>NC_030820.1:37120035-42120035 GCF_001704415.2 Capra hircus
GACAAAAGTGTCTAAACACTTCTGTCAAAGCATAAGAGAAGGTCAGGGTGGGACAGCCCCAGGCGGCCTGTGGTGCTTTCAAAGCCTTCTAGGACGATTTAGATGCTCCAGCACCTGGAGCCCTGGCCTGGGTGACTCTGCTCTATTCATCATGAGGCTTCCCAGTAGCAGAGGCACCCAAGCAGCCGAGATGTGGGGAGAGACCAGTAAGACTCACCAAGGCCTATCTGCCCAAGATGCTATCCACGTGGGGAGCAGGCACAGGGGAGGGGACTGAGTTGGACTTCGTGTGAGACTGCGGGGTTAAAGCTGATCCAGTGGGGCTCTTGGAGAAGGAAATGGCAACCCACTCCAGTATTCTTACCTAGAGAATCCCGTGGTCAGAGGAGCCTGGTGGGCTGCTGTCCGTGGGGTTGAACAGAATCGGACACGACTGAAGTGACTTAGCATGCATGCATGCAATGGAGAAGGAAAAGGCAACCCACTCCAGTATTCTTGCCTGGAGAATCCCAGGGACAGAGGAGCCTGGTGGGCTGCTGTCTATGGGGTCGCACAGAGTCAGACACAACTGAAGCAACTTAGCAGCAGCAGTGGGGCTCTCCTGTCCCAGGCTCCTCTCTACCAGCTCTCTGTCCTTTGAGCTCAAGGAAACCTGGCCCTACATGTATATAAATAGAGGCACTAGGACTCCATGAAAGGTACCCCCCGCACCACCCCTGGTGCCGCCAAGCATCCCAGCTGCTCCCAGGCTTGGAAGTGCCCTGGCCAGCTGGGTTCCCGCATGGCCCTGTCCTAGGAGCTGCTGAGGCATGAGGGAGGCCAGCTGCGCTGGCCTGGCAGAGACCATCTGGGCTGGGAGTGGTGGGGAGGTACACGTGCGGCAGGCAGTGGGCCTGGGCATAGGCTGGGAAGTGGCTTGCCCACCAAGGGGCACCTGCCGCATGGAGAGCCCAGCAGAGGCTCCAAGGGTGACACTTGGTAGACACTGAGCAGCCCCAGGGGGCCCATGTCTTCACACCCAAGCCTGGGGCAAAAGGAGATGGAAGTGAGGACCTCGTGGCCAGGGCCAGCTGCCTGCTCCCGATACCAGGACACAAATGGTGACAGAAGCCACACACCTGGAGGGTCCAAGTGCCCCTGGTTTACACGCATGGCCCTCAGCTCCCTCTGCCTCTGCCCCACCGTGGCCTCTAGAGAAGGAGCATCCTTCATGATCTGCCCCTTAGGGGACCACGGGCAGCTAATGAACTCCAGGTACAGCTGCCCAGGTAGCTAAGAGGGATGGCGCTCCTCTTAGGGGTTCTGGGATTCAGGCTGTGCTGTCCACGTGGGTCCCACATCACCCCTGCCTGCCCGCCCCAGTCCTTTCAGGGTCACTCCAGAGAAAGCAGAGCAGCCAGCGAGTCCTCAGAGGGTATCTTAGGTTTCACAGAACTCAGATCTCCATGGAGGGAGGAGCAGAGCCGCACTCCACTTTCTGCTACAGGCCCATGGCGATTCCAACGCTTCTGGCGAGAAGGAAGCCAGTGTTGATCCTATCATGGCATCTACTCCCCCCTAGCAAGTATGTGGGTCTGGAGACCTCTGTCTCTGCCCACATCTGACCACTCAAGAGTTCAGGCTGGCTCAGGAATACTTTGAGAAGCCTAATTCATTCAGACTTGTTCCAATCAGGAGTGGGCCAGACTCGAGCAGGCCTGAGGGGCTGGATGCTAGAAGTTCAGGACCAGGCAGGAGAGAGGGTCCTCAGCCCAACTGTTTGGCTCCCTCCCCAACAGCATTTCTCTGGACCAAGGACTTAAGTGTCCCAGAAATCCCTGGTGAGAGACAGGGCTTGTTTGGAGAGGGCTCAGCAAGAGACTGTGTCAATCAGACTTTCACTGAATCAGAACAGCAACAGGAGAATCCCTGTGGGGAAGGAAGGAGCCAAGGGAAGGGCCATGCTTAGCCACTGGATTCCTCCAGGCAGCTGCCCAGTCTCACTGGTTCTTAGGCAGTATCCCCAGAGAAGGAATACAACGACCACCCTTGGGGTATTTTCCTGGCTTCTGATTCTAGAGCTGGCCAGCTCTGTCCATCCATGAGCCATCCATCCATGAGCTGGCCCTGCTCTTGCCCTCTGCTTCGCACCACCTCTCCTGTGCTGTGAGGCAGTGTGCAGTGAAGAGCTGTGACCTGGGGAAAGGGGAGAGGGATGTTTCCTGAAAGACCTCACTAGAGGATTCAACATGAAATGCTCTATGCTATTTTTTGAGTGGAAGAAGAGAAAAATCAGTCTCTGAGGACTCCTTGATCAGCCCCTACTGAATGCCCCCCACAGCAGGCAGAGCACAGGATGAGGATGTCAGGATGTCAGCCACAGGACAGCCCTCCCGGCAGGATCGACTGCAGCTTGATCTCCAGGGTATCTTGCGATGAGGGTGGGGAGTGTGCTTCCTGCCTCCCAGCATGACTTTCGGGCTCTGTAGCAGAATCTGCCTGCTGTGGGCTGCAAACCACACTGGTATCTAACCTCCTGGGTGAGGGGCTGCCTCCTGAGCCTGCGATAGCCCTAGCACTCAGGAGTCCCTGCAGTGCCAGACTTGGGCCCCACGGAGCCTCCTCGGCCCTCCTGTTGGGGCCAGCAGCTGACAGCAGGCCCCAGGAGGGACGGACGGCGCTCATGGCCCCACCCCCTCGCGGCAGTCTGCTCCCTGTGCTCACCAGCATCCCTTTGGCACCTTTTCCTACCATGGTGGTGAGGGGTTAGGGGCTCTGGAGTCCGGACCACACTCACAGGCTTGCTTTCTAGCACCTTTCAGGGAACAGGCGTCCAGAGCTGTGGAGAGAGCAGAGAATGAGGTGAGGATTTGGCCCGGGGAGGGCAGGGCAGGACATGCGTGGCTCTCCAGAACAGCTAGCGCAGGGCCCAGACCACCTGCCGCTCTTCCCTCCCGTCCTGTTCCTTTCTGGATGACCCTCAATCCAGTTCCTACCTCACTCTTCTCCCAACCCTTCCCCTGAAACCCTTGGTCTCCAGGCTTCCTGTCTCAATGGGAAAGGTTTATTTTTGATTCTCCAGATACCCAATTCTATTAAAAAATTAAAAATAAAAAAATGAACACAGAACTGGGACAGGGTCCAATTCCTTCATCGTCTGTGTGAATGGCCTCAACCTTTCCCCTGAAGGGGAGTCAGCTTGGATCAGCACATGCTCCCCTACCTCGCCCCAGCCAGGTGGCCAGGATGGGCCTTCCCTATCCTGATGCTGCTCAGCCTGGGCTCCAGGCATCTGGCGTTACACTGACTTGGACCAGAAGCTCTGGGCACAGCAAACACAGCGTGTGTGGCACGCCTCCATGCCCCTGCTCAGGCGGGCCCCTGCCAGACACCTTCCCTCCTGCTCCCCAGGTGAAATTCTACTACCCTTTGCGACCCTGCTTCAGTGTCACTTCTCTGTTGCTTTCCCTGACACGGCCCCCACTCCACTCCAGGATGAACACATTGCTGCCTCTTTTGTGTTTTGTGGTACCAGTGTTCCTATCAACTCACTCCAGACATACTTGCTTATGTCTGTCAACTGTGGGTTGGGCAGTTCCCTGAGGGGTTGGATGCGTTTTATCGACCCGTCTGTGCCCTGCTCAGCCTGCCCTCAGTCTTTCCCAGCATAAGAGTCTTTTCAGATGAGTCAGCCCTTCGCATCAGGTGGCCAAATTATTGGAGTTCCAGCTTCTGCATCAATCCTTCCAATGAATATTCAGGACTGATTGCCTTTAAGGTGGACTGGTTGGATCTCCTTGCAGTCCAAGGGATTCTCCAGAGTCTTCTCCAACACCACAGTTCAAAACCATCAATTCTTCAGTGCTCAGCTTTCTTTAGAGTCCAACTCTCACATCCATACATGACTACTAGAAAAACCATAGCCCTGACTAGATGGACCTTTGTTGGCAATATACTGTCTCTGCTTTTTAATATGCTGTCTAGGTTGGTCATAACTTTTCTTCCAAGAAGCAAAAGGCATCTTTTAATTTCATGGCGGCAGTCACCATCTGCAGTGATTGTGGAGCCCCCAAAATAAAGTCTGTCACTGTTGCTTATCTATTTGCCATGAGGTGTTGGGACCAGATGCCATCTTCTTAGTTTTCTGAATGTTGAGCTTTAAGCCAGCTTTTTCACTCTCCTCTTTCACCTTCATCAAGAGGCTCTTCAGTTCTTTGCTTTCTGCCATAAGGGTGGTGTCATCTGCATATCTCAGGTTATTGTTATTTCTCGCAGCAACCTTGATTCCAGCTTGTGCTTCATCCAGCCCAGTGTTTCTCATGATGTACTCTGCATATCTACTAAATAAGCAGGGTGACAATATACAGCCTTGACGTACTCCTTTTCCTATTTGGAACCAGCCTGTTGTTCCGTGTCCAATTCTGTTTCTTCCTGACCTGAATACAGGTTTCTCAAGAGGCAGGTCAGGTGGTTTGGTATTTCCATCTCTTTAAGAATTTTCCACAGTTTATTGGGATCCACACAGTCAAAGGCTTTGGCATAGTTAAAAAAAAAAAAAGCAGAAATAGATGTTTTTCCAGAACTCTCTTCCTCTTTCAATGATCCAGAGGATGCTGGCAATTTAATCTCTGGTTCCTCTGCCTTTTCTAAATGCAGCTTGAACATCTAGACTTTCATGGTTCACATATTGCTGAAGCCTGGCTTGGAGAATTTTGAGCATTACTTGACTAGTGTGTGAGATGAGTGCAATTGTGTGGTAGTTTGAGCATTCTTTCGCATTGCCCTTCTTTGGGATTAGAATGAAAACTGCCCTTTTCCAGTCCTGCGGCCACTGCTAAGTTTTCCAAGTTTGCTGCCATATTGTGTGCAGCACTTTCACAGCATCATCTTTTAGGATCTGAAAGAGCTCAACTGGAATTCCATCAGCCCCACAATCTTTGTGCGTAGTGACCCTTCTTAAGGCCCACTTGACTTCACATTCCAGGATGTCTGGCTCTAGGTGAATGATCACATCATCATGATTATGTGTGTCATGAAGATCTTTTTGTACAGTTCTTCTGTGTATTCTTGCCACCTCTTCTTAATATCTTGTTTCTGTTAGGTCCCTACCATTTCTGTCCTATATGGAGCCCATCTTTGCCTAAAATATTCCCTTGGTATCTCTAGTCTAATTTTCTTGAAGAGGTCTCTAATCTTTCCCATTCTATTATTTTCCTCTATGTCTTTGCATTGATCACTGAGGAAGGCTTCCTTATCTCTCTCCTTACTATTCTTAGGAACTCTGCAGTCAAATGGGTATATCTTTCGTTTCCTCCTTTGCTTCTCACTTCTCTTCTTTTCACAGCTATTTGTATGAGCTCCTCTGACAGCCATTTTGCTTTTTTGCATCTCTTTTTCATGGGGATGGTCTCAATCCCTGTCTCCTGTACAATGTCACAGACCAGAATGTGGTCCACTGGAGAAGGGAATGGCAAACCACTTCAGTATTCTTATCTTGAGAACCCTATGAACAGTATGAAAAGGCAACAAGATAGGTCACTGAAAGATGAACTCCCCAGGTTGGGAGGTACCCAATATGCTCCTGGAGATCAGTGGCGAAATCACTCTAGAAAGAATGAAGGGATGGGGCCAAAGCAAAATCAACACCCAGTTGTGGATGTGACTGGTGATATAAGCAAGGTTCAATGCTGCAAAGAGCAATATTGCATAGAAGCCTGGAATGCTAGGTCCATGAATCAAGGCAAGTTGCAAGTGGGCAAACAGGAGATGGCAGAGTGAACATGGACATTCTAGGAATCATCCAACTAAAATGGATTGGAATGGGTGAATTTAACTCAGATGACCATTATATCTCCTACTGTGGGCAGGAATCCCTTAGAAGAAATGGAGTAGCCATGACAGTCAACAAGAGACTCTGAAATGTAGTACTTGGATGCAATCTCAAAAACGAAAGAATGATCTCTGTTCACTTCCAAGGCAAACCATTCAATAGTACAGTGATCCAAGCCTATGCCTCAACCAGTATGCTGAAGAAGCTGAAGTTGAACAGATCTATGAAGACCTATGAGACCTTCTAGAACTAATAACCAAAAAACATATCCTTTAGATTATACAGGAACAGAATGCAAATGTAGGAAGTCAAGAAACATCTGGAGTAACAGGCAAATTTGGCCTTGGAGTACAGAATGAAGCAGGGCAAAGGCTAATAGAGTTTTGCCAAGAGAATGCACTGGTCATAGCAAACACCCTCTTCCAATAACACAAGACTCTCCACATGGACATCACCAGATGGTCAACACTGAAATCAAATTGATTATATTCTTTGCAGGCAAAGATGGAGAAGCTCTATAGAGTCAGTAAAAACAAGACCAGGAGCTGACTGTGGCTGGGATCATGAACTCCTTATTGCCAAATTCAGACTTAAATTGAAGAAACTGGGAAAACCACTAGACCATTCAGGTATCACCTAAATCAAATCGCCCCTAGGTTCCCTTTGGCCTTTGCCCTGGCCACCAGGTGTCCTGCATAACCTCCTCAGTGCCAGGCAAGGCTCTGACTTGGGGCCGTTTCCCTTTGCTTAGTCACCCAGGCCAGGTTTCCTGCCTCTCTAGACACGTCCCTGCTCGTGGCTCTGGTCTTCTGGGGACAGTCAGAAGAAGAGGGAATGTGATCATACCCTTCTTCTCACTCACCACATGCCTCCCTCCAAGCCATAAACTCTAGATTTATTGTCTTCAGAGCTGTCACTCTGTGGCTAACAAAGAACAGTGACAATGATGACAGTGATGAAGCACAGCCACCTCATGGCTTGGACATCGTGCCTTCTGGTCAGATGAGTAACCTGAGGACACTCTGTCCTGGAACTTGGCCTACGGGGTGATATCCCTGAGTAATGCAATATGGCCCTTGTGTTCAAGGTGCTTCTCTCTCTTGGTGGAAAAAAGACTGCTTGGCAGCTGCTCCCAGGACAATGAGTTGGGTGCAAAGCTTTGCTGCTTCTCCTGCCTCTGCTGTTTCTGTTAACTGGCCCCATCCATCCATTCCAAAGGTACCAGCTGAAGGCCTGTGATAAGTCAGGCCCTCTGATAGGGGTTGGGCATCCACATTACCCAGGCACCATGCCTGCCCCTCACCCACTTATGGACCACTGTTGACAAGCTGTCTGTGCCATGAGGGTCAGAGTCAGGTTGGCTTGTGATGAAGAGCTTGGATGCTGGGACCTGGGAGGAGGAACTGACTCTGCCAACTCACCAGGTGTGTGACGTCAGGCAAATCACAGAACCTCTCTGACCCTTGCTTTCTCCATCTGGAAGATGGGGCTAATTATACTTCTTTTAACCTTTTGAGGTTTCTGCTTAAGTTTCGACTCTACAGGGCCTCCACGTTCTCCTCCCCTCCAATCCATTCATTGTCCCAAAGTCCTAAAACCCTGATTCCCTCCAATAGTCTTCCACAGCCAACAGGATAAGGCTTACAGCTGGGGCTGGCCACAGTTCAATCACGTATTCCACAGATATCTATTTCGGGCTTGCTCTGGGCCAGTCCTGTGCCGGACACCATGAACTCTTCAGTCTCTGGCCTCCTGCAGCTTACAGGCTGGGTGGAAACAGAAACCAGTTAAACAGGTGACTCTAATACATATAATCAGAGCCTACAATGAAGGGTGGGAAAGCGAAAGAGCCTCTGTAACTGGAGTCTACACCAGTGGAGCCCGGCCTTGTCCGCGAGTTACAGAGGACTTTCCCAAGGAAGTGATGTTTAAGAGTGAGAGGGGGATGATTAGGCAACAGTGAGTAACAGAAGAGGAAGAGAGATTCAAGCAAATAAAATAATACAGAAAAAGACCAGGAGCCTGGGGCTCAGAAGTGAGGGAGAAAGTGCCCAAAGATGAAGGTGGATGCAAAAGTAGGGTCAGGGTCTTTGGGGCCTTGTTTTGATCTTTATCCTGAGGCCAATGACAGGCACTGAAGTCTTGAAACCAGAGTTGTAACTGAGATGAGGAGCAGTTGGTGGTGTGTGCATTTTGAAAATGCCAACCTAGATTAGAATGGAGAAAGGACTGGAGGGAGGGAAGAGGGGAAGAAAGGAAATGGATTAGGACTAGGCCAGGCCAGGCCAGAGGGGGCCTGGCTCAGGAAGATGATGACGGGGTGGGGAGAGGTGCACAGATTTGAGAAAAATATAGAAGCTAAGTTTGGTAGGCCTTGGTGATGCATTGGACTTGGGAGTGAGGGATAAGGAGTGGTCTCTGGTTTCTAATGGTATAATAGGAAGAAGCCAGTGCCCGTGCCAGAGACCAGAGACAGAAACCCTGGAGATGCTGCAGGTTTGCAGTTGGGAGGGGATGAGCGAGGTTGGGTGAGCTGGGTTCAAGTTGCTTGTGATCCACGCAAGGGAGGATAGGGAGAGGATAGTCATAGGACCTGGCCCATCTTTACTGCCTCACAGCTCAGTCTTCCTCTCCTCCAGACAGGACTGTCAGCTCTATCGATTTTAAGGGTCCATCTGGGCCAAGCCTTGAAGTCCTTACTGGGGATGGAAAGGTGACAAGGTTTGTTTCCCTGCCTTCAAGAACCTCACAGATTAGGAGAAAGATAGAAGAGGAAGCATAATTTCCCGTTCACTGCAAAGGAGGGTGGGGAGGGGCTGTGGGAGTGGGGAAGGGGCCCTTAGGTCTGCCTAGAGCCAAAACCAGCTACCTCGAGCCACTTATGGCTACCTGTGGGCCATGTGGGACTATGCAGCACCCCCGGAGGGTTCTTGCCTTCATTCCGTGGCTTAGGCAATTCCCTCTTCCTTGAGCACCCTTGTCCCCATTTCCTTCTGTATATACCCTACCCATCTTCAAAACCTGTTCCAAAGCCATTAGCACCAAGAAGCCTTCCTTTCTCTTGCCTTTGCAGTCAGTCTTTCCACTGTGCCCCCGGTTACATCCAATGCATGCAGTGTACGTCTGATCAACACGTTCCTCACACGCAGCCATTGTGGCATGGTTACTTGTGTCCAAATCTTCCTTCTCCACCAGCTGGAGAGATCCCAGGGCAGAAGTGTGATTCTTCTGCATCCTCAGAGCTGGGCACTGAGCTGCAGTCTCAGTGTAGGCCGAGTTAAGGGGGCGGTTTCTTGAGTTGCTTGGAAACACTTGGGCATGCTCAGTGTAGCCCAAAGTCCCTTCCTAGAACCAGTCCCCCTTGCCCACTACCCTCCAATCTTCTGACACTCCCTCACTTGGGGGTTCGTTAACCTCTCAGGCCCTTCTCTCCCTCTCCAGTCTTTGGCCCCCCAATCTTTATCTTCTTGCAGCTGTAGCATCAAGCTTGTTTCAGCAAAGAAACAGACCTAGGCCTTCTGAGAGCTGTCAGAGAGACTGGGACGCGGCTCCTTTAACAGTGGCCAGCGAGGGGGCGTGGCCTACGGAGAACTGGCCCCAAAGGGGCCACGGCTCCTTTAAGAAGCGGCCGGTCCCGTGAGAAGAGGCCCCCGAACAGCAGGAAAAGGCGAGGTTGCTTTCGAAGCTGTAGCACCCGCCAGGAGAGCCCCGATTCCTCGAAGCCGGCGCCTCTTCTTAATCCGGGTGCCAGGTGTCCGGAGCAGCGGTGTCATCAACCGCCAAGTGTGGGCCTCTCAGCTGGTGTGGGGTTGGAAACCTCGCCCCCGGCCCCTGCCTTCGAAAATACCTGGGCGCCCAGGTCCCCGCCCCCTCGCCCCGCCCCCGGGCGCCCTTGGGCCCCTCCCAGCGCCGGCCTTATGGTCAGCTCCCGTCGACCATTGTCTGCAGGGTGCGGGGTTCCTGCTGGGGTGGGCGCCACAGGCTGCTAGGCCCCTATCCTCACCGTTGGGTTCCGGGCACCGGCTGTGGGTGGGCGCCCCGCGCTGCTAGGCCCCTACCCTCACCTGTGTCTCCTGGGTCCGCCCTAAGTGCACCTGGAATGAAGGTTTGGGTGATGAGAAACGGGGAATCTTCCCGGGAGAGCAACAGCCAGAGAACACCTCGGCCTTGACACTTCCCGAAGCCCAGAGCCGCAGACAAGGGTGAGGGCACCGAGACTCCCTAGCACGGCTTCCTAGGACTTTTGGGCGCGCAGGAACCAGCACCCAGTCTGCTAGTGGCGGGCAGATAGGGAGGCAGACCGGCTGGAGGTTCCTGGCATCTGCAGGCCCCCGCGCGCAGACCCAACTGGCGCCTGGGACACTAGTTCCGGCGCTACCGTTACTGCCACGTGCCAGTCGCTGGGGGCCAAACCGTCAAGCGCACGCAGCTCCCCTCCTCCAGGAGCAGCCCCCACCCCCCGCCTCGCTGCCGCCGTTCTGCCTGCCGCAACTCCTTGGTGACAGCAGTGACACCCAGACGCACGCACCTACCAAACCTTTCTGGAGAGACAGACATCTCCGCGCGTGCACCCACACTCATCAACAGATGCTCTCATGCATCCACGGTCACACACGCACACTCGATCGCTCTCTCTTGCTCTTCCTGAGGCTCAGCCCCGTGGAGCCACCAAACACCCAGACCAACAGCAGCATAGAGAGAGGCTGGGGCCTCAGCGCCCCTTCCCTTAGCCCCCTTCCCTTGCTGCAACCCCGGTCCAGGTGAGCTGGGTCCGCACCACAGTGCGCCCAGGTGGCTTTCTTAAAGGGAAAGTTGCATCAGTCTCTTGAGGCTCTCTGCCCGGAGTCTGCCGGCCCGCTGTGCTGCTTGTCCGTCCTCCTGAGCTTGTGTTTTGGTTTTGGGAGGTGGGGGTCAAGAGTTTGCTGAAAGTTTGGAGAGTGAAGAAGCTTTGGGAGACCTAGCCAAGTCCCTCCCCTCTCCCAGCAGCTCCCCTGGCCGCCCTGCCTGCCCCTACCACCCCTCCACCCCATTCTCATCCCCATGCCAGGTCCTTGCCAACACAGTCCAAGGGGAAATTCAGGGTATCTGTCCAGGCCTGCCCCACTCCCGCACTCTGGATGCTGGTGAATGTCTGCTCCAGGCATTCCAGAGGCAGAGCAGGAAGGGAGGCAGGGAGGGGCTGACCCCTTGCCTCTGCCCCTCTGGGCTGAGACATATTAGGGATCAGACCTTGTCAACTGAGTACCCGATGGGAGGAGCAGAGGAGTGACTGTGCGAGGCGGGGGCTGCTCAGGGCTCGGTGACCTAGACAGAGGCCTTGTGCAGGCAATGAGCTATCATGCTGGGCCTAAGCTCCTTGCCCTCGGAACTCAAGCCTCTGCACTCCCAAGTCTAATCCAGAGGTGAGCGGGGGAGGGCCTTGACAGGTCCCCACTGACCCATGTAGCATAACCAGCTGCGGCCCCGTGGGGGTCAGGCCTCTCTCTGGCCCTGTCTCTGTGAGTCTCTCTGCTTCTGGGACTCCTCTGCCTGCCTTTCCTTGTGTGGTGCCTCTGTATTTTGGTCTCCCGACTCCTCGTGTATTTTGCGCCTTGTCTTTGTGAAGAACTCTGTGGCCCTGGCTCCCCGAAACCCTGGTGGGTTGACAGAGGGGCACGGACACCACTAGGAAATGGGCTACACAGACCTCAGTGACAGGGCCGTGGGGGACAGCAAGTCTTTGGAGACACAGACTGGTAGGTGACGTGAGGTCTTAGACGGCACAGGGTCTCGGTGGCAACGCGTTGCAGGTGGCCCAGCTTTGAGGGACGTTGGGCTGTTTGTACTTGACACACAGACTGAGTGAGTCTGAGTTTTTGGCTAACACAGGATCTGGTGACTCAGAGCAATTCAAAATGAATTCTTGGGCAGCGGAGCGACAGCAGTGGTTCTTGACTAGGGCAGTATGTCCCTCCCCTCCAGGGACGTTCGGCTGTGTGTGGAGACGCGTTCAGTCGTCTCATCTGAGGGGAAGCTGTGCTATTAGTGTGTAACATGTAGAGCCAGGATGTTGCTCTACAGGCCACGTCACAGGCTGGTCCCACACAAGGACCTAATTTTGGGGCCAACCCTGAAACCCGACTGCCAGGCTGAAATCCTAGCTCTGCACTCTGCGACTCAGGGCCTAACATGGAGTACGCAGGCAGTACCCTTCTGGAGTGCTGGGATTGCTGAACTGACTCTTGTCAAGTGTTTAGAATTGGGCCTGGCACTAAGTAGGTGTCGTTTTTTTGACTCAGGCCTGGAGAGAACAAGGGTAGGTTTCAATTCAGTGATTCAAACGTTCTCTCCCTTCCTCGTTACAGTTTCTTCTTCAGATAGCCTTGTTCCATCAGGAAACCACATGGACAAAAGTGCTCCTGTCTTATAGTTACTGACCACGGTTCTTGGCCTTCCTTGTGGATCAGTCCCTAAGTCATATCCAAGTCTTCAACCCCATGGATTGCAGCACACCAGGCTTTTGTGTCCTTCACTATCTCCATCCAACCATCTCAACCTCCAGTGTCCCCGTCTCCTTCCTTCAATCTCCTGTCCTCATCGGGGTCTTATCCAGTGAGTCGGCCCTTCACATCTGTTGGCCAAAGTACTGGCCTTCCTTACTCAAGAAAAAATAAGAGGCCAGACAAGAAATTCAGGCAAGGACTTTACTGAGGCTTCTATTGCAGCGAGGGGAAACAAAAACAAATAAGCTTCCCTTGCTGGCTCCCTGAGTGGGGAGAGCAAGATGGTTCCATATATGGGGTAAAGTTAGGGCTCTGTCCAGGGGTTGGGCCAGAAGGGTGGCTTGGGTGATTTGCCCACCTCAAGATGGTGCTGAGTGCAGGTGGCATGTGGAATACCCTGCTTTTGTTCCTGACCCCCGCTTTTGTTCCCAGCTCTTTAGAAGTGGCATTGGGGTTTCTGGCCTTTTTATATCTTGTCCATAATTTGCCCTAACTGCATGTGCACACTTATTTCTCATGCCTTAGAGTTTCTTTGTATTGTTGTTGCTCCAGGAATGTTTGTCCAGATGTAAGAATTGCAGCAAAGGGTCCCAGGTCCCAGATCTCAGCTGGTCTTTTCATGTCATGCAGATGTAGTGATTTCTGAGGAAAAGAGACAAATTCCTATAAATCCCAAAGAAATGGCCCTGATCGGGTAAGCCTGGGTCACCCGACCAACCACGTCTTGCAGAACATCACATAATTAGACTAACTCTTCTACTCTCCATGAAGACTTCCCTGGTGGCTCAGAAGTAAAGTATCTGCCTGCAATTCAGGAGACCAAGGTTTGGTCCTTGGGTTAGGAAAATCGCCTGGAGAAGGAAATGGCAACCCACTCCAGTACTCTTGCCTGGGAAATCCCATGGACAGAGGAGCCTGGAGGCCTATAGTCCATAGGGTCTCAAACAGTCAGACACAGCTTAGCAACTAAACAACAACAATGACAAATTTTTGATGACAACTCTCTGGAGTAGAACTCTTACTTTCCTCTTTTGACAGCTAAGGAAACTGATCCCAGAGGTTCAGTAACTTGCAAACCCAAGATTGGATCAAGGCTGCTGCTGCTGCTAAGTCACTTCAGTCATGTCTGACACTTTGCCACCCCATAGATGGCAGCCAACCAGGCTCCTCTGTCCCTGGGATTCTCCAGGCAAGAATACTGGAGTGGGTTGCCATTTCCTTCTCCAATGCGTGAAAGTGAAGTCAGCCAGTCATGTCCGACTCTCTGCAACCCCACGGACTGCAGCCTACCAGGCTCCTCCGTCCTTGGGATTCTCCAGGCAAGAGTACTGGAGTGGGTTGCCATTGCCTGTTCAAGGCAGTCTGGTTTTAAAAGATGCACCCTTCCTTCACAGCCACGATCCTGAATGCTTATATTTAGATACATCAGGTTTTATATTTAAATGTGCAATAAGAAGCAGCATTCTATTTGTTCATTACATGCAATCACAGAAGCATTTTGATTACAAAGAGTTGCTCATTTTTCTTTTTCTAAGATAAAGCAATTGCATTAGGCATTAGTCATCTGATTTCTTGGAGAAGGCAATGGCACCCCACTCCAGTACTCTTGCCTGGAAAATCCCATGGATGGAGGAGCCTGGTAGGCTACAGTCCATGGGGTTGCGAAGAGTCAGACACGACTGAGCGACTTTACTTTCACTTTTCACTTTCATGCATTGGAGAAGGAAATGGCAATCCACGCCAGTGTTCTTGCCTGGAGAATCCCAGGGACAGAGGAGCCTGGTGGGCTGCCGTGTATGGGGTCACACAGACTCGAACATGACTGAAGTGACTTAGCAGCAGCAGCAGCAGCATCTGGTTTTTTGAGTGGGCTAATGAGAGAATGGTTGTGATTTTCTTGGTGATTGAAAACAATAAGAGCTGGTCCTGGAGTGAAGGGTGGGGTAGGAGGGAGGAAGGGACCTTGGTGATGAGCAAAATTAAGTCTAGATAGAATCTGGCCTGGTCCTGAGATAGGACTGCCATGGTTGACAAATTCTTTGTTTGCATGAAGACTCACGATGGGACTCAACCTTTCAACTTTTCCTGAAGCACTGATAGGGATACAGCACAGTCAAATCAATAATTCACTAATAATGCATCTGCTGTCAGTTGCATTCTTTGAGGGAAAGAATGCCTGCATTGTGAGAGTTATCTTGCCCTAGGGCCAAGCCTGCGAGATGAGGGGCATAGATAGATAGGTGTGCTACTTACATCCTTATCATATTGCCTAATGCTTCTTATGAGCTTCCTTGGTGGCTCAGAGGTTAAAGCGTCTCCCTGCAATGCAGGAAACCTGGGTTCTATCCCTGGGTCGGGAAGATCCCCTGGAGAAGGAAATGGCAACCCACTCCAGTATTCTTGCCTGGAGAATCCCATGGATGCAGGAGCCTGGTGGGCTACAGTCCATGGGGTCACAAAGAGTCAGACATGACTGAGCGACTTCACTTTCACTTTCAATGCTTCTTATGTGTTGCAGTTCAGTTCAGTTCAGTCGCTCAGTCATGTCCGACTCTGTGACACCATGAATCGCAGCACGTCAGGCCTCCCTGTCCATCACCAACTCCCAGAGTTCACCCAAATTCATGTGCATCGAGACGGTGATGCCATTTGCCCATCTCATCTTCTGTCATCCCCTTCTCCTCCTGCCCCCAATCCCTCCCAGTGTCAGGGTCTTTTCCAATGAGTCAACTCTTTGCATGAGGTGGCCAAAGTATTGGAGTTTCCACCTCAGTCTCAGTCCTTCCAAGGAACACCCAGGACTGGTCTCCTTTAGGAAGGACTGGATGGATCTCCTTGCAGTTCAAGGGACTCTCAAGAGTCTTCTCCAACACCACAGTTCAAAATCATCAATTCTTTGGCACTCAGCTGTCTTCACAGTCCAACTCTCACATCCATACATGACCACTGGAAAAACCATAACCTTGACTAGAGGGAACTTTGCTGGCAAAGTAATGTCTCTGCTTTTGAATATGCTATCTAGGTTGGTCACAACTGTCCTTCCAAGGAGTAAGTTTCCTTTAATTTCATGGCTGCAGTCACCATCTGCAGTGATTTTGGAGCCCCAAAAAAATACAGTGTGACACTGTTTCCCCATCCATTTCCCATGAAGTGATGGGACCGGATGCCATGATCTTCATTCGCTGAATGTTGAGTTTTAAGCCAAGTTTTTCACTCTCCTCTTTCACCTTCATCAAGAGGCTTTTTAGTTCTTCATTTTCTGCCATAAGGGTGATATTATCTGCATATCTAAGGTTGTTGATATTTCTCCCGACAATCTTCTTTCCAGCTTGTGCTTCTTCCAGCCCAGCATGTCTCATGATGTACTCTGCATGTAACTTAAATAAGCAGGGTGACAATATACAGCCTTGACGTACTCCTTTTCCTATTTGGACCAGTCTGTTGTTCCATGTCCAGTTCTAACTGTTGCTTCCTGACCTGAATACAGGTTTCTCAAGAGGCAGGTCAGGTGGTCTGGTATTCCCATCTCTTGAGCAATTTTCCACAGTTTATTGTGATCCACACAGTCAAAGGCTTTGGCATAGTCAAGAAAGCAGAAATAGATGTTCTTCTGGAATTCTCTTGCTTTTTTTATAATCTAGCAGATGTTGGCAATTTGATCTCTGGTTCCTCTGCCTTTTCTAAAACCAGTTTGAATATCTGGACATTTGCGGTTCACATATTGTTGAGCCTGGCTTGGAAAATTTTGAGCATTACTTGACTAGTGTGTGAGATGAGTGCAATTGTGTGGTAGTTTGAGCATTCTTTCGCATTGCCTTTCTTTGGAACTGGAATGAAAACTGACCTTTAAAAGTCCTGTGGCCACTGCTGAGTTTTCCAAATATGCTGGCATATTGAGTGCAGTACTTTCACAGCATCAATTTTCAGGATTTGAAAGAGCTCAACTGGAATTTCATCACCTACACTAGCTTTGTTCGTAGTGATGCTTTCTAAGGCCCACTTGACTTCGCATTCCAGGATGTCTGGCTCTAGGTGAGTTTTTACAACGTCATGGTTATCTGGATCGTGAAGCTCTTTTTTGTACAGTTCTTCTGTGTATTCTTGCCACCTCTCTTAATATCTTCTGCTTCTGTTAGGTCCATACCATTTCTGTCCTTTATTGAGCCCATCTTTGCATAAAATACTCCCTTGGTATATCTAATTTTCTTGAAGAGATCTCTAGTCATTCCCATTCTGTTGTTTTCCTCTATTTCTTTACATTGATCACTGAGAAAGGCTTTCTTATCTCTCCTTGCTATTTTTTGGAACTGTGCATTCAAATGGGAATATCTTTCCTTTTCTCCTTAGCTTTTCCCTTCTCTTCTTTTCACAGCTATTTGTAAGACCTCCTCAGACAGCCATTTTCCTTTTTTGCATTTCTTTTCCATGGGGATGGTCTTGATCCCTTTCTCCTGTATAAGGTCAAGAACCTCTGTCCATAGTTCATCAGGCAGTCTGTCTATCAGATCTACTCCCTTAAATCTATTTCTCACTTCAATTGTATAATCATAACGGATTTGATTTAGGTCATACCTGACCAGTCTAGTGGTTTTCCCTATTTTCTTCAGTTTAAGTCTGAATTTGGCAATAAGGAGTTCATGATCTGAGTCACAGTCAGCTCCTGGTCTTGTTTTTGCTGACTGTATAGAGCTTCTCCAACTTTGGCTGTAAAGAATATAATCAATCTGATTTCGGTGTTGACCATCTGGTGATGTCCATGTGTAGTCTTCTCTTGTGTTGTTGGAAGAGGGTGTTTGCTATGACCAGTGTGTTCTCTTGGCAAAATTCTATTAGCCCTTGCCCTTCTTCATTCTGCACTCCAAGGCCATATTTGCCTGTTACTCCAGGTGTTTCTTGACTTCCTACTTTTGCATTCCAATCCCCTATAATGAAAAGGACATCTTTTTTTGGGTGTTAGTTCTAAAAGGTCTTGTAGGTCTTCAGAGAACTCTTCAACTTCAGCTTCTTCAGCATTCCTGGTCGGAGCATAGGCTTGGATCACCATGATATTGAATGGTTTGCCTTGGAAACAAACAGAGATCATTCTGTCGTTTTTGAGATTGCAACCAACTACTGCATATTGGACTCTTTTGTTGACCATGATGGCTACTCCATTTCTTTTAAGGGATTCCTGCCCACAGTAGGAGATATAATGGTCATCTGAGTTAAATTTACTCATCCCAGTCCATTTTAGTTTGCTGATTCCTACAGTGTTGATGTTCACTCTTGCCATCTCCTGTTTGACCACTTCCAATTTGCCTTGATTCATGGACCTAACATTCCAGGTTCCTATGCAATATTGCTCTTTACAGCATCAGACCTTACTTCTATCACCAGTCACATCCACAACTGGGTACTGGTTTTGCTTTGGCTCCATCCCTTCATTCTTTCTGGAGTTATTTCTGCACTGATCTCTAGTAGCATTTTGGGTACCTACCGACCTGGGGAGTTCCTTTTTCAGTATCCTATCATTTTTCCTTTTCATACTGTTCATGGGGTTCTCAAGGCAGAATACTGAAGTGGTTTGCATTCCCTTCTCCAGTGGACCACATTCTGTCAGACCTCTCCACCATGACCCGTCCGTCTTGCGTGGCCCCACACGGCATGGCTTTGTTCATTGAGTTAAACAGGCTGTGTTCCGTGTGATCAGATTGGCTAGTTTTCTGTGATTATGGTTTCAGTGTGTCTGCCCTCTGATGCCCTCTCGCAACACCTACCATCTTACTTGGGTTTCTCTTACCTTGGACAAGGGGTATCTCCTCACAGCCCTCTGGGCAATTGAACAACTGGATGGCAGAAGATTAAGATTCAGAGATGTATTGAATTCAAGGAAATATCATAAGGATTAATACAACATTTATTATAATTTATATTAGCTCTGGGTCACAGGAACATTAAACCTTTTACTGGTGATGGCTATTTGTAGAAAGAGTATGAAAGTATTGGAAAGTACCCTGGGTACAGGGTGCACTAGGAGAGTTTTATTGGTGCTATTCCAGCAGCAACCAGAGGAACTTCTTTTTCTTCTTACATCCTCAGACTTCAAAAGTCTTCCTAGAAGAGGAACACAGGCTTTGTGAGTGTCCCAGGAGAATTGATCCAACCACTTCAAGATATAAAGTTTCTTCATGAACAGAAGGAATAGTTTAAGAGGAGAGTTGTATTTTTATCCCTGGATTTTTGATACTCAAAAATTATATATACACAAAAATTATACATAATTTTCCAAGCCAGGCTTCAGCAATACATAAACCGTGAACTTCCAGATGTTCAAGCTTGTTTTAGAAAAGGCAGAGCAACCAGAGATCAAATTGCCAACATCCGCTGGATCATGGAGAAAGCAAGAAAGTTCCAGAAAAACATCTACTTCTGCTTTATTAACTATGCCAAAGCCTTTGACCATGTGGATCAGAAAATTTCAGAGAATTCTGAAAGAGATGGGAATCCCAGAGCATCTGACCTGCCTGTTGAGAAATCTGTGTGCAGGCCAGGAAGCAACAGTTAGAACTGGACACGGAACAATAAAATGGTTCCAAATAGGAAAAGGAGTACATCAAGACTGTATATTGTCACCCTGCTTATTTAATATATATGCAGAGTACATCATGAGAAATGCTGGGCTGGATGAAACACAAGCTGGAATCAAGATTGCCAGGAGAAATATCAATAACTTCAGATATGCAGATGACAGCACCCTTATGGCAGAAAGTGAAGAGGAACTAAAAAGCCTCTTGATGAAAGTGAAAGAGGAGAGTGAAAAAGTTGGCTTAAAGCTCAACATTCAGAAAATGAAGATCATGGCATCCGGTCCCATCACTTCATGGGAAATAGATGGGGAAACAGTGGAAACAGTGACAGACTTTATTTTGGGGGGCTCCAAAATCACTGCAGACGGTGACTGCAGCCATGAAATTAAAAGACACTTACTCCTTGGAAGGAAAGTTAGGACCAACCTAGACAGCATATTCAAAAGCAGAGACATTACTTTGCCAACAAAGGTCCGTAAAACCACAGGGTTTTCCTGTGGTCATGTATGGATGTGAGAGTTAGACTGTGAAGAAAGCTGAGCGCTGAAGAATTGATGCTTTTGAACTGTGGTGTTGGAGAAGACTCTTGAGAGTCCCTTGGACTGCAAGGAGATCCAACCAGTCCATTCTGAAGGAGATCAGTCCTGGGTGTTCTTTGGAAGGACTGATGCTAAAGCTGAAACTCCAGTACTTTGGCCACCTCATACAAAGAGTTGACTCATTGGAAAAGACTCAGATGCTGAGAGGGATTGGGGGCAGGAGGAGAAGGGGACGACAGAGGATGAGATGGCTGGTTTGCATCACCGACTCGATGGACATGAGTCTGAGTGAACTCTGGGAGTTGGTGATGGACAGGGAGGCCTGGCGTGCTGCAATTCATGGGGTTGCAAAGAGTCGGACACGACTGAGTGACTGAACTGAACTGAACTGAGATGACATATTAAAAAGCAGAGGCATTATTTTGCCAACAAAGGTCGATCTAGTCAAGGCAATGGTTTTTCCAGTTTTCATGGATAGATGTGAAATTTGGACTATAAAGAAAGCTGAGTGCCAAAGAATTGAGGCTTTTGAACTGTGGTGTTGGAGAAGACTCTTGAGAGTCCCTTGGACTGCAAGGAGATCCAACCAGTCCATTCTAAAGGAAATCAGTCCCGACTGTTCATTGGAAGGACTGATGCTGAAGCTGAAACTCCATTACTTTGGCCACCTGATGCGAAGAGCTGACTCATTTGAAAAGACCCTGATGCTGGGAAAGGTTGAAGATGTGAGGAGAAGGGGATGACAGAGGATGATGAGGTGGTTAGATGGCATCACTGACTCCATGGACATGAGTTAGAGTAAACTCTGGGAGTTAGTGATGGACAGATTGGCCTGGTGTGCTGTAGTCCATGGGTTGCAAAGAGTTGGATATGACTGAGCGACTGAACTGAACTGAACTGAAATCATACCAAGAGAAAGCAATCTGATAAGCCCACAAGGAGGAACAGTCTACAAGGCAAAATTTAATATGATGAAAAATGAAAGATCAGTCAGGTAAAAAGAAAACTCTAATTTCAAAGAGATTTAAATTGGATTTTGGTTTGGATACACTAACTGGAAAGGGCATTTTAGGAGCAATTAGATAATTTGAATAAGAATTACATCTAAGTAAACAACAAGGTGTTCCTATATAGCACAGGGAACTATACACAATATATACACAATATATAACACAGGGAATTATACACAATATCCTGTGATAACCATAATGGGAAAGAATATGGAAAAGAATATATATGTGTGTATGACTGAATCACTGCTGTACAGCAGAAATTAACACGACATTGTAAATCGACTGTGGTGGTGGTAGTGGTGGTTTAGTGGCTAAGTCCTGTCTGACTCTTTTGACCCCATGGACTATAGCCCTCCAGGCTCCGTCCATGAGATTCTCCAGGCAAGAATACTGGAGTGGGTTGCCATTTCCTTCTCCAGGGGATCTTCCCGACCCAGGAATCGAACCCAGGTCTCCTGCATTGCAGGCAGACTCCTGACCACCTGAGCTATAAGGAAAGCCTCTTCCCTGGTGGCTCAGACGGTAAAGTGTCAACCCACTCCAGTATTCTTGCTTCCCACCCCCAAATAAAGGGGCTCAAAGAAATCAACTGTACTTCAAAACAATTTTTAAAAAATTTTTGAAAGAGTTACATCTGAGATGATATTTAGAAATTATCATTCATTAACTCTGAAGATGTTTTAATGTGTTTTGACTATGGAAGAAAAGAAATTGTCATCCTATCTGTTTTATCAAAACTCCATCAATTTTATTAACCACTTACATTCAGTAACTAATATAAAGTAGGCACATAATAGGCACCAGAGGTCTCTCTACCTGACGGGTATTTCTGGGGTACACAGCCCCTCTTCCCTCCCTTTTTCTTTCCTGATTCTTCACAGGCAAACTTCTTTGAGGATGTCTACAACACTTTACCGCTATCTCAACTGACTATTTCTCCAAGTTAGGTCTGCCTCCCATTTCTCCACAGAAACAGCTTTCATAAAGGTCACTGATGATCTCCATGTTATCAAATCCAAACACGTGTCAGAGTCATCCCATGCTTGACCTTTCACCAGTTTCTGAGACTACTGGCCATTGTTCTCTTTCTTTTAAAAAATTTTTATTGAAGTATAGTTGATTTACAATATTGTATTATTTTCTGCTGTATAGCAAAGTGACTCTATCATATGAATACATATACATATACCCACTCTTTTTTTAGATTCTTTTCCCATAAAAAGAATAATGGCCATTGTTTCCTTAAATGGTTCCTTCCCCTTGGCCTCTGGAACAAAGGGACACACTGGCCAGGTTTTTCTTTTTCCTTTCCCTCTGGCCTTCCTCCTCAGTCCCCTTTTGTATTATGCTAATCTCTGGGCAACCTTTCTTATGTCAATAAATCCACTTCTGTTTATAGCCATTCTTAACTCATTCTTAAATCAATAGCTCCAGGGTAGGCCTGTTCTGAATTTTCCAGTTGCTTAATGCTCAGTCTATTTGGATAGCCCAAATAGACTGATGCCAAAAAAAAAGCAAAAAATGGAAAAAAGCAAAATGGCTGTCTGGGGAGGCCTTACAAATAGTTGTGAAAAGAAGAGAGGCGAAAAACAAAGGAGAAAAGGAAAGATATAAGCATCTGAATGCAGAGTTTCAAGGAATAGCAAGAAGAGATAAGAAAACCTTCTTCAGCAATCAATGCAAAGAAATAGAGGAAAAGAACAATATGGGAAAGACTAGAGATCTCTTCAAGAAAATTGGAGATACCAAGGGAATATTTCATGCAAAGATGGGCTCGATAAAGGACAGAAATGATATGGACCTAACAGAAGCAGAAGATAGTAAGAAGAGGTGGCAAGAATACACAGAAGAACTGTACAAAAAAGATCTTCACAACCCAGATAATCACGATGGTGTGATCACTCATCTAGAGAGAGACATCCTGGAATATGAAGTCAAGTGGGCCTTAGAAAGCATCACTACGAACAAAGCTAGTGGAGGTGATGGAATTCCAGTTGAGCTAAGTGCTGCACTCAATAATCCAGCAAGTTTGGAAAACTCAGCAGTGGCCACAGGACTGGAAAAGGTCAGTTTTCATTCCAATCCCAAAGAAAGGCAATGCCAAAGAATGCTCAAACTACCACACAATTGCACTCATCTCACACACTAGTCAAGTAATGCTCAAAATTTTCCAAGCCAGGCTCAACAATATGTGAACTGCAAATGTGCAGATATTCAAGGTGGTTTTAGAAAAGGCAGAGGAACCAGAGATCAAATTGCCAACATCTGCTAGATTATAAAAAAAGCAAGAGATTCATGGGGTCGCAAAGAGTCGGACACGACTGAGCGACTGAACTGAACTGAAAGGCACTTAGTTTTTGGACTTAGTCCAAAATCCAGGATCAGCTTTATCCACTCACCCACCCCCTCAACCTACCCCCAGGAGAAAAAAACTATTATTCCTGTTCCTTCCCATCCTTTGCTCCCAGAAAATGCCTCGAATCCAAGTTAATTACCAATTCTTGTGGGGTCTACCTCCAAAACGTCTCCAAGAGCTATTCCATTTTCTCCACTCTCACCTTTCTAGCATGGTCACCACTTTGATTGGATTATCACCATCAGTTCAGTTCAGTCACTCAGTCGTTTCCAACTCTTTGCGACCCCATGAATTACAGCACGCTAGGCCTCCCTGTCCATCACCAACTCCCCGAGTTCACTCTGGCTCACCTCCATCGAGTCAGTGATGCCATCCAGCCATCTCATCCTCTGTCATCCCCTTTTCCTCCTGCCCCCAATCCCTCCCAGCATCAGAGTCTTTTCCAATGAGTCAACTCTTCACATGAGGTGGCCAAAGTACTGAAGTTTCAGCTTTAGCATCAGTCCTTCCAAAGAACACCCAGGACTGATCTCCTTCAGAATGGACTGGTTGGATCTCCTTGCAGTTCAAGGGACTCTCAAGAGTCGTCTCCAACACCACAGTTCAAACGCATCAATTCTTCAGTGCTCAGCCTTCTTCACAGTCCAACTCTCACATCCATACATGACCACTGGAAAAACCTTAGCCTTGACTAGATGGACCTTTGTTGGCAAGTAATGTCTCTGCTTTTTAATATGCTATCTAGGTTGGTCCTAACTTTTCTTCCAAGAAGTAAGCATCTTTTAATTGCATGGCTGCAGTCACCATCTGCAGTGATTTTGGAGCCCCCAAAAATAAAGTCTGACACTGTTTCCACTGTTTCCCCATCTATTTCCCATGAAGTGATGGGACCGGATGCCATAATCTTCGTTTTCTGAATGTTGAGCTTTAAGCCTTTTTCACTCTCCTCTTTTACTTTCATCAAGAGGCTTTTTAGTTTCTCTTCACTTTCTGCCATTATCACCATAGCTTTCTAATTATTGCCTTGAATTCTGCCCATGCCCACCAGGACATAAATCATGTGTCATTTATTTAGTTAATCATCTCAGCATTGGGTGCTGGGGTTGAAGAGATTCCAGGTAACTTTTGATAGAGACTTCTGAGTACTTAGGGAAGAAGACAGAGTTGTAAAGTCAGCAGGAAGCAGATAGGGAGGAAAAAATTACTAATTGGCAGGCCTTTGACAGACACTGGAAGTACAATGGTAAGTTTACCATTGGTAAAAATCATATATTTTACCATTTATTAATAAGTAGTTTTTTTAAAAAAACAAATTTAATTGTGATTGATCATACTTCAACTCTTGAATGGCTTTCTCCTGCTCTTGGAACAACCAACTCAAGCCCAGCAGGCCTTAGGTGGTTCCAGAATCCCTGCCTCCCCTCCCCTTGACCACTCTCCCATCTTTCTCTTGGCCTTCATCTCTTCCTGCATCTTTACTACCTCCAAGGTGGAGGCATTCTGTCTCTGGGCTCAGGACCTGCCACCCTTTCACCTAACCATTTTTCTCCGGTCCCAGAATGAATACTCAGCTGTCTTCTCCACATCCTAAATCAGATCAAACACCTCTACATTTTGTTCCTATGGCCCCTGTATTTCTGTTTTTACAGTGATTTATACACTTCCAATCATTCAGCTGCTGCTGCTGTTAAGTCGCTTCAGTCGTGTTTGACTCTGCGACCCCATAGATGGCAGCCCACCAGACTCCTCTGTCCCTGGGATTCTCTAGGCAAGAATACTGGAGTGGATTGCCATTTCCTTCTCTAATGCATGCAGGCATGCTGAGTCGCTTCAGTTGTGTCCGACTCTGTGCGACCCCATGGACAGCAGCCCAAGGGATTCTCCAGGCAAGAGTACTGGAGTGAGCTGCCACTGCCTTCTGCGAATCATTCAGCTATTTATCAGTAAAAGGATCGATGAAATATCTGATGGTAAACTCACTGTCCTATTCCCAGGGTCTGTCAAAGGCCTGCCAATTTGTAATTTTTTCCTTTCTGTCTGCTTCCACCAACTTTCTTGGTTTTCTTTCCAGAGTCCTCAAAACGTCTCTATCAGAAGTTACCTAAAATGTCTGTACTCCCAGCACCCAACGCTAAGACTACTAACAGAACAAATGACACATGATTAATAACGTTCCCTTCCCTTCCCAACCTCTTCCTCGGACCCCTAATCTTCCAGATTTCTGCTTCCCTCGACTCCCCCAACCTCCATGCTCTCAGCCCCCATGTGGTGTCCTGGGGTGGCGCCCTGACTCACCTCTGTGAACTGGTGCTGAAGCCACATGCCACTGGTTCAGGCCCTCGGCCCCCTGCTCCATTTGAACTTGGGGTGGGTTGCGCATTGACACTGCGCTAGGGTCCAGACCCACATTCGAGCAGAGCTGAGACTTGGCAGCGGGCTGTAGGTCTGATACTACCACGCCACAATCAGCGTGCCCAGCTTCTCTTCTCACCGCTGGTGGGGGGGGGGGCGGTGCGGGGGTTGGGGTGGGGTGGGGTGGGTGGAGCAGAGCCAAGGGCCGCACCCACCAACCACCCAGCACCCGCTGCCCAACCCTGCCGCTCTTCAGCCTCGCGCTGACCCTAAGGCAGCAGGGTCACTAACAGGAGACCTCAAGACTTTCATTACTTGTGCCTCATGTCTTCGGCACCCAACCTACCCCACCCGCCTTTCTGAGCATTTCTCTTTGGCCTAAGTGAGGATGGAGACCCCGAGGTTTCAGACTTCGGTCAGGCCATGTTGACTTTATGGAGGGACGGGGAAAGGAGGCTGGAGATAACAGCAGGTCAGAGTGTAGGGTGTATGCAGACAGGAGAGCTTCCAGCACCACCCCGCCAGCTTGAGGTTCTTGCCATGAGCTGGATCTCCTCTGCTATAGGCTGGGTACCGATGTCCTTGAGTGTACCAGCTGAAGACTGGGAGCTCTGGGAAACAAAAGTTTTTCTTTTCTATGGTACTTTGGGACTTCCTACTGTGTGTTGGACGCTATCTTTTGGAACTAGGGCTACTTTTGGAACTAGGGCTACAATGACACACAAGACAGAACCAAGTCCTTGCACGCAGGGAATTTTCATCCTAAATGGGCAGACAGGGGAAGAATATAATAAAATCAGTAGTCAACATAATTTTAGATGGGGGTGAGCACTGTGGAGAAAATAAAACAGGACAAGTGAGCTATTCTGTTTCAGGCACTAGGTTCTCAGGTGAGCTGAGAACCTAGTGCCTGAAAGGTATCAGACATAGAAAGATTGGAGGAAGATGGAAGAAGGAAGAGCTTGGTAAGCCAGTTGGGCAAGGGTGGGCAGCTGACCTCAGTGATGTGAATAAAGGGGGAGGATGGAATGACATGAGAGCAGAGATGAGCGGGGTGTTGGAGACTGTGGAAAGTAGTTTGGATTTTATTCTAAGGGTGATGGGAAACCACTGAAGGACTTTTAAGCAAGAAATTGGTATGATCTAAGTTTTTAAAATAATTATCTGACAGGGACTGACGGTATAGCACAGGGAACTATATTTAGTATCTTGTAATAACCTATCATGGAGAAGGCAATGGCAACTGGGAAAGAATCCGAATGCTGTACACTTGAAACTAACACAACGTTGTAAATTAACTCTACCTTGATAAAAAGAAAGTAATCCTCCCATTCCTTTGAGGCTTATGGACACCAGTTTGAAAGCTAAAGAAGGTCTCCAAGAAAGAGAAGTCACTGTTCAGTGGCCGGGGGGAGGATGGTGGTGACGATCATTAAAGAATATTTTAGCATTTTAAAAGGTGGGACTTGGTAGTAGATTTAAATGGTAAAGGACTGGGAAGAAAAGAGGAATTAACGGTGACCCTTAGATTACCAGGGAAGCAACCAAGTGCTGACTGCACCATTTGGTAATACTGAAAGATAGGAATTTGAGAAGATATAGAGGCTGCTGAGACAAGAATTCCACTTTAGACATGTTGACTTGGAGATGACTTTCCTGGCAACTCAGAGGTAAACAACCCACCTGCCAATGCAGGAGATGAGGGTTCAATCCCTGGGTCAGGAAGATCCCCTGGAGAAGAATATGGCCACCCACTCCAATACTCTTGCCTGGGAAATCCCATGGACTGAAGAGCCTGGTGGGCTACAGCCCATGGGGCTGCAAAAGAGTCAGACATGACTTAGCAACTAAAACAAACAACAAACAAATTAAATATGCTCAGAGAGAGATCAGGGGTGTAAATGTAAATTTAGGTGTTGTCAGCATAGAGATGGTGGTTTTAAGGTCATAAGAATGGATGATATCGACTAGGGAGATAATAGGATAGAGCTCAAGTTCCCCGTACATTTAAAATCAGGTATAACAGTGAGGTCATCCAAAGACACTGAGAAATAACCACCAGATAAAGGAAAAGTCAGGAAATTATATTTCCAAAAAGCCAAGAGAGGGAATTTCCTGGCAGTCCATTGGTTAGGACTCTGGGCTTCCATTGTAGGGGGCATGGATTCCACAAGCCATGTGGTGGGAGGGAAAAAAAATTCAAGAGAAACATGGATGTAAAAGAGGAAATGTTAAACTACATTAAATGTTGCTAAGAACCAGGTAAGAGCCTTAGATTTGACAAGGTGGAGATCCTTGGTGACTTTGACAAAAGCAGTTACAGAAGAAATGGAAGCCTGACTGGAGAGGGTAAGAAGGGAACAGGTGCTGATAAGGTAGAGACACTGTCTGGTAAACAACTTTTCCCAAGGAGTCTGAAACTGACATTTAAGCAGAGAGAGGGTTTAATTATAGGAGTGACAATGATAAGGGAAGAATAGAAAGGACCCAAGATACAGATAGACAAGAGAGCTTTTGGTGAGAGCAGGGACTTCTGCTCTATTGTAACAGGTGAGATAATAAGTCTTAAGAATCAGTGTCTTCACTCAGAAGGGTGTGACTGAGCGCAGGCCTTTGAGAAGCAGCACTCCAGTGCTTCCATAACTGACACCTGCTCAGGTATCAGCTCTGGTATCACCTCTTTATGGGCCTTCTCTGACTCCGATTTGATGCCTCTTCCAGTTACTATACACCTAGTGTTTCTTCTAACATGGCACTTAGAAAATATCTGTGGGATGAATCATATTTGACAAACAGGGTCCATCATTTTTTAACACTTCATTCCTCTATAGGACAAAATTATTTTCATAAACCAAATGTATTAATTAACTTCATGTTAATTTCATATCACTCTGGCTTTGAGATTTGGGATCTCTAACTCAATCTTCCTGATTCTATTAGCAACCAGCGCTTGAGAGGATTAGCTCTGTGATTTATGAACAATGCATTCATGTCTTTATTTCATCAGCCCCCCTTCCTCCAGGGCAAGGCTTGATAGGACAGAGACAACTCACCCTTCAGTCTTTTAATATAGAACACAGTTTTGTTGTAGACATCTGGAACACCAGGGACTGGAGAGGAAGAGTTACCCTGGGGTCCTGTCTCTTGCCCTCACCTAAAACTACACTCATGGTCTGCTGACTGTCCCAGAGAAACACACCTCAGGCCTGGGAATGACTCAGGGGCAAGCATGCCCCCCTATTTTCCCTCAGCCTGGGTCATTCTGGACTCCAGTCTTGGGTCAGGGACCTGTCCCTTCACCCACCTACCCCACCATCCAAGGTAGCTCTGATTCCTGTGAGTATTCCAAACACACAAAACAGCATGGTAGCAAGCACTGGGCATTGTTACATTTTCTTTCTTTTCTTTTTATTTTTTTTAACTTAAGGGTCATACTTTATTTAATTGAATCTATCATTATTACTTCAAAATGTAATCAATATAAAGATTAAGATATTTTACATTGGTTTTCATATCATGTCCAAACTGACATGAATACCATACAATACCTCTCTGTGGGACTAGCCTCATTTCAAGTGTGTGATTGTTTTATGGAGCTATGCCTACCTTATTAGATAGTGCAGATCTAGACTAAGAAATACATGCTTATTCAACTCAATAGGGGGATTAGGGAAAAGTTCTAAGAAATATAAAATTTTGTGTGAAGTTTCTATTAAAGAACTTGGCATTGGGAAAAACTGTTTAGAAAAGGAGAGGATAATGAAATATAAACTCTCATTGGTGGAATGGGAAAGGTTTCTTTTTAAGGAAAGGTTGGAAATGGCAACCCACTCCAGTGTTCTTGCCTGGAGAATCTCAGGGACAGGGGAGCCTGGTGGGCTGCTGTCTATGGGATCGCACAGAGTCAGACACGACTGAAGCGACTTAGCAGCAGCAGCTAGAAGTTAGAGTGGAGAAAGACAAAAGTAGTTTTCATTTCTGATATGTATAACTCCTATGCTGTATGTTGGGGTCAGTAAGTTTTACTAGTAAAAATGTGTGTAAATAGAGTTTTTTTTTAATTAATTAATTAAATTGAAGGCTAATTACATTATAATGTTGTGGTGGTTTTTGCCATACATTCACATGAATCAGCCATGGGTGTACATATGTTCCCCATCTGGACCCTCTCTCCCACCTCCCTCCCCATCCTATCCCTCAGGGTCATCCAGTGCACCAGCCCTAAGCACCCTACCTCATGCATCGAACCTGGACTGGCAATCTATTTCACGTATGATAATATACATGTTTCAATGATATTCTCTCAAATCATCCCACCCTTGCCTTCTCCCATAGAGTCCAACAGTCTGTTCTTTACATCTCTATCTCTTTTGCTGTCTCTCATATAAGGTCATCCTTACCATCTTTCTAAATTCCATATGTATGCGTTAATATACTGTATTCGTGTTTTTCTTTCTGACTTACTTCGCTCTTTCTAATAGGCTCCAGTTTCATCCACCTCATTAGAACTGATTCAAATGCATTCTTTTTAATAGCCGAGTAATATTCCATTGTGTATATTACCAACAACTTTCCTGTCCATTTGTCTGCTGATGGACATCTAGGTTGCTTCCGTGTCCTGGCTATTGTAAACAGTGCTGCAATGAACATTGGGGTACACATGTCCCTTTCAATTCTGGTTTCCTTGGTGTGTATGCCCAGTAGTGGGATTGCTGGCTCATATGGTAGTTCTATTTCCAGTTTTTTAAGGAATCTCCACACTGTTCTCCATAGTGGCTGTACTAGTTTGCATTCCCACGAACAGTGTAAGAGGGTTCCTTTTTCTCTGCACCCTCTCCAGCTTTTATTGTTTGTAGACTTTTTGATAACAGCCATTCTAACTGGCGTGAGATGGTACCTCATGGTGGTTTTGGTTTGCATTTCTCTGATAATGAGTGATGCTGAGCATCTTTTCATGTGTTTGTTAGCCATCTGTATGTCTTCTTTGGAGAAGTGTCTGTTTAGTTCTTTGGCCCATTTTTTGATTGGGTCACTTAATTTTCTGGGATTGAGCTGTAGGGGTTGCTTATATATTTTTGAGATTAGTTGTTTGTCAGTTGCTTCATTTGCTATTATTTTCTCCATTCTGAAGGCTGTCTTTTCACCTTGCTTATAATTTCCTTTGTTGTGCAAAAGCTTTTAAGTTTAATTAGGTCCCACTTGTTTATTTTTCCTTTATTTCCATTACTCTAGGAGGTGGGTCATAGAGAATCCTGCTGTGATTTATGTCAGAGAGTGTTTTGCCTATGTATTCCTCTAAGAGTTTTATAGTTTCTGGTCTTACATTTAGATCCTTAATCCATTTTGAGTTTCTTTTTGTGTATGGTGTTAGGAAGTGTTCTGGTTTCATTCTTTTATAAGTGGTTGACCAGTTTTCCCAGCACCACTTGTTAAAGAGATTGTCTTTTCTCCATTGTATATTCTTGCCTCCTTTGTCAAAGGAAAGGTGTCCGTAGGTGTGTGGATTTATCTCTGGGCTTTCCATTTTGGTCCGTTGATCTGTTGATCCGTTTCTGTCTTTGTGCCAGTACCATACTGTCTTGATGACTGTTGCTTTGTAGTATAGCCTGAAGTCAGGTGGGTAGATTCCTCCAGTTCCATTCTTCTTTCTCAAGATTGCTTTGATATTCGAGGTTTTTTGTAATTCCATACAAATTGTGAAATTATTTGTTGTAATTCTCTGAAAAAAATACCATTGGTAGCTTCATAGAGGATTGCATTGAATCTATAGATTGCTTTGGATAGTATACTCATTTTCACTATATTGATTCTTCTGATCCATGAACATGGTATATTTCTCAATCTATTTGTGTCATCTTTGACTTCTTTCATCAGTGTTTTATAGTTTTCTATATATAGGTCTTTATAGGTCTTTTGTTTCTTTAGGTAGATTTATTCCTAAGTATTTTATTCTTTTCGTTGCAATGGTGAATGGAATTGTTTCCTTAATTTCTCTTTCTATTTTCTCATTGTTAGTGTATAGGAATGCAAGGGATTTCTGTGTATTGATTTTATATCCTACAACTTCACTGTATGCATTGATTAACTCTAGTAATTTTCTGGTGGAGTCTTTAGGGTTTTCTATCATGTCATCTGCAAACAGTGAGAGTTTTACTTCTTCTCTTCGAAACAAGATTCTTTTTTTTCTTTTTCTGCTCTGATTGCTCTGGCCAAAACTTCCAAAACTATGTTGAATAGTAGTGGTGAGAGTGGGCATCCTTGTCTTGTTCCTGACTTTAGGAGAAATGGTTTCAATTTTTCACCATTGAGTATAATGTTTGCTGTGGGTTTCTCATATATGGCTTTTATTATATTGAGGTATGTTCCTCCTATGCCTGCTTTCTGGAGGGTTTTTATCATAAGTGGATGTTGAATTTTGTCAAAGGCTTTCTCTTCATCTGTTGAGATAATCATATGATTTTTATCTTTCAATTTGCTAATGTGGTGTATCACGTTGACTGGTTTGCAAATATTGAAGAATCCTTGCATCCCTGGGATAAAGCCCACTTGGTCATGATGTATGAACTTTTTAATATGTTGTTGGATTCTGTTTGCTAGAATTTTGTGAAGGATTTTTGAATCTATGTTCATCAGTGATATTGGACTGTAGTTTTCTTTTTCTGTGGCATCTTTGCCTGGTTTTGGTATTAGGGTGATAGTGGCCTCATAGAATGAGTTTGGAAGTTTACCTTCCTCCTCAATTTTCTGGAAGAGTTTGAGTAGGATAGATGTTAGCTCTTCTCTAAATTTTTGATAGAATTCAGCTGTGAAGCCATCTGGTTCTGGGCTTTTGTTTGTTGGAAGATTTCTGATTACAGTTTTGAGTTCTGTGCTTGTGATGGGTCTGTTAAGATTTTCTATTTTTTCCTGGTTCAGTTTTGGAAAGTTGTACTTTTCTAAGAATTTGTCTATGTCTTCCAAGTTGTTCATTTTATTGGCATATACTTGCTGATAGTAGTCTCTTATGATCCTTTGTATTTCTGTGTTGTCTGCTGTGATGTCTCCATTTTCATTTCTAATTTTGTTGATTTGATTCTTCTCCCTTTGTTTCTTGATGAGTCTGGCTAATGGTTTGTCTATTTTATCTATCTTCTCGAAAAACCAGCTTTTAGCTTTGTTGATTCTTGCTATGGTCTCTTTTGTTTCTTTTGCATTTATTTCTGCCCTGATTTTTGTGATTTCTTTCCTTCTGCTAACCCTGGGGTTCTTTATTTCTTCCTTTTCTAGTTGCTTTAGGTGTAGAGTTGGGTTATTTATTTGATTTCTCTCCTATTTCTTGAGGTAGGCTTGTATTGCTATGAGCTTTCCCCTTAGCACTGCTTTTACTGAATCCCATAGGTTTTGGCTTGTTTTGTTTTCATTTTCATTCATTTCTGTGCATATTTTGATTTCTTCTGTGGTTTGTTGGTTATTCAGAAGTGTTTTGTTTAGCTTCCATGTGTTTGTATTTTTAATAGTTCCCTGCCCCCCACCCCCGTAGTTGACATCTAATCTTACCGCATTTTGATCAGAAAACATGCTTGAGGTGATTTCAATCTTTTTTAATTTATCAAGGCTAGATTTCTGGCCTGGGATGTGATCTATCCTGGAGAAGGTTCTGTGTGCACTTGAGAAAACGGTGAAATTCATTGTTTTAGGGTGAAATGTCCTATAGACATCAAGTAGGTCTAACTGGTTCATTGTATCATTTAAAGTTTGTGTTTCCTTGCTAATTTTCTGTTTAGTTGATCTATCCATAGGTGTGAGTGGGGTATTAAAGTCTCCCACTATTATTGTGTTACTGTTAATTTCCCCTTTCATATTTGTTAGCATTTGCCTTATACATTGCCGTGCTTCTATGTTGGGTACATATATATTTATAATTGTTATATCTTCTTCTTGGATTGATCCTTTGATCATTATGTAGTGTCCTTCTTTGTCTCTTTTCACAGACTTTATTTCAAAGTCTATTTTATCTGATATGAATATTGCTGTTCCTGCTTTCTTTTGGTCTCCATTTGTGTGAAATATCTTTTTCCAGCCCTTCACTTTCAGCCCGTATGTGTCCCTAGGTTTGAGCTGGGTCTCTTGTAGACAGCATATATAGGGGTCTTATTTTTGTATCCATTCAGCCAGTCTTTGTCTTTCGGTTGGGGCATTCAACCCATTTACATTTAAGGTAATTATTGATAAGTATGATCCCATTGTCACTTACTTTGTTGTTTTGGGTTCGAGTTTATAAACCTATTCTGCGTTTCCCGTCTAGAGAAGATCCTTTAGCATTTGCTGAAGAGCTGGTTTGGTGGTGATGAATATTGTTAGCTTTTGCTTGTCTGTAAAGCTATTGATTTCTCCTACATATTTGAATGAGATCCTTGATGGGTACAGTGATCTGGGTTGTAGGTTTTTCTCTTTCATCACTCTAAGTATGTCCTGCTATTCCCTTGTGACTTGAAGAGTTTCTATGGAAAGATCAGCTGTTATCCTTATGGGGATCCCCTTGTGGATTATTTGTTGTTTTTCCCTTGCTGCTTTTAATATTTATTCTTTGTGCTTGATCTTTGTTAATTTGATTAATATGTGCCTTGGGGTGTTTTGCCTTGGGTTTATCCTGTTTTGGACTCTCTGGGTTTCTTGGACTTGGGTGGCTATTTCTTTCCCCACTTTTGGGAAGTTTTCAACTTTTATCTCCTTAAGTATTTTCTCATGACCTTTTTTTGTGTCTTCTTCTTCTGGAACTCCTATGATTCAAATGTTGGGGCATTTAACATTGTCCCAGAGGTCTCTGAGGTTGTCCTCATTTCTTTTAATTCTTTTTTCTTTTTTTCTCTCTGCTTCATTTATTTCCACCATTCTATCTTCCGCCTCACTTAAACCATCTTCTGCCTCAGTTATTCTACTGTTGGTTCCCTCCAGAGTGCTTTTGATCTCAGTTATTGCATTATTCATTATTGATTGACTTTTTTAAAAATTTCTTCCAGGTCCTTGTTAAACGTTTCTTTCATCCTCTCAAATCCTTGTCTCCAGACTATTTATCTGCAACTTCATTTTGTTTTCAAAATTTTGGATCATTTTTACTATCATTATTCTGAATTCTTTCTCAGTTAGACTCCCTATCTCCTCCTCTTGTTTGGTTTGGTGGGCTTTTATCATGTTCCTTTACCTGTGGAATATTTCTCTGCCTTTTCATCTTGTTTAAGTTTCTGTATTTGGGGTGGCCTTTCTGTATGCTAGAAGTTTGTGGTTCCTCTTTATTGTGGAGGTTTCTCCCTGTGAGTGGGGTTGGACGAGTGGCTTTTAAGGGTTCCTGGTTAGGGAAGCTTGTGTCGGTGTTCTGGTGGGTGGAGCTGGATCTCTTCTCTCTGGAGTGCAATGAAGTGTCCAGTAGTGAGTTTTGAGGTGTCTGTGGGTTTGGTGTGACTTTTAGCTGCCTGTATTTTTGTGCTCAGGGTTATATTCCTGTGTTGTTGGAGAATTAGCTTAGTATGTCTTACTCTGAAACTTGTTGCTCTTGGGTGGGGCTTAGTTTCAGTGTAGGTATGAAGGCTTTTTGATGAGCTTTTGTCGATTAATGGTCCCTGGAGTCAGGAGTTTTCTGGTGTTCTCAAGTTTTGGATTTAGGCTTCCTGCCTCTGGCATTCAGTCTTATTCTTATAGTAGGCTCAAGACTTCTCTATCCATACAGCACCAATGATAAAACATCTAGGTTAATGGTGAAAAGATTCTCCACAGGGCAGGACTCCCAGAGAGGTTCACAGAGTTACATGAAAAAGAGAAGAGGGAGGACGGAGATAGAGGTGACCGGGAGGCGAGGAGGGGGAATCAAAAGGAGGGAGACCAATGTAGCCTGTGATGAGTTCCCTAAGTTTTCTCCACAGCCCAAAACACCCAAAGAGATTCAGAGAGTTAAGCATAGAAGAGAAGCGGGAGGGAGGAGATAGAGGTGATCTGGGGGAGAAAAAAGAGAGTCAAAAGGGGAGAGAGCGATCAAGTTAGTAATCACACTCCTAAGTAATTGGATTCTTAAAGGTACAGAATTGATAACAAATGCCAAAAAGCAAAGAATAAAAATCTAGAGTAGAGGTTAGACTCTGTAAAATACAATATTTAAAAAATCACAAAAGTTATATAAAAAATATGAAATTTGTTTTATAAATAGGGTCTTTTCTTTTTTCAAGGTAATAGTAGGTTTTAAAAATGAAAATTAAAGGAGTAATAAAGAACTTAAAAATAAAAAAATGATAATAGTAAAATATATTTAGGAATTTCTCTGGAACTGTTGCGGGCAGTGTGTGGTTAGTTCAGTTTCAGATAGTTCCTTGTTCCACCTTATACTCCTTTTCAAGGTCTATAGGTCCTTTCTAATGTAGCCAGTACTAACTACAGGGTTTTAATCTGTTGCACCTGCCACTTCCAAAGCCATTCCCTCTTCTTTGTTTATTTTGACTTCCTCTGTTTGCAAGTCTCTTCAGTATCTAACTTCTGCCCTGACACAAGGGGGCAAAGGTGGTCATTTATTTAGGCTCACTTGTTCAATTGTGCTGCAGGGAGGGAAGAACACTGCAAAGAAATATCACTGGCGTGTGTGGGGAGTTCTCGAAGTGTCTGGGCCACACTGGGTTTGCCCCTGCTCACGGGGTGTGTGCTTTCCCAGTCTACACTGCTCAGGCTCCAGGTTGCTCTGCTGGGGAACTGTCTAAGGGGGGCCCTGGGTTGTGTCTCTTTCCTAGGTCTACACCACTCGGCTCAGGTTCTCAGGTACCCCACAAAGACACAGACTCAGCTGGGCCTGCGTTTTGTGCCCTTCCCAGATCCAAGCAGCTTGGGCGACCAAGTGGTTGGAGAATGCACTCTTCCCAGCTGGATGGTGCATCTTATCACCTCCTCCATCCCAGCCTCTGGGTTTCCTGGGTTTCCTGACAGATGTCAACCGTCCAGGATCCCAGGAAGACTTGGTTAGCAACTAGGAGCCTACTTGCAGTTTGGTAGGGGATGCCGTCTCTGGGGCCGAGTTTGCCCCTTGCCTTCCCACTCTGGCTGTTGCTCGCCTGCCTCCCTGCCTCCAGTGGGGGTGGACTGGTCCGCAGCTGGCTAACTCTCCTCTAGTATTCGCTCAGTCCCTTGTTCTGTGAGCGGGCCTGGCAGTGCCTTAGGTTAGAGCTTTTCCTGGGGAAGTTCTCTCTGTCTCTCTCTTTCCTCTTTTTTTTTTCCCTCTCTGGGTATCCCACGGTTTGGGTTGCTATCTCACGTTAGCGCCCTCAGATTGCCCTCAGCACATTCAGGCCTGGTCCCTACCCTAAGCAATGCAGCCGTGCCTCCCTGTTCAGCCCCTGCTTGCTGGGCTACTTCTCTGCTGGGAATGCAGTTAGGCATGTAATCTATGGGTTTTATTAATTTCTTTTTTCCTCCCGGTTATGTTGCCCTCTGAGATTCCAAAACTCTCCACAGACCCACCTGTGAGAGGGTTTCCTGGTGTCTGGAAACTTCTCCTCTTTTAAGACTCCCTCCTCGGGATGGGTCTCCATCCCTAACTCTTTTGTCTCTCTTTTATCTTGTGTATTTTGTCCTACCACCTTTCAAAGACAATGGGCTGCCTTTCTGGGTGCCTGGTGTCCTCTGTCAGTGTTCAGAAGTTGTTTTGTGGTATTTGCTCAGCGTTCAAATGATCTTTCAATAAATATGTGGGGGAGAAACTGGTCTTCCCATCCTATATTTCCACCATCTTATGACTGCCCCTCCCCCGGCCCCCTCACATTGTTTCCTTTTCATCCTTATCTCTCTTAGGGCTTCTGTGGTGGTTTAGTTCACCTGCAATGCAGGAGACCCAGGTTCGATCCCTGGGTCAGGAAGATCCCCTGGAGAAGGAAATGGCAACCCACTCCAGTATTCTTGCCTGGGAAATCCCATGGACAGAGGAACCTGGGGGGCTACAGTCCATGAGGTTGCAAGAATCAGACACGACTTAGCAACTGGACCAGCACCACCACTTCTTTCATCATTCAGATTATCACATCGATTTATACATACTGAAGCTCAGACAAAAGCAGTCCATCAAATCATAGGCAGGTCATTAAAAAGCCATATGCTACTTAATGTCTCCAGAATGTGTTTCTCTGCCAGGAGTATCCTTCCTGCTCGTCATTAGAGCATCTGCAATCTGACTAACTCCTACCTGTCTTGCACCTCCTATAAGGTAGGCTCCCCTGATACTTAGGCTGGGTTAAGCGCCTTCTCTGTGCTCCCATTGCCTTGGATTATCCACATCTTGGCACAAATAACTAATTGCTTTTTTGTTGATGATGCGGTTATTATTTATTTGCTTAAGAGTCTTTCTTGTCTGCCTTCCCCCCCTCACTGTGAGGCCCACATATACATACTCCATTCTGTTTGCTCTCTCTCCTCTCTTCTACTCAGTGTGGTCCATGGATGACACCAGTTTGCAAACTTAACCAGTCTGCAGAGAGATAGGTACAGGAATTGAGGAAAAACCTTTATGAACTTTTATAGTAATTTGGCAAGTAATTTCTGTTGATTGAATCTAGTAATGAAAAACTGGGACTTGTTTATGTCCTTTCTTTCACTCTATTTTTCTAGTAATTGATTTTCATTGTATTCTATAAAAGAACCCATCCTTTTAAAAAATATTCATTTATTTATTTAGCTGTGTCAGGTCTTAGTTGGGGCACACGGGATCTTTGTTGCATCATCACAGGGATCTTTCATTGTGGCTCACAGACTCTCTAGTTGTGCCATGTGGGCTCAGTAGTTGAGGCCTGTGGATTAGTCACTCCAAGAGGTGTGGCATCTTCATTCTCTAGGGATCAAACGTGAGTTTCCTACATTGCAAGGTGGATTCCTAATCACAGGACCAGCAGGGAAGTGCCAAAAGAATGCATTCTTGACTGGTTGGAAAAAGAAAAAAGAAAAGAAATGGTCCTTCATTAGGATAGTTTGAGAAGCACTGGTTTTTGTTTCCCAGAAGCCAGGACAGGTTCTAGTATAAAAGGACACCGAATCAATGCAAAAGTGAATAAAAAGTGAATTCCGTTGTCAAATGTGTCTATCCTAAGGTAATGAAATAGACAGAACTTAGTACTGTGTTAGATTAATGCTGGGGAAGAGAAATGAATCTAAGGAAACTCCCAGGTGTTTACCTTGAGTTCTGGGAGCTTGCTTATGCCATTCCCTAAGGGGAACAGATTCAGAGCATATTTACAGATGATGAGTTCATTTTTGAACAGGTTGACATTGAGGTTACCTATGAGACCACCAGGCTTCCCTTGTAGCTCAGCTGGTAAAGAATCTGCCTGTAATGTAGGAGACCCTGCTTTGATTCCTGGGTTGGGAAGATCCCCTGGAGAAAGGATAGACTACCCATTCCAGTATTCATGGGCTTCCTTGGTGGCTCAGACAGTAAAGAATCTTCCAGCAATGCTGGAGAACCTGAATTCAATCACTGGGTTGGGAAGATCCCCTGGAGGAAGGCATGGCAGCTTACTCCAGTATTCTTGTCTGGAGAATCTCCATGGACAGAGGAGCCTGGTAGGCTACAGTCCATGAGGTTGAAAAGAGTTGGACATAACTGAGCAACTAAGCACAGCACAGCACAGCACATGAGATAGCCAAATAGGGATATTCCAGAGGCAGATAGATATATGGGTCAGATGCTTGGGAAGCAAAGTCTAGGCTGGAGGTTTAGATATCAGAGTTGAAACCATTAGGAGGTATGAGACCACCTTGGAAGATTAATATATCATACTTTCCTGCTGCCTCAACAGCCCCACAGTCTGTAAGCCTCCTACCCAGGAGAAAAGGTGCACAGTGTGAGGAGGCTGGTCCCTGCCACAAGTTCCCCTTCTTGTCCTATCCTGACTGTGACCTAGTAACATCAAGCACACCAGTGAAATCCCTTCATTCCTTTTGCTATGTACATCACCCTGACCCTCAGGGAGGAACTTGCCCACCATCTTCAGTCTCTCCTAGCACCCGGCATGCTTGGTTGAGCTGGCTCCCTTAGTGATCCTCCCACATAGCCCCCTGTTAGAGCATGCCTATCTCTCTCTTCTATAGCCTGTGAGTATGGTAAATCACTTTGACTTTCATATGCCTCGATGTGGTGTTATTCCATATGCATACTGATCATTTAAAAAAGAAATTAAGAACATAGTTATTTCTTAAACATACTTACAAATCCCATTCTGCTCACTTTTTTTTTCAAACTTTAAACTTTTTATTTTGTATTGGGGTGTAGCTAGTACAATACAATCGGTGTTGGAGAAGACTCTTGAGAGACTTTGGACTGCAAGGAGATCCAACCAGTCCATCCTAAAGGAAATCAGTCCTGAATATTCATTAGAAGGACTGATGCTGAAGCTGAATCTCCAGTACTTTGACCACCTGATGGGAAGAGCTAACTCATTAGAAAAGACCCTGATGCTGGGAAAGATTGTAGGCATGAGAAGAAGGGGATGACAGAAGAGGAGATGGCTAGATGGCATCACTGACTCAATGGACATGAGTTTGAGCAAGCTCTGGGAAATGGTAAAGGACAGGGAAGTCTAGCATGCTGCAGCCATGGGGTCGCAAAGAGTCGAACATGACTGAGCAACTGAACAACAACAGCCGATTAACAACGTTGTGGTAGTTGCAGGTGAACAGCGAAGGGACTCAGCCATACATATAATCCCATTCTGCTCTTAATCTGTACAGCATTCTAACAGATACTGCTGGAGCTTATGGTGGAGTGAGGTCCATGATCAGAAAAGGCAAGCCTGGGGAACAGGAAAGCACTGGGCAGAGTAGAAAACAGAGAGCTAGAGACGTCAGTAGTGAACTTGAAAGGTTGTCTGGGAGAAAAGATGAGGCTAGAGCAGAAAATTCGAGTGAGTTTGAAAGTTATAGGCTGGCACTTCATCATAAATTACAGATAGATGCTCTCTCTCTGTTTCCTGACAATGTAAAGAAGATAAGGAGAAAGGCACTAGGATTGCACCAGTTTATAATAGTAAAGGAAATTTGGAAACAACCTAAACATGTACCAACATGAAAATGCATACCTTGGTTACAGTCAAAGAATGGAATTCTATCTTCAGTCAGAATGAATAAAAAAGAATGCCAAGTATCATTATAAACCTCAAACATGTAATCTGACAAATGTAATGTAGCATCCTGGGTTGGATCCTAAAACAGGAAGAGGACATTAATGGGAAAACTGGTGAGGAAATTCCCTAGCAGTTCAGTGGGCAGAAATCCAAGCTGCCACTGCAGTGGGCACAGGTTCAATCCCTGGTTGGGGAACTAAGATACCCAAAGCCACAGGGCAGCACCAAAACATAAAAATAAACTATATACTACTATTTAGTTTACATAATTGATACTGTATCAATTATCTCAATAAAACTAGAAAAAAAAACTTGGAAGATGAGTACATTTGTGATCACTGTTACTCTATTTCCACCCCCACCCTCACCCCCCCACCAACCTCCCCCCTCCCACGAGGAAGGAGAAAACACCATAAGGACTTTCTGAATTGTCACATTATATAGCTATAGAGCAGATCTTCATTTCTGAGTAATGTCACCTCACACCTCGGCCCCTGGTTCACAGTAACTCTGTCAAAGTATAAATTTTTAAAGCTTAACTCAGAAGAATAGAAAGATGAACTGAGATTTACATAATTAGGTGGGAAGGAAATATTCAAATAAGTTTGCTAAAGTAGAGGCTTATGAACTGAATGTTTGTGTTCCCCAAAATTCATATGTTGAAATGTGATGGTAATAGGAAGTGGAGCTTTAGGGAAATAATTAGGTAAGGAGGCTGAAACCCTTATGAATGGGACTAGTGCCCTTATGAAAGGGACCCCAAAGAGCTCTGTCACTCTCTTCCTGGCATGTAAGGATATAATGAGAAGATGGCAGTCTGCAGCACAGGAGAGGGCCCTCAGCAGAACTTGACCATGTTGGCACCATGATCTTGGACTTCCAGCCTTCAGAACTGTGAAAAATAAATTCCTATTGTTTATAATCCACCAAGTCTATGGTACTCTGTTATAGCAAAGCAACATACTGCACTACATTTGGAGTTATCTTCTCTACTGGCCAAATATCATTCACACGTTTACTAGGCAAAAACCTACAAGTCAACGTGTAACTTCAGTGAATCTAGGCTGTAATTAGTAGTAATTGCAAGTCAAAGGTACATCCCCTAGAGAATTAACTAATAAATCCTATTGGACTATAGTATACATTGAAAGGACTCAAAAGAGTTAAGTTATCATTATGGCAGAATGAGAGCTTTCTACCATCTTCCTCCCAAAGAGCAATAATTTAGGCAATTTGAGATTGAACAAAGATGATAAGAGGACCAGTTTTGCTTTACTTCCCCCAGAGAGGCACAGTTCAGGGCTAAGAGGGACCATTTTGGCCCACGATTACTCCCACGGGGGAAAAGGAGCTTGTGAGTGAGTGCCCAGCATCCTCAGTTGTGCAAGCCACTGCCAAAGACTCCCACTTCTTTGTTGCTCCATCTCAAAACCTGAGGTGTGCCGGACAACAGAAAGGTAGGGAGCAGCAGATAGAGCCCACAGAGGGCATCCAAGGGACACAGATCCTAGTAACTGTGTCACAAACCCCATCAGGAGGTCTGCACATGGGCCACTGGAGATGCTTCACCTTCAAATCCCTCCAACTGTCCCACAGCATCCCCACAACTCCACCTGCCTCACCCATGCATACCCCCACCTCATGACTGGCTCCCTATCAGTGCTCTCAGCAGTGGTGAGGATGAGTTTTGCAATTGGTTAGCAAGCACACCAACTTCTGCTTCACTGAGTATGCTAAAGGACTGTGTGGATCACAACAAACTGTGGAAAATTCTTCAAGAGATGGGAATACCAGACCACCTTACCTGCCTCCTGTGAAACCTGTATGCAGGTCAAGAAGCAACAGTTAGAACCAGACATGGAACAATGAACTGGTTCCAAATTGGGAAAGGAGTATGTCAAGGCTGTATATTGTCACCTTGCTTACTTAACTTCTATGCAGAGTACATCATGCAAAATGCAGGGCTGGATGAAACACAAGCTGGAGTGAAGATTGCTGGGAGAAATATCAATAACTTTAGATATGCAGATGACACCACCCTTATGGCAGAAAGTGAAGAGGAACTATCCTAAAGGAAATCAGTCCTAAATGTTCATTGGAAGGACTGATGCTGAAGCTGAAACTCCAGTACTTTGGCCACCTGATGCAAAGAACAGCCTCATTGGAAAAGAACCTGGTGCTGGGAAAAATTGAAGGCAGGAGAAGAGGACAACAGAGGATGAGATGGTTGGGCGGCATCACTGACTCAATGGACATGAGTTTGAGCAAGCTCTGGGAGTTGGTGATGGACAGGGAAGCCTGGTGTGCTGCAGTCCATGGGATCTCCAAGAGTCAGACAGGACTGAGCAACTGAACAACAACAAAGCAAGTCCAACTCTGTAGGCCTGGGAGAAATCACAAACTGAAGCATTCAGTACCATTACTGAGAAAGTATGCAAGCTTAAGGGTTCTACCACAAAAGGGGACAAGTATGGATCAGTGTACCCTTAGAAAAAGTCTGAGAAAACCATAGAATGTCTGGCAGGGGTGACAGAAAATATTTCTACCCCAAAGCCAGTCAGTAAAGAATGAAAGTGGTGATTGCCTCTTCAAGTGGGCAGATAGCAATGCGAGGCTTCAAGTTATGCAAACAATTAAGGAAACATGACACCACACACACACACACACAAAAAAAAAAAAACCCACAAAATTATTTTTCAGTAACCAACCTCAGAGAAATGAATACCTGCAATTTGCCCAATAAGGAATTCAAAATAGCTGTTTTAAGGAAACTTGGTGAGCTATGAGTAAATATCGAAGAAGACAATTCAATGAAACCAGGAAACCAATACATGAACAAAATAATTCAGTAGAATCATTGAATATTGGAATATTGAAAAATAGTTCAATAGAGAGATAGGAACTTAAGAAAAAAATTCCAAACAAATTCTGGAGGTAAAGAATACATTAAATGAAATGAAAAATGTAATAAACAGAGAGCATAAACAGCAGACAGGATACAGCCAAAGAAAGAACCTGTAAAGTAGAGGACAGGATCTTTGAAATTATCCAGTTAGAGGACAACAAAGAGCATTCTTGAACATTCTTAGTTCAGTTCAGTTCAGTCCCTCAGTCATGTCCAACTCTTTGCGACCCCATGAATCACAGCATGCCAGGCCTCCCTGTCCATCACCATCTCCCTGAGTTCACTCAGACTCATGTCCATCGAGTCGGTGATGCCATCCAGCCATCTCATCCTCTGTCGTCCCCTTCTCCTCCTGCCCCCAATCCCTCCCAGCATCAGAGTCTTTTCCAATGAGTTACTCTTTGCATGAGGTGGCCAAAGTACTGGAGTTTCAGCTTTAGCATCATTCCTTCCAAAGAAATCCCAGGGCTGATCTCCTTCAGAATGGACTGGTTGAATCTCCTTGCAGTCCAAGGGACTCTCAAGAGTCTTCTCCAACACCACAGTTCAAAAGCATCAATTCTTCAGTGCTCAGCCCTCTTCACAGTCCATACATGACCACAGGAAAAACCATAGCCTTGACAAGACGGACCTTAGTCGGCAAAGTAATGTCTCTGCTTTAAAGAGTGAAGAAAGCCTACATGAATCACATGACACTGTTATGCAAACAATACAGTAAGAATCACACACATGAACCTTCAAGTTGAGAACTTTTGAAGATGCACATGTGCATTCTGTCAACATCAGGCTTGAGTGAAACTGCAACTTGCCCTCTGTCTCCTATTGCTGACAGTTCTTTAGCTCTACCATCTCCGACCTCTTCTCCTCCAGTCAGTAACTTGCCTGTTCACTCAATGCCAGCCCCGTATGCCAGCTGTTGTACTGTACTCCTGTACTTTTCAAGGTACTATACTGTAAGATTTAAAATAGTTTATTTTTGTGTTTATTTTTATATATTACCTGTCTGAAGAGTATTATAAATCTATTAAAGTGCAGTACTATATGTCAATTGTGTTAGCCAGATATCTAGGCTAACTTTGTTGGACTTATAAACAAATTGAACTTATGAACATGCTCTCAGAAAGGAACTCATTCATATGTAGGGGACTTACTATATTTGCATTATGAGAGTCCCAGAAAGAGAAGAGAATGAGAAAAGTCTGAAAGCTTATTTAGAGAAATAGGAGCTGAAAAATTCCCAAATCTGGAAGGAGATATGGACATCTAGGTACATGAAGCTCATAGGTCCCCATACAGATTCAACTCAGAGAAGACCTCACTGAGGCACATTATAATGAAACTGTCAAAAAACAAAAACAAAGAGAGAATTTTGAAAGCAGAAAAAAAATTATTTAACTCATCTCATGCAAGTGAACCCTCCATAAGGCTATCAGTGAAGTTCTCAGCAGAAAAAAAACAAGAGCATAGAGTGATATGTACAAAGTGCTAAAAGAAAAAAAAAAAAAAACTTTCCACCTAAGAACCATAATAATAAAAAACTGCTCAGCTAAGTATCCTTTAGCGGGCAAACTTGTCCTTTAGAAATGAAAGAGAGATAAAGACTTTCCCAGACAAACAAAAGCTAGTTCACACCACTAGACCTACTTGTTCTAAGAACTGGGAGTTCTTCAAGCTGGAATGAAATGACAGTAATTAATAACATGAAAATATTGAAAAGTGTAAAGCTCACTGATAAAGGTAAGTATAGAGTCAAATTCAGAATGCTCTACTACTGTGATATGGTAAAGTGTTATCCATTTAACTCTAGTATAAAGGTTAAAGGACAAAAGTGCTAAATATCATTATAATAATTTTAACAAATGTACAATATAAAACTGTAAGTTGTGACAGTAAAATCGTAAAACGGGGCAGCAATCAAAGAGTAGGGGTCTTGTGTGTGATCAGTTATCAGCTTAAATAAAATTGCTATATTAATAACTGTATGTTGTTTTATGTAAGCCTCATGGTAACCACAAAATAAAACCCATAATAGATGAAAAGAAAGGAATCAAGGCATACCACTATGGAAGATCATCAGACCACAAAGGAAGGCAACAGGAAAAACAGAAAGGAAAGATGGAACTGTAAAAGAGCCAGAAAACAATCAACAAGATGGCAAGAGTAAGTCTTTATCTATCAGTAATTACTTTGCATCCAATACTTTGTATTCTCCAAGCAAAAGACAGAGTGGCTGGATGGATAAAAAACAAGACCCAGTGATAAGCTGCCTAAAAGAGACTCACTTCAGCTTTCCAGATACACGTAGGCTGAAGGTAAAAAGGTGAAAAAATACATTCTATGCAAATGGAAACCAGAAGGAGAGCAGGTGAGCTATACTATATCAGAAGAATAGACCAAGCAAAGATGTTATGAGACAAGAGGTCATTATATAATGATAAAAGGATCAATTAAGCAAGAGGGTAAAACGATTGAAAATAAATGCACCCAATAAGAGCACCTAAACATATTAGGCAAATATTAACAGGTATTTAATTTAATAAAGGTAATAATATGTAACAATACAATAATTCAGTTCAGTTCAGGTGCTCAGTAGTGTCTGACTCTTTACGACCCCGTAAACCGCAGCACACCAGGCCTTCCTGTCCATCATCAACTCCCAGAGTCTACCCAAACTCATATCCATTGAGTCGGTGATGCCATCCAACCATCTCATCCTCTGTCGTCCCCTTCTCCTCCTTCCCCCAATCCCTCCCAGCATCAGGGTCTTTTCCAATGAGTCAGCCCTTCACGTCAGGTGGCCAAAGTATTGGAGTTTCAGCTTCAACATCAGTCCTTCCAATGAACACCCAGGACTGATCACCTTTCGGATGGACTGGTTAGATTTCCTAGCAGTCCAAGGGACTCTCAAGAGTCTTCTCCAACACCACAGTTCAAAACCATCAATTCTTCTGTGCTCAGCTTTCTTTATAGTCCAACTCTCACATCCATACATGACTACTAGAAAAACCATAGCCTTGACTAGATGGACCTTTGTTGACAAAGTAATGTCTCTGCTTTTTAATATGCTGTCTAGGTTGGTCATAATATTTCTTCCAAGATGCAAACAAGCATCTTTTAATTTCTTGGTTGCAGGTACCATCAGCAGTGATTTTGGAGCCCCCAAAATAAAATCTGTCACTGTTGCCACTGTTCCTCATCTATGTGCCATGAGGTGTTGGGACCAGATGTTATGATCTTAGTTTTCTGAATGTTGAGTTTCAAGCCAGCTTTTTCACTTACCTCTTTCACTTTCATCAAGAGGCTCTTCAGTTCCTCTGTGCTATCTGCCATAAGGGTGGTGTCATCTGCATATCTGAAGTTATTGATATTTCTCCCAGCAATCTTGATTCCAGCTAGTGTTTCATCCAGCTCAGCATTTCTCATGATGTACTGTGCATATATGTTAAATAAGCAGTGTGACAATATACAGTCTTGATGTACTCCTTTTCCTATTTGGAACCATTTTATTGTTCCATGTCCAGTTCTAACTGTTGCTTCCTGACCTGCATACACATTTCTCAAGAGGCAGGTCAGGTGCTCTGGGATTCCCATCTCTTCCAGAATTTTCTGAAATTTTCTGATCCACATGGTCAAAGGCTTTGGCATAGTCAATAAAGCAGAAATAGATATTTTTCTGGAACTCTCTTGCTTTATCAACGATCCAGCAGATGTTGGCAATTTGATCTCTGGTTCCTCAAGTCAAGTAATGCTCAAAATTTCCCAAGCCAGGCTCAACAATATGTGAACTGCAAATGTACAGATATTCAAGCTGGTTTTAGAAAAGGCAGAGGAACCAGAGATCAAATTGCCAACATCTGCTAGATTATAAAAAAAGCAAGAGAGTTCCAGGAAAACATCTATTTCTGCTTTATTGACTATGCCAAAGCCTTTGACTGTGTGGATCACAATAAACTGGAAAATTCTGAAAGAGTTTGGAATACCAGACCAGCTGCCCTGCCTCTTGAGAAATCTGTATGCAGGTCAGGAAGCAACAGTTAGAACTGGACATGGAACAGCAGACTGGTTCCAAACAGGAAAAGGAGTACGTCAAGGCTGTATATTGCCACCCTGCTTATTTAAGTTACATGCAGAGTACATCATGAGACACGCTGGGCTGGAAGAAGCACAAGCTGGAAAGAAGATTGTCGGGAGAAATATCAACAACCTTAGATATGCAGATAATATCACTCTTATGGCAGAAAAAGAAGAAGAACTAAAAGGACTCTTGATGAAGGTAAAAGAGGAGAGTGAAAAACTTGGCTTAAAGCTCAACATTCAGAAAACAAAGATCATGGCATCTGGTCCCATCACTTCATGGGAAATAGATGGAGAAACAGTGTCACACTGTATTTTGGGGGGCTCCAAAATCACTGCAAATGGTGATTGCAGCCATGAAATTAAAGGACACTTACTCCTTGGAAGGAAAGTTATGACCAACCTAGATAGCATATTCAAAAGCAGAGACATTACTTTGCCAGCAAAGTTCCCTCTAGTCAAGGTTGTGGTTTTTCCAGTGGTCATGTATGGATGTGAGAGTTGGACTGTGAAGACAGCTGAGTGCCAAAGAATTGATGATTTTGAACTATGGTGTTGGAGAAGACTCTTGAGAGATCCATCCAGTCCTTCCTAAAGGAGACCAGTCCTGGGTCTTCCTTGGAAGGACTGAGACTGAGGTGGAAACTCCAATACTTTGGCCACCTCACGCAAAGAGTTGACTCATTGGAAAAGACCCTGACACTGGGAGGGATTGGGGGCAGGAGGAGAAGGGGATGACAGAAGATGAGATGGGCAAATGGCATCACCGATTGATGCACACGAATTTGGGTGAACTCTGGGAGTTGGTGATGGACAGGGAGGCCTGACGTGCTGCGATCCATGGTGTCACAGAGTCGGACATGACTGAGCGACTGAACTGAACTGAACTGCAGCACATAAGAAGCATTGAAAGTGAAAGTGAAGTCGCTCAGTCATGTCTGACTCTTTGTGACCCCATGGACTGTAGCCCACCAGGCTCCTGCATCCATGGGATTCTCCAGGCAAGAATACTGGAGTGGGTTGCCATTTCCTTCTCCAGGGGATCTTCCCGACCCAGGGATAGAACCCAGGTTTCCTGCATTGCAGGGAGACGCTTTAACCTCTGAGCCACCAAGGAAGCTCATAAGAAGCATTAGGCAATACGATAAGGATGTAAGTAGCACACCTATCTATCTATGCCCCTCATCTCGCAGGCTTGGCCCTAGGGCAAGATAACTCTCACAATGCAGGCATTCTTTCCCTCAAAGAATGCAACTGACAGCAGATGTATTATTAGTGAATTATTGATTTGACTGTGCTGCCTCCCTATCAGTGTTTCAGGAAAAGTTGAAAGGTTGAGTCCCATCCTGGGTCATCATGCAAACAAAGAATTTGTCAACCATGGCAGTCCTATCTCAGGACCAGGCCAGATTCTATCTAGACTTAGTTCTGCTCATCACCAAGGTCCCTTCCTCCCTCCTACCCCACCCTTCACTCCAGGACCAGCTCTTATTGTTTTCAATCACCAAGAAAATCACAACCATTCTCTCATTAGCCTACTCAAAAAACCAGAAGCTGCTGCTGCTGCTGCTAAGTCACTTCAGTCATGTCCAACTCTGTGCGACCCCATAGACAGCAGCCCACCAGGCTCCTCTGGCCCTGGAATTCTCCAGGCAAGAACACTGGTGTGGATTGCCATTTCCTTCTCCAATGCATGAAAGTGAAAAGTGAAAGTAAAGCCACTCAGTCGTGTCTGACTCTTCGCAACCCCATGGACTGTAGCCTACCAGGCTCCTCCATCCATGGGATATTCCAGGCAAGAGTACTGGAGTGGGGTGCCATTGCTTTCTCCAAGAAACCAGATGACTAATGCCTAATGCAATTGCTTTATCTTAGAAAAAGAAAAATGAGCAACTCTTTGTAATCAAAATGCTTCTGTGATTGCATGTAATGAACAAATAGAATGTTGCTTCTTATTGCACATTTAAATATAAAACCTGATGTATCTAAATATAAGCATTCAGGATCGTGGCTGTGAAGGAAGGGTGCATCTTTTTAAACCAGACTGCCTTGAACAGGCAATGGCAACCCACTCCAGTACTCTTGCCTGGAGAATCCCATGGACGTAGGTGCCTGGTAGGCTGCAGTCTGTGGGGTTGCTGAGAGTCAGACATGACTGGGCGACTTCACTTTCACGCATTGGAGAAGGAAATGGCAACCCACTCCAGTATTCTTGCCTGGAGAATCCCAGGGACAGAGGAGCCTGGTTGGCTGCCATCTATGGGGTCGCAAAGTGTCAGACATGACTGAAGTGACTTAGCAGCAGCAGCAGCCTTGATCCAATCTTGGGTTTGCAAGTTACTGAACCTCTGGGATCAGTTTCCTTAGCTGTCAAAAGAGGAAAGTAAGAGTTCTACTCCAGAGAGTTGTCATCAAAAATTTGTCATTGTTGTTGTTTAGTTGCTAAGCTGTGTCTGAATGTTTGAGACCCTATGGACTATAGGCCTCCAGGCTCTTCTGTCCATGGGATTTCCCAGGCAAGAGTACTGGAGTGGGTTGCCATTTCCTTCTCCAGGCGATTTTCCTAACCCAAGGACCAAACCTTGGTCTCCTGAATTGCAGGCAGATACTTTACTTCTGAGCCACCAGGGAAGTCTTCATGGAGAATAGAAGAGTTAGTCTATTTATGTGGTGTTCTGCAAAACGTGGGTGGTCAGGTGACCCAGGCTTACCCGATCAGGGCCATTTCTTTGGGATTTATAGGAATTTGTCTCTTTTCCTCAGAAATCACTACATCTGCATGACATGAAAAGACCAGCTGAGATCTGGGACCTGGGACCCTTTGCTGCAATGCTTACATCTGAACAAACGTTCCTGGAGCAACAACAATACAAAGAAACTCTAAGGCATGAGAAATAAGTGTGCACATGCAGTTAGGGCAAATTATGGACAAGATATAAAAAGGCCAGAAACCCCAATGCCACTTCTAAAGAGCTGGGAACAAAAGCGGGGGTCAGGAACAAAAGCAGGGTGTTCCACATACCACCTACACTCAGCACCATCTTGAGGTGGGCAAATCACCCAAGCCACCCTTCTGGCCCAACCCTGGACAGAGCCCTAACTTTACCCCATATATGGAACCATCTTGCTCTCCCCACTCAGGGAGCAAGCAAGGGAAGCTTATTTTTGTTTCCCCTCGCTGCAATAGAAGCCTCAGTAAAGTCCTTGCCTGAATTTCTTGTCTGGCCTCTTATTTTTTCTTGAGTAAGGAAGGCCAGTACTTTGGCCAACTCATGTGAAGGGCCGGCCCACTGGATTAGACCCTGATGAGGACAGGAGACTGAAGGCAGGAGACGGGGACATTGGAGGATGAGATGGTTGGATGGAAATAGTGAAGGACACAGAAGCCTGGTGTGCTACAGTCCATGGGGTTGAAGAGTTGGATATGACTTAGGGACTGATCCACAAGGAAGGCCAAGAACCGTGGTCAGTGACTATAAGACAGGAGCACTTTTGTCCATGTGGTTTCCTGATGGAAGAAGGCTACCTGAAGAAGAAACTGTAACGAGGAAGGGAGAGAACGTTTGAGTCACTGAATTGAAACCTACCCTTGTTCTCTCCAGGCCTGAGTCAAAAAAACGACACCTACTTAGTGCCAGGCCCAATTCTAAACACTTGACAAGAGTCAGTTCAGCAATCCCAGCACTCCAGAAGGGTACTGCCTGCGTACTCCATGTTAGGCCCTGAGTCGCAGAGTGCAGAGCTAGGATTTCAGCCTGGCAGTCGGGTTTCAGAGTTGGCCCCACAATTAGGTCCTTGTGCAGGACCAGCCTGTGACGTGGCCTGTAGGGCAACATCCTGGCTCTACATGTTACACACTAATAGCACAGCTTCCCCTCAGATGAGACAACCGAATGCGTCTCCACACACAGCCGAACGTCCCTGGAGGGGAGGGACATACTGCCCTAGTCAAGAACCACTGCTGTCGCTCCGCTGCCCAAGAATTCATTTTGAATTGCTCTGAGTCACCAGATCCTGTGTTAGCCAAAAACTCAGACTCACTCAATCTGTGTGTCAAGTACGAACAGCCCAACGTCCCTCAAAGCTGGGCCACCTGCAACGCGTTGCCACCGAGACCCTGTGCAGTCCAAGACCTCACGTCACCTACCAGTCTGTGTCTCCAAAGACTTGCTGTCCCCCACGGCCCTGTCCCTGAGGACATGGTGATGCTATGGTGATGGCCAGTCACTCCAGAGGCGGCTGCTGGTCCTTGAAGTGGGAGTGGTGGGGGCTGTGGATCCTGAGCTGAAGAGGGCTGGGCTGAGAGGTCAGCACTGTCTGGGAACATTCCTGGCTGTGGCTGGGGGCCAACAGCCCAAGGTTCCTCTCCATGCTTGCTTCTCTCAGCTCACGCTCCATCTCTACCCACCCCCTCACCCTCCAGCCCCCACTTCTGCTGCTGCTGCCTATTAGGTGCCATCCTGGAGTCTGAACCCACCCAGATCTCAGCTCGAGGAGTGAGGTTCTGGTGTGAGGGTGGATGACAGGGCCCAGGCATACAGGATGCAGAGAGGAGCTCAAGCATGTTGCCCCAGGTAAGGGCTCAGAGAGACCATTGCAGAGGATGTGGCGGTGAGGTGGGGGTGAAGGCTCGGCATAAAGCTTCTGGAAACAGTCCAGGCAAGACATCATCAGCAGGGCTCAGACATGCTTCTCCACAAGGAGGGTCTCAGCAGCCGGGCCCCAAACATCCTTAGGTCTCGGGTGCCGATCTGTGCTCATGTCTCCCATCAGTGGTAATTTATTACTAAGAACAATTGCTGAAGTACCGAAATTCAGCTGGGCAATTTTACGAATGTGTGAATTAAAAGGGCTTTCAAGTCATTTCCATTTCTAGAGGGTTCTCCTAAGCTTTCTGAGGTTGAGTTTTCTTACCTATAAAAGGAGAATCATAGTTTCTACCTGTAGAATCATTGTGATGATTAAATGAGAAAAGAAAGATAAAGTTAACACAGTCCTTAACAAATAATTGCTTTCTTAAAAGGGTGTTTAGAAACAGGAGGAACGGGATGAGAAAGAGTGCCCGTAATTACAGACAGCCCAGCCAGACGACTGGCCGATGTCAGCGCTCCTGGAGGCAGGAGCTCCTGAGGGGTCAGTTTTTCTTCTCATGAAGGAAGACCAGGCTATACAGGGAGAAGGTGACAAGGTGAACATTCCACAAGGGAGAGACAATGCCACCAGGCACACCGTGGAAATGCTGAAAGTCTGTGACTTCTTTGCATTGTGATGGAAGCAGTAAAAGCAGCTTATTCTCTAATAGTACATTAATAATGACAAGAAAAAATAAAGTCCCCTTTTTAAAAAAAAAGATATAATTAACATATAACACTGTGTACATTCAAGAGGACCACATATTAATTTGATACATCTATATATTGCAAGGTGATAGCCATTGTAGCATCAGCTAATGCCGCTAGTGTTTTACATAATCATTATTATAGAGACGAATTAGATCTAGTTTCTTAGCAAGTTTTTCAACACAGTTTTGTCCTTTTTCAAGTAAAACTCTAATTCAGTGGTTCTCAAACTTTTTCAGCTTAGGAACCTTTACACTGAAAAGTAATTGAGGACCTTCATTGTATAGCACCTTAAAGGTGTGTGGCTCAGATGGTGAAGAATCTGCCTGCAGTGGAAGAAACCCAGGTTCAGTCTCTGGGTCTGGAAGATCCCTGGAGGAGGGGCATGGCAACCCACTTCAGTATTCTTGCCTGGAGAATCCCATGGACAGAGGTGCCTTTTTTTGCTACAGGCAAAAAAAGTTCACAAAAGTGTCAGACACGACTGAACCACTAAATAACAACTATAGCCTTTTAGTTTGCTGTGGCTATTCCTCTTTGATACTACACCAAAACTCATTGGATGTCATTTCTTAAACGTTAGTGACTGTGGAATCTGAAACTATATCACTGAACCGGTAATACTCTATTAAAATCCATTGGTCTGTCTTGCTTTTGTATGATTCCTTTATCCGGGCGTGTTTCTGGAATTCCTACCATGGTCATTTGGAAAATATTGGTTCACTGAGTTAGTTATCAGCTCTTCCAAATTTTGACACATCTCATTATACACAATACCCAACAACCAACCAACCAACAAAACAAAAATCCAAACAAACAAAAAAGCCTATACATTCATTAATGTCATTACCAATCTCATCAAACTTGGGACACTTTCATACTCATGGTAGCAGGTGGAAGTTTTCCAAACTCTAATATTCACCTGAAAGCTCTAATTGTATCAGTGGCCACAAATACCAATCGATTTTTCCCCTTGAACTGACAGGCTCACTTCATTCACTTGAGAAAATCATGCCAAAAACTCAAGTCTGAGTAACTATTTTTGTCTTGTGCTCTTTTAAGTGAAAGAAGCCAGTCGGTGAGAAAAGTGACTTTTGGCCCACACTCAATCGTTTTGAGTGCTTTTCCTGGAGATAACTATCAGACTTCTATATGCACACTTCCCCTTTGTCACACGAAATGTTGAAAAGGTGTACTTGAGGTTTAATAAAATTTATAATTTTGTTGCTCTATCAACAGCTAAATCGGCCTTTTCTTCTTATTTGGTACTGAGCTGGCACAGTGACGGAAAAAAAGAGAGAGACTGAGCCTGCTGGTACGGTTGGGAGTCACGCCTTGATTCCTATTTGGGTGCCAGCATCTTTACCCGCTGCTGCTCTGTGTCATCAGTGCAAATATCAACCAAGTGAAAATGGCAAAGAACAATTCGGTAGTATTATCAACACCATTTTTGCCTTGTAGATCCCCTGGAAGGGTCTTGGAGACCCCCAAGGATCTGTGAACAAGACCTGGAGATTGAATAAGAGCTGACACTTGAATTCAAATGAAAGAATTAGAAAAGCTCTATTTACTTTTTCTTTTTTTAAATGATTTTTTAATGCAGTTATCACTCAAAGGTTCACTAAATTCTCTCACAAATATCCTATGGAAAAACTGAAAGCCAATTTCATGGGCAGAACTATTTGCCTTACTTCCTGCAAAAAAAAGTTGGGGGAGAGGGGAGGATTAAGAACTGCAAGGCCCAAGGGAGTGTAACAGCCATGTGGAGCCACCCATCAAGTGTGTCATGGTGAGCACACACAGTCCTGGGACCACAAAGGCAAAGGGTGATGGGAACTCGGGGCCCTCAGTCAGCTTATCCCACAAAATCTCGATAGCTAGCCACACACCCCTCCACAACAGTCACACACATACAAAGAGGTGCACTTTGCCATGGCTAATTTTACACAATACAAATGACCAGTCTAACTATGGTTATACTCACACAATACAATCATATAGCCACGCAAAACGTCTCCATAGTCAAACACCCAACCTCCCTGTGCTCAAAACCAAGTCATACGATTTTGTATTCACAGCTGAAGAATTTCAATGAACGCACACCCAAGCATCGCTGCATTCCAATTATCAGTATGGCACATAAAACTTTGACTGGGTCACCACATGACCGTGGGTGTATATTGTTCACAGGGTGAGAGCATAGGTTTTGGAAATTGGCCAACCTGTGTTCAAGCTCAGGTTCTACTACATTAGTTCTTTCATCTCGGGCAAATTATTCACCCTGCCTGAGCCTCAGTTCTAGAAGATGGGGATAGTTCCTACTTGGAAGCATGATGTGAGGAAGGCATAAAGACAGCACTTTTTCTGGACAGATGTACCTGCCACGGATGGATTTTGTCACCAGAGGGTACCAGGGCTCCAAGATGTCAGTGCAGGGTGCTGGAAGAAACTCTGCCAGGAAGCCCAGGATTCCTGGGGAGTCTGGAGTCAAGTGCAGCTGGGATGGGGTGGGGATGGGGCTGCACAGATTCTGGAAATCCCTGCAAGGCTCAGGCCAGCCAGGAGCTGCTCCTGGGCCAGGTGGGCCCCTGAGAGGATCCTGGCCTTCCCTAGGAAGGAGGATGAGCACTTACTAGGTACCAGGTCCTTAAGTGGAAGTCCTGGGATAAGAACGCACGCAGCCATGGCTGTCTTGGGGGACCCCTCCCAACCTCTGGAAAGCTTGGAGCAATTTGCAAATTTATTCCCTGGGAGGAGGAGCCTGAGAAGTCGGTGGGCACCGGGATGAGAATGGGGTGGAGGGATGGCAGGGGCAGGCAGGGCGGCCAGGGGAGCTGCTGGGAGAGGGGAGGGACTTGGCTAGGTCTCCCAAAGCTTCTTCACTCTCCAAACTTTCAGCGAACTCTTGGCACCCACCTCCCGAAAACCGAAACACAAGTTCAGGAAGACGGACAAGCAGCACAGCGGGGGCCGGCAGACTCGGGGGCAGAGAGCCTCCAGAGACTGATGCAACTTTCCCTTTAAGAAAGCCACATGGGCGCACGCGGTGCGGACCCAGCTCACCTGGGCCGGGGTTGCAGCAAGGGAAGGGGGCGCTGAGGCCCCAGCCTCTCTCTATGCTGCTGTTGGTCTGGGTGTTTGGTGGCTCCACGTGGCTGAGCGTCAGGAAGAGCGAGAGAGAGAGCGATCGAGTGTGCGTGTGTCACCGTGGATGCAAGAGAGCATCTGTGGATGAGTGTGGGTGCACGCGCGGAGATGTCTGTCTCGCCAGAAAGGTTTGGTAGGTGCGTGCGTCTGGGTGTCACTGCTGTCACCAAGGAGTTGTGGCAGGCAGAACGGCGGCAGCGAGGCGGGGGCTGGGGGCTGCTCCTGGAGGAGAGGAGCTGCGTGCGGTTGACGGTTTGGCCCCCAGCGACTGGCACGTGGTAGTAACGGTAGCGCCGGAACTAGTGACCGAAGCGCCAGTTGGGTCTGCGCGCTGGGGGCCTGCAGACGCCGGGAACCTGCAGCCAGTCTGCCTCCCTATCTGCCCGCCACTAGCAGACTGGGTGCTGGTTCCTGCGCGCCCAAAAGTCCTCGGAAGCCGGAAGCCGTGATAGGGAGTCTCGGTGCCCTCGGACCCTTGTCTGCGGCTCCGGGCTTCGGAAGTGTCAAGGCCGCGGTGTTCTCTGGCTGTTGCTCTCCCGGGAAGATTCCTCGTTTCTCCTCACCCAAACCTTCATTCCAGGTGCCCTTAGGGCGGCCCTGGAGGCCACAGGTGAGGGTAGGGGCCTAGCAGCTCGGGGCGCCCACCCCCAGCCGGTGCCCCGCACCCAGCAGGTGAGGGTAGGGGCCTAGCAGCCTATGGTGCCCACCCCAGCAGGAGCCCCGCACCCGGCAGACAATGGTCGACGGGAGCTGACCTTAAGGCCGGCGCCAGGCGGAGGGGACATTCCGGGATGGCCGGGAGGGGCCAAAGCGCGCCAGGGGGCGGGGCGAGGGGGCGGGGACCTGGGCGCCCAGGTATTTTCGAAGGCAGGGGCCGGGGGCGAGGTTTCCACCCCCACACCAGTTGAGAGGCCCACACTTGGCAGTTGATGACACCGCTGCTCCGGACACCTCGCACCCGGATTAAGAAGAAGGCGCCGGCTTCGAGGAATAGGGGCTCTCCAGGCGGTGCTACAGCTTCGAAAGCAACCTCGCCTTTTCCTGCGGTTCAGGGGCCTCTTCTTACCGGACCCGCAGCTTCTTAAAGGAGCCGCGGCCCCTTTGGGGCCAGTTCTCCGTAGGCCACGCCCCCTCGCTGGCCACTGTTAAAGGAGCCGCGTCCCAGTCTCTCTGACAGCTCTCAGAAGGCCTAGGTCTGTTTCTTTGCTGAAACAAGCTTGATGCTACAGCTGCAAGAAGATAAAGGTTGGGGGGCCAAAGACTGGAGAGGGAGAGAAGGGCCTGAGAGGTTAACGAACCCCCAAGTGAGGGAGTGTCAGAAGATTGGAGGGTAGTGGGCAAGGGGGACTGGTTCTAGGAAGGGACTTTGGGCTACACTGAGCATGCCCAAGTGTTTCCAAGCAACTCAAGAAAACGCCCCCTTAACTCGGCCTACACTGAGACTGCGGCTCAGTGCCCAGCTCTGAGGATGCAGGAGAATCACACTTCTGCACTGGGATCTCCCCAGCTGGTGAAGAAGGAAGATTTGGACACAAGTGACCATGCCACAATGGCTGCGTGTGAGGAAAGTGTTGATCAGACGTACGCTGCATGCATTGGATGTAACCGGGGGCACAGTGGAAAGACTGCAAAGGCAAGAGAAAGGAAGGCTTCTTGGTGCTAATGGCTTTGGAACAGGTTTTGAAGATGGGTGGGGTATATACAGAAGGAAATGGGGACAAGGGTGCTCAAGGAAGAGGGAATTGCCTAAGCCACGGAATGAAGGCAAGAACCCTCTGGGGGTGCTGCATAGTCCCACATGGCCCACAGGTAGCCACAAGTGGCTCGAGGTAGCTGATTTTGTCTCTAGGCAGACCTAAGGGCCCCTTCCCCACTCCCACAGCCCCTCCCCGCCCTCCTTTGCAGTGAATGGGAAATTATGCTTCCTCTTCTATCTTTCTCCTAATCTGTGAGGTTCTTGAAGGCAGGGAAACAAACCTTGTCACCTTTCCATCTCCAGTAAGGACTTCAAGGCTTGGCCCAGATGGACCCTTAAAATCGATAGAGCTGACAGTCCTGTCTGGAGGAGAGGAAGACTGAGCAGTGAGACAGTAAAGATGGACCAGGTCCTATGACTATCCTCTCCCTATCCTCCCTTGCGTGGCTCACAGGCAACTTGAACCCAGCTCACCCAACCTCGCTCATCCCCTCCCAACTGCAAACCTGCAGCATCTCCAGGGTTTCTGTCTCTGGTCTCTGGCACGGGCACTGGCTTCTTCCTATTATACCATTAGAAACCAGAGACCACTCCTTATCCCTCACCCCCAAGTCCAATGCATCACCAAGGCCTACCAAACTTACCTTCTATATTTTTCTCAAATCTGTGCACCTCTCCCCACCCCGTCATCATCTTCCTGAGCCAGGCCCCCTCTGGCCTGGCCTGGCCTGGCCTAGTCCTAATCCAATTCCTTTCTTCCCCTCTTCCCTCCCTCCAGTCCTTTCTCCATACTAATCTAGGTTGGCATTTTCAAAATGCACACACCATCAACTGCTCCTCTTTTAGTTACAACTCTGGTTTCAAGACTTCAGTGCCTGTCATTGGCCTCAGGATAAAGATCAAAACAAGGCCCCAAAGACCCTGACCCTACTTTTGCATCCACCTTCATCTTTGGGCACTTTCTCCCTCACTTTCTGAGCCCCAGGCTCCTGGTCTTCTTCTGTATTATTTTATTTGCTTGAATCTCTCTTCCTCTTCTGTTGCTCACTGTTGCCTAATCATCCCCCTCTCACTCTTAAACATCACTTCCTTGGGAAAGTCCTCTGTAACTTGTGGACAAGGCCGGGCCCCACTGGTGTAGACTCCGGTTGCAGAGGATCTTTCGCTTTCCCACCCTTCATTGTAGGCTCTGATTATATGTATTAGAGTCACCTGTTTAACTGGTTTCTGTTTCCACCCAGCCTGTAAGCTGCAGGAGGCCAGAGACTGAAGAGTTCATGGTGCCCGGCACAGGCCTGGCCCAGAGCAAGCCCGAAATAAACATCTGTGGAATACGTGATTGAACTGTGGCCAGCCCCAGCTGCCTGCTGAACGATGTAGGCTGTATCCTGTTGGCTGTGGATGACTATGGTGGGAATCAGGGTTTTAGGAGTTTGGAACGATGAATGGATTGGAGGGGAGGAGAACGTGGAGGCCCTCGTTTAGAGTCAAAACTTAAGCAGAAACCTCAAAGGTACAAAGGAAGTATAATTAGCCCCGTCTTCCAGATGGAGAAAGCAAGGGTCAGAGAGGTTCCGTGATTTGCCTGACGTCACACACCTGGTGAGTTGGCAGAGTCAGTTCCTCCTCCCAGGTCCCAGCGTCCAAGCTCTTCATCACAAGCCAACCTGACTCTGACCCTCATGGCACAGACAGCTTGTCAACAGTGGTCCATAAGTGGGTGAAGGGCAGGCCTGGTGCCTGGGTAATGTGGATGCCCAACCCCTATCAGAGGGCCTGACTTATCACAGGCCTTCAGCTGGTACCTTTGGAATGGATGGATGGGGCCAGTTAACAGAAACAGCAGAGGCAGGAGAAGCAGCAAAGCTTTGCACCCAACTCATTGTCCTGGGAGCCGCTGCCAAGCAGTCTTTTCCACCGAGAAAGAGAAGCACCTTGAACACAAGGGCCATATTGCATTACTCAGGCATATCACCCCGTAGGCCAAGTTCCAGGACGGAGAGTCCTCAGGTTACTCATCTGACCAGAAGGCACGATGTCCAAGCCATGAGGTGGCTGTGCTTCATCACTGTCATCATTGTCACTGTTCTTTGTTAGCCACAGAGTGACAGCTTTGAAGACAATAAATCTTGAGTTTATGGCTTGGAGGGAGGGATGTGGTGAGTGAGAAGAAGGGTATGATCACATTCGCTCTTCTCCTGACTGTCCCCAGAAGACCAGAGCCACGAGCAGGGACGTGTCTAGAGAGGCAGGAAACCTGGCCTGGGTGACTAAGCGAAGGGAAACGGCCCCAAGTCAGAGCCTTGCCTGGCACTGAGGAGGTTATGCAGGACACCTGGTGGCCAGGGCAAAGGCCAAAGGGAACCTAGGGGCAATTTGATTTAGGTGATACCTGAATAGTCTAGTGGTTTTTCCCAGTTTCTTCAATTTAAGTCTGAATTTGGCAATAAGGAGTTCATGATCCCAGCCACAGTCAGCTCCTGGTCTTGTTTTTACTGACTCTATAGAGCTTCTCCATCTTTGCCTGCAAAGAATATAATCAATTTGATTTCAGTGTTGACCATCTGGTGATGTCCATGTGGAGAGTCTTGTGTTATTGGAAGAGGGTGTTTGCTATGACCAGTGCATTCTCTTGGCAAAACTCTATTAGCCTTTGCCCTGCTTCATTCTGTACTCCAAGGCCAAATTTGCCTGTTACTCCAGATGTTTCTTGACTTCCTACATTTGCATTCTGTTCCTGTATAATCTAAAGGATATGTTTTTTGGTTATTAGTTCTAGAAGGTCTCATAGGTCTTCATAGATCTGTTCAACTTCAGCTTCTTCAGCATACTGGTTGAGGCATAGGCTTGGATCACTGTACTATTGAATGGTTTGCCTTGGAAGTGAACAGAGATCATTCTTTCGTTTTTGAGATTGCATCCAAGTACTGCATTTCAGACTCTCTTGTTGACTGTCATGGCTACTCCATTTCTTCTAAGGGATTCCTGCCCACAGTAGGAGATATAATGGTCATCTGAGTTAAATTCACCCATTCCAGTCCATTTTAGTTGGATGATTCCTAGAATGTCCATGTTCACTCTGCCATCTCCTGTTTGCCCACTTGCAACTTGCCTTGATTCATGGACCTAGCATTCCAGGCTTCTATGCAATATTGCTCTTTACAGCATTGAAACTTGCTTATATCACCAGTCACATCCACAACTGGGTGTTGATTTTGCTTTGGCCCCATCCCTTCATTCTTTCTAGAGTGATTTCGCCACTGATCTCCAGGAGCATATTGGGTACCTCCCAACCTGGGGAGTTCATCTTTCAGTGGCCTATCTTGTTGCCTTTTCATACTGTTCATAGGGTTCTCAAGATAAGAATACTGAAGTGGTTTGCCATTCCCTTCTCCAGTGGACCACATTCTGGTCTGTGACATTGTACAGGAGACAGGGATTGAGACCATCCCCATGAAAAAGAGATGCAAAAAAGCAAAATGGCTGTCAGAGGAGCTCATACAAATAGCTGTGAAAAGAAGAGAAGTGAGAAGCAAAGGAGGAAACGAAAGATATACCCATTTGACTGCAGAGTTCCAAAGAATAGTAAGGAGAGAGATAAGGAAGCCTTCCTCAGCAATCAATGCAAAGACATAGAGGAAAATAATAGAATGGGAAAGATTAGAGATCTCTTCAAGAAAATTAGACTAGAGATACCAAGGGAATATTTTAGGCAAAGATGGGCTCCATATAGGACAGAAATGGTAGGGACCTAACAGAAACAAGATATTAAGAAGAGGTGGCAAGAATACACAGAAGAACTGTACAAAAAGATCTTCATGACACACATAATCATGATGATGTGATCACTCACCTAGAGCCAGACATCCTGGAATGTGAAGTCAAGTGGGCCTTAAGAAGGGTCACTACGCACAAAGATTGTGGAGCTGATGGAATTCCAGTTGAGCTCTTTCAGATCCTAAAAGATGATGCTGTGAAAGTGCTGCACACAATATGGCAGCAAACTTGGAAAACTTAGCAGTGGCCGCAGGACTGGAAAAGGGCAGTTTTCATTCCAATCCCAAAGAAGGGCAATGCGAAAGAATGCTCAAACTACCACACAATTGCACTCATCTCACACACTAGTCAAATAATGCTCAAAATTCTCCAAGCCAGGCTTCAGCAATATGTGAACCATGAAAGTCTAGATGTTCAAGCTGCATTTAGAAAAGGCAGAGGAACCAGAGATTAAATTGCCAGCATCCTCTGGATCATTGAAAGAGGAAGAGAGTTCTGGAAAAACATCTATTTCTGCTTTTTTTTTTTTTTTTTTAACTATGCCAAAGCCTTTGACTGTGTGGATCCCAATAAACTGTGGAAAATTCTTAAAGAGATGGAAATACCAAACCACCTGACCTGCCTCTTGAGAAACCTGTATTCAGGTCAGGAAGAAACAGAATTGGACACGGAACAACAGACTGGTTCCAAATAGGAAAAGGAGTACGTCAAGGCTGTATATTGTCACCCTGCTTATTTAATAGATATGCAGAGTACATCATGAGAAACACTGGGCTGGATGAAGCACAAGCTGGAATCAAGGTTGCTGCAAGAAATAACAATAACCTGAGATATGCAGATGACACCACCCTTATGGCAGAAAGCAAAGAACTGAAGAGCCTCTTGATGAAGGTGAAAGAGGAGAGTGAAAAAGCTGGCTTAAAGCTCAACATTCAGAAAACTAAGAAGATGGCATCTGGTCCCAACACCTCATGGCAAATAGATAAGGAACAGTTGCAACAGTGACAGACTTTATTTTGGGGGCTCCACAATCACTGCAGATGGTGACTGCCGACCATGAAATTAAAAGATGCCTTTTGCTTCTTGGAAGAAAAGTTATGACCAACCTAGACAGCATATTAAAAAGCAGAGACAGTATTTTGCCAACAAAGGTCCATCTAGTCAAGGCTATGGTTTTTCTAGTAGTCATGTATGGATGTGAGACTTAGACTCTAAAGAAAGCTGAGCGCAGAAGAATTGATGGTTTTGAACTGTGGTGTTGGAGAAGACTCTGGAGAATCCCTTGGACTGCAAGGAGATCCAACCAGTCCATCTTAAAGGCAATCAGTTCTGAATATTCATTGGAAGGATTGATGCAGAAGCTGGAACTCCAATACTTTGGCCACCTGATGTGAAGAGCTGACTCATCTGAAAAGACTCTTATGCTGGGAAAGACTGAGGGCAGGCTGAGCAGGGCACAGAGGGGTCGATAAAACGCATCCAACCCCTCAGGGAACTGCCCAACCCACAGTTGACAGACATAAGCAAGTATGTCTGGAGTGAGTTGATAGGAACACTGGTACCACAAAACACAAAAGAGGCAGCAATGTGTTCATCCTGGAGTGGAGTGGGGGCCGTGTCAGGGAAAGCAACAGAGAAGTGACACTGAAGCAGGGTCGCAAAGGGTTTGTAGAATTTCACCTGGGGAGCAGGAGGGAAGGTGTCTGGCAGGGGCCCGCCTGAGCAGGGGCATGGAGGCGTGCCACACACGCTGTGTTTGCTGTGCCCAGAGCTTCTGGTCCAAGTCAGTGTAACGCCAGATGCCTGGAGCCCAGGCTGAGCAGCATCAGGATAGGGAAGGCCCATCCTGGCCACCTGGCTGGGGCGAGGTAGGGGAGCATGTGCTGATCCAAGCTGACTCCCCTTCAGGGGAAAGGTTGAGGCCATTCACACAGACGATGAAGGAATTGGACCCTGTCCCAGTTCTGTGTTTATTTTTTTATTTTTAATTTTTTTAATAGAATTGGGTATCTGGAGAATCAAAAATAAACCTTTCCCATTGAGACAGGAAGCCTGGAGCCCAAGGGTTTCAGGGGAAGGGTTGGGAGAAGAGTGAGGTAGGAACTGGATTGAGGGTCATCCAGAAAGGAACAGGACGGGAGGGAAGAGCGGCAGGTGGTCTGGGCCCTGCGCTAGCTGTTCTGGAGAGCCACGCATGTCCTGCCCTGCCCTCCCCGGGCCAAATCCTCACCTCATTCTCTGCTCTCTCCACAGCTCTGGACGCCTGTTCCCTGAAAGGTGCTAGAAAGCAAGCCTGTGAGTGTGGTCCGGACTCCAGAGCCCCTAACCCCTCACCACCATGGTAGGAAAAGGTGCCAAAGGGATGCTGGTGAGCACAGGGAGCAGACTGCCGCGAGGGGGTGGGGCCATGAGCGCCGTCCGTCCCTCCTGGGGCCTGCTGTCAGCTGCTGGCCCCGACAGGAGGGCCGAGGAGGCTCCGTGGGGCCCAAGTCTGGCACTGCAGGGACTCCTGAGTGCTAGGGCTATCGCAGGCTCAGGAGGCAGCCCCTCACCCAGGAGGTTAGATACCAGTGTGGATTGCAGCCCACAGCAGGCAGATTCTGCTACAGAGCCCGAAAGTCATGCTGGGAGGCAGGAAGCACACTCCCCACCCTCATCGCAAGATACCCTGGAGATCAAGCTGCAGTCGATCCTGCCGGGAGGGCTGTCCTGTGGCTGACATCCTGACATCCTCATCCTGTGCTCTGCCTGCTGTGGGGGGCATTCAGTAGGGGCTGATCAAGGAGTCCTCAGAGACTGATTTTTCTCTTCTTCCACTCAAAAAATAGCATAGAGCATTTCATGTTGAATCCTCTAGTGAGGTCTTTCAGGAAACATCCCTCTCCCCTTTCCCCAGGTCACGGCTCTTCACTGCCTACTGCCTCAGAGCGCAGGAGAGGTGGTGCGAAGCAGAGGGCAAGAGCAGGGCCAGCTCATGGATGGATGGCTCATGGATGGACAGAGCTGGCCAGCTCTAGAATCAGAAGCCAGGAAAATACCCCAAGGGTGGTCGTTGTATTCCTTCTCTGGGGATACTGCCTAAGAACCAGTGAGACTGGGCAGCTGCCTGGAGGAATCCAGTGGCTAAGCATGGCCCTTCCCTTGGCTCCTTCCCTCCCCACAGGGATTCTCCTGTTGCTGTTCCGATTCAGTGAAAGTCTGATTGACACAGAGTCTCTTGCTGAGCCCTCTCCAAACAAGCCCTGTCTCTCACCAGGGATTTCTGGGACACTTAAGTTCTTGGTCCAGAGAAATGCTGTTGGGGAGGGAGCCAAACAGTTGGGCTCCAGGCTGAGGACCCTCTCTCCTGCCTGGTCGTAAACTTCTGGCATCCAGCCCCTCAGGCCTGCTCGAGTCTGGCCCACTCCTGATTGGAACAAGTCTGAATGAATTAGGCTTCTCAAAGTATTCCTGAGCCAGCCTGAACTCTTGAGTGGTCAGATGTGGGCAGAGACAGAGGTCTCCAGACCCACATACTTGCTGGGGGGAGTAGATGCCATGATAGGATCAACACTGGCTTCCTTCTCGCCAGAAGCGTTGGAATCGCCATGGGCCTGTAGCAGAAAGTGGAGTGCGGCTCTGCTCCTCCCTCCATGGAGATTCTGAGTTCTATGAAACCTAAGAAACCCTCTGAGGACTCGCTAGCTGCTCTGCTTTCTCTGGAGTGACCCTGAAAGGACTGGGGCGGGCAGGCAGGGGTGATGTGGGACCCACGTGGACAGCACAGACAGCCTGAATCCCAGAACCCCTAAGAGGAGCGCCATCCCTCTTAGCTAACCTGGGCAGCTGTACCTGGAGTTCATTAGCTGCCCGTGGTCCCCTAAGGGCAGATCATGAAGGATGCTCCTTCTCTAGAGGCCACGGTGGGGCAGAGCAGAGGGAGCTGAGGGCCATGCGTGTAAACCAGGGGCACTTGGACCCTCCAGGTGTGTGGCTTCTGTCGCCATTTGTGTCCTGGTATCGGGAGCAGGCAGCTGGCCCTGGCCACGAGGTCCTCACTTCCATCTCCCTTTGCCCCAGGCTTGGGTGTGAAGACATGGGCCCCCTGGGGCTGCTCAGTGTCTACCAAGTGTCACCCTTGGAGCCTCTGCTGGGCTCTCCATGCGGCAGGTGCCCCTTGGTGGGCAAGCCACTTCCCAGCCTATGCCCAGGCCCACTGCCTGCCGCACGTGTACCTCCCCACCACTCCCAGCCCAGATGGTCTCTGCCAGGCCAGCGCAGCTGCCTCCCTCATGCCTCAGCAGCTCCTAGGACAGGGCCATGCGGGAACCCAGCTGGCCAGGGCACTTCCAAGCCTGGGAGCAGCTGGGATGCTTGGCGGCACCAGGGGTGGTGCGGGGGGTACCTTTCATGGAGTCCTAGTGCCTCTATTTATATACATGTAGGGCCAGGTTTCCTTGAGCTCAGAGGACAGAGAGCTGGTAGAGAGGAGCCCGGGACAGGAGAGCCCCACTGCTGCTGCTAAGTTGCTTCAGTTGTGTCTGACTCTGTGCAACCCCATAGACAGCAGCCCACCAGGCTCCTCTGTCCCTGGGATTCTCCAGGCAAGAATACTGGAGTGGGTTGCCTTTTCCTTCTCCAATGCATGCATGCATGCTAAGTCACTTCAGTGGTGTCCGATTCTGTTCAACCCCACAGACAGCAGCCCACCAGGCTCCTCTGACCACGGGATTCTCTAGGTAAGAATACTGGAGTGGGTTGCCATTTCCTTCTCCAAGAGCCCCACTGGATCAACTTTAACCCCGCAGTCTCACATGAAGTCCAGCTCAGTCCCCTCCCCTGTGCCTGCTCCCCACGTGGATAGCATCTTGGGCAGATAGGCCTTGGTGAGTCTTACTGGTCTCTCCCCACATCTCGGCTGCCTTGGGTGCCTCTGCTACTGGGAAGCCTCATGATGAATAGAGCAGAGTCACCCAGGCCAGGGCTCCAGGTGCTGGAGCATCTAAATCGTCCTAGAAGGCTTTGAAAGCACCACAGGCCGCCTGGGGCTGTCCCACCCTGACCTGTTCTCTTATGCTTTGACAGAAGTGTTTAGACACTTCTTGTCTGTAGCAGCCATCACAGAGCCTGGTGCACAGTGGATGCTCACCAGCCTGGGTCCTGGCATGTGGCAGGTGCTCAACTAGTAGGACGTGGCACACATTGGGCACTCACCTAGCACAGTGCCAGGCACACAGTGCGTGCTCACCCTGCTCAGGGCTGACCATTTCCTGGGTCCTCACCTGGCCCAGAATTTGGCATACATGGGGCACCCATCTAGTACAGGACCCAGCAAACCCCCAGGGCTCCCTGGCATGGGGCTGGCACACAGTGGGTACTCTTCCAGCACTGGCCTTGGGACACACTGGGCGCCGTCCTAGTGTGGTTTGACACACAGTAGGTCTTCTCCTATCTTAGGCACCAACACGCAGTGGGCACTCTCCTTATATGACAAGGACTAGCACAGAGGAGGTGCTGTCCTAGCCAGGCCAGCCTGCACAATGACTGGATGATCCGAGACTCACAACTACAGCCTCCCCAGTGAAATGGACAATATCTAGATCCAGAGGAAAAGGCCCAACCTCCTCAGGCTTCCTCTCTGGACCTAGGACCTACCCTCCATTCCGCTTGGCCTCCCACCCCACCCTGGCCCCCCTGGAGCCCACCGACTCAGCTCTGTGGCCTCCCCTCCCCTCACACAGCTTCCCGGCAGCCCCACCACCCCAGCAGGTGCAGTCCTGCCTCAGCAGGACCTTCCGTCGGAGTCACAGGTTGCAAACAAAGCCCCTCGACTCCTTGGCCCTCTGGAGGAATGCCAACTCTTATTAAGAAAAGTCAGAGGCGGGCTTGGGGGAGCCGGCCTCCCTGAGGGGGGCTAGAGCAGCTGGATCCCACTAATGAGGCCTCATTACGGCCAGGACCCAGCAGGGCTGCTGCCGTCTGCTGTCCCCATATGGCCAGAGCCAGAGAAAGCTGTCCAGCCAGGGCTGCCTGTTCTAGGCAGCTGGTCCAGGCCAGGGCAGCCAAAGCCCAGAGCCCACCCTGGGTGGAAGTGAGCATTTGGGCATCATGGGTGACTGGGCCTTCCTGGAGCTGGTGGCCCAGCCAGGGGCTTGGCCCTCAGTCTGGACTCGCAGGAAGTCAGCAGAAGTCAGCAGAGCGTGTCTGGGCACCCTGCTGCATGAGGCTGGCCTGGAAGCAGCTCAGTCGCTAGGGTCTGAGGCCATTCACTTGGGAGACTTGCTTGAGCCAAGATCACTCCCCATCTTCTCTCCCAAAATGAGCATAGTAGCATATCCACCTCGAGGGGCTGTTGGGAGGATTAAATGAGTTAATTTATATTAATATGAAGTGTTTAGGACAGCATCTGGCTCACAGTAAGCACTTCATATATATTATCTATTACTATTATTTATAATGCTTACTAGCTTCAAAGATGGGTAGATATGATGCCCATTTTAGCGATAAACTAAGACAGACAAGTAAAGTAACTTGCCTAAGGAGATACAGAGAGGGAGGTCCACCAGCGCTGGGGTTTGAATCCAGGCCTGTCTGACTCTAAAGACTTTGCCCTTTAAAAATAATGATGTTGGGACTTCCCTGGTAGTCCAGTGGCTCGGAACCCACCTTGCAGTGCAGGGGACATGGGTTCGATGCCGCTGGTCAGAGAACTAATATCCCACACGCCACGGAGCAACTAAGCTGTTGCACCGCAGCTACTGAGCCCGTGCACCACAGCCCAAGAGCCCATGCACTGCACTTAGACCCAAACAGCCCAATAAATATTTTAAAAATAATAATAACAAAAACGGTTAACATAGTGTCATCCTTCCATGTTCCCACTGGCGTCAGCACACTTACCAAACTCACAGGGAAGCTGTGCTTTACATCAGAATTCATGGTTGATCTTAGGTGACTAAGATCCTACTTTGTACTAAACCCTTTGCCCACCCATCAGTTTCTAAAAACTGGAAGTTGTGTCCTCCCAACAACAGAACACTCGTGCCCACCATCCTGGTCACTGGTTTCTGGTGTCCCAGCACCCACTGGAGACTGACCAGTGAGTGTGGCCTCAGAGAAGAGGGATGGAGGGTCTGAGTGACAGTCTGCCCAGACCACTCAGCACACTCTTCCAGAGGGACCGCCTCAGGTTCCAGGTGACACGGTGCTAATCCTCGAGTCGTCGTTCTGCAGCTGCCCTCTTGGCTGATGCTATCTGACTTCAGACAGGCGACAGCGCAGTTCACCAGGCCACAACTCTTGCACAGTCAGTCACATTCTTCCATGAGGATACACTCTACCATCTTGGCTGGCTGGAGATCCCCAAGTCCTGGGGGGATTGCGCCAGTGCCCATCACCCCTCAGGCCATAGCACTCTGCAAAGCCTGAGATGCTCTGGTAGTGTCCTGTGGCTACGTCCCCTTCTCCCTGCCCTTCACCATCTCTAGTGCCCAGTGGTACCCAACCTCTTTACCAGGAGCCCACCAAGTGCCAGGCCTGTATGCTCAGAAGCATCTGGGCCCCAGACCCCACTCTAGAATGGGAATGAGCCGCCCTCTCTCTCCCTCTTCTGTGCCTGCTCTGCCCCACCCTGTGGTTGTGAGTGTGTGTGTGTGTGTTTTGTTCCAATACCTTGCTGGGAACAAGGGAGAAACACAAGCCCCATGCCTCACTCTAGCTGTGGAGCATCCGCGCTGGGCTGCATGGGGACTGGCCGGAGGGGGCGGGCCAGGGGAGGGGGTAGGTAGAGCTTCGGGAGGAGATGAGGTGAAAGTGACTGATGCTGCCCAGCAGGCCGTGGAAGAGGCAGGGGATGCGTCAGTGTCGCCCGGAGCTGGCAGAGGTGTGAATGAGAGGAGGAGACGCACGCTCTCCAATCCAAGTGTTCACCCCGGGATGGCGGCAGCTCAGGGACCTGTGGACGCCTCCTCCCCAGAACAGATCAGTCGTTTTCCAGGAGGTTGAGCCCGCTGTCTGGTGCCAGGCAGACTGGGAGGCAGGACTGGGGGTGGGGAGAGGGGCTGAGTGGTCTGTGCCAGGGAGGGGCAGGCACAGCCAGCCAGAGAGACAAACAGCAGCAAAAGCGACAGAGAAAGTTGCATCTGTGCAAAGGAGCAGGAAGAGTTAGCTGTGTGGCGGGGGCACAGGGGAGGAGAATGGGGGTGTGAGGGCTCCCCCAGCCCAGGGACCTGCCGAGAATCTGCTCTGTGTATCAAAGCTGCATTGTCCTAGCTCCCGGGGAGACGGGCCAGAGGTGCCCAGGAATTGTACTAATCGATTTGGCCCCACTGTCTGTGCCACGGCAGTTACTCCTATGGGGAGAGTGGGTGAGGGGGCAGGGGGACTTGGTACAGGGGTGCGTGGTGAGGATGGGGGAAGAGGGTGGGCAAGCATCTCAGCTGGGAGGTGACAGACCCTGCGGAATATTTGCCAGTGTCCAGGACTAGGGCCTGGGTGGGGTGGGCACCACCAGTATGCCCTAATCCATGGAAGCTGGGGATGGGCAGGGATGGCAACAACAATGTGGCTGATGGCAGTGAGTGGGGGGGGGCGGTGACTGGGACAGCCACCTTCTTTCTCTGCAGCGCATCCTGACTTGACCTCCAGCAGGGAAGAGAAGGCATGTCCTCTAGGGAGACCTGGGTTGGGTTTGGGAGTAGCATTATGCAGAGCTGCCCTCCACCCTCAGGACTGCCAGGGTCAGCAACCAAAGCCACTTCCAAAATGCCAGCCCACTGCCAGCCGACTGGGGCAGAGGCTGCTCACGGCTGCCACAGTGCGGAGCAGGACTGCTGGGCTCCAGGGCAGAGACAGAGCCCACCCAAAGGTCGCGTCACTACTCCCAGGGAGTAGAGCCTGGAGTGGAGCCTGGCATGCCTGGGCTGCATCTCCTGTCTGCCATCCGCAAGTCTGGCGGGTCAATACTGACTGGCAGAGCCCTCTGCCAGTCAGGGCTCTGGGATGAAACAGCACCGGGCACGTCCTTGCCTCTCTCACCTCCCTATGAGGGCCTGGTCTCCTGAGAGGTGCCGTGAGGTTTTCCTTGAGGCAGGAGACACTAATAGCCCCTGCATGTGCTCGAGTCTGGGGTAGGTTTTCCCATGGTCCTGCTCCTCCAGCCCGGCCTTGACTCTTTCCCACGTCTGGATCAGGAAGCCAGCTGAAGGATGGAAGGCTCTGTCATTACAGGGCAGGTGCTGCCTCAGGAAGACAAGTTGGGGAACCAAGAACCAAGGGGTGTGAGGTCCCGGGCTTTCCCGAGGCAGCCACGCCCTACTGTCATGGCTGTGCTGCCTGAATCCCCGCTCTGGAGCTCAGAGCAGGCTGCCAGGGATATGGGTTTGGTGCAAGGTCAGTCTAGGATGTAGGGTCTTGCCCGTTCTCTGCAAAGTTTGTCTTGGATAGGACTTCATCCCTTGAGCAAATCCTGGGGCTTCAGCGTCCTGGACAAGAAGCCTGCTGGCTCCCAGCAGGGCCTGCCCGCCTGGCCTGCTCCGCCTGGCCTGCTCTAGGAGTCCTGAGTGTCCACCGCAAGCAGAAGAGAGAGCTCTCAATTCACAGAAATATCCAGTGGACATTGCTCCTGGAGAGTGGGTTGGCAGCCTGGGCACAGCTATCGCCCAAAGTAGAAACCTGGGCTGCCTCTGAGTCTGGACGCGGAGCAGGGAGGGGCGCCTCTGCGGTGCTGGGTGGGAGGGCGCCTCTGCGGTGCGGGTGGGGATGTGGGGCTCTGCGGTGTGGGGTAGGGGGAGCTCTGGTTTCTGCCCTCGGAGCTGAACTGCCTGAATTCCAGCTCAGCAGAACAGTGAATAAACAGAAGGCAGAAGGCTAGGGAGAAAACTTACAAAAGCAACTGCTCAGTGTGGCTCACCCTCCTGGGCAGGGATGGGGTGCGAGGTTGTGAACCCAAGACAGGTCACAGATCTTGTGCAGGCATGGACAGTGCTGCCTCAGTGACTTCTTCTTAGGACAGGGGCGCTGAGGGTCTGACGTGTGTATGTCTTTGCATGGGAGATGTCATGGAGGATGATCAGCCAGCCCATCCACACAGCCGTGGAAGGCACGTCCCATAGCCTGCATCCTGCTGAGCCTGGGGAAGCTTGGGCACTGGGTGAGGCAATCCCCACCCCGGACACCACGCATGAGGCCCATGAGGACGAGTCAGAGGTGAGGGTAGGGGCTATCCAGGGAACCCGAGGAGGAGGGACCAACCCAGAAGGGCACCAGGCCACTCTGGTTTAACTCACCACCCATGTGTGAGTGAGGGAGGGAGGTTGGGAGGGCAGCGAGGGGCAGCAGACAGTGGGAGATGGGTGATGGGCAGCAGGAGCCTGGAGCCTGGCCAGTCGGCGGTGCTGAGCTGGGTTAGGCAGACAGACGGGCCACGAATCTGGGCCAAACCCATGAGCACAAAGAGATTCTTTTGTGGGCACCTCAGAGCCAACAACCTCTGCAGGGACTGTTACTATCTGTGACGGGCCTTCCACCCAGCTGGTAAAAATGAATGGAGGGCTTAGAAAGAGGAAAATTATGCAAGGAGAAAAACACGTGTGCTGCATTAGAACAGTCTCGCCGGCTTTGGGCATTGTTGTCCAGGAAGGAAGTGGAGGGGAGTCCCCAGAGGAGGGCTGGAAGGGAACTAGAGCCCCCAGGAAGCCCCACAGAGGGACCCTTCCCTCCAGCGTCCTTGGAGGAAGGTGGGCTTCCTCTGTGCTTTGCTGAGCGCCATGCCCTCACCAGTCAGACTGCGTGCACATAGCTTGCACTGGAATGAAAAGTCGGAGGCCTAGCTGTGGAGCAGGCCCCCTCGGCAGCATTCCCTCCACAGCTCCCGAATGGGGCACTGAAGGGCTGGGAATCAGGGCCAGGGAGCAGTGGCTGCTGCTGCTTCTGCCGGAGCTCCTCCCAGCTCCTGCAGGGCCTCATTGCACCTCCTCCTGCATAGCGGACCCCTTGTGTTGCCTGTTACTTCCCGCCACAGTCCCATCCCCGACTCCAGGCCCCCAGGCTCGGGCCTCCAAGGGGCACAGCCAGCAGGGCTGAAGTGCTGAGCGCAAGGCTCAGTAGTGTGCTGCTCATCAATGCCACCCTGACTCCCGAGGGCTCAGTCAGCCTGCGACCCGCTGCTGGCCACCCCCCCGGGCCCCTCCACACCAACGGAGGAGCAGAGACCTCAGAGGCCCAAGTCTGGTCCCGCTGCACTTGGTCAGGCCTTGAACATCAAACTTTAGGACCTCGGTCTCTGCAAGAGGCCTTGCCCTTGCTCCACCCGTGAGGCCGCCCTGGATCCTCAGTTGTCTCTCTTAGGGCTATAACTGCTGCTTCGTGACCCCACCCATGTACTCTGCAGCTGCTACAGTCCTCCATTGTGCCCCTAAGTAAACAAGCCTCAGAATAAAACTGTTATTGTAGGATCAACATATAGGAAGCCTATTTGGCTGGGCTTTGTTTGGGAATGGATAAACTATGCCAGGCAGGCCTCATTGCCCTCTGAAAAAATGCCCCCTGGCCCCCACGCTATTGCTAGGCCTGTCCCCAAAAAAGGTCCTAGGAGGTGGTGACAGGCTTAGCCGGGATTCTGTAGGGACCTGTCACACCAGGACTAGGAGCTGCCCTCTCCCAGGGCCAAGGTGGCCTTCAAGCCTCTTCATCAGGGCAGCCTTCTGTGACCTCACCCTGCTCCTACCCCAACCCTAGTCATCCTTTCACGTTCTCGTTGTGGTCACTTTGAAGTTGCATGTAAAAATTATGTGTTTATCTCATTAATGGCTTACTTCCCCCTAGACTTCTAGCTCTGAGTGGGTCGGGGTGTGTTTTGTTCCCTTCTGAATTTCCTGAGCCTGAGGTAGGGCCTGGCACATAGTAGGTGCTTGTAAACCTCTGTGTGCGAATGAATGCACACAGGCTCTGCTGGTTGGCTCTGGGTGCTCTGTGAAGGGTTCCTGGTACTGGGCCCCAAACATCCCAGGATCATGTGAGGCTCAGGGTCTCCTCTGGGCAGTGCTGGGTGGGAGGGGACACCGTGTCTGTGCAGTAGTGCCCACGTGCTGTGCAAGCCCGGAGCGGCCCCCCAGATGTGCCCTCTGAGAGCAAAGAGTGCGTGGCTAGGAGGGCCACCATCAGGTGCAGGGGCCTCTGGGCCTGCCTTCCCAAATAGGCCTTCCTGGGAGGCGCAGGCCCGGTGAGACCATTCCCTCATCTGCGCCTGTCGGTCAGCGTCAGAGTCCAGCAGCATGGCAAAGCACCAGGCCCATTTGTTTGTTTGCCTGCGTGCCTTGAATCTGTCTCTTTCAAACTGAGGGTCAGTGTCACTACCGCGCCGTACCTCACGTAGGTCAAGCGGCTATGTCTCCGATCCGATGTCCTCAGGGACCCTGGCCATTTCTCTCGGGAGAACAGCCCACCTCTGGGAGACTGTCTGTGTCACTCAGGGAGTCTCTGGGCTTCTCTGTGGGTGACTCTCCGGGTCCTCCCTTGGCTCTGAGACTCCTCTGACCCCGCAGGCTCTGGTTCAGGGTGGCTGACTCAGTGGGAGGGGTGGAACAGACATGGCATGGGGGGGATGGGTCTGCTCACACTTACAAAGGGACTTCCTGGGTTAATCCCAACTGTGGGGTTGGGGTCCTCAGTGGGGCTTCAGGCCAGCCAGTCCAGCCCCACAGCTCCCCAGGTGAGCCCACATCCTTCCTTTGGAGCAAACCCCCTCATCAGCCCTTCCTGACCAGCGCCCTCTTCTGCAGCCCATGCTCTCTCAGCTCAGAGACCCTTTTCCAGAGTCACTCCCTAGTTCCCCTGAGGGAACTGGAACTAGAACTCCCCAGAGTCTGTCCTCCAAGTCTGGCACGGTGCCTACAACTCTGGTCTCCTCCCCCAACTCATGGCCTGTAGCTCCCCCGCCTCTGCCCAGGGCAGCATCCCTAGGGCTCCCCTCCGCAGTCATTGGCAATTAGAGATGGCTCCCCTGGCCCTCCCATCCTGAGTTCCAGAATGCCTTCCTCAGGTCTGGCCTAGCTCAGTTGCTTTCCCCTTCTTGTACCCTACAGCCCTGACCACCAGGTGCCCCCTGGAAAAAGCCTTCAGCTGGGGAGGGACCCAGTGTCCCCTCCCCACAGCCACCTGCCATGGGCAGCATGCTCAGTCTGGCGATATGATGGCGGCGGGTTGGGGGGCTGTCTGGACACAGGCCCCTTTGTGCCCAACCCAGCTTGGCTGCTTGGTATGAGGCTCAGCTGCTCCCAGATCCATACCCAGAGGGGACAGGGGAGGCTTTGGGGGGCTGGGGCTGGGGTCTCTCAACTCGAGCTCCCTCTCAGTGTCCCACCTCTCAGATGCTGGCAGCAGCTCCTCAGGTGGGCTGGTTCCCCCAGCACAGGGTCCTGGGGGCTGGTGAGGAAGGCCCCACTTGGCACCCTCTGGCAGCCACTCTTCCCTCTGTGCTCCTCTGCCAGGCCTGCCTGCAGCTTCTGCCAGCAGAGGGGAAGCCCGGGGTGGGGGTGGGGGCCTGGAGGGTCCATGGTGTCCCCACTAGGGGAGGCCTGGAGGGTCAGGCACCTCATGCCAATGCCTTGCTGATGGTGGCTTTTCTCTTGTCTGCACAGAATGGTGCTGTGCCCAACGAGGCCATCAAGAAGGACCACAGCCTCCAACGGGGCAACTGGGGCAACCAGATCGAGTTTGTTCTGACGAGCGTGGGCTATGCCGTGGGCCTGGGCAATGTCTGGCGTTTCCCATACCTCTGCTACCGCAACGGGGGAGGTACCCAGCGGGCACAGGGCAGGGACCAGCCGCGTGGGTAGAGCCCAGCCACCAGGGCCCGGCCACCCCCTTCCGGCACAGACCCCACTCTTGACAGGCTGGCCTCTGGCCCTAATCTCCTTTGCCACCCCCCAGCCCCCAGCTTAGGTACCCTTTACCCCCTGACCTTGGCAGCCTGATCCCTCGAGGGGAGAAAAGGTAGAGAGGAAAGCAACCCAACCTCCCAAGTCTCAGTTTTATACCCCCAGCATTTCAACAGCCGCCCCAAAATGATTCAGGGGACAATGTGGAAGACCCGGGTTCGATCCCTGGGTTCGGAAGATCCCCTGAAGAAGGAAATGGCAATCCACTCCAGTACTATTGCCTGGAAAATCCCGTGGACAGAGGAGCCTGGTAGGCTACAGCCCATGGGGTCGCCAAGAGTCAGACACGACTGAGCGCCTTCACTTTCAGCTAATGTATGTGAAATTGCTTGGTTAAGTCATCCATTCCCACCCAAACATGGCAGCTCTAGGACCTGGGTTCAACTCAGAGCAGATTTCCTGGGAACTCCTGTCAAGTTCAAAACCAGGCCATGAGCAGTGTGCCTCAGACTGAGGCTCCAGTCCAGGACATGGCACACCCTCCTGGAAGCCCAGGTTCTGCTGTTGGGTCCTGAGCAGGAAGACGGTGGGTTTCCCCCAGAGCTGGCCCTGAGCCAGCCCTCTCCCTGCCCACCAGGAGCCTTCCTGATCCCCTACTTCATCATGGTCACCTTCTGTGGGATCCCTATCTTCTTCATGGAACTCTCCTTCGGCCAGTTTGCAAGTCAGGGCTGCCTGGGGGTCTGGAGGATCAGCCCCATGTTCAAAGGTGAGGCCCGGATGGGGTACACACACATACACACGGGCCCCTGGGGGCTGTGCTGACTCACCCATCTGTACAAAGACTGCCAACCCCTATGGAACATGGGTGTTGACCCGAGGTTCACATCACTGGCCAAGGCCAGGGGCACATGCTGGGATCCATGGTTTACTTGGCCTCCACCCTCTCCTCCTACCACGCGCATACACAAAAGCCCTTCAACAGCTCCCCCACTCAGCCCCCAGCTCGCTCCTGCCAAGGCTTTGACCTGCCCCTTCTGTGGCCCTCCACGAAAGCCTGCCTCTTAGGCCCTTCAGAATTAGCTTCGCATCCTTCAGCTAGGTGTGTGAGGCTGCTCCTGCCCCTCTCCTCCCCCAGGTGTGGGCTACGGCATGATCGTGGTGTCCACGTACATCGGCATATACTACAACATGGTGGTCAGCATCGCCTTCTACTACTTCTTCTCATCCCTGACGTCCGTGCTGCCCTGGACCTACTGCGATAACCCTTGGAACACGCCCAACTGTGTGAGCGTGTTGGAAAACCCCAACATCACTAAGAGCGTGCAGCCTCCTGCCCTGCCTGGCAACGTCTCTCAGGCACTCAACCAGACCCTCCAGAGGACAAGCCCCAGCGAGGAGTACTGGAAGTGAGGCCCCCATGGGAACTGGGCTTCTGGGGGTTACCCTGGGAGCCTATCTTCAGCCCTCCCTCTTCGCCGAAGGGCAGTGGTCTGCAGTCTAGGGAGGGTGCCAGGAGTGGAGCCTGGCAGGGGTGTGGGAAGAAACGTAAGGAGCTCGCAGTCCACTTCAGGAGAGGCTGACGCACGGGCTCTGTGAGTTTGTGAGCATCCTTACACAGCAGCATTGAGGCCCCAGCAGTCAGGCAGGTCAGATGAGGAGGGTCAGGGCAAAGAGGGGTGGCTTCCTGGTAAGCAGAAGAGCATGGGCAGAGGCCCTTAGTCGCAGACGAGCCTGAGGGAAACCCGATGGGATGAAGGGTAACAGGTGTGTGGGGAACTCACCAGCCATGTGGTAGCCTACAGGGAGTACGTGACTTCGTGGAGGGCTTATAAGAATGAAGCGTAGACCTAACCCTGCAGAACCAAAGAAGAGCTGTGGAAGCTTCCTGAGCCCAGAGCTGTCCTTATCAAGCTGTGTTTGGGAAGGGCAGCCTGGCACCCCTGAGCTCTGTGCTGACAGAGAATGGAGTCCCCAGGGCTGGCTTGAAGCGAAGCTACTGCTGGGGGTGTTTGGAACATCTCGTCCCAGCTGGGTGGGTGTGAGGGCCCAGCAGGCCATCCTGGAGGAAATTCCCCACGTCCTGTGGGGAGCTCATGGGAAGAGGGCTTGGTGGGCTGGTAGGCAGGCCTCGTTCATTCATTCCACAAACATTTATGGCGTCCACTCTGCCGGGCCCTGTGTGCCCATGGGGTATGAACGGCCCTGAGACCATGCCACGAGGAGGGCACAGTCTAGAAGGGAGATGGGTAGTTAAAGCTATTTGGGGCAGGGGCCTCAGTGCAGCTAAATGCAGGGATGTGGTGAGGGCAAGAGCAGGTGGTCGAGGACGCTTCCCCTGGACTTCCCTCAAGGTCCAGTGTCTAAGACTCCGAGCTTCCAGTGACTCCACTGCAGGGGGCACAGGTTCAAACCCTCCTCAGGGAACTAAGATCCCACATGCCAAGCATGACCCAGTCAAAAAACAAATCATAAAGAACCCAAGACTTCCCAGAGGAGGGAGAAAGAAGTATAGAAGGATTGGGAGACATGGGCAGGTGAGCTGCAGCCCGGAGGTGGCAGACTGGAGCTGGGGTTGGGAGCAGGTAGGACAGCGGATTAGGACAGAGGAGGCCAGGACATCAAAAGGCACAGGGCTTCCCCTGCCTGCCAGAGGGTTCGAGGCCTTCTCCACGCTGTGATGGAGAGTCAGGGCTGAGTGGTGGAGGTCCCAGTGTCACTCAAAGTCCTAGCAGGTCCACCTCCTCTAAGCCGAGGGCCAGCGCTCAGAGCCTCGGGGCCCAGTGTCCCTGGGCTGCTGCTGCTGCATACGTGCTCAGTCGTGTCTGACTCTTGGCAACCCCATGGACTGTAGCCTGCCAGGTGCCTCTGTCCATGGAATTTTCCAGGCAAGAAGACTGGCATGGGTTGCCCTTTCCTGCTCCAGGGCACCGCCCTGACCCAGGGACTGAGCCAGTGTCCCCTGCAGCCCCTGCGCTGGCAGGCAGACTCTTTACCGCTGAGCCACCCGGGAAGGCCCTGTGCTGCCCTGTAGATGCTCAAAGACGGTTAGGACGTGGTCGCCGTCCTCAAGACTCGTGGTGGAGACCGTAGAGCCGGTGCCTCCCAGTGAGGTTTGGGCAAAATTAGCTCTGGGCAGATCCAGTTGTTCAGCCATTGGATGGGCCATTTCCTGAGCACCAAGTAGGGTGCCGAGGACTGTACTCAGAGCAGGGACAGAGCGGGCAGTAGGAGACTCCTCCCACTCAGGTATTGTGCTACATTTGGGGCATGGTGTGGACTGGGCAACTTGATCTAGAGAGAAGCTTCTGGAAGGTTCCAGAAGCACAAAGCCTGGAGAGGCTCCAGAAATTATCACCCCGGGGGCTGTCTTCCAGGGTGGGGCTACTGCTTGGCAAAGCTCAGGAGATTTTATCTAGTGCAATTAGAGGGGAATTTCCCTCCAAGAGAACTAGCCACGGGTCAGGAGGTCCACAGGATGGCCCGCTGAACTCCACTCCTTGTCTGAGGCTGGAGCCAGGCCTCCCTAAGGAGCCGCAGTCCCAGGCAGGACTCCTTCCCTTCAGGATGGCTCGCTCCCTGCTGCCCTCTCCTGGAGAGCCTAGGGGAGTGACCTTTGAGAGGGCTGCCCAAGCTGGCTTCAGCAAGATGAGGTGAGCAAGCACCCCCATTTCTGGGCAGCTACTATGTGCTTATTGTTGTTTCGTTGCTCAGTCGTGTCCAACTCTTTGGCAACTCCGTGGGCTGTAGCTCTCCAGGCTCATCTGTCCATGGGATTCTCCAGGCAAGAACACTAGGGTGGGTTGCCATTTCCTTCTCCAGGGGATCCTCCCAACCCAGAGATCAAACCCAAGTCTCCGGCATTGGCAGGTGGGTTCTTTACCCCTGAGCCACCAGGGAACTATGTGCTAGGCATATTAGATGACATCACCCCCGTTTTCAGATTCAGAGGGTGATTCCCCGATGTTAAGGAACTAGGCCGCAATGCTGTGTCAGGATATACATATGTCAGGATATGCATGCCCCGCTGTGCCTGGGGCCTAGTGTGAGTTAGGCCGATGATACTCTGCAGGCATTCTGGGTCCATAGTCTCCAGCGACCCTTTGGAAAGCTGCACAATCTCATTTGAGCCCCATAGCAACCCTATTAGATAGTGTGTGCCGGTTGTATAAAATATTCCCATTTTACAAGTGAACAAAGCAAATCAAGAGAAAGATGGACTCCTCTAAAGGGAGAAGAGTTCCCAGGACAGATTTCTGAGCCCAGGTCTGCCTTTCGCCCACCCTTTGGCCTCCAGCCTTCCCTGTCCTCACCACATCTTTACAGAAGTACCTTACAGTCCTCTGAGAGCTGATCTGATGCCTGCCAGGCAGGCCCTAAGCTCAGGACCATGCCCTCATCTCCCCAGCAGACACCTGACATCCAACGGGACTTGGATCCCAGCACCCCTCTCTCAGTGTCTTCATGCCAGCTCTGGAGCCACCCAGCCCTCACTCAAATCCTGGCTGTGCTACATACCAGCTTGGCCTTGTGAGGTCACCAAACCTCTTTAAGTCTCAACTGTTCATCCTTTAAGTGGGAGTGGATGCAACATCATTCTTGTTATTATAAAGAGGTAGCAGAAATCACTAAGAGCAGTGATGGGGCTCAGGAAGCACAGTGATAGCCACTGCTAGACATGCAGTGAAATAGATGAGAGTGTCCTGCTCTCAAGGCATTTACTGTCTGGTTGGGGAACTTAAAAAATAATGCAGAATAAGTCAAGAGATGTTATGTGAAAGCCAACTTGTAAATATGTGTGGTTCCGAAAGTTTTTCAGTTAGTTGTTTGGTCTCAAAAGCGCATCGTCCAAAACCAAAACCAAACATTAAATATGGTGCCATAAACGAAAGACAGAGTTCAGCAGATTAGCCTTCCAAACTCTTTAAACCCTTGTATTGTATGCAATAAGAAAACAATACAAAGCACTACCAGTGTAACATATGTAACTAGACAAAGTTTTTAGAGTCTTCTGAGCAAGGAATGGGTTCTTTACTTTGAATGCTGGTGCTTGACCCTGTGACTATTCTGGAAGGCAGAGGCTCCCAACACGATGTGTCCTAAATACTGTGACAGTCCAGCTGGGCTTGGGCAGCCCAGAATCTCCAGCCCTGCTACCTTCAGCTTTGATGACCTTATCTATTTGCCCATGGGCCCAGATTATTTTTTTCTGCATGTCCCAAAGGGAAAAGATTGGAAAGCACAGCCTCAAGAGTCCAGGAGCCACTCCTGGGAGGAGGGGGTGGATCTTATTCATCCCTTTATCTTTGGTTCCCCCATGGACTGAGAGCCTGGAACGTTTCTGACCCTGATGCCTGTTGAGCAAACCAACACAGAGGCAGGAGTTTGGCAGAAGAGGGATGTGTTGGTCAGCGCCCTCTGCAGGTCACAATATGAAGGGCAGCCTAGGAGAAGATTGGAGGCAGAGGAGCCTACTCAGGTGCTTGCAAGTCTGTCAGTCCGGTGGGTTGAGCAAAGAAACAAATCTTGGACCTGGCAACATTGTCCCATGAGGGACCAGGGTGACCACCCTTCACAAGGTATTAAACATGTTTCCATGAGGTTTGATAACTAAGTTAGGAAAAAAAAAGTAAAAAGAGCTAAGATTAGAGGACAGCCTATGAAGTTATGTTAAGAAGTTTTCACTGAAAGAGGGGAAAGAAAGGAGCCTGTATTTTTCTAAATTTATCTACAGATTATCTTAGGTTGAAGTTATGGTGCCCATTTTAAAGATGAGGAGACTGAGGCTCAATAGTTTGTCTCTTGCTCATTAGTTCTAGCCTGGACAACTCCAACAGCCAAGCCAGTCGCCCTCCAGATACTCCCCTTTATACTTCCCAGTCCATTTTCCATGATGTTAATTCATTCATCCATTCAGCAAATGCTTATTGGGCATGGCTCTGTGCCAGGCACTTTGAGAACCACTGGAGGGATACAGGAATGAACTAAACAGACAAAAACCCTTGCCTTCATAGAAGGCAGGTAACAAACTGAATAGTCAAATGTACAGTATGATAGAAAGAGACATACTCTGGAGGAAAATACAGCCAGGAATGGGGCAAGTGAGCCAGGCTGGGGCTGGGGTTGCGTTTTAATCTGGGTATCCAGAATAGGCCCCTTTGCAAAGAGGACACCCAAATAAAGATTTGAAGGAAGCAAGGAAGGAGGCAACCATGTCGACAAGCCCAGCTGTGTAATTTGTGGGGCCCAGCGCAAAATGAAAAGGTGGGGCCTCTTGTTCAAGGGTGTTCAGAATTTCAAGATGGCAATGGCAGGACATTAAACCAAGCACAAGGCCCTTCTAAGCATGGGGCCCTGTGTGCCTGCACAGATCTCACACCCATGTGGACACGTGGAGGTCTGGGGAAAGAGTACGCCAGACAGGGAAGAGCATGTGTGAAGGCCCTGAGGTGGGAGAGGGCCTGGCACATTTAAGGAGCAACAAGGGACCCGACCAACTGGAGCAGTGAGTAAGGAGGGAGGGAGCCGGAGGAGAGGAGACCTGAGGCACGGCAGTTAGGAGATAGTGGGTCATGAAGGGCTTTGTAGCCGCTGTATGGACTTTGGTCTTTCCATGGCCAGAGATGGGAGCTGCTACAAGGTTTTGAGCCAAGGAGAGGCCCTGAGAGACCTCTTCTAAAAACCCTCCAGAAGCTTCTCATTGCTCTCAGAATAAAATCCAAACTTCCGCATCTTGACTTCACAACTTCTCTTGACCTTCTTCCTTCCTGTCTTCATCCTTCTCTGTTCCCCTCCCCTTCTCCTCCAGCCTTCCTGAGCTGCTGACACGCCAGGCAGTTCCTGACCCTCTCCTGCCGCGTCATGACCCGACCCTGACCCGTGCCCTTGGCCTGGCATGTGCTTTCTCTTCTCTTCACCTTCTTTCTCCCCATCCTTCCAACTTTGGCTCAAGCCTCCCCTCTTCCAGGAATACTTCTAGTGTGTTCCTCCCCATGGGGTTAAGACGCTCCTGGCAGGGCCCACGATGCCTGATTTAGGTCAATATGCCTAGCATCCAGCAAGGGCTTGGCACATCCACATCCAGTAGGTTGAAGAAACAGAGCTGGCATGGCAGAGGGCTCCAGAGAGTCATGCACACTCAGGAGAGGAATCCAGGTTCAAGTCTAGGCTTGTGTGCTCCAGTGTGTGTGCTAAGTCACTTTAGTCATGTCCAACTCTTTGTGACCCCATGGACTATAGCCCTGCATGCTCCTCTGTCCATGGGATTCTCCAGGCAAGGATAGTGAAATGGGTTACCATTTCCTCCTCTAGGGGATCTTCCCAACCCAGAGATCAAACCCATATCTCTTACGTCTCCTGCATTGACAGGTGGGCTCTTTACTAGTAGTGCCAGCTGGGAATCCTCCGTCTTTTCTCAGTATTCCACTGCCTCCCTCTGTTCATCAGAGTTGGAGGACTAGTGTTTGTGAAAAGATCACAGAAGGCTTCCTGGAGGAGGTGACACGAGACAGGGTGCGTACAGTCTGGAGGAGAGGGGCTTCCGAAAGGAAAGGCCTAAGCCGGGTCTGAGCAGGGACAGGGAGATCTCCACACCCCAGGGGCTGAGGGAGCTAGCCCAGGCCTGGGGTGTGGCCTGCAGGCACCCTCGAGGATCCTGGGAGAGGCAACAGGCAGAGAGGCCTGGGCAGGCTGGGGCTGGGGCCCAGGCTCCCATCCCAGACAAGCCAGCTGCTGGGCCTCCGTGAGAAAGGAGGGAGCTGTCAGGCTGGGCCCTGGGCCTTGGGAATGTGTTGCTGGATGGTGTGGCTGGCTCTCAGTGCCAGAGTATCCCCTTCTAGGTTCTACGTGCTGAAGCTGTCAGATGACATCGGAAACTTCGGGGAGGTGCAGGTGCACCTCCTCAGCTGCCTGTTTGTCTCCTGGGTGGTCGTCTTCCTCTGCCTCATGCAAGGGATCAGGACTTCAGGGAAAGTAAGTCCCTTCCCTCCAGAATCTGTGCCCACCCAGAAATAGCCTGCCTCCCTGCCTGGGTTTTATGTGTGGAGGGGTGGGTGGGGTCGTGATGAAAGCATGTAGGAGGGAAAGAGGGACCAGAGGACCCGTGGTGGTTGAGGGGGCAGGATGAGGGGTGGAGTGGGAAGAGCCCAGAGGAGTCCAGTGGGGCCCCTCTCACCCACAGGTGGTGTACTTTACGGCCACATTCCCCTACGTGGTGCTGACCATCCTGTTCTTCCGTGGCATGACCCTGGAAGGAGCCTCCACGGGCATCAAGTACTACCTGACTCCACAGTGGGACAAGATCCTGGAGGCCAAGGTGGGCTGTGGGTGGAAGGTGACCTGGAGGGACGGGGAGGGGCAGAGAGGTGCCAGCCTCTGACTACAGCTCCTCCTGCAGGTCTGGGGGGACGCCGCCTCCCAGATCTTCTACTCGCTGGGCTGTGCGTGGGGAGGGCTCATCACCATGGCTTCCTACAACAAGTTCCACAACAACTGTTACCGGTGAGAGTCTCTCCATCAGCGCTGGGGCTGCCCCCTGTTCCTGCCCTCTCTGCAGCCTGACCCTGCTTCCCCCAGACCCACCAGATCCAGCGCAGCCTGCTGGCCCGCCAGCACCCTCCCTTCCACTCACAGCCTGGAGATGCTGGCAATGCCGGGTCTGATTCCAGTCACTGCAGAACAGAGAACACTTGGGCAGAAGAGAGAAGGGGTGACAATAGTGATGCCCCCGGGTCTGTAAGGACTCAAGACCCTCACACCTACTTAAAGAGGCCCAGAACAGAGCAGAGAAGAGTTTGGGGGTACTTTTGTTCCTAGAACTTTCCCTGTCTTCAAGTCTGCTGGCCCAAATTGGGCAGGAGGAACTAAGCTGCGTGTCCTCTTCACGTGTTTCCCTCCCCATTAGAGACAGTGTCATCATCAGCATCACTAACTGTGCCACCAGCATCTATGCTGGCTTCGTCATCTTCTCCATCCTGGGCTTCATGGCCAATCACCTGGGTGAAGATGTGTCCAGTGTGGCAGAACACGGCCCAGGCCTGGCCTTCGTGGCATACCCAGAGGCCCTCACACTGCTGCCCATCGCCCCACTCTGGTCCCTGCTCTTCTTCTTCATGCTCATCTTGATGGGGCTGGGCACTCAGGTACGAGGCACGCGACTTGGGCCAGTGGCTGAGGGTGGGAGGAGGCAGGGCCAAGGGTAGGCCCTGCTCTGATGGCCGTGTCCTGCAGTTTTGCCTCCTAGAGACGCTGGTCACAGCCCTTGTGGATGAGGTCAGGAACGAGTGGATCCTACAGCGAAAGATTTATGTGACCTTGGGCATGGCTGTGGCTGGCTTCCTTCTGGGTATTCCCCTCACCAGCCAGGTAAGAACCAAGGCAAAGGCTGGGCCGAAGTTGCCAGGGTAGGGGATAGGGGGAAGGAGCAGAGAGAAGGGGCCCGTAGCCTCAGGCACCCCCGACTCAGCTGCCCACTGGCCCGTAGGCAGGCATCTACTGGCTGCTGCTGATGGACAACTACGCGGCCAGCTTCTCCTTGGTCATCATCTCCTGTATCATGTGTGTGTGCATCATGTACATTTACGGTAAATGCCCAAGCTCCCTCGGCCTCCCGTGTCCCAGCCCCTTGCCTGCTCACGCTGTCCTGTGGACTGCTGACCTCCCTCTCTCCAGGGCACCAGAACTACTTCCAGGACATCCAGATGATGCTGGGGTTCCCACCGCCCCTCTTCTTCCAGATCTGCTGGCGCGTAATCTCACCAGCTATCATCTTTGTAAGTTCCTCACTGGTGCCTCCCCTGCTGCCCCCGTGGCGAGGGTCCTTCTCTTGGGAACCAGCCGAGGAGGAGCACAAGCCCAACCATTAGGCCAGAGCTCCCCCTGGGGCTCCGCACCCACAGCTCTGGTCACTGGAAGTCTGAGCAAATCTGTACAGAGTCAGACAGGTGTGGAGACTCAGAACCACCTAAGCCCTGGCCTTGGGTTAGGAAGGGAGCATAGGGCCCTGTATTTGACAGAAGACAGTGCCCACCTTCAGAAAGGGAAAATAGGCTGGTAGTAGCTGAGAGCCGGCCCTCCCTCCCTGGTATTTCCACCTGGCATCTCCCCAGAGGAGCCTCGGGTATCATAACTGACCTTGGCGTTGGTCTCTGACAGCTTCACTGAGCTCGTGTCTCTAGTCCCTCATAGCCGAGGTGCTTGGAGTGCTCAGGGCATGTGGTGTGAATGTATGTTCCAGAAGCAGGCTGTGCAAGTCAGGTATCAGCTCAGGATCTGGGACACCCTCCCAAGCCACCCTGGAATAGGATAGCTTGGGAGGGGGAGTTCTGGGTTTCTACCAGTATTCAACACCTGGAAGACAGACCCCCAGCAGGGAGTGGAAGTGGTGGAGGGAAAGCCCACCATGACCAGGAACAATATTCTAAGTCTCGTGATACAACTCTCCATGGTTTCATTATTATCCCCACTTTACAGACCAGGAAACTGAGGCCCTGAGATGCTAAGTAACCTTATGGGATACTTCCTCTCCTCCTGTTTCGAAGCTGAGCCAGTGGCCAGAGCTGGTGCCAGTGCCAGGCTTGGGAAGATCCCACACCCCATGTGATAGAGGCCTCAGCCCTCAGGGGCCTTTTTAACTTGTTTCCAGGAACATGAGCCAATGTGGAAATCCGGTGCTGACCTCTCCAGTATGCCCAAGGTTACATAGCTTCTAAGAGTCAGAGCCCTCATGTAAAGCAGGTGGTCTGATCTGGAGCGTGTGTGCTGGGCCCATGCTGCACCAGAAACAAGTTTAGGAGGAGGAGTGGTCTGTGGACTACAAACCTTTTGTGATTTTGTTCCTTTATGATCAGGGTGAGAAGTCGGGGGCGGGGGCAGGTGCCGGGGTGGGGGGGGGGGGTGTAGGGATTTGCTAGTGTAATGGTCCCTCCACAGGGAAGAGGCAGGGCTGTCTCTGAGTGACAGAAGGGTCAGCCTGATGGTCAGGGCAGTGTCTGGAGTCCTGCCCCCACCCCCTCGTGCCAGTTCCTCTGTGCCCTGGAGAGGTCAGCACCGGATTTCCACATTGGCTCATGTTCCTGGAAACAAGTTAAAAAGGCCCCTGAGGGCTGAGGCCTCTATCACATGGGGTGTGGGATCTTCCCAAGCCTGGCACTGGTACCAGCTCTGGCCACTGGCTCAGCTTCGAAACAGGAGGAGAGGAAGTGTCCTGTAAGCGGTGGGAGGCACGGGAGGGCAGACACCACAGCCAAGTGCTGTGCCCTTGGGGGTTATGGCTTAGGCCCAGGACCTGCCCTGGGGGAGTTCATCCTCCAAGGCTCCCAGCAAACTGCCGCCCTGTGGGAAGACCCAGGGCACCACCCAGGCAGGGCAGGAGGAAGGAGGAAGCCTGGGTCCGGTGTCTCCAGGAAACTGAGGCAAAGCCTGCAGCAGCCTCTGTGTGCTCAGAAAGCCAGGCTGGAATCTCCTCAGGTGAGGATGCCAGGCTCTGTGGACCATGTGCTTCTGGGCTGTTAGCTTTCTTTTGGAGGCTTTACTTCTTCGTAGTGGTGAAAAGTTTTTTTTTTTTTTTTTTTTTTACAAACTCCATCCTTCTATCAGTTCAAATAAAGAATTTGTCCACACATTAGATCAGGCTCTAGTCCCATTCAGGAAACTTGTTATAAGCTCCTCTAAGTGCACCATCCCCCGGGTGTGGGTCTTGACTTCTGGAATTTAGTCCCTAAAAAGGCTGGTGGGGCCTGAGCTCCATGATGCGGCTGAAGGCTTGGGAGGTGTATGCTGAGGCCTCCTGCCAAGCAGCACCCATTGTCCCAGGCCCTCCAAGTGGCCCATGAGCCACCTGCCCATCTTTCTGCTTCCTGTAGTATTTTTGTTGCTGCAACCCTAGGCTTTATCTCTGGTGTCCCTCGGCTCTTTCCAAAGCGTTTCCAAGTGCCGTCTCTGCAGCCATAGACTCACAGGACTTCTCCCTTTCTTTTCCCCCATTGCTCCCACCTCCCTGCACAAGTCAGTTCAGATCAGCACATGAGATTGTGCCAGGCGCTGTGCTGGGCACTGGAGACCTAGAGCTGATACAATCCAGGAGCTCCCAGGTCTGGAGGAAACATTCAAAAAATGTTTCAGCTCATGAGTGGCTCAGTCATGTCCGACTCTTTGTGACCCCATGAACCGCAGCACGCCAGGCCTCTCTGTCCATCACTAACTCCTGGAGTTTACCCAAACTCATGTCCATTGGGTCGGATATGCCATCCTACCATCTCATCCTGTCATCCTCTTCTCCTCCTGCCCTCAGTCTTCCCCAGCATAAGGGTCATTTCAAATGAGTCAGCTCTTCGCATCAGGTAGCCAAAGTATTGGAGTTTCAGCTTCAATATCAGTCCTTCCAATGAACACCCAGGACTGATCTCTTTTAGGATGGACTGGTTGGATCTCCTTGCAGTCCAAGGGACTCTCAAGAGTCTTCTCCAACACCACAGTTAAAAAAATGCTTAGTAGATGGAAAATGCCCCTGAAGCCTTAAAGGCCACGGATTTGGCCTTAATTCAGCAGGCAGTGGGGGGCCACTGCAAGTCTTTGAGTATAACTGACTTCCAAGGGCCACGGCAGCTGAACAATTTCTTGCCTGCTTCAGGATTCTCCAGAAGCCAGACCCCTCCCCTTCTGCAGTGCCCACCTGCCCATCATACCCTGGACCCCTGGTGCCATCAGCTTCTTCTGCTATGCAAACGTTGATGTCACCCCTGCCCTCCCTGAAATGCCTCTTTCTAGTCTGGGAAACTGGAGAGGGAGGGCAGCAGTGCTAATAGGAGGCCCAAGGCCTGCGTGGGGCTGGGCAGGACTCACGCCCACTCCCAACCCCCACTCTTTGCAGTTGATTCTCATCTTCCTGGTGATCCAGTACGAGACAATCACCTACAACGAATACCAGTATCCAAGCTGGGCCGAGGCCATTGGCTTCCTTATGGCTCTGTCCTCTGTTATTTGCATTCCATTCTACGCCCTGTTCTACTTCCGGAGAACAGATGGGGACACCTTCCTCCAGGTGAGGGGTGGGGGCAGGGGCAGCCAGGTGAATCAGAAGGGGGTGGATGGATGGATGGCGCTCCAGGGCTCCCTTCTGATGCACTCTGCCCGCCCGTCCCTCCCTCCCCCATGCCTACCTCTCCTGCAGCGTTTGAAAAACTCAACAAAGCCAAGCAGAGACTGGGGGCCCGCCCTCCTGGAGCACCGAACAGGGCGCTATGCCCCCACCATTCCACCCTCCCCTGAAGATGGGCTTGAGTTCCAGCTGCTGGACCCAGACAAGGCCCAGATTCCCATGGTGGGCAGTAATGACCCCATCCGTCTGCAGGACTCCCAGATGTGAGCACAGCTGCTGGGGGAGTGCCCCACCCCCACCCTGTGCTCCCAACTCAGAGCCTGGGGAGACAGTGGAGAGGCGTCACCGCCTGCCCCCACCACGCCCTGGCCAGGGGTGGCCCCTGTCACCTTGGCCACCACTGCTAGCACGGTCATTTGTGCTCATGTCCCTAGTGTTTACAGGTCCTTTGGATGCCAAGATGGCAGCTGGGGGGGTGGGTGATGTGGGGGTTGCTGGGGGGCCCAGTAGCACTTTGAAGGGCTCTCAGGTCAGGTCCCCAGATGCCTGCTGGGCTTCACATGGCCTCTGATGCCCCCACACTTTGCCCTGAGCTGAGGTTCTGGGTGGGTCCCCTACCTGTCCCTGTCCCTGAATCTTTGGCCTCCTGACCAGTGTTCCTGCCCTTGGGGTGGACCCCAGCCTCTGCTCAGGTTAATTCAGATCTTCCTACCTGGAGGCAGGGGGGCGGCGCTGTGAGTGTTACGTACGGGTCAGGCTGTGTGGCCCGGCCCTTATCTTTGGTTGCTACCCTCTTGCCTTGGCTTCAGGCCCAATCTGTCTTCCAGGCCTGCCTGCATGTCACTTGGCAGCTCTGAGGTCCCTGAACCTCCTTCCAGCCCTGGCTGTCAGGGCCTGCCCAGCAGAGGCCCATGACCCAAGAACCCGCCCAAAGAATTCATTTCTGGTGGGTAGGGATGGGGTGATGCTCAACAGGAGGTTTGAGCCCAGAGCCCTGGGGAAGTGGACTCTAAACGACACCCCGTTGCCCTACCACTGCCAGGCTAAAGCCCAGTCTTCCCGAACTGGGCTACCCTTGTTCACGTGCCAAATTGCCCCAGCCCGTGTGCCCCAACCACTCTCTGGAGACAAAACTCCTTCCCCTAAGCCCTGCAGTGTCTGTGTGTCCGTCCTCTGTGCCCCTCTGTGCAGTGACAGCCCCAGAAGAGCCGCCTCTAATCCTCTGTAGCAATAACAGTGTGCCTCCCACCCCCAACCATCTGCGTACCACTAGGATTTTAAAGTCCATAGGTTTTAATGAAATTTCTATTCCTGTTTCTGCGCTGCTGCTGTGCTTTGTTTGGGTCCTCCAGGGGGACATGAGTCAGGGTTGGGACAAGACCTCCTCCTGCCAGGCCTTTGGGGGGATGCCTGGGAGGAGAAAAGCCAAAGGCTGTGACAGTCAGGACCAGACACTGAGGTCCTGGTGAGAAGGTAGGGTGGGGGCCAGACAGACAGACAGCAGTGGAATCCTGGGGAGGGCTCATCCTAGACTAGATCTGAAGTGGGCTGGACGCTGGCAGCTGAAAGAGAGCAGTAGCAGACAGGACGAGTTCCATCGGAAGCTGAAGCCTCCTTCCTGAGCAGCCCTTCAGGTTGGGGCCTGGGGCGCTGCACTGGACATCAGAGCAGAAGCTGGCCTTTTCCCGAGGAGGCACTGACTCTTCCATCCCCAGTGGCAGGTTTGGGGCAGCGCTCCAGAGGGGGAGCAGGCAGGCAGCACTGGAGAAGCCTGGCCCAAACTCCAGCAGCCCCATGGAGGCAAGGCAGGAGTCCGGTGCCCTGGCTGGAGGACTCCAAGAGCTGTGGCCTGAATGGGAGGGAGTAGCTGTGAGGGGACCGTGGCCTGCCCCATCCAGCTGTCTGTCTGCTCTGGGTTACCTGTGCCTGGGGGAGAAATAGGAAGGCCTCAGGGGTGCCTGAAGCTGCTGTTACGTGGCTGCCTTCTGTTCCTTTAGCTCTGGAGGAGAGGTTCTGCCTGAAACATAGCACCCAGTCTTCCAGGCTGTGTTACAAGAGCAAGGTGGGACGGGGTAGGGGGAAGTGGGAGAGGAGCGCTGGGTGCTCTGGGGCCTGCTAGGGTTCTCACCTGCCAGGGTGGGCTCTAGGTTTGCCTCAGAGGGCTGAGGGGCCCCTGAATACTCGTCTTCCAGGCAGCGCTGCAGGGAGAGCTGGCTCAGTACCTGGCTTTACGGCAGGGACAGGGCAGGACTGGGCAGGGTGCCCAGGCCAGAATCCCCACGGTGGGGCGCAGGAACCAGCCCGTGCAGTCTCTTCCTCCCAACCACCTGGGGGGACTCCTGAGAGGAACACCAGCCTCTCCCTGAAAAGCTGAGCTTGGCAAGGGGGTGGCAGGCCTGAACCCAGACTTGGGGAAGAGAAGGAGGCAAAAGACCTAGGCAGACCCAACAGTTGATCTAAAAGTGCTGACCTCGGACTTAGGGACTCAACTGGAATATGGGTTCACGTACTTAAGGATCACACACGTAAGTGTACACACAGGAAAAACGGACCCAGGGTTCACACAACCTCTGCAGGCAGAGACACACAGAGACACATGTGTGTGAATCTCACACCCTGGGTGAGACACTGGGGCATCTTCGCTCAGCAGAAGGGCTGGGGGCAGGGTGGCCCAGGATTGCAGCTCACCTGCAGGATGGGAATCTCCCTCTCTAGCGCATGGCACTCTTCCTCCAGGCGGGCCCTGGGACATGGACAGCGCAGCACCGGAGGCAGCGCTGCAGACCCGGGTCTCAGCGGAGCCCTGCATGCGGTCCCCACCCCTGGCCTCCCCAGGAGCCTCCTCTAGGCCCTCCTATCTCAGTCCACCTCTGCCTCTGCTGCCCGCATGCTGTTCCAGCACAGCCTTGCAGCCCTGCCAGCCTCTTCCTGGGCAGGGTGTGTCCTCTCTCCTTGCCCGCCTCCCAGGGCCCACCCTGAGGAGCAGCATTCTCTCTTCTACACGATAGGACTAGACTTGTGGGTCCTCCTGCCTCCATTCTCTCCTGCATCACAGCCCTGCCCGTGCTTTAAAAACTCTTCTGTGTGTCATCTCTTCCCTACCTCCCAGGATAAAAGTCCTCAGGCCAAGGCCCCTGTAGGCATCTGTACTTGACTGATTCCTGGCAGCAACTTCATCAGCATCCTGCCCTTTCCCTCTGCAGCACTCTCCTGGGTCTCCCAGCCAGGTATGTTCCCTCCCTTCTCCTCCCAGTAGTCCCAGTACATCAGGGTCCATCCACAGTCCCACCCTGCCTGTCTCCACCCTCACTGCACACACTTGGGGGCCTCACCGCAGGTGTCCAGCAGCCTGGTCAGTGTGGGACACGTTCAGCTGGTCCTTGATGATGCTGAGGTCCCAGTGACAGCTGCTGGCAGATGAAGTGAACCTCACTCTCCCATGTTGCTTCACCCCAGGCCTTCAGGACACAAACGCCATTTCTCCTAGACAATTTTGTGCTTTCTCACAAAGGCAACACAACATGGCACTAAAAGGAGATCTGGAGCCTGGGATTGGGCATGGGTTCTGCCACCTTTTCCTTTGTGTGAATCTGGGAAAGTCAATCATACTTTATGAGCTTTAGTATCCTCATCTGCAAAATGGGGACATCACCCCCTTCATAAGGACGTGTGAGATATAAGTTGCTACCATTCAGTGATGAACACGCTGCTGCTGATTTATCTCATTCAGTCCCTAGCCCTCTTTAACCCAGTCCTCACAGCCTGGCTATCCCAGCCTGAGGGACACCTGGCCCCTGGATGAAGTCCTTCCTTCCACTCATATCTCGTGTACTTCTTCTTCCTACAAAGCGCTTCTCTTTGTATCTGTCTGGAAATCTGTTCCTTGTACTCTAAAAGCCAGCTCGAACCAAGTCCAGGATTGACACGTGTTTCCTGGGCCTCTGCAGCCCTCATGGGCTGACTTCTACCACAGGTGGCTGTAGAAGTGTCAGTCCCAGACCAGGAACTCCTCCATGCCCGCAGGTGGGACCTACCAGCTGGCTGGGGTCCTTTGCCCAGCAAGGACAGATCCCGCCTCTCCTACTACTATACCTGGGTTCACCAGCTCTCACCTGGAACATCTCCTGTTCTGGCAAATCACACCTGGGCTCCTCCAAGGCAAAGTGCAGGACCCTGGGGCTATACTGGACCCAAGCTTGAGTCTGGTTCCTGCAGAAGATACATAAAGGCAATTCAGGGGCTCCTTCCAGGGAACCACAGGAAAGGCGACCCTGGCCCCTTGTCAGTTGCCAGGCTAGCCCATCTGAGTTCTGGAGACAGGGCCCAGACCCAGGTCTGGAGCTCCAACTTGACCTCACAGATGGTCTTCCGGCGGAGACCTTGGAGCAGCTGCCGCAGTTCCTGGCACACAAGATCTCTTAAGAGGGGCGGTGGTGTCAGAAGGGAGGAGAGGTCAGAGGTGGGGCGCGATCCAGAGGCTTGGATAGATCGAGCCTCTTGGAGCAATGATCATAACATCACTACCTGCAAGGAGAGCTGGGGCACCTCGGTGACTGCGGAGGGAAGTGAAGGGAGGCAAGGAAGCTGGGGGAATGAGGGGCTGGGCAGTTAAATTGGAGAGGACTGGGCGGACAGTGAGATCCGACAAGAGCTCGAGAGTTACTGGGCAGGGCTAGGGACCCCTAGAAGGTGAGAAAAGCATCCGAGTCGTGGGACAGGTCTGCCGTGGGGCCCACCTTCCTTCGCCCCACCTCTGCCCGTAGCTCCAGACTCAGATCCACTGTCGTCTCCCCTAGAATCCTCTTCACTTCGGGCCGCTTCAGGAGCGGAACGTGCTCTTCCACCAGTTCCCACAGCGACTGGGAGTCCCCAGGCATGGCCCGCCAACGCCGCTGCCCCCCAGACGCGCGGTCGCACACTTGGACCTGCGGGACCCACAGCTCAGAGCGCTGGGTTACTGGTATACTACTAGTCGCCCAGGGCCGGGCACACCCCCTCACGCCTCGCCAGCTTCCGGGTCTCACAGGCCACTCCTCCAGCCTGTCCCTCGGACCGGCCTCTCCCAAGCCTCATTCCGTTCCGTAGCCCGTCCCCACGACTAGAGTTGCTCGGTCCAGAGCCGCTGGCCTCTGGCGCTCTCTTCTGCTCTACTACTGATTGACTGTCGGAGGCCCTGGTTTCAGGTCGCTGCCCCGGGAGACAGGAGGCCCTAGCCCCGCCTCTTCCGCGCGGCCGTCACCCGGGAAACGGGGCCCTCAACTCAAGCCCCGCCCCCAGAGGGACCCGGCTCCGCCCATTCCAGGGCGGTGCCGGCTGGCAAAGCCCAACCCACAGCCGTGGTAGGTGGTTTCGCAGTCTCAACCGTGCACCACCCAGACTCCAAGCACCTTTCATCCCTGGGCACCTTTAGACTCCAGGGCAGGTGAAAGAACCGAGAAATATGAGCCCGGTGGGTTTATTACTTCCATGCCTTTTCTGGGGGCAGGAACGGACTAGGCTGTTCAAGGAACACAAATAAACGGGGCAGTGTGGGAGAAACCGGAGGAGGGGAGGAAGGCGGTAGGTCCAGGGGGCCAGATGAGCAGCGTCTCACGGAGCCCCCGTTGCTTGAAGCCAGGGTTGCAGTGTGAAGTGCAGGGAAGCCTGTGGTGAGCGCCTTGGGGTGTGGGCGGGCTCTCTGACCCTCGACGCCCCGCTCCCCCTACCCCCCTGCCCGTTCCCCCTGCCCCAGTGCCCCACTCGGTCATTTTCCTGGCTGCTCCTCTGCACTTTTCCTACCTGGTCTGTTTTCCCCGGGAGAGCTGCAGAATGGGTTCATTTCCTGGGCTTTCCTCTCCTAAGGTTTCTGAAAACAAGCACTTAAGTTTGTATAAAAAAGATAAACACAGGGGGCCAAAGCAGGTTCCCCAACAACATGGATGACAGGAGAACGCTGTAGCTTTGCCAAACACTGAGACCCCAGAGTGCTAGTGCTCGGAATGACTGGTCCGGACTGCTGTATCAGGGAGCAGGAGGAGGCTGGTCTCCTCTTTGACTCAGCCTCAAGCCCAGGACCGAGACTGTCCAGAGCCACCTCCTCCATAAAGAAACTGCCTCCCAGTTGCCAGGACCTACCATTTTCCAAGCGTTTGAGTCACGGTGACCAGTAACAGCTGTTGTTTCAGCCGCACTTAGGAGCTGGCCCCCAGGTTGGTCCTGCAGCCCTCGCCGGTCTGGTTCAGGCCCCCACGTGTCTGGTTCAGGCACAAGCAGCAGAGCAGGCACGTGTGACTCTGCCAGGGGTTCTTGCAGCCCCAGGAGTGAGCTCGGCCCACACACTGGGCAGGCTGGCAGTACTGGGGCTCCGGGAGTGGCCCTCATCTAGAATGGTGATGCCCAGGTGCATGGACACCCCAGCTCTCTTGCCCCTCTGTTGGGACCACCCGGAGGCTTGTTGTACATGGTCTCCAGTGGGTGTCAGCTGCAGATGCGGGTGGAGAGACTCACTCATCCCTGTGGCCCAAATGGGACCCCTCCTCTTCTGTCCCACTGCCTGCTTCCCTACATAAAGATGATTCCTTCCAAATAAATGACTTGACCTTGACTCCTGTGTCAGAGTCAGCTTCTGAGATGGCTGGTTGGCATCTGACCAGCAAACACTCCTCCCTCCCCACTGCTGGGTGAGGGTAGCCCTGATCTTGTCCTGAGGAGCTGCTCCTTCACACAAGTTACAGCCCTGATCAGACCCACGAGACACCCCGCCTTCCTCTCACTGTGGGTGGGCAAGTGTCCCAAACCAGACCCACTGTTGGAATAGGAGATCCAAGTCCAGCGGAGCCAAGATGAACATGAAGGAGCCGCCCTGTGATCGGGGAGTCCTGATGTGGTCCCCATGGTCCCCACTATGCCTCCCGGTCCCGGGGCTCGCTGCAGCCTCTGTCCCTTTCCAGGCTGGTTCAGGCTGGCTCTTTAGGCTTCCCTTCAGTTCTGAGTGCTACACTGCCTGTTTTGGATATGCAGCTTCCGTGTCTTTATGAGTCAGAGTTCGTTTCTGTTCTTGCAACCCCAGAGATCCCCAAGAAAACCTCCAGTGAAGGAGGTTTGGTATCAAGGTGGGGATTCATGGAGGTTTCAGTTAGGTGGGATTGCCCCCAGGCAGACCCTAAACAAGATCTCAGGTGCTGGTGGTTTATAGAGTGGTGATCACAGGGTCTGGGCATGCTATTAGAAAGCCCCGGCTCTTAGCGCCAAGCCAGCCTGTCTATGCTCCGGTGGGTGCCAGGGGTGTGAAGCTGCGGTCTTGTCCCTGATATGCCATCATCCCCCTGGTAGGGGAGAGGGAAGGCGGGAAGAGAGAGACTGTGGTCCTCATTTGCTACTTCATCCTGGTCATGGCACTTCCTTCCCTGAGCAACAGCTGAAGCCAGTTCCCAGTCTTTCCAACATCTGCAGAAGCGGCCTCACTACAGTCGCCTCAGAGGCCTGGCTCTTCCAGGGCATCCTGCCAGGGGTGCTCACGCCCCACCTCTGGGTGGCACCCCCTGCCAGGGGTGGTGATGTCTGTCCCCCACATCCAGCAAGCCTGCTTGTTCGATGCAGGTGCTTGGTCCATGTGGTGCATTAGTGGTCTCTTCTGCTTTTCTAATTAAGAAGATAATGCTTCTCTATACTCTGCTTATAGTGCTTTTGGAGAAGGAAAAGGCTACCCACTCCAGTATTCTTGCCTGAGAAATCCCGTGGACTGAGAAGCCTGGTGGGCTACAGTGCATGAGATCGCAGAGTCAGACATGACTTAGCAACTAAACAACAACAAATAGTGCCTTATACTCAGTTCTGTCTGTTAATATCACCAGTGGTGTTTCAGGCTGCACTAACTTCAGGCTATTGCTTTGTGCTCCACTTGGAGGGAAGAGGCCAGGTAGAGCATCATCAGTCATCCCTACAGGAGATGAGGAAGCTGGGGTGGACCAGCTCCCCCTCCTTCTCCAGGTGAGCATGGCTCTGGGGCACTGATTCTCTGGCTTTTCTGCCTATTGCACGTGAGGTCCTGTGCACCTCTGCAGCCAGAGGACACCCCCAACAGAGAGAGCATGCTTGGTGTGAATGGTGACCTATGGGGCTGTCCAAGGTGAGAGATACAGGGTAAAGGTTGGAAAACTTTTTTTTTTCTGCCAGATTATAGGCTGTTCGGGCTGTTTTGTATTAATAACTACTCAACTGCCATGTTAGCCTCAAAACAGCCACAGACAACACAAAAGCAAATAGATGTGATGGCTTTCAATAAAACTGTATTTGCAAAACAAGAATATTTACATTTATATACCAGGCAGGGGGCTAGATTGGGCCCTGGTCTGTAGTTTGCTGATCCCTGCTGTAGGGCGCACGCACCAACAAGGTCTCATAAAAAAGTCAACTTGCATCAGAAGATACGGCTTACCTGGCATTGCTGCTGGTTTTGTCCCTTTCTTTTTCATGTTGGAAAATTCCATTTAGGTCTCTCCTTGACTTGAAGCTTTATCATAAGAAAGAATCTCCAAGCAACCATTATGATCAAGTTTATCCTAAAGTACTGCATCCTGGACTTGTAGTTGAACCGTTGGTGGTGAGTAAAGTCACCTCAAAGCTTGAATGGCACTTGGCACATTGATGATGAAGAGCATCGTGTAAGTACCACAGTTACTGCAAATGCTTGGCTCTGATCCCTCGTGCTTGGATGAAAGCAAATAAATGCCACAGAGAAGCCATGCGGACCTATGTTTTACTCACATACATGGGTTTTTGAGTGGAGAGGTATATTCTATCAGGAGATACATCCTTCGTCAATAACTCACCTTCACCTGCATGCTAGCGTGCTTGTGACAGGGAGTTACCTGGCAGCTTATTTGTCACCTGTGGCCAGTTCCAGGACATAGGGTCAAAAAAGAAAAAGAGAAGTTGCAGTCTCTGTCTTCCATCCAGCTTGGAGAAGCCCATGGCTGTCCTCTTGGGTGAACCAGGACATCTTTCAGGGCACTAGGACCTGAGACTGCCATGCTGGGATTGTGAAGGTGGGGTGGCCTGAAGCCATCCAGGTGGGAACTGGTAACAGTTCACTTTAGAACTAAGGAATTCCCAGCCTCATTTGGCTGTTTGGGCATCTAAAACCCTGTGGGCTGAGATTTCTAATCACCCCCATCCCATCCCATCCCAAACTGCCCAGGACTGAATATTAGAGTCTTCATCTCTGGGGCTGGGCGCATTTCTCCATCGTCAGTTTATTCTATCCCCAGATTGACAGTGCATGTCTTCTAAGTTCTAGAAGAAAAATGAAGCTGGCAGGCTGGCTTGGGAAATTTACCTCAGGTCAGATTTTGATTCCTGGCCCCTCGTAAGCTCAAAACCAAATTCAACAGAGAGGTGCTTGAACCCAAGGAAAGGGACTCTTGGCAATGAAATGCACAAGAGACCAGTGGACCAACTCAAGTAGGAGTTGATTAATTTGTAAAGCAAAGAGGGAGCCTCTTTCCTAGACGTCCAGGTGCTGGTCACCCTCTCGCCCGGTGCCGGTGTCCTTGGGAAGCTGAATAAGGTGTTGGGAGGCTGTGTGTGGGCTTGGATTCACCATTGGCAGGTGGAGGGGTTTCCAGGAGCTCGCCTGGGGCTGGCCTCCCTGTGCCCGGTCCTCAACTGACGTCAGTTCTTCAGAGGCTAGAATCCCCCTTTATACCGGCCTCTGTGTTCCCCTACACTGAGTACTCAGATACTGTCCCCAGCTTCCATCATGACTCTGCACTTCCTAAGCTCCCACGTGCTACATGACCGCTGCTCCCCCGCCGCCCCACCGCAACTCGGTCCTTCTTTGACAGAAGACCACATGGCAGCTACAATCAAATCACCTTCGCTGGCCCAAGACCCAGCCTGTGCTTGTGTTTATGGCAAACTCCCAGTGTTTTTCAGCCCCCTTGTCCTCTCTCACTGCCAGTGTCTCTAATCTTGGCATCCTGAGTTCTAGAAATTTCTATCAAATTAGACTCTTGGCATCCAAAAACGTACTCTGGCTATGAGTTCACCAATCCTCCTGATGCACTTTTCTCTCTAAATAGGAAATGCTTGGCTGCGTTTCCTAAACGTTTTGTAACATGTGGTTCTCAGGTGATGCCAACCCATGAAGGCATCGCTCTCATGAAAACCACTCTTCGTAATTTATAAGTGACAGCAACAACGATGCATGGTAGTGAGTCTGTAAGAATTATCAGTTTTTTAAAAAATATTTTTTGATGTGACTATTTTTAAAGTCTTTACTGAATTTGTTACAATATCACTTCTGTTGCATGTTTTGGTTTTTTGGCCCTGAGTCATGTGTGGTCTTAGCTCCGCAACCAGGAGATTGAACCTTCAGCCCCTACACTGGAAGATGAAGTCTTAACGACTGAACCACCAGAGCAGTCCCAAGAATTATCAGCTTTTAAATTTTATCTTTGGAAAATCATTCTTTGGACTCAAGTGTTGAAAAGCAGCATTCAGTCTGTCAAAAGATCAGATTGAATCTTATGCCTTTCAGTATGAAATTAAAAGGCACTTACTCCATGGAAGAAAAGTTATGACCAACCTAGATAGCATATTCAAAAGCAAACACATTACTTTGCTGACTAAGGTCCGTCTAGTCAAGGCTATGGTTTTTCCTGTGGTCATGTATGGATGTGAGAGTTGGACTGTGAAGAAGGCTGAGCACCAAAGAATTGATGCTTTTGAACTGTGATGTTGGAGAAGACTCTTGAGAGTCCCTTGGACTGCAAGGAGATCCAACCAGTCCATTCTGAAGGAGATCAGCCCTGGGATTTCTTTGGAAGGAATGATGCTAAAGCTGAAGCTCCAGTACTTTGGCCACCTCAGGCCAAAGAGTTGACTCATTGGAAAAGACTCTGATGCTGGGAGGGATTGGGGGCAGGAGGAGAAGGGAACGACAGAGGATGAGATGGCTGGATGGCATCACTGACTCAATGGACATGTGTCTGAGTGAACTCCGCGAGTTGGTGATGGACAGGGAGGCCTGGCGTGCTGCGATTCATGGGGTTGCAAAGAGTCAGACACGACTGAGTGACTGAACTGAACTGAACTGAACTGATGTGTTTCTAGCCACAGGTTTTTTTAAAGATTTTACTAGTTGGGTTTTGTAAGTAGTGGATCACAGGACAAAACTGAAAATTGTTTTTACAACAAATATGATAAATGTAAGATGTTTCTATTTTTATGAATAACTCTCCAGATTTGCTAGAATAGTGTGTGGTCACATGGGTGGAGCCATTTGAGAGACTTTTCATGAACTGGTTGCCATGTAAATCATTATGTAAGAAAATGTTTTAAGGGATTATCAAGTCCTCTCCGTGGTAGAGACCCCGGTGCTCACCGAGGATTCTACTAGTTGTCCTGTTATCTCTCAGTTGCCTCCTGTGTAGCAGCGTCATTGACCAGGACTGGCCAGCGCACACTATGTCAAATGACTTGTGCGTCTCCTCCGTACTGAACGTAGAAGAGGGAGTGAGCGTTCATGGGTTCTTTCTCTTGCCCACTGACCGTCACAGCCTCGCGCTGTTATGCCAAACCTAAGGGTGAAGGTTGGAGCAGCCTGAATCTCTGAGTCACTCCATGGCAATCTATGGTCTTGGGGAGTTACCCAGATCCTCCATGAAATTTGTGTAAATGACAAACACACCTTTGTTGTGTGAAACCTCTGACATCTCAGGGCTCTTTTACTACAGTAGAACTGGTCTAGCTTGGCGAATATATTCTAGAAGAGCGTTCTGAAAGATCTTTGGCCATGACTCCAATAAGAAATGTAGTACAAATACACTCAGACACACACATTTCTGGAAAAAACAAATCAGGAAACAATTGTTTTCATTAATATGCATATCTGTCATTATGCTATCCTACTCTACTCCAAAATGCTGGTTTTTACTTCCTAAATTTATATGACAACTGCCAATGCGGTATAACCTGAGTCTGAAAACTGCTGCTGTAGATCATAATTTGTGTATGGTTTATTTGCTAATTTTAAATCTTTCATGCATATTTATGAAAGCAAGCTTTTTAGCTCTTTCTCTGGCAACTTTTAATTTTCTCTCCCAGAATGGATGGAAGTGTTTTTATGTAATACATATCACATCCCACATAATTTCTGGAAGGTAATGTTTTATTGTTGAATCTCCTAATTTACATCATGTATTTTTAAATTTGCTTATAAAATGTTGTCACAGGGAATAACAACGTCAACGTGATTATTATTTTATTTTTTTAAATAAATGACTATAAATAACTATCTCTTGCATGAGAATCAGGATATCATAAAAACCTCACTAGCTGAACATATTTTAGTGTTAATACTGATGCAAAAAATGGAATAGAGACCAAATATTTTTAAATAGCACTATATATATTTTATGTACTGTATACTCGTATCAAAACTTGCCATATCTATTAAGAAGCTGATAAGTTACTCTCTAATTTCATAAATTAGACCACAACTGTGAAAATATGGACAACTATTTTGTATCTGTGCTGCTATGTAAGATACTTAAAGTTTATACAGAAAGGTGCAAAATCACAGAGGTGAAGTAATGGGAATTCATGAACATTTCGCCTGAATTTCCACTGGCCTTTTTCTTCAGCCAGAATCATTTTGATATCCTCTGTATATGCTTTTAGAAATGAATGTGTTTCTTCAGTAAATACACATACACACATTTTAGGTATAGGTGTGTATATACAGTTATACAAGTGTATATAAGGATATATACACATATATACACACGTATATTAGTCTACATATGTATATATATTTCTGTGTGCACTTAAACATACATGCACACTTAATGTCCTTTGGTTTATTTTTAGACTGTTAATGAGAAATGAAATTTTGATGATTTCCATTTATTTTTGCTTTAAGTCTAAACTGGTTTAAAAAGACCGTTGCAACATGTAATAAATTTCTTTTAAAAATCATAAATATTATTACATCGTAAAGCATTCTGTAGAGAAGATCATATGGTGTTAGAGAAGGTAGAAATCCATGCCAACATGGGAGAAAAGAAAGAACATGGGTTTTCCAGGCTTTTCCGCCCTCAAGGAAGGGCCCTCCTGCTCTGTGTTGCCAACTTAGAGGTGAGGAACTCCAGGCTGCTCCCACGGGAAGGGAGAAATGTAGCCAGAAGGGGTGGATCAGTTCTTGGGAATCAAATCAAACCAACACATCAGTTCCGGGGTGCCGGGTGGGTACTGGTGAGCTATTCCTTGGGTAGGAGAACAAAGTGACAGCCTCTAAGAAAGCCTTTCTACTTGGTGATAAGATGCTGTCTCTGGGGGTGACCGGGGGAAGGGGCATGTCACCTTTGGGTTGCAGGTTAAAGCCCTCCTGGACTGCTTGGCTGCCACAATTGTAGCTGACTGTAGTGGTTTCCGTGCGAAGGGCTTCTGCCTCCTTTGGGTCTCAAGTTACGGGGAGATGAGCTGGCTTTTCCCCCTTCCGTGGGAAGGGGCTCCATACAAATGGGGGTTCCTGTGAAGTGGCTGCCCACCTCTCCAAACCTGACCCCTTGCCTTCACATACCTCTTCCAGAACAGAGGCCATTTCCCCAACTCATCAACTGCAGAAGCTGTTTTCCTCCAATTATGTATGGAAAGCTCTAGAAAATGCTCACCTTCTCTCCCCTCCATCAGATTAAGAAGCCCCAGAGCAGCGTCAGAAAGGAACATCCCTGTGCTAAGAACTACTAAGCTACTCTTTCCTAGATGTGTCTCCATCCTGCCTTCCTTTTTTTTTTTTTTTTTGCATAACTATGGGAGGAGCCCATAGTTATGGGGGTGGAGAAAGGCTAGGCACATGGAGAGTGAAGGGGGCATCTCCCAGAGTTTACCATAACTCAGAGCAGCAGCTGATGAAAAGGCAGCCAGGCCACTGAGATCTTATGCCTATTACACTGGCGAGCCAGACAAGCTACAATGCTGACTGTGGTGGTACGATTTCCTGTGTTCATGCTTTCGGACTCTCTCCTCCCCATCTGGTAACTAGGGGACCTTTTGATTCATGCCACCTTCATTTACATCCCTGGAAAATCTTGCTAAAAGTCAACACATCTTTCCCTAAAGGATTTACAGCATTTGGGCTTTAAGAGACTCAGAGCTCACCTCTGTCATAAACCTGGCTCCTCCTTTTACATAACGGGTCCTCCCTTGAGATCATGAATAAAACGTCCTTGGAGTCCCCAGGCCTGGCTTATTTAAATGCATTCTCTTCTCTTCTATGAAAGAAATGGAGGGGGAGAGCTGTCCTAGGTTGGTTGGCACGATATCACCTCTCTGAAGGACAGAAATGAAGACCTTGGAGTCACAAACAGGACAGAGGTGTGGGTGGGAGCACTGTATTTAGGGCACAGAATAGAAAAGATTGCTTCCATGGGAGTGAAAAGAATCACTGACAGTGAGCAAAGCTTCAGATCTAGACGTGGGCATCGCTGGTGTAGGGGGAGGGTGACTGCTAGGCGCCTGGAGGGGGCGGTGGGGACAGGGGAGGGGGCCCGGGAGCTAGTCCTTGCCAAGGATGCTCTTCAGGCTTCTCTGCACCGCCTCGTCCAGCTCTTCCTCCAGCTCCTCCTTCTTGGACATGGCCAGCTTGGACTGGTAATCCCGCACCACCTGGTCAATGTAGGGGGCACTCTGCGTGCCGTGCAGCATCAGCGTCCACTCCTTCAGCACCCCCTTCTGGGGTGCACTCCCCACGAAGCCCAGCTCTAGGGTCCATGTGCCCCGGGCATCCTCCCCCCAAGTGTGGGTGGTCATGAAAGGCCACTTGTCGAAGCCCACCTTGGCGTCGTCGTCCCGGGGGCGCCGGCTCAGCAGGATGGACTTGGTGCCCATGGGGGACGTCATGTTGATGTTCAGGTCCCCTCTCCTGGTCGCGTTGACCGTGACAACTGCTTGGACATGCTCCAGGTAGCGGACAAAGTTTTCCTTCCCCTCGCATGCATCAGTCGTGAGCGTCAGCACTAGCTTGCCAGTGGTTGGAATTTTCCTGAGGGCAGAGTAGTGAGGAGACACAGTGAGGGGGTGGGGACACTATTCCAGGGTGTTTTGTTGTTTTTTTAAAAAAATTTTGGCTGCATCCTGGGGCATGTGGGACCTTAGTTCCCCCACCAAGGATCAAACCCACGCCCCCTGCATTGGAAGTCGGAGTCTTGATCACTGAACTGATTGGGGATTCCTAGGGGTTTTGAAGGCCGCTCTGGGGAGAGCAGGGACTCTGGGGTTAATTATTATACCAGCTGTGTGACCCTGAGAAAGTCACCTGCAGTCTCTGATCTGTTTGGATGTGGGATGCAGCCGATGCAGTTGAGCCCCTTCCCACTTTTCCCAGGTCTCTGCTGGGTTCTCTTGCAGCCTAGGCCCCTGTGGACCCTGATGGCAAAATGTCAGGGATTTGATCTGGAAGGGAAAATCCTGACGAATGATTGACAGGAGGCAGGTGAGTCAATATAGCCTGCGTTCCTCACTGCTGGTGGGGACAACTCAGTGTCCCCAGTGGGGTTGAGCCTAGTTGCCCAGGGCAGCGAGGTGCCAGTCAGTGCATCCTCAGTGTCTTCTCTATTGGGTTGTGCTCTCTCCCTGTCTACATCACCTCCTCCTCACCTGTGTCTCCTGAGATCATCTCTCCTGAAAACAAAAACAACTGTCAGCACCTAAGTCCCACCAGGGCAACTGAGAGTGAGACAGGAGCTCAGAACTCTTTCTTTCACAGCACTAAGTACTTTGATAAAGAGAAATTATTGCTCAAGTGATTGCTATGATTAGCACAACAATGTGACTGCGGCTCAGAAGGGGCTGGTCATGGCTGCACCTGACTGGTATCGGTTCAGCATGCCCTCCACTCTCTATAGAGCTGCTTCTGCTCTTCAGGTTAACGCTGATTTCCAAACTCACTTAAAATTCAGAGTTTGTTACGACCTTCAGGGGCTTCCCTGGTGGCTCAGATAATAAAGAATCTGCCTGCAATGCGGGAGACCCGGGTTCAATCCCTGGGTGGGAAAGATCCTTTGGAAAAGGGAATGGCAACCCACTCCAGTATTCTTGTCTGGAGAATTCCCATGGACAGAGGAACCTGGTGGGCTACAGTCCATGGGGTTGCAAAGAGTCCAACACCACTGAGCAACTAACACTCTGCTCAAGGAGCTGAGTGGGCAGGGGAGGGTGGGGGCTGAGCCGGACAGGGTGCTCGGGGAACACGCTGTTGCGGGGGCTGGCCAGGCTGCCTCTGCTCACTGACTCGGATGGTCCAGCGCATATGCCTCACAGCCAGTTTTATTTTTCCCTTTTATTTTAGTCAAGCACTCTTCATGGATTCTCCTGATAAAGTCTCTTTAGAAAATTGCTTTTCGAGTTGACTGCTTCTCTGGGAAGATGAGCGCTGAGGAGACTCATAAACCCGACAGTTGCCACTCAGTGGCTCCCAGACCGTTTCTGCGCAGCCCAGTGTAGACTTGGCCGCTGCCGGGGACGGGGGTGGGGGTGGGGTGGGGGATGGTGGGGGTGGGGGTGGGGGGGTCATGGAGCCCTGGGGCCAGCCCCAAAGAAGCTTGATTCCTGGCAGTAAGGGCTGCTTCTGCCAGAGGCCCAGCTGGCCTGGGCGCTGCCCTTGGAACCTCTCTGCCCAGCCTCTGAGTTCTTCCAGCATGGCATCTGCCCCAGACCTTGCTCATCAGCACCTGAGATCAAGTTCAGGTGGGGGGCAGGTGGGCGAGGGGGCAGAGGGCACCCAGGAGACCAGAGCCCTTCCAACAAGGCCCGACCTCCCCCACCCCAAATTTCCCTGGCTGGTCTGACAGCCCTATTGCCTGTCACCACTGTTTAGATGCCTTCCTTGTGCCCGGGTGAAGCTGGCTGAAGAGTCATTCATTCATTCATTCCACAAATATTGATCCCATGGCTGCTAAATTCCAGGCGCTGTTCTAGGCCCTGAGGACACACCAGCAAACAGGAAAGGCTAGGCTCCTGTCCTCGGGAAGCCCAGCTGAGTTCACGGTGAAAGTGCTCTCAAGGGAGGGTATATATGTATATAGTTATGCCTGACTTGGGGCTTCCCTGGTGGCTCAGATGGTAAAGAACCTGCCTGCAACGCAGGAAATGTGGGTTTGATTCCTTGGTGAAGGGAAGGGCAACTCACTCCAGTATTCTTGCCTGGAGAATCCCCATGGGCAGAGGAGCCTGGCAGCCTATAGTCCATGGGGTCTCAGAGTCTGACATGACTGAGCAACTAACTCTCACTTTTCATGACTGACTTGCCTTGATGTATGGCAGAAACCTACACAACATTGTACAGGATATATTCTCCAATTAAATAAATTTTATAAAAAAGAGCTCTCAAGTTTCTTTCATTAAAATAATGCTTCCGAGACCACCCACAAAATTCAGTCTTCTGGACCTTATCCAAAATCTCAGAAATCAGAACCTCTGAGGAGTAGGGCCTTGAGAGATGTATTTCACCACAAAAACCAACACATTTCTATATACTTTCTTTTTCTATTATTTGGGCACACTGTGTGGCTTGTGGGATCTTAGTTCCCCAACCAGGGATCGAAACTGGGTTCCCTGCAGCAGAAGCGCCAAGTTCTAACCACGGATGACCAGAGAAGTCCCCCTTTTTTTTTTCTAAGAAATTTCTATATATTTTAAAGTTTAAAATTGCTGTCATAGTATATGTGTACATGTGTATTTTGCTGAGAATAAAACTGTCTCAACAGAAGATCACTTGGGAAAGGTAAAATTCTTGATGAATTTGTAGAAAGCCCTGTAAGAAACATATAGGCAAGAACACCTATATATATAGTGAGATGAATTTAACCTGAACAACTGAAACATAATAAAAGACTTTTCCAAATTAAAAAAATAACAATAATGCTGCTAATACTGGGTAAGCTCCCAGCTGGCTGTGAGCCTCTGGGACAGTCACACTTCAGGGCTTCAGATTCCTTAACTAACATGAGGGCATTAACGACTATTTCCTGTGTTGCTTCTGGCTCCAAATTCCAGAAAGTATCTGAATTAGGACAGAGCGCTCAGTGCACTTGGACCTGGGAGGGAGACGGTCATTCATCCTGGCATACGCTCTCCGTCTCCCTGCCCCCTCCTCCCCAAAAGCACAGAGTGTGAGGATCAACAGAAACCCAGTCTTCCTGTCCCGGGCCATCTCCAAGAACAAGGTCTGATGTCAGAACAAGGTCTGATGTCAACACAAACCACGACTAAGTGGAGCCCCAGTGCTCATTCTCCTCGATACTGCGGTTGTACCACCTTTCTGCTAATTGGGAACATAAGCCAAGACATAGCTGACTACATCCTGCTCTCCTCACACTGCCCACAGCCCCCACCTGCTGTAGCCCAGAGCCTGCAAAGGCACAGATGCTGGAGGGCTTCCGCTTAGCAAAGTCCCTCTTTGTAAATCTCTCCCTCTTGGCAATAAGGGATGGAAATTCCAGGCCCTAGGACTCTGGAGACTAGATACTCTGAAACTGCCCAAAGCTACAGCTCTGCCTGGAAGCTGGCTGTCCCCGAATCAAACCCAGTGCATCTTGGGAGGACACAGAGAGGGCATCTGACAGTCGCCAGCGCGGTGGCAGCGTCTCTGGGGTATTTTCCACTCACTCTGGGTCTGCATGGAGCCGCCCACGCAGTGGAACCTCTCGGGCACCGTCTTCCAGTCTCTGGCCATCTTCACCATGGCACCCGCGTCTAGGACTCCGTAGCCAAAGAGGTGGTTAAACTCCAGGCCGACCCCATTCCTCCGCCACTGATGGACCTCGTCGTGAAGCTGGTTCCGCTTGGAGGTGAGCACAGTCAGATGCTGCATGTCTCTCCAGGTCAGACCCAGACTGTGGACCGGAGGCAGGGAATTCAAGGACAAGGGCATGGGACTGGGGTGAAGGCAAGGAAAAAGAGACACAACGACTAAGATAGCACGTAGACCTTCAGTAAGAGTTTGGAACATGTATGAACCCCCAAGTCAAGGGAGGAGTATCCATGTATTATTTATAATACATGTATAGCTGTACATCAGTTAAAAGTCTTGCCTTTCTTACTTAAATATATTTCAAATGCAAAAGCTGACACACACTGGGATGGCTAAAATGAAAAAGGCTGACAGTACCAAGTGTTGACAAAGATGAGGGACAACTGAGTATTTTGCAGAAGGGAGTGTAAATTGTTGCAAATACTTTGGAAAATAGTTTGACTCTATCTTTTAATGTTTCCCACGTGCTTAAGCTGTGGCACAGAAATTCCATTTCTAGGTGTGTAGCCAACAGAAATGTGTGTATATATTCACCAGACTACATGTACTGGAAATGTCCATAAGCCTGAACTATGAAGCCCCCTAAATGCCCATCCTCAGTAAAGTGAATAAGCCGACTGAGATGTACTTATTGGACATGGAACACTGCACTGCAGTGAGAAGGAACTACAGCTACTCAGAATAACTGGGGGGAAGGGAATGTTGGCCCAGAGAAGTCAGACACAGTGGAGAACACACGAGACGATCACAGTCACTTAAAGAAGGAAACCAGCACAACGAATGTGTGCTGTCGGAAGTCAGGTTAACGGTGGGTCTTGCCCGGTGGTGTTTGGAAGGGACACAAGGGGCTTCTGGGTGCTAGCTGAGCTTTGTTTTTGGACCCGAGTGTTGGCTACTTGCAAGCATTCCATATGGGAACATGGGCTGTCAGTTCTTCAAGAGCAGAGACAGCAGCCACAACATCTGTCTCCCCAAGGCCTAGGATGGCCCTCCTTGGCACACTCTTCATTCAGCAAAAAGTTGGCTTGCAGAAGTGTCTTTGGAAATTAGTGTCTACTATTACTCAACGTCTTAGGTTTTTGAAAATATCAGCCAGACTGACTGCATGGGCTGTGTATCTGGGTTGCACAGTAAAATCATTTGTGGGACACTTAAGACCAAACCGCTCTGGCCACATCTTAGACTAAGTAAATCAGAATTTCTGGGCAGGGGACCCACGCTTGGGAAATTGTTAATACTTCTCAGGTCATTCCAGGAGACAGCTGAGGTTAAGAATCAGGTTCTTTATGAATGAAGCTGTCACGAGTGGAAGAGAACAGAAAAGAATGCCAGTGTGACTGTAATATGGGGAAAGTATGTGTGTGTGTGTGTGTGTGTGTGTGTGTGTGTGTGTGTGTGTGTGTTGATGTGTTGGGTTGGAATGCAAAATGTATTTCTCACTGACAGTCATGGTCAACAATGTTGGAAAAGCCTTGCACTACAGTTCTCCTCAGAATCAAATGATTCAAAGAACATCACTCATTTGATAAAATCTCATCACGGGCAGATTTCATTGGTTCAGAGCTTTGAATCAGAGCCAGAAGACGCTAGTGATTCATACACTCTTGAAATGTAGACTTTCAGGATTTAAGGAGAAAGTTTCAAGGAAAGTCAATGCTTATTTGAGAAATTTAAGAACATATTTATTTTGGACATATGGTCCCCTGGACATGTGGACTAGGTTAATAGTGTGAAATTTCCTGACGTTGATTGTGGCAAAAGCTCAGTGCTTTTGTGGAACAGGATTCTGAATTCATTTAACCCCAAAATGTTGATAAACCCAAAAAGTGTTGATAAACCCAGAAAGTGCTGAATACCCCAAAGTGTGGATAAACTGCTAACTTCAGGGTGATCAGAGGGCTGGCTGGCAGGTGGGGTAGCTCTCACCTTGGCAAGGGGTTCTGCCACAGTAATGTGCTATGCTTCATGAAGGACCCTGTTAGACCTTTCTCCGTGCATTTACTCTCATGGGGCACATGAGAGAGAAAGAATGTGTTAGAACAAGGATGTTCTCATGTCTAACCTAAATCAGAGCAAGGCCCATACTCCAGCATCAGAATTTGTGACACCGGTTGAACAACCATTTGCTTATGCCTGAAGAGTAACACTGAGTCCCTCCTATTTTTGCATTCTGAGCAACTTCTGAGCTGACAGGAGATATGCATATACGCTAAGTTATTTCAGCCGTGTCTGATTCTTTGTAACCCCAGGCTCCTCTCCATAGGATTCTCCAGGCAAGAATACTGGAGTGGGTTGCCATGCCCTTCTCCAGGGGATCTTCCCAACCCACGGGTCAAACTCACGTCTCTTATGTTTCCTGCATTGGCAGGCGGGTTCTTTATCACTGGCACCACCTGAGAAGGCCTGACAGAGACAGTGTGTTAGCAGTTTAGTTGTGTCCAACTCTTTGGGACTCTGTGGGCTGTAGCCTGCCAGGCTCCTCTGTCCATGGAATTGTCCAGGCAAGAATACTGGAATGGGCTGGTAGTCCCTTCTTCAGGGGGATCTTCCTGACCCAGGGATCGAACCCGTGTCTCCTGCATTGCAGGCAGATTATTGACTGTCTGAGCCACCAGAGAAGCCCCATTGTGTAAAACGGGGATCTCACAACCTGCTTCAAGCTTTAATCCTACTATGGCAGCTCAAGGGTTGTAGGTGACACCTATTAACTTATACAAAATAAATGTACAGAATACCTACAGTATGGAAGTCACTGTGTTCAGTGTTATAGGCAAGGAATGGTCATGCTTTTAAATACTTAATGTAAGAGTTGGAAACGTAAGGCAGACCTACAGAAAAGACTGTACAGTGAAGTGATTCTATGAGCATCCATTGAGTGTGTATCATGTCCAGGCTCTGCACTAGTTCTGAGCAGGCTGTGGAAAGGTCTCAGAGCCTATAGGCTGGGGGGCAGACAGACAGACAGCTCAATATTTCAAAAGGAGGGAGCTGAGCTCCCTCCCTGTCATGCCGAGGGAGCCAACAATGGGGCCCCGGAGTTATCCCAAGGAGAGCATCTCACAGAGTGTGGACCAGCTTTGGAACCATGTGGGGGCCTGTGACAGACATGGATTCCTGGTCTCAATCTCAGGTCTCCGGCATCGGACCTCCTGGAGGCGGTGGGCCTGAGGATGCACACTTAGGACAGCACCCGGGTGATGCTTCTGCACACGGGGTTTGAGAACACGGGTCTGAGATGGTGGTTCACAGCCTTGGCTGCACGTGTGGACAGCCTGAACACAACGATGACGTCAGACAGGACCCAGAATTGTTGCTTCCGTGGACCTGTCCATACATCTGCCAAAGGCTTGAAGGATCCAGAGGCGGGAGAAGGCAAGCATTACTCAGGTGATAAACTTTAAAAAGCACAGGAGGTCAGGAGCCCCAAGTGTCAGGGAGGGAGAGCCAGGGACTGAGGCAGGAGAGAACCACATGTTAGAACATCAGAACTTTATCTGAGGCACAGATATGAAGGCAGAGGCACTTGAGCTGATCTTTAGAAACATCACCCAGAGAAGGAATTAAGATGTGTGGGACTGGAAGGAAGTCATATTTAACAGCAGTATGGAGGAATCTCTCAGACATAATGTTGAACCAAAATGCCCAGACTGATACTTAGGTGATTGTCTGTTTCCTAATTTGGGTGCTGGTTACATGGATGTGTAAGGCCTCCCTGGTGGCTCAGATGTCAAAGAATCCGCCTGCGATGCAGGTGATATGAGTTTGATCCCTGGGTGGAGAAGATTCCCTGGAGAAGGAAATGGCTACCCACTCCAGTATTCTTGCCTGGAGAATCCCGGGGACAGAGGAGCCTGCTGGGCTAGAGTCCACTGGATCTCAAAGAGTCAGACATGTCTGAGCAACTAACACCAATACTACATGGACGTGTTAACTTTATAAGGAGTCTTTGAGCTTTCCCTAGCATGTGTGCACTTGTCTCTGTGTCTATTATACTTTGATGGGGCTTACATGACAAAATCATTCCTTGGAAGGTCACTTTCAGAAACACTGCTCTAGCCCAGAATGTGGACTGCTTTACTATGGATGGTTCTTCTGGGCCATAGTTTTGCCTCCTTATGATCCCCTCAGAACCCCACAGTAAGTCTGGGGTCATGGAGAGAACTCCACAAAAGGGAAGGTAGCTGTGTGTGTGTGTGTGTGTGTGTGTGTGTGTGTGTGCGCGCTAAGTCACTTCAGTCGTGTCCAACTCTTTGTGACCCTGTGGACTGCAGCCCTCCAGATCCTCTATCCGAGGGATTCTCCAGGCAAGAACACTGGAGCGGGTTGCCATTCCCTCCTCCAGGGGGTCTTCCTGACCTGGGACTGAACCTGCATCTCTTGCATCTCCTGCATTGGCAGGCGGGTTCTTTACCACTAGCGCCACCCAACCCCCACTAGAGATATCCTGCGAAACTTCTCTAATATTGGACTCCCTGGGAAATCTGAGCAATGATCGCTGGGGAATCAAGAAGGTATATTCTGGCATTTGGCAGAAAAGCATTTTATGAGAGTAAACAACAAGGTGATGACTGGTCAGGACAGAGGACTGGGTCCCTTTGTCCCCTGGAGCCACAGAGATGGTCCTTCTCCCTCTCTCATGGTCCTGATGGGCAGATGTTTTAGACTGGATAATTTGTTTTCTGCTTTCAGGTTGTTCTGGAAAAGCTTTCCCGTTGGCCCTCCGAGTGGGAAACAGCCCTGACTGCTGCCACATGTGTCCCCAAGGACTCCAGGGGCCTCGTCTGAAGGCAAAGAGAGGTGAGCTGCAGGAAGTGCTCACAAAGAGAGCCTTCTGGCCTCCTTCCTCTGGGCTCTCTCCCGGGGCTATTTCATGCTGATCAGAGGTTTTAACTCCTGGCTTTGTTGTTGTTCAATCGCTCAGCGGTTTCTGACTCTTTGCGACCCCATGGACTGCAGCACGTCAAGCTTCCCTATCCTTCACTATCTCTGGGAGTTTGCTCAAACTCTTGTCCACTGAGTCCGCGATTCCATCCAGCCATCTCGTTCTCTGTCGACCCCTTCTCCTCCTGCCCTCAATCTTTTCCAGCATCAGGATCTTTTTCAATGAGTCAGCTCTTCGCATCAGGTGGCCAAAGTATTGGAGCTTCAGCTTCATCCTTCCAATGAATATTGGAGCCCTTCTGCCCACTGAAAAGTCTTGGGATTTACCACCCCAGGAAGGGCTTATGCAGCCCACTCCCTTGTCTTGATTTGGAATAAACTCTGAGGCAAGATTAGCATTCCCGAACTCCCCCTGGAGTCAGGCTGAGGCCAGAACCTTTGTAATAGCATCCTTACTTAGATCCTTTCCCATCTCTAACCTGCTTCCTCTCTTTCCCAATGGTCTCTGCTGGGAGCCCATTCTTAATGAATTGCACCAAACTCTATTCTCAGGGTTTCCAACCCAGGTGGCTGGTGTTCTAAGAAATCTGAGGACTGGCTTCCAAGATGGGTTTGAACCACCTACTGCCAGGTATCATTTTTTCCCCCTGTTTATGGCAAGAGAGTGCTCAGTTGATGACCACTGCTCCAAAATGAAGTATGCCTAAGCAGCGACTGCATTGGAAAGCTGCAAGGAAAGCTGCCCAGTGTGGCAAAGAATGAGGAATAACTGCTGCAGAGCCCACAGATCTGTTGAAAGGTCCAGCAGCCTGCTCAAGCACGTTGATGGATTTAGATGTCACTTGGTTGGCATATAGGATTCCTAGGTAGCTCAGTGGTAAAGAACTCGCCTGCCAATGCAGGAGACATAAGGGATGTGGGTTCGATCCCTAGGTCAGGAAGATCCCCTGGAGGAGGAGGGCATGGCAACCCACTCCAGTATTCTTGCCTGGAGAATCCCATGGACAGAGGAGCCTGGTAGGCTAAGCTGTTGGCATATATGCCTGGGCAAGTGCCTTTTTGCTTGTCAGAATCCAGGGAGACCTTAAGGCGAGTTCTACCCTCTTCGATTTAAGGGGAGACAAGAAACTCCTTCTTATTCCCTGTCCTCTGTGAGACTCTGTGGCAGGAGCAGCCTCCCTCTGCTTGTCTGCTCCCAACCAGAGTGAGCGAGACCAACTCAGACTTTAGGACCCGGCAGGTCCTGAGAAGAAGAGTTTCATTTTTAGGAAATGCACATAATATATAAGTTTTTTTTGTCTTGGTGCTTAATAAGAAGAGAGTGTCCGTTTCTTCTTTCTTAAATTTTCCACCTGAGTTTTGTTAACAGAATCAAAGTTTGGCTTGGCCCAAAGACAGAAGTCATCCCCAATTTGGGGCCCAGTTTGTAAAAGGAGGATAACGATGTCTTTTTCTGCTTGACGGTGTGGGGGTTGCACTAGATAATCTTTTGAAGTCCTTTCCTATTCTAGGAATCAGCTCTACCTCCTTTGCAAGTCAGAAAATGCACTGAAACTGTGGAGAGTCAAGCAGGGCTGCCTGAAGATTGATGCTAGGAGCTCTGGTTGCCTAGCAACAGCCAACAGGGATGGGAACTCAGCTTCCCTTTCCCAGGAGCCAGAATCCAACTTCTTACAAGTTTCTGGTTCTATATTCTCAGATAATTCCTTGCACAGTGGGCATCTGCACTTACACCACATGGATGTTGCCTGAAGCCACAGGTCCATTGCTCAAACCAAAGGCGAGTCTCTGGTTTGCACTAGGGGAGCAGGTGGGCAGGGACCTCTGCTGGTGCTCAAATCCAAGGTGGGTCCAGCAGAAGTGATGTGTGTCTTCTCTATGGGATGGTGAGAACAGAGAGGGTGGGCGCCTCTCACCAGTAGCTGGAAGGTAGCAGCAAAGCCCATTTCTTGGACTACACTGTGTGACTTTGCCCACATTGTCTCAGTATTAAAGTGAGTTCACCATATAAGTTAACAAATCTGGAGCGAGAGCATCCTGTTTCCATGACATGTTCTGAAAACCTTGCTAGATAACCAGCTTGGCAATGATCTTTCATTTAGCTGATTAGGAGTATTATTAGAGTGAAACAGCCATGAAATCCACAGATGAAAGAAAATATCTCTGTGCCCCCATGTGTGATTGGGTGTTGGACTCTTGTGCTCTCTAGGGATGTAGTTTTGTGGGATGTGTGTGTGTGTGTGTGTGTGTGTGTGTATGTATCATTAGCAACACCCAGCAGAGTTCATTGGCCTGACTTTCTACTGACTCTCACACCCACTTTTGCCTCCATGGATACTTGGTGTTGGGTTGGGAGACTTGTGTTAGTTCACCCTGCAGAGCTGGCCCTTGGTCCCAAGCTGGAAACATACTTAGCCTCTAAAGCCAGTGCGAACACTCCAGCTGCTTCGGGAGCAGCCGCAGATGTCCCAGAATGCCTCAGGGTGCAGTTGCCATATAAATCTGTGGTTGCCTGGAGGGGAAGAGAGTGAGGAATGAGTGAAGAAGCCTCACTGCTTTAAACCCAAAACAACACAGAGCAGAAGATCTTCTGTTTCTTTTACTTAAAGTCTCCCTTGTTCTGAAGATGATTTAGATGGAAGCAAGAATAAGCTTAGCACTCATGTATTTATTTTGCCAGACATTTTTATCTGAGTTTCCTAGTAGCCTATGCAAAAAGGGAAACACAATAAGTTGTAGTTACAGTGTCCATAAGATACAAGCAAGTCAACTGTTTAGAGAGGAAACTCTGCAGCTATTCTAATAAAGAGATATTTATTTTCTGGACCCTAAAAGGAAACATTATAGGTGAAAAGTGACAAGCCAATACCACCACCATACTCAATACAATGGTGCTGCTGCTGCTGCTGCTAAGTCACTTCAGTTGTGTCTGACTCTGTGTGACCCCACAGACGGCAGCCCACCAGGCTGGCTTGTCCCTGGGATTCTCTAGGCAAAAATACTGGAGTGGGTTGCCATTTCCTTCTCCAAGGCATGAAAGTGAAAAGTGAAAGTGAAGTCGCTCAATCATGTCCGACTCTTAGCGACCTCATGGACTGCAGCCTACCAGGCTCCTCCGTCCATGGGATTTTCCAGGCAAGAGTACTGGAGTGGGGTGCCAGTGCCTTCTCCAATGGTGGGGTTTGTTAAAATGAGATTGGCTCAGAAAGCTCAGGGCCACTTCATCAGCAAATTATTTTCCCTTCAGGAAAAAAGGGTGGCATTCCTAAAGAGGAAAAATGAAACAAGTTCAGCTAGAGTTTGCCTAGACGGACAGCCATTAAAGAGAAAATGGTACATTCTCTACGTCTAAAATCCACCAAGAGATTCTGGAACACAGTGAGCAAGACCACTGCTACATCAGTGATTACCCCGAGTGGGGAGGCTGATCAGCTGAGTTTTAAAGGATTTTACAGAGAAAATCCTCATCTTCGATGTTTGTGAGAGACAGGGTTTTCATTAAGATTGTTTATAAATCATGAGAATACTCATTTCTCCTGCTTGTCTGTAGGCTCCTTGAGTGGGTCTATTATTTTGGGGGACAAAGCATCAGGGCAGTTTAAAGTCGTCTCCTGGAGAAAGTGACTATATTCAAAGAGAATTCAGTGCTCCTCCGCAGCTGGAGTGGAGTCACAGACAGGGGTTGAGGACAGAGTGATACCCCTGGAAGGCCCTTGGGGCAGGGAGGGGAGCTTCTGGGGGGGATGTTTGGGAGAAGGCTTACAAGCAGAGCAAGATTGGGGCCACCCTTGCTCGTCCCTTTCTGCCCACACAGCTCAGAAGATGAGAAAGTGAAGCCTCTTTCCACTTGGGAGGAGCTGACACATTTTCCATCCTCCCCAAGACTAAGGGGAGCTGACGGGGCTCATGGGAGAAGTCAGGGGGGTCATGGGGGAGCCAGGCTAAGGTCTGGGTCTCTTGCAGGGCAAGGACCTCTGCCAGCTCGGGTGAGAGCCGGTCGGGAGGAGCCCAGGCAGGACCTCGGGACGGAAGGGCTGGCTCGTACTGATGACTGCATTCTTGTTCCTGCCTTTCCCCACCCTGGAGGAGGTGGTGGCTGGGCAGAATGTAGCCCAGCCCGACTACCGAGTCACCCACTAAATTCCTAGCTTGGAGGACTGAGGAAAGGCTGTATGCCTAGCGGACTTGGAAATTCACTGTTAAACCTAGGTGCCCAGGAAGGAAGAGTTGCTCAGAAGAGTGCAATAAATGTCTATGATTCTTAACCTTTTGGTTTTCTCAACTGTGGACCCGGTTTAACCACACTAGTCTTCCTTTGCAAAAACACACATGTGCCCACTTCTGGGGAGGTCTAGGGACCGGGAAAAGTCCATCCCTGGATGCCATTTCTAAATTACACTAAAAAATGGATGTGTTCTTGGCTCAGATGGGGTGCAGGTGTGATGCTCCAGTTCTTAATATTAGTTACCTTATAAGCAACGTGCTGGGGCAACATCTTGGTAAACTAGAGTTCATCATTATTTGTAAGCCAGAACAACGAACAGGAAAATCTATGGACCATGAGCGGGAAGGAGGTCATGGTGCTCTTGTTTTTCGTGAGGGCTCGACCTTGATAACAAAACATCACCAGCCTAGAAGAGGGGTGCATCTCCCCTCGGAACAGGGGCTGACTCTTTGAAGGAGGGCCCTCCTTCCATGACGTCACCGTGTCTGTGTATGACGTCACTAAAGTCCTCGCGCACCCCTGGCCCTCACTCACCACGCCGGCCTCGGGGTTCCGCTTGCGCCCATTGCTGAAGGTGGAGGCCAGCGTGGAGGAGCAGCTCTCATCGTAGAGCGCGGTCCTGCCGTCATTGATGGCGGAGTTGATGGAGATGGTCCACATGCTCGATGCGTAGCCGTCGCAGTTGCAGTCATCGTAGCTGCCGCCGTCGCCCGAGGCCCACACGTAGATGCTGCCTTTGCCCCCGCGGCCCTGGGGGTGGGGGACAGAGAGGGATGCGTGGGCTGCAGTGGGGTCCACCTGGCCTCTTAAGCAGTTGAACCCAAGGACTGGCTTGGTTTCTATCTGTCCTTGAAATCCACTGTCCCTCTGGACAGGCAGCCTGAGAATTTTTCTTTTCAGGAAGGATTCAATATAAAGTCATCTCAATTTACATTTAATCTGGGAATAACAAGGTGGGAAAGACTGGAAGAATCTCTTTAAAACTGACAAATGGACTGGTTTTTAAATGTTGATAATCCTCATGGTAAAAAGTCAAAGTATATGGAAAGGAAAATGAAGAAAACAAATCCTTCTGCTTGTAATTCTTACATATTCTTTCAGGCATTTTTCAGTAAAAATGCAAATGTACCTGTAAATTTATAGTTATCTATGTAAGATGTAAAAGATATTTATATAGAGCTTCCATTTTATAGGTATGTAAATTTTACATAAGTTTACATATATATATTACATAAGTTTACATATTATATTGAAGCATGATATACTTGTGAATAAAATACACATATAGATACTATATAGATATAAAAAAAATGAAAATGAGAAATAATTAAAAATACACATTTACTTATAGATTATATATATATATGTATATGTTACCGATCTCTGGGATGGAAGATCCCCTGGAGGAGGGCATGGCAACCCACTCCAGTCTTCTTGCCTGGAGAATCCCATGGACAGAGGAGCCTGTAGGGCTATAGTCCATAGAGTCACAAAGAGTCAGACAGTCTCAGCAACTGAGCACGCACACAGGCCAGAGGAAAGGAGATGTCTGAATTACCTCCAAGGTCTTCTGCCTCCTGACAATGAGAAGTGACATTCTGATTGCTTCTAACAGGACTTGGAGTTAATTAGCCTGTGACTGGCTGAGTCGATACATCAACAAAGATTGATTAAGCCACTAGCTGAGAAGTGTCCTCAGTGTCTTGGTAAATCTGTCCTGGAAAACTCCATCCAAACAGGCAACTGCCTGCAGAAACCAAGACACAGAAGGAACCGTAGCAACCTTACAACTGAGAGCGTGTGAGAGGGTGCAACCCTCTCAAGCAGACTCAGATTTGGGCTCAGTGTCAAGGATGCCGCCCTTGGAAAGTGAAACAGACATGAATCAGCATCAGTGAGTGAGGCTACCCCCTGGGGAACCTTCCCCTGAACCAGCCCACCGGTGGGCTGCTAGTGAGACAGGCAGCCTTTGCTAAAAGGAAACCAATGCTAAAAGCATTCTCACCTTGATGTGGGGAGACTGGTTGTGACTCTAACCTGTCAGGTTTCTCTGTGTTCATGACCCCTTTATATTAGAGTTTGTAGCCTTGCCCACCAAGGGGAGGGGCCTGTTTCCCACCCTTGAGTCTGGGTTGGCTTTCTGTCTTGCTTCAGCAAACAGGATGTGGTGGACAGTGGTGCTGGGTCGATTCTAAGCATGAGTCTCAAGAAGCCCAACCCATGTCCACTTTCCCTCAGAGACCATGGGAACCAACCTGAGTTAGCGTGCGGCTGATGACAGACAGCCTGGTCAGGTTCACTGCCACAGCTAACAGTGACCCCACATGGGAGGCCACCCTAGACCAGGCGGTCTGTGGCTCACCCTCCAGCTGACCACAGATGCATGAGTGAGGCCACCTGAGATTCCCCAGGGATGGCCCAGGTTGGCAGAGCAACCCAGCTGACCTGTAGATCAGAGTTAAGTGGTTGTTACTTACCGAGTTTTGGGGAAGTTTGTTATGTGGCTTTGCTCCCTGATACACAGAGAGCAGTATCAGCATGCTTCTGAAGAGTCAGCAGCAAACATTAGTTTTGTTTTGGATTGTAAGACTTAACCCACAGGAATATTTGGATTGCTAGGAATTTTAAACTTCATTTTCCTAAGCTGTTTGTATGTGTGTGTTTACAAGGGCGATAATAATTATATTCTTGCTTCTAATGATTGGGTATCAGTAGCAAATAGTCCCTGACTTCTGGGCAAGATGGGCCACTAAAGAGAAGCCCCTAGTTCTGGGAGCAGTTGAGTGGGGAAGGGGCATCTCTAAGAGGGCTGAGAGTTGACTGTGGGATGGGTCTGTTACTGGCACACCACACTGTCCTGTTTAAACGACACCCCAAGATCCAGTTCTGCCCCGCAGCTTCACCTGAACCACAGCTGGGATGAAACTGAAACAGAGCAACTGGGACTCACATTCAAACAATCAGTTGGCGGGTACAGGGGAGAAATGAGGATGATAATCCCAGCATACACTTCTAGGGCACTTAGTGTGGAGCAGGGACCACTCTGAATACCTTACATTGTCATTCACTGCATCCTTACAGCCGTCCTGTGTGGCGGTACCCTTCACACCAGCCACGGGGAAGACAAAATATGTAAGAAGAAACACAACAAACAAACAAAAGAGCTAAGTAGGACTTTGAAATTCTGGGGAGGGACACAGATGAGAATATGGCCAGTGGAGAGAAAGACAGCATCACAGGGTTGTTGGTTTTCCCCAAGTTAACTTACATATTTAACTTGGTCCCGACAGACGCACTGTGTCATTTAGGACTTAATCAGGCAGATTCTGCCATGCTGGGCAGGGAGTAAGTAGTACTTACTACTTACTAAACCCCAACTGGGGTGTAAGGGTCACCCAGAGATTAGGGAGGAGATGGTCTAGGAGCCTGCACTGCTCACGGTGGGCTGCCTGCTGGGGTCTCCCGCCCTTACTCTGCAGCACGTGCTTGGAGGAGACTGGCTGTCTACCTGCCTCCATGTTTATCTGGTTTAGGCTGGAATTATCTTCTCTGCCTCTCCTACCCCTCTGCTCTTTTTTTTCCCCCTCGTTTTTTTTAAGGCAAGTGCATTTAGATGAAACTTAATATGTGGTGCAACTCCACTTTGAATTCTCTCTTTGTATTAGTCTTTGGAGGTTAGCGGGATTAATCTCTCTTAAAAGATTTCACGAAATGAGAATTTGTCACCGAGGCACTATTGAGGGTATTTGACCACTGATGTTCTCAGCCAGGGGTGATTTTGTGTCCCAGGGGGCATTTGGCACAGTTGGAGGCATTTTGGTGCTCACTACCAGCATCTAGTGGGTGGAGACCAAGGATGCTAAACTTTTAACGCAGAGGACAGCCCTCTGCCTCTCCCCCTGCCCCCACCAGCTACAACTAAGAATGAGGGGGACTAAGTGTCAACAGTGCAGAGGCTGAGTCTTTGCTCTAACCTATTGGCAAAGGCAGTGATTTTAAGAGCATAGCCTAAAGCAGCCTTTCACAGGGCCCAAGTTTCTTAAAAGTTCATATGGATTCTGTAGTGTTTGAGAGAGTCACAGGCAGGAAGGCTAAGGGTCTCCAACCAGAGGGAATAGGCTGCAAGTGTCAGACATTTTTTGTCTCTCTTAAGCGGCAGGCATTTTTATCTCACTTAATCTAGTGTCAGATTTTTTCCCTTCTCTATACAAAATTAAAAGGGGGCTTCTCTTAAAATTCTGTGTTGCCACGAAGATACCTGGTTCCACCTGAGCTTAACTTTTCTTAAACCTTGAGCTACCTAATGGGTTTTAAAGATCTTCATGACCCAGATAATCATGATGGTGTGATCACTCACCTAGAGCCAGACATCCTGGAATGTGAAGTCAAGTGGGCCTTAGGAAGCATCACTACGAACAAAGCTAGTGGAGGTGATGGAATTCCAGTTAAGCTCTTTCAAATCCTGAAAGATGATGCTGTGAAAGTGCTTCACTCAATATGCCAGCAAATTTGGAAAACTCAGCAGTGGCCACAGGACTGGAAAAGGTCAGTTTTCATTCCAATCCCAAAGAAAGGCAATGCCAAAGAATGCTCAAACTACTGCACAATTGCACTCATCTCACATGCTAGTAAAGTAATGCTCAACATTCTCCAAGCCAGGCTTCAGCAATATGTGAACGATGAACTTCCAGATGTTCAAGCTGGTTTTAGAAAAGGCAGAGGAACCAGAGATCAAATTGCCAACATCCTCTGGATCATGGAAAAACCAAGAGAGTTCCAGAAAAACATCTATTTCTGCTTTATTGACTATGTCAAAGTCTTTGACTATGTGGATCATAATAAACTGTGGAAAATTCTGAAAGAGATGGGAATACCAGACCACCTGACCTGCCTCTTGAGAAACCTGTATATAGGGCAGGAAGCAACAGTTAGAACTGGACATGGAACAACAGACTGGTTCCAAATAGGAAAAGGAGTACGTCAAGGCTGTATATTGTCACCCTGCTTCTTTAACTTATATGCAGAGTACATCATGAGAAATGCTGGGCTGGAGGAAGCACAGGCTGGAATCAAGCTGCCGGGAGAAATATCAATAACCTCAGATATGCAGATGACACCACCCTTATGGCAAAAAGTGAAGAGGAACTAAAAACCTCTTGATGAAACTGAAAGTGGAGAGTGAAAAGTTGGCTTAAAGCTCAACATTCAGAAAACGAAGATCATGGCATCCAGTCCCATCACTTCATGGGAAATAGATGGGAAACAGTGGAAACAGTGGCTGACTTTAGTTTTCTGGGCTCCAAAATCAGTGCAGATGGTTATTGCAGCCATGAAATTAAAAGATGCTTACTCCTTGAAAGGAAAGTTATGACTAACCTAGATAGCATATTCAAAATCAGAGACATTACTTTGCCAACAAAAGTCCATCTAGTCAAGGCTATGGTTTTTCCAGTGGTCATGTATGGATGTGAGAGTTGGACTGTGAGGAAAGCTGAGAATTGAAGAATTGAAGCTTTTGAACTGTGGTGTTGGAGAAGACTCTTGAGAGTCCCTTGGACTGCAAGGAGATCCAACCAGTCCATCCTAAAGGAGATCAGTCCTGGGTGTTCATTGGAAGGACTGATGTTGAAGCTGAAATTCCAATACTTTGGCCACCTGATGCAGAGAGCTGACTCATTGGAAAAGACCCTGATGCTGGGAAAGATTGAGGGTAGGATGGCATCTCCGACTCAATGGACATGGGTTTGGGTAGACTCTGGGAGCTGGTGATGGACAGGGAGGCCTGGCATGCTGTGGTTCATGGGGTCGCAAAGAGTCGGACCCAACTGAGTGACTGAAGTGAACTGAACTGAATGAGCTATGTATTTACCCTAGACTTTTCTTCAAGTTGGTTCCGCTTAAGACTCAGAATCGATAGGGGCTCCACAAACCAGTTTGTTTTATCATACATTTTTCTCCTAATCTATGTTAATGAAACTATATATCTACTTGGAAACCTGCCTTTCTTCAAGATTCATGTCAATAGTTTTATGGCCTGGGATGACTCACCTTGTGCCAATGTTATTCTCTAAATGCATGTTGTGGGTGAAGGGCCTGGTTCCAGTTTCTGAGTTTTGAGATATTCCCTTTCTCTAATTAGCAGACTGCTAGTAGCTAATGACTGAAAGTTGCTCAGTCATGTCTGACTCTTTGCGATGCCATGGACTATATAGTCCATAGAATTTTCCAGGCCAGAGTACTGGAGTGGGCAGGCTTTCCCTTCTCCAGGGGATCTTCCCATCCGAGGGATCAAACCCAGGTCTCCTTCATTGCAGGCAGATTCTTTACCAGCTGAGCCACAAGGGAAGCCCAGTAGCTATAAAACATCTGGCTAAAGACTAGCAGGGGAATATTCTTTCTGCCCCCTTCTGATGTCTATGTCAGAAACTTTATCTCTTTTATACTTTAATAAAATTCTATTACACAAAAGCTCTGAGGAATCAAGCGTTGTCACTGGCCCCGGCTGGAATTCCCCTCCTCCAGAGGCCAAGAATCCCAGCGTCTTTCATGGCTCAGCAACAAGCTTTAACTTTTAATGTAAAAATATCCAATACAATATTGTAAAATAATTAGCCTCCAATTAAAATAAATAAATAAAATACAAAAATAAAAATTTATTATTATTAAAAAAAATAATGGCACAAATTGCTTACCATTGGCTAACATAAATTTCCAGCTCAAGGCTGGTACATTGGCTCCGTGTACTCTCAGCACATCACCTGTGCCATGAGGTGGAAATCCTGCTCTGAGAAGCTTGAGGTTGAAGTGAGTTGGTCCCTTCATCCTACCCAATGGCTAGTGACCTGGAGGAATGACTACTCTCCCTTGTGGTCCCCCACCACCCCCGCCAGGCCCTAGCCCAGTGGTGGTATCTGCTTGCAGATACTGACGAAGCCAGCCTGATACAGTTTGCCTTTTCCCAGACACTTAATTACACTAATTTTTATTTTCCAGTCACCTTGACCAGAATAAACATCTGCAATAGAACCGATCATGAGAAATTAAAAAATGAAATCATATTTGAAATATAAAATTACATCAAAGATCAACAATGACAACTTCACTTGACATCTTGATAGAACACAGATATACTTAAAAAGTCATTGTATTTGTATTATGAAAATCATATTCTTTGTAGAATGACTGGAATCTAGACTGTGAAGAAGAGAATAAAAATCCTATGTAATCTTCCATGAATATAAAAGCACTAGTAATATTTGGTGGATTTCTGCCAGTTGTATATATATATGCAAAGCATAAGAACAGGCTTAAGAATGAAAATGGGATCATAAAATCCATCTATCTCTGTGGCCCTGCTTAAAATATATTTCTCACTTACAATTACATTAACATTTCCTTACATAATTATATACCATAAGTTTTTATTAGTCTTCTTAGTTTTTATTAGTCTTCTTAGATAGCTATTCCATAGTTTACTTACTCTTTTTCTCAGATATACATAGAAGGCTGTTTCTAAATTTTAAAGTGCTGATGTGAACATGATTCTATATATGTCTTTGTATTTCTATTTATTTCCTCAAGCAGAGTCTTTAAAATAGGGAATGTAGAGTGAAAAGGAACAAATGTTTGAAGATTTTTGACCCATGGTGCCATATTATTGGTTTTATAAGGCTTAATAATAATCTATATTTTCACCAGTACCGCATAAGAACTCAGTATTCAGCCCATCTGGGTCAAGATTTAGAATCATTAAAAAAATAGTTTTGCCAACTTAGTGAACAAAAACGAAACTCACTGTTTTGAGTTTTGTATTTTTTCACCATCAGTTGAGTTTTTCTTTCTCTACATTTACTGCTCATTAATACCTTAGCAAAGCTCCATGTCTCCAAAGATAATGTCCTATGCATATCTTTTCTTTCATATCTTTTTTAAAATTGATTTGTTAGAGCTCTTCCTATATTAAAGAATTTAACCAAATTTTCGTCATCAAATATTGCATATGTATTCATATACATATGTAGATATACTCTTTTCTTTTGTATTTTGCCTGCATTTTGACTTGTAGAAAATGTTCTCTTTAATTACTTTAGTCTGTTTTCTCACACCTAATTTAAATAACATAAAAAATGTATTAATTTACAAGTACTGCTTTTTTGTACTCACAGTTCATGGAAGAATTATATTCAAACTACTCATAAATACCTTTGACATTTGTATGTTTCCTCACAAGATTACTGGTTACATCTTGGGTCACTGAGCAGTTTTTCTGGGCACATTATTGTGCTTTTGAATTGATTGCCAAATATTTCTAGCTGACTGCTGTCTGGGCCCATGATAGCATCCCCTTGTGGTTGGATGGGATCCTGTAAGACATTCTGAACCATTTACTGGTCAATGCCAGACCCACAGAGCTCTTCCTTCCTTCTGCACAGTAAACAGCAATGTTTCAGATATCAGCTCTGACCTCCAGGAGACTGTGGTGAGCAAAGCCTTCTACTGACTGATGGATGAGTCACTGATTGAGTAAAAACCTGTGTGCTTTCAAACCTCTGAACTTTGGGGGCTGTTTGTTATTGCAGCATGAGAGAGCCTCTCCTGACTGATACAGTTAGCCATGTTCAGTTCCACTCAGTTTATATAGATGTAACATTAAAAACATACAGCATTTAAAAACTCTCCGGGGACTTCCCTGGTGGTCCAGGGCTCAGTGCATCCAGTGCTGGGGGTGAGGGTTCCATTCCTGGTTGGGGAACTAGGATCCTGCATGCTGTACAAAAACAGGCTCCCCTCAACCGAAAAACCCCTCTGTATAATGCAGTCTCTGAAAATTTTATCCTGAGCCATAAGTAGCCATTTGTATAATATTAGCACAGTTCCTATTCTCACTTTTCCCTAGATGTATATTCTGACTCTTGACAACTTAACCACCTACTGAATTGCTTTTTTTCTTTTTAGTGTGAATAAAAACCTTTTAATTCGAAAAACATTAAGCGTCACAAAAATTAGAGTACCTAGTATAATGAATCCCCATGTATCTATTGATCAGCTTTGACAATAACCAGACTTGCAGAAATTTTGAAAGGTTTCATGAGTAATATTTATTACTCTTTACTGGGGGTAAATATGCTCTCTTGTATGTTCAGAAAGTCCCTCTCTGGCACAATATCAGGGACTGAATTATATCTCCGTGTAGCTGTTTTATGTTTTCATTCTTTATTCACTTCCTTTCTGTACATGGAGTGTTGGGGGTGTGGGGTGAAGTCGCACAGTGCTTTAAATGAGGATGATGGATGAGTGGTCCCCTCCTGGAAGCGTGGTTAACTTCCAGAGAACAGCAGGCCATACCTATAGGGAGAAGTGGTTGGTCCCAATTTATGTGGCTTCAAAATCAGCTGCTGAGACCAGGACTTGGGGGTGACCTCAGAAGCACACGTGAGTACAAGGTGGGAGCTGGGGAAGGAGTGGGAGAAAGGCCAACCACGGGTGAGCTGATGAGGAGCCCCCCACCCCAGCCTCTGGAGACCCCTGAGAACCTTCCCCCATGATCTGGGCTGTGTGCACGGGGCCTGGGACAGCCCCCACAGTGCCATCAGGTCCCAAGTACAAGCGGCACTGGGAGAGGCCAGCTAGTGATGGGTAGGAAGCCACACCTGGGCAGGTGCAGCCAGGCCAATGGACTCTAGTGTCTGCATGGTGCCCCATGGGTTCCTCGGAGTTCAGCAGGAGTGGGTGGGGTATCTGAGTCCCAAGAAAGCCAGACGAGGATGGCACTGTAACCTCTGCTTGTACCCGTCACCCGAGCCTGCGTTTCACTGCACCTGCGGTTGCCTCTAACTATGGCTCCTCCTGCTGTACGTCCACCTTGGAGATCAGGCTCCTAGGCCATCCTGTCTCTTTCTAACAAGATCCAGACACACTGTGATGAGCCTTTCTGATGTCATGGGGGCTGTCGAAGGCTGACATTCACATCAGTCTGTGAAGCAGGTAGGTGGGTTTCTCCCTGGGTGCAGGTAATCACCACCATCAAGAAGGCTAATTTAAGGGGAGTGGTAGCCGCCTTGGTTTGTCCAGAGCTGGGGAGTCCCCAGGAAGTGGGGCTCTCAGTGCTAAAACCCGGAAAGCGTTGAGCAACCAGGGTGGTTGACCACTCCATCTGAGGCCGGCTGGCAGTTAGGAAAGGTCACTAGAAACCCACCAGCTTCTACTCCCGTTTCTCCTTCTCAGAAACGAAAGGAGAGGTTGTAACTGTGATAAGCATTCCACAGAGCGGCAGCTGCCACTCAGCTGGAAACCTCTGTCTGAAACCTTCATTTCAGAGCCTTAATCAGGGCTTGGGAGGAGTCCTGAGAGCTTCTTGGCACGAGGCGTCATTGTGGCCAGAGGCCTGGCACTTGCATCTCCATGTCCACCCGCTGCTCTGATTAAATTTCAGCAGGGTCACCAGGCTTCTCCTTGCTCATCCTGATTAATCACTGTCTCCCTGGGAAGCCTGCCCACATCCCACTACTGCTTCCTGGAGGGTGCCTTTCAAGCCAGGGTCTTGCAAGTGACCCCATGTACAATTCAGTTCCAAGATCTGGGACCTGTGTCTGTGCTCTTCGCAACCCTCCTTGCCATGCTCAGGAAATAAGCATTCAATGCTTTGCCTCATCTGGACCTCAGACATTTTCTGTTGCTTCATCTTTAAATATTCCTAAGGTGTTCCCTCTGATAGCAACCCTGAGGTGTGATTAATAAGAGGTTGGGGTATAGTCATCAGAGCCAAAGATGGGCCAGGGTTGCCCTGGGTACATTTCCTTAAGATGTGAAAAGAAGTTCGTGAGTCAGCTGTCACATTTGAGAGCCTCCAGTGGTCTCTGAATTCCTCTTCTGGTTGTCAGAGTGATGTCACATGCTGTGCTCTGTATCCACAGCCCTTTGTTCTCCATCAGTCTCTCTGCAAGGGCTACACCCTTTTCTAACCAACAAATGCATTACCTTGTTGGTCCTTTATTACCCAGAGAAAGATGACTCCAAGCTCAACTAGGCTTTGCCCAAGCTGCACTCTGGAGATTGTGGCAGATGGTAGTGGTTGTCGCCCACAGTCCTTCTGCCTCATGGCTTCTTGCGCACTGGGGGTCTGCAGATGTCAGCGCAGTCAGGTCTTGGTGTAAGGGATTTCTCCCAAGAGGCTGAAGGCTGCCTTGCACACCTGCCTCTGGGCTGAAGGTACCACTTGGGAACCACCTCAACCACTGACTTTTCTGCCAGCTACCGTACTGCCAGCTTTGGCGTGTGTTATGCAAAGTTTCCCAGTTTTCCCGTGGAATTAAGCTCCAGTTAATCCAAGCTGGGTCCCCGCGTCAGTGGTAGCTGACTCGAAGACAAATCCTTTTTGGCCCCTTTCTTCCAGGTTACACCTCCCCACTCACTCCTGGTGTCCCATTCACCTCCCAAAGTAACCACTTGAACTCAGCTGTTGTCTCAGGGTCTGTGTCTGAGTTACCCTGAACTGAGAAGTCAGTTCCTGGCTATCATAATTCAGGGATCTCTGTCTGTCACCTACTCTCATATGCAATGCGAAGAATGTCTTTACTGGAAATTCAGCATGTAGACTATAAAGAGGAAAGATGGGAAATAAAGGGGGAAAGGCTTCCCTCTCATCCTTCATGCCTGCTCCTTGCTTCCTCCCTGCCTGCTCCTTGCTTCCTCCCTGCCTGCTCCTTGCTTCCTCCCTGAAGTGTTTACTGAGCAAATTTAGGAAACACTGACTTAAATCCCTAAGGAGCCAGGTAGGTGATGTGCATGTGAGAAGAAGGTGTCATATGATTGGGAGTGGTGTGGTTTGTGGCACATGGTACATTCCTGAAAAGTTCTCTTATCCTCTGTTTCCTGTTTTTTAAAAAACAATTTTTTAATCTATTTATGCATTTGGCCGCCCTATGAGACCCACAGGATCTCAGTTCCCCAACCAGGGATTGAAGCCACGTCCACTGCAGACTCCCACCAAACCACCGGGTAAGTCCCTCTTCTTGCTTTTCATCATTACGATATTGGTGAAACAAACCTGTCTGCACGATGCTAAAATTCAAAGACAAGCATCAGAACTGCTTTAGTGGAACAGGTAATTGTCTGACACCTTTGTTTAGGTCCAAGTGAAAGTTGCTCAATCGTGTCCTACTCTTTACAACCCCATGGACTATAGAGTCCATTAAATTCTCGAGGCCAGAATACTGGTGTGGGTAGCCGTTCCCTTCTCCAGGAGGTCTTCCCAACCCAGGGATCGGACCCAGGTCTCCTGCATTGCAGGCAGATTCTTTACCAGCTGAGCCACCAGGGAATTTGTTTAGGTAGAGATCACCTTTCAGAGGGTGCTTTCCTTTAGACTGGACCAGAGAGCTGAGTAAGCGGGAGAAAGGCTGTGCTCATGTGTAACACCCCATTGCTCACACAAGTCTGTAAACTTGTCCAAAAATATTTTTACCTTGAAACGAGGAAAGAGTCTTTCCCACAGTTTGAGGGAGATTCAAATGAGAAGCTGTGTGTTTTTCACCACTCTCCACTTTGTAAAATATTTACATGCTGTTGTCTGACGGTAAGTCATAACAATTTTTTTTCTCTAAGTTTTGGCGTACTTGGCATGCTTTGCAGAAGGATCACACTTGAAAGAGCCTTTTTAATTGCAGCAGGGGACATCGCAGATGGAAGAGAGAGAACTCCCCTGCCCAGGGAAGTGATGGAGCCATTCAGAAGCTCCTGGAGAATGACAGGAGCGCCCCAGGAGGTACTCCACTGAGCCCATCTGCATTGTAAATTCTGACTGAGGCCAAATGTCGCCTCCTCCTTGACTCTCTTGGCCTCTGGGTGTCAAAAAAAATGCCTCTCTGTGAAAATCCATGTCTGATGGGGAGGGGGGTCTGTTCCCCTGGGTCCCTGCTATCACCTGATCCTGGGCTTCATGGGCAGCCTTCTCTCTCCTTCCACACCGTGAATAACTCAATAAGGAAGTAGCTGTCTATATGTCAGAAGTCTCACCCTGTAAACTCCTAAGGGTCTGGGCACTGAGATGGGGTAGCGGCATCACTTCCTACCCCACTACCCAATGCTATCAGTAACCCCCTCTGTATAGTGCACTGTGCCATTCCAGTGTCAGGGACCTTCACGGCGTCTCAGACCAGCCAAGATGGGGGACAGGGCACCACATCAAGTCCAGTCCTGGGAAGAGACTAAGATGACTTAGACAAAACGATCAAGTGCCCTGAGGAGCGGCTGCAGTGGGATCAAGGGTGAGTAATCCAGTCCCTTTCAGGGACAGGTGGACACACCTAGCCTGGAGATCCAGTCCCCTGCCTTCTAGCCAAGGCCCAGGGATTGGAGCGGAGACAGTCTCTCCCCAGGATCCCATCTGAATTCTTGGACCACAGAGTCCACAAGCCCAGGGAAACCTGCTGCTTTATGCCTTGGAGTTTGGGGGCAGTTGATTAAGGTCCCTAATGACCCTGACACACTGGTGGTTTGCAGGGCACCTCCCGGGGCCCAGCACTTGCATGTCTATCTCACATCTGATGGTGACCCCAGGAGAAATGCACCGTTGTCGCTATATTACAGGCAGGCACACTGACACGCCGTGAGGTCAGGCCACTTCGGACGACACTCAGACCCTGAGCAGCAGGCCAGGGGCCTGAACCCAGGGAGACTCTGCCCCGGTGCCTGGCTGTGTTAAGTAGCAGTGGACTCTGCCCTGAGATCCCAGAGGCCACCTCCTTCCCCTCCCCAGGGGCTGCTGACCTGCTCAGCGACCCCAAGGCTCTGGCTGCCTTCCTTTGAGATGCTGCTTTGATCCCTTCTCCGTGGCTCTGTCCATTCCTGGGCTGATCCCCGGGACGGATGGCTGAGTCCAGCCGAGGGAGCAGCTGGATGCAGCTCCCCTGCTGTGCCCTGAAGTCCCCTGGTTTGCACAAAGATCCATCTCTCCTGGGGCTGCTTCCAGCTATGCCTGTACGGTGGGGGCGCTAGCCCAGCCCCTCTGCGACACCCTTGTTCCCCACTCCTCTTCGCAGGGGCCAGGGTAGCCTCGCCCTCTGAAGAGCCTCATTGCCCCCCTTTGTCTTTCACAGGCGACTCCTCCAATAAGTCTGCACCTTGAACGCCATTTTGGGGCCTGTTTCTCAGAGGACCTGAGCGACGGCACAAGGTGTCAGTTCCCAGCTCCACCCCCGCCCTGCCCCTTGTTCCACTCCATCATTACTTCCATCATTCCCCACCCCCACACACCTCATCCCACCCGGTCCCATTCTGCCCCATTCCCGTGAGGACACAGGAGTGACCTTACCTTGTTCACGCCATCCGCCATCGCTTGGAGCGTGAGCTCCCGGGGCCCGTCCACCGTCTTCCCGTTGTCGGTGGGGCCCCAGCTGGCGCTGTAGATGTCGATCAGCTGAGGCATGTGGCTGATGGAGGAAGCCTCGATGATGTCCGTCATGAAGGGCTGGTCCAGCATCCGGATACCTGTGGACACGCGGGGCAGGGAAGCACTGTGGGCGGGTCCTGGGTTCACAGGAGACAAGGTGGGGAAGGGGGCTAGGTCCTGGATGTGGCTGGGGGGTCTGCCACAGGTCCCTGAGCCCTGGAGGGGCGACCCTGACTGCAGCCTCACACAGTGGGGTGATCAGGGGGTCAGGAAGGTGCACAGAACCACCCACCCCATCTCCTTGCACCTCACCCACCCCTTTTCTTATGTTCCTATTGGGAGGCAATTTTATACCCTTGACAAAGGTTGCTAGAATTCCTAAATGAGGCCAGTTTCTAAGTGGAAGCTTGCTCCAGGGACTAGGGGGCTGATGGAGGACACCTTTCAAAGGAGAAGTAAACCTACTGTGCATGACAGTATGGTGGGAGGCAATTGCTCTCAGATAGTTGAGGACAGATTCTAGAGGGCAGAGGGCAGAGATCAGGGGACAGGGGGCAGAAGAGGGTCAGGTCTAAGAGGAACTCTCAGTGGCATCATAACTGAGAAGGAGCTTTGGGGTGACAGAAATGTCCAAGAGGTAATTCTAAAGGGTATTTGAAATGGGTGCAGAAGACACCTCTTTCCCCCCGGGGTCACCTTTGTAAAGTTTGTGCTACCCAGATGCCTGGAAGGAGTGATTTCCTCCTGGGAGCTTTTCTTTGATTGTGTGATTGTGTGTCTGTGTGTCCAGGGACCCTGGAGGAAGAGGTCCTCTGTTCTCAGGCCTGAGCATCTGGGGAACTGGGGTTCACAGCACCCTCCCTCCCGGGGACTGCTTAAAAAATACCTCTTGGGGGTTCACTGAGCAGCAGCCAGCGGAAAGGGGTTTTGTTCCTTCACCGTTACCCTCAGAATATCGGCTGTTGGAAGCAGTGTTGTTCTCTGCTCCATACACTGTTTCTAGTCAAGGAGCCTAGAGTGTTGGTAAGTGTTGGTCAGTCTTTTCACTGGAAGTTGGAGTGAAGGCCTGAGCTGTATACAGGCGGAGCCTAGCTTCCCACAATTCTTACTTGCCCCCAGTGGTCCGAGGACTTTATTACACAAGGGCCAGCCTGAAACGTGGTGTGTGCACCAACTTAAAGAAGGAAGAGTCATGTATGTTGGCTACCTGTGTACATGACACCACTTCCTAAAATCGACAGACAGTTCCTGAGAACTAACTGCTGAGAGCTGAGCAAAGTTAGAGGCCCGCCTTAATTTTCCTTTCTAGTTGCAGGGAACAGCGCTCCCTATCTTAAAGCCAATTACAGGGTCATCTGGAAAGTATTTCCTAAACACTGTGCCTGGGCCACCTTTTAGTTGATTTTCCCCCAAACAGACATAACAGGTCCAGACTTTTCCATCCTCTACGCATAAATCAGGTCACCATTTTTGCCAGCGTTAACTAATTATTAGTTAACATTCTTTCTCCTGGAAAAAAATCTCCTACAGAATAAGCATAGTCTTTGGTTTGAACTTTCCAGAAGCTAAGTTTTACGGTTCATTTCACTAGGGATAGAAAATCCAAAATTCCACATTTTGCTCTTGGTCCAACTATATTCTGCCCATTAAGAAAAAAAAAAACCTATTTAACAAAGGTGGCCAACAGTTTACGGAATCAACTGAATAGCACAGCTTCTTCTCCTAAGTCATATCCACTTTGTGAAGGGGGAGACTTTGCAGGGAGACGGGATTCACTGCCAGGAGAAGGCTCAGATGGTCTTGAAGTCATCCAGTGCCCAGATGACCAGCCCTGAGCAGCTTGCCTCCACAGGAAGAGAGGAGAATTTCAACTCCGGCCAAAGTGGGCCTGGACTGTCCCCCCTGAATCTTGTCACCAGCTGGTGCCCTTTGCCCTCTCTCTGCAGCTCCTGTGTTTGCCTCTTTCCCTCTTCATCCCACCCTGGCTGCCTTTGTGCCGCCCAGAATGCCAGCCCTGACTGCTTGGCATCTAGGCGGGGATGGCCACAGGCTGGGAGCCAAGTTCTCATTTGTATTCAGGGGCCAGGGCCTGGGCATTCTTTTAATCTCATTAAGCCTGGGAGGAGTGAGGTATGCATGAATTGAATGAGATACAGATTAATGTTTGCAGGCAACAGCAGCATTAGGGGCCAAGACCAAGGCTCAGGGTGACCCAAGGGTTTTTAGGGAGGGACTCTGTCCAATGCTCTAGGAGCTACCGAGTCCGGGCCGGGGGAAGGGAGAGAAACAGGGAAGCCCAGGGAGCCAGGACTCAGCATCCTACCATCTGCAAAATGCTCTGCTGGCTGATGCGACGTGATGGCAAGATGACAGGCACGTCAGCATTTCTGTCCCTACCATCATGACTCGTGGTGACTCGGCGGTTCCCTCCTCCCTTTCAGAGTCTGAGCCTCTTGCCTGCTGCACTGCTCGATCGCAGTCCTGGGCTCTAGGGCCTCCACAGCCCAAGGATTTGTGCTAAATCCTCTGCCTCTCCTCTTGTTATGAAAGGTGAGCTTGTACGGAGACCACAGCAGGTGCATAAGCCTACCTGCTCTGCCTTCAGAGGAAGGCAGGTAAGGCCAATGCCACCTGGCCTGGCCCCCTCCCGGGGCTGCTCTGAGGGGCTCCGCAGAAGTGATGCTACAGGACCCACCCTTGAGTCATCCCCCTGGCATCATGATCTGATATTACTGTGTCTGTTTGCTCCTGGTCTGGGTCTGCCCCTTAGACTCAAAGCTGTGTGAAGGCAGGCATCTTGTCTGCTGGCTCATGGCTGCATCCTCCCACCCTCAGCAGGACTGGCGTCTGGTAGACCCCCTGGTCATGACTGCTGAGTCCTGGAAGGCACTGGAGGCAAGAGACAGTATCTCCCAAAAGGCTTGATGCAGTTTGAGCATGTTTCATACTTCTAGAAGTAAATATCTGACAAACTTGCAAGAAATATCAATTGAAGAGTTCATTATATTTCATGTCCATTTATTGGACTTTGTGAAATCGTATAAGACTTTTTCAATTTTGATTATTTTGTCTCGATCCCTTTGACTGAAGATGCCAAACGTTGGTTTAAATGCTAAAACTAAGGAAAGAAATAGGCTGTCTTCTTAAAGAGTTACTTTGATAAGTGCATTAGTCGCTCAGTCGTGTCCGACTCTTTGGGACCCCATGAACTTGGGGTCCTGGTGGAAGCCCCACCAGGCTTCTCTGTTCATGGGATTCTCCAAGCGAGAATACTGGAGTGGGTTGCCACTGCCTTCTCCAGGGGATCTTCCTGACCCAGTTATTGAACCCGGGTCTCTGGCATTGCAGGCAAATTCTTTACTGTCTGAGACAGCCATGTTTAAAACTTTTTTAAATGGAAATTAACTTTTCTCTTCAAAATTTATAAAGTAAATAAGTGGATAAGAAATGTAAATAATTAAACTTAAAAAAAAATTGAAGTTGGACAGCATCACTGACTCGACGGATGTGAGTTTGAGCAAGCTCTGGGAGTTGGTGATGGACAGGGAGGCCTGGCATGCTGCACTCCATGGGGTTGCAAAGAGTCGGACATGACTGAGTGACTGAACTGAATTGAAGGTTTTGAGACAGTGCTAAGACTTTGGGGCATCTCAAATGTACAGGTCTGCATGTTACAGAGAATGTATAGGAGTTGGACTGATTGGAATTTTCCTCCCTTCCTGCCAAGTGTTACCTAGAAGAGGTGGAAACAACTGTGCTCATGGAAAAGGCAACAAAAATCAAGAGAGAGCTCATCTTCAGGAAGACATTTCTAAGAGTCACACGCGCAAAGGCAGAACAGACTTCCTTGTGAGGGAGTGACTTCCCCATCACTGAGGGCATGCAAGCTGTTGCTGCATGTTAATGCAGGGGCCCAGGCTGCTCTGGGTGCTACACGGTCCTACAGTTTACTAGCTGTGTGGCCCCGTGTTCAATAGGGATAATAATAGATAGTAAACATGTTCGTGTTCTGCCAGGTGGTGCTAGTGGTGAAGAACCCGTCTGCCAATGCAGGAGACCTAAGCAATGCAGGTTTGATCCCTGGGGTGGGAAGATCCCCTGAAGGACGGGGTAGCAATCCATCCCAGTATTCTTGCCTGGAGAATGTCATGGACAGAAGAGCCTGGCAGAGGAGTCCATGGGGTGGCGAAGAGTCATGCGAAGAGTCAGACATGACACAGTCATGCAAAGTCAGCCATGACGGAAGCGACTTAGCAGGAACACGTATATAAAATACGCAACAGTGTGCGATAAAGTTGCAAAGAGAGTAAAGTGAGTAAAGGGTTTGGCATCCTGCCTGACTTGTTGAAAGAGTCAAAATGCTATTATTATTGTTGTTATCATTATGTAAATGCCAGTGGGTCTTCAGGATAAGGCAACTTAGAGCCCCTACAAGGAAATGACAATCTACCTCAATATTCTTGCCTGGAGAATCCCATGGACCGGGTAGCCTGGCAGGCTACATACAGTTCATGGGGTCGCAAGAGTCAGACACGACTCTACAGTTCATGGGATCGCAAGAATCAGACGTGACTTAGCGACTACGAGAGAGAGAGAGAAAGAGAGAGTAGAGAGCAAGCGCCAGAGCCCCTACAGTCCAAAGGGTCGCAAAGAGTTGGACATGATTGAAGCAACTTCGCACACACAGAGGTCCTTCAGGACGTTGTCCCGCTAACTCAACTCCTTGAGACTTGTGGTGATCTTGGTTGGCCACCAGGTGGCGCCCCAGACCCCAGCTCAGAAAGCTCCTGAAAAGATTCTCTAGAGGGTATAGCTCGCTTAGAATGAAAACCAGCCAGCTTTCGGAATTGATTCCTTATTTAGAATGAAAACCAGCCAACTTTTGGAACTGATAGCCAGGATGAGCAAAATGTTTCCCCAAGTCTCAAAGGCAGAATTCTGCTTCCGCTGTGATTCCTGAGTACCTCTCCAGGGGTTCGTCAGCAAGTATCCCTTCTGCTCCTCTAGCGGAGTCCAGAGGTCCCTGGGATGTCTAGATGCACACAGGATGGGACTAGACCTGCCTGGCTCTGAGCACTTAGGACCCATAGGAATGGATACAAAGGAGCCAAGCTGGGTTAAGGGAGTGGAAAAAGGCGGCTCCTTTGCTCAGGGTCTCTGTGTGGCTGCAATGCCTCCCACTGGCTCTGGGCTTCGTTTCTGGATTTTCAGAGCATTGTTGTGAGACCTGTGAGCTGTCGGGGTTCACAGACACCAGTCAGGTTCTGTCTTTGAGGTGCCAGGCTGCACTCGCTTGCCTTGGGGATCAGAGGTCAGTCAGAGGCTGGCACACCCCACCTGGCCCTGCTGGCCCCGTCTGGGGTGAGTGGAGGGGGGTCTTTGCCTGGGCGTGTCCTCTGCCTTGGGGATGGAGCTCAGTCCATGTGAGCTGCAGGCTGGAGAGGCCAGGGGTTCATGGCTGAGGACCCCTACCTCTCCACTGAAGACAGATGGGAGTTGATGGTTAAACTCCCAGCCTCCTCCCCTCGGGGAGGGCAATGCTGAGGGGGTGTCCCCACAGTCCCCTGAAGCCCCAGCTCACCTACACACCTTCTGTTGGTCCGTCTTCCCACTATCTTCCTTTCTCTTTCCCTCACTGGCTTCCCAGAATTGCCTCCTAAATAAATTCCTTGCACCCAGATCCTTGCCTCAGGTTTGCTTTTAAGGAATTCAAACAAAAAGAGCCAGAGAATTAGGTACTTTGTGGCTTCCCTGGTGTTTCAGATGGTGAAAGAATCTGCCTGCACTGGAGGAGACCCGAGTTCAATCCCTGGGTCAGGAAAATCCCCTGGGGAAGGGAATGGCTACCCACTCCAATATTCTTGCCTGGAGAATCCCATGGACAGAGGAGACGGGTGGACTACAACCCAGTAGGGTTGCAAAGAGTTGAACACAGCTGATCGACTAACACTCAAATGCTTTCAGAGCACAACTTACGAGAGAAAAAGAAGCCAATGAAGAAACAGACCCCAGTGGATCCCGAATGCCGTGAACTAATCGCAACTCTTCATTTTTGCAGTAAGTAGTTTTAAGAACCCTTGTTCAAAAACCCAGTTACTGTGGGCATGAAGAAAATTTTAAAACTCTTTGGAAAACCTCCCTGTGAGTGAGGAATCCAGGTTTGAAATTTTCCATTGCTTCCACCCTGTCTTGTGAATAGGAAACCGCCCCTCCCCCCATTCAGATAGCAGCGAACGTGTGAGCCTGGCTTATCGAATATTAATTGGGTGCTATATTTTCCCCTGAGCTCATAGCAGCCTCTGACATTTTGCTGCCAGCTTTTTGGAGGCTCACCAAACACAGATCGCTGAAACCCGAGGGGCAAAGCCTCCCAGGTTACATTTCAGAACGCTCCGGATGTATTCTTCTGTGAAATTCAGCACCCACCTCAGGAAGACCTTAGCAGACAGTGCTGAAGGAGGTTAATGATGGATTTGTATAGGTTTCTCTTGCTTTATTTAGGTCCCTGGAAATGCAAGTGTCAGCACAAAGTATGTTTATGGTTCCAGTAAATCACCAGGAAAACACACACACACACACACACACACACACACACACACACATAGAGCTGGTTGTAAAAAAAGAAAAACAAGGTTGGGTGACTCAGCCTGAATAAATTAAGAATCAAATTTGATGCAAAACTTGGAATGAATGAGGAGCCACTTCCTTCTCTAGCATCTTATCCCCTCATTCGTCTTCTCTCTCCCTTTCATTTTTGGCAGGGGGAAGGTGTTGCTTTCTAAGTTTCTAGTGAACTGCCACCCTCAGTTTCTAAAGACCCCATAAAGGGGAATTTGTTAAACATCTTTCCTGTAGAACTTAATAAAAAGAGTCTTCTAGGTAGAGTATTTTCCCTTAAAACTGCGATGCTTGGTACAAACAAAACAAGCCACCAAGAGCATTTTGAAGAGTTTGGAGTATGTTTGCAATAATTTGTGCATCCCTCCTCGTTTTCTGCCGTCTTTATCTGAGTTCTATGTACATCTTATGGATGCGTGGACAAAACTATACTTTGAAAATATAGGGAGCCCTCTTCCACTGTGGGTGGGAATGCAAATTTGTGCAGTCACTATGGAAACAAACTAAAACTCAAACAACTCAAACTAGAGCTGCCATATGATTGACAATCCCACTCCTGGGCACACACCCAGACAAAACTGTAACCTGAAAAGATGCAGGTGCCCCAGTGTTCATAGAAGCATTATTCACAATAGCCAAGACATGGAAACAAACCTAAACGTCCACTGAAAGTTGAATGGATAAAGAGATGTGGTGTATACATATATATACACACACATACACATAGACGGGACTACTACTCAGCTATAAAAAAGAATGAAATCGTGCCTTCTGCAGCAACATGGTGGACCTAGAGGTTATCACGCTAAGTGAAACAAGTCAGAAAGAGAAAGGTAAGCGTAACATGGGATCACTTATATGTGAACTCGAAAATACCATAGAAATTAACTTATTTATGAAATAGACACAGGTTCGCAGACGTAGAGAACAGACTTGTGGTTACTAAGGGGGAGGGTATTGGGAAGGGGAAGGACTGGGAGTTTGGGATTAGCAGATGAAACTATTATATATACAATGGATGAACAACAAGGTCCTGCTGTATAGCACAGGGGAACTATATTCATTGTCTTGTAATAAACCATAATGGAAAAGAATATTAAAAAATATATGTATGTGTGTGTATATGTATATGGGCTTCCCTGGTAGCTCAGCTGGTAAAGACCCCACCTGCAATGCAGAAGACCCTAAGATCCCCTGGAGAATGGATAGTCTACCCACTTCAGTATTCTTGCCTGGAAAATCCCGTGGACAGAGGAGCCTGGTGGGCTACAGTCCATGGGGTCGCAAAGAGTTGGACACGACTGAGCAACTAAGCACTTATGCATGCGTGTGTGCGCATGCGTGCACACACACACACACACACACACACATACGTGTAACCAAACCACTTTGCTATACATCAGAAACGAACACAACATTGTAAATCAACTACACTTTGATAGAATTTTTTTAAACGATATTAAGGATACTGATACACAAAGAGTACAGACAGGACAATTCCATTCACATTAAGTTCAAAAACTGGGAATAACCCGTGTTTGCTGTTAGAAGCCAGAGTCATGACTGTTCCTGCGTGTGTGGGCAGCAACTGAGGGGTACACAAGGAAGGCTTTGGGGTGCTGATGATGTTTTGATTCTTGACGGTTAAGTGTGTGTGGTTGGCTTGTGAAACTTCATTGACCTGTGGGCTCATGATCTGTGCACCTTAAAATTTTTTAAGTTTACTGATATTACCATACAGGTTAAATTAAAATATTTTTTTTTCCACCCTTGCTAAATTGTACCAACCCTGCTCTCTTGCCCCACTGGGAGTTTTTGCCGGGCCCTGGCCAGACGGAGACTGGGTGTGACGCCTCCTGGGGATGTCTGGCAGGGACGGGCCAGCCTACCTGTGACCTTGGAGCCGTAGGCCATGCCGACCCCGCAGATGTTATTGTTGGCAGCCGCAGAGACCTCCCCGGCACATCTCCTCCCGTGGCTGCGGAGAGAAGTGAAGCTGGGTCAGACAGAGGGTCAGACGACTTGGAGAAGGTTTCTTAAATTGTCAGTTGAAGCAGTTTGATGCTTTTGAGTGGTTCTGTTAGCCTGGAGCCAGTCCAGGCCACTGCATCTTCCGTCTGAGTCTCTCCTCTCACCTCTTCCACCTCCCAGCCTGTGAAGAGTCTCCTCGGAACATTTCAACCTTGAAAGGTGATCTCTACTTTAAAATCTAAAGTGTCTTCCTGCAGAAGGCAGTCATAGGCTTTCTGCAAAAAGGGAACATGAGATTCACAGATTGGTGCTAGTCTAAATAGCTGACTGTGTTTTTTGGTGGTTTTTTTTTTTGGTTTTTTTTTTTTTGAGCAACTAGAATTGTGGGCTAGTGTTTATTTTCAAGGCTGGTTCTGGTCACCAGGCAGTGAATGCTGCCTGTCAGCTGTGGGACAAAGATTATTTACCTTTGTTGGATTCTAGCCTCCTTTAAAGCTTCCTTGGTGGTTCAGACAGTAAAAAATCTGCCTGCAATGAGGGAGATCTGAGTTCAATCCCTGGGTCTGGAAGATTCCCTGGAGAAGGGAACTGCTACCCACTCCAGTATTCTTGGGCTTCCGTGGTGGCTCTTTCGGTAAAGAATCTGCTTTCAATGCAGGAGACTGGGGTTCGATCCCTGAGTTGGGAAGAACCTGTGGAGGAGGGCATGGCAACCCACCCCAGTATCCTTGCCTGGAGAATCTCTCTGGACAGAGGAGCCTGGCGGGCTACAGTCCATAGGGTCGCAAAAAGTCGGACGTGGCTGAGCGACTAAGCACAGCACAGCTCCTTTAAGAGATGTGCTGCAGACCCCCACCTTCCTCTGGGAACCAAAAAGCACACACTGGCAACATTTCACATTCAATTTCAAGGGCTCCACAGAAACTTTGAGGCTGACCAGATTAAGAACCCTGGACAGTCATTAGATCCATCTTTCCGAAGTTTGCTGGCCTGAAGCTTACAATTCTGAGCAAGGCCTTCTTAGGGCTCATGTTCTAGACACTGTCATACGTCCAAAGGCAGCACAGACTTCGTTGTGAGGGAGTGAGTTCCCCATCACTGAAGGCATGCAAGTGGTTTGCTCATGTTAGTGCAGGGGCCCAGGGGGCACTGGGAGCTACATAGTTCTGCAGTAGACACTGTAATTTCATTAAGCTTCTCCCTTCTGCTCCCTTTTCCATTAGACCAACGGGATCCAAACAGTTCTCCCTTCTGTGAGCACTTCCCCTCCACTGAGCAAGGCCGCCTGCTGGCTGGCTTGGGCCCACGGGATGCAGTGGAGTGCGCAGAGGAGCTTGGGCACGGACAAGGCCCCGAGGGGAGCATGAGCGGACAGCACCTGAGGGGAGGCCCCTGGAGGTCTTCTTCCTCCAGACCCAGCCAATCGCCCCATCAGCAGCGCATGGAGAGAGACAGGTGCCCCACCTACGTTAACAGCATGATGAGCAAGCAAGCAAGCGTTTGTTCTCTTTTAAGCCACTAGGTTTGCGGGCCTTTTGTTAAATGGCAACAGAACCAAGCGTAAGCTTGAAGTCAATCAGAATGTGTGTTTGGACTCCAAACAGCATCCCAGCTATGGAGGAGCCTAGTGTTCATGTCCTTGCAAGCCACCAGCCCCAACCCTGCAAGGCCCTCCTAACGCTCCAAGAAGCAGCCAAATTTGAAGTCAGCTGGAACAGCATCTGCTTGGCCTGTGGAGGTGATGGCAGTGAGGGCTGCCTGCTTGCTATTTACACGGTGGGTGCAGGAGGGCACATAGGGAAGGGGCTTATTGGCTGCATAGCCCAGAAAGTCCTGATTTCTGCAGTGTAGACTAGTTGCTACATCCTCCTGGGACACACAAACCTACCACATCAGTCCATTAAAAGAAATCACATCTGAGGATTGAAATATACATATTTTCTTTCTCTACATGAACAAAAGCAAATTCTGCCTCCATGAAGGTTACACACCACAAGGACTCCGAATTCCCTCGGGAACAATAATGACTGTGTTGGAGGAGACCTCAGCATTGCCGCGGAGGGAGCCCAGCTCTGAGGGGTGAGAGGACGACCAGCCCCCTGCCGTGGACTGAGCGTGATGTGCTCACTGCCTCTGTGGCCTCACCGCCTCTACTCCTTGCGGGGGCAGGCACTGTTCTATTTCGCAAATGTCCAAGTTGAGTCTCAGCGGTCCTGGGCCAGGTCTGAGACCAAGGCTCCCTGACGCAGTGAGACTGAGACTGGACCCCCCACTACCCTCCCATCCAGGAACAAACCTTCTCTGCCCTAAAACTGCTCATGGAAACCTGGAGGACGAAATCGTGCAAACTTCCTTGAGCAGACTAGAGACACTGAAGGCTTCCATGTCTTTAATTTTGGCTTTTAAATGGGGAGATGCCGGTCATGGTTCCTCCACAGGAACATTTGGGAAGAAACACGTTTGACTCTTTGCGACCCCATGGACTCCAGCGTGCCAGACTCCTCTGTCTTTGGGATTCTCCAGGCAAGACTACTGGAGTGGGTAGCCATTTCCTCCTCCAGGGGATCTTCTCAATTCAGGCATCAAATCTGCATCTCCTGCATTACTGGTGGATTCTTTACCTGCTGAGCCACCGGGGAAGCCCCCTGGATACACAGTCCATGGAATTCTCCAGGCCAGAACACTGGAGTGGGTAGCCTTTCCCTTCTCCAAGGGATCTTCCCAGCCCAGGGATTGAACCCAGGTCTCTTGCATTGCAGGTGGATCCTTTACCAACTGAGCTATCAGGTAGAGCATTGCTAAATTAGGCGATGACAATTAATTATAAGTGGCTGTGGCTCCCTGTTGGTGATACCAGGCCTCTTCACCAGGCCCCGGGCCTCTGTGGACTTCATTCCCGCAGCCTCAGATGTCTTCCCCTCAGTCCTGTTTTCCTGATCATCTCAGGCAAACGTCCTCGCTCCCTTGAATGATGGGAAAATCATTTTCCAATTCCATATTCACCTGGCCCCTCAGCTTTCAAGAACATTCAGTAGCTCCATTTTGCCTCTAGAATAAAACATGTTCTGTCAAAAGTGGGAATAGCTGTTGGTGGGGGTAGGGGACACCTATGGTGGCTTGTTTGGCCTCCTCTGACAAAGGTCATTGGGGGGCAAGTGGCAGGAGTCAGGGGTATGTCATGTTGCCAGAGTAGCCCGTTCTTCCGCTCATGTCCAGGCCCCTGGCAGTGTGGTCTTCTTGCTCCTCCATGAAGAGATGAAGCTCATTTCTCTCTTGAGTCTGGCCTCATGACTTGTTATTTCCAAAAGGATGTGGTGGAAGAGATGAGCCTGGCCCCCAAGAGGACCACAACTGTTGTTTCTCCTGAAACTGCCCAGGTGCCATGTGGACAAGCCCAGGCTGCCCCATTGGATGATGAGAGACCGTAACCCTTCATGCTGGTCACCCCAGCTGATAGCCAGCCATCCCCCAGAAATGTGAGAGGCCAATCTAAGCTGGCCAGTCCCCAGCCCACCTGCGATCCGACCGTGGATGCACGGGCAGCCAGATCAACAGACCTGTCCAGCTGACCTGCAGACTTGTGAGCAATGTCGGTGCTTATTCATTCTGGGATTTGTTATGAGGCATTATTAGGCAATAGATAACTGATATGCTGGACAAGCAAGGCTGGAGGGATAACCGATTTAGCTCAGTTTATTATTTTAAAAACAGGAAATATTGAAAAAGTATAGACAAATTCGGTGAATAACAGAATGAATCCCAGATGGCCAACACTCAAGTCTATCAAAGTCAAGGGCTTCTCATAACTTAGATTTTTTGTGAGTATACTATGGTTTATTCATCAGAACCCTATTAATAATAGACATTTGGGTGTCTGTTTTCTTCTGTTTGGAGAAGGAAATGGCAATCCACTCCAGTATTCTTGCCTGGAGAATCCCATGTACAGAAGAGTCTGGCAGGCTCCAGTCCGTGGGGTCATAAGAGTTAGACAAGACTTAGCTACTAAACGATCTCCATTCTTTTGTTAAATACAAATGATTAACGTTGTGTATACATGTACGGTTAATATTTTACCATATTTGATTAATCATTTTTGTGAATGAGTTTAAAGGAAAATATAGATTTTTTTCCCCAAAATTGTTTAATATATATCTCTAAAACATGATGATATCCTAAATAACCACTAGAGCATTATCACACACATAACATAATTAACAAAATGGTAGTTGTTTTTCTGGGAGAGCAAAAAGAGAATCATTCACAGCAGAGACTTCTCTATAGACTGTTCATGTCTGCTGCCTTCATTTACATTTTATGTATCTTTAAAAAAATTGTTCTGAATTCTGTAAATGGTTCTCTATTTATCCTCCGTGTTGCTGATTCAGTAGTCTGTTCTATTGCATCTGCTTTCCGATTCTTCAAAGTTATTTTGGCTAATGTTTTGATTTTAAACAGAATGTGCTATTTAATCAATAAAATATTTCTTTTTTTTTTTTAAGATGAGAAGGTCATTGCTGAGGTGCTAAGGATGAAAACTAAGGTAATGGTGGTGTGCAGAGAAAACAGGAAATTGATTCAGAGGACAGTTAGGGATGTTGTTCAGAGAACTTTAACTTATAACGAGCACTTCTACTGTGGCTCTTTTAAGACACCTTCAATTCTCCAGGGAGGGTAGATGAGCTCTCTTTTGATCATGTACCCACCTGTATCCTATTGTAGTCCATATGGTTTTAATTTTAAAGAATATGCCTTGAGGAAAATGAACCCTTGAGGGAACAAAGGACAGGTAAAGAATATTTACCTTATTTGTTATGGAGACACTGGTCACAGAAGAAAGTTAAACAGCAGAGCAAATATGTAGTGAAGTTATGGTCCACAGCCCAATTCCCACTTTTTCTGAGCAAAGCAAAGTGTGTGGTTCTGAACACAACCTGTTAGGGCATCCTAGACTTCATTGTGGCCAAAGCAGTCAGTAATTACAAGGGCACATCCCTCTGTCTTATACTGGCAGAGATTTTTTAAAGAAAAAATTTGGCCTTGCTGTGTGGCTTTTGGGATCTTAGTTCCCCAACCAGAGATTGAATGCACACTCTTGGCAGTGAAAGTGCCAAGTAAGTCCTAACCTCTGGACCTCCAGGGAATTCCCTAGATTTTTTTTTTTTTTTTTAAGAAATAACAAACCTCAAAAGCTCAGATGAGAGAATGGATGTCTGAGAAAAAATGGCAGGAACATTCATTTATCCCTTTGGCATAAACTTTCCTCACTTTCTGTCTAGGTGGAGAACCTCTGATTTAGATCCTATAGAAATTCTCTCCGTGAATTTCACAGTTAGATTTTCTGGCGCTTAGAGGGTGCCTACCATTTGCCACACTCTGTATCAAGTCTGTATGCATATCCTAGTACCTCAGGCAAACCTTCAGGGTGGAGTTTAGTCGCATTTTACAGATAAGAAAAACTGATTCAATTCAGGGATCTCTTATTTCATACCAAGCAATTAATAATATACTGCTGCATTTGTCCATTATAATCTACTGAATTTTTCTCTGTTAAGAATAATTACCACCTGGGGACCATAAAATCCCCCTAATATGGCAAACAGTTTCCAAAGTAGAAATGATTATTCCTATATATCTCTATTGCAATCCATATTACTCTCTCCATTACTCCCAAATCTGCACTATGTCTGTTTCTTTTAGCTGAAGGGGAAATTTTAAATGATGAAAACTTGTATAATCCTGGTAGGGGAATAGAAAAAGAAAAACTCGGAACTTTGTGGTATTTCTCCAGTGACTCAGAAAGTGTGAAAGTATTAGTCGCTCAGTCGTGTCCGATTCTTTGCGACCCCATGGGATGTAGCCCACCAGGCTCCTCTGTCCATGGGATTCTCCAGGCAAGAATACTAGAGTGGGTTGCTGTTCCTTTTTCCAGGGGATCTTCCCAACCTAGGGATTGAACCTGGGTCTCCTGCATTGCAGGCAGATTTTTTACCGTCTGGGTCACCGAGAAGTCCTAGTGGAATTTCTTCAGTGGCTCAGAAGAGCTCTCCACGTTCAACTGTGTTGGATTTCACTGTGCTTTGGTTTGGATAGAGAGAGGGTTGATTACAAGCAGCAAACTTTGAGCTAATATCAGCTTATGAGGTAGTCTCAATGCTCACATGAAAGAAAAACTTAGATTAGGTCTTTGAAGGCAGTTTGGATTTTATTATCCAGGAGGTGATTTCAGAATTAGTCCATGAAGATGAAAGGGAAAGATGTTCATCTATTTCTAAACCATTAGATGTCACCAGAGTAAAGTATTGGTTTCTATCACTGTGCTAATAGCCAACCAGAGAGGACATTTTTCTCACATGTTCTTTTTTGGCCTGTCGCATTGGGTTCTTCAAAATGAAATATGACTTTTAATTTAAAAAAGTTAATCACTGAAAATCTTTCTTATTTGAAGGTTTAACTAATGCTATCAATCAAATACATTCACCTAGAGATAGACGATCCTTCTCATCCATTTATCCTTCCTTCCCTTCATTTTGGTTGTTTGAATAATAAATATCTTCTCTCTTCCTGAATTTATAGTAAACTTTTTGTAACCAGGAATTGCATCGAATCCAGAATCTCTTACTCTTTAGGACGTAATGGATAGAGCACGCTGCACCCAGTGATGCTCCGTAAATATTGCCGATGGTGGGGATGACTTTTCAGTGGTACACGCCTGTCAAAGAAATGCTATGCAAGAGAGATTTTTATGGACAGCAGCATGGTAATAGACTTTGGATCTGCAATGCATCACCAAACACTGACCTAAAACCCAGCAGGGTTGGAAGATTATTGACAAAGCATGGGCTGCAAGCCTAGGGAGAAGCTGGCAGCCCTCAAATGGACAGATGTCAAGGCCACTCAACATCTTGGCCTGGCTGAGAAGGTGTGCCACCTATCCATCAACCAGCCAATCAATATTTATGGAATGCCAGCAAGAAAAAGATGTGATGCTGGATCCTGACCAGTCAGCTGTAGCTGGGTTGGGTATTATGGAGGCTTATTAAATATGTGTTATTTCTGCCTTCTTGTGGTTCGGGTCATTGTTGCTACCGTGGCTACTATTATTATTTGGCTTGGCCCAAGTCTGTATTTCTCTGACTGCAAGCGAGGAGGAAATTATACTCCTTTTCCAAATTCCTCAACTGTGTTTCAAATACATCCCTGGAGCGCAGATGCCACATGTAATTATTAAATGGTTTGCAGTAGAATAAATACACTTTCTCTGCTGAAAAAGGAAGAAACCAACAAAATCAAATTAAGCACAGGGCAAGGGGTTCTAATACACATCTCCTCTAAAAGCTGTCCTGCACATGTATGAAGTTTGCCTTCAGAAAAAGTCCTTGGCTGTAAATTCCCACTGGCTATCTATTTTACACATGGTAATGTATATGTTTCCATGCTACTCTCTCCATTCGTCCCACCCTCTCCTTTACTTTCCACGGTGGTGAGGAGACCGTGATGGAGAGCATGAGCTTTCCTGGGCAGCCACTGCCTCGGAGTTCTGACCAGCCTCTGTGGCCAGGGGGTTTGGCTGGAGCTGCGACAGCAGCAGCAAGCCCATTGCCGGTCAGTACCTGTCAGCCCTTCGTGGGCGTTTTGATGCTGAAACTGTCTTATCCAAGAGCCCGAGTCTGCAGAACAAAGATGGGGTGTTGGGTTTTATGCCCATGCCCAGAAGACAGTGAGTGAGTGAGTGATAGTCGCTCAGTTGCTTCCAACTCTTTGCGACCCCATGGACCATGGCCCGTCAGGCTCCTTTGTCCACGGGATTCTCCAGGCAAGAATACTGGACTGGGTTGCCATTTCCTTCTCCAGGCCCAGAAGAGAATGCCTGAAGAAACTGGCAGGTCTCGGGGCTGCACAGCTGACCAGAGACTCATGCCTCCTGGACAGGAAATATTGCTCTGGCCAGAGACAAGGGCTCAAGGCTCTCAGAACCTCAGGCAGCAGCATGCCTGGAGGGTCCTTTTGTGTGCCCACCCCATGCAACCACAAGAGCTCTTCTCTTCTCCTAGCAATCGTCCAAACCTTTCATGCCTGCCTCCTCCACGGAGCCTTCTCAGATTGCTGACCTGTGCGCCAGCCTCTAACTCCCGGACCAGTTATCCAGCTACTGAACACTCTGTACCCCTTGCCTCTGCTTCTTTGCCTAATTTCTGTTAATACCCTATTCACCCCAGAATGCACTCACCCCTCCTCCAAAGTCTGCCTAGTACCTTCGTTTAGATCCGGGACCAAAAGCCACCTCTTCAAGGAGGCCTGTCCCCATTTCCCCAGGCAGAGATGACAAGAGTTTTGCATTTCTCCACACTCTCCTTTACTATGAGGCAGTGCCTGTAACCATCCCCCTCACTGGTGGCAAGTCCTGTCTCCTGTCTCACCAGTTGTGTGACCTTGCACACATGACAATCTTGCTGTGCTTCAGTTTCCAAAATGGGGATTATAATGTCCACACTTATTTCAGGAGATTAGGTTGAGAATTAATACACACAAAACCTGAACACAGTGCCTTAAACATATGTGGGTGTTAGTCATTCAGTCGTGTCTGACTCTGTGCAGGCCCAAGGACTGTAGCCCACCAGGCTCGTCTGTCCATGGGATTCTCCAGACAAGAATACTGGAGTGGATTGCCATGCCCTCTTCCAGGGGATATTTCCAAACCAGGGATTGAACCCAGGTCTCCTGCATTTCAGGCAGATTCTTTACTGTCTGAGCCACCAGGGAAGCCCAGGTGACTGCTTAACAGGCATTATGCTTCCTTGCATTGTTTCAACCTTGGGTATACTTAGCACTCAGTGATTCAGGCTTCTCTGGCCTCCTCACGGGACACTGCAGGCTCCTCAGAAGCGTATCCCCCAAAACTAATAGCTTCATGAGCACCACACTAAAGCCCCAGTTCTCTTTATCTCTTTTTATGCCCTATGACTTAATTTTAAAACTTTATTACTCTTTTTAATGTTTTTTATTTATTTGGCTGTGCTGAGTCTTAGTAGCAGCAGTGGGATCTGGTTCCCTCACCAGGGCGAGCCCTGGGCCCCCTGCATTAGGAGTGCAGTCTTAGCCGCTGGACAACCAGGGAAGTCCCTGTGCCCTTTGCCTTTAAAATCTATTTCTTGCTATAGGAAACATCAGAATACACAAAACTAGAGTGAAATCTCTTGTAAATATCACCATCCAGCTTCTATGATTATTAACTCATGGCTAGTTTTATTTTCTCTAATCCCCCTCACTCTGTTTTCCTCTTCCCCAGGCCCCTAGCTATACTGAAGGAAATACTAGGCATAACATTTCTCCCAAGGGTGACTTTTTAATGAACTTATCCTATACTCCTGGGAAGGATGATATATTCACATTCTCCTTCTGCCAAGCAGGAATCACCTCCAGGATTCCAGCACCCTACTGTTTGGAACACAGAACCTCCCAGTGCTATGGGCCTGAACTTTGACTTGCCTTCCTCCCATAATCACTTGCAATAGTAGTTTTTATTTATTTATTTTTAATTAATTTTTTTAACTGTTTTTGTAAACCAGTAAGCAAAGACCATGATCTGATCTGTGGTACCATCCAGGCTTTGTAATAACAAGCCATGATGGATGAGGATTTTTGAAAATCACTTGATAATTGTGAAAAATCTCATTTACTAGTCAGAGTGTCCACTGTGTCTTGAGTCATTGGTGCCTTAGCAGGCAAGGATCATCCTTGCCTGACTCACGATGACTGTGTCTGAGGCAATTGGACACTTGGGGATTTCACCGCTGGCAATGAAGAATTTCATTACCCTAAGCACTCATTAGTCCTGGAGGACTTTAGCCCATTTAAAATTAAACTTTCAAGAACAAGTTTGCAAATGAAATTATTTAAGATAGAGGACACCTCCACTTTGCTTTTGTTTTTGTTTAAAGAATATTCTTATAACTCGTTACACGGGAAGACTTACTTGGGGGGGTGGTCGTGTTCGGGTTCAGAAAATGAGTTGGGGGGAAACCATTCTGTTGTTTATATTTTTATGCTTGGATCAATCCATCAGAGATGAATTTAGTATCTACTAGCTATAGAGGGGGAGAAGGCAATGGCAACCCACTCCAGTATTCTTGTCTGGACAATCCCATGGAGGGAGGAGCCTGGTAGGCTACAGACCACGGGGTCACTAACAGTCGGACACAACTGAGTGACTTCACTTTCACTTTTCACTTTCATGCATTGGAGAAGGAAATGGCAACCTCCTCCAGTGTTCTTGCTTGGAGAATCCCAGGGACGGGGGAACTTGGTGGGCTGCCGTCTGTGGGGTCGCACAGAGTCAGACAGGACTGAAGCGACTTAGCAGAAGCAGCAGCAGCTATAGAAAGGGAGGCAATAGCTGGCACATGTAATGCTACTGCTCTTTGTTTTTTTTTAACTTTTTATTTTATATTGGAGTATAGCCCATTAAAAACTTTATGATAGTTTCAGGTGCACAGTAGAGCAAGTTAGCCACTCTCATACATGTATCCATTCTCCCTCAAACTCCCCTCCTGTCCAAGCTGCCACATAACATTGAGCAGAATTCCCTGTCCTATATAGCTACTGCCTTTTCGGATGGCCTGAGGACAGCTGGTGACTGACAGTGCAGAAATCAGGCCCATGCTCATGGTCCTTCTCAGAGCAAGGTTCCAGGCACCATTTATAATATGTCTTGTCTGTGGTTTAGTGACTTCTATTTGGTGACTTCACATCCCTGTGTCTGAAAGTGGTTTATTAGCAAGGATCTAAGGTTGTAAGTCACAGGGAGTAAGAGACACTTCAAATCAAAAGTTCTCCAACCTTTTTAATATATCCTCCCTAGTAGTTCAGATGGTAAAGAGTCTCCATGCAATGTGGACTCGATTCCTGGGTGCCGTTGATCCCTGGGTCAGGAAGATCCCTTGGAGACAGGTATGGCTACTCACTCCAGTATTGTTGCCTAGAGAGTTCCATGGACTGAGAAACCTGGTGGGCCACAGTCTACAGGGTCACAAAGAGTCAGACATGATTGAGTGACTAACACTTTCAAGCTCATACACTTTTACCAATCCTAAACACACACTTACCAATTCTGCATGATGACTTTAAATTGCAAGTAAGGTTAATAGAGAGTGGGGACTATGCTTTTGCATATTAGCAATGATCTTTTAAAAATGTTACAAATTGTCAAAGATAAGGTGTCCATATGTGTGTGGATTTATCTCTGGGCTTTCTATTTTGTTCCATTGATCTATATGTCTGTCTTTGTGCCAGTACCATACTGTCTTGATGACTGTGGCTTTGTAGTAGAGCCTGAAGTCAGGCAAGTTGATTCCTCCAGTTCCATTCTTCTTTCTCAAGATTGCTTTGGCTATTCGAGGTTTTTTGTATTTCCATACAAATCTTGAAATTATTTGTTCTAGTTCTGTGAAAAATGTGGCTGGTAGCTTGATAGGGATTGCATTGAATTTGTAAATTGCTTTGGGTAGTATACTCATTTTCACTATATTGATTCAATGGAGTAAAGACAATCTCTTTAACAAGTGGTGCTGGGAAAACTGGTCAACCACTTGTAAAAGAATGAAACTAGATCACTTTCTAACACCGCACACAAAAATAAACTCAAAATGGATTAAAGATCTAAATGTAAGATCAGAAACTATAAAACTCCTAGAGGAGAACATAGGCAAAACACTCTCAGACATAAATCACAGCAGGATCCTCTATGATCCACCTCCCAGAATTCTGGAAATAAAAGCAAAAATAAACAAATGGGATCTAATTAAAATTAAAAGCTTCTGCACAACAAAGGAAAATATAAGCAAGGTGAAAAGACAGCCTTCTGAATGGGCGAAAATAATAGCAAATGAAGTAACTGACAAACAACTAATCTCAAAAATATACAAGCAACTGATGCAGCTCAATTCCAGAAAAATAAACGACCCAATCAAAAAAATGGGACAAAGAACTAAATAGACATTTCTCCAAAGAAGACATACAGATGGCTAACAAACACATGAAAAGATGCTCAACATCACTCATTATTAGAGAAATGCAAATCAAAACCACAATGAGGTGCCACTTCACACCAGTCAGAATGGCTGCGATCCAAAAATCTGCAAGCAATAAATGCTGGAGAGGGTGTGGAGAAGAGGGAACCCTCCTACACTGTTGGTGGGAATGCAAACTAGTACAGCCACTATGGAGAACAGTGTGGAGATTCCTTAAAAAATTGCAAATAGAACTACCTTATGACCCAGCAATCCCACTGCTGGGCATACACACCGAGGAAACCAGAATTGAAAGAGACACATGTACCCCAATGTTCATCGCAGCACTGTTTATAATAGCCAGGACATGGAAACAACCTAGATGTCCATCAGCAGATGAATGGATAAGAAAGCTGTGGTACATATACACAATGGAGTATTACTCAGCCGTTGAAAAGAATTCATTTGAATCAGTTCTGATGAGATGGATGAAACTGGAGCCAATTATACAGAGTGAAGTAAGCCAGAAAGAAAAACACCAATACAGTTTACTAACACATATATATGGAATTTAGGAAGATGGCAATGACGACCCAGTATGCAAGACAGGAAAAAAGACACAGATGTGTATAACGGACTTTTGGACTCAGAGGGAGAGGGAGAGGGTGGGATGATTTGGGAGAATGGCATTCTAACATGTATACTATCATGTAAGAATTGAATCGCCAGTCTATGCCTGACGCAGGATACAGTATGCTTGGGGCTGGTGCATGGGGATGACCCACAGAGATGTTATGGGGAAGGAGGTGGGAGGGGGGTTCATGTTTGGGAATGCATGTAAGAATTAAAGATTTTAAAATTTAAAAAGTAAAAAACTAAAAATGAAAAAAAAAAAGTTACAAATTGGACCCTTTACTCTTTTCTGCCTTTTCTGTAATTACCAAGCCCCGCGTGCTTTGCCTATGCCCCAGACAGTCTCTGGTCAATTCAATAATTGTAGGAACACAGTCTAATCTACCTGGTCCACTCAGGACCTGTCCCTGGCCATTCCTTGTTCTTTTATAATACACTTCTGTCTTTTATAATAAAAACGATGCTTATAAAATAATGGTACAACTTGGACTTAGAAACACAGAGCTTGGGTTCCAGTGTTGGCTTTGATATTTACTGGTTGTTTGACCAGGTAAGTCAGGCAATCTTTCTGAGCCTGTTTCCTTATCACTAAACTGAGGAGGACAGCGTTTATTTCAATTACCATAAGTTTGTCACGAGAAGTAGAAGAGATAAGTAAAGTGAATAAAGAAGTAGATGTGATTAAAGTGAGCTTCAGTCATTAATTGAAGTTCATATGGGCTTCTCTGGTAACTCAGAGGTTAAAGCGTCTATCTGCAATGGAGGAGGCCTGGGTTCAATCCCTGGGTCAGGAAGATCCCCTGGAGAAGGAAATGGCAACCCACTCCAATATTCTTGCCTGGAGAATCCCATGGACGGAGGAGCCTGGGGGCTACAGTCCACGGGGTCGCAAACAGTCAGACATGACTGAGTGACTTCACTTTCATGTTCTATCAAATTCACTCAAAAACATCAATAATGGGGAAGTATTAGGTTTCAAACTTAACTGATATGGATTGACAAGCCACTTGTCTCAATTTCTTGATATTTCTAACCTGTGGGAAATTAGGCATGAATTTTACTTGGAGAAGAAAGAGGCTATGTTTTCATGTTTAGTAGCAAAACAGGTTGAAGAAAAGTCATACTACCATTGGGTTCAGTTCAGTTCAGTCGCTCAGTCGTGTCCGACTCTTTGCGACCCCATGAATCGCAGCACACCAGGCCTCCCTGTTCATCACCATCTCCTGGAGTTCACTCTGACTCATGTCCATCGAGTCAGTGATGCCATCCAGCCATCTCATCCTCGGTCTTCCCCTTCTCCTGCCCCCAATCCCTCCCAGCATCAGAGTCTTTTCCAATGAGTCAACTCTTCGCATGAGGTGGCCAAAGTACTGGAGCTTCAGCTTTAGCTACATTCCTTCCAAAGAAATCCCAGGGCTGATCTCTTTCAGAATGGACTGGTTGGATCTCCTTGCAGTCCAAGGGACTCTCAAGAGTCTTCTCCAACACCACAGTTCAAAAGCATCAATTCTTCAGCGCTCAGCCTTCTTCACAGTCCAACTCTCACATCCATACATGACCACAGGAAAAACCATAGCCTTGACTAGACAGACCTTAGTCGGCAAAGTAGTGTCTCTGCTTTTGAATATGCTATCTAGGTTGGTCATAACTTTTCTTCCAAGGAGTAAGCGTCTTTTAATTTCATGGCTGCAGTCACCATCTGCAGTGATTTTGGAGCCTCCAAAAATAAAGTCGGACACTGTTTCCACTGTTTCCCCATCTATTTCCCATGAAGTGATGGGACCAGATGCCATGATCTTCGTTTTCTGAATGTTGAGCTTTCTGCCAACTTTTTCACTCTCCTCTTTCACTTTCATCAAGAGGCTTTTTAGTTCCTCTTCCCTTTCTGCCGTAAGGGTGGTGTCATCTGCATATCTGAGGTTATTGATATTTCTCCTGGCAATCTTGATTCCAGCTTGTGTTTCTTCCAGTCCAGCGTTTCTCATGATGTAATCTGCATAGAAGTTAAATAAGCAGGGTGACAATATACAGTCTTGATGTACTCATTTTCCTATTTGGAACCACTCTGTTGTTCCATGTCCAGTTCTAACTGTTGCTTCCTGACCTGCATACAGGTTTCTCAAGAGGCAGGTCAGGTGGTCTGGTATTCCCACCTCTTTCAGAATTTTCCACAGCATATTGTGATCCACACAGTCAAAGGCTTTGGCATAGTCAATAAAGCAGAAATAGATGTTTTTCTGGAACTCTCTTGGTTTTTCCATGATCCAGCGGATGTTGGCAATTTGATCTCTGGTTCCTCTGCCTTTTCTAAAACCACCTTGAATGTCAGGGTGTTCACAGTTCACGTATTGCTGAAGCCTGCCTTGGAGAATTTTGAGCATTACTTTACTAACATGTGAGATGAGTGCAATTGTGCGGTAGTTTGAGCATTCTTTGGCATTGCCTTTCTTTGGGATTGGAATGAAAACTGACCTTTTCCAGTCCTGTGGCCACTGCTGAGTTTTCCAAATGTGCTGCCATATTGAGTGCAGCACTTTCACAGCATCATCTTTCAGGATTTGAAAGAGCTCAATTGGAATTCCATCACCTCCACTAGCTTTGTTCATAGTGATGCTTTCTGAGGCCCACTTGACTTCACATTCCAAGATGTCAGGCTCTAGATTAGTGATCACATCATCATGACTATCTGGGTCATGAAGATCTTTTTTGTACAGTTCTTCCATGTATTCTTGCCACCTCTTCTTAATTCTTCTGCTTCTGTTAGGTCCAGACCATTTCTGTCCTTTATCGAGCCCATACTCACAGAAAACTAGTCAATCTAATCGCACTAGGACCACAGCCTTGTCTAACTCAATGAAACCAAGCCATGCCTGTGGGGCAACCCAAGATAGGCGGGTCATGGTGGAGAGGTCTGACAGAATGTGGTCCACTGGAGAAGGGAATGGCAAGCCACTTCAGTATCCTGCCTTGAGAACCCCATGAACAGTATGAAAAGGCAATATGATAGGACACCAAAAGAGGAACTCCCCAGGTCATTAGGTGCCCAATATGCTACTGGAGATCAGAGGAGAAATAACTGCAGAAACAGTGAAGGGATGGAGCCAAAGCAAAAACAATACCCAGTTGTGGGTATGACTGGTGATAGAAGCAAGATCCAATGCTATAAAGAGCAATATTGCATAGGAGCCTGGAATGTCAGGTCCATGAATCAAGGCAAATTGGAAGTGGTCAAACAAGAGATGGCAAGGGTGAATGTCGACATTCTAGGAATCAGCAAACTAAAATGGACTGGAATGGGTGAATTTAACTCAGATGACCATTATATCTACTACTGTGGGCAGGAATCCCTCAGAATAAATGGAGTAGCCATCATGGTCAACAAAAGAGTCCAAAATGCAATACTTGGATGCAATCTCAAAAATGACAGAATGATCTCTGTTCGTCTCCAAGGCAAACCATTCAATATCACAGTTATCCAAGTCTATGCCCCAACCAATAATGCTGAAGAAGCTGAACTTGAACAGTTTCATGAAGAGCTACAAGACCTTTTAGAACTAACACCCCAAAAAGATGTCCTTTTCATTACAGGGGACTGGAATGCAAAAGTAGGAAGTCAAGAAACACCTGGAGTAACAGGCAAATTTGGCCTTGGAATATGGAATGAAGCAGGGCAAAGACTAATAGAGTTTTGCCAAAAAAAATGCACTGGTCATAGCAAACACCTTCTTCCAACAACACAAGAGAAGTCTCTACACATAGACATCACCAGATGGTCAACACCGAAATCAGATTGATTATATTCTCTGCAGCCAAAGATGGAGAAGCTCTATACAGTCAACAAAAACAAGACCAGGAGCTGACTGTGGCTCAGATCATGAACTCCTTATTACCATTGGGTAGTGTTGCATAATAGTCTATCAAGCAGAGCATCAGACCTAGAATTAACAACACTGTGTTGTATATTTGAAAACTGTTAAGACAGTAAATCTTCATCACAAGAAAAAAGTTTTTTATGTGACTATGGGTGGTGTCAGATGTTAATGAACTTATAGTGGTGATCATTTTGCAGTATATACAAGTATGGAATCATTATGTTGTATGCACGTGTCCGATTCTTTGCGACCTCACGGACTGTAGCCTGCCACTCCTCTGTCCGTGAGATTGTCCCGGCAAGAATCCTGGAGTGAGTTGCCACTTCCTCCTCCAGGGGAGCTTCCCGACTCAGGGTCAGAACACGGGTTTCCTGCATTGCAGGCAGATTCTTTACCACTGAGCCGGCAGGGGAGCCCTGTTATGTCGTATACCTGACACTAATTATGCCTTAGTGAAAAATACTTCCAACCTATGCCAATTACATGTACTGTTCTGTCAAAAGGGACTACATGAGCGCTTATGAGGTCACGGCAAAAACACTTTCCAAAAACATACAGACACACACCAAGGGGCAAAAATGTTCTCTGCAACAGTTTCAAGAGATCAAGTGAAACTCATATGTTTACATTCAGCTTGTGGTGTGTTGAGAAAGGATTTCTTATTACTCCTATTTTATCTTTAAAAAGGTGGCAAGTAATTCCTATTCAACTGAACAATATGGTTGAAGGAAATTTCTAGAATGTCGCCATACTAAAAAAAATTCAAGAATTTAAAAAATATAGCCACAACAAAGGGAAAAGTCACGGTATAATTTCGTGGAGCACTGAGATTATTTTTCTGGTGATATTCAAGCCTTAAAACACAGAAGAGAGTGAACTAAAACCCCACTCCTGATGTCCCAGACATCCCCAGAGGCCCAGTTTACCTGTTAAACCAGTCGTCTGTGTATCTAGAATAAGGATAGGGATCATTGCTGCTGAAGTCGTAGCTCGCCTCAGCGTTCTGCAAAACACAAGGTGCGTTATTAGGTCATGAATCCAGAGCACCGGCATGAGAAGATGCTAAGAGACACAACTGTCTTACGTGGACAGTCCCTCACCCAGGGTTATGTCAACCTACTTTCTGGACCAGCCCTTGGAGAGGTGACAGAGCAGGTGTGTGTCCATGGAGGTTTCTATCCTCTCCTGGTATCCTCTTTTCCAAGCTCCCTCACCCCAGCCTGTTCCAGGTCCTCAAAGTGTTAGCAAATTTGGTGCTCCCCAGGACCATCTCCATTTTAAGTTGAGGGACCACTGTGGGTCAGTGGGGCTCACTTGGAGTCAAGACTCACATTAAGCTTCCCTGGACTGATGGCCAGAAGGTTCTAGTTCTCATGTCACAAGTGAGGAAGCCTGTTGCTTTATGTACAACTCATTCCCAGCTCCCAGCTTTGGGCCGACAGAGGCTTGTCTCCTTTACGATTACGAGTGTTAAACCCAAGACCCAAACACTGGCCACAATATCAACCTCGTTTATTTACTCAACAAATATCATTGAGTCTAATATATACCAGGCCTTCCCTGGTAGCTCAGCTGGTAACCTGCAAGGCAGGAGACCCCGGTTTGTTTCCTGGGTCTGGAAAATCTGCTGGAGGAGGGATAGGCTACCCACTCCAGTATTCTTGGGCTTCCCTGGTGGCTCACAAGGTAAAGAATTCACCTGCAATGCAGGAGAGCTGGGTTCGATCCCTGGGTTGGGAAGATTCCCTGGAGAAGGGAATGGCTACCCACTCCAGTATTCTGGCCTAGAGAATTCCATGGACACTCCATGGGGTGGCAAAGAGTTGGACACGACAGAGCCACTTTCACTTTTTATTTTCATATACCAAGGACCATTCCGAGGATGGGAATACAGTGGTGACATCCCTGCCCACATGTAACTTACAGCCTAATTGGGGGGACAGATATCAATCCAACAAGTAAATACAGGATTGCAAACAAGGGTCTTCTTAACCCTACAGGTTACGATGAAGAGTTTAAATTCTATGCAGTCCAGCACCTCCATTTTTCCCACTAAGAGTCTTGCCCCTCAGAAATCAATTATGTACTCACTTAATTTGTCTCTAAGTGATTTTATGTTTTAATTTTTTCCATCTCAGTCTTCAACCGGTCAGCCTTTTATTTTGGTCCATGATGGGAGATAGTCCCCCACAACCAGGTGGCTAATCCCTTCCTTCCTCCTCGCCGTCTTGTAGGCTGCCCAGGGATGCGGAGTCCCATGAAGCTCCTCTCTTCTCATCCCACCCTCCCTCCTTTGTTTTTGAGGTCTGCAACCAAGATCCCAGATGGTTTCCTGGTCCACAGTATCCACTTGGCTGGGAATCACTGGGTTAGGTGCATATTCCAGCTTGGAGATGTCTCGATTCCAAGGCACCCTGAGACATTTTCAGGAGTTGTGCCCTTTTATGAGACAAAACACTATAGTTTGTAATAGTGTTACATGATGTTTGCATGATGTTTTTAAGAGCAAATTGACCAGTTCCATGAGTCTGGGTTTCCATTTGTTGGGTGGCAAAGGGCCATCAGTAGCTGGAACGACCTGAATTGTAATACTAATGTATTAAAATAAATGTGCTTGGGGCAGAAGTCACCTTGAAATTTGTTTAAAATTTTTTCATTTAAAAGGTTTTAGCTTTACTGAGGTATAACAGATACACAAAATATCCCATAAATTCAATGTGTGCATCTTGCTGAGTTTGGACATGTGTACATACTCACGACACCATCTCCACAACCTAGGTGCTCAACATCCCCATTACCTCTAAGAATGTCCTTGTGTTCTTTTTTTTTTTTTTTTTTTGGTAAGAACATTTACCATGAAACCTATCCTCTGAACATATTTTATAGTATATAATACTGTATTGCTGACTGTTACATGACAGAGGTCTAGAGTTTATTCATTTGTATAACGGGAACATCATATTCATTGAAAAACAATTCCTTATTCCATTTAAAATTTGGACCACTCATTGTATATTGGGCACTGAACATGGCTGTCTGTGTTCTAGAATCTAGGTCTTCCTTCAGTTCCTGGCTTTAGAGAGGATAATGTCCTGTCTCCACTGGTCATAATTATTGGCAAATACCCAAATCACCTGCATTCACCATTAATATAAGCCCATCTTTGGAAGATCCTCTCAGATTTGGCATTTTTTTTTTCTTGACTTTTCTTGAGCTATTTAGATTCAGTTCTTTCAAGGGATACTATCTTAAAAGTAACTTCTTCCTCTTCCCTAAGTATGTTTGGTTACCTCTAAACTTCCCTGAATTTTTGAGACAAGAGCATCCTTAGGTAGGGTTGGTGGAGTGGGAATATCAAGAGGAATACAATCTTTTGGGTTTCAAAGCTGAGGTTGAAACTTTAAACAGTTGATTTGGAAGATTATTTGCTAAGCTTGGTTTGTTTCTATGTAAAAGAGATTAAAAGGCCCCAGTCTAAGGTGAGCTGAATGGAAAATTCATGGACTAGCCCTCCTGAGGCCCTCAGAGGGGACCCTGAGTGCTACCTCTTTCTTCTGAACTGGGTTCCTGGAGTGGGAAGGGGATGCATTGGAATGTTGAATCTCAGAGAGGTCTGGGACTCATCCTAGGACAGAAGCTGAGGACCAGAAGCAGCTCTGTGGGGTCTCTTAGCTGAGAGACCTGGGGTGGCCCTCCTCTGTGCTGTGTGATACACAGCACCAAGCAGGAAGCAGCGAAATAATCTTGGGAGGCTGAAATTAGTGAGAACATGATGAGAGAACAAGCTGCCCCAAGAAGTTCAGGGGTCAGGACAGTGAGGATCCAGGGTTCAGAGAGAATATACGAGAAGGGATGAATGAGGCCTGTGGGAGTGGAGCTGCAGTTGATGGTTCCAAGGGGAAGAGGTGATGAGACATGAGCTCTAGGACCCCACCCCCTCTTCTTGATTCTGTGCTAGTCCTTTAAAGCTTGAGGGTGGAGGCGGGAGGGTGGGGGCACAACTTGAGCAGGACAATGTCAAATTTCTACCACTGGTAGAGTAGCTTGTTGGATAGAAATTAAATTCCACTAGAGGAAAAATAAAATCAGACCTTTCTGCCCTTTTGTGTTTGCCTCCTAAGCAGCTGACCCATTTCTCCAGGTTTCTCACTCACAATTGTCTCCTGAGGTCTGGGCTGAGGTCTTTGGCTCTAAGTCCTGGTTCTGGAGGAAATGGCTTGCAGTGAGGTGGGTTTGGGGCAGAGGGAGGCACTGGAGAATTCTGACAACAGAGTTTGATTCTGAGAAGCCACAGACTCTGAGACCACTTTTATAGCAAGAAGAAAGACCATGTATTGTCTGAGGTCAGCTTCACCTCTGAAGGTGGAAATGGATGGAGAGAGAGGAACTTTAATTTGTTGTCTTTACAATTAATTTGATGACTAATGCTAATTCCTTGTGTAATAGTCTATGCTGAGACTGTGCATTAAGGAAGGCAAACAGTTGTTTTTGTTTGGTCATATATTTTCTGGCTAAAAGTCAAATTGTTTATAGCAAGAAAGGATGAGCAACTTTTTGCAAGGGTTCTGTTTATAATTTTATAGCCCGAACTGAATCATTTATTGATCTGAACTACAATGTTGTCATCCATAAAATTGTCTGTGTACAGGAATAAATTAAACTGGCCTTGGATTATACTGAAATTTTCTAAAATATCCATTAACATGGATGTTTGGGAGGAAGTAGAGTCTCTGTAGATTTAATAGTTGGGAATCCAAGGCTAAACCAGAAGCTTGTTTTAGTTTGAATTCTGTAACATTGTCCAAAAATACATTAGCCTATTTTCCTTTAGAAACTACTAGCTGTTTAGTGAACATAATTTAATCATTGATGATTCAGGGTCAGGCTGATTCAGAGTCACCATTAAGAGTAACATAGCAGAGAAAGTTGGAAGATTGGGTTGAATCCAAAATGACCTCAGGGCATCTCTGCAAGTTATTTCTGGAAGAAACTTCTGATAATGGCTCATTTATTCTTTAAGAGTTGAGTGCAGGGAAAAAAATACATCCAGTAATTAATTATCTAAGTCTTAGTTTCTGAATACTTGAATGCATAGTCAGAAAGCAACGCTAGATTGCTCATATGCTTGTGTCTGACCCTTCGCGACCCCATGGACTGTAGCCCACCAGGCTCCTCTGTCCAAGGGAATTTTCCCGGCAAGGATTGGAGTGGGTGCCATTTCCTACTCTATGGGGTCTTCCCAACCCAGGGCTCTAACCCTCACCTCTTACATCTCCTGCACTGGCAGGTGGCTTCTTTACCACTAGTGCCACCTGGAGAGCCCCAGTACTAGATTGTTGTTGGTGTACAGTCACTGAGTCATGTCTGACTCTTTGTGACCCCATGGACTGCATGCTGCGCACCAGGCTTCCCTGCCCTTCACATCTCTCGGAGCTTGCTCAAACTCATGTCCATCGAGTTGATGATGCCATTCCACCATCTCGTCCTCTGCTGTCCCCTTCTCCTCCTGCCTTCTATCTTTTTCCAGCATCAGGATCTTTCCCAATGAGTCAGTTCTTTGCATCAGGCGGCCAAAGTATTGGAGCTTCAGCTTCAGCATCAGTCCTTCCAATGAATATTCAGGACTGATTTCCTTTAGGATTGACTGGTTTGACCTCCTTGCAGTCCAAGGTGTTGGGAGCCAGCATGAGGAACTCCACCCATGGCAAAGGTCATGAGGAAGGAAGCTTGGCATATGCAAAGGCATGATCAAGCCTCAGGAAACCCCCTGTTCCCAAGCATCTACCCCCAAAACCAGAGTACTTTGCGGGAAGCTCTCCCCCATAACCATTTCTCTCAGAGAAGGAGTTAACTTGCAGCTCCAGTTAATAAAAATTCCTGGGTGTGACAAGAGTGTTTCAACTTACGAACTCTGAAGGTTCTCTGGCCTGCCTGATCAGGCTCGTCTGGCCACATGTGATTGTTTACAGCCTCCCAACAGTGAGAGGCATGGGATGTTTTAAAACTTTCTAAATACAGACTCTTTTGAGAAGTTAGAAGATCATTAGTATAGTATTAGTAGGTTGATTAGAAATTACATTGGTGAAGGAATTACATTTGTCCTGCCAATAATTACTGCTGATTCCCTGCCCTGGGTGTGACAAGGATGTCTCAGGTCAAACCTCTCTGCTGACAGACTAGCTTGTGTGACAGGATTATCCATACTCCTGCCACTACGCACATGATTGTTTACTACCTCTCAGCCATAAACAGCACAGAGAGTTTGGACTATTAGCATAGGGCTTTTTTCATTGATGAGTCAATGATTGCCATCAGGCCTCCATATCCTTAGGCACCTGGGAATAATATTAATCAATGTATTTGGAATATAGAAAAGGAAATATAGTAGTTTTTTGATGTTAGCAATACTAGACTTTTTGAGTTAATGAATTTTCTCTTTTATTATAGACCACTGTACTTTGTTATAAATCACTATAAATCACTGTGTCCTTGCTATGCAAAAATGTAACTTTATCACTATCTTAAAACAAAATAGATCTTAAGGGGAACATTGGTAAAGGGTTTACATTTGTTGAGCCAATATTTGCTGCTAAAACTTCATATTCCTGCCCTTATAATGACTATAACTAGCATATAGGAAAAATAAGTATTAACCTTTAAGATTAATCATGTTAAACCTTAGGTTAAGTAAATTCCTTTCTTGATTGTAACTCACTACACCCTCACCCTATAGGAATGCAACTTTATTTGGAGGGTGGCGCCTGATTTAAGAAAAAATCACCCCTGGAAAAATAAGTTTTCTGGTTAACTGATCGGTATCAGAAAGGGCCATAAAATGTCAGCAGACCTCATGGCCAAAAGATGATGAAACTCATAAGACCTTTGTATAATTTTATATGAAGCACCTGATTGTGACAAGGGTCAGGTCTGCTGACCCCCACATGACTCTGTATTCATCCCTATGTATAACAAAAAGGTATATAAACAAACCTGAAAAATAAAGAAATCGGATCAGTTTTCGGAAAGACTGATTCCCTCATGTCGTTCTTTTCTGCTCCCCATTTTTCTGGCTGAATTCCCATCTGGAGCATGGATGCTATTCCACGTAATCCAAGTTATTCAGCCTCTTTTTCTCCACTAATCTTCCGACTACACTATCTGTTTCTAATCTCCCTCTATATCTGTAATTAAATAAGTTTTTTCCAGGACGCCGACTCCGTCCCCACCTTCAAATCACCCTGGATCCACCGGGGCTGGACCCCGGCACCAAGGCGGGGACTCTCAAGAGTCTTTAACACCATAATTCAAAAGCATCAATTCTCTCTGGCACTCAGCCTTCTTTATGGTCCAACTTTCAAATCTATACATGACTACTGGAAACATCACGGCTTTCACTATATGGACCTTCGTAAGCAAAGTAATGTTTCTGCTTTTTAATATGCTGTCTAGGTTTGCCATAGCTTTTTTTCCAAGGAGCAAGTGTCTTTTAATTTTCATGGTTGCAGTCACCATCTGCAGTGAGTTTGGAGCCCCCAAAATACAAGATTAGCTCTCAGGAAAGAAATTTAATAATTACCAGTTTGCCTATTTACACTGTGCATTTCCCATAAGATTGGTTTGTCTGCCCTCTTGGCTTAGTAAGGACAAGGGACTTACAAATTTTCACAAAACCTTCTGACCCCATTATATCTGAGGTACTGCCATTAAAGGCATGTCTGATGCTTGGGCTGGTCTCACTGTGGAAGCTGGTGGTGGGCCTGGCAGCAACCATATCTGAATTGCTTTAACATTTTCAGAGAAGCTTCTGAGACCTTTGAGACTGAACTCAGTTCTGGCACCGCCACCCTGGTCTCCCAGTCTGGACTCTGCCTGTTCTGGGACCATTGGGTTTTCCTTGCTGGGTTGTACAAGTGGATGTGTCTGCAGGTGTCAGATTGGAGTAGGGAAAGGAAAAGAGGCATTAAATCAGACAGATCTGGTTCTGACCCAGGCTATTTGGTCTTGGCAATATTCATAGTTTCCGGAAACTGAAATTTTCCTCATCTTTAAAATGCAAATGACAAAATGGTAGCTGTTTATTGCTATGAGGGTAAAAGGGAGGAAGGAAGGAAGGGATATGAGCCAGGAAGCACCCTATGGATGACCTTGCACTTCTGCTTTTATCATCTATGTCAAAAGTCACAAAATATGAGTCCTGAGCCACATTCAGCCCACCACTTGTTTTTCTAAATAAAGTTTTATTGGAACATAATCATGTTCATTTGCTTATGGGTTGCATATGGCTGTTTTCACACTGTAACAGCAGATTTAAGTAGTTGTGACAGAAGCCTACAAATCTTAAAATATTTACTATCTTTTACAGAAAGAATTTACCTGCATGGATCACAGTCTTGTCATGGAGAAGGGATTGTGTAATTCAATGAAGCTATGAACCATGCTTTGCAGGGCCACCCAAGACAGATGGTCATAGGACCATTCTGACAAATCATGGTCCACTGGAGGAGGAAATGGCAATCCACTCCAGCATTCTTGCCTGGAGAACCTCAGGAACAGTATGAAAAGGAAGAAGATATGACACCAGAAGATGAGCCCCCCAGGTTGGAAGGTGTCCAATATGCTACTGGTGAAGAGTGAAGAGACATTACTAACAGCTCCAGAAAGAATGAAGAAGCGTGGCTGAAGAGGAAGTGATGCCCAGTTGTGGATGTGTCCGGCAATGAAAGTAAAGTCCAATGCTGTAAAGAACAATGTTGTATAGAACTTGGATTGTTAGGTCCATGAGTCAAGATAAATTGGATGTGGTCAAGCAGGAGATGGCAAGATTGAACACTGACATCTTAAGAATCAATGAATTAAAATGGATGGGAGTGGGTAAATTTAATTCAGGTGACCCTTGCATCTACTACGCAGACAAGAATCTCATAGAAGAACTGGACTAACCCTTATAGTCAACAAAAGAGTCCAAAATGCAGTCCTTGGGTGCAGCTTCAAAAATGACAGAATGATTTTGATTCATTTCCAAGACAAACCATCCCAATATCACAGTATTCTGGGTCTATGCCCCAACCACTGATGCCAAAGAAGCTGAAGCTGACCAAGCTGACCATGAAGGCCTACAACATCTTCTAGAACTAACATTAAAAAAAAATGTCCTAAAAAAAGAGTCCTTTCATCATAGGAAATTCGGATATAAAAGTAGGAAGTCAAGAGATACTCAGAAGAACCAAGTTTGGCCTTGGAGTACAAAATGAAACATTGCAAAGGATAACAGAGTTTTGTCAAGAGAACATCCTGGCCATAGCAAACATGCTTCTCCAACAATTCAAGACACGACTCTACACATGGACATCACCAGATGGTTAATACCGAAATCAGATTGGTTATGTTATCTGCAGTCAAAGATAGAGCTCTATACAGTCAGCAAAAACAAGACCTGGAGTTGACTGTGGCTCAGATCATCAGCCGCTTATTGCAAAATTCAGGCTTAAACTGAAGAAAGAAGAGAAAACGACTAGGCCATTCAGGTATGACCTAAATCAAATCCCTTATGATTATACAGTAGAGGTGAAAAGTAGACTCAAGGGATTAGATCTGATAGACAATGTGCCTGAAGAACTATGGACACAGGTTCATAAAACTGTTCCGAAGATGGTGACCAAAACCAGCCCCAAGAAAAAGAAATGCAAGACAAAATGTTGTCTGAGGAGGCCTCACAAATGGCTAAGAAAAGAAGAGAAGCAAAAGGCAAGGGAGAGAGGGGAAGATATACCCAAATGAATGCAGAGTTCCAGAAAATACAAAGGAGAGATAAGAAGGCCTTTTTAAATGAACAATGCAAAGAAATAGAGGAAAACAATAGAATGGGAAAGACTAGAGATCTCTTCAGGAAAATTGGAGAAAACAAGGGAGCATTTCATGCGAGGATGGGCACAATTAAGGACAGAAATGGCAAGGACCTAACAGAAGCACAAGAGATTAAGAAGAGGTGGCACGAATACAAAGAAGAACCATACAAAAATGTCTTAATGACCTGGATAACCATGATGGTGTCATCACTCACCTAGAGCTGGACATCTTGGAGTGTGAATTCAAGTGGACCGTAGGAAGCATCACTATGAGCAAAGCTAGAGGAGGTGATGGAATTCGAGGTGAGTAGTTAAAATCCTAAAAGATGATGCTGTTAATGTGCTACACTTAATATGTCAGCAAATTTGCAAAACTCAGCAGTGGCCACAGAACTGGAAAAGGTCAATTTTCATTCCAATCCTAAAAAAGAGCACTGCCAAAGAATGTTCCAATTACTACACAATTGCACTCATTTCACATGCTAGCAAGGTTGTGCTCAAAATCCTTCAAGCCCTAGCTTGTACATGAACTGAGAACTACCAGATGTACAAACTGGGTTTTGAAGAGGCAGAGGAACCAGGGATCAAATTGCCAACATTTGATGGATCATGGAGACAGCAAGAGATTTCCAGAAAAATATCTACTTCTGCTTAATTGATTATGTTAAAGTCTCTGACTTTATGGATCACAATAAACTGAAGAATTAAGAGATGGGACCAGACGACCTTACTTGTCTCCTGAGAAATCTATCTAGGGATCAAGAAGCTATAGTTAGAACAGGATCTGGAACAATGGAATGGTTCCAAATAGGGAAAGAAGTATGACAAGGCTGTATATTGTCACCCTGCTTACTTAACTTCTATGCAGAGTACATCATGCAAAACGCTGGGCTGGATGAATCACAAGCTGGAACCAAGATTGCTGGGAGAAATATCAATATACTCACATATGCAGATGACACTCTTCTAATGGCAGAAAGCTAAGAGGAACTAAAGAGCCTACTGATGAAGGTGAAAGAGGAGAGTGAAAAAGCTGGCTTAAAACTCAACATTCAAAAAATTAAGATCATGGCATCAGGTCCCATCACTTTATGGCAAATAGAAGGGAGAAAAGTGGAAGCGGTGACAGATTTTATTTTCTTGGGCTTCAAAATCACTGTGGACAGTGATTTCGGCTATGAAATTAAAAGATACTTGCTCCTTGGAAGGAAAGCTAAGACATACCCAGTCAGTGTATTAAAAAGCAGAGACATCACCTTGCCGGCAAAGGTCCCTAGAGTCACAGTTCCCCAGAAGGAGGTGCTGTTTTGCAACTCACTCATCAGTAGGGGGAGATTTTTTTTTTCTGTTTCACAAGAAAGCAGGTAAGGACTAGCATGTGTTTGAGCCACAGCAAGAAATACATCTGTCTAGTTACAGTCATGTATAAGCCAAGACCGCAGAGGAATTGTACCAGGGAAACAATGTGTCCCTGTGAGATGCCAGGTAATTCCAGACTCAAATAATATCTCACGCAGTGAGAGTTTGTGCTAATGGTACATCATGACATGTGATTAGTCGCCAGTGTAATTTCACAGCAACAGGCACTCAGAACAAGAGCGTAGGTTGCATTTGTCCCTTTATTCTGGCTTGCTCTTTTCTCTCAAGGCATTTAACCACATAACCCAGCTAGGAGCTGGTAACAGTATCAGCTGAAATTGCTCTGTGCTTAGGGACTAATGAGACAGGAGCAAGCTTCCCAGATAGACTCCCAAACTGCAAACTTATCGTCCTAGAACCAAGCTCATCTGTATGGAAATTGAGCAGAAAAGAGCCCAGGCCACTAGAGTCTGAAGAATTTCGCTCTATGCCTTCTTGCATCTGATGTGGTCATAAAGTTTCCAATGGCGCATATTTAAATTTTCCTCAATTCATTCTCCCACATGCACTGGTTTAAGGATCATGTTCAGCTCACTTTTGACTGAAACCAACATTAAAGAGATTTATGTATATCTTAAGTCTAGCAGTAAAACTTAATGAAATTTATCTGTATATCTAAGGTTATTGATATTTCTCCCAGCAATCTTCTTTCCAGCTTGTGCTTCTTCCAGCCTAGCGTGTCTCATGATGTACTCTGCATATAAGTTAAATAAGCAGGGTGACAATATACAGCCTTGACACACTCCTTTTCCTATTTGGACCAGTCTGTTGTTCCATGTGCAGTTCTAACTGTTGCTTCCTGACATGAATACAGGTTTCTCAAGAGGCAGGTCAGGTGGTCTGGTATTCCCATCTCTTTAACAATTTTCCACAGTTTATTGTGATTCACACAGTCAAAGGCTTTGGCATAGTCAAAAAAGCAGAAATAGATGTTTTCCTGGAACTCTCTTGCTTTTTTTATAATCTAACAGATGTTGGCAATTTGATCTCTGGTTCCTCTGCCTTTTCTAAAACCAGCTTGAATATCTGGACATTTGTGGTTCACATATTATTGAGCCTGGCTTGGAAAATTTTGAGCATTACTTGATTAGTGTGTGAGATGAGTGCAATTGTGTGGTAGTTTGAGCATTCTTTGGCATTGCCTTTCTTTGGGATTGGAATGAAAACTGACCTTTTCCAGTCCTGTGGCCACTGCTGAGTTTTCCAAATTTGCTGGCATATTGAGCACAGTACTTTCACAGCATGATCTTTCAGGATTTGAAATAGCTCAACTGGAATTCCATCACCTCCACTAGCTTTGTTTGTAGGGATGCTTTCTAAGGCCCACTTGACTTCATATTCCAGGATGTCTGGCTCTAGATGAGTGATCACACCATCGTGATTATCCGGGTCATGAAGATCCTTTTTGTACAGTCCTTCTGTGTATTCTTGCCACCTCTCTTAATATCTTCTGCTTCTGTTACATCCAGACCATTTCTGTCCTTTATCCAGCCCATCTTTGCATGAAATGTTCCCTTGGTATCTCTAATTTTCTTGAAGAGATCTCTAGTCTTTCCCATTCTGTTCTTTTCCTCTATTTCTTTGCATTGATCACTGAGGAAGGCTTTCTTATCTCTTCTTGCTATTTTTTGAACTGTGCATTCAAATGGGAATATCTTTCCTTTTCTCCTTTGCTTTTCACTTCTCTTTTTTTCACAGCTCTTTGTAAGACCTCCTCAGACAGCCATTTTCCTTTTTTGCATTTCTTTTCCATGGGGATGGTCTTGATCCCTGTCTCCTGTACAAGGTCACGAACCTCCATACATAGTTCATCAGGCAGTCTGTCTATCAGATCTACTCCCTTAAATCTATTTCTCACTTCAATTGTATAATCATAACGGATTTGATTTAGGTCATACCTGACCAGTCTAGTGGTTTTCCCTACTTTCTTCAGTTTAAGTCTGAATTTGGCAATAAGGAGTTCATGATCTGAACCACAGTCAGCTCCTGGTCTTGTTTTTGCTGACTGTATAGAGCTTCTCCAACTTTGGGTGCAAAGAATATAATCAATCTGGTTTCATTGTTGACCATCTGATGATGTCCATGTGTAGTCTTCTCTTGTGTTGTTGGAAGAGGGTGTTTGCTATGACCAGTGTGTTCTCTTGGCAAAATTCTATTAGCCTTTGCCCTTCTTCATTCCGCACTCCAAGGCCAAATTTGCCTGTTACTCCAGGTGTTTCTTGACTTCCTATTTTTGCATTCCAGTCCCCTATAATGAAAAGGACATCTTTTGGGGGTGTTAGTTCTAAAAGGTCTTGTAGGTCTTCATAGAACCGTTCAACATCAGCTTCTTCAGCATTCCTGGTCGGAGCATAGGCTTGGATCACCATGATATTGAATGGTTTGCCTTGGAAACGAACAGAGATCATTCTGTCATTTTTGAGATTGCATCCAAGTACTGCATTTTGGACTCTTTTGTTGACCATGATGGCTACTCCATTTCTTTTAAGGGATTCCTGCCCACAGTAGGAGATATAATGGTCATCTGAGTTAAATTTACTCATCCCAGTCCATTTTAGTTCGCTGATTCCTACAAGGTTGATGTTCATTCTTGCCATCTCCTATTTGACCACTTGCGATTTGCCTTGATTCATGGACCTAACATTCCAGGTTTCTATGCAATATTGCTCTTTACAGCATTGGACCTTGCTTCTATCACCAGTCACATCCACAGCGGGGTACTGGTTTTGCTTTGGCTCCATCCCTTCATTCTTTCTGGAGTTATTTCTGCACTGATCTCCAGTAGCATTTGGGGCACCTACCGACCTGGGGAGTTCCTTTTTCAGTATCCTATAATTTTTCATTTTCATACTGTTCATGGGGTTCTCAAGGCAGAATACTGAAGTGGTTTGCCCTTCCCTTCTCCAGTGGACTGCATTCTGTCAGACCTCTCCACCATGACCCGTCCGTCTTGCGTGGCCCCACACGGCATGGCTTTGTTCACTGAGTTAAACAGGCTGTGTTCCGTGTGAATAGATTGGCTAGTTTTCTGTGATTATGGTTTCAGTGTGTCTGCCCTCTGATGCCCTCTCGCAACACCTACCATCTTACTTGGGTTTCTCTTACCTTGGACGAGGGGTATCTCCTCACAGCCCTCTGGGCAATTGAACAACTGGATGGCGGAAGATTAAGATTCAGAGATGTATTGAATTCAAGGAAATATCATAAGGATTAATACAACATTTATTATAATTTACATTGACTCTGGGTCACAGGAACGAATCCATTTTTAATGAAACATTAAAACCTTTCAGTGGTGATGGCTATTTGTAGAAAGAGTATGAAAGTATTGGAAAGTACCCTGGGTACAGGGTGCACTAGGAGAGTTTTTTGGTGCTATTCCAGCAGCAACCAGAGCAACTTTTTTTCTTCTTACATCCTCAGACTTCAAAAGTCTTCCTAGAAGAGGAACACCGGCTTTGTGAGTGTCCCAGGAGAATTGATCCAACCACTTCAAGATATAAAGTTTCTTCATGAACAGAAGGAATAGTTTAAGAGGAGAGTTGTATTTTTATCCCTGGATTTTTGATACTCAAAGTTATATATACACAAAAGTTACATATAATTCTCTAAGCCAGTCTTCAGCAATACATAAACCTGAACTTCCAGATGTTCAAGCTCGTTTTAGAAAAGGCAGAGGAACCAGAGATCAAATTGCCAACATCTGCTGGATCATGGATAAAGCAAGAGAGTTCCAGAAAAATATCTATTTCTGCTTTATTGACTATGCCAAAGCCTTTGACCAGGTGGATCAGAAAATTTCAGAAAATTCTGAAAGAGCTGGGAATCCTAGAGCACCTGACCTGCCTCTTGAGAAATCTGTATGCAGGTCAGGAAGCAACAATTAGAACTGGACATGGAACAATAAAATGGTTCCAAATAGGAAAAGGAGTACATCAAGGCTGTATATTGTCACCCTGCTTATTTAATATATATGCAGAGTACATCATGAGAAATGCTGGGCTGGATGAAGCACAAGCTGGAATCAAGATTGCTGGGAGAAATATCAATAACTTCAGATATGCAGATGACACCACCCTTATGGCAGAAAGCAAAGAGGAACTGAAGAGCCTCTTGATGAAAGTGAAAGAGGTAAGTGAAAAAGCTGGCTTAAAACTCAACATTCAGAAAACTAAGATCATGACATCTGGTCCCAACACCTCATGGCACATAGATGAAGAACAGTGGCAACAGTGACAGACTTTATTTTGGGGGCTCCACAATCACTGCCGATGGCACCTGCAACCATGAAATTAAAAGATGCTTGTTTGCATCTTGGAAGAAATGTTATGACCAACCTAGACAGCATATTAAAAAGCAGAGACATTACTTTGTCAACAAAGGTCCATCTAGTCAAGGCTATGGTTTTCCAGTACTCATGTATGGATGTGAGAGTTGGACTATAAAGGAAGCTGAGCACAGAAGAATTGATGGTTTTGAACTGTGGTGTTGGAGAAGACTCTTGAGAGTCCCTTGGACTGCTAGGAAATCTAACCAGTCCATCCGAAAGGTGATCAGTCCTGGGTGTTCATTGGAAGGACTGATGTTGAAGCTGAAACTCCAATACTTTGGCCACCTGATGTGAAGGGCTGACTCATTGGAAAAGACCCTGATGCTGGGAGGGATTGGGGGAAGGAGGAGAAGGGGACGACAGAGGATGAGATGGTTGGATGGCATCACCGACTCAATGGACATGAATTTGGGTAGAGTCTGGGAGTTGGTGATGGACAGGGAGGCCTGCTGTGCTGCGGTTCGTGGGGTCGCAAAGAGTCAGACACTACTGAGCACCTGAAATGAACTGAACTGAACTGAACTGAATTATTGTATTGTTACATATTATTACCTTTATTAAATTAAATACCTGTTAATATTTGCCTAATATGTTTAGGTGCTCTTATTGGGTGCATTTATTTACAATCGTTTTACCCTCTTGCTTAATTGATCCTTTTATCATTATATAATGACCTCTTTGTCTCATAACATCTTTGCTTGGTCTATTTTTATGATATAGTATAGCTCACCTGCTCTCCTTCTGGTTTCCATTTGCATAGAATGTATTTTTTCACCTTTTTACCTTCAGCCTACGTGTATCTGGAAAGCTGAAGTGAGTCTCTTTTAGGCAGCTTATCGCTGGGTCTTGTTTTTTATCCATCCAGCCACTCTGTCTTTTGCTTGGAGAATACAAAGTATTGGATGCAAAGTAATTACTGATAGATAAAGACTTACTCTTGCCGTCTTGTTGATTGTTTTCTGGCTCTTTTACAGTTCCATCTTTCCTTTCTGTTTTTCCTGTTGCCTTCCTTTGTGGTCTGATGATCTTCCATAGTGGTATGCCTTGATTCCTTTCTTTTCATCTATTATGGGTTTTATTTTGTGGTTACCATGAGGCTTACATAAAACAACATACAGTTATTAATATAGCAATTTTATTTAAGCTGATAACTGATCACACACAAGTAGACCCCTACTCTTTGATTGCTGCCCCGTTTTACGATTTTACTGTCACAACTTACAGTTTTATATTGTACATTTGTTAAAATTATTATAATGATATTTAGCACTTTTGTCCTTTAACCTTTATACTAGAGTTAAATGGATAACACTTTACCATATCACAGTAGTAGAGCATTCTGAATTTGACTCTATACTTACCTTTATCAGTGAGCTTTACACTTTTCAATATTTTCATGTTATTAATTACTGTCATTTCATTCCAGCTTGAAGAACTCCCAGTTCTTAGAACAAGTAGGTCTAGTGGTGTGAACTAGCTTTTGTTTGTCTGGGAAAGTCTTTATCTCTCTTTCATTTCTAAAGGACAAGTTTTCCTGCTAAAGGATACTTAGCTGAGCAGTTTTTATTATTATGGTTCTTAGGTGGAAATTTTTTTTTTCTTTTAGCACTTTGTACATATCACTCTATGCTCTTCTTTTTTCTGCTGAGAACTTCACTGATAGCCTTATGGAGGGTTCACTTGCATGAGATGAGTTAAATTTTTTTCTGCTTTCAAAATTCTCTCTTTGTTTTTGTTTTTTGACAGTTTTGTTATAATGTGCCTCGGTGAGGTCTTCTCTGAGTTGAATCTGTATGGGGACCTATGAGCTTCATGTACCTAGATGTCCATATCTCCTTCCAGATTTGGGAATTTTTCAGCTCCTATTTCTCTAAATAAGCTTTCAGACTTTTCTCATTCTCTTCTCTTTCTGGGACTCTCATAATGCAAATATAGTAAGTCCCCTACATATGAATGAGTTCCTTTCTGAGAGCATGTTCATAAGTTCAGTTTGTTTATAAGTCCAACAAAGTTAGCCTAGATATCTGGCTAACACAATTGATACATAGTACTGCACTTTAATAGATTTATAATACTCTTCAGGCAAGTAATATATAAACATAAACACAAAAATAAACTATTTTAAATCTTACAGTATAGTACCTTGAAAAGTACAGTATAACAGCTGGCATACGGGGCTGGCATTGAGTGAACAGGCAAGTTACTGACTGGAGGAGAAGAGGTCGGAGATGGTAGAGCTAAAAGACTGTCAGCAATAGGAGACAGAGGGCAAGTTGCAGTTGCACTCAAGCCTGATGTTGACAGAATGCACATGTGCATCTTCAAAAGTTCTCAACTTGAAGGTTCATGTGTGTGATTCTTACTGTATTGTTTGCATAACAGTGTCATGTGATTCATGTAGGCTTTCTTCACCCTTTAAAGCAGAGAACATTACTTTGCCGACTAAGGTCCATCTAGTCAACACTATGGTTTTTCCTGTGGCCATGTATGGACTGTGAAGAGGGCTGAGCGCTGAAGAATTGATGCTTTTGAAATGCAGTGTTGGAGAAGACTCTTGAGAGTCCCTTGGACTGCAAGGAGATCCAACCAGTCCATTCTGAAGGAGATCAGCCCTGGGATTTCTTTGGAGGGAATGATGCTAAAGCTGAAACTCCAGTACTTGGCCACCTCATGTGAAGAGTTGACTCTTTGGAAAAGACTGATGCTGGGAGAGATTGGGAACCGGAGAAGGGGACGACAGAAGATGAGATGGCTGCATGGCATCACCAACTCAATTGTCGTGAGTTTGAGTGAACTCTGGGTGTTGGTGATGGACAGGGCAGCCTGGCGTGCTGCAATTCACGGGGTTGCAAAGAGTCAGACACGACTGAGCGACTGAACTGAACTGAGTATAGCCATGCCAACTCTTTTGTTTACTATTTCCATGGAATATCTTTTCCCACCTTGTCACTTTCAGCCTATTTTTGTCTCTGGATCTAAAGTAGTCTCTTGTAAAAAACATATAATTATACCATGTTTATTTGAATCCATTCTTCCAACCTCTGTCTTGATTGGAGAGTTAAAACTGTTTTTATTTAAAGTAATTAATCATAAGGAGGGACTTCTGTCATTTTGCTCTTTGTTTTCTGTATGCATTTAGCTTTCTTGCCCCTTGTTTCCTGTATTATATCTTTTGTTTTTAGTTGACTTTTTTTGTAGTGAAACTTTAGTTCTCTTCTCATTTCCTTTTGTATATATCATATAACTATTTTCTTTGTGTTCACTGTAGGGATTACATTTGACATCCCAAAACTCTACCATACTAATTTGAATTTTTACCACTTTAATGTGATTAAAATAAAAGCTCCCTCCAGTCCTGTCCCCATTCCAATTCAGTTATTAATGTCACAAAGTTACATGTTTAGGTATTCAGTTCAGTTCAGTCACTCAGTCGTGTCCAAATATTTGTGGCCCCATGAGTCGCAGCACACCAGGCCTCCCTGTCCATCACCAACTCCTGGAGTTCACTCAGACTCAGGTCCATTGAGTCAGTGATGCCAGCCATCTCATTCTCAGTCATCCCCTTCCCCTCCTGCCCCCAATCCCTCCCAGCATCAAAGTCTTCTCCAGTGAGTCAACTCTTTGCATGAGGTGGCCAAAGTACTGGAGTTTCAGCTTTAGCATCATTCCTTCCAAAGAAATCCCTGGGGTTGATCTCCTTTAGAATGGACTGGTTGGATCTCCTTGCAGTCCAAGGGACTCACAAGAGTATTCTCCAACACCACAGTTCAAAAGCATCAATTCTTCAGCACTCAGCCTTCTTCAGAGTCCAACTCTCACATCCATACATGACCACTGGAAAAACCATAGCCTTGACTAGATGGACCTTAGTCGGCAAAGTAATGTCTCTGCTTTTGAATATGCTATCTAGGTTGGTCATAACTTTTCTTCCAAGGAGTAAGCGTCTTTTAATTTCATGGCTGCAATCACCATCTGCACTGATTTTGGAGCCCCCCAAAATAAAATCTGACACTGTTTCCACTGTTTCCCCATCTATTTCCCATGAAGTGATGGGACCAGATGCCATGATCTTCGTTTTCTGAATGTTGAGCTTTAAACCAACTTTTTCACCCTCCTCTTTCACTTCATCAAGAGGCTTTTTAGTTCCTCTTCACTTTCTGCCATAAGGGTGGTGTCATCTGCATATCTGAGGCTATTGATATTTCTCCCGGCAATCTTGATTCCAGCTTTTGTTTCTTCCAGTCCAGCATTTCTCATGATGTACTCTGCATATAAGTTAAATAAGCAGGGTGACAACATACAGTCTTGATGTACTCCTTTTCCTATTTGGAACCAGTCTGTTGTTCCATGTCCAGTTCTAACTGTTGCTTCCTGACATGAATACAGGTTTCTCAAGAGGCAGGTCAGGTGGTCTGGTATTCCCATCTCTTGAACAATTTTCCACAGTTTATTGTGATCCACACATTCAAAGGGTTTGGCATAGTCAAAAAAGCAGAAATAGATGTTTTTATGGAACTCTCTTGCTTTTTCCATGATCCAGCGGATGTTGGCAATTTGATCTCTGGTTCCTCTGCCTTTTCTAAAACCACCTTGAACATCAGGAAGTTCACGGTTCACGTATTGCTGAAGCCTGGCTTGGAGAATTTTGAGCATTACTTTACTAGCATGTGAGATGAGTGCAATTGTGCAGTAGTTTGAGCATTCTTTGGCATTGCCTTTCTTTGGGATTGGAATGAAAACTGACCTTTTCCAGTCCTGTGGCCACTGCTGAGTTTTCCAAATTTGCTGGCACATTGAGTGCAGCACTTTCACAGCATGATCTTTCAGGATTTGAAATAGCTCAACTGGAATTCCATCACCTCCACTAGCTTTGTTTGTAGGGATGCTTTCTAAGGCCCACTTGACTTCACATTCCAGGATGTCTGGCTCTAGATGAGTGATCACACCATCGTTATTATCCGGGTCATGAAGGTCCTTTTTGTACAGTCCTTCTGTGTATTCTTGCCACCTCTCTTAATATCTTCTGCTTCTGTTACATCCAGACCATTTCTGTCCTTTATCCAGCCCATCTTTGCATGAAATGTTCCCTTGGTATCTCTAATTTTCTTGAAGAGATCTCTAGTCTTTCCCATTCTGTTCTTTTCCTCTATTTCTTTGCATTGATCGCTGAGGAAGGCTTTCTTATCTCTTCTTGCTATTCTTTGAAACTCTGCATTCAGATGCTTTTATCTTTCCTTTTCTCCTTTGCTTTTCACTTCTCTTCTTTTCACAGCTATTTGTAAGACCTCCTCAGACAGCCATTTTCCTTTTTTGCATTTCTTTTCCATGGGGATGGTCTTGATCCCTGTCTCCTGTACAATGTCATGAACCTCATTCCATAGTTCATCATGCACTCTATCTGTCAGATCTAGGCCCTTAATCTATTTCTCACTTCCACTGTATAATCATAAGGGATTTGATTGAGGTCATACCTGAATGGTCTAGCGGTTTTCCCTGTTTTCTTCAATTTAAGTCTGAATTTGGTAATAAGGAGTTCATGATCTGAGCCACAGTCAGCTCCTGGTCTTGTTTTTGTTGACTGTATAGAGCTTCTCCATCTTTGGCTGCAGAGAATATAATCAATCTGATTTCAGTGTTGACCATCTCGTGATGTCCATGTGTAGAGTCTTCTATTGTGTTGTTGGAAGAGTGTGTTTGCTATGACCAGTGCATTTTCTTGGCAAAACTCTATTAGTCTTTGCCCTGCTTCATTCTGTATTCCAAGGCCAAATTTGCCTGTTACTCCAGGTGTTTCTTGACTTCCTACTTTTGCATTCCAGTCCCCTATAATGAAAAGGACATCTTTTTGGGGTGTTAGTTCTAAAAGGTCTTGTAGGTCTTCGTAGAACTGTTCAACTTCAGCTTCTTCAGCATTACTGGTTGGGGCATAGACTTGGATTATGGTAATATTGAATGGTTTGCCTTGGAAACGAACAGATCATTCTGTCGTTTTTGAGACTGCATCCAAGTACTGCATTTCAGACTCTTCTGTTGACCATGATGGCTACTCCATTTCTTCTAAGGGATTCTTGCCCGCAGTAGTAGATATAATGGTCATCTGAGTTAAATTCACCCATTCCAGTCCATTTTACTTCACTGATTCCTAGAATGTCAACGTTCACTCTTGCCATCTCCTGTTTGACCACTTCCAATTTGCCTTGATTCATGGACCTGACATTCCAGGTTCCTATGCAATATTGCTCTTTGCAGCATCAGACCTTGCTTCTATCACCAGTCACATCCACAGCTGGGTATTGTTTTTGCTTTGGCTCCATCCCTTCATTCTTTCTAGAGTTATTTCTCCACTGACCTCCAGTAGCATATTGGGCACCTACTGACCTGGAGAGTACCTCTTTCCGTATCCTATCATATTGCCTTTTCATACTGTTCGTGGGGTTCTCAAGGCAAGAATACTGAAGTGGTTTGCCATTCCCTTCTCCAGTGGACCACAATCTGTCAGACCTCTCCACCATGACCCACCGGTCTTGGGTTGCCCCACAGGCATGGCTTAGTTTCCTTGAGTTAGACAAGGCTGTGGTCCTAGTGTGATTAGACTGACTAGATTTCTGTGAGTATGGTTTCAGTGTGTCTGCCCTCTGAAGCCCTCTTGCAACACCTACCATCTTACTTGAATTTCTCTTACCTTGGGCGTGGGATATCTCTTCATGGCTGCTCCAGCAAAGCACAGCCGCTGCTCCTTACCTTGGATGAAGGGTATCTCCTCCCACCGCCCTTCCTCACCTTCAACGTGGGATGGCTCCTCTAAGCCATCCTGTGCCCACACAGCCACCTCTCCTTGGATGTGGGGTTGCCCCTCCTGGCCACCGCCCCTAGCCTTGGGCTTGGGGTTGCTACTCCCGGTCGACGCCCTGGCCTCGGGCGTGGGGTTGCTCCTTCCTGCTGCCGCCCTTGGCCTCGGGTGCCACCCCTGGCCTCAGATGCTGGGTGACTCTTTAGGTATTAAGAGTCCAAAAATACAAAGTAGTTGCATTTTTTTATGCATTGGTACCTAAGAAAACTGTTTTCCTTTATTCTCTCTCTCACAACACCTATGACATCAGATATATGGGTTTTCTGCAACAAGAAACTAACTGCCTAGAATTAGTGCCCAGTCCTACAGGTTAAGGGCTTAATCCAACACAGACTGTCCCCTACCCTTTATTTCCTCTTTTCTTTAATATTTATTTTTAATTTAAAAAACAGTCTTATTTATTTATGCTATATATTTTTGGCTGTGCTGGGTCTTTGTTGCTGTGTGGGTTTTTCTCTAGTTACAGTTTGAAGGCTTCTCATTGCAGTTGACCCTCTTGTTGTGGAGCACAGGCTCTATGGAGCTCAGGCTTCAGTAGCTGTGCCACGTGGGCTTAGCAGCCACAGCTCCTGGACTCTAGCACACAGGCTCAGTTGTGCACAGGCTTAGTTACTCCATGACCTGTGGGATCTTCTCAGCCCAGACATTGATCCCATGTCTCCTGCATTGACACGTGGATTTTTTACCACTGAGCCACCAGAGAAGCCCTGTTATTTTTATTTCTTTGGCTGTGCTGGATCTTAGTTGTGGCATGCAGAATCTTTAGTTGAGGCATACAAGATTCTGTAGTTACAGCATGTGGGACCTTGAGTTGTGGCATGGGAGCTCTTAGTTGCAGCAGGCGGCATCTAGTTTCCTCACAAGGGATGGAGCCCAGGCCCTCTGAGTTGGGAACATTGAATCTTAGCAGGGAAGTCTTTACCCCCTGATTCAGACACCAATCACAAGTCCAGGTTGTCACCTTGGCTTCTGACCAACTATCTGTAAATTGGGACCAGTTTCTATGACCTTCTCCTGAGATCTGATCATTTTCTAGAGCAGCTCACAGATCCCAGGAAAACTTTATTTGCTATTGCTGATTTATTACAAAATGATACCTTAAAGAACACAACTGAACAGCCAGGTAAAGAGCTACATAGAGGGTGAGGTATGGGAAAGGGGCACAGAGCTTCCATTCCCTCTCTTAGGTACACCACCCTCCTAGCACCTCCATATGTTCAGCAACCCAGAAGCTCTCTGAGCTCTGTACTTTGGGGGTTTTTATGGAGACTTGATCATGTAGACATCATCAATTACCAATTCATTTTCTAGGCCCTGTCTTGTCTCTGGAGAATGATAGGGCCCAAAAGTCCAAGCTTCTAATGATGGCTTGGTCTTTCTGGTGACCACGCCTATCCAGGTCACCAAGAATCACCTCATTAGAACAAAAGATGCTCTAATGGTTATAAACTCTTCCAGCATTTATCTGGGAATGACTTAATATCTCCTTCATATCTGAAGGACAGTTTTGCCAATTGTGAGATTTGTGGTTAGACAGTTTCTTTCAGCATTTTGGCTATATCAACCCACTGCCTTTTGGCATCCAAGGTTTCTAATGAGAAATCTGTTAAGACTCTTATCTGGGATCCCTTATATGTGATGAGTTACTTTCTTACTGCTCTCAAGATTCTCTGTCTTTAGACAGTTTGATTATAATGTGTCTCACTGTGGATTTCCTTGATTGATTTTACCCTACTTGAAGTTCACTGAGCTCTTTGGAGGGCTATATGCATGTTTTTCATCACATTTGAGATATTTTCCCCCATTATTTTTTCAAGCAGTCTCTCTGCTCCTTTCTCTCTCTCTCTCTTCTAGGATTCCCACAATGCATATGTTGATCTGCTTGATGTTGTCCCACAGGTCATTTAGGCATTCATTTCCGTTTTCTTCAATCTTTTTTGTCTTCCTGTTCCTCAACTTGACAATTTCAATTGTCCTATCTTCAAAGTAGCTGATTCTTCTGCCTACTCAAATCTGCTTTTGAATCCCTCTAGTCAGTTTTATTTTAGTTATGTTTTTAAACTCCAGAATTTTTTAGTTTATTGTTTTCTCTCTATTAAAATTACCATTTTGTTCATGCATCAGTTTTGTGACTTTGTTCACATCTTCTTTTAGCTCTTTGAGCATCTTTAAGACAGACAGTTGTTTTAAATTCTTTGTGTAGGAAGTTCACCATCTGGTCTTTCTTAGACATTTGTTTTTTTCCCCTTTGAATGTGTCATAACATTTCTGTCCTTTTATGACTCATGATTTTTTTGTCCTCATGAAAGCAGGACATTTGAATCTTATGATGTAGGAACTCTGGAAATCAAATTCTTCCTCTTCCTCAGGGTTTACTGATTTTGTTTACAGTTTATTTAAACTGGTGTATGTTGTCTCTGTGACAGCATCAGCCTGATGCTTATCTAATATAGTTACCTGATGCACAGGTAAGCTTAAGATTTCCCAGATATTTTATGAGTCTGGATCTTTTCTTATGCATGTGTGGTGACTTTCTAAATTTTCCATATATGTAGTTGCTTTTGAGTGTGTGTGTGTGTGTGTGTGTGTGCACGTGCGTGCATGCATGGCAGTCGCTCCAGTCGTGTCTGACTTTTTGCGACCCCAAGGGCTGTAGCAGACCAGGCTTCTCTGTCCATGGGATTCTCCAGGCAAGAATACTGGAACGGGTTGCCATTTCCTCCTCTAGGGTATCTTCCTAACCCAGAGATTGAACCGTTGTCTCCTGTGTCTCCTGCATTGCAGGCAGATTCTTTCCCCACTGAGCCACCTGAGAAGCTTTTGAGTATACTGGTTCTTAAATGTATGGTTCCCAAAAGGTGAAAAAGGGAAAAACGAAGGTAGAAAGAAACGGATGCCAGGGACTTCCCTGGAGGTCCACTGGTTAAGACTCTGTGCCTCCACTGCAGGGTGCACAGTCTCCATCTCTGGTCTGGGAACTAAGATCCCGCAAGCCATGCAACATAGCCAGAGAGAGAGAGAGAGGGAGAGAGAAATAGGTGCCAGTCCTCTGAAATACCCTGTAGTTTCTGTCATTTGGAAGAGGAGAGGTTTATGATGATTGCGGTGCAAGTTGCAACAATGGCTTCCCACCTCTGTCTGCACATGATCAGAAGCAGCAATTAGAACACAGATTACCCATGATTTGGAGCACAAGGTTTTCATTGCCCACTCTGACTCCCACAAGCTGAGGCAGGCTGCTCCAGAAATGTGTGCACAGCCTCCTGGTATGGGGCCCAGGCTGTTTGGGGACAGCCACTAACTGCCTAAGAGCTGAAACTGTAATTAACTTCAGTATACCTTTCCCAACTTTTCTTGAAGTCATAAGCATTTAGTAGGCTCCATCGTTCCAAAGTAATTACATCAGGCAAATTCTGCAGTCAGGGACGTGAATTCCTGGTGCTTCCTACTCTACTATCTTCCCTGGTGTCACTTCAGCTGCGTCCATTTGCTGCTGCTGCTGCTGCTGCTGCTGCTAGGTCGCTTCAGTCGTGTCCGACTCTGTGCGACCCCAGAGATGGCAGCCCACCAGGCTCCCCCATCCCTGGGATTCTCCAGGCAAGAACACTGGAGTGGGTTGCCATTTCCTTCTCCAATGCATGAAAGTGAAAAGTGAAAGTGAAGTCTCTCAGTCACGTCCAACTCTCAGTGACCCCATAGACTGCAGCCTACCAGGCTCCTCCACCCATGGATTATCCAGGCAAGAGTACTGGAGTGGGTTGCCATTGCCTTCTCCGCGTCCATTTGACACAGTCCTAATTATCTTGGGAAGTTCCCTTATTTTCTGGCACAATAAGCAGCGCCAGGTTCACTTATTCCTTGTCCCAGACTTGAAGTCAGGAAATTCTCCCGACTCTTCCTTTTAGTAAGGAGTGGAACTGAAGGCAAAAATCAGCATGAGGGATTTGTGCTTGTATAAAATATTTCCTATTTCAATCTAGCATTATTTTTGTTTCTGATTTTTATAATTTCATTTATGCTGAAAATCCACATTTCTCACAGTATTATGTTAAAACCTTTTTATTGTGATAAATAGCACTCAAACAGAAAAGTGAATGTAAGTGCACAGTTTAATGGATTATTACAGAATAAAGACCTTTGAAACATTGTTAGCACCAGGGAAGCCCCTATAGTTTCCCTTATCATTGTCTCCTCACCTCCCTCCCCTCTATTATTACTCATAGCCTATTGTCTGGACATAACTTCTTTGAATTCCTCTGTCTGCCCTGTGGTGTTCCTGTAATTGGTAAAATCACTTTCTTAAGTTTTGTTTTCCTTTTTTTTTTTTTATTTGTATTTCAATGTTGTTAACTTTTCCTTGATCTTCAACAGCACTTTTCTAGTGAATTTTCTCTTTTGAGAAGTTACAATCTTCCATTTCTGTTTTGGTGTTTTAGTATCTTCTGTGGATACTGTATTTTACTCATGTTTTGGTTTTCATATTTGAATGGATTGGTCTTTTCTGGACAGATATTGGAGTTATGTTCCCAGTTTCTCAACTCAAGAGCTCTCTCTATTGGAACTGTAATTGACATCTTTAAAAAAAATAATTCTTGGATCCTGTCCTGTTTCAAGAAGTTCTACCACCTATCTCTTCTCTTTTCCCTTAATATCAGTCAGTCAAGGAATACTGCCCTTGACTTCTAAGACAATCCCTGACACTTGTAAACAGTGGTCTTAAAAGTCTTCCCCTTTTCTTTACTTCTTCCAATGCTTGATCTCAGACTTAGCCACTACATTCCTACTCAGATGAGAGCCTCTTTTTTTTTCTTCCAAAAATTAGTACCTCTAAAATTTTTAAATTTACTTTTGGCTGTGGTGGGCCTTTGTTGCAGCACACAGTCTTTCTCTAGTTGTGGTGAGTGGGCTCCTCATTGCAATGACTCTTGCTGGAGCATGGGGTTTATGAGAGTGGGCTCAGTAGTCGTGGTGCACAGGCTTACTTGCTCTGTGGCATATGGGATCTTCCTGGACCAGGGATCCAACCTGTGAGCCCTGCATTGGCAGGCAGACTCTTAACCACTGGACCACCAGGGAAGTCCTGAAGCTTCTTCTGTAGGAAAATGTTTGTGAATGGTTTCTAAGTTTTGCCAAAGCCAAGACCTTTCTGAACCCTCCATTCTTCTTAACTTTATGGTTTTCCGAACCTGTTCTGCTAGTTTGGGATGATCTTTCACCCTCACACTTAAACACAGTCTGGAATTTGAGAGTTTTCTCAGAGTCTTAGCTGAAAGTGCAGGTGGCGGAATATTTTATGATCTCTTTGTACTTTTGGTCAGGCGAGTGTAATCTCCTCGGTTCTGTCTCATCTCAACAAAAATTTGAAGCAACGGACATTAAAGCCCTCAGTGCGTCACAGCTCTCAGACACACCGTGTTTTAGCTCTTGGGTCTTGAACAGACCGTGTTATATCTCTTAGACAGATCAGTGTTACAGCTCCGTGTTACAGCTCAGTTTTATTTAGAAAAGAGCAGAATACATCTTTGAGGCGTGAGGGCATGCAGACCCAGAGACGTGAAGAGAAGACAGAGTCCTGGCTCTTTGGCTCCGCTTGTGTTTTTCCCTCCCCCCGGGCCTGCCCTATGTAAGCTGGGCAAGCCAGGAGTGCTGCTTGTTCCGCCTGAGGTCCTCACTCTAGTCCTCGGATCTGCCTTTGTCCTATTTTCGCGGGCTTTTCCCTTCCTTGTCTTTTCCAGCAGCATTATGGTCCCTCCACAGAGAAGAGGCAGGGCTGTCTCTAAGTGACAGAGGGGTCAGCCCGATGGTCAGGGCAGTGTCTGGAGTCGTGCCAGTTCCTCTGTGCTGCAGAGAGGTCAGCACCAGATTTCCACATTGGCTCATGCTTCTGGGGAGAAAAAAAAGGCCCCTGAGGGCTGAGGCTTCCATCACATGGGGTGTGGGATCTTCCCGAGCCTGGCACAGGCACCAGGTCTAGCCACTGGCCCAGCTTTGAAACAGGACTGAAGCTGTTCTGTAAGTGGTGGGAGGCGGCGAGGGCAGACGCCACGCCCAAGCACTGTGCCCTCAAGGGTTGTGGCTTTGGCCGAGGAACTGCCCTGGGGGAGCTCATCCTCCAGGGCTCCCAGCAAGCTGCTGCCCTATGGGGAGACCCAGGGCACCGCCCAGGCAGGGCAGGAGGCAGCCTGGATCCGGTGTCTCCAGGACACTGAGGCAAAGCCCACAGCATCCTCTCTGTGCTCAAAAAGCCAGGCTGGAATCACCTTTGGGTGAGGATGCCAGGCTCTGTGGACCATGCGCTTCTGGGCTGTTAGCTTCCTTTTGAAGGCTTTACTTCTTCATAGTACTGAAAAGATCTTTTATTTTTTTTTTTTTACAAACTCCATCCTTCTGTCAGCTTGAGTAAAGAATTTGTCCACACATTATATCAGGCTCTAGTTCCATTCAGGAAACTTGTTATAAGCTCCTCTAAGTGCAGCGTCCCTTGGATGGATGCAGGTCTTGACTTCTAGAATTTAGTCCCTAAAAAAGGCTGGTGGGGCCTGAGCTCCAGGATGTGGCCGAAGGCTTGAGAGGAGTATGCTAAAGCCTCCTACCAAGCATCACCTCAGACCCGCCAGGTGCCCCATGAGTGACCTGCCCATCTTTCTGCTTCCAGTAGTATTTTTGCTGCTGCAACCCTAGGCTTTATCTCTGGTGTCCCTTGGCTCTTTCCAAAGCAGTTCCTGAGAGCACCCCCTGCCTGACACGGTTTCCAGGCTTCGAGCCTCCCCTGGCTGTCAATTGCCGTCTCTGCAGCCATAGACTCACAGGACTTCCCCCTTTCCTTTCCCGCATTGCTCCCACCTCCCTGCACAAGTCAGTTCAGGTCAGCACATGAGATTGTGCCAGGCACAGTGCTGGGCTCTGGAGACCTAGAGCTGATACAATCCCAGGAGCTCCCAGGTCTGGAGGAAACATTCAAAAAAGGCTTAGATGGGAAATGCCATTGAAGCCTTAAAAGCCACAGATTTGGCTTTAATTCAGCAGGCAGTGGGGGGCCACTGCAAGTCTTTGAGTATAACTGAATTCCAAGGGCCACGGCAGCTGAACAATTTCTTGCCTGCTTCAGGATTCTCCAGAAGCCAGACCCCTCCCCTTCTGCAGTGCCCACCTGCCCATCATACCCTGGACCCCTGGTGCCATCAGCTTCTTCTGCTATGCAAACGTTGATGTCACCCCTGCCCTCCCTGAAATGCCTCTTTCTAGTCTGGGAAACTGGAGAGGGAGGGCAGCAGTGCTGATAGGAGGCCTAAGGCCTGCGTGGGGCTGGGCAGGACTCACGCCCACTCCCAACCCCCACTCTTTGCAGTTGATTCTCATCTTCCTGGTGATCCAGTACGAGACAATCACCTACAACGAATACCAGTATCCAAGCTGGGCCGAGGCCATTGGCTTCCTTATGGCTCTGTCCTCTGTTATTTGCATTCCATTCTACGCCCTGTTCTACTTCCGGAGAACAGATGGGGACACCTTCCTCCAGGTGAGGGGTGGGGGCAGGGGCAGCCAGGTGAATCAGAAGGGGGTGGATGGATGGATGGCGCTCCAGGGCTCCCTTCTGATGCACTCTGCCCGCCCGTCCCTCCCTCCCCCATGCCTACCTCTCCTGCAGCGTTTGAAAAACTCAACAAAGCCAAGCAGAGACTGGGGGCCCGCCCTCCTGGAGCACCGAACAGGGCGCTATGCCCCCACCATTCCACCCTCCCCTGAAGATGGGCTTGAGTTCCAGCTGCTAGGACCCAGAACAAGGCCCAGATTCCCATGGTGGGCAGTAATGACCCCATCCATCTGCAGGATTCCCAGATGTGAGTACAGCTGCTGGGGGAGTGCCCCACCCCCACCCTGTGCTCCCAACTCAGAGCCTGGGGAGACAGTGGAGAGGCGTCACCGCCTGCCCCCACCACGCCCTGGCCAGAGGTGGCCCCTGTCACCTTGGCCACCACTGCTAGCATGGTCATTTGTGCTCATGTCCCTAGTGTTTACAGGTCCTTTGGATGCCAAGATGGCAGCTGGGGGGTGTGGGTGATGTGGGGGTTGCTGGGGGGCCCAGTAGCACTTTGAGGGGGGTCTCAGTTCAGGTCCCCAGATGCCAGCTGGGCTTCACATGGCCTCTGATGGCCCCACACTTTGTCCTAGGCTGAGGTTCTCAGTGGGTCCCCTATCTGTCCCTGACCCTGAGTCTTTGGCCTCCTGACCAGTGTTCCCGCCCTTGGGATAGACCCCAGCCTCTGCTCAGGCTAATTCAGATCAGTCCAAGCCAATCACCTTAAAACAACAGAATATCCAAGCTGGGCCAAAGTCATTGGCTTCCTTATGGTTCTGTCCTTGTCATTTGCATTACATTCTACACCCTGTTCCACTTAAGGAGAACAGATGGGGACTCCCTCCTCCAGGTGAGGGATGGAATATCAGGGTCCATCCACAGTACCACCCTCCCTGTCTCCACCCCCACTGCACACACTTGGGGGCCTCACCTCAGGTGTTCAGCAACCTGGTCAGTGTGGGACACGTTCAGCTGGTCCTTGATGATGCTGAGGTCCCAGTGACAGCTGCAGGCAGATGAAGTGAACCTCACTCTCCCATGCTGCTTCACCCCAGGCCTTCAGGACACAAATGCCATATCTCCTAGATAATTTAATGCTTTCTAACAAAGACAACACAAATGGTACTAAAAGGAGGAGATCTGGAGCCTGGGATTGCGCATGGGTTCTGCCTTTTCCTATGTGTGAGTCTAGGAAAGTCAATAATCCTTTTTGAGCTTTAGTATCCTCATCTGCAAAATGGGGACACTAGCCCCTTCATAAGGACGTGTGAGACATTAAGTTGCTACCATTCACTGATGAACACGCTTCTGCTGATTTATCTCATTCAGTCCCTAGCCCTCTCTAACCCAGTCTTCTCCCAGCCTGAGGGACACCGGACCCCTGGATGAAGTCTTTCCTTCCACTCATATCTGCATGTACTTCTCCCTATTCCTGCAAAGCGGTTCTCTTTGTATCTGTCTGGAAGTCTGTTCCTCATCCTCTAAAACCCAGCTCGAACCAACCTCCCAGGATTGACACGTGTTTCCTGGGCCTCTGTAGCCCTCATGGGCTGACCCCTACCACAGGTGGCTGTAGAAGTGTCAGTAGAGACCAGGAGCTCCTCCATGCCTGCAGGGAAGGGGACTGAGTTGGACTTCATGTGAGACTGGGATTAAAGCTGACCCAGTGGGCCTCCCCTGTCCTGGGCTCCTCTCTACCAGCTCCCTGTCCTCTGAGCCCCAGGAAACCTGGCCGTACATGTGTATAAATAGAGGCACTAGGTCTCCATGAAAGGAACCACTCCCCGCACCACCCCTGGTGCCACCAAGCATCCCAGCTGCTCCCAAGCTCGGAAGTGCCCTGGCCAGCTGGGTTCCTGCATGGCCCTGTCCTAGGAGCTGCTGAGGCATGAGGGAGGCAGCTGCGCTGGCCTGGCAGAGACCATCTGGGCTGGGAGTGGGGGGACGAACACATGCGGCAGGCAGTGGGCCTGGGCACAGGCTGGGAAGTAGCTTGCCCTTCACAGGGCACCTGCCACACGGGGAGTCCAGCAGAGGCTCCAAGGGTGACACTTGGTAGATACTGAGCAGCCCCAGGGGGCCCATGTCTTCACACCCAAGCTTGGGGCAAAGGGAGATGGAAGTGAGGACCTCGTGGCCAGGGCCAGATGCCTGCTCCCGATACCAGGACACAAATGGCGACAGAAGCCACACACCTGGAGGGTCCAAGTGCCCCTGGTTTACACGCATGGCCCTCAGCTCCCTCTGCTCTGCCCCACCGTGGCCTCTAGAGAAGGAGCATCCTTCATGATCTGCTCTTAGGGGACCACGGGCAGCTAATGAACTCCAGGTACAGCTGCCCAGGTTAGCTAAGAGGGATGGCGCTCCTCAGAGACAGGGGCTACATGGAGGCAGCACTGGTTCCCAGAGTCATGAGAACAGTGTAGCCCAGGGTCATAAGCAGAACTGAGAAAGAACAGAATCTCGAGCAACCACTCGGGGTGCCCAGGGGACCTGCTATGGAGCCTCAGATGCAGCAGCAGTGGGCAGATGTCAAAGGTCAAAGGGCACGAAGGAAACTACGCTCTGGCTATCTTTAGGCACATCCTGGCGCTGGGAACAGGCATCCCAAGGCGGCATTCCCTTCCACAGATGGGCTAGCCGGCAGAGCCTGGGGTCAGGAAAGCTCAGCCCTGGCAGGGATTCTGGGACCTTGGGATTCAAGCTCTCTGTGCTGCCCACATGGGTCCCACATCACCCCTGCCTGCCCGCCCCAGTCCTTTCAGGGTCACTCCAGAGAAAGCAGAGCAGCCAGCGAGTCCTCAGAGGGTTTCTTAGGTTTCACAGAACTCAGATCTCCATGGAGGGAGGAGCAGAGCCGCACCCCACTTTCTGCTACAGGCCCATGGTGATTCCAACACTTTTGGCGAGAAGGAAGCCAGTCTTGATCCTATCATGGCATCTATTCCCCCCAGCAAGTATGTGGGTCTGGAGACCTCTGTCTCTGCCCACATCTGACCACTCAAGAGTTCAGGCTGGCTCAGGAATACTTTGAGAAGCCTAATTCGTTCAAATTTGTTCCAATCAGGAGTGGGCCAGACCAGAGTGGGCCTGAGGGACTGGATGCTGGAAGTTCAGGACCAGGCAGGAGAGAGGGTCCTCAGCCTGGAGCCCAACTTTTGGCTCCCTCCCCAACAGCATTTCTCTGGACCAAGAACTTAAGTGTACCAGAAATCCCTGGTGAGAGACAGGGCTTGTTTGGAGAGGGCTCAGCAAGAGACTCTGGGTCAATATGACTTTCACTGAATCAGAACAGCAACAGGAGAATCCCTGTGGGGAAGGAAGGAGCCAAGGGAAGGGCCATGCTTAGCCACTGGATTCCTCTGGGCAGCTGCCCAGTCTCACTGGTTCTTAGGCAATATCCCCAGAGAAGGAATACAACGACCACCCTTGGGGTATTTTCCCGGCTTCTGATTCCAGAGCTGGCCAGCTCTGTCCATCCATGAGCCATCCATCCATGAGCTGGCCCTGCTCTTGCCCTCTGCTTCGCACCACCTCTCCTGTGCTGTGAGGCAGTGGGCAGTGAAGAGCCATGTCTTGGGGAAAGGGGAGAGGGATGTTTCCTGAAAGACCTCACTAGAGGATTCAACATGAAATGTTCTATGCTATTTTTTGAGTGGAAGAAGAGAAAAATCAGTCTCTGAGGACTCCTTGATCAGCCCCTACTGAATGCCCCCCACAGCAGGCAGAGCACAGGATGAGGATGTCAGGGTGTCAGCCACAGGACAGCCCTCCCGGCAGGATCGACTGCAGCTTGATCTCCAGGGTATCTTGCGATGAGGGTGGGGAGTGTGCTTCCTGCCTCCCAGCATGACTTTCGGGCTCTGTAGCAGAATCTGCCTGCTGTGGGCTGCAAACCACACTAGTATCTAACCTCCTGGGTGAGGGGCTGCCTCCTGAGCCTGCGATAGCCCTAGCACTCAGGAGTCCCTGCAGTGCCAGACTTGGGCCCCACGGGGCCTCCTCGGCCCTCCTGTCGGGGCCAGCAGCTGACAGCAGGCCCCAGGAGGGACGGACGGCGCTCATGGCCCCACCCCCTCGCGGCAGTCTGCTCCCTGTGCTCACCAGCATCCCTTTGGCACCTTTTCCTACCATGGCGGTGGGGGGTTAGGGGCTCTGGAGTCCGGACCACACTCACAGGCTTGCTTTCTAGCACCTTTCAGAGAACAGGCGTCCAGAGCTGTGGAGAGAGCAGAGAATGAGGTGAGGATTTGGCCCGGGGAGGGCAGGGCAGGACATGTGTGGCTCTCCAGAGCAGCTAGCGCAGGGCCCAGACCACCTGCCGCTCTTCCCTCCCGTCCTGTTCCTTTCTGGATGACCCTCAATCCAGTTCCTACCTCACTCTTCTCCCAACCCTTCCCCTGAAACCCTTGGGCTCCAGGCTTCCTGTCCCAATGGGTAATGGTTTAGTTTTGATTCTCCAGACACCCAATTCTATTAAAAAAAAAAAAAAAAAATGAACACAGAACTGGGACAGGGTCCAATTCCTTCATCGTCTGTGTGAATGGCCTCGACCTTTCCCCTGAAGGGGAGTCAGCTTGGATCAACACATGCTCCCCTACCTCGCCCCAGCCAGGTGGCCAGGATGGGCCTTCCCTATCCTGATGCTGCTCAGCCTGGGCTCCAGGCATCTGGCGTTACACTGACTTGGACCAGAAGCTCTGGGCACAGCAAACACAGCGTGTGTGGCACGCCTCCATGCCCCTGCTCAGGCGGGCCCCTGCCAGACACCTTCCCTCCTGCTCCCCAGGTGAAATTCTACAAACCCTTTGCGACCCTGCTTCAGTGTCACTTCTCTGTTGCTTTCCCTGACACGGCCCCCACTCCACTCCAGGATGAACACATTGCTGCTTCTTTTGTGTTTTGTGGTACCAGTGTTCCTATCAACCTACTCCAGACATATTTGCTTATGTCGGTCAACTGTGGGTAGGGCAGTTCCCTGAGGGGTTGGATGTGTTTTATCGACCCCTCTATGCCTTGCTCAGCCTGTCCTCAGTCTTTCCCAGCATAAGAGTCTTTTCAGATGAGTCAGCTCTTTGCATCAGGTGGCCAAAGTATTGGAGTTCCAGCTTCAGCATCAGTCCTTCCAATGAATATTCAGGACTGATTGCCTTTAGGGTGGACTGGTTGGATCTCCTTGCCGCCCAAGGGACTCTCCAGAGTCTTCTCCAACACCACAGTTCAAAACCATCATTCTTTGGCGCTCAGCTTTCTTTATAGTCCAACTCTCACATCCATACATGACCACAGGAAAAACCATAGCCTTGACTATATGGACCTTTGTTGACAAAGTAATGTCTCTGCTTTTTAATATGCTGTCTAGGTTGGCCATAACTTTTCTTCCAAGAAGCAAAAAAGCATCTTTTAATTTCATGGTTGCAGTCACCATCTGCAGTGATTGTGGAGCCCCAAAATAAAGTCTGTCACTGTTGCAACTGTTCCTTATCAATTTGCCACGAAGTGATGGGACCAGATACCATGAACTTAGATTTCTGAATGTTGAGTTTTAAGCCAACTTTTTCACTCACCTCTTTCACTTTCATTAAGAGGCTCTTCAGTTCTCTTCGCTTTCTGCCATAAGAGTGGTGTCATCTGCATATCTGAGGTATTGATATTTCTCCCAGCAATCTTGATTCCAGCTTGTGCTTCATCCAGCCCAGCGTTTCTCATGATGTACTCTGCATATAATTTGAATACATAGGGTGACAATATACAGTCTTGACGTAGTCCTTTTCCTATTTGGAACCAGTCTGTTGTTCCATTTACAATTCTAACTGTTGCTTCCTGACCTGCATACAGGTTTCTCAAGAGGCAGGTCAGGTGGTCTGGTATTCCCATCTCTTTGAAAATTTTCCACAGTTTATTGTGATCCACACAATCAAAGGCTTTGGCATAGTCAATAAAGCAGAAATAGATGTTTTCCTGGAACTTTCTTGCTTTTTCCATGATCCAGCAGATGTTGGCAATTTGATCTCTGGTTCCTCTGCCTTTTCTAAAACCACCTTGAACATCTGGATGTTCACGGTTCACATATTGCTGAAGCCTGGCTTGGAGAATTTTGAGCATTACTTTACTAGCGTGTGAGATAAGTGCAATTCTGCGGTAGTTTGAGCGTTCTTTAGCATTGCCTCTCTTTGGGATTGGAATGAAAACTGACCTTTTCCAGTCCTGTGGCCACTGCTAAGTTTTCCAAGTTGCTGCCATATTGAGTGCAGCACTTTCACAGCATCATCTTTTAGGATTTGAAAGAGCTCAACTGGAATTCCACCAGCTCCACTAGCTTTGTTCGTAGTGATGCTTCCTAAGCCCCACTTTACTTCACATTCTAGGATGTTTGGTTCTAGGTGAGTGATCACATCATTGTGATTATCTGAGTCATGAAGATCTTTTTGTACAGTTCTTCTGTGTATTCTTGCCACCTCTTCTTAATATCTTCTGTTTCTGTTAGGTCCATTACCATTTCTGTCCTTTAATGAGCCCATCTTTGCATGAAATATTCCCTAGGTATCTCTACCTCTAATTTTCTTGAAGAGATTGCTAATCTTTCCCATTCCATTTTTTTCCTCTATTTCTTTGCATTGATTGCTGAGGAAGGCTTCCTTATCTCTCCTTGCTATTCTTTGGAAATCTGCAGTCAAATGGGTATATCTTTCCATTTCTCCTTTGCTTTTTACTTCTCTTCTTTTCAGGGCTATTTGTAAGGCTTTCTCAAAGAGCCATTTTGCTTTTTTGCATTTCTTTTCCTTGGGGATGGTCTAAATCCCTGTCACCTATACAATGTCAGAAACCAGAATGTGGTCCACTGGAGAAGGGAATGGCAAACCACTTCAGTATTCTTGCCTTGAGAACCCTATGAACAGTATGAAAAGCCAACAAGATAGGACACTGAAAGATGAACTCTCCAGGGTACTCTCCAGGTGGCCAATATGCTCCTGGAGATCAGTGGAGAAATCACTCTAGAAAGAATGAAGCGATGGGGCCAAAGCAAAAACAACACCCAGTTGCGAATGTGACTGGTGATAGAAGCAAGGTTCGATGCTATAAAGAGCAATATTGATAGGAACCTGGAATGTCAGGTCCATGAATCAAGGCAAATTGGAAGCGGCCAAACAGGAGATGGCAAGAGTGAACGTTGACATTCTAGGAATCAGCAAACTAAAATGGACTGTAATGCATGAATTTAACTCAGATGACCATTATATGTCCTACTGCGGGCAGGAATCCCTTAGAAGAAATGGAGGAGCCATGATATTGAACAAAAGAGTCTGAAATGCAGTACTTGGATGCAATCTCAAAAACGACAGAATGATCTCTGTTTGTTTCCAAAGCAAACCATTCAATATCACGTTGATCCAAGTCTATGCCCTGACCTGGAACGCTGAAGAAGATGAAGTTGAACAGTTCTACAAAGACCTACAAGATCTTTTAGAGCTAACACTGAAAAAAGATGTCCTTTTCTTATAGGGGACTGGAATGCAAAAGTAGGAAGTCAAGAAACATCTGGAGTAACAGGCAAATTTGGCCTTGGAGTACAGAATGAAGCAGGGCAAAGGCTAATAGAGTTTTGCCAAGAGAATGCACTGGTCATAGCAACACCCTCTTTCAATAACACAAGACTCTCCACATGGACATCACCAGATGGCCAACATTGAAATCAAATTGATTCTATTCTTTGCAGGCAAAGATGGAGAAACTCTATAGAGTCAGTAAAAACAAGACCAGGAGCTGACTGTGGCTGGGATCATGAACTCCTCATTGCCAAATTCAGACTTAAATTGAAGAAACTGGGAAAACCACTAGACCATTCAGGTATGACCTAAATCAAATCGCCCCTAGGTTCCCTTTGGCCTTGCCTTGGCCACCAGGTGTCCTGCATAACCTCCTCAGTGCCAGGCAAGGCTCTGACTTGTGGCTGTTTCCCTTCGCTTAGTCACCCAGGCCAGGTTTCCTGCCTCTCTAGAGACGTCCCTGCTCATGGCTTTGGTCTTCTGGGGACAGTCAGGAGAAGAGGGAATGTGATCATACCCTTCTTCTCACTCACCACATCCCTCCCTCCAAGCCATAAACTCCAGACTTATTGTCTTCAGAGCTGTCACTCTGTGGCTAACAAAGAACAGTGACAATGATGACAGTGATGAAGCACAGCCACCTCATGGCTTGGACATCGTGCCTTCTGGTCAGATGAGTAACCTGAGGACACTCTGTCCTGGAACTTGGCCTACACGGTGATATCCCTGAGTAATGCAATATGGCCCTTGTGTTCAAGGTGCTTCTCTCTCTTGGTGGAAAAAAGACTGCTTGGCAGCGGCTCCCAGGACAATGAGTTGGGTGCAAAGCTTTGCTGCTTCTCCTGCCTCTGCTGTTTCTGTTAACTGGCCCCATCCATCCATTCCAAAGGTACCAGGCCTATGATAAGTCAGGCCCTCTGATAGGCGTTGGGCATCCACATTACCCAGGCACCAGGCCTGCCCCTCACCACTTATGGACCACTGTTGACAAGCTGTCTGTGCCATGAGGGTCAGAGTCAGGTTGGCTTGTGATGAAGAGCTTGGACGCTGGGACCTGGGAGGAGGAACTGACTCTGCCAACTCACCAGGTGTGTGACATCAAGCAAATTACTGAACCTCTCTGACCCTTGCTTTCTCCATCTGGAAGATGGGGCTAATTATACTTCCTTTGTACCTTTGAGGTTTCTACTTAAGTTTTGACTCTACAGGGCCTCCACGTTCTCCTCCCCTCCAATCCATTCACTGTCCCAAAGTCCTAAAACCCTGATTCCCTCCAATAGTCTTCCACAGCCAACAGGATATGGCCTACATCGTTCAGCAGGTAGCTGGGGCTGGCCACAGTTCAATCACGTATTCCACAAATGTTTATTTCAGGCTTGCTCTGGGCCAGTCCTGTGCCGGGCACCATGAACTCTTCAGTCTCTGGCCTCCTGCAGCTTACAGGCTGGGTGGAAACAGAAACCAGTTAAACAGGTGACTCTAATACATATAATCAGAGCCTACGATGAAGGGTGGGAAAGCGAAAGATCCTCTGCAACCGGAGTCTACACCAGTGGGGCCCGGCCTTGTCCGCGAGTTACAGAGGACTTTCCCGGGGAAGTGATGTTTAAGAGTGAGAGGGGGATGATTAGGCAACAGTGAGCAACAGAAGAGGAAGAGAGATTCAAGCAAATGAAATAATACAGAATAAGACCAGGAGCCTGGGGCTCAGAGAGTGAGGGAGAAAGTGCCCAAAGATGAAGGTGGATGCAAAAGTAGGGTCAGGGTCTTTGGGGCCTTGTTTTGATCTTTATCCTAAGGCCAATGACAGGCACTGAAGTCTTGAATCCAGAGTTGTAACTGAGATGAGGAGCAGTGGGTGGTGTGTGCATTTTGAAAACGCCAACCTAGATTGGTATGGAGAAAGGACTGGAGGGAGGGAAGAGGGGAAGAAAGGAAAGGGATTAGGACTAGGCCAGGCCAGGCCAGAGGGGGCTTGGCTCAGGAAGGTGATGACGGGGTGGGGAGAGGTGCACAGATTTGAGAAAAACATAGAAGGTAAGTTTGGTAGGCCTTGGTGATGCATTGTACTTGGGGGTGAGGGATAAGGAGTGGTCTCTGGTTTCTAATGGTATAATAGGAAGAAGCCAGTGCCCGTGCCAGAGACCAGAGACAGAAACCCTGGAGATGCTGCAGGCTTGCAGTGGGGAGGGGATGAGCTAGGCTGGGTGAGCTGGGTTCAAGTTGCCTGTGAGCCACCCAAGGGAGGATAGGGAGAGGATAGTCATAGGACCTGGTCCATCTTTACTGTCTCACTGCTCAGTCTTCCTCTCCTCCAGACAGGACTGTCAGCTCTATCGATTTTAAGGGTCCATCTGGGCCAAGCCTTGAAGTCCTTACTGGGGATGGAAAGGTGACAAGGTTTGTTTCCCTGCCTTCAAGAACCTCACAGATTAGGAGAAAGATAGAAGAGGAAGCATAATTTCCCGTTCACTGCAAAGGAGGGTGGGGAGGGGCTGTGGGAGTGGGGAAGGGGCCCTTAGGTCTGCCTAGAGCCATAATCAGCTACCTTGAGCCACTTATGGCTACCTGTGGGCCATGTGGGACTATGCAGCACCCCCAGAGGGTTCTTGCCTTCATTCCGTGGCTTAGGCAATTCCCTCTTCCGTGAGCACCCTTGTCCCCATTTCCTTCTGTATATACCCCACCCATCTTCAAAACCTGTTCCAAAGCCATTAGCACCAAGAAGCCTTCCTTTCTCTTGCCTTTGCAGTCAGTCTTTCCACTGTGCCCCCGGTTACATCCAATGCATGCAGTGTACGTCTGATCAACACGTTCCTCACACGCAGCCATTGTGGCATGGTCACTTGTGTCCAAATCTTCCTTCTCCACCAGCTGGAGAGATCCCAGGGCAGAAGTGTGATTCTTCTGCATCCTCAGAGCTGGGCACTGAGCTGCAGTCTCAGTGTAGGCCGAGTTAAGGGGGCGTTTTCTTGAGTTGCTTGGAATCACTTGGGCATGCTCAGTTTAGCCCAAAGTCCCTTCCTAGAACCAGTCCCCCTTGCCCACTACCCTCCAATCTTCTGACACTCCCTCACTTGGGGGTTCGTTAACCTCTCAGGCCCTTCTCTCCTTCTCCAGTCTTTGGCCCCCCAACCTTTATCTTCTTGCAGCTGTAGCATCAAGCTTGTTTCAGCAAAGAAACAGACCTAGGCCTTCTGAGAGCTGTCAGAGAGACTGGGACGCGGCTCCTTTAACAGTGGCCAGCGAGGGGGCGTGGCCTACTGAGAACTGGGCCGAAAGGGGGCGCGGCTCCTTTAACAGTGGTCATGTGGTGACCCAGTCAAAGTTTTACGTGCCATACTGATAATTGGAATGCAGCAATGCCTGGGTGTGCGTTCATTGAAATTCTTCAGCTGTGAACACAAAATCGTGTGACTTGGTTTTGAGCACAGTGAGGTTGGGTGTTTGACTATGGAGACGTTTTGCGTGGCTATATGATTATATTGTGTGAGTATAACCGTAGTTAGACTGGTCGTTTGTTTTGTGTAAAATTAGCCATGGCAAAGTGCACCTCTTTGTATGTGGGTGACTGTTGTGGAGGGGTGTGTGGCTAGCTAGCGAGATTTTGTGGGGTAAGCTGACTGAGGGCCCCGAATTCCCATCACCCTTTGCCTTTGTGGTCCCAGGACTGTGTGTGCTCACCATGACACACTTGATGGGTGGCTCCACATGGCTGTTACACTCCCTTGGGCCTTGCAGTTCTTAATCCTCCCCTCTCTCCCGACTTCTTTTGCAGGAAGTAAGGCAAATAGTGCTGCCCATGGAATTGGCTTTCAGTTTTTCCATAGGATATTTGTGAGAGAATTTAATGAACCTTTGAGTGATAACTCCATTAAAAAATCATTTAAAAAAGAAAAAGTAAATAGAGCTTTTCTAATTCTTTCATTTGAATTCAAGTGTCAGCTCTTATTCAATCTCCAGGTCTTGTTCACAGATCCTTAGGGGTCTCCAAGACCCTTCCAGGGGATCTACAAGGCAAAAATGATGTTGATAATACTACCGAATTGTTCTTTGCCATTTTCACTTGGTTGATATTTGCACTGATGACACAGAGCAGCAGCGGGTAAAGATGCTGGCATCCAAATAGGAATCAAGGCGTGACTCCCAACCGTACCAGCAGGCTCAGTCTGTCTCTTTTTTTCTGTCACTGTGCCAGCTCAGTACCAAAAAAGAAGAAAAGGCCGATTTAGCTGTTGATAAAGCAACAAAGTTATAAATTTTATGAAATCTCAAGTACATCTTTTCAACGTTTCGTGTGACAAAGGGGAAGTGTGCATATAGAAGTCTGATAGCTATCTCCAGGAAAAGCACTCAAAAGGATTGAGTTGTGAGCAGAAAGTCACTTTTCTCACCGACTGGCTTCTTTCCCTTAAAAGAACACATGACAAAAATAGTTACTCGGACTTGAGTTTTGGGCGTGATTTTCTCAAGTGAATGAAGTGAGCCTATCAGTTCAAGGGGAAAAATCTATTGGTGCTTGTGGCCACTGATACAGTTAGAGCTTTCAGGTGAATATTAGAATTTGGAAAACTTCCACCTGCTACCATGAGTATGAAAGTGTCCCAAGTTTGATGAGATTGGTAATGACATTAATGAATGTACAGGCTTTTTTGTTTGTTTGGATTTTTGTTTTGTTGGTTGGTTGGTTGTTGGGTATTGTGTATAATGAGATGTGTCAAAATTTGGAAGAGCTGATAACTAACTCAGTGAACCAATATTTTCCGAATGACCATGGTAGGAGTTCCAGAAACATGCCCGGATAAAGGAATCATACAAAAGCAAGACAGACCAATGGATTTTAATAGAGTATTACCAGTTCAGTGATATAGTTTCAGATTCCACACTCACTAACGTTTAAGAAATGACATCCGATGAGTTTTGGTGTAGTATCAAAGAGGAATAGCCACAGCAAACTAAAAGGCTATAGTTGTTATTTAGTGGCTCAGTCGTGTCTGACACTTTTGTGAACTTTTTTTGCCTGTAGCCCTCTAGGCTCCTCTGTCCATGGGATTCTCCAGGCAAGAATGCTAAAGTGGGTTGCCATGCCCCTCCTCCAGGGATCTTCCAGACCCAGGGACTGAACCTGGGTTTCTTCCACTGCAGGCAGATTCTTCACCATCTGAGCCACACACCTTTAAGGTGCTATACAGTGAAGGTCCTCAATTACTTTTCAGTGTAAAGGTTCCTAAGCTGAAAAAGTTTGAGAACCACTGAATTAGAGTTTTACTTTAAAAAGGACAAAACTGTGTTGAAAAACTTACTGAGAAACTAGATCTAATTCGTCTCTATAATAATGATTATGTAAAACACTAGCGGCATTAGCTGATGCTACAATGGCTATCACCTTGCAATATATAGATGTATCAAATTAATATGTGGTCCCCTTGAATGTACACAGTGTAATATGTTAATTATATCTCATTTTTTTTAAAAAGGGGACTTTATTTTTTCTTGTCATTATTAATGTACTATTAGAGAATAAGCTGGTTTTACTGCTTCCATCACAATGCAAAGAAGTCACAGATTTTCAGCATTTTCATGGTGTGCCTGGTGGCATTGTCTCTCCCTTGTGGAATGTTCACCTTGTCACCTTCTCCCTGTACAGCCTGGTCTTCCTTCATGAGAAGAAAAACTGATCCCTCAGGAGCTCCTGCCTCCAGGAGCGCTGACATCGGCCAGTCGTCTGGCTGGGCTGTCTGTAATTCCTGGCGCTCCTCATCCCATCTCTCCTGTTTCTAAACACCCTTTTTAAAAAGCAATTATTTGTTAAGGACTGTGTTAACTTTATCTTTCTTTTCTCATTTAATCATCACAATGATTCTACAGGCTAGAAACTATGATTCTCCTTTTATAGGTAAGAAAACACAACCTCAGAAAGCTTAGGAGAACCCTCTAGAAATGGAAATGACTTGAAAGCCCTTTTAATTCACACATTGGTAAAGTTGCCCAGCTAAATTTTGGTACTTCAACAATTGTTCTTAGTAATAAATTACCACTGACGGGAGACATGAGCACAGATCCGCACCCGAGCCCTAAGAATGTTTGGGGCCCGGCTCCTGAGACCCCCCTTGTGGAGAGCACGTCTGAGCCCTGCTGATGATGTCTTGCCTGGACTGTTTCCAGAAGCTTTATGCCGAGCCTTCACCCCCACCTCACCACCACATCCTCTGCAATGGTCTCTCTGAGCCCTTACCTGGGGCAACATGCTTGAGCTCCTCTCTGCATCCTGTATGCCTGGGCCCTGTCATCCACCCTCACACCAGAACCTCACTCCTCGAGCTGAGATCTGGGTGGGTTCAGACTCCAGGATGGCACCTAATAGTCAGCAGCAGCAGAAGTGGGGGCTGGAGGGTGATGAGGGGGTGGGTAGAGATGGAGCGCGAGCCGAGAGAAGCAAGTATGGAGAGGAACCTTGGGCTGCTGGCCCCCAGCCACAGCCAGGAATGTTCCCAGACAGTGCTGACCTCTCAGCCCAGCCCTCTTCAGCTCAGGATCCACAGCCCCCACCACTCCCACTTCAAGGACCAGCAGCTGCCTCTGGAGCGACTGGCCATCACCATAGCAACCAGGCCAGACAGGATGGGAGTGTGGTGGGACTGTTTTAAAGACTTTTATTGCTTCAAAACATAGGCCTGAAAAAAAAAAAATAGACCTGTTCCTCTCATTGTGGCCGTGTTCAGGGATCCTGAGGACTGGGAGATCCAGGCCTGCAGGGGCCATCCGCTCCCCTCCGTGTCTCTCAACTCAAGGAAGGAAGTTTCTGTTGTCTCAGCCAGGTCCTTGCCAACACAGTCCAAGGGGAAATTCAGGTCTCTGTCCAGGCCCGCCCCACTCCCGCACCCTGGATGCTGGTGAACGTCTGCTCCGGGCATTCCAGAGGCAGAGCAGGAAGGGAGGCAGGGAGGGGCTGACCCTTTGCCTCTGCCCCTCTGGGCTGAGACATATTAGGGATCAGACCTTGTCAACTGAGTACCCGATGGGAGGAGCAGAGGAGTGACTGTGCGAGGCTAGGGCTGCTCAGGGCTCAGTGACCTAGACAGAGGCCTTGTGCAGGCGATGAGCTGTCACGCTGGGCCTAAGCTCCTTGCCCTCGGAACTCGAGCCTCTGCACTCCCAAGTCTAATCCAGAGGTGAGCTGGGGAGGGCCTTGACAGGTCCCCACTGACCCATGTAGCATAACCAGCTGCGGCCCCGTGGGGGTCAGGCCTCTCTCCGGCCCTGTCTCTGTGAGTCTCTCTGCTTCTGGGACTCCTCTGCCTGCCTTGCCTTGTGTGGTGCCTCTGTATTTTGGTCTCCCGACTCCTCCTGTGTTTCATGCCTTGTCTTTGTGAAGAGCTCTGCGGCCCTGGCTCCCTGAAACCCTGGTGGGTTGACAGAGGGGCACGGACACCACTAGGAGATGGGCTACACAGGCCTCAGGGACAGGGCCGTGGGGGACAGCAAGTCTTTGGAGACACAGACTGGTAGGTGATGTGAGGTCTTGGACGGCACAGGGTCTCAGTGGCAACACGTTGCGGGTGGCCCAGGTTTGAGGGACATTGGGCTGTTCGTCCTTGACACACAGACTGGGTGAGTCTGAGTTTTTGGCTAACACAGTATCTGGTGACTCAGAGCAATTCAAAATGAATTCTTGGGCAGCGGAGCGACAGCAGTGGTTCTTGACTAGGGCAGTTTGTCCCTCCCCTCCAAGGACATTTGGCTATGTGTGGAGATGTGTTCGGTCATCTCATCTGAGGGGAAGCTGTGCTATTAGCGCGTAGCGTGTAGAGCCAGGATGTTGCTCCACAGGCCAGGCCACAGGTTGGTCCCGCAGGAGGACCTAAACGTGGGGCCAACTCTGAAACCCACTGCCAGGCTGAAATCCTAGCTCTGCACTCTGTGACTCAGGGTGAATCTTATGTCTAACGTGGAGTACGCAGGCAGTACCCTTCTGGAGTGCTTGGACTGCTGAGCTGACTCTTGTCAAATGTTTAGAATTGGGCCTGGCACAGAGTAGGTGTTTTTTGACTCAGGCCTGGAAAGAACAAGGGTAGGGTTAAATTCAGTGACTCAAACGTTCTCCCCCTTCCTCGTTACAGTTTCTACTTCACATAGCCTTCTTCCATCAGGAAACCCATGGCCAAAAGTGCTCCTGTCTTAAAGTTACAGACCAGGGTTCTTGGCCTTCCTTGTGGGTCAGTTCCTAAGTCGTGTCCGACTCTTCAACACCATGGATTGCAGCATGCCAGGCTTCTGTATCCTTCACTATCTCCTGCAGTTTGCTCACATCCAACTCATATCCATTGAGTTGGCGACGCCATCCAACCATCTCATCCTCCGGTGTTCCCTTCTCCTGCCCTCAATCTCCTGCCCTCATCAGGGTCTTATCCAATGAGTCGGCCCTTCACATCAGTTGGCCAAAGTACTGGCCTTCCTTAATCAAGAAAAAGTAAGAGGCCAGACAAGAAATTCATGCAAGGACTTTACTGGGGCTTCTGTTGCAGCTAGGGGAAACAAAAACAATTAAGTTTCCCTTGCTGGCTCCCTGAGTGGGGAGGGCAAGATGGTTCCGTATATGGGGTGAAGTTAGGGCTCTGTCCAGGGGTTGGGCCAGAAGGGTGGCTTGGGTGGTTTGCCCATCCTTAGGTGCTATTGACTGCAGGTGGCATGTGGAATACCCTGCTTTTGTTCCTGACCCCCGCTTTTGTTCCCAGGTCTTTAGAAGTGGCATTTGGGTTTCTGGCCTTTTTATGTCTTGTCCATAATTTGCCCTAACTGCACGTGCACACTTATTTCTCATGCCTTATAGTTTCTTTGTATTTTTGTTGCTCCAGGAACGTTTGTCCAGATGTAAGCATTGCAGCAAAGGGTCCCAGGTCCCAGATCTCAGCTGATCTTTTCATGTCATGCAGATGTAGTGATTTCTGAGGAAAAGAGACAAATACCTATAAATCCCAAAGAAATGGCCCTGATTGGCGAAGCCTGGGTCACCTGACCACCCACGTTTTGCAGAACACCACATAAATAGACTAACTCTTCTATTCTCCATGAAGACTTCCCTGGTGGCTCAGAAGTAAAGTATCTGCCTGCAATTCAGGAGACCAAGGTTTGGTCCTTGGATTAGGAAAATCTCCTGGAGAAGGAAATGGCAACCCACTCCAGTACTCTTGCCTGGGAAATCCCATGGACAGAGGAGCCTGGAGGCCTATAGGCCACAGGGTCTCTAACAGTCAGACACAACGACAAAGTTTTCATGACAACTCTCTGGAGTAGAACTCTTACTTTCCTCTTTTAACAGCTAAGGAAACTGATGCCCAGAGGTTCAGTAACTTGCAAACCCAAGATTGGATCAGGGTAGTCTGGTTTAGAAAGATGCACCCTTCTTTCACAGCCACCATCTTGATTGTTCATATTTAGATATATCAGGTTTTATTTTAAATGTGCAAAAAGAAACAACATTGTATATGTTCATAAGATGCATTCACAGAAGCATTTTCATTACAAAGAGTTGCTCATTCTTATCTTTCTAAGATAAAGCAATTGCATTAGTCATTAGTCATCTGGTTTCTTGAGTGGACTAATGAGAGAATGGTTGTGATTTTCTTGGTGATTGAAAACAATAAGAGCTGGTCCTGGGGTGAAGGGTGGGGTAGGAGGGAGGAAGGGACCTTGGTGATGAGCAAAACTAAGCCTAGATAGAATCTAGACTTGTCCTTGTACTGAGATAGGACTGCCATGGTTGACAAATTCTTTGTTTGGATGATGACCCACAATGGGACTCAACCTTTCAACTTTCCCTGAAGCATTGACGGTCAAATCAATAATTCACTAATAATACATCTGCTGTCAGTTGCACACATCTTGAGGGAAAGAATGCCTGCATTGTGAGATTTATCTTGCCCTAGGGCCAAGGGTACGAGACAAGGGGCATAGATAGATAGGTGTGCTACTTACATCCTTATTCATATCACCTAATGCTTCTTAGGTGCTTAGTATAAGGAATAACCAGAGGAAAGCATGTGAGTGCGTTGACTAGGAAGAGGAAGTTTCTTTTGGGGAATTTGGCATCAGAGGTGAGGTTATAGTGCTCTCTAATGGACATGTTGTGAGTTTACACAATATCAGACTGGATGTGGCAAATTGGTTTTGGTTTTGGTTTTAACCAAGGGGTTCCTCTTCAGAGTGTCTGGGAAGCAGGCCCATAAGAAACACTCTGTGTGTGTGTGTTTGTGTGTGTGTGTTGGAAGCTATGCAGCTTCCCCTCACTTCACCATGCAGAAATCAGGAAATGGTGAGAGAAGAAAGATGTGGGAGTAGTTGATGGCAATAACCCAAGGATTTTATTTAAAATGTGAGAAAAACAAGGCTGTGGAGATAGGAACTTCCCTCGCTTGATGTAGACTAAGTAAGGTGATTTAAATAAGAAGGCACAGCCAGTAACTTTCCAAGCAGAACTGGATGACTGCCTGGGTGATTCTAGATGTTAGTTAAACTGAGAAATACTCCAATTCCACTAATTCCCCCTGATTCACCCGGAACAAGAAATAAAAAGTGCTTTGCCATTATTTAAAAAAACAAAACAAAGCAAAAGAAGAGAAGGACCAAGAGATAGTATGCCCATAGTAAGTAAAAGTACATCTTTCGTCAGGATGAGAAAATAGAAGGGTTTGGGGGGAAGGGCATGTAAGAGGAGATGAGTTAGAGATTTCATTTAGTGGCGAATATTTTTGTCTTTAAATATGTGTTTAACTTTTTCTCCTTCATAGAGGTACCATACTCTTTGTTTCCAGCCAGAAACTGTCTTTGATCCAATTGGATTTAGAACTAGTTGGTTAAAAATTAGTATCTGGAGATTTAGAAAATATTCTGTTAGCTTGAATGGCTTCTCTTAAGTATGTAAATGAATTGCTCTACTATGAGCCTAAATTGCTCTTGGCAAATCTGTCTTTATGTGTTTAACTGGCCAAGGTATAATTTGTTTCATTTATGAACACAGTAAGACGAATTAAGAGACATTGAAAAAGCTGAGTTATTCTGATAATGATGTGAAGATGTTTTTGGTTTTGTGTGTGCAAATAATCGATTAGGTTAATAAAATTTAATTGAAATTGCTCATTAACGCACCATTATAACTTGAACACATCTGTGCAAACATAACTATTTCACTCTCTTCAGGTCGTAACAAAATACCATACACAGAGAGGTTCAAACTTCAGGTATTTATTTCTAACATCTCTGGAGGCTGGGACATCCACGATCAAGGTGCTGGCAGATTCCGTTCTTGGTGAGAGCCTTCTTCCTGGCTTCCTGGCTTGCGGAAAGTCACCTTTCTGCTGTGCGTACACATGGTGGGGAGGGACGAAGGGAGCGAGAGAGGGAGAGAATGATGGACAGAGAAAGTTTTTGGTTTCTTCTCATAAAACACTAATCCCATTACGGAGGCCTCACCTCATGATCTCATCTAAACCCACACACATACCTCCCCCAAGCCCCACCTCATAATGTAACAGAGAGCAAACCTGACTCCATATTGGAGCTATTGCTTTAGCTCTAACCTTTCTGTTTCCTGTGCTTACTCCTGCTGGCTCTGAACCCTGGAAAGGAATGCCACCTACAGCCTGAAACACACACCATAGCTCCTTTTCAGGGCTCTGACTCCCAGGCTGGACTATTCAAGATATCACAATTTACTTTCATATAGAGATAATTTTGCTCTTTTGGAGATTTATAGGAATATGGTGACGAGACCTAGAGTGGACAAGACCAAAGCATATCACATTCCCTCTGGGGTCGGGTCAGCACCAAGAAGTTTGCGACAACCAGCCACATCCCCTACCCTTTCAGTATAAAAGATGCCTGAATTCTAGCTTGGGTAAGATGGTTCTTTGGGACACCTGTCATGTGGTGAGCTGTATGAGCTTAGACTCGGTAACAATATTATCATATTAGGGGTTAGGGTTTCAACACATAAATTTTAACACATAAACACTGAACTGAACTAAACTGAACATAAATTTGGGGGAACACATTCAGTCCATACACTAGCCATCCAGGAAAGATGCTCCTGATCACTACCTTCTCTGTCTTTCCCAAAGCAACCATTACCCTGACTGCTGATCCCCCACTGTAGATTTGGTTGTTTTTGAACTTTTTATAGTTAGAATTATACAGTATATATGCTTTTGTGTGTGTGAGATTCATTCGTGTTGTTATGTGTAAAAGCAGCTTATTCGTTTTTATTGCTGTATAGTATTCCATTGCACGAATACACAACTATTTATTCATTCTAGTTTTTCAGTTTTTGATGACCAGAAAATATAAATATTTTGGTGCACATACCTAGGGTTTGGATTGCTGTTTCCCAGCATTTGCATACAGTCAACTTTTACAGATATCATCAAATGGTTTTATAAAGTGGTTGTGGCAATTTACACTCCTACCAACAAATTGTGAGAGTCAGCCATGGTAAAAGTATTTATCCCACAGAAATTGGCAACTTCTACGAATCACACTTTCTTTCCTAGTGAGCCAGTTGTTAAATAGTTACCATTATACCACTGCCAATACACACTGTCACAAAAACTTCATATGTTTTTCAATTCTTGGTATTATCAGTCCTTTTCTCCCCTCAGAAGAAATAATAGAAAATATTTTAGTTCAAAATTTTAATTGAATGTATTTTAACTATAAGACAGAATTTAAAGGTATTATTTTTATTTTATTAAGATCAAAACTAATATAACATTGTAAATCAACTATTCTCTAATAAATTTTTTAAAAAATCAAATATACAAGCAATCAGATATCTTTTGCTTTCTATACACATATACCCCTCAAATTTAAAAATGATAAATTTATTTTTCAGTCTTTTCAAAATCATACATACTTTTATGAAAATTTTAAGTTTTATTGACTCAACTAGGGTTTCCTTTTGCTCTGCAGCATGCAGGATTTTCATTCCCCAGCCAGGGGTTGAACACCATGCCCCCTGCATTGGGAATGCAGAGTCTTAACCACTGGACTGCCAGGGAGGTCCCAAACCATACATCTTAAAGTCAAGGGTGAGAAAAAGCCAGGACAACCTTACATTGTTGGTGCAAGTGTTAACTGGTACAATAACCTTGGAAATCTCCCACAATATTTCCTACAACTAAACATACATATGCCCCTGACCAGCAATTCCCCTACTGAATATGTGCCCAATGGAAATGAGTGCTTCTATCCCCCAGAAGGCATGGGCAAAAGTGTTCACAGCAGCTGTCTTCATGATAACCCACTCTGGAAACAACTCGGAAGTCCAGCAGCAGTAGGAGGAAATACACTGTGATGTGCCCATACAGTGAAATATTACATAGCAATGAAAAAGGAACAAAGTATGGCAGTATAACCACAGAGGTGAACCTCAATGATTTTGACCAAAAGAAATCAGATGCGAGAGGCTATACTGTATTATTCCAATTATAGAAAGTTAAAAACTGGCACAACTAACCAATACAGTAGGAGAGGCCAGGTAGAAGTCACCCATGGAAGTGGTACTAACTTTCAGGAACCACAAGAGAGTCTTCTGCAAGGCTGGGCTATTCTATTCTTGATCTGGGTGGAGATTCTATGGGATATATATATTTAAAACTGATATTGTACTCATTACTGTATTTAAATTTTATGCCAATAAGAAGAAAAAAGTCCTGTGACTGCCTGCTATTAAGAGAGATGTTACTGAGTCAGATCTTTGTGCCAAGTGCAGCTTTAGTCTTATGCTATATTTTGTTGACATTGCAGTGTAACATGAAAATACTCTTTGTGGTTGTGTGAATAATTCTTGATATCATGATTGTGGAAAGATTCTTAAATAAATGATCATTAAAAGACATATGTTCCTCATAAAAATTAATGCAGAAAGTACTAAAAAAGGTTTTTTTTTAATTACCCCAAATGCCACTACCCCAAAACAATCATCTTCAACCTACATCAATATCACTTCTGACATCCTTGAACTTGTGTGTGACCCACTGTGTATATTTCTATCACATCTTGTCAACCTAACAACAGTAGCCACATTACTTGGATTGATTATTAGTGTCTGAATATTCATTTTCAAATGTAAGTGTTATTTAAGATGTAATTCAGTGAAAGTGTACTTCTTTTGCTTTATATGTTGAAATTCTATCAGTCAGTTTGTCGGGAGCCGCATTAGGCATTACTGACAAAATGGAGGCATGGCCCCAACCCCCTCTCCTCATCCCACAGGCACAGTCCCAGGATGAAGGAGTTAAGTTTTGTGATTCTGCCTTATTCTTTCCTTTCTTCAGTTGAGCTGGCTGGAAAGAATGTTAAGGTGCTTATTGTTCTTGAGAGAAGCATGAGAAAGCACAAAGCCTTCTGCAGTTGTGCCCAGAAAATAATCTATAAAGTAACCATTGACATTTGCTCAAGGATCTTTACAAAGAATGTTCCAGGATGAGCAGGTAGGCCGAAGCTTGAGGCCATGGGAAGGATTGTTATCTGAGACCTGTTTGTGAGGGGAATGTTTATGGCAAAGGAAGTTTGCTGAGCTTAGGGTTTAGGAATAATTAAGAATAGCTAGAAGCCTTTTTAGGAGATAGTGAGCTTCAGATACTAGGGGCAAGCAGGATTTAGAAAGATAAGAAATAAACTGAGGAATGTGGTATGCAGCCCAGACATAAGCATGAGTTACAATGTTACCACAAGTAAACATGATTCTGAGAGAATCGCTGAAACAGGAACTCTGTTTGAAGGGCAACAAGGAGACAATAAATCTGGGTGAGGGGGAGCTGAAAATGTAAAATCTCTGACCTAATGCTTTTTTCAAAGTATAAAAGAAGACCTGATGCTTGAAATAAACATGTAGTCCCTTACCTCGAGTCAGAGGCTACATCATTCTTCGCCAACACCGCTCATCCCTTCAGGCTGATTCCCTGGCTGCTGAAGCTGGACTCCAGCATCAGTTGAAGTATAAATATATGTGTCATTTTTCATGAGTAAAATGCTATAGTAATTGATGATGGTTTGAAAGCTGTTGATTGTGTACAAAAACATTGACAAAGAATTTTCAAATAATTTAATTTGAAAATAGGTTGATAATTAATGTCATTTTTAAGAGAAAGTATGTTAACTAGGTATCTTTAGAAAGAATTTTATATTGTTTAAAGACAAGAACTGTTATGGTAGTGGTACAAAAAGAGACACAATAGATAAACAGAACAAGATAGAGAGGCCAGAAATAAACCCACACACTAATGGTCAATTAATCTACAACAAAGGAGGCAAGAACATACAATGGAGAAGAAACAGTCTGTTCAATAAGTGGTGCTAGGAAAACTGGAGAGCTACATATTAAACAATGAAATCAGAACATTCTCTAACACCATATACCAAAATACACTCAAAATGGATTAAACATCTAACTGTAAGACAGCATACTATAAAACTCCTAGAGGAAAACATAGGCAGAGCACTCTTTGACGTAAATTGAAGCATAATTTTTTTTTGATCCACCTCCAACAGTAAAGGAAATAAAAGCAAAAATAAACAAATGGGACCTAATGAAACAAAGGCTTTTGCATAGCAAAAGAAACCATTGACAAAATGAAGACGACTTACTGAATAGGAGAAAATATTTGCAAATTATTTGATCGGCAAGGGATTAGTATTTAACATATGTAAACAGCTCGTACAATCTGACATCAAAAACAAAAATCAAACAACCCAATTAAAAATGGGCAGAAGACCTGAATAGACATTTTTCCAAAGAGGAAATGCAGATGGCCAACAAGCACATGAAAAGATACTCAATATCGCTAATCAGTCAGGGAAATGCAAATCAAAACCACAATGAGATATCATCTCAAAGCTGTCAGAATGTCTATCATCAAAAAAGAACATAAATAAAAAATGTTGGTGAAGATATGGAGAAAAGAGAATCCTTGTACACTGTTGATGAGAACGTAAATTGGTACAGTCCCTGTGGAACACAGTATGAAAGTTTCTCAAACAACTAAAAGCGGAACTACCATATGAACCAGGAATTCCTCTCCTTGGTATATATCCCCCCAAAAAAAATAATACTAATTTTAAAAGATACCTACATCCCAATGTTCATAGCAGCATTATTTATAATTGCAAAGATGGGGAAGCAACGTAAATATCTATCAACACATGAATGGGTACAGAAAATACCACATCTCAGCCATAAAAAAGAATGAAATTTTGCCTTTTTTCAGCAACATAGATGGACTTGGAAGGCATTATGCTAAGTGAAATAAGTCAGACAGAGAAGGGCAAATATTGTATGACACCACTTATAGGTGGGGTCTAAAAAACTACAACAAACTGGTGAACATAAGAGAAAAGAAGCAGACTCACAGATATGGAGAACAAACTAGTGCCAGTAACACTGTCTGTAAGAGAGCAGGAAAAGAGCAATTCATATGCCCTCGGACCCCAGAATGTATAGTTTGTGGTATGGTCACACATGGAACACTACACAGCAGTAAAATGAAAATGATATTCCTTTCTGTGCCACAACATGGCTAATCTTCACAATTATAATTTTGAGTGGAAAAGCAAGTGTCAAAAGACTACTCTTTTCACTAAGATCAAAAGCAAATGAAACAAAACAATATGTTATTTAGGCATCAATATATGTGATAACACCCTCAGATAATTGTGACCTCTTGGGGGAGGCATGAGTATTGGATGGAAGAGGAGTGCATGGTAGACCTAAGTTACTGATAATAGTTTAGCTCTTGGGATGAGTACCAAACTCATGGGTTCTCATTATATTATTTTAAAAAAATGAAATCAAGAAATGAATAGTCCTCACCATATCATCCTTTACTACTCACAGGATCTTCATTGCCTTCAAACTCAACCAGAGAGGATGACCAATCTCACCCCTAAGGATGCCAGACTCTCAGTCCCTTGAGTGTTTATTGCTGGAACTATTTTTAGTGTGAATCACTGTATTGGTCAAAGTGATTTTTGCAAACTACAGAATCTAATACTCAGTTTAAAAAGAAAGGAATGTATTACAAGGTACTAGATACTGTGTGGGCTTCCCTGATAGCTCAGTTGGTAAAGAATCCACCTGCAATGCAGGAGACCCCGGTTAGATTTCTGGGTGGGGAAGATCCTCTGAAGAAGGAATAGTATTCTAGCTCCAGTATTCTTGAGCTTCCCTGTGGTTCAGCTTGTAAAGAATCTGCTTGCAATGTGGGAGACCTGGGTTGGATTCCTGGGTTGGGAAGATTCCCTGGAGAAGGGAAAGGCTACCCACTCCAGTATTCTGGCCTAGTGAATTCCATGGACTATACAGTCCATGGGGTCGCAAAGAGTCGGACCCAAATGAGTGACTTTCACTCACTCACTCACTCAGGTCCTGAGTAAAGCTAAATTTTTGAGGCAATAAATTGTGGCTGATGCTAATAATGAATAACAAGAGGCTCTCATAGGGTGGGGTCCCTAGAACAGAGTCTGCAATGGAGATTTTTTAATATTTTTTATTACTATTTTTTGCTGTGCTGGGTCTTCGTTGCTATGCGTGCGCTTTCTAAAGTCACAGAGAGTGGGGGCTACTCCCTAGCTGCGGTGTGCAGGCTTATCATCGCGGTGGCTTCTCTTGTTGTGGAGAACAGGCTTTAGGGTGTGTGGGCATCAGTTGTTGCTGCACGTGCGCTCAGTAGTTGGCACGGCTTGCAGGTTTCAGAGAATAGGCTCAATAGTTGTGGCCTCGAGGCATTTGGAATCTTCTTGGACCAGGGATTGAAGAGGTGTTCCTTGCTTTGCAAGATGGATTCTTAACCACTGGACCACCAGGGAAGCTCTAGAGGTTCTTACTTAAGATTCTTACTTAAGAGATTTATTTTACATCTTAATTTAAATTCATCAAGACATTAATTTAATTAAGATTAATGAATCAATCTTAATTAACAGATTATTTATTTGTTTATTACATTTATTTAAGGAGTGCTCCTGGGAGTAGATGAGTGAGGAGAACAAGACAGGACAAGAGGAAGAAAGTTAAACATGAATTTGGAAGTGTTCTCATCTGGAGACTGTCCTCAGCCTGGTTCTGAGGGGAGCATCAGAGCATGATGGTACCACAGAACTGACTCCCGCTTCAGGCAAGTGGGATAGGCTAGCCTTTTGTTCCTGAGAGGTGCCTAGCTTCCAGAGGAGTTGATTTCCATGTGGCTGGGAAGGGGCCACCAGCTCTGAAAGCGATTGGATTTGGGTGCACTGAGCAGGGCAGAGCCCTGGAAGTGACTCAGCACCAACCTGACCTCACTGGGAAGGGTGGGGGAGATCTGGGACGAGGTCAGGGGTGGAGGAGGGCAGCGAGGTGGGGAGAGCAGAAGAGGGGCTGTCTGTGCACCCTGGAAGTGCAGCCTGTGACCTGGGAGCTTGGCCTTGCAAAGTAGTGATCCATTGTTCCCATGGGGACGCAGAAGGACAGGCCAAGCCCTCCCCTTAGCTTCTCATTCCAGAGAGTGCCAAGCACATCATCAACCCACTACGGTCAACAGTATCACCCTTCCTGTCACTCAGGCAGAGAGAACTAGGCTTCTCTCTTAGCAACCTGCTTCCCCCTCCCTCCTCACTACTCTCTGCAGCCCCAGCCTTGGCCTTGATCTCAGACTTTGAAGGTGCTCAATGTGAAGGCTGATTCTTTGGGTGATAGGCAGTTTCCCCCCCAAGCTGCCTGCCTCAGTCTGGAGTGGATCATTCTGGCCTCATAGGAGGGCAGACCAGGAGGTATTAACCCCTGCTCTGCCATCTCTAGGGCCAGAACCCAGGATTCTGGAAATTTGTCTCACCAGGGTGGCACCAAAGGGAGCCTTGTGGAGGGCTTTGGCCACTCCATATACTTCCTCATTCTCACCCAGGCCATCCTGGAAACACTTAATCTGAATAGAAGGAGTGTCCCCGGCCCTCCCCTCTTTGAACACAATTGCCACCTCTGCCCTTATGTGTATACTTTCTGGAGCCACCTATGCCTTCTGCACACTGTCCCCTGCCACCTGTTTCCGGGGATCAGCCCCCACCTTCAGCAGAGATTTATACCTTTCCAAATACTCACACAGGAAGCCAGAGCCACGGCTGGTGCGGGAAGTTCAGAGGCTGAGACAGGCCTGGGTAGGAGCTATTTCAACATTCCGGTTCTCCCATCCTTCCAGCTGGCTGGCAGATGGGGGCATCTTAGCAGTGTGGGGTAGGGGGCCTGAGCAGGGGGTGGGAGGTTTCTGGGAGGGACCTTGACCAGACGAGGTTCAGCAGGATCCCCCCAAGTTGGTGGTCCCTCCTGCACTTAGTCCTGTCTTGAAGGTGCTAAGGGAAAGGATGTAATTTATGACACTATTAATCTTCTGTAATGATGTGTGGTTGTCTTGCCAGATACCTTTGTTTAGGGAGATGCAATAATCCATTTCAGCACATTTATTCACTGTCTACAATGTATTTTGGAGCATCTACATGGAGAAGGAGTAATTTCTTATTTGGCTAAGCAAAAAAAATACTTTTGGACTGTCAGCAGAAAAAAAGAGATGCCTATAGGCAACATAAAAATGTTTGTAAAGATTCTGGTTTCAAGTAATTTCTGTTTCCTAGGATGTGACACTGCAGATACCCGAGTGCACATTTATGCACAGGAGAATACACATATGTGTATTATGGGACATTATATTATGGTAATTGAGATCATTAATAAACTTGTTAACTCTCTGTTATCAGCACTGCACTCTGCCTGGCACACAGAGTATGTTCAGCAAATGTGCATCTGTGCTCAGTGGCTCAGTCAGGTCTGACTCTTTGCAACCCCATGGACGTAGCCCTCCAGGCTCCTCTGTCCATGGAACTTCCCAGGCAAGAATACTGGAGTGGGTTGCCATTGCATCTCCATGTGATCTTCCCAACCCTGGGATCAAACCCGCCTCTCCTGTGTCTCCTGAATTGCAGGCAGATTCTTTACCACTTGAGCCATCAGGGAAGCCCCTCAGTAAATGTTAGGCGAGTTCATTAATCAACTGTTGAACAAGGAACTGCATGGTGACATTTGATTTTGCTTTCGAAGCCCAACCCAGGAGTGCAATCTCTGAGTGAGAAACTCTTAAGTGACTCAGCCAGGACACAAGGCAAGTGTGCTATGCAGGCAGCCCTGGCACCCTGCTTCTTGCCCGTGACCCCTATTACTTCCATGCATCTCCATGCCTGGCATCCAAAAGCCCACCAGCACCTGCGATTCTTGGTTGAGAGCTGTCCTGGGCCCTCCCTTCTGGCCGAGCTGGTGGGTCAACACTCAGCTCCCACACCCTCGGGCAGTATAACTGAAGACCGAGTTCCACCCCGTCTCCCAGAGCCCCCAGGTATGGGGGCTGAGCATCAGCCACCCACAGTGCCAAACCACCTGGTAGCGCCTCTCCTCTCTGATGCCCTGCTGCCTCCACCTCTGTCTCCTGCCCTCCTGGTGCTTCCTGGGACCACGTCCCCAGAAATGACATCAGATCCTTGCTGCAGGGTCAGCTTCTTGGGGAACCCAAACTGAGACAGACACCTTTAATCACCTGTCTTCTAACAAAGCACCCCTCATGCAATCATGTGCTTGTGCCTGAAACGCAGTGAAAACAAGCTGATCCATCATCTGACATGTTTCAAGTGTGAAATCCAGACTCTGATCCTCTAATGAGCCCCGCAATGCCCTAGGACAAAGGGCTCGTCTACTTTCTTAAATGAGCTCAGCTCAGTGGCCGTTAGCAGGGCACCCCTGTCCTGAGCGAGGATGGCCCACCTGCAAGCGCAAGGCCCCTGTTAATCAGACAAAGGATGTGCAAGCAAAGAAAACATTTTAATTAAGGCTTCATTGGTAAGCCAGATGGGCCAACCATGGTCTAATCCAAAGGACCTTGTATCCTCACCCTTATAGCCTCTGTTCTAAAACATTCAAGCACATGTCTACAGGGGCCCAGAGGCACCTCCTCCCGGTTAGCTCAGGCACTGGAGGATCCCTTCTCTCCCAGTTTCTTCTTGTTTGCCTTTGTCTTTTCAATCGTGGTCTCCACAATGACAGCAGTCTCTTCATATGTCTGGATGCTCTCAGTGGAAAACTTCTCTATGGATTCCATCACCTCCACCTTCTCATAGGCCAGCTTCCTGGGAGGGCTTCTAGCCGGCCGGCTGCCACTCCGAGTTCCATGCCCCTCAGACCCACCCACAGTGACCTGAGGCCCTTGAGACCGGGGTGTAGACGGCCCCTCTGGACCAGGAGCCACCATGGGACAGGGCCCTCTGGCCCCCTCCTCCTCCTTCTGGTCATCCTGTTTCCCCTGGAGGCCCTTCAGTTCTTTGGCATTTTTCTCATCCCCTTTGTCTGCAGGGTGCGGGGTGGGGGGGCGTCCATCTTCTTTCCCCTGCTGGGGCTCCCCTTCCTCCTTCTGACCATCTCCTTTCTCCTCAGGGGGCCCCCCTTCCTCCTTCAGATCGTCTCCTTTGCCCTCAGGGGGCTCCTCTTCCTTCTTCAGACCGTCTTCTTTCCCCTCAGGGGGCCCCCCTTCCTCCTTCACACCATCTCCTTTCCCTTCAGGGGGCCCCCCTCCCTCCTTCACACCATCTTCTTTCTCCTGGGGGGGCCCCTGTCCATCCCCTAGAGGGGGCTCAGGCTGCTGGGGAGAGGGTTCCACGCCACTGTCAGGAGGCACAGAGTCATCCCCCTTAGACACCACCACACCCCCTTTGGCTGGAACGGAGAAGACACAGAAGCCAGGATCCACGAAACTGGCATCTCCGGAGACCATCACGTACCGCCCTTTGGTGTACAAGTCGGCGGGGGGCTCGGGTTCTTTGGGGCCTTTCACCTTCTCCTTGATCATCTTGCCTAGTTTCTCAAAGGCTTTGCTTATCTTGCCTCCATCTGGGACATCCTCCGGAGCCCCTTCCTGGGTCGGGGGACTTGCTTCTTCGTCTCCCGGTTCAAGCTTAGACTCACCCTCTTCTTTGAGCACCACCCGCCCCGGCTTCATGTCCTCTGGACCTCTCAGTGGGGTCTCTTCCAGAATTTCATCTGCTCTGTCTTTTGCTACCATCTCCTTCTTCCTTGGAAGGTTCTTGGGGAGGCCTTTGAGTCTTGGTTTCGCTGCAGTTATGTCCTGCACAGCCCTGGTGAGATCTTTGAAAAAAGAAAAAAGGAGGTGGGTGCAATGAATAAAGGCCAATGACAGAGGAAGAAAAAGTATTTGTTGAAAAATACATGCCTAGCACTGAGGTGGGGTTTACTGGTTGGCTGGTTGGCAACAGGGTAAGATCCCTGGGTCCTAAGCATTCATGGCCCACACTGAGGACCCAGCCCTGCTGGCCGCTGTGTGACTTTGAGACGAGTCACTTGGCCCCTCCAGGTTTGCAGAGCAGAGGGGAGGCCCCTACAGTTCCCTTCACACTGGATTCAACTTACTGAGATCCGTGTTTCTCCTGCAATAACACTCTGTGGGAGTAGTGCCTCTGCCCCACCCCAGCACCCTCACCTCCAAGTCACAGGGGACACTTGGATCCAGACCAGACCAGGAAATCCAGTCCACAGAGTCACTCTCACCCCAGGCTTCCCCAAAGGAGCAACTCAGAGTCAATCCACCTTCCTCTGATGGGTTTGGGATAGCTTCCAGGCACACCCTTGTCCCCCTGCACCCCAAACCAGATAAACACCACCAGTCCTTGCTCACCATCCCCTTCCTCCTGGGCAACAAGAGGAAACGATGCCCTTAAACCCAGAATGGGAATCTCCTGGGCCAGAGGCCACATTCACTGCTTTAGACCAGCCAAGAGGAGAAACTTAAAGTTTCAGAAAACACAAAGTTTCACCCTGTCTCATCCAAAAGGCAGGCTTTTAGTTCCAGGTGGCACTAGTGGTAAAAAAAAAAAAAAAAAAAAAACCACCTGCCATTGCAGGAGACATAAGAGACATGAGTTCGATCCCTGGGTCAGAAGGATTCCCCTGGAGGAGGGTAGGGCAACCCACTCCAGTATCCTTGCCTGGAAAATCCCACGGACAGAGGAGGCTGGCAGGCTAGAGTCCATGGTGTCGCAAAAGAGCTGGACACGTCTGAAGTGACTTAGCACACACACACATCCAAAAAGCTTTCAAGATTTACTAACACAGTGATTTTTTAACTTTTTCACTCCAAAGTCTTATCCAGCTGCCCTCCTCCCTTTGTTAACCAGAGGACTTGGGTTCACAGAGCCAGGGCATCCCATAGGGGTGACCCTCAATGACAAAGCAGAGTGAGCAGGCATGGCAGGTGCAGGTCATGAAGCCATGTGGGAAGGACATGTCAAAGCAGGTGGCCAGAAGCAGGTGTGCAGAAGGGGGTGCTTGCAGGACCAGCTGCTGAATTTCAGGGCCTGCTGTTCAAAACTGTGAACAATTTCCAGACTGCGACAGCAAAGCATCAAGCCCAGTACCCTGCACACAGCTACGGGCCCCTGGAGCCAGCCTGGGTGTCTGGGGACCCCTGCCCCTTCTCCCATCTCCACAAAGCCCTCTGAGCTTTCTGAGACCCTGGGATTTGATAGCACTGTAAGCCAGGCTTTCCTTCCTCCAGGCACCGTTCTGTTTGGTCCTGACTGGGGAGACTGAGCCATGAGTGAACATCTCACAAGGGCAGGAAACCATCCCCAAAGGACCAAGTGTTGAAGGCAGAAGCTCCACTGCCCACCAAGCTCTTCCTGCTCAGTTTTGAACGGAAGAGAAAATGAACAAAGTTGAGCATCTACTCTGTTCCTGATGTTAGATTAAGCACCTTTGCTTAAAAGAGTTCATTTCACTGGGGGAGGGGGAGGGTGGATAGATACATTTCATTATCTACTTCTTGCCAAAGTAAATGCTGCGATTTTCCTCCCCAATTAAATGCCTCCTGCTCATGGATGGTGGCCTCTCACATGGCCTGACTTTCTCCTTGTAAACTTTTAGACTCAGTCACTCGGCTTCAGTGGGAGGACATCAGCAGGGCAAGGAGGGACCCCCATGCAAAAGCACTGAATTTCCAGCTGGATCGGAAGGGAGCATGAATGTTGCATTCAGAGACAAAGTCGCTTGATTTTTTCCATTTTCCTAGGACAGAAAAATAGAACAAGCCAGAGTTGGGGACTCACCTTTCCCACCATGCCGAGGGCTGAGGGAGGCCCCGTGGCTCGCAGTGTACAGGGTAACTGGAGTTTCAATGAAGGCAGAGCTCAGCCTGGCAGGAAGAACCAGAAAGAGGGAGGTCACCATCGTTAAGTCATCAAGGCAAACAGAATGGGGTTGGGGGGTAAGAGGGAGGCTCTAGTGTCCAGCAAAAATGAACAAGGCTTCCTCTAGATCCAACAGCTCAAGAATCACAAACATACTCACACATTGCATGATGTGGGAAGGTCATGTCATAAACTGTGAAACACACATAAAAAAAATGGTAAGGTAGAAATGACTGATAATCTTAATATGCCACTTTTCTGTTGAACAGGAGTTCTCTGTGTTTGGGTTTGTTTTTTTTTTAATAAGAGAGGGTTTCCCAGGTGGCTCAGTGGTAAAGAATCCACCTGGCAATACAAGAGCCGCAAGAGATGTAAGTTTGATCTCTAGGTGGGAAAGATCCCCTGCAGGAGGCAATGGCTACCCACTCCACTATTCCTGCCTGGAGAATCTCATGGACAGGGGAGCCTGGTGGGCTCCAGACCTTAGGGTCACAAAGAGTCAGACACTATTGAGCATGCACACCACCCCTAAAATAAGAGAATGGCCAGCCTAGGATAAATTATTTAGGGCAACCAGGATATGATTCTCCAACTTGTTTTTTAAAGAATAGTTTCTATAACCAGAGAGAGCAGGAAAATAAAAGGAATTGAGATAAAATGTAAACAGCTAGTGACTCTAAGAGGATTCAGAATTTCCTTGCTCCGTGCCTGCAACACGTCTATCCGTGTGAAATTAAATCAAAATTAAGAGTTCTATATAAAAATACAAAAGAGGTATCCAGTTACCTTTTGATGAAGTCTTGCCTCCAAAACAAAACTTTTCACAAAGACATTTAAATACCAGTTCAAGACATTTTGTATATGTGTGCAAGAAGCATTCACTGTGACATAAATATAATTGAGTTCAGCACAATACATTGACTGGAACTAGAGAAAACAAAAGAAAATCTTCCATTTCCTGCAACACATTGGAGCACTCATATGCCAAGACAGAGTCCCAGAGAGAGGATAGAAGTGTCCCTGGGGGAACGCCCAGGTGTTTCTCTTTTATCTCAATCTAAACCCCTCAAATGCACTCACACATTGCATGATGATGGGAAGGTCAATCATAAACTGTGAAACACACACAAAAATGGTAAGGTATAAATTTCTGATAATCTAAATATGCCACTTCTTTGTTGAACAGGAGTTCTCTTTGTTTGGGGGGCTTTTTAAAATAAGAGAGGGCTTCCCAGGTGGCTCGGTGGTAAAGAACACGCCTGCCAATACAAGAGTCACAGGATATTAAGTCCAATCCCTGGGTTGGTGGAAAGATCCCCTGGAGAAGGCAGTGGCTACCCACTCCAGTATTCCTGCCTGAAGAATTCCATGAACAGAGGAGCCTGTTCCCATGAAGAATCTCCACTTAATAGAGAAGCAGAGTCCTTACACTGGGAGGCTGGCCTCAATCCATTCTCCACACATCTAGGACTATAGGTACACAGGTGGATACAGTCATATACGTAGGCATGGGTATGGATAGGAATAATGGAGACACCACTGTAGATGTGTATGTACATAAAGACAATGCAGGTGCCAATGGTTTATACATGTACTTAAAGATGACAGAGGTGTAGACACTTTATGCATGTACATAAAAATGGAGATGTAAACAGTTTATACATGTACATAAAGATGACAGAGACGTAGACAGATTATGCATGTACATAAAAACGATGGAGATGTAGATAGCTTATACATGTACATAAAAATGATGGAGGTATAGACAGTTTATGCAAGTACATAAAGACAATGGAGGTGTAGACAGTTTATACATGTACATAAAAACGATGGAGATGTAGACAGCTTATATAGGTACATAAAAATGATGGAGATGTATACAGTTTATACACGTACATAAAGATGATGGAGATGTAGACAGATGAAAACCATGGAGGTATAAGTGTTAGTAGAAGGAAAGAAATCTTAAAAATTAGGGCAGAAATAAATGTAAAAGAAACAAAAGAGACCATAGCAAAAATCAACAAAGCCAAAAGCTGGTTCTTCAAGAAGATAAATAAACTTGACAAACCATTAGCCAGACTCATCAAGAACAAAGGGAGAAGAATCAAATCAACAAAATTAGAAATGAAAGCGGAGAGATCACAACAGACAACACAGAAATACAAAGGATCATAAGAGACTACTATCAGCAATTATATGCCAATGAAATGGACAACTTGGAGGAAATGGACAAATTCTTAGAAGAGTACAACTTTCCAAAACTGAACCAGGAAGAAATAGAAAATTTTAACAGATCCATCACAAGCATGGAAATGGAAACTGTAATCAGAAATCTTCCAGCAAACAAAAGCCCAGAACCAGACGCCTTCACAGCTGAATTCTACCAAAAATTTAGAGAAGAGCTAACACCTATCCTACTCAAACTCTTCCGAAAATTGCAGAGGAAGGTAAACTTACAAACTCATTCTATGAGGCCACCATCACCCTAATACCAAAACCTGACAAAGATGCCACAAAAAGAAAACTACAGGCCAATGTCACTGATGAACATAGATCCAAAAATCCTTAACAAATTCTAGCAAACAGAATCCAACAATATATTAAAAAGATTATACATCACGACCAAGTGGGCTTTATCCCAGGGATGCAAGGATTCTTCAATATCTGCAAATCAATCAAAGTAATACACCACATTAACAAATTGAAAAATAAAAACCATATGATTATCTCAATAGATGCAGAGAAAGCCTTTCAACAAAATTCAACATCCATTTATGATAAAAAACCCTCCGGAAAGCAACAATATAAGGAACATTCCTCAACATAATAAAAGCTAAATATGACAAACCCACAGCAAACATTATCCTCAATGGTGAAAAATTGAAAGAATTTCCCCTAAAGTCAGGAACAAGACAAGGGTACCCACTCTCACCACTACTATTCAACATAGTTTTGGAAGTTTTGGCCACAGCAATCAGAGCAGAAAGAGAAATAAAAGGAATCCAGATTAGAAAAGAAGAAGTAAAACTCTCACTGTTTGCAGATGACTTGATCCTCTACATAGAAAACCCTAAAGACTCCACCAGAAAATTACTAGAGCTAGTCAATGAATATAGTAAAGTTGCAGGATATAAAATCAACACACAGAAATCCCTTGCATTCCTATATACTAAGAATGAGAAAACAGAAAGAGAAATTAAGGAAACAATTCCATTCACCATTGCAACGAAAAGAATAAAATAGTTAGGAATATATCTACCTAAAGAAACAAAAGACCTATATATAGAAAACTATAAAACACTGGTGAAAGAAATCAGAGGACACAAATAGACGGAGAAATATACTATGTTCATGGATCGGAAGAATCAATATAGTGAAAATGAGTATACTACCCAAAGCAATCTATAGATTCAATGCAATCCCTATCAAGCTACCAACGGTATTTTTCACAAAACTAGAACAAATAATTTCACAATTTTTATGGAAATACAAAACACTGAAACAGCCAGAGCAATCTTGAGAAAGAAGAATGGAACTGGAGGAATCAACCTGCCTGACTTCAGGCTCTACTACAAAGCCACGGTCATCAAGACAGTATGGTACTGGCACAAAGACAGAAATATAGATCAATGGAACAAAACAGAAAGCCCAGCGATAAATCCATGCACCTATGGACACCTTATCTTTGAAAAGGAGCCAAGAATATACAATGGAGAAAAGACAATCTCTTTAACAAGTGGTGCTGGGAAAACTGGTCAACCACTTGTAAAAGAATGAAACAAGGACACTTTCTAACACCATACACAAAAAGAAACTCAAAATGGATTAAAGATCTAAACGTAAGACCAGAAACTATAAAACTTCTAGAGGAAAACATAGGCAAAACACTCTCTGACATAAATCACAGCAGGATCCTCTATGACCCACCTCCCAGAATATTGGAAATAAAAGCAAAAATAAACAAATGGGACCTAATTAAAATTAAAAGCTTCTGCACAATAAAGGAAACAAGGTGAAAAGACAGCCTTCAGAATGGGAGAAAATAATAGCAAACAAAGCAACTGGCAAAGAATTAATCTCAAAAATATACAAGCAACTCCTACAGCTCAATTCCAGAAAAATTAAAGACCCAATCAAAAAATGGGCCAAAGAACTAAACAGACATTTCTCCAAAGAAGAAATATAGATGGCTAACAAACACATGAAAAGATGCTCAACATCACTCATTATCAGAAAAATGCAAATCAAAACCACAATGAGGTACCATTTCATGCCAGTCAGAATGGCTGCTATCCAAAGTCTACAAGCAATAAATGCTGGAGAGGGTGTGGAAAAAAGGGAACTCTCTTACACTGTTGGTGGGAATGCAAACTAGTACAGCCACTATGGAGAATAGTGTGGAGATTCCTTAAAAAATTAGAAATAGAACTGCCATATGACCCAGCAATCCCACTGCTGGGCATACACACTGAGGAAACCAGAATTGAAAGAGACACCCCAATGTTCATCACAGCACTGTTTATAATAGCCAGGACATGGAAGCAACCTAGATGTCCATCAGCAGATGAATGGATAAGAAAGCTGTGAGTTATATACACAGTGGAATATTACTCAGCCATTAAAAAGAATACATTTGTATCAGTTCTAATGACGTGAATGAAACTGGAGCCTATTATACAGTGAAATAAGCCAGAAAGAAAAACACCAATACAGTATACTAACCCATATATATGGAATTTAGAAAGATGGTAACGATAACCCCATATGCGATACAGCAAAAGAGACACAGATGTATAGAACAGTCTTTCGGACTCTGTGGGAGAGGGCAAGGGTGGCATGATTTGGGAAAATGGCATTGAAACACATATATTATCATATGTGAAACGAATTCCCAGTCCAGGTTCGATGCATGATACAGGGTGCTCGAGGCTGGTGCACTGGGATGACCCAGAGGGATGGGATGGGGAGGGAGGTGGGAGGGTGGTTCAGGATGGGGAACACATGTACACCTGTGCTGGATTCATGTCAATGTATGGCAAAACCAATACAATATTGTAAAGTAAAAAAGAAAACCATGGAGGTATAGACAGTTAATGCATGTACATAAAGACGATGGAGATTTACATACTTTATGTGGAGATGAGGTGCAGGCTTAGGTGATAAAGATGTAACTATAACCATAGAAAAGGTAGATACAGGTATATGTAGATACAGATGTAAGTGATATAGATGTGGACACAGATGATCCACAGATGTGGGTGGAAGTAGAGATGCAGATGTAGATGGCGTAGAGGTAAGCGCAGGTGTAAATGTAGGTGGTGCAGGCATCAGCGTAAATAACAGAAGTGTTGACGATGGTGCAGGCACAGAAACTGCAGATGTGGGGTAGACGCACATGCGGATGATCCAGACAGATGCAGATGGCAGAGTAGGTGTCAGATGTGGATGCAGATGGTGCAGGAGCAGGCGATGCAGAGGCAGGTGTAGGTGGAGATGATACAGGTATAGGTTAGGTGATGCGGGTGCAGCTACAGATGATGTAGAGAACACAGGTGTCGTGTAGATGTCCACATACAGACGCTGTAGACTCAGATGTGGACATAAGTATACATGTAGGTGCAGACACGGTCACATAGATGAACATGGAGGAAACAGAGAGTAGCTGATGCAGGTGTAGATGTGAATGAGGCTGAGACAGAGACACTTGCCAGCAGACGTCACGTCCCAGTTCATCGCGCAGAGGAGACCAGACAGCCTGCTGGCAGCCACAGTCCCGACTGGCCAGGTGCTCAGAGTCACCATGGCAGCAGCAGTGATGACACCAACTGCTCTGAGTGCTGGTCCAGTTCCAGGTACTGTGCAGGCATCTCACCTGTAGCATCTCAATAACCATACCTGGTCGTCCTTTCAGCTAAGACATTCCTGTCCCCAGAAGCCTGTGGAGCTGAACGGCACCTTGACATCCAAACACTCCCATGGTCATATTCATCACCTCTCCCCTCCCCCCACCATCACTCACGCCAGAGCCCACGTCTCTGTTGCAAACCCATCCATCCTCTGCCTCCCCCACTGGCATTCCAGCCCCATAAGGTCCTGGATTTGGGGGTCTCTTTCTGGTGGCTCAGACAGTAAATAATCTGCCTGCAATGGGTCGGGAAGATCCCCTGGAAAACAGAATGGCTACCCACTCCAGTATCCTTGCCTGGAGAATCCCATGGACAGAGGAACCTGGCAGGCTATAGTCCAGGGGGGTTCACAAAGAGTCAGACATGACTGAGCTACTAACACTTTCACCTTACTGCCACATTCCCTACAGCCTGGAACTGGCATATGGAAAAACGTGGAACAATTAAGTGGTTCTGTGCCCACAGGCTCTGCCCACCCTGACCCCACCTGTTGCCTTCATTCTCGATGATGCGATGATACCGGTCCAACTCATTCCTCAGGGTCTGCTGGGCAACCACCAGCTGCCGGCAGTCATAGGATGATCTCTCCAGGCTCCTCTCTGCCTCTTCAATCTCCTTCCGCAGGGTGTCAATCTGCTCGTTGTAGAGCTGAATCTCATCATCATAACACTCGTGGGCATCTCTGATGGCTTGTTCCAGGGCCGCGGTCTGCGGGCAGAGACACAGTCACGAGAAAACCCAGCCACCCTCTCCCTTCAGACACAGACGTGCCAGGGGAGAATCCAGACGGAGTACCCAGTTGTATTTGTTTTGTTGGTTTGTTTCTCTGTCCACAGAGAATCTTTAAGCCACGGAAGGATGTGACAACTGAACCCCTTCCCCTGATGCTTGCTTGTATCAGCACCCCCGGAAATCAGCCTGTAGTGGAGCCCCCGAACCAAGGCAGCAGGAAGATGAGAAACTCAGAAAATAAAAACTGCCATCCCTGGACTAACACGTACAACTCAGAGTACATCATTCGTACTTATACTGAGTTAGCATGAAAAAGTAGTAAAAAGAAGAACGTGGACTAAATAGATAAGATGCTATAATAATTAAAAGGGGGGGATTTCCTTGATCTTATTCAATCACTACAGCACTTTAATTTTCTCCTGGTTTCTGACCAGTAGAGTTACATATATGTTTTGATAGCTAAAATGTGTGTGTTTGTGTACGCTGGCACTTATGTAAAATAACTTCAGATAAATGCTATTTATATATTAAAGCAGGACAAGTCAAAATTAAGGTAGGAAAATGAAAAGAGTTTCCTCGTCTTCACTTTTAGAGCTATGACAACCCACAAGCAGCCACAAGCTGCTTACTTATTTATAAGAGAACTTATTTACAAGCTCAGTACAAGCTCACTTTCCCACGGAGAAAAGATCTAACAGGCGTGGCCAGTCCTCAAAAGCAAAATAAAACATGTAGACTGGAACCCACTTCATCTGGAAGAGCACTTGTCAAACCTCAACACGCATATGAACCACCCCAAGGATATGGTTTTGCTCAGATTCTGACTCAGTAGCTCCACTGGGCTGGAGGGGCTGCGTTTCTAAGTGGCTCCCCCACAATGCCCGTGGCTGTGGCTCTGGTCTCCCGGCCACATTCTTTGAGTCATGGGGAACTAAGCGAGAATCTGAATCTATCCTCACGTATATGCATCACAGGATGCCTGATACATGCAGCTTAATGAACACACTGGACCACATAGAGGGTGATTATTCCTGAGAGCTGGACCCTTCACTCTGTACAGACAAGGTCATGAGAAGCAGAGATGGGCAGGAACTGTCCCAGACTGGAGGAGGCTGAGGAGACAGGACACCTGAATGCAGGCAGGACCCAGGATCAGGCAACCTGTGAACAGGGTAACAGGTAAGATTTCAGGCAAGTCTCTTCCCAGTCTGGTCTGCTCACCAATGTCCTGGTTTCAACCTTGGTGCTTTGCTATTTGGATGTTGACTTTGGGGGAACTGAATGAAGAGTATGGGAAAACTCTGAGCTATTTCTACAGCATCAGAGAAGTCTAAAATTATTTCAAAATAAACAGAGAGAGTTTGGCCAGGTTTCTGTTCCTCATTTAAAACTGCCTCCATTCAGGAAACAATCTAGATGTCCATCAACAGATGAATGGATAAAGAAGCTGTGGTACATATACACAATGGAATATTACTCAGCCATAAAAAGGAATGCATTTGAGTCCATTCTAATGAGGTGGGCAAACCTAGAGCCTATTATACAGAGTGAAGTAAGTCAGAAAGAGAAAAACAAACATCATATACTAATGCATATATATGGAATCTAGAAAGATGGTACTGATGAACCTCTTTGCAGGGCAGCAATGGAGATGCAAACGTAGAGAACAGACTTGTGGTCAAGGGGCAGGGAAGAGGGAGAGAGTAGCATGGAAACATATATATTATCATAATATGTAAAGTAGATCACCAGTGGGAATTTGCTGTATGACTCAAAATAGCAACCCACTCCAGTACTCTTGCCTGGAAAATCCCATGGATGGAGGAGCCTGGTAGGCTACAGTCCATGGGGTCCCAAAGAGTCAGACACAACTAAGCGACTTCACTTCAGAGCTCAAATCAGCACGCTGTGACAACCTAGAGGGATAGGATGGGGTAGGAGGGGGGCAGGAGATTCAAGAGGGAGGGGGCATATGTGTACCTATGGCTGATTCACGTCGATATTTGGCAGAAACCAACACAATACTATAAATTATCTTTCAATTAAAAATAAATAAATTTTAATAAAACTGTCTCCATTCAAACAGTCTCCTAGGACATCAAACGCCAAGGCACAGCCTCTGACTCCTGGTGTGGCCACACCCTCTTTACCATACCGGCATCCACACACTCCAGAAAAGGCTTCCATGAAGGGATTCAAAGGACCCCTCTAAACCTGAATCTCAGAGGCAAGAATCCATCCAGGAGTGGGTGAATCCCCACATAAGACTCTCCATTTCCATGGAGCGGTCCTGAGAACAAAGCCTGCAGGTCACAGACCGGTGTGGCTGGGGTCCATCAACCCCAGAGTCGGCTGTGCAGTAGGAGAACATGAGAGCTGGACACACTTTCATCAAAGCTCACCCTTCTACCTCGTGAATAGGAAAGAGCTGTGCCTGCAGCACCCACATGTTAAAGCTCAATAACTGAAACCTCCTCCATCAGAAGGAGGGGTGCTCAGAAAGAAATAATAAAAGCCCCCCTTTTGGTAGTTCAAAGGGGGCTAACGAGATGTCTCTGAGGGAACTGACTTCCATGTGGGCTTCAGACACCATCTAGCACCAGGCTGACAGTAGGAGAAAGAGACCCTCCTTCCTGGAGCCACAGTCCAGGTTGGCCACAGGGTCAAGCACAGGGTGTCACAGAACCCACAAAGAGGTCCAAGGTGCTGGGGAGGTACAGGAGGCGGGGCATCACAGAAGGCTTCCAGAAGGAGGTAAGGCCAGTCCTGGGCGCTGCAGAAGCAAAGGGCCTTGCAGAGAGAGGCGTGAGAAGCAGAGAGGCGGGCACCAGGTCTGCAGGGGTGGTCAGGAGAGGAGAGGAGAAGGGAGCTGCCCACTGACAGCCCCGGGTCACTACAAGAACAGCAGTCAAGCTGATACAGGGGGCAGAGGCAGGTGGCAGGTGTGGGCCTCGAGGCAGCCTGAACTTCACTGTGAGCCAGGTACCTGGGCATTTCTGCCTGGACCATTTGGATCGACCAGCTGATATTCATCTCCCCACTTGACTGCAGGCAGGAGCCCAGCCAAGCTCTGCTTGGTGTTCCTGGACCTCACATGGGGCTCGCCAGAAACATCTGAGTGAAAGACAAGTGTTCTAGCACAGTTGTGGGGCCTGCCTTAGCACACACGGTCCTCAGGGATCCTGAGCTACGCCTCACGTGAGCCCCGTCTGGAGGGGTTACCTCTTGCCTCAGTCCTCTTAGGCCCCTGGACTCCTTTGGGTCCAAGGTCATTTCAAAAAGGAAAAAGAAACCGTGTCCTTCCCAGATTACATGTCATCTTACCAAAACCTGCCACCAGATGGTGCTAAGGGGCTTTCACAAAAAATGACGTCTGGGCAACACACTCGCAAAAATCTGCATGTTTTCACTTCCTGTCACAAAAACTCAACTGACACAACTTAGAGAATTTAGAGAGCCTGTCCTTTCTTGGGCACCTGGAATAAGTACCATCTCATGCTTGGCCCATGTGCAGGGGTCTCATGCGTGGTCCACGTTCAAAAGCAGGGGCCCCCAGCTCCAATCGTGGGTGCTCTTGCGGGCAACCTGCAGACCAGTGTTCTCAAAGCTGGCAGAGCCACCTGGGGGGCTTGTTGAAGGAGATGATGGCCCCTTGCCAGATCCCTGATTCCTCAGGTCTGGGGCGAGCCTGTGAATGCCCTAACCATAGGCAGAGCCAGCTGCCACAGCCCTGCTGGCCGGAGCCCTCAGGTTGCAAAGAGCGCTGCCACCACATCCCCAGTCCCAGCCCTGGCCCCATTGAGGGGCTATGCTGACTGGTCTCCCTGGGAACATACAGCTTAGCTACTCCATCCGAAAGTCATGGCAACATTTCAAAATTAGCAAAAAGCCAGCTGTGAACATCTCGTGAATCAGGCTGTGGAGGGCCCAAGCCGGGAACATGAGAGGCCCAGATGTAGAACATCCTGGCCCAGCATGGGACTCTCACCGCCCCCCTCCCCCGCCCAAATTAGTGACCTCCAAGTGTGGTTCCTGGGCTAGCAAGCAGCACCTGAACTTCAGAAAGGCAGGTTCTTGGGCCACAACCCGGACCTACTGAGTCAGAAACTCTCGGGTGGGTCCAGACATGTGTGTGTTTTAATTTGAGCTTATCAGGCAGACTTTTGGCCCCGGTGACCTTTACCCCTTAGCTCCTGCCCAAGACTCTGTGGTGTTAGTTGGCAAAGGGACTTTGCAGATGTAAGCAAGGTTCTTAAGCAGTTGAGCTTAAAAGATAGGGAGATTATTCTAGATTATTCCTGATCACATGAGCCCTCAAGAGCAGAAATCAAAGAGAGCAGATGCATGAGAAAGAGTCAATGTCCCTGAAGATGGAGAGTGGGCAGCATCTGGAATGACTATTGGTAGTAAAGAAACAGGATCCTTGTTCCCACAGGCACAGAGAATTCCACCAACGTGACTGGGCTTGTGTCCACTTCTCCAAATGCTTAGTCACACACACAAATGTACACACACACACACGTACATACACACACACACACGTACACACACATACAACTTATACACACATATATGCATACACACGTACACATACAAAAATATTCACATATATTATACACACGTGTGCACACATACACACACACACACACACACACTCAAACCCTCCCTCCATCCTCTCAGAGCCTCAGAGAAAACCACATACTCATCAAGTCACCAAATCAACTTGTCTGGTCCTCAAGCCACAGTTTGTCACCAGAGTAAGACAAGTTTTAAGGGGTCTCTTCAGATGGGGTCTCTGCCCTGGGGACCATCTGCAGACCCCCATATGCTTTCCAAAGCCCCTGAGTCACTGCAGAGTGAGGGGTGTGTGGTGTGTGGGGATGGGATAGAGATTCTGGACTCAGGTCCTGACATTTAGTAACACTGAGAACCCACGAAAAGCACCACATCCCACAGGGCTCCAACATGTGATTCTTCTGTCGGCATTGGGGGAATTCAGTTCAGTTCAGTTCATTTCAGTCGCTCAGTCGTGTCCGACTCTTTGCAACCCCATGAATCGCAGCATGCCAGGCCTTCCTGTCCACCACCAACTCCCAGAGTTCACTCAAACTCATGTCCATCGAGTCAGTGATGCCATCCAGCCATCTCATCCTCTGTTGTCCCTTCTCCTCCTGCCCCAAATCCCTCCCAGCATCAAAGTCTTTTCCAATGAGTCAACTCTTCGCATGAGGTGGCCAAAGTACTGGAGTTTCAGCCTCAGCATCAGTCCTTCCAATGAACACCCAGGACTGATCTCCTTTAGAATGGACTGGTTGGATCTTCTTGCAGTCCAAGGGACTCTCAAGAGTCTTCTCCAACACCACAGTTCAAAAGTATCAATTTTTCGGCACTCAGCCTTCTTCACAGTCCAACTCTCACATCCATACATGACCACTGGAAAAACCATAGCCTTGACTAGATGGACCTTTGTTGGCAAAGTAATGTCTCTGCTTTTGAATATGCTATCTAGGTTGGTCATAACTTTCCTTCTAAGGAGTAAGCGTCTTTTAATTTCATGGCTGCAATCACCATCTGCACTGATTTTGGAGCCTCCAAAAATAAAGTCTGACACTGTTTCCACTGTTTCCCCATCTATTTCCCATGAAATGATGGGACCAGATGCCATGATCTTCGTTTTCTGAATGTTGAGCTTTAAGCCAACTTTTTCACTCTCCACTTTCACTTTCATCAAGAGGCTTTTTAGTTCCTCTTCACTTTCTGCCATAATGGTGGTGTCATCTGCATATCTGAGGTTACTGATATTTCTCCCAGCAATCTTGATTTCAACTTGTGCTTCCTCCAGCCCAGAGTTTCTCATGATGTACTCTGCATAGAAGCTAAATAAGCAGGGTGACAATATCAGCCTTGACGTACTCCTTTTCCTATTTGGAACCAGTCTGTTGTTCCATGTCCAGTTCTAACTGTTGCTTCCTGGCCTGCATACAGATTTCTCAAGAGGCAGGTCAGGTGGTCTGGTATTCCCATCTCTTTCAGAGTTTTCCACAGTTCATTGTGATCCACATAGTCAAAGGCTTTGGCATAGTCAATAAAGCAGAAATAGATGTTTTTCTGGAACTCTCTTGCTTTTTCGATGATCCAGCGAATGTTAGCAATTTGATCTCTGGTTCCTCTGCCTTTTCTAAAACCAGCTTGAACATCTGGAAGTTCATGGTTCACGTATTGCCGAAGAGTGGCTTGGAGAATTTTAGGCATTACTTTACTAGCATGTGAGATGAGTCCAATTGTGCAGTAGTTTGAGCATTCTTTGGTATTGCCTTTCTTTGCAATTGGAATGAAAACTGACCTTTTCCAGTCCTGTGGCCACTGCTGAGTTTTCCAAATTTGCTGGCATATTGAGTGCAGCACTTTCACAGCATCATCTTTCAGGTGGAGTAGAGACAGAGTAACATATAACATTTAATGGTATACATAAAGGCGAAGATTTTTAAAATTCTTGTTCTCTTGTCCTTTACATGTACTTCTCAAAACGAACATCAATTTACTTTTGGATTTGGGAAATGTGGTCAAACAGGAAGGAGCGTGTTCTAACCCAACATCCCCATCAGAACAGCCAGATACATGGAACCAGAGAAAGAAACTGGAGGAATCACAGAGGTGCCCCGCAAAGCTTGTGAACCACAAAAGAAGCCTGTACAAATAGGACTGAGCTTTTCTGGTGAGTTCAGTTTGCAAATTAAGCTTCACCAAGAAAAGAAAAGGGGTGGGGTGAAAATGCAAAGTTTCCAGTAACAAATTCTGAGCAGGAGCAAATGCAGAAAACAGCCCCTCTCTCCAGGGCTGCAGTCAGATTCCAGAGGAGAGAGTTCAGGTCAGAAGCAAGAAACACAGATTCAAGTGAGTGGAGGATTAAAAACCCCAATCTGTGACCATTTCTTATTTTTAACAACAATTTTAAACTGGGCAAAATGGGTTGGTTATGCACAGGTAGGAGCTTACCCTTGGTGGGGGAGGGGGCCAGAGGGAACCTCTCGGGAGCCAGAAATTAGTGGGATCTATTGTCTCTGCTTCCCTGGTGGTTCAGACAGTAAAAGTGTCTGCTTGCAATGCGGGAGACCTGGGTTTGATCCCTGGGTCAGGAAGATCCCCTGGAGAAGGAAATGGCAACCCACTCCAGTACTCTTGCCTGGAAAATTCCATGGATGGAGGAACCTCGTCGGCTACAGTCCGTGGGGTCACAAAGAGTCATGCACAACTAAGTGACTTCACTTTCACTTTCTCTGTCCCCTCTGGCCCAGGGCCTTTCCAGTCTGAGCAGGAAGGGCAGTGTCCTGGGCAGCCCTCCGTTTATGTGGACAGCTGGTCACACCCTCCAGGGATGCTGTCTGTCACTTGAGGGCTGGGCACACAAGTGTGCCAAGTTTGTAAGAATTTACAGTGAGACAGGGCTTCCCTGGTGGCTCAGTGGTAAAGAATCCACGTGCAATGCAGGAGATGTGGGAAATTTGGGTTCGATCCCTAGGTCGGGACAATCCCCTGGAGGAGGGCCTGGCAACCCACTCCAGTATTCTTGCCTGAAGAATCCCATGGACAGAGGAGCCTTGGCGGGCTATATAGCCCATGGGGTCACAAAGAGTTGGACACAACAGAGGGACTAAACAAATAACAAAACAACACAGAGAGACAAACGCGCGCATGTCTCTGCAGGCACGTGACACCAGAATGAACCTGCAGACAGAGGGTGGGGCGCACCTGGGCCTGCAGCTCGGTTCTCTGGGCCTGCAGGAGGCAGACCATCTCCCGGCCGTCCTCCAGCTGGCACTGCAGGGCGGCAGCTTCCCGTTCCGTCAGGAGCTTCTCCTGCACAAAGAAGCCAGACTCAGCATCACACACTTGTCATGGGAGGAAACACACAGAGGAGCGCAGAGGCCTCTTGTGTTCTGCACATTCACATCCCGCCCCCAGATTCACAGGCTGAGGCCCTGACCCCCTCTCGCTATGGGAAGGCATCTGGGCTGGGAATTTGGCAGGATGGGAGGTGGAGATGAGGTCACTAGAGTGGGGCCCCCATGGTGGGATTAGTGCCCTTACAAACAAAGAAGGAAGCACCAGGGCCTAAATGTGCTTTGTAAAGTGCACATGAATCCCTGAGCATCTTGCTAAAATGGGGATTGTGACTCAGTGGGTCTGCTAGGGGGTCTGGCTGGAGATTCTGCATTTTTCTCAAGTTCCCGGGTGATGCTGAGGGTCTCTGACAATCACTGACGCCATCAAACTAGGTCTAGATGATTCTACGTTCCTACAACTCAGACAAACGGGGCTACAAGGAAACAGACTATTATGATTTTATAAGTGTGCTCTGATATAAAACACCTTTGAATTAAAGGGGAAAGTGTTTGTAAAATACAATAAAGTGTCTGGAAAGAAATCTCTGACAAAGAAAATTATGTTTTAGGAAAAGCTGTGTTTTAGACCAGTTCACTTGTGACTTCCCAGGTGGTACTAGTGGTAAAGAACCCACCTGCCAATGCAGGGGACGTAAAGAGATGTGGGTTTGATCCCTGGGTTGGGAAGATCCCCTGGAGGAGGATATGGCACCTTTACTCCAGTATTCTTGCCTGCAAAACCCCATGGACAGAGGAGCCTGGTTGGGCTACAGTTCATAGGGTCACACAGAGTTGGACACAACTAGGGCTCCAAAATCACTGCAGATGGTGACTGCAGCCATGAAATTAAAAGACACTTACTCCTTGGAAGAAAAGTTACGACCAACCTAAATAGCATATTCAAAAGCAGAGACATCACTTTGCCAACTAAGGTCTGTCTAGTCAAGGCTATGCTTTTTCCTGTGGTCATGTATGGATGTGAGAGTTGGACTGTGAAGAAAGCTGAGCTCTGAAGAATTGATGCTTTTGAACTGTGGTGTTGGAGAAGACTCTTGAGAGTCCCTCGGACTGCAAGGAGATCCAACCAGTCCATTCTAAAGGAGATCAGTCCTGGGTGTTCTTTGGAAGGAATGATGCTAAAGCTGAAACTCCAGTACTTGGGCCACCTCATGCGAAGAACTGACTCATTGGAAAAGACTCTGATGCTGGGAGGGATTGGGGGCAGGAGGAGAAGGAGACGACAGAGGATGAGATGGCTGGGTGGCATCACTGACTCGATGGACGTGAGTTTGAGTGAACTCGGAGTTGGTGATGGACAGGGAGGCCTGGCATGCTGCGATTCATGGGGTCGCAAAGAGTCGGACACGACTGAGCGACTGAACTGAACTGAACTGAAGGCAGCTAAACACACATGCACACATTTCACTTGGGGTCATTGGTGAGCAATGCGGACCAATGGAGAGAATATCCCCATCAAGGCCAAAAAAAGTAACCCTTCTGCCTCTCAGATGTTACTTGGCAGGGTTCAACTATGCCCCAAAAGCAAATTTGGGGATTTCTTTAGCTTTGACATAGAAAGTTAGGTTCAAATAAACATAAAGCAGTTAGCTACCCTTGCCCACTGGTTCTGCAGGGTGTGGGCTTAAACAGACTTCTATCCTAAGTCATCTTTGCAGAAAAACACAGAATCTCATCAGCTGAACAGTCCACAAAACCCTGCTCTCAGTTTAACACTTCTCCAGAGAAAGACCACATGACATTTCTGTTTTAATCTGTATACTTCTCAGTCTATTTCTACACTTACCATATCGTGCATCACAAAATCCCATAAACCACAGTAGGAAAAAATATAGGTCAATATCCTGTTGAACTGTTAAAGAGCCGAGGAAGGAATCTGGAACATTATACTGGGAATACAGTTTTACACCCAAATCCCAAAACAGCTTCAACCATCTCTAACCTGTCCTGACAGTTTTCATGCCCCAGACTTGCCTCATCATTAGCAGGGCCTGACCTGAAAAACAGAGTCACTCACTATCTTCAATTTTCTGGATTCAAAATTATGGTCAAATTGATAAGGGGAATAAGAAAACAAACAACTCAATAGTATAAATATATATATATATATGCAAAAGACTTGGGTCTTGGTCCAACAAAGAAGATACATGAATCATAGACACATGGATGGCAGATAAGCATCCATATGTCTTGACTGAAAAGATACTCAACAAGGAATTCCCTGGTGGTCCAGTGGTTAGGACTCTGTGCTTTCACTGCTGAGGGTTCGATCCCTTTCAGGAACTAAGATTCCTGCAAACCACGCGGTGTGGCTAAAAAATAAAAAAAAAATGCTCATAACAAGATACACAACACAATTATTAGAACAGCAAACAGCAAAATCAAAATAAAAGGCCAACATCCCCAATGCAGGCAAGAAAGCAAAGCAACGGAAGCTCCCATCTGTGGCTGGGGGCGGGGATGCAGCGATGCTACAGAGTTTGGGAGATAGTCTGGTAGTTTCTTATAAACTAGACAAGGAAGAATAGCCTGTGATCCTCAAGAGGACAAACACCTAGAAAGACAGTCAGCAGCAGAGTTTATGTCCTGAAATGCCTAGATACCCTTGTTCACTTACAGACTGAAAGAGAAGAATAAACTTGAATATGAATGCTCAGGTTGGGTTGGGGGCCCCAGACAGTCCAACCTGATGCCTCCCTAGGCCTCTGGGCACCAGCCTTGGGGCTGCAGGACCAATGCCCACGTGCGGCCACCCTGCTAATAGGGCTCCTGCTCTTACCTCCCGCATCCCACTCGTTATGGCGGCTGCCTGCGGGGTGGTCTGGATGATCTGCTGCAGGATGGTGACATAGGTCTGAATCTCCAGAAGATTCTGTCGGGGAAGGAAAGAGTTCTCATTAAAACCTGAACTGCCTGAGTTTCTCCCTCCGGTCCAAGATGACCCTCGGGATATCAGACAGTGACCTGCTCTGAGGGCACCTGATGCCTCCTTTTATCTACACAAAAGCTGCCCTCTGCTGCCTGGAGCAGGTCCTGAGGCAGAGACACAGACACTGAAGCTGGAGGGAGGCCAGGTCCCTGGAGAGGTCAGCCCTCGGGTCTGCTGTGCTCAGGTGACACAGCTGGGCAGGAAAGGAGTGTCTGGCACTTGCATTTTCAAGATGCACAAGCTCAGAGAGGTTAGACCACTGGCCTCAGGTTACATAGCTCCGGGACTGGACTTTCCCAGAACACCAAGCACCCCCACCCCACCGCAGCATGAGGCTATGAGAAGCTGGCAGGGCTGAGGGCAGAACACAGCAGTGCCTGAGAGGAGGCTCCTGCTATTGCTGTTTAGTCGCTCAGTCATGTTCGACTCTGTGCAACCCCGTGGACTGTGGCCCACCAGGCTCCTCTGCCCGTGGGATTTCCCAGGCGAGAATGCTGGAGTGGGTTGCCATTTCCTTCTCCAGGGGGCTCCTGCAGCCCACATGTTCCCTCAGAGGCAGCAGTGAAAATTACAGTTTTTGCATTTTCTCCATTTTCTGATCTGAACCAGTTGACAGGCAACAGCCTAATCAAGATGGGTCCACATCCAATCAATCACTCTGTGGACTGTAATGTTTCCCACAGATACTGGCTCCCACCCCATCCCCTGACACACACACCCCAAAACCACCCCCCCCACCCGTCTGGTTCACTAAGCACTGTCCAGCCTAGTTCACCTGGGCAGCCCACTCCAGCCGTCTCATTTTTCAGCCACGAGAGCCCCAGACTGGTTTCCAGTGGAAAAGTGCTGCAAGAGGGGTTGTGGTTACCTTTTTGTACCTGTCCTTGGCCGCACTAATGTCATCCTGCAGAAATTGGGCTTCAATCTGAAGACGCAGGTTACGTAGCAGGGCTTCATCTGCCTCCTGCAACGAGAGAGTCACAATTCCGACTCGGAGAGGCTGTGGCGTGGGTGTGAAATCTGAACACACAGACCACCAGGGGTCTGGTTAACATGGAGACTGCTGTTTGGTAGGTCTGGGACAGCGTCTGGGATTCTCCATTTCTAGCAGAGCATTGGGTTAGCCCACTGGATCTGGTCTAGCACAATAGCTCTCAGGCAGGGGTGATTCTGCCCCTGGGGGACGTTTGGCACAATCTGGACACACTTTTAATTGTCACCATTTGGGAGGTGGAGTGCTACTACCGGCATCGAGTGGGTAGGGGTCACAGATGCTGCTAAACATCTCACATTACATAGGACAACCTCACACAACAAATAAACCTCCAGTCCCTAATGCCAATAGTGCCAGGGCTGAGAAGCCTTGATCTAGAAAGATCAGGGAGAAACAGTATGCTTGCATGCCAATAACCTTAAAATTGCTTCCCTGGTGGCTCACATGGTAAAAATCTATCTGCAGTGCACAAGACGCAGCTTCAGTCCCTGGGTGGGGAAGATCCTGAGGAGGAGGAAACGGCAACCCACTTCAGTATTCTTGCCTGGAAAATTTCATGGCGAGAGGAGCCTGGTGGGCTACAGTCCATGGAGTCACAAAGAGCTGGACATGACTAACACACTTTCGAATTATGGTGCTGGAGAAGCCTCGTGAGAAGCCCTCAGACAACAAAGTGATCAAACCAATCAATCTTAAAGGAAATCAACCCTGGATATTCATTGGAAGGACTGATGCTGAAGCTCCAAAGCTTTGGCCACCTGATGTGAGGAGCCAAATCATTGGAAAAGACCCTTATGCTGGGAAAGATTGAGAGCAAGAGAAGGGGGCAACAAAGGATGGGACGGTGGGATGGCATCACTGAATCAATGGACATGAATTTGAGTAAACTCCAGGAGAGAGTAAAGGACAGGGAGGCCTGGTGTGCTGCAGTCCATGGGGTTGCAAAGAGTCAGGCAGGACTTAGCAACCGAACAACGACAACACATACGCAACCTTAAAGTCTGACACATCTGTATTTGTTCTAGAGCCTCTCATCAGTGAGTTGAGTTTCTAAGAATAAGAAACAGCTTTCCCTTAACACTGAAACCTTTACTTTAGAATGAAGTTAGAGCCCTATTTTATATCATTTAAAAACGAACTCTAAATGGGTTAGCTGCTACTGCTGCTGCTAAGTCGCTTCAGTCATGTCCAACTCTATGCGACCCCATAGACAGGGGGCCCACCAGGCTCCTCTGTCCCTGGGATTCTCCAGGCAAGAATACTGGAGCGGGTTGCCATTTCCTTCTCCAATGCATGAAAGTGAAAAGTGAAAGTGAAGTCGATCAGTCGTGTCTGACTAGTGACCCCATGGACTGCAGCCTACCAGGCTCCTCCGTCCATGGGATTTTCCAAGCAAGAGTACTGGAGTGGGGAAATGGGTTAGAGACTTAAATAATTTTATACTGAAACAAAACTCCAAGAAGAAACAGGAAAAAACCTCCCTGACATGGGTGTTGGCAATGAACTTTGGACATGACACTTAGAGCACAAGCAACAAAATAAAAAATTGACAAGTAAGACTATTTCTTGCTGCTGTTTAGTCGTTCAGTCACGTGCCATCTTTTGCCACCCCACAGATTGTAGCCCACCAGGCCTCTCTATCCATGGGATTTCCCAAGTAAGAATACTTGAGTGGATTGCAATTTTCTTCTCCAGGGGGATCTTCCCAACCCAGGGACCAAATCCACATCTTCAGGGACTTCTGCACTGCAAACGGTTTCTTTACCACTGAGCCACTGGGGAAGCCCAAGCAAGATTATATCAAACTCAGAAGCTGTGTACAGCAGAAGACACCATCGATGCAGCTCCTATTGACTAGGAGCCCTTAACTTTAATAGTTGTCTCCCGAGGACTGTTGACACTTACCTTGGGACCACCCATCTTCAATACAAAATGAATTTTTTAGCATGAATGCTGAGGTGAAGAGTGTTTGCTCCTTTAAAGTTGGAAATGACACAACAGAAGGGTGAATGTTCTTACCAAACTTTCTGATAATTCACCAACTTTTACCTCATCAATCTTCCTTTGACCAACCAAACAGGTGTGAAGAAGTATTTGTGCTCTTAATAAGAAAGTAATATGATGTGTGGAATTGACTTAAATGCTTCAACAATTCAGTGATATGTTACAGGGCCAAGGACCTTGTTCCTCTCCCAAGACACCTCTGCCTTGCATTTCTACAAATACCTGAGGACTTGCTATGTGCATTTTTACTGACTTCCTAATGGTGTGCTGCGATTCATGGGGTCGCAAAGAGTCAGACACGACTGAGTGACTGAACTGAACTGAACTGAATGACTTGTTAAAAAGCACTATGAATGTTAGCAACAGGCTCTCATCCATAGAGGTAGAATGTGGTCTGCTAAAATATTTAAGATATTCTCCACCCCTGCATGAACAGAGTTAAGACAGTCAAGGTATGTGGACAGGACAAGATATTCTGAGACACTTGCCCTCCTGGTACTAATAGGGGTTAGGTTCATCATGCTGAATTGTCCCTGGGAGAGCACAGCATTACTGATGGTCTCGTGCAGACACTCCAGGGAAGGCAGGAGGCCCCTTGGAGGTCCTGGTGAATGGGCTTCTGAATTACTCAGAATTGTCACATAACCTGGAGAAGCCTCTTCAACAGAGAAATGCTGAAGGAAAGGAAGCCTGGTGTCTTCCCAGCAGTGGAAAAGGGCTGAGGAGCCAGAAAGATCCTGGGTAATCTACAGACCCCAAGGGAAAAAGAGTCAGGCCTCAGGAAGGATAGAAACCAGGGTAGTCCCAACAAAGCAAGTAGCAACCAGCTGTGGCCTGGACACCCAGGATGACCAGCTCCAAAGGCACTTATCTCTGCCCCTCAGGAGTGACATCGCTGAGAGACAGCTGTGATTGGCCCACATGATCACGTGACTGTTATCTTGCTGATAGTCCTACCAGGACCACACTGACAGGAAGGAAGGTCCAAGGGCTCAGGGGTGCAGCCCTGCCCACTTCAGGCACGGCGGTTCCTGGTGGAAGTGACTCTCAGCTCCAAAGAGCAGGCCCTGCTTAGTAGGAACAGCTAACTCTGGAGGCAGAGGCGGGGCAATGCTGGCTGCAGACGCGTGAGCCAGCCCTTTGGGATGTTTTCCTACTTGCCCCATCCCTCGACCCCTCAAGACTGCTGAGGATGGGGTGGGATAGGGAATTCTCAAACATCTGAAACTTTCACCAAAAATTCATCCACAACTGATACACAATTACTGGAGCTGAAGACCTTTTGTGTTATGACTTACAAAGGGCTATCCCTTCATAAAAATTTTAGAAATAGAAGGGACCCTAGAGGCCATGGGTCCTCAGACATTTTGTAGCCACATGTGTGGCTGCAAACAAAACATCTCAGGGAAGCCAACATATAGAAGCAAAGCAGAGATGTGCTTCCTAAGGGACATGATAATTAGGTGGAGGCAGGCGTGGATAGGAACCCTGATTGTCCGGCAACCCTCCTCCATCAGATGCCCTTCAAGCAAATCCAAGGACCTAAAGGGCTCTGCCAAAGACAGCTCAGAAACCATAGAGTCTCACCTTACAGACAGGGAGACATGGAACCAGTGGGTCATTCAGCTGATTAACAGAAGTTAATAGGAGCTAACAGGCCTGGGGTCTGTCCTGGACTTCCCTCTGCTAGTCAGGAGTTGAACGCTGAGTCCTGACCCCACCCTGTAAGGTGCCTTCTGCTCTTCCCTGACCTTCCTCTCAGGGTCAAGCCCAATAACCCCTAAGGTCCCATCAGCCAACTTTTAAAACTGCTCAGAATGATAACAAAAGGCCAACCCACATTTGCCCTTAAAAGAGAGATTAATCAGTTGCCCTGCAAGCACATTCTCTCGCTTTGAAGACAATCATCTGATAAACTGCCCGGAAAAACTCCCAAAGGTGAGTTGCTGCTGCTGGAATGTGCAGCTGCTGGTAGAGAGGGGGGAGAATTCTTTTGGAAGTGTTTTCTTTTGTTTGCACCAGAATTCAGAAATGTGTGGACGCTTGTGTTTTTATTATGCTTTTGGATGCTGTCAGCTGCAGTTTCAAAAGCTCCACCAGCAGAAGCGTCTAGATTTTTCCAAATCAAGACTCTGAGCCAAAAGTCTAATTTTAGAAAATGTTCCAACCCTGATACTGTGTATGTTTTACATCTAGGCAAGAGGTTCGCAAAGTGTGGTTCCTGGACCACACCATCTGCAAATGATTTGAAATATGAAAGATCTGGTGGATCAGACCTATGCGATCAGAATTTCTGGGGTGAAAGGACGAAGAATCTGTTTTAACACACCCTCCATGTGCTGCTGATGCTAGATCCACTAGTCTAGACCATCTTTCTTCAGGGGGGCTTCTCGAGTAGCTCAGATGGTAAAGAATCTGCCCACAACTCAAGAGACCTGGATTTGATCCTGGTTCAGGAAGATTCCCTGGAGGAGGGTATGGCAACCCACTCCAGGATTCTTCCCTGGAGAATCCCTTGGACAGAGGACCTGGGAGGCTACAGTCCACTGAGTCACAAAGAGTCGGACACAACTGAGTGACTAACACTTTCACTTTTGAGACCATGTTTTAGAAAGGAACTGGAGAAATTAACTGGAGTCCAACATACCCTTGAAAAATCAACCTTGCCAACTCAGCCACAGAGATGCTGGAAATCCATTAAAAACTTCAACTGTCTGTCAGTTCAGTTCAGTTCAGTCACTCAGTCATGTCCGACTCTTTGCGACCCCATGAATCACAGCACGCCAGGCCTCCCTGTCCATCACCAACTTCCAGAGTTCACCCAAACTCATGTGCATCTAGTCGGTGATGCCATCCAGCCATCTCATCCTCTGTCATCCCCTTCTCCTCCTGCCCCCAATCCCTCCCAGCATCAAAATCTTTTCCAGTGAGTCAACTCTTCACATGAGATGGCCAAAGTATTGGAGTTTCAGCCTCAGCATCAGTCCTTCCAAGGAACACTCAGGACTGATCCCCTTTAGGATGGACTGGTTGGATCTCCTTGCAGTCCAAGGGACTCTCAAGAGTCTTCTCCAACACCACAGTTCAAAAGCATCAATTCTTCAGTGCTCAGCTTTCTTCACAGTCCAACTCTCACATCCATACACGACCACTGGAAAAACCACAACCTTGACTAGAGGGAACTTTGTTGGCAAAGTAATGTCTCTGCTTTTGAATATGCTATCTAGGTTGCTCATAACTTTCCTTCCAAGGAGTAAGTGTCTTTTAATTTCATGGCTGCAATCACCATCTGCAGTGACTTTGGAGCCCAAAAAAATAAAGTCTGACACTGTTTCCACTGTTTCCCCATCTATTTCCCGTGACGTGATGGGACTGTATGCCATGATCTTCGTTTTCTGAATGTTAGCCAAACCCAACTATTTAAAAATTATCAGCTCAGTTCTAGTAAGTTCTAAGGGAGCATAGCCTATACAAATACTGAACCCTATGCTGTACACCTAAAACTAACATAATATTGAAAATCAACTATTAGGTCATTAAAAAATTAAAAATTAAAAATAAAACAATTAAATGCTAATGGAAAAAATAAAGGAAGACCCTGTCCATACCTACCAAGGGTGAACCCTGTCCATACCTACCAGGGGCTCTGAGTCATTTCAGTGAGGGTGAGCTCCTGCCCTGACAGAGAGGTGATATCCCACCTCTCTTTTTGGGTAAAATAAAACAAAATCCTCAAGGCTGTTCTGCAGTTCTGAGAGCTGGTACAGGGACCTCTCCATTCACCGCATTTGCATCCTGTGTTCATGATTTCTGACACATCCAAAATCTACTATTCACCCTGTATTCTTTTCCAGTTGATTCATGTTTATTGACATGTATTTAAAAAGAAATTTTTTTTAGTTTTTAAAGAAATTTTTTATGTCATCCGCTATAGAGAAAAGGTAGTCAGAAAAACAAATTCACATCAATTCCAAAGCTAATCCCTCCACACACTTCCACTCCACCAGGGTTACACAGCTGCATCTGGAGAGAACTAAGCTGGTGTCCGTAGTATCAGGTGACCTACAGTAACAACTGTAGCAGGCAGGTCACATCTACGATTGTGTCATTGAACCTTCACCAGCCATGCAGACAAACACCTGCTCTTGAGGTGGGAACCGGCATTGTTCCCATTTTCCAGATGGAGAAACTGAGGTGCCGAGAGAGGAAGCCACTCGCAGTGGAGTGAGGGGTCCTAGTAGCAGGTCACCCTCCTGCTCTAGACGGCACAGCTCTCGCGGGGAGCAGGGTCTCCCCTGCACCCGAGAACAGCCATGCCGAAGCCTGTGTGGCCCCCACCCACCCTACTGCCTGGTCCCATCCTCCCACAGAACCTTCATAACATCCCCCCTGGACTCAGATCCCAACTGTCCACACGCTACCTCACAGAATGAAGAGGGGAAAAGGGTGGAATGCCTTTCCCTTATTTTCCATTTTCTATTTCTTATTTGTCTACTAGGAATATGCATTGCTATTGTAATAGAAAAATTGAAGGTTTGAGATTGTTTTTAAGTCGTGTCACTTGCCACCAAAGGTTAAAAGGACTAAGTTCTTTCTCTTGCCTCTTCGAGGAAGGCCCAGGACACCACTCTGCAGGGCAGGCGACAACCTCAGTGCCATGTCCAGAGCCTGTGGTGAGGACAATCACAAAGCAGAGCAAGCCATTCAGGGGGCAGAAAAGGGCTGAAAAGTGCCTAAAGCTGAAGGCGGTCAGCTTCCTCTGTTCCCAGAGGCCTCGGTCTGTGGGAGCAGCAGCCCCACCTGGGAGCCTGGAATTTCAGCCAAAAACAATGGGGATGAGCCATGGGTGTCAGTCAAACTGCTGAGTGAAGTAGAAGGCTAATAAGGCCCAAATCAACTCAGACTTCCAACCCAGCTCAGCACACAGCCAGTCACTGAGCTGTGTGCACAGGACCCCTCTGCTTGACACCCTCCCTGCCAACTCTGGGCTCACGTCTGGGTGCCCACCTGCCCAATCCAGTTTCTATCAATCGACCTGTGTGATTACTAAAATTTCCTTCACTCAGTGACTTGGAAAACATGTCAGACATTCACACATGGACAGACACAGAAGAATCACACAGTGGGTGATATCTACGAAGCAACACTCAGTGTCCCAAGTGTAGTTCTGACCCTCCCACCAACTGGCAGAATAGTCCTGGACAACAGAGATCGGACAAAGCCGGGGGACTAGTAACCAACACCCTGAGCAAACCCTGACAGTCTGAAGTCCCTGCCTGGAGTTCCATGTGGAAAAGAATCTTTTTTTAATTTATTTTATTAAAGTGCAGTTGATTTACAATGTTTTGTTAATTTCTGATGCTTAGCAAAGTGACTCAGTTATACACACATAAATATGTTCTTTTTCATATTCTTTTCCATTATAGTTTATCCCAGGATATTGAATATAGTTCCCTGAGCTCTACAGCAGGACCTGTTAACTTCTGCTACATAGCAAAGTGACTCAGTTATACACACATAAATGTGTTCTTTTTCATATTCTTTTCCATTATGGTTTATCCCAGGATATTGAATATAGTTCCCTGAGCTCTACAGCAGGACCTTATTGCTTATCCATTCTCTATACAATAGTTTGTATCTGCTAATCCCAGCCTCCCACTGCATCCCACCACCACCGTCCTCCTCCCTGACAACCACAAGTCTCTACATTTGAGAGTGTGTTTCTACTGTATAGATAGGTTCATCTGTGTCATAGTTTAGGTTCCACATACAGTGATTCATATGATATTTGTCTTTCTCTTTCTTACGTAATTAGTATGGTAATTTCTAGGTCCATCCATGCCGCTGCAAATGGCATTATTTAATTATTTTTTATGACTGAGTAATATTCCATGGTATATATGTGTGAACATGAAAGTTGCTCAGTGGTGTCCAACTCTTAGGGATCCCGTGGACTATACAGTCCATGGAATTCTCCAGGCCAGAATACTGGAGTGGGTAGCCTTTCCCTTCTCCAGGGGATCTTCCCAACCCAGGGATCAAACCCAGGTCTCTCGCATTGTGGGTAGATTCTTTTCCAGCTGAGCCACCAGGGAAGCATCTTCTTTTATTCATTCATCTGTTGATGAGTATTTAGGTTGTTTCCAAGTCTTGCTACTGTGAACAGTGCTGCTATGTACATAGGGGTGCATGTATCTTTTCAAATTATGGTTTTGTCCAGATAATGGTTTTGCCCAGGAGTGAGTGAGATTGCTGGATCATATGGCAACCATTTGGAGAAGACTCTTAAGGCCACATCTGGGTGCAGCAGGGAAGGGTGACAGATTTTATCAGCAATGAGGTTACGGGTGGGGAAGAGGAGAAGGTGAAAGCAGCCAGGTACCCTGAATAAGCAGCCCTTCACCTCATCAGTCCCCGTAGGTCCTTCCTTCTGACATTTGAGCTCCAAAATGATCAGAAAAGGACCATGCTCAGACCTACTGGCCACGGATAACCTCTGCGGTCCAGGATCACTCTGCTATCTGGTAGTCGAGCTCTCCTGGCTACAGCAGAAAGATCCAGTCAGTTAGGAAATGCTGGAGGATCCAGAAAAGGAAACTGCCCCGGCAGAGAACAGTTCCCCCTAAGCTCTGGTACCTTCCTTGCAGAGACAGTCCATACTTCGAGAGTGAGGAGTTTGAGGGGAAAAGGAGATTTCGTCCTCTGTTCTCGTGGGACTTTCCCCGGGGAGGAGTCTTCTCAAGATTCTTAGCCAACAGGATATGGTAGCACTGATCCAAGTAACCACTGCCTGGAGCAAGTCCTCTCCCAAGTTTGCTGCAAACCACAGCCAGCCTCTGTGACACTGACGTCCTGATGGCGGAGCAAAGCAATGAGCTTCATTGTCTAAAGATCTCTCACAAGCTGGTGTAGCTTGTGGGATAGGAGTGCATGGGGGTGTGTGCACTCACTCACAAAGATTTCATTGAAGTTACAAAGCCATGAAGGAGGGCGGAAGACAGACACAGAGAACAGACTTGTTGCTGCCAAGTTGTGGGGGGAGGGGAGGGATGGATTGGGAGGTTGGGATTCGCAGATGCAAATTATTATATGTAGGAAGGATAAACAACAAGGTCCTACTGTACAGCTCATAAAACCATCAGTTCAGTTCAGTCACGCAGTCATTTCTGACTCTTTGTAACCCCATGGACTGCAGCATGCCAGGCCTCCCTGTCTATCACCAACTCCTGGAGATTACCCAAATTCATGTCCATTGAGTCGGTGATGCCATCCAACCATCTCATCCTCATCCATAAAACCATAATGGGAAAGAAGATGCAAAAGAATGTACATATATGTATAATTGAGTCACTTTGCTGTATAGCAGAAATTAACATTGTAAATCAATCAATAAATTGATACTTCAATTAAACTTTTTTAAAAGGGAGAGTGACTTCAAAAGACATGGAGGAGTCTCGAAAGAACACAAAAAGGAGGGGTGTGGAACAACAATCATTCAGCCGCTTAGCTCATCCCACCATGAATCTACTCAAACCCCAGGTCGGGCTCTGCTTACCTTGTTGAGTCGCTCCAGCATCTCCTTCAGCAGCAGTTGACACTCACACTCATTTTCGTACCTATAGACGGGACACAGAAGGCAGAGTGGGGCATTTGGTCAGCCTGAGTCCTGCGCCCTCTCTTTATGGGAAGCAGGAGCTGATGCTGTCTTTCAGAGCCCACTCACCCTTTCCCAACCTTCTCCATGGTATACACAGGGGGCGCCATACATGGAGACCCAGCCCCAAGCCCCCAGCACCCCCTCCTAGCCACCCAAGGATGCAGGAATCAGACCTCAGCACAGCTGTCACCCCAGGATCGCAAATGTAGTCCTGGGGGCTGCCCTAAGGTTCTGCCTCAAACACCACTGCCGACCTTGCCTGGCTATCCTATACTATTGTATTCATCAACCTGAGACAGCTTTTCTGGATTGTGTCCTTCGATCCTTACAAAACCCTGGAAGAAAGCAGTTGTTGTTACCCCATGCGAAAGATAGGGAAACTGAGGTTGAGAAACTGGCCCGAGGCCCCTGTAGATGCCCTGGGCACTTCATTCACAGCATCAGCATCTGTCAGAATTGCTCTGCACACCCAGAGCCTCCCCTGGGCTGGGCGGCAGGGCAAGCTAGACAGGTCAAAGAGCCAATCCGCCTGAGAGCAGCCTGCAAGCTGCAACAGGGCGAGTGGGGACACACACACACCCCGGCTCCCTCCCTCCCAGCTGGGACCACAGACGTGTGCTCTCCATCCCACACGTGGCGCCAGTGGCCACAGAGGTAACTTGCCGGATGAGGCACCGCTTGGTCTTTCCCTGCCTCCCTCACTTCGCCACTCCCCAACTGCTGCTCCCTGACACCATCCCCCAAATAGACAACTTTCTCAGGCTCAGCTCCTGGAGGACTTCACACATAGAGGAGTTAGTCAGGATTCAGACGTGAGCCTGCCACATCTACCACACTGCCTGTGTAGAGCAGGGACACCTCCAAAGTTATAAGCATGCACAAGATTAAGAAAGCAGTCGGTGCTAGGAGCACGTGTATTTTTTTCTCCTAGTCAGCTTCTTCCCTGGAGTCCTAAAAAAAAAAAAAAAAAAAAAAAAAAGCTAAAGATCAAGGAAGCAGAGAAACACCAGAAATCATTCTGGTCAGAACAAGGTTCCCTCTAGGGGTAATTTCATCCCCTGAAGAAAAAGAGAAAGCCCGTTCCCCAGTGACCCCCACCTCACTCCCTGTAAGCTGTCCCCAGTAACCATCCTAATAGGAGATAGGAAGCCATGTTTGGAAGCCACAGGGCTGCCTAGAATAAAGACTACATTTCCCAGCCTTCCTTGCAGCTCAGTGTGGCCATGTGACTCAGTCCTGACCAATGGGAAGCAAACATGCCTGTGGCCACTTGAAGATATCTTTGGTAAGAGATGGTGTAGGTAAGTCCTTCTCCATCCCTTCCTCCATCTTGTCCCTTGAAACACCAATGCTGCCTTCTTGAAGGCCACACACAGCCTTGTGGGCCTTGATTACCACAGGGTGCCATACTAAACTGCTAGCCCAGACCTTACACAAGAAAGAAACAACCTTCCACTTTGGATAAGCCAGTGTTAACTTGGAATTTATTTGTAGTTGAAACGAATCCTACTTAGCACTTAGCCCAACCTACAAAGCCTGGCTTTCTGTATCCCTGCACACCCATGCCACAGGTTCAAGTTACGACTTTACACTGACAGGTGCTGGGAAACTGCAGCTCAGAATCAAAAGTCCTGACCTCAGGGAAGAACACTGTTCTCAGTGTCCCCACTTCCAGAGCCATCCAAGAAGCTCAGCTGTAACCACTAAGCAAAATATATGTGCATAAGCTTTTCTTTTCACACCAGGATGTCACATTTAGCAGTTTGTTTTCTGTGTGGCTCAAATGAAGCCAGAAATGATTTTTTTAAATAGTTAATTCGCTTTAAAAATAAAACTGTTCACAAAATTTAATTTTCTTATTGCTTTTTCCTGCTAGAAACATACAAGAATTTCTATACCTTAAAAACATATTTAGGGATTTCCCTAGTGGTCCAGTGATTAAGACTGCACACCTTCAGTGCAGGGGACCCGGGTTTGATCCTTTGTGGGGGAACTAAGATCCCACATGCTGCACACAGCCAAATACTTTTTAAAAAATAATTTTTAAAATGTTTAAAACATATTTAATAAACAAGAATATTAACCTAGTTTCATACTGTAGACAAGTCTAGGTATTATATTAAAGACGGGCAATCTCATTATAAAGAATTCATGGTAAGAATTCATAAAATATTCATATATTCATAGAAGTGAATTCATAAGGTAGAAAAAACCACTTTGGCTTCAATCATCTGACTGACAGAATTATTCTTAGCTTTCAGCAATTTGGTTAATTAATTCATCACTGTATTTTGTATGCATCATTGTATTTATAGTATTTTGGTAGTTTTGTTTTTATTTAGTTTTTATTTAGCCTTTCTTTGATGTGCTAAAGACCTGATTTTGAAATTATACAACTATCCAGGCAAAGAATATGCCTAACAAGGCTGCATATACCTTCCTGTTTCTGCATTAATTTCACCTATTTCTGGCTAGTCATCACCACACCTCTGGAATTAAACCAAACTCAGTGTATGTCCCCAGTGTATTACAGATGTGTATAATTTTTACAATGATTTTCTAATCTCACTACCCAATTTTAACTATCAAACCTTCTCTAAGGGGGCACTGGGAGGAAATAAACTAATGAGAATCATCAAATAAATCAGAGAGCCTGAGGGGCCGGCTCCATGATGGACACACAACTCAGAATCAAGTAAAATCAGGAAAACTCAACACAGCCACCCTCCATTGAGGGCTCCCAGGAGTCATGCTTGCCCAGCCAAATCACAGCCGACTGTGACCCAAGGACTCTGGCCCATGTAAAGGCCATCTGGGGATCTGGAGTATCCAGATGACCCATGGAGCTGCCTTATGTCAACCAACATTCACCTCCATTGCTTTAGGTAACATGAACTTTATATGAGTGAAGGCCTCACTCCACAGGCGTCCAAGGAAGCTTTCTCTCCAAGACACAGCATTCTGGAAAGCGTGTGGGCCTCCAGGCGAAAAACCCAAGATCAAGTCCTGCCACCCACAGGCCCTCTGCAAGCCTCAGTTTTCCCTTGAAGAGCTATAGGGATTTTCAGGTGCCTTCTTCCAAGATCAAAACCATAAACGGACTTTCCTGGCAGTCCAATGGTTAAGACTCTACACTTCCACTGCAGGGGCCAAAGGTTCAATCCCTGGTTAGGGAACTAAGATCCTGCATGCCATACAACACAGCTAAAAAGAAAGAAAACCAGAAACAGCAGGACTGATGGAATGAATGCTTATGATCAGATAAACAGGCTCGATATACAACGCTGAATAACCTGGTCACGTCTGGGGCTGAGAGTATGGAATACAAACACAGAGCACATTTGAAGAAAACTCTCAGCTACCCTAGACCAGAGATCCTCAAACCTGGCTGTTCACTGAAATTACCAGTGGAGCTCATTAAATATGGAAATCCTGGGCTCCACTTGAGGTCCCGGATCAGGTCTACCTCTGAATTTTTTTCATTAATTTATATAATTTTTAAACAGATAAATCTCTTACATGGTCAGAGAATTTTTTAAATGACATCAGAAGATGTTAAGTTAAAATTCTCATTCACCCTCCCTTATCCTCATAGGTAAGTAGTGTTGTTAGGTTTCTGTGTGTGTGCTTGTGTCCTTTTGCAAGCAAAAAATCTCTATGCCTCCCCCTGTCTTTTTAAAATAGATAATAATAACACACTATTTTTTTTTATAATTGCATAGAATTCCATTGCATGAATGAAGCACAATTTCATAACCTGACTCCTATTAACAGGCATTCAGGTTGGTCCCAGGTCTTAGTTACTGAGATCACGCCACAGGGAATATCCTTGTGGACATGTCCTTTGTCACCTGCTAGAGTATCGGAGGGGGCAGCCCAGTGGCGTTACTGGTGAAGAACCCACCTGCCAAATGCAGGAAACAGAAGAAACGCGGGCTCGATCCCTGGGTCAGGAAGATTCCCCAGAGAAGGAAATGGCAACCTACTCCAGCATTCTTGCCTGGAGAATTCCACGGACATAGGAGCCAGGCGGGCTACAGTCCATAGGGTCACAGAGAGTTGGACTACACTGAAGTGACTTAGCACACGCACACACACAGAGTATCCAAGGATAAATTCCCTGGAGCACCCAGCTGAGTCAAAGTGCACACTCATTTACAACCTGGAAAAATGTTGACAAATTGCTGAGCATCATTTTTTTTTAACAGCTTTTAGGGTGATTTTAAAGCATTATTCATTCTATCAAAAGGGGGCACATTGCCCAGGACCAGGACTTCTGAAACTTCAATGTTTAACTTAAATGCTGAATCACCTGGGGGGGTCTTGTTAAAGTGCAGTCAGATCCAGGAGCTCTGGAGGTGGGCCCAAGAGTCTCCTTTTTTAACAAGCTCCTGGGTGATGGGAAACTGCTGGTCCATGGATCGCACTTTGAGTAGCCAGACCCTAGAGGACACAGGTTGAAACAATGTCCAGGTGTCAGCTGTGATATAGTGAAAACAGTTAGACTTTGCATGTTCAAGACCTGAATTCCAATCCTGGTGCAGCAGTCACCAGCTGAGTGACCTTCCCCCTAAATCAATACATTGTCTGAACCCCAGTCTCCTCAAATGGGTGCAATACCCTCTATAACAGGATGAGCCTGGAGCATTAATAAACTTCCATCATGGGGTGTCAAAGAGTTAGCCTCGACTTAGCAACGAACAACAATCTCAAAAACACTATGCAGAACAGAAGGAGCCAGACACATAGAACATGTCTAGAAGAGTCTATTTTTTGTGAAATTCTAGAACAGGCAATAGTAACCTACGGTGACAGAAATCAGAACCCTGGGTGCCTCCGTTGAAGGGACTGGGGAGGACGAAAGACTGGGAAAGGGCAAAAGGGAACTTTCTTGGGTAGAGGAAATATCTTGTTTTAGTAGTTAAATGGGTACCTACGTTTCTCAAACTCATTACACTGTGCTCTTGAATGTGTGCGTTTTATTGCATGTAATTATATCCTGGTGGCGCAGAGGTTAAAGCGTCTGCCTGCAATGTGGGAGACCTGGGTTCGATCCCTGGGTCGGGAAGATCCCCTGGCGAAGGAAATGGCAACCCACTCCAGTATTCTTGCCTGGAGAATCCCATGGACGGAGGAGCTTGGTGGGCTACAGTCCACGGGTCGCAAAGACTCGGACACGACTGAGCGACTTCACTTTCAAGGTAGGTTAAAAAAGTAAATTACACCATTTCGTGCTAAGTGTAACACGGCATGACAATGGAAGCTAGCCTTAGCTCAGGGAAATGCACCACGTGCGTGCCTCCGCGGAGATGAAGTCATCGGTCGCCCCGGGATCAGAGACGGCCCTCCCAGCCCAGTGGCCCCGCGCTCCCGGCCCGCGCCGCCTGTCACCCTAGAGGCGCCGCTTACTTGCTCCGGAACTCGTCGAGCGCGCGCTGCGCCTCTGCGCCCTGGCGCTCCAGCCGGGCGCGCTCGGCCGCTAGGTCCCGGGCGCGCTGGCGGTTGCCCTCGACGTGGCGGGCCAGGGCATCCTCGGGGCCGGCCAGCTCGTCCAGGCGCTGGAAGGCGTCCAGCTGCCTCCGGAGGACGGCATGGCGCTGCTCGAGCGCCCGGGCCCGTTGGACGTGAGCGGCCACGCGCTCGCCGAGCCCCTGCAGCGCCGCCAGGTTCGGCGCTGCCGCCCGGCCCTCCGCCAGGCGGTCCGGCTCTGCGGCGCGCTGCGCCTCCTCGGCGCGCTCATACTGCTCCTTGCGGGTCTGGAAGACGTAGCTGCGCCGGTACATGGCTCCTCTGCGGGCGGGTGCACGGCCGGCTCCCGGAGGCACCTCGCCGAGCCAGCAGTCCGCTAAATAAACATCGGAGGCCCAGGGTGCGCAGCTGGGACGTTCCAGAGCGTGTCAGCTGTCTCTCCACGCGGCGCCCAGCCTCGGGGAGAACAAAAGAGAGGCGGGCGCCGCTTTTGTGCGCTGGCTTAGCGGCCCATACAGCTCTTAGGGTTGGAAGGTTACCCAGCGCCATGAGGGTTTTGTTCCGGGATTGTCGAGCCCGTTGCTTTTGAGTAAATGGAGAGTCAGGAGGACAAAAGAAGCATGCCTTTCTTCTGACTTGCTTCCACTGTGGAATTGCGAAGGAAGCCCAAGGGGACTTGTTAACCTTGGTCTAGCTGGAGAGCCCAAGGACCCCTGACTTTGTCTCTTCTCTCTCTTTCTGTCAAGCTCTCAATTCTAGAGCTTTTTAACAATACCTTTTTCTTTTCTGATTACTTAAGCAGATATTTTTCGTAATTACACCATGGCATTAAAGACCCCTCTTTATGTTAGTGGTTCTTAACTTTGGATGCAATATCAAATGGCACTTCTCAATAAATTGTGAGGTGTGTTGCAAGTTCTTACTGATACTTGTACGTGTTTGTAAGGAATCTCTTCTTTGCACAGTAACTCAGAAAACCTTGCACAGTTGTTACTATTAATACTATCCTGAGGCTCATGGATTCTGACAGCCTTTCTGGAGTAGGAGATGCAAGCCCAGCTCCATCAGGACATTGGCATAATATATTCTTCCAACCAAAAAAAAAATTCTTCCAGCCTAAAGATTTGATAAATTGGCCAACTCTAAATTAGATATATAAAGGAATTTGTGTCACTGTGTTTCATTTTAATTTATATTATGGAAATAATAAAGCTAGGCTTTGACAAATTTAAAAGTGAATTACGGGTGTTGAAAGAAATGAATAGCATTTGATGAGACTGTTCCTAGATAGAAATATTTTGTCCCATCTCCAATTTAAAAAATCATTATCATAAGCCTGTTTTCATAAAAAGATTAGCAGTACCATATAATTAACCACTCTGTTGATTGTATATGCTGCTGCTGCTGCTAAGTCGCTTCAGTCGTGTCCGACTCTGTGCGACCCCATAGACAGCAGCCCACCAGGCTCCCCCGTCCCTGGGATTCTCCAGGCAAGAACACTGGAGTGGGTTGCCATTTCCTTCTCCAATGCATGAAAGTGAAAAGTGAAAGTGAAGTCGCTCAGTCGTGTAGGACTCTTCCCGACCCCATGGACTGCAGCCTACCAGGCTCCTCCATCCATGGGATTTTCCAGGCAAGAGTACTGGAGTGGGATGCCATTGCCTTCTCCGGTTGATTGTATATAGTATACTACAAATTAAAGTCATAGTTAACAAAGATGAAGAGAATTACACAGATCTTTGTTGGGTTTCTCGGAATTTATTTTTTCTCCAGAAAGACTTAAGACATGGATTCAGTCTGGGATGAATCTATGTAAGGACCAAAATTGTGCTGGTAGTGTAGTTATTCTGTTTTCTTGCGTTAAGTCATTTAAAAATAGATTTTATGATCAAATCAAGGAGAACCAATGCTTATTAATATTTTATGTAGTATGGCACACATATACCATGCTGATGCCATAGCAAATTGGTTTCAGGCTTCCTAGAGAGCAAAACCAACATAGAACAAGAATTGATTTATTAAAAAAATCATTCCTTCCTTTTGGCATTATGTGTCAGTCAGGTATTTCAACAAAACACACTGACCTCCCCCCAAACTAAGTAGCAGACGAAAAGTCATTTTTTGTCCGATGCTTAGTTTGCAGGTCAGCTGCAGGGCTTTTGTGCAAGCTTCAGGTCTTCTGATCCACCAGGGCAGCTCTGCTCCCAGTGAAACTGCTCTTCCTGGAACTTGCAGTGACAGAAGGATGGGAGCGAGCCCAAATACACAGACCACTCCAAGCCTTGGTTGGCTTTGTGTCCACTAACATCCTTTAGAGAAACCAAAACACAGGGGAGCTTTCCTGATGGGCTAGTGGCTAAGACTCTGCACTCCCAGTGCAAGAGGCCCAGGTCTGACCCCTGGTCAGAGTGAAGGCAGAAGAAAGGGACGACAGAGGATGACATGGTTGGATGGCATCACCAACTTGAGGGACATGAGTCTGAGCAAGCTCCCGGAGTTGGTGCTGGACAGGGAAGCCTGGTGTGCTGCATTCCATGGGGTTGCAAAGAATCAGACACGACTGAGTGGCTGAACTGAACTGAACTGAACAGGGAACTAGATCCCACGAGCCACTGTTGTGGCCACGTGTTCTGGGAAACAAACTCACTCAGAAGGACAATGCATATAGTGGAGTGCAGTTTATTATTACACCAGCGGGCCCAAGGCAGAGTCTCCTCTTAGCAAGGACCCCGGCCAGTTTTTGTGAAAACCTTATATACCCTAAGTGTTACACGCACAAACCCACCTCCCCAAATTCCCTGACAATCAAAGTTAACCCGTGATTCATATGCCTTAAGCCTAGGTAGTTAACAGTGGACAATTATCAATAGGTCTGTGGTCATACCCCAATAAGCATAATAGAGTGTATGATTCTATTCAATTACACAGATAATTAGGGTATTCTTTTAGCGATGGAGAGCCCTGGGGCTCTTTCTTCTGGGGGCCTGATTTTCCAGTTGGTTTGTGCTTCCATAGATACTGGGCATATAGCTCAAAGTCCACAGTCTGGCCCAAGATGGAGTCCCGCTGTCAAAATAGAGCCTGTTCTGTTTCCTCCTTCACCACAACTAAGGGTTTGCATGCTGCAACTAAGACCCAGCGCAAGTCAAATAAACAAATAAAAATAAATGAAAGGTTTTCCAGGTGGCTCAGTGTTAAAGAATCTGCCTGTCAAGGCAGTGGACACCGGTTTGATCCCTGGCCTGGGAAGATCCCACATGTCTCGGAGCATTCAAGCCCATGTCCCACGGCTACTGAGCCTGTGCTCTAGAGGCCGGAAGCCACAGCTACTGAGCCCACGTGCTGCAACTCCCGAAGCCCACATGCCCTAGAGCCCCTGCTCTGCAACAATGAGAAGCCCTCAAAGAAGAGTAGCCCCTGCTTGTCACAACTAGAGAAAGCCCTCACAGCAACAAAGACCAAGCACAGCCAAAAATCAGCAGATAAATGAATAGTAAACAAAGCAAATTACCCAGCCACAGTCAAGGGGCAAGGAGGAGACGTGGCCCACCCAAGGCCACTTCAAGGGTGTGGTGTGTACCTCTATCACAATGGAATGAAGCGTTGGGACCAACCACCCAGTCTGTCACCCATGGAGAGCCCTTTGGGAAAAACACAAAATTCTGGAAACGTAACAACAGAAAAAATATTATTTCTGTTTAATCCAGTGGAACACTTAGAAAATATCTACTGACAAAGCATCATCTGGAAGAGTTAAATATTGGACAAGGTCAGGAGACAGATTAAGGGGCAGGAGACAGATTCCTACTTAACAAATGAAGATACAAGGAAATCTGGGATAAGTTCAAAAACAGAGATGGTAACAAAGCACTGTGGTTGCACCAGGGCAGCAGCAGTGAGCAGTGGGTGGGCAGGTAGGCAAGTTAGAACTCCAGATGAAATAGCATAAACGAGGTGTGCACCCTGCAATCCCTGAACTTGTAGCTAAACCAGGGCAGGTGTGGCAAGAGGAGTCCCACAAAGGAAAGCTCAGAGGCTCCACATGAGTGACCATGGAACATGGGCATTACCTCCATTCCTTTCACCAAGCCCCACCAAAAATGGCAGTAAGGAATCTTTTGAGATTAAAATTTCACAAAAATAAGAAAAAAAAAGAAAAAGAAAATAAAATAAAATTTCACAAAAATAAGGAAGAAAAAGATGACAGTGGAAAAGTTCCGTCAATAGATTTTCAGAAGGCTGACCAGGGACAGATTCCTGGAGACTGATGTGGTGCTGTGGAGAAAGCTGAAACCCAACTGTCTCGGGGGGTGGGAAAAGAAAGCTGGTTCGCGCAAGAGGAGCTCAGAAAATTTTAGGCATCGTATGCAGCAGATACAGGAGAAGATGGAGGTGAAGGGTAGTGTTAGCCAGTCCAAGCTCGTACTCCTTGCCACATGACAGGTCAATAACTGGAGAGATGAGTTGTCAGGGCAAGGAACAGAGACTTTATTTGGAAAGCCATCAGACTGAGAAGATGGTGGACTTGTGTCCCAAAGAACCATCTTCTTTGAGTTAGAATTCAGACCGCTTTTATACTAAGAAGGGAGGGGGAGTGGCTCGTTGTTGCAGACTTCTTGGTTCAGGAATCCTTTGTTCTAGCACCTGTCTGGGTACATCTGGTCATAATGTTCCTATGAACCTTCAATAAGACAAGTGTTATTCTCTATTCTGCAATTTTTTATCTCTATACAAATGGAAAAGTGTTACCCCTTTAAAGGTCAGAGCTCTGAGAAAGGACTGTCAAGTATATTCCAGACTATAGGCAGCATGTTTTGACAGAAGGTGCAGACCCCGGAGAATTTAGCACGGGCAACAGGGCACAATGGTTAGAGCTGGAGGAACAGACCCAACATGGAATCAGGTTTGTTCATCTCTGTCACAGTAGAGCTGAAACACATGAGGGCTGCCTGAGAGTCTGCACAGGAGCAGTTAGCATTTCAGATCTCCCACTCTATCCTGCACAGCCAGGCAACCAACCAATCTTCATCATGACAGGAGACCTGAAAGTTATTCCAGGTAAAATTGAACAAGAGATGTCTTAACTTCAAGGTGGCTGGGCATAGCCAAGGGCAGGACTCTGGCCAGACGAAGCAGCTGTGGGTGGAAGGAGCTCAGCCAGCAAACCCATCTGGCCCCAGTATGGGCACTGGTAAAGGGGAATAGTCACAGAACGAGGGTCACCGTGCATCCAAGTTCACCTAAGACCATCCACGTTTACCTCCGTTATCACAGTGTGAGTATAGGTGGCTCCCTGTTTCACTCCCAAGAGTATTACGGTTTGTCTGAGAAGGACACAGCATCTCATCCCAGCCTTGAATGCATCAGTTTCAGTTCAGCTGCTCAGTCGTGTCCAACTCTTTGCAACCCCATGGACTGAGGCATGCCAGGTTTCCCTGTCCATCGCCAACTCCCGGTGCCTACTCAAACTCATGTCCATCACGTCGGTGATGCCATCCAACTATCTCATCCTCTGTCATCCCCCTTCTCCTCCTGCCTTCAATCTTTCCCAGCATCAGGGTCTTTTCCAATGAGTCGGTTCTTCACATCAGGCAGCCAAGGTATTGGAGTTTCAGCTTTCAGCATCAGTCCTTCCAATGCCTAAAAACATCCAGACAAACCCCAAATAAGAAACGTTATTAATAAAAATAGATGGGAACAATATTTTTTTAATGTTAATATAATAAAAGATGAAGAGAGACATGGAAAAGTTCCAGGTTAAAGGAGACGTGACATCCAAACGCATAGTGATCCTAGACTGGATCCTGTACTGAGGAGAGAAGACGCTGTAGGATCACCTTTAGGTCTACTGGCGAAACTGGAAGATGGACAATGGATTAGAACTGAATCAATATTGAATTTACTGAAGTTTATGACTACTCCACAGTCAAGTAAAATAATGTCTGTATTCTTAGAAAATATCCTCTGAACTATTTGGGGGTAAAATGCATGATGTGTGCAACTTACCCTCAAATGATGGTTTAAAAATTACTTGTATAAATGTACACATAAACATAAATATTGATGCATATATATGAACTTGCCTGGAAGTCCAATGTCTGAGACTCAGAGCTCCCAATGCAAGGGGCCCGGGTTCCATCCCTGGCCCAGGAACTAGATCCCGTATCCTGCAACTAAGAGTTCACATGCCACAACTAAAGCTCACACACACCGCAGCTAGGACCCAGGACTGCCTACCTGATTAATCAAATGTATGAAAAGAGAAAGGCAGTGGGGCATGATAGTAGCAACAGTAATCTGATAACTATTAGTGACAGTAATAATAGTCACTAACTAGTTTCTATTCTTAATAGTAACTAATACTAATAATAGTAACAATGAATCTGGATAAAAGGTATATGGGTGTTGTTTGTACTATTCTTGCAATTTTTCTTAGACAGGTTGAGATGATTTTCAAAACCGTTTGTAAAAACTGTGATCACCTTATACATGAAGCACTTTGCAATGTAGACATCTGAAAAAGATTCCTTTGCTTCACTCTATTGCTTTATTGACTATGCCAAAGCCTTTGACTGTGTGGATCACAATAAATTGTGGAAAATTCTGAAAGAGATGGGAATACCAGACCACCTGACCTGCCTCTTGAGAAACCTGTATGCAGATCAGGAAGAAACAGTTAGAACTGGACATGGAACAACAGACTGGTTCGAAATAAGAAAAGGAGTACGTCAAGTCTGTATATTGTCACCCTGCTTATTTAACTTATATGCAGAGTACATCATGAGAAACGCTGGACTGGAAGAAACACAAGCTGGAATCAAGATTGCCAGGAGAAATATCAATAACCTCAGATATGCAGATGACACCATCCTTATGGCAGAAAGGGAAGAGGAACTAAAAGGCCTCTTGATGAAGGTGAAAGAGGAGAGTGAAAAAGTTGGCTTAAAGCTCAACATTCAGAAAATGAAGATCATGGCATCTGGTCCCATCACTTCATAGGAAATAGATGGGGAAACAGTGGAAACAGTGTCAGACTTTATTTTTTTGGGCTCCAAAATCACTCCAGATGGTGACTGCAGCCATGAAATTAAAAGATGCTTACTCCTTGGAAGGAAAGTTATGACCAACCTAGACAGCATATTCAAAAGCAGAGATATTACTTTGCCAACAAAGGTCCATCTAGTCAAGGCTATGGTTTTTCCAGAAGTCATGTATGGATGTGAGAGTTGAACTGTGAAGAAAGCTGAGTGCCGAAGAATTGATGCTTTTGAGCTGTGGTGTTGGAGAAGACTCTTGAGAGTCCCTTGGACTGCAAGGAGATCCAACCAGTCCATTCTAAAGGAGATCAGTCCTGGGTGTTCTTTGGAAGGAATGATGCTAAAGCTGAAACTCCAGTACTTTGGCCACCTCATGCGAAGAGTTGACTCATTGGAAAAGACTGATGCTGGGAGGGATTGGGGGCAAGAGAAGAAGGGGACAACAGAGGATGAGATGGCTGGGTGGCATCACCGACTTGATGGACGTGAGTCTGAGTGAACTCCGGGAGTTGGTGATGGACAGGGAGGCCTGGCGTGCTGCGATTCATGGGGTCACAGAGTCAGACACGACTGAACAACTGAACTGAACTGATAGATGTGTAGCTACGAAGAAAGCAAAGAGAGGGAGGGGGACAGAGAAGAAGTAGTTTAGTCAACTGTGCAAGAACAATAGGAGAAAATGGTCTGTAACCATAGACCAATTTTAATCATGTGAAATATGTGATGACATCAGTGAAATGTTTTTAACAAACATGAATAGGAGGAGATAAAAAGCCGCATGCATGGTGATTTCGGTCATATAAAAATATATGTAATTAGAAATTAGTTTAATCTACCAGGCTTTATGTTCATCACATCTTTTTATTGCCATTTTAACTTTCTTCAATACATGATATTTTTTTTTAATTTGATTAACATGTTTACCCACTGAACAAATACAAAAACTAGGCAGAGATGGTTTGTCTTTTAGTCAGTTTCATATTCCATAGAGTTTTAAACCTTCCCTTTCAGTTAAGATACATTCTGAGTTTGCTCTGGGCTTTTTATAAACATAAAGGGTACGGGGGGTTCCCTGCCGTCTGATAGTTGTATGGCCTTGAATGATTCCGTTAACCCATTTTCTGAATTGATGGATCTGAGCTAAGGTGTCTCTATAAGCTTCCTGCTTGTTATGGGCTGACTTGTATCCTCTAAAACTCATAGGCTGAAGTCCTCATCCTCTGGTTCCTCAGAATGTGACTGTATTTTGGAGACAAGGCCTTTGAAGAGGTAACTCGGGAGAAATGAGGTCATGTGGGTTGGCCCTGATGAAATATGACTGGTGTCCTGATAAGAAGAGGAGATTAGGACACAAACAGGAATAGTGAAAGTCGCTCAGTCGTGGAATTCTCCAGGCCAGAATACTGGAGTGGGCAGCCATCCCCTTGATCTTCCCAAGCCAGTGATTGAACCCAGGTCTCCCACATTGCAGGCAGATTCTGTACCAGCTGAGCCACCTGGGAAGCCCAGACAGGAACAGAGGGGGAACACCTGGTGAAGAAACAAGGAGAAAAACAGCCATCTACAAGCCAAGGAGAGAGGCCTCAGAAGAAACCACCCTACTAACACCTTGATCTCAGACTTCTAACCTGCAGAACTATGAGAAAATGAATTACTATTGTTGGAGCCCCAGGTCTGTGGGACTTTGTTATGGCAGCCCTGATAGTCTAAGAGGCTGCGGGAGCATTCTGATTCTATACGATCTCCTTTGATAGTCTATCCTTTCCCAGGACATAGAGATGTGTGCCACAAGAGGGCCACGCTGCCCTGAGAGTGGACACCTGCCTCCTGGCCCCGAGGGCAATTGCAGTCAGCAGCGGGTGGGGGTGGTGGGAGGCTGGGAACACAGATGCACAGCTTGAAGCCTTGCCACCAAACTGGAACAACAGGTCCTGCAGAGAGGCTCTTACTGAGTAAAGTGGCCAACAACCCCAGAGTGAAAGGGCAAACCTCTGACTCCCAGGCCCTGCTCCTTAGACTGGCCTCCCCATCAGCTATAGAGCAAGCTCGGCTGCCATATAAGTGATGTGTCACGGTGAAAGGTGACAACGGAGGGAGAAAGACATTCAAAAGCAAGGCTCTCTCTCCAACTGCACACACACTGTGGATGGTACAGGCTTTCCAGAAAGTGAAGCCACAGGTTCTCTCACGGTCAAAGCCAGGAGGGCACTAAGCATCTACCTGCTTTCCTTTGGGTTCAGTACAGCTGCTAAGTCACTTCAGTCGTGTCCGACTCTGTGTGAGCCCATAGATGGCAGCCTACCAGGCTCCCCCGTCCCTGGGACTCTCCAGGCAAGAACATTGGAGTGGGTTGCCATTTCCTTCTCCAATGCATGAAAGTGAAAAGTGAAAGTGAAGTCACTCAGTCGTGTCGGACTCTTAGCGACTCCATGGACTGCAGCCTACCAGGCTCCTCCGTCCATGGGATTTTCCAGGCAAGAGTGCTGGACTGGAGTGCCATTGCCTTCTCCCCAGTACAGACACTGAAGCAAATATTCAGTGTGCTGACAGGTGTATTCCTTGTGGGTTTGGACTCATGGGACCGAAAAGTATGACAACTAGGTTCAGTGCATGAACTTGGATGGGATTCTAGACCAGAAAAAACAGAAGCGCTACCACGAAACATTACTGTGATGCTTGATGAAATTCAAGTATGGAAAAATGGATTAGATAGTAATAGTATGTGTTAAGCTGCCTAATTTTGATAATTATTCAATGGCATATGAGAAAGGGACCTTGTTCTCAGTAAACACATGCTGGTTTAAGGAATAATTAGGCACAATATCTAACTTACTGGCAGTGTTTCAGAAAACAAATAATATATACGTGTATATACAATACAGGAGGGCATGGCAACCCACTCCAGTATTCTTGTCTGGAGAATCCTCATGGACAGAGGAGCCTGGCCAGGTACAATTCATGGGGTCACAAAGAGTCGACCATGACTGAGCAACTGAGCACAATATATGATACACAAATATAAATCAATACGTAGAATAGTAAAACAAATGGAGAAAAATGTAAATAATTGGTGGATTTAGGTAAGGGGTATAGTAGGAGTACCCTGAACCATTTCTGCAACTTTTCTGTAAGTTTGAAGTCGTTAAAAAAAAAAAAGAGAGAGAGAGAGAGAGAAAGCTGCCTTCCAAAATCCCAAACACCTCTGGGAAATGTGTGCTGAGAGTAGATGCTTCATAATGATAGAACTAAAATACAAAAATGCTCCTTTGATTCACCAGGTGGTAGCATGGTTTGATTCACCAGGATTTCATGGTAGGAGTTTAACACACAAATGATGAAGGGGTTTTGAAATATACCTAAGCTCACCTTCCCTGAGCACCAGACGATGGGGCACAGCCATGGAACGTGGTCGAGACCTTGTCACACCTACTTATGCGTCATCACTCTGGTTATGTGTCAGAAGTGGCCGTATCCTTGAGCCCAGGGATGGAGCAATGAGTCATTGTCCCAACAGGCAGCATTCTCAGGACCAAGTTTGGAGATGTCTCTTTCAGTTATAATTTCTAGTGGACTTCAATCCAGCCATGCTGTTCATATTTGTGCTCTGTACTTCTCTTCAAGATATCATTAAATGGACCTACTGCCACATTCAAGTTGGGTCAGGGTACATCTGAACCACCCTCTTCTCTCCTAGGGATAGATTGTCCAGTGGTTTGATGTATCATCAAGCCACAGTTGGCCAAATGGAGTGCTCACTTTGCCCTAAAAGGAAGCTGTTCCAGACCCCGATTCGCACCACTTAGGAAATGGATCCCAAGGAATTAGACACAAACATCCATGAAGGCATTTCTATTAGGAATACTCAGTCACAGATTTAAGCCTACATCTGGTGTATCCATTGTTTCTACGGGTCCATACTGCTTTCTTATGGATAACAAGAGGAAATGATTGAGCTATTTCACAAAAGAAGATATTTTATCTTCCAAAGTGTACCAACTTACTTTGACCTGTAATTGGGAGGGATGCTATTCCAAGTTATATCTTTATTTATTACTCTTATAAACTTTTAATTTTTTGGCCACACACACAGGCTGAGGGACCTTTAGTTCCCTCCAGTAGCCTCACAGTGTCTTAACCACTGGACCACTAGGGAAGTCCCAGCAATGTTCTTTTAAAATATGATTCATTTTTTCCATTTTTCCTATTGATGGTGGTCTCCAGGATGAATACAGTTTCAATCAACATCCAATGTTTTAGTCATTGGTTATACTGGAGACAAAGTGGGCTCCTTATCACTTTGAAGGCTGTTAGGCCTCCAGATTGGAAAACAGTTCCCTTAAGGAGAACTTTAACTACCTCAGAGTTTCTTTGTCCAGGTGAAATATGCTTTCATCCATCCTGCAAAAGTGTCCACAAACACTAAGAAGCATCTGAAGTTTCCCGCAGCCCCTCTGCTTGCCAGTCCTCAGTGGGGCAGGTTCCTCTCTAGGACTGAGTTCCCAAGGGGCAAGGGGGTGTCTAGAGCAGGCTTTGGATTATTTTTTAGCACCAATCATGCAATTCTGAGTGACTCGCTGGATGGTCCTTTGCAGATTAGGGCCCATTATATGCTTTGGAATCCTTGGTAAGGTGGCATCTCTCCCGTCATGGGTTTTATTATGAAGGTGCCTCCGGAGAGTATCCAAGCCTCAGGGATCAAAACAATTCCTTCTGCACTGTATTTCCAGCCTGGCGAGGTGTGATCAAGAGTGAATTCCTTTCTTCAACCCCTCCCTGGTCCTTTTCTAGTACACTGGCTGGGATTTTGACAGAGCTGAGGAAGATGTGACCCTCTCAGGGCATGATGACTGCCTTCTTTGCAGCGTGGTCAGCTGTCTGCCTTTTACTGCATGAGTTTCGCCTCTTTGGTGTCCTGGAAGGGGCATTACGGCCACTTGTGAGGGCTTATGGGCTGCCTCTGACAGTGACAGGATTTCAGCAGTGTGATTTGTGTCTTTAGTATTTGAAGTAAGGAAGCCCCTCTCTTTCCAGATTGCCTCATGTACATATACTGCCAAGAGTGCAGAGTGAGGGTCTGATATATGTTTACCCACTTCCCTTCAGCAGCAGAGACAGTTCTTGTTAGAGCAATGATATCTGCCTTCTGGGCTAAGCTCCCTGGGGACAGGTTTCACCTCAACAGTCCTCTCTGGGGTATTTCTGCGTACCCAGCGCATCACCTGCCTGGTCCGTGAAGCTGCTCCCATCAGTGAATACCTCCAACTCAGGCTCAGTCCAGGGTTGGTCTGTTAAGTCTGGTCTGCTAGAGGACACCAGCTCCGTGTTGTGTGGGCAGTGATGCTCTGGGGGTTGTGTGGCTCCCATCAGGAGCAATGTGGCTGGATTCAGGGCTGAAGGGACCTGCCGTCTTACACTGGGATTGTCTAAAGAGAACGGCTTGGTACTTTCCCATTTTCCTGGAGGTCAGCCAATAGCCCCCTTTTCATTTCAGTAAAGAAAGCACATGGTGAGGGACGTACATAGTGAGGGGCTGCCCCAGGGTAAATTTCTCAGCTTCCTGAAGTCTGTCACAAGTAGCACCTACAGCTTGAAGGCAAAGGGACCACCCTTTACCAGGATGATCTAGCTGCTTTGAGAAGTAGGCGACAGGCTGAGGAATGTTTCCCAGAACCTGAACTAACACCCGAGACTTACCCTTGTCTTTCACAGACACATAACCTGAAAATTTTCTTCAGATGTGGTAGTCCAAAAGCGTGGGCTGAGATTAACTTCGTTTTTATTGTTTCAAAGGCTCTCTTGTACTCTTCATCCCCAGTAAGGGGTTAAAGATTGTGTCCTCTATGTGAATGGGAAAACATTATACATTGGAAGATCGGAGTCTTGAGAATGGGCTCTTGGGTATATTCCAGGCTACAGTCAATATTCTTTTACCAAAAGTGCAGAGCCCACAAGACTAAGCCCCAACAGTAGAGAACGAAACTTAGAGCTGAAGGAATTGATCCATTATGGAGTCAGGTCTGTTCTCTTTTACAATAGCTTTGGCCCAAATCCGGAGAACGACCGCTCGCAACCATGTGACTTGTTGGTTCATCTGGATAAGGCTCTGAGTGATATGGGTGTTCCTGCTGCTCCACCCTCTGCTTCCTGCTCCCATTTGATTTCGGCTGACTCCCACTGCTTCATTAATTTCAAACTTGCGTCATCTGGCTTTCCTTCTCACCCTGTAGACACCATCCTTTTCTTCATCTGTCTACATCTCTTGGTTTGGATACCAGTATGTTCCTTTGCATCTCTTACACCTCGGCTCAAGCATATTAATTCATGAACATGGATGTCAAGACAGGTCTTCACACCCAAGCCCCCATGGCTGAGCCGAGATACCTTCTGGCTAAGGCTCCACCTCTCTCTCTGCCATCCTGGCTACCAGCAGCTCTTTGAGGGCGGAGCCAATGATATCAATGCTGTTCATTCTCCAAAGACCATCACCGCCAGAGGACTGTCCCAGAGACCTGCCTTCCACGCTTCTCCAGGCTGCTCTAAACCCCAAAGGGCTGGGCCTCCAGGGTTGCATCGCCTATCTTCCATGTCCTCTGATTTCCTGTGCAGTTTGGCAAACAGGATTCACCAGCAGGAGGTCAGGGAGACTCCTTTCCTACCTCCCTCTTCTCCAACCATGACCCCCACCTGTTCCTGCCAGTTCCTGGGTCCCTCACCATGCTTGGTGGATTGATACCCTTAACCCTGCCCAGAACTCTAGAAGTTGTCCCTTGATTAAATCCTCTCTAGCTAGACTGTTTGTGCCATTATTTCCTGCTAGATAGAGAAGAACCCTGATGGGTATCTCATTCATCAACTAGTAGAGCTTCTGATTCAAAGTAGGTGTCTGATAAAAACCAGTTAAAGAGCAAATGAATCTTAGATAGAAACTGGACATGAAAGACACATGTTTTAAATGTTGGGAAGTTCATGTTGAAAAGCTTAAAATGGGAAAGCTGAGTATTTCTGGGTATTCAACAATGAAGCACGAAGCTCTGACCAACTGCTGGACCTAAGGCCTGGCCCTTTCACCCCACATTTGCTGATGGGGCTGTTTCAAAGGTTGTTTCAAAGTCAGATTTAGTAGCAGCTCTCCCCTGTGATGGTTCTGTTTGAACTTTCATCTCAGGAAATACACAAGGACAAAACAAAAATACATTACTTGTGGAAGAAAACAGTGCACCAGTCAGCAGAATGACTGCAGTTACAAGACACATTCAAAGGAAAAATTAATTCCTTGGAAAAGAGCTTTCTATTTTAAGAGGATGAAAAAAAAGAAGAGATGTCCTCAAGTGATACATAATGAAGACACTTCCCAGGCTCCTCCAAGGCTGCGGCTTTTCAGATGTAAACTTGAAACAAAACCCATCACCAAGGGTGGCATCCAGGCCACATTCCGGTTACTTATTTTGTTCTGCGGTCAGTCTCTGCTGAACACGGCAGTTTAAACTCCAGCCACAGAGCTGCCGGCTGCCCTGGTCTCTAACATGCCTTGGACTGTCCTTGATGACCCTAACTTGGGTTGCAGTCCTCCCAGGGCACATTGCTTTTTTCCAGGCAACCTGAGTTTAAAGGGAACACACACATAGTGGACCTGAAGATGCCACTTTGCCAGGATTTGCTACGTGAAGTCAAGAGACCTCTAAGACCAATTCCAGGACACCTCAGAGCTAACAAGCCAGTGGTCCCAAGCATGCATTTGAGGCTGCCTCTTAAGAGCTAATAAGACCCAACTGTCAGATTTTCAGCAATTTGAGGAGCAGGGGGACACCTCATTAGTAGATTGAAATTAGCCAGATGGGAATGTTTGCACCACAGTGTGGAACCCTATACCAAGGTCACGGGTGTAAAGCCTTGTATCAAGGTCAACTCTGGACTGAGCCCCATAGCAACTATTGCCATGAATCCCTCCCCACGTAAATCAGTCAGCTCCCTGATTCCATCTTAGGTAAAAATACCCATCTTATTACCCACCTATAGCATACTAACCAGTCACCTAATGCCACCCTTCCAGCAGGAATTTTGTCTTGAGGCTGTAAAAATTGGTTACCAACCCATAAAAGTCGTTGGCTCTCGCTTGAGCCAGCCCGCTGTACTAACAGCGTCTCTCGCTCTAATAAACTCTATTCTGAAATACTCTGTGTCTGGAAATTCTTTTCCAACCCACTCACAGACCATGATGCACAGGAACTGACCAACACCATAAAGACACTCAGGGCACGTGCCCCCTGAAAGCCAGGTGTTCAGCATTTACTCTATCACATTACCTGTGCAATAATACAGACCCAGCTCTCCAGTGGCAGAAATTCATGGGGAGAAATTTTTAATGTCCTTTCTTCTGGCTCTGCCAACTCAAAGAAGAGAATCAGTCTTCCCAAGTATGTAAAGTGGTACCCTAACTTGAAATGTTCAGTTTAAGAAACAATTAGACCAGAGTATATAGCCTGAGAAAATGGCTTGTTTTCATGTCAAGTTGGCTCAAGAAGTTTCTGAAAATTAATTTATAATGAATTGCCTTATAGAGTTAAAACAGCTTCCAAAATGTTATGGGGCCATTTAAAAAAACTGGGGGAGTCAGCCAGTAAATTAAAGTGTAGCTCTATAAAGGAAGGAAACGATAATCTCAGAAATAATGCAGGCCCAGCTGGAGGAATCAGTCTCTATTTTAGTGGAATGGTAGATAGCGATCCTTAGCTAATCTCAGGATTTTTTTTCCCCCTGAAATAATGGCTGACCATTGACTCTGTTGTTTTTGGCCAGATTTTCTAACCAAACAAGAATTTTGCAGCTGCAATGACCTAACTTGGGAAACAATTTGATAACATTTTCTAGAAACACACAACATTTGTTTTACTCTTTCTGAAGACCGACAGAGGGACTGAGAAGAGAGCATAGTATTTTGCCTTGAAACAAAGAAAAACGTTAATAAGATCAGTGGCTGGAAGAATATTTCAGTTCAAATAAAGGTCATCCGAAGCCTGTGAAATGTTGTCTTTCAAACCAGTAATGAACATGCCTCACACAACCAGCTAACATCCTGGGTCCATTGAACTGGTTATTAGGGCATAAATGGAAACCCTTATCATATGATAAATTGTAAGCTTGGTAGCTAGCTTCGACAAAAACAGCAGGAATGGTGATTAGCTAAAAAAACAGACTTATGTTTTAGAAAAACCAGGAGAAAAGTTATTGTTGTGGTTGGGGGAAAAAAAAAAAAGCAGCTTGCAGTGACTCAGATTTCAGTTGGATGCTAAGAGAGTGTAAAAACACAAACTGTATCAGCTCATCTATCAGCAAAATGCCCTCCCAAAGCTGATTGAGTACTCACGTGCTTCATCCCTAAGCTGGAGACAATATTAGCTCCCAAAAGATGTTGTTAGGGTTAAGTGATGTGCTTACAATTGTTGTTACTGTTTAGTGGCTAGGTCATGCCCACCTCTTTGCAACCCATATGGACTGCAGCCTGCCAGCCTTCTCTGTTCATGGGATTCCCCAGGTAAGAATACTGGAGTAGGTTGCCATTTCCTCCTCCAGGAGATATTCCCGACCCAGGGATTGAACCTGTATCTCCTATGTTGCAGGTAGATTCTTTGCCACTGACCCACTAGGGAAGCCCTTTTGTGCTTACAATGGTAAGTTCTTAATAAATATTAGCCATTATTGTTTGCATGTAGCCGACTTACTTTAAGCATTTGTCTTGGCTTCAGTTCAGTTCAGTTCAGTTGCTCAGTTGTGTCTGACTCTTTGCGACCCCATGAATTGCAGCACGCCAGGCCTCCCTGTCCATCACCAACTCCCGGAGTTCACTCAGACTCACATCCATCGAGTCAGTGATGCCATCCAGCCATCTCATCCTCGGTCGTCTCCTTCTCCTCCTGCCCCCAATCCCTCCCAGGATCAAAGTCTTTTCCAATGAGTCAACTCTTCGCATGAGGTGGCCAAAGTACTGGAGTTTCGGCTTTAGCAGCATTCCTTCCAAAGAAATTCCAGGACTGACCTCCTTTAGAATGGACTGGTTGGATCTCCTTGCAGTCCAAGGGACTCTCAAGAGTCTTCTCCAACACCACAGTTCAAAAGCATCAATTTTTCGGCACTCAGCCTTCTTCACAGTCCAACTCTTGCATCCATACATGACCACTGGAAAAAGCATAGCCTTGACTAGACAGACCTTAGTCGGCAAAGTAATGTCTCTGCTTTTGAATATGCTATCTAGGTTGGTCATAACTTTCCTTCTAAGGAGTAAGCGTCTTTTAATTTCATGGCTGCAGTCACCATCTGCAGTGATTTTGGAGCCCCCCAAAATAAAGTCTGACACTGTTTCCACTGTTTCCCCATCTTGGAGCCCCCCAAAAGCAGACCCTGAGGCAAGGATTCAAATACAAGTATCACTGGCATTCTGCATCCACAGGGTCCACCAACTGCAAATTAAAAATATTTGGGGGAAAAATTGGAAGGAATTCCCTGGTGGTCCAAGTGGTTAATATTTTGTGCTTTCACTATTGCAGGGGGCCAGCTCAATCCCTGGTTGGGGAACTAAGATCCTGCAAGCCTTGCCACGTATATCATGAAAAATTATACATATTTGTATAGAAAAATTTTACATATATATGAAAAAAATTTCAGAAAGTTCCAAAGAGCAAATCTTGAATTTGTCCACGTTCAGGGAACTATTTACATAGCATTTATATTGCATTTACCACTATTTACATAGCATTCTATTAGCTATTATAAGTAATCTGGGGATGATAGAGAATGTAAGAGAGAAGGTGCATAGCTTGTATGCAAATACGACACCATTTTATAAAGACTTGAGTGTTTGGGGAAGGGGGTCCTGGAACTGCCCCCACCATGTATATTGAGGGGTGACTGTAGTATACTGGGGAGAGGGTCCTGAGGCACCAGTAGATGCTTCTGAAGAAGGGGGATAAAGAGAGAAGGCAGCAAGTTACAGGGATGTTCCCACAATGACCACGGAGGACAACTGGAGCTCAGTGTGACTGTGTGCTCCAGGAGACTGAGCAGGACCCCCAGAAAGACACCCCACTGAGAGGTGAGGGGGCTGGGTTCTTACCCACCAACTCCCTGTCTCTGGTTGAAGGCTGCTCCTGAGGGCAGCCTTCAGGTTTAGAGGAACAAGTTTAGGGACACGCGAGGCAGGGGTGGGGGCGGGGGGGGCCTGGCAGAGCTTCTGGAATCCGCATCCTTGTTTTCTGATCATTAAATGAGCTGAAGTTCCTCTACATATTCAGTGGGTCGATCCTATAGCGATAAGAATGCAACAAAACAACTGTGTTCATTCTCTGCTGGTTTTAATGGAGATTCTAAATAGGAAATAAATTATGTAACTTAAAAACATGTACAAGTTTCCATCAAGTCAATGCAGCATTGAGAATAATATGTGGAGTTTAAACTCCAACTCTGCCTTGAATCGCTTAACATTTCCTCAATATCTATCACCTGAAGCTAGAAAGTGTGGCTAATATTTTTTCACATTGATGGGGAATAGCTAAGTTTTCATGAAAAAGAAAAAAAAAAAAAAATCCCTCTTTTCCCCCCAAATCACCAAGCTTTGCTGCTGCTGCAATCACATGCTTCCCCAGTAACTGAAACCACTCAAGTTTTTAGGAAAAATAACATATTAAGTTCCCAGGACTTCCCTGGTGTTCTAGCAGTTAAGACTTTGCCTTCCAATGCAAGGGGTGAGGGTTCAATCCCTGTTCAGGGAGCTAGGATCCCACATGCCTCGGGGGGCCAAAAAACCCAAAACATAAAACACAGGTAATTTTGTAACAAATTCAACAGAAACTTTAAAAATGGTCCACATCAAAAAATCTTAAAAAAAAAAAAAATAATAACTTTCCCATGCATCCAGGAAAAGGTTCAGATACTAGAGTGATAATTAACACTTATGAACTCCATTCCTAAACTGAGAAATTTATGTTACATAATCTGATCATTTGTGTCTTTTCCATGTGAAAAGAGGAAAGTAGCTGACATTTCCAAAATAAATAACTGCCTCAGAGAAAAAGAATGAATGATTTGGCCACATAAAATATACTCTTTTGTGCTACCAAAAACCCAAAAAACACCCAAACAAAAAACCTAACGGCAACAACCCCAAAACAATGTTTAGGGGCTAATCAAAAACAGGGGGAAAGTTTGCATAGTAGATAGATGACAAAGTATTATATAAAGATTACAAATCAATTGAAAAGGACAAATATCTAATAGAAAAGTAGACAAAGATCAAAAGCAGTTGAGAATTTTTTCTGCTACAGAGTCTGACCATTTGTGATATTTTCAAATGAAAAGGAAAATCATATACAAATGGCCTAGGTTTCTAAAGGAAATAAGTATAGAGTTTGATATGGAATGTTAAAGTATAAGGAGGAAGGTGCATGGTCAAAAATATGAAAAGATGTTCAAGCTCATTATTCATCAAATATTGCAAATTTAAAATGAGAAAGTGGCACCTCCCAACAAATTGGTGAAGGTTAGAAAGATCATTGAGACCTACCTAACACTGAAGTGGGGCCAGGGACCCAGACATCCTTACACGGTTCCTAGGAATGTAACAGTTCTAGATGGCAAACTGACAACATGCTTCATATTTCTTTAGATAGCTCAGGAATTTCAACCTAGCAAATTCTACTCACAGGAATTCAGCCTAAGGAAATAATTGGACAAATGTCTGAACATATTCTCAACAGATGCTGTGTCAGTCAGGGCTTTTCAGAGAAACAGAAATATTATATATATATATATATATGTTTAGAGAGAGAGAGATGGATCTATTTTAAGGAACTGGCTTATGCCATTGTGAGGGCTGGAAGGCTGGCAATTCACCTAAGAGTTGAAGTGCAGTCTTGAGTTTGAAATCCATCAAGGCAGGTCAGTAGGCTGGCAATTCGGGAAGGATTGCTACCGTTACAGCCTTGAGGCGAATTCCTTCTCCAGAAACCTCAGTTTTTGCTGTTATAGCCTTTAGCTGATTGGATGAGGTCCATCCAAATCAGTAATCTGCTTTACTCAGAGCCAACTGATTACAAGTGTTAACCACATTATTTTATTATGTGTTATATCTACAAAATACCTTCATATCTACACCTTCAATACACGAGTATTGAACAAGCAACTGGGCACCACAGCTGAGCCTCAGAGACACATAAAGTTAACCATCGCAGATGGTCAAGACTGACTTCACAGATTAATAGGAGTCAACAAAAGACACTCTTAGTTCAACACCCCATTTTCCCTTCTTGTGTCTCCTCACTAAAATCTGGGTGTTGACCACATGCCCTTACTTTTTTTCTTTTTAATGTTTAATGGAATATAGTTGACTTACAACGTTGTGTTATTAATAGTCTCAGGTACACAGTACAGCGAATCAGTTACACATGTACATTTATCTACTCTCTTTTAGGTCATTACAGAGTATTGAGTAGAGTTCCCTGTGCTATACAGTAGGTCCTTATTAGTTATCTACTGTATATATAGTAGTGTGTATATGCCAATCCAATCTCCAGTTTCTCTCTTCCCCCTTACCCCCTGGTAACCGTAAGTTTGTTTTCTACATTTGCAACTCTATTTCTGCTTTGTAGATAAGTTCATTTGTACCCTTTTAACAGAGTCCACAAAAGTGATATCACATGATATCTGTCTTTGTCTTCACTCAGTATGATAATTTCTGGGTCCATTCGTCTTGCTGTAAATGGCGTTACTGCACTCTTTTTCATGGCTGAGTAGTATTCCACTGTCTATATGTGCCACATTTTCTTCATCCATTCCTCTGTCCATGGACATCTAGCTTGCTTCATGAACCACTCTTTCTTGGGTCCAAGATACCACATGCTTCTGGACTTCCCATTTCTTTACTCCTTCTTGGCCTCTTGAAGATATCCTCTTCAAATTCACATCTTTGAATTACTGGAGCTCTTGCATCCGGATACATGGAACAGGCACCCAACAATAGCTTAACCAAATACAGTGGGGTGTAGAAGCAGGCAGTTTAGGGCTGGCTTGGTGGACCCCAATTCCTTCCCACTCTCATTGTGCTGACCTGGGTTTGTGGCTCTGGTGCCCATGCTCACAAGATACCTGCTGCCCTCTAGCAGTGTCTGCACCCACAGGGTCTACACCAGCAGTGTCTCCCCACCAACTCTTTGGAATCAGATTCATTTATTTACTCAACAGGTGTTCTTCACAACCTACGATGTGCCAACACTCTCCTGGCACTGAGATGACAGAAGTGAAAAAATAGATAATGATCCTCGTTCTTGGGGAGCTCATATTCAAATGAGGGAAACAGAAAGTAAAGAAGATAAACAGATGAAACCTGCCCTGTGTCAGGTGGGGGTAGGTAACATGGAGAAAAATAAAACAGGGAACTGCGGCTTCTTGCTGTGCATTTTCACCTGTCACACACAGGTTTAGGGGTGGAGTGGACCCAACATTTTTGGGGGAACCTATTTAGCCATATTGGGTCTCTTTTAGCCTTGCTCAATGGCACCCCACTCCAGTACTCTTGCCTGGAAAATCCCATGGATGGAGGAGCCTGGAAGGCTGCAGTCCATGGGGTCGCTGAGGGTTGGACATGACTGACCGACTTCACTTTTCAGTTTCATGCATTGGAGAAGGAAATGGCAACCCACTCCAGTGTTCTTGCCTGGGGAATCCCAGGGACGGGGGAGCCTGGTGGGCTGCCGTCTATGGGGTCGCACAGAGTCGGACACGACTGAAGTGACTTAGCAGCTAAAGCCTTCAGTACTCTCTACTCTTTTTATATGTATATATTTTTATCTCTGAATTTATAAAAGCCCTCCAAAGTGGGTAAAACCACTCCCAGTGAATGGTTTAGAAGGTGTGTTAAGAAATGGAGATGCTCAGAGCTCAACCTCATTGTTTAAGCAGCAAGACCCATCTCCCTACAATCTTCTGAAGGTTTTTACCTGAATCCTTTTGCCTCTCCAGAGCTCTTTCCCTTCACATGGACCTTGGACATAATTTCTTGGACGTGACTAGAGAGACTCCCAGGCAGTTAGATCAGTATTAACCAGCTCTCACAGAGGTGTGCGGACATGCTTCTCATACAGTTTTCGCCCATTTTAAAAAAGGATAATAAAATGTGTTTTTTCTGTAGAATTAAATAATATTAAAATGGAAAAAAACATTAAAAAGCAGAGGGGACAGGAAGGCTGGGGTATGCGTGGTAACTTCAGACAGGGTAGTCAGGGAAGGCCTTTCGGAGGAGGTGACATCTTAGCTGAGAACTGAGAGAAGTGATAGGCAAGGATCGGGGTTCTCCCCTGTACTGGGGTACTCGCTGATGATAGAATATGATGCTGGTCATGGTTTTGAAAAATCATAGGAATGCAAAACTATATCTATCGAAAGATCAGTCGTGTGTGTGTGTGTGTGTGGTTGTGTAAGTGTACAAACTGAAAGATACATTCCAAACCAATGTGAGGGCCTCATCTTGGTAAGGGGCAAAGAACTCAGGAGAGAGAAATTGAAATTTTCTCTGTTTTTTTTTTTTTTAAATGAGAGAAACTACTCCAGGTAATTTGTATAACTAAATTTTTTTTAAAAATCACCTTCTAAAATTACTGGCTTAAGGCAATGGGGCAATGAGTGGGGAACATTTTCTAATACATTTTCAGAACTAAAAAAGTAAGCCTGCATTTTTAAACAATCAGGAAAAAAAATGCAACAAGGTGATTTCTGACCTGTAATTATTTTTACAGTCTTTTGGCCCAGCCAGCAGATGACCCAGGGAAGCTCTTATCAGACTGCCTCCCTCCCACAACGTCTGGCTCTGTGTGGCCAGCATCACCATGGCTAGCTACGGGCACTCCTGCCACAGCCTCAAGGGTGGAAAGAGCTTCCCCCCAGCAGGTGACAACACTTATCAATATAAGATGATGGAGACGCAAAGGGAGAAAGAATGCAATGGGCTGGGCCTCCGGAAGGCAAAGTCCCAGATCTTCAGCACCCATACCCAGCCCGGGGCTCATGTGCCTGATAACCTGGTTCTCACAGCTTCCCTCCCTCCGGGAAACTGGAGATAAGCTTCCTGGACACCGGGGCAAAGGGCAGTCAGATGCAGTGTTTGGCTGCCCTCTTGCCGTGATCCAGGCCGGTCAATGGCTTCCCTACCAGAGCACAGATAGTCACTTCATCGTCTCTCTGCCCTCTGACCTCCGACCTCCCTTACAAACTGCTCCAGGTTCTTTGTCCTGCAGGTCCGCATCAATCCCACCATGGTCTACTCTTCCTAAGGAAGCATTCGTGCTGGCCTTGCAGATGGACACAGACATCTTTTCAGATCTGTGGCCTTGTCCTGGGTCCCTGGCTCAGGACACTCCCATGCTTGACAGTCGTTAGTCCATTTTCTCTGAGGCAAGGAAATGTAGCCTGAGCTTTTTCTCACTGTTTTTAATTTTGGCAGCACCACACGGCTTCACTTTATTTCTTCATGCTATGCTATGCTATGCTATGCTAAGTTGCTTCAGTCGTGTCCGACTCTGCGACCCCATAGATGGCAGCCCACCGGGCTCCCCTGTCCCTGGGATTCTCCAGGCAAGAACATAGCTCCTCCTTATTATGGATTTACGATGACTCCAGACTGTAAAGTGTGTGTGTATGTGGAAAGCCAGTCCTGAATAACACTGTTGTTGTTCTTGTTTTTAGTCTCTAAATTGTGTCTGACTCTTTGTGACTCCATGGACTGCAGCCTACCAGGCTCCTCTGTCCATGGGATTTCCCAGGCAAGTATACTGGAGTGGGTTGCCATTTTCTTCTCCAGGGATCTTCCCAACCCAGGGGTCAAACCCGAGGCTCCTTCATGTCCTGCACTGCAGGCAGATTGTTTACCACTGAACCACCAGAGAAGCCGCCCTGAAGAACACTATTAGTAAGTAAAGCTGCTCTGTTAATAAACTTACTTTGGTCCCATAGGATAAAGCAGCTGAAAGGAAGATTTAGGCTACTTATTACCAGGTTTTGGTAAGCTGTGACATCAGCCTTTGCACTGGGTATGAATATTTGTATACTTTCTTTAGAAAATATGGAGAAAGGAATTTACTACCCGCTCCAGTGTTCTTGCCTGAAGAATCCCATGGACAGAGGAGCCTGGTGGGCTTCAGTCCACAGGATCGCACAGAGTCCAACACAGCTGAGGGACTAACACTGCAGATCCAATCAGCTGATGGAAGTTACATAATGCTGACTTTGTTTCACGAGAAATGAAAATCCTACTCAGGGGGAGTCCAACCATTATTTATGGCTCAGACTTTCTAAGTTTTCCCTGAAACGAGTTGGTATTCTGGATTCCCAACATTCTTCCCAGAATGCTTCGCTGCTTCTACGCTGAGAGATGGAGGAATTTTTACTCAGGAAGGAAAATATTTTTCTTTTTTTTCTGAGAGGAAAATATTTCCAACTGTACCCACACCAATTTTCATGGTTGGTAAAGTATTTTCATTATATTAGTCAGAAACAGTCAGGCCTAAAGTACAAAACCAAAGGTATCTGAAATGGCTTCCTAGTCAGGAAGGTCTCGCAACAGCTCAGTTTCTGGACTCAGGAAAAACACACGAAGTCGTGGCTGGCCAGGAAGGCCACCTCACAAGAGGGCTGACTCTTTTTTTTCTCTGAAAGCTTGGAAGAGGAGTCCCAGTTTATTTGTTGACTATACTGTTCTTGTTTCTTGTAACCATAGCGTCTGGTTTGGTTGAGTGTTTCTTCTGTCAAGGCTCATGCTGAGCCAATATTTATCATTTTAGAAATTTCCGTGAGTCATAAAATAAACCCAAACTCCACTGTACCTTCTATGGGTACTTCTTTGCTAGAATTATTTAAAATAAAAAGAAAATGCTGGAATCCAGCACAGCATTTACCAGACCACATACACACTTTCTTCTGCATTGAGGGTCCTTCTCTGAGATGTCAAAGCCATTTAAGGTGTGCGGCCTGCTGCCTGGACCCTTCCTGCTCACCAGTTCAGAGCCCTGGCTCGGGGGCTGGCGGGGAGAGATTGGTGGGAGGGAAGGGGGCCAGGCTGAGGCTGGGAAACAGAGGAAGCTGAAGTTTGAAGCCAGGAAGTGACTCACTGGCTCACAGCACGAGAAATACAAATGAGCAAGTGATTCCTTCCAGCTCCAGGGTGGAAAACCTTGCCAGGGGACCACCTCTCAATGACTGAGCCTGAATTTACTGACCAAAAAAATAAAAATAAACAAATGACTGTATGATGTGACATATCAGCCTCTCACTGACATGGATGAGTACGTGGACATTAATACTATTTTCTCCCTTCGTGCCAATCAGCTCCTTCCCCCCAGGTGTGGCTGCCTGAGAGGGGCCCATGAGCCTGGACAATTATAACGACTTATTGATTTTGCTGTAAAAATAGGCCCTGTGTCAAGAGCCCAAGGCCCAGAGTTTCTCAACCAAATTCCAAGGGTCTACCTTAGTAACACTAGAACAGGATGCTCTACAAATGGCTGATACTGCACCAGATGCTCAATAAATCTTCTGTTTAGTGCAGGTATCACATTTTTGAGCTAAATAAGTTAAACTAATCAATACCTTCAGTTTGCAGGTGAGGACAAGGAGGCCCGGAGAGGGGCACTGTTCAGGGGGTTACATGGCTGGTCACAGCTGGAGCTGGTGACAATGGTATCAAACACCTCATTGAGAAACTGATGGCAGAAAGACCGGTGTCTTACAGTAAAAGACCCTCAAATTTTACATCACAACCACGGTCCCTCGGCTGTTTCCCGTGTGGGAGCTGTCACAGAGCCTGCCACAAGCTCCTCGTTGGGCAGACCTGGGTATCTTTGGCTGAATTATCATCTGGCATCCTTCCTCCCATCCCCAAAGGAAGGGAAAACTAGGAAGCATAGCAGAGCATCCCCTCAGAGGGGGAAAAAAGTCACATTTCTATCTATCTAGGTATCTTGGTCTGTGGAATCTAACATTTTGGTAGAAAGGCTTGGTGTTCTTTCCTTCCAAACATCAATCTCTGAGCGTCCCCTCTGGACTCGTGTTCCCTAACCTCAGTAAGAAATCATGTTGGGAACAAATGCTTTCTTCGTCTCTCTCCTGATGCCTCGCTCATTAAGCTCCAGTAACATCTCCCTGCTATGATCTGCCCCATCAGTGGGAGCTTGAGAATTCCCAAGAGATCCTGGGCGGAGTTTATCTTGGCATCGATCGGTTCACACTCGTGATCTCCTTGTGGCAGGGCCCATGACTTATTCATCTTCTTGTTCCTGGTGGCAACACAGCCACAGCTGGCAAAGAGTAGGATCCAGTTGTCAAATCTAACTGAAAAAAAATTGCAAAGTGGTGTCCTGCTGTGAATGCAATGTTTTGCTTCCAAACACAAACTTCCATTTTTTAACACCTCTTTTTCATATGAGAAATTCGGGTGGTGAAAACAGATGGGATGGTGCAACATCCTTTCAAAAGGCCAGGCTGCTAGGACTCCTATTTGGTTGGTGTTAGACTGAGCCATAAGAAAGTCCTGTTTTTGTAAGTCAGAGGTAGTTGAGTGCTGCCCATTTTCTTTGTTTAGACTTACAGAAGTAAAAAGAATATAACTGCAGATACATTGCTTTTTACTTTTCACCAGACTCTTGAATGGAGAAGGCAATGGCACCCCACTCCAGTACTCTTGCCTGGAAAATCCCATGGATGGAGGAGCCTGGTAGGCTGCAGTCCATGGGGTTGGGAAGAGTCCTACACGACTGAGCGACTTCACTTTCACTTTTCACTTGCATGCATTGGAGAAGGAAATGGCAACCCACTCCAGTGTTCTTGCCTGGAGAATCCCAGGGACAGAGGAGCCTGGTGGGCTGCTGTCTATGGGGTCACATAGAGTCGGACAAGACTGAAGCGACTTAGCAGCAGCAGCAGCAGCAGACTCTTGAAGGGAATGTATAGGCCAAGAGGGATGAAAACTCACTGGTCAGAATAATTGTGTGACATTCTACCCCATTTTCTCTAGTAGTACACTATCACCTGAAAAATACATGCCATAGGTGTTCAAATTTTATGTTATATAGCAATATATGACTTTAAGGATTAACAGAGAAATTGATAGTGTTACCATGTGGGACTATTCTGTTCTCATGAATACACTACAATATATTTAGCGCTTTTCTAAAATAGGCTCTTGGGGCTGCCTGGACCCGCAGAACTAGGCTACGATAAAGGAATGCCCAGAATGCCATTTGCCTTGGTTTGTATACCTACCACCTGCTGCGGTATTTCAGTTCAGTTCAGTCGCTCAGTCGTGTCCGACTCTTTGTGACCCCATGAGTTGCAGCACACCAGGCCTCCCTGTCCATCACCAACTCCTGAAGTTCACTCAAACTCACGTCCATCGAGTCTGTGATGCCATCCAGCCATCTCATCCTCTGTCGTCCCCTTCTCCTCCTGCCCCCAATCCCTCCCAGCATCAGAGTCTTTTCCAATGAGTCAACTCTTCGCATGAGGTGGCCAAAGTACTGGAGTTTCAGCTTTAGCATCATTCCTTCCAAAGAACACCCAGGGCTGATCTCCTTCAGAATGGACTGGTTGGATCTCCTTGCAGCAGCAAAGGGTCCCCAGTTCTCTTGTTGGCACCACTGTGAGTGATGTCATGTAGCCTGATTATAATAAGCAGACGACTTACTCCTCTGGGCTCCTAAAGACCATCTCCTTCCCTCACCACATCGGTAGAACAGGACTAACAATTGTTTCTACCTGTGCTCATCACCACTGTCACCTCCCAATAGCCATGTTCCCTTCTTCCTCAGGAAAGGAATCCCAGGTTCTTAGCCGAGCGCATTGCTGCTAAAAGAAAAGACCACACTTCCAGATTCCCTTGTAGCCATACGACTGAGTTCTCGTTGGTGAGATAAAAGAAGCCCCGCCTGGCACTTCTGGGAAGTTTCTTTAGAAGGCAGAGGTAGATGTCACATTTCTACTTCTGCCCTTAAGGAGCCTGGAGGCTGCCACTCTGTCCTAACCACAAGTCAGAAGCTGAACAGACTACTCTCCTTGGATCCGTAAGAGAGAGAACTCAGGGCAAACCGCTGCCCCTCAAAGTGGAGACAGACAGAAAACACAGGGAGCTGCGGCTTCCAGATCAGAAACTCACAAGGGGAAACCGCCGTGGGAACCAGTGCCTGGTGGGAAACTCTGAACTGTGACGGCCACGTTGCTGGAGGCTCAGGGTGGACAAGTCTGACAGTGAAAAACTCCAAAGAAACAGTCGCAGGGGGACTCCCGCACCCTCTGTTTACCTCCTGGAGCTCCACCAGATTCCCACAATAAATACCAGAGAGAAATTCCCTCCTGCTTGCAGTTGGGGATGGGGAAAGGAGCCACTCTGAAATCCTTCAGAGCAGTGGTCTCCGACCTTTTGGGCACCAGGGACCAGTTTCATGAAAGGCAATTTTTTTCCATGGACTGGGGAGATTTGAGGATGCTTCAGCACACTACATTTATCGTGTGATAAATTTATTTATTTCTACTATTATTACATCAGCTCCACCTCAGATCATCAGGCATTAGATTCCCCAAGGTTGGAGCAGACCCTTGCTCCAGAGCATTTTGTTCTTCTTTTTTAAAATACTTATTTATTTGGCTGCACTGGGTCTTATTTGCAGCATGCAGCGCAGGGGCTTCTCTCTAGTTGCCTTGCGGCATGTGGGATTCCAGTTCCCTGACCAGGGATCGAATCCAAGTCCCCTGCACTGGAAGACAGATTTCTAACCAATGGACCACCAGGGAAGTCCCACTTTGTTTTTCTTAACAAGGCCTACCCTCAGGGTAAGCTAGTTAACCAGAGCCCAACCAATCAGGATTGTACTGAAGCCTAACTCCTCTGGGTTAGGGAAATACCTAACTGGACACAGTTAAGCTAGAGAACATAGCAACAAAATCCTCAAAAACAAAAAGGAAAAAGAACTAAGACTGAAAAATACAGAACAGATAATTCAAGGACAGAGGGACAACAGCAAAAGGTGACATACAGGTAATGGGGAAAACCAGGAGAAGAAAAAGAGAAAGGAACAGAAGAAAGAACACAGACTGAGAATTTCCCCTAAGTATTTTCACCAAACCACAGACCCAGAAAGCTAAGACAACACCAAGTGGGTGAATAACAACAACAAAACACAAAAACCTACATCTAGGTCTATCATTTTCAACTTACCGAATATCAAAGACCAAAAAAAAAACAACAAAAAAACACTGAAAGAAGCAAGGAGGATAAATCTTATCTATAGAGGAAGAGAGATAAGAATTACTTTTTCCACAAAACTCATTCAGGCAAGAAGAGGGTAAAGGGAAATATGTAAGTGTTGAGAGAAAAAAGCCCACCAACCTCAAATTCTGTACCTTGCAAAATCATCCTTCAAAAGGGAAAGAGAAGGGATTCCCTGGCAGTCCAGTGGTTGAGATTCTGCACTTTTTCACTGCTGAGGGTCTGGGTTCAATCCCTGGTTAGAGAACTAAGCCTGCAAGCCATGCTGCTGCTGCTAAGTCACTTCAGTCGTGTCCAACTCTGTGTGATCCCATAGACGGCAGCCCACCAGGCTCCTCTGTCCCTGGGATTCTCCAGGCAAGAACACTGAAGTGGGCTGCCATTTCCTTCGGCAATGCATGGAAGTGAAAAGTGAAAGTGAAGTCGTTCAGTTATGCCTGACTCTTAGCGACCCCATGGACTGCAGCCTACCAGGCTCCTCCATCCATGAGATTTTCCAGGCAAGAGTACTGGAGTGGCTTGCCATTGCCTTCTCCTTGCAAGCCATGAGAAAAAAGAAAGAAAAAAAGTTAAGGAGAAATAGACTTTCTCAGGCTAACAGAATTTAAGAGAACCTGTTGGCAGTAGACCTGCCTTGAAAGAAATGTTACAAGAAATTCTTTAAAGAGAAGGAATAGAATAGAGGTCAGAAACTTGGATCTATATGAAAAAAGAACATCAGAGAAGTAAGTGAAGGGAAAAATAAAAGGTTTTATTTTTCTTATTCTTAATTTGATCTAACGATCGTCTGAAATAATAGCACCAATGTATTCAATTAAACATGCTTTTGTATATATTATACGCATGCCTATCTGTGAGTATATACAGATGAGATGAATCACAGGAACAATATAAGAGGCAAAGGGCAGCAGGGTTGTTAGTGCCAGGTGCTCCCACTATCTGTCAAGGGGTGTGGCTTTACTTGAAAGAAGACCTCACTGTGTGTCTTCTGAGGACCAGTTCCATGTGAATCACCTGGGGCATATGAGACCCCACTTCTAAACACCTGAACTTGCATTTTAACAATATCTTCAGGTGGTCTGGATGCTTATCAAGATTTGAGAAGTGATGAACGGTGGTACTAAGGAAGGACCCTCTCTCTTTTTTAAAATTTTAATCTTTTAACACCAAAAAATATTTTGTATTGGGGCATAGCCAATTAAGAATGTTTCAGGCAGATATCGAAGGGACTCCGCCATATGTATATGTGTATCCTTTCTCCCCCAAACCCCCCACCCATCCAGGCAGGCACATCATCACATTGAGCAGAGTTCCCTGTGCTATACAGTAGCTCTTTGCTGGTTATCCATTTTAAATGTAGCCGTATGTCCATGACCATCCCCAAATCCCTAACTATCCCTTCCCACTGGCAACCATAAGTTCATTTTCTAAGTCTGTGAGTCTCTTTCTGTTTTGTACGTAAGTTCATTTGTATCATTTAAGAAGGACCCACCCTTGATCCCTTGGAAAGTGGTCAGAGATCTCCAGACTCCTAGAAACATTCCAGGATGAGACTGGCAGGCCCGTGATCATGACAGAATAAGAATTCTGGAATGAGAAGTTTAGTTGGGAAGGAAATCGGGAACTTTGCAAGATGTGGGAGACAGGACAGAAAAGGGAGGCTGAGGCCAGAGGCAGGAGGGCCGGACTGACCTGCTAAGATTTCTGGAGGAAGTCATAGAAAATTTTAAGCACTAAAGAAACAGGATCAGATTCTTATTTCTGGACCAAACTCTGGTGGCAGCGTGGAGGACAAAAGACGTAAGAGAGGCCGGAGCAGGCCTGACTTGTGTCCTTAAATGATTCAGTTTGGGACTAGAAAGGAAGTCTTTGAGGACTCAAAGGTGGAGGGTGACTATAAGTCCCAGGCCAACAGGGTTCCAGACACAGGCGCCAGTTGCAGGTGGATACAGGTGGGCTCTTTCATCTCAAAGTGCTAATACCCAACAGCCACATCAGCATCACCCAAGAATCCTTAGAAATTCCTGGGTCTCACCTGAGATATACTATCAAGAAACTCTGGGGTAGGGCACACAAATCTGATTTTAAGTTCTCTTTCACGTTGAAAACCACTGCTCTAACCTGCCAAAAATTCTGCAGACGATGCTAAGGCTTAAAAATTGCCACTTTTAAAAACTTTTCCTTAAAAACAAAACAAAGAAAAAAACAGAACAGTAATGAGAAATGGGTTTCTATGCCGAGTGGCCAGAATAAAAAAGCACATATAATCTAGACCTTATATAGTGCCCAGGAAAAACAAAAAGCGTATTGATTATCTCGTCCAAAAGCCTAACATTGGGAGAATTAAAATAGTTCCGGTAGAGGCCTGCTGGGGCTTCTCTTGTAGCTCAATGATAAAGAATCTGCATGCCAATGCAAGACGTGCGGGAGCCTCGGGTTGGTACGACTAAGCATAGCACAGCACATAGCTTCCCTGGTGGCTTAGATGGTGAAGACTACGCCTGCAACGCAGGAGACCTGGGTTCAATCCCTGGGTCAGGAAGATCCCCTGGCCATGGCAATGGCTACCCCTTCCAGTATTCTTGCCTGGAGAATCCCATGGACAGAAGAGGCTGTTGGGCTACAGTCCATTGGGTCGCAAACAGTCGGTGGCGACTGAGCACAAAGCACAAAGGATAGGCGTGTTTTGCTCTGGGGAGCCTAAATTAAGTAAAACGTCATCATGCCGGTTGTAAATTCTCTGTTCCCTTTACCCTCCACTGAAACGCCCTCAGAAAAAAACGTTGGGATTCCCGCTGGCCCTCTGAAAAGTGTGTTTCTGATGCAACCGCCCATGAAACAAACGCAATCCCAAATTAAAAACCCCCAAAGCCGGGCAGCGGGGCCGGCGCCACCCTCCCTAGGCGAGCAGGCCGTTTCCAGCCGCACCCTGAGGGCGGCAAGGCCTTCCTTCCCCGCGCTGTTCACGAAGATAAATAAATCGTTCCTTGTTTTTTTTTTTCCAGACCTGAAATTAGCGGTGACTCAGAGCACTCAGGGCTGCCACAGTCGCCTTGGGAAGGAGGAAAAATGCGCAGACTTTTCCCCTCGCCCGAGGGCCTGACAAGCCGAGGCTGGGCCAATCACTGGAGGTTGGCGGGAATCGCACCAAAGTAGGTAAAAAAATGTGGGATGCGCCCCCCGCGAGGCTGGCGCCGGGCTTCAGCGGGCCCTCCCTGCAGTCTCCTCTGCCGCGGGCCCCGCCCCTCTGCCTTCCTCCGCCCTCAGGCCCCGCCCCTCGGCCCTCCTCGGCACCCCCCCGGCCCCGGCCCTCGCCGCAGCGCACACCTGGCCAGGTGGCTACTTCCATGTAAGGACAACGGCAGCGCAGTGGGCGGGGCGCCACGTGCCCCGCCCCTCGCTCAAGCTCCGCCTCCTCGTCCGAGCTTGGGGAGGACCTGGTCCGCGCCACTAACTGATGAGGGGTACTGGGTCCACTCCCCCGTCTCCGGAAACTGAGGAGGACCCCGCCTGCCCGGAGTCAGAGGAGGGTGGGGGATGGAGGTGGGGGAGTGGGGCGGGTCCGCGGGGTCGGGGCGTTGCCAGGCAGTCCGGTTGCCTAGCAACGGTGGGCAGCGCGTGACGTGCGCCGCCGCGTAGGGGCCCGCGGCGCCCGCCCACCCCCGGGAGGCTCGCCCGGGCTGCGGTGAAGAGGACGCTCCGTAGACTCGGCGCCAGCCGGCTCCCTTTCCCCGCTCTGCGACCGCCGCGGCGAACATGGTGAGCGGGGTTCTGGGGCGCCGCCAGGTCAGGGCGGCAGGGAAGGGAAGAAGGGACCCCGGCTTCCGCCGCCGCGACCCACTGGGCCGCGCCCCGGGGCGAGTCGCCGGCCGCCACATTCTCGCTGTCGCCGCCGCCGCGAGGCCTCCCTCGCGGCCTCGGCAGCCCAGCCGGGGCCGATCCCCCGGCGCCCCGGCTTCGCCGCCAGGGCCCGCCTGCCCTCCCTCCAGTGATGGCCTCGTCGGCGCTGATTTGGCCGTGGCCGGGCGCGGGCGGTCAGCGACTCGGGTGGTTTCGGCCGGGTAGGTCTGTGCCCTAGGGAAAGGAATGAGGCCTTGATTGAGCCACCTGGGGCCGGGGAGGAGGGCGCGGGATGACCACCCGGCCTGACCCGGGCGATTCCGTACCTGGCCTGTGGCACTTGACTGCCGCCCCCGGCGGTTCGGTCCGCGTCTCTCCCGTCCGGCCGGGCGGTGGCCTGTCTGGCCTCCCCGTGTGGTCACAGATTTTCTTTTACCTGCAGACAGGTTGGCTCTGCCAGCCCTTGGCGTACAGCAGGGTGGCCTGACGCTGGGATGCTAATAAAAATAAACGAAAAAGCTTTGTCAAGTCTGTCAAGTTATCCGAGTTGCTTAAGAGTAAACAGATGTTCCGCATATTCTAGATGTTGGACCTTTTGCTTAATATACCTATTTTCCCCTCCAAAGTAGCATTCTAGTTTGCTGTAGAACCGTGGTATTAACTGGACAACCAAGAAGAACATTTAGTCAATTTCTTTAGTCGGCGCACACTGTTACCATTTTTGGTCAGTGATTTGCAGGCGAAGGCTTACCAGACTTTGCTAGAAATATTACACTGTTATTGCATCTGTCTGCCTGAAAGCTGCTAGTACCAGTTCATCTGCGTACAAATGTTTTCACTGAGTAACAGTTTGGGTTTTCTTAAGGTATTCTTTCATAGTTATGCCGACTGGCTCATTAGTGGAAGAAAAAAGATTAATCTGTAGTTTCATGATGACTGAGAATAGGGAGTAAGAATTTGCTGTTCGATTTTTGAATCTTCTTTGGTTTAATTCTGTGAGCTACAGAAAGGATCAGCATCTTGCAACTTTTTAACTGCTTTAAGATTATACTACTTTATATATTACTCTACACTGAAAGACTTCATCCAACGGCTTTGAGCTTTCATCAGTTTAAGACCATCCACTCCAGTGAAAGTGCTTTGAATCAGATTGGAGCCTGCTTTAGTGCCTTGTGATGTGACATAATTTCATTTTCTGTTTGAAAAAAGAATCAAGCCTTTTTACTTTAGTTAAATGCTTGAATTTTAAAGCTTAACTTCTTTATTTCTGTACATTCAAATAAAATGAACAGTCGGTTTTATTTATGGCTCAGGAGGAGGAGAAATAAAAATCAATCAAGATGGGTGGAGTCTGAATACATTTCAAACTTAGGAAGAATTTATGAGCTACTCTTGTTTTGATGCTTTCAATGTGAGTTCAGAATGCAGATGACCATTTCTATTTTTTTAATTGATGTGTAGTTGATTTACAATCTGTTAATTTCTGCTGCCCAGAAAAGTGCTTCAGTTGTACATATATATGTATATACATACACACGTATACATTCTCTTTTTAAATATTCTTTTCCATTGTGGTTTGTCACAGGATATTTGAATATGATTTCTTTTGCTATACAGTAGGACCTAGTTGGTTATCCATTCTCTATATAGTAGTTTCCATCTGCTAGTCCCAAACTCCCGCTCCATCCCTCCCCTAACCCCCTCCCCCTTCACAACCATGAACTGAATTTGTTCTCTGTGTCTGAGACTCTTCTGTAGATAAGTTCATTTGTGTAGATGACTATTTTTAAAGGTTACTCTTCTGTTTAGCCTTATGAGCACAAGAGCATCCTCCCTGTTAAAGAATATAGTGAAGATTGAAAAGATTGAAAGTTATTCCAGACTATAGCACTTTACCTCTGTGTTTGAAACTATTTAGATCTGTTGATTAGATGCTTGCTTCCAAGTTTCTTGGCTTTTTTTTTTTTTTAAGGATTAAATATTAACTGCTGATGAGTTTGTTCTACATTAACAAAATCACTTCCTGGTACTCACTAACTTCTAGAAACACTTGGGAATAAAGTAACTTGAAATCAACTCCAAAAATCACCCTGGGCACTTTAAAATGAGATTTCATGTTTGCATAGTCTCACATTACAGTGCCAAAAAAAAGAAAAAAACAAAAAACACCGCATAAGCCTACCCTTCACAGGAACCATATACACACTCCAAACAAAACTTTGGTGTGCGTGTGTACTGGGTGTGCCAGCTTCCTCATACGAAGATTATTTACCCGCCTACCATCAAATTCCTAGGGTTATCTGCTGAGTAGTTCTTCCTGTTGGGTATGGATCGACACATCACAGGAGACTGGCCCAGCTACTCTTATGATAGTGTAAATGCATTTGCAGCGTAGCTGTGTGGCTCTCTGGGGAGTCAGTGTAGTCTTGCGTCTGAAACAGTAAAGGTCTGCGTGATAATCGCACCCTTCAGTCGCTCAGTTGTGTCTGACTCTTTGCGACCCCATGGACTGCATGCAGCTCACCAAGCCTCCCTGTCTATCACCACCCGGAGTTGACTCAAACTCATGTCCATTGAGTCCGCGATGCCACCCAACCATCTCATCCTCTGTCGTCCCCTTCTCCTGCCATCCCCTTCTCCTCCTGCCTTCAGTCTTTCCCAGCATCAGGGTCTTTTCAAATGAGTCAGTTCTTCACGTCAGGTGGCCAAAGTATTGGAGTTTCAGCTGCAGCATCAGTCCTTCCAATGAATATTCGGGACTGATTTCCTTTAGGATGGACTGGTTGGATCTCCTTAAACAATCCAAAGGGACTCTTTAGAGTCTTCTCCAAAACCACAGTTCAGAAGCATCAATTCTTCCCTAACCTCACCCTGATCAGAACTCGGCTCTAACAAACTGAGCTCTTGGCTCAGAATGAATTATAAGTGTATCCTGCCACCTGATGATTAGCAAAAACGTTTTTACTTACCGCCGTCCAGTAGAAAAGGCTGGTCATGTATTATTCCTATGCCTATTTAACATATTTGAAAACAGTCTGTAAAGGATTAATTGACTTGGGGCCTTTTCTGCTCCATATCTGGTTTTAAAATAATTTAAAAATTAATTTTGAAACATTTTAAGCAGGAAGGTACACAGAATTAACAGGTTCCCTTGTACAAAAAAAGATTAACTTTTTGCCATATTTCAGGTTTTTATGTTAGGTAAATTATACATCATCTTCATCCCATTTCCTTCCCTCCCTAGAGGTAACGTCTCCTTGTCAAAGAAGTAATACACTTACTGGCCAATTAAGGAGATGATTTTTGCAGGCTATTGCAATTGAGAACATTAATTAAAATGAGGAACATCTGCAAAAAGAAAGAAACCTGGGGCTGATAAACTGAGGAGTCTTGAGAAAGCCTGGGGGTGGGTCTTAATCTCGGGGTAAGCAAGGGCAGTGTCATTTTGTTACCCTGAACACAAAATGATGGGAGTGGATTTCTTAATCGTCTCTGCTTTCCAGGAGCACAGGGCTCAGGTACAGTTCAACATAGTCACCTGCAGCTGATTCATTTGATTCTCATTGATGTTCCACACTTTGAGCTGTACATGTGTGTATCTGTATTATGTTTCCTTGATGTATTTTTAGTTTTTATATAAATGTTACCATGCTTCACGCATCCTTTTGCAACTTTGAGAAAAAGCTTTGTGAGGTTTAGTTCTAGTTTGCATCCCATCAGCCAGTTTCTCTATTTCTTTTCTTTACTTGGCATTATGTGACTTTGAAAACCAATCCAATAGGTGTGAAATGGGTTCTCAGTCTTTTAGTTTGCATTTCTCTCATTAGCAATAGTTGAGTATATTTTCATTTTTTACATGCATACATTCTCAGTGAGGCTGACATTGTTTAAATACTCCTTATGTCTTCATCTCAGCTCATTTGTGGATCCATAAAGTAAATCCAACCTTAAAAGAATATTAATGAGAGAGTGTCAGAACCAGACCTGCGTAATGAAGACTGATGTCCCTCATCTCTGGCACCTGCTTTTCTTTAAGCTCGATAACTCTTAATTCCAGCTAGCTGCCCTTGTGAGGCTCTGGTAGTGGTAGAGTGATCTAGAAGAGAGTTCCATGTTTGACTGGATGTGGAGATTAACATCCTCTACTTTATCCGTATCCTTTTCTTTCTTTTTTCCTAAGCAGTATATTTAGCCAAGATATTTTAGTTTTTTATTTTTTTAATTTTAAAATCTTTAATTCTTACATGCGTTCCCAGACATGACCCCCCCTCCCACCTCCCTCCCCATAGCCAAGATATTTTAAAAAGAAGAAAGAAAACAAATACGGGGATAGATGGAAAATCTGTACTTTCTGCTCAATTTTGCTGTGAACAAAATGTCTCTTAAAAAGTTTATTAAAAACAAGTAAAGCAAAAATAACCATTATCATTTTTCACAAATAGAACTGGTTTAAGTCAAAATGATGTTTTTAGTATATAGGAAGGCTAAACATTTGTGGTTTTGTGACAGTGTAGCTATTTTCTTTCAGTAATAATTGAGCTGAACTCAATTTGAAATTTGAAAAAAAAGTTGAAACTCCTTAAAAACTGTTGTTTTAAAATGTACATTGTTTTTATCTACAGAGTAAGGCTCAAGTCTGAATAGCCAGGTCTAGTCTCTGCTGGACTCTTCGGTATTTGCATACCTAAATAATGCTTATCATTTCAGCATCTTGAGCTTCCTACCCACATAGCATAATATTCCTCTCCAGGTTGTCCATGAGAGACATGCCCAAAGATGTGTATTATACGTTGCACTCAGAAATGTTTTAAGTCGTTTTTCTTCTGTCCCTACCTCCTTGCCTCAGTGTTACAAGTGAGTTTTCACTTGGAATTGTCCTTCTAAAAGCTGTCCCCTATTCATCTTGCTTGAAATTTTACATTGGGAGAAGCATAGAAGAAGAGACGTCAGATTGGTCCATCTCAGTAATGCTTTGACAAACTTGTTGCTTAATTCATCATGGACTCTTCTGTACAAGGGACCCCATAGAGTTAACTCTTTTAAGATTGCCTTCTAGTAGCTGACATTGTAACGCTTATGTGCTCTTTACCCTATTTCATGATGTGTCTGCTGTGTTAAAATTGAAGAATCTATTTTTTGGTAGATCTTTAAAAAATAGCTGATTTCAGTAAAAATGCAATCAAAATTCTTAAAATTCATATTTTAGTTTGTATTGTGAAATAATGAGACTTTGGCTTTATTTATTTTTGACTTGACAAGGGACCATCAAAGAACTCTTACACTGTTACAAGGTTGAGGATGAGTGCCTGAAAGGTAGAAACTTCAGTGCATACTATAGCAGGAAACCTAGTTTAAAACTAATTTATCTTTGTGTTTGTGCTTTTGGACCATGTTAAGGGAAGACTGTTTACTCCTTTCAACATTTTTGTGTTACTTTATGAGTTGTTGCTCCTCTTTGTCTTATCACAGGAAAGAAAGATGAATTTTCTACCTTTATTCCTATCTTGATCTGCTTTCAGGAGATTGCCAACTTGTAAATGTAATTAGTGTTTATTTTTAAATTGTTTCATGTAGCCCATTTTTGCTCATAGTTGTTTTTTTTGGTAGTAATAGAGCTGAAAGTAAAGCATAGGCAAATATGGGTAAAACTTCTCTAGGTTGCTAGGGAGCAATCATGCAAGTCAGTTGTCGAAGCTCTGAGGAATTCTCAAATCACTGTGTTGAGAATGTTTTAAGTCATCTTTAGACCAGTGTTGTTGAATAGAAATAAAATGTGAATTACTTACGTAAATAAAATGTGAATTTAAATTTTCCAGTACCTCCATTAGAAAAATAAAAAGGGAAGATGAAATATATCTGAAATATGTCAACATTTAATCAATGTAAAAATGAGACATTTTACATTCTTTTCTCATACAAATTGTTTGAAATCCAGTATATATTTTTATACTCAACACATCTCAGTTCAGACCCTCAGTTTTCACTGGACACATTTGGTATATATTTAGATATAAACTTTACAGTTGAAAAAGTAGATTCACATACCTAAGTTGCCCCAAGCATATTTAGTTTTCCAGTAATGGAATGGATAATTGATTTTAAATTTTAAGTTAAAGAAAGTAAAAGTGAAGTCACTCTTTTTTGTCTGACTCTTTGCGACCCCATGGACTGTAGCCTGCCACTCTCCTCTGTCCATGGGATTTTCCAGGCAAGAGTACTGGAGTAGGTTACCATTTCCTTCTCCAGGGGATCTTCACGACCCAGGTATCGAACCCAGGTCTCCTGCATTGCCGGCAGACTTCTTAACGTCTGAGCCACCAGGGAAGTCCCTAAGTTAATTAAAGTGAAATACGATTAGAAATGCAGTTCCTTACCACACTGGCCACATTTAATGGACTCAGTAAACCACATATGGTTAGCGGCTACCTTGATGGACCAGCGTCAGACTTTGTGGATTGGCCTATTTAATTTGTAAGGGGAAGTTAATGTGGATACCAGCACTTTTGTTAATTCTCTGCATGTTTGCATATGACTGTGCTGAGATAGCACTGTTACTGATTGCACTGTTTTATGGGACTTGTTAAGATTTTTTGTGGAACTGGACTGTTGAGCTCCATAAGATAAGATTTGTGTATTTCAATAGCATGAGGTCTTTGCTAGTAGGCCCGCAACAGATGTTGCTGAATGAAAGTGAACAAGAGGAATTCTTCGTTATGATGGGGCAGGTTCCGATAGAGATGGACTGCTTTAATTTTTATACTTTATATTCTTCCTTACCTTTTTTAAAAAAATACAGTCGAAATTGAGTTTTAAGTACCTTCTCTTTGTATAGTGTTATAATGTAATTTGAGTCTAAAGTGAAAATCCTTTGAGATAAGGCAAGTATTGTCAGAGTGGCAGCTTTGAAATAATTCTGGCATACAGAAACCCCCTCAGCAGTGCCAGTTCCCTTCTCTTAAAAATGAAATAATGATATTTGATGCTCGCTGAGGCATCTGGAACCATAGAAAAGCACTTGAAAGCTTACCAAATGAAAGAACGAGAAGTAATGCTGTCTCAGATAACTTATAAGTATTTACTGTGTGTCGGGCATTGTGTTACTGTATCTCACTCATCCTTACAGCAGCCCAGGGAAGGGGTATTGTATCATAGCTGTGAGAGTACACCGGTTCTGGCTGTCTAGGTGTTTGACTCTTGCCACTTATTAACTATATGACCTTAGACACATGACGGACTGTGCTGTGTCTGCAGTTCATCATGCTCCCAGATGGGGATGGTAATAGTACCTGCCATCACAGCATTCTGGGTGAGGTGTGTATGTAATAAACTAAAGCATACCTGGCACATGGTTAAGTGCTGCTTATCAGCATTGGCTAAAATAGTCATATTAAACCACCTTTGATTCAAATACACGGATAGTCTCATTTCTTTATATTCTGATTACGCTAGTGCATACTTAAGTAAAATGCAAATAGTGGGTGAGTGCATTAAAACATAGTCTTTTTAATTATTTAAATTCATGTTATTTTACTTGGAATCATTATACATGATCTTTTTTTATAATCAACTTTTTTATTTGACTTTTCAGGTGACTTTGATTCTAAATATAAAAAATCTTGTCTTCCACTCATATTTTTCCTGAAGTAATTAATGGAGATTGAAACACAGTTCTTCTTGGCCCTCAAGGTTTACAATGGAAGTGGCAGTGTTCGTTGCGCAGTCATACCCAGCTCTTAGCAATCCTGTGGACCGTAGCCCAGCAGGCTCCTCTGTCTGTGGGATTCTCCAAGCAAGAATACTGGAGTGGGTTGCCATGCCCTCCTCCAGGAGATCTTCCCGACCCAGGGATTGAACCCAGGTGTCCCGCATACCAGGCAGACTCTTACCATCTGAGCCATCAGGGAAGCCCCAAGGTTTACAACATCAACAGTTTATTCAGTAAATACTTGAGAAATTATATGCCAAGAACTGACCTCAGCACTTAGGATACCGTCGTGGGTAGAGGGGGATTGTGTTAGGCAGAGGACATTGACAGAGATATCAGAGTTAAGGTGGTGTGTCATTGTGGTTTTGTTTCCCTGATGTTGAACACCTGTTCATGTGCCTCTTGGCCATTTGTATGTCTTTGGAAAAAATGTGTATTCAGAGCCTCTGCCCATTTTTTAATTGAATTTTTTGTTGTTCCTGAATTGTATGAGTGAGTTCTTTACATATTTTAGATACTAACCCTTTATCAGGTACATGATTTGCAAATGTTTTCTCCCAAGAGTTCAGTTGGATGGTTTCCTTTGTTGTGCAGAAGTCTCTTCATTGATATAGTTCCACTATTTTTTGCTTTTGTTGCTTTTGTTCTTGTAGTCAGATCCAAATAATCATCACCAAGACCTTTGTCAAAGAGTTCGCCATCTGTGTTTTTTTTTTAGGAGAGTCACCATTTCACATCTTACATTCAAGTCTTTAATCCATTTTTTGAGTCACTTTCCTTATGTTGTAAGATTCTTTTGCACATGACTGTCTGCTTTTCCCAGCACCATTTGTTAAAGCACTGTCCTTTCCCATTGTACAGGTGACCCTTGAATAGCACCAGTTTGGGTCCACTTAGCCACAGATGTTTTTCAATAGATTTGTGCTGCCATACTACACAATGTGTGGTTGGTTGCATCCACCAATGTGAAACAACGGATTCAGAGGGCTGACTGCAAAATTATATGCTGCTTTTCAGCTGCACCGAGGGTCGGGCCCCCTAACTCCCAAGATATTCAAGGGTCAGCTGTATATTCTTGGTTCTTTTGAGGTAAATTAATTGACCATATATACATTAGAATATCAATTATAAGAAAAAAATGTTAATAACAAATGTTGGTGAGGATGTGAAGAAAAGGGAACCCTTGTGTACTGTTGCTGGGAATACAAATTGGTGCAATCATTATGGAAATCAGGCTTCCCTGGTAGCTCAGACGGTAAAGCATCTGCGTGCCATGCGGGTTAGGTCCCTGGGTCAGGAAGATCCCCTCAAGAAGGAGATGGCAAACCACTCCAGTATTCTGGCCTGGAGAATCCCGTGGACGGAGGAGCCTGGGAGGTTATAGTCCATGGGGTTGCAAAGAGTTGGACACGACTGAGAGACTTCACTTTCTTTCTTTTTTATTTTTTTCATTATGGAAATCAATGTGGAGATTCCTCCAAAAGTTCAAAAAGAACTACCATGTGAGCCACTTCTGGGTATTTATCCAAAGGAATAAAAGATGTATACAAGCCCTTGTTCATTGCAGCATTCTTTACAATAGACAAGACATAGAAGCTGCCTGTGTTCATTGATGGACGAGTGGATAAAGAAAATGTGGCATATATATGTGCACTTATAAATACATAAGTGTAATATTATTTAGCCATAAAAAAGATGTTTTACCACTTGCAACAACATGGATGGAGCTTGAAGGCAACAAGCTAAGTGAAGTAAGTCAAACAGAGAAAGACAAATACCATATGATCTCAATTATGTAAGGAGTCTAAAGAAAAAACCCACACTCACAGATAAGAGAGCAAGCTGATGGTTGCCAGAGAGGATGGTGAGTGAAATGGATGAAGGTGATCTAAAGACACAAACCTCCAGTGTCCCTGGGATGTCATGGACAGCTTGGTGACTGTAATTAATAATACTTACTGAATATTTGAAAGTTGCTAAAAGAATAAATCCTTAAAAGTTCTTATCACAAGACGGAAGATTGTAAGTTTATGTTGATGGAAGTTAACCAGACTTACGGTGACTGTTTCACAGTGTATACAAATACTGAATCATTACATTGTACTGTACACCTGAAATTAACAAGTTTATCTATTATAGTGCAAAAAATATCTTTCAGTTTCACCATCTTTACAAGTACTTTCATGGATCCTTGATGTGATACGCAGTGAGTTGTCACTTATAAAATGAAGTAATGTGAAATTTTTCCTTTAAAACTTTTTTTTTTTGTCAATCAGTTATGAGGAACCTCAAAAACAAACATAAAATTTTGCAAACAGCATTCAGAGGACTGAAGTTTTGTGTCTTTAGGAAAAAGGCAAGAATAGCATGTCTCATCAGGAAAAAAACAGTCTAAGGGAGATGAACAGAAATTGCTAGAAGTGTTCTTAAAGTGAAAGTGAAGTCACTCAGTCGTCTTCGACTCTTTGCGACCCCAGGGACTGTAGCCCGCCAGGCTCCCCAAGCCATGGGATTTTCCAGACAAGAATACTGGAGTAGGTTGCCATTTCCTTCTCCAGGAGATCTTCCCAACCCAGGGATCAAACCCGGGTCTCCCACACTGCGAGCAGACTTTTTACCATCTGAGCCACCAGGGAAAAGGAAATTTAGAAAGGAAATTCCTTTTTTAAAAGGAAATTTAAAACAAAAATTATTTATTTGGCTGCTCTGGGTCCAAGGTGCGGCATGTAGGCTCTAGTTCCCTGACCGGGCATGGAACCCAGACTCCCTGCGTTGGGAGTGAAGAGTCTCAGCCTCTGGACCCCTGAAGTTCTGCTTACAAGTTTTTTGCTTTTCTTTTTTCCTTCAGGAGACCCTAAAGTTTTGAGATATAATCTTTTCATTGGTGTAAGAATTGTACTATAAAGGATGGGGAAAAACATCTTGAAGGGCATTTCATGAAAATGGAATAATCATTTTCCAGAACCTAATCAAGTAGATGATATTGCTTAGGTAGAATAGTTAGTTCTTCCCCTTAAGGAGTGCAGTCTGGAGAAAGTTGATCCCGTCCTTGGTGATGCTGTGCTAGGAATGATAATCCTCTGCGTTGGCACATGGAAGCCTTGAGTCACTCAGGTTCAGATGGTGGTTGAGGGACCAGGTAAGCCTTAGCTTCCCAGAGGAGATGCCTGAGCTGAGCCCTGGGGGCTTTGCCAGAGGAGAGGAGGAAAGTGAAGCACCACTGATGCGTGTGATGCATTCAGGGAGTCACAGTTGCGCCCGACTGCAGTTATGGGGTAGGTGTCGGGGAGAGGTGGGAAAGGAGACTGGAAAGATGCGGCATAGAGGACTTGGCGTGGCGTGGGCTTATCCTGACAGAAATCAGACGCTTGAAAGAGAGCAGGAAAGCCCCAGGACTGTTTGCCCGTGTGCTCCCGCTCACCTGTCTACATTTTGGGAGTGGGTAGGAGGGGGAATGGGGACTTTTATTTTCTCTGTCAGGTTTATTGTTACTGTTTTTTAGTGTTGTTTTTGGTTAAAGTTTTTGTTAATTATTTTATTATTGTTAGGTTTTATTTCTCTGTCCGGTTTGTTATTGTTCCTCGCCACCCTTTCTGACTCCCTGCCTCCCAGGTGGGGTGAGGAACCTGTTAAACCTAGTCAGATTGTCTGTATGAGTGCAGGCAATCCGAGTAAGAGAGACTGTCTTTTAGCAACTGGGCTTTTATTATGATTAGTCTACTTTGGATGTTGAAATAATTTTTCTGTAAGATTTGTTTTTCTTCTGGTGGGGTTATGGCTGGTGGTTCAGAAAATTTAGGTTTTTGAAGGAGAGGTTTTTTTTTTTTTCCCCCAACAAAGTAAGGTGTATCCATAAAATCATTTTTGTGCACCTCTGAACTTTGCCATATGGCTGGTAGAGTTGCTGTTTGATCTCCATAGACTGTCTCAAGGACGTGGCTTGTGTTTTGCTGTAAGGTGAAGAAGGACTTGTACAAGTGGTAATCGACTTAACGCTGTTTGGTCGCTCTGGTTTGGGGGAATGAAGCAGTGAGTTAGGGCAGGGGGTTAACTTGGAACGTTTTCTGGGTCACTGATAGTTTGTGTAGTGACTGTTTAAATGACAGAATGGCCATCCCTTGGGGTGGGGTGGCCTTGGGAGACAGGCTCTCCCACATCGAGGTCCTGTGGGCACCTACCTATCTTGGCTAGTGGGGCAGGAACTTAATTAGCTCCTTCTTGCGCCCTTGGTCAGGCCCCCTTGAGCAAGGCACAATATATAAAACCATCCTCAGCAGGTCTGGACAGTTTGGACTTAACAAGGGATCAAGGGATAGAGGATGCTGTGTGTTTGCTGGTCTGATCTATACTTACTGGGCAGGGACAGACTGTAGGACAGAAACTTAGCTCACCCCACAGGTCCAAGTTTTCACCATTGTGAATTGTGGTTTATTGCTGCAGGTCAGGTTTGTAAGTTTTAAACTATCTGGTGGTTTTGACTTTTTCCAAATTAACACAAAGAATACACCCCTCTCAGAGAGTCTATTATCTAAATTCCGCCCCCGCCCCCGAGATTGCCACCTCACCTCCAGCTAGTTGGCTATAATTACTGAACTCCAGTTGAAATCTTGACCTTTGGAGGCATTATTTTACTGCCTAGTAGAGTAACTGAGGTTCCTGATGACATGAGGCATCTATAAAGCTAAATAGTTTTTCCAAGACAGAAAATGACATGAATAGGCTTTATAAATTTGTTTACCTGAAGTGTACTGTTTTAGTACATATTGAGTTAATTTTTGTATGTTGTTTTATATTAAGCTATTTAAAGTCCTCAGTTGCATCAGCCGTAGTTCACATGCTCAATCACCCCGTGTGGTTAGTGGCTGCTGCGTTGAACAGTGCAGATGGAGAACATTTGTGTCATCACAGAAGGTGCTGTGGCTCAGCACGGCTCTCTGGAACAGTGGACTGCAGAGTTAGAGATGCGTGGTCAGGCTTCAGGGCCTGGTGGTAGAGTGACACGTACACACGGCCACCTATTTTCTTGTTTTCAGAGTGATAACTGAGCCAGAAAGACTCTTCTGTTGACCTCTTCTGTTGACCCTCGCCAGAATTCCTGGAATGTGGGGTGGCGGCAGAGTGGAGTTCAGGAGGAGACCTGAGGACCTAAGTGCTTCTCAGACTTTCATTCATATTTATTTGAACATTCAGTGGCATTTTGGTAGGGAGATAGATGTATGTGTTCAGCACCCTTCTTGACCCAGAATCTGTGAGGCTTTTAAACCTTACATGTAAAAATGTCCCTGACATACTTGTCACTCTCATTTGTTATCTCAACATTATTGCTCTGAGGCACTGGTTGTAGTAGGCAGACGCCTAAATATTTTGTAGTCGGTAATTTTCTGTTTCTCCTGGCCCTTGTGCAAGGATAGTGTAGGTAAAGGATATTCATGAACTCATTTTAAAACTCCCCAATTCCTTTGATTAGCATTTATGCTGGGTGTTAAGAGTTGGCAGGTTGAGAAAGGACGTAATTAATGCCTTTTTTTCTGCCAGGATTTTGTAAATTTGAAATTGTATTTGTCTGCTGTGCAATATCCTACTTTCAAATATTTCAGACTCTGAGCTTAGAGAAATAATTTTTTTTTAATACAGTAATTTTCGGAGGTAGGACAGTAGCTTTCATTCCTGTTTTCTGCAGTGAGTGAGGGCTCTGTTAGGCACAGCTGACATCAAGTTTGGAGCCAGTCAGGCATCCTCCTTGCGTTTGGTGGTATAGGCATAGACCACTGTGATATTTTGGGGAAAGATGGGCTGCTGTGAACCATCACATTTTAGCTGGTTCAGTTGTTTACAGTAATTGAATCAGAAACTTGAGCTTCTTTCGAAGCTTACCACCCCTCCACTAGAATGGAGAGAATTGATGTTTTAAATGTGTTCACTCATCTGCAACTTTAAAATACCCAGTGTTTCACAGTCTTTGTAGCTTTTCCTTCCCTCTCTGTTAGTAAAGATAAGTTTTTAAAAAGAAGTGTACACTGAGTGAATGTTGAGTATAAAAGGCAGTGCCTCCATGTATTCATCTAGTCTCTGAATCAGTGTTTTACAGAAGCTCTTCTAGAGATGACTCAGGTTTGAGATCCGTTTCAGTTGGTAAAGAATCCACCTGCAATGCAGGAGACCTGGGTTCAATCCCTGGATTGGGAAGATCCTCTGGAGGAGGGCATGGCAAGTCACTCCAATATCCTTGCCTGGAGAATCCCTATGTACAGAGGAGCTTGGCAGGCTAAGCACTCCCATGCTTCAAGAACAAGTTAAAACTGGTAGCCACGTGAGATAAAATACAATGAAGTTAATCACTTAACAGCAACTATTTTGACATGGGGGTGGAGTTCTAAGAGCAACTGCTAATTCTCCAGTGGTCACTGATACAGAACAGAGAAACTCAAATCGTGGATAACATATCTTTTTAAGGTAATCACAAGGCTCTTGTAATAGCAGATCTATTTTTGCTCTCAAGATTTTCTTTCCTAACTGCAGCTGATTTTGGTCCTATTTCAGAGTATCCTTTAAAGGTCTTTATTGTTAAAACTTTGCAGTTGAATAAAAATAACTCTAGAAATAAATTTGTTTTTTTTTTTTTTTTTGGCCTTGCTGGACATCATGTGGAATCTTAGTTCCCCAACCAGGGATTGAACCGGTACTCCCTGCAGTGGAAGCACAGAGTCTTAACCCCTGAACCACCAGAGAAATTAATTTAGAATCCCAACTGAGCTTGGTTTTCCTTTAAAAAAAAAATAGACTTTGGATTTTTTTTGACAGCTGAGCAGTTAATATGTTAATAATTAACATTTTAGAAAAGTACTGAAAACTGATACTTATGGGAGAGGATCTTTTCTGTTCGGTAAAAACACAGTAAACAAGAGATTGTGTGTATCAGGGTTACACCTGTTTTGAAAATTCTCTTTGTGGTACCAAATCCACAGGACTTACTAGTTACAGAAATTCTTAATCATTATGATAGATGAGCCATATTTTAGAATAACTGGCTTCTTTACTGCTGTGTCTTCTGTTTGCAACACCATGTTGAGAAGAGACCCCTTTAGGCTTTACAAAGAGACTGTGTTCCCAAAAATGCTTTGACTTTGGGCCTATTAGTGTTTGTAATGTACTCTTATCGCTACTGCTTCATTATAAAAATTAAACTTTTAGGCAGAGAAGTAAAATAGCAATGAGTGCTAAGATTTTATCATGTTTCTTGAAACTTAAAGCAACAGTGTAGCGATCTTCGCCTGGAGTTTATTGGACATGTAAGAATCTCAGAGTCTGCCCCAGATACAATGAATCAGAATCTGCACAATCTGCATTTTAACAGGATCCCCAGGTAATGATACTGATCTAGTGCTCGCCCCTGAATAAGTCAGCTGAGGGACTCATTTACTTTGGGGATGTTGAATGGCACACCCGAGGTGACACAGCTGGTTCGTGGGGAAGCTTGGGTGGGCCTGTTGCTCTCATAGTTCTGGTACTTTAACTTCAAGTTAGCTTCTTTTGGCCTCTAAAAAGTTAGTAAACTAGAGTTACTTAAGGATTAGTTTTCCTTTTTTCCATCCCACCAGTCTTTACCCCAGCTTTGCAGTTGGCTCCCTGTTGTCTGCTGATGGAAGGCGGAAGAAGAGCCCTGCTGGTGCCCCGAGGCTGTGGGGGGTGCAGGTGGAGGGCGCAGGCAGAGCTGGTTGGGCTGGAGGAGTGGTTCCCTTGCCTTCTCAGTTGGCCCTTGCGGCTTTTGTTTTAGTTCAGCTTCATAAGAGTCATTATCAGGGGTCTAGGGACCAGTTGTTTAATCTTCCATACCAAATATATTGCAAGTATATGCTAAGTAAACCAAAGTCTAACACATTGAAGCATATTTTATTCATTACGATTGAATCTAATAAACACGTTGCCTTGTGCATTTTTTTAAATTACTTTCAAGGGCAGAAGTTGGTGTTACAGCGTCACAAAGAGGTTGTAAGGCGATGGCACCCCACTCCAGTACTCTTGCCTGGAAAATCCCATGGATGGAGGAGCCTGGTAGGCTGCAGTCCATGGGATCGCGGAGTCAGACAGGACTGAGCGACTTCACTTTGACTTTTCACTTTCATGCATTGGAGAAGGAAATGGCAACCCACTCCAGTGTTCTTGCCTGGAGAATCCCAGGGACGGGAAAGCCTGGTGGGCTGCCGTCTACGGGGTTGCACAGAGTCGGACACGACTGAAGTGACTTAGCAGCAGCAGCAGCAGCAACAGCAATGTCAAGTTAGAGAAGATGAGTGTTTCATGATGTTAGTCAGCCTCCTGCTGACTGAACACTTGATCCTGACTCACTCCTTCCGACCCTCCCTTCCCAGCCAGGGTGTGGTGCACAGGTGACTGTCCTCCTCTGTGTGCGCTTCCCCTTTCCCTGATGAGGTCTTCATCAGCTCTTGCCTTGCTGACAGAATCGGCCTTGCAGGTGACGGTCTTGCCACAGTTCTCTTCCTGCTTGGTTGTCTTATGCGTCATTTCATTATTTTCCAAAAGCACAACTCTGGTCACCTTTACTTTATGTTGAAAATATCCAGTGCCTCTCCCCTCCCCCCCGCCCATCCCCATTTCAGTCCCCTCTTCTCGTGTTGTGCACGCTGGGTCCTGTTGGTCAGGAACTGTCTTTTCATCCTTCCAGTCCCTCAGAAAGAGTGACTCGAAAGAGTGGAAGCGCTCTGTGGCTTTCCTGTGTGCCCACCTCGCCCCCAGTTGGCCTTCTATAAACGCCCTTCTGTTGGAGTTTATCAAGGAATAATGAGTGTTTTACCCCTGTCTTCGTCTTCTCCATCAGTGCGTGTCCTTGAGAATCTGATTCATCTTTCAATTCAAGGGAATATAAAAGTGAACAAGACTTAAGAGTGTTAAGGCACTTACCACCCCTTTGGGGAGACAGTCAAATAATCTTACAGACAAGACTTGAAACTGTAGTGAGTGTCATGGGTTAGAGACACATGAAGTATGTGGTAGTGGTTTTAACTCAACTTGGTTTGAGAGAATTAATCTGAGGTATAAAGAGTGAATGAGGCAGAGAAGGATAAAAAAATCAAAATAAAGATTCTTAACTTGCTTTACATAGATGACTGTGACGACTGGAACAATATTTCTCCTAAAGCAGTAACAGAAGGTTTAAGAAAGTAGTTTTTAGAAGTGGGAAAGTGATACTTGCAACTTTTGAGGTAGTTTTCTGGCCTTAATTTTCTGTATCTATGTGGATTAGATTAGTTAGGATTGAAGTGAGTATGGTTAGATTTGGGTTAGATCAGGTGAGATTGGAGGTGAATTATGGCTTCCCAGGTGGCTCAGACAGTAAAGAATCCGCCTGTGATGCAGGAGACCTGGGTTCGATCCCTACATTGGGAAGATCCCCTTGGAGACGGGAATGGCTACTTACTCCAGTATTCTTACCGGGAGAATCTCATGGACAAAAGAGCTTGGTGGGCTACAGTCCATGGGGCCACAAAGCGTGGGACACAACTGAGCGACTGACACGTTAACTTTAGTGATTGGATATGGATTAGATTAGGTGGGATTGTGGTTCAGTCGCTCAGCCATGTCTGACTCTTATAATGAATGAATGATTAAATGGTCCAGTTACCTTAATACTAAGTAACTGCTAGGATCTTTGTGTATTTTAACCCCCAGCATTCTTACATGCAGTTTTAAGTAACAGCTTTATTGAGATTCAGTTCATAGATCATAAAGTACAATTCACAGATTTTCAGTTTATCTCCAGAGTTGTGCACCAATCACCACTGTCAAATTCCAGAACATTCTGTCTCTACAGAAGGAGGCTCCATAGTCACTCTCCTCCCTCTCCAACCGCTCTACTGTCCATGGATTTGCCTGCTCTGAACATTTTATGAAAATAGAATTGTAAGATGTGTGGCCTCTTACATCTGGTCTTTCACTTGTTCAGTTGCTTAAGTCGTGTCTGATGATTTGCAACCCCATGGACTGCATCATGCCTGGCTTCCCTGTCCTTCACTATCTCCCGGAATTTGCTCAGACTCATGTCTATGGAGTGATGTCATCCAACCATCTCATCCTCTGTCGCCCCCTTCTCCTCCTGCCCTCAATTTTTCGCAGCATCAGAGTTTTTTCCAATGAGTCGACTCGACACGTCACGTCAGGGGGCCAAAGTATTGGAGCTTTAACATCAATCCTTCCAGTGAATATTCAGGGTTGATTTCCTTTAGGACTGATTAGGTGTCCAAGGGACTCTAAAGAGTCTTCTTCAGCACCCAGTTCGGTCTTTCACTTAGCATAATGGTTTTCAAGGTACAGTTTGAAGTGCAGCAGGTGTCAGCATCTCATTGTTATGGTGAGTGATATTGCATTGTATGGATTTGCCACGTTTTGTTTATCTGTTCACCAGCTGATAAACATTGGGTTCTTTCTACTTTTTGGCTGTTAGGAATAATGCTGCCATGAACTTTCAGGTACAGATCTTTGTATGGACATTCATTTCCTTTGTATGTATAACTAAGAGTGGCATTGCTGGGTGTTAACTCCATGTTTAATGTTTTGAGGAACTGCAAGATGGTTTCCTGAAGCATCTGTGCTGTTTAACAGGTTCTTTCAGCAATGTTTAAGGGCCCTATTTTCTCAACAGCCTCAAGAAAATTTGTCGTTGTCATCTTTTTTGTTAACAGCCATCCTAGTGTGTGTGCAGTATTTTTTCATTTTGGTTTGGATATGCACTTTCCCAATGACTAGTAATGTTGAACATTTTTTCCAAATGCTTCTTGGCCATTTTTAAATTTTCTTTAAAGAAATGTCTATTCAGATCGCTTGCCTATTTTTAAATTGGGCTTTTTTTTTTTTTACTGTGGTTATAAGGTTTCTTTTTATAGTCTACATACAAATTTCTTATTGGATGTATCATTTGCAAATATTTTTTCATAGTGTGCAGGTTATTTTTTCATCTCACATGCATTTTAACTTCTTAAAAAACTTGATGTTAATTTTGGGTATCATTAACAATTGGTGTTGTTCAGTAGTTAAATTCCAGTAAGTTTACAGTTCTTGTTTTAGAAAAGCTAACATGCAAACCAAAGTAGTTAATGAAGCATGAAAAATTGTAAATAAAGTTAATGAGAATAGCACATTCCTTAAGATGAAAAGGTCAAAACCTAGTTTTGGATCTTCTCTTACCAACATCTTGTGTGACCACTTCTTCATTTGGGGATGGCAAGTATATAATATGATAAAAGGTTGTGTGTGCGTTTTTATTTTATTCTGGTCATAGAATCCCGAATTAAACTAGCCTCTTTGTTATAGCAGTGAATATCTACTTTTGATTAAGATAGCATTGATATGTACCATGCAAGCTTAGGGCCTCCAGGGTGTTGGTTTTGATGTGTTTGTGTTCTGCGATACAGTCATCACTGTCAGCTAGCTAAGACCTGTGCCACATCACATAAATACCTCTTTACTCGCGGTGTAAATAACTGAGGTCTAGTCTCCTAGCAATCTTACTCATTCTAATTTTAATTTAAAACTTGGTGATTTTTTAAGTGAAATTTTAAAGGTATGTGACTGATACATTACTGGATATTAATCATAATTTTGGCATGTGAATAGAACAAAAACCTTTAAAATATTCATTATATTAGCAAAGGGTGTGCTGTAGAAGTGGAGTTTTCCCAACCCAGCCACTCTGACGGTCTGTTATTCATTATGAAAAGAATTTGGGAGGGGGTGTTAACACCTGAACTGGAGAGATAACTACCCACAGTCTGGGCTCTGAGCAACCTCTGTGAGAAGAAGCTAGTCTAGCACCCCAGGAAGCTCTGTCTCCAGGTTCTGGGGTCAGAGGAGCCGCTGTGGCCACATCTTCCCTTTCTCCCACGTAATGTGATGAACGGCTTTGTACATGTCATCTTTTTAAAGTTTAATGACTGAGAGTGTTTGCAGCTCAGATTTTCTAGTCTTCCTAGTAGGAGACATGTAAGTGCATACCAGTCTATAACCAGAAGCCATAGTGTTTTTTATTTGGCGTGATAAAAGTTGTACCCCTTTATGGCATTCTTCTCTTCTCACTCTAGGCCTCAGGAGTGCAAGTTGCCGATGAAGTATGTCGCATTTTTTATGACATGAAAGTTCGGAAGTGCTCCACGCCAGAAGAAATCAAGAAAAGAAAGAAGGCTGTCATCTTCTGTCTCAGTGCAGATAAAAAGTGCATCATCGTGGAGGAAGGCAAGGAGATTTTGGTGGGAGATGTTGGTGTCACCATAACCGATCCTTTCAAGCATTTTGTGGGGATGCTTCCTGAAAAAGATTGTCGCTATGCTCTGTATGATGCAAGCTTTGAAACAAAGGAATCCAGAAAAGAGGAGTTGATGTTTTTCCTGTGGTAAGCATTGTTAAAAATATCAAGCTTTCATAAACTCAGAGTTAATCTCTTGTTGTCAGCTTAGCTCCTCTCCAGAGTCTTCAACACACTGTGCCCAGAGCCAGCCCTCTTCCAGTTGATTTGTGCTTTTGAAGTGGGTGCGGTCGTCATCTCCGATTGGGATTTCTTCTTTGTCCACACTCTCCAGGAGGGTAGCTGCTGGCCTCTTGGGGCTATTGACATGAGACAAAATCACAAGTTCAGCTTTAGTTTGAGTCGCCACATTTCAGATGCCCCGTAGTCACATGTGATGAGTGGTCACCTCGTTAGGCAGCACTGAGACAGAACATTCCTGTCACTGCAGAAAGCTCTGTCAACAGTGCTGCTTTACACAGTGGAAAAGAACTGTAAAGCCATTTACATGGCCTTTTTCCTGAAAGGCTGTTTAAATTATTCTGGTCTTTTCAAGTAAGTTCATACTTGAGATTAAGTTTGACTCGAACATCACCCTGATCCTCACTTAATCATATTACTGTACATCCCATGATATGGAATTGCCACGTAGTGAGAATCTCTCTAGCTTCTAAAGGGGCAGGTGGTAATGGCCTGTGATTTGAGGAGCAGGGGTGGGCCCTGTGGGTCCTCTTGATCCTTTGGCCTGAGCTGGGCAAGGCAAGCAGGGGTTTAGCTCTTAGCTGTGCGCCAGGGAACTGGGAGATCAGAGCATTCTGGTTTCAAGGAATGTGACTCTAGGCCACCCCTAGTCCCCTGCGGCCCTTGGCTGCACCTGGGGGAACAAAGATGCCATGGGGTTGCAGAGATGCCTTGGGGTTACAGATGTGAGGTCATATTGGGCTCTTACTGTGGAACAGGCCTGGTAGCCACAGACAACATGCTTAAAGATAATACTGAGTCTTAAACCAAGCATGTTGAATGAAAGTGCATCTGTTAAACTTTTATTTCTGCTACATGCCAGGTGTTGTGTTAGGGCTGGGAAAGTAGTTGTGAAAAAAGCAGGGAGAGCCCTGGCCTCTCTGGAATTTACTCTGAGCCGCAGATACAGCAGGTAAACGTTTAAGCTTTTATATGGGTGAATATTTCCTTTATTTGCACTATTTTTATCCTGGTTTTTTATCCCTTCTTTTCCCCGCTAAGAAAATGATACATCCTCATTAAAGAACATTTGGGAAATGAATGGAGAAGAGAAAATTCCAGTGTTAGTGCTGTGTTTTATTTTGCATTGTTACTTTTTAAAAGATAAAACCTTATCTTAGGAGTTTCCTGTAAAAGACTCTGTTTAGGGCCCAGGGAATGGCTCTTCAAGTATTTTAAAGATCTGGTTAGAGTAAAATGAGAACAGCTAAAGCTTTTTTTGTCCCTGACCTATTTTGCATAAGAAAAGTACCCACTTAATTCTGTCACTTGTGTATCTGAGGTGCACGTTGTGGCTTTGCCACCCTCCTTGGACCCTAGAGTTGGGAGGAATGCACATTTTGTTCCCAAGAATAGACTTCACCTGCTGTTGGCGGGCATCAGACTAGGTGAGGGCCACACAGGTCCATGGTGTTCATGACTGTTGATGTCCTGGAAATGTGGCCACCAAATGGGGTTGTTAAGTGCTTAAAAGTGTTTAACTAGCCTCCTTGTACCCTTTGGTGTCGTGTGGTGTAGAATGCAGGCGGGCCTGAGGTTCGGTGGTGCAGTGAGAAATAATGCATGTGTGGCTGTGCAGTTTGAGGAGATGAGATTTTTCTGTGCGTTGTTAATATATCTGTTTTTCAGTATTGCTGCTAACAAATGTGGTAAAGTGTATGCCGTATTTTTTCAAGAGGGGGCGGCACTGAAAAGTCTGTGAATGTAACGTAATAGTAATATTATCAAGACGTCATTATCACTGAACTTCCATTAAGCTTAGAACAAGAAATCTTTGTGCTGTGTCTTGTGATGCTAGACCGAGATGGAAAACAGGTGCGCATGGTCAGAGTTTGCTGCTGGAGTGGGCCTGGGTGCGAGGCTGGCCAGGAGGGCAGTGTGGGGGCTTGGGCTTCACTGACATTCTTCTCCTGAAAACAACCTGAAACAAAAACTGGGAGCATTTCTTAATTGTGGGTGGCAGATTCTTGATTTACAGATTATTCTCTATACTTTCCTGTACTTTGAAAGTTTTTCCCACCAGAAATTATTAAAAAACCTCTCACGAAGATGGTGGTTATTATAGCCTAAACTCAATCCTTAATTGATACAAATGATAAAAAGTTATTTTCAAGAAGACAATTGATAATACAGTGGATTATCTGGTGTTTTTTGCCCCATTAACTGAATCTGATCATTGGTCCCTGACTTTTTTCCTTGGTCAATGCAAGTTGCTCTATGTATGCACGTCCAGCACAGTCTCAGAGGAGCGGAACTGGAAAACTGCAGTTAGAAAAGTTCTCCCGGAAGGTTGAGGGCCCTCCCCCACCTAATGCAGATGCGGAATGCGATGTTAGCTGTGCTTTCTCTAAACTGGTTTTCTTCTTTTTGGGCCCCTCTCCTCTCCAGGGCACCAGAACTAGCTCCTCTGAAGAGTAAAATGATCTATGCGAGCTCCAAGGATGCCATCAAAAAGAAGTTCCAAGGTAAGGTCTAGCCTCCGCCAGGTGTCAGGGGTGTGGCAAGCCAAGGAGCCGGGGCTTCGTTTCAGAGCGGCGCCTCGTCTTGGCAAACCTCCACAGAGAGCGAAGGGCACTGCTTGTTCTGAGGAAACCTGGAGGCAGAGCCGGCTCTCAGCACGTCTCTGCCTCCTGCAGGTCCTTGGGCCGGGAGGCCTGTACCTGATACTGCCCTCTCAACATTGTGTGTGGGGGTGTGGCTTGTTCCGTCCTAGTTGAAACTAGTTTCAGACGTTGCCAAGTTTCTCTCAGGGCAGGTGGAGACAAATTGGTTTACATCAGTCATAGTAAGTGATAAATCTGCTATTGCCTCTGAACGTAGCCAGGTAGCAAAAAGGACGTGTTCATAAATGGGAAGAGACGCTCTTATTGCTGGCTTTTTTTTGGAATGGTATGATTTTTAGGTTATTGACTCACCTGTGTCCAAAGGAGACTGGCCAGGGCTGGCCTGTTATATGTGACTTGCTGCTGGGTCACAGGGATCCTGAGAAGATGGCCTGGACCTGCTTACTGTCTTCAACCAGGTGGAGATGCTGGTATGATGGACAGAGCATGGGGCCAGTGCCCATAGCCCACTGAGGGCTAAGCTTGTCATCTAACTGCTGTGTGGCTTGGCCCAGACCGCATAACCTCTGTGGGCCTGGGTCCTCCCAGCTGAGAGTGGAAGGCGCCTGCCTTCCTGCTGTGACTGGCTTCAAACCAAACCGCTGGGAGAGCCAAGGTCACAAGGGCTTGGCCCAGGGTCATGTTCATTTGGTTTCACTGTGACTAGTTTTATATTCTTGCAGTAGAGCAGATTTGCCTTAGCTTGTTTTACGTGAGGAAACAAAATTCTCGCTTCCTTCCCTGAAACCTGGTGCCGCCTCATTGCGTCTCTGCCTGGCTCCACACGTGCTTGTTTGGCATGGAGTGTGTCCCAGCTCCGTGTCGCCTTCCCCCCCCAGAGAGGAGCTGCTCCGTGGACGCGCTCTGGTGACTTGGAGGCGTCCCCCTCCTGCCCTCCTCCCCAGTGAAATCCTCGCTGGCTTTCTCCCGGCAGTCCCGCGTGGTCTCGAAGCTGCCCCGCTGTGCTGAAAGCAGCTCAAGAAATGGTCTCAAAACTACGGAAAACCAGAAAGCAAGGCAGCTGTTAGGAAGCGAGCAGCTGTTTCCAGAGCCTCTCTGTACACGGGACTTGAGGTGCCGTGCGCTGTCCTCCTGAGAAGGCTGTCACTAGGCCGTCTCTGAGAGGGCTGCCCGGGCGTGGGGTGTGCAGCCACCGGAGGGCTGCTTTCTGGGCAGAATGATCCCCTTTGTGCTCTTACTTCTCAATCCAGCCGACTGAATCAAAGTATCAAATTCATGTATTTCCGTGTTTCCAAAACCAAGAAAAAGGATTCCTACTCCTGCTTTTAAACTTTTTTGTTGAAAACAGCGTACCTATAGAAAGCATAGGTGAAGCGTGGTTGTCTCCTGATCTGATGCCCAGCACCCCAGCCTCACTGCTGCCCCTAACAGCATAGAGTAGTTCTGGCTGGTTTTGTTATGTGAGTGGAAGCGTCTAGAATGTGCGCTGCTAGGTCTGGCGCCTCTTTGTCAGCACTAGTTCGTGCGAGTCTCTCTTGCCGGTGTCCGTGCTTTCAGATGACTCGTCACTGTGTACTCGGCCGCGGTTAGCTCTGCCACAGCTGTCCCGCCCGTTTGAACCGGCCTTTTAAAACGGTTTGCTATGTTAAAGAAATAGGTAAACTGCTGCCATAACTAAACATAATTGTTTTCTTTCCTCCCTAGGCATAAAACACGAATGTCAAGCAAATGGGCCAGAAGACCTCAATCGGGCTTGTATTGCTGAAAAGCTAGGTGGATCCCTAATTGTAGCTTTTGAAGGATGCCCTGTGTAGACCATCATCTGGTGCCACAAATCGAAAGCTTCCGTGTTTAATGTTATCCTCTTGCTATGTATAAGTAAAGCAGATAATGTTTAGGCTAGGGACTCACTGAAGGGGAGCTGTCTTGTCATTTGTGGGGGTAAACTATTCTATGAACATGTGCAAATGGCCCTAAATAAATCTACACTCTAAAACTTTATTGGTGTGAAATTAACTTCTTACTGGCCAAATGCCTGTTTGGATGAGTTGGCTGGTTATAAACATTTTTGTTAAAGCTCATTATTTTTAATATTTAATAGTGCAGTTCACAAACCAGTAGAAGGCCACATGAAGAGAATTACTGTATCTTTGTTAACCCCAGCAGGTATTTACTTTTTGCTTTTTTGCTTAGAGATTTGGTCATAATCTGGTTGTATTTTTGGCCCAAATGTCTTTATTCCTTTGAGATAAATTGAATCATGGAAAGTAGTTCTCCTCACAACATGTAACAACACTGAAGTACTAACTTGGTGATTCTACTGGATGCATGGTGGAGACCGCCTTGAAGGGTGTAGGCTTCGAACCAGCGCTGGCCTTGCAGGGCACTGTTGCAGCCCATAGTTGGCAGAGGAAGCCGCTCCCGAGCCTGGGGCCGCTCACGCACAGGTCTGGTCAGGAGGCTGTTCTGAGAGCGGCCTCGCACCCTGGATTCAGGAGAGTGTGCACCATCTTATAACAGCAAATTGTAAAGCAGATCTGGGCTCCAGCGTAACCCAGTTTGTTAATGAAAACGGTGAGGGTGATGTATTGACAGACTGCGACTCGGTACTGTCTTTAACTAATTATGTCTCCTTCAGAACTCTGTTGCTTCTGCTATAATAAAGTATGGAAGAATGTTTTTTACTCTAGGGCCCGGGAGAACTTCCTCTCCTAGAGTAGCTTGCAGCTGTACATGCAGTGGGGAGCAGGTGTGATGGACAACACGGGAGGCCACGCTGAGCACCCCTAGAAGTGACTGTCCTTCACATCACAGGCATAACACTGAACAACCTAGAGATGCACAAACAGTGGAATTTAGAAATAGCAGTACTGGCTTTATGTAATAAAGGAAGCATTTGTAACTTCTCTCCTGTGTAATTATTCATGCGTGACTTGGGAATAAAGGATTTTGCCTTCCACATGTGTGGTTAGGTGGGGAGGCTTGGCTATTTCAGACAATTACAGTTAAGATCACCGCTCCCTCCTCCTCTGATTGAATGAAAAGGTTGGTGTATATTTGGAAGCTGTTCTCTGATTCCAAATGTTTATCTAAATGCCAGGCTGTTATCTCTTGTTTGGGAGCCAAAAAAAGGTTATCAAAATACATCTTTCCAGATTATCTAGAAAACGGTGCTGGCTACTGGTTGCATACAGGCTGCTTGTCATTCTTTCATCCTGAATTTCTCTGCTGCAGAGCAGTGCTCTCAGTATTGACAGGCGCCCGAGAAGCACTGCAGGCCCCAGACAGCCCTGGTGAAGAGTCAGCCTTGCAGGCAGAGCCAGAAGGTTCAGGAGGAGACCATCTTCTCGGTGGTTTCACCTTGTGACGTGTGGAGCCTCCGTGCAGGTCTGTGTGTGGGGTGCTGTGGGGAAGGTTTCGCGCAGTGCCCGTGGGTGTGACATGTAAATAGCTCCCGGCACTCAGCTCCAGAAATTGGGAAATGCTAACAGTCACTTATCTTTCTGCCAGGGAGCTTCTGGATTCCTGAGGTTGGGGCCCTAGATTCTCGCTCACCAACACTACAGGTAACTTGCAAAATGAGAGCCTTAGACCTCAGCTAACTGCAGGTATTCTCTGCTTCCAGCACATATTACACTTTTACAGGTGTTCACACGTTGCTGAAGAGTAGGTGGAAAGCTGACTCAGGGTTCATTGAATGACTGCTCTTCTGCCCCGAGGAAGCGGCAGCAGATAGCACCACTGACGTTTAGAGCTAACAGACATTTAGAGCTGGGCTGTGAAGTTAGTTATTCTGAGAATATTAATCTCGGAGAAAACCATGAACACGGTGACTCGGGTGGAAGGATGGGGCTTGGTCCAGTGGGTTCCTTTCCTGGAGCCCTTTACCCCTCAGAGTACGGCTGGTCCACGCGCACGTGTGGCTTCCGTTCTTTACCAGCTTGTCCTTGGACTCAGAGCCTGAATGGGCGTGAGGACAGACGTTGATTTGTCACGATTTGGGGTATTTTCAAAACGTGGAAGCCACCTCCAGACCAAGTTCCAGCTGGGCTGGGGCTGGAAGGTCACTACATGGTTGGGGAGGGGCATTGGAAGGGGACTTCCTGAGCCAGTGCCTCAGCCAGTCCAGGAAGGTAAAGTAGCTTGTCCAAGCTCACAGCACTCGGGTCTCTTCCCGCCCCCGCTCCCGCCCCCCAAGCTACTCCCATCACACCCCTGGTGAGTTATTTGTGAAATCTGGAATTCTGAGTTAGATTTTGTTCCATTTGAGGCAGGAAGGAAAACAACTCTTTTGGGCTCTGAGTCTTGTTAGGCATTTGTGGAGAGTGTCTGGTGGTTTCACTGCCTGAAGGCCAGGCATCCCAGGGGTTGTGCGTTTTATTGACCCCCCCCCCCCACGCAAGTGACCAGAGGTAATCCAAAAAACTGCAATGGGGCTTCCAGATCTAGAGGGGCTGCTAATGGGCGTTGAGACCCTGAGCTTCAGGTCAACCCTGGGAACCTTTGAACGTGGATGTTTTCAGAGCTTCCAGCTCTCCTGTCACCTGGGGTCCGGGGTAGGTGGCTGCCTCTCCATGCCCCCATCTACCCCCGCCTCCCCCCATCTTCCTGGGCCTGAGGGTGGACCTGGCCCCTGGACAGCAAGGTCCACAGGCTCCCCCTGCTGGCTGGGAGCTGCCGCTGCCAGGCCTCTGGCTGCTGGGCCCTTGGGCCGAGGCCCTCAACCTGCCCATCCCCAGATGTGGATGCTGAAGCCCTCCAGGCGGTCTGAGGATGGAGCCCACAGGCAGCAGCTCGGCACCCCCAGGGTCTTTTGAGCCTGCCTTCCCCAGAGGTGACCCCATTCCTTTGCCTTCAAGGGGCTTCTGCCCAGCCTAAGTTTATTCACTCAGTCACATCCAGCTCTTTGTGACTCCACGGGCTGTATGTAGCCTGCCAAGCTCCTCTGTCCATGGGATTCTCCAGGCAAGAATACTGGAGTGGGTTGCCATTCCCTTCTCCAGGGGATTTTCCCGATTCAGGGATTGAACACAGGTCTCACCCATTGCAGGCAGAATCTTTACTGCTGGAGCCACCAGGGGACCCCTGCTTAAGGGTCCCCAGCTTTTCAGCTGCGTGGTTGGGGAGAGGAGCTTAGTGGAAACAGACTATGCAGGACCTGCAGGAGGTCCTGCAGGTGACCTGTTCAGGACACAAGGCCGGCTGTTCACCAGAAAACGGCCCTGAACCACTGCCCTCGGGTGAAGGTTCCTGTGTGTGGATGTCGTGAGCCCTGCCCCGAGTTGGGAGCTCACAGGGGTGTGGGGTGAGGGGCTGCTGGTCATGGCTTCCACAGTCACAAGCCTCCCTTCCAGCCAAGGCAAGGCCCCAGGCCTCCAGACTCAGCAGGTATTACAGGCGGCCAGAAGCTTGCCCTGCCTTTCACCAGGTGAGCTCCTCCCACTTCCTGGGGATTCTTTGCAGGATGGGGGAGGTGCCCCTTCCACGGGCACTTGAGATGTCACATGAGAACCTAGCCTGTGGCCTGTCAGGCATCGTCAGTAGCTTTTTCCCACTGAGGCTTCTGCCCAGAACCCATGGCCTGTGTCCCCCGGCCCTGGGCTTCCTTTCTCCACTTAAGCCGCCTGCAGGGGTCTGGAACAGGTTGGTCTCATCTCCCCTCCCGGGAAACCTCAGTGGTTCTAGTGCCCTGGCCGTCCAGACCCCTTGCCTTCATGACCCAGCTCCAAGGGGCCCTCTCACCCACCCTCCTGGCCCCTCATCCCGTTTCTCTGCACCCCTGTCACCTTGGCCCTGACCCCTCCTCCCTCCTGGCAAACTCCAGGTCCTGCTCTGTCTCTGGAAAACCATCCGAGAATTTCCAGCACCATGATCCCAACACAGTCACCACACGTAAGTGCCACTCAGCAGTCAGGTGGCCCACGGACCAAGTGCCCTCTCCAAGCCAACACCTGGTTTTGGTTGTGCAGCCTGAGGTCAGCACTGCCCAGCCCCTGGCCGCTACCTGTGTATGGTGCCGAAGGCAGCTAGAAGAACCTTCCCTCCCCGAGGTCTTGAGGTGCTGGTGACAACCATCCTGGAGGGCAGTCAAACCCAGCCTGGAGGTATGGGATGCTGAGGCTCTCAGGCAGGGGTAAGACCCCCACTCCCTCCCATCTGGGTGCACCTGCCATCCAGATGCTTGTCTTCCCCCAGCCACACTCAGTCCGTCAGACCCCTCTCCCAGGTTTCTGAGTCTTGAGACTGAGCTGGAAGTACCACCGAGACCCCTGGGGGCTGCTTCAGTTCACTGTTTCTGGGTTGATGTGACCACTCCCATGACCATGCCTCTAAATACACTTTTGGCTTAAACCCCAGGTTCCTAATGAAGCCCCCAACTCACCTCTTGACCAAAGACTCAGATCCTCGAAAACATGAGGGTCCAACAATCATGGCAAGTTAAGCTGGCCACCCTGTCTCCAGCCCTCGTGAGGAGTGGATGTTTCCGGCCAGGACGGAGAGTCCCTTGTTCATTCCTGGAACTTCAGACCACGGCCTGGGCCACCTGCAGCCCTGTTCCTCAGGGTGGGGACCAGTCCATGCATCCATCAGGCCCCCAGGTATCTCAGGCCCTGCTCCCTCACCCTGCCCAGTGGGCACTGGGGACCAGAAACCACACTCATTCTCCCGGAAGTAGCCCCCAAGGAAGATAGGACGAGACCGGAGTGCCGGGCGACACGCGGGTTTTAATGGCATTAACACCCAGGAGTCACGCGTCGGTTCTGGGGGCAGCATCTTCCGGGGACTGGGGCTGCTGCCTCGCTGGCTGTGACCTTCCAGTCTGCTCTGCAGCCTTAGGGACTCAGCACCAGAACCACCCGACCCCCAACCCCGCGAAAGATACAATTGCACTGATTGACATACAGACCCCGGGCCCGCCTCCCAGAACAAGCCCTGGGTCTGTGGCACGGCTGATGAGGGCTTTGGCGTCTGCTGGCTGGTGGTCCAGGGCCGGGCCAGGGCGATAGTGTTTCTCAAATGTGACAAAGGTTCTTCTTGTACAAACTGGGTCTGGAAGATCTACTTCTGGTGCTAAGAAACTCTTGTCTTTATGGCTTCTCAGAGCTACCGAAGTTGGGCCCGGATAACGCTGTCGGTTGGTTTATTTGTAAGGAATGTGTAAGGCATTTTGGTAAGTTGAACAGTAACTTCTTTCTCTGCAGGAGAGTCAGACAGAAGTGCCTTCTTTTGAGCTGCCGTCCTCCTGTGGACAGAGGGTGAAGGGGAGAGGCTGGCCGGGGAGTGGGGGTGGGGCACTCACCCCCGGCTCCTAACCCACCCTAACTACGGCCTGCAGCCCAACACCAGAGTGGCCTGGGGCTGGAGAAGACACGGAGGGCTTGGCAGGGGACCAAGGGCAGCTTTCAGGAATCTCTGTTCTCACCCCTCCAGCCCGAGTCCACGTCTCCTCCTTGCTGTCCTTCTCCAGGGTCCTGGGCACCCCTAACCCCTGCCCCATGGGGTTGGCACTCACTGGTCTATCCAGCCGCTCCTGCAGCTTCTGCACCGTGTCCTTCTCTTTCGCTAGCTGCTCCTGGGTCGTCTTCAGAAGCTCCTGCAGCTTGGTGGCCGCACGTCCCAGGTCACTGGTTAACTTCTTCTCTTTCTCTAGCCTCTCCTGTGGTTGGAGGGTTGAAGGGGATCAGCCCACGCATGACATGCAGCAGGACCGCCCCCCTGGTTGTGCCTGTGGGGCCACACCAGGCCCAGGAGGACACGGTCTCCTGGCCACAATCAGGAGCGTTTCTACAGGGCTGTTCGAAGCTGTAGCCCCCAGGGTCACTGGCTGCTGAACACTGGCCTTAAGTTCTACTTGATCCAGTTGTCTGTGTTACTGGAGGCTCAGGAATACTCCCCCACCTCACCCACCCCTAAACTAGGGTGGACTATGCCCAGGGGGCCTCCAGGGATGACAGGGAGCGTGGGGTGATGGTGCCCCAGTACCTTCAGCTGCGCGGCCTCCTCCACCTCCGAAGACCCAAGGGCGCTGGTGCAACGGAGCTTCTCCAACTCCGCCTGCAGCTGACTTGCCGCGAGCTGAGCCTGGGGGGGTTGGGTGGGGGGGGCAGTGCATCAGGACCCATACAGAAAGCAAGTGACAGTCCCCCAGGTGGACTGCAGCTGGCCCAGCCCTGCCACCCTGACCCACGAGGGCCCTGATGGACAACTATCAGCTGAGCAGCACCCTGACCTCTTCAAACTCGGCTGTGAGCTTCTGCCGCCGCGTCTGCTCGTCCCCCAGCAGGGCTTCCGTCCGCTCCAGCTGCGTCTTCAGCTGCAGGCAAACACGTTTGGAATCTGGGGCAGGCGGGACCCTCTTGAGCACCCAGGGCAACCCCACCCTGCCCTTGCCATGGACACACGGGGTGGCCTGGGCCCTATAGCCGGTCCGACGCTCCCGTGGGGGGAGGCAGGGCCCAGCCGCTGGGGAAGGGAGCTGGGTGATGGGGGAGAGATGCCGATGGGACGTGGGGTCCTTTGGTGAGACCCCAGGACAGAGAAGCCTCAGCCCCATGTGAGCCCCGGCCCAGGAGGCCATCCCACCCTAAGGCCGCCACCACCATGGGGAGGCTGTTGATAGCTGGCTGGATCAGGGGTCTGGAGGGCGAGTGCCCCACCAGTCACACCAGCCCTCGCCCTTCCTTCTACTCTGCATCTCTTCAGAAGCGGGGTGTCTGGGCAGAGCGGGGCTGGCGATCATCAGGCGTCGGGGCTGCCGTCCCCGGCCTGCACTGGGTGGAGGAGCCCGCGCAGTGTCAGTGGCCAATACCCGGCTCGCCCCTCTAACCTCGGCAGGGTCCTGCTCTGCTCGGGGGGCCTCAGCCACATCGCCGTCCTCCACGTGGCTCTTCATCTCACTCAGCTGCTGCCTGACCTGGAACAGGGAGACTGGGTCTGTGTTGAGGCATGGCTGGACACACGCAGCTCCCCAGGAGGACCGCAGGCATTCTCGGCAGCCACGGCCCCTTGGGGGACCTGCTCTGATGAGCGTGGCCTGTGTGGGCTCCCCTGCAGGTTCTTGGCGGGGCAGGAGGCCAGCACCAAGACCCTTTGCCCAAGTCAAACTGCAGCTGAGGGACCCCCAAGGGGCCCAGACTGGCCTTGTGCACACACTCCACTCACTGCAAGGCCAGTGGCATGGAGCCCAGCAACTTCGGGGGAATGTGGTACATGCGGCACTGAGGTGCACAAAGCAAGGGAGGGGACCTTCTGGCCCACACTGTGGTCCCAGCAGCCATAGGCCCAGGGTCGAGCAAACGCGCCAGCAGCCCCTCCAGCACCCCACCCACACCCCCTCTGACTGGGCGTGGGAACATGCATACCCGGCCCCCATAACATAAGCGGTCACACCATGGCCACTCACCAGGGCGAGCTCGTCGCTTTGTTTCTGGGCTTCACTTTTGGCTGCATCCAGCTGAGACTGAGATTCTAATAACAGCTGCCTCAACTGAGAAAATGGAGCCAGGTGGTGGGAGAAAGAAGAGAGGACCAGTTCTTGTGAGCACCTCTCAGGGAACCCAACACATGCAAGCACCCGCCCCCGGAACCTGCAGGGGAGGGGGGGGGAGGCAGCCTCCGGCAGCTTCTGCTCTTTTTAAGACTTGGGAAGCATGGCGTTCAGGACGTGGCTTCTCCCAGGCCTTCACAAGTTTACGGAGTGTCTTACAAAGCCAAGGCAGAAGTCTTAGATCACATCAGAATTGGGGTGCTGAGCTTGTCCTCTCTGCTGCCTGAATGTCACGTTTCAATGCCTGCCCATGAGGATGGTGTCGCTGCACCAGGTGGAGGAATTCCCGCGCTGCCAGGCTGGCCGGCCTCACCCAGCCCTGCCTTCGGGGCTGCCGGGGACGGGACTCACCCCCGCCACCTCCTGGGCATAGCTCTGGCACTCGGCGCTGGCAGCCGCCACGTGCTTCTCCAGCTCGGCCTCCAGGCGCCAGGTGTGCTCCCTCACCTGGACAGGACGTGCGTCAGAGGGCACAAACGGGTGGGATGAGAACGGGACGACCACAAGGACCAGGGCTGGCCGGCCCGGGGACAGGGGCTGAGCGGGGGCGCCTCTGCGGCCCGACGGTTCCAGGAGGCCCCCAGGCTCCTCGGCACCTCGGGGACACGCAGGAGGCACATGCAGGCACCCCGGGACAGGATGAGCTCTCAGGCCTCGAGATTTACTTGCAAGGTGGGTGCTGGGGGACCTGCTCCAAGGTCAGGGTGGATGGACAAGCATGGCGGGGCTACTCTGCACCCTCCCCCCACAGTTCCTGAGGCCACGGCAGAAACCACGGTGCACCACGCTGGGCATGCTGCCTCCAGCCACCCCGAGGTCGCAACCGCTCAATAAGGAAAAGCAGGGACATGTGGACCAGGAAAGAAAATGACCACAGGAGCCTCCGTCAGAGGACGGCGCTCTCTGCCCAGAGCCCCCACGCACCTGATCAGAACTTTCGAGTTCCCCTTTGAGCTTCTCGACAACCTCTTCGAGTTGTTTCACGGTGACCCGTGACTACAAAGCACAAGGAAGGGGCAGTCAAGCATGAGCCCTGGGGGATCTGACCAGGGACGCGCTGCCGCGGCTCCTCGCAACTGTCCTAGGATCCATCCCAGGAAGCCCATGGTGCCCCTGCCCCCCAGAGTGACCAGCCCCTCTTCCTGGGGGTGGGGTCTCCTGGAGACCAGGGTTCAGCTGTCGAGTCTTTCTGCAACCACACTTCATGTGGCGTCACCAAAACTTGACCTCCCCAAGTGACCCAGATGACCCTGTGGGCGTCCCCCTGGCACTGAAGGCATTCCGTCCTGGCAGCCTGGCACGGGCAGGCGGACCCTGGGTGCCTCGGGCAGCGTACCTCCCGGAGCTCCTCCTCCGCGGCGCTCACCCGGGCCTTCCACACCTGTTCCTCCTCCTCCACGCTCCTCTGCAGGGCCTTGAGCATGGCCTCCTGTTGGGGCAGCCATGAGCACGGCCTGCAGACCCCACATACATCCCCCAGCTCCCTCCCCACCCCAGCGGCCACCCTGTTCAGATCCCAGCCTTGCCGGCCATGCAGCGGGGAAAGGGCGGCCCTGGAGAGGCTCCCCCCCAGCCCCCGCCGCCCGGCCAGCATGCAGAAGACAAAGCCGTCGGGACTCTCATCTCTGATGGGTCTGCAGCAGGTGGGCCTGAGCAGCCCAGGAAGAACCGGCCTCAGGGCAAGGGCTGGGCTCCTGGTGTCATAGAAGAGCCAACCACTCCCCTCCCGCCTTGGACTCGCCCCAGACCTTCACCCTGAGCACCCCTCTTCACCATTCGGCCACAGGAACAGGGCTCAGAGCGGGGCCGTGCCCACCCAAGGTCACAGAGCCAGCAACCCGGTTGGGACCCCCAACCGCTGGGCTTCCTCGCCGGGCCTCACCGTCTCAGCCAGGATGCTGCGGTACTGGTCGCACTCGGCCTGCAGGCCACTCTGTGTCTCCTCCGCCTCCCTCAGCTTGGCAGCCAAGTCCTGAGGGTGGAGGCAGAAGGGGAGGGGTGGGAGAGGCTGGTGAGCCAAAGCCTGATGACCGGCTCCAGGCACCCCCGGGGGACAGTGCAGGCTGTGAGGCTGGATGGCTATCCGTGCTCACCAAGGGCTCCGGGCTCGCCTGCGGCTGCTTCAACAACTCCATGCAAGCATTCTCTTTGAGCTCCTGCAACCACTCGGTGTAACTCTGCAACAGAAATGTTTTGCTGTTGGATGGGATACACCTCTCCATGGGCGGGAGGCACCCAGAGGAGGCACCCTGCCTCCTACCTGGTTGGTGGGGGTGGGGAGCCCCGGGAGCAGGGCCAGCAGGGCCTCCTTGGTCTGGGCCTCCGTCAGGCTGAGTTGCTTCTCCGACTCCTCCTGTGGGGAGTCCGGGCAGGGTTAAGAGGGGAGTGCGGTGGTCAGCCCGGGCGCTCAGGGGGACCATTCAGACAAGATGTCAGGGCAGAAGAGCAACACCAACAAAGTCCACGCAGACAGACCAAGCCTGGTGCCCCTGTGGCCTTGGAGGGCAAGGCCCAGCTGAGAAGCAGCATAAAGGACTCACTGCTCCCCACTTCTCCAGGGGAAACAGGCGGGAGGGTGGGCAGAGGGCACACAAGAAGAGGCAGGGTTGGGCCCCGGGTGGACTCTGGAGCCGCTCTGAGCCCAGGGCTGCCCTGCACACGGCTGCAAGCTCTGCTGACCAGCTTGACCAAGGCCAGCCTGGAGCCCACACTGACCTTGGCCTGGGTCAGGGACCGTAGCTTCTCCTCGCAGCTCTTCTCAGCCGAGGCCAGAGCCTCCATGGCCTTCCAGTTCTTCTCTCGGAGGTCCTGGGAGGAGAGGGGCATGGTCAACAGCCAGGCTGGTCTCTGCAGGGCAGGCAAACCTCCCTGACCTGCCTCCAGACCCCACAGGGCATGCTGGGCAGCACTGGCGCCAGACGGCTTGGGGTGACCCAGTGCCTTTTAGGGAGACTTGTCTGCAGAGCTGGGGGTGGGGAGAGGAGGGCAGTCACTGGCTCCTCAGAGAAGAGCTTCCCGCCACCCGGAGGCCGACTCTGGCCCAGCCAGGCCTCGGGAGGCACAGGCAGAGGCTCTGGGAGATGGCCTGGGCCAGGGATGCGGCCAAGGTCCCGCAGACGCGCCCTGTCTACACAGCAGGCGCCCCAGCCCCATACTCACGTTGTTCTTCGCCTTCTGCTGCTCCACCGTCTCCCTGAGCTCCGTCGCCTCCTTCTCCAGGCACCACACCTGTGACTCCAGCTCCATGAGGCTGGGGACAGATAGCAGGTCACTTTCTGGCTCTCAAGGCCTGCAGCCCCACAGGGCCTGTCTTGGGGCCCCTCCTTGTCCCAGGCGCCCAGGGGCACACACGGGGTCTGGGACGAGGGTCAGGCCCCTCCCTCACAAGGCACAGGTTTCAGAGGTGCCTGGGCAACTGCCTAGGCCCCTTCCCCGAGAGCCCAGAGGCCACTAGAGTCCCACTTGGGGACAGAGCTGCTTGGACAGGAGAGGTCAGAGCAGACGCCTGGCCAGTGCCAGTACAGGCCCTGGACCGTTGCTTTTTGGGGTGCTCTTTCTTCTGCTAAGGGCTTCCCTAATAGTTGGTAAAGAATCCACCTGCAATGCCAGACACCCCAGTTCTATTCCTGGGTCGGGAAGATCCCCTGGAGAAAGGAAAGGCTACCCACTCCAGTATTCTGGTCTGGAGAATTCCATGGACTGTACAGTTCAAGAGGTTGCAAAGAGTCAGACACGACTGAACGACTTTCATTTCACTCCTTCTGCTGCCTGGTCCCATTCTGTCCCACAGCCTGCGGCCCTGGCCCTTCCCTAGGACCACAGCTGCCCTTGAGAGATGCGGCTGGGCCTCCTCGGAGGACACTAGGCGGCACCATCGCCTGCAGCCCATCAGGAACATTCCCGCTCTTGGCGGTGCCCGGCAGGCCCTGGCTTCCTGCTGCGACCACCCTGTGTCCAAAACCTGGCTCTGCCGGGACCCAAAGGCTCCCCCTCAGTCCTGCTCAGGCTCTGAGACGTTGGCCCAAGAAGAACCCAGACACCAGGGGAGCTAGCAGGACTCAGCCCTACTTCCTCACGCTTCTCTCCAGACTCAAGGCCGCGTAGTTCTGTCTGCCCCCATCACCCAGACAGCTCGGGGTGGACGCTCTAGAACGTATCTGGCTGTCCTGAGAAAGAGGCTGCAAATGAACACTTTAACATGTCATCTTTTGAGTCTCAACTTAGAACAGTACAGGAAGCCACTAGCGCTGACCTGAAGTAGCACAGCCAGGACGGCTCAGGGTCAGGAAGGAAGTCCCTCCGAGGACGCCCCCAGTGGGAACACGTGTTCTGATTTTCTCACCAGGGGCCACAGTGAACAGGTTAGGACTGCCAGCCTAAGGAAGTGTGTGAAGACTCAACACCCTCGGGAGGGCTGTGTGCTGCCTGCCCTGACCCTCACCTTCATTCTAAGTACAGTTTGCACCCAGCCTTGAAGATGGCTGGTGTGGACTTCTAAGATGCTAGTTTCAGGCCACAGAACCTGACCCCACCCTCAGAGCACCACTGGGACCCCTCAAGAGCTTCTCCGTCAAGCCGCCAGCATTCTGCAGCAGCTGGCCCCCTGTAAATCCCTGCAAGAGCGCCCCCAAGGAAGAAGACACAGTCAGCGGGTGACAAGGACATGCTGACAGTCACCCCGCTTGGTGGCCACTGCCTGAGGTACGTTTTAGAATGTATGGGGTTGGATCACTCACCTCCACCCCAGAATAGGATAGCCTGGCCTAGTCACAACTTCCAGATAAACAGTCTGAGAAGAAAATTTTTAAAAACCCCTCATTCTGTCAAACATCTGCAGGATGGAAAATACTAGAATTGACCCTATTTGCCACATGACCCAAGTACCTATAAATTAGCTGTGTGGTCCAAGAACCTGATCCTGAAATACAAGAACAAAATGCTAAATAAACACAACCTTTCTACCCCCACAAATGCCAAGAGGAACAAAGCTGCCCTGAGCTGTCTGGAAAGCCACACAGAGAGGGTTTGCTTCTGAGTCTCCAACAAGGCGTTGTGGGGCCTCCGAGAGGCCAGCTTCCTTCCCCAGCCTTCAGATCTGAAGCTGGGAATGCGGGCCGTGGCCTGGAGGCACCAGGGAGGTGACCCACCAGCAGTAGCAGCCAGAACAAGGGAGCCTGGTCAGCAGACAGCCCAGGACAAGGCCGACCACCTGCACAGGGATGGACGACATGGCCAGGCCTCACCCCACGTGGCTGCCCTGAGGGCCCCCGGCTACAGCAGCCAGGACCACCCCGTGAGCCCGCAGGTACCTGTTGAGCGACACACACTCGAAGGTGACAGTCGCTCCAAGGGATCCAGCCCCCTGGCCTGGGGCGCCTCCCCCAGGTCTCAGTAGCCTGGGGCTGGCCGCCGACATCACCCAGCACCAGCCCCTGCATCTGGTCAGCTGGGACCCTGCACCACGGCCAGAGCTGTGCCGAGGTCTGGGCAACCTCCCAGGTTCTCCACTCGGGGTGCGTGACCCATTTTCTGTTTGAGTTATGACTTTAAGCCCTAAAATCCCTCCTCCCGTAGACATGGAGAGAAACCTCCGACCAGCTAGTCCTTCCCGTCCAGAGGTGGATGGAAGGATGAACGGACAGATAGCAGGAGGCCCGGCCACTCTCCCCACGGGCTGGGTCCTGCCCTCTTTCCTGCTCCCCACAGGCACTGGAGGAGGGGTGGGGAAGACAGGGCTTCTCAGGGGTCCTCCCCGGATCCTACACCCAGGCTGGGCCCCTGCCCCCTCTTACCGGGCCTGCTGCTGGTCAGCCTCCACTCGACTGGCCTGGAACGAGAGAAGAGCCCCGTGGTTACCAGGACACATGCCTTGGACAGTAGGTCGTCAGGCGGGGGGCCCCATGGGGTGGGTGGAGGGGCCTCAGGAGAGGGGTGCTGACCTGGGCATCCTGGGCCTGGCTGGCCTCCAACAGGGCCTCGATGGAGCGGATCCTCTCCGTGAGCTGCGAGTTCTGTGCCCGGGCCTCGTCTAGCTGCCCATGGAGACCACGCAGCTCCTCACACTTGCCCCTCACCTCGGCCTCGGAGGACTGCAGCTTGCCGTGCAGCTCTGCAGAAGGGGCGGCCGGTGGGTCAGGGGTGGGGGGTCACCGGCACAGATGCCCCCAGGCTGCCCAGCACACGCCCATGGGCTCGAGACACACACTGCACCCGGGGCAGCCCACCAGCTAGCTGGTGGAGAGTCACCACCAGGCTTCTGCACACTGGGGAACAACAAAGCGCCCCCACCACTTGGCAACGATGGGATCTGAACGGGTGTCTGCTGCAGAGTCTAAACCCTGCTCCTGGGAGACCGGCTCACGTTGCTGAGACAAGGGCGGGGGCTCCTAGCATGTCCTCTTGCCTTGGCAACTTCCACAACATCCCACCACGGCTCAGAACGCCAGCCACGTTCTTCTGACTCTGCACAGCCCCTGGCCCGGGGCTCGCCCCACACGTATGGGGCTCTGCTGAGGGCTTCCTCCTCCTGCCCACCCCTCACTCATCTCTGAGGCCTGGGGATCCACGCCCACTGCTGGTCCAATCCCCCAGGGCACCTCTGCGGCTGCCTGGCCCAGCCCTGGTCCCCAGGCCACTCTGCCCTTCGGTCCTTTCCTGGGCCAGAGCGGGAGCATCCGGAAGGGCAAGTGGGGTTGGTCCCGCCACTCCCACCCATGTTCCCAGCCCTCATCACTGCACAGGACAGTCACCCAGGCCCGCCTGTCTGCCCCCACACTGGCCACTGATGCCATCTCCAGCCTTGAACGCCGATCTCCTCGGTCTTTCTTGTACAGTCCAAGTTTAAGTTTGTCCCCATTCCTCAGGGGCTCCATGCCGGCCACTCTGCCCTTTCCTGGCCTTTGTGAGGCAGGCCTCTTCCCGTCATCCAGACCCTTCTCCCCAGAGGCCTCCCCTGACCACCTGAAGCCACACCAGGCCCATCACAGCAGGGGGCGGCAGCCTAGAACCCTGAGCCATCCCGATCCATAGCCTGTTTTTGTCAATAGAGCTTTCCTGGCCCACGGCCAAGCCTGTCTGTCCTGGGCTGTGTGGGCACTGTGGCAGCAGAGCTGAGCAGCTGTGACAAACACCATCTGCCCTACAAAGCCGAGATCACTACTGCGTGGCCCTTCACAGACGCTGCTGGCCACTTCTAGGACCTGCTCCAGGTCACAGCGGCCACTTGGAAGTCTGTCGAGCACAAGGCTGTGTGACCTGGTCAACGGACTGCCTGCCCTGCCTCTGCAGGGGCCCGCAGTGCCCTGGGCGTCTCACCACCTCCTGAGGGGGCAGGTGCCCTGAGCACGGGGGACCATGGCCCACTTCTAGACCTGGCTCTGGGCCTTACTGAGCTGGAGGAAGGAGAAGGCCAGCAGCGGCCCTCGTGGCAGTGTCTTCTACCCGAGCCCACCTCCCACATCCAGCCCCCACGGCCAGTCCTCCAGACCCCAGGCCTGACCGCAAGCACCCCCGTGCGTCCCCCAACAGGTGCAGGAGTCCAGGGTCCCGGGTGCTCTTGCCCCGCGGGGCCGGCCCCTCACCGCCCTCACCGGCCATCTGCTGCTGCTGCTCCCGGGCCTTCTCGGCATCTGCCCGGAGGCTGGCGTGGCTGCTCTGCGCGCGGCACAGCTCCCGGCTGACCTCGTCCAGGCGCTTCTGCAGGGCCTCCTCACTCTCCTTGTGAGATGCCTGGGGACCAGCCGAGGGAAGGGGGCCATGAGGGTGTGGGCGGGAGGCTGGGCTCTCTTGGCTCTGCCGTCCAGAGCTCTTCACTCCCTGCCGCCCCGCACTGACGAAGCAGAGAAGCTGCCCGGATATCCGGGTCAGTTCACCCCCTAGACAAGACCAGGCGGCCATCCTGAGCCCTGAAGAGTGGGCACCCAGGGAAGACGCTGCAGGTGAGACCAACAGTCACCCCATTTTCACCTGAGTGGGACCTGGAAATGGTCACAGCTGCTGAGCGTTTCTGGGCAAGGTGCTGTCGAGGCGCCCACGTGTCAGTGTGGTGAGTCCCGGCCACCCCAAGACACAGGTACCACCATCACACCCACGTTACAGGTGGAAAAACCAGGGCCTCAGGGTCAACACTGTGGGGACTCTGTGTGACCGAGGATGGCAAGACTGAGCAGGAGGAGATGCGCAGAGCCTGGGGCTTCCTGACTAGAGTGACGATGACAACTTGGTATGGGAGTGGTGGCTCTAGCCCTAGGAGCATCGGGAGCACACGCACCAGGCCCTCCCCAGAGGGCCTAGTCCCATCTCACTGCTCAGGCCAGGCCCACTTTGCATCAAACTATCCACCTCAGTTCTACCCAAACAATCCCCCTGTTTATCTGTGCCTGTCCTGGGTCCCCTGCGCACACAGCAGTCTCAAAAGACTTCTGGTCCTTTCCGTGACACAGTGCAACGTGCTGTAGCTGAGCTTCAGTGACTGAGCAGAAACAGGAGCCAAGCTGCGTGGGTCTCCTGGGTTCACGTGTTTTCCCGAGAAGTCACACACACAGCGGGTGACAACTGCCCTGAGACAGGCCGGCTGGGGGGTGTGAGGCTCGTTCGGCCGACGGGGAGCTGCCCGGTGCCCTGTGGGGGTTCCTCCCTTCGGGGCACGGGTGTCCCCCTGGGTAACTATGAGCTCCCAGGCCACACTCAGGGCTGAGAAGGAAGAAGCCCCACCAGGTGCTGAAGCCAGAGGCTGTGTGGGGACCTGAGATGACACAGGGTGGGTGATGCCTGGGGGCTCGTGTCCTGGCTCCGAGTGAACTGGGGGGCCTTGCTTAACTCTGTGCCTCCCGCTCCCTTCTGGAGAAATGGCACATAATACCAGTATCTACCCCATGGGGTTACAAGGGAAATTAGCTGAGAATTAACGCTGGTGCGTGTTTAGAACAAATGCCAAGCACACAGATGGCGCCCACTTGATGCTGACCAGGCATCACCAGTAACAAGACCAAGGCTGAGGGTTCCAGTCCCAGCCCTGCCTGGGTCTCTGGCGGCCACAGTCACAGCTGAGGACAGACGACCCCGGATGGCCAGATGGGCCAGGCGGAGAGGCCTGGTGGGCGGGGTGCAAGGGCACGAGGGGGCCGCCGCCCCTCACCTGCAACTGCAGGACCTGTTTCTCCACAGCGGCCGCCTTGGCTTCCAGGGCCTTGCGCTGCTGCTCCTCCTGCCGTGCAGCCTCCGACTTCTCCACCAGCTCCTTGCTGACCTTGCCCAGCTCCTGCCGGAGCTTGGCCAGCTCTGCATTCTGCCTGCAAGAGAGTCACCAGCCCCCGGAATGACGGACAGGAGAGGGCTGAGTCGGCTCCCATGTACCCTGAGAGCTGCCTGGGGTGATGGGGACAGGCGGCCCTGAGCCCGTCCTCCGGGGCACCGGCTCTTTCTTAAGTCATTGCCCGAGTCTTGGACCCCACCCCGCTGAAGCCCCTCTGTATCATTAGCCACGTGGGGTGGGATGTGTTTTGTTGAAAATGGTATTTCACAGCAGGGTGGGTGGCTCTGTGAGAGCAAAGAGCAACACAGGCCTGAAAGCAGCCCACAGAGCCAACAGCAGCAACTGATTCCTCACGGCTGATCTGGGCCCAGACAAGCCCTGGGAGACAGGGGAACGGGCCTCTCCACCCCGAGGGCAGGGCTGCTGGCAGGCTTGAGTCCACACACAGGACTCACCGGCCAGCGGGACCACGACCAGGCTGCGAGGCCACATAAAGTGGGAGGCTGTGCCATTTTACAGAAGAGACCCCCTCAGTGCTGCACAGAAGCTGGGTCTCGGGACCAGGCAGGCAGTCCAGCGGGGCAGGAGAGCTGAGGGGGCAGGTCCAGGCCCACCTTTTCCAGCGCAAGGAGGTTGTCAGCCTGCCACCTCCTTCCCTGGCACAAGAGACACTTCCTCACGGCAGGACTGACTGTCCAGCCAAGCGACAGTACCAGACCAGGTGAAGTAGACAGACAAAACTGTCCCCCAACTCTGGGAGGCAAGAAACCTGGCCAAGACCAGCTCTGCTCTGCTTCCCCGGCGGGCAGAGACAGGGCCCCCAGCCCCTGGGGCTGGGGTGGGAGGCTGGCTGGCGGGCCCTGGGAGCCAAGTGCAGCATGGGGCGCACGCAGGGCTTACTTGCTCTCCACCTGGCTCGTGGCCTGGTTCAAGGCGTCCCTCAGGATGGAGTTCTCCTGCTGCAAGCGGGCCAGCTGCGCACTGGGGCCGTTCTCCAGCTGCTCCTGCAGCGTCCGGATCTAAAAGGGCATCCGAGGGGCATCAGAACCTCGCAAGGACAGCCACTTCGGGAGCAAGGTCGGCAAGCTCACAGCTCACAGACAAAAGCCCCAAGCAGAGTGCTCAGCCCAAAGCCCAGGTGTGCTGGTTCGCTCGGCTGCTGACCAAGGTCCTGAGACAGCACAGAGCCCACAGCCACCCCAAGGACACCTGTTTCCTGCTCTCTGACCCCCTTGGCACAGCCCCTGCCACCCCAGGGGGGTAGAGGAGAGAGAGCAAGGCTCCAAGTCCTCAGGCCAGAGCTGGCCAGGCCCTCCACTGGGACCGTGCAGATTTCAGGCCCCTTGTTTTGCTGGGTCCTCCCAATCTCGTAGGGAGAAGGCAGAACTAGCAAGACTCCAGGGTCATGGAGAGGCTGCGAACTTGACCGACAGGCCCCTAGAATAAGGGATGGTCATGTCCCAACGTGACCACTTGGGACTGGAGTATTTTCAGAAAGTGCTCTTTAAACACACGCACATCTCGCCAGCCAGACAGAACAGCCCCTCGCCCCGCCCCCACCCCACCCCGTGACCGTGCCCACCTTGCCCTGCAGCTGCTGCACCTCCTTCACGTGCTCCCGGTAGCTGGCCTGCATGCGCGCCTGCACGGCCGTGATCTCCTGCTCCCGGGCTACCAGCTGCTTCTTCACTTTGGCCTCCCCGGCGGCTGCCTTGGCCTTTTCCGCTGCCAGCTCCTGGAGAAAGAAGAAGGCAGGGAGGTAGGAGTGCATCAGGTGAAACCAAGGCCAGCACCACCCAGAGCATTTGATAAGCCCCCCACTCCAGCTGTCTGTCCGTCCATCCCCCACCAAACACACCATCCCCCCTGGCTTGGAGCCAAGGCCCTAACTCAGGACAGAAACTCAGACTCCTCGTGAATGAAAGGATCCAGGGCTCAGGGCCAGGGGTGTCCTGAGGCCCCGGCCACCTCCCTGCACCTGCTGCCCCGCAGAGAGGCCGGGCACAGAGAGGACGCGACAGGCACACACAGCGCTTTGTTGGGAAAGCACGGCTGTCTCAAGACAAGGGATGTCGCCAGCCCTCAGGGACCCGGGCTTCCTCCCCAAGAGAGACGAGGGCAAAAAAACCCCAGATGAGCTGTGACAGGAGCAGCCGTGTGCCAACTGCCCCTGAGCAAGACCCCCCCCCAATGTCGGGGTGGCCCGGACCCCCAAGACGGGAGCTCATGGGCACAGCCCAGGCTCCTGGAGTCCTGGGTCTTCACTGGGCCCAGACCCCGGCCCCACCTTGTTGAGCTCCCGCAGCTTGCTCTTGGCGACGGCCGCGTCCTCCTGCTCCGTGGCCAGCAGCTTCTCCTTCTCTTCCAGCTGGCGTTTCAGAATCACCACAGGGTCGCCCTTCTGAGTGGCCTGGAGAGGCCCACAGAGCCACATTTAACAGGAGATGAGCAGACACAGCATTTGAGCCCCAGTCCAGCCCTCAAACCCTGACCCACGAGCAAAGCCCTGGCTGGATAGTGCGGGAGTGGTTCCCTGCCGACTGCACACACACGCGGAGGGGAGGCCCCACCTCAGCTGCCCAGCCCGTCAGGCCTCGGGCCTGCGGGTGCAGGAGCTACTTGAACCCAAAGCTCTGGACCCCGGGGGCAGTTGTGGGGATCATAGTGTTTCCCTAACCCAGGTTGATGGTGGTCAGGGCCTCTCCTTGGCCTGCTGGGGGCCATTGGCCATCGTTTCCGGCTCAGTGCCCAGCCCTGAGCGGCTGTGTGGGGCCAGCTGAAGAGTGGAGGCGGGGCTGGGGGTGGGGGAGGGTGTATTCTGGGTGTACTGGCCTGAGGCCAGGCCTCTCTTGGGGGGGGGTGTGTGGTCAGCATGACCTCCAGCCACTCAAGCCCAGGAGACGGACAGAAGCTCACTGAGCAAAGAGCTCCTGAGACCCCAGGGCCCGTCCCCCTTCAGCAGGGGCCAGGGCTGAAAGAACCCAGTGGACTTGGGACAGGGGCCACCAGGCTGGCTCTCAGGACACTCCCCAGACATCTCTCACCTCTGAGGCACCACAAAATCCTCTGGCAAAATTACCTATGATGCAGGCTCTGTGTAAGGAACAAACGTGCCCCACAGCACTTCCTGGGGGCAGCTCATGGCCCTGCACCAGAGGCGGGAAATCCAGACAGGCAAGCACCTTCCCTCCTGCCCCAAGCCCTGGCCACAAACCAGCGGGCCAGCTCCTGCACCCACCTTGATGCCCCTCCTATAGTGGCGGCCGGGCTGATTTACCCAGCCATCCCAGGAAGGGGTGGCGAGGAGGCAGGTGGAGGGGTTTCAAGGACCTTCTGTGCAGCTGGGCAAGCCCCAGGGAGGCCGGGGCCCTGGGACCAGGTGGGGTGTGGGGGTGGCCCCTGGCCAGCTACCCGCAGCCGCAGTGGTACCAAACATGGCGGAGGGGCCCACCTTGTGCCATGTGTCCTGCATGATGCCCGCCTTGTCGGCCAGGATCTCCATGAGCCGCTGGGCTTCTCCCTCACTGAGCACCATGCTTCCAACAGCGGAGACCAGCGTCTTGTAGGGCAGGTGTAGAGTGCCATTGGCATCTGGGGGCCCTGTGCATGAAGGGGAGGGTGGGTGTCACACACAGGCACAACAGCCAAGCCCAGCATACCCCGGAGCGGGAGCCAATTGGGGTCCTTCCCAGACAGCGCAGAGATGGTCCCCGGTAAAGAAACATTGAGTGTCCCTGGGCTGGAGACAACCCCTGACCTTTTCATCATCAGGAGCAGACGTGGCAAGGTACACTCTCCCTAGCCAACAGCCCGGTCCAGCTCTGGCTCGCACCACCCAGAGAGGCTCATGGCCCTACCAAGACCCAGCCCCATGGCTCTCGGGTCCAGACTGACCAGCGAGCCATCAGCCCGATGGCTGCAGCCCCACATTGAGGAGGGGGAGGCCACCTCCCACGTGTCCCGGTCTAGACCCTCTATTTGCAGCTCTCTCCGGGTGCAGAGTAAGGCAGGTTCCAGGAGGGATGGCTGGGCCAGTCTCATCCAGGCCTGGCCACCTGCTGGGCCAGGAGCACCTAACCTGCTAGAGGACACAGCGCCAGGTGCCAACAGCCAGCTGTCACCCCTGGATACCCCCAACATCCCCACAAGAGCTCCGCTCTCTCACAGGTCCTCATGCAGCCCCAAAGGCAAGACGGAGTGAACAGGGACGCCCCTGTTCTCATGCCGCGGCTCCAACCTGCCCTCAGTGGAAAACAGGGCCCCAAATAAGCCAAAACAAAGCGGAGCAGCTGCCCGCAGCGGCACCTGCCGCCAAGCCCACCTCGCCGAGGATGAGCGAGGGGGAGGTTTCCATGGCAACACGAAATTCTCTGCCTGTCACAATATTTTCATCACACGTGAAAACACTTGGCAGGATGCCCTTGTAAAGGGGACGAGGGAGTGGGGGTGTGTGGTTGCTACAAGCACCTTCACTCCGAACTCCTCGACCCGCAAAGCTCAGGAATGAAAGATAACCAGGCTAACGTTCAGGCCTAGAGCGCAAGGTGTCATGAAAACTGGGGGTGGAGGGTAGGGGGGGAGGCGGGGTAGCGCCCTTTAGTCTTCACAGTTGTCACTGAAATATGTATATTAAATAATTTTAATGGAGAACTTCTGCACCCAAGGGGCTTCCGTTGCAGCTCAGCTGGTAAAGAATCCGCCTGCAATGCGGAGACCTGGGTTTGATCTCTGGGTTGGGAAGATCTCCTGGAGAAGGGAAAGGCTACCCACCCCAGTATTCTGCCTGGAGAATCCCATGAACAGTATAGTAGTCCATGGGGTAGCAAAGAGTCCGGCACGACTGAGCACCTTTCACTCACTCACTCTGCACCCAAGAGACAGCTCAAGGACAGCTAAGCCCAGAGAGAAGGAACCAGTCGGACGAAGACCCCACAGTCAGCGCCTTGGTCTCTGGGCTTCCTCTCATCCAGTCAGCTGGAAGCCCGATGTTCCTGCCTGGTTTCTCCAGAAGAGGGCGCCCGCTGGGTCAGACTTGCCAGAAAGGCCCGGCTGAGGCCAGCCACTCAGACCTCCTTCCTGCTCTCTGGACTCAGAGAGGCAGGCCTGCCCCCGCGCTGCCCGCACGCAGCCACCAGCCTCGTGGGCACCTGCCAGGGGGCTGGTGGTGGGAACAGGAGTGGTTCCTGGAGGGGCACACACCAGATTCTGAAACCTGGTATGAAAAGAATGTCAAGGATCTGCAATAATTTTTCATACTGATTGCAAGCTGATGTGATACAGCATTTGGGGTAAACTAGGTTACATGAAATACATTATTAAAGCAAATTCCACTTGTCTTTCGTTCGCCTTTCTTAACGTGGCTCGCTGTATTTCTACTGGACATACCAGCTACTCTGTTTCAGCCCTGGGGACCCCAAGCACTGCCTGCCCCAGAGTGCCTGTCCTCCCAGGCCCGGGAGTGGTCTGGGGAAGGGGACTCAGCAGCTGGACGATGCAGCTGTGTGTCCATAAGGAACACCCCTCCCTTCACAGTGTCACCCCATGGGTCTCACACGTGCGTCTCTTCTGGAGGGCCTGCTGCACAGACCATTCCTCAGAGTATTCTGGGGGAGTGTCATCCTGATACATGTCTACTAAAACCGTCTCACATAATTACACTAAATTGTATTAGACTTCCTAATCAAACAAAGTAATATAAAACTTGTAAAGCTATGCAGCAGTGAAGTTTACTTCCTCTTGCCCACCCCAACAGAAAATTTCACAGCCTTCTCCACCACCATATAAATACTTCAAAATTATCTTCAGAGACGTCACATTATATTTCTCCATTAAGGTTAAGGACGGTACCATCTTTAGTCTCCCCACATCAGGGGAAGTAAAACTGAAAGAAAAGAACCGAGAAGCAGGAACCTGAGCCCCACATGAGTGGCATTTATTTCTGGATGTCAAGGTCTTCTGGCCAAACCCCCAGCCCTAAGCTCAAGCCCACAGGGGCCGGGGACCAGGTATGGGGGGCGGGCGGTGGGCAGCACGCTGACCCACTCATGGGACTAACATTCCTCCAGCAAACACTCCAAGGCTAGAAAGAATCCTTGGGGCCAGGAAATCTTAAGGCCCTGAGATAAATCTCTCGAAGACTCAACATCTGTTCTGTGAAGCCACGGGCCTCACCAAGACCATGTGGCCATGAACTCCCTGAAGACAGGAGCAGCCAAGGCTTTGCGCACGACGGTCCGTCTGAAATTCCAGGTGTGGACAGGCCGGGAGGCCTAGGGGAGGGAGCTGGTGGCAGGAGGGCACGGTGGCCAGGCAGGGCCAGTGTCTCACAGCGTCAGCTCAAGGCTGAGCCTGTCCACGGGCCGGTTTCAGTCTGCAGGCCTGCAGGCAGTGGGCACCCTGTCAGAGCAAGGACCCTGGAGCCCTGGGCTTGAATTCCGGCTCAAATCCGTACCAGCTGGGCATCCTAGGGCAAGCAGCTTCACCTCTCTGTGCCGATTTCCTCATCCATGAGGCAGGGTGACAATCACTCCTCCCCTACACGACAGGTTAAATGGCAACGCGCTGGGCACAGGGCAAGCACCACAGGGTCCATGAGCAGGGCCAGGCGCACCCCAGACCCAGCCCCTCCCTAAGCAGACAGCACCCCAGCAGGGAACTTATTGGAAGGGGTCCCCTTCCTCTGTCCCCCCCACGATCGCCACAGACAAATCATGCCAAGCCAGCGCCAGGCACCTTCCCGGGGACAGAGCCCCATGGCCTGTGCCCCTGTAGCCCCTGCCTTGCACACAAGGTCACAGGGGCAGCACGTTTGGAAAAGCTAGGAACCTGTGTCTCCTCGGGCCCTCAGCCCCGAAGCACACACTGTTCGGATAACATGCGCTAGCCTCAAATTCCAGAACTGCACTCCCGTCTGTGACCACACTTGGAGGCTTAATCACCCAACATCACACCAGTCCTGCAAAGAGGGCACGGGAGTTTCCCTCTCAGGGTCCCTTGGGGAGAAGCCCATGAATGGTCTCAGCCAGTGGGCGCTCGGCGGGCTCCCCGTGCTGCTTCAGTCCCCGGAAGCTCTGCCATGCTCATGCTCGGCTCAGCCCATGACAAGGTGACGTCGGAGCTGCTCCAGGAACCACGCTCGCAACAGACAGCTGGGATCCAGCCGGGATCGTTGCCAGGCCCCAGGATGGGCATCAGGAGGTTCCAGCTCCATGCCGGCCGCTGCTGCAGGTTCCCTAAGCCCTGCCTAAGGGGTCTCCCGACCGCAAGTATGCACCAACTATGTACCCTGCAGTCTGCAAAATGCAGGTGGGAGGGACTCCCAGGCAGGAGCAGGAAGGAGACCCCAGACACGGAATCAACAGAGCCCCAAGGACCCCCGGGAGCGGCCATGGCAGCAACACTGGGAGGGCCTTCATCGCAGGAGATGCTCGTGCCAAATGCTCTGGGCAGAGAGCAGCGAGGGCTGGGGCTCCAGGAAGGGAGGGAGCAGCAAAGACAGGCACCAAAGCTGGCAGAGCAGAGGCAGGCAGGGCTACAGTGGCTCCCAGGCGTCACAGGCCCTGCGGGTCCGGGTGTCACCTCGTGGGCAAGGGAGTATCACTTGGGAGTGAGCCGGGTCTGCACCTGAGGACCCCGGGGGACCAGGCCGGTCAGGGACGAATCCAGGCCAGGGGCTGAGCGTGCTTAGGCAACTGGGCGGCGACAGAGAGCCCGTGTCAACCCTGGGGCTTGGAGGGCAGGACACAGGGTGCAGTCTCGGGGCGGGGGGGCATCCAGACCAGCTCCCAAAGCCTCTGCACAGCTGTCACCCCAACTGTGTGGTAGGGGGCCGCACATGGTCCCCTGGACAGGGGCAGAGTCCAGCCTCGAGAAGCCCTCCAGGACATCCCCAGTTACCTGAGCCACACGCAGGCCACAGGCCCAGGACCCCGGGAAGGGCCCCCTGCCCTCCCGGAAGCCAGCACTTCTAGAGCAATCATCAGACTCAGAGACAAGACAAGCTCCTGACTCCCGCTGACCCCAAGGGCAAAGGGCGGCTCCTGAATCAGAGTGGCCGGGAGGCCACCCGTCTCCAGAAACAGGAACCTGAGCCAGCACCACCACGGCCCCCAACCCCCAGGAGCACGGACAGTGGCCGTGAAGGATTCTCCTGAGCCTTCAGGAAAGGGGTTCCCCCCAAGGCCCTCGATGGAAGAGCCCCCAGATGTGGCAGAGGCACAGCTGTGGCTCCAGCTGGGTTGTGACCACAGCAGTGGAGGGCCCCGGGCAGCACACAGATAGTCGACTGCAAGGGCATCTCAGGCCGGAGCCCAGCACCGCCCGGGCCGTCTGCCCCCCGACAGGGTGAGGGCCCTGCACGGTGGTGCGCTGGCCCCTGGCAACTGGCATCTTGAGGGCACTGGAGCAAAGCACGAGCAATGTCGAGAGCAATCCCACCGGGCCCTGAGCCGGGCCTTCTCATCTGGTTAGAGACAAAAGTCACCTGCTGACAGACTGGGAGCTTGTCCATATTAATGATGCCTCATGGGATTTTTTTTTTTAATTCTACAAATTGAACAACTTTATTTTTCTCTTTATGTACTTTTGCTCCCCCCACACCAATTTTAATAAAATCCATTTTAGATCTGAAAAAAAAAAAAAAAGAACACATCACAGTATTTCTTAAAGAAATACAACCCTGGAGGGCCTGTGGACAAGATCCTTCCTCGGGCCTGAGACAGCCATGAGGTCTGACCTACAGCCGGCAGAAAGGACGGGGGACGACAGCCTTGGGCCCCTGTCCCGGCAGCGACGGGAGACCCGGTGCTGCCACGTGTGAGAGGGCTGACCAGGAGTGACCGGGAAGTTCTGGAAGAATGTCTTCCAGCAGCTTCTTTAGCCATGATAGTGCTGCACTGACTCGAGACTCGCTTCCCCAGGGGATGTTTTGTTCTTTTGAAAAAGAAGAAAAGGAAAAGCTGGGTTTGAAAAACTTACACAGAAAGTGAATTAAATAAAGGCTCATGAGCCGGTAGTTTTCTTCAGAGCTTCCAACCCTGAGAAACTGAGTTTAGTTTGAAAGAGAGGATCAAGCATGGTCTCACCAGCCCCCCTGTCTCCTGGGGAGAGGGACGGGCACAGACGGAGACCCAGGCCCAGGGTGCCCCGCCCCCCCACCCCTTCTGGGAAATCTCAAAACAGAGCTGAACTCTAGTTACTGCTGTCAGAGAACAAGCAGAGATACAAGCCCGCCTTAGAGAACGCTGGGGGGTAAACGCATAGAAGGACCCCTGCCCTCACCCCAGGCTGGGGTGCAGCAGGACCCCGGGGTGCAATTCCCGTCCAGTCATACAGCCTGAGATGGGGCCCTGCAGACTACACACACCCGGCGTGATGTTCTCCTGGCCACTCGGGGTCACAGAACACAGCTCCACTCCTGCGTTTCCCGGGGTCTGGCAGTGGCAGGAGGCCTCTCACAACACGGAGTTGATGGCCCCAGGATGCAGAAACCTCCTTTCTCTCTCATCCGACCTCAGTGCCCACCATCAGCTAGGTGCCCAGGGGTGGGGACACACTGAGAAGGACACACTGCTTCCTTCCTCACCCTGGGCCCCCAAAGAAGCAGGAGGCCCTCTCACTGCTCAGAGGCCATTCGGGGTCCTGAGGTCAGGGCTGGGCTGCCTCCTGACACGCAAAGGGGTGCAAGCTCCACTGTGGTCCAATGAGAGCCTGTTTCCTCAACTCACAGACAAATGTGGAGTTTTTCTCTCCCACTAACAAGAATACACGTTATAGAAAAACTAAAGTGCAGAAGGGTGAAGGGAAGAAAATAAAAGTCACCCACAGACCTCCCCCCAAAGACGGCCTTTCCCCACATAGACCTGTGCACATCTGACTCAGCCGTCGTGGGGCCTAAGGGCACCTTCACCTCCCAGAGGCTGGCGGGGCCCAGCTGGGATGGTCTCTGGCCCAAGGTTTAGGCCCAAATCTGCAGGATGGATGGCATTTGGCATAAAGCCAGGACACCGAGTCTAAGAGGAGGGCCGCCCAGTCGCCCTCCTGCCCCGCTCCCCGCCTCAGTGACACCCACAAACCAAGCCCCCTGGCAGCATAAGGACTCGGGCCCAACTCGGGAAGGTGCCTCCTGTCCAGCCCAAGCCCACATGTCCTGTTCAGGGGGCCTGGCCTGCGCCACGTTCACGTGGACGCGAGTCCAGGAGCAGGAGAGACAGCCCTGTTAAGAGGGCCCCAAAGCACCCCCACGGCCACACACTTCCTGGGCAAGAAGCTGCTTTCCTGACCAACGCAGATGCTGGCTGCAGTGACTCTCAAGACAGCAAACCAGGGGAGGCCTGGACAGTGCCGCCAACGCTCGGGAGCTTCAATTCCAGAAATTTCTACTTCGCAAGGATTCCATAAATTCCCTCTTCTCCAAACACTGGGAAGAGAACCCAATCTTCTGTTTCATAACCAAGTGTTTTCCCCTCGTCCACACCTGGGTTCCTAACGGCCTCCAACATCACCGCCATCTCCACACATCCACGTGAGATGCTCGCGTGGGCTCATCACCCAGGGGACCGTCTGCCGCGCCAGGCCTTTGGTGGGCAAGGTGGACGGGGCTGTCTCCCTGAGTTAGAAACACACCTGCCTTCTGACGAAGCAGCAACACATCTAGGGCCTGACGCTTTGGAGGCCCTCACCTGGTGGGACACGGGCGTCACTGCAGCAGTTAGTTTTAGCAGCAACAGAAGGGCCCACTGCTTCAGAGCACTTAAATACATTACGTTACGCTCAGGCCAAGGACGACAATGCAGTCTACTCAGGACCAGCCTTCTTCCCGACCTGCTGGCCTCGGGCCAGCACCCTATTGTCATTCTAACAGTTTGGGAAAGTGTTCACATACCAGACAGACCCCGCCTTCCAACAGTCACTTAAAAATCTATTCAGTATTCTTACTTATTTTTCCCTCGAGAGGTGACTTTCAAGCCCATTGAAATTTTGGCAGGAAGAATAATAAACTACTAAGTTAACCAGGGAGTGATAATCATTCTATCACGTATAATCTTTCTTGTCCTGAACCGCGGTATTTTTTTCCTGTTCAAATTTCCTCTTATCCTACACCTCAGGTGAGCGGCTTTGTGGGTTCACACAGGTCGAAGTTAGGTCTTCCTCCCAACAACGCTTTTTGTTACCTGCCAATTTAGCCTTCCTTTCTAATGTGAAGTTTCTGTTTCATACCTTATTTCAAATGTCCAAGGCCTTATAGGGTCATGACGATCCCAGGAAGCTCTGATGCGGGAGAAGCCAGAGAACAGACAGGCTCTCACCTACATCCCTGCCGTCTGCCTCCAGGGCCCTTGGCCCTGGGTCAGGTAGAGCATTGCCTTGAAGACAGGGAGGTGTGCTCCCTCCACCCGTGGGGCCGGGGCCAACACTGAGTGTCTAGGTTTTCAAAGGCCTGAGAGGTTGTCATGACCCGTGGGGCAAACGTAGGCTGGTCCCTGAACCTCACACAGAGCACAGTGTGGTCTGAGAGAATGTCCCCCCAGCAGAAAAGCAGATACAGCTTCAGAAAAAGACAAGAGAGGGGAGCCAGCTACAAACAGAGGGCCTGTCTACTTGGCAGAGGCCCCAATATTTTAGGCCCCTAAGATGCCTCACCAAGACAAATGCAATTAATCTTCCGAGTCGACTAATGGCTTACCTAAGAAAGAAAGAAATCTAGCAAGAGAAAAAGAGAGAAAGGGATGGAGGGAGCAAGGAAACACTGGACTACTCTATCAAGTGAGGGGTGGACATGAAACAGGAACCCACAGGTCGAGTTTCTACAGTGATCTGCTCTGAAACAATAATGGGAAATCCATGTTCTATGCATTATCTAACAACATGTGTATCTGATACATAATATCTATTTTAATGTTCTATAATGCTTCCTTCCACAACTGGGGTGGCAAATAGCAAAGAGGGAAACCTGGGAGGCAGGGGGTGTGGACACCACTGCTTCTTAGGGATAGAATCCTGCTGTTATTCACTCAATAAACATCGAGAAAAGAACAAAGCTATGCTAAAGCACCGCGGGAGGCAAGAATGCAGAACAGGTTGACAGAACGCAGCCAGACATTCAAGAGAGACTGCAAGACACAGAACCGTTCTCGACTGTGTGTTGGAAGGAATCGTCACCTCTTCTGAACTCACACCTTTCCCCAATGGACTTCCTCTTGTTGACTCAGCCTCAGTCTCACAACTTGCTCTGGGCAACAGGACCCTGGTTTGAGAAGTGCCTTTTTACAGCTCTGCCACGACCATGAGAAGGTCCTCTGCCCTCGAGAGTCACTGATGCCTTGGCCTGGGCCCCAGAATGAACACGTGGAAGTTGACCCAAGAGTCAACCTCTGGCAGGAGCCAAACTAGTTAGAGGTAACACAGACCAGTCAACCTCCACCCAAATCAACAGAAACATGAGCAAGATCTTGAATGACTGACGCTGCAGGACCCTCAGTTCTGGGATGTTTGTTATGCAGCCTTGTTGTGGCGATAGCTGACTAATACAGATGGCTTCCCCAAAGGGAATCTACAAGCCACTTAGAGACAGCTCGTCTCTCTACATTCATAAAGAAACCAAAGCTACTTACCAGGCTCACCCTTCTTCTTTGACCCAGACTTCTTCTTTGCAGGAGCCTCTTGCTTTGGTGCTTCCTGGCTCTGGACCATGTCTGCATTTTTGCCCTGGGTAGCTGACTCTGCCTTTTTACCCTGATTGGCAGATGCATCCACCTTCTTGCCCTGGTTGGGGGACCCTTCTGACTTTTTGCCTTGGTTCGAGGTTCCCTCTGCCTTTTTCCCTTGATTGGGGGTCCCATCTGCTTTTTTCCCCTGGTTCGCAACACCCTCCGCCTTTGTGCCCTGATTAGCAACTGAATCTGCCTTTTTGCCCTGATTCTGGCCTGCCTCCGCTTTTCTGCCCTGGTTCTGGGCCCCCTCTGCCTTCTTGCCCTGGTTCTGGGCCCCCTCTGCCTTCTTGCCCTGGTTCTGGGCCCCCTCTGCCTTCTTGCCCTGAGTGGGGGTCCCTTCTGCCTTCCTGCCCTGGTTCTGGGCCCCCTCTGCCTTCTTGCCCTGGTTGGGGGTCCCATCTGCTTTTTTACTCTGGTTTTGAACCACTTCTACCATTTTGCCCTGGTCCAGGGTACTCTGTTCTTTCCTGCCCTGATTCTGGTTCCCCTCTGCCTTTTTGCCCTGATTCTGGTTCCCCTCTGCCTTCTTGCCCTGGTTCTGGGCCCCCTCTGCTTTCTTGCCTTGGTTCTGGGCCCCCTCTGCCTTTTTGCTCTGGTTCTGGGACCCCTCTGATTTCTTCCCTTGGTTCTGGGCCCCCTCTGCCTTCTTGCCCTGGTTGGCGGTTCCCTCAGATTTCTTTCCCTGGTTCTGGGCCCCTTCTGCTTTCTTTCCCTGGTTTTGGGCTCCCTCTGCCTTCTTGCCCTGGTTCTGGGCCCCCTCTACCTTCTTGCCTTGGTTCTGGGCCCCCTCTACCTTCTTGCCCTGGTTCTGGGCCCCCTCTACCTTCTTGCCCTGGTTCTGGGCCCCCTCTACCTTCTTGCCCTGGTTCTGGGCCCCCTCTACCTTCTTGCCCTGGTTCTGGGCCCCCTCTGCCTTCTTGCCCTGGTTTTGGACCCCCTCTGCCTTCTTGCCCTGGTTGGGGGTTCCTTCTGCCTTCTTGCCTTGGTTCTGGGACCCCTCTGATTTCTTGCCCTGGTTCTGGGCCCCGTCTGCCTTCTTGCCCTGATTCTGGGCCCCCTCTGCCTTCTTGCCCTGATTCTGCACCCCCTCTGCCTTCTTGCCTTGGTTCTGGGCCCCCTCTGATTTCTTGCCTTGGTTCTGGGCCCCCTCTGATTTCTTGCCTTGGTTCTGGGCCCCCTCTGCCTTCTTGCCTTGGTTCTGGGTCCCCTCTATCTTCTTGCCCTGGTTGGGGGTCCCCTCTGATTTCTTGCCTTGGTTCTGGGCCCCCTCTGCCTTCTTGCCCTGGTTCTGGGACCCCTCTGCCTTCTTGCCCTGGTTCTGGGCCCCCTCTGATTTCTTGCCCTGGTTCTGGGCCCCGTCTGCCTTCTTGCCCTGGTTCTGGGCCCCCTCTGCCTTCTTGCCTTGGTTCTGGGCCCCCTCTGCCTTCTTGCCCTGGTTGGGGGCCCCCTCTGCTTTTTTGCCTTGGTTCTGGGCCCCCTCTGATTTCTTGCCTTGGTTCTGGGCCCCCTCTGATTTCTTGCCTTGGTTCTGGGCCCCCTCTCCCTTCTTGCCTTGGTTCTGGGCCCCCTCTCCCTTCTTGCCCTGGTTGGGGGTCCCCTCTGATTTCTTGCCTTGGTTCTGGGCCCCCTCTGCCTTCTTGCCTTGGTTCTGGGCCCCCTCTGCCTTCTTGCCCTGTGTAGAGCTAGTGGCAGGGGCACTACCTTTGGCACCCACTGGGGACACCACCACCATAGGCACCTCCTTGGGAGCAGCTTCCAAGATGGCAGCCTTTGAGGCAAGAACCTGGATGGAGTTCACTACCGAGCTGACTGCTGGTTCCACCTTTGCCACTTTTTTCTCCTTCTTCTTTTTGTCCTTTGGGGAAGAAGCCAGCTTCTCTTGGAGAATGGCTGGTACTGTGGCCACAGGGGCAGTGGCCACAGGGGACTGGACTGGGGTTGGAGCCACCGCCACTGCTGGTGCCCACACTGGGTCCTTGGGGACGATGGTCACGCTAGGGTTGGGCTCGTGGTCAGGTATTTTCCCATTGGGCTTCTCCTCCTTTTTCTTGGTCTTTCCTTTCTTCTCCACTGTCTTCTCCTTCTTCTTCTTCTCCACTTTCTGGTGGCTGGTCTTCGCCATTTCCTTGCGCTGGTTGGCCAGAGCTTCTTCATATGACGTCTCCTTCATGGAGAAGGTTGAGACCAGGAAGATGCCGATGGCAGAAACCACCATGAATCCACCAAAGACCACAACCCCCAAGGTCTGAGTGTCGTAAATATCCATCCTGGCTGGTTTTCCTTTCACCTGCCAAATACATACATGGCAATTACTTTCTGTAGAAACTGAGGCATTTGACAGTCACCGTCCCCACTCGCAACACCTAACATATGGCTCCACTAATCCTTCAGACTGATAAAATCAAAGAAGAAACAAACCAGGCAATCTCTGCTGTCACCTGTTCTCCCTGCCCCCTCAGAAGCGAGCAACTTTTACACAAGCTGGGACACACAAAGCCACAGAGAGACGGCAGCAGGCAGCTCCATGACCAGGGCATGTGGCGCCCATGCAACTCAGAAGCCTGACCCCAGGTCAAGATGTTCCCCACCACAGGGTCAAAGATGCACATGAACACAAGCACAGGCCAGTGTTAGATAACTGGAAGTGGCAAGGACAGGGCCAAAGTGCCAACCACATCAGGAGCAGGAGCCCCCCGGTCATAGGGGATGACTGTAGAAATGGGAGCACTAGGCTGATGTATCTTTTGCTTTCTCATATCAGGACAGATTTCCCCCGCCGCCACCCCAACTCAAGTTGGCTGATATTAAGAATACCATGTGAGTCAAATCAAAGAAAGCTGCTGGCTCTTGCTTAGTGTGCCGGCCAGTGGGTCTCATAAGCGCTCTTTCTCTGCTGCCCCCTCTTCCCCTAGGCTGATAAACACAAGCACCCACCTAGAGGCAGAGATGAGAACCTACGCATTACAATCCCAAAGGTGATCAACACGTGGTGAGGAAAAACACATGAGGAAACAGGACGTATCAATTCTGGGAGGCCGACCAAGTAAGGCCTCAGGTCTGAATTCCACAACCAGAGGCGGCAGTGAGGGAGGGGGACAGCGCCACCAGGCCCACTCCTCACCCTGGGGAGAGGACCCTTTGTCTGATGACACACTCCCAACCACGAGGATGAACCACCCTTCTCGCTGGCTGGGGACCGAAGTCCACAGGGTTGGATGTGGCCAGGTCCACACCCAACAGCTGTCAGCCGGGCTACGCTTGACTTCAGTGAGGAACTCAAGGGGTCCATTTCTTGGATACACTCAACGCTTACCAACTAATTCTGCTGCTGCTATCGCAATTCCAGTCCCCTGACCTGGGGAGGGACAGACAGAGCCCAGCTCCCCCAGGAGGACCAGCAGTGCAGCAGCTATGGGAACGCATGTGTGAGAGGCTAGGGGAGGGCATGGGGAAAGGAGGAGAGCTAAGTGGTCCCCCAAACCTCTGGAGCTGGGGTAGGCCAGGCCCAGGCTTCTCAGTGGCTTAAAACTTGAGATTTCTCTTCCTGCGCAAGTGGGGGCTTCTAAACAGCCATGGAATCCAAATTTTGACATTAGGGGGTTTGAGAGGCGGGACTGAGCTCAGCATCCTATTCTAAGGAAAATCACTCTGATCATAGGAAAAACGTATGACTTTGCTGTCTTTCTACAAAACCCCTGCAGGAGGAAGGCGGACTATGCCCTGCTCTCCAGGGCAGCACCTTCCTCAGGGGCAGCTGGACACTTACTTCTCCCAGATTGTTGCCGGGGGCTGCAGCTCTGGGTCAAACTCCACATTCTGGTCCGCAAGCCCGAGGCGGCTCATGGAGCCTCCAGGTCTTGGGGCAGCAAGTTCTGACCTCTGGCCATGGGTGCCACACACACAGAAGTCAGGAGCCTTCAGGACCACACTCACAGTTGAGTGCAAAAAGCCTGGCGGGAGGGGTCCAGGAGGCGGGAGGGTGGGGACAAGAAGCTGGAAGGTTCCACCATCCCCTTCTAATCCCCGCTGCTCGGTGGGCATCCACAACTGAAATGCTGGGTCCTCACAAGGACCCCTCAGAACTCTGTCAACACAGACACGTTTCAGGTACGAGGCGATAGCATAATCATGACATCCATCCTATTCAGGTGACAAAATCCTCCGACCTACTCTGTAGCACAGGAAACTCTACTCAATATCCAGGAAAAGAACCTGAGAAAGAGCAGATACAAAAACCCTCTGCAATGCCCTTTTCCAGAGGCAGCACCTGGCCAGGGGCCTGGGTCACCCGGCTGCAGGTCTGCAAGCCCTGGGTCCCCAACGTGCCCTGGAGGGCAGGTCCCATGGAGGCCCTGGGCCCCCAGCCCCCAGAACAGGCATTGCCCTGGCCCATCTCAGCTCCCCCCCGACACCCTCAACTTCATCCCCTTTCTAGCACCATGGATTCTGCAGCTGAGTGGTTTGGGCAGAAAAGCCATGGATGGAAAGCTGGCTTTGGCTCTCAAGTTAGGCAAACACAGGATGCAAGATATTCGCTGTCGGGGGCAGAGTGGAGAGAAGCCAGCTGCGAGAGCGGTTCCCTCTGCACGGGCAGACAGACATCTGAGGCCATCACTTCCTAAGCCTCCAAATACGCTCAAGGTCAGTCTTCAAGGTTAGCCTGCCAGGTGCTCCACACACAGTCAAAGGCCTGGCAGAAACCTCCCACAAGGTTTTAAGACTCTGCTGTGTGCCACTGCATCCTGAGTGGGCTGACCACAGAGAATCTGTGCTGTCGATCCCAGAAACTTCTACGAAATGTACACGTTTATTTACAACAGCGGATCTGCTTAGAGTGTGAAGCAGAAGGCCAGCCAGCACAGGGAGCAGATGGCCGGCCCGAGGCTCAGGAACCACTCCCAGGCTCTGTGGCTGAAACTCTGGGCCCACCTTGGAGGTGCTGAGGGCATGGCTTTCTTCTGCTCCTGGGAGTCAGGACTGGGGAACAGAGGTTGTATGGACACCCCAAGCATGGACTACTGCTGCTGAGTCACTCGGTCTGACCAGGCTAGTGCAGTTTGGCGAGGTCAGTCCAATCTGGCAACAGGGATTTGGGTTGGTTTTGCAAAAGGACTCTCAACAGCACTCCTCGGGCTGTGCCGTGTCAACACCCAGCTGTGCCGTGGGGGGCCATGTGAGGGCACTCTGAGAAACTACAGCAGGGGGTGGGGAGGGGGGTGTCAAAGAGACCCAGCCCCATTTCCTGGGTGTAAGGTGACTTACCAGGAAGGCACAAAACTAAAACAGAATGACAACAGAATAAGGACGTTAGCAGATATGACTGCATCATCAAGTATTTCAAATATACAGAAGATTAAGAAAACCATTCTGAACAGCCATTTATCCACCACCCAGGTTTAGCAAATCAAAAAGTCTCCCCCATTTACTTTAGATAAACATTCAGTGTCTCATCTTTCCTTCCACAGAGGACCAACACCCAGTGTGCCCCCATGCTCAGCCATGAGTGCCCACCAGACAAGCCCAGGACCACCCTGGCAAGGGCTGCATGGGACCAGCCCTGCGAGTGTCACTGGACAATGTTTTATCCTCCAGAACACACCACCGGCCCAGGGTGGGCACTGTGCCACCAGATGCTGCCAACTGCTCCCTGGGGCAGCACGAGGCCCCATCCTCTACTCACCCTCTGGACATGTCCCCACCAGATGCCAGCGATGCTAGGCCTCCCACAGAGATGAGCACTTCACGCCTCTCCTATGATGTAGCCTGCTCACATGCTTGGCCTGTCTTCTGAAGGGTTGCCTTTTTCTTTGATTTACAGTTGTCCTTTACATAGCTTGGATACGAACCATTTGTTGTTTTCAATGTATCCAAGTCTGTGGAGCTGACTCCTTGGGAAACACCCTGATGCTAGGAAAGACTGAGAGCAAGAAGAGACGGCGGTGACAGAGGATGAGACGGTTGGATGGCATAACTGACTCAACGGACATGAGTTTGAGCAAACTCCAGGAGATGGTGAAGGACAGGGAAGCCTGGTATGCTGCAGGGGCTGTGCCAAGAGTTGAACACAACTTAGCAACTGAATAGCAAGTCTCTGGTTTCATTTCCATCCATCTTGTTTTCACAGTGTCTTCTTGTATCACAGCTGTTGCCCCAGAGTCTGGGACTGCCCAGGTGGCACTAGTGGTAAAGAACCCATCTGCCAGTGCAGGAGATGTAAGAGACTCAGGTTCGATTCCTGGGTCGGGAAGATCCCCTGGAGGAGGGCATGGCAACCCACTCTAGTATTCTTGGCTGGAGAATCCCATGGACAGGGGAGCCTGGTGGGCTGCAGTCCATGGGGTAACAAAGAGTCGTACACGACTGAAGCAACTTAGCACACAAGCCACAGAGTCAAAGGTAATCTGTTTCCTTTTTCTTTTAAGGAAAAGACTTTTGCTCTCCTTTCAATCTAAATAATCACTCAGTCGTGTAAAGAGGCAACGCAGTTCTAGGGGTCAAAACTTAAAAGGCACAAAACGGCTGATACAGAGTAAAAACCTCCCTATACCCCTGCCTTAGCCACCCAGGTCCCAGCCACTGGGAGAGAAGTCCTTTACTGTTTATTTTCTTCCACACACTTCAGAAAGCTTTCCGTAGTTCGGTTTAATCACCTGGGATTTACTCTGGCATATGACAGGAAACACTGTCAGCTTCTCTCACGGCTTAAATTACCTGGCACCCCTTCTGAACTGGTCCACCCTCCTCCCTTCTCCTCCTTGCACAGTTGCCTCTGCGCCACCAGGTTTGATGAACTTACACTCTGTCCCACCTGCATATTTATCTGTGCCCAGCATCAATACCATATTTTGGCCCATGCATCCCCTCCAAATCCCAATTCCATCGGGATTTTTGAAACAGACTGAATTTACAGATGAAGGTGGGGACAGTTGACTGTACACCATGGGAACTGTCACTGAACAGAGTGTGTAGTTGTATAGCACTCCATTTATTTAAATGTCCTTTTATATTATACTTGCAAAGAGCTTTAATGATCTCTATAGAAAGTCTTACACGTCTTTTTTGTTGTTGTTAAGGTTATTGCTATTTTTAGGTGTACAAGAAAAAGATACCTTTTTCTATTTCTAGCTACAGGCATCCAGCAAAGTTATTCATATTTACACATGTGTTGTTTATCCAGATAATTACGCTAAACTTTCCTCAAATACAGGAGTTTGTAGATTCTCTTCAAGAAAAAAAAAAATCACCTATGAAAAAAGCCAGCTGTTTCTTGCTTCCTAAGCCGTATCATTGCCTCTCTTTTTCTTACGTCCCTGAGCCGGGCAAGAACTCTGAACAGGCTTGCTGGTCTTGTCGCTGAGTCTCCATTTCTGATGTGTCACTATTAGATGCTGTGTTGGTAGAAAACTTTTTAAGAGTATCAGGTTAAGCTGTCTTATATTCCTAGTTACCTTTCCTTTTTAATAACTAGGCATTAAGTTTGAGCAAGTGCTTTTTCTTTATCAGTTGACATTTTCTCTAGTCTGAAATGGGTTGAACTAAAATAACATACATTCTAGTGTTAACTCACAGATGGTTCTGAGTGTGCAGACACTTCTTGATGGTGGGTCTTTTCCTTCTTAATCTCTCACTAGATTTGGCCTGTTGACATTTTCCTGGGGGATTCGGGGCTGTGAGCTCTCACGTGAGGGGAGGCAGAATCATCCTCACACTGCTTCCACAGTTTCGGCAGCAAGGTCGCCTCAGTCTCATAAGCTAAGGGTCACCCCTTTCCCTCTGTTCTTTGCAGATTCAGAAGAATGGCCTGTAAAACCATCAGAGTCTGGTTTTTTGCGATCTGTTCCTGGAGGGGGAGGAGTGGGTATAGAGCTGCTTTTTTTAAAAAGTTGAAATATAGGTGCTGTATAAGATTATATAAGTTACAGATGTACAACATAGTGATTCACAATTTTTAAAGGTTTTTTAAGTATAAAACTGCTCCGTCCATAGTTATTATAAAATATTGGTTATGCTCCCCATGTTGTACAATATACTCTTAGGGCTTGTTTTATTTCATTTTATTTTTGTAGTTAAGGCAATGGCACCCCACTCCAATACTCTTGCCTAGAAAATCCCATGGATGGAGGAGCCAGGTAGGCTGCAGTCCATGGGGTCGCTGAGGGTCAGACACGACTGAGCGACTTCACTTTCACTTTGCACTTTCATGCACTGGAGAAGGAAATGGCAACCCACTCCAGTGTTCTTGCCTGGAGAATCTCAGGGACGGGGGAGCCTGGTGGGCTGCCGTCTATGGGGTCGCACAGAGTTGGACAGGACTGAAGTGACTTAGCAGCAGCAGTTATACCTCTTAATCCCTTTCCCCTGTTCAGCCCCTCCCCCTTCCCATCCCCCCACTGGTAAACACTAATTTATTTCCTATTATCTGTGAATCTGCTTCTTTTTTGTTATATTCACTAGTTTGTTGTATTTTTTAGATTCCACACGTAAGTGATATCGCGCAGTATTTTTCTTTCTCTGTCTGACTTATCTCACTTCACACAATACCCTCTAGGTCCACCTATGTTGTTGCAAATGGCAAAATTTCATTCTTTTTTTAATGGCTAAGAAGAACTCTATTAGTATTTCACTATATTCATATTCTATATGCATCTGACGTCTTCTTTATCCATTCATCTGTCTGTGGACATTCATGTTGTTTCCACGTCTTGACTACTGTAATTAGTGTTGCTATGAACACTGGGGTGCATGTATCTTTTTGAACTAGTGCTTTTGTTTTCCTTCTGATACATACCCAGGAGCAGAACTTCTGGGTCATATGGTTGTTCTATTTTTAGTTTTTTGAGGAACCTCCATACTGTTCTTTTCCACAGTGGCTGCACCAATTGACATTACTACCAACTGTGTATGAAGGTTCCCTTTGGTAGAGAGCTGACTTTACCTGCTATTTCAATTTCAATGATGATTCCAGGACCCGTTTATGGGTTTGTGATTCAATCTACATGATTAATTTTCATCACTCCTTCTTCTAACTTTCACTGGTTCATTCTGTTCTTTCTAACTGCTTGACATGAACATTTATAAATTTTCAGGCCTTTTTTTCTTTTTTCTTGCAGCAAATACTTAAGGTAATAAGTTTTCCTGTAAAGTACTACTGTAGCTTCATCCTCCAAGCTACAATGCACTATTTTCATCGGTGCTCAGTTTGAAGTATCTTCCAGTTCCCAAAAGACCTGACTCACAAAGTGGCAGCGTTAACTTAACATTCCTAACATTCTTAACATTCCTAACATGTGAGGGCTTTGAATTACCATCAACAATCCTAATTCAACTGCACTGTCCATCAGAGGATCTATTCTGTGTGAGACAGGTCGAAGCTTTTACACTTGTAACCATGAACCAGGAAGATAACTTGACCCAGGACACATACATGCACCCTCTTATATGCACAGTATGTATGAAAGTCAAAGTGAAGTCGCTCAGTTGTGTCCTACTCTTTGCAACCCCAAGGACTGTAGCCTGCTAGGTTCCTCTGTCCATGGGGTTCTCCAGGCAAGAATACTGGAGTGCACTGCCATTTCCTTCTCCAACAGTATGTATATGAACATGTAAATAATAAGACTTTCATGAAACAGTAACTCAGTATTAGCATGTGTCCTGCACTGGTATCTCCTAAGCCATCAACATTTTTTTGAAGTTTTTCACAACAAATTAAATTGACTTTGAGGGTCACGGCATGCTGGGCCTGCAGTCTGACAAAGCACTGGCTTGGATTATAATGTTGGGGTGTTTTGCTAGATTGTGGTCAGCTTTTAAAAACATGTACTATGGGAGAGATTGCAGGCAGAAGGAGAAGAAGGTGGCAGAGGATGAGATGGCTGGATGGCATCACCGATTCAATGGATGTGAACTTGGGCAAACTCCAGGAGATGGTGAGGGGCAGGGAGGTCTGGCATGCTGCAGTCCATGGGGTTGCAAAGAGTCGGACACGACTGAGAGCGACTGAACAACCACAATGTACCCTGTGGACTGAAGACTGCATGTTCCGGTGCATAACCTTCTGCAGAACCCCATTCATTTTCTATTTAACCTAACAGCTATTGAGAGCTTTAAGAATCTCCCTCTGTGAGCATGGATTTGTCAGTTTCTCCTGGGAATCTGTCAATCTGTGCTCTATCAGGAGGGCATCTTATTAGACTATAAAATCAGAACTGCGACATCTTCCTGATAAAGTGCCTACTATTTTATCCTCTATTATAAAGTGATCCTCTTTATCCCTAATGATTTTCTTTCACTTCATTGTCTGATTATTTTAAAAGTTACATCAGTTTCTGGGGGGGTTAATATTGGCCCAGAATCATTTTCTGTTCTTCACTTGCAACCTTTCTGGGGTCATGTTTTAAGTGGAACTCTTAAAAATAGCATATAGCTGGATTTTCTTTTAAGACTAGCATGGCAATTTGTCTTTGTAACTGGTGGGTCCAGTTCATCAACATCCTCTGTGATTCCCTATGTATTTGGACTCATTTACACCTCATCTTGTTATTCTTGTTTACAGTACTTTTTCTTTGCTTATTCCTCATTTTCTTATTTTATTTTGCATTCCACTAGACATCTTGTCCTCTGCGCTTGAAAGTTACACTCTTCTGTTTTTGTGTGTGTCTATGTGCAAGTGCTCTTTTAAAAAACGGTGATTAATCAAAAAAAAATTGTGATTAAAATGCCTTTTCCCGTTACATTCTCTTAACACACACACCTGACAGCAGACACTTCCGAACAAAGGAAGAACCACAGAAGCCTTGGGTCTGGGCCTCCATGAAGGGGGGTTCCTTTCCTCCCCACCTGCTTCTCCCTCACACACACCTGGACCACCTGCAGGTACTCTGCAGTTCCAGACACTCATGCTTATATTTCCCAAATGGTCCCCCGTCTGTCTGCCCGTCACTGCTTCCTGAGTTGAAGGCCTCCTGCATCTCTGAGTCTCCCCAAAGCACATCCTTGATCACCTGTTTCAGCAAGAATCTCCTCTTAGCAGCATTCTCAGTCCTTGCAGCCCTGAAAGGATTTCTTTTCTTCATTGTCATTCAGCATGAATGGTTAGCTGAGTACAGAATTCCATGCTGAGAGCTACTTACTCTCACCGCTTTGAAGATACTGTTTTATTTCTCTGGCTTTTTTTTTTTTTTTTTTTTTTGGTGGGGGGTGGGGCGGGAGTGCTTAGTATTAAAAGGCATGTTGTCAATTTATCATTTATAAGACCTTTAAAAAAAAGATCTCATTACTTTTAAGATCCATCTTTTGGGTTCTGAGGATTCAACAAAACCTTTAGGTGTGTAGTTATTTTTATCATCTAATTCAGGCTCACCATGCTTTCTCACATGTTTCATGGGTTCTGGGAGGCAATGCTCCTGCTTTTCTGCACTAACTCCTAACTGCACCTCAACCTCTGCCACCACTCAGGAGAGACCCTCAGACCTGTGTTCCACTTCACCGATTGTCTCTTCAGCTGAATCTAACCAGCTCTGTAATCAATCAGTCCTTTGAGGTTCTTTTTTTTTTTCCAAGTTTGCCTTGTTTTTTCCCTGGTGCTATTTTTCCCCCATTATTGGTTTTCAGTACTTTTATACCTCTTAATAGTGACTCTGGGGGGATTTTATCAGTGACAATCCTGTCTGGTCTGAATTTCAGGCTTGTCTCCAAAGAGCTATTTTATCTCTGCTTCAACAAGGCCTTAGGAGAAAGCAACAGTGAGGACAAATTTTTAGAGGCAGTATCATCTCCAGTCAAACATTCCCAGCCTCTCCTGCCTCAGGACAAACAGTCTTATCATCTCCACGCCCCCCACCCCTCAACTAGCAGCCCTTTTAGCGCAGGTTTTACATGGGAATATGGAGGGGGATTCCATTCCCTTCACACAGCTCCCACCTGGACATAAACGCCAAAGACCCAAGACCCAGACTGGATGGTGACACCCACTCCACAGGGCCAGCTTACATCTGTGTCCCTGCCACTTACCCCCCTCCCCGGGGGCTTATGGCCTCTGGCAATCTCTTTTACTACCCTGCAAGCCCAGCTATATTTTTTAGAGAATGCTTATTTGGGCTTCCCTTGTGGCTCAGCTGGTAAAGAATCTGTCTGCAAAGCAGGAGACCTGGGTTCCATCCCTGGGCTGGGAAGATCCCCTAGAGAAGGGAAAAGCTACCCGCTCCAGTATTCCAGTCTGGAGAATTCCATGGACTGCACAGTCCATGGGGTCGCGAAGAGTCGGACACAGCTGAGCGACTTTCACTTTTGGAGAAGGAAATGGCAACCCACTCCTGTACTCCTGTGTGGAAAACTCCATGGACGAAGGAGCCTGGTAGGCTACAGTCAATATGATCTCAAAGAGTCATACATGACTAAGCAACTTCACTTCCCTTATTAACTCCATCTAACATGAAATCTTCAGATCACCTCATCTTAAATTTTAAGGGTAACCTCTAATTCTTTTCTTTTAAACCAGAAAAACTAAGAGAAAAATTGGTAACTGAAAGATATATTCAGAAATAATATATTTCATGTTCTAAGAGGATGGAAATAACTGACTTCCTATTTTCAAGAAACAATGCTATTCATTTTAAAGAAAGCTAAAACACCAAAAATAGAAATGTACTCTATTCCAAGCCTTGGCTTATTCATTGGCCATTTCAGATTCAATTTCTTTGCCTAAGGAAAAAGAAATAAATAAATAAACCACTGACATGTTTTTGTGTTTCTCCAAAATAATAGTCTTTGGAAAAGTTAGGTACATAAATAGATCTAAATTTTCTTGCCTCATCAGTGAAGACCATACCCCACAAAGTAGGAATCAGGAACCCCGACTCCTCAAGACACACACAGGCCATTCAGATACGCAGAGGACACGGGGCTCCCAGGGAGTGGGATCAGTGCTTTCCCACTGCGTTCAGTCTGACCCCAGCACATCCATGCTCCTGAGCATCTCTGAATGCAGGTTCTGTTAGGGGAAGCCCACTGACTGAAGCCGCCCACCCTGGCCAGGCCCTTCAGTAACCATTCGCATGAGTTGTTTCATGACAGGAGATCCTGGTAAGGAATATGGAACTAATAAGCCACCACCATCCAAAAGAGTTCAGGAAAGGTCAAAAGGAGACACCGCCTGTCCGTCCACTTCCCAGAATCCCTCTCGCTAGCATCCATCTTGGCTGAGTGATGTGAGCACCACCAGGAAAGACTCTGAATTACAATGATTGGCCAAAGACCACCCAGAAACTAATCCCATCACCACAAAACCTAAGACTGCGAGCCATGTGGCAGAGCTGTTCTCCTGGGTTCCCTTACCCTACTGCTCTCCACCCAGGTGCCCTTTCCCAATAAAATCTCTTGCTTTGTCAGCACATGTCTCCTCGGACAATTCTTTCCTGAGTGTCAGACAAGAGCCGGCTCTTGGGGCCCTGAAGGGGGGCCTCCCCCTTCCTACAACAGTTCCACTAAACATCGGTCAGGTGGGAACCATTGATACCACATCGCAAAAGCACAGGTACCTTGGTGGAGGAAGAAAACTCACGCCACGCAGTCTTACTGGGGAAAGGTATTTTTCTTGGTTTTTCCATTTTTACACTATTGCAAACATTGCCTCTCCTAAGTTTCATTCTCTGTTGCTGGTGACACCGACAAGTAATTGATCTTTGTTCGGTGATTCCTGCCCACCCCCGCACCCCGGGCAACCTTGCCTGTTTCTACTAACAGTGTAGATTAAAACATTTTTTCTATACATGTAAGCATATTGCCTGTAGATCCTGTCCCTTTCTTTCCCATCTTTCTATCTTCAGCTTCACTGTTCTTGAGTGTTGGCACAGGGCAGGACCGCCAACACCGTGCATGACAGGAGTGTCAGCAAGCACCCCATTCTTTCTCATCTCAAAGTGAAATACCTGAGTGTCTTGCTATTTAGTATGATGCTCAGTATAGAGCTCCTGAAGGCACCCCTTTCATCAGGTTCTTGGTTGTCTTCTTAGCTCAGTGTTGTTAAATTACATTTTCCTAGAAATTGACTTATGTTGCTAAAAGTTGCAAAACCATTGCCACGTTGGGATGAAAAAAGATGTCTAGTACGTACAGTGCAGTGCAGCCTCCTCCCCTGGATCCTCCAGGTTCTAATAAACACTTAGGACACTGGTAGACTCTTATTGAGCACAAGTTGTTTGTGAAAACCACTCATCTTTTCAATGTCACCACATCTGTAGTGAAGTCCCATTTGACACTCAATATTATTTTCCCTTTCCATGACCAATTTTGCTTGATACGTGTCACCATGACTTATCTTTTTTAAAAATGAAGCTCTGGCTTTGTTGAACTCCTCTGCGAGCTTCTCCCACATTTACAGCGAGGGGCTTCCTTTCTGCTTGGACAGCATTTGCTTGTGGGCAGAAATGCCATGGACAGCGGAGCCTCGTAGGCTACAGTCCCGGGGGTTGCAAGAGTCAGACAAGACTTAGCAACTAAAACACCACCACTGGTAAAATCTGACCCTTCCACGAGCCTTTTACAAAGGCTCATATTGATGAAGAACTCTGCAGCCAAGGACTGCCACCTCTAGGACAGGGCGAGGGTGGCGGGAGAAGTGGTAACTCAGCCTCGCCTGGTTCCTTTCTACAGTCAGCCACTGTGGACTACAGTCCAGGCTCTACAACGGTGGCGGGGGTACAACAGAGGATCAGCGCTGGGGGGAGAAGTCCGCACTGTCAGTCATCAAAGTCAGGGGCAAGACTACACTTTATAATGTAACTTATTATATATCGTAACAGAAGCCCCAAGTTGGAAACTACCTGAGTGCCCCTCCAGAGCGACAGGTGGAGAACACAGAACACAGGGATGACCCACCACAGCCCCAGAGCACGGACAGACCTCACGTTCACATGCAATGTCAAGTGGAGACCCAAAGAGCAACACGCGTGTGAGTCCACTCCCCCCGAGTTCACCTGGGGTTGGAGGGACCCGCAAGCTAAAGGTCAGGAGGGCAGTGACCCTCCAGGAGGGGCAACAGCTGAGGGGCACCAGATGAACTGCTGGGGGATCACATTTCTTGGTCTGCTGGTTAAACAGGGTGCTACCCCCATGGACCTTTACTAAGCTGTAGACACAATGGTACATTTTGCGATATTTGTATTTTACTTTAGTAAAGAGTTTTACTTTAGTAAGGACTTTCTGGTAGCTCAGACGGTAAAGCGTCTGCCTACAGTGCTGGAGACCCAGGTTCAATCCCTGGGTCGGGAAGATCTCCTGGAGAAGGAAATGGCAACCCACTCCAGTATTCTTGCCTAGAAAATCCCATGGACGGAGGAATCTGGTAGGCTACAGTCCATGGGGTTGCAAAGAATCGGACACGACTGAGCAACTTCAATTTAGTAAAGAGTTAATGCATATAAATATACGTATGCCAGCTTGGTAGGAAAGTAAGTCCAGGTGGCTCTGGAAGGAGCATCTGCGATGCCTGGCGGGTCTGTACCCGCTCAGCAACTCCTATACCACTCAGGTTGCTCACATGCTCTGACCACGCGGCTCCCATGAGAGGGGAAGCGGAGACCAAGGTCCTGCGGGCGGGCACTTCCTGCCTTAACTCCCCACAGCCCACACTGTCCCTGGTGGCTTCTGACACCAGGCTGTTCAGAGCAAGGCTTGGGGTTTCCAACCTAAGAGGGAAGAAGCGGCTGGGCCTGGCCATGGGTACTGCCGCCCCGTCCACGCCCGACATGTTGCTGAGACTGCCGGTTCGGCGTTGGTCACCCAGTCACTCTCCTGTACTGACTCCCTCCCCCGATCACTGTGGTTACTACAAAATTCCCCACAGGATTATCTTTCTTTCTTATGACTACAACTGATCTAGAATTCCCAGGAAATGAAAACATACTCAACAGAAACAAAGTTACCTTTAATTCCTATGCAGGGTGAGTCTTAATTAAAAAGGAAATCGGTTTTGCCACAGTTGAGTTGAACCTTTTAACCACTGGATGAAAAGTGCCAGGAAAAGGTACCACCTGGGCTGAGGGCCAGAACCTGATCTCTCATGTTCTTCCTGAAATGACTGGGCCAGTTCCTCCCATCAGAAGGGGTTGGAGTGTAGGATCGAGTGTTCCTCTGCCTAAAAGCAAAGGCAGGAAGAGACGAGGGCTGTGGACTCAGCCTGGAAGGGGCTACGACCAGCCAGACCCCCTGCTCAAGCACCCCCCTCTCAGCTCCCATGCCCCTACCTCAAGGACGCACGGTCGGGGAGGCAGGAGGTTAGCCTCATCAAGCCCTCTTGCTCCTCGGCCCCACAGAGTCTGGCTAAAAGGAGCGGGGATGGAATGCCAGTTACCTTCCTGCCACTAAGGAACGCTCTTGCTCACAAAGCACCAAATCCACCTCTTTTCGGAGGCAGCACATTGTTCAAACCAAAGAGAGTGTTTTGGCTCCTGGTAAGGGCGCGTCACCAATATGCTCAGCTGCCCCAGGAGCCAGTCTAACTCCTCAGCTTGGCCGGGAGGTAAGGATGCTCATGGCAAATTCTCCTCCCAGAACAGGCCGGTCCAGCGAGGCCCCACGTGGGTGACAGACAGCAGAGAACAGGTGGCACTGAGGCCAATCTAACGGCCTGCAGGTGAGGGTGCTGAGGGGAGAGCAGATGCCCGAGCCCACTGCCGAGGGTCACTCCAGAGCCCTGGGCTCTGCTGACCAGAGGACAGCCCACATGCGGCAGCGTGGCCACGAGGAACTATCAGCTCCCGGCAGGAGCCAGGCTGAAGGGAACCCCACCGTCCCTTGGCTTTGGAATTTTATTTTTCGTGTTTATATTTGACACTCGAGGAATCCAGGCTACTTGAGACAGAATCATAATACACTCACAAAACTCACGCACTAGAAAATCACCTCTCCATTAGCCTGGCAGGACAGGCATCTACCGTGCGCTGCTGTTCTAGGCGCCAGGGCTGCCTGGGGAAACCGAGCAGGCACGTCCCTGCACTGGGAGAGCTTATGCTCCGGGGACAAAAGTGACAAAGTCAGTCACACACACGACACATCAGGTGGTGATTGTGCAGAGAAGGGGGACGGCTCATGGGGCTGTCACTGCAGAGACCTGAGGACAGTAGGTGGAGTGGCCACGTGGCCGTCTGGGAACCAGTTCCCCTGGGAGAACCACAGCGCATGCAAAGGCCCAGTGGCCAGAGCACGCCCAGGAAACAAGAGGGCAGTGGTGTGACGGGAGCGGAGCGGAGGGTGGGGCCAGCAGTGAAGCAGAGGGAAGGCGGGGCTTTGGAGCGTCTTGATGCAGGGTGGCACGACCTGCCCTGGGAACAGACCAGTAGGCGAGGGTGAGGACAGAGCAGGAAGACCACCCAGAGCCAGTGAAATACACCAGGGGATGAGGGTTCCACACCCAGCCAGCCTGGGGGTACGGGGTGAGTGGACGGAGCTGGTAGGTTTGCCAGCATGAAGGATACACATATGAGAAAGCACGGAGTGAAGGATAAACCAAGGTGTGTGGCCTGGAAGATGGAGCCACCTGGCCCAGTTTCATTTTACATGAGGAGGAAACTGAAGCCCTGGGAAAGCAAAGTCATGTCCAAGGTCATACCACTTACTCTGGGGATTAGAGTGGTAAGCTGCAGCTCGGGGGAGACCCTGGTGGACTACTCAGGTCACAGGCAGATGAGTAGCTCTCAGAGGTAGGGGCAGACAGTGCCCCCAGGGACCCAAGCAAGGTACAGTGAGGGGTGGGGGCTGGGAAGAGAGCACAGGCCCTGCTCAGGGAGGCGACTGCAGTCCACGGCTGCCACCAAGAAACAGATCCAGTGGGCCCGGAAATCCCCATTGTCCCCAAGAAAGCTTCAAAATCTAGATTTTTAACAACAGCTTCTCCAATTTTAAAAGGTGGCTCAGTGGTTTAGCAACATGGGGCTGGACAAACCTCATGCGCTGGCCAAGTGCCCTCCATGCAGGTGTGGCCCCAGCCAGGAACCAGTCTCAAGTCAGCCCGAAACACACCTGGTTCACTCACACCTCAGCCAGGGTCAGGGCACAACATTAAAGCCCTGAGTCTAAGATGGTCTTTTATTCCAACTTTGAGGCCAGCAGACAATGTTCACGATCACAATAGCTAGCTTATCACTTCCAGCATGGCCTCTCCGACCAACACGAAGGCAGCTGCCAGTCACTCTGGGATCTATCTCTGTTAACTGGGTTGACGCTGCTCTATCGTGCAGTACTGACATGAGGCCACTCACTCAGAAAAATTCTCTCCAAATACTAACCAATGATCCTTTCGAAGTCACATGGAATATAACAAAGTGCTGCCAATAGCCAGGGCACACCTGATGCCAGCCAAGCAGGCAAACACCAGGACACTGGACCAGGCAGGGTTCAGAGACCGGCTGCTAGCACAGCCTTGCTAAAATAATCCAACGTAGAAATTGCAAAACCTTCTTTATAAATTACAGTTGCTCTGAGTTGCTGAGCGGGTGGGAGAGGCACATCACCCATGGCACTTAAAGGAAACAGGCCATATGTGCCTGGCCTTTGGCCATGGGAGTCAGCCTGCCAGTCTCAGGAAACTCACCTGAACTTTTGAGCCTAAGGAAACAGCCTCCAAGAAGTCCCCAGGTTAATTTTCGGTAATGTCAAATGGCACTGAACTCTTGCCCAGGTTCTCTGACTTAGAATGAAATATTTACTTTCCCATATGCTTTCTGCCCAATATCTATTTTCCATGTCTGTTACACTGGGCCATTTTGATGGTGCTGCTTTTAGGCAGGAATCTCTCCAGAGCAGGACCCTGCTTTCTGCTTCTTGCCCTGAACATGCAATTTGTAAGGTGCACCCTAGTCAGTCCAAAAGTACTTTCTAAGGTGACATGTCAGTAGATGGACACGCATGAACTGCCATTAGTCAGCTGTTCCTGACCTACAGAATGGGCACTTAACAGGGTCCAACACAACACTGTCTCTAAATGATCAGGAAAAACAGAGGCATCAATGTTCGGGGGGAGAAGGCACTGGCACCCCACTCCAGTACTCTTGCCTGGAGAATCCCATGGATGGAGGAGCCTGGTAGGCTGCAGTCCATGGTGTCGCGAAGAGTCAGACACAACTGAACGACTTCACTTGAATTTTTCACTTTCATGCATTGGAAAAGGAAATGGCAACCCACTCCAGTATTCTTGCCTGGAGAATCCCAAGGACAGAGGAGCCTGGTGGGCTGCCGTCTAGGGGGTTGCACAGAGTCGGACACGATTGACGTGACTTAGCAGCAGCAGCAATGTTCAGGGAACAACAGCCACCTTCAGACCAGTGCTGTTCAGGACTCCCTGTGGCAGGGGAACGGATTGAAATCTGCGCTGACCATGTGGCACTGGGCACTGAAATGTGGCTTTGTGACTAAGAAATGAACTTCCTTTTAATTAAAGTTTGAATACTTCTGTGTGGCTACCCTACTGGACAGTTGTAGACAGGAGCTTTTGCAGACACGTGTGAGACTCACTCGTCTGCAGGGTATGAAGGCCCGGCACACAGGAGATGGTGAAGAAAGATGTGAGATGAAAGCATGGTCTTCACACTCACTGCCATGCTTCACACTGACTCCCCACCTTCCTTCCACTGAAACTCTTCATGTCCAGATCGAGGTGCTCCCTTGGAGTGTGGAATTACAAGGCCTATTGGTGAACATTCAGAAGGCTGTGCCCACATCACCCAGCAGCTGGGCAGCAGGAACTAGCCTAATGACTGCCTGACCTGCTGGGCCTCCACATTCTCACCCACTGGATGGACGCCCGAGATGGAGATCAAAGTTGTGAATCCATTTCTAAACGGTAAACCTTAAAAATCAAGTTGGGTTGAGCTTCAGTTGTCCAGTGAGACAGCTGGAAAAAATGTACCAGGTTGCTGGTCTGCCTCATTTCATCCACATTTATTCTGTTATGTTCAAAGTGTTAGTTGCTCAGTTGTGTCCTACTCTTTGTGACCCCACGGACTGTATAGACCAGCAGGCTCCTCTGTCCATGGGATTTTCCAGGCAAGGATACTGGACTGGGTTGCTGTGTCCTCCCAGCTACTAAATAAACCAGTATTCCAATCATCAAATTGTTTGCATTCAACCACTTACATGGAATTTGGTGCTGTATCATCACTATAGCCTATTGACCTAGGGCCCCCTTTAGCAAAGAGCATAATTGCTCAAATGTGACTCAATGATTCAGGATTTATTTAAAACTCTCCCATCACCAAAAATATTCATGCACCAAGATACCAATCTAATCCCTTACTCTCTGTAGAGATGTTCAAAGGCACACTCCTAACTCTGAAAGGAAAGAGTTCTGTCACAGCACGGTACCTCCGGCTCTGCACACAGGACACAGTTTCTAGTCCCAGAAACACCCTTCTCATCCCCCTCTCTGGTCCTCCCCCCAACCCAATCTCAACTGGCCCAGAAACCCTGCATGGCTCCACCATCTGCCTCCAGCTTTCCTCCTTCACTTAAACAGAGAGGGATGTGGCATGTTTAGGACCTCAGAACTGGAAGCTTCTTCCTGGAAGGAACACGAACTGGCTGTCTGTGGCAGGGCTGACCTCTGGAGAGTTCACAAAGGAGTGGAGACGTCACCAGGACTTCCCGGTGTCGGCTTAAATGGAAGTCAGGACGACCCAGCACAAAGGACAGCATCAGGGGACGCAAGGTGCTCCCTAGCCACGTAGGTCGTGAGTAAAGCACACAGCTGCCCTTCTGGAAAGGCTGGACCAAAGACCTGAGTCTCTGGGGACATTCACCAGTCAAAAAGCTCTGTTAAGCTCTCTGGCTGTCCCCAACTCCAGAAAATGCCCAGACAGTTTCAGCACACCAGGCAAAACCTGGGAGGTTCCCAAGAGCCTGCAAAGTTTCATTTCCTTGGTGCTTCCTAGGCTGATGACCTCCGACCTCCAGGAGTTATTGCCAAACTGCCTTCGTTTGCACAAGGTCCCCGTATGTCGCAGCACCTACCAGGAGCCTGTCTGACCCCATTGTGAGTGGGTGGTTCTATCTCCAGGCCACAGATAAGGAAATCCGAGTTCAGAGAGGTTGAGAACCCTGAGCAAAGGGTCTGTGGCGTGGCACGGGGTGGGACCCAGATTCTGGGACGTGGCAAGGCTGCGTCTGCAGCGGGCTGGTTGGAGGCAAAACCAGACCCCACCTCCCTCCCGGCCTCTGAACACTCTAGAAACTCATGCAACAGTAACCTCTCACACCTGTGGCCCACTCCCACGCGTGCTGGGTCTCCAAGGCTTCTCTCTTCAGCAGCCCCTCTTTCCGACGTGGACCCGCACCCCGAAGTTTAAACAGCCTGGCCGACTCTCCACAACGCGGGCTTGCGGAAGCCAACCCCTTGACCATGATACCACCCAAGCTACCGATTTTTATCTGCCATCGGGGGAGGGCTCCCCGAGGCTTCCCAGATGCTGCACTGGAAAGCGCGGACCGCAGCCCGCCCTCCCCAGCCCAGAGCGAGGCTGGGTGCCCCGGGCAGGAGCCAGACCGGGTGCCAGCGCCGGGCGGCCGCGCCAGGGATGCCGCTTCCTCTGGGCCTGGCACTGCCGGCCCATTCATCGTCCCCGGCCGGGCGCCCTCGCGCCGGGTCCGCGCGGCCAGCCGGGAAAACGGCGCTCCCCGGCCCCGCCGCCAGGGGGAGCAGGGAGTCGCCTGCCACCCCTCCGGGAAGTTGCCACCGCGGCCCACCGGGCGTCTGGCCCTGGACGGTCCAGGTCCCCGCACGGCGGGCCACCCCCACCTCCGCGGCCCCGCACCCGCCCCGCCCCGTCGGCGCCGATCGGCCCAGCGGAGCCGGGGCCGCGGCCCGAAGTGAGCGCGCTCAGCCCCGGCCCCCATTCAATCCCGCCCCCTCTCCCCGCCGGCCTCCGCCGCCTTCCGCCCCCCCACCCCCAGCCCGGACTCCAGCCCGGCAACGTCATCCGGCCGCTTCCCGAAGCTTAACCCCTTCCTCTGCCAGCTGCGCGCCGCCCCGCCCCGCCGCCAACTTTCTTCGCCCAACTTCGGAGCTCGCGGGCCGGCCCGACGGCCAGGCAGAGACGAAGGGAAGGAGGGAGCGGCGGCCACGTCGCGCCGCGGGGCCGCGGCCGGTCCCGCCGACGGCGAGGACGTGGGGTTCACACAGCGGGCGCGCTCGGCCGACGCCCCCCCGCATGGGGTTCGGGCCCGGCACAACGCCACCCCCAACCCCGGGGCCCACCGGGACCCCCCCCTCGCCCAGGTCCGCGACCGCGGCGACGGCGGGCGGCACCGCCGCCGGGGGAGGGGCCGCCAAGGAGACGTGTCACTCCCGGCGCGGCCCGGCCCAGCCCGGCCCCGGCGCCCCGACGGCCCAGCCCGCGCGCCGCCGCCGCTGCTGCAGGGCCCGGCCAAGTTTCTTACCTGCAGCCGGAGACGCGGGAGGGAGAGCGAGAGGGCAGGAGCCGCCGCCGCCGCCGCGGAAGCGGGAGAGAGAGGAGCCGGCCAAGCCTCTGCCGAGAAGCCGCCCCCTAAGCAGCTGCAGGCGCCTCGATCCCGACGCTGCCCGCCCCGTCCGCCGTCCGCTCCGGCCGCTCGCTGGCTGCGTGCGCGCGTGTGGAGTCGTGGCACTTTCTGCCTCGGAGCTGGCGAACGGCCCCCTCCGCAGGGATCGCCGCCTCCTGCCTTCCCCACCCGGGCCAGCCATTCATCGAGCCGCCTTTCCCCATTGGCTCGCACCCCGCCACTCCGTCGGCCGCTGGCCAGTCAGAGCGCCGGCGGCCGAACCGCGGCGGCGCCCATTGGGCTAGGAGGCGGGCCTCCGCCTCGGCCAATGGGAGAGGGGAGGAGCTGCGGGGCGCCGCGGGGGCGGGGCCGGGGTAGGGGGCGGGGCGGGGGCGGGGCCGCGTGGTGCGGCGCTTGGCCCTGCGCGGGGCCGGGGCGAGGCGGGGCCGGGACGCTCGGCCACGCGCAAGGGAGGGGGCCCCGGCCGGCCCCGCCCACCGGGCGCCGACCCGGGCCAGGCTCTGGGCCGGCGGGGCCATGGAGGTTCGAATCCAGGCGGCGCTCCGCCCGCGCCCCTGGCCCGCTCCGGGCTGATGTGGCGGTGGGTGTCACCCTGAGCAGATGGTTGCGCAACACGGGAACCGTCAGGAGAAATGCTTCGTCTAAAAACCAGCTAACTTACCCCCGCAGCAGCGCCCCCTCCGGGCGCTGGATGAGAGGACAAGTCCTGCCGGCGGTCAGTCCCGAGAGGGCTCGTCCCTATGTTCATTGCAATTGGCCCCAGAAAGAATTTTCTCGAGTAAATGGAGGATCGAGGGCGGAAAGTCCAGACCATGCGCAGAGAAATGGAGGGCGGGCCTCAGTTGCACCCATTTTCAGAGTGGTTACATCGAGGCACAGTCCAGACCTCAGCTGGCAGCAAGGCCGCAATTGCAGTTCTGTTTATGACTGCAAGGAGATCCAACCAGTTCATCCTTTTCTAAAGGAAAGCAGTCCTGAATATTCATTGGAAGGACTGATACTGAAGCTGAAACTCCAGTCCTTGGCCATCTGATGTGAAGAACTGACATTAGAAAAGACCCTGATGCTGGGAAAGATTGAAGGCAGGAGGAGAAGGGCACGACAGACGAGATGGTTGGATGGCATCACCGACTCGATGGACATGAGTTTGAGCAAACTCCGGGAGTTGGTGCTGGACAGGGAAGCTTGGCGTGCTGCAGTCCATGGGGTCGCAAAGTTGGACACAACTGAGCGACTGAACTGAACTTACGGCGTTTACGCCGAGCTATGGGGAGGAGAGAGGTCTGAGCCAAATAAACTCGCCCACTTCCCAGAAAACTGAGCAAACCGGCTTCCTTTTGGGACTTCCTCCCTGACCCCCATCCCAGCCCCACCCCCACCCCACTCCCAGCCCCATATAAGCCAAAACACTCTCTTCATACCAAATTAATCTTTCAATTAAGATAATTTTAGGCCTGGTGTTTAACCATGATATCAGTGCCGCTTAAAAGCTAACTCTTTAAACTTGGGCCAAAGCCAATTTCTTTGAAATTAAGGTTTCTGAGAGGCCAAGGGGTCTGCTGCAGGCTGTTCTGCCCCACACCGCTTCCCCTGCCTTCCCCACCCCCACGTACTCGTCACAATATCTGTTTCTTGGACAGTTTCACATACTCCCTCCCCCTTTGTCACTGGTACTGTACCCGTTGTTAGAAAGATGTGCAAAGATAAGCCATCAGAGAATAAAGAGGGATTGGGTTGAAGTTAAACCGTTCATTCCTATTTTTAATCTCAGCAGTTCCCTAGCATATTAATGATTAATCAAGGGGAATTAACCTGGATTAGCTTTGGACAGTCAGTCTTTTTTCCAGTGGTGAACTCCGCTCCACATAAAAGTCAAAAATTCCAGTTTCCTGCTGTTGTATGTTACCAGATAGTTATAGTTGACCATAGGTAAACCAGTTAAGCTCTCTGAACATGGGTGTATCTTCTAAGACAACCACTATCCCCTCTGGGTTTTGGAGGTTCATTCTTCCATTCTTCTGTTCATTCATTCATTCATTGGTGTTTGTTGAGTGCCTGGAATTCATTACCAGGCTGGCAAACAGCCAGGAGTGATACACAGACCCAGTAAAGACCCCATTACCCTGGGAAGCCTTGCTATGGGCAGAGATCTCCTTCTTAAGACTCATTCATCCTGTTTCGATTTTCCCAGAAGCAGATCCTGACTGGGAGGGTTTGGATGCAAGGGAGTCACCTGGGAGATGATCCCAGGAAACACTAGTAGGGACAGCAGGATGGGAAGGGCTGATGAAGAGTGCAGTGTCAAGCAAGTGACCTCTGCAGGCAAGCAGGGCTCAGCTGGGCACATGGGTGCCATGTGGAACTCGCCCAGGGGTATCCCATCTACAGGGTGGGACTCCCACCAGTCCTTGTGGGTAGAGGGCTTCTTCTGGAGGGACTTTAACTCACCCAGAGTTAAAGCCAGAGACAGCCTTTCAGCAGAGAGAAGCAGCTGTTTGCAGCAAGAAGCCCTTGGCAGAGTCTGAGTGCCTGGGGCATCTGGGGTCCAGACAAGCGTCTTCTACTAGCTGTGACCCCAAGGCTGACACAGCGCCTGCACAGAGGAGGGGCTCCATAAGTGCATGTTCCATAAACATTGTTAAATGAACCACAGGGTTACAAAGTCCTTGCGAGTCAAGGGTATTTACAAATAAAAGAGCTTTCTGTCTGCTCTCTCCTGTGATTGACGCCTGGTTTGGCCCCAGTGCAACATATGGTTTAGCATGGACGAGTGGCCCGGCCTTTGCCTTCTTTCTTCGGTCCCTGCCCCTTGTCCAACCTCCATAAGGAGGTCACCCCCAACCCCCAATGCACCCCTCGTCCAGCCTGACCTTCCCTCACAGCCACTGCTGTGCCCATGGACCTAGCCTCAGCCTGGTCCCGCCTCCGCAGTACATCTCAGCCCAGTGCTCGCCCCAGGCATGTCTGTGGAAAAACAGGAACTGAGCCAGGACTTGATGGACGGGGGTGCTTGTGAGGGAGCCAGGGGCTTCCCCAGGCTCAGAAGGCCCTGCAGCAAACCCAGAACTATCAAGTCATTCCGATTGCACAGCACAGCCTCCAGGGTCTGTCTGCTCAGGGCAAGCACCAGGCCAGAGCTCAGGAATCAGGTCCCTGCCACCCCCTAGGATGACAGTCCAGTGAGGGGCTGTCATGTGCAAGCAAGTCAGAGAGATGTCAAGGTGCACTCAGGCAGAGGAGAGCAGAAGTTGACAGCGGTAGCTTGAAAGAGAACGGAAAGCCAGACTGACCAGAAGGTGGGAAAACAGGACAGAGGCCTGTGATCTAGCCTGGCACAGTGCACGATGGGTCCTGTGAGCTGTAGTGTTTTGCCAAAGCCTGGAGGGTGAAGGAGAGGGTCAAGAGAGATGCGTCTCAAAAGGGAGCATCACAGGCCCAAGGGACCCGTTTAGAGGTGATTCAAACATGCCGCACCTTGGTGATAGTGACAGTTATGCCATCAAATTACGAGCTCCTGAAGAGGGTGAATTTGGTTTGTAAGCAAATTATTCTGCCATCAGCCTAACTCTAGGAAAAAAAAAAAAAAAGATGGCCTTTTGGATCTTAGTTGTATATTAAAAACAAACATTCTTATTAGGAAAAACTTAACATACAAGAATAATAACCTTGTACAGCCCATTAACTCACCACAGGGCTTTGCTTTCTAACTTGCAAGGAATTATTTTTTTACGAGTAGGCAGAAAGAGAAGAAGATACCTTACAGTGTAAAAAAAGGTTTTTACTTTATCAACAACTATAAAAGGGTGATAAATGACAAACAGAAGGAAAATGTCATGTAAAAAATTTAAAAAAAAATGCGGCAGAGCACAGTCTCTAAGGGCATTCGGGCTTCAGGAGTTGCCATTTCTGGGCTCTAGAATACAGGCTCGATAGCTGTGGCACCTGGGCTTTGTTGCTCTGCAGCACGTGGGATCTTTCTAGACCAGGGATGGAACCCTTACTGCCTGCATTGGCAGGCAGATTGTTAACTAATGGACCACCAGGGAAGTCTCCAGTTTCCTTATTAGAGCCCACATGTCTATGGGTCAGCTGAGGCTCGGCTGATCTTGGCTGGTTCCTGTGTAGGGTGGGCTGTGGGGAGCGGTACACCTCTTGTCTGGGTTTGATTGGAGCATCTCAGATGCTGCCTCACTTGGCTCACTCCTTTTTTGGGATATCAGAGGCTAGAGGGGGGTTCACTTCTCATGGTGATGCTGAGAAAGAGGAAAAGAAAACAAGCAGGAGGGCACAAGGTCCCTGGAAGGCTGAGAGCTGTTTGTTTCTACCTCATTCTGTTGGTCAAAGCATTCACGTGGACAAACCCAGGTTCAAGGGAGGAATAAACACGAACAGGGTGAAGAAAAGGTGCCACTGGTGCAACCTACCACTGAGACCAAGAAACACAAGGAAAAGGTGAATCAGGAGAGGGAGGGGTTGCAGAAGAGAGAGTTTTAAAAAGTGAAGAATGGTTAATGCAGCCTGGAGATTCAGCAAGATGAAGGCTGAAGTGTGTATCAAACATGGCAACTCAGGAATCATGAGGGACCTTCGCAAAACAGCTTTAGAGGAAGGGGCAGGTGAAAAGGTGGCCGCCAAACTGTGGGGGCTGAGAAACGAAACAGGGGATGAAACATGATCCATTCATCCAACAGATGAATTCAACGCGGTACCTATTACATGTCAGTCCTGTTCAAGGTGCTGGGGAGACAGCCTTGAATACAGCAAAGGGTTCTTTTCATGGAGTCCACATTCTAGTAGGAAAAGAAAAAGACAACTGATAAATAAGCAAGGTGAACCAAGATGGTGCCAAGGGCTGCAAGGAAGGAGAGGGGGCTCATGTAGTAGAGGGGTGGGCCTTTGGGGGTGGGGGTGCCGAGGATGCAAGAGGCTGGTCAGAGAAAATGTTTCTGGGGAGGTGATGGTTGAGTTGAGAAGAAGCTGATCTTATGTAAAGAAGGAAGAATAAGTGAAAAAAGCCAGTTCTGTGCCCTGAAACAGGAGCTTGGCAGCTGTTTCAGGGGACAAAAAGAAGGCTGTGTGGGGACTTCCCTGGTGGTCCAGAGGCTGGGATTCTGTGCTCCCAATACAGGGGGCCTGGGTTCAGTCACTGGTTAGGGAACTAGATCCCACGTGCTACAACTAAGACCCAGTGCAGCCAGATAAATACATACATGCATATATTTAAGGCTGTGTGACTGAAGCTCAAGGAGGAAGGGAGAGGAAGGCAAAGGCCAGGAGGCAGAAAGGTGCTAGATAGGATAAGGGGCCTCAGGATCCATCCAGCCAGGGGAAGTGGGAACCTGGAGCAAAAGAGTAAGGTCATCCGATCTGCACATTAAAAGGGATTTTCCTCGAAGTCCTGGAGGTTAAGACCCCACTTCCAATGCAGGGGGGTGCTGGTTCCATCCCTGGTTGGGGAGCTAGGGTCCCACATGCCTCTCGACCAAAAGCCAAAATATAAAACAGAAGCAGCCATACCATAACAAATTCAATAAAGACTTTTTTAAAGGTCCACATTAAAAAAAACAAAAACACTCTAAAAAAAAAAAGATCTACTTTATCCATGGAGGGCAGAATCGTTAGGATGTGTGATAGAGGATTCAAGAACCAGTTTGAAGGCTTTTGTAAGATTCCAGGCAAGATACAGTTGATGTGCTGGTAAATATTTAACAGTTGGCAATGGGAGGTGGGGGGTAGGGGAGCATTCCTAATTTGTAGCATTTGGCAGTTTCTGGGGTGTGAATACTCCCATCAGATAATCTCATAAATCATCTTAAAGGCAGATATAATAGTAAAATGCAGTCAGATAATTAGGATATGATGAGGATGAGTATCTATTACTTTTTAAAATATAATATATGCCATTGTAAGTTTATATGATAAAAATGTTTAATAGTGACTGTATTTAATGAACTGCTTTAAAAATTCCTGAAAATGCAACAATCAGCTCTTACGAGGCAGCTGACTCCTTCACACCACTGAATATAACAGTAACCTGGGGACTTCCCTGGAGATCCAGTGGTTAAGCCTTCACCTGCCAATGCAGGGGGTGCTGGTTGATCCCCTGGTAGGGGAGTTAAGATTCCCACATGCCTCCTGCGCGCCCCCACAAAAGAAACATAACAGGAACAACAGAGCAAAATTGTAACAAATTCAGTAAAGACTTGAAAAATGGTCCACATCAAAAAAAAAAAAAAATCTGAAAAAGAAGAGTCACCTGGACTGGAATGGAGGGTATGTGCGTGTGTGTGTATGTGTGTGTGTGTAAAACAGACTCAACAAGATTTGAAAATGTCAGAATATGAAATATGGCACGTGCTTATGGTGACATTTCAACACACGTCTCACACCCTCTCTGAACAGTGGACTTGTTGGAGGCAATAGCTTGTTCTGATGGATCCTTGTGTGCCCTGAACCCCTAACCTAATGCCTTGATTCTAGTTTAAAAAAAAAAAAAAAAACACCTTAGGTTGGCTTTCCTCTAAAGAAGACCTTAAGAAGAAGATGTGAGTGAAAGCATTTTATGTGGAAGGTGATCCCAGGAATCACTAGGAAGGGTATGGAGAAGTGAGCTGGTGAAGGAAGACAGCCAGTAAACAGTGTGTCACCAGCAAGTTTCCACCATGGGCAGCTGAAGCTTAATCCTGCTGAAGAGCCCTGGGAGACAGGGAGCTTTATGCCTCAGAGGTACCCAATCTGAGAACTGAGGAAGCCAGAATACTTATTCACCAGCTCCCAGCCGTCGCTGGTTGAAGACTGCTCCTGGCGTTTCCAGCGCATGCCCCTAGAGAAAAGCCCGAGAGAGGTTGCTGGCGTCTGCAATCAGAGGCTGTGAATATGCAAAGGAGTGGCAGAAGAGAGGTGAACAGCATACCAACTGAGTTGATCCAAAACTGATAAATGTTTCTTGAATAAACAAATGAATGAATGAATGTAGGGCCCTATGAGCTCCTTTAAACACGAATTTAGGATTTAAAGGTTTTGAAACAGTAACACTCCACAGTCAGCACATTTATCTGATAGTTTAGCAAAATCTCGAGCAGGGGACCTACAACATCCCAGACGATTTAAATTCTGCAGCAGCATTACTCAAAATCAGAATAATGTTGTTGTACACTTACAAAAACACCTCGGTAGATAGATTATGTGTGCATACTCAGTCGCTTCAGTCATGTCTGACTCTTTGGACCCTATGGACCATAGCCCGCCAGGCTCCTCTATCCATGGGATTCTCCAGGCGAGAATACAGGAGTGGGTTGCCATTTCTTCCTCCAGAGGATCTTCCTGACCCAGGGATCAAATCTGCATCTCTTACATCTCCTGCATTGCACGCAGACTGCTGAGCCACCGCTGAGCCGCCAGGGAAGCCTGTAGATAAATTATAGCAACTGGCAAAAGAAAAAAGAAAACTCACACAAAGAAAATAGATGGCAAGAGAGATCCCAAATTACTAATTTTTATGCTGGCTAGTGGTAGTAAAAGATAACTTGAGTCAAAAATGTTTGGTTTGTTGTGTGGCTGATGTTGGAAGTGAGCTTAGAGATAGAAGCTTTTGTGAAAATGAGGACTGCCCTGATGCCGGCTGAATCCCCAAAGGAAATATGGAGGGGAAATAGATGGATGATGTTTGCCTGGTACTTTCCTATTTCCAAAGTGCTTTGCAAGCAATCTTTACTAGAACCATAAGAAAGAAGTGTTACTATTACTACCTGCTTACAGTAAGGCAGCTGGTGTTCAGAGATGTGTTAAGTAGCTCACTCAAGACATTACACTTATAAATGACAAAGTTATTGCTGTGGAAAAGCCAGGGGGATAATGAGCAGGTATAACAGACCCTACAGGAATTAATGAAACCTTCCTCCTGTCAACTATTCATCTGGGATTGCATGCATTCCCCGTTAAGCTTGCTCCTCAGGTAACAGCAAGCATTTGGTGAACTGCAGACACTGCTCTATCGAGCTGCTCAGGTTCATTGTCCTAGGAATCCTGGAATCATACCCCTCCATCTCAGGTGGGATGCACCAATCATAAGCAATACCTCATGGCTCTGAGGTCACCTGGCTTGACTAGATGCCTCACACTGGACATGCAGATTCACAGTCTGAGGCCCATCAAGTTGAAAGGCTCTCCCTGAGCAGAAAGCCTCCTTAACTAGCCTAGCTCATTAGACACCTTGACTCTTTTCTTCTAAGATTACCAGCGACAAAGAGCTCAGGATGTCAGAACTTCATCCCCGCTACCTGATTTTGTTGCTTTGATAAACATTTAGGGAGCCCTGCTGCACACTAGAGTCTATGCTCAGGGCTGAGAACTCAATGGAGAACAAGAAAAGCAGGATCCTATGCTCAGTGAGCTTGTGGTAGGCGTGGGGCAGGCAATCAATAATTCATTAGACTAACGTCCAGCTTGAGGTAGATGCTCCAAAGTAAACAGCATGAAGTGTGTACAGAGCCCCGAAAGGCCCAGCTGTGTTCTCTCTCTTTCCAATCAATCCCCTCACTTTGAGCAAATGCAACCCTCCAAAACCACTGTCTCCATCTCACACCTGCTTCACCTTCGGGAGACTCAGATGGTTCTCATGATGTCAGGTCTTCCTTTCTCTGCCTGACTGCTGTGGATTCCCCATAGCCCGGTGCCCCAGACATTCAGTAGGCCCTGCCCCTCGCCACCTGTGCCCACGCCGTGCCTCTGCACAGTCTCACACCCTCCCCTCCTGCCCCCTTTCAACGGCTATCTTTGCTGCTTCATTCTGGAGCCATCACTGCATTCTCCAGACCCTGCTTCATGGTGGGAGCAGAGCTGGATCAACTCTGGTTTCTCTCTTCCTTTGAACAGCTCATAGGACTAGTTCCTCCACCAAACTTCTGAATACATTTTCCCCCATCACTGGCCCCCTGGAGAGGCTGCCCCAACACAACTGAGCACTAGTTTGCTGGGAGATTCTGTGTACAGGAATCTTTACTGTTAGTAACTTATAAAAGGCCCAAGTCATGTATTGGTCCTGCTGAATCCTCTGTGATTTCTGGTTCTGCCAAGGATCTGCTTTTCACTTTGGGAAGTCCTTTCTCGTGTCTGTCTTAAATCCCTTCTACTTCCCTGTGTACTTTTGTCTAAAGTCTTATTTCTCTTGGCTTTAGGGCACAACTAAGGCATGCCCACACGACTCCAGTGTCTGTTCAGTGTTCATGGAGTGCATATTGGTTGATTAGTGACTTCCTGGCACTTAGTAATCATTATTCCATCCCCTTCTCTGGGTTCTTTTCTCCAGGCCTAAAAACTGCAGCTCCTTAAGCCTTTTTTCCCCTGTGTCTTTTCCTGAATCTCTTAATCATCACGTGGCTCTTCTTGAACTCTGTTAATAAGCTTCTTCTCCTTTTTTAATCATTAGTGAGAGTTTTGAAGAACGTCTTTAAACCAGAAGCAAAAAAGAAAAGAAAATCCAGAAAGGGCTTACGAGGGTGACTGGGCTCAGCTCTCTGCCTCTGGCCTGGCAAGCCCTTCCACCAGCTAATAGATCAAGCAGACTGTCTCAGATCAGCCCAAGCATCCAGTCTCCGATCTGAATGTGAGCAGCAGACAAATTAGATCTGTGGGGATGAGGACAGAGCCTGTGGCCCCACTGATACTCTTCTTTAGACTGCTGCTGGCCACTGCGGGCAGAAAAATTCAGTCCTCAGCAGAATTTCATTAGCCAGTTTAATTTAGGCAACTTTTATTCCTTCTTCCTTTGTAAGTTCACAGACTCTCACAAGAGTTCTGGGTGCCACCTGTGGTATGTGTGTGTCTGAGTGTATGCCTGAGTGTGAGAGAAAAAGAGAAGGAGATGAACTCAGAGTAATTCACACTAAAGTATTACTGACTTACCATGCAATGCCCCTAAAGGCAGAGGAAAGTGAAGGCAGGCAGTGAGAATGGGGCACCAGCCTCTAACCCATCTGCATCAGGAAGGCATTCAAGTTTATATTAAAGATCCATGTGATTTTTGCATTCTTCTTCTCCACAACATATACACAAAGGCAGATTTTCTAAACAAAAATATCATTTCATTGAATGTCCCCTGCATTGGCAGGCAGATTTTCTACCACTGAGCCCCCAGGGAAGCCCCCTTCTATACTATTTTCTATTAATGAATACACATAGTTTGTTTCAATACATATTAAATATTTAACATTATAATATACATTTCATCTATATATAAATAAGATAAAGTGTTACATTATTTACTGCTATGTAAAAAGATCCTGGCAATTTACACAGTGGTGTCAGGTCCGGACAGGGGAGACGGCTCACCTGGCCTCAGGTGTGAGCCTTCCAGGAACTGTGCACATTTTAGAAGAGGAAGGAAGAGAGGGCAGAGGACTTTCTGGAAATGCACTGGGTGGGCACTTGCTCAAGGCCATCAGGCCACTGCAGTGGCAGCCTCTGGTGTGGACAATGCCCGGCGCTGGCCAGCCTGTGAGCTCTGTGGGTCCACTGCGTTTTTCCCTCTAATGACCCACCTACAAACCTAGATTCATCTTTCTTGCAGAGATGCCTCACTCTCTAGCAGAAAGCAAAATCCACCAATTCCTAAAGAAGTGCTTTCTTGCAGACACGAAAGTTAATGAGCTCCATCTTTGGCCTGGGTTAGAAAATTTCACCATGGCCTTGGCAAGGCTCGCACCAACACCAAGTCGTTAAAGAAAGCCCACGTTGAGAGCCGGGAGGAACAAAGGTAAGGCTGGCTGGCCTGGTTTCCTCGCTCACAGTCGAGAGAGAAAAAAAGAGAGAGGAACAAAGCACCTGGCTACAGAGGTGCTTCCCCAAGCTGTTCTGGAACCATCCGTCTCTGCAGGCAGCACAATGCCCTCCTTATTCCCCGGTCATCACCACAGCTGACGTGGAGCCTCCCCGGCAAATGTTCAGACCTGCGGCCGCCAGCACGTCTCAGGCAGATTCCTTCAGCCACTGGGGTGGTTTCCACTCTCAGCAGAGGAGGAAAAAGCCATGTTTGCCTCACAGTCTTTGGTTTTCGGAAAACAGTTGGCAGACTGACTGAATAAACACGACATGTCGCCTAGTTATCAATAAGTATTTGTTCATTCTCAGCATGTGGTTTTTGAGCACCACCTATGCTCCAGAGGTTGGAGACATAGCTGTGAACAGAACAGACACAGACCCTCCATGAAAGGAAGTTTGGGATGGCAGGGGTGACCATTGGCATTAAACAATCAAAATAATTTCAGGTACTAATAGATAGCACAAGACAGTGAGACAGAAAATGAGAGTGTGCGGGGGGAGCTTGTCTCAGGATTCTCAGTGGAAGCTTCTAGTGACACTCACTAAAATTAGAATCACCTGAAGGAGCAGCTAAGGGAAGATGCAGGCACACCAGTTTTCCAGGCAGAGGTTGTGCAAAGGCCCTAAGGCAGCAACATGTTTGACAACTTCAGGGAACTGAGTGAGAGCTGGTGAGGAAATGGTGGTGATGAGCACCAGGCAGAGACCAGGTTTATTAGAGGAATCATCACGTCTAACATTGTAGAGTGTGCTACAGTTTGCAGAGGGCTTTAAACATATACTATCTCCATTCAGTCGTTTTCCTTATTAATATTCCTTACCAAACACATGAAGAAACTGACGCTGAGGGGGTAGCATCCTCAAGGTCACTAACCAGGAAGTGGTGGGACAGAATTCTGACCAAGGACTCTGTTTGCACAACTCCAGAGGGCGCTATCCACACAGCCGGGGGAGCCGTCTGTATCACTGCTTGGAGCTTGTGCAGTGCTCGGTCTGTGCCACTGTGCATTGTCACCCTGTGTCAGCTCAGGTCTATTTTCTCCAAATTTCTGTTCTTTTTTTTTCTGTGCTGATGCTATAGAAAATACAAAGAATAAAAAATATTATTTTAGCTGTTGATGAGCATAGGATGTAGTTGAAGAGAAAGAACATAAAAAAAGGTAGTGGGTAATAGACAGTATTTGTTCCAGCAAAGACATTATGAGTGATTTGGTAGGGGCTGTGAGGTTTGTACCTGGTTTGAAGATTTTAATTGGTGGACATATAGGCGAAAAAAAAAAAAACACAAACAACTCATACAACTTCACCACAGGAACACACAATGAAATCTTGGTCTGTTGTAGACCATCACAAAAGCCTGTCTCCAGCAGCTGCCAATTTTTTTAAATGAACATTTATTATTCTATCAAGTGAAAAATGAACCATACAGACAAAATTTTGGCAAACCTAAGAGGAAAACAATCATCTATAATCTCATTCATGAAACAACTACTTTTCACATTTTAGTGTAGTCCCTTCTGTTTTTTTGCCCAGGGAAGTAATTTGTGTGTGTCTATTTATGTATTTATACATATATAGAGAGAATACCTATATAAGAATGTGTGTATGTATGCGTGTGTGTGTGTGTGTGTGATATGGACTTCCCTGGTGCATCAGATGGTAAAGAATGCACCTGCAATGCAGGAGACCTGAGTTCAATCGCTGGGTTAGGAAGATGCCCTGGAGGAGAGCATGGCAACTCAGTGCGATATTCTTACCTGGAGAATCCCATGGACAGAGGAGCCTGGCAGGTCACAGTCCATGGGATCGCAAAGAGTGGGACACGACTGAGTGACTAAGCACATTATATGTAATATGTGTTGTATATACACACACTACAAATACAAATACACACATAGTCTCAGCTTTATTGATGTATAATTTATGTACTTTAGAATTCACATATTTTAAGTGTGCAGGTTGATAAGTTTTGACTTTGTCAGGTGTGCACCTGAGTAACCACTGCTGTGCTAAAGACTGGAGTGCTTTCCTTTCCCCCAAAATTCCCTTTACCCTTTAGCCCATTCCCCCCGGGGCTCCCTCCCTCCTTCGGGTAATCACTGACTCACATCTATAGCCTTGAACTAGTTGGCCTGTTCCAGAATTCCACATAAATGCAGTCAAGTGTGTGCTCTTCCGTCTCTGGCTTCTGTCACTCAGGGTGCTCTTGAAGATTATCATGTCAGCATGTATGCACCAGCAGTTTATTCCTTTGTATTGCTGGTTAACATTCCGTTTAAAGAATACACAAGAATTTGTTCATTCATTCACCTGTTAATGGACATGCGGGTTGTTTCTGGTTTCTGGTCTGGAGATATTTTGAATCTAGCAGCTATGAGCTTCTTGTGCATCTCTTTGTGATGCTTTCCTTTCTCTTGGGGAAATACCTGGGAGTGGACATAGCGTAGGTCTGTATGTATCACTTTGTGGAAAACTAACCAACAATTTTCCAACTGGTGCAGCATCTACAATGGATGGAATCTAAGTGCTCCACATCTTCACCAGCACTTAGTATGGCTGCTTTTTGATTTTAGCTCTTTGTTGGAGTGTGTGGTGATGCCGGTTTAGTCGCTAAGTCGTGTTCAACTCTTGCAACCCCATGGACTGTAGCCTGCCAGGCTCCTCTGTCCGTGGAATTCTCCAGACAAGAATACTGGAGTGGGTTTCCATTTCCTTCTCTAGGGGATCTTCCCGACCCAGGGATCGAACCCAGGTCTCCTGCATTGCAGGTGGATTCTTTACTGACTAAGCTACAAGGGAAGCCCCCTTGGAGTGTGTGGTAGTTTTAATTTGCATTTCCCTGATCACTAATGATGTCGAGCGTTATTTCACAGGCATGTGTTTTCATAGTTGTAATTCTTTGTGTTCACTGCTTTTAAAATTTACGCTTAATATTACCATTCTTTTCTGCTGCCTTATAGTGCTCATGATCACTGCATTAATGGCTTCTAATCTTTCAACAAGGGAATTCTATATAACTGATTTAAACATTCCTCTCTTAGACATTTATGGGCTTTCCTAATAGCTCAGTTGGTAAAGAATCTGCCTGCAATGCAGGAGACCCCAGTTCAGTTCCTGGGTGGGGAAGATCTGCTGGAGAAGGGATAGGCTAACCCACTCCAGTATTCTTAGGCTTCCTTTGTTGCTCAGCTAGTAAAGAATCCACCTGCAATGCGGGAGACCTGGGTTTGATCCCTGGGTTGGGAAGATCCCCTGGAGAAGGAAAAGGTTACCCACTCCAGTATTCTGGCCTGGAGAATTCCATGGACTATACAGTCCATGGGGTCACAAAGAGTAGGACACAACTGAGAAACTTTCACTTTCTATTAGACATTTATAGGACTTCCAGCATCCCACATTTCTGAATAACACTGAAATTAATGTATGAATACATAGATTTTCCCCCATATTATAGATTATTTATTTTATATTAATAGCAAAATAAAATGACCAGGTCCAAGGCATTTTTGTGGCTTTGGGAGCATAAAATATGAACTGAACATCAAGACTAATGTCTTCAAAGGCACAAGCTAAGCCCCCTTCCCATCTCAGCTCTGGGCTAGGGTCTCACAAGGGGGCCCCTTTCATGAATGCAATCCTTCTGTAGAAAGGCAGAGCTGATGGCAGCTTTGTAGGCAATTAAAAAATTTTTTTATTGGAGGATAATTGCTTTACAATACTGTGCTGGTTTCTGCCATACATCAACATGAATCAGCCACAGGTATACACATGTCCCCTCCCTCTTGAACCTCCCTCCCATCTCCCACCCCATCCCAGCCTTCTAGGTTGTCACAGAGCACACAGCAAATTCCCACCAGCTGCAGAGAACAGTGTGAAGATTCCTTTAAAAACTAGGAATAGAAATACCATATGACCCAACAATCCCACTACTGGGCATATACCCTGAGAAAGCCATAACTGAAAGAGACATGTGTATCCCAATGCTCATTACAGCACTTTTTACAATAGCTAGGATATGGGAGGAACCTAGACATCCATCGACAGATGAATGCATACTGAATTTATGGTACATATATACAATGGAATATTACTCAGCTATAGAAAAAGAATGTGAGTCAGTCCAATGAGGTAGATGAACCTACGGCCTAGTATCAGAAAGAGAAAGTCAGTTACGTTTTGAGTCCTGGGTGATGCTGAGAAGGTACGGACTCATTGACCTCACATGGCAGTACAATGGGCTTCATTCTCCCTCCAGCCACAAGGAAATGTGAGACAAGAAGAACTCTGGGTGCCTCGTTTCCTAAGAATCACCTGTGCAGTTGCCCAGCCAAACAGCCACTGGGCTCCTCAGTGGCAGTTCTAGAATTTCCATACATGAAGCGTTCAACTGAGGGGGTGAGAACTTGCCTTGAAGGATATTTTGATGCCAGGCACAGTGTTTTCATTCAAGCTACATGTTTGTTTGGGGGACCGTGGGAGGACTGGTAACAATGTGGAGGGGTGAGAGAAAAGAACTGGGGGGACCACAGCCCCCTGCAAAAACAGCCGGTTGATCCTGCCTCAGTGTAGACATGAGGTGGGCACCCGGGAAAGCATATTCATCCCATCGGGTCAGCAGAGACTCTTATCAACTCCCTTCCAAGCATCCGAAAGCTGTCCAAACCTAACAAGAGCCATATTTTATATGGTTCCAGGTCCCCCTCTAAATTCTTCTTTCAGGAAGAATTGTCCAGGAAGGTGAAAACAGGAGGAATTTACACAGCAACTCAGTCCCCTGAGGGTACCACATTCAGGCCTCCTGGGTGGAAAAAAAGGCCTCGGGCCAGGTTGCCGAGTCCTTGTCCCCACTGGCCTCCCCCAGAGAGTCTCAGCTGAGCTCCTGCACTTCCTCGGGGCACCCTCATGACGCCCCAAAGGGCCACCAGCAGACCACCTGTCTCTGCCCTGAGACCCGACACCTGCCAGCAATTCCCAAAAACTCCCGATGCTACTCAGCCAGTTTGTCTTTCCTCCTCTAAATGTGACCTTATCAAGGACAAAAACCATTTCTTGTTCATGATGTTCTAGTCTGGGTTCCCCTCAAGCAGACCCTGAAATAAGAATTCAAGGGCAAGTCATTTATTTAGGGGGCTGGTCCTGATGGGGGAGGGTGGAAGTGAGCCAGGAGAGGGAGCAAAAAGACAGGGTGTATAGTCAAAACGGTTCCCTGTAGGCTGTAGGCACCAGGGGCTTCGTCCTGGGGGACCTGTGAGGGATGGTACACAGCAGTCCTCCAAATGACCACACCTAAGCAGAAGGGTGCCAACCACCAACAGTCATTGGTTGAGAATGTCCCCTGGGAGACTTTAATCCCTGGCCTTGCAGCTGCACCGCCTGCAGGCAGGGTGGGCTCCAGCAGCTGGAGAAAGCCACCCATCAAAGAGACACAGGTGCTAGCAGCTGGAGGTCAGGCTCCCTCAGGCACTGAAGGGGTAGAACCAGGAGGCCACGTGGCGCTGTGCCTCCCTAGTACAGCTCAGCACCAGTGAGGAACAGGGGCAGGGTGGCTGAGTCCAGAGGGCTGAAAGCTACGTGTGCTGTGCTGTGCTGTGCTTAGTCTTTCCATCGTGTCCAACTCTTTGCGACCCCATGGACTGTAGCCTACCAGGCTCCTCTGTCTATGGAATTCTCCAGGCCAGAACACTGGAGTGGGTAGCCAATCCCTTCTCCAGGGGATCTTCCCAACACAGGGATGGAACCCAGGTCTCCTATATTACAGGCAGATTTTTTACCATTTGAGCCACCACGGAAGCCCAGGAAGCCCATGAATACTGGAGTGGGCAGTCTATCCCTTTCTCCAGGCAATCTTCCCAACCCAGGAATCGAACCGTGGTCTCCTGCATTGCAGGCGGATTCTTTACCAGCTGAGCCACCAGGGAAGCCCCTCAAAGCTATAGCTCCTATCCATTCTCCTGGAGCCCCTCAGTATGGCCAGCAGCCAGCAGCACTCCTTCAGGACCAGACCCCGGAGATCAGTAGTACCCTTTACATTTTTGAGTAATTGATTCTCAAAGTGTAGTTCCTGGACCACCAGCAACACCCAGGAACTTGTTAAAAATGCAGATTCTTCGGCCCTACCCCAACCCTGCTGCATCAGGATCCTCAAGGGTGGGACCCAGGAATCTGTATTTAACAAGCCCTCCGCCGGGGCTTCCCTGGTGGCTCAGAGGTTAAAGCATCTGCCTGCAATGCAGGAGACTCAGGTTTGATCCCTGAGTTGGGAAGATCTGCTGCAGAAGGAAATGGCAACACACTCCAGTATTCTTGCCTGGAGAAGCCCATGGAGAGAGGAGCCTAGTAGGCTACAGTCCACTGGGTTGCAAAGAGTTGGACATGACTGACCGACTTCACATTCACTTTGCAGCTGATTTGACTCCACTCCCCGGCCCCCAGTTTGAAATCCACTATTTGAGACTCTAACATCCAGGACAGTCTCTAAGGCAAGGCCATTTGCCCTTTGGTTAGACTGTTCCCCACTCCCAGCCTCCAGCAGCAGAGGCAGAAGGAGATGGAATCACTAGAAAACTTGGAGACTTCGACCCCTTTTTTGTGTGTTTTCCTTTTCTTTTGGGGCTTATCAGACAGAAGTTTTACCTGATTACCAGTGACCTCAAAAGGAAAGCGGTGAAGGTTTAGTGCTATGGAAGTTAAAGGTCTGTGCTGGATTTGACGAGCGACAGAGAGGGTGGGGGATGCCTCTGCTCCTGTTTGTTTTCCTGAGCTAATATTTAAATTCCTCTGCTTGTCCTCTGAACACACCAGGTGGGCAGTAGGGGAAAGAAACCAGGAGTTGGCTCTGTATATTTAAATCAATCAGACAGGACATGAAAAGGGAATAGGTAAAGGTGGGAGGTACCCCCTGTAGTCACTTTATGTGGGAAATTTTATGTATAAAGGATGAACGGTCTAACCATGTTGGGAAATTGGTCTAACTGTGTTGATCCTGGCCCGGAGAACACCTGGTATCCAAAGGTTTAAAGCTGCTTCCAGGCTTGCGGGGCAGACACCTCGCTGCTTCTCAGCAGAGCTGGCCCAGGCCAGCACCCAGATGAGGTTCAGTTCTAGGTGGGGTTGGGGGGAACCCTCTGATACAAGTGGGGACAGCAGGTCGGGTGGAGGCTGCTCCAGGGTGTGACATCACAATGTAGTCCATTCAGGGTCTGGGAGTTGACTTGCCCCTGGGCTGAGGTATAAGCTGACCCTCCCCAGGGCTGGCCCACGCTTACAGGCCAGGCAACCCAGATACGCTGATCTTCAGCGCCGAGTTTCAGGCACCCTTGGTGAGTACCAGGCAGGCAGGGTGGGCCAAGCACTGGGGGGTCTCATGGGTCACGACAGCATCATCCAGCCTGGGGACCCTTCCTGGGAAGCTGCTTGCCCAACCCCTCACCCCCTCTCCAGCCTCTGCCTGAGGGGTTACCAGCTGCAGGAAGTGATATTCTAATCACCTCCAGGCCACTCTGCCACCTGCCCCAGCTCCCTGGGCAAAGGCCAGCAATGTGTTGATAGACACCAGGGGCAGGGAGGCAGGCTGTCAGATGGCAGGTCCACCACAGCACCCCTGACCTCCTGGTCCTGGTGAACGGAAGTCATAGGCTATCTTCGGTCGAGGACACACCTCATGGGCGCTGAGCAGATGGAGCCTTGGGTGTGCACCAGATGCCAAAACCACCACCCCTCCAGAAACATGCACCAAGGCCCGCCCTCTCTGAACACTCTGTGTCTCTGATTTTTTTTAATTAATTAATTTATTTATTATTCTTGGCTGCACCGGGTCTTCCTTGCTGCTCAAGGACTTTTCTGTAGTTGAGGGGAGCTGTGATGCACAGACTTCTCACTGGGGTGGCTTCTCTTGTCCTCTTGTTTCGAATGTGCGCTCTAGACACAGGCTTAGTAGTTGCGGTGCACAGGCTCAATGGCCCCATGGCACATGGATTCCTCCCAGACCAGGGATGGATCCCGGGCCTGCTGCATTGGCAGGCGGATTCTTAACCACTGGACCACCAGGGAAGCCCTCTGCAGGCTTTAAATCCAACTCGCCACAGCCCTCAGTGTGTCAGGTCTCCTCCTCCCCTTCCAGGACAATGAGGGAGATGTGAGCCGGTGGTGGGAAGAGGGTAGATGGCTCAGCACACCAGGAGAGCAGGCAAATCAGAGGAAGGTGATGGGGACCGTAGCCACCTCTCCAAGAGGACCCTGACTCTTCCAGCTGGGCCAGCAGCCCTTGGCTGAGGATGGTCTGCAGCCAAGAGCCGGACTCCGTGCAGGGACGCCAGGGCGCAGGGCCAGCCTCGCCATGCCACCCCCCACGCTTTTACTCTGCCTGCCCATCCATCAGTTTCAGGCATCCAGACGGCCACTCGCCTTCTGTGACGGGTGCCCACGGGCCGGTTGTTCTGGGGCCCGTGGTTTTCAGTGGCTTCTGGCTTTACCTGAGCGCGTCAGGCAGTAAGCGAGGAGGATTCATGGAGAGACCTTTGACCCTGAGGCTTTGCCATCCCGCCTCCCTCTTCCTGGGATGGCTGACCCAGATCTTGATGTTCACGTCTCACACTTGGGTCCCAGGTGTCAGTTGTCAACAAGTCTGCTGAGAACGCTTTCTCCACCCGAGGTCCACCGAATGGGAAGTATAGTCCAGGGGCCAGAGGGCCCCAGGGGCCACCTGTATCCCCACCTCCCACCTCCCTCATGCCAGCCCCCAGTTGGAGAGGAGGGCGGGAACACGTACGAGACACCCATTGTGTATCAGACCTGCTGCCCCTTGTCCTTGCCTTAAATCCTGCCAACAGAAAGGTAAAGCTTATAGACATAGAAACCAGGAACTATGTTTTAAGAGGGGTTTTAACCTAGAATTTATATATACTCCATGTACAGGCGAGCTGTCCAGCATGAGAGAGCTCTGAAAATAGAATGAGCTGCTTTGCGAGGCAGCCATTCGAAGCGTCTAGACAAGCTGGGTGCCTTCGGCCAGCAGGGCTGGGGTCGGACCCTTGTGATCAATCGGGAGCTGGACCAAAAAGATCTTGAAAGGCCGATCTGTATCTTGGATGCAGGATCTGGGTCTCAGCACCTGGCTAACTTTCCATGTTTCAGTCCAACTGGGTCAGGCCTCCCAGGGCGGCTGCAAACATGGTTAGGGGGGAGAGCTTGAAGGAACCTGAGGGATCAGCTCTGCTGGGCCTCAGGTAGGAAACCGGGGCCCCAGGCTGGTTAAGGGGAGAGGCCGCAGCCAGTCTGCAGAGTGAATACTTGTTGAATGAATGAAGGAGTGACGGCGCCAGGTTGGAGCCAGCCTGCACGTGAATCTAACATCTCTCAGCCTGACTCTCCTCTCCTAAGATTCTTGCCTATCTAATCACGATTCGGCCGACACTCACTGAGCACCTCCTGTATATCAAGTGTGTGCACAGAGATTATTTCATGCGATCCTCCCCTAGCCCTTCGGGTGGGTATCCCCACTGTGTTTCTCAGATGAGGATGGTTGGGTGTCTGCCCAGAGTGGGGTGATGCTGTGGAGACGTCATAGACACCAAGGACCTGCAGTCCTTTAACTCGAGGGAAGGCCTGCTCTCCACCTGCATCTCTGTCTGCATCTCCACCTGCTGCCTCCCAGGTTGGGCAAGGAAGCACGGTTCTTCCTACCCTTCCAAATAACAAACTGCCTCAGGGCTGTCTTAGCCCCCGCCCCCAACTCTGAGTTGGCTGACATTGGGTACCCCCCCATGGGCCCGCCTGGTTCACTGCCCGTGCGTCTGGCTCTGATGGGACCCCAGCAGATGTTTTGTGCTGAGGAAGAAAATACGGCTAATCGAAAACAGCTCCAACTAATTGTGGCAATTTCCCTTCTGCTAGTTGCCCTGAAATAGTAGCCACACTCTGTTCTTTTTTTTCACATCAGGGAGCCCCAAACTGGCAGCTTAAATGAGCTTGCAAAGAAGGCCAGTAAACAGCCTCTTTGCTGCCAGTTACCTGGTGTAAGGCCTAGAATGTGCTCTCCAAGTGACACCTCGGCTCCGCTATCCGTGGGCTTGGCTCTTGCTGAGGGTCACAGGGCTGGAGGAACCTCAGTGAAACCCAGGGAAACCCAGAACCTCACAGGATATATACGGATAGCCCCAGAACACCCGGTCTGACCTTGAACCCTGGCTCACTACTGATTTGCTCCATAGCCAGTGCTGGCCAGTAGGACTTGGTGCATTTCACTCCCATCCATGCCACCCTGTTCGGTAGCCACGAGCCACATGTGACAGTTGAGCTTTTGAAACGTTGCTCGTGGGGCTGTGGAACCGCATTTTTGATTATACTTCACCTTCATGAAAGCTTGGAGAGGGAAATGGCAACCCACTCCAGTACTCTTGCCTGGAAAATTCCATGGACAGAGGATCCTTGTAAGCTACAGTCCATGGGGTAACAAAGAGTTGGTCACGACTGAGTGACTTCACTTCACTTCACTTCACTTCATGTAAGTTTAACTTCAAAGTAAAATAGCCCAGTGTGACCATCGGCCGCTAAACTGTAAAGTGCCACTATAGCCCTGCCAGCTTCTATGACTTCATTTCTTGACCTAATCCCCACCCTCAACTTCCTCTCTCTCTTTGCATTCACCTACCAGACCAGCTGCCCCTGCCCCAAACAGGCCTAAGCGTTTTCCCCATCCCTTGGTGACACCCCTTTCCTCTGGCTCAACATTGGGACCTCAGGTCAAGTGTGTCCCCTTGAAAGGCCCTTCCCTACACTGTCTAAAGTCATGCCCACCCTCCTCTCCAAATCACCGCTTATCCCTCTGAAATCATCATGCGTCTTAGTTCAGGCTGTTGTAGCACAATCCCATCGACTGGGTGACTTCTGAACAATAGAAATTAATGTTTTCCAGTTCCTGAGGCTGAAAGTCTGGCAGTGCTGGCCGGGTCAGGGTCTGGTGACTATCTGTTGTCAAGTTGCAAGCGCCCACTTTCTCTCTGACCCTCACATGGTGGAAAGAGAGAGGGAGAGCTCTCTGGAGTTCCCTTGATAAGGGCACTGATCCTGTTTACAAGGGCTCCAGAAACATTACTTTGCCGACAAAGGTCCATATAGTCAAAGTTATGGGTTTTCCAGTAGTCATGTGCAGATGTGAGCGTTGGACCATAAGGTAGGATAAGTGCTGAAGAAGTGATGCTTTCGAATTGTGGTGCTGGAGAAGACTCTTGAGAGTCCTTTGGACTGCAAGGAGATCTAACCAATTAATCCTGAAGGAAATCAATCCTGAACATTCATTGGAAGGACTGACACTGAAGCTCCAATACTTTGGCCACCTGATTCGAAGAGCCAACTCATTGGAAAACACCCCAATGCTGGGAAAGATTGAAGGCAGGAGGAAGAGGGGATGACAGAGGATGAGATGGCTGAATGGCATCGCTGACTCAATGGGTATGAGCTTGAGTGAACTCCAGGAGATGGTGAAGGATAGGGAAGCCTGGCGTGCTGTGGTTCCTGGGATCGCAAAGAGTCAGACACCACTGAGCGACTGAACTGAACACCTTAATCACCTCCCAGAGGCCCCACATCCTAACACCATCACATGGGGTTAGGATTTCAACCAGTCAACTTGGAGGTGACACAAACATCCAGATGCCCTACATTGGGTTTGTGTGTTCTCCTATCTATTGCTGTTCCTGGACAAGAATGTCAGTCCTGCCAGAGCAGGGTGCTATCTGCGCTCACCTCTCCTCCCTACATCTGGAACAGCACCTGGAATGGCAGCTGGCAAATAGGAAGTGCTCAGCACAGTGTCTAGAGCAAGAGAAACCCTTCAGAAGGCTGGGCAGCCATTCCTCAGCTAAATAACAAAATAATCCTTAACTTAGTGGCTTGCTGTTGTTGTTCAGTTGCTCAGTTTTGTCTGACTCTTTTTGACCCCATGGACTGCAGCACTCCAGGTTTCCGTGTCCTTCTCTATCTCCCGGAGTTTGCTCAAACACATGCCCACTGGGTCAGTGATGCCATTGAACCATCTCATCCTCTGTCGCCCCCTTCTTCTCCTGCCTTCAAACTTTCCCAGCATTAGAGTTTTTTCCAATGAGTCGGCTCTTTGCATCAGATGGCCAAAGTATTGGAGCTTCAGTTTCAGCATCAGTCCTTCCAATGAATATTCAGGGTTGATTTTCTTTAGGATTGACTGGTGGCTTACAAGAGCAATAATTAGCTATTTCACCTGATTCTGTGGGTCAGCTCTTTGGGCAGGGCTCCTCTCCATGTGGGATTTTGTGTGTGTGTGTGGCAACTGTGGCACTGTGAAAAGGTGGCCACCTCTCAGCCACCAGCCACACTGCAGCTGGCTTCTACTAGAGGAAGCTAAGCCACCAGACTGCTGGAGGGCCAAGCATAGCCCAGCAGCACCACTTTCAGCACATCCTGTTGGCCCTAGCAAGTCAGGATGCACCCTGAATAAAAGGGAGGAGGCCACATGGCCATAATCCCATGTGGCCTTTGTAGGCTGGAATCTGCCCCAGACCACCTGGGGTCTTGTTAAAATGCAGATCCTGATCCAGTGGGTCTAGGGAGTGTCCTGAAACTCTACATTCCTCTACAAACTCCCAGGAGGTGCCAAGTCTGTGAGGGTCCACACCCACACAGGGAGTAGCAAAACTCTCTTTGAGTACAGCCCAGCAGGGAATAGGCAAGGGCTTCAGGAATGGCTGGATCCAGGCCCTCAGAGATGCCAGAAAATTGTTTGTCCCCATCTTCAGATCTGCCTCTCCTGAGATCTCACTGGCAGACTCCAAAGTAATGGAGAGATGCCCCCCTCCCCTCGCCCTGCTTTGCACCCATAGCAGGAAGGAGGCCCCACTTCTTCACTGATCTTTCTAGCTAATGTGCTAGAGTTCTTTCTGGTTGACCTCATGGGGTCCCCATCATCGTGGCCAGGAGGCTGTGTCACCTCGCGACCAGGCCTGGGTTCCATATTGGCCCTTGGAGCCAGGCAGTGAGGCCCAGAACCCTTGAGCCTCGTGGAATGAGGGCAGGAAAGGGGAGATTCTTCATGAAAACTGGAAAGGAGAGAACACTGCTGGGAAGCCAAGACATTAGCACGGTTGGCAAGAGACAGGTGTTCTGTGATGGCTGGGGAAGCAGAGGGCAGGCCCCCTATCAGTTCTGGAGAACTACCCAGGCCTCCTGTCTCCCAGCATGGACTCAGAGGGGCTGCAGATTTAAAGAAGAACTTAAACTCCAGAAGAGACTTGGAAATTAGCCATGGCAGTTTCCTCACAACCTGACAGTTAACAGGGATGCTAACTGACATTATTTCAAAGGCCGAGTGGTCCAGGAGAGTCAGGAGACAGTGGGTTAGGCCACGTCAGCTGCTCTCTCTCTGTGCAGGACTTGTCAGGGCCTTGAATAAGCTGGCGGACACTGCGAATCTCTAAGGGCTGGGGAAAGATTAGATACCATACTCCTGTTAAGCGCACTTTGGAAAATTAAACTAACTCCATCCCTCTCACCTGATGGACGAAGCAGCCGAGGAAGGGAAGTGACTTGGACAAGGTCATATCGCTGTTTAATTTCAGGCTGAGTCCTAGCTGCTATCTCAGTGGCCTAAGTGACGCTGTATAGAAGCATCACCTTGTACCTCGGGGGCCCCGTCCCCAGCCCTGGGGTTTTTCCTTCCACTGGAGAGTGTTCTTCTTTCTCCCAGACATTCCTGCACAAAGGTGCTGTGAGGGGCGGTAGGCACCCAGAGGACCTCCTGTGCCTGGGACCGGCCCTAGCATTGCAGATCTGGACGGCTGCAGAAAGTGTAGGAAGCCCGTGGCTACCTGACTTGCAAGATGCCCACATTGTGAGGCTGAAGAGACTTGATGCCTGGGCAGATGTAGAAGAGTTGGCCACCACCAGCGGTGCCAAGTGCGCCAGGCAGGAGGACCCCGAGGGAAGGTCACGCTCAGGAGATGAGCATGCATTCTAAATCCAGAAGTGGCTGTGCGTCACTGCCGAGGAGCGCTGACGTGCGTGAAAGCTACAACAACATTGTTGTTGAGGACCTGGTCCTGGCCCTTCTCTGCCACTCCAAGACTCATGTTTATCAAGAAGAGAACACAGCCGTTGGTTAGTCAGTGGGACTCACAAATATTAGCCACACAAGAAGGAGCCACGCTTTACTCCCTGCTGAGCGTACCATCTCGGCTGTGTAGACTCTAAGCCTCAGTTTCTTCACCTGTTAAATGGAGCTGAAATGCATTCCTGCCTCCCAGTTTTGTTGGGAGGATTCAATAAGATTTCGGGCATGCTAAGTCACCGGTTGTAGTCACACCTTTTACAACCATTTGGATTGTAGCCCACCAAGATCCTCTGTCCATGAGAGTCTCCAGGCAAGAATACTGGAATGGGTTGCCATGCCCTCCTCCGGGTGGATCTTCCTGACCCAGGGACAGAACTTGCATTTCCTGAGGCTCCTGCGTTGCAGGCAGATTCTTTACCGCTGAACCCTGGGGGAAGCCCTTAGTAATATTACGCCTGTGAAACGGGAATGCTCTTGGTCCATCCACAGCAAGGGCTCCTGAAGGGATGGCGGGAACAGAGAGGTGGGATCAGGGCCAGCTTCCAAGGTGCTAAGGGGCAAAGCCAAGATCAGACCTGGTCCACCCAAAGCCTTGGTGTGGCTCCCTCCTGCCCTGGCATGGCTACTCAGAGAGGAGCAGCCTTCACTAGAAGATGGCAATGGCTTAGAGCCCAGAAAGGACAAAGGGCTGGTCTGAGTCTTCTGTATACGGGGCAGGGTGCAGGGGGTGGGATATGTGTCTCTGGTCACTTTGAAGTGACCTGGTCCAAAGGCCAGGCAGAGAAGCAGATGTCATGAGCAGAGTGGGGTGTTTGTATCTGACCTCTTAGAGCAGAGCCCAGCGCCAAGCATGGCTTAATGCTTGGCCATCAGCCCTCAAGGCCGCCCAGAGGGAAGGGACCGGGGACCATGCCTTAGCCTTTCAGGCGTGGTTTGCAAGCCCAGGAAGTCAAAGCTTCACTGGCAGATGCTTCCGGGTGAAAGTCCCAGTGGGATTGAAGGGGAGGTGCTGTGAGCATCTAGCCATTGAGTGGGGAAGGGAGTAGAGGCAGGCACGGTGGTTACCTGCTTGCAGATACACTGCTTGGGGAAGGTCAGACATGTCCCCAGGAAGCCACGTCCAAAGTTGAAAATGAGTGCCTTTCTCGAAAGATCGACATGGCAGCAGGGGTGCCCAGTCTGAGGCACTGGTTCCCAAACCCTGAAAATGGACATCAAATTTTTTTCTATGTGCGAGTGGGGCATTTTTCTGAAAAGAAAGTCTATAGTAGGAAAGGCAAGCTGGTGGCACAGCTCAGCTTTGTTGGGTCCGCACTGTGTTTCAATTATGTGAATTCAGGTCCAACATTTAAAAATTAGGAACCTGTACATAAAAACAAAAATTTTGGTGTCTCTCGAAATAACTCACAAGCTCTGGCCACCTGGGACCCACACCCCTGAGAAGGGCTCCCTGGTTGAGGTGGGGGTGGGGCCCCTGGTGGGGCATCTGCACCTTCTGTGGCCTCCCCAATCAACCGCAAACATCAGCCCACACTTACCGTCACCCTTACCTTGTTTTTCCTCGCGGGTTTATTATGTTCACTTGCTTGGATCCTCTGGCTTTTGCGTTTGTAACCTCTTAATATGAACTTGGAATAGAGGCTCCCCATGGTATCTGGTCAACTGAGATTGCTTCCAGCCTAAACTCTTCCCTGTTGATCCAGGATGGAGACTGACCCTTAGTAGGGGCAGATTACAGCCCTGCCAGGGCATTTGGAATCTCTTCCCTTTAAGGAATGTGTGTTTACAAATGGGCAGGCTTATCTCGGGATGGCTACGAAACACCCAAAGGTGTCCAGAAATTCCTGAAACTAGTCTCTGCAAAGGTCCTATGTACAAGACAGGTAGTTCATGTTCTACTCAGATAATCAAGCAGTGAGTGAAACCAATGGTAACCTTTGGGCAATCCTTTCTTTATGACTTTTGAAAGGGGACAGATTGGAACGCAAACAGAAGTCTCTGGCTGAGAGCAGCTTTCTGAAGCCAGAATTAACAAGACTCTGAGTCTTAAGCATGCATGCTGTCACTTCTTCAGTTGTGTCTGACTCTTTGCGACCCTATGGACTTATAGCCCACCAGGCTCCTCTGTCCATGGGATCCTCCAGGCAAGAATACTGAAGTGGGTTGCCACGCCCTTCTCCAGCAGATCTTCCCAACCCAGGGATTGAATCCGAGTTTCATAAGTCTCCTGCAAGTTCTTTATCAGTAATGCCACCTGGGAAGCCCTGAGTCTTAAGCAGGACTTTGCATTTGGGAAGATAGAGCGAGTCACTCCCAGCTAATTTCACACTGAGACTCACAGGAGCATAGTCCCCCGGCTCACAGCCCTTGGAAGGGGCTGGACCTGCAGTGCTGAGAACCAGACATGGGCAGGAGCACTCATGTGAGCCAAGGGATAAAGAGGAGTCTTAGACCAGAACCTGGACTAGAGTCTAGGAATCTTGCCAAAGGGCAAGTGGAAGACGCACACATACGTACGGGCTTTGTGTGTTTGACTGACTATACGGCTCCCAGCGCAGCACATCACAGCTTCCCTCCTGTCCCACGGCTGACAGCTGCAGACCTCGCTGGTATCTATCTGCACCCAAGCAGAGGAATTCAGTCCAGAGCTGATGGGGAGAGAGTGACTGTCCAGGAATGCAGCAAAAGCCTTTCTTGATGACTCAGTGTTTGGGAACCAGATGTTAGCTTGAGCACACGTGGCTTTGAGGCCTCTCGGTGCCCAGGGCCTGTTCATGCATTCTTATCTATAAAAGGGGATCATTGTAGACCCTACCTCCACACCCTGATGAGGAGATTAAATGAGATGATATAGGAGAAGAGTTTCAAACACTGGAAGCCAGCTGTTAGTTAGCAGTCACTGAATCTGACTTAAATGCAAGAAGCCTTTTGGGAGGGGATACGGGGATGGGGGGTGGGGGCAGAGTTGCCCAGGAAGGGAGGGTGGGAGGCTTGTATGCTTGCTCAGTCATGTGCGACTCTCTGCGGCCCCATGGACTGTAGCCCGCCAGGCTCCTCTGTCCACGGAGTTTTTCAGGCAAGAATACTGGAGTAAGTGGCCATTTCCTACTCTAGGGGATCTTCTTGACTTAGGGATTGAACATGCATCTCCTGCATTGGCAGATGGATTCTTTACTGCTAGTGCCAACTGGGAAGCCCATGGAAGTTGGAGCTGCGTTCAGAGCAGGTGGCTGCCTGGGGCTGTCCACCTGCGGGAGTTGGGGGGGTCAGGATGGGGGAGGAATTGGGTGTTTATCTACCTGCAGGTCCCTGCAGTGGAAGCTTCGAGCCCCAGGGGATGTGGGTGGGGCAGGAACTGCCTCTGAGAAAATTGCCTTCATGGTTCTGATTATTCGAATTCCGATCCTAAAGCAGCAGACCTCAGCTCACATCCCCTCGCGGCCCTTCACTGGCTTCGTGACCCTCTTTGCCTCTCTGGGCTGCAGTTTCCCCATCGCTCAGAAGGGGAACAGTCCTCTTGTGCTGCCAGATTAATTCTGAGGATTAAGTGTGACCATGACCGTGAAGAGGCAGCAGGTGCCCAGCAAACGTGAGTCCCTGGGTTCTGTGTCCCTCACTTGCCCACCGCAGACATTCTGTTCCTTCCCCAGGGGGAGCCGGGCTGGCACTGACCGTCTCTCCAGATGAGCAGGACATGCTAAATCCAGACTCGTGTTTGCCTCCGAGGCGACTTCTAAGTGATGGGTCATCTGTGTGCTCAACCGCAATTATCTCCCCAGCCTTGTATTATCAGCTGGTTTCCCCTCCAGCTCCGTGGTCTGTGGCTTTCAGATGCAGAGAGGGAGGCAGAATGCTGGCCCGAGGGAGGCCAAGCCAGGAACAAAATCCCAACTGGAAGAATTCCTGACTCTGCAGCTCACGGGCCAGAGTGTGGGTGGATGGAGGGGTTTCCGTGGAGTCAGAGGTGGGGAGAGGGCGGCTCGGAGACATGTGGGAGGCACCGGTAGAATCTGACTTTCAGATAAACTACAAATAAGTTCTTTAGAGTAAGTATACTTTGTGAAATTCTTGGATCAGGCTTATACTAACAAGTTATTTGTTTATTTGAAATTTAAATTAAACTGGGCACCTTGTGTCTTTGTTTCCTAAACCTGGCCACCCTTGTCAGGGGGACACAAACCCTCACCGATGGTTTGAGTTTGAAATCAGCCCAGCAACCATCCAGTTAGCCCTGTAGTCCGAGGCGGCTGAGAAGGGTCATCGGCCGCCTGACAGCGTCTCTGTCTCCAGGGGCTTCACCCCAGGGCCTACAACCCCTTAACCGGGTCACTGTGACCGTATTGTCGTGTGCCTGGTGTGCGGCAGTCCATGGGGTCACATAGAGTTGGACACGACTGAGCGACTGAACTGAACTGAACTGTCGGTCATAAACGCACTCCACCGCACCTAGATGTTCGAAGAAAATGCACTTTGTTCTTCCGCACTGGGATCCAGGCAAACACAGGCTAGAGGTCAGTTCCTGGAAGCCGACCTGAGACCAGGATGCAGGTGCACCTGGCCCAGGGGAGGAGAGAAGCAGGAGGGGGAGGAGTGAGCACGGCTGGGAGGCTGACCTCGCAAGAGCCCGGGAGTGGGAGCCACGCCAGGGAGCTGGTCCCGCCCCAGGACGAGGGCACCGGGCTTTGCACTCAGTGTCAGGGTCGCTGCTGCCCTCAGCCTCCCAGGCGTCTCTGGGTGTGGTACATCCTCTGCAGGCAGATAACCCCGGGAGAGCCTCCGCTGATTGTTGGAGGCAGCGCTTTTAGCAGCTGGGCCGGTCCAGGGGATCTGGGCCTGGCGCCAACTGCACCTAAGGCACATCCTCTGTTCAAGTTCAGGCTGTGTCCCTTCAGTGTGAGCGGTCCACTGTCCAGGCCAATTTAAAAGGTCTCTTTTCAGAGACAGTCTTCTTACGACTGCTCTCCCCGTCTCCAGCCTCCCTAAGGAGTTCCGGGCTGTGGGGCTGGGACAACACTTACAGTTCTTGATGGCAGTGGTTGGGGGTGCGGGGAGCTCTGAGTCCTAGTGGTATCTGCAGGATGATGGCCTGACCCCTGAGGTCTGCAGGGGTGACCAGCCCCTTCTGGTCTTCTAGGGATATTTTGGCACCCAGTGCTGTAGTCTATGGCTCGGCCATTTGCCCTAGTTGTTAGGTCCCCAATCCTAGGACTGCTTCATCCTGACTCCAGGCTTTGGCTCACCCATCAGCCCTTATAGGATCTTCTGCCTGGTGCTCAGGCTCACCTACCCAGCTCTTGCTCTTGGCTGCTGCACCCCTGGCAGGAGCCTGTTCTCGTCATCACCTGGGAAGCCCAGGGAAGCAGGCCACTGGGTCTCATGCAGTATCACCATGGCCCAGCCAGTGAGCCAGAACTTTCCCTCTGGAATCCAATGTGTCTGCCCACTTTGAGAATTTTGTCCCTTATTACCTGCTTCTCAAACATCCTGTTTCCTCTGGTGAGTAATGGGGTGAGCTCTCTTTTTCCTCTTTCTAGAATCTTCTTCCATCTGGGGAAGCTTCTCCCAAGACAGCATTGCTGCCCCCTCCTTTCTGGGGTTATAGTGGCAGTGAGAGGAGGAATCTGAAAGCTTTGTATAAATTAAGAAGTTAAAATAATGTGTCTGTTATAGGACACCCATGTTCATAGCAGAATTATCCACAATGGCTTGAAGGTGGAATCAACCCAGAAGTCCATCAACGGGTGAATGATTCTAAAACGTGGTCCGTGCGCACAATGAAATATTATGATTCAGCGTTAAATTCTAACACATACAGCATGTGTGCATGCATGCTAAGTCACTTTAATCGTGTCCAACTCTTTGCGACCCCATGGACTGTAGGCCACAAGGCTCCCCTGTCCATGGGATTCTCCAGGCAAGAATACTGGAGTGGGTTTCCAGGCCCTCTTCCAGGGGATCTTCCTGACCTAGGCATCAAGTATCTTATGTGTCCATTGGCAGGTGAGTTCTTTACTGCTAAAGCCACCTGGGAACCCAAATAGATGAACTTAAGGACATTAGTTGAGTTGAGTTCAGTCACTCAGTCATGTCTGACTCTTTCTGACCCCAGGGACTGCAGCATGCCAGTCCCTATCTATTACCAATTGCTAGAGCTTGCTCAAACTCATGTCCATCAAGTCGGTGATGCCATCCAACCATCTCATCCTCTGTCATCCCCTTCTCCTCCTGCCTTCAATCTTTCCCAACATCAGGGTCTTTTCAAATGACTCAGCTCTTCGCATGAAGTGGCCAAAATGTTGGAGTTTCAGCTTCAGCATCAGTCCTTCCAATGAATATTCAGGACTGAGTTCCTTTAGGATTGACTGGTTTGGTCTCCTTTCAGTCCAAGGGACTCTCAAGAGTCTTCTCCAACATCACAGTTCAAAAGCATCAATTCTTCGGCGCTCAGCTTTCTTTATAGTCCAGCTCTCACATCCATACATGACTACTGGAAAAGCCATAGCTTTGACCAGACGGACATTTGTGGGCAGTAAGGACATTATGCTAAGTGAATTAAGGCAGCCGCAAATACTGTTCGATTCCATTTCTGTGAGGTCCCTAGAGTAGTCACATTCTTAGAGACAGAAACTAACATGGTGTTTGCCAGGGCCTGGGAGCTGTTGTTTAATGGATATGAAAAAGATTTGAGAATGGGTCACAGAACAATGTGAATAGACTTAATATCACTGAATTGTACACTTGAAAATTGGCTAGGATGGTAAATTTTACTTTATTTTGTAGCATAATTAAAAATTAAAAGTGAAGGAAAAAAGGCATCTGTAACCAAAGCAGATGTCTTGTCTATGGAGGGTAGCTAATATACTCATCTATTCCTTAGGTGATTTTTTTTTTATTAGATCATCCCTGGATCCTTTGGAAAGAACAGGCCCCCGAAGAAGAGGAAATACTTTCATGAAAGAAAAGTATAGCCAGGAACAGTCCCAGCTAGAACCACCCTCAGACAAAGGCTGTGTGGCAGACAGGATTTCAGACAAAGGGGCAAGTATTTTTAGGGAAAGGGGGTCAGGAGGCTGAGAGTCACGGACAAGAGAGGTGATGTCTGGGTGAGCAGGGGAGATAGGTGTCTTCTCCAGGGGACCGTCGCAGGTGGTCTAGGCTGCAGGCAGTGATCTTAGCTCAGGGTCTGTAAAGCCTTTCTCAGAACCGCTGGGGGTGGAAGTTTTGGGGGATTCAGATTTTTTTTTTTAATTTTAGAAAAGCAATACAGTGCCTATTCTGTGCGTCCGAGACCGTTCTCAGTGGAGTCTGGCTCAGTACCCTGTAAACAAAGCCATTAATATGCCTGTGGCAAAATGTATAAATATTCACACCAAGTGGCATAATAAAGACTATAAATAGCCTCATGTCAGTTCAGACTAGGTTTTGCTGCCAAGAAGTTTAAAAAAAATATCTGGTTTCCAGAGCTTTTTGGATTTGGGATTTGAAAATGGCAAAATAGGGATTGGAAACCTGTGTGAATTCCGTACCATCCGCAGACTGTAAATTAACAAAGACACACCATGTTGGAAGGGACCAGAATGGTGTGTTCCAGTGAACCCAACATTCTGATTTTATAAATATGAAATGAAAGTTTCTTGCCCAGGTTCACACTGTAGTCATGGGCAGAGCTGGGCTGAGACTCAAGTAAGTCTCTGACACCCAACCAGGATGCCCAGCAGGGGGCTAGCCATGGCCTTCAGACCCAGATTGCCTTTGGAGTGGGGTCTACAATCCATGGAGCCAACCTGCCTCCTTTCTAGTTCCTTTAAGAGTGGCCCTCTTGCCTCGGGGAACAGCCTCTCTTATTGGACAGGCCAGTCAAGCTTCCTCTGGGCAAGGCACCTACGGGAGGACTTGTCCTACAGGTTCATAGACAGCTCACAGAGACTTGCATACACATGGTGCTCAGTAAAGACCTGCAAAATCATTGATGTTATTTGGGTATGCATCAGGGGTAGACCCATCCAGAGAAAGAGCTGTAATTAAAAGGTCATGTGTAAGACAGCCACCAAAGATGTTTGCTATTGTAGAACTGGAGCTAAGGGTGAGGACTTTCTTTTTTTACTTTTATTTTTTTAAGATTTGGTCTTTATTGAATCTGTTACGACATTGCTTCTGTTATAATATTGCTTCTGCTGTTTGTTTTGTTGGTTTTTTTGCCCCAAAGCATGTGGGATCTTAGCTCCACAACCAGGGATTGAACCCTCACCCCCTGCATTGGAGGGTGAAGTCTTAACCACTGAATCGCCAGGGAAGTTCCTCACCATTATTTTTGAATGATGAACATTAATGGTCATTGAAAATGATCTTTCCATCCCTGATGCCTAAGTCATGGGACTGATTCTGCCCTAAGACTGGGTAGAATGAAGATGCTTTCATACCTATAGTAGTACATAGCACATAGTAGGAAAAGGCAATGGCACCCCATTCTAGTACTCTTGCCTGGGAAATCCCATGGATGGAGGAGCCTGGTAGGCTGCAGTTCATGGGGTCTCGAAGAGTCAGACACAGTTGAGCTACTTCACTTTCACTTTTCCCTTTCACTCATTGGAGAAGAAAATGGCAACCCACTCCAGTATTCTTGCCTGGAGAATCCCAAGGACAGAGGAGCCTGGTGGGCTGCTGTCTATGGGGTCACACAGGGTCGGACACGACTGAAGCGACTTAGCAGCAGCAGCAGCAGCACATAGTAAAGTGAAAAAGTGAAAGTGCTAGTCGCTCAGTCATATCCAACTCTTTTGCAATCCCATAGACTATTTCCAGCCAGGCTCCTCTGTCTGTGGAATTCTTCAGACAAGAATGACTGGAGTGGGTAGCCATTCCTGTCTCGGGGGGATCTTCCTGACCCAGCGATGGAACCCAGGTCTCCTGCACTGCAGGCGGATTCCTTACCATCTGATCCCCCAGGGAAGCCCCAGTGCACCACAAATGCTTGTTGAATGAGTGAGTGAAGGAATGAACACCAGAGGGTGAATTTAGTTAGGACTCTTTGCTGACAAAATACAATTTCAACTGAAACTAATTTTAAAAAGTGGAAAATATTGCCCGATGTAGTTAAAAAGTTGAGGGGCTCCTGCCTTTAGGCATGGCTAGATGCAGGCCTGCAAATGATTACTGGGGAATCTCTCTCCTTATCTCAGATCTGACTTGCCTATATGTCATCCTCCATCAAGGGAAGGTTCTTGAGAACAGGTGATGGCAGAGATGGTTACAGCAGTTCTGGTGTGACATTCTGCCAGCTGAGTAACCGTTGCAGAGAAAGGAAGCCTCTTTACCAGCAATTGAAAAAGAATTGGCTCCAGCTATGGAATGCACTCACCTATGAACCAGTCCCTGTGGCCAAAGTGATCACTAGTTTCATTGGCTGCTTTGTTTTGAGGACATAGGGATGGATCCTGAATTTATCCATAAATCTGCTTAATTTAGGAACTATTTATGTTCTCCATAATTTTCAAGCATTGCACAGCTTTTTGATACAGAGTGTAAGAGCTTTGGATTTGAGTTTTTAAATGAAGGTAGAGGCAGTTCCCTGGTGGTCTAGGGATTAAGACTCTGCGTTTCCACTGCAGGGGGCACAGGTTCAATCCCTGGTTAGGGAACTAAGATCCTGCAGGCCATTCAGCCAAAAAAATAAAATAAACATAGAAAGAGAGAATAGAGGCATTGAGTAAAAGAGGCAAACAAGATATGTATGAAGAGGGGAGGTTTTATTCCATGCTAGCTTCTCTAGTTGATGTTTTGTTTAGTTGCTAAGTCATGTCTGACTCTTGTGCGACCCTATGGACTGTAGCCCACCAGGCTCTTCTGTTGATGGGATCTCCTAGGCAGAATACTAGAGAGGGTTGCCATTTCCTTCTCCAGGGGAAAGTCCCGATCCAGGGGTTGAATGCGCATCTCCTTCTTGGCACGCAGGTTCTTTACCGCTGAGCCACCAGGGAAGCCCGTTCCGCCTTGTGTCCTCCCCAAGCAGTTGGAGATTCAGAATGAAGTCACTGGAAAGAACACCCTGTAATACAGGAGTCTTTGATGGGACAGGGTTTTGTTAAGGCATTTGCAGTGGTTTTCTCACATGACCGTCTAGCTCTTAATCAGACCCTACTGGAGCCTCCACTCCTGACCTCCCCCTCCACCCCTCCCCACTGCCCAGAAATACCACTGACTAGAACGGGATCCTCTTCCGGGGACCAGAGCCAGCCATGCTCTGCTGGGTGCGTGGTCTCGAGCTGGCTACATGCATTTTGGGGCCTCTGTGTTCTCATGAGTGAGATGAGGGGTTTAGGCTGGACAAGAGGGGGACCGGGGGGCAGCACCAGGGGACCAGGCCACGGATCCGCATTTGGGGCGAGCGTTGGTGTTCTCGGCTCATTCCCAAGTCAACAGAATAATTCTGTCTTGATCTATTGTATATAAAAAAGATTCCAGGTATAATTTCCTTTGAAGTAAAGATCCCCCCTTTTTCTAAATTTGAAAAGGGGGGCATTGGTCATTATTGAGATCTGCTTGCTCTGGAATTCTCTGACATCAAAGCCATCAGTGAAAGTCACTCAGTCATGTCCAACTTTTTGTGATCCCATGGACTGTAGCCAGCCAGGCTCCTCTGTCCATGGAATTCTCCAGGCAAGAATGCTGGAGTGGGTAGCCATCCTCTGTCTCCAGGGATTCCCTGTCCCGACCCAGGGATCAAACCCGGGTCTCCTGCATTGCAAGTGATTCTTTACCATCTGAGCCACTGCGGAAGCCCTTCAAAGCTGTCAGGGTCACAGTTAAATCTTCCTGTTGATGGCTAGTGAGGATATGATGTCTGGTGATCGGGGCGGGGTGTAGACACTGCCGTCGTGTCATCGCTCTTAGGCCATCTAGCGACACAGATGATTCAGAGACCTTGGCAAAGCCTCTTAGCTGGAACCCCATCCTCCTAGAAAACCTGCTTATAATTTTATGAGAAAGAAGCCAGTGACAAGGCAGCAGTGGTTCTCAAACTTTGAAGCATACTGTAATCACCTGTGGAGTTTTTAAAAATTCCAATATTCAGGGTACACTTCATGCTAATTAACTCAAGTGCAGAAGGAGGCACCCAAACATCAGTAACGTGTCAATTTCCCAGCGTGATCTAATGTGCTGTTAAGTTTAAGAATAAATGCCATTGGTATAGCCAACATGGGAGACAGGATGATGGTTCTTCAAAATATTAGACATAAAATCACCATGGAATCCAAAACTCCCACTTCTGGGGACATACCCAAAAGAACTAAAGCAGGGTCTTGAGATGCTTGTATACCTGTATTCATAGCAGCATTATACACAATAGCCAAAAGGCAGAAATGGGCACACCCCACTTGCACATGAAATAAAACTTGAACAGACTCCCCCCCAAAAAAAGGATTTCAGTTTTGGAAGATAAGAGACTTCTGGAGATCGGCCACACAACAACATAAACGTATTTAACCCTACTGAACTGTACGCTTAAACACGGTTGAGATGGTAAATTTTATGCTTTGTGTATTCTGCCATGAGTAAACATCAAATAACATGAAAAGAATAAGTGGCATCACGCCATGCCTCGCTGCTCAGTGTGATGTGTGGGCCCCGGTATCAACATCTTCCAGGAACCAGTTAGAGATACAGCCTCTCATGTCCACCCCAGACCTGAGGCATCCAAACCTGCAGTTCTCAACAAGACCCCCATGTGACTGGTGTGTACCTTAGTTAGTGTGACTATTAGTCCAGGATTTCGAATATGGAGCCAACAAGGTCATTCGTCTACCTGGGTCCCTCCCTCTCTACTTCCTGGAGAACCCAGTGTTTTCCAAGAGGCCACATGCTCAGGAGGCTGACCTCATCCCCCTCTTGGGATCCCACTCCCCTGGCCAGTGACTGGTTCAGGGCTGGCATGTGGTCTGGTTCTGGCCAACAACAGGAAGGGGAGTTTTGCTGCAGAGGTGCTACAGACATCCACGCAGACACGGCCCCTCCTTCCTTTGGATTCTCCCACGTCAGGAAGGGTCCCAAGCAAGTTCTGTAGGCATACTGGGACCTCGGGGGCAAGCTAGCCTCGTTCTTGAGAAACAGAGCCTGGGTCCACCTCACTGTGGGTTTCTTGGTTATGAGATTAGAAATGTACTTATTGTATGGTCGAGTCAGGGTTCTCTGCTCCTTGTAGCCCAGCCTCGGACTACAAGATGGCATCAGACAAGATGGCAGCCCCCGGTTTTGGATGTTGGTGGATCTCCCGTGTCCACTGCCTGGTTAACGTCCTAGAGAGCTTGGGGTCAATGCCGCCGTCAAGGAGAGCCACTGCTGTAGCACTCTGCTTCTGTGGGCGCAAGCTCAGAGACTGGCCCGAGGGACAGGCCATCTGAGGTCACGAGGGTCACCCTTGAGGTCACCCCAGGGTTCCTCAGCCTTGGCGCTGTGGACGTTTGGGGCTGGATGATCCTTTGTTGTGGACAGGCTCTGCAAGCATTACAGGGTGTGTGGCAGCAACCTTGACCTCTACCGTCATACTCCAGTGGCGCTTCCCCCTCAGCTGTGACAGTGTCTCCAGACACGTTGCCAAGTGTTCACCCCCAGTTGAGAACACCTGTCGCAGACAAAGGCTCCCTAACAAATGCAAGGACGTTTTCTCAGTGAGCCTGGGGAGGGTAAAAACCGCCGCCTATGCACTGGTGTCTTGAGGACCAAAGTGGAGTCAGGTGTGTGAGAAAGGCAAACACACAGGTGCTGCTCTTCAGTGGCTCTTTCGTGCCACTGGGGCTCTGATAACAATGTTGTACTTTCCATGTATTCTTTAAATAGGCAGAGATGTTTAACTTAACAGATGGCCAGTGCAGACAGTGAGTGGAATTTTCCCTGGGCAAAGTGGCTGACCCGGCCTGCACTCTTGGGCTCCTCCTCCCGCTCAGAAATTCTGTGTCTCTCTGCCCTCAAATGAGAAGGACAGCGACCCTCGTGGAGCAAAGCAGCAGGTTCTGGTGGGCCCGCTTCACCCTGTATGGAGACTGGACCCCTGGAGATCTGATGGGGTACTCAGGACACTGGCTACCTCTGCATCCTCACTGAGACCCCAGGAGGCTCACATTCAGGGGAAGGAGGCCCATCGGAAAATGCGGAGAGATGAAAATGCAGTTTTGTTAGGAGAGGGCCTTTCTACCTGTGACCTGAGCATGTCTTGTTGGGTTGGGAAAGGGGATGTAACCGACTAAAGTTAGAACATGAGGGACAAGTCAGGTGACTCAGTATGAGAAAGGATGGGGGGCCCAGAAGAACATTGCCCCCAGGTTCCCAAGTCTCTCCTGAGAAATCTTGTCTGAAGGAGGTCATGCTTGATAAATGGGGCATTTGCCTTCCTGTGAAGATGCCCCCTGGGATGCAGTGGGGTGAGGAGGAAATCTGGGGTGCCTCCCCACCTCAGAGATGTGGTCAGATGCTCCAAGTCTGAGGAGCAGGATAGCAGGCAAGGCACAGAGCGAGGATACAGACCTTTGTCAAGCCCTCCACCTCAACCACCAGCCATAGCTTTGTATAGAAGAAACCCAGCTAACAAAGGGAGCTGAGATGCCAAAGGAAGTGGCCAACTCGTGACCTCAGATGGCCTGTCCCTCGGGCCAGTCTCTGAGCTCGCACCCCCAGAAGCAGAGTGCTACAGCAGTGGCTCTCCTTGGGCGGCATTGACCCCAAGCCCACTAGGACGTTAACCAGGCAGTGGACACGGGAGGTCCACCAACATCCAGAACTGGGGGCTGCCTTCTTGTCTAATGGAAGACCTGCCTTTACTGTCAGGGCAAGCAACCTCCAGTATCATAGTTGCTATTGACCAGTGGCAATGGAGTGTGTTTCCCGTCTTCTCCTTCTCAAAAGGGAGAATTCTCCCCCAGAAATCTTTGGTGCAGATAGCCTGGTTTTTCCCAACATTGCTGACTATGTTGATGACTGTGAACCTCAGAACTTGGTTCGTAGGTGACCATCCTGTGAGTAAATACTTCCAGACATGATGGGGAGTCTGATGCATCTCCCAGAAAATATGAACTCAAATCTGAATGCAGTAATTGAATGAATCAGGGGGTTTCACCCTTTGGGGGAGGGGGTAAGTCTATTTAAATACCCAAGTATGGGTATTTCTGATGCTTATGTAAGGGAAAGTGAGGGTACCAACATTAGTTTGTCAAAGAGGTGGATCATATGGGACATTATGGTTACAGCCTTCACACCACCTGCCCCTCTATCCATAATAATCCTGATTTTGTGCAGCTCCTACAGCTTAGGGAAAGCTGACTCCACCTCCAGGTCTAGGACGGGGAGTCCAGCTGGATGAAGCCTGCTCAGAACCCCTAAGAAACACATCCCTTCTCTTTTGAAACTTCTTTTGGAGCAGAGATGTTGGTGGGGATGGTGAAAATCTGAGTGCTGGAGCAGCCATTTCACCACCATGGGGGGAACCAACCCCAACTGAAACCAGGTTGAAAAACTCAGAGAAATGAATCCACAATCCTGATTGTATCAGACCCAATCTCACTCTTGGGCTTCTGCCTTATATAATGTCTCTTTTAATATTTGAGCCAGTTAGAGTTTTCTGTTCCTTGCAACCAAACAACCAGCTATTATAGAGTGTGATAAAGGCTAAAATAAAAATATGAAAAAAATGTTGGAGAACATAGATTAATTAGCTCAGAGAAGCAAGCTGTTTCTTCAAGCATTTAGGGTGGGAAGGTTGGAAAGGAACCCAGCAGAGTTCTTAGCATCAGGGGTCCCCGACCTCCGGGATCTAATGCCTGATGATCTGAGGTGGAGCTGATGTAATAATAATAGAAATAAAGTGCACAATAAATGTAATGCCCTTGAATCATCCCCAAAACATCCCCTTTCCTCCCCCAGTCTGTGAAAAAATTGTCTTCCGTGAAACTGGTCCCTAGTGCCAAACAGGCTGGGGACCCCTGCTTAGCATCCAGCCCACCCTTTTCATGGGGAGTTACTGGGCTCATCTGAGGCCACTGTTACCCCTCTCTTAGTCCACGCAGGTAGGGATGGGTATGGAAAGGCTTGTGAGCAGGGCATTGCCCTTGGCATCTAAAAATTTCCAGTAAACGCTGGATGGTGGGAGGCCGCCCACTATCACTAGCCCAAGCCCCCCGCCCTCGGAAGTCTGAGGGTGTTCTCCAGCCTCCTAACACCCCTGCCCCCACTGCTGTTATAGGACATGGACCACATGTCTCCCAGGCTGAGAGCTTTCCTCTCTGAACCCATCGGAGAAAAGGATGTTGCCTGGGTGGACGGGATCAGCCATGAGCTGGCAATCAACTTGGTTACCAAAGGTTTCAACAAGGTAATCCCTCTTCCTGTTACTCCACCTTCTCCTCCTAACCCACCTCCCCTAATCCTGCCAGGTGGCAGTGGCTGCCACGTGTCCCTGCCAGCGGCCATCAGAGAGCAGAGCTGCCACTTGGCCGAGTGCCACAGGCTTCAGTGTCACTGACCCGCGTGCTTGGGCAGCCACCAGGGTCTGCAGAAGATGCATAAACTGAATCACTGTGTCTCGGAGCAGCTGGGCTGTGCGAGGTTCACGTGGTGCTCACACACCCAGGGGCGGACAGAGGTGAGCCGGCCACAGAGTCTGGAGCCGAGATGTCAGGATGGGTGACCTGGGTGATCTCCCCGCCCGCCTTGAAGAAATTCGGATTGGGGAGGCAGATCCCTCACCTCCTATTAGGCCTTGGCAGGTGGAGTAATAGCAGCCTGGCATCTACACCCGAGTAAGAGGAAGTGAGTTGTTGTAAGATGTCACTAGCTGTCCAGGCATGGCCTCGAGGGTGGCTGATGGAATCAGAAAGGTCTATGTGTGAATAATTGTTTTTATGATGCTGTTACAAGGCTTTGTGTACCTTAGGAAGGACTGGGAGCTTTTCCCGGAGAAAGTGGGCAGGCGGGAATCCACAGGGTCTCGGTCGACAGAGGCCCCACCAGCAGGGCCACGGCTGGTCATTCCCTTTAGCTCTGAAAGCCAGTCCACGGCTCAGGCAGGAAGGGGCTGCAGAGACACCCAGGGACACCGGTGCCACTGCGTGTGTGACTAACAGTCTGGTTTGCACTGGCCCAGTGCATGGCTGTGTCCAGGGACGGTGGGATGGCTGGTTCTGTAGTTTTCTGATTGACACGCGGCCCTGAGCCATTCGTTAAACACTCTGAACATCATCCTGCTGCTGCTGCTGCTGCTGCTAAGTCGCTTCAGTTGTGTCCAACTCTGTGCGACCCCATAGACGGCAGCCCACCAGGCTCCCCCGTCCCTGGGATTCTCCAGGCAAGAACGCTGGAGTGGGGTGCCATTGCCTTCTCCAATGCGTGAAAGTGAAAAGTGAAAGTGAAAAGTGAAAGTGAAGTCGCTCAGTCGTGTCCAACTTTTAGAGACCCCATGGACTGCAGCCTACAAGACTCCTCCATCCATGGGATTTTCCAGGCGAGAGTACTGGATTGGGGTGCCATTGTCTTCTCTGGAACATCACCCTAGTCTGCCACAATTTAATGTCTGGTAGATGGGATTGTCAGGAAGGTGGAGAGAGGTGAATTTGCTTCTTTCCTTCCAGATAAAGGTGGGAAGGGCATTTGGGAGCAGGAATAAAAGCAGGCAAGTCTGACTAGGGGAGACATTTGAAATTCTGTTATTTTTTAGAAGAAATTATTATCCCTTTGACTTTTCTATTGTGGTGTCTCACATCCACACTGATGTGATGGTTCAGCTCAGTGAGTTTTCACAATAACACACATGCACAGCCCCACCACCCTCATCCAGTGATCAGGCTCCTCCGCAATTCCAGACAGTTCCCCCGTGTGTCTTCCAGGTCAACGCCACCTCCCCACTCCCACAAATAACTGCTATTCCGGCTTCTACCACCATTGGTCTAATGTCTCTGTAATTGTGAGGTTTTGTTCTTGTTCAGCCAGACTCGGTTCAAAAAATATTTAAATTTACATGTGGTAAATTTCACCCTTTTTAGTACCCAGTTCTGCCATTTTTGACAAATGCTAGCAGTTGTATAGCCACAACCACAATCAAGATCTGAAGCAATCCCATCGCATTAAAATATTTCCCCTTACCTCTCACATTTCTCACCCTCAGGCCCTGGCAACTACAGATTTGTTCTCTGTCCCTATTGTTTTGCCTTTTCCAACTTGTTTCAATTGAGATAGATAGGATGACAGGCATATTAAAGACAAAGGAATGAATGAATAATGGGAAATTTCCAGGTATCTGAGAGCTTGAAACACAGAGTTAGGGCTACAGGGAAGACGGAACTGGCTAGGTCTCTGGAGACCTGCTCCTCTGTGTCCCCCACCTCCTGGCTTGCTGTGACCGGCTCTCCACATCTACTTATTGCAAGGGCCACTGATTCCAGGCACTAACGCCAGGGGTTTCACCTTCTGCCTTAGTTTTGAGCTCCTCATCCAGCCATGAATGAGATGAGAGGTTGCCATCTTCACTTTACAAAGGAAGAGACAGAGGCCCTGGAGCCTGAGTGCCTTGATCAAGGTCCTGAGTGAGGACAGAACGGCCATGGGTTATTTCATCAAAAATCACACAAGAAGACTGCTGCCAGGAAGTTATCTCAACAGGGAGGGGGCTTATGCTGAGATCCTGTATCACCTCCTTGAGCCTGGCTGAGCCTCTAAGAGGATCCAGGAGGTGACCCCAATGTAGTATCTATAAGATGAGCAGGTGCTTCAGGGGGGAGGCCAAGTCTGTGGGTGGGGCCACAGGTCTGTAGAGGGGAGGGGACTGTGGGCAGCCAGCTCAGATGCAGCAGCAGAAAGTCAGACTCCTGCAGTGCTTTCCACAGGCTATATCTTTTTAGAGCAGTTTTAGGTTCACAGCAAAATAGAGCAGAAAGTTCAGAGTGTGGAAATACCCCTGTGTGCATCCAGCCTCCCCCATCATCAGCATCCCCTTCGGAGTGGTAGCTTTGCTACAGGAGAACCTACATGGACATGAATCCTCCTAGGTACACAGTTCACATCAGGGCTCGCTCTGTGTCATGCATTCTATGGGTTTGGACACATGTGTGATGACCTGTATCCACCGTGAAATGAAAGAGTTGCTCAGTCATGTCAGACTCTGTGAGCCTAGGGACTGTAGCCTGCCAGGCTCCTCTGTCCATGGAATTCTCCAGACAGGAATACTGAAGAGTGTTGCCAGTCCCTTGTCCAGGGGATCTTCCGGACCCAGGAGTCGAACCCAAGTCACCTGCATTGCCGGTGGATTCTTTACCATCTGAGCCATCAGGAAAGGCCAGTATCCACCATGGTGATGTCCTACAGAGTTATTCTTCTACCCCATAATCCTCTGAGCTCCTGGTTTTCTGTGTCCTGCCCACAGGAGGTCTGAGCATGGCAGCCCCTCCCCCAAGCTGGGGATCCCCGGGGTTCCTTGGCTGTGAACAGGAACCCTCTCAATTTCCACCTCTGCTCATGGCAGCTTCCTCAGCCACGTCCCATGTGAGAGCTGGGCCATAAAGGAGGCTGAGCACCAAAGAATGGATGCTTTCAAACTGGTGTTGGAGAAGACTCTTAAGTCCCTTGGCCTGCAAGGAGATCAAACCAGTCAATCCTAAAAGAAATCAACCCTGAATATTCGCTGGAAAGACTGATGCTGAAGCAGAAGATGCAATACTTTGGCCACTTGATGCAAAGAGTCGAATTATTAGAAAAGACCCTGATGATGGGTAGGATTGAAGGCAGGAGGAGGAGGGGGAGACAGAAGATGAAATGGTTAGATAACATCACTGACTCAATGGACATGAATTTGTGCTAACTCTGGGAGATGGTGAAGGACAGGGGAGCCTGGAGTGCTGCAGTCTGTGCGGCCGCAAAGAGTTGGACATAACAGCGACTGAACAGCAACAGCATAAATGTAGCATTTGGTTACAGAAAAAGTTGTTGGTCACACACAGTGCCTGGTGCTGTGAAATGCATTCACCACAGGCGCTGAGGAGCTGGGAGCTGGCAGAGGAGTCAGGCAGACAGTGAGGGGCTGCATGTCTGTACTTGAGAAGTCTGGGTGTGCTTGTGGAGACTGAAATATTGAATGAACGTTGATCAGGACCAGCTGCTAATTTGCCGGGCCCAGTGCAGGATGAGGATGGGAGGCCCCTGGTGCAAGTTCATTAGGAATTTCAAGATGGCGCCAGCACAACAGGAAAACAAGTGGGGCTTCGGAGTACAAGGCCTGGGTGCCAACGTGGGTCACCTACAGGGACCCCAGACTCAAATATCACTGCTGTTGAGCAAGGAATGGGCACGCAAGCTAGAGCCTGGTCCAGACCTGCTCACAGGTGGGATGTGGCATTGAGGGGACATTTTCCCTGGAGCCACCATCCCGTCACGTGGGCAAAGGCTGGCATGGGAGAGATGGTGGGGAAGTACGTCAGGGTGCCCGCATCCCTTTCCCTGCGGTCAGATTCCTGTGCTCCCAAGGAGGCAGAGGGTGGCTCCCTGGGTAGGAATTCACTCTCTGGAGCCCGGAGAGAAACCAAGAGGGTTTGGTTTCTATTAGGGCCATGATGAAGGCCCACAGCTCCAGCTTCCCTTGGGAGCAGAGAGAAGCAGGCTGACTTACCCAGCTCCAGAGGCCCTCCTGCCTGCAGGATTTCTGGGAAGTTCACCTCTGGTCCTGAGAGCCACACACTCCCTGGCATCCTGGCTGCGGAACATGGAGGGGACCTGGAGACTCTGATGGCCAGAGCAGCGATGGATGCCAGCAGATGGCAGAGGCGCCAGGCCAGGCGGCAGTTGGGTTGCGCTGGAATGGGGCCGAGGACAGGAGTCCTAACCTCCTGGGTTTTCAGTGAGTCTATTCGGAGAGTGGATGGAATGCAGGAAACCGTCTCAGGGGTCTGGAGCCTGTTGATGAAGTTCAAAAGGGCCTCTTACTATTATCATCGAGTTCTCTTTCCTGGGACAAAGCTCTGTGTTTCCTAATCTTGCACTGCCCACATTTACTGAAGCAATGGGCTCAATCAATATTCAGTAAATGTTCATTGTTTTAAAAAGTTGAATTAAAAAAAAAAAACTCAGTAAAATCACGCTTGAAAAGATGAGGATACTGATAAGTAAAATGAGGTGATTCTCAGCAATAACATTACTTTTTACAAAAGATGATTAAAACACCAGATAAAATGACCATGAAATCCTGGCCTTTGTTTCTTTTCAGAAACTGGATCTAGGCAAAAAAAAAAAAAAAAAAAAACCCACCAAACTCCAATGCTTAGGTATATTTTAAGACTGGAATTCAGCTTTTATTTAATGTCTTTTAAAGAATTCATCCCTTCAATAGTTCAAATGAAGTTTGCTTGGTTTTATGTAAGTGAAATACCCAGACACCAGCGGGTTTTCCTGGAGAGGGCCCAGGACTTAAGGCCTGGACACTGGTTCCTATTCACTCCAGGCCGGAAAGCTGGGCACTGGATGCGACCTTAAATCTCCAGCCTTCCCTGTTCAGTGGCTCGGCCAGTCTGTGGATCTCAGATGTCTCTTTCTCCATGTGGTCCTTTCCCCTCAGTAGTAACAGTGATGAAACAGCATGAGAGGAATGAGAAGCTGTGGGACCAGGACTCAGAAAAACAGAGAACAGCCTAGAACTTTGACTAGTGTGTTTTTCATCCATCCACAGAGACTCTTCAGCAGGGAAGAGGGGCAAGGCTCAGCATGCTCCACACCTTGTATGTTCCTCCCATGGACAAAAAGGAGTTTGCATTTCTCCATTGGTCTCACTGGGGCCCCCCAGGTGGCTCTAGTGGTAAAGAACCCGCCTGTCAGTGCAGGAGACATAAGAGACATGGGTCAGTCCCTGGGCGGGAAAGATCCTCTGGAGGAGGAAATGGCAACCCACTCTAGTATTCTTGCCTGGAGAGTCCCTTGGACAGAGGAGCCTGGCGGGCTATAGTCCAGAGGGTCGCACAGAGTCGGACACGACTGAGCACGCACACAGGCACCTCTCAGCCAGGACCAGGCTCTGGTCAGGATAGAGTTCCCATGGCCTACGTCAGCATTTCAGGGACGGCCACTGCCCCTTGGATTTGACCTGTGTCCGATCCTTGGTTTTCTCGGGTGTCCTCACACTGGGGAAGGAAGAGAATAGCTGAGTACTTTCCTGTGTTCTCCCCACAGGCTTACGTCCTGTTGGGACAGTTCCTCCTGATGCACAAGAGGGAAGCCGAGTTTCAGAAGTGGCTCATCTGTTGCTGCGGAGCCACCGAGTTTGAGGCCCGGGAGTGTTCCAACTGCCTGAAGGAATGGTGCTCCTGCTTCCTGTAGACACAGCCTGGCCCTGAGGCGCCTCCCGGAAAACAATGCCTCTGCATCGACCCGGGCTCCAAGTCGTTATTTCCCTTTTTGCTTTATTGACACAGGTTTGTTATAAAAAACAGCTCAAGAAAATAAAAGAAGACAAATACTAGCACAGTGACCTCCAGATTCCACCCACAAACATTTGCCTTATGCCGATATCATGCCCGCTGTCTCTTGCTGCTGCTGCTGCTGCTAAGTCACTTCAGTCGTGTCCGACTCTGTGCGACCCCATAGATGGCAGCCCACCAGGCTCCTCCGTCCATGGGATTCTCCAGGCAAGAATACTGGAGTGGGTTGCCATTTCCTTCTCCAATGCATGCATGAATGCTAAGTCACTTCAGTCATGTCTGACTCTGTGTGACCCCATGGACAGCAGCCTACCAGGCTCCTCCGTCCCAGGGATTCTCCAGGCAAGAGAACTGGAGTGGGTTGCCATTTCTTAGCATACATTTATCTCCAGGAATGGATAATTTTATTTTAAAATGGGAATTCAATTTTAAGTCAGTGTAGTAGTTATCAACTGCTGCAGAACAAAGGAACCCAAAATGCAGCTGCTTATTAACAGGAACAGTCATTTTATCTCAGTTTCTGAGGGTCAGGAACTGAGTTGCTTGGCTGGGTGGGTCTATCTCAGGGCCCCCTGTGAGATTACAGACTGTGGGCCAGGGAGCAGATTGGCCTGGGCTGGAGAAGCCACATGGTTTCTCATGTAGCTGGTGGCCTGAGACCTCAGCTGCTCTCTGAAGGGGGCCTCTCTCAGGCTTCGATGACCTGGCTTCTAGGCTCTCCCAAAGCAGGTGACCCAGGAAGGAGTAAGAGGGCAGGAGGCCACCATCTTTCATGACCTCAACTCTCACACAGCCTCACTTCTGCCTTGATTTGTTTTTAGAACCAAGTCCCTACGTCCTCAAGGGAGAATTAAACTTTTCTTAAAACAGCAAATAGTTCAGCTTAGTCAGTCGTGTCTGACTCTCTGCGACCCCATGAACCGCAGCACGCCAGGCCTCCCAGAACTCCCGGAGTCCACCCAAACCTATGTCCATCAAATCTGTGATGCCATCCAGCCATCTCATCCTCTGTCATCCCCTTCTCCTCCTGCCCTCAATGTTTCCCAGCACCAGGGTCTTTTCAAATGAGTCAGGTCTTCACATCAGACGGCCAAAGTATTGGAGTTTCGGCTTCAACATCAGTCCTTCCAATGAATACCCAGGACTGATCTCCTTTAGGATGGACTGGTTGGATCTCCTTGCAGTCCAAGGGATTCTCAAGAGTCTTCTCCAACACCACAGTTCAAAAGCATCAATTCTTCGGTGCTCAGCTTTCTTTATAGGCCAGCTCTCACATCCATCCATGACTACTGGAAAAACTATAGCCTTGACTAGATGGACCTTTGTTGACAAAGTAATATCTCTGCTTTTTAATATGCTGTCTAGGTTGGTCATAACTTTCCTTCCAAGGAGTAAGTGTCTTTTAATTTCATGGCTGCAGTCACCATCTGCAGTGATTTTGGAGCCCCCCCAAAAAAAGTCTGACACTGTTTCCACTATTTCCGCATCTATTTGCCATGAAGTGATGGGACCGGATATCTAGTGTGCAAACATTTCTAAGAGCATCACAGACAAGTTTTCGAGATACAATTTACATATGGTCTAACTTGTCCTTCTCAGGTGTGTAGTCCTATGAACGTTGACAAATGTGCTGTCCTGGACCACCACATCTTCATCCACCCCCAGAGAGTTCCTTTAATCACCCCTCACGCCTCCCCAGCCCCTGGCAACCAAGGATCTGTTTTCTGTCCTCAGAGTTTTGACCTTTCCAGAAAACCATATAAATGGAATTGCACAATATGTAGCTGTTTGAGATTGGCATCTGTCGCTTGGCATAATTCAGTGAGGGTGGATCCATGATGCAGGTTTCTTCAACTTAAGAAACTTAGCAGCTGCTGTTGGTGTCCAGCTATATCCCGTGGACAATCACTGTCCTTGGGGATAGTGCTTCCCTCAAAAGCACCGAAATCTCCTCGGCCTGAGGGGTCTCTGGCTGCAGGAGTGGGTCAGCCCACGCACAGGGAAGAGAAGAAATACCGGGAAGGTGACACCAAGGGAGCTCTCGGTCTTGATGGAAGTTGACTGTCCAAACGCCCCAGGTCCTCTCCCCGTGGGTGGGGCAGCTCTGAGGAAGTTCCCCCAGTTCCCCAGTGGGGCTGAGCCAGGTTTCCCACAAAGAGAGGCCCCCTCTTTTTAATACCTAGCCCCACTTCCTCCCCCCTACATCCTGTGTTTCCAATAGCCTGCCCAGCCTTCCTGTAACTCCCCCTCCACCCCGACACACACACATACACACACACACACTGAAATACTCAAATTTAGAGTCTGCTTCCAGAAGAACCCTAACTAAGACAACCGTGTTAAGACTTAATTTTAATAGAAGAAAAAAGGTGGAACAGCGCTGAAAGAATTGCTGAACTTTACTGAATTTTTTCTTCATCACTAGATATAGTCATTTCTAAGTTCATTTCTCCTGAGTTTAAAGAATAATGTGAGGCAAACAGTAAGAGAGAGGTTAGCATCCTCAGGTTTATTTTAAACTCTGTTTTTCAATATTAGACAGTATAAACTTCCACTGGGTGGGGGGGGGGGGAAGGAAATCGACACTCACTTCTTCCCTCTCATTTTTAAATTGGTTTTATTGTTGCTTTAAAAAAATTTTTTTTATTGTGGTATAGTTACTTTACAATGTGTTAGTTTCTATTGTACAGCAAAGAAGATCAGCTATATGTTTACATATATCCTCCTTTTTTTGAATTTCCTTTCCACTAGGTCACCACAGAGCACCGAGCAGAGTTCCCTGTGTTATGCAGTAGGCTCTCATTCTGTTTTACGCATGGTTGTATATCTGTGTCGATGCCAGTCTCCCAGTTCATCTCACCTCCCTTTCTCCCCTTGGTGTCTGTTGTTTGTTCTCTACGTCTGTGTCTATTTCTGCTTTGCAAATAGGTTCATCTGTACCGTTTTCTAGGTTTCACATTCATGTGTTAATATAAGATATTTGTTTTTCTCTTTCTGACTTCATTCTCTATGACAGTCTCTGGGTCCTTTTAATTTCTCAAGGTTTAGAATGCGTATACGTCCTTCCCATAAGCATAACCCCTATAATTATTTAGTCTTAGTTTTATATTTAAGAGCTTATCATCAATCTTTGTTAGTATCGTCATTTTAAAAATCATAGCCTTGTCATTCTCAAATTCTTTATTTGGATACATTTTTTGTTGGTTGAGGTGGACAGAATCAATCCACTTCGATCGGAAAGGGTCACAGTATGCTGTGGGCTTTGCAGGTGGCTCAGTAGTAAAGAACTCGCCTGCCAATGCAAGAGACATAAGACACACGGGTTCGATCCCTGGGTTGGGAAGATCCCCTGGAGGAGGGCATGGCAACCCACTCCAGTGTTCTTGCCTGGAGAATTCCATGGACAGAGGAGCCTGGAGGGCTACGGTCCACAGCGTCACAGAGTTGGACAGGACTAGCATCAGGAGAGCTCTGATCGCGGTACTCAGGTGCATGGGAACTCCCTTTCAATGCCTGCTCCTGTGAGGACCATGGCCGTTGAATGGAGATCTGGTGACTCACTCCCTGTATTTCAAAGTCTCTCTCCAAGGTGGTACGTTCCACGGATGCTCACATTTCATTGGTCAAAGCTAGTAACATCATCCCTAACTCCAAGGGGCAAGAATTCTTCTGCATTCAGAAGAAGCAGAACTATTTGGTGACAGTAACAACCAAGACCACCCTCATTCAATGAAGCTCATTATTGTTTCTCTGACTGCCTCCCGAGTGTTATGTTTCCTAAATTCATAACATGGTTGGGGTCTTTCTATTGCGGTCTGAGTAACTCCTTCTAACTCTGCTTCTCTAGTTCTCCTCAAGGAGACGTCGAGGAGGATTCCAAGTAAGTCAACGGGTTGGTCCAAAGACTTAAACAGCTGCATCTCCTGGGAGCTCAGGTTCTGACTGCCTAGAGTCTGTCCCTGTTGCTGCCTGCACAGCCCACCCTGAGATCAAGTCTCTGCTGAAATAGTCACGGTGTTTAGAAGTCACCTCCCTGCCCGGGATGGGAGCTGGTTGGCTCCAGGGAAGGAAGAGGGAAGTAGCTTACCCCTCACTCCCTCCCACTCTCCTCCGACACTGATGAAATTCATCCCTTTCACCAGGTTGGGGTCCAGGATCCTGTAGGAAGGTCGGGAGCTGAGAAGCCTAGAGGAGTTGAGCCCCAGGCCGGAGGAGCCTCTGCAGAAGGACCTAGCCCAGTAGACTCGAGTAGCTGTTCCCTGTGTGGTATCATTGGTGGGACATCTGGATGAACCCTGTCCCCCCAGAGCTTCCCCATGAACACCAGGGATGCTCTGCATCAGCCATTCGATTCCTTCCATTCCGTTTTGTCTTCTTTGTAGGTAAAATTACTGGCTTCAGTTCTTCACTTCTCCCGGTATTTCCCTACCCCCATTATGTGATCGTGCAGCCTCCCTATTAAAGGAAGAGTAACTCCCAGCCCCCTTGGGAGTTATTCTCCCCAAATTTGTAACTCTCCCCCCAAAACTACCATCCAGTGTTTTGTTGTATTTCTTTCTACTCTTTCTTCACTTGAATAGGTGTCCATTTGTTAATAACAGGTTTATTGAAATATATTTCACACATCATAAAATTCACTCTTTCAAAGTGTACAATTCAGTGGCCTTTGGTGTATTCCCAGAGTTGTGCAGCCACCACTGCGATTCAATTTCAGAATATATTCATCACCCCCAAAAGGATCTCCCACTAGCAGTTCCATTAGCTGTCACCCCTCCCTGCCCCCCAGCCTGCCCCTGGTAACCACTAATCTACCTTCTGTCTCTATAGATTTGCCTGTTCTGAACATTTCATAAAAATAGTATTGTACAGTCTGCAGGCTTTTGTGACTGGCTTCTTTCAGTGAACATAAGGTATTCAAGGCTCATCATGGTACAGTAAGTGAGCGTGTTCATTTAAACAATAAATGGAGATCTCATTAAACATCAGGAAACATCTTGCTTCCTTCATTTATACATTTAAAATTTTTTCCTCATTATTAATCTTTGAAAAATACTCTTTAGTAGTTATATAACAATTCATCAGATCTATATGCAATAATGTATTGAACTGTTCCTGGTTTTGGACTTCTGGGGTTTCTATGAGCAGGTAATCATGTTTTATTGAATGGGTGAATGGTTTATTGGATGATTGAATGAATGCATGAGTGGATGGATGAATGAATGGAGCCTTAAACATGAATCTTTGCAGCCTTTCCGATTTCTCCTTTAGGAAGATGCTGAGAAAAGGATCTACAGTAGAGAAATGAACATTTAAAAAATTTTCATTCTTACTGCAACTGTTTTTTCTAGAAAGTTCAACCCAATCTGCTGAACGAGGTTTTAAGTTTGTCTGACCACATCTCACTCCATGAGTAAAATTGAATTCCTTATCACGGCCCAGGAGGCCCTGCAGTCTGGCCTGTCCCCTGCCTAATCCCTTCTGTGTCTGCCCCCCACCCCCACCCCAGCCAAGCTGGCCTCCCTGTTGGTCACACCCACTTCTGGCAGTGGGACTGGTGGCCTCTGCACATCTGTCCCCTGTGCCTGGAGCCCTTCCCCAGCCCCTCAAGGCTCATTGCTACCTTTCAAGGCTCTGCTTAAGAGACACTTCTGTGCAAGTTCCTCCTGTTCAAAATGTCACCCCCAGCAGCCCTTGTCTCCTCCCTCAGCTTAATTTCCTATTTCTCCATAGCACTTACCACCTTCTAATATTCTGCATAATGTGCTTATTTTGTTTATTGTTTCAACCCCCTAAAATGAACAATTTGAGCCTGGCCCAATGTCTGGCATGGGGAGGCGTTCAATAAATAAGTGTGGAATTGAGTTGGCGGCCAGCATGGAGGGCTCTCCCTATTAAATTGGGGGCTTCCTCCCCTGGAGGCTCTGTCTTCCATCAAGTCCTAGTCAATGTTCTTTCTTGACTCAGCTCTGGAGCCAACTGGCCCACCAACTGCCTTGAGGACTGTGGATTCTGCCCTGTAGTGAAACCTGGAGGAGGCTCTCGGCCCCTGACAAACACGCCCCAGTGACTGGAGAGCACTAAGGCGAGTTACTGGAAGGAGCCCAAACCTTCCCAGGGCCCACACAGAACAGAGCGCACCAGTGACCACACAGCCCCCTGGCCTTGGAGCCGCCTGTCAGGGCCTGGTGTCTTCACTAGCCTCCAGAGAGCAGCTCCAACCCAGACACAGATGGGAGCCCCCAGTCTCTGCAGAGCAGGCGGCTTCCTGGTGCACACAGCACGTTAAGTGGGGGAGAAGAAGCCCCCACAGTAAGCTGGGACTCCCCTCTTGGCCAGACTGGCAAAGCAGCACGGCATTCCTCAGGGGCCTCCCATTGTGGGCCACTTCCGGCCAGTCTCCCAGGGGCTTCCAGGGCAGCCAGAGGATCAAAATCCCCAAATCCACATGGCGATGTTTTTAAAGGACCCATGAGTCAGTAGACGCTGACGCTTCATCATTTATGGTCTTGGGATTGGTCCTGAGCCAAGGAAGCACATTCATAAATGGCCCCAACCCCACAGCCACCCCCCAGGTCACCCCCGCCAGCAGGCTGGCCCACCAGGAGGGCCAAAGGGCTTCCCTCCTGATCTGCCCCATAAATCCACTGTCCACCCAGAACCCCCTGCCCAGCCCCAGGACCCAGCCACTGTGGAGGGGGCCACTTGGTCCTTGCTGGGAACATTTCTGGAATTCGTCCTTCAGAATGACTATTAACCCTCAAGATATACTCTTAAATATTCCCAGTGGGTCAAATCTACATCTTCTGAAGGTCCATTTGAATTTGGGGGGGAAATAAAGTTATTTAGAGCAAAGTCTGGTGAATAGGATGAGTGATTGAGTTGTGGAACACGATTGTTTAGAATTCCCCATTAAAGTGTGTAATGTACACAGAGAAAGACACACAAATTATAAATAGGCAGCTTGGTGGGTTTTAGGGAATGGAATACAGCCCAGGTGGAGAACAGGTTTCTACCGGCAGCCAGGAGGCCCTTCAAGCCCCTTCAGATAGGTCTGCCTTCCACAGGCTATCCTGACTTCTAGCAGTAGAGACAGTTTAGCCTGCTCTTGAACTTGACGCAATGGGAGCCTGCAATGTGTACACTTCTGTGCCTGGCTCTTTCCATGCTTGTTTGCAGGATTCATGCATGCTAATGAAGGCACAACTCTTTCTTTTTCGTGACTATATACTATTCCGCTACACAACTGGACTAGCTTGTTTATTGACAAATAGTGCTGCAGAGAACATTCTTGTACCTGTCTTTTGGTGGATGTATTCTCATTTGGGCATATACCCGGAGCAGAAGTGCTGGCTCACAGGGCATATGTGTATTTAGCATTCCCAGACACTGCAAAACATTTCATTGTGAGACACAGTAACATAAACATTTCTTGAGAGGCTTGGATCTTGGGACTGGCACAGTGTACCTCTCATATTGGCATTTCAGGCTCCCTATCTCTCCCTAAACCCCAAGATTCCAGAGCACCCATCCAGGGAAGTCTTCATTTAAAGTTTTAGCTTTTTGTTCATCGTGGACTTTTTGCGTAAAGCATCTGCCTACAATGTGGGAGACCCGGGTTCAATCCCTGGGTCAGGAAGATCCCCTGGAGAAGGAAATGGCAACCCACTCCAGTATTCTTGCCTGGAAAATACCATGGACAGAGGAATCTGGTAGGCTACAGTCCACGGGGTCGCAAAGAGTCAGACACGACTGAGTGACTTTCTTTCTTTTCGAATTAAAAAAAAATCATGTTAAAATGTTATTTATCCAGACTCCTGAGGTTCTAGGTGCCCCTTCAAAGTGGAGCTCTAGGCAAGTGCCTCCCTGCTTCTCAGCGGCCGCAGCCCTGGCCTTGTCTTCTTGTCAAGGTTCCTCTCAGCAAAGAGCCTGGCCTTGGGGTGGTGTCCCCCACCAAGTGAGGCTGCGTGAGAGCAGAGGCACAGTCCTTTCCCTCTCCCCGACTCCCTGAGGCCTGCCAAGCTGGGAGGCCGGCTGTTGAAGAAGCATGGCCCTGGGCAGGTGGCTGGAAGTTCCCAGCTCACCCCCCACCCCCGAGGCTGCCCTCCTCCCGCCAAGCCTCCTGCCACCTTTGAAATCTGCCCAGGGACCCCGTTGATCTCACTTCCCTGGAGTTATTCTGAATTGAGTCCTGTGAATCTTCCAAATTGAAGGCACGTTGCCCAACAGTTTGGTAGAAAAACACAATCGTCACCCATTTGGAGCCATAGATTTTTCCCCAGAGCTGTTCGGTTTCACTTCACTGTCCCCAGGTTCCAGGTTTCATTCCTTTTCGCTCTACAGCTGCTTTTCTCTGTCTCTCCCCACCCAACCTTGCAGGTGCTGCTGCCCAGGGCTCAGTTGGGAGGGGCTCTGGCAGTTTCTAGGGAGGTCAAGTTGTCAAGGGAGGCAACAGCTTTCTTTAAAATGAAAATGAGACTATTTCCCAGTCAAGTACGGCAGCTTGCACCCTGACAAGGACAAAATGCCTCAGAAAACTGTATACTGCCGCTCCCCTAAGTAAACAAGCCCGTTCTATGAATTCATGGAGGCTGACATACTCCTTCACCCCTCACCCCACGGCCCCACAGTCCCCTCCCAGATACATGCTGAAGGGGAAAGCATGAATCACAGCCCCCACACTGGAAACCACCCAGATGTCCATCAGTGGTAAAATGGTTCATTTGTTGCTTGTCGTGTCCAGCTCTTTGTAACCCCATGGACTGTAGCCCACCAGGCTCCTCTGTCCTTGGGATTCTCCAATACTGGAGTGGGTTGCCATTTCCTTCTCCAGGTAAAATGGTTCTTTAAAAAAAGGCAAAAATAAATAATCATCAATAATAACCATAACAACTAAAAAGAAGCAACAGCTCAGTCGTGTCCGACTCTTTTCAACTCCGTAAACTGTAGCTGGCCAGGCTCCTCTGTCCACGGGATTCTCCAGCCAAGTAAATAAACGGATGAATAAATGCCACCCAATGGAATATCCTACAGCAGTGAAAATGAACAACTGTGACTATATACACAGAATGTTACGCTGAACAAAAGAAGCCAGGCACGGAGCACATGCTGGGTGATTCCGTGCCTGTGGGGCACTGCCATCTGCCAATAGGGGCTGCCTTGCGGGGACAGGCTGCAGGCGGTGCAGGGCTCTGGGGCAGGTGTGGTAGCGGCTCTTGAGCTGGGCTGCTGTGTTTGTGAAAATGCATCAGACTGTACATTTAAACACCTGTGCACATTTCTATGTATCTGTTACATTTAAATGAGTCAGGAGCAATAGGTAGCTGTCTCTCCTCCCAACTATCCTCTTGGATCTGATGAGCAGTGAGGTGGCGTGGTAGTATAGAGGTGTACCTAGGCTCCTGAACGCCCCCCCAGGAGAGGGGAGAGCCCTCAAAGATGCCCCCACCTGTCCCATCCCAGTGTGGCTCAGCAGGGCTGGTCACCTGGATCAGGACTCCCTTCTTGTCCCCAGGACGTCAGTCAAGTCCAGTCCAGTGGATGTCAGGGGCAGGGAGGTGGGCCCACTTCTCCAAGGAGGAGAACCTGAGCCCTCTGAAGCAGAGCTGAGACAAGATCACTGTCACCTGCCTGCAGGGCTGTGACAAGGACAATGGTACCCTTCAGCCAGATCAGCTCAGGCCCCCCTGAATACACAGCCCCTCCAGAGGCCGGCAGATCAGGGGACAGCTCACGTGATACAGTCATCACGTGTGTCTTGAGAACCTCTTATTGGCCAGACGCTCCGCTGGGTGCTGGCAGTCCACCCCTGTCTGTGGCTCACTGACAGATGAAGATCCAATGTGAAAATAAACAAGGCAATCAATTCAACAGGACAGTGGACAGCAGACCCACCCCTAATATCTACCAGCTCCAGACAAGAGCTTGCATGAAAGCCACCAGCCTAGAGGCATAGGCAACCTGGGCTCAGCTACCTGGCACTTTTGGGCAACCACTGATGGTCACTGGATCCATGCCTCCCAGCATGGAGTGTGGGACATGGCAAGCCTCCCCAACACCTAAAAAAACCTGGAAACCCAGCCACATGTGTACTTCCCATAGAGACCAGTCAAAATTGGCTGATCATCTGTTCAGCAAGGTTAATTGGAAATGAGTCACTTTTATTACTCCCCTGGTGGGAGTGAGGACTGTCTACATATTGGTTGGGGTCTCTGAGGGTGTCAAGGCAGGATAACCCCAGGACTATTTGAGATAGGGACAGAAATCCAATTCCAGTTGTGTTGAACAGCAGTACAACAAATTCATTGGTTTATGGACCTGAGAAGTCTTGGGGTGGGGTGGAGGGGTTGGCTTCAGGAATAGCAGGCTCCTGGTGCTCCAGTTTTATTCCAGTCCCCTAAGTTTTAAGTATATTAATTCAGGTCAGATGGATCCAGTAAGAATTTTTAAGTGTGGGTAGAGCAGAAGGAACCACTCACTGCTCAGGGTTCTCTGGTTCTTCAGATCCCAGGTCCTGGGAAGTCTCACGGCCTGGAAGGAGAGCAGTAGGGTTTTGCCCTCCATCCAGCAATCTGGAGGTCTGAACTCTGCATCCTAGGGGCTCAGCTTGTTTTGTTTGGCTCTTGTTTCATTTAGAAAATGCAGGGTCATTTGCTGACACTTATCAGTTAGGTTTTGAATAAAAATCCCCTGGAGGCCAACCCAGCAGCTTCTCTCTGCAGCCTCCTGCCTCGAAGGCTGGAACTCAACCCTGCTCCCTCCCCAGGAGACACTGACCAGCGACAAGGATGCTGGCAGAATAAATCCCCAGAATCCTTGCCATCAGTGGCAACTGTAAAGGATGCTCCATGCGCCACGTCAGCTCCCTGGGCCTCAGCACCCCAGTTTACACTCTGACCAGCATCTTCCCATCCTCTTCCTCCCCCAACCACCCGCACCCCCCATTCATGCTTCCAGAAGTCACTTCCCAATCCTCTGCTGGCAACAAGTCTTGTCTGCCTCTGCATTTCAATCCAACCCTCAGCCCAGTCCTCCCAGTGAAGCCCTCTGCCCTGCTGGGTGGATTCCTCTGGAGCTGGCTGGGACTCAGTCCTGATGCAAGAGCCATGGACCTCCCAGAGGCTTCTGCATTTGGAGAAAGACTGGGCCCAAGAGCCTGTCATTTCAGAGAAACCTCTAGCACAGCCTTCCTGGAGTTCTGCAGTTCCAGCCTTTCCTATGCTCGCTGTAGAAGCTGTGCAAACAGCTATTTGCTTTCCAGCCTGGAGCACTGAGGGGCTCCTTCTAAATATATCTCGACACACTCACAACTCTCCACTGCCCAGATGCATGTTTGTCAGTTGCCCTTGAGCCTGTGGTCAAGCAGCTTGGTAGGACCCAGCCAGCTTCGCTCTGTGGACACCCACCCTCCTGGAGAGGAACAGCAGGGCGGTGAGATTCATCATGAGGCTGGCTCCGAGGGCAGGGGCTTCGCAGAGCTTGACAACAGGCCTGGCACTTAAATTAGGCACCAATAAATATTTGTTAGACAGAAATTCTGAAGCCATCTGGGTGGTTTTCTCTCCCTCTCTTTCAGAGCGAAGTCCACACACATAGGGTGTTGTTGCCGGTAGCAAGAACAACTGGAATTGACCTCGCATCCTGGGTGTCAGAGGGTTAATTCCTATGCTCTCTCATCTAATGGAATATTTGAGGCCTTTCATAGGGTGAGTGTCATGCTCTGAGCTGGAAGTACCTCCACGATGCTGTATTGTTAAGTGAAAGAGGAGCAGGCCAAAGACCGCTTGTGAGAAAAGGAAATATTGCTCATAGCTGTGCGAAACACCTCTAGAAAGACAGAACACTGCAATCAGGGGGTCCTGGTGGGGAGAGGTTGAACGTGGAGGGTCAAGGTGAGCAAGAAACTTCACTTTGTATATTTTATAATGTATACACTATAAAAAATACACACACACACATATACACACGTTTATGACCTACTTAGGGACCTGAAATGGGTTCTGCAGGGGAGAGGGCAAGGTACAAGGGTGATGGGTTGTCTCTCCTGAACATGAATCTGGGCAGCCATTTCTGGGGGTGACTCTCTTCAGTGTCTTGGCTTCATCTCCTTGCCATGGTTTCCAGGGCCTTCCTGACTATGTGGCCTTGCCTCTCACCATGGCCCTCTCCCCGTTCCCCGCCTCTCTCTCTCCCACAGAGCCCACCTGGGATTTCCCAAGAAGAGCCCCTGGCTCCCTCTCACTCCTGGGAACAGTGCCTCCCAAGGTACCTTCCACACTCTGTGACTGCCCCCTCACCCTGCCCCCCATCCCCAAGTTCTCACATCCTCCCTTCAGACTCTCCTGGGGTTGAAGTGTCTCTGTCTCCTGCCACACGAAGCCCAAGAGGCAGCCCCGGCCACCAACACCTGGTCCAACTCAAGCATACACCCAACAACACACGATGGATGGATGAACGGATGGGTGGATGGATGAACAGATGGTTGAATGAACTGATGAGTAGATGAATGGATAGGTGGATGGACCTATTTGGAAGGGGCTGTAGCAGTCCAGACCTACCCAGACTCACTGGCTGTTACCGCCTTCCTTTGCAGTATCTGCCTCTTTTCATTCAAAGGTGGTGCCTAAAGCCTCTGGATGATGCTTTGCCCGTGAACAGGTCAGGCTGGAAGCGCCCTGGGAATTAGCCCCAGCACCTCAGCCAATGACCCATGGGCACAAACCCACTCTCCTCTCTTGGGGTGGTGGGCATCATACTGAGGAGTGGGCACTGCAGCCTCACAGAGCATCCCCACACAGGTATCCAGCTCCATGACGCACCAGTACCAGCTCCTCCCCTTCCCTTCTGACCCGCACCCAACCCTTATCAACATCTCCTGGCCCCCTCCCAAATAAATGGCTTGCCCGTGAATCCTTGCCTCAAGGTCCAGTGGCAGGACTTCTTACACGTACACCATCTGACGGTGCACGAAGCTAAACTGGGGCCGCCGAGGCCAGGCCCTGGACCTTCGCTGGCCCCTCTGCAGAGTGTACCCAGGTGGGCACAGGAAAGGACAGAGGCTGGTGAGGATTCAGAAGAGGGGGCTACGACTGCCAAGCTGACAGAAGCAGCCAGGGTTCCAGGCGCGGCGGAAAACACAAGGCCGGGGCAGAGAGCAGGATGGAGGCGAAAGGCCTTCCACAGGGCAGCACAGGATGCCTAGCGGGGAGGTAGGGGGTGGGCTCCCCCAAGTCCTGCCGTGAGCAGGGCCGCGGCGCTCAGGGAGGGAGGCTGAAGCCCATGGCCACGTCCGTCCAGCCCTGGGAGGGAGGCCCAGGCGGCCCATGATCAAGCATGAAGCGACTCACTGCAGACTGTGTGAGGCCGGAGCTCGGGTCTACCTGTAGGACCACCTGAGGGGTAAAGTGGGCCCCGAATGAACATTCCCAGGTTTCCTACTGAAGAATCCACCCCTCCGACAGCCTGGGGGCCAAGGCACAGATTTGAGGGGGAGGACTAAGCTCTCTTTCGGGTTTTGAACTTGCACTTTCAGGATCCCTAATTAAAGATGGCTTCTGGCCTTGGGTAGGGGGATAGCACAGGTGGCTGACAGGACAGACATGGACTCCACACGTGAAGCAGTGGCCACCAGGAAAGGCGGCCAGGAGTCTGGACGATACGGACCCTACCCACAGCCCAGATCTGCTGCCTCTGTTCTCTCTGGTTCTGGGGACAGACAGGTAGGTCTGAAGCTCCAGACACAGTCAGGAAGCGATCTCTACACATGCCACCTGCTGCAGCAGAGGGACCCGGCTCCTCTCTGAAAGCGAGATGCCAGAGCCACACCTGGCACATAGTAGCTGCTCAATGAGTATATGGCAAATACAGGAAGAGATCCCAGGTCCAGTCTAGGAGCTGACCTAACAGTGAACACATGGAGTCTGCCCTTTAGGGAGGAGATTACCGTAAGGTGATGTTCAATACTAAGTGCTTTGAAGCAAATGGACAGGGCTACACCCTGATGGCAGGAAGTGGATGTGGTGTGGGGCTTGGAAAGCTGCTCTGAGATGAGACCCAAAGGATGTGACAGTGTGAGCTTTGGGCAGGTGAGGAGCTATGTCCCCGACAGAGGACGTGGCCAACACACACCACACACACACACACAATTTAAAACTAGAGAAGCAAGGCTAAAGTTGGAACAGGCCTTGCTTATGCCAGAGTAAAGCAAATAATAAGTGATGTCATGGAATAAAGGGTAAGGCATGTGGTTAGGGGTTCAGCTTTGCCGCTAACTCCCCATGTGGCCCTGAGGGACATTCTCTCTGGGCTTCCTTCCTTCTTGCTGCAAAATGAGGGATGTGGCTAGCATGTGGAGGTGAGGGGGAGCACACCACCTCTGAGAAAGACTGTGTGCATCTCTTTCCAGCTCCACGGCCAGTGGCATCACACAAGTGGGATGAGATGGGCCATCGAGGGACTGTTTATACCATGGACATCGGCAAGTGCTGCAAATCAGGTTTGTTTTTTTTTTGTTTTTTTTTTTTGAGAGCTAGTTGCTAAATATTTACCAGCACACTGGCCTAGACAGTACTCCCCAGCTCTTGCTAAAGTCTCCTAAGTGTAGATGAGAGCTTGTCCCTATCCCAGAGGCCAGGGAACTCAGCCTCTCAGGAGAACTCTCTTTAAATCCTCCTACTGTCATTCCTGGGCTTCCCTTGTGGCTTCCCTGGCAGCTGGTAAAGAATCTGCCTGCAATGCGGGAGACCTGAGTTCCATCCCTGGGTTGGGAAGATCTCCTGGAGAAGGGAAAGGCTACCCACTCCAGTATTCTGGCCTGAAGAGTTCCAGGGTCTGTATAGTCCATGGGGTCGCAAAGCGTCGGACACGACTGAGCGACTTTCACTTTCTCTGTCATTTTTAAATTCAGTTTTACATTCTGTGCCTTAAGGGAGCTCTCCATTTTGCTTCCTCACACATTGCAAAATAAAAAAATTTTACTTCCCTGACTTCAGGGACATGCCTGTCGTCAGCGCTGTGGGTTTGTTAATGTCACACACACACACCTGTTCTTCCTGCTGAGTGTCCCCTGTGCTCAAGGCCAGCATCATTCAGTCCCTCCAGGTGTAAGGCCTCCCCTCCATCCTCTCTCCCTCCTTTATCTCTGTTCCTTCCAAACCCCAGGCCCTGGACTTGGACTTGGGCCCTGGGGGGTAGGGGAGGAAGCCAGCCCCATTGGCCCACTGATGAATGCATGGGTGCCCCGTGGCTCAGGACAGAAGCAGGCAAAATCCTCCCAGGACAGTGGCACCCAGGCCCGGCCAGTAGACTGCCCCCACCTCTTGGGATTGAGCAGCCACCCAGCTCCTTGCAGGGGGCCCCACAAACGTTGCCAGCACCCACGGGGTGTGTCTCCGTAGACAGAAAGGAACAGGACTTCCCTTTCCTCCCCCTGCCCCTCTGGAAGCATGTGGGCTTAGCCCTTCACGCCGCGGCTGGGCCGGGAGATTGCGGATGCCACGGGCTTCCTGGCTGACCTTGGACAGACACTTGTGTTTTGTCTGTGCCTCTTTCTCCACCGCTGGCTGCCACCAACCTCACTGTTGGGGGTGGTTGGGCCGGGGGGAATTCTCCGAGGCGGCCTCGAAAAGCAGACAATAGTTCCACACACAGAGCTGGGCATGTTGGCTGAGGGTCTATATCACCGAGAGAGGGGCCAAGACCCCTCTGCATGGATGCCAGCCCCTAGGGTGTGAGAATGTCCATCACGGAAAATTCCAGGACATTCCAAAGCAATGCCATGCCCCAAAGGGGACCTGAGACCTCTGTGGAAGGGAGCAGAATGTGATGGGGGGATGGCTGGGAACAGTTACACAGTAAAGGGGCCCTGTCCTCCCCACTCCTCTAAGCTTCGTGCTGTTTCTACCTCCCGGCCTCAGGACTGCCTCCCCCATCACTCTACCCAACTGGCCCCCAAGGATGCCACTTCTTCATTGCAGATCCAACGGCAACTCCCCAGAATGCAGCCCATCACCCATATTGTGATATTTGTACAACCTTTGACCTCCTTCACTTAAACGTTCTTCTCTATGGGGGTCTTAGCTGGGGTTCAGCAGAGCAGAGCCCAGGACTTGGGTGCAGAGAGTTCACTTGGGAGGAGGCCCTGGAGGCAGTAGTAAGGTCAGAGGAGGGAGGCCGGGACAGAGCTCCTGGTCTTGGGCACCTGGGGTTCGCTCCCTCCTTGGCACCCCCACCAGGAATGTACAGGATGTGCCCTAGGGTTATCTCTGCAGAGGACAAAAGCTGGGGCTTGAGCTGTGCCCCGCGGTTACTTCCCAGGGGCATGAACCCCCGGAGGCAGTGAGAGCCAGCATGGTGGGCGCTCCTGCTGGGAATGCGCCTGCATGCACAGGAAGTGTCTACACTGCGGCCATGGTCAGCGGCGGATGGAGGGATGAGGTGGGGGATGCCAGGGTGTCCCCTGGGCTTGACTCCCCAACAGCTCCCCCATGGCCCATCTCCTTCCCCAGGACACGTCTCTCCACCTGTTTCCAGGGCCTCTGAGCCCTGCCCCTTGCAAATCTCCTCACCCACCCTGCTCCCCGCAGACCCCTCACCCCTGCCCTTCCACCCGAAGCCCTTGGCTTGTCTCCTGCGCTGCACTAAGCCCATTGTGCGAACACTCTTCTGTTTTCGCTTCTTCCTCCCCCAAGAAGCTTCTTACAAGCAGAGACAGTGGCTTGTCACCTACCACAGAGCTGGGCACACTGGAGCAGCTCCGCACGGTGCCCAGAGAGGTCACCAGGCAGCATCTGTGGGGAGCTGGGCTGGTCTGCGGCTCGTGGTGCTTGCTGACACCTCTGGCACTTTGATGGGGTTCAGCTGGGGCCGCCAACCGGAGCGTCCACAGGGTGCCTCTCCAGCATGGTGGTCTCAGACAGGGGGACACAGAGGCTCAGAAGTCCTGCCAGCCAGGAGAAGGCCGCCGGAAGTCACAGAGCAACCCGCCCCTCACACCCCGCTGGTGGAAGTGAACATGAGCCCACCCGTTCAGGGAGAGGGATACAGACTCCACCCCTCCAAGGGAGGAGTGCCCAAGAGTTTGTGGTCTCCCATGGCCTCTGGTGGGGAAGGAATATATGAAGAGGGGAGAGGGGATAAAATAAAATAAATAAAAAATTTTATGTTGGATGGTGGCTCCATCAACATGACTAACTCCAGGAACCTGTGAACGTGACCTTATTTGGCAAAAAAAAAAAAACTTTGAAGAAGAAATTAATTTACAGATCCTAAGATGAGATCATCTGGGATTAACTGGTGGGCCCTAAATCCAACAGCAGGTGAGCCCATAAGAGTGAGGCAGAGGGTGATCAGACAGAAGAGGAAACACGGCGAGGATGGGGTCATGTAGCTGTCAGCCAAGGGGCGCCCGGAGCTGCCCAAAGCAGGACAGAGCAGGCAGGGTCCTGCTTTCTTTGGCATATTCTTTTCCATTATGGCTTATTACACGGTACTGAGTATAGTTTGCTGTGCTATACAGTAGGACCTTGCTATTTATCCATCTTCTATATGCTGGTTTGCATCTGCTGACCCCACACTCCCACTCCATCCCTTCTGCACTCCCTCTCCCCCTGGGCAATCACAAGTCTGTTCTCACAGACTCTATGTCTGTGGGTCTGCTTTGCACATCAGTTCATATGTGTCAATTTTGGATTCCACGTATAAGTGATATCGTATGATACTTGTCTTTTTCTATCTGATTCACTTCACTTAGTATCATAGTCTCTAAACCCATCCGTATTGTTTCCCGCAAGTGGCATTGTTTCATCCTTTGCATGGCTGAGTAATACTCCATTGTCTGTATGTACCACGTCTTCTTTCTCCATTCATCTGCCGGTAGACACTTATGTTGCTTCCATGTCTTGGCTATTGTGAAGAGGGCTGCTATGAACGCTGGATGCATATACCTTTTCAAATGAGTTTTCTCTGGCTGTGTGCCCAGGAGTGGGGTTTCTGGATCAAATGGCAACTCTGTTTTTAAACTTCCAACGTTTGAAGTCACCGGTTTGCGGTCATTTGTCACAGCAGCCCCAGAGAATTGATAGGCACTGAAACAGGACAAAGTAAGAGGATTTTAAGAAAGGGATTCTTTCCATCTCAGTCTGACAGAGGCCAAAGCCAACCGATGCTTGGCTCAGACGCACAGAAACCAGGTGATGATCCTGTCTCCTGACTGCCTCAGGGTTAGGCAGGGCTGAATCTGAGAGGCCAGAGGGGCAGAGAGTCCTCTGAGGAAAGTGGCTGGAGGCTGGGAGGCCCACCCTCCTGGGAACCAGTGGGGAGGCGGCCGCCTCACCTCAGCCTAGGAGTCTGAAGACAAGAGGCCATGGCCTGTGGCCCGAGGAACAGGTAGGCTGTGACGGTTGCGCTGGAACCAGCCAGACCCCCAGGGGTGGCGACGGCAGGGCCAGGATGCCTGCACACTTGCCGGGCACCGGACGAGGGTGAGAGAGGCCGGGATCAGAGCCGTTTCAGGTCCTGCTGGGGTGTGGCCCTTCCCTGGCCCTCAGCTCTCCTCTCTGGACTTCTTCCCACCTGGAAGAGCCAGGGGCAGCCAGGTGAGACATGAGGAGGGTGGGAAGCTCAGGGCTGAGAAACGGCGATGGAGCCCACCCCACCGTCTCACTCCCTGCTGCCAGTGCCCTCCCTGATCTGGGCAGCACTGACACGTGCAGCATTAGGGTGATGACTCTGCACTGAGCATGGCAGGTGTCGTTGATGCAGCGAGTCAATTCTTGCATCTGAAAAGGGGCCAGAAGACACTTGTTCCCGGGCCTGCACTCTGCCTGCTCCAGAATTCTGTTTACTCACATTTGTCTAGATACACATGACTCAGACCAATGGACTACCCTGAACTCCACCTCTTGACCGTCCAGAGATGTGAGCGGCCACAGCCTAAAACCCCTGTGGGCTCCACCCGAAGACTAGGTGCAGGCCCCTCCTGTTTGCACAGGAACCTGATCAAGGCCCATCCTCAGCAGACCCACAGGCAGCTGGGGCAGGAATTCAACCCAGAGGCAGGGGGATCTGGGCGTTGGTCAGTCACTGGCTGCCCTGCAGGGAGATGGACTCCCAGACCCCAGGCGCTCCTGGCTTTAAGGGGTGGGGGTGGCTGTAACACCGAGGGCAGGTACCTGAAGCCACAGGTGTCTGCAAAAAACACAGATGCTGGAAAAATGACCCCATGGGTCAGGGAAGGGGAAGAGAGAAGAGACATGCACCCCCACAAATCACATAAGATTTATTGGCCATGGTCCAAGGATTGAAAATGGCCCTGGTAGCCTGTCCTATGTCACCATAGGAGCTCCACCAAGGTCCCCGCTCCTGAGCAGCCATCAGGGGTGCCATTAACACTGCTGTCAATGGCCAGGCAGGTGACACGGTGTCCGCTTCCGTGTGGAAAGGTGGTTGCTTCCTATAGGAAACAATACACAGCCCCAAGTTACACTTCTGGTGCCAGACGACTTATGGAAGCCAGTGGGTGGCCTGCCACCCCAGGGTTCCCAAGCCCAGAGCCACAGAAGTTGGCTCTGCTTGGATGCCTGGCCAAGCTGAGAAGGGCGGCCCTTCAGTGACAGCACAAAGGGGAGGCTCTTGGGCTTCCCTGGTGGCTCAGATGGTAAAGAATCTTCCTGTAATGCGGAAAACCTGGCTTCGATCCCTAGGTTGGGAAGATTCCCTGGAGAAGGGCATGGCAACCCACTCCAGTATTCTTGTCTGGAGAATCCCCATGGACAGAGGACCTGGTGGGCTACAGTTCATGGAGTTGCAAAGAGTTGGACATGACTGAGCACCTAAGTGCACACTTGTCTGGATGCACTTTTATCTTCTTTCACTAATCCCAGTTGCCCACCCACATCCATCCACCCCCCCTCTCCTGCATTTTCCCACTGCTTCTCTCCTTCTGATTCAGGGATGTCAAAGCCACAGACACTCAGAGCATCACTCAGCCACACGGGACCCTCAGGGACAAAGAGGAATTTCACTCATGATCTAGAAGACTAAAAGGAAGGAGGCGTATTTAAATCAGAAGGGGCGAACTATTTTTGCAAAGGACCTGATGGGAAATATTTTAGGCTTCCCAGGCCATAGAGTCTATTGGGAATGCATGCTCAGTTGCTTCAGTCGTGTCCAACTCTTTGCAACCCCCTCGACTATGGCCAGCCAGGCTCCTCTATCCATGGGATTCTCCTGGCAAGAATACCAGAGTGGGTTATCATTTCCTCCTTCTTAGCAAGCATAACTAGGTGATAGGCCTCCGTACTTTCCTAGGGTGGAGTTTTCGGCCCTCCAATGCCAAAAGTTCACTGAACTGGACACTCGTGCGTGCATGGTTGGAGGGCAGTGGTCCTCTCCAGTCTTAACTGGTTCAACTTAGACACAGCTGACCCCAAGTTTCTAAGAAAAACAACCTGGGCAAACATTGCTTGGGCCGCATGGTGTTTAGAGGACGTGTAGGTTTTAAAACGACCTTGAATAGTAAAGGCAAGTGATATGGACTTACTCGCTACCCATAGACTCACTGGGAAGGACTTCTTTCCCTGACAAAAGCTAAGCTGTTCTGCATGACTCCTATAGCCCCTTGCCCCAGCTTTCTACTAATGGACACCAGAGGAAAACAATGTTCTTTAATTTCCAGCATTGCACAGAGCTAAGTCGGAATTTATTAACTATCTAGTTAATAAATAGATTTTTATTAGAAACTAATAAATCTAATAAATAGATTATTATATTATTAATAAATAATAGAATATTTAATAATAGATTATTATTTAAAACTATCTAGTAAATAAATTGGTCAATACTTCATTAGTAATGTTTAAACAATTGCAGAAGTGCAGACAAAAGATCTGAGAAGTCAATAATTAGTGTCAAGTGACTTTCTAATGTGCAGTCAGAGGTCAAAAAAGAGAATCCAAGAAAACCCAAAATAGATATCCATTAGCCAAAAACTGTAGAAATGTCATCAATTACTTAACATGGAGAGACTGAAGTTATGCCCATTCATGTGTCAATTCAGTCACCCATTCATCTGTTTATTAACAAACATTCAATGGTCTTATTTGGAGAGGGGTTTATTTTGTGTCCTCTCAAAGCAAACCTTGAGACAAGGATTCAAATGCAAGGGGGTGGTTTCTGGTGACTCGCACCAGCCAGCTCTCCTGTTAAACCTCTCTGAAATGAAATGAAATCCATTTATTTCATGGTGTTGTCTCAAGTGGAATTTTTTAAATTGCAAATAACAAAACACACAAGTAATAGTGGCTTAAGAAATACAGACACAATTATTTAATAAAAAAAGAAACCTGTGGATGTGATGGTTTTGGTAAAACCTGTGGATGTGATAGTTTTTTGGTAAAACCTGAGGATGAGATAGTTTTGGCATAGCAGCCCAACGACATCAAGAAAGATCATAGATTTTCCCAGCATTCCTGCACCACCAACCTCAGAGAGTTCATTATCACATTATGGTCACAAGATGGCTGCTGTAGCTCCAGACATCATAACCACACACAAGCATGGGAGGGACATTGCAGCTGATGGTACTCAAGTTCCTCCAGTCTCCTTCCACCTTAGCCTTTGTGCGTGTGTGTGTGTGTGTGTGTGTGTGAGCTCAGGTGCTCAGTCACTCAGTCGTGTCTGACTCTGCGACCCCATGGAACTCCTCTGTCCATGAAATTTTCCACTTATTGCTGCTTCTGCTGGAGGCTCCATCTGCAACAGAAAGAACAGGAAGAGCTTCCTCTTCTGCTGTTTTCAGTATCTCTCTGGTGCCTCCCATTGGAAGAACCTCAGCAGAAGCCTGTCGGCAAGACAGCCTGGCAAATGCCACTTGCGGAATTCCAGCCCCTTTGATGTGGAGTGTTAGGTGATTCACAGAGCAGGGTGGAAGGTGCAGAGAGGATGGGTAGGTGGGTGTCAGGGAGGTCTATGTAGCATCAGAACTGGCCAAAAAGAGAGAGAGAGAAAGGACAATCCCCCATCCCTACTTTGGGGTGGCTTCCGCAGTAGAGTAATGGGGGTTCCAACATCCCACAGGTCATTGGACAAGATGTCTTATCAGGTCCTTCCATTGCAAAAGAATTCCCATTATGTATCGCCCACATTCGCATTTCCACAGCTGTCTTCACTGCATGGTTTTATTCATTTTGAGGGGAGAAGTTGATTACGTGGCCTCTGTTAGACAGCCATCTCCCTGGTGACTGGGCTCACAGTCAGCTCCTCATTCGACTGCCTCCTTGCCTCCCAGCCCTGACTTCACCAGTGTTACCGATAGGCGTATGGCCTCTCTGTGTGCAGGGCATTTTTAAAACTCCCCTCTGCTCTTAAAACATGCCCAGGGTCTTAAAGGAAAGATCCCTTCCAAAACTTGGACAGGCACCAAAATAAACTGTACGGAAAAATAAAACCTCTTTCTCCCTCACTGAAGAGGGAGAGCTTATGAGCCTTGGGAATAAACAGTATGTTCTAATGTGTGTGGCCAGTGGGCAAAACTTTGAATATTCATGAACCATCTCCCTGCCCCTCCATCCTGCAATGAAGGTGTTGGAAACCATCATTTAGGTACCGCCCATTTAGAGGAAAGGTATATTAAGTATTGGTAGGCTGATGGACCAAAATGCTCTAAAAACAGTATTTCGGACAATTTCTTTAGAAGTTGGACTACTTTCTGATACAAGCGAAGGCAATGGAAAAACTGGCCGAATGACTGATTCCAGATCAAAAGTCTGGATCAAACAGACTTGCAGGTAGTTTTATAAGCTCTAGGCCCACCTCACTTCCCACCCCACTTAATAACAACTCTTTTCACCCTGGCTTCCGTGCTGCGCCTCTATCCCCTGCCATATGAGCTAACTGTGCGCTGCTTGCTTAGAACGTCTTGTGGGAACCAAACCAGGGCAGGGAGCAGAGCCTCCTAAAGTCTAATTAGGAAACTGCCAGACCTCCAGGATCAAGCCTTGAGGTCTTTTCCTCTCTGGGTCTTTCGGGTGTTCTCCAGGGTTGGATTAAGCCAAGGGTTCTCAACCTTGACTGCACATTAAAATCATCTCGGGAGCTTTTCAGTATCACCATACCCACACCGCGGACACCCTGCCCCAGCAGTCTCTGGGGGTGCGCTCGGGCCATAGCGCTTTGCCACGTGAGCAGTTTCACCTTGGCAACAGCCCAGGTTGCTGTGGTGGCTGGTCTCTGAGACAGTGCCCCCAGTCCCCACCCTTCCTGACATACACGTGACTGCCCCTCGGGGAGAGGCAATGTGTTCCTCCAGCACCTGAACCTGGCCAGCGCGATGCATGCTACTTCCGGTCTAGCCTCCAGGGAAGTGGCAGTCTCTGCTTTCTTCCTCCTGAAACATTTGCTCTTGGATGGTTCCCACTCAGAACCAGCTGCCATGTTGTGAGATGCCTGAGCCACATGGATAAACCATGTGGCAGATGAGCAGGGGTGAGTGGGTCAAGGAGATAGCTCATCACTAGCTGCCAATCATGTAGAGCACCTAGACAGAGTATTAAAGAGCAGAGACATTATTTTGCTGACAAAGGTCCATCTAGTCAGAGCTATGGTTTCTCCAGTAGTCATGTATGGATGTGAGAGTTGGACTGTAAAGAAGGCTGAGTGCTGAAGAATTGATGCTTTTGAACTGTGGTGTTGGAGAAGACTCTTGAGAGTCCCTTGGACTGCAAGGAGATCCAACTAGTCGATCCTAAAGGAAATCAACCCGGAATATTCACTAGAAGGACTGATGCTGAAGCTGAAACTCCAATACTTTGGCCACTTGATGCAAAGAGTCAAATTATTGGAAAAGACCCTAATGCTGGGAAAGATGGAAGGCAGGAGGAGAAGGGGATGACAGAGGATGAGATGGTTGGATGGCATCACTGACTCGATGGACATGAGTTTGAGCAAGCTCCAGGAGTTGGTGAAGGACAGGGAAACCTGGCGTGCTGCAGTCCATGGGGTTGTAAAGAGTCGGACAAGACTGAGCGACTGAACAGCAACAAATGTCAGGCAACTCTCTGGGGGGACCAGCCCAGTCAAACCTTCAGATGCCTGCAGTCCCTGATGACATTGACGGAAACCTCAAGAAGGACAACATGAAAGTGCACTTGCCCTGCTGAGCCTCCAGCATCTACAGATACAGGAGAAGGAATGAATTGCCATCTGAAGCCAATAGGTTTGGGGTTATCATCCACCAAACAGCAATGATCAGCTGGAACCACCAGGAACCGTGTCATCCACAGGTAGACATTCTCCTAAGATACCCACTGTGCCCAGGGCATGAGGACACTGTACCTGCAGGGCCCCAACCCTGTCCACACTGAGTCTCACCTGCTCCCACAGCCTTGCTGGCACAGGGGCAGCAAAGAGAGGGGCACCATTTCCGTCCAGGGAGAAGTGAACCACCGGTTGTTCCCTTCTGGTCCAAAGAAGGATTCAGCCTGTTTTTAATTTTACTACGACATATTATTCATTTTTATATAGTGTGCTATAATTCATAGAGGTTTCCCTGGCACTTCAGCTGGTTAAGAATATGCCTGCAATGTAGGAGACTCCAGTTTGATTCCTGGGTTGGGAAGATCCCCTGGAGAAGGGATAGGCTACCCACTCAGGTATTCTTGGGTTTCCCTGATGGCTCAGACAGTAAAGAATGTTCCCACAATGTGGGAGACCTGGGTTTGATCCCTGGGCTGGGAAGATGCCCTGGAGGAGTGCAAGGCAACACTTCAGTATTCTTGTCTGAAGAATCCCATGTACAGAGGAGCCTGGTGGGCTTCAGTCCATGGCAAAGAGTCAGACAGGACTAAGCACAGGATAGCACAGCAGAGAATTCATAGACTTCCACTGGGTCCCTCCTGATCCTTCTGGAAGGGAAATACCATCAGCAGGCCCTTTTGCAGACGAGGGAGCCAAAGGCTCAGAGAGGGCATGTGACTTTGCCCAGATGGCACAGCTGGGGTTGGTAGAGGGACTGCCTTGAGTCCAAGCCAGAGTTTTTTTCTGCTATGCTGCACAGCTTCTCTGTTTTGGAAAAAAACAAACAAAAAACATCTTGAGGGTATGATGGAAAGTGCTGGTTGCCATTCAATATCTGTTCTCCCTTTCTGAGTAAACAACAAAATCATGGTTGTATTTAGGAAGGAATGTACCCAGCCAGACTCACATTTCCCTGTCTCTCTTGTAGCTAGGTATGAAGGCATAACTACATGAGACATAAGCCTGGGTGTTGGTGGGGCTTCCAGAAAACCTCCTTCAAAGGCATCTGTCTCAGTTGAGATAAATGCCTTGTTTGCCTTTTCTCCTTCTTCCATCCTGAGTTCATACGATGGCTGGAGCTCCAGCAGCCACATTAGATCATGAGGATACTGTGAAGGCAGAAGTTACTTACGACAGACAAAGGAGCAGAAACATGCAGCAAGCTGGGGTTCTGCCCTGGGTCGTCTACTTCTGAACTTCTCATTTAGTGAAAGAACAAGTGCTTGGGGATTTGAGTCACCATTTTTTAGATCTCTGTTACTGCTGCTGCTGTTTAGTCACCAAGTCTTGTCTAATTCTTTGCGACCCCATGGACTGTAACCTGACAGCCTCCTCTGTTCATGGGATTTTCCAGGCAAGAATACTGAAGTGGGTTGCCATTCCTTTCTCCAGATCTTCCCGACCCAGAGATCAAACCCACATCTCCTGCATTGGCACGTAGATTCTTTACCACTGAGCCTCTTGGGAAGCCAAGATCACCCTTTAAGGCACTGTTAAAATTGCCTATGTCTGTCCTGCTTGCCCTAAACTGTGAGCTTTCTGAGGGCAGGGCCTGAATACATTTCCCCATAATAGACTCTGTGAACAGGTCCAGCCCAAAGGCCTGAGCCACTGCCCCCAAAGGAACCGCCCCACATCATCTGGTTCTAGAGGAGGGGCCAGCCCTCTGAGGAGGTGGCTCAGCTCTGCCTAGAGGCAGTGGGTCTGGCCAAAAAACTAAAGCAGGAGAGGAAGAACATGAAAGTGAGAAAAATCAGAGTTAGGGGAAAGAGGGAAAGACATATAGAGAAGGGGAGAGGTGAAAAGGAGAGGGTGAGAGGGCAGAGCTGAGGTTATAACCAGAAAAGTGAAAGTGAAAGTCGCTCAGTTGTGTCCTACTCTTTGCGATCCCATGAACTATACAGTCCATGGAATTCTCCAGGCCAGAATACTGGAGTGGGTAGCCTTTCCCTTCTCCAGGGGATCATCCCAAGCCAGGGATCAAACCCAGATCTCTTGCAATGCAGGCAGATTCTTTACCAACTGAGCCACAAAGGAAACCCAAGATTACTGGAGTGGGTAGCCTTCCCGACCCAGGAATTGAACTGGGGTCTCCCACATTGCAGGCAGATTCTTTACCAACTGAGCTATCAGGGAACCAGAAAGGAGCTGCAAATATAGTTAGGTCTCTGCATCCCCAGGTTCTGCAGCTGTGGTTCACCCAATAGCAGAATCCGAGTTTGCAGATCTGGAACCCATGGGTGTGGAGGCTGGCTGTCCTGTGCCATCTTACATAAGGCACTCGAGCATCCATGCATTTAGATATCTCCGGGGGTCCTATAACCAATCTTCCTTAGATATCAAGCGGGGTAGTGATGGTGGTAGGTTAGTTGCTAAGCCATGCCGACTCTTTGCAACCCTACAGACTAGACGGTGGCCTGCCAGGCTCCTCTGTCCCAGGCCAGAATACCTGGAGTGGGTTGTCAGTCCCTTCTCCAAGGGATATTCCTGACCCAGGGATCAAACCGGCATCTGTATTGCAGGCATATTGTTTACCACTAACCGACGAGGGATGCTCCCACATCAAGGAACAACTGTATAAAGATGTTGATGAGGACCCTCAGGGAGAGAGGAGACCAGCAGGAAACAAGCCTGTTTCACAGTCATCTCCCTCCCAGCTCTCGCCTCTCAGCTGCCCCGTAGAACTGACTCCGGCCATGTGTGCAGTTGGCTCAGGCCTCCAGTTCTGGAGCCAGAAACATAAACCAGAGAGTGAGGGAGGCAGAGGGTGGGGTGGGGGGTCCAGAGACGGTGCACAGCACGCAGGACCCTGGGCCCTGGCGCTCCTTTCCCGCCGCCCCCAAGGCAGGACAAGAATTCTAGCCTCCTGAGGCCACAAGAGCCCAAGGGGACAGTCTAAGGGCGGCCAAGGGTCTCAGAGCAGAGGCTGCACTGTGGCAGGAGGGGCTCTGGGCCAGGGCCCCACCAGGACCCATGAATCGAGCTGTGTCCTGGGAAGGGCTGGACCCGCCAGGAGTGCGGTTGCAGAGCCCACATAGCAGACAGTTCAGGACAGGAGAGGTTTTGTCGCTGAAGAGACTCTGAGTCAAGCTCCGGGACATCCTGGCTACTCAGCCTGGGGGCTTGACAAGCACGTCTCCCAGGCCAGATCCCTGAGTCATCAGAACCCCCTGGGGGCAGGGGTAGGGGTCGGGCATATTTGAAAAGCAGAGTCTCAGGGCCCCGCCCCACCCCAGGGATTCTGAGTCCAAAGAGCAGGGGGTGGCCTGGCAAGCTGTGGACTTGAAAAAAAAAATCCCTGGCGATTCTGAGAGGCAGCAAACTCAAGAATCAGTGATCTAGAGCAAGGCTCAACAAACTTCTTCTGTAAAAAGCCAGGCTGTGAATATTTTAGGTCCTGCAGGCCAGTGGGTCTCTGACTTAACCACTCAGTTCTGCAGGGTGGCTCCACCAAAGCAGCTACAGATGGTGCAGAAATGGAGGGCACAAGCTGTGTTTCTGCGAAACTTTATTTATGGCCCCTGAAATCATAGGATTTTTAGATGTCATGAAATTAAAAAAAAAAAAAATCCCCAGCCACTTAAAAAGTCAGAATCACCCCGAGCTCAAGTGCAGTGGGGACAGGACTTGGCCCGAGGGTCTCGTTCACAGATCCCGGCTCTAGACCAGAGCTACTGTGAGGAATCAAGAGCAGATGTTGAGAGTTTTGTTACAGCATCCAGGCACGGGTGTGGAGGCTCCACTTGGCTGATGGGGTGATGGTGAATGCGCTGGTAAGCCCCGTGGGACTTGTGCTGCTTCCATCCTGAGATGGAGGACCACATGTGGTTGAAGGTGGGTGATGGGTTGTTTAACAACTGGGCCTCCGTCCCAGAAGTTTTGAAAAGCAGTGATTTATGGTATTCCTTTGACTTCACATGGGATCCAAATCCTCCTAATCTTTACCCAACCACAATCTCTAATTCTCCCTAAAATCTGCAGTCACAGCTACAGCAAACAAAACAAATCATGCAAGGAGAGAAAGAGCTGGGAAGGAATATGACAAACGGGGAGTGAAGATTTTCTGAGGACAGTGACCATACATATCATTTCATTGTATTTGTCTGTTTTCCAAATTTTCTGTAAGGAACACATGTGAATTTTATAATCGAAAGTTTTGGGGACTTGGTGGTGTTGTTCAGTTGCTCAATAGTGTCTGACTCTTTATGACCCCATGGACTGCAGCAAGCCACGCTTCCCTGTCTTTCACTATCTCCCGGAGTTTGCTCAGACTCATGTCCATTGAGTCAGTGATGCCATCCAACCATCTCATCCTCTGCTGTTCCCTTCTCCTCCTGCCCTCAATCTTTCCCAGCATCAGGGTCTTTTCCAATGAGTCAGTTCTTTGCATCTGGTGGCCAAAGTATTGAAGCTTCAGCTTCAGCATGTGGGACAGTTTTTTAAAAATAAGGAATGGTTTTACAGAAATTCTCTGGAGATAAATTCCTCCACCAGACAACCCTTCCTGCTGTCTCCCAGCCTTACAGTCAGTAAGTTCTTTTTTTTTTTTCCCCCATTTTTATTGGAGTATAGCTGATCTACAGAGCTGCGTTAGTTTCAGGTGTAGAGTGAAGTGAGTCCGCTATACCTATACACACATCCACTCTTTCTGAGATCCTTTTACCATCTAGGTCATTCCAGAGTATTGAGAAGAGGAAGTTCTTTGTTATAATTTAATCCACATCTAGAGAATCAGGGAAGAGACGAAGAAAATGGAAAACACGTGCTGTCCTCATGACTGTGGAGCTCTGTTTCTTGTTATTCTTTGTTATTTTTAACAGGAGGCTCATGGGTGGAGGGCAGGGGTAGGTCAGGGCAGAGATGCTGCCAGCGGTCAGGAGTCTACCACCACGAGGACCGAGGGAGCAGAGAGCTTCCTGCACTGGGGCGTCCGCTGGACCCTTCCCGGTGAGTGTCAGTCATGAGCTCCAAGAAAGAGTTTGGGAGACAGTTCAGAGCAAAACACTTCCTTCCAGGGAAAACCTCAAGTGTGCAGGGATCACAAGCATTCAAACCCTGATGCGGCCACTTGTTCACTGTGAATCTCAGGCTGAGCAGTGGGGCTCCCGGCGTGTCTTAGCTTTCCCCTCCAGGACAGTGGGGGTACATAGTATGACCCCAGCTCCCCAGCCGGGCGACACGGAGACCAAGGGAGACAGCACACACAAGCGCACCTGACCCAGGTGGCCTCTGAGATGCCAGTTTTTCCCATTTGCTATGATGGCGGAGGTCAAGTTCGGTATCCCAGGCAAAGGGCAGAACATAATAACTTCTTCGATTTGGACATGCTCTTCCAGAAGATGTGAGCTGGAGAGCAGACACTTTCTTTCTGGGTTCCAGTCCTACACCTGAGTGCACACGTTTGACTCTCCCCAGACCCCAAACTCAGCCCCAGAAACTAGCTTAGGATTCCCTTTGCTCAAGATCTTCTCAGTCCAAGTTAGTAACCACAGGTGGCCCATTTAAATGTAAACTACTTTGATTTAAGTGATATTTAAAAATTCAGTTCCTCGGTTGCACTGACCACATGTCAGATGTTCAGTAGCCACACGTGGGTGCTGTCGTAGATGGGACAGACACCATCCTGCCACCATCCCAGAAGGTTCCATCATACAGAGCTGTCCTGGAGGCTCAGTGGGACCCCAGACTACTGCCTAGACAGCGATGGATTCTGGTGGCATCTTGGCCTCTCATTTCTGCACTAACTCCTTCTCTATTTGAAAACAAGAATCTACTAAGGTGCCATCTTGGGTCTGGCATATTTAGGGGATGAGCAAGCAGACCCCTGGGTAGGTGAGGTCTGGTGGCCCCTGCAAGACTCACGCCCAGAAGCCAAAAGAGGCTTTTGCTCACTGGTTGACTGCCCTTTACAAAAACAACCAATAAAGAGATGGTACTTTTATATAGCCACTATGGAAGACAGTATGGAGATTCCTTTAAAGACTAGGAATAAAACCACCAAAGGACCCAGCAATCCCACTCCTAGGCATGTACCCTGAGGAAACCAAAATTAAAAAAGACAAATGTACCCCAATGTTCATTGCTGCTCTATTTACAATAGCTAGGATTTGGAAGCAACCTAGATGTCCATCTACAGATGAATGGATAAAAAAGCTGTGGTACATATATGCAATGGAATATTACTCAGTCATAAAAGGAATGCATTTGAGTCGGTTCTAATGAGGTGGATGAACCTGAAGGCTACTATACAGAGTGAAGTAAGTCAGAAAGAGAAAAACAAATATCATATATTAATGCATATATATGGAATCTAGAAAGATGGTACTGATGAACGTCTTTGCAGGGCAGCAATGGAGATGCAGATACAGAGAACAGACTTGTGGTCATAGGGAGTGGGGAGGAAGGAGAGGGTGGGATATACAGAGAGAGTACATTACCATATGGAAAATAGATAGCCAATGGGAATGTGCTGTGTGACTCGGGGAACTCAAACAGAGGCTCTGTAACAACCTAGAGGGGTGATGGGGAGGGAGGTGAGAGAGAGGTTCAAGAGGGAAGGGACATATACATGTCTATGTCTGGTTCATGTTGATGTTTAGCAGAAACCAATACAATACTGTGAAGCAATTTCCTTCAATTAAAAATAAGTAAATTTAATTATTAAAAAAAGAGGTGATGCTTTTATTTTCTTTTTTAACAAGAATAGTTTAAAGAATCTGAATTCAGAACGGCTTGGTGATAGTTACAGTATGGAAAGAGAAAGGGCGGCTTCAAGCAGTGAGGACGCTGAGCTGCCAGACTGCTCAAGGGCCAAGGCGGTCCCTGGATGCCCCGGATCCTCCCAGGGGCACCAGGTTCTCAGCGGCACCCAGACTTACCGGGCTCCCCTGGATGGAGGATGGACCCAGCTCTGCTTCCCCAACCTTCTCCTTAGGGCCCTGGGGAATCTTCGCTTCTAATTCCAACCTCAGATGTGCTCTGTCCCTCCCTCAGGACATGGAGTGGCTGTCAGTGTCCACGGGCTCTGATCCCTCTGGGAGCTGAAGCCAAGCCCCGCGGTGCTGAGCGAGGTCGCAGGCTAAGCCTGCTTCACCCACACTCCGGTGCAGTCGTCAGAAGTGTACAAATGTTATTGTACAGTGTAAAATAGTGCAAACTATTGGGCCACGGGAGTCGGTGGGGTTAACTCCGTGGATCTGTCCCAGAGGCCCCAGTACAGCTGGGTGTCAGTTGCCCACCACGGTCAGCTGACCAGCTGCACCCCACTTTGTCACCTCCCTCCCCTCTCTGTCTCCCTCCCTACACCTCTACGGCTCTGTTCTGGGATCACCTCCCAAACAAACGGTCTGCCCTCAAGACATTTGATTCAAGGATTGCTCCCAGAGAACACAACAGTTGTGGCAATCCGAACGTGGGTTGGAAAAGCATTTCCAGACACAGGGTATTTCAGAAGGGAGTTAGTTGATTAAGGACAAAGGGCAGAGATAATGTAGGCGCTGCGAGCGCAGTGGGCCACCTCCTGACTGGCCAGGGAGAGCAGGGGATAGGGTTAGAATAGCAGGCCAGCTCAAGGGGGAGCTGACAATTTCTGTGGGTGAGTAGCCAATTTTTATAGTCTTAAGCCAAAGAAAATTCCTGCTGGGAGGATGGCATTAGGTGACTGGTTAGGGCACTTTAGAGTGAGGACCAGGGTGGGTATTTTTGCCTAATATGGGCCAGGAGGACGACAGGGGATGAGATGGTTGGATGGCATCACCAACTCGATGGACATGAGTTCGAGCAAGCTCCAGGAGTTGGTGACAGACAGGGAAGCCTGGCATGCCGCAGTCCATGGAGTTGCAAAGAGTCGGACATGACTGAGTGGCTGAACTGAACTGATTGATGGGCCAGGAAGTGGACTGGTGATGATCCAGGGCTTTTGGTAATGGTTATAAGAGACTCAGTCCATTCTGGAAGTTGATCTTGTTTCTGGACTCTACATCTGTGGCCTTGGTGCAAGGCCTTGCAACTGTGACCTTGGCTTTGGACACCATGGCAACCTAAGACAGAGACCAAATCCCAAACAGTTCAAGAGCAGCACCAGAAAGTTCTAGAATCAAGAGAAAAATGTGTTATTAAGATGAAAGGGGGAGGCATCCTTTAAAATTCACAGAGAAGTTTTCAGCCATTTGTCAGCAAAGGAGCCCATCATCTGGGATCCCCAGGGCTCAAGAGGATCCCTGAGATTCAAATACCTCCTTCTGGACAACCTGGGGAGTGGAAAGGAAGAAGGGACCCATGCGTTTGCCTTGAAGGACCAGTTTAGACACCCTCCCCACTGAGGGGCCCAGATCCACAGCAGAAACCCAGTCCACCCAGCCAGATCTGGTCAGCCACGTTAAGAGAGACCCGCAGGCACAGTGCTACCCAGAAACCAGAAGGGGCAGACATAGGACAGTGTGGTCCCATGGTCGGTGGAGTCACGGGAAGGGAGCAGGCCACATTCTGCCTGGGGCCCCAGGCAGAGAGGGTCCAGCAGGCCACTCTCACCTTGTCTCCTCTCCACAGTGATGCCGACTTGCTGGTCAAGTCAGAGCATCCCCACTTCCTGCACCCTCATGGCACAGCAGGCTAGCAATGGCAAAAAGGCCCCCACACCAGGCATACTCACAGCTCTAGAGCAGCCATCAGCTGGCTGAGATGTAAGAGCCTAGAACTGTCCTCTGTGTATAAAATAGATAACTAATAAGGACCTCCTGAATAGCGCAGAGAACTCTACTCAGTGCTCCGTCACGACATGCCAAGGGGAGAGTGAAAAAGAGAGGGTGTATGTATACGTATAACTGATTCACCTGAAACAAGCACAGCATGGCCAATCAACTAAACTCCAATTAAAAACGTTTTTCATAATATAAAACAAAACACAACGGGGACTTCCCCGGTGGTCCGGTGGTTAAGAGTCCACCTGCCAGTGCAGAGGACATAGGTTTGATCCCTGCTTCTGAGGTCACTCCACATGCCGCCACACAACTATTGAAGCCCAAGCTCTCTAGGGTCCATGTTCTACAAGAGAAGCCACCGCAATGAGAAGCCCATGCACTGCAACCAGAGAGAGTAGTCCTGCTCGCTGCAACTAGAGAAAGCCCAGTCACAGCCACAAAGACCCAGTGCAGCCAAAAATAATAAAACAAACAATTCATTAAAAAAAAAATACGACTGTCCTCGCCGGCTACATCTCCGTGCTTCTGCAAAAGCACTCAGTAGAGCAAACATTTCCTCTTGCTGTAGAGCTACACTGTTGTGTCTGATTCCCGATGGACTTTTCCAGACCATCTGCATGGCCTGCGGGAGGAGCTGGGTCAGTGGTACGGACAGCTCACTGCCTAGATTATTGGACTCTTTTGGTTTTCAGCTTTGAATTTTGAACTAATTTTAGACTTATAGGAAAGTTGCAAAAAATAATACAGAGCGTTTGTGTGTGCTCCTCATTCTGCCTCCTCCCGTATTAGCATCTCACATCACCAGGCCTGGTAGCAAAGGACAGAAAATTAGCATTGCCAGATTCAGGTTAACGTTCGGTAACTGAGCTGCAGACAGTGGTCAGATTTCACCTTTCTTCCAGCACTGTCCTTCTGGGCCTGAATTTTATCCATGGGTCCACATTTCATTCATTGACTGTTTCTTCTTAGTCTCCTGGGGTCTGGGGGAAATTCCTTGGTCTTTCCTGGTCTCCAAGGACTCTGACCCTACAGAGTACTGGTCAGTTATTTTGTAGAATGTCCTTCAACTTGGGTTTGTTCAACGTTGTCTCATAGCTGGAGTGAGGTTATGCATTTTTTTGGCAAGAATTCTCATTAAAATGACGTGCATCATCATGTCAGAGGTTTTCTGATGTCAATATGTCTTAATACTGGTGATATTAACATTGATCATTCAGCTAACACTATGTCTACCATGTTTCTCCACTATGAATGAAATTGTTTAAGATAGACTCTTTGGTGTCTGGCTTTTTTTCTTTTTTTTGGTCATACAATATCAAGATTTTGAGATTCAACCATATTTTGGCAGGTATTATGTATTCCCTTGCATTGCTGTGAAGTGTTTCACTATGTGAGCACAACGCCATTCCTCTCTACCTCTAGGTGAGGTGGGAAACATCAGCCTCTCCCTCTCCATTGCTACAGCACCATTTGGGTTGGTCCGTTGAGTACAGTTGTACAGTGCATGAGCTGTGCAGCTCGACATGGCAAACTGTGATTCGATGACTACCAGAATCACAATCTAGGGCCTCTGCTTTCTTTACCCCAGCAGATTCTACTGCATGATCTCATTTGGAAACTCAGAGTGAAGCCCATGCTCTGGCATGGCAGTATGGTATAGTGGCTATGCTCATAAACTTTGAAATCCAAATCTTGGTTCGAATCTTTTTCTTGACACTCCTGAGCTAGGTGACCTTGAAAGAGGTACTTTTCACTGGGTCTGTTCCATCAGTCAAAGTGATGCTGGTGGTACCTGTAGCTATAAGGCTATTCCAAACATTGAATGAGATTTCCTTAGAAGAAAGCCCTTAGCATGGTGTCTGGCGTATGATAAACAGCCAGCAAATACTGTTATTGTTAATAACATCATTGTTGATTTTTATTATTTATTAATTAATAATAAGATTGTTCATTTGCTTTGCAGCCTCCATGGCCTAGTCAAGTTGATGCATAAATTAGCCATCACACAGACTTCCCTGGTGGTCCAGTGGCTAAGACTGCACTCCCAGTGCAGGGGCCTGAGTTCAGTCCCTGGTTGGGGAACTAGATCCCACATGCCACAACTGAAAGACCCCACAGGCTGCAGTGAAGACCCAGCACAGCCAAACAAATAAATATTTTAAAAAAATTAACCGTCATAATGGGCTACAATTAGTGGCTTCCAGTCATGCAGAAAGTTGGAAAACTCAAAACTCTTGCTAAAGTCAATTCAGTGAATAATGAGGGAATTTGTCGGGTGGGGCTTCCTCCTGACCTTAGGGAGGAGTGGGGACTGTGGCTAACTGGGGAGCCCAGGCCTCGTTGAGCCCGGGAGGCCTGGGCTTTGCCCCAGTCGACCATCACATGGGGACATGCTGTAGCCAGACTGCCAGACACACCAATTTTTTTTTTTTTTTTTCAAGAAACATTGAAATCTGAATTTCTATGTAAATTTTCTGTTTCTTTAATGCTGGCAACTAATTAAATTTTTAAAAATACATGCAGGCCAAACAAATCCAAGCAGAGAAACACCCTCAGGCAGCTCATTTGCAATTCCTGACTTACAGGATCTTGCTGGATCTCTCAGCTTCCTTGTTTTACTTATTCATGGAGCTTTTGGTAGTAAAAATGGTAGCTTTGCAGAGGACATAGTGAGTTCTTTCCAAACAGGATTTCTCTGCACACCCAGAGCAGCTTCATACACATGAGATCAGAATGTGGATCAGAGTCACCTAGAGGGCTTGCTCCAACGTTATCGGGTTCATCTCTTGTCTCTGTCCCACTGGATCCAGGGTAAAGGCCGAGGATTGGCATTTCTGCCAAGTCCTGCTGGTCCAGGGCCCAGACTTTGAGAACCATCAGCCTAGAGGGAGAAGGAGCTCTGGGTGGATGGTGTGGCTGGCATGGCGACATGAAGGGGGACAGTGTGCAGCAGGGGAATGGGGGCGTGCTGGGTGGTCATCTGCCTCAAAGTCACTGGGTTACACCAGGCCTGTGCTACTGCTGTGGGTTGGCCCCTTTCTCAGCCCTGTCAGGGGTCCTGCTCCTTGGAGCTCCATAAGGAAGCAGGGATGGAGGACTGTGAGGGAAGGCACCTCCTGCTCCACCAGGAATGATGTCCCAAGGTCCGGGAGCCTGGGAGTGAGCTTTCCTGGTCCCTCTTGGATGGGACTTGACATGACATGTCATGTACCAATGAAATGCCATGACAAATGGCTAGAAAATGGGAAAATGGTAAACTTTATGCTATATATATTATTTTTACTACAATGAGAATTATGTACGTGTGTGTGTGTATCCGTAGTATCCTGGCAATTCGTGATAGCAGCCCCAGGAAGCTGATACATCCTCCATAAATGTTGGTGGAAAAATACAGGGAGAAGGAAGGTGCCTTTGAGGGTGGCCAGTGGTACAGAAAAAGATTTGACCTCAGTCTGGCTTCTCAGACCTAGGCCACCTCCCCAGACTTGATGAGGGGGTATCTCTTATTAGAAACACTTATTCTGGCCTCCTTGAGCATCTGACAGCTTATGGAGAGCCAGCTGGAAGAAACCCCCCCACCCCAGCCCCTAGAGGCCAGGCTGGACATCCTAGGCCGTGTTCCCTGGATGGGCTCCAAAGCCCCCAAAGGAAAAGGAGTGGTGGGCCCCTGAGCCCCTGCACATGGCAGCAGGGGGAAGGGCTGGCTCTGCTGGCCCAACCAACCCGAACGGAAGCCATGTGCCTTCTGCCAGGGACACCCCAGCCCCCCTTCCACAGAAAACAGGGCTTCCCCATCGGAGGCCCCTCCCTGGACACCTAGCCCTGCCTTCACTGGTTCAGGTCCCATAAAGACTTCTCTCCAGTCTGAGACACGGGAAGGGGCAGATTCCCTGCAGCTGTTCTGTGCTGCCAACCGCTGGCTCCCTTCATCCAGTCTAGTCTCTGCCCTCCGCCTTAGGAGGGGCCCCAGCCCCCACGTCACAGTGACCAGAAAATCAAGAAGAATTCGCTGGAAATGTCTCAGGAATGCACCCCCCCACCACCACCCCTCAACACACACACACTCTGAGGAGGAGGCCATGACAGCAAAGACAGAGGCTCCTCCCAGGATGACCCTCGCGGGGCAGTGCTCCAGCAACCCCGTCCACAGGCTTTACCTCATGCCCTCAGAATGTCCTCCTGGAGCCCACCTCTGGCCACAGGGAGGACAGCCTCACTGCCACATGTCCCCCAGAAGTCTGGGACCGGCTGGGGCTCCAATGTCATCCTCCCTTCCCCAGCCCCAACGCTGACTTTGGGTAAGAATTTCCTATGTTCGGAGCTCCTCTTTTCCTTTGATTCTTTCTTTAAATCATGACCAAAGATGTCTTGAATTTTCCCTTTGGCCAAGAGATACAGGCCTCCTAACAAGCATGTATCCCAGCCCAGACGTCCAGGCCCCTTGTCAGTAGGCAGTGGGGCAAACAGACCCCCTAAGTGTGGAGCTGAAGCTGCAGCTGGCAGCAAGGGGAGGGGCTCCCAGCTGGAGGAGGCCAGGGCTGCACCCACGGACAGGGCTGGCTGTCCACTATCTCAGCCTCATTGTTAGCTCTGGTTAAGGCGATCAGGGCGGGGCCCTGAAAAGACTTTCCTCCCCTCTCCCCTGAGAACATCCCCCAACATGGTCCTCAAGCAACTGGAGTCCCTAAATCCAACATCCTCACAGTTTGCCCAGCTCTGCACCACCTGCATTTAGTCCAAGCTGGTAATGAGTTGAGATGGTCCCCAGCTATTACCTGCACTCCTAAAAGCCTGACCATTCTGCTTCTCTCTTAGCACATCCGCCCCCATCCGCCCTCTTCTCTGGGCAGTTAGCACGGAGCGATGCTGTGGCCATCCTGGCTTCAGTCAGCCCTGGGCCCCAGCCCTGGCTCAGCCACGTGAACTGTGCTGGCCCATGTTCTATTTTCACTCACCGGCCTGAGCCACGGGGCCAGACAGAAGCCCATACCACGTATCTGAATATCTAAGTGTGATAAATCAAGCTAATGAGTAAAATATACTCCATGTCCCCACCTTGACTGTATTCTTTTCAAAGACCTGGGAGGCTAGGTTTGAGTTGAGAATTCTCGGGCTCCATGGAGACCCACTCCAGGACGTGGCCACAGGGGGAGTGTGGACCAGGTGAAGGCCTGGCCCCTGGCCTGCCCCCAGCCACTCCACCTGTTACCACCAAAGCCTTCTACACGTGTGCACGACCTCCCAGCCCCGCGACTAAAAAGCTTTCACAAAGAGCTGCCTCTCGGCCACTCCTCCACACGCTCCAGTCCTGGGTTTCCGTTGAAAGAGAGTGTTAGTCGCTCAGTCATGCCCAACTCTTTGAAACCCCATGGACTGCAGCCCTCCAGGCTCCTCTGCCCATGGGATTTTCCAGGCAAGGATACTGGAGCAGGTTGCCATTTCCTTCTCCGGGGGGATCTTCTTGACCCAGGGATTGAACCTGGCTCTCCTGCACTGCAGAAAGAGTGAGCTACTTTACCGACTGAGCCATGAGGGTTTCCTTTGGGGTTGGGGTTAAGGTCAGGGAGGAGACCCACATGGGCCCTGGGAGGAGGCCTCCGGCCATCAGGGCAGGAGACCCAGGGAATCAGGTATATCGGGCTTGGTCCAGATGGTCTCACAGGCTCTAGGTAGGTGTGTCCCCCAGCACCCAGCCTCCTTACCCCAAGGAGAGAGCAGAACCTTCTAAAGCAGGGGTCCCCAGACTCAAGGCCGCAGATCGATAACTCCTGTCAGATTGGTGGCGACATTAGAGTAGAAATGAAGTGCACAATAAACGTAATATTCTTGAATCATCCCAAAACTGTGCCTCCTGCCCAGTGCATGGAAAAACTGTCTTCCACAAAACTGGTCCCTGGTGCCAAAAGAAAGTTGGGTATCTGCTCTAAAGCACAGGGTACCCCCCTCCACTTGCTGAGAGGTCTCAGCCACTACTGGTGTGACCTTAGGATATTTTCTCAACCTTTCTATTCTCAGCTGCCTCCTTGATAACTTGTCCCACAGAGGTGATGTGAAGGTTGACTGGGATACAGCAAGTAAAACCTCCAGCACAGCATCTAAAATGTGGAAAGTGAGTAAATACTGCTGGACAGATTTGTCGTGTTTGCTGATTTTTTCCTGGCATGAATCCTCCCCCCATGGTGGATTTCAAACTGTCCATGTTACTTTACTGAACCTGAGCTGGCGCGACCTGGCTCTGGCCTCTGCTGATGGTTTCCGGAGGATGCAGACAAGACCGGTGAAGTCAGTGCCAAGAACGAGTGGCAGGAGAGATCGTGTTGGGGGTGGAATGAGGGGTGGTACCTCCTGAAAGGGATGGCATTTGGGGTGAGATCTGAGGGTGTGGGAAGAGATGTGTGAAGATTTCCCAGGCAAGAGGGGCAGCTTGGGCAAAGGCCCAGGGCTGGGAGAGCCCCAGGAACATGGAAGACCCACTCCAGTTAGAGGTGGGGTACCCAGAGAAAGATGCTGGAACATCTGATTGGAAAGCACTTGAAAGCAGAGCTGAGGACTTAACTCACGTGGCAATGGGGAACCAGGGAGGCATGTGTGCAGGGGCTGATGTGGTCCAGAGGATGAAGCAGGAGCAGGTGGAGGTGGCCCGGATGCAGGGGGAGCCTGGATGGGAGGCGGGGTGGGGGGTCGAGGAGCAGCCCCAGCTGCCCAGCCAGGAGCTCATAGGAGGGACAGGCAGATGCAAAGGGTCGTGTTAAATTCTGCTCCGAGGCTACAGCTGGGGATTTGCTGTTAGTTTCCTCTGAGGAATTGTTCTCCTAGAGAGAGGAGAAATGCTAATGGTCATGTCCTGAAAACACTTGCATCTTCCAGACAAAGAATGAGGGGTCTCCAGTGGCCCCTGTAGGGGAGAATTTGCAGGGAAGGGGGCTTCTCCAAAGGCCTCCCTGCACAAGGTCCAGCATCCTTTGAGGACCCTCTAAGTCTCAAGTTCCTCTTGGTCGCCTATCTCCATGGTAACAAAGGGAAGATAGGCCAGGGAAAGCTGAGCGTGTAATTTGTGTGGGAGAGGCCTAGCAATCCTAGTTAGGTTGGGGGGTAGGGGGAACCCTTCAGCCCTGTCATGCTCCATGCACCCTGCTGTTGTCCTAAATGAGGGTGGGCGTGAGGAGTCGTCAAAGACCCATGTGCCCCTTACACTATGACATACCGTTCCCTTAATCCTCACACACATTCTGTCTGGAAGTCGGTATTTATAGCTCCATTTTACAGATGGAGGAGCTGAGGCCCAAAGAGGGGAAGGGCTCCAGCAGGCAGGATGCGGGAAGGCAAGCGCTCTCCCATGCCCAGGGCTCCGCCTTGGGTTGTCCAGGCAGTCCAGGGGCAGGAAACTTGCACCTGTGCAATATCAGAAGGAACAGAGTCATCAGCAACTCAACAGCCTGACGATGCTGGTCTGAAGAAGCCTTGGGGACCCTCGGGCCAGCACATTGCACCTGTGTTCACCACACAGAGGCAGCCCTTACAGTGACCCAGGTGGAGACACCTCCATCCATGAGCGTGGCACCAGAATAGAGCCCAGCCACCTCAGGACCAGATGAACAGAGTTGAGCTCACATGAAACACGGGCCTCTCCCAAAGTCTTGAAAGGGTTTTCCAAAGTGTCTTCTTATTGTTCAGTCACTAAGTCATGTCCGACTCTTTGCAACCCCATGGACTGCAGAACGCCAAAATATCTCCCAGAGCTTGCTCAAACTCATGTCCACTGAGTCCATGATGCCATCCACCTATCTCATCCTCTGTCTCCCCCTTCTCCTCCTGCCCTCAATCTTTCCCAGCATCAGGGTCTTTTCCAATGAGTCAGCTCTTTGCATCAGATGGCCAAAGTACTGGAGCTTCAGCTTCAGCCTCAGTCCTTCCAATGAATATTCAATGTTGATTTCCTTTAGGATTGACTGGTTTGATCCCTTGGTTTGCTATCCAAGGGACTCTCTAGAGTCTTCTTCAGCCACAAAGTTCAAAAGCATCAAAAGTGACTAGAAGAGGCAAACACAGGAGAAGAAGGAGGAGGGCAGGAGTGAGGGAATATTCCAAACCCACAGCCCCACCACTACATCTCCAAACATCCCTTCCCCACCTCTCTCCAAAGTCACACAGCACAGCGAGGTCTCCTCTCCACCCCCCACTCACCACAGGCCCCAGCCCTTTCTGCCTTCCTCCCTCACCCCCTCCTCTCCGCCCTGCTCTCCACTCCAAGCTCCCTCCTCCAGGAGGCTTTCCTCTGAGAGCAGCTGTAAGTGCTTTCTCTGGAAAATCGATTTAGTCTCTCGCATCTTCTAAATATCTCCTGCCCATCATCCCATGAACACACCAAGGCTGGGGGGAGGAAGGCCAGCCAAGGCTAAGGGGAAAATGTGCGTGTCACAGTCACTCATCACTCATTCTACCAGACAGTGGGGAAGGTCCTGGGCTGCAGCTGAAGACACCTGGGTGTCACCTCAGCTCCATCACTCAGGAGGTATGTGACCTCCAGTGGGACAGTTAAGCCTTGGACTTTGACTTAGAGCAGAAATTGGAAGCAGGGGCTCCTCCCCCCGGGATGAGAGATGCCGTGAACTTTGAACCTGCCGGATCTGGGGCAGAGGAGTGAGAGACAGAGTCATATCCCATCCCGGGGAAACAGACCCAAACAGAAGGATGCTTCCAGAACACAGTCGGTCTGTGGTCCTCCAAAGCGTCACAAAGGACACAGGACTCTAGAGAGACGTGACGGCTGAAGGCGGCATGATCTGGGGGTGGATCCCTATCGTGGGATGGGGGGGAGGGCATCTATAAAGGACATTATGGGCTCTCGTGCCCTGGGAGGGCTGGGGCCCACTACCTGGAGGGCCTTCCCAGGTACTGCCCACACCTGAAGGCATCTACTTTGGCACTCCCCTCCCGGAATCTGATGGCTGCTCATTTGGGGGTCCAGTTAAAGGCTGCTGGCCCCTTGTCTGGATTTGGGGTAACAATTAAGGCCTCCCAGCTTCAGCTCTCCCACAGGGTCAGCCAGGCCCCTGGGAGACAGCACGGCAACTCAGCTTCTCCCTTTGCCAAGAGCACACGACCGAAGACTCAGGGTTTGTGTCCAAGGAAACTGAGAACTCCAAAGTCCCAGCAGGAATTGAATGCCAGAGTCAGATCAGGCAAAGTCGAGGTGGGTTCTCAAAGGAACAATTGACAGGAGTGTGGGTGGGGTGTGGTGGGACCACAAGGGATAAGGCAGTGAGCTGGGGCTGGGAGCAACCAGGCTGTGGTTACCCCTACAACGGAAGTCCCCAGAGAGAGTGGTCATATGGAGCAGCATCCTTCAGGGAGACACAGCCAGCCTGAGAGGGCCCTGCAGAGGGAGACCTCTGCCCCCTCCATTCTCCCCGCCTGCCCTGAGTCACCCCCCGCCCGGGGGCTCGGGGCACAGGGGATGGAGAAGGTGGGAGTGGGTCTGGGGACAGGTGGAAAACAGGAAATGGCAACCCACTTCAGTATTCTTGCCTGGAGAATCCCATGTGCAGAGGAGCCTGGTGGGCTATAGTCCGTGAGTCGCAAAGAGTTGGACAGGACTGAGTGACTAATACTTTTACTTTCACTTAAGGGCCCAATATTCCACCTTTGGATCTTATCCCTTTGAGAATCTGATGGGAATTCTAAACTCTCCCAGGGAAATGGAACCTAAACACACAACACAACTTTGCACCTAATTTGAGAATTTCATGGATACTCCCCCAGGAAGGCACTATAGCATCAGTTACACAGTGCAGTGCTATGGAGTGGTCCAAGTGAACCCTCAAATATGGGCTCTGGAAGGGAGGAGAAGAGCAGAAGAAAGGGAGGAGGTGCCAGTACCCTTATCCTACAAAGTTGGGAATCGAGAGTTACATCAGCAACTGTTGTTGGAATAGGAGGTGCTCCTGCAGAAACCAGAAACAGTCTCAGAAAGTTCACACATTGGGAACAGGGATCTAAATGCTCATCTGAGCGACTGCGGGCTGAGTAGCTACTGTCTAATGACGGGGACTGAGGAGTGGAGGTACACGTTTGAGATCTGGAGTTTGGAGAGAAAAACAAACTGGAACTAAATTCCAAAAGATGTCTCTCGGACAGGTAGGAAAGCTCAGCGGGTGAGGTGCAGCTGTTTTCATGTTAATGTTTTCTGATACGTCTGAGTTGTTGCCACGTGTGTGTGTGTATGTACTGTATATTACTTTGATAAATAAAAATACTTTTATTTTAAAAGCCTTGCTTTGTATCTGCCCTTGTCTCTACCCCTGCAGGTCCCCAAGGCAGGCAAACCCTGCATCCCTCCAGCAGGCTGGCTCACTCCCACCTGTGGAGCAGAAACAGCCCTGCTTCCACCACCTAATTCTGTGTCATAAAAACCCGAAAATGCTGACTCAAAACAGTAATGCATTCTTTCTCACCATTCCGTGGATTGACCAGGTGGTTCTGGCTGGGAGCTCAAGAGAGCTGTTGACCAGAAGCCTCTGTTGCTGTGTGTGTGTGGGGGGTGGGGTGGGGTGGTGTATGTGTGTGTATGGTGTATGGTGTGTGTGTGTGTATGGTGTGTGTGTGTGTATGGTGTGTGGTGTGTGTGTGCATGTGTCTGTATGATGTGTGTGTGTGTGTGGTGTGTGTGTGTGTGTGTATGGTGTGTGTGTGTGTGTGTATGGTGTGTGTGGTGTGTGTATGATATGTGTGTACATATGGTGTGTGGTGTGCGCGTATGGTGTGTGTGTGTGTATGGTGTATGTGTGTGGGGTATATGTGTGTATGGTATGTGTGTGTATGGTGTGTGTGTGTGCATATGGTGTGCGGCGTGTATGTATGGTATATGTGTGTATGGTATGTGTATGTATGGTGTGTGTGAGTGTATGGTGTGTGGGGTGTGTGGGTGTGGTGTATGTGTGTATGGTATGTGTGTGTACGTGTATGCGTGTATATGGTGTGTGCTGTGGGGGGGGTATGTGTGTATGGTGTGTGTGCATATGGTGTGGTGTATGTGTGTGTGTGTGCTGTGTGTGTGCATATGGTGTGTAAGGTGTGTGTGTGTGGTATATGTGTGTATGTGTGTGTGTGTTTGTTGGTGTGTACATGTGTGGCATGTGTGTGTACGTATGCTGTGTGTGTGTGCAGGCACAGCCACCCTGCACAAGTGTTTCCTGAATGTCCAGGTGCAACCTGCAAGGACTCAGGTTGAAGGTCCCAGGTCCCAGCCTGTCTCACTTGGTAGGGAGACAATTGTGACAGGGTGAGAAGGGAGGGGAAGGACCAATGGCCAGATACGCATCTTAGTGAGACTTCTGACGGTCTTTCGAGGCTTCTAGGCAAGAGAGTAACAGACAAGACAGTCACACTCACTGAACTCCCCAGGCGGAGGTATGGAGCCATTATTACACAGGTCCCTGGGGTGTTGTCTCTGAAGGAGACACAGAAATCTGGAGCACACATGGCCTCCAGGAAGAGACAGAAAAGGAGAGAGACGCTTGAGTATGAATTCTTCTGTATCTTCTGGGTTTTATTTCATGTGAGCAGCTCTTCAAAAGCAGAACTTAAGATCGATCCTGGCAAAGTAGACAATAGTTCACCCAAGTTTCTTCATAAATAAATTGAAGAGAATTCTGCAAAACAAATGGGTTTCCCGGATGGATCAGCCGGTAAAGAATCTGCCTGCAATGCAGGAGATGTGGGTTCAGTCTCTGGATCAGGAAGATCCCCTGGAAAAGAAAATGGCAACCCACTCCAGTATGCTTACCCGAGAAACTCCACAGACAGAGGAGCCTGGCAGGCTACACTCCATGGGCTCGCAGAGTCAGACACAACTGAGCAACTAAGCGTGCATGCATGGCTGCCAGATGAACAGCCTGAACGCTTTAGAATACCAGTGTCTGGAAAGGCAAGGGGGTAGGAGAAGATTCAAACGAGAGGCGGTAGAGAAGACCCAGCAGTGGGGGGAGGTGATGGGCCTTATCTGGACCCTGGATCAAGAGGGAAAGGCCAGGATTAGGAAACCTGGCAAAATCTGAATACTGGCCCCAGAGAGAGACCAGATGTGCCTCTGTCAGATTCACTGGTGTGATAAGGGTTTTGTTCTTATAAAGGAGAATGTTCATTTCTTAGAATAGATGTGCAGACTTACCTGCACAAAATGTGCAACTTTCAAATAGTCCAAGGGGGAAAAAAAGAACCAAGAAGAAAAGAATGAAGGAAATATTACTGATTTTTTTTGGACCAACGTCTGTGTTTCTATAGTGAGATAGAGTAAACGTGGCAAAACATTGACTGGTGATGAATTTGACAGTTATTATTCTCGCAGTTTTCTGCGGCTGAAAATTTTTTCAAATGAAAAGTCAGGGGAAAATTAAGATGAACGTAAAATAAAAATCCTTTTTAAACAATTGCTTATGAAAGGAAAAAATAACGAGTGTTGCCAGATTCTAGAATGAATGTTGAAACTTTTCATATTTTAGTCAAAAACACATCCCTCCCCTGGTCAGCAGTGGCCAGCTGACCCGCCCCCTCCTGCAGGTGACAGGACGCTCAGGCTTCCAGATGCCTTTTTAAAAACACTCACCTGGACTCCACACAAAGGGAGAAACAAATCACGGTAAAGGCACTGAGGGAGCCACATGCTCAGAAAATTCTCCGTTCTTTGCAAGCATGTAGACGTTTCCAACAGTGCAATGACCTGACCTTTTTCACACACCAAGCCAAAGTCATTTTTCTTTGAATAAGCTCAGATTTAGAACAAGAAAATTATCCAGGTGGCCTTTAAAGCACGAGTGTGATTGTGGGAGCTCCCAGCACCAGAGCAGCGAGAGGGGCCAGGTTGATGGCTGGTGACTTGGGTCCATTGGACCAGTAATGTCCCTCCTTCTACACGCAGGTGCTGGTTGTTTCACCACAAATTCAGAGTGTGGACTGGCCACCACGCTGCATTTCTGGTAAAACTGGAGATATTAAGAAAGAAAACTCATTACCATTCACAGTTGCCCAGCAGTGAGTTGGCCCTGATAGACGTCTGCAGAGGAGGGTGTTGATAGTACCAGGGGGCACCCAGGGAGAGGGGTCCTGGCTGGGCCAGTAGTGCCTGTAGACGGGAATCTTGAGATGCAAAGAGGTGTGGAAAACTGGGGGTGCTGAGGACAAGGTCTTGAATTTGGCTCTGGGTATTCAGATTCGGGATCCAATCCTGAGCTGGCACAGTCTCTCCAAGCCTTAGACCAGGCTAGTGAGGAGCCACCAAGAGGTGTGCTCTGAAGACAAAGAGAGGGGAGGCCTCTGAAGCCCCTGGGTGTGGATGAGCACAGACCAGACCTGGATGTGCTCCACGGGGACCAGACCTGGGGTTCCTCCATCACTGCGCAGGGGCAAGTGGAAGGTGTGTTTTGTGGCCCTCGTGGGGAAAGCGGGGAAGTTGGGACCAAGGAGCCACCCCCCAAGGAGAAAAGAGTTGCCTCATGAACTTCAGGGCTTCTGCTTCCCCCAGTGGAATTTGCAAGTTTGGATTCTGAACTGAACCCTTCAAGAAAACGGGGCTGAGACTAAGGCAGGATCTGTCACCCACCTCCCCACCAAATCCCCACTAAATATGTGCTAAAGAAAGCAGTTTCATAGTTTACATCCATGGAGAAAAGAGGGAGCCTTCAGAAGAGCCTGATTCACTGGGACAATTGAGCAGCCACCTGGGAAAAATAAAGCAGGATCCCCACCTTACTCCTCAGCCCAAAATAGACACAAGAAAAGATGCTCGGGACCGCTATTCATCAGAGAGATGCAAATCAAAACCACAATGAGATGTCAGCTCACACCTGTCAGAATGGCCACCATCAAAAAGACCACAGATAACAAATGCCGGTGACTGTGCAGGAAAGGGAATACCCATACTCTGCTGCTGGGAATGGAAAAAGAGGCAGCCACTATGGAAAACATATGGAGGTTCCTCAAAAAATCAAAAATAGAATTACCATACGAGCCAGCAATACTACTCCTGGGTATTGTCTTGAAGAAAACAAAATACTAATTTGAAATATTATTTAATTTGAAATATTTGTTATATGCACTCCTATGTTCATTGCAGCATTATTTGCAATAGCCAAGATATGGAAGTAACCTAAGTGCCTACCAGTATATGAATAGATGCTGATTAGTTTTTATATATGGATACAGTTTAGGTTTTATATGTATATATATACATACACACAGACACATGGAATATTAGTCATTAAAAATAAGTTAATCTTGCCATTTACAACAACACAGATAAATCTAGAGTGTTTTATGCTAAGTGAAATAAGTCAGACAGAGAGGGACAAATACTGCACACGGTATTTTCATTATATGTGGAATCTAATAAACAAAACAGAAACAGACTCATAAATATAAAGAAGAAACAGGTGGTCACCCACAGGTCAGGGGTTGAGTAAAATAGCTGAAGGAGATGAAGAGCCACAAACTTCCAATTACAAAATAAATAATTCACAGGGATGTGGTTTACAGCTAATAGAATATAGTAATAAATACTAATTTTTATATATGGTGAAGATGGTTACTAGAATTATTGCTATGATCATTTCATAATTCATTTGATTGTCAATTTACTATGTAGTACATCTGACACTAACATAATATTGTTCATCAACTACACTTCAATAAATAAATAAGTACATAAATAAGTAAATTCCAGATGGGTCAGAAATTTAAACATTAAAACAAACCATATAAGCATTAGGAAAATGGAATAAGTTTTTAAAATAAGCTCAGAGTGGGAAAGATTTTTCTCAGCAAAACAAAATTTGGAAAGCATTTTTTAAAGTAATAAATTTAATTATATTAAAATTTTAAATTCAAGTGTCAAATAAAAGTCCAATTATAAACAAAATACAAAGAAATTTACAACTTGGGGGTTGGCAAAGGTCAATTTCCTTAATATATAAAGCACTTCTAGATATCAATTTAAAAAAAGGCCAACCGAAGTGAAGTGAAAGTCGCTCAGTCATGTCTGACTCTTTGCGACCCTATGGACTGTAGCCCAGCAGGTTCCCCTGTCCATGGTATTCTCCAGGCAAGAATTCTGGAGTGGGTAGCCATTCCCTTCTCCAAGGGATCTTCCCAACTCAGGGATCGAACCCAGGTCTCCCACATTGCAGGTGGATTCTTTACCATCTGAACCACCAGGGAAGTCCAGAAAAAGGCCAACAATCTAATTTAAAAAAAAAAAAAAAACAAGATGGGGAATGCCCTGGTGGTCCAATGTTTAAGACTCCATGTTTCTGCTGCAGGGGGCATGAGTTCAATCCCTGGTCCGGGAACTAAGATACTACATGCTAGGTGGTACAGCCAAAAAAAAGAAAAATGGGAAAAGTTAGAAAAGAACTTATAGAAATGGGAATAAAGGGTCTTTGAACATAACGAGAAGATGCTTTAACCACACTGGTATAAAGAAGAAAGAATTATAATGACTATACTTACCAATTACTTTTAGTTCCTGGGCTGGTAAATATCAAAAAGTTTGATAGCCCTCTGTGTTGGTGAGGATGTAGAAAAACAGAAGCTCTCAAATATTGTTGATGGGACTTAAGAAATCAGTACAGTCACCCTAGAGGGCATTTTGACAACATTTATCAAAACTAAAACTGCACATATCTTTTGGCCAAGAACACCACTGCCAGGATTTATCCTGCAGACACACAGGCACTTGCGCCAAGCAGTCTAGTTACAAAGATAAAGATGCTCGCTGTGGCTTAGAGAGATAGCAAGATTGGGAGCAACCCAAAGGCCTGGAAATATAGAATTGGTTAAACAAATATATATCCTACAAGGGATACTAACAGCGACTTTTTAAAATGAAGAAGCACTTTCTGTGCCCATACAAAACTATCTCCAAAATATATTAAATGAATATACAGTTGCCCCTCCCACAGTGGGATTGGGTTCAGGCCCCCACCCCCACCTTTAGTCACACCCCAAAATCCTCAGATGCTCGAGTTCTTCATATAAAATGGTGTAGTGTTTGCATATGTTAGACCTCCATCCTCCCATAAACTTTAAACCATCTCTAGATTACCTACAATACCTAATACAATGCTGGCCCACACAGCAAATCCAGGTTTTGCTTTTTTGGAACTTTCTGGAATTGGGGGGAGGAATTTTTTTTAATTTATTTATTTTTAATTGAAAAGTGAAAGTGAAAGTCCCTCAGTCGTATCTAGCTCTTTGGGACCCCATGGACTATACAGTTCATGGAATTCTCCAGGCCAGAATACTGGAGTGGGTAGCTGTTCCCTTCTCCAGGGGATCTTCCCAACCCCGGGAATCAAACCCAGGTCTCCCGCATTGCAGGTGGATTCTTTACCAGCTGAGCAACCAGCGAGGCCCAAGAATACTGGAGTGGGTAGCCTATCCCTTCTTCAGCGGATCTTCCCAGCTCAGGAATTGAACCGGGATCTCCTGCATTGCTGGCCAGTTCTTTACCAACTGAGCTATCAGGGAACCCTTTTTAATTGAAAGATGATTGCTTTACAGTATTATGTTGGTTTCTGCCAAATATCAACATGAATCAGCCATAGGTATACCTATGTCCCCTCCCTTTTGCTCCCTCCCACCTCCCTCCCCATCCCACCCCTCTAGGTTGTTACAGAACCCATTTGAGTTCCCTGAGTCACACAGCAAATTCCCATTGGCTATCTATTTTACATACGGTAATATATGTTTCCATGTTACACTCTCCATATATTCTACCCTCTCTTTCCTCCTTTGGGGGAATATTTTTGATCCACAATTTTTGAACCCATAGTGTGGAACTTGCAGATAGGAAGGGCTGACTCTGTGTGTGTGTGCGTGTGTGTGCATGTGTGTCCTGCATATAATATATTTCTATGTACATACAAGTGTATATAATCTATATTATACATTTTTACATAATTTGCACAAAATATACACATATATATGCTTGCAGGGACTACCTCTGGAAGACACAGGTAGTGGTTCTCTCTAGAGAAGAAGAAGGGATAGAGGGATGAAGCCACTTATGTTTCATGTGTGATTATACTAACATGTAGATGTTTTACCTATTTTGAAAAATAACACACTTTACATTTGGGTATATCAGCCACGTCTCCCTCATGGACAAGTTCAATCCCTCAAGACAGAAACCAGACACTTAGGGGACCCCAAAGGTGATGCAGGCTTGGAAATGGAGAGACCCATTGGAGGGCCCAGTGCACTCCACTGCTCCACCCTGGAGCCAGCCCCAAACCCAGGGAACATGCTTCTGGCAAACTGGCCAGGCAGAGAGAGATTGGTAGTGTGGGGAGAGGGGTAGTGGGCTCTCCTAAGCCAGGAGCCAGTCACCTCCAAGAGAAGAATGAAGGAGGCAGGGCCAGGACAAGACTCAAGGAGGTGGCTGGGTCAGGAAGGGCTGCTGAGAGGGGCCTGGGTCAGCCCAGGTTGGGGTGGAGGTGCAGAGCTCCTTCTCAGACAAAGACCTGGGCCCATCAGCCTCTGAGCAACTCGAAGGTCCCTCAAGGCTGGAAGCAGCCCCTCAACTCCACCAGCCACATTTCCGCTGAGAAGTCGGCCTGTGTTTGCGGCCACCACATAGGCTGGACTGAGTCAAGGAATTCCAAGAACAGTCGGCTCCTGCACCACCAAGCGACCCCCCACCAGACGTGCGGTTGAGCTGGACTTGGGTCTGCACTCTGTAACATCAGCCGTTTCTCTGCGCCCAGGTTTTCCCTTCTATGTCTCAGTTAAGTGTTCCTTTTGGAAAACTTTCAGCCTTTTTATGGCATAGTTAAGGGGAGAGGAATTTTTCCAGAACTCAAAAGACGCTGGTTTAGCTGGGTTGGGAGGAGAGGGAGATTTAGGGGAGAAGAGCCGGAGCAGCTGTGGCTGGGGTGAGGGTGGAGGGACAACGTGAGACCTTGGGGAGCGGGGGACTGGACTCCTCCAGGCCTGGGCCACCTGTCCCAGGGGCCACGGGTGCTGAGTCTCAACGGCCTACACACATTACAGCTCTCCAGCCTTTGGTCCTCCGGTACCTCTCGTCACCCCTCAAGTCTCCTGCCCTGGCAGTGTCAACCCTCAACACACATGTTCAAACGTTCCCTGCCAGCCCCGGACCCCCATGGTTTCCTTCCTCCCCACAGCTAGCCTTCACCTCTCTCCAGCGACACCAGAGAGAAAAACTGCTGGGGAAAAGAACTTTCTGGAATCCACCCCAGCTAAAGTTGCTAAGAGCAACTCAGAGGAGAGCAAGTAAAGTCCACGGAGGCCACAGACCCACCTGGACTCCAGGGACTTGCAGGGACTTCTGGGGGTCTTTGGAGCCCTGTCCAGTCTGCCCACTCAGACCCCCTCGGCCCAGCCCCTCTGTGAGACGTCTGCTTTCTCCACTCTGTCGTCTTCCTCCCATGGCTCGTTGACTTCCTGCCAAACCATTTCCCTCCTGGCTCCAAACTTCTGTCGGGAAAGAAATGAAATCAGCACTTGGAGGACTGGAAGGGGAAAAACAGCTGCTTCTAACAAAGTGGGGTGGGGGAGGGACTGGCGAGCAGCTGGATCCTGGTAGAAAAGGAAGTGTCTGGTGGGGACGCCGAGCTCATAGCCAGAGGGGCAAACTCACAGCCCAGCGGGCACCAGGATGGAGGCTTCCTATGGGCGTCTTGGGCTGCAGTCTTCAGACGCAAACACATCTCATGTTCACGTTAACCATCCTCAGCTGTATGTTTCCCTCCACTTGATAGATGTGAGTCCAGCATCTTTCCTCTTGACTCTCCTATGAAGAAAAATTATAGTGCATGTGTTTGGAACATGATAGAGAACAGAGGGGGCTGTGGCATCAGGACCCTCCACTAATATTGATCGGCACAGGAAGATACAGTGGCCTCCACCAATTGTGGCCACGTGGATCGTGGGCCTCCGATAATAAATCTGACCTAGAGACTCGGATTCTTGTGCACAGATCACCTGAGATTTAAATGTTGGCAACTAGCTTTCCTGTTGGCTCAGACGGTAAAGAATTTGCCTGCAATACAGAAGACCCAGGTTCAATCCCTGGGTCGGAAATATCCCCTGGAGAAGGGAATGGACTCCGGTATTCTTGCCTAGAGAACTCCGTGGACAGAGGAGCCTGGTGGGTTACAGTCCAGGGGGTCACAAAGAGTCAGACACGACTGAGTGACTAACAACGAGTGCCGAGGCCTTAAGGCACTGGCAGACCAGCTCACTGAGGGCTGAGTAAAATTAATGTGAGAGCTGGGCTGACAGGTCAGAGGCAGAGACCCTTCTTTATGGGTGATAGCTGATGAGTGGGCTTGGCTGATTGGGCCACTGTGGCCTGGAGTGGGCAATGCCCGGGGCCCCATCCATCCCTTGAGTCTCCTTTTCTCCTCCCCGCTCAAAAGGGCTTTTGCTCTCCGGAGAGTGCCGCTTGGGCTCATCCTTGAAAGGCTGCCCGCCTGCCACAGAGTTTCCTTGCCTGGAGACGGTGAGCCCAGAGTACTGGAACTTCACAGTCTTCTTCCAGACCCTGCTTGTCCACCATCTTTGGTGAAGGACTAACAGGAGTGTGGACATTTGGCCCTCTTGCCTCGAGTCAGGATAACCCTGAGCATCCTTCACGCTCCAGAGGTCCCAAGGCTAACACACCCTCTGCGGGACTTTGCCTAAAATTGCTCCCGCCGTGGCCTTCCCTCTGCCCTGACCTGCTTTCTCCACTCCCTTCTCAGTTTCTCCTGGGAGAACTTCCTTAATAAACCACAGGCACACGAGCCCTTGTCCCAAGATCTGTTCTGGAGGCCCCTCCCGTAGACATAGCCAGGCTAAGAGACAACTCCACCCACAGTGGAAAAAAGAAGTTTGCCAGGAGCTGAAACCACAGTTAGAGAGCCTCAGAACTGTCAAAGGACACTGCCTTTTCTGAGAACCAGCTTAGGATGCTCAGGGCTCCCGCAGCCCCTCTACTCTCCTGTCCCCCCCCACCCCTTCCTCTGCAAGTCACCCTTCTTTTACCTTGTGGTTGCTCCCAAAGCTCCCCTCCCCCAGGTCCTCCCCCCACCACCACGTGGCAGCCATGCAGACTGTATGTCTGGGTGGGACTTGACTGGTAAAACCCAATTTCAGTAAGTCCCAGCCCTGTTGCATAGTGGCTGGTACAAATAACCCACCTGGAAGTCATTTAGAAAACAAAAAAAAAATTCCCAGGGAATGCTCCGGGGAGTGGGGCAGAAGTAACTCAGTTATCTTGAAGATGAAAATTCTAGAAGACAGAAGCAACCTTGATATGAAGGCTTGGAAAATGAGGGAAGTCGGTGAGAACAGAGGTTAGGGTCAGCAGCCAGACTGGATGGTTGTGGTGGACTCTACATCTTCCCTGGTGGCTCAGAGGTAAAGAACCCACCTGCCAATGCAGGAGACGCAGGAGACACAGGTTTGACTCCTGGGTCAGGAAGATTCCCTGGAGAAGGGAATGACAACCCACACCAGTATTTTCACTTGGGAAAATCCCATGGACAGAGGAGACTAGTGGGCTACAGTCCATGGGGTTGCAAACAGTCAGACATGACTGAGCGGGCCCTCATGCACAGAAGAGGTTGGATGAGAAAATGGAAGAGAAAGGAGGACAGAGACCAAACCTGGTGTCTGTTGGTTGCAACCAAAAGCACCTAGGAAGTGAAGGAAGCCAGTTAGTGCTGTGGGCAGCTGGGACACCCAGGAGTGACCACCAGAGAGCGGCAAGGGCCTCAGAGTTACCCCAACCAAGGGGAAGGGACCTGGGGCAATACCCATCAATTTCTACCAGCCAGAGCAGCAGGGCTCCGGCTCCTGGGGCCTCCCACTAGATTCCTAGGAGGAGATTTTTTTTTAACTCACGATGCCTGGGTCCACGTCCAGAGATCCTGGGTTCACGAGCCCCAGCGCTAGGGCTGGTGAAAGCTCCCCAGGGAATCCATGTGCACAGTACGGCTTGGGAAGCCCCAGTCTCGCTGACTTCTCGGATTCCCTGGAGCCTGCAGGCTCAGGGCCTCCCTGAATAAGTTCAGCTGAGGATGGAAACCCTGGGAAAGCTGCCAGTGCAGCTGGAGATAAATCACTCACGGGCCGGGACCGTAGCCGGTGGAGACTTGAGAAGCGGGGGTTTTGGCCTTCACTCCACTGTTTGCGCTCCCGTGACCAGAACGGAGCCCAACCCACGGACGTTCTTTTCAGGAGGAAAGAAAAAACGTCAAGCATATTTTCTGAGGTTTAATTTCCTCCCAGTGTCCTGAGGAAACCTTCCTAAAGCTCAGGCACCCTCAACTGAGTCTCCGGTATAACATCAAAGACTTTGAAATCGATACCCAGTATGATTTTGCTAAAGTAAATAAAAACCAGGGGAGGAGGAAAATTAAAAAGAGCCTGGGTCTAGGAGAGGCCGAACCTCCACTGAGAAAGCGAAAAAAAGAGGCTGGTTGGGGTAGGGGAGGGGGCAGAATTCTGAGAGTTTCGAATTCAGAGAAAGAGTTGCCAGATTCAGCAAATAAAAAGAGTCTCATTCAATCAAAACCTGGATGCCTAGTTCAATTTGAATTGCAGATGAACACTGAATAATTCTTTTAGTGTAGAAGTGTGTCCTATGCCATAGGGGTCATACTTATATTAAATATTGCATGGGGCAAATATTAAAAGTTGTATGCATTGCCTATCTGAAATTCAAACTTAACTAGGCATCCTGATTTTATCTGGCAACCCTAAAACCTACAGGAGAGTAGATAGGTCTCAACTGATTGTGCTGTGCTCAGTTGTGTCTGACTCTTTGCGACTCCATGGGCACTAGCCTGCCATGCTCCTCTGTGCATGGGATTCTCCAGGCAAGAATACTGGAGTGGGTTGCTATTGCCACCCGTTCAGTTCAATCAGTTCAGTCGCTCAGTCAGGTCCAACTCTTTGCAACCCCATGAGCTGCAGCACACCAGGCCTTCTTGTGTATCCCCAGCTCCGGGAGCTTGTTCAAACTCATGGCCATCAAGTCGGTGATGCCATTCAACCATCTCATCCTCTGTCATCCCCTTCTCCTCCTGCCTTCAATCTTTCCCAGCATCAGGGTCTTTTCAAATGAGTCAGTTCTTCTCATCAGGTGGCCGAAGTATTGGAGTTTCAGCTTCAGCATCAGTCCTTTCAATGCATATTCAGGACCGATTTCCTTCAGGATGGACTGGTTGGATCTCCTTGCAGTCCAAGGGACTCTCAAGAGTCTTCTCCAACACCACAGTTCAAAAGCATCAATTCTTCAGCGCTCAGCTTTCTTTTTAGTCCAGTTCTCACATCCATACATGACTACTGGAAAAACCATAGCCTTGACTAGATGGACCTTTGTTGGCAAAGTAATGTCTCTGTTTTTTAACATGCTATCTAGGTTGGTCATAGCTTTTCTTCCAAGGAGCAAGGGTCTTTTAATTTCATGGCTGCAGTCACCATCTGCAGTGACTGGGGGCCCAAAAAAATAAAGTCTGTCACTGTTTCCATTGTTTCCCCATCTATTTGTCATGAAGTGATGGGACCAGATGCCATGATCTTAGTTTTCTGAATGTCGAGTTTTAAGCCAGCTTTTTCGCTCTGCTCTTTCACTTTCATCAAGAGGCTCTTTAGTTCTCTTTGCTTTTTGCCATAAGGGTGGTGTCATCTGCATATCTGAGGTTATTGATATTTCTCCTGGCAATCTTGATTCCAGCTTGTGCTTCATCCAGCCTGGCATTTCGCACGATGTACTCTGCATATAAGTTAAATAAGCAGGGTGACAATATACAGCCTTGATGTACTCCTTTCCCAATTTGGAACCGGTCTGTTGTTCCATGTCCAGTTCTAACTGTTGCTTCTTGACCTGCATACAGATTTCTCAGGAGGCAGGTAAGGTGGTCTGGGATTCCCATCTCTTTAAGAATATTCCACAGTTTGTCATGATACACACAACCAAAGACTTTGGGGTAGTCAATAAAGCAGAATTAGATGTATTTTCTGGAGCCCTCTTGCTTTTTTGATGATCCAGCAGATGCTGGCAATTTGATCTCTGGTTCCTCTGCCTTTTCTAAATCCAGCTTGAACATCTGGAAGTTCACGGTTCACCTACTGTTGTGGCCTGGCTGGGAGAATTTTGAGCATTTTGCAACTGTGTAGTAGTTTGAGCAATCTTTGGCATTGTCCTTCTTTGGGACTGGAATGAAAACTGACCTTTTCCAGTCCTGTGGCCACTGCTGAGTTTTCCAAATCTGCTGGCATGCTGAGTGCAGCACTTTAACAGCATCATCTTTCAGGATTTGAAACAGCTCAACTGGAATTCCATCACCTCTACTAGCTTTGTTTGTAGTGACGTTTCCTAAGGCCTACTTGACTTCACACTCCGGAATGTCTGGCTCTAGGTGAGCTGATCACACCATCATGGTTATCTGGGTCATGAAGATCATTTTTGTATAGTTCTTTTGTATATTCTTGCCACCTTTTCTTAATATCTTCTGCTTCTGTTATGTCCATACCATTTCTGTCCTTAATTGTGCCGATCTTTGTATGAAATATTCCCTTGGCATAATTTTCTTGAAGAGATCTCTAATCTTTCCCATTCTATTGTTTTCCCCTATTTCTTTGCATCGATTGCTGAGGAAAGTTTTCTTATCTCTGCATTCAGATGCTTATATCTTTTCTTTTCTCCTTTCTTATCTCTGCATTCAGATGCTTATATCTTTCCTTTTCTCCTTTGCTTTTCGTGTCTCTTCTTTTCTCAGCTGTATGTAAGGCCTCCTCAGAAAACCATTTTGCCTTTTTGCATTTCTTTTTCTTGGGGATGGTCTTGATCACTGCCTCTTGTACAATGTCATGAACCTCTGTCCGTAGTTCTTCAGGCACTCTGTCTATTAGATCTAATCCCTTGAATCTATTTCTCATTTCTACTGTTTAATCGTAAGGCATTTGATTTAGGTCATACCTGAATGGTCTAGTGGTTTTCCCTACTTTCTTCAACTTAAGTCTGAATTTGGCAATAAGGAGTTCATGGTCTGAGCCACAGTCCGCTCCTGGTCTTGCTTTTGCTGACTGTATAGTGCTTCTCCATCTTCGTCTGCAAATCAATCTGATTCCTATATTGACCATCTGGTGATGTCCATGTGTAGAGTCTTTTCTTGTGTTTTTGGAAGAGGGTGTTTGCTATGACCAGTGCATTCTCTTAGCAAAACTGTTAGCCTTTGCCCTGCTTCATTTTTGTAATCCAAGGCCAAATTTGCCTGTTACTCCATGTATCTCTTGACTTCCTACTTTTGCATTCCAGTCCCCTATAATGAAAAGGACATCTTTTTTGGGTATTAGTTCTAGAAGGTCTCGTAGGTCTTCATAGAACTATTCAACTTCAGCTTCTTCAGCGTTACAGGTCAGGGAATAGACTTGGATTACCATGATATTGAATGGTTTGCCTTGGAAATGAACAGAGAGCGTTCTGTTATTTTTGAAGCTGCATCCAAGTACTGCATTTTGGACTCTTTTGTTGACTATGAGGGCTACTCCATTTCTTCTAATGGATTCTTGCCCACAATAGTAGATATAATGGTCCTCTGAGTTAAATTCACCCATTCCAGTCCATTTTAGTTCACGATTCCTAAAATGTCGATGTTCACTCTTGCCATCTCCTGTTTGACCACTTCCTGTTTGACCACTTCCAATTTACCTTGATTCACGGACCTAACATTTCATGTTCCTATGCAATATTGCTCTTTACAACATCAGACTTTACTTCCATCATAAGTCACATCCACAGCTGGACATTGTTTTTGCTTTGGCTCTGTCTCTTCACTCTTTCTAGAGTTATTTCTCCACTGATCTCCGGCAGCATACGGGTACCCACTAATCTGGGGAGTTCATCTTTCAGTGTCATATATTTTTGCCTTTTCATACTGTTCATGAGGTTCTCAAAGCAAGAATACTGAAGTGGTTTGCCATTCCCTTCTCCCGTGGACCACGTTTTGTCAGAACTCTCCACCATGACCCGTCCGTCTTGGGTGGCCCTACACAGAATGGCTCATAGCTTCTTTGAGTTGGATAAGGCTGTGGTCCATGTGATCAGTTTGATTAGCTTTCTATGACTGCGGTTTTCATTCTGTCTGCCCTCTGAGGGATAAAGATAAGAGGCTTATGGAAGCTTCCTGATGGGAGAAACTGAGGGGGAAACTGGGTCTTGTTCTGATGGGCAACTGGTTAGGACTCCCTTACCTGGGTGTGAGAGTTACTGGTGTCTCTGCTTAGGTAGAGGTCTCTGGTTTCACCTGGGCATCCCTGACCAGGCAGGTTGTCTCTGGCCTTCTATCTGTAGGTAGAGTGGAAATGCCCGAAGAAGATGTGGAAGTAGATGGGAAAGGGAGGAAAGAAGGGAGGAGGGGGTCCAGCTAGGGGTGCTGGGTGAGGGGCCCCACATCCCCTGGCCAGCCCTCCCCATTCCAACTCCACCCCACCCCACCCCGCGCTACAGGCCAGGGTAGAAACTGCCTCTCTCTCTGCCATCCGAGGATGTGGAGGGAAGGTCGGAAGACATCCGGTAGCTGCCCCGGCCCAGCAGCGACGGGAGGGAGACTGAAGGCTTACTCACCCCGCCCCGATACTCGACACTCGATACTTGGGGCCACCCCTTTCCCGCCCCCGCCCCCCACCCCCACCCCCCACCCCCCACCCCCACCCCCACCCCCTACACTTTTCTCCCGGGTTGCCTCCCTCCACCCTCCTCTCTCCCCACCAAATAAGGAACCAGAGGGAAGAGGGGCGGCGAGGATGCCCTGGGGCTGCTACCCTCCCTCCGGCAGGATCCGGCTGCCTAGCCGCCGGGGCTGGAGGAACGCAGCTGGAAGTGGCCCCTCGGGCCAAGGTCAGGGTTGGGGGGCCGGGGGCGGGAGTGAGGCTCGAGCCCCTGCAGGTGAGAAGGGCCCGAGGGCCCTTCGCTGGCCCCGCGCTGCCTGCGGCCCCTTCGTGGAGGATGACGTGGCAGCGCGAGGCAGCGCCACGACTTCGGCCCAGACTTCCATCCCCCGGGATCCCGGGATCCGACCGAAAGAAAAGAACTCAGACCCAGGAGAGACGTGTCCGGAAGCCGTCGCCCGTGGTAGGGGACACGGTTTAATAAATGTTGGTACATTAGCATAGTGCAATGTGACTTTATGTCTCCTGGAACTCCTTAGGTGCCCGATGGTTGACGGGCACCCTGCCCAGCCTCTGGGTACACAAAGGTAGAGATAAACTCGGTTCTTTGGCTCTTTCCGGGGAGTGAAGGCTCAGGGGCCGGGGGTCACAAGGGCAACAACGGGCCTTTAATAAGAGTTCAGTCTCCAGAAGCAGGTAGCCAGTGGCGAGTTTGGACATGGGTCTCTATCCAGCTGTGAGATGCGGACCTCAGAGGGACCTGGGGAGGGTCCAGTGGGGTTCTGCCTGTGAGGCCCTTGGCACAGAGCGTGGCATGTAGGTTAAGCTGCCAGCAGTCACGGATTGTCATTATTACTGTTATATTACTATAGGAGTGCAGTAGGTGCTGGGGGCTTCCCAAGTGGCACTAGTGGTAACGAACCTGCCTGCCCGTGCAGCAGACATAAAGGACACGGGTTCAATCCCTGCGTCAGGAAGATCCTCTGGAGGAGGAGAGGGCAACCCACTTCAGTATTCTCGCCTGGGAAATCCCGTGGACAGAGGAGCTTGGCGGGCTACCATCCACAGGGTGGCAAAGAGTCAGACATGACTGAATTGACTTAGTACACAAGCAGGTGCTGTAACAGAAGAATTACAATGTAGGGTGCTGGCCCAGAGACCAATGGGCTAAGTACCCTAACAAAGGGCACAGAAGCTTCCAGGAGGACACAGAACAGAGCACACTCTTAGCACAGAGGATGGGGCATATCATTCTGCCTGGGGATGTCACCAAAGCTACCATAGGTGGCCACTCAGCTAGATCATGAAGGATATGAGGTTTGCTGGATAACAAGAAATGAAAAGGTGTTTCAGGTGGAAGTGAACATGTGGGCCAAGGAGGAGGAGAGAAGGGGCAGGGCGGATTCCAAGATGGGCTTCTAAGTGTCTGGAGAAGACACAGCTGAGTGAAGGGTTGCAGCTCTTCCCTCGTGAGCATCTGCCCTTGACTGCACATGTGCCAAGCTGGCCATCCCTCTGTGACCGTCTGGACCCCACCAGGCACAGCCTCCATCACGGCGAGGTCCCCGTCCTTTCAGCAACCACGTCAACCCACTCAAGGTGCTCTGAGGTTCACATCCAAAGGGAAGGTTCTAGGTCTTTTATCTTTTTCTTCCCACAATGATTCTTGGCCCTTGTGCAAATCTGCTTACCCTTTTCCAGCCACCTTTGAGCTTTTCACGGGTGAGTCATTTTTATGTCCATTGGCCAAAATCCAAGTGAAAAGATCCCAAGCTCTTGAAAGAAGGGGCTGTCATGATAATATTAAGGATAACAGTTAACAAACATGGCGGCTTCCTCTCCATCAAGCACTTTGCTGATGCCTTCTCTGTGAATCACTGTTCTTACCCCCTGGTTTCAGGTAATGCAGCTGAGTTGAAGTGATCTGTTCAAGGGTCACCCAGTTAGTAATGGTGAATCTGAGATTCAGACCCAGGGCTGCCTTACTCCAGAGCTGATTCCAGTACCATTGGGCCATCTTTCTTCTTATTATTATTTTTTTTTTGGCTTGCAGCATGCAGGATCTTAATTCCCAACCAGGGACTGAACCCATGACTCCTACAGTGGAAGCAGAGTCTTAACCACTGGACCCCCAGGGAAGCCCCTGAACCATCTACTGAGAAAGCTAAACATGTCTAGTTAGGGCTTAGATCAAAAGAGGGGAGAAGGGAGGGCTCCTAACCTCTTCATTTGGAGGACAAGTTAGCTGGTGAAGATGTCACCAGCCCAACAGGGGCCACAGCCACGGACCCAAGTACCACCTGGTGAGTGTCCTGTAAGCTCCAGATACCATCCTGCACATCATGTCTTTCAACCAAGGGAAATCACATGAGGTCTTTCAACCAAGGGAATTTAACACAGGGAATTTGTTTTGCAGCTTGGACTTCCTGAGGAGCCAAATGGGATGGCGAGGTGGCCAGACAGTTTAGTGACAACAGTAATTCACTGCTGCCATCACTAGGGCCAGGACAGGAAGGGAGAACCTAGGGTTACTAGAGCCCATGGCTCAGGCCACCTGGCAGGTGCTGGAACCACAGTAGAGATGTAGCCACAGAAGCACAGGTTTGGGTGGGATTGGATTTCTGGCAACTACCCTCTAAGGTAGTTATTTTTGCCCCATTTTAGAGATGAGGAAACTGAGACTTAGAGAGGTTTAGTGACTGGCCCAACCATGAGGGAGGTCAGTGTGTCTGTCTTCATAGCTCTGGCCAAACCAGTCAGCTCAGGGACTTTGTGAGCCATTAAGAATTCAACAACAGAGGAAGACAACTTAGGAGCCTTCAGGTTCCAAAGACCCGACAACGGTGGGGGTAAGGGGTCAAGGGCCATTGGGTGACAACGATGCCTGTGTGTCTCTCCTGTGCTGTCCCGCCAAGTCCCAGCTGTAGCCCAGAGAGGCACGTTACATGAAGCCTGGACTCTGAGTGTTGGGACTAAGGGCGATTCTTTTTCCTTTGAGGTCTGTATTTTCCAAATCTTCCCAGAGGAACAGGCACATCTTCATTAGCAGGAAGGACAGCTCATCCTTCAGAAGTCTCCAGATGAAGCCTTTAGCAGAAGAAAAGTTGGGGCCAAAGATGGTGACACGAGGGAAGACTGGTCAACATAGGTGGCTCATCACCAGCCTGCAGCCTCCTCCCCGGAAGGGAACACAACCAGGAGCTGAAAACATGCAATGGTAAGAGCTTCCGTTCACACATACACACCCAGCCCTCTTCTGCACAACACACACATATGACACACACAAATGTACACACACAAACACACTTGTGTGCTCTCATAAGCAGGCCCAGCACACATATTTGCTGTACACATGAAACACACATATAAACACACATTCCCATACACACATATCCACAAACGTGCAAATAAAAACACACACGTACATTTACACATGCCAAACAGAAGTCTGTTGTGCACATGCACACATCACACCCATGTACACACACACACAAACATCACATACACACAGGTTCATTCTGCTTCTTTTCAAATGAGACTTGGCAAAATGTTCCTTGTCCCAGGGAGTGTCTGGCCTCCTTGGAGTAGATCCCGGTATCACCTTCCAGGAACAGAGAAGGCTTCACTTTTCAGCCCCAGAACACAAGCCAAACAGGTGTTGTCTCACAGGTGGGCCCCAGAGAGCACCTCCCCCTGTGATGCGAGTGGAGGCCCAGGCAGTCCCCCTGAGCACCCAGCAGTCCTGCAGCGCCCATCAGGCAGCCTGGGAGCTCCCTGAGGACCCACACCCTGCTGGGCCACCCCGAAGTCTCAGGAGCAGCTGCAGAATTGGCAGAGTCCACGTGTCCCCAGAGGAAGTTGCGAGGCCAGACCCAGCTGGGCACCCAGGAAGGCTCCTGGAGTCTCTATGAAGCGAGGGGTGCTGGGAAAGCTGAAGAGTCGCATCCAAATCAGTGAGGCTGGAACACACCCTCACACCAGGCAGAAAAATAAACTCAGAATGGCTTAAAGACTTAAATATAAGACAAGACATCATAAAACGCCTAGCAGAGAACATAGGTAAAACATTCTCTTACATAAATCTCACGGATGTTTTCTTAGGTCGGTTTCCCAAGGCAACAGAAACAAAAGCAAAAATAAACAAATGGGACCTAATCAAACTTACAAGCTTTTGCACAGCAAAGGAAATCATAAACAAAACAAGAGACAAGACTGGGAGAAAATATTTGCAAATGAGTCGACCAACAAGGGCTTACTTTCCAAAACATACAAACAACTCATACAACTCAATAACAAAAAGCAAACAACCCATCAAAAAATGGCAAAAGACCTAAATAGAAATTTCTACAAAGAAGACATACAGATGGCCAATAGGCACAAGAAAAGATATTCAACATCAAAATTATCATTACAGAAATGCAAATCAAAACCACAGAGGTATCACCTAACACCTGTCAGAATGGTCATCATTAAAATGATGTCTAAAAACAATACATGCTGGAGAGGATGTGGACAGAAGGGAACCCTTCTATACACTGTGGAAATGTAAATGTGGGAATGTAAATTGATGCAGCCACTATGGAAAACAGTATGGAGGTTCCTTAAAAAACAAGAAGGAGAATTACCACATGATCCAATAATCCCACTACTGGGCATATATCCAGAGAAAACTCTAAATAAAAAAATACATGCACCCTAATGTTCATAGCAGTACTATTCACAATAGCCAAAACTTAAATGTACATTGACAGATGAATGGGTAAAGAAGCCATCATATATATACATACATACATACATATATATATATATATATATATATATAAAATGGAATATTACTCAGCCATAAAAAGAATGAAATAATGCCACTTTCAGGATCATGGATGGACCTAGAGATGATCACACTAAGTGAAGGAAGTCAGACAGAGAAGACAATTACCATATGATGTCACTGATACGTGGAATCTAAAATATGACACGCATGAACTTATCTAAGAAACAGAAACAGATTCACAAACATAGAGAACAGACTTGTGGTTGCCAAGGGGAAGACAGGAAGGGGAGGGATGGAGTAGGAGTCTGGGGATTAGTAGATGCAAACTATTATATGTGGGATGGATAATCAACAAGGTCCTACTGTAAAGCACAGGGAACTATATTCAATATCCTGGGATAAACCATAATGGAAACGGATATGAAAAAGAAGAAGAAGAAAGAAAGTTCCTTGCTGTAAGAATTCTCAGACCAAGCCCCTGTCCCTAGGTGGGCTCAGTTTCCTCCTCTGTAATGAAGGGGGCTCTCAGCACATCTCGGCACATCCCTTACCTACTGCATCAGGGTCTTGTAGTTCAAGCTGCAGGTTTAGCCCCTGACCTTTGCAAGCAGGGGGAGAGGAATTTAATTCAGAGGCTAAAGTACATCCACCACTGTCAGTGCCACTATAAATATACATGCCGCTCACTCACCAGTGCCCAGGTGGCTCAGGGAGAGAACACACCTCACCAAGTGGTACATTTACCCTCTCTGGGCCCCTTCAGGTTAACCACAGCCCCCTGTGGCTTGCCAAAAACATGTGCCCATATGTTTCCTGGATGACAATGGAGCAGCAAAGGGCCTGGGATGGGAGGGGCCGCTGGAAGCCGAGGGCCTCCAGGAGGTCTAGAACAGGAAGCGGGTGGCAGGCTGGTCTGCAGGTGTGGGACAGGGTCTCACAGGCTTCTAAGCACCAAGGCAGGGGGCCTGCTCAGGGTGGGCTAAGATTCCCCTCTGTAGAGAGGTAACTTTCCAAAGAGGATGCCCAGCAGAGACTGAATTTAGAGCTTTTGCTTATTTATTTTTTTAATGTATTCATTTTTATTCATTTGGCTGCATCAGGTCTTAGTTGCAGCATGCAAACTCTTAGTTGCAGCATCTGAGATCTAGTTCCCCAACCAGGGGTCAAACCCAGGGCCCCTGCATTGGGAGCACAGAGTCTCAGCTACTGGAACACCAGAGAAGTCCTAGAGTTTTCATTTCTTTAGAAAGACCTTGCCCATTACATGGCAAGATAGGTGAGGACAAGAAATTAGCTTTAAAAGACCTGGACTTGGCATCCCTTGGAAAAGGAGACCCTTGATGGTCCAAGGAGTAAGGAGAGGGCACACAGGGGCAAGGTAACTCAGGGTGCCCAGATAGTACTGCCCTTAACCCTGGTGAGAGCCCCCACGCTGGTCCTTCTGGGCTGTGTTGGGTAAGGAGTTGGTGAGACAAGGGGACGAGTACAGCCAGATGACCCATAAGCTGTGTGACCCTCGGCAGGTTACTCAACCTCTCTGATCCTTCATTTCTTTCTCTAAAGAATGATGTCATGTGAAACTTTTACAAGGTTGAATCACAACGAATACTGAATGAAAACAGCTCTTCTAGGGCACACCCTCTTCTTCGAGGGCAGCATCCCCAGGCCCGTGGGGTGGCCCAGGGCCTCTGTCTGCAAGCTGCTTTCCCCAGCAGCTGCGGTAGCCAGAATCCCAACAGAAAAACAAGAGTCCAGGCCAACTGATTCTACAGGGAATTAATGTAGGAAGGAGCAGATGAAAACCTAATAGAAGCGGCAAGAAACCGCTGCTTCCCTCAGGCTGGAGGGACAGAGGAAGCAGGGCAAGATCAGTAGCTAAAACCAAAGAGGAGACAACGCCCGTTCGGGCTGGTTCAGAGCCCGAGCGGGTTTCTCTCCTCCGGTGGAGGGGGAGGCGGTGCCTATCTCCCTTCCCCGCTTCCCATTGGCTGAACCTAGCGGGGATGCCCGCGTGCAAGGGGCCCTGGGAAATGTAGTCCACGGGGTCGGGCCAGGCTGCACTGCAGAGCAGGAGAGCGGGCGGGGGCGGGGGCGGGGGTGGACCCGATGGCTGTAGCTGATGCCCAGTTGTACCGTGGGGCGGAGAAGGGCTGCCTTCGGAGGCAACGGGTTTGCCTCTGCTGAATCTTCAAAGCTCCTCGGTCCACACATCGGTGGAGGAGGGTAAGTCTGGAGAGAGAAGACGCCGTCACCCCGCACCATCAGGAGGGAGAACTGGAGAATGACCTTGTGGGCACTTCAGGTCACTTGACCCGGGGCCTGGGGAGCTAGTACGCTGGATCCCAACCCTGACCTCCCTGCACGATGGCTCCTGAGCCGCCCTGCCGGCCACAGCTGGGCATCTAACTCCGGGTTAGTGGAGCGCCGCCAACATGGGGGGCGGGGAGAGGGTGGGGGAAAGGTGATGGGGGGTTGGTAATAGCAGTTGCTGTTGGTGAATGCTTTAGGAGTCTAGGCGCGAAGCTTCATGCTCTAGATGGACAGTTTCATCTGTTCTTTTAACAACCCGTAATAGGCACCAAGTATGTCCCCATAAAATCCAGGGGGAAAATTATTTTATCGTCAAAAAATTTTAAAAGTATGTCCCAGGTGTCCACAAATAACTGAGCAAAGTCAAAATCCTGAAACTGAAAAATGGGAACCTCCCAGGAGGTCTGAGCCGGTGTGGTGTGACTGGCTGAGGCCAAACAAGACCTTAGGGTCAACATAATTTTCTGTTAGGTAGATAGAGAACCATTCACTTTGGCCTATGTTCTATGCAATACAGCGGGCATCAGCACCCCCTCTGTTTTCCTTCAGTATTTATCATGATGCAGGTTTATAAAAGTTTCACATGACATTATACTTTAGGGGAAGAAATGAAGGATCAGAGAGGTTGAGTAACCTGCCTAGGGTCACACAGCTTGCCCATGAGAGACAGCATGTTACTCTGTGATGGAGTGGCTGCTAATGAACCCCTCCCCCACTACTATTTCCCCACCTATCCAATCATGTCCAGGGTGCCCGGCGCTGAGCTGAGGTGGCAGGCAGGGTGGTGATGTTGGATGTTTATATTCTGACAACATCCCAAGGCCAAATATAAACTGGGCCATGCCCCAGAGTGTGATGCTACACTGCCTCCAGGTCATGATGGTGAGCACACCATGCGTAGACAGAACAGGGTCGGTGCGAACCCCAGTGGTCAGCTCTCAGAAGCCTCTCTGGCTCTCCCTGACTTTTCCCTTTAAGCCAGTAAGACAATGGCAGCAGGAAGAGGCTATGAGGCTCTCCAGTCTCCCTTGCCCTGCAGGCCCCAAAGGGGTTGGGTGACTTGTCCAAGGTCACACAGCTGGTGGAGGATAATCCATACCACATGTGCAGCTGCAAAACCCATTTCATGCCTGCTTCCTCTCTCTGTCTCTGAAATGATGCCTCTTCACCACTTGAGTTTCGGTGGTTCAAACCTAGAAGGCAGAATGGGTTGGGTTGCATTTTTCACAAAAGCCTTCACAGGTCACAGGCAAGATTTTGCTTGTGAACTGAAAGTAGGAATTTATTAAGTATGGTTTAGGGCACAGCTCTCTCCCTCCTCCCCAACCCAAATATATCAGGATCTTTTCTCCTACCCCCCAAATTATATGACAGGGTGGAAAAGAGGAATCTGTTTCATTTTCCCACTCCTGGTGGGACATGTCCCCAAAAAGGCAATTCAATCCTCACTGGAAGATTAGGAAGAGGGCAGCTCCCAGTCTCATGGCTACATGAGACACAAGTAGATGAGAAGAGAGCTCAGACAGAGTCCAAAGCCTTGGGCTCCAGGCCTTTCATCCACCAGGCCTCTCATCCAGGCCTCAGCCATTTCATCGAGGGGTCAGGGGGCCATATCTTCCAGGTCCTTCTAGGAGGATTAACATTCTGCTAGAAGTCGTGTACTTGGGGGGCAGCAGTTCTAATACCTGAGCTCACAGCTAATGAGCTACAGGGAGCAGGAGGCTATTTCAATGCACTCAGAGATGGGCAATCTACTTGAAAACGAGGCTACTTATGAATGCAAGGATGATATTACATCAGAGCATTTTGGCTGCTTAAAAAGCACCCCCAAACTCAGTGTTTTAAAACAACAGCCATTTACTTAGCTCATGATTCTGCAAGTTAGCAGTTTGGGCTGGGCTCACTCCTATGGCCTGGGGCAGGGTTTGCCTGGCCTGGCTCCTGTATCGATACAATGGCTCAGCCAAAGTGTATGGCTTCATCCTCACAGGGAAGCCTGGGCTTTATATCTTGTAGCTGGCAGGATCCGAAAACAAGAGCCAGGAGTTTCCCTGGGGGCTCAGTGGTAAAGAATCCACCTACCAATGCAAGACACACGGGTTCGATCTCTAACCTGGGAAGATCCCACAAAGCCTATGCTCCACAACTATTGAGCCTGTGCTCCAGAGCCCGGGAGCTGCAACTACTGAAGTTCGTGCATCCGGAGCCCGTGCTCCACAACAAGAGAAGCCACCACAGTAAGAAGCCCATGCAACACAACTAGAGAGTAGACCCCGCTCACTTCAACTAGAGAAAAGCCTTCAGAGCAACAAAGACCCAGCACAGCCAAAAGTAAATAAATAAAAATAAAATTTAAAAGACTGGAGCAGAAGAACTCAAGGTCATAGTCACTGTGACTGTATTCCACTGCTAAGGTCAAGTGACAAGGCCAAGCCTGATTTGAGGATTGAGAAACTGGCTTCAGCTCTTCATGGGGGAAGCTGAAAAGTCACATCCCAAAGGGGCATGAACACAGGAAGGAAACAAAGACTATCACCATGTCCCCAGATGTCCTTTCTAAAGTCTTCTAGGAAAAAAGCAGAGACTCCTGGCAAGAACAAAAATGTTGAATAGAATAGTCCACCCAAGCAAGGATTCTGTGGCATCAGCCCAGTGTGCACCTACTAAGTGCAAACTGCAAGTCTTAGCAGTGTTGAGCTGGAGCCCCTGAGTCCTGATGCACAACAGCAACTGTTAAATCCTCTGGAATTTTGTGAGCCCTGTGTTGAACCATTACAGCTTGAAATTGACCATGGCAGGAATATTTACACCCTGGAATCAGCAAGCACCACAAATCAGGCAACTGAGTTAACAGGACTCCACTTGTTCAGTCACTCAGTCGTATCTGACCCTTTGCAACCCCATGGACTGCAGCACACCAGGCTTCCCTGTCCTTCACTATCTCCCAGAGTTTGCTCAAACTCGTGTCCATTGAGTCAGTGATGCCATCCAACCATCTCATCCTCTGTCATCCCCTTCTCCTGCCTTCAATCTTTTCTAGCATCAGGATCTTTCCCAATGAGTTTGCTCTTCATATCAGATGACCAAACAAACACTACCATAACAAACACTTTCTCTCCCAACCCAATGAGTAAGATGGACAGATAGACAGTGAAAGATTATAAGACTCTAATCAGAACAGGCTGAGCGCAGTGCAAGGCAGAAGCCAAGAGACCGGAGGAGCTGGCTTTTTCTCTGGGCCTTGAAGGGTGAATAACGGGAGGCGAGGCTGAAACGGGAGTAAGGGGTGCAGGCAAAAGCAGAGAGCGGGGCTGAGATCACAGAGCGTGTCGTTTAGCCTGAGCTTGGCTTCCGGTGACGGTCAGAAGTTTACTGATCCCATCTCAATCTTGGGAAGTAAGGGGTCCAGGCAGGCACATGGCCCTGCCCCCCACCAGCCCGTCCCCCGCCCCATTGCACGACCTTTTCCCTCCTCCTCCTCTAATTGGCTGCAGTGGGCAGTCCGTACACCCACCTGGATTTGACCCGGCTGTGTGTGCTTAGACAAGTTGCTCAACCTCTCTGAATCTTTGTTTCCATGTCAGCAAAATGGAGCAAAAGTAACTGCAGGGTCCCTGGGATTCAGGGGCTGATGCCGGTGCAGAACTTAGCATGGTGGCTACCCATAGAGTGGACACTCGGCGGGGAGTGTGTGTGAGAGAGAGAGACAGACAGGCAGGCAGACAGAAAGATTGGTTCTTCCCTCCTTTCTAGGCCCTGACCAAGCCCATCTCAGCCTCCCTCCACCCACTCTGGGGGGGTTTGGGGGCAAGGCCGCTCTCCTTCCCAAGCTTGCAGGGTTGGGGGAAGAAGGCCCCAGGTGACCTGGCCTTGTTTTGGTTGATTCTCTGTGGGCAGCCATGCTGAACCTTGACCACTTCAGTCCAGTTCACTGAAGTTGCTGCTTCAAACAAAGCATCCAAGGGGACTCCTGGATGCAACCCCCCAGCTTGTCCACCTTGGTCTGCAGTTCAGGAACCCCATGATGGGATATGGCTGCCACACTTGCCTGGAAAGGCCTCTTTAGGAAACAGCACCAACCCCTCCAGGAACAAAAGGTGGGGTGTCTGGTTGGCGCAGGACCTGGATACAAGCCCAGGGGGTGTGAGGGCCAGAAGTCAGCTGGGTCAGTGATCCAAGCAAATATTTGGCAGATCAAGGCTCAAGGCTGACCTTGAGAGTCCATCACTGGGTCCTCGGAGTGTGGGATCAGGCTACTCTCCCCCGCCTCCCCCGCCTCCCCTTCACTGCAGGGGCAGTTGTTTCTAGCCCAGAGCGGCCCCCACCCCCCATTTTCCCAGCCCCCAACCTAGAGTTCCTGCCTTGCACACCTAACCCCAGTGGCTCCCCTACAAGTTAGTGTCTTCCCCAGAGTGAGGCGTGGGGGCCGCCAAGCATCTGACACTATGTATTCACTGAAAGGACTAATGCTGAAGCTGAAGCTCCAATACTTTGGCCACCTGATGTGAAGAACTGACTCATTGGAAATAGACCCTAGTGCTGGGAAAGATTAAAGGCAGGAGGAGAAGGGGACAACAGAGGATGAGATGGTTGGATGGCATCACCAACTCGATGGACATGAGTTTGAGTAAACTCTGGGAGTTGGCGATGGACAGGGAGGCCTGGCGTGCTGCAGGCCATGAGATTGCAGAGTCAGACATGACTGAGCCGCTGAATTGATTGATTGATCCCTCCTGAAGAGAGGCCCGCTACTCGCCCCCACCCCTAACATCCTAGCCCGGCTCTCAGTGCCCCTAGCTGGCAAGGATGTCCCCCTCCAAGCCTCTGAGGGAGACAGCCTCGGAGGCACATGAGGGAGCTGGATGCACATCCCCCACGTCCCCTGCAATGGAGAAGGCCCCCGGTGCTTTCTTAGAAAGCTGCTGAGCACGGCCCCAGGCAAAGCCAAGAGCACGGCACTGCCTGCCCGGGTGCTTTGTTCCACTTCCTGGAGGCTAAAAATACCCTGGCACTGCCAAGGAGCCCAGGGGAGCCAGCAGCGGGAGCGGTGATCAGGCACCTGCCACAGTTAAAAGGAGAAACGCAGTCACTCCTTCAGAGCAGAATGAGCCAGCTTCCTTTCCCCTGCCCGCTTGGTCCCCAAGACTCTCCCTTCTGTTTCCTCCTCTTGCCATCGAGGGGGCTCCCCTGGGCCCCTGCTGCACCCCTCTCCCTTCCTCCTTCCTCCCGCTGAACCACCTCCACCCCAGAGCAGATGACTGGGCTCTGACACGTGTCAGAACAGCCACTGTCCTGCAGAGCACCCCAGAAGCCTCATATTCCTCCAGCAAAGCTGTGATTAGCACCCAGGCTTCAGACGGAAATCCCTTAGTGGGTGAGAACCCAGGGGCTTCAGTTCAATAGTTGGATCTTGACATCTGTCCGGCCTCAGTCCGTCTTTATCTTCTCAGGACCTCAGGCCTCTTTGAGAATCTGATGAGAGGTCTGGCCCCAGAGTAGCCTTCTCCAAGCAGTGGGAGGGAATGCACGATGGTCAGAGCCCCATCCAGGACCCCCCAAGCCCCCCCAAGTGAGGAGCCCTCCATGTGTTGGAAGCCAGGCCCTGAGTAACACCCTGAGATGGACGATGAGGGAGGGGTGAGGGAGTGGGTCGGGGCATGCCGACAACCGACAGGGCGAGCGTGGGGGAGAGGACCAAGGGCCATGGGGTGGGGGGCTGGAGGGGCCAGGACAAACCAGGGTGCAGAAAGGAAGAGGGCATATTTGAATGGGATTTTGAAGGACAGACAAAATTTAACCAGAGAGAAAATGTAGGGTCAGAGAAGGGCATGAAAAAATAGCCTGTCTGGAAGCAAGAGCAGCCAAAGGACCTGCATAGGGCTTGAGGGGCGAGCGTGTCGGTTTTCCATTGCTCTGTAACAAGGGACACACGCTAGTTGTCTCACAGTTTTCGTGGGTCAGGGGTGAGCACAGCTCTGCTGGATTTTCTGCCCATGAGTTGCAGAAGGTGTCTGAGGGCTGTGGTATCCCTAAGGCTTCGAGGGGACAAATCTGCCTCTCACTACATCCAAGTGACTGGCAGAATCCACTGCCTCACAACTCCAGGACCAAGAGCACCAGGTTTCTACTGGAGGCCACTGCAGGCTCCTGGAAGCCTTCTCATCACATAAATTGGCTGAGATGGAATCTTATATCAGATAACCTAAGCAGGAAAACTACATTCTATGGTTAAACAGCCAGTCACAGGTCCCACCTACATCTGGGTGAGGGGATCACACAGAGGGGTAAAAATAGGGGGTGGAGTTCACCAGGCCACTGCAAAATTCTGCTGACCACAGCAAGACTTAGCTGGAAGACAGGGTCAAAGTCCAGTTGTGAAGACCCTTGATTCAGTGGGAAACAGAAAGCCCTGAAAGGGGCTGGGAGGAAAGGATGAGAGCAGAGGTACAAAGTCAGTGCGCTTTGGGAAGGCAGCTGCCATGGCTTAGTGTCCACTCAGCTGATTCTGATTTCCTTCTGGCCTCGATTCAAGTAAGTAATCAGTAAGTCTGATCAGTAAGTCTTCCCTGTCCACCTGACAGGAGAGGCTCACCTGCCTCTTCTCCCAGCTCCTCACTCAGCCTTATTGTCTCACAGCCCTTACCATTGGTCCCGCTCTGTGTTTGCCTATCTATCTGCTCATTGTCTTTCGCTCCCTCATAGACTGCAAGAATTCTATTTGGCTTACTGCTGTATCTCCAGCCACATGAACAGTGCCTGGGGTAGAGCACATGCTCAATAAATATTTGTCTGCCACTCCAGACAGAATGAATGGATGAATGAATGGTCTCAAGAAATTCTGGCAAGAGACTTGCTAAAACTGCCTGTGATTAAAATTCAGCAGCGGAAGAAGGCTGCGCTGGTGACGCACTGAGGTTCGTGTTGATGAGTTGGGTGCTGATGCTCACCGGCATCTCCATGGGAAGGGGATGATCGCAATGGAAAATAGACACTGAGTTTAGCTTTGCTCGAATGAATCTGAGACAGCTGGGAGCAGCCAGGTTGGGATAGCTAGTAGGCAGTTGGAAATGTGAGATTCCGAGCTCATGAGATGAGTAGGGAACGGGAAATAGATTCCACAGTTAGTGCTCCTAGGGGACAGATAAGTCATGAGGTTAAACGACAGGAGAGAACCAACGAAGCATCTGCAAAGGAGTCCATCTGAGAGGTAAGAGGAGATGGGGCAGGGGGGCGGGCAGGGCAGAAAAGTTCCTGGAAGAAGGTGGTCCACGCTCAATGATGCAGACAGGCCAAGCAAACAAGACAAGAACCGAACGACTGTGGTAACGAGGGCCCGCTGATGACCACATGACAGCAATCTCAGAGGCATGAGGGATTCCAGGTCAGTGAGAGGCTGCAAGTGGTACCAAGTTCCCCTCAAGGAGGAACCTGGGATGACACTGAGAACAGATATGATCGTGAGGAAGGGAGGAGGGACAAAGCGGACAGGTCCCAGGGTGATGAAGGATGTTCTGGGACAGCCAATGAGCCCAGACTCAGACCCCGCTCACACTGGAATGTTCCCTGTCCTGCCCCGCCTCCACCCAGCCATCAACACAGAAGGAGCTGAGGAAAGGAGGGACTTGGATGGAGAACACATGCCGTCCCTTGAACCTGCCCCGGCCCTGGGCTTGAACTAGCTGCCGAGAGAAGCCTAAAAGGGAATCCTCGGCAGGGGAGTTCAGCATCTGAGGCCTCCTGGTTACTCGTGGGGCATTCTCCTCTCACCTGTTCCCTGGGGCTGGAACCCACTGGGAGGAAAGGATGAGAACAGAGGTACAAGGTCAGTGCCTTCTGGGAAGGTGGTTGCCATGGTTCCAGGGAAGTGGATCAGGGGCTGTGGCCATGGGGAGGGAGAAGAAAGACCCAGTAAAAGACCCGTGGCAGATGGCAGCATCTCCCATCCACGGGCTCTTCCACAATGAGACCTCGACACACCCCTACCGAGAGGTGAGGCCTGAGTCTCTCCACCCTGACCCTGGTGGCCATTGTGACTCAACTAGTAGAGTCTGGCATAAAGCGCAGCGATGACCTCATCCTTGGGGTTGGACCTCACAGCTGAACGGAACCATGCAGCTTCTGAAGGTTTCTCTCTGGGAACATGTGTCTTTGTAGACCTGAGCCACCACATAAGTCTGATTAACCTAAAACCACCACAAAGAAGGCCCTTTGACCTGGCCTCAGCTGAACTCCCAGCTGACACATGCCAGCCACACCTCTCACCAAGGCTCTTGAAAGCCATGGCTCTTGACCTTGATCTGCCTTGTTTCTGGGGTAGATCATAAGGCCCAGCCTACCCCCCTCCCCTACCAGCCCTGAGAAGGCTGACTTTACTTCCCCAGGGCCTAGAGTGAGTGATAGGCAAGCAGGCCCTGGGCAGGGTATCGCCCCTGACCCGGTCCTCATGGTGGTAGACACAAGTCACCAGCCAGCTCCCAGACCCCCACCCACGGCCCTCCAGGAAACATGAAAATCCAGAGACCATCCCAGGCCCTGCTGCACTCCAGGAAGAGAAACTGGGCAGCTGCCCAGAATCACACAAAATGGACTTTGGGCTGATTGCCCAAGCTGGACCAATGCCCCCACCTTCTTAGAAAGGGCACTCTTTCCGGAACCAAGGCCACAGCTTGTCACGAAAGCCAGATGTTGGCAGAGCAGGACAGATAGATGGGAGGGGCCACTTGAGGCAGATGGGGCACCTCCCTGATGCCTCCCCAGCCTGTCATTTGGGGGCAGGGAAGGCAATCCTCAAGTGCAGCGAGTAAGTCATTATGGAGGACAGTTCCAGCTGCTTCTGAGAACAGGCTGCAAGGGCACTGGGGACTCAACCCCCAAATCTCAGCCTTTAGCAGTGAGATAAACTTTGGGGGAACATTACAAGATGGTCCTCTTTAGAGCGAAATGGGTAAGGGGAAATCAGGAAGAAAATGTTTCATATCCTGTGCTTGTATTAGGACACATGTAACTGGCCATTTAGGATAGGGTTCGATTTATTATTTAAGTAGACTTTTATTCAGTTGGATGACATCACCAACTCAATGGACATGAGTTTGAGCGAGCTTTGGGAGATGGTGAAGGACAGGGAAGCCTGGCATGCTGCAGTCCATGGGGTCGCAAAGAGTCGGACAAAACTGAATGACTGAGCAATTCTCAGTTATCCATTCTTTTAAATAATTTTGTAAAATTTATCTTTGGCTATGCTGGGGGTTTCAGTGTGTCTGCCCTCTGATGCCCTCTTGCAACACCTACCATCTTACTTGGGTTTCTCTTACCTTGGGCGTGGGGTAGCTCTTCACGGCTGCTCCAGCAAAGCGCAGCCACTGCTCCTTACCTTGGACAAAGGGTATCTCCTCACTGCCGCCCTTCCTGACCTTCAACGTGGGATAGCTCCTCTAGGCCCTCCTGCGCCAGTGCAGCCACCGTTCCTTGGATATGGGTTGATCTTCCCGGCCTCCGCCCCTGGCCTCGGGCGTGGGGTGGCTCCTCCCGCCCCAGACCCTGGCCTCTGGATCACAGCCTTGTCTAACTCAATGAAACCAAGCCATGCCCGCGGGGCAACCCAAGATGGGCGGGTCATGGTGAAGAGGTCTTACAGAATGTGGTCCACTGGAGAAGGGAATGGCAAACCACTTCAGTATTGTTGCCTTGAGAACCCCATGAACAGTATGAAAAGGCAAAATAATAGGATACTGAATGAGGAACTCCCTAGGTCAGTAGGTGTCCAATATGCTACTGGAGATCAATGGAGAAATAACTCCACAAAGAAAGAAGGGATGGAGACAAAGAAAAAACAATACCCAGCTGTGGATGTGACTGGTGCTAGAAACAAAGTCTGATGCTGTAAAGAGCAATATTGCATAGGAACCTGAAATGTCAGGTCCGTGAATCAAGGCAAATTGGAAGTGGTCAAACGAGATGGCAACAGTGAATGTCGACATTCTAGGAATTAGCGAACTAAAATGGACTGGAATGGGTGAATTTAACTCAGATGACCATTATATCTACTACTGCGGGCAGGAATCCCTCAGAAGAAATGGAGTAGCCATCATGGTCAGCGAAAGAGTCCAAAATGCAGTACATGGATGCAATCTCAAAAATGACAGAATGATCTCTGTTCGTCTCCAAGGCAAACCATTCAATATCACAGTTATCCAAGTCTATGCCCCAACCAGTAATGCTGAAGAAGTTGAAGTTGAAGTTCTATGAAGACCTACAAGACCTTTCAGAACTAACATCCAAAAAAGATGTCCTTTTCATTATAGGGGACTGGAATGCAAAAGTAGGAAGTCAAGAAACACCTGGAGTAACAGGCAAATTTGGCCTTGGAATGTGGAATGAAGCAGGGCAGACTAATAGAGTTTTGCCAAGAAAATGCACCGGTCATAGCAAACACCCTCTTCCAACAACACAAGAGAAGACTCTACACATGGACATCATCAGATAGTCAACACCGAAATCAGATTGATTATATTCTTTGCAGCCAAAGACGGAGAAGCTGTATACAGCCAGCAAAAACAAGACCGGGAGCTGACTGTGGCTCAGATCATGAAATCCTTATTGCCAAATTCAGACTTAAATTGAAGAAAGTAGGGGAAACCGCTAGACCATTTAGGTATGACCTCAATCAAATCCCTTATGATTTATACAGTGGAAGGGAGAAATAGATTTAAGGGCCTAGATCTGACAGACAGAGTGCCTGATGAACTATGGAATAAGGTTCGTGACATTGTACAGGAGACAGGGATCAAGACCATCCCCATGGAAAAGAAATGCAAAAAAGCAAAATGGCTATATGGGGAGGCCTTACAAATAGCTCTGAAAAGAAGAGACGCTAAAAGCAAAGGAGAAAAGGAAAGATATAAGCATCTGAATGCAGAGTTCCAAAGAATAGCAAGAAGAGATAAGAAAGCCTTCCTCAGCGATCAAGTCAAAGAAATAGAGGAAAAGAACAGAATGGGAAAGACTAGAGATCTCTTCAAGAAATTTAGAGATACCAAGGGCACATTTCATGCAAAGATGGACTCAATAAAGGACAGAAATGGTCTGGACGTAACAGAAGCAGAAGATATTAAGAAGAGGTGGCAAGAATACACAGAAGAACTGTACAAAAAAGAGCTTCAAGACCCAGATAATCATGATGGTGTGATCACTCATCTAGAGCCAGACATCCTGGAATGTGAAGTCAAGTGGGCCTTAGAAAGCATCACTATGAACAAAGCTAGAGGAGGTGATGGAATTCCAGTGGAGCTATTTCAAATCCTGAAAGATGATGCTGTGAAAGTGCTGCACTCAATGTGCCAGCAAATTTGGAAAACTCAGTAGTGGCCACAGGACTGGAAAATGTCAGTTTTCATTCCGATCCCAAAGAAAGGCAATGCCAAAGAATGCTCAAACTACTGAACAATTGCACTCATCTCACACACTAGTAAAGTAATGCTCAAAATTCTCCAAGCCAGGCTTCAACAATATATGAACCGTGAACTTCCTGATGTTCAAGCTGGTTTTAGAAAAGGCAGAGGAACCAGAGATCAAATTGCCAACATCCGCTGGATCATGGAAAAAGCAAGAGAGTTCCAGAAAAACATCTATTTCTGCTTTCTTGACTATGCCAAAGCCTTTGACTGTGTGGATCACAATAAACTGTGGAAAATTCTGAGAGAGATGGGAATACCGGACCACCTGACCTGCCTCTTGAGAAATCTGTATGCAGGTCAGGAAGCAACAGTTAGAACTGGACATGGAACAACAGACTGGTTCCAAGTAGGAAAAGGAGTGTGTCAAGGCTGTATATTGTCACCCTGCTTATTTAACTTATATGCAGAGTACATCATGAGAAACGCTGCACTAGAAGAAACACAAGCTGGAATCAAGATTGCCAGGAGAGCTGCAGTCCATGGGGTCATGAAGAGTCGGAAACAACTGAGCGACTTCACTTTCACTTTTCACTTTCATGCATTAGAAAAGGAAATGGCAACCCACTCCAGTGTTCTTGCCTGGAGAATCCCAGGCACGGCGGAGCCTGGTGGTCTGCCGTCTATGGGGTCGCACCGAGTCGGACACTGAAGTGACTTAGCAGCAGCAGATATGCAGATGACAGCACCCTTATGGCAGAAAGTGAAGAGAAACTAAAAAGCCTCTTGATGAAAGTGAAAGAGGAGAGTGAAAAAGCTGGCTTAAAGCTCAACATTCAGAAAACGAAGGTCATGGCATCCGGTCCCATCACTTCATGGCAAATAGATGGGGAAACAGTGGAAACAGTGTCAGACTTTATTTTTTGGGCTCCAAAATCACTGCAGATGGTGATTGCAGCCATGAAATTAAAAGACGCTTACTCCTTGGAAGAAAAGTTATGACCAACCTAGACAGCATATTAAAAAGCAGAGACATTACTTTCCTGACTAAGGTCCGTCTAGTCAAGGCTATGGTTTTTCTTGTGGTCATGTATGGATGTGAGAGTTGGACTGTGAAGAAGGCTGAGCGCTGAAGAATTGATGCTTTTGAACTGTGGTGTTGGGGAAGACTCTTGAGAGTCCCTTGGACTGTAAGGAGATCCAACCAGTCCATTCTGAAGGAGATCAGCCCTGGGATTTCTTTGGAAGGAATGATGCTAAAGCTGAAACTCCAGTACTTTGGCCACCTCATGCGAAGAGTTGACTCATTGGAAAAGACTCTGATGCTGGGAGGGATTGGGGGCAGAAGGAGAAGGTGACGACAGAGGATGAGATGGCTGGATGGCATCACTGACTCGATGGATGTGAGTCTGAGTGAACTCCGGGAGATGGTGATGGACAGGGACGCTTGGCGTGCTACAATTCATGGAGTTGCAAAGAGTCAGACACGACTGAGCGGCTGAACTGAACTGAACTGATGCTGGGGGTTCCCAGCTTTTCCCTTGTTGCAGAGAGCAGAGGCTATGCCCTAGGTGCAGTGTGCAGGCTTCTCATTGTGGTGGCTTCTCTTGTTGTGGAGCACGGGCTTTAGGACACGTGAGCTTCAGTCATCGTGGTGCACAGGCTTAGTTGTTCCACGGCATGTGGGATCTTCCTGGATCAGGGATCGAATCTGTGTCCCTTGCATTGGCAGGCAGATTCTTTACCACCAAGCCACCAGGGAATCCCTATCCATTCTTTTAACAAATATTCATGGAACGTCTAATATGTGCCAATCTCCCCAAATGAGATAGACATGCTTTCTTGAACACATATATGTGAAAATATGCAGAAGCTATCTCCAGGACAGTGGTCCTCAACCAGCGTCCCCAGGGACATTTGTCATTGTCCGGAGATAATTTTGGCATCTGGTGGGTGCTGCTTATATCCTACAATGCACAAGACTGTCCCCATGACATAGAACTATTTGGTCTGAAATGCCATTAGGGCTGACACTGAGAAACTCTGGGACTGGAAAGATGAACATAACACAAGAAACAGGTGAGTGATGCTTACCTGTGGGGCAGAGGAACTGGGAGACCAGGATGCATGGAGATGATGCATGATACATGGAGATGATTCTTCTCCATTGTGCACTGTCGAGCCATTTTGTAGAATGTCTTACCGTGCGCATGTTATCCTTATTTTCTAAAAGGAATGACTATGACCTGTCGTAGCCGTACTTATTTGGGAGGCTTCTGGTTGTTGGGGCAAAGGAATTTGAAGAGGAGGGAGTCCCAGGGCGTGCACAGTCTGGAGCACCTGCAGCTGTGGGCCATCCAGCCTCCTGTGGTCCAGGCTCCTCAACTTTGCCACTGACACTGAGGCCCCGGTCGCTCTTTCCCGTTCACTGTTGGGTGTTCAGCCCCATCCCTGGCTTCTGCCCACTCCTTGCCAGGAGCATTCTCCCCTTTGCTGTGACAGCCAAACATATTTCCAGATGTCCAAGGGGAGGCTGGCAAGGGGCAAAATCACGTCTGGTTCGGAACCACTATGCCAAACCCACTCTGCAAATCCAAACACAGGGAATTTCCCATTCACTGACCTCACACATTTACAGTGGCCGGGCTGCATCCTCAGAGGGTCACGGAACCATGCAAACCAGCACAAGGACATGGAGTGAGCAGAAGCGTGGGGAGCAGAGAGTGGGCTTTCAGCTACCTGTGGAAACTGATGCTCCCCGATCCCTGAGACAAGAGGGGTCTCGGGACTCCTCTGAACCATCCACCCATTTCACTGAGGAGGAAATAGAGCAGAGAGGTGATGTGGCCAGAGTCACACAGTGCATGATGACTGGTGACACTGGGACCACTGTTCCCTGTAGCATCCCAAGATGTCCCTTGGACAGGACATTTCCTTGTTCCTCATCCACTCTCTATTCTATGGGCATCCTGGAGTCTCCTGGGACACTCTCTGGAAAGTGGACCACCTAAGAGGGTGCAGGGCTAGCGTCCTGGGTTCTCCACATTTACCCTGCCTTTCTTGATAAGCTGTTCCCAGGCAGCACTAGCTTCAGTGTGAACTCGCTTGTTTGTGGACACAGAGTTGTCTCCCAAGGGTTCCTTCTGAGGCCACAGGAACTGGGACCTGGGGAAAGCTCGTTTACAGAACCCTCTGACGTTTCAGTGACAGAGAGCAGCAGGGAGGAATGGCTGAGAATCAAAATCCACCTAGTTTCAGCTCCCTGGGGAAAGGCAAGTCAGGGTGAGCCTGGCTTTGACAACAAAGTCAGCCAAGCCATCTGGTCCCTTCTCTCCTGGTATGAAAAGCCAGGCTGCTTTTTTCATGGTGAAGAACCCAGGCTTGGAAGCTGGACTGCCTGGGTTTGTAATCCTCTTCTGCTACTTTCTGCTGTGTGGTCTCAGGCAAGTTACTCAACCTCTCTGAGCCTGAGTAGTTGCATCAATAACAGTGACCGCTTCATAGTATCATTAAAGTCAGCTAAAATAAAATACATGACATTCTTAGCACAGCTACCAGCACATTGTACCTACAAGTTACGTGATTCCGCTGCTATTGCTGTATGATTCATTCTAAATATAATTAGGAATACAGTGTTTACAAATATAATGATATAAATATAATAATACCATGGCTCATGGGCCCAAAACAGGTTTTCACAAATAAATTTCATCTGGGGACAAATAGGCTGGAAAACGAATGAGACATTTCTGGTCATTTGTATGACATTCCCCCCACCCCCCATCCCATATTGGAAAATAAGAGGCACTTTTAAAAACAAATTTTAATGGTGGCCTAGCTCATCTGAACAGGACACAGTCGCCCTGTTCTTGGTTTCGGCTGCTTTCCAGCTGCGGTGTTCTTCTCATTGATCAGAGATCAATCCCCAAGGCCTGGCAAAGGAAGCTTTTAATTGCTCTGGATGGACCGATTTGGGGCTTAGCTGCTCAAGCATATAATTGACTGAGAGAGAGGGAGAGAGGATGAATTACTTTGAGATTGCTTTGAGATAAACATGTAGTCAGATCTCCCCCTCCCCAATCTGACCTAAAAGAGACCCCCTCGCCTGTCTCCCCCAGCTCTGGGTCTAGGAGGCCCAAAGCAGGAACTGCGTTTCCCTGCTTTTATCAAAATAACAATGGGTGATGATAACCACCACTCTCCTTCATCATTTGCACTTGCCGTAGGTTGGATTTCCCCAGAAGACCTGAGACAAACATGGAGTCAACCTTCTTTATTTGGAGGGAAGGCTGGAGGGACCAGGAAGGGAGAGGGAAAGTGAGTCAGAGAATGGGAGTTGGCCAATAAACGGTGTGTTGTCAAGCGCGTAACCACTGGGGCCCCTGGCACTTAACCCTCTAGGGAAATGTGGGGGCTGGCACAGAACACAGACTTCAGCATCAGCTTGTTCAAGGGACAAGGGAGCTGGGGGAAATTATACACCAGCCCGCTTGGTCACGGCCTCAGGGCTGCTCCTGGTCGAGGGGGAGTCAATTCCTGGCGTGTGCAGCCACCCCCAGGACAGGCAGCCAGGGGAAGGGTGACAGAGACAGAGGGGGCCCCCTCTGGAAAGGGAATGTGTGGGGTGAAGGGGCACCGAGAGACTCAAATAACAAGCCCCCCAGTAGGATGATTCTGTTAGGGGAATCACTGGCTGAAACGACCCGCTGTGACCAGACACCACGGTAACCTTTTATATGAGTTGTTTTACAACAGGAGGTCCTGGTAAGAAACACAGAACTAACAAGCTACCACCAACTGGAAGAATTCGGGAAAGGTCAAAAGGAGAGAGGAAACTCCAGTCCATATATATGTCCTACCAACCTCCCAGGATCCTTCTGGCTGGAAGCCATTTTGGCTGAGTGGATGCAAGCACCATCAGGAAGGACTCCTGACTCAGAAGGATTGGCCAGAGACAACCCAGGAGCTAATCCCATCACCATAAAACACAAGACTGTGAGCCACGTGGCATAGCCCTTCTCCTGGTTCCCTTTGCGCTGCCCAGGCGCCCCTTCCCAAAAAAGCCTCTTGCTTTGTCAGCATGCACGTCTCCTCGGACAATTCATTTTCGAGTGTTAGATAAGAGCATACTCTCAGGCCCTTGGACGGGGTCCCCCTTCCTGTAACAATTCCCTGTTTCCCCACTCAAATATCCAAAGGATGTGTGACCTAACTGAATGTATTTAAGATAATCTTTCAGTCAATGAAATAGTTAATGATCTATTTATAACAAGTAACTTACTTGCCATCTGTGAGGTTGGCAAGTCATGATCACAGGTTATGTGGGACAACGTGTTACTTTAGAAGAGTGCTCTCATCACCCTATCCTGTCACTCAATTTTTTGCTACCTCATCCACTGCACCTGTGGGCTCAGGGCCTCTGCCATCGTCGAAGCCACCTTTTGAGTCATCTGAGTCGTCTAAGCACGTCTTCTTCTCTCCCTTCTTGGTTCTCTGCGATGCAACATTTTTGAAATCTGTAGGATGCTTTCATGGGCATTTTTATCCAAGCTTCAAGCACCTATTTGCATAACATTAGGGCAGCTGGCGGTCCCATTCATCAGAGGTGTCCCTGCCTGATCCCCATCCTGTAACCACGGATTGCGTGTTCTTAAGTGTCCTCAAAGGATCTGTGCACACTCGCACTGGAGCCTATGACGCCATAGGACCCGTTCCAATCTGGGTTAAACTTGCTAACTGCCTCTCAAGCGGTTCCTCAGATGACCTTGGCCAGAAGGACCCATGCAGGTTGTTTTAGGCAGCATATCTCACTGGTTGTTCAAAAACTAATCACTAAGAGCACTCCACTACATGAAAGAATGTGTGCGTCTTTCTTGAAAATGAACAGCCTCCTGTTTTGGCATCATTTGGTGAGTGGGGAAATTCATGGTATATCCAGAGTGCTTTCAGTGGTTCTGGGCATAAGCTCATGTAACCTCACTACCCCACCTTGTGAGGTGGGCTCTGGGATACTTCCCATTTTATGGATGGAGAAACTGAGTCTTGGAGATGGGAAGGGACTGGCCCAGAGTCACACAGGAAGAGGCAGTAGAGCGATCTGAACCCTGGGTCTGACTGAAAACAGGAGAGAAGAGGGCTGTAGGGGGCTGGGTCCCTCTGGAGTTGGGAAGGGTCCTGGGTGGAGAGGAGAACGCTGTGGAGCTAGACATTGTCTCCCAGGGCCCCCTGACCCCACTGGAGACCACCCCAGTCCAGGCCTGGAACCAGTGGCCATGTAGGGGCACCACTGTCTCCCAGGCTGGGGGCAGGGCAGGGCGAGGAAATCCAGCGGCCACATGTGCACCCGAGTCCTGGGTGTGTTTCTTCTCTTCTGGAAATCAGGATGAGAAGAGCGAAGAGGAAGAGATGGAAAAGGGGAAACTGAGAGAAGACAGGGGCCTGATTTCCCCTAAAGGGCCACGAGAGGGGACGTGGTGCAGCCACAGCTGCCAGATCCCAGACAGAGCTGGATCCTCCCAGGGTTGCCAGCCTTCCCACCAAAAGGCCTCCTTTGGCCTTGCTCTCATGTCTCTTCGCAGCTGCAATGTGCAGAGGGTTCTCACAGGCAGGGTTTTAGTTTCATAAACATATGCTCAGAAAACGGTGCCTCCCACACCACTCCCTCCCCCACCACCACCACCCAACAGCAGCCACATCAGCAAATCATGCCACAGAGAAAAGGTCTGCTGCCAGTAGGGCTGGAAGACGGCAGGAGCCAAAGGCCACTCGGGTGGGATGCTCTGTTTTAAATTAGCCAGTGTCTATCCCCTCCCCCAGGGACAGTAACCAGATTTGGGGGTGAGCAGGTTTGCCCCAGCTCATGAACATTTGATGGACGATCCCCAGAGTGTAAGGCTGGGACCATCCACGGCCACACAAAACCTCCAGCTCATGTAGCCCAGTGACCTCAGGACAGACCGCAGAGGACAGGGCGAGGTGGCTTCTGGGACCCACCCAGTAGGACAGGCTCTAATCCCATATTCTCCTGGTTTCTCCTCATAATGGCTCCACTGGGCCCCTGAGTGGTCCCTGAACTGTCTAAAAAAGAAACACGTGTACTTTGTGGTGAGGACACTTACCATAATTTAGTCTCAAGATGAGACTGGAAGACAGCTGTCATCTCTGACAACCCTCTTCTTATGGGGTGGGGGCTCCCACTGTGGGGATCTCGGTGAATGGTAGGCGCCTGCCCCCTGGAACAGAGGCAGGGGAGGGCGGGGACCTTGGCCCAGACAATGGGATAACCCTGCCCAGGGCTCCAAATGGTGTGACCTTGGGAAAATTAACCTCTTTAAGTGTCCATTCCTCACTCATAGAAAGGGAACAACAACTTATAACAACTTGATACGCTGTTGAGTGAAAATAGCAAAGCCCTAAAAATAATGCCTGACACAAAGTAAGTGCTCAACAAATATTAGATCTAATCTTCAAAACACCTTCAGAGGGTAAATAAGCGTCTTATCCCCATTTCTGGAATGGTAAACTGATGCTTTCCTTGTGGCTCAGCTGGTAAAGACTCTGCCTGCAATGCAGGAGACCTAGGTTCGATTCCTGGGTTGGGAAGATCCCCTGGAGAAGGGAAAGGCTATCCACTCTGGTATTCTGGCCTGGAGAATTCCATGGACGGTGTAGTCCATGGGGTCATAAAGGGTTGGACACAACTGAGCAACTTTCACTTTCACTTTCAAACTGATGCTTAGAAAGGTTAAGGCCTGAAGTAATCAGAAAGAAAAACACCAATACAGAATATTAACGCATATATATGGAATTTAGAAAGATGGTAAGGATGACCCTATATGAGAGACAGCAAAAGAGACAGAGGTAAGGAACAGACTTTTGGACTCTGTGGGAGAAGGCGAGGGTGGGATGATTTGAGAGACTAGCATTGAAACATGCATATTATCATAGGTGAAACAGATCACCAGTCCGGGTTCCGTGCATGAGACAGGGTGCTCAGGGCTGGTGCACTGGGATGACCCTGAGGAATGGGATGGGGAGGGAGGTGGGAGGGAAGGTCAGGATGGGGAACACATGTACACCCATGGCTGATTCATGTGATTGTATGGCAAAAACCACCACAATATTGTAAAGTAATTAGCCTCCAATTAAAATAAAAAAAGAAAGAAAGGACTAAATTGTGGTAAGTGTCCTCTCCTGGGCGGTAAGCAGTGGGGCCGGAGTTCAAACCGATCCCAGAGATGCCTGCAGGTTATGTTATGTAGATTAAATGTCTGTGTGCACCTACGAGATACACAGTGCAAGGTCCTGGGGATACGCCTGTTGCCAGACCCCGCCCAGCCCCGCGCCCTCGCTGGACGCTGACTTGGCCGGACCTCGGAGCAGCCCTGGCTGCAGCCAGAGGGATGCCCATCGCCCTCAGGCAACTCAGGACTGCGGCTGGGCTGCTGGCGTGTCGGGAAGGAAGGGGAAGCCATCACCAAGGTGTGGGGCGTGGGGCACCCTCTTGGGGTGGCCGGAGTCTCCAAGAGCGCCCGCTGTATCGCTCGCTGCAGCTGCTACTGCTAAATTACTTGAGTCGTGTCCGACTCTGTGCGACCCCATAGACGGCAGCCCACCAGGCTCCCCCGTCCCTGGGATTCTCTAGGCAAGAACACTGGAGGCGGTTGCCATTTCCTTCTCCAATGTATGAAAGTGAAAAGTGAAAGGGAAGTCGCTCAGTGGTGTCCGACCCTCAGCATGGACTGCAGCCTACCAGGCTCCTCCATCTTCCAGGCAAGAGTACTGGAGTGGGGTGCCATGGCCTTCTCGCTGCAGCTGGCGACCTTTAAATCCAGCTTTAAATAAACGCTAGTCCGACCTGGAGCAAACCCGAAGGGAGGCGCCTGCTAGGGAAGTCCCGCCGCCCCGAGGCTGGCTGGTGGCGAGAGCCGAGCCTGCCCGAGGCCGCCACGTAGCGGAGTCGGCCTTCCGGCCCCCTCGCGGTCCGGCCCTGCCTGGCCCAGCCCACTCCGCAGGTCGCTGTCAGTCAGCCTTCCGAGCATCCCGGACTCCCGCGGAGATCCGGGAGGGCCTGCCCGTCAGGCCCCGCCCACTACTGGCGGCTCTCACCGTAGCCCCGCCCACAGGCGCGGCCGACTCCTCCCCGGCTCCTGCCTCCACATCCGTGGTCCTCCATCTGCTCCTGCGCCGAATCTCCGCAGCCGCCTCCGCCTTCGTGCTCACACTCTCACAACACCCAACCCCTAGAGATTCAAGAGCATGCGCTCCAGCATCCGACTGGCTGAGTTCAAATCCCTGCTTGCTGGATCTGTGACTTTGGAGAAGTTACTTCAACTCTCTGGGCCCCAGTTTGTCTGTAAAATGGGGATGATGGTAACAAGTGCTCACTCCATAAAGTTATTGGGGAGCTCAAACAAAATAACACAAATAATGGGCCTGGCTTAAAAATCAGTGCTGATCTCGTATAGCATGGAAAGGCGCTAATGAGAATACAGAGCTTAATCATCCCAAGGAGAGACTTCAATTCAGTTCAGTCGCTCAATCGTGTCCGACTCTTTGCGACCCCATGAACCGCAGTACCCCAGGCCTCCCTGTCCATCACCAATTCCCAGAGTTCACTCAAACTCATGTCCATCGAGTGGGTGATGGCATCCAGCCATCTCATCCTCTGTCATCCCCTTCTCCTCCTGCCCTCAATCCCTCCCAGCATCAGGGTCTTTTCCAATGAGTCAGCTCTTCACATGAGGTGGCCAAAGTATTGGAGTTTCAGCATTAGCATCAGTCCTTCCAATGAACACCCAGGACTGATCTCCTTTAAGATGGACTGGTTGGATCTCCTTGCAGTCCAAGGGACTCTCAAGAGTCTTCTCCAACACCACAGTTCACAGGCATCAGTTCTTCAGAGCTCAGCTTTCTTCACAGTCCAACTCTCACATCCATACATGACCACAGGAAAAACCATAGCCTTGACTAGACAGACCTTTGTAGGCAAAGTAATATCTCTGCTTTTTAATATGCTATCTAGGTTGGTCATAACTTTTCTTCCAAGGGGTAAGCGTCTTTTAATTTCATGGCTGCAATCACCATCCGCAGTGATTTTGGAGCCCCCAAAAATAAAGTCTGACACTGTTTCCACTGTTTCCCCATCTATTTGCCATGAAGTGATGGGACCAGATGCCGTGATCTTCGTTTTCTAAATGTTGAGCTTTAAGCCAACTCTTCCACTCTCTTCTTTCACTTTCATCAAGAGACTTTTTAGTTACTCTTCACTTTCTGCCATAAGGGTGGTGTCAGCTGCATATCTAAGGTTATTGATATTTCTCCCGACAATCTTGATTCCAACTTGTGCTTCCTCCAGCCCAGCGTTTCTCATGATGTACTCTGCATAGAAGTTAAATAAGCAGGGTGACAATATACAGCCTTGACGCACTCCTTTTCCTATTTGGAACCAGTCTGTTGTTTCATGTCCAGTTCTAACTGTTGCTTCCTGACCTGCATATAGGTTTCTCAAGAGGCAGGTCAGGTGGCCTGGTATTCCCGTCTCTTTCAGAATTTTCCACAGTTTATTGTGATCCACACAGTCAAAACTTTGGCATAGTCAAGAAAGCAGAAATAGATGTTTTTCTGGAACTCTCTTGCTTTTTCGATGATCCAGCGGATGTTGGCAATTTGACCTCTGGTTCTTCTGCCTTTTCTAAATCCAGCTTGAATATCTGGAAGTTCACGGTTCACATATTGCTGAAGCCTGGCTTGGAGAATGTTGAGCATTACTTTACTAGCATGTGAGATGAGTACAATTGTGCAGTAGTTTGAGCATTCTTTGGCATTGCCTTTCTTTGGGATTGGAATGAAAACTGACCTTTTCCAGTCCTATGGCCACTACTGAGTTTTCCCAATTTGCTGGCACATTGAGTGCAGCACTTTCACAGCATCATCTTTCAGGATTTGAAATAGCTCAACTGGAATTCCATCACCTCCACTAGCTTTGTTCATAGTGATCCTTCCTAAGGCCCACTCGACTTCACATTCCAGGATGTCTGGCTCTAGGTGAGTGATCACACCATCGTGATTATCTGGGTCTTGAAGCTCTTTTTTGTACAGTTTCTTCTGTGTATTCTTGCCACCTCTTCTTAATATCTTCTGACTTAGGGTTGACCAAAAAGTGGGGCAGGGGAAGTCCTGTTTCCAGGGACAGGAATTAAGGCTTTGCTCTAGAATAGGCAGGAGGTGGGGGGAGGTGGAGGGGCCCCTCTCTGTCTTCTAGATACCACAAAGGCACTGGAATTCCACGGTCTGTGCTTGTTTATCAAGCACTTATCAAGCACCATCTGTGTGCCAAGCACCGCCAGGGGAAACCACAGCTCCTTGAGATCAGGGAGCTCTCGGAGTCCAGAGGCACCTAGCAACACACTGCTGAAGGCAACAGGGAAGCACATAGAGCCACAGAAACAGGAGAGGAACCAGCTCCAAGGCCCAGGGAGCACCTGGAAACCTCCCTGTCAGGGAGCTGGTCTCCAAGGAGGACCGCTCACATGGGCAGAGAGCATCGTCAGCTCTTGGATGTGTGGTAGGTCTCATTTGCTCAGCTGGGGAGACAGGCTGTGTTCCTTAGCCCCATTCAGCTGATGGAAAAGTAGAGGCCCAGAGAGTAAGTATCATCTTCCCCAAGAGCAGGCTTTTAGTAAAAGGGTATTCTCTCAGATCCTAAAGAGCCAGTTCGCTCAGCTTCCAGGAGTTTACCAGAAGACCAGAGATGAGGGGGAGGAGAGAGGCTGGACAGATAGCCAGGCTGGCTGGCCACAGGCCCGGCGCAGGGTCTGGACTTTGTCCTGTGTGGGCGCGGCAAGCCTGCACACAAGTGTCCACACCCCCACATTGCTCCGCCAGCTGTAAGACCAGACTTTGTCCCTGTGACTCCTAGAACTTCCTGAAACAGGGCTCCTCACCACGACACATGGTTTAAATGTAGTGATTTTAAAACAAAGCTGTTGGAGAGAGCAAGGGCCATTCCCACCAAGAAATCCTTTCCTCATCTTCCTGTCTTTGCAGTGTCCACACAGGCACGAGGAGGATGAGGGGGTGCCATCATTTATTGGGCACTGCGTGAGCCAGACCCTCTGCTGGGACCCTCACAAATATCAGTCCCTTCCGTCTTTCAAATCAGAACCCTGGGGCAAGAGTCATGAGCAGGAAGCCACCTGGAATGAGAAGACGGAAGCCTGCCTCTGGCTGAGCCATGCAGACATCTCAAGAGGTTGGGGATGGGGGATTTGACTCCTCTCCCCCCACCAATGCTGCAGGCTGGGGAGGCAGAGGCCTCTCCTGCTTCACTCGGAGCCCAGGCAGGCCGGGGAGCAGGCACAGGGAGCCTCTCGGCAAGGTGAGGTTAGACCAAGTAGGAGGCCCTGGCCAGCTTTGGCACCTGGTAGGTGGAGCAGCCAGACTTACTGAATAAAAAAGGCAAGATGCTATTTACATTTGAATTTCAGATCAATCAGAAATAAGGTGTAGTATAAGGTGTTCCATGGACTAGGGCTGTTGGGGTAGGGAACAAAAAGACAGGGACAGATTTAGGATTTGATGAGGAGATAGGCTCTGGGGGATTGCCATGAACTGGATGCAGGAGCCAGAGAAATCGGGATCCCCCAGGCTCCAGGCTTACAGCAATTGTATGGTTAGTGAGACCACTGAGTGAGCAAAGGCAATGGAGCAGGGTCAGATTAGCGAGGGGAACCAGGGGCTCTGTTTCTGGCTGTTAAGTTGAAGGTGTTTATTTGAGCCCCATGTGGAGGTTGCACAAGTCTGGGACTTAAGAAGGGACCTACTAGGGGCCTATCAGCATGTGGATGGAATTTAAAGCAATGGTTCTGGACGTGACCACCTGGAGCATGAGAGGGCAGAGACAGTGGTCCTGAACTTGACCTTGAAGACTCTCAATATTTGCACGTCATCCAGAGAGGGAAAGGCAGCCAAGGAAATGGAGTCAGAGTGGCCAGGGAGGTGGGAGGAAAGTCTACTGGGGCAGTAGACGCAACAGAGAAGGGTGTTTCTAGAAGGCACGGGCAGACTGTGCTGAATGCTGCAAGGAGGTAGGGAGCGGAAGCCAAGGCTGGCCTGCAGTGGACTGAAGGCAGAATTACAGGGGAAGATGCAGAGGGCCATCAAGGAATCCTGCAGTGTGGGTGGGGCTGGAGGCAGAGGGAACCAGGAGGCAGTGTGGTCCAGACAGTTCAGTTCAGTTCAGTTCAGTCGCTCAGTCCTGTCCGACTGTTTGCAACCCCATGAACCGCAGTACCCCAGGCCTCCCTGTCCATCACCAACTCCCGGAGACCACCCAAACCCATGTCCATTGTGTCAGTGATGCCATCCAACCATCTCATCCTCTGTCGTCCCCTTCTTCTCCTGCCCTCAATCTTTCCCAGCACCAGGGTGTTTTCCAATGAGTCAGCTCTCCCCATCAGGTGGCCAAAGTATTGGAGTTTCAGCTTCAACATCAGTCCCTCCAATGAATACCCAGGATTGATCTCCTTTAGGATGGACTGGTTGGCTCTCCTTGCAGTCCAAGGGACTCTCAAGAGTCTTTTCCAACACCATAGTTCAAAAACATCAAATCTTCAGCACTCAGCTTTCTTTATACTCCAACTCTCACATCCATACATGACTACTGGAAAAACCATAGCCTTGACTAGATGGACCTTTGCTGGCAAAGTAATATCTCTGCTTTTAAATAAGCAATCTAGTTTGGTCATAACTTTCCCTCCAAGGAGTAAGTGTCTTTTAATTTCATGGTTGCAATCACCATCCGCAGTAATTTTGGAGCCCAGAAAAATTAAGTCAGTCACTGTTTCCAATGTTTCCCCATCTATTTGCCATGAAATGATGGGACCAGATGCTATGATCTCAGTTTTCTGAATGTTGAGCTTTAAGCCAACTTTTTCACTCTCTTCTTTCACTTTCATCAAGAGACTCTTTATTTCTTCTTCACTTTCTGCCATAAGGGTGGTGTCAGCTGCATATCTAAGGTTATTGATATTTCTCCCGGCAATCTTGATTCCAACTTGTGCTTCCTCCAGCCCAGCGTTTCTCATGATGTACTCTGCATAAGTTAAATAAGCAGGGTGACAACATACAGCCTTGAAGTACTCCTTTTCCTATTTGGAACGAGTCTGTTGTTCCATCTCCAGTTCTAACTGTTGCTTCCTGACCTGCATACAGGTTTCTCAAGAGGCAGGTCAGGTGGTCTGGTATTCCCATCTCTTTCAGAATTTTCCACAGTTTATTGTGATCCACACAGTCAAAGGCTTTGGCATAGTCAAGAAAGCAGAAATAGATGTTTTTCTGGAACTCTCTTGCTTTTTTGATGATCCAGTGGATGTTGACGATTTGATCTCTGGTTCCTCTGCCTTTTCTAAATCCAGCTTGAACATCTGGAAGTTCACGGTTCATGTATTGCTGAAGCCTGGCTTGGAGAATGTTGAGCATTACTTTACTAGCATGTGAGATGAGTACAATTGTGCAGTAGTTTGAGCATTCTTTGGCATTACCTTTCTTTGGGATTGGAATGAAAACTGACGCTTTCCAGTCCTGTGGCCACTACTGAGTTTTCCAAATTTGCTGACATATTGAGTGCAGCACTTTCACAGCATCATCTTTCAGGATTTGAAATAGCTCAACTGGAATTCCATCACCTCCACTAGCTTTGTTCCTAGTGATCCTTCCTAAGGCCCACTTGACTTCACATTCCAGGATGTCTGGCTCTAGATGAGTGATCACACCATCATGATTATCTGGGTCTTGAAGCTCTTTTTTGTACAGTTCTTCTGTGTATTCTTGCCACCTCTTCTTAATATCTTCTGCTTCTGTTAGGTCCATACCATTTCTGTCCTTTATCGAGCCCATCTTTGCATGAAATATTCCCTTGGTATCTCTAATTTTCTTGAAGAGACCTCTAGTCTTTCCCATTCTATTGTTTTCCTCTATTTCTTTGCATCGATTGCTGAGGAAGGCTTTCTTATCTCTTCTTGCTATTCTTTGGAACTCTGCATTCAAATGGATATATCTTTCCTTTTCTCCTTTGCTTTTCGCTTCTCTTCTTTTCAGAGCTATTTGTAAGGCCTCCCCAGACAGCCATTTTGCTTTTTTGCATTTCTTTTTATTGGGGATGGTCTTGATCCCTGTCTCCTGTACAATGTCACGAACCTTATTCCATAGTTCATCAGACACTCTATCAGATCTAGTCCCTTAAATCTATTTCTTACTTCCACTGTGTAGTCATAAGGGATTTGATTTAGGTCCTACCTCAATGGTCTAGTGGTTTTCCCCACTTTCTTCAATTTAAGTCTGAATTTGGCAATAAAGAGTTCATGATCTGAGCCACAGTCCACTCCCAGTTTTGTTTTTGCTGACTGTATAGAGCTTCTCCATCTTTGGCTGCAAAGAATATAGTCAATCTGATTTTGGTGTTGACCATCTGGTAATATCCATGTGTAGAGTCTTCTCCTGTGTTGTTGGAAGTGGGTGTTTGCTATGACCAGTGTGTTCTCTTGGCAGAACTCTGTTAGCCTTTGCCCTGCTTCATTCTGTACTCCAAGGCCAAACTTGCCTGTTACTCCAGGTGTTTCTTGGCTTCCTACTTTCACATTCCAGTCTCCTATAATGAAAAGGACATCTTTTGGGGGTGTAGGTTCTAGCAGGTCTTATAGGTCTTCATAGAACTGTTCAACTTCAGCTTCTTCAGCATTACTGGTCAGGCCATAGACTTGGATTACTGTGATACTGAAGCTTCCATCCATAACTTTTGGGGTACATTGCTACCTGGAGGCATAGAGACAAACCTTGACCACCCCCCTCTAACTGGCAGTGGAACCCTGGACAAATCAAGTCAAATGGAAATGGACTAAGGGTCTTTGAAAGTGTGTTAAGTGACACAAAAGAGTGTGAGGGATGAACACACACAACAATGTGGATGGATTTCAGAACTATTACAGAGTGAGAATCCCATGGAATGAGGAGCCTGGTAGGCTACAGTCCACGGGGTAGCAAAGAGTCGGACACGACTGAGCGACTTCACTTTCTTTTTCGTTCTTTCTACTTTGTGAGAGAAGCCAGCCTCAAAAGAGTCTCTGCAGTTGGACACCATTTATGTGAAGGTCAAGAACAGGCAAAACTCATCAAAGATGAAATAAAGATGTGAACTATGGCTGCCTCTGGGGGCAGCGAGGGGGAGGGTGGGCCAGGAAGGGGCTTGAGGGCACCATCTGGGTGACAGCGGCAGTGGCCTGAACCTTGACAGGGTTGTGATTCACACAGGCAGATGCTTTTGTCAAAACTTGGCAGATGGCGTGCTTAAGATTTGGAAACTTCATTGCATGTAAATTTCACCTGAGAAAAATGAACTGTAAAGTAATTATTCAACAGAATGATACATGAGCTGAAGTGTTTAGCGGTGAAGTCTGCAACTCTCCTTGAAAGGCATAAAAAGAGATAAGATGGATTGATGGTTAGAGAGCCGGACAGATACACAGTGAAGCAAATAGAGCAAAATGTTATCCAGTGGTAAGTATTTGAATGTTTGCTCAACTTTTTTCAGAATTCACTTAACTTTTCTGTATGTTCAAAAAAAAATTTTTATAATAAAATGTTTGGGAGGGGAATAAAGAAAAAAGGATGTGTGAACGCTTTCACCCACTCCCAAGATGTTTGTTGAGTGTTGACTGTACATCGGGTTCTGCGAGACTGGAGTGGTGCTGATGGTGGTCCCAGAGATGTGGTGTGACATGCGCTCTGAGTGAGTTTTCCTAGAGCAGAGAACTGTCACTGTCCCTTCTCATGGGGGACACCAGAGACTAAGAAAAGCACACAAGTCTTCCAAATTTAAAGAAAGAAGCCACTGGAGCCAGTGGGGTAGGTGAACAGCCAAGCGAACAAATGAGATTTGGGTTGGAATATTCAACACATGCTAGAACATTAAAGACAGTCAGATTTGGAAACAACTGCTTCAGCCCCAGAGGTTAAAATATGCTCCATCTAATTCGCCTACTGTCAGGGGTGGGGGTGGGGAGGTTGAAAAATGTTCCAGTCCCTATGTCTATACAGCAGGAGAACATGAAACCCAGATGCCTCCACCCAGGATGTATCCTCACTGCCTTGTTTGAAGAGTCAAAGTTTGGCAGCAGCTGACATGTATATTGTGGGGGTGGGGTCCTGGTTAAGTCATTTATGCATACTTAGACACTTCAATCATGTCCAGCTCTTTGTGACCTCAGGGTAGCCTGCCAGGCTTCTCTGTCCATGGGATTTTCCAGAGAAGAATACTGGAGTGGGTTGCCACATTCTTCTTCACGAGGTCTTCCCAACCCATGTCTCCTAGGTCTCCTGGCTTGTAGGCAGATTCTTTACCCACTGAGCCATCAGGGAAGCCCTCAGTCATTTATGGTGGTTTAAAATGCAGTGGAATTCTCCACAGCTGTTAAAAATGAGTGCAGTAGCTCTATATGTCCTGGACTTCAAATAGCTGAAATTTTAATGTAAAGTAAAAATAACAATAAATATTTATATAAATGATCTTAATTATATTAATTATGTCAGAAATGTGTGTAGACATATACAGATGAATATAAACATATATCTCTCTATATATTATACTCCTCTGTCCATAGAATTCTCCAGGCACGGGTACTGAAGTAGGTTGCTATTCCCTTCTCCAGGGGATCTTCCCGACCCAGGGGTTGAACCTGGGTCTCCTGCATTGAAGGCAGATTCTTTACCATCTGAGCCACCAGGGAAACCCCATATATTATGTCCTGCATGTCTGCCCAAATCCATATGTTGAACCTGTAACCCCCAATGTGGTGGTATGAGGAGGTGGGACCTTTGGCAGGTAATTAGGATTAGATGAGGTCATGAGGGTGGGGCCCCCAGCATGGAGTTAGTGTCCTTATATGGAGTTCCCTCTCTACCAGGTGAAGACGTGGTGAGAAGCTGGAATCTTCAGCCAAGAACTGGGCCCTTGCCAGACACCAAATCTTCGGGCTCTCTGATTTTGAACTTCCCAGCCTCTGCAACTGTGAGAAATAAATGTTTATTGTCTAAACCACACAGTCTGTGCTATTTTTGTTACAGTAGTCTGAGCTTAGACAGTATATAAATGTACACATACACACACAGCACCATGAAAATGTTCACCAAAATGCCAATAAAGCCACTTTTCTGTGATGGAATTTGAATTATTTTTTTCTTCACTTGATCTTCCCTGGTAGCTCAGACAGTAAAGAATCCACCTGCAATGCAGGAGACCTCAGTTCGATCCCAGATCTCCTGGGGAAGGGAACGGCTACTCCAGTATTCTGGCCTGAAGAATTCCATGGACAGAGGAGCCTGGTGGGCTACATACAGTCTATAGGGTCACAAAGAGTCGGACACGACTGAGCAACTTTCCCTTTCACTCTTTCTTCACTTTCTGTATTGTTTAAAATGTTCACAATAAGCATGTATCAGTTTCATGAAGCAATTCTCTTTAAAGATATTTCTTGGAGTAAACTGACACTTGCAAAATCCCCGCAAATGTGTCCTCCTCACCCTGAGTCCAGAAGCAGGAGGAGCTTTAAGAGGGTGGGTGAGCTGGGGACCCTCTCCTGAGTAATTCAGGGCATTTCTATTTTCTCCTGAGCCCTGAGACAGAAGTGACATCATTTGTGGAGCCAGGGAAAAATCAAATTGTAGAGCTCCTTGTTCAAAAATCATGAAGAATTTCAAGATGCTGATAGCAGAGCATTAAGCCAAGCGTGAGACTCTGGTGAGCACAGGGTCTATATGAGGCCCACCCAGCCTGGCAAGACCATCTGGGAAGTAGCTGGCGAGGCAGCCAGAAAAAATGGTGCAGGAGGAACTAACTGTGGCCTTAGGAGGCTGAGTGAGGGATCCTCACGGACCATCAGCTCACCGGGAGTCTCCCCAGGGCCAGCGTGAGAAACATTCCGTACCTGAGTCTTGGAAGGCTGCCCTTTGGAGTGTGCAAACCCCACAGCCCCGTTCATGGTGGGTGGGGGTTGTTGAGCTGCTTTAATTAGCAAGGGGGCATCAGGAGAGCCTCCTGCCCTGGGATAGAGTGAGCCCTTTGGAAGCAGCAGCCATCCATGGTGTGGCACCTTCTCCTGAGAACCCTCAGACAAACCCTGGGAGCCCCCAGCCCAGCCCTCCATCCCCCTGGCCAGGTCTCCCTGGGGCCCTGTGACCACCTCATCCAGCTGCTCACGGAAAACCTGCTCCAGTGCCCTGACTCTGGCCACAAGGAGACCCTGTGTCCGACCAGCAGTACAAAGGCAGGTCTGTGAGGGGAGGGCAGGGACCAGGGCGCGGGCAGGGGCTCCCACACGGTCCTCGGGCTATGGATTGGGCTAAGGGCTCCACGAACTCTCTGCTAACCGGTTCCAGCCACTAGCTGTCCACACCCTCCAGCCCAGCTGAAAGGGACCCCAGAGATGGAAGTGAAGACCAGCGGCACACAGCCAGCCCATCCAGCGGGCACCCGCGTTCCCCTGCTGCCTCCTCCCAGCCGTGCTCCACTGGCAAACCTGTGTTTCCACCGAACCAGAGACCCCTTAAGTCCATGCCCAGCCCCTCTCAACCCTTCAAACGCATCTCCTCCACGTTCCCCAAGGCTCCCTCTGCTGCAAGGACCCTTCACTCCAAGACTTCATACTGGGCACCTGCTGCAAGCCCAGGTCCACAGCAGCATCTCCAGGCCAGGTGCCGACCTCAGCAGGTGCCTTGTCCCCGGCCACCCAAGTGCACACAGCAGGCACTCAGTAGGTGGACCTCCTCCGAACCGACTGAACTGAAGGCTGGGCCTCTACCTTGAGCACTCTCAGGGCTTCCTTGCTCCAGCTGAAGGTGCTCAGACAGCACCTCAGCTGCGGGCAAGGGTGGACAGACGGAATGGGGGTGGTGAGGTCTGGGGGCGATGAGGTCTGATGCTGCCAGGAGCCACCTCCACCCACGAGGGTCAGAAGCCTTTGGATGCTTCCCGCAGCTTCCTCTCCCAGTAGGACAATTCTGGGGCGCATCCCACCTGCTTCCTCGGGTGGTGCCAGCAGGATGGGGTCCCAGGTGCCCCATAGGAACTGCCCACGAATGCATTGTGACCTCCCCTTCCAGCCTCCTTGCCATCTCTCCCCGTGCTGGGGCATCATCTGGCAAATACCTGCCTGCACTGGGCTGGCGCGGGTCCCTCTGGCTCAGAACTTCATCCCAGGCCTCCTCTCAGCCCCTGTTTCCCTCACACATGAAAAACATTTGTCCCCCATCTGTCAGGCATCAGGCAGGGGTGCCTTGGAGTGAGGAGAAACCTTCTGTAGGCCCCCTCCCCCTGTTCTTGGCAGTGGGGGGGGTGGGGAGAAAGAAAGTAGAACCTGGAAAGGAGAGGCGGGGAGAGAAGGTCTGAGTGTTGGGTACCTGGACACCACAGCCCAGGGCTGAGCACCCTCACTGGCTTCTCCAGAAAGGCCCTGCAGGCTTAGGACCTGCCCTGCCCCCCAAGCCCTGGAAAACTCAGCGCTATGGCAGAAAGCAAAGAGGAACTAAAGAGCCTCTCAAGGAAAGTAATAGAGGAAAGTGAAAAAGCTGGCTTAAAACTCAACATTCAAAAAACTAAGATCATGGCATAGGATCCCATCATTTCATGGCAAATAGATGGGAAACAATGCAAACAGTGACAGACTTTATTTTCTTGGGCTCCAAAATCACTGTGGATGGTGACTGCAGCCACGAAATTAAAAGACAATGCTTGCTCCTTGGAAGGAAAGTTATGACAAACTTAGACAGCTTATTAAAAAGCAGAGTCATTACTGTTCCAACAAAGGTCCATATAGTCAAAGCTATGGTTTTTCCAGTAGTCATGTATGGTTGTAAGAGTTGGACAATAAAGAAAGCTGAGCTCTGAAAAATTGATCCTTTCAAACTCTGGTGTTGGAGAAGACTCTTGAGAGTCCCTTGGACTGCAAGGACATCCAACCAGTCAATCCTAAAGGAAATCAACCCTGAATATTCATTGGAAGGACTGATGCTGAAGCTGAAGCACCAATATTTTGGCTACCTGATATGAAGAGCTGACTCATTGGAAAAGACCCTGATGCTGGGAAAGATTGAAGGCAGGAGGAGAAGGGGGTGACAGGGGACAAGATGGTTGGATGGCATCACTGACTCCAAGGGCATGAGTTTGAGCAAGCTCCAGGAGATAGTGAAGGACAGGGAAGCCTGGCACTTTGCAGTCCATGGGGTCACAAAGAGTGATTGAAATGAGGGCTTGTGTTGCCTCAGTGTCTGGTCCCCCTCTTCCTGGTGGATACAGCCTTGGGGAGACTGGAAGGAGATGCAGGGAGGGCTCAGGGCATTGATCCACCCCTGTCCCCCAGCTAGCCAGCAACTGGAGCCCCTCTTCCTGCGCCCTGCTGGCCAGTGCTGCTAGTGGACACCTCATCAGCCCTTGCGGTTCTCTCCACTCTCCCCACCTGGCTGTGAACAGCCTCTCCATTGGGAAAATGTCCTTAGTGACCCCCACTGAGTTGCTGCTGGTCTGTTGTTGTCCTGACAAGAGTGGAGGCCAGGAGGGCATCCCACTCCAGGCTTTTTCCATGTCTGGAAAATGGGTGTGACGATAGCAATGCTAACATCTCGATGATCTCAAAACGACAAATGACAGACCCTTCTTCAGACCCACTTGAGGAAGAGGAAATTCTCAGAAGGCACTGGGGCCACTGCCATGATGGAGGAACCCGAGCCAGGGTCTATGACTGGTTCCGTTTGTCTTTCTGTCCTTCTCCCTTCTCCACTGCATCTCATATACACCCAGCTAAGCTTCCCCTCCAGCTCACCAGTCCTTTCGCTCTCAATAAATATAGACGTTATTGCACAAAAAAGACTCACATGTGTACAGGGGGAGCCTGCTTCTGTTCACTGATCACCAGGCGCCTCGCCCACCCTGCTGTATGTTCCTTCGCTCTGCATCCACATGGCCCCACATCTTCTGGGGGTCCTACTAACCTTTACTCCCTTGACCTTTACACCCTAACCCCAGGGTGTTTTTGCAGTAACTGTCACCAGTGTCTGGAGCACAAGTCCTTTTAGAGTCCTCTCCCAGGATCCTTTTTTTTGCCTAAACAGCTTGTGAGATTTTAGTTCCTTGACCAGAGATGGAACTTAGCACCCTCAGCACTGAGCGTGTGGCATCCTAACCATTAGGCAGCCAGGGAAGTCTCAGGGTCCCTTCAGAAGCAGATGCTGCCTTTCTTTCTATCCTGACTGCCTCGCTCCATCCCCAGCCCTTGTCCTGGCTCCCACCTGGAGCTCATGAGATGGTGCAGTACAAGAATGCCAACCTGTCCTCCAGTCCTGCCCTGACGTTCTCTCCGGGGACAGACCCCTGGGGCACAACATCATCCCATTTGGTCCATGTTCCCCAGCAGCCATGACTTTTAAAACACCGTTGAGCCTTACACTGAAGAAAACACAAAGCTACTCTTGTCTCCTCCCGGCCAGGCCACCTCTGCTCTTTAAGTTCAGACACTAGCCATTCGATTGAGCACACACATGCGCATCATTCCTAAGGTTTTCAAAAGAGGAAAAGGACACCCAGAATTTTTTCAAGTATTGCACAAAATACAGTTTCAAATATCGTGTCAGGCACAGTCCCTGGGGGCACAGAGGGCACTCAAATGGGGCAATTTGAGGGGAGTTTGATAAGCAGACTGTTGACAAAGGTGCAGGAGGATTCAGTGCCGGGTTAGGCAGAATCCTGGGGTGAGCAATTTCGGGGTTCCTTCCCAGATGATCCAGAGAGAATGACCCACATGAGGTCCTGGACAGGAGCAGGGGACCTTAGGGGAGGGCGGTCCCTGACCTCTGCAGACCCAGAAAGGAAGGAGCTGGGGGGGTGGGGGGGTCAATATCCAGACCTTACCTTTCTCCTACCCTGCACGTACCACCCCCCTGGATGGACCCTGCTGAAAACAGGATGTCCTGGCTTAAATGTCCAGCATCCTGGCACACAGGTCAGAGTTGACAGGGACCAGGGGTGGGGGCTTGGGCGAGGCACAAAGAGAGGAGGAGCAGTGGGAGATACATGCTCACAACAGATTTGAAAGTGTGCAGTGCAATTAGCAATGATGGATTTAGTGAAAAGGGAGTAGTTATTTGCACAACTAAATGCTTTTTGGATTTTACAAACATTGCTAACTAGTTATCTTGAAAATAACAAACTTCCCCCTTGCAAGTAAACTGTAGTTCAATTTATGGACAATTCAGCTGACTCAGCACTCCCAACATCCTGGTAAACCAAATCAGGGCACACTCATGGGTGGGCTTTGAGTGATGCTCACTTCTGGAAAAGGTCCCCTCTTGCGGTGTTTGATGGCATCTGAATGGGGAGAGGGCAAACAGTTTTCCCAGAAAAAAATTAGAGACTGAGGAAGGAGGCAGATGCTGGAAGGCCAGGAAGCCAGCCAGCCATCCCACGGAGGCACAAGTTGATATGCAAAGCTCATCCCATTCCTTAGCAGCTAAATGCTGATTGAAACACCAGTCTGTCGTCCCCAACAGTTTGCGAGAATATTTCAGGCAGCCTTCCACTTTGATCTGTTATCTTTAAGCCTGACCAGCACAATCTTTCCTGGTGGCTCAGACAGTAAAGAATCTGCCTGCAATTCGGGAGACCTGGGTTCCATCCCTGGGTTGGGAAGATCCCCTGGAGAAGGGAACGGCTACCTACTCCAATATTCTTGGGCTTCCCTCGTGGATCAGTCAGTAAAGAATCTGCCTCCAGTGCTGGAGACCTGGGTTTGATCCCTGGGTTGGGAAGATTCCCTGGAGGAGGGCATGACAATCCACTCCAGTATTCTTGCCTGGAGAATCCCATGGACAGAGGAGCCTGGAATCAGCCACGACTGAGCGACTAAGCACAGCACAGTCTTTCGCATAGATGTTCCCTCTTGATGCTCCATCAGGGACACTCAGGCCAGCCACGTGAGCCCCTGCCTTGGGTGACCAGGCAGCCAGTGAACATTTCCCGGGAAAGTCCTTGTGATGGAATTTCCTCCTATGCTCTCAGCGCTTGGGAGACGTCATTGCCAAGTGGTGCTTCATCTGTGACGTTGTGTCGCATGACACCTACAGGGACAGACCCACACCCAGCTGGCGGCTCTGCTCAGTGCCAAGGCCCAAGCTGCCCACAGCACCCCAGCCAGCAGACGTGCGGCTGAGTCCAGGTCCCCGCCACTGCCCCTGGCACAGCACGTCCACCAGCTCCCTGTTGGACACCTGACCTCACCTAGAAGCCCCAGACACAGACAGAACCTCCACATGCTGGCACGGCTGTTCCAAACAGCCTCGTGCAAACCCTCTCCTGGTTCCCTGTCTCTTCTCACCTAACGCACGTGGATAACTGCCTTTTACAGACGGAAGACGATAGCGAAGCGCCACCCTGAACTGGGCAGGACAACATGCAGAAAGCCCACAAGACACTGCAGATTTAAAGAGCCCTTTTGAACAACTGACCTTTTGAGACAAATCCCAGGGACCTTGGCACAGCCTCTGAGGCGGCAGAGTGGGGAGGGCACGTGGGCCACGGTGACAGGTCACTGACTGCTCAGCTGCACCTCCGGTGCCTTCTTGAAATGCCTGTTGTTTCCTGACAGCAGTGGGGGCTGTGGACTGGCTGGCTCCCGGTGTCACATCCCCTCAATGGAAGCCTTTGTCTCCTGCCAGCGGCTCCATGGTTCTTGTCTTCACGGTGCATCACCCTCACCCGAAGGCCTGCTCTGTGGACCGTGTCCTGGCAGGGCTCCAAGGAAGCCATCAATCCCTCCTGGCACGTGAAGCACCACTGGCTGAACGGGGATGCAGAGATCTCCATCCTGGAGCTGGGCTGGAACTAGGTCAACCCAAGTTGGGGAGCATTTCATCACACCCTCCAGCTCCTGATCACCTTCCAGCCACATGACATCCCGTTCTGCTGTTCCCATGGTAACCAAACTTTCAAATGGACCCCTACCTCTTCCTGGCAATGGGTCCCCCACCACGTTTCATAGAGCTGACCTGTGTGATCAGTTTTGGAAATGGCAGGATGTGACTAGGTCATGATAGACCTTGTGGGTTCCACCTGCTCTCCCTGGGGTCGTGGCTCTGGGGAGAGTCAGCTGCCACATGCTGAGGACCCCCAAGCAGCCTTGTGGAGAGTCTGTGGGGTAAAGATCTGAGGCCTCCTGCCAACGGCCAGCATTAGCACTTCATCCATGTGAGTGAGCCGTCTTGGAAGCCAGTCTTCCAACCCCAGTCAAGCCTTCAGGTGAGTGTAGACCTTGCACCTTGATGACAACCTCACAGGAGACCCTGAGCCAGGACCACACGGCTAAGCCGCTCTTGAATTCCGGACCCACAGAAATGGTGAGACAGTGAACGACTCTTGTTGCTTTAGGCGACTCTATTTTATTACACATTACATGGTGTTATGTAGCTTCATGTTCTGGGTGGTAAAGTTTGAAGGGGTGAGGGGCACGATGCAGAGTGGTGGAAGGGAGAGGATGGACAGGGTCAATGACCCAGCACACTTGTTTCCTGATTCCTTACTTCCTGCCCCTCATTGTAAAAAAAGGAAAGAAGTGTTAAAAATGTAACGGTTATCCCAGACATTCCAACCAGCAGTCAGTGCCTAGGATCTCCCCCCAAGCCCCCCAAGAACTGGACACTGCCCTCCCACAAAGCGTCCCAAATCCTGTTCTTCTAAAAAAAAAAAAAAAAGAGAGACAGTGTAGCATGAATGAATGTCAACAGTATAGACAAATACTCTTGACAAATAGAGCCCTGAGCTCCTTTCCAAAGAAATTACTACCTGGCCAGAACTTCTCAACCCATTGTGTGCTTGGCAATGGGTTCTTCTGAAAATCTAACCTTCTCTCTCATCTGTTTCATCTTAGCTTTATTCTAAAGTTCCAAGCTATTGAGGGACTTCTCTGGGGTCCAGTGGTTAAGATTCTGAGCTTCCAACGCTAGGGGCATTGGTTCAGTCCCTCATGGGGGAAATTAGATCCCACATGCTGTGCAGTGCAGCAAAAAAAAAAAAAAAAAAAAACATCATAAAGTGCCAAGCTATTGAACTAACTCATCTCAGCTTGGGGACCACTTTCACTCTTACCTCCAACGTTGTATCACCTTCATATCCGGTGCCGTGGTCTCTCACCATCTGCGTCTGTAATGTGGATTGAAACAGTGACCTGGGCAGAGCTAACTGCAGAGCCCTCTGGCCCTTCTTTGCAGACCCCACCACTGCCTGGGGCCAGAGACCCCTTCATGACAAACACGTTGCAGAGAGCTGTGCAACCTGCCACAAATCCCCCAGAAATACTCTCATTACCAATGAGTTTATGTTAGTCTCTCGGTTGTGTCTGACTCTTTATAACCCCATGGACTGTAGCCCACTAGGCTTCTCTGTCCATGGTATTCTCCAGGCAAGAACACTGGAGTGGGTTGCCATTTCCTTCTCCAGGGGATCTTTCCAACTCAGGGATCGAACCCAGGTCTCCCACATTGCAGCCAAATTCTTTTCTGTCTGAGCCACCAGGGAAGTGAGTTTGCCAATCCATTATCTGAATGCTGACTGGACACAGCTCATTCATGCTACTCACCAGCCTGTCTGCAAACAAAGTGATCTTAGCTTGTGTTTTGGTTTCTGCAGATTCTGTAACAAAGTGCCACAAAGCTGGTGGCTTAAAACAACAGAAATAGATTCTCTCAAGGTTCCAGAGGTCAGAAATCTGAAATCTGTATCACCGGATGCAAACCAAGGTGTGAGCAGGGTTCTTCTCCCTCTGAGGGCTCTGGGGATGGAACTGGTTCCTCATATGTTCCAGCTCTAGTGCCCACTGGCCTTCCTGGGCTGTGGCTGCATCACTCCAGCATCCAAGTCCAGCATCTTCAGTCTTTCTCTGCTCTGTCATCAATTCACTCCCTTCTCTCCATGTGTAGGTCTCCCTCTGCCTGTCTCTTATAAGGACACACAGGATGACATTTAGGGTTCAGCCAGATAATCCAAGATAATGTCTCAAAATCCTTGTCATAGCAGATGAGGAGATAATTATAGAACATGAAAGCATATAATATTTTTATATAAAAATACATATTTCAATAATTTTGAAAAAATAAAAAGATCCTTGTTACATCAGCCAAGACCCTTTTTCCTTATAACATTAATAGGTCCAGGGATTAGGATCTGATTTCTCAGTGGGGTGGGAAGATTATTCAGCTCATCCCCACCATGTTTTCCCACCTCACGGTCACTTCACTCCTTCCTGATGCTTACAAAGAAGCTTCATCACGCTCTGCTGTATATCATTTTCCTAAAGCTAACCTCAAGATGACCAATATCTCTACTTTTATCAGTCCACTGGAGAACTCTACTTCCCCAGACCACATCCCTCTGAACATAAAATTGGGTTCATAATAAATCAAAACAGCATTTCTCAAGTTTGCCATTGTTGCTAGTTCTCCAGCCCCCTGGAAACATCAAGACTCCCTAGAATGCACCTCTTAGGTGGAGGCAGGCTAGAGGTTGAGGTCATGATTTCTCAGTTTGGACTTCCTGGGTCTGAACCCTGGCCCCATCACTGTGGCCAGCTGTACTTTCCAAAGATGGACACCAAAATCTCTCCCGCCCCAATGCTCTTCCTGAGCTCATCAAGAGGTGGAGTCTCTTTTTCCACCCACTTTCATCTGGATTAGCCTATACTGTGCTTTCTCCCACAGAGAAACATAGTGGGAAAGACACTGGGCCTCTTCCACTGGGCTGGCAGTTTCCTGTTCTTGCCTCTTGGAATATTCCTTCTTGGGATGCTTCTCTCTAAAGCCAGCTACTGGGCTGTAAGCAAGCCCACCACATAGAGACCAATTGTGGCTGCGGTGGCTGACAGCTTCCAGATGGCCAGCCCTGTCGAGCCTTCAGATGCCTTCAGTCCCATCAACATCTGTCTGCAGCCACAACAGACCTCAAATGAAGACCACCCAGCGAGCCCAGACAATGGGCAGGACCACAAATGACAATAAATTGTTATCTTGGACTGCAAGGAGAGCCAACCAGTCCATTCTAAAGGAGATCAGTCCTGGGTGTTCTTTGGAAGGACTGATGCTGAAGCTGAAGCTCCAGTACTTTGGCCACCTCATGCGAAGAGTTGACTCATTGGAAAAGACTCTGATGCTGGGAGGGATTGAGGGCAGGAGGAGAAGGGGACGACAGAGGATGAGATGGCTGAATGAGTGAACTCCAGGAGTTGGTGATGGACAGGGAGGCCTGGTGTGCTGTAATTCGTGGGGTCACAAAGAGTTGGACACGACTGAGCGACTGAACTGAACTGAAGCAGTTGAGTCTCGGGATGGCTTATTATACAGCAGTAGATATTCAGATGAGCCACTTACTAACTGCGTAGTCTCAGGTGAGTGACAGGCCTTAGTTGAGGGTCCGGCCAGAAGGAGACTCTACAATAAAGACATGGTGCCTGTAGTTTACCTGGACTCCAGGAAACACAGGTAGGAGAGTGCGGAGGTGAGAAAGGAAGAGAAGACAGCCAACAGAAGGAGAGCATTTGTGAGCAGGTTACCATGGTGACCAGTCCCTCCGGGACCCACAATTATCTCCTCAATAAGAAGGTGCAGCCTCTGTGGGAAATGCTATGATGTTTCCTCAGAAACTTAAAATTGCCATATGACCCAGCAATCCCACTTCTCAGTATGCATCCAAAATTATTGAAAGCAGGATCTCGAAGGGGTATTTGCACACTCATGTTCACAGCAGTATTATTCACAACAGCCAAGACGTGGAAGCTACCCTGGTGTCCATCAGTGGATGAATGGATAAGCAAGATGTGATATATACATATGGTGGAATATTTTCCAGCCTAAAAAATAAGGAAATTCCGTCACTTGCTGCAACATGGACACACCTTGAGGACTTTATGCTAAATGAAAGAAGCCAGTCACACAGGACAAATGCTATGTGATTCTACTTAAGCGCAGTATCTAAAGTAGTCAAATTCATAGAAACAGAAAGTAGAATGGTGGTTATCAGGGACTGGGGGAGGGGAACGAGGAGCTATTCAGTGGGCACATGGTTTCAGTTTTGCAAGATGAAAAGTTTTAGAAATCTGTTGCATAACAAAGTGCCTACCGGTAACACTGCAAAGTCAAAAACAGTTGAGATGGTATGTGTGCTTTTATCATAATTAAAAAAAAAAAATTGTCTCAGCAAGAAGCAAACAAATTGGGGTATTTACCATCAATTTCCTGGTTGAGGGCATTAACTTGCTCAACCCTCAGAGGATCAGAGGACACCCCTGTGCAGAAATACAGGAAGTCATCAGCCATATGTGATTCTCGGGGTGACCTCTGGATGACCAAGGACCTGGGTAGGGAGCTTATGGAGTCTTACACATCACCTACGTTTGAATTTTGGTTTCCTTGTCTGTAAAACAAAAATGAGAAGGACCCACCTGAAAAAAAATAGAAATAGCCACCTGGTCAGACGGTTGTGAAGGCTGTTTTGGGTGAAGTAAGCTCCCTACCTCCAGCCCCACCCCCACCCCTGCCCAGCCTCTCCAGCCTGAATTTAAGTGTGCAGAGCTTAATCTCAAGCTGGGACCTGCCCCCATGACAGACCCTGCCTCCCCCCTTTCGTTTTTACAAATCAGTGATGTATTTGCCTAGGCCGAGCCTCTGAGTTTTGCAGAGAATGAGGCAGTGGCTTTGGGTCCCAAAGCTGCACTCGGCCTCCTGGACTCGGTTTCCTCCTCCCAGCTCACAGACGACCCGCTGAGGGATGTGAACACACACGCAGCCCTCTCACCAACCCCCACCAGCGTGACACCAGGTGGAGTCCTTGTGTAACTGGCTTCTTTCATTGAGCATAGAGTCCTCAAGGCGTATCTATATTGCAGCATGTGACAGAATTTCCTTATTTTGGGGGGCAGACAAGACTTGGCTCTTCTTTATCTCGATTCTTGCTCCAAGCAGGGCTTTCAAAGCCCCTTCTGGAAGCTGGGAGAAAAGGAGCCAAAATATTTGCAGCGGTTCCAGCTGGTTTTAGGACTCAGGGAGTAGCTATCTTCTTCTTTATGCTTTCAGGATTTTCCACAATAGGCACATTCTATTTTTTTATTGACAGAAAAGCAAATTTATGTTTTTTTAAGCAAGCAATTTCAAAGCCCACGTGGTTGCCTCCAGCATTCTTTGTAGCCTCAGCTCATTCTGGGCGTCAGCTTTTCATTATTCTATCTCCTGCCTCTCTGACTTGAGTCCTCCGCCTTTGGACCTCAGCTCCATCCTTCACAAATCTGAGTTATTCGCAGATGCTTGAACAAACCACATCAGCTTCCCTGTATGTGTCCTTTTGATTTCTTACTTCTCTTTTTAAAATTAATTTTTATTGGAGTATTGCTGCTTTACAATGTTGTGTTAGTTTCTGCCGTACAGCAAAGTGAATCAGCCATATGTATACATATATCCCATCTTTTTAAAATTTTCTTCCCAATTAGGACACCGTAAAGAATCCACCTGCCAATACAGGAGACGCAGGTTCGATCCCTGGGTTGGGAAGTTCCCTGAAGAAGGCAATGGCAACCCACTCCAGTGTTCTTGCCTGGAGAATCCCATGGACAGAGAAGCCTGGTGGGCTACAGTCCATGGGGTCACAAGAGAGTCAAACATGACTGAGCAACTAAACCACAACAACAAGTGAGCAATGAGTAGAGTTCCCTGTGCTCCAGAGTAGGTTCTCATTAGTTATCTGTTTATGCGTAGTATCTATAGTATCATAGTATGGAGAGTAGGTTCTCATTAGTTATCTGTTTATGCGTAGTATCCATAGTATCATAGTATCCAGAGTAGGTTCTCACTAGTTACCTATTCATGGGTAGTATCTATGGTATCATAGTATCCAGAGTAGGTTCTCATTAGTTATCTGTTTATGTGTAGTATCTATAGTATCATAGTATCCAGAGTAGGTTCTCATTAGTTACCTATTCATGGGTAGTATCAATAGTATCATAGTATCCAGAGTAGGTTCTCATTAGTTATCTGTTTATGCGTAGTATCCATAGTATCATAGTATCCAGAGTAGGTTCTTATTAGTTACCTATTCATGGGTAGTATCTATAGTATCATAGCATCCAGAGTAGGTTCTCATTAGTTACCTATTCACGAGTAGTATCGATGGTATCATAGTATGCAGCGAAGGTTCTCATCAGTTATCATCTACTTATGCATAGTATCAATAGCGTATATATGTCAATCTCATTCTCTCAATTCATCCCATCCCACTACCTGGGTCTTAATTTTCCTTCTCACTGGGAGTGTTTATAACCCAAATTTGCTTTACAATCTCCCAAACCAAGAAACTGCCCTCACATTCTCTCAATACGGTGCACTGAGCAGAAAGCAGCATCCCTTCCCTAAAATTCTGGCCGAGAATGCATGACTTGAGTCTAATCTGAGGAAACATCAGACAGAGCTAAACCAAGAGAGCATCTGTAACATGACCGGCTCTTTCTCTTCAAAGACGTCAGTGTTGTGAAAGCCTGAGGAGCGGCTTAGGAGAGAGAGAACCATCAGAGGGAACTTGTGATCCTAAATGTCATTTTGTTTAAAAGGATAATATTGGGACAGTTGGTGAAATTTGAATCTGAATGAGGCCTAAGGTGACGTCACTGGGTTGACTGAAGTTCCTGAGTCAGGTAACCACCCTGTGACTCCAGGAGAGAATGTCCTTTGTATTTTTTGGAATTATACCACCAAAGCTTTGGGAGGTAAAGAGTGTCCTAGCTGCAACCTGTTCTCGTATAATTCAGAAACACACACACACACACGTAGAACGTGGATGAAGAGTAAAAACAAGTTCTTTGTTCTATTCTTGGGATTTTTCTGTAAGCCTGAAGTTATGGTGAAATTAAAAGGGAAAAAATCCTGCAAACCTCAGGCAGCACAGGCCCATCACCTGCGGTCTGGGGGTTTAGTTCTCTGACCAGAACCTCCCTCCAGTCCACACTCATCCCGCACTCACCACAATGCCCCGCTGACCCGTCAGAACTTCCGTTGGGAAACCTCTTAGGGGCCGTCTCCCTAAGGAAGGCGGAGAGGCCTCTCCCTGTCCCGCTGCAGGGCGGGAAGGCCTCTCCGCTACAGACCCTGGATTCTCAACGTCACAGCAGCAGTTCTCACCCTCGGGAGCCCTGAAAACTCCAGGCCGAGGAAACACCCTTGATGACAAAACACGCAGGCTCTCAGCAGGGGGTGGCCCAGACCTCCTGAGTCAGAATCTGCACGTTAAACAAGCTTTCCGGATTTCCGGGTAGGGCAGCTTTAAAGGAAATCCCCAGCATCTCACACGTGTTGGGGCCCCCAAGCACTTGGGACTCAGGATGGAGTGACTGAGGTGGCAGGCGGGGGTGGGAGGGTGGGGGGAGGTTGGGGGTTGGGAGGGTGGGGGGAGGGGAAGAGAAGGGGGGTGTCCCCTCAGGGTGACCCAAAAATCCCTAGTAAAAGATGGTTAACATAACCTAGACAGAGGCACCAGACTGCTGGACCAGAACGGGAGGAAGGAAGCAGACAGAGATCCTGCCGGAGTTAACTGTCCAGAGAGCAGAGTGGGGATGAAGACAACCCCTGTCCGCCCTGTCCGCCCTTTCCGCCCCACCCCAAGAGCCCCTTGGTCTGCCCTTTGATTTGACCTCCAGAGAATAAAGCTGACACAGCCCCTTGACTCCTAGGAGACGACCTTCTGGTGACACTGAGCAGGAAGACAAGCTCAGAACTAGATGTCTGTCATCGTCACCTGCAGGGGATGCTCTTACCGTCTGTAGACGTCGCCCTCAGGCGGCACTGCACTCCAGAGTCTCAAGGAAGGTATTATTATCCCCAATTTACAGACGAAGAAACTGAGGCTCAAAGAGATGACTTTGCTTGCCCCAAGCCACAGCAGCTGTTAAGTGGCAAGGCCAGACTGACTTCCAAATCGCTCCGGTTCTACTGGCTTGACAATAAGCTAACTGAAGCTGAACCCTCATCTGGACGTGGTGAGCAGGGGCCTTAACTGGCTGCTGTGCTGAATCTCCGTTTACTCTCTGCTCTCTCCTTTGCTGAAATGACAGAAACAAAGGTTACTCTAAAGCTGTGACCCTCGGGCATGTGTGGCTATGTAAACTTTAATTACAATTAAATAACATTTACAATTCAGTTTCTCAGTCAGATGAGCCAGGTGTCAAGCACTCAGCAGTTACACATGGCCAGTGGCTACAGAAATCACACAGGACAGATGGCAGAGCAAACTTCCAAAAGTTCCCTTGAACGGGACTAGTCTAGAAAAAATGTATATGCCCTTCACTACCCACAGTCACTCTTCGTTCCAAGTTAACTTTTTAATTTTTAAATGAAATGTCAGACCCACAAAGTTTACTTTTACCTTCTCATTTGTCGAATAGAAACCGGTATTTTCAGCCAGGAAACATCGGGTGTTATTAATAGAAGGGAGGCGCCTGCTGACATCACACGGTATTACAACCTAGCGCAATCAGACACTGGAAACTGGCCAGAGGCTGGCGTCCAACAGCCATCACTGCGGGATCCAGGAATCCACAGGTGTGGGAGAAAACCCATGTCAAGAGGAGATCCGGGATGAGGCTCCAGGAGGAGACATGGAGCCAGAGAATTCGTCCATCAGCAAGCTGAAATCTCCAGCATTATACACCATGTGCCTGACACTAAGGACTCAAATGATTGATTGTTGGATTGATTGCTTGATTCTTAGGATTCTAGAATGGCACCACCGAGCATTTAACCTTCTTATCATTTTTTTTCTCCAACTGGACATATCCTTTATGTTATGAAGTCAATGGAGAAACAAGGGATCTCTGTTTAGCTGACATGAAAGTGTTCAATAACCAAGGGAGGTTAGAACTTCATGAAATCATCAGGAACAAGATGTCAGGTTTTCTGAGTCTCTGTTGTGGACACAGTGGGGGAAGGAGAGGGAGGGATGAATTGGGAGAGTAGAGCTGACATATGTATAGTCCCATGTACAAAATAGGTAGCTAGTGCGAAGCCGCTGCAAAGCACAGGGAGCTCAGCTCAGTGCTCTGTGATGAGCTGGAGGGGAGGGATGGGACAGTGGGAGGGAGGCTCAAGAGGAGGGGAATATATGTACACTGATAGCTGACTCACGTTGCTGCACAGCAGATACCAGCACAGCACTGTAAAACAATCATCTTCCAATTTAAAAAATCATAAAATAAAAATATCATTTGCAGCCTTAAAAAACATGGCTTTGAGTCTCTGGTAAAACATGAAAAGACATCCCTGGTTTTTCCTTTGACCCACAGTGGCAGGAATGAAAGATGCCCTGCCTGATTGGGAGATGAATCAAACCCCAAATCATTCATTCATCCATTCAGTTCACAAATACTGATAGGGCTGTATGGGAGCCAGGTGGCCACTTACCTGAGCCCTGCACACAAAGGGACACAAAATCCATCCCTGATCTGGAAGTCACCCTGCGCAAAGCAAGTGCTCAACAAAGACTTAGACAGGGCAGCCTCTAAGATGTCTCCTGGGGATCTAGGGATCCAGATGCTGGGACGCCTGGGCTACTGGCTATGAATCTTGACACTGAAGAAACTAGAGTGTGGATGGCAATGCAATTCCAGTGCCCCCAGATACTGGGAGGCTTTTCATGGGATCCAAGCAAGCCGATCAACAGGTTTGAGTCAGGGTTGTATTAGTGATCTGGTGGCCAAAGGCTGCTTACAGGTTGCTGTCCCGAACTGGAGGGGGCCCACGATCTGGCCTATCTTCAAGGGGGATGGGAAAGTAGAAAATGGAGAACACCATTTATTACCAGGTCCACAAAAGCCTGCTTTCAAATAGGAAAAAAAAAAAAAAGAACAGTCCCCCTATTTCATGAATTTTACTGACTCTCAGTCTTGCTTGTAGGCTGTTCTCAGTATTAGGGAGATAGATCCATTAACTTCTGGGGCCAGGAACAGACTCATTACCAAGATCCCTTCTCTCACTCCCATCCTCTGCACAAACCCACTTGAGCCCCCTCTCAATTCCTGGCATAAGTAGGGCACTGTTTCATGACGCTTTTCCCTTAATCAAAATTTCTCAGATACCCAATAGAAAATGTGGGCAAACAACTTAGACATGGCAATTAGCCAAATGGCCGGGAAACATGAAAAGGTGATTCACATTAGTGGTTACAGGGGTTACAGATTAAAACTCAGAGTCCTGGACTGTGTACTCACCAGGATGGCTACAACCAAAGCTCTGGAAACATTCAGGGGAGTGAGGCTGGGGAGTAACAAGGGCACACACATCGTCAGTGAAAAGGTGGATTGGTCCAAGCCCTGCAGAGTCCTGTAAGGTAGTTCTGCTAAAATCAAATATACCTGTAACATCTGACTGAGCAGATCCCCACCTGGGGATGAGCCAAAGGAAAGCAGAGTCCTCAGAAGCACCCATTGCAGCTGAACCGCGAATAGCCAAACCCTAAACTCAACCCTGGAGAAGGCAATGGCACCCCACTTCAGTACTCTTGCCTGGAAAATCCCATGGATGGAGGAGCCTGGAAGGCTGCAGTCCAAGGGGTCGCTGAGGGTCGGACACGACTGAGCGACTTCACTTTCACTTTTCACTTTGATGCATTGGAGAAGGAAATGGCAACCCACTCCAGTGTTCTTGCCTGGAGAATCCCAGGGACGGGGAAGCCTGATGGGCTGCCGTATGGGGTCGCACAGAGTCGGACACGACTGAAGCGACTTAGCAGCAGCAGCAGCAGCAGCAAACTCAACCCAAATGCCGATCAGTGGAAGAACACAGGAATACATGGTGTGCAGCACCGAGGGGAGATGAGTGAATTGCTCTTACACACAATACTATGGATAAAGCTCAAAAACAACGTAAAGGAAAAGCAACCAGACATGAAGGAGCACATCCCATCTAACTATTTTTATATGGAGTTTGACAGTTTGTTTGTGGCACTGGGGTCACAATAGGGGGGCAGTGGGCGGTGGGGCTTGGGGGGCCACACTGGATGATGGAACGTCCTCTGTGCTGACCCGAGTGGTGGTCACATGGGTGTAGACAGTGGTAAAAATTCTTCAAACCATCCACTCAAGAATTTTTTGTTTTGTTTTGCTTTAATATTTGTTTGTTGGGCTGCAGTGGGTCTTAGTTGCAGCATGTGAACTCTTCATTGCGGGACATGGGATTTAGTTCCTTAACCAGGGAGTGAAACCAAGCTCCCTGTTATGGGAGCACAGAGTCTTAGCCACTGGACCACCAAGTCCCTGTCCACTTAAGATGTGTCCATTTTATCATCTGTAAATGATGCCTTAATAAAAAAGTAAATAAAAACAATCAAACGTCTTGGTGACCACCCTTGACAGAGGCATGGCTAAACAGCAAAATCTCACCTGTACTAATGTGACCCCATCCCCTGGGAGTTTACTAGGGCAGTCTCAAACACCCAGTTCCCAGGCCCTTGGCAACAGTTTCCATCCTTACCGCTCAGCTGGCACCAAAAATGGCGTGTCTCTTTCCAGCCAAGCAGGCTGCGGCACCTCCTGCAGGTCTCCAGGGACCCCCTCCCTGGAGTTGTCCTCCAACAGCTCCCAAGCCCCTGGGCCCGAGCGCTGCCGGCCCCGCCCTGGACCCGGGAGCCAGGCCTGCTCAGAACCTCAGAGTGGGTCCTGCTGGACTTCAGCGAAAGCTTACGGGGCCACAAGTACACTGGACATGCAGGACTGCTCTGGAAGGGAAGGTTAGACAAAAGAAGAAATGCTTTAGGAGGGTCCTGTATTTAAAACTCCTTTTCTGTCAATCACTTATACTTCAATTTTTTTAAATTTTTAAATAAATAAACCAGACACCTTTTTCTGCTAAAATTGCACAGTTTCAGCCGTGTTGCACCCCAGCCCACAGACCGGGGGATGTCAACTTCAGTTGTACATCAGAATCCCATGGAGCTGTGAAACGTAGGGTGCCAGGCCCACCCCCCAAGACCAGCTGAATCAGACCCTCCCACAGAGTGATGCTCAAGGCGTGCTCCTGAAGCAGGAACATGTTAGAAATGCAAACGCCCACTGAGACCTCCTGGATTCTGGAACTGCTCCCAGCAATCTCTGTCATAATTGTTCTGAGAAGCCCTCCCAGTGACTGATATATGCTCTAGTGCGAGGCCCTCTCCTGTGGTTAGAAATTTGCATTCCTCACGGGTTCACAGGTGGTACAGACACTGATGTTCTGGGAACCATCACTGTCTAACTGTCTAATGGGCAGACCCAGCTCTGAGGGGTGGGGATTAAAAGCTGCCCAGGCGAGTGACTCTGACCCAGGTGAGGGTTCATAAATGCTTCGATGGACTGTAATCATTGAACATGGCAGGAGACCCACAGAGGTGAGGACACTACAGGAGGAGAAATGAAATTTGTTCTGGGGGCTTCTTCTCATCCAGTGAAACTGTAACTTGGGGTTCTTGGTGTGGTAGGACTTACTTGCTGGGTGTCTACCCCTAGTGTCTTCTGGCAAGATAGGAACTGAAGAGGTTTCTGGAAGAACACTTTGTACAAAAGCCTTAGCTGGGGAAAAAGCCTGGTTTTATCCTCAAAGGTTAATCTTTGGTCCATGATGGATGTGGAAGCAAGGGTGGGGAAACTGAAGAATAAAGGGGATGGAGAAGAAGAGAGTCGATGTGGGGCTGGGCACGAGCCAGTCACGGGCTGGCAGAGAGAGAGGTAGGGGGAGGGGTGGGGGGAGGGGAGGAGACACATCTTTCCAAGTAGAACTGACTCTTAAAAAAAAAAATTGAGTCCCAAGAAGGGTTTTGTGTAAGATTAGAGGGAAGAATGGAGCAGGCTGACCTGCAAAGCAGGAAGGAAAAGGATTGAAGTGAGTCCAGAGGGATCTGAAAGGACTGAGGGGGTGGGGAGGCCAGCTGGCCAGGGGAAGGGGTCAGTGGCAGAGGACTGAAGCTTCCTGTTTTCAGACTAATGGACACGGGTGGAGGGGGAGGAAGGAGAGGGTGGGAAGAATGGAGAGAGTAACTTGGAAGCATATATACGACCATGCGTAAAACAGATAACCAATGGGAATTTGCTATTTGAATCAAGGAGCTCAAACCGGGGCTCTGTAACAACCTAGAGGGGTGGGAAGGGGTGGGAGGTGGGAGGGAGGTTAAAGAGGGAGGGGATACATGTATACCTGTGGCTGACTCATGTTGATGTATAGTGGAGGCCAACACAATATTATGAAGCAATTTTCCTTCAATTAAAAATGAATAAGTTTGGGGGGAAGAAAGCTTTCTATTCTAAGAAGGCAAACCACAGGCTGGCAGGAAACAGTCACCACACATAGATCTTAGGAAAAAACTTGCATTTAGAACACAGAGAGTAGTTGCACAGCTTACTGGTAGGAAGGCAGACAACTCAATGGAAAAAAAAAATGGGCAAAAGACATGAGTAGACACTTCACAAAGGATATACAGATGGCTGACGAGCCCATGAAAAGACGCTCAGCATGACTAGTCATCCGGGAAATGCAAAATAAAACCACAGCCAAATACCATGTAATACCCACAAGTATGGCTAAAATTAAGAACTTGCAATACCAAGTGTTGGCAGAAGGGAGAGCATCTGGAATTCTCCTATTCTGCTGGCAGAAACTGAAAATTGAACAACCACTTGGGGAAATTCTGGAGTTCCTTTTAACATTAAACATACACCTACCCTGTGACCCAGTAAATCCGCTCAGATCTTTCCCAGAGTGCAATTAAAACAAATATCCACAAAAAGACTTATGGCTATATTTTTATATACCACTCCCAAAATGTCTTTGCAAGTGCCAAGGAGGAAAAACTTTTCTCTGCCTTCTTAGCTTTGTGATTGGGGCCTGTAAATTAAGCTGAAAAAGGCACGGTAGTAAGAGAAAAAGCAGAGCTTATTTATTCATCCATGCAAGAGTCCTCAATAACAAGAGTAGTCCTTAGAATCTGGGCCTTATCTACTTACACACCTCACTTAGTAGGGGAAATGGAAGAGGAGGTAAAAGACTTCTAGAGGAAGAACAAGCAGGTTTCTTTAGGAAAGAAAAATGGGTTTTAGGAAAACAAACTGGCCAGTAGAACATTTGTGATGGTGTTTGTTCATGCAGCTCCTTCCATTTTCTTCATACACTGTGAAACTCTCCCAAGAGGGGCTTTTGGAAGGTTTATTCTTGGTCTCTCTCCTGCCCCAAAGAGGAAATTTATAATGATCCTCGTTTCTCAGAAATTTCTCCTTTTAGTCAGATAAAGGAAGCTCCAAGAAGACTTCTTTCTGCATCTGTTGAATCTCAAATATCTTCAGTATAAAATAATCATATCAACTCTGGGGCTCTGAGCAGGTCTCACAAAGGGATGCGCAGAAAAGTGATAATAGTGGTTATGCGTTTGTAGGGCAGGAGATGGAGGCAGGTAGAAACTGAGAGGTTGGGGACAGGAATAAAAGGAAAATATTTGGGGCACGTTTTTAATTTCTTTTAAATTCTAGAAAGATATGAATGTGTTGCTCATTCACAAAAATTTAAGGTCTAAGCATGTTTCTGATCCTTTTAAAGATAAGTTTCAACTCCCTATTTAAAAAAAGATGGATTTTTGCCTCATTAGCAAGGCCTAATAGGATCCAGCCCTGAGGGAGGTGCAAAGATTTTATCATCATTTGCTGCAACTTCTACTGGGAAAGGTTATAAGAATCAGGTCACTCTTTCCACTTTGCCGGGAAGGATACTTTCAGCAATGTCTTAGCTATAAGTCCCAGGACTCTCCCTCATTGTCCCTCCTGGTCTCCAGGAACACAAGACTAGCTGGAGAAGACTGGGGTGGGCTGGCAGTGGGTCTCCAAGAGCCAGCCGACAATGGAAACCATCCCCCTTCAAGCAGACGTCAGCTTATTCCTTGTGTTTTACACACGGGTTAAAGGACAGGTGAAACTCTGACAAACATCTGCATCTTGTCCTGACATTCTGACTCACTGCCCTTAAAAGAATCAAGGTACTGTCCAGCTCAGAGAGGGAACTGTTCTTGATCTGAAGAAGACCCCAAAATAAGAATGCAAGGTCAATTCAAGGTTTTTCAGATATAGTTGGTGACAGGGTCTTACATGCCCTGAAATTTTAAAATACAAACCAGATAGGAAAAGAAAGGATCAAGGTTCTGATTCTGGGGACACATCTCATTTCCAGAACATGCCAAGCACACTCCCATCCAGAGGGCATTAAACCCCTCCTCTCACAATCTTGTCACATTACCCCTGCATCTCATCCTGAGCTCATTCTTTTAAATGCACCTCCCTCAAAATACATCTAAGATAACCCTAAATATGTAAGTCCACCCAAGCAGTCTCTAAAACACATCCCTTTCATCATTTTAGTCTCTTCAGAGTCCACGTGCATGCATGCGTGTTAAGTTGCTTCACTTGTCTCCGACTCTTTGCAACCCCATGGACTGTAGCCTGGCTCTGTCTGTGGGATTCTCCAGGCAAATACCAGAGTGTGTTGCCATGCTCTCCTCCAGGGTATCTTCCCCACCCAGGATTGAACTCAGTTCTCTTATGTCTCCTGCATTGGCAGGCAGGCAGGTTCTTTACTACTAGCGCCAACTTCAGAGTCCTTACCACCCTCAAATTCTTTCTTATTTGTTCATTACCTGTCTCTAAGAATGTCTCCAACAGTGCAGCTATAACTGGCTCCTTCTTCCCCTTCCCCAGTGTTTCCAGCAAGTGCCTAGCACATAGTAAGGGCTCAGTATGTGCTCAATGGATGAATGAATGAATAAAAGTTCAACTTGAGATGTCTGCAAAACATCCAAGGAGCAATGTCAAATGAGAACTGTCTAAGGTCTACTGTACAGTACAGAGAACTATATTCAATATCCTATGATAAACCATAATGGAAAGGAATATGAAAAAAAGGTATATATGTGTATAACTGAAGCACTTTGCTGTACTGCAGAAATTAACACAACATTGTACATCAACTGTACTTCAACTAAAATTAATTAATTTTTATAAGTATAGTTATGTTGAAATAAAGTTTTCAAAAGCAAAAAAAAATTAATTTTAAAACACCAAGAGAACGAGCAAAAAAAAAAAAAAAGGAGAGCTGTTAAGTGTGGGCATCTTTAGAACAAATTCATCCTTTAAATCTATAGGAATCAGTGAACCACCTGAAGAAAGACTTAATGAAAGAAAGGGTCTGAGCTCCTAGGAACCCAGGCTTTCGAGGGTGAGTAGAGAAAGGGGAGAAAGTGAAGAAGAGCAAGAAGAGTCTGGCGAGGCAGAAGAAAAACCAGGAGAAGCCAGTGTTGTGGAGGCTGAGAGACAAGAGGGTTTGGAGAGGAAGGAGTGGCTGTCTGTGTGGAACGTGACTGCAGGGTGGGCAGCATGGAGGCGGTGAGGATCTGGGCCAGGCAGGTCCAGTGTGGCGATGGGCAGAAACCAGCCGGCAATACACAGACGCATGAATGGGCCGGGGGAGGAGTGAAAGCCCAAGTGTCAAAGACTCTATGCGGAAGGTTGGCTGCGTCAATCGGTGGAAAAACTGGGTGTAGCTGTAGGCAGATGTGCATCCAGGGAAGATCCTCTTCTGCTTAATATTTTATTGTGAAAACTGTCAAACCTGCAAAAAGTTGAAAGAAGAGTATAACACACATCACTTCACCCTTTACCTAAATTCATTATTTGTTAACATTCTGCCTCATTTACTACCCCTCCCCCTGACACACACACATAGTCATTTTGGGGTGCAGATACTCCTAAATACTGCAGTGTGCTTTTCCTAGGAACAAGACCATTCTCTTCCGTGAGCTCAATGCCACATCCCACTCAGAGAAACGGACCATTGAATCAATAATGTCATCCCACGCACAGACCGTGTGGACATGCCCCAGCAACAGACACATTCTTTACACTTGCTTTCTTTTTTCCCACCCTGTAGCCAATCGGGGTCCACGCATTCCCTTTGGTTGTCACAGGTCTGTTCTCTCCTTTAATCAGAAACAGTCCTTGGCTTTTTTTGTTTGTTTGTCTTTCACGGCACTGACACGTTTGAAGGGTCCGGGCTGATTGTCACGTAGCTCATCCCAAATACTGGGGACTTTGTCTGATTGTTTCCTCATGACTGGACTCAGGTTAAACATTTTTTGGCAGGATTACCACATAGATGATGTGGGCTTCTCAAGGGAGATTTTAAAGATGGAAAAAAAATACTCCTTGAATGATGTCAATGATTCAGTAGATCAGGGACAATGCTGGGGAGGGGCAGAAGTGGAGCAAGGAAGGAGGTCATGATGTCTTTGAATTTGCTGGACGGAGGTGGGGGGGTGGTTGTGTCATGGGGTCCCAGAATGCAGAATGAATGAATGGATAGACACAAGCATTTGAGAAAATTCAACATCTATCTATAATTTTTTAAAAAACAAAAACTGTCAGAAAAATAGAAATAGAGAGGAACTGACTCAACTTGACCCTAACCCTGGCTGCTGAGCCAGCTAACAACTTCTGCACCCTCTTCAGCTCTGAGGGTTTCTCTCCCTTACTGTTCCATATGAGCTGGGATTCAGGAAGGAGCCGAGACTAATACCTTTGCTCAGCCTACCCTCAACTCAGAAGGCAGGAGCTAGAATTTTATCCTCTGTTTGAACCTAAAATCCAAATTCTCTCCTTGACTGCTGGCCCCCTCACACAAGGCTTGTTTACAACCAGCCAGGCAGTCTCCTCCTCCCAGCCTCTCAGGTTGCAACTGTGCCTTCTTTCTCACCAGTCTGCACCTGATTCTTACTGTTCATTTAATCGCATCTCACTGCAGGGCAGAGTGGGTGGTTTATCCCTCTGTTAGGAGGTAGTGCAGAGTCTGGAAAATTCACTTTTAAGTGTAACCTGCCTGCCTTAGATCAACGTTGCCTCAGTTCAGTTCAGCTCAGTTGCTCAGTCACGTCCGACTCTTTGCGACCCCAGGGACTGCAGCACGCCAGGCCTCCCTGTCCATCACCAACTCCCGGAGTTTACTCACACTCATGTCCATTGAGTCAGTGAGGCCATCCAATCATCTCATCCTCTGCCATCCCCTTCTCAGTCTTTCCCAGCATCAGAGTCTTTTCAAATGAGTCAGTTCTTCACATCAGGTGACCAAAGTATTGGAGTTTCAGCTTCAGCATCAGTCCTTCCAATGAATATTCAGGACTGATTTCCTTTAGGATGGACTGGTTGGATCTCCTTGCAGTCCAAGGGACTCTCAAGAGTCTTCTCCAACACCACCGTTCAGATGTCATATTTTTTACATTATGCAAGTAATATTTGGTTGTATTATTTTCATAAACATTAAGCCCTTATGAAAGATTCCCCCTTTACTCACCACTCCCAATTCAGGCATACCTTGGTGGGCCCAGACCACAGCAATAAAGCAGGTCACACAAATTCTTTTGGTTTCCCAGGACACATAAAGATGTTCACACTGTCTCTTAAGTGTGGTAGCATTATGTCCAAAAGGCAATGTATATACCTTAATTATAAAGTACATTCCTTTTCACTCAGGCCTGTGATACCAGCAGGATGGGCAAGTGTCACAGCCTTCATACTGCCAGGAAGCTCCATAGCCACTGACCAGTCTAGAAGTGGCATGATAAACAGTACAAGAAAGCCCATGCGGGCACAGCACTAAAGGCCAACCCTTTTGGAGGCACTTCTCATGCCAAGAGAATTGTGCTTGAAAAAGCAGAGGTTGAAACCAAACAGCCAGATTCTGCCATCAGGAACTGTCCCAGGGTTCAGCTAATCAAGAATGGCAAAAAAAAAAAAAAAAAAAAAGATCACAGCTTTTGTACTCAATGATGGTGGCTTAAATTTTATTGAGGAAAATGATGACGTTCTGGTTGTTGGCTTTGGTCACAAAGGACATGCTATTGGCGACATTCCTGGAGTCCACTTTAAGGTTATCAAAGTAGCCATGTATTTGTTTTGACCTTATACAAAGGTAAGAAGGAAAGACCAAGCTCATACATTCTGATGATGAAAGCACGATAGTAATAAATTTTCATATGCCAAAAAAGTACTTTCCTTCCCATAGGCCACGTGGTGCAACCTCCCCAAAAAACTTCTTTCTTGATAAAAAATGATAACTATCATCTGAGCCTTCAAGGAGTCATAATCTTTTGCAGTACTAACACTGAAGATCACCACTCACAGTTCACCATCACAAACATGATAATAATGAAAAATTCTGAAACATTGCAAGAATTACCCAAATGTGACACAGAGACAGGAAGTGAGCAAATGCTGCTGAGAAAGTGGCACTAATAGACATGTTCAACGTGGGGTTGGCACAAACGTCGAATTTGTAAAAAAAAAAAAAGCAATGTCTGCAAAGCACAATAAAGTGACGTGCAACCAAGCAAGGTGTCTGTACCAGACAGATGTGTCTGCAGTCCCGTTCTTATACATTTTCACATGTATTCACAAGCCCATAGGAAACATAAAGTGTTGTTTTATTGTGGGTTGTTTGCTTTTTTTTTTTTTTACATTTAACACATAAGAGCACTGTATCTTTTCAGTTCTGAGTCTCAGCCACTTTTCTATGTTAGGTCTTATGAATTTCTCACTTTTATTTTTTTTACCCTTACCTGGATTTTATACTGTGCACATAACATGTTTATATAGTCATTCTTTAATTAGTAAATATTTAGGTTCTTTCCTGTTTTTTTTGCAAGCAGCACAGCTGAGCATCACAGCACAGGGTCTGTGGTCCTGTGCCCCGGGCTGGGGTAAACACTGAGAAACTTTTATAGCAATTTGGTAGAGTGATGCTATGTCAAAGCTCACAATAAAAATCATCACCATCACAAACATGATAATAATGAAAAATTCTGAAATATTGCAAGAATTACCCAAATGTGACACAGAGACACGAGGTGAGCAAATGCTGCTGAGAAAGTGGCACCAATAGACATGTTCAACAGGGGGTATTGTATTTTGTAAGCCTTTGTGTTTTAAAAACTTTATTCCTCTAGCAATTCATTTCTACTGTAAGAGTAAAAAATGTATTAGTTTGTGACAGGTTGGAAATAAAGGCTGGAGCTTGCTCAGGATCACGGAGAAGTAGTGCTTTTGTGACCAGCCTCACCCACCCACGATGTCACGCTTCTGCAGATTCAAAGAAGTGATTCTCTTGGTTATAGGATGTGGACATTTTTGTATTATAATAGACCGTGTCAACTTGCCCCCTCAAAGGGGCTAAGACAGCCTCCCCCCACCTCCACATACACACACACACACCAATCACTAGTGTTTTCTTTTCTTTTGGCCATCCTGAGCAGAATCTTAGTTTCCCCACCAGGGATGGAACCTGGGCCCTTGGCAGTAAGAGCACAGAGTCCTAACCACTGGACCACCAGAGAATTCCCACAGTTGAACTTTTAACTCACATGTTCCTGAAAACCAGGAAGGTGGGACTTCTTTTTATATGTTCATTGTCTCTTTCCGTTCCTTGGAGCCCAGGAAGTTAGCCAGGCCCTGGACTGTGACAGCCCTTTTTTCACCTCATCTGCTTTGAAGTCCTAGGTGGTCCCAGGAGGTAGGCCAGACCAGGATGATTCCCTCTTTGTTCAAGGAGGCAGGGCTGCACCCGTGGCCCACAACGAACAGCAGACAGCTGATGGCAGAGCCCAGGTCTCCCAGCCCAGAATTCTCACTCCAGACCCAGAAGGAAAGCCCAGGCCCAGGAGCTCAGCAGAACAGGCTGGGAACGCAGGTCAGGCTGTGAGGAGTCAGAATAAGAAGCCAGAACTAACTCTAACCCTAAGCTCTGTCTCCCTTCCCCACATCCCCCCAGGGATCACCACCCTTTAGAAAGCCCTTGGCTTTGAATCCTTGCAGCAGGTCGACTTCTGAAGGAACCCAAACTAAGGACTTCCCAGCTCTCTCAGGAGTTGGTAAGATCAGGTGAAGCTTGTAAACAAAGGTTAAGGTTAACCTCATGACCTCTCGGCACGCCCCCCTGTGCCACACAAAAGGAGCTGCTAGTCAGTGTGACTCCAGTGTCCTCCAGCTTTCAGACCCCAGGGAGCTCCCCGGGGGGACTCCAAGATAGAAGGGACAGGAACTGTAAAAGGCAGTCATTTTGGAGCTGATTTGGACTCTGCCTGGTTTGAACAGCTCCCCACACAAAAATCACAACTTCTAACTCCACGTGGCAGGGATTCCTTCAAATACACAGTTCTGCCAACACACCAGTCAACTAAGGAATATGTTTTACGTATAATCTAGCCCATAATGGATATCAAACAGAAGGTGTGACCTTGCCCTCAAAGGCCCACAGAACCCAAGCAGAATATCTAACGATTAGCCAAGCGAGAAGGAAGGGCAGCAAAATCCCGGGAAACCATAAGGAGCCAGGAAACATGGGGGCTGGGCCACAAGACTCAGGAGTCCTGACGGCGCTCCTAGCAGCCAGGGTTGCAGGACTGGGAATAAAGTAAAAAATGACTCTATCAGATTATCAGTCACAGAATAGAAGATCCCTAAGTCCACCTTGATAGAAATAGCTACCTGATTAAATAAGTCCATGGAGCAGAAAGGACAGCTCTTTTTTGCTGTGGAAATCTGATCAATACACAGAGAGAAGGTGAGGAGGGAGGGAAAAACAGAGCAATGTTGAAGACAAATCTGCTGGCTGATGGAGGCTAGAACCGTGGAAAGTTTGAGGAGAAAAGGCACCTGAACAGCCTCCAGGAATCTCCCCTGAGGTGTCTGTTCATGGGGCAGGGGTGAGCAGTGACTATGACCTTGCAGAGGGAAAGCCCCTTGGGACCTCTTGACCAGAGAACCCAGTGTGTGCACACGTGTGCGAGTTCAGTCGTGTCCAACTCTTTGCGACCCCATGGACTGTAGCCCACCAGGCTCCTCTGTCCATGGGATTCTCCAGGCAAGAATAGAGGACTGGTTAGCCATTCCCTTCTCCAGGGGATCTTCCAGACGCAGGGGATCGAACCCTCGTTTCCTGCATGTCCTGTACTGGCAGGCAGGTTCTTTAACCAGCTGAGCCACTGGGGAAGCCGAGAGCCAGGCATCATTGCACAAGTCAACACCATGACCCTGTGGCCCGGGATCCCAGGCTCCATGTCTGCGGTGCCCTGGCCAGGCGCAGGTCCTCCACCCAGCTGTGAGGACCCCACCAAGCCTGGGCTGAGGGGCCTTTGGCCAGGTGACAGGTCAACACTCCTCGCGGGTATTCAGGTCCTGACAGACAAGGAGCAGCTTGGGAACCTTTGCCAGGGGCAATGCAGCAGAGACAGTACAAGCAGATGGGTGTGCAGGGTACTGGATGTGTTCCTGGAGCCAAGAAGGACTTTAGTGGAAAAGCTGGCAAGGCTCACGCAGGGTCTCAGCTTGGACTCAGGGTGTTAGTGTCAGTTAAACTTTGACTTGACCACTGGGCTACATGTTTGTAAGTTTGGGGAGGCTGGTAGAGGCTTTCTGTACTGTCCTCGCAACTTTGCTACCAGTACTTCTTGAAATGTAGTTCAAAATGAAAAGTGTTTTAAGCAGCAGCAAACGTCCAGTTTGCCATCAAAGTCCATCTTAGGAAAGGAACCATTGCCACGCCTGTGTTGATGTGAGTGACGCTCAAAACTAGGGTGACGGACCGCAAAATATTCTGCTGTGTGTGGGAGGGAGGTAAGAGCCAAGGTCCCTAGGTTCCAAGGAGACAAAAATTACAAGATCCCTTCTGAACAGGATGACAGAGGATGATGGTTGGATGGCATCACCGACTCAAAGGACATGAGTTTGCGCAAGCTCCAGGAGATGGTAAAGGACAGGGAAGCCTGGTGTGCTGCAGTCCATGGGGTCGCAAAGAGACTGAACAACACCAATATGAATAAATTTGGCAGACAAAAATGTTCAGTGGCCTGTCCGAGGGCCAGTCAGACACTAATCAATAGTGTTTTGCAACTCTGGGGTCCCAGCTGGGGCTTCCCGGGCTTGTGTGCCGCACCCACCCAGGCCAGGAGCTGGTTTCCTAGAAAACCACATGCAAATCTGTTTCAAGAGCACATCCTGTCCCCACAGCCTCCATGTGGCTTGTGCAGCCAGGAGCATTTGGGGGACATTTGGGGGAAATGTGCTTGGGACCAGACTCGATGTGTGGGGGGCCAGACGACCGGTTCAATGTGAAGTGACCTGGGAGAGCTGTGCTGGGCCCAGCAGAGGCGGGGCTGTCCAAGGAGCCTGTTTGCAGAGAGGAGGGAGCCCCCAGGGCTGCCACGTCTGCTCAGCCCTTTAAGCAAATACCGGGCTATTTGCAGCCAGGGTAGAAACAAATATTGATGGAGTGAAGAGCAGCACAAGGCCAGGAGGCTGAGGCCACAGAGGGAGCCTGGCCGAAGAAGAGTCCTTGGAAGGAGCCCCGAGATCCCCAGGCCACAGAGCTGCCCTCTGCAGGGCCCCAGAGAGGGGCCTTTACACATGTTGCCCTCAAGGCTTTTTGGCTGAGATGCTGCTGGGGCGCTTGGGATCAGTGGCCAGGATGGGAGCCACGCCAGGGGCTCGGTCGGTGGGCAGTGTTTGGCAAAGGCGTAGCACCAAAGGGCCGCCTGTGGTCTATGACGAGCACCGGGTCTGGAAGATCCTAGGTGAATCTGATCCTACTGCAGCGGGTGCTTCATGGGTCCCGGGGGCATCCTCGGGGGGCAAGGAGCTTCTAGATATGCATGCAGGGCTGTCATCAGAGGCCCCCGAAGGGCCCTGGGTGAAAATGTACTTTCCTCCCCCGAGCACTCCCGCCCCCACACCCCTCCATTCACCCAGAGATGGAGCCTTGGACTGTGCATTTTTAGCACCTTCCCTGGTGATTCTAAGCCCGTTCAGGTGTGAGGCCCATTAGACCCATCTCACAGAAGAGTAAGTCGAGACCCGCAGTGGGAAGTGGGTGGGCACATCTTCCTTTGGTTGCGAGTGTGGGGCGAGGGCAGCTAGGGAGGGTGGAGGGGCCAGGCGTCCTCCTCACCTCTCCCAGCCCCCAGGAGCAGCGAGCTTGCTTCCACCACTTTGGCCAGGAATGCCTTTCCCTCCCTCCACCAGGTTGTCCAGACCATCCCTCTGACCAGGGGGTCTCATCCCTGCCTATAGGACCCCCACCTCCAGCCCAGGAAGGAGGCCCTGGGGGTGGGGTGTCAGCAGGGGAGGGGGAAGTCACACTTGTGCAGAAGGAAAGCCTGCAAGACGATTGGGTGTCTCCCCTCTCTGTCCTGCCACTCAGTGACTTCACTTACTTTTCTGTAGTTTCTCCCTTAGCATGAAATTAGGGGGAAATTAAACAATTTAAGAAACTTGGGGGACAAGAAGAAGTTTTCACGAAAAAAGCACAAACTGTGACATTAAACCAGGCTGAGTTGGAGTCTCCGTGGCCATGTGGCCTCGGGTGGGTCACTCTGAGCCCTGGCTGCTCACTTGCAACACAAAGGATTGTAGGAACTTGCAAACGTGGCCTTGATGTTTGCAGCACTCCATCAAAAAGTGGGGTCAAATAGCCCTCCCCTTGAATCTTATAAGTTAACAAAATACGTCAGAAGTGACCGTGCTGGGAGGGTGAGATGAATTGGAAGATTGGGATGAACATATACACTATCGATACTGTGTATTAATATAAAATAGATAATTAATGAGAACCTACTGTACAGCACAGGGAACTCTACTCTGTGCTCTGTGGTGACCTAAATGGGGAGGAAACCCAAAAGGGAGGGGATATATGTATATGTATGACTGACTGACTTTGTTGTACAGTAGAAACTAACACCACATTGTAAAAGCGATTATACTCCAATAGAAATTAATTTTAAAATGGAGTGACAGTGCCGGTTCCGAGCCCAGACTCACTCTCCTGGAAGCTTGTCCAGAGGCCATGAACATATGCTGGGTGAGGCTTGCTGAGGGCCAGGACTCCACAGAGCCGAGACTACCCTTCCCAGGCGCGGTCATTCTAAGCCCCCACCCCCACCGGCCTGGCAGCCAACCTTGGCTGGTGGAGTAAGCCCAGGTACCAGAAATACTGCCTGTCTGGGTCTAGCCATTAAAAATCAAGAGCTGTTATTTTAAGCTACTAGGTGCTGGAGTGGTTGTTACACAGCACTAGCTAACAGAAACAGACCCTAAAAATGCCCCACTGGACAACCATCGTCCTTGCTCTTTCTTTTTTTTAATTTACTTATTTTTTAACTGAAGGATAACTGCTTTACAGAATTTTGCTGATTTCTGCCTAACATCAACAGGAATCAGCCATGGGTATATGTATGTCCCCTCCCTCTTGAATATCCTTGCTCTTTCTTTCCTTTTTCCTCCACCTGGACTCTCTTCCCAAACACCCACGGGCCTCTCTCATCACCTTCAGGCCTCTCTCATCACCTTCAGGCCTCTGATGAGTGAAGCTACCCTTGGCAATTTCATGTAAAATAACGGCTCCAGCCCTGCTCACCCTCCCAGACACGTGTCTCAGCAAAGCAGCACTGCAACACCTCTACGAACCTGCTCGTTTGTTTACTGTTGCTCTTGCCCCCACACTCACAGCAGAATAAAGTCCAGGAGGGCAAGGATGGTGTGTGTTTCATCCCCTGCTGTCCCTCGTGCCCAGCACGTGGTTCAGGCTGTTGGTAGAGTGAGTGATGAGTTCTCCTCATGCTCCTGTGACTCCTCTTCATCAGGGTATAGACCACCCTGGGTAGAGTCATTCTGGGCATCCCCCCCTCAGCCTGCCTCACTCCACTCACTGCCCTGGTCTTTGCCTTTGAACGCTGATGCCTTTAGAGTGTGAATGGGTCTCCACATCACCTAGCGGTCCCCTTTCCCTCCATCCACCACTGGGGACGCTTTCACCCCTGGGTACACTTCCACTCTTACTTTTCAGATGGGAAATCAGGGGCTGAGTGACTTGTCCAAGGAGATGGGGGTAATTGGAGGCACGTCTTGTCCAGTGCTCGGTCAGACCACTGGATAGAGGCGCCTCCTGCTTCCTGGCCCCGGGCCCCAAAGAACCCCCAGCCGGGAGACCCTACCAGAACCCTCAAGGTTGCGGCTGACCTGCCCTCCCTGCAGTAGAAGCTCTGGCATCCCTGGTGCCTCAAGACGCTGACCTCAGCTCAGACTTGTTTAGTGTGAAGCCTACAGCAGGGCTCTTGGACCTTGGCCTCAGGGCCCCTCTGCACTGAGACCTTCAGAGGCTAAGGGAGAGGGGCAAGGAGGGGGTGACCTGCCACCTCCGGGCAGCTGCCTCCTGCCCCTCAACCTCCCTCACCCCTGTGGGCCCCTTGAAGTAGATACTGGTCATTCAGGAGCACTTGCGTGCTCCGTTCTGTCTGACTCTGTGTGACCCCACAGGCTGCAGCCTGCCAGACTCCTCTGTAACTGGGGAGGAAAACCACCAAGTGTGAGTCTCTGGAGCTCCCGAGAGCACTCTGTTTGCTGGGGTTCAGGCTCTTCACATGATCAGGGCAGAGGGTGTGGGTCGGGAGGCCTGGCAGGGGGTGCGGAGGCTAGGGGGCCAGGGTCTGGGCCTGTGGACTCCCACCTCCAACCACCCCACCATGGCCGAGGACTCCCAGCTCCTGCCCCTTTCTGGGTGGGCCCCTCCCTGGGGGAGCAGCTGGGCCCCGGGACAGAGGGCCCACTGTGTGTGCAGGGGCAGCAGTGGGTGGCCTTGGTGGTTGGTGTGGATCCCAGGGCACCTGCAGTGCCTGGCGGGACAGAGACCAGAGTGGCTCCCAAGGCATGGGGGTGTCCACAGAGCAGGGCCGGGGAGTGGAGGGCTCATGTGGTTGACTCGCCTCCTTCGGGGGAAGTGCTGGGTTGCCTCCTCCCCACCCCCAGCCAAGGGGCTTCACCTGCTAAATGGCCCCTGTGGGTATGCAGCTCGTCTGGGGCCGGGGTCTAGGGGCTGCAGGGGCTGCCTGCCTGGCCAGAGAAAAGTCACCACCTGTCAACCTCTGACTGCCCTCTGGACGCCTGAGATAGGAACCCAGGCAGAGATGGAATTCCTAGAATTAGCCCCCAGGTAAATGGCTTCCCAGATTGTCTTTTTGTTATTGTTTAGTCGCTAAGTCATGTTTGACTCTTTGCAACCCCATGGACTGCAGCATGCCAGGCTTCCCTGTCCTTCACTATCTCACACTCAATGAGATGTAAGACATTCGATCCCTGGGTCAGGAAGATCCCCTGGAGGAGGGCATGGCAACCCACTCCAGTATTCTTGCCTGGAGAATCCCATGGACAGAGGAGCCTGGCGGGCTACAGTCCACGGGGCTGCAGAGAGTGGGACACAATTGAGCGTCTGAGCACCTGTTATTAAATGGCTCCAAACCAGTGGAACAAACAGCCCTAAATGGAAGTCTGCTGTGTGCACGGCCCTCAATCAAGAGCCGGTGGGGACAAATAAGGGGACAACGTCACTTTCAAGAAGCACCTACTATGCACTGAGTACTGTGCTTCCAAAGCCTTTGCCTGGACCACCTCCCTCAGTCTTCACAGCTCCTCCAACTAGTTGGGACTATTACCCAGGACAAGACTGATGTTCCAACGGCCCTTAGGTATACATAGGGGGCCCCAAACCTCTCCATCTTGGCCTTCCTGTTGTGCTCAGAGCAACCCCTCAACCACTAGAGCACCGGCCCCCCACCAACCCTGCCGTTGTCCCCATGCAAAAGTGCAGAGGTGTGAGCTTTGGGAATGGCTGGTGGAGGGAGGCAGAAGCAAACCAACTGGGTGATGAGAAAGCATCAGTGTCCTCACCCCCAGGAGACACAGACCAGTCAGAGGAACGAGCCTGGGAAGAAAATGAGCAGGAGAATTAAACCCCAACACGAGGCAGGGATGCAGGAGAGGGAACCACCCAGAGCCAGATGCTGGGCATCCGACTGCCATGCCCCTGCTCTTTCCAGTCCTGTGATGCTTCCACAAAGCGTCTGGAAAAGCACCTAGAACAGCACTAGGTGGACCACTGCCTCCCACTCTACTCCAGAGAGCTTGCTAACAGGTTCTCCCTCCCCTTGCAGGGCTCTGCACACAGCTGCAGACCACCCCCCAACCCCCAGAGGAGTCAGCCAGCTGGAAAAAGCAGCCCCTTCATTAAGGCAAGGAGGGGACTCCCACTGCAGCCCCTAGGTCCTGGGAAACTGCTGAGGAGACAAAATAAAATTAGAGAGAAGGGCAGTGAGCAGCTCACAGGGCAAGAGTGGGCGGTTCAGTCTCTCATCAGGCTGATTAGATGCGGTCCCAGCCCAGGCCCTGGGGAGACGTAACCCACCTCCTAAGGGGTTGAGGGCTTCCTCGTCAAAACCCAGGGGGCTCCAGCCACAGCCTTCTGGACAGAGCTTGGCTTCTCACTCTAGGAAGACCAAGCGTTCCCACAGGCACCCTCTGACCTGTGTGTCCAGCTGAGATTCATGTTCCTCATCTGTAAACTGGGTCTAATGAGCACTTAGCTCATGGTAATGACTGGATTCACCTAAACAAGGGGCCCTGATCCTGCCTCTACATTAGAACCAGGGGTGAGTGCTGTCCACTAACCCCCTACACTGGAATCAGAAACTTGGGGGTCGACCCAGGAATCAGCAATTTTAACACATGTTTTTTCTTAATTTTTTTTGGGGGGGGTAGGTCATGTAGATCTAGGAGTCTAAGCCTGGACACCAGGGGAGTCCCCGGGCTTCAGCATTTTAAGTCTCCCACAGTAGCTCTGAATAAGCTACCACCCCTCTGGACCACACTGAACCTTCCCATCCATCATACAGAAAGTCCCTGCCTGGCTCCCGGGCTGGGAGGGCTTCAAGGCTGGGCTTAGCTGGCCCCTCCTGCACGTGGCCTGGCTTCTCCCAGCATCCCAGCTGGAGAGACAGACACTGGGAGAGACCAGACGGAGCAGAAAGCAAGGCTTCCTCCTGTCCCTATGGGAAGGTTCCACCCGCACCCACCCACAGTGCTGCGCTGTCCCATCCCATGGATTACAAGCATGTCACCAAAGCCAGCCTGGGTTCGAGGGGAGGGAGATCAGACTCCTGGGGCGGGTGGTCCCATTATAGAAGCACACATCGTGTATGGACACCTTGGGAGCAAACCTCCTCAGGGGAGCGTCTGAAAATCAGGTGGGGCTTTGCAGTTGAGGACTGGGCCTTTATGTCGCATCAGAAGGGTCTTTTGTAGACGAAGGTCATAATCAGAGGCGGCGAGTAAACTTGGGAGACAAAATAAAATTAGAGGGAAGGGCAGTGAGCAGGGGCTTCCTGACAACCCTGACCCCTGCTGCCCTCCTCAGCTTGCCCACACTGGCCTGTCTGGGGCCCTGACTCTGTCCCAGCCCCGCTCTGTGGGACAAGCGCTCTGCGGCAGTGCAGACAGGTCCAGAGGACTGAAGACACAAACAAGAAACACTTGTGCAGCAAGCCCCACAGGCTTTGCAGCAGTTTCCTTCTGGAAAAATCCACCGACTTGCCACTGTCTGGGCCAGGGCAGCTTCCCGGAACAAATGGACTTCATCCATCACCTGCCTGTGGGCGTTCAGTGGCTGTGTTTCCCCTGGTCCTCAGGAGCCTCTTCCTGGATTCTTCCTCCCACTCTTGCCCTTAAGTCCATGCCTGGCCACTTGCCTGCTAGACTGACAACGTTGATGATACAATCAACTGCCCAGAGCAGAGATGAGTGACTCATCCCCGAGTGACTCGCTCAGCTGTCTGCAGGCACCTCCCTTCATCTGGCAGGCCAGGCCTGCAGGGAGCTGAGCATTCCATCACTAGGCCAGGAATTAGCATATTAGGTCTGAATCTGGGAAAAACTGGCCCTAGCCTAAACTTAGCAGGGCTTTAACTTGCTGCTCTGGAATCTCGCCTGGTCTCAGAACAGGGAGGAGTCCCCTCCTGTGACCTTGCAGTGTTTTTCAGTTGTTGACTCTTTGCAACCCCAGGGACTGCAGCACGCCAGGTTTCAAACACATCATTCCCACCCCAGTCTTCAAACTCTACCAAAATGACAAGTCTGCGACATGGGAGTTAAAAAATAAGGCCAGTCTTTCCTGACCCCCTCAAAACCTCCACCTCTTTGACTGATGCTAAAAACCCTCGTTAGGCTGAGAGGGTACACCACATGAATGCAAGAGCTGAAAGGCAGGTATAGGATGAGAGGCTGGAGGCTGGGATTATGGGCTCTCTTTTCCCAAGATTACAGGTCTCACAATTTAACAAGCTTTAAAAAGAGGTTTTGTAAAGCAAGAAAGACCCAATTAAAATTAAAATCCTCCTAAAATGGCTATGCTAAATCTTTGTGTCTAAGTGAAGCCTTTGCAGGATGGGGAGGAAGGCTGCTGGAACGGGGGTAGGGCTGTGTGTGAGGCCCACCCTCACCTCCTCCACACTTGCCTGCAGGGGGTCCTGCCTTTTCTGGTGGGACTGACAGTCCAGACAAAAAGATGCACAAGTGTTCGGGCTTCTGGACTCCAAGGCTGAAGAAGCCAAGCCCTGGATCATTTTCTGTAAAATACCAACCACCACATGCATAGGTAGAGGGGAAATCAGAAACATTCAGTAACCGACTTTCATGGGATGCAGTATGATTGAGGATTTCTCCTTCCTAGCTTATAGTTTGAATTCCTTTCTAGTAGTCAGAAGTAAAGATTATAAACAGAAAAGTGAACACCTTTTGAATGGCAACAATCACTTGGCTCTGTCCGTGCTGAGGCGTGTGGGGGTGGGAGCCTGTCCTCTCGGCACCCAGTTCTCCTGGCCCCTGGGGAAGAGCCCAGGTTTGCAGAAAGGCAGTAATGGCTCCAGACAGACATGGGGTGAGAGGCGATAGGACTAGAAATGCACCCCCCCCAGAACCCCATAGAGCTTCACGACCAGCAAGATGTTAGTGCAGAAGGCAAACACAACACATTACCGTGAGGGGCACCTAGTTTAAAGCTCTGCTGCACTACAGACCTGGCTGGCTCAGAAGGGGAACCCCTTGAGCCACCAAGCATGACCAGAACTTGGTCCCCAGCATCCTGGCCACCTATACCACACCCAGCAATGGCTGTCCAAACCAAGTGCCTCTCGCTAAGCCCTGAGGCAAGGTGGGCCGGCAGCCACAACTCCTGGGTCCAAGTGCAACCCCAGACACACCCGAGTGCTGGTTACCGGGATGTCAGGTGAGGACAGAGACACGGTTAGGAACCCAGACTGTTTAAATCAACAAGAGCAGAAACGGCTTGTGTCCAGGCCTGTTGAGTAAATTTTAGCTGCTTAACTGGCTGGGAAGACAAGACTTCAACATCAGTTTAACATTTGTTCAAAACCAATGTCTTACAACCCCCAAACCAGTTATAACTGATTAAGACTGCTAAAAGCAGTGGGGTGGGTGAACTTTTTTACAGTCTCCAAGTATATCTTTCAAATAATTATAAAAGATGTAATAAAACTTCAGAGGTGGAAATCTGGCAGATACCACCTCAAGGCTCAGTGACGGATGATGGGGCAGACGAACCCTTATGAATAGGCCTGTCCCTTGAATGTGAGGATGAGAAGAGAGGCCAGGACAGTGCCAGGCAACTACCCCACCACCCCAAAGCTGGGCTGCAGCCTCGACGCACTGGGCCTGTTTCCCCCAGAATCACTCCACAGACAGGAGAGCATGGATTATTTTATTGGATGCTTTATAAAAAGTCCAAGCACACACATACTGTGCCCCCACCAGGAAGGGAGGGGTTCACATTAGTTGTTCTTATACCCTCAAGATAAGCCTCTCCCCACAAATATTTGTATCCCAGCTACAAAAATGGAGTTGCAAAGGGTATATATAAAGATACGGTATTTTTCTTGCTCTTGTTATAGTACAAACAGCTGAAGGTGACTACCGATCTGTGAGTAAGAAAGGGGAAAATCACTTGACAAAGGGATGGAATGTCTGTTACCTGCAACGAGTAGCTGACTCATCTGCCATTAACAGGTACCTACCCTAAATTACAGGGATGCGGGCACATGAAACTTGAGATGACATGTGCAGGGCCCCTGCTGATTACACTCGCTCCAGAAGGCACGTGATTCCGCACCCCTTCTTCATTACTACAAATTAGAGGAGAACCCAGTACTTAAGATTCTACCCACTGAGGTATTAACTGCATCAAGATTAGTTATGTCCAAGGAGCATGCAATAGAAATATTTTTAAACCAACATGGTTAAGTGTTAAGATCTTTAGAAATCAAAATATGTATTCACATCATTTTAAGCTGAAGTCAAGATAAATCAAGTCAATCTTCTGTGGTAATGATTTGAGTGCAAGTGATGCTGGCTTTCTTCACATTCAGTCCTTCACTCAGTTGTTCTTGAACAGGTCGATGCAGCTTTGCAGGAGGGACACGTTGTTCTGGAAGAAAGGAATCCAGTGAATGCTCCAGACCTCCCACCTCCAAGTCACCTGAGCTCAGGCCTCAGCCCCACGGACATCTGGGCTGGTGCCTGTTTTTCATGCAGTGACACCTGAGCCACAAGTCCCCTCGCCCTGGTCACTGCCCTCAGCACCCTCACCCCACGCCCACCCCAGGTCTGCTCCCACTGTAGCCATGCCAACCCCACTCATGTGGCTGAACCTACATGCAACATAAATGAGAGGTCAAAGGCCTCGGAAAGACTGGATAAAAAGTTGCTAAAAATCAGTTGTGGGTGAGATTACCAATGATAAATATTCACATAGGACTTGGCAGGATATGTTTTACAAAGTTCTCACTTTAAAGGAATTCAAATAACTTAGAATACTCAGAACATTATGTATAAATGACATACAGACGATACTTTAAAACTCAATTTAGAAGGTCAGATATGGTAGGACTTAGAGAACCAAGTGAGGAAACATCTCTGTTGTGGTCAAAATAAAGGAATCCAACACACCACAAATGTCCAGTCTCCCTGCTTTAGCCAGTGCAGACGAGCAGTGACACTGACCCAACCGCCCTGGGCCAGACAGCACCCTAAGGGGTCAGGGTCAGCTGCACCCAGCAACCACCCAAAGAGCTTCGGGCCAGGGTACAAAAACCCCGAAGAGCTCGGGCAAGACTCTAACGTGCTCCAGCACTGCTCTCCATCTCTTCTGGGCTAAATTATCCTTCACACAATACATATATAAGGACGTTATTCTTCCTTTTTAAACCAAAAAGGAATTAGTAACAGAAGTCTAAAGTTAGCAAATTGGCAAATTTAAGCTTGCAATTGCTATGATGGCTGCTTACAAATTACTAGGACAAGCCCTCCACAGCATGGCCCACAGGGCGTCAGGAGGGAAGCAGGGTAACTGCCACCAAGAATGCTCTTCTCACAAAGCAGCTTTTCATCAAGACTACATTTCAGATTTCTAGTTTGCAGTGGAAAAAAATACTCCATCAAGTGGCTCCCATCCACCCACAGGGGAGTAAGACCACAAAGCCAGCCCCAACTGCATGATGATACTGGAGTAGTGAACTGGAAGTTAATTTGAAAAACACCCTCCAAAGCTGACTCGTGTGAAGATAAGACTTACCCTGGCATGCTTTATTTCCAGTTCAGACATTTCAATTAGATTCTTCCTGAACGCTGCCACTCTCTTCCGCTTGAAATTGATCAGCTCTACAAAACAACGTTTACCAAGAAAAACTGAGCAATTCCCGTCTTTAACTTCCATACCTCATTTTCACAAACAAAATGATCTCCAGAGCTCTGGTTCCCACCACACCTCACCTTTCACTTCTCTCTGCCATCGGAACACACACCTGACATGGAAACTGTCCCTGAGCACCTGGGGTTCCCTGAGCTGAGCTGCTTGGCCTTTTCCCTCCAGGATGCAGTGTGTGTGGCGAGTGGGCGGGGAGGGGGCCACACTGACTTGCAGCAAGGGTCTTTTTATGGGTTATTTTAAACTTCCTTTGATCAAATCCCCCTCAGCCACAGGGGGTGCTGAGGGTCTGAGAAGTAAACTCACGCTCTCGAACCTTATCTACACAGCACCAAGCAGAAAAGAAATGTCACGTTAAGAGTCACGTAAAAACTCAGAAACATATACTGACGTTAATGACAGTAGTTCAGATGTTATCAGGCTGGTCGTGCAGGATGTCATAATAAGCTCTCCTCCTTCCCTCCAGGATCAGACAGAACTCAAGAGACACCCATCCGTCTCCCAGGACGCCTGCCCACCTTGCTGTGCTTGTTCAACAGCTCCCATCTAGTCAGCCACAACTTTAGAGCCTCAACCTAGGGCCACGAGGCTAAGAGCCCCTCATCTTGGTACCCTACAGGACACTGTACTTTTACAGGCAGTACACCCAGGCTTATCAAATGCCATCAGCACAAACCTTCCGCAACAGAGTTTGGCCTAAGTTGGCACCATTTTAAGAAAAACACAAAAAATTATCAAAGCCACTAACTCTGGTCTATATAATTACCTGAGATTTCAATGCAGTAGCTTTGAAGTGTCCTTTTTCCTTATACATTTAAATTAGCTATTTTTTCTTTTAAAGCTAGAATTTTACTTTAAGTACAGGGCAGTAAGGAGGAGGTGCCTCTCCAAAAGAAATTCCAAGGGCAGCCGCATGGGTGTGTCCACAGGCCACGAGCAGAGATTCTGCACAGAGGAGCCCAGTCCCTCCCAGGGAGGGCCCCATGGTCCTGGCCAGACTCAGCCAAAACAAAGGAGCAGAACCCTCCAGATCCACGGAGGAGGGGAATGTTCTGAGAGAACAGTCTTATGATGAGATATGGATTTTACATGGAAACCTAGAGTTTTGAAGGGGGAGGGTGTCTTGAGGATGAATCCAGTACACAATCCACCATAACGCACATTCACATTCTGTAAGACCACAGTCTTCAACTTTTGCTCTGCTATGTTTCACAGCCCCTAAGAGCTTCACGGTAGTGAGATCCCCTATGGAAAAGACTACCTATTACACTCATGTTTAATGGAAATGGTATGCCATCTCCCAATAAAGTTATAAAACTATGCTTTATCTTCTTATTTTTGACATGTGGAATCTAAGTTTCCTGACCAGGGACTGAACCTGTGCCCCCTGCATTAGAAGCGTGGCATCTTAACCACTGGATTACCAGGGAAGTCCTAAATTATTTTAAAAAGCCCATTATCCAGGAATGGTAGAGGGCAAGAAAGAACCCTGGACATGGACCAGAACTGAGTCACTATCATGGACTCATGATCCCTGAGGAGCAGGTGTGTATGCACACACCCTGACACTTCCTCACTGTCAGTGGAAGGGCCTAGGAGAAGCAGCACCCCAGAAGCAACGGGCACACAGTGTACTCAATATGGGCTCCTGGAAGAAATGGCGATTTTCAGGGCTGGAGTAGGAGAAGTCTAAGACTAAAACAGAGTATCTAAACCTTCAAAAAGACGGGGGTGTCACAGCACACGCAGCTTAAAGGCATGCCCATGGGCTCACCCTGGACAGTATAAACACCAAAATAGCTTAATACACTGAAAAACTTTAAAGCTTCTGGAAAAGGAATCCAGAATTCTAGTAAAAATGATTTTAAAAAAGTAAGGGAGAGAAGGGAAAGCCTGTGCTGATAAAGGATAGACAGCACTGAAGGCTGGCCTGGAAAGGAGGGCTGGAGTGCAGGAGAGACAACTGCCTCTGGCCACGTCCAGGGAGGAAGGGCGATGCCAGTCTCAGTCTCCTACAGTCTGTTCATCAGCAGCTCATAGGATAAAAAAGTCAAGTACACAGTGGACAAACCCCTGACCGTGTCATCAAAACACACAGATATGAGGGGATGATGGACTCAACATATCCTCAAATGTGATGCCCTCGAAAGGACACAATTACACAGCACCCAGAACCCAATCGTGAGGAGATAGACCAAACAAAAGTGAGGGACATCTGTTAATATTTGTAAAAAGAAATCAGTCTTCCAAAAGACAAATGTGATTTAAAACAAACAAACAAACCAACCAAAAAAAACAAACTAAACCTGAGATGTGTTCCTTCCAGATTAAGGAAGATTTTAGAGTGAAAACTAAATGCAACCCACAATGGTAACTGTATTGCAGAAACATAGGCAAGTTTTTACAGATAAAACAACTAAGGATATAACTTAATCTCAAACAGTTAAAAAAACACACCCAGATGTGTTCATAAAATTGCACACAGTAGGAGCTCATGAACGTGTGCAGGTGGCACCGAGGACATGTGCGCATCCTCTGCACCATCTGGACAACTTGAAAAGTGAAAGTAGGGACTTTCCTGGAGGTCCAGTGAGTTAAGAATCAGCACTGCAATGGCGGGGCTATGAGTTGGATCCCCGGTCAGGAACAAGGATCCCATGTGCCGAGGAGCAACGAAGCCAGCCAGCGTGCCACAACTGGAGTCCATGCGCAGCCACGAGATTATCTCACATCCTGCAATGAGGACCTGACAGAGCAAATACCAATATTTTTTAAAAAGAAAGCAAAAAGAAAGAAGCGGCCTCACTCACCTTCTTTTGCAGATTCAGAGAGCTGTTCAAACTTCTGGCAGCATTCCTGCTGGTGTGTCTCGGCCAGCTTGACATCTTTGCTCTTTAACCGGGCCTTATCCAGCGCTTTATTTGAATTCTCATAGTCGATGAGGGCTTTGGTGCGTCGGTATAAGAGATCCTAGAAAGCAAATCAACAGACATGATACATGGTAGTTAAACCTATACTGGAGAATCTCTAGAACAGAACAGGAAGACCATCTAAAGTCTCTAAGAACAAGACAAGTACCTTGGTTTACTGCCTGAAAGGTCAGACGGCAGCCACCTCATGTACTTCCACCCCTTAAGATCTCAACATGAGGCAGGGAAGGGCAATTAATTAATGCAATGTTGAGTCTTCCCAGACTTCTCAAAATGCATCAAGAGAAGGAACCAAACAGTGATGACCACAGGGTTATTTCCCAAAAGAAAACATGTCAAAAGACTAATCGCTTAAAATAAAACTAAACTATGGGGAAAAGAATTTCTACTTCCTGATGACCTTTCCCCATTAGCTTAAAATTTTATGCTGCCTAATTTAGTACATTTCATATAAAAATCGTATCAACAACCTCAGATATGCAGATAATACCCCTCTAATGGCACAAAGTGAAGAGTAACTAAAAAGTCTCTTGATAAGGGTGAAAGAAAGGGAAAAAGTTATCTTAAAACTCATCCAAAAAAAAAAAAAGGTCATGGCATCCGGTTCCCAGCACTTCATGGCAAATGATGGGGAAAAAGTGGAAACACTGACAAATTTTGTTTTCTTGGGCTCCAAAATCACTAGACATGACTGCAGCCACAAAGTTGAAACACACTTGCTCTGTGGAAGAAAAGCTATGATGAACTTAGCATATTAAAAAATAGACACCACTTTGCCATGGTTTTTCCAGTAGTCATGTATAGATTTGAGATTTGGACCACAAACAAAGCTGAGAGCCAAACAATTGATACTAACTGTGGCACTGGAGAAGACTCTTGAGGGTCCCGGGGACAGCAAGGAGATCAAACCAGTCAATTCTATAGGAATTCAACCCTGAACATTCACTGGAAGGACTGACGCTGAAGCTCCAATGCTTTGGCCACCTGATGCGGACAGCCAACTCAATGGAAAAGACCCTGATGCTGGGAAAGACTGGGGACAGAAGGGGGCAACAGAGGACAGATGGTTGGATGGCATCACCGATTCAATGGACATGAGTTTGAGCAACAGACGAATGTGAGATAGTGAAGGACAGGAAAACCTGGTGTGCTGCAGTTCATGGGGTAGCAGAGTTGGACATGACTTAGTGACTGAAAGATAATGATGACATAAAAATAATTTAAACATGTCGTTAGGACAGTGTAGACAGTGAAGAATGCGTGTTCCATTCCCAAATGTCACTCTGCTTACACTTCACCTTGCTTTTGGTTAAGCGATGCTTCATGACTCAAAGGATGCAGTGACAACTACAATTCAATAAAAGAACACAAACCCCAAAGCCCTTCCTGCCTCAGAAAGAGCCCCTTAGGTGTATGCCCACTTATGTCCCCATCCAGGAGCATATTAACTCCCCAAACTCCTATCTGTCTGTATTAACTCCCCAAACACTTATTGGCTCCAGGCCCCTGAAGAACACACACTAAGGACTTGGTATCACACCTAAGAAGGCACGTCACTGAGAAGATCTCAATCGAAGATGGACCTGGGAGACACACACACCCTCAGAATAGAACGAACTGAGAGACTAACTTCCACAAATACCTGAGGCACAGAAGACCCAGCCTGACCTCCCCTCCCGAGCAGTGAGCGCCCAGCCAATCAGCTTCTGCTCGGGACCAGCGCCCTCGTACCAATGACATGCCTTCCCAGACTCTTTGTCTTTGCACTCCTTGCCCCAAAATACAGCCCACTCCAGACCTTCAATGCAATCTCCTGTGGCTTCCCAGGCAGCATGCAATTCCTCTGCTCTTCCTGAATAAACTGGCATTTGCCTCAGTTTACTTCTTTACTTAGGGTGACATCACTTACATGAACAATCCTAACAAATTCCCATCTCCCTGCATTTCTAACCCAGAGAATGCACTTGCATCACCAGGCCCTGTTTGGGAGAAGCCCTCACCTTGGCAGCCTCTATGTTGAGCATGTAGTATCGCAGGAGCTCTGTCAGCTTCAAGTCTTCATCTGAGGAGACTCGACTCTCCACTTTCTGTTAAACAACAAAACAAAGCAAAGGCCACTGTCATCTAAGCAGGAATCTACAGACTATAAAATGTATACTATGAAGACCAGCGTAAAAATCCTTACCCTAAGTTTTTCAAACAGCTCAGCCACCTTCAACAGGTACCTGCAAATATACACGATTCTGACTTAAGGTCTTAAATACACTACCACCCACTAGACCAAGCCTAGTAGAACAGTCAGTCATTCCATGGTCACAGCTGGGCAGTGGCTCCAGGACCCAGCCCCACCCTGCCCAGACCCTAGAATCCAGATGCTCAAGCCCCTGACATAGATAATACATGCACACCCTCTTATATATGTTAAATCATCTTTAGATTACTTCCTGTGCCTGATAAAATGTAAATGGATGCAAACAGTTTTAAGTACAATGTAAATGCTATGCAAATAGTGGCTGATGTGCAGCAAATTCAAGTTTCGCTTTTTGGAACTTTCTAAAAAATGTTTTTCTATCTGCAGTTTCTTCTAGTTTGCAGATGCAGAACCCATGGATATGGAGGGGGCCAACTGTACCATCTCATACCAGAAATAACCTGAATAGAGACACTGAAAAACCTCACTCAGTGACAAATCCAAACAAATTAATCAAACCACCCGGTGGTTCAGGTGATAGAAATCTGCCTGCCAACACAGGAGACAGCCCCTGATCTGGGAGGCTTCCACATGCCGTGAAAGGGAAACCAAGCCCGTGTGCCACAACTACTGAGGCTGCATGCCTAGAGCCCTGAGCTCCGCAACAAGAAGTCCATGCACCATAATGAGAACAGCCCCAGAGCAGTCAACGAGTAACTTAAAAAACCACGAAAACAGACACATATATGTCTGACAGCAATCAAGTCCTTGACAACAGTTACCACACTTGGTACAGAAGTGCCCTGAACTCCCTATAGATGGCTTAGAAGTACTCCTGTTTGGAGGGTGTATAAAATGCATGCTGGAGACCATCCACCCTCAATGGGCTTGTACTCAAGACAGAACTGAACTATGCAGCCCTTATCCGTCATACTCTTAATTGTGCAACAGTTTTCAACTAGGGGATGAGAGAAAATGTCTCAACAAAAACTTACTTCTTGATGACTGTAGGCTCCTCTAAAGCCAGGCTATGCAAGCAGGCTGCGGTGTGGATATAATCATCTGCGACATCTGTGGGAACAGGGACAGCCCTTTCACGTGAACAGAGCTGGCACCTGAGCAGAGGTAGGGAGCTAGTGGGTGAGTGCACTCACTTTTATGAGATCTGGTCATCCTGTCAGCCTTTGCACAGGAATCCTTGATCCTGTTGTAATAGTTGATGAGGAAAGTCTTCTCTTGCTCAAAAAAATCATCTACCTCCTAAAAGGGAAGGAAAAAAAGTTTCAAAGAAGCGAAACTTCTACATAAGAATATATATTTTATATTTTGGGCATAAGAAGTTTAACCTCTAAGGACCACGGAAATTTAAATAATTTTTAAAATTAACATTTCACACCAGGGATTAGCAAAAGTGAAAGGCTGGCAAGAAACATCGAGAGAACCATTTTGAAGAGCCATTTAGCACAGCCCAGTAAACCTTGCTGACCTCCAGCAGCAATTCCACTAAAGTGGTGGTCCAGCTAGGTCTTGCTACCTTGCCTTAGATATCTGCATTTCTGAAACATGGCCTGGGATGCAATACTGGCATCTGGGGGGCACTGACCAGGGATGCCGAACCCCCTACTACAGACAGGTATCAGCACACCACCCAGAGACAGCCCAAGAGCTTCCAAACTTCTGACAAGGCCTGTGTTACCCACATCCTAGTCTCCTTACTCAAGACCACAAGTGGCAAAATCAGACACCAGACAGTAACTGAGGAGCAAAGAAATAAACCACACCTAGGACGCTACTGAGAAACTTGGACATCTATTTATGTTCCAGAACAGCACTGTCCAACAGAAATAACGTCAGCCAAACATGCCACTTAGAACTTTCTACTTAGTAGCCACAGTATAAAAAGAAACAGGTAAAATTACTTCTCATATTTTGTTTTCTTCATTACCAAAGGCCTACAAATCCAGTGTTTAAACAAAACAGAAACCTCGGTCCCTTAATTACACCAGGGCACCGCACTGGTCAGGTGCTCAGCTCCACACAAGGCAGGGGCTGCAGGGACGCGCAGCTGTGGAGAGCAGCACCAAAGACTGGCCACGTAGCTTATGTTCTTAAGGATAATGGAGTGTCGCTTCCTTACAGAAAAGGAGACAACAAAAACTGAAGCGTGAGGCTCTTATCCCTTCTCCTGGGAAAGAACAGGTATTTTGGGAAAATGAGCCAAAGTTCAGTAAGTTGATAAAAATAACCAAAACTTGAAAATATTTCCATTTTGAGAAGCTAATACCATTTGTTTCACAAATACCTATTCTGAAGAAAGAAAAGGTCACCTATTCACACGAAGAGAATTTTCTTAAACAGTTAGAAGACACTTACTTTAACTCCTGAAAAAAGAACTTCATCAGCACTTTTCACCACACTTTTAAAAAAGCCACCAAACATCTCTTTAGTATTTTTTCGCCTGACACTTAGCTGAAAAGAAATTCAAAACAGTTAATGGTACATGTATTTTCCATCAAGTTCTGAACACATCTGTAGTAACTGTTCACTAGTGTAAGCACACCCAAGACACCTTAAACCCCATTGTAACCGCATCTAAAATATTAAGCAAAACAACTAAACCTAACGACAGGTGATAATTCTATGACTCAGGAGGTATTCTGAAAAACTATCTATGCGTCAAGTCTTGTGTGTGAGTGCTCAGTCATGTCTGGCTCTTTTCGACCCCATGGACTATAGCCCACCAGGTTCCCCTGTCCATGGAATTTTCCCAGCAAGGTATTTAAGTGAGCTACCATCTTCTACTCCAGGGGATCTTCCTGGCCCAAGGATTGAACCAGAGTCTCTTGCATATTCTATGACTCTGGAGATACTTTGAAAAACTATCTAGGCATCAAGTCTTGGTGCCCTTAAATTCTGGGTAGAATTGTTATGCTATTATTCATTGGTTAGAAGACTATGAGGAAATTTGTAAGTCAGTGCTTGACTCATATATAATAAAGAAAAAGAATGTATCCTTTTAAGGCAACCATATGTCTCCTTTCAATGAAAAAAACAAATGTGGATCAACTTTCAAATAACCCCAAAATTAACTGAAGGGGTAAAGGAAAATCCAACTTTGAAAGTCAGTTTTTCAGAAACTATGTATTTTTTTGTACACTGCAATTAGATTGTGGAAATGGAATTAAAATAACTTACATCTTGATCATATTCCAAGAACACGTGGAAGTTGCGGTCCTTACTGAGAACAGGGTGGGAAGAGAGCCGCTGGAGAAAGACTTCGTGTGAAGACACTGTCTTCTTGAAGACAGCAAGGTACTCCCTGCAACACAAGGCACACAGTGCCACTCAGCCCACCACCCAGCACCACTCCTGGGCGCCAGCACACTCCCCCACAGCCACACACACCACCTGAACTGGCCCCAAGCAGCCTGGCTTAATGCAGCATCCAGCTAGGTAATGAGGCAGCTCTAATTTGGGAATTTTTGGAACAGCCATGGAAGGGGATGGAGCCGGCAATGGCAGCCCACTACAGCACTCTCGCCTGGAGAATCCCAGGGACAGGGGAGCCTGGGAGGCTGCAGTCCATGGGGTCGCAGAGAGTCAGACACAACTGAAGCTATATGACTGAGCGACTTCACTTTCACGCATTGGAGAAGGAAACAGCAATCCACTGCAGTGCTCTCGCCTGGAGAATCCCAGAGAGGAGAAGCCTGGTGGGCTGCCATCTATGGGGTCGCAGAGTCAGACACAACTGAAGTGACTTAGCAGCAGCAGCATGGAAGGGGAAGTGGCATAAGCAGAGTTGATGGACACATCTGTCAAGCCCAAACCCACGTGCAATTACAGCACACAACAATGGCTTCTTTAAAACCAGGACAGTCCTTTAATTCTGCAGCCATGTACACAGCCATGAGTCTAACAAAGCTGGGAACTATCAGAAATTACAAAGTGGCTTTATCTCAACCTACACACTCTACGCTCAACAGCAGGAGACCAACTCTCCAAGTTTGGTGCTCTATCCTCAGAGCTGCCCGTGCAGGCCTGGCAGGAGTGTGAGCCCAGGCCTAGCTCACCTGGGCCTGTGGCAGCATATTGGCAAGAACTGCTGAAATGGACCCCAATGAATAGGACACGGGCAAGAGGAAGGAGCAGGATGATAGTTCGTGCAAACCTCCAACTATGGCATGAAGAATCCATTTTTGTTTCAAAGAATTACAATCAGATTAAAGTAAGCTTCTTGCAGACCTGGACTTCTTTCAAGCCATCAATGCAGCCATTGTTAGAATGCTTCCTTGTTAACAGCACTTGCTACAATCTAATTTCAACTGTATTTCCAGTAAATAAACATCAGGGAAGAAAGCTTTTGTACATTACAGTCTAAAGTTTAGTTCTTCACTTTGCCAGACCAACATTCCATGACTAGCATTGTTTACAAAGAGAAAAATTAGTCTAAACAGTATCACCAGGTGGTTCAGTTGCTAAGTCGTGTCCGAATCTTGCAACCCCATGGACTGTATGTAGCCTGCCAGGGCTCCTCTGTCCGTGGGATCCTCCAGGCAAGAATACTGGCGTCGGTTGCCATTTCCTTCTCCAAGTATCATCAGGGAATCATCTAAAGACCAGGCTCCCATACCCCCATGCAACTCATTGACAGCAGCCATGCCATTCATTAACTGCTACACCTGAAAACCTTAGCTGGCAGATTCTCTTTGCTGTACAATGTCATTTTTCTCCTCAGAAGACAGGGCCCCATCAAGGAAAGTCACTTACGCTTCTAGCTCTTGCTTCATCTTGGCAAATTCTTCTTTCGTCATTGACCCTTCACCCTCTCCCAGCTTCTGCATCTTCTCTCGAGGGCCATCGAAGTCAGGCTTGGTCGGTGCCGGCGGGATCTGCAGGCAAGGTACTGACTTCCTGAGCACCCTCACGGCCCACACCTCACCCCACAGGAGGCGGGGGAAGCGGGGCTCTCTGAAAGTCAACTGTGCTTTCTCTTACCCTCGTTCCTTTTGGCCATTTAAAAAAGAAGGGTCCTCCCTACAACTGGGCACTCACTTTGACATCTGTTCGGTTAACAGCTTAACAATTTATAAGGCAAACTGTATATCCTGCTGCAACTATCTAATTGATATATTACAACCAAGGCTAAAATAAAACCAATGAAGAAGCACCATCCAGGTAATAATCTCTGGACTTACAAGTAATTTTTTTATTCCAGGACAGAAGATTCTAATTTTGCATGAGCATTCTTAAAAGCTTCAGTACTGATTTTAACTATTTGGCCAGATTCTTGGCCTGGCAGGTCAAGCCACATTTCTCTGTCATTTAAAATCAGCTCTCTTTCTGTAGCCAGGCATCAACTCTCCACAGCTGAGCACAAAGACAACTGCCTTCTCAGCAGACTACACACAACAACCACCACCACCAGTATCAATTCAACTCGATGGCTGAAAGGAAATGCCACACCCAAAAGTAGACAAGACTTTACACCACGGAAATGCTTACCCTCTTAGACTGTAGACTATAAAACTGTGCTTCTAACATTGTTTTCACTTACTTTAGACTTTACCAGTAACAGCTAACATATACTCTAGTTGACAGATGAACTCAGACTATTTTCACACCCATTATACAAAGTGGGTAAATCTCTCAAAACAAAATACCAAGGTATTAGAAACTGGCTTCGATAATTATCTGATTATTCAAAATGCACTTACAATAAGCCCAGCATAGTCTGTAGTTTCAATAAGAGTATCATGTAGCCACACAAAGTCTTCATGTTGCCTTGTAACAGAAAACTCTGGGCTCTGAAACGTGGGCAGTGTGGTCTGTAAAGAAAAAACAAAGTGACAGTTACCTACCATTTTCCGAAAAAGTGGTTTGGGTTTCATGCAGTGCACAATGGGAAAAATGCACAATAAATCATCTGGTTTTTAAGAGATCTAATAAAGAACAAAGTGGCAACACATGACCTCCCTACCACTAGGAAAGTCAGAGCTAAGATTCAATGTGTTCTTCAAAGAATTCTAGTCACCCAGCTCCACCTTTCAGCTTGACTCAAGACAGATATACGCACACTGCCTCCTGAGGAACAGGTATGCTAATCACGCACCAGGGCAGCAGAGAAACCCATGAGGGGGAGGACCTCAGGGACACACATGTGCTGGGGGAGGCACCCGCCAAAAGCTCTCGCTCCAAACGTCCTGCCTCAGACTGTGCCGACGCCACTCTATCTAGACCTATACCTCAGTCCCTCACCTGTAAGATGGCCATCAGAAAAAAATCATAATGGAAATCATGTCCAGAAAATCAGGTCCATGTAACCCCTTTACAACAGTGCCTGGCATAAGACAAGCACTGAGTACACCTGACTAGCACGGAAGGAGAAAGGCTAAAAATGTTCCTGAAAGGGCTCTGAGAAGTTAAACTTCCTGTCGTTTTCAGCCTGGCATAGTGCTTTTGTCAAATTAGAAACCTGGAGAATTAATACAACATGGTAAATCAGTTACACTTGAAAATGAAATTTTTTAAATTTGGAGAAAAAGTCTTGAATCATAACAGGTTAAGTGATGGCCAAGAACTGAGCAAAGATGGGAAAAGCAAGCACTTGCCACGCATGCAAATTAGAAACAAAGGTGGAGCTGTGCAGGACTGGTGTGCTTCCCAGGCAGAACACAAGCCCCACTCACACCAGCAGAGTGGGCCCAAGGCTCCCCCACAGTGCACAGGGCTTAACAGGAGCAGGCATCTGACGAGTGAGGAGGGGCCTCCCTCAGGAGTGCTACCCTTCAGCAGCACTTCAGCTCACGCCCACTGTGGCAGATGTAACCTGGCACTGTTTTCACCACTGCAGTCATTCTGTCACTTACCTTGGTGTGCACTGTAAATTTGACTTTATCTCTCTCACTGAGTGCATCAGGTATGTCAATCTGAAGCGAGGGATCAACATTCAGGTCCACTGACACAGATCTCAGCTGAAATACATTTTTTAGCTATTAGTCTCAAGTCCACTTTAGTCCTAAAAGGCATCCTTCCAAAAATGGGGTGCTAGTAATAACTTTTAGCAATCTATGCATGACCATTTAGAACACAGTCAGTTGAGGTATCTATTTGCAACTGCGGGGACAACTGCTCTTCAGTGCATGGGTGCGTCCCGTGAATTCCCATAATCTAAAAAAGGCAACTATGTGATTCTCATCTCATGTACATCACATACTTTGTATGAAAAACAAATTTAACCAAATACTTAAAGAACTGTACTAAGAAGGCTTCAAATAGATAGAAATGAAATCGTGAACTTCCTACATACATGCCCAAATTACAAAAACATTCAAGAGGTGTTAGAGGCTGGGATAACCTAGAGACAGAAGGTACAAAGAACAGTCATGTGGTGTGAGATCTTGGATGGAGAAAAAAATCCGCTCCAGAGTGGACCTATGTATATTCAGGGACTGTCTCAAGGAGATGAGAGATCTAGAACAGGAGATGAGCTGTAAAAACCAACAAAGGCATAAACTATCAGAATTCCACTGATTACATATAAATAAAGCAGACGGGTGAGCACTACCATGGAAACAAAAATAACTTATTTTTGTGAGCTGGAAATTCAAGAGGAAAATACTCAACTCCAATTTTGCCAGTTTTAAAAGAATTCTTTAAAGAAGTGTATTTTGGGGGAAAAAGTGGCTAAATGGTTTCTCTTAAAAAGAAAATTCCTACTGAATCTAAAATATGGTAAATTCTTTCATTCTTAAGACAGATAGGCTGACAGTGGATCTGAAGACCTGTCAGATGAGAAACTGCATGGATTAAGCATCTCATCCCTCCCCAGGCCCACAACTGTAAGCTGGAGCTGAAGGGAGGCTGCCAGGACATTCTGGGTTACTGAACACAGGAAGATGGAGATGCCAAGTGGAGACTGGACCTAAGAAGATGAGGGAACAGGGAATCCCAAGTATTTCCCTCTGAATTCTTTTCTTCCAAATAAAACCAACAAAGACAGGAAAGTTGGTTCCATCAAGTATAAAAAGATTAAATATATTTTCTAAAAATGTATGGGATTACTTCTTACTTCTTTGTAGTATCTCAGGAAGAGTCAGTACGTCCCGTTTTTCTTCAGCACTGTGACTAAGAAAAAAATTTTGATTGCAATAGCCAGAGTTAGCCTTGTAACAACAGCTTTCCTAGCTAGAAGAACTAAGCCTCATGTTCTTGCCACCAGAACTTGATTTTAACATCAGCTATTTGGACCACAACATACTTAACAGTTCCTGCCATGTCAACCTAAACATGTATTTCAAATAAATTCTTGATGACACCTATGAAATATTTGCTTGTTTGGCTTAATTTTCACATGTCCATTTATAAAATCTCTGCAAACAAAGATAAAGCTTCAAGGTCAGGGATACTTCATTTCATCAGAGCTGTGACTCTGGCTCCTGACATTTCTGATAAAACCTCCCTCCTGATAATTCATGACTGGGCAAATACAGTATTCAGAAAGACCTCACAACACACACACAACTCACAATAGTCTGACTGCAGAGAGTACTGGCCACCCGCCTGATCTTAACGTTTCTATATGTCAGAATCGGTACATGAATAAAGCTGGTCTGGTTAATGATGGAAAGAAAGGGCAGACCCGGGGCCAAGACTAAAGAGCATTTTCCTGAGCTCAGCAACAAGGGTCACGTTTCCTGAGACTCTGCTGCCTCAAGAGGTCACAAATCCTGGCTTCCTCTCAATTTCTGAACATGCTGACAATTCCATCTAAGTGCCAAGCCCCATAAGCCAGCAAGCACCACCAGCACTGCCTCTGGAATTAGGGGTGGAGCACCCAGGCAGATGTACATGGGCTCATCACAGCAGGAATCAAAGCTGCAATGGGCTTCACAGGTGGACGCTGAGGTCGGCCCTGTTCCCACACCTCCAACCACACAGGTAACCCCAGACTTTTCCTGTCTTCCTTTCTGGTCAGCAAAGCTATTTCATTTTTTACTGTGAGATAGTGTGATAAGGCAGAGAAGGCAATGGCACCCCACTCCAGTACTTTGCCTGGAAAATCCCATGGATGGAGGAGCCTGGTAGGCTGCAGAGTCGGACATGACTGAAGTGACTTAGCAGAAGCAGCAGCAGCAGTGTGATAAGGACACAAAGTTAACAAAGCCCATTCAAGGTTGGAAAGACTGCACCTTAACAAGACATCAAGCACCCAGCTTCTTAATCTCACCCTTTAACATGATATAATACCCTTCTCCCACAGACAAAGCAATCAACAATTTTTAAAAATCTCACAACAGATAACAGGAAAAGTTTGCATTTGGGCCTTAAGGAATTGTCTGAAAAGTTAGGTGCAAAATCTTGAGTGTGCAAACCCTCACCAACTCAAAAACCGCCCCTATTCACAAGTCAAAGGAACTTCCTTGTACTGTAGCTCTCCAGACAAGGAAGAGATAAATCACAGAGGAGTAAAACGTTGTGAAATGTTTCAAGCTTCTAAGTCAGCACTGTATCCTCACTCCGGAAGTATCCAGTGTGATTAAAAGCTCAGCACTCCTTTTTCTGATCCATCAACAGAACCAACCCCCCACAGTCCCATGCCACAGTACCTCCTAAATACATAAACCAACAGGGTGGAGGGTACAGGAGCAGGTGGCACGCCTCCACACAAAGCCCTTCTCACCACCTGTTCCCTAGTTTCAGCAAGCATCCCCAAGCTGCCTCAGCCCCGCGGGACGCGTGTGAAGGGAGCCTTCAGAACCAAGTCTAACCTTAGGCATGTTAATTTTGTTTCTCATCCCCTTAGGTCACTTGTGAGAACCAAATTTAAAATGTATTTACTCTATGTGGAAGGCAAGTTGTACAGGACTACAGTGATCTTTGTGAGAAGAACAGGGAGTAAACAAGCATTTCTTCATTTGGAAAACAAAATTTTAACTGTTTTAAGAAATCTGGGGGGCCTCCCTAATGGTCCAGTGGTTACCAGTTGGTGCTTCCACTACGAGGTGTGCAGATTTGCTCCCTGGTCAGGGAATCAGGATTTCACATGCCTCGTGACCCCGCAGAAAGGGAATCTGAATGCTTGATAAGAGAACTTGAAAAGGAGAAAAACTAAAACCAAACCCCTGTGCACTCCCTCACCTGTTCAGAGCTGGGGCACCTGACACTGCCCAAAGGATGGTCTGCAGAGTTCTGAGCTGCCAAGGACACTTAGAGTCCAGATCTCACACCTGACTCACTTGGTACAAGGCCAAGTTAACACCATCTGCAAAACCCCCTCTTCAAAAGGTGAAGCGGTTCAGAGATGGCAAAGAGTACACCTCTGTGGCTGGACAACACACAAAGCTAGATTCAGAAATTCAGAACCTTCGGTGGAAGATAAAGTATAATAAACGTTACCACTGGGTACAGACTCCAGTCTACGCTATTACCATAAGGCCAAATGACCAAAAAAATGTGAAGAAACCATCTCCACAGTGACTCTCATCTGCTAGAATGGGGTCTAGCTTAACATTACTTAAATCTAACCAGTTTTGTATACATGCAAGAAATATGCCAGCCCTGGTTTCCAGCTTAACGTGAATGTTACATGGAAATCGCCACAGGCAGAGGAAAAGCCTGCCTTTCACATTTAACTGCCTCTCCCTTCTCTAGCCCCAGAGCAGAAAGCACCCAGCCGGCACGGGCTACACCAGGTTCTTCCCATCAAACTGATGCTCTCTGAAGGATGCTCCTTTGCTATCCCTTCACCTGACTGCCTAACATACCGAAGACCCCTACTGGGGAGAGGACCAAAACCACAGATAAACCCATGTAAGCAGCATGGAGCCATTATTTCACTTGGAAAGGGAGGGATGCCATGCCTAGTCCAATACACTTTAGTAAGGAAATAAATCCAAAAATGCTCTGCTGCAGAAAATCCAAATTACTGGATTTGCAGCAAGTTCTGAACGCAGACTCACATGACGCAGCCTTATGAAACAGACACTGCTCTGTCACTGTTTCAGCTCACAGGAAGGAAGTGTTCTGTAAGAAATTCTAGTATCACATCTATCTTTCTCTCAATTTCTCTTTATGGTTTTAGTTCTTCTGCCCTGAAGCTAACTGAAACCTGTCTGTGTTCTATGCCAGCTCAGCCCTGGAGCACCAGTACAGGAAAAACTGAACTATGAGCAACACAAGAGCTCTGCCCTTCCAAGTAGCACTGTATCTGTGGTTCAACTCCTCCCTCCACTACTGTCTCTCCCCTCCCTGTAATTCCAGCCCTGCTAATATTGTATCTCAGTCTTCAAGGAACACAGAACCAAAGACTTCGTGGAAAGTCACTAATTAAAAACCAGGTAAAGAGCTGCAGCAAGTGATCAGATTTCCACCACTCATCTTGGTGAGATGAGCCCACAGGGACCCATCCCTGCTGACACCAGCCATTCTTACCGGTAGTCCACCAACACACAAGCCGTCCACAGTAGAACACAGCAGACTGCAGGGCATTTGGCAACCACGTAACCCAAAGTTCCTAGAACAGGAACCCAGGCTTGGAAGAAGGTCAGTGCAGCACACTCAGCGAATGGATAAACTGAATCATCATTTCACAAGGCCGCAAGCCCATGAGCTAGTCAGATGCCAAGATGGAACCAAAAAGAGATTAAGCTGAATCACTGGCTAAAGTGAAATTCATTGAGAAATCCATCTAATTACAAGATATCTGGATTATTTTCAAGAGTTCACAAGGTGAAAAGCTGAACTACAAGACCTATAAACATCTCCTAGCACAGAAATTCTATTGAGAATCAACATACCACTGCTACAGAGGATGTAGCTGCCACACATGTGTGCACACACACAGACTAGTTTCTTCCTTTCACAGCTGCTGCTGCTGCTAAGTTGCTTCAGTTGTGTCCGACTCTGTGCGACCCCACAGACGGCAGCCCACCAGGCTCCCCCATCCCTGGGATTCTCCAGGCAAGAACACTGGAGTGGGTTGCCATTTCCTTCTCCAATGCATGAAAGTGAAAAATGAAAGTCACTCAGTCATGTCCGACCCTCAGCGACCCCCTGGACTGTAGCCTGCCAGGCTCCTCCGTCCATGGGATTTTCCAGGCACAAGTACTGGAGTGGCTAAAACCCTTCATCTACTGCTTCCCTGATAGCTCAAGTGGTAAAGTACCCGCCTGCAATGCAGGAGACCCTGGTTCAATTCCTGAGTTGGGAAGATCCACTGGAGAAGGGATAGGCTACCTACTGCAGTATTCTTGGGCTTCCCTGGTGGCTCAGCTGGTAAACAATCTGACTGCAATGTGGGAGACCTGGGTTGGATCCTTGGGTTGGGAAGATCCCCTGGAAAAGGGAAAGGCAGAATACTGCAGTATTCTGTCTTGGAGAACGACATGGACTGTATAGTCCATGGGGTCACGAGTCTGACACAACTGAATGACCTTCACTTCACCTACTATTTGATCTCATGAAGTCTCCCTACCAAAAGTTCCCACTCTATCAAGTCCACAACTCTTTACAAAGCAGTCTTACTTTATGTTCAACCCAAGATCAAAGAGGAAAATTTGAGAAAAAAATCTACCTTTACCACCAACGAAGATTACTCAGCAACATGGACAGAGCTGCCTGAGCTTAGGATTGTGTCGTCTGAGTTTGAGACACAAAAGGCAACAGAGAGAATAGAAGGCTGCCTGTTCCTGGTGGAATTCTTGTGTTTAGGTAAAGGTACCACACTTCCCAGATCTTTCAGATGTAAGTATTTTAACCTCATTTTATCACTCACCAGCTACCCGGCACCCCCCAGCACACATGCGAACTTTTTATGTCCTGCTCTTGAGGATAAGGCTGGCAACACTTGCATTTGTGCCCCATACCACGGGCACTATAACTAGACACAAGGGCTTGTGGAGCTACCCCTCGCAAACAAGTAAACCATAAACTCTTCTGACAGAAAACACGTACCACAGGTTAGCATAAGCAACTATTGAGAAAACTACAGTTTTCTCTCCAGACCATGTATCAGTGTCTGAACAATTTACACAAAGTGTGTAAAAAGAAAGAGGGGAAGTCAAGCCAAGGACCCAATGTCTGCACTGAAGGTCAGTTGCTCTTGCACCTTCACTCTTACCTATGTATTTATGTTTTGCCTTTGGGGTATGAGACAGTTGAGAAATTTCACTTTCCCCTTTTAGAGGGGGAAATCTCTTCGTAAGAGTTACTCCGTGGGGACTTCCCTGATGGTACAGTGACTGAGACTGCGCTACCCAGTGCTGGGGAGCATAGGTTTGATCTCTGGTCAGGGAGCTGGGCAGCTAAAATACATAAATAATCGTGGTTTTTTTTTTTAAGGAGTAACTCAATGGCTAGTTAGAAAACATACAGGTGTTGGGGGTGAAGTATCCTTTTCAGGGTGGGGGTTAAGGAGCAAGTTTCTCACAGTAATGTAAAGATACTTCTCAATTTAGACCCATAGAAAACAAATCTGCTATTCATGCAAGACAAGCTGTCCCAGCATCCCTTCCCTCTATAAAGCTGGGTCCACTGAAAGGTTGCTTCCGTAAATTCTACCTAACTTCACTGCCTGTGCCTGTCACCACTGTCCAATGGTGCTATATCCTAATTTCTTCAAGCAATCAGGACAACAGAGAGCAATACATTTAAAAAGCAGGCTTTTAAACCACATTCTACCCTGCAGCACAGTCTCAGTCAGCTCAATTCTGCCCCACATCACTTTGGCATCAGAGCCTCAGGTTTCCACTGTCCAAAGTGGCCGGGGAACTCCACCAGGCTAAGCGCAGCAGCCTTTGTAATCCTCCACTACCCAGAACCCTTCAGCATCTTTTGATCAGGTTCCTCAATACTGAGTGAAAGCTAATTCTATTAATGTCAAAGATAGTCAACAATGCTTATGTTTTATGCTATTTCTTTAGAATTTCTCAAACATCTAAAAAACCTAGAAACAAATTGGCACATTAAAGATTAGCCTCTAACATAAGCTGACCTACCCACCATACCATCTTAGAAAGTCTAAACTGGTGATTCTCAACCAAGACATTTGACAATGTCTGCATTTATTTTTGACAGCCACTAAGGAAGCCCAAAATGTCTGTCAGCAGTGCTCAGATTAAGAAACCCTGGTTCAAGCTGAAGCTCTACATTATTAGATCTTAGTCTTACTAGGTCTCATACCAAAGAACTTAGATCTCAGAATCCAAAAAATTCTCACATAATCTCCCTGGGCCATTTCTTCCCACAGCAGATCAAGTGGGCAGATCGTGATCTGTCACGGTAATACTCACAAAGGGAGATCTTAAGACACTCTGTGCAAGTTGCTGATCCAGAACTAAGGCGTGGGCAACTCTGAGAAGTCATACTTCTCGAATTTAAAGTCATGCCATAAACAGTGGAAAATTTCAGCCCACAAGAATCAGTCACTCTGGACTTTGCAGTACTGGTGAAAATTCAGGTTGTCTCTGTAATGTAAGTTATAGGACACTCCATCTAGGCTGGTAGAGTGGTGTCCCTACAGACAACTTCCACACGTGTTAACTGCCTACAAACCAGAGCACCAGCAGGTAAAACATTAATGACTGGCTCTGAAAAGGAAAACACCATCCAAAGCCTAGGTAACCAACTAGTGAAAAGTTAAGGTGAAAGTAACAAGGCTAGGCTGCGGTGGGGAGCGGGCTTACAAAGCTGTGCACCCTGGCACATTGACTTCAGCTCACTAACAAGAGTCACAAAATACCCCTGGAGACAATCAGGACCCACACTCCATTTGCCACAGGTTGGCAAGACTCACAGGATCACAACAGACACACAGTCTGTGGGTGGGAACCTAAGTGTGATGTTTAAAGGACCTTGAGGTCAACAGGAGACCTGGAGAACATGCAAATGACTGGAAGCCTGAATAAATCTCAGGGGAACAAGGTTCTGCATAACCCAATTTTTCCCCCTAACCATTAAAAACTACAGACACCTTAGGATGTTGATCCAGCCAGTGTATGTTTTGGCCCGGGCGGGGGGAGGAGGGGGATGGCTCAGTACTGCACTAATTTATCTTGGAGATGAACCTAATGGTATCAAAGTTTTAGTTAAATGTTCCAGGGGCTGGACTTGGCAAAACCTTACTTTTCTAAACTTAAGGACCATAACACAATCTTTCCCATCAGTACAGGATTAGTTAAAAACCAAATTAATCATGCAACTGCTTTCTGGGCAAGGGACAAATCAACACCATCAGCTCAAATGGAAACCACTAAATGGAAGCACCAGGCTACTGGATACAGGCCAATTCTCCTGTTTCGCAAGCCAAAAATTCTGTAGACGGATTAAAAATCCTCGAGATCAACTATGCTCCCTGACTTATTAGTGGGGCCAACTTTGAAGAACCCCTATCCTCATGGAAATCCCTAAGCAGATAATCGCAAAGTTTAAACTTCTAATTTTTTCAGCAAAAAAGCAAAATTTTTCAGTTAACTAACAAAGCTGTATTACAGCAATATAACTGTCTGCCCAAGATCTGTCCGTCTGTTATTTCACTCTTGTCCCATTTGGAACTCCCTTTTTTTGGTGAACATTAAAAACCATTTTAATATTGGTTTCTTAAAAACCTGAGCTCAGTTGATAAAGAATCTGCCTGTAATGTGGGAGACCTGGGTTCGATCCCTGGGTTGGGAAGAGCCCCTGGAGAAGGGAAAGTCTATCCACTCCAGTATTCTGGCCTGGAGAATTCCATGAACTATACAGTCCATGGGGTCGAGAGTCGAACAAGCCTGAACTTTCACTTCAAAAACCATCTTAATCCACATCACAGGACCAGTATCCGAGATGAGAAAGAAAAATGAAGCTGTGTTAAGAGTAACATTTAAGTTTCCTATTTCCCTACTTCTCCAATTAAAAAAAAAAATCGGGGCAATAATTCTATATAGTCCTTTCCTGTAGTCACTAAAACCAGAAGGAAGTAGCCTTCACAATCCTGCCCTGCTGGAGGGTCAGAGGGTGGTGAAGGTACTTAAAACCAATCAGGGATATATATACAATACTAACAAACAGAAAAGTCGACTGAAGTTTTAAACAGCAGTGTAAAACTAATTATGGGTCGAAAAAGGAGATGCAAGGTGAGGGATATCAAAATTTCTATTCGGTCACCTAAACTTCTAGAGAGAAAACTACCTTTGGAATCGTCTAGCAAAAGTCTTCTCAACTTCCCACTTCTAGCTTTAGGGAGGGGAAAAAAAAAAATTCTTTCAGCTTTGAAAGAAATAAAAACATCCCCAACGAAAACGCTCTCCTCACACTTTCAGTAACTAACCCAGCAGCGGTACAACCGTCACCTACTAGATGAAAAGGTCTGTCCAAAGACCTGTGGACCATAAAACGTGCTTTGGTTTCTAAAGCGATGACTTTCAGACTAAATCTGAGAGCACCTCGAGTTTCTAGATTACCGTTTTTCAATTTTCTGTTAGAAAAACTTTTCTGTTGACGGTTCTGCACAAACCGCGGTGGCTCACACCAACCCCTGTATTCTCCAAAGTAACTGGCCAAGACAGGACCAATAAAAGCGGAGACCTAATTCGATCTTATCGGCTACGGTGACAGGCATTTATTGCACTGGTTACCTTTTAGATCTCCAGATGCGAGTGGCAGGGAAGAATAATTTAACATCCACACGTGTAAAGAGCGAAAAGTTCAGCTATTTGAGAACCTCATAAAATGACCCAAGTCCCGCAGCGGCGCACTGAGCGCTTAGTGAAGTTGCAGGGCACACGAGTCCGACTTCGGCCTGGGCGGAATTTCCCCAGAATTTCTGAAAGGGTGGGGGCGGTTCGGAGCTCCTTTGCACCGTGCAAAGTGGGTCTCACGTGCACCGCCGGGCTCCCCGGGGGAGAGCTGTGTACCGCACAGGCGCAGCGTGCGCCCTCGGCCCGTGTCCCGGGAGCGCCCCGGACCACGCGGAGGGAGGGCGGCGGGGTACCCTGGGGGCCCGCGAAAGGAGCGTGGGGCCTCCCGGCCCGGAGCCCGAGCACAGCCAGGGCCTCACCTTACTGCGGTCCTCCTCCTGCTGCTGCAACACCTCGGGAACCGCGGCCATGGCGACGCGGGTCTCGAGCGGGGCCGCCTGGGTGTGCGAGGAGAGAAGAGGCTGGGCCGCCGCCACCGCCGGGGCGCCTCTCAGGGGAAGGGGCGGCCGCGGCCCCGCCTCCGCCAGCCTCCCTGCCCGACGGCGGAGGGAAGCCTCGAGATTCCGCCACCGTCCCAGCAGCCCCGGGAAAGGCGAGCGGCGCCCCCACGTGCTCCCCCAGGGCGGCCTCCCCCGTCCCCGCTGCCGTCCATCTTGGAGCCGGGCAAAGAAGCGACGCGGGGGCCTACCCTCGCTCCGGGCCACCCGGAAGCCGCCAACCGCAGGGCCGCCCTGGGGACGCGGAAGCCCAGGAGCTCTAGTAGCGAGGCGCGTCTCAAGAAAAGGCGGGCGCGCCTGTGCCGGAGGAATTTATTACTCAGCCAGAGCCCAAGATGGCGACGAGCTCTGACGTCACGAGACCTCGCGAGAGAGAAATGGCGCGATTTGGAGGCGCCCGCGCTCCCGCCGGAGGGAGAGTTCCCCCCCACTGAGCGCCGGAGAATGGACGAAGCTGGGGGACCAGGTATAGGGGCGGGGCATGAGCGCCGCAGTGCTTGCTGGGGCCGCCGTGCCTGGGCGGGGCCTAGCCTGAGGGCAAAGCGCGGGACGGACGAAAGGACCAGCCCGCGGGGTCGTTCGCGCGCTGAAGCTAGCGGAGGGCACCGGCTTCTGAGGTACCTCCCTGCCGGCTGTTCCCTACTGTGATTCTCGCGCGAGGGTCCGCCGCCGGCCTGGTCCTGTGGGGCTCCGCCGAAGCGCGTACATGGCGGCGGGGCCCTACTAACCGCCCCTGGCGGTTCAAACCGGTTGCGAGCGCGAGTGCCCAGTGTTGAATGGATCCTAGCGGCGCCCACTGTAGGGGGTGTGAGGGGTTAGATGAGAGCTCTCCCTCCATGCTACTTTTCAGAGAGTCTGGTTTTCAATCTTATGGTTTCCTGGGGAGAAGTGGGGAGGAATAAATGGGAGATTTGGGAGTGACATATTGTTGCTCTTGTTCAGTCGTGCACGACTCTTTGCGACCCATGGACTGCAGCCCAGCAGGTGGACTGCAGCACGCCAGACCTCTGTCCTCCACTGTCTTCTGGCGTTTGATCAACTCCATGCCCATCAAGTTGGTGACGTGAGCTTCCCTGGTGGCTCAGACGGTGAAGATAGTGATGGTCTCTCACCGTCTTACCTTCTCTTGCCCCCTCCTGCCTTTGCCTTCAATCTTTCCCAGCATCAGGGTCTTATTGGAAAGACCCAATCTTTCCTTATTGGAAAGACCGCTCTTCACATCAGGTGGCCAAACTATTGGAACTTCAGCAGCAGCCCTTCCAGTGACTATTCAAGGTTGATTTCCTTTAGGATTGATTGGGTTTGATCTCTTGGCTGTCCAAGGGACTCTAAAGAGTCTTCTTCAGCACCACAATTTGAAAGGGTTGTGACACATACCCCACTACTTCTGAAGAAGAAAATGGCAACCCACTCCAGTATTCTTGCCTAGAGAGTCCATGGGGTAGCAAAGAGTCGGACACCACAGCACATAGGCAAACAAGGACCTGCTGTAAAGCACAGAAAACTCTATTCGATACTCTGCAATGGCCTATATGGGATAAGAATCTTAAAAGAGAGGGGATATATGTGTATGTATAACTGACTCACTTTTGCTCTACACCTAAAACTAATATAACATTGTAAATCAGCTATACTCCAATAAAAATTTTTTTTCAGAAATCTGATGTTTAGGGATTAGTGGTTAAACTAGTGTGACCACCAGGCCCCTCTAGTGTCCTGTCCTGTGTTTCTTTGTATCACACAGAGCTCCCTTCATAGGCGGCAGTTGGCACCATAGTGAATTTTAGGGACACGTTGTCCCATGCTGTCTACTAGTTCACGTTTAACAAATGCTGGTCCTTCAAAAGTAGTTTTGTACAGATAGTACCAATTCCAAGCTCAGCTGCAGGACAAGACAAGAAATTGACTGATAAGTTGTTGAGACAAGGAATAGCAACTTTATTTGGAAAGCCAGCAGACCTAGAGGATGGTGGACTAATGCCCCAAAGAGCCATTTTTCCAGAGTTAGAATTGAGACTCCTTCTATCCTAAAAGGAGGGAGTGTCACTGGTTGTTGCAAACTTCTTGGTGCAGGAATCCTTTGTTGTAGCTGCCCGGGGAGGTCTGGTCACAATGCTCCTAAAAACCTCAAACAAGACAATTATTTTCTGTTCTGTAACTTTTTATGCTTGGAAACATGTTAATACCTTTAAAGATCAGAACTCTGAGGATGGGCTCTCCTGTATATTCCAAGCTATAGGCATAACATTCTCCTACAAAAGGTGTAAAGACCATATTAAGCCCCGGCAGGGAACTACGGTTAGAATTAAAAGAATAGATCCAATATGGAGTCAGGTTTGTTCTCTGTTAAACATGTCTAAAAAGTTATTGAACACAATTTTAAAGAGCAATATACAGTTGCAGCTTTCACTTTCATGGTTCAAACATTTAACACACCTAACACCACTTTCTCTTTGATAGGAAAGCAAAAGTTAAAAAGGCCTTCAACATTACAAGTATACCAGAGGGAAGTGAAAAAAAGTCTAAAGATGAAGGTATTTCAGACCATCTGTAGACAGCTTCAAAGTTCAAAGAGGTTTTTTGTAGAAGCAGCCCCCCGTGTTGTTTTCTCCACTTCCTCTTATTTGCGTGGCCGGAAGAAAAGAGTGAACCCTTATGAACAAGTGGACCAGGAAAAATACTCTGATTTGGTCAGGTCTGTCTTGTCATTCAGAGGCCATGCTCGGACTCCACAGACTCTGTTCGAGGAAGATGCTTTACTCTATGGACCGGTGAGTAAGAGTAAGGCCCCAAAGCAAGAAGAAGAAGCAGGAGTTCCACAAAACTGGTTTCCTCTGTTCAATCCAGAGAAAAGCATAAAACCAGACCCAGCAAGGGATCCTCCAGTTCCTCTGAAAATCCCTTTGCAAAGGAATTCGATACCAAGTGTGACCCGAGTCCTGCAGCAGACCATGACGTCAGAACAGACTTTCTACCTGGAGAAGTGGAGGCAGCGCATGATTCTGGAACTGGGAGAGGATGGCTTTGCTGAATATACTTCAAGTAATCTTCTCAATCCTGATGCTTGCAGTTATGTTTCCCAGAGTAGAAGGCACCCCTATAGCTAGTGAGGAGCTGCTTTCAGATGATAGTATTAACAGCATTTTTTTATAACTCACTTCTTTATCATGACAACGCTATGAAGCACAGTTACAATTATCCCCATTTTACAGATAAAGCAGAGAGATCAAGCACTTTGACTAAAAGATGTATAAAATTCATTTGTTTTATAAGCTATAGACTTAAGTATTAGAATTTCCTGTTTTGTTTTGTTTTTTTGATGGAATAGTCAATCATCACATAATGGAGTTCTAGTTGTTGCTAGGCATTCTGTTCAGAATCTAGTAAATGCCCCCTTGGTCTGCTTATCAGCAGAGACTGACTCGTAAATTTAAAGACTGGCAATAAGTCAGAACGTGTGATCTGTATTTAGATCTTAGTAAACTGAGGTAGATGTTCAGAGCCTGCAACTCCTGTCCTAACTCACTAACTTGGACAACCAAAGAGAATAGCTTTTGTAAAACAGATTCCACCCAAAAGCAAGGTGAAAGAAGAGACCGTTAGTACAGGTGAATTCGCTGCTGCCCCAGCAGGATCACAGTTGTTAAAGCTAAGTTTGCACTGAGCATCCTTTAGTCCACGCTTCCTAGAGTGCAGGACATGCACCAGTACTGGTCCAGAAGCACTTTAATTTTTAATACAGAAGTAATACTTTGAGGCATCTTAGAACAAAGATATGTGTGTGCATAGCACATTAAACTTGTGGTCACGTGTTTTAAAGGAAAAATGTTAAGTATTTAGGTGGCGTTTGGATATGGCGAAAATGGTCAAGCCCCATATAAATTCCTCAGCTGCCTCAGCCAAGGACTGGATGCCAGAGCTGACTACCTTCTTAACGTGGTTAATTAGTAACAACCACCAAATTTCTCAGCTTGTTAAATGAGCAACATTTTTAAAAAATATTTTAATGGCATTTTAAGTTTTTTATCTGAAACACTAGCATTTAAAATGGACATTGTTTCCTATGGAAAGTTTTGTTTTGTTTTATTCTCTTTGAACCAGAAATATTACAGCTTGTGGGAATCTAAGAAACCTGCTGGGATGTTGCATACCTAGGTCTGTAGCTCTTGGCACAAAGGAAGGAAGTACTTTGCTGGCTCTTTGATAAAGGGGAGGAGTTGTTTGGTTTGAGCCAGCCCACTATCCCAGGCAGAAAGAAAACTGGTTGACTCCATGAAGTCAACTTTATAGATCTAGATTACTATGATATGATTTCTCCGTCAATTTAGGATCAACCTTAAACAGGCAGAATTAATTTTTTTTTTTTTTAAATAATAGGGCAGTCACATACAGATTGATGTCATGGCCCAAAATAAAGAAGAAAGAATAAGAGCAGGAAGGGACGTCCCTGGCAGTCCAGTGGCTCCACTGCAGCAGTGCTAGTTCCATCCCTGGTCAGGGAACTAAGATGCCACATGCTGTACAGTGTGACCAGAAAAACCCCAAAACAGGGTCATTTTCCCAAGCACCAGTTTACCTTTTGAAGATTGCAGAGGATAAGGAAGTCTGACTTTGATTTATACTTGTGTTGATCCTAGAGGGAAAGCTGGCGGTTATTTTTTCCGGGTTTTGTTTTGTTTTGTTTTGTTTTGCTACATTGAATATTTTTTTAATTCTAAAATACCCATGCTTGTCAGTTAGAATATAGGAGATTCATGATTTTTTTGTTGTTAATATAAGACTTGAAAACACTGCACTTTTATTCCTTCAATTTATTCAAGGAACACTCTAACTTAATTGCTATCTGCAATAACTCTTAAATCTTTTAAAATTTATTTTCACAAGTTGAATCATGTTTAATGTTCTTAGCTTTACAATCCTAAGGGATCCTGTAATCCAGATCCTCGTGTTTGTTGCCTCGCACCTTACACGTGAAGAGCTCGCCAGGGATAAAGACTGCACTGGAGAATGGGTTGTCTCTTAGCTTGGCTCTTGATAAAGCAGTTTTTTTCCTTCCTGTTTTTAACATGTTTGTGTTCTGCTTCATTAAAGCTAATCTGTAGATGAAAACTACACTTCTTTTCCCTGGGTTTTAATTCCATAAGTCTTAAACATTTGTAGGCCTTTTATGTACTGATAAATCCAATTAAGCCAGGTAAATTTGGAGTGGAATAACTTAGGTCCTCAGTTGAATTTCACTTCACTTTCTAAGTTGTGTCCCTAAAGCAATTCCATTTTTTGCCAGTAATAGAACTGACCTTTCAAAACCTTTGTAAAAACTAGTTGGCAAAGGTAACATGGTTTGACATTGCCTCATTAGCTGAGATGACTCCCCATTTTCTGTGGGTGTGTCTCCAAGCACATATATTTCCTCCTCTGTTTCTGTGTGTCGCTCTACCTGATGGCCCCTGAGTTTTCTCCTTGCTCTTCTGGATGATGGGCTGGAATGAGCTTGGACTCTGAGGCCAGGCCCATGCAGCTTTTTGCTTTTGGGCAATTTAATAGCCACTGCCTGGGCCTCATTAAAATGGGAGTGAAGAGCCTTATCTTGCCAGGTTGCTGTGTTTGAAAGTTAACAGTTTGAAAGTGCCAAACAGCGCTTAGCATAGCAATACCCTCTGTCTTTCCTTCCTTAATCAAGAGTCAAGTGAATATATAATATATCTCGCACTTGTTGAATATGTTTGTGTCCTCTTTTCTTAAAAGTGTATGAGAGAAAAAAAAACGAGGACAGAGCCGCTATCTCAGGCTGCTTTCGTCCTAAAAGCAAGCGCAGGTGCAGAATCATGTTTTCCTCCCCTCCCCCAAGCCCCACAATGTTAATTCCGGCATGCCTTGATTTTCATGCCTTTCCTGTCACTAAGCCTATTGGTAAAGGATGCCTCCACCAGTGTTCATAAGTCAGATTTGGTTGTAAAAAGAACTATAAACAAGCGCAGTTCTGTAAATGTCTAACAACTATCACAGTTGGTTAACTTACTGGTTACGTACATTAAATGAATTCTGAAATTCACAGTGCTATGTGAATTCACTAGATATGGTCCTGTAGCCCCCAAATCTTCAATTCTAGCTTTGGCCTAATTCTACTAGAAATGCTTCAGTTTAATCCATTGTATTATCTAAGCTCTTCTAGTCCCTTTTGTTCTCAAAGTGCATTCTTATGCATTCTTAGAAGGCTGAAATATGGTTTCTTAGAGGTTATCACTTAAAGGAAATTCATGTGATTTTTAATTTCACTGTTCAGAGTCTTATAGAGTATTTGTTCTTTAGGCCTAGCTTTGTTTGGGATATTTTTTTGTTGTTGTCCATTTCCTCTGATTTTCTTTTCAGACATGTTTTTACAAGGGAAGCAATTTCATGGAGCCTTGGAAAGCATACTTTCACCCCAGGGGAACTTAAAAGAGAGAGATGAAAGTCTCCTTGAATCTGGCTACGTCCAAAGTGTGCAGCATGTTTTGAAAGACATCAGTGGAGTGCGGGCCCTGGAAAGTGCGGTTAAACATGAGACCTTACAGTATGTGGGTCTTCTGGACTGTGTGGCTGATTATCAGTAAGTATATTTGGTTTTTCACATCAAGTGTGGAGGTGAGAGAATTCTGGGTGGACGCATGGTTCCCATCCAGCGCTAGTTTTTCCTCTCAGCTCCTGCTTCAAGGTAGAGCCTGTGCAAAGTCGCATCAGGTGAGAGCCACATCATCCTTGTCAATCTATGTGCCCAAGTCAGGGTGTTTGGCAGAGGAAAGGTGTAACTGTCCAGTATGGCTAGGATGGCCTGTTTTCCAGCATGTCCCCCCGCTCCCTACACTGAGGCAAGGTACCAGCCATAAGATCCAATCTGATTCCTGCATTGTTTTTCCTGTTTTGCTAAAAATGACACCGTGGTCTGTTGGCCCTGAAAATCAACTTTCTTCAAGGCTTCCATGCAGTGTTTGACATGCATAGGAACACTGAGCTCACTAAAACTTCCTGTGATCTTTAAATTGCTGCTGTTACTGTTTTCCCCACTTATTCCAGATTTCGAGGGTAGATATAATCTGCAGATATCCATATTCCCCAAAAAAGCATGTGAGCAAAAAAGAGGGTGGGGGCAAAATCTGTTAGTATAACCCATGGAACTCTAGTTAAAAGATACTGGGCTCTGGAGACAAGCTGCCTGAGTTTGGTTTCTGGGTTTTCTTCTTAACTTTGGGCTACTTACTTAGCTTCTCTGTACCTCCATTTGTTCATCTGTAAAATAGGACAAATAATAGTACCTACCTCACAGGTTTGTTACAGAGGTTAAATGTAATCCTGGTACAGTACTTAAAATGCATACTATCTGCTCAGAAAGTGTTAGCTTTGTTATTTTGACCCCCTTCTCTCTTTTTAACTGCTGTTTAGTATGAATGAACTGTATCCACTTCCATATTGGGAGCTCTGGGTTATTTCTAGAGTTTCACAGTTACAAACTGTAGCAGTGACCAGGTCTCCTCATGTTCTGTCCGGACAGTTTTTTCCGGCAGGTGCACAGGTTCATTGGTTTGTTTTGGTGAGCGACCTATGAGATATGAATAAATCCAGTCGATCTGAAGTGGGCCTGGGCACGAATAGTTCTTAAATTCTCCAGGCACTTGTCACTTGCACCCGGGATATCAAACCATTCCTCTATGGTACAGACCTGAAAGGGAAATTGCGGGGTCACAGGGAACGGGTGTTTTAACACTGTGTCTCATCATTCCAGTCTGCGTTTCAAAATGAACTAGGCTAAGCACCTTTTCATTTGTTAAAGAGCTATTTGTGGACTGTCTTACTGCAATTTTAATTTGGGTTTATACTATTAAGATTTTTTTACATAATATTAAGTTCTATAAGTTATAGCACATTTCTGGAAACAGTGGTACATGGCAGAAGTCTATACTGTAGGATATTTTGATTTTATCAAGGGAGAGAACTGGGAATGATAGTCCCCTGGGGATGCTGGGACCTCTCTTCGTTTGCAGAGATTGTCAAGCTTTACAGGATGGAAAACAGTTACAAGGATGATGTATTACCTCCACATCTGCACCATCCAGTAGGGTAGCAGTGGGCCCCATAGGTCGCTAAGTGCTTGACTAGGGCTGGTCCAAATGGACGTGTGCTGTAAATACACAAACTAGATTTCAGTGAGTTCGCACAAAAAAGAATGTAAAATATCTCACTAACAACTTTTTAATGTTAATTATATACTGAAATGATCATATTTTGGATATATTGGGTTAAATAAAATATTAAGATTTTACCTGTTTCTTTTTGGATGTAGCTACTGGAAAATTTTAAATGGTGTGTTTAGCTCACATTTTCTTTCATTTAGACAGCACTCCTCTAGCCTGGTTTTATAAATACCTTCAGTTCAGTTCAGTCGCTCAGTCGTGTCCAACTTTGTGACCCCATGAATTGCAGCGCGCCAGGCCTCCCTGTCCATCACCAACTCCCAGAGTTCACTAAATACCTTGCATAGGTTCTAACTCCAGGGCTATGTTAACAGGAAGATCTCCCTCTGAACAGCTGGTTTTGAACCTGAAGTCAAGGCAGAGCAGTAAGCGCGCTTGAGGGTCACTGGTTCTCAACCCATCTGCCCTGCAGTCCTTTTAACATGCGGTTGGCAAGTGTAAAACCCCACCAGGATGGGGGAGAGGGAGGAAGGTACTGGTTATTTTATTAAAAAAAAAGAAGTGGCAGGACTTTTTTTCTTTTCCCAAGATCCCTAATAGAAAATAATATATCCCTTCCCTGTGTGTAAACTTCTAGGACAGGAACCAGGTCTTCTCATTTGAATTTATACATATTGCTGCTACTTTTAAGTGTTGATGGACTTGAACTCCAGCTTTGGTTTCTTAGGCGCCATGATGCTTGGTCCCTTACAATGGGGACTTTGCTGCTGGTCTGTTGTGGTTCATTCTGATAGACGTTTGAAGCAAAGCAGATGTAGTTTCAGTTCCCATGTCAACTATTAAACTGTGGAGGTCCAAAGAGAAGCCTAGAAAGTTTAGAGGCTTGCTCTGGGGAGACTGGGCCCTCGCTGCAGCCCTGTGGTCAACCCCTTCACACCTCGTCACTGACCTGAATGAGGGGCTCAACACCTCTTCAGTTCCAAGGAAAGCTCAGGAGGGCTGTCTGCTTGAAACTGGGGGCAATGGAAGCCATAGTCATTGGGTGACAAGCAGCAAACTATAGTAAGAAAAGGGTTAACCTAACAGAGTCTCTGTTTGAGCTGTCACCTTCAAGGGCTTCCTTTGGTTTCTCTCTAGGGGCAAGCTTTGTGTGATTGATTGGAAGACATCAGAGAAGCCAAAGCCTTTCATCCGAAACACATTTGACAACCCACTGCAAGTTGTGGCATATGTCGGTGCTGTGAACCACGACGCCAACTACAGCTTTCAGGTCAGGACGAAGAGCCTGGCTTGCTTCAGGCTTTGCCCATGCCAGGCCATAGCGCCTTCAAGTTCTGTCCTGTGTGTATCCGACTGCTTCCTCTGTTCTGTCCTTCTGCACTTCACAGAGCACTTTCCCCACTTCCTGGGCTTTTTGTTGTTAATAGTTCTTTAATGATCACAGCGAGTTCTTCACGTTCATCTTTCTGTTCTTGTGTATCATCAGCCCGACTTAGAAACTGAGGTGGGAGCTCTCAGTGCTGATTGTTTTGCTCTGGGCTTGCCCTGGAGTGAAAAGGGCGCGAGCTTCTGTCCTGCTGCCGCTGCAAACTCTGAAATCGCCCTGCTCTTTCCTAGGTTCAGTGCGGCTTGATCGTGGTGGCCTACAAAAACGGGTCCCCTGCCCACCCACATTTCATGGACGCCGAGCTCTGCTCCCAGTACTGGGCAAAGTGGCTTCTTCGACTGGAAGAATATACAAAGAAGGAAAAGAGCCAGAATATCCAGAAACTAGATTAGGGGCAGGAAGCCTCATGGGAACAGGAAGTGCTTGATCACAGTCGGGAAGTTGTGTCGCTGTTTGCTGTGATCTGAGATCAGGTGCCATAGGGTCTGAGAGCTGCATCAACACAGGCGCAACCAGTAACTTGTTGGAATTATTGCAACTAAAAAGGTGAAGCCAGAAAAGTTAAAATCAAAGAACTGGACTCGTGCCCATAAAAGACCAGCTCTGCTACCTCTGGCTGGCATTTTCCTGAATAAGGGGCAGGCAGCACTGGACTGGCACAGTGTTGGTGACTCTCAGACCTTCTGTGTCCAGGGCAGGACATTCAGTCTTCGCACTGAGACATTCAGGGTGGTGAGGTTTGGTGTGCCAAGTGCTTTCCTGGGGCACACCGTGGGGATGGGGCCACACACCCCCAGGGTGTGTGTGTAGTGAGAATTCCTATCAGCTAACTGCTTCAGCCAGTGGAGGTTCCTAAATCATGCCTTAGGTTTTGGGGTTCCCTGTATTTCATATGAGGAAGAAAGCATCTATTTACCATTTTTAAAGAATAAACGTGATCTCTTAGCCTCCAGTAAACATTGCTCTCTGGAAAGATGGTGCACACTCCCCGTATCGTTGCATTGCCCCTTGGCCTTCTTCCAGGTAATTCTCAGAAGTGGCTGGGCCTTCTCTGAGAATCATACTTCTGGGTATTTTGGTAGCTATCTTCTGGTTTCAGTCAAGGAACCGTGTACATGGAGAAAATTGTTTATGGAATTTTCCAGCTACGGGGAATAATAATGACATGTTTTGGTTTCTTTTTTTCTGTGATCAGTGATAAAATTGATTAGTAGTCACTGGGTTTGGGAAACCTAAATAAACGCCCACTACCGCCCTGAGGGATGGCTCCCTGTTTCATGGAGTAGGTTAGCACTTAAGTTACAGTTGCTATCTTAAAATAGTAGGTGCTACAATCACTTTTTGCTTTCATTAGCCATTAATTATAAGAAATAAAAGATGAAGTAAAGGCTTTTGGTTTTGCTTTTTATTTAAATATGTGCCTTTACAGGGTGATTTCACAAACCTGGAATTGTTTAGATTTTGTTTGTAAATTCAGAATCTTAACCCATCTTAATCTTGACCCAGTAGCTTTGGGGTGTGTTATATGTATATGCACACGGTCATCTCACAGGGAACATGAGCTTTGAGTGGGGCAGAGGATTGAGGGAGACTTTGTGATGACTCCCCACACCTCTCATGCTTTTCAAGCAGCCTAGTGAGTGAATGAGTAAAAATCGCTCAGTCGTGTCCAGCTCTGCGACCCCATGGACTATAGAATCCATGGAATTCTCCAGGCCAGAATACTGGAGTGGGTAGCCTTTCCCTTCACCAGGGGATCTTCCCCATGCAGGGATCAAACCCAGGTCTCCCACATTGCAGACAGATTCTTTACCAGCTGAACCACAAAGGAAGCCTCTCAAGCAGCCTATATTCCTGTAATTTCCAAAGTCAGGAATCACGTGAGACTATTCAGAGTGTCCCAGCTGGTGTGGCCCCAGCCCCACCAAGCACCACCCTGGAGTTCAGAAGCCCAGACCCAGCAAGTTCTCTCTGGTGAAGATAGTCATACCCTGGACCTGTCATTCTGCACCCTGCGCTAGTTCAGTTCAGTCCCAAGCTAGTTCGGTTCAGTCATTCACCCATGTCTGAGTCTTTGTGACCCCATGGACTATAGCACGCCAGGCCTCCCTGTCCATCACCAACTCCCGGAATTTACTCAAACTCATGTCCATTGGGTTGGTGATGCCATTCAACCATCTCATCCTCTCTTGTCCCCTTCTCCCGCCTTCAATCTTTCCCAGCATCAGGGTCTTTTCCACTAAATCAGCTCTTCACCTCAGGTGGCCACAGTATTAGAGTTTCAGTTTCAGCATCAGTCCTTCCAATGAACACCCAGGACTGATCTCCTTTAGGATGGACTGGTTTGATCTCCTTGCAGTCCAAGGGACTCTCAAGAGTCTTCTCCAACACCACGGTTCAAAAGCATCTGTTCTTCAGTGCTCAGCTTTCTTTATGGTCCAACTCTCACATCCATACATGACTACTGGAAAAACCATAGATTTGACTATATGGAACTTTGTTGGTAAAGTAATGTCTCTGCTTTTTAATACGCTGTCTAGGTTGACCATAGCTTTTCTTCCAGGGAGCAAGTGTCTTAATTTCATTGCTGCAGTCACTGTTTGAGTGATTTTGGAGCCCAAGAAAATAAAAGTCTGTCACTGTTTCCATTGTTTCCCCATCTGTTTGCCATGAAGTGATGGGACCAGATGCCATGGTCTTAGTGTTTTGAATGTTGAGTTTTAAGCCAGCTTTTTCACTCTTTCACTTTCATCAGGAGGCTCTTTAGTTCCTGTTTGCTTTCTGCCATAAGAGTGGTATCATCTGCGTATCTGAGATTACTGATATTCCCCCTGCAATCTTGATTCCAGCTTGTGCTTCATCCAGTCCAGCGTTTTGCATGATATACTCTGCATATAAGTTAAATAAGCAGGGTGACAACATACAGCCTTGACGTATTCCTTTCTCAATTTGGAACCAGTTCGTTGTTCCATGTCCGGTTCTACCTATTGCTTCTTGACCTGCATACAGATTTCTCAGGAGGCAGGTAAGGTAGTCTGGTAGCCCCATCTCTTGAAGAATTTTCCACAGTTTGTTGAGATCCATACAGTCAAAGGCTTTAGCATAGTCAACGAAGCAGAAGTAGATGTTTTTCTGGCGGTCTCTTGCTTTTTCTATAATCCAGCGGATGTTGGCAATTTGCTCCCAAGCTAAGGTGGCACCAATTGTGCCATGAAGGACCCTCAATCTGCCCAGGAAGCCCTGCTGGGGGCAAGGACAATTACAGCCTCCCTGCAGCCCCCACCCCTCAGCCTCCCCAGTGATGGATGCTCAGCCCTGGGGGTGCGGGGGCGTCAAGCGAAATGCAGTTTCACTGCCGAGGCTCAGAAGAGCACATCTAAGGAGCCACAGCTTTTCAAGAGTCGCTGTGGCTGTCACCGGTGTCTGGATTCCTCCTGCTCCCAAGTGTGACGTGGCATATTAAACTCCAGTGAAGTGAAACAGGACTTGCAGCAAGGAGAGAGTCTAATTGAGGATAATTCAAACATTTTGAAAAGGAGGTGCAGATAGCTCTCACAAAAGTGCAGAACAGCCAAACTGCCCTGAGCTTTGAGAGCATCCAATAGATGCAAAGCTATCTGCTCAAAAACTATTCCCCTTTTTCATCTGCAATCCTACACTTTTTTTTTTTTTTTTTTGGCCTGTGGCTTGTGGAATCTTAGTTCCCTGACCAGGGATTGAACCCAAGCCCTGGCACTGAAAGTGCAGAATCCTAACCACTGTACCACTGGGAAACTCCCTATGCCTTATTATTATTAATGCATTTAGCAGCTAGCAAAAGCTCCATGGTGGCACTGAAAGCCAAATTTCAATTTTTTAGCCCCCTCAGACTTGGCTTCTCGCTCAGAGCCATTAGCCCCCCTTAATCTGGGACCATTAACCTCTATAAACCTCTTCCAGTTCTAGGAAAGCTTGTCAACAAAATCCAACATAACGATTTTCGTAAGCATTCACCCTAGTGAATACAGGAAGCAGGTTAGTCCTAAGTCATTGTGTTTCTAGGTAGCCCGTTTGCATGGAGGATCCCATGGACAGAGGAGCCTGGCAGGCTACACTCCATGGGGTCACAAAGAGTCGGACACGACTGAGAGCACATAAAGTCATTCTTATTTAATTTGCCTACAGGCTTTAGAAGGAGTTGGAGGGGATAATTTGTTTTAATCACTGATCTTTCCACCTAAGCAATGATACATTTGATTATAACCTACCCCACCGTCCTCCTACACACAAAAACCAAAGCAAGGTAGGTTGGACCTTTTATGTTTTAAGAAATACCGTAGTCGTTTGGAGTTGTTGCCTAAGGAGAAACACTGCCTTAAATCAAACCAATCAGTTACTAAGTAAAAGACAGAAGTGACTCTCCTGGGTTCCCACCACCTCCTTCCTTTCCTTCCAGGTTAACAAGATGTCCTGGCTGGCATCTAACCACTCAGCTTGAAAGCTATTTACACTAAAGAGAATTTCTAGGGAGACCACCTTATGTGAGCAAAGGCTTCCCTGGTGTCTTGACAATCATAGCTGTCAGGTTTAAGAAATGCATTTGTGAAGATCAATCATAAAACACTATTTGGAGTTAGAGTGGGATTTGAGATTTTTCCTTTTTGCTCAAGAGGTTTAGGGAGGGAGATGGGGAGACGGAGAGAAAAAAATAATAGGCATTACACATAAAAGCCCTTCTCCTTAATCCTGTTTCCCTCTCCCTTGCGATGTGTGTATGCCTGTTAAGTCACTTTAGTCGTGTCCGACTCTTTGCAACCCCATGGACTGTAGCCTGCCAGGCTCCTCTGTCCAAGGGACTCTCCAGGCAAGAATAGTGGAATGGGTAGCCATTCCCTTCTACAGGGGATCTTCCTGACCCAGGGATAGAACTTGGGTCTCTGGCATTGCAGGTAGATTCTTGAACCGTCTGAACCACCAGGGAAGCCTCCATCATAAACAAACACCGTTATAAATTTGGTGCGTTCTCTTTCTAGCATGTCCTTTTGCAGTCTTAAAACTTACACCTGTGCTGGTCTCCATGCATAACAGGCAGTTGTGCTTTCTGTGTTGGTTTCTACCTCTGTCTCAACACGAGTCTCAAAACCATCCAGGTTGATGGCCCTAAATCCAGCACAGGGCCGGCAGCCACTCTGCATGTCCCCTCCTACTTCACAGTCTCACCCATGAGCTGTTAGACTGTTCTCTCCCGCCGACAGCGCTGCAGTGAGCACGCCCACGTGTGCCTACAGGACACGCGAGGCACATGCAGTGCAGCGGAAGCAGATGTGGGTCTTGGCCCTGCCACTTACCAGCTCTGTGACCTTGGGCAAGTTACCTGACCTCTCTGTGGCTGACTTCCTCATTTGTAAGTTGACGGGAAATGAGAGCATTTCTTTGAGCTGTGCAGATTAAATGTGGCTGCATGCCTGGCACACGACAGGCTTCATCTTCATCAAGATAAGGCCTGCCGTGTCCACCGGATCCCCATCGTGCCCGGCGTGAGCGTCACTGCCCAGTTCCACCACCACTGTGATGTCAGCTCCAGCTCCCACCATGCTGTCTTTTCAGTCGTATCCAACTCATGGAGACCCCGTGGATTGTAGCCCTCCAGGCTCCTCTGTCCATAGAATTCTCCAGGCAAGAATACTGGAGTGGGTTGCCATTTCCTGCTCCAGAGATCTTCCTGACCCAAGGATCGAACCCTCGGCTCTTAATGTCTCCTGCATTGGCAGGTGGATTCTTTACCACTAGCGCCACCTGGGAAGCCCTTCCCGCTCCCACCAGTGCTGCTGAAGTGTCCTGCTTTTCTGCATCTTCACTATTAAGAGCATGTAACATGCTAACACAATGGGGTGAAAATTTTTACTTTATAGCTTCAAAAGTGTTATTGCTTGAATTGTCATTTGTGTCGCTAAGTCGTGTCCAACTGCAACCCCAATAAATGTAGCCAGCCGCTAAGTCGCTTCAGTCGTGTCCGACTCTGTGCGACCCCATAGACGGCAGCCCACCAGGGTCCCCCATCCCTGTGATTCTCCAGGCAAGAACACTGGAATGGGTTGCCATTTCCTTCTCCAATGCTTGAAAGTGAAAAGTGAAAGTGAACCCGCCGGCTCCTCTAAAATCTGTGTTAAAACGGGACTGCCACCTAGTGGTGGGAGAAGATGGCCTGCAGTTAGGGCAAGAAGCCCAAGTACAGGTGAAGCCCAAGTACGGGTAGACCCACGCGTACCTCATTGGGCATTTCAGTCATTCACACACATCTGAAGTGAAGCAAACCACATGAGAGTTCTTCTCTTCTCTTCTTCCCATTTGAGGCAGCTTGTGATTCCTCACTTTTTCTGGTATGACAGTGTGGAGACCTGGCTGCCCAATGCTGGAGTGGGGTAGATTAGGAACAAAGCTGTTTACAGAACGGTGGCTTCTGAGGCTCCAGCCGGGGAGGCTTTCCCTGAGCAAACATCCTCCCATGGAGGGAGATTCAGGAGCAGGCAGTCATCAGGGCTGTGCTGAAAAACTGCCTCCCGGGGCTGAGCTGAGCCCCAGTCAACGTCCTTCCAAACCAAGACCTTGGACAGTCTGCTCTGAAGACTTCTAAGATCACAGCTGAGAAAGATGAGTGCACGAAAATGTTCAGTCACTAAGTCATGTCCAACTCTTTGCGACCCCATGGCCTGCAGCATGCCAGGCTTCTCTGTCCATCACTGACTGACTCCCTGAGTTTCCTCAAACTCATGTCCGTTGAGTTGATGATGCCATCCAACCGTCTCATCCTCTTTCACCCCCTCCTCTTACCCTCAGTTTTTCCCAGCATCAGGATCTTTTCCAATTAGTAAGTTCTTTGCATCAGGTGGCCAAAGTATTGGAGCTTCAGCTTCAGCATCAGTCTTTCCAATGAATATTCAGGGTTGATTTCCTTTAGGATTAACTGGTTGGACCTCCTTGCAGTCCAAGGGACTCTCAAGAGTCTTCTCTGACACCACAGTTCATAAGCATCAATTTTTAGGTGCTCAGCCTTCTTTATGTTCTCACATCCACTCATGACTACTGGAAAAACCATAGCTTTGACTAGACAGACCTTAGTCGTCAAAGTGATGTCTCTGCTTTTTAAAACACTATCTAGGTTTGACATAGCTGTTCTTCCAAGGAGCAAGTGTCCTTTAATTTTGTGGCTGCAGTCACTGCGCTGATTTTTGGAGCCCAAGAAAATGAAATCTGACACTTTCCAACATGAAAATATTAATCCATACTAATCAAGGTTACTATACATATTAAAAGGTCTCTAAAAAAATGTTCCATGAACGATAGGGTGTTAAAAAGCAATGACTGGGACTTCTCTGGTGGCACAGTGGATAAGAATCCACCTGCCAATGCAGGGGACACGAATTCAATCCCTGGTCCTAGAAGATTCTGCATGCCACAGAGCAGCTAAGCCTGTGTGCCACAACTATTGAGCCTGTGCTCTGAAACCTGGGAGCCGCAACAACTGGAGCCTGTGTGCCCTAGAGCTCATGCTCAGTAACACGTGAAGCCACCGCAATGAGAAGCCCACTCACCCCAACTAGAAAGACCGCACAAAGCAATGAAGACCCAGCACAGCCAAAAATAAATAAAAGTATTTTTTGTTAAAGCAATGATTAACATAACACTGTAAAGAAACTGTACTCCAATAAAATTTTTTAATTAATTGATTTCCACACTTAAAAAAGCAATGATGCTGAGATGTCATATAACATGTCTGTAAGAAGTCAGGACTGTCACTAAATGAATGGGATAGGAAACGATAGAAAAAGAAAGTCTAAACAACAAGCAAAGGTCAACTGTGATTAGAAACATCCATTCAGGCCAGTCCCATCTATAGCATGGGCTCCCATGTCTCTGAGTTATTGTTTGCACTGAAGCCTTTGCCGAAAACAATTTCCCTTCATCCCTTTGTTTGACCAAGCCTTAGCTTTTTAAGTGCTTGGACCTGAACCCCAGCCTGCCCTGACCAGAGCGGAGACGGGGAGCCTCAGCATCGGGCGGGCTGGATCCAAGTCCAGCCTTGCAGTGTCAGGCAAGTCACTCCCCTCCCCTGTGTCTCTCTCCTCATCAGGTAACGGGGACAGTTCTGACCCCAGTGCTGTCGGGAAAATTAATTCAAGGAAACGTGTGATGATGCTGGAGATGGAAGGGGTACTGGACAAGCATCCGTTCCATCCTCCTTGGAGCTGGCACCAATCAGCACGTGACGGTGCCACCCTCCTCTGGCCTCCTCTGGAGCCACTGTTTTCACCACCCATTTGCATTCTTAGTTGTGTCCTACTGTTTCTGTCACTTCACCCTTCCAGATGTCTGCGTCGCCTCCCCATTCACAGGACACATCAACAGCGCCTGACAGATGCGGGGCCTTCAGTACATCCGTGTATGCGCTCATTAAACTGCCCCACGTGTGAGTGCTTCTTTATCCATCACCACAATCAGCAGTTACACACAAGGTGGGGGATTTTTTAAAAATCCAAGACTTGGTGACCGCCACAGAACATGACACAAGGGCCAGGTGGGCACAGGATGTGAACCTGTGTGCATCCTGCATGCAAGACCAAGAAAGTGAAAGAGACTGATAAAAGTCACATGAACAATTTTAAGAGAGATGAGTGGAAGGACAAACAACGAAAGGGAGCTAGCCTGCCCGAGAGCAGGAAAAGACTGGTGGGTCAGAGTGGCCCCCAGAGACATTCTGGTTAGTTCTGGTCAGCTCTTTGCTGAGAGGCTGTGGCTTCACTCATGAGCTTGGCAATTTGAAAGGTAGTATATGTAGATCTGAGCTCTTCCCTGGTGGCTCAGAGGTTAAAGTGTCTGCCTGCAATGCAGGAGACCTGGGTTCAATCCCTGGGTCGGGAAGATCCCCTGGAGAAGGAAATGGCAACCCACTCCAGTATTCTTGCCTGGAGAATCCCATGGAGAGAGGAGCCTGGTGGCTATAGTCCATGGGGTAGCAAAGAGTCGGACAGGACTGAGCGACTTCACTTTCGCTTTCCTTTCACTTTATATGTAGATCTAGGCTAGAGGAGACAGGCCTGTAGAGGGGGCTTTGTGAGGCAGGATAGAGGAGGACAGGATGATAAGAGCACAGGGTGCAAGTTAGAGGTTTATTCACCCCTTCACCCAACAAATGTTTACTGAGTGTCTGTTTTGTGACAACTTGGGCAAGACACCAAGGACACAAGAGAGACATGGAGTTTACAGTCTAAAGCTGCAGAAATAAACTCCGCCTCTTTTCTTGCTGCTGTTTTATTTATTATTATTTTTAAACTTTTTATTTTGTATTGGCAAATAGCCGATTAATAACACTGTGATAGTTTCAGGTGAACCGCAAAGGGACACAGCCATACGATACGCATGTATCCAATTCCTCTCCAAACTCCCCCTCCATCCAGGCTGCCACATAACATTGAGCAGAGTTCCCAGTGCTTTACAGTAGGTCATTTTTGGTATCCATTTTAAATATACCAGTGTTAAACTCTACCTCTTGAAAGGCCAAAACATTGCAAAGGTGTGTGAATCCAGGGAAGGGAAGAAATGGGGCTGTTTTTACAGTCCACCATGCTAATGGCACAACCCAGACAAGCTACACAAAGTCTTTGAGCCTCAGTTTGTAAATGGACAAGATAATAACTACTTTGTAGGGTTTTTATAGAGATTAGAAATAACAAATGTAAAGTCCCTTGCACATAACCGATACTCAGTAGTAGCTGTGTTATTGTTGCGAGTAATGAAGACGTATCATCTCTATTGGGCACGAGTGTTTCCTAATCTTCTGTCAATCCTGTACCACCACCAGGACGTTCACCATACCCAAGGACCACTTAGACAATTATTTACACAATGTTTTTCTTTCAACACTCTCTTATTTGAAGAAATTTATTTCAAAAGCAAACTGTATCTCACCACCACTCTGAAAAGGAGCTATGACCTGCTGTAAACAGGAGGCAATGTAAAATAAAGACAACAGAAATAAAACAGTGCTCTTCATTCTAACTCAGTTCCCTTGCTTTCTAAAGGTCAAATCTGAGGCCCACTTTCTCTTGGTTAAAGAAGCACCAAAAGCTACAGCCTACCGAGGTTTCCTTCTTAGCATATTTGGAGAGATAAGAGGCCTTTTTCGGAGTGCGCTCAGGTTATTTGGAGCAGCACACAGAGTGGTCTCGAGTCGTCAGGAAAACACTGAGTCCAGACCAGAGACCAGAGGGAGAGAATGGCCCTGTCTGGCCCCCTCCCACCCTCATGACAGCCGTGGGCCTCTGAGGGGCTGTAAGACGGGGGACACACCGTGGGACAAGGTCTCAGGTGTGCCTCCTGGACCTGTCACTTCCTAGCCACGTAACCTTGGGCCCATCCATTGGTATGTAGGAAACCTTGGTTTCCTCAATGGCAGAATGCAGCTGGTAACTTCTTACGTGCCTCATGGAGTGGCCATAAGACCCAATTGTGAACGAACTTGTATGTCGCTTTGCTTCTTAATCTGTAAACTACTGTATAAACAGAGCTGATCATGTGGATAGTCCCCGAGGCCAGGCATGAAGAAGTGGGGGCAAAAGGGTGAAGTTAGAGGAAGGGAGAGCCTGCCTGCTACCCGCTGCTATAGACAGATGATCAAGTGCGGGCACACTGGTGATGGAATCACTGCCCTTACAGGAAGAAGCCAGAGAGCCGGCTTGCTCGCCTCCCCGCTCTCGGGGACACAGTGAGAATTTGGTGGCCATCTGCAACTGGAAAAGGACCTTCACTAGAACATGCTAACCCCTGATCTTGGACTTGCGGCCTCCAGAACTGGGAGAAATACATTTCTGTTGTTTCTAAATCACCCCATTTATGGTACTTTGTTATAGCAGCCTGAGCTAATGCTTCTTAGTAAGAAGCTGAGAACTTTGGCCTACAGGTTTCATGGTGTTGCAGGTGGACCAAAGCTCCATGGGGCTAAATGCCCCTGGGGCCACCCTCAGCCAACAGGTCACACGTGGTGGATGAAGAGCCAGCTCCCCACCCCTCGGGGTGCCCTGAGCCCCCAGCAGTAACCTGTTTCTGGTTAACCCTGAGCTGTCTTCTCTTTCCCTTTAACTTCCCTGGGACCACATCACAGCCCTGTCTGCTGCCCGGACAGTCGTGAGCTGGTCAACTGGATGAACGGACAAGACGCTTGGCAGCAAAGGACAGGGGTGCAGCTTGCCCACCGCCCCAATGCAGGCTGCTGCTCCCAGCGCGTCCAGACCACACGGGGCACGTGTGCAGCCTACAGCTCCGGCACAGGAAAAGCGCTTCTCAGCTGTCCCCACCAGCCTGCTATTTGTCATCCCATCCATCTGCTGTCCCCACGAAACACTCCCCCACGTCAGCTAAAATGGTGCACTGGGCTTGGAACTGGTTGAGAAAACGTCAGGCGGATGGAACCGAGGAGAAACCCGAAATAGCAACCCTGTGGACTGTCGTGGTGGCCACAGGACTTGAGCCTCAGCACAGAAGGCCAGACTCCGGGGCCCAGAAGGCCTCTCCAGAGGGACTGTTCCATGGTGTGAGGTGCAGGGAAGGCCCTGGGAGGTGTGAGCAGTTGGGTCATCTCCCTCCACTCATCTACCTGAGGCCTGGTGCCTCCACCCCTTCTTCCAACTTCCTTTCCCTCCTGCTTCTTGTCCCCTCTCTGGGAATAGAGGCAATTCCCCAGATATAAAACAGGATATGTTTAAAGCTGCTATTAAATATGTTTATCTATTAGTTTTCCAATCAATCTTCCATGTGGCAGGAATACAATAAAAATGTGTGGATTCTTGGAACTTCCCTGGGGTCCAGTGGTTAGGACTCTATGCTTCCACTGCAGAGGGCTGCAGGTGGACCAAACCAAGATCTCTGTGTTCTTGCGAGCTGGAGACTGGATGTTTTTTTCCTCAGAGGAAAGGGGTCATTCTCACCAAGGCTGTTTTGATCTCAGAAGAGTGGGTCCTTACACATTCATCCATTCAACATGTACTGAGAGCCTACCATGAACCAGGCAGTGTCCTCAGCCCCAGGGATAACATGATGAGCAGAACAGACAAATGCCCACCTCGCGGAGATTGCAGGGCAGTGGGAGAGACAGGCAGTAAACAAATGCGTGTATAAATGTCATGTTTTAAGTGCCGTGAAGAAAAACAACACAGAGGAAAGGAAACACAGAGGCTACCTCTTGAGTGGTAATCAGGCAGTGTTCCAGTTCCATGGGGCCGCATGACAGGCCTCCTCAAATCTGAGTGATGGAAACAACAATCACTTTATTATCATTCAAGATTCTGTGGCCTGACTGGGTTCAGCTGGGTGGTTCTTCTGCTCCCCGTAGAGTATTCCTGGGGCTGCTGTCATATGAGGCTTCGCTGGGTGGGAACATTCCAGGTGATTCATTCACACACCTGTGTCTCGGCTGGATGATGAGAAGCCCAGGCCCTGCTGGGATGTCAGAAGAGCTGAGCCCCTCTGCGTGCAGTCTCAGGGCTGTTCCCTCTTTGCTTGGCCTGTCCATATGGCCTTTCCCACAGCCTTTCCAGCAGGGTGGTCAGACATCTTATGTGGCAGCTCAAGGCTCCCCAAATTGAAAAGTAGAAGGTGCCGGGATTTCCCTGATGGTTCAGGGGTTAAAAATCGCCTGCCAGTGCAGGGGACACAGGTTCAGAAGACCCCACATGCCATGGAGCAACTAAGCCTGTGTGCCACAACTACTGAAGCCAGCTCCCTAGAGTCCATGCTCCACCACAAGAGAAGCCACTGCAATGAAAAGCCTTCACACTGCCACTAGAGAGGAGACCCCACTCACAACCAGAGCAAGCCCTCACAGCAATGAAGACCCAGCACGGCCAAAAAATAACAAAATAAATTTTTAAAATAAGTAAAATTTTATTAAAAAAAAAAAAAAAAAAAAAAAAACAGAAGCTGCCAGGCCACGTTAAGGCATAGTTCCAGAGTTGGCACAGCATCACCTCTGACACATCATGTTGATTAAAGTAAGTCACGGGACCAACTCAGATTCCACGTAGAAGGGGGGCTTCATGGGACAGAGCACTGAGGGGCATGGTTCACTGGGTGCTGGTCACCCAGAGGCCTTGATGATGGTGTGACATTTGGGCAGAGACCAGAATAAAGTGAAGAGGTGAGCATGCAGCTATCCAGGGCGTGCAAAGGCCCTGAGGCAGGGATGTGCTTGGGCTGTGAGAGGAAAGCAGAGTCCACTGTGGCTAGAGCTAAGCTCTGGGCCGTGAGGTCAGGGGCAGCCTGCAGGCCAGGGAAGGGGACCGGGGAGTTGTGACCTTCAGGACCCACAACAGTCACCTGGTCTCAGTGCTGCTGGATCCTGGGCTTTCAGGTCCAGACTCCCCATCACTCTCACCAAGGCCCCAGGACAACCCTGTTTCACCTGCAGCCTCCCCTCCGCAGCTCTGCGTGTGCCTCCTCTGCTGGATGACTTCTCCACAGCTCTGAACACCCCTACACGCTTCCAGGTTCTACTCATTTGTCTTACCTCTGTGTGCACGTGCACTCAGTCATGTCCGACTCTTGGCGACCCAATGGACTGTAGCCCACCAGGCTCCTCTGTCCACTGGGATTCTCCAGGCAAGAATACTGGATGGGTTGCCATGCTCTCCTCCAGGGGATCTTCCTGACCTTCTGTAAATCAAAATGTGCTGTGAACAGACAGGCAGGGATTTGGGTTGGCTTCGTGTGCAGGCCCATGAATAATACATGTGTAAGCAAACTAATCGGTCACTCCCTGCAGCACCCCCACCCCCGTCCTGATCTAACAACGTTTGGGACATATGGGGCGGGACTGCCTAGTAAATAATGAACAACTAAATTAACTTGGCAACAGAATAGCTCTTATATTAATAGTTCACTCCATTTATCTCAGTCACCTTCCAGTAAGCAATTATCCAGGGAGAATGAAGTAAAGAAAATAGCCTTAGAAATAGCCTCAATGGAGACTGCAGGTCACAGGACAGCCTCCACTTCACCTGTGACCCCAGTATGCCCCGCAAGCCAGTCCTCAGACTAACTATCACAGCCTAGAGAGTCCTGGGTTAAAGGCAGACAGGTGGTGAGAGGACATGAAGAAAGTGAAGCCAGGGCAGGTGTGGCCTCCTGGGCTGCAGGGTGTGGAGACAAGCAGTCCATGGGCCATGGTGGCTTGGGAAGCCTTGCCCATAAATGGTGTGACAGCAGGTGATGTTTATAAAGTGACCGGGTCACTCATAACAGATCAGATTGTGTTCACCGTCTTCCATTTAAGATGAGAAAGTACACACATCTGGGAAAGATTTTCATTTGAAGGGACAAGCAGGTGCTCACCTACCTGTGACAGAAAATGTGATAGAAAATACCTGTGAAGTTATGCCCACCCCACCGCACCCCTCCTTTCCAATGGCAGCTCCTTTGTAGTCCCTGTTGCTGGCCCCTCCTTCACTCCCTACCCCCATGCAGGCCTGCCCACATGCCCATGAACAAACCTACAGCATTTCTTTTCCCTGGAACATTGGCATCTAGCCTCATGTCTTCATGCCCTTTCTGCTCTAGCAAGGTTCAGGCTCCCCTATCCAACTCCAATCTCGAGGCAGAGCTCTCACCTTCCCAGACTCCTGGACATCTCATCAACTTGAAAAGATCCAAACCAGAACTCTGGACTCCAGACCTCCCCAGACCTAACTCCTCACGCTTGGTCATCCTCATATCAGTAAATGGCACTTCGACTCTTGCACAAAAACTCTGGAGTCATCCTTGACTCTAGGGTGATGATCGTCTCATTCATATTTAAACTGAAACTGCCCCAGACGAAGAAAGATGTATGGTCTGACGATAACCCACATCCAATTCAACTAACCCAGTTAGCTCCATTCTGAAAAATATAACCCGGTATCTAGACATTCTCACCACCTCCTCCACTATCACCCTGGTCCAAACATTCCTCATGTCCTGCATTTATTTCTGAAGTGCCCTCCGAGCTGGTCTCCCCACCTCCACCCAAGCCTCCCGCCTCCAAATCTGTTCCCACAGCAGCCTCAACCAGCCTACTCCAACCTCAGTGAGATCACTTTTCTCTTCAGCTCAGAACTCTCAATGGTCTCCCAATTCATTCAGGAGAAAAGCTGCCCTCTTTGCAACAGCCTGCAGCGGCTGCCTGCTGCCCCACCTCTCTGACCTGTCTACACTCGCCCAGTCCTCCTCAGCCCCTGCTCTCAGACATGCTGAGCCGAGCGCATGTTTGTCCCAGCCTCAGGCTCTCCTCTCTGCCCTCATTTTCGCCAGGCCACATGTCCCCACCCACCTCCCCAACACAAAACACCTAAACTCCCACCTTTTCTGTCTTCCCTCGTCCCTCTGTCTTCCCTTGTCCCACCGTCCTTGCTGTGGATGGCAGATTTCGTTGCCTAAAAAGGGCCACAGAGAGACATGGACGGTTCTCATTAGCTCATCTAGAACCATCCTCCCACCAAAGGGGAAGACTCATTTCCCTCCCCTCAATGTGGACCGGCCTTAGGGACTTGCCTCTGACAGAAAATGTGGCAGAAGTGACCCAGCAGGGTCTGGGCTCTGCTCCTCCTCACAGGAGACAGCAGCCTGATGCTCCCTGCACATTTCCTAGGAAGCCACCACATCAGAGGAAACCCGCAGAGAGACAATGAGGAGAGACACACAGGGAGGCACACGCAGGCGACAGCCAGCATCAGGTACCAGATGCTCAAGAGAACCAGCCTTCAGATGGGCCCGGGGCCCAGACTCCCCACAGTGGAGGGCGGCTGTCCCCGCCGGCCCGTGCTGTGCCCTGTCCCCGTTCCTGCCCACCCCCGGCCCCGAGCCAAGTCTGGCAGTGTTTATGGTCATAGTAATGGGACACCAATTCTGATCTTCTCTATACTGTGTAACACAGGAGACTTCCCTGGTGGTCCAGTGACTAGGACTTGGCACTTTCACTGCCATAGGCCTGGGTTCAATCCCTGGTCCAGGAACTAGGATCCCACAAGCCACAAAGCGTGGCCCCCCAAAAAGTATATGTTTATTGCTGATTTCTCATCTGTCTTCGCCCAAGAAAGACAGTACTCCTGGAGGGCAAGGACTTGGCTCCATTTCTTCCAGCCTTGGTATTTAGTACCGCACACACAGTGGGTACTCAGTCAATATTCGTTGAACACACGAATCTCTGCTAATTAAAGAAAACTGCTCCTCACTATAATTCGCAATACCTTCTGCCGAGGCATAAGACCTTTTCCTGAAGACAGCGTTCTCTGGTGTGTTTTGGACCAGCTCCCTGTTAAAAAATATCTCTTGTCAGCCATCTGGAAAATGATAAAGTTGGATCCATACCTCCCACTATACGCCAGGAAATGGTCCAAACGGATCAAAGATTTATACGCGATAAAATGAAACCATTAAAGTCCTAGAAAAAAGCATGACAGAATTCGGATACAACCTTAGAGTAGGAAGGCCTTTCTAACTACGATTCACACTCCAGCGGCCATAAAAGAAAAAGATGGATCAATTCAAACTACAGAAACATCACAAAACTTCTGCTTGGCCAAAAAAAGCCAGCATGAGCAAAACTGAAAGATGAATGATGATCTAGGAGAAAATCAGCAAACAAACAAATTCCTGCTGGTTGGACAGAAAAGGCCAACATCCCAACAGAAAAATGGGCATTCAGGCAGTTCATGGGGAAAGGAACTACAAACAGGCCTTAATCAAATGAAAAGCATGCAACCTCTTTCTCTCGCGCAGAATAAGAAAAATGTGAAGCAAAACATGTGAGAATTGCACCATAAAGAAGGCTGAGCACCGAAGAACTGATACTTTTGAATTGTAGTGCTGGACTCTTGAGAGTCCCTTAGATAGCAGGATCAAACCAGTCAATCCTAAAGGAAATCAGCCCTGAATATTCACTGGAAGGCCTGATGCTGAAGCTCTGATACTTCGTCCACCTGATGGGAAGAACCAACTCATTGGAAAAGATCCTGATAGTGAGAAACATTGAAGTCAAAAGGAAAAGGGGGCAGCAGAGGATGAGATGGTTAGATAGCAGCACTGACTCAGTGGACTTGAACTTGGGCAAACTCCAGGAGACAGTGAGGGACAGGGAGGCCTGGCATGCTGTAGTCCATGTGGCTGCAAATAGTTGGACAAGATTTAGTGACTGAACAAAACAAAACTATTTGTCCCCTATCAGCTTGGTCCAAATCTCAAATCATGGCAAAACAAGGTGGGTAGGGTGTGGGGAGAGGGCAATCTCACACTTTGTTTGTGAGACTGCTAATCAAATTGGTATATCTCTGTGTTAGGGAATTGGGCCATATTGATCAATGCTATGGAGGGTCTATCCTTAGCCCTAACAATTGCATTTCTGGGACTTTATCCTACAGACATGTCTGCACATATGTGAAATAACATGTACAAAGTTACTCATTGTAGCATTCTTCATAGTAGCAAAATATTGGAAACAACATAAATGCCCATCACTAGCAGTTAGTGCTATATCCACAGGATACAATAGCTGCTGCTGCTGCTGCTGCTGCTAAGTCACTTTAGTCATGTCCGACTCTATGCGACCCCATAGACAGCAGCCCACCAGGCTCCCCCATCCCTGGGATTCTCCAGGCAAGAACAGTGGAGTGGGTTGCCATTTCCTTCTCCAATGCATGAAAGTGAAAAGTGAAAGTGAAGTCGCTCAGTCATGTCCAACTCTTAGCGATCCCATGGACTGTAGCCTACCAGGCTTCTCCGTCCACGGGACTTTCCAGGCAAGACTACTGGAGTGGGGTGCCATTGCCTTCTCCGGGATACAATAGCAGGCAGCTATAAAGGAGAATGAGGCTTCTTTTTTGTACTATTACGGTAAGAGCTATGAGATGTATTATTAGAAGAAAAGTATAGTGGTGGGGAGAGGGATAAATTAGGAGTTTGGGATTAGCAGATACAAACTATTATATATAAAACAGAAACAACAAGGTCCTATTATATAGCACAGGTTACTATATTCAATCTTTTAATAAACTGTAATGGAAAAGAATACGAAAAAGAATATGTATAAGTAAATCACTTTGCTGTACACCAGAAACTAACGCAACACTGTAATATAATTATACTTCAATAAAAAATAAAGAAAAAAAGAAAAACGCAGGGTTCCAAAGAGTATGCATGATGCTAATTTTAAAAAACAACGGTAGAGAACAAGGACACATATGTTCATATTTGCTTCTATAGGAGTAAAGAAACTCCAGAAGGTTCCCAAGAAGCTAACAGCGGTTGATCATGATGGATGGTAGAGAAGAGGCTTGGCAGATGAGAGACACGTGTGGGGGAAGGACTTGTCTTTGCATATATTTAAAAGTATTTATTTCTCTCCCAAACACAAGATAATTTGCAATAAGTGATTCACTCCTTTAGCTCCAAAAGAGGTCCCTTATCAAAACGTAAATATTGGACCTCAATCGGTTTCACAGCTAAGAATCCTTTCCTATGATCTTTCCCTCCCTCACCTTGGAAACCACCACGTGAACCACCCCTGGATGCCAAGAGTGTTGGCTGCTTAACAGCCCGGTGGTCCTGCCTCCCCGCCACTTCCCAGGGATAAGCCACAGCCAACAGCCTCCCTCGGCCTCAAGGTGAGACTCCGTCTGTGGCTCCTGAGATCAGGCTGCGGCTAGACTCCAGCTGCACCCACATCCTCGCCTGGTTTCTCTCTGTTGTACCTGGCATCCCTCACCTCCTTCCCAGTTTCTCTTGAGAGCCTCCCCCAGGAAACCACATGCCCTCGATTCCTGGTCTCAGGCTCTGCTTCAAGGAACCCAACCTAGGACATCAAGCACATACAGCGCATGGGTGATAACAGATCCCTCTTTCCAAAACAAACCACCAGAAGGCACTTCTGACAAGCACAAGAATTCATTTCCATTCTCGGTGCTGACCGAAGATCAATCAACAGCAGAGAACTTCCTGACCTAGCCTGACTTCGTACAGGCTAATGGATGGATTCCGATGAGGGCAGAAGATAACAAAAGTTCATCCATATCCATCCTCACCACTATAGACTTAAGTTTCCAGGGCTGCTAACCTGAGAACCAGTGCCCTAAATCCTGATCCTGGATGCTATAGTGAGAGTTCCTGACAACTGGCTGAGAGCAGGACAAGCAAACGGGTGTGGGAAGGGGACAGAGGCTCGGGTGGTTGTCAGCTGGTTTTGCCTGCCGCGGCAGAATCTGCAAGCTGCTCCCATGATCTGTCCCCTCTGCCCTGGCCTACGAGAGCCCATGGCTCAGGACCTGTGTTCCCTCCCCCACACCCCCTTCCCTAACATGGCGAAGTCCTCACCCTGGAATATGACTGGGCTACTTGCCATTTCTGGCCAGCCGATTCAGAGGGTGGGTGGGACCTGTCCACACCTGAACCAGACCCAGTGCCGCCCCATCCATGTCCCCTCAGCATTTGCTGTACTTGGTATATTAACATTGCTCACAGCCAAGCCCTCGGGCTCTGCCTGAGGGGTTTTCTTGGCACTTGAGGCATGCCTGGTCAGTGCACAGGGCAAGATGGAAAGGCCCAGAAATGAATGCTCCCATGCCAACATCCTCAACCAAACCCCAGGCATGCAGAGCCAGTGGACAATGGCTTGCTGTGCCCCTCCTGTGGGCAACTGCCTCCCAGAGACCCCCCGCTGGGATTGACTGCCCACCAGAAACTTTCCTGGTTGTATTTGTGTGCGCATGCTCAATCGCTAAGTCATGTTCCCCTCTTTGCGACCCCATGGACTATAGCCCATCAGGCTCCTCTGTCCAGGGGATTTCCCAGGCAAGAATATCAGAGTGGGTTGCCATTTCCTTTTCTAGGGAATCTTCAACTCAGGGATCGAACCAGCATCCCCTGCATTGGCAGGCGGATTCTCTGTCACTGTGCCACCTGGGGAAGCCCAACTTTCCTAGTTATGGTCCCTGTATTGTCTTCCTTCTCCTGTCCCACTCCCCCACACCCTACATCTGTTCTTTCCTGGGATCACCTCCTAAGCCAGCAACTTGACCTTGAACTCTCACCTCAGAACCAGCTTCTGGAGGAAACCAAACCGCGACAATTCTCTTACTGGCCGAAACCCAGATGCTCAGCTCCAACGAAGCACATATTGACAAGGAACCAGAGCGGCAGACACGGGAAGTCCGGGTCCCTAAGTAATGGCATGGAGGTGAGCTACCTGCCAACCCAGAGCCACCAGGTGAGGAGGAAACATCCTGCTTTAAGCCACATCACGTGCTGGGAATCTTTGTTCCCGCAGCTGTGCCCTGTCTTAGCTGGTACACCTGCCCAATATCCATGTCCTCTCTGGTCAAAGAACCCTGCTTTCCTGCTGGGGACCCACTCAGACCTCTCCTAGGCCAGAGGTGTAGTCAGCCTGCCTTCTCAGCCCTGCTTCAGAGGAGGCAGGAGCCCCAGGTCCGGCCTGGGCACAGAGCATAGTGATTGGCTGGGGTCAAGTGGAGGCAGTGATGAGAGAGAAACTGGGCCAATCAGAGACAAGAAGCATCAGCCCAGGATAAGGCCCCATCGGGAACAGTGGATGGTCATCCAGCCCCCATTCATACCTGCCTGAGAAAGAAGCCACCTGGAGGAAAACTGGATAAAAGAAAAAAGATACAGGATCAAATGATTTAAGCACCTAGGCCCAGCCACCCCTGAAGCTGGAAAAACCCCAGACGTTACAGCTGATACGTTCTTTTTGTTCATTAAAGTCATTTTAAATTGACTTTTTGTCACTTGCAACCAGAAGAGTTCTGTTTAATAAAACTCTGACCCTAAAGAGAACACCACGTCAGCTAGTTCACAATACCCTGTGCAAAACAAGCCAGAGGGCAGCTGGTCCAGACAGAGTCACTTAAGTATTCCCTTACAGGAATGTCAGATAACCGAGGAAAAAGAACCAGCCGCCTCCTAGCTTCTCTCTCCTGCGTTAAGTGCCGAGACCCAACGCCACTCGCCCATTGGAGCCAGGGTTGAGCCCTCAGCACTGGCTCTGTACCAGGAGGCTGCACCTGGCAACCACCCCACCCCACCTCACATGCCGCCGTGGGTCCCAAGGGCAACCCTGCCACGGCTGATGCTCAAATGCACTGTTCAGACCACATGGCACCGCAGCCCTGGCCCAAATAGCCAGAGCTGCAGACAGTCGAGAGGACCCATGTGGCCCCGCGGTGCGGTCTTGCCCTTCACCACTGCCCTGGGGCGATGACACAGATGTTGAAGACCCCTCAAAGCTTGCCTTCGCCTCATACCAGCCTCAGGTGCAGCCAATGTTGAACCTGAGGCCTCATCTTTCCCTTCTGAAGGGAGGGTGGGGAGACAGGGGTAAAGGAGTTCTGACCAGATTTAGGATCCCTGGATCCTTCCTCCAGCAGCCAGTTCCAGCCGCAGCTCCAGGCACAGAGATGCTGACCCTATAGGAGCGACCAGAGAACGTCATGCTTGGCTTGGTGCCTGGTGCATCATAGGTGTGAAAAGAGAATTTATTTCCTCCTTCCTTCCTTCTGAAGAAAAGTGCTGCTGACTCCACAGAGAAGTGTTGAGTTATAGGATGTACCACTTAAACCAGACTGTAGCCTGAAGTCTGACCACAGTGTTGGGGGTGGGGGGAGGAAATGGGCGAGAGAAGGTGGAAGCTACGGGGGAGGGAAGAAGGGGAGGATGATGTGGCAGGGAGAAAAGAAGAAATGGCCATGCCATCGAAACGTTCCCAGACCAGCCCCAAAGCCGAGGTTTTCTTAACTTTCCAGAGGGGGAATGAACCTGTGCACTCAGCCAGCGCCTAGGGGTCAAGGGGCAGCAAGGTGCTGTGGATCAGACCTCCTGCTTGGTTCCAGCAGCTCCTGGGACTGGGGTAAACCTCTCCCGCCACAGTGGCTCTGGGGAGATCCGGGTCCTTCCTCTCACCCCTCCAGGCATGGAGGGGACCCTGAAAACCACCCCACACTCCCTCCCCTCCAGCTTCTCTTTTGCTCCATCTCAGTCTCAGGGTGACTTTCTCGCTAACGTCCCAGGTGAGGACATGTAGGTGGCTGAAGGTCACTGCGCTCAGCGCTCACAGACCGCGAAGGAGATACTGATGCCACTGTTGTCCCCCACCACCACTCAGGGGCACTAAGTATGCTTCAGGGCTCTTCATGCTCCAGCCTTGGCCCCAATGCCAGACTCAAGGAGGGTGGACGACGGCCTTCAGCCAGCAGGCCTGACCCCGGAGCCCAGAGCATCTCCATGGGAACGCCCTGGCCACCAAGAGTGTCTGTGAGCCCGTCCAAGTCGAGCCCAGCGCCTCTGCCCAGCTCACCAGGCATGTGTTTACCTTTACCCAGTGCTCAAGATTCGCTTCTTCAAACCCACCCACTAGTATAAAACGTCAACCCCCAAACAACCTGAAGTCAAAGGTCCCGCAATAAGCCCTAGACAGGGAGCACCAGGTCAGCACTCTCCTGTTGCATTCTGAGCCGGTTAGTTCCACAAGGATGTTCCCTTTATTAGAATAATTCCGGCCAATGCTTTCAGAATAACAGAATTCGTTTTCCTTGCTGGAGTAGCATTTCAAGTGGAAGTACTTTTATTTCAAGGCACCATATCAATCTCTCCAAGGGTGTTTCTCTCAGAACACCCCTGCCTCCATGTGTGAAAATCCTAAAAACAAAACAAAAACAAAAACTAGACCCAGACGGTGATCACAGCCCTCCACAAGCTTCCATTAGTGTGATAGCGTTCCTGAGGGCCCAGCAGCCAGTTCCAGCAGGGGCCTAATGCCACTGTTATCAATGACAGTATTGGCACGGAGCCCCCATTGAGGCCCCCAGGACAGAGAGATGAACGGACCACTTGGACTCTGGAAAAGCATGTGGGGCAGGGGACCTACAAGACCAGGAATCCGTGGACACGTGGCAGAGTTGGCATCCACGCCCCTCTCCTACTTCTCCTCCTCCTCGCTCAGGTTGGCGTTTCCCTGGAGCGAGGACGTCATCTTGTTTTGCAAGAGAGCTGCCAGTTTCTTGGATGTCTTTTTGAGGAACGCGCTGCCGGGGTGGGCACCGTTCACGTGCAGGTACAGGTCCTCCTGGGTGGGGCCCGTGTAGCCGCAGTCCTCGCAGACGTACAGCTTATCCCGGCGCTGCTTATAGGCGTACTGCTGCTGCACCCCGTGGATCTTCTTCAGGTGGGACTCCAAGGAGCAGCGCTGAGTAAAGGCTTTGTGGCAGACATCACACTTGTAGGGGCGAATGCCTGCAGGGGCGAGGGGCAGACACAGAACCAGTGGGTCAAGGCCAAGCCAGAGCCTCCCACCTATAAGGCCATCAAAAGTCATCCCATACAACCCAATGGCAAAAAGCCCCCCAAATGATCCGATTCAAAAAACATGCAAAGGAACTGAATAGGCATTTTTCCAAAGAAGACATACAAAGGGCTCAGAGACACAAGGGAAGATGCCCAGCAACACCAATCATCAGAAAAGTACAAATTGCCACCACACAGGTAGGAGAGCCAACTCACTGGAAAAGACCCTGATGCTGGGAAAAATTGAAGGCAAAAGGAGAAGAGGGTAGCAGAGGATGAGATGGTTAGATAGCATCACCAACTCAAAGGATATGAGTTTGAGCAAACTCTAGGAGATAGTGGAGGACAGAGGAGGCTGGCATGCTGCAGTCCATGGGGTCACAAAGAGTCAGACATGAGTTGGCAATTGAACAAGGTAGGAGAAATCACCTCACACCTGTCAGAATTTCTATTATCAACAGGACAAGAGGTAACAAATGCTGGAGAAGGTGTGGAGAAAAGGGTACCCTCATGCACTGTTGGTGGGAATGTAGATTGGTGCAGCCATTGTGGAGAACAGGGTGGAGGTTCCTCAAAAACTTAAAGACAGACCTTCCATATGATCCAGGAATCCCACTATCCATATTTATCCAAAGAAAGTGAAAACAGGATCTCAGGAAGCTATCTCCACACCCATGTTCACCGTAGCGTTATTCACAACAGCTAAGACATGGAAACAGCCTAAGTGCCCCTCAGCAAATGAATGGATAAAGGAGATGAGGCACGTATCTACAACGGAGACTCATTCAGCCAGGACAGAGGAGGAGATCCTGCCATTTGCAACAATGTGGATGCATTTGAGGACATTATATTCAGTGAGATGAGCCACACAGAGGAAGACAGCGTGTGGCATCACTTAGATGCAGTAAAGTCCAACTCCCCCGAGAAACAAGAGAAACACACTTGTCAGGGGCTCCCGGGGTTGGGGAAATAGGGAGAAAAAAAGAATCACCATAACCAAGGATGAAGAATATGAGGAAAATGGTCAAGGCAGGAGACAAAATTGTCCACAGAGCAAACATGATAAAAACAGACGCAAACAGCAAAACTACCACCTAGCTTTAAGAGAAGGTACTCTAATCTTCTCACTTGCCTGCCTTAATGTTCGGGTTTCAGAGTGGGCAGAGTAAACCGTGCTTTTTATTTTAGTCTGGGTTTTCCTGGAAAAGGAGGTATTTGGAAGATGCCTCCAGGAAGGGAGACCCCAGGAACAGTGTGAGGTGACTCCCCACCTTCAGAGCAGGGAGATGATGACAAGGTGGTGGCTGAGGGGGAGGTCATCCAGTCAGTGGGCAACCAGAGTTCAACTGGTCAAGCAAGGTAGGGGACAGAGGAGAACACACACCTCCGAGTCACCCTGCCCCTTGGGAGCTGGGGTCTTTGTCCCTCTGCTCAGGCAGCACCCTGGAGAGTGCCTTTGGTGGGTGGGGCTCTCTCTCCCCAGCAGGTCCCGCCTGCCTGGAGGTGGGGGTGGGGGGCCTCCAGCAAGAACAACCATAGTGGTCAGCTTCGACGTGGACAGATATGCTCAGAAGTGACAAGGGACAGGGGCAGGGCACTGATGGCCTTAGCTACAGTCAGGAAAGCATCTCCAACCTAGATCTCATGCTGACTTTAAATCTGGTCTACTATCAGTGGGGCCTGCCTCCTGGCTGGAGAAGCCACAGGTACCATACAGAGCAAGAAGCTCAGCAATCAAATGACAGTCACCCCCATGCCCCCACGGGTACCCCACTGGGTGAGATGGAGCTTCTAGAAGTCCAGAGAGGTCCATGGAGCAGAGAGGAGGCTGCGAGTAGTTAGACCATCTCAGGGCCTGGTGGCCAGGAGGACCACTTCCCACAGGAATCCCCAAAGCTTTAGGCTCAAAATTTAAGAGTATGCAAAACCATCAATCAAGATAAGTATTTTCAAGGACTTCCTGGTTGGTACAATGGTTAGGACTTGCACTTCCACCACAGGGGACATGGGTTTGATCTCAGGTAGGGGAACTAGGATCCTGCATGCCCCATGGTGCAGCCAAAAAAAGCAAAAGTTGTTTGAGTTGCTGAAAAAATAGTGAAAATTAAAATTCACACTCTAAAGTGCTTATTTGACTTATACAACAATGAAATTTATTACGATTTTACTATCTTAGCTTTAATGGAAGCAAACTATTAAAAGATATCTTCAAAATCTACTTTTTTTGCTTAACAATATTCCTAGGGTACCAGCCAGAATGGCAATCATTAACAAGTCAACAAATAAATGCTACAGAGGGTGTGGAGAAAAGAGAACCCTTCTACACTAACAGTGGGGATGTAAATTGGTGCAGCCACTATGGAGAACAGTATGGAGGTTCCTCAAAAAACTAGAATAGAGTTACCATATGACCCAGCAATCCCACCCCCGGGCATATATTCAGACAAAACTATAAATTCAGAAAAATGTATGCACCCCAATGTTCATAGCAGCACTATTTACAATAGTCAAGATATGGAAGCAACCTAAATGTCCATCAACAGATGAATGGCTAAAGATATGGTGCAGACATACAACAGAATACTACTCAGCTGGTAAAAAGAATGAAATAATGGATGTCATTTGCAGCAACAAGGATGCAAGTAGAGATGTTCACAGTAAGTGAAATAAGTCAGACAAAGACAAATATCATATGATATCACTTATATGTGGAATCTAAAAAGAACATATAGTTAAAGTCACTCAGTTGTATCTGACTCTTTGCAACCCCACGGACTGTAGCCCACTAGGCTCCTCTGTCCATGGGATTCTCTAGGCAAGAATACTGGAGTAGGTTGCCATTTCCTTCCCCAGGGGATCTTCCCAACCCAGGGATCGAACCCAGGACTCCTGCATTGCCGGCAGATTCTTTACCATCTGAGCCACCAGGGAAGCCAAAAAAAAGAACATATATGTATAACTAAGTCACTTCGCTATATAACAGAAATTAATACAACGTTATAAAACAACTATACTTCAATAAAAAATAAAAATAAGTAAATAGTCCTGGAGAGTTTACCATGATAGTGCTTACAGCCTGATTCCATCCCTTTTTAGCAGCACCACAGTGTTTTGTTGCTCAGCTGCACCCAAATCCCATCTTTAAAGACTATAGAGATTGAGGAAGCACTGCTGCAGCCCACACTCTCGCGGCACATCACGCTGCCTTGTACAACCTGGTACTAAGGTGTGGTCCACCCTACATCACATCACCTAAGAGCTTGCTGGAAGTGCAGAGCCTCGAGCCCCCCCACCCTAGACCTCCTGATTCAAGCGAAAGCAGCGGTTCTCAGATCTGAGTCCAAAACAGGATCACCTAGATAGAGGGCTTGTCAAAACACAGATCCCGGGCCCCCCACCCTCACTGGCAATCCTGGTTCTGGGGTGGGGCCAAGAACCTGTATTTTCTAGCTGGTTCCCAGGCGATGCTGAGGCTACTTATGCTGAGGTCTGAAGCGATGCCAGATGAAGCCATAGGACAGCACTTGGGGTGTCTGAGGCAGACAGGCACCCCAGTCTTTTCCCCAAGGTTCCAAGTCCCCAGTTCCTTACTGGTGCTTCCTGGAGAGCTCTATCTGTTTATGAAGTTACACAGATGATAAAGGAAGTCAAAATGGAAAACAAAAAAAAACTCCCCAACCTCACTCAACCACCTGAACAAACTGAATGGCTTCCACTATTCTTCCACATCCAGAAGCCTCCATCATTGCCTCTACACTCAGTGTGAAAAAAGTCCCATCAGCTCAGTGTTGTGGTGGGGTGTTCCTCCAGCCCAGCCAAGCAGAAAGCAGGCCTGTATTATATTCTGCTGGTTCCAGAAAAACTGCCAAAAGAAACTTCATTATAATGCTCAGCACTTGGCATATAATAGGTGCTCAGTAAATCACTTTTGAAAGAATGAATGAACCCTCCTGGCCCAGGAAAAGAAAGGAAGACCCCCTGGAGGAAGAAACGGCAACGCACTCCTGTATTCTTGCCTGGAGAATCCCATGGACAGCGGAGCCTGGCAGGCTACAGTATGCGGTCGCTAAGAGTCAGACACAACTGAGCAACAGACACTGTCACTGTCAATCATCTTTCAATGAATGAATGAATGAGCCCTACTGGCGCAGGAAAGGAGAGGTCAGTCACATCTTGGGGGCCAGTTTTCTACAAACGTAGGGGCTATGAGGAGACCTGCCCCAAAGGAATACACCATGTAGGGTGCATGTTTGGGCCCCAAGGGGCTTTGTGCTACCCAGGCCTCTGGGCCCACATGGCAGCTGGCTTCTACCACCTCTGGCTAATCAAGAATCACCCTGATTTCAAACCTGAAGCTCATCAAGACAAATTCACCGAGAGACCAGCTGCTCCTTTCAGGAGGGATCCGAAACAGCCCACGACTATTTTAAAACATCCAAACTCAGCCGGTGGGGAAACCAGTACACTTCCACCAGCTTTAACCTGGAACAATGACTCCTGGATTCTGGAAGTGGGTGCTTTTCCCACCCTGTTCCTGGAGGGCCCCACCCCATGGTGGCCTGAGAAGGAGGGTGGACGGGGCTGCACTGCTTGTCCCGAGCCCTTCCCCTCGGACAAGTCCACAGGCAGAGTCATGTCTCCTTCCTCTCTCATCCAGCTGCTCAGCTGAATTGTACAGGCACCACACCCAGTGCAGAGTGGATGGCAAGGGCGAGAGGGTATCGGAACCCTGTGTTGTGTGGATGACAGAGGCAGGGAGGGGGAGACAGAAGGCCCCCACACCTTGTTACTGCAGTTAATCCTGCCTTCTGCAAACCTGCTCCCCCCACCCCATGACCACATTCACCCCTCACTCACTGGAGCAAGCAGACCCTGTCACATAGCAGCTGCCTCTCGGTGACTCTGGGCCTGGGAACAAGTTCCTGCCTCCTAGAGTCCTCCTTTCCCCTACAGACTCAGAGGTCGGTAAAGAAGATGGCCAGGAAGGAGCCCAGGTGAGGGAGACCAATGTCAGGGTCTCCCTGTCTTGGACACGAGTGCTCTTGAACAATGGCTAATCGTGTCTGTGCTGGGAGTGGGGTTCCAGAACTGAGAGACACCATCCCCGACACCTAGACAGTAACAGAGTCCAGGGCCACTGGAAACCCAGGCATTACCCATCAGCCACTCATCAACCCAGTCCATGCCTCAGTTTCCTCACCTGTAAAATGGGGACAATAATTAATTCCCCCTCGTAAGGCTGCTCTGAGGAGTAACTGAGATCTCATGAGCCAAGGATCCAGCACACAGTAAAAACTCAACGGGATGCAGTCTCAAGTGCCTACAATCCAGGTCAAAAGAAGGCAGACACTCTTTAGAATTTCTTGTTGTTTAGTCGGCAAGTCGTGTCTTTTTTGGGACCCCATGGACTGTAGCCTGCCAGGCTCCTCTGTCCATGGGATTTTCCAGGCAAGAATACTGGAGTGGATTGCAATTTCCTACTCACAAAAGAGTCAGACATGACTTAGTGATAAAACAACAATATTTACAGAGGACTTCTTTAATGTGTTACATTTCTTAAATGTAAACATATATTTTTAATGTATACCTAAGTAATATTTAAGGAGCCAAAGCAATGATTCAATCACAGTATCATTTGTCAATGACAAAAATAAAAGCATGTTAGTGACTGAAAAAAAAAAAAAACGCATTTGTTAAAAAGCATTATGGAACAGACATGTGATGAAATTTTTTAGAAAGCATTAAAACAGTTATAAAAAATCAAAATTTTTAAAAAAGGATAACATTTTAAAATGTGGTCCCTAGGGACTTCACTGGCAGTCTAGTGGTTAGGACTCCATGTTTCCACTGCATGGGGCTGGGTTCGATCCCTAGCTGGGGAACAAAGATCCTGTATGCCACGTGGCATGGCAATATAAATATATAATAATAAAATGTGGTCCCTAGGCAGCTGGTGGAGAGAGGCAGGAACAGACTTCCTTCCCCAACCACGTTCAGTGCTGTGCTGTGGGCCTGTATCACCTGGTCCAGAAAATACTGCGTGTGGGATATCACAAAGGGTTCCTTCTTTTCAAATGTTCTATTTCTACTGCCAAATCAAGCTTCATCTCACATATCCCCAAAGAAAAGTCTTTGTTACTAGCAATATCTGTTTTTGTTCTGCTTACTGTATCTAAATCTCCTTTACTGAACTTTACTCAAAAGTGGGCTTCCTCGAAAAGCTCTCTGCAGGCCTCCTCGTGGGAGTGGACATTTAGGACAACATCCGCAAGAGGCAATGTGACCACGTCCATAAATAAACATCAGAAGCGGTCTACCCTTCAGCCAGCTTCAGGGAGACTATCTGCAGGAAGACTAACACAAGTAGGCAAAGGATATATAAGATTTGTGATTGTGTTCTCTAAAATTAGAAGAGAGGGTGAGAAACAAAAGAAATAGGGAAGGGAGGAAAGGAAAAAAAACCCTGAAAATGAAAGACAGTGTTACAACTGGAGCAAGAAAAAAAAAATGACAGTGCCTCCATATTTGAAATTACATCATCATCTCACAATAAGAAACGCTCTGACACCCATTCAACAGAGTGAGACACCTCCACCAATGCAGGTAGGAAACAGTCTCCCAGATAGATAGTACATGAAAATGCAGTGTGTACTAAAAGTTTCTGGGGAAAAAAATTAAATGCTAGTTTGCTTTCAGGAGGGGCTTCCCTGGTGGCTCAAGATGGTCAGGAGTCTGCCTGCAGTGTGGGAGACCTGGGTTCGATCCCTGGGTTGGGAAGATCCCCTGGAGGAGGAAATGGCAACCCACTCCAGTATTCTTGCCTGGGGAATCCCATGGACAGAGGAGTGCAGCAGACTACGGTCCATGGGGTTGGACATGACTGAGCGACTTCACTTTGCTTTCAAGAGTGGAAATAGGGCTTGGTGTGGAGAGGAGGCTTCTTTTTTTTTTACTTTCTTTCATTCTTTCCCTTTCATATGATTTTTTGTAGCTAAAAAGTAAGTGAAAATCAAAGAGGGGAGAGCTTGTTGAGTGAAGGAGTCTGTGTTCTGCTCCTCAGCTCCCTGGGCTGGGAGGGGTGGAGGTAACTCTTGTTCCTCCATGCACCCCACTCAAGCCTCTCCCAGCCTGTGCTTCTCCCAGTCCAATCTCTCCACTCCTTTCCTTTCGCCTCCAAACAAACAACACCATCATTTCCTCCTCTTCAATCAAGACGGGATTTGTTGGCCTTTCTTTCTCAATGTGGCCCAGATGGAAGATAAGGCCAGAGGGCCCCTTGGGGGCTGGGGTGGTGGTCGGGGCAGAGCAGACACAACTTCTCTGGTCAACAGCATCCCCCATTCCCTCAAGTGACCTCCAACCTGAATTCCTCAGTCTCCCCCCATGGAACTCAGAAGCTTCCACAGGAATGACAAGCACCTCGAACTGACTCTTTTATTCTAGCCAGAGTTGTAAAGGTATAACCAACATGGGTTACGCGCTCTGGAGCCTCCCACAAACTGAGAGGGTGACCCCAGACACGTGTGCCCTTTTCAGCTGGTTGCAGCAGCTATGCTTTCTCCTTTATAGCTTCTATGTTGACTGAAGTTTTTCACACAAAAGTAGTCACTTGTACAAATAAGGAAAATAAAATGCTTTCAATTAAAGCCATATTTGTCTGATGAGCCTGGCACATCTGGTCACAGTGACGAACAACACCCAGACCACACACCTGACACCTCCGCAGACATGACTCGGCGTTTCCTCTCGCCCCTGGCGCCAGCGGTGCTCAGGGTCCCCAGGCATCGAGGGCAGAGACGGTGAGTACCGAGTCTGGCCCATGCTGGTTGCTCATTCTACTCTAAATGATAGATCTCCCCCGACCAAAAAACTAAACCGTCTCCTTCCATGGATGGCCAGCTGGTTCAACCTAAAAGATTTACACAAAGCCAAAAGAATATTCTCTAAAAACAGACCGATGACATTTTTCATGGGCTGTGAACTGAATATACATTCCTTTCTTGAAAGCTCTCCCCCATGCTCCCCCCCTCCATCCACTGTCTCATTTTGACCTGATGCTGGCCTCAGTGACCCTGTCACCTCCTCTCAAACAGAGCAAATCCCTCTATTCTGTGTGCAGTGAGTGTTCTTGGTTCCCCAACCGGACCCCCTTGAGTGGGCCCCCACTTGCCTGGGGCAGGACAGGCCTATAGAGCCAGTCCCACCCAAGACCCCGGGGGTATCAGGCTAAGGCCACATCCCTGCTACACTGTGCAGCTCCCCGCTGCCTCGCAGGCTTCTCCCAAGAGCCACCCTTCAATACATTGGTTTATAAGAATCACCATCTCAGGGACTTCTCTGGTCATCCAGTGGCTGAGACTATGCGCTCCCAATGCTGGGGGCCCGGGTTCAATTGGTCAGAGAACTAAAGATCCCGCATGCCACAACTAAGACCAGGCACAGCCAAATAACTAAAAATAAAAGTAATTATTTTTTAAAAAAGAAAAAGAATCACCATCTCAGAAACTGCTTGTAGGGAACCCAACCTAAAACCATCTGGATTGAAAATAGCCACTCATTTGCCAATATATTTTCACAAGATGGTAACAGAGCTGCTTCTTTCTATTCCAGTTTCTTTCAACCTGGAGTCAGATGTCATGTGGCTACTCCTCCCAACCCTCCATCTCACTAGTACACCCCCGATCTACTCTTTCTTTGGTGAAGTCATATCCAAAACAGAAGTCTAATCTTTTCTTTCATCTACTTGGATATTAAGGTCAGACATTTCCAGGCTCCGGTTTCCCTGGGTCTTTTCCAAGATGTTTCCTCCTGTTCTGAGTCTTTCCTTAGATGCCCTGTTCTCTCCGGGGCTGCAGAGTGGAGGAGGAGATGAGGGGGAGGGGATTCATCCTGCTTTTTGGGCCCCACCCAGCTCTGTCCACCTCTCAACACTGTCCCTCCAATTCTCAAAACAAGGGTCCAGAGATCTTAGGTAAGTTTTTACATTAGTCATGGACTGGCCCAACTGGACTGGGAGCAATCGTAACCTTCATTGAACTAGCTACTGTACTTGGGAAAACAGAGTCCACATCTTTGCTTCTGGTCCAAATACAACATTTACCTGTCACTATCCAGAGCAAAAATCCAGCATCTGCGTCTCAATCAAAGGCAAAGCCAAGTTCACAGAATTCTGGTGAGCTCTTTGGAGCTAGTGAGGTGGTTCACACGAGCTACAAGGTCAGAGGACCCCCAAGACTTTGCTCTTCTTACCGATTATCCCTTTGGCGTAGAGCTCAGAGCTTACAGGGCAGGCCTCTCGAGCCAGGAGGCCAGGTCTGTCCCTCCAGCTCCTGCTCAGCAGCCTCACCGCAGCTGGTGGCCTTTTGTTGATCTGCCAGCAGTTAATTTGTCAACAAGCCCTTGACTCCTCTCTCTGGTTCATCATTACCTGGAGGCAAGTCTCCATCAGAAAATAAACCAGAGCAGGGAAAACAGGTTCAAGACATTTCCTTAATACTTTTTGTTAACCACCATAAAGAATCTACCTGCAATGCAGGAGATGTGTGTTTGATCCCTGGGTCAGGAAGATCTGGAGGCAGAAATAGCAACCCACTTCAGTATTCTTAACTGGGAAATCCCATGGACAGAGGAGCCTGGCGGGCTACAGTCTATGGGGTCACAAAGAGTTGGACACGGCTGAGCATCAGAAGACCAGAGGTCTAGAACTGGCTCTGGGCCCCTTAAGAAGCTTAAGGAGGAGTCACTTTAAGAGTTAAAATTATGATTAAAAATATTAAAATCATTATCTATAGATTCAATGATCTAAGAACTGTCCAACAGAGACTCAAATGCAAATCACTTGGACTTTCCCAGAGGTCCTGTGGTTATGATTCTGTTCTTCCACTGCAGGGGGTGAGGGTTCAATCCCTGGTCAGGGAACTAAGATCCCACATGCTGCATGGTACAGCAAAAAAAAAAAAATTCAAGTCACTTTGTAGTTTTATAGTTCACGATTTTTTTTGGTGGTAGGGCTGTACCACCTAGCTTGTGGGATCCCAGGGATTTTCGGCCTCTCCTTTAGTAGTCACTAGAGGTCTTTCTTGCTCCTCTTTCAGGGCTCAACCAAGAGGACACCTCCTCCGAGAAGCCTCCCTGATGCCACTTTCTCTTCTGTCTGGCACACCCACTGGCTTTCTTGGGGAGTCCAGGGTTTGGGTTCTTTCTCCCTATGTGGGCTGAGGTCTCTGGAAGCACAGAGGTGAGTCTTCAGGCCTCAGGAAAACTCTGCCAACTATTTCAACGTTTACCACCTCTAATAGCTCATATTTACTAAGTGCTTACAGAGTGCAAAGCACTTTATACACCATTATTGCCCTGAAATCTCACAGCCCTCACTTAGGTGATAGGTATTTAAACCCCATGCCCACTTTAGAGATGGACAAACTAAAGCAAAAAAGAAAAAGTAATTTGGACAAGCCTGCACAGACAGCTAGCTCAGATCTGGATTTCTTAACCACTATGTGACTGATTCAACTTGCAAACTCTTCCCTGAGAGTGGTCAGTCCCTCATATTTCTACTAACGGAGAATTAACTCAGTCACAGATGAGGCAGCTCCATGTTTACTCCAACTGACCGTACCAGTAGCCCACAGTGCTCCCCGAGCCCCCTTCACTTTGTCTTAAAGGCCAGGCCCCAGGATCAGAGAGTGGCCAGAGAACCCATCAGGCAAGGTGCTGCAGAAGAAATAGGCCATGCCTTCTACGACATCCTCAGAAAAAGATGCAAAGCTGAGGAACTCTCCAGGACAACCAACGACAAATGACTGGGCAACCGGTCCCCAGTTTCTTAACCTCTTGGGTTAGTTGCCTATTAGACCAGCTTTGTAGCCACTTGTTGGGTCCATTGATAGCTGGGGCTGCCCCATCAACCACAGAACCCCTCCAACTTTCACAGGACCATCTACCACCTACAGGACCCTTCACCCTATTTAGGACCCTCCACAATTACACTGGACTCCCACCACCTATAGGACCCTTCACCCTATTTAGGACCCTCCACAATTACCCTACCACCGGCCACTTCCTAAGCATTCTTCCTGCCTCAACCCAAGGCAGGCCACAGAGGTCAAACTTTTACAGGTTCTCTCATGTTCAGGACTGAAATGAAAGTATTAAAGCTAGACCCCAGAGAGTATCCTCTACTGATTCCACTTTCATCACATTCAAAGCCAGACAACAGTCAGTGCCGCTGCCAGAAGTCAGGCTAACAGTGCCTCTCGGGGGTAAACTGACAGTGACCAGAGCGGGTTCGGGACAGGGCAGTGACTCACAGGGTCTGTCAATACTCCAGCTGGTTAGATGGGTGTGTTCACTCTGTAGAAACTCCTACATTCTCAAACTGTGCTCTTATGACATGTGTGCTCTTCTGGATGCATTGTTACTTTTAAATGAAATTTTAAATGAAAATTTCACTTTAGCAAAGTTTTTTTAAAGGAAAAAAGAAAAACTTTTAGCATGCCAGACCACTCTTTGGGGTGAAGGACACCCTTCTGAGGCCAGGAAGGAGCTCACAGCTAGTACCCTAAGAACAAAATGTGCGACAGAGTCTATGAAGGAAATCTCAATAGCAAGGATCTGAGAAGGGCCCTGTGCGGGGCTTGGGGAGATGGGAGCCCCACTGAGAGAGAGGAGTGGACATTTCCCCCCCCCAAAATGCCAGGGGGTGCGGAAACCCTGAACCCTGAAAGGGCCTGAGGGATCAGCAGGACTATAACAAATTCTAAGGACTGTAGGGAGAGAGAGAGGGACCCGCATAAGACTGACTGGTCAGGATGGGATGAGAGGATGGAGCCCAGTGGGGTGCGTGAGGGTTCCGAGGGGCTGGGACAGGAGGCAGATTTGAAGATGGGAGCCAGACCCAGAGGGGCTTTATATGGAACCCAACAAGATGGAGACTTTGAATTTCATCCTGCCCAGAGTTGGAGATTTTTTTTTTAAGCTGGGAAATGGCATCTTAGAATTCTCAAGGGATCTCTCTGGCAAAGGTGTGGTCCTCAAGAAGCCTGCAGACCAGACATCTCCTACACAAAACTACGGAGGCTACCAGCAATCAGAGGTGCTGGCAGACCGGTGAGCAAGTACCCCCTAGGGCTATCTGTGGAAGGAGATGGTGGGGACACAGACCCACTGCACAAGAAGGGGGCGCTGAGGAAGGCTGTGCAGGGCAGGCCCGCCCGCCTGACCTGCCACACCGGACCCTTCCTCCCCACCCCCGCAGAAGGCTTGGAGTGTGCTAAGTCTGCTGAGTGTTTTCTTTTTCTGAGCTCCCAGGAGGAACCAACGTGATGCTATTTTGAGACAGGATCACTTCCCGAGAGAAAGAAGCACAAAATATCTGCAGAGGGACCACAGGAACCGCGTTCCAGCGTCAGCCCAGCCCAATGGCTGCACCTGACGCCCAGATGCTCCGAGTGGGCATCCCAGGGCACTTCCAACCAGTGACCTGCCCTCAACCGCATCTCACTGGGGACGAGACCAGTCTGCGGCGGGGGCGGGGGGGAAGGGGCGGGGGTGGGTGGTCACGGGCCCCAGGGGGCACTGCTGCAGGTGGCCTGGCTCCAAATGGCCCTCCCTCAGCTCCCCTCACCCCCGCTCCGCTATCCTTCCAGAAACACGGCTCTGCTCAGGGCTCCCTCCTTCTTAACGCAGGAGCTCACGCCGCGCCCCTCACCTGTGTGCGTGCGCACATGCCGCTTGAGGTCGAAGGTGTCGTTGAAGCCCTTTCCGCAGAAGCTGCACAGGTGCCTCTTCACCTGGCTGTGGCACTTGAGGTGCCGGTTGAGCATGCGCTGCAGACGGAAGGCCTTGCCGCACAGGTCGCAGCTATGCAGGGCCGCATCGCCGCAGGTGCCTGTGGTGAACTGGGGCAGAGAGGGGCGTGAGGTCCAGTGCGGAGTAGGGGGGCGGGGGGAGGGGAGGGGTTGGCCGTGGCTTGGGCTGCCCCGCCTCCCACTAAAAATTCCCAACAGGTGTAGGCTTTGGGCAGCCAGGTGGAACAGAGCAGCTCCCCTACATCCATGCTCTTATTTCCAGCGGCGCCCCGCCCCCAGCAAGTGGGGGTGGGACCAGCAGCCTAGTGGGATGCACTCTCTGGAAGCGGGAGGATGGTGCCCTTCCCGGCCTGAGTCCTTCCTCCTTGCTAGAGCTCCAGCTGCCACCTTGGACCCTGAGGGGGAAGCGAGTGATGAAGATGGAAGGGAGAAAGAGAGGAGTGTAGGTCTGATAACATCCCAGAGCCCCCAGAGACAGCCATAGTCAATTCCTTCCTTCCGGGCCTGCACCGAGGTTGAATCCATCAAAATGGACTGTCTCCTCACCCCCTGGATCTGGCAGAGCCTCTGTCACTTCCAGATCTTAAGAGACCTAGCAGCGGCTTTTCTCCCTCCTCCCTCTTGGAAGCCAGAGGCCACCAAGAAGCCGGAGCACACCATGCTGTAAGGAAGCCCAAGCAGCTCGGCAGAGGAGCAGTGAGGTGCCAGGTGTGGATAAGCGGCCACTGGACCTTCCGGCCCACCCAGGACTACCACCAGCTGGGTGAACAAACTGGCCCAGAGGAGAACTGTCTAGCCCAGCCATGCCCCAGCTCCTGACCCAGAATCATGAACAAATGACAGTTGGCTTCCGAAGGGACTAGGTCAGAATCCCACAGCTTCATTACCAGAAAAACCATAATCAAATCCCAGGTTCTGAACGGTCCACTCCATTGTTTCAACTGCATTTGCTGCCTCAAAGGAAGAAACAGAATCTCTATGTGATGGAAAACACCAGATCTACTATGTTCATCAAAGGTTTCCTAGATCCTTTAGAAGATGGATCCAATTGTTCTGCCAAAATTCTATTCATCAGTTCAGTTCAGTTCAGTCGCTCAGTCGTGTCCAACTCTTTGCGACCCCATGAATCGCAGCACACCAGGCCTCCCTATCCATCACCAACTCCCGGAGTTCACTCAGACTCACGTCCATCGAGTCAGTGAAAAACTTGTTTCAGACAAGTGTCATTCACAAGAAGACTTGGTCCTTTCCTGGCTTAACACCTTCCACGTCTCAAACATCCTCCTTTCATCCACCCAAGGTACCACCTCCACCAAGCCCCAACTCACCTGTTCCCTCCCAGATAAGCTTCTCCAGGCTCTGCAATGCCTGTCCCAATATCCCTAATACCAGAGCCTCTCAAACCCCAGTGTGCACATGAATCCTCTGGGGGTCTTGTTAAAATGCAACTTCTGATTCAGGAGGTCTGCTGGGGTCTGAATTTCTAGCCAGCTCCCAGGAGACGTCACCGTGCAGTCCACGGACCACACTTGAGACATGAAGGACTGGCCTTCAGATGATTTAGCACTTTATTCCAACTCATTCCAGAGGCTTCCATCACACAGAAGCATTTCCTCAGGGTTCACCTGTTTTCCTCAACTAAATGCGTGGTGGAAGTCAGCAAGCGTTTGTGCAGGTTCCAGCCCCCATACCCCAAGCCTAGATGGCAGCCCTGCACCATGCAGGTCAGAAAGAGTTTCTGGGCGATGACTCACAGGTGGCAGAATGTGAAGACCCCAGAGCAGGGCTTTTTAATCGGCCCCCTCCAGTGGTTCATTCTCAACTGTTCCATCTTAGTCTCAGCCGACATTAATGTGTGCCTAATCGCAGACAGAGCCTGTGCTCTGAGCTGGAGGGTGCCCCATCACCAGGATGGCTTGTCCCCAAGAAGCGGCTGGTCTAGGCACAGGCCACTGCCATCCAGGAAGTCCAGGGTGCAAGAGGCTGCTCAGAGGGGCACCTAACCCCAGACGGGGGTGGGGGTGGGGCATGTCCTGGTGCAAGATAACATGCTTCTAGGGAACTGAGTGTCTCAGCCACAGAGGAGGAAGAAGACGGGGGAAGGGCAAAGAAGATTCAGGAGAGGGCTGGGAAACAGGAGCAGCGTTGGGTCCAGCCTGGCTAGCCTGAGCCCTGGAGAGCAGCTGATGAAGAGAGCCGAGGAAGCAGAGAAGCGGAGAAGGGCAGGGCTCTACCTGGGGTCCCTGATGAACTGGACTGTCAGAGGGAGGTGGGAGGTGGGGCACACTGGAAGATACAAGAGGACCATGGGGCTTGAGTCTAAAGACCTTCCTGTGTCCGCTGACGTGGTGGGATGTGACAGAGCCTGAGGGCGACTCCGCCGTGCCCAAGGCTCTCCCGTCACCAGGACAGGTAGTGGTCTCCTCCTCGTCCACAGTGCCCAAGTCCCCATTCTGGTCACTGCCTCCATTGAAGGGATGTGAAAAAGACTAAATATAACCCAAATCTTGGCAAAGGGTACTTGGAGCTTCTCAAAGCCAAGTCTATACAGGAAGGTCATCTGAGAGGTCACACAGCTAATAAAATAGAACACAGGCAAATGACCCTGGTCATTCTGATTAGAAACGCGAAGAAAGGGAGAGCTGTCTTCTGAAAGCCCCGCATCAACGTGCCCAGGGAGCATGCCGACCACAGCTCCAGCCTGGACTGTTAATACTTTAATCCTCTCAGTAAATTCCTATTTTAAAAATGCTCTGCATGCAACATAGATACTTCCTGTACTGGAAGTATCTGTCCAGGGTGGGACAGTATACTGTCCAGGGTGGAAATCTCATATCAGTGGCACTTTTTGGTTTGAAAAGAAGAAAATGCTGAGGGCAGAGGGGAGGGGCTCAGTAACCACTGAAGGTGGTGCAGAGCCAGCGGGCCATCTGACTGAGCAAGATATAGACAGCTTTCTTTCTCACCTTGGGAAGCAAAGAGGAGTGAGGGGACTCCAGAGGGAGGGCACCTCATTCTCAGGGAGCTTCCCCCTGGTCTTCCCAGAGCAAAAGGAAAAGTTCTCCCATGAGCCTCAGCGAAGGAAGGGTTCCCATTTCTCCATATTTGTGCGCATCCCCATTTCACAATATGGAAAACGGAGTTACCGCTAAATGCTTATCCGGAGAATCCCCAGAAAGGACCACCTGGTGCCTGTAAATGTGTCCTGAGCAGTCCAGCCCCAGACACTGATGAATTGTATCCAGAGCCTCTAAAGAGAGTCTCTCTTTGAAAGATGTAGGCTTAATTAAAAGGCAAAAGATCATGGCTGATAAAGCCAGCTTCTGCCAAACTAGTTCACTTGTCAGAAAGAAAGCATAGGACTTTCCTGGCGGTCCACTGGTTAAGACTCCAAACTCCAATGCAGGGGGTGCTCATTCAATTCCTGGTTGGAAAATCAGATCCCACATGCTGAACGGCCAAAAAAAAATTTTTTAATGGCAAAGGGGAAGGAAAAATTCCTTCATCAGAAAGAAAAGAGAGATGCCTTATTAGTCAGCCATAAGAAAGAATGAAATGTTGCCATTTGTAGCAACATAGACAAACCTAGAGATGACCATAAAAGTGAAGTCAGAGAAAGATAAATACTACATGATATCACTTAAATGTAGAATCTAAAAAATAATACAAATGAACTTATTTATGAAACAGAAATAGACTCACAGATATAGAAAACAAACATAGTTACCAAAGGGGAAAGAAGGAGGGGAAGAGGGGTAAATTAGGAGTATGGGATTAACAGATACACACTACTACATATAAAACAGATAACCAACAAGGATTTACAGTATAGCCCAGGGAACTATATTCAATATCTTGTAGTAACCTATAAAGGAAAAGAATCAGAAAAAAAAAATATATATATATATATATGTATAACAGAATGTCTTTGCTGTACCTGTCAAACTAACACAATATTGTAAATCAACTATACATCAATTTAAAAAAAAAAAAAAAAGGAAAAATCCCCAAGAATTCTGCAGAAAAACATTCGGAGGATAAATTTCTAAAGATGAAATTTATCCCACAGAGCGCACTTCACATATGCCTGGAACTTTGGTCTGGATAGCAAAAGGCGGGAAAACTACCTACATGTCCATCAATAGGGACTTGTTACGAAATTTAAAAAGATGGTAGGATCATATAACGAAAGCAGCTAGCAAAAAAGACAGAAGACTGACTACCAGCCACCTGAGTAAGCCCTCCTGGATATCCCGCCCAGTCAACCTCCAGGAGATTCCAGTCCCACTGGCATCCGACTGCACCCACAAGAGAGACCCCAGGCAACACCCACCCAGCTGAGCACAGTCAAGTCACAGAACTAGAAGATATCACACTATACCAAGCTACTAAATCTGGGGTTGTCTGTGAAGCAGCAGCAGATCACTGGAATGGTAATAGATGTATCACATTCTCTTAAGACCACCATATTTGTGAGTGCTAAGTCGCTTCAGTCGTGTCCAGCTCTTTGCATCCCCATGGACCGTAGCCCGCCTGGCTCCTCTGTCCATGGGATTCTCCAGGCAAGAATACTGGAGTGGGTTGCCATGCCCTCTTCCAAGGAGGTCATCCCGACCTAGGGATCAAACCCGTCTCCTGGAGCTCCTGCACTGCAGGCGTATTCTTTACCACTGAGACACCAGGGGAAGCCCCAAATGGGATTAGATGAGCTCTTTTCTTAAATTCAAATCCTGCTCTACCACTCACAGTCTGGGAAGTAGGCAAGTTACTCAACCTCTCTAAGGGTAATTTCACACCCCTCCCCCCATAAAATGTGGGCAATAACGATACTTGCTTCTTGGGATTGTTAAGGAATACTAGTTGCCCGGTAAATCCTAACTCTTAGAGTTTGACAAGTTCCAGCGTCCTGTGATCCTAAATAAAACGTAACAAAACCTCTTGTTTCTCCACCTGTCTTTTGAGTTTTCCTCTCACTGATGGAAGAAAAAGGGAACTAACCTTCAGTGTGGGTCACTAGACCCCAGTCCTTCATCTGCAATTCTGAAATCGAAAAAGTTCCAAAAACCAACATTCTCTCTTATCTCCATTGGCAACAAAACCAGAAGCTACCGTCTGGTGTCAATACTCATGCTTCGATATAGAAATTATTAATGTGTGCAATTACAGGGTACTACTCCAGATACAGTGTCATCTTCTGAAAAAGTTCAACAGTCTCACCCTTAATCCAAAATTAACTCTCCGAAAGGCTCAGCACTGAAGTGGGGAAGCTACCATGGAGGGTGGGAGGTGACATCAGTCTGGAGATTCATTAACTAATTGGTGATTAACTCACAGCCAGAAAGATGAAGAGAGACAGTTAATTCCACAACCCTGCAGCTTGGCGCTTTCTTATGCTGTCCTGTTTTCTTCAGGATCTCGGCTTTCGTTTTAAAATACACACAAAATTCCCTTCTAGTTCTTTTGAAAAATAGTCCTCTGCAGCAGAAACAAACCCATCATTGTATCAGAGCTACGGAAGACTTCAGGAGCGTCCGGGGAGGTGGGGACTTGGGCTGGCCCTCTGACCAACTTCAAAGCTGGCTAAGGTCATTTACCTGTCAACTTCTAAAGGAAAAAAAAAAAAAATCCTTTATTTTCTGTGGATGCTTCCACTAGACAAGTTCCTTAAATTAATGAACCTATTTCCTGCAGTAGGCTACCGTGGGTCTAGGCTACCTTCCATGGCCATGTGGACAAGATTACCACTGACACACCTGCTTATGTCTGAGTGCTCAAAACATGGTAAGTGTAATTCCCCAATTTCTTTGGGATAAAAATACCCCTCCTGCATCCTTAAGCATCACAATTCCACTACATGGCAGAATGCAGTCTTCCCAAATGCAGAGATGCTGAAGGGAACATATCCTTATCATCCAGAAGAAACAGGGGCTAAAACACTTGCAGGTGCCCACACTGACATTTTGATGGGGCTTGTAGTCTGCAAAATGTGTGCCTACAGTTCCCAGGGACCGGCCCATGGGTCTGGGCCTGACGTGTGGGAGCGGGAGGGATAACCCTGTGCTTTGTTTCCTGTCATGTGGTAGAAACGGCTTCAGGTTCCCTCATGTCACACTAGTGGCTAAGGTGATAGCACAACAACACAACTACACACCAGCAACTACACACCAGCAACTTCACACCACAACGACAGCACAATATACTAAAGAATAAGGAGCCTTGGGTTGGGCTTCGCCACCAGCACCTGTGAGGGACTCAAAACAACCTCTCTAGCTTTATCTTTCTCCCCATAAATATGAGGAGACTGGACCACATCTGGGTCCTTGAGTAGATCCTGTGGGTGGACAGGCTCAGCTTCTGTCCCCACTCTGAGGTGGACCATCCTGCATAGGAGAGGCTAGAAAGTGCAACGCAACATTTCCCAGAATCCCTTGCAGCTGTGGTCTTTAGATGTAACCTGGGTTCCACCAGTTACATGCATTGTTGGAGATTTGACTTCAGGCGGGCCTGAGTTAACTGAGCCGAGGCAAGTATGCAGCAATTTTTTTACACCTTGCATTAGCAGAAGAATCATGATGGGCAAATAGCAGCCATAGTGGCCACCACAGCAGCTCCCTAGGCAGCCCAGCTCTGCAGTGTGGCTCTGGGAGTCACTCCTGGGAGCTCAGCCTGGTCTCTCTTTATCCCAATTTGAAAGGAAGTGTTAGCCGCTCAGTCGTGTCCGACTCTTTGCAACCCCCATGGACTATAGCCCCCCAGGCTCCTCTGTCCATGGAATTCTCCAGGCAAGGATACTGGAGTGGGGTGCCATTTCCTTCTCCTGACCCAGGGATCAAACCCAGGTCTCCTGCATTGCAGGCAAATTCTTTACCATCTGAGCCACCAGGAAAGACTTACCCCATTAAATGCCCCATAATTAACCATCATCTGCAGCTCACACGTTGTTCTCCTATTTCTCCTTTTCCCCCTTTAAATTAATTTAAGCTTTTTCAAGTATCCATTCCAAGCATTTTCCCCTTTTCCCTTCCTGTTTTTCCCCAAACACTGTCACTTATATCTAGGAACTGTTGACTCCTCCTTCCCTGCCTGTATTTCTCTTCCATGTTGACTTACGTCCTCCTATGAGTCAGGCATTACTGTACCAGCTGCTGGAAATATGAGCCCACTAGGAATGTCCCCTGCCTTTGGTGGCTCTAGAGTCAAGAAGAGGAGTCTGGTTAGCCAAGGAGATGGTAAGTTATAAGGTTGGAGCTTCCAATTCTGTCTTGGGAGACTGAAGTCAACAGGCAAGGAATTAGGGATGAGGCTTATGTTGCCTTCCAAACATCAAATGGGTGTATTTTTTCCAAATAATACTTAAATCCAGCCAATCCAGTTGGTAAGTCCCTTGCCCTTGCTGGGGGCAACAAAATATTGGATATTAAAATCTGCCACAGGTCACTATTGGCTAACTCCCCACTGGGCAGTTTATACACTAAGAAAATCGCTTAGCATTTTGTATCCACTGTCTACCCCAATGCTTGAGAGGCCCATTCTATTATTTCTCCATTTTACAGATCAGGGAACTGAGGCTCAGAACAGATAACATATCTCCAAGCACAGCTGGTGAGATGGACCTAAATGAGGTTTTCCTTCTCCCACGGCCCCACATCTGTCCCCATGGGAGCATCCACATTTCTTGGCTTGGCCCCTTTACCATCTCAGCCTATTCTAGCTATATTTCCAGCTCCTCACCCTGACTCTCCCTGACCCCAGGCCCGTTTCCCATCCTCCCTTCAGCTCTGAGTCCTGTTCTTACTCAAGGTTCAGGCTCAGCCCTAAAGCCTGCCTCTTCGCACTCTCTCACTGCCCTCAAATCCACACCAAGAAACCTCCCTCTGCTAAGAATGTATTGCATCTTTCCTCGTGCTTCTGGTTGAGCGTTCACTTTCCTGTAATAGTGTTAATAATTAATATAGTATTTGTGTCTCTCCACCAACCCAAAGAATCCTAACTGGAGTTACTGGGCACCTACCATGTTTTCTGATTGACTCATTTATCCTCACTACTCTATGAGGCAAATGTCATTACTATTAATATTCCCACTTTACAGATGAGGAAACTGAAGCCTGGAAGGTTTGAAAGTGAAAGTGAAGTCGCTCAGTCATGTGCGACTCTTTGCGACCCCATGGATTGTGGCCTATCAGGCTCCTCCGATCATGGGATTTTCCAGGCAAGAGTGCTGGAGTGGATTGCCATTTCCTTGCAAAAGCCAGAGCGTAGAACCCTAACCATTACTGTCGGATGGTTCTGAAACACAAGGGTGGCACAACTTTATCTCCTGGCTGCCTTACGTACAGCAGGCACTAAATGCTGTGGATGGAGCTTCTCTCTGCCCTTCTCTGGTTCTAAGAACCAACTGTTTAATGAGTGCCTTCTAGTTATTGAAAAAAATGCATCTTGCTCAAGTGGCTTCCCCCTCTTAGACCTTTTGTTGTACTTTGCACAGAACTCTAAAGTTACACCACGTGCTAAGGCAAGGGCGGTTTGACCAGTCATTTGAAAATGGACCATACCATGGCTGATAATTCTATAATCTTGGAGCATCTTGACACCAAGATGTCTCCTAGTTTTGAGTGGAAGCAGAGAGGAGAAGGAACCTGAACTTCAGCCTCAGTAAACAAACAAAAACTCCCCTGGAAATTTAGTTAAGGAGCAAACTACACTCCACCCCCAGCCCTGGGGGCAGCACAAAGACAAGGATCCTGGGAATAAGATCAGTTTCATCCCCTTAATCCAGGGCCCCAGTGGAGCTGTTGGCCCGGGGCATCAGAGATCTCCTAAAATGGTGGTTAAGGGACTGGATAATTTTCCCCTGCCACTTCCTTTCCAGGCAATGTGGGCAGTTGGGGGATAGAGGTTTAAACTAGCTAAGGACCATCCCCAAAACAACGTTTCAATTGTCCTTCCAGCCGGGTGATAAATATGCAAGTGGGACACTTTGTAGAATTTCCTGGAGGGCAGAGGTAGCAGCCTCAGGCAAACTGTCCCTCCCACTTAACCCCACCAGGCCCAGAAAAGCCTCCCACCAGCTGACTTTGAACCTTTCCAAGCAGGATGCCCACATCCAGTCGGCAGCATCCTTTAAAGCCTTCTTTCCTAAGGATTCCCAGCTCCAGCATCTAGCCTCAATTCATAACCAAATCACCCCAGCCCATCCCGGAGCCAAGCCCCAGGAGCCAGGAATATGCACCGGGGAGGGAAGACCCCTCCCACCAAAAGTAACGGAAGTTTTCCCAATCCACAGTGTTCTAGGGCTTCCTCCCCATCCCCCGGCCTGGGCAGGGGGCGCGTTGGGACCGCCCAGGAGCGCCCGAGAATTAACACCTACACCGAGGGACTGGAGCCGGCAAAAGTTCGCATTAAGGCCCACCTGGCTAGGAGCTGGGGTCATATGATTCCTAAAAACACCACTCCCTGGCTCCGACTGGCTGTGAGTCAGTGGAATGGGACTTAATCTTGGAGGTAGCGGATACCTTTGAGCAGGCAATCTTGGAAGTTCCACCCAGGAAAGCGCAGATGGGCGTCGTGATAAACTGTGGCCTACAATTCTAAGAGGCTGGGTGGCGGGGTGGGGAGTAAATCGCGAGAACAGAGGGAAACAAACATTGCAAGCCAGTGCGGGTGGGGCCATGGGGCAATTTGCAGTTGAATCCGATTATCCGTGAATATGATTCAAGAAGATTTGATAAACACCAATTTAAAAGTGCCCGGCACAGACCTCGTGTCTAATGGGCACTTTATAATTGGCACTGGGAATAGTTGTTACTGTGAAAGACCTACTGTGTGCCAAGCTCCCACGACTGTCTCCGGAACACAAGGAACCGGGCGAAACTCCCTTCGAGTTCAAACAGCGCTGGGAACTGCGCCCCAGAGGAGGGGATCCCAGGGCCTGGGGTCCCTCCTTTCCCACCCTCAGAACTCCAACGGCCTGGTTGTGCTTCAGGCTCTATGCCCAGGAAGGGGGAAGGAGGTTGTGCCTGAGCGCTTTGGGCAGCTCCAGAGGCCACGCGGGAGGGCTGTGCCCGCGCGGGGAGCGGGTCTTCCGGGCGCAGCGGCCTGCTAGCCCGCAAGCAGGAGGACACGCAGAGGCGCCCTGGCCGCGGCCCAAGGGCAGGTGCAGGAGCGGCGCAGCGGGCGCGCAGGGTGCACCGGTGCCCGGGCGCGCGGGCGGGCGCGGCAGGGAGGGGCGCCGGCCCCGGGAGCCCGACGCCAGGGCGTGGTGCAGGTGGCGGCGGGGGCAGAGTCGACTCCGTACCTTGATTTTCGACCTGGCGACCGGGCGCTGCTTCGCCGCCAGGTGTCCATCCGGGCCCTCGCGGTCGCCGGGCTCTGGGGTTTCGCGCTCCGGGCCGCGCGGGGACGAGCTGCTCTCTGCGCCTCCCGGCTCCCCCGCGCTGCTGCTGCCGCCGCCGGTGCTACTGCCGCCGTCGCTGCGGCAGTCCTCTGGGGGATCGTGGAGCAGACGGCCCAGGCCCACTGCGGAGCGAGGGCCGCGCCCCGACACACAGACACGCGGCGTCAGGCCCGGGCGCCCGCGGCAGTTTGACCTGCGGGCGGTGCCGCCGCCGCCCCTCCCCGGACCTGGGCACCTCGCCAAGTGGGCAACGCCGCGGGGGTGGGCAAGCGAGCCCCCGACTCGGCCTCCCGAGCAAGCTCGGAGTCCTGGGTGGCGTGGGGGGACGTTCGCTCCTCGTTCCCAGTTCCCATGCCCACGAGGTTCGAGGGCCAAGCGCGGCTGGGGACACCGCGCGCCAAATTTCCACTCCCTGGGACGCTGATGGGGGGACCCGATCTCGAGCCACCTAGCCCCAGAGAGGTTGACCCATCCCTGTGCAACCTCACGAGAACGTGGGTTTGAGGTTGCCCCTTTGTGGCCCCCAGTCCCCTTCCTGGGCCACCTCTGCCCGCAGCAGCCAACGGTCCCGCCGCCGGGCAATTAAAGGCGTCCACTGGGGGGAGGGGGTGCAGGGCGTCTGGGGTTCCCAGCCTCTAACTCTCGGTCCTCTCGCCCCCCAGTAACTTCCTCCCCCCTCCCCCAAAGGAGGGGCATGGGGGACGGAGGGAGTCCAGCCCGGGTCGTGGAGTAGAGGGGACCCGGCCACCCCTGCCCCCACCCCAGGAACCCGGCGCCCAGGCCCGGCCCCCGCGCTGCGCTCACCTGGGATGTAGGTGTCTGCCCTCTCCTCGTCCGGGAGCTCATCCCAGCTGCGGACCGAGACCCCCAGGCTCCTCCTCTTCACCAGGAAGACTTTGGGCATCGTGGGGGCCCTCTCCCCGGACTGCGGGCCCCTAGTCCCGGTTGCTCCCCGCTAAAGGCGGCGGCGGCGGCTTGGTCCCCGGCTCCCCGCGGCCGGAGCCCACCTTCCCGCCCCGCCTGCCCCTTCCTTCCGCCCCCCACCGCCGCCGCGCGGCCGGGCCTCTCCCCCGCACGCCGGGAGACTTCCAGCCTCCGGGCTCAGCGACACCTCTGCCTGAAATCGCGGGTGAGACCACGCCGAGGAAAAAAGTTTCATAAGGTGGAATAGAAAAGGCACCAGGAAACTTGGGATTGAGCATGCGCCCTGCAACATAACGGTGTCAACAAGCTCGCTACCTGTCCGACCGGTTCCGGCGGCCGGGGCTGCCTGTTCCAGCCCTTCCTTAGGCATGAATGTTTGCAAAAGAATTTAACGTCTGATTCTCCCCCCTCCCCTTTGTAAAAAGGGAAGGACCCTTCCCTCTGAACTCCCTGCCCCATGCCGCACCACAGGCACTTCAGGGCGATCTCCTGGAACGAAACCCGGCGCGCGCTTCCCGGGGCATCGAGCTGGGGCCTCCCGCTAGTGCCCGCCCCCCGGCCCCCACCCGTGGATTCGTCTCCGACAAGCAAGCCAGAAAATGGCTCAGCTCCTTTGGACCTTGTGGATCATTCCTGGGTTTGTTGAAGTCTCGGTTGTGGAGGCCGCGGGGAGACGCCTGGGATTCTGATCCGGTAAAGAGGGAACTTGGGGGCTTCGGTTCCCCTTCATCTACAACAGCTCCCCCTTCCCCCAGTAAACACAGTAAAAAAAAAAAAAAATTTTTTTTTAAATTCAGCATCTTTAGAACACGTTATTTTGGGCAATACAATCTAAGAAAAACCAGTCCGTTTGCTTCCTCCCCAAAGCCCCTTCCATCCTGCGAACCTTCTCACCCCTAAATAAACACTCTGGAAAAAAAAAAGCCAAGTGCTAGTTATGCAAACGCAGCTTCAAAACAATTTTCTTATCCTCCCGCACTCCCATGATTGCTCCCCCAACCATTTGCTCCCCAAATTCTGAGGCTGGGAAATACTTTCCAGGAAGCCAGTCAAGATGGGTTTACCTCCCCTTACCGCCCCTACTGGGAGCTTGGCTGGATAGCTTAGGGTTTAATTTAGGTTTGGGGTTTGGGTTTTGTTTTGTATGGGTTTTTGTTTTTGTTTTTGTTTTAATCTACCTTTATACCTGGAGGGCCAGGGATGGTGGGGAGGGGAGAAGGAAGGGGAGATGGTAAGAAAAAGATGCCAAGTTTCTAAGAACAGCTGTACCCGCTTTGGGGGATAGAGGGCCCGCCGCCGGTCCCACGCCCCTGCTCGAATGTGCCCAGGGGTGCAGGGCACCGCCTCCACGGCCGCAGGGTCACCCCCTTCCTGGGGATCAGACACGTTCCAGCTCCGGGGGCTGCGGGGGCGCGGCCGGCCCGGGGTGCCCTGGCGCCAGCCACTCGCCCAACCGCCGGACTCACCTGTCTGTAACCTGACCCGCAGTGCGACCTGCCCACAGGGCGGGAGAATCAACACAGCGGTTTTCCCCGTCCTCTTCCGCCCTGGAATGGCCCTTGGGGACACGGCAGCCTGGTAACGGATTTCTCGGCTCGGCGGCAACACTCCGGGTGCTCGGAGAGGGGCGCAGCTCAGCCCCGACTGCCGGGGACAGACGCCCCCCGCCTCCGGGGCTGCCCTCAAGGGCTACCCATCTCCGGGCTCATCCCTGTCTGGACCCCATATTTTCTCTGCGAACGATCAATGCAGAAGGAAAAAAACTTGGAGCGGAGGGAACCCGGGGGAGGAAGAGGAAGACATCTCCATAGCGGCACGAGGAGACCAGGCTTCTTTCTCGTCCGAGGCCGATGGCGCAGCTTCTGGGAGCCTCTGCGAGTGTATTTTTATCTACCAACAAACTGGAGCCTGATTAGAAAGAAGACGCTTGGTTGAATGAAAGTAAAAATAGAGTAAAACTGTGAAATCATTGAAGTATGCCCCATCTCATAAAAACCTTAAAAACTTCACTTTTTTTCAAAATTCCTTATTTTACAAAAAAAAAAAAAAGAAAGAAAGAAAACAAAAAAACCATTAACAGAGCTGGTTTTTTTCTTTTTTCTTTCAGTGGATTTCAAATCACTGAGTATCTGATCCACTCTGTTCATTATTTGAAAACAGTGTAGAATGACAGGATCTAAGGCAAGAAATCTCAAAATGTAGCTCAATACTTAGGCATTAAGGGGGGAGGATAACAGGTTTAATCACACTTTTATTTGACCATGTTGGATGCACACCTAATCTTACATTTACTGGATATCTCTTTGGAAGAAAGGAATTCTGATGTTATCTTTCTTTTGTGTGTGATCAGACCAGATGGGTTTATCAACAGTATTATTAACATTTTCAAAGAATCAGTTTTGCCTCTGTTGACTTCTCTCTTGTGTAACGTCAGTATTCTAAGTTTTGTGAGAGGTATTGATAGAGCCTCACCTCAAAGTAGGATAAGAAATGAAAAAAAAAGAAAGAAATGAACTCAATTCTTTTAAAAATCTCAAAAGTGTGGAGTTGGAAGAGTGGTCCAGAGCTCACCCAGTATTAGGGGGAGGAGGTGGCCCCCCCTCGTTAGGTGTGTAGTCAGCCTTGCTTGAATACCTCCAGAGCTGTGAAGCTCATTTTTCCAAAATAGCAGCCCATGTTCCATTTTGACAACACTGCTGTTAGAAAGCTTTTCCTTCCATTTTATGGAAATCTGTTTCCCCGCATTTCTACCTCCCCTCCCCATTCTGCCCTCAGGGTCTGCTGCCCCCCCTCCCCCTGGTTCTAAACCAGGAAAAAAACACCTCCCCTATCCTCTCCTAAGACTCCTTTTCTCTGGTAATGTATGGTCAAGTTGCAATAGACAGGTACAAACCTGCTCAGTGGCATCCTCAGAGCATACAGTTATGAGGACAGGTTAGGGTGTTGGGAAAAATATTCCTTAGATTTTTTTTTTAACTTTTTATTGAAGCATATAACATAGAGTTGGACTTCCTTGGTGGCTCAATGGTAAAAAAAATCCACCTGCCAATACAGGAGAGGTGGGTTTGATCCCTGGGTCGAGAAGATCCCCTGGAGAAGGAAATGGCAACCCAGTCCAATGTTCTTGCCTGGGAAATCCCATGGACAGAGAAGCCTGGCGGGTTACAGTCTATGGAGTCAAATAAGAATCAGAGGTGACTCAGTAGAGAACAACAACTTAATGTAGCGTTAGAAAAAAATGCACAAATTATAAGTCCACAGCTTGATAACTTTTTGCAAACTGAATTCATCTTTGAATCAGCACCCCAGAACAAGAGAAAGCTACTTGCTCTATTCAACAATAGACCAGCTTTCTTATAGGTTCAATCAGACAAAAAAGAAGAAATAAAGGTATAGGGTTATAAAGGAAATAACAAACCATCATTTGTAGTCAGTATGATTGTCTGGGTGGAAAACTCAAGAGAATCTTCAGATAAATTATTAAAAGTAATAAGAGAGTTTAGCAAAGTTGTTTTTAGAAAATCTGTGTATATGTATTGTGTCAATTGCATTTCTACATAGTAAACAGTCAGAAAAATTAAAAGCCTAATTTAAAAAGTGACTTACAACAGCAACCAAAATACAAATAGCCTTAAAATAAATTTTCTAAAAATACTGTGCAAATTTCCTGTGAATAAAATTCAAAAACTTTTATTGGAAAGTGTTAAAGAATATGCTAATCAATGGAAAGATTTACCATACTAACAGATTGTTAGACTCCACATGAAAAAGAGGTAAAAAATCTCCAAATTCATCTGTAGATTTAATACAATTCTTAAAAATACTTAAAAAAAAAGACACTTCTGTGTGTGTGTGTTCAGTTGTGTCCAACTCATTTGAGACCCCATGGACTGTAGCCCACCAAGTTCCTCTGTCCGTGGGATTTCCCAGGCAAGAATACTAAAGTGGGTTGCTGTTTCCTACTCCAGGGGACCTTCTTGACCCAGGGATCAAACTTGTGTCTCTTGCATCTCCTGTATTGGTAGGCAGATTCTTTACCACTGGGCCACCTGTGGGGTCTGCTCAAATTATTGTAAAGTATATATGAAAGAATAACCATCCCACTCCTGAAGAAAAACAAGGTATGCAGACAGTATCAGACATCAGTGGTAATTAAAATAGTGTGAGACATTGGTGCACAGCTGGGCATTGGTGGATGGACAGACATTGGTGCATAAGTAGACATTAGTGTACAAGTTGACTGCCAGTACAGAACAGAGAACCCAGAAAGAGACACACACGCGTGATTTATGAGAGAAGGCACTGCAGAGCAGTGGGGAAAGATGTGTCATTCAATAGGTGAAACTGGAATACTGGTTATCCATTTGGGGAAAAAGTAAAGGAAACTGAATAATGTGCACACAGAACAATTTTCAGTGGATTAAACATTGAAATATGCATATATATATATATATATATATATACACATAGATAATGTAGAAGAATGTATTCATGATCAGAGGGTAGAGAAGAATTTCTTAAGAAATAAAAACAGACCACAAAAGTTGATAAGGCTGAAATAGATCATAAAGTTGATAAGGCTGACTGCAGAAAAATTAAAAATGTATCAAGATGGGGTGGGAGGTGGGAGGGGGCTTCAGGATTGGGAACTCATGTACACCTGTGGTGGATTCATGTCAATGTATGGCAAAACCAATACAGTACTGTAAAGTAAAATAAAGTAAAATAAAAATTAAAAAAAAAAATAAAATTACTAGCTAAAAAAAAATGTATCAAGAGGCACAAGAGAATGGTAAGCTAAACAGCAGAGAACTTTTTGCAACACATTTATCTTACAAACGATTAGAATCCAGACTATCTAAAGAACTCTCATGAATGAATGTGAAAAAGACAAACAATAGAAAGATGGCAAAAGACTTAGACAAGCATCTCCCAGAAGAGAAAACATGAATGGTTCATCAACATATATAAAGATACTCAGCCTCATTAGTAAATAGGAAAATACAAATTAAAATGACAACGAAATATGATTTCAGATGGCTCAGATGGTAAAGAGTTTGCCTGCAATGCAGGAGATCTGGGCTCAGTCTCTGGGTCTAGAAGATCCCCTGGGGAAGGGAACGGCTGACCAATCCACTGTTCTTGCCTGGAGAAGTCCAGGGACAGAGAAGCCTGGTAAACTACAGTCAATGGGATTGGGAATGATCAAACATGACTGAACAAACTACCAACTTTCAAAATGTTTAAGTCTGACAATACTCAAATGAAATTGGTCAAATATTTCTAGTAGGTATGTATATTCACGGAAGCACTTTGGGGGCTTCCCAGTTTCATTATTCAATTTCCTTTATTTTTTCCCCTGATAGTCCAGTGGCTAATAAGACTCTGTGCTCCCAATGCAGTGCATCTGGGTTCAGTCCCTGTTTAGGGAACTTGATCCCACATACCACAGCTAGAAACTCCCGCATGCTACACGTGAAGACTGAAGATTGAAGATCCCAGTGCAGCAGCTAAGACCTGGCACAGCCAAATAAGTATTTTTTAAAAATTTTTTGGAAAAGAGTTTTTCTTTACCTAGTCAAATTGGACATACACATGCTAAATGACACAGATATTCCACTTCAGGTTCTAAATCTAGAAAAAGTCTTGCACTTTTGTACCAAGAGTCACAGACGAGAATACTCATCATAGCAGCATTTATTATACTTAGAAAAATAAGAATCTCAATGCAATCCAAACAACCGTCAATAACTGATGTGATTAAAACACGGTGATAAATCTGTACAGTGAGAAGGAATAGCTCGTAGCCACACACATTAACAAAAGTAAGTCTCAAAACATATTGTTGAAAGAAAAAAAGCAAGTGACAGAAGAAGTGTATTATAAGATTCAAATTACTTTAAAAAACAGATCAAAGCAAACCATATCTTGTTTAGGAATACAGACACGTGTTAAAACCATTAGTCAACAAGCAATGACTTGGAAGAGTCTCTGGAGACTAGGCTGATTTAAAACAACGAATACCGAAGGTGACCTATTGTATGATTCCAGAATGTATATAGCATTCTTTTTATTGCTTATTTTTTTTTAATTTTATTCTACTTCTATTTGTAGTAAAGATATACAGGAAGGTAGATTATCCATTGTTATAGTAGGTTTACCAGAAGGACAGACCCTATGACTTTCCTGGTGGTCCATTGGCTAAGACTCCACACTCTCAATGCAGGGGGCCCAGGTTCCATCCCTGGTCAGAGAACTAGAGCCTGCATGCCACAGGTAAGGATCAAATAAATAAAAATAGTATTAAAAAAATCAAAATACTTTCCAAATTCCCTTAAAAAAAGAAAAAGGCCCTGCCTATGACTGTTGTAATCCTTGACAGTTTCTTAGAGGCAGCAACGTCTCTTCCAGTTTTGCTTGTTTAATTCAGAAACTAAATGTGTTCACAGTGATACTTTTGTATACTTGAGTTTGGTGCATTATCTTTTAACATCCTATGTGGGAAAATGAGGACTCAGGGCATACTTCAGTCTCTGATCCCACTAAAATTAGTCATTTCCTTTTTTAAAAAATTAACTTTCTTGATTTGGGAGAATGGCATTGAAACGTGTATAATATCATATATGAAACAAGTAGCCAGTCCAGGTTCGATGCATGATACTGGATGCTTGGGGCTGGTGCACTGAGACGACCCAGAGGGATGGTGCGGGGAGGGAGGAGGGAGGAGGGTTCAGGATGGGGAACACGTGTATACCTGTGGCGGATTCATGTTGATGTATGGCAAAACCAATACAATATCGTAAAGTAATTAACCTCCAATTAAAATAAATAAATTTATATTTTTTTAAAAATTAACTTTCTACCTTCATATTCGTTTTACGTTTTGTATTAGTTTTCTAGGGCTACATAAAGTGTAACGCTCAGTCGTATCTGACTCTTTGAGACCCCATGGACTGTAGCCCGCCAGGCTCCTCTGTCCATGAAATTCTCCAGGCCAGAATACTGGAGTGGGTAGCCGTTCCCTGTGCCAGGGGATCTTCCCAACCCAGGGATTGAACCCAGGTCTCCCATTCTTGAAATGACACAATCATAAAAATGGAGAAAAGATCAGTGGTTCTCAAAGAGTTAAGGATTTGTAAATAGGTAACCTGAGGGATTCTTGCGTGATGGAACTGCTCCATACCTGTAGTAGCTAATAGTCCAACATGCATATATGATACAGTTTTATAGAATTAAACACACACACTCACACAGAGGCTTCCCACGTGGGGCCAGTGGTAAAGAACCTCCCTACCAATGCGAGAGACATAAGAGACATGGGTTCGATCCCTGGGTCAGGAAGATCCTCCGGAGTAGGGCATGCTCACCCCCTCCAGTATTCTTGCCTGGAAAATTCCACGGACACAGAAGCCTGGTGGGCTACAGTCCATAGGATCGAACAGGGACAGACACAACTGAAGCAACTTAGCATTCATGCACACGAACACACACACAGGGGCTTACCTGGTGGTCCAGTGGTTATGATTTCACTTTCCAATGCAGGGGGTGTGGATTCCAAGCTAAGATCCCACATGCCTTCTGGCCAAAAAACCAAAACATAGAAGCAATATTGTAACAAATTCAATAAAGACTCAAAAAATAAATGGTCCGCATCCCACCCCCCCCCCCAAAAAAAAGACTTAAAAAAAAATAAAATGAAAAAAAAAGAGAGAAAAATAAATAAATAAAATGAACACACACACACCACCACCACCACTCACACACCAGTGAGTACAAGTAAAACTGTGTAGGTCTGGAAAAGACCTGTGGGTTGTCTCAATGCCAATATTCTGCTGATAATATACTTCACTTGTTCTCTATGACTTACCATTGGGGGAAACTGGATACAGGAAAACAACTGCATGTGAAACTGTATTATCTCAAAATTAAAGTGTCCTACTCTGAATTCTCCAGGCCAGAATACTGGAGTGGGTAGCCTTTCCCTTCTTCAGGGGATCTTCCCAACCCAGGTCTCCCACATTGCAGGTGGATTCTTTACCAGCTGAGCCACAAGGGAAGCCCAGCAATAGAGTTCATCTTCAAAGTTTTCATCACAAGGAAAAAAATTGTGTGTGGTGATGAATATTAACTAAATTTATTGTGGTAATCATTTTGCAACACATATATGTATCAAATCATTGCATTGTACACCTAAAACAGATTGAATGTTATATGTCAATTATATCACAATTAAAAAAAAAAAAAACACTAGGCAAAGCAAGAAAATGATCAATACAAAAGTCACCAGAATGTTGTTCACTTGGAAAGAAGACCAGGTGTAAAATTGTTGTTGTTCAGCGGCTCAGTCATGTCTCTTGATGACTCTTTACAACTCTTTTATGACCCCATGGATTGCAGCACGCCAGGCTTCCCTGTCCTTCACCATCTCCTGGAGTTTGCTCAAACTCATGTCCGTTGAGTCGATGATGGCACCCAACCATCTCATCCTCATCACCCGCTTCTCCTCCTGCCCTCAGTCTTTCCCAGCATCAGGGTCTTTTCCAATGTGTTCTTTACATCAGGTGGCCAAAGTATTGGAGCTTCAGCTTTAGCATCAGTCTTTCCAAAGAATATTCAGGATTGATTTCCTTTAGAATTGACTGGTTTGATCTCCTTGCAGTCCAAGTGACTCTCAAGAATCTTCTCCAACACCACAGTTTGAAAGCATCAATTCTTGGGCCCTCAGGCTTCTCTACGGTCCAACTCTCACATCCATACATGACTACTGGAAAAACCATAGCTTTGACTAGACGGACCTTTGTCAGCAGAGTGATATCTCTGCTTTTTAACACACTGTCTAGGTTTGTCATAGCTTTTCCTCCAAGGAACAAGCATTTTTTAATTGCATGGCTGCAGTCACTGTCCTGAGTAATTGTGGAGCCCAAGAAAATAAAGTCTGTCACTGTTTCCATTTTTTCCCCCATCCATTTGCCATGAAGTGGTGGGACTGAATGCCATGGTCTTAGTTTTTCGGATGTTGAGTTTTAAGCCAGCCTCTTTCATCTTCATCAAGAGGTCTTTAGTTCCTCTTCACTTTCTCCCATAAGGACAGTGTCATCAGTATATCTGAGCTGATTGATCTTTCTCCCAGTGATCTTCATTCCAGCTTGTGTTTCATCCAGCCTGGCATTTCATATGATGTACTCTGCATATAAGCTAAATAAGCAGTGTGACAATATGCAGCCTTGACCTACTCCTTTCCCAATTTGGAACCAGTCCACTGTTACATATCTGGTTCTATCTGATGCTTCTTAACCTTCATACATGTTTCCAGGAGGCAGGTGTAAAATTAGGCAGGGATAAACAGGGGGTGCCCAGGTGTTTCAGTCTGTAAGGAACCTGCCTGCAGTGCAGGAGACCTGGATTTGATCCCTGGCTTGGGAAGATCCCCTGGAGGAGGGTATGGCAACCCACTCTAGTATTCTGGCGTGGAGAATCTCATGGACAGAGGAGCCTGCTGGGCTACAGTCCACGGGGTAGCAAAGAATTGGACACCACTGAGCAACTAAGCACAGCACACAAACAGGGGTAGGGGTGGGGGTTCCAAAGTCCTGGCAATATTGTATTACTCAACCTGGAAAACAAGAATAATTGCTGCTGTTATTTAATCATGTATTCATATTAAAAACTGTCTTGTCACTGTAATATATTTGACAATATTCTTTAAAATTTAACAAACCAAATGGCTGATGTGGTGCACATCTTCACTTTTGGGTAATCTCCCCTTAAGAGTCACAAGGGAGCCAGGAGATTCCTTTCTCAGATTCCTGAGCGGCTGGGTGCAAGCCTGTGACCCGGGATCTACCCCTGGGTTTTAGGGTCCTGGAGGCGGGTCCTAAGCTCAGCGAGGATGGATCCCGGCCACTCGGACGGCCGCGGCAATGCCCCCAGTGGAGACGCTCGGAACTGCAGTCTGAGCATCCTTTTGCTTGCTGCTCCCTTCCTAGACAGATTCTAGGGTCTCCTAGAGATTTCGTGAGCTCCCTAACATCTTTAACAAATTATTTTCCTGATTAAACAAGGTAGAGTGCAGTCTGTTGCCATCTTGGGTCATCTATGCTGCAACTGGGGTTGTCTCCAGGACTTCATTAGGCTGTCTTCCAATCAAGGACATTACCCTCAGATGACTGTAATTCAAAATAAAAACAATAAACCACAAAACAGGTATACTTGTTAAAAATCTCTCCTTTATAGAATAATTTGCAAGATTCTGGTTAAACTCCTGGATGCAAAGTCTCTCTCTTTCTTCTCTCAGCCCCTTTCTGTTGCCCTAAATAGACACCTAGTGTGCCTCTAGTCCCATACTATCCCAAATGAGAACCACCAGCTGGTCACATGTAGCTGCTGAGCACCTGAAAGGTGGTTGGTCTGAACTGAGATATGCTTTAAGTGTAACACACTGGACTTTGAAGACACTATGAAAAAAAGACTACAAAATATTTCATTACTGCTTTTGTATATCATTTTATATGTTGAAATGATAATACTTTGAATGCATGCATGCTAAGTCACTTCAGTCGTGTTCAGCTCTGTGTGACCCTATGGGCTGTAGCCCACCAGGCTCCTCTGTCCATAAGGTTTTCCAGGCAAGAATACTGGAGTGGATTGCCATGCCCTCCTCCAGGTAATCCCTATCCAGGGATCGAACCCATGTCTCTTACATCTCCTGCATTGGTAGGCAGGTTCTTAACCACTAAAGCCACTTGGGAAGCCCAATAGTTTGAATATATTGGGTCAAATAAAATGAAATATTAAGATATAGTTCAAGGGTTTTGTTTTTGTTTTTCGCTTTTTATATTTTCAGAAAATTTAACACTACTCTGTTATTTGAGTTATAATTTTATCTGACAGTGCTGGTCTAGACTATTGATGACCAGCAAGGGGAGCCTGTGCAGTTCTAGAAGGCTGTTCTTTGCCATCCTCACATTTCTGGTCAATACTGTGATTTGGGGCGGGGGGAGGGCAGTTGACAGGGAGGCCACGTTGAAGGCCAAGGACTTGGCTTTGTACCATGGCTCTGCCATTGACATGCTCCAGGGACATGCAAAGTCATTTAAATTCTCTGAGCCACAGCGTCTTTATCCATAACGTGGGATGATAACGTGTCTCTTACCTACTTCACACAGTTGCTGAAAATCAAATGGACCATATTTGTGAACGTGCGTGTTGGAAGCATTTCCTATTGTTTAAATACCAATGACCAATGTTAATCGAATTGCCTTCCCTAATCTAGACACTGGGTCACCTGCACTAGCCACGTTGTTTCACCAAACAACCATCTGTGGGAGAGAAAAACTTTTTGTACTCATTTCACAAGTGAGGAAACCAAAGCTTTAAAAGGCTAAGGACCACTGCTCTTAGGGAAGCACCAGCTGCCAAGAGCATCCACCCTGCACTCAGCAGAAACGAGCAGTGTATCCATCAGGGACCCCAGCTGGCCCGAGATGTGTTATGCGGGGACCCCCGTTAGCCTGAGGATTACTCAGTCTGTAAACACACTCAAAATCTTCCAAGAACAAGATCTTAGTGTCTCTTCCACACTAATGAGCTCTCCATGCTCCTGGGTGCAACTGTGTCTGGGGCAGGGACACCTCTACCTGCGGAGGCCACCTGGTGTTTCCACCTGCCCTCTGGCATCCATTCCCCCATCTTCTAGTAACTGAACATGCAGTTCTGGGTGGGCTGACTCTACCCTCTGGGGCAGGTGGGCACTTAACCTGGCTAATTAGACCCTTTGATTTGGCCACTGTGATTGTTTCTGGGGCAGAGATCCAAACTGAACCAGCACTGGGGAGGAGCTGTTGCCAGGACAGCTGGAGGGGGAGGGAGGATGTGACACAAGCCCAGGGCAGGCAACCAGCAGCTGCCCGAGAATGTCGGCAACATGGGGGAAGGCGATGCCAAGAGACGGAGAGAGCCAGCCCGCGTGCTCAGGATGGTTCTGGATCCAGCCCAGCCTGAAGCAAGTCTACCCCTGGGACTCCTGAATAAATTCTCTCTCCCTCTTGCTCAAGCCAGTGGGAGTGGTGCTTTGTCATTTTCTACCAAGAGTTTCACCTAAATACCTAATGAAAATGACGCTTGTCTGCGTCTCTGCTCTCCGGTGAGTCATAGAAAAGGCAGTGTATCCCTTACCCATGAACCACAAGCTGGGTCTCCAAAGACCAGCAGGACACAGTGTTTTGTTTTGTTTTGTTTTGCTTTTCAATTATTTGTTTATTTGACTTAGCTGGGTCTTAGTTGTGGCCCATAGGATCTTCAGTTGAGGCATGCGGAATCTAGTTCCCTAACCAGGAATTGAACCCAGGGCCGCTGAGTTGGGAGGGAGGAGACTTAGACACTAGACTGCCAGGGAAGTCCCCGCAATGACTTTTTCACTTACTCCTATGAAACAGAAGGTGTGGTTCTATAAACTAAGTACGAACATAGGAAGCAACTGATTTCTATCTTTTAGGCACATAAACATGTAAATATAAATAGATAAGCTGCTATGAACATTTCTGCAAAACTTTGTATGGATGTATGTTTTTATTTCTCCCAAGTAAATACCTAGAAGTGGCATTACCTAGCAACTGATGGTCCTACTTGCTCCACATGCTTGTCTTGTGTGTGTTTGCCAATTTCAGCCCTTCTAATAGGAGGAGTGGTATTTTATTGTGGTTTTAATGTACATTTCCCTAATTGCCTGAGCTTTTTTCACCACCAGGTTAAGAATGTATATATGAGTATATATGTATGTCAGTGTGTTAGTCATTCAGTCATGTCTTTTGACTCTTTGTGACCCCATGAACTAGGTAGCCTGCCAGGCTCTTCTGTCCATGGGATTCTCCAGGCAAGAATACTGGGGTGGGTTGCCATTTCCTTCTCCAGGGGATCTTCCCAACCCAGGGATGGAATCCAGGTCTCCTGCATTGCAGGCAGATTCTTTACCATCTGAGCCACCAGGGGAGACTTAACAAATTATGTTTCATTATGGTTAAGTGTCTTTTCAGATATTTTGACTATCTGTGGGTGTTGTTTGCTTATTATGGACTAGTGAGAATCCCCTGAATATGAAAAGTCATCATATATATATATATATATTTTCCCTAGTCTGGTGCTTGTCTTTCCATCCTCTTAGCTATGTCTTTGAAGAGCAGTTTTTAATTTTGATGTAGTCCAGTTTATCCATTGTTCCTTTGGAATTATGGTACTATGTGTATCTAAGAAAAATTTCTTAGATTTTGAGACTTTCTTAAAATTTTAGGAACATTTTCTCCCAGAAATTTCTTCTAGAAATTTTGTAGTTTAATGGACTTGAGTTTAGGTCTATGATCTGTTTTGAGTTAATTTTTGTGTATGGTACAAGATGTGGATTGAAGTTCGAGCTTTTGCATATGAATACACAATTGTTCTGGTACCATTTGTTGAAAGGACTATTGTGTCTCTACTGAATCACCTTTGTTACCTTTGTTGAAAATCAGTCGTCTGTATACATGTGGGTCAATCGCTGGACCCTATTCTATTCTGTTGATTTATTTGTGTATTTTAATGCCACACTGTCTTTATTACTGTGGCTTCATGAATCTTGGAATCAAGTTCTGTAAATCATTCAATTTTCTTCTTCTTTTTCATAGCTATTTTGACTCTTCTAGGTCCTTTGCATTTCCATATGAATTTTGGAATCAGCTTGTCAATGTCTACAATAAAGCTTGCTGGAAATGTAAGATATATATATATATATAAAGCTTGGGAGTGAGTTGATTATCATTATGAGTTACTGATCTAATCACCATAAGAGACTTACAGTTGTGTATGAATCCAGATCCACACACTCAGGTATGGGGACCACATCACAAGACTTTATCTTCTTTAACCTGACTCCATGCTTCCATCCCAGTGGTGAGTTTGCCATGGAGCCACCTCTTCCACCTCCCCATCTCCTCACTGCTTCTGGATCATGGGCCTCCGCCTCCCTCCCCAGCCTGAGCAACCTCCCAGCTTTCCCTGCATCCACACCCCACTGCCCCTCAACTCATGAGTTTAGGTTTTCTTTATAGACTGCAAGAGAGATGCCCTCAAAAGCCCTTGATTTTCAACCCAGACCTCCCTGAAGACTAGAAAGCATGAAGGAACATCTACCTGGTTGGTACGAATGGAAGAAAAATTACTGTTTGAACAGAATACAAATATCTCAGTAATTTTCCTACCACGAGGCTTCCCAATAATGAACTCACCATTGTTGTTTGTCAACCAGGCAAGGCTCTGTGGCTGTTTGGATTGTATTTACTGCTCTCTGGCAAATTTTAACATGGAATGCCCCAGGTGAGAAGGTGGTTCTCTTTTTAATTGAGACCCTTCTGACTAGGTCCTGGAGAAAATCTCAGCTTGGTGCTAATCAGTCTTCAACACCTTTCTAATACTGGCTAGATTCCCTTTAAGTAGCAAGCCAACCTCAGGCTTTGATCTTCTGTCAGGCATGCCAGTGGTAAATGGTTAAACTTTAACAACCTCATTCTGTTGGGCTACGCGCTCAGATGCTCAGTCGCCTCTAACTCTTTGCTACCCCACAGCCTGAAGCCCACCAGGCTCCTCTGTCTATGGGATTCTCTTGGCAAGAATAGGGGAGTGCCATTTCCTCCTCCAGGGGATCTTTCCAACTCAGGGATCAGAGCTGTGTCTCCGTCTCCTGCATTGGTTGGCGGATTCTTTACCACTAGCACCACATATTGCGACCTATATTTTCACCACTGATTAAAGAAAGTGATACTGGCTTTCTCTTTCTAGTAGTGATGTGAAATGTCCTATTTATTGATTTATCAATTTTTATATTTTATTAGATGATGTGATTTTATTTATTTAATTTTTGAAATTGAAGTATAGTTGATTTATAATATCATATTAATGTCAGATGTACAACATGATGATTCAGTAATTTTACAGAGTATATTCCATTATAAATTATTCCAAGAAAATGGCTGTAATTCCCTGTGCTATAGCGACACTATAGATTGTATAGAGTTTGTCTTTGTCTGACTTATTTCACTTAGCATAATACCCTTCATGTTTACTCACATTGTTGCAAATAGCAGAATTTCATTTTTTATGGCTGAGTTAAAATTTCTTTTTATTTATTTATTTTTCTTTTTGACCATGCCAGGTTGCATGTGGGATCTCAGTGCCCTGACCAGGGATTGAACCCTTGCCCCGTGCAGTGGAAGCACAGAATCTTAACCAGTAGATCACTAGGTAAGTCCCTATATGTGGAATTTTAGATTCTTTTAGATTTCTCTCCATCTCTTCCCCCCACCTCTTGCGATTAATTTGTCAAAGAAGCCAAGTTGTGTGTCTGGTGGGATGTCCCACAATTCTGAAGTGCTGATTCCATCCCCCTTCCCCTGCTTGGCCCCCATACTAACATGTTCTGCAAGGGGGTTGCTGGATCTAGAAGCTCGATCAGACTCAGAATGGGTTTTTTTGGCAAGAATGCATCAGTTGGTGTTGAGTTCTTCCATCAGGCGATGTAAAATATCTTGTCCCTCGTTTGTGTGGTTTAGCACCATTGATATGTATTACCTATGTCCATATTTCTCTAGGGATTTATATTAATAGACTGTGGATGCTCTAATTCTATCTTCCCTTCTTTAATTTTATTTTTTTCATTTTCTTTGGACTTACGCCCAGGGGTGGAATTGCTGGATTATATGGTAGCTCTATTTTTAGTTTTTTGAGGAATCTCCATACTGTCTCCATAGCAGCTGCACCAATTTACATTCTTACCAACAGTGCTCAAGGGTCCCCTTTTTCCACATTCTCATCCTCATTTGTTATTTGTAGACTTTTCGATGATTATCATTCTGACAGGTGCAAGGAGATATCTTCCTGTGGCTGTGATTTGCATATTTTTTCTTTTGGCTCATGGGATTAGTTGCTCCGTAGCACGTGTGGTCTTCCTGGACCAGGGATAGAATCTGTGTCTCCCGCATTGGAAGGCAGATTCTTTACCACTGATCCACCAGGGAAGCCCTATCATTTCTTCTTTATTAGCTGGAGTGTTCTATAAAGAGATGCTTCTTGTCAACAATTTACCTTTGAGATACAATTTACAGATAAAGTTAGATCAATGCCTGTTCTAGAAGGGCCATCTTAACAATGGGGACACATTTGAGGGTCCTCTTGTCTTCAATGCTCTTGTTCAGTGTTCTGCACCAGACATTCTATAGACCTGCCTGGTAACTCCTCCATCCCCAATACCCTCAATTTTCTGATTCTTTCTTCTTTTGCTGCACACATCTGAAAAAAATCCCACGCTGAAAGGCTTGTACCACCTGCCTTCCTCTGGGCCTGTCCCTGAGCTGGGGAGCCTTACTGAAGAAAAATGACCAACCAGGGCCAGCTGCTTTCACAAACCTGGAGCCCACTCTGTTTCTCCACTGAGGCATGAGATGTGCCTAGTGAGTCTAAAGAAATAAATGTCTACTCTTATTTACATTAAAGACAACTGTTTTCATGCGGCTAGTGGCTACCATATCAGACAGCACAGATTATAGAACATTTTTCTGATTTCAGGGAAAAAGTTCTATTCGGCTCGTCTAGAAAACTGATTTTCCATTCCCCAAGATGTCGAGTTCATACATTGCCCCCTTGCCTCAAAACTCCTCTATCATTTTCTCCACTCTGCTTTCATTCTTCCCTGAGAATACAGAGTGTAGAATCTTCCAGATAAATCCTTCATTCTTTATTATTATTTATTTGGCTGCATCAGGACTTAGTTGCAGCATATGGGATCTTCATTTAGGCTCAGGCTCGGTAGTTGCGGTGCACAGGCTCACTTGCGATACAGCATGTAGGATCTTAGTATCCGACCAGAGATCGAACCGTGTCCCCTGCATTGTAAGCTGGATTCTTAACCACTGGATCACCAGGGAAGTCCCAACTCTTCATTCTTTGTGGAATATATAGAAGCTCCCTGGTACAAGCTTCCTCAGTCTCCTGCCTCTAATCCACAAAATCTATGCACACTTGCTAGCATGGGGTTAATGCCCAGCTTCCACCAGAGGCCAAAGCCCCCATGAGGCTTCAAATCCAGCCCCTTTTTCATCATCAAGGACTTTGCCCCTTCTGTGTGGTCCAGCTCCCTCACTCTATCAGTCGCTCCCATCTTCAAGCAAATACCTTCATCTTCAGTCTTTGAAAATCCTTCCTTTATCCCCCAGCCCCTCTCCCCTCCCCCTCACCCCGCCCCAGTTTTCTGATGCCTATTCAAGTCAAAAGCGTTCATTCTGCCAGCAGGTCTCGAACTGTGGTCCTCAGGGTAGTAGCATCAGCCTGACCTGGAACTTTGTTAGAAATGCAAACCCAGGCACTGTCCTTGACTTCTGTGCCCAGGAATCTGGGCTTTACCCAGATTCTGGTGATTCTGGTAAGCACTGGGGTTTGAGAAGCACACTACATGCTCTATAATATGTACCTACATCACTTTCTGTTCTCTCTTCCTCCTTCAGCTGAACTGTTGTTCTCAGCTCGTCCTCAGAGCTGGATGCTGGCTCCTTTCATCTTCCCTACCTTTGTTCTTTCCCAAGCAGATCTCACCCATTTCTTATTGTTAAATTTCAATTCCTTCAAAGTCACAGGTGCAAACCACACCTTCCTTAGAGTTTCAGATTCCCCTGGATCAATTGCTTATTTGGTGTCTCCATTCTGAGTCTCTGTAAACCATCCCAGTAAGTCTGAAAAAGTCCTGAAGGTTTCCTCAAAATCTCTCCTTCCCCTGTCCCTGCCCCCAGACTTCCCCATCAGTAAGTAGCATTCATTCAGCAGCCCCAGAGGAAACCTAAAGTAAAAAGTGAAAGCTGCTCAGTTGTGTCTGACTCTGTGCGACCCCATGGACTGTACAACCAAGGAATTCTCCAGGCCAGAATACTGGAGTGGGTAGCTGTTCCCTTCTCCAGGAGATCTTCCCAACCCAGGAATCAAACCCAGGTCTCCTGCATGGCAATGGGATTCTTTACCATCTGAGCCACCGGAGAAGCCCCCAAAGGAAGCCTAATAATCATCCCAATTCTTCCTTCTTCTCACTACCCCTCCTCATCCTTCATTCCTCTTTGCTGTGAGACATATTGACAAGTCTGGAGACTAAGATGTGGACTCTCCATCCTCAAATGTGGGTCGCACAGTGACTGATTTTTTCAAAGAGGACAGTACAGAAAGGAAAACAAAAGTAATTTTAGTGGACAAACCCAATAAATACTCTCTCAGCTAGATGATCAAGAGGGACCTCAACCATGATTAGTCGTGTGTCTAACACGCACTCTTGATGAGACATGATGAAAATGGTGCTTTGCCTCCCAAACACACATAACCCCAGCCTCTTCACGAGAAAAACCTCAGATATGGTCTACAAACACTAAATGCTGGAGAGGATGTGGAGAAAAGGGAACCCTCTTATATTGTTGGTAGAAATGTAAATTGATGCAGCCACTATGGAGAATAGTATGGAGGTTCCTTTAAAAACTAAAAATAGAATTATCACATGACCCAGCACCCAGCAATTCCACTCCTGGGCATGTATCTGTTGCTGCTGCTGCTAAGTCACTTCAGTCGTGTCCGACTCTGTGAGACCCCAGAGACGGCAGCCCACCAGGGTCCCACATCCCTGGGATTCTCCAGGCAAGAACACTGGAGTGGGATGCCATTTCCTTCTCCAATGCATGAAAGTGAAAAGTGAAAGTGATGTCACACAGTCGCGTCTGACTCTTAGCGACCCCATGGACTGCAGCCTACCAGCTCCTCCGTCCATGGGATTTTCCAGGCAAGAGTACCAGAGTGGGTTGCCATTGCCTTCTCCGGGGGTATGTATCTAGAGAAAACTAATTCTCTAGAGAAAACTCTAATTCGAAAAGATATGTGTATCCCAAAGTTCACAGCAGCACTATTTACAATAGCTAGGACACAGAAGCAACCTAAATGTCCATCAACAGACGAATGGATAAGAAAGATGTGGTACACACACACACACACACACACACACACACACACACACACACACACAAACAGTATACTACTTAGCCATAAGAAAGAATGTTTATTTGCTGCCAGTAAGTAAACCCATTTTCCACCTGTTCTGTAGTTCATTGTAGTTTAAACTACCAGATATTTAGTTATATTAGTGATTTTGTTTATATTATGTAAAATATAATATATAATAATAGGAAAAAGAAAGAATGAAATAATGTCACTTGCAGCAACATGGATGGATGGGTGGATCTAGAGATTATCATACTAACTGAAGTAAGTCAGAGAAAGACAAATACTATATGATTTCACTTATATGTGAAATCTAAAATATGATACAAATCAACTTATTAACAAAACAGAAACAGACTCACACATATAGAAAACAAACTTATGGGACTTTCCTGGTGGTACAGTGGATAAGACTCCGCCTGCCAATCTGGAGGACATGGGTTCGATCCCACGGTCTGGGAAGATTCCACCTGCTTCAGAGCAACTAAGTCTGTGAGTCACAGCTACTGAAGCCCAGGTGCTGCGACTATTGAAGCTCGTACACCTAGAGCCTGTGCTCCACAGCAAAAGAAGTCACCAAGATCAGAAGCCTGTGCACTGCAACTGAAGGAAGCCTGTGCAGCAACAAATACCCAGCACGGCCAAAAATAAATAAATAAATATTTTTAAAACGCCTATAATCTAATGGACAAGATAAACCAGCAAACCAACAATCAGAGCAGAGTGAAAAACGTATGCGTGCATGCAGGTCTTTAGAATAGAGGCCCAAGTATTACTCATATTTGTAAAACACCACCCCCGCCCATCCAGTTCAGAGCCTGGATCAGGCCCTCCATAAACACTAATTTAACTGAGGACTTACTGAATGTCAAGCATGGGTAAATTTCTTTATAATCACTTCCTATGGAGAGAAATAGCTAGATGGATGTTGTGAAAAGTTTAATGAAATTAACTTAATTATTGATTAATAACGGCTTCCCTGTGGCTCAGCTGGTAAAGAATCCGCCTACAATGCAGGAGACCTGGGTTCAATCCCTGGGTTGGGAAGATTCCTTGGAGAAGGGAAAGGCTACCCACTCCAGTATTCTGGCCTGGAGAATTCCATGGACAGTAGAGTCCATGGGGTCGCATTAATAAATTTTTGCTCAATTAATAACCAAATTAATTAATCTTTATTAACTATTGATAAAATTTTGGGAGCAAAGATCCACGTGCCTCATGCCCAAAAAGCTAAAACATACAGCAGAAGCAATATTATAACAAATTCAGTTCTTTAAAAATAGTTCACAGCAACAACCAAAAAAAAAAGATTTGCACTTTTACTTGTGTAATACCCCAGTGTTTTAAAATGCTTAAGATTTTAAAGTTATTTTAATCTGATTTGTGTACTAGGTGGTGGTGTACAAGGAGCTAAGATTCACTCTCCACTGTTACTTTCTTGGGAGCAGGCTTCTTGTCTGAGCCTGACAAACACAGGACACTGTGCTAGGCTCCAGGGACACCAAGCAAAGATGTGGTCCCTCCCTAGACAAAATACTGTTCCTAACAAAGGGGAGCATGTGTTTGGAATCCACCAAATTCAGGATTACGTTTTGTTCTGCTTGGTGAAAATACAGCTGCATGAGAAGAAAAGTGATCATTTTCTTCAAGAGCAAAAAGGTTTTTCAAAGGACATATAATCCTGTCCAGGCATCAGAAGGGGATTAGACCTTCCACACTGCAGACCACTCCTGAAGAGCGATCTTGCCGTGGACAGTGAAGAGCACAGATCAGAACGCATGCTGGAATGACCGTGGAGCTCTGTGTGCCATTTAGCTGCCGATAGACTTCCTGGGGACATCTCGTTCTTTCTTCTGTCCCCATATTGGTTTGATTTATGCACTCTTTGCCTGAGGTCTTCATGTTCCTCACAGAGTTCCCAAATAAGAATGTTAGTCTGTCCCTTGTAAGAAAAATACTAAACCTTAACTCATTTTTTTGAGGGGGTTATTTACGTATGCTAGGTTTGAATGACATTCTGATGCGATTGTTGTGCTTCTCTTTCTCCAAGTTCCCAAATGCTATCAACTTATCCTTAAAACGCAAACAAGCAAAAACCATTTGAAACAGAAAGAAACTGAGACAACTATATAAGTTTTTAATGATCTTAAAAGTACCTGGTTATGAAATTGGCTGCTACTGGAAAAGGATCAACGTTGCATACATTTTCCTAATATTAACTCATTTATTCCGCAAAGATCTGTTCATCTTCTTTTGCACTTTAGCTCACTTTTACTGATCATGTGGGAAGTGCAGTAATAGGTAAAGTGCTGTCAGAAACAAACAAGATATAGCTTTTGCCTCCAGGAGTTCAAAATATGACAGGAATGAAGAGATCTTCGGGTGTGGCAGATTAAATAATAATAATACAAGAATTAGATAAACTACATCTGACTATATAAGAATTTTGAAAAATTTCTACAAAGATATCAAGATAGGAAAAATGACATCATTAGATGTGAGGTGATTAAACCTATTTTAGTGGGTACGTTTTACTGCCTTTTTTGGTAAAAATGAGGGAAAATATTTGTATTTGCTTCCATATACTTAAACTCTGGGAAGATTCATGCAAAATGAAGACAGAAGTTATCCTAAGGCAGGAGGGAAGATCTGGACAAATGGGGAAAGAGTGTTTACTGCTTACCATATGTAAGTGTAAATTACAGTTTGAAGACTAGGTACAAAAACAAAATGTGAAATATCTCATTGATAAATTTTTATATTGATTACATGTTAGAAGGACAGTTCAGATATATTGGGTCAAATAAAATATATAAAAGTTCATTTCATCTGTTTATTTTTTCATTTCTGTTTTTCTTTTCTTGTTTCTGATATGGTACAAGAAGATATGAGATATGACACCTGTGGCTCATGTCCTATCTCCTGGATGGCACTGCTGGACAAAAGAGAGACCTTTGAACACTCAGTGAAGATTTTCCAGCTTATTTCCTTCCCATGTCTTGGTCATTCATCTCTTCCTTCAATTATCTGAAAGCATCACAATACTTCATAGATTCATGTATAAACTATCTGAAGTTCATATCTATTTCTTGCCACAAAATTAAATTGCAGGATGTTGCAAGAATTCAGAAAAAGATTAAATCACCTTGAGTTCTACTCAAGTAGAGAGGGGAAACCATGAATTTAACGTGTGGCCTGAACACATGTATTTATCTCCACTCATCCCAGAGTTCACTAAAATAACCACATACAGATTTAAAAAGCCATACAAACCCTATTAGGGCTCAGACGACAGAAGTGACCACAAGCAAAAAAGAGACATCAGCACTGTTTTTAAAGATGGAAAGTAGACAGACAAGCGCAAGCAGGAAGAGGCTTGGTAGATCAAACTAGTCTCAAATGCCGCGTTGGGGATAGGGTGGTGGATAAAAGCAAGGGGCTTTAAAAAATAAGCTTTTTTTTTTTTTTTGCATCAGAATACTGGAAAGGCTACTCTGGTGGCTCAACAGTAAAGAAGTCACCTGCAAGGCAGGAGACATGGGTTCGATCCCTGCGTCGGGAAGATCCCCTGGAGAAGGAAATGGCAACCACTTCAGTATTCTTGCCTGGGAAATCCACATGTCTCTGCCCTCAGCTCCCCCCCATCCCTGCTCATTTGTTGCATGGTCAGTGAGGCTCACTCTGATCATCATATTTTTATTGTAATCTGACTTCCTCTCACTACTGGCACTCCTAACCCTCCTATCCTGCTCTGCTGTTCTTATTACTTTCTAACACACAAGACTAGTGATATATTTATGTCTATTCACTCTATCTGTTTTCTTCATGAGGATACTTTAAGGCAAGTCTTTTGTCTGTTTATATATATATATCCCAAGTACCTAAAACAGTATCTGGTACATGTTAGGCAACAAATAAGCATTTGTTGAATGCATGAACAAATGAAGAATGGAGACAAGGCTGAATGAGAAATCACCAGAGAATTCTTATTTATGGAATCAATCCATCAATGAGGCTGGAGACAACGAGGGGATGAGCAATGTCAATCCTGGTTGGTTGAGGTGAGATAAAGGCTAAAATAATTCACTAACTATGAACTTTATGTCATGAGTGGAATTCCTGACAAGGAATTCCAATTCCTGGAAGTCCTATATTATGTCCTGATGATTCATCCATACATTTCTGTGACAAATAGTACCACAAAGAACTCACTTCATTGAAAGAGGAATAATAAAAATTAAAACAATGATAATAAAAGATGAAATATTAAATTTATAAATTTATTCACAAGAAAAAAAGCTGAGGAAAATAACAGAAAAAAGAAAAGATAGATGAAGACCCCTGCCTGGAAAAATGTTACAAAGAGCACATGAGAATCTGACCATACATATGGTCAGTTCAGTTCAGTTCAGTCGCTCAGTGATGTCTGACTCTTTGCAACCCCATGAACCAGGCCTCCCTGTCCATCACCATCTCCCGGAGTTCACTCAGACTCACGTCCATCAAGTCCGTGATGCCATTCAGCCATCTCATCCTGGGTCGTCCCCTTCTCCTCCTGCCCCCAATCCCTCCCAGCATCAGAGTCTTTTCCAATGAGTCAACTCTTCGCATGAAGTGGCCAAAGTACTGGAGCTTCAGCTTTAGCATCATTCCTTCCAAAGAAATCCCAGGGTTGATCTCCTTCAGAATGGACTGGTTGGATCTCCTTGCAGTCCAAGGGACTCTCAAGAGTCTTCTCCAACACCACAGTTCAAAAGCATCAATTCTTCGGCGCTCAGCCTTCTTCATAGTCCAACTCTCACATCCATACATGACCACTGGAAAAACCATAGCCTTGACTAGACGGACCTTAGTTGGCAAAGTAATGTCTCTGCTTTTGAATATACTATCTAGGTTGGTCATAACTTTTCTTCCAAGCAGTAAGTGTCTTTTAATTTCATGGCTGCAGTCACCATCTGCAGTGATTTTGGAGCCCCCCAAAATAAAGTCTGGCACTGTTTCCACTGTTTCCCCATCTATTTGCCATGAAGTGATGGGACCGGATGCCATGATCTTCGTTTTCTGAATGTTGAGCTTTAAGCCAGCTTTTTCACTCTCCTCTTTCACTTTCATCAAGAGGCTTTTTAGTTCCTCTTCACTTTCTGCCATAAGGGTGGTGTCATCTGCATATCTGAGGTTATTGATATTTCTCCCGGCAATCTTGATTCCAGCTTGTGCTTCTTCCAGTCCAGCGTTTCTCATGATGTACCCTGCATATAAGTTAAATAAGCAGGGTGACAATATACAGCCTTGACGCACTCCTTTTCCTATTTGGAACCAGTCTGTTGTTCCATGTCCAGTTCTAACTGTTGCTTCCTGACCTGCATACAGATTTCTCAAGAGGCAGGTCAGGTGGTCTGGTATTCCCATCTCTTTCAGAATTTTCCACAGTTTATTGTGATCCACACAGTCAAAGGCTTTGGCATAGTCAAGAAAGCAGAAGTAGATGTTTTTCTGGAACTCTCTTGCTTTTTCCATGATCCAGCGGATGTTGGCAATTTAATCTCTGGTTCCTCTGCCTTTTCTAAAACCACCTTGAACATCAGGGAGTTCACGGTTCACCTATTGCTGAAGCCTGGCTTGGAGAATTTTGAGCATTACTTTACTAGCATGTGAGATGAGTGCAACTGTGCGGTAGTTTGAGCATTCTTTGGTATTGCCTTTCTTTGGGATTGGAATGAAAACTGACCTTTTCCAGTTCTGTGGCCACTGCTGAGTTTTCCAAACTTGCTGGCATATTGAGCGCAGCACTTTCACAGCATCATCTTTCAGGATTCGAAACAGCTCAACTGGAATTCCATCATCTCCACTAGCTTTGTTCGTAGTGATCTAAGGCCCACTTGACTTCACATTCCAAGATGTCTGGCTCTAGATGAGTGATCACATCATCATGATTATCTGGGTCGTGAAGATCTTTTTTGTACAGTTCTTCCGTGTATTCTTGCCACCTCTTCTTAATATCTTCTGCTTCTGTTAGGTCCATACCATTTCTGTCCTTTATCGAGCCCATCTTTGCATGAAATGTTCCCTTGGTATCTCTAATTTTCTTGAAGAGATCTCTAGTCTTTCCCATTCTGTTGTTTTCCTCTATTTCTTTGCATTGATTGCTGAAGAAGGCTTTCTTATCTCTTCTTGCTATTCTTTGAAACTCTGCATTCAGATGCTTACATCTTTCCTTTTCTCCTTTGTTATTTGCCTCTCTCATGACTCCTAAAACTCAATGAACAAATCTGCTTTATAAAATAAGAACATAAATTAGAGCTACAAGAGATTAAGGAAAGTGTAAAGAGACAACAAAAAGAAGAAGGAAGTGGTATCAGTAAAATTGTGAACCTCGAAGCCTTGCTTTAGGAATTTTACTTTTTTATTTCAAGAATCTTGCTCACCATAGAAATACTGAGAAAACAACTAGAAGCTGTCTGAGTCAACATTGTAGGAGCTCTAGAAAACAAGCAAAGGTTAGCAGCAACCAAGCAAACATCCATTCAAGAAGAGGTCATCTTCTGCACTTTGCTGGTGGTCCAGTGGTTAGGATTCCGTGCTCTCATTCCTAAGGGCCTGGGTTCAATCCTTAGTCAAAGAACTTCCTGGAAGTCTCACAGTGTGACTAAAAAAAAAAAAAAAAGGAAAAGTAAAAAATTGTACATGTATTATGAGTCCAAATTGATATAAATAAATGATTGAATAATTTCCTGAGTGGGAGAGAAGAGACACACCTCCAGTGTAGAATTATATAGTTCCTTTGTTGAATTCCCATTGATCCATTTCCATTGATCAATTCCAGCACTAGAGGGAAGACTGTCTTGGACCTACTGAGAGAAAGTCAATTTTCTCCAACAAGCCACCTTCCTTCAAGGACAGTTTGGACTATGGATGGCTGAAATGAGAAGCTAAGCTCAAGGAAGATGGGACCCTATTGCTTAACTATCTGCTAGGGCCCACACAGGGCCATACTTGAGGCAGGGCCCTACATTTGCTTTTTAAACAGTCCTAAATCCAGTGGAAAGAGGAGCCTGGTAGGCTGCAGTCCATGGGGTCGCTAAGAGTCGGGCTTGACTGAGAAACTTCACTTTCACTTTTCACTTTCATGCATTGAAGAAGGAAATGGCAACCCACTCCAGTATTCTTGCCTGGAGAATCTCAGGGACAGAGGAGCCTAGTGGGCTGCCATCTATGGGGTCTCACAGACTTGGACACGACTGAAGTGACTTAGCAGCAGCAGTAGCAATGGTGCCATCGGAGAAAGCAATGGCACCCCACTCCAATACTCTTGCCTAGAAAATCCCATGGATGGAGGAGCCCAGAAGGCTGCAGTCCATGGGGTTGCTGAGAGTCAGACATGACTGAGCAACTTCACTTTCACTTTTCACTTTTCACTTTCCTGCATTGGAGAAGGAAATGGCAACCCATTCCAGTGTTCTTGCCTGGAGAATCCCAGGGATGGCGGAGCCTGGTGGGCTGCCGTCTCTGGGGTCTCACAGAGTCGGACACAACTGAATCAACTTCGCAGCAGCAGCAGCAATGGTGCCATCTGGGGTGCCACGTGATGTGATGTTTCCAAACCATTTGGTGCTGAGATTGGAACATGTACATAAAAGACGATCACTGGCGCCACTTCAGCGATGCCCTCCACCTTCTTCCTAAACAAACAGTGGCCTCTCTGCCTCCTCTTTCTTCCTCAGGCCTGCCTCACATGACCTTCAAGTTCACTATGCCTCCACCCTCACCTGCGCACTCCTGCCCACCATTTATTCCACCTTGAACCTATGCTTGCCTATGGATACCTACTAGATAAGAGTAGATGATTAATATTACCAGAGACTTGGAAACCCACAATAGCTTCGAGGACCTGGCCCCGACTCAAACCTGCAGTACAGAAGTCACATTACGCTCAGTGGTGAAGGCATTTTTTCAAATCCCACCCTTGCATGAGTACAGGTGGAACCAGTGCTGATGACCATCGTGTTCAAACATGTGGAGGGGGCTGTACTTCCTCCACTTCATTTCCATTGCTTGGTTCTTCTCCAAGCTGCTGATCTCCAGCTGCACTTGTTTTTGACTTTGTGGCTCAGCCAATAAAGAAAACACCTGCAATGTGGGAGACCTGGGTTTGATCCCTGGGTTGGGGAGGTCCTCTGAAGGAGGGAAAGGCTATCCACTCCAGTATTTTGACCCGGAGAATTCCGTGGACATACAGTCCATAGGGTCGCAAAGAGTCGGAGATGACAGAGAGACTTTCACTTTTACTTTGCAGGAACTGCAGGGAAGGGCAAAGGGTAGTTTGCTATTCTAAGCAGTTTGGAGCTTTATCCTAAGGAATGGGGAGCCATTGGGAGGTTTTTGAGAAGGTCAGATTCATATTTTTGTCTTAAATGGTATGTTCAATCTGATGGCAGTGTTTAGGTCTCCCAGTGGTTTTACATAGGAAGAAGTATCACGCACCAGGGGCTTCCCAGGTGGCTCAGTGGTGAAGAATTCACTTGCCGATGCAGGAGACACAGGAGACCTGGGTTTGATCCCTGGGTTGGGCAGATCCCCTGAAGAAGGGAATGGCAACCTACTCCAGCATTCTCGTAGCCTGGCAGGAGTTGCATGGAGTTGCAAGTCTTACATGACTTAGCTACTAAACAATAGCAAATACATATATGTGTGTGTGTGTGTGTGTGTGTGTGTGTGTGTGTGTGTATGCTTTTTCAAATTCTTTTCCACTACAGGATACTGAGTATAGTTATCTGTGCTATACTGTAGGTTCTTGTTCTTTACCTATATTATATAGTATATAGTAGTGTGTATATTGGAGAAGGCAATGACACCCCACTCTAGTACTCTTGCCTGGACAATCCCATGGACGGAGGAGCCTGGGAGGCTGCAGTCCATGGGGTTGCTGAGAGTCAGACATGACTGAGTGACCTCACTTTCACTTTTCACTTTCATGCATTGAAGAAGGAAACAGCAACCCACTCCAGTGTTCTTGCCTGGAGAATCCCAGGGACGGGGGATTCTGGTGGGCTGCCGTCTATGGGGTCGCACAGAGTCAGACACGACTGAAGCGACTTAGCAGCAGCAGCAGCGTGTATATGTTAATCCCATACTCCTAATTTATTCCCCCATTCCTTTTGGAAACCACAAGTTTGTTTTCTATGTCTATGAGTCTATTTCTGTTTTGTGAATAAGTTCGTTTGTAACTTTTTTTAAATTCCACATATAAGTCAGATCATGTATTTGTGTTTATCTGACTTACTGCAATTAATAAGACCTCAATTCTTGATAGTCATCATGGAGAAAAAACTTTCTTGGTGCAAGAGGCAATGATAAAATGTGAAGCCATTTTTTTTTTCAGTTCATAATTTTACATAATATATATATATATATATTTTTGCCTTGCCCCACAGCTTGTTTCCCAACCAGGGATTGAACCGGAGCCCTCAGTAGTAAAAGCATGAAGTCTTAATTGCTCAACTGCCAAGGATGTCCCTTATATAGGATTTTGTATATATGTATAGGCCATGCATATCAATATGAGCACAAAATCTATTACCACTTGATTCATGCTCATGAATACCCAGTAGCAGCATCAAGATTAGGAAACAGGGGACTTCCCTGTGGTCCAGTGGTTAAGATTCTGAGCTCCCACTGCAGAGGGCCTGGGTTTGATCCTTGGCCAGGGAACTAGATCCCACATGTTGCAACCAAGATTTCCCATGCCACAACTAGGAACTGGCACAGCCAAATAAATAAATATTAAAGGGGGAAAAAAAAAGATTGGGAAATAGGATGACATCAGCATCCCAGAAGGCCCACTCACACTCTGTTCTTTCAGGAAATACTCTCCCACTCTGCCCCCACCCCCAGTAAGGTAAGCACCTGCAGATTTCTGCGAGTGGGATATACACAGGTACACTTGCACGTTTTGGGTGCACACATGTATGCAGTTCTGTGGGGCCTCCATTTGGGGTTGAAGGTTCTGGGTCACAGGATTTAAACCAGTTCCTCTCCAGTAGATACAGCTGAAGTGGTTCCAGGAGACACTCCCACCCAGAGCACAGCGCGTTCCAACTGTTCTACGTCTTTACTAACTCGTGGTATTGTCAGTTAAAGCCATTATTTTTTTCACAATGATTCATAAATTTACGGCAGTCAAAATTGCCTGTCTTTAAAGGATCTAACAGCTCCTTTCTTCCATTAACAACAGGTAAGGTTGACATTTTTCTCTGACAACGTGACTGGATTTTGAATCCAAAGGAACTCAGCCAGCCACACCAAGAATTTTGAATCACGGTTGGGGCAAGTGCAGAGAGAACGCTTGCGCTGCCTCCAGCTGGGATGTTGCTGAAAGGCCCTCTGAGCTGCAAATGAACAGACTTCTCCCAAGGCTGTGAAGACAAGGATTACCCCTCCCCTCAGGGCCGAGGGGGTCCCCATCTCGCCACTCCTAGGAGACCCCTGAAGACTCACTGGCCACAGCATGACACGCATTACTGCCACATGCCTGACTTGGTGCAGTCACGCTGCTAATTCGTCATCTCAACCAGCATGCCCAGGGGGCAGCAGACATATCACTGTCCCCACAGTAAAGAGGGGGAAACTGAGGCCCCACTGAGGGACTGTCCCCAGTGAAGCCAGAAGCCCTTTGTCGTAGAGCTTCACTCACCGAAGCCACTTTCTGAGAACAACATCCTGCCAGAGGGCAGCAAGGCTCCCACAAAGGGAGGAATGGGATACTCAAAAACTGAACTCGAGGCCCATGTGAACGGGGTGTAGCTGTCAGAGGCCAAATGAGCATCCTGAGAGGCCAATGCTCTGACCTCAGAACCTATGGGCAGTCCATTGCTTTCCTGTCCTCTTCTGTTTCTTTCTCTCTCTTCTCCCACCTGTGTGTCTAGCCTTAACTGCCTCCCTTTCTTTCCACTCCTCCCATTCTGTAAGTACCTGAAATACAGAATTGCAAGAGTCTACATATACACATTTTCCTTGTTGACTACCTCAAGTTAAAAGTTCTCTGTTAAATCAAGTGAGTTCACTTTTAAACCAGGTGAGTTTAATCTTTTATGTCTTTTGAAAACAAAACTAAAAACCAATTATGTTGCTCTGTAACTTTCAGGCGGTGGACTCTGGGCAAGTTACCTTCCTCCTTTGTAAAATGGGCATAATAATAGCACCTATTGTGCAAATGAAATGAATTGATACATACTAACAGCTTTATTTTTGCCTTCTTTTAATAACTTTATTGAAATCATAATTCAGTTCAGTTCAGTAGCTCAGTCGTGTCCGACTCATTGCGACCCCATGAACTGCAGCACGCCAGGCCTCCCTGTCCATCACCAACTCCCGGAGTTTACTCAAACTGATGTCCACTGAGTTGGTGATGCCATCCAACCATCTCATCCTCTGTCCCCTTCTCCTCCTGCCCTCATTCTTTCCGAGCATCAGGGTCTTTTCAAATGAGTCAGTTCTTTGCATCAGGTGGCCAAAGTATTGGAGTTTCAGCTTCAACATCAGTCCTTCCAATGAACACCCAGGACTAATCTCCTTTAAGATGGACTGGTTGGCTCTCCTTGCAGTCCAAGGGACTCTCAAGAGTCTTCTCCAACACCACAGTTCAAAAGCATCAATTCTTCAGCGCTCAGCTTTCTTTACAGTCCAACTCTCATATCCATACATGACAACTGGAAAAACCATAGCCTTGACTAGACGGACTTTTGTTGACAAAGTAATGTTTCTGTTTTTTAATATGCTGTCTAGGTTGGTCATAACTTTCCTTTCATAATTAGCATACCTTAAAATATATCCCCTCTTTTTTTAAATGGGGATGAGTTTTTAGTATTTTTATTTATTTATTTGGCTATGTTGGGTCTTAGTTGCAGATAAATAAATATGTAAACAAACAGATAATCCATTTCTGAATTTGACACTGTTAACTCATAAGGTATATTTTGTGAGGGGGAGGCCACACCTTAAGGCTTGAGGGATGTTAAGGAATTGGGACATGGAAGTGAAAGCACAGAGTCCTAACTCCTGAAAGGCCAGTGAATCCCCATGAGGGACTTTTGAAAAGCAGAATAACATCCATTTCAAAAAGACAAGTTGAAAAATCAGTCATGGTAGAATGAAAGACCATCTCACTCTGTTCAGTTCAGTCGCTCAGTAGTGTCCGACTCTTTGCGACCCCATGAATCGCAGCACGCCAGGCCTCCCTGTCCATCACCAACTCCCGGAGTTCACTCAAATTCACGTCCATCGAGTCAGTGATGCCATCCAGCCATCTCATCCTCTGTTGTCCCCTTCTCCTGCCCCCAATCTCTCCCAGCATCAGGGTCTTTTCCAATGAGTCAACTCTTCGCATGAGGTGGCCAAAGTACTGGAGTTTCAGCTTTAGCAGCATTCCTTCCAAAGAACACCTGGGACTGATATCCTTCAGAATGGACTGGTTGGATCTCCTTGCAGTCCAAGGGACTCTCAAGAGTCTTCTCCAACACCACAGTTCAAAAGCATCAATTCTTCGGCGCTCAGCTTTCTTCACAGTCCAACTCTCACATCCATACATGACTACTGGAAAAACCATAGACTTGACTAAACGGACCTTTCTTGGCAAAGTAATATCTCTGCTTTTTAATATGCTATCTAGGTTGGTCATAACTTTCCTTCCAAGGAGTAAGCGGCTTTTAGTTTCATGGCTGCAATCACCATCTGCAGTGATTTTGGAGCCCCCCAAAATAAAGTCTGACACTGTTTCCACTATTTCCCCATCTATTTCCCATGAAGTGATGGGACCGGATGCCATGATCTTCGTTTTCTGAATGTTGAGCTCTAAGCCCACTTTTTCACTCCCCTCTTTCACTTTCATCAACAGGCTCTTTAGTTCTTCTTCACTTTCTGCCATAAGGGTGGTGTCATCTGCATATCTGAGGTTATTGATATTTCTCCTGGCAATCTTGATTCCAGCTTGCACTTCTTCCAGCCCAGCGTTTCTCATGATGTACTCTGCATATAAGTTAAATAAGCAGGGTGACAATATACAGCCTTGACGTACTCCTTTTCCTATTTGGAACCAGTCTGTTGTTCCATGTCCAGTTCTAACTGTTGCTTCCTGACCTGCATATAGATTTCTCAAGAGGCAGGTCAGGTGGTCTGGTATTCCCATCTCTTTCAGAATTTTCCACAGTTTATTGTGATCCACATAGTCAAAGGCTTTGGCATAGTCAATAAAGCAGAAATAGATATTTTTCTGGAACTCTCTTGCCGTTTCCATGATCTCACTCTGACATACATTCTAAAGACATGTAGCTTTACTGAAGGCTCACTAAGAGGGAGAAAATATCTGGAGTCTACCGCAAGTAAAAAGTAGTCTACTTTTTTCTGTTTTTGTTTTTTCAGTCCTACCAGTTTATTGCTACCAACCCGTCACCATCCACCCTCATGCACACATGCTCAGTCATGTGACCCCATGGACTGCAGCCCGCCAGGCTCCTCTGTCCATGGGATTCTCCAGGCAAGAATACTGGAGTGGGTTGCCATTTCCTTTTCCACCATTTTTTTTTTCTTTAGAGAAAAAGCCAATATGCCCTGAATTAAATTGCTTCTAACTCCAAGGTCAACACAGGGACACTATTCTCCAACTCCATGGTACTTCCTCTTCTGCAGAGAAAAATGCTGCAGACGAAATATTTGAAAACGTTATTTTCACTTTAAAAGTTACTTTTATCTCATTACACTTCTGGAGAGCAGCATTCACTTCAAGCAACTGACACTGCACAACAGACCCTGGAATAGCAAAGCGCTACAGTGATCCAGGTGGAAGAAACCTCAGGGTGAGACTCAGCCCAAATCAACAGTGTCCACAGCTGTTTGCACAGGAGGAAATCTGTCCTTTGGGAATTCCAGTGGGAAAAAATATTGTTGTTCAGTCACTAAGCTGCGTCGGACTCTTTGCAATTCCATAGACGGTAGCATGCCAGACTTCCCTGTCCTTCACTATCTCCTGAAGTTTGCTCAAACTCATGTCCACTGGGTCGGTGATGCCATCCAACCATTTCTTGATCATAATACCTCTCTTCCTTGGAAAGCACATCATCTGCGTGAGCTGGGCATAGTATCTTCTGGGCTTCTCTGTTCTCCACTTCGCTCCAACATTTCTGACCCTAGTAACGCGGGCAACTGAACGCGGAAACCAGTGCAGAGGGGATGTCTCAAGGGCTACCTGGAGACAAGGTGACAGCGTCTTTCGTACCAGCAGAAGAGGAACCGCTGCCTGGAAAGCTTGCTCTGCAGCCAGAAGGTTTCCCGACGACGTCAAGAAAACCAGACCCTGAATATTCACTGGAAGAGTAAAAGTGAAATCGCTCAGTGGTGTCCGACTCTGTGACCCCATGGACGGTAGCCTACCAGGCTCCGCAGTCCATGGGATTTTCCAGGCAAGAATACTGGAGTGGGCTGCCATTTCCTTCTCCAGGGGATCTTCCCAACACAGGGATCGAGGCCGGGTCTCCTGCATTGCAGACAGACGCTTTCCCATCTGAGCCGCTAGGGTAGGACTGATGCTAAAGCTGAAACTCCAATACACTGGCCACCTGATGCGAAGAACTGACTCATTTGAAAAGACCCTAATGCTGGGAAAGATTGAAGGCAGGAGGAGAAGGGGACGACAGAGGATGAGATGGTTGGATGGCATCACCGACTCAGTGGACATCAGTTTGAGTAAACTCCGGGAGTTGGTGATGGACAGGGAACTCTGGCGTGCTGCAGTCCATGGGGTCGCAAAGAATCGGACACGATTGAGCGACTGAACTGAACTGAGTAACGCGGGCACCTGAACGCGGAAACCGGTGTAGACGGGATGTCCCAAGGGTTACCTGGCTACAAGGTGACAGCATCTTTCGTACCAGCAGGAGAGGTACCGCTGCCTGGAGAGCTGGCTCTGCAGCCAGGTTTCCCGACGACGATGTCAAGAAAAACCAGATCCTGCCTCGCCCTCCCACCGCGTCAAGGTGGAAGCAGGTGGACTGCCACGTCTCACCAGAAAAACTCCCTCTCCTGGTGCCCTCCCCCGCCAAGGGGCAACGAGCGCCGCGTTTTGGGATGGTGGCGTGGCAGCGCCCCACGCTCCAAGGGGACACGCGCGGCGGAGGGTCCGCAAGGTACTCAAGCCCGAAATCCTGCCTCCCGACACTCCAGCCGCAGAGGACGGCGGATGAGAGGAGGGGGCTCAGGCCTCCAAACTCCGTCCCGGGTGGTGATGCCGGGGCCAGCTCTGGGCGGGGGCTCTTGGAAGTGGTCCCTTCTCCAGTCCGCAGGGCAGGGAGATGATCTGGTCCCTCGGGTTCCCCCCGCACCCCCCCAGGCCCCGCCAGAAGTCACGCTCTCCGGCGAAGTAAGGACGGCGCTCGGCGCTCGACTCCCCGCGCCTAGCGGCGACCGGGCTCTGCGCTCGAGGCATCGCGCCTGGCCCCGCCCCGGGCGGTGACGCGCACTCGGCGGCGGCGGCGGCGGCGGCCCCGGGCCTCGGGCGTTGCGAGCGGAGGCCGCGGTCGGCAGGCAGGCAGGCGAGGGGGATGTCGAGACGCTCCAAGGTGGTGTTGGGCCTCTCGGTGCTGCTGACTGCGGCCACCGTGGCGGGCGTGCATCTGAAGCAGCGGCAGGACCAGCAGGTCGGTGTCCCAGGCCCGCGCGGTTCGGGCCTCGGGCCTGGCTCCGCGTGGCGCCTCTTTTCCTCACCTTTCCTCCCTCCTCCGGGGCCGGGGCCGGGGGACTCCCCCCTTCCCCTTGGGAGGAACGGTCCTGGGGGTAAGGGGGTAGTCCCCGGGTACACTGGGCTCCGAGACGCCCCCGACCCCGGCTCCCGGGCCCCCTGGGGTCGGAGCGCGGGAGACTGACCGTTCGCACTGTTGCTCTCAGTTCCCGTGTCTTCCATTTCCCAGTTGGTCAGCGTGACTCCCGGGCGCCAGCCTTGGCCCCGAGCTGGTAGGGAAGAAAGAAGAGAAAGCGCAGCTGGTCGTGGGCCTGAGGGTCGAGCGAGGGGAGGGGCTGGGGGCGGCGGAGCCTGGGTCGCCCGGAGTGGGCACAGGCAGCGAGGGCAAGTCGGTGCGTATGCTGGTGGTGCGGAGATGCTGCCGGCGAGGCCTCTGTCCTGTTCCACGCTCTGGAAATCGGCAGACGAAGCCAACGGTGGTACAGGGATTTAGCGGAGGGAATGGAATGATTTAACGATGACAGGACACGGAGGCGATGAGAGATTTGGGTTTAAAGTAGGGCTGTAAGGGACTTTCCTGGTGGCTCAGAGGGTAAAGAATGTGCCTGCAATGCGGGAGACCTGGGTTCCATCCCTGGGTGGGGAGGATCCCCTGGAGGAGGACATGGCAACCCGCTCGGGTACTCTGGCCTGGAGAATTTCCATGAACAGAGGAGCCTGGGGGGCTACAGTCCATAGGGTCGCAAAGAGTCCGGCACGACTAAGCAACTAACACAGCTAAGGGGATAGCTTTCCGAACAGAGGCAGGAGGCTTTCTTCTCTAAGAAGGAAAAGATGGTGATGGGAGGAAATTTGACAAGGGGGGTTGAGGATGCTGTATTGGATGTGACTCTGAGGTCAGGGAGCAGGGGTTTTTCCAAGTGTAGAGTAAGGCTGGGCTCAAGCTTGGTTCTGACCCCCAGCTATACCGCCAGTATTCCTGGGAAGTGGTTTTGTTTTTTTTTGTTTTTGTTTTGTTTTGTTTTTTTTTTTAATACGGTGAAACCGCCTGGGTCTTGCTCCAGACCTGTCAAATCAGAATCTCTTGCGGGTGTGGATCCTGCTTAAGTATGTTTTAAAAGCGACCCAGGGGTTCTAACATGCAGCCAGAGTTGAGAACTGCTGTTAGAATGTGAAAAGTGAAAGGTTTAGATGTTTGGAAGTTAGAGGTGAAGGTTGACCAGAATAACTTGTGTTTGTTATACGTCCAGTCATTCATGTGGCTTACTTCCTGGGAAAGAGGAGGACATGTGATTTGACATAGTTTGGTGTGTTGGAAGGTTCAGGGAAGCAAGAAATAAACCCGTGGTTAGCGTGCTCCCCCGTTGTTTCCTGACTGTCTACCACATACCAGGCACTGTACGGAGCACTCATCCTCACAGAAGCCAGCAAAACTGGCATTACTACCCAAGGAGTAAGAACTGCACCAGGAACTGGGTTCCAGGTATAGGAGTTATGGTAATGAAGAGATGTGGGTGGTCAGCACAGTTGTCAACCGGAAGTCCCAGGAAGGGTGTGTCAGGCAGTTGGCACAGATCTTGAAACTTGGGGGGGAAACTAGCAAATGATGGATGGAGAACAAGAACCCAAGCCATGTGCCAAAGTCTGAGAAAGGAAGGGAGGACCTCAGAGCAGGTGTGGAAGATGTGGGCTTCAGGGGTTGGGTGGGGTGTGTAAATGTGTCCTGACGGGAGGCCCACAGGACAGGAGCTGGGGAGGGAAGAATAGAATGAGAGTTTCTGATTCTGTCTGGAGATCTGGCCAAGGGCACAAGGTTCAAGACAGATGGGTTTCAGTTGTGTATCAGTCCCAGGACTCTTAAATTTCCTAGCTCCCTGATAATGGGGACTGAAGCTCTAGGCCTGGAGGAGGGCCAGCGCCAAGGTACTTGATGAGTTGTTAAAGTAGACATAATAGTAAATTTAAAAACTAAAGACAAACAGATCTGTAACTTGGTGCTTGTTGATGAATTGCAAGCTAGCCTTGCAGATGGAGATACTTATCTTGTAGTTTATTTGAAAGACGTCTGGTTTAAAATTAAAAAAACAAAAAAACATTTACCCAGGTCCCATGCCCTGCCCTCATTATTCTGCCTCACAGGCCACTGTTATGAGAGTATTTAATGACCTGTAAACTATACAGTGTTTGTTATTAGTAATGACTGGATTGATGTTTTAGAAAGTCATCTTAGATGCCACATTCATATTCTGGAATCTTCTGTCATTAGTGTTTGTGAAAGTAACTGCCATTGGTGGGCCTTTGTTTTTCCTCTGCTGATAGCTTTCTTTTTTTCCCCTTCTCTGCCCATTAGGTAATTGATGGTAATTCTGTGTAATTTTTACTTATTCTCTTTACGTAACAGAACAAGCCAGGTTCTTTACTTTCTCTCATCCTTACACTTTATTCAAATTTTAATACTTTTTTTCTATGATATTTATTATTCAGCTAGGACAATTGCTAACAGGGATGTAGTTCACAGTTAACTTTAACTCTCATCAAGGTTTTTTTGGGGGGGCGGGGGACACAGGTGGCCTGCGGGGTCTTTGTTCCCCAACCAGTGGAAGCAGAGATTCTTAACCACTGGACCGCCAGGGAATTCCCTCCTCAAATTTTTATTTAGCTCTCTTTTTTTCCTTCTGTTTCTTTTTTGTTTGTTGTTTTTCACTTTTTTGTTTTATTCTTTTCCATTGCTCTCAAATTTTTAAAGTATCATATATCAACTAAACTTCTAAAATTCAGCACAGTGGCAGTTTTTCTTTCTTTTTTTAAAAAGATTTATTTTTGGCTGTGCTGGGTCATTGTTGCTGTGCTCAGGCTTTCTGATTTCGGGGCGTGGAGGCTACTCTTCGTTGCAGGTTGCAGTGCTCAGGCTTTTTACTGTGGTGGAGTACAGACTTGAGGGTGTTGAGACGCATCCGCTAAATAGTGGTACACAGGCTTAGTGTTGCCCTGAAGCATGGGGAATCTGCCCAGCAGAAGCAGGGATCAAATCTGTGTCCCCTGCATTGGCAGGAGGATTCTTACCCACTAGACCACCAGGGAAGCCCCAGTTTTTAATTTTTAATTGTTATTTACCATATTTGTATTGAATGATGTGGAATTTCCTAAAAGACAATAAGAAGTCTGTAATAACACTACGGCAGTCTACCAAGTTAATTCAAGTTAATTTTATGATTTCTTTATTACATTTATACGGTAAATTAAAATAATAGTTGGGTAGTTGAAATCTAAAAGTTTTAACTGTATCTAAACTATTTTTTAGATTTGAATGATACAAGGATGGGAACTACCTGTTTCAGTTTTACTGAAATCTGTTTCTTACATTTTTAGAGGCTTCGTGATGGAGTGATCAGAGACATTGAAAGGCAAAATCGGAAAAAGGAAAATATTCGTCTTTTGGGAGAACAGATTCTTCTGACTGAGCAACTTGAAGCAGAAAGAGAGAAAATGGTGTTGGCAAAGGGATCTCAAGAAACATGACTTGAAGTGTGTGTGAAGTATTGATGAAAGAGACAGCATTCAATGTGTGTGTTGATGAAGAACAGCTTAGTGAAATCTATTTTTCTCACTGTCCTTTTAAACTTGATCAGAAAAAGGACAATGGCTCATATATTCTAGATAATGCCTTTAGAGCCCCTTGTGTCTGAGTAGAGGTGGGCAGACACCCTTCTGAGAGTTTCTGTTTGTGTGGTCAACGAGGAGCCCTTCAAGCTTGGTGTCCAAGGATTGGGGTTGTTCCTGAGAACCCTGACCCTGTGAGCTGGGAGGGATGGAGGGTAGCATCCACCTGAGTGGTTTGATTAGTCGGCATGACGATGAAGCCACGAGAACATCAACCTCGGAGGGACTGGAGGAGGGGGAGGTGGAGGGGGAGACCCTGTTGATTGTAGAGTCGGAGGACCAGGCGTCCGTGGACTTGTCTCACGACCATAGCGGGGACTCCCTCAACAGTGACGAAGGGGATGTGTCGTGGATGGAGGAGCAGCTGTCCTACTTCTGCGACAAGTGCCAGAAGTGGATCCCGGCCAGTAAGGAGCTTCTCCTTTCCTTTGCCCTGTCAGTTCCTGTGGGAAGATGTTTCCTAACCTATGAAAGAGACAAGAATGTGAAGGAGATCTAAATAAAAAGATAGCTCTTACATTTATTACTAGTTTAGTTGCTTAACTGCAGGTTTATATAAAACATAGACACGTTTGTCCTAATAAATATGACTGCCAACTTCTGTCACTTTGTTAAATTAACGTTCTTGATTGCCACCCAATAAAAATTAGAAATTCTGTGTGACTTAAAGAATCAGCTGCATTTTTCTATCAGGGGCACATTACTGTGGATTTGCAACCAAATTCTAGGCCCAGCATAGAGCTGAAATTCAGACTTATAACTCAGGTAATATTTAACTTACATGGAAAATAGCTGCGATAGTTTGCTGATATAAGGAATTAACAGATTAGAAATGTGTTGCGCCTGTTTCTAGTGTTTTCTACTTGCTGGTCTCCTTAATCTGCTGGTAGTAGACACACACACACACCAGGAGGTCCTTTGCCAGGCATCAGGGCAGTTACTGAAGCAGGGCTTTTCCATTAGATGGAGACTAGTAAAGACACGTATTGGAGGAGTACTCTGTGTACTGGAACCCATAACCAGGTCAGAGAAATTTAGATATGTGTGGGTATGTGTATTTTTTGTTGTGAACTGGGTCATTTTCTGGTATGTGGAGATGTTTTTTAAGATGGATTCAGCTATTCGGATTCCTAATTACTATTTAATAAAGTAACACCATTTTCACAGAAAGCAAACCTAAAATTTACTACCTATAAGCTAGTTTTGGGGCCTTCCTAGGTGGCTCAGGAGTAAAGAATCCAGTGCAGGAGACATGGGTTTAATCCCTAGGTCAAATAGATCCCCTGCAGTAGGAAATGGCAGCCCATTCTAGTTATCTTGCCTGGAAAATACCATGGACAGAGGAGCTTGACGGGGCTATAGTCTGTGAGGTCACAGAGTCAGACACGACTGAGCACATTAGAGCGCGTGTGCGCACACGCACATACACATGCACTGGCTAGTTTTTGCTCTTGAGCTGTCTCTGCTTATAGATCCAGGGTTCTGGATGGCTGGGTGGCCTGGGTGGCTCTCTCCTGTCCTCACAGCCTACACTGTAAACTGCCCTTCCTGCTGGGCAGCTGCAGCTGCTCCAACCTCTCCTTCATGTCCTCTCCCCGCAGATAATCCCTGCAGAGCTCTGTAGCCAGGATGAGCTTTTCATTCTCCACAAGCAGGTCTTTCTTCTCCTTGGGACTTTGCACATGTAGATTTCCTTTGTGGAACATGTGTCTTTGCAGCCTCTATCCTCCCCACACCCTCAGCACCTTTTTGCACCTGCCAATTCTAACCATCCTTCAGGCCCCAGTGCCCCCACTTTTTCCAGCTCTCCTGTCTTCCTAGTGTAGGTTGGCATCTCTTTTATGTGCCCTCACGTTGCCCTACTGAGCCCATCACGTTCCACTCCAGGGGTCTTCATGTCTCCCAGAGCTTCAGCATCCCTTGGGGAACTTCAGAAAATGCCCTGCATCTAGAGGTTGATTAACTTTGTGTGGGACAAGCCCAGGCATACTGAAATAAACAGCTTCTTGGATGGTTCTGATACACAGGATGGAGAGCAGCTGTGATGCTGTTACCTGCTTGCCCCCCTGTGCCCCTTGCAACAGCTATAAGCCTCTGAGGGTGCTCAGCACATCTACCCTGGGCATCCTGTTCCCAGTTCCTAGCCCAATGGCACAGTGGGAGCTCAGATATTTCTTAAAGGATATATGAGCAGACTGTAGGAGTCAGGAATGTTAACAGTTGGAACCCTACCTGTCTTCCCAATGTCCTGAAAGTCGGGGAACCACGGATCTATCTTATTGGGCATGCACTTGATGTTAGAAGAATAACCTGCCGACTTGGGTTGGCTGAAAGAAAAATGGAAGACAGCCTGGGAAACTTGGAAAATGGTTGGTAAACTGATTAAACCTTTGGTTACCTCTGTTCTAGTGATGTATCTTTTTGTTTTCCTCCTAGGTCAGCTGAGGGAACAGCTCAGTTACCTTAAGGGCGATAATTTTTTTAGGTTTACCTGTTCTGATTGCTCAGAAGATGGCAAGGAGCAGTATGAGAGGCTGAAGCTGACATGGCAGCAAGTGAGTAAAGCTCTTCCTCTAGAGTTTGTGAGGTTGGTCTACCTCAGATTTATTGGAGTAAGTGTCTAGAGAATGAGGAACTTAAATATGAGCTTTTGAGTTGTTTTGAGGGTCGCTTTATTTCACAATGAAAATCATACTGAATATGTGGAGAAAAGAGTTCTTAGTAAAATTACTGCCAACTTAGCATACTGGGTTTGAGATGCTTGAAAATCTCACCCACACAGTTTCATTTATATATAATACCAAATTTCTGATTTTAATCAAAGAGGTTCACATTTTTCTGGGAGCTGTTTTTAGAAAAATAAAACCATTCTAAAAAATGTGAAGATGGTGAATCACTACACCACACCTGAAAACAACACAATATTGTAAAGAAACTGTGCTTCAATTAAAAAGTGAAGTTGGCCAACCTAACCCTGCGCAACTATTGCCTGAATAGTATCTTGTAATTGATCTCCAGGTTGTGTTAATTTTGGGCGGTTTGTTTTAATATGCTTATAGCAAGGCACCAATGGTATATGCAGCCTTTTGAGTTCTAAAAATAATGAATTAGACATCACTTCCTTGTGGCTCAGCTGGTAAAGAATCCGCCTGCAATGCGGGAGACCTGGGTTCGATCCCTGGGTTGGGAAGATCCCCTGGAAGAGGGAAAGGCTACCCATTCCAGTATTCTGGCTTGGAGAATTCCATAGACTTTATAATCCATGGGGTCGCAAAGAGTTGGACAAGACTGAGCGGCTTCCACTTTGATTTTCACTCGTTTTTCATGTTTATTCTTTCAACAAATACTGAGTGCATACCATGCCCCAGGCACTGTTCTAGGCCTGGAGAGTAGAGTCTAGTCGAGACTAGCTAATTCTCATCCAGCTCTGTCTTTTCTGTGGTGAATGAGACAGCCAAGATAGCCCCAGGCAGCTGACTTTCTGGACATTTATTTTAGGTGATAAGCAGACAAATACATAGGTTAATTATCCCTAGCACTTTTTGCTAGGAGGGGAAATAAATAGGATAAAGAGAAGGTGATTTTGTTATACCCTCTAAGTCATTTAGATTGTAGTTGTGTTTGCAGCCTGGGGCTATCATCTTAATTATTGTTGCTTTTATTAGGACATCTAATGAAATCTGTCAATGGTGGTTTTAGGTAGCCTTTGTTGACTTGCCTGAAAATATGTGAGTAGAAAATGAAGCTTGTACTGAGGATGTTTACAGTCTAATGAATATTATAACTGGGATTTTTTTTTCCCGAAGCATACATGGAATACTTTGTCTTGGCAAGATCAGATTCATATTAGCATTATTCTGATGTGTGCACACATAGGCAGATTTGGAATTATGGAAGGACTCTCTTCTTAAATTCTCTGTCCCCTTTTCAGTTTCGTTGACCCAAAATTAATCATTATTTTTATAAGGATGAAAACATGGTTTTGAATAGCATGTATAGCTTCTTGTCCATTTATGACTACAAAATTTTCTTTAGATGAGAAGAGAAATGTCTGAAAGGACGGTCACTGAAAATGTTAAAAAAGATGATTTCTTGATGGTGGACTTAAAATGATTTTTACTTCCTTCTTTGTTCTTTTCTCTTCTATACAGTGTGTTATTTATATTTTCAGAAAGTACTTCTCCATTTGGGGCTGTGAATGCATTACCTGTGAAATACATGGTTGGGCCAGATGCGGTAGAGCTGGGGGTGTCATGCTCTCTGAGGATAAACAGGGCAGCCAGGCCTGTCAGGTCTCTGGCCCTTGTCCATGCCAGTTCCATCTTGGGAGAAGTTGGCCATGGCTGAGAAAGGCTAAACCCAGAGTAGATGGTACCTCACGTTGTCTTCAGTTCTGAAATTCTGATAGTCTCTTGTTTCTGCCTCTGAAGGGCTTAGAAAATGTATCTGCAGGGGTGATGCTCAGAATATTTAGTAAAGGTCAGCACTGTCGGTCAGCAACGCCACCTGGAGCAGGCCCTGGGGCCTTCTGATGCCTGTGGTTAACCCAGCATTTAGTGCTGCCTTTGAATCATGGAGGGGATGGGGATGGGGATGCTTGGGACAGTCCTTACTCGTCACCAGCTCAGCCACACAGCAGCCTGGCGTTGGTGATGTGAGGAGCAAGTGCATGTGATTACAGGCTAAGTGATGCTCATCTGTGGAAAGCAAACAGGAAGTAGAATTCTGTACTGAAGATTCCGCAGGGTGTTATCCTTCCCCTCCCTTGATGCCCACTCAAACAGCAAACGTTCCTCCTGTTGGTGCTTTTCTCCCAACCTGTGCACTTGTGTTCCAGGTGGTCGTGCTGGCGATGTACAACTTGTCCCTGGAAGGCAGCGGGAGGCAGGGCTATTTCCGGTGGAAGGAAGACATCTGCGCCTTTATTGAGAAACACTGGACTTTTCTACTAGGAAATAGGTAATGTGACTTTTAAAAGTCTTATCCTTGAATGAAGATGTAAAGAACGAAATACATGCGACTTAAGACAGCCTAATGCAAGCCTTTAGAGCTTTAGCGTATACACTTGCGGCAGTTCCTAAGAATTTTTTAATCCACAAGATGATTTCACTTTAATAATCTCAGCAGAGGTGGGTATGATTACCAGCATATAAGTGTAGGTTTCCATACTTCTTACCCTACATCCGGGGGAAACTGCTGATTTCTACTGAGCAGGAAGATGTTTGAACAGATTCTTAGACTGTTGAAAAACAGAGTTTGATTAAATGAACCTGCATAATAGCTGGGTAGGTGACTAATTTGAGGACAGAGGACTATTATGTCCTTTTAGAGTCAGTGCCTTATAGGAGGTCAGAAGAAGAGAAATAATAGCAGTTATTGACTGGACTCATTGAAGTTGCTCTTCATTAATTACTAGTGTTTGTCTTTATTAGCTCTGGAAGGTAGAAACCGTTGTGTACTTTTTGGCATTCATAACACTTTGCCAAGTCTAGGCAGATTCCCATGCATGTGGTCTTTTCTAAAAAAATTTACTTGTTTATTTATTATTTTTGGCTATGCTGGGTCTTTGTTGCTGCATAGGCTTTCTCTAGTTGCAGTGACCAGGGGCTATTCTCTAGTTTCAATGAGTGGGCTTCTTGTTGAGGTGGCTTCTCTTGCTGCGAAGTGCAGGTTCTAGGGCACAGAGGCTTCAGTAGTTGTGGTTCCTGGGTTCTAGAGCATAGGCTTAGTGGTCCTGGCACATGAGCTTAGTTGCTTTGTCACGGGGGACCTTTCTGGACCAGAGATTGAACCTGTACCTCCTGTATCGGCAGGAGGATTCCTCATCACTGAGCCATCAGGGAAGCTCCATATTGCTATTTTTAAAATGGATAAGTGACAAGGACCTACTGCTGTATAGCACAGGAAACTCTGCTCAATATTCTATAACAACCTAGTTGGGAAAATAATTTGAAAACGAATAGATACATGTATATGCAAAACTGAATCACTTTACTGTATACCTGAAATTATTAACCAACTATACTCAAATATAAAATAAAAAGTTAAAAAAATAGATACAGACACTTTGGAGATCTGACTTAATATGAAGTATATTGCATTCCCTGGAAGATGGGACGTGTATATTGTAAGCCATATGTTTTGGGTGCTCAGCTGCTCAGTTGTGTCTGACTCTTTGTGACCCGATGCACTGTAGCCTGCCAGGCTCCTCTGTCCATAGAATTTTCTAGGGGAGAATATTGGAGTGGGTTGCCATTTCCTACTTCACATTTATTACTCTTTTTCATCATGATGCTTTGAGTTTGCCCCTCCTTTGTGACCCGCTCCTTGGGTCATCAGATGTAGGGATGCCGGGCCACAGACATCCAGACCAGACATTGAAGCTGAAGGTACATGTGCATCGAGCAAGATTTTCATTGCTCTCAGGGATTTAGCAAGTTGGCAGTTGCATTGGCGGATTGTTTGAGACTGTGATTGTTAGTTGCCTTCTGAAGTCTTGGGTGAGATGCATGAATCCTGCAGATTTGGGGCAATATGGACACGATAAAGGTGGGCATGGGGAGTTTGTGCCTGTCCTCGCCCATGTCCTCAGATGCCCAGAAGTCACAGCTGTGCCGGAGTTGCTGCGGAATCAGGGAGAGGTGACTGTCTACAGGCTGCCATGAGGAGAAACAGATTCAGTGCCTTTTTACAAAAGGAGCTATTTTTGTTCTGGAGATATTTAGTGGTACTAAGAAAAGAATTGACAGTTTAACTGGTTCTTTTTCTTAAGGAAAGGAAATCTGTTGTCTTAGTTTAATTATATAGGTCTATTTATGGAACTGAATACACCCCATTTGTAAGGGACAGGGAAGGGAAAAAACTGATAAAATTAGATCTTGGCAGGTTTTCATGGTCAGTGCTGTTTTACTTGGTGGATTGTCCTCTGGAAGAAGCTGGACCATAAATTACAGTCCATTTGGTCAATTTTAGCTCTGAGTACAGTAGTGTCTAATGACCTCACATCCTTCAGCCCCGTGACAGACAGCCGCACATGCCTTCCAGGAGCAGCTTGGCACAGTGTGGGGTCTGGGTGGATACACAGGACCATGTCCTCCAATCATATCTGTGCTCTAATCTCCTGCTGCTGCTTCTGATCACAGAAGTGCTAACAAAGGGGTTGGCAGCCTTTGTCATTGCACCTCCCCGCACTGTTGCAGGCCCCGCCCCTCTGGCTGGATTGACTTTAAAGGAACTTAAGGGCTGGCACCTTCTTCCCCACCTTCACTTTCCTCTTTGTCCCTCTTTTGGAGCCAGACATTGAAGACTGCAGATGTTCGAAAGCAACCGCCTATACAGGGGCAATTAGTCTCCATGCATGCCCGGGGAAAGGCAAAGGCTTAGACGTGAGCCAAGAGGACCTTGAGTTTTCGGTCCAGCTGATTTCTGGCACAGAGACAACCTGCAGCCATCATGTCCAGTGAACCCTGGGGAAAGAAGAAAGACTGACGTCCAAATGTCCGATGTTTGTTTTCAACAGAGAAACCCTAAGGAATACAGAGAACCAGAAAGTATGACCCATTTGAAGGGAAAAAATAAACTAACCCGAAACTATCCCTAAAGAAGGACTTAATGGTGGATTTACTAGTCAAAGACTTTAGAACAGCTTAGAGATGCCCAGAGAACTAAAGGAAGAGGTGGGAAACGTCATGCAACAAGGTATGAATGAAACAGAAATACCATCAGAGATAGAAAACCTAAGTAAATAAAAAAGAAGTTCTGGAACTGAGAAGTACAATAACTGAAGTGGGAAATTCACTAGAGGGATTTGAAGCCAAATGGGAAGAAAAGTGAACAGAGCTCCAGAGACCTCTGGAGTGGGTTCCACTGGTCAGACCTCTGGGTGGGGGTCTGGAAGTTTCAAAACCAGGTGAGATGGTGGCAGAAGAGAGGTACTCTGGGGCCAGAGGCTGGGAGTCACTCTGCCATCTCAGTGCTTAGGCCCTTTACAGTCTTTTTGTGTTTTTGTGGGGTTCTTTTGGTTTGTCTGTATTTGTCTAGTATATCTCTGTTCTTAAGGATGCCTTTTTCGTTTGCCTTTTCAGCAGTATTTTCCATCTGTTAGACTGGCCTTTGTATTAAAGACAATTCTTCAGAATTTCTGGTCATTGGTTTATGTTTTTGAGGTAGAAATAGAACACTTTCCTTATATAATAGACCAATTTTTTACAGGAACCTGAGTACTTGACATTTTGTGGGCTGTGCATGCTCAGACGTGTCCAATTCTATGTGATCCCATGGACTGTAGCCCACCAGGATTTCCCAGCAAGAATGCTGGAGTGGATTGCCATTTCCTACTGCCGGGGGTCTTCCTGACCCAGGGATCCAACCTGTGTCTGCTGCATTGGCAGGCAGATTCTTTACCACTGTACCACCTGGGAAGCCCCAGTTAACATTTTACATATTAAAAATTTTTGATGTATACAGTCTAGTGTAGTTATTTTTAAATGCTTGTTGTGTTTTGGTTGGGGGGGTGGGGGATTTGGTTAGAGTTGGTTATTCCCCCGAGGCTCAGCTCTGTGTTTGTGGGACATGCCATATAGTTTTATTCCTCTGCTACGTGAAGGCAGGTAGCAGAATGAGGGATGCCTCTGACTCTGGGTAAAATGAACCACTTACCAGGGCTAAGGACTCTCCTGCTTGCTTTCCTGAGACTTGGTTTAACTGATACATAAAAGCTGCTGCTGCTGCTAAGTCGCTTCAGTCATGTCCGACTCTGCGACCCCATAGACGACAGCCCACCAGGCTCCTCCGTCCCTGGGATTCTCCAGGCAAGAATAGTGGAGTGGGTTCCCATTTCCTTTTCCCCATATATAAAAGCAGCTCAAGTTAAATAAAATTAGCCTGTTATTGTCTTGTTGCTAAGTTGTGTCAGACTTCATGGGCTGTAGCCCACCAGGATTTCCCAGGCAAAGATGCTGGAGTGGGTTGCCATTCCCTGCTCTAGGGGATCTTCCCAATTGGAACTCTATAATCATGTGGATTCTGATAAGTGTTTTATGAGCTCTGTTTTATGGCGTTATTCCATTTAATCCTCTCAGCAGCCTTGCAAGTTTTATTATCCTGATTTTAAAGATGAGCAACCTGAGGCAGCTGTTAATAGAAGGGGTGGTGGAGACGGGATTTGAAGCCATACAGACCCTGCTGCCTCTCCTTTACCTGAGGAGCTCTGTTCCTTCAAAGAGGCAGGTTCCATAGCCCATCCCAGACCTGGAGGCAGAGACTGCACCATCTAGGTAAGGAGAGAGTTGTAAAGCCAATAATTTTAAAATTCTCTCAGGAAGAAGACTTCCACCTGGTGGAGCACGGTCGCCGGCTGCCTCAGCGTGGGGAGCCCCATGTACTTCCGCTCGGGAGCTCAGGAGTTCGGAGAACCAGGATGGTGGAAGCTCGTCCACAACAGGCCCCCAACCCTGAAACCCGAGGGAGATAAGCTGTCTGCCTCCGCTCTGAAAGTGAAAGGTACTGTCATGAGCCCAGAAATGCCAGTGTAGACGACCCATTTTTACTAGGTAGGCACCGTGGCCTCCCTGGAGCTGCTCTGCTCCACAGTTTTCTTCTAACACAGGTTTTTATGCTGTAAATAAATATTTTATGCTGTAAAAAAAATTTCGTAACTTCCTAATCAAGGAATCCCCTAAACAGAAGAGCCTGGTGCGCTACAGTCCATGGAGTCACGAAAGAGTCAGACACAACTTAGCAACTTTATAAATTTCCTTTGGTATCTGAAAGGTTGTCTATTTTCAGTAAGTTTTTTTTATGTTTTTAACCTTTTTAGTATGGAAAATGTTAAATATACAGATGTGAAGAGAGTCATTTAGTGAATCCCTTCACACTTTTGTCTTCACTTTAGCTGTTAACCCTGGGAATCTCCTTTTATCTCATTTATCTGGGCCCCTAGGTGCTTCTTCCCAGCCCCCCACCCATCCACACCCTTGAGTTATTCAGAAGCAACTTCTAGGTATCAGCAGTTCCTTCTTAAATATTTCATTATTAGCCATAAGGATTCTTTCCTGTAACCTCATCATAATGGCTTTTTTCACTTATAAAAAACTAATAGTAGCTGCCTACTGTCACATATTGATCTGATTTTTTAAATCTAAAATTGTTTTGATAATAAACTTCTACCTTTTTAACAATGTAACTGGGAATAAATCACATAGTATTGAAGCTATAAAGTCTGAAAGTCGCTCTCCCACCTCCCGCAGCTTAACTTCAGCAGAGCCACTGTTGTCTCTTGTGAGTGCTTTTAGAAGTCGTCTTTGTATTTTTAAGCGTTTTCTTAAAACAAAACTGGTTCGTACTGTATTACCTCTTCTCCAATTTTTCCACACTTACCAAGTATATCTTGGCCATCTTTCCATAGTAGTACATGTAGGTCTATCCTGTTTCTTTTATTTCATTGCATTTCACTGAGTAGCTGCATGATAACTAAACCATTACCCTGTTGATGCACATTTTGGTTATTTCTGTCGTTTTTGTTATTTAAACAATACTGTAATTATATACATTTGCCAATATTTTGTGATAAATTCCTGGAAATAGGTTATTGTATCAAAGGGCATATATTTATTCAAAATTTTAGTCATATTACCAAATTATCCTCCAAAAAGATGTGATAAACTTTATGCTCTACAAAAAAGACATGAAAATACCCATTTCCCCCTGTGCTCTCTGAGCATTATCAAACTTTTAGTGTTAGTCACTCAGTCGTGTCCAACTCTTTGTGACCCCGTGGACTGTAGCCCGCCAGGCTCCTCTGTCCATGGAATTCTCCAGGCAAGAATACTGGAGTGAGTTGCCATTCCCTTCTCCAGGGGATCTTCCCAACGCAGGGACTTAACCCAGGCCTCTTGCATTGCAGGTTCTTTATCATCCCTAGGCCATCCCAGTTTCTAAACTTTTAACCTTTACCAGTTCCAGTAAGTGAAAGACCATGTGGAAGGGTTTGTATTTGCATTATAATTCCTTTTTCTTGGTTAAGAGAAATCTTAATCTTAGTTCAGGGCATTCATTGAACATTTCTCTTTCTATGGTAGTATATTCACAATAAGTTAGTAAAAGTAGCTAACGCTGAATCGATATTTAAAAATTTATCTTTTGTTCTTCACCAGCAGCCTCCAAACCAACTTTAGATCCCATCATCACTGTTGAGGGACTTAGAAAGCGAGCGAGTCGGAATCCTGTGGAATCTGCCATGGAACTGAAAGAGAAAAGGTCTCGGACTCAGGAAGCCAAGGATATCAGGAGAGCCCAGAAGGAGGCGGCTGGCTTTGCTGACCGGAGCAGCTCTTCCACGCCTGTCAAGTTCATCAGCCGAGGCCGCAGGCCCGACGTGATTCTCGAGAAAGGAGAAGTCATCGACTTTTCGTCCCTGAGCTCCTCGGACCGCACTCCACTCACAAGCCCATCGCCCTCGCCATCCCTGGACTTCTCCGCCCCAGGGACTCCGGCCTCTCACTCAGCCACACCCAGCCTGCTTTCGGAAGCCGACCTCATTCCAGATGTGATGCCGCCACAGGCCTTGTTTCATGGTGAGCTGTTGTTCTGGGGCCTCAGGGCCTGTGTGGCCCTTGGGGCAGTGAGTATGCTTTCCCTGGGGGGCAGTGGGGCCACATTTCCTCACTTGCTTTCCGTTCCTCACAGATGACGATGAGATGGAAGGAGACGGTGTCATAGACCCTGGGATGGAATACGTCCCGCCCCCTGCCGGCGTAGCCACCTCAGGGACAGGGCTTGGGGGCAGAAAGAAGGTCAGGGCCCCTGAGCAGATCAAGCAGGAGGTGGAGAGTGAGGAGGAAAAGCCTGACAGGATGGACATTGACAGTGAGGACACAGACTCCAACACGTCCTTGCAGACGAGGGCTCGAGAGAAGAGGAAACCTGTGCTGGAGAAGGACCGGAAGCCCAAGGGGCCCAAGTTCACCCCTGTGAGCATCTATGAGGAGAAGCTGCTCCTCAGGCGGCTGGAGGCCTGTCCTGGGGCCGTAGCCATGACCCCTGAGGCCCGGCGCTGAAACGGAAGCTGATCGTCCGGCAGGCAAAGAGGGACCGGGGGCTGCCGCTCTTTGACCTGGACCAGGTCGTGAACGCTGCGCTCCTGTTAGTGGACGGAATTTATGGAGCCAAAGATGGAGGAGTTTCCAGGCTTCCGGCTGGACAGGCCACGTACAGGACGACCTGTCAGGACTTCAGAATCCTTGACCGGTACCAGGTGGGTGTTGTCTCGCTCTCCAACTCCTGGGACTGCGGCTCCCTGGTGCGTTCGGGAGAGTGGAAGAACAGTGAGGGGAGAAGTGCAAAGACGACTGGCCTGTGTTTATTTTAATTGTCCAATGTGAACATTCCTGAATACATCTGAGTTTGGGTTTCTGTTTTCCTTCTGGGTATTCTAGACAGAACCTAGACATTCTCTTCATATCCCTTAGTCTCCGAGGGCGGCTACTTATGGTCTGGGTTGTAGCTTTGATTGGCAGGTTTGTTGAGGATGTACAGTGTGCCAGTGTACTGGACACTGAGCTGAGCAAGAGTGAAGGCTTGGTTTCATCTGTGTAGTTAGGAGATGCCGTGCAGGAAGAGTAGTGGGTCAGCATGGTGTCCACCTGGCCGGAGGACACTGGTGTGTGAGCGCTCCAGGGACAGGTGATTCTACCACAAGTGCTGGACTCCACTTTCCCATGGCAGGAGCCAGCCAGTCTCTCTCCCTGTGTCTTGCTGGCATTGTTGCTAACCATTCCTTAACTAATTTTGTTATTCTGATGGCTATAAAATGAAGTCTTGTTTTTTTTGTTTGTTTGTTTGTTTTTTGGACGCATTTCTTTGATTACAGGTGAAGTTAGAACATTCTCCTGTTTCCTGGTTATTTGTGCATTGCGTGCCTGGACTGTTTGCATGTTTTCCTGTCTTCTTCTGTGGTGGTCTGGCCTTTTACCTGTCTTCTCTGGACACTGGTTGGGTGTGGACTTTGCTGCTGGTATTCTGGTTACCCAGCACTGCACTGCATGTGGGGCTGTTCTTCCTGGTGCTGGGCCTTTGCCTATGGGCCTTTCTATTTGAAATGCTCTTTCTTGAGTTCTGGAATTTCCTGGCATCTATTTCTGTTTGGAGCACTCCTGTTATTTGGCTGTTGGACCCTCTTGACCAGAGGTTTGCAAGCCTTTTCTCTGAGGGGTCAGAGAGTAAGTAGCTGTAACTTCGCTAGCCAGCTCTGCTGTGTGGTATGAGGGCAGCATACACGACTGATGAAAGGCGTCACTGTGCACCAGAAACAGTACGTACGAAAGCAGGCTGGATTCGGTCTCTGGGTTCTGTAGTTTCCAAAGACCTTCACTTCAGCTGGATCTCCTTCCTGGGAAGTCGTAACCTGCCTGCCTGCATCTTAGGAACCTTGTGGGGAGAGCAAGGAGCTGACCATGCAGTTGTTAAACTTCCCCTGAGTCTCCCTGTTTTCTGGACAGAACTTCCACCCTTGGCTGCATCAGAATTTCTCGTTGGAGCCTCCAGAGAATCTGGTCTGCCCTGAAGGGAGAGGTTGTTTCTGTATGTGGATGGCAGAAGTGTCATTGGAGCTTTAATACCTCTTGACCCAAGAGACCCCTCAGTCTATGGCCCCCTGCCCGCCCTCAGCTTGTTGGACCTGATGTCCTTGCTGACCTGAGGCACTGGCTCTGGCCTGTCCTCACAGCCACCTTAGGTTTGGGCTCTCCTGGTCTTAGTCACTTGCCACTTACTCATATGCTTTTGTTGCTGTCATCTGGTCACCTGTTCTTTGTTCCTTTTAACCCCTATACTTAACTGTTAAAATTATGAAAGGCATCGTACCCATACAAGAACACATACAGGTATAGTTTGGAGGTTAATAAGATCAATTACTATGGGTTAAGAAACAGGGCATTAAAACCACCTAATTCTGCAGCCTGCCCACTCCCCCAGAGGAAGCGACTCTTAGTGTTAACTCTTAGTCACTCTTAGTGTAGTGACTTTTAGTGTTAACCATTCCTTCTGTCTTTTTGAACTCTTTATCCATAAACAGTGTAGGAAGCATGGATGGAGCATGCTTCTATTAGATGAAGGCTTCCAGAAGAAGACAGACTTAATGTGTTTTGCGGGTCACTGATGCAGACTGAATTGTGTCCCCAAACGTGTGTATTGTCCTGACTCCTGGTGCCTGTACATGTGACCTCATGTGGAAATAGGGCCTTTGCAGATACAGGTAGTTAAGCTGAGGTTGCATGGGGCAAAGTGGGCCCTTAGCCCAGCATGACTGGTGTCCTTCCAAGAACAGGAGAGATGCCCTGTGATGGCCCAGGCAGTGGTTCGAGCGGTGTGTCTACAGAGCTGAGGAGCACAGGCCTTGAGGCCACACCAAAAGCCGAGAAAAGGGCCTGGCATAGGTTGTCCCTTGGAGCCTCAGAGGGCACAGCCCTGCTGAGGGGTCTTGCTGCTCCGCACACAGCTTTTCAGTTCAGTTCTGTCTCTCAGTCGTGTCTGACTCTTTGCGACCCCATGAACCGCAGCACGCCAGGTCTCCCTGTCCATCACCAATTCCCAGAGTCCACCCAAACCCCTGTCCATTGAGTCAGGATGCCATCCAACCATCTCATCCTCCGTCGTCCCCTTCTCCTCTTGCCCTCAATCTTTCCCAGCATCAGGGTCTTTTCAAATGAGTCAGCTCTTCACATCAGGTAGCCAAAGTACTGGAGTTTCAGCTTCAACATCAGTCCTACCAATGAACACCCAGGACTGATTTCCTTTAGGATTGACTGGTTGGATCTCCTTGCAGTCCAAGGGACTCTCAAGAGTCTTCTCCAACACCACAGTTCAAAAGCATCAATTCTTCGGCGCTCAGCTTTCTTTATAGTCCAACTCTCACATCCATACATGACCACTGGAAAAACCATAGACTTGACTATATGGAACTTTGTTGGTAAAGTAATGTCTCTGCTTTTTAATACGCTGTCTAGGTTGGTCATAACTTTCCTTCCAAGGAGTAAGCGTCTTTTAATTTCATGGCTGCAGTCACCATCTGCAGTGATTTTGGAGCCCAGAAAAATAAAGTCTGACACTGTTTCCACTGTTACCCCATCTATTTGTCATGATGGGACCAGATGCCATGATCTTAGTTTTCTGAATGTTGAGCTTTAAGCCAGCTGTTTCACTCTCCTCTTTCACTTTCATCAAGAGACTCTTTAGTTGTTCTTCACTTTCTGCCATAAGGGTGGTGTCATCTTCATATCTGAGGTTATTGATATTTCTCCCGGCAATCTTGATTCCAGCTTGTGCTTTTACCTGCACCTTAGTTCTCTGCCTTCCTTATTCCTGGTGCCAGACAAAAGTGGTGCTGCCAGTTGCATTGTAAGAGGATTCTGCAGTACAGATTGGGCTGGTTCTCACTTCACCCAAAGCCAGCTCCAGATTCTGGCTTGAAATCTCTTAATTTTTATCTATCTGCTTCCTAGTTACTGTGGTTTCTTCTGATCTTTTTGTTCTTGTGTATTTGTCTTTTATTTATTTATTTTTAAAGTCTGTTTCTATAGTTGTGGTGGGGTTTTGGGAAGAAGTAAAATTAAATGTTTGTGTTTCATACCCCATCTTAACCTGGAATATTAGTATCACTTTAATAGAGTTACCTAGGGGAGCAGCTGTAAATGCGTTTGTTCAATCTACTTGCCTTCTGGTCCTCTGATCAGTATATTCACAGCTGTAATTGTCCCTGTGATATTTTAGCCATTACTCATGACTTTTGAAATGATGTGACTTTTCTATATTTCAGTATTTAGTGTTTTGCAATTTTTGTTAACCTTTCCTCTTTAACCACAGAGTAATTTAGTGCTAAATAACTCTTAGTTTTCAGATACATGAGAATTTTATACTTTCTTTTAGTAATTTATTTAATTTCTAATCAGATTATATTGTAGTCAGAGGAAACAGTCTATGTGACGTTGATGCTTTTCTTTTTTCTTTTTTTATTTTTTTAATTTTAAAATCTTTAATTCTTACATGTGTTCCCAAACATGAACCGCCCTCCCACTTCCCTCCCCATAACATCTCTCTGGGTCATCCCCATGCACCAGCCCCAAGCATGCTGTATCCTGCATCAGACATATACTGGCGATTCAATTCTTACATGATAGTATACATGATAGAATGCCATTCTCCCAAATCATCCCACCCTCTCCCTCTCCCTCTGAGTCCAAAAGTCCGTTATACACAGCTGTGTCTTTTTTCCTGTCTTGCATACAGGGTCGTCATTGCCATCTTTCTAAATTCCATAAATATGTGTTAGTATACTGTATTGGTGTTTTTCTTTCTGGCTTACTTCACTCTGTATAATCGGCTCCAGTTTCATCCATCTCATCAGAAGTGATTCAAATGAATTCTTTTTAACGGCTGAGTAATACTCCATTGTGTATATGTACCACAGCTTTCTTATCCATTCATAGAGAAAATCATATGTTCCATTTTTATTCTTTTTATAGGTCTTAAGACACGTATTTCTTTTTCTGTATTATTTTTTTAATATTACCATGTGATCCTCGCCCTGCAAACAAAAAACTACCTCTGCCTGCTCTCATTTTCCTTTTTTCCATTGTGTTGCTTATTTAGTCAATAATAAACCTCACTAAACTTAAACTTTTCATTCACTTCCCATCATTTCTTCCAGGTTAATTTCTTGCTGAAGCACTTTTTATAACAGCTCTTAAAATGTGGTCTTTTTGAAGTTCAGAACATCCTCACTCTCACATTTCAATGATAGTATAGCTGGATATAAAATTGTCATTTTTTTCCCCTGTTGACATTTAGCATCACCACTTCATCATCACTTAACTATCAGCTTGTTCCTGGAGCTGCATTGTCATTCTTAATACTTGCTTCTTTGTAGGTGGTCGTCTTCTTTTATTCTCCTATGCCATGGAAGCTTTCACAGTTTTCTCTTTGTTTTTTATATTTATTTGTATTTACATACTTTGAGTGCTTTCGCTTTCATTGGCACCTCTGCCCTTTTGTTACAGGTGACCGATAGGCTCCTTAGCGTTTATCCTCCTCGTTCTGTGAGCTCCTTGGATCTGTGGTTTTGGTTTGGTGTCTGATTAACTTGGAGAAATTCTGAGCTGTTATCATTTCAGGTATTTCTTCTGTCCTGTGTGCTCCTCCTGCTATTCTCATTTTGCATATATTACACTTTTAGTAGTTACACCACAGTTTTTAGATATTCTGTTCCTTTCTGGGTGGGGGGAGGGGGTGGGCGTTTTTTTCCTGTCTGCTTTTCAGTTTTGGCATTGGGTCTCAGCAGTTGGCTTAAAGTATTCAGGAAACCATGTTGAAAACAGATGTGCTGTCATCCAGGCTCTGTTGTTCCATTTACAAAGCACAGGCTGTGTAGACGGAGCATAAATGAGACGGTGAGTTGAGCACTGGCTTCAGCTTAACACCACCAGCTGCATTAGCCCCTCCTCATAAGAGAGTCAGCCTGTGTGTTGAAGCTTTGAAGCCTGAAGCCAGGTACTGACTTCTTCTCTCTAGTTATTGAAGTCCTGGATGGCAGCTTCTTCCAGTGGACGACTGTTCCATCTACATTGACAATCTGTGGTTTGGTGCAGCCACCTTCTGTCACTATCTCACCTAAGTCTTCTGTATGACTTGCCACAGCTTCTGCATCAGCACTTGCACTTCTGTCAGGGAAACAGATGGCTTCTTGCCTTAAACCTCATAAACCTTAAACCTCTATAAGCCTCAAACTTTTCTTCTGCAGCTTCCTCACCTCTCAGCCTTCATGGAATTGAAGGGAGTTAGGGCCTGGCTCTGGATTAGACAGTGACTTAAGACAGAGGAGGTCCCCGACACCAGGAGCAGGGAGATGACAGTACTGAACCAGCAGGGATGTTTCCTCCACATGAGTGCCATGGGGAGCGGGGGTGGGAGGTGGACTGCACCTTTTGTGGAGGTGATGCTCGAACCATGTCCTGATCTGCAGGAGGAGCCCGTCCAGGAAGGTTCAGGGCAGGAAGACCCCGAGGCAGGATTTCATTTGGCACGTGGGGTGGGAATGTCTTAATGGCAGAGGACCAGGCTGATGGGGTCGTGGATCCTGCAGGGCATGGGACAGAAGTCTGTATCGTATTCTGAATGCACAGCTGGAACCCATGCAGGAGTTTCAGACCAGGAAGGTGACTTTTATTAGTTTTTAAAAGTGGGCTCTGGCCTTGTGTGGAGATGGATAGGGTAGCATGAGGGTGGCAGGGAGGAGCCCAGTAGGGTGCAGAGGTAGTTCATGGACCAGGCAGAAGCTAAGGATGGTTAACCTGGTGTGGAAGCCAGGGAGATAGGGTGAGGACTGTGCATATCCGGGGTCTCACAGACCTCACCTCCACATGCTAACTTGACGCTGTTCACAGGCTCAGTGGCTGGTGTTACCTGTTCTCAAGTTGCATATTACCCCAAAACTTAGTAGCTTAAAACAATAACTAATTCTTCTGAGTCTGTGGGTTGACTGGGTTCAGCTGAGTATTTTTCTACTTCATGAGCTGAAGGAAGGGGCACCCTGTGGCTCCACTTAGCTGGAGCTTGGTCCACTAGAGCATGTTCACATGTGGCCACTAGCCCTCCAATGTTCCACCTAGGCACTGCAGCAGCTGGACTCGAGGAAGAAGCCACCAGCTCCCTTATGGCTTGGGCTCAGAGGTCCCAGAATGTTGTTACTTCTGCCATGTTCTGACCGGTCAAGGCCTACCTCAGGCCTGCCAGGTTCCAGAGGAGGGGACATTGACTTCACCTTTTGATACAGGAGATGGGTGTGCCTTCAGGCTCAGGAGGAAACGGGCTGTACTTAGAAACTGTTCCCCAAGTTTGAATTTCACTTGAAAACTCACAAAGTCCTGGCAGAATTTCAGAGTTGATTGGCCTGTGAAAGTTTTGGTGTCCAGTTTGGGGAAGTAATCAGAGCAAAATTATTAAGAAAGGAATTCATGCTCTTCATCCAACAAAGTTATTTTCTAGCCCAAGAGCAAGCTGATTCTACAAAAACAACTCAGGTTTCTAAACTTCATCCAACCCCTGGCAAACCGCTTTGTAAATGTACTTTTTAATCTTCCATCTGAGCTGTTTGCTATGAAACCTAATTGTCCGTGTTCTGTTATGACATGACCGAGGGCCCTTGAGCAGCCCTATGTGGAGAGGAGGCATCTGCAGGCCTTTGGGGAGCAGGGACCATGTCTCCTGGACCCTCTGGTCAGTCCTCTCTGCTCACACTGTGTTGTAGGGATAATAATCTACGTCAGTCCTACTTTTGTGAGATTTACTCAGTAGAGACATATTGTAATAAATCCATATACATATGCAGCAGTGATTTCTGCCATGGTAACAGAGACTCTTCATGAGACAGAAGCCGTGTGTGTGTGTGTGTGCATGTGTGTGTGACCCACCTGATGCTTGGGCTGACTGATATTTGATGAACAGATTCAAGGTGCCTTATAGACAACATGAAACTTGGAGAAGCTATACATAACTTAAAAAAACTTTTTAATTATTTTGCCTTCAAACTATTAAACTGCAATTAGGTTCTCATATCAAGTTTTATGCAAAGGTACCTATGAAGTTTTTATGAACCTTAAATTTTCCAGTTAAGTCCTGCAGAAAGACCTACTTTCTGACACATAAAAATGTTCTAAGTACTACTCATCTGTAGAAATGAAACCAGCCCTTTGAGTAATTTTATTTTTGTATAACTGGTCTGTCTTTCTCACAGACTGCCTTGCCATCCAGGAAAGGATTCCGGCACCAGAGCACAAAGTTTCTGTACCGTTTGGTGGGATCAGAAGATATGGCTGTGGACCAGAGCATCGTCAGCCCATACACGTCTCGGATCCTGAAACCCTACATCAGGTACAAAGAGGAGAGCTGTGGCACGAGCAGTGGCGCTTGGGTTTTGAGCCAGCCCCATCCTCCCCAGATCTGTGAACTGGCATTGGCAAGGACCAGGCCTCTGCTCTATGTCTAGTCTTGTCCTGAAACAATATGCAGCATGTTTCCACTGTATATTATTATAGAAAGTTTGGTCCCTTTGAAAGAAATATACAAGGCAAGGAGATAAGTCAACTCTGTGAGATTTCATTCTGATTATCATACTCATTGTTTTATTTTAAATTTCAAATTGTACATAGTTGTCTGCAAAAGGAAACCAGGGGACGGTGGGGCCTGTCCATGGACTGATGATGAATATCCCATGTACGCAGCACCTGGACAATGAGATGGCCAGAGAGTTCCCACCCCCACCCGCACTGGGCTGCACATGACTGACAGTTATCTCTGCCACCCCAGTCATGTGTCCTCCCGGCCTAGCCCCCCACCCTCCCCCGGGGAAGACCCATGGGTCAGCATACAAGCCTGCTCCTTGCCCCAGGGTCTCCAGCTGTCCAGGCGGAGCTGGGCCTTCCTCCCCGGGCTCTGTCCTGGGTCAGAGGGTGGAATTAGAAGCCGTTTCTGTTTCCGCAGTCCATTCATTAAGGCTCACCAACACTAGTGGACTTCCTGGCAGGTTCCAGTAGGTCTTGTCTGACGAATGTTAGTAGAGATAATTTTAAGTGTCATACCAGAAGAATACTGTAGCTCTTAAGTGGGCTGACATATAAAGTAGTGCAAATTAATTTAAATTTTTCAGCAGATCAAGGAGCATTGTGAATCAAATGGCTGGGAGTAATGGGTATTTTTCTTGTCTTCTGTGTGTTTCTTTTCTGGGTTCTGGAGGCGTGATTATGAAACAAAGCCACCCAAACTGCAGCTGCTCTCCCAGATCCGCTCCCACCTGCACAGGGGAGACCCGCACTGGACGCCGGAGCCAGACGCCCCTCTTGATTACTGCTATGTCCGGCCAAATCACATCCCAACCATAAACTCCATGTGTCAGGAGTTCTTCTGGCCTGGTATGTTCTCCCTATCCAAGCTCAGCAGATCCACCTTCCGTATCGTTCACTTCAGCAGTTTTTAAAACTAGTGTGTGTGTCATGTGACCCCAAAACCTTTACTCATGTGATTTCATTCAGTTTGTCTGCTCATATAGACAGTTTAAAGTATGAACATCTCTTTCTTTCCTAAGATCAGGAAGTGCAAGCAGTTCAGTTCAGTTCAGTCACTCAGTTGTGTCCGACTCTTTGCGACCCCATGAATTGCAGCACGCCAGGCCTCCCTGTCCATCACCAACTCCCGGAGTCCACCCAAACCCATGTCCATCGAGTTGGTGATGCCATCCAACCATCTCATCCTCTGTCGTCCCCTTCTCCTCCTGCCTTCAGTCTTTCCCAGGATCAGAGTCTTTTCAAATGAGTCAGCTCTTCGCATGAGGTGGCCAAAGTACTGGAGTTTCAGCTTTAGCATCATTCCTTCCAAAGAAATCCCAGGGCTGATCTCCTTTAGAATGGACTGGTTGGCTCTCCTTGCAGTCCAAGGGACTCTCAAGAGTCTTCTCCAACACCACAGTTCAAAAGCATCAATTCTTTGGCACTCAGGTTTCTTTATAGTCCAATTCTCACATCCATACATGACCACTGGAAAAACCATAGGCCTTGACTAGACGGACCTTTGTTGGCAAAGTAATATCTCTGCTTTTTAATATGCTATCTAGGTTGGTCATAACCTTCCTTCCAAGGAGTAAGCGTCTTAATTTCACGGCTGCAATCACCATCTGCAGTGATTTTGGAGCCCAGAAAAATAAAGCCAGTCAGTTTCCACTGTTTCTCCATCTATTTGCCATGAAGTGATGGGACCAGATGCCATGATCTTAGTTTTCTGAATGTTGAGCTTTAAGTCAACTTTTTCACTTTCCTCTTTCCCTTTCATCAAGAGGCTCTTTAGTTGTTCTTCACTTTCTGTCATAATGATGGTGTCATCTTCATATCTGAGGTTATTGATATTTCTCCTGGCAATCTTGATTGCAGCTTGTGTTTCTTCCAGCGCAGCGTTTCTCATGATGTACTCTGCATATAAGTTAAATAAGCAGGGTGACAATATACATCCTTGATGTACTCCTTCTCCTATTTGGAACCAGTCTGTTGTTCTATGCCCAGTTCTAACTGTTGCTTCCTGACCTGCAGACAGATTTCTCAGGAGGCAGGTCAGGTGCTCTGGTATTTCCATCTCTTTAAGAATTTTCCACAGTATATTGTAATCCACACAGAAGCGAGCAGTTAAAGCAATAAACAGTGCCATTTGTTCCTCTTCCCTGTTTGTCTCTGGTTTCAGAAGAAACGGTTCACCCTGTTATCTCCCGCATGTATCAAGATCCCAGGTTATACCCATCAGCTCCACAGGCTGGTGGCTTGGGTGTGTCTGGACACTTTTGATGTTTGCTTAATTCTGTGTGCTTTGTTTACTTAACTGGTCCTTGGTGTTAGTACAGCCAAGAGTTGTTTTTAAAAAGCCAAAAACCCCAATCACAGGCTTTGAAAATAATAGACCCAATGCGATATGTCATTTTATCAGCCTTACCATAACCATATTATATATAGTCTCTGAAGTCATTGATTAAAGGAACACTCTTATCATTGCTAAATGTAAGTATGTTCTTTGTGGCTCTGCTTTGAAATGTAAAGGAAATAATACGTCTTCTAGGGGCTGGATAAGATTTTGTCAGGATGTCAGTGCATGTAGTAGGGGGGTGGGATGGGGCTGAAAGGAATGTTCTGGGAGTGTCTGCCTCTTCCTGCCTCTGCTCAAGGTGGCTTCCAAACAATAAGTGTGGAATTGTGTGATATTTAACTCCTTTATTGTAAAAAGTGACACTTGTACCAAAGAGCTTGTCAGTGGTCTGTGTATGAGGTAAAGAACATGACGATTTGGGCGGTCTCAGATCTTCCCTTCAGGTCTGGGTATTTCTCATCTCACCTGAGGCAGGGCGTTGGGGTACGTGCCAGCTGGCACACACGGCCCAGAGGCCAAGCACAAAGCCAGTTGTGTCCACTTCCAGCCTGCTTGGTCTCTCCTACCCACCCTGTCCCACTTCTTTTCTTTTAACGTGTACACAGACCAGATGATGCAAATTTTGGTATTTATGTGTGGCGTCTGCAGTGGTGTCTCTGTCTGCAGTCTGGGTGTTTTTAGCAGGCAGGTGCAGCTGAAGCACAGACTGAACAGCCTGCCGCTCACTCATCCCAGAACCTGGGCTGACTGATTCTCTCCATAGGCGTCGACCTGTCCGAGTGCCTGCAGTACCCTGACTTCAGCGTCGTCGTCCTCTATAAGAAAGTCATCATCGCCTTCGGCTTCATGGTCCCTGACGTGAAGTACAACGAAGCTTATATCTCGTTTCTGTTTGTCCATCCTGACTGGAGGAGAGCGGGGATCGCGACTTTCATGATTTATCATCTGATTCAGGTATGTTGTCTCTGCTCACTGTCTGCCCACCTGCCTTGAGTTGACCTGAAAGGCTTGGAGTGTGGACAGGGCCAGAGCCAGTCAACACCAGGTGAAGGGGAGCCAGCTCTGTCGTCCACAAAGTTATTTACACCTAGACAGAAGCCTCACCCCTAAAGAAGTCACTCCTCAGACCCAAGTTTCAAAGAAATCAGTTTGTGGACATGTGTAATAAATCAAATGAGGTGAGTACAGAGGTAAGAGCCTGCAACACTCCAACTGTCTTTTTTTGTATAGTTACTTTTTATTTGGCTGCACCAGGTCTTACTTGCAGCACGTGGGATCTTTGATCTTCATTGCAGCAGTCAAACTTTTAGTTGCAGCACACGGGAATCAAATTCCTGGTCATTCCCTGACCAGGAATCGAACCCACGCACCCTGCATTGGTTGCATGGAGTCTTAGCCACTGGACCACCTTGGAAGTCCCGGACTGTCCATTTTGTAACTGCTTCTGGTCTTGGAGTCACCACCGTGGTGACTGAGAAGTGGGGGTGAACATGTGATTTTTAGTTCTTAGGTATTTTTAACCATTTTAACAAAACCATTTATCAGGGATTTCCCTGGTGAACTAGTGATTAAGACTGCACTTCCAATGCAGCGGGTGCGGGTTCCATCCCTGATGGGGGAACTAGATCCCGCATGCCACCCAGCATGACCAAAACCAAAAAAACCTCATGCTATCAGCAGTAGGTATATTCTGTTATCGCTGCTTGTTTTCAGTTTTACTGTCACTGTGTAAGCTGCTGTGAACCTTCTAAGTAATCCATCCTTTGATGAATCTGTATCACCTTTGAGGAAGATAGACCATATATTTATATACAAATACCAGAAACACAGGCAAGGTTTTTTTTTTACCCCAGAATTCATCTGGTGACTTACCTAGAAGCCATTCGGTATGGAGCATTGTCTGTCACGTAGGCAAGATTCTTTTTAAATAGATGGTGAATGTTTTTTCCCAGTTTTTAATGAAACTTGCTCAATAATTCTCACATGTTGGCATCTGTCCACCTTTGATGAGGCCTCTTAGTATAGGAAGCCTTAAGGACCCTGGGGTTGTAAAACCTCCAGGACTCATGAAGTCCACAGTCTCAGCACCTCCTCACTAAAGAGCCAATTCTGAGTTTATGTAACTTCCGTTGCTCTCTTCTGTGTTGTTAATTAAAGCATCTGAGAACCTGCCTAGCTGCAGTAGAACAGACCCCCCTCTTTTTCCCCATGGGACAAGGCTGGTGGTACATGAAGAAACCTCAGTTCTGAGAAGTCTGGGAGTGCTGAGGGGGTCTTTGGGATTCAGAATGTCCCTAGGGGATACCCAGCTTGTATAATTAAACAGAAGTCTTGAGGTTTCATACTTGGTCACATAACTTCACATCTTTCCTAGTAGGTCCAGGGTAGGAGCATTTATGATTGTCTTGCAGGATGACATCTAGTTTTTAAAAACAGAACGTCTGATCTTGTCCCTTGTTTTTTCAAGGTTGTCATAGGGTTTGGTATTGTTACGCTGGATATACTTAAATGTAACTGAATTATAAAACAGTTGGCAGTGAAATATCCCCAGTGGCTCTTTGCTCCAGAGAGAAAAAACTGGAGGTTTTACAAACCAGGGTCCTTAAGGCTTCCTATACTAAGAGGCCTTATCAAAGGTGGACAGACACCAACATGTGGGAATTACTGAGCAAGGTTTCATTAAAAACTGGGGAAAAACATTCAATCCGCTTACCGTCCGCCACCTCAGTCTGGAACGTTTCAGCGTGGGTTCTTGGGTTCCCCCACAGGCGCTGGCTGGTGGCCCGTGCCCCAGCCTCAGGCCGGACTCTTCCAGCTTCTGTACCTGAATGCCTTAACGTCAGGGACTCTCTCCACCCACTCCTTTTCCCCGAGGCCCTCTCGTTCTCACTGTGTGCTTCTCCACTCTCTTGCAGACCTGCATGGGCAAGGACGTGACCCTGCACGTCTCCGCCAGCAACCCTGCCATGCTGCTCTACCAGAAGTTCGGGTTCAAGACGGAAGAGTACGTCTTAGACTTTTATGACAAGTATTACCCCCTGGAGAGCACGGAGTGTAAGCACGCGTTCTTTCTGCGTCTGCGACGCTGACGTGAGCGCGGCTCCTCACGGGACACACGCGCTTGGAGGAGAAGGCTGACGTGAGCGCGGCTCCTCACGGCGCGCGCGCTTGGAGGAGAGGGCTGACGTGAGCGCGGCTCCTCACGGGACACATGCGCTTGGAGGAGAGGGCTGACGTGAGCGCGGCTCCTCCCAGGGCACACGCTTGGAGGAGAGGGCTGACGTGAGCGCGGCTCCTCACGGGACACACGCTTGGAGGAGAGGGCTGACGTGAGCGTGGCTCCTCACGGCCCACGCGCTTGGAGGAGGGCTGACGTGAGCGCGGCTCCTCACGGTGCACGCGCTTGGAGGAGAGGGCTGACGTGAGGGCGGCTCCTCACGGGGTGCACGCTTGGAGGAGAGGGCTGACGAGCGCGGCTCCTCACAGGACACACGTGCTTGGAGGAGAGGGCTGACGTGAGCGTGGCTCCTCACGGCCCACGCGCTTGGAGGAGGGCTGACGTGAGCGCGGCTCCTCACGGCGCACGCACTTGGAGGAGAGGGCTGACGTGAGGGCGGCTCCTCACGGGGTGCACGCTTGGAGAGGGCTGACGTGAGCGCGGCTCCTCACGGCGCACGCGCTTGGAGGAGAGGGCTGACGTGAGCGCGGCTCCTCACGGCGCACGCGCTTGGAGGAGAGGGCTGACATGAGCGCAGCTCCTCATGGGACACACGCGCTTTTAGGAGAGGGCTGACGTGAGGGCGGCTCCTCACGGGGCGCACGCTTGGAGGAGAGGGCTGATGTGAGCGCGGGTCAGCCAAGACTGCCAGGTGTGCCGACCTTCAGCCAAGAGCGCGTTGAGCCAGAAAGGCCTGAGCTGATGTTCCTGAGGAGAGAAGTTCTGTCCCATTTAAAGTGAGCAGGGTGATTGTAGTCCAAGATCCTTGCAATGTGTCCACTAGGCCCTGCGCCGTCCTGGTGACGACCACATGCTAACTCAGCCTGTCCCAACCCGGCTGTGCTGTCCCCAGAGCGGGGCATGCGCTGACTTTGGTTACAGTATCTTGTGTGAGACGTCACCTGACCTTTCTCCTGTGAGCATGTCCGGCTGGGGCCCTGGCCTGGGAGGCGAGAGTTGTTCTCCTGTCCTGTCAAGTAAGGTCAGTTTGGGGCTGGAGGAGCTGGGCAGCCTGCTGTTTGATTGTGCCCCTGACGGAGGTGTGCGGTGGTGGAGGGGTCAGCCGTGGACAGACACACCTTGCGTCTGCTGGCCGAGGCTGTTGGCTGGCTTGTGGAGAGTGGAAGTGGACCATCAGTCAGGTGCTTTTGGATTTAGTAGAAATGCTTCCCACAGTATCAAATGTTCTCAAATAAAATATCTTTTTGTGACAACCTGTGGCCAGTCTAACCAGTTTGCTCTCCAACTCTCTTAAGAGCAGTAGTTTTTATTTTGTGGGTGGTTGGCGGGGTGGGGGTGGGACACAATTCCGTTTGAGAATGCAAAGAAAGCTCTGCATATGTAAAATTTTGCATCTGTGATCCTTGTACACCAGGACCTCTATTCTGGAGTCTGTGCTTAGAGGGAGCTGGAATCCCTTCATTCAAGGGAAATGTGTGTATCTCCCCCAAGGGAAAAGTCTGAGACTGTCCTGTCACATGTCTCTGATAACTGGGATGGGCTCCAGGGCTCCGCAGGCTCTTTTCCCCTCCCCCACAAGACCCAGCCTGGATATACGGGGTCACTCAGATACCAGGTTCCCCAGGGCAACAATGAGCAGCCTTCGAGAAGAGAGTCTTCTGGAGGGAGGTTCAAGAGGGAGGGGACATATGTATACCTATGGCTGACTCATGTTGAGGGTTGACAGAAAACAATAAAATTCTGTAGAGCAGTTATCCTTCAATTAAAAAAATATAAAAGGGGTCTTCTGGGCTCTTCTCACCCTCTTTCCTTTCAGAGAGTCAGCACCAGCCTGGCCTTCCAGAGACCCCCCAGCAGACTGGGAGGGGCCAGCTATCACCTGATGTGCACTTGGTCTTAAGGTATAGGTTTTTAACAATACAGATGTGTTATATTCTACTCTCTGAATGTATCCGTTTTAATGCTTAAGTGACCCCCTCAGTCAGTCTCCCATCAGGAATCTTCCATAAATGTATTATCCTTATCCATCAGAGGGCAGACAGAATAAAAACCACAATCTCAGAAAACTAATCAAACTGTTCACATGGACCACAGCCTTATCTGACTCATTGAAACTGAGCCATGCTGTGTAGGGCCACCCAATACAGATGGATCATGGTGGAGAGTTCTGACAAAACGCAGTCCACTGGAGAAGGGAATGGCAAACCGTATTCTTGCCTTGAGAACTCCATGAACAGCATGAAAAGGCACAAAGATAGGAAGGACACTGAAAGATGAACTCCCCAAGTTGGTAGGTGCCCAATATGCTGCTGGAGATCGGTGGAGAACTAACTCCAGAAAGAATGAAAAGACAGAGCCAAAGCAAAAATAACACCCAATTGTGGATGTGACTGGTGATGGAAGTAAAGTCTGATGCTGTAAAGAGCCGTATTGCATATGAACCTGGAATGTTAGGTCCTTGAATCAAGGTAAATTAGTAGTCGTCAAGCAGAAGATGGCAAGAGTGAACATCGATATTTTAGGAATTAGCGAACTAAAATGGACTGGAATGGGTGAATTTTAACTCAGATGACCATTATATATACTACTGTGGGAGGAGAAGGGGACAACTGAGGATGAGATGGTTGGATGGCATCACTGACTCGATCGATATGAATTTAAGTAAGCTCCGGGTGTTGGTGGTGGTCAGGAAGCCTGGCATGTTGCAGCCCATGGGGTCTCAAAGAATTGAACACAACTGAGCCACTGAACTGAACTAATGGGTTTTTTCCAACCCAGAGCTCAAGGAAGAACCGACAGCTGTACATACAAGCCCCGGGTGTGTATTTGTCCCCACAGATGGACCTGCCATCTCATTCCTCTGCAATGAAATGTCAGGGATTCCAGACAGACTGATCTGTGCTCTGAGTGATAACCTGCTAATTCGGGTCATCTTGAGAAAGAATTTTGAGTTGAAGATAAGTGGTGGCTGAAAAGCAAATGTGCTGCTTGTATCTTTGTGTATATGTGTGTGTGTTTGTGTGTGTGTGCGCGCGCACGTGTGCATGCTCAGTCGTGTCTGACTCTGGGACCCCATAGACTGTAGTGCGCCAGGTTCCTCTCTCCATGGAATTTTCTAGGCAAGACTATTGGAGTGGGTAGCCATTCCCTTCTCCAAGGGATCTTTCCAGCGCAGGAGTCACTCATATGTTTACATTTCACCAAAACGTCAAGCCTTGGTCAGGAACCGACACACTGTCACTCAGCTCCCTTTTCTTCAGCTCAAGCAAATCATGCTTCCCATCCCCAGTTCGGTTAGAGCGGGGGAGATAAATTCTACTCACACCAGTTGGTCGTACAGTAGTGTCAAGTCACATGGGGAAGGACATGAGGAATTATAAGTGTGTAATCAGTGGATTAGGTCAAAGATTGTATTACTTAACCTTGTTAAATTCAAACTGTTCTCTCATGATTTCTTCTTTGACTCCTGGATTATTTAGAAGCAAGTCTTAGTTTCCATATCTTGGGGGAATGTTTTCATCTGTCTTTCTGTTACTGATTTCTAGTTTAATTCTCATGATCAGAGAACATACTTTGTATCAGTGTTTAATTCCTTAAGCCAAAGGCTGTGCTGTGCTGATGAAATAGAACCTCTCTGTGCTTAGGAAATACTTTCTGGAGTCCTTAGGGGTGAATGGCCATGATGTATGTAACTAACCCTCACGTGGATCATGAAAAAAAAATGTGCATGCGTGTGTGTGTGTGTGTGTGTGTGTGTGTGTGTGTGTGTAGAAACTGCAAGTAAGTGAAGGGCGGGCAGGAAACATGCATAAATCATAAAGCTAAAGGATAAAATGTTAACAGTAGATGAATCTTGACAAAGGATGTGTAGGGGTTCTTTGTACCACTTTTAATTTTGGCAACTTTTCTGTAAATTTGAACTCTCCAAATAAAAAAATGAAGAGAAAGGAAAAGCTAATAATCTCTCCCTACTCATTCAGTTGTGTATCCTTCCATACCCCTTCCATCCCCGCACAAACATATGCAAATATTTATACACTTAGATGGGCTTTTATCCTTTTATTAAAATGGGGTTATTCTCAGTGCATTAAATACTGTGCAACTTGATTTTCTCTCTTAACAAGACATTGTAAAACTCCTTCTAGGTCAAAAGACACAGGTTTATTTTTAAACAGAGGTGTGTAAGTGTCAATTTCTTCAACCATGCCCCTAATGTTGGACATTCTGGCAGTTTCCAGCTTTTTTGTCACTACAAACAAGGCAGCAAAAACCATCCATGTGCACATCACCCACAGTATTGGTGCTGAGTCCATGACTCACTTCTGGTATTAGAATTTCAGTCAGATCAGCTTGTACGACAAATAACTTCACAATCCACCGTGTTCAAGGCTGTCATGCTGTGGGAGAGAGGCCTGTTTCCAGAGGCCATCTGCTCATAACCTCGTGTCCAGTTGCACACAAGCCCAGCATTTTCAGAGGCGGCTGGAACAGCCCTCCCATGTTTCTCTTTGAACACAAGAGACTGTTAGAATCTGTCTTGCTGTCTGCAGAAGGGCCTCGTGTTGATATGGCGGGGAGTCCAGCCTCTCCGTGTGTCAGCCAGACTTGGAACGTCCCTCTTCAGCTAGTTCACGCACCTGTTCATTACATAATTTTATCAAGGTTTTGCTTTACATTTTAGGCAGAGCCCAGGCTTCTGGAGGTGGGGCCGCAGATGGCACCTGAACGGGTGGTTGGATGCTCTAGTGGAGACGTCTGGCACAGTTGATCTGGCTGAGGTCATAGGTGTGACCTTCATGTGGGACAGTCCCTCTCCAAGGATGGCAGTTAACATCCATGTGGTGGTGTCTCGCCTGGCAGTGGGCTGAGAACTTCTACACAGAGCATCTTGTTTGACTCCTCTGTGACTCTGAGGTCCTATAATCCTATTACATCACTTGCCTATGGCATGGCGACAGTTCTACCTAAATCCAGTGCCAGCGCGTGGGCAGGTCATTTCCCAAGTCTCTGTGCAAGGCACCAGATTCCCAAGAAGACTCCTATCTGCAAGGAGTTTATAATCTGAGCCCACCTCACAGGGTGCTGAGTAAGGTCAGGGACACAGTCCTGGCTGATGGCCAAAGAGAGGCCCTCTCCCTCCCTCTTTGTGGGGTCCCCTGGGTGAGTATGTTGTGGGTCCCACATCTGTGCCCAGGCTTCATGGCAAGTATCCCAGTCCATCCCAAAGGGGTTTGTGGGAAAGGCCTTGACTCTGGTCTGGAAGCAGCTCCCAGCCATCTGCCTGCTGAGGAGGGATGTCAGTGTTGCCCTCAGAGGCACTCATTCAGAGTTATGTCACTGTCTATGACTCCATCTCCTCCCCGTAGAACTCTGAGGAGAGGGGACGGGGGCTGAGGGACCCTCCAGCACCTGGATGAGACCTCGGAGAGCAACAGCATGAAGAGCTGCCTCACCACCTGCCAGCTTCCACCCACTACCCCCAAGTCTGTTTCCTTTGAAATGCATGTATTTTACTGGGTCAGCCTGACAATTTTTTTACCCAAATATATGGGGTGCCTAGTTGAAGACACTGGCCCCTTCCAGCACTGCAGAAAGTCCCTGTGTCCTCCATTGTCCTCTTCAAGGTCACCAGTTTTCTGACCTTTATCCCTGAAGGTGAGTTTTGCAACTTCTCTGCTTTCTTAGAAGTAGAGCCATCCTGCATTTTACGCTTTTCCTTGTTGATCTGCACAGTTCCCACAGGGCTCCTTGAGGGTAGGAATGTTACAGAACTCAGGTCCAGCTGCTCACTGCTCCAAAGCCAATACCTGAGAGGCAGGTGTTGGTGGAAAGGAAAGTTTGCTTTATTCCGGAGACCAGTAACCAGGGGAGAAGGCAGACTACTGTCCAAGGGCCAGCTCCCCCAACATCAGTGGGCAAGAGCTCTTATGGGAGGGGCTACATACAGAAGCAGCACAGTCAGCTCTGACAGACATCTTGAAATTGGTCATTGGCGGTCTGACCAGCATCATCTTGATGGTTATAGGTATGGTTAATCTTCAGTTCCAAGGTCAGTTTGTTCCCATTTCTTTGAGGCCAATTCCTGGAATTGTGGCAGCTTATGTCATGGCTACAGTCTGTTCATCAAGTAGTTAACTTCTTGCATCTGGTGGGGGTTTCAGTATCTACAAGACAGCTCACAGGATACGGCTCAATATTATCTGCAGTTCTTGAGGAGGAACTCCTCAAAGAGAGTTCACGACAGTTTGCTTCATGACAAAACTATTATTATTTGGTCTTGGACTGCTTTCCTTTGTTTATATATTTTCTCATCTCTCTGATGAAATTTATTCTTTGGCTAAAGATTTTGTACAGACAAGAGGGAGGTGGAAGACTTCAGAAGTCGGGGGTAGTCTGTCCTGAGAAGGCCACATAGGGTCCTTCCTATCTCAGAACTGGGTCTTCATCACCTCAGTCCTTGTCCCCTCCCTCCAGGCCAACACAGAGCAGGGTGCCCAGTGTGTTCCTTCCGTGAAGGCCAGCCTGCCTCTGCACAGCACAGGGTGATGGGGAAGAGCACAGGCCGCCTGCATTCAAACCCTGATGCACCTACTTACCACTGTGTGACCTTGGGCAAGTTACCTAACCTCTCTGTACTAGACCAGGGAGAATAATAGTAAATACTTCCTAATATTAATAGGATCATTGTGATAATTAAGAGCATCGATAAAGTTCTTCCCAATGTCTGGGTGTCCCTTGTGGCTCAGCTGGTAAAGAATCCACCTGCAATGCAAGAGACCTGGGTTCAATCCCTGGGTTGGGAAGATCCCCTGGAGAAGGGAAATGGCCTGGAGAATTCCATGGACTGTATAGTCCATGGGGTCGCAAAGAGTTGGACACAACTGAGTGACTCACTTTTCACTTTCCAAATGTCTGGTCTAATGTGGCTGTTTAAGTATTTGTTAAATGAAGACATAAAAAAAAAAAAAATTTCCATCTAAATAGCTGAGGGCAAGGCCCAGCCCTGTTTTTTGACCACCATCTCCTGAGTCAGGAGTCAGCAAATTACAGCCTCCCCACCAACAGGTCTTGTAGGTAAAGTTTGGCGCACAGCCACCCCACTGGGTTGTGTGTTGTCTAGGGCTCCTTCCACACTGCAGGGGCAGAGTCAAGTGGTGGCAATACAGACCATTTACTCTCTGGCCTTTCCTGGAGTGACCTTACTGACCCTACCCTGAGTCTTCTAAATTCACCATCCACAAGGGTCTGCCACAGCTGCCAAGGTCACGCTCTGACCTGGCAAAAAGTGGCTTCTGTGGATGTCACCCATTTAACTACCTCAACTGTCCTCTCTGCAAAAACCGCTTGCCTCCCAGGGGTTTCCTGGGCCTTCTTCATGGTCCTGGAGAGCTCTGGGAGAGGTCAGGCCAGGCAGGTTGAAACAAGACTGTCTCACTGAGCACTGGAACAGTCTGGGCCTACAGGGTTTGTTCTTTCCTCCATCTGATCATTCATCACAAGTTTTCTGAGAGGCAACCATGGGCAGGGCCAACATGCAGCAGTAAAATGAAAATGCAAACAAAAGCATTAACACAAAGGAAAAATTAATTAATTGAACTTTATTAAGAGGCTATTTCATGTAACTTGATGATGTTTCCAACTTTGCTGGTGAGGCACAGGGATTCTGAGTTATTTCAGAAGACAAAAGAGGAATTTCTTCGTGGTCCAGTGGTTGGGACTCAGTGCTTTCACTACCAAGGGCGTGGGTTCTACCCCTGGTCAGGAAACTAAGATCCTGCAAGCTGTACATGTGTGCTAAGTCACTTCAGTCATGTCTGACTCTTCGTGACGCTATGGAATATAGCCCGCCAGGCTCCTCTGTCCACAGGATTCTCCAGGCAAGAGTACTGGAGTGGGTTGCCATGCCCTCCTCCAGGGGATCTTCCCAACCCAGGGATTGAACCCAAGTCGTCTGCATTGGCAGGAGTAGGTTCTTTACCACTAGCACCATCTGGGAAGCTGTGCTTGCAGCCAAAGAAAAGGAAAATGAAGAAACAGAGATAGCCCGCTTGAGAAAATTAACAAGGAGATCCTGGTAAAACCCTGGTTCTGTTACTTCTGGTCCTTCACTGGCATGTGACCCTGGAGAGTTATCTCACTGAGCACACAGGGGCAATTGGACTAGAGGGCAGGAAGGGGTGCCAAGCAGCCACCTGAGCACAGCCCTGTGTGCCATCTGTTCACATCCACCAGCAGAAGATTTGACAAACTCCACCACCCAGAGGCAGAGACAACCATCTGAAAATGCAGGGAGTCAAAACGATGCAGCCTGCAAATGCTTTACTCAAAGCACAGCCATGCCAAATAAGAATATTAATTCAAAAGAACAAAAAGAAAAGCTTAACCTTTATGTACTTATTTAGACCTTCCTAGCAATATAAGTCTGCCGTCTACTGGAGAGACAATTGGAGGTTTTTTTTTTAATGTTCATTTTATTTATTTTATTTTATTTTAATGTTTATGTGTCAGGCCTTTATTTTCTATTTTATTTATTTATTTTTTAATTTGAATGTTTATTTATGCATCAGGTCTTAGTTGCGGCATAACAAGATCTTTATTGCATCATGTGGGATCTTTCGCTGCAGGACAGGGACTCTCTTGTGGCTCACAGGCTCCAGAGCACACGGCTCAGTAGTTGTGGTCCACGGGCTTAGTTGCTCCTTGGCATGTTGGATCTTAATTCCCTGGCCAGAGATTGAACCTGTGTCCCCTGCATTGCAAGGCACATTCTTAATCCAAGGCACATTCCCTGGACCACCAGAGAAGTCCCCGACAATTGAAGTTTAATCAGCCTGTGTGGCTGGATGTCCTCACCTGGGAAAGAACAACCTAGGGTGGCTGGGTCTTGGCAACTGAAGGCCAAGTTGTCAAAATGGAGCAGGTTTCTTTAGAAGTAGCAGGATTCAAGGCGAGGGACAAAGATCTTAATAGTCAAAGATTGGTGGCCATTAAAAAAAAATGCCACCAAAGGTAAAACTACCTATTGTATGGGCTGGTGGTTAGGACTGGAGTTAAACATCCTTCAGATATTAGGCACATGAACGTGTGGTCACTAGTATGATTATTACCACTGTTACGTAGTGAATGATTTGCATGTCCCATCTAGTCAGTTCTTTTAGCTGATAGAACTTCGGTATCATGTAGCTTTTAAACCTGGGGTTTTTGGTCAACTCTAAGCCTGGCCTGATCCTAGGAATTCCTATTGTTGCTACAGGACTTGATATCAGTCAACAGGACCAAAAAAAAAAAAAATCATTTTCAAGAACCTAGAAAGTAGGTGGTATCTTTGCATCAGCCTAGTTTTATTCCCTCTCTGAGCCCAAGGCTAACTGATGGCGGGGTTCTTGAACTTCAGTCTTCTGTTTTTTAATTCACTTTGCTTTTTCTTAAACACCACCCGGCTTTTCTGCTGGATCCCAAGGAAAGAGTGCCCATCGGTACCCTGTCTCATGCTTGGGACAAGTTGACATGTGTAAGACAGAGCTGCCAGCCAAGGGGCCTCGGGACTGGGGTTAAACCAGACTCTTGCTTCTTTACCGCTGCCTGCAAAATAAAACCTCTGGGCTGAAGGGTGGCAGGTCCCAGTGGAGGGTGGTGATTCTTGGATCATCTATGTTTTCCTTGGCTGGAGGCCAGAGCCAACATACCCAGGCAACATTTGCAGAGAAAAGCCCTTATGTTTGCTTACTTTGCTTTCTTGCTCTTTCTCATCAAGATTTAAACAGTGCTGAGCCTGACAGTGAGCAGATTTAGGGGAAAACAGCAATAACAACAATAACAACCTGGAAAATGAGCTGGGGAGCCCTGTTGACTGGGGACTGATAGGCTCAGAGGCCCTCCGGAGGTGGTGACTTTGACTTTCAGTTGAACCCCTGCTGTGTCCCACTGTCTTTTCCCTTACCTGTCCCATCCTGGGCTCTGGAATTAAGGTCCAGAATTGAGGGCTGTTCTAAGCATGAGGTGAACAGAGATGTGATGTATCCATTTTCTCTGGTGTCCTAAGGAAGAGAAATCTGAATTTAGCCAAGAGGATAATTTTTCTGAGGCTAAGAAAGAAAAATGCCCGTGTGGAACATGTATTCTCAGAGATGTTATATTATGACCTACTATGTGTCCTGTGGGCTTCCCCTGTGGCTCAGATGGTAAAGAATCCGCCTGCAATGTGAGAGACCTGGGTTAAATCCCTGGGTTGGGAAGACCCCCTGGAGGAGAGCACAGCAACTCACTCCAGTATTCTTGCCTGGAGAATCCCATGGACAGAGGAGCCTGGTGGGCTATAGTCCATGGGGTCACAGAGAGTCGGACACAACTTAGCGACTAAGCATGCAGCACACGTGTCCTGCACTGTTCTAGAAATTACCTAAAATGAATCAAACCATGGAACTTAAGCTAGTTGCAGAGCTTCTGAACGGAGGTGATATGGAGGTCTAGGATATTATTTTAGTCCTATCACACCACTGTCAATAATTATATTTACTTTTATTCATGATTAATTAGTATTATCACTTGTGCTTCTTTTCTTGCAGTGAGATGGGGAAAATACAAGGTGAACCTGAAGCATAAAATTTTTTTTAAACTGGGGTATATGCGATTTACAATATTTTGTAAGTTTCAGGTATACAACATAGTGATTCACAATTTTTAAAGGTTATACTCCATTTACAGTTATTATAAAATATTGGCTGTAATCTCTGTGATGTACAGTGTATCCTTGTACCTATTTAATATATAGTAGTTTGTATCTTTTAATCCCTTATCCCTATTTTGCCGCTTCCTCCTTCCTTTCCCCCTCCAGTAAACACTAATTTATTCTCTATGTCTCTGAGTCTGTTTCTTTTTTTGTTATATTCACTAGCTTCTTTTATTTTTTAGATTCCACATTTTTAAAGTATTTATTTGGCTTCACACAGTTGTGGAGTGTGAGACCTTTTAATTGAGGCCTTTGAACTCTTAGTTGTGGGCATGTTTAGTTCCTCAACCAGGGATCAAACCCTGGCCCCCCTGCATTGGAAACACAAGGTCTTAACCACTAGATACCAGTGAAGTCCCCTAGAGTCAACATTTGAGTGATATCATGTAGTATTTCTTTCTCTTACTTCACTAGGCATAATACCTGAAAGCTCAACCATATTGCTACAAATAGCAAAATGTAACTCTTCTTTAATAAGTAATATTCCATTGTATATACACACCACATCTGCTTTATCCACTTCTCTGTTCATGGTCACTTAGGTGGCGTCTATATCTTGGCTGTTGTAAATAGTGCTGCTATGAAGAGCCAGAAGCATCTTGTCAGACCAGTAAGGGAGGACATACTTGAAAAGAATGGGGACGTGGCAGATGGTTCAGGAACATGACAGAGCTTCTAATGGCCAAAGCTGGAGCAATGGAAGCAATAAAATAAATAACAATGTTGAATTATAACCCATAGAATAAATATCCATAAGCACATATGGATATAAGTAAAGTTTTCAAAATTAGCAAGTAAATAAAGGAGAAAGGCCAGCTCTTCCTTATAAAAGATTTCTAATTAATAAATGTAGAAAGAAAGAGGGGAACAGAAAATCTCCTGCAGAAAATCAGTCTAATAGTTCTCGGATCCACAGATGAATGTTGAAGTTTTCTGCAAAAGTTTGTGGAAAAACAAGATATTTGCAGTCTCAAGTATCCCCACCCACAAGATATTTATTAATTACAAAGAGGAAAACAGTAATCTTCTGGTCAGGAGACAGCCATAACCAAGTGATCAAAGGCAATACCACTGTAAAAAGATGTCAACATGCTGCCCCCCGATAGGATACATGAAGTGAGACAAACCCAAATGGAGGATGTCCTGCTAAATAAGTGGCCGGTGCTTTTCAATAATGCCCACGTCATGAAAGACAAGGGAAGATAGGGAAAGTCACAGATCTAAGGAGATTAAGGATATGTGACAGCCAAATGCAGATGTGGGAAAACTGGTCAAGTCCAAATAAAGTCTGCAGATGGGTTAATAGTACTGTTCCCATGACTACTTCTTAACTTTTATATGATTATGCTAGATAGTAACATTAGGGGAGTCTGGGTAAAGGGTAAGTAACCAACTTTTCTCTAAGTCGAAAAATATTTTTAAAGGACGGAATACATTTGAAAGTAGGTCTATTTTATGTTTAATAGGAAGAGAGTTACCTTTAGGTTCAGAACAGCCTGGTTTTACAAAGCACCTGCTTATCATGGACTTAGGGTCATCAAGAGTCACAAACATGTGTATCTAAGGAGAAGGAGCCAAAAACCAGCTTGTCAGGGTAGCTGAGACCTTCTTTCTTGGCCACTTCAGTTCAGTTCAGTTCAGTCACTCAGTCGTGTCCGACTCTTTGCGACCCCATGAACCGCAGCATGCCAGGACTCCCTGTCCGTCACCAACTCCCAGAGTCCACCCAAACCCATGTCCGTGGAGTCGGTGATGCCATCTAACCATCTCATCCTCTGTCATCCCCTTCTCCTCCTGCCCTCAGTCTTTCCCACCATCAGGGTTTTTTCCAATGAGTCAGCTCTTTGCATCAGGTGGCCACAGTATTAGAGTTTCAGCTTCATCATCAGTCCTTCCAATGAACACCCAGGACTGATCTCCTTTGGTATGGACTGGCTGGATCTCCTTGCAGTCCAACGGACTCTCAAGAGTCTTCTCCAACACCACAGTTCAAAAGCATCAATTCTTCAGCACTCAGCTTTCTTTATAGGCCAGCTCTCACATCCGTATATGACTACTGGAAAAACCATAGCCTTGACTAGATGGACCTTTGTTGGCAAAGTAATGTCTCTGCTTTTTAATATGCTGTCTTGGTTGGTCATAACTTTCCTTCCAAGGAGTAAGAGTCTTTTAATTTCATGGCTGCTGACTCAGTATTTCCAGGTCATTTTCATTTTCCAGATTTGTAATGAATCTGTGGCACATAAGTATGACAAATAATCACAGTTCTTTGCATGGGGTCATACGGCTTGAAAAAGGCAATACAGAAACCACTTGGTGTGCATTTTGTTTATCTGAAATCAGACATCACATTGACCCTATAACTTCTGGCCTCACAGTGGTGCATCAAAGTCCTCAGACCACATCCAGATAGACCACATCCCTCAACACAGGTGGTTACAGGAACCCAACTGATAGAAAAATAGAGAACAGGGAGTTTTCCCTAGTAACTAAACAATTAGGACTTTCTGAGAGAAAAAATTCAAATTTCAAGTAACCAGAAAGTTTCACAGGTCATGTGGTTATGAATATCACTGTAATCAACAAAAGAAAATTTGTATGGCATTTTTTGTACTGTATCAACTGAAAAGAGTGGACTACTCCCCTTATCTTTTATAAGCTTTTCAAAGAAACATTTATTTTTTTAAGAAAATTGTATTTTTAACAAAGGTGCTATGTATTCTTTCTTGGTCTATGAAAAATAACATTGGTCAAGTAGGGTAAAATTGGCCCCAGGCAGAAACATCATGAAGAGCTGTACATGTTGTGCACTGCAAAAATGGCACCCAATGAAGGGCTAGTGGGCCTGAAACCCGTCCTTCTTTCAGCTCTCCAGGCTGCATGACTGAGAGTCATATCCACCCAGAGGAGTGGTTGTCTTATTCTGATTACACAAAGGTGCTGAGTAGGCTGATGTTGACTTTAGCAGTAGGTGTGGTGTGACCAGTGTGGGAAGTAGATTGGGAATTATAAGTTTGGTGTGGCAGAAGGGATTTTGATGATCTATGACTGTTGAAAACACTTTACTATTTTATGGCAAATGTTTCTTTCTAAATCCAGAGTTTTTATTGAAAGAGTAAGGCTCTCTGTTGGGCTTCTTTAGTGACTCAGTGGTAAAGAACCCGCCTGCCAATGCAGGAGACGCAGGTTCATTCCCTGGGTCAGGAAGATTTCCCCCGGAGAAGAAAATGGCAACCCACTCCAGTATTCTTGCCTGGGAAATCCCATGGATGGAAGTGCCTGGTGGGCCACAGTCCATAGGATCACAAGAGAGTTGGTGACATGACTTAGTAACTAAATAACAAGGCTCTCTGCCATCCCAGAAACCCGCCATATTCCTCACATGTCATTCAGAAATTTCCTATATACACATATGTATGCACATAAATTTGTATAATTGGCAGCTTATTATTATATCCTTTGCTTTCTAACAATGTTAAATAATATTCTTTTATTAATCTGATAAAATATATATAAAATTCGCCATTTTAATCATTTTTAAGTGTACAATTCAATGACCTTAAGTATATTCATGTTATTGTACAGCCATAACTACTTTTAATGTTCAGAATTCTTTCATCACCCCAAACTGAAATCTATTCCCAGTAAACAATAACTCCCTATACCCACCCTGCCCCTAGCCCATGGTGATTGCCATTCTTTCTGTCTCTATGAATCTGACTATTTCAGATATCACATGTAAGTGAAATCATACAATATTTGTCCTTTTGTATCTTTCTTATTTCACATCAAATAATGTCCTCAAGTTCCATTCAAATAATGTCATTTATGTGGTAGTGTATATTAGAATGTCATTTCTTTTTCAGGCTGAATAATATTTCAGTGTGTGTGTGTGTGAGTGAGTGAGTGTATCTCATATCTTGTTTATCCATTCATCTGTCAATGGATACTTGGGTTGCTTCAGCCTTTTTGGCTATTGTGGATAATACTGCTACAAACATGGGTGTACAAATCTCTCTCCAAGAAACCCTGCCTTTTTATAGACCCTGCATATAAACCCAAAAGTGGAATTGTTGGATCACATAGTAATTTTATTTTTTAGTTTTCAAGCAATCACCAAGCTGTTTTCCAGAACAGTTGCACCATTTTACATTCCCACCAACAGTGAATAGGTGTTCCAATCTCTCCACATCCTTGCCAACACTTGTTCTTTTCTGGGTTTTTGATAATAGCCATCCTTATTGCTGTAAGGTTATATATCACTCTAGTTTTGATTTGCATTTCCTTAATGATGAGTGACATTTGAGCATTGTTTTATGTGTTTATTGGTCATCTGTATATAGTTGAATGTTTTCCCTGCACCATTTGTTGAAAAGACTGTCCTTTCGCCATCAATAGTGTTAGTACCCTCGTCAAAAATCATTTGACCCTGTATATGAGGTTTATTTCCAAGCTCTCTATTCTGTTCCAGTGGTCTGTATGTCTGTCTTTATGCCAGTACCATACTGAAAGTATGAATCCCCCAACTATGTTTTTTTTTTAAGATTGTTTTAGCTATTTGCAGTCTATATGAATTTAAGAATGAATTTAAGAATAAATTTTTCTATTTCTGCAAAAATATCTTTTAGGTTTTGATAGGGATTATATTTGACTCTATAGATCAGTTTGGGTAATAGTAACATCTTGATGATATGAAGTCTTCCAATCCATGAACACAAAATGCCTTTCATTTATTTGTGTCTTTAGTTTCTTTTAGCAATGTTTTATACTTTTCAGTATGTAAGTCTTTCACCTCCTTGGCTAAATTAATTCCTAAGTATTTCATTCTTTTTGTGCTACTATAAATGAGATTATTTTGTTAATTTCCTTTTCACACTGTTCATTGTTAGTGTATAGAAACACAACTGATATTTGTGTGTTGATTGCATATCCTGCAGTCCATGGGGTCACAAGAAGTCGGACACAACCAAGTGACTTAACTGGCAGCATGCCAGGCCTCCCTGTCCATCACCAACTCCCAGAGTCCACCCAAACCCATGTCCATCAAGTCAGTGATGGATATCCTAGACCTGAGACCAAAGATATCTGTTTTCATATTTGACTGAGCATAGTTTTAAAGAAGTGTGTACATAATAAACTCTGTGCTGCTTCTTGGCCCCAGAAGTCTAAAATACTATCTGGCCCTTTAAGAAACAGCTTGTCAGTCCCCATTCGAGAGCACACCTGGCCAGGCTCTTACTGAAAGGCCGTTTGAATTGTTTCCAGTTTAGTGCTATTAAGAGCAATTTTCAGTTATGGAATTCTGCCCTCAGAGTCTGTAGAGGAAGAAGTGCCGGATGCAGAGGTACACGCGTCCAGTTTTTGACACTGAACACCAAAGTGCCCTGGAGAACACGGAGTCCTTGGCATCTCACCAGCACCGTTTCTGGTGGTATCCAAAGCCTGCGTCCAATGTGGATTATCCGTCATTTAAATTTTTATTGTCTGGTTGGAATTTCCATTGCTTTTATTGTAAATTAGGTTGAGCACCTTTTTATACAAGACTACCTGCTCTTGTCTTTTGTTCACTTTTCTTTTGGATGTTGGATTATGGATATTAACCAGCTCTTTCTGATTTTTAAATAACAGTTGTTCTTTCAGTAGTAAGGCAGTTAGGCCTTTGTTGTTTTAGTAGCAAATGTTTTTTCCAAGTCTTGTCATTTCAAAATACTTTTAGAAGTAACTATTTTTCCCTAAATAAACTTTTTTCCTTAGAAAATTAATCTACTGTAAAAAAAATAGTTGATGTACAGTATTATATGTTACAGGTACACAATATAATGAATCACAATTTTTAAAGGTTATACTCCATTTATAGGTATTATAAAATATTGGCTGTAGTCTGCATGCTGTACTTTAAAATATATTCTTATAGCTTATTTTATACATAATAGTTTGTACTTCTTAATCATCTATAAAAGCTTTATGGGTATGAAAATGTAGCAGTCTTTTCCTTTATGGCTTCTGGGTTTTATGTCTTATTTAGAAAAATCTTCCGTATTTGGAGATGATTTTAAAAAAAAAAAAAAAACCCTCAAGCTTCTTTCCGTGCTTTTATGTTTTTAAAGTACTTTTCTCCATCTGGAATTTTCTTCAGTGTAAGGAGCAAGCCATGGCTCCAGCTGGCACTCAGCTGTCCTAGAGTCATTTATTGAATCATCTGTCTTTTTTTCATTGCTTTGAAATGTCATCCTTCCATATGTGTTGGGGTCTATTTCTGGGCTCTCTTATTTGTCCCATTGATCTCACTGTACATTCATATGCTGTTTCAAGCACCTTTAAGTAAGTGTAGTTTTATACGTGCTCAGTCACTCCGTCATGTCCAACTCCTTGCGACCCTGTGGACTGTGGCCCGCCAGGCTCCTCTGTCCATGGGATTCTCCACGTGAGAACGCTGGAGTGGGATGCCATTCCCTTCTTTGGGGGACCTTCCCAAGCCAGGGATCAAACCCAAGTCTCCCGCGTTGCAGGTGGCTTATTTACCAACTGAGCCACCAGGGAAGCCCTAGAATACTGGAATGAGTAGCCTATCCCTTCTCCAGGGGATCTTCCCGACCCAGGAATCAAACTGGGGTCTCCTGCATTGCAGGCAGATTCTTTACCAGCTGAGCTACCAGGGAAGCCCTAGTTATTATTACTTAGAAGGGCAGTCTCACCTATTAGCCTTCTTTTATAGAGTTTTCTTGGCTAGTTTTGCATGATATGAACTTTATTTTTTTAATGTCTAAATTTTTTCATATTTTCTTTGTGTAAATCTTATACTTCTACTTATTTATTTTTGGCTGCGCTGGGTCTTCTTTGCTTTGTGCAAGCTTTCTCCAATTGTGGTGAGTGGGGGCTGCTCTAGGTGCAGTGTGCTGGCTTCTCACTGAGGTGGCTTCTTTTGTTGCAGAGCACAGGTTTTATGCACACAGGCTTCAGCAGTTGCAGGCATATGGGCTAAGTTGCTCCGCAGCATGTGGGATCTTTCTGGACCAGGGACTGAACTCATGTGCCCTCCACAGGCAGGTGGATTTTTAACAACTCTACCACCAGGGAAGTCCTCATATGAACTTTAGAATCAGCTTGTCTAATTAAGAAATAGATATTTTTTATTGAGATTGCATTAAATTTTTAGATAAGTATGGCAACCCACTCCAGGATTCTTGCCTGGAGAATCCCATGGACAGAGGATGGGCTACAGTCCATAGGGTCAAGAGTTGGACATGACTAAAGTGACTGAGCATAGGGAGGAAAAAGTATAATGTCAGTTCTTGTTATTAAAAAATAGGGTGTATTTTGCTATTTGCTCAATATTTTTTAAGTTTTACTGGAGCTCTAAAGTTTTGGTTCATTTAAATTCATCTTAATTGAGTTTATTCCTAGATATTCTGTCTTTTGTGGGCATTGCAAGTGAATTTTCCTTCTGTTATATTTTCTAACAGGTTCCTTGCACATCAGAAAGCCATTGCTTATTGAATGTTAAATTTGTAATTAGTCACATTACTGAATTTTCTTTTTATTTCTATTCATTTTTCAGTTGAATCTCCCAGATACACAATCGTATCACCCACAAGTAGCAATTCTTTCACCTAAAATTTAACTTATACATTTACTTTTACTGTAAGATTTCATTACAGGGCAATGCAAGGATTTTCCAATTTGTTGTCTTTGAAGGCTGAGTCTACAGCTGGGACAGGCAGGGTCCAGGTACTCTGCTTTCCACCCTGGGAGCCCGTGGAAGAGTCCCCTGAGCACAAAACTTAACAGAGAGGAGCTGTAAGCAGAGGGTCATACCTGGAGGTGAGAAAACCACGGGGCATCTCCCAAAATGACCTTCCTCTCTGTACCCTTGAGCAACATTTTCCATCTCTCTGTTGAAATGAAGATGGTTAAGATCACTCAAGTCATACCAAGCCTCAACTGAGTGATTCAAATACTGAAATTCTTTCAATATTGAAGACATGTTCCCGGCTCTTAAAGCTACTAATCCCAGGCAGGAGTAAATTGGCACAATTACCTTGGAAACCTGTTTGGCATCATTTCTTAAGTTTTAAATCACCTCTAGCCTCTGATCCAGCAATTTCACTCCTAAGTTTTTATGCTTAAGAGAAATGAAATGCTCACACCTAGAGTCAATTAATCTATGACAAAGGAGGAAAGGATATACAATAGAGAAAATACCATCTGTTCAGCAAAGCTGGGAAAGCGGGACAGCCTCATGTAAGTCAGTGATGTTAGAACCCACTCACACCATATACAAAAATAAATTCAAAGTGACTTGAGGACTTAAACATAAGACAGGACACCATAAAACTCCTAAAAGAGATCATAGGCAAAATGCTCTCTGACATAAATAGCACCAGTGTCTCCTTAGGTCAGTCTCCCAAGGCAACAGAAATAAAAACAAAAATAAACAAATGGGACCTAATCAGATTTACAAGCTTCTGCACAGCAAAGGAAGTAATAAAAGGAAAAGACCACCTACAGAATGGGAGAAAATATTTGCAAACTATGTGACCAACAAGGACTTAAACTCCAAAATATACAAACAGCTCTTACAACCCAGCCAAAAAAAAAAAAAAAAAAAAGCAAACAACCCAATCAAAAAATGGGCAGAAGACCTAAATAGGCAATTCTCTGAAGAAGAAATACAGAAAGTCAACAAGCAAGTGAAAAGATGGTCAGCATCACTAATTATTGGAGAAATGCAAATCAAAACCACAATGAGGTATCACCTCACACTGGTTAGAATAGCCATCATTAAAAATTCTATAAACAATACTGGAGAGGGTATGGAGAAAAGGGAACCCTCCTACACTGATGGTGGGAATGTAAATTCATATAGCCACTATGGAGAACAGTATAGAGGTTGCTCAGAAACCTAAAAATAGAACTACCTTATGACCCAGCAATCCCATTCCTGAGCATATATCCAGAGAAAACTGTAATTCAAAAAATAAATACATGCACCCCAATGTTCATAGCAGCACTATTCACAATAGACAAGACATGGAAACCATGAATGTCCATTGACAGATGAATGGATAAAGATGTGGTACATACATACAGTGGAATACCACTCAGCCATAAAAAGTGAGATGCCAGCTAAAATGACATGGATGGACTTATCAACTGTCATACTGAGTAAAGTAAGTCAGAGAAAGACAAATACAATCACTTATATGTAGAATCTAAAATATGACACAAATGAACATGTCCAAGAAATAGAAACAGACTCACTGACATGGAGAACAGACTTGTGGTTGCCAAGGGGAGGGATGGTGGGGGACAGATGGGTTGGGAGTTTGGGATTAGCAGATACAAACTATTACATATAGAATGGATAAACAAGAAGGTCCTACTGTATAGCACAGAGAAATACAGTCAATATCCGGTAACAAACCATAGTGGAAAAGAATACACCTATGCACGTAACTGAATCACTTTGCTGTACAGCAGAAATTAACCCAACTATAAATCTACTATATTTAAATAAAAAGTAAGAAGAGCGAGAAGTGAGCGTACAGTCTCCAGTGTCACGGGCAGGAACATTTTCAGTATTTCTGCTGGCTCCATCTTCCAATCAAAACCAACTCAAATGTCCATCAGCAGGACAGATAAACTGTGATCTGTTCACTCAGCATAATCTATCTTAGCAGTGAAAATGCCTGGCAGAGACATTCACCATGATAATGACCATATTCCTGCTACACTCACAGCGTGATTGGTTCCACAGATGTGATGTGAGCCCAGAAGCCAGACCTGGCAGAGGGCACACTGTGGGTTTCTGCTATGAACTACTTTTGTGTATCTTCAAAATTCTCCATAATTAAGGTTTTATTTTTTCAAGCTGCCCTGAAAGAAAAAGGTAAAGAAACATGTAAAGCCATTTAGGAAATTTTCCATCAAAATTGCTAAAATTAAGTCTGACAGTTAAGAAAAAAATGAAAGGAAAACAGTAAAGCATTTTATAAAAACATTAACCCAAAATATTATGTAAGAAGTTTTTGCTGTATGGAGGAGTGGGGTGGCATCGTCTGTGACCTGAATTGGGCAGCTTGGAAGAACTGGCCATGCTTATTCACTCACTGTGGGTGGACTACAGGGACCCAACCTCTAGGGCAGAGGGACAGTGCGCCCTGCGTCTGCCACTCACCTGTGCCCACACTGCTCACCTCTCCTGGTTCTAGACCAGCACCCACTTCAGTGTGTCATGAGGAATGAGAATCACAGACACAGATGCTCTCACTTCTTGCAGGAAACCAAAAGCCATGGCGTGTAGGGGGGCAGATTTGCTTTTGGAATGATGCTCTGAGTAGGCAGAGTAAGCAGATGGCAGTTCATCTAGAGAAGCACACAGAGCCCTGAGGTCGGAGTGGTGGAAGATTACTTTCGCATGATGACTGGCAGCACAGCCCCTGGAGCCAAAGCCTGGAGACCTGTGTATGCCTCGAATCCCTGATTTCAGTATGACCTCGAAGACCCGGGGGACAGAGTTATGTGGGAAGGTTTAGCAGCCTATTTGGCCTGAAGGATACTTAATGCTGGTACTCAATGAACCTACTTTCTGTTATTACAATCATAATAGATCTGCCCCTTTGTTCTGATAGGGGCTTCCCTTGTGGTCACCTGGGAAAGAACCTGCCTGCAATGCAGGAGACCTGGGTTTGATCCCTGGGTTGGGAAGATCCCTGGAGAAGGGAAAGGCTACCCACTCCAGTATTCTGGCCTGGAGAATTCCATGGATGTACAGTCCATGGAGTCGCAAAGAGTCAGACATGACTGAGCGACTTTCACTTTCACCTTTGTTCTGATGTGCCATATGCCCCTTGAGGGTTTCTGGGGCCAGCCCATATTTGCAGAATGACCAGACTCCACTATGGGTAGCTTGAGCATCTTTTTGCTAAAAGCTTTCATTGATTCAGGCTGCACCTGATCAACTTAGGTAGGCACTCAGAGTTTTTAAATAGCCAAACAGACCTTTAATAACACTTTTATAGATCACATCCAGGGTCACGTGCCACTGTGACACAAACCTCCATTTGCTGTCCTGTGAAATGGGTGCACATCCTCCAGGTGCTAGGAAGGAGAAGCCTGTGGTTAACAGGAATAGATCCTTGCATAAGGGTAAGACTTAGAGGTCCCAGGAAGATGGCCCCGGGTGATTCCTCTCCTCTCTGGGTTTGCCCCAGACTCTCCTGCTCCTGACTTCCTCACCACAAGATGCCGGGCGATTCACCAGGTTCAGTCTGGGAGCAGGCATGAAGGGTCCTGCCCATCTTCTCAGACACACAAGATCGCAGATTTTCTTCTCTAGGTCTTGGTGTCTGCCACAGATCCCAGATATAGGCTGTAGACCGTGGGAGAGTGGATTCCCGCCATCCCCGCCTTCTCCCCGCGGGGCACAGGGCAGGCATTCGTCATGAGAGAACACCCTCTGCGCATTTGTTTAGTAGGTGTAGCAGTAGACACGTTTCGCCCCAGCAACTTCTTTAGTATCGTCACTATCATCTCAAGAAAGTCTCATCAAGCTGTTCCATTTACTCCAAAGCTGCTGTGACCAGGGCTTGGCCTGCACTTGATTTCAAAAGGCCTCGGGCGGCCCCTCCCGAGATCGTCTGGGCTCAGGATGTCCCTCCCTGGTCATGCCCAGATTCTTGATGGATTTATTAAGTTTCATGGGAGAAAGCTTTTCTCTGTTATTTGTTTAGCAAATCCTCCTGTTGGGAGATGATTGTAAGAAGCACATGGAGAAGAAATCCAGTCACATGTGGTCTCCAGAGCTGACCCCTAGTATTCCAGAGGCCCCAGGGGCCAGGTGGGGAAAATGCAGTACTGGACTGGGGTGAGATGTTTGCCTAAAGGTCTGCACTCATTGAGAGCAACGCTGACCACCCCTCAGGGAGTCTCAGACACCTGTGCCGCCAGGTCAGCCCCTTCCAGAGGGAGCCCCCAGCTCACCCCAGGCCCGTTTGCCTTGTGGAAATGAATACCAGCTTCATGTTGGACACTTTTTTTTTTAATTGAAAAGACATTCAACATCAGTCATCATCAGGGAAATGAAAGTCAAATGACAGTGAGATACCACCTCATCCCCATTAGGACGGGTTATTATTTAAAAGATAATAAAACAAACAAAAAAAAAGCCTTGGTGAAAACGTAGACAGGCTGGAACTCTTGTACACTGTTGATGGGAATGCCTCAAGGTATAGCTTCTAGGGAAAATAGGATGGCTATTCATCAAAAAATTAAGGATAGAATTACCCTATGATACAGCAGTTCCATTTCTGGATGTATGATTTGAAACAGGGTCTCAAAGAGGTGTTTGTACACTCATGTTCATAGCAGAATTATTCACAATAGCTAAAATGTGGAAGTATCCCCACTGTCCACTGATGGATGAATGAACGAATTAAGTGTGGTATATTCACATGATGGAAATCTATTCAACCTTAAAAAGGTAGAATATTCTGACACATACTACAACATGGACCTAACATAGAACATCATTGACATTATGATATAGGAAATAAGCCAGTCGCAACCAGACAAATAGCATTGTTATTGTTTAGTCGCCAAGTCATATCTGACTCTTTTGTGACCCTGTGGACTGTCGCCTGCCAGTCTCCTCTGTCCATGGGATTTCTCAGGCAAGAGTACTGGAGTGGGTTGCCATTTCCTCCTCTAGGGGATCTTCGCAACCCAGGGATCCAACTCGCATCTCCTGCATTGGCAGGTAGATCCTTCACCACTGAGTCACCAAGGAAGCCCACAAATCATTCCATTAAACAAGGTACTTAACATGATAAAATTCATAGAAATTCAGTAGAAAGTAGGACTGTGGTTGCCAGGGGCTGCGGGAGTGGGGAACGGGGAGTCAGTGTTTAATGGGAACAGGGTTTTGTAAGAGGAAGAGTTTGGGAGACAGATAGTGGAGATGGCTGCACAACAATGTGAGTGTACTTGATACCATTGAACTGTACACTTAAAAGTAGTTAAGAAGGTAAATTTTATGTGTGTTTTCCCACAATAAAAAGCAAGTTGGAAATAAGCTTTAAGTATAGCACACACCAAGGAAGGCTTGTCTTTGGACCACTGGAGCCCAAGGCTGCTGGCTGTCCCCTCTGCTGTGGGCGATGAGCTCCCACGGCAGCCAGGGCACCAAATCCACTCTCCTCCTGGCCCAGCTGTGTGCCATCTCCGGAACTGGGCGCACCTGGGTTTGAATCCTGGCTCTGCTTCTCAGAGTCGTGAGGTGCTGGGAGACTTCTAAGCAGGGGTCAAGGATTACAGAAGCAGCTTTGCCTCTGTGTTTGTCTCCTACCTGAAGGTACCTGGAGGTTCTGACCCCACATGGCTCAGCCCAGGAAACCTGGGTGATGGCAGAGGTGAGTTCGGCTCTTGCCCACGTGAACTGATACCTGTACGCTGACCTCAAATGGTGTTTTAGAATCCCAGGCTCTCTTGGAATCTGTGCTTAACAGTTTAAGGGGAGGGCAGGTGTGCACGAGGGCCGAGCTCAACCCTGTGAAGAAAGTGGGGAAGGTGCATTAGCAAAACAATTTTTACATAACTTCCCCTCACATTTTCCTGTAGAATTTGAAAGTTTTATTATTGCCTGTTTTCTTTAAGGAATTCCAGTGGACTTGTCTTTCCTGACAGCATAAAATATAGTAAAAGTAAATTAGAACGTTTTTGATAAAAGTAAATGTATGCGTTATATTCTTAAATTATGCCGTCTTTTCTTGGACATTTAATGAGGATTTGAAAACTAGTAAGTTGTGCAGGGCCCTGTCCTCAAGGAGCTTACATCCCAGAGAAGAGACAGAAAATTAAAGTACTTTTGTAGCTTCTGTGCAAGGGGGAACTAGGGGTCGATGAGTGACTGGGTGGAGGGGAGAGGTCAGGGGACATGTCCTGTTGGGTGGGAAGCCTGAGCTGACAGTCCCGGGGACCAGGACTGGGCCAGAGAGTCAGGGGGAGGGAAATGGAGAAACACAGGAACAGAGTTCTCAGGCCTATGATGGAAAACCTCAGATTGCTGCTGAGTCACTTCAGTCATGTCCGACTCTGTGTGACCCCATAGACGGCAGCCCACCAGGCTCCCCTGTCCCTGGGATTCTCCATGCAAGAACACTGGAGTGGGTTGCCGTTTCCTTCTCCAATGCATGAAAGTGAAAAGTGAAAGTGAAGTCACTCAGTTGTGTCCGACTCTTAGCGACCCCATGGGCTGCAGCCTACTAGGCTCCTCCGTCCATGGAATTTTCCAGGCAAGAGTACTGGAGTGGGGTGCCATTGCCTTCTCCGAAACCTCAGATTAGGGCCCAGTATTAAGTGCTATGGGTCTGGTATTAAGTGCACATATAGTGAAGCCCACAGAGCCTCAAGTGCCTGGGCCACAGCCTCTCCTACCCACCCTGCTCCCCAGGAGGAAGTCCCCCACCCAAACAACCCTCCTTGTCAAGAGGGACCAGCACGGATCCTGCTTATTTCTGAGAAACGGGTGTCAGCCTGTGGCATTGTTCAGACAAGCCAGCCACATCCTCCCACATGAGCTCGAGGTCACCCCGCCCCTCGATACCACCAAGCCCACCTCCATGAGCAATAGGTTATTTGGGCCTCCCTGATGACTCAGCGGTGAAGAATCCGCCTTCCAGTGCAGGAGACATGGGTTCAATCCCTGATCCGGGAAGATCTCACATGCTGTGGAGCAGCTCAGCACATGCACCACAACCACTGAGCCTGTGCTTTAGAGCCTGGGAGCCACTACTTCTGAGACCACGTGCCACCACTACCGAAGTCTGTATGCCCAGGAACCTGTGCTCCATAACAGAAGGAGCCTCCGCAATGAGAGGCTCGTGCACCACAGCTGGAGAGTAGCCCCTTCTCTCAGCAACAAAGACTCAGTGCAGCCATAAATAAATAAAACATTGAAACAGGCTGTTTGCTCTGCCTCCAGTGCAGTCCCCCTGGGGTCCTCCCCCAGCTGTGAGCACAGGTGACGGTCTCACCCGTTCATCGAGTGTCAGTGTCCTCGGCCATCCCTATAACCTAAGACAGGAATCCCTTCCTTACCAGCAGGATGAAGAGACAGTTAAGCAATGCTCAGAACGATATGTATGGAGGGCTGTAGATGACAGTTGTTGGGGGATTCCATGAAGCAGGAGCAGTGGATAGCTGCTCAGGAAGTGGGCAGAGGCCAGTTTATGACCGTTCTGGTGCCTTTAACCAGGCCGTGCAGACCTTAGTGGCAGGTGCCACTGGAGCTTGCCCAGGAGAGAGGAGGACTGACCCTGTCTGAGTGGTGACCGGATGACTCTGGGCAGCGTGTGGGCTGGGTTCAGAGGGGCTGAGGCTTGAGGTCAAGCAAGTCTGATTAGGGAGCCACTCTGGACATCCAGGTAAGAGAATGAGGACCTCCACCAGGACTGGGGTGTGGTGGGGAGAGGGGGCCTTGGGAAGGGTTTATGACGTAGGAAATGTAGTCAGTTTGCCTCACCTGATCCCAAGGCAGCAGGTGTGTGTCAAATCCACTAGTGAGTGGGTGTTAAAGGGGCTTTGGCTGGAGCCCAGCAGGACCACAGAGGCTGTGCAGGTTAGCTCTTCCCCAGGGTGGCTGGCTTGAGGATGTGTGGTAGCCAGGGGCCCACCTTGCACTTCACTGGCCCAGCGTAGCAGGGAAATATGTAGGAGGTCACCAGGAGAGCTGAGATGAAGATACGGCCCCCAGGTGATGGTTTTGAACATAATCCCAAAAGACAACGTGATCTCGTGCTCAAACGCTGACTCAGGCTGGGCGTGCAGAATTCTGAAAAGGCAAACACCATGTCTCTCTCCATTTTCCCATGTGAGATAGGAGTTGGAAGAAAAAAAACTCTCATTTCTTCCCTTTGGGTATGATTAACCTTCAGCATGTTGACTCAAGTATGAATTACCGAACGGATCCAAATTTAGGTGTTTCCCCCCCCCCCAAATTTAGGGAGTATTTCCGTGGTCCTTTGGACTATGACTTCAAGAGAAAACACAGAAAGATGAGAAACTCAGTGAATGAAATACTAAAGAGCTGGATTGTTGTGGTTCTCAACCCTGGCTGCATGGTAGAAATATCTGGGGAGATTTTTTTAAATAGTTAAACCCAGGTCCTTACCCAGACGTTGTGAAACAGTTAGAGGGACAGAGCCCTGGCATCTGTATTTATGTTACCACCCCCAGAAAGATTTGTAGAAGGGGTGCCTGCCAGGTTGTTAGCCCGGTAACTGGTGAAAGAGAAATACCATCGTGAGTCCAGCAGGCAACATGTTATATTAAAGGACTTCCACAATCACTAGTTTTCATGACCTCGTTTCACTCACATATCATACTAAACCAGTGCTCAAAACCCTTACTCATTAAATGGTTCTCAGACCAAGCATTTAAGATTTAAGCATGTGAGGGACTTCCCTGGTGGTCCAGTGGTTGAGACTTTGCCTTCCAATGCAGGGGGTACAGGTTCAATCAGGTTGGGGAGCTGACATCCACATGCCTCGTGGCCAAAATATCACAACATAAAACAGGAATGATATTGTAATGTATTCAATAAAGACTTTTTAAATGGTCCACATCAGAAAAATCTTTTAAAAATTATAAAATTCTGTTTTAAAAAAAGATTTAAGTGTGTGAAACCTTCAAGTTGGCAAAAGAAAACATTCAAGAAGTTTCCACCTTATTGTTCAAGCTTAAGCACATTATGAAGCACTTTGGAGGGCTGGTGGTTATCCAGTGTGTTAGCTGAGTTTGGTGAACCACTGGAGAATTAAACAAACTAAAAGCAGTACCCCAAACTGGTGAGGGTTAGGTGGGTGTCTTATATTCTGATGACCATTTTTGTTTCACCTTCTCCCCTCCCCAGAGTAAACCATAAATTAAGGTTTACAAGGGCTCAGAGGATTTTTTTTTTCCCCTAATAAGTCCCCCAAAAGGTGTGGTGGACTCTGGAGAAACCTGCTTTTCGTGTGCTCCTGAGTTCAGCTACTGATTCTCCCTGTGGCTCTGAGCAGTTTCTTCTCAGTTTTCCCATCAGTGTGATTATTGAGAGGCACCACACCTCACACACAACACTCACCGCAACATGAAACTCTGCCAAAGACTTTCAAAAACATAGAAGTCTCCTTCCCCTCCTCATACATGCTTAAATTCCAGAACAACACATTCATTGACATGGTGGTCCAGTGAGCAGAGAAAATTACAGACTCCCAAGTAAATCTGACTAAAGGCATATGTATGTGTATATGACAATTTTTCAATTTTTGTCTTTTGGTTTAGAATACTTAATTCATTCACACTTGAGGCAATTACTGATCTGGATGCTGGGTTTACAACTGCCAGTTTGCTTTTTGTTTCCTACATGTGTATCATCTCCTTTTTGTTCCTCTCTTCCTTCATTATCACTTATTCTGTGTTGAACAAATATTTAGGATGTTATGAACTACTTTTGTTGCTTTTATAATTTTTTGAAAGTTTTCCCCCACTGGTTACTGTAGGTATTTTAATTTACATTTTTAACTTATCAATAATAACTCATTTCAAGTTAATACTGACTTAATTCTGATAAAATATGTCAGTTTTACCCCAATATGGATCCATTTCCTCCCATTCCTTATGATATTGTCCTAAGTATTACACTCTATGTCTTATGTTACCTCACATACCACACAATCTTTTTTATTTATGAATTATTCTTTGTTTGCAGTTCTTCACAGGTGTTTTATTCCACCTTGTTGCTGAAGCTTTCAAGCGGACTCCTGAACTCTTCTAGAGATGCTTTCATTCCTAGATAGCTGTCTAATTGCTGATCTCTGTCAGGGAATGGAGGTTGGGGTCCCTTCAGTTCAGTTCAGTCACTAAGTCATGTCCAACTCTTCGCGACCCTATGAACTGTAGCTTGCCAGGCTCTTCTGTCCATGGGATTCTCCAGGCAAGAACACTGGAGTGGGTTGCCATTCCCTTCTTCGGGGAATCTTCCCAACCCAGGGATCAAGCTTGGGTCTCCCGCATTGCAGGCAGAGTCTCTACAGTCTGAGCCACCAGAGAAGCCCTTATACTTTTAAAGAACAGATCTAACTACTGACTTTTTTCACTTAATAAATTGCAAAAGCAGGGATTTAATTTCAGATAAAAATGTTCATTCAATGTATATTGACATACTTATTATATATTATTACAGACAAGTAGAATAGAGAAAAAGAGATGATGCAAGCCACGAAAGCCTAAATCCTCACTCAAGTTTGGTCCTTGACCTGCTGTGAATTAGGAAAAATGACTTCACTGTGCTGTGTTAGTACTTTCAGTGCCTATTTTAAAGTGTCTATAAAAGGCTTAATTAAAAACATTAAAGTAATTATGTTACTTACCCCTTAGTTCCTCTTTTTGTATAATCACCATTTAGGCAGAATATCTACCTCAGGGCATGAAAACAGATAAACAAAAGATAGACAAACTGCAAGATATAAAATACTCAAATAATTGGGTTTCAAACTTCAGATTTAAGATTTCATTCTCATCTTGACATTTTCTTGGGGAAGCAACAGGATGCAGTTACAAGAGTGGCTTTTACACAGAGACTGGTGTTTGAATCCAAGCTCAGTTCCTGCGACTAGGCTGGCACCCTCAGCTTTTTTCTATCCACTGATGTAAAGTATTCTGTGGCCGGTCTGGGCTTCCTCTGTTGCTGTGCTGCTTCCTGTGAATGTCTGGAAGGAGTGCTGCCTGCTTTTCACTAAAGTCCAGGGTTCCCTGTGTATGTTAGTCGCTCAATCGTGTCCAACTCTTTGTTTCCCCATGGACTGTAGCCCACCAGGTCCCCCTGTCCATGGGATTTTCCAGGCAAGAATACTGAAGTGGGTTGCCATTCCCTTCTCCAGGGGATCTTCCCAAGCCAGGGATTGAACCCAGGTCTCCCACATTGCAAGCAGATTCTTTACTGTCTGAGCCACCAGGGAAGTCCTTTCCTCCAGAGAATACAGTCTACAATGCTCTTAAGTGTAGTGACTTCTGCCCCCAAACAGGAGGAGTCTTAGCTTTCCCTGGACAGTACCTTGATTTTTGTGAGTGAAGTTTGAAGTCGGCCCTCTGTGTCCCTGGGTTCCATATCTGAGGATGCAACCAACAGTGGGTCAAAAATATCCATCCCCCTCCAAGTTCCAGAAAGTTCCAAAAAGCAAAACTTGAATTTTCTGGGCACTGGCAAGTACATAGATTTTATGTTGTATTCACACAGCATTTACATTGTACTGGGGGCTTCCCTGACAGCTGATGCTGGCTGTGGGCTGAGAAATGATGCCTGTTCCTTTAAGCCACCAAGGTTTGGTGTGATTGGTTCCACAGGAATAGGTGACAGTATAACCAGTTTGTTGGGACAAGTTGAGCATCTTAAAGCAAAGCCACGATCAGACCTGCCCAGTGATGCTTAGACACAGTCTGCAGGTAAGTAACCATCACTTGTGTGCTTCCAAAGGCGCTCGGGGGTCTGGACCAGAAGAGAATATTTCAGATTGAGGAGGTAAAGCAGTGATTCTCAGCAGGGTACCATTCCCCAAAGGTGTTTTGGAAGTTCGTGGAAGTGTGGTTGGGGTGTAGGCAGGCAGTCTACATGTACAACAGAGTGCACTGCAGCCCCACACACTCAAGAAGCAGTTCACCTCCTACAGGGCTTCCAAATGTGCCTTGCCCCAGGCTTCTGCTGGATCTGGCAAAGGAAGCCCTGAGAGCACTGTGGAGGGTGGAGGCGAGGTGAGGGTACTCGCTTTTGGTATATTCCCGCCCAGCAAAGGATCAGTTGTGGTCAAGTTCTCCTGCCCAAGGCTCCAAGACTCACTGTGTTCAGTCAACTGCTGCTTCTGCTCTGAAACTCCTTCGCTCACCCCTCCAGAGCCTCAGCCGTCCCCGATGGCTGCCAGAGCCTGCCTTTACCTTCCTGGACTTCCCTTACATCCTCCTCCAAGCACGCCGTCTGTTTTTTGCTGAGGCACCTGCTGATACCTTGTGCGCCCTTCGTTTCCCCTCTTTAGAAGTGTTATCCCTGCTTATGGTAAGATGGTTTCCCTTTTCTCTGATGATCTTTAAGTGAGTCTGGTCTGTCTTCTCTGAACACTCGTTTTTATTCTATGCCCCACCCTTAACTCTTCTATTTTTCTGTGCTTCTCATCTGGAATGTAATTCTGAGCTTCTCACTTACTTTAAGAAAATGCATTCTTTAATTTTGGCTGCACTGGGTCTTCGTTGCCACACGTGGGCTTTCTGTAGTTACGGCGAGTGGGAGCTACTCTCCAGTTGTGGTGCTTGGGCTTCTCACTGCGGTGACTTCTCTTGTTGCAGCACAAACTCTAGGTGCACAGGCTTCAGTAGCTGCGGCACATGGGCTTAGTTGTCCTGTGGCATATGGGATCTTCCTGGATCAGGGATGGAACCTGTGTCCCCTGCCTTGGCAGGTGGACTCTTAAACACTGCATCACCAGGGAAATCCTCACTTACTTTTTTTTTTTTTTTTCTCACTTACTTTTAAATCTAAACTTATTAATTATAACCAACTTCTACAGAGAGGTGTGAATATTTGCTCTTTTATTACATTTTCTAGTAGTTATGCTGGAGCACCTGCTGCTGCTGCTGCTAAGTCGCGTCAGTCGTGTCCGACTCTGTGCGACCCCATAGACGGCAGCCCAGCAGGCTCCCCCGTCCCTGGGATTCTCCAGGCAAGAACACTGGAGTGGGTTGCCATTTCCTTCTCCAATGCATGAAAGTGAAAAGTGAAAGTGAAGTTGCTTAGTCGTGCCCGACTCTTAGTGACCCCATGGACTGCAGCCCACCAGGCTCCTCCGTCCATAGGATTTTCCAGGCAAGAGTACTGGAGTGGGTCGCCAGTGCCTTCTCCACTGGAGCACCTACATTTTGGAATATGTATTACATATTATTTCTTCATAAATGAATTTTCTTCTAGTTATTTATATTATGATTTGGAATATACATTATATATACACATCAAATAAAACATACCTATTTATCATACATATGGTATATAATATATGTAATATTTAATTATATATGCTTATTAACCATGAATTTCATTTCCAGACAGTGAAAGGAATATTCTTAATATTAATTGTTTTGAACTCAAATCAAGCTGACTGTAATTCTGCTTTCTTACTGCTACGGCCGTCTGATTTTAAACTCTGGAAGGGCAGAGACCATGTTGGTTGTGTTATCTTTCTATCTCGAGCACATGATAACTTGCTTGGCATTCAATGAGTATGTGTGAGTTGAAAGAATAAATGAGTATCTCTCCTTAAAAAAAAATTAAGTGTCACAGAGAGTCATTAGTACCTCTGACCATAGCGTCCCACAGTGTTAAGAAGGTTTTAACAAAGTCTCCTCCATGACATTGACCTTGACTCCCCCACAGACCCTTGGAGCAACTGGTAAGATTTTATGGGCTTCCAAAGAATAGCAGTCTGTCAGCCACAAAAAGGACTTTCATGGGCAGGAAGCTTTCATCTGAGCCCCTCCCCATCACCAGGTCCAGAAGCCTGGTGGAAATTCCCACCTCACCAATACAGACTCAGAAGGTTGGAGTCTCCTGGGGCAGGAATGGCAGCCTGGGTGGCCTCTTTGGCCCGTGATTGCTTATTCTATCTGCACTTCCCAAGATGTTGGAAATATGCCCAGACAAGGTGATGAAGACTCCCTGAAGTAGATGCTGAGTCCAGAATAATGACAATGGGACACGCCAGTGCCTCCTGAAGAGTGAAGAAAGAAAGTGAAAGTGTTAGTCTCTCAGTCGTGTCCGACTCTCTGTGACCCCATGGACTGTAACCTGCCAGGCTTCTCTGTCCATGGGATTCTCCAGGCAAGAATATTGGAGTGGGTTGCCATTCCCTTCTCCAGGGGATCTTCCTGATCCAGGGGAGAGTGCTCTTGGAGTACTGGGTATTAAAGACAGCGGCAAGGAACATGTAGCCTTTGACACACCCTCCTACATGTTGACTGGCATTCCTAATTTCCTTATCCTTCTGTGTCTTCACTGTACATCCCGCTGCGACCTGTTGAGAAAGTTGCAGGCTATAATGAAACCAGACAAGTATGCTAGAGCTGGTCTCACTAAAAATGATTTGACTCTTGGCTGCTGTCATCACTGTGGTTCTGTAAAACCACCTCTTCCAAGGAGTTGAGAATCTTTTGCAGACATGACTTCATGTATCTGTACGACAAACTTATTCATAGGTGGGTATCATCATCCCAGTTATGCCTTAGGCAGTTAGGACTGTCTCAACACCACCCGGAAAACTGGCTGTAAAGTTGAGACTGGAGACTCTGTCCTGCAATTTTCACTTTCGTTCTGGACCTGTCAGAGCTTGTTGCCGCTGGCTGCAAGGCATGAAAGACACTTGGGAAAATACATAAGCATCTTGCTATCCAGAGTGCAAACAGCAATATCAAACATTTGGTGTTTGAAACACTCTCCAAAACAGGAAACCAATAAGATTCCAACACATCAGCAATAGAAACTGTAGAACATCTCTGGCTAACAACACATGCCAAAAGTACTTGGGTCTTCCAAATATCACACCGTGAAATAAAAGGAAAAAAGAAAAGAAATACAAATAAAGGATAAAGAGATGGAATCAAGAAATATTCGCTTTTAATTTCAATTTTTTTCTTTTTCTTTTTTAGCCACCCCATGTGGCTTGGGGAATCTAGTTCCCCAACGAGGGATCGAACCCACACCACCTGCACTGGACGTGCGAAGTCCCAACCCCTGGACCACCAGGGAAGTCACAAGAAACATTCCTCTAACAAAATATTGCAAATAAGGGAGAAAAAAGATTCTTCCTAGAAAGCCTGTTGCAATACTCACACGTGAGAGGGAATCAAAGAGAAGGGAAGAACTACATTGACATCATTTGCTGTTTTAAGACATCTAATTCTCCCCCAAATTCACTGCTGTCTTCTCCCAGCTGGTGTATTGCTCAGTGACAACCAAGAGTCTAAAGGGTCTTGGGGTCCCAGTTGATGCCCATGTCCCCCACACACAGGCTGTATTCATGACCCACATGGTTGACATAAATGTCTACCCTTGAGTTGAAAGTGTCCCAGCTTATGGTTAACAGGAAGCTGATTTCCTAACTTAGAAAAATTACTTAACTAGAGACTTCCCTGGTGATCCAGAGGTTAAGAATCTGTCCTGCGAGGCAATGGGTTTGATCTCTGGTCGGCAAACCAAGATCCCACATGCCACAGGGCAACTGAGCTCAAGAGCCACAGCCACTGAGTGTTCTTGCCTAGAAAATCCCATGGACAGGGGAGCCTGGTGTGCTACAGTCCATGGGGTCGCAAAAGAGTCGGACACGACCGAGCGACTAAACAACAAAATAATTGTTTCGGGCACTGTTTAAGCCCTCTGTATGAATAAGCTAACTTAATAGATGAATAATGAAAATAATTACCAAAAATGTTACTTAACTAAAACTATAATAGAACATGGTGTTTAAAATGCTGAAATCACCTCTCTAACGCACTGAGTTTAGAGCTTCGCTTCTCCCTGGTGCAGGGACACCAAGCATTTCCCAGCACACTGGCCAGACTTAGAGCCACTATGAAGTGGGATGAGGTGCTGGGCTTGGCTCAGAGACCTGGCACTGTGACCTTGCACAGACCAGGATCTGACACCCGGGACCTCCCCTGTGAAGGAACAGGCCCAAACTCGAAGACTTCAGAAGCCTGTCTCTTGAGCTCCTACCTGCTTACACGTGAGTCTGCCTGACTAGACTGTGTGCCTTTCTGACCGCAGCTGGAGTCAGCTCCTGTTGCCCTTTGATGTGGATCCCAGCATCGCCAGAGGACTATCTGATGCAACAAGGTGTTAAAGACCTTTCTACACTCACTGCATGGACATATTTCTTGACTTTATCGTCTCCCTGGTGAGACTGTGAGTTTCCTGGGTGCAGGAGAAGGACCCCCTCAGTTTGAATCACAGCAGCCCAGTAAGGACCCAGTGTGTAGTTTTAGCCGTGTGTGTTACAGCATATTATCAAACCAATAGAGACATAAACTTGTATTTCAAACTAACATAAATAGATACATTTGTGAGAGATATATATTTGTTTTTTAAGTGAATCTACTTCAATATTTATAATCTAACATGATCTTTTTATTTCTTAAGAAAAAGAATTCTGAAAAAGTCTGTTTTTAGGTGAAAAGAAAATCAGTGAATTTAGCAGGCAGGATAATGAGACCCATTCATATTTTCTCAGTGGAATCTTGAACTCTAAGGAATTCAAAGTACATAAGCAAGACTGATTTTGCTTTTGTGATTTGGAATTCCAGCAGTGAATGAGAAGATAAACAAGATCACTGCTTAATGTCTGACCCCCTGTCTACTCCCTGTCTGACTACCTTGCTGGAGCCCATAAATCAATCCTAAAACTCTGAATTTGCAATTCACTGATACAATGATTTTTTTTCTTCTTCTTGTATTTGTCTCTCTAAAGATGATCACTCTATGTTCAACAGCAAAAATAATTTTATTTCATTTTGTAAAGCCCCAGTCCTGTTGAACCCCAGAATTCAAGTAGACAGGAGAACATTCTGGAAAGCTCTAATTTTATACAACCTGAGTTTTCTCAATGTCTGAACAACAGTGGCCCCACAAAGGCCACAGCAGCCATCTCGCTTCCACCCTGGAAGTTCTTCAGAAGTTGCTGAGAGACTTCCCTGGTGGTCTAGAGGTTAGGACTGCACAGTCTCACTGCTGAGGGCCTGGGTTCAATCCCCAGTTGGCAACTAAGATCCCACAAGCCTTGCGGTGCCATCAAAAAATAATAATTTGTTCAGTTCCACGGAGTCATCCTGTTGATTTTGTCTTTCCATTTCAAGGGTTCAGCCAACCCTGGAGTACTTTCTGGAGCACCAACTGTAAAAGCAACAGGCAGTAAGATGAGACCCAGCACCTGCCCTTTGGGGAGCTCATTCCTCATGAGAAACATGTTGCAACAGACTGTAATATAAAATATTAAGGCAGAGGTTTCTAAAACGCACTACAGAAGTCAAATCAGGACAGCGTAAGGAAATTTGGAGAAGAGGCAACACTTGAGCTGGGCTTTGAAGGATGAATAAGAGTTTGTTGGAGGAAGGAGGCATGATATTCAGCTCACAGGGTACTGGAAGATGGGGACTTAGAAGCTCGATGTTTTGAGAAAATTCCAAGCTGTTTGAAGTGGCCAGGAATGCCTGCAGTGCGGAGGGGAAACAGAGAGTAGGACACTAAAGGTTTAGGGTTGAATCCAGGTAAGACTGGAACAGAGTTGAGATTTTATCCTGTAGCCAGCAAGGCGCCCCTGGAGGTTTGTGAGCAGTTTGGGTAAATGGGTAGAGCTCCATTTAGATAACAAAAGAGAAGATTAAAAGGCGGCAAGGAGCTTTCCGAATGCCAGGACACTCCTGAGCAGCTGGTGTGTTTCTCCCAGAAAGAGAACAAAGGGCCTGAGGCTACACCCAAGGCTGCGGCCAAACAACACAGAGAACCAGTAGATTTAAGAATCACTGATGTGATGGGGAGGGGGGGGAGCAGAAAGGGAGATGTTGGGAAAGACTCTAGGAAGGTGGGTGATCATTGGAATTGAGGGCAGGGGATGGAGGTCTGGGGTGCCTGATACCCACTGGCATTGGAGGCTCAGTCAGAGATCAAAGACTCCTCTGGGATGGATCTTGCATTCTTCTACATACACAGATAAAGCTTGGTTTTGATTCAAGAGCTCATGGACCACTGTGATTCCAAAACAGTGGAGCAACACACGTTCAGATGATACGAGAAAAGCGTGAACGTTAAACTGCCTCCCCCACCCCACTCCATGCCAGACCAGACTGAGATGTCTTCTGTTTGTTTGTTTGTTTGTTTTTTTAATTTGTTTTGTTTCGTTTCAGGGGATGCATGCACAGTTTTGCTTGCTAGCTTGCTGTGGTCATCTAGAGATTAGCTGAGTGTCTTCTCCCGAGAATGTAATGAATTAATTGCTAGACTTCTGAATTATTGGCCTGAGATTTTATGTTTGCCTCCAGGTGAGAAAAGCTGGTGACAAGTAGAAAGAAAGAAAGCAGTTACAAAATAGGTTATTAATAAGCTGTTGCTACTGTGTTGGTTGGACCTGTCAGGAGAGCAGTTTGAGGTTGCTGTGCGGGGTGTGAGCCTAACAAAACTAAGGAGTGCAATTCACATCTGAGACCTTGTAGAAATGAATGTCTATCAGGAAAAATTTCAAGGAAAATAAAATGCCTTAAGGAAGAGGACACCTTTTTCTAATTTGCACAAAAATGCTATCAAGACTAGCAGAAGCTGTCTTTTCCTGTTGAAAGTGGTTCACTGGTGAGACATGTAAGAACAGTACATATTAATATGTTCCTTTCACCCAGCTATCAGAGGCTTAAAGGAAACACAATCCATTCATTCTCTAGTTGCTGGAATCCTACTATAGATATCAACCTGGAATTCAGTCTTTAGCCAGAAGAGACACAATTTAAGGCATAATCAGGCCTAAAATCTTGTTACAGTCAAATGCAATGTTCTTTTACCAGAAGAGAACCCACAGCCTCTCAACTTCTGCCCACATCTTCTGGAAGTGGCGAAGGAAGCCAGCAGCTCCCTGATTGAGTTCTTTGCTAGGATTCTTATATTGGTTCCTTAACTGCGAGGTGTTTTCTTACATGAGCACATGTCTTGGTCCCTTCATATTGCCAAGACAAAAATACTGCATGGCTTAAACAAATTATTTATTTCCGACAGTCCCATAGGCTGGCAAGTGCAGGATCAAGGCTCTGGCAGATATGGTGTCTTGTGAGAACCTGCTTCAGGTTCGGCTGTCTCATGGACAGCAAACTTTTCTATGGTAGGAGGGCTGAGGGAACTTTTCGGGGTCTTTGTTTCAAGGGCGCTAATCCCATTCATAAGGTTCTGTCCTCATGACTGAATCAGCTTCCAAAGACCCCACCTCCAAATACTGTCACACTGGAGCTGAGGTTTCAACATATGAATACTGGAGGGACACACACTTTCAGTCTATAGCAATATAACATCAAGTACGCCACAAATAATATTTCAGGGTTGCTAAAATTAATTCCAAAGAAATTACACCTCCATTTATTTGTTTACTTTTTAAAGTATTTATTGCCTGGCATCTTCCTGGAAATTGTAAGCTCTTGAGAAGACAGACTCTCTGTCTTGTTTATTGCCAAAGCCTTAGTGCCTAGAATAATGCCAGGCACATGCTGTGCTGTGCTTAGTTGCTCAGTCATGTCTGACTCTTTGTGACCTCATGGACTGTAGCCCTCCAGGCTCCTCTGTCCATGGGGATTCTCCAGGCAAGAATCCTGGAGTGCGTTGCCACTTCCTTCTCCAGGGGATCTTACCCAGCTAGGGATCAAACCCTGGTCTCCTGTACTGTAGGCGGATTCTTTACCTCTGAGCCACCAGGGAAGCCCGATTATAAGAATATGCATCATGATTTCCGTTATCTTCAATGGTATCCATGCTTAAAATACATTTAAATATTTCAGTCTCAGATATATCTGAAAAGATACAAGATGGGTGGTTTCCTTTGAGGCTGTGGTCATCCCTGTTGTTCCTGGGAAGGGCTGGCTCTAGACAGCTGAGCCCTGACTTCTGAGTGGCTGGCCTGTGCCCAGTCTCCACCTGGACAGCCAGCGGCCTATGGGGAGGGGAGGGCTCCCTGTGTAGAGGGTGCCCCCTGCTGTTCAGTGGTGCTGAGGCCACGTGGAGAGCAGAGGGGAGGCTTCCAGCGGAGGAGGGTCTCAGGTCAAAGGCCAGAGCCCTCTGGACTTCACTGGAAAGGACCTTCAAGATGATCAGTTCAAACCCATGTATTTCAGATAGAGAAACTGAGGCCCAAAGAGGTCAAATGTCTTGTCCGTGCTCACAGTTAGTTAAAGCTGGCTTTCCTGACCCCTGCCTCGCATCAAGGAGACGCCGAACTCACAACTCGAGTGTCTTCCGCCATTTTATTTTTTAATTTTTTTTTCTTCCGCCATTTTTAAAAAAAGAACAATTCATCACAAATTTATTTTCAGCTTTCTATAATGTGAATTATTCATATTTTCAATACATGATTTAAAACAATCGAGTGGTTTTAAAAGTCATTTATTATACCTGGACCCCAGAAGCTCCCCAGGAAGGGATTTCCTTAAGAACCAACAGAAGAGGGGCTTGCCTCTTACTAGCCCAGCCGTTTCGTTCATTACTTTTCTCCAGAGGCCTCATGTTTCGAAGGTTTTTAAAATTTTACCAAACAAAGCACATATTTAGAGGAAACATGTTCACTTTTAGATGCACAGACTATAGTTCTAACTGATATCACTAAATGAAATTGGATGTGTGGAACACTCTACCCCATGAAAGTGACAGTGTGGGCTTTCTGGAAATATTAGCTATTAGGATTGTATCTTAACAGCCAAAGCCAAGGGGGAAAGGGATTTTTTGTGAGTCTGTGGTGCCCTGTGGAAGGTTAGTATCTCTTCAATCTGGTGTTTTGAAATACTAAAAAGAATGTTAAGAGTTCAAAGGAACCTGGTATCTTTGACTGCGGTATGGACACATATATCTGAGGATGTCTGAAGGCCCAGAAGCCCCAGGCTGGGGCTGACTCTGTGAGTCACTGGCTCTCCCGCCCTGGGGACCACTTTGTTCTCACATGGGACTGGGATGGGCCGTGATCTAGTCTGTCGATCCATCTACCTTGGTATGAGGGCTTGCCCATACAACCCTCCAAACCTGATCACTCAACTAAAGCAAATGTTTCCTGTAAAGTATTTTTTTGGCAGGGGCGGGGAGGGGGGGGGATGTGGGGGCCTGCACCACCTTTTTGGCTTGCCAGGATCTTAATTTCCTGACCGGGGATGGAACATATGACCCTGTAGTGAAAGCATGGAGTTCTAACCACTGGACAGCCAGGGAAGGCCCTAAACTAATCCTTTCACAGATATAAATGTATCTGGAGACTAGTAAAGTTGTGTTGAACATATACAACTGTTTGCTAAAGCCACAGGCTTCTCAAAAACAGAGAAAAAGCTAATTCCATTTATACAAAGTTCTAGGATGAGAATCACTAACCTAGCAATTGCCCTTAAGGCCACGAGGATGAGGATGTAGCTGGAAGGGGCCTGAGGGAACTTCCTGGAGTGATGGGAACATTCTGGAACTGGAGAAGGATTGGGGTTTATGGGTGTCTGTATCTGTCACACTTCATTAGATGGTACTCGTTAGTTTCACACACTTCACTGTAAGCACATTTTACTTTCAAAATGAGATGTAAACAAGTACCGAACTTTAGCTAATGACTTGCATGCTGAAGTGCTTAGGGGTGAACTGATGTCTGTGACCTTGCAGTGCACCCCATATTAGATGAACTAACGGACGGGCAAAAAGAGGGGTGTGTGACAAATACATGTATATATATATATACACATATATATGATAAAATATTAACTGTGATGGGCGTCTGGACATTCCAATCTCCCAATTATTTGTGTCAGAAAATTTTCATAATAAAATGGGAGAAAAAGAATTAAGATTCAATCATTTACTACCTTCAACTTAATGTTACTATAGCTTAGTCAGCTTTCAAAATTCTACTTTAGAAAAGGACATTTATACAGTTCTAGCCAAAGAAGTCTTCAGAGTGGAAAGCTGGTACCTCGGTGGTGTTTGTCTCTAGTAACATGGTTGGCTGGTTATTACTTGCAGACATATCCTTCTTTCCCATAGTCTGTGCTGCTGGAGGGCACATTCACCTAACAAGCCCTGTGAGTGGTGTGTGGTGGCCACTTAATGCATGTGTGATAAGAGCAGAACTGGGGGCTCAGATGTGGATTCTGCAGCTTACTGGCTGCTGCCAGCTCTGAGCTTCTGTGTCCTCATCTACAAAAGGGGGTGATCTCCATTTGGCTGTTCTGAGGGTTCAAGAAGGTGATGTAGGTAAAACAAGAGTATCTGGCTCCTGAGTAGTAGTAGTAGTGTTAGTCGCTCAGACATGTCCAACTCTTTGCAACCCAATGGACTGTAGCACGCCAGGCTCGTGTGTCCATGGAATTCTCCAGGCAAGAATACCACAGTGGGTTGCCATTCCCTTCTTCAGGGGATATTCCCGACCTAGGGATCGAACCTGGGTCTCCTGCATTGCAGGCAGATTCTTTACCATCTGAGCCACCAGGGAAGCTCCTGGCTCCTGAGAAGAGCTTTAAAAATAGAAAAATGGGTAAAAGGTCCTAAAGGGTCCACCCAGAGATGGTCTTTGGTACAAGCAGAAACTGAGCAGCACTGAACGTGATGCCTCATGAAGGACACAATCCTACTCCAGTCAGTGCTCGGACCAGGACCTCAACCTGGGCCCAACCGTATGGGAGCCCTAGGCAGACCCTAGTAAGAACTACGGTTTCCAAAAAAGAAGCCCCGACTCTTCAAAAATGCTGTTGTCATAAAAGACAAAAGCACAACCGTGGAATATTCCATATTAGAGGAAATTAGGGGCACCACAATTAAAACTCAAATCCTAGACTGGATCCTGCGCTGGGGAGGGGTACATATTATAAAACACACTCGGGCCAGTTGTCAAACCAGAATGTGGTTGGTAGGCTAGTGTAAAATATTGCTCTAGTGTTAAATTTGGAAGGACTGATGCTAAAGCTGAAGCTTCAATCCTTTGGCCACCTGATGTGAAGAACTGATTATTGGAAAAGACCCTGATGCTGGGAAAGATTGAAGGTGGAAGGAGAAGGGGACGACAGAGGATGACCTGGTTGGATGGCATCACCAACTCAATGGGCATTAGTTTGAGCAAGTTCCAAGAGTTGTTGATGGACAGGGAAGCCTGGCATGCTGCAGTCCGTGGGGTTGCAAAGAGTCAGAAACGACTGAGTCACTGAACTGAACCGAGTGTTAAATTTACTGAACCGAGTGTTAAATTTACTGAACCCAGTAAGTACTGTGGTCACATAAGAGAATGTCTTTGTTCTTAGGAAACACATGCCAACATAGTTAAGGGTCTACAGCGTGTGCAATTACACGTGGTTCAAAGGAGAGGAAGAAGAGCTTGCTCAATTGGACAGATAAGAGAGACCCTGGAGCAAAACACTAATTATCAGTGAGTCTGATAAATACAGTATTGGTGTTGTCCACTTAAAAAATATGTACAACCTAAACCCACTTTAGTATTCTTGCCTGGGAAATTCCACGGACACACGAGCCTGGTGTGCTACAGTCCATGGCGTTGCAAAGAGCTGGACACGACTTAGCAAGTAAACAATAGCAACTGTGGTTCTAGCCAATATGAGAGAACAAAAAGTTGTAAGGAACTGGAGATTGGGGCTGAAACAAAACTCCTACTGTTTACAGATGTGATAAATTGTGAGAATTGTATTTTAGTCAGTGGACATACTGAGGGTTTAAACCCGAGAGACAGCCTCTCAGATGGCTCTGAGGGACTGTTCAGAAGAGGTAAGGGAGGAGCCAAGAGATACAGAGGTTTTTGAGAGGAAAAAAAAAAAAGACCACAGGTAGTCAAAACATCAAAATATTACTGTTATTTAAAGGAAAACCAGTGGACTTCCTGGGTGGCTCAGCAATAAACAAACTGCCTGTAAAGCAGGAACTGCAGGAGACTCAAGTTCAATTCCTGGGTCTGGAGGATCCCCGGGAGGAGGGCATAGCAGCCCACTCTGGTATTCTTGCTTGGAAAATCCCATGCACAGAGGAGCCTGGAGTGCTACAGTCAATAGGGTCACGAAGAGTCAGACACGATTGAAACGGCTGAGCATGCACCTAAAGAAAAACTAGAGTCTCAGGTTAATGAACTTAGCACTTTTCCAGGTATGGGAAAATCCAAGAGTCTAGGTTCTTTGAAATCAATCCTTTGATATACACCCAATGTAGTTGGTAAAGAATCTGCCTGCAATGCAGGAGAACCCAGTTCAATTCCTGGGTCAGAAGATCTGCTGGAGAAGGGATAGGTTACCCATTCCAGTATTCTTGGGCTTCCCTTGTAGCTCAGCTCGTAAAGAATCTGCCTGCAATGTGGCAGACCTAGGTTTGATCGCTGGGTTGGGAAGATCCTCTGAAGGAGGGAAAGGCTACCCACTCTAGTATTCGGGCTTGGAGAATTCCATGGATTGTATGGAATGGCAAAGAGTCAGACACAGCAGCGCAACTTTCAGTTTCAACTATCTAGGACCAGCACTCTCTTTTTCTCTATCTTGAATCCCCTCAGGGTGCATAGTTGGTGGTGACTGTAGTAGCCACAGCATCCTTTGTTTACTGATTTCATAGGTGACAGTCTTTGTTCATTGCTGGTGAGGACTAAGAATGGTTACACAAAAGATGTTGTGGGCCATTAAGCCATCACATTACAGGCCCCCTGCCCCACAGTGAGCCCTTAGGGACTTCAGGATGGAAACAGAACACTGGATCTCGAGCCATCAGGCCCATCCCCATGTACTTCAGGGGACTAGGATGGGAAAGAACAGGATGCTAGCCCTAGATAGATAAGGTGCTTGTCAAAAAATGCTTTCAAGACGGCTTCACAGCTGAATTCTACCAAAAATTTCGAGAAGAGCTAACACCTAGCCTACTCAAACTCTTCCAGAAAATTGCAGAGGAAGGTAAACTTCCAAACTCATTCTATGAGGCAACCATCACCCTAATACCAAAACCTGACAAAGATGCCACAAAAAAAGAAAACTATAGGCCAATATCACTGATGAACATAGATGCAAAAATCCTTAACAAAATTCTAGCAATCAGAATCCAACAACACATTAAAAAGATCATACACCATGACTAAGTGGGCTTTATCCCAGGGATGCAAGTATTCTTCAATATCCACAAATCAATCAATGTAATACACCACATTAACAAATTGAAAAATAAAAGCCATATGATTATCTCAATAGATGCAGAGAAGGCCTTTGACAAAATTCAACATCCATTTATGATAAAAACTCTCCAGAAAGCAGGAATAGAAGGAACATACCTCAACATAATAAAAGCTATATATGACAAACCCACAGCAAACATTATCCTCAATAGTGAAAAATTGAAAGCATTTCCCCTAAAGTCAGGAACAAGACAAGGTTGCCCACTTTCACCACTACTATTCAACATAGTTCTGGAAGTTTTGGCCACAGCAATCAGAACAGAAGAAATGAAAGGAATCCAAATTGGATAAAAAGGAGTAAAACTCTCACTGTTTGCAGATGACATGATCCTCTACATAGAAAACCCTAAAGACTCCACCAGAAAATTACTAGAGCTCATCAATGAATATAGTAAAGCTGCAGGATATAAAATCAACACACAGAAATCCCTTGCATTCCTATACACTAATAATGAGAAAATAGAAAGAGAAATTAAGGAAACAATTCCACTCACCATTGCAACGAAAAGAATAAAATACTTAGGAATATTAGGAATATATCTACCTAAAGAAACTAAAGACCTATATATAGAAAACTATAATACACTGGTGAAAGAAATCAAAGAGGACACTAATAGATGGAGAAATATACCGTGTTCATGGATTGGAAGAATCAATATAGTGAAAACGAGTATACTACCCAAAGCAATCTATAGATTCAATGCAAACCCTATCAAGCTACCAACGGTATTTTTCACAGAGCTAGAACAAATAATTTCACAATTTGTATGGAAATACAAAAAACCTCGAACAGCCAGAGCAATCTTGAGAAAGAAGAATGGAACTGGAGGAATCAACCTGCCTGACTTCAGGCTCTACTACAAAGCCACAGTCATCAAGACAGTATGATACTAGCACAAAGACAGAAATATAGATCAATGGAACAAAACAGAAAGCCCAGAGATAAATCCACACACCTATGGACACTTTATCTTTGACAAAGGAGGCAAGAATATACAATGGATTAAAGACAATCTCTTTAACAAGTGGTGCTGGGAAAACTGGTCAACCACTTGTAAAAGAATGAAACTAGAACACTTTCTAACACCATACACAAAAATAAACTCAAAATAGATTAAAGATCTAAATGTAAGACCAGAAACTATAAAACTCCTAGAGGAGAACATAGGCAAAACACTCTCTGACATAAATCACAGCAGGATCCTCTATGACCCACCTCCCAGAGTAATGGAAATAAAAGCAAAAATAAACAAATGGGACCTAATTAAAATTAAAAGCTTCTGCACAACAAAGGAAACTATAAGCAAGGTGGAAGAACAGCCTTCGGAATGGGAGAAAATAATAGCAAATGAAGCAACTGACAAACAACTAATCTCAAAAATATACAAGCAACTGCTGCAGCTCAATTCCAGAAAAATAAACGACCCAATCAAAAAATGGGACAAAGAACTAAATAGACATTTCTCCAAAGAATACAGATGGCCAACAAACACATGAAAAGATGCTCAACATCACTCATTATCAGAGAAATGGAAATAAAAACCACAGTGAGGTACCATTTCACGCCAGTTAGAATGGCTGCGATCCAAAAGTCTACAAGCAATAAATGCTGGAGAGGGTGTGGAGAAAAGGGAACCCTCTTACACTGTTGGTGGGAATGCAAACTAGTACAGCCACTATGGAGAACAGTGTGGAGATTCCTTAAAAAACTGGAAATAGAACTGCCTTATGACCCAGCAATCTCACTGCTGGGCATACACACCGCGGAAACCAGAATTGAAAGAGACACGTGTACCCCAATGTTCATTGCAGCACTGTTTACAATAGCCAGGACATGGAAGCAACCTAGATGCCCATCAGCAGACAAATGGATAAGAAAGCTGTGGTACATATACACAATGGAGTATTTACTCAGCCATTAAAAAGAATATATTTGAATCAGTTCTAATGAGGTGGATGAAACTGGAGCCTATTATACAGAGTGAAGTAAGCCAGAAAGAAAAACACCAATACAGTATGCTAACGCATATATATGGAATTTAGAAGGATGGTAATGTTAACCCTGGAGAAGGCAATGGCACCCCACTCCAGTACCCTTGCCTGGAAAATCCCATGGGCAGAGGAGCCTGGTAGGCTGCAGACCATGGGATCGTGAAGAGTTGGACATGACTGAGCGACTTCACTTTCACTTTTCACTTTCATGCATTAGAGAAGGAAATGGCAACCCACTCCAGTGTTCTTGCCTGGAGAATCCCAGGGGTGGGGGAGCCTGGTGGGCTACTGTCTATGGGGTCACACAGAGTCGTACACGACTGAAGCGACTTAGCAGCAGCAACGATAACCCTGTATGTGACACAGCAAAAGAGACACAGATGTATAGAACAGTCTCTTGGACTCTGTGGGAGAGGGAGAGGGTAGGATGAGTTGGAAGAATGGCATTGAAACATGTATAATATCATATAAGAAACAAATCGCCAGTCCAGGTTCGAGCAGGATAAAGGATGCTTGGGGCTGGTGCACTGGGATGACCCAGAGGGATTGTATGGGGAGGGAGGTGGGAGGTGGGTTCAGATGGGGAATAGCTGTACACCCGTGGTGGATTCATGTTGATGTATGGCAAAACCAATACAATATTGTAAAGTAATTAGCCTCCAATTAAAATGAATAAATTTAAATTAAAAAAAAAAGAATGCTTTCAGTGTACCCAGACTTTGGCATCTTTTCCTTCATAGAAAAGCACTAAATTCATTAACTTGATGTCTGGTTTTCCTTAACAGTAATTTTTTAATGTTCTGATATCTGTTTTGTAAAACTCCAATATATCTTGGGTCCCCTGCCCTTCAAAGCAGTCCTTCAGAGCTAACTGAGAGGCTGCTTCCTAGGCTTGAAGTCCTCTGAAAATCTGCCTAATAAAATAGAATTCTCAGTTTTTAGGTTGTGTGTGTGTGTATATATATATATATATATATATGTACATATGTATTTTTTAGTGGACTCTAATTTCTTGGTGAACTACTAGTCCTAGTGTAGAGCAGAAAGGGATGTGGAGAGAGTGTTCAAGTCAGACCAGGGACTTTCCTTAGGGCAGGGGCTGAAATGAATTCACTGTGAATGAGGCAGCCTCCAGGCAAGAGAAGGGAAGGGATTCACCGTCAGGGAGCTAACAAAGAATTTTAGGAAATGCTTGTCTCTCCTTGGCTTTCCAGGCCATGTGAACATTTTCTTGGTCTTCTAGATGACAAAACTTCAGAAAGCAAATCTAGCGGAAGTAAGGAAAACTGAGAGTGTCTTGGTGGAAACACCCTCCACAGTGAAGGGGGGCGGGTGTGCTCCTCAGCTCCCCAGTGGGCATGTCTCAGATGGCACCAGTACCTCCCTGACCTCAGTCAGAAGCCTGAACAAAGACTCAGAGAGCTGCAGACCAAAAAGAAAAAGATGCTACCAACTGCTGTTTTAGTAAACAACGGAATGCTGCCTGCCATGAAGCCATCAACCTCTGCAGGCACTCTGAGGGAAACTAAGGGTGGAGAAAAACAGTATGCTGACCCTAGATACTTCAGATGCATCTCAAAGGAATTGTTTAAGAGAGCCCAGATTCTTTTATCTTCCCATAGTAAAAAAGTTCTAAATTCATAAAGCTGTCTGTTCCTTTGTGATCAGCAGTAACCTTTCGATGTTCAACCACTCTGTTTTCTTTTCAGCAAACTTCTACATATCCTGCTTCTCCCATAACCCTTTGAAACAGTTCCTCAGAGCTGCGAGGCTGTCTCCTAGGTATAAGACCACCAAATAAAACACAATTCTCAACTTTTAGGTTGTCATTCTTGACATTTTGCTTTTTCAGTGGACACTACGAGGGGCTGAATCCCAAGCTATGGTCTAACGGTGAGGCTCCTGTCGCCCAGAAGAGGGATGAAATTGCCCATAAACGCGCGGACTGCGACAGAGGAACAGGATCTAGGGATAGCGGTGCGGTGCGTCTTTGACAGTAAGATCGCGGGAAGATGCCTCGCCTTCTCAGTGTCAGTCCCCACCGTGGGTTTAAGTGAATTAAAGGGAGCTGGTCGACATCACGCCTGCGCGGCTCATGGACCCCTCCCCACCCGCCCCGACACAGCCTTGCTTTCCCCGCAAGCAAGCGTGGCCCGGAAACCGTTGTACGCTCCGCCGCGCACCCCAGAAACTAAACGGAGATTCCCCGGGCACATCACTTCCGCAAGCCGAGGGGGGTGCCCGGCACCGGAGGCAGGAGTCACTGCTGGGGTCACTGGGGAGTGTAGTCTTTAAGGCGGAGGCGTTAGCGAAGGACTCACGGAAAGGAGAGACCATTCACCCGGGGTCCTCTGTAAAAGAGGGGGCGGGGCGGAAATCTAGGCGCTACAGTGGCCATTCTTCCCTGGGCATTTAACGGAGAAGCTGCTCCCTCAGAGGCCTCTGGGCGCGCCGAGCATCCTGGGAGATGTAGTCCCGGCGCTTGTCCGAGGATTCTGGGTAGTGTAGTCCTGGTGCTGGGCTGAGGATTCTGGGTAGTGTAGTCCAGGCGTCCTGGCCCAGCTGGTGGCTGGAGTGACCCCTTGTTCCTCGCGGGTGAGTGCGGCGCCCGTGGGGCTCTAAGCTGCAGCCGTGCCCTTCCCTGAGCGGAAAGGTAGGTCCTGAAAGTCTGGGCTGTTGGCTGCACCTGAGGCTGGGGACTGTGCTGGTGCCGGGCAGAGGAGGCGACGGCGGGACGCGCTGTCGCGATTCAGGCCGTGCCCTCCCGGATGTCATATTTGGGATGTGAGCGCGCATCTCCGATGGACGTGGGCGAAGCTTAGCCGCGATGCCCGGTGGTGGCGGATGCCGGAATCCAGCCACGTCCCGGGGCTCCTGTGGGTGAGGACACGTTAGGCCTTGGCCGAAAGAGCAGTGATGATGGGGGCGAATCCCTCTACCCCCAAGTCCCTGGGGGCCAGAGGGTTGAGTAAGTTGGCATGGGGGCCTGATGTTTCCCAGGTGCTGGGATGAGGGCCAGCCCGCCGCCAAGAGTTTTGGTGGGTGGTTTGCCGTGGGCAGCATGTGCCTGGGATGGGCTGGGTATGGAACGGGCCACTTTGGCAGCGATCTTGGGTGTGTTTTTGACCGGTTGCCCCTGGATTCAGGCCTTGGAGGAAGAGGTTGTCTGAGGCCCACTGGGCAAGATTCTCAAAGGTCCTGGAAACCTGCGTTGACCACAGCAGTCACGGATGTGCACGGCTCCGGTGTTTCCGGACTGCGGGATTTTAAATTCCATTTTAAAGTTTTATTAGGGAGAGATTTTAGACAGAAATAAATAGAACTCTACAGACCCACATCCAGATGTAACCCTTGTCACCTGGAGAGCAATCTTGATTCGTCTCAAAATGACACACTGAGAAGCCTTACAACCCACAGAGTTTCCCTGTGCCTGCCCTACTTGAAGAGCCTAGCCTCGGCTGCCAGCTTTCATCCAGACTCTGTGACTTTGTAATGGTGTCACCTTGGATAAGGGACTGACTTCACTGTGCTTCAGTTTTCTCATCTGTAAAATAAAGGTTATAAATCGTACTCCATTGGGTTGTGAGGCTAGAATGAAGTAAGACGGTTCTGTGCCTGGAACCATCTCTGATGTGTACAGTCCTAAGTGCCCAGTGAGTACGAACTTTGCTTAGGAAGGTCAGAGGCAAGAGTGGGTCAGCTCAGGCCTGGTGTCGGCAGCCTTACTGGGGCAGGCTGTGTTCTCAGCGAGCTGCCCGCAGCCTTTTCTTCTGTGACAGGTACATTCCTGATGCCTTTAAGGAAAAGGAAAGTCTAAGGGCGTGAGTTTCCAGTGACTCTCCTGAACCTTACTGCTCTTGTGCTGCCCAGAGAGGAAGCCTGGTGGGCGAGGAGAGGGCTCCTGACAGCCCAGACTCACGTGGGGACTGCTCGCCTTCCGTGTGCTGAACCAAAGGTGGGTTTCCTTTGCTCAGCCTTGACATTTTGTGCCCAGCACGCCCCACCTGGGGATCAGAGCCCAGCTGGTTTCCCCAGGGAAATGGTCTGTCATAGGGGTGGCTGCTGTCCCAGGCCCTCTTGTTCAGACCCTGCGTCCTCCTTGACGACTGCCCCCTCCCCCCCATCCCTGTGGTTTGTTCAGGCCTGTGCACTCTCAGGCTTGTCTGTTGTGAAGGCCTCGGCCTTCTGTTCTGGTTCCATCCAGCGAGGCCCTCACTGCCTGTGTCCCCGTCCTGTCATCTCACCTGCAGTTAGCTCAGGAGGCAGCTCTAACATTAGAGCTTCCTGTAAAGTACCCACAGGGTGATCACTATACTCAAGAGAATTAATAGTTGTTTCGGTCAGAGCAGCTCTGTTCAGAGGCAGGAGAGGAGAGGTGTGTGGCCGGGGAGGAATTCCGGGGGACAGTGTCCCTGTCTCTGGCCCTCCCCCCGTTTCTGCCCTTGCGGACCTCAGTGAACACCCGCAGCTGGGCCTCTTTGTTCTTTCCAGGCTCACCTGCCCTGTTCTCTCAGCAGCACGTGTGCTGTGCCCTGGACTCCTCTCCTTCTGGTCTCCACTCCTGCTCCGCCCTCACTTTTGTCTCTTCTCCACCTTCTTGTCCCTCTCCCCACCTGCCTGTTGAATTGAGCACCTGAGGTCCACATACTGAACGTGCCACTCAGCCTGCTAGAAAGAGACCTTCCTAATCGTCTGCTTCTGTCCCAACTCCAAAGTCAGGATGCTGGGGTTCAAATCTCAGTTTTACCATGTCTAGCTGTGTGGCCCTGAGCTTGTTATTTCACCTCCCTGAGCCTTCTTTTCCTCATCTGCCAGATGGGAATCATCAGGCTGATGTCCACCTCCCAGGGATGTTGGAGGAGATAACCCTAGCAATGCAGTTACAGTGTGGGGCACATAAAGGCTAAGTAATTGTTAGAATTACTTTTAATGCCTCCAACTTCTCCAAGTCTCCTCCTCAGTGTCCTCTCTGACTCCCAACCTGGTCAGACCCTGCTTTACAGCTGCATAGAAGCATATTCCATTGTCTGCTTGTGTTTCCCCAAGCATCTCTGTTTCTCTGTCGACTGGTAATGAGCTGGGATGCTCTCCCCCTGCAGAGCACCCTGCACATCCCCGGCAGTGTTCCCAGGCTCCCTGTTGATGATGGGACCCTGGGGCTCAGGACTCCAGGGCTTAGGCTGTGTCATGACTATCTGACCCTCCCACTGGACCAGGAGGTGGTTGTTAGAGGGTAGGGTACCTCGTTTGCTCCTCTTGAGCCATTGATACAGTTCCTGTCACTGGGTTAGACTAAGCAGGTGAAGACACCAGCGTCTCTTTGCTAGGCCCCATACCCTCTCCACATGGTATCGGGCCTCTGCTTCTGTTGGTCCCTCTAGCAGGGGTGCTGACATTCTTAACCTGGTGCCTTGGGCCCTCCGAGAGCATACAGACTTAAGCCTGTGACTGGCACAGCATCACTTGTCGCACATTTGTAGGTGAAAGCAGGGATGAGGTCAGCCTGAAGGAGCACCCAGTGTTTGATGAAATAATTTGAGCTGCAAAATAATGATAATATTCTAATATAACCCCTAGGATAAGCTATGAATCCACACTGAAGTAAATAAGAAGGGACAACTCTTAGATTTCCCTGGTGATACAGTTCCTAAGAATCTGGCTGCCAGTCAAGGGGTCATGGGTTCAATCCCTGGTCTGGGAAGATTCCACATGCCTTGGAGCAACTGAGCCTGTGCTCCATGACCACTGAAGCCACCGCAGTGAGAAGCCTGTACACTGCCACGAAGAGTTGTCCCCGCTTGCCACAACTGGAGAAAGCCTGTGTGCAGCAACGAAGACCCAGCACAGCCAACAATAAATAGATTAATTTAAAAAAGAGAGAAGGGACAACTCTTGCTTACAGAATTCCAGCTAATGAATTTTGAAGGAAAGAAGGAGGTAGAACATTGTCATTTGGTCAACACTGCAGTAATAATGGTTGAAGACAGGTCCCACAAAATGATGCTAAAATTATTTGGTAAAAGGTTGAAGAGAAACAGGATATTTGTATAATCTCAAAGTATCTCTCCTAAGTTGTATATTAAATATAAAGGCAAAATGAGTGACTTGTAATGAAGAAACCCAGCAGACACTGTCTTAACCAAGTGATCAAGATCAAGGTTAACATCATCAGTAGTGAAACATACCAATATCATGACCGCCTATCAAGGGGTATGAAAACGACACATGACTTCTGAGACAATCTAGCGAAAAGTGAATTAGGTTCATTCTAATCATTTTCTTCTCAAATCTGATAAATCACACTTGAGGGCTGTTCTTCAAAAATGTCATTCATGAAAGAAGGAACGTCACAGATTGGAGGAGATTAAAGATCTATGACAGCTAAATGCAGTGCGAGAACCTCAGTTGAATCCTGGACCAGAAGAAGGGGGACATTAGTAGAAAAAGCCTGTTGAAATGTGGTCATGAGCTGTAGTTTAGATAACAGTAATAATCAATGTTAATCTGGTTTTGATCATTGTAGTATAGTTTTCTCAGATGTTAACGTTAGAGAAAACTGAATTAAGATTACATGGGAATTGATATTTTTGCAACTTCTAAGTCTAAAATTCGAAATGAAAAGTTCTATGGATTCATTAGTCTTACAGTGAATTGGATGTTGGATGAGTTCTGTTAAAGAATACTTCAGCATGTATAAATGCAATCATGTTTTTTCTCCTTGGTCCAGTTCATTAATACAGTATATTACAGTAATGAATTCCCTCAGTTCAACCAGTCTTACATTTCTGGGCACTCTGTCTTGGCGCAATTAAAAAAAAAAAATTTTGTTTAGTTATTTATTTGGCTCCGCTAGGTCTTAGTTGTGGCATATGGGGTCTAGTTCTTTGACCAAGGATCGAACCCAGACCCCTGCATTGGGAGTGTGAAGTCTTAGCCACCTGACCACCCGGGAAGTCCCTGAAATATATCTTATTGCTTTGAATGATATTCTTTTTGCCATGCATTTAAAGTCATAAAATATATATAACATAAGACATACCATCTTAACTGTTCTAAGTCTATAGTTCAGTATCGTTAAGTACGTTCATATTGTTGTGCAGCCATTCACACTGTCCATTTCCAGAACTTTTCAGAATGAAACTCTATCCCCATTAAACAATAACTCAGTTTCCCCTTCCTCCTAGCTCGTGTCAACCATCGTTCTACTTTGTCTATATGGATTACTCTAGGTACCTCATATAAGTGGAACTATATATTTGTCCTTTTGTATCTGGTTTGTTTCACTTAGCATAGTATCTTTAATGTTCATCCATGTTGTAGCATATGTCAGAATTTCTTCTCTAAGACTTCATAATATTCCATCATATATATACATACACACACACACATGCACACACACACACGCACACACACACACCACTCTTTGTTTATCCATTTGTCTATTGACAGACACTTGGATCACGTCTACATTTTGGCTATTGTGAATAATGCTGCTCACGTGAGTGTACAAATATCTGTTCAAGTCCCTGCTTCCAATTCTTTTGGGGAAATACCCAGAAGAGGAATTGGTAGGTCATATGATAATGTGTATTTTTAAATTTTTGAGGAACTGCTGTGCTGTTCTCCATAGTGCTTGCAGCATTGTATGTTCCCACCTGCAGTGCACATGAGTTGAATGATGATTTTGAAAAGTCTCATGGAAGTCTGGTATATTTTTTGTCTAGAGTCACTTAGGAGTTTTCTTGTTATTCTTCAGAGCCTGATAGTTTTTCCAATAGATAGATACCTTGAAGTTGTTGGCTGTGTGTCAGTTTTTCCCTGGTACTTTGTAGGCCCTTCATATTTTGATTCAGGTCGTCTTTTTTTCTCAATTTTTACTGTGGTACAGTTGATTTACAATGTTGTGTTAATCTCAGGTGTACAGAAAAGTAATTCAGTTATACATACACATATGTTCATTCTTTTTCAGATTCTTTTCTCATATAGGTTCTTACAGAGTATTGAGTAGGGTTCTCTGTCCTATATAGTAGGGTCTAGTTGGTTACCTGTCTATATACTTTATATATTATATATTGTAGTGTGTGTATGTTAATCCAAAACTCCTCATTTATTCCTCCCCCCACCACACACACACATTTCCCCTTTGGTAACCATATATTTTGTTTTTAAGTGTGTGAGTCTGTTTCTGTTTTATAAATAAATTCATTTATATCATTTGAAAACCTTAGTTTCCAGGTATGAGTGATATATTTGTTTGTTTGACTTCACTTAGTATGATAATCTCTAGGTCCATCCATGTTGCTGAAAATGACATTATTTCATTCTTTTTATGGCTGAGTAATAGTCCATTGTACAAAGATGTACTACATTTGAAAACAGTTTTATTTACTCATAGCTGTGCTGGGTCTTCACTGCTGCTTGGCTGTTCTCTGGTTGCGGCAGGTGGGGGCTGCTCTCCAGTGGTGGTGCACGGGCTTCTCATTGAGGTGGCTTCTCTCGTGGCAGAGCACGGGCTGTAGAGCGCAGGTTCAGTAGTTGTGGCACACAGGTTTAGTCGCTCCAAGGCATGTGGGATCTTCCCAGATCAGGGATGGAACTCGTGTCTCCTGTAGTCACAGGACTCCTTGCCACTGGAACTCGTGTGAATACAGGTGGATTCCTTACCACTGAGCCGCCAGGGAAGGCCTGTGCCGCATCTTCTTTATCCATTCCTCTGCTGATGGGCATTTAGGCTGCTTCCGTGTCTTGCCTGTAATAAATAGCGCTACAGTGAACACCGGCTGCATCTTTTCGAATTACGATGTTCTCTGGATATGTGCCCAGGAGTGGGGCTGCTGGATCATGTGGTGGTCCTATGTTTAGTTTTTAAAGCACCTCCATACTGTTCTCTAGAGGGTCTGTTACCAGTTTTACATTCCCATCAACAGTGTGGGAGGGGTGCCTTTTCTCTACATCCTCTCCCGTATTTATCATTTGTGGACTTTTTGAGGATGGCCATTCTGACTGGTGTGAATTGTATTTTTGATTTCCATTTCTCTAACAAAAGGTCTGTCTAGTCAAGGCTATGGTTTTTCCAGTAGTCATGTATGGATGTGAGAGTTGGACTGTGAAGAAAGCTGAGCTCCGTAGAATTGATGCTTCTGAACTGTGGTGTTGGAGAAGACTCTTGAGAGTCCCCCTGGACTGCAAGGAGAGCCAACCAGTCCATCCTAAAGGAGATCAGTCCTGGGTGTTCATTGGAAGGACTGATGCTGAGGCTGAAACTCCAATACTGTGGCCACCTCATGCGAAGAGTTGACTCACTGGAAAAGACCCTGATGCTGGGAGGGATTGGGGGCAGGAGGAGAAGGGGATGACAGAGGATGAGATGGCTGCATAGCATCACCGACTCAATGGACATGAGTTTGGGTGAACTCTGGGAGTTGGTGATGGACAGGGAGGCCTGGCGTGCTGCAGTTTATGGGGTCACAAAGAGTCAGACACGACTGAGTGACTGAACTGAACTGACCAATTAGCGATGTTGAGCCTCTCTTCATGTGTCTCTTGGCCATCTGTACGTCTTCTTTGGAGTATATGGCTGAAACTTGAAGACATTACGCTGAATGAAATAAGCCAGACACAAAAGGACAGACACCATATGATTTCACATATTTGTGATACCTAGAATAGCCAAATGCATGGAGACAGAAAGTAAAATGATGATTGGTTACCAGGGTTTGTGAGAAAGGGCATTATGGTTAATGGTCACAGAGTTTCAACGTGACATGATGAACCAGTTCTGGAGATGGATATTGGTGGTGGTTGTACCACATTAAGTGCGAGCATGCTTAATGTACTGAAATGTACACTTCAAATGGTAAAAATAGTAAAATGCTTATGTATATTTACAATCATTTAAAACCCACAAGCCGCTCCTACGCTCGACCTGTTCTGCATTTCTCCCACTTTGTGCCTTTTATTCCTTCCAAATGGTCCTCCGTCCCAGGATTCAGGCTTCCTCTCCTCCTTGGCTCGGGTGTCCTCTTCTCTGCTCCCCATACACCTCCCGGGAACACCTGGCACATTTCTCGTCCCTAGACTCCTGTGCTTCGTTCAAGACCAAGTTCCTGGGCCTCTTGTGAAAACCTCTCCTGATGTCCCTATTCCAGGGTGCTTTCCACTTAGAAACAGTGTTACGATAAAGGCAGTGAAGTTGGGCAGGGTGTGAGAATGGCATGTGAGATGAATCCATGGACTCAATGCCAGCGAACGTCCACCCTGAGCACCACAGTGTGGGACAGGACGTTTAGTGGACTGTTACCCACAGTTGAAAAAGCGGAGATGCTAGCTGATGGCTGGGATGGGCTCCAAACCAGGGCAGTAGCGTTCAAATTCGTGCTTTTCACCATTCCCTGCTGGTGAGTACCTCTTAGGGAAGGAGGGCCGGAGAGGCTGTGGGATTGGGGGAAGGACTGAGCTGTGTTTGGTCTCCGCCATAACTGAATTGTGTGAACCTCAGTCATTCGGATGCTTCAACACTAATACCATGGTTCAGATGATTCTTTTACATTCTTTAAACTCAAAAGTGTGGCGCTTTCCCTCAACATAGAGTTAAAGTTCCTGAAAGTTACAGGCTCCTATTTCTGTATGTATTCTCCAAATCAGCCCACCTAGGACCTTGAACGTGCTGACAAGTGCCACTGCCAGATGGGGAGTGGGCTTTAAAGATCTTGGCAATACAGAGCACCAGGGTCAAAGGCAGGATCTAGATCTCTCACCTGCCTCCCCCGGGCAGCCTCCCCCTTGCCCCTTACCCTGAAGCCTGGGCAGGGCTGGCTCCTGGGTGAACAGGGCTGTTTTGTGTTATAGGCACACATGGCATTCAGAGATGTGGCTGTGGATTTCACCCAGGATGAGTGGGTGCTGCTGAGCCCTGCTCAGAGGTCCCTGTACCGGGAGGTGATGCTGGAGAACTACAGCAACCTGGTCTCACTGGGTAAGCCTGCATGTCTCAGGACCCGGGTCCTGGCTGCTGGCAACTTGGAGCAGCCCTCTTGGTTTCTGGCCTTACCTTTGGGTTGGACTCCAAAGCAGAGACACTCTGTAAGCGTGTACAGGTGTGTATACATGTGTGTGATACTCCGCATTTCTGGCCTTTTCCCGCAGGCTCTCTGGTAAGCATGGCATCTCTTCCTAGTCAGTATCTTGTAAACGAGGGAGGTGTTCTCTCACAGCATGAGGTCGGGTCAGTGAACTCCCATCCTGGCTTCCCTTCCCTGGCGGGGAGCTCACCACTCTCAGATCTTCCCCACCACCTTTAGAAATCCTCGCCCCTGGTGTGGCTCTGAGTGCAGGATAACCTGCGACCATCTTGTTCTCTTTTCCTCTGAGCAGGCATTCCGTTTTCTAAACCAAAACTCATCACCCAGCTGGAGCAAGGGAAGGAGACCTGGAGAGAAGAGAGGAAATGCTCGCCCGTCAGCTGCCTGGGTGAGTGGGGACACTGGGTGGTTCAGAGGGCTGGGGGTGGGGAGGTCTTTCTGCTGGCCCCCTGGCCACTCACCGTGTGCACTGCCCTGCTGGCCCCCTTCCAGACCTGCAGCCGCACTCGAGCTTCCTGGTGTCTCGTCTCCCTGCACTGGGTTTGCCGTCTCTGCCTCACTTAGTTCTCTCCCACATACATAGTCTGGCTCTTGTTACTATATTTTTAAAAGGATATTTTCCCTGGATTAGAATTTTAGATTGGCTTATTTTTTCACCACTTTAAAGATACTGTTCCCCTGTTCAGGCCTCCCATTGTTTCTGATAAGAAATCAGCTGTCATTTCCACAGTTATTGCTTTGTTTTTTCTGTTACTTTTTAAACCTCTGGCTACTTTCCGAGTTTTCTGTATGTTTGGTGTTCAGCTGTTTGACTGCGATGTCACTGAGGAAGTGAGCTGCTTTTCTTTGAAGTTTTCCTGTCATAGCATGTGCTCAGATTTTTGAATCTATAAATTTATGGTTAGAGCCACATTGGGGAGATTTTTGGACATTACTGTTTTGTTCCCTTCTGTTTCCTTCTGTTTGGAATGATAGTTACATGTGTATTAGTCCTTTTTACATGGTCCCACAGTTTACTGATCCTTTTTTTTTAAAATAACTTCCCATTTTTTAACTTTTTGGAATGATAGTTACATGTGTATTAGTCCTTTTTACATGGTCCCACAGTTTAGTGAGCCTGTCTCTACTTCTTTTTTTATAACTTTCCATTTTTGTGATGATGCTTCCTAATTGTTCATTAATGAAGGGCAGATTTTCCTTTACCTTCTCTAACAGAAAAGCAGATACTTAGAAGATACATTTTTAAGTGAAAAATTGCAAAACAATGTTTATTACATAGTTGGGTTTGTGTGAAAGACTGTATCAACATGTATATGTGAACAGAGACATCTGCATTATTATTGACCGTGATCAGTGGTTAGCTTGGTGGGTAGAGAATTGGAAAGAGTAGTTTCTGGGAAGTTTTTTGGCTTGGCATTCTTTTTAAATGATAGAGGAATAGATAACTGTAGGGAATTGTGTGTCTTTTAGCTTCTAAAATACTTTCATAATAAAGAGGAGTATATGTTTTCTTTTTCTGTAAGAGATTTTCTTTCTATCTCTCAGTTTTATCCAATTTGAAAGCTTAATTTTTTCTTAAAATCAAGGGAAATAGCATATCTAATAGAAGTCATATTTTTCAAGTTGTTTATATCCTTGTTTTTGGTCTGCTAAGAGTCATAGCAGATTACTCGCCAATGTCATTGTAATTTATATGAAATCCCCCATTTATTTCTAAGTTTTTGCTGTATATTTCACTTCAGTGTACTGTTAGGCATGTAAAGGTTCATGACAATTTTATCTCATTCATTAATGAAGTTTTTAATGTTAAAATTCTTTTGTTCTACATTATATTCCTTAAACTTTCATTTTTTCTAAAAAAACTTTTTTAAATTTTATATTGAAGTATAGCTGATTAACAATGTTGTGATAGTTTCAGGCGGACAGCGAAGGGACCCAGCCATACGTATACGTGTATCCATTCTCCCCCAAACTCCCCTTCCATCCAGGCTGTCACATAATATGAGCAGTGTTCCCTGTGGTGTAGAGTAGGTCCTTGTCAGTCATCCATGTTAAATATAGTCGTGTGTTACGTATCAATCCTATTATTTCTTCTTAGTCTTAGCACCTGCTTTGTTGTGGCTCTTTGTTTTCTAGAGAGTTTTGGTATGGTATTTAATGTGATTTGGGGTGTCATGTAGCTGCTATTGCATTTTCTGCCAAACCAACTCTTATCTTTGAATAGAGACTTTGGCCCTTTCACATTTACTGGAACAGCTGATGGATCTCATGGGACTTACTTAGGGGCAGACTGTAGGGCAGGTACAGAGGCACTTAGGGAAGAGCTCAAGGTAGAAGAAGCATTTCTGTTAGCTCAGGCACCAGAGCAGTCGAAACACAGCACCAGAATTCATGGTAGAAGCAAAAGGTTTTACTGTGTTTCTGGAGGCTTGCAGTTCTTGGTTGGCGGAGGTGTTGGCAGTTTACACAGGAGGTCTCCCTCCTGAACTTTGAATGGTCACCTCCTCACTCTGTCCTCACCTGGCCTTTCTGAGGCTGCACATCCTGGCTTTCCTCCTACAGGGAGGTCACAGACATATTGATTAGAGCCTTATGACTTCTTTTAACCTTAATCACCTCTTTAAAGGCCCTGTCTCAGAATACAGTAGCATTCTATCCTGATGGAATAATTCTAGAATGTAGATGTATACACAGTTGGTTTTCAAAAGTTCAGTGCATCAGTGAAGGCAAGTGTTCAGGCAGATGCGGTGAAGTCTGGACCTGGTTCCTCAGACTATGTGATCCTGCATTCCCGCCAGCTGAATAGAACCAGCGGTGCTGAAGCAAGGTGTTCAGTGTTGACATCTCCTTACGAGAGGTACTATAAGAAGAAAACTTTTATATTGATTCCTGGTGCCATTTTTATTTAGGTTAATTATGGAAATTAACAAGACTCGGACTGATCCGTGGCACCAGTCATTGGGGGGCCTAGACCGTGTGTGTGTTGTCTACTGCTGAAAGCCTCCTGAAGTGAAAGTGAAAGAAAGTGTTAGTCACTCGGTTGTGTCCAACTCTTTGGCGACCCCATGGACTATAGTCTGCCGGGTTCCTCTGTCCATGGAAATTCTCTAGACAAGAATGCTAGAGTGGGTTGCCATTTCTTCCTCCAGGGGCTCTTCCCGACCCAGGGGTCAAACCTGTGTATCCTGCATTGGCAGGCAGATTCTTCCCTGTCTGAGCCACCAGGGAAGCCCTGGCTTGTGGGAATTCTGGTCCAGAGTAGTCCTCTAATAACTATTTGTCAGCAATGGCACCCTACTCCAGTACTCTTGCCTGGAAAATCCCACGGACAGAGGAGCCTGGAAGGTGGCAGTCTATGGGGTCGCTGAGGTTCGGACACAACTGAGCGACTTCACTTTCACGTTCATGCATTGGAGAAGGAAATGGCAACCCACTCGAGTGTTCTTGCCTGGAGAATCCCAGGGATGGGGAGCCTAGAGGGCTGCCGTCTCTGGGGTCGCACAGAGTCAGACATGACTGAAGCGATTTAGCAGCAGCAGCAGCAGCAGCAACAGGACCCTCCAGGTTCAGGTGTCTCACACGTGGTATCTTTAGCCACTCCGCTGTGTTGCCTCCTACACCAGGGTCTTCCAAGCTCAGGGACAGCTCTGTTCTTCCGCCCCATCCTCAGGGAGACAGGGAAAGACAGACACGTTTCCATGTGGGTCCTCTGGTTAGAGCTCTCTTGGTCACAGACAATCCCTTTGGACCCTGTTTGTGTCACTGGGTGGTTGTGCATTAGGAGGTCGTTGTAGTAGGTCCTCTGCAGGAAGTCTTGCTGGGTGGCCCTGAAGATGTAAACATTTTGAAGAACAAGGAATGGAGTCTTAACCATCAGACGAGGCAGAACTGCTTTGGCGGCTCCACGTCTCAGTTCTGACTCCGACTCTTCTCTCTGCCACAGAACCAAAGCCAGAACTCCACCTCTGTCCGTCCTGCCCTCCGGATCTCTGCAGTCAGAAATTCCACGTGCAGCAGGTGCTGTGTAGTCCCCCACCCTGGATCTTCACGTGCTTGTATGCCGAAGATCCCGTGCAGCCAGGAGACCTGTGCCTGGAGGACCAGCAGCAGCAGGCCGCTGGTGGTAGTGCCTGGATCGAGGAAGCGGAAGGGCAGGAGAGGGAAGGTGCCCTGCCTTTGTTTGGAAAGACAGAGAAAAGTACTGTAGAAGTATTCCCCAGGCCACCCCAGAGGCAGCCAGTCTTCTCTGGGGGTGGGGTCCCAGGTATGGAGATAGAGGCCGGCCCGGCACAAATGGGGACCCCTGAGGAAACAGACAGGCTGTTGAAGAGGATCGAAGTCCTGGGGTTTGGGACTGTCAACTGTGGAGAGTGTGGACTGGGTTTCAGCAAGATGACGAACCTGCTCAGTCACCAGAGGATCCACTCTGGGGAGAAGCCCTACGTGTGTGGGGTGTGTGGGAAGGGCTTCAGTTTAAAGAGGAGCCTGGACGGACACCAGAATGCGCACTCAGGGGAGAAGCCCCTCCTGTGTGGGGAGTGTGGGCGGGGCTTTAAACAGAGGTCGAAGCTCATCATACATGAGAGGACACACTCTGGTGAGAAGCCGTACATGTGCTGTGAGTGCAGGCGAGGCTTCAGCGATAAGTCGAACCTCATCGTCCACCAGAGGACACACTCTGGGGAGAAGCCCTACGTGTGCCAGGAGTGCGGGAAAGGATTCAGCCAGAAGTCAGCCGTCGTCAGGCACCAGAGGACACACCTGAAGGAGAAGACCATCGTGTGTGGCAACTGTGGGCTGGGCTTCAGCGACAGGTCGAACCTCATCTTGCACCAGAGGACACACTCAGGGGAGAAGCCATACTCCTGCAAAGAGTGTGGGTGGTGCTTCCAGCAGAGGTCCACACTCGTCAACCACCAGAGGACACACTTGAAGGAGAAGCCTTACATGTGTGGTGTGTGTGGACACAGATTCAGCCAGAATTCAACCCTTATCTCGCACAGGCGCACACACACTGGGGAGAAGCCTTACGTGTGTGGGGTATGTGGGTGGGGCTTCAGTCTCAAGTCCCATCTCAACAGGCACCAGAACTCGCACTCCAGGCACAAGCCCATCGTGTGCAAGGACTGCGGGCGTGTCTTCAGCCAGCAGTCCAACCTCATCCGACACCAGAGAACGCACTCGGGGGAGAAGCCCCTGGTGTGTGCGGAGTGCGGGCGAGGGTTCAGCCAGAAGTCCAACCTCGTGGAACACCAGAGGACGCACTCCGGGGAGAAGCCGTACGTGTGCAGGGAGTGTGGGCGGGGCTTCCGCCACCAGTCAGGCCTCATCCGGCACTGCAGCACGCACACAAGGGAACAGCCGTTCAACTGCCGGTGGTGCGGGCGAGGCTTTGGCAACAAGTCCGCCCTGCTCATGCACAAGTGGTCACACTTGGAAGAGAACTCCTATCTGTGCACAGAGTGTGGCCAAGGCTTTCCCCACAAGAAACAACTTATCCTCCACCAGATGACACACCAGGGGAGGACGCCGCACGTGTGCAAGGCATGCGGGCAAGGCTTCAGCCAGAAGAGCCACCTCAACAGACACAGGAGAAATGTGTGCCCACCACAGACCACCGTTTCAGTCTGACACTGAGGCTCCGCCGGAGCATCCTCCTGACCCCCTCACCCGCTCAAGAGCGCAGACTAAATCAAAACATTTTACACTCTTCTTGAAACACATTCCCTAAGCGGTCAAAAAGACATTTGAACTCAGTTTACTTCCTCTACCCCAAGTCGTCGTGTTTGGGGCCTTTTGCTCTAATAAAACTCTGCTGCTTTACAAATCTGTGGCCTCAACTGTGTCTCTCATTCACTCACCTATAAAGGTAAAGAATCAGGGGTGGTACAGAAATCTCGAGCTTCTGAGGCCATGGTTCTGCAGTAATTCAGTCCTTTGGATGACCTAAGAACTGAGTCAGTCTGATTCTTGGACAGTCTGGTCCTTTGTAGAGGGAGAGGATCCCGGAACTGTGTTCAGGGGATATGGGCAAGGGAGGGGGTCTTCCAGGAAACACAACCTCCCCTAAGCTGCTCACTCTCACCTGCAGCCCCCGCCCCACTCTCCCCCAGCTCCTGTGGCAGCCCTACTGGCTTGCCTCCTCCTCGCTCTCAGATGTCTCCACTTCTGCCTTTGCTGAGTCAAATCAGCGGTTAGGACCACTGCTACTGCTTAGAGTTAGGGTAAACACACCACAAATAATTGTGAGTCAGCTGGTTAACCTAGAAGAAATGAACAAACATCTAAACACTTAAATCATGTATAAGCAGGAAATCTGAACAGACCAGCATGAAGAAGGAGATTGAGTTAGTAATCAAAAACCTTCCAAAAAAGCCTGAAATCAGATGGCCTTATTGGCAACTTCTAGCATTTAAAGGATTAATACCCATTCTCAAAATCTTACCAAAAAAGACTTCCTAAATCATTCTGTGAGACCAGTATTACCCTACTAGCAAAACCTGACAGAGACAACACAAGAAAACTACAGACCCTAACCCCTATGGATATAGAGGGAGAAACCCTCGACACAGTATTAGCAACCAAATCCAGTAGCATATGAGAAGGATTTTCACACTGTGACTGAGTGGTTTCCTGGCTCAACATAGCAAAATAGCAAAAAAAGTCAATACATCATGTTAATAGAATAAAAGCGGGGGAGAGGGGGGGGAAGCAAACACATTCCATTTATATGAAATACCCAGGATAAGCCACAGCAAAGAGACAGAAGGCATGATAGTGGCTGCCAGAGACTAAGAGAAGAGGAAATGGGGATGACTGTTCCCCATTAACAATAAAGGACTGCCCTTGTGGGTAATAAAAATGTTGTGGAACTCGATGGTAATGATGGCTGCAGAACATTGGAAATGTTAAAAACCATTGAACTGTGTACTTTAAAAACGGTCAAAATGGTAAAGTTTATATTACCTGAATCTTAACCTCAGTTAAAACTTTTAAATCTTACCCACTCAAATATTGTCATTGGATGAAAAATAAAAGCCTGGGGCCACAAAAATATCTGGGACTTAAGAATTGCTGACATAAGATAAAACACAAGACACACTCAGTAAAACCCTAAACTGGCAGCGACTGCATTTCAATTGTTAAAAAAAATTAAGTTTTCCAATGCAAATTCTTTGTCATATTTGGAAGCAACTCAAATGAATGAGAGAAATGGTTCTGAGAAACCAGAGGCTTTGCTCTATTTTTAGATCAGAGCTGATTGTTTGGGATTGCTAAATCCTCTGAGTGTCTATTTATTAATCTGTTAAGTGTGAAAGCAAACATTTCAGAAGCAGGTGTAGCTACCCTGCTGGCCAGCCAGACTAAGTGCCCGGCTCTATAATGTCAGTTTGGGGAGAAGAAAGAAAGGAAAATGTAGTGTTCTGATCTCTGCTCTCAAGCTGCATACAGTATTATCGAGAAGAACTCAGTCCTTACGGAATACCAGGACAGTCCACAGCGAAAGGCCGTGTCTGTGCCCCTGTGTCTCGGTCCTCCCGATCAGCCAGAGGGGCTTTGCACAGAGGAGAGGTGTAGCCAGGGATGTTCTCATCAAAGATGGGGAACTGCCTGTAGGATCAAGGAATGATGACAAGGACCTAGAAAGTCAGAGGAGAGAAAGCCGAACCCAGGAAAAATCGGAGGGAGAATTTTTAGGTATGAAAACAACAGCTATAGATTCCACAGAAGAAGACTCCTGTGGCTGGACTTTAGGAGGTGTATTAGGGAAGTAAGATAAATTGTTACAAATGGTCAGGTCAAATCCTCAGTTCAGTTCAGTTGCTCAGTCGTGTCCGACTCTTTACGACCCCATGAATCGCAGCACGCCAGGCCTCCCTGTCCATCACCAACTCCCGGAGTTCACTCAGATTCACATCGATCAAGTCAGTGATGCCATCCAGCCATCTCATCCTCTGTCGTCACCTTCTCCTCCTGCCCCCAATCCCTCCCAGCATCAGAGTCTTTTCCAATGAGTCAACTCTTCCCATGAGGTGGAGTTTCAGCTTTAGCATCATTCCTTCCAAAGAAATGCCAGGGCTGATCTCCTTTAGAATGGACTGGTTGGATCTCCTTGCCAAGGATCTCTCCAAGGGACTCTCAAGAGTCTTCTCCAACACCACAGTTCAAAAGCATCAATTCTTCAGCGCTCAGCCTTCTTCACAGTCCAACTCTCACATCCATACATGACCACAGGAAAAAGCATAGCCTTGACTAGACGGACGTTAGTTGGCAAAGTAATGTCTCTGCTTTTCAATATGCTATCTAGGTTGGTCATAACTTTTCTTCCAAGGAGTAAGCATCTTTTAATTTCATGGCTGCAGTCACCATCTGCAGTGATTTTGGAGCCCCAGAAAATAAAGTCTGACACTGTTTCCACTGTTTCCCCATCTATTTCCCATGAAGTGATGGGACCAGAGCCATGATCTTAGTTTTCTGAATGTTGAGCTTTAAGCCAACTTTTTCACTCTCCTCTTTCACTCTCATCAAGAGGCTTTTTAGTTCCTCTTCACTTTCTGCCATAAGCGTGGTGTCATCTGCATAGCTAGGTTATTGATATTTCTTCTGGCAATCTTGATTCCAGCTTGTGTTTCTTCCAGTCCAGTGTTTCTCATGATGTACTCTGCATATACGTTAAATCAGCAGGGTGACAATATACAGCCTTGATGTACTCCTTTTCCTATTTGGAACCAGTCTGTTGTTCCATGTCCAGTTCTAACTGTTGCTTCCTGACCTGAATACAGATTTCTCAAGAGGCAGGTCAGGTGGTCTGGTATTCCCATCTCTTTCAGAATTTTCTACAGATGTAGACAAACGTAGCTGACTCCAAGACCCTGGAAAACAGTTCGGGCCAATGTTTTGTCTAGATTCCGAGCCACTTGGAGGACAAGCAGATCTTAAAACAACCTTGATTAGTGCTGGCAGGTAAGGTCGATTTGACTCATCACCCATGGTATCACTGCCCCATGCCAGGGACTGGAAGGAGGTACCAAAATCTCATGCCTGCAGATGTTTGGTCTCTGGGGAGATGGGCATGTGACTGGGGAGAACTGGTTGGACAGGTCATCTCTGTAGAGGGAGGGGCAGACGGGCTGGGGTTGGAGCCTACCAACCCGGAGCTGAGGAGTCAGGCAACGCTCTGGGGCCCTGGTGGGATCTCAGAGCAGAACCAGAGAAGAGGCTGTGGTGATGGCTAAGGCCGCTGGTCCAGGAGACCCGGGCAACTCAGGAAGGGCATTTGGGTTTCTCATGAGGACAGTTGTGGGTGCCAGAGTTGTGGGGGAGGCCAGGCCTGAGCAAGGGCAGGGCCAGGAGTTGGGTCACAGGGTTGGGACCACAGGGCAGGCATCATGCCAGCCGGTGGGTGTGGGTGACCTGGGCACAGAGGGCGTGGGGGGCCCACGGGGTATGTACTGGCATTGCCCTGGCGAACGGTGACAGAGAGCCAAGCAAAGTGACTTGGAAGCCCATCAGTGCTGAAGGCAAAGACCCCAGAAAAGGGACAAGACAGGAGTGAAAAGAGCAGATTCAAGGACTGGTCCTCAGTGCCCCCAGAGACCGAGCACCGGTATCTGCACAGAGCAGCAAGGGAGGCCACCCTGGTCACAGGACTGCGGCCTGAGGGCACCCTGACAGAGGTAGGGACTCCTGGGGCCTCCCTGCAGCTGGGGGTGGCTGGAGAGGCTGCAGGGAGGAGACCCCGGCCCTGCTGGGCCACTGGCAACCCTCAGGCAGGAGGAACCTTGTCTCCAGGCCCGTTGGGTGGGAGGGCCCGAGGGGAGACAGGCCCCCTACAGCCCCCGCCCTCCCTGGCTTGTGGGCGATAGCATGTGCTGGGCCCTAGGCTCTGTGCTTGGAGTCGTGGGCCTCACCTTTCAGAACTGGAACCAAGTGCTTATTGACAGAAGTCACTGGCCAAGTTCAGTTCCCAACGGTGGGGCCTTCAGCTCCAGGAGGCCACCATCAGCCCCACCACGTGCAGTTTGCTTCTTTAAAACCACAAGAGACTCAGCTGTTTCGGGTCTCTGCCCTTGAAACACTGTTTTAAAGGGCTCCACTGATTAGGTTAGGCCCACCTGGGACAACCTCTTTTGATTAAATCAATTAATTGCTCTTGTTATTTTTAAATGACATCACAGGCTCTTGTCACCTCTGCCACATAAGATAGTCCAGTCTCAGGAGCAACTCCCCTTGGTATTCCCAAACACGTGACTCACTGGGCATCACCTCGGACCAGCCTGTCTCGCCTGGTCCCCGGCATGTTGTACCCCCATTTGAGAAAGAAAGAGAGTGAAAACGGGGCTGAATATCAAAGAAAAAGGACAGTGGACTAAAGCAGTGCATGAGCCAAGAGTTCTCCAGAGAAACAGAGCCGATGGGATAGACGTACACTATAATAGGGAGAGATTTATTACAGGAACTGGCTAGCGCTCCTCGTGAAGGCTGAGAATCCTCACCTCCTGATGTCTGCAGCTGAGACTCAGGGAAGCTGGCCACCTGGTTCCAGTTTGAGTGCAGAGGCCAGAGAACCAGGAGCATGGGTGGTGTCGGCCTAGTCTGAGGGCAGGATAAGGGGTCCCAGCTCAGGAGCCAGGCAGGGGGCGTGAGTGCTCCCCTCCTCCACCTGGTTGTCCAACCCCCACCCCGTCCACCCGTGTGATGTCATCACGGCAGGAGCAGGGACAGGTGGGCGCACCTAGGAGGCTAGGGAGGCGGGGAGCGGGTAGGGCTTGGAAAGAAGCTTGGGGTCCCCTGTCCTGTGATGAGGAAGTTGTCCAAGGCCTGAGAGCACTGGGGGACGAGCGGGTAGTAAATTTAATTTCTTCAACATGAGCCAAATCTGGATCTGTTTGTTGTATAAATGTCCACTTAAAATAGCTAAGAAAATGGCCAGAAAAAGAGCTAACAGCTAACTCTGAATACTTCGTTGACATGCTTTCTATATTAATCTATACAGTAAGTATCCGTTTTAGGCAACCTTGGTGGAAAAGGAAGGAAAGTGTTTTTTCGAGCTTGCTGACTGAGGACAGAGCCTCCTTCAGACCACCTCTCACTGACTCACCTGGATTCATTCTGTGTACTTACTCCCCACATGGCCCCTCAAAGTCCTTACCTCTTTCTTTTTTTAAATTAATTTATTTTAATTGGAGGCTAATTACGTTACAACAGTGTAGTGGTTTTTGCCATACATTGACATGAGTCAGCCATGGGTGTACATGTGTCTGCCATCCTGAACCCACCTCCCACCTCTCCTGATGGTCCTGCCTCTCACACCCTGGGGAGCTGAGCACAGCGGGAGCCATGGGAACGGAGGTGGGTGCTCCTGGGGCAGGGGATCCAATCAACAGCTGAGCCTGGCTTCACCCTCAGGGTCCTTCCCTTGAGGGGACGCCGTCGGCTGCCCGCCTTGTGGGGAAGTCACTAGAGCAGCCCGGGAGGTGGCGGCTGGGGGCGGGGGGGTGGGGTGTGGGTAGGTGTGTGTGTGTGCATGGCCACTGGGGGTGCCCCCTTCCCCGCCCCACCTCGTCCTCTCACAGGGGTTGGTCCCCAGTGAACACCCACCCTCTTCTGCCCCAAAGTGTCTCAGTACCCGCTTCTAGAGGGCCTCGCCCTGAACAGGCTCCACTGTGAGGGGCCCCGGCTGTCCTGAAAGATGTGAGGGGAAGGGAGACGGGTCGGGGGTTCACTTGACTCCCCTGTCCACTGCGCCCTTTATGTGGCCACTGGGCCTCTGACCTTGGAGCAAGGGTCGCTGCCGTTCAAGCCTACAACCCCACTGGGGCTCCCGTCTGACTCTTCACCCGTCCCCTGCAGACAGGCGTCCACCCTGGGAAACGAAGTGCAGGCGGCAATGCCAGCAGCCACCCTGACAGGGTCTATACCTTATGGTCATGACTTAATTATTCTAAGTTAACGAATATCCTATTTTCAGAGGTTCACAGAAACAATTCTGAGACTCTGTGATGGCAACGTCAGCACATTAGGACGAAGACTGAGACGATAATCTGAAAAAAGGAATGAATCAAAGTTTCACATTCCTGTAACTGGTTTATTTGAAGCTTACCTGTCACACAGAGAACAAGCCATAACAATGTGAATATCGGTGAGTTCAGCTTCATAGGGAAAGACTGTAATAAGCTCAATCTTTATGCACTAATTTGGAACCAATTTACTAGATATATTAAGCAAATAACATGCAGAGCAGTATGTGGTTTCCCGCTATTTGTCTTAGAAGAAGGGACAGAATATAGGTGTGTTACTTTCACTTAACGTTTGCGTGTACTCTACACGAACACATACATATATGACATACACTTGCTTATATAATCCTATGCTACTTTTGGAAACACACAACTGACACGGAGGTCACTGGTGGTCTGAGGAGGGATGTGAGTGGTCTTGGGGCAGGGATGGGAGGGAGACTTCACTACACGATTTTACACTTCTTTGCTTAGAACCATATGCAATTATTGGGAAAGACTGAAGGCAAAAGGAGAAGGGGGTGGCAGAGGATGAGATGGTGAGATAGCATCACCGACTCAAGGGATGCGAATCTGAGTAAACTCCGGGAGAGAGTGAAGGATGGAGGAACCTGGCATGCTACAGTCCACTGGGTCACAAAGAGTTGGACGCGACTTAAAGACTGAACAACAGCAGTGTGCAATTACTGTGTACTGAGAAATAAATTAAGATTCAAGAGCAAATTCAAAGACAAGCAGCAACACACCACTAGTGTATACTACGTTCAACAGGATCCAGGGCATTTGGGGAAATACTCAGGGAGTGTGGGCATGGGTGGTTTACACTGTCACATAATTTTTTAAAATCTTATGAGTGGCTCTCAAGCCCAATTTCCAAACCTCGAATATGCATTTGGAAGGAAGCGAACATAGCACAGCCAGAGCTGGGTGGCCTCTCTGAATGATGCCCATGGGGCCCTCGGGCTTAGCGTTCATCCAGGCCAAGCTTAGCAGCAAAGAGCGAGGTGACAGGCTCATCCCCAGTTTCCAGGGCCAGGTCGTACGCTGTCTGGCCTCTCGCGTTCTTCTTCTGGACACTGGCGTTGCATCTGTGAAGGAAAATGGGGGTGAGCTGATGGATTCCAGTCCCTGAGCCTCAGGGCCTGACTTCTCCCTGCTGCTGAGGCTCCTGGGCCCCCGTCCCAAACTTCCCCTGAGAGGCCACCATGACCCAGCCCTCAAGGGCGGCTCTACCCTGAGCCCTTCTGACGGGCTCTGTGATCTCACGCATCCAATGCCAGTCCTGACAGAGGGTTCCCATAGCCTCCACAACCCACAACCAGGTGGATTTAAGGGGGGAAGCATTTTCATTGTGCTTTGAAAAGCTCTTAGTGCCTTGGGAGCCATGGTGGGATGGTGGCCCCCATTCACTGGGTCAGCTGTTTGGGCACCAGGACCCCCTGAAATCCTCATAGACCAACAGGGGGATCACCGTGGCAGTTGGGGTGTCCCCCAGAGGCCAAGGAACGTACCCCAGTAAGGCAGCGATGCACTCCCTTCCTGCCCGGCCAAGCAGAGTTGCTTCATGAAGAGCTGTATTTTGGAGCCTGTTTGGGTGGGAAAAAATCCCTGGCTAAATCCTTGGTTAGCATCCTCGAGAGACTGGAGAGGGGCAGGCACAACGGGGCCTTGGTTTCACCCATGACCTACTTAACTAACCCAGGAAAATCTCCTGACTCTCCCCTTTCTGCTCCTTTCCTTGGAAGATTAGCAGGGTAAGCTTTGATATCAGAGAGAAAGTTTTATAGTGAGAAATCCCACAAGGATCTGGTTTGTAGTCAATTTATACTAATAAAACACTATGTTGGTATATTTTCTGCAAGAGTTCATGGAAGTGTGGGACATCGTCTCACCCTTGGCTTGAATCCTGGCGACTGTCCTATGACAATACCTTTCAGGGCTGAGGCTCCTATTCTTGTGTGGGGACAATGACCTTGGCTTCAGTGAGTGTGGCTTGTGTGATATGAAAACAAACACCAGCCTTAGAGCCCTGAGGGCAGGCCTGAGAGGTCAGACAGCATATTTTGCCATGTGCCAGACTCTCTCTCCACGTTGCCTGGTCAGCGTGGCCCAGTGAGGGAGCAGTGGCTGTCACAGTGGAGGAAGGGGTGGTACCTGCATTCCAGAACTCACGAAAGGCTCCTGATCAGAGGTGGCAGGAGTGATGGAAGGTGGGTGTCATGGCTGGAGACAGAAATGAGATGAGCAGCTGAAGGTCTGCATTCTCCTGGCCCCTGGTCCTTCCCTCGACACCACCACCCTGTCCCCTGCACGTGCAGATGTATCTGCAGCCATAAACGTATCCCAGTGGAGAAAAAATGTGGTGGCCTCTTTTCTGAAGATGATACATGGAGCCTCTGGTGAGAACCAGGTCAGCAACTCCCATGCCCAGAGGGAAGCCTTCCATTTGTCCCAGCCTGAAAGTAGCTTCACAGACTCGCCAAGCCCCCCGTCATTTGATAAGCTCCTGCTATATACACAGAATTCCCACCCACCTAGCCCATTTCCCATTCGCAAACCTGAATGGATGATAAAGGATTGTGCACATCTGAGAAAAACTGGCAGCATCAAAGAGAAAAAAGCCGAGACACAGAAACATGAGAAATTTAAAATGACTTAAGACGACATAAGACAAAACCAGAGGCTGTGAAGAAGCAGCAATCAGAACCAAAAGGCACTCTTAGAAAGTAAACTTCCAGATGTTCAAGTTGGATTTAGAAAAGGCAGTGGAACCAGAGATCAAATTGCCAACACCCATTGGGTCATAGGAAAAAGCAAGAGAGTTCCAGAAAAACATCTACTTCTGCTCTATTGACTATGCCAAAGCCTTTCACTGTGTGGATCACAACAAACTGTGGAAAATTCTTAAAGAGATGGGAATACCAGACCACCTTACCTGCCTCCTGAGTAATCTGTATGCAGGTCAAGAGGCAACAGTTAGAACTGGACATGGAACAACAGCTGCTGCTGCTGCTGCTAAGTCACTTCAGTTGTGTCCGACTCTGTGTGACCCCATAGACAGCAGCCCACCAGGCTCCCCCGCCCCTGGGATTCTCCAGGCAAGAACACTGGGGTGGGTTGCCATTTCCTTCTTCAATGCATGAAAATGAAAAGTGAAAGTGAAGTCGCGCAGCCGTGTCCAACTCTTAGTGGACTGCAGCCCACCAGGCTCCTCCATCCATGGGATTTTCCAGGCAAGAATATTGCAGTGGGTTGACATTGCCTTCTCCTGGAACAACAGACTGGTTCCAAATAGGGAAAGGAGTATCTCAGGGTTGTACACTGTCACCCTGCTTATTTAACTTATATGGAGAGTATATCATGCGAAATGCTGGGCTGGATGAAGCACAAGCTGGAATCAAGATTGCTGGGAGAAATATCAATAACCTCAGATATGCAGATGACACCACCCTTATGCAGAAAACAAAGAAGAACTAAAGAGCCTCCTGATGAAAGTGAAAGAGGAGAGTAAAAATGATAAAAAGTGAAAATATTAAAACTCAACATTCAGAAAACGAAGATCATGGCATCTGGTCCCATCACTTCATGGCAAATAGATGGGAAACAATAGAAACAGTGACACTTTATTTTCCTGGGCTCCAAAATCACTGCAGACAGTGACTGCAGCCATGAAATTAAAAGATACTCGCTCCTTGGAAGAAAAGCTATGACCCACCTAGACAGCATATTAAAAAGCAAAGACATTACTTTGCCAACACAGGTTCATCCAGTCAAAGTTATGGTTTTTCCAGTAGTCATGTATGGATGTAAGAGTTGGACCATAAAGAAAGCTGACCGCCAAAGAATTGATTCTTTTGAACTATGGTGTTGGAGAAGACTCTTGAGAGTCCCTTGGACTGCATGGAGAGCCACCCAATCAATCCTAAAGGAAATGAGTCCTGAAGATTCATTAGAAGGACTGATGCTGAAGCTGAAACTCCAATACTTTGGCCACCTGATGTGAAGAACTGACTTATTAGAAAAGACCGTGATGCTGAGAAAGATTGAAGGCAGGAGAAGACAGGGATGCCAGAGGATGAGATGATTGGATGGCATCACTGACTGGACGGACATGAGTTTGAGCAAACTCTGAGAGTTGGTGATGGACTGGGAAGCCTGGCATGCTACAGTCCATGGGATCACAAAGAATTGGACACAACTGAGTGACTGAACTGAACTGAATTGAGGAAGTAAAGAAGCTGACTGTTGAAATAAAGAGTAGCTAGCAAGAGAGCCAAGAAAAGCTCTTTAAACAGAGAGACAAGGGGAGATGAAAAATATGGGGAAAGAAATTTAAAAAGACAGATAGAGGGGGTCAATTCAAGAGGCCCACCATTAACTCATAAGAATTTTAGAGAGACATTAGAAAAAACAGAAGAAACTTCCCCTGAAAAGACACATGACTTTTCAGACTGAAAGGGCCACCTGGATGAGTGAACAACAGTACATCAAAAAAATACCGATGTGAAATCTCAGAACATCAGTGATAAATGCTTCCAGGAGGAACCAAGAGCTCACAAGTAAGGAAGAATTGGCTGTAGCATTTGCATGGGCTATGCTGGATGCTAGAAATCATCAGAACACGGCTTACTAAGACGTGAGGAAAAGTCATTTTGAAGACAGAAATTAATATCAAGATATTAGTCAAGAGTGAAGACAAAAGAAAGTCATTCTTGACATTCAAGGACTCAAAAGTTTTTCCTACATACCCTTTCTGAAGAGGTTACCTAAGCCCACACTCCAGACTGAGAAGGGTCGAAACCAAGAGATAAAGAGTGAAGAGTAACTCCAGGTGGATTCCAGTGGAGAGAAATGCCATGATGAGCACTCTGCAGCAGGGCCAGAGCTGTCGGGCAAAACCTGACTGATGAGTGTGCATGCTCTGAGAAGACAGCCCCTAAGGGGAAAAGCCCTGAACAAGCAAGGAACCAGGTAAGACGACAGATGTGGTGAATGTGTGTTCTCTTTCAAATCAGAAAAATAGCAAAGGCAATCAGAAAGTCCAGGGGAATCAAAGATACACAAAACATGAACAACTTAGTCATGGATTGCAGGAAAAAAACAAAAACGAAATGTGGCCTGATTTTGAATAATCTATGGTGTGTAAGAAGAATCCATTTGACAGTTCTGGTGAGAAAATTTTACTTTCACTGGTCTAAGTGGTGGTGTTTTCTTGAACCAACAAACAATAAAATTAATCAGAATATAGCAATGAATGATACTTATGTAGCTATTATAATGCAATTACTCTTCATACTTTTCAACCATTGGAATCAACCTATGGATGAAGAATGAACGTCTTAGTTATGTTAACACAAGTAAACATAACTGTGATTCGTGCTGTAAAAACTAATCATTGACTAACAGAAGTTGTGGGATGGAAGGGGAAGGAAAGACAGAGGTGAAGATATAGAGCACTAATACATACTTGGCAGAAAGTGAAGAGGAACTAAAAAGCCTCTTGATGAAAGTGACAGAGGAGATGAAAAAGCTGGCTTCAAGCTCAACATTCAGGAAACTAAGATCATGGCATCTGGTCCCATTACTTCATGGAAATAGATGGGGAAACAGTATAAGACTTTATTTTTTTGGGCTCCAAAATCACTGCAGATGGTGATTGCAGCCATGAAATTAAAAGATGCTTACTCCTTGGAAGAAGAGTTATGACCAACCTAAATAGCATATTCAAAAGCAGAGACATTACTTTGCCAACAAAGGTCCATCTAGTCAAGGCTATGTTTTTTCCAGTGGTCATGTATGGATGTGAGAGTTGGACTGTGAAGAAACCTGAGCACCAAAGAATTGATGCTTTTGAACCAGTCCATTCTAAAGGAGATCAGTCCTGGTTGTTCTTTGGAAGGAATGATGCTGAAGCTGAAACTCCAGTACTTTGGCCACCTCATACGAAGAGTTGACTTATTAGAAAAGACCCTGATGCTGGGAGGGATTGGGGTCAGGAGGAGAAGGGGACAACAGAGGATGAGATGGCTGGATGGTATCACCGACTCGATGGACATGAGTCTGAGTGAACTCCAGGAGTTGGTGATGGACAGGGAGGCCTGGTGTGCTGCAATTCATGGGTTCGCAAAGAGTTGGACAAGAGTGAGAGACTGAACTGAACTGAACTGAACATAATTGTACACATTTGTCAGTACACACGGGTCAGTCAAGTGATATCACTGAAAGATGATAATCAATGTAGAGGAGTTCAGGACTATCACTGTTATTTTCACAGTAATTAGTAAAGAACCAAAAACAGTAACAGAATGATCAAAACGTGATGGTGGGGTCAGCAAGTGTAATCACCATTTATCACAGCAGGAATCAACAGATGCTATCTGAGCATGCTAGATCAGGAATGACCCATTTAAGTGTACTGTTTAGTGACAGAGATATAGCTGACTCCCAGGAGAACTTTAAAATATTTACACTAGTTGTCCTTGAAGACAGAACTGCGGATGAAGAGGTGAAGGTAGCGGAGGCCTGCCAAGCTCTTTCACAGGACGTGGTTTTCTTCAGGAATGTCCACATCTTATTCTGATACAATTGAAAAGTTACTTGGTGTGTATGGATTGTTTTCAGCCATCATACACAGTTTAAGAAATCTTTCTGCCAGCCCAGTCATAAATAAGACAATGTCACTAGGACGGGTCCAGAAATGATGAAACAGGTAAACAAACCTCCCACGCCACTCTGTACCTGAAGCAAGCCTGTCCCAGACTAACTCTGGCAGCCTCTGCTCTGGTCCTGGGGGATGGTGGGGGGGCCTCTCCTGACCACACCACGCTCGACTCTCTTACCTGGCTTTATTTTCCTTGCAGCACTTCGCATTCTCTGCAATGACTCACTCATCTGCTTACTTGTTTATTGTCTGTCTCCTCCACTACCCTCTGAGCTCTATGAGGGAGGGGTCTGTCTCCATCACTGCTGTATGTCCACTGCCTAGAATGCTGACCAGCACACAGCAGGTGCTCAGAACCCACTAGTGAGATGAATACACCAGTGAAGAGAATGAACAGACAGAGAAACTTGGGGAAGGGCTGTTGCCTCCTAGACCCACATGACTTGCAAGAATTGCAGGTAAACATGTCTATGAACCTCTGCCTCCAATGGTGGGTAAGGGAAGCCCCTGCCTGATTCTGGCTCCAGAGTCGGAACTGTCCAGGTGATAAGACTTTCCATTTTCCAGAAAGTGAGAAACTTAGCACTTTCAACTGGTTTTTGCTGCAGCAGAACTCTCAGCACCAAGCCACCTCAGTGGTTTCAGGTCTCATCTAATTTTAGATCTTAGCATTCATGTGTGTTCCATTCCGCCAGCTTACCTGGCCAAGGACCCTGGTCCCAGGGAAATCGGTGCTGTGATTGGCTAGTTCCTCCTCATCTTTCTCCAGAGGCAGGAAGTGAGAATGGCTGTGTGCCTTACACCTGAATTCCCATGGCTTTCCAAAGATCTGCCTTTGGTTTGAGGCAAACAGTAGCTTCTGGCAACTAAGATTTGGGGATCAGCCTTCATATTGCTGCTGGTGGTGGTGGTGATACTATTATTCGTTTGAGCAGATCAACATCACTGACCTGTGGGGCATGGGGAAAATCCCATGTCGGAACAGCACTGTGAGGCCATCTCCTTACTGAGGGCCACACTGGGCCATCTCTTAACATCTCGGTGTTTGTAAGAATGGGCTTTCATCCCTGCTACTCAGACGGTGGCACCTGGACCATTGGCCTCTCCTGAGAGCTTGTTAGAGATGCAGGATCTCACCCCCGGCCACACCCAGATCCACTGAATGTGCATTTTAACAAGGTTCTTGGGTGATTCATACACGTTACAGTATAAGAAGCACTTCTGAAGTTCATCTTCTTAGAGCTTGGGGCATTAAAAAAATACACCTGCCCTTTCCTTGAGGTGAAAATGTGGAGCTGGGAGGGCTTGGCGACATTTAACAGCAACAGAAGAATTCAGAACTTAGACCCAGTCCTAATACCTCTCTGGGCTATTCTCCCTGGACCCTCTCATCCCCATCTTATGCACTGTCCATCACTGAGCAGTTGACACTTTCCACTCAAATCCTGACAACCCACCTTTTCATTACCACAGCGTCGTGACTGCTACCACTAGACGCCAATCACTGGGCTCCTCTCGGGCACCTCAAAACACTCATTTCATCCTCCACGAACTCTATGACGTGAGCACAATCACCCCCATTTGACAGATGAGGAGAATATGCTCACTTTCTCCACATTTTGCCCTCTCCTGCCTCCAAACTGTTCCGTCACCACAGAAGCCTCCCTCTTCCCCTTCCCCCCCCCCCCGTTAGCAAAATCCCCAGGGGTCACCTTCACAGTGTGTTTCTCATGAGGTCTTTCAGGTCACATCTCCTGGGCTCTAAGACACTTGAATTCTTTGCTTGTCTGCTCCGCACACGTGTGGGTGCCTCCTGGTGCCCTTAAAGGTGCCAGGGCCAGCAGGTCACGTGTGACACAGTGCTCGCTCCTCTCTCGGGGAGCTGAGACCACCCAGTTACACATTCAGGGTGAGGGGTGTACAGCATGCTGGGGGCCTGACCATGGAGGTCTCGGTCACACCAGCCTCCTCCTCGTCCTTCATCCTCCCGCCTCCCTGGTGGTAGAAGGCTTAGCTGTCACTTCACACCCTTGGGTTCTGGGGGGCTTCATCACGCATTTCCCATTTGAACTTATTTAGTCACAGGGTCAGAGCATCTCCCAAGTAGACTCCTGACCTCCTGCCTTCAGAGCTCTCCCCAGACTGAGAGCAGACGGTGTTACAGTTTACTGAATGAAGGTGGTGTGGGGGTGAGGGGGGCTGGGTTGCTGATGGCTACATCTTCCAGGTTAGTAATTGATATTTCCTATGTAGGCACAGTTCATTTGGGAAAATGATAAACCTTCATTGTATACTCTGCTCCTCAGACTGACTCCAACACAGCGAGGGCATTAAGATGGAACACACTCTACTGTCAGAACATCAAGCTGTGAGTTTGTTCCTCTGACTAGCTAGTCGTCGTCTTATCAGACCTTCCAGAACACGGTTTTGCACAGCAAGTACACCACGGTACTCTGTGAATTTGTATCATAAAGACACTTTTCTACCAATGCAGAGCAATGCAAACTGTTTACCCTGATCTAGGTATCTCGGTGAATCAAGGTACACTCTCTGTGCGTAAACCCTGAATTATCTAACAATACACCTCCACGGTGAACCTCTAAGTACACTGATAGCTGCATTTGCCTCACCTGCCTCCTGGGGCAGAGCTCAGAGGCACGAAGTTTGAAACTGTTCACAGTTTGAAATTGTGAAGAAGCCCAGCTCCTGCCCCAAAGCAAACCACTTCTCCATGTCCCTCTCCTCGCGAGGCCTTCCATCTGTGCTTCTGAAGTTTGCTGGTAAGAGGTATCAGCTTTAGTGGAGGATGTGTATTACTCCTTGGCCATCCACTTTCTCTCCAGGAAATGGTGAAGGACGGGGAAGCCTGGTGTGCTGCAGTCCATGGAGTCGCAAAAAGTTGGACACGACTGAGTGACTGAACAAGATCCCCATTCTGCTGAGTATGAGTTTCTTCTGATAAGAAAGACACAAACTGGGGAGCCAGAAATCCTAGGGAGGGGCTTTCTACTGCCTGCCAGGATGCTTAACAGAGGTTACTTCTGTAGAGACCACCTGGGTGACCTCTCTCCATCAGCTCCCCAGCTCGGGGTGGGAAAGAGCATGTGAGTCCTTGTTTTCAAAGGGCCCCTTCTATAAGAAAGTCTGATCTCCGAGGGGCTTATGCCTAAGATCTCAGCGGAGCCTTGAGCTCATGTCCTGGATCCAGCTGAGAGACGGAGGGCAGGAGGACTCAGGCCCAACCATTTCGAACTAGCAAATACTAACCAGTCTTAGCAGAATTGGCTCTCAGTGGAAAAATCTGCTTTCCGAACCCCATCCTACATGACCCATAAACTGTTAACAGTAACCAAGACAACACAGGGGGAAGTGTAAAAGGGCTGTTACAACACTCAGCCAGACCATACAGCCCCATGCTAGACTTAGTAGAAACGCAAGGAGATCACCCATGGGTGAGATGTCAGTTTACAGAATGACAATAAAGCAAGAATGGGAACTGAGGGCACCAAAGAGAAACAGGTCATCTGTTCCATGTCCAGAGTAGTTTTATCCTCTTAGCTGGACTCTTCATAAAGCCAGGACTCATCATACTTAAGCATCGATTCAAAACATGCTTGAGAGATTTTTGTAAATCTCTCAAAACACAAACATTATTCTTAGATGCAATTTAAAAATCTTTGTCTTGGTCATCTGTTCCATGTCCAGAGTAGTTTTATCCTCTTAGCTGGACTCTTCATAAAGCCAGGACTCATCATACTTAAGCATCGATTCAAAACATGCTTGAGAGATTTTTGTAAATCTCTCAAAACACAAACATTATTCTTAGATGCAATTTAAAAATCTTTGTCTTGGACTACAGTGGTGGTACAGTGGATAAGAATCTGCCTGCCAATGTAGGGGACACAGGCTGGAGAAGATCCCACATGCCGCGGGGCAACTAAGCCATGTGCCACAACTACTGAGCTCCCGTGCCTAGAGCCTGTGCTCCCCAACAAGAGAGGCCACCACGTGAGGAGCCCACGCACCGCAACGAAGAGTAACTCCCACTCGCCACAACTACAGAAAGCCTGCACAGCAACAAAGACTCACTGCAACCCCCGAAAAAAGTCCTTGTCAGAATTATACAAATATAAGGTACACCCTAACACAAAACAAGGTGGCATTATTTCTATTAATAATGATAATGTAAGTTAGGTAAATGACAAAACTTACAAGGTATGATGCATGAGAGCAACAAGAAAACCTGAGAAGGTAAATTCCAGGCATCAAATGCATTCACCCACATGCCAAACATTCTGCTATAAAGTGAAACTAAAAAGGGGTCCTGTCTACTGACATGGGGTCCTACTGGGCAGAAACCTTTGAAAACATACGTAGAAAAATTGAGGGATTTTGAATAAAAATGCTAGAGGACATTTTGAAACAGAGGAAGACAGAAGTGAAGCTATTGCATTTTCATCCCCTGTGCTCCTTGCCATCCTCAGAGGCACAGTTCATACAGGGACCCCACCTGGTCTCAGCAATAGCGAGGGAGGCCGAGCAGCTGACCTGCGATCAGGGCAGTGGGATATGAGCTGTTAACAGCGAGGCCCTGGACTCAAAACACCATCCACCCCAGTTTCCAAAGTGATTCGCAAGTGAACAGAGTCACCAGGCGGGGCGGCTCCAGAAGCAGGTAAGTAACTATTCTATGTCTCCAAGTGTCTCTCTGTCCTGCTTCTTGGCTGGACACCGAGGCACCAGGAGATGAGGTGGTCAACTCAGCTTCCTCCCAGTGTTGTTAGTATCTGGAGATGCCAGGACAAGGTTTTCTTTCTGCAGTAACTTCATGGGTACATTTCCACAGGGAACACTCTTACCATTTCAGATCATGACGAAAACAGGGCTTAGCACCCAAGGACTAAGGATTTGTGGCCCCACAGATATAAATAAATTCATGAGCTAACAAACTGGATCATCATGTATAAAAGCCACTGAAAGATGATCCAATGATCTGTTTAAAAACCTTTGTTTTCCCCAGATTGGGAAAACAGACAACAGTCAAGTCTCTCATTCAGGCCAGAATGGGTTGAAATGGTCCTTAAGTGATTCAGGTTGAATGGGGTGGGCATGTAGACTGAGAGTGGAGCCCCGCCAGGCCCTCTCCCCTCCTCGCGTCTCACTTACGGGCCCCACTGCTGGTCCACGTCCGCCCCTCTCTGCACGAGAACCGGGATGGCTTCGTGGTGTTGGTTCATGGCCGCCAGGCTCAGGACAGGCCGGTCTTGGCTGTCACTGCAGTTGGGGTCGGCTCCCTGCCGCGTGGGGAAAGGGACAAACTCGCACAAGAGCCTGCGTTCCGTGGCACCCCCTCGCCCTCCCAGTAGCAAGTCCCTGGTGGAAGTAAACTGCTTGACTCAGGAGAGAGGAGAAGCAGGCAGCCCAGGACCAGCTCTGAAGACAGCTGTCAGGTCACATGGGTGATGGACTCGAGTTCCTGTCCTCCCCGCCCCCCACCCAGCAGAAGAGCCCCAGAGGGACCACTCTGCTTCTTCAGGAGACAGGAAGCTCGCACAGGGTCACAGACCATGGGTTCTCTTCCCAGGCCTGCAAGTTATTTGGGTTCCTGTGCACTCTTCGGCCTATTTTTTTTTGCTGTAAAAATCAGCAACAGGTAACAGTGTGAAGTGTGCATTTTTTTTAAATGTGGGTAATTTTTTTAAAGACTTTATTGAATTCATTACAATATTACTTCTGTTTTACGTTTTGGATTTTGGGTCACAGGCATGTGGGATCTTAGCTCCTCCAGCAGGGATGGAACCTGCACCCCCTGCACTGGAACGCAAAGTCTTAACCACTGGACCACCCGGGAAGTCCCTACTGTGCAGGTTTTGACTAGCCACTGGGCCCGCTGCCAGGACAGTTTCTGATTAATCAGCTCTGTGAGTGTGCCTGAGATGGGGCAGAAGGCTGGCTGTCCTCACCTCATCCAGCAGCTGCTCCATCACAGATGCTCTTCCCTCCCCTGCGGGTCCGACCTCCTTCAGCAGAAGTCTGTCTTCAGGCTGCAGGAGCACAGAAGCTGGTCATTTGTGCGGCCGCAGAGTATTTTTACTGGCAAGTCCCACTGGCCCTGCTCAACCCTCAGGTCAAATGTCTCCTCTTTGGGTTACATTCTGGGCCCCAAAGACAGGTAAGCGTGAGCATGTGTGTGTGCGTGCGTGTTTGTGATGGGGTGTGTAGGGGTGTGTATGTGTGTGTGTGCATATGCAGGCGTGTGTGAGTGGTGTGTATGTGGTGTGTAGGAGGCGTGCATGTGTGGTATGTATGATCCCCAACGGCCAGCAGCAGAAGTAAACACACCTAAAGTAAGCCTGGCTGGTCTTTGATGTCTTTCCTGGGGGAAGGACTCCACACAGACACTCATTTGTGCTACTAAGGACAGGGAGGCAATGAGAAACCTCACAGAAAAACCCCAGAAACCCCACATTGGTTTCATTATCAGTGTTCCTAGGAAAAGCAACCAGGTGAACCCTGAAGTTGGCTCTGCATGGTTTATGTAGTATCCGTTGCTCAGTTGGGTCTGACTCTTTGCTACTCCATGGACTGTGGCCTGCCAGGCTCCTCTGTCCGTGGGATTCCCCAGGTAAGAATACTGGAGTGGGTTGCCATTTCCTTCTCCAGGGGAACTCCCAGGGATCGAACCCGGGTCTCCTACATTGCAGGCAGATTCTTTACCATGTGAGCTTATGCTTTATAAGGCGTTTGAAATCAGCCTGAATGTGAGCTCCCGCCTGCGGAGAACCCTGGGTGCTGGAGTGTGAGCTGGAGGGGTCCGAGGCTTGAAGTGACTGAGGATGGAGGAAGAACTGACACTGTCCGTATCTACCTGCATCTTAGGTGGGGACCCTGACTCTGGGCGCGTGGCTAAGCACCTCTGTCCCCCTAGCCACAGCCAGAGACGTCCAGCCCAAGGGCAGGATGGTGGGTGAGCAAGGGCACCCATGTCTCTTTCTCTTTCCACAGCTCCCCTTTAAACTATTCACTATATTTGTGAAAAACTATACTCGAACAGCTGCGGGAAACCTGGAAAAGGTACTGTCCGTGGATCAGAAATGGTGAGGAATTCCAAAGGGAGAAAATAGATGGAATCAGATGGATCAGGAATCGAAGCCAAGAAGAAAAGCAAGTGTGGACCCCACTTGTGTAAGTGGGTTCTCCCCAGGGAGCCCAGAGGGAGGGCGGGCATTGGGTGTGGCTGAATCCACAGTCCATTAATAAAGGGCTTCAGTGTGAATGTGGGGATGGCTAGCGCCCCTGTCTTCAGAGCAGAAGGGTATCGTAGGGTGGAGGTTTCTGCTGCTGCTTAAACCCGATGCTCTTTTCCAGATGGTTCCTGATTTGCCTAACAGAGGCTTCTACTGGGAACATGGGGTCCAAGAAAGTGAAGGGTAGAGCCCAGGCCTCTATGATGGACACAGGAAGGGGTTAGAGGGCCAGGAAGGAGTGGAAAACACCACAGCACTCACACCACCACATTGACCACCAGGGGAGAAGCCTTCCCAGGCCAGCCACTTCAGGAACCCTCTGCCGACAGGGACCTCGGGCCCACACCTAGCCAGGCACCCAGGCTGTGCTCCTGTGCTGATCAAACCAGCCCTTCATTTGTCAACATGACCTGACAACTAAGGGTCAGCATGTGTTTAAGACAAACCAAAAAAAAGAGAGAGAAAGAAAGATAAGAACATGGAATTGACTCTAGAGAAAAAAGAGAGGTGGTTCAGGAAACTGGAGAGAACTGTAAAATAATTTCAGTGAATAATCTTGAGTGGTTTCATAGGGTTTTACCCCCATAAGGTGGAAACATAGTGTAAAAAAAAAAGCAAACAGAAAATGAAAAAGTATTCTTCCATTAACAAAAAATCTCAAAATGAGGTGGGAGGAGGTAGGGAGGTGACGTGTATACCTATGGCTGATTCATGTTGATGTATGGCAGAAACCACCACAACGCTGGAAAGCAACTATCCTCCAATTAAAAATGAATAAATCTGTAAAAATCTCAAAACGAAACACTAGATGTACAGGCTGAAGCATCAAGAGCACACGTACCGAAAGCTGCTGCTTCTTCTCTTGAAAGGGTTTGGTCTTGAAATTCTTGGTCCTGGTGACTTTCTCCTCTGTGTCAGGAGCGCCCTGGCTGTAGTCGCTCACTGGAATGACAGGAGTCCAGGACCGAGTGACGTCCCCTTGCCACTCCCTTGTGTAAGAGCCACTCTCCCTCCCCGTGTACCCCATTGGAAGTCAGGAGGAGGAAAAGGCTTTTATAGAAATTTCTATTTGATGAAACCTGGCAGAAAGGACTCTTGGGGCTGGCCCTCTCAGTCCAGAACTAGAGGATGGATAAGAAGGAGGGGAAGAAAAGCTACAGTTTTCAGACCCCAAACTGTACCCTCTGCCCCAATCTGTCTGCAAAGGTCTCACACTTGACTTCTGGGAGGCCAGACGAGGTAACACGGGCTGAAGGTGAAAGTGCTGGCCAGGTATGGCTGGCCAGATAATGGTTAGCACTTCTCTGCCGTCCTTGCGGAGTCACTGTGTTGTTTTTGGTCCACTGTCCTTTTTCATTTTTATTAAAAATATGTTTTTTTGATGGGCACCATTTTTAAAGTCTTTGTTGAATTTGTTACAACACTGTGGCCTCTGTTCTATGCTTTGGTTTTCTGGCTTCGAGGCACATAGGATCTTAGCTTCTCAACCAGGGATCAAACCCGTACCTCCTGCACTGGAAGAAGTCGTAACTACCGGGACCACCAGGGAAGTCTCCTGGTTTTTCTTTTTTTAATTATTATTTTTCTTCCAGTTTTGTTGAGATGTAATTGACATAGAGCACTGCCTAACTTTCAGGTGTGCAGCATGAAGACTTATGCCATGAAATAGTGATCACAGGACGTTTGGTGAACAGTGTCATCTCGTCCAGAAACAAAACTAAAGAGGTAGGAAAAACTACAGTTCCTCGTGATGAGAACTCATAGCATTTGTTCTCTTAACAATGTCCATATTTAATGGGTCAACGTTTTAAAGTTCCCAGAAAGGGGACAACTCACCCAAGCTGGACCCGCTGCCGAAGAGCCCATTCCCACCCTCAGTGATGCTGCTCAGGAAGTGGTCGCTGAAATTCATCGCCTTGTTCAGGTAAAAGTTCTGGCCAATGAAAAAAAATCATGCACAGTGAACGGCGCCACGTCCCAGCAGAAAGAACGGTCTCCCTGCTCACCTGCCCCTCTCTCTGTTAATGACGGATGGTCAAGCCTGAAGCCTGGCCATCCTGGACATCTCCCTGACCTCACCGTGATGCTTTGTCCATTCTGCCTCTTAAACGACGCCTTGGTCTGGCCCCTGCTCTCTCACCAGGAACATGGCAACAGCCTCCAAATGGGTTCCTGCCAGCCCACCTTCCCGCAGCTGCCCCAGCCCCTCTATACAATGTGTATGTAACTGTGCCCCCCCCAAGTCTTGGAATTAGGTGGGCCTGACGGGCAGGCTCAGGCTGCAGAGCGTGAATCCTGGTGCTGTCACTTACTACCTTAGGAACCTTGAGCCTCAGTGTCCTCATCTGTAAAGTGGAAATATTATGACCAGAAGGTAAAATGAGGTTATGTGGATGTCTATAAAATCAGGATGGGCGGGACAAAGGCCAGCCCTGGAATTCCAATCCACCTGGACCACTCGCACAGCGTGGCATCCTGCCCACCCCACCATGGGCTACCCACTACTTTCTGAGCACAGAACACACAGGCTAAGAAGAAACATACTGTGGACCTGGGGACACTTTTCCCACTTCTACACGATGGACAACACATTGTAGATACGCTTGGTGGCTGCCCAGTTCCCCTAAACCAGTCAGCTACCATCCCAGCTGCTACGCTGGCTGCTAACAACTCATGGCTGATCCCTGTTCTCAGTAGGTGGGTGCCTACTTGCCCTAGTGGTTACGCCCCTCCCCCCACCTCAACTGGGGACAAAGGTGGTGTGATTCACATGCCAGAGCTCCTGGTGGATCAGGCTAGAGCCCTTGTCATTCAGCCTTCCACCACCCCGAGCCCCCCAAGCCTACCTCCTGCATCCCTCAGTCCCATTCTCCTGAAGCACATCCCAGCCTAAGTTCTGGTGCAGCCACACAACAGAAATCACAGCATTTAGCACTTTCCTTGGTTTCAGAGCGTGTTCACGTGCATTTTCCCATGGGATCCTGCTCCCAGCCTCCCTGTGACTTAGGCATGGCCTAGGCATCTATCCTGCCAGGTCACACCCATGGGCAAGTTCCCCCTTCTTTTCCTTGCCTTCTTCACTCACCTTCTCAATCCATTCATTGTTCTTTTTGTATACTGTAACTTCTTGTCAAATGAAACTAAAGCTGCCGCATCTGTCAATTAGTGTTGGTCACACACAGGCTCTGTGACAATGTTCCAGTTACCACATAAGAGGGCAGGGCAAGGGACATATGGCCACAAAGTTTGGCTTATTTTTATAGGCAAAGAGGTCAAAGTACATATAGCAAACATGTGTCAGCCTTTCACCTAGACTTCAGTGAGTGTAAGTAACCAGAGAACTAAAGGACCAATAGGGTGATAATTCCTATTCTCATGACATTTTTATGTGCCTGAAAGCTGGATTCTCTGAGGTTTAGCTCAGTTACTTATCTAATTCTATGAAATTGCTAGGCTACAGTTATTGGAAACTCTTCCTTTCTGTGGATTATGTAGAAGCATTTCAATAAGTTATAAGCTACCCTTTTCTAGGTCAGTCAGTTCTCAAATGAATAACTTTTGACAGTTTTACTCACCTTGTTGGAGACTTGAATATAATTCAGCCTAATGCTGACTTCATAGCCATCCTCATGAACAGTAGCAGAGATGAGCTTGTAAAAAAAGTAAGAGAGAGAATTCACAACCAGGAGTGTGGGACTCAAGGCCCTGAGGCCAAGAAACTCTGAGATACCAAACTGTACATGTAATCAATTATTTCATTAACGAAAAAGCAAGCAGGAATAGAGAAACAAAAAACCCAATGAAACAGAACACAAAGAGCAAATGGCAGACACAAATGCATACTTACCTATAATTCCATTAATCATAAACCAACTAAATACGCCAAAGAGTCAAGCCTGCCAGATTTGGTTAAGAAAGCAAGACTCAAATTTATACTCTCTGCAGGAGACATACTTTAATTAAGTCACATGGCTGCAAGTCATCAACTAGGAAAAGGTAACCTGGGGTGGGGGTGGGGTGGGGCAGGTCCTTGGCAATCAAGGACCAGATATTCAGGTGAGCTGCTGTCTCTGTAAGTGCCAGAAGGAATTTAGATCAGTGGGGCTCAGCAAATGCTTTAAGGATCAGACACTGAATATTTTAGGTTTTGTGGGCCACAGGGTCCTTGCCATTGTAGCACAAAAGCAGCTACAGACAATAAGTAAATGAATGAGTGAGTGCAGCTGTGATCCAATAAAACATGATTTACAAAACTGGTAACAGGCCAGATTCACCCCACGGGTCATAGCCCACAGACCCCTAGACTGGGCCAAAGAATTCACAAACCACCAGAATGGATTATAAAAAAAAAATTAGCAATACTTGACAATGACACAGTTTCAATGTTGGCCTAACCTGGTGGCAGAGGAGTGGGCTGGACTAACTTTTAAAGGTTCTTCTGACCCTCATGACGGAGGAAAAGGTCTTCTTATAGATGTGTCTTTATAATAGCAGTACCCTTGAGATCGGACAGACCTGCTTCAAATCCTGATCCCCTGAGACCCAGAGTGTAGTCCCGGGAAGATTACCAAGCTCCCTGAGCCAGTTTTCCTGGATGTTAAATAAGGCTTGTTCTGATTATCTACTGCAGCATAAAACCCCCTAAATTTAGTGGCATTCAATAACCACCATTTTATCATGTTCATGGATTCCAAAGGACATGGCATGGACAGCTTGCCTTGCTCCATGCCTGAGGCCTTAACTGGAAGGACTGGAGTGGCAAGAGGTGGCTCCATGCTCAGGGGCTGGGATGACCAGGGTCTCGTCAGTCATCTGCCTGGCTCCATACAAGGCAGGACCATGCAAGACTTGCTTCTGCTGGGGCTGAAGACGGAGCCCCCGTGTGTGGCCACTCGGCGTGGCTTGGGCTTCTCACAGTGGGGTGGCCAGGCTCCATGGGAGAGTGCTGGTGGTTAGCGTGCCATTACCCAAGCAGGGGAAGGCTTGCATGACCACGCCTTGGGAGGCCCAGGCATCACTTCCACCATAGTCTGTTAGACAATCACAAGCCCACCCAGATTCAAGGTGAGGGGACGCAGACTCCATCCTCTGAAGGGCAGACTCTCAAAGAATCTGTGGGCATGTTTTCAGAACTGCCACCAGATGAGGCTACCCACTGTAGGTACGTTGAGAGGACTAGGGGTGGAGAACCTGATGCAGGCACTGAGCGCAGATTTCCTGGTAACTCTTATGACCACAAGGGCGAGTGGAAAGGGATGGGATTTAGCGCCATTGTGGCTATACTACACTATTCTTTCATTACAGTCTAACCCTCCATTCCCTTCTTTATGGGATCTTCCCGACCCAGGGATCAAACCCGGGTCTCCTGCACCGTGCGCAGATTCTTTACCATCTAAGCTACGAGGGAAGTCCCACACACAACCCTACAGTCAGGTGTAATGGTTCTGACTCAGAATCCCACAGCCTGCGGTATCTAGAAGCATGAGACGCTCACAATGTACCATCTTCAGTCAGGTGCCCGGACCCTGGGACAAGACTCGGGCGGCAAGTGACTGAGGGAGGCAGAGCTGTGGGGAGGACAGTGAGGAGGCGTGGAAAGCAGGGAAGGAGAAGGAAAAGGAGCAAGCCAAGTGCAGTTTCAGGACAGTCACTGGGGGCAGCCTCAGCCCGATCCCACGGGACGGTCGGTGTGGAAGTTCCACTCAGAGTCCACCCACCTTTCCCATCCTGGGTTCTGCAATCAAGGCTCGGAATTCAGGGTTGTTCTGAGCATAAGACCGGAGGTGCGCAGAGATGTGGTCCACCTGCTTTCTCCAGTATCCTGAGGAGGAGAGAAGACCGAGCACACGGATGATTCCTCCAAGGTGAAGGCAGAGAAGGACCAGCACGCCATGCGTTTTCAGAGAGCTGGCTTCACTTGGCCGAACTCTGTGATGGTTTTTACTTACTGAACCTTGACTATGTACTGGAGTAAGTTCCATTTTTTTGTTCCTGGTTAATTTTTTTTTTTTTTTGCACATGATTAATCATAGAATGGGCTTCCCTGGTGGCTTAGGCGGTAAAAGAATTCGCCTGCAATGCAGGAGAACTAGGTTTGATCCCTGGGTCAGGAAGATACCCTGGAGAAGGGACAGGCTACCCATTCCAGTATTCTTGCTTGGAGAATCCCATGGACAGGGATGCCTGGCGGGCTACAGTCCATGGGGTTGCAAAGAGTCGGACACGATAGGCAACTAAGAACAATCATAGAATACTATAGAATTCCAGTGGAACATTTTGATTGCCATATCTGGGGTCTTTTTATTTTATTTATTTTATTTTTTTGGCTGTGCCGGGAGGCATGGGGAACCTTAGTTTCCCGACCAGGAATCGAACCTGTGGCCTGCATTGAGAGTGTGGAGTCTTAGCCACTGGACCACCAGGGAAATCCCAAGGGAGTCTTTTACTCTTTTAAAATTAAGCATATTGAGAAACAATTTATTATTAAAAATACACCTATTTTAAAGGTTCAGTCTGAGTCTTGGCGAGTATATACGCCCCGTCAGTATGCAGAGTATTTCTGAAAAGCTTCCTTTTGCCTCTTTCCAGTCGGCACAGGGTTTACAATAATTCTAACTCATTGTCACCGCTTAAGACTTGAGAGATCTCACATGTGTCTGTTCTCTTGTCCCCAGGTGGGTGACACATGGCAGCTCTAGGCCTGCCCTTCTGCGTCGGCTCAGCTGCCTGGGCCCAAGGGGCAGCTGCTGCTCTGGATGGGGCAGGGCCCTCCAGCTGGCCACAGCCCCCACAGGAGGGGATGTTAAGGCCTAAGGATAACAGTAAATGATGTGGTAGAAAGCAAGTAAGAGGAGCCTAGAGACAGGAGTTAAACCACAGGCTGGCCATCTTACCAAAGAGAAGCACAGAAATAAACAGCTAACCAAGACAAGCTCCCTTGAAGTCTGAAAAATATCTCAAACACTGACCTCAAAAACTATCCATGTTAAAAAAAACAAAACCTCACATTTAGCTGGATCAATCTGTAGAGCAGTTTGCACTCCTAGAGCATTGTGGAAAGTAATAAAGCAATCGGCCAGCAGTATGTGGAACTTAAAGGCTGGAGGTGGTCAGGGAAAGAGACCTTGCCAAAGCCACACAACTCAAATGTCCACTATTGATGAACAAACACAACAGAATATCACTCAGCTATAAAAAAGAGGATGAAGTATTGAAACATGCTGCATGGACAAACTTGGAAACATTATACGAAGTGAAAGACTGATGCTGAAGCTCTAATACTGTGGCCACCTGATGCCAAGAGCCAACTCATTAGAAAAGACCCTGATGCTGGGAAAGACTGAAGGCAGGAGGAGAAGGGGGCGACAAAGGATGAGACAGTTGGATGGCATCACCGACTCAATGGACATGAGTTAGAGCAAGCTTGGGGAGATGGTGAAGGACAGGGAAGCCTGGCATGCTGCAGTCCATGGGGTTGCAAAGAGTCGGACACGACTGAGCGACCGAACAACAAAAGTGAAAGAAGCTGGTCACAAAAGACATCATAGGCTTCCATTCATACATCCAGAGCAAGCCAATCCATAAAGACAGAAACAGACGAGCGGTGACTACGCCCTTGCGGGTGGTGGTGTAAAGGGTGGTGCTTACAGGATACGCGGTTTACCTTTGAGGAGATGAAAATGTTCTGGAAAAGGAGAGGAAGAGCGGTGATGGTCGTACAGTACTGCTCAAGTACTAAATACTGCCGAATTGGACCCTCTAAAATGGGGAGGATGGTGACATTCATGTCAGGTGAACTTTACCACACTAAAAAGAGCTGATGGCAGACAGCAACAGCGATGCAGACTACCAACATTTGTATCTTAGTATACAAAGTCTTATGCGCTATTTCATTTACAAACTAGATAATGGGGTTAGGGGTCAAAACACGCTTAATGTTTGAGGAAGCGTTATCATTCATTCAGACCAAAATTACTTGGAAACAGAAAAATAAAGGCACTTCCTGTGTATAAAAAATAAATCCCAAGGAAGAAAAGGAAATTCTCTTTCGTTGAGAGTGTGGGTGCCCTGCGGAGAAGTGTTTGTCTCACCTCTCCCCGGGCTGACGGCTGTGAGGAGAGGCTTATGGTCACTCGTCTTCTCCTGTCTCTGCTTCTGGGAAGCCACCTCCAGCTCCTTTTTCGCCAGGAGGGTCCCCGATGGGTAGAACAGGCCAGTGGTCTGTGTGCCCACATCCCTCTTAGGTCCAGCGTCAGGCCTGGGCAGAGGAACATTTAGGGGCTGCCAGACAGGTCGAGGCTATGTGAGCAAGACAGGAAACGTTAAAAAAATTATAACATAAATTAATTCATTTTCCATTTTACTCACAGAAAACAGTCCTAATCAGAAAAAAGAGTAACTCCAAAACACTACTTTGAACTAAAAAAAAGTTTCCAGGTCTTGCCTCATCTTCCCTGCTTGTTTTGCCCAGCAATGCCCAGCCTGATCTGTGAAGCCAGCCCCACCCCTGGTCACTGACTGTCCCGCTGCCTGAGGCCTGGAAGAAATCCAACCTCTCAACTCTAAATCCAGTGGACCATCGACACTCAGCTACTGGGCACCAGCATTTTCTCTGAGATACTCTCCATCCTCTGGGCCTGGGGGATTGAGAGGACCCTCATGTAATGTTGTATATGTTGCACACTGCACAAGAGCACTGCATCTAAAGGGGTGATAGTCATGTGGTGGATGCTGTATGTTTGCATATTAGGACAATTTTTCTGGTAGATGGAAGAAAATGTCCAACAAAGCTAGTAAATTACAATCAATTTCCAACAGGTGGCAGTCAAGTGTCTTAAGGAAAAAACAATGTGTCTCATTTGCACAAACATGCCACCTGGGTTATTGGCAGTCGTGGTATCTGTGTTTTAATCTGGGTTAAGAAGGCATGGTGGCTCAGACAGTAGAAGAATCTGCCTGCAATGCAGGAGACATAAGAGAACTCGGGTTCAATCCCTGGGTCAGAAAGATCTCCTGGAGAAGGGCATGACCACTCACTCCAGTATTCTTGCTTGGCAAAGTCCATGGACAGAGAAGCCTGGTGGGCTACAATGGGGTCGCAAAGAGTTGGACATGACTGAAACAACTGACACTTAGGACTCAGACTTAAAAAGGCATGAACTCCCTAAAAATGGATGCAAAGTTGCTGAGTGCATGTGTATTCTCTCTACAAATGACCGATCTTCACAAATTCTTCTGATGAAAGGAAGAATCTAAAGAGGAGAACAGACTTGAAAAGTCTTTCTGTAGTTTAGACAAATCCATGAATGGCTAACATGAAGCTGGTTAGAGATTACGTCCTTCTGAAAATATTCTTGGGAGATTCTCCTCAAATATGCCCAGTTGCTATAAGTGGCAAAAACAATCTTATGTACCCCAGTGTAAGTTTTCTAGAATATAAAAGAGCAGGGGGAAATTTCTTGGTATGCTACATAAGAAATTCAAGAGAAAAAATACATTTTATCCCACGTATTTTACATCTCCCTAATGACATCTATTAGGGCTTCCCAAGTGGTGCTAGTGGTAAAGAACCCGCCTGCTAATGCAGGAGACATGAGAGATGTGGGTTCAGTCCATGGGTCGGGAAGATCCCCTGGAGGAGGGCATGGCAACCTGTTTCATTATTCTTGCCTGGAGAATCCCATGGACAGAGGAGCCTGGAGGGCTACAGTCCACAGGGTCGCCAAGAGCTGGACATGAATGAAGCAACTGAGCATGCGTGCAATGACATCTATTGCCTTGCATATGTGGTTAGGCCTCAACTTGGTGTAGATAAATGCATATCTATGAATATCTGCCTGATATGAGTATCTCTTACTAGGATATCTATGAATACCACATCTATTCATATAGATATGAATATATATAAATGCATATCTTTGAATCCCAAAGCAATCAATGTGTTGAAAACATAAACTGGTTGAACTTATCTGTACACCTAGTTAAAGTCCACAAGAAGGGTCTAAGTGTTTTGGCTCTCATCCCCTGGGCTGGCTCACAGGGTCGGGCACACAAATTCAGAGTTAAAACCCCGTCCCGGGACCAGGTCTTACTAGCGTGGAGGCCTCACCTCAGCAAACAGGCCAAGTTCTCCAGCAGCTGGAGCCAGGCTGCTCTCCATGTAGGGTCGTGCCAAGGACCTCACATAAAGGCCACAGGAGCCACAGAAGCGAGCAGATGGGTGATTGCTGGCCCCACATTTAAAGCAAACTGAGTAGCAAGTCGGAACGCTAGGCTAGAGGACAGAAAATACTTTCAAATTTTCAAGAATATTAGAGACACAGTCTTCCCATACAGCTTATACCCATCCCATACAACTGCAGCCATCACAAGAAGAAAGGCTGATACTCTCTTGACTCTGCAGTTCTACCTTCTACAATTTATCCTGCAGATGAACAAATACATTAAGAAGTATATTCAAGACCATTCCCTGCAGGATTGTGGATTCAGAGGAAGTAACTGGAAACAGCTTAAATGTCCAGCACCAGGGGATGGCCTGAACCTAGCACAGTACACAGAGACAGTGTAATGTTATGAAATCATGGAGAAAATGAGAAGGTTACTAACAGGATAAAGCACCGGGTCAGTGTTCATATTAAACTACAGTTAATTAGTCATGCCTCCGATGGCTGAAAGCAGACCTCAGAAGCTGAGTGCCAGTGGTGACTTCTTGGGTAGGAGCCAAGGGACCAGGATGAGGAGAGACTAGCCCTTCACACGAAACCTCCTACACTATTTACACGAGACACTCCCACAAATAATTCTGAGTGTTTTATTAAAAAGGTAAGCAGATAATTCATAGAAAAACACCAAGAGTCAATACATGAGTGAAAAGGTTTACCCTCAAAGAAATGCAAATGAAAATAGCAATGAGAGACCGTCTCAGTTTGAGAGAACTAATGGTCTCTGTCTCCAGATTCTTAAGTAAGCAGGCTGTTGTTGTTGAGTTGCTAAGTCGTGCTGACTCTTTTGAGACCCTATAGACTGTAGCCTCCCAGGCTTCTCTGTCCATGGGACTTCCCAGGCAAGAATACTGGAGTGGGTCATCATTTCCTTCTCCAGGGGATCTTCCTGACCCAGGGATCAAACCCACATCTCCTGCTTGAAAGGCAGATTCTTTACCACTGAGCCACCAGGGAAGCCCAACTAACCGGGGGCTGAGACCCAAGTCCTAAGAAGTGATTTCTGGCTGGGTATGGAGGAGCAGGCACCTGGCCTGGAGTGGCTGTGAGGCACAAAGAAACTGTTTTAAACACCCCCACAATGGCTCCACACCAATCACCAGGCAAGCGTCCTCTGCTCACTCGTGGACAGGTGGACATGGACCCACACAGGCAGGTCTACACAGTGTCCTCCCAAATCCAGAAGGGAAGAGAGCCCTGAACCACTGCAAACCCTGGAAATAAGGTATTTCTGCTCAAGTAAAACTACGATAGCCTCACCAATGAATAAATTAGAACAAAGAGCACACACACATTCCTTTACGGAAAGTCAAGGAGATGAGAACAACCCCCCGAACAGTCAGAGAGCTGTATTTTGCAACGGCCTTAAGGAAGCAGGAATTTTCTTCTAAATTGGCTGGAAAACGCTGACTTCTTTGTGGGATTATTAGGCCAGGGCGAGTCACCTGGAAGTCATCATTTCATACACATAAAATAGATCATCTACACAGAACCTAATCACTGGACTTGAATTGTACCTCAATTCCTTCATTTTAAACACTCAAGATAAGCTGGTGGGAAACCCAAGCAATGGTGCCCACCACTTGCTAAACTTCGAAAAAGAGCAGGCACACAGTGGAACTGAGTCTTTTTTGGATTAAAGCCTCACTTCACTGAAGTGCTGAAAATGCACTTATTTTTGCTTAAAATAACACAGTCGTTGCCAGCACTTGTGCTTTTCAGCTTGCTTTCCTAGGACAAGAAATTTGGAATTTGGCAACGTGGTACAAAACCAGTACATATACATTTTGCTTACTGATAGGCTATAATCGAAGGGAATCTGAAGTGTTTTACTGAAATAAAGCTTAAAATTTTTCTTAAATTAATTTTAAACAAAAACCAAAACAGACATGCCTGCCTGTGAGTGACACATGAATGACTCCTGGCCGTTGGGGCCCCACCGGTGGCGCCAGCTTCCACACAAAGCCACTACATGAAATTCCAAGAAACTGCCGACGTGATGGAATCCTCCTGAAGACGGTGAAGACAGTTGTGTGTCGGTGAGCGTGCAGTGTCCTCTCCACACACAGAAATGCTGCCTTCAGCGTACCATGAGTCACTTGTGGTCTCTCCCCTCTCCTCCCCAACAAACTTCCTCCCCCATCTCTGCAGACTATATTTCTCATCATCAACAACGAACGTTTATCGACCACTGAGATACAGGACAGGTGTGTGCGGTCAACCCACCTCTTGTGGCGAGGACGGCAGGGTCCCCTCGCAGGAGACGCAGTATCTCAGCTGAGCCGGGTTCCCGGTGCCACAGTCGCGGCAGATCACTCTCTCCTTGAAAACAGGGAAAGAGACCTGTGTGTTTCCACGGTGCTTCTCTGATCTCTTCAGAGAAACACGTTCATTTTTCCTTCCATTCATCTGAGTAGTGTAGTAATGCCAGGACAAAAAGGGTGTTAATAACGTGGAATAATATGAGAGGCATCTACCACCGTGAAGCAGTCAGATATCCTGATGATTTCAACATCTAAAACTTATCTTTTGAATTAACTTACATGGAACACAAGTTTGAATACACACAGACACACCATGCAAAAAAGGAAGCCATATGCTGTGTTAATTTAAAGTGGTATCTATAGGTTGGTTCAAGTTTTAGGTTATAGTTCAAGGCATGACACTTTGAAAGCCAGGATTGAGAAGTTTCATATCTACTTAATCATGCCTTTTTTAAAAATCCCTTTCTCTTATTCAGTACTTTAAGTCCAATAAATCAAAGTACTTCCCCCCACCACAAGAAAAGAAAAGAAATATGTGTTGCTATGAGAAAACAGCTGTGCAAAGAAATCACCAAGCAGTCTTTCCAGTCCATTAGCCTGGAGACCCTATACTAACACCAGACCCTGAAACTGGATTGGTTTAGAAATTATTACAACAGAAACAGTGCCTGGCAAATGAACATAGTTTTAAAAGAAGCAGACCCCGAAACGAAAAACAAAAATCCTGAAAAATAGTATTCATCTGGCCTTAGGAAGGCAAACTGACTTTTTCACATTGCTTCTGTGTGAGTTGTGGTGGTGTTGTTTTTTTTTTTTTCAGTGTTGAAACTGTACTCCTGGGTAGGCTCTCCATCTCTGGCTTCAACAATAGACAGGAAGACTCAAGACAAGCAAAAGACTGTATGTTTACAAGTAATCTAGTTCTATATGAATTTGGATTTGCTCTGTAGTTTCTCACTTAGAATTGGAAAAGTGAAAAGACTGTCTTAGAAAATGAGTGGTAAGTTCGATCTTCTGAATCAGGAAGCTGGAGATAAGTTGTAATACACACACACACAAACACACACACACACACAAACAAGAAAACAGAAAAGATGGTTAACATAGCCTAGGTAGTATGGCCATGCCCCACAGCAAGTGGGTCTTAGTTCTCTGACCAGGGAGTGAACCTGTGCCCCCTGCAATGGAAGCTGAGTCTTAACAGCTGGACCACCAGGGAAGTCCCTGAGGTGTTACAGTTCTCACTGTCCATTAAGGGCACTTAATAAGGGCACTTCCCTTATTGCTGAAATTTTTTGTTCTTTTATCCCCCAAGTTATCTATATTAAACCTATTTCATCCTGTAGTGAACTTTACTTGAGGTCAAGTAAAAAGGAGGTGAGTGGGACCGTAAATTCAAAAATGGAGAAAAGATATGGTTGTAGGTTCAGTGATTCTACCCCCAAAATGTTCCTGGCATGATGCCATTTGTCTAACAAGATGTTTTTGAAGTTCGACATGATACTTCACTTTTTCACCCTTGTGACAGCTTGTAATCCTCCTTTTCTAGGTGATAGAGACCCATAATCAAACAAAGCAAACACAAACACCAAGTGACTTTAAGGACAAGATTACAAGTCAACATGAATGACAATGTTCAATTTAAAAATATACGGAGTAAAAACCTGTGTGAGCTGCAGTGCAATCTGTCCTCCAAACCCATGTCTGGGGAAACACATTTCTATGGATCTTTCCTGATGTTTAGATCCTGTTGGCAAGTTCAACTTTTGGGCGGATGCCCTTCCGAAAACAAGAGTGGGTTTTGTTCATGGGTATTAGCTCATCAACTGTTAGCCAATGTCATCAGCTGAAGAAAGACGTTTAACTGCTCAAACATTGATTTATATGGATTTCACTCACACTGTCACAGATTCACGTTTAATTACCTTCAGGCGGAAGCTGGCCTGTGGCTGCAGCTGTGGTGCCAGGGGAGCCTCACAGACCACACAGATGGGTGTGTTCAGGGGCACCACGTTCTCACACTCTGTGCACAAGCCCATCTGCATGAAGAAGGAGGCCAGGTTGGTCTTCAGATGCAAAAGGTGAAGGCACAAATTGATCTTAGAACGTAAAGTTTAATTTATTTTTGTAAAAAATTTCTTTTAAATAATTGCCATTTTTACTCATTTCTTATTAAGGTAAAAAGATATCTATTGTAGAAAAGAGAGGTGTAAAGAAAAGAAAAATAAATAGCTTACAGCGGAGTAAGGAAATTGACAAATCTTTTCTATAATACATTAAAAGGCAATTATAAAGTTGGATAAAACTGTTAAAAAAAAATAACCATTTCAGATTCTGAAAGCCAACCAAAGACAGGATGAACTGAAAAGCAATGAACCTTGGGTGAGGACCCCACACGTCTGCTGGGTCTTGCTTGGGCTGTTCCTTGTCCTCCTCCAGCTCCGTCAGAGCAGGGTGGGCTTTGAACACCAGCAGCTTTGTGGCTGCTGGCGGCCAGGGCTCACAGGATCTGGAGCTTGGTCAAGATGACGCACTCAGTGGCCAGCCAACAGGGAGGACCATGGCTGCCCCAACCTGAGATCATGGTCCTGTTTTGAGCGACTGATGAACCAGCAAGTAATCAGGGACTTAACAGGGAGTTCTAGAAGGAGGGAAATTTCTGTGTATTGCTAGATTTAAGTTAAACTATTCTGAAACAGACTGTGAGAAGTCAAGGAGTCTGCTGTATTCCCTAGAGCTCTATTTAGTAAGTAAGTGTTAGTCGCTCAGTCATGCCCAACTCTTTGTGACCCCATGGACTGCACCCCACCAGGCTCTATTAGAAAATAACTTAAAAAACTCAACTTTTAAAAATAGCAAAAAAAAAAAATTTTCAACACAGGAAACATAGGAATTAAAAAGGTGGTGGTGAATCCTGAGAAGAGTCTCCCTTCAAGGCTACTGCCCCAGGTGAGGTATTATATACTTCAAGGAAAGGAGGGCCAGCCTCCTCAGGAGGGCCAGCTTGTCCACCAGCACGAAGCTCAGAGAAATGCAGGGAATCAAGGTCATGCATTTCAATCTGGGTCCAAGCCAGCACCTCCATTCCGAGTCTCAGGATCCTTTCTGTCCCACTGCAATCCCCAACTTTCACAAAGAAATGTGTTGATAAGGTGAACTCAGTTGATGCTGTAACTCATCAATAAATACAACTCAATTCTGTGTATGCTTTCAGCAGGACGATGCAGAGTGGCTCTGGAGCTGAGAGGAACCCCTCTGCACATCTCTAACGAGACCCTGAGTGTCTTAGGTCAGGGACCCTAGGAGCAGGATCCACCCCTTTAAGTCCCTGAAGCCCAGCTGAGAGCAGGACACGGTAAGAACTCAATACTTCAGATTACGAAGCTGTTTATACATTAGGGCATGTTAATAAATGTCATTTACAGGCAGTATAGATGTTCCAAAGCTCATCATTTTGAATATTTATAATCCCTGATAACCTTTTCTCCCTGTAACAACAGAGAAAGTTTTGAAAAATTTGTTTTCAGACCAGTAAAAAAACAACTTTGACACTGTACCAACAAATATGTAAGCAGGGAAAATTCAAACCAGTGAGACCTGTTCATATTTTATTTGCTATACCACCTTCTTTAAGGAGTTCAAAATATATCATGGGAGTAGAGTAAATTAAATTAACTTCTACAGCATCTCCCTTTAGTACCTAGCCTCTTGCTTGAAGGCGTAACTCAATTCTAAAACTCTGGACTTTGAATTTATTGAATAATGACTTTTTCCTAGTGGCTATCTTTTTATTTTTGGTGAATACTACCAAATGCTTAAATTTATTTTTAACTGTAGGATAATGGCTTTACAATATTGTATTGGTTTCTGCCATACATCAACATGAACTGGTCACAGGTATACTTAAACCCCCTCCATCCTGAACCTCCTTCCCACCTCCCACCCTGTGACTATCCTTTTTAAATGGTCATTTTTCAGTAAACTTCCCAGATCCTTCTGCATCATTTTATAAATCTGAATCCAAAAGAACCCCAAAGTATCAAGTGCATAAGAGATGAACACATTTAGGTAAAGGTTTTGATTTTTAGTTAGTCAAGTATGTTTTCTAACTAAGTACAAATCTTTTTGGCTTTTTTTTTTTTTTGGCTAAGCTGTGCAGCTTGCAGGATCTTAGTTTCCCGACCAGGCCTCAAATCTGGGCCATGGAGGTAAAAGCACCCGGCCCAACCACTGGACTTCCAGGGAATTCCCTAACTTACTGCACACTTAGTGGTAGGATAATATCAGTCATCATCTATGGTCAGCTAAAACTTTTAAATGTAGACATACTGATCCATCTATAGCTGATATAAACAGCTTCTTTGGACAGAATGGTGTATTTTACAGATATACAGACCTGTAATTAGTACTTGTGGTCATTTATTTGTAGAATATATTTCCATATTGTGCCCTGGTTATGAACAGAAATATCATATGAGTAGGAAACATGTATTTATCCATAAGTAAACCACTGAAATCAAAAGATGTCAGTCTTTTCCTGAGCCTATGCTTCTTCGAGGCCACACAAAAGGAATGGCACTGCAAACGTGTTTCTGATTCCTAAATAGGAGTCTGGATAGAACAAGAATCATTTGCCAATAATTTTTTCAACAACTATCTGTGGTTCCTGTGTGCCAGGTGCTATGCTGCTGCAAATACAGACCAGATCGACCAGTGGAAGAAGCTTCAAGGATTCTGCTACTCACCTGAGCTCCTTCTGGGGGCGGCAGACGGCAGCCGAAAATGGGAGGCACAGAGGAGCCACATTCCAGACAGTAACGAGCAAAGGGGTCCGACGGACGGGCCACCAGGCAGCGGGCACACCTACGACACAAGAGGCCCATGAGCGGCCCTGTGCTGAGCAGCGCACGACATCGACAAGCATTTGAACATTCTTAAAATACAAAACAGGAAGCAGAAGGCTCTCAAAGGCAGTGGAACAAGTTTAAGACGGGAGGTGCTTCTCTAAGCATTTTTATCACAAAGTCCCACACGGCTGGGACCATGGTGCCCTTCACCTGGAGGCCAGGCGCCTCTTGCTTCCGGGCACAGCAGCAGTTTGATCAGCAGCCTCAACCCCACTTCCGAGTGGGGCCCTGGCTCCTCCTGGCACCTGGGCTTTGACGTGTGTGAGGGTGAGCCCTGCGAATTCCAGTAATGTCCATGGTGCGCTTTTCTGACTCTGACCTGGCCCTGGAGAGTCCTGTCAGGTAAGCCCTGCCTGCACCTTCACTCACCTGCGTGGAGTCCGAGGTTCTGCCCCAACACCGTCTGCCCACTCCAAGGTGGCTGCGTCGTCCTTCAGCCCTCACCCGCCTACCTGGCTGTGAAAGGATTCCTGGACCTGGTTCCCTTGTCAGTCACCCTGGTGTCGCCAAGCATTTCCAGGCGGGTCGGGCCCCGACCCTGTGACCTAGCTGAACCGCGCAGCATCTATGATATCTGCATACTGTGCACTGGGTTGTTCGGTTGCCTGCACCAGTCTCTACCGGGGCCTCTCAACAGTCAGCAGCCTTTGTAGCTGTGCTCACTTGGGGAAAGGATGGTCTTTTCAGCAATGGCGCTGGGCAAACCGGGTTCCGTTTGGGATGATGAATAAGTTCTGGAAATGGGATGGTGCTGACGGTGGCCCAACACTGTGAATGTCCTTAATGTCATTGAATTGTACACTTAGAAACTGTTAAAATGGTAAATTTTACTGTATTTTTACCACAGTATAAGTATAAAGGACTATAAAAAATTGATATTGAATAAAAGTAATAATGTATTATGAGATTCATAATACTTGTAGGAGTAAAATAAATTATCATGCTAGCACAAAGGCTGCAATTATCCAGTTACTGGAAGTTCTTAGACTATATATGAAGTGGTCTAACATCACTTGAAGACAGACTGTGACAAGTTAAAAATATGTAGTTTACCCTAAGGCAACCACTAAAAGAAAACTTATAGCTAATAAGCCAACAAAGGATACAAAATAAAATGAAATCATAAAACATACCCAATTAATCCAAAAGCAAGCCAAAAAAGGGGGGGCAACAAAGAATAGGTAAGACAAACAGAAAACAAATAGCATGACAGCTGACTGAAATTCAAACATATCAATTATCAGAACAAATATAAATATGCTCAGCACCACATGCAGAGATTGTTCTATTTTCTAAATGCAAGACCTAACTACATGCTGTTTAAAAGAAACCTTCTTTAACTGGAGAAACACAAATAGGTTAAAAAGAAAAGGATGAAAATAAGATGCTCCATGCAAATACTAATCAAAAGAAAGCAGTAATGCTGATTTAATACCAGACAAATATGATTTCTATGCAAAGACTATTATCAGGGTTAATAAAAGGTTATTTCACAGGAGGAGGCATAAACTGGGAGATTGAGATTGATGTATATGCACTACTATACTTAAAAGTAGATAACTAATAAGAACCTATTGGACAGCACAGGGAACTCTACTCAATACTCTGTAATGACCTATATGGGAACAGAATCTGAAAAAGCGTGGATACATGTATGTGTATAGCTGATTCACCTTGCTGTACACCTGAAAGTAACACAATGCTGTAAATCAACCATACTCCAATAAAATTTTTTTTAAAAAAGCTTATTTTGTAAGGATAAAGGGGTCAATTCAGCAATAGAACATAGGAATCCAAAAGGCTTATATATTGAACAACAGAGCTTCAAAGTACATGAAGCAAAGAACTGAAAGCAATACAAGGACAAGTAGACAAACTCATAATTATAGTCATAGATTTCAGTATAATTTCCTCAATAACTGATAAAACCACAGACAAAACCAATAAAGACAGAGAAGACACTACAGCACCGTATTCGTTTCAAGTATACAACATAACAATCAATAATTGTGGATACTGCAAGATGATCACCGCAGTGTTAGCACCGGTCACCACACAGTTACAGAATCTTTTTCCTTATGTTGAGAACTTCTTACATTTACTCTCTTAGCAACTTTCAGTATGCAGTACAGTGTCATTAACTATCTTCACCACTTACATCCCCAGGACTTATTCATTTTACGAGTGAAAGTTTGTATCTTTTGACCACCTTTATCCAGGTCACCCACTCTACCAATCCCAAGGGAAATGCAAATTAAAACCACTACCCCCACCTTACCAGAATGGCCAAAAATAAAAATAACAATGTTGGTGAAGATGTAGGGAAACTGGAGCTCCCATCCATCATATACTACTGGTGGGGGTGCAAAATGGTACAGCCTCTTAGGAAAACATATGGACAGTTGTCTTAAAAAGTTAAACATATGCCTACCATATGAGCCAGCCACCCCACTCCTAGTTGGTTAGCTAAGGGGAATTAAAGTATATATGCACAGGATGACATGTATATAAATGTTCATAGCAGCTTTTTCTGTGACAGCCAAAACCTAAAAACAATCTGGATGTACATCCAATAGGAAACAGGATAAACAAACTGTGATGTATCCATACGATGGAACACTACTCAGCATTGAAAAGAAACGTCCAAGGCATGCATACAAAATGGGTGAGCCTCCAAGTCATCAAGTGGAGTGAAAGAAGCCTGGCCAAGGAGCAAATACTGAATTGTTCCATATATATATATATATGGGATCAAGTGCAAGCTAAGCTACAATGACAACAAGCAGACCAACAGGTGCCTGGGAATGGGGCAGGTCACAGGGGAGGGTTTTAAAAAGGTACAAAGCAGGAAACTCTTGGAGGTGGTGGATTTTTTCATTTTCTTGATTGGGGTGATAGTCTTGAGATTATATGTGTATATATATACGTATGTATCAATTGTACTCTCTAAGTGCCATTTATTGTATGTCATTTGCGCCTTTAAATTTTGTAAAAATTTAATTAAAAAACAAAAAAGTTGGGGAAAATACCATTGCTATGCCCCATCTTTAAATTATTTTTGACCATGTTGTGTCTCAGCAGTACTTAGACAGTAGAGAGAAAGCAATACATACTTGAGAAAGTCCGTCTCCCTGTGAATCCTCATGATCTCTGTGCTTGTCAAGCTCTTCTGGCCAGTTATGTGTGCAAACCCAGGGAACTAAAATGAAGAACATATATAAAATCATGGCAAAATTCTAACCAGTTATATGTGCAAACCCAGGGAACTAACATGAAGAACATATATAAAATCATGGTAAAAGCTCTGGTAAGGTAAATTACATAGAGTTCATCTCAGTGCTTTGTCCCACCATATGCAGCAGCCATCGTTTTTCCCACCATGCTCCAGCCACACCAGCCTCCTGGTGATCCTCACTTAGCTGAACTTGAGGTTACTCGACAAAGATCTTTGCAGGGCTGGTTTCTGTTCATCTTGAAGGTTCAATTAAAATGCCACCTTTTTGAGGGGGCCTTCTCTTATCCCCCTGAATTAGGAGACTGTTCTTCCTACCTGGTCATTCTCTATCCCAGGGGTTCTCAAGTTTGGGTGTTTATCAGAAGAAAGGCCAATTAGAACAGATGATGGGGCCCACCCTAAAGACCCTGAGGCCGCAGGTCTGGGGGGTGCAGTGGGGGTGGGTGGGTGTCTGCTTTTCTGATGAGCTCCCAGGTGACGCTGATGCTCCTGGTCTGGGGACCACAACTGGTAAACCATGGCTCTATTCCATTACCCAGGTCTATCTTTTTCATGACAAATCACTATTCTCAATTATTTTTTCCATTATTCACACATTTATATCTGCCTGCCCCCATTCACAACAAAATGTGAGCACCGTGAGTACAGGGGCCTTTTTTGTCCAACTAGGTATCTCGGCTCTGGGACAGTGCCTGACCCAGGGTGAAAAGGCAGGGACATTTTCTTAAAGTATGTTGCAGGAAGCATTAAAAACACAGTAGATCTTTAGCATCCAAAAGAGTTTCCTTAGCAGTTACCTGGGGCTGCTGGGGGGCTGGTCTAGAGCCCAATTCATCACGGAAAGTTGGGGCTTCCCGCGGACTCTCTGAGAAGCGAAGGTCTTTCAATGTTTTAGGGTCACTTCTTTCACCCATGTCTACAATTACATCAAAAGCATCATTCTGTGAATATCTGAAATCATATGTGCTTTCATGCAAATGTGTCTTCATAGTTAGAAACCTTTTAATAAGGGGCCACTGTTGTCACATTCTCGAATGTAGTAACTATGCAAAGAAGCTCCCACTCAGTTGAATTCATGGCAATAAAGAAAAAAGTGGGCCCAGACTGAGAAAATGAAAATCTGCCCTGTCACATTCCCCAGCATTCTGCACCAGGCTGGGAGAATGGATAAACCCAGTTGAAGGGTCAGCAGGAAATATTATGTGTCCCAAGGACACACTGCAGCTGTCACACATCCTAACAGTTCCCACTCTGAGTGACCACTGCTTCTTACTGACCAAGAAACCCTGCTCTCTAAAATCAGGTTATCAGAAAACTTTGCTGTTTGAAATCATATCAGTAAGAATGAAACATCCAACTCTTGCCTGGAAGCCCCAGGTCACTGTGACATAGGGTTGTCGTTCACTTGCTCAGTCATGCCTGGCTCTTTGTGACCCCATGGACGGCAGCACACCAGGCTCCCCTGTTCTTCACTGTCTCCTAAAGTTTGCTCAGACTCGTGTCTATTGAGTTGGTAATGCTATCCAACCACAGAGAAGCAGCCTCAATGTCCAACCCGGTGCAGAGCTTCAGAGAAAGACCTCTGGGCACTACCTTCCACATGTAGCTTTGTTGTTTCAAAGGAAACAGAACCCTGGTCCCCTTCTCAGGTCCGTATCTCATGGCGACCATTTCCCACTGATCTCTGCTTTGCTTACCTATCAGAACTCTTCTTTCATTTAAATTTCATCCAAACCCCATCTTCCCCCAGCAACTGCTGTCTGTACTTTAGTTGATGAGATCGCCATGGTTCCTCTACCACGTGGTCTCCTGTGTTGCAATGAATAGATAAATCTGACTCTGCTGGACAGCTTGACTCTCCCTCATGTAGCCAGGATGGCATTAAAAGTCAAATGAGATCTTACTGTACTGTCCTGGTGTTTCTTAGTCAACCCCTCGGAAAACAAGAACACAAGCCCTGAACCTGTTTGGTGGTTCAGTATACTAACTCGTATCTTCATCCTGTCACTTCATACCTGGAAACTTTCCAAGGTTAACATTCCAACCCAGTTTACTTTCAGGATTCTTATATTTCTTCCTTCCTTTTGATTCAACAAATCCATTTTTCAGTTCCTAGGAGGGAAGAGACTATGTATCAGTCACTTGACTCTGCCCGTTTAGATATGAAAATTAAAAGTTCCATAGTAGAGACGGCGACACAGCCTGCACTTCTTTACTAGAAAGGGGTCACAGTCACTTTCACCAAGTGACCTTTGTTTCGCTGTCTCTGGATGCACACACAGCTTTGACTCTGGCCTGCCTGCCTGGCAGCACGCCTGCTTGGGATGCCCCTTCCATGTCAAGTGGCCAAGACTGGAGGCAGGTGACAGCTCACACAGGTAGGACGTCACACTCTAGGGAGACACAGTGACAACAGAGGGACCACCAGACTCCAGGGGCAAAGGCAGGGTGGGGTCAGATCCAGACAGATCTGCTGTCCACTGTCCTCCCACACTCGGCCCCGAAACACAGACATGCTTCTGTTCTCAGGGTCAGTCCCTCATGCTTGGCTGAAGCCTGAACACCTGCTGGTACATGTTGGCTCAACCCCTGCTGGCTGCCCCCCGGTCAGTGTAGACCCCTGGTCACAAGTGGGCCCCACGCCATGCCTGCATCCACCACTCTGGTCCCACGGCCTCTTTGCTGCCCTCTGGTTGATTGTTAGGCTGAAGGGACTCCCCCCCAAAACTTCCCATCACCCCAACGAGAGTCTGAGACTTTCTGTTTAATTGCCTCACCGTGGGCTGGCCCACCCTCTGACCCTGGGATCCATCCCACTGATACCCAGAACCCAAGGTCTAGAGTTTCAAATGTCCTTTCTAGACAGGTGTAGTTCATTCTCTAAAGAGGTGAGGCTTTGTATCTGGAGATGAAGCTTTCAACATAACTGAGGGCCACGCCCACTGAGGGCTCCTACTAGCCCGATACTTCTTTTCAGCAAATGCCTCCACCCTCTCCTACCTGTCCCCATGCAGGACATGGAGTACGGCAGAATTGCTCTCTGCTGCCTGGGAGCTTACAGCACATGGGGGAGACAGACAAGGAGCAGAGTAATCACGTGGTCAAAGCACTTGATGAAAGAAGGCCTGGGAGCTAGGGGAGCAGAGACAGAACCCAGCATGCACAGAGTTTGAGCTGGAACGTAAACACGGGAGTCACAAAGCGGGAAAGGATGACTGAGGACAGAGACTGGCTCTGAGAGGCCAGGCTGAGGGTTTCTGCTTTCTTCCACAGGGTAAGAGGAGAAGACACAGGAGCCTACATAGAGATGCCAGTGAGGAGTCTCCAACAGGCAGGGTGGAGGACTGGCCAAAAGGTGGGAAACCAGCAAAGACACTGTGCAGTGGTTGAGAGTGACCCCAACGGTAAGGACCTGAAAATGGGTGACAGACTGACTGGGGGTAAATGAAGGGGAAGATGTGACCACTGAGGAAAGGGACCAGGGATGTGGTGACGATCCAAATGCATCACAGTGTCAGTACTTGCCTGCTTCGGAGGGTCCTTGAGAGCATTTTCCACAGTGTCTTCTGGAGAGACTGGATCTGGCGAAACAGAGTCCACCTGAAACACCTTTGTGACAATGGCGCTCTCTCTGCAGTCTCTGAAAATTGTTCCAGACAGGGGAAGTTTGCGTGTCACACAGAGGTTCAAAGACAGGGTGTCCGGCAACTAAGATGACTCTAGAATGAATTTACTATATTGCTATTTTAAACTGGAGACCAACATATTACCATTTCTATGGTCTTAACCTTGAGCCTGGTGGGCTGCTGTCTATGGGGTCGCACAGAGTCGGGCACGACTGAAGTGACTTAGCAGCAGCAGCAGCAGCAGCAACCTTACTCTTATTCAGTTATCTCTTGCTATGTAACACGCCACTGCAAAACATTATGTCTTAGAACACAAAGGTGTGGGTTTGCCAGCTCTTGTGTAGTTGCAGTCAGGTGTCAGCTTGGGCCGGAGTCAAGTGAAAGTACAGCTCAGTCAGATATCCAAAATGGTTTCTCCCCTCAGGTTCTAAGTCTGGCCTGGGACAGCTGGGGACTTGCCAGTCATCTCTCTCCTTCCCCTTCTATCTCCCTTTCCAGGTGGTGAACTTGGGGTTCCTCATAGTAGTAGATCTCAGGTAGGTCAGAGACTTCCTACAAGGTGGCTGGCTTCTCCCAGCGTTTATATTCCAAGAGACCAGACCAGATACCGCAAGGCTTCTTGTGGTCTGGCCTTAGCGTCATGTCTGGAGCATTTTCTTGGTCAAAGTTAAGTTGTAGGGCCAGCCCAGATTCAGAAGGAGGGGATACTGTGGGAGGCATGGCTCACTGGGGGGCCATTTGGAGGACTATCTACCACATTCACCATAAAGATGTCATACCTTAATTCTGAAACGATTCTGAAGCAAAGAATGAGGTTACCCGTATATCATTCATTCTACCTAAGTTATGGGAATTTTCCTTATCCCAACTGTGGGTAGCATAATATGCACTTCCCTGGGACATTTTAACTGTTATTCCTCAAATACTAGTCAGTTTTCAATTTATTCATAATATTTCACAATTACTCTTGTTCCTCCATGATGCAATAGAAGTCCCATGAGAAACCAACTGAGAGGTGGCCAGAAGTAAATTCTGGAGGTGATTTCCCCTCAGCACCAGCAGCTCATCTATACTCTTCATTTTTCTAAACAGTTTTACTGAGATATAATGTACATGACATAAAATGCCCTTGCTCTAGGTATATAATTTGATGATACTCCATACATTTACACAACTGTACAACCACCACCACGGTCCAATGTTACAACAACCTGTTTCTAGTTACTCCTCACTTCCACCTCCTACACCAGGCAACCACCGATCTGCTTCCCGTCTTCACAGTTTTGCCTTTTCTGTGCTGTGTGCTTAGTTGCTCAGTCGTGTCTGACTCTTTGTGACCCCATGGACTGTAGCCCTCCAGGCTCCTCTATCCACAGGATTCTCCAGGCAAGAGTACTGGAGTGGGTTGCCATGCTGATAAATGTAATCCTACAAATACAGTCTCCCATGTCTGGCTGCCTTTACTTGTCTTTTTCTTTTTTTTTCTGAGGTTCACCCAGGTAGTTGCATGTGTCAGCAATTCATTCATCTTTATTCTTGAGTAGCATTCCATTTCATGGATGTACCACAGTAGTTTGGAGGTTACAATACTTAATACTGTTATGAGTATTCATGTATGAGTCTTTATAGTATGAGCCCCTGAGGTTGGGTTTTCTCTTGTTTGTAACGAGGCATCTGACTTAGGCTTTGCTGAGACATCCAGTTCAAAGATGGTGCTCTTCAGTAAACACTTCACCCGCCACAGGACCAGATGAAGATCCAGCCACTGCCGATCCCCCCATAGAAGCCCCTTTATTTTAGAGATCTTGGTTGGTTTCCATGACTGACCAATTGGGCAATTTTTTCTCTTCCCACTGTAAGTTCCTGCTCTGCTGCTGCTAAGTCACTTCAGTCGTGTTCGATTTTGTGTGACCCCAGAGACGGCAGCCCACCAGGCTCCCCCGTCCCTAGGATTCTCCAGGCAAGAACACTCAAAATTCACCAATGAAGACTGAGCCCGTGGAATTCCTCAGCCCCCTGCCCTCAGCCCTAATAAAAGCAGGCCCTTGGCCTGTGATTTATCCCTTCTTCTCTCCCCCTGCCCTCATCTCTTTGTACTTGTGACCTCACTGGGTGCCACATAATCCCCAGGACTTCTAGGTAATAAACTTCTTCTCTTTCCAAGTTTCTTGATGATTACTGCTGAGGGCCTCTTGGAATTGTAATAAGAACAAGGGCTGGTCCAGCCATACATGTGGACAGATACACTGGAGCAGAACCACTGGGTCAGATGGTCAGTGAGTTTAACTTTTTAGAAACTGCGACCTGTGGTTGTTCCATTTACATCCCCACTGGCATCATGTGAGGGTTCCAGTTTCTCCACACACTCACTGACGCTTGACACTGTTGGCCTGTTTTGATCACCTGTACTCTTGAATATGTTCTCTGTAGGTATTTGCTTGAGATGTGTCCCTGGTGTATTGGGATACAGGCTTGATTGTTGTAATGCAGAATCAAAACAACAGTGGCTTAAACAGAGTCATTTCAGTTCAGTCGTTCAGTCATGTCCGACTATTTGCAACCCCATGAATTGCAGTGCTCCAGGCCTCCCTGTCCACCACCATCTCCTGGAGTTCACTCAAATTCACGTCCATTGAGTCGGTGATGCCATCCAGCCATCTCATCCTCTGTCATCCCCTTCTCTTCCTGCCCCCAATCCCTCCCAGCATCAGAGTCTTTTCCAATGAGTCAACTCTTCACATGAGGTGACCAAAGTACTGGAGTTTCAGCTTTAGCATCAGTCCTTCCAAAGAACACCCAGGACTGATCTCTTTTAGAATGGACTGGTTGGATCTCCTTGCAGTCCAAGGGACTCTCAAGAGTCTCCTCCAACATTACAGTTCAAAAGCATCAATTCTTCGGTGCTCAGCTTTCTTCACAGTCCAACTCTCACATCTGTACATAACCACTGGAAAAACCATAGCAATGGGCTATAACCCACCCACAGCTGTGCAGGAGAGCCATGGTGCCCGGGGCCTAGGGTTGACTTTCTACCCTGTTGCTCCATCATATCTAGGACATGACACGTCCTTGTGACCCAGTGTTGCTGACCACCACAGTCACATTCCAGCTGGCAGGAACCACGGCCTGCCTCCTCCCACAGGGCACAATCTAGAAACTGGCACGTCACTTCCACGTGCATTCACTGGCCACACCCCATGCATTCACGGGGCTCTTGCTAGCTTCAAGGAGGACTGAAAACACATGCGTGTCCTGCTAAAAATCCCAGGCTCTAGTTTTAAAAAAAATAAACTTTACTTATTTTTAAAATAATTTTGTTTTGTTTTCATTGTGCTGAGTCTTCGCTGCTTCCCAGGCTGCCTCTGGTTGTGGTGAGCGGGGGCTACTCTCTAGTTGCAGTGAGCGGGCTTCTCATTTCGGTGGCTTCTCTTGTTGCGTGTGGGCTTCAGTAGTTGTGGTTCCCAGGGTCTAGATCACAGGCTCAATAGTTGTGGCGCATGGGGTTAGTTGCTCCCCAGCATGTGGAACCTTCCTGGACCAGGGATCGAAACCATGTCTCCTACACTGGTAGGTGGATTCTTTACTACTGAGCCACCAGGGAAGCTTCTATGGTTCTTGAGGAAGGCAACACAGATTTTGGGAGCAGCCTGCAGCCTCTGCCACATCCTTGTGACCACACTTTGGTGTATTTGTCTGGTATGTTTAACTCTCACTCTCACTAATTTGCACTGAAACCTCACAGCTAGAACATAAGGGATTCTGCTTGATCTGCCCAGTAACTTAATACTCTTATATCTCAAGTTGGTGTCTGCCTTCAGTGTCCTTTATCTGCTTTGCTCATTGATTTTCCTATTGGCCTTTGATGTGTTTTTATCTGTTTTATTATTTCTTTTGCAATTTCTCAGATTTCTTACATGTTGATTTTTTAACATTTCTTAAAATTCTTGAAACTTTAAGCATCCCAAAACACTTGAAATTCTTTGGTTAAGTAAACATTCAGAAATGAATAGACATCAGTTCCAAAACAGTTGAGAAATGTTTGCTGTGCTGTGCTCAGTTGCTTAGTCGTGTCTGACTCTTTGTGATCCCATGGACTGTAGACCACCAGGCTCCTCTGTCCATGGGATTCTCTAGGCAAGAATACTGGAGTGGGTCACCATGCCCTCCTCCAGGGCATCTTCCCAACCCAGAGATCGAACCCATGGCTGCTGCATTGCAGGTAGATTCTTTCCTGTCTGAGCCACCAGGGAAGCCCTAAGAAATGTTTACCATTAAGCCATGTCAAAGTCTTAACCACACTTTTAGAAGGAGAAAACAATTCTCAGAAATATACAACTGGTCTAAATAGCCAGTACCTATCAGTGAGTGACAGTATTTAAGAAATAACATGATCATCACTGGTTGGAGAGACTTATGGGTGGCTAACCTTTGGGGAAGCATGTGTTTTGTTGTTCTTAAAAACAAACCAAATTTACAGATACAGGTATCTGGATGCAGATATAAAAAGTCTTTTAGATGAACTGCTTGTTTAACTCATTCACCTCAGCATCCATCTCATCTGGATGCTCATCATCATTGGCTTATGGCCTGTTATCCGAGATACAGTGTCCTCCTAACAAGATAACTTCCTCCCATCACAAATATCTCCATCCAGGGACCATCTGAATCCTGAGGAACGGTCAGGTTTACAGCCTGGCTGGCTCTGAGCAGAAGCCTGGTTCCCAGTCACTTGCGGATCACTGCCCTTTTCTATCTCTGTGTATTTTGCAAAATTATTTACTTATTCATTTTGGCTATGCAGGGTCTTTGTTGCTGTGTGCAGGGTTTCTCTCGGAGAAGGCGATGGCACCCCGCTCCAGTACTCTTGCCTGGAAAATCCCATGGACGGAGGACCCTGGTAGGCTGCAGTCCATGGGGTTGCAAAGAGTCGGACACAATTGAGCGACTTCCCTTTCACGTTTCCCTTTCATGCATTGGAGAAGGAAATGGCGACCCACTCCAGTGTTCTTGCCTGGAGAATCCCGGGACAGGGGAGCCTGGTGGGCTGCCGTCTATGGGGCTGCACAGAGTCGAACACGACTGAAGCGCCTTAGCAGCAGCAGCAGCAGCAGGGTTTCTCTAGTTGCAGCAAGCGGGAGCTACTTTTCATTGTGGTGCATGGGCTTCTTATTGCAGTGGCTTCTCTTATTGTGGAGCACAGGCTTAGTTACTCTGCAGCGTCTCTGAAGGTTCTTCTTGGACCAGGGATCAAGCCTGTGTCCCCTGCATTGGCAGGAGGACTCTTAACCCCTGGATCACCAGGGAAGTCCTCTGGGTATTTTTGCAAGTGTCACAATACTAGTGTGCCATCTTACATCCTAATTTTTTTCAATGTCTATATCACAAATATTTTCCTAAATCATTCAAAACTTGATGACCACAGGTTTCCTCTTAATATGTTAAAGACCTTTCATTGTTAACAGTCTTATCTAAAGCCCTTTTTCTCCTTATTACGAAACTAATGGCCTGAAAAACCTAGAGACAGAGACTTGAACAAAGCTGCATGATTTCCATAAAGAACTATTTTATCACCATTAGATACAAGCACTAACTTTCAAAATTTTTTTGTATAGGTACTTTTCCTAAGCTGAGCACATCTGAAATACTAACAGCATTTCAGAGCAGAGTGGGCACAGAACAAGACGGTGAGATGCATAAACAATGTCCTTATTCTTCGGACTCTGATGGAAGCTGTTAGCTCCTTTGAACTACAAAGTCATTGATCGCGACTTCATTTTACTGTCACCTTGCAGCAGGACGCAGCAGAGTAATCAGCTTAGTAGTTTTCAATAACTGGGATGACTTGTTTCAGTAGAGATGGGTTGGCAAGCGGGAAAGGCCACAGATCCCAATTTTTAATAAAGAATAATCATGTGTCAGGGAGTTGTTCTGTTTTCATGTTATTATTTTAAAAAATTGTTTTTTAATGCCAAGCAATCATCTTCACTGTAGAATTTGTAGCTTAAAAGGCCATGCAGTAGTTTAGCCAGCAGGGGGAGCCTGGAGTCTGATTTAAATTACCTGGGCCAGCCCCAGTATTAGTCTCCCAGAAATGTGGCCAAACCTGTTTTGTGGCACAAAATAATTCCTCTATCACAGACTAATCTGCAACGCATTTGAGGATCCTTTTTCTCTATAACGCGCGGTGAAGTTTACCAAATTAAGTGGTATTTCTCTACTTGAAACTGAAAAAAATTGTTGACTAGGAAAGAAAGGACAAAGAAAAGAATGAATTAGCTAACACCTAACAAATCAAAATGATGGTAGCTTTGAAGGGCAATAAAGTCAGTACAAAATCAGGTGGAGAACCATGGTGGTCATAGGCCACGTCCTGGGGAATAAAAGAACCATCCACTAAAAGCAACATTTTCCTCAAGACGAATCTCTTCGGAGGTCCCAAACCCTGAAAAGGCTCTTCCTTTGGAGAAGGAAATGGCAACCCACTCCAGTACTCTTGCCTGGAAAATCCCATAGATGGAGGAGCCTGGCAGGCTACAGGGACTGAGCGATTTCACTTTCTTTCACTTTCCCAAAATCCCAGTGCGGATTTCAGACTAAAAACAGTATTAATATACACAGCACTTCACTGAACTATACCCTTTTACCCATATGATCATCTCTATGTCCATCCATGTGGCTGCAAATCAACAATCTGTTTTAAACAAATAATTGTTTATATGTTCTATCCATAAAACTTTTTCTCATGTTAATCAGTATGTAAATATGTGTATTTTACAGTATAAGTAAAAGACAAACACAAAGGTTACAGACATATGCTGAAATTAAGATAACTTTTTCTTTAGTGTCTTTATAATCCAGCACCAATTCTCACTGAAATGAGTAAAGTTAAAAATATATAATAAATTTATAAATTTATAAAAAATTTATAATAAATATAAATCATCCCGGTCATTATGCTCTTGACTTACTTAGTGACTGCGATAGCTTTAACTTGTATTTTTCCATCAGGCAGGGTAATAGGCTTCGTATACTTAAAGGTAGTGTTTTCACCATAACCAATTTTCTTTTGGAATTCAGGTTTGCTGCCATCCAGGGTATAATATATGTTGACTTCCGGGGTGTCTGAAAAACCCAAAACAGGATATCTAGAATTAATACTAAAGTAGCAACCCCCTGAAGAATGCCTAGGGATCAGTTATTTAATGAGATTTAAAATATATATATACTGTAGAAGTGAATAACAATAACTAACAAGTGAGGTTTTTTTTTGTGCCAGGCACTGTGAATTAACTAATTTTATCAGTACAACCTTATGAGATAGGTCCTATTTTATACCCACATTATAGATGAGGGAACTGAGTCCCAGAGAGGTTAAGAAATCTGGTAAATGACAGTAGAATTTTGATCTGACTTCTGGGAAGTTGGATCTGTTGACCAGGCTCACTTCTTTTTAAAACAGGAGGGATTAAAAAAAAATGTTTTTTTAATTTATTCATTTGACTGTGGTGGGTCTTAGTTGCTCACAGGCCATGCTCTTGAACTGCTATGGCATTTTGCCTCTCCGACAAAGCACTGATACAAACCAAGCAGGGGTGAATTTTAAAACCAGAGTGTCTACTTAGAAAGCAGAAGCTAATTTTTCATTTTTGAGCATTGCTTTAAAAAAATGGTTTTGTTATATTTTATTTGGACTTGGTAAATGATTCGTGCACTTCTTGGGAAAATTAATAAAGGTACTTAGGTAATAAAGGTAAAGATAATAAATTCAGATGATCCAAGATCCAAAAGGTCAAACAAGGATATACAATGAAAACTTTCCTTCCAAGCTCCCTGCCCTCATCAGCTGCCCATAGGCAACCAATAATATCAACTGTCTTTCCAATATATGTATGTAGTTTACAACCATACAAGCATATATGTACGTATTTTTTAATCTCCCCCTCTCTGTACATACAAATGGCATATCATGCCCTGTTTCACACCATTTTTCTCTTCATTTAACATTGTATCTTGTATATTGTCCTATATCGCTCCTTTAAAAAGCACCCCATTCTTCTTTATGGCTGCACTGCATTCTATTCCCATGGATGAATCACTGGCCAACAGCCAATCCCTACAGATGAACATATAAACTGTCTTCTTTTGCTTTTCTTTCTTTTTTACTTTTGCTATTGCAAACACTGTAATGAATAACCCTGCAAAGAGTTCCTTTCATATCTGCAAAATATGTAGAACTAGTACTGTTGTTGAGTCAAAAGCTATGCGAGTTTGTAATTTTGTTAATGTTGCCAAACTTCCCTCCATGGACATTGAAACAATTCACCCTGCTACCAGCAGGGAATAGAAGTGCATGTTAACCCACCATCTCAACCATACCGTGTGTGATCATTTTTTCTTTTATTTTGCTGATATTTCATTTCTATTTCCCAGGTTTAAGAAAAAGCATCTCATAGCTTTAACTCACATTTCTTATATTTTGAATAAGATTCACCCACTCATTCAACAAGTATTTACCAAATGCCTATTACATGCCAGACACTGTTTCAGACACTGGGAATACATCAGTGACCAAAGTCCCTCCTCTCATAGAGCTTCCATTTAAAAAACACACACACACAAACAGGAAACGACTACATAGAATTTGTTAAGTGGTGATTAAGTGCAAGGGAGTAAATAAAGCAGAGGATAAGCTCTGCCTAGCAACCAAGTGAAGGGTGAACAGGAGCATATTCTCATACGTTTAAAACACACATATTTCCTTTCCTATAAAATGTCTTTTCACATCCTTTGTCCATTTTTCCTATTGGGATATTATTACTTTTGGCAATGAATTGCAGAATCTTTCATTTATTAGACATTTCAGATATTATAGAAGTTGGATACCCTGTCATCATTTGTTAATCATCACCCAACTTCTGAGGGTTACGAGCACATATATTAAGACTTGAATTTTGGTTTGAGGAATTTTAAAAATAATCTTAGCTTTTAAGATAAAGGAAGACACAGTATAATATGTATATTGTTAGTTGGACCTCTCAGTCTAGGAAGCCCATGTGTCACGTCATCGGTACATATAGTTTGTATGCACATTAGTTATTCAAATATGTAACTGGAGTCTCAGAGTCTATTTTTTAATTGAAGTCTAATTTTTCAATTAGAAAAAAACTGAAATCTATTTTTCTATAATGTGGTACTACTTTCAACTGTACAACAAAGTGATTCAGCTATACATATGTATATAGTTTTTTCTTTTTCAGATTCTTTTCCATTATAGGCTATTATAGCATATTGAATATAATTTCCTGTGTTATATAATAGGTTCTTGTTGTTTATCTATTTTATATATAGTACTGTGTACCTGTTTATCCCAAACTCTGAATTTATCTCCTCCTACTCTCTTTGGTAACCGTAAGTTTGTTTTCTATGTCTGTGAGTCTATTTCTGTTTTGTAAGTAAGATCATTTGTACCATTTTTTATAGATTCAAAATATATGTGATATCATATGATATTTGTCTTTTTCTGACTTACTTCACTTAATATGATTATCTCTTAGGTTCATCCATGTGGCTGCAAATCAAGAGTCTGTTTTAAACAAGTAATAGAACAAGATACGTTATATCTATAAAACTTTTCCTTCTCTTTGTTTATTACATATGTAAATGAGTGTGTGTGTGTGTGTTTCTGGCATGAAAAAGAAACACATTCACTGCGTTATTTCAGCAGAAACAGCTATAATGTCTTTTGGCATCACCATGTGCCAGAACCTGTGTGCCTCACATCATGTATCATTAATCCTCATGATGACTCTAAACTATAGATAATATTATCACTCTCTTACAGTCTAGAGGCTGAGACTAAGAAAGGCTGAGGAATGTACTGAAGATCACTAGATGTTTTCAAAGCCAGGATTCTTCACTCTCCAACCTGTCTGACTGGGAAGCCTGTGTTAGCAGGTCAAACTGATTTCCCAGAAAAACACTGAGAATCCTGGGAAAGTCTGGGGAAGCAATGGGACATCCTAACCTGGCTAAAGTAAATCACAGCGTTGCTGCAAATCTTTCCAACACAAATGGAAGGTTGGCAAGAGCCAGCTGTTGTAACCTATATAAATACCACTCTAGAAACTAACATTGTTTCAAATTGTCAAAGTTTTACAGTCATCCCAAGATCCTGATTATAGAAAGGATGCAAAGAGGGTAAATAACAACTAGATGAATATAGAGAACATGGCAGGGTTATTTTAAACACTTTCAGTACATTTGATTCTTACCTGATTTCATTTCCAAAAGCGTATTGTTATCAATTTCATGGTTGGCTTTTCCTGGCTGAGGCACCCGCAGGGGTATGATTTGAGGGACACACACTGAACCAGCTGTCATTTTCCCTCCTTACATTAAAAAAAAAAGTGGATGAAAATAAATTCCAAGGGACACCTATATGTGAACAGACACTGAAGAGAAGTATCTCATTCAAATACAGTAAGACTAGTAAAAACTAAAGAGAAATGTTGTTCCTCTATCATCTACAAATATCATTTTTCTTTTTTGGGAGACTCCTTTCAGTTCTTTTGTCTTTTTTAAAATTGAAGTATAGTTGATTTACACCATCATGTGTAATATAAATATAATTAAAAATTTTTTTTTGATGTGGACCATTTTTAAAAGTCTTTATTGAATTTGTAACAACACTGCTTCTATTTTATGTTTTTTGGCTGTAAGGCATGTGGGATCTTAGCTCCCCGACCAGGGAATGAGCCGGCACCCTCTGCACTGGAAGGCAAAGTCTTAACCAATGGACCACCAGGGAAGTCCCCAAATACCATTTTTAATGGAAATAATTATTGTCTCTGCTGTATTTTTGCTGTTGAGATCTTGTGTGGGCTTTTGATTACCTGAGTATTTACCTCACTTTGTGGGGGGGAAAGCAGGAGTGTATGGGATGAGGGAATAAAATTTAAAGTGAGCACATTAAATGCACATGTCAGAGCAGAGATCATCACTGATGACCAGACCTAAGCAACCCCTGGATCATTACCAGTCTGCCCTGCCTCTGTTTAGTACACCACCTCTCTTAGCTTCAGGCAAGACAGCACACGAGGAACAGAGGTAACTCTGTATGTAGCATGAAATGTTCATTTAGAGCCAGCTTCCTTGGGAAAGCTCCATGTTCAAAGTCCTGCAGTTGTCATCAATGGTTCGTGCCTGTGAAAGCTGCAAAAGAAACTTTAGAAAATGACAGAGGGTCACGCCTCAGCCAGAAGAAAGCTGGCATGGATATAAACAGTGAGGAACGAACACAAAAGTCTCTCACTCCATCTACTGTATTTATAAGTAATTAAGTACAAGTATAGAAGTCTTAGTGATCTTTTTCTTGGGGATGGGAGGGTTCATAATTATTAATACACCCAGGATTGGGGGGGGGCAGGAACCCACACCTCAAAACAGTCTCCCATTCCATCTACTGTATTTATAAGTAATTAAGTACAAGTATGGAGGTCTTAGTGATTTTTTTCCTTGGGTGTGGGAGTGTTCATAATTATTAATACATAAAGGATTTGGGGGGAAAATCCCACACCTTAAAACCCATTTACATCTTGGATGGTCTGTTCAAATTTCAATGATAATGGATGCATAGGTTTTACTCAGTTAAAATCTACATTGAAACTCAATTTTTACAGAGTACTTCTTGTACCCTCCCCTATTATTTACAATTTTCCAAATACTTACATAATCTTATTTATCAATTTGTGATTGGGCATTTATTATTTTCTTTTCAGTTTTGGGTTTTATTCTAAACAATGCTGCCTTGGAAATTCCCTGACGGTGCAGTGGTTAGGATTTGATGCTTTCACTGCAGGGGCTCTAGTTCAATCTCTGGTGGGGGTATCAAGTTACTGCAAGCCACGCATGACATGACGCCAAAAAAATTTTTTTAATAAATAAATAAATAATAAATAAATAAAACTGCCCAGAATGTCTCTGTGGTTTGAGGTTTGTCACAGACTTTAACCCAAAGGTGGGATGGCTAAATTTAAGGGGTGAATTTAATGCCTGGTTGGATAGTTCCAGGTCGGAGGCTAAGAATTTAAATTGCAGATACATATACGGATAGAGCGACAGCCCCTGCAAAAGGGCTCTGGAGCGTGCCCATCCTCACATTTCCATTTACGTGAGAGGCAGTTAAAATTTAAAAATGGTTAAAAATTAGTTCAAAATAAAAACGTCTGGGGGGTGGGGGGTGGGGGGAATAATTCCTGCGGCGACTAGGCGATGTCCTTGAAAGGCTGACAGTGCGTAGGCCACTGGGCCCCGAGCGAAGGGGATCCATCCGCAGACCGATCCGCTAGGCCCGACTGCGTCAACAGCATCCCCCACCCCGCCATCCCTCCATCCAGACTGCCCCTCACCGCCCGGTTCCGGAACCCCGTCTGGTCCCCGTCTCCGTCCTTCAGGTGCAGCCAAGGACACCGCCACGACTCGGCTGAACGAAGGATGCCCTTCTCTTCCGCCCCCTCCCCCAGCCACCAGGACCCGATCGGGACCCCTTGGGTACCTCCGCAGCCCCCACCGAGGCAGCCCACCGCTCACCGCCCTTGGTCCTCTCCTTCACTGCGGCGGTACGGGTTACCAAGACGCTGCGAGCCGCGCCCCGCCCACCGGGAGCTGGGCAGGTGATTGGCAGGAACCCGCTTCCTAGCAACTAGCTCCGCCCCTGCGGTTGGCCCGGAGACAGGCGGCCGCAGAGCGCTCCTTTCTTCAGGCCTAAGCGTAGGCGTCCGAGAACTTGCCTTCACAGAGGTTGGAAAGCGCTACAAGGTGGCCTCCCAACTCAAAATGAGAACCAGGCTCGCTCGTACAACAGTCGATGATTTTCTGGAAATACCAGAACGAAATACCAGAGTGAAAATGTCAGAACGACGCGCGCGAGCGTGAAGCGGCGCAGGCGCGTCTTGGCCACCTCTAGGCGACCGGCAAGGAAGGACCGCCTGCGACCTGAGGAAGAAAGTCCCCTGCGCCGGCCGAACGCTGTCTTCACCCGTGTCCAGCTTCTCTCGGCTCGCAGTCCGGCCGCCCGGAGGGGTCTCTTCCCCCAAGGTCCCGGCACCTGCGCCCTCATGGCCGAGGTGAAGGTGAAGGTGCAGCCGCCTGACGCGGATCCGGTGGAAATCGAAAACAGGTAAATCGGGGAGTGAGGCTTGTTCCCCGCCTCTGGAGGCCCCCTTTCTCCCGGACCCTTCTCCCGTCTCCGGAAGACTGCACTCTTAAGAAGTTCAGAGCGAGTCGGACAGTTGACGAGATTGTGTGGCCGGCCTTTCCCTGGGTCTGTCAGGGAAGCTGTCTACTCAGGCGCACCTTTCCTTAAAGTGGTCCACGCCCAGAGTGAAGACTCGGCGTTTCCCCCCGGAAAAGTGTTAGTCTCTTGGTCGTGTCAGACTCCTTGCGACTCGATGGGGTACTGGTGCAAACACGTTCTGATCCAGGATCGTCCTTGCTACCAAGGAACTCCCGTGACGGAGGGTTTAACCAGACTTAGGGTGCAGTTTTCGATTATGAAGTAACAGACACCAAACAGTTTGAACGCGATATTTAAGTGAAGGTTTTAGGGCACCCAACGCATCTTACGCTTACCCAAAGCATCTCCCAAAGCATCTCCAATACTTTGGCGACCTGATGCGAAGAACTGACTCTTTTGAAAAGATCCTGAAGCTGGGAAAGACTGAGGGCGTGAGGAGAAGGGGACGACGAGGATGAGTTGGTTGGATGGCGTCACTGACTTAATGAACGTGAGTTAGAGTAAACTCCGGGAGTTGGTGATGGACAGGGAGCTCTGGCGTGCTGCAGTCCGTGGGGTCGCAAAGACTCGGACACGACTGAGCGGCTGAACGAACTGAACTGAAGCATCTTAATATGTTATATTCTCTACCGTGCACTGCAGTGTTTAGGTTACCACAGAATTTATAAAGACCCCAGCTTTCTTAAACTGTTATTAGTAACACATATGATGATCCTGTGACAGGGTGAAACTTGAGGTTTATTTTTGTTTGTTAGGGATAATTCCAAAAACAGGTCCCAGTTGTGGTGAATTGTCCCAAAAACACTTTGACTTCCCTCCAGAAGTGTTTGATCTGCCTCCTGCTTACAGACTTATGGCTACCCAAGGCACTGTCTCTTCACTTTGTCATACTTGTTGCATCTGAGAGAATTGAAGCCTCAGCTTTAATGTGTTTTTCTGTTTTCATTTGACTTTTGTCCTAATTTAAAGTTCATATGAATAATCTTAAATACAATAAAAATGCAAACGTGTACTTCAAAAGCATCTTCCTCATTTTTAACGTGCTTTCATTCAGAACCATTGTAGAAACCCAGATTATCTGTCAAATGTGAAAAAAGGCACACTTCTAGACTGTTCTGCCTGTATTTTTCCCCTACTGCCTCTTGAACTAGGTAAAAACATGAATATCATTAATTCTTTTGTTCCTAGGATTATAGAATTATGTCACCAGTTCCCTCATGGAATCACAGACCAAGTAATTCAGAATGAAATGCCGCATATAGAAGCCCAACAGCGGGCAGTGGCCATCAATAGACTGTTGTCCATGGTAAGGTGAATCCAACTAGTTCATGTAATTATTTATATGTTGTGATTGTCATTACTTTCTGTTGTGTAGAATGAAACCATTCTCAAAAGTGTGGTAGGTTGTGACTGATAAGACTTCAAACCAGGAAACAGCTCAGACTGCCTAAACTAAGGAAAGAAGTAATATGCATTTTTACAAGACAAATAATTGTGTTTTAACTGTCATATTTAGTAATTTGTCACTAAGGTACATACTGGCACACGTACATGTAGGCATAATCTGTTCCCACCTTCTGTTTGCTTCTTGCTGCTAGTAAAGGCAAATATATAGTAAAGGCTTTGGATCAAATACATAAACTAATATGAAGATTAAAAGTCACAAATGGAAAAATCAACTATAACTACAATAAACATGTAAACTTAGGGATAAACATGTGATGATCGGGAAGAAATAGACAATTTCTGCAGTCCAGATTGTAATTGTCTGCTTACTAATTCAATTTTAGTAGTAAAATTAAATTATTAATCAAAGCCTCCCAGCAAAGATAAGTCCAAGACTGGATAGCTTCAAAGGGTAGTTCTACCAAACATATAAAGAAGAGCAAATACCTATCCTTATGAAACCATTCCAGAAATTTGAAAAGGAGGAAACACTCCCAAATTCATTCTACAAGGCCATGATTACTCTGATACCAAAATCAGACAAAGATATTAGTAAAAAGAGAAAATCAGAAGCCAGTGTCTCTGATGAATATACATGTAGAAATCTTCAACAAAATATTAGCGAACCACATTCAGCGATATACAAAAAGAATCATACACCATGATCAAATGGAATTTATTATAAGAATGCAAAAATGGTTCAGTATGCACAAATCAGTCAGTATAATACACCACATTAAAAGGAAGCTTAAAAGTCACATGATCATCTCAACAGATGCAGAAAAGACATTTGACAAAATTCAGCATCCATTCATGATAAAAACTCATCAGAGCTGGTATAGAGAGAACGTACTTCAACATAATAAACTGTTTCTGGCAAACCCACAGAGAAAATCATCTTCAGTGGCAAAAAGATGAAAACCTGTCCTCTAAAATCTGGAAGACTGGAATTCCCTGGTAGTTCAGTAGTTAGGACTTGGCACTTTCACTGCCAGGAGCCAGGTTCAGTCTCTGGTTGGAGAACTAAGAGCCCACGAGCTGTGAGGCATGGCCAAAGGGAAAGAAAAAATTGAAATCAGGAGGAAGACAAAGAGGCCCACTCTCACCACTTCTATTTAGCATAGTATTGGAAGTCCTAGCCACTGCAGTCAGATATGAAAAAGAAAGCATACAAATGGGAAGAAATGAAACTGTCCTTACTTGCAGATGGCTGATACTATATAAAGAAAATGCTAAAGTCTCAATCAAAAAAGCTATTAGAACTGATAAGTGAATGCAGTAAAGTTGCAGGATCAAGGTTAATATATAGAAATCTGTTGCTTTCCTATACACTAATAATGAACTATCAAGAAGAGGAAGCTAGAAAACAGTCTCTTTTAAAAGTAACATAAAAGGAGTAAAACAGCTAGGGACAAACTGGTGAAAGACCTAACTTTGAAAATTTTAAAACACTGATGAATGAAATTGAAAATACTACAAAGTAATAGAAAGATATCCAATGGTCATGGACTGGAGGATTTAATATTGTTAAAATGTCCATATGACCCAAAGCAATCTACAGATCTGATGCAATCCCTATAAAAATGCCCAGGACACTTTTTACTGAACTAGAACAAATAATACAAAAATGCCTGTGAAACAGAAAAGAGTCCAGATAGCCACAACAATCTTGAGAAAAAGAAAAAAGCTGGAGGTATCATGCTCCCTAACTTCAGACCATACTACAGTATGGTTCTGGCATAAAAAGAGACATATAGATCAGTGGACCAGAATAGAAAGCCCAGATATAAACCCATCCACTTATGGTCAGTTAATCTAAGACAAAGGAGGAAACAATGCACAATGGGGAAAAGAGTCTCTTCAACAAGTAATGCTGGGCAAAATGGATAACCACATGGAAAAAAATGAAACTACGACATTTTCTCACACCATATCGAACTCCAAGATGGATTAAAGGCCTAAGTGAGATCAGAAACTGTAAAACTAGAAGAAAACATAGGCAGAACACGCTCTGACAGAAACTGTAGCAGTATTTTTAGAGAAATGCAAATCAAAACAATAAGGTATCATCTGACACCTGTCAGAGTGGCTATCATGAAAAAGACCACAGACAACAAATATTGGTGGCAATGTGGAGTAAAGGGAATCCTTGTACACTGTAGGTGGTGAGATGTAAATTGGTACCACCACTATGGAAAGCAGTATGGAGGTTCCTCAAAAATACTAAAAATAGAACTACCATACAATCCAGCAGTTCTACTCCTGGCTATATATATCAAAGAAAACAAAAAGACTAATTCAGAAAGGTCTATGCACCCAGATGTTCCCTGGTGGCACAGTGGGTATAGCGTCTGTCTGCTGTGTGGGAGACCCTGGTTGGATCCCTGGGTCGGGAAGTTGCCCTGGAGAAGGAAATGGCAACCCACTCCAGTACTCTTGCCTGGAAAATTTCATGGACGGAGGAGCCTGGTAGGCTACAGTCCATGGGATTGCAAAGAGTTGCACACGACTGAGCAACTTCACTTCTCAAATGTTCATGGAAACATTATTTACAATAACCAAATGTGGAAGCAACCTAACTGTCCCATCAGCAGATGAGTGGATAAAGAAGATGTGGCATACATATATAGTTAAGAGATACACACACATATATACATACAATGAAATACTGCTGCTGCTGCTGAGTCGCTTCAGTCGTGTCCGACTCTGTGCGATCCCTTAGATGGCAGCCCACCAGGCTCCCCCATCCCTGGGATTCTCCAGGCAAGAACACTGGAGTAGGTTGCTATTTCCTTCTCCACAATGAAATACTACTCAACTGTAAAAAAAAGAATGAAATTTGCCATTTGCAATAGCATTGATGGACCTGGAGGAGGGTATTAGTGAAATAAGTCAGAAAGACAAATACTATATGTTATCATTTATGTGTGGAATCTAAAAAATAAACGAATATGTTAATAACAAAACAGCCTCACAGATACAGAGAACAAATTAGTGGTTACCAGTTGGGAGAGGGAAGTGGGGAGGGGCATAAGAGGTGAAACAGGATGTGTTGTGCAACACAGGGAATATAGCCAACATGTTATAATAACTTTAAGTGGAGTACGGTTTATAAAAACTTGAGATCACTATGTTGTACACCCGAAACTAATATAACATTACTTCAATTAAAAAAAAAAAGCAGTGCACCAGATTGCTGAACGCTGTTCTAACCGAAAGAGAAAGAGTGTTGTGATTTCTAGTTGCTTCACCGTGGTGAAGGTCTTCAGCTTCTGGAAGCATAGAGCAAGTGTGGTGATAAATGTTTTTGTCCTCAGACTCCACTTTCAGCCTTTTTCTGTCTGAAAATTAGCCTCAGCAGTCACCTGTTGCCAGTCCTGCAGTGGGCAGTGGTAAAGCTACTCAAGAATTTTAAGCAAGGGAGTAACTGTTAATAAATCACTAGTGTTGCTGATTTTAGCTCTTAAAGTGAAAGTGAAGTCACTCAGTCGTGTCTGACTCTTTGCGACCCCGTGGACTGTAGCCCACCAGGCTCCTCCGTCCATGGGATTCTCCAGGCAAGAGTACTGGAATGGGTTGCCTTAAACTATCCTCACATTTGTTCCCGTTTTCACTCTTCCTACCCCTGCATGTGTTCAGGCTCTTGGCTTCTACTTGAACTGTTGGGTGCATCTTAATGGCCTTCCTGGCTGCGTGTGCCTCAGAGCAACCTGCTCTGTCTTAAAGGCAGTTCTGACCAAGTTACTCTCCCACCAGAAGCCCTTCTCTCAACTCTGGAGATTCAAATCCAGACTCCAGGGTTTACCACTCTGAGCCCCTGCCTTCCCCACCGACCTCATCTCCCTGCACCACCTGCCTCACAAGTTAGTTTTCACAGGGAACAGCTTGTATCTCAGTTCCCTGGCACGTCACACTGTTTTATATCTCAGGCCTTTGCTCATGCTGTCTTCCCTGCTTAGAAGGCCCTTCCTCCTTTCCCCACACAGTAACTCCTCATCCTAAGACTCAACTCCAGGCAGCTCCCCTGAACCCACAGGCTGGGCCAAAGCAGATTTCCTGGGAGCCCATCCCCCCCTTCACTTGGCTCTGTCCTCACACCGCCCCGATGGTACTGAAATCAGCTGTGGAGTTCTCTGTTGGAATTCATGTCTGTCCTCCCCACCCCAAACATGTTCCCAGGACAGGTGTTCATTAAACGTTGACAAACTAAATTAAACAACTAAATGAAACTTCCAAATTGGGCTGGGAGGGAAAGGACTGCTGTTCACCCATATACCAACCTGATTCCAAGTTACGGGTCTGCCCAGCCTTGAGTCATGGGAACCTCTCTCAGTGATGCTTCCCTGAACTGCCAGGAGCCCAGTGGTACAGCCATCGGCGTTCTCACAAGTTCAGACTCAAGGAAATGCAAGAGCATGGAATCATTGTGTCAAAATATTTTTGCATGAATAGCCTTTATCTGAACTTTTTAAAGATGTTGTATTTTATTATGTTTATATTTACTCAGTTTACTTGAATATGAATTTTTATTATTCTAAAGCTGCTTGTTTAAAATTCTTATGCATTGCTCTTATAACCAGGCTAGGATCTAACATGTAGGAAATTGTTGCATATTAATATTTGAGGAAATGGTGATATAAAGAGCTAAGTTTAAAAAATATACATATCACATGTGATATGTTGGGAAAATCTTAAGTACTCAAGGGAGGAACTGACAATTATACAAGGTAGGATATTTTAGTCTGGGTAAAGTATTGAAGAGTGTATTAATGCTTGCCATTGGATTTGATATGTCTCCAAAATAGTTCACTGCTATTTTCTTTCTTTAAAAAAAAACAAAACTTTAGGGTCAATTGGATCTCTTAAGGAGCAATACAGGACTTCTTTATAGAATAAAGGATTCTCAGAATGCTGGGTAAGCACCTGATTTTTTATTTTTAATATTGTAAAAGTAATACATGTTTGGGTGGGAAAGGCCAGTACAGAATTGTATCATGTAAACCTGGTCCTGCAAATCATCTCACCTCCCACAGGAGTTCCATTTCCCAGAGATAGTGACTCTAAATAATTTGGTATATATCCTCCTTTATAGGTATATATAAATATATATAGATGATTATATATTTATATACCATATATTTATATATAATCTCTTTTCTTTTTTTTTTTTTAACAAATTTGGATCATGCTATCCATACTGTTTTGCAACTTGTTTTTTTTCACTTACTGTATCTTGGACATCTTTTCATTCTGGTACATACAGCCCTGTCTCATTCTTTTTAAGGTAAGCCCTTCTTTTGGTAAATGTGATGACTTGTCTACTCATTCCTTTAAGTGATCGTGTAGATTATTAGATTAGCCTGTACCTCTTTGCCTTTTTAATTCTGCTTTATTCCCCTGCAGTAAAATGAAAGGATCAGATAACCAAGAAAAACTAGTGTATCAGATTATAGAGGATGCAGGAAATAAAGGTAAGTTTTAGAGGAACAAGCAGAAAAAACATTGTCTCTCGGACCAGATATTAGGGATGGAGACCCTGGCTTCCCAGGGTGTAGAGCAGGCAGTTCAGTCTGCTGCCTTTTGTGTTCAAAGGAGAAGAAAATATAACACACATACCCACACACACATATATATATATATTTATAATGTACATATGTTTGAAGGACACCCAAGAGTGAGGCTGTTGTTGCCTCAAGGGAGGCAGGAACTAGATGGCCATGGGCAGAGATGGAAAGAAACTTCTGAATTCTGAACCATGTACATGTATTATCTGAAGCAAATAAATTAAAACTGAAGTTTTTTTTTTTTATCCTCACTTTCTAAATTTTGGAAGCCTTCGTTTCTTCCTCTTATCTATAAATTGTGGATTGTAACATCTCTTTGGTTTTTGTGGGAAACCATGGGACACCTAGTGCCCCATGGCAGTGTTTGATGTAGCTCCTTCCACAGCTGTTTAGTTCCTCCCCTGTCGCCCTCAAGAGTGGGATCTTAATTGCTGTTATTACAATTTAAGACCTGTTTGAGTCACTGATATTAGCTTCAGCAATTATGATGTAACCTAAAATTGTACAATTTTTATATGTGTTAGGAAGTTAAATTACATTTAAAAAATAAATATGAAGACAGCATTCTCTATTTAAAACAAAATCTTCCTATCTTATGCCTTTCTGTTGGGAAGAAAATACAGCAAAATATTTTTACATAAATTCCCTTTATACATATAATACTTATTTCCGTCTTTGAAAGAAAAATTGTAGCTTTCTGCACAGGTTCTTAGTGACTGTAAGAACTATAATCTTTCTGTTTTCCAAGTATAGTGAACATATATACACATAGAGGTATAAAACCTCTCATAAAGGTTTTTTTTTTTTTTAATTGCTCTCCATTGAGGATGGCAACTGACCCTGACCCAAACTTAAGTTTGTTTTTCACAGTATACGATCTAAAGTGAAATTTATAGAAAAAAGAGGCTGGAATGTAGGAGGGCATGGAAAGGCCAATGTATGTTAATTCAATGACATAAAGATTTTTCTTCCTTTAGAAAAATGTCCCTTATCATATGATTTTTAAAAGATGCCATGCTAGCATTCCAAGAAATTTCCAGTTAGAAAATGGAACATACAGCTTTTTTGCATATTTTTGTTACTTTATCTGAGATTCTTACCTGTGCATCATTTTTCCTATAGCAATGCTCCAGGATTATATACATATTCTGCTAGATTTACAATGAGATATAAGCAATGGGAAAAGAAACACAGATCCTATAGTGTTAAACTTACTTTACTTTCTTACAGGAATATGGAGCAGAGACATCCGATACAAAAGCAATTTGCCATTAACAGAAATTAACAAAATTCTAAAGAATTTGGAAAGTAAAAAGCTTATCAAAGCCGTTAAGTCTGTGGCAGTGAGTAACAGTCTGTTTTCTTCTCTTGAATGTTCATTGTACGTATATTGCTCCAAGGATATTTTAGGTGTTTATCATTCTTTCGGCTATGTCATGATTTAAAACAGCTGATTAAAAAGACATTTTTAAAACTGTAGCTCATATTGGACCATTTGGAGATGCTGCTTTAGTCCATTAGCCGTAACTGATGTTCTCTGATAATGTCAGGTGTTAATAGGCGAAGCCAAGCACAAGGCGACTTGGTATGCTGTCCTGTAGTCACAGTAAATCCCACACTGGTGTGAAATATAAAGCTTTGGGGTTTTTAGTCTTAGTTTTGGAAGACTGCTTTGTTACCTTTTAACCATCTGCTATGTGTGTGGTTTTTTCCCCCCTAGGCCTCAAAAAAAAAGGTGTATATGCTCTATAACCTGCAGCCAGACCGCTCTGTGACAGGTGGGGCCTGGTACAGTGACCAGGATTTTGAATCTGAATTTGTGGAGGTGCTTAACCAACAGTGTTTTAAATTCCTACAAACCAAGGTGAGCCATAACTGAGGAAACATCCCTCCCAGTGTTTTTTTTTTTTTTTTTTAAGTTTTTTCAGAAGGAATGTTTAATAATACATATTGTATCTTATAGGAATTGAAAATAGTGAAATTGGTCCTTTTTCCTAAACAAAATAGGTCCTGTTGTTGATTATCCTCTATAGAAATTGTGTTCAGAAGGTATTCTTCATGAAATTTGTATTTCTACCCTTATAGGCAGAAACCGCACGAGAAAGCAAACAGAATCCAATGATACAAAGAAATAGTTCATTTGCTTCATCACATGAAGTGTGGAAGTATATCTGCGAATTGGGAATCAGTAAGGTCAGAGCCCAGTCTCTAATTTTCATCTTATTTTTAAAAACTTTTGCTTCATCGCAGGGATTTACACTGTATTCTAAACACATCTGGCCCAGACCCTCTTCTCAGGTGATACCTGTGTACATTCTACAGAACCCACAAAATGTAGAACCCACTGTCCTAAGCCAGGCAGGCAAAGGCAGTCCTTGCCGTCAGGCACTTTCTGAATTGAATGTCCTTGAGCATGGGCTCCAGGGTGGAAGCCTGGCCATGCATTTCACTACCAGATGCAAGTCTGTTCTGACAAGTTCTTGACTCTCCTGGGGACATTTCAACATATGTGCCAAACATCCATTATTAGTATCGGTTGTCATTTATTGGTAGTTTCCTACTTATGAGATGTAAGTGGCACTGTCGGCACATTCTTTCGAAGATCTGTACATATGGACACTGTGCTTACTTGCCCCTCACCATCAGAGAAGATGCTGAAGTGGCTGCATGGACAAGTCATTTTCATTTCTGCTCTCCAGTTCTATTAAAAAAAAAAACCAAAACACAGGAATTTGGACTATTTGCTGTCTAAAGTACCTTTCTGCTTAAGCATTTTTATAAATCTCCGTCAGATTCTTGCTAAAGAAATGTGACAAGTCTAGATCCTCCTTAGGAGGGTGAAGACATCAGGTGTCAAGCTCAGCAGTGAGCTCAGAGCTCTATCCCTGGGATCTGAGTGGTCTACTCTCACTCTGGCCATTGTTCAGCTTCTTTGTGCTTTCAGTTACTGTAGCATAATCCTTCCCCACTTCATCAAGAATTGTGACCTTTTACTGTTATCAACACCCTCCAGAAGGATGACTCCTTGTTTTGAGTCCTTTCTAACATACTGCTTTTGTAGGTGGAGCTGTCCATGGAGGACATAGAGACCATCTTAAATACACTCATTTATGATGGGAAAGTAGAGATGACGATCATTGCTGCCAAAGAGGGCACTGTTGGCAGTGTGGACGGACACATGAAACTCTACCGGGCGGTCAGTCCCATCATCCCGCCCACAGGCTTGGTCCGGGCGCCCTGCGGACTCTGCCCAGTGAGTTAAAATGGCTTCTCTTTCTACTTAACTGCCTGCGACTGCAGATGCCACCTAACTTAACGTACCAGCAAGAGCTGCTGAAACCACCATGTAACCTTGATGAAAAGACCTTTAATGAGCATGTCATCACCTTATATTCGTCTCTATAATAACCACCTTAAGGAAATTGGTTTTCTGCTCTTGATCCCAAAATGCACAATTCTTTTCTTAACCTTTTATTTTTTATTGGGGTATAGCCGATTAACCATGTGATAGTTTTAGATGCACAGCAGAGCGATTCAGCCATACTTATACATGTATCTATTCTCCCCCAAACTCCCCTCCCATCCAGGCTGCCACATACATTGAGCATACATTGAGAGTTCCCTGCAAAATGCAGTTTTTGCTGAGGGCTAACCATTTCACCTAAGTAGGGAGGGTAATGGGGTTTGGTGAGAACCTGCTGTGGGCCAGACATGTTTTTGAAAATGTCTGTGGTCTCATAATCCTCCTGCACCCTTGGAGCTACTGGTATTACTTAGTGTGAGGGGACTTAGGGCAAGGAAGACTGAGAGCATTGAGCTGAGACTTGACCACCAGGCCTCCCTCCCGGAGGTGACCTGTTCTCCCTTGCAGCACGCCACGCTCGTCATTTGTTCATTCCCACTCGTGCTGCAGGCTCTGTCCGGGCTCTTGTGGTGTGTATATTCTCGGATTGCCTGTCTGCTTTCTGTTGTCTACAGCTCATGCCCTGGTTTCAACTCCCAGAAAAAAAGGCTACTCTGTTGGGAATTCTATTTAGCACTTTCACAAGAAGGAAGGTGACTATATATGAAACACTTGATTAGTCAAGATTAAGTCATTCGTGTGTACAGATCTCCGATCCTGGACCGTTGCCTGCCTTCTGCCCAGTGGACAGGTAGACTAGTCAGCTTAGTGCTGTGGCAAACAGTATCCGTCTCACTCCATGATCAGAGCAGGTCCTCTTCAGGACCTAACCTTTCACTTCCAAAGTTTTGTTTTTAATATTGCTTTAAATAAATGCTTGAAATATTGGATATTTTGTTAGAATTTTTAGTTGTAGTTGATATTTAAGACATTACCTATAATATACTAATTTTAAAACTTGAGTTTTAATGTAACCTTTTTTCTTTTCTAAAGGTTTTTGACGACTGCCATGAAGGTGGTGAGATTTCACCATCTAACTGTATTTACATGACAGAATGGCTCGAATTTTAATAGAAAGCCATGAACTTTGCTGACGTTTTGCAAGTGAAGTTACTTCAGAAGTAAATAATTTAATTCATGATGGAACATCACACTCCCTTGAAAGCATTCAAGGTACAGACTTGCTGCTACAAAAAAATATTTTTTTTAATCTATGAAGACTAAATTTATATTGATAGTGTAGTCAGCAGGGTATGAAACAGATAATAAGGTTAGTGGAGACATCCATTCTTCAGTAAGTAAAATACTCAGAACCTCTTGGAAGACCACCTGTTGGAACTTTCGAGACTTCTGATGATTCACAAGAAAAGAAGCCAGCAAGTCAGTATTCGCCAAGGACTGTGATAATGGTCAGAACTTTAAAATGCCTGTTTTAAAGGTGTTTATCAAGGTCTTCATTGGGAATTTTTTACATATGGCTCAGTGTCACCATTTCTGTTTTCTCCATGGTTTCATTGAGGACGTAGACTTGGAGCATGAGGTGGGAGACAGCAGAGCATCCCTTTCCACACACTACTGATGCCTTTTTATGTCAGAAATATTCTTTCCGAGGATGACGTTGGTGTACTTACCTCAAACCCAAATGGTGACTGTTGTCAAGGTCATGTTTTCAGTGCATAAATGTTCATTGTTCTCATCCTAAAGGGACTATCTTCCCTGGCTCTTCGTTGTTAAAGTCTGTGGCTCAATTGTATTATTTGCTAGAATTTTCCCCTAGATTCTTATTTAACTAAAATTAAAACTAAAAATAATCCATTGCCTTCCATTCCTTTTGTCGGGGAGGGAGTATCATTCTTCTTTCCTTATCCTATCTTCAATTTGTTTCCATATTGCCTTAAATATCATGGTATAACAGATCTAAACTAAGCAAGAAGTTGTTACAACTGTCCTCAGTTTCAGTAGCACTTTCAGTCCCAATCCTCAGCTGAATAGAAAACAATGGGTCACCTGATGTTTTGTTGCACAGAATTCAGCTATAGGGCTTTTTAGAATCTCAGCTGTCATACTTTCACTTTGTAGCGCTACTTAAAGGTTTCTGTGTCCAGGTCAAAAGCCAGGGGCCAAGGGAAAGGAAAGTTACTACTGGGGCCTGGTTTCAAACCCCAGTTTGCAGAACCATCACAAGGGTTATTTTGAGATAAATAGTAAAATAAAACTCAGCTCAGTAACCAATTTGTAAGAACCATGTAAATTCTGTGGTGAGCTCTATAGAATTAGCATCTGATGACACTGGTGTTTGAAACAAAGATCATTTCAGTTATTGGGTATGTGTAAGATCCAGAAAGGTCTGAGAGCCCAAAACTACAGAGGGCTTCTGTTCCCCCGAGAGTGGACTGGTAAGATGAGTATCTGCCTTCCTGGGACCTGGCCTGTCAGAGTCAGAAGTGGAAAGAAAACCAGTTTGTGTTTTAAATACTGATTTTTTTTTTTCTTTTTAAATACAGATTTTGTACTACATCTTGAGGGCCAGAGATTGTTTAAAGTTGACAATCTGTGGCTAAACCAGAAGTATTCCTTGCCTACCAGACTAAAGAGTCCCTTTAAACTTTTTCCCCTTATCCTGTTTTTCATTCTATATTAAGAAGGAAAGAGGTGATTTAAAAATACAGCACCTCTGATGTTGATTACATGGATATTTACAGGAATAAGTTCTGACCAGAACAAACTGTGGGGCTCTAGGCTCACAACGACACCACAAAGTCCAACCGGACCTGAAGTCCTACTCCTCACAGCTGATCTCTGTTTAGTGTATGGCATTTTGCTCACCTGAAAACAGATACGCCCTGGAGTCTGTCAAGGCCCGTCTCTGCTTTATACTGATCTGTACATACAGAGTCAAACAGAGAATCATGAAAGGCCACGATCTGATAGTTTTAATGAATACTTCATGTGGGATTCTGTCATGTGACTTCTCTGATCTCAGTTTGGTGATGAGTAAGTTTTATGGGGCAGTAATTTTTATCGTGATTAAGCAAACCAATCAAAAGTAATTCAGTGGAGTCACTTCGACTGTGGTGGTGGGTGAGGGAAGAATGTATCACGTGCTCTAGCATAGTGCTGTCCAGGAGAACCTTCTCTCAGGATGGAGATGCTCTGTATCTTTGTCCAGCAAGGCAGCCGCTGGTCACCCATGATGGCAGAGCACCTGCACTGTGGCTTCCATGAATGAAGAACTACACATTGTCCTGCTGGCTCCCCGTGGCTACTGGCTGCCATGCTGAGTGGCACAACTGGACTGCCATATGGCTCTAAACTCAAGTTACTTTTATAGGAATGAAGAATAGCGAAGTTAATGATTTCTCAATTGTATGTATTTGTTTTTTTCTACAGAGAAAGAGTACAACATAGTATTATGGACTGTTATTTGTATAAGTTTTTACTTTTAAGAAAGGACTGCAGAAAACAAGAAAGAGCATACATAGAACAATTACTACTGCCAAATAATTCAAACAGAGTCAAACTTTGATTACAGGCTTGGCCATATCAGTGCTAAACAACCTCTCTCAGAATTATTCAACTGATTTATCTACTTTGCTTTTCACTAACTCATCATTTATTTTTAGTTATAAAAGACACATTCAGCGCAGCAAACTCAGAACTTCCCTGACTGTAGGAAGTAAACAAGAGACGTCCACCATACCATACCTACCAATTTTCCCAGCCCCCTAAGGTTGTTACTGCTGAAAGCTTAGATTTGTCTCCTGACTTTTTAAAAGCACATTTAGAAATCAAGACTCTACAGCTTCAAGTGACACCTTTGAATCTTCAGGAGGTGTAAATAGTGGGAATTCACATTACTGAAGCAAATGTCTGGTGTGAATTTACTGGAAAGTGTTTGAGGCAAATCTTAGGGATCATCATAGCCGAAAAACATTGGAAAATGAGAAAGGGTTTTTTGAGGGAGTGTGATTAGAAGGAAAATTATGGAATGATGCTAAAAGAGATCTCAAGGCCCATGGAGACTGAAAGGTGGAGCACTCTACAGAGCAAAACTTGAGGCATGGAAAGATCATTTTTTAAAATATTTAACAGAATCCAAATTGTTGCCATGACTTTGTCCTTTGACATGATGTCTGTTTCTCAGGCTTTTCTCAGGCTTTACAGAGAAAAATTTACAGCACCTGGCTAAGTGAATACCTAAGGCAGAGGTCACACAGGGATGGCCTGGACTTTGTGTCTCACAGTGTTTGTAAATTTATTTATGTAGTTGCCAACTAACATAACCCGTATGTCTGTGGACTGAACATAATTCATGTATATATGGATTATATATATATATACACACACACAATAGTCCCTAAATTTAAAACCCACTGTATAAATTTGTTTTTCTTGAAAAATCAGAAAGATTGGCAATATCTTGACAAATTCCCACATGGCGACAGGGCCCAGGAGTTCTCCCTGTTCGTTGCCTGGGTGCCCTCAGAGGTCTGGCCTGATCCTCGCCGATCCAGTTGACCCTTCTCATGTTTACCACCTGCCCCTGCACGCCCCTGCCTCCACCTCCTTGTGTGTCCCTCTTGACATGTTTGAGGATGAGGGGTCAGGTGTCAAAGGGGAAGGACTTGGTCTGGGTTAACATCTGGGGTCAGCTCCCAACTGAAGAGCGTTCAGAGCTCTTCACCAACACTCTGGACCTTTAGTCATGTTTTCTTTCCCCGAAAACGGAAAAGTTTTATGTCAGAGAGCAGTGTAGCTTCTTAAACGTAACATGAAACCTGTTTTAATCTGAACTGGGGGGTCAGGAAACCTAGGTTCTGTTTCTGCCTTACTCACTTTGGACAGGTAAGGGTGGTTAAGTTGTCCCCTGTCCCTTACCAAGTGGGAAAAAGAATATTTTAGGTCATAGCAATTTGAGGAGATGTAGATTCTGTTGAGAATGAAAATGCTGTTTAAAAATTGAAACTTGTTTTTTTAGGCATTTTGGGCCTTAATTGGATCTGTTTTATGTGTCAGTATTCATGTGATAACAGAGATTGTTGACTATTAACAATCTGATAGTTGCCCTCCTCTCATGTTGTTACGCAGACAGCAGGAACCATCCTGTCTACGCTGGTACTTTCAGCATGGACCGGACTACACTAACCAGTTCATGAAACTCTGTGTTCTGGAAATGGCCGCGGTCAGTGAATTTGTACAATTTGGCTTCCAGCCTGTCGGCCACTTCTTGTTGTTCCTTCCAAGGAAGGAAAGGGTCATCAGTGGAGCCAAACTGCACAACCTGAGGGCAGTTGGCTTTGATCTTCTCCCACTGCCAGGGCCGGCTGAAGTAGCCTGTGAGAAAAGCACCGAGCCTGTCAGCGCCGTGGACCATTTCCACCCTAGCTGCTCTAGTGAGGACCACAGCAGGGACCTGAAGAATCCGAACCCCACTGTGAGTCTGCTGATCTGTAGGGCTTGATACCGTGGCTACTGGTGAAGAGGGAGGGTGTGGTTCGGGGGCTCAGTTCTAGATCGTGGATTACAAGCTGGTCCACCGCTCTAAGTGCCTACCTTATATCTAAAGATGGGTGGTGGGTATTTCTCATGTGCGATTAGATGTCTTGTTAGCCTGTCAGAAGACAGTGCTGTTTTATCATGGAGCCCCTTGACTACAGGAGGGGCTCTCCCCAGGGTCTCTGCCTTCAGACTTACCGCTGGCACGCTCGTTCGCATCCCCCAGGTCAGATGTGTACGCAGCCACTAACACGATAGCATATACCCGGTGCGTCTCGGCGTACCTGGAGAGACAGGAATGACGTAGCTTAAGTCTAGTGTTAAATGTAATTCCCAGAAAGGCAGTAAGCCACCCACAGTCACTTGACTCAGCTTATAGAAAGTACGTGGTACAGGCTGCTGAGCTTGGTATGAAAAAGAGCAAGCAAACTGCAGAAGAACTAGGAGCCCAGCAGGCAATTGCCTCACCTGGGCTATCTGAGCTTCTACTCAGTTCTCAAAGTAGTGCAGGCCTCGCCTGGAATAAGCATAACAAGCGTAATCGTTCATCTCGATGTGTGGGTGCATCCACCTTCAGCCCGCACTGGCTTTACCTGGTTGGTTAACACACAGATTCCGTGGCTCGGCCCCAGAGCATCTGATTCGGAGGACTAGAGCATCTGATTCAGAGGACTGAGAGCAAGGCCCAGGAATCAGCACTCTCAGGCATGACACCTCCCCAGCCCAGGTGATGGGTGCGGGTGGTCTGTGTCCTACTGCAGAACCTTGCCTCTTGCACGATGCTCCACTCTGTGCTGTTAACCGTTTGCATTGTGTCACATCTGTCCCCGCCCCCCCCCCCCCCCCCCAGCAGGTCTGGGCCTTCTTGCTGTTTCTGGCCCTGTTCCCTCAAACAGTGCTGGCAAACAGACACTCAGCTGACTGTGTAGATAGTTCCTTCACTGGCCAGAGACTGGGCTCAGGAAGGGGCTCCTGCCTTTAAAAGAAGGCACGTGGTTATGAGCAGTGGCCTGAGAAAAATTCAGCTGGCCTTGAGTTGGTACAAATTTTGGCGTAAAGTGATTTCTTCATTTTCCAGACAACCCCTTGCAGCTTGTGAACACTATGACTGTACCATGATTCTGCAGGTCCACATCAGAAAGCATTCTCGTAGCTTCAACAGGTGTGGCTCACAGGTTATGGAACCTGGCAAGATTTCTCTGACAAACAATTCATGAGACATCCTGAGAGACTGAGTGGGACAAGAGGCCACACAAAACAATAATCCTTTGTCATCCAGCCTCACAAATAAGGAGGAAACCCAACCCTAACAGGCTATTCAGCCAGCTCTGTCCTTACTCTAGGCCTTAGAAGCCAGCAGGGATGTGCCTGTGAACCCCGAGGGCTGGGGGTGGGGGTGGTTAACAGCCTCCACCCTTCCACAGGGATTTATTGAGCACCTACCATATGCCAGATACTCCTCCAGGCACTGGGGTTTCAGTGTCAGAATAACAAAGTCCCACCTAATGGAGTTTACATTTGAGTGGTAGGAGACAGACAAGAAATGAATAGGATGTCAAATGATAAAAAGTGCTATAGATAATAAGGGGCATCACAGATATAAAGGGGGTAAGATTCAGTGAGGTGAGGTTGCTGTTTCACAGGGAGTGATTCCAGAAGGCCTCACTGGAAGGTGACGTGGAGCAGAGACTTAGGAGAGGAGAAGGCCACGCAGGTTGTCTTGGGACTAAGTCCAGGTAGGACGGTGGCCGGCATGGGCCTAAGGAAGGCGCGTGCTCAGAGTGTTCAAGGACTGCAGTGAGGTCTGTAAGCCAGGCTGGGGGCAGCTCGGGGGAGATGGCAGAGATGACATGGGTGGAGGTGGTGTTAAAGGCCAAGACGTTCTTCTGGGAGGGTCGGGAGCTGCTGGGGTTTGGAGGCACTCATGTTTTAAAAGGATCACTGTATCTGTGTCTGAGTGGATTAAATTTCTTTTTAATCCACTAACCAAACCAGGAAGGAATTAGGACAGATCATGTTACCACTTCTGAGGGCAGCACTGTTTCCTCTGCAGTGGAAACTTAGGACATGCACCAGCTATTTCCCAGGCAAGCATGGCTGGAGCCCATGGCAGGGGCAGGGGAAGGGGTTGACATTCAACAAGGACCGAACCTCATGGCCGCGATGGCCCCGGAGCTGTGGCCAATGATGATGGTCTCCTCGTTACAGTGCAGCTCCGTCTCCATGAAGGGCAGCCAGATGCTCTCTCGTGCTGTGACTGAGGTTCAGGGGAAAGGAAGAGTCTGTCACTCAACAGGGGCAGTCTTAGTTCAATCCTGCCCACCCTTCTAACACAGGGTTGCTCCGTAAACTGCAGGACCCCAACAGGGGATGAGGCTGTTTTCACGGAGTCAAAGTTTTCCGTGTTGCTGTTGGAAAGACTGAAATCTGTAGTTTGGGTAAATAACTTTGTTTTTATTTTTTTTTACCATGTTCTTGTAAGGAAATACTAAAGAAAAAATACACCTTTGAAGTTTTAATGTAAACTTTCCAACTAAAAAACAGAAATCCTCTTGACAATATTGTCTCTCAAGTTGACGTCCACATATACTCTTTCTTTCCAAGAAGGAAATTCCCGAGACAAGTCACAGACATGCTCAGAACAAAAGTGGCAAGGTTACATTTTCTAATATTAGGATCTCATAGAGATGCTATAACTTTTGTCACATCTCTGCCTCAAATGAAAAACCCATGAATTCTGCCTGAAAATATTTGACTTATAGAAGGGAAAATCAAGTTGCTTACAAAGTTGAAAATTAAATTTTACTAACCCTGGGTGTTCTTCTTGCTCCTCCTAGAACTTTCTATCACATCTTTTGGTTTGTAGCCTCCTCCCCCCAAATACTTGCCATCATTCATCCTGAGGTATGTATTCCCTTCAGCTTCTCTACCAGAAAATGGCAAGATCAAAACCCAACAAGAGGAGGCTTTTTAAAGATAGATTTTAAAAACTTACTTGGGTCAGGCATATTTTTAGACAAACACTGGAAACCAGGTATCTACAATATGAGGGGGAAAGAAAAACTATTATAAGGAGCTTAATTACAACTAGTAATGGCTAATAAGAAATGAGACACCTGATATGAGCTTTATCAGTTCAATAAGTATTTACTTCTATTATGAAATGCAGTGGGTTAAGTGCTATAGGATTAAATATGAACAGACAGTCCCTCCTCATGAACCGCCACCTGTCAGTAGTTCTCCAGCCAGCCAGCTCTGCAGCTCTCTATATGTGCATCTACAGATCTCCATTTATCACCACCGGTGTATATGCAGACAGAGGGCTCCAGATAAACTCACCTGGAGCCAATCCGACTATGCTCCAGGGAATAGGTAAGATGTGGCACACAAAGCTGGTACAGAGAGTGGGAGATCCCATCCTCCTGGACAGCTTTTCTAGCTCCATCGTGGCTCTCAGCCATAAGCCTGAGATTTTATTCTAGACCTGCTCTAGGGGTTGGCAACTCAGGAAACAGTCATTGCCTAATTACGGAAGAGGGTTTTAAAAAAAATTCAGCCTTCAGAAGACAACATACAGATGCCATTGTTATAAAACTCACAAGCCAAATTTACCAAGGTATTGTTTAAAGCATACATATGGAGGTTGAAAAGCACATTTTTTTCCGAGTGGAGTAAATTTAAAAACAGGCTTCCCTGGTGGCCCAGACGGTAAAGCGTCAGCCTACAATGTCGGAGACCTGGGTTCTATCCCTGGGTGGGGAAGATCCCCAGGAGAAGGAAATGGCAACCCACTCCAGTACGCTTGCCTGGAATATTCCATGGATGGAGGAATGGACTAAAGTCCGTGGGATCGCAAAGAGTCGGACACGACTGAACAACTTCACTGGTTCACTGGTTCAGAGGGCAGGGAAATGGTATGGAGGGACATACAGATGGCTCTGAAGGTATTGGGAAGGTTCTAGATTTCAGCTTGGTGACAGGACTCTCCGGTATTGATTACATCGTGCTTCAGGATGAACACACGTGTTACGTACATCCTTTGTATATATCAACATTATGAATTAAAATATTTAAAAGTCTGAAGCAGAGAGCAGAGGAGACAGGTAAAATTAGCTGAACCTGCAGAAGATACGGGGAGCTGGCGTTCTCTAGTTTCTAGAGGTGAAGCTAGGACTCTAGCCTCAGAGAAGCCCTCCAGCCTGCTTCACCAGCCCAATTTCCAGCCCTCCTTGCAGAATCTAAGACAGGGTGGCAGGGCTTTGCACGAAGGGGTGGGAGCGGGGCGCCCTGCGACGCCAGGCCGACCCTCCCAGCGCAGCTCGGGGCGGCTCCTACCTGCTCCAGCTCCCTCTTCACCCAGCCGTACCACCCGTGGGTGGCCACATCCTCGCCCCCATTCCCCGGAATGATCACCGCCTTGCAGGGAGCAGCCATGTGTGCAGCAGACCTGTGGTGCTCAGGAGAGCCTGATCAACCGGGGAGCCTGCCCCGTGGGATTCTGGGAATTGTAGTTCCGGGGTGGCAAGCGCGTATCCCTGTGAGCCGCTGGTCCACTTGCTCCACTGGAAGCGCCGCAAATCTTGCGGGGATCCAGCAGATGTAAACCACTAGCGCTCCCATCCCCCCAACCCCCCTTATTTGGAACAGAGTATGGAATCTCGAGAATGTGTTATCTCTTACCTAAAATTACTAATATTTCTATAAAAAATGTGTTTTAATTTCCTAAAAGCAGAACACAACCCGTTTTATTAGTTGAGGATTCCTGATTTCAAAATGGTTCTTAGTAGAATAGTCAGTATCAGCCAATAACAGTTAATAGCAGCAGGGGAATGGAGCGGGGGGAGAATTAGGACTCAAAGCCTAGTTATTAAAAAAAAATGCTTTGCTGAAACCCTTTGGGGAGTTCTGGGTTTGGGGGGCGGTGCATGAGCCACTCATTACCTTGTATGGCCTTCAATAAAACTTTCTCTACTCTGGGCTCTGATGTTTAGATATTGTTTGGCCTAAGTGTGTATCAAGCACATTAACTTGTGTTCACTAGCCTGTCTAGGGGCCTGTCTATCCAAAACACTTAATGTTTCATCCTGGGTTTTGTACTGAATTCTTCTCAGGGTGTATTGTAGATCAGAGGCTGCAGTGGCTCATGACTGATCCCTGTAGAAATGGATAGCAGACAACATTCTTTGTTTTACATTCTGTTCATGTCTGTGTCTTCATGGCTGTAACCAAGAAAGGTCTGGGGACACCCTTGGTGTTTCAGTGGATAAGAGCCCACCTGCCAATGCACAGGACATGGGCTCAATCCCTGGCTCAAGAGGATTCCATGTGGCGCGGAGCAATGAGCCAATGCACCAAAACTACTGAGCCTGTGCTCTGGAATCCGCCAGCCGCAACTACTGAAGCCCATGCGCTTAGAGCCTGCGCTCTGCAACGAGAAGCCACTGCAACTGAGAAGCCTGTGCCCCACAACTAGAGAACAGCCCACATTCACTGCAACTAGAGAAAGCTCAGGCACAGCATGAAGACCCAGGCACAGCATGAAGACCCAGTGCACCCAAAAATGAAAGAAAGAAATAAATATTTTGAAAAAGAAAGGTCTTCAACTTTTGTTGTGAGTGAAATGGTTTACTAACTTTAGAGACAAATCAGCCTACTACATTTCTTCAAGGAGCTTTGTTCTCATTGGCTTACATAGGGGAATAGAATTTGCCTCCCTCAAATATGTCTCTTGGTGTATTAATTATTTTAAGCTGGTTATTTTCTAAGAAACAGCAGACTTGGAAAAAACTATTAGCCAGTAGGAATTATCCTCTTGTAAGAAACATTTATATTTGTAAGAAGCATCTCCATTTGTAGGTTGTCTCCCTCCTTGTACTAGGAAGAGGATGACCACATCTCTAGAAAGTTATGAATGAAGAAGGCAGTGAGTTTAATCTGCCCAACCACATTGCCCTTATTTACTGTGTGACGTCTGATAACTCACTCCACACCCTCAATATCCTCTTTAGTCTTTAGTTGAGAGTTCCAGAAAAACATCTATTTCTGCTTTCTTGACTATGCCAAAGCCTTTGACTGTGTGGATCACAATAAACTGTGGAAAATTCTGAAAGAGATGGGAATACCAGACCACCTAACCTGCCTCTTGAGAAACTTGTATGTAGGTCAGGAAGCAACAGAACTGGACATGGAACAACAGACTGGTTCCAAATAGGAAAAGGAGTACATCAAGAATGTATATTAGCACCCTGCTTATTTAACTTATATGCAGAGTACATCATGAAAAACGCTGAGCTGGAGGAAGCACAGCTGGAATCAAGATTGCCAGGAGAAATATCAATAACCTCAGATATGCAGATGACACCACTCTTATAGCAGAAAGTGAGGAAGAACTAAAGAGCCTCTTGATGAAAGTGAAAGAGGAGAGTGGAAAAGTTGGCTTAAAGCTCAACATTCAGAAAACTAAGGTCATGGCATTTGGTTCCATCATTTCATGGCAAATAGATGGGGAATCAGTGGAAACAGTGTCAGACTATTTTTTTGGGCTCCAAAATCACTGCAGATGGGAAATTACAAGACGCTTACTCCTTGCAAGGAAAGTTATGACCAACACAGATAGCAATTAAAAAGCAGAGACATTACTCTTTCAACAAAGGTCAGTCTAGTCAAGGCTATGGTTTTTCCAGTGGTCATGTATGGATGTGAGAGATGGACTGTAAAGAAAGCTGAGCGCTGAAGAATTGATGCTTCTGAACTGTGGTGTTGGAGAAGACTCTTGAGAGTCCTTTGGACTGCAAGGAGATCCAACCAGTCCATCCTGGGGGAGATCAGTCCTGGGTGTTCATTGGTAGGACTGATGTTGAAGCTGAAACTCCAATACTTTGGCCACCTGATGTGAAGAGCTGACTCATTTGAAAAGACCTTGATGCTGGGAAAGATTGAGGGCAGGAGAAGGGGACGACAGAGGATGAGATGGTTGGATGGCATCACCAACTCAATGGCCATGGGTTTGGGTGGACTCTGGGAGTTGGTAATGGACAGGGAGGCCTGGCGTGCTGCGGTTCATGGGGTCGCAAAGAGTCAGACATGACTGAGCGACTGAAAAGAACTGAACTGAGGATGGTTTTTAAGGTGAGGGTTTCAAACATTTTGATGTTGCTTAGTTAACCTGGTCTTTCGCCTGTGTATATGTTATTAAATTTTTGTTTCATTTTCTCCTGCTAATGTCTCATGTTGATTTAATTTTTCAGCCAGCCAGAAGAACCTAGAAGAACAGAGGAACTTTTCTTCCTTCCCACACTTATCAAGATAACTACACAGTCACATAAATCAACTATTCCTAAAATTCACTATTCCTAAAGTAAGGAAATTCCTAAAATAAATAAATTTCTAATACTTTAAATATGATAGATTGAAAAAAATCCTTCTTACAGAAATTTCTAGTACTAGGAATCCAGGTTCAAATAACTCAAGAAAATTTTTGGCAAATGATAGTCTTCCAGTGTTTGGTTTAAAAAAAAAAACACAGCTATGTCTTTCTGTAAAAGAGAAGAATAAACCTGACTCAATACTGAATTTGTTTCTTTTACTTTAAACTTTGTATTCTACTGCTTTTGCTTCAAGTTAATCACTAAAGGGATTTCGTCTATAAGCTTAAAGTGTCCACAATGATCCAGTTTAGGAACTCTGCCTCCCATGCTTGTGTGTTAAGCTAAAATACCTTTCTTTAGTTCACAGGAAACATCCTGACCAGACCCACCTGTGAATGGGTGCAGGAAAGAAGAAATCAACACATCCCCACCTCAATCTGGTGGGAACCAGTCTTCTTGCTCTGCTGGCTCTCAGATTAAAGTTGCTATTCTTTGCCCCAACAAGTAGTCTCCCGATTTATTAACCTGTTGTGTGGGCAAGCAGCATGAGCTTGGACATGGTAAAATTTTTGCACTGTGAAATATAACACAAATCTGTATTACCTTAATTGTCTCTCCTTACTCAGAGAATAATTGATTTGGACAACCTAAAGTTACACCAGTTTAATTACTTAAAAAAACCCTAACATTACTCTTACATAATGGTTTAGAAACATGAAAATTGTATATTTGTTCAATAAAACTGAACCATTATTCAACTTTTTTTTTCTGCAAGTAACTTTAGAGAGTTCTAACAAATTAGATTACTACATCTCTTACAGGAGCTTTGCTCTCATTGGCTTACGTAGGGGAATAGAATTTGCGTTATCTTGTGGGAGCTAAGTTCCCCAACCAGCGACTGAATCCAGGCCCTCTGCAGTGAGCTCATGGGAGTCCTAACCATTAGATGGTGAGGGAATTCCTGAAAATTTTTCATATTAACAGTAACTTCACAGTACATCAACTTGGAACTTATTTCTATGATCTGTTGGTCATTTCTTTGTGCTAATATTAACTTGGTGTTGGAGAAGATTGTTGAGAGTCCCTTGGACTGCAAGGATATCCAACCAGTCCACCCTAAAGAAGATCAGTCCTGCGTGTTCACTGGAAGGACTATGTTGAAGCTGAAACTCCCAATACTTTGGCCACCTGATGCAAAGAACTGACTCATTTGAAAAGACCCTGATGCTGGGAAAGATTGAAGGCGGGAGGAGAAGGGGACGACAGAGGATGAGATGGTTGGATGGCATCACTAACTCAATGGACATTAGTTTGGGTAAACTCTGGGAGTTCGTGGACAGGAAACCTGGCGTGCTGCAGTCCATGGGGTCGCAAAGAGTCGGACACGACTGAGCGACTGAAACGAACTGAACTGAACTAACTTGAGCTAATTAACTCTTGGACGCCTTGCTATGATCTAAGAATAGTTTTAAAGTTATATAATTTTGCTTATTCTTATATGCTACACAGAGGCGGTATCTCTGAATTAGATTAACAAACGCGCTCCGTTTTGCCACTTAGAGGGGGTAAAACGGTAGTGGTGGTTGTAGAAAGTTGCGTCCTAACCGTTAGGAGTTTCGTTAATCTCTTAAAATGCTTGACTACGACAGCTCCCAATTATTCACCTTCTCGTGGAAGGATGACAGGGATAGACAAGAACTGTTTACTAATGCCAGGCCCCGCAGAGAGCCTCAATGCACCTGCGCAAACCAGAACAGGAACACCCACAAGACAAAGAATGCCCGTAATTATACATCTGTTCACCGACTGGACTCCTGCGCGCACGCACCCCACGCTCCCTTAGCTCCGCCCCCTCGTGCGTGCCGACACCTCCTTCCGTCCAACTTCGGTTTCCTCTGCCAGGAGCCCCGCCCTCTTCCGGGACCAGACGTCATCATTCTCGCTTCCCGGTAACTAAGGTGATGGGGGGGACTTCCCACTGAAGGGAGCGGGCGTCTTATTGGACGGCGGCGAGCTCCTGAGGCGCCCCAGTTGCGCCTAGAAAACAGTTCTGTAGGCGCCTGTGTTCCGTGCGGCAGAAGGGTTTAGAGTTGAACGTGGAAAAACGTGTATTCTGAGGAACTGTGATTTTGAGGCGTGAAGCGCGTCTGGCTTGCCCTGTTTCAATATGGCGGCGTAGCCTGTCTGAGTGTCTTCCTTCCTCTCTCCCGCCCCCAGGCTTTGTTTGATTGGCTAGCGGACGGCGCCGTAGAGTGACGCACAAGGGTGTTGACCAATCGGCTTAGAGCTGAGGTGGACTTGGTGGTTGGAGCCGGAGCCCGGCTTTTAGCAGCTGTGGTTGCGGAAGGCTGCGGCCAGGTGAGCTCCCCGGCCAGGTGAGCGGGCAGCACAGGTGATGGGAGGCCTAGAGCTGGGATAAGAGTCTCTGCTGAGGGCGGGTGGGTTACTCCTGGGGCGAGGCCTTTTCCCAGCAGGCGGAGGAACTGAGGGGATCGGTGACCCAAGGTTTGTTGAGAGTGGCTCGGTCCCCGCCAGCTGGGGCGGTGGGCCTGCTTTTGGCGCAGAATCCCTCGGACTCGAGGGAGGGGGCCCAGAAGGATCCAACGTCCATTTTAAAGTTGAGGAACTCGAGAATTAGTTTAAATGATTTACGCTTCGTAACGGAGTCGGAGCTAAGAACCCAGGTCTTCGGACTCCTTGCTTAGCCTTAGCTGCGTCCTGAAAAGTCATGCCCTTAAGGTGGGATGAATGGTACAGATTTTTTTTTTTTTTTTACAGATACATATACAGGATCTTAATGCACTGTTGGCTCATGCACATAGTTTTGCATGTAGTTTCAAAGGATTTATTGACCTTGTGAAGTTCCTTGTTGGCTGTGAGCCCAGAGTTAACAATCCATGCTGTTGAAAGAGTGAGGGGAAGAGAGGCAGTGGGAAATGGACAGTGCAGGTTTTAATATGTAGATGCTTGGGGACATAGGACGGAGATACAGTACCTATTAGTAAGGAAATGTTTTGAGAAGGAAAATGGTCACTAAATGAAAGCTGCTGAGGTGCTTGCTGAGAGTGCTTTCATTCCCACCTAAATTGCCTTTTGCTGCCCAGGAAGCTGTGGAAGTGTTTCTGTGTATATAGTGCCTCAGTTTCCCACTTTTGCCAGACATAACATATGCCTCAGGGGTTTAATTGGAACAGACATTTGGAATTTCTATGATCAATGTTGTGCGTAGCAGAGTAATCGGTTCATTCACATTTATAAGCTGTATATTGTTTTCTTTGTCCGAGTTATTAACAGTATGGTACATCTTAAAATAATTGGAGACAGTCATTATTTAGCATTGCATAAGTGAGCACTAGAGGCCACTTATATAATAGATACCTTAATTTGCCTTTTTTCCCATTGTTGAGCTTTTTGTTCCCTTGAATCCTACCTAATAGCTGAACTGTACGTTAGCCTAGATTTTAGTATGTAAACAGGATGTATAGAGCACTCAGGGGAATTGGCATTATCTGGGTTTGGAAAATGTACTTAATCTGAATGGCTGTTAAAGTTGGAATCTTTCAAGGCATGAGCATAAGTGACTGTGGTGAGAGGATAGGTGCTGCTGAGGTGTGTATGTAGTGTAGTAGTCCGCTGGCCTTTAATTCTGGTGATCCCAAGAAGTACTTTGGGTAAGCACTGGGGGCTGTTCACACCATGAATAGCATTTGAGCATCAATATCTAGGTCTTTTCTTTGTAGTTAATAATGGAAAGAGGGAAAAGGGCACAAAACCAAGATCGCTTGGAATGTAAATTTTAATACAAGTTTTACTGAAATAGAATCAGGAGGAAAGGGGGTCAGGGAGGAAGGTAGCCAGCTTCTGAAACAGGGCTTGAACACGGGGTTGAAATCTGCTTGGCTGAAGTGATAATGTGCTGTTTCAGGAGATTTAAATGACTCTTACTCAACTGCATGCAGCTTAGAGATGAACAAGTGATTTTAAACCTCCTGCCCCTTTTATTTTTTTTAAGTGCTAGAAACGGGGATTTGAGAAAGGAAAAGGAAAGTAGCCATAACGTTAACTGATCCTTGGGGGTCAGAGAGAAGTGAGACGTTGACATCCTCCAGTGACAGGTTCTTCTAGACTTAAGTGTTTAAAGACGTTAGGTCATCATCTTTTTTTTTGAAGTTCAGTTGGGAATTTCACATACAATTAAGGGTTTATCTGTAGTTTTTTTTTTAGACAATGGCCACATACCTGGAGTTCATTCAGCAGAATGAAGAACGCGATGGTGTGCGTTTTAGTTGGAATGTGTGGCCTTCCAGCAGACTCGAGGCTACAAGAATGGTTGTTCCCCTTGCTTGTCTTCTCACGCCTTTAAAAGAACGTCCAGACCTGCCTCCCGTACAGTATGAACCAGTGCTCTGCAGCAGGCCAACTTGCAAAGCCATTCTCAATCCACTTTGGTATGAACTCTTTTAAAAACCAGTAAAAAGGATAACTGCAATAAATTCCAACGTTTACGTGATTCTCATAAAAGTGATTCATTTGGGCAAGATGTCAGATCTGAGATGAGTAGTGAATAGTGAGATACTTAGGTAATGAGTGCTTTTGGGAATCCCTCTGGCCTGATAACTCCAAATAGAATTAGAACTTACGGGGTGACATGGAGGGAAAGGATTGGTGTTGTTTTTCCCTTCTGGTTTGCAGTTTATTTTTGGTTTAACCGTTCATTTTATTGGTGTCTATAAAGCTTTTTCCAGAAAAATCCAAATGCTTTAGACAGTTCTGTCACACCTACCTGGCATGGTGATCCCGTATGGCAGGAAGAAATAACAGAAGAAATTTGAGCTCTTAAAAGATACTGTTGTTAAGTGTAACTTTTTTTTGCACCTGGAATAGTGACCTGTGATCACTCTCGTAAATGTGGGCACTCTTTGAAAGAATTTGTAAACAAATGAAGAGTGTCATAAATACTCTTTAAAGGATAAAATTTTTATATAAGGGAACTTTTTTTAAACTTCATTCTCCTTGCTTTTACTTGATGTGCCCATGTTTAAGATGCTGCTGCTCTTTTAAAATAATAGCCCCTGATATTAATTTTCTAAGCTTAGAAACCAGGGGGCAAGCAACAAATTTTAGCAAGTGTATCAACCCAGAAGCATTCCTACCCAACTTCTTCAAGTGAACTAAGTGTGGTTCAAATCTGAGGAGTTTTTCCTGTGTGACATGTACTTTTTAGTACTAAAATTTAGTAGTTTCACATATCTGAAAAGTAAAAATGTTAGGAAAATCATAGACTGTCTAGATAACGGGGCCATAGAAAGTAGTGAATAAATTTTATAGCTCATGAACTTCTAAATATTATCTAGGAAGTCAGAAAAGAGAAAAAAGGGTTTAGTAGCCATTCATTGTTGCTCCTTGAAGGAGCCTTTTTGTGTCCTTAGCCAGAACTCGAGCTTCAGAGGTGTTGCGTGCCTTCATCCACTGATGCACCCACATAGGAACACACATCTTAGAGATTAACTGAACTTGAAGTTTACATGTAAATGTCTTCTAGCGTAAAACGCGTTATTGACCAGAGACGTATTAATGCCAGAGGTGTTTGTTTCTACAAAAATCCCCCGCTCAGTACTGTGTTAAAAATGAAAATAATACCTGGATGTAATATTTTATCTTTCTCACAGTCAGGTTGATTATCGAGCAAAGCTTTGGGCCTGTAATTTCTGTTTCCAGAGAAATCAGGTATGTGAATATAATTATTTTAAAAGTATTCCCTGTGTTTCAGTTCATTGTCCTACAGTGAAAAAATTGAGGTGAATTTGGGTCTCCCCTGGTAATATTGAACATTGAATATCCGTGATTTTTCTTTGAAATGGTCTTTCCGTTTCTTTATTTGAGTCTTTGTCGTTTGCTGTGGAGAGGACATAGAATTCCCTTCTCTTTTTTTCTAAGTACGCTCTCTGTTAAGCATTTGTTACCTTGGAAAACAGATGAAGTGTTTATATTACATTTGACTTCAATTTATTTTAATTGGATACTGGATTTTCATTTTCTGACCCTTCTAACTTTTAGGGTAAAATATCAGTATTTATCTTATTTTGATTTAAGCATTTTTAAGCTGTTGAGCTAAGAGCTCACAAATGATGAGAGAGAATTCTCTTTGACATGAACTGTGCCTATGAAGAAAATATTCTAAACGTGGATTATGATAAGTATTGCACAGTTCTGTGTGCATTAACTAAAAATCACTGAATTGTGCATTTAAAATGAGTGAATTTTATGGTATATAAACTGTACCTTGGCAAGGCAGTTAGCAAATAATTGATTATGCTCATCATAATATGTACTGTTCTAGTAGATCTTAAGATACTAATAATCTACTTATTCTTAAATTGATCATAATCATGAGTCTCATGCTCAGTGCACACTGAGTCCAGTGATAAAGGACCAGCCTGCAGTTGATAACTGAGTATAAGCTTGAGAATTGAAGCAGGTACCATTCAGTAATTTTTTTTTTTTTAAATTCATTTATTTTGGCCATGCCGGGTCTTAGCTGAGGCACATGAGAGCGTCATTGCAACATTCAGAATCTTTAATTGCAGCATGTGGGATCTAGTTCCCTGACCAGGGATCAAACCCAGGCCTCCTGCATTGGAAACATGGAGTCTTAGCCGCTGGATCACCAGGGAAGTCCCACCTTTCAGGATTCCATGGGCGATTCAGAAGTTTATGCAAGTCTTAAAAACATTCCTACACCCTATTACACTCAGAATTCATGTCCGTTTAATTTTATTAATCGTGAAAATTCTTCTGGATCAAAAAGACAGTCTCAAGAGAGTAAAAGCCAGCTCATACAGTGGGTGAAAGTATTTGCAAATCGTATGTCTAACGGATTAATGTGTAGAATATTTAAGAACTCGTAATAGTCAACAACAGGGAAGCCCAATTCAGAAATGTCCAAAGGACTTGAGATAATTTCTCCAAAGATGATAGATGAATGGCCAATAAGCACATAAAAAGGTGGTCATCGTCACTAATCAATTAGTGATGTTTACCAAATGATGAAGCAGTCCCACCTCTGGATATATATCCAAAAGAACGGAAAACAGGGACTTGTAGATACACACTCCTGTTCAGTTCTGTTTAGTTCAGTTCAGTCGCTCAGTCGTGTCTGACTCTTTGCGACCCCATGAATCGCAGCACGCCAGGCCTCCCTGTCCATCACCAACTGCCAGAGTTCACTCAAACTCACGTCCATCGAGTCAGTGATGCCATCCAGCCATCTCATCCTCTGTCGTCCCCTTCTCCTCCTGCCTCCAACCCCTCCCAGCATCAGAGTCTTTTCCAATCAGTCAACTCTTCACATGAGGTGGCCAAAGTATTGGAGTTTCAGCTTTAGCATCATTCCTTCCAAAGAAATCCCAGGGCTGATCTCCTTCAGAATGGACTGGTTGGATCTCCTTGTAGTCCAAGGGACTCTCAAGAATCTTCTCCAACACCACAGTTCAAAAGCATCAACTCTTCAGAGCTCAGCTTTCTTCACAGTCCAACTCTCACATCCATACATGACCACAGGAAAAACCATAGCCTTGACTAGACGGACCTTAGTTGGCAAAGTAATGTCTCTACTTTTGAATATGCTATCTAGGTTGGTCATAACTTTTCTTCCAAGGAGTAAGTGTCTTTTAATTTCATGGCTGCAGTCACCATCTGCAGTGATTTTGGAGTCCCAAAAAAGAAAGTCTGACACTGTTTCCACTGTTTCCCCATCTATTTGCCATGAAGTGATGGGACCAGATGCCATGATCTTCGTTTTCTGAATGTTGAGCTTTAAGCCAACTTTTTCACTCTCCTCTTTCACTTTCATCAAGAGGCTTTTTAGTTCCTCTTCACTTTCTGCCTTAAGAGTAGTATCATCTGCCTATCTGAGGTTATTGATATTTCTCTCGGCAGTCTTGATTCCAGCTTGTGTTTCTTCCAGTCCAGCCTTTCTCATGATGTACTCTGCATAGAAGTTAAATAAGCAGGGTGACAATATACAGCCTTGACATACTCCTTTTCCTATTTGGAACCAGTCTGTCGTTCCATGTCCAGTTCTAACTGTTGCTTCCTTACCTGCATACAGATTTCTCAAGAGGCAGGTCAGGTGGTCTGGTATTCCCATCTCTTTCAGAATTTTCCACAGTTTATTGTGATCCACACAGTCAAAGGCTTTGGCATAGTCAAGAAAGCAGAAATAGATGTTTTTCTGGAACTCTTGCTTTTTCCATGATCCAGCGGATGTTGGCAATTTGATCTCTGGTTCCTCTGCCTTTTCTAAAACCAGCTTGAACATCAGGGAGTTCACGGTTCACGTATTGCTGAAGCCTGGCTTGGAGAATTTTGAGCATTACTTTACTAGTGTGTGAGATGAGCGCAATTGTGCAGTAGTTTGAGCATTCTTTGGCATTGCCTTTCTTTGGAATTGGAATGAAAACTGACCTTTTCCAGTCCTGTGGCCACTGCTGAGTTTTCTAAATTTGCTGGCATATTGAGTGCAGCACTTTCACAGCATCATCTTTCAGGATTTGAAACAGTTCAACTGGAATTCCATCACCTCCACTAGCTTTGCTCCTAGCGATGCTTTCCAAGGCCCGCTTGACTTCACATTCCAGGATGTCTGGCTGGATAAGTGATCACACCATCGTGATTATCTGGGTTATGAAGCCCTTTTTTGTACAGTTATTCTGTGTATTCTTGCCACCTCTTAATATCTTCTGCTTCTGTTAGGTCCAGACCATTTCTGTCCTTTATCGAGCCCATCTTTGCATGAAATGTTCCCTTGGTATCTCTAATTTTCTTGAAGAGATCTCTAGTCTTTCCCATTCTGTTGTTTTCCTCTATTTCTTTGCATTGATCACTGAAGAAGGCTTTCTTATCTCTTCTTGCTATTCTTTGAAACTCTGCATTCAGATGCTTATATCTTTCCTTTTCTCCTTGGCTTTTCGCCTCTCTTCTTTTCACAGCTATTTGTAAGGCCTCCCCAGATAGCCATTTTGCTTTTTTTGAATTTCTTTTCCATGGGGATGGTCTTGATCCCTGTCTCCTGTACAGTGTCACGAACGTCATTCCATAGTTCATCAGACACTCTATCTATCAGATCTAGTCCCTTAAATCTATTTCTCACTTCCAGTGTATAATCATAAGGGATTTGATTTAGGTCATACCTGAATGGTCTAGTGGTTTTCCCTACTTTCTTCAATTTAAGTTTGAATTTGGTAATAAGGAGTTCATGATCTGAGCCACAGTCAGCTCCTGGTCTTGTTTTTGTTGACTGTATAGAGCTTCTCCATCTTTGGCTGCAAAGAATATAAGCAATATGATTTTGGTGTTGACCATCTGGTGATGTCCATGTGTAGAGTCTTCTCTTGTGTTGTTGGAAGAGGGTGTTTGCTATGACCAGTGCATTTTCTTGGCAAAACTTGATTAGTCTTTGCTCTGCTTCATTCGGCATTGCAAGGCCAAATTTGCCTGTTACTCGAGGTATTTCTTGACTTCCTACTTTTGCACTCCAATCCCCTATAATGAAAAGGACATCTTTTTTGAGTCATAGCAGTATTATTCACAGTAGCCAAATGTTTCACCTGACTTCAGTATCTGCTGCCAGATAAATGGGTGAGCAAGTGTCCTGTATTCAGTGAAATAGTAATCAGCCTTAAGATGCAAGGATGTCTGACTTAACGCTACAATGTAGTTGAGCTTTACTGATATTACTGAGTGAAATAAGCCAGTCCTAAAAAGCCAAACCCTGGGATTTCTTTGGAAGGAATGATGCTAAAGCTGAAGCTTCAGTACTTTGGCCACCTCATATGAAGAGTTGACTCATTGGAGAAGACTCTGATGCTGGGAGGGATTGGGGGCAGAAGGAGAAGGGGACGACCGAGGATGAGATGGCTGGATGGCATCACTGACTCGATGGACGTGAGTTCTGAGTGAACTCCGTGAGATGGTGATGGACAGGGAGGCCTGGTGTGCTGCGATTCATGGGGTCGCAAAGAGTCGGACACGACTGAGCCACTGAACTGAACTGAAAAAGACAAACATATATGATCCCCTTTAAATGAGGTACTTGAAATAATGGAGAGGTGGGTGCCAGCGGCTGGATGGGGATGAAGTGGAGATTGTTTAACAGGTTCAGAGTTTCAGTTTTACAAGATGAGAAAAGTTCTGGGGATCGATGTTGGAGGTGGTTGCACAATGTTATAAGTATATTTAAGACCTTTGAACCAGACACTCAAAAAGATGGTAAAATTGGTACATACGGCATCATACATCAATTTTTAACTTGGGGGGAAAGGAAAAGCAACATATAAGCTACGAATCTAAAATGTTTTCAGAGAAAAAAGAAGACACCTGTGACATTATGTTAAGCAGCAAAAGGCAGGTTGCAAAATTGTGCATACAAGATGATCTCAGCTGTGCTTAAGAACAAGTGTGGAAGCCGAGATGTTGACAGAGACTGCCTCCAAGTGGTGGGAGTGTGTGTGGGTTTGTGTGTGATGGGAGAGTTGTTTCTTTTTTCTTATATTTTTCTTGTTCAGTTGCTCAGTCATGTACAGCTTTTGCAACCCTGGGGGTGTAGCCTGCCAGGCTCCTCTGTCCATAAAATTTCTTGTACTTGCCAGGTTTTCTACAGTGAACATGTATTACTTTATTGATCACAGCTAGAATAATAAACCTAAATAAAAGCTTTAGATTCCACATAGATAATTGATAAGACAGCTAAAATCTCAGCCCTTCATTTATAGGCAACAATTAGGAAACGGTTTTTAGTAGTGTGTGTTTTAATCATTTAGGAGTTATAACATATCCGAAAACTGCATTTAAAATAAAGTTCCTGTGTGATGTAGGGCAGTGTTAATAGATTTTTGTATTTTAGTAGCATGTTCTAGGTTTTACACTTTCAGAATAAATACGTGGTCATCAAACTGTTACTATTTTTATGAATGGAAGATAAGAGACATAGTGTAACTGTCTGCCCTCATGAAACATTGCTGTCTTGTTCTCTCCAGTTTCCTCCAGCTTACGCAGGCATATCTGAGGTGAACCAGCCTGCTGAATTGATGCCCCAGTTTTCTACAATTGAGTACGTGATACAGGTAATTGTCACGTATTTAGGGAACAGGGTTAAGTATTGAGTTTCTTCTGAAATACTCTCTCTTCTGTGTCTCTTGCCCATATGGACGATTTACAGCTGCAAGGCCCGCGGGATCCATGACTGCTCAGACTGTGGGCACAAACGTATTCCTGGCCCTTGGTTCTGGCTTTTCCTCTGGCTGGAGCTCTCTCCCCGTATCTGCATTGCTCCCTCCCTCCCGTCCAGCTTTTTGCTCGCATGTTATTTCTTTGTTTTTTTCTTTTGAAATCCAAAATGTTACTTTCTTAATAAGGCTGCCCTAGCCTCCCAGTTACCGTTGGAGCTCCATCCCCACCCCGCCCCACCTGCACAATCCCGCCCCTCTTCTCGGTTCTCGAAAGTTAGCTCCTCAGGCAGATAGGGATCTCTGGCCTTTTGGTCTGCTGATGTATGGCAGGACCTAGAGCAAGGCCTGGCATTCAAAATGGGGAATAAATTGTTGGATACTAATAGTCTGCATCCAGTTGGTTTTGATAAAATCTGCCTTTTAATGAGGTAAGTAGAAGTTTGTTTTGATGTTGTTATCCCTGACAAGTGTAAATAAAGAGTTGTTATTTAATACATACCTGTTTTGTTTTAAAAAGAGCAGGTCACATCTGTCTGTACGCTAACTGTTACGCCATTTTTCTCCACATCCAGCGAGGTGCCCCATCCCCTCTGATCTTCCTGTATGTGGTAGACACGTGTCTGGAGGATGATGACCTCCAAGCACTCAAGGAGTCCCTGCAGATGTCCCTGAGCCTACTCCCTCCGGATGCGCTGGTGGGTTTGATCACATTTGGAAGGATGGTACAGGTTCACGAACTCAGCTGCGAGGGCATCTCCAAGAGTTACGTCTTCCGGGGTACGAAGGACCTCACTGCCAAGCAGATCCAGGTCAGTGTGCAGCTTGTCCTCAGGCAGGAGCAGGGATAGTTCTTAAAGTTTCATTAAGGAAAAGGAAAAAAATAGGAGCCATTCTCTTGTCGTGTTACGAGAAATGCATCTTTTTGGTTTGTGTAGGACATGCTGGGCCTGACCAAGCCTGCGATGCCCATGCAGCCAGTGCGCCCGGCTCAGCCGCAGGAGCGCCCGTCTGTGTCCACCAGGTGAGCCTGGCCCCTTGGGTGGGGAGAAGGGGGGGTTGCGGCGAGAGGGCTTTGTATTTTATTTTTAAAGAGGAAAAAAGATTAAGCCTAATCAATATTTAATGTTTAATAATAAGCTAAATACATCAGTGTATGTTTAAAATTTATAATCTGTATAAATATATACATACACATATATGCTGGGGCAGTTTTGCTCAGGATGCTTTTCCTTTTAGAGTTGTATCACCATAGAGGTTTTGAGAGCACTGCGCACAGTCTTTCCCCTCTCCTTAGACACATGGCTGTTGTCCTTTTTTTCTTTTTTTTAATTTTGGCAGCACTGCAGCTTTTGGGACTTCGGTTTCCCAACCAGAAATTGAACCTGGGCCACAACAGTGAAAGCCCATAATCCTAACCACTAGGCCACTAGGGAACCCCCCCCCCCCATTTTGTAAAGCTGGGGACACTGGAAAGGCTTCTGTTGAGTGTCCTGAGACAAACCTGAGTCTGGGCACTTAATTCACGTGGCCTGCTGCACTCCTAGAACGGCCAAGGGCTGGGTTAACAGTCAGTCAACATAAGGTGATGGTTACAGCCTCTTCTCTAAGAAACTGGTCTTTCCCTGATGACTCCAAGTGTTTAAGAGAAACATTGAGAGAGTCTTCAGAGCGATCGATGAAGGTTGTCCCTGCTTGTGAACGTTACGTGAACTGAGTTCCTGTTAGGCATGTCTTTAGGATTGTTGTTGGTTTTTTTTTTTGGCCACTTAAACTTTAATTAAACTGATTTGCTCCTGTTTGAAATTGATTTTCTTTCCACACTACATGTGCAAATTATTATATGTTAGGCTTTAAGAGATTGTCCTGTATAAAATTGCTTTGAGTTTTTTGTGTTTGTAGTTAGAGACAACTTTGAAGAAAAAAAAAACTGCAAGTTTTTTCTACTCTGATATGCGTTTTAAAGAGCAGTAGCTATGTGTTGCGTAGGCCGAGGACGAGAGTAGTTTATTAACTCAGACTTGACATGTCCATTCAAAATCATGCAGGTTTCTGCAGCCCATTCACAAGATTGACATGAACCTCACTGATCTTCTTGGGGAACTACAGAGGGACCCGTGGCCTGTACCTCAGGGAAAGAGGCCTTTGCGATCCACTGGTGTCGCCTTGTCCATTGCTGTAGGCCTGTTGGAGGTAACTCAGAATTTACTGCCCCACCCCCAAACCTTGCAAGCTTGATGGCAGAAGGTGTGTTCCTTTGCCTTGTGTGAAAAATCAGCTGTGACCCCAATCAGCTGGCTGTGTTAGTTTATCAGAACGTACTTCAGTGATGATTATTGTCCACACTGAAGGAGCCCTCAGTGTTTTGAAAATTATAGAAAGTTTTCTTGAGAAACACAAGACCATTAGGGCAGTGGGATCACAGTAAATTAATAAAAGCTCTGCAGAGCCTCAGCCTGGAAGTGAGAAGCTGCTTGTCCGTAGTGTCGTCTGCTCTTTGCTGCAGTGTCTTCCGTGTTCACGACAGTTCATGACAGCCAAGGGAGTGTGTGTTTGCAGCATCTATGTGGGAAGTATGCTTGGGGCGGGCTGTGTGTCTCTAACATGCTGCCACTCACTGTCACAGGGCACTTTTCCAAACACGGGAGCCAGGATCATGCTGTTCACTGGGGGACCCCCCACCCAGGGACCTGGCATGGTGGTTGGAGATGAATTAAAGGTTCCTATTCGTTCCTGGCATGACATTGAGAAAGACAATGCCCGCTTCATGAAAAAGGCAACCAAGGTAGGTGCTCCTGGCCATGGGCTATAAGTGTAGTCACCCAGGGTGGGGCTTCGGCTGCTCAGGAGCAACCTCTGCTCTGCGCAGGCCATGCTCTGTGGCAGGCGAGCTGCTTTTGCTGAGATGACCTGCCAGATCTCGCTGACATTAAATATCTGCCCCAGTTCTGAGACCTTGGTTAGAGTGGATGTGATCAAACAGGGGACATGGGGACAGTTTCGTTTATGACATCCATATAAAAAAAGTGTAGCTTCCAATCTTGAAATACTTTGAGGATACCAAATGGTGATGTCCCTGTTCCATGAAGATGGCTTTTCTCTCTCTGCAGCACTATGAGATGCTTGCGAACCGCACTGCTGCAAACGGTCACTGCATTGATATTTACGCCTGTGCCCTCGATCAGACTGGACTCCTGGAGATGAAGTGTTGTCCAAATCTTACTGGGTATGTGGACAGTGAGCCCCTGAGTAAAGTGAGAGTGGTGGTTCTAAGGAAAGAGAAATGAGGGGTGGAACCATGAGGAGGGCCCAGGCTGGCTCACAGGAGCATTCATTCGGCTCCGGGCTGTGGTTTCTGGGCCGGGGAGGTTGGTGCACCTCTCAGAGGAAGAAGCTATGATCGGAAGGAGGTCAGGCTTCCCTAGGAACCTGTCGTTTCAGAGGAACTTAATTTCTTAGAGTTGTTCAGACACCTAGGCAAGACGGCAAGCATGAAATGTGTGGCCTTTAGCATTTCCTTGTGAGAAGGGTAGGGAATAGGTCTGAATGCCAGAGAAACTAGGAGCCCTTCCCCTGGCCTAGCAGCCACACTTCCTGACAGCCTGGAGGGTGCAGTGAGGGGTGGGTTGAGAGCACAAGTCCTCACCTTGGGTGGATGGCATTTCAGGTGGGAAGGCCTTGGGCCTTGTGCACCCCCCAGACCTCCTGAATCAGAGGCTGAGGCTGCAGCCTGGCGGTCGATTTTAACAAACTCTCTGGGGATTTTGGTGAGATCCACAGACGTGCAGTGCTGGTCTGAAATTGCTGCATGTCAAGTCACCCACAAACATTAAAAGCTACTCTTGGTTTGAGTCCTGTTCCTAAAGTCGGATTTAATTAGCACAGGGCATGGCCTGGGCATCAGTGTATTTAAAATTGCTGAGCGTTTCTGATGTGCAGGGTTTGAGAACCCCTGCGTGTTCCAAGTGTGGCTGAGCACATGCAGCTGATGATTGTGTTATTTTTGTTTTATGTTTTTAATTGAAGTAATTAAGATTCACAGGGAATTGCAAATATAGTACAAAGAGATCTGTCCGTACTTTTCATCCAGCAATTCCCAATGGTTCAGTTCAGCTGCTCAGTCATGTCCACTCTTTGTGACACCATGGACTGTAGCAGCCAGGCCTTCCTGTCCATCACCAACTCTGGAGTTCACCCAAACTCATGTCGATTGAGTTGGTGATGCCATCCAACCATCTCATCCTCTGTCGTCCCCTTCTCCTCCTGCCTTCAATCTTTCCCAGCATCAGGGTCTTTTCCAATGAGTCAGTTCTTTGCATCAGGTGGCCAAAGTATTGGAGTTTCAGCTTCAACATCAGTCCTTCCAATGAATACGCAGGACTGATCTCCTTTAGAATGGACTGGTTGGATCTCCTTGTAGTCCAAGGGACTCTCAAGAGTCTTCTCCAACTCCACAGTTCAAAAGCATCAATTTTTTGGCACTCAGCTTTCTTTATAGTCCAACTCTCGCATCCATACATGACTACTGGAAAAGCCATAGCCTTGACTAGATGGACCGTTGTTGGCAAAGTAATGTCTCTGCTTTTTAATATGCTATCTAGGTTGGTCATAACTTTTCTTCCAAGGAGTAAGCGTCTTTTAATTTCATGGCTGCAGTCACCATCTGCAGTGATTTGGGAGCCCAGTGGTGGCATCTTACATAAATACAGCACAATGTCACAACTGGGAAACTTGACTTAGTCTATACAGTTAACTCCATTATGGACTGGACTTGGCTCTCACCAGTGTTTACATGCACTCATTTTTAAAATCTCTGTGTATGTCTAGTTCTGTGAGGTATTTGTCATCTCTTTTAGGTTTATATAACTGTCATAGTGATCAAGATACAAGCACTGTTCTAAATAATTCTGTTTCATGTTTTAAAAATAGTGTCTTTCCTGAGTACAGCTTGAACTGGCTGTTACCATTAGCAAGCAGTATATTGTCAGTAGCACCTTTATAGACAGGCTTGCTTTTTACTTTCTTCTCTAAATTAATTGTTTGTCAATACCCAGGAAGCCTCTGAATGGCTTTCAGTCATCCTAAAGGTTCACTTTCTTTTTCCTTTTTTCTTCCTAGAGGCTACATGGTGATGGGAGATTCTTTCAACACTTCTCTCTTCAAGCAGACATTCCAAAGAATTTTCAGTAAAGATTTTAATGGCAATTTCCGAATGGCCTTTGGTGCTACTTTGGAAGTAAAGGTACAATAGGTTTCTAAAGATTTAAGAGAAGAATAGTGTTCCAGCTTATTTAGTAGTTGGCCTTGGAGAAACCTCACCCCGCAGGACATGGGCACTTAAAGATATGAAGTTCCCAGCAAAATAATCCCACTATCCCTGGTCGCTTTGCGTCTCAGGAATGAACTGTGTATTTATCAGTGTTTGAAACACAGAGTTGTCTGCTCTCCCTGCAGGTTCTGCTCTGCCCTAGGACAGCAGGCCGTAGATTACGGGTGGTAGGCTGAGCACCCACTCAACCCCTGATTCGTGCATAACACCTGCCTGCAGACCGACCAGAGTGCTCTTAAATAGGGCGGCATCATGAGTATGGCCTTTTATTTTCCATGCAGGGACTGTAGACCTATACCCTTGATCCTGAGTCACTGAGAAAAGAGTCGAAGTGACCATTAGAAAATACAATGGTAAATATTACTTTGCACATTGGCGATAATGAGTAAATCATCTGGGTTAAACTTCAAACAACATCATCAAATATTTGAGGTTTATTTAAATAGATGAAGAATGGACTTTGCTGAAATGAATTCAGATTTAAAAATCCGAGTATGTTGGCCTTGTTATTAATGTTCCGTTCAGTTCACAGAAGCCATGGAGAACCATGTACCAGCTTTTGTGTACTAGAATCCCTGTAGGGTTTTCTCTGGGTGAAGTGATAGCCCTGCCGTTTCTTCCTCTAAGTTTTAGTTGTGTCCTTTGTAAGAGGGTGGTTCTTAACTGTGTGCTCTTCTATAATTCTGTCTCAGACCTCAAGGGAGCTGAAGGTTGCGGGAGCCATCGGACCCTGTGTGTCTCTGAATGTGAAAGGACCGTGTGTGTCAGAAAACGTAAGAAAAACTTCATCATCTTTCCCTCCTCTGTCCCAGATTTGACTGCTTAGATGGGTTGAAGCTGGATGACCTTTTGTTGTGTCACCTGTTGGCTTGTGTCTGTGCAGAGGGGTGGAGGGGTAGTGTCATCTCTGTCTTTCCGTCCATCCATTTAAATGGTCAGAGAGGAGAAAGCTGAGGCTCGCAGAGGTTCAGTGTCCCGCTCAGGGTCAGAGCTGACATAGGAGCCAGGCCCAGGTCCCCCTTACTTGCTACTCCTGCTTGGGTGGTCACGCCAGAGAACCACCAGGTGTTCCATTCCATGGAGCACAGCCCTTTAGAGATAAACTCATGTGCTTATTGCCCTTGGAAGGGCTGCCTTTGTCTCATTTCTCAGAGACCATTCGAGTCGGCTGGGCAGTGGGTAACAGTATGTGTGCAGACGTCAAGTGTGTGGAAACACGGTTCAGCCCTTACCAGGTGGGGAGGTGGTCTTGCTGGTGGCCCGCTTCCTCTTCTCACACTTCAGCTACCAAGGGTATGCCAGCGGTCCAGTGAGGCCTGTCCAGGCTGGCTCTGGGCAGGGTGATGATGCTTATGCCCTTCCCCACCGTCGTCTTCAACTTGAGGGTGGACGGGAGGGCTGGGTGTGGACTCGGGGAGGGTGGTCAGAACAAGGTACTTCACGGATCCAGGACTCAGCGTCTTCTGCTGGGGAATAAAGGAAATGGTGGGACCTGCTATATAGCACTATCGGGAGGATTTAGCGAGCAGCCCAGGGCAAGCACCAGGGATGCCCACACTAGATTTCACCCTTCACATCAGAGTTCTGTCCTCAGCAATGAATGTTTCACTAGTGACTACCTAGAGCGAGTTTGAAGTTGCCAGAGGCAAGATAATTTGCGAGAATTTTCCTGTAACCCTTTGGGTGAGGTGGGTTGCTTCCCCAAGCGCCTCTGATGAGTCCCTCATCATCCCCAAGTACTAAGGGACTTGTATCGCTGTTTCTCAGTGGGGCCTTGGGAGGCTTCCTTGTTCCTAAATATTCCCCATGACTTGTATCGCTGTTTCTCATTTCCTTGTTCCTAAATATTCCCCATAGGCTTAGAATCTGCCTCAGAAGATGTTGTTGATTAGTTCAGGCTGATGAGCTGCTCTGGGGTCCAGCAGGGATCAGCCATGACACTTGTTGATGGGGATGGAGGAGGCAACGGCGAGGGAAGTACAGTTTTCAGACGCACTGGGAAGTTTGAGAAGAGCATAATGAATCCTGTTTCCCCACCATTTAGGGTCATCAATCCTGGACATTTTGTCAGGATTATCTCTCTGTCCTCTCGTTGGCCACGTTTAAGTTACCTATCTGATATCTTCTATTTGCCATATTCGCTATCCTATTTTGCCTTTGAAAACACATGCAGATGTCTTGAGTCCATGTTTCAGTGTACAGCTTCTGAAGACAAGGCTATTCTCAAGTCTGGGAAAGCAGTTTCCTGATGCCGTCTAACACATGGTCATGTTCTTTCCCTGCTGTCTCTCCAAGTGCCCTTGCGGCTGTTTTTCCCTCTAACCAGCATTGCATCTGGGATTATGTAGCCTCAGTCTTCTAAGGTCTAGAATGGACTTCCTGTCATCTTGTTTATGCTGTCTAGCTTGTTTTGTTTGACGACATCTGTTGAAGAGATGGAGCCAAGTGGCAGCATCTTCTGTCCTTGAGTGTCACGAGGTTTCCGTGTGTCTGTTTTCTCATTTGACTTGTTTTCTGTCGTAAATTTGCTGTGAAGTGGAGGCTGGACGGATGATTAGATGCAGTGAAACTCCTTTGGGCCCACACTTCCTGAGTGATCTGTGTGCCTGCAGCTGAGCTGTGGGGAGGCGATACTGCTCATGCCTCAGGTACAGGGGCCGTTTCCTTTTTGCCTCAGCAGGAAACCTGTAGAATGAGATGAAAGCACAACACGAGTGTCTTGTTTGCCAGCAGCCCTTCCTCTGATGGCATGAGGTTATCCTTCCATAACCCTGCGTTTCAGTGCATTTGAATCTCAATAAAATGGTGACTCCTAGTTCCATCTTTCCATTTTCTTCTGATCAAGCCAGGGTAAATGCTTGCTTAAGGAGTTTGTGTATTAGTGAGACGTCCTTGTGGGGCTCTGGATGGTTTGTGACCACGCTTGGCGGCTGGTGCTGTAGGGGAGGAACAAAAATTGTCCTTTTTCCTCTGCCCATGTCAGTTTCATTGTTCGGGACCTGACAAAATAACAGCTTAACAACAGGCAAACAAGCAAGTTTGTTAATGTATGCATCGCACATATACACAGCACGTGCTTGCCTAGTGACGGGTAACTGCAAGGGGTGGTTAGAACTTGGGAGTATGTTGCTTCTTAACAGAAGAGCAATAAATCTGTAGAAGAGAGACAACACGAGGAAAGGGACTTTGGATCCTGAGGAGTGGCAGATGGAGGAAACATAGATAGATGGGGAAACTCATGAAAAAGGAGGGTTTTCTAAGCACAAGTCATACACATTCTTCCACGCCACCTCTGGGCTGATGAGCATCTAGCATGTCCTTGGTTGTTACTTCAGAAGCTCCTGCCGCCTTGGCAGGAGGATGGAGAGTTTTTTTATGTCTGCTTTTAAAAAATGACCTTCAGTTTAATCCTTAGGCCAGCGTGGCATGTTTTGGGTGACAGTATTCTGAAGCACGTGGACCTGAAACTTGAATGAGTTTCAGTATTAAAAATGGAGTTGGACAGTGTGCAGAGAGATTGGAGAGAAGGGTTAACAAGTCCAGGAAAGGAGGTGGGCAGGCCCCTGTTACTTCCTCGCCCTCATTCCTGGGGGCGGCCTCACTGCCCAGCAGGAGTTAAAGGGAGGGCGAACACCCAGACCTCCGTCTATCTGCAGTCTTTTCAGGAAAGTCTCATGAAGCACAAGGAGCTGTGGCCTGATTTCACTGTGACTCTTCCCTCTCCTGCCTGAGTGTCACCTTCCTCAGATGCTGGTTCTGTTCCCTGGGGACACAAGCTCCTGGCTCGGCTCCATAGAGACTAGACTGATGTCAGCTGTCCTCAGCTGACCCCATATACCGCGGGTGGATTCAGAGAAATGTGAGAGGTGTCATGACACTCTCAATGCGCAGTTGTGTTGCTCTCCAAGGATGGTTTTCCGTATTCTAATGAGGTGTTGAATGTATGTCTCAGACCCTGGTTCATGGTTCTAGGTGTATGGTACCTGTAGCTTTTCTTCTCGATGTTATGCTTAAACCTGTGATACCCTTCACACTTTAGTGAACTTCTTATCACTGGGGAGGTGTTCAGCTATTCAACATAAAGTAGCCTTCACACATCTAAAATCTCAGTTCTCTTACCAAGAATTTATACTTAGCTTTTGCATAAAGGAATTAAGAATTAATATTTGACAGCTCAAGTACTGTAATTATTTCTTAGTCTAGTAACAATGGGTGAAGCATACAAATCTTTCAAGCTAAGCAGGTGGTTTTTTTCTCTTCTAGTATTTACTTCTTCTCTGTCCCTGACTTGATCCTCTCAGTTGAGGTCAGTGTTCTGCCCTATGTGTGTCTGTGTAGAGATACATCTCAGTGATGTAATGAAAACTGATCAGAGTGCCCGTTTGAAAAGCCTGATTTTAAAGCACTGTAATAGGTGTTATGGCAGAAAGTGAAGAGGAACTAAAACGCCTCTTGATGAAAGTGAAAGAGGAGAGTGAAAAAGTTGGCTTAAAGCTCAACATTCAGAAAACAAAGATCATGGCATCTGGTCCCATCACTTCATGGGAAATAGATGGGGAAACAGTAGAAACAGTTTCAGACTTTATTTTTTTGGGCTCCAAAATCACTGCAGATGGTGCTTGCAGCCATGAAATTAAAAGATGCTTACTCTTTGGAAGAAAAGTTATGACCAACCTAGATAGCATATTGAAAAGCAGAGACATTACTTTGCCGATTAAGGTCCATCTAGTCAAGGCTATGGTTTTTCCAGTGGTCATGTATGGATGCGAGAGTTGGACTATGAAGAAAGCTGAGCTCCGAAGAATTGATGCTTTTGAACTGTGGAGTTGGAGAAGACTCTTGAGAGTCCCTTGGACTACAAGGAGATCCAACCAGTCCATTCTAAAGGAGATAGCCCTGGGATTTCTTTGGAGGGAATGATGCTAAAGCTGAAACTCCAGTACTTTGGCCACCTCATGTGAAGAGTTGACTGATTGGAAAAGACTCTGATCTGGGAGGGACTGGGGGCAGGAGGAGAAGGGGACAGCAGGGGATGAGATGGCTGGATGGCATCACTGACTCGATGGACGTGAGTCTGAGTGAACTCTGGGAGTTGGTGATGGACAGGGAGGCCTGGCGTACTGCGATTCGTGGGGTCGCAGAGTTGGACACGACTGAGCGACTGAACTAAATAGGTGTTAAACTTTATTTTGGCTTGTAATTTTACTTTTTTAGTGAAATTTAGATTTTCTTTATTTTTCGGCTGTGCTGCGCAGATGTGGGATCTTAGTTCCTTGACCTGGGATTTGAACTTGTGCCCCCCTGCAGTGGAAGCTCAGAGTTCCTAGCCACTGGACTGCCAGGGAATGCCCAAAATTCAGGCTTTCGTTTTGAGTGAGATAGTCTAAGGGGCCTGTCCTTCTCAGAGTCAGTACCTGTCATTAGCAGTTGATCGCTGGAGTATCTTGTCTTAATTCTTTTTAATTCCTCTTCTTACCCCTAGGAGCTTGGTGTCGGTGGCACGAGCCAGTGGAAAATCTGTGGCCTGGATCCCACGACGACGCTCGGCATCTACTTTGAAGTAGTCAACCAGGTGGGCTGGATTTCTTCGTGAATAGTCATGTCTCTGCATTGTGTTTTCTGATTTATTACAGACCAGTGGCCTCTGGTTTCTCTCTCCAGAAGCTGATGCTACTTTGGGCTTGTGTTGGGCCTGATACCATTCTGGCATCATCTTTTGTTATTTTTTCTGGGGTTTGGTCAGAGTCAGACAGGAGATTGCCCTTGTCACTTTATTGAACTGATAAGGTCATCAAAAGAGGACTGGCTTTTATCAGCCATCATAATGTTGGTGAATTTCTGAGTGTGTCAGTTTTTCTCCAGGATTTTACTGTTTTAAACTCAGACATACAGAAGAATGAGTAGAATGGTACAGTGGCTATCCCAGTAGCCACCACTGAGGTTCTGTAATTAACATCATGTCTAGCCTTCCCTCAGTTCTTTCTGTTTGGCTGGACTTTGAAGCAGGTTGCAGTCATCAGTGTCTTTCCTCCCTGAACCCCTCAGCATGCATATCATTAAGTCGTGTTCAGTGTTTATTTGAATATGGTTCTCTTGTTGGTTTTTTTTTTTGATCCCTGGGTCGGGAAGATACCCCAGAGGAGGGAATGGCAACCCACTCCAGTATTCTTCTAATTTTTATCTTTAGTTAATTTTTTAAAAAATTTATTCATTTGTAATTGAAGGATGATTGCTTTACAGTATTGGTTTTTACCATACATCAACATGAGTCAGCCATAGGTTTACCCATGTCCCCTCCCACTTGAACATCCCTCCCACCTCCCCCGACATCCCACCCCTGTAAGTTGTCAGTGAGCCCCCGCTGGTTCTCTGTTTTTGAGATAAGAGTTATAAAAAGTGAAAAGCCCTGATGTTAAGTGTCACATTCAACATGCCTTGAGAACCTTGCTGTCACCATGGTGTTGGTCTTAGGACGCATCTGCAGCCTCTGTGACTGCTTGTGTGGGGTCCTGCACTGACAGTCACAGGGTGCTGGCCTCTTGCCCTGCAGCACAACCCCCGATCCCGCAAGGAGGCCGAGGCGCCATCCAGTTTGTTACGCACTACCAGCACTCCAGCACCCAGCGGCGCATCCGTGTGACCACCGTTGCCCGCAAGTGAGCACCCCAGCTTCCTCTCTGCCGAGCCCTTGGTCTTTGCTGTGGAGGGAATCTAGTATCTAGTTGTTCATCTCTGCGATCCACTGATTGTATGGTCCTTACCAGCCCTTGCTGGCTCATCTGATCAGAGCAGGGTGGGGACATGGGTGGGGGAGGAGGGGGCAGGGGAGGAGGCAGCATTTCAGCTCACTCAGCATAGAAGATGTTCATTTAGTAGGGATAAGTTCTTTAAAAATGATTTTTTCATTATTTTATTTATCAAATAAGTGACCCATAAGCATACCATCCTTGTGAAAGATTCAAACAGCACATAGTTATGTAAAGAGTGGGTCTCCCTGCCTCCCCTGAGGTGAAGTACAATTACCGTGCTGGCTTCACTGTCCACAATCCCATTTCTGGGCAGTCATGTACCACGTGTGTGCATTATATACGTGATGGCTTTTATGTTGGTGCGCATAAGCTTCTCTCATTAATGTGTCAAGGACATCTTTCTTGTCAGTGCATAAAGGCCTCAACCTTTATGTTTTGTTCCAAAAAAAAAAAAAAAGCTCTTTTGAAGTAGTTGGTAAAGAATCTGCCTGCAGTGCAAGAGACCTCGGTTGAGTCCCTGTGTTGGGAAGATCCCCTGGAGGAGGGCAGGGCAGCCCACTCCGATATTCTAGCCTAGAGAATCACATGGACAGAAGAGCCTGGTGGGCTGCAGTCCATGGGGGGGCAAAGAGTCAGACACGACTGAGTGACCAAGCGCACATTACATTCAGGTGTACAGCATGGTGGTGTCCTGTTTTAATAGGTTGTAATCCGTTTAAAGTTATTATAGAATGTTGGCTCTAGTGCCTCTGCTGTACAGTGCGTCCTTGTAGCCAGTTTATTTTATACACAGTAGATTTTACCTCTTATGCTCCTCCCTTCTTCCCTGTCCTGGCTGGTAACCGCTGGCTTGTTCTCTATTTGTGAATCTGTTTGTTTTGGTATATTCATTTGTTTCATTTTTTCGATTCCTCATGTAAGTGAAAATGTGAAGTATTTAGTATTTGTCTTTCTCTGTCTGACTTGTCTCAGTAAGCATAGCACCCTCTAGGTCCATTCGTGTGTGTGTCTGTAAAAACAGAGCATGTGTGAGAGCCGGCCCTCACCCTCTCTAGGTCCATTTGTGTGTGTGTGTAAAAACAGAGCATGTGTGAGTGTGAGAGCTGGCCCTCACCCTCTCTAGGTCCATGGTGTATGTGTGTGTGTGTGTGTGTAAAAACAGCGTGTGTGAGTGTGAGAGCCGGCCCTTACCCTCTCTAGGTCCATTCGTGTGTGTGTGTGTGTGTGTGTAAAAACAGAGATTAAGAAGAGGTGCGTGTGTGAGTGTGAGAGCCGGCCCTCACCCTGGGATGTCCGGTCAGTTGGGCAGACGTGCAGAGCCAGCTGAAGCACATCGAAGCGGCATTTGACCAGGAGGCGGCGGCGGTGCTGATGGCGCGGCTAGGGGTGTTCCGAGCCGAGTCAGAGGAGGGGCCAGACGTGCTCCGGTGGCTGGACCGACAGCTCATCCGGCTGGTGAGTTGGGGGCAGTGGCACTGAGTTCGGTCTTGGTCTCAGTTCTACTTTTGAGAAAAGAAAACTGTCATTCAAACCTGTTATTTTATATATTCCATAAACAAGAGTTTTATCAGTTGCTTACCTTATACCAAGCATTGGTGGTTCTCAGAAGGGTGTAAACAAAGCGTCAAATACGCATGTTCTCCAGGGCTCACCTTACAAGTGGGAAGAGGCTCCACACAGGCTGTTTAGATGATGGTGTAGACCTGAGTGTGTTGAGGGTTGACTCAGGAGTCCCTGTGAATGCTGGGCTTCTGCATTTTCCCTCCAGACCTTGGATGGTTTGGGGGGAGCTGGGGTACAGCACTGCCAGCCTGTGGGCACAGTGTGTGTTCAGTGTGTGTGGGGACCTGCAGAGGCCGCGGTCACAGGTGCCTGAGTGCAGTGCAGGAGCAGCCGTGCAGGTTGTTCCGCGGTGCCCTGGTTGTGGAGTCAGAGAGGGAAAGGGGCAGGTGTGGTTCTTGAGCAGAGGTGTGTCAGCAGCGTGACGCTTGTGTTCACACCACCTGTCACCGTGTAAGATCCACCAGAGGTTGAAAGGGCTGCTGTTGGGGAGGCCCATGGAGGATTTTTCTGGCTGCAGGGGGTGGAGGCTGGGATGGTGGTGGTACAGTTGGAGGGGAGAGGAAGTTTGGAATCAGGATATATGCTGAGAGGAGGATTGATCGAACCTGGTCAAGCTGTCTGTGGACTCAAAAAAGAAAATCAGCGCAGAGTCAGATTTTAAGTGTGGGTAATTGCAAGAATGATGGAGTGCTGGAAAAGGGGAAAGGAGAGCAACTTGAAAGTGGAGAAAAGGAATCTCTCTTTTTTTTTTTAATGTAATAGTTTATTTTGAGTGTGAACTTGCAAAGCATGTCCAAGGAAAGCGCCCCCCTGTAGTCAGGAGAGGTCCTGAAGGAGCTCAGGTCAGAGATCAGCACTGCATCTGGAGGAGGGACATGGGTGACACTGGCCTGGCCGTCAAGCTGTTTGTAGACAAGGAGGTGAGGATGGGAGGTGAGGAAGGGGGTGGAGGAGCCCGCCACAGTCGGGGGAGGGAGGGGGCCGGGCCATCAGAAGAGGCAGAGGAGGATCAGTCGCTCGATGATGGCGTTCAGGAAAGTACTGCTCTAGTGGCTGGCTGACAGGAGAAATTGAAGAGGCTGGGGGTCCCCTGGCTCATGGCAGGAGAGGATTTATGATGGTGAGGTCTGTGTGAGAATGTGATGCAGAGAGACTCGTTGCCAGAGATGAGCTTTCTCCAAACGGTGGGCAGTCGGATCCTTTGGTGAACAGAGGGTGTGTGAAAGAAGGGGGTGTGAGAGAAGGACATCAGAATGAAAGAGAAAATGTTGAGGTCCTTTAATGGACCAGAACCTGGTGGTCCGGAGTCGACCGATAAGAAAGTAAAGGAGAGAGAAAGAGGCTGATATTCCTTGGTGTATGCAGAAAGCCAGTAAAGTCCCTGACATGGGGCTTGCTCTGTTCACGGAGGCCTCAGGCGCCCTCTTGATGAGGTGAAGGCACAGAGCGCCTTCTCAAGAGGGTCTTAGAAACCCGGGCAGGAAAGTGAGCTCAGAGAGCCTCTGCGCTCCAGGGGATCAGCCTGAAAGATATAGAGAGAGAGAGAGAAAGCAAGGCACGAGGACCAAAGCTCTGATGGAGCAGAGGTGTTTTATTCAACATTGTGTAGGTATTTATACTGTCTTAAAAGATAGCTATTTTCAGCAGAGATGAAATCAAAATTTACAAGTTATCAAGGAAACATGAGGTCATCCATATGAAAGAGAGACGGTTGTAAATAATCGCTTTTACCATATGGCTCATAAAAAGGAAGAGGGTACTTATCACCATATAGAAAAACTAATGAAGGAAATGCTTGGATTCCTCAACCCCTGGGAGAGGCTTACCTCTCCTCTTAATTCCTGAATATTCAGGAATTAATAAGGAAAAGAGGATTCCTGACAGATCCAAAACTGCACACAGGAAGCCTCCTGTTAAATGCTTCCTGACAAGAAAACATTCACAAACTTGCCTGTGAGAGGACAGCAGAGTGGTAGAGAGATGGGATGTTAGGTTATCTCGGTCCTGGAGGTTTTCCTATGGAAGAGTTGCCTGGGATGCCTCTTCTAGCCCCTTCCAGCCGGCACTGCATGGGAGCTGTTAGGACGTGGGGCTCCGGCCCCTCCCAGATCGCCTCCCCTCCCTACACAGAGGTGTTGAGTGTTGAGTACAGTGCTGGGCTGAGCAGGAAGGGGTGGAGGTGAGGGTGGGGCTTGGCCCTCTTTCCAGGAGTTTTCAGGTAACGCTCACTTTGTTGTTTTTTTTCCTGTTTTCTCTTACCAGTGTCAGAAGTTTGGACAGTATAACAAAGAAGACCCCATGTCATTTAGGTTATCAGATTCCTTCTCTTTATATCCTCAGGTAAGTAATACATGTTGTTAAAGTAACAAAAGAAGAAGAAAGTCATACAAATAAAGCTCACTGCTCTCAGGGTAAAATGAAGACTCGATGTGTTTGGAGGCTTCATCTGTAGGTGATGAAGGTTGTTCGGGTCAAGGTCAGATGGTGCCAGAGCCCCTTGGGAGACACAGGGGACACCCAGAGAGCAGGTGCACAGACTCTGGGGAGAAGGCAGAACAGGCCCCTTGCTGTGAGGCCATGGCATGATCTCTGATTCACGGTTTGCTGAGGGCCAGGCGCCTATTTCACTTGGTGGCTGGGAGCCAGGCCCGTAGCCAGGCCTGGGGTGTGCGGGTCGGGCCCCTCACAGAGCATCTTCCCCAGAACAGGAGGCAAACTCAACATTTTCCTCCTTCCCTCAGGGATGCCTTAGTGAGGAAGTAGTAGGAAGAAGCAGACTTTCATTTTTAAGGAAACTTGTTAGGACTTTGTTACACAAACGGGTATTACCTTATCAGATACTCGATTTGGTGAGTTGACCTAGATTTCAGTCTTTAGCTTGTGTAGCCTGGACTCTAGGGCTGCACAGGGGCTCGAGAGCCCAGCTCACTGGACGGGCTGACTGGGTGGTTCTGACGTGTGTCCGTCTGGCCTATGTGCAAGCCATCGAGGCTAGAAGGAGGCCCACAAGAAGACCAAGCTTCTCCACCTTGGCCCTTCCATGTGGAAACTTTGACTTCCCCGGAGAACCCCCTCTTTTTTAGAAATGTTTATTTCTAATTGTAGTGAAAACCCCACAGCATATGATTGACCCTCTCACCCATTTTTAAGTGTGCAGTTTGGTAGTGTTGAGTATGTTCGATTGTTGAGCAGCGAATCTCGGCCACTTTCACCTCAGTGAAGAATGGTCATCTTTCAGCTCTGCCCTCCCTATTCCCCGGCCATGGGCTGCCATCCCAGCCTCAGCTCACCGTGCCTGTAGGCCTTGGTCTTGAGGGCTGGTTCTCCTGTCTCCGGGTGGTGGCAGTTCTGCTCTCTGGGGGTCTAGGAAGGTGACAGTTGTGTGCTTTGTTCTTTTTTCTTTGTAAATGCAGTTCATGTTCCATCTTAGAAGGTCTCCATTCCTCCAAGTCTTCAACAACAGCCCTGACGAGTCTTCGTATTATCGGCACCACTTTGCCCGGCAGGACCTCACCCAGTCCCTCATCATGATCCAGCCCATCCTGTATTCCTACTCCTTCCACGGGCCCCCAGAGGTAAGAGCCCTGGGCACTAGGAATCACCTGATATGGAGTGCTTTTAGTCTAGCAAGTTCACTCTTAGAGCGAAACTATAAGAAAGAAATCTTTGAGTCTTTATAGTAATTTAGCAGCATTTCTGAGTAAAAAACATGCATAGGAAAAAGTCACAGTATGCATAAAATTAGAAAGCGGTCCAAATGTTCAGTAGTAGGGAAGTTAAGTAAGCAGAAATATTCACAAAGTTTATGTAACAGAATAAAGTAAATCCTTATGTTAGATTAAAGATGATTTTTAAAAAGCCACCAGGAATGAAAACTATAAAAAAAATAAACCACAATGTCAATATTTGTTGTTTAGTAGAAATTTTCAGATTTCCCTTAATGAGTTTAAGTATACTTTTATTATTGAAATAAAAGTCATAATCAAATATATTTTTAAATGAACTTTAAAACTGGTATTAAAGGATGTTCTTTTTCACATAGGCATTGTAGTTCTCTTCATCTACCACAGCAGATTTGCGAGAAGTATGTCTGATAGAATTTATTTCTAGCACAAAACAAAATTTGGAATTATTTCTGGTTCCTAGAGCAGAAGATTAACATTCATCTTGCATCCTAGTTGATGAGAGATTATTTAAATCTCTTTCTTGTACAAAGTTGAAACCTAGAGCTGCCCAGTCGGAGCAGAAAGTGGGGACTTGACACGAAGAGGGGGTGAACCTCCCTGCAGTGTATATTCGGCCCTGCAGCTGCCCGAAGGGAGTCGGGGAGGCTGGCCCTGGGCAGGGGGCTGGCAGGTGGCCATGTGGGCACCAAGGGAGGACCCACGCCGTTCTCTCACTGTGTTGCAGCCTGTGCTCCTGGACAGCAGCAGCATTCTTGCTGACAGAATTCTGCTCATGGACACTTTCTTCCAAATTGTCATTTATCTTGGTGAGGTAAGACCTTGGTTATGGTATTTGTATACTTAGTAATTTCAATATTACTTGCTATAAGTAAATCTGAAGTGGTCCTTTTACATTAAAAAAAATTTTTATACAATTTTTAAAGGTTACTTTTTTCACGTTGTTAAGTACATCCTTGAGCTCTATCCTGCCCCTTCTCCTCCCACCAGTAACCGCTAGCTTGTTCCCTAGATCTTTGTGTCTGTTTCTCTTTCATTATATTCACTAATTTGTTATATTTTTCAGATTCCACATATAAGTGAGCTGATCCAGTATTTATCTTTCTCTGTCTGACTTATTTTACTAGCATAATGCCCTCCAAGTCTATCCACGTTGTTGCAAATGACAAAATTTTGTTCTTTTTTTAGAGCTGAGTAGTATCCTATTGTGTATATATCCCATGTTTTCTTTATCCATCCATCTGTTGATGGACACTTCGGTTGCTTCCATGTCTGGGCAGTTGTGAGAAGTGTGCTGTGAAGATTGGGGGGCACATATCTTTTTGAATTAGTGTTTTTGTTCTTTCAGATAGATGCCCAGAAGTGATCATATGTGATAGCTCTGTCTTTAGCTTTCTGAGAAACCTCCATAGTTTTTTTTAGGTGGTCCTTTAAAATCACTATGATTTATTGCTTTCTGAGTTGTCAGGCAAAATCAGTTATTCATACTGTCCTTTTGGAGTTGCATTAGAGTCACTAGTAAACGCCACCAAGTTTGGGACTAGAGTGTTTATCTGAGATAACATGGCCAGTGAACCTTATGCCAGGTCTGTGGTTCCCAAGGATGGCTGTGGATGGTGTTCATTTCTTTCTCAGAGAGGTTTGTGCCCTAAGGAAAGGAGGGATTCCTCAAAAGAAAATCCTCTATGTTCAAGGATGTTTTCTTTTTTTCTATTATATATTGGTACATTCTTTACCTTCAGTTCATTTCTTTTTAACAACTGACTTGACTATCTGGTGTCTGTACATTAGAAGCGATTTCTAATGTCCTTTAAGGAAGAAATTGTTTTCTAATATTAACCGGTGTTTTATAACCTGAGACTTTTTTCAGATGGTGGTATCCTGGTCAGATCACTTGGCTCCCCTCTGCAGCTCATCTTTCCTGACTTAAGACCTTGTCACTAGAAACAGGTCCCGGGTGGAGTGTTAGAATGTCAGGGCCATCTGAAGACTGTTATTACAGCATCTCCACAACAAGTTGTGATTTGTCTGTTTGCTGCAGACCATAGCCCAGTGGCGGAAGGCAGGCTACCAGGACATGCCCGAGTATGAAAACTTCAAGCACCTCCTGCAGGCGCCCCTGGACGATGCACAGGAGATCCTGCAGGCTCGGTTCCCGATGCCGCGGTACATCCACACAGAGCACGGGGGCAGCCAGGTGAGCCAGCTCGGCCCGCTGCTCCGCTGGCCTCGTGCACGATGCCTCCTGAAGGCTCTAAGTCCACACAGCCTGGTCAGTATTTCACGTGGCGACTGAAGTCAACAGGCAGGTCAGCTTCCAAATACGACTTCTTTCTAAATGAGTGGTCAGCATTTGCTGGTGTGGAAAGGAGAGAATTCCCAGAGTAAAATACACCTCGTGTTTCAGGAGCCCAATGAATGGAGACCCTTTGGGCATAAACTGAACAAACGGGTTCCCGTGTGGTAAAAAAACTTCTAATTTAACCAAAAAAAAAAGTAAAGACCTTTTTTTCCTGGTAAACTAATATTAATGCCATTTTTAATCTTTAAATCTACTTTTTCTTTTTTAAGGCTCGATTTCTTTTGTCCAAAGTGAATCCATCTCAGACACACAATAACCTGTATGCTTGGGGACAGGTGAGTAACTGTCAGGAATTTGAGGAGGGGCCAGGCTACTTTTTAAAAATGTTGCTTTTAAATTCTACAAATTGGAGGATTCCCTTGCAGTACAGTGGTTAGGACTCAGCGCTTTCACTGCCAGGGCCCAGGGTTTGAGCCCTGCCCTAGAACTAAGATCCTGCAAAAAAAAAAAGAAAGAAACCCCAAAGTGAGAAAAAAAAAAATGCTACAAAGTGTATCCTTTTTGGCTCAGAGATAGTAATTTGGGTGTTTTGCTGGGAAGAAAACTTTGAATAATACAGAAATTTTCTGTTACCAACATTGTCAGTTTATAAGGTTTCAGTTACCTGAGAAAGTGGTCAGAAATAATGATTCATGACTTTTGATTACACATCATTCTGAGTAGCCTGGTGAAGCCTCACACCTTCCTGTTCCCTCTCACCCGTGTTCTCTCTGTCTGGTGTATCCACGCTGTCCACGCCACCTGCCTGTCAACACCTGTATAGGAAAACTTTAGTATATGCAGAGTTCCATTCTACCCATGTGTGGTGTCAGGCACTAGAGTCTTGGAACTTGTCCACTGTGGATGAGGGGGCGACTAGAGTCTACTGTGTAGGCTAGGGGCAGGAAGACATGTGGATCCCCTTCTGGAGTGCACAGTGGAGTTCTATGGGTTCAGGCCAAAGGACCGGATGCTGAACTGTGACCTCCATGTGCTCCCCTCAGAGACACGCAGCGTCTCCCCAAGCCCTCCGCTTCCTGCTCTGTCTCCTCTCTGCTTCTGCTCACCACTCCTCCTCCCTCCTCTTCACTTCTTAGCTCCAGCTTCCTTCTTTATCTGATTATTCCCAGCATTTATATCTCCCTCAAATGAGTCTTATTTTTCATTGTACATTCTTAGAGCATTCTTGGGGGTGGTAATTTTAAAAATTAATATGCAGTTGTAAGAAATAACAGATCCCCTATACCTTAACCCAGTTCCCCCAGTGGTAACATCTTGCAGAGCTATAACATAACCAGGATATGGACATTGATGAGGTCAAGATATGCATTTCCATCTCCACAGGGGTCTCTTGTGTTGCATTTTATAGTGTCACTCACATTCCTCCTGCCTCCACCCTTTCCCTGACACCTGGCAGCTCTTCTCCTGGTTTCCATTTCTGTAATTTTCTCATGAAAAAGGTTCCACAGGGAACTATATTCAACATCCTGTAATAAACCGTGATGGAAAAGAGTGTGAAAAAGCTTATATTTACACATGTATATGTAGCTGAATCACTTTGCTGTATAGCAGAAACTTTTGCAAATCAGTGAACATGTAGGAAACCACATGGCACATAATCTTGGGGGACTGGCCTTTCTCCCCTCAGCGTGCTTATCTAGAGATCCAGGTTGTTGAATGTGTGGATAATTTGCTCCTTAATTGGTTGAGTAGTGTTCCATGGTGTAGACATACTGCAGTTTATCATTGACCCATGAAGGACAGCTGTGGTGTTCAGTTTCTGGCCATTAGGAATAAAGCTGCTGTAAACATTCTTGTACAAGTTTCTTGAACATAAGTCTTCATTTCTCTGTGATAAATGCCTAGGAGTTCATTAGTTGAGTTGGCTGATAGTTACACAGTTTTTAAAGAAACTGCCATACTCTTTTTCAGAGTGACTGTCTCCTTTTATATCCCCAGCTACAGTGTATGAAGCGTTGTTTCTCTATCCTTGTCTGCATATGATGTTGTCATTACTCTTATTTTAGCTGTCCTGACAGATGTGAGTGGTATAACATTGTGGTTTTGATTTACATTTTCCTAATAGCTAGTGATGTTGGACATCTTTTTTGGTGCTTTCTCATCTTTGCGTCTTCTTCAGTGAAGTCTGTGTCTTTTGTCTATGTTTTAATTGGATTTTTTTTTAAACGATTGAGTTTTGAGAGTTAGTTATATATTCTTGATGCTAATCTTCTGTCAGATTCATGGTTTGCATGTTTTCTCTCACTTCTGGTTTGTGTATACATTGTCTTCACAAGGTCTTTGCAAAGCAAAAGTTATTTCTGTGAAGTGTACTTTTTTTTAATGGATTGTGTTTTTGATGTCAAGAAATCTTTGTCTTGCCCTAGATTCCAAATATCTCCTGTGACTTCTTTTACTTTAAATTTGCGTTTCAGTCTGTGATCCATTTTGAGTTAATTTTTGTATGAGATGTGAGGCTTAGGTTTATTTTTTGTTGACGGGTGTCTGATTGCTCCAGTACCATTAACTTGAAAAGGCTACCTTTCTTCCATTGATTGCTTTTGCATATTTGTCAGAGATTATTTGGGCATATTTGTGTGAGTCCACTTCTGGGGCTTCTGTTCTGTCCTGTTGAAATATATTTCTGTCTCTCTACTAACACTGTACAGTCTTGGTTATTGTAGCTGAATAGTAAATTTTGAAATCAGGTAGACTGGTTTCTGTTACTTTTTTTTCAAAACTGCCTTAACTATTCTGATTTCTTTGCATTTCCATATGAGTTGTACAATAATCTTGTATCTATTTTTAAAAAATCTTGCTGGAAGTTTGATAAGAATTGCATTGAACCTCTCTGTCAATTTGGGTAGAGTTGGCACCTTTATTGAGCTTTCCTGTCTGTGAACTCAGTACATCTCTCCATTTATTAAGTCTGTTTTTATTTCTTTCATCAGTTTTTCTTTTTTTCTTGAGTGACTCTCAGTGATACTGTATTTTTAATTTCAGTATCCAGTTGTTCATTGCTAGTACAGGTCTTTAACTTACAGTGGGATTACATCTGAATAAATGCATCATAAGTTGAAAATGCATTTAATACACCTAACCTGCCAAACATCATAGCTTAGTCTGGTCTACCTTAAATATGCTCAGAGCGCTTATATCAGCCTATAGTGAGGCAAAACCATCTAATACAAAACATATTTTATAATAACACAAAACGTATTGAGTATCTCATGTAACTTATTAAATACTGAACTGAAAGTGAAAAGCAAGAGCGGTTGTCTGGGTCAGAACGGTTGTAAGTGTCTTGGTTGTTCACCTATGTGCTTAGTGTGGCTGACTGGGACTTGCCCAGCATCACAGGAAACTGGGGCTGTGTATCACTAGCCTGGAAAGAGACCAAAACTCAAGATGTAAAATGTGGTGTATGATTTCTACTGAATGAGTATTGCTTTTATGCCATCATAAAATCAAAGAATCATAAATCAGCAAGCATAACATAAAGTTATTTTTATAGACTTGTGTCCTGTGACCTTCCTGAGTTACTTACTACCTTTGAGGGTTTTTTGGTAGATTCCTTGGGATTTTTTACAGACTTCTCCAAGTAGGAGTAGTTTATTTCTTCCATTCCAATTCGAAACCTGTTACTTCCTTTTCTTGTCCTCATATCTGTTTTCTGGGTCATTGATTTCTGCTCTAGTCTTTATTTTCTTCTGCTTGCTGTGGGTTTATACCTTTCATTTTCTGGGTTCTTGGGGGTAGGAGTTTAGATTATTGATTTGAGACTTTTCGCTTATTCAGTGTATGCATTTAGTGCTTTGGAATCCCTTTGCAGCTCCACTTTTGCTGTGTCCCACAAGTTTTGATTGTTGTATTCTTGTTTTCATTCAGTTTGATACATTTTCTAAAATTTCCTTTGAGAGTTCTTTTGGATTATAAGTGTTGTTTAGTTTCCAGAGATTTTCTTTTTGTCTTTAGTTATTGATTTTATTTTGATTCCATTGTGGTTAAACAATATACTTCGCATTATTTCAGTTTTTAAAAAATTTGATGGTTTGTTTTATGGCCTAGGATATGGTCTGTTTGGCCTGTATGTTCCATGGTCACTTGATTGGGTATTCTGCTGTTGGATAGATTTATAGATTGTTCTATAAATGTCATCTAGGTCCTGTTAGTTGATGGTGATGTTGAATTCTTATATACCCCTGCTGATTATCTGTATAGTTCTATAAGTTTTTGAGAGAAGATGTTAATGTTTCTTACTCCTAATGGTGAGTTTGTTGCTCTTTTGAATTCTGTCATGTGGGAGCCAGCCCTGGAGGAGTCCTGAGAATTACACAGAGGATGAAGTAAGAGCGCATGTGCTCAGAACTGTGTAGTGGCAGGGATGGCCAGATCTTAGTGGATCAGGGAGGGTTTTGTGAGGAAACTATGCTTCACTTGAAAAAATTAGTTCGGTAGGGGATGGGCATGGGTGGCAGGAGTATTCTTGGCAGAGGGACAGCACTTCTAGTTTCCTGAGGGGAAAATCCCTAATTCATGAATTCTAACCAGCTTTTAAGATACCTGCCAGTAAACCCTTGTCGTTTCATTTCAGGAAACGGGAGCGCCCATCCTCACTGATGACGTTAGCCTGCAGGTGTTCATGGACCATCTGAAGAAGCTGGCTGTCTCCAGTGCTTGTTGAGCTAAGGATATAGGCAGGAAATGGAAGAAAACACTGTCACTTTGTGTTCACAGTTGTTTATAAAGGCTTAACATTCCTCTTACTTGGCCAGTGGATTTTAATAAATAATCAAAGGAAGTGTTAGTAACTCTTTAGATTTTAATTTATTTGTATTCCTTATCTGTGCCCTTTTCTTACTCCATAAAATTATAAGGTCATAAACATTTTGGTATTGGTAGTTTATATGCTTTTTGTATCCTAACTTTTAAAGTCTGTATAAAATCAGAGCTAATGTATTTTGGCAACTTGCTTACATGAAAATCATAATGATCAGAAAGGAAATAAATCTGGATGAAGAAAGCACTGGTTAAAATAATGCTAATACCTATTTGATTTCTGAAGTCTCTGTAAGTATTGAGTATGTTTTATGTAAATTCTCCAACAAGTAATTCCTCAACTTAATCTTCATTTACTGTCCAAATATTAACAGATAAGGAAATGTTAAGAAATAATGTGCAGCTGTTGAGGCCAAGTGGTCTGGAGTGTCACTGTCCCTCCCTCACCTGAGATATAGAGAACACATTGGTGGTTACCAGTGGAGGAGGGATGGGGAAGGGTGAAATGGATTAAGGGGGGTCTGTTGTGCTGTGATGGAGGGACACTAGGGGCTGTGGTAGTGAAGTCACTGCAGTGCATACAGAACTTGAATTATAGTATACATGTGAAACATGTTATAAACCAGCGTTACCTCAATTATAAAAATTCTAGCTGTTCTACCCAGTGGAGTTCATTCTTGTTTTGAGGTTATATCCTCTTTTACATAGGCCCCCAATGGCTAAGATGGTAAACAATCTGCTTGGGCTGCAGGAGACCTGGGTTTGATCCCTGGGTCCAGAAGATCCCCTGGAGGAGGGCATGGCAACCCACTCCGGTATTCTTGCCTGGAGAATCCCATGGACAGAAGAGCCTACAGGGCTACACAGTCCATGAGGTCGCAGAGAGTTGGAGATGACTGAGCAACTAACACACAATTGCTATGACAGCTGTCATCCAGTAATTTCTTTTGTTGGACTCCTCTGTTAGTTTCCAGGAGTAATAAGGACCTAATCTATAGTACAGGAAACTCTACTCAATACTCTGTAATGACCTATATGGGAAAGAATCTAAAAAAGAGGATCTATGTATGTGTAAACTGATTCACTTTGCTCTACACCTGAAACTTGACACCACTGTAAATCAACTATATAAGGATAAAAATAAGTGCTGGGGATTTCCTTGGCAGTCCAGTAATTAAGGCTCTGCTTCCAGTGCAGGGGTCTTGGGTTCATCCCTGGTCAGGACACAAGCTAAGGGGTCCAAAAAAAAAAAAAAAAACCCCAAAACAGTGCCACCTGAAGCTTTTGTAAGGCATGCCGTTACAATTATGCAAGCTCCAATACTTTGGCCACTTGATGCAAAGAACTGACTCATTGGAAAAGACCCTGATGCTGGGAAAGATTGAAGGCAGGAGAAGGGGACGACAGAGGATGAGATGGTTGGATGGTATCACCGAATGGATGGAGGAGTCTGGGCAAGGTCCAGAAGTTGGTGATGGACAGGGAAGCCTGGCACGCTGCTGTCCATGGGGTCGCAAAGAGTCGGATACGACTGAGCGACTGAACTGAGCTGAACTGAGAGGTCTGCTTGAGAGAAGCTGTCATAGGCACACGTCACGTGGAAGGCAAGGTCGTGGGTTCCAGGCAAAAAGACGGAAGCCCTCGACCCCAGCCCAACACCTGAGTTCTTTCCGGGCGGGACGTCCGTACTACACGCCCCAGGATGCATCGGGGGCCAGCGCCGGAAGCGGCTTCCCAGAGCGGCTCTTCATTGGAGGCGGCGGCGGTGACGTGAAGACCGGAAGGCCTGCCTTCACCCGAGACTCGGAGGAGTGTGGTCTACGCGGCGGTGTCATGCGGCCGGCGCAAGCCCTTAGTTGGTACCGGCGGATGTCAGTAGTTTACGGACTGGGCGCCTGGACCCTGCTGGGCTCCTTGATTTTTTTGAGTCAGAAAAAGAGCAAGCCGCCAGGTACGGCTCTTGGGCAGGACCTCCGCAGACGCGCGGCCTTCCGTGGCCCGTGTCCGGGCGGTTAGCGGAAGTGGCTTCGCGGTGCCGCTTCCCCGGGTTTATTCTACGGAGCACTGGGGCGACTGTTTAGCGTTATCATGGAACCAGGCAGGAAAGGCCTTTTAGAGCCTTTTCCCCCGAACTTACTGAGGTATTGAACGAGGCCGTCCCTGTCCTCAGAATTTGAAGAATCTGCGAGGTTCCCGGTGAAATGTCAAAAGGCACTAGAAGGTGGTTTAAAGTGGCGATGCTCCTATAGCATCAACCCTCCTCCCATTCAGCGAGCAGAGGATTTCAGAACTTGAACTTGCTTGAGTATTGAAATTTTCCCAATAGATTCTCTACCAAAGAGGAAATCCTCCAGCTTTCAGAAATGGGCTGTAAATCTAGTTTCCTCCAGAGTAGGGGTTGCCTGGAGCTGAAGGCTAGAGTTGGTGGGGAGCGACTGCTAAAAAAAATCAGGGTTTGTGTGTGTGTGTCTGGTATTCTAAACTTTATTTGGTGCTGATTGCACAGATCTGAAAAGACTAAAAACTACGGAATTATATATCTTAAGTGAGTTAAATGTGTATATGAAAAATATATTTCAGTAAAGCTTTTTATGTAAAAACTGTGCTGATGATTTCATTTGGTGTTGAAAATTACCAGTGGCCTGAAAGTATACATGTCCAGTATTGAGCGTTTTAAAACAATTATCTCTGTAGTGGTCATTTGAAAAAAAAAAACATTTATTTATTGACTTCGGGTGTCTTGGTTGTGGCATGTGGGATCTAGTTCCCTGATTAGGGATTGAAATGGGACCCCTTGCATTAGGAACTCCAAGTCTTAGCGTCTGGACTACCAGGGAAGTCCCCTATAGTGGTCATTTAAAAAAAAAATTATTTAAAAAATTACTTTTGACAGATAATGGGTGTCAGGAATCTGATGGGATGGTGTAATTCTTACCTTAGCTTATTTAGTTTTCAAGACTCTACTAATAATTCTAATGACTGCTGTATAGTTAGAAGTTAGTGATACTTTAATAAAAAAAGATTAAAAAGTTAATGATGCAGATGTTCCTTTTTTTTTTCTTTTTTAAGGTGATAAAGTAGAACAAAAGGATGCCTCAAGAAACGAACTATTTGAGCCCCCAAAAGGCTTTTATGTGGAAACGATTGTCACATATAGAGAAGATTTTGTTCCAGTTACTGCCAGGATCATCAACTATTTGAAATCATGGACTGGTGGCCCTGGACCAAAATCATGATTGACTGCCGAACTCTGAAAACAGAACTTTGGTTCAGCATATACACTTGAGAGATACCTTGATTTCCACTTTCCACTTGTGAAAAGTGAATACATTTAAGTTTGCTGTAAAATAAAATAAAAAATAGGCAATAAATAGCCCCTTGAAGAAAAGTAAATTGCATATTCAGCGGGTGTCCTTCTGTAGTCACAGGAGTGAAAGATTGAAGTGAAATATCATACTGAACTTTGTAAACTTGGTTTTCTGAAATTAGTTGATGTAACTTTATACTTCTTTCATATTGCTGTCAAACAGAGCTTTTGTGGTCCCTTTAAGATTAGGTTTGGGAAACCTCCATGTTTAGTTTGGGACTTGGAGCAGCCCTTCGTGTACTATGTGGGTGCTTGATAAGTGTATTATGAATTGGGACGTAACTCCTGGATTCAGTAGACTCCATCTGTTCTTTAGTAGCAGCACAGGTACCCTCATCCTTTCAGCTGATGTGGATTAAACCCCAACAGTGGCTACTAGTATTCTAGAGATGGGGGTACAAAGTGAGGACATCAGGGTCCCTGCCCTCTAGTGCTGCAGGGTTCTCTCCACTGGTCTCCGTTGGTTGCAAGTGAAAAACCCACGCAAATGCACCTAAATCAGAAGGAGATGTATATGAAATACGTGTATGGACGTGGAATTCCCTGGCAGTCCAATGGTTAGGACTTGGACTAACCCTTGAACCCTGGGGGTCCGGGTTCTGTTGTTGGTTGGGGAACCAAGATCCTGTCTGCTGTGTGGTGCCAAAAATGGAAAAGAAAAGCTCTGTTTAACTTGGAAAAGTATCTCAGATTTTCTTTTCCTTGACGTTTTTGAAGGATTCCTCTAGTTACTCTGTAGTTGTTGTTCAGTCACTCGGTCGTGTTGGCCTCTGTGACCCCATGGAGGATGGCGTGCCAGTCCTCCCTGTCCTTCACCATCTCCCGGAGCTTTCTCAAACTCATGTCCACTGAGTCAGTAATGCCCTCCAGCCATCTCATCCTCTGTCATCCCCTTCTGCCTTCAATCTGCATTCTGTAGAATGCTCCTTGATTTAGGTTTGATCTTGCTTCATGATTGGATTCAGATTATATGTATTTGGCAGACAATACCACAAAACTGATACCATGTCTTTCCTCAGCACAGTATCAGAAGTGTATGATGTTTGTCTTACTACCGGTGATACTATTTTTGGCAACTTCAGTTCAGTTGCTCAGTCATGTCTGACTCTGCGACCCCATGAATTGCAGCATGCCAGGCCTCCCTGTCCATCACCAACTCCCAGAGTTCACTCAGACTCATGTCCATTGAGTCAGTGATGCCATCCAGCCATCTCATCCTCTGTCGTCCCCTTCTCCTGCTCCCAATCCCTCCCAGCATCAGAGTCTTTTCCAACGAGTCAGCTCTTCGCATGAGGTGGCCAGAGTACTGGAGTTTCAGCTTCAGCATCATTCCTTCCAAAGAAATCCCAGGGCTGATCTCCAGAATGGACTGGTTGGATCTCCTTGCAGTCCAAGGGATTCTCAAGAGTCTTCTCCAGCACCACAGTTTAAAAGCATAAATTCTTCAGCGCTCAGCTTTCTTCACAGTCCAACTCTCACATCCATACATGACCACTGGAAAAACCATAGTCTTGACTAGATGGACCTTTGTTGGCAAAGTAGTGTCTGCTTTTGAATATGCTATCTAGGTTGGTCATAACTTTTCTTCCAAGGAGCAAGCGTTTTTTAATTTCATGGCTGCAGTCACCATCTGCAGTGATTATGGAGCCCAAAAAAATAAAGTCTGCCACTGTTCCCACTGTTTCCCCATAGTATTTAACATTCCAGTTGACTATTTTGTAGTCTTTTCTGCCCAAATGACTGTTCCTTGTTCTCTACTTGAAACTTTCTCTTGTAGGGGAGGAAAAAGTTTTCCTCATTCTCTTCAGGTCTGAAAAAGTAAGGTGAAGGTGAAGTCGCTCAGTCGTGTCTGACTCTTTGTGACCCGGTGGACTAGGCTTCTCTGTCCATGGGATTCTCCAGGCAAGAATACTGGAGTGGATTGCCATTTCCTTCTCCAGGGGATCTTCCCGACCCAGGGATCAAACCCGGGTCTCCCGCATTGGAGGCAGACGCTTTAACCTCTGAGCCACCAAGGAAGCAGTAATAGACAAATGAACTGGAGAAAAACATACAAATTTATATAGTTTTCAGCTACCCACTCCAGTACTCTTGCCTGGAGAATTCCTTGGACAGAGGAGGCTGGCATGCTACAGTCCATGGGGTTGCAAAGAGTCAGATGACTGAGCAACTTTCACTTCACTTACATGACATGAGAGTCTTGATAAGGAGATGAAGACCTAAAGAAGCATGCCTCTGTGTGTGTGTGTGTGTGTGTGTGTGTGTGTGTGTGTGTATGTGTGTTTTTGTCATTAGGTTTGATGAGGCATGAAGAATCACGGAGGAACATGACAGGTTAAGGAATATGAGGTAGGAAGTAAACTGGGGGAAACTGCAAAGCTTGTTGGTTCAGATTCTTGGTGAGCTTTTGTCTTTGGAAATAAGACTTCTCCTTTCCTCCTGGTATAGAGGGGGTATCTCTCACATGAGAGTTTGTGACCTGTTTCAGGAGAGAAGGGTTGGGGTGACACAGGCTGAAACCTGGGACCTTTGACCTGAGTGCTTGCACCTGGACAGATGTTAACTCCAGCAACAGCATTCAAAGAAACTATAAGGGACCACAAATAACAGCACCCATGCACAGTCACAGTGGGGCAGAAATGAATGTGGATGTGTGCTTAGCAGCCAAGTCATGTCTGACTCTTGGGATCCCATGGACTGTAGCCTGACAGGCTTCTCTGTCCATAGAATTTCCCAGGCAAGTATACTGGAGTTCAGAGAAGGCAATGGCAACCCACTCCAGTACTCTTGCCTGGAAAACCCCATGGATGGAGGAGCCTGGTAGGCTGCAGTCCATGGGGTCTTGAAGAGTCAGACATGACTGAGCGACTTCACTTTCACTTTTCACTTTCATGCATTGGAGAAGGAAGTGGCAACCCACTCCAGTGTTCTTGCCTGGAGAATCCCAGGGACAGTAGAGACTGGTGGGCTGCCATCTATGGGGTCACACACAGTCGGACACAACTGAAGCAACTTAGCAGTAGCAGCAGCATACTGGAGTTGGTGCCATTTCCTTCTCCAGGGGATTTTCCCTGACCCAGGGATGGAACCCGAGTCTCCTGCATTGGCAGCCGAATTCTTTACCACTGAACCACCTGGGAAGCCCACAATTATGAAAACTAATATACAAAAAGACCATAAACTAGCTGCCATTTCTGAGGTGCTCAGCACAAAAGCAGGGCAGGGCAGACCCGAGTTTTGTTCAGGAATATCAGGAACCCCATTCCTGTGTACCCACCAGCACTATCAGACTGAAGAAGACACACTCAGAGGAGTTTTTTTTTTTTTTTTTAATCTGTGACAATGATTGTTAGGGTGATATTTGTACAGTCCTTTGCAGCTTTCCAAGCACTTTTACACAGTGTATTTTATTCAAACCTTCTAATAATCCTGTGAGAGAGGCCAAATAGGATTAGAGAAGGAATTAGAATTACAGAATCATGTATCTCTGCAGGAAACAGGTAGGTCAAATGAGCACTTAAACAGTTTGTTGTTGTTGTACTGCTCAGTTGTGTCCGACTCTGCCATCTCACGGACTGCAGCACACCAGGCTTCCGTCCTTCACCATCTCCCAGAGCTTATTCAAACTCATGTTCGTTGAGTCGGTGATGCCATCCAACCATCTCCTCTGTTGCTCTGTTGCAGGAAAACTCCTGCCTTCAATGTTTCCCAGCATCAGGGTCTTTTCTAAGGAGTTGGCTCTTCGCATCAGGTGGCAAAGTAGAGCTTCAGCATCCGTCCTTCTAACGAATGTTCAGGGTTAATTTCCTTTAGGATTGACCTAAACAGTTAGATGGCTATTTTAGGCAGCAGATCTTCTGTCTGGTTTCTGAGGAGCTGCAGAGGCAGGAGGACAAGGGAAAAGGAATTTGGGAGGGTCTGGGGTCAGAGGGGTGGGAAAACGGCAGGAGGAACACGGTTAGGATTAGGAATCAGGACAAAGCTGGGATGCAGGGATGACTGGCTGGATGTGAGCAGAAACAGCACCTGTGAGTCTGCCTAGGAGTGGGGGCCGGGAAAAGGGTGGAGTCTGGGCGGGGCTCAGCTCTGGGTGGGCAAGAACGGGGAGTGGCGGGGCCCACCGCGGGGCGGGGCTACATGGAGGGCGGGACCAACCTGCGGTGGGCGAGGCCGGCGGGGCCGCGCCGGGGCGCGTTTCCGGGTGTCCCCGGCAGAGGGCGCCGGCCGCCGCGCCGCCCGCGGAGTCCCCGAGGCCGGAAGCCGCCCGGCGCCGCCCCGCTCGCCGCAGCCGCCGCCATGAAGGCCGTGGTGCAGCGCGTCACCCGGGCCAGCGTCACAGGTCAGTCGGGCGGGGCCGGGAGGAGCCGCCCTGACCCCGCGCCCGGCCGCCCTTGCCAAGGGTTCTCCCGGGCGCCGCCCCCGGGCGATCCCAGCCCCGCGGCCCCGAGCCCCCCCACCGCCCCTCTGTTCCCCGGCCCGCGGCGCTCTGCAAGGGCCGCCGGGTCTCCGCTGAGGGACGCGGAGACCGTCGTCTTCAGCGGCGCTTGCTTTTGTTCGGGGCGCGGACGGCCGCGCTCCCGGGCGTCCCCCGGCCCGCCCTTCCGCGGGGTGTTGCTGGACTGCGCGTGGGGGGGGGCGTCTCCGGAGCGCGCAGCTCCTCCCCAGCCGCTCCCCTCGGCGTTTGTGCCTTTCTCTACCCCCCCACCCCCCCGGGTTTTCTCCGTGTCCCGGTCTTCCTGGAGCTGGACGCCCCGCGAGGTGCGCGCTCCTGACAGGTGTTCGCAGGGGCTGGTTCTGAGCGTGTCCGCCCCCGTGACCCGGGGAGACCCGGCAGCATCAGGAGGTGTTTCTTTCCGCCAGTCTCTCGTGGACCGAGCCACGCAGCCCTGTCTGTCTCTCGGTCACTTGTGGTCTAGTGTGGACATCAGGGGGCCAGATGACTAGTGGGTACAAGGGAATTGTTTCAAAACTCAGACAAGATCATAAAGATGTTAACATTTATTTATTTTTTGGAATGACTAACTACATTGTCTTCTAGTCTTTCCTATTCTTATTGGCAGAATTCTAGTATTGTTTCCCTTCAGGCACTTGTAGATAACCCTACCCTCAAGCCAGTGTATACCAAACGCGTGTTTTTGTGTCCAAGAAACTAGCTTTAAGAACAAAACAGCAAACTCCCCTAAAGAAACCATCAAACTCGGTAAAACCATATATTTAGATCTGAGATTCTACTTTTCAGAACATGATTTCTAAGGTGTTTTGGTAACTGGTTTGCGATATGGTCCTGGAGTAACGGGGGGGGGGGGGGATGTGTGGGGGATAGTATAACTGGGGTTTATTGCCCTTTTTTTTTTTTTTTTGAGAAGAATTTTGCAGTCTGCTCAATGTGATCGTCATGAGCAGTGAGCAGACTTTGCAGAATGTTAAGTTTTAGTCCTAACCAACAACTCCCCATTGTGCCAATCTGATTAAAAACATGATTCTGTGAGAAAAGCTGCATAGTTTGAATGATTTTAGTGTACTATTTAAATTATATGCTTTGGGTTAAAAACAACATAGAAACCATCCTGCATATTAAAAAAAAAAAAGAAAAAACAGGGAAGAGTGCTAACTGTGGTTAGGAGTTAATAAGGTGGAGTTCTCTCACAGTGCTGGAGGAGCCTTTGGTTAGCCAGGCCTTCTACTTGAATTACAACAGAGAGATTTTCTGATTCCTTTAGGATGTGACTGGCTCCACTGCCATGTGGCCTTTCGTGAGTGGCATTTTATTTCAAAGGCTCTAAAATGTCACTTCCGATTTTATGAGTGACAGAGTAGAATATTAGGAGTCACATTATGTAGTAGCCTCCTTTATGAACATGGTCGGGCACATTGATGCCTTAGCATGGTTATTGTGATCATCTAATTTTAAAAACTTTAAAATGACGGAACATTTCAGACATATTCATATGTTTACATGGATGGAACAGTACAGTAACCCCCATGTCTATCACTCAGCTTTTTCTTTAATTTTTATTGGAGTATAGTTAGTTTACAATGGTGTGTTTCAGGTGCATAGCAAAGTGAATCAGGTACACATATACATACGTACCTCTTTTTTAAATTCGTCACTCAGCTTTATGAGCTGAAATTCGAATAGATTCATAGAATGTTGGAAAGAGATTGGTTGGGTTTGAATGGATTAATTAGGTGCTGAATTCTTCTCAAAGAAGAGGTCTTGTATGGTGCCGACATACATGGCATCAAATAAACTAAATTTATTTTAGCTTACTTATAAAATAAATAAATTTATATTTATACAAAATAAATTTGTATTGACTAAATATCTCAGGTCTTTCCTAGCCCTGTGTTTTTTCCCTTAGAAATCCATTTGTCTAATAAAACATCCCTAGGGAAGGACATAACTTCTCCAAAAGGAGAGTGTCATTTCAAGGCTTTGGTGCATAATTTATTAGGACAATACCATATTATGAAAATGTTGAAACTCTTTACATAGTGATTTGAAACACTTCAAATAGTGATTGTACTTCTGAGGCTCTATCTAAGAAGTTGATTCTAATTATAGAAAAAGCTTTAAATTATAGAAAAACCAGCAGAGCCCAGAGGTCTCATAGGGCAGTGACACCTGTGTATGATAGTGTCATGATACATGTCATTATACATTTGTTCAAACCCATAGACTGCACAGCACCAAGAGTGACCCTTGATGTAAACTGTGGACTTTGAATGATGACGTGTCCATGGAGGTTCATTGTTTGGAACAAATGTACCATCTGATGAGGGACGTTGGTGGTGGGGGGACTGTCTGGGGGCAGGGAAACCTTTGTACCTTCTGTTCAATTTTGCTATGAACCTAACACTATGTTATACAGGAAAGTCTGTTTTAAAAAAAAGGACTTTAGTGTACAAAGATTTTCACCGTGGTGTTATTTATTGAGGTGAGAACTTGAAAGCAAGCCATTTATCTGGCCAAATAGGATGGTTAGTCCGTCCATGGATAGAATGCAGCTGTTTAACAACTAAAAGATGTTTAGGAAAAGCTCATAACTTGAAAACATGCCCATGTGCTGTTAAAAGATGAGGCACAAAAATTTATATACAATATTATTCGGTAGTTGAGAACAAATATGGAGTAAAATCTGTGAGTAGAGGAAATCTCTAAAGGAAATCAATCAGTAACATACTAAAGTGCTTGTCTTTGGGTGTTCTGTGTTTTTTTCTTCTTTCCTGTTTTTTAAAAAAATTTCTATAATGCATATGGCATTACTTTAATGGTGGACATAGTTCAATAATCATTTTTTCAGTTTTAAAAATATACTCTGGGGAAAATTTTTAAAATATTGATACTGTAGGAAAATAACATGGATTTAATTAAAGAACAAATAGAGCCAAAGTTTTCTAAAGCCATATAAACAGGCAAACAACCCTGAGTGTTTACTGCTTATGTCAGGATAGATGATTTTGGTTTCATATTTTGAGTCAGTGGTTTGTCACTCATAGTCCATTATAAAAAAAAAGCACAGAAGAAAATATTAAAATGTTTGGTTTTTTAAGCATAAAAATAGGAGACGTTAAGCTGTAAAAAGAGTTTAAGGAATAAGTCGAGGCATGTACTTTCCTGGTTTCTGACTGTCAGATGGTCCCTTGTCAGATGCCTACAGGAATGAGGGGTTTCTCATTCTTTCCTGAGCTTGCAGGATGTGGGACATGGCACAGTATGTGATGCCTTGTCAGGAACATTTATGGATATTATTATCCAGCGAAGCAGATAGACAGCAAAAACATGGCAGAGTTGACCCTTCTCTGGATTGGAACACTAGGTCAGTACAGAATAAACTAACCAAACATCAATAATCTAATGAGCTTCAGTGACGAGTTGGCCCTAAAATCGAAAATTATGAAGATAAACATTTGAAATATGGCTTTAGTCTGACCCCTGTAATAATGTTTCTTACTTAAGTAGTGTGCCACCATTGATGAAATGGTAGTGTGATGTACTTGTTGTTTAGTCCCTAAGTCGTATCTGACTCTTGCGACCCTGTAGACTGTAGTCTACCCAGCTTCTCTGTCCATGGGATTTCCCAGGCAAAAACACTGGAGTGGGTTGCCATTTCCTTCTCCTGGGGATCTTCCTAGCCAAGGGATGGAACCTGCATCTCCTGCATTGGCAGGTGGATTCTTTACCACTGAGCCACCAGGGAAGCCCAGAGTGTACAGTTGACTCTAAATACACGCAAGTATTTGAAATAGAAATCTGTGCGCAGAGAATTTTCTTTTTTATGGGTAGGATGCATCATTCAAAGAGATTTGGAGGTTATTGGCTTATAATGCAACATTAGTAATAAACTGGGAAATAATAGAAGTTTGCTGACTTGAAGCTTAACTTTTAAGCTGTATTTTTTATGTATATTTCTCTTTTCTGCAGTTAGTAGAGGAGTCATTTATTTTCTATGACATAAATGTTTTTGCACTCTGTATTGTGTTACCCAGTTTGCTGATTTTCAAGAAAAGCAAGTACTTCCTTTCTGAGAACTGACAGAGCTAAGCTGGATTCTCTGGGAAGAGAGCTCCGTTGTTACAGATGGGCAGACTCAGAGAAAATTTCAGGTGTCTCACTCATGGTAACACAAATGAACACAAGGCCTGAAAATCGTGTGCCACAGTTGCTCACTTCACACCTCATTCATTCCAGATGTAAAATCAGAATGGGCAGCTATGATCATCATACTGAGTTAATGTAAGCTCTTATATGTTTCAGTACCTAGGGCCTTTGCCAGAGAAGTTACAAGTGCAGTGTTTGAGTTTTCCTGTGGATACTCAAACGTGCTTCATGGCACCTGTCTTGTTCTGAATCTCTTTTCCCTTTTGTTGCCTTGCCAGTTGGAGGAGAGCAGATAAGCGCCATTGGACGGGGCATCTGCGTGTTGCTGGGTATTTCCTTGGAAGATACGCAGAAGGAACTGGAGCACATGTAAGAGGCATCTTATCTTGCATTCCACATCACTGCTGTTCTGGTGGGACACGTGCTAGTTGTCCAGCTAGCTGGCTAGTTCTTTATATAATATGTACACACAGACATATACATGTATGTATATATAGGTACTTCCCTGTTGGTTTAGTGGCTGAGACTTCGTGCTCTCCATGCAGGGGGCCCCAGGTTCAATCCCTGGTCAGGGAACTAGATCTCACGTGCTGCAACTGAAGATCTTCCATATGCCAAAAAGAAGATTGAAGATCCTGTGACGTCAGTGGCGGGCTGGAGCACAGCTCAGCCTCTGTCCCTGTGTGCTCTTGCGGCCTCTAGCCATTCTCCTAATGCAAACACCGAACCTCTTTTCTTATGAATAGTTTATGTTTCCAGTTTGAGATGCGCTGTCTGGGCCCCGTTACACATGTCAGAAATGCTCAGTTGTTCACTGGACACATGAGGATCTGCATGACAGTTACCTGCTGTCATGCACGTGTGTGTAGCACAAAGCCTGACTCCAGACTAGAACCTGGGCCACCTGACCTGGAAGCCGGTGCTCTCTCTTCTGAGGTGGGAGCTTTGTCACTGTTGTTGCCTGACCGGCCCGTCCTCATGTTTCCTCTCCCCAGCACCACCTGGCACACTTTCTTCCGAAGCTCGGATCTGTTTTCTCTCTGCCCTTTGGTGCCCAGAGCAAAGGTGCAGCAGCGCCCAGTAGTCCCTTTTGTGTTAGGTTGAAAACTAGACTTGGAACTGAATTCCTGCTAAGGTGTTACTGACTGGCAAGGACCATTCAGTACCACTTCACGAATGTCGGTGTTTCCATAGCTGTCCCTTAGATACACAGGAGGCGGGGGTGGTGTAATGGCTAAAAGCTGGGGCCTGGGAACTAGTACGTAACTTGGTGGTTCAGAGAGAGGACTCGACAGAAGGTGGACCTCGGCCATGGACATGTGCCCTGCAGAGGGTGCCTACAAAAGTGGTGGCGAGCAAGCCATTTGTAGAGGCTCTGAACATGTCTTCAGCATCATGCACACAGGTGGGTTCAGAGGGTGAATTGCAGCTTTCATGGAGGTTGTTGTTTGTTATTTGTCTCAAGTCTGACCTTATAGATGTTAGCCAGTCTTCTTCCTTGCTGAGGTGGGTGTCCTTTGTCATCCCCACATACAGGGAAAGCCGTCTGGCTATAAGGAGCCTGTGACATGGTTGTCAAAATGTCTCTCCCCAGATCTTCCTTCATTTCTGCACTGACCATGAGTTTTCTCCAGGGTATTTGCTGAATTGTTAAAAAGGGTCATCATTTACCCCTGTGTAAAGATTGAATTCTCTAGAAATAGAACTGAGCTCATGTTTTGATACAACCCCAGCTTGAAGGAGCAGATAGTAAAGAAGGGCTCATCATCTCAGCTCTGGTTCCCACTGGAAGCTGCTGTGAATTAGAGGGGCTGATAAAAGAAAATAAAGGACTGTTATTATCCCATTACTGAAGGGCTCAGACGATAAAGAGTTTGCCCACAACGCGGGAGGCCCAGGTTAGATTCTTGGGTGGGAAGAACCCCTGGAGAAGGAAATGGCAACCCACTCCAGTATTCTTGCCTGGGAAATCCCATGGACAGAGGAGCCTGGCAGGCTACAGTCCACGGGGTCCAGAAGAGTCTGACACAACTTAGTGACCAGCACTTTCACTTTTTACTGATGAGGCGCAGGGAGGAAAGGAACTTGCCCGAGGTCATCCGTCTTCTAGGCGATGGAGCCAGCACAGTGTCCCCTGTCTGCAGAGTACCGGTGACATTTTAGGGGCATGGGTATGTCTGGGGTCTTGCGGTTCTCTAGGTAGCTCTCACCCGGCTTTTCCCCCAGGGTCCGGAAGATCTTAAACCTGCGTGTGTTTGAGGATGAAGGTGGGAAACACTGGTCGAAGAGCGTGATGGACAAGCAGTACGAGGTGCTGTGCGTCAGCCAGTTCACCCTGCAGTGTGTCCTCAAGGGGAACAAGCCTGACTTCCACCTGGCCATGCCTGCAGAGCAGGCTGAGTCCTTCTACCAGGGCTTCCTGGAGCAGCTGCGCAAGGCCTACCGGCCGGAGCTCATCAAAGGTAGGTGGGGTCCCCCAGGGAACAGGGTGGGGCAGTGTCCCCAGGACATTTTCCAGCAGGGGACCAACAGTCTGCAGATGGAACATTTCCTTTCCGGAAAGTTCGCTGTTCATGCTTATTCTTTGTTTTTTTTTGTAATTGGGGTATAATTGCTGTGTGATGTGTGTGTTTCTGCTTCCCGACAGTGAACCAGCTATATGTATACATATGTGGCCCCCCAGGTGGTTCAGTGGGTAGAACCTACCTGCCAGTGCAGGAGACGTAAGAGATGCGGGCTCAGTCCCTGGGTGGGGAGGATCCTCTGGAGGAGGAAATGGCAACCTGCTCCAGTATTCTTGACTAGAGAATCCCGTGGACGGAGGAGCCTGGTGGGCTACAGTCCATGGGATCGCACAGTCGGGCCTGACTGAAGCGACTTAGCATGCACACATACATATATCCCCTCCCTCTTGGACCTCCATCCCACCCATGTAGGTCATCACAGAGCCCTGAGCTGAGCTCCCTTGTGCTGTGTAATAGTTTATTATTTTGTTGAAACTACACTGGAGCCGCTACCCCTGCCGCTGCCATGTGTGTCCTCTGAAGGCCACGTGGTGCCACTCACCCTTCTCCGTGCTTCTCTCCACATTTGAGGTGTGTCGTGGCGCAGCAGCGCACAGGATGCGGGGCGCTTTGTTGTGGTTGTTCAGCCTGCCTGATGAGAGGAATGCAACTGCCGGCCACAGAGGGGAGTTGCATGTTCTCTTAAATTTCTAGGGGCCATACTAAAAACAGGAAAAAGAAACAAGCGAAACTAGCACGCAGGACAGCCCCAGGGTTCTGATTTGACCCCGCAGTCAGTGTAGAGAGTTCCTGATGAGCTCTCCCTTCCCTGCCTTGTACTGAAGCTTTCCTGCTCACGGCGCACCTCGATCCAGGCCCACCCGTTTCCAGCACCCGCTGACCGCGTGTGGCTCTCTGCTGGCGTGTGAACAGTGTATACTCAACTGCTGGTTGTGGGAGATGCCAGCCAAGCTTCATCGACCAAGAGGGAGCCTAGAAAATGCCCGAGAAGAGTGGGCCTGGTCTGTAGAGAACTGTGAACCCAACATGATGAATTTTCTTCTGAGGGCCATTCGCCTCTAGTCTGTTTTCATGTTTCAGGGGACGAGTTGCATGTAGACCATCCTAGTGTGCCTTTTGCTTCAGCTACTGGGAAAGCGTATTTAGCCTCCTTTGGTGATGAACCTCAGGGTGGGACCGTAGGATGACCACTTCTGTGTCTGATCAACCACAACTGTGTCTGCTGCTGCTGTCAGCCTCCTGTAGACATTCAGCTGTTGTCACCAGTTAATTCTGTAGTTTTTCCTATTCTTTAACTTTCTCTCTCTGGGTTAAACAAACCCAGGTCCCTTTTTTATTGGGCCTGTTTTCAACCATAAGTGATAAACGACCTGACTCTGGAGTTCTGTAGCAGAACCCCACCTCAAGGGCCATCAGCTCCTCAGATTGGTTGTGTTCAGAGGAGTTTTGTCCCAGCTCCTCACTGGTATTTCTTTTAATTTAAATTTTCCTCTTATGTGAAGTGTCCATTTACCAAAAGGACAGATGGGTTCCATGTGATCAGGACCCTCCCACCTTAAGTCAAGTCCTGCCCTTTACTTGGGTCCTGGTAGAGAAGGAATACACGTACCTCGTCTGGGAACATCCCAGTTTAGAACTCCATGGACAAGTCTGGGTGTGGACGTCCACTGGGGTCCTCTGTCTGACATGGCTTTGCTACAAACAAAGTTCTTCCCCCAATTAGCAGTTCAGTGCTTTGAATAATGATGTTTCTTTGCTGAGCCAGGGATTAACTGCTGCCAGCATTGTGTCATCTGCCTGCCGTGTAGAGTCATCCCATTTCTGAGTAACCTCAGATGTGTTTGAGGCTGCACCAAGTTCCTTAGAAGGATGAGCACCAGGAATATCACAGAAGCATGGGAGAGAGCCCTTTCTGTGGGCCATGAGTGATGGTTGTCAGGGAACGCGTGGGTGAAAACAAGGCCACTTTCATCTAAGCCCTTCAACACGAGTGTTCCATGTACCGTTAAGTGCTTTGTGTTCCTGAAAACAGCTCTTACTTTTTGAAAAGATGTGTATTTTGTCCAGGTCATTATGTGAAGTGCCTGAAGCAGTGTACTGTAAACACTATAATTTTATAATGGATCAGAATTTAAGCTTATGGGATATGATGCATCAGATCATTTTGATGAAAAGCCAACATGGATGATGCCAGGGGTTTTAATCAGAATTTATTTTCAGCTCCTTTGGGCTTTCAGAGGCCCTACAGTTATCTCCCATGCCTCGCTTGCTCTTCTGTAGTGGAACAAAGTGGAGGGAATGTTTTACACGCTCACTGTTCTTGGGTTAATTTTGAGATTCTGGCTTTCACCTTCAACGTGGAAAGTCCTCTGTGAGCTGAAGGAACATGAACTGCTGAATACATTTTCTTTCTTGAAAGATTTTCAGGGTCTCTTCAGTGACTTTAAGACAATGTAGTTTAATTTGAAAATTAAAAAACTTAACCCTGATGCCAAGAAATGAAAAAGAAATGTCCAGTTCTTTTGAGATGTAATTGACCTGTAACACTGTTAGGTTTAATCACTTGACGTATGTATGTGCTGTGAAATGACCACAAGTTGACATCCATCCCCTCCCAGGTTGCATGTCTGCATCCCTAAGAGCTAAGTGCCCAAAACACACCAATTTCTTCTAAGTTGCCTAATACCCTTTCCCCACGTAAAATACCCTGCCCTTCTAACCCTCCTGGCTTCATGTGGCATGGTCTCAGGTCCCCAGTACATCAGGAGACACGATGCTTTTGCCCCTCGCTCCTTCACTCTTTGTTCTCAAGATGCGTGTACTGCTCTCATTTCCTGTGCCTTGACGGTTTGGATGTGTCCTCCTCCTCCCTGTTTTTGTGCCAGTTGGAAGCTGCTGCTGCCTCTGATCCTGGGAAAGATCTTTCAGAGCCTAGCTCAGGCCTCTCTTTAAGTGCTGTGTTTGGTACCAGTGTTTCATCTTTAGCTTTTAGGCGTGATTGTGCTGTCATTCTGTTTTAAGCTAATGAATCAATGGACTTGTTTACAGTGTGATATTTTCTACTAAATCCAGTATTTTCAAGTTAAAAACAAACAAAAAAAGACTATCTTCATCATGATTTTGCAGGTCAGGAATCTTGGAAGGGCTTGGCTGGGCACTTGTCCCAGACCCAGATCAGCCTGAGGAGTTTCTTGGCTCAGATGATAAAGAATCGTCCTGCAATGCAGGAGACCTGGGTTCGATCCCTGAGTTGGGAAGAGTCCCTGGAGGAGGGCCTGACAACCTACTCCAGTATTCTTGCTGGGAGAATCCGATGCGGCAGGCTGCAGTCCATGGGGTCACAAAGATTTGGACATGACTGGGCAGCTAACACAGGGGCTGCCCTGCCTTCATGGTGGAAACCCGTGGCGGGGTCTACGCTGCCAGGTGGCGGCCACGGTGCTGGCTGGGGCTGGGGCTGGGGATCTGCTTCTGGGACAGCCTCTGTTCATCTTGTTTCTGTGCCCCGCCTCATCTGATTCCCCTGGGCTCCCACGTTGCTTGGCTTCTCCCAGCCCAGCCGTATTGGAGTAGCTGGATTTCTACAGTGGTGCCTGGCTTCCCCGACCAGAAGGGGATGCTTCAGGGAGCAGGAAGTGGAAGCGCCAGCCCCACAGACAGGCCTGGAAAGTGGCCTGGGTCATGCCCCACGTGCTGTTGGTCAGGGCAGTTACTCAGCCGCCCAGATTCTGGGGGAAGAGTGGAGACCCGCCTGCGGTGGAAGAAACGTCAGAGTCTGTGACTATCTTTCATCCTCCGCAGTTCACACCTCTGCTGTTCTCAGAGGGTTTTTCTCATCCTCTGCCTTCCCTTCAAATACTTGCTTTGGGGGAGAAACCCAGTGCACAAATCCTTAGTCCTCCCCTCTCTTGCAGAACGAGCCTGAGGCTGAGGGCGCTTCATGGACACCCCCAACCTGAGTGGGCTTCGCCGGATGCTGAGTTCTCATGTGGTGCCCTGCAGCCCCACCCCACCTCCTACCCAGGAGCCTCCATCCTTCAGCTGAACGCTAAAAGTACCGCGTAGCGGGTGTCCTTAACCATTCTCAGAGTTGAGTTCTGAGCATGTGTTGCTTTTATAATTAGGAAACAAAAATAAATGTGATACCAGAATGGAACAGTTGAAAAGAGGGATCTCCACTCTCCAGCATCTTGTTCCCACTCTTAGCCGTTTTGTGCTCAGTCCAGGAAAGCACTTACCTGTCAGCTTTGTTCAGCAAATCAGAAGCCTCCACGGTATTAAAAAGAGCTACGTATGTATTCCCTGCAGGTCTGATCTGTAGTGGGTGGCAGAGAGCTAGAGGAATGTGGAAGGTTGTAAAGAGTGCAGGAGACTTCTGACTGCCCTCCACCCCCCCATCCCGACCCATATTCCCTCTGGGCATTTCCCAGCCCTGACAAGTTCATCTTGCAGAGAAAGTGCCCAACGGAGGAAGACCACATCGAGTCTTTCCTTCATGGTTAGGGTTTGATTTTTTATGGGTTTGCTTAATTTTCTTCTCTTTTTACTATTAATACTTAAAACATTTTCATCACATGAGTAAACTTTCAGTGGAAGCCTGTACTTTGGCCAGTGCTACGATGCCAGAGGCATTACTGTTCGTGTAAATCTAGGAATTCTCGATGGGGGAATCACATCTTTGTTGAGATCTGAATCTGTAGACCCCGAGTCCATGAAGTTTTTTAAACTATTCCTGCTTCCCCTGCTGAAAGATTCACTTTTCCTTTCATGCTCAGTCATTTCCTGTCTTTGGATGGTAACCAGGGTGAAAGGAGTTTCTTTCCACCTATACCTGTGTCTTATTTTTTTAAAATTGCCTTTAGGGACTTTCCTAGTGGTCAAGTGGCTAAGACTTTGAGCTCCCAATGCAGGGGGCCCGAGTTTGATCCCAGGTCAGGGAGCTAGATCTCATGTGCTGCCACTGAGAGTTCATATGCCACTACTAAAGATCTTCCATGATGCGAGGAAGATGAAAGAGCCTGCATGCTGTAACTAAGCCCTGGTGCAGCCAAATGAATGCATACATACACACATAGATATACATACAAAAAAAGGAGTGACCAGGTTTCCTGCATGCTGATTTGCTGGGCCCTGAGCCAGTGCCCTGTCTGTACTCACATGCACGCTCCTTGTGGTGGCTGATCATCCTGAAAGACACCAGGCCACAGAGAGGCAGGGTGTGGCTTCCTGGTAGAGGTCGGCAGGCTGTCAGGCATTGACATCGGGACGTGGACAGCAGCCTTTGTCGGTACGTGGAGCGCTGTGGTTTGTGGCTGGTAGGGCCCTTGGACCCTGCGGGGTTGGCCCCAGTGGGGAGTGTTTCTACTGGAAACATGTGGGACTTATATTTCAGAGCAACCTGATTATATCACCACTGGAGCCCAGATGTAGTTTTGTAGATAAGTTCTTGCCTTTTGACATTATTTTTTTTTTAAATGTTTTTATTTTTCCTAACCATTGTAATTTTTCTTGGGGACTTTACTCTGTGAGCTGGACTGGGAAAAAAAAAAATTACCATTTTAAGACTTCTTGAAACATGTCTTTGGATTTATTATCCGTATCAGTGGAAAGGCGCACAATAGTTCTGTTCTTAACTGAAGAAAAACAGGCAAAGAAAATAAATTTCTTGCTACTTAGAATGATAAACGGGGTGAAGCATATGCTGTATATCTTGGCAACAGAAATTCAAGGTCGGAAATAATTCCTTTCCTCCTGAGCCTGCCTTCAGCTTCCCTGAGGAGAGCAGCGGCTGAAAGTTGCTCCTAATTGTAGCCATAATTTTTAGCCTGCAATTAAACACATGATTTCCTCCCCAGCTGATGTCTTTTTAGCTTTCCTGACAGGGGTAGCACAAAAGCTCTGTGGATCTGAACGGCCACTTTAATCTAAGTGGAGGCCACGGGAAGCCACCGTCATCCGAGCACGACTGGCTGCCCAGTGGGAACTAGAGCCATGTTGCCTCTAAAAATGGCAGGCAGCGTGGCCTCTCTTAGTCGCCCGCGCCGCTGCCCGAGCCTGTTCTTCCAGGACCTCCATGAAGTCACGGATCATTGGAGGGGCCCCTTGCTGCTGCAGTGGCTTTGGTGTCCGGGGGCCCTGGGGCTGAGCCACTCTGGAAGGGGGAGCCCCAAGGGGCTCCTGGGCTGCCTTCTCCTTGGCCTGTCCCCCAGAGGTTGTCCGTCCTGTGAAGGGTGCTCCATGTGAAGCGAGGGCTCCTCCCCAGGGGACTGTGGGGACCACCAGAGTGAAGAACCAAGCAGGTGTCCCTTCTCCACGTCTTGAGAGCCCATCTGAGCTGCAGTGCACCGTGACCCCCAGGGGTGGGCCGGCAGTCATGGTCCCTCAGGCCGTGATGTGGAGAGCAGGCCCTGACTGCACGCGGGAGCACTCCCCTGCTCCTGCAGCTTGCATCTCAACCTCGGTCCTCTCGCTGGTCTCCCTGTGTCACAGGAGGGACGCGGAGGCCTCAGAGCTGGCTGGGGCCCTGAATCCCGTGGCCTTTCAAGTCCTGTGCCCTGTGGAGCCTCCTCCAGGGAGCCCCTCTCACTCCTCCGTCTTCTAAGGAGGGGCTGGGGACCTCTCACCCTTCTCTGGCCTCCAGGGTCAGGATTCTCAAGGTCAAACAGTGCTTTCACCAGCCCCCTGTGCCCATCTATCCCCTGACGAGACCCCAGGACACTGGGCTGTCTGCCCCAAAGTGGAATTCCAGAGTTGTGGTGTTGGTTCAACTTGAACTTGACCAAATTCTTTGCCCTCCAAAGTGTTGATACACTTCATGTCCTCATGGCTTCACAGTCCTGTTAACGCATGATTTCCCCGGCCCACCCGCTTGCCAGGGCTGCAGGGCACACAGGGCCCCTGTGCTGGATGTGGTCTTGTGTCTCCCTTATCCCGGGGCTGGCCGGCCCTGCTCCCAGGTTTCCGATTGTGCTGATCGCAGAGAGCCTCTTGTGATGGCCGCCATTGCTCTTACAGATGGCAAGTTCGGTGCCTACATGCAAGTTCACATTCAGAACGACGGGCCTGTCACCATAGAACTGGAGTCTCCAGCCCCTGGTGCTGCTGCCTCTGACCCGAAGCAGGTAAGCCCGGAACCAGGGACGCCTTCTGGCTTTGACTTGGTTCCTGGAGCTTGTCTCAGTCTGGGGTGGAGACAGCTCTTCACTGCAGGAACCTAGGGTTTTGTTTTCCTACATCCTTTCCCAAGGACACACCTGTTGTCCTGCATCTCCTCTGTGCTATGGCCTGGCCACCTCCTGACTCAGAATCCGTGGCACTGCCCAGTCCCTCCTCCGGGCAGCTCCGGGGTGGTGCTGTGGCACCTGCTGGCCACTGGGTGGCAGCAGTGGAGCGGCATAGCTCCCCTTGCCCGCAGCTCTGGTGCCCTGTGGAATATGTGTGGAGTGGGTTTATCCCAGGTGTGGGTACATGTGCTACCGGAGGTTCTTTCTGAATCCTGTTTCCTAAAGCAACGTCTGACCTGGATTTGCTGCCAACTCTGTCAGCCTTCAGAAAAAAATTTAATTCAAAGAGAAAAAGGAAATCTGGGCTAGCCCTTGTGTGCTGTGGGCTTCTGGTAGGTGCTTAGTGTTTCTGAAGGCTGTGATTAACGCAGCCACTTAGTGACCTTTGAGAGGCAGGTGGGCAGGAGGCGTGAGAGCTCGGGAGATAGTTCCATCTTCCTCCCCTCCTTCTAGGACGCCATGAAGGGAAGCCTGTGGGGGCTTGGGGGAGCATGATATAAACCTGAAGCTCTGTGCTCTGTTCGGAGTCACCATTTCTAAGGGGAACAGAGCCTTTCTTTCTTGTTACTGATTTTCAGTGGGCAGGTATGCTCAGTGCCTGCTAGCCCTAATCCAAGCTGCTGGTTCTCAGCCTCTGACATGCAGCAAAGTAACGGGAGAAATCAGCATTCCCACTGCCTGGCTGCACCCAGACCAATGACACAGATTCTCTGGGGTGGGGTCAGAGGAGGTTCTGGTCTGAAGCCACAGCTGGAACCATGAGTGTGAGCTGCAGAGGGAGGGACCCGTGCCCTAGCCTGTACCTTGATGGGGTCTGTTACCTTGGACATCTAAGGGCTGGCCAGATCACCTGCAGACAAAATACCAGACTCCTTCCTCAAAAAGCAGGAAAAAGTGCCTGTAAAGTTACTACAAAGGTCCAAGTATGGATGTGAGAGTTGGATCATAAAGAAAGCTGAGTGCCAAAGAACTGATGCTTTTGAACTATGGTGTTGGAGAAGACTCTTGAGAGTCCCTTGGACTTCAAGGAGATCCAACCAGTCCATCCTAAAGGAAATTAGTCCTGAATATTCATTGGAAGTACTGATGCTGAAGCTGAAGCTCTAATACTTTGGCCACCTGATGTGAAGAACTGACTCCTTGGAAAAGACCCTGATGCTGGGAAAGATTGAAGGCGAAAGGAGAAGGAGATGACAGATCGTGAGGTGGTTGGATGGTATCACCGACTCAATGGACACGAGTTTGAGTAAGCTCTGGGAGTTGGTGATGGACAGGGAAGTTCAGCATGCTATAGTCTATGGGGTCACAGAGTCGGACATGACTGAGTGACTAAACTGAGCTGAAAGTTACTACAATGTAAAGCTTTTCCCTTTCATCCATGGTCTCTGGACTTACCGTGCTTTTTATTTGCTGTTTAATACCATTCTAACCAAAGACAAATTAAAAATTTATATTGACATGAATTTATCATTTCTCTTTATACTGTCCAAACCATTAAAAAAAATATTTTGTTGAGGTATAGTTGATTTACAAGTATGGTTAATTTCTGGTGTACGGCATCATGATTCAACTTGACGTATATATATTGTTTTCCATTCTCTTTTCCATTATGGTTTGTCACAGGATATTGAGTATAGTTCCTGTGCTATACAGTAGGACCTTGTTGTTTATTCATTCTGTGTATCATAGTTTGCCTCTGCTGACCCCAGACTCCTCCTCCATCCCTCCTCCACTTCCCTCCCCCTTGGCAACCACAAGTCTGTTCTCTGTGTCTGTGAGACTGTCTGTTTCGTAGGCAAGTTCATTTGTGTCATATTTTAGATTCCACATGTGAGGGATAGTATATGGCATTTGTCTCTCTCTCTTTGACTTCCTTCACTTAGTATGATGATCTCCAGGTCCATTCATGTTGCTACAGATGACATGATTTCCATTCTTTTTTATGGCTGAGTAATACTCTATTACACACACACACACACACACACACACACACACACACACACACACCCCAGTTCTTTATCCATTCCTCTGTCAATGGACATTTACACACACACACACACACACACACACACACACACACACCCCCAGTTCTTTATCCATTCCTCTGTCAGTGGACATTTAGGTTGCTTCCAGGTCTTGGCTATTGTGAATATTCAGTGCTGCTGTGAGCATTGGGGTGAATTATCTTTTTGAATTACAGTTTTCTCCAGATGCATGCTCCAGAGTAAGGCTGTTGGATTGTGTGGTAACTCTGTTTTTCGTTTTCTGAGGAACCTTCACACTATTCTCCATAATGGCTGTACCAACTTATATTCCCAATAACAGTGTAGGAGGATTCCCTATTCTCCACACCCTCTCCAGCATTTATTGTTGATTTTTTGAGGGGGCCATTCTGATTGGTGTGAGGTGATACCTCCCTGGACTTTTCATTTACATTTCTCTAATAATTAGCAATGCCGAGCATCTTTTCATGTGTCTGTTGCCTCATGGAGCATACTTGGCCTTCCTAGATATAAAATGTAATATTACAATGTCACAGTAATGAAAACAGATGGTGCTGGCCGAGCAAGAGAGAAACCGATCACCGAGGAGATGAGAGGCCTGGAAAGGAGCCTGATTATTGATGAGAAGTTTGGTTTGTAATAAAGATGGTGTTACAGATCAGGTCAAGAAGTGGGTTCTCATCAAAGGTGTTATGAGAACTGGCTGGTTTTAAAAATTGAACGCAGTGGAGATCTGTGAACTTACGTGGAAAACACAGCAGCTGTGCTGTTATATGAAACAAACACATCTCCAAAGAATACATGCAATGTGATTCCAGTTATATAAACCTAAGACTGTCGGTTGGTATGTAACTCATTGATCTGTCTCCCACTCTCTGGACCTGCTGTCTCTAATACATTCTGGTACAGAGAAGGTTTATCTGTTTTTAAAAAACTGAGGGACTTCTCTGCTGGTCCAAGGATTAAGAATCCATTTTGTGATGCAGGGGACATGGGTTTGATCCCTGGTCGGAGAACCAAGATCCCACGTGCCGTGGAACAAGTGCATGCTAAGTTGCTTCAGTTGTGTCCAGTTCTTTGAGATCTGTGGACCGTAGCCCTCCAGGCTCCTCTCTCCATGGGTTCTCCAGGCAGGAATACTGGAGTGGGTTGCCATGCCCTCCTCCAGGGGATCCTCCTGACAGGGATTAAACGCTTGTCTCTTGTGTCTCCTGCATTGGCACATTCTTCACCACCTGGGAAGATCAGTTTGATTTATAAGGGGCTTCTAATAATGTGAGAGGTAATCAGCTCCAAAGCCAAATAGTCTGCTTGTTTACAGGTTAGCCAGACCTGGGTTCATAAACTTTTAGTGTGCCTTCTCTCTGTGCCTAGTAGCTCTGCTCTTCTTTCTAGATGTTTCTTGAAAGGGAGTGTTGAACTAATATAAAATAGGACAACTAATGAGAACCTGCTGTATAGCACAGGGTGCTCTACTCAATACTCTGTAATGGCCTGGATGGGAAAAGAATCTAAAAAAAGAAAGAGTGGGCATATGTGTATGTATAACTGATTCACTTTGATGTACACTTGAAAGTAACACAACTTGGTAAATCAGCTATATATCAGTACAAATTGGAAGAAAAAAATGTGTTGAGAATGTTGTTTTTCCTTTTTTTTTGAAATGTGTAATCTAAAAGTAAACCTCACTTTTGAAAAATGAAATTATTCCACCTGAAGGAGGATTATGGTACATAGCAGATTATCACTGTTAATAGAAACACAGTTGAGAACTAACAGTTTCTGAGCTTTGTATCCATGTTGTGGACCCTCAAGCACCACGAGAGGCGGGAAGCTCGATTCTCTCCTTGACCTGTTGAAGGTCATGGGACGTGGCTACTAAGTAAGCGAACTGGGTTCCAGCAGAAGACAGTCTCTCAGGTCATCCTGTCTCAGGTTTCTTCTGACGCAACTTCCTTAAGTACCGTCTTTCTGATCTATAACATGATCTGTTCAAAGAAATGAAGCCTCAACACCTCTCAGATCAGTGGGTGGAGCTTGGTCCTCCAGGAGTCAGCTGATCTAGAAATAGGTTCATGTCCTTGCCATTGACCTTCAGTTCACTTGTAATTGCACTGAGGTTTACAGGTCTGTGTGTTCTTGTTTTCCCTGAGCGTTGGATGGTGTTGAATCCCTTGGTACAGGCTTGCGAAGCCATCCTTCAGAGCTTACTCATCCTGTTGTATTTTTCCAGGTTCTGGGAATCACTGGCCTGTCTCCAGAGTCTTTGTATGTCACAGTTAGAAACATGGTCTGTGTTTGACAGGTGGGAAACAATTTTGTTGAGTAAAAGGTTAGATTCATAAAGGAGACATATGAAAATAAAAGTGTCTTACAATATTAACCTCCTTTTTTGACCATTAATAGATATTAACAGTGTCTTTTTGTTAAGGTTACATTATCTTTATCTATTTTATTGATAGAGGTATGATTGATATATGTTGTTAGTTTCAGGTATACAACATAGCAGTTCAACATTTAAATACATTACTGAATGATCACCGTGATAATTCTAGTAACCATCTGTCACCATACAAAATTACAGTATTATTGACTATATTCCTACTCTGTGTACTATGTTCCTGTGACTTAGTTATTTTGTAAATGGGAATTTGTTCCTTGGTCTTCTTCATTTCTTTTTCCCACCTCCCTCCCTTTCTGGCAACTACCTATTTGTTCTCTGTATCTACGATCTGTTTCTGTTTTGCTTTGTTTGTTTTTTAGAGTTCACATATAAGTTAAATCATGTGGTATTTGTCTTTCTCTGCCTGACTTATTTCACTTAGCATGATAACATCTAGATCCATTCATGTTGTTGCAAATGGCAAGATTTCATTCTTTTTTTTTACGGCTGATTAATATCCCATTGTGTATTTATAGCCACATCGTCTTTATTCATTCATATATCGATGGGCACTTAGGTTGCTCCCATGTCTTGCCTGTTGTGAATGATGCTGCAGTGAACATAGAGGTGCATACATCTCTTTCAATTAGTGTTTCGTCTTCTTTGGTTATATATCCTGAAGTGAGATTTCTGGATCTTATGGTAGTTCTATTAATTTTTTGAGACATCTCCAAACTATTTTACATAGTGACTGCACCAGTTTACATCCCCACCAACAGTGCATGAGGGCTTCCTTTTAGCCACACTCACATGGTCAGTTCATCTCTGACAGAGGAAGCAGGAATATAAAGTGGGGAAAGTCTCTTCAATGAATGACACTAGGAAGACTGGACAGTTCAGTTCAGTCCAGTCCAGTCGCTCAGTTGTGTCTGACTCTTTGCAACCCCATGAATCGCAGCACTCCAGGCCTCCCTGTCCATCACCAACTCCCGGAGTTCGTTCAGAGTCATGTCCATCGAGTCGGTGATGCCATCTGGCCATCTCATCCTCTGTCATCCTCTTTTCCTCCTGCCCCCAGTCCCTCCCAGCATCAGAGTCTTTTCCAATGAGTCACCTCGTCCCATGAGGTGGCCCTAGTACTGGAGTTTCAGCTTTAGCATCATTCCTTCCAAAGAAATCCCAGGGCTGATCTTCAGAATGGACTGGTTGGATCTCCTTGCAGTCCAAGGGACTCTCAAGAGTCTTCTCCAACACCACAGTTCAAAAGCATCAATTCTTCGGTGCTCAGCTTTCTTCACAGTGCAACCCTCACATCCATACATGACTACTGGAAAAACCATAGCTTTGACTAGACAGACCTTTGTGGGTAAAGTAATGTCTCTGCTTTTGAATATGCTATCTAGGTTGGTCATAACTTTTCTTCCAAGGAGTAAATGTCTTTTCATTTCATGGCTGCAGTCACCATCTGCAGTGATTTTGGAGCCCCCAAAAATAAAGTCTGACACTGTTTCCCCATCTATTTGCCATGAAGTGATGGGACCAGATGCCATCATCTTTGTTTTCTGAATGTTGAGCTTTAAGCCAGCTTTTTCACTCTCCTCTTTCACTTTCATCAATAGGCTTTTTAGTTCCTCTTCACTTTCTGCCGTAAGGGTGGTGTCATCTGCGTATCTGAGGTTATTGATAATTCTTCCAGCAATCTTGATTCCAGCTTGCGCTTCTTCCAGCCCAGCGTTTCTCATGATGTACTCTGCATATAAGTTAAATAAGCAGGGTGACAGTATACAGCCTTGACGTACTCCTTTTCTTATTTGGAACCAGTCTACAGCTACATGTAAAAGCATGAAATTAGCCTATTTTCTTATACCAAAATATTTTTTTATACCAAATATTCTTTATACCAAAGAATGAAACTAGTTCATTTTCTTATACCAAAATATTACTTTTTCTTATACAAAAATAAACTCAAATGGGTTAAAAACTTAATCATAAACCATAAAAGTAGAAGAAAATAGGCAGAACATACATTGACATTGATCTTAGCAATATATTTTTGGATCTGTCTCCTCAGGCAAGGGCAACAAAAGCAAAAATAAGCAAATTGGACTGTATTAAACCTGAAAGCTTTTGCATGGTGAAGGAAGCTGTCAGCAAAATGAAAAGGCCACCTGCTGAACGGGAGAAGAATTTGCAAATGACATCTGATAAGGGGTTAATATCCAGATTCTATACAGAAATTATGCAATTCAATATCTACGAAACAGTTGATTAAAAAGTGGGCAGAGGACCTAAACTGACACTTCTCCAAAGAAGGTATCCAGATGGCCAGTAGACATATTAAAAGATGCTCCACACCACTAGTCATCAGGGAAATGCAAATTATAACCACAATGAGACATCACTTCACACCTGTCAGAATGGCTGTCATCAAAAAGCAGACAACTAGCTTTGGCACTTACTAGTTTAAAAGCTACATTACTAGTTTAATTGTGAGATGGGATATGAATAAATGTTTATGGACCATACTTCCATATTTTGACTTTAATTTGTAATTTAAAGTTATTTCAAAGCATGTTTTTGGTCATTAATTTGTTTCACTATATTTTGATATTCCACTTAAATTTAATTTCAGTAACAACAGAACAGGAACTGAGTCTTAGGGTCTACAGCATAGTCTAGAAAATGTGGATCCATTGGGAATGCTTTTTTCTCAATATTTTGTTTTTTCAAGCCAGGTCATGCACTGTCAAGTTAATCTCGATCCAGACTGCTTCCATCACCATTGAATTGACATGAGTGCTTTAGCGAACTAATCAGTTAATCGCAGCCCATTCCAGCCACTGATACAAATGCTTGAGAAGTTGCTTTCTCTGCCTGGGTCAGTGGTCTTGCGTCTTTCAGTGAGCATAGTCTTTTCTGTTTATTGCAAGGTTAGTCAGTTTTAATTATGGAAATTTTTCTGAAATTTTCATTTTTAAAGTTTTATGCCATAGAAAACTTTGAGCTCACATAAATAGGATAGTGTGACAAATCGCCATGTGCTTGGCCTCCTACATCAGTGGCTATCACCCATCACAGAGAATTCACACCTTACGGTGTCCCTGTGCGTGGCCCGCTGTGGGCAGTGCTGATTGAAGGTCTAGCTGGAGAGCCATTTGGGCAGAGCACACATCTTGAGGGAGAGGGTGGGGACCACAGAGAAAAGGTCATTGAGTGGCTGTATTCTTTCCTTGTTTGAAGGGCATTTAGTTAAAAAAAATTTTTTTCCCTAGTACAAATGGGCAGTGTGTTAGTATACATGCTCGTATGTAAATTTTTTCCTGTTTGTGTGAGTGTTTCTGTAGGACAATGGGGGAAACATGTATGTATGAGAGCAGCTTTGCATATTTTCATCTTCCCCATAAACATAACCTGCTACATTTTAGAAATTCCTTGTTCTTTTTTTTGAAGTTCTAGGTTAATTATTCTCTGAATGGAAGTATGTTTATTGGGACTGTCTTAAGAAATGCTAGGGACTTCCAGGGTGGTCCAGTGGCTACGACTCCATGCTCCCTATGCAGGGGGCCCAGGTTCGGTTTCTGGTCAGAGAACTAGAGAGCTGCATACGGTAACTAAGACCCAGCCAAATAAGTAAATAGAAGAAATGCTGTCTGCCACAGGAGACACTCAGAAATCTCCATAGCTTCACACAATAAAAATTACTGGCACCAAAGCACAGACTAGGTTGGTAGGGGTCTACTCCATTTGCTGACTCAGGGACCCAGGCTCCCCCAGCTTATAACACTGGCCTGCTGTGCTGGAGGGGAGAGGGATGGAGACCCCTTACCAGCAGTTGCTGGTCACCTCTGCTCACATGTCTCTTGGGACCACTCACTTCATGGGTGTGCACTCGGATGTTGGGTGAGCACCATAACTGCCTGTCCTCCAGCCCTCATGGAAGGGGACCTTGTATATTTGACCACCCTTAAGCTCCAGCTCCCTGTTTGCCTGTCCAAACACTTAAAGTCTTCACCACCAGCCCCTGCACTTAAGGGAAAGGAGGTTTGAAATCAAGCCTAGGCTTTCTTTCTGTCTCAGGTCACTCCTTAACTTTGGCCCTTCAAGCTGGGTCCTGTGTAAAGAGAGATAATTAAACAAACTATTTTTTAAATTGAAGTATAGTTGACTTATAATGTTGTTTTGATTTCTGCTGTACAGCAGAACCTTGTTGTCCATCGATTCTGTATATAATAGTTTACGTCGGCTAATCCCAAACTCCCACTCCATCCCTCCCTCACCCCTGTCTCCCTTGGCAGCCATAAGTCTATTCTGTGTCTGGGAGTCTGTTTTGTAGATAAGTTTGTTTGTGTCCTGTTTTAGATTCCACTTGCAAGTGATACATGATATTTGTCTTTCTTTGTCTGGCTTACTTCATTTGGTATGATCATCTCTGGGTCCATCCATATTGCTGCATTATTTCATTCTTTTTTATGGCTGAGCAGTAGTCCATTGCTATTGATAACTAAATTTCTGATAATGAAATGCTTGTCGTGCTTTGTGTCTTTGCGCACCTGTATGCAATGACATCTCAGATTAGATAGGAATAGAGGTCCAATTGTACCCCTTCCTGCTTTTTTGGTTCTTGTTGTTGTTCACTCTCTTAAGTCATGTCCAACTCTTTGTGACCCCCATGGACTGCAGCACACCAGCTTTCTTTCCTTGTCCTTCACTATCTCGCAGAGTTTGCTCAAACTCATGTCCATTGGGTCAGTGATGCCATCCAGCCACCTCATCCTCTGTTGCCCCCTTCTCCTCCTGCCTTCAGTCTCTCCCAGCATCAGGGTCTTTTCCAATGAGTTGGCTCTTTGCATCAGATGGACAAAATATTGGAGCTTCAGCTTCAGCATCAGTCCTTCCAGTGAATATTTAGGGTTGATTTTCTTTAGGATTGACTGATTTGATCTCCTTCCAAGGGACTCAAAAGTCTTCCCCAGGACTGCAGTTCAAAAGCATCAGTTCTTTGGTGCTCAGCCTTCTTTATGGTCCAAGTCTCACATCTGTACAGTAATGCATCCAACTACTGGAAAAACCACGGCTTTGACTAGATGGACCTTTGTCAGCAAATTGATGTCTCTGCCTTTTAGTATGCTGTCTAGGTTGGTCATAGCTTTTCTTCTAAGGAGCAAGTGTCTTTTAATTTCATGGTTGCAGTCACTATTGGCAGTCACTATTTGGAGCCCCAAGAAAATAAAATCTAGCCACTGCTTCCATTTTTTTCCCATCTATTTGCCATGAAGTGATGGGACCAGATGCCATGATATTACTTTTTTGAATGTTGAGTTTTAAGCCAGCTTTTTCACTCTCCTCTTTCACCCCCATCAAGAAGCTCTTTAGTTCCTCTTCACTTTCTGCTGTTAGAGTAGTATCATCTGCATATCTGAGATTGTTGGTATTTCTCTCAGCAATCTTGATTCCAGCCTGTGATTCATGCCCTTTTTTGGTTTTACTTTCCCTTTAAACAGATGTAAAACAACTTTCTGGTCACTACTTTCTTGTCACATGGCCACACTGATACAGCTGCTTCAGATAGTACGCTGTGGCTCACGGAGGCTAAATTACTGATAAATTAACTTTCTTTTTATGGCTCTTACTTCAAAATCATTTTTATTGCTTTCAGTATGTGCCAGGAATGGGGAATAAAGGTCCAGGGCTAGGGAGAGGGGTCCTGCCTTGGTAGGAACGATGTGTCTCTGGCTTTGCCCAGTGGTCTGGCCCTCCCAGTTCCCTGGCCCTTTGTCATCCTGCTTGGGTCAGAAGGGCAGTGCTAATCCCTCTGAGAAGTGGCTTTTCCTTTGACAAGGTCTTAATTGGGCTGGCGTCCCGAAGACATCTTGTTTTCATGATCCAATTTGGGAGAAAAGTTTCCCAGAAAGTGTTTGACAGTAATTGACTAAGTATCTTGAACTGTGCTCCTTTCAAAATGGATTGTGCATGTAATTTAGTAAATCAAAATATTTATTTTTTAAAAAACGTTTTAGAACAGCATTGCTTCTGTGATCCGAGCTCATTTTCTGTTTGTTCTTTTCCAATTAAAAATACTGTGAGTTATTTAAGACAAATAAGAGGAGTAAGACAGGAGACACTGGTACATCCGCTTCCCAGCATAAAAAAGCATTCTCCTTACTTGGAGACTCTTGCAGATGTTCCAGTGAAGAGGGGGGACTGGCCATCTTAAAGCCCTTCGTGCCAGCGTCTTCTGATTGAATATGGGAAGCAGCTACCTGCTGCTTCTCCTACTGCCCCCTCGAGGGGAAATCCACCAGCACAGGTCAAGTCTGCGGTGATGCAGTGCCAGGGGAGCAGACTCAGAAAATGACTTCCTGCGATTTCTCTGTAGATGAATTTTAGTACTTAACACAGGGTTTATAGGGGCTTCCCAGGTGGCGCTTGTGGTAAAGAACTCGCCTGCTAGTGCAGGAGACTTAAGATACGCTGGTTCAGTCCCTGGGTTGGGAAGATCCCCTGGAGAAGGGCATGGCAACCCATTCCAGTATTCTTGTCTGGAGACTCCGTGGAGAGAGGAGCCTGGTGGGCTACACTCCATGGGGTAGCAAAGAGTTGGATGAGAGTGAAGCGACTTAATGTGCATGCATGCGAGGTTTACATGGTGATCTTCCCCCTCTTTTGCCAAGGCTGTGGCGATGCTGGCGCTCGGTAAGCCAGTGAAGCAGTGCAGGGTCTAGATCTGGCCCCTTTCCGCCACCTGCTTCGCCACCCCTCCTCCACCTGTCTTTACGTCTGTCCATCCATTCACCCATCTATCCACCCACCCATCCACCTTAGCATTTGACAAGGTACAAACAGTAAGGCTCAACCTTTGCTGCTTTCCTTTACAAAGGTTACTTTGTAGTCTGAAATCTAAAAATGAAATGAAAGTCAATTTTCATACTCTTTTCAATAACTTTGAAATATCTCTACAAAAGAATGCATGTGGTCTATAGGGTTTCTTTTTATAGTCTCTTACATGTTCCTTGCAAAAATGTATCTGTTCAGACTTTTTATTTTGAAGTGATCTTAGAACTTGAAAAGAAGTTAACACAATGGTAATAAGTTTCTTTCTCTAGCCTCTCCTGTATTCAGATCTTACATGAACACAGCATAGTTATCAAAAGTAAGGAATTAACATGAGTACAATATGATGAACTAATCTTGAACTCTAAAGGGAATTTCTCTAGTTTTCCCACTTTTATGTGCTGGGGTCTTCTCTGAGATCCAGGTTTTATCGGTCTTGTGTCTTTGGTTTCCTCCAATCTGGACACTGCCTCAGTCATATTTGTATTTATATGTTCATGTTGTATTTTTGAAAATGTATATATCTGAGTTGGTAGAAATTCTTGAACATATTTTGTTTACAGTCTCAGGATGGCTGGGGCCAAGGAGGGGCCGGCCTGCTTCTCCTTCTGGACGTTCATGCTCAGGTCGATCCAGGCCAAACCCCAGAAAGCCCCGATCTCACTTTTGAGGCTTGTGCCCAGGAAACCACCCTTCCTCTGGGTAGTGGACTGCTTCTAGTGTGGTCTTCCCTAGGGCTCTGGTTCTCAAGGAACGTCCCGGACTGAGGCTGTGGAGCATGTGCACAAAGGTGCTCTGTATTTACACACTGGGCTCGCTGTTGGGTACAGATCTGTGCTGGTGGTGGGTGGATGGCAGAGAGGAGGGAGGGCAGTGTTCATTCTAGAGTTTTCTATAAAAGTGAGTTACCTGAAGTCAGAAAGAGAAAAATGAATATCACATATTAACACCTGTATGTGGTGGAATCTAGAAAAATGGTATGTGCATGCTAAGTCACTCTGGTCATGTCCAACCCCATGAATGGTAGCCTGCTTGGTTCCTCTGTCCATGGGATTCTGCAGGCAAGAATCCTGAAGTGGGTAGCCATTCCTTTCTCAAGGGGATCTTCCCGACTCAGGGATCAAACACACCGTGTCTCTTAGGTCTCCTGCATTGTCAGGAGGATTCTTTACAACTAGCACCATCTGGGAAGCCCAGAAAACTGGTATAGATGGGCTTATCTGCAAAGCAAAAGTAGAGACACAGATGTAGAGAACAAGTATGGACAGCAGGGAGGAAAGGAGAGGGATGAATAGGGAGACTGAGATAACACGTGCACACTATTGATGCTATGTATGAAATAGATAGCTAATGACAACCTACTGTGTAGCACAGGGAACTCTGCTCTGTGGTGACCTGAATGGGAAGGAAATCCAAAAAAGAGGGGATATATGTATATATATAGCTGATTCACTTTGCTGGACAGCGGAAACTAATATAATATTATAAAGCAACTATACTCTGATAAAAATCAATAAAAAAGAAAAAGGGAGTTTCCTGGACCCTGGAGGTGTGCCCAGCTTTTTGTGTATTCAAGTCAAGCATCGCAGTATGTGTATGCATGTGTGTGCATGTGCTTATGAGATGGACACAGAGCCACACACACGCAGAGATAGACATCAAGAGGCCAGGGCTTACCCAGCATGCAGGCTTCTCTGAGTTATAGGACCCGCAGCATTAATCCTGAGATGGTTCCAGCAAACTTCGAAGGATGTGCCCAAGGCAGAAAGTCTTCAAAATTCTCCAGCAAAACACAGGGAGGAAGTTGACAAGACTCATGAAGTGCCAATAATCTTAATTTTTAAAAGTTTTTTTAAAAATAAGAATTTCTTTCGAAAGGGACAGGAGCCGATTGCAGAAGATGATGACCAGAAACGTAACTCCAAGGCTCTTGGGTCACACCAGCCCCACTACTGTCTGCCTCAGGTTTGTCCTTTGACGTTTGCTAGGACCATCCCAGGGTTATTGCTGCAGGTCCTTTCATTCTGTTACATCTGTTTTTTTTTTTTTTTTTTTTTAAGTAAAACTTTTGTTTTGGGGTAGTTTTCGCTCCAAGGAGAGAGCTCCTGGATACCTCCTACCCACCTGTCTCATCGTTCACCCTCCTGCATTTCCATAGCTCATCTGTCAAAACTAGAAACTGACATGCATGCCTGACTGTGGACCAGACTCCAGACTTTGTTTGGATCTACCTGTCTTCATTCACCCCTTCTTTCCATCCCAGGATCCCATTCAGGGTCCCCATAGCCTTTCCTTGTCTGGGACAGTTTCTCCATCTTTCTCATTTTTAACAAAGAGGAGCAGCAGCAATTCCATGATATGACAGTCCTGAGATACCCTGCAGAATGTCCCCACGCCTGGGTTTGTCCCACTATGTGTCTTGCAATTAGACCGGGATTATGATCTTTGTAGGGGCTTTCCAGATGACTCAGTGGTAAAGAATCTACCTGTAATGCAGGCGCCACAGGAGACCTGGGTCAGATCCCTGGGTCAGGAAGATGCCCCTGGAGAAGGAAATGGCAATGCACACTCCAGTATTCTAGCCTGGAAAATTCCATGGACAGAGGAGCCTGGCAGGCTATAGTCCATGGGTCACAAAGAGTTGGACATGACTGAAATGACTTAGCTTGCATGCATGGGCTTTTAAAATGAGCACACAGGGTGGAGGGCCCTTTGTGTCTCATCATGTAGGGGGACGTGTGACATCTACAGGACATGAGCCGCGGCCCCCTGGTTGGTGATGTTTGGCTGGATCTCTCTGCTGCAGGGTCACTTATTTTCCCTACTCTGTTCTTAGAAGTGAACCCCTAAGTGCAGCCCACCTTGAAGAGGTTCGGAGAAGAGTAAACTCCATCTGCTAGAGCAGAAACATCCACATGGATTATTTGTAGGGTTGCAGGACACCCCAGATGACTTTGATTTTTAGATAAACAATGAGTAGTTTTGTGATGTCAGTATGTGCCTTGTGATAGATATCTGAACTTCATATTTAATTGGGTGTCCTGTATCTTATTAAGTCTGGCAACCCTAATGATTTCGAATTCTTCTATAAGAAAAATTGGTCTCTTCTTCCCGACATCTGATTTTAATTCGACTCTGCCATCCTCCTAGTATCCTTTTCTTCCCACTTTGTGTCATCCTTTAGCAGAGTTTGATGTATTTCAGTGAGATTACAATTTGTCTACTTAATTTTTTTTTAAAACATAGTTTTGTTTGCTTTAGAAGATGAATTAGCATGAGTGTGTATATATGTATGTTTAATCAAAGGATTTTTCTCATTGCGTGCGTGCTCAGTCGCTTTGTCCGACTCTCTATGACCCTACCATGCTCCTCTGCCCATGGGATTTTTCCAGCAAGAATACTGGAGTGGGTTGCTATGCTCTCCTCCAGGGGATCTTCCCAACCCAGGGATACAACCCAGGTCTCCTGCGTCTCCTGCATTGCAGGGCGGATTCTTTACTCCTGAGAGACCAGGGAAGCCCATTTTTCTCATTATATGAGCAAGAAAGCACGATAGTTTCCAGCCCCTATAAATGAAACCCAGAGCTGAGGGAAAGGAACTTTGTGTTGAATGTGCAGGTGTAGATCGTGGGTGGGGCAGGGCGGCAGCAGCAGGCCCATGGATCCACTGGCCTTGACCGGGCTAGGTGGGTATGGCAGCCTTAACTCCCGACCTGCGGTAGGTGTGAGGGAGCGCTCACCAAGAGAATGTGGGCATGAAGAGGCCTAGGGCAGTGGGGAGGCCCAAGACATCTGGGTAGTTTTACCATGAAAAGAAGACCAGATCTCTGGTTTCCTGGAAGTTGCCTTGCCCACCAGCTGGTGGTGTGGCTCTGCGTTTTGTTCTCTGCAGCTGGTACCCAGAAAGTCTGGGCTGGCTTCTCGTCAGCAGCAGGTGTTCCTGGACACAGCAGGAACTGTGACGCTCAAAGGTGGTCCAGGGGCCCGGGAGGGCCTCCCCAGAGCGAGGTCCCTGAGGGGCAGGCAGAGGGGAGGTGCTGGGCTCAGTGAGCAGGGTGTGGCCCTCACCTGCTGCAGTTGCCTTCCTAGGTCATTGGAAAGGATGCAGGTGAAAGGATACAGGTGCCCCTTTAAGGTGAACGCCTCTCCCGCGTGTAGTAGGAGCTTTAGCAAACATTTGTCCAAGGAATAAGGGCATCACTGTTTGCCCTGCCAGGTGTTCGGCTCATCCTCAGTAATTGTGACAGAGATCCATCATTTGTCCCTACACTGACCTGTCTTCTGTGTTCAAAATGCCAGCCAGTTGTCTTTGCTTCAAATCAGTTTTCTTGCCCAATGGGGTCTGACTCTGCCAGGTTTCCACAGAAAGCCTCCAGCAGTCCTGGGGCTCTGGTGCCCTTTAACCCAAGCGCCCTCTCCTTTCCCCATGAGGTAGGGGCTGCCTGTGCCTCTGCTTCTGGAGGGGTCTTCTTGCCCCCATCTCCTTGCCGCCTCATCTCTGGCACTTGCACAGTCACTGACCCACCCTCGGCAGGCTGGGATTGCTTGCACGACCCGAGTAAGAAGTCCTCATAGGTGCGAAACTGCCACGGCAACTTACTAGAATATTGCACAGTGTGACAGGTAACACCTTTAGTCTGAGGCTGCCAGTCATTATTATTTTTTTAATATTTATTTGGCTGCACCAGGTCTTAGCCGTGGCACTTGGGATCTTCGATCTTCATTGTGGTATGCGGGATATTTAGTTGCAGCATGTGGGATCTAATTCCCTGACCAGGAATCGAGCCTGGGCCCCCTGCATTGGGAGCACAGAGTCTTAGCCACTGGACCACCCAGGAAGTCCCAGCCAATTCTTGCTTCATAAAGAAACAAGGAGCATCGTGTTCCACATAGCTCCTTGAAGATGTTACATGTGCTTGTGTTTGGCTCTTGCAATCCTGTTGAATCGAACAACATATGTTTGTCCATGTGTTTATGTTTCCTCAGATAACAGATGTCTGTAGGACAAGATTTTATTATCTATTTTTGAATTATGTTTTGAAACGTAAAAAGCACATTTTGGGATCTTGCTGTAGCCAGGATCGTTCCATGGTACCTGACTGTACGTGCTGTTCTAGCAAGCTGTTCCAAGTCTTGGATTTTCTTGAGTTTCTGTTTATGAGATGCCAGCATGTTAAATACACGAATGGTAAACAGTGAGGTCAGTTCATAACAGCTCTGAGGAAGAGCAGGCAGTTATGTTTTCGTTGAGGACTTTGGTGTGAGCGTGTCAGCCCTGAAGCGTGATGGCCACACTCTGTGTTGTTCAGAGGTGGGGGACGCCGGGGGCCCCGTTGTTGGGTCACCTTGACCCTCACCTGTCGCAGGGCCTGTCCTGTGTGTGGCCCAGCAGAGAGCTGGTGGCGGCCCCTGCTCCGGCTGTCCTGGTCAGTGTCGCGGAAGCTGAGCCTTCCCCTGATTGTTATAAACTGTGACTCTGGGTGGGTGCTCTTCTGGGTCTGGAGCTGCTGAGCAGAGCGAGCTGCAGAGTTCTCATTTTCACGTGGACCGCGAGCTCTTCTGAGCCACTCACTGCTCTTTTAGGAGGAAACTTAAATAGCTTCTTTCACTTGCCCTTTCCCGGGTTTTTCTGGCTCTCTTTTTGATAATTGAATGTGAGGTTACCAGAAGGTTTTCTTTTCAGCTTTACTGTGATTGAATTGACCATTTTTGCAGCAGCAGCTCTTGGATGTTTGTTTCCCTTGGTTCTGGCTGGTGAGCCTCTCAGAGGTGGCGAGGGTCTCCCTAGGAGAGGGGTCTCTGCAGCGTGCAACCCCTGACGTGTCTTGGCTCGAGCCTCTAGCCATCAGGAAATGCGACACTGTGGACCGCTTGATTGCAGACTTAGTGGGGGACCCCTTGGTGGGCATATGATTGCATCCCCAAGGCCATCTGACACCCAGATGGGCCACTGTGTGGTGTGGGGACCAGGCAGGGGCAAGTCTTTGGGGGGGCTAAGCACTATATCTGTGAGAAGTGGTGGGGAGGACTGTGCCTGAGACCACCTCCAAGGAGCCCTGGGCCGGAAGCTCTGGACTCAGGTGTCGGTGGGCAGGGTCGCTGGTGCTGCCGCCCCTTGCAGGCCAGCAGCTCCCTCTGACCTTTGAGCCCAGGCCTCACAGAGGCCAGATGGTCTTGCTCAGAAGCTCTGGTGCCTCTCTGGCTACAGTCCTTTTCCTGGTCATGGTCAGCATCTGTCAGTGACTGGGCCCTGGGGACCTGCCCGCCTTCCTTGGCCTCCTGCTTCTCACGGGTAACCAGGGCCCGTTCCCCAGCATCTCGGTTATAATGGAACAGCACGAGTGGCCAGCGTGTGACCACACTCTCCCTTGCCCTGGTGACCCATTCTCCCTGTTGTCTGCTTAGGCTGCCATGAGTCGGGGGCGTCCATGTGCTCCTGATGATGCTTGTGACGGGGCCCAGCACTGGAGTCTGGGCTGGATGCAATGACAGCCTCACAAACGTTTGACACCAGAGATCCTTGTCTTTCCATGGTTAGCCTTCTTCCAGACGTCTCCACAGTGTAGACACACTGGAACCCGCAGAGCCCGGGCGACGCTTTCCTTGGTGGGAGGAAGGGAGGCGGGATGGAGAGGCTGCCCCTTCACAGACGTCCTTGGGCTGGGGGCGCCTCTCTTCTCGAGTATTTCATTCTGAGACTTTGGTCTCTACAGTTTAAATATTTTTCTCACATTTACTTTCATGGCCTATTTAATTGAGAACACTTGATCAAAAACGTTTAAAACATAGCAGTTGTTAAGAATCTAGGGTCATGGAGAGGTTTTAATTGATCCTTGTGATGAACGAAGAATACCCTGTCAAAGGCCTCCCTTCCGTCGTTTCCCAAGGCCGTTGCCCGTCTTGATCAGTGTGGAATAGCATCATGTTTTTGGCTAATCGCACTCTGAGTTATGCTCCTCTCAAAGCCTTGACTGCATCCGAGAGGCTGAAGCCTGAGCAAGCTGAACCCCTCACTCCTGAGCTGTTCATGGCACAAAACATTAAAAACAGCACCAGCGTGGTCATCTGTTCTATTTTTTATCGACTCTGTCATCACTTTAATTGGTTGTTGTTAGAACAGATGTTTTAGTAGGAAGATTTTGGCATGACTTTTTGCTTATTTAATTTCTGATGACTTGCAGGACATTTATTTCTACATTAAAACAAAAGAGGGGCAGTGGGAGCAGAGCAGCCCTTCCTAGCAGACCTGGTCCTAGAGAGTAATAGGGTTGCCAAGTAGGCTTTGCTGAGGAGGAGGTTTGCCTGGAGGAAGCATGCACTTGAAGAGCTTCGCCAGTAGGCATGACCCTTTCAACTTACAGTCAGCAGGACACTCCAGAGCTTTCCCAATGCCAAACCACCTTGCAGGATGGCTTCCAAGCATTGGAAGCCAAGCTACCACTGTTTTAACATTGGCAAAATTAGAAAGAAAATAGTCATCCTATTTAGAAAGCATATGAGCCAGTTATGCTTTTGCAACTTTGGTACCTTTGTATAAAGTCCTGACTTCAGACTTGGGTGTAAGCTTGGTTCACGTGCCACAGCTAAAATAATCAGTGATCATTTGTGGTTCTTTGAATTTGGGTGTTCATAGAAAAGCTTACCAATGCTAACTTTGGGAAAAAAAAAGATTTGCTTCTGTGTTTGGGCCAAAATAAACTTCCTAAATTGCTATTTGATAGCAGTGTTTGTAAAATAATATTATAACTCTGTATTGTAAAGAATTTTAGGTTCAGAAAAAGCCTCTGAGTATACAAGGATTCTTTTAAAGGTTTGCTATTCTTTTAGACTATATGAGTCGTCTTCCCTGCCCTTAAAAACTTTTGGGTTGGTGGGGGAGCTCCGTTGGTTAAACTTAGAATGTAAGCATCACATTGTCAGCGGAAGTGGTCGTGGTGAATCCTGTAGTCTGTAATCCTTCTGGTTAATCGATACATGGGCCGACTGGGGTGTGTCATTACAATACAGAAAACACCTGTTGTGAGAGGACAGACAGGTGCTGATCAGCCCATCCTCAGGGTTCCTCGGTATAGACGCTTCTTGCTTCTGAGCCAAGAAGTGAGCATCCTCTGCCACCAGCGGGTCCTGTCTGAAGCTTCTCACTATTGCGGGCACTGAGCATGATGCTTGTCGAGTGTGTGGTCACTGCTCAGCAGCTGCTTGTCTGATGAGCGACTCGACAGAGAGCGTACAAGTCACCAGATGTCATGTGTCCACAGGGAGTGCCACCCGCTGTCTACGGTGCTGTCGTCATCTGTGAGTGTTAACCGGTAGCCACCACTCAGGTTAATCTGTCCAGGATATTCAAGTCCTAAACTGGAATTGAACCTTAGTGTGATTTTTGTTTTTATGTGATGTTTTAAACCATTTGAGGTCAATGGAGCAACATTTTTTTTTTTTTTTTGTATTCACCTAAGTACCTTATGGTTAATAAAATGTCAAACCTTTTCTAGTGTGAAAAATGCTACAAATCAATGCTATGTGGTAGAAAATGTCAATGAGTCATATTTTATTTTGTGCTTGTTACTCATTTTCACATGTTATTGGGGGAAGGAGTGGGAGGGACTTAATTCTTTGCAGGTTCCGACTCTTATGTAATAAAAAGGGAAGGATCTAGAGGTCTTAACTTCTTGTCAAGTTTCCGAGTCTAACTCTTTGCAGAATAATGTCTGTCCCAGTTGATGAGGAGGGTGAGAGTACAGTTCCTCTGAAATGCCATCACTCCTCTGTCTCAGAACTTTAGCTCTTTAAAATCTGGGTCACGTCTGAATCGACCCTTAGAAGCCTCACTTCTCAGGGCAGGAGAAGCAGCATTTCCAGCTTGCATCCAGGGAGGTCAGTACAGGGGGCTTTGATGGCTGAGTGGACCAGAGTGTTTTTCAGCCAAGGGTCCTGCTAAACTGCCTGGCAACACTTACCTGATCATTTTTCTCCATTAAAAAAAATCTATCCAAGATGAAATAAAACCTTACATGGAGATATTTTTCTGTTTAGACTTCACAGTGAAAACATTTCGCTATATTCTATTCTGATACTAACCATTACAGAGTCCCTTTTTCAAAAATATTGGTTGTAAAGGGGAGAAGATGCCTAGTTTCTCTGCTTTTTTAAAAAAAAAAAATGAATCGCTTTCTTTATGTTCTTTTTTTTTTTTTTTTTAATATTTATTTGGCTGCACCAGGTCTTAACTGCAGCATGTGGAATCTATATCCCTGACCAGGAATTGAATCCAAGCCCCTTGCCCTGGAGCTCAAAGTCTTAGCCACTGGACCACCAGGGAAGTCCCTTTAGTTTCTCTTCCAAAGTCACCAAATTAAATTTCTCAGGTTTGCTTTTGTCCTGTATTTGCATTGCTCAATTTCTGTTTTTCTCCATGGATTTATATCAGAGGTACTTCTTTCCTACTTTGGTGATTTCTTTTTCTTTTTTTTTGCCGATTTGATGATATACACGGAAACTGTTGCACTATTCTGAGCAATAATAATTTTATTGACTTGGAAGCCTGAGTTGTCTCAACTTCCAGTGGTTGTTTGCATTGCAGTGTTTAAAGTAATGGTCAACCCTGAGATCCTTACCAAAAGTTTATGACAGAAAGAAAAAAAAAGGAAAGAGTAGGGTGGGGAGTGGAAAAAATGCTGTTTAAATTACAAACTGCTTGTGCTTGTAGCATTTACATAGAGAGGGCAGTTAACCCAAGTCACTTAAAAAATGGTCATAACATTGAGAGTTAAAGATAATCTTACTTGTAGAAGAACTTGGAGCAGAAATCAAAAAGTCCAGATGAGCGAACAGTTCACATAAGGAGTTGTTGGGTAGCAGGCATGATTTTGAGTGTTACATTGTGGAAGCTGGTCAGAGATGCTGGGGGCTGGGCCTGCAGTTTGGGGCCACATGTGTGATCTTGATTGATTCAGAGCCCAAGTTGATTCAGAGCTCTCTTTGTTGATAAGCTCAGATGCTGTCTCCTCGGGGGCAGGGTTGGTGTCCCCTCCTCTACTGTCCCATTTAGAGTGTTCACCAAGCACTGTTGGAAGCTGGCTGACCTCCCAGGTCACTGGTGGAGCCCTGGACCCCGGTGGCAGAAAAAAGTCCCCACCCCTGTTCCCAGGGACACTCCTTGCAGCCATGTGGGCGATGGCCCCCCTGCCCCTACGAAGTGAAGCCTGCCTGGATCACGGGGGTCATGCTTTGAGCCAGACCATCTGTGTTCGTTATCTAGTGCTGTGCAGAGAACTGCCCCAAACTCAGCGGCTTGACACAGCAGTAGACATTTTTCACACCATTTCTGTGGGTCAGGAATTTGGACCGTGGAGCTGGATGGTTCTGCCAGGGAGGGAACTCTGGTTAGGTTGCAGCCACTGTGTCGGCAGGGCCCATCTCCTGCATAGCCCTTGGGGTTGGCAAGCTGGCGCTGGCTGTTAGGCAGAGGCCTCACATGGACAGGGCTGCTCAGATGTCCTCCCAACATGACAGCCGGCTTCCCTAGAGCCCTGGCCTTTGAAGTCACATGCTGTCATCTCTGTGGTGTCCTGTGGTTACACTGGTTAGCCCTGTGCATTGTGGCTGCACGAGGTCACAAGGTCCTAGGGAATCTTGAAGACTGGCCTTCCCACCATCCCAAGTGTCCCTTCCAGTTGGTAAGATCCATCCTGTCTTCCCATCGTGAGCTTAAACAGGATGTTTCCTGAGTGTGGTACCACATAGTGAATCGTGTCCTGGGAGCTTGCAGGGCGGCTGCTCAGATGTAACAGAGGACAGGTTTGTCCTTGCTGAGTGCATGGTAGGAGCATTTTATTCAAACACTCTTCTTTTGAAATCAGTGATGATACTCAATCTTATCTTTTCAAAGAAGAAAATAAAATCACCTTTTAATTCTCCCTTCCATGGGAACCTGGCATTGTGGCTCAGATGGTAAAGAATCCACCTACAATGCAGGATACCTGGGTTCGATCCCTGGGTTGGGAAGATCCCCTGGAGATCTGGAAACCGCAACCAGCTTTCTTGACTAGAGAATTTCATGGACATAGGAGCCTGGCAGGCTACAGTCCATGGGGTTGCAAAGAGTCGGACACGACTGAGTGACTTTTACTACACTCACTTCATAGCACAAAAGTACTGTCAGTCTGTTTTCTGGGTCATACTTCCCCTCATTCCTCTGTAGGGCATGTATACCCCCTCTATATCTGCATATAAATTTACCAAATAGGATCACAGTGCACTGTTTCATAACCTAATTTTTCCTGATGATACAGACATTTTTGCATTTCTTCAAATCATCTTTTCAACCTCAGTTTTAATGAGTGCCTCCTGTTTTCACCATGAGAGGTAGCCGAATCTGTTTAGCTAACTGCCACTTGCTGGGCATTTAAGTTATATCCTATCCTCTCCTCTCAGGGGCAGTGCTGGGGAGGTGCATCGTGTCCTCAATCTTGCTCTGTACCTGGCTTGATTCTTGGCGTAAGTTCCCAGACCTGTAGCCTCTGGACACACGGTCAGGGTATGCTGCTTTTATCGAGAGGCTCCTCCTCAGGTCATTAGCAGGTGCTGTTTCTCTAGCATTGGGCTCTGCATATCAGTGTGGATTTTTGCCAATTCAATAGATTAAAGAGTGGAAAAAGACAGAAATTTTGTTTATTTGGAGTACGCCTCACTGAAACAAAAAAAGTTGATTAATTCCTAATTGCCCTAAAAAATTGGGCAGGTGACCTTGATGGTCAAGTAAATATTTTCTTCTTGGGAGCTTCTGCTTTCTTTGCCTGAGTTCAAGAATTTTACAGCCTTTCACAACCCTTGTGCACTTAAATGTTTGAGGCCTCAGTGTGCTATTCTGTGAACCTAAAGAAAACACGCACAGCTCTTTTCCCAAGAGGGAAAAGGGCTGTCTTTTTTGTGAACGGAGCCCTGACTTCCAGACCTGTTGCTGAAGAGTCCTTGTTGTCTCTGCAGTGCCGATGACTTAGGGAACATTTCAGTGATGAGTGGTTCCTGGTTTATTTTACTGTTGGGTTTTGTTTTTCTCTGTAGAACTGTTTTCTGTCATCCAGGATACTGAACATGGGATTGGGGGAGGGTAGCTGAGACTGGCTAAGGGTCCCCATTATTCACCTGGTGCTCTGGTGTCACCTGGGAGGACCCACCCAAGGTGATGCTGCTGAGCGGGGCGTGGGGTGCCCTGTGCCCCAGATATTCCTCCAGCACCGCTAATGAAGACGTTATACTAAGTATCAGAACCTCCCACAGATGCCTGTCTCAGAGGAACCTGAGGGGAAGGTGGAAAACTGGGGACTGAGTCTGGTGGAGGAGCAGATCCTGAACACCCTCTTATTCTCCTTTTTCCTTGACTTTGCTAGGCTGTTATCCAAATCCATCCACAGACAAGGGCGCAGCTCAGGAGTGTCTGCTCTGCCAAAGTCTTCAGCAGTGATTTGAGAACTAAAATTAATTCTTTTTAAGAATTAAACCTCTGCTCTCCATATAGGATGCGCAAGTGTGAGCTTCTCCTACAGTGTCCTTGGTGAGGGGGCTGGTGGGTTCTACAACCCTGCATCCTGATGCACCCGTCTCATGGGTTGTAAGTGATGAGTGCAGATTTTCCCCAGATTTTTGAAATGCTATGAGAGCCCTTCGAGTGGAAGTATGAAAGAAAGGCACAGAAAAGACTTTGAAACCAAGAGGCACTCAGAACCCAGATGTCAGTGCGATCAAGATGGGACGGCAGAGACGGCAGTGGTGAGAGACGGCCTGTCGATGGCGGAAGACTCTGGAGTCTGCGGCTGCAGGCGGGAGGGGTCCAGAAATGGCCTGGAGCCCCACCTTGGCTGGCCTCCCCAGGTGCGCCAAGCCCAGTCACCTGACGGCAGGAGGTAGAGCTGACTGAGAGGTCTCCAGGTGCTGGTTGGGCTGTTAACACTTCCACTCACCTCTGACTTTACTGCCCAGAAATTGTTGTTTGTTTGGAACATGATTCTTCTAGGTGAACCCACTGCCTACTTGTGACCACGTCTCAATAGAGATGAGGTATCTTTGGAGTTCTAATGCTTGCTGTTTTCTGCACACTCTCTTCAAGGAATTTATATTTTGAGACTTGATTACACCTGAGGCCATATTTTACCTGTGATCTGCTGTGAAAGGGGATCTGAAAAGTATGTGAGAAATAAGCTCTCAGAATTTGCAGTGAATGTTATCTTTATCCTTGATGTGGAGATGAACTGGTTCCCACCCTGGGAGACAGCATCTTACCTTTTCGGTGTCATACTCATTTTCTGTCTTGACCTCCCTGTGTCCTGCCCCTCCATCTCGTCATCCCTCCTCTCCTCTGCTCACTCCGGGGGGCCCCATAGAGAGCTGATTTCATTTCTTTTTAGTGTACTTTGCACTTGGAGTCAGTAAGCTCTTTCAGACACAGATCTTCTCCTTGCCTTTCTGTCCTTTGACTTCTTAGGACTGCTCCTTTCTCTGTGTTCAGCTCTACCATCTGTTAGGATGGCCTATGAGGGATGGGGGGAAAGCTGGCAAGACCCCAGGCTTTATGTCACGGGCGCTTCTTCAGTGTTACAGAAATGTCCAGTTGGCTCTCAGAGGTACCATAAAGCTGCTGCTGCTGCTGCTGCTAAGTCGCTTCACCCATAATGAGCACTCCCTTATGAAGTCAATCCAGGAGTGAGCTGGGGGCCCTATTCCTCCACTTTTGAGTCCAGAAAGCTTCCTTGATTTACATTTTCTTTGATTGCTTTGAAAAGGCCTGTTGGCCTGACAACAGTTGCTATGGCGATGGTACTTGCGGTTAATGCTGCTGGGCAGGTGCCGCTTTGTCCCCTGTGTGGAACAGGCTCCATTACACAGCGCGTGACAGTGAGTCACCCCTCCCGTTCTCCGCTCTCCAACGATGCTCTGGAGCCACGTGATGTACATCCCAGCTGAGGCAATGATTGTAATTGGCCTCTCCAGTCTGTAATTTTCTAGGGAGTCTGAAACTCGAAGCCCCCCCTTTTCTTTTTTAAAAAAGAACAGATATTAAAGATGAAATTTTAAATGATTACTCTCTGATTTATATGTGATACCGACCATCTAATGGACAGGACGGAAGATGGATAAACCACTGCCGGGAACTGACCTAATCAACCTGGCCGTGACAATTCTCAGATTCTTTCTGGCGGGTGATAATCAGCTCCAGGATATTTAAGGTGGGTGAGCGTTAGTTATTCCACCCCATAACCCCTCTGCAAGATGAGATGGGAACAGCCATCAGACGAGAGCCTCCACGGGATTGATTATAGAGAGACCTGGTAACAAGCAGACACGAGGAACTGTTACCTGTAGGGTCTGCGTCCTGTCAGAGTACACAGCCTTGCCCACGGGCGCAGGAACCTGGGGCAGGTTCCCACGCATGGAAGCTGTGTAGCAGGTGGACTTCTGCATTCTGTTTATGTTGCTGATACCGTGACCACCCCATATTTCATGAAGGCCACTCGTGTCACTGGTGAGAACCCATGATGCGGATGAACAAATCACTGATTTGCCCCTGAAGGCCTACTTCTGACATCCACAGCATATGGCCCATTGCCAGGGTGTGGTTAATGAAGCCCCTGGCGCCCTGCCTCTGAGCGTGAGTCCTGCTTAGAACGCCGGCTGCACCCCCTGCACTGTCGATTTCTGACGGGCCATGTGACCAAGGCCCCAGGGCTTGGGGAGGCAGCAGAGCCACTGGCAGCTACTTTCTGCAGCAGAGACAAGGCTCTTTCACTAGGCCACCTGGAGCAGGTGGAAGCCCATCCTTCAAGGGGTCAAGTGCAGAATCAGTTCAGAGTGGATGATGGATAAATTTAGGAGGCATCATCTTTTTTTGCGGGGGCGGGGGGAGCGTGCTGCATGGCTTGTGGACTCTTAGTTCCCTGACCAGGGATCAATTCTGGGCCCTGGCAGTGAAACCATTGGTCCTCCACGGAATTTCCAGAAGCATCGTCTTAAAATATTTGGTCCCTGAATCAATGAGTTGACTGCAAGGACAATTTTCTGTACTATGAAAGTTTCCCAGTTGGTTCATTATCCCTAAAACCACCATAAGTAGGCTTCTGTTTTATTGGATTCATAATAGTTTTAAACCATTCTTTCTGTGAAGCTGACAGATGGCCAGCAGCAAGCAGTAAGCATTCTCTACTCTATCTCAGTGGTTTGTTTTTTTTTTTTTTTTGAGTTTGTCTGGCAAGTGTTTAGCAGTTAAGTGGTTCCAAGTACTGACTTGCACACCTGACAGAGGAGCCTCCTGAGAGGGATGGGGGTTGATTATCCCTGGGTCAGATACCAGCTGGACATGCTGAGCTGTCTGTCAGTTTGGGGCATCTTATCAGCAGTCAGATTCATTTACACCGGTTTTTTTGCAAGTCATGGAATTATTCTAAGCATTGCAATGCAGCAGTCAGGCAAGACCCTTCACAGATGCTTCCTGAACCCCGTGCCATTTACCTGAGCCTCATTAATTGGCTTGTATTGCATGTGTTGTTCAGGTTTACCCCACTGAGAATTTTATGAGTTCCATAAAGAGGGTATCTGTTTTAAGAGGAAGGTGTTTTACTGGAAAGTTTTTCAATTTAGAGATGAAGCATCACTACCTAGAGGAGAATAAGGACAGGAATCAGCAGGGCTTCTTCTCAGAAGCCATGCACACAGGAAGAGAGTAGAGGATGGTATTTCAGATGGTGAAGAAGACCCCCACCAGTCGAGAATTCGGTATTCAGTGAAGTTACCTGGCAAAGGCGCAGGAGACACAGAGACTTTCTCAGACCAACAAAAAGAGACTTCATCTCAAGCAGGCCTGTCTGGCAGGGAATGTTGAAAGAAGTTCCTCAGGGTAGAAGGAAAATGATGCAGGTCAGAAACTCGGATCTCCATAAAGAAGAGTATGAGAGAAGGAATATATCAAGACGGAATACATTTTTAGTTTTGTTAAATTCATCCGAAAGTTAACTGTGTGTTTCAGTCTGTCACAGTCATGCTGCCCTGGGTGAAGCTGGCTTGGGGAAGTGGGAGCTGAAGGGGCGGCCGAGTCACCAGGGATGGGAGGGAGGAATTGGGATGCCCTTCGCAGGACCTGCACCCTTCAAACTGCAGTGTTGTTTGAAGACGGACTTAAGTTAGTTACAAAGTGCGTGCTGTAAGCTCTAGGGTAGTCACAGAAAAGAAGTGTAGTTGATCCACTGAGAGAGTGAGCATGCAGTCTTGGAGAGCGTTCACCTCCTCCTGTGGGGAGGGAGACAGAGCAGCAGCGGCCGGGAGGGGAGGACTGCATGAGAAATCAAAAACACAGAACTGTCTGAAAGCTTTACAGACCGTCTCGGGATTTGAAATTAGAAACAGTGTGCATTTTTAATATCCTTCTAGGAAAAGGTCCGTAGCCCATCAATGTTTAATGCCCAGATTATCATAGGGAGCTGAGCAGTTCTCTGTGGCTTCCAGTCTGGTCTGGAAGAAGTTCTATTTTAGAACCGTCTTTGGGACATGATCCTGCTGTGGAACAAGAGCCCTGAAGTCCTTGCCTTTTCTCTGCCCTGTGAACAGATGCATTTGATACAAGAAAAGTGCCCTGGGTTATCTGCCCCCTTGTATACATGCCATTTTCAAGGGCTATACGCCATTTGGTAATTATAGATTCTTTTACTAGTTTTCTTTCTAGATTTTTTGTAGAATTAGCTGTAGGCTTTCTTTAAGGTGGTTCTCTTATAGACAGAGAAAGGGAGTAGAACTCACATCATCCCCCCGCCCTTTTTAAACATCATGTGAGCAGTGATGCAGCTGAGATGGTCGTCAGCTTGTGGTTGAGTTACCCTGTATCACCAGGGAGATTTAGTAGGACAACAGGGTGTGGGGAGGCCCTGGGGGTGGGGGGACAGGGAGGCATCTTTTATCCCTGTATTGTTTAGAACTACCATGCACGTTGACAGTAAAAGCCAGGGTGTCTTGTCCATTTTATTATTGTTTTCACGCATCTGGACCCACACCGTCCAGTAGGATCTTCTGTGATGTTGGAAGCGTGTGGCATCCACATCGTGTCCGACAGCCACTGTGACTGTGAGCGCCTCAGATGTGGTCAGCGTGAGTGTGGAACTTGATGTTTAATTTCACTGAGTTTAGATTTAAAGGGATCTCAAAACAGGGGCTCTATAACAACCTAGAAGGGTGAGACGGGAGGGAGGTTCAGGAGGAAGGGGACACGTGTACCTGTGGCTGACTCATGTTGATGTTTGGCAGAAACCAACAAAATTCTGTAAAGCGGTTATCCTTCAATTAAAAAAAAATGAATTCAGGAAAAAAAAAACAACAACAGCCCCATGTGGCTGGTGGTCACTGTCTTGGATAGCGCAGGATGGGCGAGGCCTCCTGTTGCCTGCGCCCTCAGCCCCGCTGCCTGGAGACCCTCGCGCCAGCCAGCTCTCAGGCCGCCCCTCACCTTTCAGTGTCGGCACCACGACTAGAGGTAGATGCCAGATGAAGTGCTGTGACAGATGTGAGCGCCTCGCTGGCAGCGCAAGGAGCAGTGCAAGCGTGTAAAAGAGCGTACTCTTACTGGATGCCTACTGTGTACCAAAGATGCGTGCACCGCATCCCAGCTGTGCCCCTTTCCTGGGTTTATTCCTCCCTTGGGGTGCACGTTGGCCAGCCCCAGGGCTGAACGGAGATCCCCTCTCCACGTGTGATTACAAAGGGACATGATGCCACAGACAGAGGATTGGTATTTTCAGATTAGAGGTAGCAAAGTGGTTTCTGCCCTCTTAGGGGCTAGTCTCTGGCCTGTGGTAAGTTGATATTTATGTCAGCCACTCTCTGCATCTTTGCTTCCTCTGGCTGTTTCTAGTGGGAGTCCCATGTGTCTGGGGCACTTGGGGCATCGAGGACTTGTGGAGGAGAAAGGGGTCGCCTCCTCTGCCTGTATCACAGAGCTGACTGGTTTCGCCAGGGCTAGGACTAGCCCGACTTGTGAAAGTGTTAGTCACTCAGTCGTGTCTGACCCTTTGCGACCCTTTGGACTGTAGCCTGCCAGGCTCCTCTGTCCATGGGGTTCTCCAGGCAAGAATACTGGTAGATAGGATCACTTAGGGAGGAGGGCTGGTGTTCTGACAGCCGTTGATATGGTTGTCCCTGATGCCAGGGGCCTAAAGGACATCCTGGAAGCAGGGCCATCAGGCCAGAAGAGAACTGTCACTTGGAACTGGGGTCGTAGCAGCTGATACACCAGGCTAGGAGTTCCGCTTCCTTTAATAAAACCTGCCTGTCTTCCTGCCAAATAGTATGGAGCCGCCCATGAGTTAATCAGCATTCCTCCTTAAAATACCTCATACTTGGAACTCGCTTAATTTGACATTTGCTGCTTTTACATTTGAACGTTTCCTGGAAATGTGACAGGGATGTAGAGTCAGCTTTTCTGCTTTTAATTGGTACCTGAGTAACCATGACTCCAATTGTTGATAATTGGTAAATTTGGTAACAGAATTATTCTTTGCTTTCTTTTTTTTGCTTTTGTTTTTGACTTTCTGTGCCTCTTCCTTGGGGTGGTTGAGGGGGTAGGAAGGGAGGGACTGTTTGTTCCCAAGACTCACTCATATCAGTGAAGAGAAAGTGATCAGTTTTCTATTGGCTTTTGTCCCCAAACCGTGTCGTCATCACTAGTTGTGCTTATTTGAATCATTTAGCTTCTCCTCTCGCTCCTGAACTAAGTGCCTGAAGGTACCACCTTCACACCCACTGCATGCTTAGTCAGCATGGTGTCCACATGGGGAGCAGGCTGGTACAGGGTGATGTGGGAGCAGAGGTGTGGGGCATGGTCGGGAAGGTAGGGGCCTGTGTTATTACAGGATGGGGTAGACTCAGCTGACCATTGGGCAGGCACCAGCCATACCTATTCATGAAGATTAAATAAAAACACGTTCCTTCTTTATGACTCAGAAGTATTTCATTGTATTACTGATACACACACACCACATCTTCCTTATCCATTCATCTGATGACAGGCACTTGGGTTGTTTCCATATCTTGGCAGTTGTTAATGATGCCCTGATGAACAGTGAGGGGCGGGGTTGCAGGTTTCTTGTTGAGTTAGTTTTTCATATTCTTTGGTCAAGGTGGTGGCTTCCCTGGTTGCTCAGAACGTAAAGGATCCACCTGCAATGCAGGAGACCTGGGTTTGATCCCTGGGTTGGGAAGATCCCCTGGAGGAGGGCATGACAACCCACTCCAGTATTCTTGCCTGGAGAATCCGCATGGATGGAGGAGCCTGGCAGACCGCATTCCATGGGATCACAAAGAGACACAACTGAGCGACTGGGCACATACAGACTCGTTGGGCAAATGATCAGAAGTGGGATGATGGCTGGATGATACGTTAGTTCTACTTAGTTTTTTGAGATGCCTGCTTAACTGTTTTCCTGGTGGTGGTGAGTATGCTGTAAGGTGTGGAGAAGTAGAAATAGAATTAAAATTTTGTATACATGAAACATACAAAGTTATAAACCAACGTTACTTCAGTTAAAAAAAATTAAATGAAGACGATAGTGCAAAAGCATATTTTCCCTTAGCTAGCCCTGCCGGCCACATTTCAGGCACTCAGTGGTCACATGTGTCTCCTGGCTGCTGCTGTCCGTGCAGACCAGGACATCTCTGTCACAGAGCAAGTCCTAGTGGACAGGGCCGGGCAGGACGTTTTGGTGATGAGCTTGATTTGTCCAGCTGCCAGGTATTGCACAATATCTCCTCAGGCTGTTCTGACTGCAGGGACACCACGGGGAGCAGGGAAGGCCTGGCACTCACGGAACCACCATCACAGTGGGGACGTAGCACAAGAAGCTGAGACAGAAATCCCCATGTGACACATGTCAGGCCTTCTCTGCCCACTGCCACTGGGGGCCACGGGTCTGTCCCTCAGGTCAGCAGGAAGAGAGATGGTTAAGCAGCATGTTTTACAGAAGGGGAGTGCAGAGCAGCTCAGCCCCGCACATCCTGTCATCAGTCTCTTACGCTCTCTGAGCCGCATTTTCTTCCATTTGAGTAGAGAGGCTTTTAGTCCCCATCCTACGGAGCAGCAGTGAGGATGCAGAAACAAGAGCTACTTGTACAGCTTGTACAGCTCAGCACTCAGCATTAGATGGAGACTCCATTACTCTCATCTCTTCCATCACAGAGATGGTTTAGATGCTTGAAAAGCAACTTCAGCTGGAGGCAGCGGGAGGGAGGCCTCTTCCGGGAACAGGAGCAGTGGCCTCCCCCGAGCCCAGCACCCACGAGGGATGCCGCAGAGCCCAGAGGACGCTCCCAGCGCGCCCCTGGTGTACAGGGAGTGCTCAGCAGACCTGTACTGCACGTGCTTTTACGGATCTGATGTATACCGAGGCTCCGTTGGCCTCTGTGTAAATAGCACACCTCTACTCATGAGCCTCTGTTAGAATTCTCCAGGTGAACTGTGGTGGGTGTCAGGTCCGGCCCCCGCAGTGCATTTCCCCCAGCTCAGGCCTGCGAATGTTTGAGCGAGTCAGGTCACCTGCTGGGACAGCCCTGTCTTGGGGGGAGGGGACAACAGCCTCTTGCCAGGTCAGACAGGATAGCCAGATGACACCTGTGGTCTCTATGTCTTTGTCGCAGATCTCCTCTGGTCTCCCCCACCCTTCTGGTCACACTGACCCCAGGTGCCTGCCCTCGATGGGAGGGTCCCATGTGGGTGATTGAAATGCAGGTCACTGAGGACATTCATAAGAGTGAACAGCTCTGTCTTGGTGAGATCTAGAAAAGAGTTACTTACTGTGCTCCTAGGTAACTGCTTTTTTCTTTGCTTGTCATTAAAAAAACAAAAACAAACAAAACACCTGAGAAACTAGAGGAAAATCTTATAACCAAAGTAGAGCAAATCTTTAAGAAATGATTAAACAACATTACATTGAAACATTAAATACAGAAAACTATATTTTACTTCTCTTAATGGAGCGATTTTAATTTCTCATTTGTAGTCTTTTTCAGATAGTCACATAACCTTTATTTTGGTGTAACCACCACATACTTCTTCTAATTAAAACTCTTCTTAAATATCTTCATTGAGGGTGATTCGTTTTTATGTTTATCATTTTTGTGTTTACATACTAGTTGTTAAATCACTCTAAGTTCCTAACTCTCCTTTATGGTGGGACATCTAGATTATCTTACATTTTTTCACAGTTGTAAGTAACACCAAAGTGAACATCTTTATTCTAATAATGCTTTTTTTACATAAGAGAAATTGTAAGAAATGAATATGAACACATTTATGGCTCGTATGTATAAGCAAGTCAGTAAAACTTCATCGGAGCACACATGGAATTTTACTGTTCTGTTGGGCTTTTCTAGGATTTGCTCATATATTTGTTTTTGACAATAATCACACAGTTCCTCGTGTGACATCCTCGGAAGAGAGTACCTGGTGACAGGTGCCGTGAAAGAACTACCTGCTGCTGTGGTGGTGAAAAAGCTGCTTCTGCTTTCCTGTAATTTTTTTTTTAAATTGATTTGTTTTTGACCATGCTGGGTCTTTGTTGCTGCGCAGACTCGTCTCTAGTTTCCGAAACGGGGGACTGCTCTCTAGTTGCAGTGCACAGCCTTCCCATTTGCCGTGACTTCTCTTATTGGGAAGCAAAGGCTCTAGGGCACGTGGGCTTCAGTAGTTGCTACGCATGGGCTTGGTGTGTTGGGGCTCCTGGGCTCTAGAGCACAAGTTCAGTAATTGTGGCCCACAGACTTAGATGCTGCACAGTCTGTGGGATCTTCCTGGATCAGGGATCAAACCCTTGTGTCCTGCACAGGTAGGCAGGTTCTTTATCACTGAGCCAGCTGGGAAAGCCCTTCCATGGTGTGTTACGGAACGTTCCTAACAAAGGTCAGTACATCAGTAAAGCACCAGTTAATCTATTGGCTGTTTCATTCATTAACTCAGTGATGCACGGGGTACCAGGTTTTCTCATCAGGGACTGTGAGCCCCAGAGAGTTATTGTCCCAAGGGTGTGCAGGGGGTTGTCCCCTGCCTGATGCCTCACACACAAGACAGCACTCAGTGTCTGCCTGTGGCCAGAGGGGACGATGTCACCAACAAGCTTGGCCTAATGAATCTGTGAGAAATTCCCTGATCAGGAGCGCATAGCATTTAAAAACAATGCAAATGGCCTTCCCTAAATAGATCAGTCCCTGATCTTTCATCCTGTCTTTGCTAGATTCTGGCGATGTTCTTTGAGCTTTTTAGGCTTTTACAGTGATAGAGTTTTTGCTCTTAAGACTTTAGGCTTTTCCTTCATCCTGTGTGGTCAGCCAAAGGTTGGAGCAAAAGAGCCGGGGGCTGCCCGTGTGAGCTGAGTGCTCTCAGGAAGGCCTTCTGGCATGGAGGGTCCTGGGGAGCCACTAGGATGGCACCCCTTGGGACTCAGGCCGGCACACAGGTCACGTAGGAGTTAGCACTTGCCTAACCTCAGCGTCCTAGACGCAGCAGTCTGGTTTTCTTCGGTAAGCATCTGCTGAGTGGGTGATGTTCTGGGCGCTTGTTTTGGTCTCAGCTCCTAAGTAATCATCTGTAAGTCCTGCAGATTGCTGATTTGTGCATCTGTCAGATGAAACACGTCGAGTGCACGGATGATTCCGAGAAGGAACAAAACTCACTCCATAGTCGATTTAAAGGACCTTTTAGAGTCGTTTGTTTTGCATACCACTAAAGCAGTGTGATGCCCGAGGTCCATTTTAAAGCCCCGTTATGTAACCTTATCATTGCTATAGGAGGCATTTCTCTATAATCATTTTAATCTGTTGCATAATAAATGTTTAAAGAACCTCTTCTTCAACTTCTGTGCCAAAGGATTTTTAGAGTAAGTGTCTCCTTGTATGTTCTTCAAAAACAGAACAGAGAGGTGAAGCAGAAGTGCCCAGAGAAGAGACCCTTTCATTGGTCTTTTGAGCCAAGACAGAGGGAAGGGCTGACCATCTTTTCACAGAAGAAAGGCTTGGTCTCCATTCTGGGGCCTCTGAGTCTCCCCATCTGTGTAGAACATCCCCCCTTACCCCCATAACAAGCTCCCCTTCCTTAATTTTAATTTTCTTGGCAATTCAGCCCCTCACATGGATGCCATTACCTATCTCCTGTTATAAATTCCGCTTTCCCTGCTTTCCAGATGAGGCAGATGTTGAATCCAGAGTGAATTAGGGAAGTTGGCTCATTTAGCAGCTTTGGATGAAGACCCGAGGCCAGCTGGAGGAGCCAAACTGGTGTCAATACTGAGGTCGTAGAGCCGGCGGTTACCACGGGCCACACCGCGTCCTTGGGGCCACCCAGCTGCCAGTGACCGGCAGCAGGACGGTCTTAGATGTCTCTGCATCGGGGGTGCTGAAGGGGATTGCACTGTTCCGAGGATGGGGATCGGAGGCAGAGCTGTCACTATTTCTGCTGGAGGACAGATGGGGTCTGGAATAAGTCAGGAGAGGAAATTGTCAGTAAAATGCTTTAAAGAACTGGCAAACTGATGTCCTTGTCAGCACATGTCTTTGCCGTGTCCCTAAGGTTTTCCTCATTGTCACTGGTGGTTCCTGTTCCCAGTGCTAGTTTTTGTCCCTGAGCTCGAGGACTTGGCCCCAGCCTGGAGCAGGCTCGGCCTCAGCTGCCCACTGTGATCTAGAGGCCTCTTCCTGGATCCAACCCAACCTCACCCTTCATGCTTCTTGAGTTTCTTTTTTATTTGCTCTGATGTCCATCTTCAAGTCATCTTTTTTTTTCCCTAAGAAGAACGTTTGGAAAGTAAATGTTCTTAGAAATCTGAACTGTCTATCTTGTCCTTACAGTTGACGGTTGGTTTGGATGAACACAGAGGTGTAGGTTCAAAATCCTTCATGATTCTCGAGGCTTTTCTCCTGCCTCTGGGGACGCTTGCAGATTGGTCCCATTTTCATCCCTTTCTTGGTAGCTTTCTTGTTTCCTCCCGGGATGCTGTGGGGACCTTTTTCTTTGGTGTCCTGCAGTTCCATTAAGATGTGTCCAGTTTGCCTCTTGCTTATTAGTAGTCCAGGAGTCCCTAAATCTCAGTGCTCTAGCTTGCCTTTAGCTCTGGGAAGTTTCTTCCTCCTGTTATTATTATTATTGTCACTGTTGTTGACTTTCACCCGTTTATTTTTCTGTTCTCTCTTTCTGGAAAGCCTAGAGGTCACTTTATAGTTATTATAGATTGCTCCTCTGTCTTAAACTTTTTCAGTGTTTTCTGTGTCTTTTTCTGTTATTTTTCTCCCTGGGACAATGATTAAACTCTTACCTTCCAGCCCTTGTACTGAATTTTAAGTTCTGTTAGTCATGTTTTAAGTATCCATGAACTCTCTTTGTTGTTGTTGTTCTGCCCCAGCTAGTGTTTTCGTTTCTTTTTCTTTCTCTGTTTTTAGGGGTATTATGTCTTCTTTTCTGTTTTTTTTCAGTTTTGTTGAGATGCAATTGACATACAATATTGTATAAGTTTAAAGTGTACACCATAATGATGTGACTTACATACATCATGAAATGATGACCATATTAAGTTTAGGAAGCATCTGTCATCTCATATAGATGCAAAATTAAATCAATAGAAAAAATTGTTTTCCTGCTGATGAGAACTCTTAGATTTAACTCTCTGAACAGCTTTCATATACAACATACAGCAGTGTTAATTGTACTCATGTTGTACATTACATCCCGTTGCTTATTCATCCTATAACTAGAGGTTTGTGGCATTTGGCTGCCTTCATGCAATCCCCCCAGCGCCTTTCCCCTGTGGTGACCACAGATCTGATCCCTTTTTCTTTGGGTTTGCTTTTGAAGCATAATTTGACCTATAGTACAGTGTTAGTTGGGGCTTCCCACATGGCTCAGCAGTAAAGAATCTGCCTGCAGTGCTGGAGACGCAAGAGACATGGGTTTGATCCCTGAGACAGGAAGATCCCCTGGAGGAGGGCATGACAACCCACTCCAGTATTCCTCCCTGGAGAATTCCATGGACAGAGAAGCCTGGGGGCCTACAGTCCATGGGGTCACAAAGAATCGGACACAACTGAAGTGACTGAGCGTGCGTGCACAATGTTAGTTCCTGTTACACAACAGAATGACTGGATATGTCTGTATGTTTCAAAATTGTCACATTTAGTTACCATTGGTCACCATGCAGGGTATTATATGATTCTTGACTATATTCTCCCTCATAGCTCATTTATTTTGTAGCTGGAAGTCTGTGCCACTTAATCCTCCTTTCTTTCCTCCCCCAACCCTCTGGCAGCCACCTGTTGGTTCTCTCTATCTATAACTCTGTTTTGTAATGTTTGTTCATTTATGGTTCTTTTAGATTCCACATAGAATTGAAATCAAACAGATTATGCCTTTCTCTGTCTGATTTATTTCACTTAGCCTAATACCTTATAGGTTTATACCATGTTGTTGCAAGATTTCATCCTTTTTTAAGGCTGAATAATATTTAATTATATATACATATTATATATATATATACACGCACACACACATACACACAATGAAAATGTGATATATACATATCACATTTTCTTTATCCATTTGTCTATGAGTGGATACCTAGGTTATTTTTGAATCTTGGCTATTGTAAATAATGCTGCAATGGATATAGGGGTGCATATATTTTTCCTAATTAGCTTTTTTGTTTTTTTTCAGATAAATACCCAGGAGTAGAATTTCTAGATCATATGGTAATTCTATTTTTAATTTTTCGAGGCCTCTCCATACTGTTTTCCATAGTGACTGCACCAATCAATTTACATTCTCTCCAACAGTGTAAGAGGTTTTTCATTTTTCCACATCCTTGCCAACACTTATCTGTGTTCTTTTTGATGACAGCCATTCTGACAGGTGTGAAGTGGTATCTCCTTGTGGTTTTGATTCATGGAGGGGGTAGAGGGCTTAGTAGTGTTGTCTTTTTAATGCCCTCTGAAAATATTGATTGGGTTTTTAAGTGCTCGTTTCTGTTCACAGAGTTATCTCTGCTCAGAGTCAGCGGTCCTGCTCAGTCTACCTGATCCTTCTCTTGAGCTGTGGGTGCTCCCCCAGGTGTCTGGATGCTCTTGGCTGGCTGGCTGTGCCTAGGGATGCTGACCCAAGTCAGTTAATTAGGTGGTTGGTGGGTGGGCAGTCAGTTTACAGGAAGGTCAGTTTGGTCTCCAGTGCTTGTGTTCCCTGGATCGGAGGCCAGTGGGGCACACAGCCTATGCGCATATGTGGGCAGGAACCTCAGAGAAACAGTGCAGGACTCCTCATCGACTCAGGTTTTGAAAAGGTCTGAGCAAGAGGTGGGAAAGGGTGCTTAACCAAGGGGCAAACTGGAGAAAGCAACTCTCTCCTGTAACATAAACTGAGATTTCACAGCAATTCTGAGAACGGTATTTTTGTTGTTGTTTGTTTGTATTTGTTTTAAAAAGTTATTTTTATTTCTCAACCATTTCTCACATCAAGGACATCTTGCAGTGTCTGGATACCATTTCGGTTTTAACAGGTGGTGGGAGAGGGAGAAAGTGCTGCTAGCTTCTCGTGAGTAGCGGCCTGGGATGCGGCTAAACACCCTGAGACCCACAGAGCATCCCGCACAACAAAGGGTTAGCGCTAGTTAGTGTTAGTCACTCAGTCTCGTCTGATTCTTGGCGACAGCATGGACTGTAGCCCGCCAGGCTCTTCTGTCCATGGAATTCTCCAGGCAAGAATACTGGGCAGAGTGGGCTGCCATGCCCTCCTCCAGGGGATCGTCCCAGTCCAGGGGTCGAACCCACGTTTCTTGTGTCTCTTGCATTGGCAGGTGAGTTCTTTACCACTAGCATCACCTGGGAAGCTCTTTTAATTGGTGAAGAGATGGGAAGTCTGTTAAATAGGTTTTGATTCCCGCAGCCGTAAATATTCCATAGCAATGCCTCAGAGTCAGTCTATAGAGAAAGTCTTGTAATGGATTGAGAGCCTCTTTTTTGTGGACGTTTAGATTGCTCCAGTTTTTACTGCTGTAAAAACCAATTCATTGAACACCCTTTTGTATGTATCTTTGTGTACTAAGCCACTTATTTTCCACAAGATAAATTTTAAGAGGTGAAATTATTGGGTCAAAATGTGGAGACACTTGCTGTGGGTTGCCAGATTGCACCCCTAACGTCCAAACTAACTCTCCATCAGCATCATGTAATGTTCCTTTTCTTAAACCCTCATGAAGGCTGAGTATTATCATTGTTTAATCCTTGTCAACTTGGTGGATTCTAAATTGCATCTGATTGTTTTATTTGTATCAGTTTAATTGCTGGTGAAGTTGAGCTCTTTCTCATAAGCTTATTAGGCATTGGCATTTCTTCCTATGTAAAAAATTGCCTAGGAACATGAATTTCAGATCCTGATTGATTCATTTCTTGTTTACATTTCTATTTTCTTTTTCACTGATTAGTTTTGGGACTTGCATAACTCAATTTTAGGCTACATTACTTAATATAATTTCCTTTATTTGTCTCTCAAGAGGCTGGAGTTCTATGAGTAAGTTATTTATGCATTTATTTTTTAAGGATGGGAATGGCCATGATACATTCTGAAGACTTGCAAGTTTGGGGACACCCTGGTGACTGGGGATGTTTGGGTCGTCATCTGTTGCCTTCAGGTTCTATAGGTGTCTTCCAGTGGCTGGTTGGCCTTCCTCCCTTACCCACATGTCTGTCTGTCATCATGCAGCCGTCCTTTCATTCATGGGATACCCAGGTCACTAGTGCTTTACTGCTGCCTCTCTGCTGGCATTTAGTCATGTGGAAGAGAAGGTGATGCTCTCCGTGTGGATTTCTCTAAATTTCCCTGACGGCTGGTCCTTCCAGGATACACTTGAGCCCATGGGATGTCCTTCTGTAATGTCTTTACTTATTGCTTTCTCAGTATCTGCTCTGATCTCGCCTTTTCTCCCTTCCTACACGTGACTTCCAAGTTTCTGCTGTCTTTGCTTATCATCTTTTCCTCTGCGTATTAGGATTACACGAATTGATTTTCCTGAGTCATTAATTTCTTTCCGTACTATTGGATCTGTGGTTAACTATATCCAGTGTATGAGTTTTCTTTCTTAAATTTTAAATTGCCTATTCAAGTAATTATGTGCATAATTAAAAATACTTAACACATAAAGGCTTGTAATAAAAATACCCTTTTTTGGCCTGTTTTCCCTCGTCCTTGTTCTCTTCCCCACAAGCAAGGACCTCTAACATACTTTAAGCTGTTTCCTTGGGTCCTTTCCCTCTTTATCCCTAAATAATAAACTTTTACCGTTTCTTGATGTACTAAGTTCTGACATTATTTATCTCGCATTACTGTAGAGGAGGAACCCGCTCTGTTCACATCCCCCATCTTTCCAGTGTTGTGACATCATTTTAATTGAATCAGTAAATGGTTTTATGTTGCCATGACCCCATGACTGTGGTCACCCCAGGGCCCAAGTTATATCCTATGTTTTTTTTTTCTCTTGTTCAGTCTTTTGCTTTTCTGGGCGTGTGTACTTATGTTTTCTTCTTGAGATCCTGCTGAAAGCACTGTGTTTTCTCCTCCTGCTCCCAGACCTCTGTTTCTAAGCATTATCTCTCTCTCTAGGCCCTTTCTGGAAAATCCCATGGGTGGTGGAGCCTGGTAGGCTGCAGTCCACAGGGTCGCGAAGAGTCGGACGTGACTGAGCGACTTCACTTTCACTTTTCACTTTCATGCATTGGAGAAGGAAATGGCAAGCCACTCCAGTATTCTTGCCTGCATAATCCCAGGGACGGGGGAGCCTGGTGGGCTGCCGTCTATGGAGTCGCATAGAGTTGGACACGACTGAAGCAACTTAGCAGCAGCAGCAGCAGCAGCAGCAGGCCCTTTCTGGGAGCCCCTCTGGAGCCCTTGCGCCCCCCACCCCCCACCCCCAATGTGGACAGGTAAACCCCTGGCTTTGACCTCTCTGTGGGTCATGTGCGCTGTTTTTCTGCAGCCCATGTCTTCCTCTTTTCTGGATTATTACGTTGCTCCAGATCTCCTCTGCTGGCATTTGTGCAACATGTGAGACCAAGTGGGGCAGAGGAAAGGTTCCCCCCTCCCCTTTTTTAAGAGTCTTGCAAATTGAAGAAACATTTTGAATCATTTAAAGAGCACTGTTAGTTTCAAATGCTCATGAAAAGTTTTCTGTTACCAATTATGCGCTGGAATACCAACACTGAAATGGTTTTAGTGTCTCCTTAAACTTTGCTCTCCAATGATTAACCAGACACGTGCTGACAGTGAGCTCAGTATCAACTCCAGCCCGAGATAGATGTTGACTAAACTAGGCGCCTGTTATTTCTGCCTCCGAACGAACAGCAGTGGCCCAGAGAGGTTAGCTGTCGCCCGTCACTCTGGAGATTTTCCAGTGAAGGAAGGGCCCAGGACACAGGCGTGAGGAGGGCTGTTGGGTCCTTTTCCGCAGTGGGGTGGGGAGGGGGTGGTCAACATAACCAAACTCTTGGACGCTGAAATGCATCGTTTGCCATGTCTGGGCGACCAGTCTTCAGAGCATTCACCTGTATGATGAGATGTCACAGGACTGTAAACCGCATCCCTCAAGCCCCTTGAATGGGGGGACCCTCGTCTCCCCCATGGCCCTCCAGTATCCCAGGTGCCGACTGGTGGAGAATGCGGGGTAACACCGGCCAGTGACACAGGGAGTGCGCACGTGAGAACCTGGCTCATCTCAGAGCATCTGAAGTGCTCTGGTGTGGGTGCCCCCGAAGTGAGAGGCTTCGGTTCAGGTAGTTAACGTGGATAGTCTTCCCAAGGGGCACAGGGAGGGTGGACACCAGATGGGGAGGGGGAGCCAGCGTGTGACCCCTGGGCACCCCCTGGGGGACCAAGGTCATCTCCAGAGGTGCTCACCTTGGGACCATCTGTGCTCCAGCCAGGCCTGTGGGCATCTTCACGATGAAGGTGCAGATGTTCCAGCAGGAGGTCAGAAGTTGTGGGCTGGTGGGGAGCTGTCCTAACCCTGCAGGGACCCCAGCAGCCTCCACTGCAAGGATAGAGAAGCCCACACCTGGGCTGGTAGGCAGCTGTCCTAACCCTGCAGGGACCCCAACAGCCTCCACTGCGAGGATAGAGAAGCCCACGCCTGGGCTGGCGGGCAGCTGTCCTAACCCTGCAGGGACCCCAACAGCCTCCACTGCGAGGTTAGAGAAGCCCACGCCTGGGCTGGCGGGCAGCTGTCCTAACCCTGCAGGGACCCCAACAGCCTCCACTGTGAGGATAGAGAAGCCCACGCCTGGGCTGGCGGGCAGCTGTCCTAACCCTGCAGGGACCCCAACAGCCTCCACTGCGAGGATAGAGAAGCCCATGCCTGGGCTGGCCTCCATCCCACGATGGCCCGAAACAAACCACCCGGTGTGTCGCATCGCCCGCAGGGAAGGCTGGGTGGGTGGGGGGACAGGCAGCTGAGTAGGAATAAGGCGGAGACAGCAAGCACCCCACCTTCACCCACCACTCTGCATGCCAAAGAGGGTTTTTGTAAACAAGGGGGAAATCAGAAAATGAAATTAGCTTGCACGATTTCAGATGGGAACGGATACCTCCTTGCCTGACTTCTCCCCGCCCCCCCACCTCCCCGCTTTTTTAAATTCCCACGAAAACCTCAAGCAGAGTTAATAATGTATGAAAATTAGGTACCATGTGTGTACTTTGCTTTGTTATGTTTTTATTAAGCAGCCAGTTGATTTAAAAATAACAGCGCAACAGCTGACATAATGGCAGACGGCTTGGCGTGTATGGCAACATCCTCTTTGAATGTTGTCAGATTTTCCATTACACAAGGACACTTAAAAAAAAAAGGCTTTCAGAATTATCACATAATAGGAAATTATCTCAAGTTACAGTTTGATAAAACAAATTGCCCAACACAAATTCCAGTTTTTAAAGATGGCTCGGTCAGTTAGAACTAGTCCACGGAAGTTGGTTTCTACAGATTATTTAAAATCCCACCGTAGACTCACGCTTCTGTCTTCCTGGAGTTTCTCTAGGCTACTGGGGTTTGGCCTACCCCCCTCCTTTTTTTTTTACCTTCTTTTCTGTCCCCTTCCTGTCCTCTGCCCTCTGGCCTGTTCAGGCAGCAGGAGAAGTCGCAGGTCGTGGGCCCAGAGGTTTCCAGGACTGCAGCAGGTGCCCCGCCTCTGAGGGTTCCGCGGGCTGGCTCGGGGCTTCGGGCTGAGGTGGGTGCCCTCTCCCAGGTTTCCAGCACCAGCCTGTGTCGTTTCTTGAGGGATCCCTGCCCATGGTGGAGGGGCTGCAGGCTTCTTTGGTCACTGCAGGGACCGGTGGGCTTTCCTGCACCTCCGTGGTGGGGCTGGATGGCTGCCTCGTGTGTGTGTGTGTGTGTGTGTGTGTGTGTGTGTGCGCACACGTGTGTGTGCGTGTGCGTGCGCACGTGTGTGTGCGTGTGCGCGTGTGTGTGTGTGTGTGTGTGTGTGTGTGTGTGTGTGATTGCACCTGACCCCCAGGAGGCTCACCGTCGGTGGAGCATTGCTCTGCTCCACAGCACATCTTCCTTACTGTCTCGGGTGTGTTAATTAGCCAGCAAACAGTCGTCTGGTGTCAGTGCATTTGGTGGATCTCCAGGGTGAGAGAGTGGTCAGCAGGCTGGTTTCAGTGAGTTGGCACAGTCAAGGCATCTTTCCTGGTGGCAGGAGTTGGTAGATACAGGAAGGATGGCGAGCTTGTGGAGGGAAGGTTCTAGAGCTGTTGAGAAGGACTCATGGGCTGCTGGGTGTGGGGCATTTTGTCTCTTAGCTCCTGTCCTTACTTTCGAGGGGACATGCCAGCCATGTCCCCTGCTCAGCAGCTTCCTGGGGTTGCCCGCTTGTGCCTCCTGATGGCAGCAGGTGTGGGCCAGCGTCTGTGGAGCCATCGTTACCTCGTGGTGTTTTAAAACGTAATTGCAGAGGAGACATTTGATCTCGATGACTTGCACCATAAGACTTGCTTGGAATCTTTGCAAGGGGTGGGTTGGAGCAGAACTTTTCCATCTACACCACGGTCTATAAAAATCTGAGTAACTGACTTCACGGGGCTTGAGCTTTTCTTTTGTTATTTCCTTCACTCTCTGATTAGATTCTGTTCATGTGTAGGACAGAACAGTCTGACAGGAAATAACCAGCATTAAAATATCTCAAGGACAAGAGTGTACCTGGCACCACCCTCGTAAGGACAGCACAGGGTTGGCTGCCCCAGTGCTAGGGCTGACCTCAGAAGCCCCTGTCCAGGTGAGCTTTGGCTCCTAAGGAGCCAGGTCGACAGGAAGCTCGGCTGGGAGTCCGGAGGCCTGGCGCTTTCCCCGGCCTGGCCATGGCCTTGAGCTTGCTCTCTCAACTGACTCCACCCCTCCGTGGTGCTCAAAATCAGTCTGGGAATAAGATGACCTGCTCTTGACTTCTCAGAATGCTCAAGGTGACAAATTGGTTGTCACCATCTAAGGGGCCGTTTCCCTGGTGTGAAGACTGACTTTTAAGGGAGGAAATTAACATTTCAGGTTACACTCGTGGGCCCTTTGAGGAAGGAGGTGCTCCTTTTAGTCAGCTGTCGTCTTAAAGTGAAGAAAAGACCTGAAATGGTTTTTGTGGGATTTGTGAGAACGTACAGAAACACTTAGAAGTTGTAATTATTCACACCTTTTTGCGAAATCGTGTTGGAAGCAAGTCTGAGGCACCGTCTTGCTCCAGGAGGGACCTTCCGTCAGGGGTTCCTGGGTACCTGTTATGTTCAGAAATGTCTTGTAAAGAAATCACTTTTCTCGGTCCCCTCCAACACGGCTGCTCGCGCCTGTCAGCTGGGTGGTAGGGCGTTCCCGAGAGAGGCGGGCGTGTGGTGGTAGCAGCAGACACACGTCTCTGTGTCCCCTCTCACACCCTCCCAGCCTGGACTGGTGTCCCCAGCCGCAGAGCCACGCCTTCCGCTCAGCTTCCCTGGAAAGAGCAGAATCTCAAGGCGGCTGGAATTCTGACTGCATGGACCACGGTGCGAGTCCTGGAGTGGCTGGTGTCTGCAGCAGCCTGGGGGTGCTCCTTCATCTCGTGTTTTATGTCACTGTCCACTGGATTGTTCCACAGGCTGAAGGGATCCGCCTTTAAAGATGTTTCAGCAGCGAGTGGTGGACTGCCCACCACCATGGCTGTCTCCATCTCTGGTGACTCGGGGCTCCCACATGCCCCAGCCCTCCAATCAGCTGGCAGAGGTCTCCACCTCTGTCTTGGGTGATGGTTACCCCAGCAGCATCTTGTCCCACCTCTGATCCCAGCCAGGGAATGTCCTGAGTCCTGACCATGCCTTGCTCTCCCTCTCTCGGCTACTCCTGGCTCAGCCTTGACTTCCCTTGGCCTCTCGCTCCTCAGCCTCATCCTCTGCAGCCCTTGACCTTCTGGTTTAGTCGCCTCATGCTGGGGGGGCCTGCACCCTCCCCTGTGAATGTCCTGTAGTGAAGATGAATACAGAGGCAGTGCTGCCCAGAGTGGGCACACCTTCCCCTCCCTCCAGGGACTCCCGCCCCACCCTCAGCTCTGCTTCCATCCAGCCTTCCCCGAACTTGAGGGCCTGTACCCCACCAGCTCACCGCACACTGGCCACCCCTCATTCCCTGGTGCTGGCTGCCTCTGGGGCTGCCCCTTGCTCATGGCCCCTGTTTATCAGTGGACAGGCTGGAGCCACACTTGCCTCCCTCACCCTGGCCCACCTCTCCTACTGCTGCTGATGGGCCTTCAGGCCTCTCCTGAGGTCAGTACCAGTGACCTCGAAGCACTCCTCCAGGTCCTCGTGCTCTGGAGGCTTCCCCATCCTGCTTCCTGTTAGCCGAGTATCCAGTTCAGTCACCTTAGGTTTGGTCCTTCCGATTTTTCAGCCACAGGTAGAAACATCCAGTCACACTGAGGTCCTGCAGTGGCTTTTTGCTGAACCACTAAGGAGCAGGATCTGGGTCAGGGCTGGTTTTGTTTTCATTTGTCAAAAGGAAATGGCCCCAAGGTCCCTGTGTGTCTCCATCTGCGAGGCTGAGTGCAAAGGAGGGTAGCCGCTTGGCCTGCCATGAGCTTCGGGCAGGATGCTAGGGTCGCCAGTGCTGTAAGCTTCTCCACTTCAAAACGGGTTGGTAATAGTTCCTTTTATGCGCACCCAGGGCTGAGAATAGGACCAGGCTAGAGTGGGGATCGCCAGTTATTTGTGTGGTGGACATTCGGCCCAGAAAGCCAGGGCTATGTCTGGTTCTCCCCTGTGTTCCTGGCACCTTGGACAGGGTGTGACTTGTAGCCAGTGCTCATAAATTTCTGAACTGAAGCTTATAGATTAAGCAGGAAGGCCACATGACTCGCTGGAGAGAATGTAGAGTTTGGTGTCTAGAGGACTGGGGTGTGGTCCTGTGTCTGCCTCTTGCATCCTGTGGACGACCCCTGAGCAAGCCTCACCCCCTGAAGGTCCATTTCTCCTTTACTTCGACGGGTGTGTGATGAGATGCTTTGCTGTCAGCTGGTCGTGCTCCAGCCGTTCCCACATGTAGCTGAAACAGTGAGGAACTTAGTGATCTCTGGCCCCCTCCAAGAGGACGGCTGATTCCTCTGGCTTGGCCCTGCTCCTGCCCCTCCTCAGGGCTTCTGTGTCCCCCAGACGCCCCCTCCTCATTCTGAGTACTGCCTCCATTCTGCGAAGTCTCATGCACTTGTGTTTATTTGGGAGCAAAATAGTCCTCTGAAGCCCCCTGGAGCTCCCTTAGGTCCTCGTGACTGTGGCTCAGGCCCGTGTGACAGCAGGCTCAGGGCCACTTCTGAGTAGAGGGAAGAGGAGGGACTGGATGGTGACTGTAGCTCAGGCCACCAGTGTGGTTTCTCCAGGGGATGCTGATAAGGACACACCTGTTAGTGGGCTGTTCAGAGCAATTGGGATCAATTGGGCAGAGGTGCAAAGCCAGGAGCCTACCTTTGCCTAGACGCATGCTTGAAAGCAGAATGTGACTGCCCTGGTAGGGCTTAGGGAGCTTGTCCTCTGTGGTGTGGCCGCAGTCTCTGCCCTGCCCTGATGTCTCATGTGTGGTCACTTCACTCATTCTCTTGCCTGGTGCCTCAGATCATGATCACGTTTGCGGGCCCTGTGATGAAGCATTGTGACCTTTGTGTTCAGCCAGCTTATTTGTATGTGAGGCACTTAGAGCATGATCATCTTGATTAAAAAGAAAGCTTTCTTTTGTCAGTGGATTTAAGCGTGAGTCAGGAAGGTTTGGGTCTAGATAGTCCAATCCTCTATTCTTTGCTACAGAGATGCAGCGTAAGAGGAATGGGCCGACCTCGGGACGGTTACCTGGCCCCTGGGGATGTCTTGGAAGGTTTGGGTTTCACTTTGAGACACTAGAGCCTGTATGGTTTGCAAACTGCTTTGCAATATGGACCCTCTCAGATGATTGGGAAAAAAAAAAAAAAAAGCAAACAGGGCTTCCCTGATGGCCCAGTGGTTAAGAATCCACCTGCCAATGCAAGGGACGCAGGTTTCATCCCTGGTCTGAGAAGATCCCACATGCCACGGGGCAGCAAAGCCAATGCACCACAACTGCTGAGCCCATGAGCTGCAGCTGCTGCAGCGTGCATGCCTGGAGCCTGTGCTCTGCGGCAAGGGAAGCCACTGTACACAGCCAAGAGTCCCCCTCAACTCAACCAGAGAACCCCCACCAGAAACGAAGATCCAGCACAGCCAAAAATAAAATAGAAAATCTTTAAAAATGAAAAAACACAGAAACAAAAAGCAAAAGCCCTCCATCACGCTGTTGTAGGTTGTGTCCCCACAGACCTGTCGTGGTTTGTATTTTCCTTGACGTTTGTGTCCTGATTAACTTGAAAGCCATGGCGTGCTACAGGAGTCTGTACGCAGCACCCTTTTCTTCTTTTTCTTTCTCATTTGTTTCCTCAAAAAAAAAAAAAAAATCCACTGCTTTCTTGCCTTGAGATGTAAATTCCACATTCTGGCTGCATTGGATTCCAAGTTTCTCCAAGAAAAGGCTTAAATTTATTAGGTTAGTTCACAATGTTCTCACAGAGAACTTTTACTCTGAGGCATGGAGCCATGTGTGGTCGGGGTTGTTTTAAAATAAATAATGAAAGAGTCAGCATCACATCCTTTACAGAAAGTCGGGCTGTGCCTGTTGCTTCAGTAATTGTCACACGTGATCCACAAGCTTGGTCCAGGGCGGCGGGCACAGGACTAGGGTGGAAGGTCAAGCGGATGCTCCCACATTTTTGCTCGGCGTTGATGGCACCCCTGGGTCAGTGCAGAATTGAATGGGTGATGTGGGGACCTGAGGACCCTTAGGAAGCCTGCTTCTACTGGGAATTGTTCCCTGTCATCCGGCCAAGATCTGGTTTCTCCACAGTGTTAAAGAGTGGGAGGCAGATAACAGGATCACAAACAAGCCTTTGTATATAATGGACTCTCAGCATCGCAGAGCCTTGGTCTGCTTGTGTCATAGGAGATGGCCACATTGTTTTATATTTACCGCTAAAGAGGGGAACCAAAACCAAGAGGTCCTCTTTGGGGAATAAAAATCATGCTTTCTCAGAGGCTAGCTTGGAACATATTCACAGTTATATAGGTATGTATAAGTATCCATCTGCCTGCAGACATGGATATGTAGAACACACATGTGTCAGCGTGCATACAGACACTGATGTGAACATAAACTGCTGGCAGAGGCTTATCACAGTTCACTGCTGAATGTTGATTTCTGGATGTTTGGATTCCATAACCTAAGGACATGAAAAATAAAAAAGGAAGGGGGTCTCATATGGATTGCCAACATGTTTTCTAAGGTCGTTAAACATTTTTTTGGTGGTGGATGGTAATTAGACTTACTGTGATGATCATTTTGCACTATATACAAATACAGAATCACATTGTACACCTGAAACTGATACAATGTTATATGTCAATTATGTCTCAGTAAAAATTATTTTAGTTGTAAGATACACAGAACATAAAATTTAACATCCTGCCCATTTTAAAGTGTATAGTTCAGTATGGTTATATACATTCATATTGTGCATCCAAGATCATTTTACAGGAAAAAGAACTAGACAGATGGGCCCCATTTCCTGTCCTAATCATTTCATAGAGGAAAGAGCGCCAAAAGAGAAACGAGGAAGGAAGGCTGGCGTCTTGTGTGTGTATGCGTGTGTGCACACGCCTAGTTAGTCAGTTGTGTTTGACTTTTCTGACCCTCTGGACTGTAGCCCACCAGGCTCCCTCTGTCCATGGAATTTTCCAGGCAAGAATACTGGAATGGGTTGCCTTTTCCTTCTCCAGGGGATCTTCCTGACCCAGGGATCAACCCATGTCTCCTTCATTGGCAGGCCGATTCTTTACCCATTGAGCCTCTGGGGAAGCCCAGATGGCATCTTGATGAAGGATGTTCCTCCCGCGTCTGTGGTAGAAAAGCACAGAGAAAAAAATAATCATTTATGGAAACAGTGCAGAAGGACAGAGGGCAAGGAGCTCTGTGTAGCCTTTACTCAGGTGTGTAAAATGCTAACCTTGTTTTGGCATTATACCTAAAACTAATATAATGTCTGCCAATTATATCTTAATAATAATAAAAAATACTTGCTTGTGTCTTCTCTGCCTGAAACCATCCTGCTCACAGCATCTGTCCTTGAGCTGTTTGTTACCAGGCCACGGCAGGTCATAGAGCTCGGGCTGGAGGAGCTCAGCATGGCTTCTAAGCACATAGTTCAGCGGTGGTATTTCTTCACAGTCAGACTTTGCAGACGAAGGAAGCCATGTGTTCATTTATGTCCTTGCATGAATCTTATCAGTCCTGGTCTGAGTGCCAGTAGCAAGCATTTCATGTCTGGCAGTGGTCAGCAGCCCTGTTCTAGAGCTGGTTTTGTTTTTATAGAAGTTAAGCCAACGATTACAGTCGGAGCCTGTATGTATTCATTCTACTGTGATACCACGCTCTACTCTTTCTCCCCAAAGTTAACTAGTGAACTGACTTTGGTTTGTACTCTCCAAGCCCCTCTTACATCTGCTGAAATCCTGCCATTAAGGCTTCTGAAACTGACATTGGTTTGTATTGACTATAAACTGGGTTTAAAGACTTATGTTGATCTGTGTCCATCTGCTCTAGAGGATCACTCTATATGACTGTGCCACGTTCTAATTATCTGTCTTCCTGTTGGTGGACATCTGGGTTGTTTCTAGGTTCTTGCTGATACATTAATACCACAGTGCACATGCCAGGGAGCCTTTCCTGTGCACACGAGAGGGAGTTTATCCCAGAGAGCTTTCTGGGAAGAGTCACCAGGTCAATGGGGGAGAGAAGCCTTTGTTCACAAAATTGAATTCCCTACTTAACCAACCCGGCTATTTACTGCAGTTGTTCAGGCACCTGGAATGGGAGTAGGGGGAGAGAGAATATTAAGTCAACCAGTACTAAATTTGGTTTTCTGGACCAAATTGAAAGCTGCTGATTGTTGATCTGTCTAAAGGTTTAGCTCAGAGTCTAAGAATAGTAAAGTAAGTATCTGGCAGGTTGCTTACAGTGACTTTTCTTCATGTCTCTGGGCTTGGGGCAGAGACCAGTGGGGAGCAGCCAGCCCTTCAGGTTCCCCCTTTTCCATGTGACCAGCAAAATGTTTGCAGACTTGGCCTGGGAAGCTGTGAACCTGGGTGTTGCCGTCTGTCAGGCTTTGTCACAGATGGCTCTTCTGGTCCAAGAAAATCCTCTGGCCACAGCTTGGTCCATCTCCTCAGATGAGTTTCTCTCAGCATGCCTTTCTGGAGTGCTGGGCGTTGCTCAAGAGTTTCAGCAGATCTGTCTTCCCACTGTCTGGTTGTGGTCTCTGAACAAGCTGGGGAGGCACCCAGAAGGGCAGAAGTGGCCTCGGGTGGCCTCAGGTGGCCTGGGGGACATGTGCAAGGGCCCCGTGGCAGCATCTCTAGGTAGCCACCATGCAGCCTGCTGCGAACAACAGGGCCTGGACCACGGATGAGTCTCAGGACAAACCGAGAGCCAAGGGGATGTCTACATGCTTTGTGTCACAGCTTCTCTTACCTTCAGCAAATAGGAGAGTGAGCTTATCTAAAGAGCTTATCACTCTTTAACAACCTGCCTGTGAGAAAAAGCTATAGAGCCATGAAAGAAAAAAAATAGCTAAACTGTAAACTAGACTAAAAGCCTCTCCTGCTCAGCCTGTCAGAGCAGCCTGTGAGTGGACCCTTCCCACACACCTCGGGACAGGCTGAGCTGTGGGGAGGGTCTGACGGAGATCACACACCTGATGCATCTGGTGTCAGATGGATGGACAGTGGCTATGGGATCTGGTGTGTCAGAGCCAATGCGATACCCCACATTATCAGATAGAAATCATGCCCGTGGTTGCTGCGTGTGAGGTCATTGGTGTTTTGGACATACAGGTATGAGTTTACATTTGTAAAATAATTCTTTCTTTCTTTCTTTTTTTAATAACCAGCTGTCAAAGCTTGAAAAGCAGCAGCAGAGGAAAGAAAAAACCAGAGCCAAAGGGCCTTCTGAGTCAAGCAAAGAGAGAAGCGCTCCCCGCAAGGAAGACCGCAGCGCCAGCAGTGGGGCCGAGGGGGACGTGTCCTCGGAGCGGGAGCCGTAGGTGGGCTGGACGCAGGTAGGGTGGCCTCCTCGGGCTGCGTGGTCTTCTTATGTGGGGGCACTGGTCAAGGATGGAGGACGGGATAGCTTGGGACAGTTTGCTTTATGGACATTCGCTTGTGGTCGCCTTAAATCCTGCTGCCCTCCAGGATGGAGAGAAGAGCTGAGATGCACCCACATCAGCTGACCGCTGCGGTTCTTAATGCTACTAGAGTGTTCCAGACTTGAGCTCCCACTTCCACACTTTCCTCTTGGGAGCTTTCTGTGTGGGGGAGTTGCAGCCAGCACCCTGTGCAGCCTCTCACCTGTCGTCCTTCACTGCACCCTCCTGGCACTGCCCGCTCATGTTCCAGGGAGTTCCCTGTAGCTTTGGGTCCAACTCCCTGCCTAAAGGTCATGGGCTCGATGTCCCTGCTGCCTGATGGCCCTTGGCTAGCTTGATTCCCTGTGAACACGTCGCTTGCCAGCATTCACTGGTGCAGGGAGAAGCATGGGAACCGTCTGGCCACGTCAGCCAGCACACTGGCGTGGGGGTGTGGAGGGATGCGAGCGAGACTCCAGGGAATGAGGGGTTGAGGGGCAGGACCTTGAGGGGCTGGTGGAAATGGGGCAAAGGGGGCAAGGGCACGAGCTGCCCAGCTAAGAGGAGAGCAGGTGTGCGTGTTGGGGCGGCCTGGACAGGTGGGCAGAGGCTGGAGAGCAGGCACATCGGCTGCTATTGGATGCTTGTCTGAGGCAGGGGCTCAGAACAGTCCAGGCCATGCTGAGTCTGGGGGGCGGGTCTGAGCCACCTGGGTTCTGTCCTGGTGCCCCAAGGGGGCTCTGAGAGCTGTCAGGTGCACAAGGGACACAGGTTCCAGTTTAGAAAGGTGACCCAGCAGCCCTAGGGAGCGGGCTGGAGGTGACAGCCCAGTGGGGAGGCAGCCGCAGAATGCACGGGATCAAGGGCTGGGTGTGTGGTTCGGAGCCTTTGGCCTGTAAACTGTGGTGCAGATCAAGTCCGCCTGTGGGTTCACCCTGCAGATGCCACATAGTGAGAGAACACCTGGGACATGGCTTCTGCCTCTGGAGTGGGGTGCCTGGGGTCTGCCTGTGGAATGTCTATTAGGGTGCCCGCTGCCAGCACGGAGACAGTGAGCTGAGCCCACAGGAGTGGCCAGGCACTGTGGAGCTGGCTCGCAGACAGGCAGGACGGGGATCTCGGAAGAGGTGGGGCTTGCTAAGCCATGTTGTGAGGGGGCCATGTGGGATGGTCAGTTCTGTAGGTCCTGTTGACTTGGCCCAGGCTCCATGTCTTGTTGGAGTGTCACTATGGGGGGAGCCCAGCCATGTCCACTGATCTGGGCTCACATGTGTCACACACTCATGTGAACATGAAGCCAAAGTTGGAAGGGAGTCCCTTCATGCTCGGCCTCATTTGTCAGCATCACAAACCCCACCTTGTTCTGGATCTTGATGCTCTGACCTAAAGCCACTGGTTTTTATTCACGAACTGAACCAGCTGGTATGAGTTTCATTGTTGTTCAGTCACTCAGTCGTGTCCAACTCTGCGACCCCTATGGACTGCAGCATGCCAGGCTTCCCTGTCCTTCACTATCTCCTGGAGCTTGCTCAAACTCATGTCCATTGAGTTGGTGATGACATCCAACCATCTCATCCTCTGTCATCCCCTTCTCCTCCTGCCTTCACTGTTTCCCAGCATCAGGGTCTTCTCCAGTGAGTTAGTTCTTCACATCAGGTGGCCAAAGTATTGGAGCTTCAGCTTCGGCATCAGTCCTTCCAGTGAATGTTCAGAGTTGATTTCCTTTAGGATTGATTGGTTTTATCTCTTGCCGTCCAAGGGACTCTCAAGAGTTTTCTCCAGCCCCGCAGTTCAAAAGCACCAGTTCTTCAGCGCTCAGTCTGCTTTATGGTACTCTCATATCCGTACATGACCACTGGAAAAACCATAGCTTTGACTGTACAGACCTTTGTTGGCAAAGTAATGTCTCTGCTTTTTAATATGCTGTCTAGGTTGGTCATAGCTTTTCTTCTTTAAAAAACACATATCAAGGAGCAAGTGTTTTTTAATTTCATGGCTGCAGTCACCATCTGCAGTGAGTTTGAAGCCCAAGAAAATAAAATCGAGACACTGCTTCCACTTTTTCCCCTTCTATTTGCCACAAAGTGATGGGACCGGATGCTATGATCTTTGTTTTTTGAATACTGCATTTTAAGCCACCTTTTTCACTGTCCTCAGAAGGGAGTCTTCTGAACCTGAAATTTGGTGTATAAGTAATGTTTGGTATTCATGAGCACACAGTAACCTTTTATGTGGCATATATGTGTAAAACTTCCATTCCCACATCTTCCAAGACCTGATGAGGACTTGATCATCATTGATATGGTCAGTTTTGTTGTCAGAAATACCGCTACCACCTCTGACTTACAGACCGTCCAGAAATCCTAAATCTGGGGATGATGGCCACATAAAGGCAGTGTGTAGGGCGGCTCTTGAAGTTAGTTTTCTGATTATGCTAATTAAGTGAGTCCAGCCGTGACTCAGAACTTCCATCAGGTTCTTACCTGCATCCTACCAGTTTCCATGTGACAGTGAGTAAGTTATGTCATTTCTGCTTCCTTGGTTTTTCTTCTGTGAACTAAGTGAGTGGAGTTCAGCGATGGTGGAAAAGGCAGGCAGGCACGAGCCACCACACCCAGCGGACGGGGTGGATGGGGACCCCGTGTGGATAAGACTGCTGTGCAGGGTGCCTCTAGGTCCCCTTGGCAAGATGTGGCCCCCAAGACGTGGCAGAGCCACTGAGGGGCCGTCTTGCCTGCCCTGGGAAGGTGCAGAGGAGCTGCATTGGGTCCCCTGGGCCGACCGTGGCTCTCAGTGGAGGGGAGGAGAGCCCCAGAGGCTGAGTGGTCAGCTGCGTCCAGGCAGTGAGGTGTCTCACGGCCTCAGCCCTTGACGAGCACTGACAGGCCTCGCAGGTCTCAGCTGTGACTTCCGTCAGGTGTCTGGGTGAGCCTTGAGGGATCTGTGGTGCTAGAGACCAAGGTGTAGCCAGGTTGGCCAGGGTCCCTCAGGACCGCATGTGGGGCCCAGGTGCTGGCACCGTAGGAGACAGACTCACTGAGCTTTGAGAATCCAGCTGCTGCTGCGCATGGGATGGAGGCTCTTGAGGCAGTGTGGACGGGTCCATGAAGATGTTGAAGCCACATTTATAAGAATATAACTGCAGCCACTGGGTTTTGGGCCAGGAGCCTGAAGTGAAACCTCCTTTCCTGACCATTTAAGATGGGTGTCCAGCTGCAGTTACTCTCACCGGAGATGGTGGCAGAGACCCTGTGGCTGGTGCAGGTGTGAATTGAGGGGGGTCCTCTGAGACACCCACACCAGGCGAAGACCAGGGGGCGCTTCCAGATTTGTAGACCCTACAGGGGTCTCCACAGGTCTATTGGGGGTTTGCTGCCTGTGGACCTGTGCTGCCCTTCTGCTGAAATGTGTCATCCCAGCCGCTCCTCCCAGAGCTACCACCCAGTGTCCAGAAGTCTGTAAGAGCTATAGCTGACAGGTGGTGACAGATGGAAGGTGACCTTGCCATCTACCTTACTCTACAGGAAAACAGTCCCCCCACCTCCCCACAATGAGGGGAGCTGTGGTTTTCATTTGATGTGGGTTTCATTTACTTTTCTTTAAAAACAAGTACCCTCAGGAGCATCACAGGCCTGAAGGGGAGCAGCTCTGAATTTCTGAGGCTTGAGAGAGAAAGAAAAGGCCAGAGAAGATGGAGTGAGAGGCTGCAGGATCTTGGGCAAGTGTTTCTTTGAAACCCCCTTGGTTCAGAGGACATTCCCAGGGTGTCACCGTCTCTCTGTTATACAGCAGATGTTCCTTCTCTTACCAAATGGACACGAAACTGCTAAAATCAGCTCCTCTTTTGTCCTCTGTCCTGTTCCTCAAGCTCCTCACTGTGCTGGGAGGATCCAAGGTTTCCTGTGAGGCCACAGCTCAGTTACCCTCTTTCTGGCCCATGGCTAAAGGCATCAGGGCTGCTGCCCATGAAAAAGAGTGTGGTTTCCACTTGGAACCACAGGCTGCAGTGTTCCCTCATTTGAGCATCGACCCAGCTGCCACTGGGAGGGTGTGAGAGAGGCACTCCCTACCAACACCCGCATCTCTGTCCTGAGGTTTCAGCCCTTGAAACCAGACAAGGAAAGTGTTTTGAATGCTGCCATCCGTGTGCTTTTCCAACTTAACCTTTGTCTGCATAGTGAGACGAGTCCTGGCAGAGCACATTTCTTTCTAAGGGGCTAGAGCAGTTGTGTTTGTGTGTGTGTGTTTGTGTATATGCTCTGTAGAAGGCTATCTCGTCACTTTTTGCTGCTGTTTCCCTGGTGAAGGTGGGATCTCTCATTCCTGAACGTTACTTTGCTTCCCTGTGTCAGTATTCTTGTTACTTTCCCATCCCTTTGCTGGTGTTGCATGGTATAAGATACTCTGTGCCTGCGATAGTGTTTTTATTTTATTTTTTTTTAACTTTAAACAACCTTTTTCCAGTGGTTTCCCTAGAGTTTTCAGTCTACATTTTTCACTGATCTGAGCCCATCCTCAAACAGCCTGGCCACCTTATTTGCGCGGGTGCCTCATGGAAACGGCTCCCAGACCCTGGCGATGCTGTGTCACTCATGTCACCTTCCATGTGTTCCACAGCCCAGTGCATTGTTACCTACTCAGTTCAGTTCAGTTCAGTCGCTCAGTCGTGTCCGACTCTTTGCGACCCCACGAATCACAGCATGCCAGGCCTCCCTGTCCATCACCAACTCCCAGAGTTCATTCAGACTCACATCCATCGAGTCAGTTGTTACCTGTTATTATCTTTAAATACTTTTTTTTTAGATGAACCAAGAATAAGAAAAAGAACAGATCTGGGGACTTCTCTGGTAGCCTGCTGGGTAGGGCTCTGTGCTCCCACTGCACGCGGCATGGGCTCCATCCCTGGTCAGGGGATACACTTCCTTTCATTATGTGAATCCAGGTTTCTGACCTGTGTCGTGCTCCTTCTGCCTGAGAACTTCCATGAGTGTTTCTTGTGGATCAAACCAAGCCTTCGTTTCCCTTTCACTTTTGAAAGATAGTTTTTTTGGTATAGAATTCTAGATTGGTGGTGGTTTTCTTGCTTGAACATTTTAGATATCTCATTCCACTCTCTCCTTGCTAGCATAGTCTCTCCTGAGAAGTCCTGTGTAACTCACAGCCTTGTTCTGCTGCAAGTAACATGTGCCTCTCCTCCCACTCCACCCACAGCTTCTTTCAAGATTTTCTCTTCGTTTTTTGTAGTTTACGTATGATCTGCCCCAGTGCGGTTCTTAATGGGTATGCTGAGCTTCCTGGGTCTATGATTTGGTGTCTGGGCTGTTCCTGGCCATCATTACTTCTCTGCTCTTTCCACCTTCTCCTCCTGGAATTTGGTTTTGTGTATGCTACCCCTTGTGCAGTTTCCCCAAGGTTCTTGGACAGTTAGTTTTCTTCCCCCTACTCCTTTCTCGCTCTCTTGGCAGTTCAGTTTGGAAGTCTGTGTTGACCTTCTTCAAGCCCACTGACTTCTCCTGGGGCTGATGAGCCCACAGGAAGCCCTCTTCCTTTCCTTTTGATCCTTTCTGGAGCTTTTCTGTCTCTCTACATACATTACCCGTCTTTTCTTGAGTGTTGTCTACTCTTCCCAGTAGAGCCCTTAACATATTAATCATAGTTACTTTTCCTTATCTGACAATTCCAGCATCTTGTTTTAAATATCTAAGCCTCATTCTAATGATTGCTTTGGATTTCCTGAACTTCTGGAGTCTATAAATGCATGTCTTTCAATACATCTGGGAAGTTTTAAGGAGTGTTTCTTCCAGCGTTATTTTCTTCCCTGTTTTCTCTCCTCTTGCTGGGAGGAGGTTATTGGTCCCAAATCACAAGTGTTGTTCTGGCCTTTGTTATACAAGATGCAGATATTATACAGGAGCAGGCATATTATGTCACTTTACTGGCAGGGGGGTTGGATTTACTTCCTTCCCAGGCTTGCACTTTAGTTGCCTTATTTATTAGAAACAAATCGGTAAGACTCTGACCATAATAATGATTCTGCTTATTGCTCAAGTGCAGAGCTAAGCTTGCTGATAACCTGGAGTGTGATAATATAGTCGACACTACTTTCCTGTGGATAATTAAATGCAAATTAATTAAAATTTAAAAAGTTTAATTTCCTTAGTCACAGTAGCCACATTTCAAGTGCTTAGTGGCTACATGCAGCTGGTGGCTGCCACGCTGCACAGAGTTGATAGACAACAGTCTGTCACTGCACAGAGTTCTTTCGGGTGGCACTAGCTTAGAGGGATCAAACTAAGGTTTTTGAGACCGTCATCTGAGCCACTGTGGGTGTGGTTAAATATGAACAAGTATGCATTAGAAATAGGTGGGGTAGAATTTAAGGCAAAAAATAAAAACTAACTGCTGTCAGAGTTTGTTCCTTCCATGATCAGATGACATCAGTTTTATTTTTTCCCTGCTTGGCTTATTAGTTGACACCAAGCTTTCCTTTCTCGGTTAGAAATGACACCATTGTCCCTATGTTCTCAGTGCCAAGCCAGGACCCACAGAACTCATGCACAGGAAGAATGTCTGCTCTGAGAGCGTGCCACAGGCCTTACTGGAGTCCCTAACATGCTAGACAGGCTGCATGAATCCTTCATTGATAACACTGACCTCCCAGTAGCTTATGTTTTTCATGGAACAGTCTGCTTTCTTGTCAGTGAGCTCATGTTAGTTTCCAGCCATGACCAGAACTAAATAAAAATAAATGAAACTAGGTTCTTTTGACAGTGGTTTGGAGAGCAGGTCTGTGGTGTGTATGTTCTGACTCTGGCACGCATATCTTCTGGTTGCTCAAAAGGCTTAAAACCAGAAACAGATCAGCTGGAAGTCAGCATCTTTGAGAGACTCAGGGTTTATACAGGCTGTTGAAGGAGCCCTTGCTCCTGACCCTGAACTCTCTCCCACCCCCTAGCATTTGAAGGCAGTGAAGAAGAACCACCCCAGCAACTTCTTTCATAAGGTCTTGAAATAGTGGTGCCAAGTTATTAGACACTTCTTAATGCTTTTATGTTTTCTCTAAGCAGAAAATTCTATGGCTTCTAAGTTTACAAAGTTGGAGACATACGGTAGGTATAATGTGACCTGTGTTTACCATCAAGCAGAATATCATGAGCACTTTCTGGATCATTTATTCTTGTGTAGGAAACCATATCATTTTCATCTGCACATTGGATGCTTGAAGCATAAATTTATTATCACAGTTCATTAAAATGTAAAATATTTAATGGTAGTAAATGTAAAATAATAATGTATTCAAACAGGATCCCAAAGCTCATTTTAGGTTCAAAAACAAAGGTTTTAATCTATGCCAAGAAGGTGGAGTTCCCCAAAGATGGGACATGGAAACTAGTTTCAGGATTTTAGTTACTAGTATTGCAGGTGAGAAAAGAGGTACTGGAAGGCCCAGGCTTTTAAGTTTGGGTTAATATCTTGATTGTAATATAGGAGCAAGTGGGTTACTTTTCTTGACTATAAAATAGAAGTATTATGGTCTCTGGAAATTAAGTTATGTATTACCTTTGTGGTTTTTCAGATATTGGTTACGATGTAGTGCAGAACTGTGGCAGGTGGGTTTCAGAGCACGAGGGTAGACCTGGAGGAAATTTTGATTCCTCTTGTGTGTCCAGATAGACCTAAAGAACTTGGACAAGCTGTAGTTCAAACAAGCCTTCCCCATGTGGGCCTGTGAACTTCAGTGTCAAGCTGGGCTCTGGAATGGAAGGCTGATAATTCCACTGAGACATCTGCTCATAATATGACCCTTTCCTAAGAGTGTGACCTGTATTGAGTACATCTGCTGGAAGCATGTGGCATCTCCATGTGTAAACTACTGTACTTTTGCTTTTACTGAAGTTCATCCAATTAATTTAAATCTGAGGGGATAGAAGCTGCTCTGTTAAGTCTGGGATTTAGTTAAACTTGGATGACAAATCAAGAAGCAGCAGTCAGAACTGGACATGGAACAACAGACTGGTTCCAAATCGGGAAAGGAGTACGTCAAGGCTGTATATTGTCACCTTGCTTATTTAACTTCTATGCAGAATACATCATGAGAAATGCCAGGCTGGATGAAGCACACGCTGGAATCAAGATTGCCAGGAGAAATATCAATAACCTCAGATACACAGGTGACACCACCCTTATGGCAGAAAGTGAAGAACTAAAGAACCTCTTGATGAAAGTGAAAGAGGAGAGTGAAAAAGTTGGCTTAAAACTCAACATTCAGAAAACTAAGATTATGGCATCCAGTCCCATCAGTTCATGGCAAATAGATGGGAAAACAATGGAAACAGTGAGAGACTTTGTTTTTTGGGGCTCCAGAATCACTGCAGATGGTGACTGCAGCCATGAAATTAAAAGACACTTGCTCCTTGGAAGAAAAGCTATGACCAACCTAAGCAGTATATTAAAAAGCAGAGACATTACTTTGCCAACAAAGGTCCATCTAGTCAAAGCTATGGTTTTTCCAGGAGTCATGTATAGATGTGAGAGTTGGACTATGAAGAAAACTTTATAAAGTCTTTGGTGCTTTATAAAGAGCACTGAAGAATTGATGCTTTTGAACTGTGGCGCTGGAGAAGACTCTTAAGAGTCCCTTGGACTGCAAGGAGATCCAGCCAGTCAATCCTAAAGGAAATCAGTCCTGAATATTCATTGGAAGGATTGATGCTGAAGCTGAAACTCCAGTACTTTGGCCACCTGATGCAAAGAACTGACTCATTTGAAAGACCGTGACGCTGGGAAAGATTGAAGGCAGGAGGAGAGGGGACAACAGAGGCTGAAATGGCTGGATGGCATCATCGACTCAATGGACATGAGTTTGAGCAAGCTCCAGGAGTTGGTGAGGGACAGGGAGGCCTGGAGTGCTATAGTCCATGGGGTCACAAAGAGTTAGGCACGACTGAGCGACTGAACTGAACTAAACTGGATGACAAATGCCTGCCATATCAATCTTGGCATGACCATCTGGCTTTTGTTGTAGGCTCAGAATTGCAAAAGGAAATTCTAAGAATTGCCAAGGAAGACACTTGGGCATTCTATACTAAAGAACCTACCCTCCTTTGAGCAATATAAAAAATATCCCAAGAACAAGCATTTAGTTTGTACCCTGTTCCTATGCTTTCTTTAGGCTCCTAATCCCTCTGCCTCCCTCATTGTTAAAAGTATTTGGAAATGAGCCTTGTATTTTTTTCAAGAGATTTGTCCATTTTATCCATGTCTAATTTGTGGGCATGTCGCGATACATCCTTTTTATTCTTTTAATGTCTGTAAATGTTCTGCTGTTGCCTCTTTGATTCCTGATACTCATAACTTGTTTCTTCTCTTTTTTTCTTGATAAGTCTAGCAAGAAGTATATTAGTTTTATTCATCTTTTTAAAAAATTTTCTCTTTTGCTTTTCTGTTTGAAATTTCATTACTTCCTGCTCTTGTTATTCCCCTTCTCCTGCTTGTTTTGGGTTTACTTTGCTTTTATTCTTTTAATTCCTTAAGATAGAAACTCCAATTATTGACTTGAAAGCTTTCTTATTTTCTAATGTAATAAGCATTTGATCCTATGAATTTTCCTCTAATCACTGCTATAGATGAATATCACAAATTTTTATTGTTGTATTTTCACTCACTTTCAAATGTTTTCTGATTTACCATGTGACTTCCCTTGGATACAAAGACCATTCAGAAGTATGTTGTTTAATTCCCAGATACTTGGTTGGTGTCTTTTTGAGCTCTAAGGATGAAGTTCTGATAAATTGGCATCTCTTTGGTGAGAGGTATTAGGATTGATACGTGACAACACGGCCCATTTCTCACAGTAAGGTGAAACAAAACACTATCGTTCTCTTGTTGTTGTATAAACTTGAAAGGATATCTCCAGCTGTTTTTGTTATGCTTGGTCATGTATTTTAATATGATTTGAAAGCAAATTTTGGGACCTTTCTGAGTAATATGTCTTATCTTTGTTCTTTTTAGTGCATTATCATTGGGCAGAACTGGATCCTGAAAAATTCATGAAAGATGCTAGGCACCTATACTACTTTAAAGACTTGGACCTGAATCCTGAAAAGGAAGATGGAAATAAGAAACTGGGAACCTACAAAAACACACACAAAAAACTCACCAAAGGAGCGTTACCATTTTTTGTTGCTGCTGTGGCTTAATAGAGGAGATGGGTGCTGCCAGGGTGGGGAAGATGCCCCATGCACAGGGCAGCAAGGAACACACCCAAGGGTCCCCTCAGGAAGGCCACGTTGGTTCCTCTGATTCTCGGCTTGCTTTTGGAACAGGCTGGCCCAACATCACTTGTCATCGAGTCCTCCTTTCACCCTGTGGTGTATTTCTGAGTGTCCATGATGGGTCCCAAATGCGGTCACACTGTCCATGTTTTTCCCAACACTGGCTAGGCCAGGGCTAATGTTAGGATGTAAAGAGAACAGTCGTCCATGATAATACATTATGTGAGACCTTTGCATCTTATAAATTTTCTCTTTTTTTCTAAAAAGAAATAAACTCCAAAGCTCAACAAACCACTTTATTCTTAGCCAAATTCTGCTATGTTTCTTCTTAAGGATTGTGTTTATAGAAATATGACATGTCTGACCCTTCTGCATATACATACATGTCTTTTCAGATAACCCTTTTGTAGGGGGCCCTCCCTCAGCGTGCACACAGGCTTCTGCTTCTATGGTGAGAGCCTGTCTGTAGTGATTTATAGTTGGTGCCATTTCCCTTGGACACTAAGTAGCAGGAAAGGGTAGTGTGCCTGTGAAGGAAATCCTCTTCAGAAAGGCCAGGTGACTGACACCATGTGCATGCCGCTCTGTATCTGGTTTATCCACCTCTGGGATGTAGCAGGGGGAAGCCCCACCACGCCAGACCACACAGATGACCTTTTCCCAGGAGCCACATGGCTGTCTGGGTGTACAAGTCCCCATAGCAACGTGAAGGAAGAACCATGTCTGGTAAAGTGTTTCTCAGTTAAGTTTGATCTAGTGGTACAACAATAGTGATCATTTTTAGACATTATATGATATCAATAATAATATATTACCATACATAATATACATTTATATAGCATATCTGTAATATACTAATGCTTATATAGTTATCCTCTCTTGAAATACTTCTTGCCTAAGTATAGAAGAGACATCCTTACTTGGCATTTTGGTGATGCTGAAACTTTTCTAAAAGCTCATGGCACCTGGTATTCCCAGGCAATCTCCCATCCAAGTCCTAACCAAGCCCGACTCTGCTTAGCTTCTGAGATCGGATGAGATGAGTTGCATTTAGGATGATAAGGCCATAGATGGGTAATGCTGACACTCTGTGACTTTATAATAATTTCTCAGCTGCTGTACTCTGATCCAGTTGTCTGCTTCAAATAAGAACATAGCTGGAAAATATGAGTGGGGGGGAAAAGCTCAGATCACATCTCCTCTGTACATTCAAGTACTTGGAACACAGAGTTGGAAAGGGGCTTGCTGAATTGCTTTATTCTGACCCAGTGCAGATTATTCAGTATCCAGATGGTCCATTTGAATCTGCATTGGTGTAAACCTCTTGGTTTGAAATCCTGGTGACCCAGATGCAGTTTGTGGTCATTCCTCCAGCCCACAGGCATTGAGGTCCAGGAAACTGTCCTGTTTCTCTTGTCTAAGTCGGCTTTTACAGTGTGAATCTCCAGTTTTGTAGACTCGGTTGTAGGGCAGTGGACTTGCTGAACAGATCTGTCAGGGGTTTCCTGCCATAGCATTTGATCACCAGCAGCTCGTGCTGAGTGAAGAGCTGCAGCCTGTATGTACAGACAGAAGAGCCTGTGTGCCTGACATATGGATAGTGATGAAACACGAGGCCCATTGCTCACAACCCAGTTCCCAGATCCCACCTCAGAGGAGCTCAGACAAACCTGAGTGTGAGCAGTAGCATGTGGTCAAGTCGATGAAGGATCTGAAAACCATAAAGGGAGATGAGCCGAAGGGGAAAAAACCAAGACTCTGAATATCTGAAGGATGTGAAAGAGATGCTGAGTCAGAAACAAAAGTGGAACAAGGGTTTTAAGTGTCATTAACACAGATGCTGCCTTGATGGATGCAGCCACACCATGCAACGGGGGGTGGCGATGCTGGGAGCCTAGAGCAGAAGTTCTGAGCCTGCTTGTGTGGGGGAAGAGCTTTGTTTGTTTTCATCACAGTCCAGGACCAGAGTACGTGCTCCAGTCCCTTATGTAAGATGATGTGGGACAGTCGGTCCTCTGTGCAGTGGTCATCCTCAGATATGGAGAGCCAACTGTGTTTTTAAACATCTCCCCTCCCTCACAGTGTGCAGGGAAGATGGTAGATGTCTGAAAATATTTGCTGCTTTTGTAGCATCGGGTGGAAGAGTGCTTTTCCATCATCTTGGAAGGTCGCTTTCAACTCCAGGCAGCAGCAGAGGTGCGTGTACATACTTAACGGCTAGCTGGAGGGTCAGGTCTGACCGCAAGGCGAGGTTAGGATGGAAACATGAAAGCTCAGGAAGAAACCCCACGACATCCTCAACTGCCTCAGAGAGGCTGTTCATCCCTGCCTTCCCCAGGCGCCTACTCTCCTGCTGAAGGTCATTTCCAACTCTTACTGTGAGACAAGTGGCTAAAATTAGATTCTAGGGGCAGCTCTGCTTACAGAGTGTAAAACCCAGTCTTCATGTCCCTCCCAACCTGTCCGACTCCTCCTCGCTGCTTATTTATCAAACTCGCTGTTTATTGTCCACTAAAGCATGGTTTGACTGAGGATGGGAGAGAATCGTACCATGTACGGCTTTCCCGAGAGGTCTTGGCAAACTGTGGGCCTGGGACTTTAAACAGAGCGCTGCCTGGTGCCACCGGGTAGCAGGGGCCGTTTAATCTTGCCTTCCGTGATTTACTTTATAGGAGACAGACCTCTTCTGGTGACACAAACACAGACCAAATACAGACACTTCCTGAGTGGAGGTGGGCGCCGAGCACCAGAGAGAGCAGAGAAGCCACGCCAAGGTCACGCAGCAGCTCACTTCAAGTCTGTTGAGATCAGGCCATCCCTGCCCAGAGGCCTTGGTCTCTCCCGTGGGCAGAGCTGCACTTGTTCTCAAGGGCACAGCAGGCACCCTGTGCGTTGGAAGCTACTTTCCTGCAGTGGCCGCATCTCTTCTGTGGCTCGCACCAGCCCGCAGGCAACTAAAGCCCCACGTTTGTCCCGTGTGACCAGAGTCTGGCCAGTGGAAGGTACCCAGTGAAGAACTTAATCGTGTTCCTGTTGGGCTCAGGCCTCTTGGGCTTCCATGTCATCTTGGCTCCTCCTCCAGCTCCGTGTTATCCTCAGATGAGGTTTTCTGTCTTTATCCAGGTCCTGGCTGAACAAGCTGCACAGCGCAGAGTTGGCACCCGGTTAGGGATCTTAGCAGGTCAATAGATTCATCCGTCACGTTCTCACTCACCCCACTATCCTTCTCCCTGTGTCACCACTCTTGCCAAAGTCAAGCAACTCTGTTTTCAGAGTAATTTGGTGATTAATCCCTTGATTCTGTCAAACAGTATTAGTGCAGCATCACTGTGTTACAGCATGACCGATTCAATGGACAAGAACTTGGGCAAACTCCAGGAGATGGTGATGGACAGGGAGGCCTGGCGTGCTGCCATCCATGGAGTTGCAAAGCAACTGAACAACAACTGTGTTACTTGTGAACCCATGCTGACTTCCGACCAGTGCTGTGCTGTTCCACAGGCCCTCAACATAACTTCTTCATCGTCATCCGTTCTAGAATGTTTTCAGGTGATACAGCGTTTATCTTCATTTATTTCACTCGTAACCCCCTCAAGTTTCATCTGTGTTGTTGCTAATGACGGGATCTTCTCCTTTCTCTCGGCTGAATAATATTTCATTGTGTGTACTGACCACATCTTCTTCATCCATTCATCCATTGACAGGCACTTACATCGTTCCCTTATCTTGGACATAAGGGAATAAGGCTGCAGTGGATATGGGAGTGGGAGTTTATCTTCCAGATACTGGTTTTGTTTCCTTCAGATATATGCCCAGGAGTGGAATTGCTGGATCATGTGGTACCTCTATTTTTTTAATTTTTTGAGGCGCCCCCAGGCTGTTTTCGACAGTGGCTGTACCAATTTACGTTCCCATCAATGTTGTACTAGGGTTCCCATTTCTTCATACCTTCACAAACACTGGAAATCTCTTTCCTTTTTAAAAACAGCCATCCTAACAGATGTGAAGTGAAATCTCGTAGTTCTGATTCCCTTGAAGATTAGTGGTGTTGGGTACTTTTTCATGTACCTGTTGATCTTCTGTATATCTTCCTTGGAAAAATTTGTCTATTTAGTTTCTTTGCCCATTTGTAAATCAAGTTCCTTATTTATTGTTTGCTATTGAGTTGCATAGGTTCTTTACATATTTTGAATATTAATCCCTTACCAGGTCTATGGTTTGCAAATATTTCCTTTTATTACATGGCTTTCCTTTACATTCTGCAGATTGTTTCCTTTGCTCTGCAGAAGTGTTCTAGTTTTTTAGTTCCTCTTGTTTGTGTTTTTGTTGCTTGTACTTTTGCTGTCATATCCAAGAAATCACTGCAAAGAACAACGCCATGGGGTTTCTTACCTATATTTTCTTCCAGGAATATTATGATATGAGCTGTTATATTTAAGTCTTTAATCCTTCTTGAGTTATTTTTGTGAGTGGTGTAGAAGAGGGGTCTGATGTCTTTTTTCTGCATGTGTTTATCCAGTTTTCCCCACACTGTTTGTTGAAGAGGCTGTCCTTCCTCCATTGCATATTTTTGGCTCCCATGTCAAATATTAGTGGAACATATTTTATAAGCACAGACATAAATTAGGTTTATTTCTGGGCTCTCAGTTCTCTTCCATTGGTCTCTGTATCTGTTTTTATGCCAGTACCATACCAGTCTGATTACTTTATAATATAGTTTGTAATCAGGAAGAATGAAGCTTCCAGCTTTGTTCTTTCTGAAGACTGCTTTGACTGTTTGGGGTCTTTTGTGGTTCCATATCAATTTTAGGATTGTTTTTCCTATTTCTATGAAAAATGCCAATGGAATTTTGCATTTAATATATGGATGGTTTTGGGTAGTATGGACATTTTAAGAATATGAATTCTTTCAGTCCATGAACATGGGCTTTTCATCCAGTTATTTGTGTCTTCCTTAATTTCTTCCATTGTGTCTTATAGTTTTCAATGTATAGGTCTTTTACCTACTTTTGTTAAATTTATTCCTAGGTATTTATTGTTTTGATGTCATTGTATATGGAGTTGTCTTCTTAATTTTTCTTTCTGATAGTTTAAGTGTATAGAAAGGCAACTGATTTTTGTATATAGACTTTTTATTCTAAAACTTTACTGGATTTGTTTATTAGTTCTAAGAATTTTTTTTTGTATAGTATTTAGGATTTTCTGTATATAAGATCACATCATCTACTGAGGTGTTTTCCTCTGAAGTCTTGAAACCTTCAAAGTCATCCATAAGTGTTGGAATTAACTTCTTCCAAACTCCAGTTAATGTTGGTATTTTGACCTCTTCCCCTGAGTCATGAATTCCTCAATAGATCTTGAGTGGTGAATCCTTTCTAGAAGGTTTTCAATTGACTTTGTCCAGATCTATGAGAGATTCATTCTATGTGGCAGCTATGGCCTATGGAATGTATTTGTTAAAAAAAAGTAACACTTGAAAGTAGAAACGATACCTTGCTCCATGGGTTACAGAATGGATACGGCCGGTGTTCACAAGCATGACTGCAACATGCATCATGTCCATCTCTATCAGAGCTCTTGGTGACCAGGTACGTTGTGAATGAACAGGAATATTTTGAAAGGAATCTTTTTTCTGAGCAGCAGCTCTCAATAGTGAGCTGAAAACATGCAATGAATTTCTCCTCTAGACATTAAAGTGCTGGCTGGCATCTTCTAACCCAAGGCTGTTCCATCTCATTGGCAACCTGCTGTTCAGTGTGGCCGCCTTCAGTCATCATCTCGGCTAAGTCTTCTGTGTGGCTTGTTGCAGCTTCTCTGTCAGCACTTGCTGCTCTGCCTTGTACTTCTCTCGTGGAGACGGCTTCATTCCTTAAACCTCATGAACCCATCTCTGCTAGCCTCACACATTCCTTCGTTTCTTCTGCAGCTTCCTCACCTCTCGTAGTTTTCCCAGAATGGAAGAGAGCAAGGCCTGGCTCTAGAGGAGGCTTTGCCTTGAGGCAGTGTTCTGGCTGATTGGATCTTCTGACCAGACCACTTTGACATTTTCTCCATTGACACCAAGGCTGTTTCTTCTCATTTGTGGGCTCCCTGCTTCCTCGTAGCTCAGCTGGTAAAGAATCTGCCTGCATTGCAGGAGACCTGGGTTCGATCCCTGGATTGGGAAGATCCCCTGGAGAAGGGAACAGCCACCCACTCCAGTATTCTGGCCTGGAGAATTCCATGGACTGTATAGTCCATAGGGTTGCAAAGAGTTGGACACAACTGGGTGACTTTCACTTTTCACTTCACTTTCACTGCTTCCTGGGACCTTTGGCAAATGCCCAGTTGGCCAGTAGCTTTGTCTCTGCCCTGTTCACTGCCTTCATCCGCTGTCACTGCCAAACTGGTCCCACCTGGACGACCACTTCAACAGGCTGCCTGTTTCTCCGGCTCACCTCCTCCAGTGAGCCTGGGCTTCCTCACAGCGTAGCAGCCTCAGGGTCCCAGGAGGTTGCCGGGCCTCTTAAGGCCTAGACTCAGAAATCACACACCATCACACCCGCCATATTCTAATGGTCAAAGTAAGTCAGAAGGCCAGCCCAGATCCAGGTGGTGTGGAGACATAGACTTCAAGGATGGAGTCTTAATGGGAGGGGCAGCAATGTCCCATTGCAAAGGGACACATGTTCACTGGTGGCCATCATCATGGTGACCTGCCAAATCCCACCATTTGCCGAGTGAGGGTCAACAAGCACATGCCTCACCAGGAGAAAACTGGGACTCTTTCTCCTGCAGCACTTACACATGAACAATAAAAATAGACACTAGTTAACTTGAACCTAACAAACATTAGAATGGCATTAGGAAGCTCACAGACTTGATGGAAGCATTTTTCATTGAGACCTCAAAAGTGATAGGAAGGGGCTTCCCTGGTGGTCTAGTTGTTGAGAGTCGGCCTGCCAATGCAGGGGTCATGGGTTCCATCCCAGTTCAGGAAGGATCCCACATGCTGCAGAGCAAGTAAGCCCTGTGCACCGCAGGCACTGAGCCAGTGCTCTAGAGCCTGTGAGCCAGAATTACTGAGCCCCCACGCCGCAGCTGCTGAAGCCCATGTGCCTAGAGCCTGAGTTCTGCAACAAGAGAAGCCACTGCAATGAGAAGCCCACACCACAGCGAAGAGTAGTCCCCCTCTTGCCGCAAATAGAGGAAGGCTGCACACAGCAACAGAGACCCAGCACAACCGAAAAGAAAAACGAAGTGATAGAGGGCAGCCCTGAGGATCCCTGGAGGGACCTTTGTAGGGAATGGCCTCGGGGATAACTTCGTCTGATTTGGGGGTAAGGTGGGAGGTGAGTCTTTGTGTCATTTGGCTCACGATTCAGATTCCTTGAGAGTGTGACACAGCATAAGGAATGTGGCCAATAACACTGCCGTAACTTTGTGAGGGCAGGTGGTTACTAAGCCTAACGTGGGGATCACTTCATGGTGTATGGTTGTGTCAAGTCATAACGTAGGACATCTGAAACCAACTTTATATTGTATGTCAACTCTGTCTCATTAAAAACAATTCCGGTTCCTTGGGGAGCTGACTTGGGATGTCTTCCCACTGCTCAGGTTGGTAAGGGTGGGCAGGGCACTTTTACTGATGGGACCTTGTGGAGTGGGGGTGGCAGGGTGTCCCAGAGGAAAAGTGAGGTGCTGTTTGAACACCAGGGAGGTGCCTACTGACTTCTGATCACCCCCCGAGGGAGCGTATGTGGACCCTTTGAGCCTGACTGTGACTGTTCCCAGAGGTCCTCTCACTCGCTCTGTTTGTTAGCATCCTTTCTGAGACATTTAGGCCCTGTCCTGAAGGTGACTCCTCTATTGGGCACTGACTGTTTCCAGCCTTCCTTGTGAATTTTCCACCCAGATCCCCTGGACTCAATCTGCTCTCCCTCCCCAAATACCTGTAGCAGGTACCACCCTCAGATACACTCACCATCACTGTCAGTCCTCTGGCTCTTGTCTTCCTGTGCTGTGGATTGTGGGAAGCTGAAAGGGCTTTTTCTGAGACTCCCATGCAGCTGGGGAGCCACGCTTGGCTGAATTGCTCCAAGCAGACCCATCCACGCGAGACAAGATGGCACGTGGATGCTGCTTCTGGGGTGGCATGGGATCTTCCACTATCCAGACCTCCAAAACCACAGACTGTGTATGGTGACAGCAGTCTGGTTTCTGCTGGAACATTCCTGTGGGGAGGTGGGACATGTCTCCCGGCTCCATCACTCCTGGCCATGTAAGCACCTGAGCTTCCTACCCCCTTGGGTGTTTTGTGCGACAGCTAATAGAATAAACCTTGTCTGCTTAAACTTGTTGCAGTGGATTCTCTTGTCTGCAAGAACCCTGCATGATATAAACGCTCACTAGCTCCCCCAGTAGTTGTGAAAGTCACTCAGTTGTGTCTGACTCTGCAACTCCATGAACTATACAGTCCTTGGAATTCTCCAGGCCAGAATACTGGAGTGGGTAGCCTTTCCCTTCTCCAGGGGATCTTCCCAACCCAGGGATCAAACCCAGGTCTCCCTCAATGCAGGCAGATTCTTTACCATCTAAACCACAAGGGAAGCCTAAGAATACTGAAGTGGATAGCCTATCCCTTCTCCAGCGGACCTTCCCGACGCAGGAATTGAACCAGGGTCAGCTGGATTGCAGGCACATTCTTTACCAACTGAGCTATGAGGGAAGCCCCAGTGCTGTAGTGTAAATGTTGAACAACAGACTCTTTGTCCCCAATAGCAGCAAAACCTGATATTTCATACTTCCACCAGCAGTGTATGACAATTCCAACTGCTTTGTCTTCCTACTGATTTTGTCAGCACTAGTTTTGTCAGCACTTTATTGAGGTTGGTAAAAGAAGGGATATAGTTTTCAGACAATCCAATATCATAACGTGACTTTGGGTGGGGACAGGATATTAACACATACACACACGTTTTTATAAACCTTGACATTGCAGTTTTTAAAAAGTTGTTTCTTGGGTCTTTGGAGTCCAACTCCTTATTTTTAAAAAAATTTTTATTGGAGTATAGTTGATTTACAATTTTGTATTAGTTTCAGGAGGAAGACGTGGCAACCCACTCCAGTATTATTATTATTATTATTTTTTTTTTAGTTTTTTAGTTTTTAAATTTTAAAATCTTTAATTCTTACATGCGTTTTCTTGCTTAGAGAATTCCATGGACAGAGGAGCCTGGCAGGCTACAGTCCATGGGGTCGCAAAGAGTTGGTCAGACATGACTGAGCAAATTTTACTTCACTCACTTCACTTCAGGTGTATAGCACAGTGAATCAGTTAGATAGATATCCACTCTTTTAGAGTCTTTTCCCATATAGACCACTGCAGAGTATTGAGTAGAGTTCCCTGTGCTATATGATAGGTCCTTACTAATTACCTATTTTACATATATAGTAGTTCACATGTGTCAACCCCCAATCTCCCAATTTATCTCTCCCTGGCTCCTCATTTTTTGAACCTGTTTGGTCATAGATTAAGAATTTAGGGAAATCTTCAAGGTATTGTTTGATTTGAGCTAGAAAAACCTCTCCAAATTTGGGCATAGCTCCCTGGTTGTTCTGTCTTCTTTTTGAAGAGGAAGAGCTGTCTCATCACTTTTTCATGTCCCCAGTCGCCCTATGAATGTGGGAGGAGACTGTGAATCGAGGGGCTCAGGTATGGCAGGTCAAGCATGACCGATGTGTAATTCAGTTGTCATTTCCATGTTGAATCAGGAAGCACATTCAGAAATGAGAGGCATATGGTCAGCAGCCAATTAACAGCCTTGGTGGAATTCTGAGCAGCTCAGGAAATGGTGTGAAATTGAAACGATGGCCCGCTCCGTCTGTCAGTGAGCCGTGCTGTTCCCTCCACTGCACTCCAGTGCTCTCCCTGACTCCCTGAGTCTGAGAGAGGAGTCAGCTGCTGCGGCCAGAATCTGACCTCAGTACTGGCTTCAGTTTTTCATCCGCAGGGACTTTTCTTGTTTCACCATCCAAGGCCACATTCTCAGCACATGATACCAAATGACCAGAGAAGTCCTTGGTTTTTGATGTCAGGGTTTTTAATGAAGACACTCGGGCCCGATGTTGTATTGTTTGCTGGTTGTATGTGCGTGTGTGGCAGGGACAGGGGAGATTGAAGGCAGGGTGGGCGGTGAAGGAGGTAGACGGGTGGTGAGTCACTCATTCCAGATAACTGATTAAATCACCTCCGGGTAGTCCATCATGTCCACCGTTCCCTGCTGCCTTTTCTCCGCTCCTTGGTGCTGATGACCAGACCCTTTAGGATCCGGTGACCGGAGCAGACGGGCACCTGCTGGTCCGCTCAGGTCCAAGCAGCTCACGCTCTGCCTCTTTAGTCGTCGACCTAGGAATTGCATTCATTACCTTGTGCCCTACTTTGGAAGCTTCCAGAAATAGGAATTTTACTGTCAAACCTCAGTGGAGGGAGTCCGTTCTCCTAATAGTAAGGAGAAAACAAAAACAGCACATAATGAGGCCTAAAAAGTGTGTCCTTGTAAAATGTCAGACCCAGCCTGTCATCTGGGTTTAACTTACTTTCATCTGGTTCTGCCTAACTTGCCCAACTACAGGCATGCCTATACTCACTCCTGGATTCCATGGCAGCTGTTTTGTCTGTGTTTTCTCATTTGTGTCTGTGATTCTAATGTGGCAGATTCAATTCCCCTTTATTCTCCTCCCCACTCAACAGTTGACTCAGTATATCAGTTAGGTTTTGCTGTGTAACAGGCCATCTAAAAATGGTGTGGCTTAGAATAACACATGTTATCTTTAATTGACTTTATTTTTTTAGAGCAGTTTTAGGTCCATAGCAAAACTGAGTAGAAAGTGGAGAGAGTTCCCATATTCTCCTGGCCTTACACATGCGTAGCCTCCAATACCATTAATATATCTCATCAAGGTGGGACATTTGTTAAAATCAGTGAACCTATGTTGAGACATCATTATCACCCAAAAGCTACAGTTTACGTAAGGACTGACTCTTGGTGTTGTACATCCAGTGGGTTTTGACAAGTGATAACCTGTAAGAATTCCGTGGACAGAGGAGCCTGGTGGGCTACAGTCCATGGAGTCACAAGAGTCAGACACGACTGAGCAACTAAACCATCATCATCATCCATCGATATGGGGCTTCCTTCGTAGCTCAGATGGTAGAGAATCTGCCTGCAGTACGGGGACACAGGTTCAATCCTTGGGTCAGGGAGACCCCCTGGAGAAGGGAATGGCTACCCATGCCAGTATTCTTGCCTAGAGAATTCTGTAGGCAGAGGAGCCTGCTGGGCTACAGTCCATGGGATCACAAAGAATCAAACATGACTGAGTGACCAACACTGCTACAACTATGACTCTCCACTGATATAGTATCATACAGAATAGTCATACTGCCCTAAAAATCCTCTGTGCTCCACTTGTTCATTCCTTGCTACCCTCAAACCCCCGACATGCACTGATCTTTTTCTCTGTGTCCATAATTTTGCCTTTTCTAGAATGTCATATAGTTGGACTCACAGTATGTAGCTTTTTCAGATTAGCTTCTTAGCAACATGCTTTGAAGTTTCCCCATGTCTTTTCATGGCTTGATAGTTCATTTCTTTTTAGTGCTTAATAGTATTCCATTGTGTGAATGTACCATAGTTCATTTTTAACCCACTGAGGTGCATCTTGGTTGCTACAAGTTTTGGCAATCATGCATAACACTGCTATCAATATCCTTGCGTGGGTTTTTGTGTGGATATAGTTTTCAGTTCATTTGAGTAAATATCAAGGAGCACAATAGCTGGATCCTATGGTAAGTGTGTGTTTAGTTTTATAAGAAACTGCCAAACTGTCTTCCAAAGTGGCTGCACCATTTTTGCATGCCCCCAGCAGGGGATGAGAGTGCCTGTTGCTCCACTTCCTCTACAGCATTAGGTGTTGTCAGTGTTGTGGATTTTGGCTGTTCTAATCGGTTGTATACTGGTAACACACATTTTTCATTTCTCAAGGTTCTGTGGATTGTTTAGGTGGTTCTTCTCACATGGGCTTCTTGGCTGGGGCTGGGTGATCTAGGCGTCTCACTTTTATTTCTGGGGCCTTGGTCCATGTGGCCTGTCATCCTCCAGCAGTCGTCTTCAGACAGTGGTGGAATATATCCAATAATCAGAGGGCATGGCTAATGGTGCAGCACTTTTTAAGCTCATGCTTGTCTTAAGTTTGCTGCATCCCACTATCTAAAGCAACTCATTTGGCCAGACCCAGACCAAAGGGATGGGGAGATGGACGTCACTTCTTGATGGAAGGAGCTGAAAAATATCATGACCACCCCCCCCCCTGCAATTTTTTCCATCTTTGGTAACCAGTGACTGGGACATCTAACTCAGCAATGGGATAACCTCTGATATTACCTTCAAAATCTCTAAATCTCCAGTTTAGGAGTCACCCAGAAAAGCAATTTCTTGTTAATGCAGGGAAATCTTAGAGGAAGGAGATTAGATAATCGCATTCTTCTTTTCTAATTACCCAGTTGGTTTTGTTCCAAAGGGGCATCACCATCTCCTCGGATCCATTAGGAACTCCCAGCCTCTGGTCTTAATGCTTCGTAAAAGAAGAACAATACATTTATTCTTATCTTCACCTTCTTAACTGCTGAGGAAGATGTTGTTGAGGTTTAAGGGGTGATCATTAGTCATGTGTCTTCCTCTTCCATCTTTGGAATCAGTTGAGAAATAGATGTAAGCCATGGGAATTGGAGGTCAGAGTAGCACCTTTGTTGCTGGCAGCCCTGGACCAGAGAACATGGTTTATGCTACAGTCAGCCAAGGCTCCCTGCTTCTTCCTCCAGGACTTGGGGTGCCCATGAGCAATGGTACTTGGGTCTGCAGAGCAGGTCCACTGGCCTGGCCAGAAGAAAAGAGAATCGTTGCCTCTCACGTTTCAGGTCATGGCAGTCAAGACAAGGGGATCAAAGCAGGGCCTGGGAGCCTGGGGAGGAGGAGTCACCCAGGCTCTGTGTGGTCGTGATTCCAGCTTCCCCTTCAGTACCAGTCAGCCATAGCTTTCCCCAGGGGAGGAGTAGGGAGGGAGAAAGTGGAAGGTTGGGTGGACGCTTTCCTCCAATACTTTCTGTTCTGATTTGTGGACACTTTTTCTGTGTGCATATGTATTTAAAACCTCTCATTGAAGTGTAATATACCTCTAGAGAAGAGCACACATCATAAATGTATGGTTCAATACATTTTCCCAAATTAAAAACACTCAGATCAAGAATTAGAAAATTACTAGCTCTCTAGAAGCTATATGAACTCCTTTTGGCAGGGGAAGGGGGAGGGTCTGGCTTCTTTTGTTCAAAACGATGACTGTGAATTTCACGGTGTTGTGTATAGATGTAGATTGTTAATTCTCATTGCTGTTTAGTTTCCTGTAATTTATCCATTCTACTGTTGATGGGCATATGGGTGGTTACCACATTTGGCTGATTAAAGTCATTCTAATATGTGTCTTTTAAGAAAAAATGTAGATATTTCTGTTTGGTATATCCCTGGAAATATTGTCTGGGACCCAGCAATTCCACTTGTACAGCTATATCCAAAAAAAACCAAAAACAACCCACCCATTTTAGATACTGAAACCTCTTTCCCAGAGTGGAACTCTGGTGTTCTTGTTGGCAGCATTATGAGAGTTCCAGAGGCCCTTGTCCTTCCTCCTAATACTTTGGAAAAGGCCAATGTTCCTGTTCTATAGATGAGGGTGAAATACCCAGAGAGGGAGGAAATGAGTTCCCCAATAATTGAATACAGAAAAAAAGTTTTAAATAATTTTTTAAAAATTTAAAGTGCATGAGCCTTTCTTAATTTTTGAATGCATTTCAAAATAAGTTGCAGACTATGAACAGATGGGGTCTTTTCAGGGCAACACCACCCTGCAAGCAGGAGAGTGATTTATGACCTAACTTTAGAAACTAGAGATACTTTCAAAGTCTCACCCATCTGGGTGGAGGAAGGGTTTTGGTGGACAAAAAGTTCCTGCACTGAAACTGTGATAAAATACCCACTAGTGGCTGTCGCGATGGAGTGAGAGTGTTTAATCTTTCAGCCATGCCAACAACATGCTCCTTCTTTTGAAAATAGGGTGCAGAGTGTTAGCAAGTGAAGAAGAGTGACCAGTCATCATGCAGTCTGACTCATCTCCTTTGCAGCAGAGACGAGAGAAGGGAGTCTCTTGGCTCCATTGATTCCGGCTCTCGTCTGACTTCTCAGGGGGAAGGACCACATTCTCTAATGAGGGGTTCCAGATACTGGAGACACCTGAAGATCAGGAGAAAACATGCTGACAGCTCTCTCCTTCGAGAAGTCTGCCTCCCTCCTGCACTCCTTGGGGGCACTTTATACGCATTGCGCAGCAGCAGGGTTTATTATCTTTTTGCAACCGGTAGAAAAGTAAGGCAGGGAGGCTCAAAAGACTCACTGGGGGCTATCAGGGAGCCAGATGTTCAGCTGGAAATAGAAACCGAGAGCTCAGACAGCCTGAGTGGGTTTAATCTTAATCTCTGGACCCTTCTGTGACTTTTTAGACAATAAAACTTTCTTTGAAAGAGTTTTTTCCCCCCTAAGGACAGGGCTGCCGGCTTTCCTCCAGGATGTTGTAAAAAGGTGACATTTAACAGTGGAAATTGAAACCCTAATTGACTTCTCCTGCGGCAGAAAAAGAAGTGCCCCGTGTTCTGTCTCTTGGCCCAATGTTTATAATTGTCCCCTCGGGGTTCTACCTTGAGGGGAGCTGAAGAGGCAAAATAGAACAGTTCACTGGAATTGGTGTGGTTACACGCTTGAGATTTGCTTCTCCTGTGCAGTGGAAGCTGTGGAGGGGGCCATTCAAGAAGACAGAGGCTCCACGTCACTAGACCCTGATTGAAGCTGCCCCAGAATCTTTTGCAGTGATAAATAAAGAGGTGAGTTCTCCATTTCCAGAGCCAGGTGAATGAAGGGCTGTGATTATTTGGCTTATGTGTGTTACTTCCTTTGGCTAGTGGAATTTTAACAGAAATGTGAGCAAAGTCTTGGCACGTACTTGTGCAGGAGGTCTTGCCTTCTTGTATTGTGGTCTTCATAGTGAGAAGAACCTGCCCCTGGGAGCCTGCTGATCAAGCAGAATGAGAGACACAGGGCCTGGAGCCTAGGCCAGTGGACCCCCACCAGACTGGCCAATCCCTAACCTCGCTAAAGCCCTGTAAGCAAGAAATAATTGCTTATTACTGTGAGCCTCTGAGATGTGATGGTTTGTTATGCAGCATTTTATGTTATAGATGACTGATAACAAGGCTGCCAAATAGAGAATAAGTAGAGATTCTTATGTGCTGTGGACAAAATTTGTGTGTGTTCAACTTGGAATTGTTGCATAACCAGCACTTAGTAACTGAGAGGAACTGAGTTCAACAGGGTGATTGTATTTCATATGTTTAAAAAGGATGGTGTGAACCATACTATGTATTCTGAATGTCTGGCCTGCCTTCTAAATGACTAACTTTTATGAATCCTTTTCTAATAGCCTTTTATCCATCTTTTCACCAGTCAGTTTTGTTGACATCTACCTATAATTCAGTACTAGGCTATTCATGGACACTCATATACTCCCCACCTAGATTCTATAGTTAACTTATTGCTGTATTTGTTTTGTTACATGTCTATCTATCCATCTGTCAATCCTCTTATCTTTTAATGCATTTCAAAACAAGTTGCAAGCATGAGTATACATCACTCCATGGAGAATTTTGACAAATGCATATACCCATCACCCCTGAGTTTCTTTATGCCACTTCCCAGTTAATCTCACCCTCACACCTCAGAGTAAAGACTCTTTTGATTTTTTTTCCATTACAGATTAGTTTTGCCAGTTTTAGAACTTCATGTTTGTTGTTGTTCAGTCACTAAGTCCTGTCCAACTCTTTGCAACCCCATGGACTGCAGCACGCCAGGCTTCTCTGTTCTTCACTGCCTCCCAGAGTTGTCTCAGACTCATGTCCATTGAGTCAGTGATTCTATCTAATCATCTCGTCCTCTGCCACCCTCTTCTCCTAAAGGGAATTATATATTATGCAGTCTTTTGGCATAACATTTTTGATATTCATTCCTGTTGTGTCTACCAGTAAAGGTCCTCCTTGGAGGCTGAACAACATGCTGCTGAATAACCAACAAATCACAGAAGAAATCAAAAAGAAATCAAAATATGCATAGAAATGAATGAAAATGAAAACACAACAACCCCAAACCGGTGGGACACTGTAAAAGCAGTGCTAAGGGGAAGGTTCATAGCAATACAGGCATACCTCAAGAAGCAAGAAAAAAGTCAAACAAATAACCTAACTACACCTAAAGCAACTAGAAAAGGAAGAAATTAAGAATCCCAGGGTTAGTAAAAGGAAAGAAGTCTTAAAAATTAGGGCAGAAATAAATGCAAAAGAAACAAAATAGACTATAGCAAAAATCAACAAAGCCAAAAGCTGGTTCTTTGAAAGGATAAATAAAATTGACAAACCATTAGCCAGACTCATCAAGAAACAAAGGGAGAAAAATCAAATCAATAAAATTAGAAATGAAATTGGAGAGATCACAACTGACAACACAGAAATACAAAGGATCATAAGAGCCTACTATCAGCAATTATATGCCAATAAAATGGACAACTTGGAAGAAATGGACAAATTCTTAGAAAAGTACAACTTCCCAAAACCGAACCAGAAAGAAATAGAAAATCTTAACAGACCCATCACAAGCACGAAAATTGAAACCATAATCCGAAATCTTCCAGGAAACAAAAGCCCAGGTCCAGATGGCTTCACAGCTGAATTCTACCAAAAATTTAGAGAAGAGCTAACACCTATCCTACTCAAACTCTTCCAAAAACTTTCAGGGGAAAGTAAACTTCCAAACTCATTCTATGAGGCCACCATCACCCTAATAATAAAACCTGACAAAGATGCCACAAAAAAAGAGAAAACTACAGGCCAATATCACTGATGAACATAGATGCAAAAATCCTTAACAAAATTCTGGCAATCAGAATCCAACAACACATTAAAAAGATCATACACCATGAAGTGGGCTTTACCCCAGGGATGCAAGGATTCTTCAATATCTGCAAATCAATCAATGTAATACACCACATTAACAAATTGAAAAATAAAAGCCATATGATCATCTCAATAGATGCAGAGAAAGCCTTTGACAAAATTCAACATCCATTTGTGATAAAAACTCTCCAGAAAGCAGGAATAGAAGGAACATACCTCAATATAATAAAAGCTATATATGACAAACCCACAGGAAACATTATCCTCAATGGTGAAAAATTGAAAGCATATCCCCTAAAGTCAGGAACAGGACAAGGGTGCCCACTTTCACCACTACTATTCAACATAGTTTTGGAAGTTTTGGCCACAGCAATCAGAGCAAAAAAAGAAAAGGAATCCATTCTGAAGGAGATCAGCCCTGGAATTTCTTTGGAAGGAATGATGCTAAAACTGAAACTCCAGTACTTTGGCCACCTCATGCAAAGAGTTGACTCATTAGAAAAGACTCTGATGCTGGGAGGGATTGGGGGCAGGAGGAGAAGGGGGCGACAGAGGATGAGATGGCTTGATGGCATCACTGACTTGATGGACTTGAGTCTGAGTGAACTCCGGGAGTTGGTGATGGACAGGGAGGCCTGGCATGCTGCAGTTCATGGGATTGCAAAGAGTTGGACACGACTGAACGACTGAACTGAACTGAACTGAAATGAAAAAAAGTGAAACTCTCACTGTTTGCAGATGACATATCCTCTACATAGAAAACCCTAAAGACTCCGCCAGAAAATTACTAGAGCTCATCAATTAATATAGTAAAGTTGCAGGATATAAAATCAACACTCAGAAATCCCTTGCATTCCTATACACTAATAATGAGAAAATAGAAAGAGAAATTAAGGAAACAATTCCATTCACCATTGCAATGAAAACAATAAAATACTTAGGAATATATCTACCTAAAGAAACTAAAGACCTATATATAGAAAACTATAAAACACTGGTGAAAGAAATCAGAGGACACAAATAGATGGGGAAATGTACATTGTTCATGGATTGGAAGAATCAATATAGTGAAAATGAGTACATTACTCAAAGCAATCTATAGATTCAATGCAATCCCTATCAAGCTACCAATGGTATTTTTCACAGAGCTAGAACAAATAATTTCACAATTTGTAGGGAAATACAGAAAACCTCGAATAGCCAAAGCAATCTTGAGAAAGAAGAATGGAATAGGAGGAATCAACCTGCCTGACTTCAGGCTCTACTACAAAGCCACAGTCATCAAGACAGTATGGTACTGGCACAAAGACAGAAATATAGATCAATGGAACAAAATAGAAAGCCCAGAGATAAATCCACACACCTATGGACACCTTATCTTTGACAAAGGAGGCAAGAATATACAATGGAGAAAAGACAGTCTCTTTAACAAGTGGTGCTGGGAAAACTGGTCAATCACTTGTAAAAGAACGAAACTAGAACACTTTCTAACATCATACACAAAAATAAACTCGAAATGGGTTGAAGATCTAAATGTAAGACCAGAAACTATAAAACTCCTAGACGAGAACATAGGCAAAACAGTCTCAGACATAAATCACAGCAGGATCCTCTATGACCCACCTCCCAGAATATTGGGAATAAAAGCAAAAATAAACAAATGGGACCTAATTAAAATTAAAAGCTCTACACAACAAAGGAAACTATAAGCAAGGTGAAAAGACAGCCTTCAGAATGGGAGAAAATAATAGCAAATGAAGCAACTGACAAACAACTAATCTCAAAAATATACAAGCAACTGCTGCAGCTCAATTCCAGAAAAATAAACGACCCTATCAAAAAATGGGCCAAAGAACTAAACAGACATTTCTCCAAAGAAGACATACAGATGGCTAACAAACACATGAAAAGATGCTCAACATCACTCATTATCAGAGAAATGCAAATCAAAACCACAATGAGGCACCATTTCATGCCAGTCAGAATGGCTGCTATCCAAAAGTCTACAAGCAATAAATGCTGGAGAGGGTGTGGAGAAAAGGGAACCCTCTTACACTGTTGGTGGGAATGCAAACTAGTACAGCCACTATGGAGAACAGTGTGGAGATTCCTTAAAAAACTGGAAATAGAACTGCCTTATGACCCAGCAATCCCACTACTGGTCATACACACTGAGGAAACCAGAATTGAAAGAGACACATGTACCCCAATGTTCATCACAGCACTGTTTATAATAGCCAGGACATGGAAGCAACCTAGATGTCCATCAGCAGACGAATGGATAAGAAAGCTGTGGTACATATACACAAAGGAATATTACTCAGCCATTAAAAGAATACATTTGTATCAGTTCTAATGAGGTGAATGAAACTGGAGCCGATTATACGGAGTGAAGTAAGCCAGAAAGAAAAACACTAATACAGTATACTAACGCATATATATGGAATTTAGAAAGATGGTAACAATAACCCTGTATGCGAGACAGCAAAAGAGACACAGATGTATAGAACAGTCTTTTGGACTGTGGGAGAGGGAGAGGGTGGGATGATTTGGGAGAATGTCATTGAAATGTGTATAATATCATATATGAAACGAATCACCAGTCCAGGTTCAATGCAGGATACAGGATGCTTGGGGCTGGTGCACTGGGATGACTCAGAGGGATAGTATGGGGAGGGAGGTGGGAGGGGGGTTCAGGATGGGGAACACGTGTACACCCGTGGTGGATTCATGTTGATGTATGGCAAAACCAATACAATATTGTAAAGTAATTAGCCTCCAATTAAAATAAATAAATTTATATTAAAAAAATAAAAAAACATCTAAACAAAAAAAATTCCAAGATCTTTACAGGCTCTCTTTACCATCAGCATTCGGGCTTCTGTGATGTGTCCACAGATACAGTGACCACAGTTAAATAACACACTGTACCAAAAACATCCTTCTGAGATAGGCACAGCTTCTGCTTGTCTGGCAGAGATCTTGTTCTTTGGTTTGCACCCCCGGCCCTCTCCTGGCTCAGGGTTGATGAATCTTTCAAAACAGCCGGGGGAACTTATCAGAATTTGTTCCATAGGCACAGTGCTCTTGACATACTGAGTTCAGTAGGACCTAGGGGCTGACCCAGCTCTTGCGACTGACTGCATCAGACTTTTCTCCAGGGGGGTCGTCAGGGTTTCCAAACCGTGTGTCAGAGGGAGTGGCTGGGGACATGGCAAGTTGTCCTTACTTTGCTTTGTTCTGCTCTGGCGGGGTGACCAGAGTCCACAGCAGTGAGTGGGAAAGAAGGAAAGAAAATGAGAATAAAATGCCACTTCCTCCACCATAGCTAAATGCCAGTGCTCAGCCTGTTGGGCCATTTTATCCTTAGAGTTAGTTTGAGGGTTTTTTGTTTTTCAAACTTTAAACCTTTCATTTTGTATTGGGGTATAGCCAAATAACAATGTTGTGATAGTTCCAGGTAAACAGTGAAGGGACTCAGCCATCCATGTACATGTATCTCATCTCCCCCAAACCCCCACTCCCATCCAGACTGGCATGTACCATTGATCAGAGTTCCCTGTGCTACACGATAGGTCCTTGTTGGTTATCCATTGTAAATATAGCAGTGTGTACGTGACTTGTTTCTAAAAATCAAAGCACTCGATGTGGCTCCAGCTTTGCTCCTGAACAACTTAGTGGAGCTGGAACTATGTTTTCCAGAATTCCCATCCCCGCAGACTTCCAGGGTGAGCACGGGGTACTGACCTCCCCTGAGCCTTGGAAGGCAGAAATGACACAATGTGGAGTCTTTCTACTGGGAGAAAAGGTGGGTGTGGCTACCCAGGCGCTATATACCTGTAGGGAGCATCTGGGGTCCGCTGGCTCGCCTGGTCGGTCACTTCACGGGCTTCCTCATCTGCCCACTGCTTCCCTGACCTCTGGGCTGGGCTGCCGCTCAGCTACCCTCAGGCCCTGCCCAGACACAAGCAGCGGCTGCAGGGAAACTATGTAGCCAGCTCTCCCCCACATGAGGAAGGTCGCATCCCTCTAACATGTCCCTGGCCTGTGTCATTCTTACCCCTGCCTCTCAGCGGACTCCTGAGTGGACACCTACCTCAAAGGATGAGCGCCATTCACTGTTAGTTCCTCCTTTTGTTTCTCTAGCACCTCTATCGGGTTCCATGCTCCTCTAGGCAACCCCGAAGTTAGGGAAAGGTGGCTGAGTCTGGCCTCAAGGGTGACTCTGAACCTCTGGACTGAAAAAAAGAGAAAAGCACAACCTAAAAATTGAGAAACATAAGCTGGGAAGACAGCCTCTCAGATGGCTCTGAGGGACAGCTTTGAAAAGGAGCCAGGATATACAGTAGTTCTGTGTGTGTGCTCAGTCCTGTTCGACTCTTTGCAGCCCAGCTATAGCCCGCCAGGCTCCTCTGTCCATAGGATTCTCCAGGCAAGAATACTGGAGTGCATAGCCACTCCCTTCTCCAGGGGATCTTCCTGACCCAGAGATCGAACCTACGTCTCCCGCATTGCAGGCAGATTCTTTACCGTCTGAGCTACCAGGGAAGTCCAAAAAAGTTAGTCGTTCAGTCGTGTCTGACTCTTTGTGACCCCATAGATTGGGGTCCACCAGGCTCCCCTGTCCCTGGAATTCTTCAGGCAAGAATACTGAAGTGGGTAGCCATTCTCTTCTCCAGGGGGATCTTCCCAACATAGGGATCGAACCTGGGTCTCCTGCACTGCAGGGAGATTCTTTACTGGCTGAGCCACCAGGAAAGAAACAAAAACAAAACACAACAGTGGAACATCAGAATGTTACTGTTCATTAAGAAAACATGATGCCTCAAGTTAATGACTTTAGCTGCTTTTCTGTGTTTGGGAAGATGGGAGAGTCTGGGTTCACTGAAATCATTGCTTTGGTCTGCACCCCAGCTATCTAGAGCCAGTATCCTGCTTTTCTCCATCCTGAATCCCCGCAGGGCACACACTGAGAGGTGGCTGAGGGCTTGATGGTCACAATATCTTTGGTTTATTGATCTGGCAGGTGACATTTTTCAGCCACAGACAGAAGCTGATCCTGCCAAGGGTGATGAGCATGGTCCTGGCCATGAGACAGGCATGAAGTTGCTGAAGGACTTGGGGAGAATAGGCCCTTCTGGTAAAGGGTACATGTAGGAGAAGGTAGCTCATTTTTTTTTGTTGTTCTACTGAATGATGCCCCAAAGTGTTTCCTCCACAAGGGTCACTGGCCTTAGAAGAACATCTAGCAGGATAATGTAAGGAGGGACCTTGGGTCCTTGAAGACTCACTGAGCTGCTTGAGGAACCAACCTTGGAGTGGCCAGCTCCTCTTGCTTGTCTTGGACTTGCTGGCTTTAGCACTGAAGGTCCTATCTTCTGGGAAACCCCTCGGTCATGGAAAACTGCAGTCCAGAGCTGTGCCCCGTGGTTGGTCCCTCTAGCCCCACCTCAGGACTTCTTTAATGGGAGATAACAGTTCTCTTCATGGGAAGGGAGACTGTCCAGTTGAAGGGTTGAAGCCTGTAGAGTTGTGGCTGTTCTTGGTGCTCATAGCTGAAAGCATCCTGAATGATAGGCAGTAAAAGAACTCACCTTTTGTTTGTGAAAGTGAAGTGAAAAGTGAAGGTGAAAGTCACTCAGTTGTGTCCGACTCTTTGTGACCCTGTGGACTACACAGTCCATGGAATTCTCCAGGCCAGAATACTGGAGTGGGTAGCCTTTCCCTTCTTCAGGGGATCTTCCCAATCCATGGATCGAACCCAGGTCTCTCACATTGCAGGTGGATTCTTTACCAGCTGAGCCTTGGTTTGTGACAGTGGTCATAAAGAGGTATGCTGAAAACATTTTGAGTGATGTCAGGAACATCAGAAAAATGCCCCGCTTTTCTTAGAAACTTTATCTGTTATTCACAATCAGTTTTATTTATTTATGGGCAGGCATATTTTACACATGTTATCTAATTTAAAAAGTTACCACTTGGGCATGCATATAACATATGGAAAGATAAATATAACTGTTTTCCTTTAACTATTTGCCTGTCTTCAGCCCTGTCTTCAGCTGTGTCTTGAAATAGGAATGCCCTTACACTGGCCAGTGATGCCTTTTGGGAGGGATGGTCTCTGTTCTATATATGTAAAATCTAAGTTACTGGGACTTTACAAATATATTTATACATGAGTTTGGTATAGTGCAGTAACTCTTTTTCCAGTGAGAAAGGCTTGGCACTGTCTTCCCATGGGTGTGATGGATTAATATCATTATTGATCTTTGCCCTTTTCTGTGTGCACACATGTCTTAGCTTGGGCTGCTATCATAAAAATACCATGAACTGTGAGGCTTATAAGCAACAGAAGTTTATTTCTCATGGTTCTTCAGGCTGGAGTCCCAGACTAGGGTGCCAGCCTCTTGGGAGAGCTCTGTCCCAGGTTACAGACTGTGGGCTTCTCGCCGTATCCTCAAGTTAGGGAGGAGAGAGGGGACGCAAGTTCTGCTGCAACTCTTATTAGGGCATTAACCACACTCATGAGGGCTTCCCCCTTATGACCTCATCTAGTCCTAATCATATCTCACTTCCTAAACCATCACATGGTGGGCTTAGTGTTTCAGCCTGTGAATTTGGAGATTATATAGACTTCTTTATCCACGAATCTGTCAGTGGATGTTCAGGTTACTTCCATGTCTTCATACGACCAGGGATCAAACCCTGGTCTCCTGCATTGCCAGGAGATTCTTTACCATCTGAGCCACCAGGGAAGCATGGCACCCCACTCCATTATTCTTGCCTGGAGAATCCCATGGACAGAGGAGCCTGGCCAGTTACAGTCCGCGGAGTCGCACAGAGTCGGATACGACTGAAGCAACTTAACACATGTCTTGGCTATTGTAAACAGTGCTGCAGTGAACGTTGGGTGAATATATCTTTTCAGTTAGAGGTTTCATCTTTTCTGGATATATGCTGGAGGGCATATTGTATGGTAGATCTAGTTTTAGTTTTTTAGGGGGACTATACTGTTTTCCACAGTGGCTGCACCAGTTTACATTCCCATCAACAGTGTAGGAGGCTTCTTTTCCCCCCACCTTTGCCAGTACTTATTATTGTTGTTTAGTCCCTAAGTCGTGTCCGACTCTTTTGTGACCCCATGGACTATAGCCCACCAGGCTCGTCTGTCCATGGGATTTCCCAGGCAAGAATACTAGAGTGGGTTGTCACTTCCCTCTTCAGGGGATCTTCCTGACTCAGGGATCGAACTCAAGTCTCCTGCTTGGCAGATGGATTCTTTACCACTGAGCCACCTGGGAAGCCTGATAGTAGAAATATCCTCCTCTAAAAGATAGGAACTCATGGAGAGGTATGCATGGACTGTGAAACTGTATTCTCCGACGTGCTGAGGCAGGAATGGCAGCCCTGTTGGGACCCATCTGAACAGTTCAGAAGGGACAACCCATCCTTGAGGAAAATCAGGCATGCTGGGCTTGGGGCTCAGTTGTCCACTGACTCTTCCCAGCAAGCTTACTGGGATAGTCCATCCTCTTCATTTTAAACTCTAAATGTATTAGTTGCATACTTGGTGGCCTCAGGGGAAAGACTTGGTTTTGGAGCCCATTGGATTTTGTTTAACTGCTCCATGTTAACAATACCAGCTCATCCATCAGGTACCAAAGAAAATGTACTGAAAACTTTTGTACTTTCTGAATTCCTCCCAGAGAGAAAAGAGCTGCCAGCAACTCCCTACCAGCTTCACTTACATTTAAGAACCCCATGGTGGGGAAAGAAGTGCCCACCTGGCCAGAGCTCCAATGACCCAATCTGGGACAAGCTGAGTGAGAAAATAAATAATCATCATAACAGATGATAAGAATAAAACAATATCTATGAGTCCATATTGGGATAAATAAATGATTGAACAGGTAAAAAAAAAATGGGGGAAAGCTCATCCTTCCAGCAGAATTCCAGTCGTTAAATCTAAAAGAGTGATGGGCATTTCACACACATCACACCAGTGGGCCAGGGATGTTGGCAGACAGGAGTGGGCTGGAGTGTGATACGAAACAGGGTACTTGCAGAGTCTCAAAGTATCGTCTTCCACAAGACACTTATTCATTACAAAGGGAGAAGCAGTAACTCTGCAGGGAGCTTCCCATCACCCAGTGACGCCACCTTAACCAAGGAATCAAGGTCAGCATCACCGTGGTGGGACATCCTGGCACCATAGACCTCGATAGGATGCACGGTGAAGGCACAAGATCCCTGCGGTGGCATTCCTGCCCAAGTCTTCAACCTCATCATGAGAAGGCATCAGGCAGACCCAAAATGGGCTCTGAAGTCTGTCTCCCTCTGTTTAAACCTGGCTGCCCTACGACTCACTGGGTGGCTTTGGAAAGTCACTTCACTTCTACTTGCCTCAGCTTCCTCATCTGTAAAATGAGGATTGTACCAGTACCCACCTCAGACAGTTATATGGAGAGTTAAGTGTGTTGATAAAATACATATGCCATGCCTACAGCGGTGCTGTGGCTCAGAGTGAGGGCTGTGATAGTGTCTGCAGTTATCCTGTGAGACCAGCAGCGTCTTCTGCCAACCTCAGGGATATTTGTTTCTTTCCTTTTCCCCCTCTCACTCTGCTTCTGGAAGCTTCCGGTGCACGCCCTGGTGCTGAGCCCTCCTCCACCAGCTGTTTTGTTCTAACAGTTTTCCCCACTCCCCAGTAGGTAGTTGAAGCACCAGTCTCTGGACCTTAAGGATCTCTACTTTTGAAAGAATCAGAATGAGTGCCCTCTCAGTTAGGGCTGTTGAAAAGACAGAGCTCATGTCACCAGAGAGCCTTCTGCGGGCCAGTTTCCTTTATTCCCAGCCCGGGGTCCAGACCTTTCTGGGCTGGGCTTGTGGGACCTTGTGGTTTAGGGGAGCAGTGGTGTGGATCTGTGTCACAATGACCTGGCCAAGCCCTAACCCCATGTCACATGTTTAGCAGCCGTTCGGCCAATGAGACTGGCGCACACACACACAGCCTGAGTCCCCACTTGGCCTTGCCTTTGATGTCACAATCTGACCTTGTGGATATAAACCTGGCCGCAGCTCTCACACACCAGTCGGCAAGGTCAGGAGGACCAGTGCAGTAGGATGTGGAAGAGAATTGACCATCAGCTCAAGATCAAGGCAGGGGATGGGCCGCAGGCAGGCCAGTTCAAGGAACTGGGTCCTGGTCGGGAACCTGCCGTGCCACACCCTCTCTCACTGTCGGAATTCCAGACCGTCCCAGTGTTTGAGGACATCAGCCAGCACGTCAAAGAAGTGGGGGACCAGCTGGTGAAGAAAGTCAATGCCATCTTCCAGCTGGACATCACCAAAGATGGGAAGACTGTCCACCAGTGGACCATTGATCTGAAGAACGGCTCTGGGGACACGTATCTAGGACCTGCCAGGCTCCCAGCAGACACCATCTTCACTATCCCCGAGCCTGTCTTCATGGAGTTGATTTTGGGCAAAATGAACCCTCAGAAGGCTTTCCTTGCCGGCAAGTTCAAAGTGAGCGGCAAAGTTCTACTTGGCCAGAAGCTGGAGAGAGTTTTCAAGGACTGGGCTAAGTGGTAAGCCTGCCGAAATATCAGGAAAATGAGCAGACCTTCTCTCCAATTATGTCAAGCAGCAATCATGCTTAAGCTGAAGATTAAAACAAAAAGTATTCAATATTTTTACTCAAATTCTTCCTATTCAAGTTTGATTAATGTTCCTGCTGATGTGTTAATTTGGAGTGAGGGTTCTAGAGCAGTAAAGAGAGTTGCAGTGTATCACCTAAAATCTTTGTCTTTTTCTTTCCTTAGATTTATTTATGACATAATACGCTAGGGTGAAAGCCCCAGGTAGACACACAGGTGGTTTGGACAGCTGGGTTTAAATGTTTCAGTGATTGAGTTCCTGGAACTTTCGTTTTGTTTGGAGTCTGGTCTTTGGGAAAGAAGTGATGACCAGTTGGCAGCTTGGCTCTTTGAGGAGACGTTAACACAGGGTTGCAGTGTTCTAAAAGGGTGAATTCCTGGTGGCTCAGACGGTAAAGAATCTGCCTGCAGTGCAGGAGTCCCAAGTTTGATCCCTGGGTTGGGAAGATCCTTTGGAGAAGGGAATGGCTACCCACTCCAGTATTCTTGCCTGGAGAATCCCATGGACAGAGGAGCCTGGTGGGCTACAGTCCATCGGTCAGTGGAGAGTTGGGTATGACTCACACTTTCACTTTCTTTCCACAGCTGTGGGGATGGAATGAGGCCATGGAGAGGGTGTGCCCCTGATGTAACACGACTTCTGATGGATTTAATTCCAGTAGAGTCGAAGGGCTTAAAAAATGTTCTAGGCTGCTGGTTCTTAAATTGGAATGTGCATCCGGTTACCTGGAAGCCCACATGGCTGGGCTCCACTCAGAGTTTCAACTCTGTAGGTCTGGATGGGGGGTGGGAATGTGCATTTCTAGCCCAACTCCTAGGTGATGCAGGTGGGACCGCCCTTGCAGAACCCCTGCTGTGGTCCCTGTACAGCTTTCAGTGAAGATCACAGCTGATCTGTTCTAAACCTTTGAGATGCTCCAGCACATCGAGGGTCTCCCACAGACAGATTACACAGCCCTCTCGTGGGCCATTTCTGGCATCAGGAGCTTGTGCACTGAGCATTTCACAAAATCAGAGGTGATGCCGGGAGATATTCCCTTCTGGGAACCCCCTCCACACATGGAACGAAGCAGCTGCAGCCCGATGAGGCCTCCCTGTGGGTCATTAGTTCCTCGTGACCAGTGTGCATCTTATCTTGTAGGTTAAATACATACAGTGTGGACCCTCCAAAAGCCACCCAGGAGCTTCGTGGAAATGGCCATCCTTAAACACATGCCTGCCAAACAATCCAGCTAGTCCTTCCCTAGGTATTTTCCCAAGAGAAAAGCGTACACACAAGTATAAAAATTTGTACGTGAATGTTCATGGCAGTGTGTTTGGGATTGTCCCAGACTATAAATAAACTGAATGTCCATCAACAATTGACAGATCGCGGGATGTTCTACCCTGGAATACTACTCAGCAATAAATGGGGTTGAATTTTCATTGCGGGCACGACCACATGATGAATGTTAGAACTGTGCAGAGTGAGCAAGGCCAGAGAAAACCAAGTATGTACCTATGGTCTACTCATGTGACATAGTAGGAATGTAAACTGTAGCGGCAGAAAGGTCAGTGGTTGCCAGGAGACAGGGATGGGTGGGGAGTGGGGAGGAAACTTGGGGTGGTGGATGCATTGATTGTCCTGGGGGTGGTGACGGTTTCACAGGCATTATGTTTTTCATAGATTGGATTGTGTACTTACATACACATAGGCAGTTTACTATGTGTCAGGAAAACTCAATGGATTGTAGCCCGCCAGGTTCCTCCATCCATGGGATTCTCCAGGCAAGAATACTAGAGTGGGTTGCCATTTCCTTCTCCAGGAGACCTTCCTCACCCAGGGATCGAACCCGGGTCTCCTGCACTGCAGGCAGACTCATTACCGTCTGAGCCACCAGGGAAGCCCTATAATCTCAATAGCACTGTCTTAATAGCCTGCTGCCCTCCATTCAAAATGAAGTTTTTTTTTCAATTGAAGGATAATTGCTTCACACCAAATGAAGTTTTTATAAAGAGATTTTAAGACTCAAGCCTCCCCTGGGCATGAGTCATCCTCTGACCTCATCGTGTGTCTGTTTTCCTCACTGACCTGTGGCGCCTGCGCAGGTTTCCGAAGTTCTTCATGTCGGAACAAGGCAGAGAAGGAGCTCATTGCTGTCAAAATCTCATCTCAGAGGGGAGTGAAGAGACCCTTGGCTGAGTTGACTCTCAGCTCTGTGGTCAGGAGTCGCTGATGGTTTGGGAGTGGGGCATGAAGCATCCTGGCTTACCTGGGCCACTCAGCGGATAAGGAGGTAAATGGTGTGGTGTTGCTGCCAGCGTCCCTGCCTGGGGTCACAGTGGGCATCTCAGAGTCTTTGGATGATATGAGAGACCACTGATACCAGCGCTTACCGTGCCTAGTCCAGGCACTGCTGTTTGAGCTGCCTTTACGAATGTCAGGTGTTTGGGGGGCTGCTGTTAGGGACACCACTGGCCTGAGCCTGTCCCCTGATGGTCCTGCTCATACCTCTGGGGATTGGCCCTGAGATGAATTTGCTTAGAAAAGGGGTAGGTGGTCTGGAGGGGTGTGAGGGAGGGAGGGAAGGGTTACAGAGGGGTCCTGCCTGGACTGACATCTGGCCACAGGGAAGCCCACCCCATGGATTGGCTAGAGACCTCTGACCCAGCATCACTCGGGGCAGAAACATGGCTCAAACCAGACTGAGTACTTTCTCAGGAATTTGGGGCTGGGAAGCTGAGGCCCTGAGCTACCAGGGGTGAGGGAACAGGATCCAAAAGGCTGGGCTGCCAGAAGGATGGCTGCCATGGTGAGCGCTAGACAGGACAGCCAAGCCTTGAGTGAGGAGGGGGCTGGTTCACTGGCGAGGGGCGAAGAGTCCAGGCCTCGGGAATGTACAGCAAACCCCTGTGCCATCAAAAGAGCAAAGTCTCAAGATGCCAGGAGGCCAAGTGGAGTGGCTGGACAGACTCAGATTTCGGAATTGGAAGTGTAGTTTTGAGACAGAGTCACCAGCTTATGTCTGGGGGCTCCCCGTTCTGGCCTCAGTGGCGGCCTCTGGAAAAAGGCCCATTGCCCTTAAGATGTCTGGTTGTCAGGGGCTGGGAGTGGGTCCCCCACAGGGCACTGGGGCTGGGGTCTTCTGCGAGTGTGAGTCCCTCCTCTTCTGCATGGTAGGAAGGACTGGGTCCCCATGGCCTCCTGGAAAGGCCCCACTTGGGTGCTCTTCTGCCTGACCTCTCACACTTGGTGGATACCCCAGAAGCTCACCTCTGGCTCAAGACCCTTCTCATTTGCTTGTTCTGCTCAAGGTTGGCCAGCACAGTGTTTTTAAAATTGGAATGAGAATATTTCATGTAAAAATTGAGTTTCTGGATTCTCTTGAAGAGTTGGGTCATTTGGTCACTCTGGGCGCTGTTCCTGCCAGGCTGGGGGGACGGGGGCCTCGCTGGGCCTTCCAGGCAGGCAGGGCCCCACCCTGTGCTCTGCCTCCTGGACCTTTGGGCTGTGTTGGTGGCCCCCCTGCTGTCGAGCCTAGGTGGTCATTTTCTCCGGGGGGCCTGCTTTGCTGAGGCCCGTGAGTACCTGCCTTCAGGCCCCAGCTCCCTGGGGCATTGGTAGCCTCAGTGGAGTGTCCCTGTGTGGACTCACACGCGTGCTCAGCTCACCACAGACTCAGCAACTGCCAACAGCACTGTTCACACTCGCACAGCGTCTGCAGGTCAGAAGTGGGGGCAGGCCTGAAGTGATGGTGTTGGCCGGACGGGGCTCTCATGTGGGGGCCCGGGAAAGGGTCAGTTCAATCCCTCATGGTGGTAGCACCGAGGTCCCCGTACCCTCATTGGTTGTCAGCCAGGCCAGCTCTCTCAGCTCCTGGAAGCCAGCCACCTTCCTGGTCACCAGGCCCCTCCCCTGCAAAGCCTGCGGCAGTACGAGGAGGCCTTCTCAGGCTTCAGTGTGCTCTCTGAATCCTTCTGCCTTCATCTCTGCCTCTGGGTTGAAAGGATTCGGGTGATTACCGCCCAGGTAACCCAGGAGAATCTTCTCTCTTCATGTCAACCCATTGGTAACCTTAATGACACCTGCGGAGTCCCTTTGGCTGTGTAAGGTAATGCCATGTGGACTGAACCATTAGGCCCATTCCACCAGGATTCACATGCGCTGTCTCTCTCCACCATGTGAGGACGCAGCAGGAAGGTGCCACCCGAAAACCAGGAAGAGCGTTCTCAGCAGAGCCTGACTGTGTGGCCCCTGACCTCAGCCGTCCAGCCTTGAGAACTGGAGGAGTAAGTGTCTGCTGTTAGGACACTCCGTCTGCGGTGCTTTGTTGCAGCAGCCCTGGCTGAGACAGGCTGGGTACTCGTGGGTGTGATCTATCATCAGAGCCATGGTTCTGGGCTGTGGGGAGTAGCGTCTTCTTGGAGACCAGAGTTCTGCCTGCCCCCAAACCCATCATTAAGTCCTACCCTCAACTCCTCCAGGAGGCTGCCCCCATTCAGCCGTCATCTTCCCAAGGTTCTGTGGCCTCCCTTTTCTTCCAGCCCTGTGTGCTGGCTGTGGGTGGGCATTATCCTGTCTGGGTCTCACTTCTACACCGCTATTTCGATGTTCAGTTTGTGGTACCCCCTCGGTCAGAGGCCTCAGCCTGGATGACAGGTTACAGGGCTCCGCTGCACAGCCCCCAGCACCACCCCAAAGGTGGGAATCAGTCAGGGCCTCCTTGCTGTCACTTGATCTCATTTTCTTAGTGCCCAGTACCCATTGTACATACCAAAATTGCTTGTTGAATGAATAAATGAGCTCCTTAATATTTTTTTGAAAAACACACACATAAGAAAAAAAAAAAATCCGAATAGTACAGAGGAGCATGGAGGAAATTCAGTTTTCCATCCCTCTCCTGGCCCCATTCTCCTGTTTTTATACCCAGAGGCCCCCGCAGTTACCAGCTTCTGTGTGTTCTTCCAGATGGGCACACACCCCAGTGGGCATAGGCCACTTCTCACCACCTTGTTTCTGCAGGAATGACCGCCAATCTCAGATGCTCTTTTCTGCCTTGCATTTGAACTTATTCCGTAAGGTCTCACATAGATCTCTTCTCCAAAGAATGCCCTCCTGAACAGTCAAAGGTTATACTTGATCTACCCAACTGAAACTTTTCTCATAGTTGCCTGTGTCCTTTAGGGAGGTCCTGACGATGGACTGCTTTACAAGTGAAGGAGGTGAAATGGACCCCTCTAACTTGAAACCAGTCAATCTTAAAGAAAATCAACCCTGAATATTCACTGGAAGGACTGATGCTGAAGCTCCAATACTTTGGCCCCCTGATGTGATGAGCCAACTCATTGGAAAAGACCCTGATGCTGGGAAGGATGGAGGGCGGGAGGAGAAGGGGACAGCAGAGGATGAGATGGTTGGGTGGCATCACTGCCTCAAGGGACACGACTTTGAGCAAGCTTCAGGAGATGGTGAAGGATAGGGAAGACTGGCATTTTGCAGTCCATGGTGTTGCAAAGAGTCAGACACGACTAAGCTACTGAACAACAAAAGCCTTGAGGGGGATTTACTGCCCCTCAAGTGTGAGGGGTCCTGTCGTGGTCCCACCAGTCGGGGTGTTGGGATGTGAGCCTGGGAAGGATAGCAGGTGGTGCAGGGTTTGCATCTGAGCAGGTCCCCTCTGAGCTCAACCCAAGAGGAGTTCAGGGAGATGCCAGGGACTCAGCTTGAGGATGTCACACCAAGGACAGGGGCTGCTTCTGGGACAATGGTGCTGACTCCCAGGCACAGTGGGTTGCAGACACCGAAGGAAGCCCTCAGGCGGCTACAGTCAGCTAGAGAAGATGGGGGAGGCAGTCATGCGAGAGCCAGAGATTGGAGCACAGCGGGGGCTGACTCCCAGGCACCCCACCTGGGAGCTCTGATTCTTGGGGGCAGCAGGACCCAAGGGTGAGAGCCTGGACCCTGGGGCCGGGACACCTGGGGCTGGGTCTTGCCCTGGCCATTTCCTGACTATGGGACAGCACATCGCTGTTCTTTATTATTTTAAAATATACCTCTTACTGGAGAAATCTGCAAACCATAAGTATGCAGCTCCACAGATTTTCTCAAATGGAACAGACCTTTGTAGCCAGTACATGACTTGAGAAACAGGAAGTGTCAGTACCTCAGGAGCCCCCCTCAGGCCCTTTCTGTTCCTCCCTCCTCGAGGGTGCCCGCTGTTCTGACTTCTGACATCATGCTGATGCCTGCTTGTGTATTTCAGGTAAACGGCTTTTTCACCCAAGCATCTCCTTCCTCCTCCTGTGTCTGAGCCCCAGGCATGCTTGTGGGACGCTGGGATTCACGCACATTCCTGCTGAGCAATGTCCATGGTGTTCGAGTTGTGTCCAGTTGAGGGCAGTTTCCACCAGGGATGCTGTGAACCTTGTGCATCTTTGTGACCAGAAGTCCCTTTCCACCACTTAGCGTGTGTTAGCGTCTCGCCCACATTTGCAGTGACAGCCATGGTGTGGCATCTGGCACCCAGTAGGTGCTTAGCAAGGAGGTTTGCAGGGTGAATCATGAATCGGGATGCCAGGCAGGTCCAGGGTGGGGATGCAGCCATGTTGGGGTCAGGCGTCTGGTTAGCCTGATGTTGGATCTGCTCCATTTGCTTGTAGCTCACCTGCTGGCTTTCAGAAGGAAACTGACGATGGGAAGGAGTCGAGTCCCTCGAGAGTCCCCACAGCAGATGTTGGAGATGTGCTTTTCCTTTTCTTTGGAGGAAAAATTCTTCCAGACCTGTGACTCGGATAATCCCGTGAAACATCTGTGACCCCCTAAAAATATCTGCTTCGTGCCATTTTGTGGAGCACAATATTTATACAGCCCACAGTATAATTAAATGGATGTTTGGTTACCTCTCAACTGTAGGCTCCCCAAGCCCAGGATGGGGTTTGCAGGTGCCCGTGAAGCCAGGTGGGCAGGGGACCCTGACTTTTGGTGGGGGTGGGACATGGAGGGGCTACAGTGATGTAGCCAGGGAGGAGTCGGGGAAGATGCTGGGATGCATGGCTGCTTGGCCTGCTGGACCGTTGGATGGCGGGTATTTCCACATTTCCATCTGGCAACCCCTGGACCATTTCCTACCGAGGAGAGATTTTCCCTTAAAGAACTAATCAGAAGGTGCTTTGCCCCTAAGTGGCTCTTTTGGCTGTTTTGTAGCCTGAGGAGGTTAAATGCTATTAATGGTTGATGTTTTCTGGAGATGTTCATGCTTGTTTCCAGGGAACGACATATATTAATCAAGATTTTAGCCAATGAGGGGAGGGGCTGCGTTTTTTCTCTTACTTTTCACCAATAAAGATTGTGGCTGAAAATTTTTTTTGATGAAAGAGTCCCCTAGCTTTTAAGCTGAGCAAGTTTATTTTCGTCCTCAGAGGCTTCCACAACAGGATCAAAGCCTGGTAGAGGCTGTGAGCTCAAAACTCCTGTGCAGCCTGAGTGAAAGCGTTAGTCGCTCAGTTATGTCTGACCCTTTGAGACCCCATGGACTGTAGCCCACCAGGCTCCTCTGTCCATGGGATCCTCCAGGCAAGAATACTGGAGTGGGTAGCCGTTCCCTTCTCCAAGGGACCTTCCCAACCCAGGGACTGAACCCAGGTCTCCTGCATTGCAGACTCTTTACCATCTGAGCTAACAGGGAAGCCTGAGGACTCTCTTCAAACACGGGTGTCTCTCGGAGTGGGTCTGAAGCACAGGCACGTTGTGGAGTGGGATTCTGGGGGACTTTGAGGAGGAGTTTGAAGTTAGGAAGGCAGTCCAGGGACAGTCCCTCTCCCTTGACTACCCTTTCCTTTGGAATCCAGCTCTTTGCATGAGGAAGAGGGATGCCCGTTTTAAACATGTATCCATTCATCTGAGCACAGCACCGCATACCCATTCAGGTCCTCACCATATCCAGGAGCTCCTTCTCTGTATCTTAAGTTACCAAGGGCCCATTTTCAACCTCACTAGCACCTGCAGTGTCACAAATTACCACCAACCGCCCCTACGATTCTGCCTCCAAGAGAAATTTCTGATAATAAAAAACCAGTAAGAGTTCATGTGCTTTTTTCCTGATCTAAGCCTGGCAGAGGGTGAGTTGGGAAGTTTTTCTGAGGACCCTGAAGTTTTCACAAAGATGTTTACCTGGTTGATGAGATCTTTTGATCTCACCTTGGGGGTGGGGATAGTTTACCGATCTTGCTGCACCCCTGAGAAAGAATAGCATATAACACTGGCCGCCAGAGCCCTTGCTGACCTAGAGGTCGCCAGGCCCATGAGGGCCATACAGTACACCAGGTGGGGAACAATGCTGTCCCCAAGGCAGATCTGCAGTGAAATTACCAGATAAATTCTAATGACAGGGGTAGATGGGACCATATGATTAATTGTTTAATAGAGTTTATAAAAATTTACAGTAAAACCCATCAATTATGGAAAACTAAAAGTTCCAGTAGGTTGCAGATGAAAATCCTATAGTTTTAAAAAACAGAGATTAGTGGAAGCTTTTAAAAGTGTATGAATGTGGCACAGATTGGGAGAAAATATTTGCAAATTATGTGACTGACAAGGGATTAGTCTCCAAAATTTACAAACAGCTCACGAGGCTTAATAGCATCAGAACAAATGATCCAATAAAAAAATGGGCAGTAGACCTAAACAGATATTTCTCCAAAGGAGACATACAGATAGATAGCCAAGAGGCACGTGAAAAGATGTTCAACATCGCTAATTATTAGAAAAGTCAAATCAAAAGTACAATGAGATATTGACTAACACCAGTCAAAATGGCTATCATCAAAAATCCACAAGTGATAAATGCTGGAGAGGATGTGCAGAGAAGGAACACCTCCTACACTGTTAGTGGGAATGTAAATGGTGTAGCCACTATGGAGAACAGTATGGAGGTTCCTTAAGAAACAAAAAATAGAGTTACCATATGACCCTGCAAGCTGATCAAGCTGGAATCAAGATTGCGGGGAGAAATATCAATAACCTTAGATATGCAGATGACACCACCCTTATGGCAAAAAGTGAAGAAGAACTAAAGAGCCTCTTGATGAAAGTGAAAGAGGAGAGTGAAAAAGTTGGCTTAAAACTCAACATTCAAAAAACTAAGATCAAGGCATCCAGTCCCATCACTTTATGGCAAATAGATGGGGAAACAGTGGAAATAGTGGCTGACTTGATTTTTTTGGGCTCCAAGATCACTGCAGATGGTGATTGCAGCCATGAAATTAAAAGATGCTTACTCCTTGGCAGGAAAGTTACCCACCTAGACAGCATATTAAAAAGCAGAAACATTATTTTGCCACAAATGTCCATCTAGTCAAAGCTATGGTTTTTCCATTAGTCATGTATGGATGTGAGAGTTGGACTATAAAGAAAGCTGAGCACCAAAGAATTGATGCTTTTGACCTGTGGTGTTGGGGAAGACTCTTGAGAGTCCCTTGGGCCACAGGGAGATCCAACCAGTCCATCCTCAAGAAGATCAGTCCCGAGTGTTCATTGGAAGGGCTGATGTTGAAGCTGAAACTCCAATACTTTGGCCACCTGATGCGAAGAGCTGACTTGTTTGAAGAGACCCTGATGCTGGGAAAGATTGAAGGCAGGAGGAGAAGGGGATGACAGAGGATGAGATGGTTGGATGGCATCATCGACTCGATGGACATGAGTCTGAGTAAACTCCAGGAGTTGGTGATGGACAGGGAGGCCTGGCGTGCTGCGGTTCATGGGGTCACAAAGAGTCAGACACGACTGAGCAACTGAACTGATGAGCCTGCAATCCCTCTCCTGGGCACATATCCAGAGGAAAACATGGCCTGAAAGGATACATACAGCCCAGTGTTCATTACAGCACTGTTTACAATAGCCAGGACGTGGAAGCGACCTAAATGTCCAAGGACAGAGGAAAGGATAAAGAAGATGGGGTGCATATATGCAGCTGAATATTGCTCAGCCAGTAAAAAGGAAGGGGAAGGGTAGTTAGAGAGTTAGGGATGGACAGGTACACATTGCTGTACTTAACATGGTTAGCCAACAAGGACCTACTGCATAGCAAAGAGAACTCTGCTCAATATTATGTGGTAGCCTGGATGGGAGGGGACTTTGGGAGAGAATGGATACATGTGTATGTATGGCTGAGTCTCTTTTCTATCCACCTGAAACTATCACAACATTGCTAATCAACTGTATGCCAATATAAAATAAAAAGTTTTAAAAGAAGAAAAAATAAAATACTTAACTAAAAATAAACAAAAAGTATATGAATATGGATCCAGCTGGGTGCGAGGGGTGGATCTCACAAGGCAGAACTGTTGTGTTCTCCAGGAAGTAGGTGCAGACCTGGCAAGGTCTGAACCAACCCCTCTGACCATCTGAGGAGAAATGTCTAGGCCCAACGTTGCTCCATTCTTGGTTGGATGTGAACTCAGCTTGACCTGAGCAGTCAAAGCTGGAGGCTGTAAGCAGGGCCCAGGGCTAGATGAAAATGTGGCCTCTTGGTTCAAAGTTACTAAGAAATTAGAGCTGGTGACAGCAGGGCATTTGGCCAAGTGTGGGGCCTTCTGAGAATGGGCTGAGCCACAGAGTGGGTCACATGGCTGTGAAGACAGTCTTGGCTCAGCCGACCACACTGCTCACTGCTGCATATGTCCTTTCTTGAAGGGGATCTGAGCAGTTCACCCCACATCTGCTGCAGGTCACAGGAATAGATCACTCTGTCCCCAGCTCTAAAGCACTTGCCCTCACTCAGGATGAACTTAGGAACTGGTACTTCTGATGGAACATGGCTAGAGAAGAGGCAGATATTGTTCCCAGAAGTGCTGTTTTCTTCAGCTTGTGGTGGAAGAAACTGACAGAAGCAGGCCAGTGCCCACTGCAGGAGAGACGAGGCCATCGTTCGCTCTGGCTGCTGCATGGATCCCCACCGCACCCCGACCTTCTCAGTCAGAGAGTCCTCATGGCTGGTCCTCCTGGAGGCTGTGGGCTGCCGTGGATGTAAAAGACCGTGGGCTGGCGACTTCAGTGGCAGAAATTTCTCACGGTTCTGGAAGCTGGAAACTGAGATGGGGTTCAGCCTGGTCAGGTTTTGGTAAGAGGCCTCTTCCTGGCTTGTAGACAGCTGTCATCTTACCGTGTCGTCAACCTGGCAGAGAGAGAGAGACAGACAGAGAGAGAAAGAGAGACAGGCAGACAGAGACACAGAGAGAGGCAGAGAGCAGCCTCTCTGACATCTCTTCTAACAAGGGCTCTAATCCCACTGTGAGGGCCCCACCCTCATGACCTGATGACCTCCTGTCTCCAAATGCCATCAGGTCAGGGATTAGGATTTCAATATGCGAATTTTCAGGGTGTGGCTTGAAGCAGCCCACCAGCGGGCTTGTGATTTTCCCTAAAGTTCTGCCATCCCACTCCCACCCTCCACAGCCAGCTGCTCAGAGGTGAACCTCTGGGGGATCTGAGCCCGTTTCTCAGAAATACACCTCTAGTCGCCACCTTTGTTTTACAGACTCAGGTGCAGGGAAGTCTGGTAGCTTCTCTAAGGCCACACAGCCTGGTGCTAGAACCCAATTTTCTTAACCTGCAGCCAAGAAAGATGGAGTTGCACAGAGCTGGGGCCCTGGTCGCTCCTCCTTATTCGTCAGGTAGGGGCAGTGAGAGACCCCAGCTGACTGCCTTCTCTTTTGCAGCAGGGATTGCCCAATGTTTCAGCCTCCCCCATCCCCCAGCCCCGCTGCTGGTGAGGCCACAGCCAGCAGTTCCTTTTGAGAGGAGAAAAGGGCTTGAGTTTTCCAGGCAAATAAAATTCCATGTTCCACCTTAAGAAGCCTCCGCAGTATGAACGTGCACAGGAAATGCACGTGGCTTAAACTCCTGTAGCAAAGGGAATGCTAGCAAGTGGCAACAGTGATTAGAAACACAAGCATCAGACTGCAGGAAACTGCCCTAAAATAGCAGCCTCCTCCGACCCCCTGATGGGAGATCAGCTTGTAAGAAGTGGGGAAGTCAGTGATGCCCTGTGCCCCTTCTGCTGGCAGAGCAGAGTCTCTCCTTCCCCGTCTGTGTGAGCAGGGAACAGCAAATCTGAGGGAATTCACATCCCAGGGCCCTGCTGTTTAGGGGCTCTGGGCTGGCCTGTGGGTATCCACCCCAGATACCAGCCTCGGAAGACCCATGGCGCACAGGGGTGAGTGCCAGGCCAAGGGGGTTTCATTTCTAAGCATCTCGTGATGGTGGAAAGAGACAGAAGACATGAATTCTATTTCTGCATCTTCCATGAACTGGGTGACTTTGGGCAAGTCACATCCCCCTGGAAGTGTTCCCTCATCCATACTGTTACTGCTGCTAAGTCACTTTAGTTGTGTCTGACTCTGTGCGACCCCATAGACGGCAGCCCACTAGGCTCCTCTGTCCCTGGGATTCTCCAGGCAAGAACAGTGGAGTGGGTTGCCATTTCCTTCTCCAATGCGTGAAAGTGAAAAGTGAAAGGGAAGTCGCTCAGTCATGCCCGACTCTTAGCGACCCCAGGGACTGCAGCCCACCAGGCTCCTCTGTCCATGGGATTTTCCAGGCAAGAGTACTGGAGTGGGGTGCCATTGCCATAAAAGGTTACTTATTGGCTCATTTCTTCTCTCCCGAACCCCCCCACCCCCCCATCCCCCCGCAAAATCTATTAAGCACTTACTGTGCATCTGGCCCAAGGATAGGCTCCAGGGACTAGAGACAAGTAAGTCAGGGCTGTGAACTTCAGGAGCATGTGCAGGCTGCATCACTACCGCAGTTCCTCATCCTGCTCGATGTCTAATCCACCCACTTGGCATTTGATCTCGCAGCCCCTCTCACTAAACAGGTGAGGAAAGAATCTGTTTTCCCAATCCTCGATAAAATTATCAAACAGAACTTGGTGGAAATGACAGGGTGCCAATTCTGAGCGTGCCCTGGCACATTTCCTTCCTGCCCTGTTACTGTCATGAAAGGGCATACCCCCTGATTCCAGGAGGAAGATGAGATGCACAGAGCAGAACCATGACAGCTCCAGTTCACCCAGACCAGCCGACCCCCAGTTAACTCAGACATAGACACCAACCAAGCCAAGGTCAGCAGAGCCTCCACTCCAGCCCAGACTAGCCTGTTCCCAGCTGACCTGTTTGGTTCATGGCATTGTTGTGGCCATAGTCAGCTGCTCAGAGCTCTCAGGCAAGCAGACATTTCAACACAGTGGGATGAATACTTGGAAGACAGGGACTGATGAGGAGGTGGAGTGGGTTGGGTAAGTACAGAGAAAGGCATTTAGCTCCACCTGGGACTCAGAGAATGGTCAAAGAGGAGACAAAACCTTCACTAAGCCCTGGAGGATGAATAGAATGCAGACAGAGTGGACTAGATGGAGGATCAAAAACTGGTTGCTTCAATACAAGGTGAAGGTGAAGGTGAAGTTGCTCAGTCGTGTCCGACTCTTTGCGACCCCATGGGCTGTAACCTACCAGGCTTCTCCGTCCATGGGATTCTCCAGGCAAGAATACTGGAGTGGATTGCCATTTCCTTCTCCAGGGGATCTTCCCGACCCAGGGATCGAACCCGGGTCTCCCGCATTGGAGGCAGACGCTTTGACCTCTGAGCCACCAGGGAAGCCCACTTGAATACAAGTTACAGTTAATTTCCTTTGGCCTGCATAGTATTTTGGAATTTTTCAAATTAGCTGCTAACATTTAAAAATGGAAATATTTCTTATTAAAATTCAAATTTTACCATTCCAAAAAAATCTGGAAAACCTGGTGATACTGGGTCTGCTTTCTCGCTTGGCAAAAACGTCTTGGAGGTAAGTAAGCAGTGGCTGCCTCTTTAGAAAGGATGTCCTCTCCATTCCCTGTGGTCCCTTGTCATCCCACCTCACTCACTCCGAGACTTCCTACTCCCACAGACCTGAGTCTTCACCTCCTGGCAGTCTTCCTGGTTCAGGGATTGGAGGCAGGAGGAGAAGGGGATGACAGAGTTGGGTGGGTGGTGGGTTGAGTGGATGACAGACAGGTTGGGTGGCATCACCAACTCGATGGACATGAGTTGAGCAAACTCTGGGAGATGGTGAAGGACAGGGAAGCCTGACATGCTGCAGTCCATGGGGTCGCAAAGAGTCAGACATGACCAAGTGACTGAGGAAGTGATGGTTCAATTTTGCTTATTCCCTTGACTCTGTCCAGTCGCGGTTGTCCTATCTATCTTTCTTCTCCCCGGGGCTATATTTTTTGTTTCCAGGATTTTGAATCAGTCTTTTTAATGTGCATTTGTTCTTTTTTGTATCAATAAAAAAATTAAAATGTTAATTTGAGGTAATTGTAGATTCACCTGCAGTTTTAAGAAATAACACAGAGAAAGCTCATGTGCCCTTTGTCTGATTTCCCCCCATGAGAACACCTTGCAAAATTATGATCCAATATTACAATCAGGATACTGATACCAGTGGAACCCACCCACCCCTCTGGTTTGATTTCCCAGTTTTTCTTGTCCTCAATTCTGTGTGTATTTAGTTCTGTGCAATTTTATCACAGGTATAGACTTGTGAACCCACCAGCCCACTTATGATACAGAGCATTTCCACCACCACAAAGATCTCTTGTGTTTCCCTGTTACAGAAATTCCCATTGCTCCCCTATGCCCTTCTCCACCCCCCTCCCCCATCGCCTACAAATCCTTAACTCTTGGTAAACACTAGTCTGGTCTCCACTTTTATAATGAAATTGCACAGTATGTAACCTTTGGGACTGACTTTTTTTTCCACTCAGTATAATTTTCTGGAGATTTGTCCAAACTGGTATGTGTATCAATAATTTATTCTTTTTTATTGTAAGCATGTTCCAAGGTGTAGATATACCACAGTTAGCACACCTGTGGAAGGACCCCTGGGATATTTCTAAATTTTGGCTCTTATGAATAAAGCTTCTATGAACATTCACACACAGAGTTTTGTACGAACATTAATTTTCATATCTCTGGGATAAATGCCTGAGAGTACGCTTTCTGGATCGTTGGGTTGTGGATCATTGTGTTTGGTTTTCTAAGAAGCTATCAAACTGTTTCCCAGTTTGGATGTATCATTTCACCTTCCTGCCAGCAACGCGTGCGTGATCCAGGTTCCCCATGTCATCGCCAGAACTTGGTGTTGTCACTCTTTTACTCTCTATTCTGATGGTTTCGCAGTGGTAGCTCACCGTGGTTTTGATTCACCTTCTCTGTTGGCTAAGACGTGGGGCATCTCTTCATCATGTGCTTTCAAAACTTGGTTCCATCTGTATGTCCTCTTTGGTGAACTGTCTGCTTTTAAGGGAGGAGGTAGCTTGATTCAGCTCCTGGAATCAAACTGGTTGAAGTCTCCCTACATTCATTGGCTCTAAAAGCCATAATCCCAGGCAGCTGGAGGCACTTTCTTTTCAGGGAGCCTGCAGGGAAGCCCCACCCTAGCTCCTGTCTTTAAGCAGTGAACCTGGTGTCTCCTGTCAGGATAACTTTGTCCCCTTTGGAACACCTTTATTCCAATGACCCTGGCCAGAATGTTCAGACTGTGCCTGGCTAACTTCACCCTGAAAACATTCCCTCTGTTATCTGAGGCTCTCTGATTCTTCACTCCATGGCCCCGAGTCTTTGTTTTTCAGGAGAACATTGATGTCAGCTCAGCCTTCTGCTGATGTGTGTTGTATGAGTTCTGTGCCTGACAGCACTTGGGGTGATGGATGGCTGGATGGAGGAGGTTCTGCACAGAGGGCAGGAGTTAGGAGGGGTCCTGTGAGTGGACACGGTAGGGACCCTGTCTGTATCCTCTCAGCCCACCCCACGGGACCCCTACAGAACTTCTGTTTTGTTTTTTAGCTTTTTAAAATGGCTTCCCTAGTGGCTCAGACGGAGTAGGCAGTGGCACCCCACTCCAGTACTCTTGCCTGGAAAATCCCATGAATGGAGAAGCCTGGTAGGCTGCAGTCCATGGGGTTGCTGAGGGTCGGATACGACTGAGTGACTTCACTTTGACTTTTCACTTTCGTGCATTAAAAAGGAAATGGCAACCCACTCCAGTGTTCTTGCCTGGAGAATCCCAGGGACGGGGGAGCCTGGTGGGCTGCCGTCTATGGGGTCGCACAGAGTCGGACACGACTGAAGTGACTTAGCAGCTTAGCAGCAGTGGCGCAGATGGTAAAGAGTCACCTGCAATGCCAGACACCAGGGTTCGATCCCGGGGTTGGGAAGATCTCCCCTGGAGAAGGGAACAGCAACCCACTCCACTACTCTTGCCTGGAGAATCCTATGGACAGAGGAGCCTGGCAGGCTACAATCCATGGTTTGCAAAGAGTTGGACATGCCTGGGTGACTAACACTTTCACATCTATGTATTTATTTATTTTTATTGTTTGGCTATACTGCACAGCATGTGAGATCTTAGTTCCCTGACCAGGGACTGAACCAGCAGCACCCCTGCAATGGAAGCGTGGAATCCTAATCATTGGACCACTGGGGAAGTCCCAGACATGAGTCTTTGGAAGCTGTCCCAGTGATTAAAGATCCAAAACTACTTCTCCAAAGTACGTTTTTCTCCAAGCCAGAATGTTAAGGCTGTGGGGACTCAGAGGTGATTGACCCCTCATGGCTTTGGACCTCTGAATCTGGCTGTCATTGGACTATCTGGGTAGCAGGCACCAGCCAGCATGGTGGACAAGCAAGACTAGTCTAGAAGGGCTTTGCAAACAGTAGCACATCAGCCTTAGCCAGTTATGACCCTCCATATTTTGACCTAATGGCTCGACTTTAGAATCCTATGAGTGTAGCTCTGCCACATGAAGTAATTTCACATTTCATTCAATCCCTCCCATAATGATCTTATGAGGGGGGATGTAAAACCCACTTCAGTTCAGTTCAGTTCAGTTCAGTCGCTCAGTCGTGTCCAACTCTTTGCGACCCCGTGGACTGCAGCACGCCAGGCTTCCCTGTCCTTCGCCATCTCCTGGAGCTTGCTCAAACTCATGTCCATCGAGTTGGTGATGCCATCCAACCATCTCATCCTCTGTCCGCTTCTCCTCCTACCCTCAATCTTTCCCAGCATCAGGGTCTTTTCAAATGAGTCAGTTCTTTGCATCAGGTGGCCAAAGTATTAGAGTTTAAGCTTTAGCATCAGTCCTTGCAATGAATATTCAGGACTAATTTCCTTTAGGATTGACTGGTTGGATCTCCTTGCAGATCAGGGGACTCTCAAGAGTCTTTTCCAACACCACAGTTCAAAAGCATCAATTCTTTGGTGCTCAGCTTTCTTTATAGTCCAAATCTCACATCCATACATGACTACTGGAAAAGCCATAGCTTTGACTAGACGGACCTTTGTTGGCCAAGTAATGTCTCTGCTTTTTAATATGCTATCTAGGTTGGTCATAGCTTTTCTTCTAAGGAGCAAGCATCAGTTTCATGGCTGAAGTCACCATCTGCAGTAATTTTGGAGCCCAAGAAAATAAAGTCTCTCTCTAAGTGGGTTGGTAAAACCCACTTAGCAACTGGAAAACCAACCATTCACAGTCTAGTGGCATTGTGCCCAAATTGAGGTCCTACGACTACAGTTTCTTCCTCAACTCCTCATGTCTCCTTGTGTTTGTGCTGTTTGAGGATGCTGTGGTGGGCATTCCTCACTGACCTTTTGGGGGACCTGTACTCTCCAATCTCTGGGGCTGACGATAGATGTCCAGTCTGTCCTAATTATCCGAGGATTCTGTACCTCGAATTTGCCTATTTGCTACAATAGGTTTGTGGTCCCAGAAGTCAGTACTCACCCACATTTGTGGCCATTCGAGGGCATGTGTGGAGCAGCCCCTCCTGGCTGAGGGCGGACGAGGCCACGCCCTGCCTGCTTGTTTCAGCTCTTAGACTGTAAACACTGCCCTTCTCACTGTGTGTTCAGTGCCACGCCTCGTGGGTTTTGTTGGTCATTTTAGTGCCTTGGGCTGAAGTGCTGTCTGTCTTCCTAAGCTCAGGAGGCTGTGCTGTGTCTTGTGGAGGAAACACGTGTGTCAGATGAGCTTCTTTGGGGTGTGAGTGATCACGCTGTGGGCTGTGAGTTCAAGGCTAATGAGTCAAGTGTATGTGTCGGATAAGGTGTCCTGAGATAGAAACACACAGCCCCAGGTTATGTGTTGATTGGCTGGTGGCATTGTTGGGACCAGAGGCTCGTGGGAACCTAAGCATGTATTTTCCCCCAGAGCAGGGATGCAGGATTCATGATGTCAGTGTTTGTCATGACCTTGAAGGATGACAGTTCAACTTCAACATTTTGCTATATTCATTATACCACCAGAGGAGTTTTATTTTTTTAATAAAAACTTTTTATCAGTGGATTATAATTGTTTTACAGTGTTGTGTTGGTTTCTACAGTACAATGAAATGAATCAGCCATACGTACACATATTTCCCCACCCTCTTGACCTTCCCTCCCCATCCCCCACCATCCCACCCCCTCGGCCATCACAGGGCCGTGAACTGAGCTCCCTGGGCTATACAGCAGCTTCCCACTAGCTCTCTGTTTTACACATGATATTTCCGTGCATGCATGCTAAGTCGCTTTGGTTGTGTTTGACTCTTTGTCCAGGCAAGAATACTGGAGTGGGTGGCATGCGCTTCTCCAGGGGATCTTCCCGACCCAGAGATTGACCCCACATCTCTTATGTCTCCTGCACTGGCAGCTGGGTTCTTTACCGCTAGCGCCACCTGGAAAGCCTGATAGTGTACATGTGTCAGCGCTGATCTCCTGATTCATCCCTCCTCCCCACCCCGCTGTGCCCACACATCCGTTCTCTGCGTCTGCATCTCTGTTCCTGCCCTGCAAATAGGTTCGGCAGTACCATTTTTCTAGATTCCGTATATATGCATTGAAACTCCCTTTGCTCAGTCTACACCCAGACCTGAGAGGTGTAAATTAGCCTCCCTGGCAGGGATACCCAGTGATGGTGGACTTAAGAGCCAGTGTCCACTGTCACTGATTAAAACACAAGGAGGGGCGACAGGACCATCCCAAGCTCATGTGACAGCTGTAAGTAGTTGCTCATTTCATCTAAATGTTTTCTTTTGTGTTCTTTTTATTCAGTATTTTCCTCTTTGTCTTTATATATGCTCTCTGCATGTAAACAGATAGAGTCAATGGGAAACAAGGGTTGCTTACCTGGAAGGCAGATGACAAGAACCACCCCCCGCCCCAGCAATCTGCAGCTCTCGTGCCATCTAGGGCCTGGGTGTGAGGATGAAAGCAAACAGGTGCTTGGTCAACACAAATAAAGAAGGACCTAGGGGCTGCCCTGAATCTCTCAGCACCTGTGATCTGGAGCAAAGGCAGGGGAATCAGCGCTCTGAACGGCACTGCTGCCGGAAACCAAGGCGAGGATTGATTCCCAAATGCAGAGAAGCAGCTCCTTGTCACAGGGAAACCTGTGTCTCCTCCTCTCAAGGTAGTCTGCACAGACTTAGCCAAGATCAAGTGCCCTGTCCATAGAGGATTAGCTCTGGTGTTGAAATTATTATAATCCTTTGGGTTAAACGGTGAGTCTCTGAAACCCACCTCTCAGTAACCAAGACAGTCAAGAGCTGCCGAAAGCACTTACTCTACCTGGGCCTCTGTCACCAGCTTCCCAGCCTGGAGGCAAATACCTGGATGTGTGAAGGTATCTGTGATCCCCGTGTACTTGCCTCTGGGGCAGGAAGCTCCATCCAGTAGTACTCAGAGTTGAACTGGAAATTGCCAAAGTGGGTGTCTGAGTGGTTCTCAGACCATAGCAACACCATCACCAGGGAACTTGTTAGACACACCAAGGTTCCGGCCCCACCCCAGTAGGGTTGCCAGATAACCTTTAGGATGCCCCAGTTAAATGAGTTGTTCAATTGATCAGTCACTCAGTCATATCTGACTCTTTGTGACCCCATGGACTGCAGCACACCGGGCTTCTCTGTCCTTCACCACCTCCCAGAGTTTGCACAAACTCAGGTGCACCAAGTTAGTGATGCCATTCAACCATCTCATCCTCTGCTTCCCCCTTCTTCTTCTGCCTTCAGTCTTTCCCAGCATTAGGGTCTTTCCCAATGAGTTGACTCATTGGAATAATAATGAAATTAAATGAGAACTTCAGATAAACAAGAATGATTATTTTAGTCTAAGTATGTCTCATGTGCTATTTGGGATTAAGTACTAAAGAAATGATTACTTAGCTCAAATTTAAATCTAAAGTCATGTATTTTTGTTAACAAACCTGGTAACCATACAGCCCGGACCTATAGAATCTGAAACTCCAGGCTTGGGACCCAGAAAAGTGCGTTTCAAGGAGCCTTCCAGGTGATTCTAATACAGACTAAAGCTTAACAATCATCGCCCTAGTGTCTGCTTTCTGTCTTATTTAGTTGATCTAGGAAAGGATTACTTCTACACTCCTATCTCAGTGGTTGGGTTTTACTAGCAAGAAATATCTCAAATCTAAGCCCAACTTGTGTCTCAATTTGGAGCTGAATGACTCATTACCTATGTTCCTCTGTTTCATGTTGGACAGAGCCCTGACTTTAGAGTCTCAAGAACAGACCTTCTCTCTAGACACAGGCTAGTGCTTCAAGGTGCACAGGTCTGGTTTCTGGAGACTGTGCCCTTTGCAGTTTGCTGCTGCCTGGACCTCTGACCACACAGCTGGCAAGGCTGTCTACATTGGTGCCCTGTGATGAGTCTGGGATGCACACTTTTCCTCATCGTGGTCACAGCACAGTAGAGGGTGGGCTTTCTTACCTCTGGGAGCCCACCAGAGGCCTACCTTACCTGGATGAGCGAACAGATAATATGATGATGCCAGGCCAGGTTTCTTTCCCCTGCAGCAGCCGCCGCTTCACCATAGGAACCCACTGTTACAGAAGATCTAGGCATCTTAGGTCCTGGGCAGCATAATTAGAGTCTGAGTAATGGTAAACCCACCTGCAATGTGGGAGACCTGGGTTCAGTCCCTGGGTTGGGAAGGTCACTGGAGAAGGGGATGGCTACCCATCAGGATTCTTGCCTGGAGAATCCCATGGACAGAGGAGCCTGTCAGGCTAGAGTCCATGGGGTCATAAAGAGTCAGATATGACTGAGTGACTAACACTTTCACTTTCACAGTGGTGATAACAGTAACAGTAACCAACATTCATTGAGAACCTACTGTATGCCAAGTATCATGCTAAGTACATTACATATAACATCTTATTGAATTTTCATAATAACATTGTGAACTCAGGACTCTTTCCTTCATTTTAAAGTAAGGAAGCTGAGATTTAGCAAGGGCATATTATTTGCCCACAGTCTCAAAACTAGAAAATGGAAGGATTAAGATTTGAACCCCCTTTTATACAAGTCAGAGCTGTTACTGGAAACCATAATGTCCATCAATTTCCTTTCGGGACTCTGACATTAATTAAATGTCCCTGTGCTAAATGCCATGTGTACTGGCCCATACTGAGCTCATACTGAGTGTAGGCCCCGTGCCAAGTGCTGTGGAAATCAGAAGTGCCTGACAGTCCCTGCACTGGGGACATACGTGCTGGGGAGGGGGAGTTGGAATAAAATGTTTGAAATAATAACCAGTGTCTCTCCCCAGTGTATTTATCTTCTCTTCTGAGCCAGCCCTTTGTACTCTGAGAAGGACTTGGGCAGCAGAAAATACGAAACAAGAATCTCTCTTATTGGCTCATGAGTTTTGGGGGCTTAGATACTTTGGGGGATGGGAAGGACATCCAACATGGATAAAAGATTTAGGAAAACACTTCATAGGAGGAGAAGTGCCTTCCATTCTTCCCTTAGACACGGATTTTCAGAAGAGGGAGGGAGAGGAGTGGATCACAGAGGGTGAGGGTTCTTGGCCCTGCCTCTTGGGTCATGTCCTAGGAGGTGATGGAGCCTCTGTGTGGACTGTGAGAACAGGGTGGTCTTGGAGCCTGCTTCTAGGGAGAGGCCCAGAAAATCCCCAGGGTAGAAATGGCCCCACGAACATTTGGGCACACAGGCTTTGGAGGCCCAAATGGACTTTCCTACACACAGTTTCAGAGGGTGAACTTTTTTTTTTTATAATTCACATTTTTTTCTCTTTATTATTTATTTATTTTTAAATTTTTTTACTTTACAATACTGTATTGGTTTTGCCACACATTGATATGAACTTTTATGTATACCTAAAAAGGGCACCTGAAACAGCATCAAGAACATGTAGATATAAAGGAGCAACTGATGGGGATAAGGGACGTCTCCATGGCAACATGCTCAGTTCTATGTTTACCTGAGTGTCCTGCAAGTTGGAGAGACGACGCCAAAGACCAGATAGCCCCTTCCCCAGTAATGGCACTGCTTTAACCCCCAAAACTTACATATGATATCCATGGGAAAGAAGTGACCCCAAATTGACTAAGGTAATGTTTTTGCTATCTATGCTGAATTGGGACTTAAAGTAGAAATTAAAGCAAGTCATAGAAAAATAGAAACAGTTATCTGTTCAATTGTGCCAGGGAAAATTGGGAAAGCTTTGGAATTGGTGAGAAAGATCACTGAATATCCTGTCTAGGGCCACCCTTCCTGGCTATCTCTGCCTTTTATTGTAGAGCTATCTTGCAGCTCTATAAGTTAAGCCAAACTATAGTAATTCAAATGATTCTTGTCCACAGAAATATAAATAAATTGTGTCTGATGGAGGTGTAATTAATTATTGCTCAGTGGGCATTGGCCAGTTTTGTACCTCTTTGAAAATTCATTTCAGGATTTATAGTGTGGGTGTTTTCTTGAATTCTCTTGTGAGCCAATTATAGTGCAAAGATCTAGATATGCCAATTGAAAGGGTGAGATTTTCAGTGGATCAAAAAACAAGACCCAACTATATGTTGCCTATAAGAATCCACTTTAAATATAAAGGTGTATAAAGACTGAAAGTGAAAAGATGGAGAAAGATATATCATGCCAATATTGATCAAGAAAAGTGGGAGTAGCTACATTAACTTCAGACAGGGTAGACTTCAGAGCTTCTAGTGGTAAAGAACCCACCTGCCAATGTAGGAGACATAAGAGACGTGGGTTTGACCCCTGGGCTGGAAAGATCCTCTGGAGGAGGACATGGCAACCCACTCCAGTATTCTTGCCTGGAGAATCCCATGGGCAGAGGAGCCTGGTGGGCTCCGGTCCAAAGGATCGCAAATTGTCGACCAGGACTGAAACCACTTAGCACACAGCACACACAGACTTCAGAGCATGGAAGATCATCAAGGATAAAGAAGTTTCCATAATAAAGAAGTAGTCAGTTCTCCAAGAGACACAGCAATGTTTAATGTTTGGGTTGGGTTAAGTCGCTCAGTCATGTCCTACTCTTTACAACCCCGGGGACTGTAACCTACCAGGCTCCTCTGTCCATGGGATTTTCCAGGCAGGAGTACTGGAGTGGGTTGCCATGCCCTTTCCAGGGGATCTTCCCGACCCAGGCAGGGATCGAAGCTGTCTCCCGCATTGCAGGCAGACGCTTTGCTGTCTGAGCCACCAGGCAAGCCATGTATAGAAAGAGAGTATCAAACTACATGAGGCAGTAACTGATAGAACTGCAAGCAGCACTAGATGAATCCGCTGTTACATGGAGAGTTAGGCACTCTCCATCAGAAACAGACAGATTTGTAAGGCAGAAAATCAGGGCATAGTTAGAACTCAAAAGCAGCATCAGTGAACTGGATATAGTGCCCTCTGTGCGCCATTTTATTCAGCACCAGCAGAACATGCATTCTTCTCAAGTTCTTGTGGAACAGTCATCAGCACAGACCACACTCTGGGGTGTAAAACACCCCTTAACAAATTTAAAGACTAGAAATCATACAGTGTGCAGTCTCAGACCACAGTGCCTTTAGGGTCAGATTTGCCTCTTAGAAGAATCTTTTTGGCCAGTGGAGATGGAGCATGGGAAGGACCCAGAGGCAGAGTGGCCAGGAAGAGGGGGCCAAGAAGGTCCTGGAGCCCTGGGGCGGGATGACAGGAGAGGATGCAGCCGTCTCGGCGGGGAGGGGAGCTCTGGAGATGGAGGTGTTGCAATGGCTTCACCCTTTAAAAACAACAGCAAGGGACTTCCCTGGTGGTCCAGCAGTTAAGAATCTGCCTGTCAATATAGGGGACACTGGTTTGATCCCCGGTCTGGGAAGATTCCACATGCCACAGAGCAACTCAGCCTGTGCACCACGACTCCTGCGCCCTTGCGTTGCAACTCCTGAAGCCCACGTGCTTTGAGTCCAGGCCCCACAACAAGAGAAGCCACTGGAATGAGAAGCCCGCACACCACAGCTAGAGAGTAGCCCCTGCTCACGGCAACTAGAGAAAGCCTGCACAGCAGTGAAGACCCAGGGCAGCCGAAAATAAGTAAGTCAAATAAAATGAACCACAGCAATGCCGTGAGGTGGTTCCTGGTTTTCCTTTTGACTGGAAACTTTTGACGCAACCTCAGATCTATAGAAAAGGTGTAAGAATGTTTTTCCCTACTATATGAGCATGTTACAGACAGGATATCCCTCTGCCCCATTTTTCTTTAGACTCTAAAGTTTAGAATATATTTCTCCAAAACAGCAGGAGACCTGGGTTTGATCCCTGGGTTGGGAAGATCCCCTGGAGAAGGGAAAGGCTACCCACTCCAGTATTCTGGCCTAGAGAATTCCCTGGACTGTATTATACAGTCCATGGGGTTGCAAAGAGTCCAACACAACAGAGCGACTTTCACTTTCACTTTCTCCAAAACAAAAATATAGAATCACTACCTCATTATAAAAGTTGGGAAATTATACATTTATAAAATACTAGAATGTATATAGGCATTATTGCATTTCTGTCCTTTGTAGTAGAAAAAAAAAAAAATACTGGTTCAGACACTGTAATCTGTTGTCAGTCCTTTAAACCTCTCGCAGTTGGTAACAGACTTCAGAAGTCTTGTCTTTCATCACCTTGACGTTTCAGAAGCGTGAAGGCCAATTATGTTGTAGGATGTTTCCCATCCTGAGTACCTCTGATGTTTCCCCCGAGATGAAACTCGGGTTGTGCGTTCTTGGCAGGAACTTGCAGACGTGCGGGTGTGTTTTCTCAGGGCGCAACGCCGGGGTGCAGCGATGTAGATCTGTCTCTTTATGAGAAGCTGACTTTGATCGCTCGGGTACGGTGCTGTCTGCCAGGCTTCTTCACTATAAAGTGGCTATTTCCCTCATGTGTCTCGTGGGGATATGCTCTGAGACCAGGAAAACACTCTCCATTCCTCAGGCTTCCCCCTGAAAGGGTTATTTTTAACCCACACTTTTCAGATGCCGACACTGACGCTTGGAGAAATGCAGCGACTTGCCCAGGTCAGGATGCTCAGCAAGAACTCGAGTTGAAAGTCCTGACTCTAGATCTCACCTCTATGTCTTCTCTTCTCGTGACTGGACAATGTCAGCTCCTAAAACCTCCTCTCGGGTACCAGAGGCTGCTGGCGCCTCAGCCATGTCCCCTCAGCCCACCTCTGGGTCCACCTGGGGGCTTCCAGAATGCTTTCTCACCCAGCTGCTAGCTGGGAGCTGAGCTGTATTGGTAGTCTTTTCAGCTTGGTGGTCTAAGGGCGGTAGATGTTCGAAATGACAGCCGTCCCCTGCCACCACCCCCTCACCAATCCTGCCTGCTTTCCCCAGGGCCAGTGTCCCATGAGGACCCAGAAGAGATGCAGGACTTTTCCCACCTGGCCTGGAAGTGACTCAGCATCTCTGCTGCCGTCTGTCTGCCTGTCTGTCCAAGACTTCTGGTCGACCAGAGTCCCTGGGTGAGGCTGGGGTGGGGGCACACTTCTCCCCACCTCTTGGGGTGCTGCTCTGGGAACCGAGTTGCCATGCTGTGAGGAAGCTCAGTGGCCTGGGGGTGGTCGGGGGAGAGGAGCCAAGGCCACTGACTGCACCTGGCTGAGCTTCCAGCTGGCAGGAGCCCTGCCTGGGAACCGTGGGAGTGAGTTGTATAACAGGGGGAGCCTCATCCCCACCCCCACCCCTGCATGGAGCAGAGACAAGCTGTCCTGTGGCACCCTGTCCAGACTGCAGGTTTGTGAGCAACACAGTTGACTGGTGATTTATATATATATATGGGCTTCCCTGGTAGCTCGGCTGGTAAAGAATCTGCCTGCAATGCAGGAGACCCCGGTTCCATCCCTGGGTAGAGAAGGTCCACTGGAGAGGGGATAGGCTACCCACTCCAGTATTCTGGCCTGGAGAATTCCATGGACTGTATAGTCCATGGGATCGCAAAGAGTCGGACATGACTGCATGACTTTCGCTTTCACATATATATGTGAGTGTGTTGTGTGTGTGTGTGTGTGTGTGTGTGTGTGTGTAATGTCGACCATTTTAAAATTCTTTATTGAATTTGTTACAACATGGCTTCTGTTTTACGTTTTGGTTTTTTGGCCCCAAGGCACGTGGGATCATAGTTCTGCAACCATGGATCAAACCTGCAACCCCTTCAACCACCGCTAACCACCGGATGACCAGAGAATGCCCTTGACTGGTGGCTTTAAGTCACTGTTTCGCTGAGCAGCAGCAGGTAACCGGAGGTTTATGCCGAGAGAACCTCTTTCTGGGACTGGGCTCACCTGACAAGGCTCCCAGCTGCTTCCCTGGCCTGGGGTGTGTCAGGGACAGAGCACAAAGCTCTCCTGCAGCCGCTGGGTGAGGAGGGTTCACCTGGCGACGACTCGCCCGCCTTTCGCCATTCCTACCTGCTTCTCCCACAGGCTCTTTCTCCCTTGGAGCAGTGCTCAAAGGCTGGTGGAAAACACATTTGTCACAAAAACAACACTCTGCTCTCAGAGAAGATCCCACCTCCTCCAGTGTCCCAATGAAGAGCAAACAACTTAGATGGGCTCTAGGTCTTTCATAACCGGGCCTGGGTCGTGAGGCTCTTCTGCCAGCTTTCATGGATGGGGACCATGTTTTCCTGCATCCTGCCATTCCTGGCCATGAAGCCGCCCCTTGGGTATTCATTCCTCTGCAGGGGGTGTGTTGTTGACTCGTGTTGAGGGTGTGTTTCCAGGGCACAGTGAATTCTTTAGACCCCCTCCCACACCCCAGAGGTGTCCACTATGACCCCACCTCTCAGGGCTGGTGGAGCTGATTGGGGTGTGTGAGTTTGGGGCAGGGATGCCAAGCCCAGACTGTGTGAGTGTCTGTCTCTGAGGATGGTGGGGGATGGGGAGGTCTGATGGCTCACAGAGAAGATGAGCTGCACACACACAGAAAGAGACGCAGGGCTAAGAGTGAGAAGGAATCCTGCCTGGGTCCCCAGGGCTCCAGCCCTGCCGCCGTTGCTCAGGGCTCCCTGGACCCTGATGCCGGGCCTCCTGTGCCACTGATGCTGGAGTCCACTTCTGTCATTTTCCACCATGTTGTCATGCACAGAGCTGCTTTCCCAGAGTCACTTTCCTCGGTTTGTGATGTGAAATGGGCCACAAGCCGTCATCTGGGACCAACTTGCTTGTGTTTGCTGAGCCCATGGTTAGGTTCAGTCAGACAGAGATGAGCAGCACAGGGTCCGGCTCTGTGCTCCATCTTCCCAGTCCCCGTGAGTCGGTAGAGAGCTGCACTGTGGGAAGATCCTCCAACCCCTCAAAGGACAGGGTGCCATGGCAACAATGAATGCCAGGTCCCGCATGTACTGAATTTCCATGCTTTTAGTTCCAAAGGAGGAAATTTTAAAAAGCCACCTAAATTGGCTTTCTCCCTTCAAAGGTTATGTTCTATTGAGGGAAAAATAAAAACAAAGTCACAGAATTCTCTTTTGCAAGGTACCTTTGCGGTCATAGTGACATTTAGAGTGCGTGGAGAGGTCCAAATAAAAACACAAAATGTGAATAAGACTCTGAACTGATTGGATGAGGACCAAGTAATGCTTTTATTTCAGATTCCATCAATGCCAAGGACAGAGGTTGACTGACAAACTAATTCATTCCTCAAGCAAGCAGTGATGGACTTCCTGCTCTGTCCTAGGAGCCCAGGTCAGACAGAAAGCTGGTGGAGTCTGTTCTTCCACCAGCAGCATCAACAGAAATGCAGGTGCCCACTGGCTCTTGCTAGGAACTCAGAGAAGCAGAAGAAAGTGCGAGACACTGCTCACCCCCTCCAGGACTTCATCATCCCAGTCGGCCATGAAAACGTACATAAAATAGTAATAAGCTGCAGCACAAAAACATATTCCAAATTCACATGGGTGGTGCAGATGAGACCTATCTCTGGGACTCCCTGTGGGCTGGGATGATCCGGGAAGGCTTCCTGGAGGAGGTGAGCTTTGCCTTGTCCCTTAAATGAGAGATTTTTGTTGGGCAGAGAGATGGAGGGAGGGTATTCCAAGGAGTGCGTGTTAAAGGGGACCTAGTCTGTCCACATTTCAGCAGCTTGCTTGACTGGCTCCTTGCCTGGGAAGTCAGGTTGGGTGTGGATTGTGGTGGCTCAGGGGCTGGACCTTACTCTTCAGGGAATGGGAAGCCATGACAAGGTTCAGAATCAAGAGTGGCGCATAGGACACCGGGCTCCGTAACGTTCAGCGCACCGGGAGCTGACAGCATGGCCAGAGCCACGGCGAGGCCAGATGCCCCAGCAGGATGAGAAACCCTGGTACTCTCCTGAGGGGTAGAACCCTCTGTAAGTGATGTAACAATGAAAGCTGGGGTGGAGAGTCTGAAATGACCTCTCCCCCTGGGTCTGCAGGGCATGGTTTTCTTCTGGGAGGCTGACTTTACTATTTGATGTGATGGGGTTCAGGACACACTCCCCCAAAAGACTGCACCCTGACATATGGGCCCTCCCAAGCTGGAGGAATTAGAGAAACGCCAGAAGCAGGCAGTGTGCTCTGACCTTTCACCCCACCCTCCTTCCCTTCTTCCCTGAAATAGGTCAGAAAACTCCCGTGTGAGAGATGCCCACACTCTGCCAGGAGGAAGGCAGACATTTTTAGCACCAGAAAAGGGAAACTGGGAGTCAAGAAATCAGTGCGAACAAACCCCGTTGAGCTCACTCATCTTCCCTCTTACTTCTTCACCGCATGCTGCCCCAGCCCAAACCTCTTGGTGTGGCCGATTCTTCACTGATGTGTTGATTCTTCTTCTACAAGGTGTGAAAGCTGCCTGCTCTGCTGCTCTGGTCACTTCTTCAGGTCTTCATTCTTTTGTGAAAGCTCCCATGTACATGTGAACATTCAAAAAATGTGTTTAAATGTGCCTGCTTTTCTCCTGTTAACTTGTCTTTGTCAGTTTAACTTTTGGACCCAGCCAGGGACCCTGTGAGAGTTGAGGAAAATGTTTTCCTCCTTTACAGACTCCAGTTCATTTGCAGAAACCCCAGTGACCACAGGCATGACCCAGGAGGCCCCAGTGACCACAGCCGTGACCTGGGAGGCTGCAGAAGAGCACGTGAATGGCCTGAGCCAGGCCACTATGGTGGCTGAAAAATGGTGCTGGGCTGCATCCGCCCACGGGGGAGACAAGAGTAGACGTGTTACGCAGAGGACTTGGGAAACTCAGCTGTCGAGCCTTGCACATCTCGCGGTGTTGCAGGAGGGGTCAGTACCCTGTGTGTCTGCCCTCCTGGTCACTGTTCTGGGTGTGCTGGGGCCTGCCTGCTGCAAGTACCGGCAGCTCTCCACCAGAGGGCGCTCTCTGGTGTGCTTGGTTAGGGTGGGCAGGTGGAAGTTCGTGTCCCCTGGATGATGGCGTGTGATGGATACACACCTCACGTCCTCTGCCTTGTCCCAAAGACTGGACAGCTCTGTGCCCTGTTGCACTGTGTCTCCCTGACTGCTCGATGTGATGGACCATTAGTTGCCCACGGGGTGTCCTGATTCATCTCAGCTTTTTTTATTGGGTGCTTCCCTTCCTGGCCTGCTATCCCCCTTCCTGTAGTGGGACCAGCTTCCAAATAAACTACTTACACTCAAATTATCACTTCAGGCTCAGTTTCTAGGGGATCCCAGCTGAAGTGAATGAATCAAAACCAGACACCCTAATATCCTGCAGGTCTACCTTTTCCGCTCACATCAGGCACATGGGGAGCCTGCTCTTGAAGTTGAGTCCACTCTGCGTCACTTGTCCAGGTGTGGCTGAGTTACCAGGTACGCCAGGTGTCCAGGTGGCTTGCTATGGGATGTCCCCCAAGTTTCTTGCCTGCTCCCGGCCACTACCTTCACTTTGAGCAGCTATGTGGGTTGAAGAGGGTGCTGGCTGCCGTGTGACGTTTGGAGGTCAGGCCTGATCTAGGGATGGAATGTAGGTGGCAGCAAAACCTTGGTCATATCTGTTGGAATTTATCCTCTTTTCCTTACTGTGTTGGAGATCAATTTCAGGCTCACTGTGCCGGGGATTTGAAAGTCTTTTTCTAGTCATGACACAGTCTTCAAAAAGCTAACATCCCCCTCCCTGAACACAGCAGTCTCCATAGCCACGTGGCTTCTGAACTGTTTCCACTGTCAAGTTTGAAAATTTAAAGCCAGCCATGGGATGATTCCAATCAAAGCAAATTAGGGAGGATTCTTTATTCTTACAAATCCATTTGTCTGCGCACAATACTGACACTTTTTGGTGCATGTGAATAAAGGTAATGTGTTAGCTCCCTTGTTTTTTCTTAGTTTCTCTTTATGAGCCTGACTGTTTCACAGCTCCTTAGAGAGAAGAGTCAACAGGATGGAATCGTTCCTGCTAACTGATCCCCAAGTAGACAACTCAGACCAAGCCAGCAGATGGACCTAGAAAACAGCAGATGTGCATCAAAAAAGTCAGGCAATATATAATTATGAATTTTTAAGATCAAAAGTGATTCTAAATAACCAGAAGTAAATTGTCCCTTGTGTAGCACAGTCGAGTGCCAAAAGACCTTACAAGGACATTTTTCTTGGACAGTTTTTTATCCCAGTGATTAACAAAATTTTTTTAATTTTATATTGGAGTATAGCCAGTTAGATTAACAATGTTGTGATAGTTTCAGGTGGACAGCAAAAGGACTCAGCCAAACGTATACATGTATACACTGTCTCCTAAACTTCCCTCCCAGCCAGGCTGCCACATACCACTGAGCAGACTTTCCTATGCTGTACCGTAGGTGCTTGTTGGTTCTCCATTTTAAATATAGCCCTGTGTACCTGTCCATCACAAACTCCCTAACTATCCCTTCCCCCACCCCCTAAGTTCATTGTGAGTCTATTTCTGTTTTGTAAATAAGTTCATTTGTATCATTTCTTTTTAGATTTACCATATAAGGAATGCCATAGGCTATTTCTCCTTCTCTTGCTTACTTTACTCAATATGACAATCTATGGCACCCCACTCCAGTACTCTTGCCTGGGAAATCCCATGGACGGAGGAGCCTGGTAGGCTGCAGTCCATGGGGTCGCGAAGAGTTGGACACGACTGAGCAACTTCGCTTTCACTTTTCACTTTCATGAACTGGAGAAGGAAATGGCAACCCACTCCAGTATGCTTGCCTGGAGAATCCCAGGGATGGGAGCCTGGTGGGCTGCTGTCTATGGGGTCACACAGAGTCAGACACGACTGACGTGACTTAGCAGCAGCAGGTCCAATTGTGTTGCTGCAAATGGCATGATTTCATTCTTTTTAATGGCTGAGTAATATTCCAATAATATTTAAAACTTCTCTGTGAGGTCCTAGTTGAGCTCAAGTCTCAACTTCTCTGAGCTTCTAAAATAGACTTTTATAACCTCAGCCACCAGCATGAAATCTTATCTCTTTTTACGTTCTTTCTGGACCAATGTTGATTGAGAAGGTAACTTTGAGGACAGAACTTACAGCAGTGATGCAAATATCCAGCCCGTCTCTAAATAGCTTTCGTAATGGATCAGGGGGGCTTGGGCAGCCTTTTCATTCCAGAGACTCCAGTAGAGTCAGAAAATGTATCCAGTACCAGAAGTTCTTGATAACATGCTGAGAAGTGGCGCAAGTCTTTGATGAAGGGTGAAAATGACTTTTGTGGGAGTATTACCAAGGATTCTTTCTTAACCAATGGAAATTGATAAGAGGCCAGACAAAAAATTCAGCAAAGATTTACTGGGCTCCTGCTGCAGCAGAAGGAAGCAAGAACAGGGTAACAGTTTCCCTTGCTTGCTCCCTGAGCCAGGGTGGCAAGTTGGTTCCTTCCATAGAGTGAAGGTAGGGTTTATCCAGGGGTTGGGCCAGATGGGTGGCTTTGGTGGTTTGCCCACCTCCTTAGTGGTGTTGTGTTCAAGGGTCATGCACAATACCTTGCTTTTCCTCCAGACTCTTCAGAAGTGGCAACTGGGGTTTTTTGGGTCTTTTTGTATTTTGTTGTTCTTAATTTGCCTCAACTGCAATATTGTTGTTGTTCAGTTGCTCAGTCATGTTCGACTCTTTGCAACCCCGTGAACTGCAGCACTCTGGGCTTCCTTGTCCTTTACCATCTCCTGGAACTTGTTCAAACTCATGTCCGTTGAGTCAGTGTTGCCATCCAACCATCTCATCCTCTGTCGTCCCCTTCTCCTCCTGCTTTCAATCTTTCCCAGCATCAGGGTCTTTTTTTTTTTATTTTTTATTTTTATTTTATTTTACTTTACAATACTGTATTGGTTTTGCCATACATTGACATGAATCCACCACAGGTGTACATGAGTTCCCAAACATGAACCCCCCTCCCACCTCCCTCCCCATAATATCTCTCTGGGTCATCCCCGTGCACCAGCCCCAAGCATGCTGTATCTTGCAGCGGACATAGACTGGTGATTCGATTCTTACATGATAGTATACATGTTTCAATGCCATTCTCCCAAATAATCCCACCCTCTCCCTCTCCCTCTGAGTCCAAAAGTCTGCTATACACATCTGTGTCTTTTTTGCTGTCTTGCATGCAGGGTCATCATTGCCATCTTTCTAAATTCCATATATATGTGTTAGTATATACTATATTGGTGTTTTTCTTTCTGGCTCACTTCACTCTGTATAATCGGCTCCAGTTTCATCCACCTCATCAGAACTGATTCAGATGTATTCTTTTTAATGGCTGAGTAATACTCCTTTGTGTATATGTACCACAGCTTTCTTATCCATTCATCTGCTGATGGACATCTAGGTTGTTTCCATGTCCTGGCTATTATAAACAGTGCTGCGATAAACGTTGGGGTACATGTCTCTTTCAGTTCTGGTTTCCTCGGTGTGTATGCCCAGCAGTGGGATTGCTGGGTCATAAGGCAGTTCTATTTGCACTTTTTTAAGGAATCTCCACACTGTTCTCCATAGTGGCTGTACTAGTTTGCATTCCCACCAAGAGTGTAGGAGGGTCTTTTCTAATGAGTCAGCTCGTCACATTAGGTGGCCAAAGTGTTGAAACTTCAGCTTCAGCATCAGTCATTCCCATAAATATTCAGGACTGATCTCCTTTAGGGCGGACTGGGTGGATCTCCTTGCAGTGCAACTACAATAGGCGTGCAGTTATCTTTAGTCCCCACAGTTCCCTCGTATTTTGTTGCTCGAGGAGATGTTCGTCCTGCAAGCGCAGCATCGAAGGGTCTCGGGCCCCAGCTCCCAGCCTGTCTCAGGAGAAGAGGGGAAAGAGGACTGGATAAAAGTACCAGAATGAGTATATCTGTAAACCAGGACCCCTTTTGCACGAGATCTCTAGAAATTACAGAAAAGACATAAAACACATCCATTGCGCATCTATAAAATTGCAAGTATTACCTATCATGGACCTGAAATTATGAGGAATGTGTGAAAGTCAGAAGGGAAATGAAATCTGATTGATAGTGGAGTTCAGTAACCAAACTCCATGCAGGTGAGATTCTTTAAATGGTAGGGGCAGCTCAGGGGTGCTGCAGGAGGGCTCCAGGAGAGCTCCGAGCTTGAGGCTGAGAAGGCTGGAGAGAGGGATTCTTGGGGTCACCCATCAAGGTGATTGATAGCATACTGCCAAGCAGCCAAGCTCAGCAGGCAGGTGGGAGCAGTGTGGGCTCAGGAAAGAGGGTGGGGTACCAGGTAGCTGCTGATATGATGGGCTGATGAGCTGCTGACACAACTGACATAGTATCTTGATATTTACCGGACACCTATAGTGTCCCCATCAAAGCTGGAGACAAGACAGACGTGGCAAAACTGGTACTACTGTTAAACATTGTACTAGACATCAACGCACTAAGAGAGGGAAAAATGAGATGATATGGTTACCCAGAAAAATCAAAGAAAATCAAGCAACAAATTATTAGAAGTAGGTAGATTTCTATACTGGGCTTCCCTGATGGCTCAGTGACAAGGAAACTGCATGCCAAGCAGAAGATGTGGGTTCCCTCCCTGGGTCAGGAACATACCCTGGAGAAGGAATTGACAACCCGCTCCAGTATTTTTCCCTGGAAAATCCCATGGATAGAGGAGCCTGGTGATACAACTTAGCGACTAAACAACAGATGTCCATGAAGTGGTCTGGTATCAGAGCAACATAAAAAATCAAAAGATGTCTTTAACATTAGGAACAATAAATTAGAAAATGTAATACTAAATAAGATTCCATAGCCATAAAACTAAAAAAAATCTAGTAATAAATATAACAGCATTCAAGATCTACCTGAAAAAATTACAAATTGTCAATAAATGTCATCAGTAGAGATTTGAGTAAGTGAAGAACCCTACCGTTTTTATACTATTTTTCTATTCTCACTAAATTAATCTGTAAATACATACAGGATTTTCAAAAAGCATATGATGAAGTGTATTATAGGGTTCTTGAATTATCGGCTATAAAATATTGATAAATCATGAAAAATATCATATGTATTGTATACAATAAATTAGAAGCCAAATGTACAAGTAAGTATAAAAGCAAAAATATAGAGAAAATATAGGAACATTTGTTAATAATCTTGAGATGGGAAAATTTTCTTAAGCAAGACAAAATGGGTAAGGAATAACTGATAGATCTTGATAGATGACATGAAAATTAAAATTGCAGTGGAGGTGTTAGCACAAAACCATTGAATTACAACAATGTAATGACCAGAAAATAGCTGTAACATGGGGCGGTTAAATGATTAATACCATGTAAAGCACTCCAAAATGCAATCATGAAGATAAAACAGTGTTATGTAAAAATGAGTGTATCATAAAATTACTACATATTCGGAAGTGTGGACAAAATATTAGTACATTCCACTTTATTTCCCTATGCCCGGGCTTTTATATCCAATTGCGTGCCTGAGTTTTGTCCACTCTAAAAGGCTTGATACAAATGAGTATGTTAAGCAGTTTCTTTAGCTGGATGCCAGTCTCTTTTGGGTAAGATGCCTAGACTTTCCTCCATCCCTGCCTCCTTCCTCCCTAAGGTGCAGCTGAGAGTGTAGACGAAAGAGTGTCTTGTGTGACCTTGTGATGATGAGGACGCACAGAGGGTTTCCCTGTTGATGTCTGGATCCTCCATGACGTTGCCTTCATCCTCGTAATGATGCCTCTCCCGTTCCACGAGGCCAGTGCCCGAGGTTTCCATTCCCTTTGGCCTCGAGCTTGGGTCTGCATCTGTCTCTCTCAGCTTGGGCAGCACCTGGGCTCCTTTCTGACTAACCAGGCCCCACTGCTGTCCTTCCTATGTCCCCTTTCCCTGAGGTCTCCCTGTGTTCTCAAGCCACGTGCCCATCCAGTAAGTCTCACCCACAAGGAAGAGCTCATCACCTGTCTTCCTCACCCTCTGACATGCTCCCCATCACCACCTGGAGAGGCTGCAGGGAACTCTGGGCTCCATCCCTGCCATGTGTGGAGTTGCTGGATAAAATGCAGGATGCTGGTCAAATTCAAGTTCCAAATAAACAATGAATAATACTTTTTTTAGTATGAGCATGTCCCAAATATTTCATATCTCAAAAATGTTATAGTGCAGCCTACAGCCAAATTTCAGAATCCTGTGAATGTTAAATTTCACCATAAAGATTTGTTTAGCAAAATTCAGCAGTGGGAAATGCTACTAGACAAACAACTGAGTTCATTTCTAAATCACAAAGAAAGAAAGAGATGGAGGAGAAACCTGTGCACTAAAAGAGACTAACTAGATGTATCCAATCATAATGTGTAGAATGTATTTGGAATTTGTGGGTTTTTTTTTGTCAATAAATATTTAAACTTTTGAAATGATTGGAAATTGAGAACAGTGGATATTTGCTATTATAAAATCATTGTTATCAATAGTTTTTTGACAAGGTCATGGTAGTGTGCTTATGTTTATTAAATGTTCTTATCTTTTAGAAAAAATTGTATATTTCATAGTTACGCTAAAAATTCTTCACTGTTTATCTGAAATTCAGATGTAACTGGGCAGCCTGTAGTTTTGTTTCCTGAGTATGTCACCACTGGCCGTATGGGAGCCCAGGTTCTCTTGGGAGATTTTAACTCTAGTGCTCCCTTCTTCTGCCTGGCACTTAGCCACCTTGAACTCTGGGTAGATTTGGCCATGCCCACTCCTGTTGAGGCCGAGGGTAAGCACGGGGCCGGCTCCTTCCACAGTCTGTGAGGAAGGCGAGGTTGAGGTTCTGCTATCTTTGGCTTTCTCTGAAGTGTATACACATATAGCCTCCACTCCTTCAGCTCAAAGCACCTGAACTAGAAACACGTCTTTCTCTGCTGCTTTCTCCCTTCCCCATCTCCAGGGTCTTCTCTTAGAGTCTCCAGACTCCTGAGGGCGGGAGATGAAGGAATTGAGAAAATCACCTTTTCTCTGCATGAAGCCTGGCTTTGGAGCTCGTTATTTTGTAGTAACTTCGGGCTTCCCGAGTGGTGCCAGTGATAACCCGCCGGCCAGTGCAGGAGATGTAAGAGACACGGGTTTAATCCCTGGGTCAGGGAGATCCCCTGGAGATGGAGATGGCAACCCATTCCAGTATTCTTGCCTGGAGAATCCCATGGACAAGAGGAGCCTCTTGGGCTACAGTCCATGGGGTGGCAAAGAGTTGGACACGACTGAGCACCTTAGGATGTACACTCCCTCATGTTGTCATAACTTAAACATCACATAACAGCTTTCTCTAAAGATAAAGGAAAAATTGCCTGTAAGATTAGAACTTTGCCACAAAGAGAATGCTGCAAGTTTGATCGGAATGCAATGAGCGGCTCTTCTCTGGTGGGGCTCTGCGATCCCAGTGCAGGGGGCCCGGGTTCAATTCCTGGTCAGGGAACTAGATCCCACATGCTGCAACTAAGACCCAACACGACTAACTAAATAAATAGATAGGTATTTTAATAAATATTTTTTTAATGCAATGAGCAAAAATAATGATTTAAACAAAATAAAACTCTTCCTTCCCCATCCCTATCCCCAAACTCTGAGCTGGAATCAGGAAAGACAGTAGAAAGGTCAGACTCTGAGCATTAATTCTTGGTATCACCACTGTAGATAATCCTAAAACCCCTCCCTAGTCCCCAGCCCCAAAGGCAGCTGAGTTCTTTCTGCTGACTAGGGAAAGCTGGCTAAGGTATCATTTTCAAGACGTTACAAATGTGATGTACAAATACAAAATGAATGCACGTCCCAGATTTTATTTAGCTCATTAATTACTGAAGGAGTCAGTCAATTGTTAGATTCAAGTCAGAATGTGAGTTACAGAGTTATATTCTCTGTGGGGCAAAATCTATTTGCATTGTTGTGGACAGGAACTGAGAACAGTGCTGCCAGCTGTCTTTAATTTAACTGCTGGCCCTACAGGTATGTAAAATAGCCTCATCAGTGGAGAGTCAATTAAAGGCACACATCTCTATAGAATCTGATCAGCCCTAGAAGATCCCCTAAGCAGCATCCAGATGCCAAAGAAGGGAGACCCGGGGATCACTTTTGCTTGTTCTCAAATTTGGGGCAATTTTTCCCCTGAACAATTATAATATTCTTCCCAAAATGTTCTACCTATTAAAATACTGAAATATAATAAGTTCAAAGAGGAAATATAAATGGCTAATCAATATAAGACTAAATATTCAATCTCACCAGTGTAGGCATGGGAAACCCATACTGAAATAAGGTAAGAATTTTTATGAGTTACTATCTAGGGTGAGGAAGCAAAGACACCATGCTCTGATGTTGGAAGTGTAAACTGGATATGTTTTCTTGAGTAAAGTTGATTGTGTTGATTGAAATTTTAAATGCACCCTTCTTTGGCCCAGCCAGCTCACTAATCTATCTCCCAAAGAAATATCCACAGACATGCAAATGACCGACCATGAAAGCATCATTAATTCATGTATCAACTCTTCATGAAGTGCCTACTCTACGCCAAGCAGGATCCTATGAGGCCTTCTGGTGACTGGCCTCCACCTATATCCTCTGCTTTAGTTCCTCTCTGAAGTACCCAGAGAACAGTATTTGATGCAAACTTCCTGAGTTGTTTTGAAGATGGAAAAATCCTTCCCTCCCCCAGTATGGATGATGTTAACTACTTGACCAAGAGTACATAGTCCCAGGCCTTCTGGGGCCTGAGGACCGATACTGTTAATCCCTGTGACCCCACACTGCTGCTCACTATCAGTCAATCAGAGAACTGTGTACAAGCTGATCACAGACTCTGCCACTCTCCTTCCTCACTTGGATTTTAAAAATGCTTTACCCAAACCCCTTCAGAGAGGTCAGGGCTTTTTAGGCATGAAAAACGGCCCTGCAGTAAACCTTTCTCTGCTCCAAATTCCAACAGTTCAGTTTATTTGGCCACACTGTGCTTTGGGACTTGAATTAACACATACTGTGTACCAAGCTCAGAGAAGCTTGTGAGAAATCAGTGAACAACCAGGCAAAGATCCCTGCCCTCATGGATCTCAGGGGAATAGACAGGAGGAAATTAATATAAGGGCTATGTTAATTCTCTAGTATTTTAGATGGTAATTAGTATAAGGGAGCAGAGGGGAGGAAAAGGTTTTCTTTGACTGACCCTCTTAGGGTCCTCAGCTGGATCTGAAAATTAAACAGACAAAGCTTTACAGGGCAGAGGCATTTAGATTTATTTAAAATACATGTTATATGGCACAGGACCCTCCATAAGGAAATGAGAACTGGAGGAAACAGGTACGAGTCTTTTGATTCTGGGTGTTTTGAAGAGACAAGTCATGGAGGAATCTGGTACGTTAAGGAGTAAGAAAGACCATGGCCCCACGTCCCCTCTCTCCACACCAGCCCTCCCCAGCAGAACTGGGAAGCAGAGAGAACAAGAGCAAGGATGATAGAATCCAACTGGGAAGGCGGAGGCAGCTATTGTTCAGTCTGACTCTTTGTGACCCCATGGACTGCAGCATGCCAGGCTTCACTGTCCTTCACTGTCTCCCAGAGTTTGCTCAGATTCATGTCATTTAGTCAGTGATGCCATCCAACCATCTGATTATCTGTTACCCACTTCTCCTTCCACCCTCAATCTTTCCCAGCATCAGGGTCTTATCCAATGAGTTAGTTCTTTGCATCAGGTGACCGAAGTATTGGAACTTCAGCTTCAGCATCATCCCTTCCAGTGAATACTCAGGGTTGATTTCCTTTAGGATTGACAGCTTTGATCTTGCTGTCCAAGGGACTCTCAAGAGTCTTCTACAGCACCACAATTTGAAAGCATCAGTCCTTCGGTGCTTAGCCTTCTTTATGGTCCAATTCTCACATCCATACATGACTACAGGAAAAACCATAGCTTTGACTATATGGACCTTTGTTGGCAAAGTAATGTCTCTGTTTTTGAAAATGCTGTCTAAGTTTGTCATAGCTTTTCTCCCAAGGAGCAAGCATCTTTTAATTTCATGGCTGCAGTCACCATCTGCAGTGATTTTGGAGCTCAAGAAAATAAAAACTGAGCAGCAGAAAAACCTGGCTCACCCTAAGGGGTTGGGGTGGGTCAGAGGAAAGATATGGGAACCTGGACCCTGGATGGAAGTAGCATTTTCTCCTAATACCTCTTGATGGAAAGTGAGGCGAGGGTGATGTCAGATATTGGGGTTAGCCTTTAGGGTCCCCAGGGAAGTGCTAATTTTGACACATTGTGGAGGACGCAGCTGCTGATTGTCCCCCGAGGAGAACAACCCCGCATCATTCAGATACACGACCAATGCGGTGGGTTCAGTGTTTAACCCCCGGTTTGGGCACCAGCCCCTTGTGTCGCCTTGATCAAGTCAGTCTGCTTTCCCCGGCTTCACTTTCCTCCTGGTGGTGAGACCAGGGAGCGGCATGGGTCCCTGTGTCTGTCTGTGGGCCTGTGCTCTCCTCCTGGCCCTGGGCAGCCTCACGCACTTCACTTCAGCCCACGTGTGGTGCTGCCCCTTCCTTCCCCATGGTGACAGCTCTCTGGCATCTGTCTGTTCCTATGGTCCCTCTGGAAGGGTTCTTCCTGTTGACTCAGGGCATCAGCTTCAGGGCATGAGACAGAGGAGGGTAAGCACCAGGATGCTCCCTGGTGGTGGGGAGAGGGCAAAACCCGAGGGAAAGTACATAGTGATGAACGTGTGGGCGGGGAGCCCATCCATGGGAGGGTAGGTACAACTGACGGAGATGCTTCTTGTTTTCTCTGCCTGTTCCTCCAGGCACCTCCCCACCACAACTGTGCTGCTCAATTATCTTTGCTGATAGAGATTAATGGTAGTCACTCAGCTCCCGAATGAGTGAAAGGAGAAATTGCATGTGAGTCACCCAGGGTCTTCTTCCAAACCTTCCTGGAAACTAAACTGTGCTTTTTACGACCTCTGTGCTTTGCAGGGACGCTAATTTCCCCCGCTGGCCACCATTATGGTGCTTTATACAGAAGAGCAAAACCACAGGGCACATTAACCTCTGCTAATGACACAGTCAGACAGTGGTGCCATCGTAAGCAGCGCGCTGATGAAACTCAGAAAAAGGAGACACAACCTTAGCTCTCTTATGACGCATGACCTCAGCTTTGTATGGCTCCCTGCCCCCAGGCCCCGTGGCCCATGCGACACTTTGGAGGGTCACAGACAAGGCCAGCTCCGTCCTTCGCTCCTGAGGGTGGGAGAGGGGCTGTCACCCCCTGCCCGTGTGGAACAGGAGGGGGCGTCTGGCCAGTTCTCACAGCCCCATGCTCCCCCTGCTCTGGCCCACACTGCCTCCCCTAGGTTATTGCAGTAGCTTTGGGGTCAGGTGCCTGTGTCTACAGCCCACCCACAGCAGCCAGAGGGACACTTTGACGACATCACGAGCTCACATCACATCTCCTCAAAGCCACTCCTCCCTCTGCCCCAGGTGCCCCCACCTCACCCTGCCGTGCTAAGTCATTTCAGGGGTGTCTGAATCTTGGCGACCCTGTCGCTTCTGTTGTGTCCGAGTCTGTGTGACCCTACAGACTGTAGCCTGCCAAGCTCCTCTGTCCCAGGGATTCTCCTGGCAAGGATACTGGAGTGGGTTGCCGTGCCCTCCTCCAGGGATCTTCCCGACCCAGGGATTGAAACTGCGTCTCTTACAGCTCCTGCATTGGCGGGTGGGTTCTTTACCCCTGACGCCACCTGGGAAGCCCGATTTACATATAACTTATATAAATACATTATAGCTATGTCTTTAGATATATCATATACAATACTTATCACTATTTTTTGAACTTTCAATTTAATTGTAATTTTTTTAAGCTTTTTAATTTGTATTGGGGTATAGCTGATTATGGAGAAGGCAATGGCAACCCACTCCAGTACTCTTGCCTGGAAAATCCCATGGGCGGAGGAGCCTGGTGGGCTGCAGTCCATGGGGTCGCAAAGAGTCGGACACGACTGAGCAACTTCACTTTCACTTTTCACTTTCATGCATTGGAGAAGGAAATGGCAACCCACTCCAGTGTTCTTGCTTGGAGAATCCCAGGGACGGCAGAGCCTGATGGGCTGCCATCTCTGGGGTTGCACAGAATCGGACACGACTGAAGCGACTCAGCAGCAGCAGCATAGCTGATTAACAGTGTTGTGTTATACCTATATATGTATCTATTCTTTTCCAAATTCTTTTCCCAATTAGGTTGTTACCTAATATTGAATAGAGTATTGAATATTGAATAGAGTTTCCTATGCTATTCCACAGGTCCTTGTTGGTTATCCATTTTCAATACAGCAATGTAAATTGTTAATCCCAAACTCCCTAACTATCCATCTCCTCCAATCCCCTTAACCATAAGTTTGTTCTCTAAATCTGCTAGTGTTTCTGTTTTGTAAATAAGTTCATTTCTACCATTTGCTGTTAATCTCCCCCAAGTAAAATAAGCTTCATGAAGATGGGGCTTCCCAGGTGACACCCACCTGCCAATGCAGGAGACACAAGAGACGTGGGTTTGATCCCTGGGTTGGGAAGATCCCCTGGAGGAGGGCATGGCAACCCACTTCAGTGTTCTTGCCTGAATAATCCCATGAGGGTTTATTCGTGGGATGTGGGCTGTGATCCATAGGGTTGCAAAGAGTCAGACATGACTGAAGCAACTTGGCACGCTTAAAGCGGGACTTTTTGCCTGTTTTGTTCTCTATTCTTTGCTTTATGTACTTTGCATGAGTGTTTCTCGCACTCGATGCCCGAGAATTACTGATGGAATCTCTCTAAAATGTAGATTCTAATTCGGTGGCTTTGGATGGGACCTGAGACAGAATCCCTGATAAGGTCAGGTGGGCCACCCCTGGAACGTGGGCTGGAGTCCGCATGGGTCACAGCCTAGAGGCAGGCCCACCATTTGTGCTCTTCCCAAAGCCAAGTTTAAAAGCCCAGGGCTGGGCTGATGGTAGTGAATCACAGGCACAAGCTTTCAGGTGCAGATTCTTGGCTGGAATGCAGCAGGTCAGCTGTGGAGCCCGGAGAATCTTGTTCTGTGTGGCTCTCCAGGTGCCCAGAGTTTGCATCCCGCTGGGTACCCGCTGCTGTAGAGAAATTAAGAATTTCCTGCGTGTGTGAATGTGATGCTGATTTTGCCCAATTGTCGTCTGGTGAACACAAAATGAAAATTGATGTCTTGATTGAAAAATCAAAGAAATTCTCTCTTTTTCCTCCTTTGCATCATTTGGTTGGCCTCCAAAAGAATCTAATGATTTCAACAGAAAAAAAAGGAAAATGTGTATAATCAACTCAGAATATCCCCATTTGTCACTTTAAAATTCCATTAGTGTTAGGAAAATAACACAAATGTGAGAAACAATTCATATCGTAAAAAGGTCTGTGATGGAAATGTAGTTTTTTCCTCCACCCTGGATTTCCAGTCTCATTTCTTGGAGGAAATTATTGTCAACTGTTTCTTGTGAACATTTACAGGAAATTTCTAAACACACACACATTTTTTTTTTTTTGTCTTGTTAAAAAAGGGAAATGTGACCAAAGCTCTTATCCCAGGTTGCTGTATGTCTTGTTAGCAGTGGCTGACTGGCTGTATTTCCAGAGATGGCCGCAACACTGAAATGCCCCGAAACTGAGACGTGGGGATTCCGGTCCTTTCCTTTGAATCTGGACCGGCCTGTGACTTTGTTGGCAGTGGCACCATGTGACCTTTTATTTACTTTTTTAAAATTTGGCTGTGCTGGTTTTGTTGTTGTTGTTGCAACACATGGACTCATTGCCGCACTCAGGTGTCTCTAGCTGCGTCAAAGGAGCTTAATTTCTCCATGGTATGTGGGATCTTAGTTCCCTGACCAGGGGATCACCCGTGTCCTCTGCATCGGAAGAGGGATTCTTAACCCCTGGACCACCAGGGAGTCCCTGACACCATGTGACTTTTGAGGCTAGATCATAAAAAATGATGCAGCTTGAATCTGGTCCTCCTGGGATGCTCGCATATGGAACTCAGTCACCACGTTGTGGGACATAGAGGGAGCACGTGCAGAAGCTGTGTTTAATTTATTTTGGCCAGCAGCCGTAGTTGAAGTCCTAGCCAACAGCCAACCTCAACCTCCAGACATGTCTAGGAGTCAGAGTCAGATGATTTCAGCTCCCAGCCTCCAGCTACTCCAGCACGAGCGGAGATGGGCTGCAAAGAGATTGGAGACATTTCCTAATCCTCTTTAAAAGCTCCACAGGAGTAGTTGCAAGAGGATGGTATAAACTGAGTGTCCTCCGTAGGTGATCTTGAGCCAGTCACTTTGTATGTGTTACACTAGGCCAGATAATGCTGCAAAACAAACAAGGCTTCTTACCACTTCCGTCCCCGATGTTCATTGTTCACTCGTGTTACAGTCCAGTGAACAGCATGTGGCCCTCTTCCGCATCGTAACTCAGGGATCCACTTAGCTTCAATCTTCTGGAGCCTCCTTGGAATCCTTGATCACATCCTCTTCATTTGCCTAGAGGGCCTGGGGGATGGTGACAGAGATAATGAGATTCTATCCTTTCTGCCCACAATCCTTCTGTCCAAGCAGCTGCCCCTTCCTAACCACAGAGGAGTCTGGGAGAGTTTGTCACCTTGAGCACTCAGGGAGAGCCGCCAGCCAGCTACAGCCACACATGGCCTCCATGTCCCCTCTGGGGATGAAGATGGTCACAATACCAACCTCACAAGCTCAAAATGTACGAAACAGTCTTGTCTCTAAGGGAGTTGACAGGTTCATACACATTTTAGGGATTATGGTGTTTCCCATCAGAGAAAGTTACCTGAGTTGGTGGACACTTATCAACATCATTCTGGGGTCCCCATGGACACAAGGCTGTGATAAACCATGGTCCCTCCCCGGGGCTATTCTATATCTAACCACATCTAACCCTAATACCGACAATCACTTCTCCCCAGGGGGAAGAAGAATGTATTACAAAGAGCAGCCCACCCATAGCCCACTGCCACGCTATTCAAAGTCAAAGAAAGGGGTGTCCGGAACACAGCTGGTCCCTCACTGGGCAATGCTCAAGACGGGAATGAAGGAGAGATGTACTTGTTCTTTCTGTCTTCAGCTTCGTACAACGCTGGGGGTTACCGGGGCTCTGTTTCTGTAAGTAAGTAAATAAGTGTTAGCCGCCCAGTCGTGTCCAACTCTTTGTGACCGCATGGATTGCAGCCCACCAGGCTCTTTTGTCCATGAGATTTTCCAGGCAAGGATACTGGAGTGGGTTGCCATTTCCTTCTCCAGGGGATCTTCCCGACCCGGGGATCGAACCCAGGTCTCCAGCACTGCAGGCAGATTCTTTACCGACTGAACTACAAGGGAAGCCCCTGTTTCCCTAGCAGCATGCAGACTTCATATAAACAAGAAAAAGATTAAGTTAAAGGAGCTGAAAACAAAGAATGTCAGTTCTTTTGGAGCCTGGTTGTCCGCAAGGCTTTCTCATCCATTTATTAAGTAAGATGCTTCAATCTGGGGAGCCCCAGTCTTTCCATCTGGATGACAGGCATAATGATACCTGAGCTGCTGAGCAGTAGTGGTGAGGATCCCTTAAGGCAGCGCTCTGGGAGGGAGGGAGGTTTGTAAACCATGTCAACTGTACTAGGTCAGGGGAGCAGGGGTTCTTCTCCTGCTATTTATTGCTTAAGAAGCAAGGACAGTGTCCTTATTTTGCAGCTCCAAATAATCACACTGACTTTTTATTTTCTTTATAAAGGATGTTGTTTATTTGAATAGTGGTGGGAAAAAGATAGGATGAGGAAGAATGCGTTGAGTTGGCACAAGTTAAATCTTTCTTATATTTTACTCTTCTTCTCAAAGGAAAAAAAATCCATGTTAGATATTAATTTAAATTTTACAACTTCCTGAAGCTGGATTAAAATTATTAGTCAATTTTTGTATGGTAGAAATTCAAAATCATAAGTTTTCATAAACCATTGTTTAACTTATAAATAGATCACTATTTATAAGATAGTGATCTTATAAATATATAAGATCTTATATATTATCTTAAGATATATATAAGAATATATACATCTTATATAAATATATATCTTATATAGACACATACATAGAACAAAATAGAAAATTTTATGCGCAATTCACTTTCTTATTCTTTAATAAGTGATTGATTAATAAACACACTAAATTTTACTATAGAATATAACCTCATTCACAATTTATAAATATTTCCCTTAATTCTTTTAATTACATGCTAAAATATATTTAATTTTTAAGCCTTTTTAAAAAAACTTTTATACTGAAGTATAGCCAATTAGATTAGCAGTGTTATGATAGTTTCAGGTGGACAGCGAAGGGACTTAGCCATATATATATAGATCTATCCATTCTCCCCTAAACTCCCCTCCCATCCAGTCTGCCACATAACATTGAGCAGAGTTCCCTGTGCTATACAGTAGGACTTTGTTGATTATCCATTTTAAATATAACTGTGTGTACATGTCCATCCCAAACTCCCCAACTATCCCTTCTCCCCATCCTTCTTCCCAGCAACCTTAAGCTCATTCTCTAAGTCTGTGAGTCTGTTTCTGTTTTGTAAATAAGCTCATTTAATTGCAATCATTTTTCTGATGATAAATTTTCTGTAGAAAACTTGGAAAATACAGGAAAGTCTAATTATAGCTTCTGTCTACTGAATAATTTCTGTCTCCAGTGGGTTCAATCCTCTCTCCTGGGACGGGGAGTGAACCCAGCCCTCCTGCTTCCATCACCCATGACTGAGCCAGCCTATTAACATTAAGGCAGTCTTCTCTGTCCGTCTGTTTCCAAAGCAAGCAGCTCAGCAATTTCACAGCATGTGTCTGAGTCTTCAAACTGTCCATTTCCTTTGACCCTATAAATTTCTTTCTAAGAATATTTCCTGAAGATATAATCCTAAACATGGCCCAGATTTATGGCCAAAATGCAAAGGTGGCTGGGGCAGGTATAAAACGTGAGAAGTTGAAAACGGAAATACCTGTCATTAAGCTAATGGTTGAGTAAATCATGGAGCATTCAGGCAGAAGAGTATCATGTGATTCCTAAGAATAATGTTTTATGTTATACTTTTAATGATATTGGAAGTTATTACATAAATATTCATTGGATGGTGATTGCTTTGTAGGGTTTTATCTCAACTGTACTCAAAACACCTAGAAAAATCACAGGAAAGAAACAGGCACAAAGGAACTGTATTGTGTCTGAATGGCAGCATTATAATGGATGGTAGGCTTATTTCACCTTTCCTACCCCATCCCGACTACCATGCTCGCTTTTCCGTAATACTTTTAAAAGTTTGTACATGGCACAAGATTAGAAAAAAATAAAGTAAAATACTGAACAAAAATGTCAATCTTTTTTTTTTAAATCTTTAAAATTTTTTGGCTGTGCTGCATGTGGAATCTTGGTCCTCCAACCAGGGACCCAGCAATGAAAGCACAGCGAAGTCCCTGAATGAAAATTCCAAAGCTCTGCAAATTTCCTCTCACCCTGATGTTCCCTAGTTCAGCTTTGTCTCACTTGTTTACAATTTCATGTTGTACGTGTTGCAGTGAAAGAAAAAAAGAGGAATGAGTTTTTCTCTTTCTCTTTCCTGAGAACAAAGAAGATAAGAGAACAAGAGCAGGCCTGACCCTGCATGTCTATAACTGAGTTTGCTTTCCTGCCTTCTAACTCTGCAGGAGCGATACACTTCACACCTATTTTTCCTTTGACTCTATGCTAAATACATCCTGTACTGGTGTTTACCCTTACAGCACCTTGTAGTTACATATCAGAAAGAAGGCTGCAGAGCGCTGAACTGCCAGACTCAATCGCTGAGTTACTGACATCAGTTTATGGCTCTCTTTGAAACCATGCAAGAGGAGGAAATCAAGATCCTACCACCTTTGTTCCTCATCACTGGCTCCTGACTGCGAGACCCCTCATCTTATATAAGCCCCTAGATTCCTCATGGGGGTGGGCACAGTTCTTGAGGCATGAACCTACTGTATTCCCCTCTCTGCCTGCTAAGAATTAGTCACCTTTCTATTTCCTCCAAACTCTGTCTCCATAGTTTTTATTCAACTTCAGTGGGCAAAGAAAGCCAAGATTTTGGCCAGCAACATAAGCCATAAGCACTAGGTGAAATTCAGTCCAACAACATGTAAAAACTGGAGTCACCCACCCACCAAAGCCTTCATCTGCCAAGTGGAATCTTCAAAGGAACTGAGAGGTAAGTGGTTAAAATTCCCACCTTCAGACCCAGGTCAGAAAGCATACTCAAAAAAAATTTTTTATAATATTCATTATATCTTTTGTAAATAAGATTAAGAAGACCTAAAATCAGGGATCCAGCTTTAGCTGCAGCCTGAACTTCTGTGAAGAATCAGCTCAACTTAGAGGACCAATTTGCTGAGGATGTGTTGAAGCATCCTCACTGATGTGGAGAGATTTCACAGTCCATGGTGAAACATGTGCATCTTCCTAAATGGAAAAATAAACCATTTATTTTAAAAATAATCCTGGGTTGTCCAAGGAGTATATTTCCTGTTGTGTGGGGGGGCGGGTGGGGGGGGTAACTGGACCGCACAGCCCAGATCTTGTCCTCCCAAGAGGAACCTTCTTGAGGATTTCTCACCCATGTTCTGGCTTGAGGAGGGACATAGCCCTTCTCCTTAACTGTATATTTGAAAAAGTCTGACACTCAGCAAAACTTTCCTGAAGTCTTTTGGACAGTACAATGGAAATAGATGCTGAAAGGAACCTAGATAATCTGGTCATGATGTATGGTTTCCTTTTGGCTTTGTCTTGTTTTCGTTTGTTCTTGGGGTGCTCTGCAGAAGATGCACTCCTCCCCTTAGGCCCCAGCTTGCTGTTATAGCAGATCCTGGGTGGACAGTGGGAGGTCCATGGTTGAACTTTAGCAAGGTCCACTGATGCCCTAAAATTGTAACTGAATGTGCACCTGTGCATTTCCCTGGGAATGGAGCCTACAGCTTTTACAAGGTTCTCAAAGATGCATTTGTATCCCCAAGTGGTAGGTACAACCTTAGCCCCTATAAGTGAGTCCCACACACTTGGATATCTCAGCTCCTCAAAGCCAAGAGATGAACAGCAAGAGTCCTATGGGTCCTTTCTCCAGTTTCCTTCCTGGATGACTGACCCCAAGAACAACCATTTTTTTGAAGGGGGCCAAACCTTACCAATAACCAGTTCTGAACACAACTTCCATAGAATTGGTACCCCAACATTTGGGATCATGTTTATTCTAGAGTCAGCCTTTGCCTGGCCCTTGACAAGGTCCCCTACAAACCAAAGTTCCTTATTTTCTGGCATAAAAACAGGAAAAATTTTGTTTAAAGCCCTCACATTTTTCTTCTTGGACTTGGGTTTGGGGAATGTTTAGCAGATTTTGTTTTTAGAGAACTCAGTGGGGAGAACTTTAACTGTTATGTTCTCAGAAGGTGAGAACAATTAATAATGTGGAAACAATACCACATGTAATCCCAGGGAGGGCTGTGAATATAAAATGACACATTAGTTTAATTCTTCTGATGGGTGACTTGTCATCCATCAGCAGATGTGGCTTCATGTGTAACTGGCAAAACCACATGGACACGTTTCCAAAGAGTCCATGTTGGGCTGGTAGGAGATCAGTGGGAAAATCACTGATTCGTACATGACCAAAGGTCATTAGTGATTGATGGGGGTCCTTGCAAACTGAAATGACAGTTTTGAGTCTCTGTGGAAAGAATGCTCCTCTTGGGATGGGGAGAATAGACTAAGGGTGCTGCCTTGGGTGCTAACCAGGTGTGTAAACTTTCTGAATTACCTGGTCTGTCTGGATGCTCACCTGGGTTCGTTTCTGTGGAATGAGGCTCTCTAAGGTCCAGTGCAGCTCTGATTTCTATGGACCTACTGACTGTACAAATTTCAGTGATTCTGAAAAATCCTGGGAGGGAACACATGACCTTAAATGTGGGCAAAAAAGAATGAGGGTTGAGGTTGAACTAAAACAGATTGAAAAGGTTGAAATATCTTTTGATATTGAATAAGGTTGAAAATCTTATTTCACTATCTGGGATGTTCAGACAGACAGTCCAAAATGTATCCAATGATTGCACAATTCCCCAGCTGTCTTTGGCTCCATCAGGGCAAGCGAACATGGCTAATCCCTAGAAATGAGAAGAAGTACAATCATGTTTACTGATTAGGGTCACATTTTCACATTTACCACCACCCATTTACCCCAGTGCACATGCTCCTTGTGTTGTTGGAAGAAGGTGTCATACCATTCAGGTATGACCTAAATCAAATCCCTTATGATTATACAGTGGAAGTGAGAAATAGATTTAAGGGCCTAGATCTGGTAGACAGAGTGCCTGATGAACTATGGAATGAGGTTTGTGACATTGTACAGGAGACAGGGATCAAGACCATCCCCATGGAAAAGAAATGCAAAAAAGCAAAATGGCTGTCTGGGGAGGCCTTACAAATAGCTCTGAAAAGAAGAGAAGTGAAAAGCAAAGGAGAAAAGGAAAAATATAAGCATCTGAATGCCGAGTTCCAGAGAATAGCAAGAAGAGATAAGAAAGCCTTCTTCAGCCATCAATGCAAAGAAATAGAGGAAAAGAACAGAATGGGAAAGACTAGAGATCTCTTCAAGAAAATTAGGGAAACCAAGGGAACATTTCATGCAAAGACGGGCTCAATAAAGGACAGAAATGGTCTGGACCTAACAGAAGCAGAAGATATTAAGAAGAGGTGGCAAGAATACACAGAAGAACTGTACAAAAAAGATCTTCATGACCCAGATAATCATGATGGTGTGATCACTAATTTAGAGCCAGACATCTTGAAATGTGAAGTCAAGTGAGCCTTAGAAAGCATCACTACGAACAAAGCTAGTGGAGGTGATGGAATTCCAGGTGAGCTATTTCAAATCCTGAAAGATGATGCTGTGAAAGTGCTGCACTCAATATGCCAGCAAATCTGGAAAACTCAGCAGTGGCCACAGGACTGGAAAAGGTCAGTTTTCATTCCAATCCCAAAGAAAGGCAATGCCAAAGGATGCTCAAACTACCGCACAATCGCACTCATCTCACACGCTAGTAAAGTAATGCTCAAAATTCTCCAAGCCAGGCTTCAGCAATATGTGAACCGTGAACTTCCTGATGTTCAAGCTGGTTTTAGAGAAGGCAGAGGAACCAGAGATCAAATTGCCAACATCCGCTGGATCATGGAAAAAGCAAGAGAGTTCTAGAAAAACATCTATTTCTGCTTTATTGACTATGCCAAAGCCCTTGACTGTGTGGATCACAATAAACTGTGGAAAATTCTGAAAGAGATGGGAATACCAGACCACCTGACCTGCCTCTTGAGAAATCTGTATGCAGGTCAGGAAGCAACAGTTGAAACTGGACATGGAACAACAGACTGGTTCCAAATAGGAAAAGGAGAATGTCAAGGCTGTATATTGTCACCCTGCTTATTTAACTTATACACAGAGTACATCATGAGAAACGCTGGGCTGGAAGAAGCACAAGCTGGGAATCAAGATTGCCGGGAGAAATACCAATAATCTCAGATGTGCAGATGACACCACCCTTATGGCAGAAAGTGAAGAGGAACTAAAAAGCCTCTTGATGAAAGTGAAAGAGGAGAGCGAAAAAGTTGGCTTAAAGCTCAACATTCAGAAAACGAAGATCATGGCATCCAGTCCCATCACTTCATGGGAAATAGATGGGGAAACAGTGTCAGACTTTATTTTTGGGGGCTCCAAAATCACTGCAGATGGTGACTGCAGCCATGAAATTAAAAGACACTTACTCCTTGGAAGAAAAGTTATGACCAACCTAGGTAGTATATTCAAAAGCAGAGACATTACTTTGCCGACTAAGGTCTGTCTAGTCAAGGCTATGGTTTTTCCTGTGGTCATGTATGGATGTGAGAGTTGGACTGTGAAGAAGGCTGAGCGCCGAAGAATTGATGCTTTTGAACTGTGGTGTTGGAGAAGACTCGTGAGGGTCCCTTGGACTGCAAGGAGATCCAAGCAGTCCATTCTGAAGGAGATCAGCCCTGGGATTTCTTTGGAAGGAATGATGCTAAAGCTGAAACTCCAGTACTTTGGCCACCTCATGCAAAGAGTTGACTCATTGGAGAAGACTCTGATGCTGGGAGGGATTGGGGGCAGGAGGAGAAGGGGCCGACAGAGGATGAGATGGCTGGACGGCAGCACCTACTCGATGGACGTGAGTTTGAGTGAACACCAGGGAGGCCTGGTGTGCTGCAATTCATGGGGTTGCAAAGGGTCGGACACGACTGAGTGACTGAACCGACAACTGACATGTCCCTTTATCACCACTGTGATCTGAAATGACAGTTACACATTAGATGTCTGTGGAATATATTTTAGGCTCACATTTCCAAGGAGGATTCAGAGTCATACAATGTCTGATGCAAAGACATGCACAAGGTCCCAAGCCAGGGAAATACTATGTTTCTAAATAACTCTAGACAAGGAGTTGACATGGACATGCAGAGTGATCTCTACATGCAGACACTGGTCAATAGCTTAAGCAACTTCCACGAATTTCTGCCAATGACATGTCTGCTTCTCCCATTTCTCAGCTGATGATTTATTGTTGATCAAACCTGAAGCAACCTTGGCCCAGTGATGATACAGTAAGAGCTGAATGTCTCCACCTACAACATCTACCAGCAAACTGAGGTTTGAGTTTTGGAAATGTTTTTGATAGATGAAACTTACAGTGACCCCATTAAAACTTTGAACCAACAGAAGGCATCATTTTAAAGTATTTCTTGTGGGGCCCAGGAGAGCCGAGTACTGTCTGAGGATACAATAACATCCAAGTAAAAATAAAACTCAAATCATTTTCTCCCTCATGTATTGAATGTTTTGCTTAGGCCCAGCCAGCGACCTAGAAATTCATGGCTGGAAAGGTGATATTTCAAAATGTTTCTGAGTAAAATAATTTCCAGTAAATATTGTCTTCAAACACAACTATTCTGCTCAGCTTGACACAAATGCAAATCAGATATAGAAAGCCTGTCCTAAATAAGCTTAAAGGGGAGACAAGTTCATAAATAAACAGGACATCAGTGACATGGGAAGCGGCATTTGGGGAGCAGAAGCCTTGATGCAATGGTGGACACCACTCTAGTTTCTGCAGGACACGGCACAGGCAACCAGGCTCAGCTTGGATAGAAACCAGGTTGAAAGGGTAGCTTGGATTCCTAATGTTTTTAGCGTCACAAAACTATTAAGTATGTATATATTCAACACAAACCTTTTAAAAGCTAAGGTGTTGTCCTATCGACTTAGAGCTCGTAAAATTTTTGGCATCACAGGCTAGGACAACATTAAGCATATATGTATAGTCAACATGAATGTTTTTAAAGCTAACGTGTTGTCCCATAGACTTAAAGCTCTTGGGTTACTGGGGCCCCTGTTAGTTCCCAGGTTCCCAGGAGGCCAGACCACAGATGGATTTTTTTTTTTGAAATTTTTGAGGTATTTATTGAATGCCTCCTGGGTAAAAGAGCTCTACAAGGTATTGCAAGAAATTCTAAGAAGAATCACTTTGGAGGATCTTGAAGTGTAGAAACAATTATAATTAACTGAAGAAAGTGCCAGGAAAGAGAGCATAGATGCTGAAGAGGCATTAGATGAACATTAATCTCTGTTTCTGATAAAACTCTTTAAACTGGGAAGAGACATGTGGGTCCTTAATTTTGATAAAGATGATCATAGGGATATGTACTGTTTGGGGGTCATTCCATGACTATTTTATAATTGACTTAAGCAATTAACCTAACCTGTCCACTTGGCCACAGCCACTGTTTAGGAATAAATAAGTGACTATCCATGGGGCCAGTGTGACATAAGGATATTTCTTCTGGGAAAGCAGCTCCCTATAGAGATGTTCTCTTTCTGTTTTATGTGAACAAGAAAACTGCAGCCCTGAGAGGCTTCTGACTGCTGCGATGGGCAGGAGAGGAAGCCTTGGACCTAAAATGAGACGGTGATTGACTAGATCAAGGCTTGTCTAAGCTTGCGGGGGTGGAGGAGGGTCGGGGGATGGGGGGGCTTCTAATGTACTGTGTCAGCCAGTTGAAGTTTAGTTTTCTGTTACTGAAAACAGCTGAGCGATTGCTTACTGATTAAAACATCAATCTTAAATTAAGAGAAAGCATCACATTTAATGGAGGAACATTGGAGACAGTCTCATTAAAGTCAGAAACAAGAAAAGATTGCCACGGTCCCAACCGTAATTCAATATTGTTTTACACGGCATTAGCCAAAGAAGTGAGACAGATAATGAGGAATAAGTTCTGGAAGGGAAGATTTACAGAGGACATTATTATCGTTTACCAGTTGTGTCATTTTCTATTTGGGAAACTTAAAATGGTCAACCAGGAGGCTATTGTAAGAGACTACAGAAATTTGACTGGGGTTCTAATATAGGGGTGAAAAATCTGTAATTCTCCTACATACAAGTTATAGTTATAAACTATGAAAAATGAGTTCACTCACAATTGCAATGAATCGTATGTGGAACCCAGGTTTTAAAATACAAGCATTTAACAGAGGGAAGTCATTTCAGAAATATACTTGAATAATCTCCTATGTCAGTGGGAATGCAGCCCCACTCAGATGAAAATGGTATATTCATTTTTGAAGCTCAGTGAGGCAGTGAATATCAAAAGCTTTAAGAGTTTCAAAACACTGTTTTCTAACCTTTGTTTGTCCTGAAATTTATCCCAAAGAAGCCACTAAAGATTTGTTCAAAGATTTAGTTCTAAGGATGTTCACTAAAATGTCTTTTATAAATATAGGAAATAATAAAAAATGGATTCAATAAATGCATATTTTCATACACAATGGGATGATTTACAATTATTGAAAACATGTTATAAAAGAGGGTTTGTTGGTTTGGAAAGATATACACATGTATATGTTTATTTTTCATATCTGTTTCCATTAGAGTTTATTACAAGATATTGAATATACTTCCCCATGCTTTATAGTAGATCCTTGTTGTTTACCTACTGCATAATAGGAGTGTATATCTGTTAATCCCAGTAATTTATCCCTCCCCCTTCCGACCTTGCCCCTTTGGTAACTGTAAGTTTGTTTTCTGTGTCTGTGACTCAAGAGACATGGGTTTGACTTAGCATGCACGCACGCATGCTTACACAGGTGTAGGTAATATTTGCTTATCTAAAGAGAAAGGCCAAAGATTCTTACTGTCTGGGTCGTATCAAACTGGTACAGCTTTGGCCCCATCCTCTGTTGGTGGTGGTGATTGGCTACGTGAGCCCCTGAGGCAGGTGTGGATTAAACAGAATGGGACATCTAGGCTCCGGCAAAGGTGGTACCCTGTTTGGAGAGTGGGGTGGGCAGGGAGGAACAGGGCCGCTCTGGTCTGTTGGCTCTTACTTGAGGAGGAATCCATGATCTGAAGACATTCTATTCCTTGTTTTTTTCCCCCAAATTTCAGGGACGGGCACCCCACCTGTCCTGCAGGGGAGACTGTTGGTGAAGTCTTTGAGTCCCGTAAAGCATCGAATTGAATCTTCTGGGCCGTTACTGACCCCGGTTTATGGAAAACTGTTGAGCTGGTTACAGAAACAAGAAGAAGGCCTAAACATCCAGTTCATTCGCTCAGTTGTGTCTGACTCTTTGTGACCCCATGGACTGCAGCACGCCAGGCCTTTCTGTCCATCACCAACTCCCGGAGCTGACTCAAACTCATGTTCATTGCATTGGTGATGCCATCCAACCATCTCATCTTCTGTTGTCCCCTTCTCCTCCTGCCTTCAATCTTTCCCAGCATCGGGGTCTTTTCAAATGAGTCAGTTCTTTGCATTAGGTGGCCAGAGTATTGAAGTTTCAGCTTCAGCATCAGTCCTTCCAATGAATATTCAGGACTGATTTCCTTTAGGATGGACATTAAACAAGACAAAACCAAAATAGAACAAAGCAACCAACCAACCTCCAACAGCCACCATCCCACCTTGCATTCCTCCCTCCCCCAAGTAATGTTAGCATATTGTGGGGAGGGGGCTTATGGGCGCCTGAACAGGACATGATCCCTGCTTTATGCACAGGTAATATGGCTAGAGGAGCCTTCTGTTTTGGGTGCAAGGAACACTGTAAATAACCACCATCCCGTGAAGCTTTACAAAGAGCTCTCTGAGCACTGCATGTCATTTGTGAAGGGAAAAATGCCTGCTTTTAACTTCTGCCTTCTAATCTTCAGCTGACAGAAACCAGGAAACTGTTCAATTTCATATGTTTACTTCAAAACACCTCACCTTAGCCAAGTGGCTGATGGCTCTATTTTGCAAATGCAAGGCACCACCATCATGCCTGTGCTTCTTTTTTCTCCTGTATTAGCTGATGCTTCTGTCTAAAAGGCAGGCTTTCAACAAATTGCATCCTGATTGACTGACCTGCATTTCTGTGGGGAACTGAACACTAAAGCTGAATGGATTTGACCAAAACTTACTTTGCTGGGGTTTTCAGTCTCTTTCAGAAGCAAGCCTGGGACATGTTCTATGATGAGGACTGAAGGATATTATTCAACAACAATGGTACAAGCCAGAGTCATGGTAAAGAGGGTTTAGGGGTAGACGAAAATGTGGGTTATCTGTCCCTAGTGTTCAGCTATTCAAGAAGACCCATAGGCCTCTTTCAGGAGCACCTGTTGAGACCCCATTTCTAGGTTCATTGAACTGCAGACTTCTGAACAATTAGAGCTGGGCTTTTGATGTCTTTTCACCTTGATATTTGCTTTGAATTCAAAACACACAGCCATTTCAACCTATCTAACCAAGGAGTCTGGTACCCAAAATGAGGTGTGGTACCTTGTACTTAGTTCATCATGATCCTCACTGTTGCTGGGGGTAAGATCAGACTCTGGTCAAGGCCATCATCGCCAGCCACAGTGGATCCAGGTGACCCCTTGGATGCTAGCCCTCCCCTCTCCCAATCCAGCAGGACTGTTTTCCCAAACCCTAGGATTGTCATGGTACTTTTCCCAATTGAAACACTTGAATGACTCCCTATTATTTTTTCTAAGACAACATTTTAAATTTTATAACAGTTTTAAACTTACAGGGAAATTGCAAAGGTAATACAAAGTTCCCAAGTACTCCAAACCAAGTTAACTTTTTTATTATTTACTACCAACATAGTGTATTTGTCGTGATAATAAACCAATACATATATATAGTTAATAACTAAACCGCATACTTTATTCGGATTTACTTAGTTTTAACCTATTATCCTTTATCTATTCCAGGATCCCATCCAGGTCCCACAATACATTCATCATGTTTCCTTGGGCTTCTCTTGGTTGCAGTAGTTTCTCAGACTTCCCTGTTTTTGATGATCTTGACAGTCTTTTTTAAGAACATGTTTATGTGTTTATCTGTGTTGGGTCTTAGCTGTGGCCCCAGGGTCTTCATTGTGGAGCACGGGCTCTCTAGTTGTGTCCTGTGGGCTTACTCTCTCCTCAGCTTGTGGGATCTTAGTTCCCTGGCCAGGGATGGAACCTGCATCGCCTGCACTCCAAGGTGGATTCTTAACCACTGGACTGCCAGGGCAATCCGTTGACAGTCTTGAGGAAGACTGACAAGGTATTTTTGAAAGATACGCCTCTATTGGGATTTGTCTGGATTTTTCCCTCATAATTCTGCAGTATAAAGTTTATCAGTTTTGGCAAATGCATAGCCACATACTCACCGTTACACTGTGTGTCAGGTAGATAACGGACACACAAGGATGTGATGGATGGCATCACTGACTCAATGGACATGAATCTGAACAAACTCTGGGAGATAGTGAAGGATAGGGAAGCCTGGCGAAATACCTAAAAATGTGGAAGTGGCTTTGGAATTGGGTGATGGGTAAAAGTTGAAAGGACCATGATAGAAGAGGTCAAGACTGTTGTTAGCAACATGGATGTGGCGCCTCAGGAGGAAACAAGGAGCATGATGAAGAAAGCCAGTGTGGCCTGAAAAATACCTCTACTGTCACAAACAGAGCAGCAGTTGTTACCGTTGTTTAGTCGCTAAGTCCTGTCCAAGTCTTTTATGACCTCATGGATTGTAACCTGCCAGGCTTCTCTGTCCATGGGACTTTCCAGGCAAGAATACTGGACTGGGTTGCCATTTCCTTCTCCAGGGGATCTTCCTGACCCAGGGATTGAACCCACATCTCCTGCCTTGGCAGGCAGGTTCTTTACTACTGAGTCACTGGGAAAGCTGAGAACATTGGTGGGAAAATGAATATTCAAAATCCTTCTGGTGAGGAAGGGACTCAGAAGGAAATGAGTAGCGTGTGATGGGATAGGGAGGAAAGGAGACCTTTGTTACACAGTGGCAGAAAACTTAGCTGAGTTTTGTCTTATAGTTGGGTGGAAAACAGAATCTGTAAGGGATGAATTTGGATATTATCAATACCTTCATACCTTTGTCTTCTCTTTCTTTGGGCCTGTACCCTCATCCTGTACCTGTGTTGTCAATTCCTGCTTATTTTTCAAAGCGAGCTCAAATACCACCCTTTGTGGCCAGAAGTGGCCCCTTGATGAGTCCGTGGCCTGTCATGGACAGACAGTGCTGGTGGAGGACTCATCTAAAGGCATGCAAGCAGGCTTTGTCTGTGACCTGGCCTCAGCTGATCGCTTTCCAGAAGTGATTCCTTTATTTACGCTCGAGTACCTGATGTCTGTGCCTAACTCATGTCCGGGAACATGGTAGATGCTCAAAGCAGGTGTAATGAGTCCATTTTAAGGGGCATCATTTGGCAGACTGGGCTTCCCTTGTGGCTCAGCTGGTAAAGCATCCGCCTGCAATGTGGGAGACCTGGGTTCAATCCCTCGGCTGGGAAGATCCCCTGCAGAAGCGAAAGGCTACCCACTCCAGTAGTCTGGCCTGGAGAATTCCATGGACTGTATAGTCCATGGGGTTGCAAAGAGTTGGACACGACTGAGTGACTTTCACTTTCGCTTGGCAGATTGCCCCTTCTAGGTGGTGTGATGAGCTTGTGGTGAGCAGATTAATCTGAGGTCTCCTGCAAATAGCATTCCTGCGGTTCTCACAGTAACCCTGCCAGGAAAGTTCTGCATGGCAGAATCTGTGTTCAAGACTCTGTCTGCTTTGCTCCAGGATGGGTGAGGAGTCAGCAGGGAGCGGCAGCAGGGAGCTGCAGCAGGGAGCTGCAGCAGGGAGCCTCGTTGGAAGCGTGCGACAGGAGTCAGGTGCTCCAGCCTGCAGCCCTGGCCTTGTCACCACCTTATCCCTTATCTCTCTGAGCTTCAGGTTCTTTGCACAACGAGGCCCTTGAACTTGAGAGTCTCCCCAGACACTCCCAACTTTGCTGTGCACTTGTTGCATTCTGTAGGAGTAGGGAAGCAAGGAGTCCCTCCTGTATTACCCAGGTGCCCAGGAGGCATGCAGAACTGTGAAGGATGGGGCAGCTGGATGAGGGGACCAGCCCTTATTGTGAGCAGGGAACTTGGTTCTTAGCAACGTCCCCTATACCTGGACTCTTGTTATCTGTTTGCTGGTTAAAAATGACACCAAACTTCATGGCTTCATGAAGTGAATTTGGTATTATTTGATATTATTGCTGGTGCTTTTGCAGGTTGGTTGGGCTTATCCGGGCAGGTCTGTTCTTGTGTAGTTGCTATCAGAGGAGGCTGGGCTGCACTTACTTGCGGACTTGATGGGGTGGGACATTCAAGATGCATTGCCCACACGGCTGGCAGGGCAGAGACTGTCACTGGAGCATGAGTGTGTGGCCTCCGCGTGGCTTTGGCCTTTCACAGGATGGAGGCTGGGCTCCAAGTGGGAGTGACCGTAGAATGAGAGACAGAAGTTGCAGGACTTCTATTTTTTTAAGTTTTTATTTTATATTGGAGTATAGAACTAACCCCCAAAAGTGGCCTTTTCATTATAGGGGCTGGAATACAACAGTAGGAAGTCAAGAAACACCTGGAGTAACAGGCAAATTTGGCTAATAGAGTTTTGCCAAGAGAATGCACTGGTCATAAAAAACACTCTTCCAACAACAGAAGAGAAGACTCTACACATGGACACCACCAGATGGTCAACACTGAAATCACATTGATTATATTCTTTGCAGCCAAAGATGGAGAAGCTCTATACAGTCAGCAAAAACAGGACCAGGAGCTGACTGTGGCTCAGATCATGAGCTCCATATTGCCAAATTCAGACTTATATTGAAGAAACTGGGGAAAACCACTAGACCATTCAGGTATGACCCAAATCAAATCCCTTATGATTATACGGCGGAAGTGAAAAATAGATTTAAGGGACTAGATCTGATAGACAGAGTGCCTGATGAACTATGGACGGAAGTTCGTGACATTGTACAGGAGACAGGGATCAAGACCATCCCCATGGAAAAGAAATGCAAAAAAGCAAAATGGCTGTCTGGGGAGGCCTTACAAATAGCTCTGAAAAGAAGAGAAGCGAAAAGCAAAGGAGAAAAGGAAAAAAGGAAAGATATAAGCATCCGAATGCAGAGTTCCAAAGAATAGCAAAGAATAAGAAAGCCTTCAGCAATCAATGCAAAGAAATAGAGGAAAAGAACAGAATGGGAAAGACTAGAGATCTCTTCAAGAAAATTAGGGATACCAAGGGAACATTTCATGCAAAGATGGGCTCGATAAAGGACAGAAATGGTCTGGACATAACAGAAGCAGAAGATATTAAGAAGAGGTGGCAAGAATACACAGAAGAACTGTACAAAAAAGAGCTTCACGACCCAGATAATCATGATGGTGTGATCACTCACCTAGAGCCAGACATCCTGGAATGTGAAGTCAAGTGGGCCTTAGAAAGCATCTCTATGAACAAAGCTAATGGAGGTGATGGAATTCCAGTTGAGCTATTTCAAATCCTGAAAGATGATGCTGTGTAAGTGCTGCACTCAGTATGCCAGCAAATCTGGAAAACTCAGCAGTGGCCACAGGACTAGAAAAGATCAATTTTCATTCCAATCCCAAAGAAAGGAAATGCCAAAGGATGCTCAAACTACCGCACATTTGCACTCATTTCACATGCTAGTAAAGTAATGCTCAAAATTCTCCAAGCCAGGCTTCAGCAATATGTGAACCGTGAACTTCCAGATGTTCAAGCTGGTTTTAGAAAAGGCAGAGGAACCAGAGATCAAATTGCCAACATCCACTGGATCATGGAAAAAGCAAGAGAGTTCCAGAAAAACATCTATTTCTGCTTTATTGACTACGCCAAAGCCTTTGACTGTGTGGATCACAAGAAACTGTGGAAAATTCTTCAAGAGATGGGAATACCGGACCACCTGACCTGCGTCTTGAGAAACCTGTATGCAGGTCAGGAAGCAACAGTTAGAACTGGACATGGAACAACAGACTGTTTCCAAATAGGAAAAGGAGTACGTCAAGGCTGTATATTGTCACCCTGCTTATTTAACTTATACACAGAGTACATCATGAGAAATGCTGGGCTGGAAGAAGCACTAGCTGGAATCAAGGTTGCCAGGAGAAATATCAATAACCTCAGATGTGCAGATTATACCACTCTTATGGCAGAAAGTGAAGAGGAACTAAAAAGCCTCTTGATGAAAGTGAAAGAGGAAAGTGAAAAAGTTGGCTTAAAGCTCAACATTCAGAAAACAAAGATCATGGCATCCGGTCCCATCACTTCATGGGAAATAGATGGAGAAACAGTGGAAACAGTGTCAAACTTTAATTTTTTCGGTTCCCAAATCACTGCAGATGGTGATTGCAGCCATGAAATTAAAAGACGCTTACTCCTTGGAAGGAAAGTTATGACCAACCTAGACCTAGTATATTGAAAAGCAGTGACATTACTTTGCCAGCAAAGGTCCGTCTAGTCAAGGCTATGGTTTTTCCAGTGGTCAGGTATGGATGTGAGAGTTGGACTCTGAAGAAAGCTGAGTGCCGAAGAATTGATGCTTTTGAACTGTGGTGTTGGAGAAGACTCTTGAGAGTCCCTTGGACTGCAAGGAGATCCAAGCAGTCCATTCTGAAGGAGATCAGCCCTGGGATTTCTTTGGAAGGAATGATGCTGAAGCTGAAACTCCAGTACTTTGGCCACCTCATGCGAAGAGTTGACTCATTGGAAAAGACTCTGATGCTGGGAGGGATTGGGGGCAGGAGGAGAAGGGGACGACAGAGGATGAGATGGCTGGATGGCATCACTGACTTGATGGACTTGAGTTTGAGTGAACTCCGGGAGACGGTGATGGACAGGGAGGCCTGGTGTGCTGCGATTCATGGGGTCACAAAGAGTCGGACACGACTGAGAGACTGAATTGAGCTGAGCTGAGCTGAGCTGATGGTAAATAGTGTTGTGCTGTTTTCAGGTGGACAGCAAGGGGACTCAGCCATACATAGACATGTATCCATTCTCCCCCAACGCCCTTCCCATCCAGGCTGCCGCATGACATTGAGTGGAGTTCCCTATGCTATACAGTAGGTCCTTGTTGGTCATCCATTTGAAATATAGCAGTGTGTACATGTCCATCCCAAACCCCCTAACCCCCTTCTCTCCCCCCCCCCGGTAACCGTAAGTTAATTCTCTTAAATCTGTGAGTCTATTTCTGTTTTGAAAATAAGTTCATTTGTATCCTTTTTTTAAAAAAAGATTCGCATATAAGCAATATAGATATTTGTCTTTCTCTGGCAAGATGTCTTAGGTTCAGAATCGTTAGAACATCATTTTTGCCCTATTCTTTTGGACAGCCTGTCACTAAGGTCAATGCCCCCTTCTCTAGGCAGAAGCTTTGAGGAATTTGCCTCATCTTCAATTCAGCCTGAGAATGTGCTAAGGATCATGGGGCTGGAACATCTTTCAAGACTGGAGAAGCCCGGGTGATATAGCTGAACACGTCAGGATGCCTCGGAGAAGCTTTCCACAAGGCCAAGAGGGTTTTAGGAGAGTCAACTCTCATTCCGTCTTTAATCACAGCATCTCTCTGGGGTCAGATTCACATTTTTAAAAGGAGTTTCATGGCTTTTAAAGGTAACATCGTGTCTGGGGTCCTGTGTTGGTCCCTAAGCTACACTGAGTGAGTTGCTCCCCTGGATGCTGAAGGCCGGTCCAGGGCCTGCAGCAGAAGACAGACTCTCGTCATGGCTCCACTGTATAGAAGGAGGTGCTTTCTTAGATGGAGGCTTCCCAGGAGCCTGGGCTGAACTCAGAGACAACGCTTCTCTTCCCATAAGAAAAAAACACACTTCGGACCTTCATTACATTTCTCCCTGGTCTACATGTCTCTAGTGTCCGTATCCACTGTCAAAATGAAACTCTACAAGGAGAGCTGACTTGAGAATTCCCACGAGCCACATAAGCAGAACTGAATCTAGCTTATGCTTGGGTTATTTCTTGTAAACGTCTCTGATAATCATAAAAGAAACCTCAGTCACCTTCCTAAAAGGGTATGAGAGAATCACTTTAAACCAATCCCCTGCCATCCGGAAGTCCCTGCCGTCATCACCCATCTTTGTAAATGGGTGTAAATATTCACCTCATTTTTCACTTTATAAACCATCCTGTAGCGTCACATCCCTGAGCATCGTATCAGCTTTAAATGTGAAAGCTCCCAGTTTGTAAACTTCCTACAGGTATAAGAATCTCTAACTAGGGTTGTGTGTGTGTGTGTGTGTGTGTGTGTGTGTGTGTGTGTGTGTGTAGCTGTGTCTGACACTTTGCAACCCTGTGGACCATAGTCCGCCAGTCTCCTCTGTCCATGGAATTCTCCAGGCAAGAATACTAGGGCATGTTGCCATTTCTTCCTCCAGGGGATCTTCCTGACCCAGGGGTCACACCTGGGTCTCTTGCAGCTCCTGCATTGGTAGGTAGATTCTTTACTACTGGTGCCACCTGGGAAGCCCTCTAACTAGGTACTATTTCTAAATTCAGTGATTTTTAATTTTGCTCTTTCTGGATTTGAGGCACTGTTAACTCGGTTTTCCAGTTGAAATCTGGTTCCACAGTTATGCCCTATAGCACGTGTCACAATTCAATCCTCTGCTGTTTCATGAACTTTAAAGGAAGTTGAGTTCTTTTTGGAAAAGCCTGAGGGCATCACCTTCCTGTGCTCTTAGCTGTCTTTTGTCCCATTAGACTGAACTCTCACTGAGAGGAGGACCTGGGTTTCCTATCTCTGAATCTCACTTGGTGCCTTATTTGCACACAGGTGGCTCTCAGTGGGGTTTAGCCTGGGGTGGCAGGAGTTGCAATGCTCTAAGCTGTCGCTTGGTTTTCTTGGGAATCCCCCATGAGTCTCTGAACAGCCCTGAGTCCAGTGCTTTGAGATGTTTTGTTCTTAAAAGGGAGAAGGCTGTCTTTTTTCTCTGATGGATTGGTGGTCAGGCTCCCGAGGAGAAGTGACTCACTGCAGGGGTCAGAGTGCACTGAGAGGGAGGAGGTGTTGGCTGGCCATGCTGCCCGGGGAGCTGCCAGGCTTGTCATGGTAAGGGCCTGCTTTCAGTCACAGGGGTCACTGGCTTCTGGGGCACTGGCCCACACTCTCCACTTTGAGAAGCACAGAAAGATGGGTTGAGGACAGCCCAGGTCCGAAACCTGCCATAAATTTGTCACGATTCGATTTCCCCTTTTTAGGCACTGCACTGTGTATTTGTGTGCAGAAGATAACTTAGGACAGTTGGCTCCTCGACCTCATGTTCTTGGCTCCTCTGGGCATTAATGTCAGTGGAAGGAATGCAGAGCAATAACTGGTCCCTGGGAGGGCAGCACTCACCCCGCCAGCCCTCTTCTCCCTGGAATGAGCGACTGGCTCATTTCTTCAGATGAGCAAGTCAAGTGGTTCTTGCTGGCTCATGCGGCTGTTTCCTGGTGAGACTGGGGCAATGACAAGCCCTCTTTCTGGACTGATGAAGCCAGAAGACGCCGAGGTCCTGAGTCATCAATATGGAGTCTGTTTTGGCTGGAGAGGAGTCTGAGACCACAGCTGGGTGCAGGTGATTTTCTGCGAGGTCATTCCAGGAGGCAGGAGGGTGAGACAGGGGAGGAGAAAGAATCAAAACGTGAGTGTATTAAAAACAGAAAACAAAAAATGAGAGTGTGTTTCTGTGAGAAGCAGAGCTCGATTTTGCTAGGATATGTGAGAAGCACGGAGAATGTTCCCCTGAAGGATGGAGGTCAGGACACTCACCACTGGTCTCTCATGCCCCCATGGTTGTGGGTAGTTCCTGGGATGTGGACTTCGCTGCCATCCTGGCTGAACTTGTGCTGGCCTAGGAGGGTTTTGAAGTGTCATCGAAGGTTCTAGAGGGGAAGAGTGGGTACACAGGTGGTGTGGGCTTGAGGAGCAATGCTGTCCATGGGAGATGAGTCTGTACTCTCAAGGAGCTGCCCATCCGGCAGGTTAGAACCAGGGGCCGGCTGAGCAGACCTGATGGGGGGCTTCCTCTCCTTTTCAACAGGGGCAACCTCTGATGATATCTTGAACCATAAGGAGGAGTGGGGCCTTGGACTTATTGAGAAGAAACAGGAGCAGTGGGTTAGGTGATGGACTGGATGTCAAGAAAAGAATTAACTAGTTAGAAGACCCACCACTATTGTTTACTCCTAGCACTACTTTTACCAACTTAAGGTATTTTCTCATCTGAGACTAAAAATATTCTATAAAAAATGTGCTTCATATTTGCCTTTAGTTTTACGATTTTTCACTCTTCATTTCTTTAAGCAAATCCAAATACTTGAAATATTTGTAAAGATAATGACCAAGAATTGTCTAAAATTAATGAAAAGCTCACAAACAAGAGGCTTGGTGTAACCAGATCAGGAAAAATATAACACACACACACACACACACACACACACACACACACTCCATAGTCAAATTGCTGCAGTCTAAACATAGAAATTTGAAGGCAGAGAAAAAAAATTGTTAGGTTGATACAGAAGTAATAGCAGTTTGTTGAAATTTGCCATTTAATATTGGAGTACATTCTAAATAAATGTGATTATGTTAACCATCATTCTAAGGCAGATTTCTCACTTTATGTTTTTTGTTGATGATTTATTACTTGCTGTTTATTTTAAATTTATTATACAGTGGAAGTGGGAAATAGATGTAAGGGACTAGATCTGATAGACAGAGTGACTGTTGAACTATGGATGGAGGCTCGTGACATTGTACAGGAGACAGGGATCAAGACTATCCCCAAGAAAAAGAAATGCAAGAAAGCAAAATGGTTGTCTGAGGAGGCCTTAAAAATAGCTGTGAAAAGAAGAGAAGCAAAAAACAAAGGAGAAAAATAAAGATATACCCATTTGAATGCAGAGTTCCAAAGAATAATACAGAGATATAAGAAAGCCTTCCTCAATGATCAGTGCAAAGAAATAGAGGGAAACAATAGAATGGGAAAGGCTAGAGATCTCTTCAAGGAAATTAGAGATGCCAAGGAAATATTTCATGCAAAGATGGGCTCAATAAAAGACAGAAATGGTATGGACCTAACAGAAGCAGAAGATATTAAGAAGAGGTGGCAAGGATACACAGAAGAACTGTACAAAAAAGATCTTCATGACCAAGATAATCACGATGGTGTGATCACTCACCTAGAGCCAGAAATCCTGGAATGCGAAGTCAAGTGGGCCTTAGAAAGCATTGCTACGAACAAAGCTAGTGGAGGTGATGGAATTCCAGTGGAGCTGTTTCAAATCCTAAAAGATGATGCTGTGAAAGTGCTGCACTCAATATGCCAGCAAATCTGGAAAACTCAGCAGTGGCCACAGGACTGGAAAAGGTCATGTTTTTCTTTCCAATCCCAAAGAAAGACAATGCCAAAGAATGTTCAAACTGCTGCACAATTGCACTCATCTCACATGCTAGTAAAGTAATGCTCAAAATTCTCCAGGCTTCAACAATACGTGAACCATGAACTTCCAGATGTTCAAGCTGGATTTAGAAAAGGCAGAGGAATCAGAGATCAAATTGCCAACATCCGCTGGATCATGGAAAAAGCTAGAGAGTTCCAGAAAAACATCTACTTCTGCTTTGACTATGCCAAAGCCTTTGACTGTGTGGATCACGATAAACTATGGAAAATTCTGAAAGAGACAGGAATACCTCACCTGACCTGCCTCTTGAGAAATCTGTATGTAGGTTGGGAAGCAACAGTTAGAAATGGACATGGACCAACAGACTGGTTCCAAACAGGAAAAGGAGTACATCAAGGCTGTATATTGTCACCCTGCTTATTTAACTTATATGCAGAGTACATCATGTGAAATGCCGGGCTGGATGAAGCACTAGCTGGAATCAAGATTGCCGGGAGAAATATCAGTTACCTCAGATATGCAGATGATACCACCCTTATGGCAGAAAGTGAAGAAGAACTAAAGAGCCTGTTGATGAAAGTGAAAGAGGAGAGTGAAAAAGTTGGCTTAAAACTCAACATTCAGAAAACTAAGATCATGGCATCCAGTCCCATCACTTCATGGCAAATAGATGGGGAAACAGTGTCAGACACAGTGGAAACAATGTCAGACTTTATTTTGGGGGGCTCCAAAATCACTGCAGATGGTGACTGCAGCCAAGAAATTAAAAGACGCTTATTCCTTGGAGGGAAAGTTATGATCAACCGAGACAACATGTTAAAAAGCAGAGACATTACTTTGCCAACAAAGGTCCGTCTAGTCAAGGCTATGGTTTTTCCAGTGGTCATGTATGGATGCAAGAGTTGGACTATAAAGAAAGCTGAGTGCTGAAGAATTGATGCTTTTGAACTGTGGTGTTGGAGAAGGCTTTTGAAAGTCCCTTGGACTGCAAGGAGATCCAACAAGTCCACCCTAAAGGAGATCAGTCCTGAGTGTTCATTGGAAGGACTGATGTTGAAGCTGAAACTCCAATACTTTGGCCACCTGATGCAAAGAACTGACTCATTTGAAAAGACCCTGATGCTAGGAAAGACTGAAGGCAGGAGGAGAGGGGATGACAGAGGATAAGACGGTTGGATGGCATCACCGACTCAATGGACATGAGTTTGGGTAAACTCCGGAAGTTGGTGATGGACAGGGAAGCCTGGTGTGCTGCAGTCCATGGGACTGCAATAGAGTGGGACACAACTGAATGACTGAATTGAACTGAACTGAGACTATGGAAATTATATTAGACAAAAAGCAAATTTGAGTGAGTTTCTTATTTGAGTTTAAAATGGGTTGTAAAGCAGCAGAGACACTCACAACATCAACAATGCATTTGGGCCATTAGCTGTGAGGACGAACCTACATGGCAGTGGTGGTTCAAGAAGTTTTGGAAAGGAGACAAGAACCTTGAAGATGAGGAGTGCAGTGGCTGGCTGGATATTGGAAGTTGACAACAACTAATTGAGAGCCATCACTGAAGCCGATTCTCTTACAACTATGAGAAAAGTTGCCAAAGAACTCAGTGTCAACCACTGTATAGTCATTTGACATTTGAAGCAAATGGAAAGGTGAAAAAGCTCAGTAATTGCGTGCCTCATGAGCTGATTGCAAAAAAAAAAAAAAAATTGTCGCTTTGAAGTGTCATCTTCTCATATTATATGCAACAACAACTATTTCTTGAGCAGATTGTGCCATGCAATGAAAAGTGGATTTTACATGACAAGCAGCAATGACCAGCTCAGCGGTTGGACTGAGAAAAAGTTCCAAAGCCCTTCTCAAAGCCAAACTTGCGCCAAAAAGAGGTCATGGTCACTGTTTGGTGGTCTGCTGCCGGTCTGATCTGCTACAGCTCTCCGAATCCTGGTGAAACCATCTGAGAAGTATGCTCAGCAAATCAATGAGATGTACTGATAACTGCAATGCCTTCAGCTGGTATTGGTCAACAGAATGGGCCAAAATCTTCACCACAACAATGCCCAACCACACACTGCACAACCAATGCTTCAAAAGTCAAATGAATTGGGCTACGAAGTTTTGCCTCATCCACCATATTCACCTGACCTCTTGCCAACTGACTACCACTTCTTCAAGCATCTCAACAACTTTTTGCAGGGAAAATGCCTCCACAACTAGCACAATGCAGAAAAAGCTTTCCAAGAGTTTGTCAAATCCTGAGGCATGGATTTTTACACTGCAGGAATAAACAGATTTATTTCTCATTGGCAAAAATGTCTTGATTGTAACGGTTCCTATTTTGATTAATAAAGATGTGTTTGAGCCTAGTTCTAAAGATTTAAATTTTACTGTCTGAAACTGCAATTATTTTTGCACCAACCTAATAATGAAGAAGAATAAAAGAGAATTTCTTCTGTTACATTCTCTCTCTTCTCCTTTTTAATGACATGTATGTTAGACCGCTTATTATTTTCCTTCAGCTTATGCAAGTTTGTTCTATTTTTTTCACTCTTCTTTTTCTTTTCAGATTTCAGTATGTATAATTTTTATCGGCTTATCTTCATTGATTCCTTTCTCAGTTGTATCCAACCTGCTGATAAGGCCAGAAAAAGAATTAATCTCTGGAATCACATTCTAAGTTTATAATACTCCCATTTGACCCTTTTTGACTCTCTGCTGAAGTTCCCTGTTAGTTCCCCTCCTCATTTGATTTATTAGATTCTGTGCAATTTTCCCATGAGGTTTTTTTCAGCGTAGTCATCATAGTTATTTTAAAGTCCATGTCTGACAGTTCCCACCTCTGAGTCATCTGAGTCTGATTCTAGTGGTTGTTTTGTCTCTCTACAGTGGGTTGTTCTTGCTTGCTTTTCTGTGGATCTCAGCATTTTTGATTGCTTGCCAGATGTTGGTTGTGGAAAGATCGTAGAGATTGAAGTGAGCAGTGTTTATACTCAGAAAAGGGCATGGCTCTCCCACCAGGCAGTTAGCACGGATGACTGAGTCAGTTTCCTTAGGTTTTGAGTTTGTTTCCTTCAGGCTCCTCCATCAGTGGGTGCTGTTATCTTATGCTGGCGATTGGAGTGCTGGGGCGGGGGGGTCCTGTTCTACACTCAGCTTTCAGGAGCACCTGTGTAGTCGATTCTCCATGGTCTTGACACCCTCCAGTGGTAGACTGGGTGCTTGTCTCTTGGTGCTCATGATGAGAGCAGGGGGTGAAAGGTGGATCGCTTCTCTTGGTTCAGCCTCGGGCTTAGGTCAGGGCTGTGAGTCTCGGAGACAGAGACGGATTGATTGATTTGCATGAGAGTGTTTGTGGCAGTTCTATTTGTAACCATACAGAAGTGTCAACGGTCACATTTCCTCACTCGGGGAGTGGATCAACAAACTTTGGTGGCCCCACACATTGAATCCTACGTAGCAATAAAAAGGAGTACATAGATACACACAACTACATGGGTGAATCCTAAATGCGCTCTACTAAATGAAAGAAGTCGGATTCATAATTCTGTATACATTTTAACTTCCAGTTTAGGAAACTCTGGAAAAGGGAGAAGTTCAAGGTAAGAAACTATGTCAGTGGTTGCCAGGAGCTTGGAGTGGAGGAGGGGATGACAATAACGTGGCCTGAAGGAAATCTTGTTAGGATAGAACTGTTCTAATCATTAGAGACGTGATCTTGCCTTTCAGGAAGAGGAATTTATCAGCACATCACCTACTGCCCTTGGAAACCAAGCTCTGCAGTGTTTCTCTGTGTTGAGATGGGAGGGACTTCCCTGTCCCTTCCCTTCGCCTCCCACCCCCAGTCCCATCCGCAGACCTCTGCTCTGTGTCAGGGTAAGGGTCTACCCAGGTGCTTGGGCTCGCCTGCTCCAGCCGTTTCAGGTCATCGCTTCATCTGAAGGAGGGTGTGGGAGGAGAGCTGGGTTCGGGGCCTGGACTGCAGGGCAGCAGGTCATCATCCGCACCCCTGTACCACCTTGGCACACTCATTGTAACCATCTTGCCCATGCCTTCTGGGTGGAAGCCTGCGGCAAAGAATATGTGAGTGACTGTGAACTCTCTGTGTCTGGAAGTCCCAGCGATTCTAAGCTGGACACGCTAGTCTGCACTTGACCTCTAGAAGTCATTAGAATTTTAGATGATTTCTGCCTCACCTTCTGGGGAGGCCACCTCTGTCAGGATTGCTATGTGCTGGGGAAGGTGAGACAGATTGTGTCCCATGTCCCCTTCAGGGGAGTCCATCTTTGGGTATTTAGTTCACTTGGTTGCAGTCAACTCTCTGATGGACTCAAAAACTATGTTTTTGTGGGTTTCCTGGCCTTTCCTTGTCGTTAGAGTGGAAATAAATGTCCTCTGTGATTTTCTACATCCTCTGTGCAAGTGGAACAGCTGTTATTTGAATGTCTGTTATGCACAGGATGCTGGACCATTTCGTGTTTATTGGCTTTGCACTGTGACTCATCCCTTTGACCAGTGAGCCTGAAAGGTGGAAACCTCTTTGGCCACCTTTTCATGTGGAAGAGTAATGTCCTGGATTCCTCCACAGTCTTTGGGCTGTTGAAGCCCATCCCAGTTCTTCCCCTGGCATTCTGAGTACCACTTGCCTGGGAGGGGCAGAGGACACATCTGTCTGGACATCCTGGGGCAGAGTGATGCAGTCAGAGGGGACCAGGTGTGTTGTCAGAACCTCTGAGTCCATAATGGGATTGACCAGACGTCCCTTCCCTCATGCTGGTTCACACTCTCCAGCCATGTGAGTTTAACCAAAGCCTCCTCAATTCTGGGCTTCCTTGGTGGCTCAAATGGTAAAGAATCCACCAGCAGGGCACCAGGGTTCGATCCCTGCGTCGGGAAGATCCCCTGGAGAAGGGAATGGCTACCCAGGGGATTCCTGGAGAATTCCACGGACAGAGAAGCCTGGCAGGGGTCACACAGACTGCGACATGACTGAGTGGTAACACTTTCACTTTCTCCTCAATTCTGGGTCCCAGAATGCTCATCTCTAAAATTAGAGGTGGGACTAAATCCTCTTAGAATGGATGCCCTCCAGACTGTGATGGGCCAGCAAATCTCTCAGCACACAGGTGTTTTCTCATTCAAGACATAATAGAAAGGCAGCTGCAGTAGGAGAAACGCTCTGTGTTATGAGCAGTGCTTGGGTTCAAGAAGGACGTTCAGAGAGGAGGAAGCCACAGCTGAACTCCTGCGGTTTTCAGAGTCAGCGCCCCTGTGCCCCCGTTTTATCCAGCACAGCTCAGATCTCAGAGGGCTCACTTCCTGGCCTTCCCCCATGTGTCTGCTGGAAGGAAGAGTTTTGTGGGAAAAAAAAAGAAACCCACTCAGAAATTAGAGGGCTTCCCTAGTGGCTCAGATGGTAAAGAATCTGCCTACGATGCAGGAGACTCGGGTTCAATCCCTGGGTCAGGAAGGTCCCTTGGAGAAGGGAATGACAACCCACTCCAGTATTTACCAGGGGGAGGGGCTGGCGGCGGAGAAGGCAATGGCACCCCACTCCAGTACTCTTGCCCGGAAAATCCCATGAACGGAGGAGCCTGGTAGGCTGCAGTCATGGGGTTGCGAAGAGTCAGACATGACTGAGCGACTTCACTTCCACTTTTCACTTTCCTGCATTGGAGAAGGAAATGGCAACCCACTCCAGTGTTCTTGCCTGGAGGATCCCAGGGACGGGTAAGCCTGGTGGGCTGCCATCTATGGGGTCGCACAGGGTCGGACACGACTGAAGCGACTTAGCAGCAGGGGCTGGCGAGGAGAGGTCAGTTGGAAGAGGTAAGAGGTTTGGGAGACAGAAGTGTTCAATGTCTAGATTGTGGTGATTGTTTCATAGGTGTGTTGTGTCTATTTGGTGAAACTCATGGAAATGTATATATAATTTTGAGATGATGAGTTTATGTTTCAAGGCAATTACATAACTTTATTTTGGTTAGCGTAATATTTTGTTGCACAATAAATGCTGTTAGTTCAGACCATCTCTATACAATTTGGCTTCTTTTTAAGTTTTAGATTTTTTATACAATTTTGAAAGGTAACTTTCCATTTACAGTTATTGCCAAATATTGGCTATATTCCCCACGTTGTCTTACCCTCAGTAGTTTGGACTGTTTCCTCCATCACCCCTATATATTCCCTCCCTCCACAACTGGTAACTGCCAGTTTGTTCTCTATATCTATGAGTCAACTTCTGTTTTGTTATATTCACTGGTTTGCTACATTTTTTAGATTCCACAAGTAAGTGTTATCATACAGTATTTGTCTTCCTCTGTCTGACTTGTTACACTTAGCATAATACCCTCCAATTTCATCCATGCTGCTAGAAATGGCAGAATTTCATTCTTTTTGTGACTGAATAATATTCCATTGTATAAATACACCACATCTTCTTTATCCATTCATTTGTTGATGGAGACTTGGGTTGTTTCCGTATCTTGACTAATGTGAACAGTGCTGCTATGAACATCGAGGTGCACATATCTTTCAGAATTAGTGTTTTTGTTTTCAGAATTGTATGTTAAAAGGGTGAAATGCATTGTATGTAAATTATATTTAGATGAAGTTGATTTAAAAATTGAGAGCCACTGCTTCAGCTTAGTGTTTCTCAAATTTTTAAATATCCATGTTCCTTCCAATTAGACTAAAAGCCTCACACTGATCTTTAGTTACTTTGAATTTCAAAATAAATTGTAGTGGGAAAGAGCAAATCAAAAACAATGGTAGTTTTAGAATCTACTCTGTGAATTCAGAGATAAGAATAATAAGACATGTACCTGGCTTTCCACCTCAGTTTGTACTTGCATTTTATCCATTTGCCTTCATTTGTGTGTGTGTGTGTGTGTGTGCGTGTGTGTGTATGTGAGTGTGAGTATGAGTATGTAAGATTACATACTATTGGTGCTGTTGAATTCCTTTGGCTCCACTGTTTCATCTCACTTCTCACCTCCCTGTTTTCCTTGCCTGCCTTCCTGTGGGCAATAATGTGAAAGTTAAGCATGCATACCTACAGTCCATCTTGGACATCTTCTCATATATAAACATATACACACAGATGTACCTAAGAACAACACATAGTATTATTTTGAAATTTTACTTGTAAACTTAAACAATTGGTTTCAAAATATGCAGATCATGCTGCAATTTGGTTTTTTCAATTACCACTGGGTTTCTGAGATCTGCTCATAATGACAAATATCCAGGTCTAGGTTATTTTTCTTCCTGTTGTGCAGCTTGCCATTTGAATGCACCATCATTTACTTCTCAATTCCCGTTTATTCATTATTGTCAGGAACAATGTGGCTATGATCTTGCTTTTACACTCCAAGGGTTTCTTCATGTTAGACCTGCAGCTGGTGGTCCTTGATCAGGTCCTTGATCATGTTAGACCTGTACCCCAAGTCCACCCCGAGATCCTGACGATCCTGTGTCTATTACTGTGACTCCACGAGAGTCGCTGTTTGAGAAGAGGGGTCCACATATGTTTTCATCAAGGGTCAGAGAGGATATACTTCAGGCTTTGCCAGCCAATGGGGAAAACTGAGACTACAATGTAGGTATTTATATAAAACGTAAAAACCATTCTTGGCTCATAGTCTATAGGAAAGCAGCAGCTGGCTGGATTTGGTGCCTGCACTGGCGTTCACTGTGCCTGCTCTAGACCTTTGCAGTTCTAGACAATCTTCTAGTTCTAGTGTGAATTTATGAATAAATAGATTAATACATGTGTCCACATACACACATGTCCACATACACACGCACAAGTGAAGGCATAGTGTTAGAAGTTAGGTGGCCAGCACACACACACTTCCAACTGAGGGAAGCCCTGGCAGAAATGCCAGCCCATTCCTGCAAAGTTGCTTGTGCCCTTGTTTTGCATGAGCAGCGGGCCTGAGTGTGGCTCTAGTTTCCCTCCCAGCGCCTGAGTCCACTTGGCTGGCCTGGGCCCCTCCCTCTGAGCACAAACACAGCAGGGATGCCAGCCTCTGCACGGTGTTCGTAGCTTCTGACACACAAGCCCCAGGCTCCCCCTCACCCTGTGAACTCCTCATGAGGACAGGTCACTGTGGGGTGCTTGGAGGGAGAACGGGGAGATGGGCGGTGTTTTGGAAAGCACAGACATTAGGCAGTGCTGAGTGGCTCGACTTCATCTTTCCAAAGATGGAGCAGGGATGGGATACGTGGATAATGACCCACCCATATTGCTCCCCAAGACAACCAGAGGGCCGGGGGTTAGTGGAACAGAGAACAGATGATAATTACAGAGGTTTGGACCAAAGCAGTTTTATTTTATTTTATTTTTTTATAAAGCCCTGGTCCTGGGCTGGGCCATCTTTCCAGCGGGACTGCACCCAGAGTCACTGGGACTCTGACGCTCTGTCTGCTCTTTCCCGTTTTTGAGCAAGGCGTCTCTATAACCTCCTTCTCCAGTGACTGGGAAGCTGCCTCTGGGGAGGTGACCAGCCTGCGGGACTGTGCGAGGTTCCTCACTGGTGTGAGGACAGCCATCTTGTGAGGGAGGGTCGTGGGGTCAGGGTGGGGCGTGTAGGTAAACCTGCCCTCCAAGCGTCAACTCACACAGAAGAGCAGCCTTCCAGACCTCAGTGGGTCTCAGATTCTGTCAGTGCCCCCAGGGTGGCTCACCCCAACGCCAGCCGGCCCCTTCCGCCAAGCTCCTGCCCCTTCCTGTCCACCTCTGAGACCCCTCCTTGTATTCCCCGCCAGCAAACACCCTCCCACTCCCGCCCCAGCCCCACTGGATTGATGGACTCAGAGACGGCATGATGATAAAGGAGCCAATCGATGCAAGTTCTCAAGACTCAGTGTCTAGAGGGGATGAATCCACCTGAGCCCCTTCCCTGACAAGAGAGCCCCGTGGAGGGGTGAGCTAGAGCACCTCGAGCTGGTGAGGGACCTTGCTTTCTCTTCTGGAACTTTCCATCTTTGCCTGGAGTGGGGAGTTGGCAGGGCTGGGCAGTGCAGTCTTCTATCAGCTGCTTTTTCTATCTCCTGACTTTTACCTAGAGCACACAGCTCAGCCATGGAACCTAGCTCCCCAGAGCTCAGTTTCGCTGCAGCCCACACAGAGGGCTAAATTAGGCTGTTTGCACCTTGGCTGAAGTCTTCTTAATGGTTCTGTAGATAATGGTGCTTATGCCCCGCAGAGAAGGAATGACGCAGAGGGAGGAACTCAGAGGTGGGATTCCAGTGCGAAAACAAAGCTCCCTAGTGAACTGACCACCCACAAGTTTAAATATTTAAATTTTCATTTTAACGGGAGGGAGGAGGTGTCATTACTTATTGTCAAGGCTCCAGCGTTATTCCAGGCTCCCCGCTCAGTAGCAGGGGTTCATCAGAGAGTCTTTTATTCCCTCTGGCTTTTGTAGCTGCTGCTCCTGGACTGACACTCATGTCTCCCTCCCGCTCTTGCCCTGGAGAACTCTTAGTCATGGTACTGACCTCACCCTCGGTGCACTCCCGGGCTCCCATACCACTGACCTCCCCGCCTAGGAACATGTCACAGTGACTGTTACTGCTCGTGCATTTACCCAAACCCTCCACCCGGTGAGAAACGGCTTCTTCATTGCTGTTCCCACAGCCTGATGCTCTCCTGGGACCAGATGCAAAGAGAAGAGTCCCCCAGAGCATCAAGGTCAGAAAAACCCTCAAACCAGGGGGCACAGTGAGAAGAGGCGGGAGGCTGGGAGCTGAGGACGTGAGGACCAGGCTTAGGGGTGAGTTCTCCAGGGCTGGACACTGACCAGGAACCATGCCAGGCCGCCTGGACTTGTTCCCCGGCTGCTGGCTGAAGATGAGGAGGTCAGGAGGGGGTTTCAAGGTGGCGGACCCTCGCAGAGGCTCAGTTGGGCAGGCATGACCCTGAACTGGTTCTAGAAACTCCACCTGCTGGACACCAGCTCCAGGGCAGGTCCAAAGGATGGAGCAAACCCAGGAGTGGCTTGGATTTGGACATTTCCACAGCTCAGGCAGGTGAGACAGACTGGGGGATGCTGATCACCTGGGCAGTTCACCTCCCAGCGAGGTTGGATCCAGGGCTGGGCTGCACAGTGGAGGAGAAAGAACATTGAAGGTGGGGAGGAGAGAATCATGGACTCCGGGGTCTGAGGAATGCTGGAGAGAAATAACAGCCAGGCTTTAATTAGGTGGATCCCCCAGAAGCAGACCCCAGGCAAGGATTCCAGGGTGAGTGGCTTATTTGGAAGGTGGTGGGAAGCAATGGCAGGAAGTGGGGAGAGGGGCAGCCCAGCGTCACCAGTGGATGAGCCAGGGTGCCTGGGGGGTTCCAGAGCTCCTTCTTGCCTCGGAGCCCCCTGCACACATGTCTGGCGCCACGTCCTGCCCGTGTTGTCTGAGAACTGAGGTCCCAAGACAGTGACTTCCTTTCCGTCGAGGGTGGTGTGGTGACTTGAGTGTCAGACAAGGCGCCTGCTGAATCTCGATGGGGCCTGAGGGCTAGGTGCGCCAGTGGTTTCAGCGTGCAGACCCCGCTCTAGAGCATCAGACTGCACGCCGTGTGGGCAGCTGCACGCAGTGTGCCCACGGGTGCACTTAAACGTGGCTGCTGGCGCACCTCTCACCCTGATGAACTGACTGTGGGGACTTCAGCGGGCATTCCTGCTGGATTGAGGCACCTGCACAGAGACCCTGCCTTGATTCTTCTGCGTCCCCTTGTAGAAGACCCTTGAGGGCTTTTGACTGAATAGAACTGAAGTTCAGCTTGGAAGCATCAGAGATAAGACGGGACACAAAGCTCATCCAAGGGCCCTGAGCCCCCGTCAGGGATCAGAGCTCCCTGGGGGGACTGGTCTCTCCTAAGCCCTCATGAGCAGCCTTGGGTACTGAACAGCCACCCGCCAGGCCCTTTGCACCCATGATTACAGCCTTGACCCCAGCAAGTCACCATTACCCCCGGCAGTACAGGCTAGGGGCAGCTCCTTTGTACAGAGGAGGAGAATGTGAGTCCAATGACCCCATTTCTCTTGAGTCTCTGTTCTTTGGCATCAGTGCCACGTGGGACACTTACCTGCATCTAAGCTATTACTGTGAGGGGGCAGCTTGGCCCAAACCTGGGGCTGGTCGTGCTGGGCTGAGCTCATTGCAAGACCCCTACATGTTGAGAAGCGTGGCAGACCCGACTCTGGGTCTGCTACAGCCCAGCCCTCATTTTATCGTGAGGGGAGTGTTGCCCACCTCAAGGTCCCATAACTGAGTCGGGAGCCCCCCACCCAGAGATATGCCCACTCCTCCTCCACACTCCACTCGCGCCGATGGAAGGGCGTTTTCTAAAATCATTTTGCTGATGTAGCCCATTTTTGGGGTTGTACTTTCCCAGATGAATTTTATGTGTGTATGTGTGTGTGTCTATTGGGAGGGGGCACATCTTATAGAATTGTCGGGCAGTATTTAGTTTACGAGAAAAGGCCAATTATTGGCTACAATTCTGTGTCTATTAGGGTTTCCCTGGTGGCTCAACGGTAAAGAATCCGTCTGCAATGCAGGAGACCTGGGTTCGATCCCTGGGTCGGGAAGATTCCCTGGAATAGGAAATGGCAACCCACTCCAGTAGTCTTGCCTGGAGATCCCATGGACATAGGAGCCTGGCAGGCTACAATCCACGGGGTCACAAAGAGTTGGACAGAACTGAGCAATTAACATTTTCACCTTCACGGTGGCTATTAGGAAGAGCTTCTCAATGGGACCCAGGGCTGGACCTTGTGCAAGAACTCGGAGGGAGACAGAGGCAGCCTTACCCTCGAATGTCTGCCGCTCCCAAGATGTAAGCAGGGACTGGCAGTGAGAGGGAGATCCTCAGTCCTGATCCACCAAGCCAGAGTCTCGGGGGGCTTCAGGAACCCCTAGTTTTAACCTGTCTTTGGGTAATTCCCATGCAGCTGCTGGAGGAAAGGCAGCCGGATGGAAGGAATTCTTGATGTACAGACCAGGCCAAACCACTCCTGTCCAAACGGCACACAGCTGTGAGCCAGTGTCCCTCAGTTTTATGATGACAATTGCCCACATGTTAGAAAGACAGGTGGCCCTGAGGGCATGGGGCCTCACATCACCCCACAGAGACCCTGACTTTTGTCCGGGTTGCCTGGCCCTCTGGGGCAGGACCCCCCTTCCTTCCTGGCTCAGACTGAAACTCATGTTCCTGCTGAAATCTTCCCAGACCACCCCTGCTTTATCCCCCAAGCCCCCAGCACTTCTCCCCATCTGACGCATGTCTCTCTGTTGACTGCTTACCGCCCACCCACCTCTCTCTCATGGGAACAGGAGCTCCCAGGACTCCAGCCCTGTTGTGTCTACTCCTGGACCCTCGGGGCTTGGCACTTGGTGGGCACTTAATGACTCTTCCTTCCATGAATGGAGCCCCCTCGTTATTGTTTTCCTTTTGACTGTTGCTCTGTCTCCGGAATGGCGCCAACCTTGCCCAGAGTGTTCACTTTCCTTGTCTGCCCTGTGGACCAAAGCCATGTGGATGGAACGGTCTCCTCCCACAGAGACCCCTCTCACCGAGTTCCCTTCCATTGCAAGAATTTTCTCTGGGGGATCCTCAGAGGTGGAGGAAACCTCCTTATTCCCAGAGCCAGATATCGTGCAGAGGTAGATGGGGAGAGGGCAGGGGATGCAGGACCTGGGCGCATCCTTACCTGTTTGGAGACTTTTGCTTGGGAACACCTCCACTCAGCAGCAATTTCTAGTAATTAGTGTTTGGGTGTGTGAGGACACTGAAGTTCTACTCTCTGAGCAAATTTTAATGATACGACACAACGTTATCAGCTCTATCATTATATTTCATATCAGAGCCTCACCTTCTTTATCTTATAGCTGGATGTTTATACCCTTTTACCAACATTTTCCTATTTTCCCCACCCCTCAGCCCCTGGCAACCACCTTTTTTGCTCTCTGTTTCAATGAATCTGACTTTTTAAAAAAAGATTCCACATGTAAGTGGTACGTGCATGTCTGTCTTGCTGTCTGGCTTATTTCAGCCTAACGCCCTCAAGCTGCATCCATGTTGTAGCCAGTGGCAGAACTGCCTTGCTTCTTGTGGTTGAATAGTATTTGATTGTGCATATGCGCCACTACTTCTTTGTCTGCTCATCTGCTGGTGCAGGTGGGCTGTTTCCACGTCTTGGCTGTTGTGAACAGTGCTGCACCATCCAGCATTTAGGACAGGAAGGGCCCCCCCCCGCCCCGCCCCGCTTGGAGGTAGCCTGGGGGTGGGGAGGGAAGAGGTGTCTGTGCAGCTGGTACAAGGCATACACCTCAGCACACGTGGGGGGCCCTTACTTATCTGGGGGAGCAGTTCCATTTGCTCTCCTGCATCTTACAGGGGTGGAAGCAGAAATGTTGGGCCTCAGCCCAGGGCTCCAGAACCAATTCAAGACTTTCCTTCTCCCCACTTGTCAGAGCAATGAATTCCCACACCGTCCTGTCCCCTCTCACTCTAAACGGATGAGCGAGTCAGGATTTCCTCATCACACCAAATCCTGACTTAACCTCCCTGAAGTAAACAGTACCCATGGGCCCTAAAATGCTTTTAGAAAAGGAGGAAAGGATTAAAGCTTTTAGCAAAGATAAACAAAAACTCCTGGGAGGCCAGAGTTCAAACTGTTCAAGAGGCAACCAGAAGCCCAGACACGGACTCTTGAGAGAGGGAGTCGACCTAGGGGGGCAGGGGACCTGTGGCGACACTGGTCCTCTCCAGAGGAGGTGGGAGGCTGGGGGGAGCTCACGCGGGGAGTAGGGGAGATGTTCCTAGCTCTTCCCTGGCTCTCTGTTCTCCTTCAGACAGTATCGTCCAGCTGCTTGTTCTCCATCTCGCTGGAGGCGGGGGACAGCTGCCCAGGCTGTTTTACATCATAGTTTGCAGGCTGGACATGGGGCTGTTTCCAAAGGCCAAATGTTCAAGGCAGATGCACTGTGTTCCTGCTCGGAAACCTGGGGCTTTTTGGACGAGAAAATCTCCCATAAAACATGAGAATTCATCAGATCCAAGGACAGAGGAGTTGCAGACCCAGGTCCTTTCCTGATATGCCCCACAGGGTGTCCAGACTCCTTGCACGTTCCTTCCGACGTCAGGAGTAGGCTTGCAGGGTTCCCTGAGGTCAGTCCAGATGGGGCGGGTGGTGTCAGTGACCAGGGCTGGATCCAAACGACACTTGTTCAGAGGAGATGCTCTCTGCTTCATTTGTGGAACACCAGGTCCCATCCTTCCGCCACCCCCCACCGCCTGGGGCTTGGCAGGAGGGGAGGCTGGTCCAGCCCTGCCAGAGCATCCCGGAATGCAATCTCATCTCTGGACTGAGTGAGATGCACAAGGACAGTGTTTGTCTAACCCACCTCGCTGCCACCCCAGGATCCTTGGCTTCCGCATGGAAAGGCTGGTGCCTCAGGTCAGTGGGATGTTGATTCTTCAGGGCGCCAGCAGGAAGGACAGGGGGCTCTCACTGGTGCCTCTCAGAGGTGTCAGCCATCCTGGGAGAGCTTCTAAGAGACAAGGCTGGGGACAAGCAACCGATCAATGGGGGGAAACAATGGAGAAACAGTGGTGAGGGTGAAAACTCAGCCCCGTGCCTGAGAATTGTAGCTGAACAGACATGGAACTGTTCCTTACTAAGGGAAGCCTCCGGGGTTGCCTGGGCCAAGGCAGGAATTCTACAGGGCTGCCAGTAGGGTTCATTGTTAACTGTCCAGGCCTAGTGGTGATTACCAAGGGAGGCAGAGGAATCTGCCAGCTTAACGGGATTATTATCCATTTTCACCAGTAGATTTATGTGTCTAACCCAGACTTCAGCCCTGAACCTCAGGTATGTCTGGGCAGCTGCCACGTGGCATCTCTGCTCAGATGTTTGACAGGCGCCCAACCCATTCCTGACCTGCCAGCCACCCAAGAGGCTTCCAGCCCTCCCATCTTGACAATGGTGAATCCCTTGTCCGCGGGCTTGGGCAAAACAGCTTACAGGTGCCCTTGACTCATCAACTGATCCCGTCGCCCAGGTGCCTGGACCTGCAAAGCTTACTGGAGTCAGCCCGTTTCTTGTAGCCTCTGAGGCCTCCATGCTGGTGGGAGCCACGGTGACGGTGGCTTGTCTGCAGTGTTGTTACCCTCTACTAAGTGGTCATCAACTCCTACTGTCTCTGCTCAGCTTCGTAGCTGGAATGATTCTCCCAAGAACACAGGTCAGACTGTGCTGCTCCCTTCCACACCACCGTGGCTTTTCCCTTTGTGTGCCCCTGCTCAGTTGCTTCGGTCGTGCCCGACCCTGTGTGGCCCTAGACTGTGTAGCCTGTTGGGCTTCTTTGTCCCTGGGATTTCCCAGGCAAGAATACTGGCGTGGGTTGCCATTTCCTCCTCCAAGTGATCTTCCCAACCCTAGGATCGAACCCGTGCCTCTGGCATTGTGGGCTGATTCTTTACAGTCTGAGCCACCAGGGAAGCCTGGCTTTTCCTTTTACTCAGCCTAAAATCCAGAGTAAATCCTGACTGTGCTTCTGCGTGCTCTGGCCTCCGCCTCTGACCTCCATTCCCATCCTGCTCGCTAGGTTCCTGCTTCAGGACCTCTGTGCTTCCTGCGCCCTTCCAGCCGGGATGGCAGGTGATGCTCTGCCAACTCTGCTTTGGTGGACACCCTGGGGCCTTGACCAGCCTCACAGCAGCTTGGCAGACACTCATGCCCGCCTGTATCCCCTCAACACTCACCTTTCTCACACAGGTTGATGGCTTCCTACTGGGGCACTTGCTGTTCTATATGAGGCGTCTGCTGTTTGTTCTGTGTGGCTGCTCAAGGCTTGCGTGGGACAGGGCAGGTGGGCTTTGGAGCGTACCCCAGCTTCCTCGTCCTCTGGATGGGATGACTTAGAGGCAGGTTCCGGGTGGTCTCCTGTGACCCTGGCAGGACTGGGTGCCTGCTGGTGGCTCACCAGGGTAACAGACCTGGTGACACGTGTTATTTGCTGCTGTTCCTCCCTGGTCTCACTTCCCTGACTGCCTGTGTGTCTCCTGGGATCACTTTCTGAATAAATCACTTGCTCTCAAATCCTCATCTCAGGGCCAGCATCTGGAGTCAAGCGTGTCTGGTATGGAAGCTTTCGAGGAGGCCATCCCCAGGGCTAGACCCCGTCTGCACTGTGACCTGAAGCTCGATGTGGAGTCCCACTCTCTCAGAGGGATTGCTGTTTGTGGCTTCTACACGGGGGAGTGTCTGTGGGTCACGGAAACATGGAAACAGATACACCATGGGGGCCGAGAAAGGGGTCCTGTTGGGGAACCTTGTGGTCTCTCTCTGCCCTGCTCCCACCTGCCCTCAGACAATCCTACTGGTGTGAATGATTCATCTTCCATCACCCAGTGGGAGAGAAAGGATACGCAGGTTCTCAGTGGGTCATGGAATTTGAGAGCCCAGGCTTTGCCAATTGCGCTGCCAACTATGGCTACAGAACAAACCCCCTCAAACTCAGGGGCTTGAGACAACCACAATATTTATTTTGCACACAGATCTGCAGCTCCCCCCAAGCCCATCTCTGCTCTGTGGTGTCAGCTAGAGAACATCAGAGGCCAGGGCTGGAATCGTCATGACTCATGCCAGGAAAGTGATGGGAAGGTGGTGCTCTTGGAGGCCTCCTGGGGCCATCACAGCAGTCGGGACCTGTCCCAGAGGGGCTCCCCTTTCAGGATGGGTTTCTAATGACATTCACAGGAGACTTTGTAATTCCTTCAGGGAAAATGATCAGAATTCTAACTGCTACAGTGTCCACTATATTTTATCACTTAAGAAAAGCTTTTTCCCTCTTTATTTAGTAAAACATGTTTACTTTTGGAAAATCTGAAAACATTGAACGATAAATAAAGAAAATAAAATCACCCTAAATTTCAAGGCTCAGATACACCCAATATTAATAACAAACATAGGAAAGGCATTGAGTATTTGGATTCTCAAATCCAAATTCCAAATATTTGGATCTCTCCCCTCCTTTTTTAAGACAAGAGTCTTTATTATGCTGGGTGGGGAGGTTGGTGGGAAAGAAATTTGGACAAGCTGAGAGGGTCAAGTTGGTCTCTCTCTGTGGAGGCGTGAGATGCTCTAAGGCAGAGGAGGTAAGAGATGGGAAGGAATTTGGAGGAGACAGACAGACAGACAGACAGACACAGAGACGGGGGAGAGGGACACAGAGAAGGGGGGAGAGGGAGACAGAGAAGGAGAAGGAGAATAAGAAGGTGAGGAGGAAGGAGGTGGATGGGCAAGAGAAGGAGGAGAGGGCAGGGGGGAGGGTATTAGAAGGAGAATATTAGTGAGTAGACGAGAAAACAGGGAAGCCGGGCACCCGTGGGGTCACCAAGAGTCGGACGTGACTTAGCGACTGAGCAACAATGACAGAGAAGAGAGAGGCGAGTGATGAAGGCTCAAAGGCTGGCAGTCCTGGGGGAGGCCTGAGCAAGGTCAAAAAGAGAAAGGGGAGGAAGGCATCATCTGTCGTGTGGAACAAAAGTTTGAGGAAAGGAAAGGCTGGCAAAAGAAGTATTTAGAAAAACTATCATCATCACCAGAAACCTTCAGTAAAGATATTACTCTTCAATTCCAGCTTGATAATGAAAGCCATTTTAAAGCCTTAAGCTGACCCAGTTTTATTCGGTATATTTATATCCATCTATATAATCCCATATTATTTTTAAAAATCTAAGTAAAGTCTTATTCTACACATTATTTTATAACCTGCCCTTTTCACTTAACAATATATATAGAGAGAACATAATCTTTGATGATCACACAGGACTCCAGTGTTGGAAAGTACCATAATTTATCTAACTCATCTCTTATTAGCAAGTTGTTTCCAATTTTTAAAACTATTCTAAGCAATATTGCAAAGAATATTAGTAAGCCTTCATGCACATACATGATGATTTCCTTAGGATGTATTTCTTGAAGTAGTTTTGCTGGATTAATGGGAAATTAAAATATTCTAGGCTTCAATACTGGACTGTCTTACAGAAAGATCGGCTAATTATTCTTCTATTGGAAGACTAGCACTCAATCTGTGTTTTTTTCCCTCCTTTTTTTGACTATGTGGCTTGAAGGATCTTAGTTCCCCCACCAGGGATTGAACCTGTCCTCAAGACATTGGTGTTGAAAATGCCGAGTGCTAACCACTGCACCACGAGGGAATTCCAATCTATTGATTCTAAACTTTCTTCCCTTGTTCTGTAAATATATTCTGAGGTTAATTCAACTAGAATGTAAGTTCCAAGAAGGCAGCAGCCCGTTCTGACTCTAGGTAGCATAGGTCTAAACACATAAAGGAAACTGAATAAACATGTTGGGATGGATGAGGGATTGGTTGGGTGGATGGATGGATCTAGACTCCTTAAGGTCAGGCATCAACTTCTCTAGAGCCCTCTCATGACTGACAGGCTGCCAAAGGCAAGGTGCGTGCCTGACACCAAAGCCCCTAAGGAAGTGGATCTCAGTCCAAACATATTTCCATTGGGAGTCAGACATTCCGCCCATTCTAAGAAAGCAGATTGTTCACTTGACTCTGAACCCAGAAGGAGTCTATGGTCCCAAGAAGGAGTTAAACTCCTGGAAAGATTGGGTCCTCATATTTACTGCATCATCTGCCCAATAAACTCTTTTGGGAAGTTGCCCCTGGGGTGACCTAATATGAGCAAAGCAATATCTTCTTCCAAGAATAGATCAAACCAGGCTTTGTACATTCCTTTGGACTTCCCTGGTGGCTCAGACGGTAAAGCATCTGTCTATAATGTGATAGACCTGGGTTCAATCCCTGGGTTGGGAAGATTCCCTGGAGAAGGAAATGGCAACCCACTCCAGTACTCTTGCCTGGAGAATCCCATGGATGGAGGAGCTTGGTGCAGGCTACTATCCATGGAGTCGCAAAGAGTCGGGCACGACTGAGCGACTTCACTTTCTTTCTTTAAGATGCTGTGTTGTGGAGATGGAGGGAGATGTGGAAGCATCCAGCACAGTGCCCAGCACAGGGCTGGCTCCCGCGTGGTGGCTGTTACTATGCTCAAACCATCAGCATCACTCTTCAGTGTCACCTTGGTCTCATCTACTCAAGAAAAAAGGAAATAATATTTTGCTAATTTTTTAGTTGAATCCTCTCCATGCTACTGTGAGTCAGGTGTATATATATATGCATATATATATATATTCCCCCCCATTTTGAAGCTCAGGAAATAGGAGTTTGGAAAGGCAACATGACCTTCCTGGGTTCTCAGAATGACTAGTGTCTATCTGACTTCAACAGAGATGGGTGCAGGGTCAGCATTCGTCACAGCCAACCTCCCTGAGCACAGATGCCCCTGTGATCAGTCAGCAGACAGAGGACAAGGCTGCTGGGGTCTTGGGGGCCCAACGGGTGCCTGGGTGCTTGTAGCATTCCTGAGGATAGTGGGGGCTCTTTTGATCACAGCCTATCTCTGATGGCTCAGATGGTAAAGTGTCTGCCTGCAATGTGGGAGACCCGGGTTTGATCCCTGGGGCAGGAAGATCCCCTGGAGAAGGAAATGGCAACCCACTCCAGTACTCTTGCCTAGAAAATTCCATGGATGGAGGAGCCTGGTGGGCTATAGCCCATGTGGTTGCAAAGAGTCGGACATGACTGAGCAACTTCATCTTACTTCTCTGACAATGAGGCTTCCCTAATGGCTTAGCAGTAAAGCCTCTGCCTGCAATGTGGGAGACCCAGATTTGATCCCTGGGTTGGGAAGATCCCCTGGAGAAGGAAGAGCAACCCACTCCAGTACTCTTGTCTATAAAATTCCATGGACAGAGGAGCCTGGTAGGTTACAGTCCATGGGGTTGCAAAGAGTCAGACATGACTGAGCGACTTCATATTGTCATGGTCTCTGACAATGAGGCAGGCAGAGGCCAACTCCATGTAAGAAAGTCCAGGAGGTCAGCCAGAGGAGTTGAGATGGCTCAGGCCAGACACCGTCTAGAAGACAGAGATCATCTCCTACAAACGCTCCCTCCCAACATTGGGAGCAGTTTCTGCCAGGAAAGGACGGGGATCAAGGGTTTGTCACATTTGTTCAGTTCAGTTCAGTCGCTCAGTCATGTCCAACTCTTTGAGACCCCATGGACTGCAGCACACCAGGCCTCCTTGTCCATCACCAACTCCTGAAGTTTACTCAAACTCAGGTCCATCACATCAGTGATGCCATCCAACCATCTCATCCTCTGTTGTCCCTTTCTCCTCCCACCTTCAGTCCTTCCCACCATTAGGGTCTTTTCAAATGAGTCAGTTCTTCGCATCAGGTGGCCAAAATATTGGAGTTTCAGCATCAATCCTTCCAATGAATATTCAGGACTGATTTCCTTTAGGATGGACTGCTTGGATCTCCTTGCAGTCCAAGGGACTCTCAAGGGGCATCTCCAACATCACAGTTCAAAGGATCAATTTTTCAGTGGAAGCAAAACAAACACACACGCTCATGTTGAAAATGAAATTAGGCTGGAGGGGACAGGCTCTTCCTGTCGGTTGATTCCAAGTGTGGACCTGGCACTTTTTCCTGCCCATATTCACGTGCTTCTTAGTCAGCTTCTGAGCTGAAGGAAGCAGGGAGTCCTGGGCTGCAAGGCAATTATCCTGTCCTCTGAAACCCCAGCACTTTGATCTTCTTCCGTATTCTCCCAGTGAACTGGTGGCAATGGAAAAGGGAATTAGCTCATGTGGAGTGGTTTTCCCCTTTGAATGTGTGAGTTTTTGCTCTTGGGAACTTTGTTGTGAACCAGATCTCAGAGTCTAAACAACAGCTGTAGCTGCTCTGGCGTGAGGGCTGCAGGATGGCGGTTGGGGTTAGTGGGGGAGAGGTTTGGTTTTCTTCTGTCAACTCTCGGATGACGGTTGCTCCGGGGGAGGTTGTTCTGGCGTCGTAACTTGTCTGGAGGGTGGTACAGAGCAGAGCCAGGCTGTAGGTAGAGGTGCTGCGGCCACACATATACCCCAAACGGCAGTTCATGCTTGTGCGTTGGGACTGGCTCTCTTTGATACCTTGTTTGCTCTTCCCACCTGGTTTCTGTGCGCATATAATTAGGTACTTGACCGATGGCGTCTGTGCAACAGCTGAGGCTGCAGTGTGAATCTGAGTGAGTCATGACCCTCAGGAGCTTCATTTTCCTGACATGGAAAGTGTGAGCCAGTGATGTCGTAGGTTAGGACCATAGTTGTAGAAATGCCCAGCACTTAATGGGCACATGCTGAAATCTCAATTCCATCCTTATCTCTTGGATACTAATTTTCTTTCCAATGCTCTGGAGTACTTGACATGGATATCTTTCAGGTGATGAATTGTAAGGAAGGTCCTGGAAACGTGGGCTGCTTGGACTTGCCTTGCCGCCTTTCCTGAGGCATCCAAGGTCGTCTTTTTAGGAAGTCTGAGAGACAAACCTCAGACTGTGTTCATTCTTTCCCAGATGGAAAATGGAAAAATGTGTTCTAGCATCCAAATGTTTGGTCTATAAAACTCTCAGAACATTCAGATGTTTGGTGCTCAGAGGGCGAGGTGCCATGCGAGCATGTGAGTGTCATAAAGTCACAACTGGCCTGGCCATTGCGATGGTTGGTTTTAATCAGGTATCCAGGAGAAGTAACCCAGACCTTGTGGTTTACTCATTTCTGTTCTCCCTGAAAAAGCCTTATATTTTATCCTTACTCCAAAGTTTATAAAGAAGGCTGCTTTGAAAAGTAGTTCATCTGCAGTGGTTGGATGGGAATCTTAGAAACTGTATAAATAACTGATTTTATAAGGATTCTCATTTGGATACTGGCTCCTCGTTTGGACCCAACTTGTGGGTCCAGAGGAAATTCTGGATTTGCACGAGAGACAAACGAAAATAAATTATTTGTTTTCAAAGATTATATAGTTTTTTTTAAAGCAGATCCTGTTTAGATCTTTCATCTATACCTTAACCAAGAAATTTTCATTTTCCGTCTTCCTTAGACTATAGGCTTATTTTCAATGTTATTCACTGGCGAAAGTCGTAATGTTAAATATTTCTTTGAGAAAAAAGAAACTGAATTTTAAAAAGTCCCATTGTCAATGTTGCCTTCATCCATGGAGGTGGGAAGTGTGCTGAGGATGTGAGATGCACGTGCAATGATGATGCAATTTTTCACTCGTCTCATTGTGAGCAGTGCCTTCTGTCCGCTCCTCAGTGCCTAGCTCAGCCATGTGACTTGATTTGACCAATGGGATGTTAGCACATCCCATGAGTGACACAGCAGAGGCTGGGAAAAAGCTTATGCACTGAGGCTTGCCCTCCTGCAGTAACCATGACAGTATACCTGACCTGCTTAGGGAGTATTAGACCTGAAATATAGCCCCATCTTCCCTCATCCCGGCCAAGGCCAGCGTGACCACCGTGGGAGTCCAGCTGAGAGTAATCAGCCCACCCACAGCTGGCCAGATGCGTGAGCGAGCAGGCACAGCTGAGGCTGGCGGCATGACTCGGATGACCCACAGACTCTGGAGCAGTGATACTTACACCAATGTATATTTTAATAATGATCATTTTAACCTACTGCATTTGGGAGTGTTTTGTTATAGAGCATTGGTGTGGACCTATACCTTGTGGTCCACGCTGCCCGGTGCTCTGAAATCTCACGGACTCGCCTCATTCACACAAGCTCTGTGATAAGACACGTGTTGCTCTATCTCTTTGCGCATCACCCGAAATATGGGAAAAAAATCCTCCCATCTGGCAGGATGGTGGGGCAGGCTGATATGGACGACCACCAAGCAACTCATAAACAGCTCCCTGAATAAACAGGGACTACTCCTGGCTTCATCTTTATTTAGAACAAAACAACTGAGTGAGGCAGGTGATGCTTGGTTGAGGCAACCTGGTTTTTATAGGGCCTCTGGGTTAAAGTCCTTGGGAAAAAGGAGAAAGAAAGAGAGAAGACCCTGGGACATCCTTCTTGGAAAACAGAAGAATATTTACTGCCAGGAAATAACCTTTGAATCTGGACTATCATTTTAACATCATCTTCTGGTCTTTTCTTTTTTTTTTCCCTTTCTATTTTTTGGCTGTGTGTGGCATGCAGGATCTTAGTTCCCCAACCAGGGATTGAATCCGTGCCCCTGGAGTGGAAGCGTGGCATCTCAATGACTGGACCACCAGTGAAGTCCCTCATTTTTGACCTTGGAGAGAGGATAAGGTAGGGATGAAAAAGAACAAACACCCAGAGAAATTTCTAGACCAAATTAGTGTCTTCAATCCTGAGCTTTTGGTAACGATGCAGGACCCACTGTCTCTTAAGCGAAGGTATTTGAGTTGCAGAGGCAAACATGCATAGTTTAGGAAGATAGACTCCAGCACGCCAGTGGCCTGTTGAAGCGGACACAGGGAGCTGAGCATCCATGTCTGGCTGATGAGGTTGTAGAGCTGTCCTTTGGGGTTCATTCTGTGTTTGTTTCTGGCTAAGACATGAGGGCTTCCCAGGCGGTGCTTGTGGTAAAGAACCTGGCTGACAATGCAGGAGAAGTGAGAGATGGGTGTTCCATCCCTGGGTCAGGAAGATCCCCTGGAGGAGGGCATGCAACCCACTCTGGTATTCGCTCTAGTATTCTAGAGAATTCCATGGATAGAGGAACCTGGTGGGCTATGGTTCATAGCATTGCAAAGAGTGGGACATGACTGAAGTGATTTAGCACGCTTGCACTCAAGATAGAAGAGAGTTGACCAGTGAGAAACATGTTTGCATATGTTCCAGTATACTTCCATGCTATGAGACCTCTGTATTCAAAACACACTGTTCAACAGAGGTCTTAACACTTCATCTTTCTGCAGAATTCATCCAGCCTTAGAGTCTGGCTGAACACGAATACTTAAGAAATTACTGTTGGATGGATAAATGAATGGATGAATAAATTCACCCTTGCCTCAAGATGCTAGTCTTCTATGAGGCTGTTGACTAAGCAAGGTTGGGATCTTAGGATGTGCACATGGAAAGGGGGATTAGAACACTTTGATCGGTTCTCTTAGTTGATGAAGAAATAGCCTCGGAGAGGTGAAGTGACTTGGTTTATGTCACCCAGGCAGTGATGTGCTGACTTAGGGATGTGCCTGGGGTAAGAATCCAGCTCTGCCATCTGCCATGCCAGTGTTCTTCCCATTCTACCTTCTGGTCCCTCACCCAATATTCTCTCTCTTTTTATTTTTATTTTTGCCAGGTTACAATGTAAGGCCTAGGTAGTGAGCTGGGCTGTTATATATTGCTAGCATTTTACCTTCATTGTGTGGACTGTTTCCTGTAGCAGGTTCCTTGAGCTGTCAGAATTTCCCTAAAGTCCTAGATTTCATAATTAAACATATGTATATTTATAATCATTATTATATCATATACAATATAGGAATATATATATAATTATCCAACACTGCACAAAATGACTTTCTCCATCCATCAGTTAAGCTATGCCTATTCCACTGGGGCCTCACTGTTCCCATGGTAACTAATGCACTGCAAAGTGGGGAGCTCTGAGAGGAACTTGGTAGAGGATTAAAAACAACACCATATATGAACATAAATGAAATGTGACTTTGGAGGGGGCGCGGGAGAGGGCCATAAGGTTCCTAATGGAATGTCTGCTTAGGAAAATCCCCGTATCTGACTCACAGCTTTGCTACTCCTAGTGATCAAAACTCTGTACCATCTGGGACATCACATTCCTTCCTGCTAACAGTGCGGAGATCGCAGAGTAGGTGTTTGCTACCTGGTACTGACAGGAGTGGGCTTCCCAGGTGATGCTGGCAGAAAGAACCCGCCGACCAATGCAGACTAGATGAAAGAGACGTGGGTTCCATCCCTGGCAGGGGAGACCCCCTGGAGGAGGGCATGGCGACCCGCTCCAGCATTCTTGCCTGGAGAATCACATGGACAGAGGAGCCTGGCGGGCCAGAGTCCATGGGGTCGCAAAGAGTCAGACACGACTGAGCAACTTAGCATGCACTTACTGACAGGGGTAGAATGGAAGTGTTTGGGTTTCCCGTTTTTCCATTTGCCTGGAGACTTTAGAGATTGTGAGAGCATCCCGGCTCCCCACCCCACAGCACTTGCCCTACTAATTGGCCATGTGAACTAAAGCTGCCCTGCTCCTGGGGCTGACAGTGAATCACCAAGGACCTCATGGAGCTGGACATTGAGCTACCTGGACTTCTTCTTCTTTTTTTAATCTGTTCTTTAAAATTTTTTTTAAATTTAATTAAGATGTTTTTTTCCTATTCTGTTTTGACTTTTCTCTCCTTCGCCCTCCTTTCTTTCTTCTCTTTGGATTTTTCTTTACTGTGAAGCTTCTAGCACCCTGTCCCTGGGACCCCTGACTTTAGGTACTTCGTTGCTGCAGGCACTGGTCTTACCCTCTCCACTGCACAGTCCCGCGGCAGCAGCTCTGTGCACCTTGATCCCAGCACCGTGGTCAGAGGCTGCCCCATCCATTAGCATAAGCCAGTGGTCCTCAAGTTTGAGTGGCATCGGAAATCTCCTTCCGTAATTTCTGACTTAGTAAGCCAGGTGGCGCCAGCGGTAAAGAACTCTGCTGCCAATGCAGGAGACCTAAGAGACCTGGTTCGAACCCTGGGTTGGGAAGATCCCCAGGAGGAGGGCACGGCCACCCACTCCAGTATTCTTGCCTGGAGAATCCCATGGACAGAGGAGCCTGGCGGGCTATAGTCCATGGGGTCACAGAGAGTTGGACACGTCTGAAGTGACTGAGCATGCACGCACTCAGGGTGGGAACTCAACTGAGAATTTACACTTCTAATACTTTCCCAGAGGATGCTGCCGCTGCTGCTGCTGGTCCAGTGAGCACACTTGGCCTTAGTCAAGCACGAACCTTTGATCATTTGGCATCTCGTGATTCCCCCTTCTCCATTTTTAGAAGATGCTCTACCAAGCTGCATACACTACCCAGTGCTGGCGTTCTCTGAGCCCCTGCACAGACCAGCTCTGAAAAGTCAAATCTTGCTTGAGGGCACTGGTAATGGGAAAATTTTTTTTTATTTGGTTTCCTTTCTCTGTACTAAGTCAAAGAATTGCTGGAAAGTGAGTCTGAGAGTTTCAGCTGGAGAAGCTGGGCTTGCCTTCACTTGCTTATACTGACCTGAGCTCAGAAGTGAAGGTGAGACACAAACCAGCTTCTCATAGCTGGGATGAGCTCACATTTCACTGCCGATGAGCTGAGCTACATCCTTGAGGACAGCCAGGGCCTGGGACTGCATCTACCCACTACCTAGGAAGGGAGCACTGTCTGTACCAGGGGCAGCTCCAGCCTCCAGTGGATCCTGGAAGCGCAGGAGGAGGGGGTCCTCTGTGCTGACACCTGAATTACGGCACAGAGAGGCTGCAGTGGGCATGGGGCAGCCTCCGAGGACATCAAAAGCATATCCACAGGAATAAGTGTTTCTGTATGAAGTGCCCAGAGAGTCTCTGCTGTTTCCCATGCGGTTTTTGGAAACAAAGTATGTGATTTTTAAGAGGGTGGACATCTTATCCTTAAAAGACATCCCCAAGAACATCAATAGGTCCATGTCTAATTTTAGTTGCAGCTGGTGGGGGAAGGGGGGCGGGGAAGGGGACAGTCTGTCCAAGCTTCAGGGGGTAAGTGTGTCCCAGGGGTATCTTCTGGAGAAGGCATGGCACCCCACTCCAGTACTCCTGCCTGGAAAATCCCATGGATGGAGGAGCCTGGAAGGCTGCAGTCCATGGGGTCGCTGAGGGTTGGACGTAACCGAGCGACTTCACTTTCACTTTTCACTTTCATGCATTGGAGAAGGAAATGGCAACCTACTCCAGTGTTCTTGCCTGGAGAGTCTCAGGGACGGGGGAGCCTGGTGGGCTGCCGTCTGTGAGGTCACACAGAGTCGGACACGACTGAGGTGACTTAGCAGTAGCAGGGGTATCTTCAAGGAGTAGCTGTGCATATGTGTATTGCTGATCCTGTTTATGATGCCAGTCTTCTCGCTGTTCACACTGTGTGTGCTGTTCGATGAACCCTGCATAGGCAAGGCGCGAGCTAAGAGGCTAGAAGAAAATTCGAAGATCCGTAGGAACTGCAGACATGTTTATTCTCTCCTGGCTGGCACAGCAGCCATAGCAGCAGACAGAACATCACCACACACAACCCTTCTGGGCTTTTCCAGGTGGAGCTGATACAGGCGGACCACACCAAGTAGCCCACAGCCCAGCGAGTACCTGGTGATGCGCATGCGCAGTGCTATAAATACTCTCACCTGTTACACATTGTTTGCAAAATGTGGGGCCAGAGAGCTAGAACACGCCATCTTTTCTAATTTGCTCTCTCCCCACAGTGTATGTGTGTGTGCATACGTGCACACCAAGCTCGATTTTCTGGTCTCTCCTGGGTGACCGTAGACGGTGGATGGGCACGACCCTCCATTCTGCTGGGCCATCTTAAGAGCTTCAGATGTATTTGGAATCTCATGGAAATCACCGAGTGAATGAGGCAGCACAGAACTGGGTTTCGTGGAAGCTGTGAGTGCCAGGCGGCCCAGGAGCTGCTGATGCATGGACGGAAGAGTGGCCGCAAGGAAGACCTGGAGTGTCAATCAGGGTAGTTCTTTGTTAACAGTCTGGGGTGTGGGATTCCCAAACAAAAACCCTGATTCTGCTGCTAAAAAGCTTTCCCAAACCACAGGATTGGGGTCTAAACCCGACTTCGTAAGGGTGAAAGCTTTCCCACAATGCAGGTGTGAGCCAGACTCTCCTTGCCAGTTGTTCAACTCTTGGCCAGAGAAAGCAGGCTGCACTTACCTTGGGGAGCAGATGGGAGTTGAGCCTTAGCTTCAAGACATCCTCCATTCTCTCTGATGCAGTGGAAGAGAAAGCTCCCATCTTGACAACAGCCACCTGCTCAGCCAGCTGCTGGGCGAAGGAAAGTCACATGGTTCTCTCTGCACAGCTTTCCTGGTCATCTGAAGCCAGAGGGGAGCAGCCAGCAGGGACAACAGGAAGAGGTACAGGAGCCACTGAGAGGTACCCTGCTGCTTAAACTGGGTGGGAAAAGTCTGGTCTGTGAAGCAGGTAGGGATTGGTGCTTTGTGGGTCCTAGATGCAAAGTTCCTGGTTCTCAGAGAATAGCAGGAAGGTACTGGGTTGGCCACCTGGAGTCCACCCCTGGAGAGGCTGATTCACTATGTCCAGGGTGGGTTCTGGCATCTGGATGTTTGTTACCTGCTCCCTAGATTCTTTTGGTGGCACAGACAGTAAAGACTGCCTGCAATGCAGGAGACCTGGGTTTGATCCCTGGGTCAGGGGGATCCCCTGGAGAAGGAAATGGCTACTCACTCTAATGTTCTTGCCTGGAGAATCCTATGGACAGAGGAGCCTGGAGGGCTATGGTCCATAGGATCCCAAAGAGTCAGACATGACTGAGTGACTAACACTTTCATTTCTCACTTTCAGTTCAGTTTGGTCGCTCAGTCGTGTCCAACTCTGCAACCCCATGGACTGCAGCATGTCAGGCTTCCCTGTCCTTCGCCATCTCCTGGAGCTTGCTTAAACTCATGTCCATTGAGTCGGTGATGCCATCCAACCGTCTCATCCTCTGTTGCCCCCTTCTCCTCCTGCCTTCAGTCTTTCCCAGTATCAGGGTCTTTTTCACTTTAGATTCTTTTAATGCACAGCCAGGCTGAGGAGTCTTTGCCACGTTAGGGCACGTTGCTCTCACTTGAAGATCATTCACAGCAGGGGCCACTGTGGCCAGTTCTGGCCTCATGGAGGTGGGGGAGGACAATCCCCTGTGGTGCATCCTCCATCCCCCTGTGCCCGGGGGACCAGCAGCACTTGTTCTTGCAATTCAGGCAAGAGGCCAGAGTTCTCTGAGAGGACCATCCTGTGATGGGGACAGAAGAGCTGGTTAAAAACCAGATTGGATGGAAATAGCTGCCAGTGACCTTGCCTATGGCTCTTTCATGTCAATTTGAAGTGTCCCAAGTTCTGAAGTTTCTCAGGGGAGTAATCAAGGCAGCCTGCTCTCCTTTCTTCTATAAAGCATGTGTCATCCCTCCTCCCTGATGGGATGTTCAAGAATGCATCTGCACTTGGTCCTGTTTCATCCTGGAGAAAATAGAAACATAGACGAATGGAGGAAGGCTTGGCTTCAAGTGGGGGTGAGGCTCCAGGGTGTGAGGAGCTGGGGAGGGAGAGGGGAGGGAGGAGAGGACCGTGATGAGAAAAGAAGGATGTGGAGAGAATGAAGTGGAGACAGAATGAAATGTGGGGAGAAGCGGGAAAGGACAGGCCAGGACGTGGGTGTAAAGAATGGAGGAGGGGAGGCAAGCGGACTCGTGTCTCCTCCTGGATTCCACAGGCGCCAAAGCCGAGCAGGCTGTGCTCTTGGGTCCAGGTGGGATAATAACAGGGATGATACAGTCTGAGCGCACTTTGTGGCAGCTGGACTAGGAGTTTATATGCTTTATACCCAAGCCCCCCTATCCCTGTTCAGTTTTGGTTATCTGTTGTTATGTAACCAGCCATTCTCCAGCTTGGTGACTTAAAACAACAATCATTTTATGGTATCTCATGGTTTTGTGGGTCGGAAATTCAGGCCAGGCTCAGCTGGGCAATTCTGCTTCATGCCCATTCATTGAGGTCATTCGGTTGTACTCAGCTGGCGGATGGGCCGGTTTGGAGGGTGGCTTCTTCTTGTGGCTGGTGTCTTGGCGGGAGCGGCTGGAAGCAGGGCTCAGTTGAGCAGTTGACTGGAACACCTACATGTGGCCTCTCCAACCTGTCGCTCGGGGACCCTGAGGGGATGTTCTAGGGGCCAGAAGGCAGCTGCCACTCTTCTTCTGAGCTTGCCCTGGAATCTGCCGGACACCACTCTGCTGTATTCCCTCGGCCATACAAGGGAAGAACCGCTTCAGGCTGCTGGGAACTGCTGCGGGAAGGACGAAGCGGCCGTGTTCCTCCACCTGGCTCACTTTACTTCCCTGTCCACAGCAGCCATCACCTCTGTATTGATATCAGGCTCGCTACTTATTGTTCATCTATCCAAACCCAAATGCAGGCTCCACGAGGGCAAGGATCTTTGTCTATTTTCTTCCCTGGTGTATTTCTTCCCTGAGCACCTAGAATGGCGTGTGGAACCTCGTAGGTGCTCAATGAGTACTTTTTGTGTGGGGACTGAGTTCTATTTCATTCACTCTTCTCACTACCCTTTGAAAAAGCTGCTGTTATTATCCTCATCTTACAGAAGATAAATGGAGGCACAGAGAGGGAAAGTCACTTGTTCACAGTCACACAGCTGGTGAGGGGCAGAGCCAGGGCTGGATCCCAGGTCTCTCTGACGTACTCTTGCTGGTCAGCGACTCAGTCGATGCCAGCATGTAAGAGGGCAAGTGAAGGATAGTGATCTGGCCTTCCCTTGCTTCTCAGGCCACAGAAGTGACTGGCTGGGCGTCTGTAGTTTCCCCTTGAAGTGGTTCTTCTTATGCATTAACTTTGCCTTCTTTTTACCGGGAAGACCTGCAGGACGATGGCTGTGGAGTTGAGCTGTGTCCTTTTTCAGCGCTGGCCCTGAAATCAACATAGGGGCCTTGGATGTGAGAGACAGTCCTAGTTTGCTTGTGAAATCCTGCCCAGCTGAGCTGTGATGAGTGGCAGCCATCTGCACTCCTGTTGAGTGATTCTGTGTAAAACCCTCCTGGCTGTATGTAGACGTGACACGTGGGCTTTGTGTTTATTAAGACGGTGGCATGACCCAAGGGGGCAGCGTCGCTGAGGCCACCCCAGCAGGCGGAGCCTGGCCTCCACAATCTCTCCTCCCAGATGTCAGGCAGCCTGGGCCTCGTGTTGATTTCGGGGCCAGTGCTGAGACAAGCCACAGCTCGCCTCCACAGGCTTCGTCCTGCAGGTCTTCCTGGTAAAAAGAAGGCAAAGTTAATGCACAAGGAAAACCATTTCAAGGGAAAGCCACGGACCCCCACCCAGTCACTTCTTTGACATGAGAAGCAAGGAAAGACCAGTTCACGACTCTTCGCATGCCCTCTTCCATCCTGGCGTCTCCAGGGAAGCCAGCCTCCCTGGATGCTCTTTGATTTTGTCATCTCTGGAACGACTTCGGTGGAATGACGTCACATGACCTTGTCAAATCTGATGAAACCCTTTGTCTAAGTGTGAGCATGTTGGTGCATGCGACCTCCTCCAGGCTGGAGGAGGGGGCTCTCTGGCACTTGGAGATGCTCTGTGGCTTGTGGGACTTTCCTCCTTTGTCCTGGCTCTGAGAAGCCCTTCCTTCACTGTCCCCGTTGCTATGACGCAGCCCTGTGTCGGGGCTGACCTGATTGCTAACTGGTGGTCCTGGCCCCCTGTGGGGAGAGGTTTGCAGGGTGATTCCAGGTGGATGATGGAGGCCCCAGTCTAGGAGGGCTGTGTTTATAGATGGGGGAGCTCCTAAGGCCAGTAGGAGGTGGCAGAGAGATGTCCCTAAGGGGGATGGGTTCCAATAGTCTCATGACTGGGGGTGACATTAGAAGCCAGGAAAAAGCTAATCAGCAAATGAGAGATGAGGACAGATCTGAAGCCCAAGGCTGGGGGCCATTCATTCATCCTTGGACTTGTTCTTTCAGCACCGTTTACAGAGGGCCGGCTGGGTAGTCAGTAATGCGCTAGGTGCTGAGAGTGTAAAGGTCAGCCAAACAGTCCTGTTCTCACCCGCATGGAGTGTGCAGTCTATCTGGGGAGGCTACAGGTGAACAAGCGGACAGATACAAGCTTGCAGGTGTGGTGGGTGTGAGAGAGAAGGAGGGGGGCTGTATATGGGGATGCTTTCTGAGGCAACCCGGGGAAAATACAGCTGAGTTTGAAGAAGGGTGGTGGGAGCAGTGTTCTAGCCAGTGGGAAGGGCGTTTGAGAAGGTGATAGGAATTTGGCGTGTTTCTGGAATTGAGCAAAGGCTTGCGGGGGAGGCAGATATTATAGAGAAGCGCGGTGGGGGGGCCTCTGGCACAGACATGCCTCAGTAGGATTTTATGGGCTCAGCAGTCACTGCTGCAACTTGTGTCCCAGTAACTTCTTAACTGTGCTGTGCAGCTTCTGATTCTCTGTGGAGAAAACAGGGCAATATCTACCTTTCTGTACTTCTGGATGCCTCTTCCAGGAAGCCCCTCTAGATTCCCCACCAGAATCCTCTAGTTTTCTGGACTGGTTCCTGCATACACAGCACTGTTAACTATCGTGTGTGCTGCGCATCTGCTCCCATACAAGACTTTGCTTTAAAGACAGGCTCGGTTTTCTTCATCTTTGTGTCCCTAGTGCCCAGAACATAGCCAGGCACACTGTATCAAACCAGTCAATCCTAAAGGAAATCAACCCTGAATATTCACTGGAAGGACTAATACTGAGGCTCTAATATTTTGGCACCTGATGTGAAGAGCCAACTCATTGGAAAAGACCCTGATGCTGGGAAAGATTAAGGGCAGGAAGAAAAGGGGGCAACAGAAGATAAGATGGTTGGAGGGCATCACTGAATCAGTGGACTTGAGTTTAAGCAAGCTCCAGGAGATGGGGAAGAACAAGGAAGCCTGGAGTGCTTCAGTCCATGGGGTTGCAAATAGTGATTGAACACCACCACAGTGTATGAGCGTGATAAACCCTTGGCAAATGAAAGATGACCTGGGCTCTACCTCTGTGTCACAAAACCTAGCAGCCTTGGGTGGCCACTTTATGATGTGCAGATGCTGGGGCTTGGGACTCCAGACAGGACCTGGTGAGGATGGCTTGTGTCTGCTTCCTGACATTTGAGGCCTTAACTTCTCCCGTTTTTCTGGGAGGAAGGAGAATCCAGTCTGGGGAAGACTCCATGGCTGGAGGCTGGATCACCGGGAGGACCTGCCCTTCCCACGTGGTGGCTGGACCTGGGCAGGCTACCAACCAGGACTGTGCACACCCTCTCCGTGTGGCCTGGGTGGCTGGGTTCCGTACGCAAAGGCCCCCGCCCTCAGAATCAAGGGCTCCCGCATACAGGACGGACCCCACATTGGCTTTTTGGAACCCACCTTGAAATCACCCACCGTCACTTCCACCACGTACTCTGGGCTGTGAGTGACAAGCCCACGTGTAGACCCAGCTGTGTCTAAACTCTGCTCTGTGGACAGCCGTCCCTCCTGTCTCTTCCCGAGGTGAACTTGTGGCCGTCCTCCTCCAGCAGGTTGGCAGGAGGAGAGTTGGGGTCCCTGAGGTGCTTGTGGGCACAAGAGGACTCTCAGGTGGGGACACAGAGTCCTTGGGACCGATGATGTGCCGTAGACGAGCAGAGCGGGGCTGAGACATGGGTTTCTACATCTTCTCCGTGTTCTGTACCTTCCATAGCCCCTGCCCAGAGCTGAGATGGGGCCGAACAGACTAGCCACTGACAGACCTGACCTCCTGAAGTTTCAGCACAATGGCCATACCCATTACATTGCTGGGCAAACTGAGGAGCAGAAGGAGCAAGATAAAACTTATCTTAGGACCAGACAAAGGAAGTTTTGGGGTGAAAATTCTCTTTCTACCCCTCTCCCACCTCTGCGGGCATCACTTCTGCTAGGAGTGGAGAATCAGTCCCCTTCAGAATCTTCTCTTCATGAATTTACCACCCCCATGGCTTTCCAAACCCTGAGTCTGTGGCCTTTTGGGGGCTGTCAGGTCTTTTAAATTTATGAACGAAAAGGACTTCCCTGGTGGTCTAGTGATTAAGACTTCACACTTCCACTTGGGGGTCGGGGGGTGTGGGTTCAATCCCTGTTGGGGAAGTTTCACATGCCGCAGCCCATGTGGCCATCAATCAATCTGTGAAAAAAAAAATTACAAACAAAAAGTTGAGGGACTGCCCCCAAAAGAGACGATTTGCTTTGTTTGGCAGTTTGGACAGCAAAATCTGACCTTTGTGTTGTCATCACCCACTGCAGACAGCACAGAGGCAGCTCTGGGCAAGGAGATCAAACCAGTCCATCATAAATGAAATCAGTCCTGAATATTCATTGGAAGGACTGATGCTGAAGCTGAAGCTCCAATATTTTGCCCACCTGATGGGAAGAACTGACTCATTAGAAAAGACCCTGCTGCTGGGAAAGATTGAAGGCAGGAGGAGAAGGGGATGACAGAGGATGAGGTGGTTGGATGGCATCACTGACTCAATGGACCTGAGTCTGAGCAAGATCCGGGAGTTGGTGATGGACAGGGAAGTCTGACATGCTGCAGTCCATGGGGTTGCAAAGAATTGGACACAACGGAATGACTGAACAAGAACAACAAGCGCTGGCACTTCTCACAGGAAGAGACAGGGTCGCCGTCCTTCTAGAACTTCCCATGGGCCCTTGGTCTTTAGGTGGTGTCGTGGCACAGCCTGCAGGGGACTAAGGAGTGGGATCGCCCATCCTGATGGTGCTGGGAATTCAGATAAAGAGGTTGGAAGGCACGCCCTCCTGCCCCTCAGTGTCCGGGTCTGGGGAAGTGACCTGTGGCTCTGGGTCTTGGACCTTTATCCTGCCTGCCGATGTCCTGCTCAGCGAACAAGAGAGAGGCTGGGGAGAACACACGAGAGCTGGCAGCCTTCCTGTCCTCATCACCAATTGCTGTGACTTGTCAGGAGACGGCATGGAACAGACCTGGGGAAATGGCTGGCCTCTGCACTGAGGTCTCCACTCCCCTGGGGCCTGACTCCATGTCCTTGCCTCTCCTTCCTTGGAAGGGAAGAGTGGGTGCAGGTTCTAAAGCAAGACCACCCGAAACCCCCTTGCTCAGCTGGGGAGAGCTGGTGGCCTCTGAGCTGGTAGAACTAAAGGGCTGCCCAGGATAATCCAGAAAAAGCCACTCCTCTCAGGATCCTTAATTTAATCACCCCGTTTGCCATGGGAGGTCGTATCTGCAGATTCCAGGGGCTAGGAGTCGGTCGTTCTCTTTGGGGCCACCATTCAGCCCACGACAGATGGGAATCATAAGAGATGTGCCTTGCTCACTGCACAAAACTAGTCGGCAAGGTCCAGGGACATTTGCAATAAAATGTGTGCCGAAACCAAACAGTTCCCTTCAAACCTGTCTTCTTAGTGACTTCTTGAAGAACACAAGAGGCAATGTAAAAGTGAGTTTTTGCCCTGACAGCAAGGATGCGTGGCATGCCACCTCTGAATATGGGCTGGAGTGGGAGAAATGTGTTTTGGCCCCTGTCCCTGGGGTCTTACCAACCTGGCGGCCTCTGTTGGTGTCACAGCCATGCTCTGATGGCAGCTGCTTGAACTGACGAGTGTCTTGCTGAAAAATTAAAACAAGGCTAAAACAATGTGAGGCTTGCAGCTCTCTCGCAGTTTTGCAGGCTCAGCAAAGATAACTGGATTTGCTGTGTGTGCAGAATACTGTTCGCTCTGTAGCAGGGAGGGAACATAGGGATGTTTGAGCTCACGGTATCTTTTCATCAGGAGAATCCAGTGTCTATATTAATGGCAGAGATGAAGGAGGGTCAGGCAGGGGACTGCTGAAGGCTGTAGGGGGAGAGGTAAGGAGAGGAGATACTGAAGATGACCATGGGGCTTCCTGGTTCCAACGGGAATCACCTGGAGAGTTTGAAGTCCTGACCCCCTGGGTCCTATCCCAGAGCTTCTGATGTAATCCTGGGTGTGGTCTGGGCAGAGGAGATATTTTACATCTACCGGGATGATTCTAGTGTGTTCTAGTCCATGTTCAACATCCCTGCATGTTCAAGGCTCTGGTTAGGGCCTTGTTATAGCTGCTCTAGGTGTGGTGGACATGACGGTCTCAGGGTAATCCTGAGACAATGGCCCTGTGCTGTTTCTAACTCGCTGGCATGGGGGTGGGGAGAGGGTCAGTGACCTGGACTGGATGAAGCCCGGGGCTGGGTTTTGTCCTCCCAGTCTGCCCACATGGCTCACACGACTTCTGGGAGAGTTGGACCTTGGCCTAATGGAGGGGTCCATGTAGGCCCTCAGCACCCACTGCAGCCACATGCCAGGCAAGAGGTGTCCTTGGGTGGGAGGGCTGTGTCCTGTGAAGCAGCAAAGCTGGTAGGGCCATTCACCAGGCCTCACTTCCTGAGCATAGGAACCTCCCTGGAGACAGAGAATTTGGGTCTGAGGGCGGTTGTAGACTTTGGGCCTCAAGAGGCTGTGCCCCTTCTTGGCACATGTATGCATGTGAGCATGCGCACACACACAGACACACACACACGCACACACACGCACACATACGCGCACACACACACACACACTCTCTCTCTCACCCAGCAGGGAAGGACGATGGTGGCCATTGGTGCTCAGGCTCTGAGCTTCTCCACATGCTCCTGAAACCCCATGCAGAGGTTGGGGTCCAATGGCAGGGCATACTTGAGCAGGCCACCCTGGTGGGGTAGCCCCTTTGTGTACCAGCCAGCCTCTGCAGGGCCAGGTAGACACAGGGAAGTGTCCTCATGTGTTCCTCTAAGTCTGCTGGGGTCTTTCTGGGCCCCTGAGATGCAAGCAGATCTGATGGTCTGCAGTGGGGAGGACCTGGTGTCTCAGGTGGTAAAAAGAATTCGCCTGCGATGTAGGAGACCCCGGGTTTGATTTCTGGGTCAGGAAGATCCCCTGGACAGGGGATAGGCTACCCACTCCAGTATTCTTGGGCTTTCCTGGTGTCTCAGATGGTAAAGAATCTGCCTGCAATGCAGGAGACCTGGGCTTGATCCCTGGGTTGGGAAGATCCCCTGGAGGAGGGCATGACAACCCACTCCAGTATTCTCACCTGGAGAATCCCATGGACAGAGGAGCCTGGTGGGCTACAGTCCATGGGGTCACGAAGAGTCAGACATGGCTGAGTGACTAAGTACAACACAGTGGGGAGGACATGGAACCTGTGGGAACCCAAACCTGCTGGGAACAGGGCTGCAGCCCAGAAGCGGGCAGGATGGGCGCCCTGATGGACCCTAGGCTGGGTAGGTACAACCACAGTCCACAGAGCTTCTGCCCACTCCTGGATGCCTGTGTGCCCACCTCCTTGTCTCTCTGCCACCAGGTTTATCTGAGCTTTCCAGGGAAAAGGAAGGTGAGGGAGAAAGACTAAACCTGCCATGACTGAGCTGATCCTGGTATCTGAGGTAGACTAAGCTTTCTCAACCGCATTGGGAGGAGTGGGGTCCGATCTCGTGACTACCTGACAAGACTGTACTGGTGCCCGCGTTCCGGATCTGAAGTTTCACACCCACCGCGCTGAGCCTCTGCAGGTCTCTGGGAACTCATCACCCGCTAGGCATCTCCACTTTCCAGGGTTTCTGCAAACTCCACCCAAAGGGTAGAGAGCGGAGTGTTGCAAAGGTGAGAGGTCATCTGGGGAAGAGTATTCCTTGGGTGTCATCATGTCTCGGATGAACATGGAGTGGGTAATCCTGAGAGGATGGCCCCGTGCTGTTCCTGACTCAGTCACTGCCACACAAACTCCCAGATATCATCTCTGGTCGAAAAAGCTCCTGGGCAAATCACATTGGCTAATTCTTCTAATTGTAGGGATTTTTCTTTTTTTGGTAAGCCCATAGATATTGCCCTGGGAAGTTATCCCAACATGAGCCTGTCAAAATGTTACACTATCGTGTTTCAGAATGCATCTTTACTTTCACAAAGGAGGGCGGCCATTGGCAGCTTTTCTGTGAGCGGTTTGGCCACTTGAGCAGCGTTTCAGCCAGTAGGTCCTCCGCCCCTGACACCGGCCCCGCCTCCAGGATAATTACTTTATAATTATTATAAAGTAGTTATCCTTCAATTAGGGGCTTCCCTGGTGGCTCAGACAGTAAAGAATCTTCCTGCAATGCAGGAGGCTCCGGTTTGAACCCTAGGTCAGGAAGATCTCCTGGAGAAGGAAATGGCAACCCACTCCTGTACTCTTGCCTAGAGAATTTCATGGACAGAGGAGCCTGGTGGGCTACAGTCCATGGGGTCACAAAGAGCTGGACATGACTGAGTGATTGACGCACAGATTTTTTTTTTAAGTGATTTCAAGTTCGAAGAACCAAAAGTGCGTCTTGCAAAATGCAAATACTCCAGTCATTCCTGCCCCAGTGATTTTGAATTTCTGTCCTACAAATAAAATGGAGACTATCTCAAAAAGAAAAAAAAATTCCTTGTCTATACACCATGCATGGGACCTGGGGCAGGTGATTCAATTAGTTGGATTTATGAGTAGAGGGTGCTCCTGGTTCCTAACTGGAGGCTCGGTCTGAGTGGGGGCTGCCGGGCTGTACACTCTGACCCCCCAATTGCCCACCTTCTACACACTAGTTTCTTCAAGAAGAGGAGCCTGTGCCCCTGGGTCTGAGGTTGGGTGAGATCACCCATGTGTCAGGTGATTTTATACCATCTTTGCTTTAAGGATATCAAACACCCATGGTGACCACTGGACTCTGATTATATCCATGGTGGACGCCAGGACATGGCCCAGTCTCCCTCCAGGAAGGACTTGCTTCCATCTCCAGGGAGTGCAGTCAGTGGGTGACTCTCAGCTGTCAGCTCCTCCTGGGTCACACCCCCAGGGATGACCTACATCTGGGGTCCAGTGACGGAGTGAGGTGGGGAGTGGACCTGAGGCAGCTCCCTGCAGGTGGGGCCTGCCTCGCAGGTGACATTTCTTCTGTCCAGTCCTACTTCTTCTGCCTGCCTTTCACGGTACTGACCCCTCATATGGTTGGTGGTTTACTCATTCAGTCGTGTCCGACTTTTTCGACCCCGTAGACTGCAGCCCACCAGACTTCTCCGTCCATGGGATTCTCCAGGCAAGAACCCTGGAGCAGGTTGCCATTTCTTTCTTCAAGAGATCTTCCCCACTCAGGATCAAACCCGTGTCTCCTTATAAGCAGATTGCCTCTCTCTCATGGTTTCCTCTGTAAAATAAACATGTGAAAGTGTCTTCTGGGGGAAGCTGGTCCCATGTGCCCGGGAGTGACTAAATATCGTGAGGAGGGTGGCAGGGCAAGTGAGGGATGCGGAGTTAGCAGCCGGGTCCCTTTTCTGTGCTTCTCCCCTGTCTCAGCAGAGAAGAGATATGCTGGAAGGCAGGTCCACGCCCTCTCCTCTGTGGCCTGGCACTTCCCCACATGTATCTGTTAACTACTGCTGAGTGACAAACCACCCAAAACTCAGTCTTTGGGCCAGTTCTCAGGGGCTGGCAGGGTCCTGGTGGAGGGCTTCTCATGGAGGGGGGTGTCTGGGGTCACAGTGGCTAAGGAGCTCTTGTTCTGGCTCACTTTCTGCCACCCTTTCACTCTCTGTGTTACACACCTGAGGACAAGAGGACCCTTCTTTCTGTTCTCGCCCTGAGATGCTGCAGGCACCAGAGAGAGAACCATGAACCACATCAGGTTCCCTCCTACCTGGAACTCAGTCAAGATGCAGCTGGAGTCATGGCCCCAACTTCCCTCCAACTCCTGGTCACATGATCTTACTGGAGGATGTCCAGCCACGTACCCTGCATCCTGTCCATCACATAGCCTGCCATATGGCTGCTTGGTAGCACATTATATAAATCCTATTAGGTACACCTGTGTGTATCTGTGTACCTCTTCCTCACAAGTCTCCTTTGCTGGCCTTGGAGCTATTAGGTGAATTCTCCTAACTTCCCTTTCTCTCCTGGGTCCTTTTAATTTTTTTGTAATTTTATTTTGCTTTTATGTACTGACTAAAATTTTTTTAGTTTTAATTTTTAAGTTAACCTACAGTAAATGAACTCTTGGGAGCAGAGAATTTGACTTTTGGGGCATGTCATTCTATGAATTTTAACATGTCTATAGATTCCTGTAACTACTGCCATGATAAGGATAAAAAATAGTTCCATTAACCCCTAAAACTCCCTCATGCTACTATTTTTTAGTCTTGTCCTTCTTCACTGGATCCCTGGCAACCACTGATCTGTTCTGCATCACTACCTTTGCATTTCTTGAGACTGTCAAAAAAAATGGAATCTTACATTACATAACTTTTAAAGACTGGCTTCTTTTATTCAACATAATGGCCCTGAGGTCCATCCAAGTTGATGCAAGAATCAATAGTTTATTATTATTATTTTTTTGTTGATGAGTAGGGTTCCATTGTATAAACGTACCAGTTTGTTTATCTACTCACCCACTGAATTGAATTGCTTCCAGTTTGGGGGATTATGAATCGGACTGCTGTAAACATTTGTGTACAGCTTTTTAGTGAACATAAATGTTCATTTCTCTAGGGTAAATACTAAGAGATGTGTCGTGTTTAACTGGGTACACGTTTAGCTTCATAAGAAACGGCCAAACTGTTTCCCAGAGCGACTGAACCATTCCATATTTCTCCTGTAATCATGGTGCAGATTCTTGCCAGTGTTTGATATCATTAGCTTTATTGAGGTGTAACTCACATACCATGCAATTCACCGTTCAAAGCGAACAGATGGGTTTTATTATATTTGCAGATACTTGCAACCATCACCACAGTCAGTTTTAGAACATTTTTCTTCACCTCAGAAATAAATCTTGGGGTCTTCCCAAGTGGTCCAGGGATTAAGACTCATCTTCCAATGCAGAGGGCGAGGGTTCAATCCCTGGTCAGGGAAACAAGGTGCCACATGCTGTGAAGTGCAAACAAAAATTTAGAAAAAAAAAATCTTATATCCATGAGCTCTTAATCTATGACCTCCCATTCCCTTCACTTCCTCCCTTTTACCCCAGTCTAAGCACCACCAATCTACTTTATATTTCCATAGATTTGCCTATTATGGACATTTCCTATAAACGGAATAGAAAATGTGACATTTTCTTTCATTTCGCACAGTTTTCAAGGTTCATTCATGTTGCAGAATGTGTCAATACTTCATTCTATTGTCAATATTTTGTTGTATTTTACAGCCAAATTATATCCCATGGTATAGAAATACTATGGTTTGTCTATCTCGTCCTTGATTGATTGACAGTAACTCTGTTCCACCCAGTCGTACTCAACTCTTTCCAGCCCCATGGGCTGCAGAACTCCAGGCTTCCCTGTCCATCACCAGCTCCCAGAGCCTACTCAGACTCATGTCCATCACATTGGTGATGCCATCCAACCATCTTATCCTGTCATCCCCTTCTCCTCCCACCTTCAATCCTTCCCAGCATCAAGGTCTTTTCCAATGAGTCAGTTCTTCGCATCAGGTGGCCAAAATATTGGAGTTTCAGCTTCAGCATCAATCCTTCCAATGAATATTCAGGACTGATTTCCTTTAGGATGGACTGGTTGGATCTCCTTGCAGGGATTCGCAAGAGTCTTTTCCAACACCACAGTTCAAAAGCATCAGTTCTTTGGGGCTCAGCTTTCTTTACAGTCCAATTCTCACATCCATACATGACTACTGGAAAAACCATAGCATTGACTAAATGGATCTTTGTTGATAATGTGTCTGCTTTTTAATATGCTGTCTAACTTGGTCATAGCTTTTCTTCCAAGGAGCAAGTGTCTTTTAATTTCATGGCTACAGTCACCATGTGCAGTGATTTTAGAGCCCAAGAAAATAAAGTCTGTCACTGTTTCCATTGTTTCCCCATCTATTTGCCATAAAGTGATGGGACAAGATGCCGTGGTCTTAGTTTTCTGAATGTTGAGTTTTAAGCCAACTTTACTCACCTGTTTCACTTTTATCAAGAGGTTCTTTAGTTCTTCTTTGGTTTCTGCCATAAGGGAGGTATCATCTGCATATCTGAGGTTATTGATATTTCTCTCGGCAATCTTGATTCCAGCTTGTGCTTCATCCAGCCTGGCATTTCACATGATGTACTCTACATATAAGTTAAATAACCAGGGTGACAATATATAGCCTTGATGTACTCTTTTCCCAATTTGGAACCAGTCTGTTGTTCCATGTCCAGTTCTAACTGTTGCTTCTTGACCTGCATACAGATTTATCAGGAGGCAGGCCAGGTGATCTGGTCTATCCATCTCTTTAAGAATTTTCCAGTTTGTTGTGATCCACACAGTCAAAGGCTTTGGTGTAGTCAATAAAGCAGAAGTAGATGTTTTTCTGGAACTCTCTTGCTTTTTCCATGATCTAGCTGCTGCTGCTGCTGCTAAGTCGCTTCAGTCGTGTCCAACTCTGTGCAACTCCATAGATGGCAGCCCACCAGGCTCCCCTGTCCCTGGGATTCTCCAGGCAAGAACACTGGACTGGGTTGCCATTTCTTTCTCCAATGCATGAAAGTGAAAAGTGAAAGTGAAGTTGCTCAGTCGTGTCTGACTCTTAGCGACCCCATGGACTGCAGCCCACCAGGCTCCTCCGTCCATGGGATTTTCCAGGCAAGAGTACTGGAGTGGGGTGCCATTGGCATGATCCAGCAGATGTTGGCAATTTGATCTCTGGTTCCTCTGCCTTTTCTAAATCCAGCTTGAACATCTGGAAGTTTATGATTCACATACTGTTGTGGCCTGGCTTGGAGAATTTTGAGCATTACTTTGCCAACTTGTGAGATGAGTGCAATTGTGTGATAGTTTGAACATTCTTTGGCATTGCCTTTCTTTGGGATTAGAATGAAAACTGACCTTTTCCAGTCCTGTGGCCACTGCTGAGTTTTCCAGATTTGCTGGCATATTGAGCATAGCACTTTCACAGCATCATCTTTCAGGATTTGAGATAGCTCACCTGAAATTCCATCGCCTCCACTAGCTTTGTTCATAATGATGCTTCCTAAGGCCCATTTGACTTTGCATTCCAGGATGTCTGGCTCTAGGTGAGTGATCGCACCATCATGATTATCTGGGTCATGAAGATCTTTTTTGTATAGTTCTTTTGTGTATTCTTGCCACCTCTTCTTAATATCTTCTGCTTCTGTCACGTTCATACCATTTCTGTCCTTTATTGTGCTCATCTTTGCATAAAATATTCCCTTGGTATCTCTAATTTTCTTGAAGAGATGTCTAGCCTTTCCCATTCTATTGTTTTCCTCTGTTTCTTTGCACTGATCATTGAGGAAGGCTTTCTTATCTCTTCTTGCTATTCTTTGGAACTCTGCATTCAAATGGGTATATCTTTCCTTTTCTCCTTTGCTTTTAGTTTCTCTTCTTTTCACAGCTATTTTTAAGGCCTCCTCAGACAACCATTTTGCTTTCTTGCATTTCTTTTTCTTGGTGATGGTCTTGATTCCTGTCTCCTGTACAATGTCATGAACCTCTGTCCATAGTTCATCAGTCACTCTGTCTATCAGATCTAATCTCTTGAATCTATTTGTCACTTCCACTGTATAATCGTAAGGGAGTTGATTTAGGTCTTACCTGAATAGTCTAGTGGTTTTCCCTACTTTCTTCAATTTAAGTCTGAATTTGGCAATAAAGGAGTTCATGATCTGAGCCACTGTCAGCTCCTGGTCTTGTTTTTGCTGACAGGTATAGAACTTCTCCATCTTTGACTGCAAAGAATATAATCATTCTGATTTGGGGGTTGACCATCTGATGATGTCCATGTGTAGTGTCTTCTCTTGCGTTGTTGGAAGAGCATGTGTGCTATGACCAGTGCTTTCTCTTGGCAAAACTCTGTTAGCCTTTGCCCTGTTTTGTTTTGTACTCCAAGGCCAAATCTGCCTGTTACTCCTGGTAGCTCTTGGCTTCCTACTTTTGTGTTCCAGTCCCCTATAATGAAGAGGATTGACAGCAGGGTTCTATCCAAATTTTTGCAATTGTGGTAATCTTTCGGTGAACGTTTGTGTACAAGTGTTTTTGTGGATATATGTTTTCAGTTCTCTTGGATATATACCTAGGAGTGGGGTTGTTGGTTCATATGGTAACTCTTATTTTGTTTTTGTAATTGTAGCCTCAGAGTCGGTAATTTTGAGAATGTTTGATTTATTTTTGGCTGTGCTGGGTCTTTGTTGCTGTGCAGACTTTTCTCTGGTAGCAGCGATTAGGGGCTACTCTCTAGTTGCGGTGCGTAGGCTGCTCATTGCGATGGTGTCCTTTGATGTGGAGCTTAGCTTTAGGGCACAGGGGTTCAGTAGCTGCAACTCCTGGGCTCTCAAACACAGGCTCAGTAGCTGTGGCACATGTATGGGCTTAGTTGTTCCACGGCATGTGGGATCTTCCTGGATCAGGAATCGAACTCTTGTCTCCTGCATTGGCAGGCAGATTCTTTACCACTGAGCCAAGTAGCAGGCTACCAAGGAAGCCTGCTACCCTATTTTCAGTCCTTTGAGGAACTGTCAGAATGTTTTTCAGGGACTTCCCTGGTGGTCCAATGGTTAAGACTCCATGCTCCCAAGGCAGGGGGCTCAGGTTCAATCCCTGGTTGGGGAACTAGATCCCACATGCTGCAGTGAAAGCTCCCACACATGGCAACTAAGACCTGGAAGAGCTAAGTAAATGAATAAAAATTTTTAAAAATATTTTTCAAAGTGGCTGCACTATCTTATATTCTCAGCAGTAAATGAAGGTTACAGTTCTCCACCATCCTCATCAGTACTTGTCATTATTTGACTCTCATTATAGCCATTCTGAGTGGGAAGTGGTGTCTCATTGTGGTTCTTGGTGTGCATTTTCCTAATGACTAATGATGGTGAGTATATTTTCATGTGCTTGCTGACTATTTGTGTGTCTTCTTGGGAGAAACATTTGCTCAAGTTCTTTACTTATTTTTACTATTAGGTTGTTGAATTGCGCACATTTTTACATGTTCTGGATACAAGTCTTTCGTCAGATATATGATTTGAAAATATTTTCTCCCATTCTGTGGGTTATCTTTTCAGTCTTGAAAGGAACCTTTGATGTATAAAACTTAAATTTTGATGAAGTCCAGTTTATCTGTCCTTTCTTGTGTTGCCTGTGCTTTTGGCATCATATTTAAGAAATCCTTGCCAAATCTAAGGTCATGCAGACTTTCCCCCATGTTCTCTTCTAAAAATTTTATAATTTTAGCTCTTAAACTTAGGTCTTTAATCTATTTTTGAATTAATTTTCATTTATGTTGTGAGGGGTCCAACTTCATTCTTTTGGATGTGGATATTCAGTTGTCCCAAAGCCATTCTTTTGTTGAACATCAATTGATTATGGGTATATGAGTGCATTTCTGGAGTCCTAATTCTATTCTATTGATGAACACATCTGTCCTTATGCTGGGCTTCCCTGATAGCTCAGTTGGAAAACAATCTGCCTGCAATGCAGAAGACCCTGGTTTGATTCCTGGGTCAGGAAGATCTGCTGGTGAAGGGACAGGCTACCCACTCCAGTATTCTTAGGCTTCCCTTGTGGCCTAAGATTCTGGTAAAGAATTCTGGTAAATAATCCACCTGCAAGAATTCTGGTAGAGAATCCACCTGCAATGCAGGAGACCTAGGTTCAATCCCTGGGTTGGGAAGATCCCCTGGAGAAGGGAAAGGTTACCCTCTCCAATATTCCGGCCTGGAGAATCCCATGGACTGTATAGTGCATGGGGTCACAAAGAGTCAGACACGACTGAGTGACTGACTTTCACTTTCATCCTGATGCCAGTACCATACACTGCTTTGATTACTATTGATTTGCAGTAAATTTTTAAATCAAAAAGTGAGAATACTCAAAATTTATTTTTATTTTTTGACTGTGTTGGCTATTCTAGGTCCCTTGCAATTCCGTATGAATTTTAAGACAAAAATTTTCATTTCTGCAAAAACACTCCTTGGAATTTTGTTGAGAATGGCAATGAATATGTAGATTACTTTGGGAAATATTGTGATCTTAACAATATTAAATCTTCCCTCTGTGAACACAGGCTTTCTTTCCTGTTTATTTAGGTCTTCTTTTTGTTCAGTTATATTATCTTTTACAATTGCATACTAACCTGTTCTGGTGCTTTTTGTTTGTTTGGATAATATATACCATAGTCACTTGTGTTCAACCTGAAGAACTTTTATTAGTATTTTTTGTAAGGCAGCTAGCTAGCACATTTCTGTTTTTGATCTGACAGAGCTTTTATTTTTGAAAGAAAGTTCTGCTATCTTAGGATGCTAGGTGGACTATTTTTCTTTGAGCACCTTGAGCATGTTATCCCATTGCATTTGACTTCCATTGTTTCTAAGGAGAAGTTAATTATTTCTCTTATTGGTGTCCCCTGGTAAGTGATGTCTTTTTTTCACATTGCTCTCAAGATTTTCTCCTTGTCTTCAGATCTCAACATTTTTACTGTGATTTGTCTGTTTGTGGATCTCCTTGTATTTATCATATTTGGAGTTTGTTGAGCATCCTCAATGTATAGATTATTATTTTCATCAATAAATTTGGGACGTTTTTCAAAATTATTTCTTTGAATATTTTTTCTACTCCTTTCTCCATCTTCTTTCATTCTGGTACTTCATTATGCGTCTATTGGTTTAGTGGAATCCCAAACATTTCTGAGATGTTCATTTTTCTTCATTCTTTTTTCTCTCTGCTCGTCAGGTTGCATCATCTTCACGCTTGCTGATTCTTTCTTCCACCAGTTCAAATGTACCCTCCAGCCTGTCTAGTGAGTTTTCACTTCAGTTATTATACCTTTCAATTCCCAAATGACCGTTGGGTTCTGTTGTATAATTTCTGTCTTTTTATTGATACAGTCTCCATAATGCAGCACTGTCATCACATATTCCTTGACTTCTTTAATCGCAGCTCCTTTCAGTTCTTGAACATATTTATAATGGCTAATTTGAAGTTGTTTTCTGTTAGATTTGACTTCTCTCTCTCTCAGGCAGTTTCTGTTGCCTGTTGTTTTTTTTTTTTTTTTTCCTGGTGTATGAGTTATACTCTCTTGTTTCTTTGAATGTCTTATATTTTTTTTTGGTTGGAAACTGGAGATTTTAGACAACATATTGTAGCAACTCTGGATACCGGTCTCCCATCCCTGGGACTCACTGTTTTCACTTGCTTGTTCCCTTGGGTCATGACTGGCTGGATGAGTTTAGTGAGGTCTGTTTCCCTCTTACCCTCCCTCCTTCTAGAAGGTAAAGCTTCCTACAGTGTTTCCTGGGAGCATATCCTTGGGTAAGCCTGCAGTCTTCCTGGAATGACAGTAATTTTGTAAGATTTCAGTTCTTCTTTTTACATTTGTTAATCTTTTTTATAACCCTGGATTTGGTGTACGTTTATGAATGTTCCTTGAGCACTGGAAAAAAGTGTGTGGGAATGCTTTATAAATATTTATTGGATCCAGTTATTCGATAGTGTCTTTCCTTTCTTCTACCTCTTTGGTGATTTTCATTCTACTAATTTTATCAGGGACTCTGGGAGGAATGCTGGAGTTTCCAACTGTAACTGTGCATTCGCCTACTGTGCTTTCTGTTCTCAGCTTTTGCCAACAGCTATTTTGATGCTTATTGATTTGATGGGTATACATTTAGGATCATTTCGTATTCCTCTTGAATCAACATTTTATCACTATATTATACCTCTTTTTACCCTTAATAATTGCTTTGCTCTAAAGTCTACTTGTTTCATATTAATAGAGCTATTCTACTTTTCTTTTAATATTTGCATAGAATATCTTATTTCATCCTTTTACTTATAAATTAACTGTGTCATTATATTTGAAGTGAGTTTCTTGCAGGCAGCTTACACTGTATCATATATTTGTTTATTTGTTTTCCTGTTTATTCTGACAATATATTTCACTTTTACTTGATATATTTAGACTGTTTATCTTCAATGTCATTTTTGGAGTTTTGGATTTAGGACTTTCATTTTGCTGTTTTTTCCTCTTTGTTCCCTGTATTTTTTTTTTTTTCCAATTCTCTGACCTTCATTTCTTGCCTTCTTTTGTATTATTGGAACATTTTAAAATATTCCATTTTAATTTGTCTATGTTGACTCATTCTTAGATAATGTAGAGGCTGCTTTGACCTGCCTCTTGAGAAACCTATATGCAGGTCAGGAAGCAACAGTTAGAACTGGGCATGGAACAACAGACTGGTTCCAAATAGGAAAAGGAGTACGTCAAGGCTGTATATTGTCACCCTGCTTATTTAACGTATATGCAGAGTACATCATGAGAAACACTGAGCTGGAAGAAGCACAAGCTGGAATCAAGATTCCTGGGAGAAATATCAATAACTCAGATATGCAGATGATACCACCCTTATGAAAGAAAGTGAAGAGGAACTAAAAAGCCTCTTGATGAAAGTGAAAGAGGAGAGTGAAAAAGTTGGCTTTAAGCTCAACATTCAGAAAATGAAGATCATGGCATCTGGTCCCATCACTTCATGGCAAATAGATGAGGAAACAGTGGAAGCAGTGCCAGACTTTTTTTTTGGGGGTTCCAAAATCACGGCAGATGGTGATTGCAGCCATGAAATTAAAAGACGCTTACTCCTTGGAAGGAAAGTTATGACCAACCTAGATAGCATATTCAAAAGCAGATTACTTTGCCAACAAAGGTCCATCTAGTCAAGGCTCTGGTTTTTCCTGTGGTCATGTATGGATGTGAGAGTTGGACTGTGAAGAAAGCTGAGCACCGAAGAATTGATGCTTTTGAACTGTGGGGTTGGAGAAGACTCTTGAGAGTCCCTTGGACTGCAAGGAGATCCAAGCAGTCCATTCTGAGGGAGATCAGTCCTGGGATTTCTTTGGAAGGAATGATGCTAAAGCTGAAACTCCAGTACTTTGGCCACCTCATGCGAAGAGCTGACTCATTGGAAAAGACCCTGATGCTGGGAGGGATTGGGGGCAGGGGGAGAAGGGGACGACCGAGGATGAGATGGCTGGATGGCATCACTGACTCAATGGATGTGAGTTTGAGTGAACTCCGGGAATTGGTGATGGACAGGGAGGCCTGGCGTGCTACGATTCATGGGGTCACAAAGAGCAGGAAATGACTGAGCGACTCAACTGAACTGAACTGAACAGGGGATTACAATATACATACTTAATTTTTCAGTTTACTTAGAATCAGTATTTTACCACTTTGAATAAAATGTAGGAATTCTTACTATTATATAGATCTCTCTAACATCTGATTTATGATAGGTACATCTTTAAAACGACTCTATAGTATAGCATAGTATTTATGTATCATAATTTTAAAGGTAGCTCAAGAATTATTATGTTAATTTGAATATCCTTGAGATATTACATTTTTTAAAGGTTCAAAAGGTTGCTTTCGCCTTTTAATTTTGCTCTAAAGTCTGTCAAAAATCTCTTGGTCTCTTTGTGTGGGTCTCTTTTTGGTCTCCACTGCCTTGTTTTGTTCTACTGCCTTAATTACCATAGTTTCACCAAAAGTAGGTCTTCCAGCCAGACAGCATGATTCCTCTAATTTATTCTTTTTAAAAATGACTTGGCCATTCTAGTTCCTTAGCCTTTCTATACATATTTTAGAATCCACTCATTTATAGCTACAAAAACTCTGCTGAGATTGTGATTTATATTGCCTAAATTCCATATGAAATTAATTTATCCACTAAAAAAAATATGTACATCTGGGAATTAAATAATATTTATAGCCCTGGAATAAATCCTCTGGAGTCATGGTTTATCACTCCTTTAATATAGTGATAGATTCAACTTTGAATGTTTCACTGATAACTTTTTTTTGCCGGTATATTTGTAAATAAAGTTAAGCTAGATAGTGTTTTGTTTTGTTTCTGTTTTTGGACATCCTACATAGAGGTTTTGCTAGTATGGCTAAGGTAGCTTCACTGAATGGATTTGGAATATTTTCTATCTTTTTCTATGATCTGGAATAGTTTGATGGAAGAATTACACCTTTTTCCCATAGACTTTCTGAGTCTCTTCATATACAAATTATCTTCCCTTGACAGGTGGTTGGTTTTTTGTCCGGGGGTAGGATTCTTGAGATTGTGCCCTCTTTCAGTCACCCTTAAACATCTTCTCTCAATCTTACCTCCAGTATTGCCAATGTTTTTTTCCATTGGAAGTAATTTGTCATTTCTTTCTATCAGCATGTAGTATTTTCTTTTCCATAATTGGAATTCAAGAATCTCATCAGGAAGTATAAATGGGAGGTTTGAGTTTTTTGGAAAAAAAAAAAAAAAAAAAAAAAAGATTAATTTTATTTGGGCTTCTGTCACTCCTATAACCTGAAGACTCAAAACATTTTTCTTCCCAGAGAGATTTTCTTTTATGATTTCCTTCCTTTTTTACTACTTCCTTATTTGTTCCCCTTTTCCCTTCTAGTAATCTTTTATTATTCACATTCACATATCCTGGCCTGTCCTCCAAGTCTCTTTTCTTAGTTCCTTATGAATTCCACATCATTTATAAAATACTTCTTCCACTTGACCTTCCAAAACAGTAATTTGGTTCTCTACAGAGACTATTTCTTCTCAATTTGTCTCCTGAACCTGTAATTTCAGAAATAAGCATTCTAGCTCTAGAAAATGTTTTTGGTTGTGTTAACTTGAATGCTCTTGGGGGCTCTCTCTTGCTTTTGGTTTAAGTTCATCTTTCTCTTCCATTAGCTCTCTTTTGACAGTATTCATCTCTTCTACTTGTTAAATTTAGTCTTCTCCCTCAGGTTGCTGTATTTCCTTAATTTGGCAGTTCTCAACCTTGGCCACACATGAGAATTACTCCAGGACGTTTAAAAAATCCCCAAGCCCAGGACACAGTGAAACCAATTAATGAGGAATCTATAGGGGTAGTATTCAAGCATCAGTAACTTTTAAGCCTCCCCAGGGGGTCCCAACTTTTCCCCAAGTGTAAGTATCTCTCTCTCAAATGGTTCTCACTCATCTCTGGATGGATATCCTTTAGAATTCGTAGAGGTTATAACTCTGGTGTTTCAACTGGCTATTTTCCTCTAATGAGGTGGGGGTGAAAAACCTGGAAAAGTGCTCACTCTACTGGAAAATGGCAGAAACCTCTCTGTCCCTGGATCACTTTGGGGACAAGTCATAGCACTCCCCCAGCCCCACAATCCACGGGGACTGTGTTATTGCATTTCCACGTGAACTTCCCCTCTGGATCCACATGAGTCTGCTGAGTAGGCAGGCTTTCTGAGGGTGAATTGGGGCAGGAAAGACCTTTTCTTTTAATGTGACCTTTGGTTGTACTCGGTGAGTCATGTTATTCCAGATGGGAAGATGAGAAGATGGGAATGGAGGTGAATATCCACGCATGTAAGCAGCCACTCTTGCAGAATCCCCTCTGAGAATCTTCTTGGTAATTAAAACTTTATCGCAATTTAGATTTTTAGGATCAGATGATTAGTGTAAATGTCAAATGTCTGTAGCCTTGAGTTTCTGAAAACATCCATGTATATCTACAAAACAGCATGGATGAATCTCATACGCATTGTGCTCAGTGAAAGGAGACTGACTCACAAGACTGCACACAGTATGATTCCATCGATATGACATTCTGGAAAAGACAAACCACTGGGAGAGAAAACCGATCAGTGGCTGCCAGGGTAGAGAGTCAGGGGAGGGTGCTGGCTACAGAGGGGCACTGGAGGAAAATTAGAGGTGATGGAGCTATTCTACATTTTGACTGTGGTGGTAACATCATCATATGTATATGTCAAAACTCATAGAACTATGCACTAAAAATGGTACTTAAAAAAATTGAAGTACAGTTGATTTACAGTGTTGTGCCATTCTCTGCTGTATATAGCAAAATGATTCAGTTATGCTCATATATACACGCTTTTTAAAATCCTTTTCCATTATGGTTTATCACAGGATATTGAATATCGTTCCCTGTGTTCTACAGTAGGACCTTGTTTATCCATTCTAAATGTAATTGTTTGCATCTGTAAATCCGAACTCCTGGTCCACCCCTCTCCCTATCCACTCCCCTTGGCAACCACAAGTCTGTGAGTCTGTTTCTTTTTCATATAGTTTCATTTGTGTCATATTTTAGATTCCACATATAATTGATATCATTTGGTATTTGTCTTTCTCTTTCTGACTTAACTTCACTTAGTATGACAATCTCTAGAAAATGGCATCCTTGCTGAAAATGGCATCCTTTTGTTCTTTTTTATAAGCTGATTATTATTCAAAAATGGTACATATTATTGCATGTAAATGATACCTCCATAAACATTCCTGGAGAAAACCTTCATGTACCTCCTACACTATATTGAGATTTTTGCAAATTCCCCCAAACTTCACAAACCTTCCAACCTTCATCCATTCTATGTGTCTTGCTAAGGAATTCCCATTTAACTTGTCTGACTTGGGTTAGATTCTTCCTCTTCTGGGAAGCCTTCCAGGTCTGCCAGTTTCCTCCTTGTGGCACTCTAATATCCAATGCTTTCCGCTCTCCCAGTGTTCCTTCTGTGGTGTGTCAGGAGCTTGTCTCTGTGTCTGTGTTGCCTGAAAGGCTCTAAGTCAACAAAATTTTATCTCATTTATCATGATAAAATGAATTTTATCTCATTTATCATGTGTCCCTATCATCTCCCTCAGTTCTAGGGATTGAGTCACCTACAACTTACTAAAGGAAGGTAGCCACCACCTAACACATATACCTATTGTTGTGAACTGTGTTTCTAGGAATCTTCCAGGAAGCCCTTTAAAAAAAAAATCAGAAAATGTCCCAGAAATTACTAAATCTTTGCACTGGAGCACACGTGTCTTGGCTGGGGAGCTCACACATCAGCCATGAGTATTCAGCCTGACAGGGGCTACCTAGAGGAAGACATTTTAGTAAGACAGAAGTGAGTTCCCTGAAAATCTATGGTCCATAACACCACATCCATTTTTATAGTTGCAATCAACAAGAAAGCTTGTTCTATTTGCTTTCCTTGCTTGATAATATAATTTCAGAGATGGATGAAAAATGCTTTCCGCACTAGAATCAATACTTCTGATTACGGCTGCTTTTGTGCTTGTCTGTCCCCAGTGGAAACATAGCCAGGAAAGCTAGGAAGATCTATGGAAGGCCTACAACTCTGACTTTTTATCTCTTCCAAAGTTGTCTGTTCTCATCAAATGCTGCATTTATTTGGAAGAATTTGAAGGCAGTCTAGGGCTCACAGAAGAGACATGATAACTTGGAGGCATTTGCTATATAAGCTGGGCTACCTGAAAAACTACGGACCCTTTCACCCACCTCTGCTACAGGATCACATCTTTCCCTTCAGATTCCACACCAAAGGCATCTTCTGAAAGCCCTTAGTGTAGTTGAGAGGGCTCCATTGTCCTCTTAATCTCTGCTCCCAAGGAATTCTTGTTCAGGATGGAAGAGGGAACACTTCCATTGGGAAGAGGCCTTTGCCTCCCCCAAGGGCTGAAGCCCACTGAAGGGCTGCGATCTCAAGCCAAACAATTCAGGTGAGCAAGAAATGCCACTTTCTCTAACTTGTCTTTAACAGAGTTAATTTCTCTTTTATGTTTGGCCGGGCTGCAGGAACTTGTGCTTGGTCATTTCAGAGTTTCTCTTCGTTTTACTTCAGGATTTCGTATCAGTTCTAGGAGACTACAGAGGGCCAAGGTGTCCGGAGATGAGGGATCAAGGGAGGCCATGCACTTTTGATTTGTAATATGAAATATGTATATTGGTCTTTGACCCTGGTTCCTGCCACAGGGCTCCTGAAACCCTTGTAATTTCCTGATTCATAGGAGCGTCTTTTGTTTAAATAAGGTGACTGGGTGAGCTCCTGGAGCAGGGCTGGTCACTAGGAAGAACGAGTCACGATTAGAAGCTTGGAATTTTCAGTTCATTCTCCACCTTCCAGATAAGGGGGAAGGACTGAAATGGAGTTAGTGATCCATCATATTAAAGGATGAAGCTGCCATGAAATCCCCAAAATAGGGTTGGAGAGCTTCTGGGGTACATCCACATGGGGGGTGATGCACCCCAACTTCACAGGGACAGAGGCTCTCCTGTGCTCAGGACCCTCCCAGCTCTCACCCAAGTTTCTCTTCATTCAGCTCTTCATCCATCTCTTTTATCATACACTTTAATAAACTGCCAAATGTAAGTTCTTTGAGCTCCTTGAACAAGTTGATTGAACCCAAGGAGGAGGTCATTGGACCCGCTGATTTGTAGCCAGATTGGATGGAAGTTGTGGGTCACCTGGGGACCTCCTGCCTGAGACTGGTCTCTGAGGTGGGGTGGAAGAAGTCTCTGGGACTGAGCCTTTAACTTGTGCGATCTGAAAGTATTTCCAGGCAGATGATACTAGAATTGGGTCAAACTGTAGGACACCTAGCTGGCGTCACAGAGAATTGCTTGGGGTGGGGCAAAACCTGGACACATTTGGTGACCAGAGTGACGTGGTTTGTGTGTGAAATAGACCCACAGGAAAGAAAGATGTTATATGGAAGAGCTGGGTTTTTCCCTCCATACGTGGAAAGCTGAGTTTTCCTTCTTAGAGACACATTCCATTCTCTGGTCTTATTTCTCTATCATGTATTTCATCCCATGTGGCTCTTGCCCACTGACTCCTGCAGGTCACTGACCTCCAGCTCCATCACTGTGTCCTCCTTCAACTGCTGGATGCATCTCTTTCTCTCACCATCACACAGAACTTCTTGCTATTACTGTGTAAGGGGTCTCTGAGCTTCTACTGTGTCTCTTCCTCTTCCTAATCCCATGATGTGGCCCCATTCACATGACCTCATCTAAACCAATAACCTCCCAAAGACCTCACCTCCAAACACCATTACAACCTCTTCTCTGTCTTAGGCCCTGGAGGCATTTAATAAGCCATGCAGTTCCCAGGCCCATCAGGGACCGAGACACAAGGTCTTTGGCTCTTTGTGGTCCTGGTTGAGGTCCCCAACTCCTAATTCACCTCAGTGGAGATGGATGGGTTGTGAGGTTCAAGTTCCTGTCTCAGGAAAGCCACAGGACTCTAGACCACTAGATGCCACACACACACACACACACACACACACACATATATATATATATATATTCAAATCATATGAAATTTCCAATTTTGTTTGTCCAAACTGGTTTCATAGTAGCAATTTCATACAAAGTTGAATTAAATAGAATAAATGCAGTGTGGGCTAAACCTACCAAATCACAATACACAACTTTCAGTCTGTCCACCAACTTTGCAAAGATTCCTGTTGAGATGTTTCTGGCAAATTGGATTCCTCCTTGATGACAAACAAACCAAGTTTGCTTGTTTTTGCAAACTCATCAGAGGGTGTTGTGTTTGTGTATCTTGAACAAATCATTTCTAAGCTGGTGACATTCTCTGTTTGGAAGGTTGTTTAAAAGGTTATCAGAAGCTATTCCAAGTTTTCAGAGTATGGAGGGAGCAGGGTTTTTACAGCAACACACATGATTAAAAAATATCACACAGTGTTGGGAACATACCCCCAACATCTTTGATGAAAATGCTGCCTTCAAAAGCATACTTCTCTTTTAAAAAACAGTTTCTTTTCACTTTGCTTAAATGTCATCTTCACCTTGATTGGACATGTGTGGAACATCTTTTAAATAGAAATATTTGTTAGATAGCAAAATAGTGACAGCCACTTGTCATCTCTGGAAAGGTCAGCAAACCTGAAGCACTTGTCTTTTACAAAAGAAATGTAGAACCCATTGTTAAGTCTGTCACATCTTTTAAGCCCTTTGCTGTGAAATAACATATAAATCTGTATGGGACACAAGCAAGTTCCAAAGTGGGTCCCTTAGTCTGCTCAGGCTGCTGTAACAAAGTACCACAGACTGGGTGGCTTAAGCACTGGAAATTTATGTCTTACTGTCCTGGCAGTTGGGAAATCCAAGATCAATATGCGGGCAGATACGTGGTGTCTGTTGAGGGTCTGTGTGCTGGCTTGTGGATGGCTGTGTGCTTCTGCACTTCCGGTGGTTGATGGTCGTGGAGACAGCGTGGTCTCGTGTATCTTGCTCTTCTGATAAAGGCATGAAATCCATCAAGGGAGGTTCATGACCATGACTTCACCTAAACCTGAGGGTCTCCCAAGTCCTACCTTCAAATATCATCCACTGGGGGTTAGAACTTCAACATATGAATTTTGGGAACAAGCATCAGTTCATCACAGTCTCCTTCTATGATAAAGTATTATAAAAATTCTACTTCAGAGATGTCCCTAGCAGTCCAGTGATTAGGACTGAGCACTTTTATTGCTGCGGCCCCAGGTTTAATCTCTGGTCTGGGAACAAAGATCCTGCAAGCTGCGAGGTGCAGACCCCCCCTCAAAAGGCACACAAAAATTCAACTTCATCTTAAAGGTCTTAATCTTACATGTCTGGCCATATTGCTGACATCCTGTAGTCCTTGGCACACTTTTGGCTGCAACAAACCTACTGTAGGTCTTTGCCTATGAATGAGGAATGAGTGTGTTTTCCACGTAGTATTATCTTGACAGCCTCACCCCAGAATTCTCTTTTAATCTCATAAGATCTTGTATTTAATACCAAAAAGTCAGTTGTTGAGATTATATCTTTCCTTGCACATCTTTACTGTAGTTGCGCTCCGAAAGTACCTCTTGTGGATTTCATTACTGAAACCAATCTGTCAAACCCCAGACGCTGCAGCTTGTTAGCAACATCTGTGCTTGATCTGTTTATAACCTCCTGCACTGCCAGGCTCGTTCAAATGCTTGTCTCTTCAGTGGTGCATTCTCTGAGTGTCTGCTAACAAAGAAATGCGTTTTAGTTTGTGACTGTATTGTTCTCGGTGCATTATTTTAGTCATTTTTTATTGTTGTTGGAGGACGAGTGTTGTGCCAAAGCTAAGTGATTTTCTGTCCATTCCTAACAAGATTCTTGAAACTTTGCTGAGTACCTGACAGAGACTTTAAATACCCATGAAGAACATAAGGCTTTGTCTTCTTATTTCTGATGCTTTAAAAATATCTTTCTTTAAAAAAAATTTATTAGGATATAGTTGATTTACAATGTTTTGTTAGTTTTGGGTACACAGCAAAGTGAATCCGTTATACACATACACATATCTACTCTTTCTAGATTCTTTTCCCATATAGGCCATTACAGAGTATTGAGCAGAGTTCCCTGTGATAAGGACCTACTGTAAAAATGTCTTTCTAAACAGGATGGCCTCACTCAGCCATTCTCAATTTAAGTAAGTCCCACAGATAATGCTTGGAGAAATTTTTCTGAATTCCTCCAAGGAAAAAAGCAACACTAGCTAATACCATTCTGGACACCTAGGGAGAATGCAATCCACTGCATTTAGCTGATGCTTTAGGGCATTAGAACTTAATTTCCTGGAACTCTGGTTGAGAAGGACTCAAAAAGTCTTCAGTCAAAATATAACTTAGAAAGTGTCAGTCACTCAGTCGTGTCTCTTTGCGACCCTATAGACTATAGTTTGCCAGGTTCCTCTGTCCATGGAATTCTCCAGGCAAGCATACTGGAGTGGGTTGCCATTCTCTTCTCCAGGAGATCTTCCCAACCCAGGTCTCCCACATTGCAGGCAGACTCTTTACCATCTGAGCTACCGGAAAAGTCTGTTAGGCCTGTTATTAGTAATAGTAGATACAATTGATTAGGATTTGGTGCTTCCACTGCAGGGGCACAGGTTCCATCCCTGGCTGGAGAACTAAGATCTCACACATTCAAGGGTCAGTCAAAGGAAAAAAAAGACAGGATAGGTGCTCCAAAGCCCACGTTCTTGGCATCGTATCTCACAACTGCCCATGTAGTTTCCTCCTTACCACCTGGTGTTGTCAGGGTTTGTGTGGCTGTCTTCTCCACTGGACACCAGTTTTCTTGGAGAGGGACATCTCTCTTATTCAGCTTTGATTTTTCCATTAATTGAAAATGTTGTTTACTTTGGTAAAGCATCTGTGTATAGAAGTAAGTCAGTAAGTATTTTTTAAAATTAGATTGTTTAGATCTATAAACAAGACGCTAAAAATGTAGATGACAAGGTGGATGATCGAACTCAGAGGTAAACATTCTTCCTGTTGTCATTTAAGGTCTGGGTGTTTTGAAACAAAAATTCTTGCCATGCTCACCAAAGCTCTTCTCTCGACACCAGGCTGGACTCCACTCCAACCGGATGGAAGACCAAATTTAATTTAAATAATGGATTTAAGATTCTCAAGGACTTTCCTGAGTTTGCACAGGAATACGAAGAAAAAGACTGGCAGGGACTGTGTCTCCTGACAGTCCATCCTCCGACAGCACATCACTTCCCGGTGGTTTGTCGGACTATTTGCATTTAAGAAAAGCATCTGCTCACTTGGTCTCTGGAATTTGCCTTCATTCTCAACCCCATCCAGTCTGTCTCTCCCAGCATCTAAAAATATCATCTTATTTTTGCTCTCCTTTCAACTTGAAACAGACAGCCGATGCACACATTTCATACATTTATACCCAGAAGGCTGTGAGCAGAGGCGTGCAGAGCAAGAGTGTTTAATCTTGAGAAGGAAATAGAATGTGGACACACCCGGCACACTGCAGTGTTGTACCTCGGCTCTGGCTTGCACAGCCCCAATGCATGGTCGCAGCTGCCAAGACTTAGCTACGAAGCTCCGTCATCGTCCAAGTCCTGTTGATGGGAATAACTGAAGGTTTTCCTGCTCCATAGACTCTGGGTCTAGCCAAGCCACCAGGTCATCACTCGTGGGGCTACTGGTTCAATCTCGTTTGCCGACCCCGCTGGGGTAGCTATTTGATGACCAATTTACAGGGAGGAGAAATTGAAAGCCTTGTTCTCTGTTGGTGTCTTCCCTCCTCTGCTGGCCTTTGGGGCCTTTGGAACAAAGCTTTGGTGACTGCCAGCTCCTACTGGTCCCCAGAGTGACTTGATGGCAAGAGGGTCAATCACTGGCAAATCCGTCCCTTCTCAGGCTGTGAGCTATGTCCCTGTGCACTGGGGCTTCTGCCTAAACCATGGGAAATCCTGAGGGCGTAAGTCCTGGGCCCAGGGGTGGTGTCACTAGCAGGAGTTGAATGTCCCTAGGAGGGTCAGGCAATTCAGTAATTATCAGGTAATTCAATATTTACTGTCCATCCCCATGGCCCCAGAAACCGGGCTCCTGTAGTAAGAACCTGTGCGTTTGCTCTTTTCTCAGAGTTTTCAAGAAAAGGCAACATTTGTGATATCTTCCCTCACGTACTCCAGTGATCTGAAGATGGCAGGTGGGCCATTCTTACATTTTACAAGGTGGCGTGGCTAATTCCTCTTTCCCTCCCCCTCTCTCCTTCCCCTCCCCCTCCCCCTCCCTCCTTCCCTCCTCCTTCCCTACTCTCCCTTCCCTTACTTTTTTCTCTCTCCTCCTCCATTTTCAGTGAGTTTTGGTCAAAAACAAAAACGCCTATGGCCTCTCAGGCACTGCTGGTTGAAGTCACATCTTTATTAGATGTAGTTTACATATATATGGCTTCCCTGGTGGATCAGATGGTAAAGAATCTGCCTGCAGTGCAAAGGACCCGGGTCCTGTCCCTGGGTCAGGTAGATCCTCTGGAGAAAGGAATGGTGACCGGCTCCAGTATTCTGCCTAGAGAATTCCATGGACAGAGGAGCCTGGCGGGCTTCAATAATATTAAAACAAATATGAAAAATAAAAATATAATGATCAAAGAGCTTGCTTATGTGTTTTTCCCCCCATACCTTGGCCGTGGGCAGAGAGAGGAATTATTGCCAGGCACCAACTGCCCACTGAGTTTAGCAGGCTTCCCTAACCTGTAGGTCTCACCTCATTTTCTCATCCTCAGACCCAAAGTCGTTATTCCCCTGTCTCTCTAATCCCACATCACAGGCGTTAAGGCAGCCTCCCTTGAACTTTCCCATCTGCCAAGATCCCTAACACTGTGTCTCCTTGGATGTAACTGCTGGCTTGCAGTCTGAGCCTTGGTAGGGTTGTTGTAGCCTCTAGTGTGTGTTATGGGCCTTGAAGAAAAACCACAGCTCTTTAGGTGTCTACATGTCCCTGTGGCATCTGAAATCGCCAGATTACCCAACTCTTTTGGACAGTGGTATTGAACGTTCCTACTCAAGTGTTAGAGTGGATACAGCTTACTCATGCATGTTTGTAATCCACTAGAGATCTCTTCAAGAAAATTAGAGATACCAATGGAACATTTCATGCAAAGATGGGCTCAATAAAGGACAGAAATGGTACGAACCTAAAAGAAGCAGAAGATATTAAGAAGAGGTGGCAAGAATACACAGAAGAACTATACAAAAAAGATCTTCATGACCCAGATAATCATGATGGTGTGATCACTCACCTAGAGCCAGACATCTTGGAATGTGAAGTCAAGTGGACCTTAGGAAGCATCACTAAGAACAAAGCTAGTGGAGGTGATGGAATTCCAGTTGAGCTATTTCAAATCCTGAAAGATGATGCTGTGAAAGTGCTGCACTCAATATGCCAGCAAATTTGGAAAACTCAGCAGTGGCCACAGGACTGGAAAAGGTCAGTTTTCATTCCAATTCCAAAGAAAGGCAATGCCAAAGAATGCTCAACTACCGCACAATTGCACTCAACTCACCCACCAGCAAAGTAATGCTCAAAATTCTCCAAGCCAGGCTTTAACAATACATGCACTGTGAAGTTCCAGATGTTCAAGCTGGATTTAGAAAAGGCAGAGGAACCAGAAATCAAATTGCCATCATCTGCTGGATCATTGATAAAACAAGAGAGTTCCAGAAAAACATCTATTTCTGCTTTATTGACTACACCAAAGCCTTTGATTGTGTGGATCACTACAAACTGTGGGAAATTCTTCAAGAGGGAATACCAGACCACCTGACCTGCCTCCTGAGAAATCTGTATGCAGGTCAAGAAGCAACAGTTAGAACTGGACATGGAAAAACAGACTGGTTCCAAATTGGGAAAGGAGTACATCAAGGCTGTATATTGTCACCCTGCTTATTTAACTTATATGCAGAATACATCATGCAGAATGCCGGGCTGGATGAAGGTTAGGCTGGAATCAAGATTGCCAGGAGAAATATCAATAATGTCAGATATGCAGATGACACCACCCTTATGGCAGAAAGTGAAGAAGAACTAAAGAGCCTCTTGATGAAAGTGGAAGAGAAGAGTGAAAACATTGGCTTAAAACTCAGCCTTCAGAAAACTAAGATCATGGCATCCAGTCCCACCACTTCATGGCAAATAGATGGGGAAATAATGGAAACAGTGACAGACTTTATTTTCTTGGGCTCCAAAACCACTGCAGATGGTGACTGCAGCCATGAAATTAAAAGACACTTGCTACTTGGAAGAAAAACTATGACCAACCTAGATAGCATATTAAAAAGCAGAGACCAACAAATATCTGTCTAGTCAATGCTATGGTTTTTCCAGTAGTCATGTATGGATGTGAGAGCTGGACTGTAAAGAAAGCTGAGCACCAAAGAATTGGTTCTTTTGAACTGTGGTGTTGGAGAAGACTCTTGAGAGTCCCTTGGTCTGCAAGGAGATCCAACCAGTCCATCCTAAAAGTAAACAGTCCTGAGTATTCATTGGAAGGACTGATGCTGAAGCTGAAGCTCCAATACTTTGGCCACGTGATGTGAAGAACTGACTCATTGGAAAAGACCCTGATGCTGGGAAAGATTGAGGGCAGGAGAAGGGGATGACAGAGGATGAGATGGTTGGATGGCATCACTGACTCAATGGACATGAATTTGAGTAAACTCTGGGAGTTGGTGATGGACAGGGAGGCCTGGCATGCTGCAGTCCATGGAGTTCCAAAGAGTTGGACACGACTGAACTACTGAACTGAACTGAACTGAACTAGGCCAGGCTCTCCTCACGGCTCCTGTGAACCAGGGAACCAGCAGCCAGCACTGCTTCAGGAGAGGTCATCAGACAGTTGACCTTGAAGTCTTGAAGAATGGGCCCAACGTTTGCGTTTTCTTTTGTGTTTAATGATTGCATTCCATTTTTTTCTTGACATAAATTGTGGACACCAGAGATCTATCTATGTGGTGATTTTTCAAGTTGCTTCTTGTTTAAAAAATAAAACCAAAAAAAACGAAGAAACAAAACCTGCCATAGTCCTTCTTCAAATGCTGCATAAATTAGAAGCACAAACTCTAGAGACAGTTGAGGGCTGGGTTGTGGGGCAGCAGAGACAGAGTCTCCCAGAGCCCACTCAGCCCCTCCTGTGGGGCCCCCTAGGGCCTGATGTTCAGGTCCATTTGGGGGCTCTCAGGACCTGAGATCAGAACACCTGGGGTCTTGCCCCATCTTTTCATCTGCAGTCTCGGGAGAGTGAAGCGACCAGCTCAACTCAATCTGGCCAAAATGGCAAAGAACGTTGAGACTCTCCCTCAACATGAAGGAGGGCTCTTACTTCCGTCACATGAGGAATTCTGGTTTTCCATCTTGCCGCAACATTTTCAATATATTTCTCCTTCTCTGTGTGCTTTTTGAGTTCTTGAAGTCCAGCTTCTCCCCAGACATTGGTATCCTTTTTTTAGGTCTGCACTAGAGCAAGGTGCAGGAAAATTAGTCCCGATGCTGGGGCTCTCCTCAAGGAACAGACCTGGGGGTCTAATCCTTTAGGTGAATTTCTTCACCTATTTCATTTTCTCATCCATAAAATGGGATAATAAGGCCTTTGATATTTTGATGGATCTATTGTGAGAAGATAAGGGGCATGTGAAAAATGGTAAGATGGTGCCAGGGTGTAGAAAAGGGCACACATGTGTGTTAACCCTGAGATAGAGACTGGAAGCTGCTGGCAGGGGCAGGGAAGTCCCATGACCCAGAGAGCTTGGCTTCACTGGTCTCTGTTGGACATTGAAGGGAGACACCCCCCAGGACGAGGCTAGACTCTGTCTATCACATGTCGGGGGGAGAAGGGACCATCCTCAGTGAGAGCAAATGTGAATAAGAAGCCAGGTGGCCTCGAGAAGAGTTCTGACCAAAGAGTTAGGGAGAAATTCATCCCTTGGATTTTCAAATAAGGTGAAGCAAGGTTGTAACTGGCTGTCATTTCAGACCCACGAGCAAGGAAGCATGGTCCCCACCGGAAAGGACTGCCAGAAGGAGGCTGTGGAGAGTGGTTCTCAAAGTGTGGTCCCCAGACCAGCAGCAACTGTGTCCCCTGGGAACTTGTTAGCAATGCCAGTTCTCAGGCCGCACCCCAGAACCATGGAATCAGAAGCCCTGGAGCTGGGGTCCAGCCATGTGAGTCCCGGCAGGAGCTCCAGGCGATTCTGGTGCTGCCGAAGCATGAGAAGCACTGCTGTGCAGGAGGTGGGGTCTGCTCAGCACAGGCCTGTGGCCAGTCCTTGGCCAGCACACCCACGCAGGCCTCACTTCAGAGAAAAATTACCAGGCACAGTCTATCTGTTCATTTTCCAGGCCTCAACGCGGGACTCCCCATTGGTCTCCCTCCCTCCACACCAGGTTCTCACAGTTTTTCCAATCTGGCCCCGGACCTGAGGAGCCCTGTGAAGATGCCATCGTCTTTAGGTGTGTGACAGAATCTGGTGGCTCTCGTTCCCAAGCAGACCCTGCATCTCCCGACCCTCTCTATAGAATCAGGGACAATCTGTGGCAAAGTCGAGGACATCTGTGTAAAATGGTCCCTTTCACACAGGTTCTGAGCTGCTGGAGGAAGTTCTACGCGGTTCTCTGTCTGCCCACCCTGAGTTCCCGGGGTTTCTCAAGTTAGGAAGTTGGTGTAGTAAGAAATGGAGTTTATGAGCTGGCTGGCAGCTGAAATGACTTCCCAGTTGGCCTTGGGAAATACTAAATCATCGGTAGCAGAAAACTTATTCCTGCTTTTCTTTGCCAAGTGTTCCAATGCCATGGTAAAATTCAGTGTCTTTAAGGGATATCCAAGATCCCCCGCCACCTGCCACTCCGTTAGTCCTCCTCGTCCCTCTAGAAGCTCCTGGCCAGGCAGCCATCCATCCAATATCACTAATTTCCCACCCCAATTTCCCCTTCTCTTGGTTAACAAAGCCCGAAGCACCAGTCTTGTTTTACAATAAAATAAATTAACACTGCTTCAGCCAATGTAATTTTTAAAAAAGACATCAGCTTAATTATTTTATAAAAACAAAAGTGTCACTGTTTACATTAACACTAAAAGAGCTCCCCCTTCCCACCAAAAAAAGAAAAAAGTACTACTAAAGGGACAGTCCTCACCTGTGGCCACAGACATCCTGGCTGAGGGTGGCAGACGCTGTTGTTGACTCACGTTCACCCACCTTCCTTGCCAACAGAATCACTATCTTGTTTCTCTTGGCGAAGGGAGGCCTTCCGGAGGGCTGGGGGATAGCCTGCTTTCCCAGTAGAGATTGCTGTGTGGGCAGAAGCGTCTGTACCTTCTGCCCTTAAAAACAGCTGAATGAAGACAGGATGCTGAGGCTGTGGCTGGTCCCCTGGGACCCGGAGAAGACAGAACCACAGAGGGGGTGCCCCTAAGCTGCTGAGCTGACCCCCAACACCTGTGCTCAGGGTTTTCAATAAAGATATGGGCTTTGTGGCCAGGGGTTGGTATTTACCCTCTAAAGAGATATTGAAACGCTTATACTTAGCCTAGGGCCTACAGGTTGGCGGAGAGGGAGTTCAGTCACTCAGTTGTGTCTGACTCTTTGGGACCCCATGGACTGCAGCACAGCAGGCTTCCCTGTCCTTCACCAACTCCCGGAGCTTGCTCAAACTCATGTCCATTGAGTCAATGATGCCATCCAACCATCTCATCCCCTGTCATCCCCTTCTCCTCCTGCCTTCAATCTTTTCCAGCATCAGGGTCTTTTCAAATGAGTCAGTTCTTCGAATCAGGTGGCCAAAGTATTGGAGCTTCAGCATCAATTCTTCCAATGAATATTCAAGACTGTTTACCTTTAGAATGGACTGGTTGGATCTCCTTGCAGTCCAAGGGACTCTCAAGAGTCTTCTCTAATACCACAGTTCAAAAGCATCAATTCTTTGTTGCTCAGCTTTCTTTATAGTTCAGCTCTCACATCCATACATGACTACTGGGAAAACCATAGCTTTGACTATATGGAGAGGGAGGGGTGGGTTTTAAGAGGGATGCAAACTTGTTTTCTGTCAAAACACAGGGGAAGGAGAGGACATATGTATACCTATGGCTGATTCATGTTGATGCTTGACAGAAAGCAACACAATTCTGTAAAGCAATTATTCTTCAATTAAAACTAAATTAATTAAAAACAAAGGGGATGTACACCATGTTTTAAGAGTAAAAGAGGAACTGGAATAAACTAAAACAACCCAATCCAGTGGCAGGACAGTTAGCTTGGCTAAGGGCTGTGTGAGACTCTGATCCCCAAGGCTGCCCGGGACTAGGTCTGACCGTGGAAGGAGTCACAGTGGAGGGGGCATCCTTGGTGACCACCACAGCGGCTGAGGTCCGGAGGACAGGGGTTTCAGCACAGTGCGGGTGGGGTCGGGGACTGCAGAATGAGCGGTGGGAGAGGGGAGGCGTCTCCTGTCCCCAGGAGGCCGGGCTCGGACATCTTTGAAGTAGAAGGGGGAACATGGGCCAGTTTCAGTGATTTGCTGGTGAAGGTCACGCCAGCGACTGTTTCATCATGCAGGTCTTCAGCCCTGGAACAGCCGCTACCTGGCATGGTTTGGGAAAACGGTGGATGCCCTGTGTTTGTCCTCATCTCTCCAGCGAGCTTGTAAGAGCCTTGAAGGCAGGAATCGTCAGCCATGTTTCTCTGATTACCCTGTGTGAAAGTTAAGTGAAAGTCGCTCAGTCATGTCTGACTCTGCGACCCCATGGACAGTCCATGGAATTCTCCAGGCCAGAATACTGGAATGCATAGCCTTTTCCTTCTCCAGGGGATCTTCCCAACCAAGGGATCAAACCCAGGTCTCCTTCATTGCAGGCAGATTCTTTACCAGCTGAGCCACAAGCGAAGTCCTATTACCCTGTGTGGAGGACATCAAACATTCGATTGTTTAATTCAGCGAATAAGGCTAACTGAGTCCCTGCAAACTAAGGGAAACCCCAGGGGGTACACCCAGGGGTGTCTGTGCTGATCTGTCTCAACCAGCAGGGGGCAGGAGAGGAAGCCCTTTTGCAGAGCCTGGACCACTCTGAGACATTGCCTGGAGTCTCAGAGACCAGGCTCTGCAGCCCACCTAAGGCTAAGAGGGAGGCAGTGATGGGAATAGTGATTACTTGTGATTACTTCTTAGCCATAAGCTTGGGCATGGGTTTTATTCTTTCCTTCTTGCCAAGGCATTCTGAAATGGAAAATCACTCAGTCATGCTAATTGTGACAGCCTGAGACCTCCATCAAATTACTGCAGAGCTTGTGCTCTGGGCAACCCTGCCTTTAAAACTGAAAAATGCCTTCTTAGATTAGTACAATGATGAACATCATCTTTAGAATAAAAACGCCCCAGGGGGCTTCCGAGAAAACAGCTCTTTACTGTGGGTGCTTTTCTGCTGCTTCTCCATCACCACTCCCATTCACCTTGGTCAAGAGTAATTGTGATATGATTGAATTTTCCCTGGGTCATGGGGATGGTGGGGGAAATCTGCTCAGTGTATGAGCCAGAGCTTCAGGTTGTACCAGTTTCTCAGTCCTTGGGCAGTTGTACTGGACAAGTTCATCATACAGGTTTTGAGAAACAGTCACATTCCTTAATCTCATGCTCAATTTTCTCAACCTTTTACATTTATTCACTTCTAAGCGTGGTTGTGTATTGAATAGGAAACTCTCAAATCTCTGTTTTCCCATGGCTGTTGCTGTAAGTTATTCCCATTAGTGGTGGTGGTGGGGGTGAGCTCACGTATGCCACCGAGAAGCAGCTGGCAGAGATTCGGCAGCACATGCAGGGTGTAGGGGATTTGCTGGTGTTCGGGATGGGTAAGGGGCCTGTCTGTACAAGCTCTGAAGAGTCAGAGAAAGAGCTAACAACCCAGTAGGTCTTCTTCATGGGAGGCCCCATAATTAGTGTGCCAGCTTGAACTCCCATGAGATCGCCTGCTCGGAGGGTCCACTGCTTTATTTTGGAGTTATATCCTCCGTGTTTGAGGGAAATAGGAAAGTCAATACATTTAGTTGAAAACCAGCAACCCTGCACTGTTCAGTCAATAAGACTTTATCGAACATTTCCTAAGTGCTGGTCAACGTCTGGATCCTGGGAAAGTGTAGACTGGCTAAATGGATGGGGCCATGGAGTTATGGCTGTGGATTTTCATTCCAAAGTTTCCAGCTCATGGCGTTAGGCGGTTTGTGTCTCCGTCCCTCCTCCTCAGTAACCATGGAAACCATGTGGCTAAGATGGCAGCATCCTAAGGTGAAGGATTTGGGCTCTGGAGTTACCACATGCAGAAGAGCTGCTCACGAAGCCACTGGCTCATCTCACGCTGCGGGGTGGGTGAGGTAAAACTGTGATTGTGCTAAAACAGGGAGACTTCAGCTCTGTCTGTTACCACTGCAGAACCACAGCTGAAACCAGCGTGTCATGACCACCTCCTGCCCCCTGTCCCTGTGGTCTGCTGAGCCCTCCTCCTCCAGGTTTCCCTGCTGCCTGGATCCCTGCCCCCTTAGTGCCCTCAGCCAACCTCTAAGGGCAGGATGGACCTCTGGCCCCACCCTTGCCCCCATCTCTCACCTCTGTCTGTAGCCCGAGTCTCTTGCCAACTGCAGGAATCCCTGAAACCCCTGCACAGACACCCTGCAAGTCAGATGTGAAACTTAGAGGATAGAGGTCAGAGTTAGGCAATGTTACGGAGAACACAAGTAGACACATCCCACTTTGTGCCTCACAGCCTCTGAGCTGGAAACCAGGGTGTCCCAGCAAAGACAGCCTTGTACACTATCCTGTAATGACAGGAAGCATGGTGGCCAGGCATAGCAGAGTGAGCCCAAGGTGAAGGGCGTTTGTCTTATAACAACTGTCTTTCCTGATATTTTCAGACAGAAGAGTATTTTTTTGGGATGTGTTCTGATAGACCACTAGCCTGCAAGATGCTCCATGAGGGTTGCCCTTGGAGCAGGTTAGCTGGGTCTACACCACACAAAGCATTCCCATTGTAAGACTCAGCGTGTGCCTCAGTGCATCTGGTCTTTGAGACACCCTACAATAAAACAGGCTATAACTTGGTTTCACCAAAAGTGTTTAACCCTCAGCACATCTTCTTCTGTTCACTAACAGTAGGAAGAAATTTAGGGAAATGACCAAAATAGAGTATTTATCCTTATTCGCACAAGCTCTGACTTTCATAGCATCAGCTGGAGCTAGACTGTAACAGGAGGTCTACACCCATTGTTGGGAACAGTGGAGAAAGTATAATTCTTTATGGAGGATGCTTCAAGTGAATTTCATAGCTTCATACTGTTGTCTACTAATGATGATTCATAGGAAATAATGTAACTAAGTTCAGTTACATTAATAAAGTGAAACTATTTTCCTTTTCATATAAGACTATCAAGGACTGTTCACTTGATGGGAAGGGATCATTTGTACATAGTTATACCTCACTTTTCACAAAATGTATTCTGAAAAAGTGTGTAAATGAACCTATTGAAAATAGCATCTTGTTTTCTCATTGATCAGTAATGTTTTCATCTCAGTTCATCCCAATCTGGTATTAATTTACTTTTCCCATCTTTAATCCCCTTCATATTTCACTTCGTTAGCTAATAATCAATAAACTCCTAAAGGCACAGAGAAACTTAGCTATGAATCTTTAAGCAAATCATCACTCTCTCTAGATATCTAGATTTGGATACAGAGCCTTTCCTATTATCAACATTCAATAAATATTTTCTAAATGAATAAGTGAATTTTTTTCTTTAATTTTTAGTTGGAAGTCATTCCACATTTTTAGAAGTGAGAGTACATACGAAAAGCATAGATATAAAATTTTATTAGGATTGTTATTTCTTGGCCTTCCCCAATCAATAGAAATAGACAAGAAGCCAGACAGGAAATTCAGGCAAGGTTTTATTGGGGGCCCCACTGCAGCCAGGGTGGAGAGAGGGGAGCGAGAAGTTAACAGGTTCTTTGCTCACTCCCAGAGGTGGGGGGCACGTTGATTCCTTGTTTGGGATAAGGGTAGGGGTGTGTCCAGAGGTGGCTGGAGGGACAGCTTCAGTGGTTTGCCCACCCCTCTGGTGGTATTGTGTTCAGAGGGCATGCATAGCACTCTGCTTTTGCTTTCAACAGCTTGTTTTTGATCCAGGCTCCTCAGAAGTGGCAGTTGAGTTTTTTCCCCATCTCCTTGTATCTTTTGGGTCCAGAATTAGCCCCAACTATGCATGCACACAGTTATTTTCAGTCCCATACAGTTTCTTTGCATTTTGTTGCTGGAGGATAGGTGTGTCCAGGTGCAAGCAAAGGGTCTCAGGTCCCAACCTGTCTCAGGATTGCTCAGGAAGTTCTCCTGGAAAGCAGTTTCAAGTCAACAGTGCCGTTATGTGGTCAGGTTAGGGCCAGAAAATGAAATATACCAAGGTTCTAAAGCAAAACAGGAAAGGGGAGCATGTTTCTCTCAAGCCACAGGCCAGGTAATGAATGTCCACTGGAGTCATTCCATTCTTGGTGTTAACTCTGCGTCACGTGGCATCTCTCGTCCACCTCGTGTGTGCCCAGCTCGCGAGCATCTGGGTGGGTCTCGCTGTCCACCAACAGCTCTGCCTTCAGAGTCATGCGTCTCTTGGTAGACCAAGCACTGAGGGGATAGAAGGCGGGGTCACCAGGGTTTGACCACGACCACTGGCCTGGGCAGGGGGCAGAGGTCATCTCCTGCCCTGTTCTGCCCTCCCAGCTGGACCACCTCCTCCATCCTCCATCGCCCGAGGGAAAAAGAAGGCCTGGGTCTCTCAGTAGCAGGACCCTCCCTGTTCACCATCCTGCTCCAGCCCAGAATCCTTCTGGGAGTTCAGGCTGGCCCGGCTCCCTGTTTCCTGGCAGCGGCTCTCAGCTGGGACCCAGTGTCCAGATCTGAGAAAGGATCCAGAAATGTCAGCTGTTTACCTGGTTCAGGTGTTTCTCCTTGGTGATGCTGGAGGGATGCTTTTATTTTATCCTTTACATTTTCTGTTGGGATATAACAGACAGAAAATGCCTAACGTGCCTCTAGGAATGTATTGCTCGGCAAAACTCTGCATGCTGTCATCTATGCCAGCCAGCTTGCAAATACCACAGCAAAATAACAAAAGCTGCAGACTGAGCGGCTTAAACAACAGAAATATTTTTCTCGAAGTTCTAGAGACTGACCGTCCAAGATCAAGATGCCAGCAGGGTCTGTGGCTGGTGAGAGCTCACCCTTGGGTTGCAGACAGCCACCTCTCACTGAGCCCCCACAAGGCAGAGAGAGAGAAGAAAGAATGAGGCTTGGGGAGTCTCTTCTTGCATACGTGTGTACTAAGTCGCTTTAGCTGTGTCCGACTCTTTGCTATCCCATAGACTGTAGCCTGCCAGGCTCCTCTGCCCATGGAATTCTCCAGGTGAGAAGACTGGAGTGGGTTGCCATTCCCTTCTCCAGGGGATCATCCTGACCCAGGGATCAAACCTGTATCTCTTATGTCTCCTGCATTGGCAGGCAAATTCTTTACTACTAATGCCGCCTGGGAAGCCAATATCTCTACTAATTAGAGTATAAAACACCACAACAGCAGGAGCTTTTATCTGTTTTGTTCACAACTGTATTCTTAGTGCCTAAAATAATGCCTGGCACATAGTAGGTGGCCAGTCAATATGTGCAGAATAAATGAATCAATGATGAAATTATTAAGTAAGCAGTTCCTCATCCGTTATTCTGCAAAGGGAATTCTGTTTTTATGAGTTTCATATATTTTAAAAAAGCATCAAGTCATAGGGCAGCTTTTCAATAATTGAAATGGAGATGAATACACAATAAAAACAGGGGAAATTCTTTCCACATCATCCCCCTCCTTCCTCCAGAGGTGCACCCAGTTAAGTTTGCTTGGTATCCTTTTCAAGACTTTTTAATCTAGTTACATATATATGTCTCAAATAGATATAAAGTTTTGTTTTATTTTAGGTTTCAGTAAATAGCAAAAGGCAGGAATCTGTAGTCTTTATATAGTTAGATATATCATTTTCTTCATGGCACTGGAGATTATGTCTGGCATAAGATCTTTATGGCCCTTATATTCTTGTTTTTTAATAGATGATTTTCTCTTGGGAGCTTTTAGAATCTTCCTCTTCATCCTTATTGGCTAGAAAATTACCAGCATAGGTCTAGATGTGATTTTAAAGTTACGCTTATGAAGTTATCGTGCTTAGCATTTGTTTTTAAATCTCAAGATGCATGCTGTTTTTCAGTACAGATTAATTTTCTATTCACATTTCTTTGATTATTTATTCCTTGCCATCTTCTCTGATCCTTCCCTCTGGACTTCTATCAGAATTCCTCCAACATTTTCCCTACAGAGCTCTCGATTCAAGTTCTTATATTTTTCATCTCGTTGTCTTTCATCCATGTGTTTTGGCTACTGAGAATTTGATAAAGAAGAAAGATAGTAAATAAAAACATTTAGTGGTCTGCTACATGGGTTATCTGCTCACATATATCTTTTGCAGGGTGCATGTTTTTCAAGAAAACAGTCATCTCTTTATCACATAAAGACTTTATATCAGCTGGGGCTTCCCAGAGCTTGAAATTTATTTAAAATTATTTAAAATTAAAAAATTTAAAGCCAAACCCATGGCTTGTTGAAATCCCAAGACCACCCCAAGATGCCTGTGAGTTCCAAGTGTGCTCAAATTCTGGTGACCTTCTTTCACTGGGGTCATTGCCTTGTTGCATCAAGTATTTTCCTCCTTGTGCTTGTCCAGGGGAGAAATAATCCCTTCTTCAGTTTAAAAGTGGCCTTCTCCTAGAGCCTATTATACAGAGTGAAGTAAGACAGACGAAAACAAATATTGTATATTGCGCATATACAGGCACTCTAGAAAGATGGTACTGATGAGCCTATTTGCAGGGCAGCAGTGGAGACTAGACACAGAACAGACCTGTGGACACAGTGGGGGAAGGAGAGGCTGGGACGAATGGAGAGAGCAGCATGGAAACATGTACATATGTAAATAGATAGCCAGCGGGGATCTGCTGCATGACTCAGAGCTCAAATTGGTGCTCTGTGACAACCGAGAGGGGTGGGATGGGATGGGAGGTGGGAGGGAGGTTCAAGAGGAAAGGGGCACAGGTATACCTATGGCTGATTCATGTTGCTGTATGGCAGAAACCAACACAAAATTGTAATTATCCTCCAATTAAAGATAAATAATTTTTTTAAAAAGTGGAAGTGTTAGTTGCTCAGTCGTGTCCAATTCTTTGCGACCCCATGGACTGCAGCCCCACTGGCTCCTCTGTCCGTGGGATTCTCCAGGCAAGAATACTAGAGTGGGTTGCCATTTCCTCCTCCAGGGGACCTTCCTGACCCAGGGATCGAACTCGGGTCTCCTGCACAGTGAGCGAATTCTTTACCATCTGAGTCACTCACACAAAACCTTGGAGGATGTTACTAAAGAGCTGGTGAAAGAAAAGTGAAGTCGCTCAGTTGTGTCCGACTCTTTGCAACCCTATGGACTGCAGCCTACCAGGATCCTCCATCTATGGGATTTTCCAGGCAAGAGTCCTGCAGTGGGTTGCTATTTCCTTCTCCAGGGGATCCTCCCAACCCAGGGATCGAACCTGGGTCTCCCACATTGTAGGCAGTCACTTTACCGTCTGAGCCACCAGGGAAATCCTAAACAGCTGGTGAGTCATTGCCTAATGGGTCACACCACAAACAATTTAATCCTCTGTGTCTTCATTCCTTTTCTTCAAGGTCCTTTCCAAACACTCAGCTGCTGGGGCTCCTCCATGACCCGCCCTTCCCACAGCATCACGGAGTCCTCCCCTTGTCCTCTCTTTTCCCCAAAGTTTCCCCTCCACTAAACAAAGTCACTCAGCTGCCTGTAGCTTATGCTCCTAAAAGAGCATCACAAAGCATTTCTGCATCCAGAGCAAAGAGCTTCTCCTAACAGGATCCATTCTCTTTAAAAGGCAGTTTGAGTTATAAGTCATATTTTGTTCTGTTTCACATGGCTAGAGATGCTATTCAATAATATTTTTCAAAATTTTTATTGAAATAAAGTTTGAAAGATTGAAGGCAAGAGGAGAAGGGGACGACTGAGGATGAGCTGCAGTTCATGGGGTCACAAAGAGTTGGACACGACTGAGTGATTGAACAAAAACAATAATTGAATCATTTTAACATTCCAAACATGGCAAGGACCTTAAAACTTTCTAGCAAAATAACTGTAGCTAATTACTCGTCTACAACTTGAGTCTGTTTTTTTACAACCTCCCACCAAGTCCATATTTGATCTGCTAATACCATAAAGTATCACCGTGCACGGCTGACACACAACTGGTTTATTGTGGCTTTTAGTTTTTTTTCCCAGAGAAGTAAAATCGATAGTGCTAGGTGACTGGGTTGGAGAAGGCAATGGCACCCCACTCCAGTACTCTCGCCTGGAAAATCCCATGGACAGAGGAGCCTGGAAGGCTGCAGTCCATGGGGTCGCTGAGGGTCGGACATGACTGAGGGACTTCACTTTCACGCATTGGAGAAGGAAATGGCAACCCACTGCAGTGTTCTTGCCTGGAGAATCCCAGGGACAGGGGAGCCTAGTGGGCTGCCGTCTATGGGGTCGCACAGAGTCAGACACTACTGAAGTGACTTAGCAGCAGCAGCAGCAGGTGACTGGGTAGTGATGAGGAGTAACTATGGGAAGTGATGGAGAAACTCTGAGGTTCTCTAGTGACTGGGAAGAGAGTGTATCTCTTAGGAATTACATTTGACCGCAAATAGTAACGACTTTATAAAGTAGAGGCTTAGTTGTCACCTGTGACAGGAAACCTGGAGGTGGGCAGTTCAGACTAGTTCAGCATACTGAGACATCTTCTGTGACCCAGGGCCCTTCTCTATGCTTTTCCTTCCCCAGCGTGTGACTCTGGGTCTTATAAGGTGGCTGCAATAGCTCCAAGCATCACTTGCTTATATATTATTGGCTAGTAGGTTTGCATGACTACACACAGCAGTGAGTCACTGGAGATTAAGTTTTTAGCTTCCATAGACTCTGATGTAGAGGCAAGCAAATGAGTGTGTGTGCTCAGTCGTGTCCGCCTGTTTGCAACCCCTGTGGACCGTAGCTCTCCAGGCTCCTCTGTCCATAGAATTTTCCAGGCAGGAATACTGGAGCAGGGGCCCATTTCCTACTCCAGGGAATCTTCTGGACTCAGGGATTGAACCTGTGTCTCTTGAGTTTCTTGCATTGGCAGGCAGACTCCTTACCACTGCACCATGAAGTGGGGGGTGGGATATAAATAGGATCCAGGTGAGCTGATGCCCAGGGTCTCCCACATGTCATGATGACTTCCAGAGACAAGGGGGCATAGGAGAAAGCATGTGCTTTGGCACAGAAGATAGATGTATTTGGGGGCATATTGAATTTAAGCTGTGGTCAGGGTTATCCCAAGAGACTGGTGGTTGGAGCTGCTCCAGGCTAGCCCATTTTATTATTTGCTTACATAAAAGTGGCATAGGTGGAAACTCTTTAAGACATAGGTCTGCCCAGCCAGAATTTTCATCTCCTTAACCTTCGTGACTATCAAAAAATATACGCTGGACATGTAACTCAAAGTGGACCAACAAGACTCATTTTTAAGGATTTGGGAGAGTATTGGCCAAAGGAAATATTTTTTACTTGACCGTTGTTATTTGGGATAGAAGTGGATATGCTGGGAGCCACTTTGCTACTGTATGGCAAGATGGTGACAGGAGGGTGCATCTACCGGCTGGCCAGTGGACCCAATAAGCTGGCATGAGGCCTGAGAAGGCAGATTCTCCTGGGCGCACGAGACTGGGTTGGTTCCTCCACAGTCTAGGACACCTGGCTTTCTTAGAGCTGCAGTGTCAATAACAGAACAAATAATGTTTCATTAGACGTTTTGTAATTTCTTACAAATGCTTAACCATTTTTACAGAAGGCAGATTCCACGCAAGATTTGAGAAAAATAACATCCACAGTAGATACTGCAGTATTGTTTTTAGCAAAACCTGGCAAAAATGTAAACAGCCAACAACAGTAGAATGGACTCGTGAATTATGGCATGCCCATGCGTGAGCGTGTTATGTAAACTTTAAAAATTATGTGTCATATAGCCTTAAAGATTATATGTCAAACAACTTTTAGTGGCAATGGAAAATGCTCATGATAAAATGTTAATACAAAATTACATAAACAGTATTATTCTATTGCTATTTTTTAAACAAACCTTAATTTGCAGATAGAAGAGATGGGAATGAAATACCTCAACAAATAATGTTTTTCTCTGGTTGGTGAGATTATGAATAATTTTAATTTTCTTCTTTATCCTCCCTATATTTTCCAATGAGTTCCTACTTTCATGATCATGAAAAAACCCAACATTACTTGTTTAAAAAGATATACCATATCTGGTTATCATTTCAAATCCATCCTTAACAGTAAATGGTCCTTCCCTTTCCTCAGCACATGGGGCATTCCACTGTGAATTTGGTTTGAGTCTGTATCCAAGGTCATCTTTTTTGTTGGATTATAGATTCCTTGAGGGTGGGGCCCTGCCTTGGTCCTTCCTGATGCCACACTGCCCTGAAATCTGAATCAACCTTGAAATCTGATACAGATTTGTTGAGTTGAATTGCTGTGTGCAGCCCAAGCTGATATAATTGAGTGCCACAGCGGGGGCACCTGGGCAGGAGGGGAGGGGTGGCACCTCTTCATGGCACGGAAGTGAAGATTCATGAGTGAGCAGAGGTGGGGTCCTCTGGCGGTGCTTGGACCACAGGAAGTGTGCAGAAGCATTTGCTTTGACAGAGGCTCTGTCAGAGGCTGTCATCAGCCTCTGTGTGGGGACGGCGCCCCGTGCTCTGTGGCCGTGCACCCGAGTCTGTGTGCAGGCGCCTCTCACCTCCCACATTCTGCCTTTCATCATCTCACTCCAAACTACTTTACCCTCTGGGATCATAAGCCCCCTGAAATTGGAGGTTTATTAAACTGTATATCCCCTTCGATCCATCGCACCCGGCAGGTACTACATAAAGCCTGTTTAATTAGCTTTAAAATAATGTGTTTACTTTTCCTCCCAGGTGCCTTAATTTTTCTTTTTAAATCACAGCATCCCTTAAACCTTAGTGTAAACGTTCTCTGCTCTCTGCAAGCCAGTTCCCAGAGAAAAGCACTCTTGGCTTCAAGACTCGAGAAACTGAACAAGAGGTCATTGGTCCAGGCACACAGCTGGGCACCAGGAGAGACACACTTAAGCCGACATCCTCAGCTGAAATCCCCTCACTGCTGCCCTGCCAGAAGTCAGCCTTCAGTGCAGAGAGGAAGGGCCACACTTTTTTCTTTCTTTTTTGGCTGCGCCGTGCAACATGTGAGATCTTAGTTCCCTGGCCAGGGATCGAACTCATGCCCCCTGCATTACCAGCAGAGGTCACAACCACTGGACCACCAGGGAAGTCCCGGGACGCCCTTCTTGTTTCCCATGCCCACCTCACAGAGGATGAGCCACGTGCATGCACAGCTCCTGGGCACCCCGTACAGTTATTCTCAGCGAGTATTATAAAAGCCATTCATGGCCCCAAGCTGCTCAGTCACCCCTCCCCAGTTTTCTGGCAGGTTTGGAGGGAATAGAAGTCCACTTTTGATTTATTCTCAGTTGTAGGGTTCTGATAGTGGTGACCTTCAGAGCATCCATTGGGGAGAAGCCCATGCCGCTTTCCAGAGCCAGAACCAGGAGCTCCTTTGGTATCCAGGCTCCACACTAATTCATAGGGATCTCAAGATAGATCCCGAGGAGAGGTCCTTAAAGCACAGGCCCAGCCCTGAACTGGAATCCAGCCCCATTCACTCGGTGGCCCTGTTACATCAGGCAACCTCAATTTGTTTGCTAGGTTGGAACGCTCTCCTCCAGCCTAGGGAGAGAAGTCAGCCTGCTGTGACTTGCTTTCTTCTCTCCTGGAGCAGCAAGGTGAGGATTCACATGTAAATGATGCCTAGCATTCTTTGAGTATAAAAGTGAATGGGCAATAAGCATGGGCTCTGTTGATTTAGAAACCTCTGGAGAAAGCTTCTTGTTTAATCTGCTAATAAAAGTCCTACATTTGATCACTTGATTGCGGGCTGCCTGTCATCGCATGATGGTATTGGAGCGTATGTCTCGCTGGCGCATGACTCACCGGCTGAATTGCCCGCCACCGGATGTCACAAATGATGCTGCTATTCAGAAGATGAAGGATGCACAGCAGGGCTCAGAAAAGATTTTTTTTTTACATATTAAAAGCCTTATTTGTAGTCCAAGCCCCTCCAGGAGGAGATGCCATGCTCTCTGTTTTGCCGGCGAGGCAGAGGAAACAAAAACCGTGTTATGCCTAATACCCCTGAAGCCAAATTACAATATTTACCCCCCACTCCACCCCCGCATGGCAACTTGATGAGCATAATTATCTGTGCATAGAAAAGAAAATGGAAGAAAATGTTCAATGAACACTCACCTGGCTGTTGTGAATGATGTTGTTCCAACAGAAACAGAGGTTGAGGAGGAGGGCTTGGGGGGAGGGAAGGAAGCGTGGTCCTTGCACATCCTCTAATGAGGAAGGAGCAGAGTCGCCTGGAGCTGGAGGATCTCTGTTTCCATCCCAGCAGGGATGAGACAGCTGTGTGGTTTCCTTCGTGAGCCACTGTTGGCATCCCCAGTGCGCCTCCCCCACAGGTTAGATGTAACAAGCTCCCAGACCACCACGCGAGCTCAGGGAGCTTCCAGTCTCGCTGCAAAGGAAGAAGGAAGACCCCCACTGTGGCCTTTGTGACAGGCTCCAGTTCAGATGAACCCAGTGCTGCACACCACGCGGCGGTCTGCTCACACTTGCTGGCATCTGGCAATGATGCCTCTCTCCTGGTAGACTGACCACCTTCCCTTGGGTCCAGGGTGCATGTAGACCCAGAAGTGTGGACCGACTGATGGGTGTGGATGTCTAGACACCCTGCCCTGTCCACCCACACCCACAATTCAGGCAACTCTGATGCCTCCCCAGAGCCCCCAGTGGAGTCAGAGCCCCTCCATGGGAGTGGGCTGAGTGCTGCACACTGGTCCCCCTTTCCATTCTGAGACTGGGTTTTCTTCCTGGAACGTTTCTGGGTCCTGGATGATGGGCTTGGGGAGCAGCCCCGCATGTCCTCTCACAGGAGACTCAGCTACTCTGGCCTCAGCTGACTGGAGCAAGGAGAAGGGTCTGACCCAGAGCAGTCTGTCAATAGAATGGCTGCCCCAGGGAGTCTGCCTAACAGGACAGGTCCTAGATGTCATTTGGAGCCTTCTAGTCCATAGTGTGGAGAAGTCGATGGCACCCCACTCCAGTATTCTTGCCTGGAAAATTCCATGGATGGAGGAGCCTGGTGGGCTGCGGTCCATGGGGTCTCGAAGAGTCGGACACGACTGAGGGACTTCACTTTCACTTTTCACTTTCATGCATTGGAGAAGGAAATGGCAACCCGCTCCAGTGTTCTTGTCTGGAGAAGCCCAGGGACGGGGGGAGCCTGGTGGGCTGCTGTCTATGGGGTCGCATGACTGAAGAGACTTAGCAGCAGCTGCAGCAGCCCATGGTGAGGAGTTTGGACGGGACGCAGTGGAGGAACCAAATAGAGGTTCAGCCTCCTTTCTGGTAGGGTTAGATCGAGGGGAGGGGGCCAGGAAGAGAGGGGTCAGCTTCGTGCTGCCTCCTGTGGGCAGGTGAGCGCCAGGACTCACAGGCAAGTGCAGGGATAGATGAGGGGGGAGATGAGATTCCCCGCAACAACTTAAATTCACTTCTTTTGCTTTGCACCAGCGCCCCACCCAGAGCTCAGGGGTGACTAGGAGAAGCAGGGTGTTGCCCCTGGGTGACATCTTCTCCATTACCTGGTCCCACCTCCATTCCGACAGGGGAATGATTTACCTACACTCATGGTGGCAAATCTGGGACTGGAAACCAAGTTTTAAGTTTTGATTGATTGATGATTGATTGGCAGTGCATGACACCACCTGTTTTCAATTTCCCAGGGGGAGCAATGCCTTGCATTCCTGAATTGTTAGTAATACTCACATTGTTAGTAATACTCACGTGCTCATTCTATCTCTTGCCACCGATACCTGCTCATACACTTTATGAACTTCCTTGGCTGCCTGCTAGAAATGTTCCACTGCGACATGATTCCCACCCAGAAATGTTTGAGTCCTCAGCTTTCCAGCGCTCTCAAGGACAAAGCTGTGCTCTCTGCTTCAGTCCTGGGCAGTCTTTTCCCGGCTCCAGGGCGAGGTTGTAGCAGGGCTGATGTGTAATTTGTGGAGGAATTCCAGGTGAGCTGTGGATGGTTGAAGAGAAGGACACTGTCTCTGTCCTACGGGTGGGGAAACTGAGGCAGCGGGGGAGGCTCAGGTATCCAGGACGCATCATTCTACCCCTCTCTCCCACCACCTCGATTCCTAAGCTACAACCGAGCGAACAGCACCCTCCAGGTTTTAGCCATCAGGTGATGCTGGTAGGCTCATCCTTTGGCATTTAGTTTCTTCACACTGTCCAGGCATTCTGCCATGAAACGGAGGTCTTTCTTGATCTTCACTGGGGCTCCTCCTCCCCTCCTGCCCGTCACCCTCCTTCTTCCAAAAAGACCCAGTACACTAGCAAGGACCCTCTGTTAGACCTGCTGAGCTTGTCCCTTCAGCTCAGCCTGTCTTCTGGCTCATTGCTGCCATCCCATTCCCACTCACTTCCTAAGGCCAGGATACATCTCGCTTCCGCCCTGAGTATCCTCCCAGCAATTCCAGCACTTGCTGACCTCCTCCATGTATGCAGGTCTGTAGGCTTTATATCCAAGTTAAGAAATCTTTCGTTAACAGAGAATAGACTGACTCAGACGAGTTCAAGTTAAGAAATAACAAAAGAAAGGTTGTATCTGGGAAAGCTATTCAAGAATACAGCAAGGAATAGACATGAATGGGCTTCAGGTTTGGGTGTGAACTGAGAATGGAGCTGGCAGCTCCTGAATTTCCAGTTCCACCCTCTGCTCCCTCCTTATTTGCTTCTCCGTTATTTTTACCCAGTCTTTATTTCCCAACCTTCCTCTGAGCAATGCTGTCTCATGGCTTTGATGTGCAAATGGCCCCACACACGGTCCCCTGCCCGAAACTCATGCTCACTGATGCCTACAGATGACCAGAAGCCTTCCCCTCCATCTCTTAGCTCCAACTCCTGGGAAGAGAAGGCTATGGTTGATTTGGTTCATTCTTTTGAACCAGGACACAGAAACCATAAGTCTGGCCAGCCAGTGGATTATCCTCCCGTGGGTCAGGTGTCCATTCTCGTTCAATCAAAGGTGGTCCCAGAGGTTAAGGTGATATGGTACAATACCTGTTAATCTGGGGGTCCATGAATGGAGGCCTCATTAAAGGCGGGTGTGCAAGGTTGGGGATAAGTTGGCATCTTTAAGGCAACTTAAGTTCAGTTCCACAGAGTCTAGCACTTAATGGTCCTTGTGATGCTTCAGTGTTTTATTCCTGCCTCCTTTATGAGATGGGCCCTGCTGGTTCATTGGCCAAACAATCCCTGTTCCATTTGACCCAAATTCTCCCAGGTTGTGGAGAGGATCCACAGAACTAATGTCTGTTTTAAATATGGAATGTCAGCCTGAATATCTAATGAAGAGCAATTGATTAAATGAATTAAGGCAGTACTGCATAACAGAAAACTGTTCTGCTATTAAAATGCAGTTGCAGAAGAATATTTATATGAAAGATGTTTAAGACATTGTTAAATGGAAGCAAATGAATTCCAAACAGTGTAAAGATCATGATTCTGTTTGTGAGCATGTGTACATATACACACATTCATCCTTGCACTTGAAAAGATGCTCACCGAAATATCAACAGTAATGCAACCTGGGTGATAAGATTATTAATGGTATAAATTTTATCCTATTTGCTTAGTTATATTAACAAAATTTTTTTGCCATAAGCATTTATCACTTTGCAATAAGAGAAAGAAATAAAAAGATAAGAGGAAAGTGTTAGTCACTCAGTTGTGTCTGAATCTTTGTGAGCCCATGGACTATAGTCTGCCAGGCTCCTCTGTCCATGGAATTCTCCAGGCAAGAACACTGGAGTGGGTAGCTGTTCCCTTCTCCAGGGGATCTTCCTGACCCAGGGATCAAAGCTGGGTCTCCTGTACTGTAGGCAGATTCTTTACTGGCTGAGCCATGAGGGAGTGAAATGCAAAGCTATAACCTCCTTAACGAGAGGCTGGTTTTTAGATCCCACTGCAATAAATAGTTTGGAGATCCCTTAAATCATATCTGGAAAGGTTGTCTATGTATCTTTGTCTACAACTAAAAGGGTATGCATGTAAAAATCTGATTATGTGTCTAATTACACTGAATGGCTTTCTCAGGTTGAGCTTCCAAGGAGTCAGTAATTTATCTGGGAGGTGACCCCAGGAAGCACTGATAGGAGAGCAAAGAAGTGAGGCAGAGAACGGGGAGAAGCCACAGCTGGTGTGTTCCTGAGCACCCAAGGGGCCAGCCACTGGAGATCCGAGACGGGGAGAAGCTTGCTCAGAGCTGTCCTTCCTGAGGTGCAGGGGAGCTGGGGCATTCATTGGTCCACTACTCCTATGTGCTAGTGGGTTAAGATTGCTCCCAGTGAGTGTTTCTTCGGGCACTTTCAGCCTCCAGTGCCCAGGCCGAGAGGACTCCAGCAACCAGAAAAGGCTCTTGGTTCAGCATAGCCTCTTAAAATTGGAAGGTGTTAAGTTGACATACACAAGAATGGTAAGATGGGCTGGGTACCAACAGCATCCCTGCAATGGCATTCTGTCCCTTTAACAGCTCTGCCCAGCCGGGTCTTTCTTGAATTTCTGTGCTGGTGGGCAGGAGGGAGCAAGAAGGTCAAGATGAAGAAGATCTACAGGGGAAATCCTATGACTGCGCTTATTGCTACCCTGTCCCCCACCAAAGGCCTAACGTTCTTTTTGAAATCTGATCCTCCCTGGTGCTGCCGGGAATATTCAAAACAAAAGTTGTGAAATCCAGGTTTCAACAGGAACCCATTATAGCCAGCGAAATTGAGGAATGCACCAGGAAAACATGATATCAGGACTTGGAGATGCTTATTTATGAATTTGGCAAGGTCTTTTTAAATTTTATTATGATGTTTTTGGACTCTTCTGCATATAAGGCAGATTCCCTCAACCCAAGTCTATTAAATCCCTCGCCGTTCATTTTATGATGTGTTTGAAATACCAAAGGCTGAGTTATTTGTTGATGATTTGTCCTGTTTTTGGACACCCCAGCTGGGGATTGTCCTTCCAAAAATAGAGTTGCTAACTTCTTAGAGACCCGTGAGCATACTTGCTGACTACATCTGTGCACCAGGAAGAAGAAATATTTATTTACTGGGCCATGTGAGTAGAGACAGAGTTCTGGGCCTTAGAAACTCAAGGAATAACATGAGCTTGTAGAACTAGAATCACTGTTCATTTTACGGTCTAGGAAACTGAAGTCCGAAGTCACCCAGCAGGTGTGAGGAGGGAATTGGTGTGAAGCTTCCCTGCCTCTTCCTGGGAAGTAGCCTGTGCACCAGGGGCGATTGGCGGCTTGTGCTGGTTGGGTTGGTAAATGACACTGATGCTCTAATTCCATGATTCATCCAAGCTGTCCAACCACTTCCTGGCTTGGACTTTGATGGAATCTCCGTCTCCTTGGCCGCTGAGTACTCTGGCGGTGACGTCACCCTGTGTGGCTTTCCTGAGTATTTTGCTTTCTTAGATTCACCTTTCTCTCCTTCAGGAAAAACTGCATGATCACTTAAGGATGTTGCCAATTGACTAGAACAAGTCATCCTGGGTTCCTTCTGTAATTTTTTATTAAGATTTTTTTTTGTGTGTGTGTGTGGACCATTTATAAAGCCTTTATTGAATTTGTTACAATATTGTTTCTATTTTATGTTTTGATTTTTTTGACCACAAGGCATGTGGGACCTTAGTTCCCTGATCAGGGATTGAACCTGTTCCCCTGCCTTGGGAGGTGAAGTCTTAAGAACTTGTCACCAGGGAAGTCCCCCTTCTGTAATAATCTCGAGCGTTGGGGTCAGGGAGAGAGAGAAAAGAGACAGTGGGGACCCTGAGCACTTGCATTCAGACTGGTCTATTTCTTAGCCGGGGTGGGAACAGGGGTCTGCTGCCCCACACCAGGGACTAGGAGCAGCAATCCTCATGGAAGTGGGTGAAGGCAGGGCCAGCAAAGTAGGAGATTCTTAAGACTGTGTGAGTTTAAGACATGAAAACAGCTTCACAGAAAATCAAACCTTGGGCTTATCTGCAGGGCTTTATGGGACCAGACTCGCTCAGGGCTTTTGTTCAGGAACCAGAAAAAGAGTCGAGAGGTTGTCTAATATCTTTCCCTCTCCCTAAGCACACTGAAACTCCTTACTCTGCCAGAGGCATTGTGTATGTGTGAGCGCTCAGTTGTGTTCGCCTCTTTGTGCTTCCATAGGCTGTAGCCTGCCGGCTCCTCTGTCCATGAAATTCTCCAGGCGAGAATACTGGAGTGGGTTGCCATTCTCTTCTCCAGGGGATCTTTGCAACCCAAGGATCTAACTGCATCTCCTGCATTGGCAGGCAGATTCTTTACCACTGTGCCTCTTGGGAAGACTCCAGAGGCATTAACAAGCCCTATTTTCTTAAAGTTCTGCCAACAAGGGGGCTCACTCAACCACCCCTCCACCACCCAACTTGGCGATCGTCAGTAGTACTTCCCTAACTTAGAATGGCTAACCGCTTACATTAGGCAAACACCAGAGCCTGGTCTCCGTGGGTGCACAGGGAAACCCTCATGATCTGAAATATGTAACAGTCTTCAACTGGCTCCTTCTGCCTCCTTCTGAGAACAGAATTTGTCCGATTAAGGAGGGATGCTACCCACCCCAGGGTGTCCTTCCACCCCACCCCACTGTGCTGCGTGTGCAGGAAAGTGTCACTTGGAGCTGAGCCTGAGAGATGGTCACCGGGGAAGGCTCAGCCAGGCTGAGCTGGGTTTCCACCAGGCTACGGGATGAATGACAGTGGGCGTGCACACACGTGTGTATGTGTGTGTCCGTGCGCATTCACATGTGCACACATGCTTGTGGCACTTGTTTCCCAAAAATGTTTGTGTTTCAGTGGAGGCTTGTGCAGAGGCAATGAGAATCTATGTCCCAGGCTGTCTACACTCAGCGCTGGTGTCTGGTGTGGGTGCTTTGTCTTTTGGGTTTGGGGACTTCTTGCTGGGTTTATGTCCCCCTTTCCCCCCTTTCGTCTCCACCTTGTCCCCTTCGTTGCTCCCTAAGGGTTTCAGGTGGGCTTCTGACAACCTGACTCTGTTCATGGAAAGCAGGAAAGTGTCACCCTCAGACACTTTCCCTTACTCCTTGGAATCCTTGCAGCCTTCAGGGTGGGCAGTGGCGGCCGGTGACGTGGTGGGGACAAACTGCAGCAGATGCTACAGCCAGAGCTTCACTCACAGCCCCCAGGGTCTCTTCACCAATTTCCTGCACATCTAGTGCACATTCACCTTTTAATTTTTCAAAGTCTGTGCCCTTACCAAGTAGCATGCTGAAACATCTGAGGTCTAGAGGAGACAGGCCCTCCTTTGCACAGACTCTGGAAGATTTGCTCTGATGGGTAATTAGGAGAGATGCAAGGGTCAATGGACCCCAGAGGAGGCAGATAGGACTTAATGGGCCACAAGCCCAGAAATGAGAAAGATGTGAGCCATGGGCCATGGAATTGGTGCAGAGTCTTGGTTACGAACAGAAAGCTCTGCATGCAGTCATGTCCAACTCTTTGCGACCCTGTGGACTGTAGCCCACCAGGCTCCTCTGGCCATGGGATCCTTCAGGCAAGAATACTGGAGTGGGTTACCATTCCTTCCTGCAGGGGATCTTCCCGACCCAGGGATCAAACCTGGGTCTCTTACGTCTCCTGCATTGGCAGGTGGGTTCTTTACCACTAACGCCACCTGGGATGCTGGGCTCACACTGTCCACATGTCCAGTGGACAGCTGCAGTGGTCCTCCCTTATCCAAGTGGGCTTTGCAGCTTCAGCCTCAGTGAGCTTCTCTCCCCCTGGCAGAGAGAAGCATTCTATTAAGGCTGAGAGAGATTTAGCAACTTGCCCAAGGTCACATAGCTAATAAGTAGCAAAGCCAGAATTGAAACTCAGGTCTGTTTCTCCCCAAAGTTCACACTCTCCCTGACCTGGCATCTTAGATAATAAGTTATGGACACCTTGTAATTAGGAAGGAAAAAGGATGGAGCTCAGATCTTTGACTTAGTTTCTTTTTACGTGTAACTAAAAGACAGGCATGCTTGAGGCACAAGTGGCCTGTGTGAAATTCAGATGAACCTGGAGAACAAACCGATGAAACTGGAGCCGCAAAGGGGCAATGTTTCTCAAGGTGGATAAGCAACATGTGGATACAGAGCAGTGACCTGTGAATGCCTCCAGGCACAGGAAGCAGTTAGGAGAAAAAGGGAGGAAAATCATTCAGCTCTACTCTTGTGAAGAATACCTTCCCAAAATATGTGGCTTGGGAAAATGGAACATGGATCAAACAGAAAGCTGGGAGCTCAGAATTACTGTGGGGTGACAGTCCTTTTCTGTGCCGCCAAGTGACAAAAAAAAGATACAAGTGAGCATCAGACTGATTTAATTGTATCCACAGACAGCTGATCTTTAGACACTGGATGCTCCGTGCTTCAGAAACACCTGGAAATTGTCCTTAAACTTTAAGATATTCTCTTCCGCAGACTCTCGGTTACCCCAATGTGGAAATTAACCATCGTGCAGGGAACACCAACTCCCTGACTACCTGGTACTTGCCTATGACCGGGCTTTGTGCCAATGTCCTGAGGGCAGGTGAAGCGGGGAGCCCCTGAAGAGATGCACACAAGTGAAGACAGCCCAGCAGGTGGATGGCAGACCACCTGGATCAGCTGCACACGCACAGCTCCCTGTCTGGTTGAAGGGTCACTGACTATGTTGGAGGTGAGTGTGCATCTGTGTGGCATGCTAAGAAATAATATATTTATCAGGATAAAATCGTTGGGGGGAATAAATCATTCTTCCGCAGGTAAAATAATCAGGATATTTGGTTCAAGCTTCAGAGTCACTGATGCTTGTGGGAGGGGAATGTTTTGAAAGTAAGAAAAACCAATAAGATTTTTATCTGTACCCCTCTGTGTTATAGCAACCATTCTGCAAAATAGCCAGGTGAGGGGGAGGTGGAGGTGCCCCTCTGGGAAGGAGGCTTTGACTTCCTGCCAAGCAGACTTTTCAGCTTACAATAGCTCAATGAATATTGACAGCCAATTTTTTGTTACAGTCACCCTGCATTACCCACCACAGACCCATTAAACTAGAAGATATCTGGTTCACCCTCCTGCCTCTGCTGCTGCTGCTGCTAAGTCACTTCAGTCGTGTCCGACTCTGTCTGACCCCATAGATGGCAGCCCACCAGGCTCCCCTGTCCCTGGGATTCTCCAGGCAAGAACACTGGAGTGGGTTGCCATTTCCTTCTCCAATGCATAAAAGTGAAAAGTGAAAGTGAAGTCACTCAGTCGAGTCTGACCCTTAGTGACCCCATGGACTGCAGCCCACCAGGCTCCTCCGTCCATGGGATTTTCCAGGCAAGAGTACTGGAGTGGGGTGCCATTGCCTTCTCTGCTCCTGCCTCTAGGCAGAGCTTAAGCTGTGATTCTTGGCAAAGTTCAGGTCAAGGGGGTCTCCCCAGGTGTCCCATGTTAGGGCTCCAGGAAGAAGCTTAAAGGGGAGCAGCCCAGTGGGCATATAATTGAGGCCAGTCAGGAGGAAATGTGAAGCTCATTTCTTGGAGTGCATCGTAAGTGTAGCTACATAAAACACTGTGTGAGGCCAAACAGGAACACATGCCAACCTCAGGTGGGGAAAGAAAGTGTGACTTGCTTATTAACAATGAAAGGATCAATCTCCCTAGGAGCACCCCTGCCCCACCCCTCAGGATAACTGGGAACCAGCCTTGATGATGAACAATAATTTTCCCTTTGGGATTTAGCTGGCCCCTTTCAGAAGGAAATGGCAAACCACTCCAGTACTCTTGCCTGGAGAATCCCATGGAGGGAGGAGCCTTGTAGGCTATAGTCCATGGGGTCGCAAAGAGTCGGACACGACTGAGCGACTTCACTTTCACATTTAGTTATAAAGGGCTTCCCTGGTGACTCAGACAGTAAAGGATCCACCTGCAATGCAGGAGACACAGGTTCAATCCCTGGGTCGGGAAGATGCCCTTGGGAAGGGAATGGCAACCCACTCCAGTATTCTTGCCTGGAGAATTCCATGGACAGAGGAGCCTGGTGGGCCACAGTCCATGGGATCACAGAGTCGGACACGACTGAGTGACGTTCATTCATTCATTCCAGTGTATGATAGGGTCTTTCACAGAGCCCCTGCTTTGGGTTCCCTCCATCATACAGCAAATTCCCACTGACTATTTCACATGTGGTAATGTATATGTGTGTCGATGTATAGCAGAAACCATCACAATATTGTAAAGTAATTATCCTCCAGTTAAAAATAAAATTAAATTTTTTAAAAGGAGTCCCTTTCAGGTAAATGCTTGGGGCTTTCAAATTCTGCCCCTTCCCCTTCTCTTCCTGGAGATGGCCCCAGGGAAGCGCTTCTCTTGTCTTGGGAACGCAGGGGTGGGGGTTCCTACGTTGCTTGTTCTTGGAGCCCGCCTGTTGGGGGATCTTTTATCAATGATCAGAATCAAGTGTATGCTATAGAAAAGATGTCAGCAAACCAGGCCTGCTAACTCTTGGTATTTGGGGACCATGTCTGCTGGGAAATGTCTGACCAGGCCACTTACATTCCCTGTTTGGCAGAGTGTATTCTTTGTGGCAGAGATGCTGGGCCTTGGAAACACAAAGCATGACTTTCTCGTCTCTCTTTCTGTGCACTTATATATTCTTCCAGAATCTGTGCCTGGTCTCCAAACAGACCTCCCTGGGGCCTGCAGTAGGCAGAATAATAGCTCCCCAAAGACATCGTTGTCCCTGGAGCCTGTGGGTATTACCTTCAAAGGCAGAAGACATTTTTCAGATGTGATTAGGGTTGAAGACCCTGACATGGGGGAGAGTCTCCTGGATTATCCAAGTGGGTCCAGTTGAATCATGTGAGTCGTGAAAAGCAGGGAACCCTTCCCAGCTGTATTCAGAGAAGTGACATTGCTGGCTTGGAGGCTGGAGGAGGAGAGCCATGAACCAGAGAATGGAGGAGACTTCAGAATCTGGAAAAATGGAAAAAAAGCATTCTGGTATTAGTCTGTTCAGGCTTGGCCTAAGTGACAGAAATTGATTTCTCATAGTTCTGGAGGCTGGAGGTCAAGATCAAGTCCTCTTCCTGGCTTGTGGGTGGTGTCTTTTCTTGGTACCTGCACACAGGGTGAGCAATCTCTCTCTCTCTTCCTCTTGTAATAAGGCCACCAATCCCCAGTCCTGTTGGATTAGGACTCCATCCTTATGACCTTGTGTGTGCGTGCTAAGTCGCTTCAGTCATGTCCGACTCTTTGTGACCCTATAGATCATAGCCTGCCTGGCTCCTCTGCCCATGGGATTCTCCAGGCAAGATTACTGGAATGGGCTGCCATGTCCTCCTCCAGGGGATCTTCCTGACCCAGGGATTGAACCCACATCTCTTGTGTCTCCTGCATTGGCAGGTGGGTTCTTTACCACTAGCGCCACCTGGGAAGCCTTATGACCTTACGAAAGAAAGAAAGGACTAAGTGGTGTTCAATTCATGTGACCCCGTGGACTGTAGCCCTCCAGGCTCCTCTGTCCATGGAATTCTCCAGGCAAGAATATGGGAGTGGGTTGCCATTTCCTTCTCCAGGGGATGAACTTAACTTTAATAACTTACTTAACTTTAATAACTTCCTAACACCTTTAGCTCCAAGGACAGTTGCATGAGATGTTAGGGCTTCAACATACAAATTTGGGGTGAACACAATTCAGTCCTTAGCTCTCCCCCTAGAGTCTCCAGAAAGGAATGCAACATTACTCATGCATACATTTTACCCCAGTGAGATCCATGTCGGTATTCTGACCCTCAGAACTAGAAGATGGTAATATTGTGTTATTTAAACACTAAGTCTATGGTCATTTGTGACAGCCACAAAAGACCAGTACATACCCCCTACCCTTCTCTTTGGCATTCTTCCGTCCTTCATGGATGAATTTTGTTTGACGCAGACTAAACTGCTATGTGCCCAGTGGTATTTGACACACTGCATCTCTTGTCCTTCAGCACTACAAGGGCAGGATGAAGGTACCTACTACAGACAAGCACTGTGGGTCCCTGGAGGTCAGGGATTACGTTGGTCATGCCTCTGCTGGCCTAGTCCAGTGCCTCAAACCTCAATCAGGATTTGTCCAACAAAAAAAGAAACATTGATGTTCAGAGAGGTTATGTAACTTTCTCAGGATCAGGAGATCTGATATGTCCAACCAAATGAAAGTCATGCATTTTCCATCACAAAATGTAAACCCCCCAAATTATAGTCCTTGCCTATCCGTCTGCAGTGCCGGAGACCTGGATTTGATCCCTGGGTCGGGAAGATCTGCTGGAGAAGGGAATGGCTACCCACTCCAGTATTCTTACCTGGGGAATTCTATGGACAGAGGAGACTGAGGGCTACAGATCACTGGTTTGCAAAGAGTTGGACACAACTGAAGTGATTTAGCACCCCCCCCCCACACACACACACAAGCCAGAGAACATATATTTATTCACTTCCCACTGTCACAGATCCTTTTCATGCATTTCTTCACTTGGATCTTAGGAAGCAGACATTAATTATATTCATTAGATAGTTGAGAAAAATAAAAGTTCAGAAAGGTTAAGAAACGTTCTCCAAGTTCTGGGAGAGTAGTTGTGGTAGAAGTGATTTCAAAGCCCAAGTCTGGTAAGTTTTGCAAAATCCATCTTTTCCCCACTACCTTGCACTGTACACGGACTATTTACTTTCATTTGTGTGTTTTCATGAGTTGCCCTATGCAAGCAGAATCTGTTCCATCCGAATGTTCTAACTGTTTGCTGTGACCATGATCTTTCAAAGGTGGGAAGCATGTCTCCTCCTTTCTTTTTATTCCCAGGGGCAGCTCATTTCAAGTGGCTCATCACATACACACATCCTGGCAGCAGACTTCCTGGGTTTAACCCAGATCTCAGAGGTATGCCTACACTAATTAGAGCTGCTTCAATATTTTAGAACAGCTGGAAGTATTTTATTCTAAAGAGCCACTCAGTCAAGACAGTTTTTGGATGCTTGTCATACAAGACACACCATATGGAGGACAGAACCAAAGCCACCTGGAGGCAGTACCACCTGGTGGTTAGACGCCTGGCCTCTAAAGTCAGGCAGGTCTGGCTCTGGGTCCCTGGACCACATCCCTCACTGGCTGTGGGACTGCGGCAAGTGATCCCATCCCTCTGAACCTTAGTTCCACATCTCTAACTCTAGTTCTTTTTTTTTTTTTCTTTTTGGCCACGCCATGTGGCTTGCAGGATCTTGGTTCACTGACCAGGGATTGAACCTGTGCCCTTGGCAGTGAAAGAGCAGAGTCCTAACCAATGGACCACCAGGAACTTCCCTCTAACACTAGTCTTTATTTCCCAGGTTTTGTTAGGTTTTGCTTTATTTTGATTTCTTTTTGCTCTTTTTGGGTGGTAAAGATTAAGTGAAATAAACCCAAGATGCTATTAACATAGATCCTGGGATGTAGGAAATGCTTATTAAATGTTAGCTGATTTCTGTTAAGTGTTTGTTCTGGCAGCCTTAGCAAATGAATATAGTATCAATCAGCTGTTCTCTGGTCTGAGTTCTGGCTGGTCCTTGCCAATCGAGGCACTGGAATTCCTCTGAAGACAGTGGTTGGCTGACTCCTGAGAGCAGCAGATGGAGTATTTAACCATAATCCTCACCTGCGCTTATGCCCTCACCACAGCTTCATCTTGAGCAGTGTATCCTGTCCTGTCCTTTGACTTGGCCACAGCTGTGGGGGGTCTTACTCTGACTGGCAGAAAGGACGCTGTGCCAGTTTTATGCATAAGAAGCTGTCTGTGTCTCCACTTCCCCTCTTGTACCCCTGCCATTTCTATGACAATGATATGACTCAGCCTCAGAGCCCAGGAGAGGGAGGGAGGTGGCGCGGAGCCTCCCTGGCTGAGAGTAGAGCCATCTGGTCACCCAGCCTACGTGCGCACACCCCACCAACCTGCGATGTGTCGAGGAGCCCAGATGACACAAGCGGATCTCCTTTCAGATGACTGTCGGCCATATGAGTGACATTTATGGTTAAGTGGCACCAAGACTGTATGGTTATTACACAGTGTTTCACAGCAACAGCTAACGACGTATACAAGGAACACGTCACCTGGGGTTGTTCCATTAAGATGGAAGCCCAAGAGTCTTTTTTTCCAGTGTTGGGGAGAGTTACTCTTTCTCAAAGGGGGTGTATAGCATGGACATTTTTGGCAGCCACCTGGCAACCAGGTTGTAGATGACCCTGAGGAATCAGAACAGAAAAATGAAAGGAATAAGTGTTCTTATCAGTGTTGCTGAGCCAGGAGATGAAACCAAACATAAGTCTTGAATGGCCTCTAAAATCTCCAGTTATCCGAGCAAGAAATAATGCTGTTGTTTACTCCCAGGTGGCTTAGATTTTCCATTACTTCAAAAAAACAGACTCAGAACTTTTGGTTTCAGCTCCAACATGTAAAGAGCTTGGCAGTGATCATTCCTGTTCTTACAACAGACAAATTCTGAACAAACTGAAAATAAACAGATTTCCTCCGACCCACCGAGGATTTGAAATCAGAGGGTAAACCGTCACCTCCAGTCTGGAGAGATGGTAAGTGAATACAGAGTCTGCTTACCTGGAGCAGAAGGTGCTGGAGCCATAGATAGGTAGGAATGCCTACATGAGAGTTTGGATGAGTGTAGAATAGTTTGAAAGTGTGAAATCTCTGGAGTCTGAAGTCTTAGGGAGCCCAATGCTTTTCAGGACCTATTTTCAGGAACCTCACCAGGTTCTTATCATGAAGCTAAGAAAGACCCCCTCAGGGACTTCCCTGATGGTCCAATGGTTAAGACTTTGCCTTCCGATACAGGGCATACAAGTTCAATCCCTTGTCCAGGATTTAAGATCCCACATAGGCGCCTCAACCCAAAACATAAAACAGAAGCAATATTGTAACAAATTCAATAAAAACTTTAAGAATGGTCCACATCAACAGAATCTGAAAAAGAAAGAAAGATCCTTTCGTGGGTCTGACAAGAGGAGGGGAAACCATTGTGAGATATGCCCAGAGAGTTCTGGGCAGATGCTCACTCTCCAGGGGAAAGATTTTCACCAGAACCCAAGGGAAAGGGAAAAAAACTAAGGGGCCCTTGTGAAAGTCACAGCCCAGGAATATGGACCTGTTAGAAAGACTGAGATTTAATCAAATGATTATAGAATGCTTCCTCTCTCCAGCAGCTTACCACCACATCAGTAAGACTGTAATATAACTCAACATTCAAAGAACAAAGATCATGGCATCCGGTCCCATCATTTCATGGCAAATAGATCAGAAACAATGGAAACAGTGAGAAACTTTATTTTCTTGGGCTCCAAAATCACTGCAGAGGGAGACTGTAGCCATGAACTTAAAAGATGCTTGCTCCTTGGAAGAAAAGCTATGATAAAACTAGACAGAATATTAAAAAGCAGAGACATTACTTTACCAATAAAAGTCCGTCTAGTCAAAGCTCTGGCTTTTCCAGTAGTCATGTATGGATGTGAGAGTTGGACCACAAAGAAAGCTGAGCACTGAAGAATTGATGCTTTTGAACTGTGGTGTTGGAGAGGACTGTTGAGAGTCCCCTGGACTCCTTGTAAGGAGATCCAACCAGTCAATCCTAAAGGAAGTCCTGAATACTCATTGGAAGGACTGATGCTGAAGCCCCAATCCTTTGGCCACCTGATGCGAAGAACTGACTCATTGGGAAAGACTCTGATGCTGGGAAAGACTGAAGGCAGGAGAAGGGGACGGCAGAGGACAAGGTGGCTGGATGGCATCACTGACTCGATGGACATGGATTTGAGCATGCTCTGGGAGTTGGTGATGGACAGGAAGCCTGACGTGCTGCAGTCCATGGGGTCGAAAAGAGTCGGACCCGACTGAGTGACTGAACTGATAACACTGGATTACAGCTGACAGAGCTGCAAGACACAGACTCAATTTAAGGAGCCCAAAGACAACAGGAAAGGTAAAAACAAAGAAGTCAGACAAATTTGAAGCCTCTGACATCTACAGTTACAGCAAACATTAAACACAGCCCAACTCTCAAACTGATGAACACAGGATCTTATACTAAAGGCTCTACCTCAGTTCTATTACCCAATACATCATGTTCAACATTTAATAAAATATTATAAGGCATGCTAAAAGGCAAGGAAAATCAGAGCCTGTAGAGAAAAAAGGAAACATTAGAAACAGATTCAGCTAGTACACAGATTCTGAGCTGGTTAGACGGGGAATTAAAAATAACTATGATTAATATGTTACAGGCTGTAATGGAAAAACTAGACAACACGCAAGAACAGATGGATAATGTAAGCAGAGAGATGGAAACTATAACAAATAATCAAAAGGAAATCCTACAAATCAAAAAGCACTGTAATAGAGATGGAGCAAACCTTTAATGGGCTCATCAGTATACTCAGTGGAGCCAAGGAAAGAATCAGAGAGGTAAGTTCCCAAACTGAAATGAGGATAAAAAGAACAATAGCAGCAAAAAAAGGCAGAACAAAATATTCTAGAACTGTAGGGAAATTCCAAACATTATAGCATAAACACAGTTGGAATACCAAAAGGAAAAGAAAGACAAAGATGACATATTTGAAGTAATAATGACAGGGACTTTTCAAAGATTAATGACCTAGGACCAAACCAAACCTATGGTTTCAAACCATAGACCTAGGAAGCTCAGAGAAAACCAAGACAAATATTAAAAAAACGCTACACTTAGATATATCATATTCAAATTACAGGAAACTAATGAGAAAGTCTTAAAAGAAGACAGAGTTGGAGGGGAGGGGTCTTATCTATAGAGAAATAAGGATAAGAATTATGGAGGATTTCTCATCAGAAACTGTGTAGGCAAGCAGAGAGTGAAGTGAAATATTTAAAATGTTGAAAGAAAAAAATTAAGATTCTATATCAAGCAAAATTATCTTTCAAAAGTGAAGGAGAAATATTTTCTCCGTTAAACAAAAACGGAGGAAATTCATGGCCAGCACACCTGTCCAGAAACAAATGTGTAGGAAGTTCTTCATGAAGAAAAAAATTACATAAGTAAGAAACTTGGATCTACATTAAAAAAAGGAAAAGCATTAGAGAAGGAAATTTTTAAAAGGTAAAGATAAGCATTTTCATTTTTCTTACTCTTTTCCCCACTTTCACCCAATTGCCTACTCCCAACCCCAGCCTCTGGCAATCACCAATCTGTTTTCTGCGTTGACACGTTTGATTTGTTTTAGATTTCACATAGAAGCGAAATAAAACCGTATGTTTATCTGACTTATTTCACTTCACATAACACCCTCAAGGTCCTTCTTTGTTTCTCAAATGGCAAGATTTCTTTCCTTTTAATGGCTGCCTTTTCTTTTTTTTAATCCACTTTTAATGCTCATCAATGGACACTTAATTTATTTCCATGTCTTGCCTATTGTAAATAATACTGCAATGAACATGGGAACCCAAATATCTTTTCAAGATAGTGGTCTTGTTTCCTTCAGATAAATATCCAGAAGTGCCATTACTAGATGAGGTGGTAGCTCTATTTTTATTTTTTATTTTTAGAAACCTTCACACTTTTCTCCATTGCGACTTCCCCAGTTCACATTCTCACTAACGGTGCATAAAGGTCCCCTCTCCTCTACATCTTCGCCAGCACTTGTTGTTGCTCCTGGTTCCCCAAACCTCTAGTGCTGCTCTGTCTGTGGGATCTTAGTTCTCTGACCAGGGATTGAATCTGGGCCCTGGCAGTGGAAGCTCCAAGTCTTAACCTCTGGACTGGCAAGGAATTCCCATGTTTCTCATGCTTTTGATGAAACCATTTAATTGTGATTTTAATTTGCCTTTCCCTGACTATTAGCCACATTGAGCACCTTTTCAGGCACTTGTTGGCCATTTTTATGACTTTGGAAAAAATGTTTATTCAGTTCCTGTCCCCATTTTAAAATCAGATTATTAGGTTTTTTCCTATTGAGTTGTATGAGTTCTTTATATAATTTGGATATGAATGCCGTATCAGATACATAAGTTGCAAATATTTTCTCCCACTCTGTAACTTGCTTTTTCATTTTGTTGATGTTTTCTTTTTGGTGTGCAGAGGCTTTTTAGTTTTATGTGGTTTAGTTGCTAAGTCGTGTCTGACTCTTGTGACCCTGTGGACTGTACCCGGCCAGGCTTCTCTGTCCATGGGCTTCTCCAGGCAAGAATAAATGGAGTGGGTTGCCATTTCCTTCTCCAAAAGTAAAGTGAAAGTCACTCAGTTGTGCCCAACTCTGCAACCCCACTGACTGTAACAGTCCATGGAATTTTCCAGGCCAGAATACTGAAGTAGGTAGCCATTCCCTTCTCTAGGGTATCTTCCCAACCCAGGGATCGAAGCCAGGTCTCCCGCATTGCAGGCAGATTCTTTACCAGCTGAGCCACCAGGGAAATCCAGTTTTATGTAGTACCTATATTTTCTTACTCTTAACTGATATTGAAGTATAACTGTTTCAATAATAGTAATAATGTATTGGGTGGCTAAAGCATATGGATATATGAAACAAAGGACAGCAAAGTCATACAGGATGAGAAGGAAGAATTGGGAATATTCTGTTATAAAGTAGCAACAACACATGTGAGATGATATAGTGTTATTTGAAGGTGAGCTTAGATTAGTTGCAAATGTATATTGCTATCAAAAAAAAATGAGTCAGGTTGTTGTTGTTTTTGATGCAGACTATTTTTAAAGTCTTTATTGAATTTGTTACAATATTACTTTAGTTTTATGCTTTGGTTTTTTGGCTCTAAGACATGTGGGATCTTAGCTCCCCAACCAGGGATTGAACCCATGCCCCTTGAATTGAAAAACGCAGTCTTAACCACTGGACCACCAGGGAAGTTCCAGAGATGTGTACTGTACACTCCAGAGCAACCACTAAATTTGTTAAAATAACAATTTCTATACTAAGAAAGGAAAGAAAATGGAATAGTATAAAATGTTCAATTAAAACCAGAGATGACAGGAAAGAAGAAATACAAACAAGTGTGATGAATAGAAAACAGTTTTAAATGTGGTAGATATTAATCTAACTATATCAGTAGTCAATATATGTGAATGTTCTAAATACCAGAATTAGAAGACAAACATTGTCAGAGTGAAAGAAAAAAAAAGATTCAAATATACTTTGTCCACCAGAAATTCTCTTTAAATCTAAAGGTTCATATATGCTGAAAATAAAGGGACAGAGAAAGATATATCATGTTAACATGAATCAAAAGAAAACTGGAGTTAGTCACATTAATTTCAGTTAAAACTGACTTCAACATAAGAAAAAAAGTCAGATATAAATAAAAGGATTATAGGACAATAAATGGAGAAGGCAATGGCACCCACTCCAGTACTCTTGCCTGGAAAATCCCATGGACGGAGGAGCCTAGTGGGCTGCAGTCCATGGGGTCGCTAAGAGTCGGACGCGACTGAGCGACTTCACTTTCACTTTTCACTTTCATGCATTGGAGAAGGAAATGGCAACCCACTCCAGTGTTCTTGCCTGGAGAATCCCAGGGACGGCAGAGCCTGGTGGGCTGCCGTCTATGGGGTCGCACAGAGTCGGACACGACTGAAGTGACTTCGCAGAGCAATAAAGGGGTAAATTTCCCAAGAAAGCATCATAGTTCTGAGTGTGAAAGCATCTAGTTTCAAAATATTTGAGGCAAAAATTAACTGAATTTCAAGGAGAAATAGACAAACCCACTATTATAGCTGATGACTTCCACACCGCTCTTTCAGAAACTGATAGATGAAGCAAGTAGAAAACCTGGAAGGATATAGCTAATTGGAACACTGCCATCAGTCACCCTGACATTTATAGAATACCTCTTCCAACAACAGCAGAACACACAATCTTCTCAAGCCCATGTGGCTCTTACATGAAGACTGACCACGTCCTTTGTCATAAATCACACCTTAACACACTTAAAAGAATAGAGATTGTACAAAATACATTCTCAGGCCACAATGGAATTAAACTGGAAATCAATAACAGAAAGACAGTCCAAAAATCCTGTAATAGTTGGAAATTTAAAAAAAAAGACACTTCTGAATAACACATGGGTCAAAGAAGAAGTCTCAAGAGAAATTTACAGCTATTTTGAACTAAATGAAAAAGAAAAGTACAACTTATCAAAAATACACACTTCTCACTGGCACATCCATCATGCTAGACTCCCAGAGTTGCCTGTGCTCTTCCAGCAGTAAGGGTAATTCCTCCATAAAGTTGTCATCTAATCCCCTTGGAAGGATCTGACTAAGTCACAGAAATGACTGGCTCCCCTCCAAGGGGGCTAGGGCATGCAGACCAGCTTCGGCAGATCTGAGGTCAGGCATACCATCACTGAAAGCTTCAGAGAATAAGCCTTTGGAGAGCTTGTTCCATTCAGAATGTCCAAATGCTGCCTGGTTTTTATTACATATACCTTAACAAAGTGGTAAAACTTTTTAGATTGCAAATTTAAAATATTCTAAAAGTGATACTGCATTTCTCAAAGACTTGAGACTCTGGTCTGCTAGAGTTCACTTAGGCATGTTGAGTTCAATTGGGTTTCACAGGAAATGCTGACACATGGTGTAAGGATGCATCAGAGTTTAGCTCTGACCTCAATATTGGGCTCTGATTTGCTCTTTGACTTTTCCTGGTCCTAATCTTCGGAAGTCTTCCTAGCCTAATTCCCCTATTTCACCGCCCTACCTTGTTTCCCGTCGATGATCATGTGATTGTACAGGGAACACATATGTGGTCAGAAACGATGCCGCTTGTCCAATGCTGATTGGAATAAGACATCTTTAGATTTATCTTTCATATTGGGATATTTATTTTCAGATATACGAAAGCATTTCAGACTCTATTGAAGATGCTCAACATCACTCATTATCAGAGAAATGCAAATCAAAACCGCAATGAGGTACCATTTCACGCCAGTCAGAATGGCTGCGATCCAAAAGTCTACAAACAATAAGTGCTGGAGAGGGTGCGGAGAAAAGGGAACCCTCCCACACTGTTGGTGGGAATGCAAACTAGTACAGCCACTATGGAGAACAGTGTGGAGATTCCTTAAAAAACTGGAAATAGAACTGCCTTATGACCCAGCAATCCTACTGTTGGGCATACACACCAAGGAAACCAGAATTGAAAGAGACGTATGTACCCCAATGTTCATCACAGCACTGTTTATAATAGCCAGGACATGGAAGCAACCTTGCAGATGAATGGATAAGAAAGCTGTGGTACATATACACAATGGAGTATTACTCAGCCACTAAAAAGAATACATTTGAATCAGTTATAATGAGGTGGATGAAACTGGAGCCGATTATACAGAGTGAAGTAAGCCAGAAGGAAAAACACCAATACAGTATACTAACACATATATATGGAATTTAGAAAGATGGTAATGATAACCCTGTATGCGAGACAGCAAAAGAGACACAGATGTATAGAACAGTCTTTTGGACTCTGTGGGAGAGGGAGAGGGTGGGATGATTTGGGAGAATGGCATTGAAACATGTATAATATCATGTAAGAAACGAATCGCCAGTCTAGGTATGATGCAGGATACAGGATGCTTGGGGCTGGTGCACTGGGATGACCCAGGGGGATGGTACGGGGAGGGAGGTGGGAGGGGGGTTCAGGATGGGGAACACGTGTACACCCATGGTGGATTCATGTTGATGTATGGCAAAACCAATACGATATTGTAAAGTAAAAAAAAAAATAATAGAATAAAAATTTTTTGAAAAAGAAAGTATAAATAAGAGAGCTTCCCTGGTGGCTTAGATGGTAAAGAATCCGCCTGCAAGGCATGATACCTGAGTTTAGTTCCTGGGTTGGGAAGATCCCCTGGAGGAGGGCATGGCAACCCACTTCAGTATTCTTGCCTGGAGAATCCCCTTGGACAGAGGAACCTGGTAGGCTATAGTCCATAGGGTCATATAGAGCTGGACACGACTGAAGCGACTTAGCATATAAATAAGAGAAATAAAATATTGCCAGCAGTATCAGTAAACAAAAGATTAACAAAAGATTGTCATCATTAACCCCTGCAGCCCCCTACTCATGGTGAGCCCTGCGGGAACTCAGGATGGAAACAAAGAATGCCCGCCACCTAGCAGTCATCAACCTGCAGCCACTTGAGGAAACTCACAATGTAAACACCCCAGATGGCTGAGTGCAGATCAAAGGAATGATTTTGGGGCATCCAGACTCTTGTATCCTCCCATTTTCCAATTTAGAAAAGCACTAAATTCCTTAACTTGAGATATCTGGTTTTCTTTAACAATAATCTTTTCATTTTTGTCACCCAAGGATTGAACCCTCATCTCCCGAAGTCTCCTGCATTGGCAGGCAGATTCTTTACCACTAAACCACCTGGGAAGCCACCTCTACTACGACCAACCATTTTATCCTTTCTGAGCAAATGTTTATAAAAATTTGAATAATAATTGTATTAGTCTGTTTGAGCTGCTGCAATGCTTAAAATTCTCCAAGCCAGGTTTCAGCAATATGTGAACCGTGAACTTCTAGATGTTCAAGCTGGTTTTAGAAAAGGCAGAGGAACCAGAGATCAAATTGCCAACATCCACTGGATCATCAAAAAAGCAAGAGAGTTCCAGAAAAACATCTATTTCTGCTTTATTGACTGTGCCAAAGCCTTTGACTGTGTGGATCACAATAAACTGTGGAAAATTCTGAAAGAGATGGGAATACCAGATCACCTAACCTGCCTCTTGAGAAATCTGTATGCACGTCAGGTAGCAACAGTTAGAACTGGACATGGAACAACAGACTGGTTCCAAATAGGAAAAGGAGTACATCAACACTGTATATTGTCACCCTGCTTATTTAACTTATATGCAGAGTACATCATGAGAAATGCTGGGATGGAGGAAGCAAAAGCTGGAATCAAGATTGCCAGGAGAAATATCAATAACCTCAGATATGCAGATGACACCACCCTTATGGCAGAAAGTGAAGAAGAACTAAAGAGCCTCTTGATGAAATTGAAAGAGGAGAGTGAAAAAGTTGGCTTAAAGCTCAACATTCAGAAAACGAAGATATGGCATCGGTCCCATTGCTTTACGGCAAATAGATGGGGAAATTGTCAGACTTTATTTTGGGGGGCTCCAAAATCACTGCAGATGGTGACTGCAGCCATGAAATTAAAAGACACTTACTCCTTGGAAGGAAAGTTATGACCAACCTAGATAGCATATTAAAAAGCAGAGACATTACTTTGCCAACAAAGGTCTGTCTAGTCAAGGCTATGGTTTTTCCAGTGGTCATGTATGGATGTGAGAGTTGGACTGTAAAGAAAGCTGAGCACCGAAGAATTGATGCTTTTGAACTGTGGTGTGGGAGAAGACTCTTGAGAGTCCCTTGGACTGCAAGGAGATCCAACTAGTCCATCCTAAAGGAGATCAGTCCTGGGTGTTCATTGGAAGGACTGATGTTCAAGCTGAAACTCCAATCCTTTGGCCACCTGATGCAGAGAGCTGACTCATTGGAAAAGACCCTGATGCTGGGAAAGATTGAGGGCAGGAGGAGAAGGGGACGACAGAGGATGAGATGGCTGGGTGGCATCACCGACTAGATGGACATGGGTTTGGGTGAACTCTGGGAGTTGGTGATGGACAGGGAGGCCTGGCATGCTGCGGTTCACGGGGTCGCAAAGAGTCGGACACGACTGAGCGACTGAACTGAACTGGATACTAAAGACCGGGTGGCTTAAGCAATGAAAATTTGTTTTTCTCAAGTTCTGGAGGCTGAAAGTCCAAGAGCAAGGTGCCAGAAGGACAGACTTCAGCTCTCTTCCCTGCTGGTAGGTGGCCTCCTCTCTGTGTCCTCACATGGCCTTTCTGCTGTGAGTGGGCTCCTGGTTTCTCGTATAAGGATCCGATTGGATTAGGGCCCCACTCTTAAGACCTCATTTAACCTCAGTCATTTATTCCTGTCTTCATGTACAGCTATACTGGGGGTTAAAGCTTCAGCATGTGAATTTGGAGGGACCCAAGTCAGTCAATAATAATAATAATAAATAATAATAATATAATGTAAGGGAAATAGTAATAATAAACTGTTGTACCAGCATCCATAGCACTAACTGAAATTAACATTATGAACTGGTTTTGAGATCACGGTAATGCTGGCTTTATGAAATGAGTTAGAAAGGCCTCTTTTTATATCTATTACCTTCTAGAAGGGATTGTAGAGAATTGGTATAAATTTTTCCTTACATGTTTCATAGAATTCACTAGTGCATTGATTTGGTCTGGTACTCTCTGTTTTGGAAAGTCATTAATTATTGATTCAATTTCTTATATATATATATAAAACCATACTATCTTTTCTACATGTATTCAGATTAATATTCAAATTGTGTAAATTTTGGCACATTTGAAGGAATGCGTCTATTTCATATAGGTTATCAAATTTGTGGGTATAGAGTTGTTTATAATAATCCTTTATTATCCCATTAATATCCTGGGATCAGCAGTGATGACCCCTCTTATATTTCTGTATTAATCATTTTCTGCTTCCTTTTTACTTAATCAACCTGGCTGGATGCTTATTGAGGTCATCAATCTTTTTGAAGAACTAGTTTGATTTTGCTGATAGTATCTATTGTTTTCATGCTTCCAATTTCATTGATTTCTGTTGACATTTTATTTCTTTCCTTCTGCTTACTTTGGATTTAAGTAAAATCCAAATCATTTTCTTTTTCTATTTCCCTAACCTATAAGGCTTTTAGATTGTTGATTTTAGATTCTTATTTTTTTAATATAATCATTCAGTGCTATAAATTTCCCTGTAAGCACTGCTTTTATTGTATCCCACCAATTTTAATAAGTTGCATTTTAATTTTCATTTACTGCAAAGCATTTTAATTTTTTTCTTGAGAGTTCTTCTTGACTCGAGTATCATTTGCAAATGTTTTGTTTAATCTCCAGATATTTGGGGGACTTTCCAGCTTTCTGTTATTGATTCCTAGTTTAATTCAGCTGTGGCCTAAGCACTTACTTTCTGTGATTTCTGTTCTTTTGAATTTGTTAAGGTGTTTTTTATGGCCCAGAATGTGATCTATCTTGGTGAATGTCCATGTGAGCTTTCAGAAGAATGTGTATTTTGCTCTTGCTGGATGAAGTAATCAATAGCTGTCAATTGTACCCAGTTGATTGATGGTGCTGTTGAGCTCAACTATGTCCTCACTGATTTTCTGTCTGCTGAACCTGTCCATTTCTGAGAGAAGGGTGTGGAAGTCTCCATCTATAATAATGAATTCATCTCTTTCTCCTTACAACTCCATCAGTTTTTGACCCACATAATCTGACACTCTGTTGTTAGACACAGATAAACTCATTAAGGCTTGTTACATATTCTTGGAGAACTGACCACTTCATCATTATGTAATATCCCTTTTTATCCCTGATAACTTTCCTTGCTCTGAAGTCTGACCTGTCTGAAATTAATACAGCTACTCCACTTTCTGCTTATTACTCCACTTTCTTATTAGTATAACTATGGTAACATCTCTCTCCATCTCTTTATTGTTAATCGATGTGTAGCTTCATATTTTAAGTGTGTTTCTTAGAGACAACGTGTAGTTGAGTCTTGCTTTTTGATCCACCCTGACAATCTGCCTTTTATTTGCTATATTTTAAACCACTGGTGTTTAAAGTGATTTTATTTTTTACACTTTTAACAATATAACGTCTCCTATTCAGAATAAATATACACCCAATGAGAGTGGGATTCTGAGTGAATAGAGGCTTGGGGGTGCTTGTTAAAGTGATTATTTTCTTAATATATACATTGTATTGAAGTGTAGTTGACTTACAGTGCTTCAAGTACACAACAAGGTGATTGAGTTATACATATACATGTATATATTTTTGAAATTATTTTCCATTATAGCTATTTAATGTAATTATTGATACAATTGGATTCAGATCTACCATACTTGCTGTTGTTTTCTCTTCATTGCTCTATTTTTTTGACCCTATTTTTGTTCTCCTCTCTGTTTCTGATATTTGTGGGTTTTAGTTAGCATTTTAGACGATTCAATTCTTTTCCCTTTCTTGGCGTATCAGTTGTACTTCTTTTGGTGGCTGCTGTAGAGTCTGTAATATACATTTACAATGAAACCAAGTTCACTTTCAAATTATGCTACACTCCTTCACAGTTGGTGCAAATACCTTATAGTAACAAGTTCAGTAACAAGATAATACTAATCTTCCCCTCCGTCCTTTGTATCATTGCTGTCATTCAAAAATATGTATCTCACAGTCAAGTACATTGTTGCTATTATTATTGTAATGAACTTCTGTATGTCAGCTCAATTACGAATAAGAAAAATAAAAACTTGTATTTTACCTTCGCTTATCCCTTCTCTATGAGGCTTCCCAGATGGTGCTAGTGGTAAAGGACTCCCCTGCCAGTGCAGGAGACATAAGAAATGCTCATTCGATCCTGGGTTGGGAAGATCCCCTGGAGAAGGAAATGGCACCCACTCCAATATCCTTGCTTGGAAAATCCCATGGACAGAGGAGCCTGATGGGCTGCAGCGCACGGGGTCGCAAAGAGTCAGACGCGACTGGGCACAACTGTATCCCCTGTCTGGCGCTCCCGTCTTTATGTAAATCCACGTTTCTGACCTCTATCATTTTCCTTCTCCCCGAAGAACTTCTTTTAACATTTCTTTCAGGGCTTATCTACTGGGAACAAATTCCCTCAAGTTTTATTTGTCTGAGAGTCCTTCTCCTACACTGCTGAAGGATAATTCTGTAGTGTTCAAAATTCCAGCTTGGAGTATTTCTCTTTCAATACTTTAAATAAATCACACCACTCTTGTGTTGCTTGCATGGTTTCTGAAGAGAAATTAAATGCAGTTCTTATCCATGCTATGCTATAGGTAAGGTTTTTCTTTTTTTATCTGACTTCTTTCAAGCTTTTTTTTTTGGCACTTATCCTGTTTGGTGTTCTCTGAGTTTCCTGGATCTGTGACTTGATGTCCAACATTAATTCAGAGTAAGTTATCAGTCATCATTGCTTCAGATATTTATATTCCTTCCTTCTTTTTCTGGTATTCCTATTATATGGTTGTTATACCTTAGTTTTGAAATCCCACAATTATTGGATATTTGGTTCTGTGACTTTTTTTCCAGTTTTTTTTTCTGCTTTTTCATTTTGGAAGTTTCTGCTGACATATCCTCAAATTCAGTCTCCTCAGCTGTATCCAGTGTACTAGTGAGCTCATCAAAAGCGTTCTTCACTTCCTTCATAATATTTTCAATCCTTTCCATTTCTTTTAGATACTTCCTTAGAATTTCCATCTCTCTGCTCCATTGCCCATCTGTTCTTATGCGGTTTCTACTTCGTGCATTAGAAACTTTACTGTATTAATCATGACCGTTTTCACTTCTTAGTCTGATAATTCCAACATCTTTTGTCATTTCTCAGTTTGATTTTTTTTTAGTTCTTTATTTTTTTAATTTTAAAATCTTTAATTCTTACATGTGTTCCCAAACACGAACCCCCTCCCACCTCCCTCCCCATTACATCTCTGTGGGTCATCCCCATGCACCAGCCCCAAGCATGCTGTATCCTGCGTCAGACATAGACTGGCGATTCAATTCTTACATGATAGTATACATGATTTGATGCTTGCTCTGTCTCTTCAAACTGTGTTTCTTGCCTTTTGGTATGTCTTGTAATTTTTTCTTGATAGTCAGATGTGGTATACTGAGTAAATGGAACTGCCATAAGGAGGCCTTTAGTAAAGTGATGGTGAGGTGGAGGGGGAGGGGAGCGTTCTGCAGTCCTGTTGATGCAACTTCAGTCTTTCAGTGACCTTGTACCTCTGACCTGTGATGTTCGTAAGTGCTTCTTAGTCTCCCCTACCCGCTTAGGTGGGACAGATGGCTAGAGTGGGCTGGAATTGGGTATTTCCTGGGTTGTTTAGGCTCTGATAAGTCCCCTAGAGTTTAGGGTCTGGTAAGAGAGTTTCTCTTGAGGACAAGCCTGATGAAGAAGGACAGAATGCTCCTTTTCTTCTCTCCATGCTGGAAGCATGAGGGGATTTTCTTCAATATCATTGTGAAGATCTGATCAAGTCCCGGGAGGTAAAAATCACAAAAGTGTAAGATCCCTCTTACGACTGCTTCAGTCCCTGGAGTTTTACCTCCCAGACTTGCCCACCCTGAGCCTCCAGTAACTCATCAATTATAGTTTACATTTTTCTTACCTTGGCACTGAGTTCCTGGGAGGTTTGTGCCTAGGGTTTCTGTTCTGGTAATTTGTGATTTTCTGTATTAATATTTTCATGTCTGTCTCTTTAATTTTGAGGGCAACACTTTGCCTGTGACCTCAGTTCTCTCAATGGTTCTTAAAAGAGTTGCTGATTTTTTCAGCTTGTTCAGCTTTTAATTACGTTAATAAACACAAGACAAATTGTTAAGGAAGAGCAACAACTTCCAATCTCCTTATATGTTGAACTGGAAACTGAAAGCCTGTATCCATATAGATTTCAAAATCAACTTGTTAATTACTGCTGCAAAAGGGAAGCAGGAATTTTAAGAAGTATTGCATTAAATCTGTAGATCAGTTGAAAGAATACTGCCATCTAAACAATATTAAGTATTCCAGTCCTTGAACACAAGTTGTTTTTCCATTTCGTTAGGTCTCTCGTTTCTTTCAATGATGTTTTATAGGTTTCTAAGGACTTGTCTTGCCAAATTTATTCCAGGTGCTTCATTCTTTTTGAAACTATTGTAAATGGAGTTTAAAAAAAAATTTTATTGTCAAATTTACTACTATGGTATGGAAGGAAATTCAATTGATTTTTGTATGTTGATTTTGTATCTTGCATTTTGCTAAAGGCATTTATTAGCTTTAATACCTTTTGTGCAGATTCCTGCAAATAGAAATAGGTTTATTTTGTCCTTTATCATATGGTGCCTCTTATTACTTTTTTCTTGCCTGATTGCCCTGGCTAGAATCTCTCATACCATATTGAATAGAAGTTTTGGGAGCAGATAACCTTTTCATGCTTCCAACCTTAGAGCAAAAGCTTCTGTGTTTTGCTATTGTGATGTTTCATCGGCTTCTTCACAGATGCCCTTTGACATTCTGAGGAACTTTTCTTCTCTGTGTGGTCTGTTGAGTTTTTTTTTTTTTTTTAATCACAAAGGGATGTTGAGTTTTGTCAGATTTTTTTGGCATCAATAGAGATGATCATGTGTTTTTTGCCCTTTATTTTACTGAAATGCAGTATTATTTGTTGTTTCTTATATACCAAACCAATCTTGCTTTCCTGGGTTAGTTTATACTTGCTCATGGTTTATAATCCTTTGTGTATGTCCCTGGATTCAGATTTTCAGTATTTTGTTGAGGATTTTGTCATTTATATTCATAAGTTTCTTTTTCCCACTGTGATGTCATTGACTGGTTTTGGTATCAGAAAAATACTGGCCTCATAGAATGAGTTGTAAAATGTTTCCTCTTCTATTTTTGTAAGAGTTTGTAAGGCATTTATTTAAATTCTTCCTTAAACATTTGGTAAAACTCATCTGTGAAGCCATCTGGTCCTGCACTTTGTGAGGTTTCTTGATTACTAATTTTATCTCTTGTTATAGATCTATTCAGATATTTTATTTATTCTTGAGTCAGTTTGGGTAGTTTGTGACTTTCTAAGAATTTGTGTATTTCATCTAGGTTATCTAATTTCTTGGTATACTATTGTTTATAGTTCATAGTACTTCCTTCTAATTAATATTTCTGTGATGCTTACAGCCTCTTTTGTTCCTTATATTAATAATTTGATTCCTCTCTTTTTGAGTATTCTGGTCAGTTAAGCTAAAGTCCTGGTTCCTTTTTTTTCAAGTCAGTTAAACCAAAGTCCTGGTTCCTTCTTTTTTCCTGTTTCCTTGTTTAAGGAAAACATGAAAATACCTCCTGGTTCCTTCCAGCCCTGCTTTTGGCAAAATATTCACTCACAGTTCTGGAACCAGAGATTGTTGCTTAGGAAGGAATAAAAGTGATTGGCGTGTGGAGCAAGGAGCTCATGTTGTAACTTCAGGGCCTCTGAAGTTTCTCTTAAAGAGAGAATACACGTTTTAAGAATAAAACAAAACACCTTTGAATCATGACATTTTAAAATTTGGTAACCAAAAGCACAATACCCAGTAAGTCTAGCCAAAGACTTCTCTATGAGAACTATTTCAAGGAATCAAAGACAAAAATGGTGTCTATCAAAAGAATTTGTTAATACTAATATAGTATGGATGACTTTAAAATAAAAAATGCCAACTATTTCACTGTAAATAATTACCTCGGCTTATCCATGCATTTTACTAACACTAGGTGTGGGATTATGGAGGTGGTTAGTTATTCGGTTTTCCCACTCTGAACAGCTTTCTTGTCCTTTAAAGGCATAAATCTAAGTCTTACAAGCCTTGATTCCTTGACTGGTCGATTCATATGGATGGAGAGGTTGTGAAATCTTATCTAGGAGGTCTTGAAATCAGGTGCGACAGTTACAGCTTCCTGGGATTTCAAGACATGCTAACAATACCGCATTTAGAGGAGCCCTTCTGCTTTCCAGGGCTTCCCTGGCAGCTCCTGGGAGTTCGATTCCTGGGTTGCGAAGATCCCCTGGAGAAGGAAATGGCAACCCACTCCATTATTCTTACCTGGAAAATTCCATGAACAGAGGAGCCTGCCAGGCTACAGTCCATGGAGTGACTTCACTTTCTTTTCTTTCTGCTTTCCTGTCCCCACCCCTCATTCATTATTTGAACATACCTCCTCTCCCTTCTCAAATTCCCAGCCTACTCACACACACTCAGTCTCCTCTAGAATTTATTAAATACCTCGGGAAAATGGTAAGTAACTTTTAATAAACTGGTTGAGTACCACAATAATCATTATTGGGGACAAGATCCATCGATGGATGCTAAAACTAATGGGTGAAATTTTGAAGGGAAACAAGTTGACCTGTTTCCAAGGTATCACCTCCCAAGATACTAACTCCAAGTGATCCAGGTTAATATCACCAGTAATGAGACATATGGACATTACAAACCTCTTGATACAATGCAAAGAGAACTCAGTGTCATTTCATTGCCCAAAATGGATAACCTCATGCAAATCTTGAGAAGACATTAGAGAAACCTAAATTGAGAGACATTCTACAAAATAAACCACCAATACTCCTCAGAAGTGTCAAGATCATGAAAGATAAGGAAAAAGAATTGTCAGAGATTAGTGGAAAAGAAATAACTGAATGCAGTGTGGGAGACCAGAGAATTCTATCTTGAACAGAAAGGGGATATTAGAAGGAAAGGTGATGACATTTGAATATGGTCTGTATTTTGTTAGCAATAGTATAACTGTGGTAATTTAATCTTTTTTAAGATTTTTTTTTTGTGGTCCATTTTAAAAGTCTTTATTGAATTTGTTACAATATTGCTTCTGCTTTATGTTTTGGCTTTTTGGCTCTCAGGCATGTGGGATTTTAGCTCCTTGGCCAGGGATTGAAATCTGCATCCCCTGCATTAGAAGGCAAAGTCCTAACACAGGGAAGTCCCCGTGTTAATTTTATAGATTTGATTATTGTGTAGTAGATACCCAATGTGATAACCTTAGGGGAACTTCCTGAGAGGAACTATTTTTGCAACTTTCTGCAAGTTTCAAATTAGTTCAAAACAAAAAGTTTAAAGGGCTTCGCAGGTTGTGCTGATGATAAAGAACCTGCCTGCCAATGCAGCAGGCATAAAAGATTTGGGTTTGATCCCTGGATCCGGAAGATTCCCTGGAGGAGTGCATTGCAACTCACTCTAGTATTCTTGCCTGGAGAATTCCATGGACAGAGGAGCCTGGCGGGCTATGGTCCATAGGGTTGCAAACAGTTAGACATGACTGAAGCGACTTAGCATGCAAGCATGCGAAAAGTTAAAAGAAATCATTACACTCTATTTTAATTTGTCAAAGGATTAGTGTTTTCATTCCTTTGATCATTTTTATCATCTGACTTGAAAACTTGGTGTTTTTGAACATAATAGTCTAATGAGAATATGACTTATGCAGACTATGCAGAGAAGCACTGAAAGAAAAGAATAAGTATTATATCAACATAAGGTTGTAGTCTCAAATTATCACACCGCTTTTTCAAAGTTTAACTTAGACTATGTTTTGTGCATCATACACTGGTGGTGGTGTGAACTAACATAGTTTATCACCAGGCTGGGATTTAACTTAGAAATTCCTCTTCTGAATATTTTCCGGATTGGAGGAACTTGCTATTCACAGCTAAACGTTTAATGGTGTAGCTGGAATTCTTATACCTCAGGGACCTCAGAATCTATTGCTTGTAGACTGATTTGAATGCTTAAACCTTAGGAGTTTGGCTTTGTTGGTTTTCCATATTTAAGAAGTGTTTAAAAGCAAATGAGACACAGCAAGTTGACCAGAATAAAATGGTACATGTAGTCTTGAGTGTTATAATTTGTTAGCCACAAATAGGGGAAGTTATGAAGTCCTAGTCATCTCATCTAAGAGGAAGTACCAACCGCATCCATGTTTCTCTGTCTTTAACATACACAGAAATCTGTGGGTTTTGTTAAAATGCAGATTCTTAGGCAGCCAGCCCGCTGGGTAGGGGGATGGGCCTCCAAGATTCTGCATCTCCCAGGAGATGCTCCTGGTCCATGGTCAACATTGTAAGTGGCAAGGACCCTAAGTGATTGGAAAGGACAAGCTACCTAGGAGGACTGTTTCCCTTAGGTGTACATTTCCAAAGGGGATTTAATTTTAAACAAGTGAAATATTTAAGTACCTTCAGGCAGTACAACTGATAGTAAAAATGTACGGAAATCTCGCTCATGAAGCAAACTCTGGAGGACGGGAGTGCTGCCTGCGACGCGGTCACGCCAATGTCAGATTTGTCTGAGCAGAAACGTGGATCCAGTCCGAGATGAAGCTCAACCAGTTCATGACCCGGCCCATTATTAACACAACCCCGGGAGCATGTATGCCTCTGCCACCAGGGGGCGCGGCGCCACAGTTTTTCCAGGCCAGCCGTGTGCCGTGTGGACTGTCAGCCTCACCTTGGGTGGCAGGCGGATCAAAGGAGATAATGAAACCCATACAGCACCGTTGCGGGGAGGAGGGGGGTAGAGGGGGGTGGGGGGATGGGGTGGCTGAGGGGGGTGGGAAATCCCCTTGTCTCAGACCCTGACCTCGGGTCTTTTCCTGTGACAGGGACTCGGGGATGGGCCATGTGTTAACAAATCTTGGGATGTTACACTGGCAGTTGAGCTGGGCTCTAATGGAAGCGCATTCCTATCTATGGTTAGATTCCAGGACCCTCATGTGGATAACACAGGTTGTTCAAGTACAAGGAGCGACTGACTTGGGTCTCTTTTGAATGTTATGTATCCTCAGAAGGTATCCCTGAGGCCAACATCTTTCGGAGGAAGGCTTGTCAACTGTCTTTCAGATGGTCAGTGAGCAGAGAGATGGCTGGCTGGTGGATCTGCAGCCCAATTCAATGCACGATCTGCTTCCTACAGAACCCCCCACCCAACCCGAGACCTTGGGCATCAAGCAGTCAGCACAGGACTCACACAGCAGGCAAGGCCAGAATCAGGCCACGTCAATTCCGTTAATCGAAGTCAGCTTATCCTAACTACTTACACGTGAGCATATTCTTTTAATTGTTCTTTTTTTTTTTTTTGATTAGAAAAATAGGGCAGGCTACTGCCAGAAAAACAATTCTAAAAATAAAAACCAATATAAAATAAAAAGTGAAAGTCCTTCCTTGGTCACTAACCTCCACCCCAAATCCAGAAATCCCACATTTAGAAGTAACCGTTGCTGACCGTATGTATGTTTGTATATATAGGGCTTCCCAGGCGGCTTAGTGGTAGAGAGTTCACCTGCCAAAGTAGGAGATGCAGGAAACATTGGTTCAATCCCTGGGTCAGGAAGATCCCCTGAAGGAAGAAATGGCAACCCACTCCAGTATCCTTGCCTGAGAAATCCCATGGACAGAGGAGTCTGACAGGCTATACAGTCCATGGGGTTGCCAAGAGAAAGACACCACTGAGCGACTGAGCACATACGTATGTATATATATTACATATATATAAATATATTTATATTAAATTATATATATATGGAGACATGCAAGTGATTTTGCTTAATTTTGCAGCCCTGACAGTATACAGCTCACAATGCATCTTGCTTTTGCCACTTAAGATGTATACTATATCACGGTAGTTGATCAGGATGAGGTTTTGAAACCTAAAATGACAAAACACTTTACAGATCTGTCTTTGTCATTCAAAACAGGATTCCTAAGCCTAACGTTTATATTTTTACAAAAATAGGCCCCCAGGTCCCTTGTTAGTGCCCCCTGCCACACTCAGCATCCTCCCTGTCCTAGGTTACAGTGCCAAAAGAAAATGAGTGGGGCTTACATGTTTTCTTTCTGAATGAGTCTCATAGAATGAGAAAATTGCTCAAACTGTAATTGCTTATTTTTTGTCTTCTGAGGATTTAAAATTGTAACCTCTTTATTATTTTCCCTGGATTATTTTTTATAGGATTTTTTTACTTGTGAAACAGGAGAGATATTAATATATAGCCTTGGCTACAGGGTATGTGTGTGTCCTCTCTCTTTTCTCTATTTCTTCCAAATATCCAAAACAAGTCAATTACAAATCTTGACACTGGGTGACATAGTTTCCCTTTTCAGATTTTTTTTTTTTCCTCCAGGATCCACCAAAAAGACGTGCTGCACTGTCCCTTCCTCTAGAACAGTTCTCAAACTTTAACACAGACAGGTCCCTGGAAATGTCTGAATGATTTAGATTTCCAGGCCTCCTGAATCCTTTTCCTCAGGATGGGCTGGGAGTGAACATTTCCAACAGGATCCTTTGTACTGTTTATATCCACTAATGCTGCATTGAAAGGACCCTCCATGGCCCTGTCTAGGAGTCTTTTCTGATGGCACCTTAATTCCACTTTCCTCTCATTTAGAAGAAAAAGGGGATGGAGAGAATGTACAAGAAATGGGTTGTGCTTTTTCCATGAAAAACAGCCTCCAAATTTTATGCATATCACAGCAGTTCTTCTAGGCCTGCCTTTAAAAGCCTGACCCCCAAGCTGGCCAGCTGATCTGCCGTCCTGCAATTACCCTCAGGTCGTGTAACCAGTTTGAGAGGCAGCCCATGACTGTTTCAGTTTCAGCTGAAGTTCCTTCTAAAACGAGCCAATCTGGGAGGTCACTTGTCTCAGATCCAGAGGCAGTGGGGTGGTTATTCTTGGCTTACGCTAAACTTGGAAGGGAGCTGAAGCATCAGGTGAAAAGCAACGTACACATACGCAGCACGAACAGAAACCATCACAGCCCTACGCACCCACATGCACAGACCCCATGGGAACAAGGCTGAGCGAAAGGAGCCTCTGTTCACCTGAAGTTCAAGGACAGGCGCCCATTACCCACGAGGGAGAGCAGGGAAGAGGGGTTACCTTCAGAGGGTTATTGTCCAGGGGCTTGGCACGAGGGGGCCAGAGAATGCTCTACATTCTGATCTGGAACTCAAGTAGGTTGTCCATGAATAGGTAAAGTCATTGAGCTAAATGCTAAAGCCGTGTGCATGTTACTATATGTAAATAATCCTCAGTAAATTTAAAAAAACACGATGGGCACCTATGATAATGACTCTGGTCCACGGTGGGGGCGGGGGGCGGAACTACAGTCACATCCATGAAGCGAGTCAAAAGCACCCAACAAACGCTGACCATTGGCCTGGAAAAGAGTACAAAAATAGGAAACAACTGTAAAATAACTGATTGCTGTACACCCCAAACTAACACAACATGGTAACTCAAGGATACTCCCATAAAAATTTTAAGAAAAGAAAAGATAAATAAATAGAACAAGCAGCTTCTTTTAAGTTCATTTCTAACTGAATGCTTCAAGTCCTGTGAGCCCCAGATTGTGGACAGGGCCTTCCCACAGCCTCCTGACCTGCAGCGTGGACCCACACTTGTCCAGGAGTGATGATTCTGTGCTCTCTGAAATGCTGACAGCCCAGGAAGCATCTAAAGGAACAGGTTTACCAGCCTTTTGATGAAGGCATTGGACAAGAACAAGGAGGGGATCAGCAGTCAGACCTTCCTCGGAGAAGCTGGGGTTTTGCTGGCCTCTGAGTGCCCGATGTGCAGGTGACGCGTCTAGAGGTGAAGTGCAGCTGGTCCGTTCGGCCAGGGTCACGGTTGACCAGACCTGGACCGAGACCGGAGGCCTGGGAGTCTGTGTCTAGCCTGGTGTGAACAGGTGTCATGTCCAAGGCGGTCCCCTGTGCACAAGTCGCTCCCCTACTCTCCGCCACCCACCAGCACGTGGCCTTAGAGTGTTGAAGGTGTTCTGTGAACGCCCAGTGTCTTCCCTCTCTTTGCTCAGGCCTTGCCTCCCTAGGTGAGAGCCAGCCATGGCCAGGAGGCTGACTTGTCACCTCACCCAGCAAGTGGCTCCTCTGATTTTCTCCTCTCCTCTCCCACCCTCTTCCTCTCATCTCTCGCCAGTGGCTTGTCTGACAACTGGCACTGTCTGGTGTTATGGAGACACAATCCTGCTTTGTTGTGGAAACAGGTCTATCAGGTGTGGGCACTGTGGGCTAGAGAGTGCCTGGAGCCTGGGAGTGAGGCCGGCGGGCACAAAAGACCCTGGTAGCCCGGGCCTCACTTCTGGGCTGATGTCTGTGCACGTGGTCCTTTGTGATCGAGGTAGATCTATGAGAAAGATGAGCCACTTCTGCGCCCTCATATCCAGTCCAAAATCTTTGCATGGGATGCTTTTTGGAGGTTAAAAAGAGGGCATGGATGGTGACACCAGCACCCAGCCCAGGCTGCCAGGCTGTGGAGGGGCCTCGTACCCACGCCTGTCTTGCTCCTGGAAGGGTGCAGGCCCTGGCACATCTTGGGGTGATGCTTCTCTTTCCAAGCAAGCGAATTCTCAGACGACTGTATCAGGGCCTGGAATTTTCTCCCCGAGGCTCTTTGCACAAAATGTGAGATCAAATGCAAACAGATTAAGAAATAAAAGGCAAAAGCTGCCTCAGGATTGACGAGGATCCTGATGGTGAAAGATAAATAGCACATAAGTTATCGCAGCTCCGGCTCCTTCCAAAATCCAGTTCCTTGGGGGGAGCTTCCGAAGACTGGGAGAGGGCAGGTAGGACAAACACAGGTGAGAAGAGTCCACCACGGTCTGTCTCCTTTCTTCAGGGTTGGCAGATGATGTGAGAACCTGCTCTCCCACCCCAACTCCCAGTCCCAAAGGGTGCTCTCTGGAGGGAGGGTAGGGGGCTTTCCTGACCCTAGAAGGAAACTTTCTTCTGGCTGAGGGGCCACCCCTGCTTGGGATGGGGGCCCATGACTGCAGGTGCTGTCAGGCTGGGGACTGGAAGCACCCATCCTTCTTCTTTGGGTGGTGGGCTTCTCAGGGTCTTTGTCTCTGCTATACCCACTTTGCTGTGAAATCTGTTTAAATGAAGATGAACTAAAAAAAAAAAAAATCACTTCAGCATGCCCAGGAAAGATTCTCCATCTCTGTCTCCCTTCCTTTTCTTTCCCCCACCTGGCTTCCGCTCTTTCATTCCATGCAGGTGCCCAGGGCACTTCCAGGGCATTGCCAACTCCTGGTTCCTCCCCTCTGCCCTCCTGCTCTCTTCCTGACACCTCTCCCACCCCCATATTACACAATTCCTTGTGCCTGTGGCTCATTCTCTAACCCAATTAGTTCCAGATTCCCTCTCTCACTTTTATTTTTCTTATTTACATGAGAAAAAGCGAGTGTCTTTCCTGGTTAGTTGAATAAAGGACAGCCTTCTGAGCTCCTAAACTTTCTTCTGAACGTTGATCAAGGTGATGAGACTGGAGCGTCTCCCCTTCCCCAGGGACTTCCAGGGTTTAAATCCTCGTACCAGGGATGGTAGCTGGTAACCAACAGGAGCAGAAGGGTCAAGAAGGGCAGGGTAGGGGAGGTGCTTCTGGGGAGACGCCAGGCTGAGAAAAGACTAAAGGAATGGTATGCCCAGGAAGCAAGAGCTCTCAGGCATGCTGGGTGAGATGGTCTCTCCGTGGTGAGGAAGCCACCTGGGAAGGTCTGTTTTGTCCTTGGCCATGACCCACTATTCCCTGAGGCTGAGGTGGGGTCATCTGGGGAGCTTGGGCTAGAAGGTCACCCATAGGTGGGGTCACCCTTGGACTCTGTGGATCCTCCCAGACCTAGGAGTGGAGAAACCCATGCAGAGGTCTCTCCTTCCTTCTCACCTCCATAGACGTCTTCAGCTGGATTCCCTGAAATGACCGGACTCTGTGGAGACAGTCACGTAGACCAACACCTGTGTTCCAGGGATCATTTTTTGAACAAACCCTTTTGTTTTCCCTTGTGGCTCAGCTGATAAAGAATCCGTCTGCAGTGCGGGAGACCTGGGCTCAGTCCCTGGGTTGGGAAGATCCCCTGGAGAAGGGAAAGGCTACCCACTCCAGTGTTCTGGCCAGGAGAATTCCAGGGACTGCACTGTCCATGGAGTCGCAAAGAGTCGGACACGACTGAGCGACTTTCACTTCACTTCACTTCTGTTTTCAGCCCCACCATAGAGGCATCTCCTTCTGGGGCTAGATTCGCCATCCTAGCCTCAGCCCAACGGAGGCACTAGGCACTGGGGAAGCTGGAAACCCCAGGAGGGAGGGTGGCTGTACCTGAGACCACCAGGTGTCCTCTCTAAAGGACATCTTCTGCAAGGCTGCAGGTGAGGGCTGGAGCACAAGTGGAGGCTGGGAGTGCGAGGATTAGGGTTCTGACCTCAAGATGGGGGGCAGCCTGACTGCTCTCGGCGACAGGAAGGCCAGGAGCCTCGTCCCGGGGTTGGCCGGCGGCCCTCGCGCCGCCCTGACCCTCTTCCCTCGGCCACAGCCCTGGAGGCTTGGTACAGGACTATCCCGAGTAAAGTGTGAGCCCGGGCCAGAGGAGGGAGCCAGGACACCCCCAGCGAGCCAAAGAGCCTGGGGGAGTCCTGTTTCAGGTCCCGAGCCGGGCGCACGGGGATCCCCACAAGGGGGCGGAGGGAAACCCAGGAGGCCCGCGGGAGGAAGTGAGCCCGGCGGCCGGGCGAGCGCAACCAAGCGCACTTGCGGCGCCCCTCTCCCGGCCCAGGGCGGGGAGGGGGCGGGAGAGGCCCTCCGCTCCTCAAAAAGTTTCGGGCGAACCCTTTCCCCCCTGGAGATCAGCCTTTCGGCGGCGCGTGTGTCCCGAGAGGGGGCCCTCCCGCGCCGGCACGAGCGCAGGACCGCGCGCGGGGCTCCCTCCCCGGCTCAGTCTCCTCCCCACGCGCCCCCTCTCCGCCGGGCTGGCCAGCGCCGCCGCGTCCCCGCCGCTGCCCCCAGCCCGCGCCCGCGCCCGAGCCGCCGCGCCGCCGCCGGCTGCCGCCTCCCGCCTCGCCCCGAGCTCCCGGCGCGCTCGGCCCGGCCCCGGCCCCGGCTCGGTCCCGGCCCCGCGCGAGGACCATGGAGTAGGCGGACGGCCCCGCGACGCGCTCCCGCCGCCGGCGAGGCCGGAGCAGCCCCGGGTGGCCTCGCCCGCCGGCCGAGTTGGCCCGCGGCGGGCCCTCCTCCCGCCGGTCCTCCCCGCTCCTCCTCCTCGGCCGCCGCCGCCCCCGCCTCCCGGCCGCCCCCGCCGCCCCCGCCGCGCCGCCGCCCGAGGCCGAGCGCGGACGCCGAGCGTGGGAGCCATGGCGCGCGAGGAGGACGGGGACCCCGAGCGCCGGGAGGCGGCGGCGCGGGCCGGCGGCGACGACGACGACGACGACGAGGAGGAGGAGGAGGAGGGACTGAGCGACGACGAGGACGGAGATCGGGAGAACCGCGGCGGCCGCCAGGAGGAAGGAGAGGCGGCGGCGGCGGCCGCCGGGCGGGAGCGCAGCGAGGACGCGCCGCCGCCGCACGCGGAGCTGCCTCCCGCCACCAGCCGCGTTGCGGCCGCCGGCGATCGGAGCGGCCGCCGCCCTCCGGGGACCCCGCCGGGGTCGCTGCCCTGCCGCGCGGAGAGGATGCAGTCGCCCGACCTGGAGGAGCGTGAGCGCCGCCGGAGCTGCCGGAGGGACCTTCTTCTGAGCCAGGTCTGCTTCCTGGCCCTGGTGGCGCTGCTGCTCTGGTCGCTGTCGAGCATGCGGGACCACGACGGTGAGTGCTCGCCGCTCGCCCCGAGTGGGCGCTGCGGCTCCGGCGGCGGCGCGGGGCGTCCAGGCCCGGGGACGCCCCCTGCCCCGGGCGGAGGGGCCCGGGAGGCGAGGACCGTGCGCGCGGGCACGGGGCGGGAGTAAGACCGTGGCCGGCACGCTGGGCGCCTGGCTGCCCTGGGAACCGTCACCTGTGCCTCCCGGCTCTGCCCCGCTTCCTGCCACGAGCTGGAGGGACTGAGGGAGGCAGCAGTGGGGACTCTTGCCCTAAACAGGTCCCCCGTGGGCAGTAATGAAGTTGTCCTGGTGAGCTTCTGCCCCTGCGCGCGTGACCACCCGTGCAACTCCTTGGCCTGTGGAGGGAGGGCAGGGAGAGGGCTGGTTGACCCGTGGACACAGTTAGTGCTCCGAACAGAACAGGCAGGATGGACCGCCTGTTTCCTCGGAAGCTCCATCCCCCTCGTTGTAGAACAGGTGCCCGGGAACTAATGAAAGGAAAAAAGTGTTGCCCCCCCCCCCCGCCGCCCCGCCCCGGCTAGATTTTGCGACTGGTTCTGCTCCACTGGCCCCTCGCTGGGACTGGTTCTCCTCCACTGGCCCCTCGCTGGGAACACGGATCCCTTTTGCAGACTTGCAACGCGGGATGAAGCCGTTAGACGGGACCGCCGATGGTCTGTACCTTACTTTCAGGGTGCCCTGCAGTGCGCCCTCCCGGCACACAACTTGTGTCTTATGTTTGCCCTCGGCCTTTCTTGAGCTGAAATAGATCTGCTGAAGAATTTTGCTCAGCACAGTTGTTCACGGGAAAGAGTTTGGACCTTGGGTGTGCAGCTGTCAGAGAAACGGAGGAAAGGCTTGGAAGAATAGCTCGTGTAAAGCAGTTTTCTATCCCGGCTCCCCCAGTCGCACGCTTGGTGGGAAAATAGATACAGAAATACTCGGGAGGGAAAACAATGACAGATACATGCTTTGGTGTTAAGATCCACGGAGCTCCAATACAAGGGGTTATGAAGTGCAGAAGGAAGGCATTTGGATAGTGATGCTCAAATATACTTAAGGGTACAAAAGGTTAAAAAAAGAGACCTTCCCCAATTGATTGTGCTCCTGCCTGGTGGGGAAAGTGGATGGTGGGTCTTGGTTCAGGTCTTAGCAGACTTCAGCATATATGGTAATAGGAGAGAGCCTGTCCAGGTCCTCAGTGGAGCCCTGGAGACTCCTGGTTCTCTGCGTTTCTCCAGGATGCTAGACTGTCTGGCCATGGGGACTGACATCGGAAAGTGGACGGTGCCCAGTGAGAGAGGCCGGACCTCTCTCCAAGGGCAGACTCTGACCTGCCAGAAGCAGTTCCTGGCCTTGTCTCAGGAAGAGGGTTTTCATTAACCCCCTTTTCATCATCGCAGCTTAGACAAGTGTAAAGCCAGTCCATACTATTGAAAGGGCCATTTCAACTCAGTTACACACCGCCCATCTTCCTACAGGTCAGGGCTCTCAGGCCATAGACTTCCTACCACTTTCCAGGCTACAAAAGACATTTTTTTCTCAATGGGGAATGTGACCCAGATGGTTAAGTCCATCAGTGGCAGGGAGCTTCCTGGGCCCGGGGAAAGCTGGGATGTTCGGAGGAAGCGGGTGTCAGACACTTTGCAGACTTGAAGCTAGGTGACTAGATGTCATTTGGGGATGGACAGAAGTGTCCCTGCTAGGGACTCAGGTTTGGGTCCAGTATACAGCCCTATCCTCCGTCCTTCCCCTGATTGGTCTCTCTCCTGCCTTTTCACCTCCTCTACACCCCCTCCCATAAATGTGGGGCTTGAGAAGACCCCCACCCCAGCAACTTAAGACAATAGTGACATGTCAGTGGGAGGGGAGCGTGTGCCATTGAGCCCCCTGGATGGCATGCAAGTTGTAATTCTGTCTCAAATCACCTTTTCTTCCACTAGATATTGATAATTTCATTACATGATGCACAGCAAGATTGCTCAAGGCCCAGGTTTTTTGAAATGATTTTTAAGATACTAATTAACATGTGTGAATCTGCAAGTGATTATTTTGCTTAAGGGATTGCCATTCAGCATACCTAACCATATGAATAGTGACTTTTACTAACTTAGGAGCTTCTCTGCTTGAGGGTCCTTTCAGTATGAATAAAAAGTTTGGAATGTAGCCTTGTTTTGAAGACACTCTGACTTGGAGAGGCCAAGCGATTCACTTACAGTCACACAGCAGTTGAGGAACAGAGGAAGAAATGAACCTGAGGTGACCTGGCTCTTTGATCCCATCTCTGTCCCCCCGTATTTGTGCCACTCTGTAGTGCAGCTTTGTAATATTTATATAACCACATGGGGAGTGGTACCTTCATAATGATCAAAGTGATACTTCTGTTTATTCACCTTGAAAACCATGCAGCGATTAAGTGTAACTTCTCAGAAGCCTGTTTTCTAACACATGTTGATTTTTCTTTTTTTTCAATAAAAAGGACAGTTCTTTTACCAAACCAAAATAGAGGTGTGTGGCAGGTGTATCATATAAATAACATTTCTGATGTATGGAATCGGAGACTCCTTTTAGGAACCCCTAACCAAACTCAGTATAGATTCTCTCCTGAGATAGGACAGGAGCATTGTTAGGCTTAAGTCAGGAAGAATTAACACTGGAGTAAAGGGAAATGTTAATTCTCACAACAACAAAAGCAGTAATAATGTTAACTGGAATTTGGCATGTTCTCCAGTGCCAGGCCCTGGGCCTAGTACCCTTTCTATGCGTTGCTTCATTCAAGTTGTGCACACTCTTTGCAGATGCTTGAGCCTCCAGTGGTCGGTGCAGAAGGAAAGCCCAAGGTGCTCTATTTACTTGTTGCCGGTGAAGATCTCATTTTGATGTTTTCACAGCCAATTTGCTAAGGGCTCCAATTTGCTAAGGTGGATTTTCTTTTACTTTTTTTTTCCTTTTTTTTGCAGTCTGAATGGATTACTTTGTATGTGTTGAGTGATTTGAAACTGTTTAATTTTTATTTGGAGTCAGGAACCTGGTCCTCCTTTTCCAAAAGTGGTGTGGACAAAGTCCAAAGGTCCTTTGGAGGGAGTGGTTGAAGACATCCGCTCTCTGAGATTCGTAGGGTGGTGAATGGTGATTAAGGAAAATTATATATACGTATAAACTTGGAGCTACTCTTCGGCTTGGTTACTGTTGCCGCATAAGAGATCACTCCAAAATCATGGTGTGAAATGACTCCTTTATGTTCTTACTCAAGGATTCTTTGTGGCAGTGACTTAGGCAGGGCCTGGTGGGGAGGGCTGGCCTCTGCTCGGCTACGTCGGGGTCTCAGATGGAGACATTCAAGGACTGGGTGACTTGACAGCTGGGCCTAAGTCATCTGGAGGCAGCATCACTCCCATGTGAGGTGTTGATGCCAGCTGTTGGCTGGGCCCTCAGCTGGGCTGTCACCCAGGACATCTACATGTGGCCTCTCCACGTGTCTTTGTCTGAGCTTCCCCAGAACATGGCAGCTGGGGTCCAGGAGAACAAGGTGGATGTGGCTGGCCTTTTACGTGTCAGCCTGAGGTGTTGTGTGTACCACTGCCACTGTTTTCTGTTGACCAGGGAAGTGACAGATGTCAACCCGCGGTCACAGAGAGGGAACACAGATGGAACCACTTACTCAACGGAGGAGTGTCAGGACATATAGAAAGGTGGGCGTGTGTGATGGGAGGTGCTGTTGTGGTTGTCTTTGGAAAAAAACAGGATCCAAAGGGATGATGGCTTAGGAGTGGTTGTATATATTTCCCAAGATGGTAAAGGCAGATAATATATACATGTGACATGTACACACATGCATACATACATGTGTGTATATATGTGTGTGATTATGTATCTATGTGTAGTGTGGTATATGTGTGTGTAATGTATATGTATATGTGTGTATGTGTCTGTGTATATGTATTAGTGTGTTTATGTATGTGCATGAGTATGCATATGTGTGTGTATGTTTATATGAGTATGTGTGTGTGTATTTCTGTGTGTGTGCGTGCATGCTTAATTTGCTTTAATTGTGTCTTACTCTGCAACGTAATGGCCTGTAGCCCCCCAGGCTCCTCTGTCCATGGGATTCTCCAGGCAAGAATACTGGAGTGGGTTGCCATGCCCTCCTCCAGGGAATCTTCCCGATCCAGTGATCAAACCCACGTCTCTTATGTCTCCTGTATTGGCAGGTGGGTTCTTTACCACTAGCACCACCTGGGAAGCCCATGTATATGTACGTATAGGTGTGAACATCTGTGTGTACATGCATGTATACATGTACGCATTGTGTATATATGGGTGTATGCATATATGCATGAGTATATATGTGTATGCCTATGTATGTTTGTGTGTATGGATGTATATATGTGTGCATATGTGTGTGTGTATCTGTATGAGTGTGTTTACAATTTCTATTGATAGATCACCCAGTCACGGAAACACCGCTGCTCGTCTTCCTGGTTGGGGGTCCAGAGATGGCATGTGAAGAGTGGCCGCAGTGGAACTTGAGCTGCACATTTCAGTGGCAGAGCTTTGTGGCTTCCCATCCCTCGGAGGGCCCTGATCATGACCTTTCAGTTCCTCCTGTAGATTCCCAGGGGTGGAGGCTGGCTGGACTCTCATCAGACTCTTCCCTCTCCCCTGGCCGGGCATCACCGCTCAGGCCTTCCTTCTGCTCCGTAGACCCGACCCCAGTCCCATAGCACACGCAGGTCACATTGTCACCTCTCTACAGTTTATCCTTCACCCTTCACTTCCAGGACCAAGACCTTCCCGGCCAGACTGGATCCCGGGTTTGCTCTCTGAACACACTCTGCCTTCCCTTTGTAGCAGTTCTTGCAGTTGGCAATTATGTATTTCGTTATGACTTGATTATGTATTTGTTATGATATCTCCTTTTCACCAGAGTCTAAGCTCCCAGGAGGTCAGGGACTTTTCTCACCTTTGTCACCCCATCACCTTACCCAGGGTAGATGCTCAAAAGGCATTTGTTCGGTGTGGAGGCTGTTTCAATGTCTGAGTGACAGTGCCTGTGATGAAACCCAGCGACTACGTCAGAGCCCAGCTTACAGGCACACACTAGTTTTCATGATTTCTAATTCTGCCTTCAACCCAGCAAATTTGATGTTGTTACCTGTTTTGCCTGGACTCACCCTGACCTGAGAAAGGTGGGTGCCTCCATCAGAGGCACTTCATTCAGTGGCAGGACTTGAACTGAAGCCGCCCGCATCAGAGCCGCGTAGCCTCGGCCTCAGAGGACGCGAATGGAAAGCAGGAGCCACTCTGTCTTTTCCAGTCGACTGGGGAGTGAAGGAGTAACAGAAGGTTGCTTTCATAGAAGCAGTGTTTTAGAAAAACATTCCTTTTCAACCTTTTCTATTTTCTGCCTAAACATATATAGATGTGTCTCCTTCCTCCTGGCTTTTCTTAGCTGCTCATCAACCCAGATTTTTCTCAAAGATTTCCTCCCCTTGTGAGTCTTGAATCCTTGTGGGATGATTTTTTTTTTTTTTTTACCCTGGAGGGTTGGCAAAGCCCAAAGAATTGCAAAACCAGCCATTTGCGGAGGATTCCAAGGCCTGGTGGAAGTTGGCTGATAGGATAGGCTTTTGGCAACTCTCTTTTTCCTTCAGAAGATTTCTCTTTCTTGAGCAGAATAGTTTTGGAGGGGGGATAAAAGGACACAGACATTTATCCTGGAGGAACCGGGGTCTGCGAGGGTTCAGAAAATGTCCCTGAAGTCGCAGAGCAAATGGGTAGTCCTGCCAGGAAGGGAATTTGAATTTTTCTGGCCTCTTCCAGCGTTCAGTTTCTGTAGAGCTTATTTGGCAATGGTTTTATTTTCTCATTTGCAGTGGTGTTACACATGGTCCCATCTTGTGCGATCTGAGAATTAAGTATTGAGGATTCAGTGGAAGGAGATTTCCTATACATGAAGCGGTGATGGGCACCAATGGGCAGTTCAAACCATGGAGTTGTGATGTTTCAGATTTGGATGGCATCTCCCAGTCTCCCTCCTGCTGTGAGGTCTCTGTCTGTCTACACCTGTTCTCTCTTCATCCTCATCCCTGAGCTGGGTGATGCTTTTCATTGTCGCAAGTCCTAGGGACTTCACTCACTTCCCTGGTCTTCCCAACCTTGCCCCCACCTCTGTAGATGGTCCTTTATGAAACTCCCTTCAACAGTATCCCTTGAGTGAGTTTCTACCTGGATCCGACTGGTGTAAAACACAGGGATGTTCATTCCTTCTTTCTGGAAACGTGTGGCAGGCTTTTGCTCGTTGCTGCGGTGACAGCAGTGTCTGAGATGGATACTCACGGTATCCTCATGATGCTCTGACTTTTGTGGGAAGAGACACATTGAACAACTGATTTTCAAGAATTTTGAGAGACAAATGAGAAATACAGCATCACGTGGAAGAGGTCTTGGTCTAGGGTGGGAGATGCTGGAACTTGGAAAATAAAGGAGTTAGGTTGGTCAAGAGAGGACAAAAACACAAATGTACAGAAAAATGGGTAAAATAAATGGGAAGGCAGTTCACAAAACAAACTAGCAAGCAAAAACATTTGCAAATGGCCAGTTGACACAAGTAAAAATCCTCAGCCTTGGTAGTAACTGGAAAACCTAAATTGTAAGATGACGAGTTACCATTTTATAGTATCAGACCAGCAAAAATGAAAACAAAGTGTTGCCAAAGATGCAGGGGAGACTGCTTCTCTCGTTTGTGGCAAGTAAGGATGTGCCATGGTGCCCAGAATGGGGTGAGACTGCAGCAGACTGATAGGGTGCTAGGCACAGACCTCCTGTGAAGCCTCTGTCTTTTAATGAGATCGATGTGTGGAAAGTGGGGAGTTAGGATGAGAATGGCAATGCAAAGTATTTGAGACGTGGATAGAAATGCAACTTGTCTGGACCCATCTGTGACCACGGAACAGGTTGGCCCTGACCCTGGGAACTCCAGAGTGTAGGGATTAGGTGAGAGTTGAGGGGAACAGGGGAGAGGCCCCTGTCCCTTCTGGAGCATGCCCAAACCCATCCAGGTTGCTGATTTAAATTTATTTCATTTGTTTAGTTGTGGTTGTGCTGCTGCTTCGTCACGGTGCAGGCTTCTCTCTAGTTGCGGCGCTTGGGGGCTACTCTCTAGGTGCAGTGTACAGGCTCTGGGACTCGGGGGCTCAGTAGTTGTGGCGCACGGGCTTAGGTGCTCCATGGCATGTGGGGTCTTCCTGGACTGGGGCTGGAACCTGTGTCCCTTGTATTGGCAGGTGAATTCTTTACCACTGAGTCACCAGGGAATCCCCTACAACTTGTGGATTTAAATAATGAGATCCAGCCAGCATTCTTGCTTGTCAATCACTCTTCTTTGCTGAGAGGGTGAACAAATAAAGTAAGCTCATCACTGACCTACTTCCAGGGAATTTCATGTTGCAACTTTGTATTTTCCTTTTCCTTTTCCCCTGTGTGCTTCTGCATTGTTTGGCCTTGGCAGAAGTCATTTTCACATTCGTGACATGCATTGGATTCTGAACCTGGGAAGGACAGGAAGTAACAAGTGGGTTTCTTGAGCAGGATTTTGAGGTTAGAACAAAGGTCATGGGGATGAGCATGGGGGACCAGGAGACGGGGTGCCCTGCTGGACATCCGGGAGTCACTAGCACTAGTCTCTCTATATTCTTCCTCAGATTCTTTTCCATTAGAGTTTATTATAAGATAATGAATATAGTTCCCCATGCTAAACAGTAGGTTCCTGTTGTTTATTTTATATGTATGTATGATAATCCCATACTTCTAATTTATCCTCCCCTTTGGTAACCATAAATTGTTTTTTATGTCTGTGAATCTGTTTCTGTTTTGTAAGTAAGTTCATTTGTTATCGGGTTTTTAGATTCCACATTTAAGTGATATCACATGCTATTTGTCTTTATCTGTCTGACTTATTACGACAATCTCTAGGTCCATGCGTGTTGCTGGAAATGGCATGATTTCATCCTTTTCTATGGCTGATTTTCATTCTTTTTTACCCCATTGTGTATATGGACCACATCTTCTTTATCCATCCATCTCTGGATGGACATTAGATTGTTTCCATGCTTGACTACTGTTTACTAGTGCTCCTATGAACATTAGAGTGCATGCATCTTTTCAGATCAGAGTTTTCTCCAGATACATGCCCAGGAAGGAGATTGCTGGGTCATATGGTAACTCTATTTTAAGCTACTACTGGTGTCATTTTAATCGAGTTTCCTCAGTGGCTCAGTGGGAAAGAATCTGCCAGCAATGCAGGAGATGCCAGTTCCATCTCTGGGTTGGGAAGATCCCCTGGAGGAGGAAATGGCAACCCACTCCAATATTCTTGCTTAGGAAATCCCATGGACAGAGGAGCCTAGCAGGATATAGTCCATGGGGTCACAAAGAGTCAGACATGACTGAGTGACTGAACACACACACATACACACAGTGTCATTTTTAAGAAAGAACATGAAATGCTCATTTTGGGACATTTTGACTTTGATTACTGGTAGGACACCTAGGTGGATATATAGTGGGTGGTTGAAAGTCAAGATTATGAGTAGCTGCTTCAGATAACGGAGAAGGGAATGGCATCCCACTCCAGTACTCTTGCCTGGAAAATCCCATGGGTGGACGAGCCTGGTAGGCTCCAGGCCATGGGGTTGCTAAGAGTCAGGCACGACTGAGCGACTTCACGTTCGCTTTTCACTTTCATGCATTGGAGAAGAAAATGGCAACCCACTCTAGTATTCTTGCCTGGAGAATCGCAGAGACAGAGGAGCCTGGTGGGCTGCTGTCTGTGGGGTCACACAGAGTCGGACACGACTGAAGCGACTTAGCAACAGCAGCAGCAGCTTCAGGTAAAGGTCTGTGAGGGTTTGCATGAGGGTTGGAATTGCACCTTTGCTGAGTTCTGTGCGTCTCAGTCTTCTGTGCATGTTGTAATCACCAGGGAACTTTAAACCTTGCATCTGGGTCCTACCAGCTGGGGATTGTGATATAATGCCCTAGGGTGTAGCTTGGGCATTGGGATTTTTCCAAAGAGAGGCAGATGGGTCTACCTTGCAGGCAACACTGGGCACCACTGGCTGCAATCAGGTCAGTTTCTTATTGCAACCACCTCAGTGCTCTTGGTGGCTAAGCTGTGAGATACACTGGGCTTAATTTTTCTGTTCTGAACATGACTTAATATTTCGTGGCTTGGTATTCTAAGCCTTCACCATTAACTGAAGCCCAGAGTTTCCTCTGGTTGCCTTCATTTCCTCCTCATGTGCCCAGAGTATGAAAGTGTTAGTTGCCCAGTTATGTCTGACTCTTTACAACCCCATGGACTGTAGCCCGTCAGGCTCCCCTGTCCATGGATTCTCCAGGCAAGCATACTGGCGTAGGTAGCCATTCCCTTCTCCAGGGGATCTTCCTGACCCAGGGAGTGAACCTGGGTCTCCTGCATTGCAGGCAGATTCTTTACCATCTGAGCCACCGGGGAAGCCCTCATGTGCAGATATTCTGTCCAGCGCTCTTTTGGAAGAAGTCTTTTCCAGATTCTTCTGCCCGTTCTAATCTGGACAGGTGGCTTGTTAAATCTACTGCCCAGCTGTCATCTTGACATCTTTCTTCAGCTTCAGCCTCCATGTGTTTGTTTTTTTTTTCCCCCCTCCAGCTTTCCTTATGTTGAAAGCCCTTTTTCTGGAACACACATAGGTATCTTTCTTGATTTAATTCTTCATTTTTGGTATGCATTTTTGGAATCCCACACTCACAGGGCCTCCTAAGACAGGGGTGTGGGAATCAAAACAAAGGTTTGAGACGTGGGCTTGACAATATGTTAATTCTACCCCCACACTTAGAAGATTGTTAGACTGGATCAGGGTTTAGGTTGGAGCATGTTTTCTTTGGAATCTTGTAGGCTTAGCTCTTCCAGCCTCCGGTGTTGCCTCTGAGAAGTTTGATGCTGTCTTAGTTTTTAATTGTTTAAATTGTTTTCTCCCTCTCTAAAAGCATGTGTGCTCACTGCTTTGTTCCTGATGTGCAGTTGTATCACAGTTATATGGCTGTTGCAGATCATGTATTTTCTTGGGTACATTCACCTGGTTCTTTTATCCTGGAAGCTTATGTCCATTAGGTCTGGGAACTTGTCTTGGTCATTTCCTCTACCCTAGCTTCCTTGGGTTCTAAAATCGCTGAGGATGGTGACTGCAGCCATGAAATTAAAAGATGCTCCTTAGAAGGAAAGCTGTGATAAACCTAGACAGTGTATTAAAAAGCAGAGACATCACTTTGCTGACAAAGGTCTGTATAGTCAAAGCTATGGTTTTTCCAGTAGTCACATATGGGTGTGAGAGTTGGATCATAAAGCAGACTGAGTGCCGAAGAATTGATGCTTCAGATAGTGATGCTGGAGGAGACTCTTGAGAGTCTCTTGGACTGCAAGGAGATCAAACAAGTCCATCCTAAAGGAAATCAGTCCTGAATATTCATTGGAAGGACTGATGCTGAAGCTGAAACTCTAATACTTTGGCCACCTGATACGAAGAACTGACTCATTGGGAAAGACCCTGATGCTGGGAAAGATTGAAGGCAGGAGGAGAAGGGGACGACAGAGAATGAGATGATTGGATGGCATCACTGACTGTATGGACATGAGTTTAAATAAGCTCCAGGAGTTGGTCATGGTCAGGGAAGCCTGGCGTGACTGAGCGATTGAACAACAACCCCAAGTTCTCTGCTTACTCTTTCTGGATTATGTATTATTGGGTGTTTGACTTCCTGCATTGATTTTCTGGTTTTCTTATGTCTTCTCTCCTATTTTTTTCTCATCCTTCTGTTCTAATTTCTGTAGGTTTTCTTAACCATACCCTCTAAATCTTTTTTTTTCCCTCTAATTCTTATGCCAGGCTTTTTATTTCTGCTGTCATATTTTTACCTTCCAAGGGCTCTTTTTTCCTCTGCAAGTTATTTTTAGTACCATCCTGTTCTGCTTCATCAATACAGTATCATCTCTTATATCCCTAAGTATATTAATAGTAGTCTGTGGTTTTCTTTTTTTTGAATGAACTCTCTTTCTCCAAGTTGCTCTTGTCTGGTTTGTTGTTGTTTTCCCTATTAGGTGCTTTCTTCTTATGTCAAGGGATCTGTGGCCTCTGCTCATATTTAAGTGAGGCCCATTAACAAGAAGGCTGGGAACCATGCACATGATGGGGAGGGTCTGCTGATGGTGCTTGTGTAAGGTGACCTGACTGGCTGTGTCCCTGGACAGTGCTCCTAGTTTTAGATCTTTATCAGGGGGCGGTCAGATTCCCCAGAGGAGAGTCCCCTGGTGTCCTGTCCTAAGGACAAAAACCTGGCTATTCCCAGCAATCCAATGGGGGAGGAGGTGGCGGTTGTGTGTGTAGGGGGGCTGTTCAGCAGAAACACTCCTATACTCAAGGCCAGTTGTGCGAAAGAGCTGGCAATTGATTCTGATACATTGCAGGACCATCCGAAGCTGCCTCAAGTCTCCTCCCTCCTTCCCCTCCTCCCTTCCTGCCTTCCCCCTTTTCTCTCCAGTGTGTGTGCTCGTGGCTCACTCATGTCTGGACTGTAGCTCCTGAGGCTCCTCTGTCCATGGAATTTTCCAGGCAGGAATACTGGAGTGGGTTGTCATCTCCTCCTCCAGAGGATCCTCCCGACCCAGGGATTCAACCTCTGTCTCCTGCATTGGCAGGCGGATTCTTTACCACTAGTGCCAACTGGGAAGCCCCTTTTAACTCCTATGCACGTGAAACTGGTAAGGGTTGTTGTCTTTTAGGAGGGCTGATGGTCGGGGTTGGGAGAAGGCATAGATTTTACCATATCCTTTCTGTTCATTGAAAAATAGTATTGAGATAATTGTAGAGTCACAGGCAGTGGCAAGAAATCATGCTGTTTCTTCTGATGGTAAACTGTCGCAAAACTTGAGTAAAGTATAATTTCATAACCAGAGTAGGGACATTGATGCAGCCTACCAACCTTATTCATTTATATTGTATGTGTACCAACCTAGTCAAAATATTGAACTGATCCAACATCACAAAGATGACTTGTGTTGATCCTCTGTAACCATACATACTCCAGGTACCTTTTTGTACAAAATGAACAGTCACGTTAAGTAACTCCTATCACCTATTCCAAAAATTAAGCTTATGAGAAAATTATATGTCATACAAATATTCTATTCTTGGTGCTATTACACCTGACTTATCCTTAAAAAAGAAAAGAAAATGATAACTTGAAGAATTAAGGGCAATTTTACCACCAGTAATGTTGCTCTACTCCAAAGACTGCTTGTAAGTTGAGGGGCAGGGGGACGAGTGCAAAGAGGTCAGTCTGTCTCAGTGAAGTTAGGGTGGATGTCGGGGGAGGAGGAGGCCTCGATCCCTGCAGGTTGATCACTTTCAGGTACAGTAACCTGAGCTAAGTGCCAGATAAAGGCCATGCATGGCTAGTTAACAGTTTTCTTTGATGAATACTTTTTGTCTGTCATTTGCACAGGATTTCTGAATAAATGCTCCATGAAAATAATTCACTGAAACACTTGCTTCCTTCAGGAAGTTTAGGCATGCCCTTTGAGACATTGCTTTCACCATTATTCACTATTGTTTGTTGACTGCTGGAGAATACTGGAGATGGAGATCGTGGACACCTTAGTATTTTAACATCTGATCTTATGTTTGAGGAAACTGATGTGAAAGAGAATTTAAACTGGAGCCAGAATCCTGGTTTTCCGACTTATTGCTTAGTAAATACTGAAGACAAAAATAGCAGAAAGTTTAGATTAGAAGTATATTTGATACATAGGGGCTGGGTAAAATGATTTCAAATTCTGAAATGCTTCTGAAGTGCTGATATTTTGCTGGAATTAAATGTCCTGTGGTGTGGTCATTAAATGGGGGAAAATTAGGGATTTTTAGAGTGAGTTACTTCCTGTAGCATATCGATTTGTTTATTCAGAAATCTTGGTCCATGGAACAGTTTTAGCTTGCTTTAGGAGAAGGGTAAAATTTTGGCTTACCTTGGCTTACCCTTTACCTGGGTAGTCACTTCATATAGCCATGAGAATGACTGGTCATTTTAAAAATTACTATCCATTAATTTTTCTTGTTAGGGGTCTTTGAGTTTATAAGATTTCAACTATTTTCACCCCTCATGTTGTAATTCTAGTCTGTGATCTGAGCATGACTTCCGAAGTTTTGTAGGATCTTAATAACCCCAGCTTTGAAAGTTAATGACCTTCTGCATTTTTTTATGGTTTGCTCATTTGACATCACAAGTGTTTGTTGGGATACATACAGAAAGAAAACTTACTGAACCTACTTTTGATAAATCTGGGCATGAGGACAGGTTGGTTTCAGTATTTTCCAGGGTTGCGATGTTGATATTTTTCCTTCCATACATATTATAAAATTGCTGTAATACTATGTATAAGGTCTTGAATCCTGCTTTTAAAATTAAAAGCAACTAATGCACAGTGGAACTGACTGATGGTCAGGATATAGAACAGAACTGTCACCCCTCAAAATCCCCCTTAAACTATCTACTTGTTATCACACTGTACCCACCCCAACCCCCTGTACTCTGCCACCGTACTTTTGTCCTTTATGAATGTCATACAGATGGAATTCTACAGTATGTAATCTTTTGACACTAGAATCTTCCTTTGTTGAGAATTTTTATCAGAAGTGGATATTGAAGTTCATCACATGATTTACCTACATTAAATGATTTAATCCCATGGTTTTTCTTTAGACAGTTAATGTGGTGGATTGCATGGATTGATTTTTGAATGTAGAATCAGCCTTGCATACCACAGATAAGCCCTACTTGACAAGGGTGTTTTTATCATGGTGTATTTTTCTGGATTTGAATTGATCATATTTTCTTGAGGACTTTTATATCTATGATCACCCAGGATACCTGCGCTAGGTTTCTTTTCTAGTATTATCTTTGTCTGGTTTTGTTGGGTACACAGAATGAAACAGGAGGTATTTCCTTCTGTTTTCTGGAAGAGATTGTATAGTGTTGGTGCAGTCTGCTTTTAAACTTGTTATAAACATTTCTCCATGGCATGAAACCTAAAAATTAATTTTAATGTCTGCATAATAATATTAAAATCACAATATTTCTTAGTATTGTGTGACGTTATTATATATTTACAATATATAAATATATATGGGGGCTTCCCATATACATTTGCGGGTGATAAAGAATCTGCCTGCAGTGCAGGAGTTGCAGGAGATGCAGGTTTGATCCCTGGTCAGGAAGATCCCTTGAAGGAGGCATGGCAACCCACTCCAGTATTCTTGGCTGGAGAATCCCATGGACAGAGGAACCTGGAGGGCTTCTTTCCATAGGGTTGCAGAGTCGGACACAACTGGAGTGACTTAGCATGCACAAGAACACAAACACATATGTAATACTTCTTACATGTTAAGTGAAATATATTGAACACTTGGCATGTTTGGGGCACTGTTCCAAGAGCTTTCCCTGTACCAATGGAATAGGTGCAATTAGTTTAAGTCAGTTGCTCGAGCTCACAAAGTTTCTATGTGGCCAAGTAGGCTGTGGGCATTGTGTCCTCTGATGATGCCGGAATTTGTTTATTTGGGCCTCCATTTGAGATAGTGAGGTATTTTGCATGTCTTCACTGTGATGATTGTTCTTATGCTGAGGTCTTTGATGGCCTCTTTAGGCTGGATCCCTGGAAATACTGTTTCACTGTCAGAGTGTGGGCCCGCTGTAAAGGCTACCACACACCGCTGTCTGACTTTCCAGGAATCTGAATGAATTAGAAATGCTAACAGCACTGTTTGGGAGTGCTCAATTCAGTGTTCTCTGCCAGAATTGAGGATTGTGATAATTTTACATATTTTAAATTCAATTTGATGGCAGACAGACAGTATCTCATGGCTTTAGTTTGCCTTCCTTCTTTGCTAGTAAAACTGAATTGTTTTTTATTTTAAGAAATTGGTTGCTAACAAGAGTGAAATGTATTTTGAACCCAATAGAACAAAACAAAATTAAAACCTGCCATCATTTAAAAGCAAAGAAGAAAGACTCAAAAATAATTTGAAGAAATTCCTCAGGTGACCAGTTACTAATACCAACTGCTAGAGATACTCATTTTCAAACAGTTAATTATTGTCATCAGGTAGATGTTAAACAGATTGAATCTAACTTTTTAAAATTTAAAATGTTTGCTTCTATATTTCTCTGCTTGATATATTTATCAGTATTAATACATAGATAACCTGAGTTTTATATCTTTATCATGCTTAAGGCTTATGTTCATAATTTTCTCATTGAATAAATTAAGTGGCTCCTGCATATTTCAGTGTTTTATAATTATACCCACTCCAGTACTCTTGCTTGGAAAATCCCAAGGGCGGAAGAGCCTGGTAGGCTGCAGTCCATGGGGTCGCGAAGAGTCAGACACGACTGAGTGACTTCACTTTCCCTTTTCACTTTCATACATTGGAAAAGGAAATGGCAACCCACTCCAGTGTTCTTGCCTGGAGAATCCCAGGGATGGCGGAGCCTGGTGGGCTGCCGTCTATGGGGTCGCACAGAGTCAGACATGATTGAAGGGACTTAGCAGCAGCAGCAACATGAAAATGTTTTATTCTCTAATTATTTTTTATTTATTTTTATTATATTTGATCATTTGTATTTTTTTGCTTGTGAGAAAAATTTGTTCATGTCAGTTCTCCTTTTTTTCCCCCCCAATGGGATAATAGTGTTTTTCTCAGTGGTCTGTAAGAGTTCTTTATATATGCTGTGTATAAATCTTTTATCTTGTTTTGGAAGTTTTGCCTGGATTTTTGGCATACAGAAAAAAAAATATTTATCTAGTCAGAATTCTCTTTTCCCTTTTATTTTTTTCATTGTTTATTCTCAGATCCAGGATCTCAGTTATATATTTATATCATGTAATCCTTTGGTCTCCCCCCCATTTTTATGGTTTAATGTTTTAAAAAATTAACCCTTTACTTCATTTGAAATTTATCTTAGCAGGAGATGAACATTTAAACAGATTAACAGGTTTCACACAGTCAACTTGTTTATTGACTAATATTTCCTTTATCCTCACATTTGTAGGGTCACCTGTATTCCATGGTTATTCTCTTATGTACCAGAAGCTGTTCTTGTGATATCTACCTAGTTCTATTTTCCCATTAATTAATCATTGTAGTTTGTTCACATGTGAATTATCTGATGGGACAAAACTCCTCACCTCTTGTTTTTGGGGAAAAATCATTTGCTAGTATTCATTTATCCTTCTGGTGAACTTTAGAATCTCTGTTAAATTTTGTCCAAATGCCTGTAGGTTTTGACAAATTTATAAAAAAGAATTGTGAAAATGGCAACATTTTACAGCATTGATTCATCTCATAGTGTGCTTCTTAATCAAGGCTTTACAAAATCTGTCAAGATTCATGATTATTTTCCTATATTTTTCTTACATTTATTTGTGAAAGTTCTTTTGTTATTATTTAATGTTGCTATTGTTTTGTTTTTATATATATTTTTGAAATGTCACTTCTTTATAATTTCTTAATTTTATGCATAAATGTTAAGCTATGTAAATAATAATAAAAACAATAATTTGCTACTATAGAGGATTTTTAAGATTCATTCTAATTTCATCCACCTCATTAGAACTGATTCAAATGTATTCTTTTTAATGGCTGAGTAATACTCCTTTGTGTATATGTACCACAGCTTTCTTATCCATTCGTCTGCTGATGGATATCTAGGTTGCTTCCATGTCCTGGCTATTATAAACAGTGCTGTGATGAACATTGGGGTACACGTGTCTCTTTCAGTTCTGGTTTCCTCGGTGTGTATGCCCAGTAGTCGGATTGCTGGGTCATAAGGCAGTTCTGTTTCCAGTTTTTTAAGGAATCTCCACACTGTTCTCCAGAGTGGCTGTACTAGTTTGCATTCCCACCAACAGTGTAAGAGGGTTCCCTTTTCTCCACACCCTCTCCAGCATTTATTGCTTGTAGACTTTTGGATCGCAGCCATTCTGACTGGCATGAAATGGTACCTCATGGAGCCTATTATAGAGAGTGAAGTAATACAGAAAGAAAAACACCAATACAGTATACTAACGCAAATATATGGAATTTAGAAAGATGGTAACGATAACCCTGTGTGTGACACAGCAAAAGAGACACAGATGTATAGAACAGTCTTTTGGACTCTGTGGGAGAGGGAGAGGGTGGGATGATTTGGGAGAATGGCACTGAAACATGTATAATATCATACATGAAACGAATCGCTAGTCCAGTTTCGATGCATGATACTGGATGCTTGGGGCTGGTGCGCTGAGACGACCCAGAGGGATGGTACGGGGAGGGAGGAGGGAGGGGAGTTCAGGATGGGGAACACGTGTATACCTGTGGCGGATTCATGTTGATGTATGGCAAAACCAACACAATATTGTAAAGTAATTAGCCTCCAATTAAAATAAATAAATTTATATTTTTTTAAAAAGATTCATTCCATATTCAAATAGTTTTTTAGTGTCAGTTGTCAGTTAATCTAGTTATTTTTCATTATGCAATGGAACTTTCTTTTCATTTCTAGTTTTCAGACTGCAGATGGTGACTGCAGCCATGAAATTAAAAGATGCTTACTCCTTGGACGGAAAGTTATGACCAACCTAGATAGCATATTGAAAAGCAGAGATATTACTTTGCCAACAAAGGTCCATCTAGTCTAAGCTATGGTTTTTCCAGTAGTCATGTATGGATATGAGAGTTGGACTGTGAAGAAAGCTGAGCACCAAAGAATTGATGCTTTTGAACTGTGGTGTTGGAGAAGACTCTTGAGAGTCCCTTGGACTGCAAGGAGATCCAACCAGTCCATTCTGAAGATCAGCCCTGAGATTTCTTTGGAAGGAATGATGCTAAAGCTGAAACTCCAGTACTTTGGCCACCTCATGGAAGAGTTGACTCATTGGAAGACTCTGATGCTGGGAGGGATTGGGGGCAGGAGGAGAAGGGGACGACCGAGGATGAGATGGCTGGATGGCATCACTGACTTGATGGACGTGAGTCTGAGTGAACTCCGGGAGATGGTGATGGACAGGGAGGCCTGGCGTGCTGCAATTCATGGAGTCGCAAAGACTCGGACACGACTGAGTGACTGAACTGAACTGAAGAGTTTTTTAAAAAGCAGCCATGAATGTTGTTTGCAATCAAATGCCTTGTTAACATTTATTGACGTGTTTAGTGTAGATCAGTCCTGGGTGTTCATTGGAAAGACTGATGCTGAAGCTGAAACTCCAATACTTTGGCCACCTCATGCGAAGAGATGACTCACTGGGAAAGACCCTGATGCTGGTAGGGATTGGGGGCAGGAGAAGGGGATGACAGAGGATGAGATGGCTGGATGGCATCACCGACTCGATGGACATGAGTTTGGTAAACTCCGGGAGTTGGTGATGGACAGGGAGGCCTGGCGTGCTGCGATTCATGGTGTCGCAGAGTCAGACACAACTGAGCGACTGAACTGAACTGAAGTAAATCTTAGGTAGCTATATTTTTTCTTTTAAAATGATATTAGATTTGATTGGTTCACATTTTATACAGGAATTTTTCTTTTTGTATTCATGATATAGTGACATACAATTTCTTTGCCAGGATTTGGTGTTATCACTACACTTGCTTTACAAAGCAAATTGATGATTCTCATGTTTTTCTACATTCTACAATATTTTATGAAGCATGTTACTCTGCAACTTTAGAATTTGAAAGAACACTTTGTAGCACTGCCTGGCCTAGAGTTTCTTGAGCGTAATTTTGGACAAACTTTTCAATTTCTTCCGTTGCTGCTTTTCCTGTGTAGGTAATTTGTTTTTCCAGAAAAGCACTGGTCTCTTTAAGGTTTTATAAATGAACAAAATTATGCATTGCATTTTAACTTGTTCTGTAATGCTGATTATGTAACATTTTCTCATTTCTGACTTACGTGTTTTTCTTTCTTTTCTCCTTGGTCAAATCTGACTGTATTTAGTTTATTTTATCATTGTTGGATGACCCATCTCATGTGTATCTTTGCACTTTTGCTTTTTCTCCTATTTTATGAGTCATTGATTACGGCTTTAATAGTTCTTTAAAATCTTGTTAATTCTTTTGGTTTCTTTTCTAATTTCTTGACTTACATGCTTTATTTATATGTTTTTATTCTTTGTTGCTAATGATGCATTTGGAGCTTCCCAGGTGGTGCTAGGGGTTAAGAACCCACTTGCCAATGTAGAACACGTAAGAGACGTGGGTTCGATCCCTGGGTAAGGAAGATCCCCTGGAGAAGGAAATGGCAACCCGCTCCAATATTCTTGCCTGGGAAATCCCATGGACAGAGGACCCTGGCGGGCTATAGTTCATGGGGTCGCAAAGAGTCAGATGGGACTTTGTGACTGAACAACAACAACAAACATCTCTGAAGAAAGATGTTGTTGAAGACTTCCTGTTGGGGATTTCAACCATAAGCTGCCCCAGTGTGGTGTGCAGTAAAACTCCCCCTTCCTCTCATAGACGTCCATGACCAACAGCTAACGCCAAAAAACTATTCAAACATAGCATGAATTTCAAAACATTTTCAATGGTAGCAAATGATTATTTTTATTATTACTTACATAGCCGAACATTTAAGAATAAAGTATAAAGAATAAAATTTAAAAACTGTCAAATATTTCAAACTCCGGAGCCCATGAATGTGTTCCATTCTGTGGGGGTGGGGTGGTGGAGGTGGGGGGATTAAGGTGGTAGGTGGTGTTAGGGTTTTTAATCAGCTGACCTTGAGCTGGGAGATGATCCTGAGTTATCCAGGTGGGCCCACTAATCATCACAAGGGTCCTAACCCGTGAAAGGAGGAGGCAGAAATCAGGGAAGGTGATACCGTTCCTGGCTTGAGGATGCAAGGGGGCGAGGAGCCAAGGACAGTGGGTCGCCTAGGATCTGGGAAAGGCAGATGAGGGCTTCTCTCCTGTAGCCTTCAGATGGAGCCTGTCACTGCCAGCACTTTGAATTTAGCCCATGAGACTCCTCTTGGACTTCTGACCCCCAGAAATGCAAGCTTTTGGTCTCTCTCAAGCCACTAAGCTTGTGGGAATTTATTGCTGCAGCAGTAGGAAACTAATGCACTCAGCATATCAATATTGGCCATGGTCTGACTTTCTGGAAAGCGAACAGGGAGTGCCAGAGTGGTCGACTCTGTATACACCTCACACTGGCATTTACCTGAGCAGGTGCTGGTCCTCATTGGATATGCTGTGTAGGTGTTTTCTCGTTGTGTTGCTGCCCCCTCCTGCACTGGGAATGTCCAATTCCTGGGAGCAGGAAGAGCCTGGGATGGAGGAGAAGCTCAGTAGTTATTTGTTGGATTATTTCTTTTAGGTCTAATGACATTGTACCAACTAAACGAAACCTGCTTTGCATCCCAGATGAAATAAGGCCTGCCATATAAGTAATAAAAATAAACATAAATGAAAATAAAATAAAAAGTAAATAAAAAGAAAAAAGAAATTGAATTAAAGCTGTGGTGGTGGCGGTGGTAGTGGTTTAGTTGCTCAATCGTGTCTGACTCTTGCGACTCCCGCCAGTCTCCTCTGCCCATGGGATTTCCCAGGCAACAATACTGGAGTGGGTTGCCATTTCCTTCTCTAGGGTGAGTTAAAATTATCCAAGATCAAATGTTAATTTCCAGTGCTCCTTCTCGTATTTGCTCATATGCATAAACATTTTTATATATTTAGTAAATATTCCTCATGCACTGAATGGTCCTCTCATAAAAGATAGGTGGTCATTGTAAAATAAATACAGTGCTTTATGTTGGGGTTTTGACTTATAGATATGTTTTGTGTTGCATTTTGGGAACTTAACATATTTTAAATACAGAGAACCATCAGTGTTTTATAATTACCATTTCACGGGCCAGTTCACATTCCATTGAGTATGTAGGATAAGCCTATAGGATATATTAAATATGCATGTATATAATTAATTATTGTTGGTTACTGAAAATATCTTAGGTTATTTAAAATATTTGATTACTATTAATGAAACACTATTGTGCATGAGTCTGTTACAATCTCTAGTTTTACTGTGGTTTTAATCATCTGGTGGGTTCTGGGCTAACTGGTAGACCTGCAGACAATTCATGTGGAGTTACAGGACTTCCACGTGTTTCTGTGTAGAGCTCTATCCTCCAGGGTCCCTGTCTTAGAGTGTTTTGAATAGCTCTTGAATTTTTGTTTAATTTATTCATAAGGCATTCTCTGCCTGGCATCAAGTGTCCCCACCTATGTCCACCTCAGATTGTCCTTCTACTGAAAATTGTTCCTCATCAGAAACCCTGAGAACTGCTACAGGAACTGGAGGCAAAAGCAGAGAGTTCACGGGACAGTGATAGCAAAGAAGAAACACCCACTTGGAAAACATGTCGAGAGGGTCATGAGTATCAGACAAAGTCATCGCCTGAAAACATGTTACGCGATGACCTTCACTTTTTAAAATAGACATTTTGTTTTTCTTATCTTCCCTTCTTGACAGTTGCTTTGGTTTTCCTACATGCTGAGTGCTTCTCTGATAACAAAAGAAGAAGGAAAAACAAAATTTTATCCATTGACTCAATTTCGCAAGAGTGGTAAATGGTCTGGGGTTGGGGGAGGGGATCTCCCCAGGCTCCCTCTGGTCCGCCAAGCCAGCAGCGTGTGCAGAATTGCAAACAACAGCTCTAAGCCTGGGAGGAGAAGGATGTCCCCTTGGAGGCAGATCTGGACAGTTGTTTTGCCTAAGATGGCCAGAACAACATCATCTTTCAATTTTGAGCCAAGAAAGCCATAAATGGACACATCTTGTCCAGCCTGGGAAGGGATTCTCCTGAGGGCTTCTGGGGTCCCATAGTGTCCCTTGATGACTCTTTCACGTTGATGTTTGTGCTATAAATGTTTTTGAGTGCTTCAAGAGGTGGAGTGAGAAGGAAAGGAGGAGGCAGGGGAGGTGAGAGGTGTGCCTGCCTGGGAGCACTCCTCAGACAAACGTTCTGAGTGTCAGCGCCGATTGAAGGTTTATTTTAGGAGACACCAGGAATGAAATCTTTTATGTTGATATTGTGCAGGACTCATCTGTCCCATTCCACCATGAAGGACAGTAAAAGTTCACGATCCTCCTGCATCTTTATAGTTTCTGCTGTGAAAACGTCAATGGATAAGAAAGTTGGCTCTTCTTGTTTATAACAGGCGTGCTGGGCAGTGAGTCTGGAAACATGGGCTCTGGTTCCACTCCTGTAACTATGACTCACCTTTGTTCTCTGTTTCCTCATCTGTAAAATGGGAGCATGTATGCCGAACTGTGAATTTGTCCATGTAAATTGTCTTTACATGGGTAACACTAAAACTCTCCAATTCTATCATAAATTTTAAATCACTACCCTCCTGGGAAATACTGGAAATATACTTCCTTCAAAGGCTCATTTACAGTTGCACATACGTAGGTTTGCTGCTGAGCCAGCCCCGAATCATTAGTCATTTTTATTTCATGAGAATTACTCTTACAAATGTGCTTCCCCTTTGGTTTCACAGAGCCATCGAGATTGCACAGCTCGATACATTTCTTCTGCATGTCATAAATTTTTGCTCCTAGAAGCTGGTGACGTTCAAAGCCAGATCCTTGGATCAGTAGCATCTGTATCACCTAGCCATCCCTGTGAGCTTGTTGGATGTGCCAGGTCAGAGGCTCAACCCCAGCCTGCCAAATTGGAATCTTTGGGGATGGGAGCCAGGAAACTTGATTCCAACAAGATCTCCTACTGCGTGTGAAGGGAGTTTGAGAAGCACTGCCACAAACCATGGAGCAGACAGACAATGGGGTTTCTCCCTCTGCACAGGAACAGACCTCAAGCATACAGTTTGCGCCTTGAATGACTGTACTTCTGACAGGTCAAGATAGAGACCTTTCTTGTTCCTGAAGCTCTGCTGCTCTGTCAAGGGCCTGAGGCTGTTGGGAGGGAAATGCAGACTTCCTTGGGGTGGAAGGGAAGTTGGGCTTCCTTTCCTTATGGGATGGCCTCCTGCCACCCCAGGGTAATATTTCATTTTCACTAAGATCTCTGTCTTCATCCTCAAGTATGAACGTTGCTAAAAATAAAACTCATGGACTTCCCTCCTCCACCAGGATCCCTTCCGGCTTGGGTACCCAAGTGTGATACCTGAGCACCCCAGGTTCCAGTGTCTTCACTACACCTTCTGAGCTGGAGTTCTACATCTTCTTCCTTCAGTTCCTCCCTCATCTTTGCTCTCCATCCCCTTTCAGGTCCAGGTTCTTGCCACCTCGTACCTGCCCTTCTGGCCCCTTGCCTCTCTGGCCCCTTGTCCTCTGCCCTCTCTCACCATTGCCCCTTCCAGCACAGGGCACTGAGTCAAGCTTCCTGAAGCCCTGAGGGGCTGGTGACAGATGCATCCCCTGATGAATGTCTGTTTGTGTTTTCTGACTCCCCACTCCTTCTGGAGGGGGGCAAGTCTTAGCTCAGGTTGCTGCAGCACATATGCTTTGGAAAAAGGGGTGGGCATCATTGAAACAGCATTTACTTCTTGTGGTTCTGGAGGCTGGGAAGTCCAAGGTCAAGGCAGTGGCAGATTCTGTATATGATGAAGGCCTTCTTCCTGGTACATGGATGGCTGACTTCTCTCCATGTCTCTGTGTGGTAGAAGGGGTGAGGGAGCTCCATGGAGTCTCTTTTATTTTTTTATTTAAATTTATTTTTAATTGGAGGATAATTGCTTTACAGTATTGTGTTGGTTTATCCATATGTCAACATGAATCAGCTATAGGTATATGATGTCCCTTCCCTCTTGAGCCTCCCTCCCACCTCCCACCTCATCCCACCCTCTAAGTTGTCATGTAGCACTAGATTTGAGCTCCCTGTGTCATACAGCAAATTTTCACTGGCTATCTAGTTTTACATACAGTTTTGTTGTTGTTTTTCAGTCACTCAGTCATGTCCAGCTCTTTGCGACCCCATGTATTGAGCATGCCAGGCTTCTCTGCCCTTCACCATCTCCTGGAGTTTGCTCAAATTCATGTCCATTGAGTTGATGATGCCGTCCAACCATCTCATCCTCTGTCGCCCTCTTCTTCTCCTGCTGTCAATCTTTCCCAGCATCAGGGTCTTTTCCAATGAGTCAGCTCTTCTCGATAGGTGGCCAAAGCTTTGGAGCTTCAGCATTAGTCCTTCTAATGAAGATTCAGGGTTGATTTCCTTTAGGATGGACTGGTTTGATATCCTTGCAGTCCAAGGGACTCAGAGTCTTCTCCGACACCACAGTTCAAAAGCATCAGTTCTTTAGCGCTCAGCCTTCTTTCTGGTTCAACTGCCACATCCATACTTGACTGCAAGTAAAATCGTAGCTTTGACTAGATGGACCTTTGTCAGCAAAGTGATGTCTCTGCTTTTTAATATGCTATATAGGTTTGTCATAGCTTTTCTTTCAAGGAGCAAGCATCTTTTAATTTCGTGGCTTCAGTCAACATCCGCAGTGATTTTGGAGCCTAAGAAAATAAAATCTGTCACTGCTTCCACTTCTGTGGGCCATGATGTGGTGTAAAAAGAGGGGCTACAACTTTTTAATATGCTGTTTAGTTTTTTTCAAAGCTTTCCTCCCAAGGAGCAAGTGTCAGAGCTTAGGAAAGGAGGTGTCTACTGTGATTTGGGAGAATATTATAACTTCGAAGTGGGGTGTATGGTGTTGATAGTGAGTGATGTGAGTTAAGACCAAGAAAACAACTCAGGGGAAGCAGGCAGCTCCTGGGGGTGTTGGGGGGGTCTCCACCCATCCCTAGAGAGGCTATAGGCTGGCCTGTATTTCACGGTAAGCTTCTCTCTTCACCCCCACAATATTTTTAGATAAGAAACAAGCTTACAGTGAGCAATTGAAAGGCCAACAAATGTGACAGAAGACCCATTTCCAGGGAGGCAGGTGATGAAAGGGAGGGAGGAATGGTTGGTTCTGTAACTCAAGTGTCTGCAGGTTGATCACCCTCAGTACTTAGAGAAGAGTTGAGGCAGTAGAGTTTCGTCCTTTCCCCAAAGAACTGCCCAGACACTTCCAAACCATACAATTAACTTTAACAAGAAATAGTCATTATATTATGCGGTGCTTGCCCTGAAACGATGATAATGAGAACTTATAGCAACACAACTCACACCGGATGGGTTCAACCCTCACCTACAGCAGCAATTACACTGGGTCCCCTTTGGGGGAACATTCTTCAAATTTTGGGTTTAGAGACCCTCCAGGTCTCCAGAGCTGCAGGTGTTCATTCCTTTTCCTTATAAAGTGGAGTCCTTTCTGCAGTAGAAGTGGGGGGTGTGTGTGGGAATTGTGGTGTCCACTGTTACTGGCCAGGCAGGGGTGAGTTGGGCTGGGTGGCAGGTGGGGTGTCAGGGTTTTGGTTTGGTCAGCCCGTGGCACCATCTGCTCATCTCCTAGCTTGGCCGCCTGCCTTCACCTGCTCAGCCATCTGTAAGTGTTCCTGCAAAGGGATTCTGCGAGAATTACCTTAGAAGGAGGTCTGGCGTGGGGTCCCTTTAAAGACATGGAAACTCTACTCAGTGCTCTGTGGTGACCTAAATGGGAAGGAAATCCAGAAAGGAGGGAATATATGTATATGTAAGGCTGATTCACTTTGCTGTACAGCAGAAACTAACTCCACATTGTAAAGCAAGTATACACCAATAAATACTAATTTTAAAACACTTGTCATCTTACAGAAATATAAATAAAACCATAGGAATCTGTGCTCTTGGGGTCAGCATCTGCCCAAGTCCTGTGTGAGCTCAGCTTCTCAGTGTCTCTGAGGCATCTGAAAACTGGCGGGGCCAGGATGGAATTTGGGGTGCATGTTTGGCCCCCATACATCCTCCTCGTGTGGTACCCCGCCTTTGGTCCTGCGTCACCTCAGTACACATGCAGGGTCCTTTGCATGAGAAGCTGATGGTGGGAGTGTCCATGTGTGGCTGAAATCGGCTGGACTGAGATCTGCCTCCATGAGAGACTCCGGGCGGAGCGGAGAGATGTGGATCCCCCAGCTTTCATGTGGGGCTCTGATCCCGTCTCCTTTTCACTAGTTTCCCCACCCCACCTGCTTCCCCTCCCAGCCTCGCCTCTTCTGAGTCTCTGGTGGAAGCCCGGATGAAGCCTTGCTTACCTTGACTTCACTTCCAGAGTCTAAGGCCCTCTCACATTTTTTTTTTGCCGCCTTCCATGTTCAACCCAAGTTGGAAATGACAAGGATGGCTTTTGTACAGAGAGAGTGTGATTCATTTTGTTACTTTCGAACCTTTTAAAAAAGTATGTATATATATATGTATATATACACACACACGTATGTACACACACACACACATATATATACATGCACATATATATACATTCCTATATTAAACTTTCAAAATACAGACACACAGAAAAGTATATTTACCATAAGTGTAGAGCTTGATGAATTTTCAGAAAGGAAACAGCACCTACACTCCCAAAACCCCCTCGTGGATCCCTCCGGTCACCCCAGGAGTCACCGCTGAGCCAACTTCTAACAGCGCAGTTTTGCCTGTTTCTGTGTTATTTCACTGTAGCCTTGTGTATATTCTTCAACTGAGTATTATTCTTGGGAGATCCAGCTATACTGTTTCGATGGGTTGGAGGGGATCCATCATCAAGGCCAGTTAGCGTTGGTAAGAACTGACGGGCATTTGAGCCGTTTCCAGTGTTTGTTGTGAGTCGTATGTGTCTTTCTGTGGTCACGAAGTGTGTGTTGATGACATCTGAGCCCCCCATTGTGGAATCATGGGGTCTCGGGGGGACGTGCCTATATTTGGATTTTATAGATCCTCACAAGTAGTTTTCCACCGTGGATGTGCCTTTGTAAAGTGTACCCTGGATTTTAAAGCAAAGTGGACGATTGAGTTTGAACTCTGTGATCCCCTCTGTTGGACTGAAAGCTTCGTGGGCAAAGCAGAGCCAAGAGAGGGTGGAACTGAGGGATGGAGGAGTCTCCGGTGCCGTGGCATCCTCACGCTTGTTGGGTGTGGAGGCAGGGGACTGGCCAGGTGAGAGACACACCAAGGCACACGCCTGGCCTTCTCTAGATGGAAGCGACCACCACAACAGATGTTACTGTTGTCATGCATTCTTCCCTACCCCTCCCTCCCTCCTCTTCCACCACCCCCTCCTTCCACCTCCTCCTTTTCTCTGTGGACTTTGCTTTCTCTCATCTCACAGCATCTCCAGAAAGGAGTTGTCTTCCCGCCCCCATCCGTGTGCGAGGACAGCTCCCGAGGCCAGCGTGCAGCCTCACAGCATGGAGCAGAGTGTTAATTACACAGGAGCCATTGTAACCATCATCACTGGAGCTCTTCAGAGGAAAGCCTTATTTAAGAAGAGGAACAGAGAGAACAGGTCTTCCCAGAACCACGGCATCTGACAGGAAATGTCTGGGGACCCTCGGGAGGTGACAGAGGCACCTCCTCCCCTGTGGACCCTGACCCCCGTGTCCCTGCCCGGGGTCCCCGAGTCCCAGGGTGGGGAGGAGGCCCAGGAATCAGGACATGCTGACTGCATCTCCAGCCCCGATGACACCTATTTGGGGCATTTCTCTGGGAGTGGAGGCGGTACCTCTGGCAGGTGACTGTCCCATGTGTGGGCTGCTGCCTGGGGACTTCTGCAGAGGCCAGCTCGATCTCTGGGGCCTGGGTCATAGTGCTGTGCATCCAGGTGGCCCTGGCCCAGGACTGGATACGGGCTGTCCTGGAGGGCAGTCCAGCTGGGGTGAGCATGCCCCCAGTTCTCTGTCCTTGACCACTGCAGAGCGCGGGACTGGAAGCCATCCCTTGGATGCCAGGGAGCATCTTGGTCCCCAGGGTGGGGCCCTCATCCGTGCACCTCCTCCATCTCCTCTCTGCACCTCCGACACCTGCGAGAGGCAGTTTAATGCGCCCTGTTTTATGTTTTTCCACCGTCTGATGTCTTAGAAGATTCTGTTGACCCCTAAATGTGTGTTAATAAAGCATGAATCTGTTCATTTCCCCCCACTGAAAATTGTCAAAGGCGCTTCGATGCCTTTCGGGGCTTTGGGTCACTATGTGACAATTGGTGCTGCCCCCTGAGTTTATGTAATTGCCACTGAAGGCAGGGGCTGGTGGCGTTTCCACCAGCCATCACAGCCCTAATTGGAGCGGATCTGCAGCTTCTGAAATTCTGAAATAGCATTGTCCTGCTGCTTGGCGAGGGCTGGCTCTGAAATGTGTACATGTAGAGCTTTCCAGCGGAGAAGGCGATGGCACCCCACTCCAGTACTCTCGCCTGGAGAATCCCGTGGACGGAGGAGCCTGGAAGGCTGCAGTCCATGGGGTCGCTGAGGGTCGGACATGACTGAGTGACTTCACTTTCAGTTTTCACTTTCATGCATTGAAGAAGGAAATGGCAACCCACTCCAGTGTTCTTGCCTGGAGAATCCCAGGGACGGGGGAGCCTGGTGGGCTGCCATCTATGGGGTCGCACAGAGTCGGACACGACTGAAGCGACTTGGCAGCAGCAGCAGAGCTTTCCAGGACTCTTCTGCTTCTCGGGAGCTAGGAGCTCCAGGGATGGTGGTGGTCTGAGCTGCGTGTGTGCAGCCTTGCACCCAGGCTCCTGGTGACCAGGGAAGCCCATCTGGATGCTGCCCACAGCAGCTCGTCCTCCTCGGGAGTGAGCGGATGAGTTATAGGGTGTCCAGGCTCCCTCGTCGGCAGAGCTTTCCCTGGGTGGCTGAGTGTTATGGGGGGAGGAAGCAGGTGAGGCAGGGTGGGTGGAGGATACAGCCTGAGCTGGGGGCAGGGCATCCCTCAGGGAGGTCCTGAGCAAGCTGTATCCCAGAGTCCATCCTGTCTGGGGCAGGCAGAGGGGCTGTCTTTACACTTAGCCAGCCACTCACTGGCCACTGGCTTGGGGGCAGGGTTACCTGCCAGGTGAGGCGGCTGCTCTGGGGAAGGGGGCAGGTGGGAGCCATGCACAGCCAAGGCTCACGGCAGCAGGGTGGTGTCCGCGAGATGCGGCGGGTCTGGGCAGGTACCAGAAGTGAGACTGCACCACCTGTGGACCTGACCAGTGATGGCCACCACCTCTCCCTGCTCTGTGCCTGTAAACAGGACCCCTCTGGACCTGCCAGTGTGGATCATGCCATGTGGACAGGTCTCCGTGAGCCTGCCAGAATCTTGCAAGAGGCTTTGGGAAAGCAAACCACCTGGATCTGAGAAGCCCATACATGAGGGCCAAGCCAGGCTTCAGCCGTGTGGCTGTGAGGAGCGATACGGTGTGGGGCCTGTCAAAGCTGACAGCCGTGTGTTCTCGCCTAGTCCATGGGCTCTGAGTCACCAGGGTCTGTGCAGACCCCTCAGGTATCACCAGGAACAGTTCTGTTCTGCCCCCGCTTTCCCCCTCCCCCCACCCCCCACCAACAACATCCGTACCATCCCTGCTCAGGCTGGGGACCCTCTGTTAGGATAGCCTGGCTCCCCTTCACGTCATTCGTCCTTCTTGGCCTAAGGTGGGACTGGTGGTCAGGAAAATCCCTCCTCGTCTCACTCAGGTTGGGGCAAGGCAGGTCTGAATCCAAAGCCTGGAAAAGTGCTGGCAGGTGGGTTTGCCCCAGGGCAGCCCTGATGAGCGACTAACAGTTCCATCCCTTATGGCGAAGATGCTCCTTCCAGACTCATCTGGCGGCTGTGAATTCAGGGCACATTTAGCTCTTATTGAAGGCAATCATGATGAGCAGTGAATCAGCCTCCCCAACTACAGGGCTCATCTTACTGCAGAATGGCTGCCCTTTGTCTCACTGGCAAAACCGTGCCGAGAAATGAATGTTACAGGCTGTAGAAATGCTGAATAATAAGTGAACTTGATCCCACCAGGCAGCGAGGTCTGAAAGCCTGTCTTTGATTGACCCCGTTATACTGTCAAGGTCCCGAGACCAGTGCTTTGGAAAAAGTGTTTGGCCCCAGCATCTCCCTGGGGGTCATGATGCTCTCGGATCTCCACCGCAGACTTTCATCTCAACTGGGAGTTCTAATTTGAGAATTAAAACTCAAAGGACTTCCTGGAAAAGGTGGAGGGAGGGAGGTGAGGCATGGGATTGGGAAAGGGTGTCCTGGAGTCTCAGATCCGAGAGGAAGATTAGTTTACAACCCAGAGATGGGGGGGACGGCTTAGTCTGGAGCAAGTGTGCGTGGGCCCTGATGGAGTAAATAAAAACCCTGGTTTTTGTAGGTGTTCCACTTCATTCATCCATATACTCATCCATTGAGTCAACAGACAGGTGTGGGATGAGGTCAGTTTTGCTGGTGTTGGGTTTGAGGTCCCCCAATGGATTGGGGTTCGGCCAACAGAGGCCTGAGCTGTGGGGAGGACCCAGTCTTTCCCAGGACTCTGATGCCAGCAGTTGGGTTTGCAGCTGACGTTTTCGACACAGTCCGGTGTTCAGGAAGGATAGGTTGGCTTTTAACCCATCCTTATAATAATTTTTCAGAGATGGTAAATCTTAGCTCTCATACAGATTTAAAGTAACCATCTGTTAAAGACTTTATTGAACTCGTCATTATGGATGAGGACTCCGGTAAGATGTTATAGGTGTTTCAGAGGAGAATCCGCAGAGCAGACATACGGATGGATCAGGGATACTGGAATGACTGTGCAAAGTTGGACTCTTTCTCAGTTGTGGGGAGAAGTCAGTTGAATCCACCGAACACATTCACATTTGTAGACAATACTTATTTTGCATTACTATCATTTACAGAATTGAATTAATTAATAGCTCAAGGGCAAAGAAAAAGTAGGATCAGACAGCCTGGAAGGATGTGTTCTAGACAATGCTTAGTTTTCTCTTGAAGTTCAAATTTTCCCATATACCCTTCTTAGTAAAGTCCAGTATTTTAAGCATTAAACTTGTTCAAAGAGTGCCTTTCTTGTTCCTTTTTAATGTATAAGTAGCAATAATATATTTTTTTTCATTTGGGGATGCTCAATGTCTTGTTTTTATGATGCTAAAGCAAGGTTTTTACTCTCCAAATAACTTGAAGTGTTATTTTGGAAGAGAATTACTAAACTTACCCTGTGTAGTTTCCTAGGACCTGTATTAATGAGTAGGAAGTATGATTTATGAGTTTACATATATGATGTATGAGATGTTGAGTATATAAATAACATTGGAATGTCATTTCCATGAACCAGAAATAAATTGGCTCAAATAACATAGAAGGTTCTGAATCATAGCTCTTGTAGGGTGGGGGAATGGGAGGTGGGACGCAATCTATGTAGTTGCAGAACACAGTTCCCCCCTGCAAAGAGTTGGGAATTTCTTCATGCTTTTATTTTTAGTCTCTGAAAGCTTTCAACATAATCTAATTGAAGCTAACACTTTTCACAGTTCAGAAGGACCTGGAATCCTAGATGCTTCTGATTTGTCTGCCTTCCTGAAGTTTATCCTGCAAAGATGTGTAATGTTATGAAAAATGAGAGGACCGGGGCATTCATAGCAGGATTTAACTTGCAGAGCCTCTTCAGACTTCCTGTGAAAGTGTTTCTTCTTGTTCGTCCACTGCAGCCCTTGACATCTCCTGCTGGAAACCCAGACCTTCTTTTCTTGGCCCTCCCTGATTCCTGTTTTTCCTCTCAGGGCTCTTCTCTGCGTCTTTCACTGGCTCCCCTTCTTCCCGCTTTCCATGGGCTCCAGGATGCTGCCCGAGGGACTGCCCTTCAGTCTCCCAAGCCCCTCCTGGACGCTACACCTTCTTCCAGTGAGCCACCCCCCATCCAGTTTACATGGTCACAATCTTCATTCCTCCTCTGGGACCCCACACCAACATTTCCAGCTGCCATTGGACATCTGCACCTGAATATTCCTACATCTCATACTCCAGATATCTAAAATACAGATAATCCAGTTTCTTCTGAGAATATATGTAGCTTTTAAAAAATATCCTTCCACCCACTTACCAAACACCGTCAATTCTTTCTTCCCAGTGCCTCTCCCATTTGACTCTTCCTTTCATTCCATTGTTGAGCCATCATCCAGGCCTTCCTCCCTTCCACAACGAGATGCTGGCTTCTGCACTGATCATTAGTCAGTCCTCCTTTAGTGTCCAGTGAGTGGACACCCTGAGCCAGGCCCTGACACAGCTGTGAGGAGCCCAATGCTGGGGTCCATTGAGAAGACAGACACCAGAGAGACACAACTGAGTGTGTCATCAGGAGCTGAGATAAGATCTAGAAGGTGTTGACAAAAGATTAGTCACTCAATCTAAGAAAGAAATGGAAAGTTTTATTTGAGCCAAATTTGAGGATTTTAACCCAGGAACCCAGCATCTCAGAAATCTCTGTGAACTGTTGTGCCTGTTAGAAATCAAGACACAGTTATGTAAGTTTTTTAAGACAGAGGGCTGTACGTCAAAAAACATATTATTGGCAGTTTACATAACCCAGACCTAAGCATCATCGTAGTGGGTCATGTGAGCCCGTACAAGATCAAGAAGGAGTGTTATCTTTTAAGGAGGGAGCCGTCTTGTGGGTGCTGGGAGAATGCTGCTCTTTATGGTTGAGCAGGTCTTCCTGCTGATGGGGAGGTCTGGTCCATGAATAATGCAGGTGCACAGAGCAGAGAAGGGGAAGGCAAAGGACAGAGTTTTTTATGTTTAGATTTTTCTTGTCTTGCCATAAGACATGAATTTTATTTTACAAAGGAAAGTGCTGCAGGAGCATGTAGTGGGACAGCCTGAATTTGCCTGGAGGTCAGACAAAACTTCTCTGAGGATGTGAGCACTAGGGAACATCTGAGAAACAAGTTGGCACTGAGTTCCTGAAGGCGGCAAGCCCAGTGTCTCCCGTGTCCTGGAGGTGGATGGAGATTGAGTGTGAAAGACCCCTGTGCTGCAGTGGAGGGAGTCAGGGCAGAGGAGTGTGGGAGAAGGTGGGCAGGCTGGTGCTATGTTGCGGTAAGAATTCGGGAGTCTACACAGATGGACCTTGAAGGCACTATACTGAGTGAAATGAGACAGAGAGAGATGCAGGCTGTATGATCACGTGTATGTGGAATCTAAAGAAGTCAGGACTTTCCTGGTGGTCAAGCAGTTAAGATCCTATTGCTTCTGATGCAAGGGGCATGGGTTCCATCCCAGGCTGGGGAACTAAGATGCCACATGCCACAAAAAATAGCAATAAAATGAAAGTGAAAGTGTTAGTCACTGAGTTGTGTTTGACTCTGTGACTCCATGGACTGTAGCCCACCAGCCTCCTCTCTATATGAAATTCTCCAGGCAAGAATACTGGAGTGGGTTGCCATTTCCTTCTCCAGGGGAATCTTCCCCACCTGGGAATCAAACCCACGTCTCCTGCATTGCAGGTAGATTCTTTACTACCTGAGCTACCAGGGAAGGTAATAATAAAATAAATAAAAATGAAAAAGCTGAATTCAAAGAAATAGAGAACGTAATGGTGTTTGCCAGGGGTAGGAGGAGCCTCAAGGAAACGGGAAGATGCTGATCAGAGGATACAGACTGCTCGTTGTAAGATGAAAACATTTCGGGGATCTAATGCATAGCATGATCTTTTAATTAATGATATCATATTACATGCTTGAAAGTTGCTAAGAGAATTCTCTCACTGTACACACACACATCTATGTGAGGTGATGGAGGTGTTAACCAGCCTGATTGTGATAATCATTTCACAGCATGTATGTGTATTCAGCCATCCTGTTGTGCCCCTTAAACGTACACAGTGTTACATGTCCATTATATCTCAATAAAGTGGCGGGGGCGGGTGCGGGGGAGGAAGAATTCAGGTGTCTGTCCTCAGAGCAAGGGGGAGTTTTTCTTTTTTTTTTGGTTACAGCTCAGAGTTTTATTCAGCAAACAAAGGATAGTACACCCTCACGGCATGAGGGCGGGCTGACCCCAAAGGAGAGGCCTCAATCCATCTTGGCTTTCTCTTTTTATAAGCTTTGTCTCCTCTCTCCTGAGCTTCAGTTCAGTTGCTCAGTAGGGTCCAGCTCTTTGTGACCCCATGGACTGCAGCACGCCAGGCCTCCCTGTCCATCACCAGCTCCCGGAGCTTGCTCAAACTCATGTCCATCGAGTCAGTGATGCCATCAAACCCTCTCATCCTCTGTCGTCTCCTTCTCCTCCTGCCTTCAATCTTTCCCAGCATCAGGATATTTTCTAAGGAGTCAGTTCTTTGCATCAGGTGCCCAAAGTATTGGAGTTTCAGCTTCAGCATCAGTCCTTCCAATGAATATTCAGGACTGATTTCCTTTAGGATTGACTGGTTGGATTTCCTTGCAGTCCAAGGGACTCTCAAGAGTCTTCTCCAACACCACAGTTCAAAAGCATCAATTCTTCGGCGCTCAGCTTTCTTTATAGTCTAACTCTCACATCCATACTTGACTACTGGAAAAACCATAGCTTTGACAGGATGGACCTTTGTTGGCAAAGTAATGTTTCTGCTTTTTAATATGCTGTCTAGGTTGGTCATAGCCTTTCTTCCAAAGAGCAAGCGTCTTTTAATTTCATGGCTGCAATCACCATCTTCTGTGATTTTGGAGCCCCCCCCCCAAATAAAATCTGTCATTGTTTCCCGATCTATTTGCCATGAAGTGATAGGACCGATGCCATGATCTTAGTTTTCTGAATGTTGAGCTTTAAGCCAACTTTTTCACTCTCCTCTTTCACTTTCATCAAGAGGCTCTTTAGTTCTTCTTCACTTTCTGCCATAAAGGTGGTTACATCTGCATATTGAGGTTATTGATATTTCTCCTGGCAATCTTGATCACAGCTTGTGCTTCATCCAGCCCAGCATTTCTCATGATATACTCTGCATATGAATTAAATAAGCAGGGTGACAATATACAGCCTTGACGTACTCCCTTCCCTGTTGGAACCAGTCTATTATTCCATGTCCACTTCTAACTGTTGCCTCTTGACTTGCATACAGATTTCTCAGGAGACAGGTAAAGTGGTCTGGTATTCCCATCTCTTGAAGAATTTTCCACAGTTTGTTGTGATCCACACAGTCAAAGGCTTTGGTGTAGTCAGTTAAACCGGAAGTAGATGTTTTTCTGGAACTCTCTCACTTTTTCAATGATCTGACAGATTTGGCAATTTGATCTGCCGTTCCTCTGCCTTTTCTAAAGCCAGCTTGAACATCTGGAAGTTCACGGTTCATGTGCTGTTGAAACCTGGCTTGAAGAGTTTTGAGCATTACTTTGCTAGTGTGTGAGATGAATGCAGTTGTGCGGTAGTTTGAGTGTTCTTTGGCATAGCCTTTCTTTGAGATTGGAATGAAAACTGACCTTTTCCAGTCCTGTGGCCACTGCTGAGTTTTCCAAATTTACTGGCATATTGAGTGCAGCACTTTAGCAGCAGCATCTTTTAGAATTTGAATAGCCCTGAGCCTGCCCTATGCAAGTTATGACTAGCCAGGAAGGAGGTGTGTTTGTTTCACCTGAGGTTCTCACCCTGGTCCATGGATTTTCTTTTGTTCTGTTTTTGCGGGCTTTTCCCTTTCTTTGTCTTTTAGCCACCACCATTTTGGACTCCTTTTCTCTATTCTAACTGCCTAACATTCCCCCCTCAAGATATGGGAGGCCCAACAAGGGGGAATCTTTGAAGGGTTTAAAGCAGAAAGGAAGTGACATACCCAGATGAGCCCTTTCAGAAGGTCACTGTGACTGTTGTGTGATATGCAGAAGATGAGATCCCCTGATAATCCTCCTGGTCCAAAACAGTGGGAAGAACTGGATTGTATCATAGCCCAGCTGAACTTACTAGGAAGTAAGAGATGTCACTGGAGGTGTCCATAGAGAGACTGATGAATAGCCAGGGAGCGTGTTGTCCCTGACAGCTTCATCTTTTCTGCTGGCATTGGCCCATCCCAGTAAGCAAGGGATAAGGCAAGGCTGCGGGTGAAAGTGGATTGGGGAAGTTTTCTGAGACTCTGACATGAAAGAGAAACCCTGTAATCAGTACAAAGGGGACTGTACGTTAAACCTCCCCACCAAAGACAATGCTCGGAAGCTTGACTCTTTTGACCTGGGCCTTGGATGGGGCTGGAACATGTCTTCTCCAAGAACGTCTGGCCATGGAAATACCCCAGGGTGATTTGGGAACCCTTCTTTACATGACCTGGAATCCCATCACAAGAGATGAACAAAATTGTCTGTCTCACACTGGTGATCACCCTGGGATTCCTAGGAGAAGCATCACAGTTTTCTCTGAAATTCTAGGTGGAGTTAAACCCTGAAGAATGTCAAGATAGTATATATATATGTGTATGTGTATAAATATATATAAAGAATTTGGAAATATTTTAGATTGTATATAGCAATCCTGTAAGAATGATCAATTTGAGCCAGTAATCAGAAAAACATTTTAAATCTTTGTATTTTTGCCAAGAAGAATGGCTATATTGATTGAGTACAGTGTTATTAGTTTATTATTAAGTTAAATGTGCATGTTAAAATGGAGATTACTAAAATTCTAAGAGGAGGAAATAGGATTTCCAAGCCAATAGATGTAGGTACATGCTACCCAAAGGCACTATTGGATTGGATAAGATTGGATATTATTATTCATTAAAGTAGATTTTAAGGCAAAGATTATTCTTTGGGATAAAGGGTCAGTGTTTAATGGTAAGTGATATAATTAACTGGGAAAATGTAATAATTCTAAATTTCTGATTTCTTAATGGAGCTTCCCAGGTGGCGCTAGTAGTAAAGAACCTGTCTGCCGATGTAGGTAGACGTAAGAGACATAGGTTCTAGCCCTGGGTTGGGAAGATTCCCTGGAGGAGAGCATGGCAACCCACTCCAGTATTCTCCCCTGGAGAATCCCATGGACAGAGAAGCCTGATGGGCTATGGTCCTTAGGGTTTCAAAGAGTCGGACATGACTGAAGCGACTTCGCACACAAGCACTTAATAGCATCGTCTCATAATAACATCGTCTCATAATAACAAAGCAAAAGCTGATGGTTTTCAAGAAGAAACTAAAGACTCTAATGAATTCATAATCATATTGAGAGATATTAATACATTTTTAAAAGTAACTCATTTATCAGATCACCAAGAAAATAATTAAGGATAGGGAGGATTTGAACAAAGATTTGATCTGATGGACATATATAGAGCACTGTTCTCAATAACACATTATTTTCAACATATATAAAAAAGAGTGAGTGAAAGAGTGAAGTCGCTCAGTCGTGTCCGACTCTTTGTGACCCCATGGACCAGGCTCCTCCCTCCAGGGGATTCTCCAGGCAAGAGTACTGGAGTGGGTTGCCATTTCCTTCTCCAGGGGATCTTCCTGACCCAGGGATCAAACCCAGGTCTCCAGAATTCCAGGCAGATGCTTTAACCTCTGAGCCACCAGAGAAGAACATATAAAAAATATATAAAAAAGAACATATAAAAAAATATGTAGACGAGAACATGCGTAAAAATTTACCTTGCACCAGGCCGTGATAAAGGCCAGAGTTGGCATCATGTAGATTGCATTCTTTGATCACAGACACTCGTATAACCTTGTTATATGCAGCTTGTTACATTATATAATAAGAGGGTGTATTTTGAGGAAACCAGAATTAAAAGAGACACATGTGCCCCAATGTTCATTGCAGCACTGTTTATAATAGCCAGGACATGGAAGCAACCTAGAGGTCCATTGGCAGATGAATGGATAAGAAAGCTGTGGTACATATACACAATGGAGTATTACTCAGCCATTAAAAAGAACACATTTGAATCAGTTCTAATGAGGTGGATGAAACTGGAGCCGATTATACAGAGTGAAGCAAATCAGAAAGCAAAACACCAATACAGTATATTAACGCATATATATGGAATTTAGAAAGATGGTAGCAATGATCCTATATGCAAGACAGCAAAAGAGACACAGATATAAAGAACAGGCTTTTGGACTCTGTGGGAGAAGGTGAGGGTGAGATGATTTGAGAGAATAGCACTGAAACATGTATATTACCATATGTGAAACAGATCACCAGTCCAAGTTCCATGCATGAAACAGGGCGCTCAGAGCCAATGCACTGGGACACCCCTGAGGGATGGGATGGGATGGGAAGGGAGGTGGGAGGGGGTTCAGGATGGGGGACACATGTACACCCATGGCTGATTCATGTCAATGTATATGTGTGGCAGAAACCACTACAATATTGTAAAGCGAGAGTTGGACTGTGAAGAAGGCTGAGCGCCAAAGAATTGTTGCTTTTGAACTGTGGTGTTGGAGAAGACTCTTGAGAGTCCCTTGGACTGCAAGGAGATCCAACCAGTCCATTCTAAAGGAGATCAGCCCTGGGATTTCTTTGGAGGGAATGATGCTAAAGCTGAAACTCCAGTACTTTGGCCACCTCATGCGAAGAGTTGACTCATTGGAAAAGATTGATGCTAGGAGGGATTTGGGGCAGGAGGAAAAGGGGATGACAGAGGATGAGATGAGTGGATGGCATCAGCGACTAGATGGATGTGAGTCTGAGTGAACTCCAGGAATTGGTGATGGACAGGGAGGCCTGGTGTTCTGCAATTCATGGGGTCGCAAAGAGTAGGAAACGACTGAGTGAATGAACTGAACTGAACTGAACTGAATATAGTTTTCCTCATGAACAGATAAATGAAGAGAAATGTGCTCATCTCTCACAGATGCATAAAAGTATTTAAGAATTCAAACCTATTGTCTTTCTCTATCTTGATTTCTGTCTTCAGCTCTGCAAACCAGGACTAATGGCCAAGTAAAGAGTATCAAAACCTGGAAATAAATATGTAATCATTAATTAAGAAATATTAAAAGCTCTTTCTTCAAAATTAAGAATAGGCCAGAGTTTTCTTTATCTCTTGTGATCAATGTTTTATCAGAAGTTGTAGCGAATATAATAAATTAGGAAGACAGGTCAAAGGTGAAGGCTTTCCAGTGCAAGAAATCAGTTCAGTTCAGTTCAGTCGCTCAGTCGTGTCCGACTCTTTGCAGCCCCACGGACTGCAGCACGCCAGGCCTCCCTGTCCATTGCCAACTCCTGGAGTCTACTCAAACTCGTGCCCATTGAGTCAGTGGTACCATCCAACCATCGTATCCTCTGTCATCCCCTTCTCCTGCCTTCAATCTTTCCCAGCATCAGGGTCTTTTCAAATGAGTCAGCTCTTCACATCAGGTGGCCAAAGTATTGGAGTTTCTTCAGCTTCAGCATCAGTCCTTCCAACGAATATATAGGACTGATTTCCTTTAGGCTGGACTGGTTGGATCTCCTTGCAAGAAATAAACTTAGTTACAAAATTTATGGTGATCAGAGGGGAAAGGGGCAGGGCTAAATTAGAAATTCGGGATTGACAGATACACTATACTATATATAAAATAGATAACCAACAAGGACCTACTGCACAGTGCAGGGAATTATATTTAATATCTAGCGATAATGTATAAGGGAAAAGAATCTAAGACTGTGTATGTGTGTATATATACATATATGTATATATATATATATATGTGTTTGTATGTATGTAGACTTCCAGGTGGCTCAGTGGTAAAGGATTCACTTGTCAATGCAGGAGACCCAGGTTCAGCCCCTGAGTAGGGAAGATCCCTGGAGAAGGAAATGGCAACCTATTCCAATGTTCTTGCCTGGGAAACTCCATGGACAGAGGAGCCTGGCAGGCTACAGTCTCTGGGGTTACAAAAGAGCTGGATTCAATTTAGCGACTGAAACAACAACACAACAAATATATCTATGTATGTATAACTGAATCAGTTTGCTATACACTTGAAACATTGTAAATCAACTCCGTGCTGTGTATGCTTAGTTGAGACTCAGTCATGCCTGACTCTTTGCAACCACATGGACTGGTAGCCCACCAGGCTCCTCTGTCCATGGCGATTCTCCAGGCAAGAACGCTGGAATGGGTTGCCATGCCCTCCTCCAGGGGAGCTTCCCAACCCAAGGATTGAACCAGGTGACCCTCGTTGGAGGCAGATTCTTTACCATCTGACCACCAGTGAAGCCCATGAGTACTGGAGTGGGTAGCCTGTCCCTTCTCCAGGAGAACTTCCTGACCCAGGAATTGAACTGGGGTCTGCATTGCAGGCAGATTCTTTACCAGCCTAGCTACCAGGGAAGCCCCAACTCTACTTCAATTAAAAAAAAATATTAAATGAGGTCAACTTGCAGATCACTTAAAAAAGAAATAAACTGAATTATAAACATTGTGATTTTCTAACTAAAAAAATTATTAGAATTAATGAGGAAGTTCTTCTAGATTGCTGGATGGAAGATCAGTATACAAAAGCCAATTTCCTATTTATTCATCAGCCACATTTTAATATAAATAGAACAATATATACCACTTAGAAAGCAGAGTCAATGACCCCATTGGGGTACTGGCTGTCTCTGTGGGGCCTTCTGTGATGAGGTGCCTTCCTGCCCAGGTGCAGTAATTGATCCTTGTACAGCTTGATGTCCATCCTCACCAGAGTCCCTTTCTCAATCACTTGGCTTCGTAGTTTTCTGACTGAATGAAAATTAAAAAGAAAAAATTTGAGTCCAATTTCTGCAGTGTCTTCAGCTCTTTCTAGAGATCTATGACTTACCCGGTACACTCTTTAGGAGGCAAGACTATAAGAGCCAAGGCAGTAATTTTGTGGATGAAAATATGAAGCCCATAGCCACAGAAATGTTCATTCCTGGAGACAAGACAATTCCCAGTCCTGTCCAGCACAGTAGCCAAGGGCCACAGGCAGCCAGTCAAGCCCTTGCATGTGGACTGAGGTGTCCGTCAGTAGAAAATGGCCACCAGATTTTAAAGACTTCGTTCAAAGGAGTGAGAATATCTCCTTAATAATTTTGCATTGACTAATGTGTTGTAATGGTAATACTTCTGATATGCTGGGCTAGTGAAAACGAATTACTAAGGTTAATTTCCCTTTTCTTTTTTCCTTTCTTAATGGGGATTCTGGAAAATTTGTTGCTTGTGTGGCTTGCATTCGTTTCTTTCTGTTGGTTTGGTGAGCACTGTTCTAGGTTTCTGAGTCTTCCTGCTTGTGGGGTTTAGGGGTAGTGCTTTCTTTTCTCTCGGGCTTTTTTTAAAAAAATTCTCTTTTTAAAACGGGGTGATGAGTGTCTCCTGTACCTTAGACAGTTGAGAACATTCAGTGAGGGAAACCCATTTTCCAAATGAGTACTAGATAAATGGGAAAGGTTTATCCTTGCGCCAAATGGTTTTGTTTCTTGTTTTTGCTCTGGAGCACAGCATAGACCGAGAATGAGGGGGAGAAAAGAAGTCCTGGAGAAAACTGACCACATAGCTGGCATCTTGCCTGTTTATCAGAGGCAGGGATCAGGACCAGTCTCTTGGCCAAGTTTCCCTATTTCTCTTCTTTACGAGCTACTTTTAGAGAGAATTCTGTGTGCCTGGCATCTTTTTAACCCACCAGGGTTGTACAGACCCTGTTGGTAAAAATGACCACACAAGCTGGAACCATGCCAAGCAATGTTTACGCTCGATGAGAAAAATGATGGTGGTTTTGTAATCTTTGAAGATTGTCACATCATGAAAATCTACCTTACTCTTGGTTTTAAGTGGATAGTGAAGTGAATGGTAAAACTAGTATTTATTTACTGTACCTAACTAAAAATATTAGAAATACCAAGAATTAAATGGTTTTTTTGTACTTTACAAAGAAACTTACGGGGAGTAGTTGAAATAGCGTTTACAGTGCGGGCTGAGCATCTTTTACATATCTTGGTGAGCTGTCCTACCACTTTCTAAGTTTGGTTGGCCCTTAACATTTTATCTTCTGTGTGTTCAGAGTCTCAAGGCATCTCCAGGAGTCCCTTTCATGTGAAGCTTTGAGCTGGCCTCACTGCCTCCAGGACGCCCCCATCCTTTTTGGCATGACCACACTCTTCATTTGTGTTCCTAAGTTTGCCTTCCGTGGTTCCTCTGGTTGCATCCATCGAGTCCCTCGAACCTCACGAGTATCAGCATCTCTTCACTCAGCAGGTTGTGTCTCTTTCAGCTCCATTTCTCCAGGGATCACATTTCCCTTCCAGAATTACCGCTTGCCATTTCTTTGCTACACTTTCATCTTGCTGGCCAGGTCCTTCTTTTGGTTATTCATCTGGTAGAATGTCACATGGGTTTCTCACTGGAAGACAAGGAGCTGCACCACTGCACAGTTGCTGGTCTGCTGGTGGCCGAGTCACTGATGCCTGGTGGTGGTGAGCTCTGAGAATCCTGATGCGCTGGCTGCCAGTCACCGCCTGTGTGTTATTTACCTACTGACTGTGGACTGAAGAGTGAGCAGTAAGTTTTTGCTTTTAGCAACTCCTCACGGCTAATAAGGGCTTCCCTGGTGGCTCAGATGGTAAAGAATCCGCCTGCAATGCGGGAGACCTGGGTTCCATTCCTGGGTTGGGAAGATCCCCTGGAGAAGGGAATGCCTATCCACTCCAGTGTTCTTGCCTGAAGAATTCCATGGACAGAGGAGCCTGGCAGGCTATAGTCCACAGGGTTGCAAAGAGTTGGACATGACTGAGTGACTTTTTCACTTTCACGGCTAATGTGTATTGGACTTCCCTGGTGGCTCAGTGGTTAAGAATCTGCCCACCAGTGCAGGAGATGCCAGTGTGATCAATCACTGGGTGGGGAAGATCCCCTGGAGAAGTGAATGGCAACCTATACCAATATCCTTGCCTGGGAAATCCCATGAACAGAGGAGCCTGGTGAGCTACAGTCTATGGGGTCACAAAAGGGACACGACTTAGAAAGTGAAAGGGAAAGTGAAGTCACTCAGTTGTGTCTGACTCTTTGCAACCCCGTGGACTGTAGCCTACCAGGCTCTTCCATCCATGAGATTCTCCAGGCAAGAATACTGGAGTGGGTTGCCATTTCCTTCTCCAGGGGATCTTCCTGACCCAGGGATCGAACCCGGGTCTTCTGCATTGGAGGCAGACGCTTTAACCTCTGAGCCACCAGGGTATAGTCTTGCACGGCTAATACATATCTTCATAACAAAAACCTGAACCGTGTTTTTGGTAACAAGCATTATTCAGCTAAACCGTGACACCTAGAATTCATGCCTGAGAACCGTGCAGAGCGAGGACTCTCTGTTCCTGGCATGCTCAGAAGGTTATTCCTTGGGGGAGAAACAGACTGTGCCCTTGATCCTTGCCCCTTGTCCCTTGTCTGATCTGAAAGGCTGTCTTTCCTATTTATAGTTCTCAGACCTTAACTTGTGGACACGCCAGGTGTGCAGGGGGCATGTACAAGGGTTGGAGATCATTAAGTCATTTGACAACTATGTTCTCTGTGTCTGCCTGTGCTTGGCATCGTGTCAGGCGCTGGCATGTTTGCTGGCAACGGAAAGTGCCTTAAATTGCTCTCATTTTTGGTTTTTGGCAGCTAACTTCCTAGCATATTTTCCAAACCACCACTTATACCATTTGCACTAGGTTTTAAACTGACTTCTTCCTGGCCCGGCTTCCCACTGTCTTCACGCAGGAATACCCATGCTGAGGGAGCATTGTGTTCCTGAGATGGGGGTGTGGTCTTGGCCTGCCATATGGGACCATCCCCCTTCTAAATCTAGCAATTGACTAATAGATGCAGTCTCAACTTGCATAGTTGATGGTTAATTATTTAAAGCATGTGTCATCCAAGCACATTTCTTAGCATCTTCTTTTTTGTGTTTTTAATGGAGCTGGGAATTAGGGCTACCACACTCCAAAGGGTATATGATGGTTTGTTCAGAATCAAATGTCTTTGCCCGGAGGGTTAAATTCCATGGAAAAACTTCTTCATCCAGAGGAGAGGTGTGGCCAGAGGGAGAGAAGTTTATGATCTTAGAGCTTTAAAAAAAATGTTTTAATCCTTTCGAGATTTTTTGCCATTAACTATATTAAGTAGTTTTGGCAAATAACATATTTGCTTAAGAAATCCAAAACACGTTTTATTAAATAGCTCTCTGGCTCCCAGTGGTGAAGGAAACCAAATGCTTATTGAGCTAGAAGTGTGCCAGGAGATTTTACATATCATCACATGCAATCCCTGTAAGAGTTTTCTAGAATAGTACCCATTGTCTGCTACTTACACAGTTGAGGAACCTGAGACCTGGATAGAAAGATTAAGATGCCCGCAATCTTCAGTGTTAGAGTTGAATTTTTGAGTTTTGAGTTTGTCTGATTCCAGAGTCTTGATAGAAATGATTGTAAATGCCTGGTGTACTGGCCACCATCCTCTCCTGCTGGTCCCATTTCAGACATCACTAATTGAGAATTGATTTATTCTCCCTGCCTTATGCTACAGGGCTTCCCTGGTGGCTCAGACAATAAAGAATCTGCCTGCAGTGCAGGAGACCCGGGTTGCATCCCTGGGTGGGAAAGATCCCCTGAAGAAGGGAATGGCTGCCCTCTCCAGTATTCTTGCCTGGAGAATCCCATGGACACAGGAACCTGGTGGGCTCACGTCCATGGGGTCGCACAGAATCGGACACGACTGAGGGACTAACACTTTCATTTTCACTCCGCTATACTGCTGCCCATGAAGATGCTGAATTGTGCTCAGAACTGAAGACCCATCTCCGCCCCTAAATGAAAGGTCCTGTGAGCAGAGAGATTTTAGGGACTCCAGACTAGGGAGGCACTGGCAACCACTGCTGGTAGGCAGCTTTCAGCCAGTTTGGCCTCTCCCTGCTGTTGGGACAAAGATGTCCCTCCTTGCTTCTTGTGTTTTCCCTTTGTCCCCTGTTTCTATATTTGGGAAACTTAAGGGAGAGCTAAAGTGCTCCCTATGGAATAAGCCACAGACAGGAAGAAAAACAATTACAAATTGAAATCCTATCTACTGAGGCTGTGTCTTGGTTGGAGTTTTCCTAACAGCAGACCCTCGGGCAAGGACTTGACACAGGAGGTAAATCAGGATTTCCTTCAAGAGAAGGAAGGAAGGAAGGAAGGGAGACACACTGACAGAGACACACCAATAAGAGGCACCAAATGCTGCCACGGACAACTGGTCAACCTGAGATGTCTCATAGGCTTTGTGGAACATGCCTCAGGGGCAGGAAGCTGGGTGTTTAGCCACTAGATTCCACCTGCTGGTGGGCTTGGGGCGGGGGTGGGGGTTGGGAGCGGGATGCACTGCTCACATTCCTCCCCTCCCCCAGAATTAAATCTTCTGACACTCATCCCACAGTATCTGAGGGCAAGTTGTTCCAGGAACCCCGATACCAAATCCATGGATGCTCAAGTCTCTTATATGAAATGGTGGAACAGACTCAGCCCTCTGTATCCAGGGATGTGGGACCCACAGCCTTAGCCAGCCTCAGATACACAGCTGATGCATCTGGGGATGTGGGGATATGTGATATGGAGGGCTGACTGTACTTCTCAGCTGCTTCTGTGCTGATCAGCCTCCTGTGGTGCTGGAGGAAGCCCCCAGGTGGAGAAGTGGGCAGCTTCAGGTGCTGGGTGGGGGAAGCCAAGAAGCCCTGCATCGGCGATACTTGCTCCGGGGCCACAGGGGCCTGGGGCAGGCTTCCCCAGTCTGCTGTAGCTGGCTTCTCTTATGCAGTTTTCCCAGATAGTTGGCAGCAAGGTATGCTGATCCTTTCCCTTGCTGGTCCACCTCCCTTGCTTTGGAAAGTCACACAGATTCTTTATGTTTTGAACTTCTAATGCCATGGGAGGTACAGACCCCAGTGAGCTTTCTCTGTGGTCAGGCTGCGTTCTGAGTGCACTCTGCAGCCTAGCAGAGTGGATTGGAAGTTTATGGTGATGGCTGATTCCATCAAAGACGACACGGAGCGCTCCTAATAATTCTTCGTTATCTTTTACAGCCATCTCGGGCAAGCATTGTTCCTCTCAACACTGTGTCAGCCACAGTGAATGTTCCCCCAGACAACCATGAATTGGAAGCTAAAGAGTTTTGGGGCCAACATAACTAGCTTTGGAATGGAGCTAGATGGTCTTTCACCAGTAGAAGGGGCAGGCCCAAGGCAGGGTGCATTCAGATGACCTTCACGTTGAAGAGACCCTGAGCTTTGGGAAGTCCCTAAAATTGTGGGTAGCACAGTCTTTGCCACCGAAACTTGGAGCAAGAAGAAAAAGCAGTGGTGGTGACAGGGTGACGATGTATTTGCGGTAATAGGCGCTAAATAACCCAGACGGCTGATTTTAATCATTGCCGTCATCTGTTGAAATCAGTGAGCTGACAGTGTGGTTGGCATTCATCTTTTCCAATACTCAGAAAGATACTCAGAAACTGCTCTCTTTTCCCTTCCTACCTCTCCTCTTAGTTTAAAAAAAGCCTAAAATTAGAACAGGGGCGCATTATTTTCCAGAATCCCCTTACAGTTTCCCTTGGGTTGTCTTGGGACATTTTCCTCTATGTGGTTTTGTCCTGCTGGATCGCAAGAACTAGACAGCACACGTCCACATTTCTTACTCAACAGTTCTTTTCATGGCTCCCATCATAAACTTTTCTTAATCTTCCAGTAAGCCTTCCAATATGGGGGGGGGGTCCACATTCATATTTAGAATTCTCCTGTGTTGGTGGCTCCGTGTTACATTCTAAAGAGATACACGAAAACGTGGCACCTGGTTTCACAATCTCAGAAGATGTGTGTGCATTTGGATTTATAGAATTATGCAGTGGGTCCTTTGCCTCTCAGGGTGAAGCACGGTCATGTGGAAACTTCTGAAGCAATTCCTGGATGCTTGGTCTCCCCATGGGATTAGGCAATAGCTCTGTGCCCTGGCAGTGGACAGAATGGTATCATTTATGGACGGCATCCCAGTGTTTTCCCTTGCGGTCCATGGGCTCATCTGCCCTTTCCTATAGGAGTGGGTGCAGGAGGGGGACAGACCTGAAGCTTGCCGTCCTCTGGACGTACATCTGGGCATCCCAGGGTCCATGTCGTGTCCTGGGAAATTCATCCAGTGACCCCACATGTTGAGTGTTAAGTGATCTGCCTCTGTTGGTTTGAGGAGTCAGTCGTTTTTTAAGACGTTCTTACTACATGAGACGCATGAAATTACTTCAGACTCCAGAATCTGATGCAGGTGTGTGTGACACACATGGATGAGCCCCGTCGTCACCTGGCACAGCCCCAGCACCGCCCGTGGAGCCCGAGCTCTTCTGAGCAGTTGGGTTGCAATCCTCTGGGCTTCTCAGACCTTTGAACCATGTCAGCTGGCGTTCACTCCTGTCATTGTCTTGTGGTTGTTAATTTTGAGTTATCAGCATCTTTACTGATGGGAACCTTGTCTGTATCCTATGGCCCTGTCCTCCATGGCCTTCCAAGGTCTCAGTACAGGTTCCACCAGTAAGAAGCTGCCGAAGTCCTGACCTCTGCCCCGGTCCTCCTCCAATTCCCCATCAGATTCTTCTCCTCATGCACATCACTCTTGTTGAGTGCCCACCGTGGATCCAACCCACTTTGGCAGGAAAAGGAGCTGGGAGAAGTATATGAAATGTTCCTTTTCTCTAAGAGCTAGCTTCTGGAATGGATGGGGAGACAAGGCCTTCACATGTCAGGGGAATACAAGCTCTGAATTTATGTTTCAGAGTTCAGTGGGCACAAGAACAGCCAGGAAGTGGAAGGACAAAGGAGGAGAGGGACTCGGGTGCAGAGAGGCAGGTGTCATCACAGAACAGGAGTGATGCTGGCTGACACGACTCCGTGTGTTTGAGTGTGGCTTAAGGGGAAAGGTAAGCTGGGGCTGCTTGATAAGCCCAGGCCTTGCCGTCATCCTCCCAGCCTGATCCAGGGCACATGCTCTGCATCTGTGCTTGAGGAGCTTGAAAGGCAGTGGGGAGTGGTGGGGACTGGGGTGCGGACAAGGGGGCTTCCCTGTTCACAGGGGAGTAGATGCCCCCTAAGTGCCTTTGTGTCAGGGACTCAGGCCTGTCTTGCCAGGTCTTCTGGTTTTGCAAAAGAAACTGGAAATCTGGCTTTTGGTACAAAATTGGGGAACTTTCACAACACTGTATGAATGAAACTAAACACATCTGCCAGTGTCCAGCTGGATTGTGACCTTTGGCCTTTGCCATCCCAGTGTGTCCTCCTACAGAGTGACATTATTGGGGCAGACGGATAGCCATCTACTCTTAAGTGGACACTAGGCACCCTGATGCCTTTGTATGGTCACCCCAGATGCCCTGGGGGGTCCTGGGAGATTAGGTCTTGGGGACCCCACTCCATCCTCAGTGAGTGAAGGCTGGGTTCACTGGCAGGGAAGCTGCCTTTCCTGCCCTCACAGGGCTGCTTACTGTCTTGAGCTAGGATTTCAGGCAGTTGGGTGAGGGTGGGGAGCATGTTTTTGGGGACAAAAGCAGTGAATCCAAGTGTTGTGGAGTCCATCATTCCTCAGCAACAAACTCAACAGCTTTCCTTCCAGTGTAATAAATCTGGACCCTTGTGGCTCGTACAACAAGCGTGATGACAAGTAATAATAACTCATAAGGAACTTTTTTTTTTTTTTTGGTCTTCCTGACTCATGCCTTTAGCAAGGGAAGTCTAGGCAGGGGTGGCCACAAGCAAATGTTCTCTGGAGCTGGAAGGCATGATTCCAGAGACCATGCTGTGTGGGCGGGGAGGTTGGCGGGGGTCCAGCAAAGAGGAGGAGAGTTCACAGGGAGAGACCTAGCCTCCCTGAGTGTCCCAGGTTTCTCTAGCACAGCTCTGTGGCAGGAAACTGGAATCTGGAGCCCACGGCCTGGGTTCAGATGTCTGCCATGCTGCTTACTAGCTCTGTGATCTTGGGCAACTTACTTTTCTGTACCATGCTCTCTTCATCTTCAAATGCAGATAATAATTTTAAAAAATCTCTCTCTCTTTTTTAAGTTGAGGAACCTCCATATTGTTTTCTTTAGTGGCTATACCCATTTACATTCCTACCTACTGTGTATAAATATTCCCTTTTCTCTACACCCTTGCCAGCATTTTCATTTGTAGACTTTAATTTTTAATTTTTATTGGCATATAATTGCTTTGCAACATTGTTTTAGTTTCTGCTGTAAAATAAAATGAATCAGCTCTGTGTATGCATATATCCCCTCCCTTTTGACCTCTCTCCCAAGCCCCCCATCCCACCCATTTAGGTGTTGGTGACAGCCATCCTGACAGGTGTGAGGTGATATCTCATTGTAGTTAGATTTACATTTCTCTGACGATTAGCAATGTTGAACATCTTTTCATGTACCTGTTGGCCATCTGTATGTCTTTGGAAGCATATCTATTCAGGTCTTCTGCCCATTTTAAAAAATCAGGTTGTTTGTGTTTTTGATATTGAGTTATAGGATAGTCTGTATATTAACCCCTTATCAGCCATACCATTTGCAAATACTTTTTCCCGTTCAGTAGGTTGTCTTTTGCTTTGTGGATGGTTTCCTTTGCTATTCCAAGGCTTTAAAGTTTAATCAGGTCCCACTTGTTTATTTTGCTTGTGTTTCTTTTGCCTTAGAAGACAGATCCGAAAAATACTGCTACATTTTATGTCGAAGAGTGTTCTTACCATGTTTTCATTTAGGATTTTAACAGTTTCTGGTCTTATATTTAGGTCTTTAATCCATTATGAGTTTATTTTTGTACGTGGTATTAGAGACTGTTCTAATTTCATTCTTTTAAATGCAGCTGTCCAGTTTTCCCAGCACCACTTATGGAAGAGACCGTCTTTTCCCCACTGTATATTCTTTCTTCCTTTGCTGTAGATTAATCGACTATAAGTGCGTGAATTTATTTCTGGGCTCTTTATTCTGTTCTGCTGACCTATGTGTTTGTTTTTGTGCCAGGACCATGCTGTTTTGATGACTATAGCTTTGTAGTATAATATGAAGTCAAGGAGTGTGATACCAGAAATTCTGCTTCTGGCTATTTATCCAAAGAAAACGCTAATTCAAAAAATACGCATACCCCAGTGTTCATAACAGCATTATCTACAGTTGCCAAAATATGGATGCAACCTAAGTGTCTATCAACAAATAAATGGTTAAAGAAGACATGGTCTATATATACAATGGAATAGTTCTCAGCCATAGAAAAGAATGAAATTCTTCCATTTGTAGCAATGTGGATGGATTTGGAGGGTATTATGCTCAGGGAAATGAGTCAGACAGAGAAAGACAAATAGCTATATGTTATCTCTTATATGTGGAATACAAAAATAAAATGAATGAATGAATATAGCAAAGCAGAAACAGATTCACAGATACAGAGAACAAATTAGTGGTTACCAGTGGGGAGAGCAGGGGAGGAAGCAGGTAGGGTATGGGATTAAGAGGCACAAACTATAATATATTACATAAGTAAGCTACAAGGTTATATTGTACTGCACAGGGAACATAGCCAATATTTTACAATAACTTTGAATGGATTTTATAATCTATAAAAAATATTGAATCACTGTTGTACATCTGAAACTAATATTGTGAGTCACCTCTACAATACTTAAAAATACTCCTGCAAAGGTTTGGGAGAATGAAAGTTGCTGTGTATTAATTGCTAGAAGACTATCTGGGGCATGACTCCCATCGAAGTATCTGGTATTAATTATTAAACTGTAGCCTCTACAGAAGAAAGAATGCATCTACTCTTTCCCATAAGTAGTAAACACCTTTGATTCATGGGGTGGGAATCCATGGGTAACATTATTTCTAAGGGGTGCAAGTTCACGAACTCTCCCTAACCCAACAAGCTCTCCTCCCTGTGTGTCTGTGTCTCCTCTGATGGGCACCCCATAGAGTAGGTGATGTCTGTATCTTCCCTCCCTTGAGGGATCTGGGAAGGTGAGGGGGTTATTCCTGGTGACCCATCAGTTTAACCTTTGTTGTCTTTTAGCCGCTACTGCTGTTTGAACCAGCTCATCTGGATGGTGGGGAGGTGCTTTCTTTAGGGTGACAGTGGCTGGGTGCCCTGCCCTTGTCCTCTAGGGCCTGTGCCCAGGTGGAAACAAAATGATGGCCAACCACATTGGGAGTGTTGTTGAGGAAGGAGAGTGGACCTGTGGACCTCCACTGATATCTGTCTAGCCTGTTCCTTTTCATCTGTATCCTCTCCACATGGCCCAAAGCATAGGTGAGGAGGAAAGCTTGGTACCATCAGATGGGTCCAGCACTTGGGTTCATGCTGAGATGTCTCCACTAACCAGCCTGTGGCCTCGGGCAAGTAATTCTTCTTCCAGGGTTTTATTTAATTTTCTGAAGATGATGGGATCTGCAATAATATTGGAGCCATGAGCCTCATGTGGCTCCAGAGCACTTGAAATGTGACTTGTCCAACTAAGATGTACACCACATGTACAAGACACAGCGGGTTTTGAAGGCTAAGTACAAGAGTGAAAATGAACGTGTTAGTTGCTCAGTCGTGTCTGACTCTTTGTGACCCCATGGATTGTTGCCCACCAGGTTCCTCTGTTCATGGAATTCTCCAGGCGAGCATACTGTCGTAGGTAGCCATTCCCTTCTCCAGGGGATCTTCCTGAACTAGGGATTGAACCTGGGTCTCCTGCATTGCAGGCAAATTCTTTACTCTCTAAGCCACCAGGAAAGCCCTAAGTATGAAAAGAGAGTGTAAAATAGTTCACTGATAATTTTTATCCATACTGTTCAGGCATTAAAAGGATTGAAGTACTGAGATTCTCTGGTGGCCGAGTGGCTAAAACGAGCTCCCATTGCAGGGGGCCTGGGTTCCATCCTTGGTCGGGGAATGAGATCTTGCATGCCGTAACTAAAGATCCCAAGTGCTGCAACTGAGACCTGGAGCAGCCAAATATATATATATATATATATATATATACACACATACATATATATATATGTACATATATACATACATATATATATATATATAGCATATATGTATATATGCAAAAGGAATGAAGTACAAATACTGATTCAACATGGATGAACCTTGAAAACATTAAGTCAAAGAAGCCGGTCCCCAAAGACCACATGGCGTGTGACCCCAATGATATGAAATGTCCAAAAGAGGCAAATCCATGAGGACAGAGGGAAGATGAGTGGCTGCCTAGTGGGCAAGGGGTGGGTGGAGAGGCCTGCTAATGATTGTCTTTTTGGGGTGATGAAAAGATTCAAAAATTAGATTATGATGATTGCACAACTCTGTAAACATATTAAAAAAATCATTGAATTGTACACTTTAAATGGTTGAATTTTATGGTAGATCAGTTGTTATCTCAATAAAGGTGATGAAATAGTTTCTATACTTATTGCATGGTGAAATGATAATATTTTGGATATATCAGGTTAAGTAAAGCATGATTAAAATGAATTCCACCTGCCGTGCTTTACTGTTTTAATGTGTCTGCAAGAAAATGTGAAATTGCATACGTGGCCCGCAGTGTATTTCTGTTGGACTGCGCTGCGCTCACATTCTCCAAGGACCTTCCTGGTTCCAAAATTATATTCTTCCACGAAACCTTCCCCAGTTTGGACTTCTGATGACTCATCTAGTACCATGGCTCAAACCCAACTTGGGTCTTTTTTTAAACGATTTGCAAAAATAGGTTTTTAGAGAGAAATCCTGGAAGGAGACAGAGAGTCACATAAGGTGAGCCAGAGAGCTGGGCTGACACTTTCTCCTGCCCCCATGAGCCTTCCAGGGCCATCTGTAACCCTGGACAGGGCTGTTTAAAAAAATTTACAATCTGAGCTTCAACAGTGGTTTCCTCAATCGATCCTCCTCTTGGAAAATTGACTTCAGGACTGCTGCTGCCCAGAGGGAACAGGCAGTAAATCCCTTGCTGGCAGACGGGCTGAAGCGTTGCCTGGCCGAGGCAGTGCACCTGGATTCCTCGAGTCATTATGGCCCACTAGGAGACCATGAGAGCATCCTCTATCCCGTAAAAGACTCAGTGACAAAGTCTGGACCTTGGCCTCCAATCTTACCTCCAGGGAGGGCTGAGGACCATCTGGGGAAGTGTCTTTTTCTCTTAGTAGTGATTGATTCCTTGAAGGAATGAATTCATAGAAGGCACCTTCTCTCTCCTGCCTTTCACTGGGTGTCTCAGTTACTGCGCTTGACGGAGAGACCTGCCAGAACTGGGAAGTAACAGGGCAGAAAAGCTCCTGGACATGCCTGGTATTTCCCCTGTGGGCTGACTCTTCCCCTTTTGCTCCTGCAGGGACCTCTTGAAGACTGGCAGAGTCTCTGAGCCCTGCGGCCACAAGCCGTTGTCTGCAGGCTCTGCGTAAGAGTAGGTCCTTGTTGGGAGGGATGCCTGAAACAGCTTGCCTGTCTTTTCACCTGTTTGCATTTAAACCAGAGGTGCCATTGTTCACAGTTTTAAGCTCCTGGAGGCTGGCACCCCTGGGTCCCCTGTTTCTACCAGCTGTTGCCGCAGATCCTCTGATGGCCTGCTTCCTGTGCCCTGAGCTCTTCCGCTCCTTTCAAAGTCTAGGCAGGGGCCTAGGGGAGTGAAGGCCTTCTGTAAAAGCCCCTTTTAACATTTCTGTAGGGAATAAGGCAAAAGGAAACTTCTTTAGTTCCCGTGCTTCTTTTCAATTAATTGAATTCCCAGAGAAAACAGTAATTGAAACCATCATGATGAGGGAGATAGGAGAGAGAACAGTTTCCTGTAGTTTTTCCACTAAGTCTGAGCTTTCCAGAGAGCTCAGCAGAGCAATAAGCAGACCCCAGCTCCTCCGGAGCTTGTTCAGGGCAGGGCCGGGGGGTGGGGTGTGGGGTGGGTGGAGTGGGCAGGGGATAAAGCTGGGGAGCAAGGAAGTACTCATAGGCTGCGGGACCCTCAAGACACTCAGGTGGAGGCCCTGTCTTGTCCCGGCAGTAATTCACCAAAGAAAAGCTGTTCCTCTAGATTTAACATCAACGCAGGGATGGGGCCTGTTTCGTAATTGAATTAGAGTCAGGTGTGTTCTCCTGTCCTGGTCATATCCAGAGGAGACCTTGGAAATAGAGCTGTTCAGAGACAACTGGGCCTCTGAGCCAAATGATTTCCTGCCCCCCAAACCCCCCACCCTCCCATCCCCACCCCCACCCCGCCCCCAGAGCACACTTTGCTGATACAGCTTTGTTACTGAGGGGAAGCCCTCCAGGCCCCTGAGATGAGAACAGATGTCAGACCCTGGTTTTGGAAGAGGAAGTGAAACAAGGGTGCAGCTTGGGAGGTGCTGAACGTACTGGTTCCCACATGCGATGTTTCAGGTCCTGGTTCTGGAAGGGACACTGATCAGAGGCTGTCTTCTTAATGATGATGATTATGGTACACTCGGCCATGGTGGGCAGGCGCCATGGTGAGAGTACCGTGCCACCTGAGGCCTTTTAGGCACAGTAGATATGGTCTTGGAAGCAGAGCACGGCTGAGCGGCAAGACCCAGCCAAGGTGTTAGACCACATGTGGCCCCCGACTGGCCCCCTCTGGAGGGGCTCCCTGGACACATAGATCTTGGCCATGTTGCAATAATCTTTCTTTTTTATCACTCTCAGATGTTATAAAAGGGTTTCCATGAATAATCATGTACCTTTGGGACCTTCTGCAACATTATTTTCCCCTCAATGTTTTATATGAAAACGTCCATCCATACAGAAACATGGAAATAACTGCAGTGAACACTGAGATACCCATCTCCTAGATTTCCCCATTAACTCTTCTTTAAGATTTTTTTCTTATGTGGACAGTGTTTTAGTCTTTATTGAATTTGTTACAGTATTGCTTTTGTTTTATGTTTTTGGTTTTTTGGCTGGGAGGCACGTGGGATCTTAGCTCCTCCATCAGGGATCGAACCCTCACTCCCTTCATTGTAAGGTGAAGTCTTAACCACTGGACCACCTGGTAAGTCCCTCCTTTAATGTTTTGCTATACAGTATTTGCAGCATTTTTTTTTGAACACAATAAAATTTCAGCATGATTCTCACATCATATTTTACTTGTATAAAACCAGGCCTGTCCCTCCTGTGTCTCCGATGGAAACGTCAAGGGGAAGCTTATACAAAACAGCTTCTGAGTGAAACTGAGGCAAGACTCCTGAACTTTAGGAGGTGAAGGTGAAGGAAGGATTCCTGGCATGGAAACTATCAGGCGAAGGTGCCAGGCCAAGTTCTGCTGCTAAAAAGCCAGATAGCATCTCAGATCTTTGTCCTGCTAGTTAAGTCCTCAGGCCCTCCAGGTGCTAAAGACCTATACCAGGCACCGCCTGCAGCCGGGTTCAGGATGGGCCCTTGGGCAAGTCACCGGCCTAGGGTCCAAGTGATGGGTTTCTCACTGGGGAAGTGGGAGTGCAGACGCACACCTCCCAAGGGTGCCGGCAGATGAGTGAAGCGCTGGGACACAAGGCAAGAGCTGCAAGTGGCGCCTGGCAGGAGGTGGGCCCTCTCAGGGAGGTGAGCATCCTGAGTCCAGCTCATGTGCCCCTCTGTCCGGCACCCGGCGCCCAGTGCTCACGGAGGTCCATTCGTTATGCTGCTGAAGTTACATCTCTGTGATATTTAGAAATAGTAGCAAGAGCGGTAGTGATTTAAGGTTAAGGAAACCTGAAACAAAGAATAAACCAGAGATTTTAAAATGTCCCAGGTTTCAGTTAGGGCATCCTTGGTAGTCATTTGTGGAAAGAGCCAGTACGTCTTCGCCTCTGGAGGAGAGAATGTTCCGGCTTACTGCTTCCCATAAAAGATGGGAGAGGAACCCTTTAGAGAGGCTGAGGGCACCCAGGCCCAGTTCCCTGACCATGGAGGACATGGGGCCGTAGCTCTGCCTGCCTGAGGTAGGTGACCGCCCTGGCCCAGATGGCCACGCTCCTCTTACTCAGTGAGTCCTCACTGCTGATTGTCTGGCAGCAGTGACAGCTCACACCTGTCATCAGAAAGGGTGAGATGCCCTTGAGTCGGAGAGGCAGTTTCTATTTGAAAACCCCATCAGGGTGGCCCTGGCACAGGAGGCTGCAAGGAGAGGCTTTCCAAGCACCTCGGAGACTCCGCCCCCTCCCGGGACTCATCACGGGCTTCGGCTCCTCGTAAACCAGCTGGCATGGTTCACAGTGCCTTCGGTGGCTTCGCTGAGCTCTTCTGAGGAGGAGAAGCCTCTCAGAGGGAGGGGCGTTTAGACTGGAGCTCCTCATCCTTTTCCATCCTTCTCTATCCAGTTTGCAGCTGAGGGATGCTCGGGCGGGCTGTCAGGCTGCTATGACCAGGGACGAGGGGATGCATGGGAACATGCCAGGTGCTGTCACTCATGCTGCTGGGTGGTGATGTGGTCCGATGAGTCCTGGATCCCTGAGGAGGGGACACTGGCGTTTTCGCTGTTGCTTTTAGAGGTTACTCTCCATTCGTAGTTATTATAGAATCTTGGCTATATTCCCCATGTTGTACTGTCCATCCTTGAGCCTGTCTTCTACCCAGGGGTCTGTATTGCAGGAGGCACAAACTACTGGGTGTAACATAGGCTCACTGCCTTTATTAAAAAGCTTTGTGCATCCAGGTAGACTGCTGTTTAGGGGCTTCCCTGACGGCTCAGTGGGAAAGAATCCACCTGCAATTTAGGAGCTGCAGGAGACGTGGGTTTGATCCCTGGGTTGGGAAGATCCCCTGGAGGAGGGCATGGCAACCCACTCCAGTATTCCTGCCTGGAGAATCCCATGGACAGAGGAGCCTGGAGGGCTACAGTCCATAGAGTCACACAGAGTTGGACACAACTGAAGTGACTGAGCACAGCACAGCACAGGCTGGTATTTGGGACAGATCACACGTGTGTAAGGCCAGCTTCTAGGAAAAGGTTCATGCCTATGAGGCTGCCTGGGTGGGAAAGTTGTAGAGCCAGAATTTAAACCAAAGTGTGATGTTTCTCAGGACAATTCTTTTATCTTAATGCAAGGTTTAATCTGATACATCAGTCACCTGTGTAAAACCCAGAAGACAATTCAAGATGCCTAAGGCATTGGGAGATTTCTTGGAGGCTGTGTCTGCAGATAGGCTGGTGTGATCAATGGACTGGTTATGTCACTGGGGCGGGTGGTGTTGGGGGCGGGGTGCAGCTTCCTTCCCTGCCCTTTCCCCTTCCTTATATGAATTCATAATTCAGAAAGAGATGGGCATGGCCCTTGGTTCCCAGAATCCCTTGCTTCATCACCCCATCTCAGTCTGCTTGTGTGTGTGTATGTTTCCTTTTATTGACCACCTCTCCCTTGTCCCCTCCTTCCTTCACTTTTAGAAACAATGGAAGAGGCCTTTTACTTTTTTGTTTTCCTCCTGGCTCCCTGACAGAGGATTATTGGCCTTGGCTGGTGGCATCTCTCAGGCTTTAGGAGAGGGAGTGGCCGGAGGGGCATGCATGAATGAAATCCGCTGCGAGGAAGTCACTGTGTGGGGAGGAGCTGCTATTGGGCTGAAATGACAGAAGCGAAGGTGTCCCTGCTCAGGCAGCAAGTGGTGGCTTGGAAGGCTGGAAGGAGGTGTGGGTCAGCCTGTCCCCATCTGGCCATTTGGGGGCTCCCTCCTTTGTCTCCCCAGCCCTGTTGGGAGATCTCTGACTTGGGAAGGAACCCCAGGGGCATGGATGCTCCCTTTATTTCAGTTCAACCTTGCTGTTCGCCTCTGGCAAGCATCAGTTTCTGGCTTGGAAATATGTGAGCAGTAGGCCAAAGTGTAGGAAAATGTGAGAACTTAGTGGCTCTCCAGCTAAAAGAAACCCACTCGGCCCCTCCCCTCTTTGGTCCTATCCTTTCGTTGTGAAGCGTCCAGAGGATATTTTAGTTCTGGCATCAAGTTCCGTGGTGAGAGAAGGGGGAGAAAAGGAAAACATCGTTAGAAAATATGCATGTGGCCCCAGACCAATCACAGCTTCCCACTTGCTTTGAGAGAGACTGTAAGATGAGGCCCAGTTACCTTCGGTAGCTGACACACCTGAGTGGCCCTCAAGATACCTCTTTTGCCCTCCTTTGGGTTGGAGCTGCAGCTGCTGAGGGCAGTGCCACGTGGGTTCAGACTCCACTGTGGTGATGGTGCCACCTCGAGCCTGGACCATATGTCTCTCTGGCTCGAGGTGGGTCTGGTTGGTGGCGTGGCACACCTGAAAGTGCAGCTCAGAATTTGGGGGAGTTCATGCTTCTAGGGCAGCCCTCAGCCAGGGGGTAATGGGAGCCACAGCCCTTATCCTGCTGCAGGATGGTTTGGGGAAGAATCCTGGTGCATCTCCGAGCTTCCAGTGGGCTCTGCCTTTGTTGCCATGACAGCAACTTCCATATCATCCCCCATGTATAACCCCTCTTAAAGCTCCTGTTTCCCTTCCCTTCCATGCTTTCCATGCATCTTCACTCTATCGTCCTGGGATCCCCTTCACAATAAACTACTTCCACTAAGTCTTTGTCTCAGACCTCGTTCTCAGGAAATGCAAAACAGGACACCTTCAGTTTAGTCGCTCACTTGTGTCTGACTCTTTGCAACCCCATGGACTGCAGCACGCCAGGCCTCCCTGTCCATCGCAAACTCCTGGAGTTTACTCAAACTCATGTCCATTGAGTCGGTGATGCCATCCAACCGTCTCATCCTTTGTTGGCCCCTTCTCCTCCGGCCTTCAATCTTTCCCAGCATCAAGGTCTTTTCAAATGAGTCAGTTCTTCACATCAGGTGGCCAAAGTATTAGAGTTTCAGCTTCAGCATCAGTCCTTCCAATGAATATTCAGGACTGATTTCCTTTAGAATGGACTGCTTGGATCTCCTTGCAGTCCAAGGGACTCTCAAGAGTCTTCTCCAATACCACAGTTCAAAAGCATCAATTCTTTGGCACTCAGCTTTCTTTATAGTCCAACTCTCACATCCATATAAGGCTACTGGAAAAAATATAGCCTTGACTAGATGGACCTTTGTTGGCAAAGTAATGTTTCTGCTTTTTAATATGCTGTCTAGGTTGGTCATAACTTTTCTTCCAAGGAGCAAGCATCTTTTAATTTCATGGCTGCAGTCACCATCTGCAGTGATTTTGGAGCCCCAAAAAACAAAGTCTGTCACTGTTTCCATTGTTTCCCCATCTATTTCCCATGAAGTGATGTGACCAGATGCCATGATCTTAGTTTTCTGAATATTGAGTTTTAAGCCAACCTTTTCACTCTCCTCTTTCATCAAGAGGCTCTTTAATTCTTCTTCACTTCCTACCATAAGGGTGATGTCATTTGCATATCTGAGGTAATTGATATTTCTCCTGGCAATCTTGATTCCAGCTTGTGCTTTATCCAGTCCAGCATTTCTCATGATGTACTCTGCATATAAGTTAAATAAGCAGGGTGACAATATATAGCCTTGACGTACTCCTTTCCCTATTTGGAACTAGTCTGTTGTTCCATGTCTAGTTCTAACTGTTGCTTCCTGACCTGCATACAGATTTCTCAAGAGGCAGGTCAGGTGGTCTGGTATTCCCATCTCTTTCAGAATTGTCCACAGTTTGTTGTGGTCCACACAGTCAAAGGCTTTGGCATCAATAAAGCAGAAGTAGATGTTTTTCTGGAACTCTCTTGCTTTTGTGATGATCTGATGGATGTTGGCAATTTGATATCTGGTTCCTCTGCCTTTTCTAAAGCCAGCTTGAACATCTGGAAGTTCACGGTTCACATATTGCTGAAGCCTGGCTTGGAGAATTTTGAGCATTACTTTACTAGCGTGTGAGATGAGTGCAATTGTGTGCTAGTTTGAACATTCTTTGGCATTGCCTTTCTTTGGGATTGGAATGAAAACTGACATTTTCCTGTCCTGTGGCCACTGCTGAGTTTTCCAAATTTGCTGGCATATTGAGTGCAGCACTTTCACAGCATCATCTTTCAGGATTTGAAATAGCTCAACTGTAATTCCATCACCTCCGCTAGATTTGTTCATAGTGATGCTTCCTAAGGCCCACTTGACTTCGCATTTCAGGCTGTCTTGCTCTAGGTGAGTGATCACACCATCGTGATTATCTGGCTCATAAAGATCTTTTTTGTATCGTTCTGTGTATTCTTGCCACCTCTTCTTAATATCTTCTGCTTCTGTTAGGTCTGTGCCATTTCTGTCCTTCATTGAGCCTATCTTTGCATGAAATGTTCCCTTGGCGTCTTTAATTTTCTTGAACAGATCTCTTTCTCATACTGTAATGTATGCTTTGTATATACTTACATGTAAGCCTTATATCTAATTTTGTGTTTCTAAACTTTTCTGTTTAAAAGAGGGACCTCCACATTACATAAACTTCACCTATGACCGAGGATGAGATGGCTGGCTGGCATCACGGACTCAATGGACGTGAGTCTGAGTGAACTCCGGGGGATGGTGATGGACAGGGAGGCCTGGTGTGCTGCGATTCATGGGGTCACAAAGAGTCAGACACGACTGAGCGACTGAACTGAACTGAACTGAACAGCTCTCACAAAACCTGGAACCACCCCTGATTTTTATGTATCAAGAAACATAAATTTGAGGAAGAAAATAATGATTTAGTAATAGAGCAATCATAAAGATTTAATAAAAACAATAATAAAGATTTAATAATCAGTTCAGTTCAGTCAACTCAGTCGTGTCCAACTCTTTGCAATCCCCGGACTGCCACATGCCTGTCCTCCCTGTCCATTGCCAACTCCTGAAGTTTACTCAAACTCATGTCCATTGAGTCGGTGATGCATCCAACCATCTCATCCTCTTTTGGCCCCTTCTCTTCCCGCCTTCGATCTTTTGCAGCATCAGGGTCTTTTCAAATGAGTCAGCTCTTCACATCAGGTGGCCAAAGTTTTGGAGTTTCAGCTTCAGCATCAGTCCTTCCAGTGAATATTCAGGACTGATTTCCTTTAGGATGGACTGGTTGGATCTCCTTGCTGTCCGAGGGATTTATGTATCAAGAAACATAAATTTGAGGAAGAAAGTAAAGATATAGTAATAGAGCAATCATAAAGATTTAATAAGAGCAATAATAAAGATTTAATAATAGGGCAATAATAAAGAATAAAATAGAGCAAAACATTTCAATTTTACTAAAGTATATGATTATTGATACTGTTATGTTCTATGAGAACTGTTTTATTGAGGACAATGTGATTGAATATTTTAAAATCATTTTTGAAGATACTAGTTTCATAGTTTGAGATACAGCCAATTGAAAGTCAGTTTATTTTAATTAAAGATTCAGTTTAGTATTGACTTTATGGGCTGTCCTAACTTAAATAGATAAGTCACTAAGATACACAGATCCAAATGGGGTAAAACATCATAAGCCTTACCTACTAAATCAAGACATTAATTTTTCCATCTCATCTACCAATTATGCAGAGACTTCTTGTTCACAACTTCTCACTTTTTCTGGTTTCAATCAATTAATCACGCTACTTTTCAGAAGGTGTTGAATTTACATATTTTTAACAAATGGATTCAAAACTCATTGAAACTCTTTGTGTGTGGAATGTTTTTAATCAGGTAACATAATTCTGCATCTTCGTTTTAAGGTAGAAAATATGATTGTTTTAGATGCTGCTGATTTCTATCATTTCTGGAAGGCAACACAGTTTCTTGATATTTGTTTTCAAAATGTTCTATCCTTAGAAAAGATTCCTCTAGGAAAGTAGGTACTTTTTCATCTGATGGTTAAAATGCCACCTTGAAGGGTGCGTGTGTGTGTTTTCTGAAAATATCTAGCAAATGCATACTTACCTGTTGGCTACAGTCATCTCAGAAAAGGTCGGCATATTTGTAGCTGTTGTCTTTTTATAAGAGAAATGCATAATTCATCTTTAAGTTCAACAGTTTCAAAGAGTTCTTTGCCAAGTGATAATGAACATCCAGATTGTATAAAAAGATTTCATGATCATGCCCCCATCTCGTTTCAAAATAGTATACAAGTTTTACTGTCTCAAACAATATCTGTAAGTCTGCTTCTCTGAGTGTATCTAAAGGGCACTTTGCTTGATGCTCTGAGAGCAAGACTGTCGCCTGCCACCTGCAGAAGCTGATAGTGCCCTTCTATTATGTTAATTATGGGACATGCTGGCACCTGGGCTCAGTGGGGGTGCTACTGTCAGCCAGCATTTATAAATATTAAATATGCATTTTGCTTATTTTTAAATTGGCATGTAATACAGTTGTGGGGGTTCTCATCTTTTCTTCCCACTCTTTAATAAGTCATGCAGCCCATCCTCCTGGGGTATACCACTCTACCCTATATTTTATAAAATCCAAGCTCAAGGACTTTAGTGGAGGGATTATTCAAACCTTTCAGTTTTCAGATGCAGCAACTGAGCTAAGGTGATTTCACTTTTCCAAGAGCCCGCAGCTAGGAACAGATCTGGCCACAGATGCCCAAGGTAGTGAATCCTGTGACCAGAAGTCCAGCTCCTGGGGTCCTTGGAATGTATCTGTTTGCTTTAGTTAGTAGGGAAGTGGGGAAGAAGGGAGCTGTTTTGAAAAGAGGAAGCTTTGAAACCCAGCTGCCTAGACCTGATCTTCTTTTTCAAGCAGGTATGGAGGAAGTGGGGCTTCTGAGGTGGCGCTGGTGGTAAAGAACCCGCCTGCCAGTGCAGGAGACATGGGAGACGTGGGTTGGATCCCTGGGTCGGGAAGATCCCCTGGAGGAGGGCATGGCTACCCACTCCAATATCCTTGCCTGGGGAATCCCAGGGACACAGGAGCCTGGTGGATGATAGGGTCATAGGTTTGCAAAGAGTCGGACATGACTGAAGCAACTTAGCATGCATGCGTGCATGGAGGAAGTGTCTCAGGGCGGCCAGCTTGCATCTTGGATGCCAGAGCACATCTCCTGCAGGGGCTTGTGCTCAATGAGGGGGTCCTTCTCGATCCCTGGGGACTTAGAGGTGGAGAGATCATGCCGAGTGCTGTCCTGGGAACTGGAAGGTGCTCAACCGTCCCTGTCTGTGAACAAATGGGAAAAGAAAGACTCAACCCAGCACCAGGCTGCAGAGCCAACCAGACCTGAGTGTGCACACGAGTCACCTGTTTAAACTCAGAGCCTCCCTGGAGGTCTGATTCCACATCTCTAACAAGCTCCCAGGGGATGCTGAGGTGGCTGGTTCAGGGACCACACATTGGGTTTTGTCCAGGAACCTCAAACACTTGGACTCTTTTTTAGGTTTGCCACTAAAATTCGCAGGTCTGTCATTTAAATTTAGCCCTGTATCAATGGGCATGACCCACAAAGGGTGATGTAGAATCACTGGGGGTCTTTCCTGGGGATGCTGTGATGACTCCCCAGTCCTACCAGGTGGGGCTTTGAGTGAAGCTCTGTGACAGTGTGGTTGTTGGGAGGGTGTGTGGGCTGGGCTGCGAGGGGTTGGAGTCAGGAGGGAAGGGGAGACACTACAGCCATCAGGACTTTGTGGGGAGAGATGGCTGGACCTGCCCATTCCCCTCCTGTGGGTGGATTTGCACGGGGAGTGGTCACAGGACCAGCCTCTTTGGATGCAGGACTTGACTGGACAGCACACATCTGACCGCCCAGCCCAGAGCCCTGGCATCTTGCTCCTGTTCTCCATCGTGGCCCCAGCAGCACTGGGCAGGGACCCTCTGCCCACACCCTACAGCCTCCCTCTACATCTTACGTTTGGAACCATTGTCTTTTGGCTAGTAACACTTGAAGCTGTTTACTGGGGCCTGGGCTCAGCAGCCCAGCCTCCTCTGTGCCCTGTGCGGAGCCCAGCTCTGCTCGATCTAGTGCTGTGTTTCTTGTAAGCCCCGGGAGATGCTATCGCCACTGCTGGCTGAGCGCTGTGTGTGGGAGCCCTGCAGAGGATAGGCATCGGTGGAAGGGCCCGCGTCCCTGGGGCAGGTGGCCAGGGGTTGCTGTCCCCTCTTCCCATCAGTTGTTCAGTTGCTCAGTCATGTCCAACTTTTGCGACCCCATGGACTGTAGCATGCCAAGCTCCCCTGTCCTTCACCATCTCCTGGCGCTTGCTCAAACTCATGTCCATTGAGTCAGTGATACCATATCCATCTCATCCTCTGTCATTCCCTTTTCCTCCTGCCTTCAATCTTTCCCAGCATCAGGGTCTTTTCTAATGAGTCAGCTCTTTCCATCAGGTGGCCAAAGTATTGGAGTTTTGGCATCACTCCTTCCAATGAATATTCAGGATTTATTTCCTTTAGGATTAACTGGTTTGATCTCCTTGCTTTCCAAGTGACTCTCAAGAGTCTTCTCCAACAGGCCTGTTCAAAAGCATCAATTCTTCTGTGCTCAGCCTTCTTTCCTGTCAGAAGGACCAAGAAACCTCAGCTTTCCATGGGGTTTCTCTGTTGAAATGGGGGTGCGGTGCCTTGATACTGGAATTCATTTCAAGTGCAGCCTGGCTTGTGATCACCATCGTGCAACCAGGGCACAGGAGATGGGCGCCCGCTGGACAGGGCACCTGGACACCAGAGAGAGGAGAGGTTTAAATGGAGGTCGTGGCCTTCTCTGTCTCTCTGGAAGCTTTGAGGCCATGGAGGGGCCAACGTCCAGGCCATAAAGCCTCCGGTTTCTTCCTTTCCTGGTGGGTATGGTGGGCTCTTAGCTCTCCACAGTCAGTTCTCTTTTCCGAGGACCAAGAGCCCTGCAGAGCCATGCTTGTCTTCCGGCTGCAGAAGTTGGTGTGAAGATCCTCATGCAGAGGCCAGCCCTGCCCCCACCCCCCCCATTCAACCACAGAGGGTGAGGACCACAGTGGGTGGGTGGGGAGCAGGAAGGGGGCTGCTAGGAGAGGGTGCAGGGGAGTCTGCAGAAGGCGGTCCCGGGGCCGCAGGCTGATGCAAACCCGCCTTTGACCCTGGGGTGAAGACCCGGGGCGCCCAGAGTGGAGACAGCTGTGTAAACCGCAGGGTGGGGTATTTATAGCTCAGCGGGGCCAGCCCTGTGGCCATGGGCTCCGTCTCTTGTTCTGTTCACCGAGTTTCCTGGACACGCTGTCCTCAGGGTCGCATGAGGCTCTCTGCAAGACTCCATGTCTCCACTCGCTGTCCGGAGCCTTCTGGGTATTTCTCTCCATCCCTGTTTTCAAGAAGAAATGCTGTGTCCTGGTTCTGGGGCAGGGGAGAGTTAATACGTTCCATCAAGGGGGCCTGCTGACCCCTGGAGGCTACTTCCCTGGGCTCCTGAGCCCCGGGCTGAGATGGGACATGCACGCCTGGCCTTTGGAGTTAAATCTGGGTTGGGGTCCCAGCTGGCTGCTTTATCCCACCAGTGAAAGGGGTGAAGCCCCGGGGAGAGTGTGGAGGGAGAAGGGGCAGGATGGTGGTCGGGCACATGGGCAGGAGGCTGGGGGATGGTTCTCATGCTGCTGCAGCAAACCCTCATCTGAAAGGGGTCCTCCCTTCCTGGGAGCGGGGGTGGCGGTAGCCCTACCTCTCTGCCGCTTAGGGCCCTATTTGGGAAGAGGAAAAGTGTGGTATTTATTTAGTCTTAGGGTGAAGCTGAGGGGTCTGGGGCACCCGAGGAAACCCATTCTTTGGGGGTCAGGACTCCTTGCGCTTTCCAGGCCCTGGTCACAGAGGGGGGGAAGGGGAGGAGAAGAGAGAGAGACCGAGAGCACACAGCTCGTAGTGGAAACTTGGCTTCCAGCCCCATGCCCCTTTGTTAATGCCTGTGCTTGAGTCTCGAGTCGGGGACCCCTTTCCTCCGTCAGGTACGCTGAGCTCGCTCCACGGCCCACTCCTGTGCTGCTGCTCTGAGCTGGTGACACAGGACATGCGAGCCTGCTGCCTCCCTCTTCACCCTCCCCCACCCCGTCCTTGATTAATTAGGTCAACTCGTAACTTCCAGGGCCTGGCAGGAGGAGCCAGGAACACGGTGGAGGGGGGCCAAGGGGTTTTGTTGACGTTGCTCAAGCGTAGCTTCATGGAGCAGCAGCCCCTGCAGAGCGGAGAAGTCCAGGGAAGCCAGGGGTGAGGAGGGGAGAGAAGCGGGCACCTCCCCAAAGCCCTCCGCCTTCCCCACTGGCCACCTGCCCCTGCTCCCTGAATCTGAGACTATAACCCTCCATGTCGTGACCAAGAGACTGGCTGAGTCTCTGAGAAATCCACATTGAGCTGAGCATCCTACATCTAGTGGGGTTCAGGACCATTTTCTTTTATGGGTGTGATGCTTTCTTTCCAGTGATGCTCCTGCCTCATCACTGGTCCTAAGAGTTTCTGGGGGAAGGAGACCCCATGAGATGGTCTCACCTGTTATAAGGTGCAGGCTGCATCATGCTTCTGTCTTGCGGTAGCTGAGTAACACGGCCAGATGGATTTCGTCCTCTCCAGGGATCTACCAAGAAGGTGGCCTTTGGGGATCCCCAGACCTGGGTTCGGATCCCTGTTTTGTTCCTCTTTGCTTGCTCTGTGGGCAAGTCTTTTAACCTCTTTGTGCTTAGATTTCCTTATTTGCAATCGGAGTTAACAGTTCTAAAAGAAGGCTGTTGAGATGAAGCATAGCGAAGAATGGAAAGTTGTTTGCACAAAATAAACACTCAATAAATGGCTGTTGTGATGACTGTTAGCTGGTGGTAGATGTGGCCATGGGTTGGCTCTGAGTTTAGGCAGATCACTTCTACTCTAACTTGTTTACTCCAGAGGAAGGTTGACCTGAGAACTAACTGCCCCTTCCTACCTCTTCAGCAATTTTGTGAGGACAGAGAAAATGGGGTGTCATATTGTCACATGTGGTCCTCAGTGGGAAGTGAGTGAACACAGTGCTTTTTTTTCATCACTGTTATGTTCTCAGACTCTGGTCTCTGCATCCGTGTATCAGTGGTCAGTGCTCAAATATATTTTTGTTGAGATTAAATTTTGTAGATTTTGGAATCCAGAGGCACTGCCTTAATAGTCTCTAATTCCTGAAGCTATTGAATCATCGTGTAAAAAAATCCTCTCATTTTCTGCTACAATAGCTGGCTTTATTTTTACATCTCTTAATTGGTATCAGCTTTTCTCTCAGAATTACAGAACTATGGAAATTTGGCCTGAGAAAGAACTTTGGAAGTCACTGGAAGGGATGCTCTTGCTTCTTTGCAGAATGTTGGAGTCTTCCTGAATGTTAGGATTGCAGCTCCGCAGGACACTTTCTTTGACCCAGATTATGAGAGCAGAGAGCCCACTCTGTTGGTCTCATGTAGGCGGAACGATGCCCCTGGCATCCTGCCTGTATCACTTGTCCTCACATCTTTGGTACAACTTTCAGCACCTGTGTCTAATTATCTAAGGCCATTTACTGGGTACCAGAGCCCATCTTGATTGGAAGTGCCAGGGAATGAACGTCCCTTGGGAATAGCCTTCATTCAATCCATGGCAAACCAAGAGCAGGTGGGTAAATACCCCAGCTCCCTCACCCTCTGGGTGTCTGAGTTGCATACCTACACTGTCCCCTAGAGCTTTCCAGAGGGGTCAAGCTCTAGTTCACGCATTTTAGCTTCAGACTTGAAACACACCTCCTCCAGCTGGCTCCCCACCCTGCTCCATTGCCCTGTCCCCCGTGGGTGCTTCCTGGGATCACCGCCCCCAGGTAAACTACCTGTGCTCAAGTCTCTGTCCTCAGGGGCTGCTTCTCTGGAAACCCAGCCTGAGACGAACGAGGTGTCTTTCTTCACATTCTGAGATTGTTTAGGATAATATGGTATTTTAAGTCTGCTTATTGAATGTTGAGGCCACTGACCTTTTTCCTTTTTTATGAATTTTTGCAATATTTTTTCTCTGCTTGTCACTATTCTTAATCCTAAGAATTAACTATTCAGGTAAACCAGACTGTACAAGTGTCTTGCTTTGACCTTGAAATATCTTTAGGATTGTCTTCACAATTATGGTTAAACTGATATATCTGGTCACCATGTAGGTATTTTGTATTTTAGTCTTAAGTTATGGTTTATTCTAGTTGGGCTGCGTATGCTAGTTTGTTTTTTTTTTTTTTTTTTGCTTCTCTGTGTAGCACGTGGGATCTTAGTTCTCCAACCAGGGGTTGAACCCACAGCCCCTGCCTTAGAAACACAGAGTCGAGAGAGAGAGAGAGAGAGAGAAAGAGAGAGAGAGAATAAACATAGGGGCTCTTCTGGCTAAGTTGTAATTAGCTGCTTGATAAATTTACACATGGGAGCAGGTTCCAGTTGATTGAGGAAGACCTCAGTGCATGAGCTGCAGGCTTATATGTGTCCTATTGGCTTAGGTGAGATGCCCACATGCACTGTGATTTCCAGAAACTTCCACGAGTTTTACTGTATCCATTCACCAAGTGGGAATGGTGACTCCAACAAGTGACATCATTTGAGAAACTAGAATTACCATGGAAATAGAGGAGAGAGTATGATGCCCTTCAACTCTTCACTGACCATTTCAGAACACTAGGTTGGTGTGACTGGGTGGGGCCCAGCCTCTGGCCTTTTGTAAAGGCCACTGGTCCCATGAATTAGGCTCTTTGCTTTTTCTTACATCCATTTTCTAACCACAGCAACTCTGGACACTCAAGAGGTAGCCAGAGCTTCATGTCATGTCTTTCTTGGGTTCCAAACCACTAGAAAGAGCCATCTGTGTGCTGTTTCCAAAATCTAAGGACTCTCTGAGGTCCTGCTCTACATTTGTCCTACATGATTTTAAAGAAATTTTGTTTTACATGATTTGTCCATAGTGGTCAAGGCCATTGGGAACTCTGTCCTTTTTGAAATTCTCTTTTTGCTTACCTTCTGTAACACCACTTCCCTTGCTCTTTTCTTTCTTTTCATGATCTTTTGCTGAAGGCTTTGACTCTACTTTCTCTGGAGGAATGCTGAGTTTCCCATGGTTTCTTCTTCCATTTCCTTCTCTTTAGGAAATCCCATTCATACACTTGCCATATGCTTCCCTGCTTGTTTATGGTTTTCCTGATGTTCTGGGTAGCTGAACTGTTGCCTGTAGTGTCTGCACCCACATTATCCGGGTAGCACACCACCCTGTGGATGGTCCACGGACACTTCAGATTCAACACATCCTGAGCAGAAGGCACCACGTTGTCCCCAACGTGTCCCTCCGTGTCTGTTCTTTGTCCTGACACTTCCATCTTCATGGGCGTCTCAGTTGGAGACCTCAGCCCTACTCATGCATTCAGTGATCAGCTTTCCCCTGGTTCGTGCTCTTCATCTCATGTTTGTGGAAATCTTGTTATGTGGGATTCACTAGCCTAGGCTCTGGGTATGCTGACATGGTGTCTTAGCCTGGGTGATCCAAGAAGCGGATCCTGAGCAGGAGTTCAATTGCAGGTGCGTTATTTGGGAGGTGACTCAAGGAAATACTGAATATAAATATCTTCTTTGTTTTTGTTTTGGCCTCACCACATGGCTTGTTAATCTTAGTTCCACCATCAGGAATTGAACCTGGGCCCCAGCAGTGAAAGTGCAAAGTCCTAACTGCTAGACCACCAGGGAATTCCCTTCAAAGACATACAGGTTGGGGACCAGATGCTGGTGAGCAGGAGCCAGTCTAACTGACTTAGTGGACCCAACTGGGCCCTTTCTTTTCCTAAGTCCACGTTCAGTGAGGTCACATTGGTAGCTTCAAATTGGACATGGTGAGAATTTAATTTACACCATGGAAATTGACCAGTGGCTACAAATCAGGACTTTTCCTACAGAGAACTGGTTGTCCAGCATTTCTCAGCATGTCACTGGGGGCACAGAATTAAGAGGGAATGCATGCATGCTTAGTCGCTTTAGTTGTGTCTGACTCTTTGCAATCCCATGGACTGTAGCCCACCAGGCTCCTTTGTCCATGGGATTCTCCCGGCAGGAACACTGGAGTGGGTTGTCATTTCTTCGTCCAGGAAGACAGGGAAGGACAACAGCTAATAAAGCCTGATTTATCAGGAAAGTCGCCCTGAAGACATCTGGAGAGTCATCCCAGTGGAGTAGACTGGAATCTGGATTAGAACACACACTTCAGTCATCCCCCCAGAGCAGTGAGGTGCTTATACACTGCCCCCTAGCAGTCGTTGGCTGAGGGCTGCCGCTGGGGGCCTGGCAGGATCCAGCACTGGAGAAGCCCCCCTGGAGTTAGAGACGGGATGCTGAGCGTAGTGGTCAGAGGTGTCAGGGCTGTCGGCGGGCCTGAGCGCTGATGGCTGAGGGCGCTGGGCACCCAGTGTGGGCAAGGGTCACACCAGCTGTTAGTGATGTGTGGCTGTGGTCTCTTTCTCCCTAGACCTGAACTTCATGGACTTCATCGGGCAAGAGACACAGTGGACCGTGGGGAGGAAGTTAATGCAGGTGAATGACTCGCTGACTTCAGAAGATGCAGGACCGCGGAGCAGCAAGAACTGCACTGAGCCAGGTAAGATGACGGGCGCACTGGGGCCTTTATCCTGGGGACGGGGCTACTGGCAGGAAGGGCCGGATCTGCGGTTTTCCTCTGAGTTCTGATCCAGAGAGACTCTGAGGACATTTAGGGGCAAGTGTCTAAGAAATGCAAAGGCAAGATCCCAGGGGGACAATTCAGGTGTGTTCGCGCCTCTGTGTTTGTTCCCTTGGGCGGTGGGGGAGAAGGTGAGTCAAAGTCCTGGTCTAAAATATGGATGCTGGTGCCATCCCAAGGGGCATCAAGCCAGGAGCAGGTGGGTGAGGATGTCCTGTGGTCATCTTCACTTTGATGCCTGGAGTCCTCTCTGCCTGATTTTTAAGTGAGAGCCTTGTTTCTGTTACAGTAAAGGTACAGGTGTTGAACCAGACCCTCACCTCTGATGTTGAGCTTGGAAGAAATGGATGTTCATGTGTCAGCAGTTATATTTGATAGAATAAACAGAATGTGCCTTTCCTCAGAACATTTTACCTCTAATGTTTTTGAACTTTCAAGAGAAAGCTAACAGAAGGGGATCAAAGGGACTTGAACTCAGCTCAGCCAGACTTTGGCCAAGGCAGGTGGCCTCTGGACAGATGAAGTCTGCTTGTTTAGACCAGGCTGCAGCCACCCTGTCTGAAAAGGGCCAGAGGGCAAATATGTTAGGCTTTGAAGACCTGATACTGTGTCTATAGTATATGTTTATTATTTAATTTTATTTTAAATTAGAGGCCAATTACTTTACAATACTATGATGGTTTCTGCCACACATCAACACGAATTGGCCATAGGTGTACATGTGTCCTCTTCCTCCTGAACCTCCCTCCCCATCCTGCCTCTCCAGACTGTCAGAGCAGCAGTGAAACATGTACATTGCTGTGTGTAAAATGGAGAGCCAGCGGGGGTTTGCTGTATGCTGCAGGGAACCCACAGCCGGTGCTCTGTCTATAAGACATTTTTAAAGATTTTTATAATCTTTATAATCTTTAAAAATGTGAAAAAAAAATTTTAGCTCACAGGATGGTCTGGCCCTGTGGCCATATTGTCAGCCCTGACATGGAGTTCTCAGATGTCTTGTGGGCGGGGCGGGGGTGGTTCTTCCTTCCTTATGTGGTGGAGTCTTGGGCCTCAAGTGTGCCCCCTTTAAGGGCCTGGGAGCTCACCCACCCAGTGATCCTACATGCAAACGCTGGCCTCATTTTAAGCATCAGCCTAGATGGACATATACAGTCTTCATTGCAGCCCAAAGAACCTTAGCCCTCAAGTTACAGAAGGCGAAATTGTGTGTCTGTACTTTTCTTGGGAAGGTGGATAGAGGTTCCCTTTCCAACAGCTGAAAAGAACTAAAAATAGATTACCTTTCCCTGCCAAAAAACAGCCTACAACCTGACATAATCTATATTCCTTAAGCTGGAGAATTCAAGGGTCCCTGTGGCTGTTATGTAGCACTCTGAAAGAATACCCTTCACTGAAGCACGTGGGGGCTGCGTGAGCTACAAGTGAAAGCCGGGTTGAAGGTTTACGTGCCATTACCATGTGGACAGAGCTGCATGTCTCCTGGGAGGTGGGCTTCTGTGGGGGCCTGGCCCAAGGGGCGTGGCAGGGATGTTTCGGGTCACTGCTGTGCTGGTAACCCTGTTTGCCGATCGGGTCTTACAGTCAAAGGTATGTCAGCATCTTTTTGCAGTGAGAATGCGGGCAGTGACTGGGATGTCAGGAGACAGGAGATTCAGTTCTAGGAGCCCAGCCTTGCCATGGGCACACCTTTGGATGCAAGAGAATGGCGTCAGACAAAGTACAGAGCCCTGCTCTGGGACTGGGGTCTGGCTCTGTGCAGGGCCAAGTGATGGAAGCTTCTGTTCCCTGGAGTTGGGACCGTGTGTCGGGGGAGATGGTGCTGGCTCGCTGTGAGTGGCATTGCTGACTGTTTCAAAAAATGCGTTTCTCAGAGTGACAGGTGTAAAAGAATAAGGTGCGTGAAATGCCATCGTGAGACAGGAATGACTCAGCTCACAGGCAGAACAGAAGATGTCCAGCTAAGCGGAGCTGAAGCCAGCACCTGTTGGTGTTGGCAAGAAAGTGGGGGTGCAGGGCAAGGAGGAGAGGAGAGATTCCGAGGGGCAACAATGGTGGGGGATGGCAACAAATAAGAGCTCCCCGTCCTGCAGCTCCAGTGCAGGCTGGGAAGCAGCCTTCTGGACCGGCCTCCTTCCTGTCCACGATGGCGTCACAGAGCAGGGCACTCACGGCTCCCAGGGATGGTGTCAGGGCTCCCTCTGTGCCCAGCACTGAGTGTCCGCATGGGGACTTGAGCGTGGGGGCAGCCGGTGTGGCCAAGGGAAGCACAGTATCAGGGTCAGAGGTGGGAGTTAACTTGGCTCTTGGTGTGAAGTGTGCTTGGTGCCCTCTGATGTCACCAGGATTCTCAGGCTGTGTCCTCGGAACCCCTGGCTGGAGACGCCATTGGAATGAAATTGACTGGGAGGCTGGCGATGGGTTGACATGTGTTCTGGTTGTGGAAACAGTTGGGGGATGGGGCTGGCTTGCTTCCTCACTTGGGAAGCAGACCTAGTTTAACCCTCTGTCCCTTCCATTGCATGAGTGCAGAGTAGGAACTCACAAACTCTTCCGCCCCTAAGACACCAGGTCCAGTTCCCCTTAGTAAGTCCCTGCTTTGTGTTCCTGGAATTCCTACTGCACTCCCCGTCCTTTTATCCCTTTTCCATCCATGTTCCTCCCTCCCCCTCTCCCTTCCCCGCTCCCTCTCTTTGATAACCAGGAGGCCAGAGCACAGTCCAGGGGACAGCCAGGATCCCTGGCCCATTGGACAGTGGCTGTGCTATCTTTGTGGGTGTGGCGAGCTTGATATGGCTCACTTTTCATAGGACAGCTGCCACTTTAAAGACATGTAAGGGACTTCCCTGGTGGCATAGTGGGTAAGATTCCACCTGCTGATGCAGGGGACCCAGGTTTGACCCCTGGTCAGGGAAGATCCCGCATGCCGTGGAGCAACCTGTGAGCTGCCACTGCTGAGCCCACCCGCCTAGAGCCTGTGTTCCGCAACAGAAGAAGCCCCCACAATGAGTAGCCCAAGCATGGCAGCAAAGAGTAGCCCCTGCTCACTGCAACTAGAGGAAGCCCATGAGGCAATGAAGACTCAGTGCAGTCATAAATAAATTAATAACATTAAAAAGACATCTAAGATTTTTTTTAAATGTTTCTCTTAAATGGCATTCTTCCCTGCCCCTTCGAAGACATGGTTTTGGTGAAAATTTGTAATTTTTTCCTCCAGATCTGTATGAGAAAGACTGAGGTCCAAGCTCTAATTTTTCTGTCATCATTCCAGCCCTCTGAGAATTTTTAAAGTTGTTTTCTTAGCCTGACATTGCCAATCTCATCTCGAGCCCGGAAACATTGTCTTTTGGCAAATAACACTTGAAACTGTTTACTCAGATGAACTATTATGAGAAATTTAACTTTGAATGAATTCAATCCATGGAAAATTAAGTCAGCTAAATGTAATACTGAGGGTGGTAGACAACTGTAGCAGAGAGGGATTCTTGGGAATGTGTGTTGGTACACTTTTGCAGAATTTTATTCTACATTTGCAGTCTGCCTCCAGAAAAAAAATCTATCATCTTCTGGTTTTTTAGTTCTTTGATATTTTAAGGAAATGAGCTTTTCCTCAGAGTGCCTCTTTCAAAGAAACTTGGGAAGAAGGAAGCTATTTAAAATGAAAGCCTTTGGTGTGGGCATCACTCTGAGATGACTGCATTTCCCCTTTAAAAAAAATTTATTGGAATATAGTTGATTCGCTATGTTGTGTTAGTTTCAGGTGTACAGCAAAGTGGTGCAGTTACACATACATATATACATCCCTTTTCAGATTCTTTCCTCATGTAGTTGTCACAGAATATTGAGTAGTTCCCTGTGCTGTACAGTAGGACCTTGTGGGTTATCTGTCTTGTAATAAGGGTCGATATGTTCATCCCAAGCTCCTGATTTATCCCTTCCCCTGCATTTTTCTGTTGATAGCTGTAAGTTTGCTTTTGACATCTGAAGGTCTGTTTCTGTTTCCATTTTCTTCTGATAAAGGGCTCAGCTCCCTCTCTCTGCCTGACTTGTTAGGTCTGAGGTCTCTGGGCACAAGGAAGCCACCTTGAGCCTTTGCTTCAGGACAGAGGCCGGCAGGTACTGACCCCATGGGGCTGTGCAAGAGGCGTTACCAGATCAGGTGGCTGTTTACTGGAATGGCCAGAAACCACAGAGTCCAAGAGTCAAATCTGAACTGTCCTGGAGGAGGGAAGTCAGGTCAGGATGGGAGAAGCAGTTCAGCGGGAAGTCCAAAGGTAGGTGTGGACCATGAACAGAACCTGGGGGCCAGGCTCAGATGCACAAGCAAGTGAAGGCTGGTTCAGCTGCAGGTCGTGTACACACGGAGGGTTGGGATCCTCGTTTTTGAGTTTAAACCATAACATCAGGGTCAGCTGGCTTAATACCACGAGACTGGATATGACCAATCTACAAAGCACGAAAGGTCCAAATCTCTCACCATTTTACATAAAGAAAAAAATGAATGACCTGCCTGAGGTCACAGGGCTTTTCCAGAAGCAGAGCAGGGCCCCTCGCTGTCCCACATGGATAAGCAATGCATATCGATAATTATCTAGAAAATCTGCCACTTGCATCATTTAGAAGAACACGGTCCTGTAGAAATGTAATGCAAGCTACAGGTGTAATTCTGAGATTCCTAGTAGCTACATTAAAACCATAAAAGGAAACAGATGAAGTTAATTTAATACTATAGTTTCTTTAACCAAATATTTCCATAATATGAGGAATGACAATTGTCAATCGCCTTAATGTTTTATCCCTGAGTTTGAACCCAGGAAACAACTAAGATTATTTTTAAAAGTCTTACAATGTATACTTCATTGGACTAGCTCGTATAACAGTTCTCTAACTTCTCTCTGCAGTTGTAATTTTCATAATGATTTAAACAATAGCTGTGGACATTCTTAAGTGGAACACCTTGGAAACCCATTGTGATCTGCTCTTCAATTTTAATCAAGTTCTTTACTGAATTAGGGCAACAGTAGCGGCTGTAACAAGTAAGTCCTTCAGACTTGGGGGTTTAACACAAAAGAAGTTTCTTTCTCATGTGAAGTTCTGGTCTGTGGGTGGCCCTGTTGCTAGAGGTGGTCTGTGGATTCTGAAATTTCCATTTTGAGGCTTCACTGTTCTCACGCTTGGTTTCCAATGTCACTGTGCTTCTCTGCTTGAAGGGGAAAGAACAGAGGGGTTGTTCATAGCTGGGGTTTATGGACCAGACCCTCCCTCCTGCTCACATTCTGCTGGTCAGGGCTCAGGCAAGACCACTTCTAACTGCAAGAGAGACTTCTCCCATTCCCCTGGAAGAAGAGAAAGCAGGTTTCCCCCCTAAACTTGTTTCTTATTAAAAAAACAAATGTCTCAGTTTTCCTTTATGCTTACCTTATTTCAAAAGCAATATACTCCCTGTAGAGAAAAATCATAACCTAAACTTATGTCTTCTGAGGCTGGCTTAGCCAGTAAAGAATTTGCCTGTAATGCAGAAGACCCAGGTTTGATCCCTGGGTCAGGAAGATCCCCTGGAGAAAAGAGAGGCTACCCACTCCACTATTCTTGCCTGGAGAATTCCACAGACAGAGGAACCTGGTGGGCTAGTCTTGGGGTCGAAAATAGCCGCCTGAGTGCCTAACACAACACTACCTCTTGGTTTAACCTTCATGGTTCTCTCCTGGTCAGGTGACACACTTCGATTCTCTTTTCACCTTGAGAGGGTCACAAGTCATGTAGAAATTATCCCAGGTGTGTCTGCTTGCAAATTACATCTTTTCTTTGTAAATGCAAGGAGTGTAGGAAAAATAACGTATGTTTGAGGATGTGTTAAATCATTGGTGAAATGCGGAAAGAGCTTGGGTTTCAGAGTAAATCCTAAGTCTCTGTTCTATCACTTTCAACCTATGGGATGCCAGGTGAGTTTCCTAAATTCTTTGAATCTCTTTTCTGCCATCTGTAAAATGCATATTTAGATGCTCACATCATGAAGTTAGCTAAGCTTCACAAAACAGCAAGAGTATAGGATGGTTGGATGGCATCATCAACTCAATGGACACGAGTTTGAGCAGGTTCTGGAAGATAAAGACAGACAGGGAAACCTGGCATGTTGCAGTCTATGGAGGTGCAGAGTTGGACACGGTTTAGTGACTGAACAACAATAAATGGTGGCTGTGTTATCTTTGTCACCAGAAGGATCCTTAGTGATCTTAAGAGAAGAATCAATGCTTATTCTCTAAAAATGCTTGAGGGACTTCCTTGGTGGTCCAACCATTAAGACTTCTCGCTTCCACTGCGAGAGGTGTGGATTTGATCCCTGGTTGGGGAACTAAGATCCTGCGTGCCATATGGTGAAGCCAAAAAGTAAAAAATAATCAATCATAAAAATAAATAAAAAATGAAAATGCTCGAAAACCCCCTGGTCTGGACTAACCCCTTATTCCAGAGTGTCCTGTCAGTAACTCTGACCTTGCCCTCCTAATCCCTTTCCCCTCAGCAGCCAGGCTGACCCAGAGCAGCCGAGGGCAGGATCTCAGGGTGCTGACTGCCTCTCCCTTCCACCCTCTGACCCTGACTGGGATGCTCTCAGGCCTGGGATGGCCTCTGGGAGCTTTGGTAGGATGTAGCCTGGGGAAGGCCTGACCTCTTTCCTCAGAGTCTCCGTGGCCTCAGACTTTTTAAACAAGCTCCCAGGACACAGCCAGTGGTGTGGCTGAGGGCTGGGGGAAAGCATGTCCGAGTTGACCTGCTTATTGTGGCTCCTACCACACAGCGCACACTCGAGAATCTGGGCAGTAAGCCTGGTACTCCTTCCACCTGGGCGCTCCCCACGGCCAGTAGGCTGATGGCCACCCTGCAGTTTGTCTCCCCTGGGATTGGCCTGGGCTGACAAGGTTTCCATCTTGGACAGTAAGGTTAAATGAGTTCACGTCTGGGTTATCACACTGGTGCTTCTGTGGTTCCTGATATAGTGTGAGACCATTAGTGTGACTGAAATGTCTATCATAGAACAATAAAATCCCTGAATTAAAGATTAGCAGCCTATTTTAGAAGCTGACTCAGAATGAAGTGGACATGAGCCCAGCTCAGTGGCTTGTCCATCCCAGCCAAGGCCTTGCTCCCTAGCGCCGTGTCTACAGTGGGATGTCAGGACTGCACTGATGGGTTTGAGGACACTGAGCCGAGGAATGGAAGAGAACAGGCTGCAGCCCAGCAGGTCAGGCCACACTGGCAGGAGCATGGGACTGGGGTCTGAGTCATGAAATAGGCACTTGGAGTACCCACCCTGCCTCAGAGTCATTGTGAGAACCAGAAGAGACGGAATGTCCACGCTTTATAATTGTAAAATACTTCTGAGTGGAGTCAGGGATGTGGTCCAGGGTCCCACAGACCTAGAGAGGCATCTTGCTTTGACATCCATGGGCTGTGGGGCCCTGAGCCAGTCATTTAATCTCTCCAAGCCTCAGTTTCCTCTCCTGCAAAGTGGGGGTAATTCATGGCACAAACAGAAAGGGTTGCCATGGAGAGTCAAGGAGATAAAGTGTGTGAAGAACTTGGCACAAGAGGCTTCCCTGGTGGTCCCATGGCTAAGACTTCATGCTCCTAACTCAGGGGGCCAAGGTTCAATCTCTGGTCAGGGACCAAGATCCCACGTGCTGCAGCTAAGACTTTGAATGCTACAGCTTAAGATCCTGCAGGCTGCAATAAAAGATCCTGTGCACTGCACCGGTGACCTGGCACAGCCAAGGAAATACACAAATAAATATGAAAATGAAGAAGTTTAGCACAAAGCACGTATCCAGCTGTGACTTGATGCCCATTTCTGGAGCACCCACTGTGTGCTCAGGGGTCCTGCACCCAGAGCCTCCGTTATACACAGGAGGATGTGGTTTTCACTCATGCACTGGCTTGGGCATGCGGATGTCTCCTCTAGGAGGAGAGTAAAGTCAGTCTGACTGTATCAATATGATAATAGCTAGGTGGAAAGTAAAAATATTCTTAATTTTCAAAGCATACATGTTGGGCGCATGAACATCCTATTAGCATCAGCCTCCACTTCCCAATGGATCTTTCTTGGGAAATGGGAATTTCACTTACGCTGCAATCTTAATTGACTCTCCTGGGAAAATCCATGAAAAGTCACCGACGATAGGGATTTAGGTCTTCACACTGCACGTGCAAGGTTGGGTGTGCCGAGTGGATGTCAGCAGATGAAGGAAGGAGAAGTAAGGGGCAGTGAGAAGTGGGAAAGAAGCTGGACTTATTCTCTGCTCAGGTCTCTCCCCATAGGTCAACTCATCCAGAAAGATGTGATCCGTGTCCCAAGGGCAACTGTCCTTCAATATTCCAGAAACAAAGTTTCTCTACCATCTGCACCATTTAATCACACATAGGAGACCTATTAAGTTAAATTATAATTTGATACTGAGTTTAAAGGAAGGGAAGATGGAACACAGATGTACCCATCTCTCTGTGAGTATCTTCATTATTGACCCTGTTTGATGCAGAATATTGGCCTCTCTGCAGGAATCACCGTGTCTTTGTAGCTCACAGAAGGATGTTTCCTTTAATGGGACCCAGGACAAAGAATGTGGTGCCCAGTGGATCTGCTTAGTGGTTCCCAAGGGCACACAGTAATGAACCTAAAATTGTCTTTTCAATACCACAATGTCATTGTTACAATTTTGTATCTTCTCTCTCCCCATTTAGTCTCAAGACTCTTGCCTTTAGGTACCTTTTCTCCTACTCCCACATTTTATTATGAAAATTTGCAAACATGCAGAAAAATTGAGTGAATTTTACAGCAAACACCCTCAGACTCAGCATTTGAGTTCTTTAATTTGCATTTCACACTACCGGCTTTATTGTGTTTACTCACCTCTCCACCCCTGTATCTATCCATTAATCTATCTTATTCTTTTTTGGTGGAATTGGAAGTGATTTGAAGAAGTAAATACACTCTGTCTCATATAGGTTTAGCATGTGTGTCATTAGCTAGACTTTATGATCTGTTTATCCATCTTGGGTAACAAGATGTTTATCCAAATGTTGGGTAACATTTATGCACAATGAAGTTTACAAGACTTCAGTGTACAGCCCGTAAGTGGTACCTATTACCTATGCAAACTCCGTGGCCAGCTTCCGTCACAATATGGGACATACCATCATTGCAGGAAGTTTCCTCAAGTCCCTTTTCAGTAAACCCAAAGCCCAGCCCACCCCCACACAATTACTCTTCTGATTTCTATCACCATAGATTAGTTTGTACTTGTTCTAGGCCCTTCTGTACATGAATCTTACACTATATGCTCTCTGATGCAAGACTTAGTCTGTAGCACACTGCTTTTGAGATTCATCCGTGTTTCTGTGTGTAGATGCATCCTGACTCTACATGCACACTCACATGTACACAAATGCATGTAGATTACTCATACACATGTGACATGCTTTCCATGTAAATGCTAACATGTTGGGTATATTTCTCTCTAGGAAGTACCTTGTAGATTTTGGTCACTTTCCTTAGATACTTATTTTAGGTCCACTTTCAAAGAGACCTTTGTGATATCTGTCAAATTAGCAAGCACTTTGGTTGGCCAGAGGAGGTTAGTCATAGATGGCCAGTTGCCCCTAATGACCCCTCTTACTTCCCTTGGAGCAGAACCACAAACTGGATTCAGCAACCTTGTGGCTTTAAAAAGGGAAAGGGGGAAGGGGGAGCAGAGAGGAGGGGCGATCTCCCTTGTCTTTAAGGGGTTATTCCTTCTGATGCAACACTGCACATTCAGTTATTCAGTGATGACAAGAGGTGGAAGGAGGAGAGCCTTGAAGGTCCAGAAAATGGTCTGATTCATTGAGTCAGAGGCCGTGCTCCTTCTGCTGTGGAAGCTGCTTCCTCGGGGCTGGCATGGCATCCGTTTTCACTGGAGCTGGGCACACTCCTCTCACAAACAGCATCAGAGAGAGATGATGCACCTGCACTGGGAACTAGATACCTGGTTGGGGAAGGTCACCAGCCCCACCAAAGTGGGAATTTGTGTGTGTGTGTGTGTTAGGGTCTTTGGAAAGGATGAGAGCCGCATTGTCCACAGTAAGCTCTGTCCCAGCAGAACCCTTTGTTGGCCCAATCTTCATTCTTTGTGCTCCTTCTTTCCTTGTCAGTTCCTGACATACATGTTGACTGGGAGAAAGTCCTCTGAGATGCACATATGACTCTCCAGTGACGGCACACTCTTGGTGATCATCCATTGCTTGCTGTGACCATCAAGCACCTTGACTCAGTTCTGACTCCCTTAGAAGCAGATGCTGAGGCAAAGGTTTGGATGCATGCAGTTTATTTGGGAGATGAGCCCAAGAAACCCCTGGGAGTAGGGAGTAGAGACGTGAGATAGGGGAGAGAGGGCATGTCCTGAACCAGTTATAGTGCGCTCACTAGGTTAGTGAGCTGGGATGGAGTATGGAAGACACCTGGATGTTCTCCCCCAATGGGCTGAGGGAGTTGGGGTATTGCTGCACCAGCTCCTGTCACTCACTGGTTGAGGGCTGCTCCTGGGGGTGGTGATGCCCCTTGCACAGGTGGAGTAGCACCTATGGGTGGATACAGCCCCAAGGGAATTGGGGGGCAGGTGCTGGCAGTTGGATGTTGGGCCAGTGAGCACCCAAGAGCTAAGGAGAGGGAAGGTGAGCAGAGCAGCAACCGCGATTGCTAAACACCTACTTCTCTGTTCCCAAGGATGTGGTTTCATGTTGTTGAACAGGTTGGAAAGCTCATCGTGACCCAAGAAGAGCGCATAGCATCACTGAGCAGTTCCTCTGTCTGTGCGTGGATTTTCCTTGCTAGGTGAAGCCCTTGGACTCACCCCCATTTGTTTTTACTGCATCAGAATGTGTGTTTGCACAAGTGCTGACTGCTCACTAGGCCCTCCTGCCACAAGCAGGAGCTTAGGTAGACCCAGCAGAGGAGGCCCTCTGGCCTGGTCGCAGCAGATGAGCCCTTCTGGCCGGGCCAAGAGTGGAGGGCTTTCAGGAAGAGGAGACATCCCTCCTGTCCTCATTCATCTGACTGCCTTGGGGGACCTCAGCAAAGCTCAGGACATGTCAAAGTTGAGAAAAGGAGAAACCAAGGAGCCCTGCATAAGCTCCTTCTGCAAGAAAACAGAACCTTTGCCCACCAGGCAGATCTTCTCCTTTGCAGTCAACTAAAGTAAAAGAATTCTTTCTAGGAGCATTGCTGGGGCCTGAGGTCTAGAATGTATGTAAACTCAGGGTCAAGACTGAATGTGAACCCTGAATCAGAATTGAGAAATGTGTGTCCTTTGCTCTCTGGGATATGTGTTATTTCAGGGGCATTCACTGAATTGTCCAGCTTCAGGATCAAGCTAGAGTATCCATATCCTCAGGTAACCAGTTCATCCCTCACCGGGCTCTGTCTGGTGTGAAATGTAATCTATATTTTATAGAAAATCATCTTTCAAGGTGGCTCAGTGTGTTTAAAGTGGGGAACCCTATGACCCTGGTATTCAGGTCTGTGATCTCATAGCTCTTAGAGCCCTCAAAGGTGAGACTTCCAAAAAAATACATTCTACTGAGTGATGTTCTTCAGCCCAAAGCCTGACACAATAGGAAGTAACTCTCACCTGGAATTTGAGACATTTGGGTCCTCGAAGGCTAAGGGATGCTGTTTGTAGCCCCTGAGGAAGGCTGGTGCTTTATGGTGTCTTAAGACATACCTACAGGTGCTCTGATCTGTCTTTCAACATGAAATATCTCTCGTTCTCCTCCTCTTGAATATGACTGGCTTTCATGATTCACTTCTAACAGATGGACTGTGGCAGAAGCTCTGATCTCCAAAGCTGAGTCCTCTAAGGCAGTAGGGTTCCCCCAGCTCTTCCTTTTGGGATGGTGCCTCCGGGAACCTGGCCACCCTGCTGGGAGGAAGCTCAGGCGTCACAGGGGCCATTGGCAAGGGCCTTGCTGACTATGGACAGCCAGCATCACCACCCAGACACCTGAGCAGAGACACCCTCTAGATGACCCCAGCCCCAACTACCATCAGATGCAGCCACGTGAGGCCCCAAGTGAGAGCTGCCTGAGTCCAGTCACCCCAGAACCAGGAGGCAGACATGATAATACACAGTTGTTGCTGTTCGGAGCTGCCCATTTGGGCCGCTTTGTGTGCAGTTGTAGTGACTGGCACACACATCCACTCTTGGTCATTCTGTTCAACAGCTTCTGGGGCCGGTGAGAATCTCTGCTCTGGATCCCTTCCTTCTTTTGTCTGGTGCAGTGACTCACTTGGTGCTCCCCAGCACTGGTGTTTGGTGGGGCCAGACAAGGACGGGCATGTTTCTTGGATCCAGCGTGGTAGCTAGAGGTGGCGTGAGGTTTCCAGTTGTTCTGACGCCAGCAGGTTGAGGGTGAGGGCCTCTTCTGAGTCCGGCTACAGAGGGGGTGGAGGGTGGAGAAGCTGTTTCTTTCCATCCAGTCGAGATCACAGTGGTGGTCTCCTCATTGTCCCCGAGCTCTGGGCTCTTGGGCTGGCTCTGCACACCTAACTGGCTTTTGTGTGCTGACCCCACCGTCTGGCCTTTGCCTGGGGCATCACAGGCTGGAGGGTGCACAGCAGTTTGGCTCCATGGCCCTGTCCTAGGCTCTGGGCCTGCAGAGGGCAGGTCCTTGGGCACCCAGCTGGGGGGCTTCTCTCTCACGTCCCCTCCTCCCCGGTGCCCCTCTCTTGGTCCAGCCCAGGAATGGCTCCTCCTTGTCTTTACTGTCTTTAGGGAAAATGTGAAAATGCATGGGAGAGAACTGTGAATGTCCTGCTAGGTGTTTCCACAGACGGAAAGTTCTATTAAGGGGTTAGTGAGTGGTTGCTGGGCTGGGCAGGAGTGGCATACTTACATGGGTGTTTTATCTTCTCTGAAAACCATAAATTAGAGTCACAAACTCTCAACATGCAGAGACTTTTAAGAAATTGCATGACCTAGCAGTTCATGTAAGTCCCGAGTTCCCTTTGTAACATCACCAGAAAGTGGTCCTCTGTCCTGTCCCAGGATATCCTCAGTGATGGGAGCTCACCCCCCCATATCCTGTGAGAGGCCTTTTTTCCCCCTGGACCTCCAGGTTTATTACAGTTGTCTTCCTCGTGCTGAACCAGAATGTCTTCCTTTTAGTCATTTTGAGTTCTGTAAAACAAATCTATTCCTCTTCTGCTTGGCGTACCTGTAAGGTCAGCTGCAGGTCTTCCTTGTCTGTGCTTCCTTCTCTTCAGTTTCTCAGCTGCCCCCCTCCCAGCCCTCGGCCCCCGTATGACCTGAGTCCCCCCTCACTCTCCTGATTACTTTATGGACCAAACATTCCTCCTCAGCTCTTAAAAATGATGCTTGAATTACACATGGAGAAGTTGGACTTGATACAGTCATGCTCAGGTGTTGGATACAACTATTTCAGATGTAAACTCAGCATTCCTGATTTAGGATTGAAATCCATAGGTTCTTTCCAGAGAAATGGTAAGGGGACCAGGCATTTTTTTCAGGGACAAGTTAAGGGGACCAGCATTTGTCGGGTGTCTCCGTGGAGTCAGGGCTGGGCTGAATGTGCCTGGACTGAGACCTGCAGTATCTCCTTAATTTTCCTACCATGCCTGTGAGTCAGGCGTCCCTGGGGCATCTGGGGGTGGGGGGAGGTGGCAGAGCTGGAGTGAAAGCCTGGCCACGCCCAGGTGCCCCTTCCAGCATCTCACTCTTCCCTGTACTGAGCTCCAGGCAGAAACATAGTGTTGATGCATCATTTCCACCAGTGCTGGTCTCTGCCTGCGGGTGATGAACCCTGCATGGGCAGAAGCAGGGCCGTCAATTCATGGTTGTATCCCCAGGGTTTGGATTATTCCCTGAATGCCCCAAATATCTGTTGATGTTCATTTTTTGTTGAACAAATGATTGATTGAGTGAATGACTCCTTGGAACTTCTCTGTGACAGCTGTTGTTTTTCACGTTTTATCTTGAGAGAACAAACCCCTCAAAACTATAAGGGAAAATACAACAAATTCCAACGTATTTGTTCTGGGAATTAATAACATTCTTTAAATGTTGGAAGAAACATTGGAAGAAAAGTAGTGACAAACCTAGACAGGTTGTTAAAAAGCAGAGCCATTGCTTTGCCTACAAAGGTCCATGTAGTCAAAGCTATGGTTTTTCCAGTAGTCATGTACAGATGTGAGAGCTGGACAATAAAAAAAGGCTGACTGCTGAAGAATTGATGCTTTTGAACTGTGGTGCTGGAGAAGACTCTTGAGAGTCCCTTGGACTGCAAGGAGATCAAACCAGTCCATCCTAAAGGAAATCAGTCCTGAATATTCACTGGAAGGACTGATGCTGAAGCTGAAGCTCCAATACTTTGGCCACCTGATGAAGAACTAACTCATTGGAAAAGACCCTGATGCTGGGAAAGGTTGAAAGCAGGAAGAGAAGGAGATGAAAGAGAATGAGATGGTTGGATTGCATCACCAACTCGATGGGCATGAGTTTGAGCAAGCTCTGGGAGTTGGTGATGGACAGGGAAGCCTGGCCTGCTGTAGTCTATGGGGTTGCAAAGAGTCAGACCTGACTGAACGACTGAACAACAACATTCTTTATTTGCTTCCAGTCTCTTTTCAGTTATTAGAAATATAACAGTTGCAGAGCAGATGGATATTCCCTTTATTCACCTCCTCCGATTTTCCACGTTTGGAAGCACTATCAGGCTTATTTTCAAGGTGGTTGACCTGTGTTTAAATTTTTTGTGTCCTGTATTTGTATGCATGAGCGATAAGTAATATGGTTTGGTGTGCTTTCAAATTTATGTAAACGTTATTCTACTAGACTGATGTTCTGTGATGGTATGTGCAAAATCATTCATTTGAACAGCTTTCTTGTTTTCCATCGGATGACCTTGTTGCCAGTTATTTGTCCATTCCCAAGAATACATATGTGCCTATTTTCTGTTCCCTGCCATGGGGTGATTCCTACTCTTCCCACCCTAAGTTTTCAGGTAAGGGACCTTAGAGCCAGCAGTTAGAGGACCCATCTAAGGTGTCACAGTTTTAACAGGTGCTTGAAGCAGAGAATGAACCAGCATTGTCCTCTGTCTCAGGCATCGGCTGTCTAACACCTAACACCTCTAACAGCTTCCTGAAGCTGTCTCCCTTCAGAAAGGGACATGATAAAGGTGAAGGAATTGGAGGAAAAGCTCCAGGGAAGAAACGACCATTTTTAGAGAAGAATGTAAATGTTTGATGCCCACTGAGGTCACCCCATATGTTACAAGGCAGAGAACAGACCTACATGAGGTAGGAGGGTCGCCCCCCAACTCAGGGTCTTGTCTGTGCCCTCTAGAGCGGCTTGCTGGGCAGACAAGTCAAGATGAGTGTTTTCACCACCTTGAAGTTGGCCCACATTTCACAAAAGCAGCAAGAAGCCCTGGTGACTTTATCTCTCAGCTTAGAGGGTCCCTGAGGGATGGGACCGCTTCCATCTTGGGTGATCCCATGCGTTTTTCCATTTCAATGGAACATAGTGTCACCATCAAGCAGATTTTGAAACCAGTTAACTTAGAAAGAGACGAATTACTTCTCTCTTCATTTCTCTTTAAAAATGAAGGCTTTGAAAACACTCATCAAGTTTCACAAATTTACCAAAAGACAGTTGAGTTTCTGAGGCAATGATGACCTCCTTTTCACTCCTGGAGGATGGCATCACCGCCTTGAAGCCACCTGGCTCTGTTACTGGCTTGGAAGAGGCCCTGGGGCCAGTTTCATCACTTCCCAGAGGAGTTTCCATTTCCTTGTCTTTCAGAGCAGATGCTGTTGATAAGCACCTCCCTGCCAGACCACTGTGGACTGGGAATGGTGAGCCTCAGGGCTATCCACTCTCGAGGGCCCCTCCAAGATCTTCTGTCTCATTTTTATTCATCATTTGATATGTGTTTTTATAAAGAGGGTCCCCAAATTGTGTAAGCTTTGGCCCCAGAAGCCCTGGAAGCGCCTTCTTGCACATAAGGTTGTTGTCGAGATGCTGTTGCATAATTAGTGCATAGAAATTGTGAGCCGTTGTTGGGATAATTACTTAATGAATAGCATTTGCCCTGAGTGTAACCCCATGCCTGGAGCCCAGGTAGGGGCTCAATTAGTGGCAGCTTTTGTTCCTCAGTTCTCCAGTTCTGCAGAGTTCAACTTTCCTAGGGTCTCCATCTTCCGGGACCATGTGGGAACGCTCAGAGGTACCTGTCCTCCTTCTCAGGCCACTGCAGCAGATTCTCTGTGATAGAACAGGTGAGAATCCTTCCATTCCTAAGTTTCCACCTGTTTTGTCTCTTCTTTCCCCATCCCCTGGCTCACCTGCGGGGTCTAGGGGGAGACAAGCAGTCTGCTAGACAGGGACACCAGGAGGCTAAATGTCATCATCTGTGCTTTCTCTCTCTCTCTCTCTCTCTTATTTTTATAGAAGTATGGTTGATTTACTATGCTGTTAACTCTTGTTATACAGCAAAGTGATTCAGTTACACATATGTATACATTCTTTTTTTTAAATATTCTTTTCCATTATGGTTTATCACAGGATTTTTGGAGGCTCATCGCTTTACAGTGTTGTGTTCGTTCTTTTTTCTTCTTAAAAGACCGCGAATCTGGAAATCTCTCAACTAAAAGCTAATGGCAAAACATTTTACAGGGAAAAAAGTAAAGTTTCTGCGAGAGTGCCAGTTACCCAGCAAAAGCTGAGAAAAAGTTCCTTTGGCGAGGACAGGGTTGTGGAGGAGGGTCCAGGAGTGATGAGAAGTTGATTCTGGGGCATCCTTGGTGCCTTGGCTCCTTAGCGAATCCATGCCTGGCAAACTTGGACCAGGATCTTTGGGCCTGGACTGAATTGGAAGACCTGATGAGTTATTTTTCTCTTTCCTTCTTGAATGCAGTGTGACAGTTGTGTTTCTAAATTTAACTCTTCCTGTTTTGGCTGCTTGCGATATTTGTTCACGGAAGACCCGTGTGGGATGAGAGCAGCTCTCAACGGAGGATCAACACTGCCAGGAGCTGTCACATCCCTGGGGAAGGAAGGAAAAAGTATATATTCCTACCCCCCGCCCTACACACCAGGGTTAGTTACTCAGGCTCCCCAGTGCACCCTTTTTCTTAGGATCTCCTGAATGGTGTCTCTTTCAGGAGAAAATGTGAAGGATGGTTTTTCTTTCTGTGTAATTCTGAAATGATGAGGAAACATAGAACCACAGTGAACAAGATAAATTGTTTGCCAAGAGCCTTGCAGTGGAACGGTCACCCCAGGAAGCTCCCTGAGGGCAGGCCTTGGTCTGGCAGTTCTGCCCCTTCTCCAGGGCCCACCCCAGGCCTCGGCACAGAGTGGGTTTGGGTTGGATGTTTGGGGGATGGGTGGATGGACAGCATGCCTGTCTTTGGAGGACATGAGAGGCGCACGTCAGCGATGGTTCCCAGATGGGCTGGATCAGCTCTGTGGACGAGGGCGGGCCTTCCGCTGTGTGTCCTCCTGCTCCCGGCCTCATAGAGCTAATTAAAATAAAACAAATAGTAACACTTGCCTGAAACATAGGTACTGCCTGGAACATATTAAAAATGATTTCCATTTTCCAGCAATCTGGCCTAGTTTGGAAAACAAACCTGCGGGAGGGGCTTCCCTGAGCCACCAAACTTAGAAAACAGGCTCATTCTTGGCGAGACCGGACACTTTCACATCGAAACCTCTGAGAGCTGCAGGAAATAACCTGCTTGAGTTCATTTAAGCCCACAAATTTCCAAAACAGTTGGACAGCAGAACCCCTTTCTGGTAATTCTGGTTAACTTCCTTGGCGTCCAGGATTCCAAAGGAATTTCACCTGGTGAAATCCCATCCAGATGAATGTGAATTATGTTGCCAATTGTGCTTTTCTGTTTAAGACTTACAGTTCCAACTATTTTCAAAGTCAGGTTGTGGTCCTCTGAAATGTCTCATTATGGGAAACTGATTAAAATTGACAGAGGTGCAGGTCTTGAGTGCCCAGGGATCCTCTGAACCAAACAGACATCTGTTCTGACCAAGTGGATGCTGGGTTGCTTTTGGTGTGTGTGGGTGCATGCTCAGTCATGTCCAACTCTTTGGAACCGCCATAGACTGTAGCCCACCAGGCTTCTCTCTGTCCTTGGGATTCTCCAGGTAAGACTGCTGGAGCAGGTTGCCATGTTCTCCTCCAGGGGAACTTCCCAACTCAAGGGTTGAACCCATGTCTCCTATGGCCCCTGCCTACTACTGAGTCATGTGGTTAACTTATCCTAATTCAGCACGAGGATATTTGCGTTTTCTTGTTCCTGATTTTCATGGAAACAAATTTTGAAAGTGAAATGTTATCATTTTTGTTTGTCATTATTGACCCCTAATATCTACGTGACGTAGACCTCCCTCCATAGAGGTATAAAAGAGGGACCTTGGGAAACAGATGGAGGCTTCCCAAGTGGATGAGTGCCTGGTCAGTTCTCTTCCTTTCAAACTGGCCGTAGCTTAAATTGTGGATGGAGCATGTTAAGCATATTTTCCTTGCACGCTGTGAGATTGTCTGATGGACAAAGAAAGAAGGTTGAAAGGAGAAGGTCTCTTCGAGGCATGTTGGCCAACCTGCTGTTACCACGTCCTTGACTTTTTGTTCCATGGCTATAAGTGTTGCCCCAGTCACCCTTCGGAGAAGGCAATGGCACCCCACTCCAGTACTCTTGCCTGAAAAATCCCATGGACAGAGGAGCCTGGTGGGCTGCAGTCCATGGGGTCGCTAAGCGTCGGACACGACTGAGCGACTTCACTTTCACTTTTCACTTTCATGCATTGGAGAAGGAAATGGCAACCCTCTCCAGTGTTCTTCATGGAGAATCCCAAGGACGGCAGAGCCTGGTGGGCTGCCGTCTATGGGGTCACACACAGTCAGACACGACTGAAGCGACTTCGCAGTAGCTGCAGCAGCAATCACCCTTGTAAAAAGAAAGCTCCACCTTTGAGGGGCTGTGGCTTCGTTTTGAAATTGCCGAAGGCTAAAGACACACTTGGAGTTCAGCTTTGCAGTCTCTAGACCACCAGCAAGAGGAGGTGATATCTATGGTTTCTTCCAAAAGCAGATGTTGAAGCCCCAATTGGCTGAGGGCTTGTCAGTATAGATTTTTCCTTTGATGCACCCAAAAAACTTTTGTGGAGCTAGTTTTTTTATTAAAATGTCTGAAATCATCTGTGCCTTTTGGAATATGGAGTGGAAAAATACAAAACTGGGCTACAATACACTCTTGATTTCATTGTGAAGGTGCCCATGTCATGACCTAAGTTTTTCAAGCCTTTAACATCTAGGAACGCAACAAATGTTTGTTAAATACAGTGAAGGAACTAAATGAAACATTCCCTCAAACCCCAGATCATTTTTAAAAAGCTGGTAAACATTTGATTGATATCCTTCTAAAATAAATTCCATGCATTCTTGCCTTCTGAGACCCAATGCGCTGAACCTAGGTTGAACTTTCTCCTGATAAACTGGGGCCCTCCTTTTGTTGAGGAAAGAACATAAACTCTGGTAATTTTGTTGTTCGTTCGCCAAGTCATGTCTGGCTCTGCAACTCTGCGGACTGCAGCAGGCCAGGCCTCTCTGTCATCCCCTGTCTTCTGCAATTTGCTCAAATTCATGTCCTAGGCAGCATTGTTCTTTGGGACACTGGACTTTACCTTCACCACCAAACACATCCACAACTGAGCATCATTTCTGCTTTGCCCTAGCTGTTTCATTCCTTCTGGAGCTATTAGTAACTGCCTGCCACTCTTCCCCAGTAGTATATTGAACACCTTCCAACCTGGGGGCTCATATTCCAATGTTGTATCTTTTTGCCTCTTCATACTGTTCATGGGCTTCTCCTGGTAAGAATACTGGAGTTGTTTGCTCTTTTCTCCTCCAGTCACTTAAAATCCAGACACGTCCATTTTCTAGCTCCAAAACTCGATCAGATTTCCTAATCTCAGAGACTGTTGGCTGTTTCATCTGTCTGGTGGAGGGTCTGAGCCTATCCAAGCCAGTGATGGTGTTGCTAGTATATTAATGCAAATGAAGAGCTTCACCAGGTGGCTGGTACACTCTCTAGTCTTTTTCGTCTCAAAATGAAGCCCAAGGATCAGCAGCAGCTTCAGCATCTCCTGGGAGTCAGTTTGAAATAGTCTCACACCCAGTCGGGCCCTCTGACTAAGGGTCGCCAAGTGATTCTGTGTGCATCAGAGTTTGAGAAGCACAGGCCCAGGGCTCCACTCTCCTACTTGGAAGAGAAAGCACTGAGCCAACTTTAGGGAGTCAAGGGGCTTTCTGGAAGGGGGCAGGGTCCTCAGCCTCCTGAGAAGTGGCCCACCAAAGGAGAGTGGAAACTGGATCTGGATTCTTCTCCATGTAGGCAGGCTAACTTGAGATGGCCCTTTCTTGTTTATGTACCCGCCACTCCCAAGCAGATGGAGGGTCATTGTTTGGGGGTATAGGGACAGGGACTCCTTTCCCCCCAGGAGAGCTGTACTCCCCGCCTGTGTCCTGGGCACCCTGTGCTCTGGGAATATCAGGGTCATCCACCAGGTTGGGGTGGGGGCGCAGAGTGTCACCCTCTCCCCGCTATAGCATCCATCCTCCCGGAGCCCTGACCCTGCACAGTGGGAGAGCCCAGAAGGTCATGAGGGCCTGAATTGGAGCCAGGTTCAATGCCAGAGGTGGCCCCCCGGGATGAACCTGGTCTGCTTGGTCCTGGGGAGCTGGTTCCACCCCTGGCCACCTTATCCAGGAGCCTTGGCATCTAATCGATGATTTTCAGTTTTTTGAACAGATGGGCCCTTGCCTTCACACTGCCCCTTCTAACATCATTCCAGGGGTCACATGTGACGGTCAGAGGACAGAGGTGTCGGTCTAGCTGGGGGCTGATTGGCCACCAGGAGCTTAGGTCCACCTGGACCTGCTGAATCTGAACGTGAGTCTCACACGATCCCAATGATTCCCAAGCACAGGAGAGTTCCACATGCCCCCGCTAAGTGTATGCTCGGCAGACATTCTGTCTTCGTTTGTTAACCATTGTGTAGCAAATAAAAACCAAGAAGACTCTGTGTGAGAGCTTGAGGAATGAAGTGCAAGATTCCAGGCCAGGAATTTCGTGCACCAACTCCTCCCTGCTGGGTCCCAGCTGGGCTGCTCCAGGGCTGACTCTGGTCACCAGGGGAGGAACCAGGCTACTCTGGTCACTTGTTCCTCCCACACGGCTGGTGCACAGAGCTGTCGCCTGTGTTGCAATCTTGGGACCACAGGAGTATAAACAGAGCGTGATGGCGCAGTCCACATGTTACATAACCACCCTGGAGTCCTGCTCTCCAGATGTGTGGATGACTGCTCCCTGCTCCTGGCGCTACCTGTGTCTTTAGCCAGATTCAGCTTCTCTAGGGGAAAGGCAAAGGCCAGCTCCCAGGATGGCCAGTGGGCTTTAAGTCTTCTGGGAAAACGCCTTTTTAAAATTCATTCTAAGTTGTGTTTATTTGCTTTCCTGGAGTCTCTCAATTTTTTTTTCTGTTTTTCCTTTCTTCTGTCCTTCATCAAGAAGCACATTTTAGGGCCATTGGAGCCTCGGTTTTGGTTGCTCACATGCTTGTGTGGATTTCAGTTCAGATTCTGGAGGACTTTGGATGTGAATTGAATTGGAGGACTTTGGATGTGAATTGAAACCCATGTTCAGGGGCCCAGGGCCGGAGGAGAACCAGCCTTATGTTGGGAAGCTTTTGGCCACAGGGTCCACCAGTGATTTCTTGCCAGGCAGTGAATCCCTCCAGGACCACAGACAGGAAATGAAGACAAGGAGCTGACACACACAGACCCTCCTCCCTGATTCTGGGGTGGGCGGGCTGGGCTGGTTGGGGTGGGGGGGCTTGGGCCCACAGGCCTCACCCCCTGAAGGTGGGGACAGGGCATCTGACCTCTTACCTGCAGAGTGATGACTCCTCTGCTGAAGGCGTGTGCCTGCCTGGCAGGCTCAACAAAGGGTCAGGATGATGGCGGAGGCAGAGGAAGAAAGGCTTCCAGGAGGAGGCATCTTTGAATTGACAAGCATCACACCTGGGAAGATGATGGCACACATCCTTGGAGGTGGTCAAGGGGACTACAGTGGCCTTTTTTGCTTTAGCGACAGCACATAGCTCCCTTCTCGCTGCCCTGGTCAGCACGGAACTCATCTTGCACCATGTCTTTCAAGAGGATGATTCCAAAGAAAGGCAGTTATACTCGCCCAGGGTAGCCCTTGGCCCATCTGAGGGCATGGCTGCCAGGCCCTGTCTGTGGGACGAGGACTTTTTTCTCTGATTCTTTCATATGTCATGACTAACGAGTACTTTTGCACCCGCTTCTTGCTCATGGTCAAATTCACGTTTCAGATACTGGAATAGCAAATGGATGTGAGCCTGTACTCTAGGAACAGTAAATTCAGGGTAGTGTACTGTCAGGCTGGAAAGCCGCCCTGCGAACCAGAGCACTTGCTTACTTTATAAAGGTGGCAAGGTTATTTGTGGTGATAGAGGTGGCCTTAGTTAAGTCGCACTGTTGGAGGAGTACTCAGGAGGCTGAGACTCAGGGCTCCGTTTTCCCTTCAGCCAAGGGCTCCCCTCCTCCTCCTGATTTGTGCATGGGATGTCGGCTGACTCCTGGTGGGTGGGCCGGTGGAGAGGAAGGCATTCCAGGAATCCATCCAAAGGTCCAGTTATATGGAAGCTTAAGATAGGTCAAGTATATATAGCTTTATATTTCTGTCTTTGGCTCTTTTAAGTTAGAAGAGTCATTTAAGAACACACACTTAGCCTAGAAAGTCCAAACAGTATGGAACCCTGTGGAGTAAAAGTTAAATTCCTTTTCATGCATCTGTTAGCTCCTCCCCGTGAGCTCCAGGGAGACAGTCATTGCCAAGAGGACAGTGACAGGGTGGGTCCTTCAGGATCTCTTTCTGTTCATTTACAAGTGCACACAGAGAGATGATTAAAGCATAGGCAGGAACGTTTTACACTTCATTTGGCTATTTGCTGAACTGCTACCCCTGATGGGTTTTGTTTTCTTCCGTTTTCTGCTCAGCTATTTTTCCAGACTGCACGTGATAGGGAAGGGCCTCCATGAGGTGGTGGTTTTATTTCAGCCATTAATGTGAACAACGAGATGTCACAGGCTTGTAGCATCACTCAGCATCTCAGAGGCCCACAGGCCACCCTCCGAGCAGGAGGGGAGTCAGAGCCTCCCCAGGAAGAGCTGGGGGGAGGCTGGTGCCCCCCTCTCTGGTTTGCCCTGGAGCTCTGCACCTGTGTGGCACTGAATGGGCCCCAGGAACCTGAGCGAGTCTGGAATGCAGCTCCGTTCTGGGTCAGGGCCCGTCTTAACTCTGAGGCCCGGACTTGCCTCTCCGAGGCCTTTCTTTTCTCAGTTGACTTGACAAGTCAGAGGTTGAGACTGAACTAAGAGTCTGAGGCGTGTGGTGTTCCAGCTCCCGCGTCTGGTTGGACACGCAGCACCATCTGCTCTCAGAGTCAGTCCTGGGGTTTCGAGTGACTCTTGAACGAGAACCTTTCCTTCTGCCCTTTCCCAGCTGGTGGCAGGGAGGTGTCTCAGTGACAAGTTTAATCCTCCTGGGGCTTTACAAACTTGCTGGATGACCTCCCTGCCCCTCGCTGGGAGGGTCTACGTTGCAGAGGGTGAGCAGAAGAATGGGCGGTGCTGGACATGTGGGCCGAGGGTTTAAGTTCGGGTTTGGGTGCACGGGGAGGAAACCCTTTCCTGTGCGCACAAACCCATCATCCTGTGCATTCATCCATCATCCAGCTCAGCTTTCTATGGGGTTGGCCAAAAAGTTTGCTTGGCTTTTTCGGTAAGATGTTATGCAGAGGGCCTTCCCTGGTGGCTCACTGGTAAAGAATCTGCCTGCCAATGCAGGAAACACCTGTTCGATCCCTGGTCTGGGAAGATTCCACACAGCACGGAGCAACTAAATAAGCCCGTGAGTCACAACTACTGAGCCTGTGCTCCAGAGACGGAGAGCTGCAACTGCTGAGCCCACGAGCCGCAAATACTGAAGCCCAATCGCCCCAGAGCCCATGTTCTGTAACCAGAGAAGCCACCCCAGTGAGAAGCCCGCACACTGCAACTAGAGAAACACCTGTGCAGCAACCAAGACCTAGTACAGGCAAAAATAAATATGTAAATAAAATTATTAAAAAAGGATAAGATGGAAAAAAGCCTGAACGAAATTTCTGAACAACCCAGTACAACCAAGCACTGTTGAAGGATGACAGAAGTTTTTGACCTACAAACTCTCTGCCCCAAGTTTTACTCTGGTTTCTTGCAGGGTCAAGGATCACAGGGCTGCAGACAGACAGTCTTCCTTCTGGGGCCAGTGTTTTCCAAGGAGGCTGCAGGAAGGGAGCCTGGGCCTTTCCTAAAGCACCTCCCCTGCTGTTCTGGACACTTGAGTGTCCTTGCTCACTGAGGTCTCCCTTGTCTGCAGGTTGGAGGGAGTGACTGTGGGGATTCTTGGCCGAGTAGGCCACCCAGTTCTCCTGCCTCCAGGCATGCTGCCCGTCCCATGGGCTCCAGGATGAGTGCCAGCCAAGGCTTGTCCTAACACAGCCCGGCATTTCCCAGGCCGTGGCTGGTCGGTGTGTCTGGATACGGGCAGGGGGCCGTGTCAAACATGAATTACGCATAGTGGTTCCCCTACGCAGAAGGACATTCATTTCTTAGAACACTAACTACGTGTTTCGGCATAAAGCTGAAGCTCCAAAACTTTGGCCACCTGATGCAAACAACTGACTTATTAGAAAAGACCGTGATACTGGGAAAGATTGAGGACAGGAAGAGAGGGGGACGACAGAGGACGAGATGGTTGGATGGCATCACTGACTCAATAGACATGAGTTTGAGCAAACTCCGAGAGATGGTGAAAGACAGGGAAGACTGGTGTGCTGCAGTCCATGGGGTCGCAGAGTCAAAGACGATTTAGCTGCTGAACAACAAAAATGTGGGAAAAAGTGCTGAAGGAGAAATTTGCTTTGATTTTATGGGTTATGAGGCCAAGCAGGCTGGCGGTCAAGATGCCTGCTTTTGGGGTACCTACATCCTGTCCTGGCTGGAGGAGAACACTTGGGGTGATTTTTGCCTTTTTGCAAAGATAAGGTCCTTTGCGTCTCTGTGCTCAGACCTGCTCACCACACACCTGTATCTGTTTCCTGTACTTTCACTTGTGATAGGTTGGTGTCCAGTAGGCCTGTTTTCCCCCCTTTTCCACCAGACTGAAAATGGGTTAAGCAAGAAGTGGAAAGCAGGCTCAGGCAGCCCTGGTAGGGACTCCAGTGCTGGTTTTCTGGAGGGTGATGTTCTGAGGGCCAGTTGTTGGGAAGGGGGTGAGCATCAGACAGTCCCACTAAGGGGCATGGTGGGAGGGTGCGTTGGAGGGACTTTCCACCCAGCACCAAGTGGGAGTCAGTGGAAGCTGGTTCGAAGAGGTGGGGTCATGGGCCCACCCCATGTAGCTCGTTGAATGGCTGGGGCCAGATCCTTGACCCTGCAGGGCTGAGGCCTCCCCTGCCTCCTGGCTGTCATCACGACAGGATCTCATGGGAGGGGCCCGGTGCTCACGATTCTGTCAGGAACACAGACACCGATAATGTTTATGTCTCTGTGGACCCAGTGGCTCTGCTGGAGGGTGAGTGGGTAATCACGGCACAACCAGAATCCACAGTCCTCGTGTTCATTGTGCTCCCAGGCACTGGTGTCAGGGTTGCAGCCTCTGCCCACTAGCAATGCAGCTGGAGAGGGAGAGGTGACACAGAGGCTCAGGAGCAACCAGAGGCGGTAAGCAGGTCCCCCAGGATTACACGGGCCAAGGAAGGGAGGCTGGAGCTGCCATGGGGGTGTTGGGGGGCTATACAAAACGAGCATCTGGTCTCTGGAGAGCGAGGACCGTGGTCCATTTGACAGGACGGGTTTTCTGAGCTACGGTTCATAAATCAGTCAGATGAAAAATGCAGTCTTGAGAATGTCCAGCAGGACATTCAGGACCTCTGGGATTAAGTCACGCAGCCAGGAGCTGTAAATCAGCCAGAAGCGAAGTCACCCGACTCACAGGAGGGGGTGTGACCCCACCTGACGTGGGCCTTGCAGAGGAGACAAAGGGGACGACCTCAGGCTGTCAGGGCTCCTGACTCTGTTAGCATCGCTTTGAAATGTCAACTTTCCTGGGTCCTCCAGGGCTGGTTGGACGCCTCCTGCATGGGGAACGGAGTTGCCTTGTTCTGTCTCAGTGATGCTTGCGTTTCTCCTCTGCTCCCACGGTGACTCCTCCATGACCTGCCACGTTTACAGAAAAGAGGCAAAAGGGAAAATGAGTCTTCAGGGCCGATCAGCCCTGCCAGGCCACCACCCTCACTACCCTGACCCAAGTGGTAGGAGAGACCTGGGTGCCCTACCTGAGCCACACCCGAGGCCTGCCCGCAGCACCCTGTTCCTGCAGCCAAGGGGCTGCCTCTCCTCCCTGAGTCACCATGATGGGTTCATGCCCTTTTTTTGGAGGTCTTTTTGCCTTCCCCTTCTTGTCAGGGCCATAGGATTTCTTTTCTGGGGGTGTGGTGCTTACAGGAGGAGTTACTCAGGTGGCTCTAGTGGTAAAGAACCCGCCTGCCAATACAGGAGATATGAGAAGCAGGTTTGATCCCTGGGTCAGAAGATGCCCTGCAGGAGGGCATGGCGACCCACTCCAGTATTCCTGCCTGGAGAATCCCATGGACAGCGGAGCCTGGTGGACTGTAGTCCATGGGGTTGCACAGAGTTGGACACTACTGAGTGACTTAGCATGCACGCACAGTGTTTATAGAACACCTCTCTTCTTTACATTCCTGTGATTTCAGGTAGCTTGGTAGGGGTGTTCAGAGCTGCTTTGGGTTTCAGGGAGTAGGGGTTGCCTGGGTCCTGCCTCTGGCTCTGTCCGTCATCCACTCTGGGCACCTGGCCCCACCCCCCCCCATTTGCTCCTGCTTTCTTTCCCTGGAGTCAGAGCGAACTTTGCTTCCCTAGTAACAGGCTGGAATGTCAGAGTCTGCGACCTTGGATCACCCCTCACCCAGTGTCACGGCTGCACCTCGCTCGGGGGCTGCCCACCAACTCACCTGCTGAGGACATGGCTCTGCTGGCCACCTTGAGGGGGGGGCCAGCGGTGAGGCTTATGGGGTGACGGGTGGTCGTACCAGCAGGGCCCCTTCCTGGCCACTCGCAGGGTTGGAGGCCGCCACGAGGGGAGAGGGATACCCTGTCTCCAGAAGTGTTAGTCGCTCAGTCATGTCCAACTCTTTGTGACCCCATGGACTGTAGCCCACCAGGCTCCTCTGTCCATGGAATTCTCCAGGCCAGGATACTGGAGTGGGTTGCCATTTCCGTTTTCCAGGGCGTCTTCCCAACCCACGGATCGAACCCAAGTCTCCCGCATTTCAGGCAGATTCCTTACCATCTGAGTCACCAGGGAAGCTTTCAAGGTAGTTTCTTTTCCCTTCTGGAGGCAGCCATGTGCTGGCACACTGACCTTCCCTTTGTGTCCAGCTGTGTCCAGACCTAAGGGGGCAGCCACACAGAGTCCTGGTCTGGAAACGTGGGTGTCCTTACAGCTCTCGCAGCAACCCCCTCCCAATTTGCTGTTGAGGTGGTCTTCTTTCCTCTTCCCTTCATAGACCTACCAGGTGGTTTCAGCTTTAACCACAACACAGCTCAAGGACCCTGGGTTCCACTGTCCTGCAAGCTCATGGTGGAGACACTAGGAGGGATAGAATAGCTTCATTCTTCACTCTGTGTGTGTGTGTGTGTGTGTGTGTGTGTGTGTGTGTGTGTGTGTGTGTTGTATTGCTAACGTGTTTCAAGTCAGCATTTCCCAGCAGAACCACCTGGCAGGGCAGTCAAGGCCTCAGGCTCAGCGCCTCCTGGGACCTGCTTCTGGAACCTGTTCCTGAGACACAGGTGTGTCTCTAAAGCAGGTGTGGCCTCAGCAGGTCCCCCCACCTCCCTGCCCCCAGCCAACCTGCCCCATCGCAGGTGCTCGCCTGCATCTGTGGATGCCCTGTATGCACTGTAGGAAGTGCTGGGATGTGATGCAGAACAAAGTAGCTTCTTGCCCTGGAAGAACTAGGAGGCCAGAGTGCAATTTAAAATACTCAGCAGAGTGACAAAGCGGAGCCCTGACAGGTCAGGACTGGCCGCTGAGTCGAATGGAGCCAGAGCCCTGTTCTTATCCTTTGGATCGTGGAGACGTGGGGGTGCGGTGCTAGAGGTGCTGAGGGGCTCAGGGAAGCACGGGATGGGGTGCTGGAGGGGTTTCAGGGAGCAATTATGTACTGGGTGGTACAGAGTGTTTTGATATGTTCACAGTAGGTACATGGATTCATACCGCGTGTTCAGCCACCTGTGCCCACTTGATGGTGGATTATGGGTCCTTCCGACCTTAAGGGTTGGTGCACCAGGCTCACCAAAGCCATCAGCTCCTCCCATGCTTGAGGCAGGGTGTTTCGGTGGGGAATCCCAGAGCTTCGTCCCACAGACTCCCAAGTAGGCTCGTTCTCCTTGGCCTGCCTTGCTCCTGGGCAGCATCAGGGATGGATTGGAAAAGCAGGGTCCACCCAGCTTGCTCACCTGTAATTACATTCACTTAAACCTGCCGGCATGTCAAAACTGCATCTGGAGCCAAATGTGTCTAAAGGCAAGCTGGCCTGGGCATTGCCGACGGCTCAGCTTCTGTTGCAGCTGGTTCCTGACTTTGTTGAGTCCTGTCCGGTGCAGGCAGGTCAAGTTGCCGAGGTGTTGCATATGTGTGTTTTGCGTTCCACTCAAAACATGGTGATTTACCAACATCATAGGGGCCATATTATGAAATTAACACGAGGGGTGCCTGTGTGGAGCTTCAAAGATTATTTCCACCTCATTTGAGAGACTGTTAACAGAATCGCTGCTGTGAAGCTCCTGGATTGGGACATCTGCTCGTGTTGCTGGGAGGCATGCTGTCCCTCATTTGGCTCATACTGTGGCCCTTCCGCCTGGAGTGAGCTGTTCTTATGGACACTGAGCATTTCTGGCTCTGTGTCCATGTCCTATCTCGGGGGGTTGACATGTGCGTGATCTCTCTCTGTGTCTCAACACAAGTGTGTGTGTTTTCTCTGTGTGTTTTCCAGCCGTGCCAAGCAGTTCTCCAGTTCTGAGTGGACAGTGCCTGGATGTCCTGCAGATGTGATCTGATCCTCACACTGTCCTCCTGGTCACAGCATCAGAGCCCACAGGTCAAGGGCTCAGTCCATGAGGCTGTCCCCACTTCAGACACAGGTCACAGGTCCTGGGTGTCACCTGTGCTTCTGACCCACTGGCTGTAAATTGGAGCTTTCCACAACCTCTTCCTTGGTTCAGTTAATTTCATAATTTGGCTTATGAAACTCAAGAGACATTTGCTTATGTTTCCCAGTTTATTTTAAAGGCTATTATATGCATGAATTATATCTCAGTAAAAAAAAAAGTGGGGAAAGGGTATTATGAAAGGATACAGACACATCCAGATGAAGAGGTACACAGGGGGAGGTCCTGCCCAGAAGCTCTGTCTGCGTAGGACTAGGGTGCACCACTCGCCCAGCACATGGACGTGTTCACCAACCTGGAAGCTCATCAACTCAAGTTGCTCAAGAATTTTGATAGAACTTAATCTGCAGACCTTGCCCTCCCCTTCCCTGAGGTTGGTGGGTGGAATTGAAAGTTCTAGCCCTGTAATCACTGGGTCTTTCTTATGAGTAACACCAGCCTGAGGCTCTCCAGGAACCCCACCTGAGTCACCTCATGAGCTCCAAAGGGGCTCCTTAAGATTAAGAAAACCACTCCCATCACTCAGGAAATTCCAGGAGTTTTAGGAGCGTTTTGCCAGTACAGGGTCCAGGACCAAATGTTGAACATACATTATTATTCAGTTCAGTTCAGTTCAGTCACTCAGTCGTGTCCGACTCTTTGCGACCCCATGAATTGCAGCACGCCAGGCCTCCCTGTATTACCTGCACGTGTGTGTGTGTGTGTGTGTGTGTGTGTGTGTTAGTCACTCAGTTGTGTCTGACTCTTTGCAGGCCCATAGACTGTAGCCTGCCAGGCTGTTTTGTCCATGGAATTCTCCAGGCCAGAATACTGGAGCAGGTAGCCTTTCCTTTCTCCAGGGGATCTTTGCAACTCAGGGATCAAACTCTGGTCTCCTGTATTACAGGAGGATTCTTAACCAGTTGAGCCACCAGGGAAGCCCAGGAATACTGGACTGGGGTCAGTGCAGTTCAGTCACTCAGTCATGTCCTACTCCCTGCAACCCCATGAATCGCAGCACGCCAGGCCTCCCTGTCCATCACCAATTCCCGGAGTTCACCCAAATTCATGTCCATTGAGTCGGTGATGCCATCCAACCATTTCATCCTCTCTTGTCCCCTTCTCCTCCTGCCTTCAATCTTTCCCAGCATCAGGGTCTTTTCAAATGAGTCAGCTCTTCTCATCAGGTGGCCAAAATATTGGAGTTTCGGCTTCAACATCAGTCCTTCTAGTGAATAGCCAGGACTGATTTCCTTTAGGATGGACTGCTTGGATCTCCTTGCAGTCCAAGGGACTCTCAAGAGTCTTCTCCAACACCACAGTTCAAAAGCATCAGTTCTTCGGTGCTCAGCTTTCTTTATAGTCCAACTCTCACATCCATACTTGACTACTGGAAAAACCATAGCCTTGACTAGATGGACCTTTGTTGACAAAGTAATATCTCTGCTTTTTAATATGCTGTCTAGGTTGGTCATAATTTTCCTTCCGAGGAGCAAGCGTCTTTTAATTTCATGGCTGCAGTCACCATCTGCAGTGATTCTGGAGCCCCCAGAAATAAAGTCAGCCACTGTTTTCACTGTTTCCCCATCTATTTGCCATGAAGTGATGGGACTGGATGCCACGATCTTAGTTTTCTGAATGTTGAGCTTTAAGCCAACTTTTTCACTCTCCTCTTTCACTTTCATCAAGAAGCTCTTTAGTTCTTCTTCACTTTCACCATAGGGGTGGTGTCATCTGCATGTCTGAGGTAATTGATATTTCACCCAGGCAATCTTGATTCCAGCTTGTGCTTCTTCCAGCCCAGCGTTTCTCATGATGTACTCTGCATATAAGTTAAATAAGCAGGGTGACAATATACAGCCTTGACGTACTCTTTTTCTGTCATTCCATGTCCAGTTCTAACTGTTGCTTCCTGACCTCATACAGGTTTCTCAAGAGGCAGCCAGGTGGTCTGGTATTCCCATCTCTTTCAGAATTTTCCACAGTTTATTGTGATCCACACAGTCAAAGGCTTTGGCATAGTCAATAAAGCAGAAATAGATGTTTTTCTGAAACTCTCTTCCTTTTTCAATGATCCAGCAAATGTTTGCCATTTGATCTCTGGTTCCTCTGCCTTTTCTAAAACCAGCTTGAACATCTGGAAGTTCATGGTTCATGTATTGCTGAAGCCTGGCTTGGAGAATTTTAAGCATTACTTTACTAGCGTGTGAGATGAGTGCAATGTGTGTGGTAGTTTGAGCATTCTTTGGCATTGCCTTTCTTTGGGATTGGATTTGATCTTCCCTACCCAGGAGTTGAAGTGGAGTCTCCTGTATTGCAGGCAGATTCTTTACAAACTGAGCTATCAGGGAAGCCCATATACATACATATAAAACATATTTATTTGGGAAAATCAGGTAAAAGTATTACAGACAAACATCATGATCCTTTGTCTCTAACCTCCCCATACATGAATGCGACACTACTCAAGAAATAGAACAGCCACGTCAGAAGCTTTGAAAGCAAGACAAATGAAATTTTGAATCAAATTAAAACCTGAGTCTCAGAAACATGCAAGATGATTAGTAATTTATTGAGCAGACATTTACCAAGTCTCTGGTATGCACAGGTCACTGGGCTTGGAAGTAAGGAAGCAGAGGGCAGAGGAAAGCCTGAACTGGTAAAGATACGCAAAATATGTGAAGGTCAGGAAAGAAAAAATGAAGAAAGAAGCTCATGCTGAATGACTTTGGTCTTAGAAAATTGAAAGCCATTTCTATTTCCAGGCTGTCAGAGCATCTAGGAATCAATACAGGTCATCTTTTTTTTTTTTAATTTTTATTTTTTTAATTTTAAAATCTTTAATTCTTACATGCGTTCCCAAACATGAACCCCCCTCCCACCTCCCTCCCCATAACATCTCAATACAGGTCATCTTAAGGAGTAAAATTATCTTACTCCTTGGATCTCTAAGATGTTTGTTACACTTGATTGTGTTTAAAATAACTAAAAGTGTGTCAGAGGACAATGGAGAAAAGATGCCATACCACGTCTTCTTTATCCGTTCCTCTGTCGGTTGACGTTTAGGTTGCTTCCATGTCCTGGCTTTTATAAACAGTGCTGCAATGAACACTGTGGTGCTTGTGTCCTTTCGGATCATGTTTTTCTCTGGATCTGTGCCCAGGAGTGGGATTGCAGGGTCATATGGTAGCTCTGTTTTTAGTTTTTTAAGGAACCTCCGTTCTGTTCTCCATAGTGGCTGCACCAATTTACATTCCCACCAGCAGTGTGTGGGGGGGGGTTTCCCTTCTCCCCACACCTTCTGCAACAGTTGTTTGTGGATTTTTTGATTATAGCCATTCTAACTGGTGTGAGGTGATAGCCCGCTGTAGTTTTGATTACAGCAAGATCTTTTTTGACCTACCTCCTAGAGTAATGAAAATAGAAACAAAAATAATCAAATGGGACCGAAATTAAACTCAAAAGCTTTTGCACAGCAAAGGAAACCATAACCAAAGCAAAGACAAGCCACAGAATGGGAGAAAATATTCTCAAATGAAGCATTCGACAAGGGATTAATCTCCAAAATATACAAACAGCTCATGCAGCTCAATAACAAAAATATAAACAACCCAATCAAAAAATGGGCCAAGGATCTTCATGGGCATTTCTCCAAGGAAAGCATATGGATGGCCAAGAAGCATGTGAAAATGTGCTCAACATCACTGATTATTGGAGAAATGCAACTCAAAAGTCCAAGGAGCTATCACCTCACATTGATCAGAATGGCCATCTCAAAAAGGCCACAAATAACAAGTGTTGGTGACAGCGTGGAGAAAAGGGAACCCTTCTACACTCTTGGTGGGAATGTAAATTGGTACAACTGTTACGGAGAATGGGCTTCCCTGACCCAGGTTTGATCCCTGGGCCAGGGAAGATCCCTTGGAGAAGGAAATGGCAATCCACTTCAGTATTCTTGCCTGGAGAATTCCATGGATAGAGAAGCCTGGTGGGCTACAGTCCATGGGGTTGCAAAGAGTGGGACCACAACTAAACAACTAACACTTTCACTTTAATGGATAACAGTATGGAGGTTCCTTAAAAAACTAAAAATAGAGCTACCATATGAGCCATCACTTTTTTTGTTGTTGTTTGTTTCCTGATGCTTACATTGCCCCAGTTTTTTTTTTTTTTTAAAGCCAAATGTGTCAGTTTGAATGCACTTTTTTGTAACAGAATGACCTGGAGCCATGTTTGACTATACTTGTGCTAACTGATGGGTTAGCACGGCAAGCAGGTCAACAACACAGAAGTCTTTGGGTGGTCCAGCCCAGAAATGTTCTAGGACCTGGAGGTTTCACTTAGTGTGGGTTTGTGTGTGTGTGTGTGTGCAAGGTTGTTTATTTCTTTTACATTGAAGACTTTCTTTGGTCAGAGCATTTCAAGAAGCAGTGGGATCAGGCCTTGTAAAGCCAGCAGGACTGAACAGGCATATTCAGGTGACCTCCTACCACGAGGCATCTTCAGGCTTCTTTGTGGATGATTTCATTCTGCATTCTATACCCCGAGGGGTTACCAGGAGAGTAACCAGATGCTGAGGCCTAAGGAGAACTTTTGCAACCACTTACCCGTTTTATGGAACCTTCTGACAAAGGGGTGCTGGAAACCACGCTTGCCACCAGAGGAATTAAAATCAGTGCCTCATTTGCCAAGAGGGTTGAAGACTTGCTTTAGCTGGGAAATTGTTCCTTTGCTCTCAGAATTATTTTTTATATCTTGGCCAACCATTTGATTGATCTAATTATCATCAACACCATGATTGGCATTCAAACACATCTACTTGGGGACTTCCCTGGCAGTCTAGTGGTTAAGACTTCATTTTCCAGTGCAGGGGATATATGTTGGATCCCTGGTTGGGGAGCTAAGATCCCCACATGGTTGTAGCCAAAACATAAAGCAGAAGTGATGTAACAAATTCAATGCAGTATTTAAAAAATGGTCCACCTCAAAAAACACACAAAAGTTAAAAAAATGTCTGCTAAACAAGGACCATTTGCTTTTGAGTATGTCGGAGGCAGGACTGCCTTACTCACAAGATCTCTGAACGTCAGATGAGTCCTGGCATAGCAAGTCCCCATGCGGTGCCTGGTGCAGGATCGGAGCTCACAAAGTATCAGTTATGATTACTGAACATATTTGGTAGCTGCAACAATCTGACCTTAGCACACTTGAGAATAATAAAAAATGCTCGTCCTGAGTCACTGGATGCTTCCTCTCATTTCAGTCATTTGAAAGCTGGCTGTCTGCTGTGGCGGCTGATAAGTTACACATTGATGTCAGAGGGCTAATTTCACTGCCCTCTCGCCTTGTTAGAGGAGGGGACACCAGCCAGAACACTGCTTTTCTTGGTGCTAAGACGCCCCTCAGATCCATCCGATACTGTCTTTAAGTTTTAATGTTTTCCTTCAGGACTGATAAGATCTACAGTGAGATTGGGTGACAAACATATTATCATATCCAAGTTAAAAAAACCTTTTGGTATTTACCGTGGGGCACTTTTTTTTTTTTTAAAAAGTTATTTTATTTAAGTATAGCTGATTTATAGTGTTGTGTTGGTTTCTGGCGTAGAGCAAAGAGATTCAGTTACATATATAATATGTATATGTATATATATTCTTTTCCATTATGGTTTATCGCAGGGTGTCAAATGCAGTTCCCTGTGCTATATAACAGGACCTTGTTGTTTATCCATCATATGCATGATAGTTTGCATTTGCTGATCCCAAACTCTTACACCATCCCTTCCCCATCCTCGTCCTCCTTGGCAACCGCAAATCTGTTCTCTGTGTCTGTGAGTCTGTTTCCATGGATAAGTTCATTTGTGTCATATTTTAGATTCCACATATAAGTGATATCACATGATACTTGTCTTTCTTGGTCTGACTCACTTCACTTAGTATGAGCATCTCTAGGTCCATCCATGTAGCTGCAAAGCCGTTGGATGCATTCATTGCTCCAGTTGAAGGATGAGCAGTTCTGCTTTTGAGAAAAGGGTTCTTTCTGATTCACACCAAAAGGTGTTACAGTCCCACAAACCCCAGATTCATGGTCGCAGGGGTCTGTGGCTGCAGCTGCCCTAGTTGTCATCCTTTCCAGATTCCATGCCACTATGATTTGACGTCTCTACCCATCCATTTAATCAGAGAAAATCAAGCTGTGGATTCATTAAAGGGATGCCCTTAGGCTGTGTCTGTAGAAGGCCAGTTATGCAGCTGGACATGGGGGGAAGTCAATGATCTTGTTCTCACAAGCTCTTGAACGCAGTCTGATATTTGCATTAATATTGTGACACATGCTGTCCTGGACAGTGTCTCAGACCTTGGATGAATGAGTTCATCCTCCTGGTATGTCCACTTTTCAGTCTTCACCCTGGCAGTTGACAGCCAAGGAGCACAGCTATTCAGTTCTGACAGCTCATGGGGGTGAATGGAAGGAGGGACTTTTTTTCTGAGATGACATCAACTCATTCATAGTCCGAGGCATCATCCTCTTCAATTCCTAAAATAACTTAGATGGCCGTGAGGTCAAAGTAAGAGTCCCACCCCATCAAGAGAGGAGGCCGGACAGAAGTCTGAGTCCCTTTTCAGCATCCTTGGCCAGTCTCTAAGCCCTGCTCCCCATTGACTGACACTATGGCTGAGGACGCCTGGCCACCAGACTATGTGTGAGGGGGTCTTTCCCTCTGGTCGTGGTGTCCCCCCAGGGAACAGGAGCTCTTCCTTCTGCCAGGGTCTGGGAAGCAACAGATGGGATACTGGCAAGGAGCAATGGAGGTAGTTTGGGGAAAGATCTGCTTAGTGAGAAGTGGGCAGGGCGAGAGGACCAAGAGGACAGGGTGTGTGGTCTGTGGAGCTGGATAATAAGGGGCCATCACCGCCCTGAGCTGGGGGAGGAGAGGAAGACAGGGCCCCCGGTGCTGAGCCGTGCGGAGGCAGCTTCACAGCAGCTCGGGGCCAGGAGAGAAACAGGCAGTAAGTGCCCTGGACTCTCTTCTCCCCTCCATAAGCTCCCACCAGTGGCCAAATCCCCCTGGGAGCCAGCAGTGGCCCCCAGAAGCCAAGTCTGGCCTCTGGAGCTCAGAGCAGGGGCTGGGGCCTGGGAATGGTGGATCAGGAGGAACAGAGGGAGACTTTCCAGCACATTCAGCTTTCCTTTATTAAAGGCAAAAAGCATAGAACAAAGCTTGTTTCCTTTGTTTTACAGAAATGGATTCTGTGGAAAGCCAGGAAAAATAAATCCAGCCAATAATTACGTTTCTGTTTAGAGATTCATTAGAATTGGACTTTGTACCAGGAGAGAGAGGTGGCCTGACCATTTCATGAAGGTTTACTGTTCCTTCCATTTATTTTGATTAACGTTTCTTTATTTTTTCTATTTTATTTTTAAAACATCCTATTAATATTTCACGATACCCAAGTATCAGATCCTGTTGTTCTCTTGTGATTCACACAATGGGAAGAGAGTTTCTGAGGCCCTGCCTATTCATGATAGCTGGAATAGTGGGTCTTGGAGATGGTTGTAACCTTCTCCAGCTTCTGAGGGGTTCCTGCTTGCCTCCCTGAGTCCTCCAACTCTGTGGCCAGGCTGGAGAGGGGTGCAGAGGCAGGTGGCTACAGTGGCATTGTCCCCAGGGTCAAGGGTATGTGGATCATCAAGAGAAAAACCCATTTTCGTGTCCCTGTGGGAGAGTCCCCCCCCACCCAGGTAGGGAGGCTAGTGGGTGGAACACACAAGACGGAGTAGATGTCACAAGATTTGCTACCTGCACAGAACATACAGTTCTGCCCCCATGACTGATCATCCCACTTATATGTGTGTATGTGTGTTTAAATTGAAGTATAGTTGATTTTCAGTGTTGTGTTTTCTTCAGGCATATAGCAGAGGGGGCAGCTACATGCTGACCTTGACTGGAGCCTGTACTGGAGGAAAAATTCTCTAAGGGACATTATTAAGTCAGTTGACAAAGTTTGAATTTGAACAATAGATTGGATATAAGAATTATATCAATGATAAAATTATTGAAATTGTGTGCCTGGATCATGTAGAAGAATGTTTTTATTACATGTAAAAGAATGTTTTTATTACTGAAAAATAAGCATTGAAGTATTTAAGGGTGTAGGGCCATGATGTGTGCTATTTCCTCTGTAACAGTTCAGAAATAATGAAGAATGGATGGATGGATGGATGGATGGATGGATGGATGGATGGGTGGGTGGATGGGTGGATGGGTGGGTGGATAGGTTGGTGGATGGATGGATGGATGGATGGATGGGTGGATGGATGGGTGGGTGGGTGGATAGGTTGATGGATGGATGGGTGGGTGGATAGGTTGGTGGATGGATGGGTGGGTGGGTGGGTGGATGGATGGGTGGGTGGGTGGATAGGTTGATGGATGGATGGGTGGGTGGATAGGTTGGTGGATGGATGGATGGATGGATGGATGGATGGGCGGGTGGGTGGGTGGGTAGGTTGGTGGATGGATGGATGGATGGGTGGGTGGATAGATGGATGGAGTGGAGAGATGGATGGATGTAAATAGATGGTTATAATTAGAAATTATATAGCTATAAATAGAACGATGAAGCAATGGGGCAGCAAGGTGAATCTGGATAAAGGGTTTATGGCATTCAGTGTACTATTCTTGCCATTTTTCTGTAAGTTTGAAATTACTTCTGAAAAAAAAGTTTCCCCTTTTGTTGATGGTTTGATTGATTTATGCAGGATTTATGGAGCATCAGTCAGATCCCATTTTGCATCCAGTGTGCCAGGCAGACAAGCCCCAAGTTCTCGTGAAGTATCTGTTCCTGGGGGAACATGACAGAATAAAGAGATCTACAAAGAACAGAGTTGCTAAGGAGAAGGGAAGTGGCGTCATCAGGTGGTGATGGGGTTATGGGAGGGATCCCATTTGGTCAGGGTTGTGGGGGAAATGGAAACCTGGTTATGGGAAGGAGGTGGTGCTGTCCCCACCCAGGGAAGAACTTTCTGGATGGAGGGACCGGCCACTGAAAAGACCCTCTGTAGGCCAGAGATCCTTGGGGAACAGAGAAGGACACTGGGGCTGGGGGTGGGACAGGAGGGGTCAGAGCTTTGGGGCACTCAACCACCGGAGGAATTTATTCTCAATAGGAGAGGAAGCTGATGGAAGGTTGGAAGAATGGAGATGACTTTAATGAATTCATGTTTCCAAAGATTGCTCTGGCTACCTCCTAGAGTATGAGCTGTAGGGGAACATTGAGCAGAAGAGGCCTGGGGGCCACCTCCGTAGCCCCTACCAGGACCAGGAGAGGCAGCCTGGGCTCCCCGCTCTTGTCGGCTCTCCCTGCCCCCATGGGTGTGAACACCTGTCAGAATAGAGGGTGACTGTATAAGCACACTGTCTCTTTTCTGTCTTTTATACCAAAACATATCTTTAGCGCACTCACTCAATGCCTCTCAGCAACTCTAAAAATTGACCAGAATTCTTTTTCCAACATGACTTTGACACATGCCAAGAATGACAAAAATGCATCTCGCTCCAATTTTTTTTTTTTTTTTTTTGCTCTTGAGCTACTTTCAGGCCTGAGTGTTGGGGAAGAATAAATAGAAACGCAGATCATGGCTAAAGAGGCCCCATTCCACAGGGAGAAAACCACCCAAAATCTCAGAGGAGTGTCTGAGGGATCACGGGAGCCCCTAAAGGAGGAGGAAGTGGCCAGGGGCATCAGTCCCTCAAGCACCCAGAGGCCTCATGGAGTATTTTATTGAAAGAAATAAAGGCTGTAGTCTTTCTTGTGAATGAGTTCCCACCTCAGCTTCTGCCCTATGCCATCAGCCACCCTCTTCTAGAATCTGGAATCCTGAAGTCTGGGAACCAGGAGAGTTTAGGGAGGACATTCTAAATATCCTCCCCCCTTCTTTTGCTCCCCGTGTCAGATGAACTAGGTTTTTTCTTTAGCACCTGGAGGGCCCCAGGGACTGGGTGCTGGTGACTACTGGATGGCTGTTTTGTTGAGGTATGATCCTGCCAGAAAGTGGAAATGAGGGGCCTGGAGAAGTGGTGATTCTTCAGGGTGAGTGGCTCTTGACCTTCACGGGTAGAGCAATGTGTGTGTGTGTGTGTGTGTGTGTGTGTGTGTGTGTGTGTGTGTGTGTGTATGGTGAGCGTGTGCCTCTGTGTATGTGTTGTGTGTCTAGCAGGTAGGCAGATGCACCTTGGGATGCCGGATATTTCTGGAAAGATATTTTTATCCGTGATGTCAACAGTCCTAGCCAGGTGTTTTGATGGTCATAGAGAGGTGTCTTTTGTCTTCTCTCTGGGCTGGTTTTCTTGCTCTGCAGCACCACTCCACCACAACCAGGGTGCTCACGCCGGGGCCTGTGAAGGGTTCTGGTGGGGCTCGTGTGTATGTGTGCTCAGTTGCTTCACTCATGTCTGATTCTTTGTGACCCTGTGGACTGCAGCCTGCCAAGCTCCTCTATCCATGGGATTCTCCAGGCAAGAATTTTATTGGAGTGGATTATCCAGGGGATCTTCCCAATTCAGGGATTGAAACCATGTCTCTTACATCTCCTGCATTGGCAGGTGGGTTCTTTACCACTAGAACCACCTGGGAAGCCCGGTGGGGCCTTGAATGGACCCCAGATGGATGCTGTGTGTGTGTCTGTGGAGAGGTGGGGGACTTGGCCTGTTACAAAGTGAGAAGAAGAAGGAATGATTCCACCGAAGTGGTTTGTGGCATCCGTACGAATCAGAGAGCTCAGAAGGAATGAAATTTTTAAAAAAGAGCCAACTTGTGTATGCAAATTTCCATTTTGTTGAGCAAACAAAATGCTGCTGAATCTGGTCTTGCTAATTTTTAATTTTTTTGCATTGTAAATAGATGAATCGATCATCGAAGGTAGTTATTTGAGAAAAATGGAAGGGAAGAAAGCGATGCTGGCATAACTGTTGCCTGCTTGTTGTACCTCTTCAGGGGTAGTAAATAACCCTCCAGTGAACATGACTTTGATTTTGGATATAGTCACAAGGCCGTCAAGCAGGAATAACGTGTGGGATCTCACTCCCTGTTACCACTTTATGGTGAACGAAGACAACAGAAGTAATGGTTGCCACAACCCTGTGAATGCACGGTTGTCTCTGACCTGCCTTGGGAACCAAAATCTGCAGATACTCAGAAGTAATGGTTGCCACAACCCTGTGAATACACGGTTGTCTCTGACCTGCCTTGGGAACCAAAATCTGCAGATGCTCAAGTCCTGGGTATAAAACAGTGTAGTGTTTGCACATAACCTATGCACATCCTCCCTATACTTAATTTTTTAAATTTTTAATTGTTAAAAAAAAATTTGGCTCATGGGATCTTAGTGTTTGCACATAACCTATGCACATCCTCCCTATACTTTATTTTTTAAGTTTTTAATTATTAAAAAAAATTTCGCTCATGGGATCTTAGTTCCCCAACAGGGATTGAACCCAGGTCCTCAGCACCAAGCACGCTGAGTCCTAACCACTAGATTGCCAGGGAGTTCTCTATCCTCCCTATACTGGAAATAATCTTTAGATTACTTATAATGTCTAATGCAATGTAAGTGCTATGTAAATAGTTGCCAGAATGAGGCAAATTCAAGTTTCACTTTTTAGAACTTTCTGGAATTTAAAAAAATGTTTTTGATCCATGGTTCATTGAGTCTGTGGCAGAACTGTATTAAAAAGGTTGACTTGCACATTTTAAATGGGTGGATTGTATGAGATGTGAATTGTATTTGAATAAAGCTGTGAGGGGGGGGGAAAGACAGTAAAAGAAAAATAGACGTGTTTGACATGAACAAATTAAATTTTTAAGAGTCAAGGAGATAACACACACACACACACACACACACACACACACACACACAGATTCTCTTCCACGTGATCCAGTCCACTTATTGTAAAGATTTGATTTTGGCTGAAAGATCCCTAAGCTGGACTCTGGGGACAGTTTTCAGAACCGGGGACTTACTGTGTTCAGTTTCTCAGTGGAGTCAAATGTCCTTGGAAGGTGGTTTGATTTTTGGAAACAGCTAAAATAAGTCAAAGGTAGGTTTGGTGATTAAGTCATCAAGCTGAGAAAAACCAACACTGTAAAATAAAAAATAAAAAAAAGTTCTATGGAGTTAGAGCAGTTATTTTCTTTTGGAAGATCCCATAGCCTGACTCCTAAGGCTAGGGCTCAGCAAAATACCCCTGTTTTGTAAGTAAAATTTTACCAGACGCAGCCACGCCCAATCGTGTATGTGTTCTCCATGGCTGCTCTTTTGGTTCAAGGACACATTCAAGACCATGTGGCCTGCAAAGCCTAAAATATTTACTGCCTGGCCCTTTATAGGAAGAGTTTTCTGGACCCTGACTTACATTCTTCTTTTGACTTTTTTGAACGGGAGAAAAATCTTCCTGTTGGCATGGGGAGCAGTTCAAGGAGCCTGTGCTTGTCCCCCCACCGCCCCTTCCTGGCCTGGGGGAAGCTGGTGAAACCTGCAATCTGCAAAATATATATGAACTTGATACATGGTCCCACTGCAACCTTTTCAACCCCAGCGCATCGCCGTTAATGAATTACAGAGAGAGAACTTCTGAGGCGCACTCTGTAAGCGTGTGAGCTTGAGGGCAGTTGGCCTTGGGGTCGCATGTTGGATCTGCCACTTAGTGTGTGGCCTTGGGCCAGCTGGCCCCTCCGAGTCTCTGTTTCTCATGAACAGGAGAATGTTACATCACAGTCCTTGTGTGTGGCAGTCCAAAGAACTTTGCAGGGAGGATTAAATAAAAAAATGGACTCCCAGGGCCTCACACATAGTAAAAGTCCATAAATGGGAGTTCTTCTCGAAGCAGCATATTTTAGGAAATAAGATGATGGCCTTGGAGAAATGGCTTGCTCAGAACAAGTTCATATCTGCCATGGGAGTGTCTTGGGAAAGTAGTCTTCCTTCATCCTTTGGGAACCCTATTGTGTCTGTTAGCTATAGCTGTGTAACAGGACACCCTGAAATTCAAGTGTTTAAAATAATAAGCATTTAGTGTGGCTCCTGAATCCAGAGGTCAGCTGGGTGGTGATGCTGATCTGGGTCAGGCTCACCTGATGTCAGCTGAGTTGGTTCCTGAGCCTGTAGTCATCTGATGGTAGCTGGGGGGTGGCTGGATTGGGTGGTCTCATGTGTCTTGAATGTCATTCCCACCACATTCTCTTGGCCAGATCAGATCCTAAGAACAGCCCAAATTCAAAGAAGAACTGTCCCCAGAAATGGAATGAGCTGAAGAATCCAATTGCAAGGGGCATGGACAGGGATAAATGAAGAGCTGGGGACACTTTATAATTAATCACATTGGCTCCCTCACCAGGATGGTAAAAAGTCAATCAAGAAATCACAGACGTCATGCCTTTCATCTATATGAATTGTTAATTCAAGTATCCAACTATTTTCAGCAACCACTGTTAGCTTTAAGACACTGAGTATACAATCTCTACCTTTAATAGGAAGGAAAAAAAGCTATGAAATGAAATCTTTAATGAAGTTCTACTTGGCAAACCCAAGTTCTCCCTTGCCTTGTCATCTCTCCAGACTTGGGACAACAGATCCTTTGACAGGACATTCATTTGGGGTCTGCCTCCCACACTTTGTCATGTAATAGGGTCAGCAAACCTCAGGGCCTGTTGGCTGGTTGCATATCGAGTTTCTCTGATATTTTTACAAGCACCACAGTACTCGGATCCACCTGCGAAGGAGCCCTCAAGCCCCACTTCACAGACTCATGTGGTTCCCTCGGGATGTGTCATGCCTACTCACTGCCACCAAGGCCACTTGAGACATGAACATCGTGGCCGGATGGGGCGCTGTCTTGGCTTCTGGGATCAGGCAGTCCTTGGATGATGTGCTGGTTTGATCTTATTGGCTTTTCTGTTTTAGCCAGGTGTTCAGAGTTGAACCAGCTCTTAAAAGCATGAGGGGCTCAAAAGCTTAGCCTCTGGAGTCAACAGAACAAGGAAAGCTGACTCCATCCCCTGCAGGTATGACCTTGGGGAAGATGCTGACCTTGAAGGCTTTGGGTCTTACATTAGTAAGATGGGATCAGTAACAGGGCTGCAGAGACACCACGAGCTAGCGGCTTGGGATTCATCTGAGTTCAGTGTGTGGGATAAGCATTCACTCGATGACAGCTCTTATTATCGAGATTATTTTTATGCGTCTGACTCCAGTGTAGTGAGCCCCTGGGCCATTTTTAAATCTGAGTTATATGCCGGATTTTTCTTCTTTGAAGGGGTCTCCACCGCCTTTTTGAGCCCGGGTCTGGGCGGCCCCGTTTGAGTGGGAACATCCAGGGGTTGCCATGAAGATGTCATTTTTTGAATCACACAGGGACTTTCCACTTGAGAAGGGGGTGGCTTCTCTTCAGCAAAGGGATGCCTGCCAAGCTCCAAAGGAGCTATAAACTTGCTGAATTGTGGAAAGGCATCCTTGGACCTGAAGCTCCCGACAAACCAGGACCTGTTTGTCATTAATTTGAATGCTTCCAGAGCATTGTATCAGACCTGCCTGGTGTCTCCCTGGGGGCCTCTCACCAGGCTGTGAAACGGATTGGAAAACTCTCTGCAGTCCTCCTTCTTGTCTTGAGGGCCACGCTTCATGCAGGGCAGTCATTTGTTGTCTCCAGGTAGCTGTTTCATTTGTTTTCCTCTCAGCTCAGCATCCACGTGGGTGTCTGCAGAAGGGGAGAGCTCGTAACTCAGTATATTCCCTGAGAATCCGTGGAGATGTGTATTCCTACACTATCTCTGAACCCATGTAACAATTTGTAGGAGAACATAATGTCAGTTCATTTATCTAGCTGTTCGGAAATTCTTTTATTTCCTGTTGTCTAAGAAGGAGTTAAAGGAGCAGGTTTGGAGCACCGAAGCTGAGGGGTGGTCAAGTTAGAAGAAACAGAAAGGACTCCATAAATATTGGCATTTGCTTGCACTTGGCTTCCACGTGGTGCTTCAGAGAGACCCCGCCCTGTCCTACCTGCTGGGTAGAGTTGTGTTTTTAACCCAGGGCTGCGAGGTTTGCCAAGCCCTGCAGGCTGAGGGCCAGAAACTGACAGGGTGGGGACTGGGCCGGGCTGGAGACAGCCTTTGTCGGGTCCTAAATGCAAGCTGAGTTGTTTGAAGGAAGCTCTGAGTTAGTAACACCTTAAGTGTTTGATCCATCATGTGTCACCCATGATAGGCTGAGTAGAGGGAGATTGAAATAAGTGAATTGTTAATAATTCCCAAAGGATGTCCCTGTGATAGTGTGTGAAGCAAGGGATGTTTTTATGTTTATGTGTTTCTCTATTTTATTTTTTAAATTAGGAAAGTATGATGACACATTTACAGAAGACTTGGACGATACAGAGCAAAGTTGCATATAGTTCCACTCTATGTTACAATTATTTTTTTAAGTAGATAATATCTTTAGTTGGGGTTTCAATATCAAACTCTCAAAAATTAACAGAATGAATATACAGAAAAGTAGAAGGATATAGTAGACTTGAAAACACCATGAACCAATTCAACATAATTAAGATTTATACAGTTTTCACACAACAGTAAGATACAAATTCTACTCATGTTCCCATAGACTATAAAGTGTGAGATACCAGAACATACCCAGGGACATAAAACAAGGTGCAAAAACTTCGTGGTCTAAAGGTATTGAAACCATACAGAGTCTATTGTCTTATCACTGTGGAATTATATTAGAAATCAATATCAAAAGATATTTGAAAATAACCCACATATTTTCAAGCACAATGTGACATTTACCAAGAGATATCTTTGACTTAGCCACTGAAAGCCTCAATAAAGTTAGAAGACTGAAAAAGGGTTGTTTGATGAAGCGACAGTCTAACCAGGACCCTCACCCCTGCATGCACTTTGCGTCTGTCCTGGGTGCACTCTGTCCCGGGGACATGGGGCGCATGAGGACTAGGATGGTGTCTGTTATCGCTTGAATTGTGTCCCTCCCGCAAAGCTGTGTTGGCGTCCTAACCCCCAGCATCTCAGAATGTCACCTTATTTGGAGGTGGGGTCGTTGCAGAGGGGATCAAGTTAAGATGAGGTCATGGGGCTAGACTCTAGTCCAGTACGGCACATGTCCTGAAAAGGAAGCGTTTAGAGATGATTCACATTGCTGCACAGCAGAAACTAACACGATGTTGTAAATCAACTATACTTCAGTAAAAATAAGCAGGTAAATAAAAAATAAATATAAAAAATAAATGAAAATTAAAAAGTCAAAAGAGGAGACAAGTCAAAAGAGGAGGCATTTGGACATAGACCAGTGGAGATGCCATGTGAAGGGAGTGGGGGTGATGCCTCGGCAAGCCCTGGGTGCCTGTGGTTGTGTAGTTCCTAAGTCGTGTCTGACACTTTTGGGAACCCATAGACTGTAGCCCTCCAGGCTCTCTGTCCATGGGGTCTCCCAGGCAAGAATACTGGAGTGGGTTGCCATTTCCTACTCCAGGGGATCTTCCTGACCCAGGGATCGAACCTGGGTCTCCCTCATTGCAGGCAGATTCTTTACTGTCTGAGCCACCAGGGAAACCCAGTAGGCAAGCCAACTGATTATTTTAGGTTGAAATGTTTAAGTTAGGTTATGAAGAGGCTGGTGAGAATCACTGGGGAATTTTTCCTTGAAGAAAGATTTTCACACACCTTTCCCTCCCACCAGGCACTCTGGATCAGAGTTTCTAGGAGTAGAGTCCAGGTGTCTGTATTTGACAAAAGTTCTGAAGATCACTTGAGGGTCATGCAGGTTTGGTTTTAGAGTATGTTCTAGTGGGATTCTAGGCCGTGAAGAGTTGTCCATCTTCCCGTAAAGCCTGGGCTGTAACACCTGACCTGATGACCCGGGGAGCATTCTGTCTTTCACTTCAGAGATTCTAAAGGTAAATATTGTAGTGTCCCACAGAAAGGATCCTGGACTTGGAAATGGAGTAAAGGCTTTGGCATCGTGACTGGGCGTAACTCCCAGCCATCCAGGAACCCTGTTTTGGAATTTTACATCATTTTGTGGAAGTCCACAAAATGGAAACAGTTTCCCATTCCATAAACCCATAGAATGCAGCCTTTTGGACATCATTGAGCCAGTTTGTTTGTTCTACAAATGAAGAAACTGAAGGCCATGGAGGGTGCGGCCACCCGTCTGATCCCTGCAAAAGGTGGGTCTCAGTTTGGAGGCTCCAGATACCAACTCTGATGTCCTCGTCGTCTCTGCTTTTGACCCTGTGTCCATCCAGCTGCAGCTGGCTGACCACAGCCCTGTGAAATCTGTGCTCCAGATGGGCCCTTCCTGTAAGAGTCACCGTGATGTGGTGACAAACGAGGCTGTTTCTGGCTAGGAGCTCGGCTGGAACGCAGGGAGTGTGCCCAGCCCAGCAAGAGCGTGCTTCATACTGCATGGGGCAGGGTGGAGGGAGTCACGACTTCCACTCAGGGCGTTCTGTGGAAGGCCTTCTCCGGAAGGTTGTCCACATCACCCTAATTCCACATCCTGTAGACTTGTGCGTGTCATCTCCCACACCTCAGGGGTGCTCTGTCCTGGTGGCAGTCATCATTCTGGGTGGAAAAAAGACCTTAGAGAGAGAGAGAGCACCATGTACTAGAAGTGAGCACAGCTCCTGGGCTTGTCCCCCGACGTCTAAGTCTCGGCTTCACCCTTAATTGCAAGAGAACCTCACAGGGCTTCCTGGGAGCTCCTTTTCTCATCTCTAGTAATATCTACCTTTGGGGTGTCTGTGAAGAGGACACAGATAGTAAGTATTGAAAAGTACTTTGAAGCTTTATAAAACACTAGTCATTACTGTTGTTATTGTTATTATTGGAATGTTGGCCTACATCAGGTTGATATGGAAACTCAGGGTGGGGCACAAACTTCACTTTGTACCTTCAAGAAGAGTTAAGTACCAATTTCTGTTTGTGGGTTTGGTTTTCTTTTGCCAACTTTCAAATAATGTGGAAATATGATGCCGTATACAGTAAGTTAAGCTGACTGGCTCTGTTCTCCTGAAGCTTAAAATCTAAGGCAGAAAATATTGGCAGTGACAGAGGTGACTGGGCCATTGGTCAGAGCTGGTTCATTAATTAATCTGCCTTTATGTCTTGCCCAAGTGATAGGAAGCAGGGATGGAACCATGGCACCTATGCTCTCTGCTCTAGGTGGACCCACCGTGATACATTTCTGCTGAGTTGGCAGCGTTAATCTTTGGATAGGTCAGATGATCCGATAAGATCATGTCCAATTGTAGGACAAACATACACTGGAATCTTGGTCAATTATTAAAAAATAGGTCTTTGGATATTGGGTGACATGGGAACATATTTATGATAAGTGTTCTAGGTGCAAAAAGCAAGTTACAATTCGAATAGTATAGATACTATACTATTTTTTGGGTAGTATAGATATCAAATGTTAAGAAAGGGTTTCTGGTGGTTGGAAGAAGTTATTTCTGTTTTCATCTTTGTATCTGTTGGTATTTTTCAAGGAAATACTAATTCTGCCAGATGGTTGTGGCTTCACTTGAATTGGGTCTTTAAAAAAATTTTTTTATTGGAGTATAGTTGATTTACGATGTTGTTTTAGTTTCAGGTATACAGCAAAGTGATTCAGTTATACATATACATATATCCACTTTATTGTTTTAGACCCTTTTCCCATATAGGTGATTACAGAGCATTGAGTCGAGTTCCCTGTGCTCTGCAGTAGGTCCTTATTAGTTACCTGTTTTATATATAGTAGTGTGTATATGTCCATCCCAATTTCCCAATTTACTTCCCCCCACCCACTTACCCCCTGGTAACCATAAGTTTGTTTTCTACTTTTGCGACTCTGTTTCTGTTTTGTACAGGACTTCATTTGTACCCCTTTTTGTTTTTAGATTCCATGTGTAAGTGATATCATATTTGTCATTGTCTGTCTGACTACTTGAATTGGGTCTTGATGGATATATAAGAGTTGAAAAGGCAGGAGGCCATCCTGAGGAATGGGAGTAGCATTTGTGAAGACATAAAATAGAAATGAAAATAGACCTGTGGCCTAGTCTAGAAATGTCTGGGCCACATGCAGATGGTAAACCAGTTACAGTTTTCAGTGACGTCTGGCTGGAACAGAGAAGCATGTTGGATAAGTTCAGTGAAGCTGAGTGGCAGAGGGTCTTATGGGGCTGCTGGTGGATTTATCACCATAAAGGGAGACATGATTGGGTGTTGCATGCTTGTTAAGAATGCTGCTGAACAGGGTGCCTTGCCCTGCCACATTTTCCAAAATCAATGGGTCATGGAACTTACCTGGAGCCAGTACCGATACGGAAGTATTTTAGACCTCAGTCCACACCATGGAAATAAGCCCTGGGTTCTGAGCCTGGAAAGACTCATGGTGGACTTCACTTTTGAGCACTGGTTTCTGGGTTGGGGAAACCACTATCTGGTTATCTGTGGACACCGCCCCTCCAATGAATAAACAGGATGTTGGTCTGTGACAGGGAGAGCAGTAAACATGTTTAGGCCACAATACAGTGCATTGCTGTATCACTGAAAAAATCTTATTTGCCATTTTATTGTTTTTAAGTTTTTGCTCCTTCATTATTTTTGAAATTGAGAAGGAAGAAATAAAACTGCCTTTGTTCACAGATGTCATGATTGCTTATGAGAAAATCCCAAAGAATCAATAAAAAAAGCTCATGGAACTAATAAGTGATTGTAGCAAAGTTGCAGGATACAAGGATTCAAAGGTCAATTGCTCTCTTGTATACAATAATTTGAAGTAAAAAATACAACACTATTTATATTAACAGCAAAATAATGAAATACTTAGGTGTAAGTCTAACAGAACGTGTACAAGATCTATATGAGGAAAACTAGAAGACTGAGGAAAGAAATCAAAGAACTAGATAAATGGGGAGATATCCCATGTTTATGGATAGAATGATGCAATAACGTTGAGGTGTCAGTGCCTCCAAACTTGATCTCGACTAGATACAATACAATTCCAATCAAAGTCCCAGCAAGTTATTTTGTGGATATCAGCAAAATGATTCTAAAGCTTATCCAGAGAGGCAGAAGACCCAGAAGAGCCAGTTCAATATTGAAGGAGAACAGTGATGTTCGGGGACTGACACTGACTTCAGCCCTTTGTATAAAGCTACAGTAATCAAGGCAGTGTGGTATACACCTGAAACTGATTAATGTTGTACGTAAATTAGGCCTCAATAAAGAAGATGTAAGCAAATTTCTGTTGTTTATTTAAAAAATACACTGCAGTGTTGGTGAAAGTAAAGGCAAATAGATTAACGGAACAGAATGAAGAGCCCCTAAACTGGTGGCAACCAGGCTGTCCTTCAGTATGCATATGGGTAAGCAAACTGTGGGACATCCATATGATGGAATATTATTCATCAATAAGAAGAAGTGAACTGTCAAGCCACAAGAGAACGTAAAGGAACCTATTGTACATGCATGCTGTATGTCTCTTCAGTCGTGTCCGATTCTTTGCAACCCCATGGACTGTAACCCACCAGGTTCCTCTGTCCATGGGATCCTCCAGGCGAGAATACTGGACTAGGTTTCCATGCCCTCCTCCAGGGGTTCTTCCTGAGCCAGGGATCGAACCTGCATCTCTTATGTCTCCTACATTGGCAGGCAGGATCTTTGCCACTAGCCCCACTTGGGAAGCCCTCTTATAAAAGCATATTGCTAAGTGAAAGAAGCCAGCCTGACAGGCTTGCATACTGTGTAACTCCAAATGTATTCTCTTCTGGAAAAGGCAAAACTAAGGAGATAGTAAAATACCCATGATTGCCTGGGGTTCCCGGGGATGGAGAAAGGGAAGAATAAGTAGATGGACCATTAACCACCTATATGAGATATTTGTAGTGGTGGGACTCTTTCGTATAATACTATAATGGTGGATACACCATTTATCAAAACCCATAGAACTGTACAACACAAAGAGTGACTGTGTATTATTTAAATAATACTAATGAATCAATATTGGATCATCAGTTGTTATAAATACAACATACTCATGCAGGATATTCATAACAGGGGAACTGGGCTGAGGAGGGAATGAGAGGGCACAGGGGAACTCTCGATTGTACATTCCACTCAGTTTGTCTATAAACCTAAAGCTTCTCTGAAAATAAAAGTGTGTTAATAAATGAAAAGGGAAACATTATAAAGACTGGAGTTTTAAAAATATAAATATTTGTGAGTGATTAACTTATAAGTTAGAGTCCAGATCTTCCCCATAAAAAATGATTCCAGAACAGAAATGAAAATGTGACATTATCAAAATGAAAAACTCTGTGCTGACACGCGTAGTACAGAAGATGACCGTGGACTTGGGAGTGACGTGTGCTGAGCCCCATCGCAGCCTGTGCCTTAGAAGCAGAGACTGTAGATGAGTTAGAACTCAGCTTCAGATGTCTCGTCCGCCAGGTGAGGGTGGGGCTGTGAAGGGGAAGGGAGGCGCTGTGTTTGAAGCGTGTTGACAGTAGCGCCTAGAATGCAGCCCCTGGCCTTTTGCTCTGCCTCCAGACCTCTCAGGGTGCTGGACTTTGATCCAGTCATTTCTCTTTGGCTCAATCAAGGCTTGTCCATCTTTGGCTTCTTGTCCATGACTGGGCTGCCAGTTGATGATGGACAGTGACTCTGGAGGTCTCAAGGTGGAGATGGACCTTGCTCCTCAAAGCCATGTGTGCAGGCTCTGCTGGAAGCCATGGGCTCCCCACGTGCACCTTCAGTTTCACGCTGTAGCACTCCAGACGTTCTTTAAGGGTGGCAAAGGCGGTTCACACTTCAGATGGACCTCTTGAGGATGATTTGCTTTCTACAAGGAGAACTGGGAATTCCCAGCTGGTTGGAAGGTTCTGTCCACTCTCATTTTAGCACTAGTGGTCCAGTCTGCCATACATGTGAACACAGCCGTATCTGGATGAGTGATCCATCTGTGGTGGGGCTGAGCTGTCACAGTGCAGATATGGGTTATTTCTCTGGTCTCAGAAAATTCTACCAGACAATACAGAAAGGAAGTATTCTGCCTCACTCTCTAACTGCCTCTTTATCTCCTGCGTGCATCTGTTCTCGCTGTGCATGTGGTCACCACCTCAGTTCTGGCCCTCAGTGCTGACTGATTTCTACAGATGTCCTTTGGCAAGTCTGGCAAACTGCTATACCTCTTGCTTCTCAGACGACAAAGCTGTGTCTCTGCTGGGCACACAAACCCTGCCAGGACCCACCTCACTTGTGCCATGTTCTCTCTTCCCACTCCCCAGCACACGCCTGTGTGCATGGCCTGTGCACACAAGACTCCTGATGTCCTGCACACTCATCTTTCCCCTCCACACCCCTGTGTAAGGTCTGACGTCCCCCTCCACCCTTGGTGTGGTCTCCCTTCTCTCCTCCTGTCGATATCTTCTCCAGTCTGTGGCATAATTCTCAAATCTCACCTCCTCAAAAAAGGCATCATGGCCACCCAGCCAGATAATTCTTTCTTGGGGAAATTCCCCTACGATTTATCCTTTCCCTCCCTTGAGATGCATAGCTCATCTTGCTTCAGGAAATCTGTCTGTTTGCATCACTCGTTCTCACTTCCTCCTGGAAAATACATCCTTTTGAGGACAAGCGCTCTGTTGCCTTCGTCTGTGCCGGCTAGACTCATGCTTTGCCAAGCAATACATATTTGTATTGCTTATAAGACCCTCTGGCCAAGAAACCATCTCCAGAGTCACTGCTCCAAGAAGCTGTTTCCTAAATCACCATAGAAACAAGCCAGCATACTTCCACAGATCCCACATAGGGAGACAGCCATAGGACTCCTGTCTCACCCTGTCTCTCTAGACCAACATTTAGCCACACTGGTCAGGTGTCTCCTTTTGCTCACTAAAGGATCAGCTGGTGTAGCAGACACTGATGATGCCCAGATTATGTCTGTGCACCACCCAATCTTCTCTTGCCTGAACCAGAGTCTTTTTCCTAAGGGGTTTTGGATGTCCTCCAAAGCCAGAGAAGACTGCTCTCTACCTACCCTACAAAGCAGACCAGAAGTTCCAGAAAATGAGCATCCTTGGGAACAGTCCCCAAGCAAGAAGTGATGGGAGGTGGGGTACAGATGCCCCTGCTCCCTCTCCAGCTGTGTGGACAGCTCTGAGCTGCTGCGGCATGTGGTTCCCCAAGAGCACTGGCTTCCAGCCCCACAGCCTAAGTGGCTTGATCAGTTAGGTCTTCATTGTCTCCATTTATCCCTTGCCCTACTTCCTCATGTCAGAGTTCCCTTTCCCTCCCAGTAAATGAGCTGCCTTGCATCTTTTTCCTAGATTCTGCTTCTGGGGAGCCCAAATTCAGATTGAATGACTGCAAAGTCACCTTCCCTGGTGGCTCAGACAGTAAAGAATCTGCCTGTAATGCTGGAGACCTGAGTTCAGTCCTTGGGTCGGGAAGATATCCTGGAGGAGGGCATGGAAAGCCACCCCAGTATTCTTGCCCATAGAACCCCTGTGGACAGGCAGTCCATGGGTCACAAAGAGTTGGACACGACTGAGCGACTAAGCACAGCACCAAGTTACCTTCATTTCTGGCATTCTGGCCTCTTTGATTTTGACATCCTTCAGTGAGCTCTGGTTGGTATTTTGTCTACGCTGTTTGCTCCCTGTGAGACATACGTCTAAACTCTTAACTGGAATGATTGCTTCATTCATGTCGTACAGCTAATCCTTGGTGAGTGACATGTTCAGCTGGGAACCCAGCAGGATGAAGAACATGTCTTGAGAATGTGAGCATGGTTGGAGGGCTCCAGGAGTTCCGGAGAGGAGGGTGTGGTGCCATTCTTTGCAGCCCTAGCTCCTACCTTAAGCCAGGGATTATTGAGAGCCACCAGCTCTACTGCTTCTGAGGAATGAATGCCCAGCTGGGGAGTTTATATATGAAAAATGTGAAGTACTGTTTCAATGTTAAATATCTTTTTTTTTCCCCTGTAGTTCATAAAAAAAAAAAGAACATTTAATTAAAATATTAATAGAATGTGGTGGAAGACATCAAAGTTACTTTGCAGAGTTTCTGTGATAGGCTTATTTTTATCTGAATTTAGTCCTACTTCTCTTTCCTGAATCCGTGCCCTTCTGTCCTCTGTTCATTCTCTTCCTTCCTTTGTCTTTGTCTCTCCTTTTACCACGCTGTATGTGCTACTGGATGTAAATGATGTTAAACTGTTTGCTTTTTAAAATACGCATACAGATAACTTGATTTAACTGTTTAGCATTTAAATGTGTTAGAACTTTCTAAACAAAACAAGCATCCATCGGTAGCACACATGTAGCCATCTCCCCTCCATTGCTCTTGCCAGACATCAGTTCAGTTCAGTTGCTCAGTCGTGTCCGACTCTTTACGACCCCATGGACTGCATCACGCCAGGCTTCGCTGTCCATCACCAACTCCTGGAGCTTGCTCAAACTCATGTCCATCGAGTCGGTGATGATGCCATCCAACTGTCTCATCCTCTGTCATCGCCTTCTCCTGCCTTCAATCATCAATCAAGATACCCTTCTCAACCCAGAGCTCACAGAAGCCATTGCTGCTTGATGGGAATTCCCATAGGAGATGAAATTTTTCTGATTTAACATAAGTGCTTAGAACAGGGAGACCAGTTTAGGCAGATATTTGATATGCCTGTTAGTTTCACATATCCTTATCTCCTGTTAGGAGAACATCAAAGAGAGTAGGGTTCTAGGACTTCTCCTTGAGTTCTGTGGTTGTGAGTCAGCCTTGGGTGCAGCCCTGCGCTGACCTGTTCATCACCTTGAGAGAAATCCAGGAAAGGCGAGAACCGTGTGTTGAGTTTTCACTCACCTCTGTCCCAGCCCCAGTGACAGTTTACTGAAGACCTTTAGCAGCACATACAGATGGGGGTTCCTCTCCTCAATGGTTTTGTACATTCTGATGCCACTAGCTTTTCCCAAAAACCAGCTCCCAGGTCCCTTGATCACTGTCATCATCTCCCTTGGATGCTTTCATGTTGGCCTCTCTGTGATGGTGCCCAGGGGCTCAGGTCCAGGGCCACCCTCCATAGACTCTTTCTAGACATTTCCCCCAAGTCTGTGCTTCACCGGTCTTCCCCAGAAATGGCCTTGGCCTTGTAGGCACTATCAGCTGCTCTGCCAGCCTCAGCCTCACTGTAGGTGTGGCCCCCACTTGTATGCTTGGGTGGGTGGATTGTGGCCTGCTTTTCAGAAGTCCAGCTCACTCCTGCTCTTCCCTGTCTATCTCATCTCTGCATCGTGGGTGACACAGCATCTGGACTGACCTGCAGGACCCAGCTGTGGGACTGTTCTCTGAGTCCAGGCCTGAGTCAGCAGGACCCTAGACCTCTGAATTTCTGGCCACGCCCATCATTTCTGGCTTCTTGTCCTGGTTTGTCCTCCTGTTCCAGCCTGGGATTCGGCTTAGAGAACTTCTTCAGTGTTTGCCGTGTCCTCTGAGTTATGTGATTAAGCGGCTTGCCAGCCCTCGTATGGGCATTAATGCTGGTCCCTCGCAGCCTCCTCCAGATTTCTCTCCTGGGGTATTTGTCAGGGTCTTTACATGGCTGGCACCCTACCAGAGGCTGTCTTTGTGCAGCTTCTTCTGCACACCTCCCGAGGCTCCTGCACATGTCTCTTGTTTGATTGCTCCATTGCCTTGATTTCCCCTCCGGTGGTTGGTTTGGGTGACAGGCCAAACGCTGTGATAGCCAGAGAGTCAGTGGGTTTTAAGAATTATAGAAAACTTCTCCACGCCCTTCACAGTCCGCTGACCCACAAGGGTGGCTCCAAATAGTCTTAGTCTTGGCATCAGTGCATCAGGAGGATGCGGTGCCCACATGTTCCTGGGTGTCTCAGGTTCCTGGAGGCAGGAAGATGGGGATTCATGAGCACGTGTTTTGTTGAGGGGGAGCTCTCAGGTGGAGTCTGTGAAAGGAGGAGAGAAGCAGACAAGGCAGGGGAAGAGGCCAAAGGGGGTGCTTGCTCAGGCCAGGTTCAGTCTGGGCCTGATGGAGTGTGGGGAGGGCCACTCCTGCAGCTCTGGTCACACCCTGGACAGTCCCTGCTCAAGTGAGGAGCCTGAGGCTGCTTGTATCCCTCAGTCCTTGGACACCACCCCCACCCCCTGCCCGGGCATGGGGAGCCTGGTCTTCCAAGGGGCAGTTCTGAGGATAGAGTCCAAGCTGTAGCCCCAGCAGCAGGGGGTTGTGGTACCAGCTGCCAGGGGAGCTCTGGACTGGTGCCTATGGCACCAGGAGCTCTGGAGGAAAGGATCTGATGCTTATTGCAAGGCTGCTGTGAGTGATGTGTGGGGAAATTCCACATCCATCCCCTCATTTAATTCTTAAAATGCCCCATAAGCACTGCATTGTGTTCCCCTGGGTGGGATCCAGGAACTTTCTAGGGTCTGAGAAATCAGGACTGGAGGAGCTGGGGTTTGAACTAGATTTGTCTTTCTGGGTTTCTCGCCCCAAGCCCAGTTCCCTGCTCTGGACCTCACTGCTGAATTCTGCTGTACCAGAGACCTCAGTTTCAACATGTTTTCAGCCTTTGGTGGGGAAAATCATTACCTAGGAATCTCCTGAGGACTTTTCCCCAAAGTAATCTTTTAAAGTGTTGAAGGCTCTCCTTCAGACCTATTTGCTTTTATTTATATGGTTGCACATTTATATGTCAAAACAAACCTGTTTGCATCCCAAACAAGCCCATGATAGATTCAGATCACTAGTTTTGGAGGTGGGTTATTTAGAGGCAGGGGGAGGCTGAAGGTCTGATATGAAAGGAGAGATAGTATAATAACAGCAATCAAAAAAATTAAGTCTTGGGCCATTCAGTGTAGAAAAACCTATAGCTAAACACTTTACTTGGCCTTAAGAATGTCATTTTATTACATCCCAGAATTAACTGGAATTCATTTGCTCATTTTTTTGAGTTAATTTATTTAGTACCTATCATGTGTCATATACTGTACTAGAGACACAAGGATTATTGAGACGTGGTCCTTCTCCAAAAAGAATATGTGCTTTAAAAACTACTTAAAGAGGAAACAAGAAATGAGCAAGTGTCTCCCCTGAGCAAGGTCCTTTATCACATTAACCCAACTAATAAGCATGTATCAGCTGATAAGCTCACGAAAGGATACACAACATCATTAGTCATCAGGGAACTGAAAATTCAAACTTCAGTGAGATAACACTGCACGCTCAGTAGGATGGCTCATATTTAAAATCTGACAATGCCAAGTGTTAGCAAAGATGTGGAACAACTGGAACTCTAAACTGTGGTTGACAGAAATGTAAAATGTGCAGCCACATTGGAGAACAGTGTGGAGTATCTTATAAGTTAAACATACACTTACCATATGGCCCAGCCATTGTACTCTTGGTGTTTCCCCCAAAGAAATGAAACTTTATGGTCACAAAATGACATGCATGTGAACGTTCATAGCAGTTTTATTCATAATGGCCCCAAACTGGAAAAACCCAGGTATACATCAACTAGTAAATGGATAAACCAGTAGGGTTACATACATGTAAAGGACAACTATTCAGCTCTTAAAGGAATTAACAACCAAATACACCACAACTTGAATGGATCTCAGAAACATCCTGATAAATGAAAGAAGCCAGATATCAAGGAGTACATACTGTGTGATTTCATTTGCATAAAATTCTAGAAAAGGCAAACTAATCTACTAAGGCAGGAAGCAGATTGGTGATTACATCGGGGCCAGGTGGGCCCTTGATGGATGCACCACAAAGGGACATGAAAGAACGGTTGGGGGCAATGTACTCGTCCTCTTTAAAAGGCTGCAGTTTATTTCAAATCAATTATACTTCAATAATGTTGATTTTTAAAAAGCACATAGCAGCATGCCTAGCATGTAGCAAATGCTCAATAAATGGTAAATTTAAGAGAAAAATTATAGTCCACCACCTGCAAGGTTCTCACTAGCCTCACTCCTAAGATACATCACTTTCTATTCTGTAGGCAGTTCTGAGGTACAGAAACCCCCGTGGTCTTCCCTGTGGGGCATAAACACATACCCCACTCTGTGTGGTGGACAAAGCTGCTTCCTGCTGGAAGCAATGGTGTTCTCTTCCATCTCGGGATCCTTTAACTTGGATTCAGACTTCCTGAGGCCTGGCCACGCCTCTGCTAGGCTGAGTCGGAAATCCGCCAGCTCCCCACGCCCCTGCCCCACCCAGGCATCCTTCTGGCCAGAAGGGAGGAAGTCACATGTGGTTCTAATCTCACCAAGTTACAGACTCAGCCTTCACTTGAGTTTCAGGTCATTTTGGAGGCTCCCTTGGAGACTGGACTCGCTAATTCAGTTCTCATGTTACATTTCCATCTGCGTTCAGAACAATTCACAAGACGGGCCCTGGGTAAAATCCAATAAAAGGAGACTGAGAGGAGACAGGTTCAGGACAATGGCACAGTGCAGAGAGCTCACCTGATCCCTCAGCTTTGCATTTTTTTTCTGCTGAGATAAACAAGTACAACTTTCTTTTCCTCTTTAAATCAGGATCTGATTTTTATTTCTGACCTTCTGTGTCCTGAAACTGTGGGGACCCTCACGGACTTTGGTAGCCACTGACCTGACTCCTTGGAGACCCCAACCCTGCTCCTCCTCCAGGGGTGCTCAAGCCCATTGGCGGTCTGCTGAAGGATCTTGTTTTGAAGACATAGGATAAAAAACAGGGCAACAGAAGACAATTTACCTCTGTTGAAATACATTCATCAGTGTAGTGAATAAACAACCTGGGGATGGAGAAATAATCTATGTGCTTCTTTATTCCATGTTCAATAGCAAGAGCTGGTGGAGGGTCTGATAACTACTGTAATTTTGAATTGTTGATGAGCATAAATGCTATCTTGAGATACCTGCAAAGTGTCATGGGCTGTAAAATACCTGACAGCTATTGGTGATAAAGGCTAAGAAATCACTAATACACCATGCAGTTTGCTGCCCACGTTTATATTTGAGGGAAATGCTGCATTTCAGGTAGAAGTTACTAAAAAAGATGTATTTCCTCATCCCTGTTCAGAGTCCCCTACGTTCTCTCCCTAGACCCCTTGGTTAAGAACCACTGATACTGGGACCAAACTCTCCTCCCCACCAGACCTTCCCATTGGTTTGTACCTCTCCTGCCAGCTGAGTATATCACCTCCTAAAGAAAAAAAAATCTGACAAAATATTTCAGACATAAAGATGTCTGGGAAATAATACAGTGAACATCCACATAGCCATCACTCACCTAAGAAGTAAACTATTGCAAATGCATTTGAACTCCCATTTGAACTCACTGTTCACATTTGAATTCTGTTTCCTGCCTTTGAGGGCTTCCCTGGTAGGGCTCAGTTGGTAAAGAATCCGCCTGCAATGCAGGAGACCCTGGTTCGATTCCTGGGTTGGGAAGATCCACTGGAGAAGGGATAGGCTACCCACTCCAGTATTCTTGGGCTTCCCTGGTGGCTCAGCTGGTAAAGAATTCACTTGCAGTGGGGGATACTTGGGTTCAGTCCCTGGGTTGGGAAGATACCCTGGAGAAGGGAAAGGTTACCCACTCCAGTATTCTGGCCTGGAGAATTCCGTGGACTGTATAGTCCATGGGGTCACAGAGTTGGACATGACTGAGTGGCTTTCACTTTCCCTGCCTCTGAGTGCTTGTGACCCTATATTTACCTCTAGGCTTTCAGCACAAGCATATGTGTCCAGAAACAGTATCAAGTATCAGCTGCATGGTTTTGAACTTGATATAAATGTTTCACACCATGTGTGTCCTCAACCTGCATTTCTCCCTTGATGGTCTCTGGGAGATATTTGTCCATGTGGGTGTCTGAGGTTCTAGTTCACTGACTCAAAGCTGCATGGTATCCATGGGCACAGCTACATCAGGTTTAGTTAGCTGTTCTCCTGTGGATGGACGTTTGGATGGTGTCCAGCTTTTTGACATGGCAGTGCCACACTGAACACTCTGGTCAGTGTCTCCTGGTAAGATCAATTTCTCAAACAGTGGAATTGCTGGATGGCAGGATATGTGTCTCCTTAGTAGATTCCACTAAACTGCTGTCCAGCACAGAGGATAGATTTACACTCTGACCAGCACAAGTGTGAGTTCCCATTGTTCTCCACTGTCATAGATATTGTCAGACACTCTAATATCTGATGTGGCCCTGGTCTTTTTGATAATAGCCATCCTGGCAAGTGTAAGGTGATATCTCGTTGTAGTTTTGATTTGCGTTTTCCTGATGCTGAGTGATATGGAGCATCTTTTCTTGTTCCTTTTGGCCACCTTTATGTCTTTTTTGGGTAAGTGTCTTATTTAGTTCTTCTGTCCACTTTTTAATCCACTTGGTGGTTTTTGTTTTCGTTTTTGCCATTGACTTGTATGAGTTCCTTGCATGTTTTGGATATTAACCCGTTGTGAATGTGTCATTTGCAAATATCTTCTCACATTCAGTATGTTTACAAGCTATAATCTATCTATATCTAATCATGTATCAATATATGTATAAATATAATCATATATCAATAAATGTATGTATTATTATGTATCAATATATTTTATGTATATGTGTATATATATATCTATATAAGAATGTACCAATCCTTACTCCTCTTTATGGCTGAACTGAACAGTATTCCATTGTGAGGTTCTATCCCATTTGTTTCTTCTCATGTGTCAATAGACATTTGGGTATTTCCACTTTAAGCCTACTGTAAATAGTGCTGCTCTGAACATTAATGTACAAATTTTTGTTTGAACATCCCTATGGTCGACTTATTGAAGAACCACCAAACTATTTTCCACAGAAGTTTCACTGTTTGTGTCTTCTTTCATCCTTTGTTTCTCCGATTAAAACAAACATTCTTATTCATTCAAGGTGCCCATGTTCTAAGATTCCTGTGTCTCTGTGAGTATCCTTTATGTCTGCTCACCCAGAGATTCTAGGAGACATTAGCTGTGAACAGTCTACGTGGAGCTCCAGCACCTCCTCTCCCCATGGAGGGACTCATCCTGAGAGCCCCCTCCCCACATCCCTACTCCAAAGACAGCTGTCAGCACCTGCTACCACTGCCCGCCATGGGCACCTGCAGGTGGAGAGAGAGAACTGGCCCCTCCCTGGGATGCAATGGGAGGTGAGCTTGTCTCCCATTGGGAAGGACATCACGGATGTGAGGCGCCTCTGTGGAGTTCCATCATTGATGCCCTGTTGCTCAAGGAGCGGGTCCCACCCATGTGCTTCAGCAGAGGTGCTATGAGGAGCTGGTGACCTGAGAACCTGGTGGACTGCAGAAGAGGATGCGTTTGCTTTTGGCAGGGATGAGGTCCTGATCCTGCTTTCCAGCTGTCTGCTTGGAGACAGGATTGGTGCTTTGGAGATGGCTCAGTTAGGGTTCTCACCAGAATCAGAAACAGGGATTTGGGTACAAAGAGATTGTTTGGGAGGTGATCTCAAGAAACACCAATAAGGGGTGTTACCAATGAGGATGCCTGGGGCTCAATTCCAGCATGGACCCTCTGGGAAACAGTGTCCAGCCACTGACAGGTGAAGAAACTGGGGTGTTCATCCCTCAAATCTTATCCACATTGGTTGATCCAGTGTTTCTTGCCTGCCCATGCAGGAGTCGCACACCCAACTGGGCCCAGATAGCACCTTCAGGCAGGAAGATGCAGGACGCCATAGGCATGGGTGGAAACTGCCTGTGGAGGCCTCTAGGGTGGGACCAGTACTGCTGCAGGGAAGGGTGCAGAAGGAGAGTTCATCAGAAGGTGGTGAAAAGGAGCCCATGTCTGTATCTCAGGCCTGGCCCAAGTCATCTGATGCTTGAAGTCAGAGAGATGAATGAGAAGGCCTTTACATCTCAACCTGTGGATGTCTCAACATCTCAACATGGGACTGTCTCACCAGGTGCTGTGAGTGTCTCTATATATCAACGTGTGAAAATCTCAACATCTGGATCTGGGAATGTATCCCTGTGTCAATCTGTGAATATCTCAACGCTGAACATCTTGACACATCAATGTGTGAATGTCTCAACATTTCAACATGTGAATGTCTCAACATCTTAACATGTGAATGTCAACCTGTGAATGTTTCAGTAGTTGTAATGCACTCATGTCTCAACATCTTAAGATGCAAATGTCACAACAGACCAACATGTGATGTCTCAGCATGTGAACCTGTGTATGTCTCAACATCTCAACATGAAAATGTCTTGCCTTCTCAGTATATGAATGCCAGCCTAACAGCACATGAGTGTCAGGGCACCATGGCTCGAAAGAGTTGAAGAAACCATTGTTTTTTTTTTCTAAACAGAGTCCCTCAGAACCCTAGTGAAACACTTCTGTTGTTGTTCAGTCGACTGAGCGTGCCGTGACACTCATGTGCTGTTGGGTTGGTCTGTGCGTTGCTGAAATTCATGTCCATTGAATTGGTGATGTTATCCAACCATTTCATCCTCTTCTGCCCTCTTCTGTTTTTGCCTTCAATCTTTCCCAGCATCAGGGTCTTTTCCAATGAGTCGGCTCTTTGCATCAGGTGGCCGAAGTATTGGAGTTTCACCTTCAGCTTCATTTCTTCCAATGAATATTCAGGGTTGATTTCTTTTAGGATGGACTGGTTTGATCTCCTTGCTGTCCGAGGTACTTTTAAGAGTCTTCTCCAGCACCCTAATTCAAAAGCATCAGTTCTTCGGCACTCAGTCTTCTTTATGGTCCAACTCTCATATCTGTTCATGACTCCTGGAAAAAACATAACTTTGACCGGATGAATCTTTGTCACATGGAAATCTTAACCCCTGTAGAAATTCTCTTCTTGTACAAATCAGCACTGGATCTTACAGGTGGAAAGATACTTGGTCAAGCTTTGTAACAATCCAGTAGCTTGCCATTTATATGGAAACCAGCCTGCTGGCAAGATCAGATACTCGTATGCCCTTGTTGAGGTGAATGCCTCTTGGCCTCATGGCAAGACAATCAAGGACCCATGCACTTTTATAAAAGTGGCTGTGAATTACTCTCATGACCCCCATCCAGATAATTGCAGATAAAATGAGGTCTCAGATTAGATACAGAACCTCTGGCACTTTTAGAGTTGGCCTCAAGGGGAGGAGAAGGAAGCCCTGTAGAATTAGACTCTCTCGGGAGTGAGAGTGGAGTTGACTAGGGTGCCAGGGAACCTTCTGGGCAGTAGTAAAGGTCGGCATCTTGAGAAAACTTTGGGCTACAAGGACATATCACTTGTCACAGCTCAGTGAATGTTCACATAAGATTTGTGCATTTTATTGTGTCTGAACTGCATCTCAATAGAAAAGTACCACAAACAAGTATGAATTTGATATGCATGCTGAAGAATTCAGGGAGAAGTGTGCTGGTCTCTGCAATATGATTTTATTTTTTAAATTATTCATCTATTGGTTGTGCTGTGTCTTAGCTGCTGTACAGGCTTTCTCTAGTTGCGACGAGTCGGGGCTACTCTTTGTTGTGGTGCATGCTTCTCCTTTTGGTGGATTCTCTTGTTGTGGAGCGCAGGCTCTAGGCACGTGGGATTCAGTAATTGTGGCTCATTGGCTCCGTTGCTCTGAAACAGGTGGAATCTTCCTAGACCAGGGATTGAACTTGCGTCCCCTGAGTTGACAGGTGGATTCCTATCCAATGTGCCACCAAGAAAGTTCTCTGCAGTATAATTTTAAATGCGTTTTTAAAAGACATATCGGTAGCTGGATAGAGGAGTGGGCAGACGGGTACCCGTGTGATAAAACAAGCCTTTTATAATGTGATGTTACAATCTAGATGTGGGAGGCGGGGTAATGTTTTCCCAACTTTTCACCATTTTTGAAAAATTTTCAGAATAAAATATTCTAGGAGAAAGTAGGCTTGTTACATGAACAAGTCCAGCCATTCGATCCCTCTTAACTCCTATCACAGACCCTAAGAACATTTCCAATTGTATCTCATTTTCTTGCCTCATACTCATTAACGTTCTGGATTATTTTTAGAAATCTTGAAATTCAGATCCATGTGTATTTAAGATAGCAAAAGAGAGTGTAATTACTTTTGAAAATTTTCCATTAAAAGCCTCTGCAAGGTTGATTCTTAATTAGGGCTAACCTTTAGAAACCTGGAACACCTCACTTAAGTGAAATCGCTTCTTCCCTGATGATACAGGATGAGTGAGCTTCTGTTTTAATTAGCATTTCTGGTTCCTGGACAATCATGTCATCTTATCTTTGACTTGGCGTCAGCATTTTCAGAGCATTTTTACATGTATCACCTCAAGGTTTTAGGGAAAAGACTTTGGAACTAAAGTCACACAAACTTGTATTCTGTCTAAACTGTCTCTCTGCTATGTGTGAGCATGGAGGCATTTCTTGATCTATTTCATCGTGATGCGTTTATGTGACAAGTAAAATACAGGTTTCTCTTAAGACATAAATAATGCAGGCTGCTGCCGCTGCTGCTGCTGCTGCTAAATCGCTTCAGTTGTGTCCGACTCTGTGCGACCCCATAGACGGCAGCCCACCAGGCTCCCTTGTGCCTGGGATTCTCCAGGCAAGAACACTGGAGTGGGTTGCCAATTCCTTCTCCAATGCATGAAAGTGAAAAGTCAAAGTGAAGTCGCTCAGTCGTGTCTGACTCTTAGCAACCCCATGGGTTGCAACCTACCACGCTCCTCTGTCTGTGGGATTTTCCAGGCAAGAGTACTGGAGTGGGGTGCCATTGCCTTCTCCGAATAATGCAGGCAACACGTGTTAAAGAGTCTGATGCATACTAGGCTCTTCACCAGGTGGAACTGTCAGCCTCAGTTCCATTCCCGAAGTCTGCGTTGCATTTCTGTAATGCAGAATGAACACTGTCTTAAGTGTTCCCCAGAGAAGACAGCTGGTGTTTGGAGACGTCCCTCCACCCCGGGAACTTCCCTCTCCCCACCGCTGGCCCCAGCATAGAGGGAGGACTCAAACCCTTGACTCTGAGTCCACTGCCCTTTCTACTTCGACCGGTCTTCCCCCAAATCTAGTGGAGTGATCAAGGAAGCAGAAGAAGAGTGTGAGGATGAACTGAACTGGCATCTCCTGTGGTCTCAGGGCAAAAAAGATGTTGCCTCATCTGTTGAAAGTCGAAAAGAATTTTGTTGAAAGTTATTAACATCTGGGAATTCCCTGGTGATCCAGTGGTTAGGACTTCATACTTCCACTGCAGGGGCATAGGTTCAATCCTTGGTCAGGAAACTAAGATCCTGCATGCCACACAGTGCGTCCAAACAAAAACAAACAAACAAAAAAAGAAAGTTATTAACATCCACGGGAGGATAGTTAAAAGACAGACTGAAATTACACAGCAGACTTGCGTGGACTTTTACAAAATCTTTAAACCTTTGAGCCTCACCCGCCCTACCCTGGACCTTCACTGTCCCCAACATCCCCACTCTCTCTGGGACCAGGCAGTGGTAAGGACCCTGGGGCACGGTGGAGAGCACTGGTGTTTGGAGAAGTTCAGGGACTTGTAGACCCCGACCCTGTGGGTGTCCCAGAGTAGCAGAGGACCTGAGCTCTCATCCCTGAATCCACCACTGTTTCTGTTTCAGTCAGTGGCAGTGGGTCAGTGGTGCAGCCATGGCCTTCCAAAGGGCCCTGGGTCTTTTCCAGATGCCCTCTTCTTTTCTTCCTTTCATGCCAAAGCTGTAGATTTTCCACACATAGCAACTGAAGAATAACTGTGTTATGTACCTGACCATTCCCCTGGGGCATCACGTCTGCCTCAGACCTGGTCATCTATCTTGGACAGCTTTATGCCAGCCATCTCAGTTTCCATGGAGGTTTGCCCATCTTCTTAAGTTTATCATCCAGAACTGGCTACTGACTTTGTTTGCAGCATAAAGGGAGAAAAAAGAGTGTCTGCTTGAGAACAACGTCAGCTGTTTGGGTGCCCCACCAGTGCTGAGAGTCCAGAGCCTCGCATGTGTGTCTGGTGGGGATGCCCATTCACAGAGGCCATGGAAGGAACAAAATAGTCAAACCAACCCTGGGAGGGAGTGATGGTCAAGGAACACACGCCCTCAAGGGGCTTATTGTTTTTATAGCATACTGGGGAGTTACGACAGACTGCTTGGAGCCTTAACAATAGCTTATTTTGTATTGGATGTTTTAAAAAAGCAAAGGATTTTTTTTTCGTTGTATGTTACATGTATGCCAGGAAAAATAGTTCCTGGAGGAAAAAAAAAACACCTCGAGGGTCAGTTTGCAACTTGAGAGGGGCTTTTGGGCCCAGTGGCTGGGAAGCCATTTTTTTCTGAAACGATGTGTGTCTGGCAGGGATGCAAATAACTGCTACAGGATGGGCTGACCGGGGAGGGTCTCCTGTGTTTAGTGACGGGTCTTCAGTGGGAGCTGTGGGTGCGGTGGTGACTTCACCGCTGGCCGGGAGGGACGTGGGCCGCAGAGTATCTGGTGTCCAAAACCTAATGGGGAGCAGGACCAGGAAGCGCCACGCTGGGCTGCTGGCCCCAGGCAAGCCTGGTGTCTGCATCTCAGGAGCAGTTAACTTGTAAAGCACAGGTTGCCTCAGCAACCCACCCAGACCACAGACCATAGACCCCAGACCCCTGGTGTTCTCTGGGTAGTGATGTCGTCTGCAGGGTTGAGAGCCTGCCAAGTCCAGGGCTACCCAGGAGCTGGCCCACGGAGCAGCAGGCACAGTGGAAGGAAAAGGGAAGAAGAGCCCAGGCTGCCATCTGCCCAGGGCTCCCTGGAGACCACGGAGGGGCTCTTGAGCGGGAGCTCATGGTCTCCTGGAAACAGCACCCCTACGGGGCTCGAGGCTCTGCTGGTGCTGACTCATGCTCTCCCGGAAGGCCCTGCACTTGGCACCTGTGGGCCAAAGAGAAGTGTACTTCCCCACTGACCTCTTCAGTCTATCTGACTTTCCTTCCATCAGACCTGGGGGAACCTCAGGAATCCCTCAAGCAGCGAGTGTTTCTCAAAATGCAGTTTGAGGACCAGCAGGTCCCTGTAGTGTGTGAGTATTGCATGTTCTCTGGCCCCATCCCAGCCCTCCTGAGTCTGGAGCACTGGGGTGGAGCCCTGGAATCTGAGTTTCCGTATGCCCTTCTTATTGCCAAAGTCAGACTTAAATTGAAGAAAGTAGGGAAAACCACTAGACCATTCAGGTATGACCTGTATCAAATCCCTTACAATTATACAGTGGAAGTGACAAATAGATTCAAGAGATTAGATCTGATAGAGTGCCTGAAGAACTGTGGACGGAGGTTCATGACGTTGTGCAGGAAACAGGGATCAAGAAAATCCGCAAGAAAAGAAATGCAAGAAAGCAAAATGGTTGTCTGAGGAGGCCTTACAAATAGATGTGAAAAGAAGAGAAGTGAAAAGCAAAGGAGAAAAGGATATGCCCATTTGAATGCAGAGTTCCAAAGAATAGCAAGGAGAGATAAGAAAGCCTTCCTCAGTGATCAGTGCAAAGAAACAGAGGGAAACAATAGAATGGGAAAGACTAGATATCTCTTCAAGAAAATTAGAGATACCAAGGGAACATTTCATGCAGAGATGAGCTCAATAAAGGACAGAAATTGTATGGACCTAACAGAAGCAGAAGATATTAAGAAGAGGTGGCAAGAATACACAGAACTATACAAAAAAGATCTTCATGACCCAGATAATCACGATGGTGTGATCACTCACCTAGAGCCAGACATCCTGGAATGAGAAGTCAACTGGGCCTTAGGAGGCATCACTACGAACAAAGCTAGTGGAGGTGATAGAATTCCAGTTGAGGTATTTCAAATCCTAAAAGATGTTGCTGTGAAAGTGCTGCACTCAATATGCTAACAAATTTGGAAAACTCAGCAGTGGCCGCAGGACTAAAAAAGGTCAGTTTTCATTCCAATCCCAAAGAAAGGCAATGCCAAAGAATGTTCAAACTACCAACAATTGAACTCATCTCACAAGCTAACAAAGTAATGCTCAAAATTCTCCAGGCCAGGCTTCAACAGTACGTGAACCATGAACTTCCAGATGTTCAAGCTAGATTTAGAAAAGGCAGAGGAACCAGAGATCAAATTGCCAGCATCCGCTGGATCATGGAAAAAGCAAGAGAGTTCCAGAAAAACATCTATTTCTGCTTTATTGACTATGCGAAAGCGTTTGACTGTGTGGACCACAACAAACTGTGGAAAATCCTGAAAGAGATGGGAATACCAGACCACCTGACCTGCCTCTTGAGAAATCTGTATGCAGGTCAGGAAGCAACAATTAGAACTGGACATGGAACAACAGACTGGTTCCAAATCGGGAAAAGAGTACGTCAAGGCTGTACATTGTCACCCTGCTTATTTTACTCATATACAGAGTACATCATGAGAAATGCTGGACTGTATGAAGCACAGCTGGAATCAAGATTGCTGAGAGAAATATCAATAACCTCAGATATGCAGATGACACCACCCTTATGGCAGAAAGTGAAGGAGAACTAAAGAGCCTCTTGATGAAAGTGAAAGAGGAGAGTGAAAAAGTTGGCTTAAAACTCAACATTCAGAAAACTAACGTCATGGCACCTGGTCTCATCTCTTCATGGCCAATAGATGGGGAAACAGTGGAAACAGTGACAGACTTTGTTTTTTTAGGCTCCAAAATTACAGCAGGTGGTGACTGCAGCCATGAAATTAAAAGACGGTTGCTCCTTGGAAGAAAAGTTATGACCAAGTTTTAGTATGCTTTAATAGACAACATACTAAAAAGCAGAGACATTACTTTGCCAACAAAGGTCCATCTAGTCAAAGCTATGGTTTTACCAGTAGTCATGTACGAATGTGAGAGTTGGAATATAAAGAAAGCTGAGCACTGAAGAATGGATGCTTTTGAAATGTGGTGTTGGAGAAGACTCTTGAGAGTCCCTTGGACTGCAAGGAGATCCAACCAGTCCATTCTGAAGGAGATCAGCCCTGAATATTCACTGGAAGGACTGATGCTGAAGCTGAAACTGCAATACTTTGGCCACCTGATATGAATAACTGACCCACTGGAAAAGACTCTGATGCTGGGAAAGATTGAAGGCGGGAAGAGAAGGGGCCAACAGAGGATGAGATGGTTGGATGGCATCACTGACTCAATGGACATGAGTTTTAGTAAGCTCTGGGAGTTGGTGATGGACAGGAAGGCTTGGCATGCTGCAGTCCATGGGGTCACAAAGAGTTGGACATGACTGAGCAACTGAACTGAACTGAACTGATGCCCTCTGGGTGAGCCCAGGTACACTACTCATCTGGACCTAGGGATGGAGAGGAACCAGGATGGCCCCTGCAGAGTGTGGGGCTTCCGCTGTTGGCATTTTCAAGTCTTTTTCCCATGGTAGGTTCTCCCCGTGGGCTTTAGGGTGGATCTCTGAATGGCAGAAAGTGAAGAGGAACTAAAAAGCCTCTTGATGAAAGTGAAAGAGGAGTGTGAAAAAGTTGGCTTAAAGCTCAACATTCAGAAAACAAAGATCATGGCATCTGGTCCCATCACTTCTTGGGAAATAGATGGGGAAACAGTGGAAACTGTCAGACTTTATTTTTTGGGGGGGGAAACAGTGTCAGTCTTTATTTGGGGGGCTCCAAAATCACTGCAGACGGTGATTGCAGCCATGAAATTAAAAGACACTTCCTCCTTGGAAGGAAAGTTATGACCAACCTAGATAGCATATTGAAAAGCAGAGACATTACTTTGCCAACAAAGGTCCATCTAGTCAAGGCTATGGGTTTTCCAGTGGTCACATATAAATGTGAGAATTGGACTATGAAGAAAGCTGAGCGCTGAAGAATTGATGCTTTTGAACTGTGGTGTTGGAGAAGACTCTTGAGAGTCCCTTGGACTTCAAGGAGATCCAACCAGTCCATTCTAAAGGAGATCAATCCTGGGTGTTCTTTGGAAGGACTGATGCTAAAGCTGAAACTCCAATACTTTGGCCAACTCGTGTGAAGAGTTGACTCATTGGAAAAGACTCTGATGCTGGGAGGGATTGGGAGCAGGAGGAGAAGGGGATGACAGAGGAAAAGATGGCTGGATGGCATCACTGACTCGATGGACATGAGTTTGAATGAACTCTGGGAGTTGGTGATGGACAGGGAGGCCTGGCATGCTGCGATTTATGGGGTTGCAAAGATTCGGACATGACTGAGCAACTGAACTGAAAGGAACTGAATGGGTGGACCATTAGCAAGATATGGGGCAGGATATGGCTCGAATGGGGTACTGGGTGATTTCTTTTGAGCTGATATCCAGAAATGAACAAGATTACTTTCTAAATGATAAGTTGTGTGTGTGTGTGTGTGTGTGTGTGTGTGTGTGTGTGTTAGTCCGTCAGTCATGTCTGACTCTTGGCAATGCCACGGACTGTATGTAGCCTTCCAGGCTTCTCTCTCCATGGAATTCACCAGACAAGAATACTGGAGTGGGTTGTCATTCCCTTCTCCAGGGAATTTTCCTGACGTAGGGGTCAAACTTGGGTCTCCTGCATTGCCGGGAGATATTTTTACTATTTGGGCCACCCAAATAGTATTTGGGAAGCCCAAGTGATAGGTTGTAAGTCAATAAAGCAGTCACGTCTTTCTAATGGTGTTTTTGTTTACACTTTACATAAGAATGTGAAGACATCAGTGGTTCATTTCCAACACTAGTCTTGGTAACTCTAGTCTGTGAGGGATCTTGCTAGGACCCCTCTGCCTCCCCAGTCCTTCCTTGAGCAAATGTTGGACAGTCCAATAGCAAAGGTTGCCTGTTCCCTGGTTTAGGATCTACACTGTGAAAATGAAGATTCTTTGGGTTTTTTTTTCTTCCTGATTTTTTCCTGACATGCTGGTCCAGGTATTATTTATTATTTGAGTTTTTCTCCTTGCCTGCAGGCAAGGACTACATTTAAGCCAATTCAAACTTTGCAAGTCTTAAAAATAACTCTTTCTTTGCTTACCCCTTTCAGGTTTGGCAGAGGCTTTCTTCAAACAGGAAATCCATGTCTTTCTACCTGCCCACCCTCCTGCTTAACTCACCTCATGATCTGGTCTTACTTTTTCAAACTACACATTGACAGTGTCATTGTGTTTGTGTGTGTGTATGTATGTGTGGTGAGGTGGGGAAGCAGTGGGAGAGTACTGTTTTTTCCTTCCATTGCCAAAGGTCCTGATATTCAGAGTGGAAAGTTAACTTCTTTAAAGGCAAAGCAGTCATCATGGCCCTTTGTGAACAGTCATGCCTTCTGTGGGCTCATCTTCCTTTTTGTCGTTGTTCACCTGCTCAGTTGTGTCCGACTCTTTGTGACCCCACGGACCCTCTTATTGTTCCTAAAAGTTATCCCAGTACTTCCAGAAGTGAAGGTTACTATGACTGTTTTAAAGAACAACTTATAAATACCACGGGCCTGTGGCATATATTTAAGCTGATAATTATCTCCAATATGACTTACTTTCATACTGAAAGGAGATCTCTGGAGACTTTTCTTTTCTTGTAGTCCCTTCATGTTAATGGGTTTGGGGTGTGATTGCAGATTCAGTCTCTCCTCCCACCACCTCCTCACTCATCCCAATGACTAGACTTTTATCTGTCCTCCTAAAACCAGGATATAGTCATCAACTCTCCTGCTCTGGAGGGGTCCCCAAACTACATATGCCCCTCTCTTCATGAGACCCTAAGTAATAATGACAGAATCTTTGGTCCCAGAGAGACTTTTGAAAAGTGAAAGTGAAAGTCGCTCAGTTGTGTCCGACTCCTTGCGATCCAATGGACTATACAGTCCATGGAATTCTCCAGGCCAGAATACTGGAGTGGGTAGCCTTTCCCTTCTCCAGGGGATCTTCCCAACCCAGCTTTTGAACCCGGGTCTCCCACATTGCAGGTGGATTCTTTACCAGCTGAGCCACCAGGGAAGCCCAAGAATACTGGAGTGGGTAGCCTATCCCGTCTCCAGTGGATATTCCCAACCCAGGAATTGAACCGGGCTCTCCTGCCTTGAGAGCTATCAGGGAAGCCATAGAGAGACCTTTGGCATCATCAAACTTACTTTATCAAACTTTAAGGAAAAAAAATAGGGACCAATGATTGGGTTTGAGGCAAATATTGCAACTTGCTGAGAAATGAGTGGGAAGGATTTAGAAGGTGAAATGTCAGTAGAAGAAAGATAAAGAAAGAAGCCTCCGCTTCCCCCCCACCCCCCGCCATCCTCAGGTGCGCCCCTGGCACCCAGTACACCATCCATGGATGTGAGTGCAGAGGACACCTCGTGAGGTCCCGGCATGGCTGTGACGCAGCTCCCTCTCCTTTGAACATGGGGGAGCCCATTGGCTAGCCACCCCCTCACCAAGGAGGACTCCCTGGAGGACAGTGTGTTCTCTACACTGTTTATCACATGGAAGGTCCTGGCCACATGCATCCCCGGAGCACTTGACATGTGGCCAGTGCAACTGATGAACTAAATCTTGACTTTAATTTAATTTTATTTAATTTACATTGAAGTGGCCACAGGTGGCAGCCTAGCTCCCTGAAGAGGAGGTGCTCCCCCATTTATGAAAACCTGGAAGCTGAGAAGGGAAAAGACCAGGCTTTTGCAAAGAAATTGAGATAATTGAGGCTTGAAATTTTCACTGAGGTGAAACAGAGCCTTGCTTCATTATTAACAAATAGGCTTGGAATGAAAGCAGAGAACTAAACAGAAAGGCCTACTGTTTCTTTCTTTTTTAACCCTTCTTCATCCAGTAGGGATGAATTGCAGAAAACTCTAGAAGTGTCCAGGGGCTTTTGTTTTGACTAGGAAAAGAGTAGAGCTGACTGTTATCTGAGTAGATGCCCAGGTTTTTGGACTGGCTGTGGTCACCCTACCTTCCATTTTCCCACCTGCTGATCCCTACCATACCTGGGAAAGGATCCTACCTGGGAGGGAGGGGGAGACAGGAGTCAGCATCAGTTGGTTTTGCCCTTGGTGGCTGTGTTACAGAGAGGGTCTGGGTGGGAGGATATGAATCATCCTCAAAGCTGAAACTTCCTTGGTAGCCTAGGGCCTGACAACTTGACATTGGTACATTCCCCATGTTTGCCTAAGAAAACTGTTCTGTTTTGTAATGATTAACCAGGGTCCATCCATGGATATCTGCTGAATAACAGCTTCCGTGTTTCATGCTATGAAATTCAGGAGAAGCGGTATTTATCACCATGACACATGGCGCCATGGGGTAGGAAAGTAAAATGCGCACTCTTGGGATAATTGGTGGAAGAGTTGACTATCAAGGGTCAGTTTTTCAGTAGAGAATGGAAGTGAGTGTTAGTCTGTGTGTGTGCCCATGCACACTGAGCTTGCACATTGGTGGCAGTCAGTGAGACAGCTGTTGGAGGGAAGTTGGATTCCTTTTAAACTGAGAACCATCTTGTTTGGCATCTCTGCTGAGAACAGTTCTCTAACTGGTGGTGATGACTACTGACAGGAAAGGTCCAGTCAGAGAGAAAACAGGACAGACAGAGTTAAAAGTAGCCAGTGGGGCCCGCGGACGGCCTACGAACCTGGCACCCCTGCCTGTCCCTCCCTTTGACATTGGCTTCTGTCACCCTCCTTTCTGGCGCACAGCTTTGGCTGCTGTCTGCCCTGGTAGCCTCTCAAGCTTGGCTTTGGCTGTGGGGCTGGTGTGTGCCCTGTGTCCAGCTGAGGCTGAGCAGTGCCCTCCTCCTGGTGCTGAGTGGATCCCACCCCACCCCTTCTGCAGTCCCAGGGCCCCTGCTCCACCCCTCTCTCCAAAGTAGCAGCCATGACAACCACTGGCCCCAGGACCCAACAGTGTAGCCAAAGGATGCTTTATTGAAAGAAGAGCTTTTAATAAAAGCTAAATCTCTTCTGAAACAAAAAGGGGGCCCATGGTCTTTCAGTGTCCAGAAATTTCTCAGTCCTGACTTTGCACAAGGACACAGCAACCAGCTTTGGAAGGACTTCTCACTGGCCAAAACTGGGACCATCTGAGATCAAAATTATTAGTGATAGTAACAGTCAAATAAGATCCAAAGAATAAGATAAGAATCTGTGAGTCAGAGGAAAGTGAGGGGGGGGGTTCAGGATGGGGAACGCATGTACACCCATGGCTGATTCATGTCAATGTATGGCAAAAACCACTACAATATTGTAAAGTAACTAGCCTCCAATTAAAGTATATAAGTTAATTTTTAAAAAAAGAATCTGTGAATCCACATTTGAATAAATGAATGGTTGAATGAATGAGACACACTCTTCCTTTGAGTACAGAGATGATGAAATTAGAAAAATCACCATATGGCAACCTTCATAATTGTTTCAAACAAGAACCATAAATAACAGTTCAACTAGTGACTAAATGCTTGATAAACAGGATATTTACATCATCTTAAAGCATATTCCCATGGGATAAGAAAATAGGAACTTGACAGTGAGGAAGCTGGCTGACCCTGTCCTAACCCAGTGGAGGGACAAGCTGGCATCGTGCCTCCTGACGGGATACCCTGGGAGGGGCACAGTCACTTCCGGGGTTGTATATCTTGAGGAATCGACAGGCAAACCCAAGTTGAGGGGCAGCCTACACAATCTGGCCTGCAAGGATGTGGAAGCCCAGTGAGAGCAGCTGTCCCCAGTTTGGAGGAGACTAAGGCGACAGCTCAGGTATGTGTGGTGTGTGATTCTTGACTGCATCCAGTGCAGGAATGTGTCCTTTTCCAATAAAATGGTAGTGAGATAATGAGTGACATGAATCAATCAGGTCTGTAGATTTGATCATACGATTATTAGCATTGTTGATGTCCATGTTTTGACAGTTTTGCCACGCTTGTGTAAGAGTATGTCCTTGCTCTTGGGAAGTACACTGAACCGTGAAGGTGGAAAGGGTACCATACCTGCCTTTGACTGGAAGGGGCACAAGGGACCTGTTGGGGTGATGGAATGCTCTTGTGCCTTTGTTGGGTTGTGGGTCACCAGGGCGTCTGCATTGGTTGAAATGTACTGAACTCTGCACTGAACTTCTGTGCGTTTTTCCATCTGCACGTTATGCCTCGCTGGAAAATTAAATCAGAAAAATAAAACACTTTAAAAAAAAAGAGACAATTCTAAAATTGTTTAGCGTATAAAGCCATTGAGGTGCGTGAAAGGCCTTCCAAAATGGCTACATTGAAATTCTGGAGTCATCTCTGATCCAAGCATGTTAATTTTTTAAACTAATTCTCTACTTCATGGTTGTATCCTGTTTCCCCTCCTAGCATTTAACATCCTATGGTGCACAGTGAATATCAGCCAGTTGTTTGATGATTGCCATCTTGGATGCTTCATCCTCTTCGAGACCTGGCAGACGGGAAAGACATTTGTGTTTCTAGGGGAGGAACAGAAAGCGACCCCAGGTCAGAACTTTCCAGGCGCTCACAACCTTAGTGAAATCAGTTTCCACCCCAGGAAATTCTCCTCCATCCACCAGGCCAGCTGCAGGGCTTATGGTTTGGAGCCTGACAGTCTGCTTATTGGAGTTTCCTTTTAAGGGACCCCAGCCAGCTCCCTGCTTTGATGGCAGAGTTTGGAGAATGTATCTGTTGCTTTTAAAATCACCCTCCAGTGCCAGGAAGCTTCGGGGGTAGTGTCATCTCTCCACCTCCGAGGCAGATGGATTAAAGATGTCATGCCAACCTCGCCCAGTAAGGGGATGGGAAGTTAGGATGCTGAACCAGGAGCAGAGGAAGCAGAGTCCAGTCTCACCTGGGCAGTCTCACCCCACTGAGGCTCTGGCTGCTCAGAAAAGGAACTCGACTCCCACACCCCATCAGCGCTTGGCCATCTGAAGCCTGGCAGGTCACATGGTGGTCCCAATTCTTTTAGCACACGCTTGGGTTCCCTGGGCAACATTTCAACCCTTGTTGCAGGTGAGGGCGCTGAGGCTCAGAGATACCTAATCGCTGGAGTCTGGACTTTCTTCCCTCTTCTCCGAGGTTCTTCCCAGTACATCAGGCAGCCCGTCTTAGTATGGGTTCCTGGGAGCAGCCGTGAGCTAGAACTTGAACTCAGTCCTAGTTTGGGAGGTGACCTAAGGAAGGGAAGGAAGCCCTGGATGGGAGGGAGCCGAGGGACATACTCATCCACTCCCCTGAATTGCTGGTTGAGGGCTGCGGGGAGCAGAGTGGGTATCATTCTATCCATCACACAGCTAGGCAAAGAGAAGCTGATGTTGGTTGTGGACGTTGACGGGTCAGGGACTGAGGAGGTGTATTGAGGGGGACCCCAGTGTCTGCCCAGGGCCAGACCACGTGGAACAGTCTCTAGGAGCTTTGAGAGGAAAAGCACATTATGGAGTCCATGCCAGATCTTGGAATCAGATCCCTCTTGCCCGGCAGCCAGTGGCCCGGCAGTGGCTCAGAAAGGCATAGGCGGGGGAAGAGGGAGAGGAACTGGGTTCTTTGGTTAATTCCATAAAAGGAACCTCGGCCTCCCAGCTGCCAGCCATCGGCGATGACGACCCGCACCCCCCCTCCAAAGATGGGGGCAGGCTCCCTGATAACCTGCCCTCCACGGGCTGCCCCTGCTTTTGAAGGTGATGGATTTCTTTCCCCTCGTGGATGGGACCTGAGAGCCAGTTCTAACCCCACGTATGGAGCCCCAACCACATGACACTGAGAAGTCCGTGACTCCCCATCTAGATCCCTCCTGTGCCCCGATTGTGTTTGCTGGACCTCTGCTTCTGTGAAGAGACAGAAGCAGAGGGCAGGCAGGCAGGAGAATAGAAGACTCTTATGAGGAAAGCTCGCTGCAGGAGTCTCCGGAGGAGGCGGGTACACGACGCCTGGCGTTCCTCGGCACTGCCATGTTGCTCCTGGCCGTGGCGGCCCTCTGAGGGCGAGGGATACTCCTCGAGGAAGCAGAGCTTACTGAAAACAAAAAAACAAACAAAGAAAAAGGCCATGTGGGAATAAAGATCCTGACCTTGGCCTCTTGGCAGTACCCACCCAGTTATGTCATTCGTGTGTTTATTAGGAAAATGGTGAAACACAAAAAGGAACAAAGCAGCAAGTCAGCAGACAGACCTAAGCTCCCACCTCTGAGGAGCTTCCTGTCTGTCTACTGGCAGTGGAATCTCCTGGAGAAAATGAGCGTTAGTCTGAGCCCCATGGGCCCCCGGTTATACGAGCGACACTTAGACCAGGAGGTCGGGCCCCGGGGAGAAACAGCAAATGTGAGACATTTCCTCCACCACCACCGAGCAGAGGACTCGGGAACAACCAGATTTCCGCCTTTCTCCGTGGCAGCTAGAATCACAGACTTAATCAGGTGGCATCAGAAGGCAAATATTTGGACCTGTCTATGGAAAGTTCTTCTGCTTCACCATTTCCTGTGGTAGCCTCGGGGCTGGTTGGGACCACAAGGGAAATGAATTACATGGAGAGGGCGCATGCCTGACTTCATTCCCAAAAAGGAAAGAGAAAGAAAAGGAGAGAACTCCTTAAGCTTTGTGACTCTTTGTCCCTTGTCATGAAAGGGAGACCCTGGCACTGGGCTCTGGTTGGGGGCCTACGGATTGGCTCCCTGCCCTCAACCCACTTTGTCTTTTCGAGCGGATGGTTCCCAGTCTGGTTTTTGTTTGCTGCTGGGATTTAGTTCCTGAGAAAGGATCTGACTTACACAAGCTAATTTCTCCCTCGGCAAAGGCCAAAGGGAGTCCAGCCAGAAGCAGAGGCCTCTCAAAGGGGTCCCACTGGGTCCCACCAGCCTCAGCCCTACCATCCCCTCCTCTGTAGAGGCAGGGCCTGAGCCCGAATGGGGGGCTGAGGGTCTGGGTGGAACAGTGTGCCATATTGGTTTATGGCATCAGAAGTTTGGAAAACTGGAGAGGACTGGGCCTAAGAGAGTGAGAGAGGACTTTGGTTCCTCAGACAGTGGGGCTGGCCTGGAGGGGACTCATGACCCTCTGACCCTCACCTCCAGCTTACACGTGCCTTGGGAAAAATCGGGACCTGGTTTCCTCACTGGAAGAAGAGGAACACAGCGCAGTGTGACCTCTAAACCACAAGAGGACAACCAGGGGGAACAGAGGCAAAAACCAGGGAAGGCCCTGGGCAGAGGGCCTGGGCTGGATGCACTGCCAGCCTGGGGCGAGGCACTAAACTGCACAGAACCCGTCACCACCACCACCACCCCCTACCACCTCCGCCGCCTTGCATCTCCCCTGAGTGCTGGATACACCTCGGGGGGCCCTCAGAAGACCACTACTGAGGCCAAGAGGACATCTCAGCCCTCCGGCCTCCGGGGTTCTTTGCCTCGCCTTCATTGAGCACATGTAGCCAGTAAACTCAGACTGCCTTCTGGACGATCTGATTTATTGGAAGGTTAGAGGGAAGATAATTGCTTCTTAGGATAAAGCAGACATAGGTAGATTCTGCTTTTCATGTAACGTGTGCTTGAGTTTGGGAGGCAGGGTGGGATGAAGTGGAAGGTTGGGATTGACATATACACACTGCGTGCATACGTGCATCCATGCTTCAGTCGTGTCTCACTCTTTGTGACCCTATGGACTGTAGCCTGCCAGGTTCCTCTGTCCATGGGATTCTCCAGGCAAGAATACTGGAGTGGGTTCCTCCAGGGGATCTTCTCAATCCAGGGACTGAACCTCCATCTCTCATGTCTCCTGCATTGGCAGGTGGGTTCTTTACCACTAGCGCCACCTGGGAAGCCCCATATACATGTTACTATGTATAAAATAGATAACTAATGAGAATGTACTGTATAGCTCAGGTAACTCTACTTGGTGCTCTGTGGTGACCTAAATGGGAAGCAAATCCAAAAAAGAGCAGATATGGGCATACATATGGCTGATTCACTTTGCTGTACAGTTTATACAACATTGTAAAGCACCTTACTCCAATAAAAATTAATTTTAAAAAGAGATGATACTTTAAGAATAATGCCTGTCAATGGATTCCATGCCTGCCTTAACCCACTGGTACGCTAGCTCCTCACCCCTCTGATTGGGGCACCTGGTGGAGCATTAGTTGGTTAATAAATATCCCAACTCCCTCTCCCTTGGGCTTCCCTGATAGCTCAGTTGGTAAAGAATCTGCCTGCAGTCCAGGAAACCCTGGTCCAATTTGCTGGGTCGGGAAGATCCCCTGCAGAAGAGATAGGCTACCCACTCCAGTATTCTTGGGCTTCCCTTGTGGCTCAGCTGGTAAAGAATTCGCCTGCAATGCGGGAGAGACCTTGGTTCGATCCCTGGATTGGGAAGATCCCCTGGAGAAGGGAAAGGCTACCCACTCCAGTATTCTGGCCTGGAGAATTCCATGGACTACAGTCTATGGAGTTGCAGAGTTGGACATGACTGAGCAACTTTCACTTTCACTTTCTCTCACCCTTGTGTAAGACTAACCCTGAGGTGCATGGTTCATGCATTCTCCCTAGAATTCCCTGGGAATTGGGGTCAGGCCTCACCAGCCCACAGGGATAACTGGCTTCCCAGATCGTGCTTTACTGGTTGCCTTCCCTTCCCAGCACGTACCCCCACCCTCCTGCTGGCCGTTGTCCACCTCGCAAGTTAGTCACCTGCATCAGCATCCTTGTCTCAGAGTCAGCCTCCTGAGAGCCTGAACCGAGACCCATATACCTGCGCACAAAATCCTGGCTCCTCCTATCTAGGCAGCAGTGTTTCCCCCTTTACCTTCTGAGTGGAAAGTCTCCCCAGACTCCTTAGAGAGAAGCCAGGCTGTCTTCCAAGGCTAAGGTCAAGCAGTCTTCATAATACTGGGGGTGGAGAACATGTAGTTAAGGTCGGGGTATTTTCTTCTTTTATCCTGAAGAGAAGGGAAACTGACCACACTCCCTGGAACATGCCCCACCATCCACTCCCTTGTCGGCTCTGCTGCCTGTCCAGAAAGGGAAGTGAGGGGCAGGCAGAGACCCAGGAGAAAACCCCACTGTCTGAACTTCTGGCCTTTGGAAGACAGATTGGGCCCAGAGAGTTGACAGAGTCCCCAAGTCACCGCATTTACTGTGCACAGGACCTCATGTTCTGTGATGGAAAGAAGGGCAGCAGGCATCGTAAATCACGGGGAGTGTGCATGGCCGCCTCTGGGTCGGGGCTTGGAGATGCAGCCGTCTGTCAAGCAGGAGGCCAGGCCGTGGGCCCCCTCACTGAGCCTTGGCGAAGAGGAGGGCTACTGAAGTGAGAGGGTTCTGCTCTTCCTTCAGACGCCCTTGAGAATCAGAGAAGCTGGGAAAAACACATCAAAATCTCCTGAATAATGTTTTTCTGAATTTGGCAAAGATGAACTAGGATTGGCCATGTGAGTAGGGAGAGCCTTTTACTTTTATTTTTTACCTTTTTTAAAACAGTGCAAGTGAGGTCTGTCAGTCGTGTCCGACTCTTTGCAACCCCACGGACTGTAGCCTATCAGGCTCCTCCGTCCATGGGATTTTCCAGGCAAGAGTGCTGGAGTGGACTGCCATTTCCTTCTCCAGGGGATCTTCCCGACCCAGGAACCGAACCCGGGTCTCCCGCATTGCAGGTAGACGCTTTAGGGTATAATTAATTGCTTTACAACGTTGCGTTAGTTGCAGCTGTAAAATGAAGTGAATCAGCCATATGTATACATATATCCTATTCCTCTTCAACCTCCCTCCCACACCCCCTCCATCCCACTCTTCTGGGTCATCACTCCTAGGCATATACCCTGAGAAAACCATAATTCTACAGATAGATATACCGTTGTGTTCATAGCAGCACTAACCACAGTAGCCAGGATGTGGAAGCAGCCTAAATGCCCATCAACAGATGAATGGAGAAAGAAGACATGGTCCATATATGCAGTACTCAGGCTGTTTATGGCTGAGGAATATTATTCAGCCATAGAAAGGAATGAAATTGGGCTATTTGTAGAGATGTGGATGAACCTAGAGCCTGTCATGCAGAGTGAAGTACGTCAGAAAGAGAAAAACAAATATAGTATATTAATGTATATATGCGGAGGGCCTTTTTGTTAATAAATAAAGCAAAGTCTCCAAAATTCTTGTGGCTGTTAGAAGCTTCTCTTGTGTGTCTTGAAGCAGACTGAAATAAAGAGATGTTGAGGACAGCCCAGCTTTCGTATTTAAAACTGGCTATTAAAATGGAGGGGCTCCCCAGGTGGCATTAGTGGTAAAGAACCTGCCTGACAAGGCAGAAGACCTAAGAGATGCAGGTTCAGTCCCAGGGTTGGGAAGGTCCCCGGGTGGAGCTCATGGCAATCCACTCCAGTGTTCTTGCCTAAAGAATCCCATGGACAGGGGAGCCTGGCAGGCTACAGTCCATAGGGTCGCAAAGGGTCAGACACAACTGAAGTGACAGCGTGCATGCTTTAGAGTGAAAGCATTCTAACCCAGTACAAGAGGTAGGATGTGTGTGGGTATGTGTGAGCCCAAAGACAGATGCTGGAAGAAAATGCATGGAGGTGAGGGCAAGTGGACAGATAAGGTGCTCTCGTGGAATCCGTTGTGCCCCCCGAGTTATATTTCCTGTAATGCTATTTTGTTTGTAGTTTTCTTTGTTGCTCATGAACTGCCAGGGTAGGAACAACGTTTTGGTTGCTAAGCGCATGTCCAACAAGAAACCAAAAAGTGAAAGGAAACATGGAGGCCTCCCTGTGTTTGAGATCACTGCTTGCTGGTTTTCTGGTGACCAGTAGTCACAGAAGGGCTGGGAGGGAGAATAAACTGGCACCGTCGTATAGGAGGGGCCAGCATCTCCCCAGCTTGCTTGTGACCCTGTTCTGTGTGTGTGTCCTCACGTGGATAACTGTGAGCAGCCTGTCATCCTAGCCTTGGTGGGAGCCTGTTCCCAATTCATTATTTCACTCTCCTCCAGGAGCAAGCCAAGGGAAAGAGTATGCCCAGAAGCAGACTGTTCCAGGTTTTCTGAAAGGTCACGGCCACTTTTTTGCTGGTTGCTCCCATCTCAGCAGAAATGCTCCGGTGTCCCTCCTTGTTCCTCGAACGAGGGCTTCTCGCTGACTCCATTTCTTTGAGATGAAACTTGCCTCCGGGTCCAGTAATATTGACGGCCGACTTGGCCACAAGACAGAGGACCCTGTGTTCTTAATTATTTCTGGATGAGAAGTCCCTCAGGCAAGTGGAGATGCAGGGCCAGGCTGGCTAGGTGGGGCAGGCCCCAGTGTGCAGTGGATTGTACAAGCGGAGAGATAATTAAATTAAGAGCGCCAGGTGCAGGCATTGAAAGATAACCATGGGTGTTAATTATGCAGCCCAGCTTCACAGGCCAGCATTAGGGGAGGAAGTGCCAGGGGTCTGTCTGTCACGTGGTAGCTCGAAGGGCTTGGGGGAGAGACATTCATGGTTTCTAGAGAATTTGCCAAGGGCTGCCTACTTGGGATTCTGGTGGAGCTGGGATTATGTATGAGTTGGAGTGTGTGCCTTTTTTTTTTTTTTTTCTATTTCACACTGAGCCAAGGAGTTCCTTTGGTATATAGGATGGGGAGGAGGTCTTTGGTCTGCATAGAAATGTGAGTGTAGAGGGGAGAATGGTGGTGTATGTTTTTTCTGGTTTAGGCACTTCTGGCAGTATTTATTCACTCTGATTCGAAATGAGTTTGGTTATAGGAGTCTGGGGCCATGTGTCCTCAATCATAGGCAAGGTGATACACCTCATGGTGGCCTGTGACACAGCCATCAATGGGTGTGGACTCTGAAGTGGCTGTGTGTGTGTGTGTGTGTGTGTGTGTGCGCGCGTGCACACGCGCCAAGTCGCTTCAGTCATGTCCTACTCTTTGCAACCCTATAGACTATAGCCTACCAGGCTCCTCTGTCTGTGGAATTTTCCAGGCAAGAAAACTGGAATGGGTTGCTGTGCCCTCCCCCAGGGGATCTTCCCAACCCAGGGATTGAACCCACGTCTCTGACATCACCTGCCTTGGCAAGCGGTTCTTTACCACTAGCAAAGACAGACCCTGCATATTGAACAAGAGAAGCCAGACCTCATGATCCGTTCTGCTTGATTCCATTCTGGTGCAAGTTCTGGATTCGGTTAAACTGGATGTCGGGTCTGGGCTGCACCAGGGAAACTACAGAGTGATGGGATTGTTCCATTCCTTTCTTGGACTGGGGTTGAGTTACGTGGAGGTAAACCTGCTTCAGAATACAATGGACGTGCACTTAAAATCTCTGCATTTCATTGCATGTAAGTTACTCCTCAATGAAATAAATGGGAAAAGACCTTCCAAAGCTGTGCCCTGTCATGGGTTTGGAACTCTAATCAGTCTCTCTCAGATTCCATGTTTGTCTGGTTCTTACCACGCAGCCTCCCCCTGTTCACTGAGTCACTCAGAATAGCCTTTTGTTAGATGGGAGCAGAGTCCAGCACAGGATGGCAAACTAAAGCCCCCAGGGCAAATCCATTCACCCCCTCCTCCATGTATATAAAAACAGTCCTACGGGAACACACCCATTCACATCAGCTGCAGAGACTCCTGGTCCACAAGCTTGAAATATCAACTCTCTGTCGCTTTCCAGAAAAGGTTTGCAGCAGCTCGGTCTAAAAGATCCTTTCTTTCTGGAACTCTTCACTTGATCCCTGTGTGGGCAGAGGTTTGGGACAGAGAACGCTGGGGAGTCAGGTATAGATGTCGCCATTTAGACCAGTGGTGTCTTGTCCCCTGGAGTTTGCTGGGCATGCGTGGTGCCAGTGATGAGCAGTGGAGTACAGTTTGGCCTATATAAAGTTTAAAAAAAGTTTCCTGTGTTGCTGTTGTTAAGGAGGGAGAAATAAATAAGGCCTGGAAGCTGTCCATAGCCAGAGCAAGACTCCTGTTTCAAACCCTCTGCCTTTGCCTGTGGGCTTTCCGGATGGTTCAGCGGTGAAGAATCCACCTGCAATGCAGGAGACTCGGGTTCTATCCCTGGGTTGAGAAGATCCCCTGGAGGAGGAAATGGTAACCCACTCTAGTATTCTTGCCTAAAAAATCCCGTGGACAGAGGAGCCTGGTGGGCTACAATCCATGGGGTCACTAAGAGTCAGACACGATAGTTTATACCACAGCCTTTGCCTGTAAGTTATCCCTGCAGGGAAAATAAAGCTCAACCGGCTGATTCTGAGCAAAGTACACATGGTCTGGGCGAGACCTGATCAATGTGATTGGCAAGGTTTATTCAGTAAATGAAGGAACACAATTGAACAAATGAGCTGGTATCAAAATGTAGGTTTGGATCTCGGGCTCTATGAGCCACTTTGCTGAAGATGCTGTTTCTGTTGTTGGTGGCAAGAATACATGGAATAACTGTACAAAAAAGATCTTCACGACCCAGATAATCATCATGATGTGATCACTAATCTAGAGCCAGACATCTTGGAATGTGAAGTCAAGTGGGCCTTAGAAAGCATCACTACGAACAAAGCTAGTGGAGGTGATGGAATTCCAGTTGAGCTGTTTCAAATCCTGAAAGATGATGCTGTGAAAGTACTGCACTCAATATGCCAACAAATTTGGAAAACTCAGCAGTGGCCACAGGACTGGAAAAGGTCAGTTTTCATTCCAATTCCAAAGAAAGGCAATGCCAAAGAATGCTCAAACAACCGCACAATTGCACTCATCTCACATGCTAGTAAAGTAATGCTCAAAATTCTCTAAGCCAGGCTTCAGCAATATGTGAACCGTGAACTCCCTGATGTTCAAGCTGGTTTTAGAGAAGGCAGAGGAACCAGAGATCAAATTGCCAACATCTGCTGGATCATGGAAAAAGCAAGAGAATTCCAGAAAAACATCTATTTCTGCTTTATTGACTGTGTGGATCACAATAAACTGTGGAAAATTCTGAAAGAGATGGGAATACCAGACCGCCTGACCTGCCTCTTGAGAAATCTGTATGCAGGTCAGGAAGCAACAATTAGAACTGGACATGGAACAACAGACTGGTTCCAAATAGGAAAAGGAGTACGTCAAGGCTGTATATTGTCACCCTGCTTATTTAACTTATGTGCAGAGTACATCATGAGAGATGCTGGACTGGAAGAAACAGAAGCTGGAATCAAGATTGCTCGGAGAAATATCAGTAACCTCAAATATGCAGATGATACCACCCTTATGGCAGAAAGTGAAGAGGAGCTAAAAAGCCTCTTGATGAAAGTGAAAGAGGAGAGTGAAAAAGTTGGCTTAAAGCTCAACATTCAGAAAACGAAGATCATGGCATCTGGTCCTATCACTTCATGGGAAATAGATGGGGAAACAGTAGAAACAGTGTCAGACTTTCTTTTTTGGGGGCTCCAAAATCATTGCAGATGGTAACTGCAGCCATGAAATTAAAAGACGATTGCTCCTTGGAAGAAAAGTTATGACCAACCTAGATAGTATATTCAAAAGCAGAGACATTGCTGACTAAGGTCCGTCTAGTTAAGGCTATGGTTTTTCCTGTGGTCATGTATGGATGTGAGAGATGCACTGTGAAGAAAGCTGAGTGCCGAAGAATTGATGCTTTTGAACTGTGGTTTTGGAGAAGACTCTTGAGAGTCCCTTGGACTGCAAGGAGATCCAACCAGTCCATTCTGAAGGAGATCAGCCCTGGGATTTCTTTGGAAGGAATGATGCTAAAGCTGAAACTGCAGTACTTTGGACACCTCATACGAAGAGTTGACTCACTGGAAAAGACTCTGATGCTGGGAGGGATTGGGGGCAGGAGGAGAAGGGGACGACAGAGGATGAGATGGCTGGATGGCATCACGGACTCGATGGACGTGAGTCTGAGTGAACTCCAGTAGTTGGTGATGGACAGGGAGGCCTAGCACGCTGAGATTCATGGGGTCGCAAACAGTCGGACACAACTGAGCGACTGAACTGAACTGAAACTTCCTTTTCTGCTTTACCTTTTCTCCAGGAATGCTCGTGAGCAGGCTGGAACTCTGAGGGGCTTGGTAATGTGGTACACGAGGCTCCAAGCAGAGTCTTTCTTCATTTTGCAGTTATTCTGTGCTTCCTCCATCTACCTGTTTCCTTCTTTTGCCATTACCAGAAAGAGTTAGGTTTTGGGGAAGAGGGATCAATTGTTATTATTTTTTTAATGAGAACAACCAAATGTGATCAGTATCACCTAAGCTTGAGAAACAGATCTCTGGTCTCCCTAAGAAAGAAGAGTGTGTGTGTGTGTGTGTGTGGGGGTGTGTGTCTGTGTGTGTGTGAGGAGCTAATTACAGACCCCAAGAGTCCACCTAATTGGGGACTTAAGAAATCATATCAGTGCCTTAGTGGTACATTAGACTGTCCCTTGATTACAGTGGTTACTGTGAGCTGCTGCTGCTGCTAAGTCACTTCAGTCGTGTCCAACTCTGTGTGACCCCATAGACGGCAGCCCACCAGGCTCCCCCGTCCCTAGGATTTTCCAGGCAAGAATACTGGAGTGGGTTGCCATTTCCTTCTCCAGTGCATAAAAAAGAAAAGTGAAAGTGAAGTCGCTCAGTCGTGCCCGACTCTTAGCGACCCCATGAAATGCAGCCTACCAGGCTCCTCCTTCAATGGGATTTTCCAGGCAAGAGTACTACTGTGAACAGGTGGGGCATAATTGTTAGAACTGGAAAATTACTGTCTAATGGAGAGCATTTCAGAGACAAGCCGATGAGTCATGGGTGGTAGATTCATGCTCCAGAGTGGAGCAGTACCGACTTGATCACGTGTCCTGGGCCCTCAGGTGGGCCCCATTCTTTTTGTTATGGGTGTGTACGTAGAGCCTCCTATGTGTTGGGCACCGTGTTTTACTTCATTAGAAGTGAGGGGCTCCGGGGTATGTGCTTACACCCACACACCTCTCACTTACGTTTATTAATTGGAGGATAGTCATGGATTATCAGGGGCTTGACAGAACTCAGCCAACCACTGCTTCTGCTGCATGGTAGTGTCAAAAATAATGAAGTCTCTGTGAAAGTCTCCTTTCCTCCCTGGGGCCACTGCACCTGACTACAGCAATAGCAACAATGGCCACAACACACACACACATACACATACACACACACATACCCCATAATCTGATAGATTTTTCCTATAGCTTCAGATATACACTTGGGGTTTGGGGAGAATACGATTTTTCATATTTTATAAAATAGTTTTTGTTAGTATTTGTTAGTGTTCTTATAGAATTGCTAACAGTAACCCTGTAATGCAGATGCTGGCTAGGTCGCATTGAATATGCATTAATTCATCTCAATGGGGCAGGTTGTCATTTGCCAGGTGCCATCCTTGGGGCTAGGGAGTAGTTAATGAGCAAAACCAAACCCAGTTCTTGCCCACAGGGAACTCACAGAATCGTAGAGCAGATAACTGGTCATCAAATAATATTCAAGTATCTGTTTGCCTGTTTACTATTGCACAATATTGTAAGTGACATGAGATCACACAGTGCGTTTGGTGTCAGGAGGGGTTCATAGAAAAGAAAGTGACCCTGGAGTTGGAACCTACAGAAAGGATATTGACCAGGTGAAGGTTGATGGAGGTTGTGTAAAGGCCCTGGGGTCCAAAGGAGCAGGGCATGTTGGAGGATTTGAAAGAAGACTGCAGGGTGGGTAGGTGGGAGAGGGGTGCCACATAAAGCTGGGGGCTTGGTAGTGACCCAGCAATGCAGGTCTCCCGGGGTCCTGTGCAGGAGGCAAACTGGAGTCCAAGAACAGCAGGAGCTGCAGTGGTGCTTCTGGAGGTGGAATCACATTTGGAGAAGGTACATTTGGAGTCACCTTTGGAAGGATCCCTCCAGCCAGTGCCTGCTGTGGATCAAAAGGGAAGACCCAGCTGTAACACTGATTTTCTGCATGTCTGTTCTTTTTCTCTCACTTTTTCTCTGAATGGTGGGCCTCTAGGCTGATTCAGCGTGAGCAGAAGGATGGACCAGGGGTACTTATTAAAGGAAGGGTGGTTGGAATATTCTGGAATGGTATTCCCTGGGACCTGCAATGAGTAGGATTACCAGGTACCAGCATTAATGGGTGAAACAGGTAGGTGTGGTGCCGACAGGTAAACCGAAGTCTGATATGACTCCATCTGCCATTGGAAGGACTGATGCTAAAGCTGAAACTCCAATACTTTGGCCACCTGATGCAAAGAGCTAACCCATTGGAAAAGACCCTGATGCTGGGAAAGATTAAAGGCGGGAAGAGAAGGGGATGACAGAGGATGAGATGGTTGGATGGCATCACTGACTCAATGGACATGAGTTTGCGTAAACTCCGGGAGTTGGTGGTGGACAGGGAGGCTTGGCATGCTTCAATCCATGGGGTCTCAAAGAGTCGGACATGACTGAGTGACTGAACTGGACTGAACTCAACCAAATCTTGGCTGTGAAGGTTAAGTTCCTGTTTTAAACCGGGTTTTTCCTTTGGTGTCCAGAATAAAGCATTAAGAGGTTTTCCTTGGCAGCCAACCTTACAGGACAGAGCACTGGGAAATGATTTCTGACTCTTTGTAATTAAGAACCAGGCTAAAATCACAATAGGTTAAGACATCTGGGTGATGAGGAGACCCAGTGGGGGTAGGGGAGGGGAGAAGTATAGGCATGCTTGACTCAGTGTCTTGCATGGATGTTGCCTGTTCTTAATATTAGATCCACTGTTGCCATCAGGAGTGTGCTGCCTTGCTCTCTCACGCCTTATATTCATCCGTCCCTTCATTCAGTCCAGCCTTTCAGCAGGTGTTTATTGAGAGCCTGTTATGCTGTGTTGTATTGTGCTGTGCTCAATCGCTTCAGTCGTGTCCAACTCTTTTGCGACCCCATGGGCTGTAGCCTGCCAGGCTCCTCTGTCCATGGGGATTCTCCAGGCACGAATACTGGAGTGGGTCGCCATGCCCTCCTCCAGGGGATCTTCCCAACCCAGGGATCAAATCCATATCTCTGGTGTCGCCTGCATTGCAGGCAAGTTCTTTACCCACTGAGCCACCTGGGAAGCCCGAGCACATATTATACCAGGCATTATTACAGGTGTTAGAGATGTAATAGGGAGCAAAGCTACCTTCTCATGTTTCTAAAGCTTACATTCTGGCTGGCGGAGGTGATTAAGTTAAAAAAAGAAAAAGAATAAATAAATGCATTGTCTGGAACATGGGGATAAGAGCTAATTGGAAAAATAAAACAGGAATAGGGGATGGAGAGAGGGATGGGGAAGATAGTCCCGGAAGGCCTCTCTGAGGAGACGCTGCTGAGCCAGGATGGGAGCAGAGGGCATAGACTGTGTGGATGACCAGGAAGCTGGAGCAGCAGGTGCAAAGGTCCTATGGCAGGGGATGGTTTCATCACTTAAATGATGCCCTCCTTGTTCATCCGTAGTGTGAGAAGGAGGGAGGAGGCTTGCATGGCTTGGGGAGTGCTCTCTGCTCTCTATGTGGCGAGCTTCTGTTATTGTAGAACCACAAATGCTTAACACAGGAGTGAGCCCTCTTCTGGGTGATGGAGGTGAGATGTGCTGAGAGATTGGCAGCCACTCTTTGTTTTCTTTCTTTGTTCCTTGGGGCTCTGGTTCCACATCCCTCCCACTAGTTTCCACCACTGAGGTTAGCAGCTATTCCTCCTATACAAGGAGAAGGTTCCCAGAAGAAATTTCTTGAGAGTTTTAGCAAGTCAAAGCACGGTTGTGACTCCTTTCCGACAATCTCAAGATTGACAAAAGTCCCCATTTGTCTAGTGACCTGGAGGGGCAAGTGTCCAGGTGGACACGTGACACAGAAAGAAGCAATGAGACTTGACGTGCCGAAGTAGAAATGGAAGGAAAGACATTTTTGGAGGCAATGAAACCACCCAGGTGACATTTGAGGTGTCTGTTCTGCCTTCGACAGATGATGTCCCTGTCCCAAGCATCTCATCTGACAGTTCCTCGGACATCCGCCAAGTGCCGGGTCTCTGCTGGGGGCCTGGCAGCATTCTTCACGGTGTCTGCTCTTAGTAAACACGTCAGCGATTTGTGTGATTCACTCCACGTGCATAAAGGCTATGGTTTGGCTGATCAATCAGGATGCCGGGGCCCACAAATGCAGGAGAAAATGCCATTTCTCATCCGTGGGTGGGAACACGGAAACCAAAGCTTTCTCCCCCACAGGTCCATTACACAGTGAACGATCAGAGTCCCTGAGAAGTCCCAGAAGCTGGATTACTGTTGGTGATGATAACATGATCAATTAAAGTCATGTAGGAGTTTGTCTAATTTACCCCAGTGGGAGGAAGACAGAAAATGGTTTTGAAGGAAAAGAGAGTGAGTCCTTTTTTTTTTTTTTTTTTTTTACACCTGAGAGTCATAGTGATTAAACTTAATCACTGATCTTTTTAGGGGAGAACCTGGAGAGGCTGTTACCTCTGCTCTAGGAGGTGGACATGCGACGTGGACTCACGGGTCCTTCCTTTTCAGCAGCCACCCAGGGCCCCAGGGTCACCAGTGTTTCTGTGCAGCGTCCCTCCCTCTCACCTTTTCAGGCAATGTAGAAACGTAGAAGTCTTATCTAAGACAAGATAACTAAAGTACACAAATGTGGAGGGGAAAGAGAGAGGGTTTAATTACAGCTCCCCTCCATCACTTGTTCTGACTTTTTCTACCCAGAAACCAAGCTGTGGACAAACACAGCATATTGGGCCCAAGAGGATCAAGCCAGTGCTCCGATACACTCACTCAGGCGGCTGCCCCACGTCTCTGCGGCAAAGCCTGCAAAATTGTGAGCGTTCAGCTCTTACCATTACCACGGACTCGGCTGCCAAAACCTATTTTCCATCCATTTCTGACAGAGGCTTCTGTTTAAATAGAGAGTGGGAAGAGAGATGATGTCTTTTCAAAGTGATCCCAGCCCAGTTCTCTGAGAGCAAGTGGTAAAGTCACCAAGTCCAATCGGGCTGAATTGATTGATCTTCTTTGGCAGCCCTGATCAGCATCCTCCCAGGAGGCTGGGCTATAAATGGGAGGTAATCATGATGAGATACTTATTTCTCTGGATACTGCTTGGCTAATCCAGTCTGTTTCCAGAGATATTATCCCTTCAGACAGCCGCTATTCCATTGCTGGTCTTGAGTTCTTTGTTTAACCCTGTACTCAGGAAGAGAAATCTGTGGGTATTTTGAATGCAGCCAGATGCAGAGAAGATATGGGAGGCGCCCACTCTCCTGTAACATTTCTCTATGGAAGCCGAGGGTCTTTTTTTTTTTAACTTCCACCTGGACAAAGATGGAATGTCCTGTGAAATGACCTAATTGTGTACTTAACGTACATGGAATAGTCAATTCACATGCGGGCATCACATGCCCATGATGATAAGTGCGCATGTATGTATTGACGTCCTATGTTTATACGTGGAATCTATGGAGCTTCTAGTTGCATTTTACCTGCTTTGTCTGATCTGCTGGGTTAGGGGAAACTTGATGTGTTTGCATGACCTCCTCATCACCTCTGCTGACTCCTGGGTAGAAACTTGGAGAACCATTTGCCTCCTGTCCTGTTTTATCCACCGACTGCTTCCACCCCTAAGCTGAAAGCTTTCTTCAGGCGTTGCTTGTTAATTTCCTATGATCTCAGCACTTTCACCCATTCAGTGCTTTGTCTTCACTTTCCTTCGTGATTGGTCAGACTTCAAGGTTTCACCCAGTTTGAGACAGTGTTCTCATTCATCTCTCTGCTTTCCCACTCCTCACAGCATGCTTAATACACAGTCATAAATCAAATGATTTAATTTGGTTTGTCCTTCCCCAAATGGCCAGTGGTTCTGTTGACCTTATCGAGGGGAGAGGGGACTGTCCCTGATCCGAGATTGTAGCCCACACCATCACAGGCATCTTCTGCTTTAAATCACCTCATGATATATATCACAACCTCTGATATCAGGTATTTATTTGTTCATTTTTTCTTGTCCCCAGTATAAGCTCTAGGAGAGTGGGGAATTTATTTTGTTTATAGCTGAATTTCCAGTTTAGGACTGTGTCTACTATAGCAGATATCCAGTACATTTTTGTTCAATGAAAATATAATAGCTACTTGCAAAGATAGAAAACAAACTTACAGTTTCCAAACAGGATAATAGATTTGGGGGGGGGGGATAAATTAGGAATTTGGGATTAACATATGTACACTACTATATATAAAATAAACAACAAGGACCTACTGTATAGCACAGGAAACTATACTCAATATCTTGTAATAACCTATAATGGAAAGGAATCTGAAAAAGAGTATGTGTGTGTGTGTGTGTGTGTGTGTGTGTGTGTGTGTGTGTGTGTGTGTGTGTATATATACATTTGAAATTTTAAAAAGTGAAGGACAGTACTAGACACTACCAGTGAAGGACAGTACCAGAATTGAAGCCAAAAAATATGTTGATTTTGGTTTGTCAAGGATTTTGACAAGGGTGCCAAGACTATACAATGAGTAAAGGAAAATCTTTTCAAAAAATAGGAAAAGTGGATATCCACATGCAAAAGAATGAAGTTGGACCTCTACTTTATACTACATACAAAAATGAACTCAAAAAGGATCAAAAACCTAAAGGTAAGACCTAAAACTATGAAACCCCAGGAAGAAAACATGGGGCAAAATCTTCACAACACTGGATTTGACATTGATTTCTTGGATATGACACCAAAAGCAGAGGCAAGAGTAAAAATATTAACAGATACATTGAAACTATGCATCTGAGGACACAGTTGAGTAAAAAGGCAACCTACAGAACAAAATAAAATACTTGCAAATTATATATGTGGATATTACTATCCAGAATATATAAAGAACCCCTAGAAATCAACAGTAAAAAAACAAACCACCCAATTGAAAAATGAGCAAAGGACTTAAATAGACATTTCTCCAGAGACCATATACAAATGGCCAACAAGCATATGGAAAGGTGCTCAATATCACAGATCATTAGGGAAATGCAAATCAAAGCCACATTGAGATACCTCCTCTTACCCATTAGGATGCCTGCTGTTAAAAACAAAAAAGAAAAGAAAAGCAGAGCATAAGTGTTAGTGAGGATATGTAAAAATTAGCGCCCTGTGTGCTGTTGGTGGGCTTGAAAAATGGTGCAGCCACTGTGGAAAACAGTCTGGAGGTTCCTCGCAGATTAAAAATAGAATTACCATATGATCCAGCAGTCCCACTCCTGGGCACATATTCAAAAGAATTCAAAGCATGCTCTCAAGAAGATATTTATACATGCATGTTCATAGCAATGTCATTCACAATAGCCAAAAGGTAGAAGCCAGCAAAATGTCTAGTTGTGAATGAATGGAAACGCAATGCGTGTACCTGTACAGTGGAATATTATTCTGCCTTAAAAAGGAAGGAAGCTCTGACATCTGCTACAACACAGAAGAACCTTGACCACATGATGCTAAGAGAAATAAACAGTCATAAAGAGATTAAGAGTATGTTTTCCCTTACGTGATGTACTCTAGAATAGTCACACTAATAGAAATAAAGCAGAATGGTAGTGGCCAGGGGCTGGCGGAGAGGAGGTCTTTGACAGGGTCAGGGTTTCAGTGTTGCAAGGTAAAAAGTAGTCTTAGAGATCTGTTGAGTAGCAATGGGAATAAACTTCACGCTTCTGAACTGTACAGTTAAAAATGTTTAAGATACATTTTATGCAATGTGCATTTTGCCACAATTTAAAAAGTCACCCATAGTTCCAGTCTAGAATTGACCACTCGCAATATTTCGGTGAGTAATTATGTTAGGTCTATAGATTTTTCTTTCCTATGTGCACGAATGTAAATATGTGCACATGTGAACACACATAAATCATTCATTGGGTTGACCTGGATGGGTTGTAGCATATGGAAAGGGGCAGATGGAAGGAGAGCAGACAGAGAGGTAGTTGAGTCATGATGGGGAAACCCAGCTTTGCTCTAGGGATTAGACGGTGAGAATGCTGAAGAGCTGCAGGGGGTCAGAGCAGGAAGAGTTTGCAAAGGAGGGGGCATCTGAGTTGGGTTTTAAAGTATCAGTAGGAGTTTTACAGGCATAGAAGAAGGATCAATGCACTCCAGGAAGAGGAGAAGGCTGTGTGGCGTTCAGGAGCAGTGAAGAGGTCTGTGGATGCTGTGGAGTATTGGGACGGGACAGGCAGTGGTGGGACTGAGCCTGAACAAGGTAACTTGGGCCCCGTTTGGGGGCTTCAGTCTTCTAGCTGTCAGGGAGGTGCCCCACAGGTATTCTTCTTTTTTTTTTTCATAATGAAAATGACATTGTCTGCAACAAAAAAGATCCCCAGGAATCAGAGGTCCATATAGTTAAAGCTGTGGTTTTTCCAGTAGTCATATACGGATGTGAGAGTTGAACCATAAAGAAGGCTGAGCACTGAAGAATTGATGCCTTCAAATTGTGGTGCTGGAGAAGACTCTTGAGAGCCCCTTGGACAGCAAGGAGATCAAACCAGTCCATCCTAAAGGAAATCATCCCTGAATATTCATTGGAAAGACTGATGCTGAAGCTAAAGTTCCAGTACTTTGGCCACCTGATGTGAAGAACTGACTCATTGGAAGAAACCCTGATACTGGGAAAGATTGAGGACAAGAGGAGAAGGGGGCAACAGAAGATTAGATGGTTGGATGGCATCACTGACTCAGTGGACATGAGTTTGAGCAAATTCTGGGAGATAATGAAGGGCAGGGAAGACTGCTGTGCTGCAGTTCATGGGATTGCAAAGAGTTGGACACAACTAAGTGACTGATCAACAACAGGAACCAGTCGTCACCACAGAAGCTGCACAATAGCCCTTGAAGGTGACCATCTACTTCTCTGAAAGAGGAAATTACCAGCTCTTGGTGCTCCCAGAGGGTTGAATGTGTGTGGGTTCACTGAAAGGATAGTCTCCTTTTAGGGCTGCTGTTCAAATCTATATATTTTTTAAATTGACTTTTATTGGCATATGGTTGATTTACAATGTGGTGTTAGTTTCTGCTGTACAACAAAGTGAATCAGTTGTACATATACACACACTTTTTTAGATTCTGTTCTAATGTATGTCATTTCAGGGTATTGAGTAGAGTTCTCTGTGCTATACAGTAGATTCTTATTAGTTATCTATTGTAGATACACAGAACCCAATCTTTATTTTTAAATTAACTTTTATTGAAATATAGTTGCTTTATAATGTCCTGTTAGTTTCTACTGTACAGCAAAATGAATCAGCCACCTGTATACATATATCCCCATTTCTATGCTTTAAAGTAGACCAAGCAGTGAGTCTACAGGATATAATAACCTTTGTCATCTGGAATTGTGCTACCTAATAGAGATATAATGCAAGACACATATGTACTTTTACATTTCTAATAGTTACGTTAAATAAAGTAAAAGAATAGGTGAAATCACCTTTAATCTTTAACCCGCTTTATTGCTTGTTGAAATAGTATTATTTCCACATGTAATCAATATAATCACTAATGAGGGATTTGCAATCTCTTTTTTATTCAAAATCTCCTGCACTTAAAATACTCACCAGCCCCAGTGGCAGCACTCAGGAGCCACATGCAACGGGGGACAGCAGGTCAAGAACTCACAGTGGTTTAGGAGAAATAAGTAAGAGCAGTGCATTTGCTAACCCTTTGATTGGAATAAAACGTGATCAGGATTGGCACCCTCTTTAGAGATTGCTCACAGCACAGGTCACGTTACTTCCCTGGCATTTAGGAAGGTTTCAGCTGATGGAGTATAATTTTCACTGACGTGTTCGCTTGCCAGGATCATATGGTGTCTAAAAAATATGCAGTCATGTCAAATCATGGTAATTAGTGCCAGGGAAAGCTTGCCAGGGGTAGGCATGCAGAGTCCTCACCTCCCCTTGGCAACCCTGCATATGGATGTTCTTTTGCGTTTTCATCCCAGTCAACAGAACTGAATTCGGCATCAGGATACATCCACATGGATTGTGTTAGTAGGAATAGAATTGAATTTAGAGGAGAACTTGGCTGGGGTAAATGAGAAAGTGATCATTAATGTCAGTGTTCGAGGTAGCAACATGATACACTTTGATATCCACTGTATGTCATGTGTGCGTGTCAGCCCAACTCAACAGACTCAAGGCTTTCACTCAGGGTAAGCACATTCTACGCACTCTTCCAAATTTCCCTTATTCCCTTTCTTGCATATTTTTTAACATACAGATTTGGAACTCTTGAATCCTACATTATTTTTTTCTCATTAGCAAAATTTCTTCCGCAGGCCATATGTTTTTCTCCCCTCAAAATACAAATGATTTGTTTTTCCTCATAACCAGTTAGGTTCTTGCCAAAGGTATGAAATAATCATTTGAGATACAAATCTTGAGGCTCAGTCCTCCAAAGAAGATAACAAATTAGTTGGAAATTACTGCGTTTGGAAAGAAAAGGAGACCTGAACCCAGGAGTTTCTCAGTGTTTTCAAACTTTGAACAAAGCAGAATCCTAAAAACTTACTAGATAACAAACATTTTTTGTCTTCCAAGGAAGGACTGGCCTTGTCTTCATCTCTTATTTCATTTTACCTTGAAAATATGGGCCTTCTTCAAAATGAAGGTGATTATACAGGGAAAGATAGTGCTTTGTTTTTAAAAGTGATAGTTAAAGAGGTAAGGGAAACACGATGAAATTTCTCAAGTTGGAGGTTGGAGAAACCAAGAAGGCTGTTTGCATCTATTATGTAAGTTGGAAGCTGCAGATAAAGAATATAATTTGAAACTATCTTTGTGATGCTGAAAAGGCTGTTAATTCTTGATGCACTTTCATGAGAGCTTGAAGGAGTATTATAGCTCAGAAGCTTTGCTGTCTGAGGACCTCGGTCCACAGGAGGTGGTGAGATTGCAGGAGGAAGTGGTTGCTAATGGTTCGTGAGAAACCTGGCTCTTTCTCACATACAGAGGAAATTGACACCATTTTCTCATACCATTGCTTTAGAAGAATGTAACCTACCTTTCGGAATACTTAAGGCACTTTATGCTCCTTTCTCCTAAATCTTTCCTTTCTGCTTATTTCAAGAATTAGAGCCTTTTCTCTCACTGGTCATCATTTCCTTTGGGCTTATGATACAATTTCTAAGACTCCTAACTGATATGCATTCACTACTGAATTTAACATTTAAGTGCTATAATTTTTTTTCTTCTTCAAAACCCTTTTGGGATTTTAATTGGGGTTGTGTTGAATCTACAGTCAAGTTGGAGAGAACTGACATCTTAAGACTCATGAGTCTTCCAACAAATGAAGACGGTATATTTATTTAGGTGTTTAATTTCTCTCAGCAGCCTTTTGTCATTTTCAATATACAGATTTTGCACATTTGTCAGATTAATCCCAGATTTATCATGTCTTTATGCTGTTGTAAATGATGGTTCTTTTTAAACTTTTGAATTTTTGGTATCTCATTGTAATTTCAAGTTTTGATTGTTCATGTTTAGCATTTAAACTTTCAATAGATATTTGCTTATTGATCTTGTATTATCCTTCAGCCTGCTAAAGCAAATATTAATTCTAGTAGCTTTTTGTGTATTATTTTAGTTTTTCTTATAGAGGATCATGTTGTCTGCAATATATACAGATTTATTTTTTTTTCTCTTGATTTATTGCACTGGCTAGAGCTTCTGTAGTATTGAACAGAAATGGAGAGAGTGGCCATCCTTGTCTTGTTCTGTATTAGGAGGAAAGCACTCCAGTCTTGCAACATTTACTAAATGTAAACTATAGCATTTTTCAATATAGTGTTTATCAATGGAAGAAGTTCCCCTGTATTCCTAGTTAACTGAGGGTTATTTTTAAAATCAAGAATAATGTTAGACTTTGTTAGGTACTTTTTATGCACCTATTGAGATGATCATAAGATTTATTGTTTTAATTTGTTAATACAGTGAATTAACATTAATTGATTTTTGAATGTCAAACCAACCTTGAGTCTAAGATACATCTAACTTGGTCATGATATCTTATCTGTTTTACATATTTTGGGGTTCAATTTGCTAAAATTTTATTTATAATTTTGCATCTACATTTATGAGGGATATTAGTCTATCTTTGCTTATAATGTCTGTGTCTGGTTTTGGTAGGTAACAGATAATACTGGCCTCATAAGTTAAGCTGTATGGGAGCTGGAACAGTTTGTGTAGGCTTCATATTATTTCTTTCCTAAGTGTTTGATAGAACTTACCAGTGAAACCTTCTGGATTTAGAGTTTTTTACATACTAAAGTTTTTAACTAAATATTCAATTTATTTCATAGAGAACTATTAAAGTTATCTATTTCTTCTTGGATGAAATTTAGTAGCTTGTTTGTCAAAGATTTTGTTCATTTCATCTAAGTTGTCAATATATTGGTATCAAGTTGTTCATAATTTTTACTTGGTGTCCTATTAATATGTTTATAGAATCCATATTGATGACACTCCTCTCATTCCTGATCTGTAAATTTTATTGCCAATCTCTAGAAATAATTTTGGGTTTCAATAACTTTCTCTATTGCTCTTTTCTGTGTTTATTTTCTATTTAATTCATTATCATTCTGATCTGTATTATTTCTAACTTCTACTTAGTTTGAACTTAATTGTGTTTTTTTAAGCACCTAACTGAGGTATGACTGACATGCAGCTGCTGCTGCTAAGTCGCTTCAGTCGTGTCCGACTCTCTGCGACCCCATAGATGGCAGCCAACCAGGCTCCCCCATCCCAGGGATTCTCTAGGCAAGAGCACTGGAGTGGGTTGCCATTTCCTTCTCCAATGCATGAAAGTGAAAAGTGAAAGTGAAGTTGCTCAGTCATGTCCGACTGCTAGCGACCCCATGGGCTGTAGCCCACCAGGCTCCTCCATCCATGGGATTTTCCAGGCAAGAGTACTGGAGTGGGGTGCCATTGCCTTCTGCGGACATGCAGAAAGCTGTGTATATCAAATGTACGCAATTTGATGACACGGGAAACAAGGTACATCTGTGAAACCGCTATTACAATCCATGCCATGAGGACATCCATCACCTTCTGCCCTATTTATTTTATTGTTGTTATTTGTGTGATAAGAACACTTAATATAAGATTTATTGTTGTTGTTTAGTTGCTAAGTCATGTCTGACTCTTTTTGTGACTCCATAGACTGTAGTCCACCAGGAGCCTCTGTCCATGGGATCTCCCAGGCAAGAATACTGAAGTGGGTTGCCATTTCCTTCTCCAGGGGATCTCCTGACCCAGGGATTGAACCTGAGTCTCCTGCATTGGCAGGTGGATTCTTTACAGCTGAGCCACCAGGGAGCCCAACAGAAGATTTATCCTGTTAGAAAATTCCTTAGTGTAGAGTACTGTTAACTCTACACTCTGTGCTGTACAGCAGATCTCTAGAACTTATTCATCTTACACAATGGAAGCTTTGTGCCCTTTGAGTAATGCCTCCCTTTCTCCTCCCTGAGCCATGGGCAACCATGATTCTATTCTCTGCTTCCGTGAGTTTGATATAAGTGGTATCACATGGGACTTGTCCTGTGGTTGGCGTATTCCATTTAGTATCATTCAGTTGCCACAAATGGTGAGATTTCCTTCCTTTTTCAAGGTTGAATGATATTTCATTGTTTTCTGTGTGTGTACATATATGATATGTCTACATTTTCCTTACCCATTCATCTTTCAGTGGACATTTAGGTTGCTTCCTTGCTCCGGTTATTGTGAATAATGTGGTAATAAACATGGGAATGCAGCTATCTCTTCAAGATACTGACTTGAGTTCCTTTGAATATGCACTTAGAAGTGGGGTTGCTGGATCATATGTAGTTCTTTTGGGGATTACAACAAGCTAAAAAGCTTCTGCACAGCAAATCAACAAAATGGAAAGGCAGTCTGTGGAATGGGAGAAAATATTTGGTGACGATATATCTGAGAAAGAGTTAATATCCACAATATAAAGGAAACTCCTAAATGCGACAGCAGCCAAAGAACAAGACAAAACAAACAAACAAACTATGCAAATGACCTCATTTTAAAAATAGCCAGGGACTTCCCTGGCGGTCCAGTGGTTAAGACTCCACCTGCCAGTATAGGAGAGACTTGGGTTTGATCTGTGGTCAGGGAGGATCCCACATACCCTGGAGCACCCAAGCCCGTGGGCAACAACTATTGAGCCTGTGCTCTAGAGTGCAGGAGCTTCAGCTGCTGAGGCCCAAACGCCCTGGAGTCCATGCTCCACAAGAAGAGGAGCCCACTCACCACAACCAGAGAAAGCCTGTGTGGAGCAGTGAAGACCCAGCACCGCCAAAAATAAATAAATGCTACAAAAGAGGCAAGGGAACAGAATACACATTTCTCCAAAGATAGGCAGATGACCAGCAGGTATATGAAAAGGTGCTGAGCATCGCTAATCATCAGGGAAATGCAAATAAAAACCATGATGAGGTATCAGTCACACCTGTTAGGGTGGCTGTGATATAAACAAACAAGTAAATGCTGTCAAGGATGTCGAGAAAAGGGAACCTTTGTGCACTGTTGATGGGAATGTTATGTGATGAGACAACAGTGGAAAATAGTATGGAGGTTGTGTTCATTTCCTAATCTTCTCGAGGTGGACCCCAGAGTCACTGATCTGAAACATTTTTCAGCATAGATACATAGTGCTAGAGTTTCTTCTGTGTGACATTCCACAAAGTTTGATGTGTTTTCATTTTTGTGGGGTTCAAAATGCCCCCGGATTTCCCCTTTCATTCTTCTTTAACCTGTGGCTTATTTAGAAACATATCATTTTGCTTCCAAGTATTGGGTGATTTTTTACATATCTTTCTGTGGTCGATTTTTAATTTAATTCCGTTGTGGATGGGAAATAAACTTTGCATGACTTGATTCATTTTGCATTAATGAAGACTAGTTTTATGGCCCAGAATATGGCTTATTTTGATAAATGTGCTCTATGCTCTTGCAGAGAACATGCTTTCTGCCGTTGTTGTGTGGCATGATCCGTAAGTGTCAGTGAGGCCAAGCTGGTGGGTAGGATTGTTTCCGACCTCCTGACTTACTTTCTGGCTACTTGTTACGTTAATTATTGAGAGAGGGGTGTTGCAATATCTTCATTCTCTGTTTTATTTTAGATAGTTTCTGTTACTGTTATCTTTAAGATCTCCAACTTCTGAAGTGTTATCTGCCATTAATCCTGCCCAGTATATTTTCACCTCAGACGTTTTCATCTAGAAAATATTTTCATCTAGAGAAGCTCAATTTGGCCCTTGTTAGTATTTTCCTCATCTCTGTGTAACTTTTTGAACTTTGAAATGCGATATAGCAACTGTTTTAACATCCTTGTCTGCCAGTCCTAACATCTGTGTCAGTTTGGGGCTGATATTGACTGATGACTTTATCTCTTCACCTTGGGTCCTACTTTCTTGGTCTTTTGCACCACTGATGACCTTTCCCTGGTTATTTAGACACTGTGAGTTTTACCTGGCTTGGTGCTGGGAATTTTTGTATTTCCCTAGGACTTTCCTCTCGTTTTGACAAGCGGGGGCTACTCTCCAGCTGCGGTGTTCGGGCTTCTCATTGCAGTGACTTCTCTTATTCTGGGATCCAGTGATGTAACTTGGAAACCTGAATCTTTGTCTCAGTGTCTGCTCCTGCAGGAGCCCAGATGCAGGCCAGCAGCTGCGTGAGGATAACTGACAAACATCAGAGAATCAACTAAGGAAGAAATCCCTTTTTAATGTGATGTTATGAAAGAGAAGAGAAAGAATTTACTGCCTTAAAGCTCTAATCTAAAGATTAGACAGAAGCCTTGGAGGAAATGATCACAAAATAATCAAATCCATGATGAACTCAGTAGCAATAAGCCCAAAGTTAAGAGAGTCCATTTCAGGAAAGCAGATTTGCTTAGGTTTTCTCTATAGCAATTTTTTTCTCAAGCCTTGTATGAAAAGTGAGAGGTTAATGCAGATATTGGAGCTGTGATTCAACAGTCTAAAGTTTTCTTTAGAAACAAATGAGCCAGGGACTTCCCTGGTGTCTCAGTGGTTAAAAAAAAAAATAAAAATCCGCCTGCCAATGCAGGAGACATGGGTTTGATCCCTGATCAGGAAAGATCCCGCATGCCTCAGAGCAACTAAATCTGTGGACCACAACTACTGAATCTATGCTCCAGAGCATGAGAGCCACAAATACTGAGCCCACATGCTTACAACTACTGAAGCCTGTACGCCCTGTGCCCGTGCTCCTCAATAAGAGAAGCCACAGCAGTGAGAAGCCTGCGCATCGCAACTAGAGGGTAGCCCACACAGCAGTGAAAACCCAGCACAGTCAAAATAAAGAAATACAAATTAAAAAGAAAAAGAAGCAAATGAGCCATAGTGTCAGAAGGACAGAAATGATTAGGAACCAACCCAGGGCTTTGCCCAGACTCCAGAGTTAGGAGTCCCAGGGAATGAGGCCAGGTCCTCCAGGAGCAGTCCAGCAATGGCGGGGGAGGCGGGGGTGGCAGTGAGGACAGCACTGAGAGGGCCAATGTCTGAAGGAAGATGTTAGCAAAAACTGCAAAAATAATGAAAAAAATAAAACGGAGTATTTAAAAACTGTGGGGTAGACTAAAGGATCAGAGAAGTTAGTTTCTTGATAGATGAACGCTTGTAGGATATTGCTCTGTCCTTTTGGAGGAGATGAGCAGTAAGCTAGTTCCAGGTATGGTGTTAGGAAGGGAGGCAACACCCAGAAGGGTGTGGTCCAGGACAACCCAGAAATGTGGCATGTGTCAGGCTAAGCAGCCATTAGAACAGGCCTGGCTAGAAAGTGGTGCACATTTTGTGTATCTGTTCCTCTGTTGAAAGGCACTTAGGTTGCTTCCATGTTCTGGCTATTGTAATTAGTGCTGCTGTGAACACTGGGGTCCATTTATCTTTTTGAATTTTGGTTTTCTTTGGATATATGCCCAGGAGTGGGATTGCTAGATCATATGGTAGGTCTATTTTTAGTTTTTTAAGGAACCTCCATCCTGTTCTCCACAGTGGCTATACCAGTTGGACTGACATATACACACTTCAGTTCAGTTCAGTTCAGTCACTCAGCTGTGTCCTACTCTTTGCGACCCCATGAACTGCAGCACGTCAGGCCTCTCTGTCCATTACCAGCTCCCAGAGTTCACCCAAACCCATGTCCATCGAGTCGATGATGCCATCTGACCATCTCATCCTCCGTCATCCCCTTCTCCTCCTGCCCTCAATCTTTCCCAGCATCAGGGTCTTTTCAAATGAGTCAGCTCTTTGCATCAGGTGGCCAAAGTATTGGAGTTTCAGCTTGAACATCAGTCCTTCCAATGAACACCCAGGACTGATCTCCTTTAGGATGGACTGGTTGGATCTCCTTGCAGTCCAAGGGACTCTCAAGAGTCTTCTCCAACACAGTTCAAAAGCATCAATTCTTTGGCACTCAGCTTTCTTTATAGTCCAACTCTCACATCCATATGTGACCACTGGAAAAACCATAGCCTTGACTAGACGGATATACGCACTACTGTATATTAAATAGATAACTGATAAGAACCTGCTGTATAGCACAGGAAACTCTACGCAATGCTCTGTAATGACCTATATGGGAAAAGACGCTAGAAAAGGGTGGATGGTGGCGCTAGTGGTAAAGAACCCGCCTGCCAATGCAGGAGATATAAGAGAGGCAGGTTTGATCCCTGGGTTGGGAAGACCCCATGGAGGAGGGCATGGCAACCCACTCCAGTGTTCTTGCCTGGAGAATCCCACAGACAGAGGAGCCTATGGTCCATGGGGTCACAAAGAGCTGGACACGACTGAAGCGACGTCACACAGCACACAGCCCAGCACGTGTGTCTATGTGTAACTGATTCACTGTGCTGTACTGCAGAAACTAACACAATACTATACCCCGAAGAAAATTAATAATAGAAATAAAGTTCTGCAATGATGGTAAGCAGTCTGTATGTATAGTGCCCAGGACAGTAGCCCTTGGCCACACGTGGCTGTTGAGCCCTTGAAGGGGAATTTTTCATTTCACTTCATGTGGCCGGTGGCTTCCACATTAGATAGCCCAGGTCTGGAAGGTGCGCCCCAGGGTGATGTGATCTGTGACCTTGAGATGTGATACAAGATAGAGGGCGAGCCTGAGGACTGGGGCGGAACTGGCGCGGCTTCTCTCCTTTTGTATGGGAAGTGGGATGAAGGCCCTGGCTTGTCCAGGGTCTTCAGTATGTGGGATGGTAACTCCACAGGAGTGAACTCTTACTGAGCATTTTATGCAGCATCTTGTGCTGTGCTGTGCTTAGTTGCTCAGTCATGTCCGACTCTGCGACCCCATGGGTTATAGCCCTCCAGGCTCCTCTGTTATGCTTTAAGAAGCAGTTTTCAGGTAAGACATATGAGTTCAGCTCTGTATGAGAACAAAGTTGGTGAACAAAACAGACCTCGTCTGTCCTCAGCCTCTTGGAAATGATCATCTAACCAGAAGTACAGACATTTAGACCCAAGATGGTACCAATTTAGTTCATCTTAACTGTGAAAAGTACTCTTAATAAATAGGACAGATGCTGTGAGAATGAAGAACAGGGATTCAGATTCATCTGAGAACAGCAGGGGCTTTGCTGAGAAAGTGACCTTTCAGTAGGAATTAGTTCAACAAAGAGGAAGCCACAGGGAGGCCAGGGAAGGGCATTCCAGGCAGCGGGAACGGAATATCTGGGGTCATGGGGAGTGTGGTTTTAGGGGTGTTCTAGGATACGTAAGATGCCAGTGTAGCCAGATTTAAGGGATTATAAGCATTGTCAGGTGGTAGTGTCTTACCCACACACAGAAAAAAAGTTAAGCATTTTTTTTACCTTTTTAAAAATATAAATTTATTTATTTTAATTGGAGGTTAATTACTTTACAATATTGTATTGGTTTTGCCATACATCATTAGGATTTTCTTTTTTTAATTTTCCATCAAACCACAAGACATGTGGGATGTTAGTCCTGCACACCCCTTTATTGCAAGGTGGAGCCTTAACTGCTGGACTGCTGGGGAAGTCTACAGTGGAATTCTTTAGTCAAATGAAAATTTGTGGGACGTCTCATAATAAAACAGATGAAGATGAAGGCAGAGTTCTCCATGCATCTCCTATGCAGAAGCATGTCTGCAGAGCTCTAGGGCTCAAGGTGACAGCAGTGGAAACACTGTGGAGTCAGCTCCTCTCCTTTCACAGATGAGAGGATAGAGGTTCAAGGCAGGCATGTGATTTGAGGCTCCTCAGTTTGAGGACAGCAAAGGAGACCAGCACTAGGGTCTCCCTGACCCCCTCCACCACCCCTGCCCCCATATTCTTTGTGCTTTACTGAGGAGGAGAACATGCTGAGCTGTCACCAGGGATTCCTTGGCACTCCTTTCAAAATTCAGATCTATTCAGCCAAGAGTTTTGAGCATCTGTTATATATGCCTGGATCAGTCAGCAAAACAGGCCACAGTCCTTTGTAGAGTTAATTTCCCTGAGCTTGCGTTCAGACAGTGAAATACTGGAATGGATAAGCCAGTGGCCATTCTAGTGTTGGAAATGCTTTGGTTCCTGTGACCCAGCACTGTGGGCAGATAAAGATGCCCTTATCCACTTGCCCTGGTGAGGGTGAATGTGAAGGAGTCCGTGGTCACGGAGAGGGTCTGAGCACAGGGATTGAGTGAGTAGACTCTGGACGGATGTTATCAGAAACCGGGAGCCTGCAGGGTCCCAGGTTTACCCTGGTTCTTTCCTGCCTTTCTGTTGGCCCGTCCCTGTGCATCAACCCAGGGTGAAGAGTCAGGCGTGAGTTTTAATCCAGTTCTTTGCAGAGTTTGATGTGTTACAGCGTGGCAAGATGGGGTCCTCAGATCAGCTTAGGCAACCGTGGACGGTCAGGGTGGCCTGTTCCAGGTACAAGGCGATCATCTTACAGTGCCTGCCACTCCTCACAGGAGTGATGACCAATGACAAGTTGAGGAGGTGAAGGGCTGTCCCTCTCATGGAGTTGTGATTCTTTCCCCTGACATCCCACCCGGGAGGCTTCCCACCCCTGGTTTCCTCAAAGCCTATCAAAGTTGACATGGTCTAATTTTTATTTATTTATTTTGCTTCATCATTATTATTATTATTACATTTTGGCCATGCCACGTGGCTTGTGGGATCTTAGTTCCCTGACCAGGGATCAAACCAGCGTACCCTGAAGTGAAAGTCTGGAGTCTTAATCTCTGGGCCAGTAGGGATATCCAGTCTTATTTTTAAAAGCCCACTTCTTTTCTTCCACGTTCTCTCTCAGGGTCTTTAGGACAGGGACCACAGAAGATAAAGACAACCCAAAGCACGCCCTCCTCCCCCACTCCTCACCCAGGGATTACTAGACAATGTCCCGGCCATCCTCTGTCCATGGGGTGTGTTCTTGCTGGCTGTGGCTCCCTCCGAGAGGCAGGAATCACCTCTGCCCCCAGTGGGTCTGGAGTCTTAATTCCAAAGTCTAGTGTATTTCTCTATCACTTTGTTCACTGTGTCGCCCATAGGGCCCACTCCTGACATCCCCTCCAGCGCAGGGGGCAGGAATGGGGGTTAGTTGTGGGTGTAGCTGAAACCAGGCTCCCAGCTCAGTGCTTCTTCCATCAGGACCCTCAAGAAACCAGGACCCACCACTACTACCAGAACATCAGTCTCTAATTCATCTTCCTGTTTCTTCTGTAAAGTTTACAGCTAGGAATACCAGTTCACTGTGAGAAAACAAAATTTTGGTGGGCCTTCTGTCAGCCTTCTGTCCTAGCTACCTCCAATCGTTTTCACTTTGAGGTAGGACAGACTTGCGAAACTACAATGCCTTTGGTACCCTGGCCACATCGATGGAAATGTCACTGAAACATAAAAGGCAGAATAGCATCTTGGGTTTGATCACAGTAATGGAAATAGAATTTCAGCTGCATATTTCTTCTTGTTGTTTTCTCTACATTTATGTCAAAAAATCACCCTGACATAAATAACCTAACTTCCAGTAATATATTTGGCATCAGCATTGGTTTAAAACAAAATTTCTAACTGATTTAATGCAAAATCCCAAACCTTGAAGTATTTGAAGAATTTAAATATTATTTTCTACTAAGGAAAATTACCAAAAGGCACAGTTGTCTGGGATAATAGGAGTGTACACATTGGACAGTATATAAAATTTAGGTGTTTTTCTTTCTGTAGAGGGAACTTCAGGTGAAATAATGAAATCCTTTTAACACACGGATTTGCAGATATATTCATGTTTTTTTAGTGAATGATTTTCTGCATTGAAGGAGCATATTAATAAATACTCTGACAGCAAATGCAATTTCCAAAAAGAACCTCTGAAAGCCTGATTTTGAATTGCCTTGTGGAACTTGCTGAAATTTTTTACCTATCCTTCCTTTTTTGATTGCTTTGGAAAACTTACAGTTCAGCCTGAGAGGCTTCGTGGCCTTCCACAATATCAGGGTGATGTCCCCCAAAGGACTCAGTATTTTAGTGCTTATCAGTAAATATATATGGGGTGTGTGTGTGTGTGTGTGTGTGTGTGTGTGTGTGTGTTGTGTGTATGAGAGAGAGAGAATTTGAATGTTGGTACCAAATGATACTGCATCTGGAAGAGTACACCTGGGTATTCTTATGTTTGGGCTTCTGTGGTGTCTCAGAGGGTAAAAAAATCCTCCTATAATACAGGTGACCTGGGTTCGATCCCTGGGTTGCAAAGATCCCCTGGAGGAAGGCATGGCAACCCACTCCAGTATTCTTGCCTGGAGAATCCCTTGGACAGAGGAGCCTGGCGGGCTACTGTCCATGGGGTCACAAAGAGTGGGATACGACTAAGCGACTAAGAACATTCTTGTGTTGATTTGTATGTGAGAACAACCGTGAAATGATAGAGGACTGGCAAAGTTGATTTAGAAACTGAAGGGCCTGGAGTTCAATTTTAGAGCTTTGCTACCTCTTTCCTTCATGTCCATACAGAGACTAAGAACTGACTTTTTAAAATTATTTTTTATTGGCATATAGTTGATTTACAATGTTGTGTTAGTTTCAGGTGTACAGCAAAGGGAATAAGTTATGAATATACTTACATCCATTCTTTTTGGACTCTTTTCCCATCTAGGCCATTACAGAGTATTGAGTATAGTTCCTTGTGCAATAGAGCAGCTTCTTAGTTATCTGTTTTATATATAGTAGCGTGTATATGTCAATCTACTTCTAGATCTTCATCCAGAGACCCAGTTGAATTCCATTCAGAAATGTTTATTGAGGGACTTCCCTGACCATCCAGTGCTTGGCCTTCTGATATAGGAATTGCAGGTTTGATCCCTGTTTGGGGAGTTAAGATCCCATATGCCTCATGGCCAAAAAACCATAACATATAACTGAAGCAATATTGTAACAGATTGAATAACAACTTTAAAAATTGGTCCGCATCAAAAAGAAAAATCTTTACTGAGAAGCTATTCTCTGCTCATCCACTCTGCCCACAAGGAGGATGTGGTGAGATTCCAGCCAAAAAGGAATCTATTGTCTCATGAAGGAGAAGGAGATGCATGACAGATTTATTAGAATGGAGTGATCATGCAGTGAGAGGGGAGGGACGAAGTGCAGGAGTGTAGTGGGGAGAGCGAAAGGCAGCGTGAAGGGGAACATGGGGCTGCAGCATGGTTCCATGCGTTCCCCATGTCCTCGGGAGTCAGTGCAGTCCCCCTGATTTAGGTGAGCAGTACCATGGCCTTGGCCTCCTGGTGCATGGGTGCAGTTATTTATTGACAGTTGCTTTATCTGTTGTGGCAACCCACTCCAGTATTCTTGCCTGGAGAATCCCATGGACAGAGGATCCTGGTGGACTATAGTCCATAGGGTCACAAAGAGGCGGACAGGGTGGAGCAATTAACACTTTATCTGTTGTATGTGAGAGGAACCTCCCACCCCACTCATAAGGTATGAAATTGCAAAGATACAAGCACAAGCCTTGAGGAGGTGGAGGGACAGATCTGGGCAGAGGTGGCAGTTGGGGGACATGCAGTACTCCTGAGTGCCCCCCAGCCATCAGAGACAGGTATCACTAGTCAGTCGTGGCACTCTTTCCCGTTGATCTCTGACAAGATGGTGAACCAGGCAGTTTCTACCCATCAGTGTTGCTGGTCCCAGGAAGATTGTCGTTGTTGCTATTCAGTCGCTAAGTCGAGTCTGACTGTTTGCAACCCCATGGACTGCAGCACTCCAGGCTTCCCTGTCCTTCACTATCTCCTGGAGTTTGCTCAAATACATGTCCATTGAGTCAGTGATGCTATCAAACCATTTCATCTTTTCTCATTCCCTCCTCCTCCTGTCCTCAGTCTTTCCCAGAATCATGGTCTTTTCCAGTGGGTTGGCTTTTCATATCAGGTGGCCAAGGCATTGAAGCTTCAGCTTCAGCGTCCATCCTTCCAGTGAATATTCAGGGTTGATTTCCTTTGGGATTGACTGGTTTGGTCTCCTTGCTATCCAAGGACTCTCAAGAGTCTTCTCCAATACCACCGTTCAAAAGCATGAATTCTTCAGCACTCAGCCATTTTTATGGCCCAACTCTCATATCCATACATGACAACTAGAAAAACCATAACTTTGACTATACAGACCGTTGTTGGCAAAGTGATGTCTCTGCTTTTTAATACACTGTCTGGGTTTGTCATAGTTTTCCTTCCAAGGAGCAAGCATCTTTTAACTTCATGGCTGTAGTCAGAAGATACCTGTTGACTACAAAGAGGGTTTGTTTGAAAACTGGGTAGAGAAAATCGGGAATTGATTTGGTTTGTTGATCCAAGGACAGTGGAGGTTTCCAGAGACCAGAGCCAGTTCTTGTCAGTGAGTCCTTGGGCAGAAGAGCTTGGCTGTTCCTCGGAGGGCCTCGGACACTGGTGCCAAGAGGCTGCCTGGGAAGATTCAAGGCCAGGAAGCAGTGATGGGTCCCTGTGGTCATCTTGTGAAATGATGGAACCAGGATATTTAGGGGCAGTGGGCTGAGCCCATCAGATGGCAGGCATTTGTCATCTTCAGTCTCTCTGTGTTCCACTTTCCATCCTCTTCCTGGGAGTGAAGAAGGGGCAGGATGAGCTCTGACAGTGCTTGTCCAGCTGCTTCCCTTGTCCAGGGCGGCTGCCTGGCAAAGTGGGTCTGCCTTTCATGTCAGAAACAGAGAGGGGAAAATAGAGAGGGAAGCCAGCAGAGGCGCCCTGGCTTCAGAAGAGAGCTGCAGGAAGGATGCACCTGAAAAAGGCCTGCAAGGAGAAGAATTGAGTCACAGAAGTATCTATTTTAGGAGTCTAGTTACTGGGGCTTATCTCAGGCATAGGAAGTAAAAAAAAGGAAAAAAAAAAAAAACCTAACCAACAACAGCACCGATAATAATGAGAGTAATCATTTAGATGCGTCAGTTTCCTCTTGTGGCCCGTGGTATGCCCTGCTCTTTCTCCACCATGTTGAATCAGGTATATGTATATATATAGGAATCCTGTATGGTTTAGCAAGCAAATGTTGACAATGCTCTGTTTTTGTTGTGGTGTCTACACCCTAACTAACTCACCGGAGGATGTCAGTGCGTGTGTGTGGCATGGTCATCCGTGTCTGACTCTTTGTGACTCCATGGACTGTAGCCAGCTAAGCTCCTCTGTCTATGGGATTATCCTGGCCAGAATACTGGAGTGGATTGTCATTTCCTCCTCCAAGGGATCTTCCCAACCCAGGGATCAAACCCGAGTCTCCTGTGTCTCCTACATTGGCAAGCGGGTGTGTTCTTTAGCACTGAGCCACTAGGGAAGCCCAGGTGTCAGTGAGATTGGAGTAAGCCCTGGTGTCTCTTTCTGCTTTCAAAGGGAGTGGGGTACAGCAAGGGTGAGGACTACTGACAGTTCCAAGGGAAGCTCTGGGTTTCATAGGATTAAACCTGTAAAACTGGTTCCTTCTTTGACCATTCTTTCTGTCACACTTAAAAAAATTCCTACCGTTTGCAAAGAAAAGAAGATAGGGACCTCAAAAAACCAAATACCTTTAAACTCAGAAACTGGAGACTTTTAAATGCTTTACTTTATCTGTAAAAGAAACACATTCTCATTGAAGAAAATTTGATAAAATGCTGAAGTATAAAGAGAAATATCATCCTTATTTTATCACTCAGAGATATACCATTAACATTACATTTGTTGTCATTTTCATGTTATTAAAAATTCTTTATAAGCACAGTTTTTGACAGCTGCATAGTATTTCATCATTCACGTGCAATTAACATGCCTAACAATTTTCCTGTTTTTCTTTATTAGAGTTGCTTTCCATTTTTAATGCTGTAAATAGTGTTCTGATGACCGTTCTTTGCCAGAACTGTTGTTTCCATCCCATGTCAGCAGGAGAGAGTCCTAGAAACAAAATACTGGCCCAAAGTTCATGGATATTTTCAAGATTTAAGAAATTCTGTGGGTATAGAGTCTGTCTATATACTGTGACAACTCATCTGTGGAGTAGCTCACCAAGGAAGGGAGATTGACCTTCATGCTTTCATTCATTCAGCAAGGGAACATTTATTGAGCTCCTGCTGTATATCTTCACCATTCTGGACAAAGGGGTCGTAGTCAGGAACAAGAGAAACTGAGTTGGCCTGAAGGGAAAGATAATCAAGAAACACCTTCAAGAACTAGCCATTTTCCGGGAGAGTTGGGTGAGGAGCCAGTGGTGCTGGGTCAGGTCATTGAAAGTGTATTGTGGAGAGGAGAACCCACTGCTTCTTTATTTTAAAAAAAAAAAAAAACTTTTTATTTTATATTGGTGTATGCCGATTCACAATGTTGTAATAGTTTCAGGTGGACAGCAAAGGGACTCAGGCATACATATACATGTCCCCTGCTTCTTTAGATTGTAGATCCCAAGAGGTTGAGACCAGAATTACAAGGAGACATCTTTTTGTTTTTCCTTCAGTGAGTTAAGTTTTTGGACCCATTTTATTTTGAGAAGTATAGAATAAAATGCAGTTATTGGAGGACAGCTGCTCTACAGTGTTGGCCTCCACCACGTGTCAACACGAATCAGCCACAAGTATACATATGTCCCCTCCCTCCTGGGCCCCCCTCCCATCTCTCTTTTAAAGACCTTGGAGGTGACCTTTCCAGGAAGAGGTGCAGCGGGTGTAGCAGGCAGGCCAGGACCCTCTGTGTGCAAGTGCCGGAGGCCAGGGGTGGGCCTGCCGGGGCAGTGGGGCCAGCTCAGTGGGCTGAAGGAAGCAGAAACAGGAAGGCAGATGTTGACACTGAGGGATCTGGGAGCAAGGTGCACCCACCAGGTGCAACCTGGGCTGAGCAACTTTGGGCAGGACAGGTGCTCTGAGAAGAATGTCCTGTGCCCGTTCTGACCAGTAACCGGGAGAAGGTTCAGGGCACGTTTGTGGGTGAGCCGCTGAGTTAGAGGAGGCTGTCTGGTTGGAGAAGGAATTGAGGGAGAGAAATTCCTTACACAACTACAGTCCCAAGGGGAAAACAACCCAAGTGTCAGGTTAGGAAATGGTGTAATAAATTAGATCCATAGTATAAAATATTGCGCCACTAAATCATGGCTATGAAGAGTTTTAATAACACAAGAAAATGCAAATGATACCATAGCTTAAAAAAGAGCCAAAACTTTTTTATAGTAGCACCATTATGTAAAAAAATATATCCATGCACAAAATATATACAGAATAGAGTGGTCTTGAATGTTAACGGGGGATGTCTCCAGAAAGTAGGCTATGGTTATCTTTCATTTTCATACTTTTCTGCATCTTCCATTTTTTTTGTATGTACATGCATTACGTCTCTAATATGAAAAAATAAAATATGTGGACAATTTTTTGAATGCAGTGAAACTCGTGACACAGATATTCAATTATAGAACAAGACAGAGTGCTGAGAATAGGGGCACTTCTTAGAAGAATGTTGAAAGGGGTAAGAGAACAAAGCAAGTGCCTTACAAGGAGCTGGGAGACTTTATCAGAAAGCTTATTAAAGCCTGGGAAAAAATACTTAAAAAGAAGCAAAATGATATGGTCCCCAGAGGGGGAAAAATTAAACTCCCCATTTGCCAAAAGGCATTAGACAATGTCCTTGAAGAAACTGATCAGCTAAGCAGTAGTGACCCCAAAAGATAAGAGGATGAAAGGAAAAAAGGAAGGCATTTTCTTGCTGTGAATTTCAGCACAGAAACTGCCCTACTGTGTCCTGAGACACTGAATGAGACTTGGGGCCATTTTACTGCAAGAAGGAGGGTCCAAGGAGGAGAAACGCGGGCAGGTGAGTGGGGAGGAGGCAGCTGGGGGGAAATTTTAATACTTAGTTACTGCCCTACAGGATGCTTGTGTTTGCCATTTTTAACAGGTCGGTGGGCTGAATGTGGGCTTCCCTGCTGGCTCAGTGGTAAAGAACCCACTTGCCAATGCCGAAGATTTGGGTTCGATCCCTGGGTCAGGAAGGTCCCCTGGAGAAGGAAGTGGCCACCCACTCCAGTGTTCTTGCCTGGAAAATCCCATGGGCAGAAGGAGCCTAGTGGGCTTCAGTCCATGGTGTCACAGAAGAGTCGGACATGACTTAGCGACTAAACAACAGAAAACAGTGGGTTGAATGCAGAGAGGCAGTGCCTGCCCGAGTCTGATTTGAAGCCTGTAGTCAGTGTCCCCTCTGGGTAGTGGGTCCTGCGGTGCTGACTTGGTGCAGTTCCCCCGATGGACCAGGGATGAGGAGGTTGTGCTGTAGGAAGAGTGATGGTCATTTGGAGGCAGATTAAAGAGGAATAGCGTTTGATCTGGAAAGATGAGGAGGACATGTCAGATCATGAAATGATAAAGTGGTGGAGCTGAAGAGAACACGCCACTGCCTCCCTCACAAGGCTGGAGAATAAGTCAGCGCTGCCGTCAGGTCTGTGGCTTCCACGAAGGCAGAACCGTGTCCCGCCCTGCTCACCACTGGAGTCCCAGCACCAAAGACCTTGTCTGTCACATAATTAGGTGCTCAGGACACACTGGAAATAAAGGGGTAAAAGACTCCAGTGAATCATGAGTTGAAAATACCTCAAGAGGTGACACTAGGAGCAAATTCATTTATTCTTCCTTCAGATATGCAATGAGCATTTTCCTGTGCAAGACACCACCTTCAAAACAGACATGAGCTCGTAACGTATTTGACACAAGTCAGTGCCCACATTGGATTGTGAAAGGGAGCGGAGCTGGGTGCTGTTTCTGGAAACATCTCTGTCCTGAGGTGGAGTCTGGGGGAAGCCATGTGGTCCCTTCCTGGTTCCTTGGTACTTCACAGCGGCCACGCCTTGACTGACTTTGTCCTGAATCCCTTCCAGTCTGGTCATCTCTTGAGACCGAGTCCTGGGCAGAGCAAAGGTGGGTCCTCTGCTGACTGGTGGGCTTCCCAGGGGGCGCTAGTGCTAAGGAAACTGCCTGCTCATGCAGGAGATGTAAGCAATGTGGGGTCGATCCCTGGGTCAGGAAGATGCCCTGGAGGACGAGGGCATGGCAACCCACTCCAGGATTCTTGCCTGGAGAACCCCATGGACAGAGGAGCCTGGCAGCCCACAGTCCATAGGTTCGCAAAGAGTTGGACATGACTGGAGCAGCTTAGCACACTGCTGGCTGGCATGCGGAAGCCTGCTTGGCCCCAGGCTCCTCATGGTGTGACCCTTCCCTTCAGCACATTCTTGCATCAGGATGTTTCCAAATCCTTCTTCTCCCTGAGGTGGTGAACTGCCCCAGTGTTCCCAAGTAGCCACCCCCTGCCCCCCGCCACCGCCCCTGCTCCTGGAAATGTCCTTCTCCAAATGCCTCTTCAACAGAGAGTGTAATGTTTAGCGGGGAACAGTGAGTCTGTGCACTGACAGCACGCAGTAGCGTGAGTCTTCAGCATCCTTTGGTACTATGTTCATTGGCAAGAAAATAAAGTTAGTATTTGGGAAATGTCAAGATATCGTTGGACCTAGCAGCCTTAGCCATCACTAAGCAGGTTGATGATGGCTTTGAAAGTCCAAGCCTCAGGTCTGATAGAACTGACTTAAGGAAAATAAATGGGGAGCAGTGCAGGAGTGCCTGGGGAGCATCTCATTTGCTTCTGTCTCTAAGCTCTGGCCATCTTTCCATCAGCTTGGATAGCTGTGGGTGATGGTTTTGAGAAGTCAAAACCCACGTGCTCTGCTGTAGTGGCCTCTGATACAGTCTCTCCAGCAGCTGCACACCATGGCTTTGGGCCTGGGGATGTTGACTGCCCCTTCAAGCATACTCACCTTTTGTTTCTAATGTATTTGGTGAACTTTTTTTGTGTTCATCTCAGGATCTACCAGGGTATAAGAAATGTACAGTGTGAGCTACAGCAGGGTGATCTTATGGCCCCTCACCCCCCATACCTGTTCTCATCATGTTTTTTAGCTGTGGGTGTGCGCAGGGTCGTAGTTTTTCCATCTGCAGCAACGGGGTGTACTTTTGAAGGCATTAATCGACAGAATTGTTGAGTATAGCACCAGGCAGATTTCAAACCCCAGAAAGTAGGAATTTAAAGCATTTGCACTGTGAATTCATCTCATGCTATTTTTATTCAAGCTCATCCAAGCCCTCTTTGTTTCACGCCTAATGAAATGAAACCCTAATGAAATTATTCAGGCAAAGGGAGTGACCCAGACAAAGAAAAATGTGCTGGTTGGGATGGCAAGACAGACCCGAAAGCTCATGGAGAAGACCTTCCTGTAGGACAGAAATGGGAACTAATGGACTGTGACCGCTGCATTTCCCTTGTGGGTGAAATGCCAAGATAGAAAATAAAAGGCTGGGAGAGTGGGGGAAGGAAGGGGCAGAAAGAACCACCAGAAGGCAGCAGCTTGGACAGCCTGACCAGTGGAAATTATTTCAGGATCACTCATGGCACAGTAGAGGGCGCTCATTTGAAATGCCCATTTGGCTTAATATCTTACAAGAATGGGCCACTGACTCACAGCCTGAGTCCCGGGTGCTTGCCCCGTGTGGAGTAACAGCCAGACAGCTTGCAAATCATTACCTGACCGACTTCTAGCCACTCAACTCTCCCAGTAACCGACCAGTTCGTGTCATTTTGTAGGTGTCCTTCTCTTCGCTTTGTGTCTGTTGAAGACATTGCAGTGTTTTCAGGACCAAAATAAAAGACAACCAGAACTGGGAAGAGTAGCTGAAATGGGCGAGGGCAGTGCTATGGGAGTGCACCATCTCGGTATGAGGCTCAAATCAGGGAGGTCGACACGTGGCCAACTGGGACATCCCTCCCCACCACAGTCTGAAGGAACATTCAACCCTTTTGCAGTTTGGCCACCTCCTGAGTCACTGAGAACAGCCAAACCCAGAGATCTGAGGCTGGGGGGAATTGACCTGGACCTGAAGGTAGTTATAAGTCAGACCCTTTTCTAAAAACAAAAGAAGACAATGGAAAAATGTGAACATCGGTTTGTGATGCTTCATGGGGTGCCTTGGGCAGAGCTAAGATGTAGTGAATATTTGCTGTATAAATAAATAAGTGGCTCCAGACGCTGAGATTCCTGGGTCCTTATGACAACAGAACAATATAGCAGAATTAGAAAAAAGGTTTAGAAAAGTTTCCCAACTCCTCTTCAAGGAAACGATTGCCAGGTTTCAGGTGGGCCCTTGGAGTTGTCTGGATGTGTGCCTAGTCTTTTAATAGAGTTCTATCCAGGAAGATTCCTGACGGTGGAGTTCCAGTTATACTGGCTGCCTCCTCTGGTTCCTGGTTTGGGTTTCTAGCAAGGATTCTGACACCCAATAATCACCTTTTACTCTTCCCTCAGCCCCTCCTCTGCAGTACAGACTTATGATTACGTTTTGGTTTACAACTTGCTTTTCTGGAGCAAATGAACAGCAGAAAAAACTGATGTCTCTATGCCATTCTCCTGGAGCTCCCTTGAACAGGAATATTTTAGTCAAGCTCCCTGCTGAAACTGTTTAATATAAATGCACTGAAAGAAAGCAAGGTGGAGACAATCCATAGTTTGTCTTCATAACATTTTAAAATTTCTTTCTGGGCACTTTGCTCATGGTTCAGGGGTTAAGAATCCACCTTGCAATGCAGGGGACATGGGTTTGATCTCTGGTCAGGGAACTAAGATCCCATGTGTTTTAGAGCAAGCTAGCCCATGTGCCTTGATGAAAGAGCCTGCATGAGGCAACTAGGACCCAACGCAGCCAAATAAATAAATAAGGGGAAAATAAGATCTCGTTCTGTAATGCTATTCCATTAACAAAATTAACCAGCAGACATCAAGCTGGGAAATGTTGGAAACAAATAGGACAGAACAAGAAGATTAATATTTCTAATATATAGGGAATTCATCCAAATCAATAAGAAAAACATTAAGACCCAAAATAGACCAGAGTAAAGGACAAAACAAACCTCTAAAGAGAAAATCCAAGTGGCAAATCAACTTATGCCAAAGATGACCAACCTCATTGGTTTTCAACAAAATGCAGATAGAAATAGCCAGGGCACATCATCCCCCCTGTCAAAGTAACAGAGATGCTAGGACAATGGTCCAGAAAGAGGTACAGTCAGATAGTGTGTTTTGTCCAACTCAAGCAAAGCACAAACTCTCTGGAAAACAGTTGGCCCACAACACATCAAGAGCTTTGAAATATGTGGATGCCCTTTGACCCCAAAAGTCAGCTTCTAGAAATCTATCTTGAAGAGGGCCTCAGATATGTGAGCCCTCCTTGGTGTGCAAAGACATTCGTAACAGACACATGGTTTATTAGAACACTAATTATGAAAGAGTTGAAATGCACCAAATTATGAGAATGGCTCAAAAAATATGGCTTATCTGTTCCATGAAAAATACAGCCTTAAACACGATGTTTGTGAAAAGTTTTTCCCAGCATGGGAAAACTCTTAAGATAGAACATGACTGGAAAAAAATAGGAAATTATCTCCACACATGATTTCACCTACATTTTTAAAAATGGAAAGAGACTGGAAGTAAATACCAAATGCTCACATCAGTTTTCTTAGGGTAATGACGACAGGGAGCTATTATATTCTTTTAAAGCGCTTCCCCTAGATTCTCCAGAAAAGATGTCTATTCCTTTTACAATAGAAAATAGCTGGGAATTCCCTGGGTACAATGGTTAGGATTATATGCTATCACTGGTATGGCCAGGTTTGATCCCTGATCAGGAAACTAAAATCCTGCAAGGCAGATGGTACGGCCAAAAATAAAAAAGAGAGAAAATAATAGTCACCCCTTTTATGTATCTTAGAGCACATCTTCCATCTGTGGACAACCCGTAAATTACATAGTAACACTGTCCTTTCACCCTTGCCTATCAAAAAACTAAGATCAAATTTAATTCTTGACCCCCCCAAAATAATAGTCTTGACTAGTCTAGTTTCTCCCCACCTCTCTTACAGTGGAGATGACATTTGGCTAAATATGGCACATTGTATATGTGTTTTACTCCATTTCTTCACAAAATCCTTGGATGTTGATAATAACATAAATTTTAAAAGGCATTGATTGAGGATAATATAAGGTTATATGTCAAATATACCTCAATAAAAAAAAGAAAGGCATGGATCCACAAATTCTAAGAGAGTGGAAGCAGAGACTGGTCAGCACGGTTCTGCCATCTGTTGAGTGGAAGGATGAGCGATAACTGACATAGCAGATGAAGTGGGCAACTCCGTCCCTGCAGGATGGGAACAGGAGGGGCCAACCAGAAAGAACCCTGGAAAGGCTCAGTCGTCAAGCTGCCAGGTACTTGCGAAGGTGCACCTTTTTAAAGAATTTTTTTGATGTGGGCCATCTTTAAAGTCCTTATTGAATTTGTTACAGTATTGTTTCTATTTTATGATTTTTGGCCATGAGGCATGTGGGATCTTAGTTCCCCAACCAGAGATCGAAACTATACCCCTTGCCTTCGAAGCTGAAATCTTAACCACTGGACCACCAGAGAAGTCCTGAAGGCACAGACTTGAGGGAGGGCTGGAGACGGAAGAATTGGTTGATTCTTTGTTAGAATAATGATGTAGCCTTATAGAGGTATCTTCTCTTCTCCCACAACACGGTCAGGAAACCAGCCCCGACCACAGCTCCAGCCGAGAAGTGAAGGCACGTTCTCTGAGTTGAGCCTGAGAAGTTCTGACTCAGGTATCACCTGAGCTGAAGGAGTGACTCCATGATGTTATGGGGGTGGGGGGTGGATTCAGTGGAAATCCGCATGCTGAATGGCTAGACCCCTGCTTGTACCCATCAGTGGGAGGCAGACCTGTTCACACCAGGCAGGAAGCTGGAGTCGAGGAGTCTTTGGGAAAATCGATCACCTTAAAGAAAAGACCTACAGTTTAATAAGGACTTTGGAGTTCCTCTGAGAAATTGCTTCATCCCTGTCTGATCAGTCTGCACTGGAGCCCAGAAGGAACCAGCCTCTTCCTTGCCAGAAATAAGGCTTTCCCAACTCTGCAGAAACTTTACTCAAATATGAGTGAACACCAAGGGGTCATTCGAAGTGGAGAGTCAGAAACCAAAGCCAGAAAGTAGGACAGAAAGAAATTTGATGGACACGTAGAGAGTGTGGTGCACATATGAAACACCCAGAAGATGGTGAGTGATAGCCTTGAAAGTAAGAAAGTTATTGCACCCATGGAGCAACAACAGCTGCCTATAAAAAGGGACATAAAAGAAATCCTGGAAATAAAACATATCGCAAAATCAAAAGGTTCAACAAGGGAGGAGTAATATATAGTGGAAGAGATCTCCCAGAAAGCAGAATAAAACAAAAGTGGAATGGAATAAATGAGAGGAATTTTAAAAAATCAGAGGATGAGGCTATGAAATCTAAACCCAGATCAATATGAAACAAACGAAAAACCAAGACTATGGAAAAGGAGAAGAGGGGATCAAATAAAAACACAAGAAAATGTCCAGCTGACAGACAGGAGGTGCCCACTTCGCAAGGACCCATTGAGTGACCAGGTTGCGCTAGTGGTAAAGACACCACCTGTCAATGCGGGAGACTCAAGAGACGTGGGTTTGATCCCCAGGTCAGGAAGATCCCCTGGAGGAGAGCACAGGAACCCACCCCAGTATTCTTGCCTGGAGAATCCCATGGACAGAGGAGCCTGGTCGCAAAGAGTTGGACATGACTGAATCAATTTAGCATGATAGCACAATTGAGTGCCCCTTACAATGGATTTTAAAAGACCCTCATCTCTAAATACCACTCCTCATTTAAAGAACCAGAGATCCTCGAGGAGGTGGTTGATTCTAGATCTAGGGTAGGAAATGTACAAGATGGAGCTGGGGCCAAGCCAGACAGCAACGCAGTCATTGAAATCTGGGTCATGTCAGTAGGACTCAGTAGCCAGTTTAAAGAGGTTTCCACTGGTCAAAGATATGATGGCTTCAGCCTCGCTTAGAATAAGGGCTGCACAGATCAGACTACGAGTCCATCATGACACTGAAAAGGAGAACTCATTGGGTCACTTTTGGAAGATGCTAGGGAGCCAACTCCTTATTATGAAAACTAGCAAATAACAAGAATGAATAAGCATTTATTTTTGTCTTCCTTGTAAAACTGTACCTTGGGTAACAGTTGATGAGAGAAGGTTTTTCTGTAAAATTATTTCAGCTAATAAACAAAAAAGGACACAAAAGAATGAGACCGTCACTGTTGCATCCCGCAGTGAGATGCAGGATCCTTGAAAGATCAGTGGTTGTCATTGATGACACAAAAAGAGTGACAAGCAGGTACGTTGTGCCTCCCAGTAGAAGTACACATCACCACCTGTTGGCACCAACCAGGCAGTAAAAGTCCAGTGTCTTTTTTCCCCAGCTCCCTAAGACATAAGGGAAAACTTTAGGCTGAAGCTGAGTTTACTCCAGTTTGCACAGGGACTGGGGATCTAGCTTAAAGACTTTAGCCTTGATTGATTTAATCATTTAAATGAGTAACCTCCAAGCAAAAGTCCCTGAACCCCTGCCTAGAAAAGGTATTGGAGGTTTCCAGCTGTTTATCCATCAGGTGGGATGGTGCTGCAGACACTCAGAACCCCACGGCGAGGGGTGTAAGTCCCCTCAGGACAGCATGGTCAAAGCTGCTTTTCTTGCCTACCTGTCCCCCTGGGAGGCAGTGAGCCAGCTCCTTGTACAGTGCTTCTGTCCACTTCCTGGGCTTTTAGAGAAGCCTGGGCTCAGAGAAGTTAACTCAAGTTTTCCTGATGTCTTACCTTGGGTTCCTCCAACAGCTGAGCCTACACAGAGGCTTGGCTGTAGAGGGGATCCCAGGAAACAGGGGGAGGAAGGGAGGAAGAGAGCTGGGAGCGTCACACAGGATGCGTGAGGGAGCCAGTCACTGCGGGCAGCTGGAGCTTCACCCCATTAGAGACCTCAGTGATGACCCCTCATGGGATGTGGAAGCAGGGATCTTTATCCACCCATCATTTCCGCCATTGACTGAGGGTCATTGAGGTGCTCACTCCCTGACTGTCTGGTCCCATTGAACCCACACTTTGGCCAGAGACCTGTTGCAGACAGGAGTACATGGGACACTGCCTACCTGGGGGGAACTGCCTGCAGGTGACCTCCGCAGCAAGTCAGAGTCAGCAGAGCCAGACTTCCTGGCTCCCATGCTGTGCTTATAACCGCTGCATTGAATTGGCCTTGGGGTCTTTTATAAGCGGCAGACCTGGCGCTCAGGGAGAGAGGAGAGACTGATGTGACAGGACTGGCCTAAGTCCACTAGGTGATGCTGCAGACGTCACGGGTCCAGGGCGCAGGCACTTAGGTAGCTAGTGCTGTGCGTGGGTGCCTCTGGCATGATGCACCAGAAAGAATCGGGGATGTTCCTGTGCTCCGTGTGCTGACAAGGACCTGGCTTCTGACCTGGGCAGTCCTTCTGAGTTTGGCATCTTTAGCAGCCATCCTTAGATGGGGAAATTTCACCCCCTTGCTTGGCAACTTTGGTGAAATGCTTTGAGTAGTTCTCAGCCTTCACAACACATTATGATCACCTGGAGACCTTTAAAAAGACAGATGCAGCTGTCAGGTCGCTAGAGTGACAGAAGTAATTGACCTGTGGTGAGTGCTGGCGCTGGGAGTTTGAAATTCCCCCCAGGTTTCTAATGAGCAGTCACCGCTAATGAAGAAGTTCTAAAAGCTTAACAGGAAGTCCCTATTACAAGCAGGTATTATTTTATTAATCAGGAAGGAATTACTCACTTCTTTATGAAAGCTCACCTACTGAGTAGGGGAAAGAAGGAGACCCAGCAGAAGGGTGTATGAGCAAGTCTCTTTTGTCCGCAGGAATCTGAGGGTTCTTAAGGTAAATTGATTAGTGGTCAATTGAAAAGTGATTTGGAGAGGTTCACTGTTCAGGAAATTAATGAAATTAAAAGACACTTGCTCCTTGGAAGGAAAGCTATGACAAACCTAGACAGTGTATTAAAAAGCAGAGACATGACTTTAAGTGATGATTTTTCCAGTAGTCATGTGTGGATGTGAGAGTTGGACCATAAAGAAGGCTGAGGGCTGAAGAATTGATGCTTTCGAATTATGGTGCCAGAGAAGACTCTTGAGAGTCCCTTGGACTGCAAGGAGATCAAACCAGTCAATCCTAAAGGAAATCAACCCTGAATACTCATTGGAAGGACTGATTCTGAAGCTGAAGCTCCAATACTTTGGCCACCTGATGCGAAGAGCCAACTTAGTGGAAAAGACCTTGATGCTGGGAAAGATTGAAGGCAAAAGGAAAAAGGGGTGGCAGAGGATGAGGTGGTTAGATAGCGTCACTGACTCGATAGACACAAGTTTAAGCAAACTCTGGGAGATAATGAAGGGCAGGGAAGCCTGGTGTGTTGCAGTCCACAGACTTGGCTTGACTTGACTTAGTGAATGACAGCAGCAACAACAGCTGTTCAAGAGGCCCTGTCTCTGTCACCTTCTGACCGTAAAAGCTTCCTTACCAGCTATACCTCTCCAATTCCCAAGTTTCGGTTCACACGTCTCTAAAATGGGGATGTGCATGACGTTTGACAAAATGCACATGAACTGTGTGCCAAGCACGCACGGGGCAGATACAGGCAGCCGCGTCCCACATGTGAGGATGGGCCGTGGGTGGTTAACAGAGGAGCAGTGTTACTGGAGCGAGGGATGTTCATTCCTCTCCACGGGGCTGCGCGGCCAGATCCCGTGCCAAGAAGACATTTGAGGAACCAAAGTCAGGGGTGAAGACCGCCCTTCCTCCAGCTTTTCCTATTCCACCCGCTCAGCCCCAACCACAGAAACTGGGAACCAACAGCAGTTAGAGGACGACATGGTAAAAGACCTCCAGTCATTCTGAAGCAGAAGGATGGCCGTGGTCAGCTGGATAGAAGACATTTACATATTTTGGGGTGCTTTTGTTCCCCAAGAGAAGGAAAGCAGGAGGCCCTGGAGGCAGGAGGGGTTTTCTGTGTGTCAGCAGCAGAAGGGTTTGCAGAATTGTTTCCTCTGCTCCTGAGGTCACTTTCTGTCTGGTTGTGGACACTGAACCGTCTTGGCCTCCAGAACCCCATGTGCTGTTACAAGCCAGGACCATCTAGAGTTTGAACAGAGGAGGACAGTAACAGAAGTGGGCATCCTGCCATGTTCAGAGAGGTCCCTGTCCGGCTCCTAGAGTTGGCCAGTTCTGTTGGGGGTGCTGGGTCCCCATGTTGCCATCAGGATTTGAAGCCGTTTCTGTCCGGGGAGCCTACTGGTTAGTGCAGGACACAGGTCCCTGGGTTTATCTCTATGCACCATGATGCCGGATGTGATGATGGTAACACCCGAGCCTGGAGCAAGGCAGAGGGATATGGAGGAAGAGCATACCCCACAAGGAGTCTTGTCTGAGATGAGGTTACAGGAGAAGTTATGGTGTGAATAGGCAGAAAGGGACCCACTCTTGCAGGGGGTGGGGTGAAGGCAGGATATGACAGAGGACGTGCACCCCAACATGTGTAGATGGGGCCACAGGTGCAAGGGATTGGGAGGTAGGGCGGTGTTAAGAGCTAAATCAGGAGATCTAGTGGAGACCAGACCCCTGAGACCCTTTGCTCAGTGCCTAGACTTCATTCTGTGTGTACCTGGGGCCGAGTAAGACTGATTTTCTCTCCCAACTTTTTATTCTGAAACTTCCAAATGAGCAGGAGAGTTCAAAGACTAATACAAGAAATAACGCTGCACCTTGAACATAGGATTCCCAAGTTGTTAACGTCTGCCCATTGGCCTGCTCCTCTCCTTCACTCTGGGTTATTTTTTCAGAATCTTTGAAAGCAGGTTACAGATGTCATGACTAAATACTTGAGCTTGCGTGTCTGGGAGGAATGCACATTCGTATCCTACATGATCCGAGGCCATTTCACACCCACTGCCCCTTGGTCCATTGTTGTTGTTGTTGTTCAGTGGATAAATCATGACCTACTCTTTGTGACCCCATGGACTGCACTGCACCAGACCTCCCTGTCCCTCACTATCTCCCGGAGTTTGCCTAAGTTCATATCCATTGAGTCGGTGATGCTATCCAACCAGCATCCTCTGCCACCCTCTTCTCCTTTTGCCTTCACTCTTTCCCAGAATCAGGGTCTTTTCCGATGAGTCAGCTCTTCATATCAGGTGACCAAAGTATTGGAGCTTCAGCTTCAGCATCAGCCCTTCCAATGAATATTCAAGGTTGGTTTCCTTTAGGATTGGCTGGTGTGATCTCCTTGCTGTCCAAGGGACTCTCAAGAGTCTTCTCCAGCACAAATATATCAATACATTAATTTATTTGCTGCATCCTACAACATCCACAACACCCCACCCCAGTACTCTTGCCTGGAAAATCCCATGGACGGAGGAGCCTGGTGGGCTGCAGTCCTTGGGGTCGCTAAGAGTCGGACACGACTGAGCAACTTCACTTTCACCTTTCACTTTCATGCATTGGAGAAGGAAATGGCAGCCCACTCCAGTGTTCTTGCCTGGAGAATCCCAGGGACGGGGGAGCCTGGTGGGCTGCCGTCTGTGGGGTCGCACAGAGTCGGACACGACTGAAGCGACAGCAGCGGCAGCACGACACCCACAAAGTTGCTGATGGATTGCTGTACCAATAGCACCACCACCACCAGATACACTCGGTGAGAGGTGAGATTTCTTTGCAGTTATTTTCCTCTTTAGTACATATCCCACCAAGGGTATCTAATCTGAAGACCTGAATTTACTATTTGTGCATGTGACTTATAATTGTATACAAATCAATTCATCTGTATATAATTAGAGTTTGTTATTTCATCTTCAGTTTTATTTTGGGGGAATGTATACTACTTACATTTCAGGAGTCAATACTTAGAAAATTGTTTATGTGGCCTGACTCCGAGGGATGGGTACTTGGTTGTTTCCAGTATTTCACTCTTGCAAATAAAGCCACGGTGAATTATTTCAGCTTGTGAAAGTGCATTGTCCAGGTAAACCCCTGTAAATGGGGTTGCTGCACTTCCAGGCGGAGGCATGTGTGATTTTGTGAGACATTGCCACATTCCCTTCCGTCTGTGCTGCACCATATGAGTTGGCAGGAGGTTCTATTGCACAGTAGGTTTGAGAGGAAGTGTCATGGGACACAAGAGGTCTCTGTGGGTATCTGGGCAAGTGATGGCTCAGGGTCTGAACTGCAGGAGTGGGGCAGAGGCAGGGGTTGGGCTGACTGAGGGGCTTAGCTTTTGCTTGACTGCGCGTGGCCATGGAATGAAAAGAACAGAAGGACAAAGGACTGAAGACTCCCAGATGTTTGGGCTGAGGGCACACTGAGACAAGAAACAGGAGGAAGAAGAAGATGTGTGTGGGTCTGTCTCTGTGTGCTTGCATGTGTGTCTGTATGGGTTTGTGTGTGCGCTCATCTGTGCATGTGTGTGTGGGTGCACCCACATGTGCATGAATTTGGGACACAGACATGCCGAGCCTGTAGCACATGTGGGGCAGCCGAATGCAACGAGCCTCTGGCGCTCAAGACCTTGACTATGGTTGAGACCAGGCCATGCATCACCGAGTGTCCCCAAGATCTGGAAGCACAGGGAAAACGGAACATTTGTTTTACTTTCCTTGGATGCACATGTGGGTCCACTGCTTTAGAGGCAGAGGTCCTTCATCTAAAGGGGCATCTGGAGCTTGAGGGAAAATACAGTGAGCAAGTGATACAAAAATGTAGCTAACTGCTGCTGAGTCGTGTCCTTTTTGCTCAGTTGTGTCCTGACTCTCTGCAACCCCATGGACTATTGCCCGCCAGGCTCCTCTGTCCATGGGATTCTCTAGGCAAGAATACTAGGGTGAGTTGCCATGCCCTCCTCCAGGGGATCTTCCCAACCCAGGGATCAAACCCAGGTCTCCCAGATTGCAGCATATTCTTTACCATCTGAGCCACCAGGGAAGCCCAAGAATACTGGAGTGAGTAGCCTATCCCTTCTCCAGGGGATTCTCCTGACCCAGGAATCGAACCAGGATCTCCCACATTGCATGTGAGATTCTTTATCAGCTGAGCTACCAGGGAAACCCCAAAATGTAACTAACTGCTGCCAAAAAATGAAGGGACTTGATGTTTCCCAGACCACACGTGATTTTCATCGCCCTCCTGGGGGCAGGACAATACCCACTCTGGTTATGAAACAAGCTGCTGGCTGAGGCCCTCATGGGTGGTCCCTGTGGTGCTGCTGTCCACCAGAGACCTCCCTTGTCCCCTGACTGGCCTGTCCTGGGCCGACCCGAGGGTGGTAAAGTGTTTGCCAGAGGCTAGGAGCCCTGCGAGGCGGTGGGTGTAGACCATTTCCGGGATGTGCTCCCTGGATGGAGCCCCTGGCTTCCATCAGGAAATACGTCTTCACATCCAGAGTGGTTCATGTTTGACTAAAGATGGAGCCCTGTGTGTTGATGAGCACCTTAAATAACAGTGGACGCAAAACAAAAACAAAAACAAAAACCAGTGGACGCAATCCCATTTTAGAAGCTGATCAACAACTCTGCCCTCCTCACACGTCAGCTAGCGTATCTGCAGGAACACGTCAAAGATCCACTCTGCTGTGCTCCTCATATCTGAGTGACTCAAATAATTGAAAACTTCTTTTAGTACCGATTCAATGACTGTTCATTGGTTGATCATTTATCTGGGTTTCCACGGATTCCAGTACAGACTTTGTTAAGTCTTTCTTGCCTCCTCACCCTGCCTAGTGCACATGACTCAGTCATTTCTTCATAACTCAGTGGAACTGACAGAAAATTCTCTCTCCTGGCCTGGTTGTGAGGGTTATGGTTCCCGTTCGCTGTCCTCAGGGTTGGCTGCCAGCCCTTGACGTCTCCCTTCACCCCAAACAACCCAGGCACTCTGCTTTGTGTTTGCTGGTCGACTTGGACACAGTCGCCCGCTCTCTGTCGTGTTAATACTCTGTGTTGAAGAGGAGTCCTGAGGCTCTGAGAGACTTCTCAGAAGTCCGTGCCTGACTGGGCTTCCTGCAACATGAGGGCCGAGGGATTCTCGCCAAGAGTGAGGATGGGAAGGAGATTTCATGTCTGGATGGTGGAGCGCTGCCTCTGTCCTTGCCTACAGGCGTTTCTGTTCCTAGAAGTGATCAAGCCTCCAGTACAACTGACCAAATATGAGCTTCAGGTTTATCACGGGTATCGGTTCTCTCCTTTGAGGGGATGGGGGTGGTACGGGCAGCCCTCAGTCTGTCTTTGGGAGGCAGAAGGGAAGAGCATGACTTCCGAGTTCATATCTGTGAATGGAGCTCAGTTACCTGCCTCTCCCGGGTGGTGAGCATGGAAAAGTATAACCCGAGTGATCCAGCTACAAATGCAAAATACCCTTATCCGCACTTCAGGGCTATTTTACACATATGATAGCCGAGGTACGGTTTCCCAATTGTGATTTTTCTCATCCACCGTAAGTGTGAGATGTTTCCTTTCTATCCTCGAGTTTCCCCTCCCCTGCAGTGCTTCTTTTACCCCCCTCTGTGTGCATGTGTGCTAAGTCGCTGCAGTCATGTCCAACTCTTTGTGACCCTATGGACTGTAGTCCACCAGGTTCCTCTGTCCAAGGGGTTCTCTGGGCAAGAATACTGGAGTGGGTTGCTGTGTCCTCCTCCAGGGGGTCTTCCCAACCCAGGGACTGAACCCTCATCTCTTATGTCTCCTGCATTGGCAGGCAAGTTCTTTACCACTAGTGCCCCCTGGGAAGCACTAGAACCTTACTGCCTTCTACCCCCAAAGAATTTTAAAAGGAAATATAATGCTGTTTTGAAAAATCTGAAATAGGGTTCCCCCCCGCCAGAGGGCTGTAATTTCCAGAAGCCAGTGCCTCACTTCTCTGCAGGTTACCCAACGCAGGAAGAGGTATGAGCAGCGTGGACAAAATCAGACAGCTCTACTGTCCCGGGCTGTTCTCACCTTTATGTCTAGAATCATCCAGAAAAAAACCCAGGGGCTAGGCTGTAAGGCTGACCCTTGGGAAGCTGCTGACATGTGACTCCTTTTAATACACGGAAATGCCAGTTTCCAGTGGTTTAACGTAGTGACTTACAGAAGAGAGTCAGCCTCTTGGTTCAGGGCTATTCAAGCAGGATTGCAAGATAACGCTGCCTGTCTCATTTTTACAGTGAAAAATCTAGGAAATAAATGTAGGCGCTTCCCTTGTGACTTAGACAGTAAAGAATCTGCCTGCAATGCAGGAGACCCAGGTTTGATCCCTAGGTCAGGAAGATCCCCTGGAGAAGGGAGTGGCAACCCACTCCAGTGTTCTTGCCTGGAGAATCCCATGGACAGAAGAGCCTGGCAGGCTACAGTCCATGGGGTCGTAAAGAGTTGGACACGACTAAGCAACTAACACTTTCTATCTTTCAAATGTAGGGAGTGCCATGTAAACAAATGCAAAAGTAATACACACAGCATCTCTACTACTCAATCCTTCCCCATATCCAGGAGTTACCATTATTTCTCAAGTCTGATTCAGTCTGGGATGGAGACACATTCAGGCGGAAGTCAAAAATTGAACTTGAATTTGTTTTGTCATTTTAATACGCTGCCCCCTTTACTGGACAGTGAGTTTCAGTGAGCACCGTCTTTGGAGCATTTCTGATCTGATAACTAAATAGTGCCTTGGACCGGTGCATCACAACCTACAGACGGTGCCTCATAGAGGCTCATAAATCTGTCCTCACAGGAGTACAGCCCTGTGGTCACTCTGTCTTTATTATTTCCCACTGACCCATAAAAGGCATCTCCTGTGTGCTGATGACAACCTTGTCATCTGATCTGAAGTCCAGTCACCCTGAAGCAGTGAGAATGTCCTCACAGTCCATCTCATTTTTAATCCAGAGCTGCGGCAGCTCTGGTCCTTCGAGAAAGCAGCCTGGTCCTATGATTAAATAGATGGAGGGAGGAAGACAGTGCAACCCGGCTGCAGGAAGCCATCCCCGGGGAAGCCCTGGGGTCTGAGGCCCAGGGAGGGGCTCTGCTTGGTCTCTTCCTTCCCCCCACCCCCCGCTGTATTCTTTGCTCTAAGTTTCAGTTAGACTGTTTCTGGGGTGAAGCCCATTCCTGGACCTGGATCCTGGGGTTCTCAACTCTGGGGCAGTTTTCTAGGGAATCGGCAAAGGTGTTGTGAGGATTTCTGGACTCATCAGAGAGGGCAGAAGATGAGAGCAGAGGGGACTGAACTTTTAAAGAGGGTCACCACCCAGAAAGTGCCATCTCCAACCAAGCAGGGGGACCCAATGCCCATAGAGAGAAACCAGAAGGAAGGGAACAGGGAGACAAGGAGGAAGAAGAGACGGAGCTGGAAGAAGGGTGGGAGGGATGTGGGAAGGAGGCGGGAAGGAAGGCAGGAGAGGCCCCTCTCGCAGTTGATCCGTGTAGAAATTAAAAGCAGAACCTGGACTGTAGCGTTTCCGCAGCCTTAGGGGAGCACGTTAATGGGGAAAATAGTGCAGAAAAATGCAGCTGATCCACGGTAAGCGGCCCTGCTCCCTCGAGAGGCCCCAGCCCATGACCACACATACACAGGCTTGCACACGTGCACAGGCACAAACTTACACAGGCACACCCGTGCAAGACACACACACACGTGCATACACACGTGTGGTCATACCCTGCCCCGTCCTTCCTGTTTTGAGTCTTGGCCTCTGCCCTTGTCTCTGACCCTGACCCAGAGGTGGGATCTCCACAAGGTCCTGCCCTCAGGACCCCACCTGGTCAGGACCTCTGCTGGGATATGGGGAGCCCCAGTGGGCTTTGCAGTCAGGGCAAAATAGCCTCTATCCACCTGTGAAGGTTTCACTGGCTGGTCAGCTGGCAGAAAGACTCGTGTGGACACGAGTCTGGTAAAGCCTTTTGCCCTGGCTCAGCTCCCGTGGGGCATACCAGGGTCATCGTGGGGGCCGCCAAGGAGAGAGGAAGCCTACAGGGACTTTGTTAGGGCAAAGCCTATAAGAAGGAGAACTTGGGAGGCAGGGAGGTGATGAGAAGGAGGGAGGGCAGGAAGGCTTTGGGAGCCTCCTCCAGGAAGGCCATGAGAGAGGGTCCTCAGGGCTGTCAGGGAGTCACAGAGCCACGGCTGCCTCTCAAGGGCACCCTAGTCCTCACAGAGATGGGTCTGCCTTGGTGACCCCGCCAATATGACCGTGGATCTGGCCACCCCGTGGTGAGTGGCCAGATGGGTGTGCAGCCCAAGAGCAAACAGAAGTTGATGGAAACTGAGCCCCAAGGCAGAAGCACCGGCCTGGCTCTCTTTCCTACTGACTGCAAACAGAAATCAACAATTCAAGAAAGAGTTTCAAAAAATGACAAAATGATAAAGTAAGTCAAATAATCATTTGCTAACAAGATACTTTCTCTGTCTGAATTGGGGGAACTCTCTGCATGGCCAGCCAGGCAACATACCCCCCTATTCCCAGTACCGAGAAGCACTAATATTATAAACTGAGTCAGGGGATGGTGGGCTTGGAGGGATGGAAGACTTTCTGGATGGTGAGTGGAGCTTTAAACATGGCACAAGGTTGTAGAATCATTTTGTTTTAGAGTCTTTAAAAGTCAGGTTTGAATCCCGTCAGTTTCAGATCAGTGGAATGGCTGTCCAAGGGAAGAGCCCTTCTCTTCCCGGACGACCTGAGTGCTCCCCGCATTGACGACCTGAGTGCTCCCCGCATTGACGACCTGAGTGCTCCCCGATTGGGCTGGGGTCAGCAAAATGCATCCATGGGTGACCAGAGACCAAGGTCTTCCCATTGAGGCCGCAGAGACACCCATATAAACAGCACTTAGCCAGCTCCAACCTCCAAAGCAGGCAGTGTGAGAAGAGCCGCAGTCACCTGACTTCATGTTCAGGAAATCAGACAGGCTTGTATGTCATCTTGAAGATCGTCCTGATAAACACTGGAAAATTTCAGAGTTAAAAGAAGCACTCATCAATCACAGAAGACTAGACAGTGCCTAACGCTTTTTAGTCCTTGGTTGCTCTTCTACGACCATCTTTCAGTTGCCCATTGAGTTTTCTCTGCTGCCCACAGTTATTCAGGTAGAGGTGAAGACCCATGGAGAATTTCAAGCTGAAGTCTGAAGTCTGAATGCATACCAGTGGAACTGAATGCAAGCTGAAACATGCATACCATTGCATGCATATCTCGAGCTCCAGGGTGTTCATAAGTGAAGGAAAAATGTTAGCGACCAAAGAGGAAGGAAGTCTTTGATCAGGAGCAGGGTCTCTCATCTGACCGGCCAAAGAGTGTGTAATGTTACTGCTGAGACCCACTCAGCTGTGCAGCTTCCGCTAATAGATGGAATGGTTTGCCAGCTCTCAGTAGCCAGATGCATTACTGAACCTGTGTTCACAAGAGCATCTTAACACATGGCTTCCGTGCTGTCAATTCCAAGAGGTATAAATGCCTGAGGATGTTTCAAGCTTTCAATGAACTTTCTTTGATTGGTGGCAGTTGTAATCTTCTGTATCTTAACTAACCTTAGGACTATAGCTCTGTCCTTCAGGTAGCTTCAATTAAGATGTGGATATTTTATCTAGTGGGCTTCCCAGGTGGCACTAGTGGTGAAGAACCCACCTGCCAATGAAGGAGACATGAGAGATGCAGGTTCGATCCCTGGATCAGAAAGATCCCCTGGAGGAGGGTATGGCAACCCACTCCAGTACTCTTGCCTGGAGAATCCCATGGACAGAGGAGCCTGGCAGGCTACAGTCCATGGGGTTGCAGAGAGTCAGACCCGAGTGAAGCGACTTAGCACACACGTACATTTTATCCAGTGCAAGAATCTCAGGATTTTAATCAGAAGTCCCCCAATGCAGGTTGTAATGGCATGTGGGCCTTCTCTGTGGTGTCTCATCTAGAGATAGTTTAAGTTTTGAGTGGGACAATATCACCCCCAATTTTATTAGGAGATTAATGACACATGACCAAATCCTTATGTAGAAAATGCTTATATTTTAGTTTCAGACTTTGGGAGTGGAAACTGGGTCAAATCCCAGAGCATTCTTACACAAACTAATGAGATCCTCAGAAATCGTGCTTCTGCAGTGGTTTTAATGAATTTTCCACAGGGAATGCTCTAAGGCTTTGCCTTTGAATCAGGCAGTCACAAAGGTAGGTCACTTTAGGTAAATTTTCTCCAATATTCAGAGTATTAAACTTGCATCTGCATGTCTTGGATTCTTTTTTTTTAATTTATGTATTTTTTATTTTACTTTACAATACTGTATTGGTTTTGCCATACATTGACATGAATTCGCCACAGGTGTACATGAGTTCCCAATCCTGAACCCCCCACCTCTCTCCCCATATCATCTCTCTGGGTCATCCCAGTGCACCAGCCCCAAGCATCCTGTATCCTGTATCGAACCTAGACTTTTTTCCATCATAACTGTTGGCTTTTTTCCTTGAAAAGCATGATAGAGATGAAGCCACTCAAGTTTTCTGCTGTCTTGTGGAAGGTGGATGTGGAGTGTGGTGAGAGTGACTTAGTAGAGACTTGTGTTCAACTAGAAAGTGTTTTATAGAAAATTTGAGGGACTTCCCTGGTGGTGCAGTGTTTGAGACTTTGCCTTCCAATGCAGGAGAGTGCAGGTTTGATCCCTGGTCAGGAACTATGATCCTGTATGCCTTGTGGCTAAAAAAAGAAAAAAAAAACCCAAAATATTAAAAAAGGAGCAATATTGTAACAAGCTCAATAAAGAGTTTAAAAAATAGTCCACATAAAAACATCTTTTAAAAATAAGAAAATTTGAGTTATGATAAAGCCAGCCGATCAGGAGAGGAGCAATGTGAAAACACGGTTTGTCCCACACAGCTTCCCAGAGAAGGGGGTGTGTCATATCACATGAAGTGGTACCAGAGTGGGTCAGGGGTAAGAGAGTGGAGTGGGGGTCGGGGGGACAGTCTGAGCACAAAGCCTTTATTGTGATCTCCTTGGAAAGGATCAGGAGAGGCAGAGTGGGCAGCCTCGGGCTTGGCTAGTTTGGTGAGTTTTAGCAGGCTCTGGGGTACAGTGACCGTCCTGGTGGTACAGTTACCTGGGGTACAGGTACCTGGCCCTGGCTTCCAGAAGGGCAGGTGGAGAGTGGCCTGGCAGGTGAGAGCTCCACAAAGGAGAAGGTTGGCGTGAGGGCTCTAGATTGCTTGTTTTGGAAAGTGTGCTCATGTTTACTATTTATTGCCCATGTGTTTGCTCTAGGAGTGGGCTGACCCCTGAGAGAGACCCTCCCTCCTGGGCTAGCAAAGCCCTAGATGGAGCCCATGAAAATTTAAAAAATAAAAGACCTGCTTCATGCCCATCTCCAAGCTGAAATTCCAGTGGTTTATCAAATGAGAAGAGTGAGGATTTAGAGCTAAGTTTCTGTTCCCAGAAACCCCCCATATAAGGGAAATGTTCACGGACATTAAAACCCAGAAGTCACAGAACTTTATTCTCCCATGGATGTCTGCAAACCTGGTGTTCGTCATCCCCTGCTGGTCGTGCAGTCGAGAGGCTTGGGGGTCGGGGAGGCGCTCCGCCAGTTTTGAGAGAGAAAGGGGACAGTGTTGAGCTCCAGTTTTCCATGGGGGAAACGGGAAATGTTTTGCAGATGGATTCAGCCCAGGAAGATTTACACTGCAGGAATAACATTTCAATCACTGCATGAGATGGAGAGGGTTGTAGAGCTCCAGCCTATACTGCTGGCCTCAGGATGAATGACCTTTTTTGGGAGAACTTGCCGTTCCCTTAGGCAAGGGAAGGCGGCTGTCCATGGTTCCTACCATGGGGCTCTGTGCCCCCCTTCCCTTCTGCATGCCTTTCACGGGGGGCTACACAGCTGCTTCCTGGTGCTTATTTGTTCCTGGCTAATTACAGAATGAAGGGATTTCACAGTCTTATAGCTAAGAACCCACCTTTTCCCTCTTTTCTTAGAAAAAGCTAACGCTCATCTCATGCCTAATTAGAGAGTCCTGTATGCAGGGAATCGGAAACAGTGATGCACACATGGAGAGGAGGAACTCCTCCCAATGGCGGGCAGCTTCCAGGGGTTTCATTTTTGTTTCAGAAGCTGCATGATCACCCAGAGTCCTCTTGGCCACAGCTAACAGTCCTCTTTGCTTTGTTTTGCCACTCTCTCTGGGGTCCTCAGCACATCTTTTAACAGGTACTTTTTGATCAACTGTCAAAACGACCCCAGAATTGCTGTCCCTCTCTATTTGGGATGACTTCCCTGCTAGCTCAGCTGGTAAAGAATCTGCCTGCAATGCAGGAGGCCCCTGTTCGATTCCTGGGTTAGGAAGATCCCCTAGAGATTCTCACCTGGAGAACTGGGGACAGTCTGCTGTGGAGACAGAACAGTCTTTCATGCCATGTGAGTCGAGATGTAAATCCTGGCTGAGCCACATCCCAGCTGGGCATGTGTGGGCCACTTCCTCACCTTTCCAGAACTGTAACTTCCTCCTCTGTAGCATAGGCCCACCAACACCACCTGTCCACAACAGGAGGGTCAGTTTGTAAAAGCCTTGCCAGGGTGTAGACTTGTTTCTTCTATGTGTTTTTTGTTTTTACTGTTCACTGCATTTTTTGTTTTATTTTTAAAACTAATTTTTATTGGAGTATAGTTGATTGACAACATTGTGTTAGTTTCTTCTGTACAGCGGAGTGAATCAGTTAAACATATACACGGTGGTGGTGGTTTTGGTTGCTAAGTCGTGTCTGACTCTTTGCGGCCCCGTGGACTGCAGCCCTCCAGGCTCCTCTGTCCATGGGATTCTCCAGGCAAGAATACTGGAGTGGGTTGCCATTTCCTTCTCCAGGGGATCTCCCCAACCCAGGGATTGAACCCAGGTCTCCTGCACTGCAGGCAGATGACTTCCTGACTGAGCTATGAGGGAAGCCCAAACATATACATATGTCCACTCTTTTAAGATTCTTTTCCCGTATAGGCCTTTACAGAGTACTGAGTAGAGTTCCCTGTGCTATACAGTAGATTGTTATTAGTTATCTGTAGAAGTGTGTGTGCTGTGGTTAGTTGCTCAGTTGCATCCAACTCTTTGCAACCCTATGGACTGCAGCCCACCAGGCTCCTCTGTCCATGGGGATTCTCCAGGCAAGAATACTGGGGTGGGTTGCCATGAACCCATGCCCTCCTCCAGGGGATCTTCCCAACCCAGGGATCAAACCCAGGTCTTCCACATTACAGGCAGATTCTTTACCATCTGAGCCACCAGGGAAGCACAAGAATACTTGGAGTGGGTAGCCTATCCCTTTTCCAGGGGAATCTTCCCAATCCAGGAATTGAAACAGGATCTCCTACATTGCAGGTGGATTCTATACCAGCTGAGCTACCAGGGAAGTGTGTATATGTCAATTCCAATCTCTCAATTTATCCCTTCCCGCTTCTATCCCCTTGGTAAGCATAAGTTTGTTTTCTATATCTGTGACTCTATTTCTGTTTTATAAATAAGTTCATTTTGTTTTTCATATCCTTTTTATGTCTCTACACCAAAAAACCGCAAAAGTATTCTGATTAATAATAAAAAAAAAAGGGCATTTATTGTCATCATTTAGTGAGTGCAGTTTCAAGAAGCTCCAATACTTTGGAAAAGCCCCTGATGCTGGGGAAGATGGAGGGCATGAGGAGACAGGAGTGACAGAGGATGAGATGCTTGGATGGCCTCATGGACTCACTAAATTTGAGTTTGAGCAAACCCCGGGAGATAGTGAAGGACCGGGAAGCCTGGTGTGCCACAAACCATGGGGTCGCAAAGAGTCAGGCAGGACTGACTGACTGACTGCTGTCCAATTATGTAAAAAAGAGGTGGGGGGAGAGCAAATGCTGTGTGTGAGCTCCTGGGATCTCATCGTGTCCTTGTAAGAACCCTGGGGGAAGCTCTGTGACCTTTAACCCATTGTCCAGAGGTGGAAAGTGAGGCTGGCCAGGCTTCAGCACTAGCCCTGACTCACCAGTCCAGGACTCAAGCCGCTTCCTCAGAGAGTGTGGCTTAGTGACCCTGGAGAAAATTCTGGAAGGAAAAGGCTGTGATGGCAAAGAAAACTTATTCTGAGCCAACTTGTGGAGGCAGCTGCAGAGAGTGCTGGAGCCTTTTAATTAAACGTTGGAAAGCACAGGAGATTGAAAGTCAGCTGCTTCAGTGGGAAGGCTAATATTTACACATAAAAAAGTGTCAAACTCTGGAGACCCAGGTCTCTCATTAGGTGGTGGTATAATTACCACGTTCCTGTTTCCTAGCAGTGAGGAAGAAGATGTGAATTCTGGGTCTAAGGTCTGCCTCTGGGCAGGTCTTGGACTTGGTTGCTGGCCAGAGCCTGTTGCCAAGGGCCGAGTCTTCAGTGTTTTCTTTGAGGCTTGTGGCTTTAGGGAATCACTCTGGGAAGGAAGGAGTTACCTTTATTCTCTGCATCCAGGTGACTTGAATGAGCCCTTTCAGCATCGAAGGACAGAAAGGGAGAGTGCCCTTCAAGTGACCTTGACTCATTCTACCAGAATGCCTCTGGTGAGGAACTTCTCACCGACTTCAGTTTTGTCACCAGCTGGCTGTTGGGCTTTGGACACATCCATAGAACTCTCTGGATTTGTGGTTTTCTGTGGGGTCCTGTTGAGCTCTGTTGACTGCACCTGTGGATGGGCAAATGCGTGGACCATAGATCCTGTATGTAAAGACCCGTATGTGCACCCACAGGGCTCAGGGCCTACTGCCAGCATCTGCCACCAGCTCAGGCCACCGTTGACATTAAGTGGCTCTGCCAGGCCAAGCCTGGAAGTTTACAGTGGGGCCCTAGTGACTCAGATGAGGGCACTGAGAGCATTCAAACCCACCTCGTGGATCCTGTAACACTGGAAAGATGTGCAGGAAGCACCTTGTTGAATTATATAGGGTAGCTCCAGCTGCTGCCTGGATAAGACCCCAGATTCCAGCAGCTTAACACCATAGAAGATTAATCCTCACATATGCAAGGTCTGAGGCAGTATTCAGTAGGCACTTTTTATACAATGAGGACCCAGGAGCTATTGTGTCCAGCTTCAGCCACCATAGCTGGTTCTGAGTCCAAGGGGAGGTCCGCAGTGGCAGCCACTCCATCCTTTCAAAAGTCAGGATCCTGGGTCTCCGCCAGTCCTGCCCAGGCCAGGATGGCTGGACCTAGTCTCCAAACCCACAATCCCAGCTCAGCACAATGGCAGACGCGGTGCTCTGACCGTATCTTAGCATCACCAAGTCACCATGGTGGTCCTGGCGTCTGCCGTATATGAGTGCTTGTTCGGCACAAGTCACTGATGCTTACTTTGTACAATCTTTTAACCTCAGTAATAAATGCAACATTGTCTTTATAATCCACATTTTCTGATGTGAAAACAAAATCTTGGGTTTCAGAGAAGGTGCTTACATAGCTGACCCTAGTCCTGCCTTACCTCAGGGCATTGTGGGTTGCACACAGCTTCCCTGAACCCTGAAACCATGGCATCAGACAAGTGGCCATCTGTCCTTTCTCCCTAAAAGAAGCCTTCGATGGTTCTCCACATCCATGTTGTATCCCCACAATGGTGCCAGGGGTTAATTGGATGAGGCTCCCCCTTGTCACGGGCAGGGATGTAAGGTTGGACTTGACCTTCAGGTCAACTCTGGGCCCCACTACTTGGCAGCACATCATCCTGAAGCCTCAGTGCTGTGTGGGTGAACTTGAACCAGTCTCACAGGACGTGGTCCAGGATTCAGTGAGATAAACCTGCAAAGCAAATTAGCGTGGTCCCTGCACCTAGTAAATGCTCCATGAGGTATTAGTATCAGAGGGAGAGCAGAGGTCATTTCTCCTCTTTCTGTTAAATAGGGAGAGGGGAACCTCACACCCTGAGCAGAGGAAGTGCAGCTGGGGGTGGTCCCTCAGCAGCCCTTGTGCGCACAGCCCTGAAGCGGGTGCATTCAGAGACCTTGCCCTTTCAGGACCCCCTGGAGCAGCAGAGTGGAGGCAAGGGCTTGAGTAGTCACTGGGTTGGGGTTGAGTGATGGCAGGAAGTAGGAGTAGGGGCTGGGAGCGTGAGACAGGAGGGAGCAGAGGAGGCTCCGTGACATTCAAACCGGGCACTGCGCTCCCAGAAGTTGTCTGTCACAGAGATAGCTCCTGGAGAGTCCTCCACCAGCCCCTCCCCCGTGCAGCATCACTGGCCTTGGCCTGCATCCCACGTTGTCATCTTGGTACCTGCCTGCCCCCTGAGTGTGTGGCAATGTCTTGAAGGTAGCGGCCACTTTTCTTGGAACGCCACTGGCCTGTAGAAGACTTTTGTGCAGACTTGGAAAAGGTGCCCCTTAGGCTGGTCACAGCTTTGTGAAATGCAGTCTTAGAGAACAGGGGGCACCTTGGTTCACATTTTTTAAAGATGCCCTTTGGAGAGGGACTTCTGGGGTCCTGCTAGTGTTCTGTTTTTTGACCTGGTTGCCAATGACCTGGGTATGTTCAATTTGTGAAAATTCAGCAAACCTGGAATATTCAATTTATGCACTTTTCTTATGTGTATATAATACTTCAATGACATTTACCAAAAAATATTAAAGGGATAAGAAAATATATTTTAAAATACCACTTCCTCCAGCTTAGCTTAGCACGGGCACCCAGCGGCCTCTTCAGCCACTTGTGTACCTCACATCCTACACAGCTGTGCATGGCCCACCCTGATCTTACTCGATGTCATGTCTCAGGGGTGCTTCCAATAACTGTGCCCGGCCCCAGCAGGTCATCTTATCAATGGGCATAAGTCATCAGTCTTACTGGGTCTCTTTAGCCCTCTGAGCACAGCCGGCTCTTGGTCCCCTGCATTGCTGATAACTCAGCTGTGGGGCTCAGTGGAGAGGTCTGTTGTGCAAACCCAAGAGTTTTGTCACTCAAGCTAATCCTCTGCTTTTGTAAGAGCACATGAAAGGCTAGCCTGCAGTAAAGACATTTTGAGTGATGGCTGCAAGTGGACATGGGGCCCGGAGGTTCTTAAGGTCATCAGGAGGTTACGTGCTCAGCTGTCGATAAATAGCTTTGCACTATTTGCTTAATTATGCCATCCCTTTCTGGTGCTGGTCTCTCTTCCCCATCTCCAGAGGGGACAACATACCGCCGGACCCTCAGATCTCAAGCTATCAGAGGGACATCAAACTTTGCCGATAATTCCTTTTTCTTCCTCAGCATGCTCGAATGGGCTTCCAGCCCCAACAAAGGGAAAGAAGGAAACATTTACCCAGAGCCTTATCTGCTCTTCCTGACGTGCCTCTGTTTGTCCCCATGCTACAAGACAGGATTGTCTTGGTGGCTATTTTCAGGAGCCCAGACCACATCTCATCCCAACACCAGGACATGATTCAGAGGAGCCCAGCTCCACCCTGGGGAGGCATTGCAGTTGAAAGATAAGGTGCCTGGGGGCTTATCCTGCAAGTACGGTTGCTCTGTTTCAGCTGTAGACCAACATCTGAGACACTGAGGGGAAAAGATGGTGTACTTTTTAAAGAACAAGGTTAGAATTTTCCGAGGGCGGAGTTAATGGTTTATCAAAGACCTACTATCGGGGCATCAGGCTCCCAGAAGAATTTCTGTCCTAATTGTGTCTTCTGTTGTCAGCCCTCATCAGCGGCAAAGCTTTAAAAACTGGAAAGCAGGTGGCTAATGTGGGGGCCTGAGGGGTGTGTTGTATGTGTGTGTGTGTGTATGTGTGTGTGTGTATCGAGGGAGAGGGGGGTGGTGGGAGAGGATTGTTAGGGAGGAAGGATGTGGAGACTGATGGCATGGTCTGGGGTGCTCACTGGGGATGCCTGAGGTGCTTGGCTGACAGATGCCCAGAGGACCACAGCTGCCCCTCCTGCTGGCAGCGTTAGGCTCCACCCTTCAACAGAGCATCTTTCAGGGGTAGTGAGGGATCTGTTTAATTTCAACCCTGATCCCGCCCTTTGGAAAGAAGAGTGCCTGGATGGACACAAGAGCCCACTGTCAACCACCAGAGTCCTTCAGGAGCCTGACCAAGTTCTGAAGGGCCTTGGCTTCTGGTCTCAGACCAAAAGTTGCCAAGATTCTGAGGAGACATGAGAAGTGGTTGGGGTGGTTTACATTGGAGGGGAGGAGCCTGGGGACAGTAGTGGTGAGTGCTGAGGTTTGTTTGTTTTTTCACTGAACTATAGTTTATTTCAGGCTTCCCTGGTAGATCACCTGGTAAAGAATCTGCCTGCAATGCAGGAGGCCCCAGTTCAATTCCTGGGTTGGAAAGTTCCCCTGAAGAAGGGATAGGCTACCCACTCCAGTATTCTTGGGCTTCCCTGGTGGCTCAGACGTAAAGAATCTGCCTGCAATGCAGGAGACCTGGTTTTGATCCCTGGTTTAGGAAGATCCCTTGGAGGGGATCTTCCACTCCAAGGCAACCCACTGCAGTATTCTTACCTGGAGAATCTCCATGGACAGAGGAGCCTGGTGGGCTACAGTCCATGGGGTCACAATGAGTCAGATATAACTGAGCAAGTAAGCACAGCATAGTCGATTTACAATGTTGTGTTAATTACTGCTATACAACAAAGTGATTCAGTTATGCATATATACACTCTCTTCTATGTTCTTTTTCCATTGTGGTTTCCTGTATATATAATAAAAGCTTATGTGAGCTTAGTCATGTCTGACTGTGCGGCCCCATGGACTGTAGCCTGCCAGATTCCTCTGTCCGTGGAATTTTCCAGGCAAGGATACAGGAGCGAGTTGCCATTTCCTGCTCCAGGGGATCTTCCCAACACAGGGATCAAACCCGTGTCTCTTGCGTCTCTTGTGTTGGCAGCTGGATTCTTTACCACTAGCTCCACCTAGGAAGCAATATAGTAGCTTACATCCGCTAATCCCAAACTCCCAATTTATCTGCCCCCGCCTCCCACCCCTTTGGCCACCACAAGTCTGTTCTCTATGCCTGAGACTCTGTTTCTGTTTTGTAGATAAGTTCATTTGTGCCATAGTTTAGATTCCGCATATAAATGCTATTATGCGATATTTGCTTCCTGACTTCACTTAGTATGATAATGTCTAGTTGCACGCACGTTGCTTCAAATGGCATTAGTCCATTCCTTTTATGGCTGAGCAGTGTGCCATTGTATTGTGTGTACCAGACACATTGTGTTTGTGTACCACATCTTTACCTGTTCATCAGTCGATGGACGTTTAGCTTGTCTCCATGCTTTAGTTATTGTGAATAGTGCTGCTATGAACATAGAAGTAGGTGTACCTTTCTGGATTACAGTTTTGAACAGATATATGCCCTGACGTGGGATTTCTCTATCGTATGGTAATTCTGTTTTTAGTTTTCCAAGGCACCTCTGTACTGTTCTCCATAGTGGCTGCAACAACTTGCATTCCCACCAACGAGGTTCCCTTCTCTCCACTGCCTTTCCAGCATTTGTTATTTGCAGACTTTTTGATGATGGCCATTCTGACTTGTGTGAGGTGATATCTCATTATACTTCTGATTTGTATTTCCCTAATGATTAGCTATGTTGAGCATCTTTTCATGTGCCTGTTGGCCATTTGTATTTTTTTTCCTTTGGAGAAATGTCTCTTTAGGTCTTCTGCCCATTTTTTTATTGGGTTGTTTTTGTTATTGTTGTTGTTGAGTTGTATGAGCTGTTTGCATATTTTGAAAATTAAGCCGCTGTCAGTCACATTGTTTGCAAATATTTCTTCCCATTCTGTAGGTTGTCTTTTCGTTTTGTTTATTGTGTCCTTTGCTGTGCAGAAGCTTATAAGTTTGATTAGATCCCAGTTGTTTATTATTGTTGTTTTTATTTCTCTCGCCTTAGGAGACTGTCCAGGTTCTGACTGAGCATCTCCGTGGCGTCTGCTTCCCACACCCCCATCTCCTGTGCTGCCTCCACCATGTGCCCGGCCCCTCCCTTCCTTATACAGAACGCTGGTTGGCACTCACCCATCTCCTGAGCCTGCTCCCCCTCCCCGTGACTTGCATCCACTGATAGAACAATGAGGGCACCCGAAACAGATACCTAGGAGAGGGCTTTCAGGGACCGAGAGTGTTCTCAGGCTGCCTTAAAAAAAAAAAAAAAAAAAAGACTAAAAACAGACCAAAAGACTTCATTTATTGCAAGCATTTGGGCAAAAGATCACCAACACCACGGACAGAGCCATTTTCTATTTTACAAGCTGCTATCTCCACAGTTTAGTGAATATTCCTTGCAGAAATCTGGCCAGCTTGGTGACATGACCATTTCATAGTTCAAAAGGTGGAGATGCTGTGGGTTAGGAGGTATGCTCAAAGCCAGGGACTGAGACAGATCTGATGTAACTGAATACAGTATTTATGGGACCCAAGGTTTGGGGAGAGGCTGGGCAACCGGCCCTTCTCATTTCCCGACAATTTAAGGAGCCAGTTGTTGTCAGGCCATTGAGGGGAGATAGGTCCGTGTTGTATGTCTCCAACCCATAACACCCTGACCGGTGATGGATGTAAGGTTCATTGAAGACATCTTTTGCACTTGTTGTTTATTTCCTGTTTTGTGATAGGCTTTCCAGGCCAGTAATTCGAAGCTATGAAGTAGTTAGATGGAGTCTTGATTTCAACACGAGATTTGCCGAATCTGTTATGATTTCATTGGAGGCTAGACAGATAACTGGGCAGGGATGGGGTACAGCTAGTATGTTAGCAGCTGGTTGACAAGACTGCTTCAAAACTGTGATTAATGACCTTGGACGGGAGAAGGGTTCTCTTTCATGGCCCTCTTAACCTCAGAAGTTCATCATTTTTATAGATGATAGTGAATGAGAAATGTCAGGTCATAAAGAATTTCACTGAAGACATCAAAGGCCTGATTATCACATTTGCAAGAGACCCAAGGATTGTAGTCATAACCACAAAGTGTTAGGGAGAACCAAGGTTTGAGACTGTCTCCCCATCCTGGAGATGGAGGAGATGAAATTTAATCCAGAAACGTGCAAAGTCCCATACCAACTCTGTTCCTAAACCAGCTATATGAGTGCTGAGTGGGGAACAGGGGCTAAGGAGTAGTTGCTGTAGAGGGCTGTGTCCCCTGGTTTTGTTCATGTTGCTGTGATCAGATGTGGCTGAGGATGTGTGTCATTGGGAACAGAGGGTGCATGGTAGCATCGCTCTCAGACTTCTTGCTCTTCTTCCTTCCCTGCCCCCCCCCCCCCCGCTGTGTGTCTCATTGTCAGCGAGGTAGGCTCTCAGTGCCCCCTTGAAGACTCCTCCCTCACATCTCACACCCATTCTTGGACCAGGGATTTGCAAATAGAATGGAACCACCACTGTTGGTTCCTGAATCCCTGCTTGTGAAGAGAACTCATCACTGGAGCAAAATCGGGATCCAGACAGGAGGAGGAGGAGGGAGGGAGAGCTGGGTGTGGGACAGGTAGCCAGAGATGTCAGCTACTCTCTGATTCTCTAGGTTTTCTTTCTCTTCACAGAACATGGTACAGGGTTGGGTCATGGGTGGACTGATTAACTATCGGATTCTTTTTCCAACCATGGCCATGTGCTTAGCCTGATCACAGAGGAAGCTGAAAATGCCTGGAGCTAATGTCCCAGGAACAGTCTTCAGCCAATGATGTATGGGGTTAGGAGGTAACACCAGTTCCCCTGACTCTTTGTGGAACTGGTCCAAGGCCATTCAGCCCCATCTCTCAGAGCCTCCTTAGTGGGACTGAATCCCAACTGCCCACTGAGGTAACAAGTTCATGACGCCCCCTAGACTGGCTTCCTGCCCGGCCTCACTCACCCACTCCTTTAATGCTCCCCGCAGATAAACTACTTATCTTGGGGTCTGCTACTGGGGGAACCCAAATGAGGACAGAGGCTGAATAATTCAAACTACTTGGTTGGGAAACTGAAATGACCAGTGTTTCCATAATACAGAATCAGTTCCATGTGACATTTATCAGGCACCTACTGTATGCAAAGTCCAACACTCCGTATTAGACAGTTTTACACAAATGAGTGAGCTCTTGGTTTATAGTGTCCTGGGGAAGGCTAAGTAGGTACACCCCACATCACAGGTTCTCTCTGCCACTGACAGTGCCATCTCTCCCACGAATCCTGTGCTCTTCTCTTCTTCCCCATCTGGATCCATAAAGCTTTTGTTAATCTTGAAAGAAAGACCCATGGAAAAAGATCTGGTGAGGTGCTGCTCTTTGGGGCCTCACCATTGGGAAGCCTTGGGAGGAGGGCCCATAGGAAGAGAAAGCACGTGTTCATTTCTTCTCCAGGCAAGCATCTGTCCCCTTTTTCACATCCTGCCACTTTGTCTTGAGAATGGCCGGCATTTCAGTGACATTTCTCTCACAAACTGCCAGGCTGCAGCTCACAGTAGCTCAGAAATCCTGTCATCCCCAGGAATCCCAAACCCCAGTCTTCGGGCAAGGCAGGCTAGCAGGGGCGAGAGAGGGGGCTGTGGGTAGTGACCTCAGTCATCAGGAGGCCTTTGACCTGGGCATAAAGCACTTCCCAGTATTCACTCGGGGTGGGGGGGGGGTGGGGCACTGTGTCTGCAGAGACAAGAGATGAAACTGCAAATTTGGGCAGAGCCCCCTGTTAATGTCTTAGAAGCTTAAATATTAGATCCCGAGCTTTCTCTTGGGATTAATATAAGGGGAGGCATGTGCCAGATATGGCTCCTCCGCGAGCTGTCTGATGCTATAAAAAGAAACACTGCAAAGGGCATCCAGAAAAACGTCTGAACTCAAGAGAAAATGAATAATGCAGTACTTACCGACATGTGGCTCGGGATGTAAAGGGAAACCCTGGTGGCAGGATCCCAGATCTTCCTGGAGCCTCACATTTTACGAGCAGAGTCTCTGGTCGTGGTGGAGAAATGTTGCATGGGAGGACCGGCCTCTGAGGCTTCATTTGCTGGATGACCTGAGGGCACACCAGCCTTTACCACCTTGCGCTTGAACTTTCAGATGAAGGCATTAAACTGGGGCATTTTCAAGCAGCATTGTTTTTCACAATACACACTCAGACTGAAATAAAAGTTATTTATGGCCTACCTTTTTTTTTAACTCAAAATGAAAATGCTTGATTCGATTCCATTTGAGAAAATGTGTATTTAATTAGATGATTTCCCCGATGGGATAGAAGAACACCAGGGAAAAAGTCAGCCCTGCTTTTCACCCCTGCAATGCTCACGCCTGGGCACTTAGAGAGGTGCTATAAAAAGCGGAGCTTTCGGGCGCCCTGCCCTGGCTTCCCGGGGCCGCCTGGTGAGGCAGTCGCGTGGGGCCCGGCAGCCATGGGTCACCCGTCACGGGACCAACGCTCCAAAGCAGGCTCCCTCTGAGGACAGACACTCTCCGGGCTGTCCCTCCAGCCGCCCTGTGTCCCATCTGGAAGGAGTCAGCTGGGTGAGCGCACAGAACAGCCCCTGCAGAGGCCCACGTGGCTTCTCCAGGAATTAATTACCTCCAGCCCGTGGTAATCGAAAGTGGCAGCTCCAGCTACGAGGCTCAGAGGTGGCAGAGTCTCGGGATCAGGCGCCCCCATGGGAATCCCAGAGCATCTGGGGGGTGGCGAGGGATCTGTTCCCAGACTCGCCCTCCAGAAGGTCCAGCTTGTATGCGCTCTGCAGTTACATAAGCACTTTTTCCACGTGACTTCTGCACACCTGGGTCGGCTGCAGTGGGTCATAGGTCTGGACGGGTTCTGAGTTCATGTGTCCTGTGTCCTGCAAAGAGTGTTTTCCAGCCTGTCTCACACACATGCACACACTTGTACACACATTTCACAGACACATATACAAACACATAGATATACACATGCACGTCTCTGCGTGTGTCTGTCTGTATCTCAGAGACAGTGGGGTAAAATTGGCTGAGTTTTTAACCAGATGGACTTGGTCAAGTCACTTACCTCGATGGATTGAAGAATTGTTGTCTATAGGTACTTGAGAACTTAGGACTAGTTGACACGCTTGCCTTGGCCCATTGGAGTGGTAAAATAGTAGTGTTATCAGACTCACTCAGAACTCACTTCTCTCCTGCAGCATGGACCTGGGCAGGTGGGGTCAGGGGGAAGGTGGTCCTTGGAGTGTCCATAGACTTTGGAAGACTTGGGCTCCAGCACCTGCCTATAGAAGACTGCAAGCGTGGTGGGTGATGGATCAGTCTCACTTGACTTGAATTGGGTCATCGGCATGGCTTATTGAGTTGAGTTGCTTTTAATGGAAAGTGTATACATCGAGATATATTTGAAAAGATACTGAGCATAACCATGAGCATCCCGACCAGTCTTGCTATACTTAGCAACATCTTCTTCCCAGTCAACACATCCTCTAAAATTGTCACATTTAAGACTCATTGAATAAAACCATGGAGTCAACCTAGATTTCTTACAAGACCTCCTTGTATTAGCAACCTGCTCGTCACCACTCTTCACATCTTTCAGTCCTGCCAGGAGTGGATGCTCAGGCATGTGCCTGACACGTTATTATCTTAAATTCTGGATGTGTTTGAGGCATTTTGTAAACGTGGATTGATTTTTATGGCACGGACTGTATTGACATCCTGCAAAATTAAACAGACTTGTGAGTACTAGATGGAACGTTGGAGAGCAGTGGTTCTTTCATCCAAATGCAATGTGTGAGCTTTGTGAAATATTTAATAAATGGTCAACAACTCTATATTTTAATAGAATTAGTATGCTGTCTCTCTGGAGCTGAGTGTGGATTTGTGATCTTTGGGTGGCTGAGAGAGATCTTGGACATGCATGGAGTATCTTCCTCCTTAATATCAGCCCATCCCCCACCCCCGCCCCAGCATCAGCAAGGCTGAGAGATGGCAAATGCCAGTTTCTATGTTGTTCCTAGGCCCTGCCAGGTCTCAAACTTAAATATTGTGCATATGAATCACCCGGCATCCTGTTAACATGCAGATGATGACGCTGTAGGTCTGGAGTGGAGCTGAAGGTCTGCATTTGTAACAAGCTCCTGGGTGCTGCTGGTCCCTGGACCAGCAGTGCAGGGCCAGGCTGCTGGGAACGGGGGTGTGGAAGGGGTGGGGCCAGGGCTGGGGTCTTTGAGGAGCATCCAGGGAGCCTGATGTAGGGACACGCTCCCCTCAGAGTTATCCAGGCGCACCCAGGGTAGCGTGCCCTTCCTGGGGGGCAAGTTCAGGCTGCCTTCATCCTGAGCGCCAGTGCCCCGCACATTCTGTGACTTGTTCTCCCTCACTCAAGTGACCTAGTGGAGAAGGAGGCATTCTAACTGGGTCCTTGTGGCTTCACCTCCCCAACCCTGACATCCGGGCCGTCTGCCTCAACACTTCTCTTTCTTTGCACCTCCCCCAAGGATGTACTTGACGTTGGTGATTCTCTCCCTTGTACCCCCACCCCACCCCTGCTGATTGCCTGTGTCTGTGACAGGTGGCTGCACAGCCCCTGCTCCCGCCCATGTCTCTGCCGTCTTGTTACTGCTCATCAGAGTCCCAGCCCTGCTACCTGTCACATCCCAGGCCCTTGGAGCCGGGCATGGGCACACAAAGAGTTTTCTGCCAATGAAACACTGCAGAAGCGAAGTGTGCTGTCCCGTGTGGAAGCTGTAAGAGCTGAAGGTGGTTCCTCGTGTCCTCCTGCCCCAAGGGGGTGCCCATAGGGGTCCCAGGGAAACCAAGCCTCTCTTAGTGATTCCTGGGGCTCAGCCCCCTGCTGCCCCACGCTGGGCACCTGTGAAGGAGAAGGTTGTGTATTATCGCAAGATGGCCTTGCCCATCCCAGGGATGCTGCCTGGTTACCTGGGGGCCCATCACTGTCTGTCATGCAGGTTCAAGTTGCTGATTACTCCTCCCAAGCTTCTCACCCAGGAACCTGCCTCCCGATGGCTTTAGTTTGGGTTTCCTCTCCCGGTGTCCAGACTCCTTCTAAGCACTCCAAGCATCCTCTGAAGTATGTTTGGAAGAATTTTCCGGCCAAGCCTGTTCTCAACGTCCATCTTCCTGAAAAGCTTGGTTCTTGTTGCCTCTTGCAGTCGCCTTGAAGAAAGAAAACATCAGTGAACGGAGGAAGGATTCTGGTTAGGGAATTCTGTCGTTAATCAGAGGAATTAATGATATCCTAAATGGTGAGACCATTGGGACATCCTCCCCAGGGGACCACCTTCCAGCTCTCCAGTGGTGGCCGTGTAAGGGTCTTCATTCAATTAGCCACATTATGAACACCGTAACTGGCCAACATAAAGTATTCCATGGCGTTTAATAACTGCATGCCATTGCCCTACAGGGATGCTCTGTGTTTATTCTCCTGCGCTTCTTTCATGAAGCACTTAGTTGAGGTCCAGTTTCTCTACATCGTAAACACCGCTGCATCCTTGTACATCTGCCTTTCCTGACACCAGATTCCTGAAGTGTATTTGCTGGGTCTGATCATGCCGGTTGTTTCCTGCATGAGTTTGTGTACAGGAGGGCTGGTTCCCCTCTTTGCCAGGGTGAGGATGCCCCACAAGGTCCCTCCACCATTGAAGACTTCAGTGGTGATGAAATAACGTCTCAGACGTATGTGTACCTGTTTGTGTGGAGAATCCCTCCACGAAAGCGTTTATCCTTCATCGTCGTCTTTTTCCATCAGCAAATGTCAAGACACAGGAGAGTTTCTTCCCATCTTTTCCATGATTTGTTCTGATACAATTTCCCTGGCAAATGCAGAGCATGAATTAGAGATGGTGACGGGAGAGGGATGCAGAAGGGGTCATTACGGATGGTGGGCACCGAGGTGGGCTCAGCGGGGACATGAGGGCAGGACTCCTTTCTTACAGCACTGGGCGCCTAGCCAGGAAGCTGGACCGAGCAGATGGACCCCTCTCCTCTGCCACCTGTGTGGACTGAGAAGTCCAGGAGAAGGTCCGTCTGGCAGAGGTGGCCTAGAGATGGGATGAGAGCTCACCAGGGCATGGGGAAGGGAGGTGGGGGGCTCCTTCTAGCTGGGTGGGGGTCCTGGGAGGAAGCTGCACTTGTCACCCACCAGGCTCTCCCAGGGTTGCTGAGGGCCACCCCAGGTGGAGGTGGGGGGTGCCCTGGTGCTTTCCCACCCACTTTTCCAGCCTCACGATAAAGAGGGCCCTTCACACTACGCATCCACAGGCCTGGAGGCTAAGCTGCTGAGAAGGAAACAGCGCACTGTCTCCTAGTCCCCCGGGGCATGAATGGCCTTCTGTTGACCTTCTTACAGCCGCGGGGAACCTGTGAAAAACCGCCGCTGCAGTGGAAGGTCCTTCATCCCCAGGCCATCAGGACTGCTGGCCTCGTGACCACCCTGCTGGTGAACTGGACTGTCCTGTCCTGTCCTCTCAGAGCGGGCCTGAGACATGACTGTGACAGCCCTCCCTGCCCTCCTCTGACCACTGACTCCTGAGGCCCTGAGCTCACGCACATGTGTGCACACATGTACGTACATCTGCACACACGCCCACACATGCATGCACATACGTGCACAGACAGTCAAACAGAATGTGTGTGTGTGTGGCCCATCGAGTGTGTGCTCAAAGGAAGGGATGAGGTCAGTTGGGAAAGGAAGGACCCTGCAGAGACCTGTCTGATCCCAAACCAGACAAAGACCCCTCCTCACTCATTGGCTCCCTGTCATCTTTCCTCCTGGGCCTGGTTTCTGGGGGTTGTTTGTTAGTACTTAAAATTGTTTCACTGAACAATGATAGCATATTCTGTGTACACAGTATGTTTCTCAGGAGTCGTCTCCCTTTTGGACAAGCTTTATGTGTATTAAAGCTGAGAGAAGAAAGGAGAGAGCATGCCCATTATACAGATTCAGAAACCAAGGCCCCTGAACACACCATGATTCCCTCTTTACCCAAGGAGATTGTCGATGCTGCTTAGACATCTGATCTTCTTTCACTTCTTCAGCCTCCAATCAATATTTCTGCAGGGACTTTGGCCAGGGACCTGTTAAGTCCAGAGCAGCATCACCCCATAGAACTTTCTGTGGGATGGAAATCCCTTGCACCAGCCCTGTCCAACTTGGTGATTCCTGCCACCCAGGCTGTTGAGCACTTGAAGCATGGCTGGTGTAGCTGAGGGCCTGGAGTCTCAGTGTTGTTGTTGTTTGATCCCTTCATTGTGTCCGACTCTTTGCAACCCTGTGGACTGTAGCCCACCAGGTTCCTCTGTCCTTGCAATTTCCCAGGCAAGAATACTGTAGTGGGTTGCCATTCCCTCTCCCAGGGGATCTTCCTGACTTAGGGATTGAAACTGCATCTCCATTACCCATTGAGCAGTCAAGGAAGTCCTGGAGTTTCAATGTTGCTTAAGTTTAGTTAGCCACAGTTGGCCTGTGGCTGCTGTACTGGACAGGCCTGGAGCACATACAAGAAAGAGCACTTTGGAAGGCATATTTCTTGAATCAAATGTGGTCAATGCTCTTGTAGCCTTTCTTCCAGGATTCCTTTATGAGAGCAAAGGGAGGGTGGAGCTGTGAGGGCTGTGGACGCCCAGGCTCACTGACAATCTGGAAGCATCCACAGTGTCCAGTCGTCCAACAGAAACTTCCCACTTAGAACATGTTTTCCCATAAGGGACTTGGTCATATTCCTTTTTCCCAGAAATATAAGATGCTTACTCACATGGTTTGCTAGAATGCATGTTTGTTTGATGCGAGCAATGACATGTGTCTTTAGTTAAGACACATCCCATCAAAGCCAGAGCTGATTGTGTGCCTATGATATTACTGATTCTATCCAAGTGGTTAACTCATGCTCGATTCTGGGGTCTTCCAGGAAGGTGGGAAATGTTATATCTGCAGGCCAACTTGCGGTCTCCTCCAGCAGAAAATGAAATTGGCGTGGCACAGCCTGTTTCTCTTTTGTTGTTGATGTCTTAAAACAGCCACACGAAGTCACTGCCCTGTCATGTTGAGTGGTTTATCTCTGGGATGTCATAGGCTCTAACCATGCTTCTATTGGGCGGGCCCGTCCACCACTGAAAGCACATTAGACTCACCAGGGAACTTTAAAAATAACCCACTGAGGCCCAGACTCCACCGTGGGCCAGTTAAACCAGACTCTGTAGATGCAGCCCAAGAACGCACATCTTTGGAGCTGCAGGGGAACGTATGCTGGGTCCTCAGGCTAGGGCACTCAGCTTTTGATGGCCTTTTCTGTGTTCCCCTAGCCATCTAGTTTTGTATTTCGTTTCACTTTAAGCTGCCCTGGGTCTATTTAGAAGTAGGTTGGTAAACCTTAAATAAAAGTCTTCATCCTATGCATTAGAGAAAGTATACCAGGTTTTCACCATATATAGAAATTTAACTTTTCTTGAATGTAGGATCCCAAATGATAAATCAGAATTATTATAAATGTCAAATGCTGGCATCATTTCAGACCTATCCCCTGCTGCTACTCCTCCAATAGTCCTTTTGACCAGAAAGGCTCATTGCCTCAAGAAAGATGCTGCAGACCCCCGACATGGGGATTAAGCTATGTGCACCTAAGAAAAGAGGACAGTGAGCAGCTTAGATGCCTGCAGTGACACGGGGAAGGGAGTCCAGCTGGAGCCACCCCTTTTAGCAGCCACCATGCAGTGGAAGTGGCCCATGGGTGCTGTGTGTTTGCATCCAAGAGCAAAGTATAATCCTTGTTCCAGAGGGAAGCCTCTTGTGCTTCTGGAATATCACCCTGGTCCTTCTTCCCTCAAAAGGTAATAAAGTATGTGCCTTTGCTGATTAGGAATGAATGTCACAGTGTCCACCACGATGGAAGTCTCTGATTTCCATGGCTCTGACCCGTCGCAGCAGGAGCTCATGAATCTTTCATGGCTGGCCTATATTTAGGGGCTTTCAGTGTCTGAGGGCGATAAAACGTCCTGCAGGGATGGAGTTCTCTGAGTGCCCTGTCTTCTGCCAGGATTGGGGCCTATTTAAAGCACACCTCGCCTTCCTAATGCACAGAGATTCTGCTGACCACAAGAAGCTGTCCTGGACTTGAGATTAGATAAAAAGAACTCCCTTTCAAAAAAAGTTTTATTAATTTATCCAAAATATATGAGAGTGACTATCCACTATGTGTCCGGCCTCTTGCTGGGTACCGTGGTGGGTAAGACAGGACCCCTGAGCCTTGAGCTTATATTCTAGTGACAGGAGACAGAAAGCAGATAAGGAAACGAATAATCAGGTCATTACAGGCTGTGGTCATTGCTGTGAAAGTAATAAGCAGGGTGGTGTGAAATGTTCTAAGCCCAGAAGTGACATGACCTGATTTGTGTTTTGAAAGACCACTCTGGTTGCCAGAGGAGGGTGGCGGGGGAGATGGATTACAAGGGGGACACAAGTGAAAGCCAAGACACCGAGAGAGGTCATTGCAGTGGTTCAGGAAAACGACGGTGAAGGTGGTCAGGGTAGAGAGAAGGGGCAGACTTGTAATGTACGTGAATGTACGGTGGACAGGGCTTGCTGAGGGTTTGGATGGGAGAGCAGAAGGAAAAGAAGCAAAGAAAACTCCTGAACATGTGGGTCAGCAAATGGGGGGATTGTTATAATCTTTCCCCAGACAGAGAAGATGGGAGTGTGCATAGAAGGGGCATATTTGGGGGGAAATGTCGAATGTGCCTTCATCTGACTGATCTAAGTCTGAATGTCACCTAAGTACACATGTGCCTGGAGTTCCGGCATGTCTAGAGATATGCATTTTGGAAACATAGCTTACAGATGGCATTTAGAGCCACGAGTTCACCCGGATGGACATTGGAGCGGGAGCCCTCCGGTCCTTCACCATCTGGATCCAGGAGACAGGTACCAGTGAAGGAGGCCAAGACGGAGTGGCCAGTAAGAAAGAAGGAGAAAAGATCACAGCATCCTCAAACTCAAGAGAGGTCAGAAGGATGGTCACCAAGGAAACAAGGTTGGAGAAGCCCTCACTGAAACATCGGGCAGCATGGAGTCTATAGCAACCTGGGCGCGAGCCATTTTCAAGAGAGTTTGGAGGGTGGGGAGTGCGTTAAATGATCAAAGAGTAGCTGAGTCCAAGATTAAGGTGCTGCTGCTGCTAAGTCGCTGCAGTCGTGTCCGACTCTGTGAGACCCCATAGACGGCAGCCCACCAGGCTTCCCCGTCCCTGGGATTCTCCAGGCAAGAACACTGGAGTGGGTTGCCATTTCCTTCTCCAATGCATGAAAGTGAAAAGTGAAAGTGAAGTCGCTCAGTTGTGTCCGACTCCTAGTGACCCCATGGACTGCAGCCCACCAGGCTCCTCTGTCCATGGGATTTTCCAGGCAAAAGTATTGGAGTGGGGTGCCATTGCCTCCTCCGAAGATTAAGGTGAAGAAGTTGAATTTACCATTTTGCAAGTTTTTCTTTGAAAAAGGACCACAGAAATGGGGCAGCAGCCCATAGCATGTTGAACTGGGGAAGGCTTTGTTTTTAAGACGAGATATATTTGAAGGGAGGACTCTGGAAACTATTTGTTTGTTGATTGAAATGATGGAGAGGAAAGGGAGACTTGTGTTTCAGGAGCAGAGGGGAGACCAGGAGGTAAAGTCATGGACAGTCCAGGAGGGGAAGTAACCCAGAACAGGCACCCTTGACCTCCTTCGAAAGCTGCGGGGATGCTGCACTCTAACAGCAAGAGAGAGAGGATATGGGTGTGGGTACAGGGAGCTTCTGGACTCTGGCAGAAGAAGATGAGAGCCTGATTGCTCCTAATTTTTCTGAACATAAGGCAGAGTGATGAGCTGTTGGAGAGGATGCATTTGAGGGGAGAGAAGAGAGTGTGAAGCCATCACTCCAAAGAGCAGGGAGAAAATCACATAGAAAATGTAGTCAGATCACCCGCTCCCCAGGTGCCTCTTTGGGTTCTAGTGGCCTGTTTGGGAAAAGCCCTTCTAAGCCCAGGTGTGTCATTTCTCTCCAGCCATGTCAGTTGCTCAGGTGTGGGTCAGAGCAGGTGGAGGGTTGGCTTTAACCTCAGGCTGCAATTTTGCCACTTGAATGGGGGTAAACATCTCCTTGAGGAGGATTCAAGAAGGGGAATTCAGTGGGAGGAAGCAAGGAGATGCTGTGATTTCCCAGGACAGCGTCTGGGAAGGAGCGGGGGCCCAGCGCAGCAAGTATCAAGGGCTTGGAGGGCGCTTCAGGGATTCTGTGCCTGTTGTGAGGTTTCTGGGTCAAGGTGTCTTTAAAGAAGCAGTGGGAGAAGCAGAGTAAGAGCGGAGCCTCCATGCTGACATGCTGTGGCGTTCTGGTGGACAGTGCTGGGGTGCACAGCGTGGTCGGGAGGCCCTCGCTGCTGGCTGATCCCGAATGTTGCCCCATCTTTAAACGACTCTTTCAGTCCCTCCATGAATCTGGTCCTGAAACATTCGCAGAAATTGCTTTCAGACTTCATCCTTAATTAATATGCCATTAAGATCAAATTTGGCACTTTCTTCCTTGAATTGTATTACTAATGCATTTCTGGTTTTGATCTGGAAGCCAGAAAGCCAGGTGTGACCTCCATGAACATTCCAGGTGTTGACTGTATGTATATAACTGGGGAGTGAGACAGGAGTTGCCTGGTAAACTGGCTCCAGGAAGCAAAAGTCCCCCTTCATGATTGGTAGCCTTTGCTGATTTCCTTGGCGTAGATCTTCCCACAACGGCCAAGGTCAAGGGGAATTTTCTGAGTGTGTAACATGTGGATTAAGAGCCCCAGCCCATCACTGGGTGGAAGGGGGTGGGGAAGGGATGCAGAAGTAAGAGCAGGAAAGGTCAAAAAGTTTCCTTTGACAGCACTCCCCATCAACAGCCTCTTTTTTTCAAATTATTAATTTAAAAAAATGGATGCAGACAGTTTGTGAACCTAATCCAGAAATTTCAAACTGTTCCTTTAAAAATAGAGCCATATTTGAGAATTTAAAATATAAAAATAGGAAATTCTCTGGCAGTCCAGTGATTAAGACTCTGCACTTCCACTGCAGGGGATGAGGGTTCGATCCCTGGTCGGGGAACTAAGACCCTGCATGCCTTGCAGTGCATCCATCTGTGTGTGTGTATATATATATATATATATGCATATATATATATATATACCCACACATATATTACATGTACATATTTTATATATATACTATAGCATTGATAGTGTTAATTGCTCAGTTGTGTCCAACTTTTTGTGACCCCCTGGACCATAGCCCACCAGGCTCCTTTGTCCATGGAATTCTGTAGGCGAGAATACTGGAGTGGGTAGCCATTCCCTACTCCAGGGGATCTTTCCAATCCTGGGATTGAACCTGGGTTTCCTGCCATGCAAGCAGATGCTTTACTGTCTGAGCTACTGGAGAAGCCCATATATATATTCTATAGACATATACATATATAATGTGTGTGTATATATATATATATGATAGTCTGCAAATCTCTGCATAACAGAGATTGTTGAGTTACAAAGGAATTTGCCTTGTAGTTCTTTAAATACCCAGTAATCTCGGGGTTTAAAAAAGATTCAATTTTGCAAATATTTAGCTTACCATTTCTTAAAATACTCTCTTGTTTACAGCAACAGTTCTTCTTTTGGGGTCCATGAATCCTTGGAAGGATGCATAGTGGGGGAGAGTTTAGGGAGCTTATAGAAGCTTTGCACTCGTCCACATGTGCTTTTTCTATGGAGATGGAGCTTTCAGGAGATTCTTCAGTAGGTTTATTACTTAGAAGGTAATAGACTCTGTCACCCGCTACAGGGCCCCATGTCCTGTACATCATAAACGCATGCGTGGTCATGTATGTGGATCCAACAAGGCATTCCAGAGGCATGTGTAAAGTGAGTATCAATCAGTGTCACGTACCTTTACCTGCTGGAGGCATTGTCCTTGCCTTGGGATGAGAGGTGGGATGTGGACTTGCCAAGAGTCAGTCTGCAACAGATTTCTGATGGTCAATCTGCAACATTGTTCTGATGGAAACTCACTGAGAGAACAGAACACTTTGTGATGAACACGTTGGCTGCTCCTGGTGTGGGTGAAAGTTTCTCAAGCGCCCCGCAGTGGGGCCGGTTTGAGAGTATGAGTTCTCACCTCACAACTCCATGAATGCCCCGTGTAGTCAGACAGCCTATCTCCACCTGTCCAGGTGTGTCCCTGCATCGCCTGCAGGTGATATTTCTGCACCTCTCTGGGCACCGCAGAAGCAGGGCTTTCTGTAGAAACATCGTGAGCAAAATGATACATCTTCACAGGGTTAGTATAAATGAATGCTATTCATAGGCATATGAGTGTTTCAGTCTCAGTATAGTTGTAGAGGCCCTGTTTTTTTCTCTGTGAATTTTGTTTGACAATTCATAAGATAATTTCTTTCTTTACTTTTCTTAGTCTACAGGATTTTAAAACATGTGTTCCTTAAAACTCTGTACAACAAGCTAGATAAATATTATTCATTTACCTTATAAAAGAAAGAGAACTGAAGCTGAGCATGTATGCAATTGGCAAAGGTCAGAGGTCTAGGTTCCTAGCACATGGTCCACGCCACATCTGCCAGGGAGGAATAATAATAATAATAACTGAGCAGCATTGGCACTCGTCATCACACCAGCAACAGTGGACCTCCCGTGGGCACTACCTGGAACTGGGCTCAGCCCTTCATGTGGGCTTTTCTCCTTTCATCCTGCACTGACCTGTGCCATCCATAGGCTTTGGCATTAATCCTGTCTCCAGGGTCACCTGGTGGGTCACTCACCCTCGGCCAGGCTGCTAGGCCTCTGGGAAACCAAGATCTGAACCAGCTCTCCCTGTTCTTACTGACTACCTTCTGTCAATAGTAGGATCTGTGCAGCCCACACAAGACCCTCCCCCAGGGGAGCTGTCCTGCTTCCACCAAGGGCCTGGGAGCTGCTTTGCAGGTACAGGTGATGTGAGGAGCCCGGGGAAGGAGCCCTAGGCAGTGTAGGAGGGATGGGCAATGGGCTGGCAGAGACCTTGGCATCAAGAATTTCTCCGTGTTCTCTCTAGGCAGATTGGTCCTTAAGTCTGCAGAGACTTCTAGTTAAAAGATGGACTTTTTTAATGAATTTTTATTAATTCAGCAATCTGCCTGGGTGCTGAGTTGTCATTTTTGCTAATAGAGAAAAAGGTTGAGTTTATTTTCCTGGGCAGTAAAAGTCACTCAACTTAATTAAACTGTCTGAGGAAATTTTCTCCTTGTTTCACTGAGCTCGGGCCCAGGAGCCTGCTTCATAAAGCCTGTCAGCCACGGTCTAGCCTTTCTCCCGAAGTTGGGATGGTTTTGGTGTCAGCTGCTTCTGACGTTCCCCACATGGGCTCCAGGGCACCGAGCTGAAGTGAAGAACCGCGAGGTGATGCCTGCCCCCAAGTCCGTGCAGGACCCTCCCACTGCCCCTGGATGGAAGAGCCAGGGAGCAGTGGCTGCTGCTGCTGCTGCTACTAAATCGCTTCAGTCGTGTCTGACTCTGTGAGACCCTATAGACGGCAGCTCACCAGGTTCCCCCATCCCTGGGATTCTCCAGGCAAGAATACTGAAGTGGGTTGCCATTTCCTTCTCCAATGCCTGAAAGTGAAAAGTGACAGTGAAAAGTGAAAGTGAAGTCACTCAGTTGTGTCTGACTCCTGGCGACCCCATGGACTGGAGCCTACGAGACTCCTCTGTCTATGGGATTTTCCAGGCAGGAGTACTGGAGTGGGTTGCCATTGCCTTCTCTGAGGGAGCAGTGGAGGGCGGTGTTTATCCCCAGTGGCTTAGAACTTCAGAATAACCCAGAGTTTAGACTGAGAGCACTCTGAAAGAAAATCAAGAATCCAGAACTGCCAAAGGAAACACTTAACTAGATTTGTCAGGACATCAAAAGAAGTTTCTTTCATGAGCCAGTAGGATCTGAACTTAGCGATGCAAAGATTGATTAATAGTAGAATATATCTCTCTCAGGCTTCCTTGTAGCTCAGATGGTAAAGAATCTGCTTGCAGTGCAGGAGACCCACATTTGATCCCTGGCTCAGGAAGATCCCCTGGAGGAGGAAATGGCAACCTACTCCAGTATTCTTGCCTGGAGAATCCCATGGACAGAGAAGCCTGGCAGGCTACAGTCAATGGGGTCGCAAAGATGGATACAACCAGGCAACTAACACTACTACACTAGAATATCTCTTAGTGTCCTATTTTGTAGAGATGGGTCTCCACGGGTTGGGGGGTAATCACATTATATGAAAAAAATTAATATTAAAGGGAAGGATATGCCCCCTATCAAAAAGACTGATTCCAACCATACATCCGTGGAGGTGTACCAACCAACATATATCAGTGGAGGTAACCAGAAAACACACCATGCTATACTAAGTCAATTCAGGCGTGTCTGACTCTTTGCAACCCTTTGGACTGTGGCCCACCAGGCTCCTCTGCCCATGGGATTTCTCAGGCAAGAATACTGGGGTTGGTTGCCATTTATTTCCTCCTCCAGGAGATCTTCAAGACCCAGGGATTGAAGCTGCATCTCTCCTGTCTCCTGCTTTGGCAGGCGGATTCCTTATCATTAGTGCCACCTGCGAAGCCCAGAAAACACACATGGCCCATAAAAATCATATCTATGATAAAGATGGCCACCATGATCATGTTTATTTAACACATTTGCTTCAAAGGCACTGCTAGATGGCTCTTCTCAATAGAAAGATGAATGTTGTCTATGGATAATATAACTTTATACCAAAAATAATATAAATCTATTGGTAATCTCTTAAAATTAGTAATAAAGCTTTAAATGGTCAGATACAAGATAGATACGCAGATATCAATAGCTCCCTTAAATATTGATAGTGACCAGTTAGAAGATGCATCAAATCTTTTATTTAGATAATACCAACCAAAAAGTAGCAATGTAACATCTAGGATTGACTTTAACAGTGCACAACCTCTATAAAGAAAATGTCAACTTGTATCTAAACAGATACTAAATTATTTTCATAAATATGTGTTCTTGGGAGAAGATGAAAGCTTATTTTTAAATCATCTTTCCAATTTAATTGAAAAATCTATAAGATTTAGGTTGGGATTTACTTGAAGCCCTGAACATATTTTGGAAAAGAGCAATGAAGGAACATTTTTTCCCTACTTTATATGGAAATGTAGTTTACATTTTATTAAAGCCACAGCATTGAACCAGATGAGTGGTACCCAGGAGATAGCCTGAAACTGACATTAGGACGTGAGCCTAATCTCTAACAGAGGAAACAGCCTTGACCACGGCAGAAGGGAAGGATTTTTAACAGAGCATGTTGGCAAATTACTTGGAAAGACTCCAGTTAGCTTTACCCCTGAGCATGCCTCCGCGCCCTCCCTCCCCTCCCCCTGCTGCAGTTAGCTTCACCCCTGAGCACACAGGGGCCCGCCTTCCTCTCTCCCTGCTCTGTTAGACCCCAGCAGTCCACTTGCTGATGAGGATGTGTGAGCCAACTCCCTGCCGGCCTCTTTCCCGCCAACCTAGCAGCTGGATATATGAATGCTCTCGGAGGTCCATGTTGATGAGCCCTTGCTATACACCCAAGGTGTTGTTGATTAAGTCATGATACGTCTGAGCTTACCTCAGATGCAAACCCTGGACCTGATGTAAAGGAGAGCTAAAGGCAATCCTGGCTACATAGCAAATGACTTTAGTTATAAAATGGGGCTTCCCTGGTGGCTCAGGCAATGAAGAATCCACCTCCAGTGCAGGAGACCCAGGTTCGATCCCTGTGTCAGAAAGATACACTGGAGAACGAAATGGCAAACCACTCCAGTACTTTTGTCTGGGAAATCCAATGGACGGAGGAGCCTGGTGAGCTACAGCCCATTGGGTCAATAAGAGTTGGACACAACTAAGCGACAAACACTGAATCACTGACTTAGTTATAAAATAGAGGCCTGAACATAAAATCTGGAGCTCTTAGAATGTAACGTGGAAGAAAAATCTACATGGCCTTGGGTTTGACAATAACTTTTTAGATGCAGTTCCAAAAATGCAATCCATATTGTGCAGAAAATAAAAATGGTAAGTTGGGTTTTCTGGGAAAGGAGTCTAAAAGAGAACGTATGTAGGTAAATAAATAACTGACTCACTGTGCTGTACACCTGAAACTAACACAGCGTTGTATATCAGCTACAATTTTTTTTTAATGGAAATTTTAACTTGGTGAATTACTAACTTGGTGAAAGCTACTATTCAGAGAATAAAAAGATAAGCCCCAGACTGGGAGAAAATCTTTGCCAAACACAGGTCTGATAAAGGACTAGTATCCAGAATACATAAAATTACATAGTGTTGTTGGAGAGAGCTAGGTGAGCGCTTAGAGGTGGTTGCTTCAAAGAAGAGGGGAATTGCGGCTGAGAGCTTGTGGCTTTTGTCGAGACAGACTTGGGATGTCATCATCTGTAATTATGGAAACCTCGAAGTGTCTCTCCCAAAACACAGAGAATTCCGCAGGGGTCTCTGGAGGAGGGCTGACAGCAGCGCTTGCTTCTTAATCCTCCTTTTCTCTATCTGTGTCCCTGTCGTGACGCCTCTGGGCATGTGTGTGTACTAAGTTGTTTCAGTCGTGTCTGACTCTATGCGACCCCATAGACTGTAGCCCACCAGGCTCCTCTGTCCATAGGATTCTCCAGGTGGGAATACTGGAGTGGGTTGCCATACCCTTGTGCAGGGAATCTTCTGGACCCAGGGTTCGAGCCCACGTTTCTTGCATCTCCTGCATTGGCAGGCAGGTTCTTCACCTCTAGTGCCACCTGGGAAGCCTAACTCCTCTGGGCACATATGGGATTCTGAGGAGCTATGAGTTAGGCACAAATAACCTTGTAAGGTAAGGACTCCCTTCCTGTGGATGAGCCACAGGGCATCTGCGGGCGCTTGGACTGCAGTGTGTAGACCATCACTGTAAGTACTGTGGTCCCCAGTCAGTTGGCAGTTGAGCGGGAAGAGGGTCACCACAGGAGAAGAAGTGAGCAGAAGAGATTGCAAAAGGAAGGATTCGAGCTGAGAAACATGCTTGTCACCAACACCCAATCGCGTGGACCTCCAAGGGGCCTGCCCCCGATGGTTATGCACTGGAGGAGAGCTGATGGTTGGAGGAAACAAACCTCTTGATTTGGAAGCCCCTGGACATGAGCTGGGTCTGGTGTCCGGAGGATACATGATTTCAGATCTTGGAGCCTATATAGGGGCTGCTGCTATTTATAGAAATAATGAAGGCAGGAGAAAGAGGCAGGTGTTTGTAGCTAGAGAGACCTGCAGGGAACAGATTGCCAATTTTAGCTGAAAGCAAGCTAAGTCCACCAAAAAGAGGGATTTTAATTGCAGATTAATTTGCTACCTGGAGGTAATTTTGAGTTACAGGATTTCTCTTCCACAGTATATATGTGTGTGAAAGAACTCTTTGGAAAAAGAACAGTGCTTAGCCTGAAGTTAAGGATCACAGTTATCCTAGTTCTTGGAAGGGGAGTTTTCTGGCCAGGGGTCACCAGCTCTCCCTGGCCTCCCCTGTCAGGGGGGGTACCACCTGCTTAAAGACCCAATATAAGTACTCCCCTGTCAAAGCAAGTGGCTCAATTAGTGTCTCTGACAGTTTCTCCCGTTTGCCAGCCTGGCACGTGAATACAGTAGAAACTCTGTATGCTCTCTGTGTTAAACCCTTTAGACTTGAGACCAGAAGGGATTACATGACTAATATTGCCTGGGAAGGTATTAGAAGGGGATGAAATAATGTGATTGTCATTTTCACAAGGGAAGTAGCCTCCTCCTCCAGAGAGAAATAGAAAACCCTACAGAGGAATGGGAGGCCCAGGTCCCTGGACATCCATTCCCGCCCTTGGACAGCCTTCAGGAATCCCACCCATGGTGTCAGTGAGAAGTTGTCAGTCATACTCATTTATTGCTGTTTGTCATCTAGATTATTAGCAGGCATTTCATTTAGTAATCTGAATCCAGAGATTGCCTGGAGTCAGGAGCCAGGGAGTGACCTTGTCTGGCAGCCCTGGTCTCCTCCCAGCCTTCCTGCAAATGATAAATGACACACCCCTCCCCGACACCCCAGGGAGAGATGAAGTGCCCACTTGGGGCCTTATTGATTTTCCATGACAACAGATGCATCTTTAGGATCCTATTTTGATTTCAGAAGTGGTCTTCTGACCCGACTCAGGTCCGTAAATCTGCTGATGGAATGGACTGCTACTGCTCTTCTTGACTTCCTTTATGTCATTTTTTTTTGTTGTTGTTTTTTCTTCCTTACATTTGCCATGGAGAATATCCATGGGGTTCAGTTACACCCCCTTCTTCATTGAGGAGAGCTTTCCTGAACTTGAATCTCAAAGATTTTTAAAAGGGGAGTGTCAGGATCACAACCATTGATCCATTTTGTTTGAAAAGTCAAGCTCAGAAAGCTACAGTGCACCCCAAGTGTGACTGCACTCTGGGGCACCAGCAGTGTTTCTCAGCACCCCCTGGAGACAGGGGGTGTATTTCCACCAGCAGGAGTCTGGACCCTGGGCCACTGTGGTGCTCCGTCCACAAAGAGCTTTAATGCTCAGTGAGATGAAGGTCAGGCTTGGCAGGCAATTCATCTTACAGGACAAAGAACCAAAAACCATAAGCACTTGCAGGATAAGAGCTGTCTCAAGTTCATCTCTGTCATAAAACACAGCCCAGGGCCTGGCACCATCAGCACCTGGGCTGAATGGGGACTGGACGGAGTTGGTTGCCAGCACCAAGTCACTTTCGAGAAGAGGGCATAGCCCAGGCGCAGTCAGCAGAACTTCTTGTTTCTTCCACATGGCCACTCTGTGTGTGTGGGTTCCTGGGAGGCTGCAGAATTCACCAAGGCCTCTGACACACCTAAGCCAGGTTCGCTGACTGACTACCCCTGTGTGCAAAGATCAGAGTCCTGGGGTCACTGCCCTGGTCCTTTGAGTCTTCTGGAGCTAACATAGGCACCCGTGGTTTCCCTTCTGGCCAACCTCTGATTGGTTTCAGCTCTGTCGTCATGAACCACTGACCACGGTCAGGTCCACAGGTTAATTATTGCCCAAGTCTCCTGCTTTATCCACTGTGCACACAGCTCTTCTTGGCTCTGTTATCACGCCTCTTCTGAGTTTGTGGGGGGAGCCACCAGCTCCTGACTGGCTTCCTGACGTCTCTCTGAAGCTCCCCATCCTCACAGACATGGAGAGAGGATGGCTCTGCCCTTCCCTCTTGCTGTCTTAGCCTTGCTCCCCAAGGAGTCAACCCTGAGCAAAGATGCAAATAAGAGGTTTACATAGGAGGTGATACCAAGAGGCATTGGGGCGCCAGTAGGGAGGGAAAGAGGAGGGAAGGAAGCTAGTACCAAGCGTATTAATGAGCAGGTAGCTTTTGTGGGCAGATGGGGGTCTGTATGTCCGGCAGGGGAGCTCTGGGACATAGTGGAGGAGGAGGAGGCTGGGAATCTTAATCTCCAGCTCCCATCCCTCAATGGTTAGGGTTGCTCCCGGAGGCATCCATCTCGTCTCTTCGGAGCTACTCCACTGTTCCACCTGTAGGATGGGAGAAAGCCCTGGGCTGGAGGGACTCTGCCCCTCACATGAGGACCATGAATGTTCAGGTGACAGAGCTGGGGCAGTAGCAGCTCACTCAGATTTTGAGGACCTTGAAGGAAGATTCAGCCTGGGGCTTTGGTGCCATTTGTGTTTCTGAGTGGACTGGGGCTGGCTGCCCAAAGTCTATGCGGTACAATGCTTCCCTCGGTGAAACAGTGATGGCAGCTGATGTATCTGATGCACGTATCTGATAAAGTGGTTGTGAAGCCTGGGAAATAGATAGAAAGCACTTCTCACGGGTCTGGCTAAGAAAGCACACAGACGTCTTAGCCACAGATGGTGGTGTCATTACACTGGTCTTTTGGTGCTTGTTTTAACATGAAATTTGTTCAAAACAGTGTGATCTGTATAATTTGGAATTGGTTGGCCTCACTGACTCAGTGGAGGTGAGTTTAAACAAACTTGGAGAGATAGAGGACAGGGAAAGCCTGGCGTGCTCCATTCCATGGGGTCGCAAAGAGTCGGATATGACTTAGTGACTGAATAACAACTAGGAGACTCAAGGGTTTGGCTGTCTGTCCTTCAGACAAGTGAGCTAAGAAGGTGCTTCATCTCTCTGGGCCTGGAGGCTGGGGGTCTCTCATCCTTGTTGATTCTATGAAATGAATATTTATCAAAAGCTGTGTTTTATTCTGTTCATTTTTGCTTCCCACTTTTACACACCTTGGGGCTTCCCTGGTGGCTCAGAGGTTAAAGTGTCTGCCTGCAATGCAGGAGACCTGGGTTCGATCCCTGGGTCGGGAAGATCCCCTGGAGAAGGAAATGGCAACCCATTCCAGTATTCTTGCCTGGAGAATCCCATGGGCAGAGGAGCCTGGTGGGCTACAGTCCACAGGGTCGCAAAGAGTCGGACACAACTGAGTGACTTCACTTTCTTTCTTTCTTTCTTTCTTTACACACCTTAGAAACTTTGGTCCTAAGCACTACACTTACACCATTGGACTCATAGCCACCTGAGTTTTGGGTTTTCAAAAAATGGCACGAAATTTAAGTGCCCCTGCAGTAACTAACTGGGGACTTTCCCCAGAGGTGGCCTAGCAGATGGGAGGAGGGGTCCTTCACTCGTGGCTTGCTTCTGTGCCTTTGTCAGAGAACTAGCCCACTTAGCTCCTGAGATCCCACTCTCAGAGAAATCCAGACCCTTCTATAGACTCTGTATTCCTCACCTTCACACTCAGCAGGGGGAAGACTCTATGTGCTGATCTTGGAGAAGGGAGGAGTCCCAAGGGGACAGTTGACTTAGGTGAGTTCCTTGGGACAAAGGGCACAGTCTGAGAGCTGAGTTTGTGGCTCAGGAACATTTGGGTCCTGGGAGACCCATCTTTCCTGACAACGGGGCCTTGGAAGCCTTCGAAACAGCAAAACTGAGTTAAGTTATGTAAGAAAAACCCAGTAGGATTCAATAAATGCATATTGATTCCTGTTTAATAACAAGCCTGAAAGTCCTCGGTGTTCTTGGCAGGAGCGTTATAAATGCTTGTCTTGCCTCCTGCTGACAAGCTGCTTGGACTTGTCTGATGTCTCATGGCTACACGTGCATCAGAGGAAAGGCCCCTTACGAGCACGTTCAGGGCGTTGTTGGGGAAGCTGGGGAGGCAAATACAGATAAGAGGCTGTCCCTGCACACGAGCAGCTGGAGTCCAGCGGAAGGAATTGATATTGGAGGCAGTGCTGTCAAGAGGAGATGCTGTGTTGCTACATCTTGGCCATCAGTGTGCACAAAATGGGTTGAAAGAAAAGTTTAAAAAATAATGATGGATATTGATAGAGCAATTACTGTGTGTCAGACAGTAGATTTAGGACTTGATGTGCCTCTGTGCCAAGCTGTCCACAGCTCTAGGAGTGCCAAGAGGAGGCGGCCACAATTTCACATTAGAACACTGAGGCCCAGAACTGCCCAGCCAGAGGCAGAGTGAGAATCTGAGAGGCCTGGCTTCAGGCCTTACTGGAAATTCAGCCGACCAGGGTGAGAAGAGTCTAATGGGGTGGAGGGAAGGGTCTCAGGGATCCAGGTCTGGAGCCTGGAGTCAAGTGTCAGGAAAATTCAGGAGGACTCGGATGTTTCAGTTGGATGCTTGGGGAAGGGGCAGTCCTACTGGTCCATAAAGAGGATGCGGGATGAGAGCCCAGCATGGCTCTGAGACGGAGGACAGAGTAAGCCTGCATGCGGGTGGCCGGAGGGGAGAGGAAGTTCCCTGGAGAGTCAGAAAAGTCAGGCCAGGTCACTGGGTGACCTTCCCACATGACCTCTTCTCATCAGTGAGTTTGAGGGGGTCCCCTACTTGACCTCTGCCCTCGGGGTTCTCCTTTGAACTCTAGACCCAGCTGACACCTCCTTCTGGAGAGCCATGGGGTCCTCACAATCCACATGTCCAAACTGACCCCTTGGCCACCCTCCAGATCCAATGCCCCTCTTACCTCCCCATCCTGGATGCCCCAATTAACCACCTCCCTGCTGCTGGAGGCAGAAACCCAGATGTCTTCATAGACTGGCCTCTCCCTAACACCCACACCAGCTCCCCACTGCACACTGCTGGCCACACCTCCTTGGAGGATGCCTTCTTCTTCTCCCCTGGGCTGTGCTCTGGCCCATGTGGTTTCCACCCTCCCACACTCCCCCCACCTTATGGCCAGTGTGATCCTCCTGCAGATGAAATCTAATCAAGCTCCCCCTTCTACAAAATGCACATGGGACTTCTCTGGTGGTTCAGAGGCTAAGACTCCTTGCTCCCAATGCTGGGGGCCTGGGTTTGATCCCACATGCTGCACCTAAATATTTATTTGGCTGTGTAAAACCCGGCACAGCTAAATATTAATAAATAAATAAAATGAATATTTTTATAAATAAGTATTGCACCAAAAGCAGCACTTCCCACCTAGGCTGCCTGGGCTGCCTGGCTCCCCCAGGCTGGCATTGCCCCCTCTACCTCACCTCTCGCTCCCCTACTTCTCCCCACTCCAGCCTTACTCTCCTCCAGTCACATAAACACCACGTTGGTCTCCCTGCCTCCCAGCTCCACTTCATTCTGGACAGGTTTCCCTCTGTTCCCCTCCACCTCACCCCTGCTCCTCTTCTTCCCTCTGTAGGCGGGGGAGTCATGGACCTCCTTGCCTGGCTTCTCAAGCCCCAGGGAGCATCTTCCTCATGCTCATTCCAGTTGAAACCTTAGATTCCTTGGTGAAATTAAATGATCAGTCACTAGGCAGGGATCTCCTTGTATTCTAGTGCTTATCAAACAGCTGGCAAGTAATAGGTGCTCAACTTATATTACCTCAGCAAGTGAAGGAGTGAATGAGTGAGTGAATGAATGAATGAGTGAGTGAATGAATGAATGGAGGGAGCAAGCCCGGGACAGTCTCCCTTCTTTCGCATTTGGAAAGTGTTCTTGCTTCTGTGAGGACAAAACCCGTCTGTTGCTGAAATGTTCTGAAGAGTGAGCAGCCTCTTGCTGAGATGTTTCCTCTGGCCATCAACTTGGTGGGACCACAGAGATTTCAGGAGGGACCTATGGGCAGAGTCTGAGGACACCCAAAGTGTGTAGCTCAGTCAATAAGCCTTTGCCACTGTGTGCCCTGAATCGAACTGCAGGGTTCACGATCCATGGTGAAGACCAGCCCAACAGACAGGGAGTGTTCTGGGTTGTGGGAATGGGCCAAGGGGTTGGAGTTGCCCTGGTCTTTCCCGCTCTGAGGCATGGCCTTCTGTCAGAGCTCATGTGTCAGCACTCCTCCTGTCTCCACTGCAGCCGTCAAGGCTCTGCAGCAATGAATTACCTGCTTATGATTAGCTTGTTTACCTGGGATTAATGACTGCTGAGGCCAGGCAGCTCAGAGCCAGTGAGCAGCTCAGATCTGATCTATTGATCCAAAGCCTCCAGAAAACACCTGCCCTCTGTCATCAGTAATTCTCCTGCCTAGGCAGGAGAGGTTGATGGTTCACAAGCAGTAGCTCTTTGGCAGATTTTTGTCTGAGTTTGGCTTCCAAGGTAGTGGGAAGAAGAACCAAAAGAAAAAGAGTTCTTTGCCATTGAAATACATGGAAAAGAAATTCTAGAGGCAGCCAGCCTGGGATGCCTGACACAGAATTTAGCTCTCTCATTTCAGTGGTTTGCAGGGTTGTGGAGCAGTTGTGTGTGTGTGCATTTTAACCAAACCTAAATTTAGGATTTGGAATATTTGGTGAGATCTGAAGGATAGATGGCATTTATATCAGCTGCACCAGCTGTTTTTCTTGCTTCTGAGGTTCAAGGATGTTCCAAATGCCCCCAAAGACCTGCCTCCGAATGGCCCCCAAAGACCTGCTTCCTTGGTGTGGTCATGAGTTATTGCCTCTGTGAGCACAGGGGAGAAATCAGAGGGTCTATGTGGCAGGGAGGCTGGGCCAGGCGCCCTGAGGCCTGAGCAGATGGGGTCTCTGTGTCGGGGGCATTGGGAGGGGTTGCCTCTGCTCATGGCTCAGCTTTTTGCAAGTGTGGAGCCAGCTGGGGTCTGCAGCGCTGGTTCTGGCTTTATTCTTGGAGGCAAAGTTTCAGCACCTCACAGGAAGTGGAGGGAGCTGAAGACACCTTCCAGGATGGGCTTGAGGATGGAGAAGAGGCTTCTTGGAACAGAAATCCTGGGTGGGGCTTAGGGGTCAACAGAAAATAAAATGGCATCAAGACATATTGAAAGAATTAAAAATGGAATTACCATATGATCCAGCAATTCCACTTCTGGGTATACACCCAAAGGAATTGAAAGTAGGGTCTCAAAGAGACCTCTGTCCACCGCAGCATTATTCACAGTAGCCAAGAGGTGCAAGTACCTCAAGTGTCCACCAGCAGATGAATGAAGAAACAGAATGTGGAGTATACATACAATGGAATCTTATCCAGGTGTTTTAAAAGGCAGGAAGTTCTAAGACATGCCACAACATGGATGATCTTCTGCGACATTTCATCGTGGGTGAAATAAGCTAAATACAAAAAGCAAATTCTATACGGTTGCATTTGTATGTGGTACCCACAGTTGTTAAATTCAGAAAGACAGATGGTAGAACAGTGGGTGCCAGGGTCTGGGGAGTTACTGTTTAATGGGAACAATCCAAACACAGGACCCCTCTCGATATGATTGAATTGGCTCCATGTGTGCTGTGCTTAGTCACTCAGTTGTGTCTGACTCTTTGTGACCCTTTGAACTGTAGCCCGTCAGGCTCCTCTGTCCATGGGATTTTCCAGGCAAGAATACCGCAGTGGGTTGCCATTTTCCTCCTCCAGGGGATCTTCCTGACCCTGGGATTGAACCTGCATCTCCCGTGTCTCCTGCACTGCAGGATGATTCTTTACCTGCTGAACCATCAGGGAAGACCTGTTGGCTCCATGAGGTTTTTATTTCTTTTCCCTCAGTGTATATGGGTTTTCATATTTCAGAATCCTGCCTTAAGATCATAAGTTTTAATGGCAAGTGTTTCGTTTTATTTCATTTTAATTATGATGGCAGGATAATGCAGCCATGACTCCAGAAAATTTAAGCAGACACCAGAATAATATTTTCAACAAGGGTCACATCCTTTGTTCTCAGTTCATAATTAACATTTACTAAAGCCCTGAAGTTTGGGAGATATTATTATAAACATTTACATATTTTGCTCTTTTATGGATCTTTTTTCCTAATTAATTTTTTCAAATGAACTCAAGGGCCTTTGGAAGAAAAGATTAAAAAAGTAGGGTATTCCAAGAAATCACTATTTAGAGACACCACATGCCTATCTGTGAAGTTTTAACTGCTGTTGAGCTTAATAGTGGCCCTTAGGGTGTGTGAGTCCTGAACTGTCTTTTGAACTTGGAAGAAAAATCAAATTATGTACAAAAAAAGTGTCAGTGCTGGGAGTATTTTATGGCGCATGGTCTTCTTAATTGACAGCCTGCACGCTAGCATCCTGACGGTGGCTCCCTCCGCAGTTCGCCATTTCCTTGACTATACTGAATAACGGAATCAAGTCTTGCCCTATTTTCTTTCTGAATCCAACACTAGATCTTGGAGGTTTTGGGTAGAAGGAAATAAAAGCTAGCTTTGAGAATAGAGAAATTTCTTATCAACTGCTTGCATGCGATCCTGAACTGCTTGCCTATCTCTAAATCTGTAAACTTCCAAAGGTCCCTTCCAAAGGGATCCCAGAAACCATGCTTCCTGCTCAACATTGGCCATATGAACTGTTGCCAGTTTACACAAGCTGTCCTCTTGAGCACAAGGGCCATGTTTCTGCCATCTGCCCCTGAGGACAGTAATGAGGTGGCCCAGGGTAGCAGCTCTTTAATGCACAGACCACGGCCCTTTGGAAATTGAGAGAGTGGCTCCTGGCTGACTCCCCACAGAAGAAAGTCTTTTCAGACTCCTGAGAAAGCTAGCAGATGGAGATGCCTCCTGACTCTCACTGCGTCCTCCTCCAGCCACTAAGCCCGAGAGAGAGGCGGGTTGGAGTGCAAGGGTCCCTCTAGCTTTTCTTTGTAGCTAATCCACCTAGTTTTCTGGGGAGAGCGATGTCTGGGCGCCTCCACGTTATCCTTTATAAAATTAACAACCTTTAAAAAGCTCCAAAGCAGCATATTTTTTAAACTTTTTATTTGTATTGGCGTATAGTTGATTAAGAATGTTGTGATCGTTTCAGGTGGACCACAAAGGGACTCAACCATCTGTACACATGTATCTGTTCTCCCCCAAATTTCCCTCTCATCCAGGCTGCCATGTAACACTGATAAGGCGAGCATATTTGAACCAATAAAAAAGCCTGACCTGGACATTTGCCAAAAGACAATAGTGACTCAGTGATTAGTGCAATTAGAGCTATTATTAAACTAGGAGGTTAAGTACCCATAAACAAAGGGGTTAGGGCAGGTCTGCACTTATTGTCCACTGTGTACCAGGTCTGAAAGTGTCCACTAAGATGAGAGAAAACTGGAACCTTCTGACCTTGACAGACTCATACATGTCTTTCTTAACCTCGGGGTCAGAGGCTTGCTCCATGGTGATCAGGACAACACTGTGGTTAAAAGCGTGGACTCTGGGGTCAAAGGATACCCCGTTTAGGTCTGACCCTGACTGTGAGCAGTTGTGTGGCCTTGAGCAAGGTATTGTCTTTCTGAGTCAAACCTCCGCATCTGTGCAATGGTGCCAGTTCCATTCACCTGCCAGAGTGTGTGCATGGCCTGGGACAAGGGGCCAGCCCACCATACCTGATGCATACGTGAGAGGTCTGTGGTTGCTCATCTTTCCCATCTGAGAGCTGATGAAGCTGAGAGGTCGGTGCTGCCATCACACTCCACTCACCGTGGACCTTTGACCTTTTAATCTTGAGGCCAAGGTGCCCGCACTTTAGTTGCCTGCATCACCTAGTCACTTGTTTGTCATGCCCACATACTTCATGGGGAATTATTTCCTTCACCCTTTTTTCTTTATTTATTTTATTTGGCTCCATACTTCATGAGTAATTATTTCCTTTCCACTTTTCTTTCTTTCTTTTCTTTGACTGTACTGGGTCTTTCGTTGCAGCAAATAGGGTGAGCACTTTCTGTTTACAGTGCCTGGGACAGAGTGGAAACTCCAGAATTTTTATCAGATGAATAAACCGGGTACTAAACCATTCTATATAATAGTCATGCCTCTACTGCAACCAGTATTTACTGAGTATTTTCTGTACTCTTAGCACCAGGTTGAGGATCACAGAGCAAAATAGTGGAAATGCAAAGTGCTTGTGGAATGTGAAGGGGTGGAGGATGTAGGAGTTTCTTAGGAAAATAGGACCAGTTAGAATATGAGGATGATGGGGGGTCAGGAGTCAGGTTCAGGAATCAGGGTCAGGGTCTGGAGTCAGGGTCAAGGGTCAGGATATAGGGTTGGGGGTCCAGAGTCAAGAGTGCACTTGTCCTGCCCACTCCCTGCTCATCCCCCAAGATGGTCCAGACCTCCCCACCCCCACACGCTGAAATGCAGCTGATTCTCCAGGGTGAGCTGCCTGCAGACCACAGTGCTGCCTGCCTCGTTGGGGCCTCAGAAAAGACCTGATTTGTTGGGAAAAATACTCTCTTGGGCGTGCTTGTCTTGCACTGTATCTCTTGGCTGTGGCTTTCTTGGCCTTGCTTACTGCATTCCAAGTTAAAATAGCTCATGCTTCTTCCAGGCGGGACCCAGTGGCCTCCCCAGGGTGTAGATCTGTGTGGAGGGAAGGAGGGTCTGTGGTTGCCGCCCTGCCTCTAGAGGGGCATCAGTCCACATCCCTGAGCCTACAGGCCTCCATGGAAGCAGTAGAGATGCTGCCTGCATTACCTGAGCGTTTAGACCCTGGACTGACCCATCCATAGGCCCTCCTCCCCAGGTCAGTCACGCGATTAGAACTCTCTAGACATTTTTAATCCTTACCACGAAGGAGAACAGGGTCTCCCTCTGATAGAGAAGTGCTCCTGTGGTCACAAGACAAAGACTCCAGGAGGACCAGAGTTGGAAAATGACCAAGAAAAGTGTTGCACATATTGATCTTTGGACCATCACAGCAGGGATGCTGGGTTTGTCCAAACTTGTTATCTTCCAAGTGATGGAAACATTTAGGGAATAAGTTCCATATTAAAATATAAAATCTCCCCCAGCATCCCTCTTCAGACTTCAAAGGGAGATTTGGGGGAAGGAAATCCTACCCAGTTATAATTATTCCAAGGATGTTGGGGAGGTGGGGAGGAAGCAGGATTGTTTCTGGTGCCAAATCCAAATCTGTCTCCCCAGCTGTCAGCCCACTTCCAGGGCATTCAGCTTGGACTGCAGCTGTTCTCAGGCCCAGGGCTTCACTCGGAACAGAGGCAGAACCACTGGTCCAGCTCTGAGCTGTGGTGATTTGGAGGGATCAAAAGAGGCGCAGCCTGCTCTGATTCATCCCTGAGCACACAGGCCCTCTCACCTCTCCCCAGGATGTGGATTTTATGTTTCAGTGACAGGCCTCATTCCCTCGGCAAGTTGAGAGCAAAAGGCAACTCAAGGGGCTATCTTGGGTTGGGTCCCTGAGATAGTGATTTATTGATGGACAGTTCTCACGCAGAGGGGAGGGAAACAGGCTCAGCAGGATGAGTGAGCCAAACTGTATTCTCAGCTGCAAGCCAGCCTCAGCCTGATCCTGCAGGGACCAGAGAGCATGCATGGCCCTGAAAAGTTGTCCCACCTTGAGGCAGGGGTTGACCACACCCTGCTCTGGAAGTAAGCACTTAATCTTCCAGGCATTTCAGGTGAAGTGTTGTGCATCGGTCACTTCTCAGGAGAAGGGCTATTCTCAAGGAGAAGGATGCACTCAACAGACAACATTCATGGCAGCAAGAGGTGGGGCCCCAGCCCACAGAAGGGGATCTAAGTTGCCAGCAACAGTGTCTACTACAAAGATGTTCCCTGTTGTCCTTCTTGACTTCACCTGGGACTGGTTATAACAAAACTGCAAGTTCTTGTCACCTTGAAAAGAAAGCACCAGGCATCTGTCTGTGAGAGGTTTCCTTTCCTTTCATATCTTAACAGGTTTTAGATGTGTTTTGAAAAGGGATGAGGCAGCAGGTGGATACATAAGAGAATGTAGCTGGTCAAATTTTACAGCCTTAGACCCAGGACTGCCAGCCCCTGACGTAAGCACTTAGCTAGCTATTCATCCAGGCTTGTTAAACATGAGGGCATAAAAAGAGCTGATTTCATTCATTTTATAGCACCGCATAGTTTCCCCCAGGAGAGGTAAGGCTGACCAAGATGTGTGTGGTCCATACCTTTTGTGTGAAAGATGTTTTCAAGACTTTTCTCCCTTGTATATGCCTGGTCCTGCCCCTGACCAACACCTACTTATTGATACTATAGAGCGTGAGTGTATTTGGGCCGTTCCTAGCACTTGCCTTTCTGTTGTTTGAAATGGTCACCCAAAATCACGACCATTTCCATTCCCAAACCCAAGATGCCGTTTCCTTTCACACCATGAGGTTCTGATATCCAGATTTGGGCTGGGTGTTCTGTTGTCACCTGAGCCTATTCTTGCTTCCAGTGGACCAAGACATAACCAGAAATCCTATTCTGTTTGGCTATTTAGATCTGAGCTTCCTGGTGAAAATATATATATTTTAAACAATGTGATAGGAGAACATAGAAATGTCTGGAACATGTTTAAGACCAGTGAAAACACAGTGAGAAGATGATCCCACTGCCTCCTCATGGCTCAGACAAGTCAGACATGCCCCTGGGATGCTCCTGGCTCCATCCGCTGGCACTAGCCCTGGAAACTTTAGCCATGGGCAGCTGTTTCCGTGGCTGCTCCACTCCTTCCTGACCACGTCTCAGAGCAGTTCTACCCCAGCATAGTCCCATCCTAAACCCCAGCTAGCCCACCTTCAGGCGACAAGGACCCATGGGCAAGCTGGAGTCTTGACAGAAGAAATGCTCATCACAGAGCATAAACAGGCTGATTTGGAATGGATGGGCTGACAGGCGAGGCGTGTGGCCCCTTTGGGATCCTGTCCCTTCATAGGACTGCCACGCACACACCCCAGGGCGTGGGAACAAGTCAGCAGCCCCACCCCCACCCCCAGCCTGCGCTCACGTGATCTGGATCCCACTCCCGTGGCGATTGAGTGCAGGATTCCTTCGGGATGATCAAGGGGATGTTTGTGGGAGAAGCAGCGCTCGTGCGGTTCCTGGGTTAGCCTGGCTTCCCAGAAGCAGAGCCTGGCAGGAGCGTGCATGTGAGAGCGATTTGGAAAGGGCTCCCTGGAAAACTGCTGGGACCAGGGAATGTGAGAGGGCAGTGCTAGACAGAGACTTTAGCTCAGGGGACTCTGGGCTCCGGCTCTCGGGGAGTGCGAACACCCTAGGGGGTCGGCGTAAGAAAGGGGATCTGAGGTAAGGTGAGTGGAGTACAGGCAGGGCTGGTTCAGGCCCCTCCCAGAGTCTTTCAGAGGAGTTCTCAGGAGCAGAAGTAGCACCAGGACAATGCTTCCCCCATGTCAAACCCTGCTGTAAGTTGGTGTCTTTCCGGAGTCCTGATACCAACTCTTTGCACCTTGCTTTTGTGGGTCCCAACACACCAAAAGAGATACTGGGGCGCCAGCATCTCTTGCCCAGAAATGTGCAAAGGATAAAACAGCACCCTGGGATGTAGATCCTGCAAAAAGTGCCAACATGCTTCCCATCAGAATGGAGCTCAGGTCCCGGGAGGATCTGGGTTTGACTCCTAGCTTGTTCTCCACCAATGACAAATGCTAAGATGCAGGTAGACATTCACAGCACTTACATAAGGTGAGAATGCCGAGCCAGCTCCTTTTGGGGTAGAAGGGGCTAGAAAATTGTTCCGTTTGAATAGGAAGCCCTGGATGCAGAAAGCTATTCACCACAAGGCACGCGGTGGAGCAGAATCCCAGACTCAACACAGTCCAGAGTTCTGTTTCTCTAGCCTGAGGCTTAGTAAACGGCTAATCAGGAAACCTGGCCAGTTTTCGTCTTGGGTCCTATTCTGGGTTCTAATGTACCATGAAATTCAATGCAATTCCACAGGCTCTTGTAGATTCTGGGTGAAGTATTTTCTGTTGGGAAAAACAAAGCGAGGGTTCGCATGAGCGTGTGCTTGATCTCTGTGAGCTTGGGGAAATGCGAGCTGAGCCCCGACTCCTGGGTTCCGAAGAGGCTACTGTGGCAAAGAAAGGGTGCTCCCTTAGAGGGTCTGTCCCAAGGGCACATGCGCTTTGTGAACTTGGTCTCAGTCTCCCTCTCCGTAGAGCTGTCTGGGTAGCTGCGAGGATTAGGGAAGGTCACAGAAGGAAAGCAACGACTGTGTCGTGCATGAGTAGCTCTCACTGTTTCCACTGGAGAACTTGTCTTCTGTTCAACGAGAAACACATGGAAGAGTCTGCACCTCTTCAGAACCTAGAAGCTATGGTCCTCCCCACTCCACACTTGGTTACCACTTCCTCCCCACCTGGGAGGGCCTCCTCCACAGCTTGCCCTTCTTCAAGGCTCCACTCAGGACTGACTCACCACATGTGGCCCTTACCTGCTGCTCTGGCTTACACGGGGCTTCGGTTCCTGACTAAATACCACCTACTCTGATCCATATTAATGGTTACATTGTAAATATAGCTATAAAGTTATCATTTCAGACAGGGCTTCCCTGATGGCTCAGATGGTAAAGAATCCTCCTGCAATGCCAGAGACCTGGGGTCGATCCCTGGGTTGGGAAGAAATCCCCTGGAAGAGAGCGTGGCAACCCACTCCAGTATTCTTACCTGGAGAATCTCCATGGACAGAGGAGCCTGGCAGGCTACAGTCCACGGGGTCACAAAGAGTCAGACACAACTGAGCGACTAAGCACTTCATTTCAGACAGAGGAAACAGTGCCTGTGTTCATCTTCTCAAATGGCCTGGTAACAACTCCAGGACCACGTGTGCTTCCAGAATAGAGTCCCTCCCCCACCCCCACCAAAAGTCGAGACAAAGAGTCCACAGTACCCCCCCGCCCCCGCTACCCCGCCAGGAGGGCAGTCAGGCCTTTGACTGACAGACAGTGGTAGAAAGGCTCTGCGTGACTTCCCAGGATCCGTCATAAAGGGCCGTACTTTATGGGCATTCTCCTGGGTGTCTGTCTTGAAACATGTGCCTTTGTAGCTCCGAAGCCATGTGAGAAGTCCTCACGTGGCTGAAGAGACCTCAAGGAAGAAAGAGGGGTCCAGGAGCCCCAGAAGTGTCAGACCGGGGTGTCTGAGCTGCCCCAGCACAGGTGCCAGAAAGGCAGTGAGGGAGGGAGCTTCCTGTTTCCAGCCCCAGTCACTGGGTCACTGAAGTCACGTGAGTGGTGAAGTGAGGACCACCTCCCTGAGGCCGGAGTCGTGAGCTGTAAGCGTAAGCTGTTCTGGTTGTCTTGGGCCAACCGCTGCCTTTGGGCATAGTTATTCAGTAGTTGATATGTATAATACACATGTATACACATGCACATGTGTGTGCACATATATACCTACATGTATGTTTGGGGATATAGCCTTCTATCGGCCTCCAATTTGCGTATACACTTAAATCTGGCTTCCTCAACTTGACTGCAAACTCCAGGAGGACAAGGCTGTGTAGTCTGTGCCCTAGTTATCCTCTGCCGGGTTTAAGCCAGTGCGATGGGTGTGACAACTACGCCATGCAGTGGATAGGGAACGTTTGTGTGCACGTCTGTGTCTCTGAGAAGCCTGCTAGCATTATAGGATACATTTGTGATTGTAAAGAAATCAGAGTCTTTTTGGTCTTTGAATCATTCTCAAAGGAACCTTGTATCCTTGGAGAGAACCATTTGCTTAAAATCACTGAGAACAAGCCCCTTGGTTTGCTTCTGTGTCCTAGATAATGCAGCTCACACTAGCCCTCCCCCCTGTAGGGATCTGATCCACTGGCCTCTTAGATTAGCTCATGATTAGGCCGGACCTTGTTTTCTTGGTCCAGGATCTGGAAGAAGTTTGTCATTTCCATCTTCAGAGGAAAAAGTAGCTTTGCCTATCTGCTCACCTTATTGTTACCTGGGAGATCAGAGATCTTCATGCAGTAAGTTTGACAGTCTGGTCATATTTATTTGAGCTATGCCAGAAAATGTAAACATTGGAGTCACTCCCAGAATAATAATTTTACCTCTTCCCAGCCACCTCCCCCCCCAAAAAAAATACATATCTTGAATGCTAAAAGGATCTCTTCTTTAAAAAATTATTTTAATAGGTTTTGTCCATAGATCTACATGAAATGCCCCCCCATTCAGTGTTTACATGAGAAGAGATGAGAGGAAGTAATATGAATTTCTTTTCCATTCTTTGAAGTCAACAAAGTTATCACAACTCATTCATCTGTCCAGCATGCCCAGTGAGCTGCAGGTCCACGTCCTTAAGTCTGGGCTAATCCAGTCCTCAGATGGTGGGGGTGGCAAGAGGATGCTCATTGTCTTGGATTAGCCTTTGCTTCACATGGGATCAAGATTTTTCCTTCCTTACAACAGCAGATGTGTCCGTTTGCCTCTGGTCTTGATGATATCATGATCAAGTTTATTACATCACAAAGTTTATGCCACTGCCTCTGCATCTTTTTGTCCCCAAATAATTATGCTGATTTCTTCGACTGTGTTTTCAACTCCAACCAACCCTGCAATGAAATATCAGCACACAGAAAGACATAAGCTAGCCAGAAATGACACAGAAATCCTGGATTCTAAGGGGGCCCAGTGGTCATTAACTTATCACAGGGATGTGAGGGAGTTCTGACACCAGAGCTAAGTGAAACTGTTCCCTCCTCACTGTGAACACCAGTTGTCGTATTATGAGTTTGGTCTCAACTAATTCAGGAAATGAGCAGAATTTTCCCTTACTTCCTTTTTAAAAACATTGTAGATGTGATTACTTCCATGTTCTTTAGGTAATGGCCAGATTTAGTCCAGTTTGTTTGCTGCATACTTTTCTTTCTTGTTTCTGAAGCTTCACAGATTTGTCTGAACTTGAAAAGCCTTTACTAAACCCCTACCTTGTATTGCTGTGAATTTCAATCTGCCAAATTCATGTGGAAGGTCAAAATCTGACATCCTGGGGAACATGTAAGAGGACCTCTAGGCTCCAAAGGAGAGCAGGATGTGATTCCACTTCATCGGCTTTAACTGGTTTCTGATGGCACTCTGCCTCCTAACACACTTTCCTGCCTCTGAGCCTTCGGGCATCACCTGTCAGAGACATCAGAACTGCCACAGGTGTGTCTTTGGATTGCCTTGACCTTGAAATATTTATAGTTGAGGGCTTTGCAAGGCTGCCACGTCTCTTCCTGGAATCTTACACTGTACTGATTTCTCTGTCCAATCCTTAGTTTATCCATATGAATTAGTATGAAACTAGGTTGCCTCCTGGCCCTTCCATCATGACTTGCCTGCCCATCTAGTCACCTTCACTTTCCCCAGGGTGTTATTTAGTGGACCACACAGTTATTTTGGACTACAGTAGTTCCATGGAGGATTTAGTATAACTAGTAGCAAGCTTGGGGAAACATTCACGTGCATTTAGTTTACTGGACATTTTTCTGTGGCAGGTTATGATCTAGGATATATATTCTGGACTTTAGACTTCCCATCATGGTAGAGTATCTTATATTGGATTAATGCTCCTGTAGGAACGGTTATAGACTCTAAATAGAATAAAGAAAAACAATTGTTTAAAGGCTCCAGAAAGTAAATAAATAAAGCAAGCAGAGAATAGAGAGTATATGAGGTTTGAAAGAAGGAAACTATCTTGTGTGAGGGCAACACCCATTGCCTTTTCCCAGAGCAAGTTCCCTTGATGTACAGTGCATGGGGACAGAGCTCTAGCAGAGCAAGAGCAGTGATCTTACTGGGGCAATCCATCAGAGATTAGTGTGAGGTGCTCCCAGAGTAGCCGGAATTTGGGGGATACCCCAGAAAGGAGAAATTCAGAGGGAGAGTGCAAAACATGCATATAAAATCCCCCCAAATTCTTGACTGACCCTGAAATTGTGCATGCTTTGGGTGTGTGGGATTCCAGGCAGTTCCTGGGGCAACAGCAGCTGAAAGGCTAGAACTGCTAAGTAGACATTTCAGTAGCTACCAGCACTGGGGAGACGAGTTTTCAGTTCAAGTCTCTAAAGTTAAAGAAATTTATTAAACAGCTCAGACTTCCCATTGAAACCTATTAAGACCATATCCCAAGACTAAGAATATAATAAAAATGGCCTTTATTAGAAAAAACTTAAAACCAGCACCAGATAGCACCAATAATCTAACTTCCTGCTCCAACAAAACACAACAGTCATCAAAGGAAGACAACAGAATCCAGAGTTCCTTCAGTGCACCATCCATGAAAGTGAAAGTGAAGTCGTGCCCGACTCTTTGTGACCCCATGGACAGTAGCCTGCACCAAGCTCCTCCATCCATGAGATTTTCAAGGCAAGAGTACTGGAGTGGGTTGTCATTTCCTTCTCCAGGGAATCTTCCCAACCCAGGGATTGAACCCAGGTCTCTCGCATTTTAGACAGACACTTTACCATCTGAGCCACCAGTACAGTGGATATACAACCAAAAATTATTAAACATACCTCAAGTAGCTTCTAGATGCCCTTGCTTTGATCTATCTGCTCCAAACTGTGACCAGTTTTGCTTTGCTAAGTACAAGACAGCATAGTGGCTTTCTTAAGATATCTTTCTTGCCATCAGTTTGTATTGGGTTGGCCAAAAAGTTCGTTGGGGCTTTTTCAAAAGATAGCTAATGTATGGTATCACAAAGGGAAAATGGTTTCCTCCAGGTAACATATCTTCATGTTTCGTTCAAGGAGTGGTCAGAGATTGCCAAATACTAAATTGTGTTTTGCCAAATAGTTTATTTGGCAAAACAAACTTTTCTGTTTATTTACAGAAAACTTTCTGTAAGTTTATTTATAATACACACAAAGTTTATTGAAAGTTTATTTACAGTAAACTTTCTGTTTATTTACATCTCTTCCTACAACTAGTTATGAGTTTTCTTAGGTATTTATTTCATTACTACAGACTAGATTTCAAGCTAATATTTATAAATGTGTAGCTACCTAATACATCTGCTTGAATATATTTGGCATCTTTGGGGGATCATATTGAAACACTTTTTTTTTTTTTTTACAATTTGAGTTCTGAATATGTTTTTAATTGAGATATAGTTGGTCACTGAAGCACTTTTAATCTCTGTCCAGCTTTTCAGTGGATTACACTCTAAAGTAGGTAAAGACCAGAAGAAATTACAGTAATCACTATTGCCAGGAGTAAGAAGGGACAGTTCGCTTTACTTTTAGGATTTTGTCAGCAGAGCTCAGTGCAGGGAAATAAGAAGCACACATGCCCCCATTTCCTTTCCCGTAGCCATGGCAGAGCCATCGTTAGTGGATCACGATGCTTCACCACAATGAACCCCATCCAAGATGATGCAGCCTAGCAGTCAGTCAGTACCAGTCAACTGATGAACATATGAAATGACCTCTACTTTCTGTCCCTGAAATTGGTGATCATGGAGAAAAAAGAAAGCAGATTTTAAAAGGGGAAGCAGAGGAGAACTTCAGTAGCGTTTCTCATCAAATCCTTATGCTAACTACCTTTCCATCTGTAGATCAACAGAACCCTAAAGGTTGCTTCTAGCTCTGAAATGTGATGAGTTAACGTTTTAAAAAAATCACCGATTTTGAAACTACCAGTCATTTGGCGTGCACACTTCATCTTCAGTAGAATAAATGCTGAAAGAGTGAATGTGTTCGACATAGATTCCTGTAGGGAATTGCGACATTCAGAAAGAACTATTTAATTACATTTTTCGTAAGAAAGTTTTTCAAAGAGCCTCATCCTCTCCCAGGGTGCTGAGAAGCAGTGCGCATTCTTTCCAGCCCTCATGTGTTGTCTTGAGGAGCTCTGCAGCGGGTTTCTGCACACGTCAGCTTGTCGGTCTGCATTTCTCTGGATCAATAAGCAGACATGAGAACACGAGGGATGCACTACCTGGGTCAGACTCCTGTTCATCCATCCAAACCTCCTGTCTCTGCCATTGGCACCAAGGGACGTTTTGAGGAACAGAGCAGTCCAAGGAGACCATAAAGTTCTGAGCACTGCAGACCTATTTACCATAAATATTGCATTTCCTTTAATAAGAATTCATTACTGACACAGCCATGATGATCCTGCAGGAGCAGCAAACACAAGTGGCCAGCTATTGCCTCTGCAAAGCAGCCTCTTGCTCTCTGCAGCCATGGCTGTGGCCTGAGAGCACAGCGTTGTTCATGGGATCACTGTATTTTTCTACAGTAGCTGCTGGCTCAGATACATGAGCAGCGTGGGTGCCTCAGCTTTTTATTATTGATAAAGAAATATGTTTCTAGTTCATCGAATTACACTTCAGGGCCCTGCCAGGCCCAAATTCTATGTAACTAATGACTGGGGTTCTTCAGTTGCAAAGAATGTCTGTTCCCTTCCAGGAGAAAAGCTTGTGGGATGGTTGTTTAAAATCTTCTGCCAATATGGACATGAGAAAAAAGAGCCCTGGAGTGGAAATCAAGGAGCTTGTCTTGGGTGCTGGATGAACCTCTGCACCACAAACAAGGGGGCAAAGACGGTCTCTCAGCCTGCGTTCAGGAGGGAGGCGGTTCTGTGCTGCTGTTGACAGGGCAGGGTGCATCACTTCTCTATAAATGCATGGGAATGAGGCCCTGATTGGAGGGAAATTCACCTTAATATGGATGAATTCTCTCCTGGAAAGACTAGCATTTGTTGAAGCGGAGGGTACAAGACTGCAGAATTCCTAGTTCCCTCTGTATAAATATGGATTTGCCAGAAGTAGGCCTTGAGGCAAGCTCAAGTACAAGTTTATTTTGGAGATGATTTAGGCAGGGGAGTTGGGAAGTGAGACAGGAAGGAAAGGCAATCAATCAAAGGAAGGTTACGAAGCCAGCTGTCACTCTGAGAAGCTGGAGCTTAGTCCCGCTGAGAATAGCAGCAAACAGCACAGAATGTGCCCTGTGACCCCACCTGTGTGGGGAGTGAGTTGGGATACTAATACACCCAACCTCCTATCAGACTTTGGTGGAGGGCTTCTCCTGGCCTTCTCGGGGCCAAGAGTCATAGAAATTCTCCAGCTTCTCCAGCCTGCAGTATCAGGGCAGAGCACCCATGGTCAGCCTTGGAGAAAGCCCTCCCGCAAAGAGATGCAAAAGAGATGGGGTTGCCTAGCATGAACATGATGGGACTCTAGGAAGGTGGGCATGGATGCCTCGGGAAACACCTCCTGTCCGTATTCTCCTTCCTCATTATTTTAATCAAAGGAGTTACCCTTTGATAATTGCTTACCTGATTGTAGGTACTTGGTATTTCATAGGTATCATCACAGTTAATCCTCCTAATCACATGAACTGGTATTGTTTTCATGCCCTCATTTTGCACATTAAGAAATTAAGACTGGAGAAGTCTCAGGAATTTTGTGCAAGGCCACAGAACTCATGAGTGGTGAAGAAGGTCTTCAAATCTAGGTATTCAGGTTCTCAGAAAACCCTGGCTGCCTGATGAGCATACGTCACCACATAGACATTTGGCTGAAATGACATTTGTCAGTGAATTTGATTGGTGATACCTTTGTAGTAATAGTTGGAGGAACCCTGGACTGAGGTTCCTGGTTACCACGACCTCTGTTACATTCTCCTTCACAGAGGTGCTCTTCACAGTCTTGTTTCTACACACATATCAACCCATTTGAGTCTGGAACTTTGCTTCTGGTTTTTGAAAGGAGGGACTTGTGCCCCCAAAAAGTCAAGGAAAGGGACAAAAAAAAAAACCAAACAAACAAACAATTCCAGCCACTCAGGTTGAAATTCAGTTGTTGGGTGTTTAATTGAATTGTGCCTCCCAGTGTCATTTTTCAGCTAATAATTCTGTTTTGGGTGTATACAGAAGCTATATCCTAGGAGAAAGGCTATCTGATTCCATTCACTCTGCTTTTTCTATTGCAGAGACATCAATATGCTAGAAAGTCAGACCCCAATTATGATGGCTCCTCCAAGAACATGGTGTGACTGTGGGCTGGTTACTTAATTTCTTTGAATCTCAGTTTCCTCCTCTGTAAGTTGAAGATAATGATTCCTACTCCATAGAAGCAATGAAAAAGGGGTAAATACATCTTTACAGTACTCCATAAAGATTACTTTTCTGCTTCAATTTGGGATACATGGTATTGGTGTGACTTTAGAGTTGAGGGTTCCCTTGCTCCCAGCCTAACCTTTTATTAACTCCTCAATGGTCAGGACTGTGTATCCTTCATGTTTCTAGGACTGGGGCTGAGTAAGGTACTGAGAGCATGGTTAGAGCTAAGTAAGTCTGTATTTCATTGCATGGTTTTGATTTGTTAATAAGTTTTCCCATGTTACTGACAGTCCTTAGACTGAGGGGCAAGTTCAAATGATGACTTCACAGCAGCCTGCACCTGCCTGTGGTCAGCACGCTCCCTGTTGCATCCCTGTGTCCTGCCCAACCTCACTGAGTCTGGAATGCCTGAAACGTCTCAAGTTGTGAATACATCCACTTTCATAGATTCTTTCACAGATAATCTTGTTCAGGGAACTTCAGTGATGACACATGTGTTCATCTGATCAGCAAACACTCACGAAGCAACTACTCTTCTGCAGGCACTTAGCTGTGCACAGGGGATGCACAGAAGAACAAATTTCCTCCCACCTTTCCTACCTCACACAGTCTAGTGGAGAAGACAGGAGAAATGAGGTTGTCTCAAGGCAGAACTTCGTGTGCAAAATGCCGTAGGGATGCCAAAGACACATTTGCTATTACATTGCTCAGAGTGGGCTTGGATATGTTGGGTAACAAACAGCCCCAGATCTCAGTGGCTAAGGAGACTGCAAGTGCTGTTTATTACTCAGGCTACCAAATGTGTACCTCAGGGGGATGGGATTCTAATATCTGACTCAGGGACCCTGGTTGATGAAAGATTCATTCCTGACATGTAGCCAAGAGCACACAAAATGAGTCAGACCCTGGCTATGGAGGTTGACCCAGGAAAACTGACGTCCTGTCGTTCTGTTCACATTTCATTAGCCAAAGCATCTGCATTGCTCCACCTAACCACACAGGAGGCTTAGACCTGTGCTCCTTCCAGGTCTTGGAATGGAAAGAATGGGTTATTTGTCCACAGCCTGAAAGACCACTCAGGTTGGAATTCAGTTGTTGGGTGTTTAATTGAATTGTGCCTCCCAGTGTCATTTTGTCAGCTAATAATTCTGTCCAGGGTGCATACGGAAGCTATGTCCTAGGAGAAAGGCTGTCTGATTCCAGTCACTCGGTGTCATTCTCTTTTGTGGCCCTGGGCCTGGTGGGTGCTGCCCTGAGAGAGGTCCTGACACCCAGGAGCTCATAGGGTTATTTAGGCCAAGGCATGACTGCAGTTTATTGGAAAGTTACATGTCAGCACAGCATAACGGACCACCAACAGAGCATCAGGAGGGCTCTGTGGGGGCTGTCACCACACCTGGCAGACTTGCCTTCCCAGGGTGTCTGCCAGGGGCCCAGGGAACAGCAAGATATATCAGAATGTCTAAAACAGAAGCTTGAAGTCACCCATTGCTACAGAGAGGAGCTGGGCAGTGTCAGGACCTCAGTTCTTGGTGCAATCCCCAAGGGGCCAGGCAATCAAGATGCTCTAAGTATTTCATTATTAAAAAAAAAAAAAAAAAAAACAAAAAACTGGAGGAGAGCAGGATGGTGTTGGTCACAGAGGCCCAGATTCCTTTCACTCAGGTATTTTCAGAGGAGCTGGGCCTTTTTAGGTGTGTTGATTTTCATCTTGAGCCGCTTCATTTGATCAGTATGCAATTAGTATGTCTAAAGATGCTATGAAAGTCCCTGTTGCATTTACAAAAAAAAAAAAAAAAAGCTCTCCATCCCCTTCAGACTTCCATTTAGACTCATCAAACTCAGGCCCAGGAAAGCAGCCAGGAGAGAGAAGCGGGCCGCTGATTGCCGTTGCCTTGGTAAGGGGAATCCGCTCCCTCCAGGCTCTGTGGTTTCCATGGGAACAACACTGCTTGCCTCTGCCGGCTGCCTGCCCTAGGCTGGCAAGATGTACCGGAAAGAAAATTATGGGGAGAAGGAGAGGAGCAGAAAGAGACTTTGAGGATTTTGAAGGTATTTGGGGAAAACTTCAGCTGGATGTATAGCTGTTGCCAGCATGACACAAGGACCTTGGGCTCCCAACAGCCTGTACGCAGGAAGCACTTATCAGAGGCTCATCCGGCTCCTTCTGACCAAATACCGTTCTGGAGAAATAGACACCTAGGCAAGGCAGGCTGGAGTTGGTGATCGGTGTGTTTTAACACCAACGTCGTGAGGAATGTGTCCTCAGCCTCCTGCTGGGCCAGCATCCTATCGCTGTTAAAATGAACAGGAACAGCGATAGGTACCCAGGAAGTATGGCATGGCAGAGGTGTTTCACACACTGCACGCTTCCCAGCAACTCTACACAGATGGCATCCACACACCTTTTCACCAATGGAGGAGGTGCGCTCAGAGAGGGGAAAAGAAAACCCATGAGTCACAGAGGTGGGCCCTGAACCCAGGCCCATTTCCCATGGTGGGCTCATAATCAAAGCCTAACCAATGGCCACAGGAAAATGTGAAGGAAGCCGAGGCCGAGAAGCGCCGGGCAGAGCCATTGGGCCACTCTGTTTCCGTACACTTCTCTCAGAGGCAGATATGGCCCTTCCGAAAGCACTGTTGGGGCTGAGTTTGTGGCCCAGAGTCTGTGCTGGCCTCACATCGGGGGTTGTTCAGCCTCAGAGAAGCTAATTCAACCACCACCACCAGTTCTTGAACCACTGGTCCAGCTGGGCAAGGCCAGCTCATGCTATCTGCAGTCAGGGACCCCGTCTCCTGCCCTCAGAGGTCTTCATCCCATTGACACTTATTAGGCACCTGCTGTATGCACTGACCCTACTCTGCGTGGACTGGAGGGAGCAGTGACAAGAAACCACAGCCATTTTTCGTATGGGCCAGCAGGCAGATTCAGGCCCAGAGAGATGAAGTGACACGTTGGCAAAAGCCACACCACGAGAGGCCTGGGGATGAGCCCCACATCTCCAGACACCTGACTGGGGGCCCTTTCCTCGGCCTAAGCTGACCCTTGCCTTAAGGAGATTAAACACCATCACATCAAACTGCTTTAGAACCAGGACAAAGCAACACTTCATGAAATGACTTTGTACTGGCAGGCACTGTGTGGGGTGCATATGGGGTGGAGAGGGTTACTGATGAGATAAGTGATGAGCTTTGGGGGCTTACCCCCAAAGAAGCTGCTGCCCCAGTTGGGTCTCTGGTGATGGGGCTGCTCCTGAGTCACGTCCCCTGTGGCTAGGGTTGTCAGGTACTGCTCTTTGCCAGTGAGTCACACAAGCTTGCAACATGATGGAATTGAAAATGATTACAATGTTCTTTGCAAGTCATGTATTAATTAGCTCTCTGAAATCATCGTAATAATTCCATCATCAGCCCAGTACATGTTTTCAGAAGAGCTGTCATAAAGTGAGATCCACATCAGGTGAGGCTTCCTGGGGAATTCTTACCTAGCCATTCTTTCCACATGACTGGGAACCACCAAGTAAGAATGTTGTCGTTCTGGAAGCAATTGGAAAGCATTTAACTGACTGTCCTCTGCCTTCAACCCTCACGACTGGTCACACCCACCCTTTGTCTCAGCCACTGCCCAGTTACCTCTAGCTCGGGGAGGAGGTCTGGCAGAGCCAGCCACTCTGCTCACAGCCCTGTGCTTCTGCAGTGGGATAGTGATAGAGCCAGGCCTTTGCTGTATGCCATTACACTCTACACCCCATTAGCAGGCAATGGTTTTTCAGGACTGTTAGTGGTCCCGCTCCGGAGAAGACGATAGCACCCCGCTCCAGTACTCTTGCCTGGAAAATCCCATGGACAGAGGAGCCTGGTGGGCTGCAGTCCATGGGGTCGCAAAGAGTCAGACACGACTGAGCAACTTCACTTTTACTTTTCACTTTCATGCATTGGAGAAGGAAATGGCAACCCACTCCAGTGTTCTTGCCTGGAGAATCCCAGGGACGGGGGAGCCTGGTGAGCTGCCATCTATGGGGTCGCACAGAGTCGGACACGACTGAAGCGACTTAGCAGCAGCAGCAGCAGCAGCAGCAGTGGTCCTGCTCAACTACTGGTCGACACTGCAGTGGGCCCCCCCCCCAAAGTGACCAACTGTCAGTGAGTGACCATTAGTGGTCCTTCTCAGCCAGTGGTTGGTGCCGCCGTGGGCCCCGCTCCCAAGTGACCAATTGTCAATGAGTGACCATTAGTGGTCCTCAGCCATTGGTTGGTGCCGCCATGGGCCCCACCCCCAAGTGACCAATTGTCAGTGAGTGACCATTAGTGGTCCCACTCGGCCATTGGTCAGCACTGCATTGGGTCCCACGAACAGGCAACCAGCTGTCAATGAGCCACCAATCATGGGCATTTCAGCTAACAGTCAGCAGAGTGGTGGTCATCAGGTGAAGAGTGAGATAAGAGGTGGATCCTGGCCTCCTCCCAGGGTCCTCCAGCTCACCCAGGCTTGGGCCAGCAGGTGAGCTGGGGGTGCCCAGGCGCCAGGCTGGGACTGTGTCCTGCCAGACCCAGTCCCTGTTGTCTAAGCAGCCTGAGGAGCCTGAAGGCCAGTTGGGTCCTGGGGGTCTGGCTCCCTCAGCTGTGACAGCTAGACAGGGTCTGGAGACTTGGCCCTGAGGGAGCCAACAACTGAGCTCTGCCTCCTCTTAACCAGGCCCTAGACCTCGGAGGGTGGAAGTTGTGCCTTGGGACCTGCCCTTTCTTGTCAGAAGAGAGAATCACATGTTTGGTGGAAATTGACAAGCATGTCATTCCCTAACCATGACCTGACCTCAGGAGTAAAGGGCTTGACACCAGGAAGTCTGCAACAACAACCATGCCTCTCCCTCCCCTTTCCTAGAAAAGGGCTTTGCTGAGAGCTTTCAGGAAGTTTGGGGGTTTTAAGGCGTGAGCCTCACTTCAGCCTTGCTAGGCCCTGCAGAAAATTTTTCTCTGTTCTGATCTCCAGCATTTCCGTGTCATTTGGCCTCACTGCGTGTCAGGCACATAGACTGGCATTTGGGTAACAGGATCATCTCATGGAGAATTTCGTTGATTTTCTTCTAGCCAGTCATGGGTTCTGACAGCAGGAGGCACCCTTGACCAAGGACTGGGAGTTTCCAGCTGGTGATGAGTAAGACACCAGGCCAGGAAGACAGATCCAGAAGGGGACACCGCCAAGCTCCCCCACTCCCCTGAGCATTGAGGAAGGAGGAGCCTGAAGGAGAGTGTCCTGGTCCCAAGCCCTACCCTCTTATCCCAACACCCCGCCCCCCAACACCTCCTGGGCCAGCACTTTGGACAGCACTCACTCTGCCCATCCAGAGCCAGCACTGGGCTCTGTGGGTCCTTCCCCATCCAAGGGCACAACTCTCGGCCTGGGCCTATCCAAGAGCCCCAGCCAGGTCCCAGGGTTGATTGGGAATCCAGATCTCTGCTGAGACCCTCCCCTTCCAAACTCAAAGCCCAGAACATCCATCTGATCCTGGTCATTCCACTCCTGAACTCACTGTTGAGCACCCAGGGCATTTAAAATAAAAATTGTTGTTGTTCAGTCACTAAGTCATGTCCGATCTTGTGATCCCATGGACTGCAACACATCAGGCTCCTCTGTCCTCCACTATCTCCTGGAGTTTGCTTAAATTCATGTGCATTGAGTTGGTGATGCTATCTAACCATCTCATCCTCTGCCACCCCCCTCTCCTTTTGCCTTCAGTCTTTCCCGGCATCAGGATCTTTTCCAATGAGTGGACTGTTTGCCTCAGGTGACCAAGGTATTGAAACTTCAGCATTAGCAACAGTCCTTCAAAATGCCTTGATTCAAAACATAAAAATGTGTCACTTACTGACATGGTGCCCTTGATCAAACCATTCTTGGGGGCTCTGGTAGAGAGGCAAGGATGACGGAGCAGGCACGGTGTGGGCATCTTGCAGACTGGTAGGGCCGCCTGCACCACGGCCTTCATTCCCTCCATCTGCTGCCCTCAACAGGAGGGGTAGGAGGGAAGGCAGTGGCTGGCTTCCATGTATCAGTGCCAGGATGCCCCTCACATCCCTTCTCCTCCTCGTTGATGGTAAGTGGTCCCCACGCATGGCAGTTTTACATGATGCCCATCACAAGGCAGACCCTGGCTTCGGGTTCCCAAGGCTGTCCCGATGGATACAGTAACCTGCGTACTGGCCCCTCTCCACCTCTGGGGGAAGGTGGGCAGTGGATTGGTCACATTTACCCCTGTACTGCCCAGCACTGAAAAGCCCCACGGCAGCTGCACAGATTGTTCCTCTGGTGTGTGGGGGCTGAATTTAGATTGGATCAAGTCCCCACTAGGAAGAAGCCCCCTGGAAGGAAGAGGTCACCAGGTGAACTAAGATGGGCAGGCAGTGCCAGGAGCCGAGAGGTCACAGGCGTGAGGGCGTCGTGGCTGCTCTTCCGGGTGCATGGCCCTCACTGTGGTTGCGCCAGCACGCCGTCCAGTCCTGCTGCCGCTGGGTTCCTCGCCTACAGTCCAGAAGCAACAGCCTTCTGGGAGGGTCGGAGGCATAGTGGGTGTCAAGCATGGGGAGGGTGGGTGACATCTGGCCCAGAGCAGAGGCCACTGCTACGCTGCTGTGGATTCTGCCCAAACCTGTGCACATGTCCAGCTGTCAGAGCCTCTGCCGCTACCCACCGTGGCCAGCACAACCCCAGGGCCCATCAGGAAGGAGCGGGGCAGCCATGGGCGATGCCTGTTGTCTTCAGAACCATCGAGTGGGGTGCCGCTTCGGCCAGATTCAAGTGCCCCCAGTGGGAAGCAGACAGTGCTGGGAAGCCTGGGCCAGAGGGTTGAGGGACAGGCCTGCCCTGCAGGGCTCCACACGGCAGCCCCCCGTGTCCTGGGTTTGGAAAGTGGGCAGAAAGGAACATTTCTTATGTGTTCTTCCCTGCACTGGACTTCCTGGGAAGCAGAGGGCAATGTGGTGTATAAGTAGGAGGCAGGAGGAGGGAGTATAAGAGGCTAGGGGGCCCCCAGCCAGGGCAGGAGCACGACAAGGAAAAGAGGGCCAGACAGACAGTTCAGAGCAAGGACTTAACCCTGCATGTGCCACGGACCCCCGGGTAATCCTTGAAGCCTGCAGGCCTCTGCTTGGGAAACGTTTCAGTATTTGCAAGGACGTGTGATGCTGCAGAAGGAAACTGATGCGCTGGAATGAAGTTGTCAGGGTGTTGGAACACAGACCTGCACAGTAGTGGTTCCCAGGTGTCCTCATGAACCTTGGTCACAGGTGGAGAACTCCACGCCGCCCCCATGTTGAAGGGGGTGAGCGGGAGCCAGGCAGATGGTAGGACCGTGCGTCCTGAGCATGTCCGCTGGGGTCACAGCCCTGCGTGTTTCTAACACAGCTGAGATTTGTTGCCTCTATTCTTATCAGGAGGAATCACCAAGTTCCCACTTAGAGATCTGTGAACTTTGAACTTACAAATGTCATTTTTCCTCATTCAAGTTCGTAGTAGACTGAGGAAGGCAGTGCTCTGAATGCTTCCTGTTCTGAAATGTTGTCACCTGTGTGTATTGAGCTGCTCTTCTCTCTCCATCCCGCAGCCCTGCACGAGTTCCCCAATGACATCTTCACCAACGAGGACCGAAGACAGGGGGCGGTGGTCCTTCACGTGCTTTGTGTAAGTACCCTGCTGATGGCCCCGCCGCAGGGCCCGAGGGAGGGCCTGGAAGTGGGGGGTTGGGGGGTGAGGGAGCAGAAGGGTTTCCCCTCCTGTTCACACACCTGCTGTGGGGTCTGTGAGCCCCAAACAGGTGATCAACAAACATGCTTTTTAAAAGGTGTTTTTTATTGAAGCATAGTTGATGTACAATGTTTTGGGTGTACAGAAAAGTGATTCAATAATATGTGTGTGTGTGTGTGTACATATATATTCTTTTTCAGGTCCTCTTCCCTTCTAGGTTGTTATTACAAGATATCAAGTATAGTTCCTTGTGCTTTACAGCTGATTCTTCTCGTTTGTCTTATATATGGTAGTGTGTATCCAAAGGTACTGTCTTTAAGAGGCCACAGGTGTGTACGCTAGGGGCTGCTGCTGCTGCTGCTACTAAGTTGCTTCAATCGTGACCGACTCTGTGACCCCATGGACAGCAGCCCACCAGGCTCCCCTGTCCCTGGGATTCTCCAGGCAAGAACACTGGAGTGGGTTGCCATTTCCTTCTCCAATGCATGAAAGTGAAAAGTGAAAGTGAAGTCGCTCAGTTGTGTCTGACTCCTAGCGACCCCATGGACTGCAGCCTACCAGGCTCCTCCATCCATGGGATTGTACTGAAGTGGGTTGCCATTGCCTTCTCCGACGCTAGGGGCTACATGGACGTTTTCTTTCCCCGATACCCATGCCCAGGGCGTGGGCTCTGGGGTCAGAGTGGAGATTCTCTCTGATGCAATGCCACCTTCCTTGGGAGTCCGTCCTTCCCCAACCTGCCTCTGTAAACTGCCTGTCTTTGCGTGGCTTTACTTTTCTCTGCAGCGCTGAGTACCCTGTGGCATAATATTATCTAGTTCTTTGCTTATTGCTCATCACCTTCTCTCCCACAGTGATGTAGTTTTGTGCACAGCTGGGATGAGAATAGGGATGTAGTTTTGCATGTGGCTTCCTCTGAGACCTCTTCCTGTCGTGTGGTGGGGCAGTGTCTGGCACATAGTAAGTGGTCCATGAAAATGTATTCTGGCTCTTAATCTCCACCCCTGGCCTAGCACTTCATCCACAGGCCCAGTGGATGGAAGGAAGGCTTTTGATTTTCCTTGTCCCCATCCAGAGAATTGGTGGGGTGCGGGGGGAGCGGGTGCAGGGGTGACGCTGTCTTGAAGAAGTAGCTGCAGAACTGGTAAGACTCAGGGCACATTCTCAACTAGACACATCAGTGCTCTTTCCCGTCTCCGTGGCGCAGGCTCTGCCTGGGTGCTCTTGATTCCATTCTGGTTATTTATTGCTGTGAAACATTCTCTGAATTGGGTGACATATCAGATAACTACATCCTGTCGCTTATCAGTTCCAGGGATCAATAGTTCAGAAAGGGCACAGAGGTGGGTGCTGCACCCCGGGATCCAGGGCCCGGGATGGGAGATTTGGATGGCTGGTGGTGATGCTGATGGCTGGGACTGGAGCCACTGCTGCTGGAGGACCCCTTGAAGAAGGCTCGTCTATTCCCGTCTGGTGTCTGGGCTGCAGTGCCCGGAGGACTGGCCCTGCTGGGACTGTCGACCGGAGCACTGCCAACTGTGTGGCCCCTCCAGCATGGCTCCAGGTGGCAGCCCAGGGCTTGCAGAGGGAGGGTTGCAGTGAAAAGGAGGAAGCCCATGGCCTGAATGGTGCAGCCTCTGAAGCCACACAAGTCATTTCTGCCAGCCTCTATTGCAGTCACAAGCCCACTGTAACTCAGGGGAGGGGACAGAGACCTTATTTTTCCATCCACACCACGGGCTCTGGAATCAGACCAGGTGTGGGGTAGAGCCTGGTTCAGCTGTCCTTGCTTTGTGAGCGACTTCTGGCAATATATTTACCCTCTGGCCCCATAAGCTGCCTAAGCATGACTCCTTTCCTGATGAAAGCCGTCAACTCTACAAGTCTTTCCCCACTTACCCCAACCCCTCTAAACCATCCACTTTAAAAAAGGCTCGAGGGGCCCTAAATGATAAAACAGCCTCTGCAGCCCTCCTGCCTGTCAGGAGAGTCACGGGCACAGAACAGTTACTGTGGATGCCAGCTGCCACCCGAGCACCAGGGAGCCTTCCCTGTTGCTAGGCTGAGAAGACCCAGGCATTGCATCAGACCCGGGACTCCCGGCCGCCTTGGCGCCCTGATGCCTTGAGAGCTGAGATGAGGTTTCCACTCTCAGCCCAAACAGCACAAGCTTGCGTCTCCCAAGGGGTGTTGTTGCAGCCAAAGGCAGGGCCCTTCTGCCCTCCTCCACTCCCCCACCGCCCACCACCCCGGGATCCTCTGAACCCAGCTGAAGGCAGAGGAGGGTGCGTTGCCTTGTCCTTCGTGAGCCAAGGGTCCTGTAAGGCCTCTGCCATTTGAGGCAGTGAGCTCCCAGGCAGGCATGAAAGCTAAGTAGCCAAAGCAGGATAATTCCAGCCTTTGCTTAAAGGTACTTTTCCCCCCTTTGCCTGCTGCTGCTAAGTCACTTCAGTCGTGTCTGACTCTGTGTGACCCCATAGACAACAGCCCACCAGGCTCCCCCGTCCCTAGGATTCTCCAGGCAAGAACACTGGAGTGGGTTGCCATTTCCTTCTCCAATGCATGAAAGTGAAAAGTGAAAGTAAAGTCGCTCAGTCGTGTCCAACTCCTAGTGACCCCATGGACTGCAGCCCACCAGGCTCCTCCGTCCATGGGATTTTCCAGGCAAGAGTACTGGAGTGGGTTGCCATTGCCTTCTCCCCCCACCCCCTTGCCTAGAGGAGTGGATATAAACCTGCAGCCTCACACTTTGTCATTACTGGTGTCTTATCCCACAGCCTGCCCTGGGCCCTGCATTGTGGAAACCACAGGGCAAGGAGTCTAGGGGCCAAAGTCAGTTTTCACCCCTTGAAGACCATGCTCCAGCATCTGGAATTCCAGAATTCTCCACCCAAACAGCCCATGTCTGCGGCCAAGGCCCACTCAGGCTTCCTCCCCAACCTGCCTCTCAGACGGAGGAAACCCCAGTGGAGAAGCCCAACCTGCTGCCTGGGGGATCCACATGCAGGCAGGTGATGCAGGGCAGCGGTCCCAGGCTCGGGGGAGGAGGAGCCCCTCTGCTGCCTCTAGTCAGGCTGGGCCTGCTGGTGGCCTCCTCAGAGTCAGGGAACAAGTTTATATTGTCCACCCTCAGAAATATAACCCACCCCACCCCCATGCTGCAGGGTCACATGAGCCTCACAGGAAACCCTCGTGTAGTGTCTGGCACATCACTGGCACCCAGCACACCTGGAGCTCAAGAACTGTCAGATTATATCGTTGGGTGTAGGAAAGGCTGCCAGGGCTATCCTAAGCCATCCCCGTCGCCAGTGGGAAACAGTTAAATGCATGAGTCAGAGCTGTAGGAGCTACATATAGAGTCTTACTCTCAGCTCTCTAGGAAGCATCTCTGAGCCCCTTCAGGATGGTGGCACTGGGCTGGACCCTTCTAGCAGTCTGGTCACAGCTCACTGTATTGTTCTGCAGGAGCCCGCTGTATTGGAGGCAGATCCCCCCTGGATGGCTCCCGCTACATGTTAGTGCGGCCATGGTGCCCCCCAGGGCAGGAGGAGTGAAATGAAGGCTCCCATAGTGGAGTGAGTTTGAAGAGTGGGCAGGCGTTTTCCAAAGATGAAGAGGGAAGGGAATTCCAGGCAGGAAGTAGAAAACTGTGATGGAAGATGTAGACCCTGGAATTCAGGATCTAGAGAAAGTAGAAACTATGGTCTGAAGGGTGGGAGGCCCCAGGAGGTGACTCAGGCACTGGCTTGAAAGTGGTCCCTCCTTGCCTGGGGAATAGGGTCAGGCATAGCCAGAGGCAACTCAGAGCACTCTTCTCCCCTGCCAGGGCACATAGGTCCAGGAAGGGCGGAGGACGGCTCAGAGCCATACGGCTGGGGTCCCAGGTACCCTGACGGACACCCCTCAGGACACCCCTCAGGGCATCGTAAATGGGTGTTTATGTCATCTGGCCTCCTCCAGTGAGGGTTGGCAGGCCCTCTTCGGGAGGGTCCCAGAGCTGTGTCCTGTCACCCAGGCCGCCCCAGAGAAAGGACCCCAGGGACCAGCTGGCAGTGATTTGGGATCTCCACCAGAACACCCAGGCCTTTTAGCACGTGTCCAGAAACCTGATTAAGCTTCACAGCTAAGCTCACACACCCCGTCGCACACAGACATTGTGAGTTTGCTTTTCATGGGAGGCTTTCCGCACAGCCCTTGCCTTTGGCCCATGGTCACAGAGGCTATGACTTCCTGAAACTACACTTTAATCTTCCCTGTCCAAGCTTGCCTTTCTCTCTCTCTCTTTTTTTTTTTTAATACTTCCCTTCTTTTTGTGAGCTTTGTGAGAAATCAAGCAGCCATTTCTGGTTAAACTTTCCCCGCTCTGTGACTTTAATTTTCCTTGGTTCTTCCGGGTTTTGAGGCTGTCAGAAACCTTCAGGCCTGCGATTCCACTAGACAAAGATCCCTTCCTACTTTCTTTACCCAGGGGTTCCTTGTGCTGTGCTGTGCTGCGCTGAGTCATGTATGACTGTGACTGTAGCCTACCAGGTTCCTCTGTCCATGGGATTCTTGTCTCCGCAAGAATACTGGAGTGGATTGCTGTGCCCGCCTCCAGGAGATTTATCCAACCCAGGAATTGAACCCGTATCTCCTGCATTGCAGGCAGGTTCTTTACCCACTGAGCCACCTGGGAAGCTCCTGGTAGAGTGGAAATCCATCATCTGCAAATTTCTATCAACAGTGAATATCCCCAGGAAAACACACTTGTCTGAGAACTTGCTTCACCGTCTGAGAACTTGCTTCACCGTCTGTTCTAATGTTCTAATGTTGATCAGGATACCCTCAGTCAGGTCTTCCTTAGTCGGGGTGATTGAAGCACAGGAGGGCGGACAGATCTCAAAGGAAGTTGCAGCCTGAATTCCAACTCCAACTTCACCACCGGCCACATGGAGCAGGGTGAAGGCTAATTTTGACGTGTTCCTGAAGAACGGGGAGAGCCCATCCCAGGTGGGGAGCACTCCCCTCTTCTCCCTGCCTCCTTCGAGCTAAAGTCCCCTTTCAGTCCTGGGGGAGGAGCTCTGGAACTAGCCTTACTGGGTGGATATCTTTTCCCTGGAGCCTTGGCAGCTTCCAGTCATCTGTTTAATTATAATATCTTAAGGAATGGTGTCCTTGGATCCTCTCCCCTCCCTGGGGCTCAGAGTGCTTTTGTTAAGAGCCAAAGAATAAACTAATTGATGCACAAGCCAGTTCTCAGTGGTTGGAGGGGCCAGGGTGCCAGTAGGATGTAGAAGGGGCCCTTCTTGCCCCCACCCCTACTTGGAGAGGCAGCTTTGTACATCAAAGCTCCACCTCAGCCCCGGGGGTGATTTTTGTCTCTCCAAGGTCATTCCTTTCCTTTTTTGCTCTGAGACTGAACACTAAGTCTATAGAACTGTGCTATCTCATCAAACCTAATGCTGATGAAGTTGTTCCCTCTCTGCTCTGCCCAGTAAGGGAGCTGCTGGCCATGTGAGCTACTGAGCCCTTGAAACTTGGTTAGTCTAACTGAGAGGTTAGTCTGATTTTAAATTTTATTTTATTTTCATGAATATAAATTAAGTAGCCTCAGGAGGAAATGGAAACCCACTCTAGTATTCTTGCCTAGAAAATCGCGTAGGCAGAGGAACAGTCCATATAGGGTTGCAAAGAGTTGGACACAACTGAGCAACTGAGCGTGCATGCATGGCAAGGGGTTCCCCTAGAAGACCTAGAGATTCTAATTGACCATCATCCCTCCTTTTGCTTGCATTGTCAACTCAAAATCACAAAGCAGAGGTGGTCAGAAAAAAAGGTCTCCAGGAAAGAGGCGCTACTCCTTTACCCTGGCATCTGAGCGATGGCCTGGGTTTAGCAACTCACACACATGGGATGCATAGGCGCCCAAGATGGGATTTTTTTGTTGGGGCGGGGGCAGTTATATATAGGCTTCTTTTTTGTTAATATATATTTTTATTGAAGTATAGTTGACTTACAATATTTCAGGTGCACAGCAAGGTGATCCAGTTTTACGTATACACATATATTATTTTTCAAATTATTTTCCATAGGTTATTACAAGATATTGACTATAGTCCCCTGAGCTAGACAGTAAACCTATGTTGCAAGATGAGATGTTTGATGAGAGAGAAGGATACCCAGATAAGGAGCAGGAGAGCCTGTGTATCACCAAAGTGCTAGGGGCTTTGGAACAAGTCCCAGAACTCCTGGCCTCGATTTCCACATCTATAAAGTAGGGAGTGCATAGTAGATGCTCAAGAAATGTTAAGTGTTTTGGTCCTCACCTTCTCCCCACCCTACATCTCTCTAAGGGTGGCTCACCTGTGCTTAGCCCACCACAAAGGACCAGAGTCAGACCCATTGGGAGCCGGCCCCATCCTCATGAACACCAGGACACGGGGGCCCAGAGCCCTTTCTATAGCTCCAAGGCCAGGGTCCTTAGAGAGGAGCTGCCACAGGGGTTTCAGTGTATAAGGGGACCCACAGGATCTGGTCAGCAAGGTCCTGGCAACAACTCTCTGGCCAGGCAGACGTGTTTAGTTAAGGGATTTCACCCTGGAAGAGAAAAATGATTAGAAGAGCTTGTGGAATTTCCTGTTTACTTTTGCAAAAGTGCTGAGCATGTCCTTAATTTGTCAGTGTCAACACAAAGCTAAAACTGGTGTCCAGAGAGGATTAGCACAAAGAGGGTAAATTATGTTTCGAAAGATCTTAAGTTACTCACTCCTCTCCTTGCGTGAGACCCAGTTCAGACAGCCAGAGTCTGACCATCAGGCCTCACGGGCTGCACACAGATTGGCCAGTGGTTGGTTCCCCAGGACCTCAAGCTGGATATAAAGCCTGGTGGTGGTTTAGAGCGTACCCTTTGAGTGAAACCCACCTGAGTGTTGGTCCTGGCTTTTCCACTGATTAGGCGCACAGCCATGGGCGATCTGCTTTGCCTCAGCTTCAGCTTCCCCGTCAGTCACTGGAGGCAAATCTGGCTGCTATCAGGAACATATGAAGACATGTGGGCAGAGCTCTTGGTAGAGTATCTGGCGCTGCTGGGATAAGGCCCCCCTGTACCCACTTAGTATTTATAGCTTGGTGTGCCTGCCTGAACCCCAGTTCCCAGCTCCCATAACTCCAGGCTTTTGCTGATCCCCAGACCCCATTCTACCAGAATGCAGGGCAGCCCAGAAGTGCCAGAAAATTATTAGCCCCCAGAAGTAGCCCTCAGTCAGAGAGGGGTTGATGGATAAATACCTTGGTTCCCTTATGTCTCAGATGTGCACATGGAAACACATTCAGCCCTGTCTCCCCCAGGTGCCCCAGCAGGTGCTTGTCCAGCATCTTACAGATAACACACCTGGATCAGCAGCTCATTCCTCCCCGATCTATCTTCCTGCTCTTTTCTGGATGGTGGGGAGGGTCACTTTCTGAGATTCCTCCCTCCCAGCTAAAAGACTTGCACTAGAATCCTGGAATCTAGTTCTGCTTCTAGGGCAAAGGCATTCAGAAAATGAAGATCATGGCATCTGGTCCCATCACTTCATGGGAAATAGATGGGGAAACAGCGAAAATAGTGTCAGACTTTATTTTGGGGGGCTCCAAAATCACTGCAGATGGTGATTGCAGCCATGAAATTAAAAGACACTTACTCCTTGGAAGGAAAGTTATGATCAACCTAGATAGCATATTCAAAAGCAGAGACATTACTTTGCTGACTAAGGTCCGTCTAGACAAGGCTATGGTTTTTCCAGTGGTCATGTATGGATGTGAGAGTTGGACTGTGAAGAAGGCTGAGCGCCGAAGAACTGATGCTTTTGAACTATGGTGTTGGAGAAGACTCTTGAGAGTCCCTTGGACTGCAAGGAGATCCAACCAGTCCATTCTGAAGGAGATCAGCCCTGGGATTTCTTTGGAAGGAATGATGCTAAAGCTGAAACTCCAGTACTTTGGCCACCTCATGTGAAGAGTTGACTCATTGGAAAAGACTGATGCTGGGAAGGATTAGGGGCAGGAGGAGAAGGGGACGACAGAGGATGAGATGGCTGAATGGCATCACTGACTCGATGGACATGAATCTGAGTGAACTCCGGGAGTTGGTGATGGACAGGGAGGCCTGGCGTGCTGCGATTCATGGGGTCGCAAAGAGTCGGACACGACTGAGCGACTGAACTGAACTGAATCATTATTATTGGAGTTCCCTCATGGCTCAGCAGTGAAGAATCCGCCTGCCAATGCAGGAGCCGCAGGTTTGATCCCTGAGTCAGGAAAATCCTCAGAGGTGGAAATGGCAACCCACTCCAGTATTCTTGCCTGGAGAATCCCATGGACAGAGGAGCCTGGCAGACTATGGTCCATGGGATCACCAAACAGTTTACACACAAACTGAGTAAACAACAACCATTATTATTATGCACATCTGTTCTCTCTCTAAAACCCATGCGGCTATAGAAGATGCAGAATTATGAGAATCCAGCCCCTCTGGACAAAAGCTACGTGTGTTCATCTACTGTCTCTTTGGTTCACATCCTGAACCTAGTGCAATAGAGAGAAGCTTAGAGAATGAGCTTGGAGCAGACAGTGTTACCTTTGATCGAATGAGGAGCCCCAACTGGTGATGGGAGAGAGCAGGCACCGTGCTTAGATACCAGATATTTACCTATCAGGACCGGACACCTGCAGCCTACTGTATGCTTCTCTTCATCTTATTTATCTATCAATAGTTTGTCCTTATTGGTAGTAATTTATTATTATTGGTCCGCTCGTCCCCACTCTATTTTATTTTTCTTTATTTTGTTACCTACAAGGCAAACTTAATTTATGTGTTCCTCTGAGATGACATTGCCAACAGTCCCAATGTGAACAATATTCTATACTGACTACAGTTTTACAGTATCTTTCCTCTGAAACCACTGACTCCAGTTACATGCCTTGTCTCCATGCTGCTGTTACTGCTAGGTAGCTTGGGCTTTGCAGAGCCCCCGGGAGCTATGTCTGTAGCCCCTACAGAGCTGTGTCTGTTTCCCAATTTCACAAGGACTCAGAGTCCTTCCTGAACATGTGCTCCAACATGTAGCATCTGAACAAACACGTCACTGGTGACAATCACAGTGTTCTTTCCCTGAAGCATTGGCCTCTGCCTGCTGAGATGTTATATCAGCAGCTGGAGCTGGTGCCTGAGTACAAAAACCACCCAAATGTGTTCTCAGTTAAGGAGTGGGCAGAGGTGGGTGTGGGGTATAGCTTTGGCTAAGCCCATTCAACCTGGGGTGCCACAGTGAGGAAGGAGCCAGGATTCTTCTGCCACATCTCCCCCCACCCCTGCTTCCCTGAGATCCCAAGAGCTTCTCACCCTCTTCAGAGGCTCCTGAAGTGTTTCCAGAACTGTTCCCATTGCTAGTCCTCTCTTGTTCTTACACTTAAGGAATCTTAAGGAACCCCAAAGATAACTTGCCCTTTCAATAAGTGGCCCCTCTTTCATTGGGGAATTTAGAACCAGATCCCAAGGAGCTGGTTTAGGGGATATTTGGAGTAAACTGTCAGCCTTTGAACTTGCCTCTTACTATCAGCCCAGGGACCAAGATGGCACCCACCCACCCAACTCCTAATCCAACGAGTGTGTCCTCCACTCCTGGGACACCTGTGACACCGTCTCTGAAAGTCTTGTTTCCTAAGGCTTGCTTCATCTTACTCCCAAGAATACTAGGAGCTGTTTGCAAATGGATTTCTTGATGAAAGGCTCTTTTGCCTGGAAATGACAGAGCAAGAATGCAAGTTAGGTGCCCCTGTGGCCTCATCCTTGGCCCGTGGCTGGGGATGCTCTTCATGGACTCTCGTGATGCATTCTCAGAATACAAGGCCCTCTCCTGGCCTGGGGGTGGATTCCAAAGGTAAACATGGAGTCTGTCTTGTCTGCTATGTTATTAGTGCTTTGATGGGTCTCATTTTACATACAAAGGTAGGAGCCTGAGGATCTACTTTTTCTCCTCTTGAACTTGTTAAAGCTGTCTTTTCCTCAGTGCTGTGAACTAGAGGGATGAACGCAGTTAGCAGAGTGGTTTTCAGTATCTGAAACTGTGATGGGACCAGCAGCTTTGGCTTGTGCTGGCCCTCTCATCCTCTCCTGGACACAGGCCCAGCTTCACCTGACTTCATTGCTTTTCTGTTTTACAGGGTTGGCTTGAGGCAAAACGTATTACTCTGTCCTCTGCAGAGGGCGAGTCCCAGAGGGCAATTTTATCCCAAGGCTCATGTGCACATCCATCTGAGTGCACACATGGATGCTTATCTATGGATCCCGTAACCCTCTTTTAAAAGGCAATAGGAAAGACATTTTACCATCTTAGGCACAAATACTTAAAGTGGGATTCTGGATAAAGGAGTGTGTGTGTGTGTGTGTGTGTGTGTGTATGTGTGTGTGTGTGTGTGTGTGAGTGAGTGTGTTTAATTTCTCCCTTGGCAACTCAGCACTCCATTGAAGAGGCAGTGTAGATTGATATGAAGTTGGAATATAGTTTGAAATGGAGCCATGGGTTTTTAAAAGACAACAAACCCTCTTGCCCCTTAGATTGGCCATCTCAGAAACACATCCACTGAATTGCTCAGGCTGGAATCTTAGAAATCAGCCTTGATTTCTTTCCCTCCTACCCCACCACCATCAGCTCATCCTGGCCTTTCCATCTCCAAACTGTGTCTTCATCCCCATCCTCTTCCTCTCCATCCTCACTGGCATGGCTATTGTCTAGGCTGCCATCACCCTCCCCTGGACCAGGATCCCCCCTCATGTCCACGTCCCACACAGTGGTCCAGGCAGTCCTTTAATGATATATGTGGGGATCGGACTGCATGTTCTGGGTCTGCCCATCTTTCCACATCCATGTCCTACTCTCCCCACTCCCAGCACACTCCCACCCCACAGACCTTCCTCGTGTTCCGCAGTCATTTCAAGCTCATCCCACCTGGGGTGCCTGGGTGCACCCCTTCCTCTGATTCCACATCGACCATCTAGCCTGCTGCCCTGTGCAGTTTTTACACATGCCTCGGTTCTCACGTGTGAATACTCCATAACTAGCCACCGCCTGAACGTTTTGCTCCACTCTTTGCTGGCAAAGGAACCAGATTTTTCTATACCAAAAATGGCAAAAAGTGAATCCTCTTGTCTCCCTTGCTATAGTAAATAGACAAGTCAGTTCAGAGAGGAGTCTGTTCAAACTGGAAAGAACTCAGGATGACTAACGAGATGATTTACTGTGTCATCCCTTAAAAAATTAGCTGGTCCTTGTCTTTTTTAGAAAAATGAAAACTGATAGGAAGGGAAAAGCTCTCCTGCGAGTGTGTTCGTCTCTGTGTGGTTTAGTGATGGTGTTGGCACGGAGATGCAGCATAGGAAGGGGCGGGGGGGGGTCCCTGCACTGTGAGATGTGGCAGAGACTGGAATGTTTCTCGTTGTGATCTTTCTAATAACGAGACAGAGTCTTTGAACACTGGCAGGAGAGCTGTGCTGCTTTGAATGTCTTCAAACCAGTGGAGTGCAGAGGGTCTCTCTCTGTTTGTCTTTGGGGTAAATGGGCGATGGCGCCATTCACCAAAGGAGAAAGAGTGTGGCTGGTGACGTCACTACTGTGTTGATTGCAGGGTGACTCAGTGGTGGCGGGCCAGTCTGTCCCAGGGCTACCGCTGTCCAGCTCTACGACCTTGAGAAAGTCACTAGCCTTTCTCAGATTTTGGCCTCTTCAGCTATAAGTGAAAAAAAAATTCTCAAGGGCCAGTCCAATTCCAAGAGCCACAAGTGGTACAGTAAAAGACAAAAGGACTCCCATCTCTGGTCAGCCATGACACTGTCTGATTTCCTGGGACTCAGCCCCTTCTGACGAGCCTGTGCTGCCTGGAAACACACAGGCGTATCGATATTGCCTAAGTGAAACTCAGCAGGTTGGGCTTGGGAGCTTGAGCTCTGGGCTTGGGTACAGACAGGCACTCTCCCAGGCTCTGTGCCTTCATATCACAAGAACACAGGCTCATTTCCATGGCCGCTGGGGTTAGATCAAGTCACGTGACCAGTATGGGCAGAACAAAAGTGGGCAGCTGCTCCATATGTGGAACAGGACTCCTGCACAGAGTCAAGAGCCACCACTGCCCCCAAATAATACTCATGGCAAAGGGCCAGATGCTAGACAACTCCACCCTCAGTTTGCCAGTCGTCTGTGCGCTGTAGTCCATCACTTGTGCACGAGTCCAGGACATCATGATGGGAGCCAAGCAGAACCCAGTGTTCATTGCTCAGCTGAAGATCAGTCACAGGTTAACAGGGGACACCTTGTGTCATTTTTTCAGCCAACAGTGTACCTGGCACTGGTCCAGGTACATCAGGAATCTCCCAGAAGCTCAGAAAAGCAACCAACCAAGTAGATAGGAATTTCTTCTCTCCCATTAAGATGCTGACAAGGGAGAGCGGCAGAGAGCACCAGGGCTTGTGTGCACACATGCTGCACAAACAGGGTGTCCAGCTGGCCCACTCCAGGCCATGAAGGTAAAGGCTGGGGGTGGGGGATGGACATTGGCTGTGGGTCTCCCACAGTGGGAGGAACATGCCAGCGTCTCCCTGTCACCTTCCACCTTAATCCTCCCATTTTAGATAAATGAACAAACTGAGGTCTGGCAGAGCAAACAGCCTAAAGAAGCAAATTGCTGACACCATGTTTAGACCAGTGTTGTGTAATTACCTCAGCTTCAATCAAATGAAGACATGTTGATGGAGAGATTTGTCAGTGAGCAGTGCAGGATGGGTGAGAGAAGGCAGTGGCACCCTACTCTTGCCTGGAAAATCCCATGGATGGAGGAGCCTGATAGGCTGCAGTCCATGGAGTCGCTAAGAGTCGGACACGACTGAGCAACTTCACTTTCACTTTTCACTTTCATGCATTGGAGAAGGAAATGGCAATCCACTCCAGTGTTCTTGCCTGGAGAATCCCAGGGATGGGGGAGCCTGGTGGGCTGCCGTTTATGGGGTTGCACAGAGTCGGACACGACTGAAGCGACTTAGCAGCTACAGCAGCAGCAGTGCAGGATGGGAGGTGGTCCTCCCCTCCCAGGGGGCTGACAAATAAAAGACTCGCACTGGGAACATCGCATAGAAATGAAGGACGAGATGCTCAGAGCTGCATGTTAATCAGTTTCTCCTGTGGGAGCTGATCTTGCTCCCACTTTGCAGATGGGTCGCTAAGTCTCTGAGAGGGCTCCATGACCTAACACCTAGGATGCAGGGATTACTTCCTCTTTTCGCAGGTGAGGAAACTGAGGCACAGAGAAATCAGGCAACTTGCTCAGGGCACAGAGTGCAGGACTGACAGCTGGGGTTGGACCCAGGTGCAGGGCTCCTGAGTTGGGAGGTGATGGAGAGGGAAGTCTCCTTCCAACGATGTGTGATGACTTTGAAAGTGACTCCAGGCATGGTCAGTAGGCACAGTGTTTGATAGTTTCCAAAGCCTTTTTTCTGGGCACAGCTCTAGAAACCTCCCAGTCCTTAAGCTGCCAGAAGACCCGGGGGTTGTAGGGTGGACTCAGGGACTGTGGCCATGCTGCAGGGCAGTGTCACCAGCCTTGTGTCCAGAACCAGGGTGGGCTGGTCATTGCTGGACTGGCTTCACATCCCTCCATGTCTAGATCCCTGAGTGCCTGGTTTCTGCCCACATTACTCCCCAGTCCATGCCCCAGGGAGAGGGGCCATCTGGCCAGACCCTGGTCATGGCTCTGGCCTGGCCCTGCCCTGCCCTTTGCTCTTTCACCAGCAGCCAAGCCACATGAAAGAGCAGGAGCCGGGGGCATAGGGTTTGCAGGGCTCAGCTGGCTCTATCTGTGACCCTCATTTGTCTGCAATTCCGGAAGCCTTTGAAGAGCACTCGTGAAAATTACAGAATTCCCACATATATTGATGAGAAACAACTACGTAAATAGCACAGCTTGGTATTTACAAAGTGCCATTTTCTGTAAATAGAGGATTTTGGCAACGACTTCCAGGCAGCTCGTCCACCTTCTGGAGGCAGCCCTTGTCTTGTTTCAGTTCTTTCTGGAAGCTGCTTCATGTGCCCTCTTGGTGGCTCGTCCCGCAGCCTCAGCAGGTGCAAGGAAGCCTCCAGGTGATCAGGAGCCAAGAGCAGAGACACCTCCATCTATTCGATAGCATGGGAACACCTGGTTGCCACTGGAGAGGTGTTGCGACCACCTGCCACCATCTCCAGGTTGACACCTGACCCCAGTACAATCATTTGGGCTTCTCAGAGGATCTGTGGTCTTCAGGTTGGAAATCAAGGCTCCTTTATTGATCGGGAACAGAAATGCTAAGTTACTGTCTGACTATGTGCTAAATGCAGGGTTTCTCACAAACTTTTAATATGCAAATTTGGGCCATGAATCTCCATATGGGAAGTGTAATATAGCATGGTTTTCAAAGCTGATCACAGAATTCTCCTTTCACAAGTACTTTCAGTCAGTTCAGTTCAGTCTCTCAGTCATGTCCGACTCTTTGTGACCCCATGAATTGCAGCATGCCAGGCCTCCCTGTCCATCACCATCTCCCAGAGTTCACTCAGACTCACATCCATCAAGTCTGTGATGCCATCCAGCCATCTCATCCTCTGTCGTCCCCCTCTCCTCCTGCCCCCAATCCCTCCCAGCATCAGAGTCTTTTCCAATGAGTCAACTCTTCGCATGAGGTGGCCAAAGTACTGCAGTTTCAGCTTTAGCATCATTCCTTCCAAAGAAATCCCAGGGCTGATCTCCTTCAGAATGGACTGGTTGGATCTCCTTGCAGTCCAAGGGACCCTCAAGAGTCTTCTCCAACACCACAGTTCAAACGCATCAATTCTTTGGCGCTCAGCCTTCTTCACAGTCCAACTCTCACATCCATACGTGACCACAGGAAAAACCATAGCCTTGACTAGACGGACCTTAGTCGGCAAAGTAATGTCTCTGCTTTTGAATATACTATCTAGGGTGGTCATAACTTTCCTTCCAAGGAGTCAGCGTCTTTTAATTTCATGGCTGCAGTCACCGTCTGCAGTGCTACTTTACAGTTTGCTAAAGTCTTACTTTGAGTAATGATGACTAACCACTGTCAGGGCCCATTAATGATGTTAGCTCTAAAGGAAAGATATTGCATCAGTAAGCTTCTGCTGTGTAACAGAGGAACCTCCGTTTTAGTAGCTTATATAAGCAACCACTTATTTAGCTATGGTTCTACGGGTCAACAATTTGGGCAGGGCTTACCCAGGTGGTTCTTCCAGTCTTGGCTAGGCTTCCCTGTGTGTCTGTCATCAGTTGTCAGCAGCCCGGTGCCTGTCTTTGGGCAGACGACTGGCTATCAGCTGGGGTCACATGCTGTGTCATCCTCCAGGGAACTAGCCTAAGTTTCTTCACATGGCAGCTAGAAATGTCCCATGAGGTAATCAGAAGCTGCCCTAAGCTCCCCATTGGCATGGTATCACCTCTGCCATATCCCGTTGGTAAAGACAATTCACCAAGCAGCTCCCTTGGATCCTCAGCCAAGGAGAAACAAGCTCCAGAAAGTGGAGGCTCCACATTTCTAGGCAGGAGGGTCTTTGGAGGGGTGATTTGATTGGGAGAACAAGGCTGGCATTCTTGTTGAATCTGTGTGTGTGGAACAAAGAAAAAGGGTTTTGGACCTAGATGGCATGTTTGTTTGGGGTGTCAGGACATGGAGGGCCAGCTAATTGAGATTATACAAGACCAAAACCACCCTAGAATCCGCTTCTCCGTGACCCCACAAGAGGCGAGTCTCAACTTTTCTCTACCAATAAAATAGGATTCTCAGGCATGAGAGCACACCAATCAGAGACAGCCGGAAATGCTCCCGTAGTCACTCCAGGACAAAGTTCAGTTCTTTATGTTGCTGCAGCAAAATGGGGTGGGGCACACCCAGAGGTGTTTCAGGAGCATCTCTGCAAGGGGGCGTGGTTAACATGAGCTGCGCGACTCTGAGAAGGGATGGCAGAAAGAGGAGGAGGCCTGGGGTGGATGCATCTCCTTGGTGTCTGTGCAGGCAGCAGTAGGATGTCAGCAGGGATGCTGGTGTCATGGGAGGAGGGAGCAGCAATCACCAGGCAGGCAGAATAGGGGGGCCACTTGGGGTTTGGGGTTCAGCTTTGTCCATGTCCTATTAGACAAGTTGCTCAGAATCTGTAGGCCTGTGTAGAAATGACCGAGCTCTGTGGGAAATACTGGGCTTTGGTCACCTGTGGGCAGATCTTTATGTCATCCTAGGCCTGGATGGAAATTGATCAGCTAGAGACTTTATCATGTGCCGGCCTCAGCCATTTGCTGTCACCGCCCTATGCTTCTCCAGTCATGTTGAAGGCATGGCAGCATCAAGAGTGAACCCCCAAATGGAGCAGATAGTTGAGCTGGCAGGTGGCAGGCAGACTTGGCCCTCCACTGGTCCATCCCATTGGCTACAGGAAGCACTACACTGGTGGGCACTGCCCAGAGGACCCCTTTGTTTGTCAGCTTTGAAAGGACAACATGCATTGGAAGAGTGACTCTTAGAATATCCTAGGACAAATCACTTGATTGCCAACAGGAAAGCAAGCACATGGCTACCTGTCCCTGCTGACCTCATAGGTTTCCAGGGAAGTTTGTAGAAAATCATTCAGAAAGCACTTTGAGAGGCCACCACTGGTACACATGGATAAATGACAAAATGGTGCCCCTTCCTGGATGGAGCAGCCCAAAGTAGGCTGCCTCCCCTCAGCTGAAAGGATTGTGCAGTGCAGACTCTGCACAGCTGTTCCTTCCTAGTGATCTCTGCGGATTTTGGAAGAAAGTTTTCTCTTGGTGATGTGCAGCAGTGTGAAGGCATGGCCATCGCTCTGCTTAGTTCAGTGCTTTACTTGAGACCACTGTTTGCTCAAGCACATAGCACTTAATAAAGGAGATTCTTACCCTACATCAGTCAACCAACAAATACACAGTTGATCTCATTATTCACAAATGCTGCATTTGCAGATTCGCCTACTTGCTAAAATTTATTTGCAGCCCCCAAAGCAATATTTGCACGTGCATGTTCTCAGCTGAGGTTGAGTGAGGCAACTGTCAACAAGCATCCCATTCAGCCCACATTGTGTGACGCTCTCTGAATTTTTGTGCTTTGGGGAGGGGATGAGGATGAGGTTGCTGTTTACATTCGCCTCCGAGCACAATGCTGAAGTGCGGTCTAGGGTTCCTATGCATGAAGTCTGGGATGTGCCTGATGGAGAAAATATTAATACATGTGTTAGATGAGTTTCATTCAGGCACAAGAGACACTGGTGTTGGCCATGAGTTCAGTGCTAACAACTCAAGGGTATGTGTTAAGGAAGGTGTTTTTAAAGAGAAACGCACATAAAACAAGATTCTGGGTTGATCCTTTGATGAAAATGTTGTGCCCTGAGCCTCACAGGAACCTGACCCTCTTTTCCTCCAGGAGGAAGGGGTTGCTTCTCACTACTTTGGTGTTGGTGGTGACTTGATGGAACATGACCACTGAAGGCTGGGCTATCAACATCACCCTCCTGTACTGCAGCAGAGCAGTGTGGACCCCCCACTTCAGTGCAGCGAGGTCTCTGATTTCAGGACACATCTTGTGTCAGTTGTAGGGGGGCAGGACTGCACAGCACCGGGTGGGTGGGCAGCAGGAGGCCTGTGCTGGAATTCCACCTCCCCCCAGGCCTGTGGCATGGCTGTGTACTTGTTACATGGCCTTCCGGAAGTGAGTTTTTCCTCCTCGAAGACAAGAAAATGATAATACCTACATCGTGAGGATGCTGTGAGGATGATGGAAAATATATATAAAACACTACCCATCCACGGCTTCACCAAGTCTTCGGTGAGTGTTGGCTGTTAAGAGAGAGATGATGCCGGCCATTCTCAAGAGGAGGCAGGGAGCAGGGGCAGACAGAAGAGGACCAGGTGACACCAGCATTTTCTTTCAAGCACTTTGGATTTCCTGAATGGTAAAGATACCTATATTCCTGTGCTAGTACCAAGACCCCTTCAAGAGCCAAACATGAATGCATTCGGGACTGTCTGGGTACATGGTCCTTTCCATTAGTGGAACATGGAAAGTCAACAGTATCTTCATGCGGACTGTGGTTACCAGAGGGCTTCCCTGGTAGCTCAGATGGTAAAGCATCTGCCTGCAATACAGGACACCTGGGTTCAATCCCTGGGTCAGGAAGCTCCCCTGGAGAAGAAAATGGCAACCCATTCCAGTATTCTTGACTGGCAAATTTCATGGACAGAGGAGCCTGGTAGGCTACAGTCCATGGGGTTGCAAAGAGTTGGACACGACTGAGTGGCTAACGGTGGTTACCAAGCTCATATGCACAGCATGCTAATATACCAAGATGAGTTGTTGGGGCAAGGAATAGAGACTTTATTCAGAAAGAGAGCAGACCCTGAAGATAGTTCCTAAAGAAGCTTCTTGCCAGGGCATCCTTCCAGATGTAACTCAGAGAGGTACAGCCTGGCTAAAATGAAAGACTGGAAATCCCAAGTGTTACCAAAGATGTGGAGTAACTGGAACTCCCATCTGCTGTTGATGGAATTATACACTAATGCAATCACTTTGTAAAACTTTTTGGTAGTAGAAGCTGAACAGCAATATGGAGTTGCTCTGTGACCCAGCAATCCCACTTCTAGGTATCAACAGACATGTATATTACGTACAAAACAGAAGTACTAGAATATCCATGGAAGCACCATTTGTAATAGCCAAAGCCCCATCAGTAGCGCAAGGAATAAGTACATGGCACTCCCGTCACACAGTGGAAGACTTCGCAGCCAGGGTAATGACCTACAGCGCTCTACAGCTACGCGCAACAGGGTGGCTGACCCTCACACACAGGGTCCTGAGTCTGACACACAGAGTGTGGACTGGTTGATTCTACTTCTATTAAAGTACAAAAACAGATACGAGTCAGAATAACGGTTCATCTTAGGCTTCAGTGACTCTGAGAGGGCTTGTGAGGTACTGGTCAAGTTCTCGACTGATGCCATAAGTACATTCTGGTGTCAAAATTGACCAAGCTGTTCAGTTAGAATATGTCCATTCCAATAACAAAGAAAACATAAATCAAAATCCCTGAGCCACTGGTGAGATAGCAGCCTGAGCACAGAGGCTGCGTTCTGCCCTCTGCAGCCCCGGGCAGCAGCCTGCGGTGAAAGCCCACACTGGAGCTCCGGTGGGTGAGTGTGCTCTTCACACCAACAGCCCAAGAGCTTGCTGAGCCTGACACTCACACTTTTCCTCCGGGACTTCAAGTTGCCAAGGGCACAGCTGTTAGGGTCACAGTGTGGGTACGGACCCTGAACTGATCTTTCCATTCTGGTGGTTGACAGACATCTGTACTCATAACACAGACACAAGTAAACACCAGGTACCTACTTGCTATAATCTGCTCCATTTTACAGATGAAGAAACTAAGGCTCAGGGAGGACAGGTAGCCCATCCAAGGTCACTCAGGGAACACGTTCAGAATTCGAACCAGTCTCCCAGACTCCACAACCTGCCTTCTAAGTGGCGGGCCCTCCTGCCAGGAGGAGGGGCATGGGGGACTTGCTGCTCCCAGCAACCTGCACCACCCAGAAACCACCTGAATCCCTCCACACAATTCTCTCTTCCACAGTGCCCATTTAAAATGCAAATTGATTCTTTAATCTGCCTTGAAAACACAAAAGCTGTTCCTTTGCAGAAGTGTGAAACCAGAAGGTTCTCAGAGGCCGGCAACACCAACTCCTCCACATTCGTACATTCCAAACAGTATGGAAGGGAGGAAGCCGGTGCCAGAGTGAGGAATAAACATCCCATGTGTTATGTGTGGGCGGTTAATATTGCACAAAGACTGGCAAAGCGGATTTCCTGACATTCTGTGCCATAGGAATGGGGAAGCATTTGCATTTGATTTGCTTTATTTCCAAAATTATTTTCAGAAATGGGAAAGGAAGCCGAGAGGAAAAAGCTGAACATCTCCGATCTTCCTTTCCTTCAGTGTAGTCCTAACTCACCTGTCAGTCACAAAGATCAATGACAGGTGTTAATAAAGAGAAAAGCTATTTCAATAGCAATGTCACTTTACATGCATTGAAATGTATAAACATTGAAGTAATTAAAAATTACAGAGAATTTAGTACTCTCCCATGCCCCTCTCCCGCTTCTTATAGGATTACCCTGAAAAACCACGCACAGTAAGAATGTGGACTGGTGAAGACTTGAAAGCTGGCTAGTTTAACAAACCTCATACATTCAGCTCATGTGTTCTGATTTAAAAGCTTTCTTTTTACTTTTAGTCTCCCTTTAGAATGAACATATTTTGCTTAAACCTTCCTTTTAGGCTAAACCCATGATGGAAACTTTTCAGACAGAGAAGAATGACATGTGTGAAAGATTTAACTGTAATACTAATGATGACGGTGGCAGTGCCCTGGGAGATGTCTCTAGACAGTGCGCAGGCTGCCCTGATCCTGCTCGATCCACACACGTTTTGTGCTCTCGGGAATGGGGCTCCTTATCCACCCAGACATCTCCTTTCTTCCTTCCTTCCTTCCTTTCTTTCCAGCTTCCTTCCTAAGTCAATGTAAAAATGTTCGTTCACAAGTATCACTGTTTACTTTGTGCTATCCCTGGTTAGGATATCCTGAAGGAAGAGGATATGGAGGGGGAATCCAAGGAGGCAGGAATCTACCCCCTTCCCCATTTGCTGGAATCACAGACCCCTGGCATCTCAGAATCAGTCTTAGGATGCATGATCTCATTTGTCACCAAAGTCATTTCTAAGGAACTCAGTCATTGTTTCCAGAATGTCCCCATTAAAATATGAAAAGCTTACCTGAAATATAAGAAAATTTGACATCTTTAAAATAAAAGGGGTGGGGGATGTGCTTACCGGTTGGGACTTTAGCAAGCAAGCCTGTGGGATCCAAACCAATGACAACTCCCAATGAGATTCCAAGGGTTCCCACCTGGCAAAACATTATCAAGTTAACCAACCGATTTGGAGGACCTATAGCTGGGCTGGATGGGGGTGTCAGAAGGGGAGAGACAGAGTCAGTGCTGAGAGGCAACGCCCAGAGCAGATACGCCTGAGCTGGGTAATGAATGCTGAGGCCCAGGTGAAATTGCACTCCCACCTATATAGAAACCCTGGAATATGTGAAGCTGGCAGATGGTGCGTCTATGTGTTTATCAGGTACTGAATATATGTAAATGTGTAATCACTTATTACTCAGAATGAGGTGATCAGAATAAAGGGCTAGTCATGTTTTTGCAGGGCTTCCCAGGTGGCGCTAGTGGTAAAGAACCCGCCTGCCAGTGCAAGATACCTAAGAGATGCAGGTTTGATCCCTGGGTTGGGAAGATCCCCTGGAGGAGGCACAGTAACCCAGTCCAGTATTCTTGCCTGGAGAATCCCCATGGACAGAGGAGCCTGGCGGGCTACAGTCCATGAGGTCTCAAAGAACAGTACGCGACAGAAGCAACTTAGTGCACACGCATGTTTTTGCAGACTGACCTTCCTGTTTTCCTCTTACTGAGAATGGAAACTAAAGGGCAGGTTTTCCTGCTTCAGGTAAACTGACTGGAAGTCAGGACCCGTGCTTCCAGGGGAAATCTGCCCTGTTTTGGTTTTGAAGCTGCAAAGATGGGATTTTCTCTGCTATCTCGTGGTGGCTGTTTCATGTGACTGCAAGATGAACATTAGCGTTGGGAGAAAGTCTGAGTTTGGGGGCCCACTTCTGTTTCTATCCACATTTATGGTAGGATAGTCACCAGAAACAGGGCAGCATCCCAAAATGAGAGCGATAGAAAAGTCTCGGGATGTAGCTGTGGGGTGGTGTGCATCTCTGGCACTACCGTGTTTAGAGAATTGAGCCCTGTCTCAGGCTGTGCCTGAGGGAGAAGGGAGGAGGAAAGAATGTTGAAGGGCATTGCCTCTCAACACTGATCCCATCTCTCCACTTCTCACTCCACCCAAGGGATGGCTGTTGATTAATGGGGAACGGGGGATAGGAGGGGAGGAAGTGAAAGGCACCTGAGGCCACAGACGTGTCGGGGAGAAGAGCCATGAACCCTTGGCAGCAGTTGGGCAGTTGATCTGGCATCCCAGCCAAGGTCTGTGGAGCGAGAGTGAAGGTCCAAGCCAGACCACCTCCTAGTCACAGAAAGACCCGTTAGAGTACTAATGTCCTGCAGTCTCATCTGTTAAACAATGACACTTGCCACATGGCCTTAAAGAAAGAATCAAATTAGGGCTTCCCTGGTGGCTCAGTGGTAAAGAATCCACCTGCCATTGCAGGAGACACGGGTTCCATCCCTGGTCTGGGAGGATCCCACAGGCCGTGGAGCAACTAAGCCCGTGTGCCACAACTCCTAAGCCTGTGCTCCAGGGCCCATGAGCGCAGCTACTGAAGCCCCCGTGCACCTAGAGCCCATGCTCCACAACAAGAGAAGCCACTGCAACGAGAAGCCCATGCACCGCAACTAGAGAGCAGCCCCCACTGCTGCACCTAGAGACAAGCCCACAGAGCAACGAAGACCACACACAGCCAAAAAAGTGAATTAAGGAGTTTTAAGAAAAGAGCAAAGCATGTATGTAAGACACATAGAGGAAAAGAACAGAATGGGAAAGACTAGAGGTCTCTTCAAGAAACTTAGAGATACCAAGGGAACATTTCATGCAAAGATGGGCTCGATAAAGGACAGAAATGGTATGTACCTAACAGAAGCAGAAGATATTAAGAGGTGACAAGAATACACAGAAGGACTGTACAAAAAAGAGCTTCATGACCTAGATAATCACAATGGTGTGATCACTCACCTAGACCCAGACATCCTGGAATGTGAAGTCAAGTGGCCCTTAGGAAGCATCACTACGAACAAAGCTAGTGGAGGTGATGGAATTCCAGTTAAGCTCTTTCAAATCCTAAAAGATGATGCTGTGAAAGTGCTGTACTCAATATGCCAGCAAATTTGTAAAACTCAGCAGTGGCCACAGGACTGGAAAAGGTCAGTTTTCATTCCAATCCCAAAGGAAGGCAATGCCAAAGAATGCTCGAACTACTGCACAACTGCACTCATCTCACGTGCTAGTAAAGTAATGCTCAAAATTCTCCAAGCCAGGCTTCAGCAATACATGAACCGTGAACTTCCAGAGGTTCAAGCTGGTGTTAGAAAAGGCAGAGGAACCAGAGATCAAATTGCCAACATCCACTGGATCATGGAAAAAGCAAGAGAGTTCCAGAAAAACATCTATTTCTGCTTTATTGACTATGCCAAAGCCTTTGACTGTGTGGATCACAATAAACTGTGGAAAATTCTGAAAGAGATGGGAATACCAGACCACCTGACCTGCCTCTTGAGAAATGTGTATGCAGGTCAGGAAGCAACAGTTAGAACTGGACATGGAACAATAGACTGGTTCCAAATAGGAAAAGGAGTACGTCAAGGCTGTATATTGTCACCCTGCTTATTTAACTTTTGTGCAGAGTACATCATGAGAAACGCTGGACTGGAAGAAGCACAAGCTGGAATCAAGATTGCTGGGAGAAATGTCAATAACCTCAGATATGCCGATGACACCACCCTTATGGCATAAAGTGAAGAGGAGCTAAAAAGCCTCTTGATGAAAGTGAAAGTGGAGAGTGAAAAAGTTGGCTTAAAGCTCAACATTCAGAAAACGAAGATCATGGCATCCGGTCCCATCATTTCATGGGAAATAGATGGGGAAACAGGGGAAACAGTGTCAGACATTATTTGGGGGGGGCTCCAAAATCACTGCAGATGATGACTGCAGCCATGAAATTAAAAGACACTTACTCCTTGGAAGGAAAGTTATGACCAACCTAGATAGCATATTGAAAAGCAGAGACATTACTTTGCCAACAAAGGTCCGTCTAGTCAAAGCTATAGTTTTTCCAGTAGTCGTGTATGGATGTGAGAGTTGGACTGTGAAGAAGGCTGAGCGCCGAGGAATTGATGCTTTTTAACTGTGATGTTGGAGAAGACTCTTGAGAGCCCCTTGGACTGCAAGGAGATCCAACCAGTCCATTCTTAAGGAGATCAGTCCTGGTGTTCTTTGGAAGGACTGATGCTAAAGTTGAAACTCCAATACTTTGGCCACCTCAGGCAAAGAGTTGACTCATTGGAAAAGACTCTGATGCTGGGAGGGATTGTGAGCAGGAGGAGAAGGGGATGACAGAGGATGAGATGGCTGGATAGCACCATCAACTCGTTGGACATGAGTTTGAGTGATCTCCGGGAGTTGGTGATGGACAGGGAGACCTGGCGTGCTGCGATTCATGGGGTTGCAAAGAGTCAGACACAACTGAGCGAATGAACTGAGGACACATGCCTGAGACACCCTAAGTCTCAGTAAATGGGATATTTATAACCATTATCAGGATTTCGTTTATTCTCCAAATAAGCCATGTGGGTATGTCTTCCTCTCCCCGTTTTATAAGTTAAAAATCAAAGCTCTATTGTGTGAAGTCACATCTTCAAGGTCATACATCTAGTGAGATGGTAAGGGAGGTGTGGTCCCAGGGGTGTCTAATTCTCAAGCAGCTGTCACTAGCCCTGGAGTAGAGGGTAGGCATGGCAAGGAAAGGGAAACCTGGATATGGGTTGGTTTTTGCAGAGAAAGGAGACTCTTTTTTGAAGTTCTGGGTCCTAGAAAGTATTGGGACAGCTGGTGATCCTGGGCTGTCCTCTGGAGGACCTTGCCCACAGCGTTCATTCTGCAAGTGTGTATCAAGGTCCTGTTCCATGCCAGGCAGATACTGGTGCTGGGGATGCCAAGTGACAGGGAGGTGACCAGGAGGCTCTGGCAGGGGCCCCAGGGAGGGATCACAGGGTGGGATGGCAAGTCTTCAGAGGCCATAGAGGAAGCACTGGATCCTGTGTTCTGAGAAGAACTCGGCCCCACACTTTGTAGGTGGCCACAACTCGCAAATGTTGGCTACAGTGAGATATAAGTTAGGTTTCCAGGGACAGCTGGTCACCTAAGGGTAGTGTCTTTGCAAAGAGGATAGCAACACTCTGAGCTTCAGAATCCAGTGCTGCCTCGGGTGCAGTTCCCAATGTGAATGGCATGGTTTGCCTTTACGTAGATTGCAGAACGTGTTCACTGATCTGAGCTGCGAAACAGTGTCCTGGAGCCCACACATTCATTCCTGTCACCGTCCTTATCCCACATGTTTTCAGAGCCCTTCCTTGTCAGGGAAGAGTTAGGGGTGCACAGGTCCCTCTAGAAAGTCAAAGTCCTTGTGTTATTACATAGCCTAGCCATCCTCTGGGTTCCTGTATTTTGTCTGCAGAGTTTGGACCAGTTTTCAAAATCAAAACTCCCCAGTAAGCACCTCATCTACCACATCTGAAGTTGTCAGAAAGGATCAGTCACAGGCTGAGAAAATGATTCCAGAGGACAGTGGTGACATCCCGGGCTCCTCCCCCAAGCAGCCCTGAGAGCTGCCCAGTGCACACCTGGCCCCATAGCAACCCAGCCAGATGAGACCACACCACCTTCCTTCAGAGAGCGGAGGCTAGAGCTACATGGAGAATGGATGTTTCTCATCTCCCATCTTTATTCTGAGTTTCCAGCCAGACAGGCAGGGTGCAGCAAGAGTGTCACCAGGTAGATTGAAAGAAAAAAAAGCATGACAAGCACACCTGAAATTCAGTGCTTGCTCATAGACACGTGAGGGGAAGTCTGCCCGAGCGACATCATTCTTGTCCCAGATTCTCCAGGGGGAGGCGATGTTGGTGTGGCCAGTCACCACACCAACTCTGTCTAGGGGCATCACCTCACACGGGACAATAGCAAAGTGAAGAGCTCGGTGAGCATCTGACGCCATGCGCCAAACTGGCAATTTGGTGGAAATACACACGCCAGCCCAGGTAGCACAGTCTCCAGGATGGATGTGATACCCACGTTGGGCAGAAAGGGAGGGAGCAGGCACACTCACAGGTCATTCTGAGCGAAGCAACCTGCCCTCTAGTAACTTGAGCTCTGACCTCAGATCAACCTCCGTGTAGGGGACTAAGAGGAACAGGCAAAGGGATCGAAGCAGGAAGGAAGGATGCCGCTTCCTCCTGGCACCAGGTCCAAGGATTAAGGAAGAATAAGGCTGTGTGAGTGTGGTCACCATTAACACAAGACCTGGCAGGAGTGGGGTCATGTGAGGGTCCAGAACCAGACAGCTCACTTGTTAGACTCAGGGTGATGATGGGGACCTAGGAAATAATATGGGGAAGAGGAGACGTGCTCTTCATTCAGTATGCTTATGATGCAGGTGGAAAGACAGCCTGCTGCTGCATACAGTTAGTGAACCCTGGGAGCAAGTCTGAGTTGGTGAGTAGCTCAGACAGGAAGGGGGACAAGTGTAAACCCTGGGAGGAAAGAACTCCCAGCTTGCAGCCTCCATATGGGTGACAGTCACATAGGAGCTTCTGCATCAGGGATCCTCCCTCTGCAGTCAGCTGGCCTCGCTTCCACCCTTGTTCAGAGTGGCTCCCCTCTGTGCATATTGTGTTTAATTAAGACCAGATAAAAGGGCTTCTGTTTTCTGACTCTCGCTGCCATGTGGAGTTGAAAAAAATCAAACATCTAGGTCAGCTGTACTCCCGGGCCCTTCCTGGGAATGGAGTGATGTTACTACTGGGTTCCTCAGAGATGAGATTGGATGTTCAGAGTCTGAGTCCTTCTGTTTAACCACCTCTCCCCCAATCCCCCAAGTATCCTGAGGCCACCTGCCCCCACTTGGGGACATCCTGAAGCTTGTCCAGGGCACAGGGATGAAGTGAAGTTTGGAGGCTTGTACCTTTTCAGGTTCTGGGAAAACAAAGAACGGTTTATGTTCCAATTTCCCTTTTACTGATACAAATTGATTGATTTGTAGGTTGCTTCCATTTCCTTAGACGTAAACCCCATTCCTTAAATCCTCCAAACAAGGTGCTGGTCCGAGTCTTTTTCCCAAGCCCTTCCCTAGGATGTGGCTGCTGAGGAGCATTTTGTGGCTGGTGGGAAATCCATATCCACACCCACCCTACACTCCTGAGCTTGTGCAAGAATCTGGAGCCAATAATGATCAGAGCTGAGAGGACTCTTCTGTGATGGCCAGAAATCAGGCCACCGTCTCTCAATGCCACACGATACCAAATCCTGTCATTCCTTCCCTTGTCTTTTGGGGTTTTTTAGAAATAGATTGTAAACCAGATTTCCTCAGTGTAGAAAACAGAGCTGCTTTCCAGAAGTTGGCTGGAAGAGCCAAAGCTCTGTTCACTCTAGCCCATCACTCTTCATCCTCCATCCTGATCCCACCCCCACCCGCAACAAAGCAGGAAATACCAAGAATTGGAGGCATGGTTTCCCTTCATTTTCAGGAATAGTGGACTAGTGATTTTTTTAAAAAAATATTCATTTATTTATTTGGTGGGACCGGGTCTTAGTTGCAGCATGTGGGATCTTTGGTGTGACATTCAGGGATTTTTTTTTTTTCAGCTGTGGCATGTAGGATCTAGTTCCCTGACCAGGGATTGAACACCAACCCCCAGCATTGGGAGCACAGAGTCTTAGCCACTGGACCCCCAGGAAAGTCCCGTGGGCTAGTGATTTTGAAGGTCTCCTCTAGTCAGAGGTTCTCTAATTCTCTGGGGCATAGTTAGGAGCACTCTTAGGCTGTCTTAGCACAGGAATAAATCCTTGCCTTGCCTCCCAAACCTGGCCTCTTTGCAGACTCTCCTGGGTCTGAAATTGGAGCTATACTTCCTGTAATTGCTGAGCCTGGAAACCTGGTAACGTCGCCCTTGCTAAATCCACTACCTGGCCTTCTTGGTCCTGGCTACTCAAAGTGTGGTCCATGGACCACCAGTATGGGTCACCTGGGTGATGGATAGGATGTAGAATCTCTGGGCCCTCTCCAAGGCTACTGATTGGAATCTACAGTTTAGCAAGATCTTCTGGAGACTTGTATGCACATTTTAGGGTGAGGAGCAAGTGGTACCCAGTGCTACCTACTTTCCACTTGTATCAGTGCTGCCCATGGATTCTCGCCTCTGGACGGGACAGCTCTCTGGTGCTGTTCACACTCCCAGGTCCTCCCTGGGCTCAGGCTGAGGCCAGCATTCCCCCGGCTCTTCCTTATCCACTGTCTGCTGCCCCTCAGCATGTGCTCCCACAGCTCTGACCTCCTTCCTTCCTCAGATGCCTGTCTGTTCTCCCTCTCTGGAAGGTTAACTACTGTGCATCCCTACGATCCCAGCTAAATGATCACCTCCTCTCTGTAGCCTCCTTTGAGTCTCACGGAGCAGACCACATCTCCTGTCTGTGTGAGCTAAGAGTACTCTGTATCTTTCCTCTGATAGCAGTGGTCAGAGTGTGTAATTATACATCTATTTGTGGGATTGTTTGATTAACAGCTCTCTCCCTGCTGGTCTCAGTTCTCCATGAAAGTAGGGACCATGTTGCTTTCACTTATCACTCTATCCCAGAGCCTAGCTCCGAGTCTGACACCTCACGGATGCCCCACAGGCATTAAGCTGAGCAAAAGAAGCCTAGTACAAAGGACTAGAGGCTTTGTGATCTGTTATGTGAAATTTGTAGCAAAGTCAAACTGAAGATACAGAAAGCAGACTGCTGGTTGCCTGCAGATTGGGGGTGGAAGTAAGGATTGGCTACAAATGGACATGGGGGAACTTTGGGGATGGTAGAAGTATCCTAAAACTGGACCGTGGTGATGGTTGTACAGTTGCATAAAATTTGCTGAAAATCATCAAACTGTACAGTTACAATAGGTGAATTTTATGGTATGTAAATTATACCTCAATAAAGCTATTTTGCAAATGATCAAAATAAAATGAGATGAACTAGAATCTCACAGGTGACTACAGTGGCATGGCTGTGGTCATAGTCCCTCCCCACCTTCTTCCAGCCCAGAGATGTGCTTGTTCAGCACAGCTGGGTAAGTGACCAGGCCAAAATCAACTCCCTCTCCCACCCTCCTTTTGCCCTGAGCTCAGAGGCAGATGCTGAAACTGCAGTTCCTTTTATGGTGTCCCAGAGCCAGGGCAAGAGGAGATTCATGATTTCTAATAAGCTGCCACCCTGGTTGTAGCTCTGTCCTCTCTCTAATTAGAGAGATCTCCTTTGGGCACAGCCCAGAAATCAGGACTTATTTGCAGTGATCGTTGCAGAGCTTAGCAAAATAACTAAGTATTGGGAACTGTGGTACAGTCAAGGATTCCCCCCCACAACTAGGTCAGTAAAAATGCCCAGCCAATTTTAGGCATATTAGAATTTTTCTGACTGCATTCTGTTCTCCTCTGAATTTGTGTGATTTCTCAGTCACCCTGAAGATAAGTTCAAGTCCAGTATGTGGAAGAATGTGGCTCTAGCATGAAAGTCGTTGGCTTATAAGCCAGGCTGACATCTGGCCCCTCTCAGTGCAAATCGGGCTGTATCTATTCTGCCCTGCTGAGTTCGTCCTTCCCTGGTGTCGCATATTTAGAATGGCCCCTCTTCTTTCAAGGAGCATGCTTGTCACAAATGAGAAGGCTTGGCCTACAATGTAAGATGTTTGTTTACACATACTCTGACACTATAAGCAATGGCCTTGGAAAATCTGTGTCATTAATTAGAAGTTCTCTTTATCGCTAATTTTCTAAGCATTTAACAATGAGATATTCCATGGAGTCTACATGTAAAGTAGATAGGCCAGTGTGGCAGTTAGGGGAGGTTAATTACAGTGACAAACAGATCCTGTATTGTTTCCGATTGCTGTGTAATAAGTGGCCACAGACCTGGAAGCTTAAGACAGCACTTACTTATTTTCCCACCATTTGTAGGTCAGATATCCAGGCACACCCTGGCTAGGTTCTCTTCTCAGCATCTCACAAGCTGTCAGTGGAGAATATCCCTCAGGTGCCTCTCATTCCTCAAATATCTTTCACCAGGAAGAGCTCACCTGCCTAGGATAGACCCACAAAGAATAATCTCCCTATCTGAAAGTCCCCTGCTCAGAGACCATAATTATACTTGCAAATCCTGTCTTTAGCAGCAACTATATTGTGTTTGAATAACTGAGAAAATATACATATACCATAGGGCTGTTAGAATTCTGTCTGCCACAGACCCCTAAATGCATCATGACACAAGCAGAACAAGGGAGGATTCTTCCTCACACAACATTTTCTGGAGTGAGGCTAGCCCATTTCCAGAGTCAGTCAAGGGCACTGACCCACATAGGCTGTCCTCTACATGTGGGCTCCAGTGTCTTCCTGACCATGAAAGCAGCCAGCAGAATGGGTCAGACGTGGAGGAGCTTGATACGAAAGGCCTGAGTGGTGCCCATCGCTTCTGCCTGCTTACATTTGATTGGCTGGAACTCAGTCACATGACGGCACCTAACCACAAGAGCTGCTGGGACATGCTGTCTTTAGCTGGGTACCACTTCCCAGTGGCATCTTTACAGCCTTTTTGGGAGAGCACCAGTTTTTGGTGGATAGTTAGAAATTCCTCTGCCACAGCTGATTTTTAGGGAAACACTACAGAATGAATCCATTCAAATGAAGGATATTGTCCTCCAAGGACAATATAAAGTTGACATGATAGAGCCAATATCTCAGTTCTGACACCATTTTTAAAAGCGTCAACTTGCATATTACTCCTAACTTAATTTCACTGATTTATTAATACTGGATTTCACCTCAAAAGCCTTTGATAGCTTGAAAATCATACTCCCGAATGATAAAGAATGGAATGACTGGACTTTCTCTGAAGGATCTGATGCTCATCATCTAAATTCAAAATATACTTTAACAGACAGAAAACTTGAGAAAAAGATATCACCTCCCAAGGTGATTACTTTTTTCATTGTGACAGTAATTAGAAAATAAAATTTCTCAATATTATCTTGAAAAAAAGCTTATGTTTGATTCATACCTAATCATTATCAGTCCTCTGTATTAGGAAAAACTTTGGGAGAAATAAAAATAAAGGCTTGGAATTGCCAAAACAGCATTTACTCAGTCTGGTCCAGACAAATTCCTGAAAGTTACTTTCACAATGCTATACTAGATGCAACTAAAGAATTAACAGCAGTTTCCTCTTTTCCCACTCTTAACTTTTCTATTTTACATATTTCTTTCTGGTTCTTTAAAAAAGCAAGAGCTAAAATGAATTTTAGAGGAAAAACATTTCTTTTATGAATATGCCATTTGAGAACCCAAAATAACACCCATATTATCATTGAGCTAATTTCTGTTGTATCCTGTAAGGTTCAACAAATCTCAAAAAAGAACGAGGAAAAGGGAGACCCAGTGAGAGGGTGGGGCTGGCTGTCATTTTCAAAGACTTACCTGAATTCATCCAACTGGAAATTGAAAGAATTCTATATTCTTTATTTGTGTGTAGCCACAAAATCACAATTAGAGAAGCTTGGGACTTGGTATGTTGTGTGTATGCACACATATACACATGTCCGTGGGGACAAGAAAAGTAGAAAATGGATTTCTACCTTTTATTTTGAACTTAAGTTAAAGACGAGCAGCATGATGTCAAAATGAAATTGGGTCTTCACACAAGATGTCACCCGAGCCTTCTCTCTTTGTCTGATAGATGTGTATCTGTGGAGCATGGTAACCGCTAAGTCTGGTTAAGAAAGCAAGTGCCTTGAAAGTCATGAGTAGTTAAGGAACTAGACTGAAAACCTTAAAAGAGGCAGTAATTCAGAGCAAACAGAGGGTAAAGGTGAGCGTGGTAGGTACATTTGAACTGGTTGGCAGTGAGGTCTGAGAGCAGATGAGAGTGGGGAAGAAACAGGAGGAAAACAGGATTCAGGGATTAGTGGGTTCTGCATCCTTGGAGTTTGTGTCCAGTTGCAAGGAATAGGAAACTCAATGAAGAGTGGCTTAAACTCATAGGTGCCTATTTTTCTCAAGGGAGGAACTTCAGAGGAGTCAGTTCAATGTCTAGCACTGTGCCTTTGCAGTGTCATTAATGTGCCAAGACCCTCCCATCTTTCTGGCTGGCAAAGCTTCCCTTTGGTTCTCATGACTTCAAGATGGAGGCTCTATTTAGGAAAAGGCTTGTTGGAGTCAGGATGTTAGAGGAATACTCTGGGAAGGCGGAGGAAGTCATCAGGGTGGAAGGGATAGATTTGAGGTTGGGGAAGGGCCAGTAGGTATTAATAATGACAGGGTCTACAATGGTATGACTCCAGAGGTGAGTATATGAGGACAGGAAGAATTCAAGAAATAGAGAGTCAAGGTGTTGAGAAGATTGTCCACATATATAATGAATTCTCCAAAAATTCAGACAGAAGTGGTATTAAGTTTTAATTAATGATCACTCCCTTTTACCCCATTACACATCCATGTGATCTTCCCCTGCCCTTGGGATGGGTGTAGAAAGCTGAATTCCCTGGTGGAGTTGCCATAACTTGCTATGAGCCTCTTGTTTTTCTTCATGCTCTGCACCCTCCCAGCCCCCTCTGGAGACCTCCAGAGACACATTGCCCTGTATTGGAGGGACAAGTGACTTTTGCCCGGGAATACTTTGCTCCTTTGGCTTCTGGGCACCAAAGGAGTCCAACAGAAGGCCATTCTCCTGCTGATCACCCACCCTTGGGACACACTCTCAACTTTTCTCCTAATGAATCCCAGGATCACTTTCAAGAGGCCCTTTAATTACCTCTTTCTTCCTTCCCTTCACCCCCTAGAGGCCCAAACAGCCTGACCTCAGCTGCCTGATCCCCTCTTGGGGCTCAAAATATATCCAAATTTCAAAAGCTGAAACATAAAAAATAAAACCAAAACTCAAAAAACTATTTTGCTGACTGTGTCAGAAGCTACTCACCTCCTCATTGCTTGTTCTTTTACTGACTCAGAAACAACTTTCAGTTTAGTTACCTCTCACCTAAAGATTTCCATTTCCTTAGAGATTTATCTTTAGAAAAACTTCTTTTTTCTCTTTGGGTGTCTCATTGTTAGTACAATCTGGGCACAGTCCTCTTCCCATAAGATACAAAATTGCGACTCAGGCTTCAGGCAGGAATAGAAAGATTCCTTTAAGTCTCTCCCTTTAGCAGAGGAGAAAGCAGATACGAACAGCTCTCCTGCCACATCCCCAGGTCCCTGCAGACAGCTTTGGTGTCTGCAAAGTAAAATTCATCCCCGTCGTGTTGCTGTCTAGACACCTGCCTCTCAATTTAGGGGGAGACCATCCAATACAGCCTACAGAAGTTTTCATCATTCCAGCACCATTCTATCTAGGTCTTTAGAGTATAGCTACCCCTTCCGTGGCCGTCTCCTTAGAAGTTTAGGAAGACACTGTGTCTTCCTATTTCCCCCCAGTTGTGACGCTTCTCTCCATTATTTTGTGCCTCAACAGGATTCATTCCTTAACTGTTGGATCTCTGGGCACCAGCAAAGGGGCCCAATATAATTTTATTATGAAATTACATTTGATTTCAGCTGATTCCATTCACTTCTGACTTGCAGGTTGAACATTTCAAAAGAGCTTGTTTTCTTCCTTCTGCCTCCTCGTAAAATCCCATGTTTGGATTTTCTTGGCTGCTTCCACTCTCGTCGGTTCACAGGTCTCACTGTTGGGGAGTTTCCCTCCCTGACTACCATGGGTGTCACTGTCTGTGAACAAGAACAGACAAGATTGGGTGACAGCCTACACCTGTGTCATCTTGCATCACTGAAGGAAAGAAGGGGACATACTTACCGAAGTCCACGAATCCACACTCAGCAGGGCTTTGTCATGTCTGCATGGTGGACAAGCGCCGAAAGGTGAAATTCTTGGAGCTTGCAGAGGCCCCAGTCTGGCTTGGCTCTTTCTCTCTCTCTCTCCCTCCCTTCCTTCTTCCCTTTCCTCTTAATATCCAGAGAGTTATTCTGCCAAATTGTGTGCAGTTTACAGGAAACAGGCAGCCTATCCCCTGCCTATGTGCACATGTGTGTACCTGTGTGTGCACACCTGTGTATGATGGGTGGAGGCGGTGGGGAGAATGTAGGCAGATTACAGATACCATAAGGTGACTAACTGCATCGCAAGAGACTGAAGTGACTCTTACGGTGAGAGGGACGCACTCAGTCAGAAAATGTGAGCTCTCACTCCACACAGGGCAGGATGGCCTCTCTAAAGCACAGCTGTGTAAACTTCAAAAGGCCAGAGTCCAGATGGGAATAATCCTTACTTCTTCCTCAGACCCTCAGAATGTGTCTCTGACATTGTGGGCACTCAGTAAATATTTAATAATGGAATGACTGATGGGTGTGTAAAAGTAATGCAGCTGAAGCCATTTATGAGCAGTGATGCCATTCACATCAGCCAGCTGTGGATGGCCATCCCAAGCCTTTTCAGTGATCCTGTGAAAGTGAAGACGACACTCAGGACCAGTGGTGGGAGGGAGATGGTGTGTGCTGAGTGGGCAGGTCTGCTTCGGGATGCTTTCAGGAGCATACACCATGGAACTATAGAACACTGGGGTATAGAAAAGAGGGCACATTCAGAGAGCCAGAGGGGCTGGTGCACCTTTGGGTGACATTGTAGGGAGCTTGTGCAGGTGGGCGGGCCACCTAAGAACAGCCAGCAGTGCCTCTAGGAGGCAGAGTGTGGAGAAGCGAGAAAAAGGATTCAGAAAAGGCAGAAAGTGAATCCAAGGTGTTGCTCTCAAAGGCAAAGGAATGGGTCCAATGACAACACTGTGACTGAAGAAAAAATAACCCAGAGATGGAAAATGGGGCATTGTCTGTGCCTGCCCATCATGGCAGCCACCAGCCACGGGTGTCTCCAGAGTCCGTGAAAAGTCCTGAGTCCCAACTGAGATGTGCTGTTGTGTGGCACACACCAGATCACAAACTCCTAGTGTGGAAAACGAACGTATAAATATCACCTTAATAGGTTAATGTTGGTTGCATGTGATAGAATTGTGTAATTGTCGTGTGGATATATTCAGTGTTTTTTAAAAAATTTTACTAGTTTCTTTTTGTTTTTTGAAGTTTATTTTTACTGGAGTGGCGATGATTTACAGTGTTGTGTTAGTTTCAGGTGTGAAGCAAACTGAATTAGTTATGCATATACACACATCCTCTCTTTTTTAGATTCTGTTCCCATATAGAGCTTCCCTGGTGGCTCAGAGGTTAAAGCATCTGCCTGCAATGTGGGAGACCTGGGTTCGATCCCTGGGTAGGCCATTACAGAATATACAGTAGGTCCTTGTTTGTTTTCTATTGTATATGTAGTTGTTGTTGTTGTTGGAGTGGGTTGCCATTTCCTTCTCCAGGGGATCTTCCTGACCCAAGGACTGAATATGGGCAAGCAGACCATTTGCCACTGAGCCACCAAGCAAGCCAGTGTGTAACAGCATGTGTGTGTTAATCTCAAGCTCCTGATTTACCCCTCCCCCACGTCCCCCCAGCAACCATAAGGTTGTTTTCTACATCTGTGACTGTTTCATAAATAGGTTCATTTGTACCATTTTTTAAGATTCCACATATAAGCAATATCATATTTTACTTTTTTTGAACTAAAAACACTACTTCAAAAAGTAGAAAAATCTTATAAATTGTATATGTGGCTCACATATATGTCTCTTTGCAAACCCTACTCCAGATGCACTTGTAGCAGCCTTTAGGGAGACAGAGGAGGGTGGAAGGGAAAGCATATCCTGGGGTAGCAGTCACACTGGGCTTCGGGTGAGCTTCCTGCTGGGGGTGGTTGGGCAAGTTACGTCATCTCGGGTAGCCTCAGTATCCTCACCTGTAACAGGTGCTGGCTGATGGTGTCCATTTCCTGGAGTTGTTACACCTGAGTGGGAAACCCTGCAGAGCTTCTTGAGGGACACCGTATGTGCAGCAAGGGCTTCCTCTCCTCCCCTCCTTTCCCTCACCCAGAGTAACACATCAGAGGGTCCGGGAGCAGCGAGGCAGAGCTGAGATAAAGGTTGGCAAATTCTGGATGTGTCTCAGTTTTCCTCATGTCCTGGTTTGCAGTGAATTGGGCAAGTGAAGAGAGGAGTGCAAAGTCCAGTGCAGAAACAAAATGGAGGTGAGAAAAGACTTGGGCAAGCCCATGATGACAAATATTTGGCCACCTGATGCAAAGAACTGACTCCTTGGAAAAGACCCTGATCCTGGGAAAGACTGAGGGCAGGAAGAGAAGGGGACGAGGATGAGATGGTTGGATGGAATCACCAACTCAATGGACATGAGTTTGAGTAAACTCCAGGAGTTGGCAATGGACGGGGAGGCCTGGAGTGCTGCAGTCCATGGGGTCACAAAGAGTCAGACACGACTGAGCGACTGAACTGAACTGAACTGAACTGATGATGACAAAGCCATCCACCTGGTTTGGAAGGAGCAGGGGGTGGCAACAGAGAAAGGGTCCTGAGAGTCAGTGGAGAGTTCAGAAGGGCCCTGTCCAGTGCTGCTAAAGGCTAATCTCTCATATACTTGGATGAAGCAGATAGTTTTGCTTCTGTTAGGTAAAGCAGTGTGGTTTTCTAATGCTTTGCACCTTTGGAAAACTGCTTTGAGTTAGTCACAACCTTGGCAACCTTGGGCTTCCCTGGTGGCTCAGAGAGCAAAGAATCCGCCTGCAATGCAGAAGACCCAGGTTTGATCCCTGGGTTGGAAAGATCCCCTGGAGAAGGAAATGGCAACCCACTCCAGGATTCTTGCCTGGAGAATCCCATGGACAGAGGAGCATGGCAGGCTACAGTCCATAGGGTTGCAAAGAGTTGGACATGACTGAACATTAATAGGAGCACTGGCAACCTAGAGTGTTACTGTGCCCCCAGATAGATGTTAGCATCCCTGAAAAGGACAGCAGAACCCGTGCTTATTGTTCAGCTCAAAGATTTCCAGGGAGAGAAGCCTGAGTCCTGGTTGCTTATAAATAAGAGACATCAACTCTCAGAGAACACCCCACAATCCTGGAGGGACTTGTCTGCAGCAAAACTGAATTATTTCAAGGCAGCTGCTGGTGACTGGACACTTCTTTACTAAAGGAAACTGAAGCTAAGGAACACTGATGGAAAAGTCCCTCATCCAGGTCCAGCCTGTTGAATTCACAGTTCAAGAATAGTCAGTATGCCTTCTTCCATTAGTCTCAATGAGAGGAAAGGGAAATGGATGGCTTCCTAACTTAGGACAGTAGATGGTCACCAGATTACTGCAGGCATGTTCCGAAAACCTCTGGTCTGGAAAGAGTTCGTGAAAGCTGCTTCTAGTGCAGCAGCACCCGTGACTTGGTCTGTCCCCTCCAGAAACAACCATGCCCTCTTCAGTAGAACTCAGTTTCTCATTTATAAAATGAAGCTCATTCGTGCGCCAAAGGACCTCCTCAGACAAGTCTCTTATTTTAAGGGGAGAAGAAGGCCCCAGAAGTCATTCTGTAAATGACCAGAGGACATTGTGAATCGTCCTGAGCTTTCAAGGATCCCTCCCCTCTGTATGGCAAATATACCACCTTGATGTTTTATCATCCCAAGTCAAGGAAAGGCTGACCACCATTGGGATGCTTTTCTGCAAGACTCCTGAGTGGTCAGGTTCATGTCATTCTTCCTCTGTGGAGCATTCTCTCTCTTAAGGCGCAGATAGGCCTGTGCTATATCCTTACTGACCTCAAAACCCAAAGTCATAGAAAAAGAGTCAACTAGAAAACACTAAGTGTGGACATTCCCCATACTTCTCCAAATCCATTAAAAAAAAAATCTTCCTTTCATTCCTGGTGGCCTGAGGTGTAGGGCCTTCTCCACAGTCTGACTGGTTCTTACATCCTGCCAATGAGATGCGCAGGCCTCTGGTCTTGTCCAGAGCCCCGCCCTTTAGGGTCTGCAGGCAAAATGCTCTTCTCTAGCACAGCATCCTCTTGGGGCTCAGGTCCCTGGGTGATTCCTAATTGTGCAGCTCACATGCTTATGAGGGCAAATATTTTCTCTCCACACCTTAGCTCTGCTGTGATGGAGACAACATGACTTGTCTATGGCTTTTATCAGCCAGATAAAGACGACCCTTCCACCTCCAAACACATGTGAGGGCCTCTCTCCCAAGCACCCATACACAGAGCCCCACCCCCTTCCCCAGCCACACCTGCCCCATGGGTGTGCTGGCGATGGCTCTACCTGGCTCACAATAGCCAACTGTGCACGCCCGTCTTTTCCCAACTTTGCCATCATGGCAGTGGCCTAACATTGGCCGTGATGGTGGTATTGACACCACAGATATCAGCAAATGCTTCATATCAGGGCTTCCCCCGCATCCAGAGTGCCAGTCGCTCATCATCTACCAGCTCATCTCTGTGTCCAGCTGTTGGGATCACACATCACACTTGGCACCCATCTCTAAAACCATCTGCCTACTTCCATTTTTCTTAAAGATGAGTTTCTTCTTTAAAAAAGCTAGACTTGAATGTTTCAAAATATAATCCTATTATTGAAAAAGTTTAGCAGTTTTTAATAGTAACCTGCTCCCTTTGGAATGAAGGCATAAGAAAAATAAATGTGTATATCTCTATGTATGCATGTATGTAGGTATTCAGACATTTATATAAAACAAGGGAAAACAGGTCATGCTTGATTGAAGCATGACATAAGGTCAGGGATGGTGAGGAAAACGTGAGGATGCAGATTCCTGTGCTCACTGTGTCCTCATTTCAGGCCCCTTGAAGTAACAACAGATTTTCTGAGTTACATTGGAACCTCTTTATATATATATATATATATTTTTTGCACAAATTTTTACTTTTATGTTTTTTTATTTTTAATAATTTGATACATTTAGAAGACCGTATAAAACATCTATGTAAACCATGGAAATAGTAAACAAATATCTGAAAACCAGCATCCAACTTAAGAAATAGAAGATGACCACTACCATTTTCCCCCAGGTGTGCCCCATTCTTCTATGCCACTTCCACGCCCCCTCAAGTTGTCCACTCTCCTTCTTAATTTTAAATCTTTCCCTCACTCTTCTCTATAGATTTGCTATGTGAAGTGAGGTAAGTCACTCAGTCGTGTCCGACTCTTTGCGACCCCATGGACTATATAGTCCATGGAATTCTCCAGGCCAGAATTCTGGATTGGGTAGCTGTTCCCTTCTCCAGCAAATCCTCCCAACCCAGGAATTGGACCAGCGTCTCCCGCAATGCAGGCGGATTCTTTACCAACTGAACTATCAGGGAAGCCCGGGTTTGCCATAACATATTAGTTCAGAGGTAGATGTATAATCTTCTGAAATAAATTTTCAGGCAGTATCATTTCCTATGTCTGTATGGTTGCTTAATTGAAATCTGGCTGCATAACAGTTTTTATTTAGCTTAGATTAATTTTATTCTTAGCATTTTACTGTCTTTAACCAACAAGGACCTATTTTATAGCTTAGGGGACTCTGTTCAATGTTATGTGCCAGCCTGGATGGGAGGGGGATTTGGGAGAGAATGGATACAAGTATACACATGGCTGAGTCCCTTCGCTTGGAACTGCTTATTTTTTAAATCACCTTTATTGAGGTATGATTTGCATGCTAAAAATGGCCATTTTACAAAACCTATTTAAAAATAATCTGTAATTAGTCTACTTATTTTGGGTTGTACTGGGTCCCCGCTGCTGTGTATGTGGCTTTCTCTAGCTGCAGCGAGTGAGGGCTACCCTCTAGTTGTGGTCCACGGGCTTCTCATTGTGGTGGCTTCTCTTGTTGGGCAGCATGGACTCTAGGGAACTCAGGCTCCATAGCTGTGTTTAGTTGCCCCAAGGCATGTGGGATCTTCCCTGACCAGGGGTTGAACCCGTGTCCCCTGCGCTGGCAGATGGATTCTTCACCACTGAGCCACCAGGGAACTCCCCAAAAGTAATTTTAGACTTACAGAAAGAGCTGCCGCCATAACACAGAAATTCTCCACATACATTTCACCAAGCTTCTCCTGATGGTAACATCTCCTATAACTGTAATAGAGTTATCAAAACTAGATAACTAACATTCAGTTCAGTTCAGTCACTCACTCGTGTCCGACTCTCTGCGACCCCATGAATCGCAGCACGCCAGGCCTCCCTGTCCGTCACCAACTCCCGGAGTTCACTCAGACTCACGTCCATCGAGTCAGTGATGCCATCCAGCCATCTCATCCTCTGTTGTCCCCTCCTCCTCCTGCCCCCCAATCCCTCCCAGCATCAGTCTTTTCCAATGAGTCAACTCTTCGCATGAGGTGGCCAAAGTACTGGAGTTTCAGCTTCAGCATCATTCCCTCCAAAGAAATCCCAGGGTTGATCTCCTTGCAGTCCAAGGGACTCTCAAGAGCCTTCAGCACCACTGCTCAAAAGCATCAGTTCTTCGGTGCTCAGATTTCTTCACAGTCCAACTCTCACATCCATACATGACCACAGGAAAAACCATAGCCTTGACTAGATGGACCTTTGTTGGCAAAGTAATGTCTCTGCTTTTCAAAATGCTATGTAGGTTGATCATAACTTTTCTTCCAAGGAGTAAGCATCTTTTAATTTCATGGTTGCAGTCACCATCTGCAGTGATTTTGGAGCCCTAAAAAAATAAAGTCTGACACTGCTTCCACTGTTTCTCCATGTATTTCCCATGAAGTGATGGGACCAGATTACTATGGTACTATTAACTGACTAGAGAACTTATTCAAATTTTACCAGGTTTTTTTTTTTTTTCTGGTCCAACCTAGGACCCCACATTGCATTTAACTGTATGTCTGTAATTGCTTACAATCCATGACAAATCCTTAATCTTTATTTTTCATGATCCTCCTAATTTTAAAGAGTCCAGGCCGCTTTGCTTTGTGTTCAGTTTTCTTATGATTTGGTTAGGTCATACCTGTTCAGCTGAAATACTGAAGTGACCTGATACTCTTTTCAGCTTGTCACATGGGGGGCAGGTTGGACAGTGATCTTATTACTGGCAATATAAACTTCATCACTTAGCATAATGCTTTCACAATCCATCCATGTAGTCATGTGTATGGGTTGTACATGCAGGGAGTTTATCCCCTTTTATTACCAAATACAATTCATTTGTGGGCTTCCCTTGTGGCTCAGTGGTAAAGAATTTGCCTGCCAGTGTAGGTGACATGGGTTCAATCCCTGGGTCAGGAAGATCCCCTGGAGAAGGAAATGGCAACCCACCCAGTATTCTTGTCTGTGAAATCCCATGGACAGAGGAGCCTGGTGGGCTATAGGCCATGGGCTTACAAAAGAGTTGGACACAACTTAGCAACTAAAATAACAGAATCCATTTGTGCGGCTGTACCACTGTTTTTTATCCAACCACATCTAGTTGTTTCCAGATTGGGGTTATTATGATGCTATGAACATCTGTGTACAAGAGTTAGTTTCTACAGATGGTCTCACTTCTCTTGGGTAAATACCTGGGGGTGGTTTGCAAGTGTATGTTCAACTTTGTAATATTTTTCCAACACACTTGTTGGAAAGTGTGTTCATTCCTACCAGTGATGAATGTTCTAGTACCTCCACCTTCTCACCAACACTCAATACTGCTGGTCTTTTTAATTTCAGCCATTCTAATGCATGTGTAGAGGTATCTCATTGTGCTTTTTTACTTGCATTTTCCTAACACCACCCTTATGGCAGAAAGTGAAGAGGAACTAAAAAGCCTCTTGATGAAAGTGAAAGAGGAGAGTGAAAAAGTTGGCTTAAAGCTCAACATTCAGAAAACGAAGATCATGGCATCTGGTCCTATCACTTCATGGGAAATAGATGGGGATACAGTGGAAACAGTGTCAGACTTTTTGAGTTGTAAGTGTTCTTTATTTTTGTTGAATACAGGTTTTATATATACATATATATATGTTCAACTTTTGCGACCCCATGGATTATACAGTCTGTGGAATTCTCCAGGCCAGAATACTGGAGTGAGTAGCCTTTCCCTTCTCCAGGGGATCCTCCCAACCTAGGGAGCAAACCCATGTCTCCTGCATTGCAGGAGGATTCTTTACCAGCTGAGCCACAAGGGAAGCCTATATACACTGCTTACATGTATATATAGTTGCATATATATTGCAACTTCTCCCCCAGTCTATGGCCTTCCTCTTCATTTTCTTAACAGTATCTTTAAAGAGCAAAGTTTTGTTTTGTTTTTAATTTTGATGTTGTCCATTTTATCCTTATTTTTCTTTCCTGGTTTTCCTTAAAATTTTAGTGTTTCTATCTAATAAATTTTTGTGTAACCCAGAGTCATGAAGATTTTCTTCTATATTTTCCTCTGGGATGAATTTCAAGTGGTAGTAACTCCTGGTTTTGTTTTGCTTTTTCCCTTTCAATTTCTCTACCTCCTTCCTTAACTCTTAATTTAGAAGCAAATCCTATTCCTCTAGTTGAGTTCATGAGGAATCATTCATTTGGCCGGTGAAGGAATGATAGTAATAATCATGGCAAATTTGATTCTTTTGTTCCCATGATGCTCATGGGTTGGTTCAGTGGGACACCTGCTACTCACACTTAGTTTCGGTGCTCCCAAAACAAACCCAGAAGCAAGGACTAGGCTGAAGACAGTGGTGTGCTGGTAAATATTTAACAACTGTTTCTCCTGAGGGGAAAAGCTGTGATTTTTAGCATTTGCTTATTTCCATGCTGTAACTGTCTACACCATGACTAATTAATTCTAAGCTACCAATACGTCAGTGGACTTAGAACATTCTTCAAAGCTTAATAACTGGTCCTATGAGCTGACACGGGGCTACTCCAGCATACCACCGGCCACAGGATATGTATTTGAAGTGAAGTCCAAGAAGCAGGAGATAGGTAGTCAGGGAGACAAGACAGGGAAGGAGGGGAGCCAACCAAGGGGGTAAGAAAGAGCTGTTAATTCCATGAATAGCTGGGCTCAACCCCACTGCCCACTGGGAAAAATATCAATAACCTCAGATATGCAGGTAATACCACCCTCATGGCAGAAAGCAAAGAAGAACTAAAGAGTCTCTTGATGAAAGTGAAAGAGGAGAGTGAAAAAGTTGGCTTAAAGCTCAACATTCCAAAAACTAAGATCGTGACATCTGGTCCCATCATTTCATGGCAAATAGATGGGGAAACAGTGGAAACAGTGACAGACTTTATTTTGGGGGGGCTCCAAAATCACTGTAGATGATGACTGCAGCTGTGAAATTAAGAGACTCTTTCTCCTTGGAAGAAAAGTTATGACCAACCTAGATAGCACATTAAAAAGCAGAGACATTACTTTGCCAACAAAGGTCCATCTAGTTAAGGCTGTGGTTTTTTCAGTAGTCATGTATGGATGTGAGAGTTGGACTATAAAGAAAGCTAAGTGCTGAAGAATTGATGCTTTTGAACTGTGGTGTTGGAGAAGACTCTTGAGAGTCCCTTGGACTGCAAGGAGATCCAAGCAGCCCATCCTCAAGGAGATCAGTCCTGTATATTCATTGAAAGGACTGATGCTGAAGCTGAAACTCCAATACTTTGGGCAACTGATGCGAAGAACTGACTCATTTGAAAAGAGCCTGATGCTGGGAAAGATTGAAGGCGGGAGGAGAAGGGGACGACAGGATAAGATGGTTGGATGGCATCAACAACTCGATGGACATAAGCTTGAGTAAACTCTGGGATTTGGTGATGGACAGGGAGGCCTGGCATGGTGCGATCCATGGGATTGCAAAGAGTCAGACCAACTGAGCAACTGAACTGAACCCCACTGTGGCTCTCAAGGGGGGACGTAGACACGACTCAAGATTGTCCGGTTGGGACTGAGCAGGTTGGGTGTAGTGCACTGGCTCCTACCCCGTCCCCTTTTGCTGGTAGTTGACCCCCTGTTATCCTGAGCACCATCAGGCAGCTCTGCCCATGGGCTGAGGGTAGCTTTCCAGCTCAGCAGGAGGCCTTAGGCAGAAATGCGTGGAGGCACCAGCCCCAGGTGAGGTGGGAAGCCATCCTGGGAAGGAAATTGCCAGTTTCTTAAGCTGTCCAAGGGGCATCCACAGCATCTACTCCATGCACCACGAGCTTCTTTAGACACTTTATTAGCTGTAGTAAACAACCATTACAGTCCTTTTTTCACAGTCAAGGCACCTTGTTTGGTGCAAACTGGCTGATAAAATGCAGTAGAGAAGAGGTGCTGTCAATGTCTGTAAGTTAATGCTTTCTTTATCAGTTCGTATCTGTGGATTCAGTGTCCCCACCTGACCAGACCCAGGGGCACTGGCATTCCCCAAGAGAGCCTTGATGTTTATTCTTCTTCAATTAGTAGATTTTGTTTTCTTTAAAGAATGGAAAATGGGAATTTACCTCTTTGTCGGTTGTTTAAACGACAGGTAATGCAAGTATGAGCTGTATTACTCAATGTTGAGTATTAGTCAGTGCTGAATATTGAGTTTTTATTATTCAATAAAAACCAACCAAATAATTCAAATAAAACAAATATCACATATTAACACATTTATATGGAATCTGGAAAGACGGTACTGATGACTTATTTGCAGCACAGGAACAGAGACACAGACACAGAGAACGGACTTGTGGACACAGTGAGGGAAGGAATTGAGATCACAGAATTGACCTGTACACACCACCCTGTATAAAACAGATAGCTAGTGGGAAGCAGCTGCATAGCAGAGGGTGCTCAGCTTGGTACTCATGATGACCTAGAGGGCTGGAATGGGGGAGTGGGTGGAAGGGAGGCTCAGGAAGGAAGAGATATTTGTATACATATGGCTGATTCACTTCATTGTACAGTAGAAACTGACCTTGTAGAACAATTATATTCCAATAAAAAAAGACAGATGATGTAAGTATGAGTAATAGTTTAATTCAGTCACTCAGTCATGTCCAACTCTTTGAGACCCATGGACTGAAGCACGGCAGGCTTCCCTGTCCATCACTAACTCCTGGAGCTTGCTCAAATTCATGTTTATCAAGTTGGTTATGCCACCCAACCATCTCATCCTTTGTCATCCCCTTCTCCTCCTGCCTTCAGTCTTTCAGGTCCTTTTTCAGTGAGTCACTTCTTCATATCCAGTAGCCAAATTATTGGATTTTCAGCTTCAGCATCAGCCCTTCCAATCAATATTTAGGACTGATTTCCTGTAGGATGGACTGGTTTGATTTCCCTGCAGTCCAAAGGACTCTCAAGAGTCTTCTACAACACCACAGTTTAAAAGCATATGAGTAATAGAATCCAATCAAATAATTCTCTCATCTAGGCTACTTCATAATTGGAATTCTATATGGAGTGTAGGGGCCATTTTATAAACCAAGGCACAAGCCGTATTCAAATATTTTCTTATCTCCAAACTGCTTCACTTGTGGTGAGAGCTTGAGCTTGAGTAGCTGTCTACATTCCTGAGGTTGTCCCACTGACTTTGCCTGGTTGGGTGTCTGACCTAAATTTTCTGTGGTTTTGTAGATCAGAGACAATCTTATCATGACAAACAAGAAGATGTTTTCTTAAATGCAAAAGTCCCATCTTCCTTGGGGCAAGAGGAAGTTGGCTGTGGCTCTGTCTTCTCCGCTGGGGAAACTTCCCACAGACAGGGAACAGATGGGCCTAGATTTAGATACCATCTGCTTTTCAGTTGTAATTAACATCGGATCCAGGGGTTGGTTGGATTTTACCATTGTGTTGGCCTTCCCCGTTGACCACTGGGGAGTCCTAAATCCTGTGTTTGTTGGAATGTGAAACTTGGGTTGGGCCTTCTTGGGTGGCCATCAGCTGTTATGAGACAAGGAAGGAAAAAGAAACCATTTTTGAGTGCCTGGTTCCAGTTGAGTGGCCCCCAGATGCAGTCGGAGAGAGGAAGATGCCTGCTCATCTTGCCTTGTGTCTGTGTAAAGAAGAAAAATAGGAATGATTCTCTGAGTCCATTTCAGTTCAGTTGGTTCCACTTTTCTTTCTAACAAGGTGATTGAAATAATAATGACCCAGTACTATTATTCAGCATTTATTGAACACTTGCAGCATTCCAGCTGTGGTGCTAAGAATTCTACATGATCTAGTTTCAAAACAACCACTTGAGGTAGATACTGTTATCCCCATTTTACAAACAAGGAAAACTGAAACCTCAGTGCAGTTGAAATGCTCACCTCAGGTCACACTACTGAGATATGGACCAAGCGATCATAGAAAAAGCAAGGGACTTCCAAAAAAAACATCTCCTGCTTCATTGACTACGCTAAAGGCTTTGACTGTGTGGATCGCAACAAACTGTGGCAAATTCTTAAAGAGATGGAAATACCAGACCACTTTACCTGCCTCCTGAGAAACCTATATGCAGGTCAAGAAGCAACAGTTTGAACCAGACATGGAATAACAGACTGGTTCAAAATTGGGCAAGGAGTATATCAATGCTGTATATTGTTGCCCTGCTTATTTAACTTATATGCAGAGTATATCATGTAAAAGGACAGGGTATGAATCCCAAGCTGGAATCAAGAATGCTGGGGAAAATATCAACAACCTCAGAAATGTAGATGATGCCACTCTTAATGCCAGAAAAAGAAGAGAAACTAAAAGAGCCTCTTGATGAGGGTAACAGAGGAGAGTGAAAAAGCTGGCTTAAAACTCAATGTTCAGAAAACTAAGATTATGGCTTCTGGTCCCATCACTTTATGGCAAATAGATGGGGAAAAATTAGAAACAGTGACAGATTTTATTTTCTTGGGCTCCAATAAAAATCACTGCAAATGGTGAGTTCAGCCACAAAATTAAGAGATGCTTGCTCCTTGAAAGAAAAGCTATGATGAATGTAGACAGCATATTAAAAAGCAGAGACATCCATATAGTCAAAGCTATTGTTTTTCCAGTAGTCATGTACAGTTGTGAGAGTTGGACCACAAAGAAGGCTGAGTGCCAAAGAATTGATGGTTTTGAATTGTGGTGCTGGAAAAGACTCTTGAGAGTCCCTTGGACTGCAAGAAGATCAAATCAGTCAATCCTAAAGGAGATCAACCCTGAATATTCATTTAAGGACTGACATTGAAGCTCCAGTACTTTGGCTACCTGATGCGAAGAGCCAACTCATTGGAAAAGACCTGATGCTGGGAATGATTGAGGGCAAGAAGAGAAGAGGGCGACAGAGGATGAGATGGTTGGATGGCATCACCAACTCAATGGACATGAGTTTGAGCAAACTCCAGGAGACAGTGAAGTACAGGGAAGCCTGGCATGCTGCAGTCTGTGGGGTCACAAAGAGTCAGACACAACTTAGCAACTAAGCAACAATAAATCGATCGATTCCTGCTTCATAACCATGGTTCATCACTGCCTCCACCAACTTCTTTACATTGACAGGGAGAGCAGGAGTAACTGGGGCTCCCCTTATGGCTTAGCTAGTAAAGAATCTGTCTGCAATGTAGGAGATGTGGGTTCAGTCCCTGGGTTGGGAAGATCCCCCGGAGAAGGAAATCACAACCCACTTCAGTACTCTTGCCTGGAGAATTCCATGAACAGAGGAGCCTGGCAGGCCACAGTCCATGGGGTCACAAAGAGTCAGACACAAATGAGCAACTAACACTTTCACAGGAGTAACCAGCCAGGCAGATTTCTTCCATTCCTGCTTTACTGGTCCCAGGAAAGAAGTGAAGTAACTCAAAGATGCCACTGTTCTCCAGTTTCTTTATAATCTCCAGGAAATCGTCTCTCTTGTACTTCATTGTGGGCTTCCCAGGTGGTGCTAGTGATAAAGAACCCACCTACCAGTGCAGGTTAGACGTAAGAGACAGATTCGATCCCTGGGTCGGGAGGATCTCCTGGAGGAGGATGTGGCAACCCACTCCAGTATTCTTGCCTGGAGAATCCCTGGATAGAGGAGCCTGATGGGCTACAGTCTGTAGGGTCACAGAGTTGGACACGACTGAAGCGGCTTAGCATGCATGCACAGGCTTCACGGTGCTTTACCCTTATGCCTTTAGACAATCTCGTGGGTTTTTAGTTGCAGCTCTGCATCTTGCTTTTTCTGAGCCCTGGGGGAGGTGAGTGTAAGCATGATTAAATTTTAGCTTCTGCCTTAAAGCCCCAGTTCCTCACGTGGGTGTCATCGCCTACAGACTGCAGCAGAAGTCGGTCCCCTTCACGTTATCAGAAGCATTGTCCCTCCAGCAACAGAAAGATGTTTAGGAGAACGTCTGAGAGCATCTCTGTCTTGAGCCCTGTTGCTTTCTAAGGGTACACAATGTGAATAGAATGGACACCTAAGACCAGCAGTCATTCACGCTGTTGTCTGGGTACAAAGGATTCCTTGGAATACCCCGAGTGTCAGCCCAGGGGAGGGACCTTCTGTGCCCAGCTAAGCTAATTGTCTGGCAAGAGAGGTTTTGAACCTCCTAGTTAAAAGTCCATAGTACTCATCTGGGAGTGATTTTAGTGGATTGTCATTGAAGTGTGAAGTTGGAAGTACTATAATACAAAGCTCTGGTCTGGGTTCATTAACTGCACTAGATCTTAAGCAATAAAATGAAGGTGAGAGTTTAAGCCCCACACAAGCCTGTTGGTTTGGCTCACTTAAACACACAGCCCCAGGCTGGACTGCTCCCCACAGCCATCCAGCCTGTTGACCCTTTACACCAGTCGCAAGCAGGATGACCTGTGTCGCCCTCCACCATGAATGGGAAAGCTTCTTCCACTCCAGGAGAAAATGATCCTGGGTCAGTTCTGATAAGAGGATGCATGTAAAGGCATGCAGTCAAGGAAGTAGTTTCAACCTGGCGCAAGACCGTGCCTTTTAACTGGGTACCCAAAGCTAGATGGTGGTGTGGCCATCTGAGCACCTTCTCAGGTCACTGACCACCCAGGAGCACAAAACATTGCATTAGAAATGAGAAAGGAGAAAGGATACATGCATGTGTATGGCTGAGTCCCTTCACTGTTCACCTAAAACTATCACATTGTTAATCAGCTAGACCCCAATACAAAATTAAAAAAAATTTTTTTTAGAGAAACAAGAAAAGATGGTGCCTCTTTACTCACATTTCTGCACAACACAACTGAAGACAAACAAATTGATCCCCTTCACCTGAAGCAAACAGCCACCTACAGTAGGAATAACACAGATCCTCCTGCTTTTTGCTACTGTCAGCTGATTTCTATCACACGTACTTTATAAGGGCTCACATCATCCCACCAGCTGAATTTTTGTGTTTTTAGCCAAGTGTAGTTGATTTACAGTGTTGTGTTAGCCTCTGTTGTATAGCAAAGTGATTCAGTTATACATATATATATACACATTATTTTTCATATTCTTTTCCACTATGGTTTATCGCAGGATATTGATTATAGTTCCCTGAGGTGTACAATAGGACCTTGTTGTTTATCCATCCTATAAATAAGTTTGTCTCTGCTAATCCCGAGCTCCCACTCCTTTCCTACCCCTGCCTTGGCAACCACAAGTCTGTTGTCTGTGTCTGTGAGTCTGTTTCTGTTTTGTGCATAGGTTCATTTGTATCGTATTTTAGATTCCACATATACGTGATACCATATGGTGTCTGTCTTTCTCTTTCTGACTTACTTTGCTTAGTATGATCATTTCTAGATGATACCTATGTTGTTGCAAATGTCATTATTTCATTCTTTTTATGGCTTAGTAAATTCCATTGTTATATGTATATAATATATAACATGTATATATAAAATTATATATATATATACACACACACCACATCTTTATCCAGTCATCTGTTGATGGACATTTAGGTTGTTTCTCTGTCTTGACTATTGTGAATAATGTCACCAGTTGAAATTTTAAAATTAGAATGAATAGTGCATAAAGTGTTTCACTACCTAAATATTAGATATTCAAACTTTGAATTCACCAACAAGAAGTTGCTTACTTAAGAGTAATTCCTTTTGCAGAAGAAACATGAAAGAGGATAACAATTACAGAAAAATGGGGGAGATTTTGCAGTCTATTTTTCAGAATATTGACTATGCCTGCATTGCTGGAAATGTATTAGTAAGAGGCTTAATTTCTATATACACTTTTTAATTAATAGAGGATGAGTTTTCGCCTCCATCCTCCAGTATATAAATGTTGAATAAATATTTAAAGAGCATGAGTTTGAAGAGGCGCCAGATGATGAGCCTGCCTGAAGTGCCCACGTCTCAGGCCAGCTCTGTTTTTGGAAGTTTGGGTTACCCGCCCAGGGGTGGGCCACCGTCCACTGTTTGATGTTAACTGGCAGCTGCGGTGCCCACCAGCTCCCAAGACTGTTTGGACAGAGAATAACAAGAAACCTACAGAAAGGCAAGAATATAAATGTCTTGATAACTTTAACCAGACTGGCGTCTTTCAAAGGCTCCATGTTGTTTAATAAGCTTAGCTCTGAATCTGGCATGGAAATTCCTACTTCACTCTGGCTTGCCTCGGAAAGACTCAGCTCTAGTTGCTAATAAAAATTTTAAGGCAAGAAGCAGGTTTCTCACCAACTTTGAAGAGTTCCATCCTCTTCCAGATAGTTGAGTATATGCTGGAATTTCAAAGTCCCCCAGAAAAGTTAAATTCTCTATCATTTACAATATATCCTCAAGGTAGAAATCATTGTCACTTTCTCAATGAGCCTGAAGGAGAGGCCAGTGCTAGCTAACAAACCTGCTGCCAGACCATCTCCCATGGGGTTTTCAGAGCTCCCAGAGTAGGTCACATGGGTTTAGTGGCAATGAGAGAGGGGGAGTGTCATGGAGAAGAAGAGGAAAGGCAGAAAGGGAAGAAATCATTCAAGGAAAGACGAGAGGTCTTGAGAAACCCTCAAGCCAGTGGGCATCCTGAGCATTCAGACCACATCTCTTCTCTTGCTGCTGAAAGAAAGGTTAGAACCATGACTGGCTTGGGCTGTAATCATTCAAATGGGATTGGAGTCCAATTTCTGTTTTGTGCTGGTGCTGTGACTTAGGACTTATATTCTGTCTGCCTCAATTTCCTTGTCTGAAAAGTGAGGATAACAATAGTATCTCATGGGCTAGAGAAAGGATTAAGTTGTAAAGCATTTCTATGCTTAGTCATATGGCCAGTGTGCTCAGTGGTCGGGTGCTCATGGTCAATATTCAAAAAATGTTACCTGTCATCATCATCACCATCATTATCTTTCTCATCATCACCATCACCATCTTCACCATCACCATCACCACCATCTTCACCATCACCACCAACCATCATCACCATCTTCATCTTCATCACTGTCCCCATCATCATCCAATCACTCTCAGCACCATCAGCACCAGCATTATTACGACCATCATCACACCATCAAAACCACTTTCATCATCACCATCATGATAAGGTTTTCCCAGTAAAGTCAACAATGATTCCTGATCATCATAGATGGTCTGCACCTGTGAACACAAATCTCTAAGTCTAGAGTATAAGAACTTCCCCAACTAACCTTAACTTGTTTCTGTAGCCTCGTCTGTCTCTGCTAGCTCACTTATAATCTGCACTCCAGCCATAGTGTAGTTTTCAGCACAAACCATGTTAATATATGAATTCATGTTTTTATTCATACTGTTCTGTTGCCTAGTCAACTCTGTCCTGATTTCTTTAATTGGCTAATACCTGTTCATCTTCTCAGACATGATATAAGCATCAGCTCCTCCAGATGGTCTTACTACACCCTCCCCCTCACTCCCTGAAACCTAGGTCCCATGTCCTTCCTTAAAGTTCACAGAAAATCCAGTGAAGAGCTCTGTGTTTACCTGTAATACCAAATGCTCTGCTTACATGTTCAGCAGACATGATGGTGTACCATTTTCCTGATCAAAGAATTGGAAAGTTGGACCCAAACTGAATTTATAATGCTTACAATTGGCAGGTTCTGTGTGGCTGGTTGAGTGCTTTACAATTGTTTAATTCAATCATTTATCTAGGAATTATTTATTGAGCACGTACTAGGGATACATCAAAGGATGAGTTAGGCAAAGGCCCCTGTCTGTGTGGAGTTTACATTCTAAGGAAGGAGACATACAATAAAATAAGCATCATGATAAGAATTATTTGGTATGCTAGAAGGTAATCCTGGTAATGGAAAAAAGAGGAAATGGAACAGGGTCAGAAACAGGAGGAGGAGAAGTGCAGGAGAAGGAGGCTCCATGAAGGTGAGGTTTGAGCAAAGGCGGAAAGAAGTGAGGCACAGAGCCAGGTGGATGGCTGGGGAGAAAGTGAAACTGGCTTAGAGAATAACCAGTGCAAAAGCCTTGAGGCAGAGCTTGCGAGGCTCATTCTCACAGCAGCCAGGAGACCTGGGTGCAGGCGGCAGAATCCGCAAGGCAGAGAGTAGGGGCAGCAAGGCATCCACAGTCCGTACTCAGCATCAAGAGATGCTACCCAACAGTCCAGACTCGCAGCTTCTCTCTTGGGAGACCAGAGGCTCTGGCCTTGCTAAGCACATATTCTCATGCAACACTGGTTAGGGCTGCCTGCTTCAGATGGGCATCCACTGTTCAGAGAGCCACAGAGCCTGCCTCATCCCCTGTGAGTAGTCGAGGCCCTGGCACCAAGGAGCAGCTTCTAACAGGGATACCCAAACCTGCTGCCACCACCCTCTGTTCCCATCCTGCCTTGACCATCCTCCTTCCCTCAGCCCTGATCTCTGTCTGTTCTGTGTAAGTCCAATGAAGACTCCTGCAGGGCAGTACCCTCAAAGGGAAGGAAGCCCACGACAATGGAAGGGAGTTTACATTCTTGTTTCTACAAAGGAGACTCTCCCTTTGGAAAGAATGAATGGGCTTCCTGGAGTGTTTGCACACACTTCGGTAGAGGATTGCCAGGGGCCCAGGAACACACTTGCCTCCTATTTCTGTCACACTTGACTCCTATCCTGACTGCAGGGTTTTGATGGGGGTGGGGCGGGGGGAGGGGGTTGGTAACTACTTCTTCAGAAATGAACTCATTAACAAAATGCCAAACTCTGCCTTGATCACATTATCTTACACCTGTTAAGATAGCTACTATCAAAAAAAAAATGTATATATAAACAGAAAATAACAAGTGTTGGTGAAGATATGGAGAAACTGGGGTTCGTAAACTGTTGGAAGGAATGTAAAATGGTGCAGCCCCTATGGAGAGCAGTATGGCAGGTCCCCAGAAAATGAAACACAGAATTACCATATGATCTGGTGATTCCTCTTCTGGGTATCTGCCTCCAAAGAACTGCAAGAAGGAACTCAGACATTTGTATATCAATGTTCGTAGCAAAGTTATTGACTACAGATGAAAGATGGAAGCAACCCAAATGTCCAGTGACAGATGAATGATTAAAGAGAATGTGGCATATACTTACAGTAGAATATTACTCAGCCTTGAAAAGGTAAGGCATTCTTACCCTTGCTGCAGCATGTATGAACTGTGGAGACAGTATGCTGAGTGAAATAAGACAGTCACAAAGGGACAAATACTGTAGGATTCCCCTTATATGAGGTCTCTAGCAGAGGTATCACATTCATAGACACAGAAAATAGAAAGGTGATCTGCAGGGACTGGGAAGAGAGGGAATGGGGAGTGAGTGTTTAGTGGAGACAGTTTCAGTTTGGAAAGATGAAAAGGATCTGGAGGTGATGGTGGTACAGCTGTGTGATACTTCATGCCATGAAGCTGTGCCCTTAAACATGGGTAAAATGGTAAATCTTGTGTTGTGTGTATTTAACACAATAAAAAAATGAAGTTTTTAAAAGTCAAAAAATATGGGGAGATGTATAATACATGTATATATGTACTTGTGTGCTAAATTGCTTCAGTTGTGTCCTACTCTGCAACCCTGTGGACGGTAGCCTGCCCAGCTCCTCTGTCCATGGGATTCTCCAGGCAAGAATCCTGGAGTGGGTTGCCATGCTCTTCTCCAGGGGATTTTATATATATATATATATGCACATTTATGTAATATAGATATCTCTTTATAGTGTATATCTGTATCTTTATATCTGTGCACGTGTGGTCAATCGTGTATGACTTTTTGCAACCCCATGAACTGTCACTCACCAGGTTCCTCTGCCCATGGAATTTTCCAGCCAAGAATACTGGAGTGGGTTGCTGTTTCCTTCTCCAATCTTTAAATCTGTATATCTATCTATCTATCTATATCTATCTATATGTGTATAAAGAGAGAGAGGTGCCGTGGTGTGGTGATGAGAGGCATGTAGTAGGGAGATAGTTCCCTGGGCTCAAATCCTGCCACTGCCACCCACTAGCTGGCTGACCTGAACCAGGTTAATGAACTTGGTCCGCACTGCGAGGAGGCTGGATTAAACCAGTACCCCGTCCTGCAGCCATGATTGTGAGGGTCAGTGGAGCATGTGTGTGCCTGCCCCCATCAGGGAGCCCCTGTAAGGCCCACGCACACATCAGCCCAGCTACAGAAACCTGTCCCCAGAACATGCCTTTAGTGGATATTATGGGGAGATGGCAATTACCAGCCCCACTTCCTTGAGAAACTGACAACCAAGTGAAGTAAATGAGGTCCTCAGGGACTCAGGAACCAATCTCAGAGTGGACCCCGTACGAGAGCCGTTGGGGTGGGGAAGAAAGAGGCGAGAGAAAAAGGAAGAGAAGGCAGATCTCACTCCCACGGCTCTGAGACAGTGACCCCCAGCATGCTGACCTCCGAGAACACGGTCAGCCGTGGGCTTTATCTGGTCGTCGTGAGAGGCATCAAGTAACACAATGACAAGGTTTATGCTGGTGAGCAGGAATATTAACATATACTCAACCTCCTTTAGCGTTTGAGTCCCTGTGGCAGAATCCTTTTCAGTTGGCAGTGGTTCCAACAACCTTCCGATGCCGACTACAGGAGGACTAGGGGTGGGGTGAGGAGAACGTTCCAGAGCGCTGTTGCTGTCGGCATTTGAGAGCAATGCTCTGGCTGGGAGTGCACTCACCTGGGTCGGGCTGCTGGCGCGCTCCCATGGGCACCTCCTGAGCAGCAGCCAGTGCTGAGGCTGGACTGGCCCTCCTGGTTCTATCACGATGGCAGGACACACCCCAGAAACAGCAACTAGGGAACTTTGGAAGGAAAAAGTTTCTTACTCCCAGATCCTGGGGGGTACATCCAGGGCCACACGGTAAGGTCATGGGTGGCCAGGGTGGGGAGAGAGAGGGGGGAATAGAGCTGGGGTCCTGCCTTTGTTGAGGGCAAGTGTAGGCTGTCTAGGGTTTCTCTGGTTCACTCTTTATTGGCAAATTTAAAACCTAAGAGCAGGAATTTAGGGTGCGGGTAGGGAATATCGGAGTCAGTCCACTGGTCACTTATTTGGGTCACTCAGGATTTCTGAGAGGGGAACTTCCTGGGTGAGGCAGCCTGTGTCCTCATCTAGTTGTGTAGCTGGCTATGTGTTTATTGAGATGGGTGCCTTTGGAATGGATGGCATGGAGATCAAAAGCCTAATGTCAGGCACTTACGTTACAACAAGAAAAGCTCATTGCCAGACACTTAGCTACTGTCCCCACTCGACTTTAGGGAGACAGTTGTTTCGGAGAGTGGTCTACCTTGATTACTTTTTTTTTTCTATACAATATTTTGTTTATTTTTTAGCTATTTAAAAAACTGAAGTATAATTAACTTACAATGTTATGTTACTTTTGGGTATACAGCAAAGTGATTCAGTTATGTATGTATACATCCACACACGTTTTTTGGATTCTTTTCCATTATAGGTTATTAAAAGATGTGGAATAGAGTTCCTTATGCTATACAGTAGGCCCTTTTGTTTATTTGTAGTATATATATATGCTAATCCCAAACTCCTCCAAAAATGCATTTATTTATTTGAATAGTTTTAGGTTTACAGAAAAAAATGAGCAGGAAGTACAGATAGATCACATACATCCCTCCTCTCCCCCTTGCACAGAGTTTCCCTTACGAACATTCTGCATTTGGTGGTGCAGCTTGGTTTCAATACTGCATTTAGTTACTTTCACAGTCTTCCTTAACCCACTTCCCTTTTACTTTAACTTGGGGTCTCCTGAAAGCTGACCTTAAGACAATGTTTAGAACTCAGTGGTCACTTGTGAAGGAAGGAAGTGTTGTTAGGGGTGTAGGAAGTGAGATGGGGGAAGGAGAGATTGCTGCTAAAAGGTGAGCAATGGAGCTTACGACGCTACAGGCTCCTGAAGCTTGATTCAGCTGTGGGAACCCAGGAGGATGAAGTGGAGGGACCCTCTCAAGGAGTGAGGGAGCAGGGATTGATGCCCCAACTTCCACTGGTCGGGTCTTCAAGCAGACTGAGGCAAATTCTGACTACTGAAAGGCAGTGTGTGTGTGTGTGTGTGTGTGTGTGTGTGCGCGCGCGCGCGTGTGTGCATGTGCGCATGCACATACACGCAAAGTCACTTCAGTTGTGTCCAACTCTTTGCGATCCCATGGACTCTAACCCACCAGGCTCCTCTGCCCATGGGATTCTCCAGGCAAGAATAATAGAGTGGGTTTCCATGCCCTTCTCCAGGGGATCTTTCGGACCCAGGGATTGAACCCACATCTCTTCTGTCTCCTGCATTGTCTGGCAGGGTCGTTACCACTCGTGCCACCCAGAAGCCCACAGAAAGGCAGCAGAGTTCCCTAAAGCCTGATGAACATGGTAGGACCAGGGGGCACCCCTACCCATCTGCCGTGTTCCTCTTCCCTGCAGCGAGCTCCCCAAGCTCAGATCCTCTTGTCAGAATCCAAGGCTGGCTGAGATTGTGTCTCTCTCTAACCACCAGGGCAGTGAGCTGTTCAGCAGAATGATATCTACGACAGTAGCAGAGCCTGAGAGTGGGTGTGTGAGTCGGTCCTGCCATAGCATCATGGGGCCACCAGGCACCAAACTTTTCAAGGGGGAGAATGGTTTTTAAAGAAAAAACTTTTTTCCAAGTTTAATCATATATGACCACTTGAAACCATGGAAAAGAGATGGAAAAAAGGAAGACCTTTTTGTTGTTGTTGTTTATTCTGATCATATTCCCTGGGAGATTTAGAACGATTTCTACCAAAGCCAGATTTCAACAGTCTTCTCTAGAAATTGCTTCTCCAGCACCACCTTCGCTGAAATTAAAGACAGAGAAACATGAGTACAGATAATGCAGTAAAAGGAAATGGCCTGTGAAAACCGCTGACTGTAGACGCCACATAAAACAGCGGGGCTAATGTCATGCTGGTGGGATACATTTGCCCTCAATGACTCGGAAGTCCTTATGTGTATCAACATTTCATCTACAGCCATAAAGCCCCAGGCCATGATGACTTCCTGTTACCTTAGATATTTTGCAGTTTAACTATTTTTACCAGGGTGCTCTAGTTTATCCGTCCCAATCAACTTTTTTAATTGCCTGATTAAATACAATTTATCTTTCAAGATCCTAGTTCATTAGCCACTTTCTCTGTTAAGCCTTCTTTGACCTCCTTCACCCACACGCAGCAGAATGAATCTTTAATGCCTTGTATCTGTTAGGGAGGCACATGGCTGCAAGTACAGAAATCCCAACTAATGGGGACTGGGGCAAATAGGAGATTCATTTCATCACCTACTAAGAAGTACAGAGGCAGGTGGTTTCTGGCATTAGATCAGCTGGTGAATAGCATTCTTTAGGGCTCTGGTACCCTTAGCATGTTGGTATATATTGTCATGTTTATTGTCTCATGGTCACATAATGGCTGCTGGCATTCTAGACATCACATCTGAGTTCAAGGCAAGAAAAAAGGGTGATTTTACTTGAATCTGTCTGTTATCCCATTGCCCAAAATTGTGTGAGTGGTCATGGCTAGTTCCAGGGAGGCTAGAAAAGCTGACTATATTGTCATTCAGGACAACAGAAAAGTTTAAACTTCTTGGAAGTTACTTCTTATTATTATTGTTTTCACTATGGCTCCTTTCATCACATTGGCTGTAGCTGTTAAGCTGTTGCCACAATAGTGCTGCATAACAAATGGCCTGAAAATCTCAACAGCATACAACAATAAACATTTATTTAGCTTGTGGGTGTTTGGGGTTTAGCAGAACTGGGTTGAGCTTGATCAGTCTCAGCTGAGACAAGCAGGGATGACTGGGATATGTCTTGGCTTTTTTTCTTTTCCATTTGCTCCTCTCCAGCAGCCACAAAAGCTAACTAGAGAGCATGGTGGGGTCCGTGCTGAAGGCTGGCGAGCTAAGGATAGTCTCTCAAGGTCACACAGCTTGGAAGTGTCAAGTCCAGGACTGGGTGGGAGGTCCTTGACCCCATCCTGGGCTCCCTCCAAGGCTGCGGGCTGCCTCTTCCAGCAGTCGCTGTGCCAGGCATGCTCCCTGGCCACTTCCCTGGACGGCTTCAGAAGGCGACACCAGCTACTATTTGAGCGCTCCCGTCTTGGAACCTATTCACTCCAGGCAAACCTGGCCCTCATTCTGGGCAAACCTGGAACAGGATAGTGAGGAACATGTGAAGGACATAGCTGCCTCCCTTCTCCCAATACCTAAACCTGAAACATGACCCATGGTCCCTGGCAGCGCGTGGGTCGGTGTCTGAGTAGAGATGTCCTGATGCATTCCAGGGAAGAAAAGCCCTCGTGGTCTGATCCTGGAGCTGCAGCTCACATAGACGACCCCCTCCCCCAGACATCTTCACTCATCGTCTTTAGAGCATGACCCGCATTCACCTGCCTTGGTTCCTGTAGCTGAGCCGCCGTTTCCACTGGCCTAGGCTCCCCGTGGGCAGTCCCAGGGTATTGGGCTGGCTCAGCCCTTTTTGAGACTTCTAATCTGTCTTGTATTTAGTGGTGCACCTTGTAAATATAATAACATTAAAGACCATTATCCAACAACTCCCCATCTGGAAGCTTATCCTAGAAATGCAAAAGGATATATGCTTAAAGATATTTTTTCCCCAACACTGTTTATGGTCCATTCATTTATAGAGGAAAAGAGGTATTCACTCCAAATACAGAGGCAGCGAGGGTTTACTCATGTTCATGCTGATCATGTTTATTCTTGTGTATAAATGGTATATTTATGGGAACACTCAATTAAAATAAACCTTTCCAAATATATATAAATAAGGACATCAGTGGCTCTGACGGGCAGCCCCCCAAAGTGGCTGACTAGGACTCTGAAACTGTCCCCCCCTCTGTGTGGCTGGCGAAGGCAGTCATTAGTAAGTGAGCTGAAACAGGAAGCAGAGATGGGGCAGAAATCAAAAGCGACCTCTGCGTGGGGTGACAATGGCCCTGTGGGCAGGCTTGGAGAGGATCCTTGGAGAAGTTAAGATGTCCTCTGTGGTGTCTGGGAGATGGGTCAATAACCCCCCGCCTCCCACGTGAGTTAGGAGAACTGAGACCGCCAGCACATGCCTCAATTCCTGGCCCGACAAAGAAGGGCAAATATTATTAACGGTGGTGGTATTGTTATCATCGTAAATAATGATATTATATTATCCTTTGGAAATACAGGAATGGTCAAATTAATCCCCAAATGCCTCGTTCTCTAAAGTATTTGGACCAGTGTATTGATAGAATCATCCATGTCACCACTTTCAGTAGGTCCTTTGAATCTTCAAGTTTGACTTTGTACATTTGTTTTGTTCCTTTATGCTGTTGTTTTATTTATTATTATTAATAGTAGACCTTTGAGAGCAGTTTTAGGTTCACAGCATAATTGAACAGAAGGTACAGGGTTCGTTCATCCCCCTGCCCCCCAACACAACACAGCACCCCATCAATATCTAGTTCTGTTTTGTTTATTTTCCCAGTGGGAACTTGACTTCTAGTGGGTAACATAGCAAAGAGTTGGAAGAGAGTTTCTTGTAAGCAAAATGGCAGGAGGTGCTCTGAGCTGGAAAGAAGCCCGTGGCCTGGCAGGCCCCTAGGTGTCCAGAGGAGCCTTGTCACAGAGTATCTGTGGGTGGGTGTCCTACCTCACGCTGCCTCGGGCATGAGACTAACTTGGTTTTCAGTAGGCTTCACCCTTGCAAGCACAGAGAGCCTGGCAAATCTGCTCATTTCTGGTCGTAATCCAAGTGTTGGCACTGCTGTGCATTAGATGAAGCTTCTTACCTCGAGGAAGATCAGTACATAATATTGGAACATGGTCTTGGAGAGAGAGTTTATGGACTTGTAAGAGGCACTGGGGCTTTTAGCCTGTTGTACATAAAATAGATCAACAAGAACAAAGCAGAATATGGGGGACGGGGAGGGCCTTTTGCTTAGATTGACATTAACCCAGAGGCCCTAAGTACATGGAGGGCTGAGGCAAGGTGATCTGGAGGGAATGTGTTCTGGGCAGTGGGAACAGCAAGTACAAAGGCCCTGGGGCAGCATCCGTGGCACACTTGGGGATCTAGGAGGTGGACAAGGTGAGCGTGTGATAGGTGACAGGCATTGCAAAGACTTGGTGTATAGTATAAGCTGCTGAATTAATGAAGACAGGATGTTCTTGAAGCAGAGGGTGGCCTGACCCTCACCCCAGGGGCTCTGCCCTGACTCTGACTTTAACCCCTTCTCTCCTCTCTTGCAGGCCATGTACATGTTCTACGCGCTGGCCATTGTGTGTGATGACTTCTTCGTCCCCTCCTTGGAAAAGATCTGTGAGGTACATGTTTGAGCACTGGAACTGTTCCAGCCTCCTCCGCTGAGGTCCTGAGGAGCCCTGCGTGCTGCTGGGTGGGAAGGCCAGGCACCAGCGTGCTTCAGAGCCGTGGGCAGTGGTAGCCCAGAAACTCACTGGTCTGCTTAGAGTTTCGGTGTGCCCACTCACGCTGTGCTGGGTAGCGCTTAGTCGCTCAGTAGTGTCCAACTCTTTGAGACCCCATGATTGTTGCCCGCCAGGCTCCTCTGTCCATGGTGATTCTCCAGGCAAGAATACTGGAGTGGGTAGCCCTTCCCTTTTTCAGGGGATCTTCCCAACCCAGGGATCAAACCCAGATATCCCGCATTGCAAGCAGATTCTTTACCATTTGAGCCACCAGGGAAGCCCAAAAATACCAGAGTGGGTAGCCTATCCCTTTTCCAGGGGATCTTCCCGACCCAGGGATCAAACTGGGATCTCCTACATTGCAGGCAGATTCTTTATTAACTGAGCTACCAGAGGAGCCCATGCCGATCCATAGCTAGGCTTGAACCCTTCCAGCCAGCTCTCCCTGCACCATTTGGCATAACTCGAAATGCAGTTTGTGTTCTGTTCCCACTTTCTTTTTCTTTTAAGTCTCACTCTTCCTTCCTCCTTCCTCCACCTTCCTCCTTCCTCCACCTTCCTCCCTTCCCTTTCATTCTGCCACCGTAACCCTCCCTTATGATTCGTGGGGTCCTCGGAGAGTGAGAAGTCTTCAGCCACACCTCCACCATCCTTCCTCTCTGTGCATGTGCAGAAATACTGCCAGCAGGGCCCCAAAAAGCAAGACAATGAAAGAACTGGTTGCAGAGACCAGGAAAGGGTCTCTTCGAAGTCAGCCCTGGGGACGCCAGGGCCGATTACATCCCTTTCATCTGACAATATTTAGCATATCCAGAACTCTTTCAATTCTCTTACTTCTTTCATTTCTTTTTCTGATTTGAAATGTAATTTTATCTGGAAGCTTTCTGTTTTATTTTTAATTCAGAATCCCGTTTTCAGAAAGTCTCTCTCCCAGGAGCACCTCCTATCTGTCCAGAACTCCTGTTCCTTCACGTTGCCCTCAGTCTGGACTGTCCTCCTGCCATGTCTGAGTCACTGGGTCTTGAGGGACAGTGGGGAACAGAAGTTACATTTCCAATAAGTTCCCAGGTGATATGCTGATCTGGAAGCCACAGTTGAGAACTACTAGCTTACGCAGTTTCTTCCACCTCCCAAAGTCAGTCAGTTTTGTGTACTTGAAAGAGAATCATCCCACAGCAACCCTAGAGAGACCCCAGGAGTGGGTTCCTCTGTACAGTGGAGGTGGGAGAAGGGAAGTGAGAGAGATCGATGGCTAGCCAGTGTGGAGGCCTTTTGTCCAAAGCAATTTAACCTGAGAACAGGGTCACCTGGTGGAGAAGAGGAGGAGGCACCAAAGTACCAGTAATCAGGGTCATCTGTGGTCTCTAAAATCCACCAGGAGCAGTTTACTCCTCATACAAAGCCAACCACTCTCTAATCACACATTGTTCAGTAGCCAAGTTAAGACCTGGCGCTGGAAATGTACATGCAATTGTCAGAATGTGTTCTCCTCCACTGGGGACACAGATGGCACCTGTGAGCACAGCCTTTGGGGAGGAATCAAGGTGAAATGTGGTGTGATCCTGGCCATCGTGGGGCCTGGGGCTCAGAGCAGCTCCAGAGTGAGACCCGGGGACAGGTGAAGTGCTGGAGCTGGAGATGCAGAGAAGAGGGGAACACAAGAACAGAGGGGAACAGAATTGACTCACCTTGAGATCAGGGAAGGGCTTGTGCAGGGGTAGGACAGGAGCAGCAGTCTCAGTGGCAGTGTCTTAGAAGGACAGATATGTAAGCTGAGGGTCCAAGCAGGAGAACTGAGCTGGCGTGTGGGGAGCCCTGAGGATGCCCGGCCCAGACACAGGAGTTTCTCAGGAGGAAGCTGGAAAGCTTTTGACGACTGTTCTAATGGATGGAAAGGGTCCCAAGGCAGGAAGTGCTCCCCAGCTGGTGATGCCAGGACCCAGTGAGATGCAACCAGAGCTGACATGAATGAGGGTGAAAGAGGAAGGGAGGTCCAGGAGGAAGAAGCAATGTGATGAATGAAGCAGAGAGAGGAACAGGACCTGCATGAGCCTGGGGGTGGACTCCATAGCTAACGCCCCAGCGGGAGCCCAAGCTGGAGCGGACACAGCAGAGTGAGGCTCACAGCTTCTGGCGAGCCTGGGCAAACCAGCCATGGACCCTGAGCACTGTTAGGGTACCTGCCCAGGGAGACGGGATGCCCGGCCACCCTCACAGCCACACCTTTCACCTTCAGACAGCCACACCTCCATCTTAGGGTCTTCTCAGAACCACCTGGAAAGTTTACTGTTCAGTCAAGATCCAGGAAACCCAGGTTTCCAGGTCAAAATGTTCAGCAGGGTCCGCGGCAACTTCAGATGGGTCAGTGGAGCCAGGGGCCGTCACCGAGACCGTGCTGCCCCTCAATGGCTGAGCGGGGAAGTGCAGCTGTGGTGCTTCTGGAAGAGGGACCAGGGTCCCTTAAGCTGGGATGCCCAAGGGAGCCGCCTATTTACTGACAGCTGGCAGCTTCCTTTCTGGGCCAGGAGTGAATACAGAAAGGCTCCCCACACCACCTCCCCATACCACCCAACCTCAGTTCACATGTCTTCTTGCAAATCACCTTTTGGGTCAGCAAGCAAGGTAACCTGGAGAGCTTGTTGTGTGGATCATCTTGGTGGGCTCACCATCTCTTTCTACTCATTCTCACTGACCCCCATTCCCTCTACCCCAGGCTTCAAGGCTGCATTGAGGATGGGTGATCCTCCCCAGCCCCAAACTCCCAGACTCAGGGCTCAAAAACTGGTTACCATGAGCCTAATTTAGCCCAAGAACATCAGCAAGATAATGAAAAAAAAGTCAGAATCTTTTACATAAAAATGTGGATTTGGGCATCTCTATAAATAGGAATATATGGCAACATAGAGGGAACTGAGATTTTAAAAAGGAGGTGAAGGCCCACCCTGCCTTGCAAGACCACTCCCCTCCCCCCATTATCTCTGCAGCCCCCGGGGCATCTGGCTTGGGATCCCTAGATCTTGTCAGAGCCTTTACTTGGAGGGAACATGTGGCTGCCTCCCTGATACTGCCCAGAGAGGAGGTGTGGGCCAGCTGGGGAGAAGGGGAAGCTGAGGAGGGACTGAGCTGGGACCTGGGGAGTCACAGTCACCGCTGTTCCAGGAGAAACCCGGCTCACCTACGCTTGTGCTCCCCCGCAGCGCCTGCACCTCAGCGAGGATGTGGCTGGAGCCACATTCATGGCGGCGGGCAGTTCGGCCCCGGAGCTGTTCACGTCGGTCATAGGTAGGTGCACCCCGAGGAACATCTCAGCTCTGTCCTCCCTGAAGAACGAGGGCTCTGGAAACTGGAGCCCTGAGACCCTGAGGGGCAGAGCACCAGCCTCCCCCCCCCCCCGCCACTGGAGTGGCTGTTTTCATCTTATTAAAGTGGTGTTTTTGCTTTGCATGAATGGGTCCCAGACCTAGTTCCAATGGTCCTGTGGACAGAGGCTCCAATAGAGATTGGAAAATTCTCTCCAACCCTCGGCTGTTTCGTGTAGATCCTGAGAACAGTCTGACTAACACTTAAAAAAACTCCCCCACATATACATGGAATCTAGAAAAACGGCACTGCTGAAGATATTTGCAGGGCAGAAATAGAGATGCAAATGTCAAGAACAGAGGTGTGTCCCCAGGGTGGTGGGAGGAGGGGAGGCTGGGATGAATTGAGACAGTAGCATTGACATGTCTACATATTTGACCGTGTAAAACAGACAGCTAGTGGGAAGCTGCCGTATAGCAGAGGGAGCTGGGTTTGATACTCTGTGATGAACTAGCGGGCTGGGATGGGGGCAGGGCGGGAGACTCAAGAGGGAGGGGATATATGTATACATATGGCTGACTCACTTGGTAGTACAGCAGAAACCAACACAGCATTGTGAAGCAACTGTGCTCCGATAGAAAATGAATACATAAATAAAAATCCCCCCCACCTCCCTGCACCCCCTTTGGAGGCAGCCCACCGCAGCAGCCAGCTAACCTCAGGCTGTGTTTCAGGAGTCTTCATCACCAAGGGCGACGTGGGCGTGGGGACCATCGTGGGCTCCGCTGTGTTCAACATTCTGTGCATCATCGGCGTCTGTGGGCTCTTCGCGGGGCAGGTGAGACTCGCAAAACGTGGCATGGTGGCCTTGTGGAGGTAAGGCAGTGGCCTGTCTCCCCTGAGCACACCCAAGGGCCAGTCGTCTTGGGTCGGCTGACATGGGGTCTCACGCCCCGAGAAGCTGGCCCAGCCAGGACTGAAAACCCAGGCAGCGTGATTTGGCCTCTGGGCCGATAGATCATGGAGTTCAAGAGCCACGTGAGTAGGTAACCAGCCTGCAGATCTAAGGGTGTCACCCTCATTTTGCCGTGTTACTGATCTGAACTGGAATGATGTAAACCATCCTTAGGAGTGGAAATGGAGTTAATGGGCTGGAGGGAGAGGAGATGACAGATTGTTTTTCTTCACTTGTCACAGTTTGGGGAGCATTCTCTCTCTTTCTATAAGGATCAAACATTTGACTTCTGTGTCCATTTGAGCTCACTTTGGGGGTCATGAGAGGCTTTGCATGCCTGCATTTTATCCATAGAGACTATTCCACTGCCAGAAGGTGTCATGGGGCCCGTGTGCATCTGGTGTCTGTCTTGGAAAATCTGGAGAAGACATTGATGTCACCACCATGTGAGGCTGCCGGGCATCCACAGCCTTGCAGTGGCAGCTGGGGGTTTGTAGCCAACCCCCCTCCCGGCTGGCTCTGATGCCCTAGTTTCTTTCATAGAAAGATTATTTAGAAACACAGTTCTGAGCTCTCTGCCCAAACAGCCAGGACTCCATATCTTCTAGGAAAAGTGACTGCCAGTAGCCTGTGAGTGTCTCCCACTTGCAGTACTGAGGAACCCGGGGACCCCACCAGCCCCCTCACTATGGGGGAAGGAAGCAGGTTCTGCTGGAAACGGCTGGTTGGTTTGCAGGGCTAAGGAAGTTCCTGCAAACCTTCTCCCACATCTTTTGCCAGACCCCGGCCGGGGGCACCCAGCACCACCGACTCTCATGAGGACCCCAGAGTGACAAAGGCCGGGGGCACCCAGCACCACCGACTCTCATGAGGACCCCAGAGTGACAAAGGCCAGCTGCTCCCTGGCACCACTGCCCCCCTTACTGCCTGCTTTTCATTCCCATCATCTTCATGCTGAGTGGTTTGTTTGGGTCACCTGGTTGGTTGGTTGCTTCTGGGGTACAGGCAGAGGGACACCTTGATCCCATCAGGGGTCGGCTCCAGAGCCCACAGCTGGATGCTTACCCCCAGAAGGGGCTGCTGGACAGCTGGGTCCATATGTGGTGATCAAGTTACACCTGACTTGCTAGACTGAATGTTTTCTTTCTTTATCCTTTCAGTCCGTTATCTCGTCTTAGATTTTATGGACCCGCGACATGGCATTTTTTAGATCTCTTGTAAATGTAGTTAGTACCCCCAAAAAGTGAGTGTCCATTGGGGCCGTTTGTACTTCCCTGTCCCCCACCTATGCTGGCCGCCCTCTCATTGCCTCCCAGAGATGAATAGTCACAGAGCCCATGGCTGTCAGCACTCTCTTAATTAGCATCGTCACCGTTAGCAGTAGGAGTGTTAGCTCGGCCGGTATTAGTGTTGTCACCAGTTCATTAGTCATTTGTACCTGAAGCTTGATGCAAAGTCAAGCCCAAAGGGGGAGAAATAATGTAAAGAAATGAAACACATGGCTGAAAAGTGCCGAATAAATGCCACACAACTAATTACATAGGAGGTGGGCTGAATGCACTTGTGTTTCATAATTTATTAGCAATGCGGTTAATCACTGGCTTGGTTAGAACACCTGCTGAAAAGACAAATTGCTTCCTGAACTTTAGCAAGTGCTGGGATCAGTCACTTCGCCCCCCTGGAAGGGCCTTGCCAAACTCCTCTTACATGATTGGGGGAGAAGCACCAACCACGATGGTGTTAGAGGAGCCGGGTGTTGATTCTGGGGCTGACCTCCCTCCTGACTCTCCTTGTCCTGTGCCCACTTGGAGAGTTCCAAGGCTACCCAGCTCTCTTTTTCAGACCTTCGTAGAATCCCGGAAGTCTTTGCAGAGGGAGAAAAAATGATGTTTTGGAAAGAACATGAGCCCGGGGATCAGATACGCCTGGATGTGAATCCTGGCTCTGCCATTTGCTGGCCATGGAGCCTTGGAGAAGTTATGTCACCTCTCTAACCTTCAGTGTTCTCATTCTGTAGAATGGGTACAAGGACATCTACCTCTTAGCATCACTGTAAGGATGAAACATAGCTTGTTCAGCAGTGCTTGGTCCACATGGTACACACTAGTACCATCAGGCACCATTATCAGCTCTGAGAAGAAAAAGGTTCCCTGGGGTCACTGTCTCCAGATTCCACCCTCAGTCACTGCAGTAATTTGACCTACCTCTTGCCAGAACTTATTAACAATACAGTGGAACAGAATGGCCATCATCAAAAATCTACAAACAATGCTGGAGAGGATGTGGAGAGAAGGGAACCCTCTTGCACAGTTGGTGGGAACGTAAGTTGATACAGCTACCATGGAGAACAGTATGTTGCTGTTTAGTTGCTAAGTCATGTCCAACTCATTTGTGACCCCGTGGACTATATATAGCCTACCAGGCTCCTCTATCCATGGGATTTCCCAGGCAAGAATACTGGAGTGGAATCCTGGAGTTGCCGTTGCCTTCTCCAGGGGATCTTCTCAACCCAGAGATCCAGCCCACATCTGCTGCATTGCAGGTGGATTATTTACTGCTGAAACAGTAGGGAAGCCCATGGAGATTTCTTTTAAAACTAGAATTAAAGCTACCATATGATCCAGCAATACCACTTCTGGGCTTGTACCCTGAGAAAACCACAATTCTAAAAGACACATCTACCCCAATGTTCATTGCAGCACTATTTATAATAGCCAGGACATGGAAGCAATCTAGATGTCCATTGACAGGTGTTTGGAGAAAGATGTGGTATGATGGACTATTACTTAGCCATAAAAGGGAACGAATTTGAGTCAGTTCTAGTGAGGTGGATGAACCTAGAGCCTGTTATACAGAGTGAAGTAAGTCAGAAAGAGAAAAACAAATATCGTATATTAACATTTACATATGGAATCTAGAAAAATGGTGCTGATGAATTCACTTGCAGGGTAGCTAGCAATAGAGACTCAACATAAAGAACAGATTTGTGGACCCAGCAGGGGAAGGAAAGGGTGGGACGAATTGAGAGAGTGGCACTGAAACACGTGCTGTGTGCTTAGTTGCTCAGTCGTGTCCGACTCTTTGCGACCCCATGGACTGTAGCCCACCAGGCTCCTCTTATTCATAGGGATTCTCCAAGCAAGAATACTGGAGTGGGTTGTCATGCCCTTCTCCAGGAGCTCTTTCTGACCCAGGAATCAAACGGGGGTCTCCTGCATTGCAGGTGGATTCTTTACCAGCTGAGCCTAAATATACGCATGACCATATGTAAAATAGATAGCTAATGGGAAGTTGACACAGGGAACTCAAGACAGTAGTCTGTGACAACCTAGAGGGATGGGAGTGGGAGACAGGCTCAAGAGGGACAGACATATATATACTTATGGCTGATTCATGCTGATGTATGGCAGAAACCACCACAACTTTGTAAAGCAATTATCTTCCAATTAAAAAAGTTAAAAAAAAAATAGTTGAACAACCACGGGATGCCAGTGGAGAGGAATGGGAAGGTTGGGGAGAAAATGATAAGCAACATGAGGTGTTGGGAATTCCCTGTTGGCCCAGTGGTTAAGAATCTGCCTTCTGATGCAGGGGGTGAGGGTTCGACCCCTAGTTGGGAAGCTAAGATCCCACACGCTGTAGAGCAACTACGCCAGTGTGTTGCAACTCGAGAGTCCATGCACCGCAGCAAAGGATCCTGCATGACATAGTGCTGATCCCTTGTGCTACATCTAAGACCCGACCCAGCCAAAAAAAAAAAAAAAAAGATGAGGAGGTGTCAGTAGAAAGATCTCAGAGGACTGGTCCTGGTCCCTGCGCCTTCTGATCACTGGGAGGAAAACCAACTTCGGTGAGACACAGGTGCTGCCCTATCTGCCAAGAAGCCCTCCCGGGCAGTGGAGCTGGGACCGAGGGGTGTGGCAGCACAGGACAGACTTTGGGAATGAGCTGAGTCATCAATCCCGCCATGGGCCTCACTTGGCAGCGTCATTTACGCTGCTCCACACTTGCATTTGCGGGGAGAATTACCAGTGAGCGCCCATGTGCCTCTCTAATGGTGTCCTGGCGTGAAAGGCTGTTAGTGACCGAGTCTGCTCCCCATCTGAAATTAAAGTGATTCAGCCATAAGGCTTGAGTTCCTGTCTCAATTAGGGTTTTGATGAATTCGATGTAATTGAATGTCTGCTACATTGGCAATTTGCGAACATACCCAGCACCTTGGAGTTCGCCTAAGGTGCTTTGGGGAGTTTTATGGGACTAGAAAGAAATTGCTTCTTGGAAAGTAGCTTATGGAAAGGTTCTTGGAATTCTCACAAGACATGTACAGGACTGTGGTCCTAAAGATTTTGTTTATTTAAGAGCAAAACATAATAACAAAGACAGAACACTGAGATCTGGAGACAACACGGTAATGTATCTCTCGTATTATATTGAAAGAACTGCTGCCAGTTTTGCAAAACAACATACTTATGAATTTAAATCTCCCATTCAGAGTTATGCTAAGCTTTCAAGACATAAGCATAGGCAGGCAGTAAACAGTCTAACTGCATCCCAGATGCAGAACTCTCATATTCCGGTTATTACAGGCTGGCAGAGGAGCCCCTCATTCCTCTCCCGGCATCCTAGAAATGTACCTGATATCCTCTGGTGAGGCCCACCTCCTAGTGGCTGGGTTTGCCTTCCTTCTGTGAACACTTTCCCTGTGCCGGCCCCAGACAGCACCCAGGGATCTCTGAATCAAGACCTGCCTGCCTGCGATTGGGTTTCCCCAGGGGAATCTAAACAGCAATTTAAAATTCAAGTAGTTTATCTAAAAGTTGATCTCAGAGACTCCCCTGGAGGTTCAGTGGTTAAGTGCTCCAGTGCCGGAGCTGAGGGTTTGATCCCTGGTCAGGGAGCTAGAATCCCACATGCCTTGTGGCCAAAAAGCCAAAACAGAAAACAGAAACAATATTGTAACAAATTCAATAAAAACTTTAAGAACTGTTCACATTTTTTAAAAAAACTTAAAAAAAAAAAAAAAAAGGTGATCCCAGGATAGGCCAGCCAGGCAGTGGGGGAATAAAACAGGGAGGTAAAAGCAGCCAAGGGCTGTGTGTCCCCAGCAAGTCCCTGGTGTAGGCAGCTGGGATGGCTGCTTCTGGGGGCCGGGAAGACAGCATAGAACACAGCCTCCACGTTTTTGCACCCAAGGGGCAGGAGCAGGGGATTTATCCACCAGCCTTCTCTGTCATTGCTTAAGTATTGCCTTTGAGGGACATTAATTCCATGACGTTCCAATTTACTGAGCACAGGCAGGGTGGACTTTGGGGTCCAGAGAAAAACCCTAAGCAAGGGGATGTTCCTTGACATCCCCGTATATGATTTTTACATTATCCAGATTTCTCCTTGCGCTTCTAGGGAGCTCAGGCCTTCTGCATCCCAAGTGGAAGCAAAGACTGCCTAGAATGGCAGCTGTTGTTTTGAACACAAAGGACATTCCCTGCAAGCAGGCTGTCCTGGCCCTGAGCAGGACAGATTTCCAGAGAGAGGAGCCCATCCCACGTGAGCTGTAAGCCCTGGTGGGTCTGCACGCGGGGGAGCAGCAGGATCCAGAAGTTCACTGGACAAGTGAGCCTAACATCATCCACTGGCATCTGAAAGACCATCCGGGACAGTAATGATTTGATGCCCTCACCCCAGATTTGCTGAGAAAAGTGGAAATGAAGGCAGGGTCAATAAAAAGAAGGAAATCATTCCCTCTGCCCCATCTCCCACACTCTCCTGAGACCTGAAATGGACGGACGCAAAGGGAACTGGGAATTTGGAATGCCAGATCAGATCCTCATAAGAACTGGGAAACTGGTCCTTCCTCGGGAAGCTGGATGGTGTCATGCTGAGCCAAAGTGGGCTGCCACTCAGCCCTGGTCGGACGAAGCCAGGCTGACCTCTGAATGATCACGTCCTCCCTGTGCCAACAGGCGAGAGAAGAACTGGAGATTCCCAGAGGGAAAAGAACCAGGATTATTCCTCAGCTCTCACTCTTCTGTACATAATTTCCAGGAGGAAGCAGTAAGTTACAGGACCCGTGAAGAGGTAGGAACAGAACTCATAACCCAGGAAAGACCGCAGAAGTAAACCACAGATGACCCAGATACAAGAATTAGAAGAAGACCATTTAAACCATCTCTCTTAAATAGGGAAAGGTGGTAAGAATAAATGAGGGTGAGTAATTTCAGCAGAGAAATGGAAAGAATAAGAAAAACCAGATAGATGTTTTATGTATATATATGGATACACACATATGTTTTTTAAGTTGCCATTTGCAGTAAGTCCCTTACATATAAGCACACAAGTTGTGAACTTTTAAAGATGTGAATGTGCCTTTGCATGTACAATCACATAAGTTAGTTCATGCGTCTGGTGTACACTGTCATGTGAGTGCACCCTCAACATGTGGTTGTACTTTACTGGACAGCACTGTACAGAGCACAGTAGTACCGTATCTTTATTTCAAGCTCAGGATGTCCAGAAGCAAGCCTCAAAGCAGGGGTGATGTCACTGGTACTGCCAAGTAGTAACAGTCATTACTTGTTGGGTGCCCAGGCTAACTTTGTTGGACTTATGAATAAAAGTGACTCAGGAGCGCACTCTCAGAATGGAACTTGTTTGTATGTAGGGGACTTACTTAGCTGCACCAAAGTGCAGGCACCGCACTAGATACTTTATAGGTATTTGTAGAAATGCATTTCCTGACTTTTAAGATAGTGTCATCCTCATTCACAGAGGACTGAGTAGCTGGAGGCAGGGGGCAACCGTAAGTAGTTCAGCCTGGATTTGAGTCACATGTGCGGACTGTCAAATCCACTCTCTGTTTACATGGGGAACTTACGACTTAAAAATTCCAGATGTTATTATTGAGTTCTTATAATTATCCCTTAGCTCGTGGGTGTTCCTTAGAAATGTTGAGTATAGGAGATGAAACAGGGGCTTCCTAGGTGGCACTAGTGGTAAGAACCCACCTGCCAATGCAGGAGATGAAAGAGATGCTGGTTCAGTCTCTGGGTCAGGAAGATCCCCTGGGGAAGGCGTGGCAACCCACTCCAGTATTTTTGCCTGGAGAATCCCATAGACAGAGGGGCCTGGCCTGCCACGGTCCATAGTGTGGCAAAGAGTCGGACACAACTGAAGTGACTTAGCACTCAGGCACGCAGGAAATGGAACAAAGCAAAGCAAGGACTGGACGTGTCAGCACCATGGTGGTGACCCAAGCTGGGTGATGGAAGCACTCAGCCCAACCAGTGCTCAGCTAGAAGCTGCTCTCGTAATCAAAGGACGTCGTCCACTGCTGGGTTTACAGTTCCCCCAAACAGACAGGGAATTCAGGCTGATAAATACAGTGAGAGGTCTACAGACCACCTCAGTTACCTGTGCACCTTCGTTTTTGGCTTACTGTTCCCCAGACAAAACCCAGCAACACACCACCTATCAAATTCCTGTTCAGAGAAGCATCCAGTCTTCCCAAGAGGCTGGGAACTGAGGACAGGCAAGGCTGAAGATCTCACACCAATAGTTGCCAAACCTAAAATTAGGAACTGTAGGCCTGCCATCCCCTGCTAGAGTTGGGGTGGGTGGGGAGGGAGGGGGGAACTCAAGGAGTAGAAAGAGTGATCCATGGAGAAACCAGGAGGGACCAAGTGCAGGTGGCGGCCCTGCCCAGGAGGCAGGATGCTGTAATGGGAGAATTTGTGGTGCAGGAGTAGACCAAGGCCTGAGTCAGGTCCAGCTGGTGTGGTCCCTGGATATTCTGCCACATTCAAGTAGAAGAGAGTTTCTCCCAGGGTCATCTGCAGGTCACCTGCCTTGGGAAGATCTTGTTGAAAGCAGATCCCCTGCCCTCATCCAGAGCAGGGGATGAGGAGCAGCTGTACCTGCTTGAGCCCCATCTGCAGGCTCAGCTCTGCTCAGTCCTTGGACCAAGCTTGACCTTGGGCAAGAAGCAGCCCGCCTTGGGCAGTTGGTCCAGGCAGCATAAGTGGTCCCCTCTGGATGCTCCTGTCCTATGACTATCTGTCTGCTCAAGGCTGTCTCCCTTATGTTCCCTGGTATCTTTTCTTTGGTTGTCCCCTCCATTCCCCCACAAGGCCAGGCCCCAACAGAGCCCCACACCTGATCTTCCCCTGATAGACCCTGTTGCTCCTGGCCCAGGCTCCTTTAAGGCCACCCACACAGCTCTCTGCTGCTCTGCCTCAGTGGCCTCTGCATCCTCATCCCAGCTCTCTGTTCCCACTTGAGCTTTGGCTCACAGCACTTGTTCCTGGATTGTTCTACTTCCTTGAAATGATCCCTGGAGATCAGAATCCACATCTAGGTTAGGTAAGAGGTTTTTGGTTTCAGGTAACAGAAAGCCCCAGCTCTAATTTGGTCTCTTAGAGGATGAGAATTTATTAATGTCAAAAATTAGAGAAGAAAACTGGACATCAGGCATGGTTTGATCAAGCCTCCAGCCCCATTTTCTGTGATTCTCTTATCACTAATCTCTTTTGTTCTCTTCCACATAACTATTTTTCTTGGGGGCTGTAGCCGTTTCAGGCCTCATATACACATTTCACAGAAGAAGGAGAATATCTCCCCACCCTTCATCCTCATGGCATCATCAAACAAAAATCTGATTGGACTCAGGTCACCTGACCATCCCCGAACCAGGAACTAGAATTACTCAGTTGGTTTAGATTAATCAGAAACCAACCACGCTTTCCTCCTTCTCCCCAGAGATAAAGACTGTGATCCATTCCACTCCACGTACGTAACCATTGGTCCCTGGTTACCATAGGAAGCAGATAAATGACTGCAGAACAAAGCCTGTGCATTGTCCCACGGCTGGTGTGACAAACAAATGTATACAGATGCGTTACAGGTCCTTGTGTGGACACTGATGTCATTTCTTTGGGGTAGATAAGGCAGGAGTGAGATTGCTGGGTCATATGGTGAGTATGTTTACAAGAAACCACCAACAGACTTTCAAAGTGGCTGAAACCCTTTTGTATTCCCACCAGCAAGATGTGTATTCCAGCCACTCTGCATCTTCCCCAGCGCTTGGTGCTTTCAGACTGTTCTTCTGTTTCACTTTTAGCCATTCTAGTGAGCATGCATGGCACCTCACTATGGTTTTAACTTGCATTTCCCTGATAAGTCATGATGCTGAGTATCTTTTCATGTGCTTCTTCCTTGCCAAGCATACATTTTGTTTGGCAAGAGTCTGTTCAAATCTTTGCCCGTTAAAAAAAAATTATTGGAGTATAGTTGATTTACAGTGTTATATTAGTTTCAGGCATACAGCAAAGTGAATCAGTTATACACATACATATATCCACTCTCTTTTTTAGATTCTTTTTCCCATCTTGGCCAGTATAGAATATTGATTAGAGCTCTCTGTGCTGTAAGGCAGCTTATTATTAGTTGTTTATTATATATATGTGTCACTTCTAATCTCCTATTTAATCTTCCCCCACCCCTCATCCCTTGGTTTGTTTTCTACATCATGGCTCTACTTCAGTTTTGTAAATAAGTTCATATGTATCCCCTTCTTTAAGATTTGCCATTTTAAGTGGGGTTTTTACCCTCTTACTCTAAAGTCCAGCGGTCTGTGTACCATGATGCTCGACCATCCTTCTGAGACATTCTATCCAGTTTATTTTATCTTCACATCAGTAAAGACTAGGGCTGTTACAAATGCTTTAAAGTGACTGTGGCATTTGTGTTGGATGCATTTGAGTTTGTAGGAGAGGTCCTTGGAGACCTTTCATCCTGTGGGAGAAAAAGGCAAGGTCACTTCCCTTTCAATGTACAAGGAGCCCAGAACCTTACAGCCATCCCAGAGCCACCCCAAGTAGAAGGTCCATCTTTGGACACACGTGTCTTTCTGGTTGGGATCACGCCCAGATGGATTCCACGGCCCCTGTGCTGCCTATTGTCCAGCCAGGCACCCCCTCTCCCCGACAAGCAGCTGAACCGGGTTGATCGGTGAGTGCAGTAGGGACAGAAGCCCTCTGGCTGGCAGATGCCTGCTTTATCGTTTCTCTTTAAACAAGCATCCTTAGCTGTTAGCCCGTGCCTGGCGCTACTCTCATGCTTGAAACCCCTCTGATCCTCACAAGAACCCTCTGAAGAGGACAGTGTTTTTACGAAAGAGGAAACCGAGGCTCTGAGAGACCGAGTAACCTGTCAGTCACAGAGCCGTTAAGCTGTGAGGAGTTTAGGGCTGCAGGGGTCCTGAAAGCCCAGCAATGGGAGGTTCCCCCTCAAGCCTAGCTCAGAGGCCTGGTGCGTTAAGCTCCCTCCACACCACAGCTGTGCTCCCATTCACAGCTCAGTGCCTCTGCATTCCCACAAAACCTGCCTCGCAAGGAAGCAGAGGGTGTGATCCAGTAAAAAGGGAAAGATCAGGGAATTCCTCCTCACCCCAAATTAGCATAAGTAGCATCTGCTAAACTTCCGCCCTTCTGGGGGATCTGGCACCTTGAGTCCCTCACATCCACTCCTGAGCCCCCTGAAACTGCCAAGTGGCCCCAGGCCCCCTCAGTCTGGGCACCGAGACCCACTTGCCAGCACACAAGCCCTTAGCCCATGAGCAGAGCCCGCACACAGGAGATGTGAAGAAGTGGGGAGTGAAGAAGTCCAGAACGTGAGCAAGTGGTGACCGTGTGCGTGCAGAGTGCCAGGAAGGCCGCTGTGTCTATTCCCGCAGCCCCGTGTCCCCCGAGCGCCCCGCCTGCCCTCCTGTCACCCCACACGCACAGAGCGCTGCAGGGGCTATGACCGAACTGATCAGACTTCATGCTTCTGGTTTGAGCAAATGTGGTTAAAGTGTTCATGGTGGGAGCTGTAGCCAGCCCCCATCGCCTGAGGAGATCTAGAACCACAAGCTTGTCTTTGCACAAAAAAATGTAAACTCGAGGTGTTTGTTTCTTCATATCGTCATCTGTGAATTCAAACCTGTGGTAGTAGTCCGTGGATTGGGTTCAGGGGAAAATGTTTACTATATTCCCTCTTTGGGCAGTACGTCCATTCATTGATTCAGCAAATATTTCTGAGTATCTGCTACGTACCAGGCAGTGTGGTAGGCACTAGAGAGACACCAGTGAAGAAAGGATGGAGTCGGAGCAGGCCATTATCTGTTGGAGTATTGATTATCCAACAGAAATGAAATCAGTAGATAGATGGACAGATGGATGGACGGACTGAAGGAGAGAGGGTTCAAGACTGTCTGACAGTGAACAAGGTGAGAACATGTGTGTCCAGGGGTGGCCGATGCTGTAGAAAAGAAAAACAAAGTAAGGATTGTAGAGAGTGTGGGAAAAAGAGATATTGATTTATAAAGCATTTCCAGGGAAGGTCCCTCTGCAAGCGTTGATAGTTTAATGGAGTGAGAAAACACTACTAAATCCCACTCTATAAAGAAAATGGCACCAAATAAAACTTAAAAAAAATTTTTTTTTTGTAAGACTCTGGTTGCAGGCACTGTTTCAGACATTTGAGTTCCTCTGTGAGCAGAGGAAACACACCAGCCAAGCAGATAGACAGCCGTTGCCTTTGGGACGCTGTAAAAGTTGGGTGGGCTAATCCCACAGGCTAGCGCAAGGAAAGAACAGAGCCAAGGGCAGCAGGAAGAGGTGTGTGCGGTGACCAGCCCCCCTCATCCCAAAGGTGACGATGTGTGTGAAGACACTGCAGAAATGAGGGGAGCTCTTTCCACCAGGAAACCATAGTGGTGCCAGGCTGTGAGTCTCTGAGAGCCCAGCCTCCTTTCCCCTGGTTCCCACTGTGTCCACAGCACCCAGAGGACTGCCCACATGTGGCTGGCGCTCAGTCAATCTTTGATGTATTTACTAAGTGAGCCTTGACACAGAGAAGGGGAGGGTTGATGTATGGATCAGAGATAGCGATCACAAGGCCCCGTAGCCTGACACAAACGTGCCCAGGAACTGTCTGGCCAGTGCCTGGGGCATTAGACGATGAGTGGACATATGTCACCACCTGCCACCGGTGCCCCAATGACAAGCTGGGTTGAGACGGTGGGGACTCTGGACAGAACTTGAGACACAGTCTTGAAACAAAATTATTGGTGTTCTGAGGGTCTCCACTCACTGCCTTTCATGCGCATTCACAAGACACAGAGACGAACAGGGTGGGAAAGGTCCTGGCACTGCTAGAGCTCACAGACCAGCAGGGGACACAGGCAAGGAGCATGGAAGCCAATAAATGGTCAGACTGTAGCGCACAGATGAGCCCTTGAAGGAAATGCCGTGAGCAATGGGACGGGGGGCCTGTAGGGGAGGAGGAGAGCAGCTCTAGGGAAGTGGTCTGGGAAAGTGTCACAAAAGAACGCCAAATGACAAGGCAGCACTGTATGGAGACCTGGGAAGGGAACCCCAGGGAAGGAGTAGTTGGGTGTTCAGACAGGAACAAGTGTGAGGGTCAGAGCAAAGGCCCACTGGGAAGCCTAGTGTGGAGGGGGGAGGGGTGTAGATGGGAGAGAGCTTGACAGGGACGGGTCGTGGTGGGGATTGGGTGCTGTGGGAAGCTATGGGAGGGCTCTAAGCTCTAGAGTAACGTCTGATTAATCCTCTGGCAAAGTTTGCTCTGACGACTCCTTGGAGAAAGGAACCTGATGGTGACAAGATGGTGGTGGGGAAACCAGTGATGAGGCAAGAGCTGAATTCTGGGCACTAAATATAAGAAGATGTGGTTGTTCTATTTAGAATATTTTTGGAGGTGACATCAAGAGGATTTGCTGGTAAATTGAAAATGGTGGGGGGGCGGGGGTGGGCATCAAATGAGATCACTCAGGGAAGAGTCTGGGATTTTTGTCCTGAGTGATGCGCATGAGTCCTGCCTACACATGAGAACAATTAGGTCGTGAGAAATTTGGAGAGTGAGTTTTCAGAGAACAGTCAGCTCGTTATCGAACACATTCTGAAGTCTCCCACAGAGTGTCAGATCCAGAAACTTGGTAGGGTCACTGAGACACATTGTGAGGTGCTTTTTCATTGAAAGTATAGGTGGCTGTCTGTTACTCACCAGGCACTTGGCCTGCAGGCTTCTGTCTTGGAACACCTGCTCAGCCTCCGTGAGCAGCCCCCCAGCTCTTGCACGTGGAGCTCCCACTCCTGTTGGTGTCACTTGTGGGGAAAACCCTCATTAGCTCCTTCTAGGCTCCCAGACACAGGGATGTGCCTGAGTCCTGGACAGCACTGCCCACCTTGTGCCAGCCAGCCCCTGTGAATTTACAGTTGGCCCCGAGGAGTGGCACAGACCTCCAGAAGTAGTGATTTTGCATATGGTGAAGCCAGAACAAAACCGCTGAAATCCATGGCATGTGACCCAGTGTGGCTTGACCCACTGCATTCTCCATCATCTGCTTCCCTCACCCCTTCCCTCTGCCCACCCTCAGTCCAGATGAAGCCGGGTTGTTTCATCAGCTCATACTAGGCTGCAGGTCATGGGGATGTCCAGGATCTCTGAGTTCCTGGCAAGCCATACGAGCCTTCAGATTCATCAGGCAATAGGGACTCGGAGAAGCTGGGTAGGTGACCAGGGTAAATTTTGCTCTTTTGGTTTGGGGGCTTCTTTTAATATATTAAAATTACTTTTCTAGTCTATTCTTGTTTATTCTGACCCATCTCCAATTATTTATGTGAAGTTAGGATTTATTCCCTCCTGAACCTGAATCTCTAAAAGCAAGAAACAGTTGTCATTAACCTTTCCAGATAGTGCATGGACCATCTGGGGCAACAGGGGAGCTCATGTTCTGAAGGCCTGGCTTTGACAAGGGAGTAAGATGGAAGAGTGGTGGGCCTGGGGCTCTCACGCCCTTGACTCAACCAAGGGGATGCTGTCTCCATGGCAACAAGGAGAGCTCATCCTTCCCTGAAGTGGGTATATGTGAGTGCCATTCCCTAGAAAATGAGAAAGAAAACAGCCTCATGGGCTTTATTTGTTTGTGATTCTTCTTCCAAGATCAAGCTATGGCTGCCATTGGGGTGTGGAAAGTTAGAACAGGTTACTCAATGTGGTAGCCAGAGGCTGGGAGACTCAAGCACTGACTGGCTCAGCTGTCAGATAACATCAGAGTCCTGGATTTCATCATGGTCAGCGTACAGTAAACCTTATTTCTCCCCCATCTTGCTCTACCTGTGGCCCCTGCAACGTGCAGCTTCTAAAAACATATGTCCCAGAATCCCCGTGGCATCTTTGCTTTTTTTCCCCCTTTTTGTTTTTTTAACAGTACACAACTTTCTTCTGCTCCCTTTTTTATTTTACTATTTTTCATTTTTAATTAAAAACAGCTTATGTATTAATAGCTAAGACACATTGGGATCTCAACTAAGTTAATACAAAATTATATGTAACTTGTTTTTAATCCTTATATCAAACCCACGGTGTGGGTGTTGTTTTTGTTCATTTTACAGATGAGAAAACAGAGCCCAGAGAGGGAGGTGGAGAAATTTGCCCCGGACCACACATCTAGGAATAGCAGAGTGGGAATCAGAACCAGCCAGATTTGTAGAATTTGCGTCCTTAATCTCTGTGGGACTCTATAAACCAGTGGAGCAAAGCCATGCAGAGGCCCCCGCCCTCCTTGGAGGGTTGTAGAGCTTGTCTCACAGTTGGAAGAAGAAACTGTCCTGGATTGTCAGACAGCTCTTCTCTCTGGTCTAGAGAACCACAAGGATGTCTCCTTTTGGAAACTGAGGCCCTTCTCTGAACTCTGTATATATGTGCCCTGATTATGGAGTATTCTGGGATGTGGTGGGGAACTAAATGGATCCTAAGGCTCTTTCTAGCCTCCGTTCTTAAAATCAGCACAGCATGGCCCCGTGTGCTTCCCTGACACCAAGAGGGGAGGGATTCCCTTCCACTGTCCCATGTCGGCAGCACTGTCCCTGAGGACTTTGTCAGCCCCTCTGCTCTTGTTCTGTAGTCTCTTTTTTAAGAGGAACTTACTCTGTTTCAGGGACAAGAAGGAAAGATTGAGGGGACCACCAGATGAGTTCTCATTCACATAAGAGAAGCAAAGCTGAGGCGTGTCCTGGGTGAAGTGTTCGCTTTCCATCCCGGAATCTTTGGCTGACTTGATTTTGCTTGCATGACCTCTCAAGTCATGTTTTTCCCGCAAAGCTGGGACCAGAGTGGGGGCAGGAACTGCAGCTTTTACCCCAGCAGTGGGTCACCTCCCATCCACTTGCCTCTGCTTGCCCCAGGCTCCAGTCTCCAGACCCTGCCAGCTCCACCTCAACAGACCCCAAATGAGATTTAGAAGGAAAAGGTCCTTGGGAATAAGCACGTCCCTGGCCCTGGTTTGGCTAGGGCTGGGGCTGAAACTCTGTGGGTTTTGGTCTGCATACCCCTGGCCACAGCACAGCATCTACCCATGGACTGTCCCCAACTGCAGAGCCTGGATGCTGGTGCGTGCAGATTTTGCAGTTCTCCAGCTTCAGTGTCCCTGATGTCTCCCTGTTTCCAAAGAAAAGAGCAGTATGGAAGTGGGGTCCATTTTGTAGATATTTCTGAGGTGGTTTGCAGGGTTTCAGTGCTCACATTATCAAGCAAGCTCCATCAGAGATGGAGCCAACAGACTCCATAAATAGTCCAAAATGACTTCATATCTGTGACCAAGTCCTTTAGGGGCCTGAACACCTGTCCGCTCAGCTGGCTGGCTCTTGTCAAACCACTTAGCCAGTATTTGAACACAGGAAATCCTTTTACCATCAGAAGGAAGAAGTTTCCTGGAGCTTGCAGGGTTTGGGTACATGTTTTCCCTTACAGTCTTTTTTTTAATTACTCATTAAGTTGCTTGTTCATTTCACAACCAAGTGTGCTGGCCAGCCTTGGAGCCATGTAGGCGTACAGTCCGAAAAAACTGCTGTGACTTCCTGGGTGCTGGCTACAGCTTGTATTCCTGCTGTGTTCACAAAGCTGGTGCAGAGAAACATTCAGTCTTCACCTCTGTCGTTTCTGGGTTTGCCCTGGGCCACATCCCGCTAGGTCTGTGTAGGGATTTTCAGTGGATTTCCAGAGGGTTCCAGGGAATCCTCTAAGGGCTTCCTTGGTGGCTCAGACAGTAAAGACAGCTACAGTGTGGGAGATCTGGGTTCAATGCCTGGGTCGGGAAGATCCCCTGGAGAAGGGCATGGCAACCCACTCCAGTATTCTTGCCTAGAGAATCCCCATGGACAGAGGAGCCTGGCCAGCTACAGTCCACAGGATCGTGAGGAGTCCGACATGATTAAGAGGCTAAGCACTATCCTATAAAGGGCAGCAGAGGCTTCTACAAGCCCCAGTGGCACCCTGTCGGCTAGCGATTTGCTCCATCAGTGCAAACATCCTAAGTGATAGTTCCGTTGCTCAGGGAGGTGATGTTGACAAACAGGCCCCCTGAGTTCTCCTGTTGACTATGTCTAGTGGAAGGAAGACCAATGATAAATAAGGACCCAGTAAGTCAGCAAGGTAATTTCAGACAGAAGTAGTTTGATGATAGTAAAATGGGGTATCGTCAGTGACCAGCAGGGAGCAAGGGGCTGCAGTGAAGCTGAAACCTGACCGGTATGAGGGAGGAGCCATGTGACGATCCAGAACATTCCAGGCAGAATGCCGGTGAAGGGACCTGCTGGAGAGAGAGCCCAGGGGTGGAGGCAGATCTGGAATGGGCTCCTGAGGCCTGGTGAGGGGTTTGATTCCAAACAGGACCATGTTCTAGGGAAATATTTGGGGGCGTTTTCCCTAGGGAGACATCACAGTGGGTGGAAAGGAGTCAGAAAGCCGGGTGCTACCTGCGATCTCTCCAGGTGTTAGATGCCATGTGCAGACATCTGTAACATCGTCTAGGTATGAGTCTCCACCGCAGCCTGAGTGCAGTGGGGGACTGGCTCAAAACCCCTGGTTGCTGGTCCTGAGGAATTGTACTCCGCCCTGTTATCCTGCCTCCCACCTCCCTGTGACTTCCATTCAGTGTCCCTCCCTTCCCCTCGGCCTCTGTTCCGTTCCCGAGAGGGGATGGATCCTTTAACCTTCGCCTCATTGTCTCATTGCAAATCTCGGCCTTTCCCCTTCATATTCTCAGCATTCCCCTCTTCCCTGTTGGCATCTGGATCAGCTCCTCACTCGAGTATCTGCCTCCCCTACTCCGGGATGGTCGTCCCTCCTGCCTTCACCCACATTGGAGCACTTGGTCTGACCAAGGTTTATGGTATTTCCAGGTCCAAGAGTTAAATTGGGAAGTCCACTTTGAGTGTGGAAACATGGGAGTTGAGTTGAACAGTAAGATGGTTTATTGTGAACGATAGATCGGAATATTTGAAGCTGAGACTGTCTGTAGAGCAGCCACTTTGTCGGTCCACCTTCCACAGTTAAGTAGCCACCTCTTCTGAGTTGTAATTTGCCAGATTTCTAGCAAAGCCATGCTTCCTCTACTTCTGGGACTCTGTCCATGATGCTTAACTGAGTGTCTGCCATACTAGAATTGCACCAAATCCTAGTGCAAGGGGGCAGGCTTTACTGAGAAGAAGGCACTACCGTGCATTTTCTTATTTATTCCTTGTAATAACATTTAGAACCGTTTGGAAAATGAAGATATTTGACAAATGTGATAGCCAGCCCCGAACGTAGCATCCTGTTGACTCCAGGGTCCTGGTATTCAGGCCTTTCTGTCTCCCTCCCACACTGAACAAGCATCGTCCACGTGGTCACCTGCCATGTGACCAAGCTGCTGTAGGCACAGCTCCTCCGACTCCTGTAAGTCATCGCATGGACTGTGGCCCCTATTTAGTAAGACCCTGAGCCAGAGCAACACAGCTGAGCCACTTCCAAATTCCAAACCCTCAGAAACCCTGTGAGATAATGTTTATTGCGTTAAGTTGCTAAACACAGCAATGGATAGCTAATATAGTAAAAGTTACTCCAAATTTGACAGGTGACAAAGCAGGCTCAGAAGTATCAGGGATTTCCAGCAAAATTACCATCAAATTCCAGCAGAGAATCATGCCCCATCCATTTCACAGACCAGTCCAGGCTCTCACCTCTCTACATAGCTGCCTGTGGCATCTGACTTTTGACAGAAGAACGGTATCAGGAAAAAGCAACAGACCACACTGCCCTCATCTCAGTCCTGCAGTGGTCCTCAGCTTGGGGAGCCTGGAGACGGTGTGGAATGAGCAAAGAGAGGCAAGGGGGCAGTGTCACAATTTGTGTGAATTATTTGCCTGAACTGTGCTCACACAGTTCAGCCACAGCTAGCTGATGTTCAAAGACTTTTCACCCTGCTTATTTCTAGTTCTTTTCTCTTATAATTTTTTAAAATCACTGAAGTCCACAGCTTAAATACTCTATTTCCAATTAGGACTTCTACTAAGCTTTCTCCACAAACAGGTCTATTCTCTTCCCCTTCCATCCATCCTTGCTTCCCTCCCTCTCTCTCTCTTTCTATAAAATGTACCCTTGCTGATAGAATTTCATCGCAATATATGAGTTTCAGAAACCTCTGCCATCTGATTCCTGGGATTTGCAGCAATTAATATTCACTGCAGTTAAAAGATGAAGGTTCAGCCCCGCAGGCTGCCATTCACATCATCAGCAGATCTGCTCATCCAGAGGTGTAACGTGTGCTATCTTCTTTGGAGGAGACATTCTTTACAGCAGGGGCTTTCTGACATCTACCTGCGGAGCCTCTGTTTAGTGACTTGATCTTTTAGCATCTTCCCAGCAAAAGACAAACCACCAAATTGTTTAAAGCTTCCATTTCCCCCACAAATCAGTCTGTTGAACTTGCCAAACCAAAGGAAAATGAATGCAATTTAATAGCTTTGAAAGGAAAACAGACATTCTACCTATGGGGCTGCTTTTTTTCCAGCTCCTCCATCCAGTGGAGGCTGGAAGCAGCAGCTAGAAGTTTGGTAGGACTTGAAGGAAGAGGCTGCCCTTCCCCGGCCCTCTTGGTTCTGAACAGCTGTGCTCACTTTCTGAAGCCAGTTCTGACACTCAGCTCGCACCCCTCGACTAAGAGTAGTCTTTTCTAAACCCTGGAATCACCCTTGGGTGAGGCCTTATAATGCCCCACCCACCCACCCAGTATGCTATTTGGCCCTGGTGAGCAATGCAGCAAAAGAAAGTTGGCCAAATTAGGCAGCTTCCTGAGATAAAGCAGGCCCGTGGCGTCATGCCTGTAACCACATGCTAACCTGGAGTGGGGCAGGGGAGAGTGACTGCCCACCTGGGTTCCCCATAAACATGTTGCCCACCCATGTGGGTGGACTTGACTTCTCCTATTTACAGCCTGCTAAGGGCTTAGGGCTCCAGCATGGGGGAGGGTGGCTTATATTGTTCAGCTGAGCTTCTTATAGCAAGGGTGATTCTGATGGAAATTGGTTCAGGCATTGCCCACAGAAGTAATAGCAGTTGGTATTGATTTTATTTTTTATTCTATAGCTCAGTGTTTAAAAATTATTTGGTGCTGAAATGCAGAACACACATTTACTGTAGGGGATTTCAAGCTCCAATAAAGTTTCAAGACCTCTCATTGAATTTAAATCTGAACGACTGCTGGGCAAATAGTATTCATTGGATTTTGCTGAATCAATCTTTAGAGCCCAAGGAAGTATGCTAACTAACCTCCTCTCTGTCCATGAATATAAATAGAAGACATATGTGCATCCCTCACTTGTGGGAGGGAGATCGAAGGAGGCTGAGCATGTAGGACTGAGGGTGTAGAGGAAGAAAGCCAGGGAGGTCACGAGCCACAGGAAAATGACCAGGGTGGGCAGGTGGACTGATGCTGGGGCGGGAGTGGGGTGACTCGTCCACATACATGCTAGTGACTGTCCCACCATGAACAGAACCTCCCTGCAGTGCTTCCAGCCCAGCCCACTTCGGCCATTCCATGGCACATGTGGGCAGTGTGTGGCCAAGCTGGGCTTTATACTCAGTCCACCTGTCGGTCCTGCCCCACTGCCGCCCCTCAGGGCCCTTCACAAATGAATGAAGAGATGCATACATCTGAAGGAGAGAGGGATGTGTCGCCTTGTCCAGATAGTTATCTTCAAGGAAGCCACCAGAAAGCTTATCAGCGCAGAGATACTCTCTGAGAACCTACATCATGAGACTTGGCCTGTTCCCTGCCCCCACGCCCCCGCTGGGACCGATTCTTCAAGCTCCTCAAACTTCAGGGTGCAGATGCACTGAGCTTTTCCTACTTGGCATCCTCTTCTGCCCTGCTTCGCAAAATGCCTTCTTCCTCTTGGATCCCCTCAGTGGGGACATCCCTCCCCAGCTGAGCTGCCCATAGTCCCATCTCCCCTATCCGATATGGGACAGACTCGTCTGATCTCGACTTCAGCCTCCTCTGCCAGGCACCGCACTCTCCATCCCTGGCCCGGGCTGTTCTCGAGTCCTCAAGATTTAGTTTGCAAATGGGCTGCCAGACCATTCCAACCCAGGTCCCAGGGGACAGCCTCCAGTTCAAAGTCTAAACCTTGAACTAAACTCTGCCTATTGACTATTAGTCTGGTTTCTTTAGAGAACAGATGTGTGTATATATATATATCATACATACTATATATGTAAAATCATATTATCATATATGTGTGATTATATATAATCATATATATATATACATAGTTGTATCTATAGATGAGATTTGCCTTGAGAAATTAGCTCACACTGTTATGGAGGCTGACAAGTCCCAGAAGCTACAGGGCAAGTCAGCAAGCTGGAGGCCCCAGGAGAGCTGATGGCATAGGATACTCCAAGTTCAAACACCTGAGAACCCTTTGAGAGCTGTTAGTTAAGTTCCAGTTCAAGTCCTAGTCTGAAGGCAGACCAGTGTCGCCCAAAGTACGCTGAGTGCATTCCTTGGTTTCTGACACCCACAGTTTAAGCCTCAGCCTCACAGGAGACCCTCCATGTCCAGCCCATTGTCCAATCTGATTGAGTCTTCCATCGCAGGAGTACTTGTATCTGTCCTTTCCTTTGTAACTCCATTGATACCAATCTAGTGCAGACCTCCACTCTTGGACACCTGGATCACCAGAGGCCTCTCCCCTCTGACTTTTTCCTCTTTTCCTCAAATCCATTTTCACACTGATTAAACTTCCTGAACCTCCCTTGATCTTGTCTCTTGCCTGCAAGGCCCACCTTCCGTGGTCATTTCCCATTTCTGGCTGGCTTTCACTCATACCACACTTACAGCAGAACTGAACCAACCACTCATTGTGCCGGGCTTTACCTCATTCAAGTGCTTACACATGTGCTCTTCCTCCTGGCTGGAATGCCCTTCCTTATCTCTGTTCACTCCACACCATCTCCCAATTTTGAAAGCATAGTCATTTTTATTCTACAAGTATGTATTAAATGTCACCTCCTACAGGAAGCCTTCCATGGTTTCACCAGGTTGATAATCTCTTCTGCAAACTCCCATAGCAATCTTTTCAGTTTTATTATTCATGTCTGCCAGTGATCATCTCTAATAGACTCCTAAGCCTATCTGTCCAAGCTGATTCTTCTGGTATAAGCTTCTTTGGTGATGGTGGTGTGGGGGTAAGGGTGTCGAGAAAATACATAAAGAAGTGAGTATTAATTAGCAATATGAGGTCTAAATACAAGTTAAGGCAACAAACAACGTGAAGTTACAGGTTGGTCAGTGATTAGTTGCCAAATGAATGGTACAGTTTTCAAGATCCCAATGTGTTTTTCTATGACATGAGTTAAAGTCAGTTCTTTGGTGTCTGCGACTCCTGTTAGTACACACAGTTCTACGAAGAAGCATAACTAAGTCAGTGACTTATTTTTGCTAGTTAGCAACACTTGCTGCATGTTTCTGGTGTGCTTTCATTATCTCTGTAGAATCACCATGTCGCAAGTAGGCTTCAGGAAAGAAGAGTGAGGATATGCTTTCTTTAACGGCACAGAGAGAGAGTACCGTGTACAGTGGAGCCAGGGGTCCTCACTGGTCTCCTCTGGTGTTCATTAACCAAGTCCCTGCTGTGAGCAGTTTGCATGAGGAAGCAAGTTGCCCAAACACACAATATTCACTAATGAGCCAAGCACTGGAAAAAAACTGCCCCTGCCATGCGCCTTTCCATACTCAACAATAGCATCCTTTCCCACCCATTACCTCAGCCTCTGTGTCCAGTTTATGGGGATTTGTTGGGTGTTCTGACATCCCCCCAAAATGCAGGATTCATGAAGCTGCCGTGTTGGAGGATTGCTCACACCTCACTCACAAAGTCGTTAAAATAAATGAAGGTCTCCCTGTGGAGGGAGAAAGTGAGACAAGGATGATGACACGGGCTCTATAATCCTTCCGAAAGAGTGATTCAGAGAGTAAAGGAGACTGCCGTGTGGATTCTGACTAAACTGCCTCCAACTCTGCAGCTGCCTGTGACCTGGCTTCTGTTGACACAGATGAATCCTTGACTTGGATCTCTCTGCTAAGAACCCTGACACCGATAATGAAGAATGAGGCTGAATCCCTAGGAGTGTTCAAGGAAGATCAAATGGTCCTCCTTGGCTCAGGTCAGGCTCTGCACATACAGAGACTCGGAAGATTTGATGAAACCCTCGAATGTTCCCCCAGACTCTCTCTGTGACTTAGGAGAATAGAACATGAAGGTGGGAGTGCACTGCGGTCTGCTGCCCTTCCTCCACGTTATGGGGGAATCACGCTAAGGGACAAGCAGCGCTTGATTCCAGTCCCATTCATTACAGCAAGCAGGGTGGGATTGCTCTTAGAACATCCGTTTTTAGGGAAACATCAGGTCCACAGATTTTATTTTTTAAGACCGAAAAAAACCCCACTTTTTTAACTTCTGCAACTCACTTGAACTAGTTTACATGTAAGCGTCTTTTTTTCTCTGCCAGCTCTCCCCGTGTTTATTCTCTTTTTTTTTTTATTTTTCCTAACCCCAAAGTACAGATTTCCAAAGATGGAATTCTTTTTTCTTGATTTTATTTTAACAAATTTTACTGGAGGATAGTTGCTTTACAATGTTGTGTTATGTTCTGTTATACAGCAAAGTGAGTCAACCATACATACACATTATAGCCCCTCTTTTTTGGATTTCTTTCCCATTTAGGTAACCATAGAGCACTGAGTAATTACCAGTAGGTTCTCATTAGTTACCTGTTTTATACATGAAAGTGGAAGGTGAAAGTCACTCAGTTTTGTCCAACTCTGTGACCCCATGGACTGAACAGTCCATGGAATTCTCCAGGCCAGAATACTGGAGTGGATAGCCTATCCCTTCTCCAGAGGATCTTCCCAACCCATGAGTCTAACCAGGGTCTCCTACATTGCAGGCAGATTCTTTACCAGATGAGCTGAGGGAAGCCGTATGTATTTTATACACAGTAGTGCACATATGCCAGTCTCCCTATTCATCCCATCACCTGCTTGGTATCCATACATTTATTCTCTATGTCTGTGTCGCTATTTCTGCTTTGCAAATGGGTTCATCTGTGTCGTTTTCTAGATTCCACATACATGCCTTAATACATGATATTTGTTTTTCTCTTTCTGACTTACTTCCCTCTGTATGGACTTACATCTCTAAGTCCATCCACATCTCTTGCAAATGGCACAATTTTTTCCCATTGTATGGCTGAGTTCCTGATAGCTCAGTTGATAAAGAATCCACCTGCAGTGCAGGATGGAGTCCCTAGTTTGATTCCTGGGTCAGGAAGATCCACTGGAGAAGGGATAAGCTACACACTCCAGTATGCTTGGGCTTCCCTGGTGGCTCAGCTGGTAAAGAATCCACCTGCAGTGCGGGAGACCTGGGTTCGATCCCTGGGTTGGGACGATCCCCTGGAGAAGAGAAAGGCTACCCATTCCAGAATTCTGGCCTGGAGAATTCCATGGACTGTATAGTCCATGGGGTTGCAAAGAGTCGAACATGACTGAGCAACTTTCACTTTCACTCTCAGTATCCCAGTGTATATATTACCACGTCTTCTTTTATCCATTCCTTTGTCAAAGGACATCTGGGATGCTTCCCTGGTGGCTCAGATGGTAAAGCATCTTGCTTACAATGTGGGAGACCTGGGTTCAATCCCTGGGTTGGGAAGATCCTCTGGAGAAGGAAATGGCAACCCACTCCAGTATTCTTGCCTAGAAAATCCCATGGACAGAGGAGCCTGGTGGGCTACAGTCCACTGGGTTGCAAAGAGTCGGAGACGATTGAGCGACTTCACTTTCACTTTCCATGTCCTGGCTATTATAAATAGTGGTGCAGTGAACACTGGGGTGCATGGGTCTTGTTGAATTATGGTTTTCTCTGGGTATATGCTTTTAAATAATGGGAAAATCTTCTTGCTCTGAAAAAGAACTTTGAGATCAAAAAGCATTTAGTGTAGGAGTCTCTGTATTTGTGGGAACTAGTGGAAGTGGTAACAGTAATGAGCTCTGCGGTGTTTGCCATCAGATTGAACAAGCATCTGTTTGCCTTTTCTATTCTTCAGTGTCCCTGCAGAAGTGTAGGGGTTGGTGAGAGTGGCATCTTGAAAACCGTAAGATTAAAAGTATAATTAAGAGAAGTTAGAGTCACACCGTTGGGAATGAATCCCATCTCCACCATTTGCTACCTGTATGACATTGAACACATTACTTAAGTTATATGTGCCTCAGTTCCCTTGTCTGTGAAATGGGTTCTAGTTTTTACTTGGGAGGTCACTGTAACAGTTACAGGAATGAACATGTGTAAAGCACTTAGAATGATACCAGTACATATTCAAGACCTCTTTCTATGCTCTTGGTCAGGCAGTAGTATCTTTGTTCTAAATTCCCTTCCTTCAGGGCCCAGCTCAAGCCCTTCCTCTCTGAGCAGCGGTCCCTTCGTGCCAAGGACCTGTTGACTCTCCTTCACCAGACGTTGGGCTTCACCCCAGAACCTCGCTCTGGATTCCATTCTGCTTTTCTTCCCCTTTGCACTTCTTTTTTTTTAAAATAGCTTTATTCACGTGCCTTTTATTTCTTGGCTGTGCTGCGTCTTCGTTGCTGCACAGACTTTTCTCTAGGCATGGCAAGCAGGAGCTACTCTCCAGGTGTATCACGCGGGCTTCTCGTTGTGCTGGCCTCTCTTGTTGTGGAGCATAGGCTCTAGGGCACGTGGGCTCAGCCGTGGCAGTTCCCAGGCCCCAGAGCACCAGCTCAGTGGTTGTGGCGCCCAGACCCAGTTGCTCCGTGGCGTCCGGGATCTCCCTGACCAGGGACTGAACCCATGTCTCCTGCATTGACAGGCAGAGTCACCAAGGAAGCCCTCCCCTTTGCACTTCGCTTGTGCTCCTCTGGGTCGCCCAGCCTGGCTGTGGGCTCCGGGAGCACAATGTCGTCCTCTGCCCCTGGGTCCCATCCTGCGCGTGATGCACGCAGGCTCTTGTTAACCAAGGACCAGCTCACATTGTCGAATCAGGAAAGTGCGGTCTGTGGCTCTGAGGCCCCTTGGGCTTCTGACTAAACTGCCTCCAACTCTGCAGCTGCCTGTGACCTGGCTTCTGTTGACACAGATGAATCCTTAACTTGGATCTCTCTGCTAAGAACCCTGACACCGATAATGAAGAATGAGGCTGAATCCCTAGGAGTGTTCAAGGAAGATCAAATGATCTCCTGAGTTAGCATCCAACAACCCAAATTGAAATTTGCTGGGGCGGGGGGGGCGGGGGGGTGTTTGTGTGTATATGTTTTCATTAGTGAATTTGTGTTTGCTCCTCATCCAAGCCATAATCCCCTTTTTAAACCATAATCTTTTAAGCTTTAATCTCACAGATTATGTGGTCTTTAGCTTCATCTTTGAACAGACCTCTATGGGATAGAGGATCTTTCCCACCAAGGGGTTTAATTCCTTTTCCAGCTGCTATTATTATTGTTTGCTGTAGTTTGGTTTATGTTTGGGTTTTGTCTCATTTTTTTTTTTAATCTATCAGGGAGAGATCAAATCAGGGAGAGTCTAGACATTTTAAATGAATTAATGACACGCTGTCACCAGCTGGGTTTTTTGCAAGAAGACACCCACCAAAACAGAGTTCTGGGAACAAGATGTTTTTAGTGACCAATACCTGTGAAGGGAAGGGGGAGGGAGATGAAAGTCAGGCTGCAAAGCAGACTCTCCAAAGCCTCAGCCGACCTGGCAGAGAGTTCTGAAAATAATATGGCCCACTTTGTATAACACTGCATCTCTCAGTTAGTGGATAAGGCCACCCAAGAAGGCCATGACCTTGGGCAAGGCTTCTGTCTGCAGCTGAGGCAGATCAGCCCGGGGAACTGCCAGCTGGAGGTCACCTCACCCCTGGAGCTGAGCAGCAGGTCCTTCCAGTCCTCTGGACAGAGCCACCCAGGACCCGTGAGCATCCACATGCACCTGGTCAGGGGACAGCATGAGGTGAGTTCTTGGAAACACTCTAGCAAGTTCTGTGTCTCTGCAGTTTTCAGGCCCAGGGTCTATTCTGAGATGGCTGACCTAGATATGCCCACTGATGCTGGGACCACCTGAAGAGCAGGCATTTGAGCTAGGAAGGAAGCTTCTGTGTTCAAGTCACCCTAAGAAAATGGGTTCCAGGAAGTGTCTGATTGTTTGGAGGATATTGAAAGGCCTAGGAGCCGTTGAGGTGTTTTGATCATTCAGCACTGAGCTACATCTATAAGGATGCCAGCACCCCTCCACATCACCATCCTCCTGAAGATGGCTTCAGCCAAGGGCCCAAACCTGGCTCTGTCTCAGGCGCCGCTTCTGTAGCTTAGAACTCCCTCCAGGGCATCTTCAAGGAAAGAGGGGAAGGAGAGAGCAAACCACCTCTGCAGGTGCTTCAGACCTCCCACGGTGGGAGAACTGTGGACCAATCACTGCTCTTTCATGCATCCAACAATTATCGAGTGCCTGCTTGGACGGGCCATGCAGGTGGAGCCCATGTCCTCACAGGCCTGACTGGAGGGAATGTGACCCACCCGTCACTACTCTGGATAGCACTCAGGTCAGGTGGATGTGGTCCCAGCCTGCAGAGTTTAGTCTAAAGGGGACAAAGCTCCAAATGAAGCTGATGTCACAAGACTCCTCTACAGCTGATCCTTTGTGCCTCTTGGTCCAGACTCCACGTGCTGATGAGCCATGGGCCTCTAGATTGATTGCAGAGTGCACCTGCTGGGCTTGCTTTGTGCTGTACCTCTGGGCCACCCACAGCCCTGGGCACTTCTGAGTTCCCTGGGACTGTGGCAGCCAAATGTCCAGGTCCTTCTTCCTGCCGCCCTCACCACCAGCCAGTGAGGAGTATAAGCAGCCTCCAATCTCAAAACCTCGGGACTCCAAGATGTCCAGTGGGGCTGGCTTCATCCCTGAGGTCTGTTCTTCTCACCATGGATACCATCCATTACATTTGTTCCAGTCAGATTGGGGAGGACAAATAGGGGTGGAAACCATGCTAGTCTAACAAAGCCTCATGGTGGAGGGCAGTTCGAGGGTCCCCTCTGAGGTCAGAGCTAGGGGCTGTCCTAGGGGTGGTGTGCAAGTCATGGTGGCTTGTCCTGGGGGAGGTGTGCAAGCCATGTAGCTCCTGAACCACCCACATGCCCACCTACTCTCAGCCCCACTGCTGGCCCCGGACACTTGCTGCCTGTATCATAGCAATGTTGTAGAAAGAGAGATTTAATGAAAAGAGTGGTGATGCCCTAGTGAGAACTCCGAACCTGGTTCAGCTGAGGCTGCAGGTTACATAACCGCGGGGTAATGAAGGCAGGGAAGCTCTGAGGGCCATGGGATTTTTCTTTTTGATCTCCAACTTCCAAGGCAGATCCCAGGGAGCTTTAAATCTCCTGTCGTCCTAGTTTAAATGATCTCCTTTCCGGTCTTTTTTTTTTTTTTTTGTCTTTCTTTTACTTCCTCACTTGGAATTGGCTTCTTCTTCTAGCATCTGCACTGGGCATCCTCCTGGAAATGTTCAGGGGAGGAGGCCCAGCCTGTCTTAAAACGCATTGTCCTGGGGTCGCGCTAGGGGTTGGGGGAGTGGCAGTGCAGGGAGGGGACTGGGAAGAGGGTCACTGGGGGAGGTCCCCGGGGGATGCTTTCCCACTTTCCAGCCCCGGGAATGGGCCACCTGGGCCCAGACTCCAGTGTCACCACCACATTCATTTGCTAGGGCCCCCACAACACCGTCCTGCAGGCTGGGGGTCTTAGACAACTGAAAGTGATTTTCTCACAGTTCTGGAGATTGGAAGTCAAAGATCAAGGTGTCTCAGAGCCGGCTTCTTCAAGGCCTCCTCCTCAGCTGGCAGGTGTCTGTCTCCTGAGTCTTCACACGGTCCCCACTTTGTGCATGTCTATGTGCTAATTTCTTATACAGACGTCAGGATTAGGGCCCATCTATCTGACCTCATTTTACCTTCCTCGCCTCCTAAGGGCCCCATCTCCAAACACAGTCACATTCTGAGGTCCTGGGGGTTAAAGCAAAAACACATAAATTGGGGGGACAGAATTCAGCTCATAACAATCATATACTAATTAAGTGATCTTCAGCAAGTAGCTTTTATGCTTCTTGTGCTTCTGCTTCTCATCTGAAAAATGGGCACAGTGATCATGCCAGCCTCACAGAGTCTTTGTGAGGATCAACTGAGTTAATACTTCATGAAATAAGTGTGAATTTGAAGAATGCTGGAAATTGTTACTCCCAAGGGAAGCAGAGCGAATTTTCAATGCACAGCCTTCTCACTTTCATGATTCTTTGGGACGAACCATGCCTGACTCCTTCCTCAGATTCATAAAGGGTCTGTAGTGGGCAGACCCTTTACTTTTAAGAGTGCTTTTACTGTTTAAGAGTGCTCAGTAGTTCCAGTTCCCCCAAACCAAAGTGTAAAGCCATGGTAGGGTGGAAACCCGGGGCAGGCCAGGGCTCCCAGCCACTGCCCAGCTCTTCTTTGTGGCACCACATACCTCCCCACACCACCCACTCCTGCCCACCTGCAGCGGCTTAACCCGTGGCCACACATCCTTTAACTTTCCTGCCATCAACAAATAGAGTCTGGTTGTCTCCTTGACTGTGGGCTCTCTAGGGCTTCCCTTCCAGCAAACACGTGGGGTGGAGGGGACACTGCGTGCCCCCAGACTGGGTCCACAAAGGCGGTAGGGCTCCCCCCTTAGCTCTGTCTCTGTTTCTCGGGACATGGACCTTTGGAGTCCTGAGCTACTGTGGAAGAAGCCAGCTACCCTGGAACTGTCACGCAGGAAAGATGATCCAAGGATGGAGAGGGTTGTCTATGGTCCCCCAGACTCTCTGCCCCAGCTGTTGGGATGTGTCCACCCCAGGAGGCAGATAGGAGAATAAGCAATCTTATTTCATATGATTCCAGTCCCCGATCCACAAGCCACCCCAACCGATGCTGACTAGAATGAAGATGAGCAGGCACTATAGACTCTTGGGGTCTGTGAGCCTAGGAATGGCTGGTTTATGCCCCCATGTTTTAGAGTAACTTGTTAACAGCTGATAACACTGGAGCCCCAACTTACCTCCAATCCAACCATTTTGAGCGGGCTTTGTGGGGTGTTTTTCCCGCCTGCAGCCCATCCCTTGGAGCACTGGGGTATAGATCTATCATAAGAAGTCTATAAGCTGTTCATGTTTGTACCGTGTTGAGTTTATTGAAAACTGGCTGAAGGAACTTGTGTTTATTGTTCAATGACAGTTGATGGTCTTAAAAAACCAATTCTCGTCGTAACTTGTGAATACTAAATTATGGATACAAATTAAATGATAGCAAGGGAAAATCTTAACTCTGACTGGAAGGTTGATCAAAAAGGAAGAGACCGAAGGCATGGAATATCTGTGGGTTTAGGACACTTTTTTCTGCAGGGAGGAAAAAAATCACTTAGGACCCACCAAGAGGTCACAAAGCCATGCCCCCTCCTCGCCAAAAAAAGACCCTCCTTTGCATTTTCAGAGGAACTAGCCTACCTTTTTCCCCTGGTTGACTCACTCCATGACCCCCAACTTCAACTCAGCAACTGGGAGTTCCACCAAAATCTGCCTTGCCCAAGGGTCTCCCAGCCCATCTAGGCTATAATCCTGCAAAGTCACCCAGATTCCTGAAGCAGATCTTTTTATCATCAGGGTAGCTTCCAGAATGTTAGAAATAAGATTAAATGGTGATTCCTTTCCTTTGGGGATAAAAGAAAAGATGAATTGAGGAGTCTTAACAGTCTGTGTGCTGACAGTCCTCTTTGGGGAGAAAGCCCAACAAGATAACGATTGTATTTCAGCATCTCAAGTTCAAAGCTCTTTAAAACCAGCAAGTTCTGCAGTGCTCTGTATTGGGAGACCCTGTAGATGATGAGATTAGGCATTCTTGAGAGAAAGAGACGGGAAGAATAAGAACTGACATCGCTAGAACATTAGCTGTCTGACTTAAAAGCCTTACCACAGGCTGAGGTGCGCCTGAGGGGCAGGCAGCTGCAGGTCTACCCCAGCTGTTGTCGGATGTCACTGGGAACACCTCCCCCCGCCCCAACCAACCCAGCACATTGATGGCGGAAAGCGGACAAGACGCCACCTGCCAGCATATTACCGGATCTTCTGTCTTCTTTGGGCAGAGCAGATGGAATGAGTAATTCATTCACTCCTTCCCTGAGAAATGAGGCCTCTCAATAAGCTCCCATAGTTAACAAGTAATATCTATTAAATGTTCATGATGCCCTGGAGTTGGTCATCACACTGCCATCTAGAATTGTGCTGTCAAGGAAAATAGCCACTAGCCCCTGGTGGCTCAGACAGTAAAGAATCTGCCTGCAATGCAGGAGCCCCAGGTTTGATCCCTGGATTGGGAAGATCCCTTGGAGAAGGGAATGGCTACCCACTTGAGTATTCTTGCCTGAAGAATCCCATGAGCAGAGTAGTCTGGTGGGCTACATGGGGTTGCAAAGAGTTGGACACGACTGAGCAACTAACATTTCTATCATTTGTTCACTTTCCCATTTAAAATTTAACTTAATTTACATTTAAAATTCAGTTCCTCAGCCACACCAGTTAGATTTCCAGTGCTCACTAATGACACGTGGATAGCAGTTACCATGCCAGACAGCAAAGATTCTAGACTGTTTCTATTGCACAGCTGCTCTAGGCCTTAAGCACACACACTGTCTCCATAGCCAGTGCTAGATGGAAAATGGGCCTGTTTGAATGTGATCCAGACATCTGGGGAAGAGCAAGTCTGTGCCTAAGGAGAGAGGCCACACCTGATTCAGCCCAGAAGGCTGTGCTACCTACCAGGTGCTAACCCCTGTTGGCCTGTCACATTCTTGTGTCTCTAGAGAAAGAAAGGGAGCTAAAGTTTACATGTGAAGTGACAGTCGCTCAGTCATGTCCAACTCTTTGTGACCCCATGGACTGTAGCGCACTAGGCTCCTCTGTCCATGGAATTCTCCAGGCAAGAATACTGGAGTGGGTTGCTATGCCCTCCTCCAGGGGATCTTCCCAACCCAGGGATTGAATCCAGGTTTCACCCATTGCAGGCAGATTCTTTAACAGCTGAGCCACCAGGGAAGAGTTTACATAATTCTCTATAAAAGCCCCCCTTTTCTAGTTTTTTTTTTAATTGAAATATAGTTGAGTTACAATGCTGTGCTAATTTCTGTTGTACAACGAAGTGACTCAGTTTACACACATATACATTTTTTATAGTCTTTTCCATTATGGTTTATCACAAGATACTGAATATAGTCCCCTGTGCTTTACAGTAGGACTTCTTTATTTATCCATCCTGTGTGTAATAGTTTGCATCTGCTAATCCCAACCTCCCAAAAGGCCCTTTTTCTGAACTAACCTAACAACTCCTTCTCTTGTCAGGAGGCAGGACAGAGACCTCCCTCAAAAGAGTCAAGGCCTCAATAAATCTATTTTGGGTCTCATATCCTATTAATTTTCTTTAAGAACTTACTTGGTTTTTTAAGGGAAATTTTTTTAAACTTTTCATTTTATATCGGAGTGTAGCCAATTAACAATGTTGTGATAGTTTCAGGTGGACTGCAAAGGGACTCAGCCATACATATACATGTATCTATTCTCCCCCAAACTCCCCTCCCATCCAGGCTGCCACATAACAATGAGCAGAGTTCCCTGTGCTGTTAGGCAGGTCCTTGTTGGCTATCCATGTTAGATACAGCCATGTGTACATGTCCATCCCAGACTCCCTAACCATCCCTTCCCCCTTCATTCCCTCATTAACCATAAAGGAATTTACCTTCCTTGGCTAGACACCGCCACCTCTTGTTTTGAGGCTTCTTTAACTGGCACCTGCCTTTCCACCCCTCTTCTCTCTCTGATGCTTTGATAGGACTCTGCAGTTTGATCTCGTCTTAGCTGCTGAAGAGCCATTTTTCTAAACTCACTCGGTGATTACTGTGCAGGCCATAGGCCCGGAATCCTGGAATCCAGGCCTCGAATGCTGCCTCACTTATCTGAGAAGGAAATTCAAATATGTTTGCTCTGTCAAAGTGAAGCTATGTGTTGGAGTCAGCTATTGCTGTGTAATAAGCAGTCCATAAACCTCAATTGTATGCAATAATAGGCATTTATTTCTTATATATCTGTTCATTCTGGGGCCAAGATTGAGACAGGAGCAGCAGCTACTCAAGGGAAGGTATTCTCACAGTGATGGCAGAAGTGCAACTGATAGGGTAAGAAAATATGCCAGAATTCTAAGCTCAGAACTGGTGAACCACCCCTTTCTGCTCTCATTCCAGTGTCCAAAGGACTTAGAAAGTTCATAGGAAGAACTACAAAGGTATGTGAAATAGAGTGTAGGTCCAGAGTGGAGAATCAGGGCCAATAATTCAGTCTGAGACATGGTGCTAGACCATCCAGATTTTGGAAAGAGGAAGTGAGCACATACTCACTGAATCCTGAGTTAGGTTAGTAAGAAGGATCATTGTTAGGTTGAATCCTGATTCAAGTGGATGAGTTCTGGATGTATCTGTTCTCAATGGCTGTGTAACAAACTATACAAAAAGTTAGTAGCTTGAAACAACAACCACTGTACAAGGCTCATAATTCTGTGGGTCAGCAATTAGAGCTCAGCAAGATGATCCTTCTGGTCTGGGCTGCTCTTGGCTGGGTTTGTTTAGTGTCTCGGGCTGGGAAGGCTGCATCTCACATTCTCCAGCAGGCTGGCTCATGTGCTGGTGGAAGGGCTCCCACTGAGAGCTGAGCTCGAGGTCTCTAGACACCTAGGCTTGGAGCTGGTGCCCCAGAACTTCTGCTGCATCCAATGGCCCAAAACAAGTCAGCCCAGATTGGGGATGGAGGAGGGAATAGATTGCACCTCTTGATGGAAAGAACTTTATGATCTTGGGTCGTCTTGTTTGCAGTTTACCAGATAGACCCAAAATATATATATCCCATGATGGGAAATTAAAATGTAAGGCTTGGTCCCCATCTAAAATCTACGATATATAGTCAAGTTGAGGAACTAAAAGTACAAGTGCGAGTAGAATTCAGAGGAGGATGTGTCTATTTCTTCAGTTTCTCCCTGTCCAGTGGGGGCATCACTGCATGCCCTGTCTTACCTGGTGAGACAAAAGCAAAAATCCAAAAGCATTTGACATTATATAATATACTATAATAGCAGCTAGTCATTATTAAGCCAACATCTCACCAGCAACAGTTCTCTGGGTCTGATCCAAGACCATCTCTGTGAAAGTCCAGCCCTAGCCAGTACCACCTGTCAGGTTTTTTCTAGGGGATAGAGTTGCAGCTGCTCATAACAGCTGTCAACAGCAGCTGTAACCATAACACTAAACCACAAGTTATTACACTTTCATTTTTTCTAGGAGGCAAAGTGACTGCAAACATATATTGTATCCTTTCTTCCCACAGGAGTGTATTTGTTCAAGAACAGTTGGCCACAAGTGAATACAAATAGTAACTCCTTAAAATATATATCTTTTCCATGGAGTCCCAGTTTTCCATTTCATCCCACTGAGAGTTTTAATACAACACTCTCCTACTTCACATTTTTTTAATCTCTTCATCTGGTTCAAATTTCTTTCGGATTGCCCTTTCTCCATATTTGTTGAATTCTATTTTTCTTCTCGTTTATCTGTGGGGATAGTTACTGTAGGGAAGGTTTGTCCACTTTCCATCACTTTGGTCTACCGTAGCTTTGTAGGCTATTGGTGAATTTGTTTCAGTAACAGTTATTGTTTTTAATATTGCTTGGATTTATAAAATATTTCAACTTAGTCTCTTGTGCTTAATCACTTAGTCATGTCTGACTCTTTGTGACCCCACGGACTGTAGCCCTCCAGGCTCCTCTGTCCATGGAATTTTCCAGGCAAGAATACTGGTGTGGGTTACCATTTCCTCCTCCAGAGGATCCTTCTCACCCAGGGATTGAACCTGCAGCTCTTGGGTCTCCTGCATTGGCAGGTGGGTTCTATACCACTAGCACCACCTGGGAAGCCCCTTAGTGCAATAAAAATTCATCAAAATTCAGAATGAAAGGTAAGTTAGTGTTTCCTGAGTACCAACTGCATCCAAGCACTGCAGTAAGACTTGATGTTGCCCTGTTTATCCTCATGACCTTAAAGAGGAGGGTTGTTAAGGAGTTTCTGCTGAGGAAACTGAAACTCAGAACAGTGAAGCACCTTTCCTAAGTTCTAGGAAGAGAGTAAAGAAGAGCAAGAATATTATTTACATCACTTTTCCTGATGGCAAAGCTGTGACATAAGTTATACATAGATTAAGTCAGAAATTGCAGTATTTTTCTCAAAACCATCCACTTTCGTACTTGGTTTATAGCAAGTGACCCAAAAATGGATGTTTAATTGAACAGAACCAAATCTATCTTTAGGGTACCAGGGCAATGTATATCAAGAGGAAGTGATTATTTTTTGGTCTTATACTCCTGGGTTCTGATTCCAAAGGAAATAATGAGTTGGGTTGCCCAAAAAGTTGTTTGTGCTGGTAACGGAGCTGGGTCCGTCCTACATGCCACAACTGAGGATCCCACGTGCCGCAACTAAGACCCAGCAGAGCCAAGTAAATTTCCTTAAAAATAGATAAAGGAATGACGCATTGTAAGATGCAAGGACGAGAAGACTAAATCATTCCTGGCCCATATTATATTAATTGTTCCACTAAGTTAGCAGTGAATGGAACCCCAGGGTACCTTCAAGTGGGAAGAATGTTCAGTTGAGGGATTTGTGAGGTATTTAACCATCACATTCTCTGAACAAGTATAAACACTGGGTAATGATAAGTGACAGGATTTCATAAGGAGACATGGATTCACACAGGTAGAAGCAAATGTGAAGTAAGTTTAAAGGAAATTTTCATCAGCTGCCAAGTTAAACAGATACCTTCAGGAAATAGCTGCAAACATGTTCATATGACTGATGAGTAGAGAGAGACCATCAGAATAACAGTAGCAAGTTGCTGGAACAGAAGGCCCAGGAACTCCTTGCCCCACGGAGACACCGATTTGACAACAATAATACGGACCAGATGTATGGGCCATACATTGCCTGTGTGAGAGCTTCAAAAACCAGTTGAAAGGTCACAGCACCCTAGGTGAGTTACAGTGCCAAAAGAGGTGCCCTGGGGCAAGTGGGAAAGTCCATCGCATTTAACCTCCCATGCTCCGTCCCCTCCCAGCAGAGTGCAACCTAATCAGGAGAAAACTCGCCCGTCTGGCTGCTTCTCCCTCTGGAGGGAAGAGAAAGGTGGAACGCACGTCCAGCGTGCTGCCCAGGGGATCAGTTTCTGTCTTGCCTGACCCTGATCACTAGCAGGGAAACCGGTAGCAACCTTGGGTGCCTGGGGGCCACTGAGAAGGAAGGTGAACCCCCACTCCCCTCGACTTGCCAGAGCTGGTGCTCTGAGCCGGCAGTATCACAAACAGACACAAAGGGGCGCTCATGAGTAGAAACAGCGCATTTCCTCAGTCGGGAAATTATTACACATAGGAGCCTTAAAGAAGTGATCCCAGGAAAGGTTTGAGAAATCTATAGACTCTCTAACTGGGCTAATTGGACACGATTATCCGCTGGATCGTGGAAAAAGCAAGAGAGTACCAGAAAAACATCTATTTCTGCTTTATTGACTATGCCAAAGCCTTTGACTGTGTGGATCACAATAAACTGTGGAAAATTCTGAGAGATGGGAATACCAGACCACCTGACCTGCCTCTTGAGAAATCTGTATGGAGGCCAGGAAGCAACAGTTAGAACTGGACATGGAACAACAGACTGGTTCCAAATAGGAAAAGGAGTACATCAAGGCTGTATATTGTCACCCTGCTTATTTAACTTACACACAGAGTACATCATGAGAAACACTGGACTGGAAGAAACACAAGCTGGAATCAAGATTGCCGGGAGAAATATCAATAACCTCAGATATGCCGATGACACCACCCTTATGGCAGAAAATGAAGAAGAACTAAAAAGCCTCTTGATGAAGTGAAAGAGGAGTGTGAAAAAGTTGGCTTAAAGCTCAACATTCAGAAAATTAAGATCATGGCATCCAGTCCCATCACTCCATGGGAAATAGATGGGGAAACAGTGGAAACAGTGTCAGACTTTATTTTGGGGGGCTCCAAAATCACTGCAGATGGTGACTGCAGCCATAAAATTAAAAGACACTCACTCCTTGGAAGAAAAGTTATGACCAACCTAGATAGCATATTCAAAAGCAGAGACATTACTTTGCTGACTAAGGTCCGTCTAGTCAAGGCTATGGTTTTTCCAGTAGTCATGTATGGATGTGAGAGTTGGACTGTGAAGAAGGCTGAGCGCCGAAGAATTGATGCTTTTGAACTGTGGTGTTGGAGAAGACTCTTGAGAGTCCCTTGGACTGCAAGGAGATCCAACCAGTCCATTCTGAAGGAGCTCAGCCCTGGGATTTCTTTGGAAGGAATGATGCTAAAGCTGAAACTCCAGTACTTTGACCACCTCATGCGAAGAGTTGACTCATTGGAAAAGACTTTGATGCTGGGAGGGATTGGGGGGCAAGAGGAGAAGGGGACGACAGAGGATGAGATGGCTGGATGGCATCACTGACTTGATGAACGCGAGCCTGTGTGAACTCCGAGAGTTGGTGATGGACAGGAGGGCCTGGCGATTCATGAGGTCACAAAGAGTCGGACACGACTGAGCGACTGAACTGAACTGAACTGATCCCCTGAATAAGAACAATCTATAAAGCCTGAGAAAAGTGTCTATTTTCTTCAGATGCCCAAATCTCAACAGAAGATTGAAAGGCATACAAAGAAACATGGAAACATGGACACATCATAGAACTAAAATAAACCTCCAGAACATGACCCTAAAGAAAGGGAGACCTATGGACTGTCTGATGGAAGATTCCAAATAACTATCATGAAGATGCTGAGTGGACTGAGAGAGAAAACAGATAGCTAGATGAAATCCAGTAAACACGGTATGAACAAAAGGAATATATCAACAAAGAGAGATAAACTATTAAAAAGAATCAAACAGAAATTCTATAGCTGAGGAATAAAGTAACCGAATGGAAAGATTCACAGCAGGAATGTTTCGGATAAGCCAAGATACAGCAACTCTTCTCTTTCTAAATTACATTTTCAATTTTATAGAGTCCTAAGGCCTCTTGCCTGTCCTTCTGCCCCGTCTTGATAATCAGGAAGAGCAGAGGAAATAAATGTGGTAGAAACCTCATGCTGAGTACTTTCACGTTAGTGGGATTTGTGGAGAGGGAGGGTAGGTTGGAATTATGGGCTTAAAGAAGGATTTTGCAATTATCTTTCATTCTGTTATAATTAGGAAGCCTCTCTGTGGGCAGTGCAGGGACCGTGTGACCACACTTTGGTCTCAGAATTCAGTGGTACAGCATTCTTGAGGACCAGAAATATGTGCCGAGTTTCTATAAATCTGGACTGTGGGTGCTGAGATGACCCACACAGCCCCCACCCTCAGCCATGTTGAGACTTCTCTGTGCATCTACAGGAACTCATGCAAGAGTTAAAAGCGTGAACGTGGCTGAGCCTGGAGGACTTTGTGCTCAGTGAAATAAGCCGGACACAAAGGGATAGACCTTGTATGATCCCACTTAACTCAAGTACCCGGAGTGGTCAGATTCACGCAGAGAAGGTGGAAGGGTGGTTGCCAGGAGCTGGGGGAGGGAATGAGGAGTTAATGTTTAATGGATACAGAGATTAAGTTTGCAGAGATGAAAAAAGTTCTGAAGATGGATGGTGGTGAGGGTTGCACAAAAACATTTTTTTTTTTACTATTTCAATAACTTTAAATTGATAAAGAGTCTATTCATTTACAAAATTCACTAATTCCATTCATTTGTTTAACAGCTAGGATTCAAAGTGTTAAAGATTTGAGGTACCCAAGTGGAACCAAACACTAAGTAATCATTTTAAGTGCCATTTCCAAAGAATGTGCCCCATGTTTCAAAATTATTGTTTGTAGCCTTCAAATGATGATACTAACATCCTACTAATGACCACATTATTCACTAATGTCACTGAACTGTACACTTAATAATGGTGAAGATAGTAAGTCTTATATCATGTATATTACCCCCAAAACAGAGTGTAAAAAAAACGCAAGCAATATGGGATTCAGACTCTGTCAAATACGGACCTGAGTCTGCCTCCTCCAGCTGTGGACCTCGGGAAGTCCCTCTGCTGTTCTAGCCTCTGTTTGCCTCTCTGTAAAATGGGACTGACCATGACCTCTGCCCAGGATTGTTGGGAGAGACGGAAGATGAGACAGGTTCATTAGACACCCACTCTGCAGGCACCCCTTGGATGTAGGGCTGTGGGGCGCCACTGACCTAAGGAAAGCAGAATGTTTATATGTCAGGAAAAGAATTTGAACTGCACTCTGATTTGAACCTTGCTGGGTATGAAATCGGTTGAGTTTCAGCCCCTCTGGGCACCTGGAACGTCAAGGTTGTCATTGAGGTTCACACTAGGACAGGTGTACTCATTTCCTACCAACACTGTCAAAAATTCCACAAACTTATGGCTTCAAACAGCACAAGTTGATTTTCTGAGAGTCCTGGAGGTCAGAAGTCTAAAGCTAGAGCATCAGTAGGGCTGTGTTTCTTCTGGAAGCTACAGAAGAGAACCCGATTCATCTCGTTTGGCTTCTGGAGGCACCGGCATTCCTTGGCTCAGGGCCCCTTCCTTGTGCCACTCCAGCCCCTTGTTTCTGTCCGCACATCTCCTGCGACTCCCTCTGATTCTCTGCCTGCCACACAGGAGTTTGTCTTCACGGTGAGCTGTAAGCTCCACAAGGTAGGGACCTGCCTTTCCTCTTATTTTTTCTCTTGAGGCAAAAACAGTGTTTTCTATAATGCTTGCAAGCCTGGGCTTTGGAAACGGTCAGCTGGCTCCACTGCTGGGCCCCAAGGTTAGCAGGCGGCCGTGATCCTCGGTTTCTCACGTCTGTAAAATGGAGACATTATGTAGCCCTGCATGAGCCAGCCGGGGCTGTCTTGACAGAGCATCACTCACTAGGGGGCTTGGACCACAGAAATTTGAAGTCTGAGATGCAGGGGTTGGCAGGATTTGTCTATTCTGAGGTCTCTCTTCTCGTCTGGTGGCCGTTTTCCTCCTGTGTCTTCATGTGGCCCTCCACCCTCTGTATAATTTGGGTCCGGAGGATACCACTTCCAGGTGGCTCAGACAGTAAAGTATCTGCCTGCAATGCAGGAGACCCGGGAGTTCGATCCATGGGTCAGGTTGGGAAGATCCCCTGGAGAAGGAAATGGCAACCCACTCCAGTATTCTTGCCTGGAGAATCCCATGGACAGAGGAATCTGGTGGGCTAAAGTTCATAGGGTCGAAAAGAGTCGGACACGACTAAGCAACTTTCACTTCCTCTTCTTATAAGACTCTAGTCAATGTGGCTTAGAGCCCACCATGCTGCTGCTGCTGCTGCTGCTGCTGCGTCGCTTCAGTTGTGTCTGACTCTGTGCGACCCCATAGATGGCAGCCCACCCGTAGGAACCTCTTTTTAACAGAATCACCTCTTTAAAGGCCCCAGGTCCTAAGGTCCTGGGAGTTAGGGCTACAAAAAATATGAATCTGAAAGGGACATAATCAAGCCCCTAGCATCCACCCTGTGCAGGAATGAAATGAACTAAAGCCTGTAGAGAAAAGTCATTCGTTTGGTGCCTGGCACATGTAAATATTCGATAAAAGGCCACTGCCGCTGCCCTTCTTTTTTAAGGAAGTTAGCCAATACTCCCTCCTACCCCTTTCTATATCTGCCATGAAATAGTTCATATGTTTAGAAGAGGAACAAATGCTCCGTATGCTTTCCATTTCCTTTGGATTTCCCCAGCCAGTGGTTATCTTTTACACTCGTGGCCAGGCCTAAGTGCTGAGACATTGCCAGTCGAAAGCAATGCCTGTTGTTTTCTCCCCATGGGTGGAATTTATATGCTGCACAAGGAGGCTGCTTATCTCTTTGAAATGCTCATTATCAAGTATGCCTGACTCACCTTCCTCAGCGCAGCAGTGCTGACTGGCTTTGGTTTTCATAGACCACTGTTTTTTCATTTAACATTTATTTATTTATTTTAGTTTATTATTAATTTATTTATTTGGTCTTAGTTGTGGCAAATGGGGTCTTCGTTGCAGCATGCAGGCTCTAGGTCCCTGACCAGGGATCAAATCCAGGCCCCCTGCATTGGGAGCACTGAGTCTCAGTCACTGGACCACAGGGAAGTCTCTATAGATCGCTTTTGCTTTGGTTGGCTTGTGCCCTCTGACTCCTGGGATTTAGAGTCGTGTCGTTTGTAGGAAAAGGGAGAAAGTCAGTCTTGCTTTGACAGATCCCAGCTGCCGGGCTGCACCAGAATTCTGCTGGGGAGACCCTTGTCCCTCTAAGGAGGAAACGAAGGGCTTTTCAGTGTGGATGCAGATAACACAGGCCCAGCCCTCTTAATCAGCTTCCATGTCAGCTCTTTCAGAATGCCGGAAGTGATGACCGCATCAGCCCTCCCAGATCCTCATCTGGATCAAAAGACATGCCAAAGTGGTCAGAGCAGCTTTGGTCACCAGACCTCAAAACATCCCAAACACCCCTCAGCAGATAAACGGATAAACAACGGGAATAGTGATCAGCAATAAAAAGGAACAAAGCCTTGACACACACGACACAGATGAGGCTGTTTGTAGGTTAGGCCCGTAGCCCCAGCTGGGAATCCAGCTGACAGCCGGCATCAGCCACCAGCCACACCGCTGAACAAAGCTTCCGAGGATTCCAGCCCTCACCTTTGAGTCTCTCTAGCCAAAAGTGAGACGCAGCAATTGCACACTTCTTGTTTTATGCTGATGTGACTCTCAAAGCAAGTTTTTATTATAAATCTAAAAGAGATGTTAAAACAGAACTACTTTATAAGCAGAGTTGTGGATGCCAACACTGCTAGTGTGGGGCTCTGAAATGGTCATAAGGAATACATAAAATCTGTTATTGTTTCTCAAAATCTCTTACATACTGGCAGGGTTTCCTTCTGCATTGTAGGGGACAGGGGATGGCTGATAGTTTCTCATTTCTGATTATCTGGACATACCTCAGACTAACAGGTGGTTGCAGGCTGGGCCAGTGGTCTCAACCCCTGCCAGATGTTAGGAATCACCTGGGAAGCTTTGAGAAATCCCAACGGCCCAGCCAGAGCCTGAATCCACTAACTCAGCATCTCTTGGGGTGGAACCTAGGCATCAGTGTTTCCTAAAGCTTCCAAGAGATTCCAGTGTGCAGCTCTGATTCGAAAGGTCTGGGGTAGAAAAAAAAAAGAAGGGACCTTCCTGGTGGTTCAGTGGTTAGGGCCCCCATTGCTAGGACCTGGGTTCTATCCCTGGTTGGGGAACTAACATCCCCTAAGCTGTGTAGTGCAAAAAAAGAAAAAGATAAAGTCTGACATGGGCTTGGGAATCCATTGTCAGATTCAGGTCACTCTTAGGATCAGCTAAGTTGAGTAACCTTGGCAAAGGTGTGACCATGTGGGCTCTTGAATTCAGACCTGGTCAAAATATGGCTTGGTCACTTTCAAACTGTGAACCTTGGGTAGGTTATGTAGCCTCGGTTGACTCATCTGTAAAATGGGATGAGTAAACGATTGGAAAGGAAAGGCAAGAGAAGTGCGGTGTGCGGTATCTGGCCCATAAGAACCAATTTTTAAACGTTGGCTATTAAGGAAGGGGCTGCATCTCAGGCCATGACCTCCTGGGAAACACTTACTATCGGGTCCCTGAAGGCCCCAGATCTTCAGAGGGGCGTTTTCTTTCCTGAGAGGTGAGACAGGGTGCTCCAGGTAAAGCCATTGTGTTCCTGATGCCTCCACGCACAACGTTCCTCTCATCCCCAAATCTTAGCGCCTCCGAGGTTTTTGTGCGGATCCTTAACACGCTGCTGAGGGACTGATGCAGGTAAAAATGATTGTTCCAGGTGGAGAATTGAACGTTGGAGGAGCACAGGCCCCTGTTCCCGCACCACACGTGGAGGATGAGGCTGGGAGACTGGGAGACTGCTCAGGCCTGCGGGCCAGGGGGTGGGCCGAGTAGGAGATGGAGAGGAGGCACAGGTGGAGGGGTGAGACCCCCACGCCCTTCCCTCCCCACGTCTCAATTTTCTTCAAACCAGATAACACCACATTCTTACTGTTGTACCTTCCACGCTGCACTTTGATTCCACACCTGAGCCTCTGAACCGCTAGGGCACTAAGTACTCCCCCTTTACGTGGTCATCTACAAAGTGAAATTAACACAGATACTTAGATAACCTCTCCCCTCGATTTGGCTAGAAGCTGCCAGCTCTTTGGGGAAGGGGCTTTGTCGGCTGGCAGGTGTGACTGGCTGCCACAGCCTCTGCTTCACTGCTAAATGCAAATCAAGGCTGGGTGTATTTTGGTGTTACCGTGTATTAATCCTCAAGATCTTTAATACAGGGGAAACGATCTGCCAAGCATCCATTAAAGAACGGTTCCTGGGTTCAGTCTGCCGTGGCTGCAGGATTGATTCATGGGCGTCACCTGTTCTCTCCACCGTGAGTCACAGAAGTTACTTAAAATACGTTGCCTGACGCATCGACTGGGGCTGCATGAGCCACATAGACTAGCAGCCAGTATTTGTTAGTACGAAAATGTCACTGCACACCCCCGAGATCAGAATGTGACCGTTTCCACACCCGAGGGGCAAGTGCTTCCTTTCCAACCTGGCTCTCCCACGGGGGGCAGCCACCCACCTTCCCTCTGGAGATGTCACAAGTCGGGTTAGTTCCTGAGATGATGCAAGTCCCATTCTGTGTCAAGCAGGGGGTAGACATCTTCGCTTTGAAGAACGCTGTACACATTTCCTCTCCTCTGTAACTTGATGATGCAGAGACATGTGGCTCCTTCCAGGTGTGAAATAGACCCTTCTAAGTCCATACCCAAGCCTGTGGACTGGAAAGGAGCCGGCCCTCCTGTTTTTCCATCCTTTTGGTTTCAGCATTTTAATTTTCAGAGAGACCAGAGGGAAATAGGACATCTTCCCCACTGTGCTTCCACTACTGGTTTCTGACAGCATGGAGAGCATCATGTAATGGAAACACTAATGGCTAATAACGCAATCGTGTGCTATAGCCAGCTTCTTACTTCGAGAAGCTTCAGCTCAAATACATGGTCTTGAAGTGAAGTGAAAGTTGCTCAGTCGTGTCTGACTCTTGGCAACCCCTCCAGGCCAGAATACTGGAGTGGGTAGCTTCCCCCTCTTCAGGGAATCTTCCCAACCCAGGGATCAAACCCAGGTCTCCCACATTGCAGGTGGATTCTTTACCAGCTGAGTCACCAGGGAAACCCATCCCTGATCTTAGCTGTCTTATTTCTGAACTCGCATGATACATATTAACTTCGTTTTCCATCAACACTTCCAGAGCAGGCAATGGCAACCCACTCCAGTACTCTTGCCTGGAAAATCCTATGGGTGGAGGACCCTGGTAGGCTGCCGTCTGTGGGGTCACACAGAGTCAGACACGACTGAAGTGACTTAGCAGCAGCAGCAGCCATCAACACTTCAAATGCAGAGAAGCCCCACTGCCCTTTGGAGACCTCAGTCCCATGGGGATGCGTTACAGATCAAGAGAGTAAAATGATCACTCAAGCCCAGACATTGTCCTTTTAGGCTTCATAATTGATAAAATGAGGAAATACTTGCCTCTGATGTGTACCTGTCTCCTAACCCAAATGATATAAATTTAAAAATAAATAAATTCACTGTGCTTTAAAGTTCTTTATACTGTCTTTTTAGTAGATCAAGTAGGAAAAACTTGGAAGAGAGCAGGAATTTTCTGGCCTGGTTCTTCACTGTACAAAAGGGTGGTTTCCCAGCACCTTTTCTGAAAATTATACTATTTATTTATTTTTGGCTGTGCTGGGTCTTCATTGCTGCAAGGGCTTTCTCTTAGCTGTGGTGCACAAGCTTCTCACTGTGGTGGTTCCTATGGACCTATTTATTCTTTTTCAGAATTTTTTTTCCCTTGTAGGTTGTTAGAAAATATTGACCTTAGTCCCCTGTGCTATACAGTGGGTCCTTGTTGGCTATCTGTTTTATATATGTTAACATATCTATTAATCCAAAAATCCTAATTTATCCCTCCCTCCTCTTTCCCCGTTGGTTACCCTAAATCTGTTTTTCATGTCTGTGGATCTAGGTCTGCCTTGCCAGTCAGTTCATTTGTGTTGCATTTTTAGATTCCACATATAAGCAATATCGTGTGATACTTCACTCCTGCATGTATATCTAGAGGAAACTATAATCTGAAAAGACGCATGCACCGCTATGTTCCCTGCAACAATATCTACAACAGCCAGGACATGGAAGCAACCTAAGTGTCAACTGGCAGATGAATGGATAAAAAAGCTGTGATGTGTATAGACAATGGGTTGTGTTTTTGAGCTTACAAGTGTATGTGTGTGTGAATGCTAACTCGGATTATTGGATCATTGTGTAAATCCATGGTTAGGGTTAAAGCAGACACTGTAGGTGTCCCCTCCCATGACCCCTCATCCTCACCTTTTGAGTTCCCACTGGCCTGACTTCCCCATGCCAGAGCCTGCATTCTTCTATCTGAGGGCTCTTCTTGGCCAGGGAATGAACATTCTGGTTGCAGCCCTCAAGCAGTGACTGGTGGAAGTAGGTGGATAAATACCCCAGCTCACTCTCCCCTTGGAGGAGATAGGTAAGAGGCTTGCTCTCCAGGATCCCTCAGAGCACCCCACCAGGATCATGCCCCACCAGGATAGCACCTGCCCCCAGGATAGCGCCCCACCAGGATTTCACCCCAGTCACTTGCTGCTGTGTCTTTATCTTTTCATTACCTGCCTCACTTTCCCCAACAGTGTTTCGTAGAATCACTTCCCAAATAAAGTATATGCACTCAAATCTTGCCCTGGACTCTGATTCTGGGTGAATCTAAGAAAACACATCTGATGATTTGAAATTACCCTAAATGCCCTTCTTTTATAGGCAAACTCATATAGTCCCTAGTGCTGGCGCGACAATGCCTGGCAGTGAGCACAGGCCCCACGCCTGTTCCCAGGAGCACATGCCCGCACAGTCCTTCCTTAGGGTGGCTCGTCTCCCCGAGAATGCTGATGTATGCGAGAACACTCTGAGCTACCAAGTTCTGAAGGCTTAGCAGGCCGCATTTACATCCAACATAAGAGCTCCTGCACCTAATGTTCTAAATGATTGGGAAGTTCGGATCGTTACAGCATCCCTGGTGGTTGTTCGGTTCGGTCAATGCAGAGTCGTCAGGAGACTGCTATATGCCTGCATGGTCCCAACGTGGCCTGATCTTTATTTAAATATGTCTCCAATAGCAGCTTTTTCACTTGTCATTTGTTTTCCTTACAGGAAACTAGAACTCAGAGTGGGTTTTCTTAGGGAAAATGTAAAATTTTAAATATGAATTCATTTTCTGTTCCTGTTTGCAAAGAGTAGTAAGAGGACATTCATAGTATTATTTTGCAGTTTATTATTGTCTTTTTATATGGCCTGACTCTGACTGTCCATTCTTAGTAGAAAATTTCCAGAAAGCAGGAGCCATTTGTATTTAGGTGACTTTTCCCAGGACTGAAGCATTTTGAACGTGTACTTGAATAATGAACAGACAGTAGTGTCAAGACCTGCCCCTCACCTGCTCTGACCTCCAGCACTATTGGAGGCCCTCAGACCATGTGAGGGACACCCTAGAACCCCAGCCTTCCTCCAAATCTCCTGGCTGTCTTGCCTGAAATAAAAATTGGCTGTGGGAACTGTGTCAGCTCAAAAGCTTGGAACAAGACTCATGTTATGATTTTCAAATCCCTTTTCCATGAAATTTGTGTGAAATAACAACATTTCTCTGAAATGATAGCAATGTTATGTTTATGCCATATAACTGTTATGGTGTTCTGCCTGCTTAAACGGGTTTTTAAAAAGGCAAAGTGTTCATGAGTTGAGGATATTCATTCTTTTTAAAATGTGTCCACAATGTCAAATCCCATTTTCCATAAAGGAAAAAATATTAAATTGTATTTTATATGCCATCGATCCACATGTATGACATGCATGTATTACCATATATGTCAATAGATATATAGAGATTTGCAATACAAATCCATGCACAGAAAATATATAGTTCTATCATAAACAATTAATTTTAACTCCCTAGCAGGAGTCAGAATTCCAAATGATCACTCAGTATTTGAATACAGGAGGAGGTGTTTTCCTCTGTTTTAGAAGTGTGTTGTGTTTTTTTTTTTCTTTTCGCCTCATGCCACTCTGAAATTAAATGAAATTTTAAGAAGGAAACTGAAGCTGCATATTCAATAGAAGAAGTGCAAAATGCACTCCAGAAATAGAAGAGAAATATCAAGATGCAATTCCAGCTGGGAGGGATTCCTAGAGCGGAAGGGGAAGGACAGAGCCTCTGGCTTTAATTTACAGAGGAGTCTGCCAGTGATGACCTCTTAGAGTTCTCGCCGTCTGTATTATTGATTAATGAGGTCAAGGACAGCGTCACTTACTGCTGACTTTCTCTGGGGACCCGTGTTCACTCTGCAGAGTGTCCGGAAGATGCTGTCTGCCGGCAGATGCCAAAGAGCCTCCCATGTTGAAGCAAGGGTGCTGACAGATCCCTCTGTGCCCACGGGTGCATTCGGGATCTAAGTCAGATGGTGCTGGCTTCTGTCTAGAGATAAAAGGCCCTCCACCGAGAAGCGGAGAGACTGGCTTGGACCCAAACATCAGTGTATCTATGTCTGTGGAAAAGCTAACACTTCCATCACCAAACAATGAGCTGTGTTGGTATTAAAACAAAAAAGAGAAGAAGAAGGGAAACATAAACTACTTAAGCGGAATAGTTTCCGAGTTTCCTCTTTCCCTCCTGGGATATGTCCATAGCACGCCCATAGCCCTGTCTGCAGTTCTCTGGGTCACTCCTTCTGCCTTGATTTCTTGCTCGGGCTGTCTTTAAAGCATGGTATTTTTATATTGAGCTGTGAGTGTGTGAAAGTGTTTTAGTTGCTCATTCGTGTCCAACTCTTTGCACCTCTATGGACTGTAAGCCAACCAGGCTCCTCTCTGTCCATGGAATTCTGCAGGCAAGAATACTGGAGTGGGTAGCCATTTCTTCCTCTAGGGGATCTTCCTGACCAGGGATTGAAGCCAGGTATCCCGCACTATGGGCAGATTCTTTACCATCTGAGCCACCTGGGAATCTGTGATCACTGCTTTTTGGTCTGTCACCAAATGCCCCTGCCCAATGGCTTGAGGTCATGGAGAAAAGAAGGCCTCCACGGGGGATGTCAGAGATGGGTGTCTGCTTCCACCCTGCCTCTGTTTACTCGCAGTAGCATAGTGTGTGGGGTCAGGCCCATGAGATCCAAGCTTTCGGGTTCAGATCCCAGCCCTCATCCCACTGCTAGCTGTACCAGTGTGTTCAAGACTTCAACTTGGCCATGCCCACACTGCCAGCCAGTGAGGGTGGCAGTCCCCACCTTATTGGTTGCTGTAGGACTGAATGAAATAAACCTTCCAGGCCCTCTTGTTTGCAGGAGGTGTCAGATAAGTCTTTCTTTTTTTTTTTTTTTTTTCAGATAAGTCTTTCTTATTGTGGCGAGTAGTGGTCACAGAAGAGGAAAGTAGAGGACCCCAGGGCATGGTCACAGCTTTCACTATAGATGCTGCTTTAATGCCCCCGAGACGGTGGGGATTCTTCTCTGGTTGACTTCTTTCTTGTCCTCCAGTTCATTGCTTCTGCAGAAAGAAAATCAGTTTTGCCAAAACAGACTCACAGACATAGGAAACAAACTTGTGGTTACCAAAGGGGAAAGGGGACGGGGGAGGGATAAATTAGGAATTTGAGATGAACATATACACACTATTTGTATGACACAGGTAACAAGGACCTACTGTGTAGCACAGGGAACTACATTCAATATCTTGTAATAACCTGTAATGAAAAAGAATCGGAAAAAAAATATATATATATATAACTGAATCACTTCACTGTATACCTGAAACATTGTAAATCAACTATATTTCATTTTTTTAATTTAATAAATAAAAATTTTTAATTGGTCTTGGTAATTGTAGGCTTTGAGTCTAGAGCTGAAACGTGGAGGTGGTCGATGCATTAAACACTCTTCTATTTATAAAGAGATACAGTAGATCAGTATCCAGGCAAATCTGACATTTAGACCTGATGGGATATGTGTTTCTTAGAGCAGTAAATCTAAATGGATAACTTGCATTACACTTGCTCACTTTTATTTTAGTTTTTATTTTCATTGAAGTTATACACACAGAGCTTAAAGAGGCAACCAGTTCCAGGTGGCTTCCTCCTATCCCACCAGTGCCAACCTGCCACCCTTCAGAGGCAACTGCTTTCCACTGGTTTGGTTGTTCCTGATACTCACTCTGTGTCTCCAGATCAGGTGCTTCTAGAGCAGTGACTCGACCTTTCAGTTTCAAGTGTTCTCCAAGGCTTTACAGTGTGGAGGAGGAGGGTTAAGGTCTTTTTCAGCCCTCAGTTCAGTTCAGTCGCTTAGTCATGTCCGACTCTTTGCGACCCCATGAATCGCAGCACACCAGGCCTCCCTGTCCATCACCAACTCCCGGAGTTCACTCAGACTCACGTCCATCGAGTCAGTGATGCCATCCAGCCATCTCATCCTCTGTCGTCCCCTTTTCCTTCTGCCCTCAATCCCTCTCAGCATCAGAGTCTTTTCCAATGAGTCAACTCTTCGCATGAGGTGGCCAAAGTACTGGACTTTCAGCTTTAGCATCATTCCTCCCAAAGAACACCCAGGGCTGATCTCCTTTAGAATGGACTGGTTGGATCTCCTTGCAGTGCAAGGGACTCTCAAGAGTCTTCTCCAACACCACAGTTCAAAAGCATCAATTGTTCGGCCCTCAGCCCTGCTCACTCCAAATGCCCAGCCCTCCATCCTCACCAAACATGTACACCATTAATTTACTTAGACAGCAGTCTGCACTGCATTTATTATGACTGTGTGACGACTGTTCATAGCTCAGCCAATACCAGGCAACGATTCGTCTTCCTTCCCTGCACCGCTCTGCGCTTTCCCCGTGGTGTACGGCTGTCTCTGTTGCTGTTGTTCTAGGCAGCAGGGCTCTGTCCCCGGCACTGTCCAGTCTCCTTCCTGTGGGTCCGGAACCGTAAGATATCCCATTGATTTTGTCCTCCTGGTGTCATTTCTGCTGTGTCTTCTGACCAGCTGCAAAATTTTCTTTCAGAATCTCCTCTTACCATCTCTCTAGAATCTTCTTTCACCACCATTCTGGAGATCTTTCCTTATTACAACAGATTTTTCTTGTTTGATGTGAGGATTTATTTTGCCAACATTCTATGCAACAAGTGCTTTACTCCCTGATTTTAGTGGAGCAATCTTCTAGCAGCTTTTTGGAAAAGGATACGTGGGAAGTCAATTTTTTGAGATAACTGAACTTTTATTTTTATTCTCCTCTCACACTTAATGAGCAGTTTGGTCAGGTGTAGAATTCCAGGTTGAAATCATTTTCCTTTCTAATTTCAAAGTCACTCCTCCATTGTCTTCTAGCTCTCAGCTCTCTGGCTGAGAAATAAAATGTTATTCTTCGTATATCATCCTGTTTCTCTCTCTCCAGTGACTTCTAGGACTCTTGCATGGTTCCAGTATTCAGAATACTCACAATGACATGCCTTGGTGTGCATCTTTTGTCCTTTGTGTCAGAAAAATGGAAGTCCTTAACATCTGAGAGCTTTTCTCTAATTATTTATTCAATCATTTCCTCTCTTCTGTTTCTGAAACTTCTCTTCTGTAAATGCCAGGTCTCCTGTCTCAGATAAGGTCGGGGATGTACAGTCACTGGTCTATTTGAAGTGAGGGAAGAAGTTTGCAGTTAAATTATTTTAAAAGCTTTTTTTATTTTATATGGAAGGATAGTTGATTAACACTGTTGTAATAGTATTAGGTGGGATTAAATTTCTGCAACAGTCTTGCAGTCATCCCGTCTTCAGGCTACCTTTACCACCACTTCTAGAGCTTGGCCCACTGCCAGCTGAAAGACTTTGATTGATCAATTGTTCTGCTTTCCAGCCTCCAAAATTTTGTTGCTCTGATCAATTCTTTCTCTTAGTCTCTTTCTCTCCTAGGTTTATGTCTTGTTTAAAAAAAAAATCCCTTTGCTGTAACCCTGTTATAGTATACAAGAAACAGCAGTGGTACTGGGATGTTCAGTCCACCTATCTTTAACTAGAAATCCAAGGGGTTTTTAAGAAAATTCAGGGTTGATACTTGCCACGCGTTCTAAGTCCATTTGCTTAATTATAATAAATTTTAAAATATTCACCACCTTTTATGACCTGATGGAACGTGAACAATCTAGTCCAATTTGTCCTCTTCCGTAGATGGTGAGTGGTGGCCACAAGCTCTCAGAGGAAACAGTCCAAGGAGAGATGATAAAAGGCTGGAGAGGACTCTCTGTTCTAAAGTGATTCTTGTGGCACAAGTCCTTTTCTTGACAAGCCCTTCATCTGTAACTTGGATCTGCAAATACCAAACCAAGCAAGGCAAAATTAGCACAGAAAATACTCAGTGTCCCTACAGTGGTGGAAGAGTGTGTTAACAGAAAGAGGCTGCCCTCGTTATTCATTTTTAGTTCTATTTAAGCCGTATCTTTCATGTTATTTGAATCCAGAATACCTTCTCTGGTTTGGCTTTGCCCTGATCTTTTCTTTACAATTGGACCCAGTCATCCAGGAAGGAAGAGACACCAAAGGTGGTGTCCCTGGAATCCCTTTTCAAATTGTCTTTGCTCCCTGTTGTTATCGTAGCTCAGAGTAGCATTGGCTTCGTCCTTTTCCGCTTATGAGGCAAGGGCAAAGGCAGCTAGGTGAGTCCTGTGGCCATGAGGTGGCTGACACTTTCCTGGAGAGGTGGGAGGGAGTGAGAATGACCCCCTAGGGGGCACCTCTGACCTAGGACTCTCCCGGGCTCCTTTTGCAAAGAGTCTGCAAAAATGGACCTGCTTTGCAAAACACAGGGAAAATACCAGGTTTCCCTCCATGAAAGACTCTGAAGGACTTACCCAGGGGAGAGCACTCTCCTCCAGAACAGGGCCCCTCCACCCACAATGCCCTGCCCGTCCCCTCCCCTCCTTCGGCACCAGGGGTCTCCTTCACCAGCAGGAAGTTCACACACAGGAGGCCAAGGCTGCTTAGCCTCCAGCAAAGTGTCCACTGGTCTCAGCAGAGCCACCACCTCTAAGATAGCATTTTCTCCACATCAATAGGCAAATCAATCTTTTAAAAATTCTGATTAAGCCAGAGGTCAAGTGTCAACAAGGCCAGGCATATCACAGAGATGAGAGAAGAGGCTGGGGGCCTTCAGAAGGGCATGCCCAGCTCTGGGCAGAGTGCTGGCAGGGACAGCAAGTCAGGAGGCTCCTCCCCTCTCCTTGGGATCAAGGATACCGAGGCTGGCAGATTCCTGGGAGACCTCGACCTGGTTTTACAGAACCTTCCTCAGATAGTCTGTCTAACCCAGCCTTGCCTCTCCTTTGGAGGCCAGATCGGAGTAACAGCTGGGCAGCCCTCCCCCTTCCCCAGTTCCCTCCCTGTCTTCTCTCCTGGGCATCTCCCTATAATGAAGTCCTGGCAGGTTCAAACCCATCCTGGCACCTGATTTTCGGGAGACCAGACTACTGCGCCTGAAGACCTTCAGTGAATTCCTGCTGACTGGCAATGGGCTGGGCCTAGGACAGAGAGAGAAGCGCTGAGTTGTGTCCAGGTCGTCGGCAGAGAGAGAAGCGCTGAGTTGTGTCCGGGCCGTCACTGGCTGTAACGCCGGAGCCCGGCTGTGTCCCTCGCATGGTCCGTGTCCTGTTTCTCACCTGCCGCCCCTTCCCCCCAGGTCGTGGCGCTCTCCTCCTGGTGCCTGCTGAGGGACTCCATTTACTACACGCTGTCCGTGGTCGCGCTCATCGTGGTAAGTGTGTGCCGGGTATCTCGCCTCTTCTCTCCCGATCACCCATCTCAGCTCGGGGCAACTTGGGACTCCTCCAGGTGGATCAGGTGCATAGAGGCAGCTGCTCTGGTCACCCAGAACCCAGCCCAGTGGTTCCGGTGCTCAGAACAGGAGGTGGCTCTGCTCACCTGGCTCCATGAGCGTCCCCTGCTGCTTTCCTGGGATTCTCAGGACCCTTTGCTCTCACCTTCCTCATGGGCTCTGCTGTAACTCACTTCTGTGTCCCCGGGTGTAGACCTCCCTTCCTCATCCTTCCTGTCCCACACTCCCTGTGGCCATTCCCGCCTTCATGGGGACACCCACACTGTGTCCTTAGTGGTGGGTGTCTCTACTGGACACCTTCCTGTCCCAGGTCCAAGTGTCTCTACACATAGAATGAGTTCCCCAAGGCTGGAGCTCCTCCTGTATTCCAGCCTCCCACTCCCATCCTAGCCACCTAGCCTGGGAAGGATATTAAACAGATCTTCCCCTGGTTCCCACCATAGGCACTGGCTTCATTGTCCTATGGATTTTCACTTTGTGAAGATATCCGCAGTGTGCCCCCTGCAGCCCCTCTTGCTTGAGGCTCTTTGCATCTCTGGCCTGAACTGACAGAGCTCATTGCAGAGTGATGTAGCATCACTGTCAGCCACCCCCTACTCACCACCGCCATCAGTCCTCAGAGCCGTGCAGATGCTGTCTCTGCAAAGAACACCTGCAAATGCCAGTCCTTTGTTTAATGAGCAGTGGCTCCAGGTCTCCTGTGGGGACAAACCCAGGCTGAGCCATCCAGGAATAGAAGGGCGGCAAAGCAGAAAGAACGCTGATGAGGGTGGGAGATCTGACTCCCGGTCCTTCTCTCTCTCGCTCTCCTGACCTTAGAGGAATCAGTCTCTCCAGGTCTTAGTTTTCACACCTACCGGACAGGAATAGATCCGCTGAAGGATTTACTCACCTGTTTACAAAGCACTTTACCTGTATAGTATTTCATTGTAAATCTTTATGCAAATAAGGGCTTCCCTGGTGGCTCAGACAATAAAGAAGCTACCTGCAATGCAGGAGACTGGGGTTCAATCCTTGTGTCAGGAAGATCCCCTGGAGAAGGGAATGGCAACCTACTCCAGTGTTCTTGCCTGGATAATTCCACGGACAGAGGAGACTGGCAGGCTACAGTCCATGGGGTCACAAAGTTGGACACAACTAGTGACCAACACATACACACATGCAAATAAGTCAAAAGTGACATTTAATCCAAGATTTTGGCCAAGGAATCACGTGGGTACTTCAGTCAATAGCAAATCCTACAGCAAAGATCTTGGTTTACAACCACAGCCCCCACATTCCAAGGGTGACAGGTGATCAGGAGAGTGGAGACCAGCCTCAAGGAGGAGCAGGGCTCAGACACCCGCACTGGGATGAACACACACTCCATCTGTATAATTCCCAGTCAGCAGACATGAGGCCACCCATGAGCTCTGTGTTCTTGTAGCCGTGGAAGAGGCTCAATCACCCCGGATCTAGAGGCCTCCGTTCACCCAACCCAGACTACTGAAACGTGCTTTGCAGGAGCTCTGTCCTGCAATGTCCCACCTGGTATAGATCACATGTGCTCAGCTCTTCTGCTGTCAAGGTATTTTAGGATGATTTGTGAAAGTCATTGTTTTCAAGAGATGTATTAGGGGGTGGTGGTAATGAAAGCAGTTCTCCACTTTGTTGAATTCTAGAGAGATGCCCACCCACCCCCACTAGAGACAAGGTAATGAGACAGAGCAGTGAAGCCCAAGACCCACCCCACCCCCGGAGCAAGGACTCTGTGATGTCCACACCTGTCAGAAGACTTGCGGACTCAGCTTCACTCTGTTTTCACATAGACGCCTCCTGGAACTGTGTGTGAAATAACTTGTCTTCTGTTAAGTGTATCTGGACATGTTTGAGACAGAACAAATATATCGTCGCTAATGACTTGTGAAGAAGTGAAGCAATTTTGCTTCCTTGGGCTTTGGGTGACGCTCACGCGAGCGGGGTCTTTGAGCAAAGCAGTCACCTACTGTGGATGAATCAGAGCTGAGCCAGCTGGGCATGGGGCGCTGGCGACTCTGTGTTCCCTCCTATGGCGCCAGTCAATAGCAAGTGATTCTATGCTGTGACCTAGAGGCTGGACTGGGTATTTACCGAGCTGACGTCGAGCCTAGATTTCTATGATCTTAAGAAAAATTACATTTCTCCACTGTTAGGAGGTATGGAAAAGAGAACATCTGAGTCCTGGGGTTTGATCTGGTTCTTTTGACTTAAATGGTGTCTCTCCAAATTCAGCAGCACTGACATGCCCCGCGTGCCTCCCGGAAACATGCAACCCAGAGGGTTTTAATCCGGTAGGGCCTGGGATTGGACCCAGGAAAGTTCAGTTCACCCAGGATCTTCCATCACGATTCTGATGCCAGCAGCGCCCACTGCACGTGCAGAAACTCAGTCTCAGAGACAGTCGGATACTATTTCCTCAGACGTTCACCTGCTGCGGGGCAGGTGTCCTCTCCAAACACACTTGGAGAGCTGGAAAAGGGAGGCATCGTGGCATCTTGGTGGTCTGGATTTTGACAGCTGTTTGTTGTTGGAGACCTTTTCACGTGAGACTTTAAAACAGTGTGAGGAGCAAAACAATCTAATACCCGAAGAGCAGCACTTGGCAAAGGAGGTTTCTCAGTGTCCCCAGACCCCTTCCATGCGCCAGCCCCAGGCTTCTGCTCCACACGCTGTATCTTTCTGTCAAGGTTTCCTAGTCTCCTCCTTCTATGTTTCCCCTAGTGTCATGGTAACACGGTCACTTTTTTTTTTTTTTTGGCGGGGGTGGGTGGTTCCTTGCATTACACAAAGCTTTTCCATTGGACCCTGCAATGGGCACTGAAAAGTCCTGTACTTAGAAGCTCTCCTCCTACCCAGAAAGAATTAGCAACCAGCCAAATAATTAAACTCTTTGGGTTTGTTCTTTTTACTCTCTCCCCTTCTTATGGTTCTGAAATGTTCAGAAGATGGGCCTCCAAGGTGCCACAACGAAGAGCTCGTTCAGCTGGAGGGCAAGTCCCAACAAAGAGGGACCAGATGCTGCTTCTAAATACACTTGCTCAGGCAGAGCAGCCCTGAGGACGATCCATAAGTGCTGGGGATCTGAAGCACTGGGAAAGTCGACTTCTCTCACAGACTTGGGGCCCCTGGACCAGGGAGAGCTGATAGGGTGGACTGGACTGCTTGACAGCTGGCCTGGAGGCTGATGCAGAGGCCGGGCCCAAAAGCAAAAACACAGCAGGGATGTCCTGAAGCCAGCAGAGCTTCAAACAGTTAGCTTAGAGACAAGGGGCTCCGTTCAGTGTCTGGGATGCACCGAGCCTTTGCTCTCTGCTGTTTTCTAGTTTGTTTCTATGTTGCTGATGTTCAAGCCCGCCTCCTCTGAAGCATATAGTGTGAGTCACTCAGTGGCCTTCTCCTGCCCCATCAGGTGCCCCCTTTAGTCCTGGGGATGCTTGTCGGGGATGCTTGTCAGGGACGCATCGGCCCTGGAGAAGCCGGATGTGGCCCGGGAGGCTCGCCCCATGACTTGGGTCTCTCTCTGCAAGAGAGATGTCACCGTTGAGGTCCTGAGAGAGTCCTGGCTGCTGTCCCATACCTGATGACATGCCCGTCCACCTGAAGGATAGTCCGCAGACCCTCACAGTCCCTCTGGCTGCCTCTCTCTCACACCAAGGACCCACCCCCAACTGACTGTGGGAGTTCTGGCCTCCTTGTCTGCTTTCTTCAAATCCCGCAGGCCAGATAGTTTCCTTTATTGAAATGTTACTGTAATTTACATAATCATGTAATTTACATAAATGCAAATGATTCATTTCATCATCAGTCTAACAGCTGCCCTAAAAGGAATGCTTTATTTTTACCCTTCATCTCTGCTTCAAGATCAGGGATTTTGAGCATCAGGAGAAGGGAAGCTTGGCTATGGTGGGGGTAGCTGGGGAACGTGGCGAGCCCCATGAGACAGGCTCCAGATAACTTATCGAGGTTCCCAAATACAGCCTGGGGGGTGCTGCCCTCCTGGAGAAGGGCCAGATGGGCCATTAGCAGTTGGGGGGCCCCAGGGGCAATCTAAGTGCTGGCAGAGCAGAAAGAGCTTATCTGAGGTAATGCTCCCCCCAACTCAATGCAGCCCCCAACTCTGAAGGAGATTCCATGGGGACAAAGAGAGACAGGTGAGCTGACCCAACCACAGCCTGGAGGGCACTGTCCCATATGGCAGCCACGAGGCAGGTGAGCCTTTGGGGTCTTTTTTTTTCTTTTTTCTTTTATGCTGGGGTGTAGTTGATTTACAACGTCGTGTCAGTTTCAGGTGTACAGCAAAGTGATTCAGTTATACATATACACGTGTCTATTCTTTTTCACATTCTTTTCCCATTGAGCTTTTGACAGCCAGCTAGTGAGAGCATGGAACCGAACCTTATTTCATTAATTTCAGTGCATGTGGCCACATGTGGCTAGCGCCTGTCATCTGGATAGCATGGATGTAGAGAGCAAACCCTTCCATGGGAAGTATACCCACATTCTCACCCTTTTAACAAGCACAGGCTCCATACTCCATAGGATTGAGTACAGCACTGGGCCTGACGATGAAAGTTCCCTAGTTCAATGCTCATGACCTCTCAAGCTGCTGTGGTAGGAGTCCCATTTTACAGATGGTAACACCGAGGCTCTAGAAATCCAAGGATTTCCCCGAGGTGAGGTAGCTGCCCCTCACTCAGGTCTCCCAGGGCAAGAAAAGAAGATGCACAACTATATCAGCCCAGCAAAGAATTCGGGCTTTTCATCCAACAAAACCTGCCTCATAGAGTCTGATTTTATTGCACCTAACATGCATCTACCCCTACAGAAGTGCCCGAAACACCTCTTTACCCGGAGACTGAACGTCAGCCTCCCTCTCCTAGGAGTCTTTCATTAAGATGACTCATCTTCAGTGGTCCAGAAATCATCTCTCTCCCTTCCGTGAGAGGAGGGACACCGGGCACCCACAGGGATGACGGTCCTCTGGCCCCTGGCCTCCGTGGCTTATCCCCACTGATCCCCTTCCACTCGCTCCAGTGTGGGGACCCTGAGGCCCTCATGCTCACGGTTCCATTTCAGGGCCCAGCAAAGCGGGGATGACTGTGGCAGCCAGAAGACTGTCACGGGGAAGGGTGTGGAGAACGTCCAAACAAACAAACCGAAGAGCCCCCTGTCCCCCTAATCCCTGCCCAGGCTCTGTGCAAGCCCTGCCTTTACACCAGCTGCCCCTGCCACCCTCCCTTAGCCCCCGCACCACCAGGTCAGCCCGCTGGAGATCCTCACGTGGGAATTCCTGTTTACTCTTCAAGTGGAAACCATATTCATGCCTCACGGCTGTTTTCCAGTGTTTCCCATCTGACTCCTCTTAGAGGGAATCGCCGCAGCCTCAGCCAAGCCACCCACCCACACCCGTGGCCCCAGAGCCTGGGAAGGCAGGCCTCCAAGATGGCACATCTCCTGAGGGCACCTGTAGCTGAGGAGGGAGAATCTGCAGGGAGCAGTTTCCCTTCCCAGCGGGGAGGATGTTCAAGGTTTCAGGCTCTTGAAAGAGAAAGATGGTGTTGATTTTCTCCTTTTACTTTCACTGCTTAAAATTCTGATGGTGCCAGTGATTATGATTCTAGCTACAAGGTCTCAGCTTCAGCAAGGCAGCCACCCAGCCATGGTTACCGGCTATAACCAGCCAACCCGAGGCCGCCGCACAGTGCGGGGCTAGCCCAGCCTCTCTCTCCAGCCCACTGGCCTGCAACCCCTGGTAGTCCATTCCCTGGTGTTCCATCTCGAGTCTCTGGGATGCTCTGTCATCCAGGGGATCGCCTGTCTGATGGAAGCCTGTCTCTGGGAAGAATTCTAGACCACACGCCAACACTGAAAAGCTGGTTTCCATGGTAGCCCATCTATTTCCCAGAGGCCTGGAGGAAAAGTGGGTTTTTTTTTTCAGATTTACTCCTGTGGATTCCCGTTTCGCTGGTCCCTGGAACACCTGGAAAGCCTAGGGCAAAGCCTGAGGTCGATCTGGAGGAACCACGTGTGGGTCAAAGGGCAGGACCAGCTGTGCAGCAAATCCGGGGCCACATGTGTTACAGGGGATATTGCGGGCCTGGTTTCAAACGACCGGCAGAGAACAGAAAGCTGCTTCCCCGAGTGGTGGTTGTTCAGTTGCTAAGTCATGTCGGATTCTACGTGATCCCATGGACTGCAGCACGCCAGCCTGTCTTTCACTGTCTCCTGGAACTTGCTCAGATTCATGTCCACTGAGTCAGTGTTGCTGTCTAACCATCTCATCTTCTACTCCCTTTTCCTTTGGCTTTCAATCTCCTCCAGCATCAGGGTCTTTCCCAGTGAGTTGGCTCTCCACATCAGGTGACCTAAATATTGGAGCTTCAACTTCAGCCTTGGTCCTTCCAATGACTATTCAGTTGATTTCCTTTAGAGTTGGCTGGTTTGATCTCCATGCAGTCCAAGGGACTCTCGAGAGTCTTCCTCAGCACAACAGTTTGAAAGCTTCAGTTCTTCAGCGCTCAGGTTTCCTTACTGTCCAGCTCTCACATCCTTACGTGATTACTAGCAAAATTATAGCTTTGACCATACGGACCTTTGTTGGCAAAGTGATGCCTCTGCTTTTCAATACGCTGTCTAGGTTGGTCACAGCTTTTCGTCCAAGGAGTAAGTCTTTTAACTTCATGGCTGCAAGTCACCGTTGGCAGTAATTTTGGAGCCCAAGAAAATAAATTGTCACTGCTTCCTGAAGACTCCGCTGCAACATCCAGGAAAAAAGGGCAGGTCAGCTCCAGGTCAGCTCCATCCTTACCCTGGTAGGGCCAGTGATCGCATGCGAGTGTAAATGAGGGACCCGCCCGTCAGCATCCCAGAGCCCCAGGAAGGAGCTGCCTCCCGAACGTGACCGAGGTGGGCTGGCCACAGGCGTCCGCGGAAGGCTGTCTGTCCAGAGGCGCTTGCCCTCTGCCCAGAAGATGTCCGGGAGCCCAGAAGGGGAATGGTTCTCCTTCATCACATCCTCCCCTCCGGGGCCGCGCGGCCAGGCGCGGGGCTGGACCTTGAGCGCCACCTAGTGGGAGCCGGCTGGAACTGGGGGCGCGTTTCTCATTTCAGAAGAGAGTGAATTCAGATTTGGGGAAGTCTTTTAAACACAGTTCAGTTCAGTTCATTTAAGTTGCTCAGTCTTGTCCGACTCTTTGCGACCCCATGAACTGCAGCACGCCAGGCCTCCCTGTCCATCACCACCTCCCGGAGTTCACTCAAACTCACGTCCATCGAGTCGATGATGCCATCCAGCCACCTCATCCTCTGTTGTCCCCTTCTCCTGGCCCCAATCCCTCGCAGCATCAGTCTTTTCCAGTGAGTCAGCTCTTCGCGTGAGGTGGCCAAAGTACTGGAGTTTCAGCTTTACTCACAGAGGACATGAAAATACAGAGGGATATGCAACACTTGTCTTAGAAGAATTAAATGAAAAAAATCTTTAAGGAATAAGAAATCCACTCCGTCCAGCCATCAGCAGCACCCAGTGAGAAACACTGTCCTCGGCATTGGAAGTTTTGAGACAGGCTGGCTCCATGCTCCCTCGGGATGCCCTGGAGATGTGCTGCCTTGAAGGACCTTTCTGTGAACAGGGCAGATGTCCTGTGTGGGCGACCATCAGTCAACCCACCTCCTCCAGGCACCGCCAGACTCCACAGGCAGGTCTTCCTCTCCACAAACAAGCCTCTTTCCATTCAGATGCTCTCAAAGGCCTGATTGATAGCCCCTTGTAGCCATTGTATTGTTCTTTTTGGAGGCCCCTGGTGTTTCCACCCAATCCTTTTGAGGAAGGGGGATCAAACCCAGACCGTGTTCTCAAGTGGGCCACAGGGTGGCTTAGTCCTTGGGGCTCTTAGGGTCAGGCAGCAGCACCATTGCCTCTGTGGTCTGGAAATTTCTGCTTCTGTCTCCCTCCACACCATTTGCCTCCAAGGGTGGGGCGCCCCACTATTTCTCTGACATTGTGTTCCCTGTAAATTCTGCTCTCACTTTGGATTCCTTTGCACAGTTAAGCCCATTCTGGTTTTTTTCACTGCTATGATCATTAAGATAGTAAGCCATTCTGGTTTTTCTGACTGCTATGATCATTAGGATAATAGCTAAAAAACATATAGAGCCCTACCCCCATCTGTCATATGTCACAAAATAAGGCTTCGTTAGAGCTGCTTTCATATTATGGAGTGTCGGCTGCCCTCCCCAGAGACACACATTAAATTGGTCATCTAATCAACTCTTCATCAGTATCTTGTGCTCTCTTAAGTAGCTACAAATTGATTGCTCTATCCTGTTGCCCAAGACTGATATTGAATTAACTTCAATTAATAGAAAACATTTTCCAACTTCAATCACAGGTTCCGTTCCATGATTTCCTGGATTTTTTGAAAGCTAATGATTACATAAAAGCGACTGGAATGGATTCTGTACCATCCAACCTGGGTCATAGGGCAGTTTCCTTGACTTCTTTTTTCCTGTCCTGGTTTGACATCTTCATCCAAACGCCAGCCTGTTGGGTGCAATAATGGCAGATGACAAAAGGACAAAACCTGATGGAATCAATGTCTTTTTCAGTGTCTTGTTGGGAACAGTGAGTTACCAAGAAAGGTGGCCGCTTTCTCCTCATCCTTCTCTCTACTCCTTCGGGGTGACTGGAGGGAGGTCCTCTCATGAGCCTTTGAGCTCCACCTGCTAGGCTTTGAGGTTGTCTGTGTCTCTCACAACTGGTGGTGGTTATCATCGCCAGCGACTGCGTGATGCCAGTGTTAGCCAAGTCAACCATCTCAGTGCCATGATCACCCTCTGTACTGGATGCTTCTGCCTCAGAGACTCCAGTGGGCCCTCGCCCAATGGAAAGCCACTCAGAGATGCTCGAGCCCAAATCAGTCATGTCCTGAGTGTAGGCAAAGAAAGCTTCCTGCTGGAATGAAACGGAGGGTATTCATTTGGTTTCAACACCATGCCATCTGGGCAAATAGGGTACCATGGAAGAAATTAAGAGCCAGGGCTGGGTTCTAGGACCAACTCTCCAGCTAAGTGAGCAATCTCAGGAAACAATGCATGTTCTCTGTAGCCCTGTTCCCTGTGTAAATCAATGAGCCAAGCTTAGACCACTTTCCCCCCCCAAAATGAGAAGTGATTTTAGATGTTACTAATATATGCACCAGGGCTTGAATAAATTCAGTCCTGTTGTGTATTTCCTTTGGGTCCTAACTGATGAAGGAGGTCTTCTGTGCGGCCCTGTGTTCTCCACTGCCTCTGACCCTGATAAGCTCCCTTCACACACGGCAGGCCCATGGCCCGGGGCGTGGGCAGCCAACCATCCACCCAGGGTCTTCCCCGCCCTCACTGCATGCCTTTTATTCTCTCTCTACACACGGTGTTGATTCTCCACTTCCAGTTGTGATGCAAAATTTTCTTTGAAAATACGTTCTTTTGAGGAAATGAAAGACTAGGTTGACTGATTGGAAAATACTGAGTCCCTAGACACCCAAGTGCTTACATAAGAGCTTGAAGGCACTGTACAAGGCACAGAGATATGCAGACAGCTTCCAGGAGGCCCATGAGTGGCTAATGTTTGGACACCCCCACCAAGCTCTGCCTTGCCTTCCAGATCCAAAATTCTACAAATAACAAGGTTGGGCTTCCCTCTCACTCCACCCTCAGACAGAAAATGGGCTGATGCTCTGTTCTCGGAACCAGGCCCACCCCAGTCTGCCAGCAGACCTCCCTCCGCTGACACTGACCAGGGACTCAACCAGCAGAGAGGGGAGTGCCCACAGGCACTTCAGACTCCAAACCAGCCCTGGTTCCCAACAGCCAGCCCCGAGGGCAGGTAACGTGCAGTGATAAGGCATGTGTGTGCATATAAATGTGTGTCTAATCTTCTCTTTTTTTTAATCTTCTTTTTCACAGTTCATTTATGACGAACAAGTTTCCTGGTAAGTACCTCTCTTCCCCTTCCAAGTTCCCCTTGCTGTGTTGCAGAGATAGTATCTTAAAGACCAGAGTCAGGGTTTAGGAAAGAAAGGGAAATGTCAGGGCAGCTTGGAACGGCTAGCACTTCTTGGGAACCCTGTGTCCATCTCAACAAACAAACCAGCTTTAACAGAGCAGAGGCCATTTCCCTTGGACTGGGCTAGTGCACTTCCTTTGGAGACAGATCTTTCATCCAGATTAGGTGATGTCTAATTTAACTGTCCTTTTCTGCAGTCAGCCATGGGCAAGGCCATGGACAAGATTTGATTAACTTTTCCAGTTGTTCAGACCACATTGCCATATTCCGAATACCATATGTATCACAGGAGCCAGAGGTGGAGGCACTTCCATGACCTTTAACCTATTAAAGTTCTGCCTAACATTCAAGATAAACTTGGAGCTCTGGAAAATCAGTGATTTCCTGATAGATTAAAATATTGCCCAAATTAAATATGTGGGAACATTTGCATTTGGGTCAGTGTCCAAATTGCCTTTTTTAAGATGAGTTCTGAGCATGTCAGCTGTGTTTATAATGGAAACAGAAATTGCGTTGTGCATTCTTGTCCCTTTTTCAAATATTTGATCTGTGGAAGTAGAGTGATGTGGAAATACAGCTACTTTTTCTGAGACAACATCTCAGGCAGTTGTGATGCTGCAGGTAGGCGACTTGCATGGTATTATTTAAAGCTAAGAATGAGGTAGCAAAAAAGTAATAGGTTCCTACTATACAGCACAGGGAACTAGTATATTCAGTATCCTGTAGTAAACCATATGGAAAAGAATATGTGAATAATAACAATAGGTTTATCATTTTTAAGTAAAAATAAAGATGTACAAAGCCCAGCTGTCTTCATTTTCAGCAAAATGAGTGCTAGCCCTTTGCAGGAGCGACACCTCTGCATCCTAGGTTGTCACTGTGATTTCAGAATTAAAGGTGTCGGGGGACGTATCACATTGACCATAAATGTTACACGCTCTTCAGGGTATTAAGGTATTCTGCCGCTCTCTCTCCTCTGCCCAAGAGGGCGAGGGGGAGACAGCTGGGAGAGCTTGCCCTAAGACACATGGTCTGTATACTGACCCGTAAGAAACAGGAAGGCAGTCTTCTTTGAATAACAGTGATCAATGGGCTGGAACGGATCAAGATGCCTGGGAGAATCTCAGCTCAGAGGCCAGGGAGAACCTCCTTGTGGGATCCACCTGGACCTGGTTACCATATGCGATGGTGATATTGTCCCCACACGTCCTTGGAGATTCAGTGCAGCGCAAGAAAGCTTGCAGAAGCATTGCCACCTGAACTCATGGCACGGTTAACACAACCAGCACTCTCAGCAAACAGCAGGCGCCTAAGCATTGCTTAGTGTTGCTGCTCTTTGCTAACCATGCTGCCATAAGGACAACGAGTTATGATCGCAGTTGACCTCAGAAATCTCTCTGCTGTGTTTGTGCAGAAAACCTGAAGCAAGGAGATTCACAGGTGGTTTCCCATCTGTTGGTCTTAGAAGGAGCCCCCTCTCATCTCCCTGGCCTTGCTTGTGAAAACCGCATAGGAGGAAGTGAAAGCAGGTTCCTGGCAAGTCTGTGTCAGTCGTTAGCCTCTTTCAGGAGACTTTAGGTGGTTTGGACCCCCGACTTCTTTCGGTAGCATCACCAGCACTGTGTCTATAATAGCCTCATACAGTATGTGCAGAATCATTCTTGCCCCGTGGGTGGTGGCCATGGCGAGGCCTGACTCACCGTAACTCACAGCCCATCTCCTCGTCGGCTGACTGTCTGCTTCTTTCCAACACTGCATCCTTATAGAACAGCACTGCGGCCAGAGCCTGTGTGCATCCTTTTCGTGTTCGACCACATATTTCTCCTGGATCAGTTTCTAGACATGGAACTTGGGAAAGCACAGGAAAGCCATAACCTGAAATTTCTCCATAGACCATCCCTCATGAACCTTTTCTTGAAGCAAAAATGATGCTCCCAATTAACTAGTTAAATTCTATACCTGAAGAGGAACCTAGAAATCAGGTTCCTTGTTTTCTAACTGGAAGATACTAAAATAAACTAGAGGAAGCGTCCAAAATATCAAAAGTTCAAGGTACATCCCAGAAGTTTCATTATTTTTCCCTTGACCGTTCTCCCACTTATTCATTCTTATCTTTTCTGACAGCACCTTCCCTGACCCGGGTGTGTCTGTCTGTCTGTCTTCTCCCTCCCTCCCCTCTCTCCTTCTCTGTCTCCATCTCCCACTGTATCTACTGTATCTAACAGGCCTTACTCCAATGTAGCTAACAGTCCCTTGGTTGCTCCTGTCAATTCCTCCAGGTTGCCGTTTGTATCTGAATTATTTTAGTGACTGATTAAGCTGTGGTCAGACTTAATACATGGAGTCTTTTTTTTTTTTTTTAGTTTTTTTAGTTTTTTATTTTCTAAATTTTAAAATCTTTAATTCTTACATGCGTTCCCAAACATGAACCCCCCTCCCACCTCCCTCCCCATAACATCTCTCTGGGTCATCCCCATGCACCAGCCCCAAGCATGCTGTATCCTGCATCAGACATAGACTGGCGATTCAATTCTTACATGATAGTATACATGTTAGAATGCATGGAGTCTTATATTCAGCAATATGACAGAAGTCTTGCTGAGTTCAAAGCACTCTTTGGAGTGAGCAAATAACAGAGAAGAGGAAGCGTTCTCCTGTTAAGTGGAGGAAGGAAGAAGTCCTTGAGAGCCGGGTGCTGCCTAGGACATGTGTACAGATCAGGAACTGTGTGTGCTTTCATGCCTACCTCATCCTTACCATGCTTGGCAGGTTTAGTTGTTCGCATCACATGGATGTTTAAGGGAGTCTGGGGTGTGGCACGTGTGTCTTGGTGGCTTCTGTTAACTACCCATTCTTGGCTTGTCCACAGGTGGGAGTCTTTGGTCCTCGTGCTGATGTATCTCATCTACATTGTCATCATGAAGTAAGTAAGATCCCTTCTCAGTTTCTCTCCCCAAACTCTTTCCTGCACTCAGCATTATGTGATGAGGTGGACAGAGGGGCATTGCCCTTGCCCCTCTTCAGGACCTGGCAGCCTGGTTTTTGGCTGTTTCTTTGTTCACTTTCATAATAAGAAAGGTGGCAAAACTTCCCATATAGGCTTCTCCTTAGGACTGTTCCAGTGTCCCCATACCCGGAAGCTGGCTGCCCACGGAGCAGGTGATTCAAGAGAGGGCAGGAAGGACCCAGCAACACCTTCTATGATCCAGCCTCACAAGTCCCTTCTGCCATGTTCTATTCATTAGAAAAGAGTCAGTCTGGTCTTCACTCCTTGCCTTTCCAAGAGAGGAGGGTCAGTTACCTGTGGGCATGTTTTAGCCGCCAGATCATGCATTCTTTCTCCCCGTGGAGTCTGGGCAGATTACCACCTGTAGCAGGAGTGACGTTGCTGATGCGTCCCGTGCTCTAATGTAAGATGTAAGCACTGTGGTCAGAAACCTGCTGGGCCTTCTTTTTTGACAAGGACCGTTGAGATGAGGAGCTTGTAAACAGTGCAGAGATACTCTGTGCTGCAGGCACCTGCCCCACGGAAGCAATTGCATTTGCTTCAAATTAGTCCATCCTCTCCCCCAGCGCATGTGACTGCAGGAGTGACCGCCCCCTCTAGGGGGAGGACAGGAGACCACTGCCAGTTCAGTTCAGTCGCTCAGTCGTGTCCGACTCTCTGCAACCCCAGGGACTGCAGTGCACCAGGCCTCCCTGTCCATCACCAACTCCCAGAGCTTGCTCAAACTCATGTCCATCGAGTTGGTGATGCCATCCAACCATCCCATCCTCTGTCGTCTCCTTCTCCTCCCGCCTTCAATCTTGCCCAGCATCAGGGTCTTTTCAAATGACTCAGTTCTTTGAATCAGGTGGCCAGAGTATTGGAGTTTCAGCTTCAGCATCAGTCCTTCCAATGAATATTCAGGACTGATTTCCTTTAGGATGGACTGGTTGTATCTCCTTGCAGTCCAAGGGACTCTCAAGACTTTCCTCCAACACCACAATTCAAAAGCATCAGTTCTTCGGTGCTCAGCTTTCTTTATAGTCCAACTCTCACATCATACATGACTACTGGGAAAATCATAATTTTGACTAGACGGACCTTTGTCGGCAAAAGTTCCTTTTGTCTGACTGCTGCCGGGAATCGCTGATGTGGATGCATCCAGCAGCAGTCTGCCTCTGACACGTCAAGTTTTCTTTGCTGTTGAGGCCCAACAAAAATTAATTCTGGTGGCTGAGAACCCTGTCAGGAGAAATCAGTGTGGCCGTTGGCCAATGTCACAGGAATAGTGAAGGCCGGAGCTGGCTTGACCAATGGTCGGGTAGGCTGTGAGCCATCTGCCACCATTCCACCCAATATGATGCCCAGTTTTCACCTCCGGAACTGTCTATGTTCAGCGTGGACCCAGCATCTGGATCTTGTGACTGAACAAGACTATTTCGAGACTAGAACCTCACCCAAAGTTATCCTGATGTGGAATTGCCTTGATGGTAACTGACATCACAGTAAGGTGACAAAACCAGGTGCTTTTCCCACAAATCATACACCCCAGTACATCAGCTCCCATAAAAAAGCCAAGTTGGCCCAAAGGCTTGCCATAGTTTCTAGACTCCAAAGAAAAGCCTTTAAAGACAGGAGTGGCCAACTTATTTCTCTTTCTCTCAAAAAGCAAAACTATCAGGGAATCCATGCCACCGTCAGGAAGCCTCAACAATACACATCTTCTTTCACATTTTTTTTTTTAACATTTGATGCTTTGAGATCCCAGTGAGTCAAGAGCTCTCATCTCCCCCTTTGAAAAGGTGGATTCATCAATTATTCCAGAAGAACTGACTGAGTGTCTGCTATAAGCCGAACATGGATCTTGGGTTTTAAAATCTGAATTTAGATGAAAGCATGTCCCATACTGAATTCACTAAGGGCTGTACAGAATAAAGAGGCCTTCAGAAAGTTCTTTTTATCTAAAAAGAAGGAAGATTGAAGAATTTTGCTAGCATGCACTCTGTAACCACCACACCCCTCTACTGAGCCATCGTAACATCTGTGAGTTGCAGGCAGGGCATGTGGACATGAAGAAAACACACTGAACAATTTCCCCACCCCAAGCCAAGTCCAATGTGAAAGCTAATGAGGTGTGTTTCTGCTGATGTGTCAGCATTACCAGCTTCCCAGCTGTTCAGACCAGCAGTATACAAATAAAGTGGGGAAAGGCAGCTACTGCGCTCGTGAAATTTTCTGCATAAATTCTCGTCCCAAGTTCTAAATTGAAATCTCTGCTCTTTTGCCATCCCCCTCAGTAATCAGAGGCTTTAATCATTGGGTTTTATAAAATCTGATTTATAAAATTGCATGCTTCACAATAAAGTAACTTCGGGGTGCAAGCATAAAATTTAAAACATTCAATTAAAAATATAAAACAGCAGCAGCCGTTGAAAACATCCTGTATTAGAACTGTCAGCTGCCTCCTGGATGGATGGCTTTACAATGACTTTTAAACATTCTGTCTGAAGGTCAAAAAGCAATTCTGGTTTGGCCCAACAGGTATAAACCTTAAGGGAGCCTGAAGCATACCTGACCTTGGCGAGGATTGATTTCTGTCCTTCTGGGTCATTTCACTGGGATTTGGTCCCCAGATGAGGTAGTGTGGGCTTGTTGTTCAGATCAAGTGCCTCCCTTGCAGCCCTGGCTGCAGAACTGAGCCAGGTGGTTCTGGCATTTTGAATCTCAGTTTTTGCTTCTAGGAACAGAAGGAATGATGCTTCCTACCTGAAAGGCTGTTAGTAAGAATGGGATGTGATAGAAGTTAACTTAATTAACTGATATCCAGTTCCACAAAAGTGCTCATGATGATGCAATGCATAGTATTAGTGTCCTGTTATCCAAATCCAAGTAAGTACGCAACACACAGTGAGCTTTTAAAGCAAGCCCCCTGGAGAGTCAGTATTTCTGGGGGGAAAAGTGGATTCCAAGTCAGGATGACAGAAACAGTGCCTCTCCCCAGAGCTCCTCTAGGAGGGTGAGGAGACCCTGCCATGAGGAACGCTGACCTGCAGCGCAGTCAGCAGGATAGCATGGCGCACCCCATGTGCTCCCCACGAGTCCCCCCACTATTGACGCGCACCCACACTGCCAGCTACGTCACTCCCTCCGCATGATCTGAATCCCCAGCTTGCCTGCTAAGTCCCTTCAGTCGTCTCAAACTCTTTATGACCCTATGCACGGTAGCCCGACAGGCTCCTCTCTCCATGGGTTCTCCAGGCAGGAATGCTAGAGTGAATTGCCAGGCCCTCCTCCAGGGGACCTTCCCAACCCAGGGATTGAACCCACATCTCTTATGTCTCCTGCATTGGTAGGCAGGTTCTTTACCACTAGCACCACCTGGGAAGCCCCGTAAAGTCCCGGACATCCTACCAATTCATCTACCCAAACGTCAGTACTTGCCTCTAAAAAGACTCATTTTTAACCCAGCCACACTATCATGATCATACCTAAAATGAATGCTAATTCTTTAATATGATTCAGTATCCAATGTTCAAATTCTCAACAGCCTCATAAATATCATTTTTTACAGTTCCTTTGGTCTCATAAATGTCATGAGTAGTTTAAAAAGCAGAATCCAAATAAATTCCACTCATCACTTTTGGTCGCTCCATATCTAGATCTCTTTGAATTTATAAATTCCCCCTCTTTTTTTTTTCCTTGCAATTTATTCTTGAATGAAATCTGATTGATGGCTCTGCAGAGTTTCCCACAGTTTGGACGTTGTTGATTACATCTGCGGGGTAGTGTGACCTGTTCCTCCAGCTCCTGTGTCCCCTCCCTGTCAGTCGTTGATCCCATTCAGGTTAGACTGTGTCCAGAGTGGTGGAGAGTCACACCAACAGACGCCTGGATCTCTCTGTTATCTTGGCAGCTGCTGATCCTCAATATCTGGCTCCATCATTTCATCACATTGCAGAATAGTCGTGTTCTCATTCTATTCCTTGCAAGCCCTGAGATTATAAACCCTGAGAGTGGGCCTGCCTACTGCCCTTTCCATGGCTGCCACTGTCCCTCTAAACTAGCTTTCTCTTCTCCCTCAGGCCTGTAGGAAGCACCACAGGCTCCCAGGGTGAAGAGGAAGGGGCCCAGCCGTAGAGGATCCCCCACCTGTATCTCCTTGGCGGGCCCACCACCCAGAGCTGCACTAAAAACAGACACAAGATGCAGTGGGAAGGGACCCCCAAGGGGCCTCATGTCTGTAGCAGGAAAAGGGATGAAAAAGAGGCGGGGGAACACAGCTTGAGTGGCACATGAGCTGGATTTAGAGTCTAATGCTTGGGTGCCATTCTGTGGGAGGCCAGAGACCAAGCTGGTGGGACCCCTCAGTGGGTTGTCCCATGGTCAGTGAGCCATCAAGACCTTTAAGTCTCTTAGTGGAAAAAGCAGCGGGGGCCACAGTGCCCTGGAGACGCTGCCCGGTGGCTGTCTTTGCCTCTGAGTTTCCTAGGATTCCTCCATGGGAGTCTTCTAATACCATTGATAAAGGGACCAGGACAGTACCTGCCAGAGCATCCCAGGAACTTGACTAAGCAGCCTTCCTTCCATCACACATGGGAGAAACTTGCAGTGTTTTGATTCTTTCCCTTAGTTACTCTGAAGAAACATAGCCCAGAATTTTGTCGTAAAGCCAAGAGCCCCACAGACCTGGAATTACGGCACAACAGTGACAGACTTTCCCAGGATCCCAGCTTGTGACTTCGGGAAACCAAAGACAGACAGAGACTTTGACAGTCAGCCCACCTGTGCACATGGACTGTGATGCTAGCGGCACAGACGGACGTGACACCTTGACCTTCCTCCACCCAGCATGGCCCTGACAGCAAAGGCCCTGCGGACATGGCCCAGAGGAGGGAGTCTTTGCTCATCCCTCTGAGTCTCATGACAGCCCTTCCATGCATAGACCACGAGTTGTTGTTCAGTAGTTCAGTCATGTCTGACTCTGTGACCCCATAGACTGCAGGACGCCAGGCTTTCCTGTCCATCTCCATCTCCCAGAGCTTGCTCAAACTCATGTCCATTGAGTCGGTGATGCCATCCAACCATCTCATCCTCTGTCATTCCCTTCTCTTCCCATCTTCAATCTTTTCCAGCATCAGGGTCTTTTCCAATGAGTCGGCTCTTCACATCAGGTGGTCAAAGTATTGGAGTTTCAGCTTCAGCATTAGCCCTTCCAATGAATATTGAGGACTGATTTGCTTTAGGATGGACTGGTTGGATCTCTTTTCTGTCCAAGGGACTCTCAAGAGTCTTCCCAAACACCACAGTTCAAAAGTATCAATTCTTCAGTGCTCAGCTTTCTTTATGGACCAACTCTTACATCCATACATAAACCATGAGTAAGGGAACTCAATCCTGGAGCTCCCCCTCTGGCATGAAAGACTGCAGAGAAAGCAGTGTGTCCCTATTTATCTGTCTGAAGTTGGTTTTATTTTCACTTACCATATATCAAGTTGGAGAAATGGGCTGAATATTCTGGGGAAAACAGGATGATAAAATAGTAACCATATTAACCTGAGGCACCAGGTCCCTCACCCGTGTCCTGGCTGAGGGAGCTTTGGGGAGCCAGGAGCCCAGGAGGGAGGAACTGCTGTGCTGATGGGCTCTTTCTGCTCCCGGCCGTGTCCAGATACAACGCCTGCATACACCAGTGCTTCGAGAGGAGGACCAAGGGGGCCGGAAACATGGTCAACGGCTTGGCCAACAACGCCGAAATGGACGACAGCGGCAACTGCGACGCAACCGTGGTGCTACTCAAGAGAGGTAACCCTGGGGCCATGCCCCCACTGCGGGGCTGCAGCAGGTGCCACCGGCCCCCACAGGGCGTGCCTGCCCCGGGGAGCACCGCCCCACTCCCTCCCATTGGCTGCATCTGGGAACAGGCTGATCCTGGTGATGGGCAGCCTCTGGAAGCTGGTGGAAGTTCCTAGACCAAACGTGCTGAGGTTGATAACAGAGAATGGTATAACAGAGGATGGTAAAGAAGACGCCAGGGGCGTCAAGGTGCTGACTGCCTCCCATTCTGGCTATGTGACCTTGGAGCAAGTTACTTAACCTCTCTGAGCCTCAATTTTCTCTTCTGTAAAATGAGGATAATTTGTGTAACAAGTTAAGGAGATAAAGTATATAAAATACTCCATTAATGATAGTTGTTATTTGTATATATTTATATCTGAACCCACTTTCAGGCTATATTAGCTCAGTTTCCCACCTGCAAAATAACATAGAAAAGAAAGTGAAAGTGTTCGTCACTCAGTCGTGTCTGACTCTTTGTGACCCCATGGACTGTAGCCTGCCAGCCTCCTCTGTCCATGAAATTCTCTGGGCAAGGATACTGGAGTGGGTTGCCATGCCCTCCTCCAGGGCATCTTCTTGACCCAGAGATCAAACCTGGGTCTCCTGCACTGCAGGCAGATTCTTTACCGTCTGAGGCACCAGGGAAGCCCTAAAAGTGTGAAAGCGTCAGTCACTCAATCATTCCCCCAAATTCTGATATTCAGTAGATGCTTAGTAAGCAGTTGCTATTCAAAGAGAAATAATACAATACTCTTAATAATATTCTTTCTTAGAGGAACATGGAAAATTATCATTTACTTTTGCCTAGAATGTGTTTCATTTTTCATTTAACTTTCTTTTTTAACTTTCCTATTGAAATGTGTGGGTTTATTTCTTCTCAGTCCCATTTCCTTCCTTTTCAGGGAAGGAAAAAAAAGAAAAAGAAAAATCTATAGGTTATTTCCAAGTACATATCTCAGTTTGAAATCTGTGGGTAATTATTAGAATTTGAAAATCAATTATTTGATGTAGTTTTCTCCCTAATTATACTATACTAATTTCTCACTAATTATACCCATGTTTAATGAAAGACTTTTGAGTATTCAGTGCTATCCCACATAAGGATTTCATTTCGTTTCTTCTCTGCAGGGCAGTTTATAACAATAAAAGGAATACTCTTAGAGAACCAAAGAGAGCTACCTACTATTAGGCAGTGTTTTCCAGAGATCATTTCATGGTTTAGTGGCCTGGAGAACAGCAGTGAGGCTGTGACCCGTGAGCTGCGTCCTCTCATTGCAATATCCATGCAGAAGAGCTTGGGCCGTGGAGGAAGTATTCTTCAGGCCTGCTAGCAGATCATTTCACAGGATTATCCCTAAGCACTCTCTGGACTTGAGCCTCTATAAGCTGGCCAGCTGCCCGTGCCCCCCGACCCCAGTCAGCCCTGCATCCCCCACCATGCCCTCTGCTTAGACTAGCATCAACCCTGCAGCTTTTAACAGCACACTATGAACACTCTCGGAGAAGGCAATGGCACCCCACTCCAGTACTCTTGCCTGGAAAATCCCATGGATGGAGGAGCCTGGTGGGCTGCAGTCCATGAGGTCGCTTAGAGTTGGACACGACTAAGCGACTTCCCTTTCACTTTTCACTTTCATGCATTGGAGAAGGAAATGGCAACCCACTCCAGTGTTCTTGCCTGGAGAATCCCATGGATGGAGGAGCCTGGCGGGCTGCCGTCTATGGAGTCGCACAGAGTCGGACACGACTGAAGCGACTTAGCAGCAGCAGCAGCAGCATGACCACTCTTGACATTTGAAAAGGGCATAAAGGTTTACTAAAGACAACTGGGGTCTTTCCTATGCCCCAGATATTAGTGGCAGGAAAAGAATCCTTTGAGGAGAAAGGAAAATTCTCTTATGTTATCACTCATGCTTACTACGTCAGAGAAGGACTCAAACTGTTTCAAGTCATTTCAAAGGAAGTAGGGATAAGCCCATGGAAAGCAGATTTTGACTCTTCTTCAAATTTTAGTCACAACTCTTCCTGGACAGACGGGTGGGTGGGTGGATGGATGGATGAGTGGATGGGTGGGTCTGTGGGTTGGCGGATGGATGGATAGAAAGAAGAAAAGGAGGGAAGAAAGAAAGGGAGGGAGCAAGAAAGATAAGGAAGGGAAGGAAGATGAATGAATATCTCTTTCCTACTCCTAGCCTCAACGCTATCTTTATTTTATGTTTTTAATTTTCCTAGCCAATTTCCACCGCAAAGCATCAGTGATCATGGTAGACGAGCTGCTGTCAGCCTACCCACATCAGCTTTCTTTCTCTGAGGCTGGTCTTCGAATCATGATCACCAGCCACTTCCCCCCAAAAACCCGACTCTCCATGGCCAGTCGCATGCTAATCAATGAGGTATCTGGGAAAACAAGTCCATCTGCCACGGCCGGGGTGGGGAACTGGGCAGGGAGGACATTCCCTAGCCTGCAGGTAAAAGCACCTGCCTCAGTGTTTCACACAATAATGTCTCTCGGCTGTTTCCCAACGTTCCTTCTCAGCTATGCATCCTTGTCCTTGCCCTTCCCACCACATGTCCAGAGATGTAGTCCAGCTCCCAGCTGTATAGAAAGACTCTTCTGTCCCTTCTGCCTACCTTTGTCTCATTATCTTCCCTCTGAATAAAGCCCCCGGATGTGACCTTGCAGGAAAGTAGTTGTTAAGTTAAGGTTGCCTTAGTTTAGGGTACTGCAGAGTCTCTGACCCAAATTTTCCCAGGGATGCCTTTTGCTGGAATGGCAGCCTTGTCAATCCTAATCCCAATACATGTTATGGGTTTCTCACATATGGACCAGGGAATTGCTACCATCTGGAGAGGAGCATTAGCAACCCAGTGCGCAGACAGTCAAACCCTGGTAGAAAAACAGTGCCCATTTGAGACATGGGGACTCTCCTCTAAAGGGATTTGTAAGTTCCAGTGGGTCACGAAAGCGTGATCATTCTTCCCAGAAAGTTTATCAGAGTTGGTTGTTACTTTAAGAAGTCCCTTAGAACCTGTCTGCAGAGCTTCTGGAAGCACCTCCTTGTCAGCAGCCTGGGAAGATCCTGACAGCCGGGGTCCTGGGTGAGAGGATCTGCTCCTCTGGGGGCGGGGCAGGGGGCGGATCCTGTGTTAGAACGCGCCTTTCCTTCTCCAGAGACAGAGGCTGATAAACAGCAGGGCTTATGCCAACGGAGAATCCGAGGTGGCCATCAAGATCCCGATTAAGCACACGGTGGAGAACGGGACGGGGCCCAGCAGCGCCCCGGACAGAGGCATGAGCGGGACACGGAGGGATGAGGTCGTCGCGGAGGCCGGTGACGAGACGGAGAACGAGAATGAGGACAACGAGAATAATGAGAACGACGAGGAGGAGGAGGACGAGGAGGACGAGGAGGGGCCATACACGCCCTTTGACCCCCCGTGTAAGAGCCCCTGCTGGGGCTGGGCAGGCTGGGCGGGCTGCGGTCCGGAGCTGTTTTGAAGCCACTGACTTGATGCCCTTGACCGTGTGACCTTTCTGATACCAAATTCAAGGACTGTCTGTATGGCCGTAGAAGTATTTATATTGTGTTAAACTTTACAGTGGATTCTTTCACAGTGGATCCGATGCCCAAGACGGTGACCTTCAGGCCTGGTTGAAATGTGGGCCTTTGGAGGAGGAAGGCTCCCTGTCAGTGGTTCCTCGGGACCCTATGGTGCCAAAGAGGAAAGTTCGTGACCCTGCTGGCCAGGCGGCTTGATGCTGGGGGTGGGGTTTCCCACCTTTACCCACCCCATCACGGTTGGTGGGGGCACTGCCCTGACGAGGCAGCCCTTGGGGGCCCAGGTCCCAGGACCTGCTGTCTCCAGGGTGGGCACCACAGGAGATGCAGACTAGGGCAGAGAGCTTCCGAATCACCCCTCAGGACTGGGCCAGGGGCCTCCCCGTTTCTTGACGGGTCAGGGTGCATGCAGAGGCTGGTGAGCTCTCAGGACCCCGGCCGCAAGGGCAGTGTCCTTGTCCACCGACTGCTGCCTCCAGTAGAGACTCAGCTGAGCCAGCAGCCCCACCACTAGTGGAACAGGTGGACCAAACCCACAGAGTTCTGCCTGTCTGCCAGACCTTCCAGAAGTTTCTGTCTCAAGAAAGTGTTCGCTGTCCAGTTCGTGCTCCCTGTCAAGTATGTGAAGCTTAATTAGCCTGTGTGTCTTCTCTGCCACACTGGAACGTAGTGGGGGCTGTCAGCTCTGAGGAGGAAGTGCTGGCTCCACTTGAAAGGCCATTTAGCAAGGAGACATGGGTGCAGCGTCACAGTCGAGTGTTCCTCTCGGATGCAGTGTCCTTGGGGCCCCTCTTTGCATCCAGCCAGTAAAGCTCAGGGGGCGACAGGGTCCCTGAAAGGCCCCTGAGATCTCAACCTGGTCAACTGCCAACTGAAAGTAACTAGAAAATACCACCCAGATGCCCAGACCCCAAATCACCCAAAGTTAAATCATGGCTTGTTAGTAAAAATGTATCCTGGCTTTGTATCCATTTTGCCACAGTTGGTGACATTTCTTGACAACCTTCCTATCGACCAGGACAAAACCATGTTAAGGATGGAATGACTGGTCCCCCACTTTTCCCTCATAAGGCCGCATGCTCATTTTCCCTTGCTTTGTAACAAATGAGCACAAGCCTTGCAGCTTAGACTTGTTGGCTAGCTCAGGTTCTAGGGGTCAGAAGTCTGGCACTGCCTGGCTGGGGGTTCCAAGGCTCACGGGGCCGTGATGAGGGGGCCAGGGCTGCGGTCCTTCCGAGCAGCCCCGGCACACTTGGGTTCCTGGTGGGGTGGTTCCTGGTGGTTCCTCGTGGCTATCAGCTGGGGCTGCTCCCTACCCTGCCCTACGGCTCCCGTCTTCTTCGTCCCATGGCGTCTCGTTTCAAACGAACAGTGTGTGTTGTCTGGTCCTCCCCACTCTGCTCATGGCTCCAGCCTCCTCCTCTTCTTCCAAGGGCTCCGGTGATGACCTGCCTATCTGGAGGTCAGCGGTGCTTCACAGTGTAGCGCAGTTAGGGATGGTGGTTCATCCTCCGCACGGGCTCTGAAAATCAGAGCACAGACCTTGGGGGCTGTATCTGGAATTCCACCCCCTCCCCAGCCCTTGTTTGCAGAGCTCACCGTCGGCACTGTAACCTTGCTCCAAGAACTCCCACTTGGCTGACGTCGTCCCTGATGAAAGAGTTTGTAAGTGGCTGGGTGCTGTGTTGGCCCCGGGGCCCAGGATCCCACACACACTCCTCCAGGAAGACATCAGAGACACAGGTGTGAGAGCACACAGACCACATCACTCAGCGGGACAGAAGGGCCCCTTCGGGTCATGAGCTCCCTATTTCTCACCTGGACGCAGTACATGCCAGGCCTTCGTGTGAAGTTTCGGGCTATCCTGAACTCCTGCTCCCCACCCTCACCCCAGGATTAGGGTGCACATGTGGAGGCCATAGGGTCTCCCCACACGTTAGGAGGCATGGCTGCAGGTGTGGGCTCAAGCACCCATGTCAGGCACCCTCCATCCTTTGGAAGCACAAGCTCACAAGGAGAATGGATGCTCTGTGTGGTCCTGCCACCTCTGGGGGTCTCAGCTTCACCCCAGGGCCCTGAGCTGCTGAGACAGTCAGTGGGATCCTGAGTCCTCCTCACCAGCCCCTCTCATGTGGGCATCCTTGACCAAGGGTGGGCTCTGACTTGGGTGATCCAGGTGGGGCTCCAGGTGATGCCGATGCTGCTGGTCCGTGGGCCACTGCTGGGTGGCATGGGCTTGAGGCCTGGGGTCCCCCAGCCATCTTCAGGGTTCCTCTGCCATGCCGGGGAGCAAGGTCAGCGCCTGGCTCTGCCTCTGGAGTGAGGATGGGCTTGCCGGAGTGTGGGCCCCTGTTCTGCTCCACCAGCTGCTGAGAAACACCATTCAAGGCTGGGACTGGGGGCTGAGTGTCTAGCCAGGGCCTCCCCTGGGCAGGGCTGCCTCCTCACAGCGGTGAGCGAGCAGAGGCCCTCGGGCCAGCAGAGGGCACTCGAGGGTCCTCTCAGGCCAAGATACTTTGGCCACTGGGTAAAGATCTGTTTCCCTCCCACGGGAATCTTGCAGGGACCTGTATTTGCATGTTTCTGCCACTAAGGCTTGACTGGAGTGTGTATCATTACAAGTACGTAATTGTGTGGGGGTATACAAATAGAGGAGTATAGGACATGCATGCATATATGTGTGTACATGAATATAGGTGTGTGTGCACATATATAGCATGTGCACATGTATGATTGATGTGATGCACGCATATAACATGCTTTCTATATACTGTATATACTTAATATGCTGCATCTGTGTGTGCATCCTGAGTCATGTTCAACTCTTTTCATATACCCATGAACTATAGCCCACCAGGCTTCTCTGTCCATGGGACTCTCCAGACAGGAATACTGGAGAGGGTTACCATTCCCTCCTCAGGAGATCTTCTAGACCCAGGAATCAAACCCATATCGCCTGCATCAGCAGGCGGATTCTTTACCACTGAGCCACCTGGGAAGGCCTGACATGTTGCATATTAATACACAAATGTTTATATATATTTAATATGCTGTATATTATATAATGGGGTTACCCAGTGGCTCAGATGGTAAAGAATCCTCCTGCAATGCCGGAGACCCAGGTTCGATCCCTGGGTCAGGAGGATCCCCTGGAGAAAGGAATGGCTTACCCACTCCAGTATTCTTGCCTGGAGAATTCCACCTACAAGAGGAGCCTGGCGGGCTACAGTCCTTAGGGTGGCAAAGAGTCGGACACAACTGAAGTGCCTGAGCACAGCACACACGTATGCTGTATGTGTCTGTATGTCTGTATGTGGGAGTACTAAGTCGCCTCACTTGTGTCTGACTCTTTGTGACCCCGTGGACCTTCCACAGGTGAGGAAACTGAGGCTCAGGGAGTTTAAAGAACTGAGGCACTTGATTCAGACAGAACAGAAAGAATGGGGACTGATAAGAAAGCCCCCCCTCTCTCTCCCTCTAGAGACCACCTTACAGTCTAGGGAGACCAAGAGTCAAAAGTGGTGTCATGTAACTTAACCGCAGTTTTAAGAAAATATTCGGAGACTGGCGAAAGATGTATGAAGTAAGTGCTGGATGCTAGTATACAATTATAACATAAATTGTGTTAAACATTTTAGTCATCACTTTTCACAATGTAATTTTAAAAATACTTCAACTCTGGTGGGAATACAAATTGGAACAGTCCTTTTAGAAAACAGTTCAGCAGTTTCTCATAAAGTTAAAAAAACACCCACCCTGTGACTCAGCATTTCTACTCCTGGGTCTTTGCCCAAGAGAAATGAAAACATGCCCAACAGAAAGATTCACACAGAAAAGCTTACAGCCTCTTTAGTTGTAATACCTGAAAACTGGCAACAGCCCAAATCCCAGACACAGGAGAATGCAGTCACACTGCAGTGTATTCACAGGCTGGAACACTACATAGCAATTAGGAATGAGTTACCAATCCATGGATGAAACTCAGAAAGCATTAAGTTGAATAAAAGAAGGTAGAAACAAACAAACAAAATACTGTATGATTTTATTTATTTGAAGTTGGAGAACAGAAAGAACTCCTCTGGGGTGGTAGGGGGTGGGAAGTTGTCCAGAAAGGATGCAGAGACCTTTCTGCAGATCTTGGTCGATACTTCTTTTCAGAGCTGAGTTAGCGCTTAATGCAGGATAGTTTGTTATTGTTGTTGTTCAGTCACTAAGCAGGGTGGTAGTCATGGCCAAAGGAAAGCTAATGGGTTTTTCGAATCTGAGGCTACAAGAACTCGTGGTAAAACAGGCACCATTGTCTCTGGCACTCAGCAGCTGAGATGGTAGAACAGGTCATTACTAACAGATCCATCATCTTGTCCATAGCAGCAGGCAGATAGAGCCAGGAAGCAATTATGAATTTGCAAATCCATAGCAGCTTGGCATATAAACACTCAAGCAATGCTTTGGCAACCTTGAGAGCTTTCAGATCATCCATCAAAATTTCCGCAAGTTGAAGGACAATGTTGAGAAATTCCACTAGGTGGCGCTGTGTCTGCTGACCCCCTTAGACTCCAGGAAGATGTAGCTGCCTGTCCATGGGGAGGACTGAGAGGGGGCTGGTGGCCTTTACTGCCCCTCCCCTGCCTCACCCGGACCCCACCCTTTTCCCCACACCCCACTTATATCCTGAGAATCCTCCACATCCTTTTCCACCTGGCTCCATTTGCCAAACCATCCCCCTGCACCCCCAGCTCTGTATTACTCAGAAGCGAAGCATCCTGTCATTTTGAGGCCTACCAGCAGGTGGGCACTTTCTATTCCTCTTGGTCTTGTGGGTGGAAAGGCACTCGAGTCTTTGTGGTAAGGAGCACCACAGTCAGGCTTAATGTCTGGGGACACTCACGCTGAGGATGGAGCAGGAAAACGCGCCTCACTGATTTGTTTGTTTGTTTGTTTTGCCTTTGTTTTCCCAGCTGGCAAACTGGAAACAGTGAAGTGGGCATTCACCTGGCCCCTGAGCTTCGTCTTGTACTTCACCGTCCCCAACTGCAACAAGCCCCGCTGGGAAAAGTGGTTTATGGTGACCTTCGCTTCGTCCACGCTGTGGATCGCAGCCTTCTCCTACATGATGGTGTGGATGGTGAGTCCAGGACACCAGGGTGCTGGGTCCCTTCAGAGAGAAACTCAACCAGAGGGGAGCCAGGGCAGAGGTTTTAGCCCAGTAACTCTATCAGTCAGCTGTTGCTGCCATACACTGTGTAACAACCAGCCCTAGATTCCGTGGCTTAGAATCAGAACTTATCCTCCTGCTCATGTGTCGGCAGGTAGACTGTGGGTGACTGGTCTCACCGGGCACCCGCTAAGCAGCCTGCCTTCAGCTCCAGTGTGGGTGCCTTTGGCTCAGGCAGCAGGTGGGGCTTGTGTCTGCTCTGTGTTTGCCCATTTTCTCTGGACCAGTGGCTGCCTGGGGAATGTCTTTTCACAGTGGGTCACTGGAATGCAGGAGGGCAAAGGCAAATATGGGGGCCTTCTGGGGCCTTGGCTTGAGATTTCCACCCAGCCTCCATCTGCCAAGTATCTGTGGAGTTGGGGGCATACACCCGACCCGCTCTGGTGGGAAGACCTGCAGGGTCACAGGCAGCCAGCATGGAGGCAAGGTGGGAGGCACAAGAAGTGACCCTCCATCCATCATAGTCACTCCCCATCTCAGCTCAGTTTCTTCAACCAGAAAATGAAGTCACTGAACCAAGTGAATGCTCAAGGGTCCCTTCTGAAGCTGAAACAATGATTCAAGAGTTGGCATTGATTGAGGGGCCTTCGCTCAAAAGCGTTTCTGCCCTAAAGCCATCCTAGGAAACCCAGAGTGCACTCACTGCCCGTGCACGATGCTTGTTTTTAACTGGGGAGTTGCCCTGATTCGTTATAATTGGAGCTGGGAAGAAATTAAAAACCATGACATACGTACATCTCATTGTGCTTGAGCATCGGCTAGAGATGAAATATAGATGCTGGAGAATTAAACTCAAGAGCTAAAAAAAGCTCTGAAAAGATTATTTTGGAGGTAATAACAAATGTGTAAGCCTGACACAACTGACTCGTAATTATCCCCTGCCTTCAACATCATAGACATGTTATTCTTCAATCCAAATCGCATAGGCAGGGGTCTCTCCCTCACGCTGTGTCCATCACTGTTTTTATTTGACCTTTTCGTCGGGTGCCACCTTTGGGGGATAGCATTGGTATCCCTGACCGCCAGGTGTCCAGTGGTTTTTCTCTGAAGTCCACTAACATGCAAAGTAGCTGACAGATCTTAGGCTCACCCTCTTTCTGTTAGCCTCCTTCCACTCTGGGGGAGGTTCGGAGAAGCCCTGGGAAAGGACTGGGAGTAAGGGGAGACCAAGAGAAACCCTCCAGATCTGGTACAGACACCTGGAGAATCGCTTCCCAGCACGGTAGCCTCAGCTGTAACCATGGTAACCTCAGGCACAGCGGGGACAGGGTCCTCTTCCCAGCTTGAGCCCCACGGAGCCAAAACAATTCGTGCAGGGACCCCACGGAGGGTGAGAACAGAAAAACACGGGTGAGCAGGATGCTTGCAGCTCCATTGCACAAAAGGCTCCAGAGCAGCCCCAAGAAGCTGCTGTGTTCCTGTGTCTCCCTTTCCTCCCTGGAGCACGGAAGGCGGAGAACCCGAGGCCACCGCAAATCAGTCCAGCACTGGGCGGAAATGAGACACACAGCCTCTGCTTGAAAGAGACCAAGCCAGGCATCCTAGCAGATTTAAATAACGTCCCCCAAACCTTTGGAGGGGAGGAAGTGAGGCCAGACTCCCATGCAAGGATCCTGGAGGAGCTGGCAGGAGTGGGTACTGGCCACATGCTGTCTGCATTTCTTGCAGTTTTATAGAACGTGAGGGAGGGTGCATCCCACAATGACCTAACGTTTAGCTCCTGCATGTTGTCCTCTCCTGAGGCCAGGGCACCCGGAACGGGTCTCTTTCCACTCACTCACTTGTGCCACCCACCCCTGGTCACTCCGTCCCACCCACTGCTGTCCTCCCAGTTTGCCCATCTGAAAACTGGGAGCCAGAATGAGCTCAGTTACAGAATAGAAGCACTGCCTCTGGGCTGACTTAACCCGCCCCCTGTGTACACAGAGGTGCTGCCCATGCCCACGTGCCTGCTCTCTGGGCAGGGGATGCCCCAGGGCCACTCGGAGAATGGAGATGACACCAGTAGGTATACCCTGGGGTTGTAGTGAGAGTTAAGTAAGTTACACTAAAAGCGCCTGACTTCTAGGCAGATGTAAGCCACTGTGGAGCAGAAGGTGATGTGGGCAGATGATGTTCCCAAGCTGCCAGGAAGGGAGGGAAGGAATCGGCAGCTGGCAGCTTTTCTTACTGGACTGGGTGGTGTTATTCAGCCCCCTCCCAACTCTCGTAAAGTCTTGTCATGCAGCCGACCTGAGACGGACAGTGGATTTCCTAGCACAGCATGGCAGCCATCCATTCTGGGTCCCCAGGAACATCCTGAGTTCAAAAACTGTCCTGCTGTTGCCTTTTTCCAGCAACCCTGTTTCTCCTCTCTCAGGCCGCCTGCCTCACCCAAAGGAACGTGTGAAAAAGGCCAGTCTTTGGTTGGAAAGCATGGGCTCTGTAACTCCACCTCTCTGTTCCCTGAGACATTCCTGGCCCTCTGTCTTTGACACGGAACGCAGACACTGTCCCTAGACCGCCGAGATTGCAGATTCTTCAGCTTTGGTGACAGGGTCGACGGGCCGGCGGGGCTGGCATCGGCCCTCCGCTCACCGTCTTTTCCTGCCTCCCTTTCCCACACCCCCACCCCGCTCCCAGGTCACGATCATCGGCTACACGCTGGGGATTCCTGACGTCATCATGGGGATCACCTTCCTGGCAGCTGGAACCAGCGTGCCCGACTGCATGGCCAGCCTCATTGTGGCCAGACAAGGTGGGGCCCACGTGGGGAGGGCTGGGAAGGGAAGCCAGGCCTCCCTACTTATGGGGTAGGGGGAGCTTGCATGGCAGTTACAAGGGCACCGCATCCCAGCTGTGCAGGAGCGCTGGCCACCTCAGTGCCAGGCTGGTCAGAAGGCTTGCTGGCATCAGAATAACAGGGAAACAAGCCAGAAGATCCACCCTCGAGCAAGGCAGAGACCCTTTCTATATACTAGGTATACTATATACCTACATAGGTATACCATATACCCTTTCGTATACTAGGTTGTCCCCTCGTCCCCTCCGGGATTGTATTGTTTCTATGATTAAAAATAGTAAGAAATACAGTGATAGCTGATATCTGCTGATGATGGCCCCACACTGAACAGAGCAATTTGGACACCTGATCTTACTTAATTTAACAATTCTGTGAATTAGAGACAGTCATATACCCATTTCATGGATGAGGAAACTGAGCTTAGAGAGGATGGACCTCATAGCCTAAGTGCCAGACGTTACTCTTCAGTGTGTGACAGACCCTTCCACCCTCAAAACCAACATTACAGTCTACCCACCCCTGGGTGGAAGCCCCCCAGCTGGCCCCCCAGCACCTACTCTCATTTATGAACCTGATTTGTGCGGGAGGAGATTGGTTTTCAGCAAACAGTGTATAGCTCCCACCCTTGGCAAAGTGTCCTCCACTGGTCCTCACAAAATTCTACTGGCTACATTATTTTCCTTAATGTTGCTCAGTTATTTAGAAGAAGATACGGATATGGAGCAGATGGATAATGACACTGAACTGTGCAGGTTGGTGAACTCATGAGCCCTTTGTAGGCTGTTGAGTTTATTCCTTTCCACAGAATAGTTCAGAATTCTTGCAACCAGATTTAGTTTTTTGAATTACATTTAACCAATGATCATATCTGAAGTAAAGCTCAGCAGTTCAATAGCATGTGTATTTCATTCTATTTATTGAAAATACACATTCAATGACTATTTTATAATCGGAATCATCCTACAGTCATGGATGGTCTGGGACCGACCCGAGTACCTGGGCTGGCCCACCTGCCCACCAGGTCTCTGGCTGTCAGGCCAGGGGCTGGAGAGAGTCTTCAAGGGCCGGGACACCCCCCAGGGACCACCTTCCTCACTCCAGTGACCTCTTGTCCTTACAGGCATGGGGGACATGGCCGTGTCCAACTCCATCGGGAGCAATGTTTTTGACATCCTCATCGGGCTCGGTCTCCCCTGGGCACTGCAGACCCTGGCTGTGGATTACGGATCCTATGTAAGTGGAATTTTCTCCCTGGTGACCTCAGCCACTGGGACTATGTCTCAGGGCAGAGGAGGTGTGGAAACACTTGCATTGAGAGGAAACAAATTCTCCTGGCCAAGTCTTCTCAAGGTCAGGCCCACGTGGGGACATTCAGGACTCAAGAGCAGACGGAGCTGTTACAAGCTTCAGGAAAGGGTCAGATGGTAAATACTTTAGGCCCCGTGGCCTAGATGGTCTCCATCACAGTCGTCATCAGCTCTGCTGTGTTGGCCTGAAGGCAGCAACAAGTGATGGCGGGTCAATAAACGTGGCTGTTTCAGTCCAACTTTATGTATAGAAACTGAAATTTGAATTTCATATGACTTTCACATGTGGTGACACATTATGATTCTTTTCAAAACTTTTCAACCAATGAAAAAATGTAAAAAACCCTTCTTCACTCATGGACTCTGCAAAAACAGCAGAGGGGCCAGGTTTGGCCCATAGGCCCTAATTCGCCAACCCTTGCTCTGAGGATTTGTTTTGCATGCAAAATATTTTATTCCTGAAGGGAAGGATACAAAGTACACGACGCTGTCTCTGCCAGGAATCTGGTGACCATCACACTCTGCAATGACGGCCCCACGCTCTTTCTCAAGACCAAGCCAACTCTGACTCCAGGTGGATTTGCAGATGGGGACTTGGGAGTTCCAGCTAGATGTCAGTACTCTTTCCCAGCCTGCCAAAGTGATCCCCCTCTGCTGAGGGGCACTCCTGTCCCAGCCACTGTCCAGAGATGGAGGGAGAAACTGCAGTTAGAGGTTTCTGTCTGTGTCAGGGAGGGAAAAAAGGATGACGCCTCTGCAGTATTCATACCCAACCCAGTGTTGGTGCTTCTCTGAACATGTCATTGAGCATGCTTTAGTCTGTCTGTATGTGTTTCAGGTAAGTGTGTTTTCCAAAGAAAAGATCGTGGCTCATTTATAAGATGGTGGTTGTTTCCAAGTTGCTTCCCTTGCACCTGTTTCAAGTAGGGAGAGTGTGTCCATTGAAATTTCTAAACACATGGTGAGAAAGGCCATACGTGTTTGGTTCATGTGAATCTACCTGTTGGCAGGAAGATTTCACCGGCAAGTTAAGATAAGCACAAGACATTGGAAGGAAGCATTATGTGTCCTAAGGAGCTAAGATCTCTTCTCTGCTGTCTATGAAATTGGGAGATGGGACAGAGGGGGTTCTGGGAAAGCTCCTTACAAGAGGTGACTGTGAGTTGAAGTCTGAATAACTAGAGAAGAGGCAATCATGGAGAAACTGGGGCAGGGCAGAGCAAAAGCATTCCAGGCAAAAGGAACAGCTGTGCAAAGGCCCTGAGGCAGACATGCACTCAGCCTGTTGGAGAACAGGAAGGGGCCCCGTGTAAGTGGAGCAGAGCAAGCCTGGGGGCATGTGGCCTAGATGTCATGCAGGGCAGACCCTGTGGGTGCTCTTAGTTAATCAAAAATGATGACATTCAAACTGATGAGATACATAGATTTACATAATGACATTTTTGATGGGTTTTTTGAGATTCAGCAGCATGAGTTTTTTTTTTTTAACTGTGTTTTAGTCAATCTTACTTTAATTACCAGGGAGACTAAACATTCTTTTTCACATGTATTGGCCTTTTAGATTCTTCCTTCAGATAATTATCTCTTTATGCCCTTTACCCAATTCTCCCATTAGAAGGTAATGGTTTTTTGTGTGTGAGTTGATTTCTTTTTTCATCTTTCCCCATATTGGTTTTCTAAAAATTTATTTTATTGGACTATAGTTGATTTACAGCATTGTGTTAGTTTCTGATGTACAGCAAAGTGATTCAGTTATACATCTATATGCATTTTCTTTTTCATATTCTTTCCCATAAATCTCACATTCCCACCTACATGTAAGGGGGCTCCAGGTCATTCATGGAGCTGGCTACCCAGGAAGGGGAGGAGACACGAATTAGTCCTGCGGTCCGGGGTGCCAGGTTGAGAGTGGAGTCCAGACAGGAGGGACCTGCTGGATAACCTCTTACTGGGGCTGTAGAGCAGCCACGTCCACGAGTGCCCTGCTATTGTAGGGTCTGTCTCTCTGCCATCCCAAGCTGCCCCTCCACTCCCTCTCATCCAGCCTCTGAGCGCCTTTTCCTGGGTCACGTGTGGACCGCCTCCCTTCTGGGTAACACATCCTTTTCTGTACTTCCACTGAGAACAGTATTTTCCACTTAAGCCTCTCTAGTTCCTTTCGATACAAATCACCTTGATTCTGTTTTGCCATTCCCAAAATAATCTCCTGGATTTTTCCAACAGTCCACAAATTAAACTTTCCTTTTTTTAGTCCTTTTTTCTGATTATAAAAGTAACTTATGATCTTCATAGAAAATTTGTTGTTGTTGTTCATGTCTGACTCTTCACGACCCCATGGACTACAGCACTCTAGGCTTCCCTGTCCTTCACCATCTCCCGGAGCTAGCTCAAACTTATGCCCTTTAAGTCGGTGATGCCATCCAACCATCTCGTTCTCTGTCATCCCCTTCTCCTCCCGTCTTCAATCTTTCCCAGCATCAGGGTCTTTTCCAGTGAGTTGGCTCTTCACATCAGGTGGCCAGAGTTTCAGCATCAGTCCTTCCAATAAATACTCAGGGTTGATTTCTTTTAGGATTGACAGGTTTGATCTCCTTGCAGTCCAAGGGACTCTCAAGAGTCTTCTTCAACATCATGGCTCAAAAGCATCAGTTCTTAAGTGCTCAGCCTTCTTTATGGTCCAGCTCTCACATCCGTACGTGACTACTGGAGAAACAATAGCTTTGACTAGATGGACCTTTGTCAGCAAAGATGTCTCTGCTTTTTAATACGCTGTCTAGGTTTGTCATAGCTTTTCTTCCAAGTCATAGAAAATTAGAGAAAATTTAACTAGAGAATTCTGATCAGGGAAAACTCTGGAGCAGAGCCTGCCCAGTTGAACTTTGTGCAGTGATGGAAATGTTCCAGCCATGGAATGTGAAATACAGTCAGCCTCTAGTCCCATGAGACATTCAAGCACTTGACACGTGGCTGGAACAAGTGAAGACCGACTTTGTCTGACAGTCATTTACCCACACTGTTTCCCTACTGCTGGAGCCTGAGCATGAGACCTTGTCCCCTTGGCATTTGCCGTCCATGCAGCAGGACATTTACCTTGTTTAAATAGAGAATACATTTTATTTCCTCAATTGTAGGGATGAGCATTCCTTATACATCAGTAGCTCCTGAGAGCGTTGCTGTATTTCAGCCCAGTTAAATAATGTACATTCATGGTGGTGATTCTCAGACATCCAGAAAAAGTTAGGAGTAAAATCCCACAGGCATTGGTGCAGCTCAAACAGCCACTGCCCACAGCCGCAGTAAGAGGTGAGTCTACCGCAGTTTCCATCTGCATGTCAGAGGAACCACTCTGGATCCTTCCGTGAAGGTGACCCATTTGTCTACGCCCTGGGCCCTCCACAGCTTCCATCAGGCCCTCTGGGCCAGCCCCCCACACCCAGCCACACTGTAGGGGCATGTGTAACTTCAGGCCAAGATGCAGAAGTTGCTTGGAGCTGATTTCAGGCTCATGGAAAAGCAAATTTAGAGGCTTATTGGTCTTGAATGTTTAGTCTTCCCTCTTCTCCGCCTCCAACTTTTTCCAGGAGAGAGTGTTCCTTCTGAAAGGACAGTCAGGGGCCTCCACCTGTTAGCATTTCAGTGACCCCATGACATCTTTCTGTCTCTCTGATATCAGTACTCAGCGGCCTGTGTGGATTTAATGGCCTCCCCACCCTCGCAAGTGAGCTGCTACAGTTCTGAAGCCATTTTTCCATCTCGCCTAGATGGATTTCCAGGTCATGATTACTGGATAATTACCACTGCGACAGCTGTTTTATGCAAAGTATTAGGTTCAGGCATCTGACAGCAAGGAAGGAAGGCAGTTGCACAGATTTTGACATTTCTGAGTACTTGTGTCTTGCTCAGAAGCCAGCTAGCTACCTAAGTGCCCCCAGTAATAGCTATTTCTAAAAGTCGGTTTGGAAAATGAGTACTTCTTATTCCATTTCGGTGATAAGTCTTTCCCACCTGCTCCCACCAAACTAAGAAAGTCACTGGGCAGGCTCCAGGTAGCTAGGGCGAAATCTAGATTTCTGAGCTGGGGCTTAGAGACATAAAAGAAGCCTAAGAAGCAGCGAACAGGGGCAGCAAGGGAGTCTTGTCTTTCTCTCTCTCCAAGCAAGAGTCCACCTTATTCCAGAATCCATGGAGGAAAAAAGAAGTGATTGGAAGCGTTCTCCCCCCACCCCTCTGTCCAGGTCACTCTTCTACTCAGACACGAATTGACTGCCTTCTCTGTGCTGAGCTGGTAGCCATCGCTGGGGCCGCCCCAGTGAGCCAGACAGACACTGTCCTGCGCTCCTGGAGCCCCCGCCTCTGGGAGGGCGTGACCGCACAGTGTGACCCCTGCGCTCCTGAGAGCTGGCCATGCAGCATTCAGGGCAGCATGTGGCTGTGTGTGCAGGGGCCAGGGCACCTGGATGCGTGTGAGGAAATGACCCTTACCCTGAGAAACTGAGATTATCAGAAGCGAAGCAGGTGAAGGTGAGAGGCTTTTTCTAAGCAAAGGAACAGCTAGTAGAAGACCCAATGAGAATGTTCCAGGCGCTGAAGGACCCAAGGACAGTTCCTCTCCTGGGGCTGTGGTAGGGGCTGTGGGATGGACAGGGATGAGTGGCAGGGGTGAACTGGAGCCCAGAGAGGCCACATGAGCAGGGACACTGAGAGCCATGGTCGTGGGGACAAGAAAGGGGGTGGTGTGATTGTCCGTCCTTTGAGAAAGAGAAGTCTAGCTGTAGTGTGGGGAAAGGGTTAGTTCAGTTCAGTTCAGTAGCTCAGTCAAGTCTGACTCTTTGCGACCCCATGGACTGCAGCACGCCAGGCTTCCCTGTCCATCACCAACTCCCAGATCTTACTCAAACTCATGTCCATTGAGTCGGTGATGCCATCCAACCATCTCATCCTCTGTCGTCCTTTCTCTTCTTGCCTTGAATCTTTCCCAGCATCAGGGTCTTTTCAAATGAATCAGTTCTTCACATCAGGTAGCCACAGTATTGGAGTTTCAGCTTCAGCATCAGTCCTTCCAATGAACATTCAGGACTGATTTCCTTTAGGATGGACTGGTTGGATCTCCTTGCAGTCCAAGGGACTCTAAAGAGTCTTCTCCAGCACCACAGTTCAGAAGCATCAATTCTTCGGGGCTCAGCTTTCTTTATAGTCCAACTCTCACATCCATACATAACTACTGGAAAAACCATAGCCTTGACTAGACAGATCTTTTTTGGCAAGTAATGTCTCTGCTTTTGAATATGCTATCTAGGTTGGTCATAACTTTTCTTCCAAGGAGCAAGTGTCTTTTAATTTCATGGCTGCAGTCACCATTTGCAGTGATTTTGGAACCCCCCCAAAATAAAGTCTGCCACTGTTTCCCCATCTATTTGCCATGAGGTGATGGGACCAGATGCCATGATCTTAATTTTCTGAGTGTTGAGCTTTATGCCAACTTTTTCACTCTCCACTTTCACTTTCATCAAGAGGCTCTTTAGTTCTTCTTCACTTTCTGTCATAAGGGTGGTGGTGTCTGCATATGTGAGGTTATTGATAGTTTTCCCGGTAATCTTGATTCCAGCTTGTGCTTCATCCAGTCCAGCATTTCTCATGATGTACTCTGCATAGAAGCTAAATAAATAGGGTGACAATATACAGCCTTGATGTACTACTTTCCTAGTTTGGAACCAGTCTGTTGTTCCATGTCCAGTTCTAACTGTTGCTTCCTGACCTGCATACGGATTTCTCAAAAAACAGGTCAGGTGGTCTGGTATTCCCATCTCTTTCAGAATTTTCTACAGTTTGTTGTGATCCACAGAGTCAAAAGCTTTGGCATAGTCAATAAAGTGAAAATAGATGTTCTTCTGGAATTCTCTTGCTTTTTTGATGATCCAGAGGATGTTGGCAATTTGATCTCTGGTTCCTCTGCCTTTTCTAAATCCAGCTTGAACATCTGGAAGTTCACAGTTCACATACTGTTGAAGCCTGGCTTGGAGAATTTTGAGCATTACTTGGCTAGAATGCGAGATGAGTGCAATCATGCGGTAGTTTGAGCATTCTTTGGCATTGCCTTTCTTTGGGATTGGAATGAAAACTGACCTTTTCCAGTCCTGTGGCTACTGCTGAGTTTTCCAAATTTGCTGGCATATTGAGTGTAGCACTTTCACAACATCATCATTTAGGATTTGAAATAGCTCAACTGGAATTCCATCACCTCCACTAGTTTTCTTCATAGTGATGCTTCCTAAGGCCCAGTTGACTTCGCATTCCAGGACGTCTGGCTATAGGTGAGTGATTACACCATCGTGGAGCCAGACAAGACAGAGGGCAGCCAGACCAGTTATGAAGCATTTGAAGGAAAAACAGAATATGTGACCTGGGGGAGAGAGCCCCCAGGGGAGCCAGGGTGGGAATGCATATTTAAGCGACAGGATTCAGGGTTGTGCTTAGAACCAGATGAGGTGTGATGTATCTGAGGGTCATCCTGGTGGAGACATCAGGCAGACAGTGAGATCAATTCAGAGGCAAGACCTCTGACAGTCAGGAGTGTTGCTATGGGTTGTTAAGCCTAAAGCTCATACAGGGAGTAAGTGCAAACAGAGAAGAGAACCAGGACCATACCCTGACGTCAGGTAGTGAGAAAACCATTCAGGGAAGGAGGCTGGGGGGGTGGTCAGCCAGAAAGGGCAGGATGAGGAGAATGTTTCCAGAAAGACTGGCCACATGGAGGAAGGCTCTTCCCAAGGTCCTCCTTCTAATGCCAGCTGTCCTCCAGCTGTCACCTCCTCCGAGAAGCCACCCAGCCATGTCCACTGCCTCTGCAGTGGGGGTGGGGTGTCATCTTCCCTCACCCTCTGAGAGCAAAGCTGTGTCCGACTCAGCCAGTGCACCAGAACCTACCAGTTGGTTCTCAATGCTACCACGTCTTCCTTCTCGAGGAAGAATGTTCTCGAGGATGAACGTTCTTGAGTCGATCTTCTGGTATGCAGTTTCTGTTCCAGTTGCCAGGCCAGTTTTTCTTTTTCTGCAAACCCTGCCCCAACCCCGGGATGGCTGCACGGAGCCCTTCCCCACTCCACTCTCAGTGAGGCCACGTGGGCAGCTTGCACTTGACCTTGGCAGGAATACTGACACCGTGGAAACCAGGAAAATGCAGAAGCCATTGCCAGGGCCTAGCCACAGGCTGTTCCCACAGACCCAGTGGGGTAACTGGGGATCGTCTGGGGGCTTCGCAATGAATGATTCTTCTCAAGGCTGTTCTAACAAGGCCCTAGGGGCTGCAATGACACCACTCAATTCCCTTCAGGTGAATCTTGCTCTTTAGATTTTAGTAAAAATGAGGTGATATTTGGGGGGAGGTAGGGTCTTTCCTCGGAGTACTCTTGCCTGGAAAACCCCATGGACGGAGGAGCCTGGTGGGCTGCAGTCCATGGCATCGCTGAGTTGGACACGACTGAGTGACTCACTTTCACTTTTCACTTTCATGCATTGGAGAAGGAAATGGCAACCCACTCCAGTGTTCTTGCCTGGAGAATCCCAGGGATGGGGGAGCCTGGTGGGCTGCTGTCAATGGGGTCACGCAGAGTCAGACACGACCGAAGCTACTTAGCAGCAGGGTCTTTCCTGGGTCACCAAGGCCTGAAGTAGATTCAGTCTCACCATCAAAGTTTTAGATCCCTCCCGAAACCACTCTATTCTGAAGATGAGGATGTGGTGAGGACTTTATTCCAGGTGTGTGTGGGGGTGACCCAGTAGGGGGTGGGCAGGTGTGACCAGAGAGGTGGGTGGTGGCTCTTCCAAAGCTCGAGGAGGAGCCACAGACACAGACCACAGATGCCAGCATGGGCTCCAGGAAGTCAGGTGGTGCCACCAAGATGGTAAGAGGGGCCCATTTGCAAGCCTAGAGAGTTAGCAGGTGGAGAAAGCCCTGGCTTTTCCCCTGCGCCCTGCAGGGTGCATCAGAGAGTCTAGAATTTTCAGGCTGAAGCCTGACTCTAAGTGCAGACGTGACCCCTTACCAGCTCCATGGCCTTGTGTAATACTGCGATTTGTAGTAAGAAATTTATGTTTGGTCTTTTTTTCTAGCACAGAGCTTCTAAAAGCCTCAGAATTATCTTTTTATGTGAATGAGGTGACTTTAGGATAGCACCTAAGGATGGAGCTGGTTGGCAGGAGAGCCAACCCTGTAGTTTGAGGGCTGGAACTTTGCTTCCCAGTACTGTGAACTCTGGGGCAGAGAGAGGGGCTGGAAGTCCCTCAGTCAGCAGCAGCTATAGATTCAATCAGTTGTGCCTCTGTAACGAGGCCTGCGTAAAAGCCCCCAAACAACGGGGTTCAGAGAACTCCTGGGAATACGTGGAGATGCAGGGAGAGTGGGCCCTGAGAGGCCTGGAACCCTGAGCCTTTCCCCTCACCTTGCCCTGCACGTCTCATCCATCTGAGTCACATCATGTTTTAATAACCAACCCAGTGATGTAGTAAGGAAAGGGTTTCTCTGAACTCTGTGAGCCCTCCCATCAAACCAGCTGACCCCGAGGAGGGGGTTCCTTTCTGGAACCTCTGTGTGAACCTCAGATCTATGACCTGCTCATCAGAAGCACAGGCGACAGCCTGGACTTGTACCTGCATTTCCAGTAGGGGTGGGGGAGACAGCCTTGCAGGGCTGAGCCCTAGCCTGTGGGACCTGACGGTGCCTCCAGATAGGTAGTGTCAGATGAAGGACACCCAGCTGGTGTCGTAGAATTGCTTGGATAGGTGGGGAAACCACACACCGCAACACACACACACACACACTCACACTCACACTCACACTCACACTCACACTGTGAGCTGAGTCTTACTGGGGCTAAGGGCTACTTCCTGGAGCCTCAGCTGTCTCACCTTTACAGGCAGCTCAGGACACCTCGAGGAGCTGCTGCGAGACCTCAGGGCAGCCCGTGTGTGGTCACGCACTTTGGGGAGAAAGCTGTGTTCCAGTGCTTCTCTTCAGTCGGCTCATTCACTTTTCTGACCTCATGTCACTGTTCAAGGAAAGCCCCCCACCCTGTGATGTTACATAGCGTAAAGTCCCAGCTGGATGTATCCATTTGGAACCCAAGCCTAAGCAAGTGTTCAAACCACTCAAGTTAGAGAATGCAAAGTGACAACCACATGTGTTCCGAGTTATAAACCAATTAATGAAAATCCAGGGGCTTCTTGTTTTTCCTAAAAGAATTTGCTGGTCGGGTGGAGCTGACCTCAAAACATACAGAGATTTTAAACTGCAATGTGGGGGAAGTCAGAGTCTTTGAGGCTGGAGGTTCAGGTCCTTAAACAAATGGTATGGGATTCAGCGGGCTGTTTTATGAGCCACATGCATGCAGGAAACTGGGGGTGATGCAGTCTCTGTGTGCATTTGCACTAAAAGACACATCCGTGGAGCCTAAATTCCTATTGACTCAGGAACCAGCCAGCCTCCTGTTTCCTCTCCAGCAACTGCCAAGAGGGAATTTGAGGATGAAAATTCATAGTTTCGAAGGCAAGAAATAAAAACAACGTTAAATGTCAAGGCTGAACAATCCGAGTGCGTTGCCTGCTCTCAGAAGGGCATTGCCATAGGGACCGCCTGCCTTTGCACTTCCTGGGCCTCGCATCTGTGAGGCAGGAGCAGGGGATGCTGGTTTAGGTCCACACTGCACAGTTGAGGCTCCAAGCCTTATCCAGAGGTGAGAATGGTTGGTGAGATTGTCTGGCTTAGCAAGACCCCAAGAAACTAGTTTTTTACGGGGTTAAGACTTACTGCCCTTGAACTTCCCTCGTGACCCATTGGTTAAGACTCTGCGCTTCTACTGCTGAAGGCATAGGTTCTGATCAGGGAACTGAGACTATGTGTGCCTCATGGGAAGTTGCACTGGACAGGGCTCCTAAGAATTCCAGAAATTGTTGTTTGTATTTTTTTTAATCTTCAAAGTTTGTCTGTTAACCCCACTGTGTTACTGTGGAAAACAAACAAAATATCAGAAATTGAATGTTAACTCTTCTTTGCCTTTTCAAAATAGCAACCCTCACTCACCACTTCCCATCAAGTTCAGGTGAAGGTCACAGACATTTGAATGCAAAAGAGATTAAAAATTTTAGTCATATTTTTCAAAATATTGCTCTCATGACCCACGTTATTAAATTTACCCTAAAAGTTGTGTGTCAGGAAATCGGAAGCTCCCTGGAAGTCAAGTCCCCCAGTAAATAAGAATCAGGCCATGCGGATGGAGAATTCAAGTGGCCACAGGGCAGTCAGCAAATGCCGCTGCTGGAGGGGGCAGGGATGGGGTTGAGGGTGGACCAGGCCAGGGTGCCCCCTGGGTGTCAAGGAAAGCGCCATTCCCACTGCAAAGCTGCCATTTGCCCTCCATCCTGGAGGAGAGTCTTGGCCTCAGTAGAATTTACCGCCTCGAACTTGGCAGATGTTCGGGAGCCTAACCCTGTGTCATCCTCTCTCACAGATCCGGCTGAACAGCAGGGGGCTGATCTACTCCGTGGGCTTGCTCCTGGCCTCCGTCTTCGTCACGGTGGGTCTGCGGCTCTCTCCGCTCTCCAGTCCCCACCTCTCCCCCCATCCCCTTGGGTTCTCTGGCTACAGAGTCTGTTTGGACACCAGATGGGCTTGGCCTCCCAGTGGATAGGGACAGTCAGCCTCGAGGTTGTCCCGTCTTGTGGCTGTATCCTCCACAAGTGGATCCTGGCAACCCATGAGAAAGCTCCCTTTCTGAAAGGTGCCAGCCTCCTCTCAGAAGCACAGCCTGTCTCAAGTCAAACACAAACATTTATCCAAAGCAATAGGGAGAATCTCACTTTTTCTGCAAGATGAGGCTACAGAAGGTTATATTCCAATTAATTGACTATTCCAGGTTCTTAAACATCTCCGTAAATCCATGGATGTGACCAACACTCAAAGACTGAGGACACACTTGCTGGACAGTGAGTGCACTTTGATGCCTCTGCACTGCCTTGACCATCCATCCACTTGCATAATGTACTATTCCAACTCAGTTGACACCTTTGGTGGGAGCAAGTTCACACCACCATGTGGACTGACCCACCTGCCCTAAGCGTCTGATTACATACATGTACGCTACTGAATTTTCACAGTAGGAAATGCAATGTGTTTTTTCCTGAATTGTTGAGGAACTATTTGTTGAATTACACCTGTCATGAGAACATACATATGTAGAGAATGGGAATTCACAAGGGCAGGAGAGGTCATTTCCAGGACCAGCATGCAACTCCAACGCCAAGGTTTTACCAAACCAAATACTGCCTTACACAATAGTGAAAACCCATCTATTCATTCTTTTTAGGAGGTTCTTCAGGTTGGTATGACTTAGGATTATTATGCTTGTCACTGTCACACAAGTGCTTACTGCGGGAATTTCCCCATCTGGAGCTCACCACACTCCAATAGGTAGTCACTGATATCAGCCCCATTATACAGACTAAGTGAGGCCTGTAGGGACCTTGTGTCTGACCTCCCAGTGCCCGCTGGCTTGCAGGTGCACTGCGTCTCCAGATGCTGTGGCCGGGCATTCCTGGGACAGGGTCTCACCACTGCCCCTCTGCCCTGGAGGGCTGTTGAAGGACTGAAACGAAGTAGGTCTGGGAGAAGAAGCAAGTTCCAATATCTGAAGTTTTCAGTGCCAAACTGACATCCCAGGGGCGATGTCAGAACAGCTGGTTCAGGAGGAAGCCCACGCTGGAGACACCAGGACGTAGAAGGGGTTTAGAGCCAAGAAGTAGGATGAGACCCCCCCAGGGAGTGAGCGTAGGTGGAAGAGAGAGGCCGAAGTGTGAGTCCCCGGTGCCCCGACAGTCAGAGCTCAGGGTGCTGGGGACGGAGCCGCAAGAGGAACACAGAGGGAGCTGTCAGAGCGGCCGGAGGGAGACCCGGTGCGCATGCGGGGTCTGGGACACGGTGGAGGAGGGGCTTCGTAACCCAGGCGGGTCCCCACGCCCTCTGACCCTGCTCTGTGCCTCGCAGGTGTTTGGCGTCCACCTGAACAAGTGGCAGCTGGACAGGAAGCTGGGGTGCGGGTGCCTTTTCCTATACGGCGTGTTCCTGTGCTTCTCCATCATGACGGAGTTCAACGTGTTCACCTTTGTGAACCTGCCCATGTGCGGGGACCACTGACCCGTGGCCGCGCCCAGCTCGGCCCCTCCTTCTGTGCAATACAAGCGGGCGCCCGAGTCCGCCTCTGCGCTGCCCGCAGGCCTCCGCTCCCCATCCCCCTGACTCTTCCCGGGCCCTGCCCCTACCCCCTCTACCCTCCACCGCCTCCGGAGCCGCCAATCCCGGACCCCCAACCCCACTCCGGCTCTGCCCTCCTCCACGTGAAGACTCCCGACCTCCGCGTGGATTTTCAAGCCCGATTTTTGAACAATGACTGAGATTCTAGAAAAACTGGCTGCTAACTGGCCTGAGCCAGGCAAACTTAGCATATATCCCTCCTCCTTTTTTAAGTTATTGGATGGAAGACCGGCCTAATGTATGAGCCGAGACAGTGGAGAAAAGAGAGGAGAGGGTCCACGCGTGACAGGGAGCGTTTGGGATTTTCCTTATGTTTGGGGCTGATTTCTAGGTTCCTGAGTCTGGGGGTTGTTTGGTTTTGGGGGCTCCCCCCTTTTCTTCTTTTCCTTCCAGAGATGGAGACTTTTTTCCTCGCATCTTCTCTCACCGGACTCTGGATCCTCACTGATCCACTGGGCGTCCCAGCTGCGTCCTCTGGGGTCGAGTCCCAGGTGCGTTGGAGCTTGTGTGGATCTAGCGCCCATCAGAGGAGCGGCTGGAGAGGCCCCTGGACAAACTCCTTCTCGGCACACCCGGGGGCCTGCCCTGAGGCCCTGGGTTTTCTAGGAAGAAGACAGCTGCCCGCCTGCCCATTCTGACCATCACTCTCTCCCCAGTTCTTTCTAGCCTCTCAAGCAATAGTTGAAGCCTACCTGCCCCGGTTAACCTCTCCATCCTGAGCACCAGGCAGCCGGCACCGCAGGTGCCTCCCGCCTGAGACTCTGAGACTGCTCTTGGTTTGGTGTTTGGGGGGGCAGGGAGTGTGACCTTGAGGCAGGAGTTGCAGACACTGGTTTCTCAGGAAGTGGAGAAGCGCACTTTGCACAGACACCGCCCCTCGTACTGAGTACACTGGACCCTGACTGCTGGCTTGAGGGCCAGCGTCTCCTCCCAGCCGCCACGCCCAGCTGCCCCAGCGCCCCGCTCCCTTCCCCGGGGGGTGGGGAGGAGACACAGGAAGGAGGAACAGAACTGACACCTTGGAAACGCAGAATGTGTTGGACGCAGACTCACTCAAGGGCGTGTTACTGTGGATGTTGTTGCCAATGGCTGCTCAGCAGCTCTGCTAGGTTCTGTCCGATGCTGAATTACTCCGCAGACAACTCCACCGAGTTGAGACCCACCCATGCTTGTTCACTTGTATTTATTGAAACTGTGGATTCTCGCCCCGTGCTGCCCCATGTATTTACTTTAAGCACTGATCACCTATTCATTCGGTATGGTTTTCCCCTTCCCCTGTACACACTCTGGTATGAACTGTAAAAATAACCTGCTACGAATGGGTTGAATGTTTCTGTTGCTGGTGCCCACCGAGGCCGGCCTTGGCCGAGGGGCACCTGCTTGCTGGAGGAGCGGGAGAGGGAATCACCACTTCGGGCTTTCGGAGCTGAGACACACTTACGGATTCTGTTACACATTTTGCACTGGTTTTACGGAGATTGTTTTCTTGGACGGATAGTGTAAAATAAACTTCTCTGTTCTGTATCTTTCCTTGAGCAGTTTCCTCTTTGCTTTCTCCCTGGAGTGAGGAGGACACAGGGAAGGTGAAAAGATGGTGTCATGGAATGTTATCTGTCTCTCGGTTGACGCCTCTGGGAATCTGGTCAGTGGCTGGCAGATTGCAGGTATGAAGTGACAAACCGTGGGTCCCTTCTGAATCTTGAAGGGACTCTAGGCCTGTCATTCTGTAGAATACGTGCAACAGTGTGTTAGGAATTCTTTCAGCTGGACATAACAGGAAGAGCATTCCAGAGTTGACAGTGATGTCCAGCAGGGCTCAAGTCACCCTCCTGTCTGATTTTAGTAGATTTCAGTTGTGAAAATTAAGACTTCCCCAAGGTGGTTCCTTAAGAAAGAAAGACAGTAATACATAATAAGCCATATTCTGCATGACTCTCAAGAAATCATTATCAGGGGACTTCCCTGGCAGTCCAGTGGTTAAGACTCCATGCTTCTACTGCTGGGGCTGGGGGTTCCATCCCTGGTTGGGGAACTAAGATCCTGCATGCCGTGAGGTGCAGCCAAACAAACAAAAATCATTACCAGGATCTAAAAGTAGACCAAGAGGAGCAAACAAGCCAAGTTTCCACCTGAACCGCAATATAATTGTTTTATAGGAATCAGAAGAAAAATAGCTGGTAATTCACAGTTCCAAGTTTATTTTTAAAAATCTCTTCCCAGGTGGTGGAAAAATACTAGGAACTTAGCTTTGCCTTGAGTGTTTACGTCTAAAAGTGTTTTATTCCTATACTGGTGCTTTTTATAAATACACGATAGACATGGACAGGGTATTACCATAATGTGGATTGGTGCCTACAAAGCATCAGATGCTTTTATGTTAAATATTCTGTCATACTGGTCTTGATTAGTTTTAGTCTTAGTCTTAAGCAAAGACATTTGATCCAAAGCCTGATTTTTTTTTTTTTTTTACACATTTGCTGTGAAATCTTGAGAAACCAAGGTTCCAGGCTAAATGTCTCAGAGAGGAAATTCTGGGACAGGTTGTTTCCATGTTTCATGCACCATGATTGCTGACCTAGGAACTGGGCAGGGTTCCTTTCTGAAATGAGCCCCGGGCATCTTTCTGCCAGGTCTCAGCCATGCACATTGTGTCTTAAACTGCTGACTGAGAACATGCTTCTGACTGGGCCGGCTGTCCAGCAGTGCACAACTGCTGATGCAGCTGTTTTCCCTGTCCTGGGATTTATTTATTTGGGAGAGGTTGGGATGAGTTAGAGGGAAGAACCTTCTTACAGCATCCCAAACCTGCTGGTATCACCAGAGAAACCCTCTCAGCAGTTTTTTGGGATGTGTTGATTTCTGTAAACTCCCAAGCTGTGATTTCATGCACAAGGGGACACCTCAGTGGCCCTGAATGGTGAGGGGAGCAGGGAGTGGATCCTGAAGCTTGCACTTCTTCCTAAACAGCCTGGATGACCCCAGGGGGTACCACCACACACTCTCTTTCTAGGAAGTGTGTTCCCAGCATGGCCAGCACCTACCAAAGTCACTGTCCCCACACATACCCTTAGGTGGCCTTGCATACACAGAGAGGCCGTGAAATTTCCAGATGGCTTTGCCACTTCCCAAAGCAAAGTGCTGGTCCTACCCTTGAAGGGAGAGTGCACTTTTATAGGTATATGGTTTGTATTTACCTCCAAAAAGACCTGGAGAGCTGCTTATTACGTTTTCCTAAATCTGTGGCTTCTGACATTTGTAGCTTAGTCCTAAATGTACGTGCTAGGGTTTGAGACTCTATGTATCTCAAACAGCAAATGTGAACTTATTTTAAGCACTCAGGTTAAAAAAAAAAAAAAAGCCTAAATGTCTTTATTTTAAAAGGGGGGAGGGCAGGGTAATAATATTGTAATGTCCAGATAGTTTTGAGTTGTAGTATATAAAATAGGAATAACATTCAACCTGCAATAAATATAATTAAGTGTAGCCTTAGAGCTTTACCTAACTGTTCATGAAAATAGTCAGACTTGGGGCAGAGGGGACAGAAACAGGAAATTAGAGTTGGTAATGTTGCTCTTTCCAAGATTTATTTTCATCTTTTCAAAATAGGATGGTTATGCCATTAATAGATAATTATCCAACTATTCTGACCCATTTTGATCAAGTATTTTGAAGTAGATGGGACACTGCCTTCTTGGATTTTGTGTCCTCTTGTACTAATTAATATGTCTCATTTATTTTGATTTTCTCCAGTGGATGCTCAACACACACACACATGCGCGCACACACACACACAGACACACACACCATCTATCTGACACCAGAACTCTGTATGAAAACAACCCAATGGATCTTTGAAAGTTTTCCAATTATCCAGCTGTGTATTACAGTCCAACTGCAGGAATCCGGTCTATTCAGCCAAGTTTTCTCTAATAAATAAAATGCCGCATATTCATCTCATCATCATCTAGAGTTTCAGGCACTGCAGAAATGTTGGAAAAGTCAGGAACTAAGCCTGTGGACAAGCAGAGATTAGCAATGTGCACGAGATAAATTATGCCATGCCTCAGGATTGATTTCACATTGAACTTTGTGGTTCATTTCAAAATACAAGGCAGGATAATAAACCTCAGCAAAATCTTTCAGATAGCTTACTGTTGCACTCAGGACGTTTATTTCGTTAGTAAAGTACACCCAGGCGTCCCATTAACTTTTTACTGAACCACAGTTTAGCACACGTTCTTGCCAAGTTGTAGAGGTTTTAAATATAGTGAATAATCATAGTTAATACTCATCCTGGCTTTTGTTTTTCTTTTTGCAATGGGTGGGAGGAGGGGAAAGAGGTAAGATGAGAGTTTCAGCATCTATGCCATTCAAGGCATAAATTGAAGTTATTTCATAAGTGTATTCAAATATATGTGAATTACATTTCTTCTTTACACAACATCCATCTTATCCTGTCTGTCAAAAGCTGAATTTGGTGATATCACATCTTAGGTTTGTTGGAACAATTAATCCAGTAACTGATCCCAGAGAGCTTTATACAAAGCTCGCAATGAAACGTGACAAGGAATTTCTGGATCCTGGCAGTTTGCTTTTTGGGTACTTCTGAGCCATGCCTACAAGTCATTGCTAAAAAGAGCTGCACATGTGTGAAAAAGTGCTCTCAACATAAAACTAGTATTTTTAAATTTTGGCAGAAAAAAATGTATCCACTCAGCTTCGTATCTTTCTTTTTGACACATAAGTCAAAGGTTTCACCCATGATTAAGATGATTCATTCTTCAAACGCTAGATAATAACCCTCTGCTCTGGTCAGACACCTTTACTCCAACCACCAATCTGGGTTTGAACCCAGATGCCTGCTGCTTTATTATTAGAAGAATCTGTGTCCAATGATTTCAGATATGTAAAACATTAATTCCATAATATCTAGTAATTCATTTCATGTCAGGTTGAATTGTTCTCTCCAGTTGCTTAGAAGTTAAATACAGTATTATTCAACTTCATATATGAAAAAATGCATTTACCTGCATTTACTCATCTTATGGTCTAAATCAGCATTTTCCAAATTTAATTATGCATCAGACTTACCTGTAGATTTGTTAAAATACAGATTTGGGGCTCCTACCCCTGAGTTTCTGGTTCAGTAGTTCTAAGGATAGACCCAAAAATTCATTTTTCCACTATCCCTGCTGGGTCTGGGTCACACTTTGAGAATCACTGGTGTAAATAAGGTGTTTTGCCCATAAAGCCATATTTTTCCTACAGTAGCATCTACCAGTATCACTGGTGTTCAGCTTACAGAAAAACACACAATACAGACATATATTATTCATTTCATTCTTTCAAAATTCCTTTTTCTTTCTACTTCCACTGAGCTCTACGAATGGCTGAAAGTAGGAAAAGAAATATGATCAGTTCTTCAAAACCACATTCTCTATTATCTGGCAGGAAGCATCTACTCACAGTCAAAGACAGCCTTCAAATTAAAACTAAAGCAGATCAGAGCAAATGGTTTAAGATGAAAACGCAGGAGAGTCAGGATTCTGGGGGAGTATTAGCTTGGGAGAGATGTGAGCAGGCCAGCGCCATTTTCATTCCAGGTGAAAAAGATTTTGTTCTAAATCCCAACAACAGAAAGTAGCGATGAATATAGGGGAAAATTTCAACACACAAACTCCGAGTTGCACTTTACAACTGTATCTAGCTACGTTTCTAATCTAAACATGTTCCGTTGATGTAAATCCATCCAACACAGATGTCATGACTCCAAGAGAGGCGTAAGAGCCTGGCACTAGAGTCAGCTTACTCTCACTGCCATGACTGGGGTTCAATCCCTGGTCAGGGAATGAAGATTCTGCAAGCAGCACAGCCAAAAACAAACAAACAAACAAAAAACACCCCAGCTAGAGATTCTGCCTGGGGCTCAGAAACCAGCTTCCCCAGGCTGCCCAGATCAGTTTCCACCTAGAAACAACTGCCACTCCCAGGTGAGACAGGTCCAGGAGTGGCGCTGCCTGCAGCCAGACCTTAACTTGGTCTTGGGCTCCTGGCTTATCCACGAGAACCTCAGGGAACACACTGTGCTCCCAGATGACCCGGTAAAAGCCACATTTTTATATCCACTAAAAGCATTCAAGAATCAGGAAGTGGGTTGAGATATTACTCTGCACAGTTGGGGTGGGGGAGGACAAGGAGGAAAGGCAAAGTCTTCCTTCTAGAAATATAACATTTTATACTTGGTCTCTGCCCATATGGGGTGGTCCCCAGACAAAAAAGATGAGATCTCTCCCTGCGCCGAGAAGCAACCGTATAGCCGGTCAAGTAACGTGTGTGCTCCAAGGGCAGCGTTGCCCACTCAGGCCCACGTGTGTCTTGATACTATTAATTGAATGCAAGATATTGTATTCAAGGTACTTCTTCATTTTTTTCCCCAGACCCCTTGGTAACAGAAGCAGGTCTTTTACCCTCCCAGGCAGAATTTAATCTGCCGCCTGGATGTTAACCAAGGGCACTTCTTAGGAAGAAGAACAAAATGTTTGAAGATGAAAAAAAGAGAGCCCTGCCAAGAAAACTCACTTGTTTGTTATCAGTCAGGCAAATCAATTCACTGGAGGCGTCAGTGCTTCGCATGCCCTGGATGACCAGGTAACAGGGTTGTACCTATGACTCTCAAAAGGAGTTGAATCCAATTCTGAATTTTAAACTCCATTTTGGTATTTGTTTCAGGAAGGAATTCTGGCCCTGTGGCATTTTAACCTAGGTGTGCTGGCTGCACGGAAGGTTTCACAGTTTCCCCGTGTGAATCTGGGACAAGACAGCCTTTCAGGGTGAGGGGTAAGTTCCCCCGCACACCCCCCTGGGAAGGTGGCATCCTGTATCGCTGTTTTCCTGGGAGTTCCTGGTTGTGAGTCAGCAGTCTGGAAAGCAATGGAGGCGAGTCTCAAACGCTGCCAGGTCCCTCTGTTTTCTCCCCCGACTTCACATCCGTCGATTGTCCTGATCGGTCCCACGTGGCACTTGGTCATGTATCACAGCCTGACCTGACTTCTCCCCTCCCCTTCCCCAGAGGTGTGCAGAGCTGGGTTCCTCAAGGATTCTCATTACCGAAGCAGAGCAGTGATGCCAACGCACAGCAAGCACCGACACGGGGAGGGCTGGGTTAACCAGAGACCCAGGTTCTGTGATACAGGAAATAAAAATGGAACAATTCTAACCCAACTTTTGAGCTCTAGATAATGACATGGTGGCCATAATAGCATCCTTCTTCTTGCTAAAGGCATAATTCAGAGGAGCCAGCAAGGTCTGGACATAAAGGCACTTGGAGACACAGATCCCATAAAGATGAAATCGCTCAGCAGTAACTGTTTGCCTGGTTTTCATGGGCCTGCTTGGCCCAGACAGTGTCTATTTCCCATGGAGAGGGACATTCAGGGGGCAGAAGATACACAGAGCAGCTTCAGAGGGATACTGATGGCTATAAGCGTCAGAAAATGTGTTACCATAAAAATGTTTACTTCAGCAAATGAGGCAGGTTTTAATTTGGGGACCCTTGAAGCAAGCAAATGGCAGAATGGTATTCTGTTTTACCCTCAATGTCTGCAAAAACACCTCTTATGTAAATAACTGGGCATTCTTGATACTTGGGCATGGAGTGTGTACACAGGGAAAGGAAGCTGACATTGAACTTTACAAGCACTGGACTGGAAGTGGAGAGTGCAATGTTTTAAATAAAAACTGTATTTAAAATTGGCACCATTATAAAAAAAAAAAAGTCTTTGCATGAAGACTTCACAGGACTGGTGCCTCAGGTTCCCAGTCTTGATGGGAATTTTAAGGTAATAATAGTTGTTAAAGTCGCAATCTTGTGTCTCAGAGACTTCACCTGAAAATGTAAACATTAAAAAAGCTGTGAGTAGACAAAACCAAGCAGTCTTCCGCTGCCTCTTCAGAGACCCACCCCCAACCTGGAAACTCGTGTATTTTTTTTTCCCTAGGCAAAGCTTTCCTGGGCCCGCTGGTGCACGAGGGCACTGAGAACACATAGCAGGTGTCCTTGCTGGCTGCCAGAGTGGGGCAGGCTTGTTCCTTATGCCAGTGAGGGTAGAGGTGTGTCCAGGGGTTGGTTGGAGGGGTGGCTTAGGTGTTTTGCTTCCCTCAGGTGGCATGAGCAGTTGTGTATTGTGACAACAAGCCCAGCAGACTTTCCCGAAGCCTCCTGGCTGCAGGTCAGTGTGCGGGTCATGGTGCTGAATTCAGTCCTAAAGCAGTGGCGGCTGGGCTCCACATTAGAATCACCTGGGGTGTGTTTCTGATTACCCACCCCCTCCCCCGCTGTCATTCTGAGCTGGACGATCTGGTTACCTGTTTTGGGCTCCCTGGATGTTTCTTCCTGTGGCCCTGGTTCAGAACCACAGCTCATGGAGTATGATCAGACCATCTGGGATATTTGATTGTGCAGAACCACGCAGGAATGCTGTGGGTCTTTGCTACTCAAAGTGTGGGTCGGCCTTCAGCGGGCAGCCTTGACTAGAATGGGAGACTTGGGGAACCCTGTAGAAGGGCACTGTCCGCTGGAACTTTCCACAGGAATGTCACTGTCCTCCACCTCTGCTATCCGATACGCTAGCCATGAGGTGCACGTGACTGTTGAGCACTCGGAAGGTGGCTTGGGCAACCAAGAATAACCTTTTTAATCTTGTTTTGTCTATTTGAATTTGCATGAGGAAAGCCATGTGTGATGAGTGGCTGCGGAGCCAGTAGAGTGTTAAGGGGCTGACCTGGCCGACAAAGATGGTTTAGTTTCCTGGGGGTCCAGTGGTTAAGACTCTGAGCTTCCAGTGCAGTGGCCACGGGTTCTATCCCTGGCTGGGGAACTAGATCACACATACTGCACAGCACAACCAGGGAGGAAAGGAAAAAGAAGGTAAAGTTTCTTCCTTGGTGTTGAGAAGATGCCCAGGGGTCCTGAGGCTGGCTGGCCGGAAATAGGAGGTGTCTCAGGGAAGCGGTGCTCACAGGGTGCTCAGACCAGCAGCATCACCCAGGGGGCGTGTTAGAAAAGCAGAATCTCAGACCCTACCCAGACCTCCTGAATCAGAACCTGCATTTAAAAAAACTTTTTAAAATTTTTCTTTATTTATTTGGGTTCCCTGAGTTTTAATTGCAGCATGTGGGATCTTTTAGCTGTGGTATGCAAACTCTTAACTGTGGCACATGGGCCCTAGTTCCCTGACCAGGAATTGAACCAGAGCCCCCTGCATTAGGAGCACAGAGTCTTAGCCATTGGACCATCTGGGAAGTCCCAGAACCTGCATTTTAACAAGGTCCTGGGTGATGGATACGAACATCCGAGTTTGAGAAGCTCTGACAGTAAATGTCACTCTGCTCTCCAGGGGACAGGTGACCATTTACACACATACTCTTCTAGAAAGTCACTCTGCATTGTTGGCATCTGAGAATATTACAGGAAGTACCAAGTGGGTTTCCCAAATAGGTCATGGAGAGCAACACACTTGAAACTGGAGATGGATTGGTTTTCCCAGTAGTCATGTATAGATATGAGAGTTGGACTATAAAGAAAGCTGAGTGCTGAAGAATTGATGCTTTTGAACTTTGGTGCTAGAGAAGACTCTTGAGAGTCCCTTGGACTGCAAGGAGATCCCACCAGTCCATCCTAAAGGAAATCAGTCCTGAATATTCATTGGAAGGACTGATGCTGAAGCCAAACTCCAATACTTTGACCACCTGATGCGAAGAACTGACTCATTTGAAAAGACCCTGATGCTGGGAAAGATTGAAGGCAGGAGAAGGGGATGACAGATGACGAGATGGTTGGATGACATCACCGACTCAATGGACATGAGTTTGGGTAAACTCCGGGAGTTGGTAATGGACAGGGAGGCCTGGAGTGCTGCAGTCATGGGGTTGCAAAGAGTCAACTTTGCACAACTGAGCAACTCAGTTGAACTCAACTGAACCGACTGCTGAATTTGGAAGGTGAGGGAGTCATCTTTTAGTTCTAATAAGCCCCTGTTTTCATTGGATGAAGGGATAACTGTGGAGAACCTCACTGAAGGACCAAGATCTAACTCAGGGTGAATCTTCATATTCACCCCACTCTTTAAACATGGACTCACGTGGATACGCTGCCAGGAATGTTGCTAATACTGGAAATTCCTGTGTGGTACTGATAAACAGACCTGTCTTCTTTCCATAATCAATCCAGGACTGATTCTACATTTTTTCCTTCTAAAGTTCCATAAGATTTTGTGTCATTTGCAAGATTTGAGAGATTTCCTGTGGGGAGAAAAAAAAATAGCTCAACCAAGAAAGTCATTACATTTAGCAGAAGGAGGCAGAAAATAGAACAAAGAGGGGAGTGGTTTTTATGCAACAGCAATTTTTTGTAATAAGTGTGGGGACAGGTCCCCCTGGGAGGACATTTAGGCTGTCATTTCTGAAAGGATAATTGAGACACAGCTGGATGGCGGCAGGGTTTGAAGCCTGAAGCAGACACAGCCAGGAAGCGGAGGAGCAGATGATTCAGCCCCCAGGGCATGGGCAGCTGGGTAATTTCCTCACCCAGGGGAGCACCAACTGTCATGCTGGCATTGGTGGTGTCCTGCAGTCATCTGGGCGCAGCCATCTTGCTGTGCGTGAGAGGAGAACCCGTCCTCAGGCAGCTCACGCGAGTAATTCAATCACAGCTCTCTGCAGGCTGAATTCTGGACATTTAGCCCAGACCGCCCCTGGATTTTCTTTCCCTAGGGCTCTCCTGTCCCCCCAACTCCTTTCCTCAGTTAGCATCCCAATCCAAACATTAAACAACTGGGAACTGGTTTTAGAGGTCTCTTTCACAGCTGCTCAGGCCATTTGAAATACCGCCCGCCAGAAGAATGGGGAAAAGGGACAGGGAGTTTGGGATGGACACGTACACATGGCTATATTTAAAATGGGTAACCAATGAGGACCTACTGCGCAGGGAACTCTGCTCAGTGTTATGGGGCAGCCTGATGGGAGGGGAGTTTGGGGAAGAGTGGATACATGTGTATATGTATGGCTGAGTCTGTTTGCTGTCCACCTGAAACTATCACAACATTGTTAATTGGCTATACTCCAATATAAAATTAAAAGTTAAAGAAAAAAAGAAATACTGCCCCCAGAAAGCAATTCAATGATTTCACACCAACTTTCATCTCCTCTCTTCTTCTTCTACAATAGCTATTTTTAAAAACAATTATAGACTATTATTAGCAAAAAAAAGCACAAGATGAAAATAAAAGTGGTGTTTAATTCTGGCATTTTATGTGATTCCATCTACACAGTAAGGGATCTGGTTAGTCACCTCCTCTGGGGACCTATTAGGCCTGTCACAGGAAAGCACAGCATCTGAGCTTTGACCCATAACTTCTTCCATCCTACCACAAAAATAAGGATATAGAGAAAACGTCCAGAAGTATGTTAAAACACACAATCAAAAATTTTTTTGGTATATTTTATGTAAAAGAAAACAAGTATAGGTCTAAGAATGTTAACTCAATAACAGGAACCAGTGAGATGGTAAAGCTGGTTACCATCATTAGAGCATCTACCATCCAAGTGCATTTTGAGGATCTGGGGATTTATAAATTCACAGGGACTGTGAAAAACAAAGTTCTCAATATAGAATTAAAAGTTCTGTGGTGCTTCTCACTCTAAGTGAGAAGCATGCAGGAAACAGTGAAAAATTGAGATGTGATTAACTGTTAATTTCTATTTGGAGGGATTTGACAAAAAGAATTATGAAAGAAGTTCCTTCTCAAATATTATTTTAACCTTAAACAAGAGACAAACTTAGGTTACCTTTTTAAAAGAGATACACTGATTTTATCATAAATGGATGTTGAATTTTGTCAAAAGCTTTTTCTGCATCTATTGAGATCATCATATGGTTTTATTCTTCAATTTGTTAATGTGGCATATCACATTGATTGGTTTATAAATGTTAAAATATCCTTGCATCCTGGGAATTAATCCTACTTGATCGTGGTGTATGATCCTTTTAATGTATTGTTGGATTCAGTTTGCTAATAATTTGTTGAGGACTTTTTCATCTGTGTTCATCAGTGATACTGGTCTGGTTTTGGTATCAGGGTGATCCTGGTCTTGTAGAATGAGTTTGGAAGTGTTCCTTCCTCTGCAATGCACCAATCATTTTTATACTTTTATGAAGTATGTATTTGTTTTGCCATTGATGGTAAAGGACTATTTGTGTTTATCATTCTTTTTCCATTTGTGTGCATGAACTAGGGGTTTAATAGAGGTGACAGCATGTATTTCCATTTTTCGTTAATCTAAGTATTTATAAGCCAGTCTTTATGTATTTGAAAAAGCTAAGGCTATTAGTAAAGCTAGGCAAGTTTCACAATACTATTGTTCAAAGAATAACAAGACTTGTCACATTTTGTGACTTTAGTTATCTTTTAAGTTACTTTGATAATTGTTATGGATTGAACTGTATCTCTCACACACACATACACACACAAATATGTTCAAATCCTACACTCTACAACCTGTAAATGTGACCCTACTTGGAAATAGCTTTTGCAGATATAATCAAGTAAAGATGAGATCACACTGGAGTCAAGGGGGTGGGACCCTACTCCAATGACTGCTGCTGCTATTGCTAAGTTGCTTCAGTCATGTCCAACTCTGTGCGACCCCAGAGATTGCAGCCCACCAGGCTCCCCTATCCCTGGGATCCTCCAGGCAACAATACTGGAGTGGATTGCCGTTTCCTTCTCCAATGCGTGAAAGTGAAGTCGCTCAGTCGTGTCCAACTCCTAGCAACCCCATGGACTGCAGCCTATCAGGCTCCTCTGTCCACAGGATTTTCCAGGCAAGAGTACTGGAGTGGGGTGCCATTGCCTTCACCGACCTCCAATGACTAGTGTCCTTATAAAAGGAAGATGTGGATACAGACATACAGGGAGAATGCCCCATGACCATGGAGACAGAGGATGGAGTTACTCTGCCAGAAGCCAAGGACTGTCCACAACCACCAAGAAACTCAGGGAAACGCACGGGACAGACTCCCCCTGGCCCCCACAGGAAGGAACCAACCCGGTTTTATTTCAGACCTCTGGCCTCCAGAACTGTGAGAGAATATATATATTATTGTCTGCAGCCACCAGGTTAGTGGTACTTTGTTATGGAACCTCCAGGAAACTAGTCCTGTGACGCTTCAGAGAGCGACACTGAAATAGAACCAAGTTTATCAGCTCACCAGGTCTCTCTGATGGGACCTTAGCTGTCATTTCCAGGGAAGAATTGTAACCACTGGTGAACATGGGGGAAATGGCACGACCCTGTTTAACCCTTCGGCATCCCTTACCAGGTGAGACCCATAGGCCTCGCCAAGCTGGCCACCTCTGCAGCAGTGCTTCTGTGGGAGAGCCTTCCAGGCAGCCCCTGGAGATGCCAGGGCCACACAGCCCCTGACCAGCACTTGGACACACACACCCCTGAAAGCCCCCCAAGGTGGGACTAGACCCCGCTGCCATTCTGCAGGGGTGGGCTTGATCCTGGGCTTGTGAGATGAAGCTTAGTCTGGAGGCATGGCGAGGGGGCGGGGGTTGCTGGGGTGCATAAGAGAGACCCACGCTTCTGCAAGTCCTGCTCCCATTCACTCATAAGCAGGTGGGCGGGCTGAGGGCCCAGCCAGCAGCAGGAAGAAGGGAAAGGGAGGGCTCTCCACAGGAGACATCAGCTTCGAGGAAGAAGCAGATGCTGAGGCTGGAGCCGGGCTGGGAGAGTAAGACTTCACTAGGGGATGGGAGGGTCACAGCCCCAGCCTCTGGACACAGAGGGACGCTCTGTGAGCAGGGACACAGAGCATGCGGGGGCCCGGGGTGAACCACGGCCTACTTCTGCCTGTGCTGAGCACTGAATGTCCACCCTCGGGGGCTGCTAGCTTGAGAGCAACGCCACCCCCCGCGAGCATCTGCCGTGTAAGCCCTGCGTTCGGAGACCAACAGAAAGAGAGCCCAGTAGATGTGACTCCCCACAACACCAGCATGCCCGCTGGCCCTCGCAGGGGACAGTGGGGGATGCTAAGTGTTGAACCCCCATGTTCAGGTCTCCAGAAGCATGTTTTCAGAGAGAAAGTGGATTTCCTGCAGCAGTGTGTGGAATTGAAACTCTGGATATTTCTGAAGGTCTGGGATGGTAAATGTCCTCCTTTGATAACAGAAATGATTTTAAAAAGTTATAAAGGGAAGGAGGAAAGGGAGGGAGGGAAGAGGAAGGAAAAGGCAGTAAGAAGTCTCCAGAGGGAAGGGACATTTAAGAAAAAAGGTTTCCAACAGGAAGTGAGTCGACATATAGCATGATCATGATTTTGAGGAATTGAAGGGGAATAAGAAGAGAATTCACTTGGCTTTGATGCTGGAAACATTTCTCTTTACATGTCCTGGGAAGAGTGATGTTGGATTCGCAGAAAAGGAAAATTAATCTTAGCTTGTGATGAGGCTGCAAAATGAGCACCAGTTATAATTGTGTTAATGTGGTTTGTGTTCAGTCTTTAGAATCAACCTCTAAACCAAGTCTAGAAAACTGACTTATGGTTTCAGAGCAGGACGCAGCTGTGAAAATAAACCTGCACCTGACAATGAGTGTGTCACTGAAGCCGTCACACATTTGTCCTCCCAGTCAACCCCAACGTTTTGGGCACCAGGGATCGGTTTCATGGAAGACAATTTTTCCACGGACCAGGAGGCGAAGGGATGGTTTCAGGATGATTTAAGTGCATAACATTTATTGTGTACTTTATTTCTATTATTATTCATCAGCTCCGCCTCAGATCATCAGGCTTTAGATCTCAGATGTTGGGGACCCCTGCTTTACACGACCTCTCCTCTCCTCTCCCAAATCTGCTGGGTCTTTTGTCTGTTGTTCAACACACCGTGCAGGGCACAGCTCTGTACCCTGGGCCTGGTGGTTCCCTCCCTCTCCTTTCAGCTGAGCAGATCTCCCCTTCTGCCTCCATCCTGTGTCCCTCAGCAACCCCAGTGGATGATGGCCTCACTGCCCATTTGGAGATGGCGCCTTAAGCTGACTACCCGATGGAGGAGATGAGGAATGATCTCTTAATTCCCCCTTATAAAATAAAAATGCGCGCCAAACATGCTAGCACAGGGAAATTCGTGTCTCCTTCGGAAAACTCTCCTTAGGTTTTCTGATCTCAGCGTGGAATCTGATCTATCCTTGAATCTTCCCTGTTAGCTCAGATGGTAAAGCATTTGCCTGCAATGCAGGATACTGGGGTTCAATCCCTGGATTGGGAAGATCCCCTGAAGAAAGGCATGCAACCCACTCCAGTATTCTTGCCTGGACAATTCCATGGACATGGAGAATTCCATGGACAGAGAAGCCTGGCTGTCTACAGCTCATGGGGTCACAAACAGACATGACTGAGCAACTAACAAACAACTACATTCTCAAATCTGACCTATTCTTGATCATTTCAACTTGCTGAACAAAAGCAACACAGACCTGTCTGTTCTGGCCATGCTCATTATGAATCACACTTAAACAGGGCACATGCCCCTTTTCTTGCCAAGAAGAGCAGAGGGACAAGCCAGTTCCCCATGAGCACCCTGCTACCTGGACACAGGCCCAGCAGTTCCCACCCTTCGCTGCAGAATGCCAGCACCTGGGAAGCTTTGGAAAATCCCAACCCGTTCAGACCAACTCCCTCAGAACCTTGGGTGCTGAGGCCCAGGCCTCAGTGTGTCTTAAAAGCTTCCCGGGTGATCCCAAAGAACAGCAAGGCTAAGGACTGATTCACAGGCTGCAGCTTCCAGACTGTTCTAGGACTTTGGCTACATATTAGCATCACCTGAGAGCTATAAAGCTGCCAATGCAGGCACCCTACCCTGGAGACTCTAATAGGTCAGGGCTGTGACCTGAGCCTCAGGGTTTTATCAAACTCTCCAGGTGTAATGTACAACCAAGGTTGAGACTCTCTGGCCTTGACCAGTATATAACAGAGCACTGATGGGGCCGGGGAGGAGTGGGTGAGAGACCCCATACCAGGAGCTGCAGGGTCTCACCCTTGAAGGAAACCTCAGTGGAGACAAGTCAAGCCGCAGGGCATGTGATGGTATTTAGTGGAACCCAGCTTTTCACTCACATCATCAGAGAACTGGGGAGTAGCTTAGGTGATCAAGACCCACTTTTAATTAGAAGAAAGCTTCTTCTTTCTGCCCTTGTTTATCCCCTGACTGCCCTGCAACAGCGCTGTGGGCCCCTGGAGCACAGCAGGGCAGCCCCAATGCCCGCCACGGTCAGGGGTCCCTGGAAAGAGGCTCCAGGACCTGAGCCCCTTGGGCATCCCTTCCTGTGGACCCCAGGGAGCGGCGGACGGAGCTTAGGGCAAGGAGTTATCTCCCAGTGCTGCTGCTTCTAGGAGTTTCCAAATGAAACCCAGAGTGGGGATGTTTCCAGTGGAAGCCAGTAATGGGTGTGACCACAATGTTCCCTAGGGCTCATGGGCCGCCCCCCTCCCCCTCAGCAGTAGGCCGAGTCCCACGTGGTAGCAAAGGGCCTCGTGCTCCCCACCCTGGAGTCTGTCCTACAAGCCTCTACTTCTGTGACTTGCTTCCAGCCTACAGAACAAGGAAAAGGTATGGTTGTCACTCCCATGAATACATGTGCTAAGTCGCTTCAGTCGTGTTCAACTCTGCTACCCCATGGATTATAGCCCTGACAGGCTCCTCTGTCCATGGGATTCTCCAGGCAAGAATACTGGAATGGTTGCCATTTCCTCCTCCAGGGGATCTTCCCCCACCCAGGAACTGAACCGTTGTCTCTTACGTCTCCTGCATCGGCAGGCAGATTCTTTACTACTGGTGCCACCTAGGAAGCCGCAGCAACTTAGCACATGTACCCCCTTGAATACATAATGGCACATAAAAAACTCTGTCTTGCTAGTGATGAAATAAAATTTATACTTAAGGCAGGACAAGAAAAATTCAACATAAAATTCTCTCTCTGCATTTGTCTGGACCTCCTTCCTCCCCAATGTGCCGTGTGCATTTGAATTACACACAAACCTTGAGTGCCTCAAAGATAAGAAGGCTTGCCCAACCGTGAAGATCAATTTTTTTTCTTTCTTCTGATGCCAGCAATGCAATTTCTTACAAGAACAGTGTGTTTTCCCGGCTCTGGAGAGAGTCATGGAGACTTGCCGCTCACTTTGCAGGTGCTTACCGGAACCGTGTGTCCAGTGAACTTTATGTAAAATATCAAGCTGTCACTTTGACATATGATCCTTTGTCTTGAAAATGTGTATGTCCGTTGTTTTCTGCTTCTAACAGGTGAAACAGTTCTCCAAGCTTTCCAAGAATCTGCTTCCCAGGTTATAATCCTCAGTTTGGCTCGAATAAAATTCCTCTTGTTTCTTCGTGATAGTGAACTGAATTCTTATCAACAGTAGAATGCGTTAGAGTGACAGACGCTCTCTGCTGGCCATGAAGAAGCAGCTGCCTCTCTGTGAACAGCCCAAGGAGACAGCCACATGCCAGGGGCCCACGGGCTGCCTCTGGGAGCTGAAGACCAAATGAACAGACAGTGGCCAGGCCATAGGTAGAAAGAGAACCCTGACCCACAGTCTGCAGCAACCAGTCCAGGAAGCCCACCTATAGCAACCAGGAAGCCGGCTGCCATGTACAAGTCAGACCTGTAGGAAATCAGACCACTGTCTCTAGCCACTGGTCCAGGAAGCAAAACCATGACCCTTGTAACTACTGATCCAAAATGCCCAGAACTTGTGTTGTATGAAAGGAGAGAAAGTTAAAACTCCCTTTGACAAAACAATCAGAACTTAATTAATAACTGACAGCCTCCTGATTTTGTTCTGATTTCCAACGTGGGACCAAGCAGAGGCCAACAAGCTCCCGAGCCAGCCAGAGCTGGTCAGCTGCATCCAGTCTTCCCAGTCCAGCGGCCTCAGTCTGGGCACACCTGACCTGAAGCTGCCTCTTTTCTCCATTGTCAAGCTTCCCCACCCCTCTACCTGCCTTTGAGTTTCTGCCAAATGCAAATAATGGTGGCCGACTCCCTTGCTATTGAAAGCTCTAAATAAATGGTCTTTCCTTGTTCCCATTTGGTCTTCATTTATTGCCACTGAGCCAAGAGCCTCAGCCACACAGCTGTGAGGAAGTGAATTCTGCCGGCAAACATACCAGCTTAGAGAACCCAGCAGAGGGTGCAGGGGTCTCAGCTGAGGACATAGCCCCCGCCAACACCTGGACTGAAGCCCTGTGAGGATGAGAAACCTGGCTAAGCTGCACCCAGACTCTTGACCCAGGGAAACTGAGAGATGACACACACGTGTGCAATGCTGGGCTGCCACGTGTGCAGTGATGTAACATGCAGCCACAGGGAGCTAGTACACAGATCCTGATATGCGAGGGGTGATACAGTCTGGAGCGGGCCTGGACTCTCTCGTGATACCTATGCCAGTTAGAAGAGCCAGTACCCTCAAATATCATGCCTGAGGGGGCACCACTGCCAGAAGGGCAGCAAATGTAACAGCAAACACCACCTGAAGCAGAATTACTGGCACAACTCTACCAACATTTTCAAACAAGCAATGATAAAAATATTAAGAAGTCAGACATATGATACAAGAATCAGACCTCCCACAAAAGGGAAACGGGTGGAAATATGCAAAGAACATTTTGATACAGAAAGTGACAAGTGGAATAAAGAATAGATGGATACAGGGAATTGCTTGTCGGTTCAGTGGTCAGTACTCTGTGCTTCTACTGCTGAGGGTCTAGGTTCGATCTCTGGTCGGGGAGCTAATATCCTATGAACTGGATGGTGCAGCGAAAAAAAAAAAAAGGATACAAAGAACCAATGAGCAGGAAGATGTGACCCAGGACCTCTCCAAGGAGGCAGCAGAGGAGACTGGAGATGGAAGATGGAGAAGTTAAAAGGCCTGGAGGATGGAAGCTGATGTGCAGATCCAGAAGGAGACCAGGAAGGGCCTGAAGGCATGTCCATAAGTTCCCCAGAATGAAGACAGACGAGAGTCTACAGCTGGAGAAGGCACCTCACTGTGGATGAAGAAAAATTCTCAGACCCCATCACAGTGGAATTCAAACACACTGAAGACAGAGCTGCTATTTGCCAGCTTTCAGATGATGGAAGTCAACCACCTACAACGAAGCAAGAATGCAGTTGACCTCAGGCTTCTCCACAGCGTACAGGGAATTTGATTTTTTGAATAAATATAACTCTGAACCTAGACCTTTATAACTCACCAAACTGTCACTGAACTATAAGGACATAACAACAACAACAAAAATCCTTGGGTCCATAAAGTCTTCAAAAGTGCACTCTGTGCCTGAGGTGCAAACATGCAAAGGACCACAGAGAAACAGCTCCTGCACAGGCTCTGAGGCTGGAAAAAGCCCAGTGTGTCCAACAAAGAGAAGACCAGAGTCCAGGGGCAGGGAGCGGGGAGTTGGGGGACCACGGGAACCGGTGGAGGGTAGGCCTCAAGGTGGGGCACGGGGCCAGAGTATGAGTACTCTGTTGGCTTCGAGAAGGACTTTGAATTTCCAGAAGCACTATGAGAAGCCAGATGGTGAGCAGGAAAGCGACGTGACCTGACTTTGGTTCTGACTACAGTACAGCAAGTCCCCACACACGAATCAGTTCTGTTCTGAGAGCGTGTTCATGAGTCTGACAAAGTTAGTCCAGGTACCAAATCAGCTATAAAGCACCGTACTGTAATAGGTTTATAATACTTTTCACATGAATGATACATTAAAAAACAAAAAAAATTAATCTTACAGTACCTTGAAAAGCATAATAGAACAGTGCAATAGCTGGCATACAGGAACACGTTCACATCTTTGAAAGTTTTTGACCTGAAGGTTGACTTACTGTATGTCCTTCTGCCTGCTGTGTGTACAAAGATCCTCAGAGGGCCAGACTGGATGCAGTGTTTCAGGGAGGAGCCTCCTTAACTTGCGGAGTGGTGGCTCAGCCCAGGCTGGTGGGAAGGGAGACAGAGAGAAGGAGACAGATTCAGGCTACATATTGTGGGGAAAGCAGGGAGGTGTCACTGATGTGTCTGTAGCCGGAACTAAAGAAAAAGCAAGAGTCTTGTCTTCGTAGGGTTTCAGACTGTAAGCAGGTATTTTACAGGGATCAGTTTGCAAGGTATAGAAATACCAAATCGCTATGTTGGGCAACAGAAACTAACATAGAGCTGTGGGTCAATTACACTTCAAAAACAAACTCATAGAAAAAAAGAGATCAGATTTTTGGTTACCAGAGGCAGAGGGGAGGAGGAGGAGGGAAATCGGATGAAAATAATCAGAAGGTACAAACTTCTGGTTATAAGATAAATAAATAAACACTAGGGATACAATGTACAACATGATAAATGTAATTAACACTGCTGCATGTTATATGTGAAAGTTAAGAGTAAATCCCAAGAGTTCCCATCACAAGGAAAATATTTTCTATTTCTTTAATTTTGTATTTATAAGAGGTTTTGGCTTTTTTTAAAAGTTATTTCCCTCCACCATAGGTGGATCTTTTAAATTTTTACTCTTTTTTGGCTGTGTGGCCTGCAGGATCTTAGTTCCCCAACCAGAGATTGAACTTATGCCCCATGTATTAGAAGCACAGGTCTTAACCACTGGACCACCAGGGAAGTCCCCTTGTATCTATCAGAGATGATGAACGTTCATAAACCGCGGTGATCATTCATGGTGTATGTAAGTCATCTGTATACTGTACACTTTAAATGTATACAGTGCTCTATGCCAATCATATCTCAATAAAACTGGAAGAAAAAAAGGTGAGAAAAAGCAAGAAATTAAGGATAAGGCAGAGATAGGGAAGTTTGGGGAGAATTTTAGGGGAGCAAATTAGGAGCTCTAACTTCGGTATGAAAACATTGAGTAGCTATTACCTCCCAGGAGTAGAAGATGTAAGAGAGTTATCAGGTACACCAGAGGTTAGAGTTGGGGTTATAGATCTGTGATCAGTGGTATAGATAAAGCGTTTAATTACCCAGAGAGTGTGAAGGGGTATGGTGCTGGGTGGGGGGCAAGCAAAAGTGTGGGGCACTTGCTGGAGTCTGGTCACGCAGGAGGAGGCAGCAAAGGAGCAGGAGGAGGACTGGATCCAGAGGACATGCTGTTGGCATGGAAGCCAAGAGAAAACGGGGTTTACTTATAGGAGAGAAATTATCCTGTGTGGAGTAAAACAGTTTGGAAACATCCTGGCCGTGGTGAATGACAAAGCCGTTTCAGCCTGACATCAGGCCAAATACAGATATACAATTAATTCTCAACAGATGAGTCATGCAGAAGAAAAATAATAATTCAGTGATGTGAAAGTTTCTGTTCTGAAGTCCAGCGCCCAAAGACTAGGAAGATCGAGGGGCCTGGGAGGTGAGCAGGGAACAGGGTGGCACAGTAAATCCCGCAGTGCCCCTGGGCCGAGTCAGGGCGGGCAGTTTTCAAATAAACCAAAGACAGCCAGGAGTCTTTACCTCTCATCCCTCCGAAACTGCTCCCGTCTCAGTAAACAGCACCGCTGTTCACTGAAGGACTCCCCTGAAACCTAAGCAGCTGGGGGGATTCTTTCCTCCCAGGGCTTCTTCAGCAGGCCGGGAGGACCCCTCCTCCCACTGGGTGAGGTGTGGGGTATAAGCACACGCTGGCAAGCACACTCACACACAAATCTCTAAAATGCCACCCTGCGCGTTTCACTGCAACTCAGCTGTCTCAAAGGAGACACTTTCTTTCAGTTAATGTCAACAAATACTTGCTATTATCAAGGCACCCACCAGTTTTAATAAATTTGCTGCTGCTTGGCTAAACTCAACTAAAATGTAATCTAAATTGCATTCAGGAACTTCCTGGGCAATCCAGTGGTTGAGACTCAATCCCTGGCCAGGGAACTAAGATTCCACATGCCATGCAGAGTGTGGCCAATTATAAATAAATCAATCTAAACTACACCCAAACATAACTCAGGAGAGACATATAAACAAGCATGCCCTGGGGACTCTACGTGCACGGTGTAGGGAGGCAAACTTTCCCTCTGTTCTCTTAGAGTCTCTGGCTGGACCCAAGACTTAAGCAGCCATAAAACAGATTGACAGAAGTAAAGCATACAAATTCTATTTTTACACATGCATAGCAGCCTTTGAAGGATTACCACCAAAGTGATTAAGCCTAAGTGCTTATATATTTCGTTGAACAAAGAGTAATTGTGGGAAAGTAACTGAAATTATGAGGAAGCAAAGAGAGGATAAGGGTTCTTTTCATCAGGTTTGTACAGATTCTTCTTGGCTTCATGCCTGCTAAATTACTTCAGTTGTGTCCGACTCTGTACCACCCCATGGACTGTAGCCTGCCAGGCTCCTCTGTCCGTGGGATTTCCCAGGCAAGGATACTGGAGTGGGTTGCCATTTCCTTCTGCAGGGGAATCTTCCTGACACAGGGATCAAACACACATCTCTAACGTCTCCTGCAGGTTCTTTACCACTAGCACCACCTGGGAAGCCCTTCATATATTCATCAAATAACCAGAGTGCCTAGAACAGTGTCTGCCTCCCAGTACAGAATCATAACTGAATACAGGATGGAATGAACCACTCTGGCTAAAACAAGAGCTATACTTTTCAAATGCCCAAAGAAAATATGAAGAGAGAAAGTACAGTCAGTTTTACTAAAAAAGCACAGAACTCAGGAAGTGGCAGGGGATTATAAAACCCCCACATCATAAAACAAGACGGCAAAAATTGAAAGAACTTCATCAGTTGGGTTTAAAAAGAAAATTCAATTATATAAATGTTGCTTCAAAAAGACTCATCATAACAAAAAGATGCAAAAAGATTTAAAACAGCCTTTCCTCTTCTCAGACCCCAGAGCGTCCGGAACGCAGAGCCAGAACTGGGGAACGCGGCGACTACAGGGGCCCAGGATAGAATCTCCCTGGAAAAAGAGACATGAATGTCTACAATGATATTTCTTGGCACGGATTTGATATGAGAGATGAAAAGGAGATCGACGGCTAGTGAACAGGATTTCAAATGACCAAGATTTTATATTTATCACCTCCAACTACAGCCTTCGGTCGCCTCCTTTTAAATCAAAGATAACTACGGTCAGAACCAAGGCAAGGCAAAATAATACTTTTCTTCTGCAATTTTTGAGATTAAAGCAACCTGAAATGTCTAGGAAACAAAACCAGAAGGATTCACCAGCATTCATTTTTGATTTGCAGTCCGGTACAGTACTGGCCCAAGGAGGAGCTTTTGAAAACATGAAAGGAAAGATAAATGCAGTGCGTGCAATAGTTCCCAATAACAGTAACACTGAAATTATCCTGGATTTGCAGCACTTTGATAATCGTGTGGACAAAACAGTACAAGCATTCATGGAAGGTAGTGCCAGTGAAGTACTCAAAGAATGGACAGTGACAGGCAAGAAAACGAACAAAAAGAAGAAAAGCAAGCCAAAACCTGCAGCAGAACCAGGTAACAGTATCCCAGATTCCAATAAATCGGTTTCCATTCAAGAGGAACAATCTGCGCCCTCCTCAGAGAAAGGTGGTATTAATGGTTATCATGTGAACGGTGCCATCAGTGATACTGAGTCTGTGGACTCACTCAGTGAAGGTATGGAGACACTTTCCATAGAAGCCAGAGAACTGGAGGATCCTGAGTCTGCCACACGAGAGATGCTGGATAGAACAGGATCCATGCTGGAGAATGGTGTCTCTGATTTCGAGTCCAGATCTTTGACTATGCCCTCTACTCAGAATTCTCAACAAAATAGGAACGTTGCCAAGTCTCTCTCAAGAACTACTATAGGACCTCAGCTTTCAAATCTAGGCATGGAAGATATTCCCCTCTCTTTCACCAACAAAAAGCTTGGTTCTAATATTGAAAAATCTGTGAAAGACCTCCAGCGCTGCACAGTGTCTCTTGCACGATATCGAGTTGTAGTTAAAGAAGAGATGGGGCAGTTCTTGCCGAAGAGATGGGGCAGTTCTTGCCGGAGCCGAGCCGATCCGAGCGCCCGCCGCTGCCCGCCGCCCGCTGCCCGCTGCGTGCGCCTCCGCGCCATGGCTGGCCTCAACTCCCTGGAGGCGGTGAAACGCAAGATCCAGGCCCTGCAGCAGCAAGCAGATGAGGCGGAGGACCGCGCGCAGGGCCTGCAGCGCGAGCTGGACGGCGAGCGCGAGCGGCGCGAGAAAGCCGAAGGTGATGTGGCAGCTCTCAATTGACGCATCCAGCTCGTTGAGCAGGAGTTGGACAGGGCTCAGGAACGACTGGCCACAGCCCTGCAGAAGCTGGAGAAGGCAGAAAAGGCTGCAGATGAGAGTGAGAGGGGGATGAAGGTGATAGAAAACCGCGCCATGAAAGATGAGGAGAAGATGGAGATTCAGGAGATGCAGCTTAAAGAGGCCAAGCACATCGCCGAGGAGGCCGACCGCAAATTCGAGGAGGTAGCTCCTAAGTTGGTCATCCTGGAGGGCGAGCTAGAGAGGGCAGAGGAGCCTGCCGAGGTGTCCGAACTAAAATGTGGTGACCTGGAAGAAGAACTCAAGAATGTCACTAACAACCTGAAGTCACTAGAGGCTGCATCTGAAAAGTATCCTGAAAAGGAGGACAAATACGAAGAAGAAATTAAACTTCTGTCCGACAAACTGAAAGAGGCTGAGACCCGTGCTGAATTTGCAGAGAGAACAGTTGCAAAACTGGAAAAGACGATTGATGACCTGGAAGAAACACTTGCCCAGGCCAAAGAAGAGAACGTGGGCTTATATCAGACACTGGATCAGACACTAAACTAACTAAACTGTATATAAACCGAAACAGTAGAGTCTTGTTTCAACAGAAGCTCCAGAGCGCCATGTCTTTGTCTTCTCTTGTAAGAAGTTTCTTTTGTTATTGCCTCTTCGCTTTGCTGGAAATGTCAAGCAAATTATGAATTCATGACCAAATATTTTGTATCAGAGAAGCTTTGAGCACCAGTTAATCTGTACCTTCCTGTTTTTCAAAATGACACGTTTTTTCAGCTCTATTTTTATCCGTAAATTGCATATATTCCTAAGGTAGGCAGGGTATTTCCTATTGAGCATACATACTCTCTTTTAAGACTGAGGGCATTTGGTTCCTGGGAGAATAGACAGCCCCACACTTTCAAAAACACAGATTCTGATGTCTAGTCATGGGTCAGTTTAAAAGGTTGGAGAATGTCCGCCGTTGGTCATGTGGTAGGAGGCCAGGGATCATCACATTAAAATGGGTGGGGATTTTCCATCCAGACCAAAAAAAAGGGGGGTGGGGTTACTGTGGGAAGTCATAAACCACGGAGAGGTTAACTTGATCATCCCGGCTGTTTTCCGCACTCCACCGTGCAGAACAGAACAGACATCCTCTGAGCAGTCAGCATGAGAATGCTTAGAAAAGAGTCATAATAATTAGCCGAATGTGTTTTGACTAGATCCTTGATATGCTCTTCTATATGTTTCTTTCAATCTAAAGTTCTCTGAGGAGCTGACGTCTTATTCCAATAATGACCCGTGCTTATCTGCTCTGATAGGAGGCCATCCACTCAGAAGAAGCGAATGTTGGAGCAGTCAGTCCTATTCAGAGAAGCAGTCTTTTTCAGAACCATCAGTAACTGAGCAAGACTGTTTTTCTGTGAACAAATATTAGGCAGAATGGCCCTCTCAGACAGCAAAGTAAAAACCAAAAAATTGGCGTAACTTCATCTCTATACTCGAGAGAATGGCAAATTGGAGATTGACTTATCTAGAATTTTAATTCCTTCTTCAGGACCAAGTTAATGAAAGACCAAGAAACTCCTGATTAAGCTGGATATGGAGTATTTTGTACACAGGGCTGCACATAATGTGTTGTATTTTGTTATATTTCTGCTTTCTCCGTTAACATCTCAGAGCTGAAACATTCCACATTCCCCAGCAGTGTGGGGGCCAACTCAAGTTTACAATTCTGACTCAAAAAATCACCCTGCTTCTAGCTTATCTGAATCCTCTGCCCCTTACTCCTATTTATTAAGCACCACACTACCCAGGAGATACACTAGCAAATTGTGCAATTGAATAAAACCCACACTTTCCATTTAGATTCTTGCAACTGTATCATATGTAATAGTATCACTTTTTCTACATTTTGGTCAAATAAATTTTTACATAAACTCCAAAAAAAAAAGAAGAAGAGATGGATGCTTCTATTAAGAAAGTGAAACAAGCTTTTGCTGAATTGCAGACGGGGTCACACAGAGTTGGACACAACTGAAGTGACTTAGCAGCAGCAGCAGCAGAGCTGTTTCATGGATTGGGAAGTGGCATTGCTTGCTGAAATGGACAAAGAGAAAGGTGAAATAATGGAAATTTTGCCTAACCGTCAAAAGAAAGCCGAACTTCTAAAGAAAATGACTGATGTGGCTGTTCGGATGTCAGAAGAGCAGTTGGTTGAGCTCAGAGCTGTTATCAACCACTTTGTTAGTGAACGTAAATATGATGAGGATCTGGGACGAGTGCCCCGATTCACCTGTGACGTAGAGACCCTGAAGAAGAACACTGATTCATTTGGACAAGTATCCCATCCAAAGAACAGCTATTCAACGTGATCTCAGCGTAGCTTGGTTGCATCTATGTCTAAGTAACCCGTGTGATGCCTCTGCTCCCAGCCTTACAAGTGCTAGCAAGAAAACCTCGGCACCGGGGGAGACGCCTACAACCACACCAAACTCCAATGGCCAATCCTACCAGCCTCATCGAGAGGTACTGCCAGGAGGACAAGGCTACAGGCCACAAGGCCCACAGTCCAGTGACCCCACCAACCAAGGGCAACACGACAGCGTGGGCTGTTACAGAAACAGCTCATGGTATTCATCTGCTTCCAGGTACCAGAGTGCTCCACCCTAGGCACCAGGAAGTGAATGGGGCCAGGCTCACTCTGCAGGGACCAATGGGACTGGAGCCAGCATGGAGCCCAGCCCACCCAAGCCCTCATTCAGGAAGGGGCTCCCCCAGTGCAAACCAAGGACCTCTCAGCCTGAAGTTGTGAACTCCTGAGGAAAATTCCAGCCAGTCTCTCTCTTCTTTCCCACACAATCCAACTTGGTAACCGGACTTTAGGAAACTCCTAGTTAGATTTAACAACAAAAAGAAGTTTATGCATATCACTTTTTATGCCATTCTAAATATTTTGCCATTCTAAATATTTTGGTTTCTTCTCTCCTCATTTCCTCTTTACCATTTTTGGAAGGGAAGCTTTCCCCCCCTCCCCACCTTGACCTTTCCCAGTGATATGGATTGATTCTGATTGGTCATTTCCACCAGAAATCACAGGCAATTGTTGCCAGGTTTCCCAAGGGTAAGCAGTGTTCTTCCCAGGGCTCCAGGCCTTCCGGAGGCCTGAAGAAGCCTTCCTCAGCCAACCCGACTGTCCAGGCGTTCAGGAGGAGATGGATCACAGCTGGTCTTGCTGCCTTTCTGTCTAAGCAGGAGCCACACGTGCCTGTCGGGTTCCGTGTAAACACCAGGAGAGGCAGAGAGGGGGTTGTGTACAGTCCTGAATTGGCCAGAAAAGGGGGAATTGAATAGGTGAAAATGGAAGAACCCTGGGACACACTTGAGAATCTGCCTGTGCTCCTAAACTGTGCGTGAGACTGACACTCAGATCGCGGTTTTAGACTCTCGCTTGGCACCATGGCTTAACCTGCGGTTTCTTCCATATGCCCAAGCCTTGTTTTCTATTACCTTAGGCTGCAAACCGGGAGAAGGCAATGGCACCCCACTCCAGTACTCTTGCCTGGAAAATCCCATGGACGGAGGAGCCTGGTAGGCTGCAGTCCATGGGGTCGCTGAGGGTCAGACATGACTGAGTGACTTCACTTTCACTTTTCACTTTCTTGCATTGGAGAAGGAAATGGCAACCCACTCCAGTGTTCTTGCCTGGAGAATCCCAGGGACGGGGGAGCCTGGTGGGTTGCAGTCTATGGGGTCACACAGAGTCAGACACGACTGAAGTGACTTAGCACCAGCAGGCTGCAAACCAGTCTAGGGAACTCTATGGGAAAGTAGCATTAATTCAAGGGAAAAAAGTATTTCTTCATTTCAGTGTTTGAAGATTTTTGTTGCTATTGTTCTCCCTCTTTCCTGATTCCCATTCTGACCCTGAACCAAATTTATAGCAATATAATCAGTGTTAATCTAAGGTGTCAACCATCCAAAAATTGCTGCAGTCAATCTTTAGAGTTGAATAAATTAAAACAATTGCATAAATGTTAAAAAAAAGATTTAAAATACAGGATAGACTAAAAAATGTATTGAACGTAAACACAAAGAAAGTGGGGGTCATGGTATGGATTTCAGAATAAATCAGGACAAACACATTTAATGGGGCAAAGGAGGCTTATTATACTGATAACTGCCATCCATTGTAAAAGCATAGTACCCATAAATATTTATGTACTGGGTAACAGCATGGCAATGTTAGAATACAAGAGGTAGAAAATGCAAAGAAAAATGTCGGAACTCCAGTTGAAATGGGAGATGATCATTTTATTCAGGAATGGGATAGGGGAGAAAGCAGGATATAAATTAGAAGACTGGCAAAGAAAAGTATAAAAGTAAATGACACAAACAATTAGAATAAATGCAAAAGATGAATTCACATTTAATTAGTTGGCGTTTGAGTTCAGGAATAAACAGTTTTGAACAACTACTATATGCTAAATATGAACTAGATTATGGGGGGCATTAATAAGCCTTTTCTGATAAATATGGATTTTTTTTCAAAATAGATCATATACTAGGTCACAAAGAATGCCTCAAATAATTTCAGGGTGGCTATGGGGATTGATCAAGGTAACGTTACCCATTTACCATTGCAGATGCATAAATAAAGAGAAGCCATCATTATCACTGTGATGCTCAGGACACTCACCTCTATTTGCCCTGCTCAACAGAGGAAAGAAACAAATTGCTAACTTGCCAGCTCTGGGCAATGCTTCCAGACCAGGGCTGCTTGGTTTACTCTGGAAGGGAAATAACTTCATTAGAAATGTCGTTTTCTTGGCTGGCTGGTCCTCAGCTGACAGCAGTGCCCCTAGAGCACTTGTCATCCCTGTGGCTGACTGGAGTGCACGCTGCAGCCTCCAGGGACCCGGGTGGGGGGAGCCCAAACCTGCCAAGTGTGAGTATGTCCCTGAGAGGGTCCAAGGTTCGTTGTTTTTAAAAAGGTTTCTTTCCCCCCACCCCCGGAGTTTTCTCTGACCACCTATCTCAAATCACAGCCTCCCTAGCACCCTCTCTTTCCCTCCCCGGGTTCATTTTTCCTCCATGGCACGTTTCATCAACCATGTCACATATCTTCCTTGTTTGTCTGGTTTATTGACTTTCTCCCCACGAGACTGAGGGTTCTAGGAGAACACAATGTTTTGTCTGTTTGGTTCCCTGCTGTAGCCCCAAAGCCTACAACAGAGCTTGGCACATACACAGTTGCTCCTCAGTAAACAGTTTGGTTGAGTAACCCCCAAATCCATCTCTACGGTAGAATGTTTACCTGGGGGGAGTACGGCCTAATGGGTCCCAAGTTCTGGGATACATCGAGCCTGTGTCCACAAGATGAATGAAGTTTTCAAGAGGGTGCTAGAAAGGGAGAAGAGGAAAAGAACAGGAAGAAAGGAGCAGAGGCCGTACCTGTTCCGTATTTACCTCGGGTTGTCTACAAAACACAGTCATTCCTGGTGGAGGAAGGGAGGGAAGTGGGAGAGATGTGGGGCCAGGTCTGCCTCTGTCTGCTTCTCCCTTCTTCCAGTGTATCCAACCGCAGAGGAATTCCTGACACTTTCACCTGCAAAACCAGTGAGAATCCATACTTCACCTCTGCTCTGGCCACCTTTGTCTCAGTCTGAGATCATTTCAAGTCTCCTAACTTGTTTCCACCTTTGTTCCTTGCAGTGAACTTTCCGGTAAAACATCAGACCCATTTTTCAGCAATGTAGCCAGACCACATTACCCTCCATGTAGACTCTCGTGATTTCTACCCAGCAGCTCAGAGCCTCTACCCCTACTCCTCTTTGCAGGTAATTCGTTTCCTCACCTGCCCGAATCCCACCTGCTCAGGCCAGCCTCCTCGGAGCACCCCAGACACAAGGACTCCCCAGCCTGCTTACTTTGTCTCCAGTTCCCACTGCTGACGACCTCTACAGCCCAGATAATTAACTGACTGATGCTCATGGGTCACCCTCTGCCCCTGCATCCGCCCCACCCCTGTCCAAGTAGGTCAGTTCCACCAAGGGCAGGGAGATCTTTGTTTGGAATCAATAACAAAGATCTTTTGGTCTTTTGTCCTCTAGCTCATCCCCAAACATTACAGCAGTGCCTGGCACAAAAGCAGGTGCTCAATTATTCATGGAATGGTTGACTTGGAACAGAAGACAGGCACAGTGGGTTCGGTCTTCCTGGGAGCCTAGCTGAATACAAAGGATAAATTTGGGGATTTTTAGAAGACAGGATTCACAAGAACCACCACCGGTGAAATGCAGGCCTCCTCTTGGGCTACTGGTCTGGGGCAAACTGAAACAAAATATAAGGTTTCTGTCCGTTGGCTTCCTTTTTCTGCTCTGTCCAAAACGGGTGTCTCTGAATTGTTCTTTTGTTTGTTTGTTTGTTTTTGAGACACCAGCTACTTTGGTAACCTTTAGGTATTTCTTTCTAGCGGGGAAGTGAGAGAACTTCCCCTTGCCAGGGACTCGCCAGACCACTGCTGGTTCGGGGCGGTGAACCCGCCCGCACCCCCTCGCCTCTCTGCCTGTGCGCGTCGCCCCAACCAGGGGTGAGAAAGGTCTCCCAGCGCGGAGCCAAACCACATCCTCGTACTTCCGCGGGCCAGGGGGTGGGCTGCTCATGCAGAAACAAACCCTGGCGGCCCCCTACCCAGTGAAGACGAGCACAACACCGTGCGGCAGGCACCTGGCGCGTTCAAAGCGGGGACAAAGCGCCGCGCCCCACTTGGGCCTCCGGGACTAGGGCTCCCAGCCCGCGCGGCGGATCCGGGTCCGCGGCGGGGCGGTGGGGCTCGTTCCGTGGAGGGGGGTGCACGCGTTCGTGCAGCCGGGGACATGAGCAGATCGAAAGGGGACGCTGGGCCTTGTCTTCGGGAACAACAGCCTGGCCCTCCCCGGGGGAGCGAGCAAAGCGCGGCGGCGGCGCCGAGGCGGGTCGGGAGCCGGGCCAGCGGGGTTCGCGCCGGGTTAGATCAACTTTCTGCCGCAGCTCTCCGCCCTGCCGCCGGGGCGCCGGCTGCCGGGGTGAGCGTAGAGGCTGCGCGTCCAGGGGCGCAGGGTGGGCGGTACGGGGTTGCGGGCGGGGGGCCGAGGGGGAAGGGCGGGGGTGGACCCGGGTCGCGCAGGCGCCTTCCTCGCCCCCTCGGCTCCCCCGCCCCATCGCTCCAGAGTTCGGGAGGGCGGCTGGGGGAGGGGGATGACCCGCGCTGGAGCCGAGGGAGGACGCGAGGCAGACACAAAGCCCTTCCCTCTCCTGCCTCCTCTTCCTCCGCCAACAGCGCCTCCCGGGCGGGGAAAGTCAGCCCGGCGCCGGTCCGCGGGGCTCGGGTCGCGCCCCTCTCCGAGACCTGCGGGGAGGGCCTGCGCGAGGTAAGGGGCGGTGGCAGCGGAGACCCCACCCCCTGGGCCTGCACCCCAAGCGCCCGGAGACCCCCCCAACGGGCGCACGCGGGCAGGGGCTCTGCAGGGTTCGGGGCGCAGGGTGCTAGTCCTCGCACGCTCCTCCCCTCCGGAGGAGACTTGGGGGGCCTGGCAATCGGGCGGCTGTGGGGTCGTGGGGACGCATGGGGAAGGGGGCACCAGGGAGTAGGGGCGCCGGGACTGGGCCAGGGTGGTCTTTCCCAGCGGGAATCCTCCCGGGGCCTTTGCGCGGAGGGTCGTGGGACACCGCGGCTGCAGGCGCGGGGGCTCGGGGTGCGCGCGCGCACGGCGGACGGCCGCCGGGACGTGAATGGAGTTGGACCTGCGGGGACGCAGACGGCCTGTCAAGTGCGCCCTGCGCCGCGCAACCTGGAGCGGGGGTCGCAAGCCCGGGGCAGACCGGGTCGGTGCGCTCGGCCAGTGGTAGGGGCAGACCCTCGGGCTAGAGATTTCCTCCCCTCACCCACTCCCCCGGGGGAGAGGCCGGCCGGGGGACGAAGGGGCTGTCGCCGTGATTGATGGCGGTGCGGCAGGCGGAGGAGCCTAGGGTTCCTGAGCGGAAGGGAGGGGGTCACTCTCACACTTTGAAGCTTCCACGCCCCTCCATCCCCGGGCTCGGTCTCCACCCTTGGACTCGGCTCCCACCAGCGCAGTGTCCACCCACCCGCGCCCCGCGCCCCTCGCCCCCGACGGCCGCGGAACTTCGGAGAGTTTGCAGAATTCAACTTTAAAGCCTGTGATGTGTTGCCAAGAAATACAGGCGAGACTGACCCCGCCGCCCCCTCGGGCCCTCACCGGCGCCTCGTTTCTCTAGTGGAGGAGGAGTGCAGGGGAGTGCAGGGGGTTTTCCTAACTCAGGACAGAAAGCCGCAAAAACCCGAAAGCTGGGGGGCTGTATTTTTTTGCAGCCCTGAGGGTTTCAGGCACAGTGGGGTTTCTTAGGAACGTGCTGTCAGCTGGAAGGAAACCCCAGGGCACTCTTCTGACCAACAGGACTTTGTAAATATTGCAGCAAACACAAACAGCTGGCGGAACTCGGTCATTAACAAAAATAATATTTTAATGCACTGTTGAAAACCATCAAATTTTATGTGAAAAATCCCCTGAACAAAATGTCAACGTTTTACATCAAGACTGGTTGTGGTTATGACCTTGCGTCACTGTGCGGTGGAAACAGTGTTTCCAACCGCCCTGTTTGTCTAGACCTCACCTGGGGATTTCTGAGCCTTGGCAGAGTGGCATGCTGCAGTTTAGGCAGTGCGGCTTTATACTGAATATATAGTCGTGTTCTTTTGTTTTTACTATGGCTCTAAAAAACAAGATAGTTGGTTTACACTGTTGTGTTAGTTTCAAGTGTACAGCAAAGTGTACAGTTAGACACATAGATACTTTCTTTTTCGGATTGTTTTCTCTTGTAGGTTATGCTTTTTGACTGTGGAACTGGTGCTATTTTCCCCAGTTCAAGTATGCGAGAGTATTTTTATGAGTGCACATAGAGGTGGGCATTTCCTTCTTGGCCTCCAATTCCAGTTCTGTCTCTAGAACAAACATGCATTGTCCCTGCCTTGGCACCTCCACAGCATCGTGGCCTCGGATTGAGGGGGGCGGGGGTGGGGCTCCTATTCGGGACTCCAGAAAGAACACTGGTGGTTGACAGGAGCTTTGGGGTTTGGGGACTCTGCTCTCAGCCTTTGGAGGCTGGGGACAGGAGGACGCCCTGCTACTGTGACTTCCTTTGTCTGGAGACCCTCTCCCTGCTGCAAACATGTTCTCTAAGGGAAGAAGGAGATCTGAAATAGCCCTCCTCTCCCCCCCATGCAGAAATAGATGCAAGCAGCTTGACTCCCTCTAGAGCTGCAGGTATGTGCTTGTTTAGAAAGAACGTCTAAGCAGCCCTCCCCTAAACCCACCCCAGGTCCCCCTCCCGGTTTGCCAAAAATCCTCCCCCTCCTCTTGGAGGAGACAGATAAAACTCATTTCTCCTCTGTCCGGGGGTATACAGCCCTGAGAGGTCGGCCACAGTTGGGCCCAATTAGCACAGGCACTGCCCACATTCCACCAGAGGCTCTGTCCTGTTCCTCGTGTCAATCCAGGTCTGATGATGCTGCCAGATTCCTAGTGGTTTCAGCTGAACTCCGGCCGCCTTTCCCTGGTCAGGCACCCGAAGTCCTTGGGTATGTATTGTGCGTGCATGTTAGCTCAGTCCTGTCTGACTCTTTGCAACCCCATGGAGTGTAGCTCACCAGGCTCCTCTGTCCGTGGGATTCTCCAGGCAAGAATACTGGAGTGGGTTGCCATTTCCTACTGCAGGGGCTCTTTCCAACTGGGGGTTCTAACCTGCGTCTTCTGCGCATCCTTTGTCTCCTGCATTGGCAGGCTGATTCTTTACCACAGAGTCACCTGGGAAGCAATTACTTTTGAGCCGTATTCAGTGGCCCCTGCTCGACCTCTGTCTTTGAACTTCCTAAGGTTGAAAGCCAAGCTCTTACTGCCTAACACTTCGTGAAGTTTCCTTCTGTAAAAAGCATTTGGAGGAGTTGCAGAGCAATAAGTATATTCTTATCAGATAATCATATTATTCTAGGGCTTTATAAAATGCTTTTCCAGATAATGTCACAGTTGTTTGTCACAACAACACTAATAATTCCATTTGGTAGGTAGGAAAACAGAGGCCTGGGCAGGTCAAAGCACCAAAGTTGGAAGTAGAGCCCCAGGCCCAGAACTCATTCAGCGGAACCACTGTTGACTTGCTGGAGGTGGCCAGACTCAGATACATACACACCATGAAGTGTATGTCCGGAACAGAATTTACACAGTGGTGTGTTCAGAGGCACTTTTCCAGAGAAATTACTACAGAGTCACAGGGGTAAAATGTTTTAGAGAAATAAGAGGGTTAAGCAGGGTATCCCCTGCAGGACTTTTCAGTGCTGTTATTATTATGTGCATCGGGACTCTTCGGGAGGACTCCGTAATACAGAATGTTTGCCAACTTCATTTGGCCCCAGAACCAGGAAGCGTCTTCTGGATCCAGCATTCTTAAGGGGTCCACTTGGGGAAATTGCTTAGTTCATGCAAAACCTCCTAACGTCTAGGCAGTGTTCAAGGAACACTAGTGTGCAGAAGAGTAAAAATATATGTTCTGGACATTTAAAAGACAGAGTAATCCCCCCTTGTAAATTTAGAGTGAATTGTTGGCTCGCCAGCTTCTATGCATCTGACTAGTCTTCCCAGGTGGTGCTAGGTGAGTAAAGAACCCACCTGCCAATGCAGGAGACCTCAGAAACATGGGTTTGATCCCTGTGGGGTCAGAAGGATCCCCTGGAGGAGGGAACTGAAACCCACTCCAGTATTCTTACCTAGAGAATTCCATGGACAGAGGAGCTTGGCTACAGTCCCTGGGGTCTCAAAGAATCAGACATGACTGAAGTAACTTAGCATTTGCACACGCATGCATCTGATTAACATGAATCAGTGCTCCCCCATCCCACGCCTGGGTGTGAATAGGTCTGAGGGACCTGGAGTTCTTTGGTCAGCAGTGCAAACAGGCCCTAGTGAGTGGGCTCCCTGGGCTGCGTAAGCAGGCAGAGCTCACCCAGCCTCCCCAAACAGTGCCTCAGAAGCCCCCAATTCAGACACACCCATTGTTGGCAGTTGTTTTTGAATCAGAGCTTGCCTGCGATCTATTAGGTACTTTTCACCCATTGGTACCCCTGGCTATTTAGGCTGAACAGAGGATTCTAGTGTGTATTTCAGGGATTCAGAGGAGAGTGGTGGGCTAGGAGGAGCCTTGGGAAAGATGATACTGTGATCAGACAGGCTGGGTGAATTTAACGTCTATCTGCATTTGGATGGAGACATTTCTAGGTCTCCAGTGCTGAGCAAATGTGTCTGCAGATTTGTTTCATAGGTTATTCCAAAGATTAGAAGATATGTGGGCTCCTTTAGAGATCTGTATTTAATAGGATGGTGTCACAGAGGTCAAGGAAAGGAATGTTTTGAGAAAAATGGACCAATCAGATGGGGTGGGTATTTCTGAGTAAGCGTGTGTGTGTGTCCTTCTGCATGTGTGGCCAAAGGAGAGTGGGGGAGAAATACTGAGTGTGACTGCTAACCTGTTGAGTTTAAAAGTCTTATATGTTACCTCGATAGAAATTGTCAGTGAAGAGCCAGAGTTGGGGAGTTACTGGGATGCTGAGGGGACCAGAGTGGGGCAGTCAGTGAACTAACCCAGGGACAGGCCACAGGACAAGTAGAATGGGTCAAGGCAGAACCTAGAGGCCCATGTCCAGGGGCCTGGAAGGGAAGAGAAAGCGCCTGCATTGATGGTGAGTCGGACCATTCAGAACTTGTTGTGACTGGCCAGGACCCAGACTACCCCCAGTTTGTGAATTTTTTTCTAACAAACAACTTTATATTAGTTTCATGTATGTAGCTTAATGATTCAGTATTTATATTGTGAAGTGATCACTATAAGTCTAGGTAACATCTGTCACTATACAGTTACAGAATTTTTGTGTGTGTGATGAGAACTTTTGAGATCTATTTTAGCAACTTCCTTGATAGCTCAATTGGTAAAGAATCTGCCTACAATGCAGGAGACCCTGGTTCGATTCCTGGGTCGGGAAGATCCGCTGGAGAAGGGAATGGCAACCCACTCCAGTATTCTTGGGCTTCCCTTGTGGCTCAGCTGGTACAGAATCCACCTCAATGCGGGAGACCTGGGTTTGATCTCTGGGTTGGGAAGATCCCCTGGAGAAGGGAAAGGCTACCCTCTTCAGTATTCTGGCCTGGAGAATTCCATGGGGTCGCAAAGAGTTGGACACGACTGAGTGACTTTCATTTAGCAACTTTCAAATATGCAATACAGTATTATTAACTGTAGTCAGCATGCTGTTCACTGCATTCTCTGACTTACCTATTTTATACCTGGAGGTTTGCACCTTTTGACCACCCTCACCCATTACATCCCCTGTCCCTAGCCCCTGCACCTGCGACTTGCAACCAGCAGTCTGTCTTCTTCATCTATGAGCTTGGCTGTGTATGTGTGTTTTAAAAATTCCACATATAAGTGAGATTATAAGGTGTTTGTCTTTCTTTATCTGACTTATTTCACTTAGTTGGATGCCCTCAAGGTCCATTCATGTTTTGCAAATGGCAGGATTTCACTCTTTTTGATGGCTAGATAATGCTCTATTGTATATATGTACCACACTCTTGAGAGTCCCTTGGACTGCAAGGAGATCCAGCCAGTCCATCCTAAAGGAGATCAGTCCTGGGTGTTCATTGGTAGGACTGATGTTGAAGCTGAAACTCCAGTACTTTGGACATCTGATGCGATTTGTTGACTCAATGGAAAAGACCCTGATGCTGGGAAAGATTGAGGGCAGGAGGAGAAGGGGACGACAGAGGATGAGATGGTTGGATGGCATCATCGACTCAATGGACATGGGTTTGGGTGGACTCTGGGAGTTGGTGATGGACAGGGAGGCCTGGCGTGCTGTGGTTTATGGGGTTGCAAAGAGTCAGACACGACTGAGTGACTGAACTGAGCTGAACCACATCTTTATCCGTTCATCCATCAGTGGACAGCTAGGTTTTTTTTCTATGTCTTGGCTATTGTAAATAGTGCTGCAGTGAACATGAGGTGCAGATATCTTTCCGAGTTCCTGTTTTCATTTTCTTTGGATAAATATCCAGAGTTGGAATCGACCATGTGGCAGTTCTTGTGTAAGATTTTTGAGGTATCTCTATATTGGTTTCTGTGGGGGTTGCACCAATTTATGTTCCCACCAGTAGTGCAGAAGGGGTTCTCCTTTCTCCACATCCGCAACAGCATTTGTCACCTCTCTTGCTTTTGGTGATGGCCGTCCTGACAGGTGTGAGGTGATACCTCCCTGTGTTCTGACTTTCGTGTCCCTCGTGATTAGTGATGTTGCGCATCTTTGCATCCGCCTGTTGGTCATCTGTATTTCTTCTCTGGAGAAAGGTCTGCTTAAGTTTTCTGCCCATTTTTGGATTGGGTTTGTTTTTTGTTGTTGTTGTTGTTGAGTTGTATGAGCTGTTTGTATATTTTGGAGATTAAGGCCTTGTCAGTCACATCATTTACAGATATTTCTGAAATGAGATTTTAAACATTATGACTTAAGATCTCAAGAGATCTATCATCAGGTCTAATTTTAACTGTTGATATGAGGTGGAAATCAATCTCTTTCTTAGTATTTTCCTACAGTATTTTTAAAATTTATTTACTTTTAATTGAAGGATAATTGCTTTACAGTATTCACTAATTGTGTTGGTTTCTACCAAACATCGACATGAATCAGCCATAGGTTTACCCATGTCCGCTCTCAGTTGGACCTCCCCCCAACTTCCCTCCCCATCACTCCTCTAGGTTGTTACCCAGCCCTGGGTTGAGTTTCCTGAGTCATACAGCAAAGTCCCATCTAGTTTACGTATGGTAATGTATGCTTCCATATTACTATCTTGGTACATCCCACCCTCTCCTTCCTCCTCCCCAAATCATGTCCGTAAGTCTGTTCTCTATGTCTGTGTCTCCATTACTGCTCTGCAAATAGGCTCATGAGTACCATCCTTCTAGATTCCATATATATGCGTTAATAGGCAATATTTGTTTCTCCCTTTCTCACTTACTTTCCTACAGTATGTTTTTCATTTAGTGTAAGTACCAAGAAACCATTAAAATAACAATCGCAAGAGAAAAAAATGATCAACATTAAGGGTAAAAGAAAATGAATAGTATGAAAAAGTAGCATTTTTTCACCATTGTTTTTCCATAGTTCATTTAAACATCTGGGTCTTAGTTGGTATTTACTGTACTGAAGAATTCCCTGTACACCCCATGGAAAATGATTGAGGAAATAAATGGAATGCTTCAGAGGAAGCTGCACTCAGTTCTTCTAGAGAGAAAAAGAGCCTCACTTGAGAACCAAGACTGTGTTCTCAGAGATTTTGATGCTTTGTAAATGAAACATCATTCTAGAAATAGAGACAAAAATCAATAAACATGGCAGCATAGTTGTTGAAGGTTGACTGAACTAAAGGTTCTTATCTAGCTGTATACTTGTGTGTTATTCAATTTAACAAAACTACCTTTGAGGAAACTTTTTTGTAGTGAGTGCTGGGGAAATGGACCAAGATATGAACAATCTAAGCATATTTACACACCGTATGAAAACCCAGCACAGAAGCAGGGGTAAAATACTGTAACAGTTAAAGCATTTTCAGAAGACTTTAACATTCAGCAGACGAGTTTCCCAGCGGCCGTTGGTGAGGGGACTCAATCCACCTCGTCCTCTATTGCGATGATGGGATGTGAAACCTTGTTTTTCCTGCAGAGTTGCTCTGGCTCAGCCCCTGCCCTGCTCTACAATCCACTGGCCCTGCCACCAGGTCCCCGTGCCTCGTTCATGTCACATCCTCACCTGCCTCCTTCCCAGCTTGGATTTTGGGGTCTAGGGTGATAGCCCTTCTTTGGCATAAACCTGAATTCTGTTGTCGTCTCTCTCAGGGGACTCCCCTGTCTGAACGCATCCCCTGGCCTATGTCTGTCCCAGGAAGGTGGACAGGCTGGAAAACCACAAGCATGTCAAGGGTTCATAGCCGTCGATCTCAAGCGGTCCTGCTCCATTTGTCAATCCCTTGTCTCAGTACCTGTCTGCGTCTGAGATGCACTGGGAAAGTTATGGGCTTGTCTGGTTTTTGCCAGAATAGCACTGACATATCTATAGCAGGTACTTTAAGAAAAATTATTGGAGTATAGTTGCTTTACAGTGTTGTTAGTTTCTGCTGTACAGTAAAGTGAATCAACTGTATGTGTATATGTCCCCTCTCTTTTGAATTTCCTTCCCATTTAGATCAACACAGAGCACTGAGTAGCACTCCCTGTACTATTCCGTAGGTTCTCATTCATTATCTGTTTTATACATAGTAGTGTATCTAGGTCAGTCCCAACCTCTCCATTCATTCCACCCACCCCGACGCCTTTCCTCCTTGGTGTGTTTTCTGTGTCTGTGTCTCCATTTCTGTTTCGCAAATGAGACCATCTGTACCATTTTTTGCAAAAGTAGGAAGTCAAGAAACACCTGGAGTAACAGGCAAATTTGGCCTCGGAGTACAGAATGAAGCAGGGCAAAGGCTAATAGAGTTTTGCTTAGAGAACGCACTGGTCATAGCAAACCCCCTCTTCCAACAACACAAGAGAAGACTACACGTGGACATCACCAGATGGTCAATACCGAAATCAGATTGATTATATTCTTTGCAGCCAAAGATGGAGAAGCTCTATACAGTCAGCAAAAACAAGACTGGGAGTTGACTGTGGCTCAGATAATGAACTCCTTATTGCCAAATTCAGATTTAATTGAAGAAAGTGGGGAAAACCACTAGACCATTCAGATATGACCTAAATAAATCCCTTATGATTATACACTGCTGCTGCTGCTGCTAAGTCGCTTCAGGCGTGTCTGACTCTGTGCAACCCCAGAGACGGCAGCCCACCAGGCTCCCCCATCCCTGGGATTCTCCAGGCAAGAACACTGGAGTGGGTTGCCATTTCCTTCTCCAGTGCATGAAAGTGAAAAGTGAAAGTGAAGTCACTCAGTCGTGTGCGACTCCTAGCGACCTCATGGACTGCAGCCTACCAGGCTCCTCCGTCCATGGGATTTTCCAGGCAAGAGTCCTGGAGTGGGGTGCCATTGCCTTCTCTGATTATACACTGGAAGTGAGAAATAGATTTAAAGGACTAGATCTGATACACAGAGTGCCTGATGAACTATGGACGGAGGTTTGTGACATTGTACAGGAGACAGGGATCAAGACCATCCCCAAGAAAAAGAAATGCCAAAGAGCAAAGTGGCTGTCTGAGGAGGCCTTGCAAAGAGCTGTGAAAAGAAGAGAAGTGAAAAGCAAAGGAGAAAAGGAAAGATATTCCCATTTGAATGCAGAGTTCCAAAGAATACCACGGAGAGATAAGAAAGCCTTTCTCTGCGATCGATGCAAACAAATAAAGGAAAACAATAGAATGGGAAAGACTAGAGACCTCTTCAAGAAAATTAGAGATAGCAAGGGAATATTTCATGCAAAGATGGGCTCAATAAAGGACAGAAATGGTATGGACCTAACAGAAGATTTTAAGAAGAGGTGGCAAGAATACACAAAAGAACTGTACAAGAAACTGTACAGGGATCAAGATTATCAGGACCCAGATAATCACGATGGTGTGATCACTCACCTAGAGCCAGACATCCTGGAATGTGAAGTCAAGTGGACCTTAGGAAGCATCACTATGAACAAAGCTAGTGGAGGTGATGGAATTCCAGTTGAGCTATTTCAAATCCTAAAAGATGATGCTGTGAAAGTGCTGCACTCAATATGCCAGCAAATTTGGAAAACAGCAGTAGCCACAGGACTGGAAAAGGTCAGTTTTCATTCCAATCCCAAAGAAAGGTAATGCCAAAGAATGCTCAAACTACTGCACAATTGCACTCATCTCACATGCTAGTAAAGTGATGCTTAAAATTCTCCAAGCCAGGCTTCAGCAATATGTGAACCGTGAACTCCCTGATGTTCAAGCTGGTTTTAGAAAAGGCAGAGGAACCAGAGATCAAATTGCCAACATCCGCTAGATCATGGAAAAAGCAAGAGAGTTCCAGAAAAACATCTATTTCTGCTTTATTGACTATGCCAAAGCCTTTGACTGTGTGGATCACAATAAACTGTGGGAAATTCTGAGAGGGATGGGAATACCAGACCACCTGACCTGCCTCCTGAGAAACCTGTATGCAGGTCAGGAAGCAACAGTTAAAAATGGACATGGAACATCAGACTGGTTCCAAATAGGAAAAGGAGTACGTCAAGACTGTATATTGTCACCCTGCTTATTTAACTTATATGCAGAGTACATCATGAGAAACACTGGGCTGGAAAAAGCACAAGCTGGAATCAAGATTGCTGGGAGAAATATCAATAACCTCAGATATACAGATGACACCACCCTTACAGCAGAAAGTGAAGAAGAACTAAAGAGCCTCTTGATGAAAGTGAAAGAGGAGAGTGAAAAGTTGGCTTAAAGCTCAACATTCAGAAAACTAAATCATGGCATCTGGTCCCATCACTTCATGGCAAATAGATGGGGAAATAGTGGAGACAGCAGCTGACTTTATTTTGGGGGGCTCCAAAATCACTGCAGATGGTGATTGCAGCCATGAAATTAAAAGATGCTTATTCTTTGGAAGGAAAGTTATGACCAGCTTAGACAGCATATTAAAAAGTAAAAAGCAGAGACATTACTTTGTCAACAAAGGTCCATCTAGACAAGGCTATGGTTTTTCCAGTAGTCATGTATGGATATGAGAGTTGGACTATAAAGAAAGCTGAGCACAGAAGAATTGGTGCTTTTGACCTGTGGTTTTGGAGAAGACTCTTGAGAATCACTTGGACTGCGAGGAGATCCAACCGATCCATCCTAAAGGAGATCAGTCCTGGGTGTTCATTGGAAGGCCTGATGTTGAAGCTGAAACTCCAATACTTTGGTCACCTGATGTGAAGAGCTGACTCGTTTGAAAAGACCCCGATGCTGGGAAAGATTGAAGGCAGGAGGAGAAGGGGATGACAGAGGATGAGATGGTTGGATGGCATCACCGACTCAATGGACATGAGTTTGGGTAAACTCTGGGAGTTTGTGATGAACAGGGAGGCCTGGTGTGCTGCGGTTCATGGGGTTGCAAAGAGTCAGACACGACTGAGCAACTGAACTGAACTGAACTGTACCATTTTTTTCAAGGTTCCAGACATATTTGCTAATATATGATATTTATTTTTCTTTCTGACTTAACTCTGCATGATAGACTCTATGTCCAACCACATCTCTACAGATGACCCAGTTTCATTCCTTTTCATGACTAAGATTCCATTGTGTATATATACCACATCTTTATCCATTCATCTGTGGGTAGACATTTAGATTGCTTCCATGTCCTGGCTATTATAAATAGTGCTGCAAAGAACACTGGGGTACATGTGTCTTTTTGAATTATATTTTTTCTCTGAGTATATTCCCAGGAGTGGGACATATAATAGTTCTTATTTTCAGTTTTTTGAGACATCTCCACACTGTGCTCCATAGGGCTTGCACCAGTTCACGTTCTCACCAGCAGTATAGGAGGGCTCCCTTTTCTCCACATCATCTCTAGCAGGGACTTAATACAACTTTGTTGACTTAAACAGTTAAGGCACGAAGATTCTTGAAGGCTTGGGCATGGTGACTAAAGAGGCCAAATATCCCTTTGAGCTAAAAATAAACTCTTGCCTGTTGTGAGGCAGTTTGCCAGTTTCTGTAGGAGCCACCTCTCTCTCAGCAGCACCAGCCCAGGGCGCTGGGGCTCAGGCCATGAAGTCTCTTCATTCTTTTCCTCAAACCTGGAACAAGTTTCTGCAAGAGAGACTTCTTTTCTTAAGTGCATGTAACACTCAAATTAAGATAGAGATTAAAGTCATTGGATCATTGAAAAAGCAAGAGAGTTCCAGAAAACATCTACTTCTGCTTTATTGACTATGCCAAAGCCTTTGACTGTGTGAATCACAACAAACTGTGGAAAATTCCTCAAGAGATGGGAATACCAGACCACTTGACCTGCCTCCTGAGAAATCTGTATACAGGTCAGGAAGCAACAGTTAGAACTGGACATGGAACAACAGACTGGTTCCAAATAGGAAAAGGAGTACGTCAAGGCTGTATATTGTCACCCTGCTTATTTAACTTATATGCAGAGTACATCAAGCCCGATGCTGGGCTGGATGAAGCACAAGCTGGAATCAAGATTTCCAGGAGAAATATCAATAACCTTAGATATGCAGATGATACCACCCTTATGGCAGAAAGTAAAGAAGAACTAAAAAGCCTCTTGATGAAAGTGAAAGAAGAGAGTGAAAAAGTTGGCTTAAAACTCAACATTCAGAAAACAAAGATCAGGGCATCCAGTCCCATAACTTCATGGCAAATAGATGGGGAAACAATAGAAACAGTGAGAGACTTGACCTTCTTGGGCTCCAAAAATCACTGCAGGTGATGACTGCAGCCATGAAATTAAAAGACACTTGCTCCTTGGAAGAAAAGCTATGACCAACCTAGATAGCATATTAAAAAGCAGAGACATTACTTGGCCAACAAAGGTCTGTCTAGTCAAAGCTCTGGCTTTTCCAGTAGTCATGTATGGATGTGAGAGTTGGACTATAAAGAAAGCTGAGTGCTGAAGAACTGATGCTTTTGAACTGTGGTGTTGGGGAAGACTCTTGAGAGTCCCTTGACCTGCAAGGAGATCCAACCGGTCCATCCTAAAGGAAATCAACCCTGAATATTCACTGGAAGGATGGATGCTGAAGCTGAAACTCCAATACTTTGGCCACCTGATGCAAAGAACTGACTCATTTGAAAAGACCCTGATGCTGGGAAAGATTGAAGGCAGGAGGAGAAGGGGATGACAGAGGATGAGATGGTTGCATGGCATCACCGACTCAATGGACCTGAGTTTGAGTAAGCTCCAGGAGTTGGTGATGGACAGGAAAGCCTGGTGTGCTGCAGTCCATGGGGCTGCAAAGAGTCAGACATGACTGAGTGACTGAACTTAACTGAAAGACATTGGGATATTTGAATGCAGCCTCCAGAAAGAGTCACTTCATGTCTAAAGAAGATGCTCTCCTGCACACACCGGGGACCATAAACTTTCAACCCACATATGTGACTGGAGGGGCCAGGCAGGACCAGTACATAATTTGCGAGGCTCCAGGCAAAATGAAAAATCCTATGGACAGAGGAGCCTAGTAGGCTACAGTTCATGGGGTCGCAAAGAGTCGGACACGCCTGAGCGACTTCACTTAGGCAAAATGAAAATGGGGGCCCCTGGTCAAAAATTATCAATAATTTCAAGAAGGTGTCAGCAGAACATTAAACCAAGAGTAGGGCCTTCCTGAATGCAGGGTCGTGTGACCACAGAGCACGCCATGGGCTATAGGAAATATAAGTTCCTCTGACAAGGGCTTCAAGATCCCAACTGACGGTCACACCAGCCAGGGTCACTGAACGTCTTACTTCATCTCAATACATGGGATGGTTACTTCATGTATTGTCCCTGTGGGACAGAGCAAGTGGTTTTATTTTCCCTCTTTCTTCAGATCGTAGACCCAAGGCACTGAAAGGTTAAGTAGCTTATGTGTGGTCACACAGCACAAAAGTGGGGAAGCCAAAATACAAACCAGGTCTGTCAAATGCCAGGACCTATGCTTAGCAGCATCCTGTCACGTCTCCAGGGCATCTTTTAGTGAAAATACTGAGGTATGTTAGATTTCTGGGGGCTGCTGTGACTCCCTCTGAAGGTGCCAAGGACAGTACAGTCTGGATTCCTCTCCTGCCTTCTGGTGGCCTCGGGCAGTTCTCAACCTGCAGACACAGGGCTCCAGTCTCCGCTCCCATCCTCCCACAGAGTCCTTTCTCCGCGTCTGCACATGGTCCTCTCTCTGCATGTGTGGGTTCAAATTTCTTTTTTATAAGGACCCCAGTCATATTAGATTATGGACCATCCAAAGACCTCATCTTAACCTGATGAAATCTGGATGGACCCTACTTCCAAATAAAGGGCCTGTTCAGTGTGGTGTTGGGATCAGGTCTCTCACTGATCTTTCTGGAGGGGTATCATTCAACCCATGCTGCTGCTGCTGCTAAGTCGCTTCAGTCGTGTCCGACTCTGTGCGACCCCATAGACAGCAGCCCACCAGGCTCCCCCCATCCCTTGTATTCTCCAGGCAAGAATACTGGAGTGGGTTGCCATTTCCTTCTCCAGTGCATGAAAGTGAAAGTGAAGTTGCTCAGTCGTGTCCAACTCTTAGTGACCCCATGGACTGCAGCCCACCAGGCTCCTCCGTCCATGGGATTTTCCAGGCAAGAGTACTGGAGTGGGGTGCCATTGCCTTCTCCGCATTCAACCCATAGCAGGATGTAAAGTTGGAAACTGATCAAATGAGCAAGAAGTGTGACCGGCTCACATGGTCAGAAGTAGAGTTCGGTATTCTCGGTGGTGAGTGGTTACTCTGTGGTCAAAGTGCCCAATAGGAATCGCCTCTCTCCTGCCCTCCTGCCTCGTTCTTGGGGCAGGGAGTTCTCAGCACCCTCCCAGCAGTGGATGGAAGCTGAGAATGGGAGGAGAAGTGTTAGAGAAATGACAGGGAGACTGCTGGTTTGGAGATGTGATGGCCATAAACCACCGCAGTGGTTTCAGCGATCGCCACGGCGCTGGGTCCCTGGAGAGGCTGACCCTTAATGAACCATCTGCTTCTCATTCTGCTGACTCAGGATAGGTAGAGACCAGATGACTTGAATGGGGAAAAGAGTAGTAAAACTTTCAGATCCCTAAATAGTGCAGTGATACTGATCACAGCCTATTAAAAATATAAAAACTTAGCTTTATACAAAACTCACGGACCTGCCCTTGCTTTCCCCCTGACCAGCACTGTGACCTTGGTGGTTCCTTTGTTGGAACCCTGGGGTTCTGTCCCGTGGAACCACTGCTATCTTGCCGGGGCAGGAGTTGGGGATCTCTGCAGATCTCTACTCTTCCCCGCCCCCCCCCAGAAGACTGGTGTGGGCAGAGCTCAGGTTTCTGAACTCATCTTGCGTCTGAACCGGCTCCAGCATCCCTTGCCCCCCACAGGTGGGTACTGAAGTGGGAGAGAGCCTTGGGATTGTTCAAGAAGATGGGTGACAGCACTCGCCGTCAGTGGAACCAACCCTGACTTGTGTTTCCAGAGGAAGTCAGACAGGAATGTGCTCTGGGCACATTGTATTTTTCTTGGAGCAACATGTGATAAAAGTGATATTTTTCAAGTAGAGGAGGAGGGGGAAGATCAAGAAGCCCAATATTGCAGGAGATGGAAAGGAATATTTAGACGGAAAAAGCCATCACCCACCCCCACCCCCAGGTCTGCTCCCACCGTGGCGTGCGGAGGAATTGGAAGTGCCCGGAGAAAAGCATTCCTATCCTAGAAAAGAGGTTAGAAGGGAGTGAAACCCTCGCATTCTTTCCAAGTGCTATTGAGCACCATGTGTCAGGCCCTGAAATGAACAGGTGTGGTACCCATTTTGTGTTTCTCTGAGTCTTCCTGGCCATCGCCCCAGTCCAGGTCATCTTCACATCTTGTGAGGAGGAGGACGTTATTGTTGCCCTCTATCTGCTGGTTCTGCATTTGTGGATTTAGCCAATTGTGGATCGAAAACATTAAAAAAAAATTCCAGAAACTCCCCTAAAACAAAAACTTGAATTTGCTGTGTACCAGCAACTATTTGGGCTTCCCAGGTGGCGCCAGTGTAAAGAACCTGCCTGCCAATGCGAATGCAGAATAAGAGGTTTGGGTTCAATCCCTGGGTGGAAAGGATCCCCTGGAGAAGGAAATGGCAGCCCACTCCAGTATTCTTGCCTGGAAAATCCCATGGACAGAGGAGCCTGGCAGGCTGCAGTCCATTGGATCGTAAAGAGTTGGACACAACTGGCGCGACTTAGCATACAGCAACTGTTCAGTAGCATTTACCTTGTATTAACAACTGTTTCCCTTATATTAGCTATCATAAGTAGCCTGGAGATGACTGAAAGTGTATCAGAGGGGGACTTCCTTGGCGGTCCAGTGGTTGGGAATCTGCCTTCCAATGCAGGGGGTACAGGGTTGATGCCTGGTCAGGGAACTAAGATCCCAGAAGCCCCCATGCGCCATATCAAAATGCAGTCAAAAATAGAGTATATGAGAGGATGTGCATAGGTTGAAAATGTTTCAGCTCAAGGGATGATGCTGGTTCATTTCTCTTAGCTGCTTGTCTTCCCAGCAGACAGAGCCCCTTGGGTGGTTGGGACTCAGGACTTTCACGTGTGGTGCCCTCTAACACAGGGTTCAGGGTTTCCGAGTCTGATGGAGAAAGGCTGAGGACTTCTCCATTGAGACTGAAGAAACCACTTGATTTTGCAGGAGCCTGTCGATGGAATCCTGAGGGCTGACCATCCTGGGAGTCCTGGTGAGAAGTGGCCTTTGCTGAGTCTCCACAGTCCATGTGCTGTCTTATCAGGCCTGCTCCTGCCAGTCCTAAAGCTGGGCAGTCTTCTTATACCCGTTTGACATGGGGAAGATGGAAGCTTGGACCGCACCAGTGACCTGACCTGCTCAAGGTCAACCTAATCAGGGCTGGACAGCATGGCCCCAGGTGCATCCATGGACAGAGCCTGATTCTCAAGAGTCAGCAGGCTGAGGAACTTTCTGTCTCCTGATGGAGTGTGGGGTGGGTGTGGGACTCAGTGCCTCCAAGAGCCTGTGACCCCTGACCCCCCTACCATTGTCTGATCCTCCCCCTCCCCATGGCTGTAAAAAATACCCGGGAAATCTGGTTGCACAATTTCCCTCTGAAATAGAAATACACAAATATTTTTGTGATGTTTATAGTTCATTAAACAGTTTCCTAGGTGTCCTCAAGCCTCCATCCTTTCTGTGCCCTAAAGTCTACCACTCATTTTTTTTTTGCAGCGAGTTGATGAAATAGGAAAGGGAGTGAAGGGAGGCAGTCATGGGGCAAGGGCCGAGGTGCACTGCCCCATCCCCGCCCCACCCTGCCTTTAACTGTCTTCTCTTTTTATTTGTAAGCCTGGGTTGCTGGTGGACTGCCAAATTCTCATCTTTAATTAACAAAAAGAATTCCAGCTAACAAACTGGTTATAGCTTTTTCCTTCTCTTTTAGTTGTGACATATAACAGAATTTTGGCTTCCCTTATAGCTCAGTTGGTAAAGAATCCACCTTCAATTTGGGAGACCCCAGTTCAATTCCTGGGTTAGGAAGATCCGCTGGAGAAGGCATAGGCTACCCACTCCAGTATCCCTGGTGGCTCAGCTGGTAAAGAATCCACCTGCAATGTAGGAAACCTGGGTTCGACCCCTAGGCTGGGAAGATCCCCTGGAGAAGGGAAAGGCTACCCACTCCAGTATATATAACAGAATTTACCATCCTAACCATTTTAAGGGCACGGTTCGGCGACATTCAGATTTTTGTACAGCCGTCACCACCATCCATCCACAGAACTCTTCTCGTCTTTCTCAAATACCCAATAAACAATAACGTCAGCATCTGGCATTCACCATTCCACTCTGTCTCTGATTTTAGCAACTCTAGGTGCTTCATATCAGAGAAGGCAACGGCACCCCACTTCAGTACTCTTGCCTGGAAAATCCCATGGACGGAGGAGCCTGGAAGGCTGCAGTCCATGGGGTCGCTGAGGGTCGGACATGACTGAGCCACTTCACTTTGACTTTTCACTGTCTTGCATTGGAGAAGGAAATGGCAACCCACTCCAGTGTTCTTGCCTGGAGAATCCCAGGGACGGGGGAGCCTGGTGGGCTACTGTCTATGGGGTCGCACAGAGTCGGACACGACTGAAGCGACTCAGCAGCAGCAGCAGGTACTTCATATAAGTAGAACACTGCAGTATTTGTCTTGTTTGTCAGCCCACTTCATATAGCATAAATACCACTGTGTATTTACCACGTGAAATACTGGCTTATTTCACTTAGCATGATGTCCTCCAAGTTCAACCATATTGTAGCATGTGTCAGAATTTCCCACTTTTTAAAAGCTAAATTGTAGTCCATTGTATGTAATACCATATTTTATTTATCCGTTCATCTGTCAGTGGACACTTGGGTAGCTTCCGCCTTTTGACTATTGTAAATAACGCATTTATGAACATGCATTTTCAAATATCTCTTTGAAAGAGATATTTGTCTTCAGTTTTTAGGGGTGTATACCCAGAAGTGGAATTGCTAGATAACATGGTAATTCTATTAGCATAGATATTCTATTACCGTAGATAATATGGTAATTCTATGATAATTCTTTAATTTCTTGAGGAACTGCCATGCTGTTTTCCATAGCAGCTGCACCATTTTGCATTCCCACCAAGAGTTCACAAGGGTTCCAGTTTTTCCACATCTTTGCTAACACTTGTTATTTTGTTTTTTGTGGGGTTTTTGGGGGGAGGGGGATAATAGTCATTTTAATAGATGACATAGTGTCTCTTTGTGGTTTTGATTTGCCTTTCTCTAATGTTTAGTTACATGGAGCATCTTTTTATTCGCTTGTTAGCCACTTTACGTATATCTTCTTTGGAGAAATATTTACTCAAGCCTTTTGCCATTTTTAAACCTAGTTGTTTGTTTTTGTTATTGAGTTGTAGAAGTTCTCTCTGTATTCTGGATATTAATCCTTTATCAGATGCATGCTTTATAAATATTTTCTCCCATTCCGTGGGTTGCTTTTTCACTTAATTGCTTGTGTCCTTTCAGGCACACATGTTTTTAATTTTGATGTAGTCCAATTTATCTATTTTTTTCCCCTGTTGTCTGTGCTTTTGGTGTCATACCAAGAAATCATTGCCAGACTCAATATCTTGAAGTTTTTCTCCTATATTTTCTCCAAGAGTTTCATAATTTTAGGTTTGAGTTGATTTTTGTATATGGTATAAGTTAAGGGGCCAGCTGCATTCTTTTGCATGTGGATATCCAGTTTTCCTAGCACTAAGTCTTTGTGCTAGGAAAGTCAGAGATCTTTGTTGTAAGGACTTGCCTCGTTGAACCATCTTTGGCACCCATATTGAAAATTATTTCTCCATATATGCATGGGTTTATTTGGGTGCTTTCTGTTCTAATCATCTGTTGTTCTTCATGTCTGTCTGTATGCCAGTTTTACATTGTTTTGATTGCTATAGCTTTATAGTAAGGTTTAAAATCAGGAAGTGCGAGTCTTCCAACTTTGTTCTTCTTTTTCAAGGTTGTTTTGGCTATTCAGGGTTTCTGGAGATTCTATATGAATTCTAGGATGAATTTTTTGATTTTTGAAAAAAAAAATGGCATTGCTATTTTCTTAGGGATTGCATTTCATCTGGTTAGTATTGATGTCTTAACAATATGAATCTCCCAGTCCATAAACACTGGATGTCTTCCCCTTTATTTGCATCTTAATTTCTTTCAGCAACATTTTCTAGCTTTTAGTGTATATCTTTTGCCCCCTTGGCAAAATTTAAATTTTTTCCTACATATTATATTCTTTTTAATGTGATTGTAAGTGGAATTATTTTAATTTACTTTTTGTATTCATTTTTAAGGTATAGAAACACAAGTGATTTTTGTGTGCTGACTTTGTACACTGCAACTTTGCTGGATTCTTTCTTAGTTCTAATTGTTTGCAGAATATTCAGGATCATCTAACATAAGATTATGTGATCTCTGAACAGAGACTGCTCTTTTCTTTCCAGTGGATACCTTTTATTTTTTTTCCTTGCCTGGTTGCTTTGACTAGGGCTTCCAGTACTGCGTTGAATAGAAATGGTGAAAATGGACGCCTTTAATTCTGATCTTAGAAGCAAGAGGGGAGTGCTTTTTAATCCTCGTTTCTCCGTCATGAATGGCAGAGGGTTTGGGGTTTTTTGTTTTTTTCATTTTGTTTACATGCAGAGCCTATGAAAGGACTGAGGATGCAGGCAGAGGCTGTGGAAATCCTGTTGAAGCTGGTCAGGGAAGGACGCTGATGACGAGGGGGCTGGAGCTCTAACTGAGCTGTACTCCGGGAATGGGGCTGACCTCCACCCTGGTGGCCACACACTTGCTTCCCTTCTGAGCCCAGGGAACTCCTCCCATTCCCACCTCGCCTGGCCCCTGCTGCCTTGGCTTGCTGCTCGCCTGTCTGCTGGGTCTTTGCCCCAGTGCAGAGCCGGGGCGCGCTAGCCCAGTGTCACTGAGGAAAAGGTTTGAAACCTGACCTCTGCTGTCTTTACACGTTTTAAAATGACACTATAGGGATTAAAGAGGCTTTTATAAATTGTCGGCTAGATATGAAACTGCAGCATCTTGACTCACAGCAGGAACGTTTGCCAATATTTTCTCTAACTTTGCATTTGTGTCCAGCTGGGAATCAACCTTCTTTGTGATGGGGGATTTCCTATTCACATGAAATCTTTCATGGCTCTGGTGCAGTTGTCATTCCACATGGACTTAAGAATACTGTGAATAAACAAAGAAAATGCTCAAGGAGAGCGTAGCCTTGCTTTGTAACATCCCTAGGCTTTTACTTTTTTTTAAAGTCAGATTTCACTCTTAAAAACAGACAAAAATATAATTGAATATTGGGAGGCTTGGAATCTCTGATTATAAGTGACATGCGCTACAATCCAGTCTTACGGGGTATTATTTTCCTCCAAATCGAATGAAATTCCCAGAAAGGCAAATAATACTATGGAAGCTATATTTTCAATGAAAAGAAACAATCATGTCTCTGAGATGTTGCTGAGTAGATTTTTATTTTGAGGGGAGGAAAAATGAAGTCTCCTTTGAGACTTTATCTCCTAAAGAGACGAAATGCAAGGGGTATTACTGCCCTGGGCATTTACAAATTTGTGACTTATCTACATGAACCTGCTTCCCTGAGAGGTGTTATAAAACAGGTACAGTATTGGTGTTCAGACAAGATGGTGAATTAAATTTTCGTGAGCATTTATATAGACAAAGAACTTCAGATAACAAAAGACCCCAAAATTGTTGACTCATAGCACCTAACTTTCAGAAGGGGAAACTGAGTCCTAGAAAAGTTAAATTATGTGCCCAAGTTTTTACAGCTCACACACTCCACATTTGATGCCCTGTGGGCCATTTCTTTAGATGTTTCTGGTATGTGTGTGTGTGTGTGCGCGTGCGTGTGCGCACTCAGTTGCTCAATCAGGTCTGATCCCTTGTGACTCTGTGGACTATAGCCCACCAGGTTCCTCAGTCTGTAGGATTTCTCAGGTGAGAATACTAGAGTGGGTTGCCATTTCCTCCTCCCCAGGATCTTCCCGATCCAGGGACTGAACTTGAGTCTCCTGCATCAGCAGGCAGATTCTTTACCACTGAGCCACCTGGGAAGCCCGTTGCTGGGATGGATAACAGTTATGTTTTGTTTTAATCGCACATCATTGGTTGCTTTTTTCTCCTCTTTCTGGAGAGAAAACAGTCTAATCTAGAAGGAAAAGCATTTCATGTTTTTGTTTTTATGAAATATGCAATTTTGTAAATTGTACTTTTAAGACTGACTTATTTTTGGCCATTTGGTGTTTTGTTTTGAAAGTTTGTTGCTTCTGGTCTGTTGGTTACTTTAATTTCAAACTGATCTTTTTCTAATTTTTTTCCAATTAAATAACAACAACAACAAAATGCAGAAAACCAAACAGCATCATCTTGCTCCTTTTGCTCTTGAAATCACAGAGGACAATGTTACATTTAAAAAGCCTGAGAATAACAGTGATCCCAGAGGAGCTGGATTCAGGGAACGAAAAGAAATAGTTTTGCTCCTAGATGTTGATTTTTGGTTTTTCCAAGGGTGGTTATAAAAAAAAAAAAGTCTGAGTTGAATAGAGCTTTTCTGATGAGAATTTTTGAAAAGGCTCTGATTAAAATAAAAACAGGTCCCACTGTGCTGGAAACTTTATGGACGTCACTCCATTCAGGGCCCCTGAACAGTGTTGTGAAAGGAGTGCCTTGATTCCATTTTACAGGCAAGTGAACACAGGCTCTGAGAAGTTAAGTGAGCTTGTCCCAAGTCACAGAGTTAGTAAGTGGGGTTTGAAACCGGGGGAGGACTTCCTGTGAGTAATGAGATAAACACCCAAGTCCAGCCAGGCGTCTCTGAGCCCATCCCTGTCAGGAGCACTGGGCAGAGACAGCAGAGAAAATCTGGAGCAAAGGACAGGACTCTCCGGGGTGTGGGGTGACCCAAACCAGACATCTCCCTAGACAGACAAGTCCTGTCCTGGGTGGAAATATTGGAATGCATGTGGGACCCGAGGCTTCAAAACAGAAGGAAGGGAACCCTGAAAGGTCATTCCTCTTGTAGATGATGTGTAGCAAGTACAGCGAATGGGGTAAAAGGAGTCCTGCAGAGATTTAAAAAAAAAAAAAAGACGAGTAATAGCAGAATCCCCCTCACCCAGAGAGCGCTCTGTGCTGTAAAGAAAGTGCACTTCACCATGGCAACAGCAGAGGGCGCATGTGCCTCGAGAAACCTCGTTAGCCACCCGAGGCACTTGTCTGTATCTGCTCACTGCTGGTCCAGGAAAGAAAATACATTACAAAAAGAACAGAATGTGGCAGGCAATACATGCGCAGAAGAAAACAGTTTGGGAATCAAAACACTTCAGGGGATAAATGTTCACCCCTCTCTAAACACATCTGGTGGTGGTGGTGTAGTCGCCAAGTTGTGTTCGACTCTTGCGACCCCATGGACCGTAGCCTGCCAGGCTCCCCCGTCCATGGGATTCTCCAGGCAAGAACACTGGAGTGGGTTGTCATTTCCTTCTCCATAAACACATCTGCTGCTAAGTCGCTTCAGTCGTATCCGACTCTGTGCGACCCCATAGACGGCAGCCCGTCAGGCTCCCCCATCCCTGGGATTCTCCAGGCAGGAGCACTGGAGCGGGTTGCCATTTCCCTCTCCAATGCATGAAATTGAAAAGTGAAAGTGAAGTCGCTCAGTCGTGTCCAACTCTAGCGACCCCATGGACTGCAGCCTACCAGGCTCCTCCATCCATAGGATTTTCCAGGTAAAAGTCCTGGAGTGGGGTGCCATTGCCTTCTCCGAAACACATCTGTACATCCCAAAACAGAATATAATAGCAGACAGCGTTCCAACATTATTAAATATCCTGAGATAAGCATTTTCTTTTTATAAATTCTTGATTCAAGACTGTCGTACATATAGATTTGTCACAGATATGTTTATATATGTCAAACTTGCATCGTAGATAGTTTTAAAAATCAGAGCTAAAATGGACAAAACCCAGGAAGATGTGAAATGAGACTTGGCTGAACCTAGAAGAAATAAACTTCAGCTTCCATGAATGGACTTGTATTGGGGTGTCCATGGGACCATCCTTTCCAGAGAGAGCAGAGTAACCGGTGACCTGGCTCCTGCTGCCGCTGCTGTCGCTTCAGTCGTGTCCGACTCTGTGGGACCCCATAGACGGCAGCCCACCAGGCTTCCCTGTCCCTGGGATTCTCCAGGCAAGAACACTGGAGTGGGTTGCCATTTCCTTCTCCAATGCAAGAAAGTGAAAAGTGAAAGTGAAGTGGCTCAATCGTGCCCGACTCTTCGCGACCCCATGAACTGCAGCCTACCAGGCTCCTCCGTCCATGGGATTTTCCAGGCAAGAGTATTGGAGTGGGTTGCCATGGCCTTCACCTGGCTCCTACTTTGTTGTATTTTCTTTCCTAAACCGCAGCCCAAGGCAAATATTCCTTGCCCACAGCTGTACTTAGTGCCTCTTCCAAGGAGAAACAGTTTATAAGGCTAGTCTTGGTGATGGTTTTTTCTTTCCAAGTTTTCTATTTAAAAAAGACTCTAAGAATTACCCCAATACTTTCCTAGGGTGGTATTTTTCTAGTGGTATTTGTTAAGTAGTTAAAACTTGCCAAGGAGAGTGTCATCTCCATTGATAATATGTCAGAATTTCAGAGATATAGAACTTTAGAGACTTTTCCAAACTGCTTTGAACGACCACAAGTTAGGCTGTATTTTATAGTTCACGAAGTGCTTTCCAAGTGTTGTATTCTTTAAAGGTGCATTTGCTGTTGTTCAGTTGCTCAGTTGTGTCCGACTCTGTGACCTCATGGACTGCAGCACGCCAGACTTTCCTGTCCTTCACCATCTCCGGGAGTTTACTAAAACTTATGTCCATTGAGTTGGTGATGCCATCCAGCCATCTCATCCTCTGTCATCCCCTTCTCTTCCTGCCTTCAATCTTTCCCAGCATAAGGGTCTTTTCTAATGAGTCAGCTCTTCGCATCAGGTGACCAAAGTATTGGAGCTTAAATTAAAGTTGCATATGGGCTAAAAAAACAAAAAAACACCCACAGATTTGATGCTTTCTTCCCCTCCTCTGTGTTACAAACACCTTAGAAATGCTTTGTCTGATTTACCTAGGAAACGAGACTGTCCATGGCTTCCTTAAATGAGACATCTGCTGTACAAGCTAACTCTAGGCTGGGGGACACTGTATTTCCCCAAAGACAGACACACCATCATCACCACTGTGCCTGTTTTCTCTATCCTCCCACCCCATCCAGGGGTGAACTCTACTCTCTTCCCTTTGCATCTGGCTAGGTTTGAGTCTCACTTGTAAGCAGTAGAATGTGGTGAAATAACACTGTATTACCTTAGAGGATGAGCCCTACCTGAATTCCAGACCCTCGGAAACCAGATAATAAAATGCTGGCTGTTTTCAGCCACCAAGTCTTGTGTGATTTGTTAGGCAGTGATGGATACCCAGAATGAGCAGAGTGTCAGAAGAAAGGACTGTGTTAGAGGAGGAGTAACTAGCCTAATACCTTGTGTATGGGTGGGTGTGTGTCTGTTGGTCTGACACTTCGGACTCTGCGATCCTATGGACTGCAGCCTGCCAGACTCCTCTGTCCATGGAATTTTGCAGGAGAGAATACTGGAGTGAGTTGTCATTCCGTTCTCCAGGGGATCTTCTCAACCCAGGGATCGAGTCCGTATATCTTACATCTCCTGCATTGGCAGGTGGGTTCCTTACTACTAGCGCCCTTTTCAGTAGTTTTGTTTTGGCAGATTTATAAAGAGAACATTAATAGCCCAGAACATGTCTCTTTTAAGAAGAATTAGGTTGCTCTCTAAATGTACCTTGTAAACTAACCTTTCCACTGGAAAAGAACTGAGTCATCCTCAGGTGGTTTTTTTCTTTGTAGTTTTAGATCTTTAAATATCTACTGCCTTTTGCAAAAGTAAGTGACACGAGAATTCTTGGGAGAATTGTTCAGCTTGTCCTTGAATTCGATAACCCTTATAAATGCAGGAACTGAGAACATGGGTACCAGTCTTAAGCTTTCTGATGAAGCCCAGGGTTGGGTGGCTCCTGCATTGGCTGCGTGGTGAACAACTTGTCTAATAGCCTGGGTCACAACAGAGAGAAGTAACTTCAAAGAGAGGGCTGGGATGAGATTTCATTCCTAATGGAGCAGTCACCATGCTTTAGAATCCACCCCTTGCCCCCTGGAGGTGAGGTGAAGTCGCTCAGTCGTGTCCGACTCTTTGCGACCTATGGCCTGTAGCCTACCAGGCTCTTCCATCCATGGGATTTTCCAGGCAAGAGTACTGGAGTGGGTTGCCATTTCCTTCTCCAGAGGATCTTCCCGACCCAGGGATCAAACCCAGGTCTCCCGCATTGTAGGCAGACACTTTACCGTCTGAGCCACCAGGGAAGTCTGCCCTTTGGAACCTCAGACCAAATCCTCCAAAAGTGAAATAATCATAGACCCATGGAAACAGCCTAAATGTCCATCAACAGATGAATGGATAAAGAAGATGTGGTGTATATATATATAAATGGAATATTACTCAGCCACGAAAAAGGAACAAAATTGTTCCATTTGCAGAGACGTGGATGGACCTAGAGACCGTCATACAGAGTGAAGTAAGCCAGAAAGAGAAAAGCAAATATGTTAATGTATTTATGTAGAATCTGAAAAATTAAGTACAGACAATCTTGTTTACAAAGCAGAAACAGAGACACAGACATAGAAAACAAATATACCAAGGGGTAAATGGGGGGTGGGGAGTGTGGTAGGGTGAATTGGAAAAGTGATATTGACATATATATATTGATATATATAAAATAAATTACTAATGATAACTGAATAGCACAAGTAACTCTACTCAGTGCTCTGTGGTGACCTAAATGGTAAGGAAATCCCCAAAAGAGGGGATATATGTATACGCAGTAATTATCGCTACATTGTGAACCCACTATACTGTGTTGGAGAAGACTCTTGAGAGTTCCTTGGACTGCAAGGAGATCAAACCAGTCAATCTGAAAGGAAATAAGTCCTGGATATTCATTGAAAGGACTGATGCTGAAGCTGAAACTCCAATACTTTGGCCACCTGGTGCCAAAGAACTGACTCACTTGAAAAGACCCTGAAGCTGGAAAAGATTGAAGGCAGGAGGAGAAGGGGATGACAGAAGATGAAATGGTTGGATGGCATCACCGACTCAATGGACATGAGTTTGAGTAAACTCTGGGAATTGGTGATGGACAGGGAGGCCTGGTGTGCTGCAGTCCATATGGTCACAAAGAGTTGGACATGACTCAGTGACTGAACTGAACTGAACTGATACTCTAATAAAATAATTATATTTTTAAAAAAATCCAACACCCACTCAAACCGGCAATTCCTCTCGTCTTAGTAAGGCCAGTGGTCAGGATGCCTGCTTCCCACACAGGAAACTTGACCCCTGGCTTGTTGATCACAAGGGCGGCTGTGACCACTCTTCCTTCACTCTCTATCTGTGTGTAGAGATATACACAGATATGTGTATCTGTGGGTTTAGGGGGAGGGGACTTTCTGTCCTGAAACAGAAATACACATGTATTCCTCTTAATTTTTCAACTAGCGCTGGACTTTTCAACTTAGACTCAGCTTATCTAAAAATGTACTAATCCTCTACCCGCCCACACCCGCTGCTTCTCGAGGCTTCCTTGTCCTCTCTGGGGGCCTGTTAGAGCTTCCTCATATACAGCAGCAGTCTTCCATAACAGCTCTCGTGTCTGGTACCATCTTGCCTAGTCCAAGGTCGTAGTCCATCGTTCAGGTCTTCATTATTTGCCTTAAGAGGCCCTTCCACCTCCAGCAGCCCACCCTGCAACAGGTTTCAGTAGCTCTGCTGTTTACATTGTACAGTGGAAGCCCCCCCTCCCCTTGGTCCAGGCCCTTTTCCTGGGCTGCCTATCTGCTTCCTTCCCCAGTCCTCCCAGGGCCAATGAGGATCCTAATGCTTTGACCTTGGCACATCTGCTTTTGACCAAGTGGTTTTCTCTAAAATGCCTCTCTTCCTGCCTCCTGATTGAAGCTACCCTCATCTTCTGCATCCGTTTGAGATACCCACATTTAAAAACAGGACCCTGTTTGTGTCCCTGCAGTGTCCAGCTGAGACCCTGAGCAAAATCCAGCAAATGTTCGTTAAAATGAATAAACAAGTGTTCTTACTGGCCCCTTTCCTTAATTGGCAGGACAGAAATAGAAATGCTTACAGAATTATCATGGATATATATGCATTCCTAGACCTGCTGGTCATTTCTGAAGAGAGAATGTTTCCAAAACAATGAACCTATTTGAGAAGATTATTCAAAACAATCTTGTTGATCTTATTTAATTTAATCTTACATATTTAAGCAAAGATCAAGGAATCTAATTTAGTGAGTTAGTACAGTGGGAAGGTTTAGATCATCAAAGGGCAACAGAATTCTTGGCTCATTCTTTGCAAGAATACATATCAGAATGAAATGATCCACAGAAGAGAAGGTGTGCCCCATCTTTGGATGTTTTTCCACGGAAGTGAGAAAAATTTCATGAAGTCATGGCAAGCTGGCTTCTGAGGGAAAAACTGAGATCATTGCATAAGGAAAGTTAACCAGTAAGTCTGTTTTAAAGCAAAAAATAAAAAAAGTAAAGCAATTGGAAACATCTAAAATTTCTCCATTACACAAAAGTCTTTGGAAAGGGAATAGAAAATAACATGGTTGAATCCGTAATTTTCATAGGTATTGTAACTTCTAGGGGATCTTCGTTCTGACTTTTTGGGGGGTGCCCATTTCGACAACAAAATAGCTAAAGGATGAAGAGCCTTATGAACTTACCAGAAATGTTCTTGCTTTGGAAATACCCGTAATTACTCTAATTCCTTGCATTTTTTCCTTCCCTCCCCCATCAGTTTCTTCTCAGGCAATTTTCTGTGGTCAGGGAGGTAGGGGACAGGATGCCTTCTGGGCACAAGGTTAAGGACAGGGTCAAACTGACAGTGTGAGCTGAAAGAGAGAAACTACGAAGGCATTTAGAGGTGGTCCTGCCGGAGGGAACCACAGACACCCAGCTGCTCTCTTTGGCCCCCAGTTTCTTTCTAATTTTTAGTGATTTGAAGTACTTCAGGTCGTGATTCTTATTTATTTGTTTTTGGCTGTGCCGGGCCTTCATGGATGCACATGGGCTCTCTCTAGTTGCAGCAAGCAAGGGCCTGCAAGTGTGTGCAGCAAGCAAGTTTATTTATTTATTTTTGGCTGTGCGGTTTCAGATGGCTGGCTCTCTGGTTGCAGCAAGCAAGGGCCTGCAAGTGTGTGCAGCTGCAGCAAGCAGGGGCTCTCTAACTGCCGTGTGTGGGCTTCTCGTTACAGTGGCTTCTCTCGTTGCAGAGCACAGGCTCTAGGTCGCTCAGGCTCAGTAGTCAAGGTGTGTGAGCGCAGTTGTTCTGCTGCCCATGGGATCGTCTCTGACCAGGGATCGAACCCAAGTGTCCCTTGCATTGGCAGGTGCGTTCTTAACCACTGGACCACCAGGGAAGCCCTCCCCCTAATTTTATTCTGCTTGTCAGCAGTGGGCGTCCACATCAATTTCCCTTATTCCCCTTTCACCAGCAAAAGTTTGTAATTTGTAAAAGGTTCTGAGAGGAGGACATTCAGGTATAATATATAATACGCTGTATATTAGTCAAACAGTCACGGAGGCAGCAAAGTGCCATTTTCTGTGAAGACTCAAGCAATAGCAGAGGTCATCCTGGTCTTCAGAGAAAACTGAGATTGTAATAGTACAACATAGTGATTCATGCTGTGGAAATGTATGTAAACTAAGATGTATTAACCAAGTGCAGTGAGGCTTCAAAGGAGTGAGGGAGCGTGATACCCAGGACCCCAGAGCAGACGTGGGGAGGGGGCGAGGACCACCAAGGGGGTTAAAGGCAGGGACAGTGATGACAAGTCTGGGTTTTGCCATGAGCAGCTCATGTGCTAAAGTGGAAGTGAGAGTTGATCAGTCATGTCCAGCTCTTTGCGACCCCATGGATTTTACAGTCCGTGGAATCCTCCAGGCCAAAATTCTGGAGTGGGTAGCCTTTCCCTTCTCCAGAGGATCTTCCCAACCCAGGGATTGAACCCAGGCCTCCCGCTTTGCAGGCAGATTCTTTACCAGCTGAGCCACAGGGAAGCCCAAGTATATTAGAGTGGGTAGCCTATCCCTTCTCCAGCGGATCTTCCCGACCCAGGAATCTAACCAGGGTCTCCTGCGTTGCGGGAGGATTCTTTACCAACTGAGCTATGAGGGAAGCCCAATCCGACAATACCAGGTCACTTCACTTTGTCCTGCTGCAAATTGACAATCTGTTGCTACTCTCTTCATGCAGCTGCTGGGATGGCTTAAGAGAGTCAGGGGGATAGTACATGGTGCAGTGCCTGGCATGTCGTCAGGTCTTCATACATGCCAGCCATGACCTGCTCTGTTTTGAGATGGAGCTTAAAGGAAAGCTCGGATTGTAGCAGGAGCTGGCATCAAAGAACAAGGGGTTTTAGGCTAAGCATCCTCCATGTGTGTGTCTTTGTGTGTGTCTCTGTGTCTGTGTGTATGTGTGTGTGTGTCTTTGTGTATGCGTGTATTCAGAAGACAGCAAGTACACCAACTGTATTCTGGTGTACCAGAAGCCAGTAAGGCCTTGAGGGCTATTCCATAGAGAAATGCTGTCCAATAAAAATGTAGAGGGAGCCACATGTCATTCTAAATTTTCTAGTGGTTATATTAAAAAAATGTTAAACAGGTTAAATGAATTTTAATAATATATTTTATTTAATTCAGTGTATCAAATATTTCAACATGAGGTCTGTGTAAAAAATTGTTAATGAGGTATTTTACTTTTTGTACTGTCTTCAGAACTTGGTGTCTGTTTTCTATACATCTCAACTCGGACTCTGCATGGCTCGGGTGACCCATAGCCATGCAGGGCTGGAGGCTGCTCTACTGGATGGCCCAGCCATCAGGGGTCTTCCTCTGATGGCCGTAGCACAGTTGGCTTTGTAGCATCCTCTCTAGCCTTTCCTCTAGAGAGAGAGATGGCAACGCCTTTCCCTAACAATTAAAGAAAAGGAGAGGAAGAAAGGAAAGAAAAAGAGAGGAAGAAAAAATATGCCAGGTCACCGTCTTTCACAGCTGGCTTGACCCTGAGGTGTTCACGAACAAAATCTCTTTCAGTTCAGTTCAGTTTAGTCGCTCAGTCGTGTCCGACTCTTTGTGACCCCATGAATCGCAGCACGCCAGGCCTCCCTGTCCATCACCATCTCCCGGAGTTCACTCAGACTCACGTCCATCAAGTCAGTGATGCCATCCAGCCATCTCATCCTCTGTCGTCCCCTTCTCCTCCTGCCCCCAATTCCTCGCAACATCAGAGTCTTTTCCAATGAGTCAACTCTTCGCATGAGGTGGCCAAAGTACTGGAGTTTCAGCTTTAGCATCATTCCTTCCAAAGAAATCCCAGGGCTGATCTCCTTCAGAATGGACTGGTTGGATCTCCTTGCAGTCCAAGGGACTCTCAAGAGTCTTCTCCAACACCACGGTTCAAAAGCGTCAATTCTTCAGCACTCAGCCTTCTTCACAGTCCAACTCTCACAGCCATACATGACCACTGGAAAAGCTAGCTTTGTTTGTAGTGATGCTTTCTAAGGCCCACTTGACTTCACATTCCAGGATGTCTGGCTCTAGATGCAGAAAAATTTGGAAGATAAGTGCTGGAACATACTTAAACTCTTCCAGGTCATATTCAGAGAGACCCTAGAAATCTTGCAACAAAGTAACCTGTTTTACTCTGTGTAACTCCACATTTCCCAATTTACTAGGATTATGGAACAGTGTTTTATGGCAGCCTGTTCTTTTCAACCTTTTTTTTTTTTTTTTAAAGATTCAAGTAACATACTTTTCTTTTTTTTGAAGTGTAGGTGATTTACAATGTTATGTTAGTTTCAGGTATACAGTAAAGTGATTCAGTTATACATATTCTTTTTCAGATTCTTTTCTAGTATAGGTTATTACAAGGTATTGAATATAATAGCCTCTGCTGTGCAGTAGGTTCTTGTGGTTTACCTGTTTTATATATAGCAGCAGGTACCTGCTAATCACAAGTTCCTTATTTATTCCTTTCCCCTCCTTCCTTCGTAACTGTTGGTTTGTTTTCTATATTTGTGAGTCTGTTTCTCTTTTGTGAGTAAGTTCACTTATGTTTTAGACTTCGCATATGAGTGGTATCAGATGGTGGCTCTCTGTCTGACTTCCTTCACTTAGTATGCTAATCTCTAGGTCCGTCCCTGCTGCTGCAGACTAGTCACTCTTTTTGGTGGCTGAGTAATATTCCATTGTCTGTATGTACCACATCCGTGACTTCCCTGGTAACTCAGATGGTAAAGTATTTGCCTGGAATGCAGGAGACCAGGGTTTGATCTCTGGGTTGGGAAGATCCCCTGGGGAAGGCGATGGCGACCCACTCCAGTATTCCTGCCTGGAAAATTCCATGGACAGAGGAGCCTGGTGGGCTGCTGTCTGCATCTTCTTTATCCATCTGTTTGTCTGTGGATTTTAGGTTGCTAAAGGAAACTTGAGCCTTGATTTGGTGTTTGTGTTTTGTTTTCTGTTTGTTTGTAAGCAAGATGACTGCATTCATGGACTTACGTAATTCTGTAAAGGCTAGGGTGTTGACAGGACAAAAAAGATACGGGGTCCTTTGAGAATTTCATGTTGCACTTAGTTTCATCTCCAAATCCTACACTTGCAGATTGCAAGACTCTTTAAATTGTTGGAACAGATGCAATGCAAGGGGTAAAGGAACAAATTGTCACTTGATTGATGGAGAAGACAGGATCCTTGTTAATAGTTACTTTTATTTTTTACCACAGAAGACTATTTGGAGTTTTAGAAATCTGAGCATCAGCGTAAGGATATAAACAACATTCTAGTAAGGCAAATCCCCTGTTCATAACCTGACCAGGAGGTGGGAAAAGGGATCAAAACAGGAAGGAAAGGCTCTTAGCCGTACAGTCTGCCCTCCATCCTGTAAGCCTGCCCTCCGCGTCCTTGGATTCAGTTTCACAAAATTTGGGTCTACGGGTAGTTGAATCTGTGGATACAGAACTACCAGTATGGGGCCACTTTCATTCACCTACTACTGCACCGTTTTAATAAGGATAAGGGACTTAGGCATGGTGGGTTTTGGTATCTGCACCTCCTGGATCCACCCCGCCACCCCCCTGCAGATACTGAGGATGACTGTACCTTGGCTCTCAGCAGTCCCTCCCAGCCAAGTGATGGGCAAGTCCCTGGGTAGTTTCTGTGGCATTTAAAAAAATTTTTTATGTTTCTTTTTGGCTCCACTAGGCCTTCATTGCTGTTCGGACTTTTCTCTGGTTTCGATATGGAGACTTCTCATTGCCATGACTTCTCTTGTTGCTGAGCTAGGGCTCCAGGGCTTGTGGGCTTCAGTAATTCCAGCTCCCAGGCTCGAGAGCACAGGCTCAATAGTTGCGGCGCATGGCCTTATTTGTGCGGCAGCACATAGGACCTTCCCAGATCAGGAATTGAACCCGTGTCTCCTGCATTGGCAGGCGGATTCTTTACCACAGAGCCACCAGGGAAGCCCTTGGCGTTAAAAAAAAATGCATATAAGACACTAAACGGCCAACTCCGTGTATTGCAGATGAAGAAAGGACCTGCGGACTTCTGACCTTCCACTGGGGAAGATACCCATTCAAGCCCTTTCAGGATGGTGAGCAGGTGGAGGCTGGACTGAGAGATGCTGGCTTGAAGGGTAAGTGATAACTAAAGCCTCGTGCCCAAGGCCCTGGATTCTCTTTTCCAAATTCTTCTGTGCATAGGAACCTGTGTGCTCTAGTGTGGCACGCTGCTGTGGATGGTACCTCTCTCTGGAAGGGTCAGGGAGGCTGCTTGCCTATTTTCAGGTACCTAAGGGACCCTGTCATGATGCAGTAAGCAGCAGGGCCGAACCAAGGTCAGGACAGCTCACTGTAAGCGTTCAGAGTAAGAGAGCTCCAACTGTGTGGCAGACTCGGCCCTTCAGTGGGTTAACTCATTTCGTTCTCATCTCAGAAATGAGAACACCGAAGCTGGTTGGTTACTGAGAGTAGACAGTCCTGATGGTGGCCCCGTCCCAACCGAAAAGCCTTTTTCCTCTTTCAGGTACATTCCCCACTCACCTCTCTTCCCATCCCCACTTTTCATCTTTTTTTTTTTTTCATGGAATCATAGATCTCTGTACAAAAGGGATGAACATCAGAGGGACATCTGTGTGGTTCACTATGGGGGATCACAGTTTCCCTGGGCCCCCTCAATCTGGGACGTCTGCTTTCTCCTTTCTGGAATCTGGGTGGGGACTCGGTGACCGCCTTCACAGAGAAGGCAGCAGAGGTGACACTGAGTGGCTCCGAAGCTGAGAGCAGCAAAACCGATGTGGCTCCCGGCTGGCTCTCAGGCTTGGGGCAGGCTTGCTGGCGAGACCGGCTGCCACGCTGTGAGGCGCCCAGACCCTGTGTGCGGGTGGGGGACGGTGGTTTCCAGTCAATAGCCACCCCCCAGGCCCCACTGATATGTGAGGGGGACTTCAGGTGGCTCCAGCCTCCAGTCTTGAGCTGCCGGGTGGAACTGGGACAAAGTGACTCACCCAAGGCCAGATGACGAGCTGGGATGTGAACCCAGGGCCCTCTGATGCCAAGCTTGTGAGATGAACTCTGACCCCAGTGCCCATTCCTTCTGGACCAGGAGCTGCCCTTCAAACACAGCTCTGCTCAGAGAAGGGAGACCGTTTGAAGCAGGCAGACCAGCAAACACAGCTTTGGAGAACTAGATTTACGTACGTATAGTTTGCTGTGACTCTGTTTTCTTAATTTGAATCCTAGCTAAACTCGGTGCTCATGCTCAATGGCTGAGTCATGTCTGACTCTTTGAAACACCATGGACTGTAGCCACCAGGCTCCTCTGTCGGCGGCATTTTCCAGGCAAGAATACTGGAGTGGGTTGCCGTTTCCTCCTTCGGGGGATCTTCCCCACCCAGGGATCAAACCTGTGTCTCTTGCATCTCCTGCACTGGCGGGCAGATTCTTTACCACCACACCACCTGGGAAGCCCCTTAGCTAAGCCCTGGGGTCCTGCCTTAAGCACACAGTCCTCTCATGAGGCTGACTGCTTCCCCCCCAACCCTCCCCCCAAGAGCTTAGACTCATGGTCTCTGCTCATGTTACATGAGATTCATAGCATGTGGAGTGATGTTCACGTTTCTGTGTTGCCCATGTTTGACTTCAGGCTCTGTGAGGCCAGAGCCTGATCGGTGTCTCCTGTTCTTCATTTTTTTTTTTAGCACAGGCTCTAATCTGTAGCAGACACTGGATAAATGTAAGCTAAATCAACAGCAAGGAGCAGGAAGTATGAATTTTCTTGAGAAGGAAGAGGGTAACATAAGGAAGTGCAGAATTCCAGGTATAAACACTGAAGTCTTATCTTGGGGCTAAGGGGCTGTCTTTTGAGGTCAGGGCTTCTTTGTCTCTTCCTTTGTTTTTCCTGTGAGATGAAACATCTTTGGGTCTCACTTTCATAAATAAACAGCTTCCACAAGACGCAACAGTAAACTAAATAACAGGAACCAGCGGGGCTCTGCGTTACTATTTCTCTGTGGGTTGTTATTCAACTGGAAAGTATTTTCAGATGTGTGACGCTGGAGAACTGACTTCGGTATGAATGTTGAAATGTGACCTGTCGTGTGTGCTGTCATCTCCGTCATGGGATCGGTGGCCTTTGCTCATGGGATCGGTGGCCTTATGTCTTCACCTAGTCACCCCTCTTGTACCCCCTCTGGTTCTCAGTAAGCAGAATGTCCTGAACCAAATATAATCCATGGAGGGTGCCTGCTGCTGGCCCTGCTCACGTTTAGTTAAAGGCAAGTGCTGCCATCAGCTGGCGGAGGAATTTAAAGTGGGTTCATGGGGAGGAACTCATCCAACCCCTAAGTGGCTCAGACAGTAAAGAATCTGCCTGCAATGCAGGAGACCTGGGTTCGATTCCTGGGTCGGGAAGATCCCCTGGAGAAGGAAATGGCAACCCACTCCGGTGTTCTTGCCTGGAAAATCCCATGGACAGAGGAACCTGGCGAGGCTATAGTCCATGCGGTCCCAAAGAATCGATCATGACTGAGCGGCTAACATTTTCACTTTCATGAGGATGGAAGATATTCCTTGTTCTTCATCCTCTTTTTTCTGGCTTTCTTTTCCTCTATCATACCCATTCCTTACAATAGGAGGATGCAGCTTGGAAGCCTATTGGTAATAAGGAGAAGCGAAGTGAAAGTTGCTCAGTCCTGTCCGACTCTTTGCAACCCCATGGACTGTATAGTCCAGGCCAGAATACTGGAGTGGGTAGCCTTTCCCTTCTCCAAGGGATCTTCCCAACCCAGGGGTTGAACCCACGTCTCCTGCATTGCAGGCAGATTCTTTACCTGCTGAGCCACAAGGAAAGCCCAAGGAGAAGCAATTCTTCTTACCCCATTTGTCCAAGGAAGGGAGGAAGGAGAATGTATCAAGCAGGACTCCTGGCTTCCTAGACTTCCCTCTGTTCTCTGCATTAGTTCATCTTGCGCGGTAAATTGCCTTCAGATACAGTGGAAACAAGGCTGTGTGCTTAGTCGTTCAGTCGTGTCTGATCTTTGCAATCCCTTGAGTAGGCTCATTGAGTAGCCCCTTGAGTAGACTCTGGGAGTGCTGATGGATAGGGAGGCCTGGCATGCCATAGTCCATGGGGTCACAAAGAGTCAGACACGACTGAGCAACTGAATTGAACTGGACTGTAGCCTGCCAGGCTTCTCTGTTCATGGGATTCTCCAGGCAAGAACACTGGAGTGGGTTGTGCCCACCCAGGGATCGAACCCAGGTCTCCTGTATTGCAGGCAGATTCTTTACCATCTGAGCCTCCAAGGAAGCCCATAATAAGGGTTTATGCAGCACAGTCTGAAAAGGTTGGCCGCAGCTGGTGTGATCTAGGGTGGACTCAGCTGGGCGACTCTGCTGACCTTGTGGGGAGGGTTGAGGGGTGTGGCTAATCCGGGCTGGGCTCAACTGGACCACTGCTTCCAACTTGATCCAGCAAGGCCTCTCACTCAGGTCTGGGCTCAAGCCTGTTCTGCCTGACTGCATTCTAAATCTAGGCTTGAGGGCAGTGGCAGCCCAAGAGCAGCTCTTCTCATGACCATGGGAGAGGCAGGGGTGCAGGCAGAAATGCGGAGACTTCTTCACTGGTGCTCCTGTGTGATCGTATTGATAATGCCAGTCACACGGCCATGCCGAGTCAAGAGGCCGAGCAGTGAACTCCACCTGTCTTGGGTGTGGGATGTCTACTGTTGGCTTTGGCTTTGGTCAGAATCCAGAAGTCCCTGTCTTATGCAGCCTCTGCTTCTGTCAAATTGGGCAAAGACAAGCTGAAATTTAAGGGCTTTTTCCAGTGGCAGTTTTGGTTCTAACTCTGGGCAAAACCCCAAGTCTTCAATGATATTCTGTGTGCTCACGCTCAGTCCCTGAGTCGTGTCTGCCTCTTTGTGACCCCATAGACTGTAGCCCGCCATGCTCCTCTGTCCATGGGATTCTCCAGGCGAGAATTCTGGAGTGGGTTGCCATTTCCTTCTCCAGGGGATCTTCCCCACCCAGGGAGCAAACCTTCATATTCTGTGTTCTTTACCACTGAGCCATCAGGGAAGCCATATGATGTGGTTATTAGAAGCTACACAGCCCTGGGTTCTGGAAACCTTGGGGGCTCAGCCCTTTGTGGGCAATTACTGCCCCTTCTGGTATCACAGCTTCGCTTCTGCTGGACTCAGGCGGCGTCTGGGGTTGTTGGGCTCCCTCAGTGACAACCACTACCTCCCCGGCAGCGGCCTGAAATGGTTTCACTTGGCATCAGCACATACCAGTTGCTCAAGTGCGTCAGAATGAAATAAGAGCAGCCAGTGGGATGACTAAATTGTTAATTACACTGAAGTGTATAGTTTCCTACAATTGGGTAGAGTGCTCTGAGTTTGGTGAAAATGTCATTTCTTTGCCTCTTGGTACCTTGGCTCTCCCATCTGGCACGAATACAGTTGAAGCTGGAAGGAGAGGAGGCGATGCTTTTATGTTGGTTGGAATTAGCAGCCATAAATTTACAGGGCTTTTTCCAAGTGAGCACGGAAAAGACTTGCCATCTGATGCTTTTTGTGAGTTCTAAGTCATAAAGCATCTGCTAAGGGTGGCTTGACAGTTGTGTTCTTGGCCCCGTAGTGGAGGTCTGCGGCAGAAACCTAAGCCTCAAATGATTAAACGTGTTTCCAAACACTCATAAGTTATTTATACTGTGTTCGCATGTTGGCCAAGCAAGCACGACTATACTCTAGTGTCTTCACGGTGGTACCCTATTTCAAACAAGACTTGCTCTAGGGTCTTTGTGATGGTACCCTATTTGGCCCAACAGAGCTTTCTAATTAACTCATCCATGCCAGCATGTGCGTTGTGAATGCTGCTGACATGCCTGTGGACTTTATGGCTGATTTCCATCTTCGTGAATGCACAAGGACCAGGCAGAAAGTACCACTGCCATCCTTTTGGGTGGGAAGGATGCAGGGGGAGAGGAGAGGTGAGATGCAGCAGGGGAGCAGTTGTGTTCACAAGCCTCTGACCACTGTGGGCAGCTGGGGTGTAAGGACACGGGGCATTCATCCACCAACTCCCACTCATCATTGCCACGGATCATCGCAAGGCAATAGCTCCTTGGTCTTCTGGCCTACCCAGACATGCTTCTGCTGTCTGTCCTCAGATCAAAGAGAGCCACGGGTACCAGAGGATGGATATTTTGGAGTAGGTAATTTGTGATTTAAAAAAGAAAATCAAAACAAAAGTAATGTTGATTTTTTTTAAGTCAAAAAGTGGCATGTATGGGAGAGCAAGTGATAAGGGGATGTGGGTGAGGCACCTTTGCATGTGATATGGGGGTGCCGGGCAGTTTGGGGAATGGAAAGAGGGGGTCTTGTAGCTTTTAAATCTGAGCACAGTGGAAGCAAAATCCCTCTGAGACCTTAGGACAGAATGCAGAAAGGAGAGCATTTGTGTGTGTGTGTGTGTCCATGGCTATTTATTTATTTAAATTTCATCACAGTCATACAGTGAAACATTACACAGCCACTTATAAAGGTAGAGAGCATCCCTGGTGGCTCAAACAGTAAAGAATCTGCCTGCAATGCAAGAGGGCCTGGTTTGAAAGATCCCCTGAAGAATGGCTTTCCACTTCAGTATTCTTGCCTGGAGAATTCCAGGGACAGGAGAGCCTGGGGGGCTACAGTCCATGGGATTGCATAGAGTCAGACATGACTGAGCGACTAACATTTTCATTTTTTCAAAAAAGGTAGAACTATGGTGATGATATGAAACCGTCTTCAAGTTACAGTTCTGAGTAGAGAAAAAGCACAATCCTGAGCAATCTTTAGAATATGTTCCCCTTTATAAAAATAGCTTTGATGTTGTTTAGTTGCTCAATTGTGTCTGACTGTTTGCAACCCCATGGACTGTAGCCCACCAGGCTCCTCTGTCCATGGGATTCTCCAGGCAAGAACGCTGGAGTGGGTTGCCATTTCCTTCTCCAGGGGATCTTCTCTACCCAGGGATCGAACCTGCGTCTCCTGCATTGCAGACGGATTCTTTACCACTGAGCCACCAGGGAAGCCCAAAATTAGTTTATTGGGATCTAATTTATGTATCATAAAGTTAACCCATTTTAAGTGTACAGGTATGGGCGTTTTAGTAAACTTTGACAGTTTGCTAGAAATGTTATGCAAATGGAATCGTACACGGCGTCTGGCTGCTCTCACTCAGCCATCCCTGACTGCAGCATGCCCATCGTTTGTTTCCTTTTTACTGTGGAAGAGTGTTTCTTTGATTGGACATATCACGTTTTGTTTATCCATTCTACAGTTGATAGACATTTGGATTGGTTTCAGTTCCATTTTTATGAATAATGCTACTATGAACATCCACATATAATCCTTTATGTGGATATAGAGTTTTATTTTCCTTGGGTAGGTACTTAAGTGTTTACAGATCATAGAATGAGTATTTATTTGGTTCTTTAAGAAACTGCAAACCTGTTTCCCAGAGAGGCTGCTCCATTTTACTGCATCCCCACCAACAATGGGAGACTCATTTCCATTCTCGCAGTTGATGTGGTCAGCTTTTTTGTTGTTTGCCATTCTGATAGATGTGTAGTCTCATCTTACTGTGGATTTAGCATTTCCTCCTAACTAAGGATGTCGAGCATCTTTTCATGTGCTTATTAGCTATTGGCTTATCTTCTTGGCAGTGTGTCTCTTCCGATCTTTTCTTATGTTTATTTTGGGTCCTTTTGTCTCCTTATTAATGAGTTAGGGTTCTGGACTCCTGCCATGTTTTCTGGAAGTTTGAAATTATGTCCAAATAAAAAGTTAAAGAAAGGCTAGCCCCCACACCCCATTAGGATGGTGCGCCCAGAAATCGTCTCACAGCGTGGACATGCTTGCTAAAAGAATCAAAGCGAAGGGCAAGATCAGACTTTGAATTTTTTGCCAGAAAAAGTCGTCTGGTCACGACACAGTGGCTCTTTATTAAATGAAGGCATACTTCCTTGACCGCTTTTTCTCTGTTAATGGGAAATTGGTGATTAAAATGTGTCCAGATGTTGCATAAACAAAAACATGAAAGAGCTTATCAGTATCTCCCTTCCTTAAGTTAAGGCACAAGTTTCTCCACCCCCTCAGCCTTCCACTCTGGGTATGGTCAGGAGGCCCCTGGCGGGCCGATCACATGGCAGATCTAGAGGGTTGGGAGAGCTGGGTGGTCCCCATTCTGGCACTGAGAGCACAGACTCACCTGTGTCCAGCAGGCCCCTGCTCTTGCCCCCTGACACTGACCCTGATTGTAGACTCACCTCTGCTTCACGTCTCTCTTCTTTCTGTAACTTCTCACATTGTGCTGCTGTTGCTAAGTCACTTCGTGTCCAACTCTGTGCGACCCCATGAACTGCAGCCCACCAGGCTCCTCTGTCCATGGGATTTTCCAGGCAAGAACACTGGAGTGGGGTGCCATTGCCTTCTCCTCTCACATTGTGAACATGAACCAAATCCATGCCTGTAGCTACATATACTGAATTCAAACAAGAATTAATGGGCTGATTTAGTCAACAGCAGAAGGAATCAGAATGATGAGAAGGAGAAGGAAGACCTTCTCACCTACTTGCCATCTCCTTGACGTCGGCCAGGTTGTGCTTACCAGCTTTCACTTTTCCAAATAGTTAGTGAGCATCAGCTGTTCGTTGTTTCATTCATTCACTAAGCCTTTATAACTCCTAATAGGCATCAAGCACTATTTGAGTCTGGGGGTGGGGGAGCAGTTAGTAGTGAACAAAAGGGGCAAAGTGCTTTCCCCCAAGAAGTTGTCTATTCTCTTAAAAGGAAGGAACAGATGCATAGAAGTGGGAGAAACAGACAATAAATAATTGAACAAATAAATACACAGTAGATAACAGGATATAATAAGCATTACAAAATGAAATAAAACCCAGTAAGGAAGTAGAGACAGATGCATTCATAAAGCTTCTGGAAGGGTGCACTACAGAGGATTAACAAATAGAACGATAGTTTTAAGCAATTTATTTTGCTAATTTGTTTTCTAATTTTTCTGTAACAAATTTGTATTGCTCTTTTTGGCAAAAAAAGTTATTCCAGACTTACCAAAAGCATTAAATTTGAATGTCCATATGATTCATTGTATCATAATTTTATAACCAAAAATACTGCCAAAAAAATCAACTGGAAAATAATACCTTGTCTTTATTATCTGTGATGTGGTTCTGCATGTTTTAGAAAATTTGATGTTTGGAAATATATGATCAATAAATTATGGAAAACCAGACATGTTTATAAAATGCCTTTCTGATGGGTAACTTGGAATGATGACTGATCTCTTCAAGTCTTGGTAAATGACACATTTTGCTAAGTTAGTCAGAATAGAAAATAGTAGCATGAAATGCAGGATGCAGAGACTGGACCGTCTGAGCCCCAAATGCTGGTTCTAATATTGCTTTGTTTTCACTGGCAAAGGGAGCTGCAGATGTGTGTTTAGGAGCTCACACAACATATCATACAGGGCAGATTTCAGTCATTGGGTTAGCGCGACCCAAGAAGACTCCCAGACTTGGGAAAGTTAGACAAAAATAAAACTTTTTCAGCCCTCACCCAGACTCTTGGCCTGGGGCTCAGCTCCCTGGAACACACAGACATGTACGATGGGAGTGGGGTGGTGACCGTACTGCCCTCTCTCCTTCCCTCCTCTTTTCTTCCCCACTGCTTCCACACAGCTGACTTTGCCTTTTCACTGATTGGTGCCACTTTCCAAAATCAGTGACACTTCATTTTCTAACGTCTGCACTGATTATTACAGCTGTTCAAGAAACTCGTTAGGTCACACAACACTCCCAACCAAAACATCCACCCAAAACCTTCCACCCCACACGGTCGTCATTCACTCCATTTCTGGTCTAGCCTGACTTTAAAATCCACTTGGGAATAAATCAAATCCTATCCAAATAGTAACTTCATCTGATGGCTTGCAGGCTTGGTCACTGGAAAAGGACATGGCAACTGACTCTTGTTCTTGCCTGGAGAACTCCGTGGACAGAGGAGCCTGGCGGGGTCCGTGAGGTTGCAAAGAGTTGGACACGACTGAGCCTGCACTCACAAGCTTGTTCAGGTTTTCTTAATAACTAATTTGAATTCGTAATTATCCATGGAGCACCAATAAAGAAACTCATAATCTGTGCCCACATAGATTCATATATATAATATATTTTAATACATATTTTCTAGTCATGTTATGATTCTATTTTTGCAATTTCAGTGTTTTGTTTTGGGAGTGTTTTTTTTTTTTGGCCATCCCTTGTGGCATGCAGGATCTTAGTTCCCTGACCAGGGATTGAACCCACGCCCTCTGCAGTGGAAGCCCTAACCACAGGACCCCCAGGGAAGTCCTCATGTGGATACTTAATTGCTCTCACTTTAAGTCTGAGCTCTGTGTCTCTCTTCAGAACCAGCGATTTCAGTGTCTCCAGCGATTCCCGTTGTTCCAGTGTGATTGATCCCGGTGGCTTTGAGGTTCCCTGTTTGTTTATTTTTTACTTCCTTGTTGATTGGATTCTAAGGAGCCCCACTGTCACTCCTTCATTTTACATTTCTAGATCCCTCATTATTGGAAAATTAAATGATGCCACTTGAGAGAAGGCTTAAATGAGGCAAGAAGTCTCACCACAAAGAAAAAGTGCACTTTGAGCGAAAGTTAATATGAAAAGTTTTCTACTATTCAACAAAAGTTAATGAAGGTATCTAAAGGACTATTTGAGATTGACAAATATTGTATTGGCTTCTTATTTTCTTATAACAAGTACCAGCTTCACTAAAAAGAACTCATTTGTTTTTATATAACTACATTATGCACTGTACTAGTTCAGTTTTGCTGTAACTAATTTTATTAGGCTTTGTTTTGAAATTTGCCTTTTTTTTTCTTCTTCCTTGGACTTTTAAAAGCAGAAGTCACAGTGACATGCTCAGTGTGGCATTTGCTGATGCATGAGAGTGCGTGTGGTTTTAATTTCTGGTTGTTTTTTCTCCCTCAACTTTTTCCTCTAGTTAATGTGAATCACATTGTATTTTCCACTCCTGGACACTGATTCATAGCCATCCACTTCCTCCCGAGTTCAGCAGACCACCGGGTCCTCTGGGAAATGGATTAGTCACAGCCCAGCCAGGCACCTTGCGTGCCATAGTTGGTATTAGCTCCAGCAGCCGTGCGTTTAGCAGGAAGATGAAAACTGCTGCACCATCTTCCTTTGGAGAAGGAATAAGGCCTCAGTTTGGGGGGGTCTGTATGGCCTGTCACACTGCTTGGATTAATCTCTACAATACAGCACGCAGGCAGATTAGAAAGACAGAGGTCTCATTAGGTTCAGAAGCTTTTCAGGCGCCCTTCTGCCCTGAGGAAACAGAGATGTGATCAGGGCCCCATCCCTGGGGCACATGTGTAGTGTTTGTGAATAGGCTGAATCTTAATATATGGATGCAATTTTGAAAAACTTGGAACAGATTTATTTATGTCCAACATGTTTTTATCAAATTCACTTGAGTCTAATTTCAGAAAATTTCAAGGCCAGGGATTTTTCTTCATAGGCCAGACTTATAAAGACATTCCCAAGGTCATGCCTTAATTATATCAGTAATTGTTGCTAGGTTTCAACTTACATTTAGCAACATTGATTGACAGCCTTGACCTAAGGCACTTAATACAGCCTGACCTAAGGGTGTTATGGCTGTGACCTCTACAATTGGGAAAGCTGTTTAATTTTTCTGTTCTGAGTGAAGCCTCTTCGAGTTTAAGAGACTAGAGCAACTGAAGAGCAGGGTCCCATGGTTAAGCAGTTTGATAAACTGAACAGGGTATCAGAAGATCATGTTCTGGTCTGAGCCCCAGGTGGCTTTGGGGAGCTGTGTTTGCACCTGATTATTTCTTTCAGTCTGTTAGCATATGTGCCAGGAGGCAGAAAGGCCAACCCCTAACAGTGCTCCCAGGTGAGGGCTGGGTGTGGTGGCCCTGTGGTCAGAACTGGGTCACACAAACAGAAAGCCTGAGCAAATATTAGATGAACGTACAGGAAATACAAGTCCTTAACCTTCTCAGTGAGAAGGATCACCAGCTGTGTTTCCCTGGGATGTCGGAGCTCTCGTCTGGAGATTTGGCTTCTGTCTGTCCTGTTGATGATCTGGAGCCTGGGGAATCCAGAACACGGTAACCCTCCTGTTCGATTAGAAATTAAGTGTTAGCGTGTGGGTGAGGCATTGAGGAAAGCCATGTGCTATGCCGGCTCTGACGCTGGTGGATAGGTAGCAGCCTCTAGGTCTCACCTTCTTCACTGGTGGAATCAGAGTAGGGCCGCTCTACCTGGTGGGCAGGATGCTGTGTGGAAGAGGGTCCTGGGGACCCCACTGGGAAATAGCACCACAGCTGGTATCAGTGTCTGCAGTGTCAGGGAAAAGAGAGGAGGTGCCCACTACCTGCCATCCACATGTTCAGCGTGCTCTCAGCTCCCCTTGGCCAGCAGCTCCCTCAGGTGTGACTTGTGACAAGTCTAGAAGCCCTACTTGTTATTAACATCATAAATCACTAGCCAGCCTGAGCTCTGGGCAGAAAGTGGTTTAGGCATGACTCTTCAATCTTTCTCTGTCTGACTTTCTTCCCTTAGTGTGATAATCTTTAGGTCCATCCATGTTGCAGCAATGGTGTTGTTTCATTCTTTTTCATGGCTGAGTAATATTCCATTGCATTTATGTACCATGTCTTCTTTATCCACTGCTCTGTCAGCAAACACTTAGATTCCTTCCATGTCTTGACTGCTATGAATATTGCTGCTATGAACATAGAGGTACCAGTATCTTTTCAAGTTAGAGTTTTCTCCAGATATGTGCCTAGTAATGGACTTGCTGGATCATATAGTAGCCGTATTTTTAGTATTTTAAGGAACCCCTATACTGTTCTCCATCGGAGAAGGCAGTGGCAACCCACTCCAGTACTTTTGCCTGGAAAATCCCATGGACGGAGGAGCCTGGTGGGCTGCAGTCCATGGGGTCGCTAGGAGTCGGACACGACTGAGCGACTTCCCTTTCACTTTTCACTTTCCTGCATTGGAGAAGGAAATGGCAACCCACTCCAGTGTTCTTGCCTAGAGAATCCCAGGGACGGGGAAGCCTGGTGGGCTGCCGTCTATGGGGTCGCACAGAGTCGGACACGACTGAGGAGACTTAGCAGCAGCAGCAGCAGCATGCTGTTCTCCGTAGTGAACTTACACTTCCACAAACAGTGCAGGCATGAACATTCAGCTGTAATTATCTTGTCACTCGTGCTTCGGACAGGAAAGAAGAGCAGTTGGTGTCAATGTGATTTCCATAATGTTTGTTCTCTTTAGCCTTTTCTTTATTTCGTACTTTAGCTGTTTTGCAGGACTTAATTTAGAAAACTAATTGGACCTGCTGTGAGCTGGTCCCAGAACATGGCTGCAGATGCTTGAGAGGAATCCTCAGGCCTAACTTCAGATTTCACCCTTGCCGTCTGTTGGTCATCCTGCCTATGCCAACACTGTCTCTCCAGCCTTGACCATGCGCCCAAGCTCCAGAGTCATATCCGACTCTCTTGGTCACCTTCACCCACAGCCTCTTCAAATTTAACTGCACTAAAATTCATCTGTTTCATTTCTCCCACTATACCTGCTGTTTTTCTGGATGCTGTATATTGGTGAATTGTACCACCTTCTATCCAAGTTTTTTACACATTAAACCTGAAACTTACCTGGGACTCCCTTTCCTCTACCCACCTCCCACAGGTATCAAGTCTTGACTCTTTAAATAGAATCTCACCCATATGCCCCACCCTTTGTATTCAGGGATCAGTCTCCCACCTCCCACCCTGGGTGGCCCCCTGGAAATGTTACCTACTGCTCAGAAGTATTCAGTGGTGTCTCATCATCACCCGGATGGTCAAATCCTCATTAGCTGGCATGGCCTACAAGATGGTCTGTTCTGTGCAAAGCCAGTTCCCCTTCCACAGAACCCTTGGTGCTCTAGCAATAGTGAGCAAGATTGAATTTATTGGGACTTCCCTGGTAGGCCAGTGGTTAAAACTCTGCATTCCCTGGAGGAGGCTTGGGTTTAGTCCCCACTTAGAGAACTAAGATCCCACATGCTGCATAGCATGGCCAAATTAAAAAAAAAAAAAAAAAGAAGACTCTAAAGAGCATATATATGTATATGTATAACTGATTCACTTTGCTGTATAGCAGAAACTAGCACATTGTAAAGCAATTATATTCCAATTTTTAAAAAATTGGATTTATGGTTTCCCCAAATCACTTGTTCACCCCTTGCTTTTGAAGGACATTTCTCATGCTCTTCTCTCTGACAGGAACCCCTTCCACTGTCTACTCATCCTCTGAGACTCAACTCTGAGGTTGCTGTCTTTGTAGAGCCATCCTGGTCTTTCTCAGAAGACTTCACACCTTTTATCTTCTGTCACCATTGTGCTGGTCACAGATCTCGATTTTAACAGTAATCATGTGAATGTCTGGGGGCAAAGGGTAGCTTTTTTTTTTGGCTACCCTATGGGGCCAATTTTCAGAATTGCAGGATCTTAGTTCCCCGACCAGAGATTGAACTCCAGTCAATGGCAGTGAAAACGCTGAGTCCTAACAACTGGACCACCAGCAATTCCCTGCATTGGTAATTTTGTATTCTTTCCCATAGCAGAGGCTTCCCAAAGAGAATAAGCCTCAGGCTCCCTAAAACCTGGATCTGTCCTTGCTGGACTTAGTAACAATTACAGGAGCCTCTTAGGATCTCAGGAAGAGAGATTTTTGCAAGTTCTGGCTGTCAGGGACACAGTAGGAGCCAAGAAGAAGAAAAAACGGCCTTTTACGGTTTTTAAAAAATGAACTTAGATGTCAGTTACAAAAACTCAGGTCCCGTCAATCATTACCAAATGCAAACAACCATGTAGTGACCATCCTCCTAAACCACCAAGGTCTCCCCACAGGCTGGGGTGGGCCTCGGGTTCTGGTGCCCTCTCAGTGGCCCCCTTCTCCGGAGACCTGTTCTGGGTGACACTTAGGAGGACAGACCCTGCAGGAAAGGCCAGTCATCAACTGGCAGATGTGGGTATAGAAGACAGGTCCTGCCTCAAATGGGATAAATATGGTTCCACTCATGTTATGGAGCTGCCTGTGGGGTCAGGCCAAGGCCAGACTTAACCACGGGCACAGGCTTGCTGGGCTTTTTATCCTTCCCCCTCTGCCTTCCTCGCCCCCAAGACACTCCCAGCAAGCCGTGTGCACCTGAATCCCCATCCCGAGCTCTACTTCTGGGGAATCTGGCTCAGGACTAAGCTGTTTTCATCTCCAAATGCTTGAGCAGCCTGTGCTTGACCTTCTGGCAGTTGGCTCTGGGCCTTCCAGGACAGCTCGGATCATCCGATGGTCTTTCCTAGGCTGAGCCCAGTAGGTTGAACCTATTTGTAAGAAGATAACCCACCTGCCCCATCCTTCCCCGCTTCCCAGTCTTCCCTGGGAAGCCCTTCTCAGGCAGGCAGCTCATCCTTGTGTGGCCAGGCTTCTGTTCTCTCATGTCCTGGTTTCTCTCCTCACCTCGTCTGATGTGGCAGAATCCCCGCATGGTGCCCACTGAACTGAGCCCCGTGTTCTCTGTGAGAGCCAGGGACTCATGGAACAGGACTTGCTGCAACAAAGAAACGGCTTCTGCATGTGTGCATGCTAAGTCACATCTGACTCTGTGTGACCCCATGGACAGTAGCCCGCCAGCCTCCTCTGTCCATGGGATTCTCCAGGCAAGAATACTGGAGTGGGTTGCCATGCCCTCCTCCAAGGGGTCTTCCCAACCCAGGGATCAAACCCGTGTCTCTTAGGTCTCCTGCATTGGCAGGCGTGTTCTTTACCAGCAGCACCACCTGGAAAGCCCTAGAAATGGCTTACATGCGCCCATGTGCATTGGGGACTCAGGCACTTGCGTCATCTTGCACAGAGTCAGTTCAACCGGAGTCCCTTTCACGTGTGCCCTCGGTTGTCTTCTCTAGCATGCTCCCCAGTAATGCATTCTGTCCCCCTGCTCGCAGGAGTTCACATTGATTTTTCCCAAACATCATTTTGTGAGCCTGTGGTCGCAGCCAGTTGAGTTGTGTTTTGTATCTCAGTGACATCATCTGGTTCCATTTTTTCCAAAGCATGTTACAGATACCGCTAGAGACAGCCCAGAAGATTTTTCAATGGTTCTCAGATGAGCATTTTTATACTTTCACTTCATTGTTTAATTCTTATGAACCTAATTTATAGTATAAAATATAATTAACACATCAAATACATAGCTTCTTTTTTTAAAAAAAATTAAGTTTAAAATGAATCAAAGAAAATCCTTAAACCCGTGTGTACAGTGATAAGAATTACGAAGGCATTTCTCTCAAGACTGAGATTTAGAAAACACTGGCTTAGAAGATTTACCACTTCTCTCTACTTTAAACTTAACCTTGATGCAATCCTTTTTCTAGTTTAACTTTTTAGTAAATATCCTAAACAGAATGGTCATGGAAAGAAATGTGGGGCCTGCTTCTGTGTGATAGTGATTTATCAACCGGGGCTCTGTGCGTGTGGACATGTAACTACTGTTTTGTCATCCTCTTATGCACAATGTTCCATCTTACTGAAAAGGTGTCATTATTTGTCAGCTCCTTTTTTGCAATTCCATGGCTAACAGGTTCATTTTTTATTTTATTTATTTATTTTACTAATTTCCTAGTCTAATAGCCCTACCAAAAACATAGTGAGTGTCGCTGAGTGACAGACCTTGTCTTTGGAAATCAAGCTGACCCTGGGTATGAGCACTTTTGCCCAAAGGTAGACCATTTTGCCAGTAATCCCAGTTAGAGCCATGCACAAGATGGTCCTCAAGCTCACATCTTAGAGGAAAGAGTCAGCTTCCTTCTCTGGTCTTGAAACCAGGGCCCACATTATCTACCAGCCTTGCCCCAGCACCTCTTCAGTTCTCTGTGAATGCTGGACGATGACCACAAATAATCTCATGTGCATTTTAGTTTTAATCACAGCCTGGCACCTGCTCCCTCCAGGCTGGGAAATGGAAGTGCCAGTGGAACACACAGACACCCTCTTACAGCTGCGCTGTGACCTTGAGGATCCTGTGCTCCTTGTTAATGCTCATCTCCTCCTCCGAGTCCCAAAGTCTTACTTCTTTATTTGTTCGTATCATGGGTATTAGGGTTTCTCTGGTAGCTCAGCTGCTAAAGAATCCTCTTGCAGTTCAGGAGACCTGGGTTCAAACCCTGGGTTTGGAAGATCCCCTGGAGGAGGGCGTGGCAACCCACCCCAGTATTCTTGCCTGGAGAATCCCCATGAACAGAGGTGCCTGGAGGGCTACAGTCTATGGAGTCACAAAGAGTCAGACATGACTGAGCAACTAAGCGCACATCATGGGTATTAAACACTCCAGGGGACAGGAGTTGAGTAGGTGTGTTTGTCTTTTGTTCTGCTGCTGGTCAACCTTCTCTTGTTTCAAAAAAGAACCTTTAAAAAATTATTTGATGATTTTCTTTAGCTCTGTTTGCAAGACACCCTTTCTTGGGGTTTAGGTTTATAGACGTTACTCACTTACATCTGTCTCTGCCTCACTTAGAACCTTTCCTCATAGCTTGTCCCTTCTAGCTCTGAGTTCACCTCAGAGTTGTCTATGCGGTCACATCAGCTTGCTGTGATTCTTCTACGTCTCTGCTAATTATTTAGTTGTGTTTGTGGTGTCAGACCCCATTTTCAAGAATGGCTCACCTTAATTGAGAAAGAGGACTTTTTTTTTTAAGATGTCAGCTCAGTTCAGTTCAGTTCAGTTCAGTCGCTCAATCATGTCCAACTCTTTGCGACCCCATGAATCGCAGCACGCCAGGCCTCCCTGTCCATCACCAACTCCTGGGGTTCACTCAGACTCACATCCATCAAGTCAGTGATGCCATCCAGCCATCTCATCCTCTGTCGTCCCCTTCTCCTCCTGCCCCCAATCCTTCCCAGCATCAGAGTCTTTTCCAATGAGTCAACTTTTCGCATAAGGTGGCCAAAGTACTGGAGTTTCAGCTTTAGCATCATTCCTTCCAAAGAAATCCCAGGGCTGATCCCCTTCAGAATGGATTGGTTGGATCTCCTTGCAGTCCAAGGGACTCTCAAGAGTCTTCTCCAACAACCACAGTTCAAACGCATCAATTCTTTGGTGCTCAGCCTTCTTCACAGTCCAACTCTCACATCCATACATGACTACTGGAAAAACCATAGCCTTGACTAGATGGACCTTAGTCGGCAAAGTAATGTCTCTGCTTTTGAATATGCTGTCTAGGTTGGTCATAACTTTTCTTCCAAGGAGTAAGCGTCTTTTAATTTCATGGCTGCAGTCACCATCTGCAGTGATTTTGGAGCCCCCCAAAATAAAGTCTGACACTGTTTCCACTGTTTCCCCATCTATTTCCCATGAAGTGATGGGACCGGATGCCATGATCTTCGTTTTCTGAATGTTGAGCTTTAAGCCAACTTTTTCACTTTCCACTTTCACTTCCATCAAGAGGCTTTTTAGTTCCTCTTCACTTTCTGCCATAAGGGTGGTGTCATCTGCATATCTCAGGTTATTGATATTTCTCCCAGCAATCTTGATTCCAGCTTGTGTTTCTTCCAGTCCAGCGTTTCTCATGATGTACTCTGCATATAAGTTAAATAAGCAGGGTGACAATATACAGCCTTGATGTACTCCTTTTCCTATTTGGAACCAGTCTGTTATTCCATGTCCAGTTCTAACTGTTGCTTCCTGACCTGCATACAGATTTCTCAAGAGGCAGGTCAGGTAGTCTGGTATTGCCATCTCTTTTAGAATTTTCCACACAGATGTCAACTCACCTTTCAGCAGTTTGAGATCTCTGCTCATGAACTACAGATTCTCAGCTGGACTAGGTTTCCCATTCCCGGCTGCCGTGAGCACAAAGATGATGTGAACGTCTTCCCTCAATACCCATCACTTCCACTTCTCGCATAACTTCCTCCTCGTTAATTGGAAATAAGTCAAGACTAGCAGCCCCTCCCACTGCTTTCTCAACCTTCTGAGGCCTGGATCTGTCAGGGAGTTAGCCCAAGGGTGTATCATGCACAGTTTTGATCATAATGACACTATGAGAATGTGTGGGCACGGTTGAATACCCACCAGTTATGTCTTCGATGTTTCTCCCTGATTTCTGTAACAGCACTACTCACTCATTTCCCGTGTTTGGCAGTGGCTGTGGTGTCCTGCTGTTACTGTATCACTTTTCTCTGTTCATCCCCATTTTTTTCCCCACATGAGAACTGGGGTAGACACGCATATAGAGTTATTTGTTATTGACTTACGGCGCCAGCTTACTGACTCTCCAAACCAACCAAACAAAAACCTACTCCTTATGAACAGACCATGGTGCACAGCATCTCTCTTTGTCGAAATCTAACCAGAGCCTGATTCCTGTGGTCCCCCTGCCTTCCGTGAGCTTTTGCTGAGTTGTAATATCCTCCATGGCCCCAGACCCGGTTTTGCGTTTCGCTAATTCTACAGTGTCGGCAACTAGACTGGCCCAACCAGCTACATTGCCTCAGGCTCCCTTTGCTAACTGGGTCTGTGCTGGGTTTGGCCAGTGTGAGCACTGACGGGTATTAGAGTGGAAGGAGGAGAAAAACCAAGGCAATTGATCAACCTTGGTGATTAGTGATTTAGATTTGTGCCTCTGCAAAATTTCAGATTACCTGGGTTTGTTGTTCAGTCCCTTAGTCATGTCAGACTCTTTGTGATCCCATAGACTGTAGCAGACCAGGCTTCCCTGTCTTTCATTATCTCCTGGAGTTTGCTCAGACTTAATGTCTGTTCAGTTAGTGAGGCCATCCAACCATCTCATTCTCTGCTGTCCCTTCTCCTGCTGCCTTCAGTCTTTCCCAGCATCAGGATCTTTTCCAATGAGTCAGCTGTTCGCATCAGATGGCCAAAGTATTGGAGCTTCAGCTTCCGCATTAGTTCTTCCAGTGCAGAATAGTTACACCTGCAAATGGGAGGTCCGTGAATGCCAAGGGTTGTTGAAATTACCCATCAGAGGTTGAGAAGCAGCACTGGAGGGAGGGTTAGGAAGAGCACATAGGCAGACAACATCATGCCCGACACGCTAGGAAGAAGGAAGAGTAGGTAAACAGGTCTGATGGGGATTGGTTGGGTAGGACTGCAGAACAAAAGGCATGCTAGACAAGGTGGAACAAAGTAGACTGGGTCCAAAAGAGGTCAGAGTTCTCTTTCCACGTTGTGGGCATCAGGAAATGTGGCAGTCAGGTTTTTAGATGCATACACTGAATCACCCCAGCTGGTTGATGCAGGAAGCCGTGTTGAGGAGCAGAGTTCTCGGAAACCTAGGATGGATCCGGAAGTGGGTTGGGCTTCCCAGGTGACTCCCTGAAGGACACATCAGAATCAGCCTGCCAAGGGTCAGGAAGCTGGTGAGTCAGGGGACCCTTCCCCGACTGACACTCAGGCCACACCTGCTCTGCCCCCTTCTGGATCCTGCCTCTTTCTCCGCATCCCTCCATTCCCAGCAATGCCTCGCAGGAGCCCGTCTGCTTGGCAGAACCCAAGTCACACAACTGTGGCCCAGCAGCACGGAAGCCAGGAAATAAGGGTTTGAATGTTTAATTTTTTTCATTCTTTGTTGGAAAAACTGCCTTTATTCTGTAAGATGTTATTGATGCAAGGAGTATGGTTAGAGTTCTGGGGCATCCGTGGAGGACAGGTGTCCACTTCAGGAGGGGACTTATTTTTTAAAGGATGGAGTGTAGTGAGATGTCAGTCCCTTTAAGCTGCTGCATCTAAACGCCAGGGACTGGGTGGGCAACAAACAACAGGAATTTACTGCTCACAACTGTAGAGGCTGGTAGTCTCGGATCAGGGCAGCATGGACGGGTGAGGGTCTTCCTGGTTGCAGATTTCTGTCCTGTCCTCATGTGGTGGGAGGGACTAGAGGGCCCCATGAGGCCTCTTTGCAAAGGGTACTAATTCCGCTCATGGGGTCTCTGCTTTTACGACCTGATCACCTCCCAAAGACTCCACCTCCTAACTCTACCACCTTGGGCATTAAATTTTCAGCATGAGTCTTGAGACAGACATTCAGAAATTGGAGCCTTTGGAACAAGTTCAGGCATGTGGGGAGCTGTGTGTTAAGTGACTGCTACTATTATTATTAATTATCAACTGTCAGGCATGGTGTTTGTACAATAAAACCAATAAACACATTTTAAAATGTATGCCCTGGATGATATGACCTAAAATGTTGTCATTTAACTTTCTTTATGTATTTGCTTTATCTACTGTAACATCTGCTGGATGAAGCTCTTATATTTCTTTATCCTCCCTGGAACATCTCCTGTATATACAAGCGCACAGTACATGTTCAAAAAATGTTTGCTGAATAAATAACGAATTCAAAACATCAGAGAAATTATACTGATATGATCTTCAGTACCAGATGGGCTTGACCTTATCTTTGAAATAAATTCATAAAAGGTTCCCAGTCTGCCCTTCCTAGGAAGGTTATGCATACTTATTTTTCCATTATTTCATAATTAAAAATCAAACAAAGTTGAAAGAATTTTTCAGTGAACCCCCATATACACACTGCCTAGATTCTATCATTCTATCTTGGTTGCTCAGTTGTAGCCCACCAGGATCCTCTGTCCGTGGGATTTTCCAACCCACAAGAATACTAGAGCAGTTTGCTATTTCCTTCTCCAGGGGATCTTCCCAACCCAGGGACTGAACCTGTGTCTATTGCGTCTTCTTCACTGGCAGAAGGTTCTTTAGCACTGCACCATCTGGGAAGCCCAGATTCTACCATGAATGTTCTACAATACTTATTTTATCACATATTTATCCTTCTCTCCAACTTGTTTTGATCCATTTCATCCTTACATTTGTGCTGCCATGAGAAGGTGGCTTGCAGATTTCCAGCTAAAGGGGACGTGATTGACCGCAGCGCCAACCACTGCGCTCTGTAAGCTGTCACCAAGTCTCCCAGCCAGTGACTGACCCAGCAGGAATACTGAGTCAGGCCCATTGCTGAGAGACAAGGAACCCCTGGTGATAGTCATCACTGCTTCCATCAGCCCGTGGGGCCTCTCCAGCCTTCCTCGGGCTGCACAGCATCCTAGGGTGTACCTCTCCCCTCCCTTCCATCCCTCTCTGCTTCACCAGATGGGACCTGCATCCCGGCTGGATGACCCTCCGCACCTCCTGCTTCCTCCTCCTCTCCCCCCCAGCGGGAAGCTCCCTCTAAGACACTCCGTCCCCCTCTAAGACGGCCTGCGCAGTGGATCCTGTGTGCACATCTTCATCTCAGAGGACCTGGACTAACGTCTCTGTCCTGTGAGCAGAACTGCTTTTATCTTCGTTTTACAGATGAGGAAACTGAGGGTTGTAACTTGCAAAGGTCACAGAGCTGAGCTGGAATTCTGACCGGTGTCTCTGGCAACATCTTATTTCTAAGAAGATGATGCTCCTGGTTGGGTCTTGAATGTTATAAGTTGGAAAGGCAGCATCTAGGGGTTATAACTGATGATGACGACAACTCAGTGGTGCAGGCGCTCTTCACGCAGTTTAATTCACACAGCAACCTTGTAGGTAGGTATTACTTCCACCCACATCCCACACCTGCTAAAAGGCAGAGCTGGCTCCTCCCCTGTGGCTCTCCTTTGGGGTCTTACACTTGACCTGCTGTGCTGCCACACTGCTGTAGAGAGCTCTGGTATTTAGGACCTGCCGCTTGGCTTCCCTGGTGGCTCAGACGGTAAAGCATCCGCCTGCAATGCGGGAGACCCGGGTTAGATTCCTGGATTGGGAAGGTCCCCTGGAGAAGGAAATGGCAATCCACTCCAGCACTCTTGCCCGGAAAATCCCATGGACAGAGGAGCCTGATAGGCTACAGTCCATGGGGTCGCAAAGAGTCTGACACGACTGAGCGATTTCACTTTCACTTTCCTTGAAGACAGAAGGCACGGAGAAGAGCAGTGCTGGAGGGGATGTGTGGTTGGTTTGGGTGGGGCCAGATCTTATGGAAAGATCTCAGTGAAGTGTATCATGTTTGAGGGCACGGCTGGGCTTTCCTGGGAGTCCTGCTTAACTGAGGTAAGAAACCTGGTGCCTAGGGCCCCGGGGATGTGGGGAAAGGCAGGTGGGCAGCAGAGGCATGACTGGGGACTGATCAGGACCCTCCTGATAGTAAGCTGCCTGGGCTGCTCAGAGTGCTGTGGATGGTCAAGCTTGGTTGTGCATCAGCCGTGTCCTGCATTTTCTGCATTCTGATGTGTTAACATCTGGGGTCCTGCTGACTCTGAATTGAGTAACTTCCCAGAAACAGTAAACCACTCACCCAGTGAGAGCATCTTTGAAATGCAGACTGACCCATCCAGAGCCCACAACCCCACCACCTCCTCTATGGGCCTCTCCCACTCTGGACCACTATTCTCCCAGCCCTGACTACCCCAGGGCCAGGAAGTAGATGGACCTTCTCAGCCTACCTACCCTCCTCACCCTTATCTCCCCATGGAAACCACAGGAAAGACTCTAGAAACAGTGGTTTCCTGTCTCCCTCTACCTCCTGACTGGCCTGGTGCCTGGACCACCGTGTGGTCCCCACAGTGATGGAAGCCGAGGGCGACCCTTGCCAATCACTGGTCACTGCCTGAGCACCGTGCCGGGAACCTGCAGGCCTGTGTTGGGCTGTATGGCTGTCCAGGGTGACAGACACACCCCCTCACCCTACACACCCAGAGGGAGATCTGAGCTCTGCACCAAGCATGTTCAGGACAGACCATGGGTTGAAACATGGCCGCTCCCTATTCCTGTGATGTCATCCCATGGTGCCCTCGTTCTGTGCATTCCCACTCCATCCTGTGCTCTACTGGGCAAAGCGGATTAAAGAATGAACGCGAACGCCTTCCCAGCCACATGGATGGAGCTTGAGGATATTGTGCTGAGTAAAATAAGTCAGAGGGAGAAAGACAAGTGCTATCTGTCTCACATAGAGAAATTAAAACAAAAACCGAGCTCAGAAGCCACCTTTGGGTGGTTCCCAGAGGCTGGAGGTGGGGTGTGGGGTGTGGGAAGTGGATGAAGGGAGTCAAAAGGTACGAACGTCCAGTTATAAAATAACCTCTGGGATGTTGGAGTGCACATGACTATAGTTAATACTGTACTGCAGGTTTGAAAGATGCTAAGAGAGTAAGTCTTAAAAGGTCTCATCACAAGAAAAGAATTCTGTGACTATGTATGGTGGTGGCTGTTAACTAGACTTATTGTGGTCATTTTGCAATATAAGTGAATAGTGAATCCTTGAGTGTTAGTTGCTCAGTCGTGTCCCGGACTATAGCCCACCAGGCTCCTCTGTCCATGGAATTCTTCAGGTCAGAATACTGGAGTGGGTTGCCATGCCCTCCTCCAGGGGATCTCCCTAACCCAGAGATCGAACCCAGGTCTCCCAGACTGCAGGCAGATTCTTTACTGTCTGAGCCACTAAAACTATCATCGTATGTCAATTAGACCTAATTTAAAAATCACAATAAATTCAACCATAGGTATTAAAAAAAAGAATAAATGTATTTAATGCCTCACCATGATACTGCTGAACATAATAGATTCCCTCTCCTCCTTCCCCGTTTCTTCCACATAAATTCTAGTTTCAGTTAAAGAAAATTAGAGTGAATTTGTAACTGACAGTTTCCTTATAGTAGCACACCAAAGCTAGCAGGATTTATCCTCAACACTCAAATCAGCAAATTAAAAATTGCACTATGAAGAGATTTATAATTCCCAGCGTGTTCTTTGGAAAAACAGCTGATTCAGTTCAGCCTCATTCCTAAGGGTTGTGTTGGTATTTTAATTGGAATTACATTAAATCTTTATTAAATTAAGGAACATTGTCATCTGGAGTATTTCTGGACTGCCAACGAGGAGACTGTGATATCTCTCCCCATTATTTAGATGTTTCTTCATTTTTCCATTGAGGTTACCTAGTTTAAAATGGTTCTTATATTTATTGAATTACATGATTCATTTAATTTTTATAGCTATTATGATCAAACAAGATAGTGAGTTTCTCTTCTGTTACTAAAATTGACACTGCAGTTGATTTTTCATTTATAGGTAAGATCCTGTAATTTTCCTGAACCCCTTCCCTCAAAATAATTTTTTTGTTGATTTCTGTGCAACTTTAAGGCAATGCTAAAGAATGCTCAAACTATCGCACAATTGCACTCATCTCACACGCTAGTAAAGTAATGCTTAAAATTCTCCAAGCCAGGCTTCAGCAATATGTGAACCATGAACTTCCAGATGTTCAAGCTGGTTTTAGAAAAGACAGAGGAACCAGAGATCAAATTGCCAACATCCGCTGGATCGTGGAAAAAACAAGAGAGTTCCAGAAAAACATCTATTTCTGCTTTATTGACTATGCCAAAGCCTTTGACTGTGTGGATCACAATAAACTGTGGAAAATTCTGAAAGAGATGGGAATACCAGACCACCTGACTTGCCTCTTGAGAAACCTGTATGCAAGTCAGGAAGAAACAGTTAGAACTGGACATGGAACAACAGACTGGTTCCAAATAGGAAAAGGAGTACGTCAAGGCTGTATATTGTCACCCTGCTTATTTAACTTATATGCAGAGTACATCATGAGAAACGCTGGGCTGGAGGAAGCACAAGCTAGAATCAAGATTTCCAGGAGAAATATCAATAACCTCAGATATGCAGATGACACCACCCTTATGGCAGAAAGTGAAGAAGAACTAAAGAGCCTCTTGATGAAAGTGAAATAGAGTGAAAAAGTTGGCTTAAAGCTCAACATTCAGAAAACGAAGATCATGGCATCCGGTCCCATCACTTCGTGGCAAATAGATGGGGAAACAGTGGAAATAGTGTCAGACTTTATTTCTGGGGGCTCCAAAATCACTGCAGATGGTGACTGCAGCCATGGAATTAAAAGACACTTGCTCCTTGGAAGAAAAGTTATGACCAACCTAGACAGCATATTAAAAAGCAGAGACATTACTTTGCCAACAAAGATCTGTCTAGTCAAAGCTATGGCTTTTCCAGTAGTCATGTGTGGATGTGAGAGTTGGACTATAAAGAAAGCTGCTGCTGCTGCTAAGTCGCTTCAGTCGTGTCCGACTCTGTGCGACCCCATAGACAGCAGCCCACCAGGCTCCCCCATCCCTGGGATTCTCTAGGCAAGAACACTGGAGTGGGTTGCCATTTCCTTCTCCAGTGCATGAAAGTGAAAAGTCAAAGTGAAGTTGCTCAGTGGTGTCCGACTCCTAGCGACCCCATGGACTGCAGCCTACCAGGCTCCTCCATCCATGGGATTTTCCAGGCAAGAGTACTGGACTCAGCACCGAAGAATTGATGCTTTTGAACTGTGGTGTTAGAGGAGACTCTTGATAGTCCCTTGGACTGCAAGGAGATCCAGCCAGTCCATGCTAAAGGAGACCAGTCCTTGGTGTTCATTGGTAGGATTGTTGTTGAAGCTGAAACTCCAATACCTTGGCCACCTGATGCGAAGATCTGATTCATTCGAAAAGACCCTGATGCTGGGAAAGATTGAGGGCAGGAGCAGAAGGGGTCGACAGAGGAGGAGATGGTTGGATGGCATCACCAACTCAATGGACATGGGTTTGGATGGACTCTGGGAGTTGGTGATGGACAGGGAGGCCTGGCGTGCTGTGGTTCATGGTGTCACAAACAGTCGGACACAACTGAGTGACTGAACTGAAGTGAAGTGAACTGAACTGAAGGTATATAAATCATATCAGTATAAAAAGAAAAACACCAGTATAAAAACAGACTCATAATTGTGGAAGCAATAGATACTCATTTTAGAGGAACTGTTCTTGCCTGGAGAATCTCAGGAATGGGGGAGCCTGGTGGGCTGCCGTCTATGGGGTCGCAGAGCCAGACACGACTGAAGCAACTTAGCAGCAGCAGCAGCAGCAGAGGGTTTCAAGACAGGGTCGTCATGGCTGTCTCGCCATTGTTATTACTGTCACTTATCACCTGTCATGTACAGGTATTTCCCTTAAAGCCTTATTTGTCCCCATTTTATGGATATGGAAACTGAGTCTCAGAGAGGTGAAGTAACACAGAACAGAGAACACACACACATATTCACACCACAAGTTACAGTGCTGGGTTTTAATCTAGCTCTGGCTGAGTCGAAAGCCTTTACACTTAATGGCAGAAAAGGAGATAATTGGGAATGAATTTAACTCAATAAACATGGGGAATTGTTCAAAGAAAATGAAAACACCTCAAGGGGAAATAAAGGCTCTGAGGAATCAACACCTTTGAGCTTTGTCTCCTTCATAATTTGGGTTGATTTCTCAAGGGAGAAATGGCCTTTAATTGTCAGTTTTATTTGCATTTTTATTCCTAAGAAGTTTCAACATTTTCAGATTAAACACATATCTTTTCTATCCTGTTTTCTCATAGGTTTTTATTTTTCCATTCATAACTCCTGCTAATTTCACCATTGGGAAATTTAAGTAGGTTTTTTTTTTTTAACTGACTTATTTGAATTAATTAAGTATTTATATTATTTCTTGTCAAATCCCTAGCAAACATTAAACCACCCTTTTGCTTTGCCTTTTAATTGTGATTATGATGTGGTTAATATTCAGATACTTTGATTAATTTTAAATATAATTAAGTTTATCAGTCTTTTCTTTTTGATTCTTTTTTATTTTTTTTGGATTGGGGTTCATGCTGAAAATGACCTTTCCCATCCAGAGATGAAATAGATGAATGCCTGTTCTTTCATCTAGTCTTATTACTCTTTTTTTTTTTTTCAATTCTGTAATGCACCTGAAATGCATTTTGAGTTGAGGGACAAGAAAAAGAAAGTACTTTACTTAGCTGGGTAAAACAGTCACTTCGTAATAATCAGGTCTTTTTCTTTTTTATTCAAAAGATCTTCAGAGATTTTTAGCTTGAAAATAAAAGCACATCTTTTCTCATTTAAGAGGCTATTTTGTTCTTTCAACATGAAGTTACTTTAGTTGTTACCTCTAACTTATTTTTAAACAGATTCTGCGCCGTCAGTCTAAGACAGGTCTTCTCATACGACACAGGGTTAGTCATTGTAAGGTAAGTTGGTGTTTGCTCTGTGTCTTGAGGAGCGAAGGTCTTCTCTGGACAAACAGACTAGACGCTGTGGTTAACTAACTCCTTTAATCAACTAAATTTAATAGTGTCCCTAACTTTAATAAGACCATTACTTTTTTTTTTTACGTAAAAAAAATTGAGATATGATTCATATGCCTGAAAATTCACCCTTTCAAAGCATATGTGGTCTTCAGTATATACAGTGTTGCACCCATGACCCACATCTAATTTCAGAACATTTCTGTCACCCCAGAAAGAAAACAGCAGTCACCCCAACTCCTCCTTCCTCCCAGCCCCTAGCAATCTCTCCTATGTTTTGGAAGAGTTTGTGAAGTATTGGTTAATTTTTTAACAACGGGGGAGATTCACGAGTGAAGTCATCTAGTTGTGGACTCCTCGTGTTAGGAATTTTAGGGCAGTGTTTTAAAACTAATTCTGCCTTTTCATTATAGATCTATTCAGATTTCCTATTTCTTTTTGAGTCAGTTTCAGTAGTTTGTGTCTTTCTAGGAATTTGTCCTTTCATCTAAGTTATTTAATTTGTTGATATATAGTTGTTCGTAGTATTCTCTATATATCAACAGTAAGTTTGTTGATATGAATTCTCATAGTTCTCTTTATTCTTTAAATTATGTAAAGTGGGTAGTCATGTCTTCTCTTTCATTCCTGATGTTAGTAATTTGAGTCTTTTCTTTTTATAATTCAGTCTAACTAAAGTTTTATCAATTTTATGTTTTCAAAGAAACAACTTCCTCAATTTTCTCTTCTTAAATTTATTTATTTCCCCTGTGATCTTTATTATTTCCTTTCTTCTGCTTGATTTAGGTTTAGTTTGCTGTTTTTAAAATTTCTTATGGTGAAAGGTTAGACTTTTGATTTGAGACCTCATGTATTTTAAATAGAACCATTTTACAAATACAGATTTCCCTCTAAGCACTGCCTTAGCTGCATCCCATAAATTTTTGGCATGTTGTGTTTTTGTTTTCATTCATCTCAAACTATTTTCTAATTTCCTTTATAATTTCTTCTTTGATTAACTGGTTACTTGAGTATATTGGTTAATTTCCACATATATAGAATTTCCTAATTCTCTCCTATCTGATTTCTGATTTCATCTGTTGTGGTGATTTTAGTCCTTTTGAATGTGTTGAGACTTGTTCTATGACCCAAGCTGTGCTCTTTCTCAGAAAATAGTCACGTGCGTTTAAGAAGAACGCCTTCCGCGGCTGTTGGGTGGGGTGTTCTATGGTGTCTGTCTGGTCTTGCTGGTCCCTAGTGTCAGTCAGTCTTCGGTCTCCTTGTTCATCTTCTAATCCTTCTGTTCGTTACTGAAAGTGAGCATTGAAATCTGCAACTGGTTTTGTTGCATTTCTATTTCTCCCTTTAATTCTGTCGGTTTTTGTGACATGTATTTGGAGGTTCTGTTGTTGGATTGGTCCTATGATCATGATAAATGTTCTTTGTCTAGTAACTTGTCTTAAAGTCCACTTTGTCTGACTTTGGGGTAGCCCTACCAGCTCTCTTTTGGATACTATTTGCATAACCTTTTCCATTCTTTTATTTTCAATCTGTGTGTCCTTGAAGAGAAAATGAATCTCTTGTAGATAGCGTTATCTCCAGAGAAACAGAACCAGTAAGACATAGACATAAATATAGATCTAGACATATGAAGAGATTTATTGTAGGAACTGGCTTACGTGATTGTGGAGACCAGGGAGTCTCCCAATCTGCAGTCTAAGCTGGGGAACCAGGAAAGAAAGGGGTTCAGTTCAGTCCAGATCCAAAACTCAGAGAATCTGGGGAGTTGGTGATATTAAGTCCAGATCCAAAGACCCTATAATCAGGAGGTTGTAGGGAGTGGGGGTGGAAGTACTAGTGTGAGTCTGAAGTCCCAGGAACCAGGAGCAGCAGTGTCTTGAGTGCAGGAGAAGATGACTGTCTCCACTCAAACAGAGAGAGCAAAGTGGCCCTTCCCCTACCTTTTTGTTCTGTTCAAAACTTTAGCAGATTGGATGGTGTTTACTCACACATGTGAAGCTGTTTATTCAGTCTACACTGCTGTTGTTATTCAATCACTAAGTCATGTCCAACTCTTTGCAACCCCATGAACCGGCATAGCACGCCAGCCTTCCCAGTCCTCCCCTATCCCCCGGAATTTGCTCAAATTCATGTCAATTGAGTCAGTTATGCCATCCAGCCATCTCATCCTCTGTCGTCCCCTTCTCCTCCTGCCCTCAATCTCTCCCAGCATCTGGGTCTTTTCCAGTGAGTCTGCTCTTCACATCAAGTGGCCAAAGTATTAGAGCTTCGGCTTCAGCACCAGTCCTTCCAATGAATAGTCATTTCCTTTAGGATTGACTGGTGTGATCTCCTTGCTGTCTGAGGGACTCTTGAGTCTTCTCCAGGCCCACAGTTGGAAAACATCAGTTCTTCAGCACTCAGCCTTCTCTCACTCTACGTATCCTAATGCTGATCTCTTCTGCAGACCTCTGTACAGACAGACCCAGAAATGATACTTTACCAGTTTTCAGGGCATGCCTTAGTCCAGTCAAGTTACATACAAAATAAACCATCACAGACAGCATATGGTTAGATCATCAGAAATTCTTTTCTTCTGCCCAAGTCTGTTTTACTAGAGTGTTTAATCCATTGACATTTAATGTAATAACTGGTAATATATGCTTTACATCTGCCACTTTGATGTGTATTTTCTGTATGTCTTTTAATGTAATAACTGGTAATATATGCTTTACATCTGCCACTTTGATGTGTATTTTCTGTATGTCTTATGCCTTTTTGCATCTCTGTTCCTCCAATGTTGACTTCTTTTGTATTAAATAGATACTTTTTGGTGTACCGTTTTAATCCATTTTTCATGTTTCTTTTTTAGTTACTTTCTTAGTGTTGCCCTGAAGATTGCAATTAACATATTAATTTGTAACAGTTAAGTTTGGTTTAATCCCAGTGTTATTTAGGTAACATATTATAACGTTGGGACTTCCCTGGCAGTCTAGCAGTTAGGATGAGGTGCTGCAGGGGGCGTGGATTTGATCCCTAGTTGGGGAACTCAGATCCTACATGCCATGCGGCTTGACAGGAAAAAACAAAAAACAAAAAAACCCACCACAACAAAAACAACAACTTTGCTTCTGTGTAAGTCTTTTCAAAATATATGTATCCTTATCCATTTATTTCGCTGTGCCGGGTCTTAGTTGCAGCATGTGGGGTTTAGTTCCCTGATCGGGGATGGAGCCTGTGCCCCCTGCTTTGGGATTGTGGAGTCTTAGCCACTGGACCACCAGGGAAACCCCCTTCTGTCTTGTTCTGTGTCCTCTCCTTTGTGCTAATTTTGTCATACTGATTACCTCTTTATATAGTTAGGCCATGAACACAGTTTTATGATTATAATTTTATGCAGTTATCTTTTAAAACAGGAGAAAAAGGATGTTTTGAGCAAAACTTGGATAAATAACCAGTGGATGGGGTTTTGTTTGATTTAGCACTGGCAGGAGATGAAGATGGAGTGGGGCCTTCGGGACACGGGGTGGTTGCAGGGGGCACCTGGGGCAGATGGTGGCTATCGCCACACCCTTCCCCACTGGGCATCACCTTGGGCCTTGCTGCTGGCTGGCCTTTCACAGCTTTTTCTTTCTGGGGAAATCAGCATCTCAGATGTGGTCAGATCTGATCCCAAGGCCTGGGGAAGCCTGTTGAGGAATTGCGGGACTGTCTGTAGCCACAGTGGACTGGGTGACGCGGCAGACCTTGGCACACCCACCGGCCAGCGCCTGTTTCTCCAGTGTGGGCGGTGGCTCTCTGTGCAGGGTGACATGAGGGTACCACCCTACTCCTTACACGGATCCCTGGGGACCTCACTCAAGCCTCCGCTGGTCCCTGGAACACCTGCCGGTGGCCTGACAGCACCAGCCGCTCAGCTCGGCAGGTCTCTGCAGTCCTTTTGAATCTGTGTGTAGGTGGAGCGACCTGTTTATTAGCAGGATTCCAGCAGGAACTGTGGGCAGAGGGCCCGGGTCCGACCCTGCGCTGGCCTCTGCTTGCTGTCCTGTCAGTGTGCCCAGGGTCTGTTCTCACCCGGATCTGCTCTATGCAGCCTTGGCTCCACCACCACGCGGGTCCCCCGGGAGGAACACAGAACTCTGGGAGACAAGCTCCGTGCAGACAGGCCCTGCTGTGCGTCTGTAGCTGCCCAAATCCTTGAGAAGGAAAGAAAACCAAGACCGAGGTAGGGGAAGGCCTCCTTTCTGTCTGGTTGGGAATGACCTGCTGTGTAGATGCTCTGCGCTTGCCTGCAGCTTTCATGAGCAAATCCCTTTGAAGTAGGAACCATTGCCTACAGTTTACAGATGAGGAAATGGAAACTCAGGGAGGCTCAGTCACCCAGCCAAAGTCACAAAACCAGTTCCACGACAGAGCCAGACGTGTCCCTTGGCTCCTGGCCCAATGCTTTTCCTCTGCTGTGCCATGACTGTTGTCGGAGGTGAGAAAGCCCTGGTCCCTTTGCTCCTTTCAAGCCCCTCAGCCCTGGCTGCTCCCCTGGGCTCCATCCCTGCTTCCCCGGGTGCCTTCCTTTCCCCACCTCTGGTGCCGTGTGTTCCCCAGGGTCTTCTATTTTCACTCATCGTCTGAATGGGCCATTTATTATTACACTGAGCACTTATTTTTCCTATAGTCAAGGGATTAAAAGTACTAAAAGCTAGTTTTTTTCAGGACTAGAAATTTCAACCTCAAATTTTATGAACAAAGAGACCAAAACTCATAGAGAACATACCTGGTCCAAGATCACACGATGGAACTGGCTGAATCCAGGTGTCATGGCTCCCGTCCCCATGGCTCGCCCCTGGTGCCATGCCTGGGAGAGAGTGGTCAGGCTTCTCAGCACTTAACTTGGGCAGGAGTTTGGGGGTTGTTGCTTGTCTGTTCTCCATCAGGTGCCTGGATTCCCCTTATGTGACTTGGAGTAGGCGGCGTCTAGAAAGATACAAATTAAAATAAGGAGACACTCCTGTTTTTAAGTTGCTGATTTTATTTCTTTTTTAAATTAATTTTTATTGGAGTATAGTGACTTCACAGTTTGTGTGAGTTTCTACTGTACGGCAAGACGAATCGGCCATGTGTATACATATATCCCCTCTTGTTCAGGTTTCCTTCCCATTCAGGTCACTGCAGTTCTGTTTTTAACATACAAACACTCATTATCATTCGCTTTGCACAGCGAGCCCCCACCCCATGCCACCACAGTTGTCAGGAATGTTGTCTCCACACCCTTGAGTCCAACCCAGAAATACTTCTGATCATTACAGAGGTATCTTTACACATCCAGTCAAGCCCTGAATTGCTGGGAGAGCGTCTTTGTCTGGGATGGGCAGCAACGGACCAAGCTTCAAAGCCCTAGGATCCTGGAGCCCCACTGGCCTTCTCCATGCACATTTCCAGAGGTCCTGTCCTGGGCAGCTCCTTGTGCCTGGACTTACCCCAAAGCAGTCAAGCAGCAAGACGCCTTATTTTTCTGGGAACTCGCAGGTTAAAAATCTTAAAATTTGCTGCAAGTATTTTGTTGAAACGTAAATGAGATTCAGGAATGTTCCCATCATCTCCAACATGGGGCTTAAACCCCACTTTCTTTATTCTGCTTTGGCTCCTCTCATTCCCTAAAAGATGTCTGTGCTTCGGGGTGCATTTGATCATATGAGTTATATTCAGTCCCTTGTATGTACTGCATAACAACTTTTTCAAAAAAGGACTTTACTAGGATTTTTTGGCATTGCTGGCCTTGAACATGGGTTGGCCTTTGTTCTTTCAGTTCAGCTGAAGTGAAGTAAATCTGTAGCTTCACTCAGAGCTGGGAGTAACCATTGCAGCCTCACAGGGTTTGCCAACCAATGGAATGAAAAGGCCCCTGTTGAAATGAGCAACTGACCATAGAGGCAGGGCCTCCCCTTTCTCTATTTGCATTCATATTTCAGCTACCACACCCCACCAGCACGTTCCAGAACAAAATGGCAAGCCAAGGGGAAGTATAGAGTCACTTTCTTGAAGTTTCTTTTGAGAGGTGCATCTTGTTAGAAGTAGAATATTATTCTGAAAATTATTACTGTGGAAGATGATCTGGTAATACAGTGATGTACCCTCATTGTAAAGGGGTGTATTGTGTGATGAAGGTGCCCTCCTCAAAGGTCAAAACCTTTGAGCCTCTACCATAGTCAGAAATTAGGGGGGAGGCTCTGGACTCACCGTGAACAGCGGACCAGTGATGGGGATGCGTGGCCCTTGGCAAGTCCCTTCTCTGTGCAGCCGCCCTGTCAAGGTGTTTGTGATGCTGCACTAAGGTCCCTGCTTTGGAAGTGCTCCATGCTGGAGAAGGGACCAGGGAGAACAAGATGGGGGCAGGACACCCTAGGTGTTTGAGAGAGCTTTCTGGAGGGAGGTGGGGCTTGCAGATGGGTGGGGGTCAGAGAGCAGAATGGCATGGGGTCAGTGGATCACAGGATGGTCCAGGGTTGTTGAGGCATCTGATAGAGGTGATGGGAACTCTTTGTGAGGCTGCCCCGCTGCCCTGGGCCATATTAATGACTGGTTCAGACACTCTGCACCCCAGAAGAGGAATGAGCGTGTCATTTGGGCATTTGTGTTCAGACCAACCAGGGCTGCCTGTGAGGAGGGTAAGTGGGTGGTGTCCCAGCTGAGGCCCTAACACCCATCCCCATCAGCAAGGCAGCTCTGCCCTTTCCTGGTGAATCGAAGAAAGTGGGAACTTCCCTGGTGATCCAGCAGTTAAGACTTTGCACTTCCAGGGCAGCGGATGGGAGTTTGGTCCCTGGTCGAGTGAGGACGGTAAGTGGTTGGTGTCCCAGCTGAGGCCCTAACACCCATCCCCATCAGCAAGGTAGCTCTGCCCTTTCCTGGTGAATCGAAGAAAGTGGGAACTTCCCTGGTGATCCAGCGGTTAAGACTTTGCACTTCCAGGGCAGCGGATGGGAGTTCGATCCCTGGTCGAACTAAGGTCCCACATGCTGTGTGTGGTGCAGCCATAGAAAAACAGATTGAAGAAAAGGATTCTGGTATAAATAAGTAATGTTGACATTGGCCACTCCAGTCTCTACCCCATGCTAAATACAGGGAAACTGAGGCTCAGAGCAGTGAGGCTGCTTCTTTGCAAACTGTCCAGCTTGATAAAGACAGATTTAGGCTACCAGGATGTTCCAAAACAAAATGGCAAGACACATGGAAGAATAGAGTCACTTTCTTTGAGTTCCTTTTGAGAGGAACTTCTTGTTAGAAAATTATTCTGACCAAGTAAATTTTGGTCCTCAAAATGTTTTCAAATAAAAGATGTTGACTTTATAAAGAATACATTTCGTAGGTCTATAAAACATGCAATGCCATGGCTCATAAACTCTTTGTAACTTAATACAGCATGACATAGGTCAATGAACAAAATTCAAGGTACAAGCAGCTGAAGTGGGGATGCCAAAGATGAAACTGTTCATTTCCTGATTGTCATATTTAAACCCTTGAGTGTGTTAGCTCCAAAGCTAATAATTTAAGAGGCAATAACTCTAGAAGTGATGTTGGCGGACCATTTTTCCAGTTTGGCCAGTGTGATTGGAAAGAGTTTGTGATCACAGTTATGTGCTCTTGGGAGCTGCTCAGATAATTAAAGGATAAGAAAAATCACCAGCCTCTGAATTTGGGACCAACTATTCTACCAGTATAAGCTAAAGGATCAAAGCCCCTCCAGATTGAAACTACACTAGACTATAAACCTGATAAATAATAGTTTTTACCCCGGCTAAAAATTTCCCCATTGCCAGTAGATCTAACTGCATTGCTTTCAACATTACCCTGTCATAATTTCAAAAAGTTATCTTGATGTCTCAAAGTTACAAAAGTACAAACTAAAAGCCAGGGGGCCATGTCAACAGGTGTATAACTGCTGTTTGATGACTTGGAAAAAGGTGACTGTGGCCAGTTAGAAAGCACACGTGCCTTCTGGGGTTGGGGGCACCTGCCAGGCCATCCCACCAACTGTTGTCATCCAAACTTTGTTCCCAGCCCTTGTTATTTTCCCGAAGATGCCAGAAATTCATTGGTAACTGGTATGTCTTGATTTCTGAATTTTGGCAGCTAGTTAGTTTTTCCTTTGCTTGTTTGCTTCTGCCCTTGTCATTTTCCCGAAGATGCCAGAAATTCATTGATAGGTGGTATGTCTTGATTTCTAAATATTGGCGGTAGTTAGTTTTCCTTTGCTCGCTTGCTCCTGTAGCATCAGGCAGACTGAAACTGAACTCGTGTCTTGTCCTGCAGTCAACATTCTTTCATGGCTCCGTAGGATAATCACATGGCTGAATTGCCAAAGATACCTGAAGGGGTGCTCACCAGGTCCTCTTTTCCTTCTGTTCCTCTTCTGACGCCTTTAGTGTTGGTTTGTTTCAGCTTGTTTATTAGCCTCATTTCCCCCAACAAGGTCTGATGAGGTCTGATTCTCCTCACTAACTCATTCTGCCCTTTCTCTAAAGACTGTAAGCAGTTCTCTCACCTTTCTTTGCCCTAGGGATGTGTTACAACTAAGAGTTGTAGGATTTTTGAATGTCTTCCATTCATATTTTCAAGAATGAAGGAAGCTTATACAGAATGGTGCATGCAGCCTACCTGGCTGGCAGTAGGGTGAGCCAGAGGTGGTGGGGGTGGGGGCAGTGGGAATAAGTCCTGGAGCTCTGGTTCCGAGAGCAGAAGGTGTTCCAGAACTGTGCTGTCCACCGGAGTGGGCCCTGGCCGTATAGGACTGTCCAGCACTTGAGTGTGGCTGTGGTGCAGTGAATTGATCCGTGAAACACACACAGGCTTGGAAACAGTATGAAAGAGAGAGAAAATATCTCAGTTGTTCATATTGACTATATGCTAAAATGATAATATTTTAGATGTGTTGGATAAATGGAGATTAGTTTTACATACTTCTTTTTACATTTTTTCTTTTTTGTTTGTTAAACTCTAGTTGATCTACCATATTGTGTTCCTTTCAAGGGTAAAGCAAAGTGATTCACTTATGCATATACATTTTTTCAGATTCTATTCCTTTATAAGTTATTACAAGATATTGAATATAGTTGCCTATACTATACAGTAAATCCTTGTGGTTTATCTGGTTTATATATGGTAGTGTGTGTCTGTTAATCCCAGACTCCCAATTTATTCCTCCTCTTCCACTTTGGTAATTGTAGGTTTGTTTTCTGTCTGTGAGTCTGCTTCTATTTTGCAAGTAAGTTTGTTTGCATCATTTTTTAGACTCTGCATATGAATAGTATCATATACTATTTGCCTTTCTCTAGCTTATTTCTTCATTCATTATGATAATCTCTAGGTCCATCCATGTAGTTACAGATGGCACTACTTCATTCCTTTTCATGGCTGAGTAATATTTCTTTGTATATATCTACCACATCTTTGTCCATTCATCTGCTGATGGACATTTAGGATGCTTCCATGTCTTGGCTGTTGTGAATAGCGCTGGTGCTCGTATTGAACACTGAGGTGTGTATGTCTTTTAGAGGTTTCCCCTTTTCCAGATAGATGCCCTGGAATGGGATTGCTGGATCATAATGGTAGCTCTATTTTTACTTTCTAAAGGAACCTCCAGGGAATTCCCTGGTGGTCCAGCGTTTAGGACTCCGTGCTTTCACTGCCAGGGCCCAGGTTTGATCCCTCCTCAGTGAGCTAAAATCCCACAGACTGCATGGCATGACCAAAAACAAACAAAAGAGGAAACTTCTCAGTGGCTGCACCGCTTTACATCCCTACCAACAGTGTAGGATTCCCTTTTCTCCACACGTGCTGCAGCTTTTGTTATTTGTGGACTTTTTGGTGATGACCATTCTGACCAATGTGAGGTGATACCGCCTTATATTGGTTGATAGTTTTAATTTGCATTTCTCTAACAATTAGTGATGTTGGTCATCTTTTCATGGGCCCATTGGTCATCTGTATGTCTTCTTTGGAGAAATGTCAACTGAGATCTCCTGGCCACTTTTACTTTTTAATCTGTCTACTAGAAAACTTAAAATTACATATTCTACTGGACAGTGCCACCCTACAACAATGGTCTTTGAACTTTTTCTAGGTCCAGATAGTAAATATTTTCACCTCCTCAGGCCATAGGTCTTTGCTGGCAACTACTCACCATGTCTTTCATGGTGATACAGATGATATATAAGTGAATGGGTGTGGTTGTATTCCAGTAAAACTCTTTTTACACACACAGTTGGGGATGGATTTGCTGATGCCTGCCTGAGAAGATAAAAGCCAGGGGGAAGGAGAGGATGAAGGTGCCTCTGAGGGACTGGTGGCATTCTGTTTCTTGGTCTGTATGCTGGCTTACAGGTATGCCAACTTTCTGAAAATTCCTCAGGCTGTTTGTGTATAATTGGCGTACTTTGGCATACATATATTAAAGAGCTGACTTAAAAAGGGTCAAAGTTGTGTGGTCTGTCCCTACCGATCAGTGACAATCCTCTTCCCACGCTGAGTATTAAAAATAAGACAACCGGCCCCCAAGTGCAGTTGCTGATGCTAAGCCCCACTTCACCAAATCGAGTTCATGACAGTTTCAGCTCTCTCAGAAATGGAATCTTAAACCAGTCACACTCAGGAATCACGTGATCAGGGGTAGTGAGGTCGCCTGCCTGATAGACCACTGCAGTTCCCCAAAGGATATGACTTTGCCGTAACCATCCCAGCTTTTTACCTGGTATAACTTCCTGGATCCCATTCCATTTGCCTGAGGAAGTCTTTCATTTTGTGCAGCTTCTGGGAGCTCCTTCTACCTTGCAGACTGAGTGCTGCCCGATTTAAATCTCTTTTTGCTCCAGTAAACTCCTACTCATGTTGATATCCCTCCGTTTCTCTATTAACATGAGTGAAACCAATTTTTCAATTCTTCACCAGTGGCCAATCATTTAAATCATCCAAATAACTTGGCTTTTGCCCTAAGTATCTGTGACTCCTGTCTTACTGTCCATTCATTCTGTATGACGGTCCTTACCTTAGGGAATGCCGTGCAGAGAGAAAAGTCAAGCTCCTGGGAGGAGTTTTAAGAAAATTCAGCAGGTGTTAAAATCTTAGGCTGTATTAAAGCTGCCTGCCAGTTTAAAAAAAAAAAAATTCTAGTTCCCGATGAGCTTGTCCTGCCTGCAGAATAAATAAACAGTTTTAAGATTTTGTCATTGAAATATTAACAGTCAGAAAAGTGTAACTTTTCCTTCTGGACTGTGATCCTCACCAGCTCTCAGGGCACTTGTGGGTGCCGCCTGCCCACCGGGATGTAAGGAGAGAGCCTGGAAGACAGGTCAAGCTCTGGGCATGGAAGTTCAGTCCACGGCTGCCCTGGTGGAACAGCCTTCTAGCCCAGCTCTTTGCTTGTGTTCGGCATCACAGTTGCAGGGAGAGGGGCCTCCCTCTCCAGAAGTGGAAACATTTTTAAATCAGTCTTTTAACTTTTCGCCTGTGGATCCAGCTGCGTTGACACAAAGCCACGTTTGAGGCCTGATGTCTCGGAAGGCTGGCACCACGGAGTGTTTTTCTACTGGGACCCATAATGGCTGCTTTTAAGAGCTCAGTTCTATCAATGTGGTGCTTGAGCCGGCCTTTCAGCTGACCTCCAAAAGGAAATCATTTTAAAAGGAAGAATTTGAAGTCTGCCAAGAGTCAGATAATGGCACAGCACAGAAAAAGCAAGGGTTGTGTGGTTTTTATATTAAAATACAAGTCTCTTAATGCCGCAAAACAGCAGCCTCCAGAAAAATGTGAAGTTTCATCTATGAGGCTAGGGGAAAAAAACAAAACAAAACAGTTTTTTAGAGATCCAAGTTTTCCCTCTTTGTTTCTTGTGATTTATCGGAAAGGAACAAGTCCCTTTTTCCTGCATCTCGGCCTGCCTCTGTGTTGGGTTTTATACAAGTGACTGTTCTCATTAAAGTAAATTTCAGTGTTCTCTGAAAGTGGCCATGCTGCGGACACGGTGTCCCCAGGGAGCTGTGAGCATGGCCCCTTGGGAAAATGAGCCCAAGGACAGAGGCTGTTGACCTTTGCTTTAATCCCGCATCATTGATGCCCTTCCCCATAAACTTAACATTGCAAGGACCTTCCCCATGTCTTTTTCTGAGCAGGTCTAGCCCCATCCCCCAGCCCTCCTTTTGCCCAGCACAGAATCGAGTGAGGCCCCCGAGGAGGGAGGGGCTGTTCACTGTCTCTAAACACCCGTGTGGCTCAGGGGAGGCTGTCATTTCTCCTAAGGGTGATGGTTTGTAAGGGGAAATGCTGTGCATCTCTTCGTCAGTGTGGACTCTGGCTGGATTCTGGACGGGGGACATAGCATACCTGGTCACGGGTGATGTAGTCTACAGTTCTCACGGGCCATTTGGCCACCGTGTCATCTTGCCTTCTGTTTGCAGCAACATAGTCCTAGATGTGGCTAAAAGTGCAACACAGGCTACTAGGAGGTCGGGCAGGGGGACCTGAATTCAGCAAAGATGCTCCCTGCACTCTTCTTACCCGATGCTTGCCCCTGGTGCCGTGTATCCCATTATACAGCATTATATGTATATCCCATTGGCACTGCACTCTGACAGTGACCTCCAAGCCAGCTGGGGACCAGGGCAGGGACAGAAGACCGTGGAGCAAGGGGGGCAGAGAGAAAGCCTTGAAGCAGACAAGGTGGGTTTGGGGGAAGAGGTCTAGATGCTGCAGAGGTGATACTGGGCCAAGGGAGGTTCAGTTCAAGGTGGGGGAAGAAGGATTTGCAGTTTTGGAGTCCCAGACACAGGTGAAGCTGGGAGACAAGGACAGTTGAAGAGGGTTGGAAGAAGTTCCAGCCCCAGGGAGGCCTACCCAGCTGCCTAGACCCAGAGGGACAGGGAGCCCTGGGCTCCCAAGAGCTGCAGGTGGGATAACTGCACGTCCCTGATGGCACTGTGACAGCTGCAGTGAGACTGGCTGGAAATGTGCGTCAGTCAGCTGTCATCTTCAATGGTGCCGCTTAACAAAGCGCCCCGAACTCAAGGCCCACGACCACAAGCATCTCCTTCTCATCCTCACGTCTGTGAGTTGGCTGGAGCTCGTCTGTGCATGGCTCCCAGGCCTGGGCTGGTTCAGGTGCACACGTGTCTCAGCCTCCTGGGCTGTCTGAGATGTGGTGACAGAGACTTTAGGGCTCAAATCCTGCTGCCCAAGTACTTGTGAAGCTGGTGGCCACATCACTGATCCTCTTGGACAAAGCATGTCACACAACCAAGCCCAGCGTCATGGGGGCAGGGAGGTATGCTCGGCCTCTCCTGGGGGGACCCGCAAGGTCACGTAGCAGAGGGTGCAGATGAAGAAAGGCATGAAGACTTGGGGGTGGGGTGGACAGCTGGATCCAGTTGCTTTCTGCCAGCACGTACAGGTGGTGATTGCAGCTCACGTGGACTCCCGCTAACTGACCTAACTCACAGCCGTCACATGAACCAGGGTGCCAGCAGATGGATTTGCAAAAAGAAAGAGGAATATGCTGTGGATCGGTAATTCTCACCATCCACTCAGTGTGTCCTTTTCCTCTAGGAAACCTACTTAGAGCACCAGGTCTTAATTCAGATTGTGCTTATGAACGTGGAGACAGGGCAAGGGGCACAGTGGGGTGATCTGGATGTCTTGAAGGATACAGGTCTGGTTCTTGGAGGTGTCCACCTCCTCTACAGGAAAATACCCATGACGGGGTACCAGGAGGCCACCTCCCTTTAGGTGGGAGTAGTGTGGTCAACTTCTTTTTGGCCTACCCTTTGGAAACCTCTGCTCAAGTCACTCTGAACCTCCACTTTTTCTTTAGGTACAACTGGATGGTAGTTTTAGAGATACAAGTGAAATGACTCCTCTGTGACCTCAGGCTCAACCTCCTGTTGAGATTTAAGGTGTTTGCAAAACCCTCCAGTCAGTCAGTCACTGACCATGACTTAGGATGAGATACTTTATATATTCGTTTATGTCTCTGAAATTCTGAGTATCACAGGTAGGGAGCATCTTGTAGTCCCTGCGGGCCACGTGAACATGGAGTGGTTGTCCTTTCCTGGTTGTATGCAAACCTGCTTGTTATTCTTGGGGGCCTAAGTGGACACCTGGAGCCTCAGCATTTCAGTCCACATAGCATTTCAGGACCATTCAAGGAAGGAATAAGAATTTAGGTTGTCATCTGAAAACCTTTCATTGATTCCTCCTGTGAGATAAAGAAAATACCAGCATCAGACATGCACTGTTGGTGGCGAAGGCTGAGGAGAAATTCCCACAGACTAGAGTGGGGAACACTCTTTTAAAAGGTCCTGCACAGTGATGCTCTTGAAAGACCAGATTCAGTCTATGAAGGAGTTTTAGGACTCTATCAACCAATTATTTTCCTTATTTTTTTAATGTATACAGAAAAATTATATATAATAGCATCATATGTCTAGATAAGCCTTCTGGCTTGAGACCTCCATCAATAAAATTGAAATAAATTCTAAAGGATAAAATGATGTGATGATTTAATTGGCAGTGTTCAGCATACTGGGTAGTGTGTGAAACCATGGATCTTCTGTGATCACCGGTGACTTAGAGGCTGTCAAATTGAGCATTTCTCCATTGAAGCATTCTAGTTATTGGTCAACAGAAATAGGGAACACTACTCAATATTCTGTAATAACCTAAATGGGAAAAGAATATGAAAAAGAATGGATATAATAATATGAAAAAGAATGTATAACTGAACCACTTTGCTGCACACCTGAAGCTAACACAACATTGTAAATCAACTATGCTCCAATATAAAATTAAAAATAAATTTTAAAAAGATATATGCAATCTCAGTAAGAAGAAAAAAAGGTGGACTCATGGTATTTTCACATTTCGTATAGTGGCAAGAAACTTATTAGAGCTAGAATAAAAGATTCATAGTTGGCAGTGATATGAGAAAAAAAGAAAAAAGAAACAGGTCTAGGACCCCAAATGGAGTGATTCTAAACTCTTCAGGGTGGCTAGTAAAGAAGAAATAGGAAGAGAGACTGCTTTTTGTATTTTTAAGGCCTTTCCTGGAGTATCTTAGCCTCTATCTGCCCTCATTAAAAAAAATATTTACTGAGACATAATTTTCATACAATAAAAGTCTTATGTGTGCAGCTCAGTGAACTTTTCGCATCACACACCTGTAGCCTCAGCATTTCAGTCCACAAAGCGCTGTGGAGACGTGCAAGACATAAGAGAACCAGAGGTGTAAGAGAACCCACATCTCTCATGTCTCCCTCATGTCGGATGGTTTTTGTCAGTATTATTCCCGAATGAGAGTAGCCGATACCCTGATAGCTGTCACCATAGTTTGGTTTTGCCTGATTTGTGGCATAAAGTATATACACGTCTGTGACTGGCTTCTTCTGGCTTCTTTTGCTCTATATCAACAATGTGTTCCTTTTAATCCCTGAATACTTATTCTTAGTATGAAAAACATCATTTGTTTATCCATTTTCCTGTTCATAAATATTTGTTAGAAGTTTGCGCTACTGTGAATTAGGTTGCCATGGATATTCTCGTCTTTTTGTTGGCATGTACACTCATTTATCCCAGATGCATGCTAAGTCATGTCCGACTCTTTGCAATCCTATGGACAATAGCCCACCAGATTCCTCTGTCCATACCGAAGTGAGTTGCCATGCCCTCCTCCAGGGGATCTTTGCAACCTAACGATTGAACCCGAGTCTCTCTGTCTCCTGCATTGGCAGGCAGATTCTTTACCACTAGTGTGCCACCTGGAAAGCCCCGTCCTAGATATACCTAGACCTAGAACTCCTTGTTACAGAGTGAGCACAAATATTAGTAGATATTCCAGTTTCCCAGCGTGGTTGGACCAAATTTTACTCCTTCCAACAATGTAGGAGACTTCCAGTTGCTCCTCATTGTTGGAAGACTTGTTATGATTTTAAATTTTATCTATTCAACTGCTTACATGGATGTATCTCGTTTTGGTTTTAATTCTGATTTCCCTTAGGAGTAATACCATCGAACACCTTTTAATGTGCTTTAGATTTGCATAGTCTCTTTCATGAAGGATTATGTTAAAATCTTTTGCTCCTTTAAGAAATTCATTTTGTCTTTTTTTCTTACTGGTTTTCAGGGTTTTAAAAAATGTATTCTGAGTATAAGTTCTTTGTATATTTGCTTTTTAATAATGTGTTTCATTAGACCAATTTTTAATGTTTTTAATTTTCAAAGTTTTCATTTTAATGAAGTCTAGTTTATCCCTTTTTTAATGGTTTTCCCCTTTTAAATGTTCTATGGAGATGGTTGCATGCACTTGCTTTTTATATCCAATTAAAAAATCTTTGCCCGCCTGTCATTGCCATTCTCTGATTTCTCTCGACAATTCAGTTGCATGCCGAAGTCAATGTATTTTCTTCCAAGGGGACAATGAAAGTTGGGTCAAGCTGAATCTACATGAGGCTGGAAGTATTCCAGAGGTTAAGTTGCAAAGATGAATTCAGCTGATTGGCAGAAATGAAGCAGAAAGAGACCCAACACTGTTAGGTTTTGGTCCAAGGACCTGAAAGAATAGATGTATTCTAGAGGCTTTGTGGTTAGGTTAGCAGACCGTATTGCCATCCCACCCACATTGTATCTCTTAGAATATTTTGAGAGGCTTGTTAGACTCCTTCATGAAGTCAAACATAGCCCCTGCCCTATTGCTAAGAAACACTAAAACGTCAAGAGCTTCGTGTTTTAGGGGCAGCATGCTCGTGTCTCCTGGGCATCACTGTTCTGCACAACCCACTAGCTTAATATTTCTTTCTTGACCATATTCGGGAAATAAAATCTCCCCTTGAAATAACATTTTCCCAATGCTAATCTTCTGACTCCTCCCCTATTCTTCATAAGTTTTCCTAAAAAAAGATCAATGTCAATAGTTCCATGATCTCATCTGTTTTCCTACAGACCAGGATGAATGTTTAGGTCTGCTTCTCATAATTAGACCCTGGCAGAACTGGGGTGGAGCTGCCCAGGCTGTGGGCAGAGCCAGGAGGAAGCTGGCAGAAGCCACAGGCCATGCAGGAAGAAGGCGGGACCACTGCTGTCGACTCTGTGTCTCAAAGTGGATCGAGAGCAGGTCGAAGCTGCTGAGTTCAGACCCCAGAGCTGGGAGAAGGTCCCTGGAGGCCGTGGCAGCTGCAGGACTGTCCTAGGGAGATGTGGGAGCACCCCACCATGCCAGGTGCTGGGAGGTGGAGATGTGAAATAATACACTCTGAACTGAGAGGGACTTCTGAGACTGAGAAGTGGAACAGGCAGCTCCATAAAATGCAGTTGTGAAGCTTGTCCTGGGGAACTTACATACAGGCAGGCAGGATTGAGTGGACGCACACGGAGCTGCCCTCCTGGCAGCCAAAAGGCAACAGTAGGACCAAAGGGGCCAAAGGGGAAACCGAATCTTGACTATCGAGTGAGAAACGTGACCGCATCGACCGCAGCCAGGCGTTTTCTGCCACCCGGGTATCTCATGGCCCTTCACCATCTGTGTCCAGCAAAAGGCACTCTTCCAGTTTGCATATCAGATGGAGACAAGGGTGCAGGTGGACAGGGAGCTCCGCTGGCTTGGGTGCATTCCTGGTGAGGAGGCTGAAACTCAGTCACCAGGAGCCTGGAGAGGGTGCGACTGCGGGCTTAGTCAGTGTGGTCCAGCCACACACCGGGCGCTCCCAGGGCTTTCATCCTTAGAATGTTGGGACAACTGGAATGGAGCTGAGTCTCCTAGGGGACAGTAACGCAGGGACAGGAAATGAAGTAGCCACTCACTTTCCAGGGGGGCTGAGCTGGCGGAGGCTGCAGAGACACCGACACCCTTGGGCCTTCACCCGCAGGAACAGAATAGAAGGTGCCACAGAAGGAGGGGGGCTCCAGTCTAACACACCCGGTTTCCATCACAGCCCTGTGCTTACATACTAAGTTGCTTCAGTTGTGTCCAGCTCTTTGTGACCCTATGGACAGTAGCCCTCCAGGCTCCTCTGTCCGTGCGATTCTCCAGGCAAGAATACTGAAGTGGGTTGCCATGCCTCCTCCAAGGGAGCTTCCTGACCCAGGGATTGAACCCGCATCTCTTCCATCTTCTGCTCCCACGTCTCCCCAGGACAGTCCTGCAGCTGCCACAGCCTCCAGGGACCCTCTCCCAGCTCTGGGGTCTGAACTCAGCCACTTCGACCTGCTCTCGATCCACTTGGAGACACAGAGTCGACAGCAGTGGTCCCGCCTTCTTCCACATCCCCAGGTGTGTTCTTTACCACTAGCGCCACCTGGGAAGCCCAGTCATAGCTGAAGCAGTCATTAATTGTAGATGGTACCTCCATCCCAAGATGGACAGGAAGGTCAAGTAGAATAATATGTGTAAAAGGCTGACTTTTCCATTTCCCCTCCCATTTTTTTAGCTCCTCCTTTGTGTTGCTACACCCAACAGGAAGCTTCTAGGCCTTGTCCTTTCTGCCCACTTGGCAGCATTGGCTCCACTGAACAGTCTCAGAGTCTTGAGATTGCTCGGCTCCCAGGTAGATCTCGAGGTTCCATGACAACAGCTACCATGTTGTGGTAGCGAGGGCTGACATAGACGGACTGAGTGGTTTAAGCAACATGCATTACTTCTCTTGCGGTTCTGGGGGCTGGATGTTCAGAATCAAGGTACTGGTGGGATTGGATTCCTCCAAGACGTCTGTTCTTGTGTGTACTCGGTCACCCTCCTCCTGCCGCTTCACATGGTCTTCTCTGTGTGTGTGCCCCTGCTGTCTCTCTCTGTGCATCCTAACCCTCTCTTCTTATAATGGCACCGGACGTATTGCCTTGGGGATGACCTAACAACCTCATTTTAACCCAGTTACCTCTGTAAATGTCTGTCTCCAAATACAGCCACCTTCTGACATAAGTGGGATTAGGGCTTCAACATATGGATTCAGGGAGCAAAATTCAATCCATAGCATGTGTGTATGCTGACCACTCCCACGTGTATCTGCCCATGAAATGCCAGGTCAGTTGAGGCACCTGACTCCTGAACTTCCCTACTGAGAGCTCAAACTCAGCAGCTGTCAAATTCACGAAGCCCATTTCACAAGCAATGGGGTATTTGGGGGGGGGGATTTTAAAATCCTACTTAAAATTTTGTTTTTCTTGTTGGCTGCACTGCGTGCCATGTGGGGTCCTAGTTCCCTGACCAGGGATCAAACCCAAGTTCCCTGCCTTGGAAATGTGGGGTCTTAACCACCAGACCACGAGGGAAGTCTCAAAATCCTACGGTTTTGTATATAAATCACAGAAATACATCTGCCATATAAATAAATATACAGTGTATCTGTGGTATTAACATTTAATGAGGGAATCCCTTGAAGGTCCAGTGGTTAGGACGCCAGGCTTCCACTGGAGGGGCCATGAGTTCCATCCCTGGGTTGGGAACTAAGATCCTGCCTGCCATATGGTATGGCCAGAAAAGGGGAAAATGGGGGGGGGGGAGAGAAAAGTCAGTAGGAAAACATCTAAAGGCTCCTGGGAGAGGGGGGCAGATAATAACAACAATAACAGAACCCCACCAGCTTCTAACAGGCAGGGACTGTTACTATTGACGTGACGCTGGCTGTGGACCATCTCGGTGGGATTGTTTAGTTTGCAGGGTTCGTGTCCTCTTTTCTGGAGCGGGGAGTGAAAAGCTGAACTTTCCTAAAGTTCTTTGGTGAAGTTTGCCTACAGAGGCACCAGGCTTTTTGGCAAAACTTCTATCTGTTTGTGGTTAAGATTTTCTTCGTTTCTTATTATAACTAGACTTGGTTACGTTTCGAGAGCTATGAGGCTTGGCTGTGATGAACAAGGCAACCAGCTCATCCACCACGGTGCCTTTTGAATCGTTCTTCCTCACATGTCCAGAGTTTCTCCTCCTCTAGGCTGACAGCCCTGGATTTGACGAGAAGGAAAAGTGACCGAAATCTTTAGTTTCAGTCTGTATCTCCTTTGTCAAAGTGTGATCGTTAAAGAGTTTTTAAAATATAGCACTTTTGCAGACATTGAAGATGCATGACCTAAAGATTTACTTCACTGGTTTAGAAAGCATCAGCAAGATGGCCAAGGTAATTCACAGGACACCTCTCTGACCTTTTGAGATGGCCCACACTCTGTCTGTGGAATGAGTTTCTCTCTAAATAAATCTACTTCTTACCTATAAAAAAGTGGAGACCGATGTATATATAATCAATTAAAGGCAAAGCTGCTAAAATAGGCTCACAATTTAAGAGACCAAAGTAGTTACTGTCCTGCAGGGCAATCAAACCCCCTGTGCTTAGTTACTCAGTCATGTCTGACTCTTTGTGACCCCATTAACTGTAGCCCACCAGCCTTCTCTGAACATGGGATTCTCCAGGCAAAAATACTGCAGTGAGTTGCCATGTCCTCCTCTAGGAGATCTTCCCAACTCAAGGATCGACCCCAGGTCTCCCACATTGCAGGTGAATTCCTTCCTGTCTAAGCCACCAAAAAAGCCCAAAATAACAATATTCAACTTATATTAAACCTAGGCCAATGGAGATTTATGCTTAATGTTAATGACTCTTAGACATGTCTATATTAGTTAGATCAACAAGGAAACATTATTACCAGGTATTTAATACTGATTATTTCCCAGTTCACGTGAACCTGAAATTCATTTAGGTTAATTTCTCTTGTATTTAGAATTATTTGATTTGTAAGTGCTTATTTTTCTTTGGGCCAATTAGATTAGAGCTCATTTACAAACCAATCCCAGCAATATCCAAAAACAAAGACACACACTGAGGCATACACATATCCAAATAGACCCAAGAGACCTTATAGTTTTGTTTTCCAAACTTAGTTATGAATCAGATATCACAATATAAAACTCTAATTGTAAATAACAGTTGGAAAAAAAATTTTTTTTAAGTCTTCCTTCCCTTTTGTTTTGGTTTCAGGAATTAGAGATGGTCTAGATAAGTGATCCAGAGAGCTCTGGTCTAAAGGTATGCTGCTGCTGCTGCTGCTAAGTCGCTTCAGTCGTGTCCGACTCTGTGCGACCCCATAGACGGCAGCCCACCAGGCTCCCCCGTCCCTGGGATTCTTCAGGCAAGAACACTGGAGTGGGTTGCCATTTCCTTCTCCAATGCATGAAAGTAAAAAGTGAAAGTGAAGTCACTCAGTTGTGTCTGACTCTTTGAGACCCCATGGACTGCAGCCTACCAGGCTCCTCTGTCCATGGATTTTCCATGCAAGAGTACTGGAGTCGGGTGCCATTGCCTTCTCCGGGTCTAAAGGTATAGGAGGAGGTATTTCCTCAGGGCAAGAATTCTTAAAGAGATAATCTTGTTCTCTACTGGACAAAATGTAATTTGTAAATTACTTTGGATGATTATACCCAGATATTTTGCACAGTATTTTTTTAAATTATCATCTGAATTCACTTTAACATTTTCTATACTAGTCTGTCTGGGCTGTGAAATCTTAGTCTTTAACAAAGTTTAGCTCTTCATTTTTCCTTTTTTTCCCTCCTTTTGAAAATCTGAAAGGTTAGCTGAAAAACTTGGTCGCTTTTACATCCAAGGTGCCTTAGAACTGGGTGCCTTCAGTGGTTTGCTGTGTTCACCCCTGCCTGCAGTTCTTGCCTATTTCCATGGTCTAAACACTCCAGCCACGGTGAATTTCAGTCTAATAACACGGTGTGGTTGCAAGCACTGAAGACGAAGTGAGGAAGAGATTCCTAAGTCACCACTGCTCACTGGTATTTTCTGGTTCCAGGACGTTGTTGGGTATGTGCTGTGATGCATGTTTTCTGGACTATTTCATGCTGTTCAAGTTATTCGCCAGGAGTGTGAAATCGTGGTCACTAGGTAACTATCTCTGAAGAGCCTAAGAGATTAGCCCATCCAATGGTTCTAAGATTAGAATCCCTGAAACTGTAATATTCCTTGTGGGTCCCTCAGGGGTTACACAAACTGAATTCAACTTTCTTTTTAAAAGTTGTGTTTTAAAAAAATATGTACACTTGCATATCAATGTAGCAAACATGTAAAGAAATATAGGGGACTGAAGAACACTAAGTTTAGAATTCTTGTACCTTCCTTTTTTTTATTTTGTTTTTGGAAGTACAGTTGAGATACAATATTATATGTCACAGGTATACAATATAGTGATTCGCTATTTTAAAGGTTTTAATCCATTATAGTTATTAAGGCATATTGGCTATATTCCCCATGTTGTGCAATGTATCTTTGTAGTTTATTTATGCCTAATAGTTTGTGCCTCTGAATCCCTATGTTGCCACTCCCTTCTTCCCTTTCCCCACTGGTAACCACTGCTGCTGCTACTGCTAAGTCGCTTCAGTCGTGTCTGACTCTGTTCGACCCCATAGACGGCAGGCCACCAGGCTCCCCCATCCCTGGGATTCTCCAGGCAAGAATACTGGAGTGGGTTGCCATTTCCTTCTCCACTGCAGGAAAGTGAAAAGTGAAAGTGAAGTCGCCCAGTCGTGTCCGACTCTTAGCGACCCCATGGACTGCAGCCTACCAGGCTCCTCTGTCCATGGGATTTTCCAGGCAAGAGTACTGGAGTGGGGTGCCATTGCCTTCTCCCTGGTAACCACTACCTTATTCTTTATATCCGTGAGTCTGTTTCTTTTTGTTATATTCACTGGTTTGTTGTATGTTTTAGGTTCTACATATAAGTAATATCATATAGTATTTGTCTTTCTCTGTCTGACTTATTTTACTAAGCACAATGCCCTCCAAGTTCATCTGTCTTTATCTTTCCATGTTGGTGCAGGTGGCAAAATTTCATTCTTTTTTGAAATGAGTGAGCAGTATTCCATTATGTGTGTGTGTATGTATATCATATCTTTTTTATCCATTCACCTGTTGATGGACACACTGGTTGCTTCCATATCTTGGCAACTGTAAATAATGCTGCTGTGAACATTGGAGTGCATATATATTTTTTAATTAGTGAGGATTTGGGGCAATATATACCCAGGAGTGGAACTGCTGGGTCATATGGTAGTTCTATTTTTAGCTTTTTGAAGCCCCTCCATCTTGTACACTGTTGGTGAGAATATAAACTTGTGCAATCACAGCAGAATTCTGTTAACTTCTGAAAAGGAGACGAGAACGTGATGGAAGAAATGCTAGCGGGCAGTGAGGTGTATGGTCCCATCTTAAAGCTTTTAGCATCACTTAAATATTCAGTTCAGTTCAGTCACTCAGTCATGTCCGACTCTTTGTGACCCCATGAACCCCAGCATGCCAGGCCTCCCTGTCCATCACCAGCTCCTGGAGTACCCAAACTCATGTCCATTGAGTCGGTGATGCCATCCAACCACCTCATCCTCTGTTGTCCCCTTCTCTTCCTGCCTTCAGTCTTTCTCAGCATCAGGGTCTTTTCCAATGAGTCAGGTCTTTGCATGAGGTGGCCAAAGTACTGGAATTTCAGCTTCAACATCAGTCTTTCCAATGAACATCCAGGACTGATCTCCTTTATGATGGACTGGTTGGATCTCCTTGCAGTCCAAGGGACTCTCAAGAGTCTTCTCCAACACCACAGTTCAAAAGCATCAATTCTTCTGCGCTCAGCTTTCTTTATAGTCCAACTCTCACATCCATACATGACTACTGGAAAAACCATAGCCTTGACTAGATGGACCTTTGTTGACAAAGTAATGTCTCTGCTTTTTAATTGCTGTCTAGGTTGATATAATTTTCCTCCCAAGGATTAAGCGTCTTTCAATTTCATGGCTGCAGTCACCATCTGCAGTGATTTTGGAGCCCCCCAAAAATAAAATCAGCCACTGTTTCCACTGTTTTCCCATCTATTTCCCATGAAGTGATGGGACCAGATGCCATGATCTTAGTTTTCTGAATGTTGAGCTTTAAGCCAACTTTTTCACTCTCTTCTTTCACTTTCATCAAGAGGCTCTTTAGTTCTTCACTTTCTGCCGTAAGGGTGGTGTCATCTGCACATCTGAGGTTATTGATATTTCTCCTGGCAATCTTGATTCCAGCTTGTGCTTCTTCCAGCCCAGCATTTCTCATGATGTATTCTGCATATAAGTTAAATAAGCATGGTGACAATATACAGACTTGACATACTCCTTTTCCTATTTGGAACCAGTCTGTTGTTCCATGTCCAGTTCTAACTGTTGCTTCCTGACCTGCATACAGACCAATTGTTTTTCCAGCAGCAGGAAGCAAGGACACTAGAGATAAGGAAAATCACATCAAATGATGCCTGGTTTTTCTTTCAAAAGCCTAAATAAGCAGGGTGACAATATACAGCCTTGATGTACTCCTTTCCCAATTTGGAACCAGTCTGTTGTTCCATGTCCAGTTTTACCTGTTACTTCTTGACCTGCATACAGATTTATCAGGAGGCAGGTAAGGTGGTCTAGTATTCCCATCTCTTTCAGAATTTTCCACAGTTTATTATGATCCATACAAAGGGTTTGGCATAGTCAAATTGCACAATGAATAATAAAACACACCAACAAATACACTTTATATCAAGTGTCAAATGTTTAAAAACCACTCACCCATCAAATTGTACTGCCAGACTAACTTATTTTGTATGCTGCTGCTGCTGAGTCTCTTCAGTCGTGTCCGACTCTGTGCAGCCCCATAGATGGCAGCTCACTAAGCTCCCCCATCCCTGGGATTCTCCAGGCAAGAACACTGGAGTGGGTTGCCATTTCCTTCTCCAATGAATGAAAGTGAAAAGTGAAAGTGAAGTTGCTCAGTAGTGTCTGACTCTTCGCGACCCCATGGACTGCAGCCTCCCAGACTCCTCCGTCCATGAGATTTTCCAGGCAAGAGTACTGGAGTGGGGTGCCATTGCCTTCTCTCTTTGTATAAGTGATAGAATAAAGCTTTCCCACCCTCTCTGCTTGATTAACTGTTTCCCAGTGTTTCATGGTGAGCTGTTGCAAACCACTATCACTAAGAATCTCATTTATTTATTTTATAAAATGAGGCAGTGGAATGCACTTCCACATTTTAAAAAGATTTCAAACTTTATACACATTGCAGGTATAGTACAACATATTCCCACATCAGTTTTTCATCCTGTCTTACACACACTCACATACACACACATACACTTGCACTCCGTGTTCTAGGTGATTTGAGAGTCAGTGTGCTACTTAACCCGTCAGTGTGTACTTGAGAACAAGGTCATTCTCATGTCACCTCAGTGCAGTTGTCAAATGCAGGAAACTTAATGTTGATCCAGTACTTTAACCTCTAGCCCATATTCTGGTTTCACTAGTTATCCCTGGAATGCTACTTAGAGCCATTTTCTTTTTTATTCTTTAGATTCAGAGCCAGTCCAGGACCATGTGTTGCATTTAAATCTGTCCTTTTCCCCTCGACCTGAAATGGGTCTTCAGCCTTTCTCTTTAAGACCTTGACATTTCTGAAGGGCTCAGGCTGGTTTTTAGTGAGCTCTCCTCAGTTTGGTGTGTCCGGTGCGCCTGACAAGGAGATTCGGGTCGTGTGCTCTTGGCCCCCTAGAGGATGCTGTGTCCTCCTTGGTGTCCAGTCTCGGGACGCGCTGGCGACTGTGGCCATGTCCCGTGGGAGGTTTTTAACAGCCGTGATTTGACTAAAAATGAAGAATGAGTGAAGCGCAGGGATTGTTTAGATTTTTCAGGGGGATGAGTCCCTAGTTGCTCTGAAAAAGTCATCTAGCTGATGAGCCGGTCTGCTTTTTCAGCTGTGATGCACTTCTGTGCCCCAGGAAAGGGCCTCCCCTTGGTAGCAGGGGCTGCAAAACCATCATGTCCACGTGTCTGGTGTGGCCCCCCACCCCGGGCATGAAGAGCCGACACCCCCCAGCCAGGCTGCCAGGATGGCCGCCGGCCGTGGCTGTCCCGCCTGTTTGATGATGTGGTATTTGTGATTTGTGGCTTTTCTGAGATTCCCTTTTCGCCATATTTTGAAGACAGTCTTTCTCTTGAGCCAAGGCTGGGCCGCGATCAAGCACTGCCCTACCCAGGCTGGGACAGCGGCCTCTCGGAAAAAAACAGGAAATTAGAACTTATGCACTTGCCACGTATGGGCTAAGTGATGCCTTTCTCAGTGGTTCCATGTGGCTTGAATAACAGGGTAATTTTCCTTCCCAGAGTAAAATACCCAACCTAATTAAGATGTATTTTATTGGAGAACATTTTATTTCAGTGAATTATTTCAGGTCCAGCCCTGCTGTAAGCAGTTTCACAGATTCACTCATGAAACTCATTCCCCAGGTTTCTACTGGGCAGGAAGCATGTGGTGTCGGCGGGGCAGACGTGATGCGGGGTCCACATGTGGTGAGGGTGTGGGCACTTTCTGAACCTTGGACCATAGCCCAGCTTTGCCCTGAAGAAGCTCAGGGCCTGTGGGCAATAAGTAGAAATATGGCCTCATAATGTCACAAGAGGCTGTTGGAGGGTCGAGACCCCCCCAGTAAAGAGGAGGCCCTGCATTGGGGGAACCTGGAAGGTCACACAAAAGAGGTGCTTCGAGAATCAAGTCTTGAGGAACAGAAAGTGTTTACCAAGTGGTGAAGGGGGCAAGTTTAGAGAGAGGGTCTGTTGCAGAGATTCAGGGTTGTGGCAGATGAGGGTGGGCTCGTGGGGGAGCTGGAAATGGGAATGAAGGTTTGCGTGAAACTGGAGGAGACCTGGGGTGTCTGCTATAGTGGGTGGGTAAGGGGACTTCATGTCCTAAGTGCCAGGGCAGCCTGATTAGATTTTCTGTGATGGAGCAGGGTCTCCAAACGTGAAGGAAGAGTTTTGGGAAAGCAGGCCTCACTCCCCCTTATGAGAGGGTGTGAAGCCTGAAGTCCCCCGGCCAGTCCACGACCTGTGCCTCTGAGGACAGGTGCGCCGACCCCAGGAGGGCAGAATCAGGAGACAGAAGAGCCCGGGAAGTAGGGCCCTGCTAAGACCATGGAGCCCCTGGCGTGGCCCCCAGCTCACCTGATCACTTTCACTGCTCAGTTGCTCTTTAAGTTTTGATTTTGAAATACTTTCAAACTTCCAGAAATTTGCAAGAGTAGTTCAGAGAACCCTTATTTTCCATTTATGCCTATTTGCCAGTTGGTACCACTTTGTCCCCTGCGGTTGGATCCTCTCTGAGCCCGGTGAGAGCAGTGGATTTCACTCCCCTTGAGCACGTGCTTTTCCAAATGTTCTTCAGAACAGGGACCTTCTCTCACATCCCCACAGTCCTGTCATCCAGGACTGCAGCTTAATCTTTTTTTTTTTCCATTGTGAGGAAGTCTGTAAGAAAAAAGTCTTAGTTAACAAAGGTGGTGCCGTGGTAAAGGATCCACCTGCCAAAGCAGGAGATGCAACTTCAATCCCTGAATCAGTAAGATCCCCGGGGTTAGGAAATGGCAACCCACTTGAGGATTCTTGCCTGGAAAATCCCATGGACAGAGGAACCTGGTGGGCTACAGACCATAGGATCACAAAGAATCAGACATGACCGAACACAGCACACGTACTATAACAAAAGATTTTAACAAGTTTCACTTAGCCAAATACATCCAAAAAGAAATCACAGTACAAAGAAAGTGGTAAGACAAGGCCTCACCAGTTCCTATAGTATTAGTAATGTGTCTCAATTTTCAAAACTAACTTTAAAAAAGCTTAAAATTAACCTAAAATATTTTAAATGAAAATAAATGGAATGAGCAAATATAAGAAATGTCCTCTTTAATTTAGGGGTATGATACAGTAGTTTAAGCCACAGATACCAATTTTAATCAATTTTCCCAGTAACACCCTCTAAGTGTGTGTGTGTGTGCATGTGTGTGTACTCAGTCGTGTCCAACTCTCTGAGACCCGATGGACTGTAGCCCGCCAGGCTCCTCTGTCCATGGGATTTTCCAGGCAAGAATACTGGGGTGGGTTGCCATTTCCTCCTCCAGAGGATCTTCCCAACCCAGCGATCGACTCCATGTCTCCTGCATTGACAAATGGATTCTTTTGCTGCTGAGCCACCTGGGAAGCCCAGGACCCTCTGTAGCATGTTTCTTTCTCTGAGTCCAGTACCGTGAGTTTTGGGAGCATTGGATCTCTTTAATCCCTTTTAATCTGGAGCGATTCCTGTTTTTCCTTGTCTTTCATGACATCAATATTTTTGCAAAATCCAGGCCAGGTTTTTTGTTGACTGTCCCTTAGGTGGAACATATGTTGTTTCCTTATGACAAGTTCCTGGTCCCCTGCCTCCTGTTGGGATGCACTATAACTGATGCTGTTCATCTCGGGCCTGGAGGAACGTGGCATCTCTCTGGCCTCAGTGAGGTATTCACCTCACTCACCTGGTCCTGGCATTGTCTGGTTTTTCCACTGTTTGATTACTATCATTCCTCTTGCAATTAATCAGCCATCTATAAGGAGACATGACTGTTTCTTCTTAAGCCAATTAGAATTGGGTTTTCTGTTCCTTACGCCATAAAAGCCCCTCACTGATCCAAGGGCCTATTTATAATGTGGGATTAATTGCTCATTACCGTGGGGGAAACAAGCAAGCGATTATGATGAGAAAAATCGGAGGAGTTTCTTAAAAGCTCTAATTGTGGTCACATGGGAGCAGAGCTGGACCACAGTAAGTGGGTATCCTGAGAGGACTTATCATCCAGTGATGCTTCTTAATCTTTGAGTTTATTTTGCAAGTGATGACCCCCTCCCCCCAAAAAAAGATTCTCTGGTAGTAAAAATTACATCCTCAGTTCAAAATAGATTGATCATTTGTTGTATTGAGTAATGTAACATTTTAACTTCTTTTCAAGTAAGTCAAATTTTTGCAACAGTTTGCAAGATAGGTCCGTTGTTTCCATTTTTACCTGAAAAGTGTAACTTATGCTTGCAAAGAGTAGTGGTTATTTATAGGGTCAGAGAAATTTTCTTCAAAATATGTTTGTGGATTTTATATTGGCAAAGGTGTTTCTATTAATTGTGAATTCAGTACCAAGTGAGCAGCATTCCTAGGAGAAATAGGGAACCGGACTCTGAGATGAGGATTCTTGTAGAAGTAGTTGTCTGGGAGGTGATCTCAGGAAAGTGGGGCTGGACACAGGGAAGAGGGAGCAGCCATAAAAGTGTGTGTGTGTGTGTGTCTATGTGTGTCTGTCTGTGTCTGTGTGTGTGTGTCTGTGTGTGTGTAGAGACTATGATTGTCTTGGTTTGGCTGCCCCCAAAAGCAGACCGTAAGATAAGGATTCAAGTGCAGATAGTTTGCAAGGCAGGGTTTTATAAGGACCAAACTTTAATATCTCAGAGACATCCCAGTGCATTACTGTGGGTGTCACGGACGCTTCTGTCCATGCCACCAGAGCAAGAATCGAAAACTCTGGAAGTTGCAACAGTGACCTCTGGTACATAAAAGCAGCATATTGCAGCATGTCACAGTACAAATAAGGAGCCACTGAACAGAGCGGAAACAGGCAGTGGCCAAACGTCCTAGCAGGAGGGCAGGGAAGGTCCAGAAAGAGTCAGAGAGGCTCAGGCATGAGTTTGGGTTGATTCTTATTACAACTGGTCAGAGGAAACCGAAGTTCAGATCTCCCATGGCTGCAGTGGAAATTCACAGCAAAGAGAACCTTCGGTCACTTGTCACCAGGAGGTCGAGCAAGGAGGGAGGGCTGAGGCTTAGGCAGCGACCCAGACCCCGGCCGACATCTCTGCACCAGCTCTGAGCCCGTCATGAAGAGGGGGAGGGAAAAGGCTGTGTGAGCAAGCCAGCTCCCTGGGGGCTCTGAGCCCGTCATGAAGAGGGGGAGGGAAAAGGCTGTGTGAGCAAGCCAGCTCCCTGGGGGCGATTGGAGCCTCATCTCACGGGGACCTTGGGAGACAGCACAGGACAGCACCTGAGAGCTTTCCCACCTGGGTGGTCAGGGAGCCGGGAGTCACATACGTTCAGCATTTCACCTGCCCATGGCTACCAGCCTCGGATTCATCAACTTGCTGGCCCAGGTTTGCTGTGTGGCTAGAAGTCATGGCATGCAAATGTCAGGTGTGAAAACACCATGAGGAGGGGGCTGCCGATTAGGAATGTTCTCAGTGTCCAGTATTGTGGGAGCTCCATTCCGGAAGGGACAGGGCCAGTTTCCACACACATCACTACTGAAAACAGATGTGAAAAGAGCCCTGAGTACTCAACCAGGGACTGTGGGCATTAGATTCCTAAAAGCAGGTTTCTCCCTGTGCAGCGCAGCAACAGGAAGCGGGAGGCTGGAAAGGACCAATCCCTCTGGGAATGGAGGGGAGCAGACAGACAGTGGGGACCACAGACAGCAGCGAGATGCTGAAACCATTAAGGGTGCCGTGGTCCAAGGTCTGAGTGCACATGGAGGACGGGGTGGGGGGGGGGAAGATGACAGAGGTTTGGATGAAAGACCCTGCAGGACTGGGAGTGATTGATGGGCCGAGTGAAGCGGGGATTCAAGCCTGGTGCTGTCATTAAGAGAGGGGAGCCTGGACTTCAGGGGAAAGGAATGTTGAGTGGAAAGACAGCATTTCAGAGACAGAAAGCAAAAAGGAGTGCTTCTTTCTGTACTTTTTTGTAGACAGATCTTTCTGAGTTCAGCAAAGGGAGTGGGGAGGTAGGGGAAGAGGACCCCACAAACACTTTGTGGTTTGATTTTGCTTTGTTTTTGTTCCCCCTAAATTGGAAGCAGAGAAAACAAAGAGCTGTGATCCAGAAATCACACACGAGCCTGCCAGCTGAATGATTTGACTTCTGTCCACTCCTTTTGTGCACCTTAGTGGAATCATAGAGGGATTGAAAATATTCAAAAACAGGTAACAGGAAGGAAAAGGAAGCACTCATGCTCTGAGAACAGAGTCTGTGATGAAGCCTTGGTTAAAATAGTAGCTTTGGGCTGCGGGGGAGCCTTGTGTGTATAGATGGAGGAGTCCCTGATGCCCTAGCAGGCAGGTGAGATAAGGATATGTGGGTAAAATCCTTTTTCAATCAAAATGCCACAGACAGATTAGGGCCCTGTTCCGGTCGTAGCAGGGAGATAGCTTTGTCATAGCCAGACCCCGGGCCCCAATTTGGATTAGGCCAAAGGGGACTATGAAGGCTTCCCTGGTGGCTCAGTGGTAAAGAATCCGCCTGCCAATGCAGGAGACATGGGTTTGATCCTTGGGTCGGGAAGATTCCCTGGAGAAGGAAATGACAAGCCACTCCAGTATTCTTGCCTGGGAAACCCCATGGACAGAGGAGCCTGGCGGGCTATAGTCTGTGGGGTAGCAAAGAATTGAGCACTACTTAACAACCACACAACAACAAAGGGCACTGTGAGAAGGATGGTTTGGCCCTGCATTGAAGCAGACATGAATTATCTCCCTGGCTTTGACGGAAACACTCTCAGCCACTGGACAAAAGCAAGAGTGTGAGGTCCTCAGGAAGATAATAGAATTCACCTCTAATCCTCCCTTTTGTTGGGGACCTGATACACCATCCAAAGAGACAGAGGGCTTGTCTTACCAAGATAACCAGCTTGGGTGGATTCTCAGGCATATTTTCCAGTGTTCTGTTATCTGCAGTAACTCGAGGTCAATAGAAGCTGATTGCCGAGGGTCATAAATATCCCTGGCCCCAAAGCAAGAGTGCATGTGGGACCTTGATCTCAGACCCAGGGTTGAGTGTTTATCAGTGCTGACTGGACCTCCATGTGAAGGATGCTGGGAGGGCAGAGGTGGCTGGTGTAGGATGAAGGCGGGACTGGAGGATCAGGGGCAGAGTTCAGGAGGGTGGACCCATAGTGAGGAGGCAGCACTTTCAGGACACAGAGGGAAGGAGAGAAAGCAGAGCAGGAGCACCGCAGCTGGGCTGCTGTGAGAGAGAGAGCCTGGCCTCATAAACTGGAACTAAAAGCTCAAGAGCGATTAGGAGGCCTCAGGACTGTTGACTCCAAGCCTGTCCATTTTCTCCAATGCCACAAGGGTATAACCTGGTCACTTGGGGTGAGCCTTACTCTCCTGCAAAAAAAAAAAAAAAAAAAAGGTTGAGTGAGGGTGGGAGAACCCCAGAGCAGTAGTGGAACCTGTGTCCATGTCCATCCTTTCAGGGGTCCTAGGATGACCCAGCTGCCCTCCAGTAGTGACCTTAGTACCCATCTGACCTCATCGCTCCTGTGGAAGGAGAAGTCTACAGGGTCAAAGGCCATGCCTATCCAGAGACCCCATCCCCTGCCACCTCTGGCTCCAGATTCTTCACCCTCGGAATCCCTGTCTGCACGCCCCCTACCCTCGCGCACAGGCTCCCCACGTCCCTCTACCCGAGGGCTGGCTCCGCTTCTGGATATATAGTTAGTACTTTAGTTGCACCAACTACATTAGTACGTCTCCATAGGCTGCAGAGTTTGGGAGGGAATGAGAGATGGACAGGGCTTGGATAGGAAGGAGTACGTCAAGGCTGTATATTGTCCCCCTGCTTATTTAACTTCTATGCAGAGTACATCATGAGAAACACTGGACTGGAAGAAACACAAGCTGGAATCAAGATTGCCGGGAGAAATATCAATAACCTCAGATATGCAGATGACACCACCCTTATGGCAGAAAGTGAAGAGGAACTAAAAAGCCTCTTGATGAAAGTGAAAGAGGAGAGTGAAAAAGTTGGCTTAAAGCTCAACATTCAGAAAATGAAGATCATGGCATCCGGTCCCATCACTTCATGGGAAATAGATGGGGAAACAGTGTCAGACTTTATTTTTTTGGGCTCCAGAATCACTGCAGATGGTGACTGCAGCCATGAAATTAAAAGACACTTACTCCTTGGAAGAAAAGTTAGGACCAACCTAGATAGCATATTCAAAAGCAGAGATATTACTTTGCTGACTAAGGTCCGTCTAGTCAAGGCTATGGTTTTTCCAGTAGTCATGTATGGATGTGAGAGTTGGACTGTGAAGAAGGCTGAGCCCCGAAGCATTGATGCTTTTGAACTGTGGTGTTGGAGAAGACTCTTGAGAGTCCCTTGGACTGCAAGGAGATCCAACCAGTCCATTCTGAAGGGGATCAGCCCTGGGATTTCTTTGGAAGGAATGATGCTAAAGCTGAAACTCCAGTACTTTGGCCACCTCATGCAAAAAGTTGACTCATTGGAAAAGACTCTGATGCTGGGAGGGATTGGGGGCAGGAGGAGAAGGGGACGACAGAGGATGAGATGGCTGGATGGCATCACCGGCTCGATGGACGTGAGTCTCAGTGAACTCCAGGAGTTGGTGATGGACAGGGAGGCCTGGCGTGCTGTGATTCATGAGGTCACAAAGAGTTGGACACGACTGAGCGACTGAACTGAACTGAACTGAACTGGATAGGAGGGCTAGGTTGTCCACTGAGCCATCCCAGGGAAAAGTAGGGTGACAAGCCGGGGAGGTAGGTTCAGGATAGCCCCATGTCCTCACAGTCAACACAGAACCCTGAGGAGTCTGAAAAATTTTAAATCGTAGCCAGGCTTTCCAAGTCCTTACACAGTCCGTCTGCCATGGTAGGAGGATAGAACACATTTTAACAATTCGTCTTGTCGTTTTGACGTTTAACTTAAAAAAATTCAGACACAAAGTATGAGTCTCCGTTTGTCCTCTCGTCCCAGGTTCTGAAATGACTGGTGTCCACCCAGCACCCGCTTGGAGGAATGAGAGCCCAGGCAAGGCAATGGCACGCCGTCTGCACTGACCACTCAGACGCTCCGTCCATGGGTCCATTGACCTCAGTGCCTCTGCTCTTCCTTTCCCAGAGGTCTGAGCCCAAGGCTGTCATTGTGACCCAAAGCTCTCTCCCTCTGACGTGTGTCCTCTCACGCAAACACTCCGGATGAGAAAGGGTGATCCAGCTATGCCTTCCGCCCATCCCCCTGCTCTGCATGCTCACTGCGCCTGCCTGCCTGGCCTCCCTGCCCTCACATCGGTCAGACACTGTCCAAGAGGAAAGGAAGGGGTAGACCTTTGAGAGGAAACCTCTAAGCTTCAAACAGAGCCTTCAGAAACTCTGTGGTAGTTGTAGCCTGTGCCAAACCCAGTCATACTGAATGTGAAGCTGGATTTGTGAAATGCCCCAATTGTATGTGCTTATCTCTCCCAGCAAAACTGCAGAAGTGCCTGGCCAGCTGAGAGAGAGACTTTTAAACATGCCTGAACTTCAGAGGCACAATTTCAAACAAAAACCATCTTTTTGATGATGGCAGCAGACATCCCTGAGAACCTTACTGAGCTCTGTTTCCAGACTCTGGTTTCCATGACTCTTAGCCAACATAAAATATTAAAATTATTTTGGAGAGCAACTGTTTCTTTGTATATGTGTCTCCCTTGATAACACCGATTCTGACTGTGAGATAGAATTAAATACATTGTTCATAGGGCACTTACTCTGTGTAGAAGTGTTCCATTACTTTGGTACTGGATGGTATGCTTCCACTCAGCACCCCACATGGAGTGTGCAAAATCAGGAGGATATTTCCAGAGAAAGCTTAGCTATCCTCCAGCCCACTTCCTAAGAGCAAGGATGGGAATTTTAAGGGTCTAATCCCCATAACACATGATCCGGGTACATGCACAGACATGCAGAGAAGCCGACTTTCTCAGTCAGTTTTCTTTTATTGGGTGTTTGGCAGCTTTCTGTGGATTTCTTTTGCTTTGTGGTCTCCAGCGAAGCTGTGCTGGCTTGAACACATACCTGGAGGCCTCTCAAGGATTGTAATTTGTGCAGAAATGAAAGATCTGAGAAGTATGAGTAGCTGAGGATGTGGAGACAACAGCAGGTCTGTACGTTATAGAGAAAGGAGAGGCTTTCAGATCATGTACTTTGAAAGAGAGATCCAGCCACAAAGAACACATGGACCCCATAAACCAACACCTTGTATTTCAGGGCCATGTAAAGAGCATTTCGTCCAGCATGCATGGGTCACCCGTGCATGTTCCTGGCATCCGAACTTTCTGTGTTGTTCCTGAGGCTGTGTTCTTCATGAATTCTTATTCTTGGATGAAGCCATTCCCTAAAAACCCTTCCTTCCAGACTCCATGATGTCTCTGTAAAATCTCACACGCATTTATCAAGCACTTAAGTGCCAGGCGCCATGAAAGGTCCTGGAGAGACCACTGTGAGTAAGGCATGTGGATCCCCAGCATCCAGTTGGGTAAAGGAAGCTCTTTTCCTTCTCTCCACCCTCTAAGGATGTGAAACCTTCTGAGTTGAAAATAGCAGACTGAGTGTATGGCTTCTTTGAGTGTTCTTGATGCTACTGCTTAACTTGGTGAAGATAATAACCAGAAATAGTTCGTGTCTTAGTAGGAACAAATAATGTGGTTTCTTGGATAAAGCACTGGTTTCCGTCTGGGAACCTTATTTCTTACTTTTGCTGTCCTGTATGACTTCCATGTCTGAAGAATTGATTGAAAGCAGCCTCTTCAGATGGTGAATGGGTGAAGCTGGTGCAGTGGGAGCTGGAGTCAGTTTGCTCTGCTCACTAGAGTTGACTTAAATTTTCATGAATTCTGCAAGCTCACTGATATCATGTTGGTAATTTGAAATTGGCCATAATAAGTGAAAGAGGGGAATGAGAAAGTTGACATAAAACTCAACATTCAAAAAACTAAGATCATGGCATCCAGTCCCATCACTTCATGGCAAATAGATGGAGAAACAGTGGAAACAGTAACAGGCTTCATTTTGTTGGGCTCCAAAATCACGGCAGATGGTAACTGCAGCCATGAAATTAAAAGATGCTTGCTCCTTGGAAGAAAAGCATTAACCAACCTCAGTTCAGTTCAGTTCAGTCACTCAGTCGTGTCTGACCGATTCTTTGCAACCCCATGGACTGCGGCACATCAGGCTTCCCTGTCCATTGCCAGCTCCCAGAGCTTACTCAAACTCATGTCCATTGAGTCAGTGATTCCCTCCAACCATCTCATCCCCTTCTCCTACTGCTTTCAATCTTTCCCAGCATCAGGGTATTTTCCAGTGAGTGGCCAAAGAATTGGAGTTTCAGCTTTAGCATCAGTCCTTCCAATGAATATTCAGGACTGATTTCCTTTAGGATGGACTGGTTGGATCTCTTTGCAGTCCAAGGGACTCTCAAGAGTCTTCTCCAACACCACAGTTCAAAATTATCAATTATTCGGGACTTAGCATTCTTTATAGTCCAACTCTCACATCCATACATGACTACTGGAAAAACCATAGCTTTGACTCGACGGACCTTTGTTGGCAAACTCATGTCTCTGCCTTTTATGCTGTCTAGGTTGATCATAACATTTTTTCCAAGGAGCAAGTGTCTTAATTTCAGGGCTGCAGTCACCATCTGCAGTGATTTTGGAGCCAAAAAAAAAAAAAAATCTGTCACTGTTTCCATTGTTTCCCCATATATTGGTCATGAAGTGATGGGACATGATCTTAGTCTTCTCAATGTTGAGTTTTAAGCCAACTTTTTCACTCTCTTCTTTCACTTTCATCAAGAGGCTCTTTAGTTCTTCTTCGAATTCTGCCATAAGGGTGATGTCGTCTGCATATCTGAGGTTATTGATATTTCTCCCGGCAATCTTGATTCCAGCTTGTGCTTCCTCCAGCCCAGCGTTTCTCATGATGTACTCTGCATATAAGTTAAATAAGCAGGGTGACAATATACAGCCTTGATGTACTCCTTTCCCGATTTGGAGTCAGTCTGTTATTCCATGTCCAGTTCTAACTGTTGCTTCCTGACCTGCATATGTATTTCTCAGGAGGCAGGTCAGGTGGTCTGGTATTCTCTCTCTCAGAAATTTCCACAGTTTTTTGTGATCCGCACAGTCAAAGGCATTGGCATAGTCAATAAAGAAGTAGATGTTTTTTCTGGAACTCTTGCTTTGTTGATATCCAACAGATGTTGGCAATTTGATCTCTGGTTCATCTGCCTTTTCTAAATCCAGCTTGAACATCTGGAATTTCACAGTTCCCGTACTGTTGAAGCCTGGCTTGGAGAATCAAATTCCTTACGATTATACAGTGGAAGTGAGAAATAGATTCAGGGGATTAGATCTGATAGACATAGTACCTGAAGAACTATGGATGGAGGTTCATGACATTGTACAGAAGGCAGGGATCAAGACTGTCCCCAAGAAAAAGAAATGCAAAAAGGCAAAATGGTTGTCTGAGAAGGACTTACAAATAGATGTGAAAAGAAAAGAAGCGAAAAGCAAAGGAGAAAAGGAAAGGTATACCCAATTGAATGCAGAGTTCCAAAGAATAGCAAGGAGAGATAAGAAAGCCTTCCTCAGTGATCAATGCAAAGAAATAGAGGAAAACAATAGAATGGGAAAGACTAGAGATCTCTTCAAGAAAATTGTAGATACCAAGGGAACATTTCATGCAAAGATGGGCTCAATAAAGGACAGATGGTATGGACCTAACAGAAGCAGAAGATATTAAGAAGAGGTGGCAAGAATACACAGAGGATCTACACAAAAAAGATCTTCATGACCCAGATAATCACGATGGTGTGATCACTTACCTAGAGCCAGACATCCTAGAATGTGAAGTCAAGTGGGCGTTAGGAAGCATCACTACAAACAAAGCTAATGGAGGTGATGGAATTGCAGCTGAGCCATTTCAAATCCTAAAAGATGATGCTGTGAAAATGCTGCACTCAATATGCCAGCAAATTTGGAAAACTCAGCAGTGGCCATAGGACTGGAAAAGGTCAGTTTTCGTTTCAATCCCAAAGAAAGGCAATGCCAAAGAATGCTCAAACTACCGCACAATTGCACTCATCTCACATGCTAGCAAAGTAATGACCAACCTAGACAACATATTAAAAAGCAAAGACATCACTTTGCTGACAAAATTCTGTGCAGTCAAATGTATGGTTTTTCCAGTGGTCATGCATGGATGTGAGAGTTGGGCCATAAAGAAAACTTAGCACTGAAGAATTGATGCTTTTGAGCTGTGGTGTTGGAGAAGGCTCTTGAGAGTCCCTTGGACTGCAAGGAGATCCAACCAGTCCATCATAAAGGAAATCAGCCCTGAATATTCATTAGAAGGACTGATGCTGAAGCTGAAACTGCAATACTTTGGCCACCTGATGGGAAAAACTGACTCACTGGAAAAGACCCTGATGCTGGGAAAGATTGAAGGCGGGAGGAGAAGGGGATGACAGAGGATGAGATGGTTGGATGGCATCACTGACTCAATGGACATGAGTTTGAACAAGCTCCAGGAGTTGGTGATGGACAGGGAAGCCTGGTGTGCTGTGCTCCACAGGGTCGCAAAGAGTTGGACTGAACTGAACTGATAGAGTATTTCCCCTTCAAAGTAGGCAAATGCTAAATCTTGGAGGCTTTAATCCCCAGAAAGTCAGTTGTTGAATATTTTCCAGCATATCACTGATTAAAGGGAAAGATAAATATTCTAATGATGAAGTAGAAAGTGTGGAAAGACTTGCACCTTTGGAATGCGGATAGAAGAGGTGGAAATGTGCCTTTTGATTGTCTTCCTCACCCCTCAGTTGAAGCATCTTACTTCGGTCGGTCCAAAGGCCTCTGTTCCTTGTATTCATCTAGGATACCCCTACCAGAGGTGACATCCGCAAGTTCTGTCCTGGCTTGATGGGGCTTTTTCTTTATCAGTATGTATTTTATTCCAACGTCTTGGTGTTTTTTTTTTAATTCAAGTATAGTTGATTTACAATGTTGTGTTAGTTTCAGGTGTACAGCAAAGTGATTCAGCTATATTCTTCTTCAGATTCTTTTCCATTATAGGTCATTACAATATACTGAATATAGTTCCCTGTGCTATACAGTTCAGTTCAGTTCAGTTCAGTCGCTCAGTCGTATCCGACTCTTTGTGACCTCGTGAATTGCAGCATGCCAGGCCTCCCTGTCCATCACCAACTCCCGGAGTTCACCCAAACCCATGTCCATCGAGTCAGTGATGCCATCCAGCCATCTCATCCTCTGTTGTCCCCTTCTTCTCCTGCCCCCAATCCCTCCCAGCATCAGGGTCTTTTCCAGTGAGTCAACTCTTTGCATGAGGTGGCCAAAGTACTGGAGTTTCAGCCTCAGCATCAGTCCCTCAGTAGGTTCTCCTTGTTGGTTATTATTGGTTATCTGTTTTACATATAGTAGGGTATAACTGTCAAGCCACAGATAATTTGTGAATTTATTCCTCCCCTGCTTCCTCTTTGATAACCATAAGTTTGTTTTCTGTGTCTGTGAGTCTGTTTGTTTTGGAAATAAGTTCATTGTATCATATTTTAGATTCCATGTATAAAAGATATCATATGATATTTGTCTTTCCCTGGCTTACTTCACTTACTGTGATGATCTGATGATGTGAGATGATCAACATCCATGTTACTTCAAGTGGCATTATTTCATTCTTTTTTGCGGCTGAGTAGTATTCCATTGTATTAATATCTATAGCCTATCTTATTGATTCCTCTGTTGATGAACATTTAGGTTTCTTCCAAGTCTTGGCTTTTGTAAATAGTACTGCAATGAACATTGGGGTGCATGTATTTTTTAAAATTAGAGAGTTTTTGTCTTGTCCAGATACATGCCCAGGAGTGGGATTACTGGGTCATATGGTAACTGGGTTTTCAGTTTTTAAGGAACCTCCACACTGTTGTCCACAGTGGCTGTGCCAATTTACATCCCCACCAGCAGTGTAGGAGGATGACAGCTCTCTGTGGCAGAGAAGCAAGACACCCACACTTTAGGCAAAATGTCCTGGTTTGAGTTACCAGGTGTAGGCGACACTGTTTAGTCCTTCCCGTCTCCTTTGGGTACTAAGTGTTTCCATGCACATTGGCCTGATTTCCAACTGCCAGCTTTGCCCAAAGGCTCTCTTTGGCTCAGAGAGTCCAATCTGCCCACACCAGGGGTATGTGGGAGCAGCTGGTGACCCAAGGCCCCTTAGGGGTGGCTTCCCACCATTACCTGGGGGGAGTTGAATGAATATTCCAGCTCCCTGGCCCCTCAGTTTGGGACCCAAGGCCAGCCTACACTGGCTTTCAGAGCTCCCAACCCTGGAGGGCTGCAGTCCATTTGCCCCTGGCTGCTTGCTTGATGCTGCCCTTTGTACTGGCTGCCCTTCCTCTCCTTGACCAGTGCAGCATGAACCCACCTCTAATAAACCACTTGGATGTGAATTCTTGACTGGGGGTCTCTGGAGACAGTTTACTCAATGTTTTTTAAAAAGTGTGTTACTTCATCTATTGTATTTTCAGTGTGGACTCCATCCAGGTCCTGCCAGGTTATAAACCTTCAGTTAAAATGAACCACCAGTGTAGACACTTCTGGGGCTTCCCAGGTGGCAAAGTGGTAAAAAATCCGCCTGCTAGTGCAGAAGATGGTGCAAGAGACATGGTTTCCATCCCTGGGTCGGGAAGATCCCCTGGAGAAGGAAATGGCAACCCACTCCAGTGTTCTCACCTGGAAATCCCACGGACAGAGGAGCCTGGCGGGCCACAGTCCATGGGGTCAAAAGAGTCAGACACGAATGGGCGCGCATGCGCACACACACACACTCACACACACGCACACACACACACACCCCATTGTGGCCAGAGCACTTCGGGAAGGAGAGCTCTAAACTCAGGTGCTCACATGTAGACAGCAAACCCGAGGGAGGCCTGGAGGGTGTGACTTCCCTCCATGGTGTCCTCTGGGTTCAGGGCCGATGTGGCTTATGGGGCTTCTTCACTTACTTGTGGTCATTGCACATGTGTGCTGGCTATGACCACTGACTTCGTGGCGCTTTTCAAGTGTTAGGAGCTTAAAAGACACATGATTCTGAGAATGACCTTGGGGGCTACCCCTCTCCCTTCTTAGCCCTATTCCAGGCAGCAGCCCCGAGGCCCGAGGAGCATCACTCAGAAGGGACAGGGAGAAGGAGGCAGGCAGTAACTCTTGGATGGCCCGAGGGGTCAGATGAGGGCAGCAGGTGGGGGGTGAAGGAGCAGTTTCCCGTCGGTGGGGAGGAGGAGCTTTTAACAGCCAAGCTGCCATCCTGTGTCCAGGGCACATTCACTGCCCTTGGTGGAGGCGTCCACACCTGCTTTGTAGGCATCAGCAAAGCTTCTGCAGCATCTCTGTGAGACCCCCTGTTTTCCAAGGGGAAGGCCCTCCCCTGGAATTGGTTACAGGACAACCCTGTGAGTGGCTGAAATGCACAGTCTCACTGTGAACACCTTCCTAAAAAAATGAGAAAGATTATTTTTATTCTCCTCGGTTATTCTTGTAAAAGTCAAGACACAGAGCATTGTTTCTAATTCTCTTTAAAAACAGTTACTAAGAGCCTGGGAATACAGTTCTTCTCTTCTGGTTTCTTCCCGTAAATTAGTTTCTCTTTTCAACAAAAGATGTTTATGATCTTCAAAATGCTTTAAAGAGTTTGACGACTAAGAGAAAAAAATCAGTGCTGGGCAGGGAGACAAGATGCTCAAAAAACAAATTTTAAATTTAAATAACTTGAATCGTCCAGCCAGGGGCTGAAATAGAGATTTTTCTATCCAACTTGTAAAATCCTTGGTCATACAAAGATAATTACGGAAATATTCAGAGACCTTCCCAGGACCCAGACACAGACCCGCCCCACTGGCTCTTACCTCTTGGTAAAGACAAAAAACGTTCACAAGAGGGAGGACCTGCCTTCGTTGGAGCCGCTTAAGGAACCGGGCAGAAAGTGACATGCCTGTCCCAGGACCGGCCTCGACCTGACAGGTCCCCGGGGGGGTGAGTCACTTTCTTCTACTTCAGTTCGTTTGGCTGTAAAATGATTATAATAATGAGAGCTTGTTTACCAAGAGCCGAAGTCCACTTTGCCTCCCTTCATTCAGCTGCTAGAAGGAAGAAGGAAGACGGGAGTGATTAGAAAGCTTTCAGGGCCGACTTGCACAGCAGCAGGCGATGAGAAACCCATGACTCCAAGAAGCTGAGTCTTTTAAACCAGACTTGTGAGTGGAGGTTGCCAGAGTCAGTATTACTGCTGCCGCTTCAGGGGTTCAAACTTGTACCTGAGGCGAACGGAATAGAACGGTAGAGCCTGGCTAAATAAATCGGGGAGAGGGGGTGGCTGGGGTCTGTCTCAGATGCAGCCTCTCTTGCCAAGATCTGGCAAGCTGGAATTTTAAGCAACAGCTGGAAACTTGCCAGTGACTTGGCTCCATGGCTTGGTGAACTGGAGCCCGAGTGCCGGGTGTTCCAGCCCTGTCGGCCAGCCCTGCAGCCCAAGGTCAGGTGGTGGTACCCCAGCACCGTCCTCAGCGGCTGCCAGTGGAAAGGGCTGGAAGGCCAGCCGGGAGCAGTCCTGCTCAGCACGGTCCACACCACCTGGAGCCCGATCGGACGGCACAGTGAGTCCTGGACACTGAAATCCCAGGACAGACTTCACCTCGGCACTTGCTCTTGGGGCCACATGGAAGCCATTGCCAGGCTTCCTCCAAAGTGGCCGAGCCTGGCATAGGGGAAGAGTTGGGAATACTCGCTTCCTGCCTTTGTCCTGTAGTTGAACCACAGCGCCGGCTCTGTTTACATTCTTTCAGTGCTGTTATTGAAAGGGCTTGGCTGAAAAGTGTTCGCAGTGTCCTTCAGTTCCGTTCGGGTTTCTCTCTCTCTCTAGTGCTCAGCTAGCAACTGGAAAGATCCACTGGACACGCTGGGCTCCTTTCTGGAGACTCTGCTCCACTGTTCAGGGAAACCAGGAAAGGAGCAAGCTTCCACTGTGTAAGTCTGGAGGAATTTGACAGCCTCTCTAACTACCGTACCTTTTGTGTTTGTTGGTTCAGTCTGTCTGTGTACTGGGGTGGTTTTAGGATGAGACTGTTGCTGTAACTCCAGGCTAGGTGAGGGATCAGGTGAGAACCACAAGTGGAAAGAGAGTCTCCTTATCAGTTGTATTGGATTTCTGTCCATGTTGAGTTGGGGTGTCAGAGGCTATGATTTGGGAAGGAAACTGCTGCTCCAATAGGGAAGACCTGACACCCAAACTTCTTCCCGACCCACGAGAGCTTTAAGAATTCGAATAATGTGGATTTCATTCTCTGCAAAGGACCTGCTGTGGCCCTTGGCAGCCTGTCTTTGTCACCTGCTCTCATAGCCTTTTGAAGAAGCAGACATGGAACCTGCATCCTTCAGAAGAAATGTGATGCATCTGCCAATTCCACACAGACTCCAGGCTGGTCGTTTCCTTGAGAACCGCTTGAGGTGGACGTGTTCACGTTCAGTTTTCAGGAAGCTAATTAAGCTAGTAAACTTGAGGAATCCAGACTGCTCAGTGGTTATAGGCAATATCCCCTGCCTGTCCTGGCTCATCAGAAAGGGTTTGTATATGGAAAACTTCTGAACAGAACAAAGGGACTTAGGTCTGGCTGAGGAATGAAGTCTTGGCTCTCAACGTGCCATTCCTTCACTGCTGTGCAATGTCAAATTTCTTGCCGAGAAAGCATCTGGAAGGAAAAGAATTACAGGCATTAGGCTTGGATTCAAGTGTACTTTTTTATTTGTGTGCTTCTTGGTTGAAACAGTCAATCATTTGCCCCTCAAGGTTCCACTGTGGTCGTGGTTCTGCTCCGTGCTCTGAAGACAGCACTGTGTTTTCCTTTTGGGGGCTCTCCAGCCCCTGGACTTTGGTAATTAAGTGCTGAACTTCAAAGGGCCTGGAACTGAGGCTCCGTGCAGCAGCTGAGCCCGTGAACGTGAATCTCAGAGTCAACAGAATTGCCATGGAAAACTCACCAGTCTTCTCAGGAGGCTTTTGGAAGGTTGACCTTCATCCCAGAGGGATTCCGAGTGGAAAGAATCAGAGGGAAGACAGCTCTGAACCTTTAAAGGGACGGAGCCACAGAGATATAACTAGAATAGGTGACAACTCCAGAAGAAGGGGCGGGTCCATGCTTTGTTCTCATTTTCTGAGATGGAAACCATGGGTCATCGCAGCCCCCTGCGGATGTGAAGGAGTGGCAGGTCTTGGGGCGGAAACGTGCCTGTCTCCAGCGGTCATCGCTTCCTAATGCGAGCAGTTCTCTGCAACTCTTCTGTTTTTTGACATGTTTGTGGGCTGCTGCTGCCTCTGTCCCCCCAAAGTTCATGATGAAAGAGCCTCAGCAAACTGGCAGCAGCTCCTGTGTCTTTGGGGCCTTCCCACCCCACCCCTGCCACTGAACCCCTCTAAGATCCCCCAGACACGTTTTCATTTAATGTTTCCTTTATGGTCCTTCTACTGGGCTTGTCGAGGTTAGGGTCAGCTACCTCTGAGAGCCAGAGGGCAGTTTGATCATCGTTCCTGGTGCAGGAGGCTGAATCAGAGGTACTTCCTGAGTGTGCACTGGCCCGGGCGGGGCCCGCTGCCTGTGTACATGTGTGTTTTATTTATAAGTGGACGTGGAAGGCGTTGCAGCCGGGAGACAAGATTATTGGGTTTTGATGCCCCAGTGAGGGCAATTCCAAGCTCAAATAGCTGCAGTTATGATTCAGAACCTGATCATGCCCTTAAACTCCCCTCTGCGTTCCAGTGTCCACCCCGCCTCCTCTTGGGTTATCCTGGAGCTGTTTACATGCTGTTTCTTAACACAAACTGATCTCTGTCAGCAGGCACACAGGATTTCATCTGAAGCTTTGATTTCTTAGGAGAAAAGAGGGATTTCTTCCCGGTGCCCTTGTATTGACCTTGCCTGGGGGAAGAGGGCTGGCAGAGCTGTTAATGACCTCATCCCATTCCTGCAGGATTTTCTGGGACACGCAGGGCCTCACTCTTCCGCTGGCCTCTGTGATCGGCCGCATTAAGTCCGTGAGCTTTGGAGCAGATTATAGTGACATCTAGCATTGTCCCTCTAGGACTTGAGCGTGAGGTCAAGCAAACACACAGAGCAATCATTATGCTATCCGCAGTCCCCGGGAGCCTGAGCCGTCAGCTGGAGGAGCGAGAGGGGGGCAGCGAAGGTGGGGCCGAGTCTGAGCCATGGGCGGCAGGAAATCAGCCTGAAAGGAGATGGAAGGGCTTTGGTGGGAAATAAAACGGCACTCTTGTTGTTGATGGAAAAAGATCTTGGCAGGAGGGTTGTTGTGAGTGTTCTGTGGCTTAGAAAGGAATTTCCTACAGGCTGGACTAACCATCACACATGTCTCTACCTTCAGGAGTCCCCGGCGTGCAGGAGAGCCTCGTCGGGGGGCCATGTCAACTCAGACCATGGGCACCCGCAGTCTGGACAAGCGAGGAAGTTTCTTTAAGGTAAAAGGGAGCCTCGATCGGGGTTGCTGACGGGTGTCTTGCTCCCGGTGCCGGTGCCGGGCACATAGGGAGTTGCAGGACTGGGGAGAGGGGCGGGGGAAGCCTGCTCCCCGAGCCAGCTGTCTGGGGAGCTCGCCTGAGCCCAGCCACAAGCTCCTCCTGGCTTTGGTGGGAGACAGGGGCTTTCGTGAGTCCATGCTTCCGGACAGGCTCAGCACCCGGGCACGGGGCAATGCCACCTGTATGAGACAGGTGAGGCAACCTTCCCTTGTCAACTGCTCACCTGCTCCTTTTTCATTTGGATGGTTTTTGGTGGAAGCTGAGCTCGGCATCTGAGTGTGCTTTACCCTTGGCTTGATTCTGCAAATCATTTAAGCGCTCATTAAAAGAAGAGAAGGACACACAGATCCCTGGGCCTTACCCTAGACCGACTGAATGCTTTTGCTGGTGTATTTTATCAAACACCCCCAGAGGCCTCTTAAGAGAGAACCCAGGCAGCATGATGAAAGCTGGACCACATTTCTACATGCCTGTTGATGTCAGTGGGGGATCTTGCTAGGTTAATGAGATGAGCTTCTCAGTGGGTATTTTATATACTCTTGAGTGTGTGTTTTAAATTAAGACCTGACAATTGTTTCTAATGTACGCGAGGGAATTAATTTTCTTTTTATGGTGTTTGCTTTGCTTCCTCTCACTCACCCTCCAAATAATGCAAACTCATTGTAGAAAATTTGGAAAATGCAGAAAATGTAAAATCAGAGGGACACGGAGGTAAATCGTGCATTTGCAGTGTGTCACAAGCAGCTGTTCAAATACCAGGTCTTTTCCTCAAAGAGGGAATGAAATAGAGGCCTTCTTATTTTGGAGGAAAACTGACTACATTTACTGATTACCCCACCCTGGTGGGTTGTTGATATAGAGTAACTCACATTTAGATGCTTCCTGTTTCCAAGAGAACCAAACCTGATTTCCTGTGTTAGTTCTGGGCTCCAAAATTTTCATCAGAAAAGCCTGTTGGTAAAGCAAAGCCAAGTTCATTCAAGTGACTGTCAGAAAAAGACATGGCCAGAGCCTGGGCCTGTCAATGTCTAGGCAAAGAGGGTTAGGAGGTGTCTTTACAGGGTTTAGACGTCCATGCCCAGGCTCTTTAAGCTGTGCTTTTTCAGACAGAAAATTGACTGGGTTTCAGCAAAGTTTGTGGTCACTTAGTACATAATACAGTTCAGGGTGGGTGGATGCAGCATGTCAAGAGTCTTAAAGGGAGTCTTCGAGAGTAAACCATTGATCAGCAAAGCTGTTTTCCCAGGTGAGCAAACTAGTGTGCCAGGACAGATTGTTTTGTAGGAATTTCCTGCCGTGAACAGCAGATTTATTTATTGGTTTACAATAACTTCCTGGAAGAACTAGTCAAGTCATGTTGACACAGATGGTCTCGATTCTCAGTCCTGACAGTTGAGCTTTGTCAACGTAGCTGTCTTAGTTCACAAACCACTTGGGGGGCACAAGAGGGGCCCCGCAAGTGTCCTATGGACCAGGCGCTAACTCACCAGGCTCCTGACTCATCTCCAGTTCTTGGATTCTGTCTTATGCTGAGATATTCATTTCATCTTGCTGGAAGAGGGTAAACCCAAGCCTCCCTCCCCTGAGACATTGCCTACATCCGCCTCAACGTCGGCTTGTCCGTAATCACCACCCTAGCCTAAGGAAGCAGAGAGTGGCTGAATCTCATGTGGTGTTGAAGTCCAGGTAAAAGGAGAAAACGGAGTCCAAATTGCCTTTGAAAATCCCTAAGGAATTTATTGGACCCAATACTACCTACTGTTAAGTTCAACATAATCAGTTTTTCCTGCTGTCCTGGGGAAAGTCTTTTTTTGTTTTAATGTGTTTTCAGTTGAATAACAGGTAAAGTAGTTAACTTGCTATGTCCTATGAAAGAATCCATCAGACAAGAAGTGATAGACTGAAGGAGGTCTGCTTCTTCTCTCCTGAGTCAAATGCCCTTGAGGAAAATGTGACAAGTGGCCTGAACTATATAACTTGGTATTGTTTCCCCTTCCCCACCACAGAGCTTAAAAATCGTTTTGTCTGTTAGATGCTCCAAGTTGATAGTTACCTTATATTTCTTTTCCTTATATGTCTCCTTTTTTTTATAGACATTGTTATTCTTTACTATAACTATTTTAAATTAGTTATCATGGAATAATAATATCATTTGTTATTATAATATTGAAAGTGAAAGTGTTTGTCAGTCAGTCGTGTTCAGCTCTTTGTGACCCTATGGTCTGTAGCCCGCCAGGCCCCTCTGTCCATGGGATTCTCCAGGCTCTTGCAATCTACTGGAGTAGATTGCCATTCCCTTCTCGAAGAGATCTTCCTGACCCAGGGATTGAACCTGGGTCTTCTGCATTGCAGGCAGATTCTTTATTAGATAAATATTATTAGCTATTATTAATTATTCCATAATTTTTCCATGTGGTAACCTGCAAAGATGGAGTCAGCTGCCCTTTGGACCTTTAATATTGACCCCTTGGAGGTTTGTTGTGAAAATGCCAAGTAGTGTTCAGCTGCTGAAATGAGCTGTCCCTCAGCACAGCCCAGAACCCACTAGCTCTTCCTTTATTCCTCAAGCTTCATTTTGACTCACATTGACCAAGCACCTGTGAACAGCCAGGCTCTGTCCTAGGCACCAGGGAGAGAAAAACCAGAAGCCATCCCAGACTTCACGGAGCTCTGGTACCAAAGCAGGATATTAATCCAATATAATAGTAAACCCATAATAATAATCATAGGAGAAAACAGTGCTTCGTGAAAGAAGTAAAAGGGACTCTGAGGACAGATAACTCGACATGGGTCTCAGAACAGTCTTTCCTAGAAAGTGGTGTCTGACCTAGAGCTGAGGTTGAATCTAGGGATCAGAGTGACTTTCTTGTGCCACTGTCCTTCCACCCTCCACACAGACTCACGATGCCCTACATCTGGGTAGGACCACTTCATAAATGTGAGAATTCACGGTTACATTCTTAACTCCAGCTGAATTCCACACACTCATTATCCCTTTCTTGGTCATCAGGGCTCGCCTGATTTTGTGCAAAGCGTGGATCCTTGAAAGGCAATCACCAGACCTCTTTTTCAGCCTCATCTTCCCTACCCCGTTTGTGCTTTTAAGCTAGAGTTGCTAACTACTAGCAGTGAGCCTCGATTTGTGGCTTTGCCTCTGTCCCGGCTCCTGGAAGTGACTCAGCTAAGTTGCAGGACATGAGGTCCTGGGTAAGGCAGATGGTCTGAACATTCTGAGGTAATTGAGAACACCCTGAGGTTATGGTGCTTGTGGAGTCTCATCCTGGAATCCTGGCCACAGAAATCCAGTGCTGAACAAACACATGGTCCATGGCCCTTCCCAGCATCATTGCTAATGTTCCTCAACCACCTGTGAGAACAGTATCTTCCTGCCCTGAAAGGTCTTACCTGGGGGAGACAGCAAATTTATTTGCACCTACATCAACATGGACACCGATAGCTGTCACTTTGCAAGGCCATGTGGTGTGGAAGAGACTGTATAAGGAAGACATCATCTGGGCTGGGAGAGTTGTTGGTGGTCCTGGCCCAGGGCTGAGCAGCTCCTCGTCGTCTTGGATGCTTCCTTTTGCTGGATCCCTAGCTTCCCCAAGCCACCTCTCCCCTTCCCCATCCAGGCAGCCAGTGCTGGCAGATCCCCCTCAGGTCTTCAAGCTCCACCCCTCCTCCCCTTCCCTGCATCCTCCACCCTACCTAGGGTCTGGTTCTTTCCTTGTGAGTACCGCAGGTGACGCTCAGAATCTGTCTGCACCACCTCTGAATGCAGATGGTTGGTTGGTTGGTTCTTTCCAATGATTCCATCCATCCGTGTTGCCTGCTGGCAGACCCCGGCTCTGTGCTACACCCAGGACCAGATCTGCACTCTTCACCTTGACATTTAAGGACTTTAGATCTCCTCCCAGCTCGTCCTTCACCCATCCTGCCCCTGTGTCCCCTTGGGCCTGCTCCCATAGCCCAAACCTGCTATGTCCTTCCTCTTCCCCACCCTCTGCTTTCTCCCCATCAGGTTCCCAGCTGCCCTTCCAGGCTGGCATCCACCCCCTTTCTCCATTGACAACAGGGGGCTGAGCTGGTGTCCGCCTGGTAGTAGAAATGTCCCATAGACCTAGCCGTGGGCCACAGCCTAGTGCCAGGACATCCCCCTCCATTCATAGTTTGAGCTCTGCCACGAGGGACTCATTCTGTCTTGTGTTACCATGTTTCTGACCCTGAGGGGGATCCTCTTAGAGCAGAGAAGATGCTGGAAGAGAACCAGTGTGACTGCCGCCAGGTACTTGCTTCCAGGCCTGCCTGCCCTCGGCCACCCACATGTTGGTAGGGTTCTGGGTTGCTGCATGGCTGATCCCTCTCCTTCCTTTACTCCTGGGACAGGGGAACGGCTGGTCTTAACTGACCAGGAAGAAAATGTGTTTGACCACAGGGCCCCTGCTGTCCTGTGCCTTCAACCCCTCATTCATCCTGTAGGGAGATGCCCAGAGCCTGGACTCACAAACCATCAGGATGTTCGAGGGCCCAGTTCAGCAGCAGAGGCTCCGTTTGAGAAATCCCATTTTGGTCATTTTGCACAGTTGAGATAGCAGGTGCATGACGTTTGTCTTTCAGAAACAGAAAGCCTGGGGTTGGAGTTCAGACAAGGCTCGGAAGTACTCTCTCGGGCCCCATGAAGGACAGAGGTGTGACTGGCTTTGAAGAAACCTAGTTGCTAAAATCTGACTCTGCAAAGTAGATAAACTGGGGGTGATGATTTGCATCACCCCAACCAACTTTCCTTCATGACTGGTCTCTCCTTGGCATTGAAAATGCTGTTTTGAAATACTGTTTTCAGTACTCTGTTTTGAAAACTTTACAGGCACATTTTCAATAGTCCAGAACCGGCACCCCTGCCCATCTCAGGTCTCAGGGATTCCCAGTATTTGAGTTTTAAGACTTTCCTTTGTGGAAAGTCACGTCTCCAAACGCACCACCTAGGACAAGAAGTCAGTGTGGTGTAACAGTCATCAGAGATGGCGGGGCTACAAAAAGCAATAGATAGCCTGTAGATAGATTCATCAGTACCATCTTTCTAGATTCCATATATGTGCATAAATGTGTGTTAGTCACACAGTCATGTCCGACTCTTCGAGAACCCCATGGACTGTAGCCCTCCAGGCTCCTCTGTCCATGGAATTCTCCAGGCAAAAATACTGGAGTGGGTAGCCTATCCCTTCTGCAGGGGATCCTCCCAACCCAAGGATCGAACCCAGGTCTCCCTGGGTCACATTTCAGGTGAATTCTTTACCAACTGAGCCACCAGGGAAGCCCAAGAATACTGGAGTTGAACTTGGTCAGGAGTTGAACTTGGTCTCTTGCATTGCAGGTAGATTCTTTACCAGCTGAGCTACCAGGGAAGCCCATATGTATTAATATACAATATTTATCTTTCCTTTCAGATTTAATTCCCTTTGTATAACAGGCATATGTTGATATATGGCAGAAACCATCACAATACTGTAAAGTAATTATCCTCCAATTAAAAAAAAAGTTTTCAAGAAAAGGAATGGATGGAATCCCAAATCACATTTTAGTAGTTTCATGGATCAAATCCCTACATGGATATGTGGGTGCTTAAAAGTCACAGATGTGAGCATTTGTCTCCCAATGTGTCCCCTGGATGGTGGACTTCTGTCCCCTGACTCTGACCAGGAAAGGATTAAGTGCTTTGCAGTAGAAACAAAATAGTGATTAGAGATTTGGTCAGAGCAATTGACACATGGCTAGTTAGTCTTCATGATATTGTAAAGCAAAGCTGACATTAGTATTCAGTGTGTCTTGTCTTTGCTTTAGAGGCTCACATCTGGAGAGACCTTAGAGCAGTGCTGTCTCCATAGAAATACATAGTAAATTGCAGATGTCATTTTAAATGTTCAAGCAGCCACATTAAGAAAGAATAAAATTGAGTTTAATATTTTATCTAACAGTATATCTAAAATATTGTCATGTCAGCATGTCATCAAGATAAAGTTATTAATCAGATATTTTACATTTTTATTGGTACCATGCCTTTGAAGCCCAGTGTGTGTTTTATACCGTGTGTCTTGATACCGGCTATCAGCATTATAAGGGCTGTGGAGCCCATGTGGCTGGTGGCTAAGTATTGGAGAGTGAAGGCTTGCATTTTGTCTAGTGTAAACCTCCTCCTTTCACAGAGGAGAAAACTGAGGTCCAGGGAGGCTGAAGCCCCAGGGGCTGGTTGTTGGTCCACAGCAGGGGTGGGAATGGGACTCAGCCTGAGTTTCTCATGTGCCCCCCTTCCCCACCCCAACCCTGTGTAGACCTCCTGAGGCTTCTGCTCTGGTCCCTTCAACCCTTCTCCACTGAGATCCCCCAGGAAACTCCATCTGGAGAGGTCGTGGGGACAGTGTCCTCTCTCTGGAGGACTTATCCCTTTTTTTGGACACACAAGCATATTTTTCACTGTCTGCTCCAAATGCCTCCAGGACACAGATCAGTGTCCTCTCCCTCCCCAGGCATGACTTTCTAGGAATGCCTCAAACATTTTGGACAGCATTTCCCGTTCATGTTTTCAAAACGCAGTGGACGTCATGGTTTTATAGCATCACTTTCCCAGCACGCTTTGGCCATCCCTTTCTGATATTAAATGTAGCCTGGTTGGGCCTCAGCACAGACTCACTTGCTCCAGGGAACATTGCCTTTTGAACATCAGGAAGGAAAAAGATTCTCCCAGTCCCCCTCAACCACATCATCTCTGCAAGCTTCCTTGTAACTCTGAGTTTTCATAACTAGGGGGGTACCCAGGAGGAAGGTGTAGGTTTGAAGGACTCTTGTTTCATTGTATGATTTTCAAAAAGTTAAATCATGCAATATAAAATGAACATCTTTTGGAGCTTTATGCAAACCATGCATGAATCTAGGAGGCCAATATAAAGCTGGTTCATAGAATACCTGGACAAATGATATATTTGTAGTTGACTTAAAAAATCATTCTGGGAATTAATTCCCTGGCGGTTCAGTGCCCTGGACTCTGTGCTTCCACTGCAGGGGGCACCAGTTTGATCCCTGGTTAAGGAACTAAGATCCCACATGCCACCTAGTGTGGCCAAAGGAAAAAAAAAAGTCATTTTGTAATAAGTTTGCTAACTTAAAGTCAAAATGGGTGATAGTCCTACAGGGCAATACAGCTGTAACCTTTGGGATAATCTTTTCTCTTCTTTGAACAGAAATCTCCAGGCAGACATGTAACTTCACAATGCCTGAGCCCTTCATTAACAGCACAGAGCAAAGTCAAATACAGATGCAACCCTGAGATAGCTAGTGTTTAGGTGACCTAGTGAAACAGTGCCAGAACATGAGAGGATGTACTCAAAGCAAAGGAGTCTTCCGCCTCGAAACTTCAACCCTTTCTAATAAACAACCCTTGGGTGACAGAGGAATTATAAACTAGAATTTTAGGAGTAGCTTCTTGCCATTAACTTATGGGATACCAGGAGCCCACTGTCCCAGATAGAAAGCTGCCAATGAAGGAACTAGTGTGGGATGGAGTCTTCTTTCTCCTTTGCCTTACTATCTAAAAAGGAGCATGGCCTGTCCAAAAATACCTCCCCCACCTTCCTGTAACACCAGCTGGAGGTTCCCCTGAGTTAGCACATCCTGACAGAATGTCAAATGACGTCATCAGTCATTCACAACTTAGTAAAAATGAGGACTTTCTGAACTGTTAGCTGAGATCAGCCCAGAGAGGAAACTTGAGTTTATGAATGTTGAGGAGAAGGGATGGAAAAAGGCAACTTAGGATCTCTGAGGGGAGGACAGGACTCAGGGACCCACGGTCGGTGGGCTGAGCAAGCAGGGCACCAGTCACCCAGAGTGAGGAGGGCCTCAGGAAGTAGTCAGTGCAGAGGCTGTATGGTTCCACATCGTCTTTCACTGCTCAGAGAAACCATTTCTCTCCTCACAGCTCTTCTGACACCAAATGTGTGGGCTTTTCGTACACCGACCACTTCAGTTCTCTGTGAACACCAGCAGATGTCCTCCTACAGGTTAGCTCAATTCTAACACTACCCAGAGTCTAACACTGCACAGACCTCCCAGGTTAGGGACTCAGTCCCGCAGGACTGCTCCCCACTTTAGATGCCATCACAAGTAGGGGGTTTCCTGGTCATCACCCACACTCTTTCCAGCTTGTACTTAAGTTTAGTATAGGGGACTTCAGAGATATTGTGGGTTCCATTCCAGAACACAACAGTAAAGCAGATACCACCCCAATATTTTGGTTTCCCAAAGCATGTAAAAGCCATGTTTACGATATCCCATAGTCTTATTAAGGGGCTTTCCTGGTGGCTCAGTGGTAAAGAATCTGCCTGTCAATGCAGGAGATGCAGGTTCGATCCTGGGTGGGGAGGATACCCGGGAGAAGGAAATGGCAACCTACTCCAATACTCTTGCCTGGAAAATCCCCCAGACAGAGGAGCCTGGTGGGCTACAGTCCATGGGGTCGCAAAAGAGTCAGACTCCACTTAGTGCCTGAACAGCAACATAGTCTATTAAGTATGCAGTAACATTATGACTAAAAAAAATGTACACGTTTTAATTTAAAAATACTTTATTGCTAAATTTTGCTACCATCTGAAGCTTCACCAAGTCATTATCATTTGGTTGTAGTGACATCGAAGATCACCTATCACAGATCACCATCACAAATACCGTAGTAGTAAGAAAGTGTGAAATTTTGTGAGAATTATCAAAATGTGACCCAGAGACACAAAGTGAGCAAATGGTATTAGAAAAATGGCCCATAGCCTTGCTTGATGTGGGTTTGCCACAGACTTTCAGTTTGTAAAAAAAAATGCCGTATCTGGGGAGCAGAGTGCCATAAAGCAAGGGTTTATCTTCCTGTAATTTGCTACAGTGGTCACGGAGCTCCAGGAAACACTGTTTACTGTTAGCAGTGTGTTATGAAGGATGCAATTGAACAGCCAGGGCAAGCTGTTGAAGGGGCCGCCGCACAGGAGTTTGGGTGTGTCCCTGGAAGTTTGGATGTGTCACACTCTAGCCTCTCCCACCAGCGCTCTCTAAACCCCTCCACATAGAGCTTTTACGGAGGTCACTGTGCTGTGTGTGTGTGTGTGCACGCGCGTGTGTGTGTGTGTGTGTGCTTAGTCGCTCAGTAGTATCCAACTCTTTGCGACCCCATGGACTGTAGCCCACCAGACTCCTCTGTCCATGGGATTTTTTCAGGCAAGAATACAACAGAGTGGTTTGTCATTTCCTTCTCCAGAGGATCTTCCTGACCCAAGGATTGAATCCGAGTCTCCTGTGTCTCCTATACTGCAGGCAGATTCTTTACCCACTGAGCCACTGGGGAAGCCGTGTTGTGTTGGCATGTTGATTAAATCATTGACCATTGGTCGCTGGCTCAGCCCCCAGCCCCTGTTCATGGTGGTGGGATGGGGATGGGGCTGAAAATACCAACCCTCTAGTCATATGCCTGGTCCCCCTGGCAATCAGAGCATCCTGAAGCCTTCCAGGGGCTTCTAGCCACCAGGTATCTGTGACTTAAACTCAGGCCCAATAGAAGGAGGTTTGCAGTGAGTAACTAAAGACACTCCCATTCCCTCTGCCTCTCAGGAGATCCTGAGAGTTTGGATCAAAGACCACAGATTCCTTATCAGTTCAGTTCAGTTCAGTTGCTCAGTCATGTCTGACTCTTTGTGACCCCATGGACTGCAGCACACCAGGCTTCCCTGTCCATTGCCAACTCCCAGAGTTGACTCAAACTCATGTCCATTGAGTCAGTGATGCCATCCAACCATCTCATCCTCTGTTGTCCCCTTCTCCTCCTGCCTTCAATCTTCCCAGCTTCAGGGTCTTTTCAAATGAGTCAAATGTTCCTTATGATGGCACGTATTCTGACACCATGTACTGTGACATCACATAGTATCCCTATGATGTTACAACAGTGCAGGTAGGACAGGCGTGTTGAGAGCCGGTCTCTGGAGGCAGACAAACCTGGTCGCATCCCAGTTTTGTTACCTGCTTCCCATGTGACTTTGAGCGACTTGCCTCAACTCTCTGGACCTGTTGCCTCATCTGGAAATTGAGGATTAAGGCTCCCTCCCTCCTAAGGCTGCTGCTGCTGCTGCTGCTAAGTCGCGTCAGTCGTGTCTGACTCTGTGCGACCCCATAGACGGCAGCCCACCAGGATCTCCCGTCCCTGGGATTCTCCAGGCAAGAACACGGGAGTGCATTGCCATTTCCTTCTCCAATGCATGAAAGTGAAAAGTGAAAGTGAAGTCCCTCAGCTGTGTCCAACTCTTCTCAACCCCATGGACTGCAGCCTACCAGGCTCCTCCATCCATGGGATTTTCCAGGAAAGAGTACTGGAGTGGGGTGCCATTGCCTTCTTCGCCTCCTACGGCTGCTGTTACACAAATTCAGTGATATTACCCCCAAGCACCTGGAACACATTAAGGTTCAGAGGTTGCAGGGTCCCTGAGCGCCAGGCTCCACACCTGGCTAGCCTGCATCCTGCTGTGAACTTGACTGCTTTGTTTGGGGCACAGGTTTTTTTGTAGAGACTGGCCTCTCCTTTGGGCAGGTGAAGTGTGCTGACTTTGGGTGGTGTTGGAACTGAATTGAATCTTAGGACATCCCCCTAGGGGAAGGTGTTGCCTTCTTGGTTCCATTCTCTTGGCTGTTAAGTAAGGGTCTCCTATGAGGAGGATTTCCTTCCCTGAACAGTCACAGATAAGAATTCCAGTAGGTTCTTGTTAACATGCAGATTCTCACATCCACTAAATCAGAACCTCCAAGGGAGGAAACAGAACCCTTTGCCTTAACAAGGGCTCTGGTGATTCTTGTTTGTGGAGAGACCAGAAGACACTGATGAACTAGGTAGGCCTCTCAAGGTGAGATGCCTGAGTCTGTGTCTTTGTATTTACCTGCATGTTAGGAAGTAATTGACACATGAAATGTGGTCTTCTGATGGACGGGCAGCGTTCTCAGTGGACGAAGTTTGTTACCAAGGCAGCCTTGACCAGTGGTTCTCAATGTGTGGTCCTGGCTCTGGTCTCAGCTTCACCTGGAGACGTCTTAGAAATGCAGGTTCTTGGATTCCAGTGCAGATCTCTGGAATCAGACTCTAGGGGTGGGGCCTTCAAATGATGCAGAGCAGATCTCCATCCCCGCACAGCTTGACTTGCTCGTCAACCTACCCATGTCTCTGTGCCCAGCTGCCCCTCCAGAAATGCCCCCTCTCCTTGCTCTCAAAACACCCCCAAGTCTTCCCATCACTTCTGGTTCCCTCTGTCCTGCCCTCCACCTTCTCATCTTTATTGTGCATATCATCTTAGCCCATCTGGAGCCATGGACTTTGTGTTTTCCACCTCTGCACCGTCTTGGAATCAGTCTTGAAAACACTGGGCTTCAGCCAGCTGCCCACTGCCACTTTAGGGAGGTTGCGAGGTCTTGGTGTATGTCTGTTGCTCAGGCCTGCCCCAGAGTCTTTGAAATAGCTCCTCTACCTGAACTCTGCAGAGTAGACTGGAGGGGGCCACCCAGGGACCCGGACAGTCACTCTGGGCCGAGTTAGCCAGCTGTCACCTTCAAGTCAGAGCCGGCTGGCACCTGTGTTTGTGGCGGGGACATGGCCACGCCTGTTCATTGAAGTGTTGTCAATGCATGGGCTCAGTAGTCGCAGCACGTGGGCAAAACCTAAAGAATTGTGCCCCACCACCATTTGTGTGTAATTTTAAATAATTTTTTATTTTTCCTCTGTGACACAGAAGTTAACTTTGAATGATGAAATTAAATTGATGATGGAATTAAATTTAATGATGAAATTAAAATGCTTCCCTCCTAGAAACTTTTCACAACTGAGTGCTGGGCTCCACAGTCCCACCCAGAACCAGCCAGGGCTCTTATTGGCCGCAGAGGGGCTGGGCACCTCCTCTAGGCTAGTTCCCATTCATCCTCCCCCACCTCAACTAAGTGATTATTGCCCCTTTTACAGATGAGAAGACTGAGGCTCAGGGAGCTTATGGTCTCCCTCCCAGGCCACCCAGGGGGCAGGAGTTCAAACTGGCCTTCCAGCCAGGGTTGTGTGGTTCTGGGGCTTATCAGGGAGCTTGGCAGGTCTTCCTGGTGACCACTGAGCCTTGGCTCCCCAGGGGGTGAAGTGTTAGCCCCGGGGGCTGGGTGTGGTTGAGCGCCTGGGGAACAAGACACAACCAGGCCTCAGAGCCCAGCGGCTGTGCAGGAAGAGGTGTGTGGGCCTTGCTTCCTCTGACTAGGCCGAGGGTGCTTGGACAAAGATTTTGAGAACAAGGAACTTTCCAAAGCCTGAACTTTCCAAAGCAGAGATTTCCCAACAAGAAGAATGTGCAAAGTAAGCTCTGGAGATGAGCTGGGAGAAAGAGGGAAGTGACTGCTGGCAGTCTAGTTTTCATTCTTAAGTATGTTGCGCCCCCCGACCCCAACCCCACCCAGGAGTCAGGAGTGAGGGGTTTGACTGATATCATTTCAAATTTACGGCAGAGTTGTAAGGATGGTACAAAGGATTCCTAGTGTACCGACATATATGTGCATGTTATATAATATCACATATTCATATGATACAATTTCACATTTCCTTAGAAAGTTGAAAGAAGAGTTCAAGAGACTTCTGTATACCTACAGAAGTCATCTGGCCATAAGCAGATGTCTCATCTCAACCAAAATGCTCAGACCCCAAACCAGGCGAGAGCTTTGGGGCATTTTTCGTGGGCACAAAAGGAAGGCATGTGGGCTAGGACCCAGCTGTCCAGCTCTGGCCCCAGCCTCGGGCCTGCAGGTGGATACTCGTGTCGTAAGGCCAGCTCTTCCCTCCTGGGGGATCTTGGTTCGGCCCCCTGGTTCCAGGAGTCTGTCCAGCACTGGGAAGATTCCAGGCCTCCTAGGCTGGACTGGTCACTCCTGACTATCTTGGTTGTGGAGCATCCGTCTGTTCTCCGTCTGGAGTGTTTAAAACTCAGAGGTGTGGGGACCCCTGGCTGCGAGGACTGTACTTTATCCCGGCGCCAAGAGGTACCACCTGCAGAGTGCCAGCTGGGTTGTCCCTGGGTCCACGGGTGTGGAATTCACGGACGTGCGTCCAGAGGTCACAGCTCTTCACATCTTGGAGCCTCTGGGGCTTCGCTTCAGATGACCATTACCTTCTTAGGGAGCCCAGGGCTTAAAAGCTGGAACTGGGTTATTGTAGCTTATTTCCTCCAAAGATGGTCCCTGTAGCACACATCTGTAAAAAAAACAAAAAGACAAAACAAAAAACTTTGATACCCTGCTTTCTGATTTTTATGGATTTGGGGTTTTAATTGTGGTGAAACATACACATAATTTACCATTTTAAGTGTACATTTCTGTGGCACTACATGTGCTCGCGTTATTGTGTAACAATTCCTGCCAACCAGTTTCGGAACTCTTATACCTTCCCCAACTGAAACTCCATCCCCATTAAACACGGACTTCCCGGTCCTTCCTCCCCCAGCCCCTGGCAGCCACCGTGCTACTGTCGGTCTCTATGAACTTGACCACATTCCAGGAACCTCGTATCAGTGGAATCATACAGTGTCCTTTTGTGATGGGCTTATTTCACTCAGCATAATGTCCTCAAGGTTCATCCGTGATGGAGTGTGTGTCAGAATATCTTTCATTTTTAAGGCGGAATAATACTCAATTATATGTGTAATCTACATTTTGTTTATCCATTCATCCATAATGAGCATTTGGGCTGCTTCCGCCTTTTAGCTGTCATGAGTAATGCTGTTGTGAACATGGGGTGGCTTCTGTTTCTAAAGGTCTTAGTACTCTTGCCCTGAGTAAGAACGTTAAAACTTCTCTGATTAAAGGCACATCACCCACAAGGTACACAAGCGTGTGTCAGAGAGTGAGGGATGTGCGCTAGGACTGAAGTTAAGCCCGAGTCTCTTGCAAAATGTGGCTCCTGGTGTCTGCTGGCGGGGGCGAGGGCCCTGCAGTCTACTCGGTGAGCAGGGGGGGCGTGACTGTGACTTTGGGGTGAATCAAAGGTGTCCCAGTTATTACTGGCTGTGGCCACTCACCAGCCGTGTGTTTCTTGTTACTTTTCTGTCTTAACCTTCCAGTCACATTGTAAGGCTTTTTAGTGACGGGTTTAGAGATGGGGACAATGTGTTACACTTCTTCTGGTGCCCGTTTAGCCTGGTGCCCCAAAGGTGGCTGGTCTTCTGTAAATGTGAGTTGACTGTGGCTCTCATTCCAAAACATTTTTTTGGTCAGAGTTGTCCCTCCAGGGTGGGAGGAAGCTACGGTGCCTGTGCACAGAGCCCTACCACACCCCCACACCCCCGCACCCCCGCTGCACATGTCCTCAGAGCATCCACAGCCTTAGACAGGGGGTCCAGGTGTCTGCAGTGGAACCTGAGGGAGCAGCAACCCCAGGAGGCAGGGGTGGGCACTGCCTGTACTTGCTGCATGTGTCCCATCTGATGTTCTGAGCTGGGTGCCTTGCCAACATCCACATCGGTGCTTCAGTTCCTGATGAGGAACTAAGCCTTTGCGTTTTAGTAAGTTTCAGTGCTTCTGTGATTCATCACCTCCAAGTTGCTAATCATCTTCACAAGACTGAAAATGACCAGACTCTACATTTTCTTACAGTCCAAATTCCCTTTTCAGAATCCCTCTGCCTTCTTCCTTCCCTAAATTAAGTATATGCTCTCAAGGATGTTGTCATCCTCAATTTACAGAAAAAAACGTTTTTAATGATTAATTTCAGAAATTTCACCTTAATGTTGCAAGTTGTAAATTCATGGCTCTTCTCCTGTTGCTTTCCCTTTGACTCCTTACTCCTTTATTTCTCTTTTTAAAAAGATAAAATAAAATTGAGATTCCATATAGGGCAATTGCTATTCTTAGGGACCATGTCAGCATCTCCTTAGGTCATCACTTCCTTAAGAGTTTCTGTAGAGCCAGAAAATCTTTAAGACTCCTCAACAGAGTCTTAAAGATCGAAGGAGGGGGGCTTATATGCAGAATATAAAAAAGCAACAATAACACTAAGACATGAACTTATTTATAAAACGGAAACAGACTCTCAGGCTTAGAGAATGAACTTATAGTTACTGAGGCAGAGGGTGGGGGAGAAGGGTAGATTGGGAGTTTGGGATCGACATGTACACACTTCTCTATTTAAAATAGATAACCAACAAGGACCTACTGTATAGTGCAGGGAACTCTGCTCAATATTCTATAATAGCAAAAAGAGTTTGAAAAAAAAAGGATACATGTATATATATATTACTGAATCATTTTGTTCTATACCTGAAACTAACACAATGTAATCAACTATACTCCAATATGGGCTTCCTAGGTAGCTAAGTAGTAAAGAATCTGCCTGCAATACAGGAGACTCGGGTTCAATCCCTGGATCAGGAAAGATCTCCTGAAGAAGGAAATGGCAACCCACTCCAGTATTCTTGCCTGGAGAATCCTATGGACAGAGGAGCCTGGCAGGCTACAGTCCCTGTGGTTGCAAAGAGTTGGACACAACTTAGTGGTTAAACAACAACTCCAGTGTAAAATAAAAGCTAAAAAACAACCAAACAAATAAGAAAACCAGATCAGGAGAACAGTGGAACCTTGGACACTCCATTCTTTTCTTGGAAGCCTCACTCACATCCGCGTTTTAAATGTTTTTGACGAGTCCGCGTGACCTTGTTTAACTGAATGTTTAACCCGGTTTCCTTGGATATTTCCAGTGTTATTGGAGCAGTAACTTTTTTTTGAAATCATGCCTGTTTACATCCCACACCGCTAGTGTTGAGTGAAAACCATCTGAGGAAATGCCACTAGAAAGACACTGTCTCTCACTGCATTTAAAACTGGTAGCGTTGTGGGATGGAGAAGGCAATGGCACCCCACTCCAGTACTCTTGCCTAGAAAATCCCATGGATGGAGGAGCCTGGTAGGCTGCAGTCCATGGGGTCGCAAAGAGTCAGAGACGACTGAGCGACTTCACTTTCACTTTTCACTTTCATGCATTGGAGAAGGAAATGGCAACCCACTCCAGTGTTCTTGCCTGGAGAACCCCAGGGACAGGGAAGTCTGGTGGGCTGCCATCTATGGGGTCGCACAGAGTCGGATATGACTGAGGTGACTTAGCAGCGGCAGCAGCGGCGTTGTGGGAGGGGGCCGGTAGGGGCTGAGTAGAGGCAGTGGGCACAGGAAAAGTACAGCTTGGAGTTTGCCCCGGTTTTTGTAACTCGAAAAAAGGAGAGAGAGAGAGAGAGAAAACTTCCTTACGTGTAACTGATGTTTTGGAATGAGAAGCAACCCTGATTTGATATTGAAGTCAACCCCTGATGTGTAATTGAGTAGATTTGTCCAAAAAAAGGTAGGCTGGGTGGGTGAGGTATAACTCTTTTGAGTGTCAAGCTGACCTCAAGAGAAGGAATTTAATTCAGTAGATCAGACCATGATAATTGGTAGAACACCCCATTTCTTTAGTTTTATCGATGCCTACACTGACCAAGTGGTTTATTACTGGCACTTCCATTTGGCAATTTAAGCACCTGTTATACCAGGTAGCACAGTGGTAAGGAATCAGCCAGCCAATGCAGGAGACATGGGTTCGATCCCTGACTCTGGAATATCCCCTAGAGTAGGAAATGGCAGCCTGCTCCAGTATTACTGCCTGGAAAATTCCCTGGAAACAGGAGCCTGGGGTCGCAGAGAGGTGAATGTGACTGAGCAGCTGAGCACACACACACACACACACACACACACACACACACACACACACACGTATTGCATGTATTGTATACATACACGTATACAAACTGCAGCATTATACTGCCAAACTCAGGAGCTCTGAAGACTTGTCTAACTGCTATGATGTTAACTCTAGGCTCTGTATGAATTCCACCTGCTGAACTATTCTTTTACTTCTGTTTTTCCCAAAAAAAATAGCTATTTTTTCTATGGGAAAAATAGAAGCTATTGTAGAAAAAATTTAATGTAAAGAAGGAAGAGAATGTCACCTGTATTTTACCATCTTTTATTGCTCTACCTGGAAATGAGCCCTGTGAGAATCTTGATGCTGATGAATCCAGAATTTTTAAAAAATATTTTTAAAAAATGTGAACCATTTTTTAAAGTCTTTATTGAATTTGTTACAATATTGCTTCTGTTTCATGTTTTGGTTTTACTGGCCTTGAGGCATGTGGGATCTTAGCTTCCCAACCGTGGATCAGATCTGCACCCCCTGCATTGAAAGGTGAAGTCTTAACCACTGCACCACCAGGGAAGTCCCTGAGTCCAGAATTTTGCTTTCTGTCTATAATTATACTCCATTATGGTAATCCATAATAAATATATTACCTAAATGGGCTTAGGCAATATATGCAAGTTTTTTCCTCTGAATAACAAATTTCTGTACTGATATATTGCTAAGTCAGTTCAGTCGTGTCCGACTCTGTGTGACCCCATAGACGGCAGCCCACCAGGCTCCCCTGTCCCTGGGATTCTCCAGGCAAGAACACTGGAGTGGGTTGCCATTTCCTTCTCCAATGCATGAAAGTGAAAAATGAAAGGGAAGTCGCTCAGTCATGTCTGACTCTTCCTGACCCCATGGACTGCAGCCTACCAGGCTCCTCTGTCCATGGGATTTTCTAGGCAAGTGTACTGGAGTGGGGTACCATTGGAATAAACATAGAATCACCATTTTAAGGGCTGTAAAATATTCCAGCATCTTGCTGTACCACACTTTTAATAAGGTCACTGTTATTAGACACTTATTCCTTTTTCCATTGTTTACTATTGTAAATGATGCTCCCAAGACCCTTTCTTTACATATACCTGAGTGTTTATTTGACTCTCCTAGAATTGGAAATGCCAAATTTGATAGTTTGCATACTGAGCTGTGGATGTATACATTCAGATCAGCTTCCAGAAAGGGTGAGTCATTATTTCTTCTCCAGGGCTTGTAGAAAGCCCAGTGCAGGCAGCTGCTTGGTAGGAAGCTGGAGGTGATAAAAGGGAAGTGAATGTGGCAGACACTTATGCCACTCACTGCATTCCGGAAAGGCTAAGCGGGGCAGCTGGTTGCCATCAGGAGTCTGAGCCAGAAGAAGTGTCAGAAGTCCAATGATGTTTTTAATGTCAGGAAACTGAAGTCCAGAGAGGTTAAACAGTCCTCACCCCCACCCCACCCCACACAGACACAGCTGTCAAGTCTCTTAGAATGAATAGAAGTGAAAAACATAATTCTCAAACAAATACAAAGTGAATGTGCATCACAGATTGGTTTAATTCATTAAGGAGAAAATCAGCAGGCTATTGGAGCCAGTCACAGACGGCAGAGGCTAGTGAATAAAGAATGGGCACAAGAAGTTTATCTTGAACCAGCTTTACCATCTACCATCAGCCAGGTTTGTGAATCTAATTTTGCAAGGTTAGATGTGGGCTTGATGATAACTGATATGCAACCACTTTTTGACCTTCCAATACTGCAGTTTTATATAGCGCAGACTAACACAAAACTAGCTCAAGATGGACAGGGCAAAAAAGCCAAAGCCTTTCGGGATATCTGTTCCTTCAGACACATATCATTTGTGATGTATCACTCTCCCACAAGTTCTGCATCTGACATTACAGAGTCTGAGCCTTCCGTAAAAGAAAAGTGTTGGGGACTTCCCTGGCCCTGCTGTGGTTAGAACTCGGAGCTTTGACTGCTGGGGGCCTGGGTTCAATCCCTGGTTGGGGAACTAAAACCCTGAAAGCCTCATGGTGTGGCAAAAAAAAAAAAAAAGAATCAAACAAAATGAGATCCCACGTGACCCTTAGGCAGGCTTGTTAGTGCCCAGGTCTGACTTTGGATGGAACTTTTTTGTATAGTTCTGCTAGGAACAGTTTTTGTGACAGAACCGATGAGTGGGTGGACAAGGTTGATTGTAGTAGTTAACTTAGCCACACTGCGGTTCCTGGGCAGGGAAGCCTGCTCGGTGTGCAGGAATATGTTCTGACCAGGCTTCTAGCCTCCAGCTTGGTGGAACACCCTCTTGAGGCCTGTCACACCTGGAGGGAGTGCCAGGTGGAGCCCAGGAGGCTGGAAGGCCAGCTGGTCATCTGCCCACCACTGTTTTGTAAGTTCCAGGACGCTGGTCCCACACAGCATGTTTGTTGTTATCAAAACAACAAAACAAGCCGCTAACAACCAACACAACCTCAGGCCCTTCCGCTTGATCTGCATGAAGCCGTAGATAGTGCATTTCAATTCTAAGATGTACTGCTTCAAAAGTTACCACCATCTCTGAAGTTATTTGTATCCTATAATCAATGGACATGAATTTGAGCAAACTCTGGGAGTTAGTGGGACAGAGGTGCCTGGTATGCCACAGTCCATGGAGTCACACAGAGCTGGACATGACTTAACAACCGAACAACAACTACAATGATCAATGATATGTTATAATTATTACTGGCAGCTTTTTTTTCTTGGTGGTATACAAAGTAACACCATGTCTTTTAATGATAGCATCTTCAATTTGATAGAGCAGATTGTGCACCTTTCCTGTTGTTGACCTAGAGTCTGAGGTTTTTAAAGTACTCTGTACACGCTTCTTTTTTCTTTTCTTATTTTTCCCCAGCTTGACTGAGATATAATTGACATGCAGCCACGTACAGCCTACTGATTTGACTTGCATACATCATGAAATGATGCCCACCATAAGTTTAGTGAACATCCATCATTTCATATAACGGGTTGGCCAAAAACTTAACTTTTTGGACAACCCAGTAGATACAAAATTGATGGAAATGAAAAAAGATTTTCTTTCCTTGCAGTGAGAACTCTTAGGATTTACTCTCTTAACCATTTTCATATATATCATACAATATTAATTGTATTAATCCTGTTGTAAATTACATTCCTAGTACTTCTTTATCTTATAACTACAAGTCTGTACATTTTGACCACCTTCCTCCAATTTCCCCTCCCCTGCACCCTCACCTCCCACCTCTGATAACCGCAAATCTGATCTCTTTTTCTATGAGTTTGTTTTTGAAGTATAATTGGTCTGTTCAGTTCAGTCACTCAGTCGTGTCTGACTCTCTGCGACCCTATAGACTGCAGCACACCAGGTTTCCCTGTCCATCACCAACTCCCAGAGCTTGCTCAAACTCATGTCCATTGAGTCAGTGATGCCATCCAACCCTCTCATCCTCTGTTGTCCCCTTCTCCTCCTGCCTTCAATCTTTCCTAGTATCAGGGTCTTTCCAGTGAGTCAGTTCTTTCCATCAGGTGGCCAAAGTTTTGGAGTTTCAGCTTCAGCATCAGTCCTTCAAATGGATATTCAGGACTGACTTCCTTTAGGATGGACTGGGGATTGGCAGGGACTCTCAAGAGTCTTCTCCAACCCCATAGTTCAAAAGCATCAATTCTTCCGCACTCAGCTTTCTTTATAGTCCAACTCTCACATCTCCATGACTACTGGAAAAGCAATTGGTCTGTAAGACTGAGTTAATTTCTGGTGCCCAATATAGTGACTTAAAATTTCTCTGCATTGCAAAATGATCACCACTGTAACCATTTCTTAAAAATCTTTTAAAAACATACAGCATTAAAACTTCAGACACAGATGCTAAAACCAGGGCTGTAGAAACATTAGTGCCGAGCCTTAGAAAGAGCTTTGCTCTTCATGGTGTTTGTTGGTTATCTTGTTATTTCACCTTAAAACTCAAAGCCATGAGCAGTGATAGATAGGTATCTGTAACTTCTAAACTCATTGAAGAATCTAATGCAACACCGACCTCAGACAACTGACAGAGTAAATCAGGACCTCAGCAGGATGACTGTTTCAAGGCACATCACACCGGCTGCTTCCATATTTTATATATTAAACTACAGACACTCTGTGTATCATTAAAAAAAATTTTTTTTTTCCGGGACTTCCCTGGTGGTACAGTGGGTAAGAATCCACCTGTTAGTGCAGGGGACATGAGTTTGATCCCTGGTCCAGGAAGATTCTACATCCCATAGAGCAACTAAACCCGTGTGCCACAACTATTGAAATCTGTGTGCGTAGAGCCGGTCCGGAGAAGGCAATGGCACTCCACTCCAGTACTCTTGCCTGGATAATCCCATGGACGGAGGAGCCTGGTGGGCTGCAGTCCATGGGGTTGCTAAGAGTTGGACACGACTGAGCGACTTCCCTTTCACTTTTCACTTTCATGCATTGGAGAAGGAAATGGCAACCCACTCCTGTGTTCTTGCCTGGAGAATCCCAGGGACGGGGGAGCCTGGTGGGCTGCCGTCTATGGGGTCACACAGAGTCAGACACGACTAAAGTGACTTAGCAGCAGCAGCAGAGCCTGTCCTCCTCAGCAAGAGAAGCCACTGCAATGAGAAGCCCAGGCACCACAACTAGAGAGTAGCCCCTACTCACCTACTCACCGCAACTAAAGTCCACATCCAGCAGCAAAGACCTGGGCATAGCCAAATATAAATAAAAATAAATAAATATATGAAAAAAATGTTTCCCCTTAAATAAGTAAATAAATACATTAAAAAATAATTTTTCCCCAAAGATGCACTAAGTCTAAAGTTATATTAGTGTTTGTTGTGGAGGATCATTTCAAATATAATTAAACTAACAGCTCTGGGCTGGGCCTCTTCAGGTTGTACTGAGCCTTTGGCGTGCTTGATGGCAGAGGTCTCCCTGCCCTCCACAGCCTCCCCATATTTGGAAGTGAGTGTCCGGCGGGGTAGAGCCAGTGTGGAGGTCTCTTACCCTTGGATAGAAGCAGTTTACAATTTAGTCATTAGAGGTGGTTGTTTAGTTGCTAAGTTGAGTCCAACTGTTTTCAAACCCACGGACTGCAGCATGCCGGCCTCCCTGTCCTTTACTCTCTCCTGGAGTTTGCTCAAACTCATGTCCATTGAGTTGATGATGCCATCCAATCATCTTATCCTCTGTCACCCCCTTCTCCTGCCCTCAATCTTTCCCAGGATCGGGGTCTTTTCCAACGAGTCAGTTCTTTGCATTATTATTTTTTATATGTATTTATTAATGTTGGCTGCACTGGGTCTTCATTGCTGCTCGAGGGCTATCTCTAGTTGCGGCGCTCGTGGGCTTCTCATTGCGGTGGCTTCTCTTGTTTCAGAGCACAGGCTATAGGTGTGCAAACTCAGTAGTTGTGGCACGCAGGCTTAGTTGCTCCTCTGCATGTGGGATCCTTCTGGAATGGATCAGGGATCGGACCCATGCCCCCTGCATTGGCAAGCAGATTCTTAACCACTGGATCGCCAGGGAAGTCTGGGGCCAGGGTTTCAAACCAATGGCTTCTGCTCAGTGAGACCTAAACAGAAGTTCAGAGCTCTGAATTCTGCATGTACAGCCCCCTTGGTGTGATCACTGGTGAACAGCTGAAAACTCTGGAGCTATGCCTTTGCAGCAGCTGCCACAGGGTCAGCCACTTCCCTGTGGTGTCCAGCTGAGGTCAGGCTGGAGCCCCACCCACCCCGTGTCCTGATTTATCCCTGGTCTAGATGGAAATGGACAGGGAAGTTACCAAGAGGAAGGCAGGAGAGGGAAGTGCCCCGAACTGTCCTGAGCTCGGAGGTCTCCACAGAGCACAAGGACACCATTCCTGCTGTGCGGAATTTGCGTCCAGGTGGGGGCCATTGGGGAGAGCCTCTGGCTTCAGGATGGTCCCAGACAAAGGACCATCAGCCTCAAGTGGTGAATGAGGGGAGGGAGGCAACAGGGGAGGTTGGGGGCACCTTGGGTCAGTGTCTCCAGAAACAAGCCCAGAGCTAAAATTTTTCATGAAAGTGGCTTATCAGAAAGTTCTACCAAGAAAAACCCATAGTGGAGTGGGGCAGAGAGGGTGAGTGAGGGTCCAAGTTCAAGGGAAGTCCTTTAAGGGTAACTCTGGCTCTGTCTTCAAGGACCAGAGGTGAGGGAGCTGGAGCGTTTACAGTGAGCGCCCATCAGTCAGTGGTCCAGAACTGACTCTGAGGGTACTTCTGGGTCTCTGTGCACAAGACCAAGCAGTTTCTGTCTTCTGACAGGGGACTTGGGGCTGGCCGTGGAGGGCCGGGTTCCCTTCCCCCGCCGGCCTTGGGGAAGCACCCAGCATGTCTGGCAGAAGTGCTAGTGTCAGCGAGACCACTCTGCAACCTGATGTTTGCAGGGCTTTTCAGATACCAGGAAGGTCCAACAAGAGGCTCGAAGTCCGGAAGCCTGGTTCCTGGATGAGTCCTGCAGTGGGTACCATCACACCTAAGGTGCACCAAGAACTGACGGGGGCTTTTGCCTTTCAAATATTTCTACCCATTCTAAGTTGTTGTTCAGTCGCTCAGTCATGTCCGACTCTTTGCGACCCCATGGACTGCAGCATGCCACCTTTCCTGTCCATCACCAACTCCTGGAGCTTGCTCAAGCTCATGTTTATGGAGTCAGTGAAGCCATCCAACCATCTCATCCTCTGTCACCCCCTTTTCCTCCTGCCCTTAATCTTTCCCAGCATCAGGGTCTTTTCTGATGAATCGGCTCTTCGCGTCAGATTGCTCAAGTATTGGAGCTTCAGCTTCAGCATCAGTCCTTCCAATGAATATTCAGGGTTGATTTCCTTTAGGATGGACTGGTTTGATCTCCTTGTAGTCCAAGGGACCCATTCAAAGTATCTCCATGCTTCTCAGGTCCCCAACGAGCCCCATGGAATTCAAGTGCTTGGGGGAAATAGTACACAGAGGTCTCCCTCTCCCTTGTGGGCATTGCAGCAGGACCTGCGTCCCCAGCATATACAATCAGCCATCGCATCCAGCATCCATAACCCCACCTGGAGCTTCTGGTGGCACACCTTAAACCACACCTCTCACCTTGCTGTCCTCCGAGGAGGGTGGTATCAATTGAAAGCCCTCTCTCCACACCCGCCTCCCCGCCACCCCCACTTCCCACCCTACAGCAAACAATAAAGGGGCCTGTCTATTGTGGACATGGCCTGCAACACCTCCTTGGACCCTTAAACGGCCCTGAGAAACAGCCCTCAACGCGTCATCAGTTCATGGATGAGAAAATGTAAGGGGGTCAAATGATTTCCTCAGGGAATGCACTGCTTGAATCAACAGAGCCAAAGGAATTTGAAGCCGGGCCTTTAGCCAAAATTCTGCTTTTAAATAATTCAATTATTCACTCGTGTTTGTTTCTTCTAAATACTGCTATTTACTACTTTGTGCTAAAAACAGAAAATTACTTATGGCAAACCATTGACTTAACACAGAGGATGGGGAGGGGTGGGTTGCTTATTAAGTTTTCCTCTATGTGTGTTGGAGGTGGGCTGTATTTTTTTAACTCCAAAGGAGAAGGTGGAATAAGAAGGTAGTGGGTGTTGTTTTTTGGTAACTAGGAAGGTTCTGATTGGCTTCCCTGGTGACTCAGATGGTAAAGAGTCTACCTGCAATGCAGGGGAGCCAAGTTCCATCCCTGGGTTAGGAAGATCCCCTGGAGAAGGGAATCACAACCCATTCCAGTATTCTTGCCTGGAGAATTCCATGAGTAGAGGAGCCTGGCAGGCTACAGTCTATGGGGTCTCAAGAGTTGGACCGACTGAGGGACTAACACTTTCACTTTCTTTCAAAGTGGCTAAAGGGCTGTTTTGGATCAGTAGGGACTGTGGCGTAAATACTGTGGTGTCTCTGACTCTCCATATGGGATGAAAAATCCAGTGCAGAGATCATCTGTCCTGAGCTACCCCCAGCCTTTGGGCAAATTAGGAAAAGGGAGCCTTCTGGGCACATTCCTTGGCCTGTAGAAGGTACCTCAGGGCAGGGTTTAGGCCAGGAGAGCGGGTAGTGTAGAACTAGCCCTGGTCTTATCACAGTCACCCCTCACCTCCTTGTCCCAACTTCACGTCACACTCAGGATTAAATCCAGATGGATGACAGGCCTACAAAGAAGCAAATACATCATACGTAAAGAGGCAAAATGGCATGTGTCTTAGAGAAAACCAGGGAGACATTCTTATTTCCAGATAAGGAGTGTCTTCCTAGACAGCAGAGAGTCAGCAAGAGCCTTAAGTAACTTTTGATTCTATCAACATTCAAAGTTTAAGGAAATTTGGGACTTCCCAGGTGGTCCAGTGGTTAAGACTTCTTGCTCCCAAAGCAGGGGGCCCGGGTTCCACCCTGGTCAGGGAACTAGATCCCACATGCCAGAACTAAGAATTTGCCTGCCATGGTGAAGAGCAACTAAGACCTAGCACAGGCAAAATAAAATTTTTTTTTTTTAATTTAAGGAAATGTAAAAGGCAGAGAAACAGGATGAGGGGGGAATCTTCAGTATTTGAGACAAGGGATTCATATCCACAACTTAAGAAAAATCAGCAAACCCCTAAACAGGCAACAAATAAACGAACAGATAATTCCTCTGGGAAGGAATACAAATAGATGACCAAAATATGAAAGGAAGAAAAACTTGCCACCCCAAAATATCTCTTTGGCATGCAGATTATTTGAAGCTGGAGACAATAGCTCTGAAGACTCAGGAAGAACCTTTGACCTTCCCCTTAAACTGCCTAAAAAAACACAGATAGAGGACCTGTACCAGAAGGGAGCCATTGCCTAGAAGCCTCTAACTCACATGAGGCATTGGACGGGAAGTCATGGCCCATTGTCTCTGCAGGGCCCAGCAAACCTTTGTTTTCCAAACAGCTATTGGTCCATCTCCTAAGAACTATCTTCCTTCCCTTTGAAGCCAGAACATTCGAATTGAAGCCCGAATGTTCCAACATTCTCTTTTGTCTTTAGCTGAAGGTGATATTTAAAGGTTTTGGCCATTTTGGTTTTTTTGGCTCTCCCCTATGTGTACATGTTATTACACTTTGTTTGACTTTCTGCTGTTAACCTGTTTCATCCTAATTTAATTTATTTTAGTTATTTTGGCCTTGCCACACAGCATGTGGAATCTTAGTTCCCCACAGAGATGGAGTCCTCGCCCCTTCCAGTGGAAGCTGAGAGTGTTAACCACTGGACATCCAAGAATGTTCCCACTTTTTTTTTTTTTTAACTTCTAAATCTTTGACCAGCCAGAAGAGTGAAGAAGGGCAGAGAAAAATTTCTTCCTTCCCAACAAAAATAATCTTTGCAGAGCACTAAGATAATAAAAAGCCATTTATCAGATTAGCCAAAGCTTAAAAATATTGATACTTCCCTGGTAGCTCAGATGGTAAAGAATCCACCTGCAATGCAGGAGACTCAGGTTCAGTCCCTGGGTTGAGAAGATTCCCTGAAGGAGAGCATGGCAACCCACTCCAGTATTCTTGCCTGGAGAATCCCACAGACAGAGAAGACTGGTGAGCTATATAGTCCATGGGCTCGCAAAGAGACAGGACTCAGCAACTAACACACAGTAAATGCTGACAAGTGAGGTGGATGTTTTCAAAGAAGGTGGAGGTACTGGAGTTGGGCACAGACCCCCGAAGAGCCACATGGTACCTCCTCATAACCTCCTATGTGCCTACAATTTGGCATTTTCTCTTGAGTTTTCACACGGTACACAAGGCTGCTCATCACAGTCATGATTGTGACAGCAACATATTAGAAATGACCTAAGCATTTATCAAAGTAGAATGGATACATGGGGTATTCCTAGGTATATCCCTGCATGGCTATCCCTTTGGTGGAAAACCATTCCCACTTGAAATGAATTAACCAAGGGTGGGACTTTCCTAGTGGTCCAGGGGTTAAGACTCTGGACTTTAAGACTGAAATGCAGAGCAGGGAGGATTCAATCCATGGTCGGGGAACTCACAGCCTACATGTTGTGCGGCACAGACGAAAAATTAAAAGTAAACAAAATAAAAAGAATTAACCAAGTATTCATGTATCAACATTTTCTTAGGTGAAATGAGTATGAGCGAGCTATGGGACAGTACATCAGTACAATTCCATTGTGCAGACAAAGCGCATAATGATAACATTCAAGATTGAAACACACAAAACTGGGCTTCCCTGCCTCCTAGTGCAGGAGACATAGGTTCGACCCCTGGTCTGGAAAGATCCCACATGCCGCAGAGCAGCTAGGCCCACGCGTCACAACTACTGAGCCTGCGCTCTAGAGCCTGGGAGCTGCAACTCCTCAAGCCCACGGGCCCTACAGACCGTGCACCGAGATAAGAGAAGTCACCGCAACAAGAAGCCTGTACACCCAACTGAGAGTAGCCCCTGCTCACCACAGCTGGAGAAGAGGCCTCACAGCGACGAAGACCCAGCACAGCCAAAAATTAATTAATTAATTAAAATGTTTAAAAAAGAATGACACACAGAAAACTGATCATTGTGATTCCTTCCGAGTAGGTGGGGTTAGTGGCAGCAGTCAACGGAGATTAGTTTTAACTATGTCGACTGAAAAAAATGCACAACCTAAAAGTTGAGAATTATGTTTTGTTCAGGGGACATACCAAGGACTTAAGCCCAGGAGATGGCCTCTCAGATAGCTCTGAGGGACTGTTCCAAAGAGGTAAAGGAGGAGCCAGGATACACAGGAGTTTTTACAACAAAAAACAAGTAGCTGGAACATCAAAATATTACTGTTAATTAAAGAAAAAGACATCTCTAGTTGATGAATTTAGCACTTTCCTATGGGAAAAAAGCAAGAGTCTGGGCTCGTTGAAATCATGTTTTGGTGTGCATCTTTCTAGCTACCTTCGTATCCTGTTTTTCTCCTCCCTGAATCCCCTCAAGGTGCATGATCTGGGAGCTACAGTGGCTGAGGGCTTGGTGGCCATGACATCCTTTGTTTACTGACATAACGGGTGATACTCTTTATCCACTGCTTCAGTAATCTTTGGGGATTGGGATCTTTGTTCTCTGAGCAGGCATGGAATCCCCAACCCCTGCCCTGGAAGCACAGTCTTAAGCACTGGGCCACCAGGAAAGTACAAATAACCCATGATTTCATGGAAATATATATATGTATTATGTCTGTAATTATAATTAAAATTTCACAAACATCAATGCAAACACTCTTGGGAGAGGGCTTCCCTGGTAGCTCAGATGGTAAAGAAAGTGAAGTGAAGTCGCCCAGTCGTGTCCGACTCTTCACAACCCCGTGGACTGTAGCCTACCAGGCTCCTCTGTCCTTAGGATTTTCCAGGCAAGAATACTGGAGTGGGTTGCCATTTTCTTCTCCAGGATGGTAAAGAATCTGCCTGCAAATTCAGCAGACTCAGGTTTAATCACTGGGTTGGGAAGATCCCCTGGAGGAGGAAATGGCAACCCACTCCAATATTCTTGCCTGGAGAATCCCAAGGACGGAGGAGCCTGGGGGAATACAGTCCACAGGGTCGAAGAGAGTCGGATATGACTGAGCAACTAACACATAAAAACAAAAAAAGGGCCAAATTCCAAGATGCTCCAGTGTCACTCCCCAGACACTCCTCCACAAGTGAAGGCAAGCAGCCTTCATTACTTCTTTGTTTCCATGGTGACAGTTCCTGGGGGCAAAAATCTTCTGAAAGTTTGTAACAAGCCAATTATTTTCCAGATTGCTTTAGGAAAACTCCAGCATGGGGTGTGCCCACTAGACCTGGAGGCTCCGCCAGCTCAGCGGAAACAGGAAAGGCAGTTGTGAGGGTCAGTGGTTGTTTGTGACCTGGAGGTGGGTCTAAGCCCATAGAGCTGATAAGATTCTCAAGGCCCATCATATCCCAAGGCCAACTCAATGCACTTGGGGAATAGAAATTCCATGGCTGGGAGTCAGGCGCTTAACTTTTCCCACACCCTAGGATTCAAGTCTTCATCTGTCAGTGACACATCCTTTCAAGAACCGCTGATAACACTCCTGAGTTAGTACTGGAATTCCTGTATCAGAACTTGCTCTATAAGCGCTTTCTTTTTTACTTGACCTTCAAAAGAATCTCTCTCCTCTTATCTAACTCTAAAATAAAGAAAGCAAGATTGAGTCCCTCCTTTTCCCTCCCTCCAGCCTGCCCTGCAAGCAAGGGTGTCAGACAACTTCTCTCCTGGTCCATCAGTTCATTGGGGAAAATTGTTATCTAGTGGGCAGATCTCGAGCTTAGAGACTTTGGGGCAGACAGGCAGAAGGAGGGTTGGAGTCCAGGAACACTAATCTTTTGTAGTGGGGATGAAACGGCCTCTTTGCAGGCAGGGCGGTGAATGAGTGTGTTTTAAGTGTCGGCTGTATCAGCTCTCTGCTTCCTAGCAGGTCACCATTCATATAAAGAGAGGACTGAACTAGGAAGAAAATGTGAGAGCATTTAGAGGCAGGCTCCAAGATGTTTTCATCTCGTCATCCTATGTACTCACCCAAACCCCAGCCCTCGTATCAGGGGTTCAGGAATAAGTGGGTACGGAGGGATTCAGGACTCAGCTGACAGGGGTTGGGCTGGGATTGGAAGGAAGGTCTTTCTGAGCCACAGCTGGGGTCCTCACCACTGCTCTTTCGACTTAAAAAAAAATAGTCGCAACCTAAAAGATGAGAGTTACGTTCGATGGAAATTTTTAGGACTTAAGCCCAGGAGGTAGCATCTCAAGTGGTCTTGAGAGAATTGCTCCAGGGGAGCGGGGTAAGGGGGATCGGTGAGGAGCCAGGTTATATAGAAGTTTTGCAACAAAGGGTAGGTAGTCTGAACATCAAAAGTATTTTTGTGAATTAAAGAGAGCCAGATATCACAAGGAATTTAGCGCCTTTCTGTATTTGGGAAGTGCAAGAGTCTGGGCTCACTGAAATCGTTCCTTTCATATGCATCTCAGCTATCTGGGGCCAGTGTCCTGGGTGTTTTTTTCTTTCACATCCTGAGCTCCAACCAGTCCATCCTAAAGGAAATCAGTCCTGAATGTTCATTGGAAGGACTGATGCTGAAGCTGAAACTCCAATACTTTGGCCATCTGATGTAAAGAACTGACTCATTGGAAAACACCCTGATGCTGGAAAAGATTGAAGGCAGGAGGAAAAGGGGACGACAGAGGATGAGATGGTTGGATGGCATCACCGACTCGATGGACATGAGTCAGAGTAAACTCTGGAAGTTGGTGATGGACAGGGAGGCCTGGTGTGCTGCGGTCCAAGGGGACACAACTGAGCCACTGAACTAAACTGAGCTCCCTTGGGCTTACTGAAGGGAGTGGTTGCAATCTGATGGCTGTTAGAGCTCAGGTATTCTTCCTCCTTCCTGAGTGCCCTGGAGGGCTGAAATCGCTGGTGACTGTGACATCATTGTTTACTGATAAGACAGGAAGCACTTTCTCTGTCAGGTAGAGAATGCAAAGCGGGCTGCCTCACACACTGTACCCCCTGCTGCTGGAAGCGTGGCCCCAAGGATGAGGTTCCCCCGACAGGGACATGACCCACCCAAAATAATTATAGAGTGGCCCACATCAGTGTAGACTCCTGGGCCCGGCTGGAGCTGCATAGGTTCCATGTTGTCCAGGTCGAGCCCTGGGTGTGATCTTGGGAAAGAACCTGGGGCTTCCCGAATTCTCCTGCCCTTGGCCTGGCTGCAGGGTAGGGTGAAACTCATCCCAAGGAGTACTTCTTGTGTTTTGTTCTGGACCCCAGGGCGGGGGCACTGGCTTTCTGAGCAGAATGAGGAAGGGACGCAGAGACCCAGCCCCAGGCTTGTTCCCCCTGTGGCGGCTGCAGAAGTGGCTGGTCCTACCAGCAGCCATTTCCCTGCTCCGCACACCAGCCCTGAGGGGTATTCAGAACAGAGGCCATGCCCTGACTTTTTCCGGGCAGGCTGTCTGTGCCCTGACCATGTTGCTGCTTGTGGGATTTTCTGGAGAGAACATAGCTGCTGTGTTTTGAACAAGTACTACTATCTCACCGGCTCTGTGCCCTGAAACCTGAGGCCCATCTCTGGTGCCAGTTCACTCAGTAACAGCCGTTTGGCTGTGTTGCCACCCCCTCGGGCGTCCACACATGTCCAGGGCGGCCAAACAGGGTTGCGGAAAGCCACACTGGCTTCCAGCTTGGCACATGCGTAGGCAGCCCCTTGCCCCCTGGAGGAGTTCTAACAGAGACCCAGATGTGCTGGGGTCTCAGGTTGTGTAAGTGGATTTGGAGAAACTTTGATGAAGCAGCTTATACTGAAACTGACTGCTGTTGGCTTTAACACAGGAAAAGGCTAAAACTTCAGTTCACACTGCTCCCCCTTCAGTGGGTGGTAAGTTATCCTGTTTGCCCTCAGAAATCTGGAAGAACATGAGAGCATAACGGGTGAGGTCAAACATCTGCCGGAATTAAAACCAATCAAACACACCTGTGTCTGGGAACAGTGATGGGGAGCAGCTTACATCCCATCAGGGACCTCGGGGCTGACCTCAGGGAGCAGCAGACATTTTGGGGTGGCTCTTGTTGCTGGCGGCCTGGCTCTGGAACTCTAGCTTCTGGTCCATCCGTCAGGTAAATCTGTGCCATCCGATGGATGAGTTGGGGTCAAATGGGTGGAGAGGGGAGATGGAGGGGGGTGAAAACGCCCTCAATCCAGCCAGAGCGTCCCAGAGTCATCCAGCCGGGGCAATCTCTGTGGTCATCCACCTTCATGTCTTGGGGTCCCGGCCCTTCCCTTCTGCTTTACAGATAAGGGGTGTCACCTGTGGTTTGCCATCTGGGTGTACTGAGTGACAACCACAGTTTGTAGTGTGTGTTCAGGACAGAGAGAGCTGGCTGGAGGGGTCAGCTGCTTCTCTCAGGGAAGGCCATTCAGTTCGTGATGATGGCCATGAAGGAGACTGAGGGCAGAAAGGATGAATGTTCTGGGGTGGGAATCTTCCCTTTGAGATTTGCCGGAGGTCAAGGTTGGGCCTCCCCAGGGCACGCCTACTTGCTCCCTCATGGGCCATGTGTGACCTTCCTGCCCTAGAAAGGGGAGGGGGGACCCCTGCACAGATACTCAGACACCCCCAGCTCACCCCACTCACTCCCACCTTTTTAGTCCTTCCTTTTTCCATTTTCCTACATATTCACCCTTTTTCTTATATACCTAATAAGTTTGATGACAGTCAGTTAAACATACAGAAAATCACATATTACACGCATCACTGGCTCCATCCAGTATCATCATTTTGCCACTTTAAGAAACGAAGTGCTACAGGTGGCTGAGATGCTCTATCTCTGCCTACCTCCATCTGCCTGTTCATACCTCCACGCACCTGTGCACACCTCCACCCACCTGTGCACACCTCTATCCATCTGTACATACCTCCATCCACTTCTCTTCCTGAGAACTAGGATGATTAACCCTATACTGCATCTTGGGGTCATCTATTTTCATGTATATATCTACAAACACTCAACAGTACAATTTTGCTTAAAGTTCATATACTGAGTGTAATCTGTTTCACTTTTTTTTGCTTTTATGAAAACTTGTTTGAGCTTTTGCCTGTGTTGATGTATATAATCTGGTTCTTTTTCTTTCTTTTTTTTTCTGCCTACACCAGGCAGGCTTATGGGATTTTATTTCTCTAATCCAGGATTGAACCCATGCCCCTTGTGGTAGAAATGCAGAGTCTTAACCACTAGACCACCAGGGAGGTCCTAGTTCATTCATTTTAAGTGCTGTGGAGTATTCTATACCTCCATTTATCCAATGTCTCCAATTGGTGGACATTTAGGTGCTTATAATTTGGTGTTCTTACAGACAGCGGTGTGGCCAGTATTCTCATCTCACCCAGGGGTGTGGGTTTCTCTCAAGCGTGTGCACAGGAGTCTGTGTCTCTATAAGGTACCACACACCACTTTCCAACGTGCTCGCCAACATGCCTCCAGCAACATGTGAGTGCTCCTGTTTTCCCACATCCTCAAGGATTTGACATTGTCAGACTTAATTTTTGCCTCTGGAATGTGTCGCAAAGGAAATCCCCTTATCTCCTCTTTTAAGGCCCCAGTGCTTCCAGAAGCTCCACCTACAGCCTGCACCCCAGTCACACACAAAGGGGATGGACTTGGCTGGCCCCCCATCCCCTGACCTCTAAGTGCTGAGAGTGCACACAGCTGTTTGCTGGGGCCCCTTCTCCATCCCCCCCCTACCCCCCATAGGTAGTCTCTCCTTGTCACAGTGACCTATTCCAGTGACTTCCAAATGTATAAGTTGTTCTACCCTTAGTAAGGCAATGGCACCCCACTCCAGTACTCTTGCCTGGAAAATCCCATGGATGGAGGAGCCTGGTAGGCTGCAGTCCATGGGGTCACTAAGTCGGACATGACTGAGCGACTTCACTTTCATCTTTCACTTTCCTGCATAGGAGAAGGAAATGGCAACCCACTCCAGTGTTCTTGCCTGGAGAATCCCAGGGATGGGGGAGCCTGGTGGGCTGCCGTCTATGGGGTTGCGCAGAGTCGGACACGACTGAAGTGACTTAGCAATAACAATGGCAATACATTGAACTGATGACTAACAAGCAACTCAGTTAAAACTTAACCTGTGCAGTGTTCAGCTGGGTTTCTTCCTCAGATCTGATCCTTCCCCATTTTTTCCTCAGTGAAAGGCACTATCATCTATCTAATTGCTCAAGCCAACAACTTAAGAGTGGCCTTGAGACTTCTCTCCCCCCACACCCACATTCAGTCCACCTCTCAGTTTCCATGTCCAATGAACCCTGGATTTACCCCCTTCTCACTGATACCACTCTGGTCCACACCACCGTCGTCTCTTGCCTGGACCATTGCAGTTGCCTCCTAACTACTTTTGCTGCTTCTCCTTGCAAACCACGTGTAGCCAGCAGCCAAGGGGATCTTTTAGAACATAAAACAAGTAAAATGGCCATTCCCCTACTAAAGCCCTCCAATGGTCCTCAGTTGAAAACTCAAATCCAAGGGTACTGTAATCTAGAAGGTGGACAAGGGCTGGTGGCAGGCAGACCACACTTTTCCACAAACCTCCCTCGCCTCTGGGACTCGCTGTGTGGAAGGCTCCTCCCCTGATCTTTTCTTGGCTTTCTTGTCATTCAGGGCTTCATCACTTCCTCAAAGACCTGTCCTGACCACCCACCGTAGCTAGGATGACCCTTCAGCTGCCACCTACAACATCACTCAATTCTCTCTCCATTTTGCAACTTCTCGATGCTCAGTGCTGTGGTCCGTGTCCCAGATAGAATGTCGTCTCCATGAGAAATGTCATGGAGTGCTTAGCATGAAGTGAGTAGCCATAAAATTCTGAATGAGTGAATAGATGAGGGTCAACATTTTGGTACAGCCTATAGACTCAAAATGTCGCACAGAGTCGGACGTGACTGAAGCGGCTTAGCAGCAGCAGCAGCATAGACTCAAAATGAAATTTCTCCCAGAGTCTCTCTGGGTGGGATAAAAGCTGCTTGAGGCAAGATGACAACATCTTTAAGCTAGAATAATGATTCGCAAGCATTTTATCCCTGGGACCCCTTTACACTGTGAAAAATTATGGAGAGCTTGACATGTGGGTTATACCTACAGAAATCTGCTATATTAGGAAAGAAATAATCTAAATGTTTATTTTAAAATATTAATTGGTTTCTTGTTGACATAAGTGACATTTATATGAAAACATCTGTTAATTTAGCTAAGTTGTGTCCACCTCTTTTGTGACGCTATGGACTGTAGTCTGCCAGGCTCCTCTGTCCATGGGACTTCGCAGGCAAGAATAGTGGAGTGGGTTGCCATTTCCTTTTCCAAGGGATCATCCCAATTCAAAGACTGAACCTGTGTCTCTTACAGTGCAGGTAGATTCTTTACCACGAGCCACCTGGGAAGTCCTATATGAAAAAATAACTACATTTTTAAAAAAATGAATGAGCAGTGACACTTTGAGTAGCTGTTCCACAGATCCTGATTAGCATCATGAAGATCCTTTTGAATGAGTGGACATGGGGAGGAAGGGGGGCTCAAGAATTCAGACCAAACTTCAGGGCCAGATGTAGCTTCTCCCCAAGCGTGTAGGCAAGGCATGCAAGACCACACAAGTCTTCTCCAAGAAGAAGGCACGTTTCCCCATCTCTTCCCCTGCGGCTCCCTGACTGCCTGCTCACCCGCTCCTACCCCCACACAATCCTCTCTCTTCCCTTTCCCCTAACAAGTCATTGGAAGTTGATTTGCCAACTGTATGTATCTTCAAAATAGACATCTTTCTGTAACCAGAATAAGGATGGTATAATGTTTAATCCAGGGCATCCATTTTGACTGTTCACTTTGACAGTATGAATGTTGAAGCCTGTTTTTGCCAAGATTTGTTTATTCCTCTTTGTAGTTCATGTTGAGAAAGCAAACTGGGTGTCATATTTTTTGTTTTATTTATGTCATATTTTAGGGTGATACCGAAACCTAAGTTCTTCCTCTTTCTCAGAAGCTGCTCCCTCCCTATTTCCCCCCTCCTCTGGGTAAAGGAAATTCAAAAAGCCAGGATATTTTTTAAAAAAAAGAAAAGAAAAGCAGTCATCTCTGTGCTCCTATTGAAGTGGCTGAAGCTGCCCAGCTCTGGGCACGCCTCTTCCACTTCCTGACGTCACACTATTTTTGTCTTTGAATAGCTCATTGACACAATTGCCTCGGAGATCGGCGAACTGAAACAGGAGATGGTGCAGACAGATGTCAGCCTGGAAAATGGCCTGGGACCCACCGAAGCCCACAGGTGACCGAGGCGATTAGGCATCGGGGACGCGATGGGGGCGATGTGACTCTGGTAGCCACCAGGATAGCTGTTCCGGTCGCCTGGCAGGTTTGGGAACTGGGAGTGTGGTGGCCACTCCAGAAGAATCTTCTGTAGGAGGTGGGAGTGGCCTAGGAACCAGTTGTCTGGGTTGACGTTAATCCCTCTGAAGGCACTTGAACTTTACACCTTCTCCACTCCTCTTGGCATCAGAACCCGGAAACCTAAAGTTCTGTCTGCCACCTCCACCTTCTCACAGTGATGGAAACAGTAGCGCAGCGGGAGCCTCCGTGTGCAAAACAGAACTCAGTGTAGCCCGTGTCTGTCTCCAGAAGGTTTAAAGGGAGCGCTGAAGAGGATGGGCTCGCTTTGCATTCTCAGGTCAGGAAAAGCCCCAGCACCTTCTGCTGTGGCCCTTAGCCTGAAATGTGACCTGGCGTATTGGAAATTCGATGTGGTTGTAAGCGATGAAGAAAGGCACTGGCTACCTGTGTTACGCTGTGTTCACAACGCACAAGGTCTAAGTAGGTAGTTAAGGACTGGCATTTTCTGCAGAATGAGGATACAGAGGTTGGGAGTGGGCAGGCTGGAGGAGAGTCCCCAGACCTTCTCCAGTTCTTGGAAGCTCTAGTTCTTTGCAAGGACAGGAGGGCATAGTCAGTAGAAAATGCCATGGACACTTGGTGCCGCGGAGGCCAGATTTATTAGCAGTTTCCCCTTTTTCTCAAGAAATGGGGTTGAGGCTGCCTGGTACAGTGTGAGGGTGAGATTTTTGGAATTGGTTTTGCTTGCAAGTCATGAGCTGGGCAGGAGGAGTCCTGCAGAGGCAGGCAAACCAGGTGAATCTGGTTGTTAGGGCAAGTTTCAAACCAGCCCGACTTGTTCCTTCTGTAGAGGAGGGAGAACCAGCCGACCCAGGGCGGCACCCTGCCACCCTGCAGCTGCCACCTTGCAGCTGAGAGTCTGTGGGTCCACACCCTGAGTCTCTGGAGGAATGTGTCCCCCACTTAGCTGTGCAAATACTCTGTGCTGTCTGTCTCCTCTCCTTTTGTACAAAAATGCGGGAGGTAGACCAGATGGTCCTCCACTTGGCATTCTGTGACTTTCCCTTGACTTTGGTGTGAACGGTTTTAATGGGTTCATTTTTTTCCCCCAGAAACTAGACAAATGCACACTGATTTTTGACCAGAGATTTTCTGCCCCGTGTTCAATCTAGTTCCAGACTCCATGGAACTTTTAGCCAGGTTTTTTCTCTTCACCCTTAACATCTCCTTTAAGGTTTTTAAATTTTAAAATGGCTATAAACATTCCACAAAAACTTTTTTTTTTCATATTAGTGTTTGTTATTCTTATGCTACACTGGTTGATACTGAATTTATGAATTTTAAAGGCTTTTAAAAATGGGAAACAGGAAAGTTGAGATTATCTTTTTTTAGTTTGTTTTTTAATTGAAGGATAGTTGTTTTACAATGCTGTGTTGGTTTCTACCAAACATCAACATGACTCAGCCATAGGTTTACTCATGTCCCCTCCCACTTGAACAGCCGTGGCACCTCCCTCCCCATCCTACCCCTCTAGGTTGTTACAGAGCCCTGGTTTGAGTTCCCTGAGTCATTCAGCAAATTCTCCTTGGCTATCTATTTTACATATGGTAATATCTGTTTCCAAGATTATCTTTAACAACGTGTATGGTGTTTACCACATGGGGACCACTGTTGTAAGTATATTACATCTGCCAGCTCATTGAGTCTCCTAACGACCCTTGAAGTAAACTCTATCATGACCCTAGTTCTGCTGATTTGGGACCCATGTGACATGGAAAAAAGCCCACCTGAGAAGCCTCTGGATTCTGTGCTGGGATCTCTCACTGACTGTTTGGAGCATGGAACAGGGACTTAGTTTTAATCCCTCCATTTTGCCCAGTGGAAAAGTCAGGAGAGGCAGGTGATGGAGCGGTACTGCGAGGAGGACTCTGAGCTGTTTGCAGATGAGGGCAGAGCAGGACTGTGGCTACAGGGAGACAGTGGGTCAGCCTGGCACAGAGCACCCTGAAGGGCAGATGACCGGGAAGCAGTGGGAGTGAGGGGAGCAGAACCCAGTCAAATGAGAGCCTTGTAGACACTCCAGTGTTCTTGCCTGGAGAATCCCAGGGATGGCGGAGCCTGGTGGGTGGGCTGCCGTCTGTGGGGTCGCACAGAGTCAGACACGACTGAAGCCACTTAGCAGCAGCAGCAGCAGAGAGAAGACACACCCCCAACCCCATCCCACCCTCATCCCCTACCCCAGACGTGGGCAGGGCACCTTCTGGTGGCTGCAGGAAGGCATCCCACTCACCTTCCTTTGTGACATCACCCATGGTGAGGATGCCTGGGCGCTGTGGCCTAACATCACCTGCCCCAGGCAGTCACCAGGAAGCATCTGGGTGGATGCAAGGTGAAGTACCCGCTGACTCCCCAGGTTAGGATGCAGTTTCCTGCCTGCAGTGGCTCCTCTGTGGTTAATATTGAGATGAGCTGGAGGTCTTAGGCCTTTTCGGGTGTCATGGAGCCCTTCCTCAGGATAATACTCTAAATGCATAAAATAAAATATGTAGCGCGACAGCAGGAACAATTGAGATACGAGGATCAGAATTGTTAACGTGATTTCATAGCGTAGGTGCTCCTTTACTGACATGTTAAAGGCCAGGTCAGGCTGTGGGTTGAGGAGCCGCTCTCATCTGGAAGTGGAGATGAACACAGGCAGGACTGCACTGACACTGAGAATGTCTGGGACTGCTGGTGGTGACAGGGCTCAGGGGCTGAGAGCACTACTGAGATGTGCTGCCTGCATTCAAACTGGGAGGAAGTTAATTTCAGAAGGAAGCAGGTTAGTGGAAGTAAAGATGTCCCTTTTTCCTATCCATGGTCAGCTCCCACCTTCTGTCCCCTGCAGGGACACTCGTGGGCATCGGGGACACCAGGCTCCCTGGTCTCCTCTCACCTCACCTGCCACTGGCTGCTTCCTCCTCGTCCCCCTGCCCACCTGACCCTGGGGCCCCAGCGGCCTCTGCACCATCCCCTTTCCTTTCTGAATAGGAGCCTCAGTGTCCACATCAGTAAAATGGGGACAGTAACGGAGCCTTACCTCTGAGTTGTTAGGAAGACTGAGTTAATAGCTGTGAAGCACTTGGCCCAGTCTCAGCACGTGATAACCACAGTATCTTGTTTACAGAGACATCTCTAGAGCAACTTTCTGTGTGATCCCATCCAGGCTTGTGGCTTATGATCCAACCGTAGGTTAAATGGAATCTTTTTGGTTCCACTTCCTCTTACCTCTCTGTCTCATCCATCCATCATTACAAGCATTCCCACCTCCAGAACATTCCCAGATTCCCAGCTTGTATCCATCCCTAGGCTGGTCCTCTGTTGGATCCACGTGTTTGCATCCAGCTGCCCACAGCCTGACCCTTGGCATTTCAAACTTACAAAGACCAGGACTGAGCCCTTGGTTTCCCTTCACAAATGCATCAACCCTGACACCTCTTGTCTCATAACTGCCTTCCTCTCTATCTCCAAATTCTGGCAGCTCTGCCAGTAAGATAGATCCAGGGTGGGACCACTTCTCACCCCCGCTGCAGTAGACCCTGCCTGCTGCCCCTGCTTTATCTTCACCGATTCACCACCTCTGAGCTGTTTTTTGTTGTTGTTGTTGTTGTTGTTTTATAATTTTTGGCACAGCTCCCGTGGCATTTGGGCCAGGGATCAAATCTATACTCCCTGCATTGGAAGGTGGAGTATTAGACTGCCAGGGAAGTCCCTCTGAACTGTTATCTAAGTCAGAGGATGATCTGACTTTAGTTCATCTGAATCCAAGTCACGTCCCTCGCATTCAAATTCCTATAGTAGTTTTCCATTTAAAACCAAAATCTTCACCATGGCCTTCAGTCCTTCAGGGATCCAACCCCTCCCCCGCCCCCTAAATGTCTTCTGACAGTGTCCCCTACTCCATCTGTCTACGCCAGCCCCTGGGCTTCTGGCCAAGCAAGCCCCCACCTCCCAGATTTCATCCTACTGTTCCTTCTGCCTGGAATGCCTTTCCTGCAGGAAGTAGTCACCCATGGACTCTCCTTTCTCCTGTCCCCTCAGCTGGCTGTTGTTATTTTTTTTTAATATTAATTTATTTCTTTGGCTGCATTGGGTCTTCATTGCAGCCACATGTGGGATCTTCATTGCATCTTGCAGGGACCTTCATTTGAGGCTCATGGACTCTCTAGTTGTGGAGTGGGGGCTCTTAGTTCCCCAACCAGGGATTGAACCTGTGTCCCCTGCGTTGCAGGGCAGATTCTCAACCCCTGGACCACCAGGGAAGTCTCTGGCTTTATTCGAATTTGTAGAACTTGTACAGACCTAAAATGGACTCACTGGCTTACATATGTGTCTTCTGCCCCCAACACTAAAAAGTACGCTGTGTGAGAACAGAGACTTCATCTGTGCCCAGTGCTGTGCTTTTTTCAACACACAGGATGGTGTCTGGCAGGTAGCATACACTTAGTAAATATTCAGTGAATGGAAAAATGACAGTCACCAGACCCTTTGAGATTCTAAACATATTCAAGCATCAGAAGCCTCTTGGAGAAGCAAGATGCCAGACTCAAAGCAATTAGGGGACCTCAGTTCAGTTCAGTTCAGTTCAATCACTCAGTTGTGTCTAACTCTTCACGAACCCATGGACTGTAGCACGCCAGGCTTCCCTATCCTTCACCAACTCCCAGAGCTTGCTCAAACTCATGTCCATTGAGTCAGTGATGCCATCCAACCATCTCATCCTCTGTCTTCCCCTTCTCCTCCCGCCTTCAATCTTTCCCAGCATCAGGGTCTTTTCAAATGAGTCAGCTCTTTGCATCAGGTGGCCAAAGTATTGGAGTTTCAGCTTTAGCATCAGTCCTTCCAATGAATATTCAGGAATGATTTCCTTTAGGATGGACTTGTTGGATCCCCTTGCAGTCCAAGGGACTCTGAAGAGTCTTCTCCAACACCACAGTTCAAAAGCATCAATTGTTCAGTGCTCAGCTTTCTTTATGGTCCAACTCTCACATCCATAAAAACCATAGCTTTGACTAGATGGACATTTGTTGGTGAAGCAATGTCTCTGCTTTTTAATATGCTGTCTAGGTTGGTCACCAGAGAAGGCAATAGCACCCCACTCCAGTACTCTTGCCTGGAAAATCCCATGGATGGAGGAGCCTGGGAGGCTGCAGTCCATGGGGTCGTGAAGAGTCGGACACGACTAAGCGACTTCACTTTCACTTTTCACTTTCCTGCATTGGAGAAGGAAATGGCAACCCACTCCAGTGTTCTTGCCTGGAGAATCCCAGGGACGGGGAGCCTGGTGGGCTGCCGTCTCTGGGGTTGCACAGGGTCGGACACGACTGAAGAGACTTAGCAGCAGTTTGGTCATAGCTTTTCTTCCAAGGAGCAAGCGTCTTTTAATTTCATGGCTGCAGTCACCATCTGCAGTGATTTTGGAGCCCAAGAAAATAGTCTGGTGCATAAAGAAATAAAATGCTGAAGATGTGGGATAGGCCTTCAGCTTCCTCCAGAGCAGAGGGAGGGTCCCCCCAGTGTACTCCCTTCTGATCTCCGTACCCTAGGGGTAAACACTTTCCTGGCTTCTGTTGCCATCAGTCAGGTTTGCCTGTTTTGGGACTTGACGCAACTGGAATCATACAGTGTGTATTCCATTCTATGAATACAGCACAAGTTGTTTTTTTCTGTTGATTGGATATTGGCATTGTTTCCAGTGTGGGGCTATTTTGAATAACACTGCTGTGAACATTCTTGTGTCTTTTGGGGGAACACATGTGACAAGCTTCAGTTAGGGACATAGGAATGAATTGATGGGTTGTAGGATGCTTATATCAGAAAAGGCAATGGCACCCCACTCCAGTACTCTTGCCTGGAGAATCCCATGGATGGAGGAGCCTGGTGGGCTACAGTACATGGGGTCTTGAAGAGTCAGACATGAATGAGCAACTTCACTCACTTCTCACTTTCATGCACTGTAGAAGGAAATGGCAACTCACTCCTGTGTTCTTGCCTGGAGAATCTCAGGGACGGGGGAGCCTAGTGGGCTGCCGTCTATGGGGTCGCACAGGGTCGGACATGACTGAAGTGACTTAGTAGTAGCAGTAGCAGGATGCTTATATAGTCAACATTAGTAAATGGTGTCCAACAGTTTTCCAAAGTCATTATGTCAATTTGCACTTCCACCCGCAGTGTGTGAGAGTTCTGAATGCTCTGTTCTCATCTATACTTGCTGCCATCTACTTTTTTTTTTTAATTTATTTACTTATTTATTTGGCTATGCTGGGTCTTAGTTGTGGCAAGCAGGATCTTTAGTTGTGGCATGCACACTCTTAGTTGCAGTGAGTACGTGTGTGCTATATCGCTTAGGTCGTGTCCAGCTCTTTTCAACCCTACGGATTGTAGCCCACCAGGCTCCTCTGCCCATGGCAGGGATTCTCTCCAGACAAGAATACTGAAGTGGGTTGCCATGCCCTTCTCCAGGGCATCTTCCGGACCCAAGGATCAAACCCGCGTCTCTTATGTCTTCTGCATAGGCAGGTGGGTTCTTTACCACTGGTGCCACCTGAGAAACCCTAACTAAGAAACATATGCACCCAAATCTGGTAGAGCTATTTTGGCTATCTAGGGGGCTTAAATTCTTCATTTAAGCTCAGAATACATTTTAGCCTCCAACACAGTTTCCCATAGTTAATAAATACATGTCCTCAACATCGGTGACTTTAAATACAGAATTTAACGTCAGTTCGTGTTATTCCTTTCCATCTTTTCCTCTTGAAATACCACATGCAGAGTGACTATTCTCCACTGATATAGCCACTTTTGGTCTTCTGAAGATCTTGGAGGATCTTTTCACGAGGTCTTTTGGAGCAAGTTCAAGTTGTCAAAGGCAAAATCGCTTTGTGTTTTGTCTCCTTACATGGTGTCTGTGTCATGTGCAGTGTTAGTCAGCAAAGCAATGTTTTCCTCTTTTGCCATATTTGGAAACCTGTCTGCCCCTCAGGATTTGGAGCTCATCCTTAGGTCCCACAGAATTTGAGAGCAGGCTGTGCCCAGAACCAACCACACCTGTCAGAAAAGTTGGTTTGCCTCCTAGGAAGCTCACAATGATCACTTGCTACAAAATCTTAGCTATATCTTGGAGCATCTTAGAGTCTTTCTTTAAAAAAATGCTTACTGTTATCAAAGTTTATGTTCATCTTACATATGATCTATTTCTAAGAATTATTAACACTGTTGTTGTTTTAGTCACTAAGTTGTGTCTGACTCTTTGAGACCCCCATCGCCTGTAGCCCACCAGCCTCCGATGTCCATGGGATTTCCTAGACAAGAAAACCGGAATGGGTTGACATTTCCTTCTCCCAGGGATCTTCCCGACCCAGGGGCCGGACCCACATCTCCTGTATGGCAGGTGTATTGTTCACCACTGAGCCACCAGGGAAGCCCCATGCACATTTCCATTCATTCTGATTTGTCAGCCCTCACCTGTTCGCCTTCTTTCTCAAAGACTATCTGATGGCAAACAGGATAGAGAAGCTCTTTGACTTGGGTTGAAGACCCATTTGTCTGAAACACTCAGGTGACGCCATAGACACAGCTGCTCTTTTCTTCAGTGGAAGCAGGACAGTGGGGTGCTTTTGAGGGGACAGAGCTCGGTTCATCAGAAGCAGAAATAGTTTTGCAGTAAGACAGTGACCCATCATGCCCGTGAGGATATTCTTCCATGACTTGCCTGATCACTTTTCTCCCAGTTCCTTAAGCTGTTTCCTGATTTCCAACCACTATGCAAGTGTTTGGATTATGGTGTCAAGGAATTCTACGTGGACTGACCAACTCTTCTCACGCTGTTACCAAAGCGGCATCAATTAAGTTCAATTTACAGAAAATATGTTTTGAGCGGGTGCTATTTGCTAACATACCTAGATAATAGCCTAAAGTGTTACACAACCTAAGGAAGAAAGAATTGTCAACAAACATCATATAATGGGAAGAGGATGTAATAGTGGACTGTGCCAGATGTCCTGGGGACCTTCGCGAAGATGTGGGTAATTCCAGGTGGGAGGCGGTTTTAGCAAAGATGAGACTCAGCCTTAAAGAATGAGGTGAGGAGGTATAAGGACAACCTCTAAATCAACAGTTCCCAAAACAGTTGTTTTGCCCATTTTGACTGGTGATATTGGGGAAGATTTTTTTTTAACATGTATTTTTATTTATTTATTCGGCTGTGCCAAGTCTTAGCTGTAGCATGTGAGATCCAGTTCCTCAACCTGGGATAGAACCCAGGCCTCCTGCATTGGGAGCTCAGAGTACTGGCCACTGGACCACCATTGAAGGCCCAGGGAAGGCTTTTAAAAAGAACATGTAAGATCTCATTTTTGATCAACAAAAGCAAAACCTGCACATTGTGGAAAAAGCACAATGCAAAAAATAAAAATCAGTATTACCACGAACCCAGCCCCTGAGATGGAGTCCCTTCTGATCGCTTGTTGGTTATTTTCATTTTTTGCCTGGATACATGTCCTGCCAGTGTTTCCTGTGCCTCTGAGTGGTAGATCATGCGTGATTTTCGCTGACTTACAAGGACGTTTTTGGAGAATTCTGGAAAGACACAGTGTGTCCTAGGAGTAGATTCCGGTTTTGTCAGGGGGCTGGTGGCCCTGATCTCTTGTGGTCTTTACAGACCTTGGCTGGCTGCTGGATTGGTAGTTGACTTTGTTGCAGAACATCTGGTTGGTTAGATGCAGGGTCTGACTGAATCTGGCTCTGAGACACCTGTGGTGTGACCCTAAGGAGAGTTGCTTTTCCATGAAGCCCCATGCTGGCCGATGCCTGGGCTCCGGGATCAGCGGGTGAGACACAGCCCGCCTGGCTCCTGCTCCTGTTTTCAACTTCAAGGGTGCCCAGGACAACAGGTCCTTTGTTCCTTTCTTAGTTTTACAGGAATGAGGGGAGACTTTGCCAGCACGGGCTCCTATCTGCCCTTTCCATCTCTCACTGGCGAATCAGTGGCAGGAAGTTCATAAGTAAAACAGTCACCGAATCCTTTTCCTCTCCTGCAAGTGGCAGGGCCACGTCCCCTGATGTTCCCTTTCCTGTGCTGTTCTCTCCAACTGGTCCTCAGTTGATGGAGCTTTTTCATAAAGATCCTCCTGTGACTGCTTTTAGAAATCTTTTTGAGGAAGTCAAGGCCTCCCCTCCTCTCCTGGCAAGTAGCAACCCTTGGCCGGTGGGATAAAGCCCATTACTCCAAATCTGTTCATCTTTGTCCTTGCGGAGTTCAAGGGGACAAAAAGGCCTTGGGGAATGAAAATACCCATTTTTGTGGTGTAGGGAAACTGCACAATTCAGGACTGGGCCCAGTTCTACCAATTTCTATCGTTTGACCTCAAAGAAGGAGATGGCCTCTAGTTTCCCCTAGATGGCCTCTAATTTCCCTTCAGTGAAGGCAGACATGCCACGATCCTTATGAGAACATGCCACCTCCCAGGCCTCTGCCCATCACATTTCCATCCCAGGTGGTGGGTCAGTCTTCTCAGCTCACCTGGCAAGTTCTCTGTTATAAACTGAGAAAGGAGCCACATACAGCCAGAGTGAACTGGGGCCCCCTTCTCCAGACTGGAACACTACACAGTGGGTTTTATTTGGCTTCATACATTCTAAAGACGTGTTTGCATGACTGAGAGTGTTAGGAAATCATTGTACATCAGCTACCGGCTATCTCTGAAATGAAAGGTTTTCTGGGAAATTTGTGTTTGCTATATATATGTGTGTGTGTGTTTAGCAACATTTGGAATTAGTCCCTTTGCCAGAAATTTTTATTAGATGTATATCTTTGGGATGAGCTGGTCTTCTCTCTGTCTCTCTACCTGAGAGGCTTTTTCTTTTTTTAAATAAAGTGTTTGTTATTTATTTATTCATTTGGCCACTCTGGGTCTTAGTGGCAGCATGTGGGATCTAGTTCCCTGACCAGGGGTGGAACCCAGGCCCCCTGCATTGGGAGCACAAAGTCTTAGCTATTGGACCACCAGGGAAGTCCCTGTGCTGGGTTTTGACAGGTGGGTTGCAGCCAGTTACAGACACTCAAGAGCAGTTTTGACATATATGTATAGGTGATTCACATCGCTGTATAGCAGAAACTCACACAACATTGTTAAGCAATTATACACCAATTTTAAAAAATGGAAATAAAAGGAAATGAAGTGGGGGGGGGAGTGTGAACATGGGCAAGGAGGGGCTGAGAAGAGGCAACAGATGCTCTTCTCAGGATGGTCTTCCCTGCTGAAACTAAGAGAAGGTTTGTGAAGATTAATACAGGAAAAATAGTCTTCTTACTCGAATTGTCTTAGCCCATCATCCGTTGTGCCCAGTTTTTCACTTATTCATGTGCCATCTTTACTATTCATTTGCCTGATATGTTTAAGTTGGCTGCGTGTTACATTTAAGATAAATTTAATAAGCCAGCCATGAAAAGACAAATGCTACGTGACTCTGCTTATATGAGGGATTTAGAGTCGTCAGATTCATGGAGAAGGAAATGGCAACCCACTCCCGCACTCTTGCCTAGAAAATCCGATGGACGGAGGAGCCTGGTGTCCGTGGGGTCGCGAAGAGTTGGACATGACTGAGCAACTTCACTTCACTTCACTTCACTTCAGAGTTGTCAGATTCATAGAGACAGAAAGTAGATGGTGGTTTCCAGGCACTAGGGAGAAGGGAAGAATGGAAATTACTGTTTAAAAGGTAGTTTTAGATTTGCAAAAGGAAAAGAGGTCTGGACGTGAATGGCTTCACGAATTTATACTTCACAAATCAGGCAGCATTCCATCTACAGAGGAAAAAGGCGCTCCCTTGGGCTGCAGGAAAGGAAAGGTTTTTTAAGGTAGAGAGGAAATGGGAAAATGAAATTATTAGCAAAAAATTCATCATTTATAGCAAGGTCGCCCTCCTAAGGAAAAGGAGGGGCCTATTAGACAGTATGTCTTGTTAGTGTTAACCAGGAAATTTCAAGTTGGCTGCTTACAGGTCACATTCTTGAGGAAGGTTGAAACCATACTTAGGTTAGTTAGGAAGTTTTGGTGGGCTCAGCACAAGTGGCTCCATTTGGGGCCTGTCATTTCTTTTTTAACGGTAGTGATGGTTGTGCAACAATATGCATATGTATTCAACATCACTTAAAAATGGTTAGGATAGTAAGTTTTATATTATGTGCATTTTTCCACAATAAAAAACGGGGGGGAAAGTCAATTAATACCTCCACCATAATGGTGAATTACACTAAATCCATAAAGCTATTAAATGCTGGACATTAAAGTAAAAACCATGCTTCCATATACTATCTTAGTATATCCAGCACTCTCTGGGAATTACTATTAAAATATGAAAAGTAATCTATTCTGTCCTACCAGGTGGGGTTTGGCTTTGAGTTCTTTGCTTTGTAGCCCGACTCAGCTCTTTATGTCAGGGAAAGAGGCAAGGAGATGAATCTTAAGTCATAATTAAGTCCTCAGCAAAAGCAACTTGAAATCAGGGGCTCTGCTCTTGTTGTTTTTGTTTGTTTGTTTTTATTTTGACAACATTAGCATCTTATTGATAATTATCAGCCCCATCCATTTCTCTTGATTCATTCTTTGTCTGTGCAATAGGCCTTTACAGTGTAAACAAAGACAAACTCTTAGTTTTCTTAAGGGTCTGGAATGCCAGCCCTTAGGTTGCAGGAAGAACTCTGAGTCTTCCTTGAGAGTTGAATTATATTTGCTGGAAATCCAGGGAGGGCCTGGAAGGTAAAATCTGGGTGGAGCCTGCCTCTTACTTCAGATCCTAAATCCAGTGCCCTTGTGAGTTACTCAGTCCTACAGCCCACACCTGGGATTGGCCAGGAGGGAGCAGGCACAGTGGGCAGACTCCCCTTTGAAGAAGAGAACTAACTACCCGATAGAGGAGACCAAAGGTGGTGTATAGCGCCAGGGAGCTGGGATGTAGGGAAGAAAAGGGATAAAGGCCAAAAGTCAAGGTGCATTTCAAGGAGTTGCAATAACCCTTCCTCCAGATGCCTGCAGACTCAGTCATCCAATGTCTTCAGATAACTCAACTCACAGAGTTCTTTGAGTAGAGGCAAGACAAAAAACTTGGTTAAAGTGTAAGGATGGCTTTTCCATGAAGGGGATCACAAAGGCACCAAATTCCAAGGCAGAAGGGATGGGTTTGTGCAAAGATGCCTGTTCCTCCTCCATGCAAACACCCAGAAGGGAGCTGGGAGCCGTAGAATCTGGTTTGGGAGCTCTCCTTATATATATCATTATATAGATATAATTCTTCAGAGCACTTGCCATTCATTCTAGGAGAGGTTTTCTAAACTCATTAATGAACTAAACCAATCCCTTTTTCCTTTGAACTATGATCTAACACTCTGCTCTAGAAAGGAACAGTGTTAGCACATTTAAACAATTTAGTTGAAATAGCGTTTGCCCTTGAACAGTAATCAAGTACAGCTTATCATAGATGTTGATATAAATTGTCCATTTTAAAAGTATAATTGTTTGGCCTAATGATTTTTTTTTTAATGGAAAGGAAGTTTAAAATTTTTATTTATTTATTTAGCTGCACCAGGTCTTAGTTGCAGCACTCAGGATCTTTGATCTTAGTTGTGGCATGCAGGATCTTTAGGTATAGTATATGGTATCTAGTTCCCTGACCCAGGATTGAATCCCAGCCCACTGCTTTCGGAGCACAGAATCTTAGCGACTGGAACCCCAGGGAAGTCCCTTAATGATGTGTTTCTAATGCACATAGGATAGGTTTGGAGAACTTTCTCTTTGAGGTTTATACTTTTGTCCCCATGTCCTGAATGAGGACAGAGCCCTTTGGACCACTGAACTCTTTCTGAGACCCATTCGCCAAATGGACTTGTGTGCCCTTGTTGAGCATAACAGTTTGGTATTTGCTTGTATCTAGTTCCTTTAAACTTCATTTTTGCTATTCAACAGCTGGAACTAAGATTCTTATACACAGAACATTGCCGACTATCGCTGCGCTGAAACAACTTCACATCAAAGTTGCATGTCTATTATGTATTGCTTTCTTTTTAAAATAAAAAGGTTTATTTATTTTTGGTTGCGCTGGGTTCTCATTGCTGTGTGTGGGTTTTCTCTAGTTGCGGTGAGCCGGGCCCTCATTGCTGTGTGCGGGTTTTCTCTAGTTGCGGTGAGCCGGGCTCTCATTGCTGTGTGCGGGTTTTCTCTAGTTGCTGTGTGCGGGGTTTTCTCTCATTGCTGTGTGCGGGTTTTCTCTCATTGCTGTGCGCGGGTTTTCTCTCATTGCTGTGTGCGGGTTTTCTCTAGTTGCGGTGAGCCGGGTTCTCATTGCTGTGTGCGGGTTTTCTCTAGTTGCGGTGAGCCGGGTTCTCATTGCTGTGTGTGGGTTTTCTCAGTTGCGGTGAGCCGGGCTCTCATTGCTGTGTCCGGGTTTTCTCTAGTTATGGTGAGCCGGGGCTACTCTGTTGCAGTGCTTGGGCTTCTCATTGCCTGGCTTCTGTTGAGCACAGGCCCCAGGTACTCAGACTTCAGTAGTTGTGGCACATGGGCTTAGTTGCTCTGCGGCATGTGGGATCTTCTCAGACCAGAGATTGAATCTGTGTCCCCTGCACTGACAGGTGGATTCTTAACCCCTGGCCCACCAGGGAAGCCCCTGTGTATTAATATTGCTGTCTTATTTGCCCGTCATTAATTTGAAGAAAGACTGAAGTGTAAAGTAATGTGTTGTTTTGGATGGGAGCTTGGGAGGGAGTGATGTATTGGAAAGACAAGGGAGCCTTACAGAACACGGTTGGTCTAGACACTGGACCTTAGCAGCTGCCTGGGTGGGTTGTGCCGTACTCTGGGGTTCTGGATGAGGATCAGAAAGTATCCTTGGAGCACTGCTGCAAGTTCATGGTTCCTCTGAGATGAGCCTGACTCTGTGATGTGACAGAGAAGCAAGCCTTGGTCCTGAATTAGAATGCACTGCCTGCCATTGCTTCTTGCACCTGCCTAGGCTACCAGCGCCTGGTCCCAGGAATGACAGGAATACAGCCAAGTGGAAAGGCCACTCTTGTCCCACAGTCTAAAGAGCCTGGCATTGAATGTGACCAGAATGTTGGAGAGCCCTGCCCCCCAGACTGGGTGTGGTCATCGGCCATCTGCTGCCGGGCCCTGAAGCCCAGTTGGAAAGAGAGCAGACAGGGTCCGAGTTTTCCAGTGTTTATTCTCGGCCTCTAGAGCCATCTTAGGGCTGTAGGGCATTTTTTGATTTGCCCAGGATTTTCACATGCAAGTATGGGGCTCACTGAATCTGTAATTGAGCTTCATCTCCCCCCTCCCTGAAAGCAGCCTAGATATTTGGAAATACTAGTTAATAGTTGAATAAATAAATGGATCCTCTGCTCATAAAAACCCAGTAAGGGACTTCCCTGGTGGCCCAGTGGTTAATTAAGACTTTGCCCTTTCATCTCAGGGGGTACAGGAACTAAGATTCCACATGCCATGTGGCACAGTCAAAACAACAACAACAACAACAAAAAAAAACAATGAGGTGCTATGTATTTTCCTATCTCATTTTCCCCAACCTAATACTTGAGAAATTTCAAGCTCCAGAAAAGTTGCAAGAAGAGTACTATTTATAACTGCTCACCAGTTGTCGGGATTTCACCTCCTTTTCCTTCCCTCTGTGTTCTTCCCTTTTTTTGAGGAGGTGAGAGGTGAAGAGGGGTTAACTACTTGGTACTTAATTTCTAACATTTTCACACTTGGCCCCTGAATTTTTGAGTATGCGTCTCTTAAGAGCAAGAACATTTTCCTGCAGAATCGTAATAACATTGTCACAGTCAGGAGATTAAATATCAACACAGTAGTATCTCATATATATTCCTCGTTCAGATATTGTTCCTTCTAGCTGCATTTTATTCTGAGGCCGTATGTGATTGGTTCTGTGCACTCAGTGAGATTATCACTTCTGTTTAGTCTCCTTTTCTCTACAATAACTCACAGTTTGTGTGTGTGTGTGTGTGTGTGCTTGATTTATTTATTTATGGCTGCACTGGGTCTTTATTGCTGTGCAGGGACCTCTTCCAGTTGTGGTGAGCAAGACCTGCTCTGTAATTTCAGCGTGCAGTCTTTTTATTGTGGTGATTTCTTTCATTAAGAGTGTGGGCTCTAGGGCACATGGGCTTCAGTGGTTGTGACGCATGGGCTTGGTTGCCCTGCGGCAGGTGGGATCTTCCCAGATCAGGGATTTAACTTGTGTCCCCTGCCCACACAGGTGGATTCTTTACCATGGAGCCACTAGGGAAGCCCTTTTCTGTTTTTAGTCTTTTACCACACTGACATTTTTGAAGAGTTCAGGCCAGTGGCTTTGCACAAGTCCCTGAATGTGGGTCTTTCTGTCTCCTCCCATAGGGATTCAGGTTATAGGCATTTGGGGGCAGGAAGACCAGGTGATGCTATAACCTTTTCAGAGCATCGCATCAGAGGCAGCAGGTGAGGTGGTGGAGATGTCAACCCCGGTCACTCGGTCAAAGTGGCTTCTCCCTTGTCAGGGCACATTTCCTTCTTCAGAATAAGGAACACTTGGGGTGGTATTTTAAGGCTGTAAATGTTCTGTTCCCTAAATCTTTCACCTACTGATGTCAGCATCCATACATGAGCCTGCCGTTCATCAGTTCTGCACGGTGGCAGAGATATTAATTGCCACTTTCAGAGAAAGCTTAAAAAGGGAGCTGGCCGGATCTCAGGTGCCAGCCTCCCCACTGTGACCACGTCCTGTGTCTCCTGTTCAGTGGTTTGTCTTTTATAAGCCTCTCCTCCTTTGTCCTTCCTCACTTCTGTCTTAGAAATCATGGTGTCAAATCTCATCGGGTTCTTTCTCGGATTGAATTCCCTAGACGCAGAGCCTGAGACAGGGCTTATGGGATGTGATGGGAGGAAACCAGAGAGAGATGGGGGGTCAGCTGGGGTATAGCCTCTGCCTGACCCTGCAGGGAGCTCTGAAGTTTGACTGGCACCCACCTTGGACCTGTCCCACTTTGAAGCCAGAAAGCCTCTTCTCCACCCGTGTCACTGAGTCCTGAGCCATGCATCTGCTCCCGGCGGGTGGGGGTGGCCTAGCTTCCTGGGCTGCCCAGGGAAGGAAGCAGCTGTGGGCTTTTGGCAGCCAGCACTCACGGTAACAGGGGCACGGGTGCCTGGTTGATCGAGGGGATCTTGGCAGGCAGGGTGCCAACAGCATCCACTACAGCTTCAGTGTTTCCCTCGTTAGTTCTTTCCTGAGGCTTGTCCTCATAAAAGCCAAGCTGTCCTGTAATCATAGGCTATAAACCTCAGACGGCCGGCTGCATAAAGGCGTGAGCTTAGTCATTTGCAAAGACAAGGTCTAATTTATGGTTGCTCCTTTATGAGGCCCCATGAATCTTATTCACCGCCTTCCTGTCTGGGCCCTGGCTTTTGAAGGTGAGGTCAGTTATCAGAACAAAGGCTTTGTAGCTGCTTAACAACCAAGGCTGCTTAACCGCACAGGCTGAGCCCTTCTAAGGAAGAGGTATCAACCTATTCACTCTCGGTACACAAGTGTCCAGACTGCCATGTTGGGAAAAGGAGAATTTGGTTTTGGCAAAATATTTCTTGGCTTCTCTGGTGGCTCAGACGGTAAAGAATCTGCCTGCAATGCAGGAGACCTGGGTTTGATCCCTAGGTCGGGAAGAACGCCTGAAAGAGGGAGGGCATGGCAATCTACTCCAGTATTCTTGCCTGGAGAATTCCATGAATTGAGAAGCCTGATGGTCTACAGTCCATGGGGTCACAAGGAATCGGACACGACTGAGCAACTAGCACTTTCATTTTCACACTTCCAAAATATCACCAACTTGAGATGGCAGGGCTGACGTGTGTCTTTATTTGGTTTCCTAGAATTATTATTTATTTGGCTCTGTGGCATGTGGGAAGTAGTTCCCTGACCAGGGATCGAACCCAGGACCCCTGAATTGAGAGCATGGAGTCTTTGCCACTGGGCCACCAGGGAAATCCCCTAAGAGCTCTTTCAATGGCATGTTACCTGTATGCTCTCAGCCCCAAACAAAACACAAACGCCAACCACCTAATTGGGTCTGGGTTCAAGTGCATATTTTGCTCTTAGGCCTCAAGCCTGTGCTCCTCGAGTTCTGGGGCTGGCAGCATCAGAATCCCCCCAGAGCTTGATAGAAATGCAGAGTCCTGGGCCCACCCCAGACCTGCGGAATCAAAACCTCTGGGGCTGAAACCAGGAAGCGCGTGTGGCTTCACACCCCCAGGGGATTGCTCCCCCAGGCTCAAGCGCTGATGCAAAGCAATGGTTATAAACTTGGGTGCAGGCTGGGGCTGCCTGGGGAAGCTGAACCATTCTGATGTCTGCATTCTGCCCCCAGAGTGTCTGATTTATTTGTTCTGGGGGTGCTGTCTAGCCATCACAAAAATTTATACTCCCCAGGCAATTTTCATGTGCAGCCGAGGGTGGAAACCAGTGCTGTAAAGAAGCCTTCTTTACCTCATGGGAAAGGAATGTTTATACCAGCTTCATTGTGAAGAGTTTGTCCTGAGCACTGCAGAAATTCTCTTCAAAACACCTGGAGGCCCTGGAATGGCATTTCCAGAATGAGGAACTACCCTTTCTGGGCACAGATGGCCCCGTGGAAACTTGTAGCAGCAGTAAAGGAAAGCACTCCTTACTTGAGAACAGATGAAATGTAACTATTGAATGGAAGCCCTAGATTCTGTAGATCTGGAGCAGGTCTAGAGGTGGCAGGGGAGAAGGTGGGGTACGGTCTCTAGTGGCCCATGTGCTGTCATGGGGTGGCGGGGGGGTGTGTGTTTCCTAAGTCTGCATGCCCCCACGTGATCTCTTAGAGCAGAGTGGTCCACAGGTGGGTGGCATACCTCTTCTCCTCTCTCCCCTTACATTCAGACCCCATCACCTGTCTTCCTCACTGTTGAAGGCTTCCTTCAGACCACATGTATGGGTCTCTTGGAGTGCAGACATTTGAAGATGGTGTGTACTCCACCTGAACTCAACCGTGCAGACATGCGTGGTTAGGCCTGGTGGTCCCACTGGCTGTTGGGGCCAGTGAGGATGACCATGGGGGACCACAGGGATAACCAGCATGGAGAACTCTGAATGTGGAAGAGGAAAGATACCCAGAGCTTAGGCAGCCTTAGACGGGGACCTCCACCCTCTCTCAGCAAAGCGCTGTTCCTCGGCCTGAGCCTCCGGGTCCTCTTTTTGAAAGCTAGGATCCTGGCACCTCCTTTCAGGGCTACTGTGAGGAGCAGAGAAGAGAGTATTTCTGAAGGTTTGGCCAACAGTAGACACCACCAGGTTACAGCCATATTGTGTTTGTGATCTCACCTGTTAGCTGCAAAGCTGGAGAAACACCAAACTTCTGAGGTTTCCGGCTTTGCCATTTCATGGCTGTTTATACTCTGGAGCTTGTTGAACCTCAGTTTCCTCACTTGAAAAATCGGGATTAAGTACTCAGAAATAGGGTTAGGGTTGGGAGGCAGAGGAGATGATATACATCAAGGTGATATTTTTGTACTGAGATTTCATTCACATACCATAAAGTTCAGCGGTTTTCTTCAGTATTTCACAAAGTTGCACAGCCATCAGCTCATCTCATTCCAGAACATTTTTATTACCTGGAAAGAACCTCCAAACCCTTTAGTGGTCATGACCTACTCCAACCCCTCCCCAGTCCTTGGCAATCACTAATCTTTCTGTCTCTATGTTTTTATCTAACCCAGATATTTTGCATAAATGGGATCAGTACACTATTGTGCCTGGTTTCTTTCACTTAGTGTGGGATCCTCAAGGTTTCATTCCGTTCCATGGGGTCTTCAAAGTCTTCCATTTTGCAGCATGGATCAATGGCTCAGTCATAAAAAGAATCAATGACTGTTATGGCTGAATAAAATTCCATTTTCTGGGTATACCACGTTTTATTTATCCTTTCTTTAGTTGATGGAGATTTGGACTGTTTCCACTTTATGGCAACTATGAATAATATTCATATGGTTTTATGAATAATGCAATACCATTCCACTGTGGGGTTCTACTAGAAATAATATTAATAGTGAAAGTGCCTGAAAGGAAATGAAATCCAGTTTGTATGGGTATGAAACATGTGTGCCTGAGGAATGTTCGTCTGTGTTTTCAGAGCTTGCCTAGTCATACTCTTGGCCTCATGGTTACTGTATGGAATTTAGCACTTAGAGTTTCTTTTTGCTCAAAGTGAAGACATGCCCTAATTGCAGAAAACAGCGTAAACAGCATTTAGGATATTTAGAACCCTGTGAAAACTGGGTTAGAAGGGGAAGGTTGAGTGTGTTGAGGGGTGTTGAGGACTCGCTACAATGTTAGACATACAGAGTGATAATAGAACCCAGTGTCTGCCCCTGGAAAGCTTTCAGTCTGGAGGGGAAGACAGAAGAGGTGGTGATGAAGGACGGGGCCCCAGGCCAGGATAGGTCCAGCCAAGAAGAGCACAGGGTGCTATCCTCATGAGGGAGACCTCACTGCAGCCATCTGACCCCTGCCAATTCTCTCTCCTAGCATGGTAAGACACAAGGACGATCACTACTCCGAGGAAACGGACGCCAAGACCTGCCCCCGGGACTCAGGCTACGACAGCCTCTCCAACAGGCTCAGCATCTTGGACCGACTCCTGCACACCCACCCCATATGGCTGCAGCTGAGCCTGAGCGAGGAGGAGGCAGCCGGGGTCCTGCAAGCGCAGCCTCCGGGGGTAAGACTCTAAGTGGGGAATCGGGGAGGCGGGCAGGGCTGTCACTTCCCTAAAGAGAAAGACGGCGAGTTCCAGAGAGTTCTTCCCAGCCCCTAGGGAGCACGGCTCCCAGTTTGTGTGTCTCATTGCAATGCAGAGAAATTCTGGAAACTATGAGCAGCTCCCAAAACAGAGCCCTTCATCTGCCCGGTGACCTTGGGACCTCAAGACTCTGAGGGATAATAGGGCACCTGGGTACTGAGGAGGGGCTGCTGGCCACGGGCCCTGGGCCTGACTTCTTGAGATGTGGCGTGGAGGATGAGCCTGGTTGTGGGGTCGTCAGTCTGTGGTTTTCCTTTCATTACGAGCCTGGGAGCCCTGGCCTGGGTCCAGCCATCCAATTCACAGCCTTCAGAAATTCCACATCGCTGGTCTTGTCTGCTCTGGCTGCCAGTGTCATCCTCTTTCCCTTGTGTGGTCTCAGTGACACATCAAGGCCCAGCTTGGTTTCTTCAGCAACCTCTACCCAAGGGCTTCCCGTGTGGCTCAACTGGTAAAGAATCTGCCTGCAATGTGGGAAAGCTGGGTTCAATCCCTGGGTGGGGAAGATCCCCTGGAGAAGGGAAAGGCTACCCACTCCAGTATTTTGGCCTAGAGAATTCCATGGACTGTATAATCCATGGAGTTGCAAAGAGGCGGACACTACCGAGCAACTTTCGCTTTCACCCAAGGCTAGTCTCATCTAACTCAAGCCCACTCCGTGATGCTATAGAAGTTTCTTAGAAAATGTTATTCAGTGATAGGTAGATATATTCTGTGCTATCTGACATGGTGGCCACTGGCTTCATGTAGCTATTTAAATTACATTAGTAAAATAGAATAAAACATTTGGTTCGTCAGTGGCGCTAGCCATATTTTAAGATCTCACTATCCCCAGTGTCTGGTGGCTACCATATTGAATGGACAGTGCAAATTATAGAATATTTCTACCATTATAGAAAGTTCTTGGGGACAGCGATTGTGTACAATGTACACTTCTAAAACAAGGGTAAATACAATAAATTACAGACAAAATAAGACTGGAAACAACACACAACAAGAGATAGAAACTAAGAAATAGATGGAGAGGCAGGGATAAAATTCCTTCAGTAGCTGGCTGAGGAATGTTGTAACAGCTGGACACAAAAATAAACTTTCCAGTTTCCTATCAGCCAAAGCTTGTCAGTTGTCACTTTTTGACTCACAAGTGAGTCTTTGTTCCTCATCTGACGGAAGCAGACAGGACTAAGTCCTCTGCTGGAACACGTTCGGGAGGACAGGCGCAGTATTGGATCATCCTTGTGGAGAATTCCTTGGCCGGCACACCGGGTTGTTGCCCCTGGTTTTGGTCTATATGGTCAGGACCCCTTTCTGTGAGGCCCCCACTTTTTGCAAGTTGAGTTGTCTGCTCCTGTATTTCTGCAAAAAAAATTCTAAGGAGGGAGGTTGCCATGTTGCTAAGCAACACTTCCTCTCCCTGCTCACGCCAGCACCTGGAGTCAGGCATGTCCATTCCTGCTGGAAACTGGTGGGGAGCGAGTCAGGCAGGAGGTTCTCCACCTACTGGATCCCTGGGCAGGATCTGCCTGATGGGATGGGGCTGAGGGCAGGGTGAGGAGGGGAGAGGCCACAGTTCACCAGGAGAAGCAAGGATCCTGAAAAGGAGGAGCGGGTGTGTGAAAGAAAAAGGTTTGAAAGACCAACCCTAGTGGCATCTGGTCCTTAGGGTGCCACCATCCCTAATTCATCTATAGCCCTATGACAAGGATCGGCAGACTCTTTCTGTGAAGAGTCAGAATATCAGTATCTGGGGCTTTGTGGCCGTAGAGCCTCTGTCACGGCCACTCAACTCTGCCATCATAGGGCAACCACAGCTGTTTAAGTATGTGGACCAAGAAGCAAGGCTGTATGTCAATAAAACCTTATTTATGCAAGCAAGTGGCAGGATAGGTTTGGTCTGTAGGCCATGCTTTGCCAACTGCTGACCTAAGGTTTTGGATGTTCAAGAGATAAGGCTCAGAGATTGTACCCTCCCTGAGCCTCAAAACTCAAAGAGACCCCCACCTCCCAAAGGGAGAGATACTTCTTTCCACCAACCAGCAGCTGCCTCCTAGCAGTACTTTGAGGCTTTTCCTCATCACAAAAGCATTGTGGGAACACCTGCTTCTGCTTCAGAGTGACCCAGAACCATTGGTTCCCACAGCTGGCACATTCTGTGGCCACCTCTCTATGGTCGCTGGGGAAAAAGAGAGCCCTGAAGATGACCTTCCTGTCTTCCACAGACACCCAGTTCCCATTACCCCTTCTCCCCTCATAAAAGTATCTTAGGAGCTATTGACCTGATATCAAGAAAGAGATGACAGTTAGGTGGGGAAAGTGAAAGGCTACAGAACCTTAGGAGCAGATATCCAAACACAGAGCAAAGAGAGATGAAGAAAAAGGACAGGATGGTCTCCTTGGAGTAGGGTCGTGAATCACAGGAGGAAACCAGCATGTAGCCAGGCCACCACACCACAAACTCCAGGGAGTACCGTTTCGTTTGTCATGACGCCCGCCAGGTAGATGACACCCTGGGTAGATGATGCCCCCCAGGTTTGTGCAGTGCACAGCTGAATGTGGCATACCCAGCTCTACAGTAACATATGCTTGGATGGTCTCCTGAGATCAGCACTGGGGTTGGGCTGTTTAAACATACATCTAAAGACACCATTTGGAATTGGAAGGAGTTGTCGTAAAGCAAAGTGAGTCAAGAATAAAGGGTCCACCAGCCTGCGTGTTGGCTGGAGCGAACCTCAGAGCACTTCCCATTTTCAGCTCCAGCAGATGTGGCCAAGCCAGATCTTGCCTTATTATCCCATTTTCCAAGAGACGCTGGCCACTCAGATTTTCATGTGTAAAGTGAAAGACCTTGTGCTCTTCCACTGTTGGCAACAAATTCAGATTTCTATCTTAAATACACCCATGAGCCAGATTAGCCAGTGAACTTCGAATTCTCCACCAATGGCTGAGCCTGTGTCTAGAATTTAGGGTTCATCAGCCAGTACGCCTTATCAGACATAGGCTGGAGAGTACGTATCATGAGCTGTAAAATAGTCACCAAACTGAAAATGTTTCACAGATTGAGGAGGTTCTCAGTCTCGTGAAGAAGTTCCCATCAAAGAGAAAGTGGGATCCTCCTGAGACTGGTTACCAAAGGTGGGCATCCGTGGCCTGCTGGCTCATCAGTTTCCATGGCAGCAGTGTGCACCTGAAGCCCTGTAGTTTGGCTACAAGAGGGGTTCTATACATGGAAGCTACGTGTGTAGCTTCCCAGGGACACACCCAGGCCCCAGCCTTCTAGATGTCTCTTAAGCTTGCATTTCTTTTCCCTCCCCTAGATCTTCCTGGTTCGTAAATCCACCAAAATGCAGAAGAAGGTCCTCTGCCTTCGCCTGCCCTGTGAATTTGGAGTCCCACTCAAGGAATTTGCCATAAAGGAAAGCACATACAGTAAGTGGTCGTCAGGTGGTGAGGTCCCGGTGGAGTCGGGCCTTCAAGTAAGTGGAGGGGGAGAGGGCCTGCAACTTGAAGATGGACAGATGTGGGTCTGAGTCCTGGAGCTGTCACTTATCCCCTATAGATAACCTAGCACAGGAGCCTCGGTTTTCTTACCTGTATAATGGGATGGTGGTGACCTCAGAGAGCTGTTGACAGCCTTTGTACAAGGTTCACAGTCTATTGCCTGGCACATGACAGGGCCTCACAGAGGCTAGTTTCCCAGTTACGCTGGGCGTGGTCCCCAGGTTTGCTGATGGCTAAGCTGAAGGACACGCTGCACGACAATCTTTTCTGGGGATCTTACTCCAAAGTGTGTGTCTGCACAGTCCTTGAATAGCCCTAGAGGGGATGGTCCCCTCCAGGCCACCCTTCTACAGTGTTCTATAGGGGCAACTGGTCATAGGCTGAAGTTTTGGAAGGAGAGAATCAGGAGTGTTGGTTTCTTTCTGCTGATCTGTGGTCCCTGGAAACGTGAAGTCTTCGGGAAGTCAAGTTTTCAAGGAAAAGGGGAACACACAATCCTGATGCCGTGTGAGCCTCCCAGTGACAATCAGAAGGTGGGCCTACAGCCCCAAGGGGTAGGCCTCTCTCAGCCGCAGGTGAGTGAGCCCAGGTGTGAAGGCCAGTTTGGATCCTGATGTAGGCCAGATTCTCATTGTGAGCTGAGCAGCCTCAGTCTTTGAAGGAGCCGAAGGTCCCGAGACTGATGTGGGGGCAGATACAGGCTTCCAGTCAGCCTGGAGTTCAGAGTCTTGCTGAGCCAAATATCTATTAACTGGGTCTGGAGGAGATGTTTCCGGCCACAGCGGAACTTGCCAGCCTCTGTGTGATCTACAACTGGCCTCAGGTCAGCTGTAGATGGGGTCCTATGATGTTTACCTCCAGGCCTCTTCCAAGTCGCTGACGTCAGGGAAAAGCTCCCACGTGCAGAGTCATCTGAGCAGTCACTAAGCTTGGCTAATGATCTGCCGGTTTATTTACATTAGGAGGGAGTCAAAAGGTAGATTTCAAACCCGCCCTCTGAAAGACAGTGAATTAAATGTTAAGTGAAAAAGGGTGATGCTGAGTTGGCTTTTTAAAGTCAGCTAGCCAAGAGGTGATAAATCTAAGTGGTTTTTAAATCCCTTCTAACATCCACAGTTGAAAAAGCTGGCGTCAAACTCAACATTCAAAAAACTAAGATCATGGCAACCAGTCCCATCACTTCATGGCAAATAGATGGGGGAAAAGTGGAAACAGTGACAGATTTTATTTTCTTGGACTCCAAAATCACTGCAGACAGTGATTGCAGCCATGAAATTTAAAAACTCTTGCTCCTTGGAAGGAAAGCCATTTCAAACCTAGACGGTGTATTAAAAAGCAGAGACATCACTTTGCTGACAAAGGTCCACCTAGTCAGTTATGATTTTTCCAGTAGTCATGTTACAGATGTGAGAGTTGGACCATAAAGAAAGCTGAGCGCCTAAGAATTGATGCTTTTGAACTGTGGTGCTAGAGACGTCTCTTGAGAGTCCCTTGGACTGGAAAGGAGATCCAACCAATCAATCTTAAAGGAAATCAACCTTGAATATTCACTGGAAGGACTGATGCTGAAGCTGAAGCTCCAATACTCTGACCACCTGATGCAAAGAACCGACTCATTGGAAAAGACCCTGATGCTGGGAAAGATTGAGGGCGAAAGGACAAGATGGTTGGATGGCATCAGCAACTCAATGGACATAAATGTGAGCAAATTCCAGGGAATAGTGAAGGACAGGGAAGCCTGGTGTGCTGCAGTCCATGGGGTCACAAAGAGTCGGACAACTTAGCAAATGAACAATTCCCACAGTTTACGGTGATAAGTCAGCTTGCAGATCCCACCCACCTTCCCCTCCTACAATAAGTACAGTTAGTGTTTTGTATTTTAAACTTCTCTTGTTGTTCGTCTGAGATCCCTCCCTGGCTGCATGATTTTCCTCCCTGTTTTGCGAAGATCTTTATCACTTCTCTGGTTTTAAAGTAGCTGAAAGAGCTAGTCCGCCTAGTCTGAGCAAAGCATTAACCTGCCTATAACTGGTTACCACAGGCCTCCCATGATGACCCCTTCCCAGGCAGGGTCTACCTTCTTTGCGAGGAAGAGCTGGCCTTAAAAACAGATATTTTTGGATTTTGCTGGTGGTCTAGTGGCTTAGACTCCATGCTCCCAATGCAGGGAGCCCAGGTGTGATCCCTGGTCAGGGAACTAGAACCCACATGCTGCAACTGAAAGGTCATATGCCTCAACTAAAGCTCCTGCATGCCCACAACTAAGACCCAGCACAGCCCAATAAATAAATATAAAAAGCAAAACCAAAAAACCCAAAACCCCATAGCTATTTCGTCATAACATCTGGACAGTGTTTTGCATAATAAGTACCAACTCATATCTGCATAGAACTGCTTTCACAGAAGTTGCTCCATTTTTTTAAAAATCGCACTACCCACTACTCTCCTTCTGGGAGACAAGGAAAGTATAATTATTGTCCATTTTACAGATGAGAAAACCGAGGCCAGAGATGTTAACCTACCCAAGTTCGTTCCCTTTTACTCCACTCACAAAATTGTGGTACATATGGGTGTGTTTCTCTTTGTGTCTGTCAGTCAGGGTATATGTGTAGGGGTACTAAAGAAATAGTAAGTAAGCGAAATAATACAACATAAGCAAGTAATAAGCAAAATAAATGAGGATGTGGAAGGGAGAGAAACTCATCTGAAGTTAGGGAATCATCACAGAACTGAAGCTCTTTGGAGAATTTCTGGAAGAAGGGCTGCTGGGGTGGTATTTCAGCCAAGACAGCATAAGGAGTGGTTGGCAAATACATGAATTTTTGAAGTCAAGCCACTCTCTCTGTTCCATCATTTAGAAGATTTACAAAATGGCACACCGTCTTGCCAGAATACTTCTTTCTTGGAAGGTTGCACACTTAGTGGCGGCAGTGGGGTGGGGCGGGGGCTCTTGAAGTAAATAAATTGTAGCATCTTTCTTGCCGAGTTGAACCCAAGCTGATGTATGGGAACCTGTGTTATCCTCCAGGCTTCACCCTCCTTCTGCCTTTTGTCTTAACCACAAATGGCGCATTTGTGATCCAGGAGGTCCGGCCTGGGAGGGTCAAGGGCTGGGGGGGCCTTGGTGTTCCCCCAAGCCCTGCCTCCTGCTGGCCTCTCGCACCAGCCCATTTGACCCCTTGACTCCGCCCAGTTTTGTATCCTGAACTTAAAAAAAAAGATAGTTGTGTAATTTGAGTCTTGGCTGCTCTGTTTACCAAGCACTGGAGCACGTGCTCTGATGAGTCAGGGCCTGGACTTACTGTAGGCCGCCCACCCTCCCCTGGCCTATCTCCCACGACCATGCATCCTCCGTACAGCTGGTTCCCATCAGGCGCGCGGGAGTCGGTCGGGGAGCCCGGAGATGCTCCTGCCCTCCCAGCCAGCAATATCGAGGGCCTTTCCTTTCCCAGGATGCACTCGGGGACACTCAGCTGGTTTCCGAACTCTCTCTTTTCCAGCCTTTTCCCTGGAAGGCTCAGGAATCAGCTTTGCGGATTTATTCCGGCTCATTGCTTTCTACTGCATCAGCAGGTAAGGCTCCCTTTGTCTCCTGATGTCAAGCCGCTGCTTGGTGACTGCGCTGTCAACAGCCCCCAGGTTTCTGGATTCACCCCGGGCAGGGGGCTCTGGAGGGCTTGTCAGCTATTGGATGTCCCTGGAAGGATTGGCCCCTGAGGTTAAAGGGTCCCCAGGCCCGCCTGTGCCAGGCTTAAGATCAGAATGACTGCCCTGGCCCCTGTAAATGTAAAATCGCACACTCACGTAGAAGGGGACCTGTGATGCAAACCGGTAAAGTTTAAAGATCCTAATATTCCTCATGGATCGAACTAAGAGTGTCACACTGACTGAAGTAAGTCAGAGAAGGAGAAACATGGTGTGACAACATGGTATGTGGAAGCTAAATAGAAATGATACAAATGAACTTACAAAATAGAAAGAGACTCGCAGACTCACAGACTTAGAGAAGGAACCTATGGTTGCCAGGGGAAGGGGGGAGTGGAAGGGATAGTATGTGAGTTTAGGCTGGACATGTACACAGCGCTATATTTAAACTGGATAGGAAGCTTCTCTGGTGATCCAGTGGCTAAGACTCTGTACTCCCAGTGCAGGGGGCCTGGGTTCGATCCCTGGCTGGGGAACAAGATCCCACATGCTGCAATAAAGACCCGGTACAGCCAAATAAATAATTTTTAAAAAAAGAGAATAAACTGGATAACCAACAAGGACCTTCCGTATAGCACAGACAACTCTGCGCAATGTTTTGTGGCAGGCTGGATGGGAGGGGAGTTTGGGTGAGAATGGATGCATGTGTATGTATTGCTGAGTCCCTTAACTGTTCACCTGAAACTATCACAACATTGTTAATTGGCTATACTCCAATCCAAAAAAAAAAAAAAACCCTCCTCTGGGATTGGCACACATAGCATTTCAAGGCAGAGGCCTTCCCTGTCCCCCCTGCCTGGCAAAGCAATATATCCTTTTCTACTTCAGAATAAATCAAGGTCCTAATGTTTCGGAAAACTCCCCAGTGGATGCAGTTCATCTAGAATTGTGGGTGCCTTCAGCCCCTAAATCTTGCATCCCTCTCCTTTAGGCCCGCTGGGTACCCCTGTCTTTTTTGTAACTAAAGGAACTGTTACAGTCTACATGAAGCTAAGCCCCAAACCCCGACGTTAACAAGTGTCAGGAGGGCGCAAATTGGGAAAGGCTTTCTTTCTTTCTTTTCTTGTGAGCCACCCCAGTTTCTCAAATCAAGGATACTTTCTGTGAATCAGGATCGAAACGCATTGTCTGCAGAGGCTAACACTGCCTCCTCTCAGGTAGCCTGGCTTGGTCAGGGGGGTGGGGGGAGTCCCTGGGTTTTTCTCCACATCTGTTGCAGCTGACAGAGCAGAGATGGGCATGTGTTCCTGGGATTTTTTGCCAAAGGTACTTCTCATCCCCATCCCACCTGTGGCTGAGAAGTCTATTTGGAATCGGGTTATTTTATGTTAATTTAATATGTGGGTTGTTTCTCAAAAACTGAGTTAGGTGTTTGTTGCACCTGTTGAACTAGACCCTTGGTGGGTAGGTGGTAGAGGAGGCACCAAGCTGTCCACTCCCGGAGGTCCCCAGACCAGGCCAGCCGAAGGCATGGTCAGCAGCCTGATGGGGGAGGCACTTTCAGAGAGGGAAGAAACAGGGCTTTTACGCCCCTGAATGGGACTGACCGCAACCCCGTGAGTACCCTGCAGGGGCCACCACCTGCCCAGGTGTGAGGGAATCCGCTCAATTGAGGAGGGCAGTGCAGAACCCCCACATCCCCAGACATGCACACTTGCTGTGCCACGAGCCCCTGAGAGCGACGATCAACCTAGCATGTGGGCCAAAGGCAAGGTTGGCCAGCATTTGCACGCCATAGTTCACGTCTTGATGGGCCTGCTGTTGTTATGAAAGATAGTCCCACCTAGGCTCTGTGACAACCTAGAGGGGTGGGATGGGGTAGGAGGTGGGAAGGAGGTCCAAGAGGGAGGGGACATATGTGTCCCTATGGGTGATTCATGTTGATGTATGGCAGAAACAACACAATATTGTAAAGCAGTTATTCTTCAATTAAAACTAAATAAGTTAAAAAAAAAAAAGATCGTCCCACCCAGAAAACAGGGTTTGGCAGCCTGAGAAAGAGATCATCTCTGCCATCGGTGGTCATGGGAGACTGGGTACCACTGTCCAGGGCCGCTGGATGACTGGGGGGGACAGAGCCCATAGAAGCCTTGGTGACCTACACACGTGATGCCAAGACAGGTGCTCACAGGCAGACCCCTCTGTTGACATTTTGTGATTAATAGCCATCTCCTCCTCTTTAGAAAATCTACACAGGGAGTAAAAACAAAATTAAAAAAATAAAATGAGTATGCATGTACTAACACTCTTGAGTGAGACATTTTTAACAAAGATGGCTTTATTTTGTCTATCATGAGAGTTTTAGAGCCGGGGTGTAGGTGAGAAGGAGGCACCCTCTTTTGTGTATGTATGTGAGGAGGGGCTGGGTTGTGCCCTTGCCCGGCACGGCAGGAGAGGGCTCACAAACAACATCTAATTTTCTAGTAGATCAAAGCCTAAAACCACCTGTGAGTGAATGACAGGTGTGGTTTCCTGCCATCTCTGTCATTAAGGAAAACCAAAACCAAGCGCGCGATGTTTTAGGCTCTAGGTACTGTGCTGGGCAAAGTAAAATCTTAAAATAAATGTAGGTTGGTTTTTGTTTGGGGCTTCCCAGGTGACTCAGTGGTAAAGAACCTGCCTGGGTCAGACAATACGTGGTTTTCCTCCCAGATCATCTAAAGAAAGTAGGTTTTCATGAAGTGGGCAAGCCATGGAAACATATATTTGTATGATGCTTTGGCGTTACAAAGTTCTGGTTCTCGTTAGCCTTCATTTAAGATTATCATCAGGGCCATGGCCTCTCCTGGGTCAGGCAGCCGCTCTTACACAAATGCTGTGTCTCCTGACACTCCACCTGCTTCATCCAGAACAGATGCGCAGGGACAAGTAGAGGGAGGTGATCGCAGCGTCTAGGAGAAGAAGGCTCTCCTGGAAGCAGGATGTGTCCCTGGCTTGACACCCTGGCAAGAGGAGCCTCTTGACGGCCAGCTCCTAATATTTATGTGAGCCCTCGTGACCCTGTTACACTCTATTCATGTTTTGCCCTTTTCATCAGCCTTACTAATTTGTTGTTCATTGTCAACAGCCTCAGGGGCTCCAAGATTCTCTGCTCATCCCGATTTAATCTGCTGTAGCCCAGAGTGTTGCCCAGCCTTACTGTAAACGACAAGTTGTTTGGTGTAGTTACTTTCTTCAGTGGAAATATCCAGAGCGTCTTGTGTAGACAGACATTCCAAGTGTTGCCCTCACACACTTCACCACAGGCACGGGTGGGGAGGGGTCTCCTTGCTGGTCTTTATACACGCCAGACACTCTCCTACCCCAGGGTCTTTGCACCTGCTGTTCCCTCTGCCTGGAATATGAGGCCAACTCTCACACTTGAACCCTCTTTATTTTTCTGCTTTTGTGCTTTATTTTTATCCATGGAGCACATCCGCTTCTCGTAGATTCTATGAATTGCGTTATTGTTTTCTGTCTGCTGGCATCCACGGGAGTGCTGCTTCGTGCAGGTGTGGACTTTGTTTTGTTCGAAGCACCTAGAACAGTGTCTGGCACATTGTGGATGACCATAGACTTTGCTGGATGAATGAATGAATTCTTTCTTTGTAAGATCAATACCATCAATGGGGAAAAAAAAAAGTCCTTTCCTGAGAAGTCATTATTGTCATTGCACATTCATTCATCTATTTATTTGAAGCACACTCTCTCCCATCTATATCAGGCCAGGTTGTGTGCTGAGCCCCGTTTAGATTTCACCAGTGCTGAGAGCATGACCCTAATCCTTGTGTCTAAGGGTTAGTCTCTCAGTTGTGTCTGTGACCCCCATGGACTGTAGCCCACCAGGCTCCTCTGTCCACGGGATTCTACAGGCAAGAATACTCTAGTGGGTTGCCATTTCCTTCTTCAGGGGATCTTCCTGACCCAGGGATCGAACCCAGGTCTCCTAGCATTGCAGGCGGAGTCTTTACCATCTGAGCCCAGATGGGCTTTACCATTTGGGAAGCCCAGATCCTGATATGTGAAGATGAGCAGATGTTTCTCAAGTCTGCCTTTGCCCTTTGGGAAAAACAGGAGATCACAAAGCAAGAGGTCACGGTGGTGACGCTATGTCTGGCCATGGCAGGATCCTTTTGCAAGCCCAGCTCCTTCCTCTTGGGTCTGCTGGTCTGCAGTGCTGCAGTGCGTGTGTATCCTGGTCCACACATGGCACTAGACGGTTTAGGGGCAGGGTTGTCGCATGAGGTCCTTTAGCTTTGCTTTTCTGCTCAAAGTGTGATCCAGGGGCAGGGAGCTTGGCAGAAATGCCAAACCTCCAGCCTCCCCTAGACCTGTTGAATCAGAGCGCAGCCTCACGAGACCCTCGGGGATTCAGGCACACATCACAGTTAGACAAACACAACCTGAAGACTCAAAAGGAAGGTCTGCCACCAGCACACAAGGTCAGCATTTGGGCTCCAGCTGGAACCCCTCACAAGGAAAATCAACAGACATTCACTGAGAACCTACCGTGGGAAAGGCAGTGGGTAACACATCTCAGTTTAGGATCACACATCTCAGTTTAGGATCACATATTCCCACCCAGGGAGTTGGGGTCCAAAATCCAGTTCAGTTTAGTTGCTCAGTCATGTCCAACTCTTTGTGACCCCATGAATCGCAGCATGCCAGGCCTCCCTGTCCATCACCAGCTCCCGGAGTTCACCCAAACCCATGTCCATCGAGTCGGTGATGCTATCCAGCCATCTCATCCTCTGTCATCCCCTTCTCCTCCTGCCCCCAATCCCTCCCAGCATCAGGGTCTTTTCCAGTGAGTCAGCTCTTCCCATGAGGTGGCCAAAGTACTGGAGTTTCAGCCTCAGCATCAGTCCTTCCAATGAACACCCAGGACAGGTCTCCTTTAGGATGGACTGGTTGGATCTCCTTGCAGTCCAAGGGACTCTCAAGAGTCTTCTCCAGCACCAGAGTTCAAAAGCATCAATTCTTTGGCACTCAGCTTTCTTCACAGTCCAATTCTCACATCCATACATGACCACTGGAAAAACCATAGCCTTGACTACATGGACCTTTGTTGGCAAAGTAATGTCTCTGCTTTTTAATATGCTGTCTAGGTTGGTCATAACTTTCCTTCCAAGGAGTAAGCGTCTTTTTAATTTCATGACTGCAGTCACCATCTGCAGTGATTTTGGAGCCCCCAAAAATAAAGTCTGCCACTGTTCCCCCATCTATTTGCCATGAAGTGATGGGACCAGATGCCATGATCTTAGTTTTCTGAATGTTGAGCTTTAAGCCAACTTTTTAACTCTCCTGTTTCACTTTCATCAAGAGGCTTTTTATTTCCTCTTCACTTTCTGCCATAAGAGTGGTGTCATCTGCATATCTGAGGTTATTGATATGTCTCCCGGCAATCTTGATTCCAGCTTGTGCTTCTTCCAGCCCAGTGTTTCTCATGATGTACTCTGCATAGAAGTTAAATAAGCAGGGTGACAATATACAGCCTTGATGTACTCCTTTTCCTATTTGGAACCAGTCAGTTCCATGTCCAGTTCTAACTGTTGCTTCCTGACCTCCATATAGGTTTCTAAGAGGCAGGTCAGGTGATCTGGTATTCCCATCTCTTTCAGAATTTTTCACAGTTTATTGTGATCCACACAGTCAAAGGCTTTGGCATAGTCAATAAAGCAGAAATAGATGTTTTCCTGAAACTCTCTTGCTTTTTTGATGATCCAGCGGATGTTGGCAGTTTGATCTCTGGTTCCAATGCCTCTTCTAAAACTAGTTTGAACATCTAGAAGCTCACGGTTCACATATTGCTGAAGCCTGGCTTGGAGAATTTTGAACATTACTTTACTGGCATGTGAGATGAGTGCAATTGTGCGACAATTTGAGCATTCTTTGGCATTGCCTTTCTTTGGGATTGGAATGAAAACACCTTTTCCAGTCCTGTGGCCAGTGCTGAGTTTTCCAAATTTGCTGGCATATTGAGTGCAGCACTTTCACAGCATCATCTTTCAGGATTTGAAATAGCTCAACTGGAATTCCATCACCTCCACTAGCTTTGTTCATAGTGATGCTTTCTAAGGCCCACTTGACTTCACATTCCAGGATGTCTGGCTCTAGGTGAGTAATCACACCATTGTGATTATCTGGGTCATGAAGATATTTTTTGTACAGTTCTTCCGTGTATTGTTGCCACCTCTTCTTAATATCTTCTGCTTCTGTTAGGTCCATACCATTTCTGTCCTTTATCAAGCCCATCTTTGCATGAAATGTTCCCTTGTTATCTCTAATTTTCTTGAAATGGTCTCTAGTCTTTCCCATTCTGTTGTTTTCCTCTATTACTTTGCATTGATCGCTGAGGAAGGCTTTCTTATCTCTCCTTGCTATTCTTTGGAACTCTGCATTCAAATGGGAATATCTTTCCTTTCTCTTTTGCTTTTCTCTTCTCTTCTTTTCGCAGCTATTTGTAAGGCCTCCTCATACAGCCATTTTGCTTTTTTGCATTTCTTTTCCATGGGGATGGTCTTGATCCCTGTCTCCTATACAAGGTCACAAACCTCCGTCCATAGTTCATCAGGTACTCTGTCTATCAGATCTAGTCCCTTAAATCTATATCTCACTTCCACTGTATAACCATAAGGGATTTTATTTAGGTCATACCTGAGTGGTCTAGTGGTTTTCCCTACTTTCTTCAATTTAAGTCTGAATTTGGCAATACGGAGTTCATGATCTGAGCCAGTCAGCTCCCAGTCTTTTTTTTTTTTTGCTGACTGTATAGAGCTTCCCATCTTTGGCTACAAAGAATATAATCAGTCTAATTTTGGTGTTGACCATCTGGTGATGTCCATGTGTAGAGTCTTCTCTTGTGTTGTTGGAAGAGGTCGAACCCGGGTCTCCTGCATTGCAGGCAGATTCTTTACCACTGAGCTATGAGAGAAGCCCCAATATCCAGAGCAGGTAGCAAATTGATACCTAATGTATTATTTGCATGACGGATCAACCATCATAGTCAGTGAGTCCAATATTAACTCTAGATACAGTTTAGCTGCCCAGGAATGCAATTCAGTCTTCACTGTTGATCTGGAACCAGGAACTCAGTCTGTCCTGCATGTGTTAACATGGGCAGAAGTCATGACCCCCCAGTCCAGTCACTAGTCAAGACAAGTCCGGTTGAATATGCTGCAATGTTGAAATAGTTAAAGCTGTAGATAAATAACAGGGATCTACTGCACAGCACAGGGCACTATATTCAATATTTTATAATAACCTATAATAGAAACGAATCTGGAAAAAGACTATCAGTTCAGTTCAGTTCAGTTCAGCTGCTCAGTTGTGTCCGACTCTTTCCACCCCATGAATCGCGGCACACCAGGCCTGCCTGTCCATCACCAACTCCCGGAGTTCACTCAAACTCACATCCATCAAGTTGGTGATGTCATCCAGCCATCTCATCCTCTGTCGTCCCCTTCTCCTCCTGCCCCCAATCCCTCCCAGCATCAGAGTCTTTTCCAATGAGTCAACTCTTTGCATGAGGTGGCCAAAGTACTGGAGTTTCAGCTTTAGCATCATTCCTTCCAAAGAAATCCCAGGGCTGATCTCCTTTAGAATGGACTGGTTGGATCTCCTTGCAGTCCAAGGGACTCTCAAGAGTCTTCTCCAACACCACAGTTCAAAAGCATCAATTCTTTGGCGCTCAGCCTTCTTCACAGTCCAACTCTCACATCCATACATGACCACAGGAAAAACCATAGCCTTGACTAGATGGACCTTTGTTGGCAAAGTAAACTGAATCACTTTGCTGTATATCGGAAACACTGTAAATCAACAAGACTTAAAATAAAATAAAATAATTTCAGCTGAAACCTTTCTAGGATGGAAATGAAAGCGAGAGACAGAAACAAGACGTGTAATCATGTGTATTCTCTCTTTTGAAAAATCAGGGACGTCCTGCCATTTACCTTGAAGTTGCCTTATGCCATTTCAACAGCCAAGACCGAGGCTCAGCTTGAGGAACTCGCCCAGCTGGGACTAAGTAAGTGGGTGCCCTTGCCCAGTCTCTTGTCATGCATGGGTGGAGCAGAGCCAGTGGCCCCTGATACATTGTTGCATCAGAATGTAACCCTCACCTCCATGGCAGAACTTCAGGAGGCCCTGAGTCACACCTTTTGAGAGACTTTTTCTAAGTCAAGCATTGAGCCAGCTCTCAGAGGCAGGTGCTAGGTTTGCCTGGGGAGCTCCCACAGTTCTCCCCAGCACCTCCTGTTGATGAGTTTGAGCTCCCCCAAATGTCTGGGGGGTGTCTGTCATAGGTCCTCCCTTTCTATGGCGTCTTGCTGGGGAATGGCCATGCCTGATGGACAGGCACCTCCCCGGCTTGAGTTTTATTCTAGAACGCACAGTGTTGATGGCACTTCTGTGCTTTGAGGAATCTGACTGCACAGGGACATCTGTCTCAGTTCCTCTCTGTCTCAGTTCCGGCCCTGGTGTTCTCGGCCACGTCCCTCACCCTGCTGTGCATCCCCACTCCGGCCAGCCAGATGTTCGCTTCCCCTCGTGCCTCTCAACCCAGCTCCGTGCTGGGAGGTGGATGGTAGGGGCTCAGGACACACCACTCCCCAGTGTCACTTCTGGGTCCTGTTGCCCTGGGGAATCTGTGTGCATTTGACTGACACACACAGACACACACAGACACACACACAGACACACACACACAGACACACACAGACACACACACACAGACACACACACAGACACAGACACAGACACACAGACACACACACACAGACACACACACAGATACACACACACAGACACACACACACAGATGAACAACCAGGCCACGGTATTTGCGTGAGAGTTAGAGAAGGAAATGGCAGCCCACTCCAGTATTCTTGCCTGGAGAATCCCATGGATAGAGGAGCCTGGTGGGCTACAGTCCACGGGGTCGCAAAGAGTCAGACATGACTGAGCGACTTCACTTCACTTCGGGATTCATAAGTGCAAGTCCCAGGATTCTTAGAACCTAAGAAACTGTGATACTTGACCCAGCAAATAAGAAATGTTCCTTCCTTGGGCACGTTTTCCCCTTACTCTAAAGAATTTGTTCTGAAGAGGGTCCCATTGCCAGGGGAGCCTGCAGAATTCACAGAGAAGCTGGAGTTAAGAGTCATGTTCCCCTCTGAAACCTAGATTGCCTCAGAAGAACTGCCACATGCGTCCAAGGCCTGCCTGATGGGCAGCTGGGTCGCAGGACAAGGAGGCAGAGTCCTGGTAAAAATACCAGGGCCACGTAAGTGTCCCTGCTGAAAAGTCATGCCATCTCTGCCACTGAGCTTTATAGCCCTTGGAGAGAGTTCAGAGCATTTCCTGAGTTTAAGGTCACATCAACACCTAGATTCTAGCCCTGCTGAGGACACGTTCCAGGCCTCTGTTTCCTCTGGTGGCCTCTGTCCACGGGACCCCTAGGTGGGTCGTCCACCTGCTATGTGTGCTTCGTGCCAGGGCTCAAGGACTAGAGTATCTGGGGGCAGCCCTTGGTCCCTGCAAAGGCTCAGGCAAAAAAAAAAACAAAAAACTGTTCTGGTGGTCACTCACCAGAAGCAAATTTTTTTTTAAAGTGAAAGTATTAATCGCTCAGTCATGTCCCAGTCTCTGCGACCCTGTGGACTGTAGCCCACCAGGCTCCTAGCCTCCTCTATCCATGGAAGTCTTCAGATAAGAATACTGGAGTGGGTAGCCTTTCCCTTCTCCTGGGGATCTTCCTGACCCAGGGCTCAAACCCAGGTGTCTTACATTGCAGGCAGATTCCTTACTGTCTGAGCCACCAGAGAAGCCCATAGATATTCAACGTGTAATTGTTACTGTGCACTTCATTTTGTGAAGAGACATCCCTTTTTAAAACCCTGTACCTCATGTATTTTGTTCATCCAACAAGTGTTTGTGGAGGGTGTGCTATTGGCAGCCACAGCAAGGGTTTAAGGATCCATAGGGTCTCTCCCCCTTGCCCACTCCCCAGCTTTATAGTCTGTATGGAAACAACACATACACAGGAACTACATGTTCTATATTTGCAAAATCTTAACGGTGACAGTAGGAATTTAAGGAGGGTTAAATTTCGAGCTAGAGCAGCCCTATACTGGCCACTATAAAAATATGTAAGGCCAGCCAGTGCGCACTTTTTAAATTTCCTAGTGGCCACATGAAAGAGAATTAAAGGTGCAGTTATTTTTTATAATTTATTTACTATGTGAAATGCTATTTCAATATATCATCTCTATTTTTTAAAATAGTAATGAAATATTTTACCTTCTTTTTTTCTTGCTAAGTGTTTGAAATCCAGTATATATTATATCCGTACAGCACACTTCTATTCAGGCACTAAATTTTCAGCAAAAATACATGGATCAGTATTTAGATCCCATTAAATTTACAACTGAAGAAGTAGTTTCACATACCCCAGTTCCAGACCTACTTGAGTCTCTCAGTAATGGAATTGTCCTGTTTTACATTTAAATGGGTTTACATGAAATAAGATGGAAAATTGAGTCCCTCGTTGCACAAGCTGGATTTCAAGCGCTCACTGGCCACAGGTGGCTTGTTGGCTCCCCTGTTGGACAGCGCAGACCTTAGAGGGAAGGAAGGACGACAGAAAGCAGGCAACAGGAGCCAAGGTCAGGGGTGTGCATGGCAAGGACAAGGCAGGCCCAGGGCTCCCGGCCTCACCCTCTCTCCACGATCTCCACAATCCCAGTGACCAGCCATTCTGGGCCCTTAGGAAAGAAACACAGTTTCAGCAAACAAAACAAGGCCAAGCTGTAGAGAGAACAACCTATTCCAGATGGAAATGACACCAGGTATTTATTTATCAGCCTCCCTCAATTTGCCTGGAAGACCAACCTGTCCGTCCAAGGACGCACAGGCAGGGTGGCTGCAGTCACAGCGATGTGCCCCACTCCAGAGTGTGCTGAGCCGCAGTGGCCACAGCTAGGAGGCTGGAAGATTTGGGAAGAGTGGGCAGCAAACCACAAAGACAGACGAACTTGCACTTATCCTTGGCCTGAGCCCAGCTGTCCTGTTGTGTTTTTTTTTTTTGCTGATGGGCCCTGTGAGTGCATTTTTCCTCCTTTTGGGTTTTAATGCTGAATGTGTAAAACCCCAGGCAGATTGTGTAATGTCCATAGACCCAGCTGCTAGTCCTGCCCATTAAAGGGGAACTGCAAGCCCTAGGGGGCAGAGGAGGGCACCCCAGGATAAGGAGCTCCATCAGAAAGGGTGCTGCCACTCGGCGGGCAAACTCCCTCTTGGTGGAGCAAGTGAGAAGCCCCCACCACCACCTCCCCGGGGACCGCTCCCCCCCCCCCCCCCCGCCCGCCCCCCCCCCCCCCGCCCCGCCCGCCCCCTCCCAGCCTTCTCCCAGCTCCCACTATTCCTTTTTCCTCACCTGGGGAAGGGCTGGGCCCTCTGTGGGCAACAGCCAAGCCATTTCTCAAGAGCCTTGAAGCCCAAAGCCTCCTGAACCTTCCCGGGAGCCCGCAGCTGGGCCTGGCAGCATTTCCGGCCCTTCCAGTAAAGGAATGCAGTTAAAAGCAAAAAGAGAGAGAGAGAGAAAGGAAAACACCACACTCCAGCGTAGCACCTCCCCTCCAAAGCCATGCATTGCCAGGCAAGTGTGCTGTTTGTGATGGACCGCCGAGTGCACTGTATTTACATTCTTGTGTTCACTGATAATGACTTTCAGATTTTTGGAGCTCTCCAGCTGACAACAAACCCCCAAACCCTCCACCTCCCCATAGGCCTCCCTCCTCCGACGGTGGCGGCGACGACGGCGTGGGTCCGGCCTCCTCGCGTCAGCTCTGCCTGATAAATGGAGTGCATTCTATAAAAACCAGGACGCCCTCGGAACTGGAGTGCAGCCAGACCAACGGGGCCCTGTGCTTTATTAATCCCCTGTTCTTCAAAGTGCACAGCCAGGACCTCGGCGGGGGCCCCCGGCGGCCCTGCACCCGGACTCCCGACGCGGATGGCACCGAGAGGCCTCGGTCCCCGCCGCCCCGGCCCCCGCCGCCCGCTATTCATAGTCAGCCCGCCGGCCCCCAGCTGGCCGGGCCGGTGGCGCCCCCGGCCGGCATGCCGGAAACCGTCGCCCTGCACCAGCCCGGGGACGCGGCGCGGCTTGGAGCGAAACCCACCCCCGTGCCTCCACCCCGGCTCAAGAAGCAGGCGTCTTTCCTCGAGGCGGAGGGCGGCGCCAAGACCTTGACCGGCGGCCGGCCTCGCCCGGAGCCCGCGGCGGGCCCGGCGGGCGGCGCAGGGGGCGGCCCTGCCCCAGCAGAGACGGAGGCGGAGGCGGTCCTGGCCTCCGGGGATTGCGCAAGGGCCCGGCGCGCCGCCGCCTCGGCCTCGGCATCCCGGCCCCCGTGGCGCGCGGGCCGCCAGCGGCTGAGTGACATGAGCCTTTCCACTTCCTCCTCCGACTCGCTGGACCTGGACCGCAGCATGCCCCTCTTTGGCTACGAGGCGGACACCAACAGCAGCCTGGAGGACTACGACGGCGAGAGCGACCAGGAGACCATGGCCCCCCCCATCAAGTCCAAGAAGAAGCGGAACAGCTCCTTCGTGCTGCCCAAGCTCGTCAAGTCCCAGCTCCGCAAGATGAGCGGCGTCTTCAGCTCGTTCCTGACCCCGGAGAAGCGCATGGTGCGCCGGATCGCCGAGCTGGCCCGCGACAAGCGCACCTACTTCGGCTGCCTGGTGCAGGACTACGTGAGCTTCCTGCAGGAGAACAAGGAGTGCCACGTGTCCAGCACCGACCTCCTGCAGACCATCCGGCAGTTCATGACCCAGGTGAAGAACTACCTGTCCCAGAGCTCCGAGCTGGACCCCCCCATCGAATCGCTGATCCCCGAAGACCAGATAGGTGAGTGCCGCCTTGCCTTTAAAATACATGTGTGTGTGTGTGTGTATAGAATTGCTTATACGTGCTATCGAGAAAAGATACCAATGGAATTCAGAAATCCACAGCCGTAGAAAGAAACTTAGGGTTATCAAAGGGGGAAGGGGAGGGAGGGAGAGATGAGGAGTTTGGGATTAACAGATACACCCCACTGTAGGTAAAATAGGTAAGCAACAAGGACCTACTGTATAGCACAAGGACCGATATACTTAGTAGTTTGTAATAACCTATATGGGAGGAGTCTGAAAAAGAATACATATGTGTGTATCTATATACGTTTGGATATATGCGCTCAGTTGTGTCCCACTCTGCAACCCCACAGACTATAGCTCACCAGGCTCCTCTTTCCATGGGATTCTCCAGGCAAGAATACTGGAGTGGGGTTGCCATTTCCTCCTCCAGGATGTGTTTGTGTATATATATATGAATCAGTTTACTATACACCTGAAACTAATGGGACTTTGTAAATCAACTATACTTCAATAAAATGACCAAAAATATATATATATATATATATATATGCGCTGTGTATGTATATATATATATTTGTAGCTTGTGGCCTGGCAGGACAATGTATCCTGTGTTAGTTCTCTTGGTGGTTTCTCCGGAATTCAAAACAGCAACACACTCCACCCCTTGGGCTGATCTGAACTAGAAACACAGCTTCTTGAAGTTGACTTCATGTTATATACCTGGCTTGGGGGCTGAGCATCAGGCTCCGATACCTTTGGGGGAACGACTAATGGGAGCCGCAGATGGGTCTGTTTAGGGCTGGACCATTCCGGTTGCCTGCCTGATTTTGTCCTCTGTGTGGGCATTGAGGGTCTCCTGAAGGTGCGTCTCAGCAAGCCATGGGTGGTTGTGCTGTATTGGTTGGAAAGTGCCCTTTTTCACCCTCAGAGGAGGGCAGAGGCCATGGTGTGCAGCTGGGTGAGTTGCCACAGGGAGCAAGCACCAGCGCAGCAGAACGTGACAGCATCAAAGTCCCCAGGGAACCCCTCCCTGTCCCCCTTCTCCCCAGAGGGTAACTGCCCTGTGGACTTCTAATCACAGAATTCAATAAGTTTGGGAGTAAGCAAAAACAAAAAAGTCAAATGGACAAGTTTGTTTTGTGTATCTTTAAAAATAATTATCAAATTTTGGAGGGCACTTGAAAGGTGTTTTCTCCAAAGTCAAGGGGAAATAACTTTCTTTCTAACCTCATTGGAGAGCTGAATTGCTAATAGTTACTTTGGCCAAGGGAAGATTGAATTTGGCAAGACCTCTCTTTTTCCAGGGCTAGAGTCTTAAGAGATTTTTTTTTTTAACTTCAGAAGATTGACTCTGAAGGACAAATTTCAGAGATCTCATTCACTGGGCAGCAGCAATCAAAAAGGGCTACCCAACATTTCTAGGCCGTTCATAAAGCAAAGCTGGAATCGGCTTCTTTCTGATTGGGTCTGTTTGTGGAAAGTAGTAAACAGCGTGTGGTTTGCCGGTGGTGTCTCCCCGCCTCTCTCTCTCCCCCTCTCCTTGAAGTGAGTTTCAGCAGCTTTTTTATTTTCTCACAAAGGAATCAAAGCCTTGTTTGTTTTCCTGTGGCTTGCGCCTGGGTGGGTGGGGCGTGGCTAGAGCCCGGCTGCTGGAGAGAAAGCTGGAAGGAATGTGCCCTAGGATGTGCCGTGGGGATGGAAAAGCATGCCTTCGAGACAACGGAAGAGCAGCCCGGGCCCTCTCGGTCTGGCCCCCGCCCTTCCAGAGCCTGCCTCTCAGGGGAGACCGGCTCGGACCCCGCACCGGCCGGAGAGCCAGGCGGGCGCTGATGTCAGCGCTGGGCTATGTGGCCGCAGTGCCAGACAGCCCACGGAGACGAGGCTCCTCCCTGGGGAGCCAGGCTTTGCCTTCCTTCCCTGCCGATGCTGTGAGCACCGACAGAAGCTGCCGGTCCTTCCGGGAGGTGGGGGGGAAGCTTCCCGGAAGGTGACAGTTCAGATAGGGTATTGCTTTTGGTTGGAGCCCCGGATCTCATCTTCTCCAAAAACAGATTTGAATGTGGCCAGCAGTCTTTGACACAAACGCTTTGCTGCTCTGGAAAGATAGAGCTTTCCATCTAAAAATCTAAGGTCCTGAGGAGGAGGGAAGCTGACATCCAGGCTGCCTGTCCCAGCGATGGCAGTAGGTCTTGGCCTCAGCCCTGTGAAGCAGGCATCCCTGTGCCCTGGAGCAAGGTCGGGTTCTGCCAGCTGGAGCCAGGTGTCCAGGGCTATACCGGCCTAGCCTGTGCAGCTTCTGAACTTTCTTCTTTGGATTCAGAGCCTGTTTTTTTGAGGGGACTTCCCTGGTGGTCCAGTGGTTGCCTTCCACTGGACCACCGGGGAATTCAACCGTTGGTCGGAGAGCTAAGATCTCATGTGCCTCGTGGCCAGAGACACAAAACATAAAACAGAAGCAATATTGCAACAAATTTAATAAAGACTTTAAAAAAGGTCCACATTAAAAAAAATCATAAATTAAAAACTTATTTTTACTTTGTTTATTTGGTTGTGCGTGGTCTTTGTTGCTGTACAGGGTCTTCTCTAGTTGTGGCAATCAGGGGTTACTCTCTAGTTTCAGTGCACGGCTTCTCCTTGTGGCAGCTTCTTTCGCAGAGCACAGGCTCTAGCGTGCAGGCTCCGTAGTTGTGGCACACGGGTTTAGTTGTCCAGCAGCATGTGGGATCTTCCCGGACCAGGGATCAAACTCATGTCTCCTGCATTGGCAGGCAGATTCTTTACCACTGAGCCACCAAGGAAGCCCCCCACCCCAATTTATTTTTTTTAAACCCTGTGTTTTGAACCTTACCCCTGTCCCCTGCCAGAGAAGGCAATGGCAACCCACTCCAGCACTCTTGCCTGGAAAATCCCATGGACGGAAGAGCCTGGTGGGCTGCAGTCCATGGAGTTGTGAAGAGTCGGACACGACTGAGCGACTTCACTTTTACTTTTCACTTTCATGCATTGGAGAAGGAAATGGCAACCCACTCCAGTGTTCTTACCTGGAGAATCCCAGGGATGGCGGAGCCTGGTGGGCTGCCGTCTCTGGGGTCGCACAGAGTCGGACACAACTGAAGTGACTTAGCAGCAGCAGCAGCAGCAGCCTCTCCCCTGCTGGTGCCTATGTTCATATTTTCTCATAAGAAACTAAGGAGATTGGAAAACATTGTTAAATTGTATTATACACCTGATAGGAATACTATATTTGTCAATTATATCTCAATGAAAATTAACTTAAACATTTAATTTGTAAATTCAAGGGAATTAGAATAGTAGGCTCACCATTGGTAGGGGAAGCTCAGAGTGCCACTGTCTGCGGATGTGTGACACACTGCCACACTTTTTTATTGGTTTGTTTTGTTTAAGCTTTTGCATTAAAGCAGATGCTTCATCATATCTGTTACTTCATCAGTGAAACCATTATTCTGTTTTGAAAAGGGCAGAGAATGTGCTGGGCTTTTGAAATTAAGAGGAAGGCAAGCCAAAGCAGAAGGTGACCTAAGAAACTCATCACATGCCCAGTTGTGAGGAAGGATGTGATCCTAATGATTAGAAAACCAATCCCCTTAAATGTGCCAGTTCAGATTCGGACTCTGGCAAGAAAATGGAGTCTAAATGATCTGTTTTACATATGCCTAAATGAAGGGCTCACTAGTTTACTAAGACCTTGTTAACACAGTGATTCCTTTGAGCTGTGTGATCAACTCATGGTTTTCACCTTTGTGTAAATTTTGCTCTGTTTTGCAAATTCAGGAATGGAGGTCAAGATGTATAAAGTGACTTGTGGAGAGTTATGCTGCTGGTGGGTAGGGGAGATTGGATTCAGCCCTGGTCTCCTCTGGTTTATCTGTTTATTTTCACCAATTTCACTTCCTGGGAAGTTATAATCCACTTTGAATGGATTCACTTTAAATGCCACCCCTAGGATTCCAAACTTCAAATTTCTTCAGAACCGGTGTCAACTGATACTTGTAAGGCTTTTCAAGAATGCCAGTTGGGTTTCTCTTCTTCTTAAAAAAAAATCTAGTTCTGCCCTCCTTTCCCACAGCTTCTGGGGGAGAGAGTGCTGAATGAGGAGGTGGGAATGTAAAGCCTAGATCTACAGAATTCCATCCTGAAATTAAGGAAGTTGGAGGAGGTATTTCAGTGCTGTAACCTACGTAGAATTCCATCACTCATATGTGAAAAAGAACCATATGAACGCATGTGCATTTAGTGTTTGGATACAGTGCTAATCTTCTTCACAAAGGAGTTCTTCAGTTGCACAGAGAAAAGCCAATGTAAAAACCAAATAGCTCTCACCCAACTGCCACTTTGTCCATGTGCTCCTATCATAGCCCTGTAGGTCAGCACTTTCCAGGTGAGAATGACAGTCTCAAAGCTGTAAAATTGCCAGCCTAAATGGTGGTGCCCTATTGTAGAGAATTTGACTTCTGTTTAGACTGCTCTTTAAAGCACTGCCACACAAAACCCTGCCGTGTAGAGGTTCTTGAGCAGATGTTGGTTGATTGACATCAGCTTTGCTCTCCTGATGGGAGGATAAGATAAGTTCCCATTTGACCCAGCTCCCTCTTGATTCCAGGGCCACATATTGTGTTTCCCTTGTGATAAGCTCTCTACCCTCCACTCTGCAAAAGTGGTACATGGAGGGACAAGCAACTGCTTTAACAAAAGCATGTATACCATTTGGCATCCTCCTCAAAAGCCTAGGATCTGTAACTTCATGGACAGAGTGAAGTGTACTCACTCCTGAATGCCCCGCCCAGTAAGGTATAGACCCTGTGACATCATTTGTTATCCCAGAACATACTCCTTATTGGTGGGTTTTCACATCACGCCACTTCCGCCTCAGTCTCTTTCAACCAAGGAGAGAACTTAGTCCCAACTTTCTGGTAGTGAAATCTACACTTTGCAGAACTTGTTGCATTTTTGTGGATACTGTTTTGATTTTCTTACAGCAAAAGAATTTTTACTTCTGATTTGATATTAATCTTAAGGAAATCCCTCTGTTTTCAAGTCTTGTTTCAAGAAAAACAATTTTTCCAACTCCCAAAATGTTAGTAATCCTCAACTTTCTACTTCATTCAAGTTGCACACAAACACTCAACAAAGATACAGATAAGCCACCTGTGTTTCTAAAAGTCAGTAATGAAAAACAAGATACGGTTTTCCTTTTTTTAGTGGCTGTCAAAATGTGTATTTTTTCTGAGGAGTATTACCATTATTTGAAAAAAAAGTAGCCTTAAACTCAATTCCCACATATTTCAAAGAGAACATCAATTTACTTACTTGAGTGTTTTATTTTCTTTATAGAGAAATGATACTGAAATGTGGTTAAACACCAGAGAGCATAGTGTGCGTAAGAAAGAAGTCTGAAGTCATTCCTTGGGCTTTAAAGAATTAAAACTGCCTTGCTTCATGTCATTTTTTTAATGAGCATTCAAGACTGGGGATTCCCAGGTGATACAGTCAAAAAGAATCTGCCTGCCAATGCAGGAGAGTGGGTTCAATCCCCGGGGGTTGGGAAGATCGCCTGGAGGGCGAAATGGCAACACACTCCAGTATTCTTGCCTGGGAAATCTCATGGACTGAGGAGCCTGGCTGGCTACATATAGTCCATGAGGTCTCAAAGAGCTGGATACGACTAAGCATGCAGGCATAAGTCTAACTCAAGCTTCAGTATCTAGTGTGATTTTCAGCTTTTAATTTTGAATTCAGAGTTTGGTTTAGTCCCTTGAGTTATTGTGTTACCTGCTCTGTTTTAGGCAGAGTCATTCTGAAAGTTGTAGGCCGAGAGGCATAGTGGTGCAGAGTAAAGAGTTAGACCACCTTGATTCTGACCTCTGATCTAGTCCTTGTGTGCATGTCACCTGGAAGGAGGCGATATCAAAAGGTACAGAGCAAGAGAAGCCTCGACCTCTTCCAGCCTAGGAAAAGCACATCTATATTCTTTTTGAAAATTAGTTTGAATAGATAGAAGACTGCCCCTCTTTTCCTGACTATAGCTCAGAAGACCCAAGGGAAAACACATAGGAGTTATGTATTCATGTCAGTCAAAGGGTAGTTTAAATACGTGTAAAGTACATAAAAGTGTTTGGAAGGCTTGGAAAGCACTTAGTACCCCGTCCAGTTCAGCCCTGATTTTTAATCCAGCTGCGCAGCCAAAGGTGACCATGTTAGCACTGAAAGACAGAAGCAGCTCCTTTTGCCCTTCTCGTACAGAGCGAGGGCCACTATGCTATTTCCTGACTTCCTTGCGGTAGGAACAACCAGGTTCCCCACCGTCCAGGGAAGGTCATTTAACTTCTGTGCCTCAGGGAGAGGGCCCTCATTCATTGTGACAGGGCTGCAGCGAGGGCCAGCACAGAGCACGGGCTTCCGTCCCGCCCCTTGTCCCAGGAACTGTGCAAACAGATGTGCCCGTCGGTATTCGTGTTGGTGCACGTTTGCACTTCACAGTTTGAGTTCCCCACGAAAAAGGTCTGCCTCTTGTCATCAAATGTTAACTTCTATTTCTTCTACTTTCCTTTCTTGAAAGAATGCTAGAACTTGAATAAGCCAAGAGGCTGCATGACCTCACTTTGTCTTTGATCTTTGTCATGTAGGTTGCAGCCTACCCCTTTTGGACATCGTGTTGCTTAGACTCTGGGTTCTGTGGCAAATACTGGGAATTGCTTTGTTGTAACCAGGTTCAGAGTGCTCCTGTCTTCCCTGCCCTGGGCGAGGAGTAGATGGCAGTTCAGAAGTTGCAGGCAGTGACAATGAGAGAGGTGAAGTGGTGAGGCCAGAGTCACTTAGAAAGACGCAGCTGGGCCGGCTGCCAGGCCACCTCCTCTCACTCTTTCTAAGACACGCGCCTTCGCTGAACTTCAGCTGCTGGACTCTCGCTTCCTCTTCGGCAGCAGTGGGGGAGCAGCAAGTGTCCAGACAAGCTGATGAGCGGGCCTGTCCTGTGATGGGTCCCCGTCTCATGCCTGACTTTCTCTGGAATCCGTGCCTCTGATCAGAGGGAAGTGACAGACCTTAGGCTTCTGTCCTCCTTCCTAAGACGGGGCAATCACTTCACGGCTCTAGAGGCCGACACGTTTAGCGCTTCCTGTAGATCACTGCATTTACAGGTCTCACTAAGGTAGGGAGCTCTAGGCTCATGCCCCTGACTACTTCCCTGAATGGATGAACATTAGAACCAGTTGATAGGATCTCTATAAATATTTTCAGAAACTGTGTTTCCTGTGGGTTATCCAGTTAGCAATCGGTTTCTAACACTCAAAATGTTGTAGTGCAGACAGTTCTCCGGCATCTTTTTGTTTCTTGGTAGATAAACACAGTTGACATAACCAGTTCTTGGGCTTGAATCCTGGCTCCCCTTGGTACCTGTGTGGCATCCATGTCTCTGGGTTTCCTCAGCTATAAAAATAAAGAAATCAATGGTCCTCCCACCAGGGGTTTGGTGGAGGAGCTGAAGAGTCAGTGCGTGTAAAGTGCCTAGAACAGCATCATTCTTGGATGTAAAGTAACCAGAGATGGTAGGGAAAAACGGATAGTAGTAATTTATAAGCCATATGACTGATCTGATCTGTTCTTTCCTTTTGTTCTGAGCTAGTCCACGTTCTGAAAGATTTTCTGTTCCTTTTGTTTCCTAAAATCATTTTTCCATCTTGCTTCATAAGCATGACCTTCTTTTCCTATTGGAGAGACTCATTCAGGTACTGGGTCCTTGTCATTTAGACTTTTTTTTCTTATTCATTGTATTTATTAAAGATTTGTGAGGATGGGGAGGGGTGGTTGGGAGTGAAGACCTGAAAAAGAAAGCAGAGAGAGCAGTTTTTCTTATTTCTAAATTATAGCCTTTTAAAAATATTCTAAAAATTTGTTTCTTTGGGGATTTTAAGGCAATGGGTCCTCGATATCAACCCTCCTAGCAGATTTCCACTGTTGCATTTCCTACTAAGAGTGGAGTTTGTGGCTCAAAGGTCAGTATCAGCACCCCTTCCCTGGGGACAAGGATGAGTTGCTCAAGAGACTCACTCAGCTGGCTGGTGACGAGCTGTCTGCTGTCAGCCCCAGGAACAGCATAGAACCTTTTGGAGATGGTTTGTGTGCACATTCTGGTCCTGAGATGATTAGACTTGCTCGGAATGTAAAAGTTGCCCTTGGGTTTCAAGGTGAAAAGCCCAGGCTGGTCTCTAGGTGTTTTCTGTTGGTTTGATTTATACACATGGCTATTGAGATTTAACATATATCCATGAAGTGTATAAATTTCAAGTGCTCAGCTTGACAATTCTTTATCCATGTAGCCACCACAGGCATCTACCGTCTCCACCCCCTGGAAGTGTCCGCTGAAGCCCGATTTATTTCTCAGGGCGACTGCCATCCTGACCTGTCATCATAGATTGGTTTTGCCTGTCCTTGAGTTTTGTGTAAACATCGTGCTAAAGGAGACAACTCTGGCTTTTTTCACACAGATTATATCTTGGAGACTTAGCCAGTTGTGTCCGGAGCAGCAGCGTGCTCTTTTTCATGGAATGAATCTTCCATTGTCTGCATTCCATTTTCTGAATTCCATTGTGTGTATATCTCCTGGCATCCATGCCATTGGGTTGGGCCTTGGGTGCTTTGCAGTTTGGGCCTGTTATGAGTAACGCTGCTCCCAACTTTCATGTGTATGCTAATTAATGTTTGACGTGGCTTTTTCCCCCATTGGTGACCTCCTTCCAGCAGAGGGAGGGGTCACCAGGAATGTAGCTGCAGAATCCTTGGACAGAGTGGTAAACTGGTGAATGTTTATGAAACACCATGAACTTTAGAACTAAGAAATCATTGACTTTGAAAAGCAGGGTGTTCAGTTTTATGGGCTCAAGCAAACCATTAGACATCTCGAAATCTGTTTCCTTGTCTATAAAAAGCCCTAATAGTCATATTGTGCAAAAATAATAGAGATACTGTAGAATTAGATGAGATAATGAAATGAAGCCTAGTCCAACTGGGCACTCAATGTTAATTACTATTGTTGACTTTTCATCCTAGTGGCCATTTGAAGTGAAGTCAGAGGTGCTATATGACTTTCTAGAAATTTATTGACACAGCATAACCAATGCAAACTTGGTTTTAATTTGTTTTAAAACAGTAATTTGTTTGAATGCCAGATGTGAAAAAATGTTGTTCTGTTTTTCGTCTTACTGTATAATCTCTTTTGCTTCGACCTTTTGTTTCTATAGGTATATCCTGCTTACATTTCTCTTTGTCCCTGATCTTCTAATAATAGGTGATCATTTCGAGTCCTGTGTCATCTGATGTCTGTCAGGAATGCCAAGGGCCAGAGAGATAACTTGGCTATTGCTGTGGGTTCCTGGGCTTCCAAGATGAAATCGTATCCCCAAATGTTGCATCCTAGGGGTGGTTGCTACCCCGGCAGCTTTGATGAGAACATGAAACATTTGAGATGGAAAAACTGATGTGGAAGAAGCAGAAAGCTTCTCACAGCACAGACCCTCTTCAGACCAGAGCTCCAGCTTTGTGGTCCTGGTTACTGTACCGTCAGCCAAGAAGGCTTCTCCACTGGGCAAACCATTTCAAAGAAAGAGGGGGAAATAATGCGTCCTACACCTAAGGGTATTTCCTAATTCTGAACAGAAATGCACTTCAAGAATTTTTAAATTTTCATTTTGACATCAGCTCAGACATTCAAAAAAGTTGCAAAAAGTCAATGAAGAAATCATGTCTGCCCTTCACCCGGATTCACCCATTAGTGCTATCCTGTTGACACACACACACACACACACACACACACACACGGACTCCGCACGCATACACACACACACACACGCACACATCCCCTCCTTTTATCTAAACCATGAGAGCTAGTTGCAGCCATTGTATCCCTTTTTCCCTAAATACTTAGTGGGTATTTATCTAAAAATAGGGACATTGTGTTACAAAACTACAGTAACATTAACTTTCATTAACTTTCAAGGAAGAGTCATTCTGTGAAAAAGAGCACACTGTTACTCCAGACACAGCTGGCCGGGTCTCCAAGATACAGTCTGTGTGAAAGAAACCAGATTCACTGTTAACAATATTATCTAATCTGCAGACTTTATTCAGATCTCATCTAATGCCCCACTATATCCTTTATAGTAAATGACAGAAAGACTTTTTTGGTCCAGAATCCAATCCAAGATACCATGTGTATTTAGTTGAATTTTTCCCTCAGGAATATTTTGAGGGAGCTGGTACCCTTTATTAGCAAATCCTTCTTTTAACATAACACATTTACTTAGCTGTTCACTGGTTCTTCAGTGGAAAGACTGGGTCAAAAGCATATCTTCTAGAATATTCACCTATACTTATGGGTGAGAATGTGTAAAAGTAGTTAAAACAAATATATTCAGTTGTACTGACTGCATGCAAGAGAGACTATAAGACTGTTAGGGAAGATTCACTCTTCTTGGCTTTACTGAAGAAAAAAAAGTTTGGTGTGTGAACGTGTGTGTGCTGTGCTTCGTCGCTCAGTGTCAGACTCTTTGCGATCCCATGGACTGTAGCCTGCCAGGCTCCTCTGTCCATGGGAATTCTCCAGGAGTGGGTTGCCATTTCCTTCTCCAGGGGATCCTCCCAACCCAGGGATAGAACCCAGGTCTCCCACACTGAGGTGGATTTTTTACTGTCTGAGCCACCAGGGAAGCCCGGTGTGTAAATGATGTGGGGCTAAATTTTGGTTGATTGGCTGTGCAGTTGGGACATGCCTGCCCAATAACCAATGCACGGAGTTGCAGGTGTGCATTTCCAGAAATCAGGCCTCACGCTTCTTCTTTCTTCAGACAACAGTCACAGTGGCTGCGCTTTCTTTGGCAGATGTGGTGCTGGAGAAGGCCATGCACAAGTGCATCCTGAAGCCCCTGAAGGGCCACGTCGAGGCCATGCTGAAGCACTTCCACGTGGCCGACGGCTCGTGGAAGCAACTCAAGGAGAACCTGCAGCTCGTGCGGCAGAGGAATCCCCAGGAGCTAGGCGTCTTCGCCCCCACCCCTGACTTTGTGGATGTGGAGAAAATCAAGGTCAAGTTCATGACCATGCAGAAGATGTATTCACCAGAAAAGAAGGTCATGCTGCTGTTGAGAGTTTGCAAGCTCATTTATACCGTCATGGAGAACAACTCAGGTGAGGCTACCACGCCATCCAGGCTCCTGGCCCTCCGATGGGGCTGGGACCTGTTGGGCTTTCCAGTCCCCAACTGCTCTTCCTTTCAGCTTCTTGACTTACCAAGGGGCCCACAGAAATGCAGGTGTTACTCTGGTTCTGGCAAATTAGTCCACATACAACAAACTAACAGGGCCAAAAATCCAGGGCAAGGCAACAAGAGTTTTGTACAATGCCAGTTTATGAAAGCTTTAGTTCAGAAACTTCCCTGGCAATCCAGTGGTTAAGACTGCACTTCCAACGCAGGGAGCAAGAGTTAGATACCTGGTCAGGGGTCTAAGATCCCACATGCCTTGTGGCCAAAACATCAAAGCAAATAGAAGCAGTATTGTAACAAATTCAATAAAGACTTTAAAAATTGGTCCATATCCAAAAAAGAAAAAAAAAAAAAAAACCTTTAAAAAAGTTATGTTAAGCTTAAAAAAAAAAAAGATTTAATTCAGGGCAGTGGATACAGACTCAGTCTTGGGGTCTGAGTTGAGACCCTGGCTCTGGGAATGGGTTTCTAACTGTGGGGCTTCGGCCTCTGTAATCAACCTTCCAAGCTGCAGTTCTGTTCTTGTCCTTGGTATGGCCTTAGCCTTCCTCCTAAGGTGGGCATTAGACAGATCAATGTTTGCACAGCCCCAAGCGTGGTGGAGATAGTTCCAATTATTCCTGTTGCTACTGCATTCTGGCCAGTGAGAGCCTGTGTCCGTGATAGCATCTGTCAGAAACTTGGAGCATTCAGCTCTCATTATAGTCATTTATCGGCCATCCCTTCTTTGCTCTGAGCTGTTGCAGTGCAATAGGAATTCACACATGTCAGCCCTTGGGTGTCCCCAGGGCTCCTGCGTGTAGATGCGAGAGTGACCCTGATTTATGGGTAGTGATGAGCCCTGTGGTACCCCAGGACTTGGATGAGCCTTTTTAATTCGCTGGATGATCACAGTGTTTCCCGTGAGCGAAACTGCTTCATGGAGAGGCAGCAGAGAGAAAACACAGGCTCTGTTTCTCACGGCTGGAGGAGGTCACCATGGGCATGCACTTTGCAGATTGTTGGGCAGAAACGTTAACACGTGAACTTCCGGGCTGGTGATGCTGGCGGATGAACACTGCCTCTGAAGCATACTTCACATGCAAGAAATGTATTTTCTTTTATTTTTTGGCTGAGCCAAGCAGCACGTGTGTCTTAATTCCCCAACCAGGAATTGAACTTGTGCCCTCTGCCTTGGAAGTGCAGAGTCTTAACCCCTGGGCAGCCAGGGAAGTCCCCAAAAGTGTATTTTCTGGTCTGTCCAATTATTTATAAGAAGTCCCCCACATATATCTGCACAGGATTCTGTTCTCAGGCAGTTTCTCAACCTCAGCACTAATAACATTACAGCTGGCTAGTCCTTTGCTGTGGAAACATCCCACTTCCTCTAGGAAGTTTATCGGCATCCGGATGCATGCTATTTGCACGCCCACGTCCAGTCATGAGCGTGAAAGATGTCCCCAGACAATGCCAGACTTCCCTGGGAGGCAGAGTCACTGCTAGTTGAGAATCTCTGTCGTAATAAAACATAGTACAGACTGACCATTTTTTTGGTCAGATATTAATCAGATGTATTTATTCAATGTACAGCGATTGAGCACATTTAAGTCACACTGAAGACGGAGAAGGACACGTTGTTCCTTGCTCCAGTTGGTTTTGGTCACTATGTTTTGGTTAATTTGCACAGAAAGCAATAGGAAGGAAGACACAAAGGAGAAACACTGTAAGTAGATACGCAGATGTTTTATTCTGTCACTTGCTGAAAGTTAAACCCTTTAAAAAAAAAAAGGACTATTTTATTGCACATGTGTGCATGCTCAGTCATGTCCGACTCTTTGCAACCCTATGGACTGTAGCCCAATAGGCTCCTCTGTCCATGGGATTCCCCTGGCAAGAATGCTGGAGTGGGTTGCCCACTCCAGTAGATCCAGGGGATCTTCCCGACCCAGGGATCAAGCCTGTGTCTACCTGCCTCTCCTGTATTGAGGCAGGTTCTTTACCGCTGAGCCACCAGGGAAGCCTTGTTTTATTGCTTGCATTGAGGCAAATCATGGAAACGCAAAAACAGTTTCCCCTGTGTTCACTGACTCGGACATTCATCCTGAAATTGTGAGTTAGGGTCGGCCTCTGATGAGGGCAGTGGGGAGGAGCCCTCCCACTGTAGGATTCCAGAAATACCCACCTCACTTCCCCTGCATGGCTCTTTGCTAATAAAAGCAGCAAGTAGGACATGAAAGGGAGAAATGTGGCTAAAAATACCCCGTCTGTCCCCCCTCCTTTCTTCCTACTCCAGGGAGGATGTACGGAGCAGATGACTTTTTGCCGGTCCTGACCTATGTCATAGCGCAATGTGACATGCTGGAGCTAGACACGGAGGTCGAGTACATGATGGAGCTTCTGGATCCGTCTCTGCTACATGGAGAAGGTAGCAGGCTTTTGGAGAAGTGGGAGGAACTGGGTGCTTTCCTTCAGTTTTATTTTCTTTTCTTTGTAAATTGAGGCAGAGTTCGCAGAACATGAGATAACCATTTGAAAATGAGCAATGCAATAGCCCTTAGTACATTCATGGTTAAACTAAAATTAACTATTGTAAAGTGGACAATTCAGTAGCGTTTAGTCCAGTTGCAATTTGGGGCAACCCTCCAACTCTTTTCAGCTCCAAAACATTTTCATCCCCCCAAATAAGACCTCAGATCCATCTGTTACTTACATGGGTGCTTCTTGACATATTCAGGGTTAATGGCCATTTTAGTTTTGTTCATTTATGAGAAGGTACTGACTTTTTTCCAGATTGCAGAAGTCATAGTGTTGGTCGCAGAAAATTTGGAAAAGTCGGAAAAATACACAAAACAATGCAACCCTGCCATAATTGTACTTCACTGAGATTGCTTAGTTGCCGTAAAAAAAAAATACCATTCAGTAGAATCAGGGCCATTTTTTAAAAGAAATGGTTTCTTTGATTTCACAGGGAAGCTGTAAAGTTTTGCTGCAGAATATTTCCATTGCCAGAACAACTGCCCACTGTTGTGTCAGTGAATCGGACAAAGGCCTATCTTTTGTTTTTATCTTTATTTTTTAAATTTGGTTTTCAAGATGAAAATAGCATCAGTGATTTCCTTTTCTTTAAAAAAAAAAGATATCACTTGCTCATCGTTAACATCAAACCACAGTGGAGTAAAATTGTCTGGGCGATTTGCTTCCAACTTAGTCAGTTCGGTCATCCTCCTCCTGTCTGCCTCATTCCAACACGTCTTCACAGGAATCCCTCTCCTTACACAAGGGTTAGGTATTTTATCATGGAAATAATTAGGGTGTTTGTCACCGTGGTGCACAGGCCTGAAATAACAAGACTCTTGTATGAGCTTGTCTAAAGGGGATCAGATCGGAGCTTGTTCGGCCTGTGTGTCCTGACAGTTCATTTCATGTCTCAGCCCAGATGGACTCTGAGTGATGAATTGGCGCCTAACATTTTTTCCTCTAGTGAGTTTTAGTCTGGGCTTGAATAAAAAGGTCCATCCATATGCCGATGGGATTCCCCAGGGAATGTATCATCCTGGGATTTTCCCTGGAGGAGACAGCAGTGCAGTCACCCCCCCAAACGTGTGCATTAGTTCCCTTGGTCCCCAGGGCCTGGCTCTGGGTCAGAGGGTCTGACCTCCAGGGAGCCCTGTGGTCCCTCTCCACCCCTGCAGGGACCTGCTGACTCAGGACCAGTGATGAGTATCTTTTCATCCATCCCTTTACCTCTTCCCGGTTTGTCTCCCCTCATTAATATAAACTGATGCTGAGGCCAGACCCTCCAGGATAAACTGCCCAGACCCTGCCTGTAGCCTTCCTCCCCGGCTCTGCCCTGGGATTCCCAAGAGGGAGGAAGCATGTGGCTTTGTCCATGGACCAGGAAGAAACATACATTCATCTCCGTGCCCTTCTTTTCTTTCTTCCACAGCATTATTATTATAATTGTATACGCATCGAGGATTTTTTTGAGCTTCAGTCATGTTTAATTCTAGTAATAAGTGTGCTAAACTCTTGGGGCTTTGGGGAAAGGGCATGCCAGCCTCCCTCAGAAAATTACCATTCTGTTGCTGACACTGTGTACTTGGGACAAACACGTGCTTACATCCTGTGACCTGAGGATGGAGACAGCCACTTCCTGTCACCTTTCCCAGCATTTCTCCAGAGTGAGGCACTGCCCAGGGTACTGTGTGTCAGTGACAGGTGGGCAGGTCCTCACCTCCAGGAATCACAGAAAAAGACAAGGACGCAGCTAAAAAACACACAGAGCAGTCAGTCACCTCGGGGCTTCACTGGAGCCCGCCTTCACTCAGCCACGTCCCGGCTGCTTGGGCTCCTTGCTGGGAGAACCGGGCGGCCCTGTCAGGCTGGCAGACCAGGAGGAGACGCACGGCTGGTCCTGCCCTGCATCCTGCCCCACTGCCCAAAGCACACCCCACATCAGTTTTCTGCCGTTTAAGCAGGTAGTTTCATTTACAGAAAAGACGTCATAGAATCCCTTTGACGTGCACAGCCCTAGTGGCAGGGTTAGTTTTGCTGAAATTTAAACCTTATTCTAATTGCATCCACATGTTTTCAAGTGTGGTCAGTTTTGTGCTTCCAGCATTTGGAGTTTTCTCCTCAGTGGCCTGAACTTTGAGCCATGGAGTGAAAAATTTGACATTCAAAGCAAACCACCCCCCTCCCCAACTCAACAGTCGTGGTCCCTCCAAGTCCGAGCTCCAATTCTGACACCTCCACAAGCCTCTCTTGAGTCCTTAGGTCCACATTGGTTTTTCCTGAAATCCTCTGTGTCACATTTAAATTCCATACTACTGAGTTTCTCACTCAATCATGTAATTTGTTCATGGGTAAAATATTAGTAAAACTCAGCCACTCAAAACTTTCTACTGTGTACAGCTGAGTGGTAAATCTGCTAAATTAGTCAAATGACTCTGAACAAAAGGCTGACCTACGATGATGCATAGAAGGTGTGCTGCTCAGAGTGGGCAAGAGGATGCGACAGTAAGTGATAACCTCCAGGGATGTCCCTGGTGGTCCAGTGGTTAGGACTTCACCTTCCAACGTAGGGGATGCTAGTTCGATCCCTGGTTGGGGGGCTAAGCTCCTACACGCCTCCCTGCCAAAAAACCAAATCATAAAACAGAACCAATATTGCAGCAAACTCAGAAAAGACTTTTAAAATGGTCCACATCAAAAATCTTAAAAAAAAAAAAATGACCCCCAAATCTCTGCCAGTGACCTGAAAACCACAGAACTGTTTCTCAGATTCCACGTCCAGTATGACTTAGGGGGGTTTTCAACTCGTTTCCTAGATGGTGGACCACCTGCCGTCTTGAGTGTTGCCACTCGTTGACCAGAGAGAAAGTTCTCTGGGGTCTTGTGTTAACACTCAGTACTCTGGCAGTGGAGGTGACATTGGCAGACAAAGCTCATCTAACCACAGCTAACTTCTGGTCCCCGCATGAATAACACGCCGATATCCGTTTTCTTTTAATGTATCTATGGATCAGGGACACAGATTCTAACTTTTACAAACCCAGCCGGGCTCTGTACCTGGCTCAGGTGGAGATTCGACAGGTATTTGGACGAAGAACTTCTCTCAGTCCACAGCGTGCAGCGTCCAGTTGCGGAGTTTGTAATAAGCATCTAGTGCGCCCTCTAGTGATTCTCCAGCGAAGAGCTTTATAAGTTCCAGAAAGGCACCTCAGTTAGCCTAAAAGTTCTTTCCGGTTTTCCTGTAACACCTTATAGGAAAACCAGAATGAACTTATTGGACAACTCTATAGTTTGGGACCAACCTGTGAACACATTTACATGCCTTTCAGAGTATTGTAAGTGTTGTTAACACTCCCTCAGACATAAGAGGGCTTCCCTGGTGGCTCAGCTGGTAAAGAATCTGCCTGCAATCTGGGAGACCTGGGGTTCAATTCCTGGGTCGGGAAGATCCCCTGGAGAAGGGAGAGTCTACTCACTCCAGTATTCTTGCCTGGAGAATCCTCGTGGACAGAGGAGTCTGGTGGGCTACAGTCCATGGGGTCGCAAAGAGTTATACACAACTGAGCAACTCAACACAGCACGAACAGGAAATCATTCCCAAATGCACCGGCAAGAGGGGCGTCACTTCCTTTTCCTTGTAAATTAACCTTTTCCTAAATGTCCTGTTCTGTGAGTCCCTATATAAGGGTAAGAAAGGGAAACACGAGGGAGAGGTTCTTTTGAAAAATCCATATTATTGTAAGCACACTTGTATATTGTGTATTTCTTTCAAAATGTATAGTTCACTTAAAATTTAGAACGTATGAATTCTTAAATGAGAAGCTTCAAAGCAGGTGTTTCTGGGAGGTGTGTGGACTCCTGTTCCTCCCGGAAGGTGTTCTGACCTCAGCAGTGGACCCCGCTGCCCTCACAAGCCACCACACCCCTCTCCTCAATAGGTCAGGCTCCAGAGCTCTGACCTTTTCTGGAAAAGCATTTTCACAGTTGCACTTCGGTTGATTCTGTGAGCCTCAGCTTTGGAATGGAAATTCCATCAGAAAGCAGGGCCTGGTCCTCAGTCCCCATGCAGTGGCTCAGGCCTGGGTTAGCTGCACATCCGTGGGGAGGAATGCAGGAATGAATGGAAGAGGATTCTCTTGCTCACAAAAATAAATAAATAAAAAATGCATGTGGAAGAGAAGGGGCAAGGTGGAGCCTGACGTCCGACTCTGTGGTCACCCTCCTGTGGTCCCCAGAGGTGAACCCTGGAGAACTCATTCTGTTTACCCTTTCCAGGAGGCTATTACCTGACGAGCGCCTATGGGGCCCTCTCCCTGATAAAGAACTTCCAGGAAGAGCAGGCAGCGCGGCTACTCAGCTCTGAGGCCAGGGACACTCTGAGGCAGTGGCACAAGCGCAGGACCACCACCCGGACCGTCCCCTCGGTGGATGACTTCCAGGTGCGTGGCCAGCGGCCGGGGTGGGCCCAGCTGCTTCCTCATGGCCCACGCGGCTCAGCCTCCCCCTCCCCTCGCCCCCTTTCATCCAATCACCCAGTGGAAAAGGGATATTTTAAACCACCTTCTGACCTTGTTGTTTCACTTCTCTCTTCCTTAAAAGAGAGAGAGGGAGAGAGTGAGAGTGAGTGTGTGTGTGTGTGGATTTGGCCCAAGTTTTGCTGCCCTTAAGGAAATAGTCAAATGAGGGCAGGATTTCCTCCTGAAGGTTCAGTGTGGATACTGAGCACCTGGGCACTCAGGAAGCCTACAGGAAGGATGCTTTTAGCACAGGTGGCAGACAGGTAACCTGCCATATGGAAACAGCCCTGTGAGGCCCTGCACTTGACCTGGCCTCTTTGAGAAGACGGAGGGGTGCTGTGACCCTGTTCCTTTTTCCTCTCCCCGCCCCCCCCCCCTCAAAACAGAAGACCCTAGGGTCTCACCGGCAGTGTCAGCTCTGGCAGCCTGGTAGGGCCAGAGCTGAAGCATGAGCATCTGAGCCCAATCTTCTGAATTCCCCATCCAGAATTTTCTCTGTCCATGGACGGGTGCTGGGAAGGTGGGGTTCCTATGGAGCATGCTTCCTGGAGAGGAGAGGCGGGTTGAGGCTGTAGAAATCTTGACCCAACACAGGATCACTTCATGAGCTTACAGTCTATGAAATGATGAGTGAGCCTGCACAGGTCTTTGAATACTATTTCAAAAGCTTCCAGCAGAACTGTGAACCCAGACTGAGTCCATGTGCCACGTGGTAAATTCCCAAGCAGGCCAGATTTGTCTCTGTGTCCCAATTCACTTTCCTTGCCCTTTTTGCCTTTTTAATGTTCTGAAAACACTCAAAAGCTACATTTGGTTTAAAGGAGCCTGTTGAGGAAAGGCAGGGTCAGCAAGGTGTTCTTAAGGATAGTCGTGTTTCCAGAAACTTCCTTCCCAAGCACATAAATCTAAAGGGCAAGAAGGCATCCTGTGCACCGCCCACCCCTGGGATGGTTGAACATCCAGGTGTTCATGGGCCCTTGGGATGCAGTGATTGTCAGCCGTCTAGGCAGGGGCTTCTTGAGGCTGCCCAGCCTCTGAGGAGAAGCATGGAAAGAGGGCAGGAGAAAAGGAAAATGCATGTCCTTCCAATTCCCACCTTCCCCCAGTCCCCTGTCTCTATCTGGAGCTTCTCGACCAGAGCCCCCCTCCCCGGAGTCCACGGAGCCCTTGTCTCACGCACACCCCTCCCCACCTGCCTCGCTCACCTTGCAGACGGACATCTTCTTAGAACAGGCCCAAGATGGGGATTGTCAGCACTCAGCTTGGCTATAGGAGCAAAGCCAGGAAGCGAGGCTGCACTCGGAACACCTAAGTCAGGCTCACAGACACACATATCTGCTCACACTGGAGTGGCAGCACCTCACCTCACGGGCAAGAGGCTGGAACGCTGGCCCTGCCACTCGCCCGCTATGTGGCCTTGGGCAAGTTACCTAGCCTCTCTGTGCCTCAGTTTCTTCCCTGATCAAATGGGGATCGTGTAGGCCTCCTCCACAAAGTCATCTCCAGGAGTCAGTGAGTGAATGCACACCAGGCGTGTGGACCATGTGTGCTGGGGGTGGGGTGCGGGAGGAGAGAGGAGGGGTAAGTAAAACAGGGCAGGTGTGTACTCAGAGGTGCCCCGAAACGTTCCGGTTCAGAGCCTCGACTTTATCATTCATGTGCAGAGCGCGCTGTCCTTCCCGAGAGAGCTCTCTTTTCTATCAGCCCAGGATACCCTCAGGGGAACCTCAAGGGACCCAGGCAGAGGGCTTCACTCCCCTTCATGCCTGAGTAGGGCAGCCATGTTTTGAAAAGGAAGATGTATTTCTGTCTGAAAATCTGATGTAACAGGGCCTCCCCTATAACCCCCGCTCCTGAAGCAGTGGAGCTGAAGGATAATTCGGGGCCACAGACTCTGGGAGAACTGGGCAGGAGGCTGGGACACCCTGCCCCTGGTCAGGACCCCAGTCTGTCCTGTGACGCTGCTTGCTGGCACTGCTTCTGACACGGGGCCTGCCAACACCCACTGCCCCCCGGCCCCGACACCTTCCATTTCTACATGACAGCACCTGTACCCAGTCAGCGCATCTCCCAAGTCTTTCCATAGAATCCATGTTCCCCACCCCCCATCACCGCCAACCTTTCCACAGGGCGCTCAGAGCTGCCTGGAGCCTTGCATTGGCTTCAGTGGTGTGAAACTGCCCTTAGGGGAGGGGAGGATGGTCAGCTGTCCGCAGTAACACCATAGCCCCTGCGTAGGCTTATGAAAGGCAGTCCAAAGCCGACAGGGCTGTGCTCCTATGTCCTCACTTTATGTGTCTCGCCCTGCTGTCCTGGCTCAGGCTCTTCTGCCCTTCGGTTTATTTTTCAAGCTGGGAATAAACCCGGCATCAGTTCTAGTTGACACTCTTTTCTTTTTTTTGGCTTGTGAACAACAGAAATTTATTTCTTACAGTTTTGGAGGCTAGAGGGACAAGATCAGGGTAGCAGTAAGTTTACACTCTTTACCAGGAATTTCTCAGCCCAGCTTTATGAAAGGGACTGAAAGAGCAGGGCTGAACAGAATTCTTGCTTCTGACATTTGAGATGAATTACAGGGCTTCCCTGGTGGCTGGTTGGTAAGGAATCCGCCTGCCAATGCAGGAAACGCGGGTATGATCCCTGGGTTGGAAAGATCCCCTGGAGAAGGGAATGGCAACCCACTCCAGTATTCTGGCCTGGAGAATCCTGTGGACAGAGGAGCCTCGCAGGCTACAGTCCATGGAGTTGCAAAGAGTCGGACATGACTGAGCGACTAAACAGCAACAGTACAGCAGCCCAGACCATGCAGTGTGCTCTCCACTGTCCCGATCGTGATCAGCCCCCTTCCCTGCCTGGGGGCCGTGTGTCCTGACACCAAGGTGTCCCGGTGAGGCTCACCTGCCGGCCCTCTCCTTGGCATCCCACGGGTTCCCCTGTGCCGCCTCTCTTCCTTTCTGACTCTGTCCCTCCGAATCTCTCCCCCGCCCTTCCCCTGCAGAATTACCTCCGGGTTGCATTCCAGGAGGTCAACAGTGGCTGCACAGGAAAGACCCTGCTTGTGAGGCCGTACGTCACCACTGAAGACGTGTGTCAGCTTTGTGCCGAGAAGTTCAAGGTGGCCGACCCCCGGGAGTACAGCCTCTTCCTCTTTGTGGACGAAACATGGCAGCAGCTCGCAGAGGACACGTACCCACAGAAGATCAAGGCCGAGCTGCACAGCCGGCCACAGCCCCACGTCTTCCACTTCGTCTACAAGCGCATCAAGAAGGATCCTTACGGCATCATCTTCCAGAATGGGGAGGAAGACCTCAGCACCTCCTAGGGGACTCGCGAGGCTTCCCAGTGGTGGATCCAAAGAGGGAGACTTAGGAACGTGGCCTCTGGCGTCCACGGGCTTGTGCAGTCACCTCCTTGAGGACCCGTGACCGAGCCATCCACAGGCCCACTTGGCCAAGGGCATCTTTAACCATGACTCCCCAGCGAGCTCGCTGAAGTTCTGCAAAGAGAAAGAGAGTCGGAGAGTTGCATCCAATGGTTCAGGTGTCCCCGGATAGCTTGCTGCCTACCCCTCAGCCAGGTTTCGGGTTGGCTCACGTGTGCGTATATGTACTGAATAACCATTGAAGCACCAGCTCTTCTCTCGAGTTCAGCAGCAGGCGTTTGACAAGACTGTCCGATGCAGTGCATCAAGGACCTCTCAGATCTGTGGATGCCTTCATCCACCCTTCCTTCCTTCCTTCCCTTTTTTTTTTTACAAAGAGCCTTTGTGTTTTTATATATTTCATAGAAGATTTTATAGCAGTTGCAGGTAAACTGTCAGGATTGGTTTTTAAAATATTTTTGTAACTTTTAAGATATTCTATAATTATGCATGTGATTTTAACATTGATGCAAAAAAGAAATCTCTTGCTGGATTTGAGAGTATTGCATTTTAAAAGTCTCTCTTCAGTAACTGGATGTTTCGGCCACTTTGTGGGGAGAGACTGCTGGGTTTCTTGCAGCGATGACGCTGGCCACAGAATGCCTTTGAGAATCTGATGTACTCTTGTTACCTTGTTCACGCTCAGTGCTATCATGTTTTGTGTTTTCACCAAGTGATGCTGAGGATCAGGAGAGAAATGAATGTAGAGAGAGACTGAGAGGGAAATACAGACTCTTAACAGAAGGCTAAGGAGTGGAGCCTGCTGGTTCAGGCTCCTTAAAGGAAGTGGGGAAAGGAGATAGAAGGAACCACCTATGCTGAAAATACTGTAAATATGCAGTGAGGTTTGCAAAATCTGTCCCATGTTATTTGCTTTTGGAAGCAATTTTGAAAACCCCATGAGGGGGGAAAAAAAAATTGGAGCAACAGTTCCCCCCCCACCTTTTCCACATAAATCAAAACTAACAGCATCAAATTCTTTGGGACAGAAACCACATAATGTGAGTTTCATCGAGTTAAATAAATACCATTTGGAAAGGAGTTTGCCAATGCACCAAAAAGCCTGTCTGTGTTGTAGGAATATGTGGTGAAGTTCAATTTCTGTTTTACAATACCTGTTTGGGTGGGGGTCAGGGGGTTGCACAGAGTATGAGTTCTCGTATTCGTGTCACACAGGTAGTTAGGGAAATATGTTATTGTACTGTGTAAAGATGCCCAGTCATCTGATTTGTTTGGCTTTCTACTTTGTACCTTTTCAAGCTTTTGCTATACATCTGGAACCCTCAACACATCCTGTGTTGTACTTCCTTTTGTAAATGATTTTTAATGGAGTTTTGCACATAACTCTTTGTAATACTGTACGATAATTCATGTGTGAAAATAATTCTTGCAATATCCTCACGTTGTCCCTTTTTCTTTGAGAAGTGGAGTGTAATGATATACCGCAGAGAGTTATGTAAAAGTGGAATCCATGCTGGTGTTTGTGGTTAAATAATCCTCAGACAGGAAACAGAATAGTTGATGTTGTTTTTCTGTTTTTTTTTTTTTGTTTTTTTTTAAGCCAGCTCATGTTCTGATAGGAGGCAAAAATCCAGCAGCAGAAGGAAAAGATGGTTCTCTAACCTGAAAGGATTTGGTGTTTCTGGGAGCCCTGCAGACACTCCTCTCCCCACTCCGCTCCCTCTCTCCCCCACCCCTGCTGCCCAGGTCTTATGTAACCTCTAAAGTGCCCAGGCTGAGAGTTTAGGGTTGTTGCAAAACCAGTGTTGCAGAAGCTGTCCTGTTCCTGCTGCTTGGAGCCAGGCCTGGCAGAGAGCAATGGCACGATAAGGCCTTGTTGAAGGAACGAACTTTCTAACCCAGCAGTAGGATGGGCACTTTAAGATCAGAGCTATAGCTGAGCGGGCTGCCTGCTTTGTATATTTACAGTGAATTCCAAGTGACAGTTTGGTCCTGATGGTTGTGAGAGCGTCAGCTCTCCTTATCTTCAGAAGCTGGTACACCGCTGATTTCACGCGGGTCACAATGTCTGAATGGGGGACAGCTGGAGTGAACCTCGGTGAGATCAAAATAGGATGCTGGTGTGAGCAGAAGAAAACATCACAAGACAGCCCCTGGTTTTGTCCTTGGGCAATGTTTCCATGCTAACATGACAGCATCACATGTCTCCTCACTTTTTTTCCCCCCACTCTGACAGTTCTCACTTCTCAAATTGCCAGGAAACAGATTTTGCTGCAGTTTGGAAGGAGTCAGAGGAGAATAAAAATATACATGCTGGGTGGAGGGAGAGGAAAACGTATTTCCAAATCTAAAAATATAAAAGTTGAATGCCAGCCAGAGGAAAGGAATTTTTTTTTTTTTTTTTAATGTTACATGCGCTGCCAAGTATTCTCTCCCCGCGGGACAGAGAATAGAAATAGAAACTGTTCATGTAGTTCAGTGCTGTGTGGAAGTTACAACTTTAGATCTGTAAGGAAACACAGAAGGCAGGAAACCCAGCCATGAACGCGTTCATTCATAAATGCGGCTTCGCGTTCTCTGGGCAGCTCTTCCCTTCATCTTTAAGAGTCTGGAAGTGAGAGAGTGCTCTGATAATCTTCAGCGCTGCCCACTTACTCCCCCAAAGGTCTGAGAGGAAAGGTTACATACATGGACACAGTTATTTTCATCGCCTGGCAGTATCTGATGGTAAAAATCCTAAAAAGTAATCATTTTCCAAGTTGTGTTCATGATGGTGAATTTGAGAGCAAAAGTTGTTGTTCATTTAGTGAGCCCTGATCAACTTGGACATAGGGGAAAGTTCACAAAACATGGCAGAATCCTAAATGGATCATAGAAAAATAGAAGAGATAGACGGAGGAAGATCTGGTGGTTGGCCTCAGAGAAAACATGCTTATTCGAAAAAGATGTCTCACTCCAGCATGGAAGGATGGGTGGCAGGTGGGACCATCTCCCCCCTTGGAACAGTGACTTTGTCAGGAAGGTATGCAGGGGAAGTTTTATAAAAAATTACTCAGAAAGATCTGGGCCAATGTGTTTAATAAAGTGGTACCCACACCCCTGCTCAACAGGCAAGTCTGCAGGCAGGGGGCAGTTTGATTGAAGTCAGCAGGGGTTTGGGGGGCCAGTTTCTTGTCTCGATGCTAATAATCTAACCTTCTAGAGTTGAAAGTTACCTGAATTCTGAAATTCAGTACATAGTAGATAGCCATTTAGAATATCATATGAATGGATCTATTTCCTTCAACCAAACAGAGACCCGCTGTTTGGGGCCTCTCCTGGACTCTGGCTCTCGGCCTGGACGGGAGGATGCTCAGAGCCTGTGGACAAAGGCTGGGGGTTGGGGGTGGGGTGGGGGGTAAGGCCAGGCTCAGCTCAGTGCTGTGGTTTCCTCCAGGGTAGCATCTCTCATCCCCCGTGGCCCCTGGAGGTGAGAGAGGCATACACCTCTGCAGCCAGCCCTCCCTGGGGTCCCTGGGGACGTGTCACCTCATACAGCTGAAAGCATTCGCACCGCCCACCCCCACCCCAACTGAGATCCACTCTCCCCCCCCCCACCCCAGGACCCTGAAGGGGAGGGGAGTTGAGTTTTTTATGAGCTGGGCAGGCTCTGACCATTCCCCTGGGCCTTTCCACGCCGTGCTTATCTAGTTCTAAGAGAGATGCAGAGTGAGCCAAGCCCCTCTGCCAACACCCTGCCCCCTCCGCTTCCCCCGACCTCTGTCCCCGGGGCTCAATTCTGCAGGTCATTTTTTTCCATCAGGTTCTCGGCTTCCACTGCTTCTTCAGCTCACCTTCAGGCCTTTAAAACCCCGATGGCCAAGCTGTCCAGACCATCAGAATCTCTGCACGCAGGATCCAGGTGGCAACTTTTACTGAAATTTCCAAGGTGATTCCACTGGGGCTGAGAAATAGCAGGCTAGAGCAAGACAGGTCTTAGGAGAGACACTCACCTGGGAGAGGTAAGACCTTGTCTACAGCCCGAAACACCTAATCAAGTACAAGTTCTTCATCTCATCTGCTTGACTTCAGCAAAAGACCATAGAAAATGTGCTCGTAACATGGTGCTGTTCCATGCAAATAGGAAGCAAGCCACACAAGTGATGTTCAGTTTTCTAATAGCCACGTGAAAGAGAGAAGAAAAACAAATGGGTGAAATCAATAGCACTATATTGCAGTATTACTAATAATTTAGTAATCTATTTTTAGTAATCTATTATATTTAACCCATGATATCCCAAATATAATAGTTCAACAATTAATCTAAAACCTTAGAGATACTTTACGTTAATTTTTTTTTCACTGTCTTCAGAATCTTCGTGTACTAGGCACTTATGTCACATCTTATTAGCCAGATGCCAAATGTTTAGGAGCCAAATTGGCTCGTGGCTACAATATTGGAAAGCGCTGTTCTACCAAATTCACTAGGAACAATTTAAGAAGCTGAAAAATGTAGCTATAGATGCATATGAATTAAAATCACGCCCAGAGCATCCATCCACAAAGCACACAAATACGCACACTGTCCAACAGGCACTTCTTACCAGCCAAGGAGCAAACAGCATCTTCCTCTTAGCTCCTCTGAGAGCCATGCGGCACTGCATTAATCCCTGTGAAGTCTTAGGACCCAGTTCTCCACCAGCACATTGAATATTAGTTACTATTATCATGAGATAATCAACTTTGAAAAATGTCCACTGCCACTGGTTATTTCTACTTCCTCATCCATGTTACTATCTGCTGGCAATTTTTCTTATGAAAAAAAGAAAGGCAGTAACAGGTACCAAAGGTTTAATATTTATATGTGTGTGTGTGTGTGTGTGGTGTGTGTGTGTATAGGGCTTCCCTGGTGGCTCAGATGGTAAAGAATCCACTTTCAATGCAGGAGACCCAGGAGACATGGGTTCAATCCCTGGATTGGGAAGATCCCCTGGAGGAAGAAATGACAACCCACTCTAGTATTCTTGCCTGGAGAATCTCCATGGACAGAGGAGGCTGGCGGGCTAGAGTCCAGGGGGTCTCAGAGAGTCAGACACGACTGAGCAACTAAGCACAGCATACACACACACACACACACACACACATATAGAGAGGGTGTTCATGTTCCCAGGTGGCTCAGGTGTAAAGAATCCGCCTACAGTGCAAGAGACACGAGAGATGCGGGTTCAATCCCTGAGTCAGGAAGATCCCCCAGGAAATGGTAACCAACTCCAGTAATCTTGCCTGGGAAATCCCATGGACAGAGGAGCCTGATGGGCTCCAGTCCATGGGGTCACAGAGAGTTGGATACGACTGAGCACTGAGCACGTGTATGTGGGATGCCCAATGTGGGAGAATTAAAGTGGATGCCTTCCGTTAGCCTTGCTTATGATGGAGGTGATGATGGCAGTGATGGTGGATACACGTGTGAACTGGAAGGATTTTCCCAGCGTTCCCTCCTGGCTAAGAGCATCAGCAGGGCTCATGGCCAGTGATGACTATTGCCAAGAGGGGGCAAAGAGAGGAAAGGAGACTGCAGGGGCAGGGAGAGTGACCTCCCAGGAGGAACCGGGTCTGCCCCTGAGGTTGCCTTCAGCAGCGCCTCTCAGAAAAGAATGGCATAAGGAGAAGTGCAGCTGCTGTCAGTGATTATCTCCATAGCTTCTCTTTTAATTGTATTTTTATATTCACTTATTCATTTAGATATTTATATATGCATGTCTGTTACTTAACTGGATTACTCTGAAATACATTAGGCTTTTGAAAGAAGAATCAGGTGTCATTTGATGTGATTTTCCTTATCTCTAGTGTCCTTGCTTCCTACATGCTGCCAATTCTACAGATTATGAGAGAGTGGACTCAGATTGTAGTGTTAGTCAATTTTATCTTTTTTGCTCTCTGTTTCTCTAGTCTATCGATATACAATCAAGAGCAGAACAGAAGTGCATCAATAGTGAAATGAAAGAATGACCAATTGCAAAGAACAAGAAACTGCCCAAGTCTCTTTAAGTAATTAAAAATAAACACACGTGAACTTGCTAGGACATTGGAAAGCCTCTGCGTTTTATAAGCGCATGGAAATACCATACTTGGCAGAGTGCAGAATCTCATTTCACAGATAGTTGAAGTTTTTGCTGCAGAAAATGCAATGGAAGGATCAAGCCCAGCATCTCCTAGGTGCTGGTCATAGTCCCAGGCCCTTCTCAGACCTACTGAAACCAAACACACATTTTAACAAAATTCCAGATGACCAAACGCATGTTACAGTTTGAGAAGTATTAGTTCAAGGCATATTTGAATTGAGGACATTTGTGCAGCTGATATGATTAAACAGATGTAGGCTGCTGCTGTTCCAAGTCTGGAGGAAAGGGCTGGTGTGTATGCTCAGTTCGTCAGTCATGTCCGACTCTTTGTGACCTCACCAGGCTCCTCTGTCCATGGGACTCTCCAGGCAAGAATACTGGAGTGGGTTACCATTTCTTACTCCATGGGATCTTCCCAGTCCAGGGATTGAACCCTAATCTCATGCATTGGCAGGCGGATTTTTTATCACTGTGCCACCTGGAAAGACTTGTTATTAAAAAACTCTGGAGGAAAGGAGCTGGTGACGCTTACAGGGGGAAAAAAAAGGCATAACCTCACTTCACATCAACTGCATGATCACAAAAGGTTTAAAAGGCAGATGTCAGGATATGAGTATGACCCTCCTGGTTATTTGTATATTCTTCTTGCTTTTATAGGGGAAAAAAACACCTGAAAGGTAGGGGGAAAGACAAATTCAGTAACTTTGCATCATCTTTTACCTCCGACTATGTGAGCGCAGCAGAAGCTGAGTCAGAAGGTTCTTTCTGTCTGGGCCAGCTGCTCTCACTTGTGTGCTCGTGTGTGTGCGCGCAGGGACATCATCACGTACTCTGGATAATTAGTCACGCTGTCTGCACGTGATGTTGGAAGTTTATGGGCTTTTTCATTTTCTGAAAGGACAGCCAACTTTCTTTTAAAGGCATTTCATTCTCTGAAAATCTGTTACCAACGGGGCCATTTTACTCATCGGTTTTGAAACACGGGGAAGAGAGATGTAATTAAAATGTATTTGGTGGTTAAGAAGTGAATTGTGTAAAACATCAGATAATTGCAGCTATATAAGGAAGCAGTGGTTCCAGTCCCCTCCCGCAATCCCAGGGGCTGGAGCTGAGGGGCCAGAAGGGGACTGGGGGAGTTTTATGGGGGCTGCCTTGTAAATAAACCTTTGTGACAAATCTCCCAGCATTTGGCTTGCTTCATAAAGAGGAAATGAACCTGCCTCTGTAACAGACCTAGTAGATTGCACACCTATTTTTTTAAGCTCTTTTTTTTTAAAGATTGATTTATTTTTGGCTGTGCTGGGCCTCCGTTTCTGTGCCAGCTTTTCTCTAGTTGTGGTGAGCAGGGGCTATTCTGTTTCTATATGCAGGCTTCTCATTGCAGTGGCTTCTCCTAGGCACTCAGGCTTCAGTAGTTGGGCTCACTAGTTGTGCCTCCCAGGCTCAAAAGCACAGGCTCAGTAGTTGTGGCTCACAGTCTTAGTAGTTGTGGCTCACAGGCTTAGTTGCTATGTGGCATGTGGGATCTTCCTGGATCAGAAGTTGAACCCATGTCTCCTGCATAGGAGCCAGATTAGTTACCACTGAGCCCCCAGGGAAGCCCTCAGTATCTTTTTTTTTTTTTTCAGTCTCTGTTTATCCTAGTTCTCTTTTTCTGTTTTATTGTTTTTTGGGTTACAGGCTGTACTGAAATGTTCCGTGGCTTTTGGCTGGCTATTCATAATTAAATGGAAAGCATCACAAAGCTTGTTGGGAGCTGCAGATACCGGGCAGAGTTTGTGAACTGGTGACCCTCCCAGTGACCATGTCACAACCTGGTCATTTCATTGGAGGGATGAAAACTGTGCATAGCTGTGGGGCTTTTCTTTTTGGGTCAGGCAACCTCCCCAGGAAAAGTTCTCCAGTGTCCTACTGGAGGCTGCAGGGTGGGAGTAAGTCTTGCCAGCACCCTGGTCTTGCCAGCACTCAGGTCCTGCCAGCACCTTGCCACAACTAGTGAGCCAGAGGGCAGGGTCAGGGTGACTGCTCTTCCTTAGCCCTGTCTCACCCTCACCCTGTGCTGTGTGCTGAGAACTGAGGAACACAGCTCCTGCGCTGCTCTGGGGATAAAGCTGCAGTCCTCTCCTTGCAGGCGTCCCAGCCTTGTCCAAATCCTGGGCCTCGGCAGATTCTGGAATGGGAAGCCACTGCCTGCCCGTTGGCTTTTTGTCCAGCAGTTGCTTATCTCTCAGCGTGTCTCCAGTTGCTGAATGAGTTTACCAGCTTCCATAACTGTGCTGCCTGTTATCACTGTCTCCTCCTGCATTTTCTTCGTTCTTATGGATTTGGTGCAATGGGTGTTCAATCACTCTGTGCGTCCAACTCTTCGTGACCCCACGGGCTCCTCCACGCATGGGATTGGACGAGGGTACTGGAGTGGATGGCCATTTCCTCCTCCAGGGGATCTTCCCAGACCTAGAGATGGAACCCAAATACCCATCGTCTCTGGCATTACAGGCCGATTCTTTACCCCTGAGCTACCAGGGAAGCCCCTCATGTGGATCTGTGTCTTTTAAAAGTTTATTTTTTTAAAAAGCTCTTTTCTTCTCATTTTAAGTGAGGCGCTGGTGGGGAGCCCGTGTGTGCTGCTCACCTTGTTTTATTGAACCCTGTTGTCAGCTTTTCATATGAATAGACAGTGCTTTTGTACAAGCTAGTTAGCAAAACTAAAAGTAATTGATTCCATGGAGGGCTGGAGTGAAAGCATCTAGCCAACCCATATTTCATTTAAAAAAAAGAAAATTCTAATCTGAAGGCAACTACCATGCTGTTTCACTGTCAAACATATTGCCGAGGATTTCTCAAAATACATATTTCCTGGGCGCTTCGTCTTTTCCACGTGATCTGAAGGGGAAAACAACAACAACAAAGCAACAGTGGCTGAAACGCCAGGCTGTTTGCTTGTTTAAATGTCAGTGAAACGTTGCCATGGTGGATGAGAGCCTGGGTCAGCACTATTTACAGAAGAGCACATGGTGTTTCATCTCAATGAGCAGGAAGATGTTTTGTGATAAAATGTGGTAAAAGCTTGTTCTTTTTTCCAACTAAGCAAAGAAAGGAAGTACAGTGTGAAATGATCAATGAGAAGTTCTGAGTCATCTGTAACATAGGAAAATGTGCAGCCAGGACAGGAATGGTGTTTTTCTGCAGGTTAAAAATAAGATTGGATGTGCTGAAAGGGAAAGCCATAATAGCACATCCTAGAAGCCTAAGTCAGTGTGGGGCTCCAAGGCACTTAATGTACTCTGTACGTTTGAAATAGATGTAACGATGCAAACCATGACAATTCTCTTGGACTGCAAGGAGATCCAACCAGTCCATCCTAAAGGAAATCAATCCTGAATATTCATTGGAAGGACTGATGCTGAAGCTGAAACTCCAATACTTTGGCCACCTGATGCGAGGAACTGACTTATTTAAAAAGATCCTGATGCTGGGAAAGATTGAAGGCGGGAGGGAAGAGAAGGGGACGACAGAGGATGAGATGGTTGGATGACATCCCTGACTCAGTGGACATGAGGTTGAGTGAGCTCCAGGAGATGGTGATGGACAGGAAAACCTGGCTTGCTGCAGTCCATGGGGTCGCAAAGAGTCGGACGCAACCGAGTGACTGAACTGAACTGAACTAAATATTTGTGTACAGGTTTTTCTGTATACACACATTTTCACTTCTCTGGGATAAATCCCCAGGAGTGCAACTGCTGGGCTATATAGTAATTGCATATTTATTGGGTTGGCTGAAAAGTCGTTTTGGGCTTTTCATAACATCTTAAAGGAGAACCCAAACAAACTTTTTGGCCAACTCATTAGTTTTTAAAGAAACTACCAAACTTTTCCAGAGAGGCTGTCTCTGGTTATGTGGGAGTGAGTCAGCTTTGACTATTGTTTTTGTGTGTGTGTGTGTGTGTGTGTGTGTTAAACTGCTGAAATTGTCAAAGATTTAGTTGGTTTAAAACGTATGCACTTTTAAGAATGTTTTCTTTCTGGAAGTGTCCTGACTAATCCCACTCCAGTACAAAAACTAAATCACCTGCAAAAGGGAAAACAGAAATCCTGCTGGCCTTACTCTTTTTTCCCAGAAACTTTCAACACCAGAAAACAACGGAATAACGATGTTTACAAAGTTCTTGGCGGGGAGAGAACACGGGAATCCATGAATATCCCAGCCAATATTCTAATCAGGCGTCTCACAGACTAAGGAGGTCTAAAGAGGACCAGCCCCATGAGGCATCTGGAAAACACAGCAAAGAGGGAAAATGAAATACTATAATGAAACCCAGCCAAGCCATAAATGAATCAAAATGAAGAATGGAATGAGGAAATTATAACAAAAAGTGGCAGTGAGCATGATATCCACTCAATTACAGACTGAAGAAATCAAGCAACTGGGAGATGCATAGATGTAACACAGCAGAAAAGTAACAATATTACAAGCAACATAATCAGGAGACTAGGGCAGAAGGGACAAAGACCATGACTAAGATCATTATATCTTTCATTACAAAGAGACAGTAGTGCCCTAAATGGAAGCTTATAGTAAAAAATACTTTTCAATGATTTTCATTAAGATGTAGAAAACATATTTACTATATATGATGTGTGTGTATGCTAAGTTGCTTCAGCCATGTCCAACTCTTTGCAACCCCATGGACTGTAGCCTGCCAGGCTTCTCTGTTTACGGAATTTTCCAAGCAAGAATAATAGAGTGGGTTGCCATTTCCTCTTCCAGGGGATCTTCCGGTATATGATGTAATATAATATATATCCTAAGCGTAAAGGAGATCTTTGGGTACTCTTATTTCTCAGTCATCTATTTAGTTTTAATTCATTTGGAAATTACAAAAAAAAAAAAAAGACTTTCTGCTAGGTACACACATCCAGGTTAACTCTGTAAGCTGCAGAAAATGGACAGTAATAAAAAGGATTCCTGTCCACAGAAACACAAATGTATGGTACATGGCCAGGAGATACAGTAAATAGACCAGCTGTACATGTATTTATAAACACATTTCAGCTTTCCTGATTGCCTTCTGTGGTTTAAATTCTCCTTTTAACGTATGTCAACATCTTAGTGGCTCTTTCATAATGAATGAGTTAAAATGTTTTTTTATGTGTGCATTTTATGTTTGTATGAGAATCACAATTTCATCTTTTTTAAAAGGCTATTTGAAAACTTAGCATGGTTGGAACAATTTGGGTATATCAATCCACTTTTTAATCATACCTTTTATGAAATCTAAATATAGGACAAGAATTGCCTATGACAATTTAGGTCCTGAGTTGAAATATGCTGCAAATATATTTCTAAGGCTTAGTATCATAAAAAAAAGAAAAAATTAAAACATTCTATTAGAATTTTTAAAAATTGATTACATGTGAAAACAATATTGTTTATATACTAGGTAAAATAATAATGCTGTTAATTCCACCTTTCTCTTACGTTGTGAAATATGTTAGAAAATTTGCAGTCGCAGGCACAGCTGTCATCACTGGGTCAGGCCGCTCTGGACCATGAGTTCTCCCATCCCTCTCGGCTTCCTTCCTCACATGCCAGGGGGCACAAAGTGATCCTGAACCCTGCTTTTCTGCCTTGGGTTCCTAACCCCTGGCAGCCTCTTGTTTCCTTCTCGGGGGCTCACAGTGAAGATCCTCGGAACACCCCAGACTTTACAGGCGTTCCCGGCTGCGGCCTCTAGAGGGCGCAAAGTCGAGACTGCCGTTGCCGAGCAACTCGTGGCCCGGAAGTAGTTCTCTGCACTGCCCCCTGCCCCCGTCCCGCCCCAGGGCATCCGCGCCGGACGACTTCCGGCGGGGCGAGTGCGGTGTTTCCGCGAACCGGTTCCCGCGGCCGCGGCGACGCGATGACCACGCTCCGGGCCTTTACATGCGACGACCTGTTTCGCTTCAACAACATGTGAGTGAGGCACGCTCGGGCCCGGCGGCGGCCGGCGCGTCCCCGGGGCCGCGCGGGGAGGGAGCCGGGCGGGACGTCCGGACGGCCCCGCTGACCTTGGCCGGGTGGCCGTGTCCCCGCAGCCCCGACCGCAGTGCGGGCGCCTCTCGGGGCCTGGGGGGACGTCGGGCGAGGGTCGGGGGGTGCCGAGCCGAGCTTCCCTCCGCTTCCTGCCGGCGTCCCCCGCCCTGCGCGGCAGCCGGGGCCCGGCGGCGGCGCGGTTACCTTGTATCCGCGCGGGGTAACACTGGCCGCCGCCCGGCGCGGCGCCTTTGCGCTCCTCGTTACTGTTGCTGCGCGTCGCGGCGGGGGTACCACTTGCTGCGGGATGGGGCGAGGGGGGTAGAGGGGCGGTCCTCGGGGTGCCCGGTCCTTCGTCCGACTTAAGTCAGGCTCTGTGACTTGCAGCTTTCATTTTTTTTTTCCCCTAAGTTTTATTATGAAAATTTCTGAGCGCTTACAAGCTTGATAGAATTTTACCGTAAACACCTGTAGGCTACTAGCTGGACTCCCACTTTTTTTTTACCATTTCACTCCTTTGGCTTCATCACATTTCAGCCCATCTTATCCACCCACCTCACCAATCCCAGACCCACTTTTAAAGACCCCAAGACAATTATTTGAAGGACCAGGTAGTTCAGGTTCAAGTATCAGAAAGAACCTGAGAAGAGTTCGCTAGAAATGTTCACCAAGGGACTGAGTCTCAGAAGATGGGAAAGTGTTGACAGTGGTGAGGAAGGAGGTGCTGGAGGAGGAAGCCGCTGCCCTGGGGGGCGGCCGACACTCGGGCGGGGAGTGACTAGAGCCGGTTTCTGAAACTCCGAGGTCAGAGCAACTGGTGAGACTGGACTTGTGCCCCATTGTTGGGGGTGGAGGTGGTTTCTGGGGGCCTCTCTCAGTCGGAGCAGAGTAACTGAGGCGACTGCGTTCAGTCTCGTTGTAACTCCTTAGTAGCTATAGTAGTAGTAGCAGCTTAGTCGTGTCCGACTCTTGGCGACACCATGGACTGTGGCCAGTCGGGCTCCTCTGTCCATGGGATTCTCCAGGCAAGAATACTGGAGTGGTAGCCTATCCCTTCTTCGGGGGATCTTCCCAATCCAGGGATCGAGCCCCGCTCTCTTGCATTGTAGGCTAACTCTTTACCATCTGAGCTACAGGGAAGATCGGAGTAACCCCTTTCCTCCTCACACCTCTGTGAAGTAGTTGCCCTTCTCATTCCCATTTTTTGAGTCCGCTAAGGAGCTGAGAGCTCAGAGGAATGGCCCAGGTGGAAGAGCCCTGTGTGGGCGTGGGCAGAGCAAGGAGACTCCTAAGGAGATTGGCCCCAGTCGGGTGGTGCTTCATTCCTGGCCGCGCAGGACCCCTAAGCTGTCCGCCGCAGCTGTCCGTGTGTCTCGGGGTGACTGGAGAAGGTGTACCCGGCAGGTGAGCCATTTAGGAGGTCTTGGCAATGGCCCAGAGATGATAACTTGATGAAGGCTTGGCTTTCAGAAGCACAGACCTGGGAAGTGACAGTGTGCTTTGACGTTTCAAGACTGGATGAGGCAAAGCTGACTAGAAAGTCATTTTTAACCGAAGACTGAGGAAGGGCCAATGCTTTTATATGAAAATGAATAGAACAGAAGGAAAGTAAGCGTGACCATTTATGTACAACAAAACATCATCCTGTCCTGTTAACAGGCAGAGAAAATCGACAAATAATTGTTTAATCTCCACATTGTGTAAGTCACCATGCCTTTGTATAACAAAAAAGGTATATATTCAAAATTACCATTAATTAAAGATTAATTGAGGACTTGCCTGGTGGCTCAGTGGTGAGAAGTCCGCCTGTCAGTGCAGACGTCAGTTCAATTCCTGGGCGGGGAAGATCCCCTGGAGAAGGAAAGGGCAACTGCTCCAGTACTCTTGCCTGGAGAATCCCCCGGATAGAGGAGACTGGTGGGTTACAGTCCATGGGGGTCACAAAGAGTTGAACACGCCTTAGCGACTAAACTTAGCAAAAAGTCGGACACAACTGAGCGACTTTCACTCACTCACCAGAGGTTCTAGTTCTTTTCTTTACATTTTGGTTTTATCTTGGGGATCAACTACTGCTGACATTTTTGTTTGTAGGATGGGGAGGGAGGGAGGACTGGTTTCCATGGTTACTGTCCCACTTCTCATGTAGGACATTTAGGCCCCCTATTTCAAATGTGTTAATTTCCCTGGTAGCTCAGAGGGTAAAGTATCTGCCTGCAATTTGAGAGACCTGGGTTTGATCCCTGGGCTGGGAATATCTCCGGAGAAGGAAATGGCAACCGTCTCCAGTACTGTTGCCTGGAAAATGCCATAAATGGAGGAGCCCGATAGACTACAGTCCATGGGGTTGCAGACAGTCAGACTCCACTGAGCAACTTCACTTTCACTTTAGCAACTAAACAACAACAATTTGAATTCAGAGTTATCTAACTTGGTAAGGCCTCTTCAGTCTATGCCAGTGGGGGACTCCTCTCCCTCCTCACTTCCTTCTGTTTCTCACTTTGATTAGGGCGCTTCTGTCCAGAACATGGAGAATCACTGGGGTAGGGTGTTGCAGTAGTAACTGAAAGAAGCAACGGATGTGGAAACATTGCTGTTAACAGCAAATATTTTATACTTGGAAAAATATTGTATGCCTGCCAGCACTGAAGAGACGGTAGTGAACAAGACAAAAAATGTTATCTTTATGGAATTTACAGTTTATTTGTTTAAATTGGCCACACCACACAGCTTGTCGGTTCTTGGTTCCGCAAGTCCAGGGGTTGAACTCAGATCCTCAGCAGTGAAAACCAAAGTCATTGAAAATGGAAGTCGCTGTAGTTGTATGTAACCATTGCATTGGACTGCCAGGGAATTCCCAGAGTTTACATTTTAGAGGGGAAAGTAAGATAGAACTGTGTTCAGTAAACAAGGAAAAATGAGAGCAGGAAAGGGAAATAGGAAGTACATGTGGATTCAGCTTTGGGTGAGGTGTTTCAGGAAAGGTGTCACTGCAGGAAGATGGGGATAGGGGGTGTGTGTAGACTTTGGGGACATGGGTAGTATGGGCAGAGTAGTATGGGTACTGGTTCCTGTTTTAGACACGAAGTGGGGGAGGCGGAGGCGGCTGCCAGTGTGGCCCAAGCAGCAAGTGGGAGTGTGAGAACACCAGGTCGGAGTCAGAGGGCTCGACCTTGGAGAGGCCAGCGCTGGAAGGGCACCTCTGCAGAGGGTGCTCAGACCCCCCAGGTAGAGAAGTCAGCCAGGCATCTGGACATGGGAGTTTCAAGTTTAGGTCTGGGCTAAAAATAGAAACTTGGGGGTCAACACTGCATGGATGCTGTTAAACCCAGGTGGCTCGGTGACTTCATTGGTGAGTGCGGACAGGAAAAAAGGCTCCAGGACGGCTCCCAGGGCATCACGTGGTAAAGGAGACACAGTGGCCCAGTGAAGCAGGAGACCCTGCTGCTGGGTCTGGAGGCTGAGCGAGGACAGCAGGTCAGGGGGACGGAGCTGTGGACTGTGTCACGTGTTCCTGTGGCCTAGTGTGCAGCATGTCTGTCCATTTCTTCAGGGGAGCAGGCTGCTGGGTCCTGAGAGGGTGGGACCTGCTCACCTGCACTCCAGGCCTGGGTCCAAGGCAGCAGGTAGAGAGCAGGTGGGGTGGATGCTGGAACCTTGGTGAAGCTTCTTATTACAGTTGTGTTTTCTTCCTGAAATTAGAAGCAACTGAGCTGGAAGAGGGAGCATTGAGAAGCATTGAGGAGACAGGAGAGGGTATAAAGTAGTCTTGAGAAGGGCAGAGAGTGATTCCTATACTCGAATAGAGCAGTGATTCTCTAGGTGTGGGCAGGGACGCCTCAAGATTGCTTGGGGATTCTGCAGAGTCAGAGCCATTTTCATGATAAAACTAAGGTTTTTTGTTTTTTAAAAACCTTTTGGCCATGCCACACAGCATGCGGGATCTTAATTCCCCAACCAGGGATTGAACCCTGGCCCCCTGCATTATCAGCACAGTCTTACACCAGGAAAGTCCAGTTTTTTGTTTTTTATTGCCTTTTTTAACTCATTCTCTCACTACTGCACAAGTGGAGGCTTCCAGATGTGTGATCATCTAACAGAGAACATAGCAGACACAGAAATGAGAAACCAGCTGTTTTCTATTAAGCCAGACATTAAAAGGGGCTTCCCTGGTGGTGCAGAGGTTAAAGTGTCTGCCTGCAATTTGGGAGACCTGGGTTCGATCTCTGGGTCAGGAAGATCCCCTGGAGAAGGAAATGGCAACCCACACCAGTATTCTTGCCTGGAGAATCCCATGGACAGAGGAGCTTGGTGGGCTACAGTCCACGGGTCGCAAAGAGTCGGACACGACTGAGTGACTTCACCTTCAGACATTAAAAAGATACGTAAAATTGTTCAAATAATGACATTCTTGTCACTAAATTTTCTTTTGTTTTTGAAAATAGTGACTGTTGGTTTAAAAAAGTCATTCACATTAATATTTAACTGATTTTTAAAAAATGAACAAATATCTTACACTTTTAAATATCAATAGATTTAAGTCTTGGGGTCTTCAGTAATTTTTGAATGTAAAGGGGAAAGGGGTGCTAAGATTTGCTGGTCTCCAGAAATGTGCTGTTGACTTCTGCTGTTGCTAAAGGTCCTGAGGACGAGCTTGACTGCATGTGTGAGAGGAGTTGAGGGCGCTCTTTTGGGGTCCGCCAGGATTGTGCTTCCACTGACTGAACGGGGAAGTAAGGGGCAGAGCTCTCTGTGGAGGGAGGCAGGTGTGGAAATGCTGATTTGGGAGTGTTGTGGTCAGACACGCTGGTGAGGCAGCTGCTCAGCAGCTCCAGAGCCAGGTAAGGAGTATTCCTCTGAGAGCAAAATTAAAAGTATGAGAATGGGGGTAGCGGGGAGCAGAAGCTCCAGGAGTGAGAGCCCACATTGAGAGGGTGGAATAAGGCAGGGACGGCCCTTGGCACATGCTGCAAGGCTGGTGGAGCCCTGTCTGTGACTGACGCCCCAAGTTGGTCACCAGTTCCACTTACAGTTTATTGTTAGGAAATGGAAACTTGTAGGGAATTCCCTGGTGATCCAGTGGTTGACCTAGTGCTCCCAGTGCCTGGGTTCAATCCTGGGTTGCAGAACTAACATTCTACAAGCCACGGTGAAGCGTGGCCAAAAAAAAAGGAGATGGAATGTTTTGATGATGTGTTAACTGAAAAGTAATTTGTAAAGAAGCAGTTAAATGAAAATGTATGGGTGTCTTTTTAGTGACTGTAATGATGGCTTAATATGGTCATTCGGTAGGTTAAACCATCTTTCTTAGTTGAAAAGTTGGTTTTAAAGTTGTGAATTTAACATGTTCTGTTTTCCCTGTGCATGTTATTTTTAGTTGTAATTGGCCTATTTAAACTGATTTTGTAAACACTGCTTACTGTTGACATTTCTCTTGTTTCTTTTAGTAACTTGGATCCACTTACAGAAACTGTATCCTTTTTCAAAAAGTTTAAATAAAGAGTAAGGAAAATAGAGAAAAGAAAAAAAAATAGACTTGAATACTGAAAATGTTTAAGACTTGGAGATCAGGAAACATCATAAACAACATTGAAGGCAATTAAAATAAAAAGAAACTAAAAACTGGGAACAAGAGTTATCTTACATCTGCTGACAAGCTGCTAATATAATGACCTCATAAATCAAGAACAGTACAATCCCCTGCCCTCCCTGCCCCTCAGTAGTAAGCATAGCTGTGAGCAGCAGAAAGCTGTGACTTCAGCAGGAGGGGCTGTTTTTGTCTGATAAGAACAAAGCCTCAAGAGGATGTTCAGTGCCGGGCGATTCCATGATGTCCTAGACACCGGGCTCTGCCCTGGGACCACTCTGTCATCCGGGGGACCCTGGCTTCCAGAGTCTATGGCATCTCATCCGCATTCCTGGCAGGAGTGTCAATCAGCAGAGGGGAAGCCAAGGGGACCGCTGGGAGGTGTGACGCAGCCCTCTGCCCTGTAGACCAGCACCTGCCTCGAGATACACCTATCTAGAACAGTCTAGGATGAGCCGGGGTTTACATTCAGGCTGGTTGCTAAAGGGGGGAAAAATGATTTTAGGTAACAATTAGCAGTATCTGTCATGGTACCCAATAGAAACATGGGCAAGGATGTGTGAAGTTAGGGTCCTCTGACCTGAATAGATAACTCCTACATTCTCAACAGCTTGAAACACAGAGTTGGATTTCTGGGTTATGTGCTATGTCCACTGTGGGGTCAGAGGGTAGTGTTAATTGATCATTTAACCAAGAGGGCATATAGGAAGCTGTGAAAATTTCAAGAGTTCAGTCTCACCAATTAAAAGACATGATAATTAAAACCAAAATGATGTACCATGTTTTATCTATCAACCATCAAGGATTTCAAGCAGTGATGAAGCTCAAGGCTGATGGAGGTGAGGTGAGGGGAGTATTCTCATAAACTGCTAGCGACACAGCAGTTTATGAGAATGTTCAAAAGCTAGTCTTTTGAAGGCACTTTACAGAATACCTGGTAATTCTGTTTCCTGGAACCTGAAAATAACAATAGAGGCATTTATGTCAGGGGTGGGCACGCTAATATGCATGGGCCTGTTTTTGTAAATAATGCTTTACTGGGGAATAATTTACACACTGTGCTCTAGTCCTTGACTTTCACAGTTCTTTTTTTTTTTTTTAGTTGAAATATAGCTGACTTACAGTGTAGTGCTTTTTTATGGTAAGAATGTATAACAAGCTAGAACTAGAAGGACTTTTATTAATTTGGTAAAGGTTTTATATTTTAAAACTTTCAGCGATCATTATATACTTGAGTGAGAAATTCAGATACATTCCCTTCAGGATTGGGTGTAAGATAAGAATGCCTACTGTCACTACTGCCCTTTAACATAGTTCTAGAGGAACTGACCAAACTTCCAGAAGGAAGGAAGAAGTATAAGGATGAGAAAGGTAGAAATAAAGCTATCTTCATTTACAACTGATAGTACGATCATCAGTCTAGAAAAAAGAACAACTTAAGAACATTCACCAATGTTAGAACCAAGATCAGGTTTTAAAACAGCAGTAGCATGTGTACACCGGCAGTAGAAATCAAGAATATGTGGGTGTGTGTACTTTTTTTTTGTAGTAAAAACTTTATTAAGACTTTGAAGTCACAAAATAAAATTCTTGTTACAATTTTCTGAACCTTTAGGTCAGTTCAGCACAAGAAAATAATTGAGTATTTAAAACATGTATATTTACTTAACATCATAGTAGAATGGAAGCAGGTTTTTTAAATATCTAAAACTGACAGTGAGTATCTGTAATATATATTAATAACAATCCCTCTTTGTTTTGTGACCTTTTAAAAAATGTGAGTAAAATTGATATACAATATTGTGTTAGTTTCAGGTGTACAGCAGAGTGATTAGTTATATATGTAAAACCATTCTTCTATCAGATTCTTCTCCCATATAGGTTATCACAGAATATTGAGTTGAAGTCCATGTGCTATACAGTAGGTCCCTAGTGGTTATTTACACACACACATTTTATATATAGTAGTGTGTATGTTAATCCCTGACTCCTGATTTATCCTCTCACCCCATGTTTTCCCTTTGGTAACCATAAGTTTGTTTTTGATATCTGTAAGTCTGCTTTATAAGTTTCTTTGTATCAGTTTTTAAATTAGATTCCACATAAAGGTGACAGCATATGATACTTGTCTTTATCTTATTTCACTTAGTATGATATCTCTGGGTCCATCCAGGTCGCTGCAAATGGCATTATTTCTTTTTTTTATGGCTGAGTAATACTCCATTATATGTGTTTACCACATCTTTATCCATTCATCTGTCAATGGACATTTAGGTTGCTTCCATATCTTGGCTATTATAAACAGTGCTACAGTGAACATTGGGATGCATGTATCTTTTGGAGTTACAGTTTTCTTCTGATACATACAGAGGAGTGGGACTGCTTGATCATATGGTAGTTCTATTTTGTTTTTTAAGGAACCTCTGTTCTGTTCTCTCTACCAGTTTATGTTCCCTACGAAGGGTCCTTTTCTCCACACCCTCTCCAGCATTTTATTGTTGTATACTTTTTGAAGATGGCCATTCTGACCACTGTGAGGTGATACCTCATTTTAGTTTTGACTTGCTTTTCTCTGATAATTAGGGATATTGAGCATCTTTTCATGTGCTTTTTAGCCATCTGTATACCTTCTTTGGAGAAATTCTATCTGCCCATTTTTTGGTTGGGTTGTTTCTTTGATACAAAGTTGCATGAGCTGTTTGTATATTTTAGAAATTAACCACCTCAGTCACTTCATTTCCAGATATTTTCCCCCCATTCTGTGGATTCTTTTCATTTTTTCTTTTATGGTTTCCTTTGCTGTGCAAAAGCTTTTAAGTTTAATTAGGTCCCATTTATTTTGATTACTCTAAAGGATACTGACATGATTATGTAAAAAAAAAATTTTACCTGTGTTTTCTTCTAAGAGTTTTATAGTATCTTATCTTACATTTAGGTCTTTGATCCATTTTGAGTTTATTTTTGTGTATAGTGTTAGAGAATGTTCTGATTTCATTCTTTTACATGTAGGTGTACAGTTTCCCCAGCACCACTTCCTGAAGAGACTGTCTTTTCTCCACGGTGGGTTTTTTTTTGTTTTTTTTTTTTTGCTGTGTGCCAGTACCATGCTGTTTGGATGACTACAGCTTTGTAGTATAGTCTGAAGTCAGGGGGCCTGATTCCTCCAGGTCTGTTTGTTGTTCTTAGGATTGCTTTGGGTCTTTGAGGTCTTTTGTGTTTACATGCAGATTAAAAATCTTCTGTGCAAAATGCCATTGCTAATTTGATAGGGGTTGCAATTGAACCTGATTGCCTTGGGTAGTATAGTCACTTTACAATATTGATTCTTCCAATCCAAGAGCTTGGTGTATCTTTCCATCTGTCTGTCATTGATTTCTTTCATCAGCATCTTACAGTTTTCAGAGTCCAGGTCTTTTGTCCCCTATGTAGGCTTATACCTAGGTAATTTTTTTTTTCTTTCTGATGTAAATGGTAAATGGTATTGTTTCCTGAATTTCTCTTTGTGATCTTTCATCATTAGTGTATGGAATGTAAGAGATTTCTGTGTATTTTGTATCCTGCAGTTTGAACCCAAATCACTGACAGTCTCTAGTAGTTTTCTGGTAGCATCTTCAGGATTTTCTGTGTGTAGTATCTTGTCAACTGTAGTAACAGTTTTACTTGTTTTTCAGTTTGGATTCCTTTTCTTTCTTTTTCTTCTCTGCTGTGGCTGGGACTTCCAAAACTATGTCAAATAAAAGTGGTGATAGTGGACATTCTTGCCTTGTTCCTGATCTCAGAGGGAATGCTTTTGGCTTTTCACCATTGAGAATATTAGCTGTGGGTTTATCCTATATGGCCTTTATTAGGTTTAGGTTAAGTTCCCTGTATGCCAACATTCAGGACAGTTTTTATCATAAATTGTTGTCAGATTTCGTAAAAAGCTTTTTCTGCTTCTATTGAGATACGCTATGGTTTTTCTTCAGTTTGTTAATGTGCTGTATCACATTGATTAATTTGAAGCTGTTGAAGAATCTTTGCATCCCTGGGATAAATCCACTTGATCATGGTGTATGATCCTTTTAATGTATTGTTGGGTTTGGTTTACTTGTATTTTGTTGAGGATTTTTGTATCTGTGTTCATCAGTGATGTTGGCCTGTAATTATTTTTTTGTCATATCTTTGATTTTGATATCAGGGTGATAGTGATCTCATAGAATAAGTTTGGAAGTGTTCCTTTTTCTGCAATTTTTGTGAAAGTTTCAGATGGATAGGTGTTAACTCTTCTTTAGATGTTTGTTAGAAGTCACCTGTGAAGCATTTGGTCCTGGATTTTTGTTTGTTGGATGTTTTTAAATCACTGTTTCAATTTAAGTACTTGTGATTGGTTTGTTCATATTTTCAATTTCTTCAGTCTTGGAAGACTGTATCTAAGAATTTGTCCATTTTATTAGCATACAGTTGTTTGTAGTAGTTTTTTATGATCCTTTGTATTTCTGTGGTGTCAGTTGTAACTTCTTTTTCATTTCTAATTTATTTGAGCTTTCTTTTTTCTTAATGAGTTTGGGCTAAAGGTTTATCTGTTTTATTGTTTCAAATAACTAGCTTTTAGTTTCATTGATCTTTTCATTTATTTCTTCTCTGATCTTTATGATTTCTTTCCTTCTACTAATTTTGAGGTTTTGTTTTTCCATATGGTGTAATGTGTCATTTCAGGCCTGTGTTTCCTCATTGGTTTTGTCTCTGTCCATTGATGAAAGTGGCTTGTTAAAGTCACCCACAATCATCGTGTTGTTGATTTCTCTTTCTCTGTTATCATTTGCGGGATACAGTGAGGTGCTCCTGTGTTGGGTGCATGTATACGTCTTTTTGGATTGATCCCTTGATCATTCTCTCTCTTGTAACAGTCTTTAAAGTCCATTTTATCTGATATGAGTATTGCTACTCTAGCTTTCTTTTGATTTTTCATTTGCATGTAATACCTTTTTCTGTCCCTTCACTTTTAGTCTGTGTGTGTCCCCAGATTGCAAATGGGTCTCTTGGAGACAGCATATATATGGGTCTTGTTTTGTATCCATTCAGCAAGTCTGTGTCTTTTGAGCATTTAATCCATTTACATTTAAGGTAATTATTGACACATTCTTTCTGCCATTTTCTTGTTTTGGGTTTGTTTTTGTAGGTATTTTCTTACCTTCCTTTTTTATTCTCTTGTGGTTTGATGTCTGAAGCTAAGTCGCTTCAGTTGTGTCCGACTCTGTGTGACCCCACAGACAGCAGCTCCCCCGTCCCTGGGATTCTCCAGGCAAGAACACTGGAGTGGGTCACCATTTCCTTCTCTAATGCATGAAAGTGAAAAGGGAAAGTGAAATCGCTCAGTCGTGTCCGACTCTTCGCGACCCCATGGACTGCAGCCCACCAGGCTCCTCCGTCCATGGGATTTTCCAGGCAAGAGTACTGAAGTGGGTTGCCATTGCCTTCTCCTAAGTTAATACTGAGAAGTATAGAAATGAGTACAACTCAGCCGGACAGCAGAGCTGAAGAGCTAAGTAATGAGCAAAGTACTCAGGCATTCATTTTAACATCAGGTTTTTATTTCGGGCATTACTAGAAATGCAGAATTTGAATCAGTGGACTGGACAAACTGGGTTTGTTATGTAGCCTTTGGAAGTAAACTACAGTTATTTTCACTGTCCTGTGCCTGAAGCTCCTGAAGGCACTCGTCACTCTTTCTAGTGCAGAAAGGGAGAAATAAACATACTGAGGTTGCACTGTGTCTCCAGCACCAGGGGGAGAGGGCAGGTGACACTCTCACTGTAAGGGGACAGTAGACAGGAATGCCAGGTGATGGGGAAGTGCTGTGCAGGGAGGGGGGTCTAGACATAGTGTGAGCAGCGGGGAGACAGGCTGTAGAACTTGGGGGTCCTGGTTCTCCACTCTTGGATGGTATGTCTCCATTCACATCTGAGATTACATATTCAGGCAGTTTTCTTAAAACTTAGTGCTGACCTAAACATTTCATGTAATGAATTGATTGCAGAAATCATACATACGGCTAGGGATAAAGGAACAATATGCTTTTTAAAGGAAACTTCAAAACATGTTTTGTGAAGAACTCTGACTGCCCTTACTTTGCATCCTCCTTAACGAGTCTCTAGTATGGGATTCCTTTTTACCTACAGTACCTTGCCCACTGGCCAGAGTACTTCATTGTCGCAGAGGCCCCTGGAGGCGAGTTAATGGGTTATAGTAAGTATAACACTACTAGTACTTTTCTGGGTTAGCAGTTAAGATAAAATTAGTTTTTAACTCTTAGACTTATCACAGAACTGGAAATCATGATGCCTGTAATTTTCTTTTCTTTTCAACTCTTTGACAGTTTACTGATACCTCTGTCTTAGGTACTGTGCTAGGCCCAGGGGATAGAGCAGTGGCCCAAACAGAACTGGTCATGTTACTGGCTCAGGTTTGAGCTGTGGATTGTCTATTGTGTATACATACATAGATGCCCACACAAAATGTAGGTTGTTTAAATACATATCAAGTAAGAGCACTAATAATAATTAGCTAGATGGCTTTAAGCAGCCGTCCCCAAACTTTTTGGCATCAGGGACCGGTTTCATGGAAGATCAGTTTTCTGGTGGGGGTGAGGACGGTTTTTGAACAATTCAAGCACATTACATTTATTGTGCACTTTATTTCTATTATTATTACATCAGCTTCACCTCAGATCATCGGGTCCCCAGAGGGTGGGGACCTCGGCTTTAAGTGTTACTTAAAAATCAGAGCTTGGTCATTTCCTTTGTGATAAAAGTGCACCACACCGTCTTTCTCTGTGTGTGAGTCGCCATGCTTAGTTACTGGATGCGGTCTTTCCTTGGCAGTCATGGGCAAAGCAGAAGGCTCAGTGGCGAGGGAAGAATGGCACGGGCATGTCACAGCTCTGTCTGTTGCCCCGGAGTTTCGGCGCCTTGGTTTGGCTGCTAAACTTATGGAGTTATTAGAGGAAATTTCAGAAAGGTAGGAGCCTGTTTTTCAAATAATTCTTGAACTCTAACCATTTGGTTTTTCTCTTGGTGAATGTTTATCAGTTGTTTCCTTCAGGTTGAATGTTGTCATGATGCAGTTTCATAGGAGTTTCATGTTCGGCCTCTAAAAGTCGTTACAACAGTCCTGTCACATATTCATAGTGGTGGTATTGTCCCTGTTTTGCCACTGAGGAAAATTAAAGCAGAGTGAACAACGTTCTGTAGACTCTTGAGCTGGGTAATTGGTAGAACCAGAATCCAGCCCTCAAGGTCTCTGTTACTGTTTTTGCTACTGGCAGACATTCCCCAATTCTTTGTTAACATTGCCCTTTGCATCTCAGTGATTTTTTTCATAGTGTCCTAGGCTAAAGAAAAGTTTAGAGTTTTAAGCAGTGAAACTGAAAGAAATATTTTCATTTCATTGTTAGTCACTGTGGTTATCTCCTAATGAGATGGCGCCTGCTGGGCATCACATGGCTTCTCAAACCTTGGAATCTGATTCTGGAGAACCACCTGCACTCCTGTTTCACATTGATTTTCATGTGGTCCTGGGGCTTTATAATGACCGGAATTGCTAAAACCCTGGCTTCATAAAGACATTGTGTCACCAAAAGAAATATAATGTGATGTGTATTTGTGAACTATACAAAGCCAGTAGTTTGCCTGTGTTTTCCCAAAATGTTTGAAATATTCTACAGCACGTCCATGAGTTTGGACCACCTGGGAGCGCAGTTTGAACAGCCAACATTGTGGCTTTTTTTAAAAAGACCTGTTTCATATATCAGACATTTGTTATGTGTTACTTTTATTAAATCCACCAAAGTGAAGCGTTTTACAGAAGTAACCATGGCCTCAAAAGTCGACTTGAGGCAAGTTGAGGGCAAGAGGGAACGTGAGTTCCTTCTTGTTTAAGCTGTAAAAGAAGTCTAGTCTTTAAGAATTTTAAAATTCCTGTCATTATAAAGCCCCAGGACCACATGAAAATCAATATAAAACAAGAATGCAGGTGGTTCTGCAGAATCAGGTTCTCCTAGACTGAACAGGGAAGAGGAGAAGATTGTAGTTTACACACAAGAATTAATGGCATGGACATCTTGTTGAAAAAGTTACAACATTACTATTATAGTGGACAGGGAGTTTGGACATGTGTTCTAATAGCCATGACCTTACCCATAAAATTTATTGGACAGACTCTTTTAGAGTAGAAAACTACTACTCTCCTTCCTCTTCCAGTTCCTAAACCTTCATTACAGTAGTCACTAAGACTTAAGTGACTTGTATTTGTACAGGAGTGTGTGTGTACCTATATGTATACACATACATATATACATGTATATATTAATGTACACTAAAAATACAAACTATATTTCCAAAGGAAAAATGTGACTAATAAAAATCAAAAGAAAAACCAAAGTGGCAAAACAAAAAGCATGAAATGAGCTGGTAGTCATGAATCCCAATATAATTATGTAAGTATAACAGTGAATGTTAAGGAGCTAATAACTCCAGTTTAAAGACAAAGATATTATACCAAGTGAAATAGGCCAGTCACAGAAAGACAAATACTACATGATAGCACTCAGAGACCTAAGGTAGTTAGATTCATAATGAGTGGAATGGTGGTAGAGGGGTGGGGGGAGGGGGAATGGGAATTTATTACATTTACAGTTTACCAGTAGGGTGAACCTCATGTTTAGTGTTCTTAGTACAGTAAGATTAAAAAAATGATACTGTCAGAGCTGTACTCTCTTTACAGGAAATACATATAAAGATACAGAGAGACTAAAAGAAATTTTCTAAATTGAGCTTCCCTGGTGGCTCAGCTGGTAAAGAATCTGCCTGCAATGTGGGAGACCTGGGTTCGATCCCTGGGTTGGATAGATCACCTGGAGAATTCCATGGACTGTATAGTCCATGGGGTTGCCAAAGAGTTGGACACAACTGAGTGACTTACGCTCACTTCACTTTTTAAATTTCGCAAATTCTAAAGCAAATAAAAACTGAAAAGCAATTAAGGGTGTAATTAAGTCATATTACAGTTATTACTAGAATAAAAAACGGTCACTGCATATTGGTAAGTCAATCAAATGTTATATACCCACTGACAAACTTAAAAATGCAACAACTGACTAAACTATAGGAAGAAATAGATCATCATAATTAGAGGTATGAACAGGCCTATTCCTAATTAGAACAATCAGAAATTGATTTAATTGTATAAAACAGGGGTCAACGAACTTATTCTGGGCCACCAGAAAGGGTTCACAAGGCGACCTGAGGTCTCTGTTGCACATTATAATTGATGTATTATGTAATGTTCATCCTTTTAAAATATAGTTTAGTGGGTTTCATGTTTTCGTTGTATAAATGTCACCATACCCCATAAACTTCTTGAAGACAACATAGGCAAAACATTAAAACATATTTCTAAATATTTAAGGGTTGTCCCTTCAAAATGGTAAAAAAAAAAAATTCTAAGTTCAATCTTACACACAAAAAGAGAACTTATTTTTTAAGGCTAAGATAATCTTAACAAAAACCTGACAAGCGATATGAGAAAGAACATCTCATTACAGATGCAGAAGTCCTAGAAAAACTTAGCAAACGGACCTAAGAATGTATTCTAGCAATTAATAGACTGAAGAACATTTTTTAATCTCAGTAAATGTAGAAAATGCTTTGATAAAATACAGTATTCACTCTTGATTAAGCAATCTAGCCTACAGAAAGGGAAAACTTTAACCTGCAAAAAAGTATTTACTGAAAACCTTTAGAGGTGATGCATGGAATGCTTTCCGGGACAGGATGCCTAAAGCCAGCTTCTCTTAGTAATTACCGGAAATCCTTGATTGTACAGTGAAGCAATTTTTAAAAAGGTATGAGGACTGAGAGGAAACATTACTGTTATTTGGGCAGATAAGAGTGTACACATAAAAAACTGGTAAGAATCTAGTTTGTTGGATATAAAGTGAGTCTAAATTCAGCTGCGTTTCTAAACAAACAGTAACATTTAGAAGCGGATGAGATCTGCATTGGCATCAGCCCACTAAGCCTTTAGGAAAAAATCTAACAAAAGCTGTGCAAGACCTCTCTGAAGTTTGTACAGCTTTATCCCGAGACAGTAAAGATGACCTACGTAAATGAAGAGAGGAACTACTCAAGCCAGTTTGTCTTCTAAGACTTCTCCCATTCTGATTTTTTTTTTTAATTACAGAAAGGGTGGATTTTTTGTTGATCTCTTTGTAAGAGTGTCTAACCAAGTTGCTGTCAACATGTACAAGCAGCTGGGCTACAGCGTGTACAGGACAGTCATAGAGTACTATTCGGCGAGCAATGGGGAGCCCGACGAGGACGCCTACGGTGAGTCCTCGCTGGGGCAGCATCCTGGAGGAAGGGATGTTTACATGCTTCCTATAGACCAAGATACTCGGCTCTTTCAATACACTTAAAAAATCATATTTAAATTTGAGCTATAGTATTTAAATCTCCTGGAAGCTACCTTCATGAACCTACCACTAACTAACTTATATTAACTAACCAATGGTTAATTACCATCAGTTGTTGTTTTGCTGTTAGAGACATGTTACTAAGATTTTGTCAAAGAACATTTGTAGGAAGAGCTGAATCCCAGCTAGGGTTCGGTTAGTGTTTTGTGTACTCCTGCTTGGGAGTCTCACTTATAAATACATTTCTCTTAGAATCTGGTAAAAGTGGGAGAGTAGGGGACAAAACCGCTTATGGTTTTAGTGTTTTTTAAAACACTTGTACACTTTAAATCTGATATAAAATCAATACTCTGACATTTGTGTACTTACATTAAACTTTGCTTCTTAACAGATATGAGGAAAGCTCTATCCAGGGACACTGAGAAGAAGTCCATCATACCATTACCTCATCCTGTGAGGCCAGAAGACATTGAATAACCATGAGCAGTGGTTCTTAGGCTGATGATGCTCCAAATAGAATTATGGACAATATTATTTTCATTAGGTGACCTTGGAGATCTATTAGGAGAAAAGGGGATCATTTAGCTCTTAAAGACTTCAAGAAAATATAGGTTATCAAATTTTAAGCCTTCATGTATCCTGTTAGCAATATCATACCTTCTAAAGCTGTTCACTGTAATAAAATCCAACCAAAAAAGGCAGCTAGGCGAGAAGGAAACATTCCACTGTCGTGGCGCATAACACACTATTCACAGTGTGCTAGGGAAAATGATTGCTCCAGTCTCCCCCTAAATTCTGTGCCTGAGAACCACTGCTGCACATACAGTTTTTATTTTGTATTGAACTTAAGCTTTAAAAGCATATATGAAATGTATAAATCTCAGATGTATAATAAAATGCACTGTTGACTCTATGAATAGTTTTCTGGAAGTTTGATGGTCGTTTGTAAACCCAAAGTTAGCAGGATTGAGAAAGGTCTTCACTTAGGGTTTGTTTGTCACATTTTTCATTTACATACAAAGCATTGTTTAAAAGCTTACGGGAACAGCCCCTGCCCAGCACACTTAAGCTCCCTGCTTACTGCAGACTAAGTTCTTCCCAGATACTTGTTTCCTCACTGCTGGTCTCAGGTCTTTCTCGGTCTAGTTTCACAATACTGTATTCCTGCCTTTCAGAATACAAAAAGATATGATAAAAGGAGAACAGAACCCAGTTTCTTTATAAAAAAGAAAAAAGGCCAAACGATTAGATCACAGGCTAACCACTTATTTTCATGTGTAGTTCACTTGTAATACCAGCGAATAAAAGAAGTAGCTAAAGAAAATGAAAAAGAATCACTAACGATTGTTAAAACCCTTTACTTTCGAAAGGAATTATTTTGGTTGAGGTGAGAGAGAAGTGATACTCTCTCAAGAGAGTAACTTTTTCTTTCATGCATTTTACACAGGCACGGTATGTGCCTACAAACAGCAGTAGGAGTTTACACAAGAACTTGGCTGGTTTTTTTCCTTTCACACATGTGCAACACAAACATGATTATGATTCATCACTTACAGTAGCATCTGGGCCGTTTTCATCTCACCCATGGCCCTGTGCAACTTAGCCAGTTCAGAACATGGCGCTCCTCTGAAGCCCCTGCTCAGACCTCAGGACTCAGAGCCTGTGACTCCAGCAGCCAATGCCAGTCTGGTGACTGAAGCAGTGAAGTGGAGAACAGGTTGCTTTTATCTGCTGGTCCTATTTCTTTCTGCATTCAAACGCTCCTATTTTCAAGATAGAATTTAACACCGTAACAACTACCTTTTACTCCCTTGGGTGATCAACATACTTGAAAATGTAATAATACATTTGCCCAAGTAAATCTGCTAATTTTCCTTACAGGTGAAGAAACACACAGATATGCTTCCAGTCAAATAACCTCGGCAGTGAACAACAAAAAAACAGGCTTGAGAACATGGGCTAGATTAAAGGAAACAATTTCTCAGACTGGTTAACTAAGGCGAATGCTTTTCTGCTTGAGAATATAAGCAGTGTGTCAGCCAGCAAATCACCATCATCTTGCGTGGCTTTGTGCCATGTAAGTTACCGCAGGTGTTTTTCACGTTCTAAATCGAGGCCAGGTTGAATGCGTCAAGTTTACGGGTACACAGTCTCTGCTGCAGCATGCTGGGCAGTGTTTATTGGTGCTCTTGATAAAAATGGTTTCCTTGTTCACTGTATTTTGGGAAACAGCCAGGCCTTGCTGCTGAGGATTCATAACATACAGGAATGTGTCAAGAGCCCTGAGAAGCCTAAGTATAAAGAGACTTGTCAGCAAGGCTTAACCTAGGTTTCCCACACTCACTAGAGCATGGGACATTGTTCTTCACAGCTCCTGAATTACTGTTCTTTAAACAAGCCCCTGCAGAACTCAGCTAGTTTGGGCAACTGATGATGATGTATAACTGAAATTTTATTAAAATGTTCTTGGTTTTTTTAAAAAAACACCCTTGTGCAGAAGTGTAGCAACTGTAAATTATTTTCCAACTGGTGTTTTCATAAACATTTAGTATAAACGGCCATTAAGAAGGTACAGTTGTTTATGTTAAAATCAATCCAAGCACACCCAATTCCACAAGGCATGAACATCTGACTGAGCACTCCCTCTGTGCCAGGTATACTCCTTTTCTAATTTAATCTTAAAAATGACCCAGCAAAAGTCCGTAAACTGAAAGGTTAGGTATCACTAAGTGACAGAGCTGGGGACGGAACTCAAGTCAGTGACTCGAGATGTGAGTAAGTTACAAGTTTCAGAGGAATGCGTAAAATATCTTTATGAAGACAACCATGAGAAAAAAGTTATTATGGAATGTAATTGAGAACTTACATAAAAGATTTTAAAAATTCTGCAGTTCCATCTAAAATAGATGAATTAGATTTCCTAATGAATGATGGAGACACAAAATGTTTCAGACTCAGATAAGAAAACCCAGCAGCTAAAGAAAAATTCCTTTACTTACAAATCCCACCCTCAACTAACCCAAGAGCATTTTAAAAATAATTCAAAAGTAGTTGTCAAAAGATCCCCATCAATTCATCACTGGTGGAATACCCCAACACTTACAGGAGTCACAAGAATTCCAAACTATACATTTATAAAAATAATATAACATCTGTCAATACGAACAGGAGGGCCCAGCTTCTCGCTCCGCAGCGTCTCCGTCTGGGTCCTGCTCTCCAGCCTCCTTCTCCTGCTGCTGCTTCTTCCACAGTTTGGCCATGGCCAGGAGCTTGAGATTGGGTTGGTTGGCTGCATCTTCCGGGAAGATGTAATCATAGTATTCTTCCCAGCCTGCATCCGACTACAGGGACAAAGAAAAACAAGATAAGCTAACCTGTGGCTGAAATGCATTTTTCAGTTACAGCAGAGAATTTGTCACTGTGGAGCCCAGGGTTTGTATTCAACTTACAGTTATTGTGCAAAACAACATCAAGGCCTACTTTGAAAGTTCTACTTTCAAGGGCAGGCCCGGGAGACTGGGAGTGAGTGAGTACTGCTGGATGGGTGTTGTTGCAGCTGCTGCTCACTGAAAGCAACTGCGTGGTGGGAAAAGTGCTCCACAGTCAACCAGAAGATAGGCAGTGTCCTCCACCCCACTTTGCAGTCCTGTGTGTGAGACTTTGAACTTCTAAAGATTTACTTTCACCTCGTGGTGAAGCCACAGACCTGGGATCCTGGCTCCCTGCCTGTCCCTCCCACGTCCAGCTGGCCACTGGCTGCACTCCCCATGGGTGCGCTGTCCCAGATGCCAGCAACACCTCTCTGATACAACAGCCTCCCGGGAGACCCTCTCCAACCAAGCCCCCGCAATCCGCCCACAGGAGACACCAACTGCATCAGAGTTCTGGGGGGTTTCTTACAGCCCATGGAGCCTCCCCTGCATTAGTTCCCACCTAGAGGCGGGGCCACAGTGCCCTCCACCTCCTGTCTAATGCTCCAGAAACAACACACTTCAGACAGTTCCCAGAACCAGCAGTGCCAGGAAGACCCTCTGCCAGCCCTCCTTGGGGCTCCACCCTGGGTGGACCGCACACCCTCTCGTGTTCCTATAGCAGCCAGACTGTGACCGGCTCCTTCCCCAGCTGCTGCCCCCTTCCTCAGGCTGTACACGTGCCACGCATTGCACACACATTTCAAAGTCTGGGGCGCTTCTGCTCAGCTGGCATGGAGGACCAGCACCAGGGGCTCAGTCCTTACCCCGTCATCAGCCTGGACCTTTCTCCTCTTCTTGACCTTCTCGGGCATGAGCTTGTCCACTCTCTCCTTATCCGACGCTGTTCCAAATTCATCTTCAAAGCTTCGCCACGACTCCAGCAGCATGAGCCTCTCTTCCTTTTCCTCACAGTTTCGCATGGTTTTGTTAGCCTCTTCATAAATTTGTCTGCACTTGGCCAAACTTCCTTCTTTCCCTGAAGACAACTCAAACTGTGCAAAACTGATCCATACCTTAGAAAGAAATCATTACCAAACCAAATTAACCATGTCACCCAGGAAACAATACTGTAATAATAAAGCTAATTTCTTGTTGACAACATCTGAACATACCTACTGTATTCATCTCGAGTATTCTAAAGAATATAACCTACTGACTAGCTGCTTCTATATAGTAATGGTGAAGAAGTTTGCTTTTATATCCAATTAGGTGTCTGAAATAATCTTAATATCCTGAAAAAAGTTTTAATTTTTATTCAACCTACAATATCCAAGTTACTCTCATGCAATATAAATACTGGCCTGGTATAAGCTTAACATTCCAAAGTCTTGAGACTCACAAGCTCTTTGTAAAAGGAAGCCACTTAAAATATATTTAAAATATCTCTTCCAGACTGCTGATTCGAGCAAAATCAAAGGTAGCCCACAAATCACAGAATACCTTGACGTGCTGTGTCCGCTGAAGCAATCTTCGGTAAAGATTGCGTGTTCTTTCAGTTTCTTCCTGCTCAATTTCAAAATCAATATATGATTTCCAAAGCACCTGAGAAAGACAAATTCATAGGTCAGTCTTGACATTTAAAAAGCAACATGCTCTTGTTTGAAGCACAGCCTAACTAGCATCTCAACCTAGAACATCCAGGAACCTAGAACTTTCTAAGGAACACACAGTATGTGGATACAACAACTAATGCTAGTATTTACGAGCTGGCCAAGATTTGGCTAACAGTCTACATTATGAGAAAAAAGACCTTGGATTTACTTCCAGATTCTCTTTTGAAATTTCCCAAATGCTGGACTTAAGAACAGAGAAACTTAACAAACCACCCAGCACTATCATAAGCCTGCCACATACAAGGAACTTGTGCGAAGAAAACGGGCCTCGGTCACTCAGCATACACTGTTTTTGCCATCACTATAAGTTCCCTGATGCATCTGAATTCAACTCAACAAGCATCCAGGGACCAGCTGCCCACTCGCTCAGTACAGCCTGTCAGGGCACAAGGGCAAGAAAGATGTAGCCTGGACACCTGAGACCACAGTCTGTTGAGTAGCTGAGGCCAACTCATGGGACCAGTAACCCAGAAAGCCCTGCCCAGTGCAGTCAGTGGGGCCTGGTAAACCACTGAGTGCAGTCACCCCAGAGCAAGATTCACAGAACACCTGAGCGAGCCTAGAGGTTCCTGAGAGAGAGGTTCACGTTGTCCAGGCTGCAGTTTGGCGCCACCTGGAGGCTCGAGCGTACCCCGCAGCTGGCCAGGCCAGGGCACTGGTGCCTCCAGGAACATCCTGATTTGGTGAGGGCCTAATCCAGGCAAATCTGTGACAGAAGAACCCTTCCCTTGTACTTCACGTGGCCTTGACTGCACTGCCCTGGCCACCTCCCTTTAGCCTTCTGTTACAGAAAGGCAGGAAGAGCCCACCTATAAAATTCCAATTCATCCTGGTGTCACTGGGGCAGGGCTGAGCTACCCGCTAGAGAGGGCCTCTTCCCCCCTCCTTTCTGTCTCTTAGATGGTTATCTAAGGTAATGCTGGGCAAGTGTCAGAAATAAAACCACAATCAATGCAAGCGCCTCACCTCTGGCATGTCCAAGCGTGGCTGACTAATGGCTAACTCGTAGATCGCCCGGGCTCGCTCAATATCGCCAAGGATTGTCTCTAATTCTGCAAATTTAATCCAAGAGGTACAGTTTTCTGGCCCAAATTCCAGGAACTTTTCATAAAGCTTCCGGCATCTGTCAAATTCTCGAAGCTGCAGCTCCAGTTCTATGTAACCTTTAAATAATTTGTTCTTTGGACATTTGCCTATGGACGTTCCCTGGAAAAGAAGACACCGAGGTGATGCCTGAGCAGGTCTGGTCTGACTTGTGCAGACATCCTTGACCTGGCCAAGAAGCCGTTACTCCACTGAGCAGGGGCCTTGGGGCATCGATCCGGTGAACCACCCACTCCCTCTGCAGTACCACACTGGTCTACTGGCTCCTGACAGAGGCCCAAAGAAACCTTCTAGCTCACTCAGCCGTCACCTGGGCCTGTTCAGTAAGAGTCGGGGTTCCTGAAGTGTTTGGACAACTATTTTGAATCTCATCTAGATTCTCAGGATCTCTTATGGAATCCGGATGTCAGAGGAGAACACTTCCCATGATAAAGGGGTTATTAATGAACGAACCCTGCTGCCCACAGCCAGGATCTTATCAGAAGGACAGCTGCATCTAATCCTATTGAGAAACTTTAGAATACTTGTCAAGACGGAGGTACATTTAATACACCAAAAATCTTGCAGAGGATCAGACTACTAACAATTTAAGATCAAATCTCTCTAGCCGCAGGAAAGATCTGGCTAACAGGTAGCTGTAACTGTCCATTGTTGACATAGAATAATTTAAGCATTATTGCCCAATCTTTCCTCTAAGGCCCAGCTTTCAAAAACATGTCTCAGGTTATAAAGGCACAGTATTTCTCCTGCCTTCTTAGTTGGGGACTGGACAACCTATAAACACTAAGATGTAAATTTCCTTCTCAAAGAACTTAATGATGTATCATGAGCCTTTATTTACTCACCAAAGCTCTTCTGGCAAATGGTAAATTTTTCTGTCTTATTTCAAACTGTGCATATAGTAACCACATTTTGGCAAATGTGAACTAGAAAACAAAAGCACAAAAAATCACTTAAATTTAAATTAACACAAGGCCACAAGTGAATTCCCCTAAAGCTTCACACCTAGGACAGACATATTTTCTCATTTATAAGCTAAGCTAACAATATCTGACAGAAATCACCAAGAGTAATCTGGACACTTCACTGTGACGCAGGGCTCTCTGGCCCCCACTAAGAGGCAGCTTTGTGGGTATGTGGTGAGTAGGGAGAACACGCCCCTCTGTTCCAGAAAGTAATTTGGTCAACATTGCTCGCTATCTCTGGTGTCAGGAAATAAAGCCTACTGCCCACAGTGGGAAGAGACCACGTGTCAACTGCTCCCAGAACACCCGTGTCCCTGTGCCTATGGACATCCACGCAGGTGCCAGCAGCCTGCTGGCTGTCCCTGTGCAAGCTGAGTGCACTCTGCTCAGTCTGTTCCCATTACGATCCTCTCGGAATTTCTCCATTCTCTCTATCAGTCACTGGTCACTTAAAGACTGTCCATTCAACCAGACTGGAAGCTGTTTTCAGAGGCAAAGAGTATACCTTGTTCTTAATGTTTTCCTAGGGTGCCTAGCACAGGGCAAGAGCTCATCAACAAATACGATTCCATGGGATTATTTCACAAGTAACAGACGCAGGATTTTCATGTGTTTAGAACAGAATGCTCATAGAAAACATACCTTTTTATGAGGAATGAGTTCCAAAGAGGCTTGGTAAACCTGTCTTGTCCTCTCGGGATCCTACATTAGAATAAGGAATTTGCACAAAATATTCATGTCCAATATTACCACTAATTTTACCATTAGTAACAAAAATGAATACCCCTAACACTGAATATGTTTCCACAAGCTGTTATTTCCATTTATGATCAAAAGTGAACTAACTTTGGGCATCAAGCTTTGGTCAAAGACCTACCCACAGCACTGAGCCACCAAGTAAGAGCTTCTCAGTGGAGAGGCTTTCTTGTGTGACAGCCGAAACAAAGATGTTCTGCAGTCTTCGACCAACAGGATTCGTCTTTTCCTATTAACTTACAACCAATTACTGAAACTTCTACTTGATTTAAGAGCAAGAATGTGCAATCCAGCTGTGACCCCTAGTTATGAGAAAAACCCTGGCAACTATAAATAATGAAACTAAGGGCTGGTTAATTGTTCCCTTTGAAGCACCTCAAAGTGTAAAAAAAAAAAAAAAACCACATCAAAACTAAAAACCACCTCGCCTGTGTCCACAACAAGTATAGAGAGTTTAAAACGTGGCAGAAAGAATGTAAACGGCTGCAAGCAGGCCTGTAAGAATGTGCAGCGAAATTCCTGTGTGGTCAAGGCTCCGTGGTACCAGTTCCCACCCGTGCCAGCCGGCTGCCCGGGGAGCAGCTCCCCGCAGCCAGGACCCACTCTGCACCTTGGCCTCTAGCTCCTCATAGAGGGCGTAGTTGATCCACAAGTAGATGTAGCGCTTCCAGTGCCTCTTCTCCTGCACGGGTGGCACGTTGGCAATGGCGCGCTCGTATACTTCCCGCACCGTCTCGGCCTCCGCGTCGCTCTCCACCAAGCGCAGGTAATCGAACCACGCGTCGTAGTTGTGCGGGTTAGCCTGGAAACACCAGGCTGGATTAAACAGAAACCAAACCCAGAGCTGCACCTGCTGGACTAGGCAAGCTAACGGAAGGCACCAGACTGACTTTCTATACTCCAGCAGCTTTTTTCCTAGACTTTACACTATTTCATTGAAAAATACCATTGTTGAGATTTTATAAATAGAAAGGGAAAAGGAGAGAGAAGACTGTTACCTAGGGGTTCCCCAGCAAAGCTCCTTTCACCTACAACAGCCTTTTTTTTGGGGGGGGAGCATCCCAGTTTTTAAGTTGGATTTCCAAGGTGGCACTAATGGTAAAGAACCTCCCTGCCAATGCAGGACATGAAGTGGTAAAGAACCTCCCTGCCAATTCGGGACATGGGTTCAAACCCTGGGTTGGGAAGATCCCCTGGAGGAGGGCATGGAAATCCACCCCAGTACTCTTGCCTGGAGAATCACATGGACAGAGAAGCCTGGCAGGCTACAGTCCATAGGGTCACAGAGTTGGACACAACTGAAGTGAATTACCACACAATTTTTAAGTTTTTTGAAAGAAGGTAATGGAAAAATGACTTTCGTTTTAAATGAAGCAGCAATTGGTAATTTGTCAAATTACACACAGCTCTGTGCTGGGCGATGCCCTGCACACCTCTCCTCCACAGAAGTGAAGGGAGCTGGGGCCCCACCTTCCCGGCCCCTGGAAGCCACTGTACTTGGCAACGTAAGGACCCCTGTCCGAGAGTCTGGCTCACGTGGGTGGGTGACACAGAGATGAAGGACAGCAGGAACTGGCTTGTGAAAGTGCTTTCCATTGGTGGGTTGATCATTCCCAGCCGGGCTGAAATGTGACTGTCCCATCTTCTTCAGGACTCTCTGCAACTGGCCTGATTCCTGCCCACTTTCCAAGCCACCTCCTCCAGCTTCCTACTGATTCTGCAAAGCCTCCAGTATCTACAGCCATGAAAACAAACGTCTGTTCTCCTAAGTATCTGTTTCTGTATGTGACTCTGTCTATGTCTGGATTGATTTAAAATTATAATGGGATTGTACCACTCTCACAACTGCAGAACCTGCCTTCTCATTTAATAATAATATATCTTGAACATATTTCGCCCTCATCTACTACCACTTGGTCCTTTGTTTGGAGATATCTTAATTAATTTGACCAGGCAGAAATATTTTAAAATACATAGAGCAATAAAGGCAAACACTACTACCTTTGAATTCAAATCAAAACAGTATGTTAGAGAGAGAGATGAGGATGGAACTGTAACTACAATAGTCTTGCTCAGGCAGTTAAACTAAAGGGTAATGTATACAAATGGTTCTTTTAGCTCAATCTTCCATCTTCTTTAAACAACAAGCTCAAACGGGTTCCAAATTTCCTTTGCTCAAGTTCTTTGTGTCCAGTTAGCAGCCAACACTGTGACTTCTGACACTCGCGTGGCAGAGCAAGTCCAAGCACCGTCTGCTTGCCTTTTCCACCTGCCCTGTTTGCCCCCCTTCCGGGGTGACTGCCGGTTCACTGCAGACACAGGGTGGGGAGAGGCCTGGCTGGCAGGCCTGCCAGGGCCGCCCTGCGACACTCACCTTCACCTCCTCCTCGTACTGGAACCTCCGTTTGCTCACGATGATGTCTTCGATGCCCCGCCTGTCACCAAACTTCTTCTCAAAGATGGTATAATTTTTAAAGAGTTCCTGGGCCTCCTGTTTCGAAATTCTATCCAGGGCATACTTGTAGATCACTCGCACCCTCTCAAACTGAAAGCAGACAGGATGGTTACTCTTTCAGAACACAGCCCTCTCGTTCTAGCCATAACACATAAAACATGACCTGTACGTTAGACTGTGAGGCCTGAAAGTGTCCAAAGTACGGTTTTCCCTCTCCCTTTTGTTGAGGAACTTTTGTCAGGATGGACAGACACTCTGAGCCCCACATTTAAGTCTACCTAACCTGCCAGCTGGACATCGTCCTTGCATCTTGGACTCACCTGAGTCCCGCCCAGCTGGGTCGTTGTTAGACTCCTCATTCCGGTCTTGATCACGTACCTGCTCAGCCAGGGCCCTCCCCCGACCCCCCACCCCAACTCCTCTCTCCCCTGCACTCCCACACTCCCTGCTTCCACAGTCCGCCTCTTCTACCTCAACTCGGCCCTCCACTTCTCCCCAGGTCCCTGCCGACCCACCTCCATCTCTCTGTGGACCATGTGAAAAGTCCCCATCCCACTTCTGCCACCCTCCCCTCATACACTGCCCTTGAAGCAGCTACAGGCCCACCACGTGGCACACAGACAACATCTGACCACTTCCTGCTTAAGACCCTCCATATCTCCCACCAGCCTGAGGACAGAACCTCTACTCACCCCTGGGACCTGTGCAAGACCCCACACTCAGACCCCAGCACATGGCCCTCCCCATACCGGATTATCTGAACTACGTGAAGGGATTATTTTCCACATATACTAAGGGAGAACACAACTGACTTATTTGTGGGGCCATCATTGTTTTTCATTTCAAATTCTGTTCTCAGTACTGAAGGCTCTAGGCCTTTTGTTTCCCAGGCTCATTACTTGTAAAGCCCTTTAATCAGAGTATCAAATGACTCTTAAGTTTGTAGATAATATTCTCATTCTAGATTTAAAGATCTGTTTCCAAGTAGAGCACACAAAATTAAGACCGTTGTAATACAATCTATAATCACTCCCAACCTGCAGGTGAGTGGCGTGCACTGTTTTCCTTGAGAAATCATGTTTTTGTATTTTGAAATTATTTTCTCCAAGGATAAGTAAGAAACTGTAAATGAACTCAATGTGCACAAAAAGTCATCCTTTCTAAGCTCTTTTGCAACATAATCGAGTCCCTTTAAGTTTACCTACTTCTTTCTGATTTTCCTCAAATTTGGCAAAGGCAACATAAAGGTGTTCGTCCATGTGTTCGTCCCCGAAGAACTCGACAGCCCTCTCATACACTTTCCGTGCGTGGGCAAAGTAACCATGCTTTTCTTCAAAGCGGGCATACTTAATCCAGTTCTTCACATCAGGGTGCACGAGAACAAGTGAGTGGAATGAAGGAAAAACCAGGCAGCACAATGTGGCTTAGAGAACAAAAACCCAAGCCCAAACCCAGAACCTCAACAACACCCACTATGGCTATGGGGGTGACTCCCTGGGGAGCAGGGTCTTGTTTCTCTGGCCTCCTCCAGTGCTTCTTCATGTTCCAGGAGTAGTACAAAGAGGAAAGCTGAACCCCGTGACTAGCCATGTGATCTGGGCAAGTTCTTACCTTATCTAAGCCTCAGTTTATCATCTTTAAATGATAAGAAAATAGTAACAACCAACCTCATTTAATGATTGTCAACTATAAATAAGAAAAAATGTGTAGAAAACTCTTTGCAATTTCAGGCCAAAAGAATGTGCTCAACAAATGGCACCTGTTGTGCTATCTGCTTAGGAACAATATCTGAATTATTGATTAAGGAAAAAACTCCTGAGAGGACTCTGGATGGCAGAGGAGGACGTGACGCTCATGTCTCCCCCCAAGTACACCAAGAGTACAGCTACACACGGAACAGTTCTCACGGAGCACCTGCTGAACACCAGCAGAGGACCTCGGACACCTGAGAGAACAAGAAGATGCCCACGTATCCAGGCGGGATGAAAGAAAGAAAAACGATAGACAACAGTAAGCGGGATAGGACCTGCACCCCTGGGGACTGAAGGAGAGGAGAGAGTCCCGCACCTGGGGAAGCCCCCTTACAGCTGGAGAGATCAGCTGATTAACAAAATCAAAGATGACATAAACAGATGGAAACACATACCATGTTCATCAGCTAGAAGAATCAATAGTGTCAAAAATTACAATACTGCCCAAGGCAACCTACAGATTTAATGCAATCCCTATCAATGGCATTTCCCACAGAATTGAAAAGAAAAAAATTTTTAATCTGTATGGAAACACAGAAGACCCCAAGTAGCCAGGGCAATCTTGAGAATCAAAAACAGAGCTGGAGGAATTAGGCTCCCTGACTTCAGACTATACTACAAAGCTACCGTCATCAAAACAGTATGGTACTGGCACAAAAACAGAAATATAGATCAATGGAACAGGACAGAAAGCCCAGGTATAAACCCACACACTGACCTATGACAAAGGAAGCAAGAATATGCAATGGAGAAGACAGTCTCTTCAATAAGTGGTGCTGGGAAAACTGGACAGCTGCATGTAAAAGAATGAAATTAGAATACTACCTAACACCATACACAAAAATAAACTCAAAGTAGATTATTAAAGACCTAAATGTAAGGCCAGATACTCTTAGAAGAAAACAGAACTCTCTGACATAAATCACAGCAGTATTTTTCTGAATCCCCCTCCTAGAGTAACAAAAATAAAAACAAAAAACAAACAGGACTTAATTAAACATAACAGCTTTTGCACATCAAAGGAAACCATTAAGAAAATGCAAAGACAACCCATAGAATGGGAGAAAATATCTGCAAATAAAGCAACCAACAAAGGATTTATTTCCAAAATACACCAACAGTTCAGGCAGCTCTATATAAAAAAAAAACAACCAATAAAAAAATGGACAGAAGATCTAAATAGACATTTCTCCAAAGACAGACAGATGGGGAAAAATCATAGGAGAAGATGCTCAGCATAACTAATTATTAGAGAAATGCACATCCAAACTATAAATACCACCTTACACTGGCCAGAATGGCCATCATCAAAAAATCTGTGAATAATAAATGCTGGAGGAGACAGGGAGAAAAGAGAACCCTCCTACCCTGTTGATGCGAATAGAATTTAGTAAAATCATTATGGAGAACAGAATGGAAGTTCTTAAAAAAACTAGAAACAGAATTACCATACGATCCAGCAATCCAACTCCTATGCATACATCTGTAGAAAACCCTAATTCAAAAGACATATGTACCCCAGTGTTCACTATTTTAATTTGAAGCACTATTTACAATAGCCAAGACATGGAAGCAACCTATATGTCCATCAACAGAAGAATGGATAAAGATGATGTGGTGCATACATACAACGGAATATTACTCAGCCATAAGAAGGAATGAAATAATGTCATTTGCATCAACATGAATAAACCTAGAGTATCAAAAAAACAAACAACCCAACCAAAAAATGGACAAAAGATCTAAGTACACTTTTCTCCAAAGAAGAGATGTAGTCATACTAATTGAAGTCAGTCAGAGAAAGACAAATACCGTTTATCACTTATTGGTGAAATTTAACAACAACAAAAAATGACACAAATGAACTGTTTGGCAGAGAGAAACAGACTCACAGATCCCAAAATCAAATTTACAGTTGCGGAAGGGGAAACATGGGGGGAGGTGATGGACTGGGAAACTGGAATTAACATATATGCACTACTGGGCTTCCCTGGAGGCCCAAGCGGTAAAGCAGCCACCTGCATTGCAGGGCACCTGGGTCTAATCCCTGGATCAGGAAGATCCCTGGAGGAGGGAATGGCAATCCACTCCAGGGTTCCTGCCTGGAGAATTTCATGGACAGAGGAGCATGGTGGATTACAGTACATGGACCACAAAGAGTCGGCACGCACACACACGTGCACACACACACACACACACACTACTGTATATAAGATAGATAACAGGCACCTACTGTATAGCACAGGAAACACTTCTGTGGTAAATTATATTGGAAAAGATTCTAAAAAGAATGGATATATGTATATACATAGGTATATATATATATAACTGACTTAGTTTGCTGTATAACATAACATTGTAAATCAACTGTACTCCAATAAAGATTTAAGGGAAAAAAAGAGGAAGCTGCTGGTGGTCCAGTGGTTAGGACTCAGTGCTTTCACTACCATGGCCCAGATGCAATCCCTGGTTGGGAGAACAAATATCCTACAAGGTGTGTGGCAAGGCCAGAAAATCAAAAAAAAAAAAAGAAGAAGAAAGAAAGAAAGAACACGTCACGAAAAGAAAACTACTAATCAGACCCAATAGAGACATTTTTGATTACAATTTTACTTCTTCATAGGATGTATTTTTCATCTACTTTCCTTGAAGAAATCGTTAAATTTCAAAGTAGTAACACATTCCAATAGGGCAATGATTAAAGAGTACGCAGCCCATGGGGTCGCAAAGAGTCGGACACGACTGGCGACTGAACTGAACATGTTCCAATAGGGCAATGATTGAAGAGCACCGGCTCTGAAGCTGACTGGCTCAAATCCCAGCCTCACCAGCACCTGAAAGGTGCTATCCTGCCTCAGATTCCCCATCTGCAGAAGGAAGCAGCTTCTGAATCGAGGGCTGTCACAGGAATTAAACAACAGTATCTGTAAAGTGCTTATCATAACGCATGGCACAGAGCAGGTGCCATACATGGTTTTGTTAAACTAGTGATATCAAAATAAGTAGTCACAGCTAAGATGCTAAAATTACATAATAAAGTTGAGTCTTGTTATCTCGTGGTATTTAAGCTCTATGAAGTCACTCTGCCTGGAGAACACCAAATCGCTGCTCCCAGAGGAAATATGTATGCATGATACACACACACATATATACTATATCTATACATACGAATACACACATGTCTCACATAGAATGTGATTTTCAATCCTGAAAATAACTGTCATTGGCAAATTCTTTTATTTTAGAAAAGAAAAAACAAGTCTCAGAAGTGTTAAGTGACATGCCTAAAGCTGCCCACTAACCGGTGCCAGAGAAGGAATTCTGTCCTGCTCAGCTGGCCCAGGGCTGGGGCGTCTCCCTCCCCTGCACTGCCCCTCCCGCTCCCTGCCCCGGTCAGCCCTGCAGGAGAGCAGAGACAGGAAGGCAGATGGTTGTCTTGTTTGTCCTTCACTGGGACCAAGTGCCTTGAGGGATGCAAATTTTTCATCACTCTGGGCATGTCTGCAAATGACTGCCAAAGTGCCACCAACACTGATTGTGGATCTATGAATAAACGCTATCAAATAGGAGACAAATCAGCACAACAACAGTGAAACAAGAATCAAGCACTGCTGAGGGTGCTTTCCCGTCACCATCTCCTTCCTCCTCACAATCAGCCCACAACAGGGACTTTTACCTCCCTTCTAAAGACGAGGGAGCTTCCCCAGTGGCTCAGTGCTAAGGAATCTGCCTGCCAATGCAGCAGACACCGGTTCGATCCCTGGTCCAGGAAGATCCCACACGCCATGGAGCAACTAAGGCCACGTGCCACGACTACTGAGCCTGTGCTCTGGAGCGCGGGAGCCACAGCTACTGAGGCCTGCGTGCCTAGAGCCAGTGCTCTGCAATGAGAAGCCTGCACATGTCACCTAGAGTAGCCCCCGCCCGCTACAATGAGAGAAAAGGCTGCATAGCCAGAAATAAATAAGTAAATAATTGAGAAAATAAAGACGACGACACCTAGGCTCCAAGGAGTGATCTGACGCATCAAGATCACATGGCTAGCAAACAGTAAACCTCTGGACGAACTCCAGTACCAGTGCCCATGACCAACATACACCCCAGAGCAAACAGGGCCTTACAGTATTAACTTCCATAAGGAACCACAGTGTTAATGCCAAAGGATAAACAAACCCAAGTCTCCCTGGAAAAGAGACAACTATCCCGACCACAAACTTTTGTTCTGAACAACTATGTCCCTAGAAAATATAAACGCAACTCATGAAGCAGAAGGTGACTTCTGGGCCAAAATCAGTGACTACATGTCCCAGCCAGACCACAGCTCCCCAGTGGTGCAGCAGGCAGACCCGTCCGAAGGATATAGCGCTCATAGATGGTGCGGGCCCGGTCCACCTCCTTGTATCTCAGCTCGAAGTTGATGTACGAATGCCAGGCCTGCTCCTCGGGCCGCCACTCCATCCAGCGCTCGAAAACCTGCCGGGCACCAGCGACGTTCCCGAGCATCTCCTCCATGTACGTGTACTTGTACCTTCAACAGAATCATCTGAACTTATTGGTCACAGTCAAAATGACTTCAGAAAAAAACGGTCTTTGGCAATCTCTGGCTCTAACTTTGTTAACATGTGAAGAGTCAGGGCTTTATCTTCCCAAAAGGTGAAGTCAAACATGTTTCACCTATTAAAATATAAATCTGAAAAGGATCAGACACTGGAAAAAAAGGATTTTTTGCTTAGGTCAACAAAAAGATTCTTCTGTATAAAGGACTGCAACCAAAATTTCAGTTTTGATTATAAAGCAATTATACATTGGGATTATGACTTAAAAGGCTAAAGGACATTAAACAGTAATGAGTGTATGTTTAAAGAAAAAGTAGGATGCAAGATTTAATACATATGATTACAACTATAAATAAAATAATTACACAGGGACTTCCCTCATGGTCCAGTGGTTAAGAACATACCACCTTCCAATGCAGGGGACACGGGTTTGACCCCTGGTTGGGCAACTAAGCCCATGTGCCACAACTACTGAGCCTGTGCGCTCTGCAGCCTGTGAATCACAACTGGAGAATAGCCCACGCATCATAATCAAGACCCCACATACTGCAACTAAGAGTCGATGCGGCCAAATAAATAAATAAATGTAAACACAAGTACACACAAAAATGTGCAAATACAGTCTATAAAAAGCCATTTCATTAGCTCAGGAACTTACCAGAACTGGTTGACTCGAGGCAGAGTTGTTATGGCTCGGTCCCAGATATTCCGGGCGTGGTTGACCTGGCGATTCTTCATTTCCATTTCGGCATATTTCAGCCATAGTGTAATATTTCGGTAGTCCACGTCCAAGGCACGTTCATATATGGATCGAGCCCTTGAGAAGCCAGATTTGGAGGATATCAGTTACAGCACACGCCACACACCTGGCAACCCCCTCCAAGGCTCGGCTATTTTTTCAGGTGTTTATTGTGAGCGACGTTCTGGGCATAAAAAGGTGAAAAGATATGTCCTCAGGAACCTTGTAAGTTTTAGAGAAAGGCTGACATGCATGTAACTGCAATGCAATGTGATGTTACACTGAAGGTCTGCACAAGGAAGCAGAGGGGAAAGAAAGAAAAATGTCAAGTGGAAAAGTTAGTTAAGCAGTAGGTGAGAACTTGGGCAAAGTCCCCAGTACCAAGATAAGTGGGGAGGGGGGGGGTCCCTGCTGGCATCAGGGTGAGGAGACGTGGTGAGTTCTGGGCCTGGCCAGTAGGGAGAACAGGAAGGTGGGACAACAGGAAGGGTCAGGTCATGATTTCATTTTGTTGGCCACTGGTTTTGAGTGGAACATTAATTCTTTAAAAAAAAAAAAAAAAAAAAAAACGAATTTCCTAATATGGAGAAAATGGATGGAACTGCACTTCTCTGGCTGTAGAGTGTGTGCTGGTGACGAGACCCACCTGGGGAGCCTGCTTCACTGTTCCCCGCCCAGGACCAGCCCACCATAGCGCTCCTGAGGCCCCTCAAAAGAACCCTAGGGTCCCAAGGAACAAACTCTATAAATTTTTATTTTATTATTATCAGAGGCACATAGTTTTACACTTGCTTTAACTTCTGTGTTTTTGTATCTGGTAACTTAAGAATTTCTATTTAGAGTTACATGCTCAGTGACTTTACCTCTGAATCTCCTTTAGACTCTCTTCCCATTGTGCATATTTTATCCAGTTACTAATCACAGTCCTGTTTTTTCTTATGTTATCTTCGAAAGTCTGGCAAAAGGCAAAAAGGGTCAAATTAAACGGAAAACAACTAAAGATGACATTGTCTTTTGTCTATTAACCCTTGTACTAAGAAATTTATTCATTTTGCTCTTATTTAAGAGAAATTACATCCTGGAATCCTTGAGAGATAAGAAACCCATTGAAGAAGGTTAAAGTCACAAGTGTTTCTTTACAATCTTACAGGCAAACAAAGAGGATTTTTTAAAAAAACTAATCCCACATCCTGGGGTGGGGGAGGCTGGATCAGATGCCCAGGTCCTCTCTTGGCTCTAGCCCAGGTGTTACCTCTCAGCACAGAAGGCCGCTACGGACAGAAGAAAATGGTGCAACCTCACTGCTTCTGCCCCTCCTCAGCTGTCAGTTGTTCTGCCTGGCAAATTCCCACCCGTCTTTGATTCAGCACTAAAAATTCTGTCCGTGGTGGATTTAATGTAAGACAGACAACTCGTGGTTATTTTATGAAGTTTAGCGATAATGGAACCACTTGGTGAGCAGAAGTCACATTACGCAGGTGGCCAGAAACACTAAATTCTTCTTAGTTTATAGTCTCTCTTATCAGTGAGGAACTTTTCAAACTCTGGTCTATAAATTCTTAATGATATTGACAGACTGAAACAGACCAACCTTCCTCTTCCGTAGTTTGTAATCATTTAACTCCTCTTCATCTGTGATCTTCTGTTGAGGGGGAGGTGGAAGAAGCTCAAGCTCTCTCTCCTTAGCTTCTCTTAGCAGTTGCTCCGCAGTGATCTGTACTTCAGCTGGGGCTTTGTTTTTCACCTTTTAACACAGGAGACATTTCCATTTTTAGCAGATGCTTTTCATACAACGTGTAAGAAACAAACGAACTTTTTTTAGAATGTGAACTTTATGAACGCTATTACAAGATGCCCCCTTTGCATGACATGCTCCCATTTCTCTATGAAACTAAAAAAAAAAGACCACAAACTTTTTAATTTCGTGCAAGGTATTTATCACAAAGCCATAGATAAAAGTCTCAAGAGGAAAGGTCGCAAAACCAACATTTCTCTTTTAGAATAGTATAATAAATTTTGAGGATGCCTAGGTAAAACTCTAACCAGAGGTCTCTTATCAAGATGTGCACCATGCCTTAACTGGCATTTCAACCTCTATTTGCAGAATCCTTCAATTTCTGCCTTGGCCCCAGGTGGATAACCGTTTTTGATTTTTCATGGCATTTCAAGTCAAAGACGTATTCAGTAAGTTCCTATCATATAATTAAAATTCATGTCACCTGTTTTGACCTTTTTTTTTTACTGCAGCTATGACAAAACTTAAAATTACATTAAATTTTTATGGGAACTGTGGAGCCCAACAGAAGTTTATGGAACTGAACTATAAGAAATACTAAGTATTTAATGCCATGTGTGCAATGACGATGTTGAGGGCGCCTATCTAATGAACATTAAGTGCCGGAAACTGTGCTGAGTGCTTTCTATGCACTCTCTCCCGGAATCATCCAAACGGGACCTAAAGGACAGGCTCTAGAGAGTCATCTGAGATGGAGAAAGACGGGAGGGAAGAGTATGTGCAAACGTTTAGGACAAATGCTGTCACATATTAAGCATTCGCTAAGTATTAACCCACAGGAGAAGGCAATGGCAAACCACTTCAGTATTCTTGCCTTGAGAACCCCATGAACAGTATGAAAAGGCAAAATGATAGGATACTGAACGAGGAACTCCCCAGGTCAGTCAGTGCCCAATATGCTACTGGAGATCAGTGGAGAAATAACTCCAGAAAGAATGAAGGGATGAAGCCAGAGCAAAAACAATATCCATCTGTGGATGTGACTGGTGATAGAAGCAAGGTCCGATGCTGTAAAGAGCAATATTGCATAGAAACCTGGAATGTCAGGTCCATGAATCAAGGCAAATTGAAAGTGGTCAAACAAGAGACGGCAAGAGTGAACGTCGACATTCTAGGAATCAGCAAACTAAAATGGACTGGAATGGGTGAATTTAACTCAGATGACCATTATATCTACTACTGCAGGCAGGAATCCCTCAGAAGAAATGGAGTAGCCATCATGGTCAACAAAACAGTCCGAAATGCAGTATTTTTAATGGTCTCTGTTCGTCTCCAAGGCAAACCATTCGACATCTTGGTAATCCAAGTCTATGCCCAACCAGTAACGCTGAAGAAGCTGAAGTTGAACGGTTCTATGAAGACCTACAAGACCTTTTAGAACTAACACCCAAAAAAGATGTCCTTTTCATTATAGCGAACTGGAATGCAAAAGTAGGAAGTCAAGAAACACCTGGAGTAACAGGCAAATTTGGCCTTGGAATACAGAATGGAACAGGGCAAAGGCTAATAGAGTTTTGGCAAGAGAATGCACTGGTCATAGCAAACACCCTCTTCCAACAACACAAGACAAGACTCTACACATGGACATCACCAGATGGTCAACACCGAAATCAGATTGATTATATTCTTTGCAGCCAAAGATGGAGAAGCTCTATACAGTCAACAAAAACAAGACCGGGAGCTGACTGTGGCTCAGATCATGAACTCCTTATTGCCAAATTTGGACTCAAATTGAAGAAAGTAGGGAAAACCGCTAGACCATTCAGGTATGACCTAAATCAAATCCCTTATGATTATACAGTGGAAGTGAGAAATAGATTTAAAGGACTAGATCTGATACATAGAGTGCCTGATGAACTATGGGATGAAGTTCGTGACACTGTACAGGAGACAGGGATCAAGACCATCCCCATGGAAAAGAAATGCAAAAAAGCAAAATGGCTGTCTGGGGAGGCCTTACAAATAGCTGTGAAAAGAAAGAGAGGTGAAAAGCAAAGGAGAACAGGAAAGATATAAGCATCTGAATGCAGAGTTCCAGAGAATAGCAAGAAGAGATAAGAAAGCCTTCCTCAGCGATCAATGCAAAGAAACAGAGGAAAAGAACAGAATGGGAAAGACTAGAGATCTCTTCAAGAAAATTAGAGATACCAAGGGAACATTTCATGCAAAGATGGGCTTGATAAAGGACAGAAATGGTATGGACCTAACAGAAGCAGAAGATATTAAGAAGAGGTGGCAACAATACACAGAAGAACTGTACAAAAAAGATCTTCACAACCCAGATAATCATGATGATGTGATCACTCATCTAGAGCCAGAAATTCTGGAATGTGAAGTCAAAGTGGGCCTTAGAAAGCATCGCTACGCACAAAGCTAGTGGAGGTGATGGAATTCCAGTTGAGCTGTTTCAAATCCTGAAAAATGATGCTGTGAAAGTGCCGCACTCAATATGCCAGCAAATTTGGAAAACTCAGCAGTGGCCACAGGACTGGAAAAGGTCATTTTTCATTCCAGTCCCAAAGAAAGACAATGCTAAAGACTGCTCAAACTACCGCACAATTGCACTCATCTCACACGCAGCAAAGTAATGCTAAAAATTCTCCAAGCCAGGCTTCAGCAATACATGAACTGTGAACTTTCTGATATTCAAGCTGGTTTTAGAAAAGGCAGAGGAACCAGAGATCAAATTGCCAACATCCGCTGGATCATGGGAAAAGCAAGAGAGTTCCAGAAAAACATCTATTTCTGCTTTATTGACTTTGCCAAAGCCTTTGACTGTGTGGATCACAATAAACTGTGGAAAATCCTGAAAGAGATGGGAATACCAGACCACCTGACCTGCCTCTTGAGAAATCTGTATGCAGGTCAGGAAGCAGCAGTTAGAACTGGACATGGAACAACAGACTGGTTCCAAATAGGAAAAGGAGTACGTCAAGGCTGTATATTGTTATCCTGCTTATTTAACTTATATGCAGAGTACATCATGAGAAATGCTGGGCTGGAAGAAACACAAGCTGGAATCAAGATTGCTGGGAGAAATATCAATAACCTCAGATATGCAGATGACACCAACCTTATGGCAGAAAGTGAAGAGGAGCTAAAAAGCCTCTTGATGAAAGTGAAAGTGGAAAGGAAAAAGTTGGCCTAAAGCTCAACATTCAGAAAACGAAGTTCATGGCATCCGGTCCCATCACTTCATGGGAAATAGATGGGGAAACAGTGGAAACAGTGTCAGACTTTATTTTGGGGGGCTCCAAAATCACTGCAGATGGTGATTGCAGCCATGAAATTAAAAGACGCTTACTCCTTGGAAGAAAAGTTATGACCAACCTAGATAGCATATTCAAAAGCAGAGACATTCTTTGCAGACTAAGGTCCGTCTAGTCAAGGCTATGGTTTTTCCTGTGGTCATGTATGGATGTGAGAGTTGTACTGTGAAGAAGGCTGAGCGCCGAAGAATTGATGCTTTTGAACTGTGGTGTTGGAGAAGATTCCTGAGAGTCCCTTGGACTGCAAGAAGATCCAACCAGTCCATTCTGAAGGAGATCAGTCCTGGGATTTCTTTGGAAGGAATGATGCTAAAGCTGAAACTCCAGTACTTTGGCCACCTCATGAGAACAGCTGACTCATTGGAAAAGACTCTGATGCTGGGAGGGATTGGGGGCAGGAGGAGAAGGGGACGACAGAGGATGAGATGTCTGGATGGCAACACTGACTCGATGGACGTTAGTCTGAGTGAACTCCGGGAGTTGGTGATGGACAGGGTGGCCTGGCGTGCTGCAATTCATGGGGTCGCAAAGAGTCGGAGACGACTGAGTGAGTGAACTGAACTGAACTGAACTGAAGTATTAACCGCCGACGGAAAAAGTGAGATCAACCAAAATACAGCCCTTGTCATCTCTTTTCACTCCTTCCACTCTCACCCGGGGTTGACTCCTATTACAGCCTTCAGCACAGCTTAATCATCACTTCTTGCGCTGGAGACCCCTCACACGAGCCCAGGAAGCCACGGCCTATTCCTCTGGGGCTCAGGAGCCTTTGCAAGGCTGCAGTTCTACCCTTACGCAGGGTAGCTCTTAGCCCGCTCTACCCGGAGCCCCAGCGACTAGCGAGTGTCTGTTTCAGCGTGTCTGTGCTGAAGAACCTCTCTCCTCCCCCAGATAAACACCTTCTAACACGACGACCACGCGGACGCGGAGGTGACCCCCATCCCCGGCTGGCCCTCCCCGCCCGCGGCCCTCGCTCAGGTAGAGAGAACCAGCTCCCGGGACCACACGCCTCTCGCCCCAGGCACCACCAAGGCCGGGCCAACCCCATCCCCGGCCTCCTCCCACAAGGCCCCGAGCCGCTCACCTTGGCCACTTTGGGGATCCTTTGCTTCCCGGCCGCGGTGGAAGCCGCCATGGCTGCAGCGGCGACCGCGGGCGAGCCCGGGACCACAGAACCTTCCCCGAGGGCTCGCCCACACCGCGCAACTTTCCGACAACAAGCGGGATCCCGGAACCGGAAGCGGAACTGGCTGGGGCGACTTTTGACCTCTTTCCCGCGCCGTGACGGAGTCAACGTCGTTTCTGTGGTAACCGGGCTGCGCGTCCTCTTCGGAGCCTGGGACTCTGGAGTTGCAGGTGAGGTGAGGAGTGCTGGCTGCATCCGGGCCGTCAGGGGCACATCCTCAGATCGCCTCTGGGATTGGGATGACCGTGCGAGGACGGGTGGATCCGTGAAGCCGCGGTATCCCGCAAGGGGACAGGAACCCGGCTACCGTGAGGACGCTCGAGGGCGGGGGTGGGGTAGAAAACTACCATCCTGGCATACCTAGCGGCAAGCTGCTGACCTCCTCGGCCGCCCTGAGCTGGGGTGCATTCTGGGCTTTGTAGGCCAGAATGGTCAACTGCCCCTTGGTTTCCGGACAGTTGTGACCAAATAATTCTATGGCTTATAAATGAAAGTAACTGAAGGAATTTTAAAGCCAGATAACAGAAAAAAGTGAAAATAAATCATCAGAGTACTAGCAAATAACCCAGCCTTATAATATCAGATAAGCAATATAATATATCAATCTTAAATAATATCAGATAAACAGATATTTAAAATTTTCTGTCATTGTGTCTTAATGTCAATTTTCGTAGCGCCAGTTCGCTTAACTTTTGTTGTTATTGGGTCGCGAATTCAGGTCCCACTCTTTGCGACCTCATGGACTGTAGCACATCAGGCTTCTCTATCCTCCACTATCTCCTGTAATTTGCTGAAATTTATGTCCGTTGAGTCAGTGATTGCATCTAACCATCTCACCCTCTACCACCTCCTTTTCCTTTTGCCTTCAGTCTTTCCCAGCATCAGGTCTTTTCCACTGACTTGGCTCTCTGCATATAGTGGCCAAAGTATTGGAGCTTCAGCTTCATTCCTTCCAATGAACATTCAGGGTTGATTTCCTTTAGGACTGACTGGTTTGATCTCCATGCAGTTCAAGTGACTCTCAAGAGGCTTGTCCAGCACCACAACTAGAAAGTATAAACTCTATGGTGATCAGCCTTCCTTATGATCCAGCTCTCAAATCTGTGCATGACTATGGAGAAAACCATAGCTCTGACCATACAGACATTTGTTGGCAAAGTGATATCTCTGCTTTTTAATATATTGTCTAGGTTTGTCATAGCTTTCCTTTCAAGGAGCAAGAATCTTTTAATTTCATGGCTGCAGTTATCATCCTGCAGTGATTTTGGAGCCCGAGGGGAAAAAAAATCTGTCACTGCTTCCACGTTTTCCCCTTCTATTTGCCACGAAGTGATGGGACTGGATGCCATGTTTTTTTAATGTTGAGACTGAAGCCAGCTTTTTCACTCTCCTCTTTCATCCTCATCAAGAGGCTCTTTAGTTCATCTTCACTTTCTGCCATTAGAGTGGTATCATTTGCATATATGAGGGTACTGATATTTCTCCTGGCAATCTTAATTTCAGCTTCTGATTCATTCAGCCCAGAATTTCACATGATATTCTCTGCATAGAAGTTAAATAAGCAGAGTGACAATATACAGCCTTGGCATACTCCTTTCCCAATTTTGAACCAGTCAGTTGTTTCATGTCCAGTATGCTTCTTGACCCACATACAGGTTTCTCAGGAGACAGGTACGGTGGGCTGATACTCCCATCTCTTTAAGAATTTTCCACATTCTGTTGTGATCCACGCAATCAAAATCTTTAGTCCTTAACTATATGACATAAATAATATCTATTTCACCAGGATTAAAGAGAAAATCTGTGTAAAGTGCTCCATAAATACCTAACCTGTCTTCAGAAGCAGAAAAATTATGTGTACACAAATGGTTAGATATTTTAAAAATAAACTTGATTTTTTAGAGCAGCTTTAGATTCACAGGAAAATTGAATGAAAGGTACAAAAAATTTCTATTTCTGTTGCCCCCTCCGCCTCCAGCCACCCCATGATTAATATCCACCACCAGAGTACTGCATTTGTTACAGTCCATGAACCTACATTGTCACATCACACGTCATTACCATCCAGTGTAAGGGTTTACTTGTGATATTGTGCATTGTATAGGATTTGACGAATAATACAGTGCCATGTATCCATCATTACAGAATGGTAAAGAGCAGTTTGTGCTAAGTTGTGTCAGTCATGTCCGACACTTTGCAACCCTAAAGACCGTAGCCTGCCGGGCTCTCCTGTCCATGGGATTCTCCAGGCAACAATACTGGAGTGGGTTACCATGCCCTCTTCCAGAGGAAAGAACAGTTTAACTGCCCTAAAAATCCTCTCTGCTTCACATATTCATCCTTCCCTCCCTATTTTCTTCTGGAAGCCACTGACTTTTTTTTTTCCAGACTATCAGCAGTCTTTTTCAGAATATCATATTATAAGAGTGATATAGCGGAGAAGGCGATGGCACCCCACTCCAGTACTCTTGCCTGGCAAATCCCATGGATGGAGGAGCCTGGTGGGCTGCAGTCCATGGGGTCACAAAGAGTCAGACACGACTGAGTGACTTCACTTTCACTTTTCACTTTCATGCATTGAAGGAAATGGCAACCCACTCCAGTGTTTTTGCCTAGAGAATCCCAGCGACAGGGGAGCTTGGTGGGCTGCTGTCTATGGGGTCACACAGAGTCGGACACGACTGAAGTGACCTAGCAGCAGCAGCAGCAGAGTGATATAGCGGAGAGGCAATGGCAACCCACTCCAGTACTCTTGCCTGGAAAATCCCATGGATGGAGGAGCCTGGTAGGCTGCAATCCATGGGGTCGCTGAGAGTCAGACATGACTGAGTGACTTCACTTTCACTTTTCACTTTCATGAACTGGAGAAGGAAATGGCAACCCACTCCAGTGTTCTTGCCTGGAGAATCCCAGGGATGGGGGAGCCTGGTGGGCTGCCGTCTATGGGGTTGCACAGAGTCGGACACGACTGAAGCGACTTAGCAGCAGCAGCAGCAACAGAGTGATATAGTGTATAGCCTTTTAAGACTGGCTTCTTTCACTTAGTAATATGCATTTAAGATTTCTGCCTATTTTTCATGGCTTGGTAATTCATTGGTTAAGAGACTTTTGACAGCTGCCAAATCTCTTGTCTATGTATTTATGTATGTAAAACTATCACATCTACCTCTGCAGATAGTTTTTTCAAAAAGATTTTTATGCTGATTTCTCAAATGGAAGTCATTCATAACCAATATAAAAACAGTTGTCATAGTTCTGTATCACCATTTATTATTTAAACATTTTAAAGTTGTCTCACTTTTCAAATTCTAGATGAATGAGATTTTATATAACTGCCATACAGAGAAGTCACCTTTGGAAATAAATAAATAGCTATTAAAATAAAAAAAGATATTTATCTTAGGTGAATTCCCTTAAATCTGTAACTATATGCAATTGATTTGACGAGGTTTAATCATTTATAGCTGCCTCTCAAACCTTAGAATGTTTCATTTATGATTGTCATCCTTCCATCTCACAAGTTTTTATTGTGTGGTAATTCAATCCAGCTGTTGTTTCTAAAGCAAGATTTATCATCATTATTACTTTTTTTCCTGACCGTCAGTGCCTATTTAGATATATCTTCTCATTTACTTTTCTCTCCCCAACATTTCATCCTGTATTCTACTCCTTTCTGATTTTAATTTTCTTCTTCCTAAATATACATCTTTTACTAGTTCTTTCAACAGGGTTCTTTGAATGGTAATTTCTTTGTAGTAAATTGTCTTGTATCACCTTGATTTTTAAACGATTATTCAGCTACATATAGAACTCTCGCTTAATGATTATTTTTACCTCTGTATTTTTGAAATACTTGTTCTGGTAGTAGGGAAACAGTAGCCTACAGGCCACATTCAACTCATTAACTATTTTTTAGGTGGCCCACAAGCTAAGAATTTAAAAAAAAAAAAATACATGTTTAAACAATTGAATAAAAGACCAAACAACATTTCAGGATACACTCAACTATGTAAAAGTCAAACATCAGTGTTCATAAGTACAATTTTATTGGAATACAGTCATCATGTAATTTGTGCAAGAATATATCTAAACAACAGCAAAAAGTCAAATGATACAGTACTGTGTTTCGAAAGAATTCAGTGCACACTGTGTAATTTCATTTATATAGTGTTCAAAAAATGGCCAAGGGCACTATGAGATAGAAGTCAGAATGGTGATTACCTGTGGATGGGGCCACCTTCCAGGGCGCTGGGAACGCTTTGCACTGCTCTTAGAATTAGTGCGATGGCAAAAATTAACTTCCCTGTTTTCCAGCTTACTGGCTTAGACCATAATAATGTATTTCCCCTTAGGAAACAGGAAAAAAAGAAAAAGGGAGGGAAGGAAGGAGGGAGGAAAGGAAAGAGAGGGAGGAAGAGACACATACACATTGAGGACCCTAGACATCGAGACAGACGGAGCTCGTCTTGGGCCTGCTGTTCTGTCAGCAGCATCTCCCACATGTCTTTCTCAACATGAGACTCTCTGCCTTTGCTGTCATTAGAGATTCTCCTCAGAATGGCTGTGGGGAAGGCTCGGTGTACAGAGAAAGCTGCAACTTTATCCTGGAGCTTCCCAGAGACTTTCATGGGCATAGGGGCCCCCTCTGGAAGCCCCTTGCAAGCCATGTCTCTTACACTTCTTTGGCCACAGACCTCTTTTCACCTTAGGACTTCCCAGGTGGCTCAGTGGTAAAGAATCTGCCTGCCAAGCAGGAGACGTGGGTTCGATCCCTGGGTTGGGAAGATCCCCTGGAGGAGGAAGTGGCTCAGTATTCTTGCCTGGGAAATCCCATGGACAGAGGAGCCTGGTGGGCTACAATCTGTGGAGTTGCAAAGAGTCCGACATGACTGACTAACTAACAACAACTCTTTCAACCTCAAAATATCCCCCAGGACTGCTGTCCTTTGGGCTCTGGTTTGGGAGAGCTCTGTTTGCACAGAGGGCAGCATCTGTATTTCCAGTCTAACTCTTGACCATGGTGGCTAATTAAATATGAGAACCCTGAATCAGTAAACAATTCCTTTCAATGTTCTTCAGTCCTATTGTTTGACTATTTTTAAAGCAGCTTTGTGGAAAACAGAAAATATCGTTGCAGTCACTTCTAGCCAGGCCAGTTCTCAGAAACCTCATTTTCCTGGACAGACACGTGTCAGCTAGTTTTGGGGGACAGTTGTCATAGCCTACGCCCAGGGGAGATGTATCCCACCAACCACGCTCACCCTGACCACACGAAGACTGAAGGAATGTCCCATTTTTGTAAATACGTAGCTAGACTGGCTCATCATCTCAGGTTAACAGTGGGCTGTTTTTCTCTCTTTTGGGGACAGGATCAAAAATGTCAGTACTCACCTCTCCAAGAGGAAAAGTTGAAGTGGTACATTGCCGAAGAACAGAGTCACAGGATATTTATTGTATCAAAAACCTCATTAGAAAATTTACCCAGAAGCTCTTTGGAAATCTTAATATCATCTATCTTCTGTAAGTATGTAAGCCAAGGGGCTCCACTCCTTTGTCTTCACAGGGCTTATGGCAAGGAAACAGACAGCAGGAAAGTCTGCCCTTCTGAGCAGTAGGTCTCTGGGAACAACCATCACTGAGTCTTATAACAAACATAAAAATTGGAAAGATTTCTCACAGCTTTTGGATTCAGGCAAACTTGAGTTCAAATCTCGACTGCCTCACCTACCAGTAGAGTCACTTGAAAGCAAGTTAATAATGTTAGCTACCAATATTGAGAATTTATTTTCCTTCAGACTCCGTGCTTTGCCAACACTGTCTTGTTTAATTCTGAGGTATTCACCATCATGCCCATTTTTACAGATGAGAAAGTGGAGGCCCGCCCAAGGTCCAGCAATTAGTAAGTGACAAAGCCTGAATGTACTCTCAGCCACTTCTGTTGATCTGTTCTTCTAAACTTTGAATTAGGCATAGTTTTTTTTTTTTAGAAAAGATCTTTTCTCTCCCTGTTTTCTTTTGTTTTTGGACACTAGAATATGAATATAGGGCTTCCCTGGTGGCTCAGATCATAAAGAGTCCACTTGCAATACAGGAGAACCGGGTTCGATCCCTGGGTTGAGAAGAGAATGGCTACCCACTCCAGTGTTCTTGCCTGGAAAATCAATGGACAGAGGAGCCTGGTGGGGTACAGTTCATTGGGTTGCAAAGAGTCGGACACGACTGAGCGACTAACACATACAAATATCCTATAATCGGATCCTCGTTCTTTTTATTGAGCATGTTAAGAGATAGCTCAGTAATTTGGATCTCATAAAGCTTCAGATTAAATGCAATTGAAATGTTTAAACTAGGCCAGCCTAAGACATTAAAATTTACAGTTTCTGATCACTATACTGATGAATGTAGTGTAAATTTGGCATAGTTTTGTTGGAGAGCAGTAGGGCAATATGTATAAAAGCTTTAAAAATATGTGTACCAATGAAATTATTTCTCTTTTTTGGCCTTATCGTGGATTAAACACCTTAATGATATCCTCTGGATGGAAACATGTTGATATACACACACATACACACACACATACACACACACAAGTTGTCAGAATGAAATCAGAAACTTCAGGACAATAGCAGGAACCCATGCCACTTTCTCCTTGAGAATTTTTTGCTACATTCTAGAAACCTCACACTTCTGTTTTGACAGGTTTGCAAGGGACAGAAGTTAAATGCTCCCTGCACTTAAGGAGGGAAGTGTTAGATTTCTTTGTACAAAATTATATTATTTGTAGGGATGAAGGAGATATAAACCCACTGCATAAAAGTAAGGAAACTTGGCCATTTCAACCTCAGCATGAATGAAATGGTTGGGGGGAGGGATAAAGCTCCTCGGCAAAAGCTTCAAAACTTCCTAATTAATGGATGCATTTTCAGACAACCAAACGAAGTTAATTTACCCATAGACTGAATAAAGTAAAGGCAGTGGAAAATTTGATTAAAAGTGGTTACAGGCTGTACTGTATCTAGGAGACCGCTGAAATAAATGCAGATCAGGTCTGAAAGGGTGGAGCTTCAGCTTAGACTTCAAATAATACTCACAGATAAGGTTCCAAGGAAGATAAACTCACAGCTAAAAATCACAACACAAACATTCAAGGAGACAGTCATCATTAGTGAAAATCAAAGACAAAAACTATACAGGAGAATCAGACTCAAAGACTTCAGATATTAAGTCATAGAATATAAAATAAATATACTATGTCTTTTATTGTAAAAATATTAGCATTACAAGTGGCAAAACTTTAATGAAGCCTGAAGATTATATGGTAGTAATGTATAGATACTAATTTTCTGATTTTGAAGGTTACTTTGTAGTAACAGAAGAATACTTTGTTTTTAGAATATATATATATGTATATATATATATATATATATATACAAATATATATGTGTACAACTAGGGGTTAGAGTGATATTAAGTCCACAAATTACTGTCATATGATTCTTTGTACTTCTAACTCCTATATAATCTTGTGTTTAAAAAAACAGATTTGCAATGTGTATGAGTTTTACATTTCATGTTTTATAAATTATCAGAGTAGAAGCCTTACTAACCATGATCCTACAAATGTACAAAGGGTAATATTTAAAGGCCATTGACAAACAGATGAGTTTTGTTTTGGTTATCAAATACTTTTCAAGAGGGTTTTTGTTGCCTTTGTATAATCTAGAATCACCCAGTGCCTTCCAAATATAATGCTCTGTCATACACATGCGATACCTCAGTCAGGAATTCTCTACTAAGATATTTAGTGTGAAAAATGGCTTTGTCTTGTAAATATTCCCTGATCTGGCCTTGTCCACATGAGACACTATTGCTATGTAAGTTGAAAATGTCTTTTAATTTCCCAAACATCCTTATGAAACTTTAATGCAATTAACTTTAATGTAATGAAAAAAAAAACTTTAATGCAATTAACTGTTCAATTGTGTTGCCAATTAAAATGTTAGTTTCATAAGAAAAAAAAAATATACTATGTCTAAAGTGAAAAGGTATGTTTTAAAAGACCATAAAATGAAAAATGCGTATTGAAAAAGTCTAACAGACCATCTAGAAAGAAATAGAGTTAAAATTAAAAGCTCAGTAGATGAATTAAGCATCATAATAGACACTGGTGAAGACAGAAGTAGTGAACTGGAGGATCAATAAAAATAGATTACCTGGAATTTAGCACAAAGAGACAGAGACAAAACATAAACATGGGATACTTAACAATTAGGTATGATCAGACATCTAGAAGGACATAATAGAAAGTGGAAGAGTCAGTATTTGAAGAGATAATGGCTGGGAACTTTCCAGAATTGTTGAAAAGCACACATTCTTACAGAAAACTCAATGAATTCCAAATAGGAAAAATGCACAGAGAATTCTACAACTAACCACATCATAATGAAACAGCAAAACGCCAAAGCTAAAGAGAAGATCTGAAAAATACCTGTAGAGAAAAAAGAAGTTGCCTGCAAACAACTAAAAATTAGTCTAATGATAATTCTTACTAGCAACAATGGTACCCAGAAGACAGTGAAATGTTGGAGAGCAAATAACATCAAACTAGAATTTATACCTAGTAAAACAATGTTTCAATACTTAGGGGAAAAAGTGAACAAATTTTTTAAGATAAACAAAAACTAGCTTATCAGTTACTTTATTGGTAGACTCTGAATTAAGGAAATTCCTCAGAACATACTCTAAGCAGAAGGAAGAATATCTTGGCTGGAAAAACCCAATATAAAAGAAGGAAAGTAAACAAAAATATGTATAAATATTTTAAAAAATCTAGCTTGTATGAAACAGTAACATTAACAATGACTAATCTAATATAGATACTAATTATAAATGGTAAGTTATAAAATATAAATAATGAGTTAGATAAAATACAGGACAAAAACAGCTGATAAATTGGGGGGGTCATGTGATTAAACTGAAAGTAGCTTTAAGGATTTGTTGAGGAGGAGGGTGTGGTAGCTAGTATTCAGAGGTGTTCTCCCTCCCTCCCACTTACCACACACCCTCTATCAAGTCCTTTTCAAGTGTCTTCTTGTCCTGAGTAAGGGCTGGTCCTGTGTATAGAAATCAGTAACGGGGATGCTCTATGACTTCAAGTCTAGACCGTAAGAAGTCTACAGCTTCCCCTGCTCTCTGAAATGCTCCCTGTTGGAACCCAGATGCCACACTGTTAAAGGCTCAAGTCACAGGGCTACATGCACGTGTCTCACCTGACAGCAATAACCAGCACCGACTGCTAACAGTGTGAGTGGAACCATTCTAGACTGGATATTCAGTGGACTCCAGCTATTAACACTACTTGACGGCCATCACCTGAGAGACCTCCACCAAAAACTGCTCAGTCAAAACCAGCTAGCCCACAGAACCGTGAGAGATGATAAAAAACCGCTGTTTGGAGCCTAGGGGTGGTTTGGTACATGTCAGTTGATAACTGGAACAGAGGGTAAAGACTTTGTTAGAAATACATGTTAACTTGGGCTAGTATAATCATTAAAGGATAGGTGTAGAGATTATAACTGCTGATCTATAGAGGGGAAAATTGAACAGGAAATTAACAAGAAACCAGAATCTAAAAGCAAGAAAAGAGGAAGAAAAAAGAAACAGCATAGAACACATTAAAATCACAAATATAGGAAGATTGAAAAAAATTCTGTGTATCGGCAATCAAAATAAATGTATCTGAACAAAATTCTTCAGTTAAAATATAAAGATGAGTAGATTGGCTGAAAACAGAACAAAACTAAGAGGAGTCATGTTTTACATATGAGACATACCTAAGGTATAAAAAGTCACAGAAGGATTTAAAGTTGAAGTATTTGGGGAAAAAAGGGACAGGAAACCTTGTTTCACTCTTACTACTTAACGAGGCAGAAAATGGGAACCCTTTTTCGACAAGATTTTCACCAAATACAGTTAAGTAAAACGAGTACTGGCTGAACCTGAAATTCCTGAAACCTATTGAATAAATAAAGCACTGCTCTAATGGAAAGAACTCTGATTTCTATTGCTGGTAACATCTTTGAACTTTAATGTGTTTTGATGAAATACATACATGTGCACGTGTGTGTGTGTGTGTGTGTGTGTGTGTGTGTGTGTGTGTGTATTTTTTAAGGGCTCCTTTGGCTTGGATTTGGCTTATTACAAAGGATAATTTTAAACCAGCTTTAAAGGCACACACCTTCTCCCTCTACCTTATCCCTCCTTTCCCGCTTTCACTCCCACGATGATTTTTATCTGTCCTATAGAGGACCTGGCACTTCCCTGGTGGCTCAGATGGTTAAAGCGTCTGCCTACAAATGCAGGAGACCTGGGTTCAATCCCTGGGTTGGGAAGATCTCCTGGAGAAGGAAATGGCAACCCATTCCAGTATTCTTTCCTGGAAAATCCCATGGATGGAAGAGCCTATAGGCTACAGGCCATGGGGTCGCGAAGAGTCTGGACATGACTGAGCGACTTCACTTTCTTTCTTTCACTTTCATAGAGGACCTATTCGCTAAGCAGTAATAAATGGAAATTGTATATATAAAATGATTTGCTGCCAAAGTTACTTTTTGCAATCAGGCTCTTTGGAAACTGCAGTGCATTTTCCCATTGAAATGAAGTTATTGGTGGCTGGCTTCCCAGGCCACCCCAGAAAAGCCTGTTTAATCTATATCGTGTGTGCGGTATAGCACTGTGCTAATTGTGCTGCAGAGCACCACCACCACCCTAGGTTCCCATGGATAAGTGTATTTCAAGTTCTAATTGGGATTCCAGGAACACCTTTTCTTTTCTTTCCTGAAGGGATGGTGACTGCCCGGTCCCAGGTCTTGCCCACTTCCTCCTTTACCACCTTCATCACTGCTATCACTGATGCTCAGTGATCAAGGTCCTGATCAAGGTCAAGGTCAATGGTCCTGTGCCCTTGACCATTCTCATCTGGGTTAGAGTGAGGACTCTCAGTGTGAAGTCATAGGTCATGGCTCTGGGAGCCTGGAGCAGGGGAGCCCAGATGACAGGAGCTGGAGGGAGACCTGCAGAAGCAGAATGAGGGGCAGGGGCTTCAGTGAATTAGATGGAGAATCTGGGGGCTGCCCCTCCTGCTAATGAACGTCCTCAATACCGGAAGGCAGCCAGCTGCAGAGCTTGGCCCAAGGGCACCCTGCTGGGGGTCCCCTGTGGCTAAGCGCTGTGACTTCCTGTGAGAGGGGATTGTGGCTAGAGGTGCTGAGATTGATGTCCCAAGTGCAGTGGCTCCTTAAGGTGCCCACAGCTCTGGTGGTACCAGATTTGACTCAAGTGATTTGACTCCAATCATGTAGAGCAATTTTTGTGTTAAATGTTATATCTTCATTTTTATAGTTAGCTTCTACTTATAGGAAGGGATACTGGTTTTCCATTTATGATAGTAATGTAAAACTTATTATTGAAATAGACTCATTGCAGCCAAAAGTGAACTGAATTAAAGAAAATAATAAGTGTAGGAAGTGCATGTGTGTGAGAGACTCACAGGGGTCAGTTGGCCATCCTAAACGTGTGTTTTGGCCAGCATGATGAAGCTGGCAACATGGAGAGTGTGCAGAAGTCTGCAGTCGATGTTTTCCCCACCCGTCTCCAAGGGAGGATACGGGGCATCTTATATCACAGACATAGCACCCTTCTCAGGAAGTGTAACTTTCTGTAGAGATGTGGTTGATAGCGTCAGGTGTCCTGAAAGATGTCCCACAGATGCTGCCTCATCAGTGCCACCTCTTGGAAAGGTGGTCACACCTGACACAGTGAGTGCTGAACTCCAGGAGCCCAAGGTAGGAGAAAATGATACCTCTTCCTCTCACGGTTGGTACCTTCTTCATGTGTGCAATTCAAACCATTTCCACAGGGAGAAAGCAAACCTTGCCATCACCCTCCACAATGACCAAGAGGAGATCATGGCCCAGGCCACCTTCCTGGATTACCCCAACTGGAATATCGCCACGCAGGACGATTGGGTGTCCGTGTTCCGGGAGCTGGACAGTGACATACCATGCACAGTGAGTGACCACGCGTGTCGTTTGTGAGAACAGCCTGAATTTCCGAGGGAAGTCCTGTGTTTCCCTGTGGATCACCTCAGTTTTCAGACTGAGCAGTTTAAAGGTCATGACAGAAAGTATGTGACATCATGACAGACAGACATTAACGTAGGTGGTGGAGAGGGAAGGGGAGTCTGGGAGCAAAAGGCCCTGAGGAGGACCTGGGGGAGCAAGGAATTAGCGGAGCAGCAGAACTCTGCTTCCCATGTCTCCACGCTCTGCTCCCAAGTCTCTGACCTGCCTGGTGGGCACCTGCCATTTACACCATCTGCTCCTGAAATACTGGCAACAGAGTCTCAGGTTCAAGTCACACTCTGTAATTTTTAAAGCGCCCTTGTGGGCTCTGGCTCATTTGACATCTTTCAGTTGCAGATGCAGGACACCCTGTGGACCCACGGGAGCCCAGTTGGTGGGTCCCAGGGAAGTGGGGCTTTGGGAGGGGTGCCCAGCCTGAGTTGACCCTGCCTCGGCTTCCAGAGCCAGGCCCGTGTCGGGTCCCAGCTGCTGGGGAGAGTCAGAAGCTGTGACCATGGAGTTCAAGGGTGTGTCCCCGGAGCCCTGGGGAACGGCAGTCGTGTGCACAGGTGGATTGGAGCACCCACGTAAACACGCCCAGCCAGCACGTTGGCTACCCAGCATCTGTCCATCCAGATGCCACCTCCCCTTCATCCCCTGTGGTCCCCTCTGCCCACCACCCTGTGCTCTCCTGGTCCCCACTGTCAGGAAAGTGATCTCAAACTTGGAAATAGGCCAAAAAGATCTGCTTTATCAGGGCTTGTACCTTTGATTGATTTTCTATTGACTGAGCTGTTTTCCAGTTCTGCAGGAGCAGTGATTAGCTTGTAGATTTGGGTCCATTTGAGATGTAAGTCACTTCTGTCTGGTGGAAGAGATAACCTCAAAGGTCACCATTTCTGACCCTGCAGGACAGGAACTCTTTTTATCTAGCCAGGCAATCTTCTAACAATGTCCTCATCAAACTGCCTGAAGACAGCTTCTCAAGTGCAATGAATCTTTTTTTTTTAAAATCATCTCTCTGGTTGCCTTCTGAATTGATGCATTGAATCAATCTCTGATACTTGCAGTTTGTCTTTGCATTAGGATCATGATTTTACCTTCTCAAAAATTATAAATTAGCACGATCCTTCATAAAGTCTTTCCCCTTCTATTCCTCTTCTTGTTCTTTTAGAATTGTTTTCTTTTTCAACTACTTCCTTCAATAGTGTCAGAGCTGAGTTTTCCTGTATGGTACACTAGCCACGTGCAGCTACTGGGAACCTGAAATGTGGCTAGTTTGAATTGAAATGAGCTATGTGTATAAATAGCATATTAAAAAGCAGAGACATTACTTTGCCAACAAAGGTCCGTCTAGTCAAGGCTATGGTTTTTCCAGTAGTCATGTATGGATGTGAGAGTTGGACTGTAAAGAAAGCTGAGCACCGATGAATTGATGCTTTTGAACTGTGGTGTTGGAGTCCCTTGGACAGCAAGGAGAGCCAACCAGTCCATCCTAAAGGAAATCAGTCCTGAATATTCATTGGAAGGACTGATGCTGAAGCTGAAACTCCAATACTTTGGTCACCTGATTCGAAGAATCAGGAAAAGACCCTGATGCTGGGGAAGATTGAAGGCAGGAGGAGAAGGGGATGACAAAGAATGAGATGGTTGGATGGCATCACTGACTCGATGGACATGAGTTTGAGCAAACTCTGAGAGATGGTGATGGACAAGGGAGGCCTGGTGTGCTGTAGTCCATGGGGTCACAAAGAGTCGGGCACAACTGAGTGATTGAACTGGACTGAACTGATGCATAGAAAACATACTCTGGACATCAACACTCAGTAGAAAGAAGAAGAGTGTAAAATATCTTGTTGAGAAGCTTTATTGCTTCTTAAAAGGGTAATAATTTAAATATATTAGATTGAATAAAATATATTAAAATAGTTTAACCTGTTTACTCCTTTTTTAAAAAATACATCTAATAGAAAATTGAAAATTACTTATGTACCTAGCATTTGTGGCTTGAATTATCCTCCTATTATTTAGCATAGGTATAGACCCTTATGGCTTAATGTATTACCTACCCCAGGGGTATCTGCAAATGAAACAATGGTTTTTATCTTAAAGCTGAGGAATAAATATTGAACTGTAATATTCTTGATGGAAGAAAGAATTTGGGAAATACACCAGCCAAGTGATAAGCCAAGTACCGTAAGCCAAGTCTGTTCAGAATATAAAAGATGTCATAGGGTTAGGCCAGTCTGTGCATGGAAAGTGCTCACATTGTGACGTTACCTTGTCACTCACTGTCCCTGGTGGTATCTGGATTCTGGGGTTTGCGTTGTTTACCTTTGGGGAATTTTCAAGCTCATGAACTAAACTCATGATTCTTCTCTCACCATTTTACGCCTGATAAGCTCCTTCTGAGTGTTCCGAGGGCACGTGCCACCCAACAGGAGGGGAGACCAAGGCACAGACATGCTAGTGGTCACCCAAGGCCACCTATGAAATTGCTCAGGAAACAGGAGACACAGAAGTGCTGCTGTGTCTGGACTGAGGTGCAGGCATTGCCTTCCCCTCACCACTCAGCTACCTCCCATTTACATCATCTCCAGAATTTGAGGGTTTGCCGGTAAGCACAGGGGTACAGACTCGAACAGACCAGTGTGGAGATGCACAGAACAGTTGAGAAGTCTTCAGTACAACTGTGCTGTAAGGAGAAATTGATGCAGCATTGTAAATCAGCTGTGTGCTCAGTGGCTCAGTTGTGTCTGACTCTTTGTGACCCCATGGACTGTAACCCAGCAGGCTCCTCTGTCCATGGTATTTTCCAAGCAAGAATACTGGACTGTGTTGCCATTTCTTCCTCCAGGGGATCTTCCCAACCCATGGATTGAACCTGAGTCTCCTGTGTCCCCTGCATTGCTGTCGCATTCTTTACCTTTGAGCCATCAGTTCAGTTCAGTCGCTCAGTCATGTCCGACTCCTTGCGACCCCATGAATTTTAGCACGCCAGGCCTCCCTGTCCATCACCAACTCCCGGAGTTTACTCAGACTCACGTCCATCGAGTCCGTAATGCCATCCAGCAATCTCATCCTCTGTCGTCCCCTTCTCCTCCTGCCCCCAATCCCCCCCAGCATCAGAGCCTTTTCCAATGAGTCAACTCTTCACATGAAGTGGCCAAAGTACTGGAGTTTCAGCTTTAGCATAATTCCTTCCAAAGAAATCCCAGGGTTGATCTCCTTCAGAATGGACTGGTTGGATGCCCCCAAATCAACCATACACTTTGATATAATTTTTTTTTAAGCTATGGGGCAGAGCTCTTTAAAAACCCTAAAATCATACCCTGAGAGTCATAGTAGAATCTTTGCTGCTTTATTTTCCCCCTCAGGTTCTCTGGATCCTGAGAGTAGGGTTAGATTCTGAGTCTGGGAATGTGGAACGAAACAAGCCATCGGATTCATAACTGGGGCATTTGCCTCCCACCCTGCAAATTCCAGAGAGACTCTTTCCCTTGGGTGTCACTTGAATAGAGCAGCAGCTGCTGACCTGGGACCCCCAGGATTGTCTTTCACTAGGCAGTGGTGCCCCAGGACAAGACCACAGAGTTCTCAGTTGGTTTCATTCCCCTGTAGGTGCGCCCCTGCCACGTAGCTGGCAATGAGGCAGGAGGAAGGACCAGACGGAGGCTCTCCATTTCCTTGAATAAGTCCAAGCTAGGAGGACAGAAAGCAGCTTGAACCCTGCCTGGGTGTCTCCTCATTTTAGACACAAAGTTGCATCCACCAGCACCAGGCAGCTCTGGGCTGTGCCCACCTCCAGACCCTCCCCCCACCCCATCTCCCACCTTCCCTTTGCTCTGACTCAGCCTCTAACCGTGTCCTGTTTCCTTCTGCAGCCTCTGAACACACTGTTCATGCACCTATTTGTGGCTGTGGATGAGTATTCTGTTGGCTGTTGCAAAGAGATTATTCGGTGAGTGGCCACAGCGTGGCAGACGGTGACGTGGAGCGCTGGTAGCAGCATCGCAGACAAGACTTGCTCCTGGCTATGTCATGTCTTTAAGTACCTGGATAGTTCAGAGATTTTTTTTTGAACTAAAGTTTAGGTTTCTGGTTTTAAAACTTTTTATTTGGTGTTGGGGGTATAGCCGATAAACAATGTTGTGACAGACTTGCCATACATTTACCTGATAGATAGTTTAAAAATATTTTTAAAGGTCCTAATTCTTTGAGGTGTTCAGTTTGCTTTCTGGCTCTAGTAAAGCATTTCCTCCGAACAGCAGTGTAATTTCTGAAAGAAAACAATCCTTCCTTTAAATGGATGCCTTTAACTGCCGCCACTGGAGGCAAACAGGTCGGACCATCCTTTGGGAATACATGGATTTGGGGGAAGAAAGGAAAGAAAAAGGTCACAGGCTTGGATGTTTGTAAAAATAGTTTTCCCCAATCTTATCCTGAGACACGTTATTAACAGGACAACCAGCAGAACATTGTGAGTAACATGGGGAAACATGACCTGCTGAGTGCCCGAGGTGGATCCCTGACATTTGGGGGTGGTGGCCTCTGTAATGTCACACCACAACCTCCAGACGCCAGGGCAAAGGTTAATCGCAGCAGAAATCTGGTGCACCGCATGGACATGGTGCCTTGGTTCTTGCCACTTCCATGGAACAAATAAAAAAGGGGGCCTTTTGGAATCCAGAGGAAAGCAGAGAAGCGAAAGGAATTGTAGGCTCCTTTTGCCGGTAGGGAGCACAGCGCCCAGGCGCATCTATGAATGTCCCATTTTCGTAGTGAAGGCATGTGTCTCACTCAGGTGCTGATCTGAGACACAGCGGTCAGTGGTCCTGAAGAGAGATCTTACTTCATTACCCGCCCAGGAACTGAACCTGGGTAACCTGGATGAAAACCAGGAATCCTAGCTACCAGACCCCCGGGGGCTGGAGGCTAAGAAGCAAAGTGACCCGGGTTCTTTCCCAGTTTGAAAGCAATAATATTTCAAGGAGGCAAAAGCTGTAAAAATAGGCACAAAGTTTATTACTAAAGAGGGCAGCATAACATGTGTGAGAGCACACAGAGAAACAGTTTGTTTATTGAAGGCAGAAATAAGGCAGGGGCATACCTGGAGAGGGGTCTTGAATGAGGAGAGCAGCAAAGAGGTTCTTTGAAGCACTTGTAATGGGCAGTCCTTCCAGATCTTTGTTTACAATTGGCCAATTACCTTGTTTCTTTCCTCACTCCTGACTGGTTCTAGGACCCTCCCCAAGATGCCTGTGCAGCTTTTTTCTAAAATAGATCCCACTGTAGAGGCCTGGGGTGCATGTTCCCTTTTTGACCCCGTTTTAGAAGGCTTCCTGCACATGTGGGAACAGGGAAGTTTTCCTTGACCTTGGGAATGGTCATCTTATCTCTCTACTTTAGCAGAGCTCAGCTTCTGCCACTAGCTTTGTCCTTGGAGTTCTGGGTGGGGACACAGCTTGAATTTTACTCCCCTTGACAAACACCAGCTGTCTGGCCCCGAGGCCCATCTACCTCCTACCTCAGTGGCTCGCAAGGTCACCTTGCTGACACCCCGACCCTCTCTTACCCTCATCAGGACCGTGTTCAAGGCGGTGCTGGACCTGCACTTTGTGTTCCTCATCGTGCCATCCTGCATGAGCCTTGGTAAGGCCTCCTCCACCACGTCCTAGCTCCAGGGGCTGAGACAGGAATTTTGTGCTTACAATGGGGCATCGAGGGTGGGACATAAGAATGGTCTCCAGGTCCTTGAGACTTGACGTGCCCATCTGATTGTAACAATTAAAACACATGTTACATATATATACGGAATCTAGAAAAATGGTACTGAAGACCTTATTTACAGGGCAGCAGTAGAGAAACAGACAGAGAATCGACTTACAGACTTGGGGAGAGGGGAGGAGGGGGTGACATGTATGGAAAGAGTAACATGGAAACGTACATTGCCACATGTAAAATAGATAGCCAATGGGAATTTGCTGTGTGGCTCAGGAAACTCAAACAGGGGCTCTGTATCAACCTAGAGGGGTAGGATGGGGAGGGAGACAGGAAGGAGGTTCAAAAGGGAGGGGACATATGTATACCTATGGAGGATTCATATTGAGGTTTGACTGAAAACAACAAAAATCTGTAAAGCAATTATTCTTCAATTTAAAAAAAACAAAGAACACATGTTAGAGTGAAAACTTCATTTTTCTCAAAGCCCTGAAGTTACTTCTTAGTAAATCCAGGCCTCATTTCTTTGTCTCTGGGATTCAGGCTCCACTCTCATAACCGTGTTCAGCCAAGTGGGGTATGTCCCGAGCCTGACGAATGATGAGGACTTTGCCGTGCATGTGTGTCACAGGCACCACCACTACCCTCAGCTGCACATCCGCAAAGCCAGGTAAGACTGGTGCCAGGCCTCCTGTTACCTAAGCGTTTACCCTGAGAGTTACCTCGCATGTGTGCGTGGCTCAGTAGCTTCAGTCATGTCCAACTCTTTGCGACCTCATGGACTGTAGCCCTCCAGACTTCACTGTCCATGGGATTCTCCAGGCTAGAATACTGGAGTGGGTTGCCATGCCCTCCTCCAGGGGATCTTCCTGACCCAACAATTGAACGCGCATCTCTTATGTCTCCTGAATTGGCAGGTGAGTTCTTTACCACTAGTGCCAGCTGGGAAGCCCAACAGTTACAGAGAGTTTAAAAATCGCCAGTTCTTACTGTAAGTAATTATGGCTTGAATGAAATTGCTTTAGAATACCCAGGAACTTTCATTCATTTGGAGGTGATTATAGTTCCCCTTGATGACATAATAGGATTGCATGTTTGAGAGTCACTGCATGTATGATTGAGAGTCATTTGGTGCCATGTGGTCAGCAAAGCTGAGCATTTACTTCTTAAAAGTTTCTAAAGACAGACCCCATATTTCACTTTTTGTTTTAATGTGGAACTTTTTTAAAGTTTTTATTGAATTTGTTGCAATATTGCTTCTGCTTTATGTTTTGGTCTTTTGGCCCGGAGGCATGTGGGATCTTAGCTCCCCAACCAGGGATCAAACCTACACCCCCTGCACTGGAAGGCCAAGTCCCATCCACAGGACTGCTAGGGAAGTCCCACCATATTTGTGGGTTGTGTTTGTTTGTTGTGGTTTTTCATGTGCTTTGTTTGTTTCTGGTGTTGCCCAACTGTATATGGGATCTTAGTTCCCCAGAAATAAAGTGAAAGGGAAGTCACTCAGTCGTGTCCGACTGTTTGCGACCCCATGGACTGTACCTGCCAGGCTCCTCCATCCATGGGATTTTCCAGGCAAGATTACTGGAGTAGATTGCCATTCCTTTCTCCAGGGGATCTTCCCAACCCAGGGATCGAACCCAGGTCTCCTGCATTCCAAGCAGACTCTTTACCATCTGAGCCACAAGGGGGCTTCAAGGATCAAACCCTCACCCTCTGCATTGGAAGCATGAAGTCCTAACCACTGGACTACCAGGGAAGTTCCTGATTTTTTTTTGGAGGGGTGGGGGTGCGGTTTGGCCACACCATGTAGCTTGCGGGCTCTCAGTTCCCCAACCAGGAATTGAGTCCGTGCCCCTTGCAGTGGATGGATAGAGTCTTAACTACTATACTGCTAGAGAATTCCCATCATTGCCATATTGGATAAGTACTTGGTTTCTTTAGAAAGTATAAAATCTCAGTTTTTGAAAAGCAAGAGTCTCTTGGACTACAAGGAGATCAAACCAGTCAATCCTAAAGAAAATCAACGCTGAACATTCAGGGAGAGCCTACTATTTACCAGGCATGCAGTGTTATGAATGTGTAATAATGACGTCAGATAGAGGTGGATCTTGATCTTGATTTTACTCCTCTCCAGACGAGTTACCTTAAACAAGAAACTGGGCCTCTGCAGGTCTTGGTTTCATCTCTGTCAGTGGATGTGAAGATATTGTATGCCACGTGGACTGTTGTAGTGATGGGATGAGAGGACAGAAGCACTCAGCACACTGCCCGTCACATGTAGGTGCTCAAGGAAATTAAACATTATTACTAATATTGTTAGAGTTAAGTAGGGGAGACAGATCCACTTAAAAGCTGTAATGCTTTGTAGCCTAGAGGAGGGAAGGACAGAGAGGGATCAAGACAGCCTCATACTACCCCTAGGCTCTCAGAAATCTAAATGTCCACGAAACTGCAGTCCCTCTGTGCAATGGATACTACCCAGCAATGAAATGGAATAAACTACAGATATACACAATAGCGGGCTTCCCAGGTGGGTCAGTGGGTAAAGAATCCACCTGCAATGGGAGAGACACAGGTGGTGTAGGTTCAGTCCCTGGGTTGGGAAGATCCTCTGGAGGAGGGCATGGTAACCCACTCCAGTATTCTTGCCTGGAGAATTCCATGGACAGAGGGGCCTGGTGGAGCACAGTCCTCAGGGTCACAAAGAGGCAGACAGGACTGAAGTGACTGAGTACATACGCACACACAATATCATGGACCAGGCTCAGAAAGTCTATGCTGAATGAAAGAAGACAGGCATAGAAACAAAGACTGTACACTGTTTGTATGATGTACAGAATGGCAGAAGCCAGATCAACAGATGCCTCTGGCAGAGGCAAGAGTATGCTGGAGGGACAGGATGGGGAGACCATGCTCTGTGGATTGACTAGGGTGCGTGCAGCTGTCAGAAGTCATCAACTTTTAATAAACCTGTGCGTTTTACACTAGGTTATTATACCTCAGTGGGGGAAATGTAAACGAAAAAGAGGCTTCACAGAGAAGGTAGCCTCTGACTGTAGTCAGGGGGGATGAGTCAGAGTTCAGCCAGATGGACAGGATGGGCAAAGGCATGAAGGCAAGAGAGCATCAGGCAGGTGGGCAGGTATGAGGAAGCACGCAACTGAGATGAGCAGACTTCAACTCGGAGCCACTGGGAGCACTGAAGAAAGACGTGGGGTGGACTGTATGTCAAAGAATAACTGGTTTCCCTGTGGCCAGTGCCTTGCAGGGGAGTAGCACAGGACAGTCTGGCCAAGAGTGACGCTGGCTAGAATTCAGGCAGTGACCAGTCAGAGGTCCAGGTTGCAGAATGGACCAAGGCAGATGCATAGATGCAAAGAAATGATTGAGAGGGAGGGTGCAGTTTGGTTGCCAGTTGTATAGAGAAGTTGAAGAATGAGAGCAATGATGGTGATGTGGGATTTTCAAGGTTAGTGGGGGCTGGTGTATTCTTGCCACCTCTTCTTAATATCTTCTGCTTCTGTTAGGTCCATACCATTTCTGTCCTTTATTGTCCCCATCTTTGCATGAAATGTTCCCTTGATATCTCTAATTTTCTTGAAGAGACCTCTAGTCTTTCCCATTCTACTGTTTCCCTCTATTTCTTTGCATTGATCACCGAGGAAGGCTTTCGTAACTCTCCTTGATATTCTTTGGAACTCTGCATTTAAATAGGTATATCTTTTCTTTTCTCCTTTGCCTTTTGCTTCTCTTCTTTTCACAGCTATTTGTAAGGCCTCCTCAGACAATCATTTTGCCTTTTTGCATTTCTTTTTCTTGGGGATGGTCTTGATCACTGCCTCCTGTCCAATGTCACGAACCTCTGTCCATAGTTCTACAGGCACTCTATCAGATCTAATCCCTTGAATCTATTTGTCACTTCCACTGTATAATCCTACGGGATTTGATTTAGGTTATACCTGAATGGTCTAGTGGTTCTGCCTACTTTCATCAATTTAAGTCGGAATTTGGCAATGAGGAGTTCATGACCTGAGCCACAGTCAGCTCCCAGTCTTGTTTTTGCTGACTGTATAGAGCTTCTCCATCTTTGGCTGCAAAGAATATAATCAATCTGATTTCAGTATTGACCATCTGGTGATGTCCATGTGTAGAGTCTTCTCTTGTATTGTTGGAAGAGGGTGTTTGCTATGACCAGACAGAAATGTATGGACCTAACAGAAGCAGAAGATATTAAGAAGAGGTGGCAAGAATACACAGAAGAACTATACAAAAAAAGATCTTCATGAACCAGATAATCACGATGGCGTGATCACTCACCTAGAGACAAACATCCTGGAATGTGAAGTCAAGTGGGCCTTAGGAAGCTTCACTACAAAGAAAGCTAGTGGAGGTGATGGAATTCCAGTTGAGCTATTTCAAATCCTAAAAGATGATGCTGTGAAAGTGCTGCACTCAATATGCCAGCAAATTTGGAAAATTCAGCAGTGGCCACAGGAATGGAAAAGGTCAGTTTTCATTCCAATCCCAAAGAAAGGCAATGCCAAAGCATGCTCAAACTACCACACAATTGCACTCATCTCACATGCTAGCAAAGTAATGCTCAAAATTCTCCAAGCCATGCTTCAACAGTATGTGAACCATGAACTTCCAGATGTTCAAGTTGAATTTAGAAAAGGCAGTGGAAACAGAGATCAAATTGCCAACATCCACTGGATCATCAAATAGCAAGAGAGTTCCAGAAAAACATCTACTTCTGCTTTATTGACTATGCCAAAGCCTTTGACTGTGTGGATCACAAAAAACTGGAAAATTCTGAAAAAGATAGGAGTACCAGACCACCTTACCTGCCTCCTGAGAAATCTGTATGCAGGTCAGGAAGCAACAGTTAGAAATGGACATGGAACAACAGACTGGTTCCAAATTGGGAAAGGAGTACATCAAGGCTGTATATTGTCACCCTGCTTATTTAACTTATATGCAGAGTACATCATGAGAAATGCTGGGCTGGATGGAGCACAAGCTGGAATCAAGATTGCCAGGAGAAAAATCAGTAACCTCAGATATGCAGTCGACACCACCCTTATGGCAGAAATCAAAGAAGAACTAAAGAGCCTCTTGATGAAAGTGAAAGAGGAGAGTGAAAAAGTTGGCTTAAAACTCAACATTCAGAAAACTAAGATCATGGCATCTGGTCCCATCACTTCATGGCAAATAGATGAAAAAACAATGGAAACAGTGACAGACTTCACTTTTGGGGGCTCCAAAATCACTGCAGTCGCAGCCATGAAATTAAAAGACAATTGTTCCTTGGAAGAAAAGTTATGGCCAACCTAGACAGCATATTAAAAAGCAGAGACATTACTTTGCCAATGGAGGTCCATGTAGTCAAAGCTTTGGTTTTTCTAGTAATCATATATGGATGTGAGATTTGGACCGTAAAGAAAGCTGAACACTGAAGAATTGATGCTTTTGAACCATGGTGTTGGAGAAGACTCTTGAAAGTCCTTTGAACTGCAAGGAGATCCAACCAGTCCATCCTAAAGGAAATCAGTCCTGAATATTCATTGAAAGGACTGATGTTGAAGCTGAAACTCCAATACTTTGGCCACCTGATGTGAAGAACTGACTCATTGGAAAAGACCCTGATGCTAGGAAAGATTGAAGGCAGGAGGAGAAGGGGACGACAGAGGATGAGATTGTTGGATGGCATCACTGAGTCAATGGATGTTAGTTTGAGTATACTCTGGGAGTTGTTGATGGACAGGGAGGCCTAGCATGCTTCAGTCCATGGGGTTGCAAAGAGTCAGACTCGACTGAGCAACTGATCTGAACTGGGGAATGGTGGATTCATTAATCAAAGGTAAAAATAATAGTGCTAGATGTACAGGAGAGAGTCTGAGGAGATCATGAGAACAAAAGAGATGGTCTAGTTTTGGGCGGTATTTTAAAGTAAAAAGCAGAGAATTAGAGCAGAATTTTGAAAGATGAAACTCTTAACAATAATACAGAAAATTGGAAGAGAGTCACAGAAGTCAGACTCTTAAAGTGGCAAATCAAATAATTTGTAGGGAGATCAAATAATTTGATTACAAAGAAGAGACCATTGGATTTGGCGATTTAAAAGACACAGATGAGATGAATAAAATTGATGAACTCCTAGCCAAACTTATCAAGAAAAAAGAAAAGGAGAGTAGACTTACTACCATTATCAGGATTGAAAGAGGTGATATTAGTACAGATCCTACAGACATTGAGGGGCTTCCCTGATAGCTCAGTTGGTAAAGAATCTGCCTGCAATGCAGGAGACCTGGGTTCAATCCCTGGGTTAGGAAGATCCCCTGGAGAAGGGAGAGGCCACCCACACCAGTTTTCTGGCCTAGAGAATTCCATGGACTGTACAGTCCATGGGGTAGCAAAGAGTCAGACACAACTGAGTAATTTTCACTTTACAGACACTGAAAAGATTCAATTCTATAAATTCAACAATTTAGATAAAATGCATATCTGAATTGTTTAGATAAATCTAATCATCTAAAATGTTTCCTATTCCCTGAAAAACACAAACTACCTACACTCATTGTAAAGATCGTAATAATTGAATAATTCTATATCCATTAAAGAAATGTCAGCTAAACCTTGGGTAAGAGCAAGGGTGGCTGTGCCCTGACAGTAGCCTCTCCCCTAGCCTCCAGCCCCAACCCACCCCATCCTGGTTTGTGTCTTCTCTTTTCCTCCTGTTGCGGCTCTGAACACTGCCTCTTCCAGAACCTGGGCCTCAGCTTTCTCCCAGGCTCACCCCTTTGGCTCCTCTGTACCAGTCTTGGCCACTCAGTCCAGTGCTCTCCCTCTGGCCACTTGGCAAATTGTTAATTAAGTCATGAGAAAGTTGCATAAATTAATTTCTTAGGGTCTTGTAGTCTCATAGGTGCTGTACTTTAATCTCAATTTCATTTAAAAATTAGTCATTCTTTTTCCTGCCATTTGCTAACTAATGTGGGGCATGGGCTCATTTAATAAAATGAATTATATTTTCCAATCATAAAAAGCTTAAAAATTACTCCTTGTTTCATTATTCTATGTGAGTATATAATTGTACTGCTGCTGCTGCTGCTAAGTCACTTCAGTCGTGTCCAACTCTGTGCGACCCCACAGATGGCAGCCTACCAGGCTCTTCTGTCCCTGGGATTCTCTAGGCAAGAACACCAGAGTGGGTTGCCATTTCCTTCTCCAATGCATGAGAGTGAAAATCGAAAGTGAAGTTGCTTAGCCATGTCCGACTTCGCAATCCCATGGACTGCAGCCCACCAGGCTCCTCCATCCATAGGATTTTCCAAGCAAGAATACTGGAGTGGGGTGCCATTGCCTTCTCCGATATAATTGTACAGACACATGAAAGTTACGTGTATATTCTCTCTCTCTATATATATATACACATGCATATATGTCTATAGTCATGATAGTATGTTTTGTTAATTGCATTTTCCACTTAGTATAGCAGCTCATCCACCTTCCAGATCTAATTTATTGTTTTTCGTGGCTGTGTGGCATTTCATTGTATGAAATGCCACATCGTGTGGCTTTACATTGAAGTATTCCTTGTTTATGGAAATATGTCATCTTTTTTTCTATAGCATGTAATGCTGTGGTAATGCTATTTTTGTCTGTAGTATAGATACTTAGAAGTGGAATTTCTGGGTAAGGTTGCATTAAATACCAAAAATTTAAAATAGATACTACCAAATTATTCAACTAAAATAATGACATCAATTTGTATTCTAACCAACAGTCTCATTTTCTTGCATTCTTGCTAATGGCGGATGTTTCACTTATTAAAACTGTCCGCAGTACAACAGTAGTTTGTTATTTTAATTTGCGTTAATCCAAATATTTGTGGGTTTCAGTGCCATTTTACAGTTTCCATATTAAATGAAGAAAATAGTTGCATTTAAAATAATTTCTAGTTTAGACAGATGATTAAACATGTACATTGAAAGCAGACAGTTCTTTGGGGGAGGTTGCAGGGGAACGGTTACAAATGAATTAGCACATTTTTAAGTCTTTTCTTTTTTTGCCTACTAGATGACCAGTTTGTTATAAAAGGGCATGACCTGGGTACAGCCAGATGGACGAAATGCACAAGGCAGGATGTGGGGAAGGGCTCAGGGTTTCCACGCCTCTTCCAGTCTCCCCAAACCTCCACACTCTGAATTCTCTTAAAATGTATATGAAAAGTATATGGAATTTGGATTGTGCAAATTGTTATTTCTTGGGGAATTTTAAAGCTTATGTTTTTTCAACATAGATATTCATCAAGACGTTATTGTAATGGAAAATTATAGATAAATCTAATGCTGACATTGACATGTACGGAAGCTGCCTATCTCAGAATCCCGTTTCTGGTGTGTGTATGGAGTGGGTGGGGAACGAGTGGAGTAAGCGAGGGAGACTAAGAGGTAAAACATCCAGTTACAAAATAAATGAATTATGGGGGAGAAAAATCACCTGTTTCTTCCACTGTGTAGAAAGTAAGTGGCATCTTGGCTAACTCAGTGATGCGGCTCCTGCCACTTCGGGATGCAGGTGGCTGGAGAAGCCTGGTATAGGATGTGCCCCGCCCAGTGCCGGCTCCTAGGAGCACATGGGAACTGGGGGTCAGGAGCTGGTCTCCTCAGTTCTTGTCTTCCCATCTTTTTTCTTTCTTCTTTTTACTCTTGCAAACTTGAGTGTTACGAACGCTGACCTCCCCCCTGGCCTGAACTAAACCTCTCATTTCCCCTTTCCCTGAGGTCTTGCTTATTTAGCCTCCCTCCGAGAGTGAGCTGTCCAGAAAATCTGCCAAAAGCAGTCCACAAAAGGAACGTGGTCCAGGTAGCCAAGAGATGATAGGGAGTGCTTTGAAGTGAGGAAGGGATGCTTATAAGAAGAGAATTTGGGGTGTAGCGCTGAAATGTAGAGGCAGTTATGGTGTTGTGAGAGTTGGTGTTTTTGCTTGCGGGTGGGGGCTGTGACACACCTTAGGAGGTCCTCCATTTACAGTGCTCCAATTCAAGTTTTGACACCTGCAAGCGCAGGACTTCAGATATCTGGAAACAGCACTCATGCAGACAAGCTCCCTCCTTAATGATGCAGGAAAAAACCATTTTGGAGTCAGATGGGCGTGGCCACGTATCCACTTAGGCTGTCTCATTTCTCATTTCCCCTACATTTATTTTCTGACATGTTTCATCTGTTGTTACTTGCACTGATAATTAATGGTGAAGAACACAATCTTTAAGACACCAAACCAGTGAAGCATTTGGGGATATGATTACACTTCTGCTGTTTACCTAGCAACATACTCAGAGCCAGCACACTGACGTGATCATCCCCAGTCCCATTTCTTTGACTCACCTGTATTGTGCTGTAGTGTCCCCCTCTACTTAGAAACTAATTATCACAGTTACTGTTCTGTATTTTGTATAATACATGATGGAAAGCGCAGCTGCTTCTAGACACACCTTTATTACCTATCATGGACTTGATTCATCACTGCTGGTGGATTTGAGATGTTCTCAGATGTAGAAACTATTGAAATGGGCTTTCTGGGAAGAAACCTACCTTTTTCAAGTCCTCATGGGGATGGGAGAGTACTTACTGAGGAAAGGATTATAATTGTGCCATCAATCAGGGTTGTAAAGTAACTTACACCCAAGACGGATGGGTCAGGGTGGAGAGGTCTGACAGAGTGTGGTCCACTGGAGAAGGGAATGGCAAACCACTTCAGTATTCTTGCCTTGAGAATCCCATGAACAGTATGAAAAGGCAAAATGATAGGATACTGAAAGAGGAACTCCCCAGGTCGGTAGGTGCCAAATATGCTACAGGAGATCACTGCTGGAAGGGATTGGGGGCAGGAGGATATGGGGACAACAGAGGATGAGATGGCTGGATGGCATCACTGACTCAATGCACATGAGTTTGGGTAAACTCTGGGAGTTGGTGATGGACAGGTAGGCCTGGGTGCTGCGATTCATGGGGTCTCAAAGAGTTGGACACAACTGAGCAACTGAACTAAACTGAACTGAAAGTAACTCAAAGTTTCCTTAATATAGTACTGCCTTTTTTTTTACTAATAACAGAAACTAAGTTAGGTCAGCATTATTGCTATTTAAAATAGATGAAAAAATTAGGACTTTTAAGATTGGTGTTTTTAAAATGCCAACTTTTCACCTTTTAAAGCAGTTATTTTTATTAAGCATTTGATAGTCTCATGATTTTTTAGGAATCCACTTAAGCTTGACTTCTAAGCAATTTCATGTAAATAAACATTCTGATGTTTGAGTGATAAATATACTAAAGCATTCAAAAAGAACATGTGGGGTAGTTTGGAATTTCCCCACTGGTCTTCTTGGGTCCTGATAAGTGACCCAGCAGATAGAATTTAGTTCACAATCCAAATGGAGCAGAGATGTGTTAACGTAGATCAGATCACAGTGGTGGAAGTTCAGGAGCCTCTAGTTGGCCTCAAATGTGCTTTGAAGTCTCTCGAAGTCCTCCACAACTTGTTAAAATCATGACATTTTCCAATGAGCAGAGGCTAAAGGGTTCCAAAACCCATTTTAAAGTTTTGAATGGAATATACAGTTTAGAAATGATGGATTTGATTCTCCTAGAGAAGACCACTAGAGGTCACAAGAGATCTTGGAAAGAAAAAGGTGCTTTGTTTCACACGTCTGAATAAAAAGAAAAATCTGGGTGCCAAGTTGGCAGCTACTGTAGGTTCTCCAACTCCAAATTAAAACCAATTGTGTTAGGGGTTGGTTTAAGCAAAATGCACGGCATTCTTTAGCACGACCACTAAACTGGATTCTCTGGATTTTTCTGTCTTCACTGATTTCTTAAAGAATGTTGTTTAGTCACTCAGTCTTAACCAACTCTTTGTGACCCCATGGACTGTAGCCCTCCAGGCTCCTCTGTCCATGGGATTTCCCGGCAAGAATGGGATTTCCAGGCAAGAATACTGGAGTGGGTTGCAGTTTCCTCCTTCAGAGGATCGAACATGCATCTCCTGCATTGTCAGGTGGGTTCTTCCCCGCTGAGCCACCAGGGACGCCCCCTCTTAAAGAATATACACACATATATGCACGCACTCTCAGGCTTGACGAAATACAATATTTATGGCTTTTACAGTGACATCAGAATCCCTTTTCCTATGGCACATTTTCAAGTCTCACTAATGACATGCAGATCTTCTCTGGTTGTGGCAGATGCCTTCAGGCAGCAGAGAGGAGGCCGTGCCAGTATCCCGAACACAGTAGCCCAAAGGTGGGCTGCAGCCGTCGTTTATAGCCCATAAGCATGAGCTTTCCATCTATGCGTTCGCAGCAGTTTCTTTGCTGGCAAGGAAACAACATGCACCTCCCTGTCCAGGGAAGCCTCCTGAGGGCTCTCTTCCACACTTGTGATGCTGCAGAAGAGGGGTCAGGATGCTGAGGGAGCCACCTGCCACCAAGGGACCATCCCAGCAGCTGGGCAAGTGCCCTGTGGTCTGGCATCACGCTGTTCCTTGAAAGCACCCCTCGCTAACACGGAGGAGGTGGGGAGTGAGCCTGTTCTTCCTCCTCCCCACCTCCCAGGAAGCCAGCAAGAGCCCCCAGGTCCCTGTCCTCCTTCACCTTGCTTTCTGCAGGGCTTCCGGGACACCGGACCCCAAGCCAGGTGTCCTGAGAGGCTGTTGATTTTCTTCAGCTTTGGATTCCAGCCTGCTTTCATCTGGCATGGTTCTCAGAGTCTGATGGGCATTTAAGGGCCTGAGGGATCAAACCAGTTTCTATGGGAAGGGCCTTTTGTTTGCTCCAAACAGGTTAAAATAAAATAGTCTGTAACTAGTTCCATAGCACGGGGGTCGTCGTCTACTCCAAGCCTCGTAATGGCTGCAGGATCTAAAGGAAGGTTACTGCTTACTCAGTCGCGTCTTCCCCGGTGTGTCAATACTTTGTGTTGATCAACTGTAACCTTCAGAGTCATCACCACCTAAACACTGGGGGTCATGGAGGTGCTGGCCACGTGGCCCTGCTGTGCCCAGCGGCTCCACAAGAAGTGGCTTTCCTCCTATCTGAGTGGCAGAGTGAAAGTGAAAGTTGCTCAGTTGTGTCTGACTCTTTGCAACCCCATGGACTGTAACCTCCCAGGCTCCTCTGTCCATGGAATTCTCCAGGCGAGAATGCTGGAGTAGGTTACCGTTTCTTTCTCCAGAGGATCTTCTCGACACAGAGATCGAACTCGGGTCTCCTAGGCAGAGTCTTTACCTTCTGAGCAGGCAGTGCACAAATTTAAACACTTTCCTGAATGAGTTGTTTTTGGTGGCTGGGGTGTCTTATTTCCAAGGGGCTTAACTTTGTCACATGCCATTTGAGACTACAAGAGGCTGATGTCATACCTTATCATTAGCACTGGGGCTGATGCAAGAGCATAAACCTTCGATTACCCCAAGGAACATGCTTGCAGAGCAGGTTCCTCTTTATACATTTTGGGGACGGGCTTAAGGGAGAGATTCTTAGGAGCTCCACAACTTGGATGTTTTCTTCTTCTTTTTCCCAGAAGAATAAGTACTGAGGTGTAATTATGGATCACTTTGTTCACAGGCTGCTGAGGGCTCATGATTAGGCATTCAGCCCTGGGTCTTTCTGAACCTTTATTCTTGATTTTTGTACCACGAAGTAGTGTTTTTGTGTCCATCATAGAGATAAAAGCCCATGGTACACAGTTGATTTTGGAGTTCTCTGAGTGATAGCTGTCTCTATTCTCTTAAAATGATTAGGATATTGAATTACTTTCACATAATTTAAAATAATTACCTCTTGGAAGAAAAGCTATGACCAACCTAGACAGCATATTAAAAAGCAGAGACATTATTTTGCTGACAAAAGTCCATCTAGTCAAAGCTATGGTTTTTCCAGTAGTCATGTATGGATGTGAGAGTTGGACTATAAAGAAAGCTGAGCACTGAAGAATTGATGCTTTTGAACTGTGGTGTTGGAGAAGACTCTTGAGAGCCCCTTGGACTGCAAGGAGATCCAACCAGTCCATCCTAAAGGAAATCAATCCTGAATATTCATTGGAAGGACTGATGTTGAAGCTGAAACTCCAATACTTTGGCCACCTGATGCGAAGAACCAACTCATTGGAAAAGACCCTGATACTGGGAAAGATTGAAGGCGGGAGAAGGGGATGACAGAGGATGAGATGGTTGGATGGCATCACTGACTCAATGGACATGAGTTTGAGTAAGCATGGTGATGGACAGGGAAGCCTGGCGTGCTGCAGTCCATGGGGTCACAAAGAGTCAGGCATGACTAAGTGACTGAATTGAACTGAACTAATATTGGGACTTCCCTGGTGGTCCAGGCACTAAAGATTTTGCAGTCCCAATGCGGGGGGACCTGGGTTCAATCCCTGGTCAGGGAACTAGATCCCACATGCCGCAACTAAGAGTTCATATACTGCAACTAAGACCTGGCACAGTCTAAATAATAAAAAAAACTATTGGTGGGGACTTTAATTTTTGGCAAGATATTTGAAAATGGATTTGTTGTCTTTTCTCACCTAGAATCTTTTTTTTTTTTTAAGTACTCTCACTGAGGACTCTGTTTACAGAGAAAAGCCACCTCTGTTAGCAGCGCCCTTTTGCAGGCTGTGGTGTGTCCTGAATGCAGTGGGGCCTTCTTGGCTCTCCCAGCAGAGGGCTTGGGCACTCAGATGGAGGTTGCCAGCAGGGGTTTCAGAGTGTGTCGGATGGTGGGGTGGGGGGTGGGTGGCATGTGAAGTCGTCCATAGCAGATGCTGCCAGGGGCTGAATGCCTGCGAGAGAGTAACCTTGAGGGTGCCCCTGTGTCTGCACACTGTACCCCCTGACTTTCCTTGTCTCTGCCGTCTTGTAGGTGAGACCCCAAGGCCACACAATGAGGAGACCTGAGCAGTAGTCTCCGCAGGGTAGTCAGAGGCAGGCTGGAGGGCTGGGGCGGGTTCACTCCGCAGAGGGCCCCATAGCCATTGCTGGCAAACAGGCCTAGGGATGGCACCCCCAGGGCAGTCAGTGCCTGTGGTGGGGGGAAGTCCCTTCCATGTTGGCTGTCACTGTTGCCCCTGGGCTATGGGCTCCAGGGTGTGCAGACGTCAAAGGTCAAACAAAGCAGGACTCTGGTAAGTAAGGACAGATTTTAATCCTAAATAACCATTGGGAGAGAACTCCATTGGGAGTGCGGTCCAGGGTGGACCAAACTCAGCTTTCATTTGTACAGAGGTAACTGGGGCTTCTGAAGTGGAAATACAGGAAAATAAAACACAAAGGAAGGGAGGGAAGGAAGGGAGGGAGAAAGAAATCTGGAATTTATGTGATCAGTTTATCCTGGAGGAATTTAAAGCATTGGACCCAAGAGTTATTCTTTAGATTATATATTGTGATTTACAGAACAGGCAGACAGTCTGCTTGTATCAACAATGGAGGATAAAAGGAAGAGTCAAGTAACATTATCAAGATCTCACAAGAAAACTGAACTCTGCGTCATCTTTTAAAAATTCAAATAGTGTAATAATTTGTATTCTGAGGGCATTGTAAAGATACTTCATAGAGATACAGATAAAAAATTATATTTTAAAATTGCATTATAGCTAATAGTTGGAGTGAAATAAAGCAACTTAATGTTTGATGATTGTTTCTCATAGAAATGTTTTTATTCTAAAAAGATTTTTTTATAATGACAAATTATGCGGTATCTAAGAGAAGAAGGAAACTGCATGGAAGACCCAAAGGAAAAAAGACTGAAATTTAAATTGAGGCAGTGATCTTATTCTTCAAGTTCTTATTTAGAATCAATATATTGGTATTTTCTTGTAATATAAAATAGCAATTATGACTGAGAAAATTATTATCTGGTGTTCTCAGCGAGTGAACTATTCTGCTGTATTAGATATTTGACTAAAACCAACCAATTATATGCTATGAACTCCAAGGTAGTAGAAATAATACATTACATACAATAATAGATATATATTAGCTACAGTATAATTTAAAATCTGTTGAAACATAAAATACTGTGTAGTATGCTTGTGATCATATTTAATGAACATCAGTTAACCTATAGAAGCAAACAGAAGTCATTCCAGGCAAAAGGATATATGCTCATTAATATCAATCTGTAGTTGTATGAAATAAAATGGGCTTTATCGAAAATTTTTGAAAAAGAGAGAGTGAAAATGAGAGAGCCCCTATGAGACTCATCTGAGTGTGGAAGCCAGGCTCCTGCCCTCCTGCACACGTTGGGAGACGGGGTAACCACAGATGTGGGCTAGAACAAGCTGGAAATTCTCCTGGCAACCTGAGCTTGCTCAGGCAGGCACTTTAAGGCAGTCTCACATCATCCTAGGGATGTGGCCTTGAGCTGTCCTTAGTAACTGACAGTATTTGTTCAGATATTCAGGCCAGGGCTCAGGCTTAGTCAAGAAGAGACTTCGAGCGTCCCGGGTCAGAGTCTGGTCAAGGGGAATGTCTTTGTCATTCATTAGATGGAGCTGCTAGTAATATCAAAAAGAACATACTAGAAGTTAGAGTGGGATGTCTTCCCAAGCCAGGGATCAAACCTGCATCTCTTATCTCTCTTGCTTTGGCAGGTGGATTCTTTACCACTAGTGCCACCTGAGAAGCCCCATGAGATGTCAGAGTAATGAAAGAAGAGCGGGGATAAAGGCTAGTAGCCAAATCAGTGATATGAGAAAAGCAATACAAATATGGAACATTTTTAAAAGAAAAGGACAAGGAAAATGTATAAGAACATTACAGACAGGAAAACTAGAATAGCGTTCATCAAGAATCTGCTACAAAGAAGAAACAAACATGTCACATGGCAGCAAAATGAAAGCCAAGGGCCAGCACCACTGTGCTGCCATAAACTTGGTTCTTGGGTCTCCCATCCCTGCCCACACTGGGGGTCAAGGTCATGGTAGGCAGTCCTGGGAAGGAGGCTTGAGGTAGTCGTGCCCAGGGTAGGGAGCAGAGCTTTGTTACCTGCAAACCAGCATCTCCTCCTCCATGGAAGTAGGCATCTCAGGAGTAAAGGGCACCATGGGCCCCTTGAAGGAAATAGTCTTTATCATAGTCATTCCCAGAACCTTTACATCTTACCTGTGATAATCCATGAGGGATCCTATAGTGGAAAAGTGTTTTTAGACTATGGTTTTCTTCTAAGGGGAGGAATGGGGTGCTGGGAGCAGTGTTGTAGAAACAGTACCCCTTGAAACACATGCGAGGTGCTGTGCCCATCTTCCTGTTCTTTGGCTCACGAGTGATGCTGTACCTGCAGTCTGCACCCAGCCAGTGAGCGTGTTCCTTCTGCCTGGAACAGCCCACCTCCAGGTCTCGACATAGCTTCCTCCCCATCTCTCCATTTGGGTCTCGCTCAGGTGTCCCATCCCTGACCCCTTGGCCCCCTCACTCTCCGTCTGGAAGCAATTGGTCACACTTTGAAACATTCCAGACTTGTTTGTTACATTCTTGTCTATTCCCCCCATTATATGTCTATTTCTTCAGCGTGTTGCTCTATCCCTGGCATTTAGGACAGAATCAAAGGAGCAGATGGAGGAACCAACACTGATTTAGGCCTTTCCTTTGACAGGGTGGAAGATCACGACGACCTCATGCCAATATTCCTGCACCATGACACCATCCTGAAGGAGACATACGGCGAATACTTCCTGGCTGAGCTTATCGAGGCCCAAGACGAGGAGAATCATGCTGTCGTGTGTGAGGTGCATGAGAACTCATCTAGGGCCCACCCGGGAGAGGGATGAGAGGAGGGCGGCCCTGGTCCTGGTTCGAGGAACATCCTTGGAGCCATGATGTCACCTGCTTCCCCAGGGTTCCTGCTTTAGATTTTTCAGGTTTTACGAGGCCCTCCCAGATGCTCAGTCTTAACAGGTTCGAGCCTGAACTAGACACAGCTGACTCCAAGTTCCTGGAAAACAACTTGGACAAACATCTTATCATTTGGGCGATGTGCCTCTTGGCGGATGTGCAAGTCATTTGTATAGATAGCAACAGTTAAGGCGAGCTTAATCAGTGATGGCGGGCCCTGGATGTGATGGATTTAACTGATTATTACCCTCAGTTTCAGAAGGTGAATTCTATCTCAGAAAAAATTCCTGATGCCAGGTTGCAGTCAGAACAATGAAATCAATCTGTTGGGGGTAGAGCATGTCAGTATCTTGAAAACGCTCCCCGTATACTTCCCATATGTAGTCCATGTGGTGAAACATTGATCTGTATGATGGAAGAAGACACATCGGAAGAAGGCCAGGGTGGGGACTTTCCCTGGTGGTCCAGTGGTTAAGACTTCAACTTCCAGAAGGAAATGGCAACCCACTCCAGTATTCTTGCCTGGAGAATCCCATGGATGGAGGAGCTTGGTGGGCTACAGTCCACGGGTTTCAAAGAGTCGGACATGACTGAGCGACTTCACTTTCACTTTTCCAGTACAGGAGATGCAGAAGATCCCATATGTCTTGTGGCCAAAAAACCAAAACATAAAACACAAGCAGTATTGTAACAAATTCAATAAAAACTAACAATGGTCCACATCCCAAAAAAAAAAAATTAACATCTTAAAAAAAAGAATAAGATGAGTTTAGATGTTCATAGAGGTTTAGTTTCAGGTGAGAACCGGCCTTAAAAATTAGATTCAGATGTACTAGTCAATGATAGTTGTTTCTTCTGCATTGAAAGACTTAATTTTTTTTTTTCATATGTAGGTTTATGTGTTGTCTTTTAAGGACGTTTGTTCAAATATTGTCATTTGACCTTTGGCTCCAGGCTAGTGACAGAAGGAAGGGTCAGGAAGCATTTGGGCCCAGCAGCACCATTTTAAAAAACCATGTCTTACACAATGAGTCAAAAACTGTGTGTGTGTGTGTGTGTGTGTGTGCTGAGTTGCGTCCGATGCTGCGGCCGCATGGACTGTAGCCCTCCAGGTTCCTCTGGCCATGGAATTTTCCAGGCAAGAATAAGAGAGTGGGTTGCCATTTCCTACTCCAGAGGATCTTCCCAACTCTGGGATCAAACCCCCATCTCTTGAGTCTCCTGAGAAGACTCAAGACATTTACCACCTGAGAAGCACTGATAGGTAAAATGATTCATACAGGCCCAAATAAGCCTTTAATGGTCCCACTGTACCCATCCAGTTAAGTCAGTTCTTTGTCTTTTAGAGAAGGCATTTATTTATGTATTTATTTTCCAGCTTTATTGAGATGTAATTGACATATGACATTGTGTAAGATTAAGGTGTACAGTGTGTTAGTCTGATGTACTTATCTTGCAAAATGATCACTACCAAAGCGTGAGCCAGCACCTCCATTATGTTACAAAATTATTAATACCATTTTCTTTTGTGGTGAAAACATTTAAGATCTACCTCTTAACCACTCCCAGGTATGTAATACAGTGTTATTAGCTGTAATCATCATGCTGTACAGTAGATGCCCAGAACTTATTCATCTTATACCTGGAAATTTGTATCCCTTGATTAACAACTCCTGATTCAGTCTAGGTGGCTTATCTGTTTCTGGGAATTTGTCTGTTTCTTTTAGGTTTTCCAATTTGTTGGTATATAATTAATCATAGTAATCTCTTATCCTATGTATCCATGAAATCAGTTTTAACACCTACTCTTCCATTTCAGATTTTGAGTGTTCTCTCTTTCTTAGTCTAGCTAACAGGTTGTCAGTTTTGTTTATTGTTTAAAAAGACAGCTCTAAGTTTTGCAGATCTTTTTGATTACTTTTCTGGTCTCTATTTCATTTATTTCTGCTCTGCTCTTTGTTAATTTCTTCCTTCTGCTAATTTTGGGCTTCTTAATTTGTTCTTCTTTTTCTAGTTCTTTGAGGTTGTAAAGTTAGATTGTTTATTTGATATCTTCCTTTTTTTTGGTTAATGTAGGCATTTACTACTATAAACTTACCTCTTAGAACTGCTTTTTTGCAGTATCCTGTAAATTTTGGTATGTTGTATTTCCACTTTTGTTTGTTTCAAGGTTTTTTTTATTTCCCTTTTGATTTCTTCTTTGACCTCTTAGTTGTTCAGGAGTATATTAAATTTTCATATATTTGTGAATTTTCAGCTTTCCTATTATTAATTTCTAGGGTAATACCATTGTAGTTGGGAAAGATACTAGGTATGATTTAAATCTTTTTCATGAAGCCTCCTGAGAGTCCCTTGGACTGCAAGGAGATCCAACCAGTCCATTCTGAAGGAGATCAGTCCTGGGTGTTCTTTGGAAGGAATGATGCTAAAGCTGAAACTCCAGTACTTTGGCCGCCTCATGCGAAGAGTTGATTCATTGGAAAAGACTCTGATGATGGGAGGGATTGGGGGCAGGAGGAGAAGGGGGCGACAGAGGATGAGATGGCTGGATGGCATCACCGACTTGATAGACATGAGTTTGAGTGAACTCCGGGAGCTGGTGATGGACAGGGAGGCCTGGCGTGCTGCGATTCATGGGGTTGCAGAGTCGGACACGACCGAGCGACTGAACTGAACTGACTGAATGTGCTAAGACTCATTTTGTGATCTGTCATCTTCTGTATCATGGACAGTGTTCCATGTGTTCTTGAGAACGATGTGTATTCTACTGCTGTTGGATGGGATGTTCTGTACACATTTGTTAGGTCAGTTTTATCTAACGTATGCATCGACTCTGACATTTCCTGGTTGATTTCCTCTCTGGATGTCTATCCATTGTCGAAAGTTAGCTATTGAAGTCCCCTGCTAGTGTTGTATTGTTGTCTATCTCTCCCTTCAGATCTGTTAGTATTTGCTTATTATAGTTAGGTGCTCTGATGTTGAGGATATATATTAATATATTTTGATTGTTATATCTTCTTTTTTGATAATTTTATTTTATTTTTTAATATAAATTTATTTATTTTAATTGAAGGCTAATTACTTTACAATATTGTATTGGTTTTGACATACATCAACATGAATCTGCCACAGGTATACATGTGTTCCCCATCCTGAACCCCCCCCCCCATACCATCCCTCTGGGTCATCCCAGTGCACCAGCCCCAAGCATCCTGTATCATGCATCAAACCTGGACTGGCGATTCGTTTCATATATGATATTATACATGTTTCAATGCCATTCTCCCAAATCATCCCGCCCTCTCCCTCTCCCACAGAGTCCAAAAGACTGTTCTATACATCTGTGTCTCTTTTGCTGTCTCGCATACAGGGTTATCATTACCATCTTTCTAAATTCCATATATATGTGTTAATATACTGTATTGGTGTTTTTCTTTCTGGCTTAGTTCACTCCGTATAATAGGCTCCAGTTTCATCTACCTCATTAGAACTGATTCAAATGTATTCTTTTTAATGGCTGAGCAATACTCCATTGTGTATATGTACCACAGCTTTCTTATCCATTCATCTGCTGATGGACATCTAGGTTGCTTCCATGTCCTGGCTATTATAAACAGTGCTGCAATGAACATTGGGGTACACATGTCTCTTTCAATTCTGGTTTCCTTGGTGTGTATGCCCAGTAGTGGGATTGCTGGGTCATAAGGCAGTTCTATTTCCAGTTTTTAAAGGAACCTCCACACTGTTCTCCAGAGTGGCTGTACTAGTTTGCATTCCCACCAACAGTGTAAGAAGGTTCCCTTTTCTCCACACCCTCTCCAGCATTTATTGCTTGTAGACTTTTGGATTGCAGCCATTCTGACTGGCGTGAAATGGCACCTCATTGTGGTTTTGATTTGCATTTCTCTGATAATGAGTGATGTTGAGCATCTTTTCATGTGTTTGTTAGCCATCTGTATGTCTTCTTTGGAGAAATGTCTGTTTAGTTCTATGGGCCATTTTTTGATTGGGTCGTTTCTTTTCTTTTTTTTTTTTTTAAATGATTTAGTCGTTTATTTTTGGCTGTGCTGGGTCTTCATTGCTTTGCCTGGACTTTCTTTAGCTGCAGTGAGTGGAGGGGGACTCCTTCTTGCAGTGTGCGAGCTTCTCACTGCGGGGCCTTCACTGGCCGTGGAGCCCAGGTGCTGGGTGCACAGGCTTTAGTAGTTGCAGCACTTGGACTCAGTGGTTGTGGCATGTGGGCTTGGTTGCTCTGTGGCACGTGGGCTCTTCCCGCACCAGGCAACGAACCTATGTCCTCTGTATTGGCAGGCGGAGTCATACCCACTGCACCACCAGTGAAGTCCTATTATATCTTCTTGATGAATTGACCCCTTTATCCTTATTTAATAACCTTCCTTGCCTCTTTTTTGGGGGCCTAAAGTCTGTTTTGTCTGGTATAAGCATAGCTACCTACACTCTCTTTTGGTTTTCACTGGCATGGAATATATTCTTCCATTTCTTCACTTGAGAATTATGTGTATCCTTAAAGGAAGTGAATTTCTTGAGGGCAGCAAATTGATAGGTCTTATTTTTTTATCCATTTAGCTACTCTGTATCTTTTGATTGGAGAATACAATTCATTTACACTTAGAGTAATTACAGGTAAAGTTAAAGTTAGTCACACAGTCGTGTCTGACTCTGTGCGATCCCATGGACTGTAGCCCACCAGGCTCCTCCATCCATAGAATTCTCCAGGCAAGAGTACTGGAGTGGGTTGCCATTTCCTTCTCCAGGGGATCTTCCTGACCCAGGGATCAAACCTAGGTCTCCTGCATTGCAGGCGGATTCTTTACCATCTAAGCTACTAGGGAAGCCCCAGTTGCAGGTAAGGACTTACAGATGCCATCTTACTGTTTTCTGGCTGTTTTGTAGGACCCTTGTTCCTTTCTTCCTGCCTTCCTTTATGAGTTGATGATTTTCTGCTGTGAAATGGTTTGATTCCTTTTTCTTTATCTTTTGTGAACCTGCTGTAGATCTTTTTTGCACAGTTACCATGAAACTTACATAAAACAGCTTACAGACCTAATAGTCTATTTTACACTAAAGACTTAATTCAATTGCACACAAAAGGTTTACCCTTTTACTTCCCTATGTTTTTAATATCACATTTTACCTCTTTTTATATCCCATAGTTACTAACAAATTATTGTACCTATAGTTATTGAAATATTAAATTGTCATCCTTTAATCATTACACTAGAGTTAAATGGTTAATGCTTTGCCATATTAAAGTTTTATAATATCCTGAACTTGACTGTATACTTGCTTTTACTATTGTGTTGTATATTTTTATATATTTTTGTGTTATTAATTGGCATCCTTTCATTTCATCTTGAAGAACTCCTTTCAACATTTCTTATGGGGCAGGTCTAGAGGTGAAGAATTTTCTTAGCTTTTGTTTGTCTAGGAAAGTCTTTCATTTTTGAAGGACAGCTTTACTGAGTGAAGTATTCTTTATTGTCAGTTTTTGTCTTTCAGCACTTTGAATATATTATCCTGCTAATTCCTGGCCTGGAAGGTTTCTGCTGAGAAATCTGCTGATGGTCTTATGGGGGGGTTCTCTTGGAAGTCACAGGATTTTTTTCTTCTGCTGCTTTTAAGATTCTCCTCTTACCTTTGATTTTTGAGTTTTATTATAATGTATCTTGAGAAGGATCTTTTAAGTTGATTTTGTTTGGTGACCTATGGGTTTCATGAACTTGGGTATCTATATCTCTCCCCAGATTTGGGATGTTCTTGGCCATTATTTCTTTAAATAAGCTCTCTCCCCCGTTTTCCCTCTCTGCTTGTCTTGGAATTCTCGTCATTCACAAACTGGTCCTTAGGATGGTATCTTATAGATCATACAGACTTTCTTCAACTCTTTTCATTCTTTTTACTTTGTTCTTCCTTGACTTGATATTTTCAAAGTTCCTGTCTTCAGTCACACTGTTCTTTCTTCTGATTGATCAGGTCCACTGTTAGATGCTTTGTGTTGTATTTTCATGTCGTTCATTGATTCTTTGGCTCCGGAATTTGTGGTTGATTCTTATGGATTCTCTTTTGCTAAACTTCTTGTTTTATTTGTGTATTGTTTTCCTGATTTTGTTGAACTGTCTGTTTTTTCTTGTAGCTCACTGTCTCCTGAAAACAGCTTTTTTGAATTATTTGTCTAGTGCATTGGAGAGTTACCATTTGTCCTTGTCTTTGGGTTCAGTTATCAGAAGACTCCTGTGACCTTTTGGTGGTGTCATATTTCCTTGATATTTCATGGTCCTGGAGTTTTGCATTGCTGACTTCACATTTGAATAGCAATCATTTCTTCTGGTCTTTGGGTGAGAAATACCTTCTCTCAGCCCTGCCAGAGATTCTGATATGATAAGTCACTTCAGTCGTGTCCGACTCTGTGCGACCCCATAGGTGGCAGCCCGTCAGGCTCCCCCGTCCCTGGGATTCTCCAGGCAAGAACACTGGAGTGGGTTGCCATTTCCTTCTCCAATGCAGGAAAGTGAAAAGTGAAAATGAAGTCGCTCAGTCGTGTCCGACTCTTAGCGACCCCATGGACTGCAGCCTTCCAGGCTCCTCATTGCCTTCTCTGAGGTGTCCTCTTATGGATACACCTCCTCTATCTTGCTCTGTCTTGTGGCAGAACTTTTAAGTTGTTTATTTTCTATGAGCCCTCCAAAGCACCAGGTTGAGTGTTTTGCCTTCCCAAAGATGGCACTAAAGCTCAAGTTTGTAGCATCTTCCTGGACCACAGATTAGGCCGATTTTCTCATTATGCTCCTTAGCCATCTGCTAGGTCTGCTCACACCACTCCTAGGAGTGTACATGAGAGCTGCCACAAGGTGGGCTGGTGTGTGGATAAGGCATGTGGAACATTCCTGGGCCAGTTGGTAGGATCCGTGGGTGGAATATTCCCAGCAGCTCATGGGTGGGCTTCTTGATGGAATCTGTGATGCCTGTTAATGTCCTTTGAGGGCCCTACCTGCTGCTGTCTCAGATTCCTTCCTCCCCGACCCCGCAACCCAGTTATGAGCTCCTAATTTAGTACTCTAAGTCGGGCAAGAGAGAAATGAGTCCCTCTGGCAGCATCCTCATAGCTGGGGAAGCCATGCACTCCCTAACACAGTCTCCCTTACCCCTGTGGGACAAATTATGGGAATAAATCTTGGCCTAAGCTGTACTACCTTGGAGGATGGGTGTTGTGGGGAAAGGCAGACTGTCTTACCCCACTCTAGGACATCCAAACTGGTTTTTATTTTTTGCTCCAAACGGATCAGAATCTTCTCTGGAAGTCTGAACTTCATCAAAGACTGTTGCATCCATGAGTGATTGTCTCAGGCACTGTTTTCAGGAGCTCCTGGACCGAGGCTCAGAGGAGCTAGAGTCACTTCATGGGCCTCTGTAGGGTCCACAACCACGACTGAGGTCTGTCTGCCTATTTCTCAATGCACAGGCAGGTGAGACTCCCCCCAGGCCGCTTGGTGGATGGTGCCGGATCCCACAGCTCCCTCAAACGCACTTTTGTTCATACATGGAAGCCAAATATCTGATGCTGAGCAGGAGACAAAACCAAGGGCTGTCTTATCGCTATGATACTGATATCACTCTGGAGAAGGCCTTTAATTATTTGGTTTCATGATGCAAGTTTGAACCCAAATCTCTTGAGTTTTAGTGCTTGTGAGGAGCAGCTGCAGCAGCCTCCTCCCTCATTTCTTTCCCTCTCCTGTCATGTGTTACAAGCTTTCAGTGTGTGTGAACATCAAAGCAACATTGCCGGCTGAAAACTGCAGTCACAACACTGCAAGGATCCTTTAGTATCTCTAAAGATACAAACGGAGTCCAGTGTGATCACTCTGTGTTCCGTGGAGATGTGACCACAGGCCTCAGTCTCACACGGAAGGTCCGGAGCAGGACCTGTCCATGGCGAGCAAGCTGACCTAGGATTTGGGAGTGAGTGTCTGGTCTGCACCAAGCCATATTGGGTATCTCAGCTTGTTTTGGGTTCAAGAGCAGTGCAGTCACCACCCTCCCACTGACCTCCCAGGACCCTTTTTCCAACCCCTGTAGGCTTCCTCAGGCTGGCCATTAAGCAGCAGTGTTCTGGGGTTGCAGGGAGGGGGATGCGCTCGCCCTGGCTCATGGGAGCCAGTTCTTAAATCTTCAGGAACTTGGCAAACTGATCGTTAAGCATAGCCATTGTCAAAAATTAAGTGATATCTTCTAACAGTATAATAAATTATACTAAAAGCAAAATCAATAAATCCTCAAATATTATCAGTTCAGTTCAATTCAGTCACTCAGTCATGCCTGACTCTTTGTGACCCCCATGGACTGCAGCACACCAGGCCTCCCTATCCATCACCAACTCCTGGAGTCTACCCAAACTCATGTCCATTGAGTTGATGATGCCATCCAATCGCCTCATCCTCTGTTGTCCCCTTCTCCCCCCGCCTTCAATCTTTCCCAGCATCAGTGTCTTTTCAGATGAGTCAGTTCTTTGCATCAGGTGGCCAAAGTATTGGAGTTTCAGCTTCAACATCAGTCCTTCCAGTGAACAGTCAGGACTGATCGCCTTTACGATGGACTGGTTGGATCCCCTTGCAGTCCAAGGGACTCTCAAGAGTCTTCTTCAACACCACAGTTCAAAAGCATCAGTTCTTTGGTGCTCAGCTTTCTTTATAGTCCAACTCTCACATCCATACTTGACTGCTGGAAAAACCATAGCCTTGACTAAGCAGACCTTCATTGGCAGAGTAATGTCTCTGCTTTTTAATATGCTGTCTAGGTTGGTCATAACTTTCCTTCCAAGGAGTGTCTTTTAATTTCATGACTGCAGTCACCATCTGCAGTGATTTTGGAGCCCCAAAATATAAAGTCTGCCACTTCTTAATTCCAGCTTGTGTTTCATCCAGCCTAGCATTTCTCATGATATACTCTGTGTATAAGTTAAATAAGCAGGGTGACAATATACAGCTTTGATGTCCTCCTTTTCCTATTTGGAACCAGTCTGTTGTTCCATCTCCAGTTCTAACTTGCTTCTTGACCTGCATACAGATTTCTCAAGAGGCAGGTCAGGTGGTCTGGTATTCCCATTTATTTCAGAATTTTCCACAGTTTGTTGTGATCCACACAGTCAAAGGTGTTGGCATAGTCAATAAAGCAGAAATAGATGTTTTTCTGGAACTCTCTTGCTTTTTTGATGATCCAGCGGATGTTGGCAATTTGATCTCTGGTTCCTTTGCCTTTTCTAAAACCAGCTTGAACATCTGGAAGTTCATGGTTCACGTATTGCTGCAGCCTGGCTTGGAGAATTTTAAGCATTACTTTACTAGCGTGTGAGATGAGTGCAATTGTGCGGTAGTTTGAGCATTCTTTGGCATTGCCTTTCTTTGGGATTGGAATGAAAACTGACCTTTTCCAGTCCTGTGGCCACTGCTGAGTTTTCCAAATTTGCTGACATATTGAGTACAGCACTTTCACAGCATCATCTTTTAGGATTTGAAATAGCTCCACTGGAATTCCATTTTCCCGCTTATTTGTAACTGCCGCTTAGGAGTTACTCAGCACACTGCACTTTTGAGTGAGCAGAGAGAACAGGGCACAGTCCAGCAAGCCTTCCCCTTCCAGACCCATCCACGGCAGACCCAGGCCACGTGTGTGGAAGGCCTGAGAACTGTATCTGCACTGTGCAAGCTGTGGACTAAAGGGTTTTAACTGCGAGTGCTTTCTTTGATTTCATCGACACTTTGGAGGAGTTCTGAGTTAGCAAAGTTGCTTTTTATAACTTCATCCCGGCTTACCTTGACATCTGGTGTTTATACAAACTGAGATTTCAGGGCAGGGTGGTTGGAGGCCAAGGGCGGCTCCTGGAGACAGATGGGCAGAGTGTCTGCCTTGGCAGCATCCGAGCGTGGGCAGCAGCAGTCCAAGGAGGCACCACTGACCTGCGGGTGGGCAGAGCCTGCTTGCCCAGCCATGCCTCTGGCATCAGGCGGGAAGGATCAGAGCTGACAGTTGTCACAATGAGGGTTACCTCACTGTGGAGTATGGTCACCCAGAAAGGAGGGTGATACAGGGCTTTTTAGATGGAAGTGTGAATGATATGTTGCACACGGGCCTATTGATGGACCTGCTTATGAAGACTTGGCTACCGAATGTGTGGTTATGATGATCTTAGCCTTATGCATTGTCGTATGGATTCTCATAGGAAAAACAAGCACAGCAACAAACTCAGTTTTGCTCACAGTGTGAGATAATGAAAGCCACCTTTGGAGTGGAAAGTACTTGTTACCTGGAAGACAGACAGGAGCCTGCAGTCATTACCTTTTCACTGTACAAGTAAAAAAGAAAACATCCATCAAATCAACTTTTTTTTTTTTTTTCTGGAAAACACACACGCGCACAAAGACGCATTTGAATACTCCCACAAATTCACATTTAAGAACAGTGTTTTTCATGTCAGAACGGTAATCACAAAGGCACCCAAAGGAAAAAAGCAGGCACGTCCACAATATATCCTCACTGTGTTGGGTCCATCATCCTTAACTTTGTGAATTGTCGCAGCCCCGGCATGAATGACGAGAATATAACAGGTTGCAGAATTGGAGAACGTGAAATCTTTTGTTCCTAATGGCAAAACATGTTTTTCTCATTTTCATCAGAATGTGTGATCCATGCCATTTGAAATCAAATTCCAAACACGACGAGCCATTAGTGTAATAGCTCATTACTACCAGCGGTCTTATAAATAATACATTCTTATCGTGCACACGCAGCTCCGCCGCGAAGCCAGCAAAAGGTATTTCAGGCCATGGAAGTTGCGCTGCGCCAGCGTGGCTGTAGATGAGAAGGACATCTCCATGTGAACCAAGATGGATGCCAATTTTCCCTGCCGAGAGGGAGGCTGCCCGTCTCTCCCCACACATATGGCAGATGGATTGGTTAATCAGCGTCTGCTGAGTCTCGGGCCTAAAATCACAGAGAAGCCAGACAACTGCGGCTACGCAGCCTTTGTTCACGCGTGCAAACAAGACAAACAATCACTTGTTATTTGGGAAAAAAATTAAAATGTTTATTTTGGACGTTTATTGAAGTGTCAATGGATTTGTAAGACAGCTGTGTGAATCCAGCCTTTTGCGACTAGTATTGGGGGGCGGGGGCGTAAAGACAAGAATATGCATGGAAAAAAATTCATTAAAAAAATTCCTCTTGTACCCTAGCATTTGGGAGAATTACAGGGAATCTCGTATTTACTTTTCAAACACATCTTGGAGAACGAACGGTTTTAAGCCAGAAGATACATTTGAGAACGAATAGGTTAATAGCTAACTTTTTTTCCCTCTGAGGTTTAAAAGAGTGTTGTAGCTTCTTGCTCTACTTTAGGGAGTATTAACCATTTTATCCAACTGGGCATTTATGGAATGATGTCACATTCTTAGGATCTGGGAATTCTGACAATTGTTGAGCTCTTCTGACTGAATGGTTGTCTCAAGAAATAAAATCTGAACTCTGGAGGGCTAGAACCCACCCACTAAATGCTGTTTTCTTATAAAAGCTGTGAGTTAAATCACTTACCAGAATTTGCTTAGAACACACATAAAGATCAAATGAATAATTTATGCAAAATGTGTTTATTTTTATTCTTTCCAATTTTATTGAGCTAGAATTGATATGTAACATTGTATAAGTTTAAGGTGTCCAACCTAATATTTTGATATATGTACATATTATAACATAATCACTGTGAGTGAGGATAGTTAACCTGAGAACTATGTATTCCTTCGTGCCTCTTTTAAAATTTTAAATGTTTTCCTTGCAGAGAAGAGTGAAATCCAGAATTACTAAAGGAACATAGTAAAGAATTTCAATCACAGTCATCAGTCAATGTGGCATTAAAATTTGATAGAATTAAAATTTGTTGTTAATTTATAATATGTCAGTACCCGTAATAGGCCTAGATTAGCTGGTCACTCATGAAAAGATAGGTTGTTTCCTCTACTCAGAACACTTATGATCCCAAATGTGTTACATCTTTTCCACACCAGCCAGCTCTCCAGCTTCTAGTTACCAGCTGGGTGTCTTGCAGTCTAATTCACTTTCTGATACTGCTCAGCCTTAGTGCAGACCCCACAGATTTAGGGCTCAGGCCCACAAAATTGCCCCCATCAGATGCCATTCACAAGCCCCAGATTGTCCTCTGTGCTTTTAACTGACCAGCAATAACTCATGGGTTCCCATGACCTCCTCGGTCATGTTTGAGGACCTGCTGGAAGGGTTCACAGAGCTCAGGCGACTCTTTACTTGCCATCATGGGTTCACTGTAAAGGATACAGCTCAGGAACAGGAAATGGAAGAGGTGCATTGGGTGCGGTGGGGAGGGCGGGGGGAACTTCCCTGCCCTGTCTGGGCCTACCACTGCCTGGCATTTCGTGTGTTCACCAGCAGGGAGGCTTGGGAACCCCATTGTTTAGGTGTTTTTCTAGTTTTCTATTAATGGTTGATTAAATCTTCGGCTGTGGTGGCTGCACTCACTCTCCAGCTCCTCTCCCCTTCTCAGAGGTCGAGGTGCTGTGTGCTTAGTCGCTCAGTTGTGTTCAACTCTTAGCAACCCCATGAACTGCAGCCCACCAGGCTCTGTCCATGGGGATTCTCCAGGCAAGAATACTGGAGTGGGTTGCCATTTCCTCCTCTAGGGAATCTTCCCGACCCAGGGATTGAATCCAGGCCTCTCACATTTCAGGCAGATTCTTTACCATCTGAGCCACCAGGGAAGCCCCTGAGGTCGAGGGAACATGGCTGAAAGCTCCAACCCTCTAATCACATGGCTGATTCCTCTGGTAACCAGTTCCCATCTTCTAAAAGTGACCTCATTAGCATAAACTCACATACTATTGAAAGGGGCTTATTATGAAGAATGAAAGACTCTCAGGAAATTATGAGTGTTTTATGAACTTTGAGCCAGGAGTGAGGGATGAAGACCAAATATTTTTTATTATATCTCTCTGTCACCCTCATCTTCCCACTGATGTATTCCTTACCAAAGGCCTAAAATGATGAGGGCCATTGCAGGAAGTTTAGAATCAGGTAGGATGCTGAGAGGGCTTCCCTGGTGGCTTAGATGGTAAAGAATCTGCCTGCAATGTGGGAGACCTGGGTTTGATCCCTGGGCTGGGAAGACCCCCCTGGAGGAGGGCATAGCAGCCCACTCCAGTATTCTTGCCTGGAGAATCCCCGTGGACAGAGGAGCCTGGCAGGCTACAGTCTGTGGGGTCGCAAAGTGTAGGACATGACCGAGTGGCACACATAGCACAGGATGCTGGGAGGCGGTTATGTTGTAGATCAGACACACCTGGTGAACAGGTGCAATGAGTTTATTTCTCTCAGAACTTTCCACTGAACCTCCTTCCACTCATCTCCTTCCCATGAGACCATCCAGTCAAATATATGTTCAAGAAAATGAAAGAAATTAGTCTTCCCACGTGGCGCTAGTTGTAAAGAATCCACCTGCCAATGGAGGAGACTCAAGAGACACAGGTTCTATTCCAGCATTGGGAAGATCCCCTGGAGAAGGAAATGGTGACCCACTCCAGTATTCTTGTCTGGGAAGCCCTGTGGACAGAGGAGTCTGGCCATCTACAGTCCATGAGGTCACAAAGAGTTGGGCACAACTGAGCACATGCACACACACAGCACACACACACACACACACACACAGAGACACAAAAATTGAAGAGTACCTACCTGATGAGGAGCGAATTATTAACTTGTTCTAAATTGGGGTCAACCAGATGGCCACTAGAAATAATGGCTGGTCTTCCTTGGAACTGCATGGTGGAGGGGAGGAAAGTAGACAGGAGGGTTGGGCTTGCAGTAGGGAAATGAAAGGATTTAGGGCAGGCAGGGGTATTGTTTGGGCAAAATTTCCCCTCAAGAACACCATGACAGCGTCCCCAAGTTCCAGACCCATCTCTAGGATTGTCATGCATGATAGATTGCTGTCCATCCAAGGTGGTCATCCACGACATCATTTTTTCAGCCTGTCATGTGTGCTGTGCACTGCGCCTGACCGTAGGGTGCTCCCTCCCTCATACAGCTCCAGGTGCCCACGGGCAAGGGCTTTCATGGTGCCCATTCACCTGAGGTTGGATGGTCATGAGATGTCTTGGACATTTCAGGTGGAAGGTGTGGCTGTCGGGTTCATGAGCGTGTGCTCACAAGTGAACCTGGAGCTCCTGCACAAGTGCTTTGACTTGGGACCCTTCCATGGACTCTGCGTCCCGCATCAGGACGACATCCTAGAACCACCCCAGGAGTTCAGCATCCACGAAAGTTCAGGTACAGTGGCTGTCATAGGAGCACGTGGGGGTGGAGCTTTGTGGCTATGCTATGCTTTTGACTCTGTGCTGGAACTGGGTGGTGGCAGCTGCTGGGCAGTTCTGTCCCCAGCCCCCTTTCAGGAGTGCTTCCTGGTGCATCGCAACCTTGTGCCTATATCTGTGAGCACAGAGGGTCAAGGGGCATGGCCCTGGGTAGACACCATGGCCTTGCCCCCAAAGGTCTCCTAAATTCAGAATGTCTACCTTCAGAAGTTCATTGTTAGTGTAGAGGTAAGTTGTGGTGAAATAACTGATGGTGTTTCAGGATTTTACTTGCGCACACACATAGAACCCAAAACCTGAATATGATAAGTGACTCTTTTAAGTCAAGAACTAGAGAAATTCTGTATATCCTTAAGTTTTTATTTTATTTTTTTAATTGAATTGTAGTTGATTTATAATGTTATGTTAGTTTCAGGTATACAGTAAAGTGATTCATTTATACAAATATATTCAGATATATGTACATATGCCTTTAAGTTTTAACCCCAACAATTAGTACTTCTGTGTTTATGTCATTGACAACTTATTATGTAATACAGGTCTATTGCAAGTAGTCATTTTAAACTTGCTTTAAAATCATGTCTGTATTAGGATTTTCACCAAGTGAAACTGGGTCATCTCAAACTTTGGTATTTTAATTTAACAAAGTCTCCCTGCATCCGTGAGCATCTTTGAAGTTAAGTGTTTTGTTTCTTAAATCAAGGAGTTGCAGCAGGGTGTGTAAATCTAGTTCTCCAAAGCCAGGTTTCCTCATTTGGGAAATAGGAAGAGTAGTAACACCTCTCACGAAGGGGCATCATGGGGTCTGACTGAGATCACTCAGGTCCAGGGCTTTACTCAGCATCTCCGCCAAACTTAGCGCGCCATCAGCATGGATCCTCGTTTCGAGCGGTCATTACCCATCACTTTGTGGTTGGTCTTTCCAGTCTTCCCAGGTTAACATCAGGGCATCTTGAATTGCTCTGCTTTCCCGTGTCTGAAAGACTATATCAAGATATTGCTCTTGTCTGCCAGTCTGGGCTCCATTTTTATGTTTATTTTTGAAGATAACTGTTGCATCAATATACTGTTACTTGGCATTGTTCAGCATAGGTAATGTGTGCACTTTCTGTGCACATATATTCATATTTAAGTTTTTTTTTGCATAAAATAAATGCTTCTAGATGTCAAAAAAAAGATTGTTCAAAAATAGGAAGAGGAGCATGTTGGGGGCAAGACTGACAAGCAGAGGACTTGTTGATCTAAACAACAGCAGGTGTTGGTTTGGCAGATCTTATCGTCTGGACAGGAAACCAAGCGCATGGAGCTGGTCGGAACGTTCACACGGGTCACAAAGACTTTTCGGAGCTGTAGCTGGAGAGGGAGATCCCTTCTATATTAATAAGAGCTTTGAGGTCTTTATTGTTTCATGGTGAAGGCTGGCTTGCCCTTGCTTCTCAGCTAAGACATACAGGAGTGTTCTGAAGGAACCTTCAGCATGAGACAGTCTTGAATAATATGTCATCATTGTCACTTTCAAATGTATAAATTCTTCTTGAAGGCAGCATTCAATAGGTTTTATGGCTTAGTTTTCTCATGCCTAAAATGGAGGTAAAAATAGTATCAAAACCAGAAAGTCGTTGGGATGGTTAAATGTTAGAATCTACATGACGACCTTAGCTCTCTGCCGAGTGTGGAGTAAGTTCTGAAAAAATTAAGGTTGTTTTTCCTCTCCCCTTGATTGTTGTCATTATTAAAAACAAGTTGAGGGCCTTCCCTGGTAGTCCGGTGGTTAAGACTTCACGTTCCGGAGCAGGGGGTATGGGTTTGATCTCTGATCAGGGAACTAAGATCCCACATACCTCTCAGCCAAAAAAACTATAACATACAGAAGCAGTACTGTAAAATATTCAATAAAGACTTTTAAAATGGTCCACATTAAAAAAATCTTTAGAAAAATGTTGAAAAGATATGGTTCCCTTTCAGTGTGTTTCTGAGTAGCTCTGAAGTTACGTAAAATGACTGGTATGTTCCTATCTTAGAAACTTTATGGGCAGGAACACAATTCAAAATTTAGACCAAATCCTGGACTTAAAAACATGTAATCTGTTTAGCCAAAGTGTGTCTGTTTAGCAAAAGCCCCAGAGATATGGAAACTGAAAGAAGTCTTACTATTCTGTCTGCCACTTTTAATATTTTTACCTAAAATTAGTTGATCTAGGACAGGATGGAAAGGAAATAGGAAAATTTCTCTCGTCATTTTGTGTGTCTTGTTTGTTTTTGAAAATCCAGCTCCACTAATAAAATGGTGATTATGAAGTTTTGTTACCAGGAAACACTACTGTAGACTTCCAAACAACTCAGGGATGGATTCACGAATCAACAGCTCATTATATTCCAGAAAAGAGTCATTGGCACATTTTGCCTTCCCCTTCACATCAACAGCAACAAAGAATGAGGCTCCAGAGAACTGGAAATGTGTTATGATCCTGTCCTTTTTTATCTAGTGAAAGTCTCAAGTTAAAGGAAATATAATTTCTCTAAAATATGAGCCAAAATTCTTGTTTCAATGGGCACACACCATTGTACCTTATGCTTTCAATTTTGTTTATGCTTTTTACCTTTCAAAGGATTTCCATGTATATTGTCTCATTTTATCCTCATGACTTGATGTACGAGAGCTAAGAAAGGTTCATGTGTGTGTGCTATGTTGCTTCAGTCATGTCTGGCTCTTTGCGACCGCAGGGACTGCAGCCTGCCAGGCTCCTCTGTCCATAGGATTCTCCAGGCAAGAATACTGGAGTGGGTTGCCACACCCTCCTCCAGGGGAATCTTTCCAACTCAGAGATTGAAACCACATCTCCTGGGTCTCCTGCCTTGGCAGGTGGGTTCTTCACCACTAGCACCACCTGGGAAAGGTGACCTCTGCTGCCCACATTCACAAAAGGTGTTACAGCTCAGCAGGGGCTGACCCAGCACCCAGCTCAGCCTTCCACTTGACTTTTTGACTAGGGTGGCTGTGATCAAAAACTCCAGTGGTGGGTCTACTATACAAATACATGATCAATTTTTTTCGCTTCAATGAATTATTGAATGAGTTACCACTTTTAGGAGCTGTCAGTGACGTGTGTGTGTGTGCGTGTGTTCTTTGGACAACTCCCATCTTCTAGACTCTTCACCTCTTGTGTCTATGGGATTTGCCAGGACTGTGCACGGCCAATCTGTCCTGTGCCAGAGGTGGGCAGGAAGTACCAGGACACTGAGACCCCAGGAGTAGCCTCTGATTCTCCATTTCTTTTTTTAAAAAATATTTATTTATTTATTTGGCTATGTCAGGATCTTCATTGCAGCACATGGAATCTTTCATTGCTTAGTTGCCCTATAGCATATGGGATCTTAGTACCTTGACCAGGGATCAAACTCGAGTACCCTGCACTAGAAGGTGGATTCTTAACCACTGGACCACTAGGAAAGTCCCCCAGCTTCCCTGTTTCTTATCCCTGCTCCCCTACTGATATCTTCTCCATCAACTCCCAGATAGTTGTGCTCGAATCCTTGACTCAGGGTCTGCTTCTGAGAGAACCCACCCCAACACACTGCTGGTCTAGTCTTTCCCCACCAGCTGTGAAAACATTTACTTACCACAACTGAAAGGAGTTGAGGTATAAATACCTCAGCTCCCTCACCCCTCGGTGGGATGGCTTTGAGACTTGAGTTTTGCATTGTTTCTCAGAACTCCAGGAGATGAAGTTCCAGCTAGTGATCCATGTGATGGCATATGTTTCATTAGCTACCTTCCTTTCCCTTCTCTCTTCCTAACCTCCCTACCATGCTTCCTGAATCACCTCCCAAATAGAACTGCTTGTTCTCAGGTCCTTGACTCAAGGTTGGGTCTGTTCTCACCAGCTGTGAAACTCACAGTTTCATGCAAACCTTCACCCCTCCAAGCAGAGTGACAATATCATGACTCAACATTCCAGAGCTTGTACAGTGGTCCCCATTCTTTATTTTTTCCAATCAAATGATTTATTAAGCAAAGAAACAAAAATGCAGTTTGCTAGCTTCTTTAGGTAAAGATCTTAAAATATTTAAATCTTTGTAATATGATGCTGATTATTTCTAATGATTTAACAATATCAAAGTTACATGATTCACTGTATTTCTGAACACAGAATCCATTTAACCTATATGGAATTTAGTTATCAAGTTTCTCATTCTTTAGCTACTGTACATATTGTGATCAGCTGCCATCTCATCATTTCAGCTGTGTCCGAAGTTTCCATTGGCTCTGAAAAGTGTAACCATGCACATTCACTTTGCATTTTACTTGAATAATTTGTGTATGATCCCATTCTTTTAGCCGCCGGTTCTTTATTTATAAATTATTACACACACTTGTAAATTTGAGTTTTTAGCTACTAAACCTTGAGACTAAATTAGGGCCAATGGGAATAAAGTCTGAGGATGCAGATTTTGTCCCAGGTTAAGGAAAATCTAGCAAAAGTATATTTTTTATTAAGTGGAGTACCTCGTTTAGAAGTAGCCAAGTTCTCCAGACATTGGAAAACTTCATGAATAGTCATAAGTCTCAGGAAAGGGCTTTCTACTTGGTTGGGAGGTTGTACTGAATGAGACCCAAGATCCCTCAAATGCCAGGAGTCTGAAAGCTGAGGGAACAAGCATCAGGATGCTCCCTCCATATGCTGGCAGTTTATGAATATTTTCCTTCAGTGACAATAAAATGGCTCAAAACAGTATGTATTTTTTCCAGTTGGCTCCACCGCTGGCCCGGCCCAGCGATTGCAAATCAAGCTGTGTCTTTTGTTCCCTGCATCATTACAATGAAGACTTTGGAACCAGGAGTGAGCTGGCAATTTTCTTGATGATGCATAAGGCAAAATAGGGCACAGCCTGCATTTCCACAGCTGCCCTGGCATCGACACATTTACCAGTTAAAATATAAACAAGCGAAAGACGAAACTTTTGTTTGTCACGCAGGCTGGTGTGACCTGGGGAGTGAGCGTCTTGGTTTTGAAAGAGTCCTGCGAAGTGAATCTCAATACATGCCCAGGGGCCAGCACACGTAGGCTCCGAGGACCTCGATGTGCCCTTGGCTGGGAGAGATACAATTTCACACAACAGAATCGTGGGTGTCCCTTAGAATAACCAATGCAGCCTCTTATAACCAGCCCACCCAGGAAAAGTACTGCTTACTCTACATTTAAAAGGCCCTTCAAAATAGAATTTTCATAACATCTCCACACAGCAATGTTGCCTTTTAAATGAAAGAAAATCTCTCATTGTCAGGAAATGTTCCCTTATGTCTTATTTAAATTTCTTTTATTGCACTTAAATTTGCTTGTTACTCTTAGTCTCTCCTCTGTAGGGAGAAGGAATATGGAGGGTTAAGAAACAGCAGCTAAATCAAGTCTTATTTAATCAAGTAGCCCAGGTGTCTAGCCTCTCTTCCTAAGGTTCTATTTCATATGTCTGTGTTGCTTTCTGTTTTGTACTTTATTCTTTGGATTCCAAATGTGGATGCAACACTCATCTACAGAGCCTAGCAATATCCGCCAAGATGTTTGGATATTGTATCTCAGACCATGTATTTGTTAATACCAGCTAGGATGGTCTGTAATTACTGAAGTAGTGACCCTCCTGGACTCTGTATGGATTTGTTCGGGCTGTCATAGAAGGGTCCCACAGAATACGGGGCTTAAACAACAAGAAGTCATTTTCTCACAGTTCTGGAGATGAGAAGTCTGAGGTCAAGGTGTCGGCAGGGTGGTTTCTTCTGAGGCCTCCCTCCTTGGCTTGCAGATGGCCATTTTTCCTTGTCTTCACGTGGTTTTCCCTTCTCTTCCTGTCTGTGTCCTAATCCCCTCTTCTTATGAGGACACACAGTGATTCAAGGGCCCACCCATCTGACCTCATATTACTCTGTCTCTTTCAAGGCCCTTTCTTGGGACTTCCCTGGTGGTCCAGTGGTTAAGACTTTGTTTTCCAATGCAGGGGGTGCAGGTTCCTGGTTGGGGAGCTAAGACCCCACATGTCTTGTGGCCAAAAAACCAAAATATAAAACAGATGCAATCTTGTGACAAATCCAATAAGGACTTTTTAAGTGGTTGACATTAAAAAATCTGAAAAATAAACTAAAGGCCCTTTCTCCAGATAGTCACATTCTGAAGTATTAACGGGGTAGGACTTAAAGCATGAAGTTTGTGGGAACATGATTCAACATTCAGTGACACCTAGGATCCTGTGTCAGTGGTTCTCTGGAGCCCTGTTGCCAAGGCTGCAAGACGTGGCGGTAATGTCCCCTCTACCTGATGCTCATAAGTCTAATATTATTTGTCGCAACTTGAATCTCATCTTTTTTAAAAAAAAAAAAAAAAACAATAAATGTCTTTTTGGTATACAGAGGTAAGAAAATTGCATTCTTCTGAAACTTTAGCCACTCTTGGCAGCTCTAGTTTTCCATAAGTAATTATGTGAGTTCTAATGGTGTGTTAAAGAAGTTGACAAAACAAATAAATACTTCCAGGCTTATGCCCAGGCTGACACGATTATCTCCACAGTGACAGTGTTGATGAAAAATTAATCAGTCAATCTAAGAAAGAAATGGGAAATTTTATTTGAGCCTGATTGAGGTTTTTAACCCAGGAACAACCTCTCAAACAGCTCCGAAAATGGTTGCACCCTTTAGAGGTCAGAGCACAATTATATAGGTTTTTGAGGCAGAGGGCTGTACATTCAATGATGTAGATAGTGTTCACAATCCAGATTAAGTACAAAGTGGTTCAGTTCAGTGTAGTCGCTCAGTCGTGTCCAACTCTGCGACCCCGTGGACTGAAGCATGCCAGGCCTCCCTGTCCATCACCACTTCCAGAATTTACTCAAACTCATATCCATCGAGTTGGTGATGCCATCCAACCACCTCATCCTCTGTTGTCCCCTTTTCCCCATGCCTTCAGTCTTTCCCAGCATCAGGGTCTTTTCAGATGAGTTAGTTCTTCGCACCAGGTGGCCAAAGTATTGGAGTTTCAGCTTCAGCATCAGTCCTTCCAATGAATATTCAGGACTGAATTCCTTTAGGACGGACTGGTTGGATCTCCTTACAATCTTAGGGACTCTCAAGAGTCTTTTCCAACACCACAGTTCAAAAGCATCAATTCTTCAGCGCTCAACTTTCTTTATAGTCCAACTCTCACATCCATACATGACTACTGGAAAAACCATAGCTTTGACTAGATGACCTTTGTTGGCAAAGCAATGTCTTTGCTTTTTAATAAGCTGTCTAGGTTGATCATAACTTTCCTTTCAAGGAGCAAGCGTCTTTTAATTTCATGGCTGCAGTCACCATCTGCAGTGATTTTCGAGCCCCCCAAAATAAAGTCTCTCACGGTTTCCACTGTTTCCCCATCTATTTCCCATGAAGTGATGGGACCAGATGCCATGATCTTCGTTTTCTGAATGTTGAGCTTTAAGCCAACGTTTTCACTCTCTTCTTTCACTTTCATCAAGAGGCTTTTTAGTTCTTCTTTGCTTTCTGCTATAAGGGTGGTATCATCTGCCTATCTGAAGTTATTGATATTTCTCCTGGCAATCTTGATTCCAGCTTGTGCTTCATCCAGTCCAGCATTTCTCATGATGTACTCTCATATAAGTTAAATACACAGGGTGACAATATACAGCCTTGACATACTCCTTTTCCTATTTGGAACCAGTCTGTTGTTCCATGTCTGGTTCTAACTGTTGCTTTTTGACCTACATACAGATTTCTCGGGAGTCCAGTCCAGTGGTCTGGTATCCCCTCTCTTGAAGAATTTTCCACAGTTTGTTGTGATCCACACAGTCAAAAGCTTTGGCATAGTCAATAAAGCAGAAGTAGATGTTTTTCTGAAACTCTCTTGCTTTTCAATGATCCAGCGGATGTTGACAATTTGATCTGTTTCCACTGCCGTTTTGAAATCCACCTTGAACATCTGGAAGTTCATGGTTCACTTGAAGCCTGTTGAAGCCTGGCTTGGAGAATTTTGAGCATTCCTTTGCTAGGTGACTGCAGCCATGAAATTAAAAGACGCTTACTCCTTGGAAGAAAAGTTATGAGCAACTTAGATAGTATATTCCAAAGCAGAGACATTACTTTGCTGACTAAGGTCCGTCTAGTCAAGGCTATGATTTTTCCTGTGGTCATGTATGGATGTGAGAGTTGGACTGTGAAGAAGGCTGAGCACCGAAGAACTGATGCTTTTGAACTGTGGTGTTGGAGAAAACTCTTGAGAGTCCCTTGGACTGCAAGGAGATCCAACCAGTCCATTCTGAAGGAGATCAACCCTGGGATTTCTTTGGAAGGAATGATGCTAAAGCTGAAACTCCAGTACTTTGGCCACCTCATGCGAAGAGTTGACTCATTGGAAAAGACTCTGATGCTGGGAGGGATTGTGGGCAGGAGGAGAAGGAAGGGGACGACCGAGAATGAGATGGCTGGATGGCATCACGGACTCGATGGACGTGAGTCTGAATGAACTCTGGGAGATGGTGATGGACAGGGAGGCCTGGCGTGCTGCAATTCATGGGGTTGCAAAGAGTCGGACACGACTGAGCGGCTGAACTATGAACTACTCCTTGGAAGAAAAGTTATGACCTGGATAGAGCATTGAAAAACAGAGACATTACTTTGCCGACTAAGGTCCATCTAGTCAAGGCTATGGTTTTTCCAGTGATCATGTATGGATGTGAGAGTTGGACTGTGAAGAAGCTGAGCACCACAGAATTGATGCTTTTGAACTGTGGTTTTGGAGAAGACTCTTGAGAGTCCCTTGGACTGCAAGGAGATCCAACCAGTCCATTCTGAAGATCAGCCCTGGGATTTCTTTGGAAGGAATGATGCTAAAGCTGAAACTCCAGTACTTTGGCCACCTCATGCGAAGAGTTGACTCATTGGAAAAGACTCTGATGCTGGGAGGGATTGGGGACAGGAGGAGAAGGGGACGACAGAGGATGAGATGGCTGGATGGCATCACGGACTCGATGGCTGTGAGTCTGAGTGAACTCCGGGAGCTGGTGATGGACAGGGAGGCCTGGTGTGCTGCGATTCACGGGGTCACAAAGAGTCGGACACGACTGAGTGACTGAACTGAACTGACCGATATCTACTACTGTGGGCGTACTACTTCTCCCTTAGAAGAAATGGAGTAGCCATCATAGTCAACAAAAGAGTCCGAAATGCAGTACTTGGATGCAATCTGAAAAACAACAGAATGATCTCTGTTTGTTTCCAAGGCAAACCATTCAGTATCATAGTACGTACAAAGTGGTGACTCATCATAAACCCTTACAAGATCAAGAATGAATATTATCTTTCTTTATTTTTCTGGTAGTATTGCATGCCTTCAAGGATCTTAGTTCCTCAACCAAGGATTGAATGTGAGTCCCCCACATTGGAAGCGTGGAGTCCTAACCAGTGGGCCACAAGGGAATCCCAGACATGTTTTCTTTTAAGGAGTTGTTCTGTGGATACTGAGAGAATGTTGCTCTATATAGTTGACCAGGTGTTTCTACTAATCAGGAGTTTGGTCCATGCATAACATAAAAGAGGAGAGAGAGGATAACAAGGGACATAGAAAAATGTTTATGTTTAGATTTTCCTTGACTTGCCTTAGAATACAGACTTTAACTTCATTAACAGTATAAACGCTTGCATGAGTTTTCCGGGCTTGGGCTGGTAACATACCAGAAAGGAGGCAGTCATGGCTGGAAACCAGTGTTGTTAGGGTCATTGCCCCAGGAAGTCTTTTGATTACTTATCCGTCTTCATTCAGCTGCTGGTTTCTAACCCCTTTTGGATACCTTTAAAAACAGCAGCGACAAATGAGGGCACCCTCTGAAGACTCCCCAATTCTGCAGGGAGCTGGGTGGCTGGGAGAAAGGGTCCTATCCCCCTAATCAGCTCTGGGAGCCACTAGCTAAGTGATGACTCCGCTGCATTCACCAGTCAGATCCGTTTCTCAGTGGTTGAAATACAGATGTATTTGTACATAGGGCCTTGAGGTCTTTGAAAGAAAAGTGGTTTTATTTATATTCGTTATGATCATTATGTACCGGGATTATTTTCTCAGTAGGCAACATGTCTTTTGCCCATATTTATGAAGCAGGGGAGAAGGCATTTAATGAATTTCAAGAGTGTGTTTGACTGTAAAACAGATCTCTCTTACCACATTCACATGTAAATAGCCCTTTTATTTGTTCTCTCTGGTGACCTTTCTTCTTTTGGGGGTAGATCACAGTTTGTTGTTGTTTTCCATTTCCAAATGGGAGGCTGAATGATAATAATGAAAGATTATGCAAAAAATCCATGTTTAAAATAATGTTGATATGGCACTTGTGTTGCAGGATAATTATAGTAATTTGGCCATTACGCTATATGGAGTCAGGAGTTAGTTGCTAGAAAACACGGTGATAGGGGTGATTCAGAGGGTTTTCATCCCAACAGGCTGTTTGATCCTGCTGACTTTTCTCTTGAAAATCAATTGCTTACGATGAATACTCTGAATTCTCCCTTGATTAAATTGGCTGGCAGTGGGCTGCACCCATTGCACGGGGGTCACCAAGAGTTTCGTGTCTGTTTACACAGGGGTTTCGACAACTCTTAGAATATCACAGAGCAAATTTAATCGGAGCGAGCAAGCAGCTAAGGAGGCAGTTGCTAAAAATCAGTCTTTGCTCATGGAAGCAAGCAAAGGAAGATGTATTCATTCTAAGCCCAACACGAAGCCAGTTATTTTGCTGCAGGTTGCAAGCCTTTTCTTCACTGCACGTTGCTCTGGCTCTGGGCATTTTCAAACTTTCAGGAACACGTGGGCTCACCCAGTGGAAGACCAGGGACAGTCACCTTGGAAGCTGGCTTCTGACTTCAGGTTCATGACTGACAATGTTCTTTTTCCGCTCAAGGTTATTAACATATTCAGATTTTCTGTTTCTTTCGAATCAACTTTAGGAAATTAGATTTTTCTAGAAAAACATTGTTTAGTATATGAAGGTTTAAAAATGATTACACTACAATTGCTGGTATATATACATATATAGATATATATATCGCTCCAGTGTGTATATACTCACACACACACACACACACACACACATGTATACTGGAAGATCCCCTGGAGAAGGGAATGGCAACCCACCCCAGTATTCTTGCCTAGAGAATTCCATGAACAGAGGAGCCTGGCAGGCTACAACCCATAGGGTGGCAAAGAGTTGGACACGACTAAGCGACTAACATGTACATAAAATGATTAAAGAAGACAATTTAGGTGATATAAATAAACTTTAATACTTCATGAAGTGGATGGTCTCTTTTCAGAGAACTGCAAAGTGGACAAAAAAGGCAAGGAGCTTTTATAGGATAAAGAATAAGGGAGAGAAAAAGAGAAAATATCTGGCTGGCCAGGTCTCACATCACCCTGGTTTGGGGTAAGAAGGCCCAGTGCTGTGCATTTGAGGATTGGCTGACAGGTTAGACTACATTTCTGGTTGAGTGTAGCATTTATAGGAACATGAAGTTAAGTTTCAGTTTTCTGACCTGCCCTCCACCAGGCAGGAGCAGCTCCATCTTGGCCCTAGAAAGTTATTTACGAGTCAGAGAACCTCTCCTGTGTGATTTTAATCCTTTAAATTTTGTTGAGCTTATGGTCAATTTTGGTAAATATTCCTTGAGTCCATGAAAAAAATGTATAATCTGTAGTTGTTAGCTACAAGGTTCTATATTTAGGATTATGTTTGATAACAATGTCAAATATTTTATCCGTTTGACCTCATCAGTTGTTTGATCAATTCATGAGAGGTCTGTTAAAATCTTCTGCTTTGATTGTAGATATATAAATTTTTACTCCTATCTGTCATTGTTTCATTATGTATTTTGAGCCCATACTATTAGGTGCATGATTTTTAAGTCATGTCTTCCTTGAACTTCCATGAACTTCCTTTAAAAAAATCAGTTATGAAGTGTCCTTTATCTCTGGTGAAAGGTTTTTGCCTTAAAGTCTGCTTTTTCTGATTTTAGTGTGGCCACGCTTGCTTTCTCTAGCTCATGTATACGTGCCATATCTCTTTCCATCCTTCCTGTTTTCCTACATGTTAGGTGTGTCTTTTGTAAACAGCATAAATTTGGCTGTTGTTTTTATCTAGTGTAATAGCTGCTCTCTTTTAGTTTTAGTGTTTAGTTCATTTTATTTTCTTATGGGTTTATATCTACCGTCGTACTTTATAGATGTTCCCCATGTTTCTGTGTTTTATTCCTGGTATTTTTCTTGTATGTCTTTTCCTTTCTTAATCTCACCAGTGTCAATTTTATTTTTCAGAGAACCGGGTTCAGGATTGAGTTGATTCTCTGTATCATGTTTTATGACTGTATCAATAGTCCATTACCACAAGAATGCTCCTAACAAACAACTACAGAAGCACAGCAGTGTCCTACACTCACACGGCTGGGGTCAGCTAGACAGCTCTACTGACTGTGGCTGGGTCTTCCCACCTGTCTTGGGGTTGGTTGCCTGTTGGCAGATCTAGGCTGGCCTTGGGTCCATTCCATGTGCCTCTCACAGACTGGATGGGACATGTTATCATGGTAATGGCAGAGGCACCAGAGATCGAGTGGAAACACACAAAGCCTCCTGAGGTCTGGGCATTGAACTAATATATGTCACTTATCCAAAGGAGATCCCAGGCTGAGCTCAGAATCAGAGTGGGGGACACTACATGACAAAGGGCCTGAACAGAGTAAGGATGAAAAATGAGCGTCATGACTACAACCCATGCTCACAGAAGAGGAATAAGGCTGGTGATTTTTGTCATGACCTTCTTTCTCCTGTCCACCAGAGACACAAACTCCAATTTAGTCTGTTTGAGGCTAAAACCTATAGTCTCATATCAAGAGAGTGAGCTCAAGTTCATCATGCTATATGGCTCGGAGACTGCCCTGCAGTCCAGAAAGGAAGAGTGTCCTTGAAAAATATGGAAAAGCACCTTGTCCTGCTCTCATGTGGTTTGCTGATTGTTTTCCTTTGTATGGACTTTATCCTCAGCTTCCTGCCAGTCACTCAGCCAATATGAAGTATATCCCATATACTAGTCTTTGGGAGCCTGATCCAGTATGTGGTGAGCCCCACATGGCCTAATATTAGGATAAGCATGCAAGACAAATGAATTTACAATCAGAGAATTGTTTTGAAGAAGAGAAAATTGTGTTGAGATCCCGGCAGAATTATACCTAAGTCATCTTGGGAACATCAATATAGAACTTCATAGAAAGAAAGCTTTTGAATCAGAACTTCAAAAACAAATTGGAGCTTTGTAGATGAAGAAGCAGAAAGATTTTCGATGGAGGAAAGACACTGTGCATGGGCAAAAACGAGGAGGTGTTAGAGACCAGGGCATGTGAGGGGAGAGCACCAGTTCAGTGTTGTTGGAGCAGGAAGGGAGGGGGCAGCAGGAGGGAGGAAGTAGGACAGGAGACAGAGGGAGGTGAAGCAAAGAATCTAGATTCTTCTTTATCATGGCTTATCTGATGAGCAGCCTGGGAATGTTGAACTAGAAAGGGCCACACCATCCACTTCTGGTTTTCAGGAAGAGTTCCCAGGGGCCACTAGAGTGTGCAGGAAAGAGATGAGAAGGGGCTGAACCAGAGCCGTGACAGAGAATGAACTTGGGAGATATTTTGGAGATTTAATGGAACCTGATATTTTACTGCATATGGGGAAGGAGGGTTGTGGAAGAGGGAAGCCTCAAGGGTGTCTTCAGAAGCCAGGTGGATGGTGGAACCGTCTTGCCAGGTGGAAATAAAAAGCATGAATGAATCATCTGATGGAGACCCTGTGACTTCTGATTTGGACAAGTTCAGTCTGACCTTCCTGGAAAGCCCTTAAGTGGATATAGAGCATCCAGGCAGCAACAGGTGCTTCTGAGTTTAGATGGAAACATGACCTCCCAAAGGACGTTCTCACCCTAACCCTTGGAATGAGCAGATGGTGCCTTCATTTTGGTAAAAGGTCTTCCTCAATGTGATGAAGGATCTGGAGATGAGATTTATCCTGAAAGAGGGAGCCTGACCCTGCTAACACCTTGACTTCTGCCCAGAGATACTGATTTTGGATTTCTGGCATCCAGAACTCTGGAAGAATACATTTCTGTTGTTTTAAGCCACCACGTGAGTGGGCATTTGTCACAGCAGCCACAGGAAACTAACACAGTTACAAAGAAGACCAAAGGGCTGGAGGCAAAGGAAGGAAACAGGTCAGGAAGTAAGGACACCCTCACACTTCAGCAGTCCATGAACGCGTTGTCTGCTCACCATCTCGGTCTTCTTACTGTCTTGAGGCTGCTTCTTATCCTTTAGATCTCAGTTTACACGTCCAATGGGCTTCCCTGGTGGCTCAGATAGTAAAGAGTCCGCCTGCAATGCTGGAGACCTGGGTTCGACTCCTGGGTCAGGAAGATTCCCCCGGAGAAGGAAATTGCAGCCCACTCCAGTATTCTTGCCTGGAGAATCCCATGGATAGAGGAGCCTGGTGGGCTACCAGTCCACGGGGTCACAAACAGTCGGACACAGCTGAGACACTAACACCTTCTCTTTCGCTTTACATACACGATAGGACACTGACTGCTCAGACTGGAGCAGCTCCCAGGCCCTTGTTTTCTACACACCATCTAGCAGATCTTAGTATTTCTTCTTCTCTTACTGACTTTACTTGGAAGGGCAAGTTAGTCTCATTCGCTGCTGAATCTTCAACATCCAGTTCGTTAATGTGCACCAGGTGATAGGTATAAAACATAAATTTTTAAATGAATGAATGCATAAATAAGTGAACAATGTGCTTTGTTCATACCTCTGCTTTAGCAACTTCGTACTGCAAGGTAGTTAGGAGTGTATGTGGGGGGTTGTGAGTGTGTGCATGCACACCCACCTGCCCTGATCACTTGTGAGCCTCTTAGAGGGAGGACTACCTCTGTCTGGTTTTCTGGTGCCGCTGGGTACCTCATGTGACTGCAACTCCTCATTCTCCACTCAACTTCAGTTGAATGAATGTTTTAACTTGAACCTTTAATTTTTCTTCTTCTTAAAGGTGAGGGCTTAAATTAATTTGTCAGTCTTTTCTGAAATCAGCCATAATATTAAAATACTAAACAAAATAACTGTTTTGTAATATTCTGAAATGAAATTACTCTTATAATTAGACATTTTTGGGGAGATCTTAATTGAGTTAATGCATGAAACTCTCCTCCTTTAAAAAGTTAGGATAATGCAGTTAGAGTTGAATTCCCTTGGATCAATGTCCCAGCCTGGTTCTCCCTCTCAATTCCCAGAAATGGCCATTGTTAAAACGTTAGTAGGCATCCATCCAGACTTCTTTTTATGCTTTTATATGAAGTCCACATGTTCATCGGAAAAAATTCTACCATTTCGTGGCAGTGTTTTTTTTTTTTACATAAATGGCACCTTTTGGGTTTACGAAGTTCTGAAATTTGCTTCTTCACTCAGCTCTTTGAGATCTAATAATGTCGATAAGCTTAGGTCTGGGATGCCCCTGTTATCTTCTGGATAGGATTTCACTCTATGAAATGTGCCACACTTGTCCTCAGATGGACACAAATTGTTTCCACTATTTCATATAACAAACCGTGCTGCAGTAGGTATTCTCGTGCACATCGCCTTGGGCCCCTTGCGAGCATTTCCACAGGCTGTGTTCCCAGAACTGCTCTTGCTGGCTTGGAAATATACCAAGTGTGGCCACAACGGTGGCCTTCCTCCCGAGCCTCTCCTAGTTCTCCAGGACTTAGTATTGTCAGCACGTTTAACTTTTGCCAGTATGATAGCTGTGAAAGGAGATATCATTGTTTAAACTTCATTTCTCTGACTGTTACTGAGGTTGGACACGTTTTATGTGTTTACTGGTTATTTGCATCTCCTGTCCATTCATTTTCTTTGCCTGTTGGTTTTTTCCTCTTCCCCTAGACTTCAGTTCTTGATCTATTATGTGTGTCACAAATATTTTCTCTGTGTATCTACTTATTTAAGAAAAACTTTAGGGTTCTTTTGATAAAACTTTTAAATTGTGATGGGGTCAAGTATGTCAATATTTTTCTTTTATGACTTCTGCCTTCTACATTTAAAGGGAAAGATTTGTCCACCCCTAAAATAATAGAGAGATTCTATTTTCTTCTCATAACTTAAAAGTATTAAAAAACTTTAAGCTGTTAATGTATCTTTGAATGATCTTTGTGTGTTATATGAAATAGGGACCCAAATTAATTCTTTTCCCATTTGATTAGCACTGTTTATTGTATTGTTTATTCTTCTGCACGAATGCTACCTTTACTGCATATGAATGTTTAGGCTCTTTTTTGGATTCCATTCTGTTCTGTTCCTGCTCCTGATAACCTGCAGTTTTAATAACTATGGCTTTATAATATGTCTTAATATTCGGTAGAAAATTTGGACTCTTTGTTCTTATTCCTTAAAATTTTGTTGACTAACTCTCTTCCATTACTCTTTTAGGATCACTTAATTTCATTTCACAAAAAAGAAAAATCTTGTAGGATTTTTTATTATTTTTTTTTAGTTAAAAAACCACTAAATCGTATACTGTTACTTTTCCCCAAAGCCTTCAAAATGTATTATTTAGCTTTCCCTATGTATTTTCCCTGTTAGATAAAGGACTTCCCTGAGCGCTCAGTTGTTACAGAATCCACCTACAATTCAGGAGACCCTGATTTGATTCCTGGGTCGGGAAGATCCACTGGAGAAGGGATAGGCTATGCACTCCAGTATTCTTGGGCTTTCCTTGGGGCTCAGCTTGTAAAGACTCCACCTGCAATGCAGGAGGCCTGGGTTCAATCCCTGGCTTGGGAAGATACCGTGGAGAAAGGAAAGGCTACCCACTCCAGTATTCTGGCCTGGAGAAGTCTATGGACTGTATAATCCATGGGGTCACAAAGAGTCGGACACGATGAAGCTACTTTCACGCATTTTTCCTGTTAGATAAAGAGCAGAGCAGAACCAGGTCTGGTGGGACCTCAGGTTTATACAATTTGGGAAGTTTCTTTAAGAAAAAGAATACAAAATTAGGAATGCAATAGTGGGTGCTGTCCCTTGGGATGATAATGTGATGTTTTATTCATATCATAGTAACCCCTCCTCAGATAGCCCCTTATCAGTCTCACTCAGAGAGAAAGTGCCAGCAAACAGTGCCTTCCCTCCCACTAGAATAAAGCCCTGGTTCGTGACTTCCAAGCTACTTAGGTGATGTAAGCAAATAGAATAACAATTAAATTGCAGCCTCAGTCGTGTCTCTAGCTGCGTGTCATATAAAACCACTGCCTGACTTTCCCCGGGACAGCACCTCACGTCTGAGGATCTCAGGGCACATTAAGAACATTAACTAATTAAACCCCACAAAACCCCAGAGACACAGGAAGGAGAGATGTGGCCTCACCTCGCCCAGTTCTGAAATGCAGCCACCTCTGGGGACGAGCAGGCAGCTGCTTCAGAATAAGCGGCAGCACCCATGACACTTTAGCCCAGACAATTAGTCGTTGTCATTGGTAATTGTCTTGTGAGCATTAGCCTGTCAGACAGTGAGAGCTCCAGGATTAATTGTTGACTGCAAATCTAATCCAGTCTCTGAAATTTCTGGCTTTTTAGTAATTTTGTCCTAATTAAAATGGGCTTCCCTGGTGGCTCAGGTAGTAAAGAGTCCTCCTGCAATGCAGGAGATCCGGGTTTGATTCGTGGGTGGGGAAGATACCCTGGAGAAGGGAATAGCAGCCCACTCCAGTATTTTTGCCTGGAGAATCCCATGACAGGGGAGCTTGGTGGGCTATAGTCCATGGGGTTGCAAAGAGTCAGACACAACTGAGTGACTAAACAACAACAACCAGTGTGTGTGTGTGTGTGTGTGTGTGTGTGTGTGTGAAAGTGAAAGTTGCTCAGTCATGTCTGATTCTTTGCAACCCCATGGACTGTATAGTCCATGGAATTCTCTAGGGAAGAATACTGGAGTGGGTAGCCCCAGCCGCTACTTTTAAGGGGTGTGTTGGCTGGGCAGCAGGTGAGGGAAATCTCTGGGCTCCGGAAAAGCTTTAGTACTCATTTACGTGCTTGTTACATGGGAGCCGATACACATAGAGATTCACGTGCACTCTACTGCACACAAGCTGTATCACTACAGCAAGCTAAATTCACCTAAATAGCCCTCTCCTCTTGCCAGCCTGAGAACGCTGGAAACACTGTGCAGACACCTGGAAAGTTCTGCAGGGAGCAGGATGTTTCCGGGTGCTAGGAGCACACTAGGGTTCATTGTCCCCGAAGCATCTTTCTTCAGAGCAGGGATTCTGAGTCCCTTGTCCTCTCTCGTGTCACTTGCTCTCCACGTAGAAGAGCTTCTTGCTCTGCCGGGGTGACATTCTCTCATGGTAACTTCAACATCACGTACTTCATCTCTCCCCTTCCACCTCTCTGGGCATCTGGCTTTTCTCTTACTTGGAATTTCATTCTATTTCATTCGTCTGTGTCTTTGCCCGAAGCAGTGTATAGGGTGTGAGCCAGTGCATATGCGGGGTCTAGAGGTAATCTGCAGGACCCGTTGACTCTGGCTGAGTGTGAAGGGGAGCACAGAGAGTATCACAGCCTCTGGCCCCATCCTGTCTGCTGTGATGCTTAGAAACGGTAAGATGGGGCAGCCCAGTGTCTGGGGCCTCCTGCAGGCCTAGGATCCCTCCTGTGTCTGTGTGGACAGTTCTTGGGAGAGGCAGCCCCCAGGCAGAGCATCCTAGGGCTGGAAGGAGCTGAGGCCCAGAGGCTGCAAGCAGGGGTCAGGGCTGAGGTGCCTCCATGGAGCAGACACAGAGGGAGCAAGAGAGGATGGGGTGTGGGGGCGGGGGGGAGGGGGAGAGACGTTGGAAGAGGAGAGATGCAGGGGGTGAAGGGCTGGGGTTGGGGACAGAAAGACAGGAAGAGAGACAGGAATAAAGAAAAGAGCAGAAGGAAGAAGAAGGAAAGGAGGGGGAATAGCTTTTTAGACACATGGGAAAACTTCTCTTTATTTCTTGGTGAACACTACAAACACGTGAACACTGCATACATGAACACCACCCTGATTATTGACTTTCCACAACATATTAAAGTGATAACGTAAGCTCAGTTCTAGTTCTTGCTTAGAAAGTATAAACGTGAGTGTCCTGGCTGCTTTCAGATGCCTGTTCACAGTATTTCCATGTAGAGAGAAAGCAGCCCTGGGCTCATTTGTGTCCTGAGAGCACGGGCACAGCTGACTGCGGTCTAATTCCCCACTCCGTCTTAAAATCATTTGAAAGCCTGCCATCCAAGAGGGTGATAACCTCAAAGGGGCTCCCATGAAAGAGTCACGGAGTTCAGTCACTGGCAGCCCATCAGGCCCACCCTGGCCTCAGTTTATCCCCGCAGCTCCTGCAGGGCTGGGTACCACTGGACCCCATCGTGTGAATGTGGCACGGAGAACTCAGAGTCCAGCTGGGCTGCACAGACCCTGTTCTCCCCCACCCTTCTCGCAGTGCTGCCCCAGCAATAGGAGCTTCAGATGTGCTGCAGTTTAGAAACACACGACCACGCTGCCACCAGTGTCTTCTGCTCTGTGGACATCGATCATATCTTTTCTGTCCTTCTGTTACTTTTTCTCCTAAAGACTCCAAGCTCGAGAACAGCGGCGAGGAATCCCAGAAAATAGTCAAGGAGCCGCAGGAAGCTGTGTCACTGGAGACCAGGGAGAGCATCCAGGTAAAGGAGATGATCCGCCCATCCGGAGCCCGAGGAGGGCCTGGGGCTGCTGCACCGTCAGGTCAGGCATGCTCCTGGTGCTGGAGTGACTCCTGAGCGGGGAAAGGCCTCCCTGGGGAGGCCTGCTGGGGACCAAGGCAAGGGCGAAACAGTCTGCGTGTTCATAAGACATCAGAACATTGCAACATCTTTAAGAGTTCAGCTCACGGTGGAATCCCATCCTTTCTCCCCCTGCCTCCTCACTCTTCTCTGGTTTCAGGATGCTGATGTGCATAAAGCCAGTAGAAAATGCATCTTGTCCACAGACTCCAGTGAGGCAGCATCTTCTCCCTGCCTGACTGGGCCCCTCAGGCTGTAGGAGCACCCGCCGCAGCTCCCTGGCCTGCCTTCAGCAGGATCCCTCTCCACCTCACCCCCACCTCCGGCTCTACGAGTGCTGCTGCCCTGACCATTTGTTCAGTCGCCAAGTCCTGTCTGACTCCTTGTGACCCCATGGACTGCAGCATGCCAGGCTTCCCTGTCTCTCACCATCTCCTGGAGTTAGCCCAAGTTCATGTTCGTTGCATCAGTGATGCCGTCCAACCATTTCATCCTCTGTCGCCCTCTTCTCCTTCTGCCTCTTCCCAGCATTGGGGTCTTTTCCAATGAGTCGGCTCTTTGCATCAGGTGGTCAAAGTTTTGGAGCTTCGGTTTCCACATCAATCCTTCCAATGAGTATTCAGGCTTGATTTCCTTTAAGATTGACTGGCTTGATCTCCTCGCAGTCCAAGGGACTCTCAAGAGTCTACAGGGGAGCAAACCCCACACTGAAGGAGGCACAATCAGCCATGTCATACAGGACATAGGATTTGGGGATGGGCCAGGGATCCAGCCATCATTCTAGCTCTGCCACCCTCTGACCACTGATGATTCCTAGAAATAGAAACACCCATATAGACTGGGCTCTGGGTCCTCACCTGCTCCTGCAGGACCTCGGGGCAAGTCCCTATGTCCTCTATAACAAGCCTCACCAAAGAGGTGGGGAGCATGAACAGGCTTACCTCTGGCTACCATGAGCAGCCCAGCCCTGCCTCAGCACTGCGTGTGGCCAGGGTCCCAGCACGTGTTTCATGGCCCGGGCCCTTTCTGGTCCTTCTGACTCTTCCGTCTGTGTGAGACCAGGATGGGGGCTAGTGCAGTGTCATTGCTTCCTGGACTCCAGCCCTCAACTCCCCCCTCCTTTTTTTTTCTCCTTTCCAATCTTGGACAAAATAAGATTCCCCCTGCCCATCAGCTCATGTGAAGAAGATCTTGGAAAGAAAAGGAGGTAGGGAGGACCTTTATCTCAGCACTAGGCCACCTGGCTCACCCTGCCTTCATGGTCTTTATGAAAAGTGCCTTCCTGTACCGCAGACCACAATAGGACCCAACCTGTAGCTGGGTAGTGTTGTGTTTTGAAGACTGATTTTGTCTCTGCACAGAGGTTGGACACACATAATTGCTGAACTCTCTGTTAGGGACTGAGGGTGCTCATGGGGCTAAAACACAGCCTCAGCCTTCAGGAGATGGTACTCCATGGGAAGAAGAAAGCCTGCTAGTTCAGGACGTGGAAATGAGGGTGAAAAACCACCCAGGAGAGGGACCCTGAGGGACCCCTGAAGCTTTTAAAGAAGGTTGTATGGCATGGACTAGAGTGTGGGAGAGGAAGCTGATGAATGGAAGTGATAAAAAGAACTTAGTAAGAGGTCTTTCTGCTTCTGGCAAAGATGGAGCTAGAGACTAGATTTACTTCCCTGCCTGAAAAAACATTGCCAAAGTATATGAAGGAAGTTTTAAGACTCTGCTCATCAGGTAACAAATGAGAGTGACGCTTAAGATGTGGGAAACAACTCTGTTGAGCCCTCTGACTGTGCTGGCCTCCTGCCTTGAGAGAGTTCCTGGCCATAGCACAGGGCAGGAGGAATGTATGTGTGCATGCGTGCTGAGTCGCTTCAGTCGTGTCCAACTCTTTGTGACCCTATGGACTGCAGCCTGCCAGGCTTCTCGAAATTAAAAAAAAGGAAAGAAAGAAAGTTACAAATCAAATTCAGAAAGTTATATCTAATAAGCCTACAAAGAGGTGAAGTGGAATTATAAAAATATACAATTAATCCAAGAGACAGCAAAGAAATTTTTTTCCCCTCTTAGTGTGGCAGTTTATTTTTTTAATATAAATTTATTTATTTTAATTGGAGGTTAATTACTTTACAATATTATATTGGTTTTGCCATACATCAACATGAATCCGCCACAGGTATACATGATGCTGGATGCTTGGGGCTGGTGCACTGAGAAATTTTTTTAAGAAAAGAAAAAGGGAATAAAGAACAGCTATGACAAATAGAAAACAAACAGCAAGATGATGGACTTAATCCTACACATATTAATAATTGCATTAAATGTAAATGGTCTTTTTGTTGTTGTACATATCCCAATTAAAGAACACGTAAAGCAGATATAGATTCAGTTAAAAAGCAAGACAGTTATATGTGGGTCACAAAAATGCACTTTGAGTAGACAGAATAGGTTCAAATGAAAAGCATTCATGTAGACACACCATGGTAACACTGATCAAAAGAAAACTAGAGTAGCTTCATTCATGTCAGACAAAGTGGATTTCAGAGGTGGGAATGTTACCAGGAACAACGAAAGTCAAGAGGACATAACAGTCTTAAGTATTTATGTACCTAATCATAGAACTTCACAAAACATGAAACAAAAACTGATAGAACTGCAAAGACAAATGAATAAATAAGCAACTATATTTGACAACTTCAGTATCCCTCCCTTGATCACAGATAGAATAAGTAGACAGAAAATTAATAGGAGTGTGGAAGATTTTAAGAACACTAATGACAATTAGACCTAATTTGCACTTAATAGAACACTCTACTGGAGAAGGCAATGGCACCCCACTCCAGTACTCTTGCCTGGAAAATCCCATGGACGAAGGAGCCTGGAAGGCTGAAGTCCATGGGGTCGCGAATAGTCGGACACGACTGAACGACTTCACTTTCACTTTTCACTTTCATGAATTGGAGAAGGAAATGGCAACCCACTCCAGTGTTCTTGCCTGGAGAATCCCAGGGACAGGGGAGCCTGGTGGGCTGCCGTCTATGGGGTCGCACAGAGTCGGACACAACTGAAGCGACTTAGCAGCAGCAGAACACTCTACCCAATTTGACCCAATTTGCACTTAATAGAGCACACGACCCAGTAGATACATCTTCCCACATCCATGTGGAATATTTACCTAGTTAGATCATATTCCAAGCTAGAAAATAAGTCTCAAGATATTTAAAGGATTCAAGTCGTCTAAAGTATGATCTTTCTCAACAGACAACGTTACAGGAAAATAAAACTTCAGATCAATAGCTCTCATGAACATTGATGGAAAAATTCAAATAGAAATCTTGTATTGAATTTGTGTATTAAAAGGACAATACATCATGACCAAGTAGGGTTTATTCTGGGTTACAAGGTTAGAAATACAATTATAAGAAGATCAATGAAAGTAGTTCACCATATTAACATTCTAACAAGGATTACCTGTATGATTATCTCTTAAATATTGGAAAAGTATTTGAAAAGTCACATTCATTCCTCAGAAAACTCTCAGAAAACTAGGAATAGAAGTTCTTCAATTTGATAGAGGTTATTTTTGAAAAGCATGTGGCTAGCATCCTCCTTAATGGTAAAAGACTGAACGCTTTTCCACCAAGGTCAGAAACAAGAATATCTGTTCATAATTCATAATTATTCTGGAGGTTCAAGCTGGTGAAAAAGACAAGAAAATACTTTAAAAAGCATCTAGATTGGAAAGGAAGGATTAAAACTATCTTCAATTTGCGGATAACATAGTCATCTAGCGGAGAAGGCAATGGCACCCCACTCCAGTACTCTTGCCTGGAAAATCCCAGGGACGGGGGAGCCTGGTGGGCTGCCGTCTATGGGGTTGCACAGAGTCAGACATGACTGAAGCGACTTAGCAGCAGCAGCATAGTCATCTAGAATCTATAAAACAGCCATAGAACTAATAAGTAATTTAATAAACTGCTAAATATATACAAAATTAATAGGCAAAGTTCAATTTTATCTATGCACAAGAGTAATGAACAATGAGAAATTTAAATAAATACTATTTACAATATAGCATGCTCAGTCACCTCTGACTCTTTGCAGCCCCATGGACTGTACCCCGCCAAGCTCCTCTGCCCATGGAGTTTTCTAGTCAAGAATACTGGAGTGGGTTGTTATTTCCTTCTCCAGGAGATCTTCCTGACCCAGGGACTGAACCTGTGTCTCTTGGGTCTCCTGCGTCGGCAGGCAGATTCATTACCACTGCACTACCTGGAAGCCCACCATTTACAGTAGATACATAAATCTGACAAAAGATGTTCAAAACCTGTATACTAAAAACTACAAAACATTTCTGAGAGAAATGAAGTAAGACCTAAATAGGTGGAGAAATATCCCGATACATAATTTTGAGGACTCGGTATTTTCAAGATGTCAGTTGATCAATGAAATCTCAGCCAAAACTAATTTTTGTCGCTGTTGTTCAGTCACTAAGTTGTGTTTGACTCTTTGTGACCCCATGTACTGTAGCACACCAGGCTTCCCTGTCCTTCACTATCTCCTGGGGTTTGTTCAAATTCATGTCCATTGAGTCGGTGATGCCACCCAACCATCTCATCCTCTATTGTCCCTTTCTCCTCTTGCCCTCAATCTTTCCCAGCCTCAGGGTCTTTTCCAATGAGCTGGCAGTTTGCATCAGGTGGCCAAAGTATTGGTGCTTCAGCATCAGTCCTTCTAGTGAATATTCAGGGTTGATTTCCTTTAGGATTGACTAGTTTGATCTCCCTTGGACTCTCAAGAGTCTTCTTCAGCACAATTCGAAAGCATCAGTTCTTTAGCACTCAGCCTTCTTTATGGTCCAACTCTTACATCCATACATGACTGTTGGAAAAACCATAGCTTTGACTGTATGGATCTTTGTAGGTAAAGTGATGTCTCTGCTTTTTTAATATGCTATCTAGGTTTGTCATAGCTTTCCTTCAAAGGAGCAAGCATCTTTTAATTTCATGGTTGCAGTCAATGCCCTCAGTGATTTTGGAGCCCAAGTGAAATGAAAACTGATTTCAAAATTCAGATGAAATTGAGAAGGACCTAGCACAGCCAAAGGAACTATGGAAAGGGAACAAGCTGTAGGACTAATGCCGCTGATTTCAAGATTTATTATAAGGTTCTTGTAACTGAGTTGGTGTGGTAATGATGTCAAGGTTAATAATAGATGAATCAAACAGAATAGATAATCCAGAAGTAGACTCAGCATACAATCTACACCGACAAAGCAGATCATTGTTTTCCTATGGTTGGCAGAGTGGCCCCGGGTTGGGGGGAGAGGCATGTAGAAACACATCACTTTTTATTGTGACGATATTTTTATGGGCACTATATAGGCTTCCCCAGTGGCTCAGTGGGTGAAGAAATCCGCCTGCAATGCAGGATACACAGGAAACACAGGTTCAATCCCTGCCTTGGGAAAATCCCCTGGAGGAGGAAATGGCAACCCATTCCAGTATTCTTGCCTGAAACATCCCATGGACAGAGGAGCCTGGCAGGCTACAGTCCATAGTGTTGCAAAGTCAGATACGACTGAAGTGACTGAGCATGCAGAGCAGTTAAAAACCCTAGTGCAGCTTTCAAAATACATAGAAAAATGAGAGTGAAGGAAGGATAAATATTAATAGCATCTGCAGAGAGTTGGGAGGTAACTGAGCATCTCTTCATCCACGTGTCCTGACTATATCCTCAATCAGACGAGGCAGGTGGTGCTCCTAGCCGCTTTGTGTGATAGAGGAAACTCGCTCACTTTGTGAAAGTCACACGGCTGGTAAGCAGCGAGGCCAGGATTTGACCAGAACTTGGGCTCTGAACCACTGCAGGTATTGATTAATTCTCACGTCTTGTCACTGTCATTTGCAGAGAAAAGGCACAGAAGCTGCAGTGGAGGAAGCTTTGTCACCAGTCACAAGTGAGAACACTGGTGAAGTGGAGGTAAGGCTTTCGAGGCCACTGGAGTGGTTGGTTCTCCCCCCCACGCCCATGCAGCTCACTCTTCTCCACCTGCACCCTTATGCCCTGTCTTCCCCAGGCCTCCCGCCTCCCTCTCCCAGTTCAGAGCTGCCTCCTTAGGACCTGCTCTGCAGGTCGCCCTTGATAACCCTTATTCCACTGAGATTAGGCCTTTTATTCTGTCTCCCTCGCACAGCTCGGTCCTAGAAGTTACACTTTCTACTTTGATAATTTGCAACCATTTCAGTAGATAGAATCTTTCTCCTCTTCCCATTGTCTAGAGAAGAGGCTCCTGATTTTCTTTATAGGTTTTTAGTGCTAATAATGATTTTAACTTTTATTATACTATGCACACCAAGGGGCTTCCCTGGTAGCTCAGATGTTAAAAGAATCTGCCTGCCACGCAGGAGACCCAGGTTTGGTCCCTGGGTTGGGAAGATCCTCTGGAGAAGGGAATGGAGAATTCCTGAAGAATTCCATGGATCCAGGCGGACTACAGTCCATGGGGTCGTGAAGAGTTGGACATGACATAGTAACTGACTCTTATACTTTCAACGTTCCCTCAGTGATGCAGTTAAAACATGGAGCCTGTATCAAAGGCCAACCGAGACCATTCATTTTCTGACCTACCCAGGAAAACTGGTTCCCAGCCTTACGAGTTTTGAAATCTCATTAAGAACATCTCCTTAAAGCCAGGCCTGGCTCGGGATGGTTTGTCTCAGGTGAGGCAGTCACATCTGTCCCGAACAGTGTTATGTAGAGATGAGGCAACCACTAGCCCATTAAGTTGCAGAGAATGAATGGGTTTCCCAGTTGGGTTTGTCCTCTCTCCTTGTTGCAGGACTCAGAAAAACTCAGTCAAGTGAGCAGTATGGTTTACATGGGTTACTACATCAGCCATAGAAGCTCATTGTCCCTCTCTCTGCCTGAGGACGCCAGCAGTTTCCGCCCCATCTACAAGGGCGCCTCCGCTGCCTTCTGCATCCAGCTGTTTTTTATTGACGAGAAGTATGAAGCAAGGCAAGTCCCGATCCCCAGCTTCTCTGCTGTGGAAAGAGCTTCTCCTGGCCTTGCTGGCCCGATACTTTCATCTCACAGAGTCAGGGGTTTCCAAGCCTGGCTTCCCATCCTCATTTCTGGGGAGTTTTTTTTAAAACTACAGATTCCTAGGCCCCATTTCCAGACTCCAGCCCATGAAATTCCAGGCTGCCCAGGGTCTGTGAGATCATACCTTCCCAAGCCACGTGCTGCTCCACATTCTCTAGAGTTTGCATTCCAGGGAGACTTTGGGTTTAGTTGGTCTAGAATCTTTTAGTTGCAAGTGACAGAAAATCCAACTGAAACTGGCTCTGGAAACATGAACAAAAACTGCCACATAGAAGAAAGCGTAATCCACTGGAGGGACTGATTTTCGGTGTGGCTTGACCTGAGATTTGGATAACCCAATCACAGACCAAGCTTCTCTCTACCCTTCAGCTCTGCTGGTCCCATCTTCAGAGGAGTGTCCCCACCTGGGGCCACAAGAAGTGGCCTCAGCGTTGCACTGCAGCCAGTGAGGAGGACAATGAGGTTTGGGCCCCCTCTCGAAGCTCCATTGGGCCTGGTTGGACTGTGTGCTCTTTCCTAAGCTGATGGCTGGGGCCAGTATATGAGGACAGCTTTGTCACTTTCCTCATGCTCCCCACTGACTCGGGGCTGGAGTCTCAATCTGAGACAGGGTTAATGCGACACCAAACAACAATCCAGGCTGGCTGCTGGAAGGAGGAGGCCTGGTGCTGGGCAGACACTCCCGTGTCCACTGCTTGCTGCCCCCTGAAGTCTGGATGTGGACCCCTGCCTTCCATACCTGAGAGTCCATACCCTCTTTGGGGTGCCCACCCACTCCACATTCTGTCCACAGAACAGTGCTGAAGAAGGAAGGATTGGCACATTTTCATAGACTGGAAGGTTCTGGAGTATCTTTGAGATGACCAAGAGTGCCACTGGCTACTCCCTTCTTAGAGGGTGTGTTTAATTACATCCCATTCTCCCAGCCTTGCTTAGAACCATGCTTTAACTTGGACTTTTTTTCCTCTTGAGTTTTCAATTTCTTTGAAATTGCAGTTCAACTGAAAGATTAAAAGGGGAAACCTTTTTATTCTAATTATATTACAGACATCTAAAAAGCCTGTAAAAAACCCTCCTAGATCTGTTGTGTATATTTATTTTCCCTTGCTCATGATAAGATAAGAAAAGTGCTTTTTGAATTTTCAAACAGAAATTCGATGACCCATTATGGTTCGCCTGCAAATAGGCATCTGCCGCTGGTCAGAAAATCTTTTGCATATAAAAAAGAAGATCAGAGTAGCTTAGAATATACCCGTGTCTCCCCACAGCTCCTCCAGAAAGGAAGGGAGGGATCCTGTTCACAAAAGGACTGTCTTGCTTTTTGAATGTGTAGAGACTATTAATTGCGATAATAGTATCTTGAACATATGCAAATGCTTTATTACTGATTTGAAGCTTCTGACTTCTGCAGTTGATTACTGTTCAGCTCGACACACATTCTGAGTAGTGATTGGCTAATCCTTGCCTAAGGGGGTGAGAGCCATGCATCTCTTGGAAGGTACACGGGTGCTGCATTTGCTTGGAGGTCAGTGACAGTTCTTATTGTCTGTTTACAGGTCACTGGACTTTATGAATTTTGTTTTCCATCTTTTCCGTGTAAGTACATGTTGAATTTTGAGTAATATAATTGGTTTTATGAGCTAGAAAAGTTATACAGAAGTAAGATACCATACTCATTATCCAAACATATCTGGTATGAATATTGAGGTGGGACCACTTCTCTGTTCTGAAAAAAAAAAAGTTGAATAATACATCATGAACTCTTCAAAGTAGGAAAATTGTCATTCTCAATAATTTTTCAGTCATGCTGTTTTAATATTCTTTCAATGCATAACTTCTTTTAGAGAGTATTTCGCTAGTGTTTTATTATCAATAGAATCAAATCATGGACAGAATGCTGGTGGCATCTGAAAATGTCAGGAGTTACAGTGAAGTTAGTCTTTTGTATGTCTTTATAGTTTGGGTTGGCTCAAAGATTTCTGACACCAGTATACTGTGTTTCTGAGGGTAAGAAGGTGGGAACTTGAGGTTGGTCTTCTGGTTGGCATCACCTGTCACGTGGGAGCCACTTGACCCTCTACTGTTGGTTGGTGATGACCCCAAGCAGACACCCAAGTGCAAACAAGATTCCCTGTCTCAGGGTGTCTGGGCTGCCACTTCCATTCTTGTTTCACGGTCATCAAGGGATAGAAATTCTGACCAACCTCTTGTTACCTTAATGGAGGGAAGAAAGTAAGGAAGGAAGACAATTTAGGTTCCTCCACTGGATTTTTATGGCTTTTTTCATGGTTGGCCTATCAGTTAAGTCAGGTCAACAACCACACTTCTTCAGCCAGCTAATATAGGCAAGATGTCTGTTGTTTTATTTTTCCTTGATGCTCTTTATACTGAGGCTAAAAAACCAAGGAGGCTTTAATTCTGTTGCATGAAAGCTATGTGATCATAGATTATATCTCCTCATTTTGTTAAGATCATGAAGCCTTGGTGCTGATGTTCTCCATGATCATTTTTTAAAATTAATTTTAAGGCATTTTGAAACTGGGAAACCTCTGTAGTGACCCTAAGAGAGGATTTGCAAAGCTGGCTTCCCTCAGAGATGCCCCAAAGTAAATTCACTAAGTTCACTTCATTGCTGTTTTAAAGTCCATGCAAAGACAGGTCTTTAGTATTATGAAAAAATGGCTTTAAAACCATAGAAGACATGTTTACTTTTTATTTATATATTTTTTGGCTCTTCCAGGCAGCATGTGGGATCTTAGTTCCCTCGCCAGGGATCAAACCCTCACCCACTACAGTGGACCCCTATGGGATCTTGACCATTGGATAGCCAGGGAAGTCCTACATGTTTACTTTTTAATTATTTCAGGATCTGGGAGACAGGAGCAAAATATCATCATTACTTCATCCTTAATCCTTCCCATCCACGATGAAGCGACTCATTAATGTCTCCTCCTCCCAGAGGAAGCCCCCGGGATGTGGCACTCAGTCCTTTTTTTCAGCTAGAGTATTTCGACAACTTGACTCACAAGTTCCCCAGAAGGAGCTGTTATTTTGCTAGAAGGAGGATAAGGTCAGAGAGTGACTCACTCCTTTGAGTTGCACGCGTGTCCCCAGGGTCTTGGATTAGCTCAGGCAATGCCTTCACAGGGTTCAGCAGGAGGCGAGATCCCACAGGGACAAATTAGCTCTGGGAAGAGCAAGCTGCTCTGCAGGCGCCTGGCAGAGGTTCTCGGGGGATATGCGGAGCAGAGACGGTCCACAGCAGCACTGTCCCACAGACACCAAGTTCCAAATGTTCCAGCAGATACATTATTGTTTTTTTTTTTCTTTTTTTAAATTTAAATTTATTTATTTTTAATTGGAGGATAATTGCTTTACCGTATTGTGTTGGTTTCTGCCAAACGTCCACATGAACCAGCAATGGCTATATGTATGCCCCTCCCTTGTGAACCTCCCTCCCCACTCCCACTCCAGCCCCCTGCTCTGTGTTGTCACAGAGCACCGGATTTGAGCTCCCTGAGTCATACAGCAAATTTTCAGTGGCTATCTAATTTTACATACAGTAATGTATATGTTTCAACGGTACTCTCTCAGTTCATCCCACCCTCTCCTTCCCTTGCTGTGTCCACAAGTCTGACCTCTGTGTATAGCAGACACATTATTAAGAAAAAAAAAAGACACAGATGACTTCAACTTTAATAATGTATTTTACTCAATGTACTATGCCCAAAAGTATGAAAAATTATTAAGGAGATCTTGAACATCCCTTTTCTCAGTTTTTAAAATCTGGTGTGTATTTTACACTTGGGGTACATTGCAGTACAAGTGCTAAACTGTCATCTGAAATCCTTGATCTCCTTTTAGGTTTCCTAAAATTTATACTTGTCATCAGAACTCCTTGATATGCTTTTAGATTTCCTAAGATTTATAGTTGAATGAATAGATTCATATACCCAGTTTTTCTAAACAGACATGCAACTTTTCCAAAAACAATTGAGTTTTTATTTTTTTTTCCTTACCATTATGCTTTATTGAAGGGTATAGAATGTCATTCCCTGTGCTATACTGTAAGGCCTTGTTGCTTATCTATTTGATATGTAATAGTTTGTGTCTCGGAAAAGGCAATGGCACCCTACTCCAGTACTCTTGCCTCCCATGGATGGAGGAGCCTGGTGGTCTACAGTCCATGGGGTCATGAAGAGCAGGACACGACTGAGTGACTTCACTTTCACTTTTCACTTTCATGCATTGGAGAAGGAAATGGCAACGCACTCCAGTGTTCTTGCCTGGAGAATCCCAGGGACGGAGGAGCCTGGTGGGCTGCCGTCTATGGGGTCACACAGTCAGACACGACTGAAGCGACTTAGCAGCAGCAGCAGCAGCAGTTTGTGTCTACTGACCCCGAACTCTTACTCCACACCTCCCTCACTCCCCCTCCCCTCTGCAACCATAAGCTTGTTTTCTATGTCTGTGAGTCTGTTTCTTTTTATAAATAAGTTCATTTGTATCATGTTTTTAGATTCCACATCTATGTGATTATATGGTATTTGCCTTTCTCTGTCTGAATTACTTCAGTTAGTATGATAATATCTAGGTCTATCCATGTAGCTGCAAATGGGATTATTTCATTCTTTTTTATGGCTGAGTAATATTCCATCTGTGTGTGTGTGTGTGTGTGTGTATACATATATACACACATCTTCTTTCCCATTCATCTGTCGATGGACATTTAGGTTGCTTCCATGTCCTGGGTGCATGTACCTTTTTGAGGTGTAGTTTTCTCCAGGAATGGGATTTCTGGGTCATACGGTAGTTCTATTTTTATTTTTTTTGAGGAACCTTCATCCTGCTCTCCATAGTGGCTGCCTCAGTGTACATTCCCACCAACAATGTAGGAGGGTTCCCAAGTATCAATTTTGAAATTTAAATTTAGATTAATCAAAATGAAATAAAAGTAACAATTGGGTTCCCCGGTCACACTAGCCAGGTTCCAAACACTCGGTGGCCAGAAGCAGCTCCTGGCCAGCACGTTGGATTGTGCAGATACAGGTCAGGACACGCAAATCTCATTGCCCAGGTTAACCTGCCCTTAGATCTCCTCACCCAAGTAAGATCACATCCTGATAAAATACACAGACATCCATGCCTGTGTAATCACAGGACTTTGGAGCTGAAAAGGCCTGAAGCACCACCCTCTCACCTCATAGAGGCAGGCGCCACGACTGGCGCAGCATCACTTGGTAAACCCAGGCCTTTGCCATGACAGTGCACTGCTTCATTCACTCCTGGATGCAAGTGAATTTGCAAACGCAAACGTCCTTAGTTTAAAACTCTACTTCCAGAAAAAACCTGCTGTGTCAAATGGCTTCCATTGTTCACAATATTCTTTTATGTAGGTTTCAGTCAAACACCAGAAATTTTCTCCATATTCTTACAGTTGTTTATCTCCCTGAATTTTCTGATTATTTTCCAGATGATAGGAACGTTTAACTCGAATACCATCTCCTTCACACATTTCACTCCTCTTTTCTTTGGTGTTTTGCAGCAGGAGTGTGTTTGGTGATTAATGATTTCTGGTTTCCAATCACACCAGGACAAGGACTTCTGCATCGTTTCTGTGCCGCATCTCACCCCTGAGTTTGTCCTCATCCAGAGCTTCGTGAAGGTGGTTCCCTTCAACAACTGCACCCTAGAGCAGGACCTGTACGTCTTCCATCGGGCAGGGTTGCTCAAGTAAGCAGATGCTTGGTGGGCCAAAAGACAGTCCATGAAGTTACAAAAGGAACATGGAAAAGGAACTCCCTGCCATTTTAATTTAATAACTTATTTTTAAAATCGTCTTCTTGACGGAGGGCTTCATCAGGTGATTTTTACCAGTCTATTTAGGGAAAGAGTCATAGTGGCAAATTGCTAGTCCAGTCAGATATTAAAGCATAATCCAACTCTAAAATAATCAAATCAATGTCATTCGACCGTTTCTATGGGTAGAGCAAGCTAACACAAGAAAGAGTCCCACCACAGACCCCGAGAGAGTAAAAATTGAATGTGTGTGTGTTTAAAGGTATATAGATGAATGTATATGATGGCATTTGTGTCACAGTGGTGGGAAAAGAAAGAATTATTCTGTAAGTGATGGGATAAAACAAGAACAGAAATATTCTTCATATTCTCCAGTAAAATAAATTCCCACGTGATTGAAGAGTTCAGTGTAAATATTGCAATAGGTCCAAATTAGAAACTGTGTCTACAGTACTAGGTTCTGGGAAAGATTCTGAGAATACAGCAGTGAGCAACCTATTGATGTGTCCCCTGTCCTTTCAAAGCTCATAAACACTCAAGTAAAAGTAAACCTGCAGCCGTGACGGGGATACGAGCCATGGGTCTGAGGGACCACGGAGACGTGTCACTAGAAAAATCAACCCAGTCAGAGGAAGCCCATGGGGAGTATGAGTGCAGACTAATCCTTACCATGTCTCAGGATGGGGAAGGTCTTTTTAGAACATGCAAGAAAAAAAATCAAGATTTGTTTTTAATCTGATATACATAAGAGACATTCTAGAAAAGTCCACAGGACTTTATTAACCTTATGTGCCTTTGGGAAGCAAGACAGGGATGTGGGGGTGTACATGGCAGTGTATTCTTTGCTTTATATCTGTGGGCTCTGTTTGATTTTTTTCATTAATAAATTATATTTTCTAGAGCAGTTTTAGGCCCATAGCACCGTTTGTACCATCGATGAACCTATAGGGACTCACCATCATCAACCAGAGTCCACAGTTTACATGAAGCCTTGCTCATCAGTTACACCTTCTATCAGTTCAATTCAGTTCAGTCACTCTGTCATGTCTAACTCTTTGTGACCTCATGGACTGCAACACGCCAGGCTTCTCTGTCCATCACCAACTCCCAGAGCTTGCTCAAACTCATGTCCATCAAGTCGGTGATGCCATCCAACCACCTCATCCTCTGTCATCCCCTTCTTCTCCTGTCTTCAGTCTTTCCTGACGTTAGAGTATTTCCCAGGTCCTTCGCATCAGGTGGCCAAATTATTGGAGCTTCAGCTTTAGCATCAGCCCTTCCAATGAATATTCAGGACTGATTTAGGATGGACTGGTTGGATCTCCTTGCAGTCCAAGACTCTCAAGAGTCTTCTCCAACACCACAGTTCAATAGCATCAGTTCTTTGGCACTCAGCTTTCTTTATGGTCCAACTCTCATATCCATACATAACTATTAGAAAAACCGTAGCTTTGACTAGACAGATCTTTGTTGGCAAAGTAATGTCTGCTTTTTAATATGCTATCTAGTTTGGTCATAGCTTTCTTCCCAAGGAGCAAGCGTCTTTTAATTTCATGGCTGCAGCCACCATCTGCGGTGATTTTGGAGTCCAGGAGAATAAAGTCTCACTGTTTCCATTGTTTTCCCATCTATTTGCCATGAAGTGATGGTACCAGATGCCATGATCTTTGTTTTCTGAATGTTGAGTTTTAAGCCAGCTTTTCACTCTCCTCTTTCACTTTCATCAAGAGGCTCTTCAGTTCCTCTTCTATTTCTGCCATAAGGGTGGTGCCATCTGCATATCTAAGGTTATTGATATTTCTCCCAGCAATCTTGATTCCAGCTTGTGCTTCATCCAGCCCAGCATTTCTCATGATGTACTCTGCACATAAGTTAAATAAGCAGGGTGACAATATACAGCCTTGACATACTCCTTTCCCAATTTGGAACCAGTCCATTGTTCCATGTCCAGTTCTAACTGTTTCCTCTTGACCTTCATACAGATTTCTCAGGAGACAGGTAAGGTGGTCTGGTATTCCCATCTTTTTAATAATTTTTCAGTTTATTGTGATCCACACAGTGAAAGACTTTAGCATAGTCAATGAAGCAGAAGTATATATTTTCTGAAATTCTCTTGCTTTTTCTTTGATCCAACGGATGTTGGGAATCTGATCTCTGGTTCCTCTGCCTTTTCTAAATTCAGCTTGAACATCTGGAAGGTCACGGTTCACATACTGTTGAGGCCTGATTGGAGAATTTTGAGCATTACATTGCTAGCGTGTGAGATGAGTGCAATTGTGTGGTAGTTTGAACATTCTTTGGGATTGGAATGAAAACTGACCTTTTCCAGTCCCGTGGCCACTGCTGATGGGTCTGGTCAAATGTGTAATGATGTGTCCTCCATTATAATTTCATATAGAGTAGTTTCTAAAACTCCTGTGTACTCCACCTATTCATCTCTCTCTGCTTCCCCACCATCTCTGTCAGCCACTAACCTTATCACCATTTCCATAGTTTTGTTCCCTGTAGCTCAAATGGTAAAGAATCTGCCTGCAATCCAGGAGATCAGGGTTTGATCCTTGAGTCCGGAAGATCCTCTGGAGAAGGGAATGGCAGTCCACTCCAGTATTCTTGCCTGGAGAATTCCATGGACAGAGAAGCCTGGCAGGCTACAGTTCGTGGGGTCACAAAGTGTTGGACACGACTGAGCAACTAACACACACACAGAATGGCATAGCTGGAATCATACAGTGTCTGGCCTTTACAGATTAGCCTCTTTCATTTAGTAATTAGTATTTTCAAGTTCCTCCATGTCTATTCATGGCTTGATAGCTCAATTCTTTTTAGCCCTGAATGGTATTCCTTTGTCTGGATGGACCACAGTTTATTTATCCTCTCACCTACTGAAAGACCGCTTGGTTGCTTCCAAGTTTTGGCAACTATGAATAAGGCAGACTACAAAGGCAACTACAAATATTCGTGTGCAGGTTTTTGTGTGGACGTAAGTTTTTGACTCGTTTGGGTATAAACCAAGGAGCACAACCGTAGATTGTATGGTAAGAATATTGAGTTTTGTAAGAAACTACCCCCTTATCTTCCAAAGTCCTTCACCATTTTTGCATTCCTACCTGCAATAAATGCTTTTTCATGTCCTCACTGGTATTTGTCAGTGTTCTGAATTTTTGCCATTCTAATAGCTGTATTGTGGTATCTTGCTTTAATTTGCATTTCCATACTGATTTATGATGTTGAGCATCTTTTCATTTGCTGTCTGCAATCTGTGTATCTACTTTGGTGAGACGTCTGTTCATATCTTCTGCCCTTTTTAAGAGTGGGTTGTTTATTTCTGTGTGATTTTTTTTTTAATTATAGGCATGCATTATGTACATAATAGAAAATGAAGTTACTTTTTGTATCACTGAGATTTTAAATTTTATTATGACTCAAGTAAAACTTTTATTAGAATGTTCTTTACACTCCCTGCATTCTTGCATAGAGCATATTGGTGACATTTTCTCATGACTTCCAATGCTACTCATGAATAAACACATGGATGACAGCAGCCAGATGACATACAGTCAGGATTGGGCCCCGGGTCTGCCTGTGGTCGTGACCTTGCTCTTAGTTGCTTAATTATTAAATTCATAGTCATGTTCCTTTCTTGTACACTTCCTTTTCTTACTATGAACACATATTTCTTTTATTAAAAATTAAGTTTAATTTTTCAAAACAATGAGACTTGCAACATGCATCTGGAAATTAATCCTGGTGGCAGCAGGGCCCTAGATTTTCTCTGTAACCATTTGCAATGTCAGCTTCATGTTTGCTTTGTTCTAATCACTTACATATAAAGGTGCAGATTGTGTGCACCTGGGTTCTTTTCTGAAAAGTTAAAGACTCTCTAGCAGAAATAGTTTCCTGGCCTTAGAAAATCATGATCCTTGTCACTGTTCCCCTCTGAGCCCTCTATGGGAACTTTCCTTTGTTGCTCTGAGTTTCACTGACAGCCCACCCACCACTGCTCACCCAGTTCTCAGTGTGGCCAGTCTTGTGGCTCCTTTGCACTTTTACTCTTGTTCCTGACTCCTTGCTGCTTGCGTGTGTTGGGGGGGAATGTCCCTCAAAACCCATGTGCGTGTCTCCAATGGGGATGTCTCCCTTGTGGCCATGGCAGTGGGTCATTGTTCTCTAGAGCAAACCTAGATCTTTAATTCTTTCAATTCTACCTGCGTTCCAGGTAGAGGAGGAAGATACAAAGGAAGGGGAGTGAGAAGATACAGACCGGGTAGTGATGAGGGTGAATGTGAGGGGCATGAGGCAGGTGGGGGTGGAGGGCAGGAGGCAGCGGAAGCAGCCACATGGGCACAGCCCTCCACTGCCCTGCTTTTTGAGCTGTGGCTTTAAATACATCCGTGTTCTTCCATTTTTTGCTTCAGTTCTCTTGGCATCTGGGATGGATTGTTCTTGCCCTTAAGTTTGGTTACTCTAAATTTCATGACCTCCTGTCCTCAGCTCCCACCGGATCGCCTTCCTCTTCCCTTGGGAAATTATATTTATGTCTGTCACCTGCCCTCTGGCCATGCTGCTGAGCACAGGGACAAATAGCAGTGTCACCTCTCTGTCAACAGATTACACGAGGGGCCCCCTCTCGTTTCATTTGTGGCTACTGGTCTTTGGGAGGACATTTCCCAGCATTTATGTTAGCTTTCATTTGGAATGTGCATAAACTGAACGCTTTTTAACACTCTCCTTCACCGAGTGATCTCAGGGATGCCTGCTTATATAACCTGCCTGTTCTTCACCATTGTGTGTGTGAAAGTTGCTCAGTCATGTCTGACTCTTTGCACCAGGCTCCTCTGTCCATGGAATTCTCCAGGCCAGAATACTGGAGTGGGTAGCCATTCCCTTCTCCAGGGGATCTTCCAGACCCAGGGATCAAACCCAGGTCTCCTGCATTGCAGGCGGATTTTTTACTATATGAGCACCATTGCATGGGCTTTTCTTCTTTATTCGTGACCAGAGGACACGTTTGGATGAACCAACTGGTCATTCCATCTTCCTGCCCTTCCAAAGCATGTTTTTCTGAAATTTGCCATCTTTTTTTTTAATTTGGGAGACTAGGTTTCAAACTTACTCATCCAACTGATATATATATATGTATATATATATATCACATATATATATATACACACACACATATATATATATATATACACATATATATATATCACATATATATATATATGTGTGTGTGTGCCAGAAATGATTTTCTATGAATAAACATTGACCTCTAAGTTGAATCATACTACTTATTGTCAACTTTGCTCAGCAAATAAAAATGCCCTTCAAGTTGGCTTTTAAACGGTTCCTTCCCTCAGTGTTTTTGCTTTATATGCTTTTCCATGGGTGACTCACTCATGCCTGGTAGTCATCTTTTTCTAGCATGTCACCATTCTACCTGTTTCAGGCCCATGTTGTCACTGAGAGTGGTTTAGGGCTATCAGTCTTTCTGTGCTTTTAACCAGCTTTCTTGAATAGAAGCCAAGAGAAACTTTCTTTTGTAGTTATCATTTTGTTTTGGTTTAAACTGAAATGCTGACAGCTGTCGAATTATTTTATGTTTCTATTACATAGATCACTCCTTTGAAGTGCAGAAAGATTCAAATTACTTTTTTTTCTTTCCATCATTTAGTTTTAATTCACTGGCATCGAGAAACCACCCTATATTCTGCAAGACTGAGTGACGACATACACATTGACTGCTAGGTGTCTATAACCATTCTTTCATTCAACTTGAAGTTGAAAAATTAACTGTTAAATCTTTTTCCTTCTACTTTTATGTATGATTTTTTATTTTGTTATGTATGCAGTCTGATTAAATGCTATAAAATCTGATCTCTGAGGCCAGAACCTGCCAAAAGCAGGAGAACAAAATCTCTTGTGAAACAAAACTTTCCAGATCCAAGAAGGGACCAGTGGGCGAGGATGACATCATTTCCTCGTGGAGAGGTGACATTTCCTGAACATTTCCAAGTTCAGCAGAGGAGGGATGTGTGAGAGCGGAGTGACCTGGGGAGGTGAAGGGCCACAGGGAAGGGTTAGGAAACCAGGGGGCCCCATGTAGGACCCCCTTGGGAGAACTTGCTTCTTCTATGACTGGAGAAAGCCCCATGAATGGGTGGACAACCATGGCTAAGCTCCTCTCTGATTCAAAGCAGCTCTAGAACCACGTGTGAGCCCTTGAGAAAACGCCTAAACTGTCTTGGCGTGAGCATGTGTTCACTTCTGGGAGGTTGTGCAAGGTAACCAGCAGAACAGGTGGTGGGCTGGGGCCGTGGTCTCCTTCCTGGCTCTGTGCCTGGTTGTGGGACAGAGGAAGGGACTCAGCACAGAGCTGATAATGAAAGAATGATGATCCGAAACTCCTCATTCCAAACTTGTGGAGGGATACAAGTAGGAACATCTGAACTAGATTTTGGCACAAGGTGGCCATGTCAGAACCATGTTCTTATTTTTCACTTAAAAATTGCTCATGCTGTTTCTATTATTCAGTTCAGTTCAGTTCATTTCAGTCGCTCAGTCATGTCTGACTCTTTGCAGCCTCATGGACTGCAGCACACCAGGCTTCTCTGTCCATCACCAACTCCTGGAGCTTACTCAAACTCATGTCCATCGAATCGGTGATGCCATCCAACCATCTCATCTTCTGTCGTCCCCTTCTCCCCCCATCTTCAATCTTTCCCAGCATCAGGGTCTTTTCCAGTTATTCAGTTTTTTACATCAGGTAGCCAAAGTATTGGAGTTTCAGCTTCAGCATCAGTCCTTCCAATGAATATTCAGGACTGATTTCCTTTAGGATAGACCGGGTGGATTTCCTTGCAATCTTAGGGACACTCGAGTCTTCTCCAACACCACAGTTCAAAAGCATTAGTTCTTTGGCACTCAACTTTCTTTATAGTCCAACTCTCACATCCATACATGACTACTGGAAAAACCATAGCTTTGGCTAGACAGACTTTGGTGGCAAAGTAATGGCTCTGCTTTTTAATATGCTGTCTAACTTGGTCATAACTTTTCTTCCAAGGAGCAAGTGTCTTTTAATTTTATGGCTGCCGTCACCATCTACAGTGATTTTGGAGCCCAAGAAAATAAAATTTGTCACTGTTTCCATTGTTTTCCCATCTATTTGCCATGAAGTAATGGGATGCCATGATATTAGTTTTCTGAATGTTGAATTTTAAGCCAACTTTTTCACTCTCCTCTTTCACTTTCATTAAGAGGCTCTTTAGTTCTTCTTCACTTTCTGCCATAAGGGTGTCATCTGCATATCTAAGGTTATTGATATTTCTCCCAGCAATCTTGATTCCAGCTTGTGCTTCTTCCAGCCCAGCATTTCTCATGATGTGCTCTGCGTATAAGTTAAATAAGCAGGGTGACAATATACAGCCTTGACGTACTCTTTTTCCAATTTTATTATTATTCTATTACTCAGGTGATAGCAATTGATTGGGGCTTCCCTGGTTGCTCAGTGGTAAAGAATCTGCCTGCCAGTACAGGAGATTCAGGGGATGTGGGTTTGATCCCTGGGTCCAATGGCAACCTGTTCTAGTGTTCTTGTCTGGAAAACTCCATGGACAGAAGAGGCTGGCGGGCTATGGTCCCTGGAGTCACAAAGAGTTGGAAATGACTTAGAGACAAAGTAATTGATCATTTTTATATCAGTTAACTATAGATGTAGATTGTTCTTTCTAAATGTGCTTCTTTGCACACAAATGGAAGTGGACATTAAAACATAAGCACAAATATTCACTACAGTTGGAAGTAAAGTAGGTTAGAGTATTTTACTTTATTAATAATAGGAGAAGTAGCCTTGTCCTATTTGATAATAACACTAATAACCCCCTAATGACTGGAGAGTGTGCCATGTATGAACCCTATATCGTATGCAGGGCCCAGCCTCCAGGCTAAGGTGGAGACATCACCTCCCCTTTGCATGGGTCCACAGCTCCATCCATGGCAAACAGGCACTCAGATGCCCTGCATACCTAGGTATGGGGTGGGCTGGCGCTCTACACGGAGTTGCCAGCCTAACACACTGTGGCACTGCCTTCCCTGGGTGCAGACAGCCACCACCTTGCTCTGATTAGAGACTCCAGGGGCACAGTTTGATGCTGATCCTCCCCAGGCCCATGTCCAGGACCCCAGCGAGGGTGGGGCAGGATTGCTCAAAGTGGGGCTCCCCCATTGATGCACCCAGTTGTCACCCTGGCAGAGGATGGAAGCCATCACAGGGCAGAGATGGGGGAGGTGCCAAAGGCAGGGCACAGATTGGGGAGAAACCATTGTGGGAACTGGGCGAGGTGGGTACCATGTGTGAGCCAAGGCATCAAGCCCCAGATGTGCTCCATTGTCCTACTAGACTTCACATAAAATCGCGAAATCAAAGATAAAATTATTAAGAAATTTAAGACTCATGAAGCTGGCCTGGGTTCAGTGTAACTTCTTAACTTCTTAACATACTTTATAAATTTGATGAAGAGTTTGGCTTTATGTATGAAGCAAATGTGACATAAGCATAGTGCTGGACATTTTAAATGAAATAAATTTAAAATTTGACTTTGTATTGTTTGGTTAATGGTTACAGTCAGTGTTGCTGTTTTCTTTTTCTTTTAACCTTATTCTTTGCAATTTTTAAATGAATGTTTTCCATGTTTTCTAGAATGAAGAGTTACTTTTAAATTAAATCCCAATGTTATATAAAAATATTTTACTGGATATTATTTTACATAAGTGTGACCTGTTACAATCTTGTCTCCATTTGGGGGACAGGGAGAATATGTATTTTAGTACTTTAAGCTGAAAAAGAAAATGTGTCTCTTCTTACCCAGGACCATTAAAATAAGATTAGCTACCCTCTCGGACACTCCTGGTGTTGAAAAGCTCGTCAGCACCCTCATGCCATGTAAAAGCATATTGGAGGATTTGAAGCAGTACAACGAGGCTCGCAGGGACCCTGTAAGTACCTGCTACTTCCAGACTGGCTTCCTTTCTCCATGCTTTGGTACCATTATGAGCTGTGTAGGTTCCATCCCGAAGTTTTCTTGGGCCTTGTTGGAGAATTGGGTGGTGGGGAGCAACAGAGGTGGGTTGAGAGAGGGGAGGGAGAAAAAAAGAACCAGGAAACTGAGGTTTAAAGAAGTTTGGGGCTGTTTTTCTGACTAGTGGCCCCGTGGGGGCTGATCAGATATGCCCTAAATCCTTATCTCTGGCATAGAAAGTTTGAACTTGATCTAGGCAAGTGTAAGAAAATGAGACCCCAGTGCTTGAAATAGGCGCATCTGAGTCAGGTTAGAGGATCCTTGGCAGCAACCCAGCAGCACCCATTTCACCCTCTGGATGATGGGTTGGTCCATACCCTTTTGTTAAGCTGGCTGCATCCTCAAGGATCAGATGGGCTGGGAAGATCCTGTGTGACAAATTTGGGGCTCTCTTCCTAGTACAGTAAGTATATTATACATCTGGCATAACAAAGGGCAAGCTAGCAGTGGTCCTTACGTCATCGCTGCCTTCTTAAGGACCACGTCAGTTACCTTCCTCCAGATATGGAAGAATGCATGTGGTTAGGAAAATGCTTCATTACTGTTTTGAAGAATTTTATTTTAAAAAATTTTCACTGAAGCATAACCAATAAAAAAAGTTTGATGGATTTCACAATTTAAACACGCCATGGAATAAGCAGGAAACAGACTAACCCAGCCCACCAGAAGTCACTTTCAAGTTCTCGTTTAGTGACTCCCCCCTACCCCCAGGTTAGTACTACCTTCGCTTCTAAGATCATAAATACCCAGCTTTTGAGCTTTATTTAAAGGGATCAGACAGTATGTCTTCTGACACCAAGCACCTTTTGCTCAGCCACGACTGTGAGATTCGTCCACAGTGTGGTGTACACAGTACTTCATTGCTTGAACATACCCCAGTTTATTCATTCCACCTCTCAGGTCATCTGGCAAGTTCCCAGTTACGGGCTCTTTTGAATAAACCTTTCAGTTAATCTAAAACTCATCAAGAGGGAGGCAACAAACACAAACATGGTGAGAGTTTTAATAAATATAAAGGCATTGAATTAAAAGAAAGCTTCCCTTCAGCACATGTTTTTCTGTTTTGGTTTGTCTTGCTCTCTTTTGGTCTTCGTTTATATATATATATATATATATATATATATATTTTTTTTTTTTCTTCCCTCGTGGCTGGCTGACACAGTATGATGTAGCGGCCTAGTTCTTAAAGTGGATTCTAAGGAACTCTAGGGGTCCCCAAGACATTCAGGGAGTTTGTGAGGTTAAAACTATCCTCCTAAGAAGGGTAAGAAATTATTTTCCTTTTCTGCCAAATTGATATTCGCACTGATGACACAAAAGCAATGATGGGAAAAACCTCAGGGACCTCGGTGTGGATCAGGGGTGGGGCAGCAAACTTGGTCACCGAGTTTGCGGCTCTGCTCTCACAGGAGTGACAGGAAAAGAAAGCCCGTGACGGGAGGTCACTGCGCACCAGCAGAAAGGCTAAAACTAAAAACAGGGCCATCCCTCGGTGCTGGCAAGGATGCTGGGAAATTGGGTCACTCCTCTGTTGCTGGTGGGGATGTGAAATGCTATCCCCACTCTGGAGAACATTTTAGCTATCCCTTAAAAAAACAAACAAGTACAACAGTCATGTGACCTGGTGATTGCACTCCTGAGCATTTATCCCAGAAAAAGGAAGATTTGGATACAAGTGTTCATAGCAGCTGGAGTCAGACCAGGTGTCCTTCAACAGGTGGATAAGCTGTGTTACCTCCATGCCATTGAATAGTGCTCAGCAGTGGCAAACGATGTGCTGTTTTTTTGTTTGTTTAAGTGTAGTTGAGTTATAATGTATTAGTTTCAGGTGTACCACAGAGTGATTCAGGTAAATACATGTATATCTATACAGTAAGTCCTTGTTGTTTATCTGTTTTATATATAGTAATGTATATCAGTTGGGCTTCCCCAGTGGCTCAGTGGTAAAGAATCTCCTGCAGTGCAGGAGCTGAAGGAGATATGGGTTCATTCCCTAGGTCACCAAGATCCCCTGGAGGAGGAAATGGCAACCCACTCCAGTATGCCTGCCTGAAAAAAATCCCATGGACAGTGGAGCCTGGTGGGCTACAGTCCTTAGGATTGCAAAGAATCAGACACAACTGAATGACTGAGCCAGCCAGTCAGTATGTCAGTCAATTTCAAACTCCCAATTTATCTCTCCCATCACCCCTTTCTCCTTTGGTAACTATGATTGTTTTCCATGTCTGTGAGTCTGTTTCTGTTTTGTAAATAAGCTCATTTGTATCATTTTTTGTAAGATTCCACAAAAAAGTGATATTATATGAGATTTATTTTTTTTTCTGTCTGATTTACTTCACTTAATAAGATCATCTCTGGGTCCATCCATGTTGCTGAAAATGGCAAATTTCATTCTTCTTTACATATGAGTAACCTTCCATTGTGTATAAGTGTCACATCTTATTTCTCCATTCCTCTGTTGATGGATATTTATGTTGCTTCCATGTCATGGCTATTGTCAGTAATGCTGCAATGAACACTGGGGTGCATGTCTCTCTTCAAATTAGGGTTTTCCTCTTTTCCAGATACATGCTCAGAAGTGGAATTGCTAAATCATATGGTTGTTCTATTTTTAATTTTTTAAAGACCTCTGTACTGTTGAGGGATGCACTGTTGATTCATGCATCAGCTTGGGTGACTGTCCTGTGTGTGTGTGTGTGTGTGTGTGTGTGTGTGTGATCGGTTGTTCAGTCATGTGCAACTCTTTGTGGCCTCGTGGACTGTCACCCACCAGGCTCCTCTGCCCATGGAGTTTTCCAGGCAAGAATATTGGAGTAGGGTGCCATTTTCTATTCCAGGGGATCCTCCTGATCCAGGGATCCAACCCACGTCTCTTGCATCTCCTGCATTGGCAGGCAGATTCTTTACCACTAGAAAATATTCAGAGAATTATGCTACATGGAAAAATAAGCCAGTCCCTAGAGGTTATATACTGTGTGATTTTGCTTGTATGACATTTTGTAAATGGTAACACTTTAGAGCTGGGAAACAGATCACTTGTTGCCAGGGTTAAGGATGGGAGCAGGGCAGAGGGCAGAGAGGTGTGGTACAATAGGCAAGCCAAGAGATCCTTGTGTTGGACTGTCTAGTATCTTGACTGCAATGGTGGGCACATGAGCCCACACAGGGGCTAAAACTGCACAGATCTGAATACACACACACCACACACACACACACTCACATCAGTGTGCTTTCTCTGCTTGTCATATCACACTAGTGTTCTGCAGAAGGTGACCGTTATAGGATACTGGGCAAAATGTACAAGGAATCTCTCCGTATTCTTTTTTTACAACTGCTGGTGAATCTGCAGCTATCTCCATAGACATTTTAATTAAAATTCCCCCAAAAAAGAGGTGACCCAGTTTCCCTTGAAGCTGTAAACATTATTAACTTACTAAGCCTCAGTCCTTGAGTGTATGTATTTGCCGTATTCTGTGTAGCAAAATGAGATATGGCCATAGCAGTCTTGGGCTGCGGACTGAACCAGGGTGGTGGTTTGAAGAAAAACGTTTCTGCGGTTGTTTGAATTGCAGCACTGCTGTCACAGGGCAGCTGGCAGACAAAATATGGTTATTTAGTCCTGGGGAGCCGGCAGATTTTTTCTTCAAACTGAACGAGGTGAGAGGGTCACTCCATGAAGACAACTGACAGCATGTATCCTCTATGATGAAGACCAAGCTTTTTAAAAAAACTTAGGCTTTTAGAAAATCAGTATCTGCCATCATAAGCTTGACAGCTCCCCCAAAACTTAAAAATAGATTTTCTGATGAAGCTGGTGGTGATATTACCAAATGTGGTGTTTTGATATTTTGTGATTAAAAATAGGTCAACGTTTGGAAAATCTGCATAAGCTTGGTGAACCAATATTTTCCAGATAGACAGGCCATGATATTACAAAATCGTGCAGAGGTAAAAGATTCAAAGTGAAGAAGAGACCAGTAAATTTCAATGTAGTTGGTCATTCACTGATAGAGTTCAGATCCACATTGCAACAAATCTTTAATACAATACATACAACATGTTACTTTTTGGCAGAACATCAAAGAAGAATATCCATAATTATCTGAAAAAATTGTTTAAATACATCTCCTTTTTACAACTATTGTCCTTATGAAGACAGATTTTTTTTGCATTCATTTCAACCAAACTAATATATTACAACAGATTGAATATAGAAACAGATGTGAAAATCCAGCTGTCTTCCATTAAGCCACACATTCGAGATCTGCAAAAATCTGAAACAATGCTACTCTTTTCTCTAAATCCGTTAGTTCAGTTCAGTCACTCAGTCATGTCCGACTCTTTGCAACCCCATGGACTGCAGCACACCAGGCTTCCCTGTCCATCACCAACGCCCAGAGCTTACTCAAACTCACGTCCATCAAGTTGGTGATGCCATCCAACCATCTCATCCTCTGTCATCCCCTTCTCCTCCTGCCTTTAATCTTTCCCATCATCAGGGTCTTTTCCAATTAGTCAGTTCTTCACATCAGGTGGCCAAAGTATTGGAGTTTCAGCTTCAGCATCAACCCTCCCAATGAATATTCAGGACTGATTTCCTTTAGGATGGACTGGTTGGATCTCCTAGCAATCCAAGGGACTCTCAAGAGTCTTCTCCAACACCACAGTTCAAAAGCATCAATTTTTTGGTGCTCAGCTTTCTTTGTAGTCCAACTCTCACATCCATACATGACTACTGGAAAAACCATAGCTTTGACTAGATGGACCTTTGTCAGCAAAGTAATGTCTCTGCTTTTTAATATGATGTCTAGGTCAGTCAATGGCACCCCACTCCAGTACTCTTGCCTGGAAAACCCCATGGGCAGAGGAGCCTTGTAGGCTGCAGTCCTTGGGGTCGCTAAGAGTCAGACATGACTGAGCGACTTCACTTTCACTTTTCACTTTCATGCATTGGAGAAGGAAATGGCAACCCACTCCAGTGTTCTTGCCTGGAGAATCCCAGGGACAGGGGAGCCTGGTGGGCTGCCGTCTATGGGGTCACACAGAGTCGGACACGACTGAAGTGACTTAGCAGCAGCAGCAGTGAGGTCAGTCATAGCTTTTCTTCCAAGGAGCAAGCGTCTTTTAATTTCATGGCTGCAGTCAACATCTGCAGTGATTTTGGAGCCTAAAAAAATAAAGTCTCTCACTGTTTCCACTGTTTCCCCATCTCTTTGCCATGAAGTGATGGGACCAGATGCCATGATCTTAGTTGAGTTTCAAGCCAGATTTTTCACTCTCCTCTTTCACTTTCATCAAGAGGCTCTTTAGTTCTTCTTTGCTTTCTGCCATAAAGGTGGTGTCATCTAAATATTTCTCTAAATATTTTTGTCAAATTAAAAAATTTGCTTTAACGAATAAATTCAACAAAAATTTGTAGAATAATCCAAAATTTTCTCAATTTTAATTTCAAATACAGAAAGTAGTAGCAGACATTACAGACACGAACCAAAGCTCTTTGGCATCCTCAGGACACAGGGCTCCTGGGCTGACAGTGAGAACCACTGATGTGCTAAAGAAAACAGTTGTTGTTCAGTCGCTAAGTCATGTCTGACTTTCTGCAACCCCAGGGACTGTAGCCTGCCAAGCTCCTCTGTCCATGAGATTATCCTGGCAGGAATACAGATTCCCAGTCAAAGCACGTGGTTGGAATCAATAGATCCATTCCGCAGTAGTTGGGGATCTTGTCAAGGTGGACTCTCAAGCCTTGTTTTCTCATAGATGAAGTAGAGACATAATGGTAATATTTACCTCATAGGGTTGGAGTGAGGGTTAAATGCAATCACAGGGGGCATTGAACTTATTACCTGGCCCAGAAGGTGATAGGATGGTGGCTTCATCATCGTTGTTCTATGATCACGGTTGAAACCCTTTAAGGACAGCTTACAGAAACATTAATAGCAATATTTTGAAAGGTCCTAAGGTATCTTCCTCTCTTTCCAGGATGGAACACCACTTCAGGTATTTGTAGCTGAAGTTGCAGAACAGGTAGTCGGCATTGCAGTGATCAGAAATGAAATGGTAAGCTGGGAAGTGGATATGACTTCCCTTGACTGCGCCTTTTCCTCTCCTGAATCAACGCACAATTAATTAAACTCTTATTTAATACAAATGTCTCCTTTTCCTGAAGGCTATAGATCTGCTTGCATCCTACTTGGCAGACACTTTTTTTTTCAGTTCAAAATGTTTAAAATGTTACAAAGAATACATGAGAACATTCACATTCTAAAAATTCAAATAACCTCCCAACACCAAAAAAAGTCTCAGCTCTCTCCCCAAAGAATTACGCTATTGAGAGTTATGCATTTATCCCTTCCAACATCCTTTCTTGCACTTAATAACATGCATCGTGTGTGTTTGTTGTTAAGTGGACATCTAATTTTATTTTGTCCCAATGCACAGCCAATTATTCCAAAGTATTTATTACTGAGCAGTCCATTCTTTCCCTGCTGATTTAAAATGCTGCCTTTGCATTATTAAATTTCCATGTGTCTGTGTCTATTTTTACTCTCTATTCCATTCCATAGATTTATTTGTTGATAGCTATTGCATTATCATGTGTTTTGGTATCTGGTATGGAAGTCTTCTCTTATTTGTTTTCTTTGCCTAGGATTTCTTGGTTTTACTTGAGTGTTTTCTTTTCCGGATAAACCTTGTAACACTTACTATGAATTTATTTTTGCCGACTTTCCTGGTGGCTCAGAGGTTAAAGCGTCTGCCTCCAATGCGGGAGACCTGGGTTCGATCCCTGGGTCGGGAAGATCCCCTGGAGAAAGAAATGGCAATCCACTCCAGTATTCTTGCCTGGAAAATCCCATGGACGGAGAAGCCTAGTAGGTTACAGTCCACGGGGTCGCAAAGAGTCAGACACGACTGAGCAACTTCACCTATTCACCTATGTAGATTTTACACAACAATTTAGGCAGAACTGATAAATGTAATATTGAGACTTTGTAGCTGGGAACATAGCTTCTGGAAGATATCAAGGAACTTCTCTCCTATTTCTAGTTCACTAAAAGCTTTCATTGTGCATGCGTATTGAATTTTATTAAATGTGTTTTGGCATTTATTGATATGCTCATGTGACTTTATTGCTTCAATGTATTCAAACTATCCTTGTTCTTAGATTCTTTTGATTCAATATATCTTTAAGAAGTTTTGGAGAGAGGGTGGAAGAGGGTCGGGTCTCTGAGTCCACACACATACAAGTTTTCATCTGTCCTTACACCTGAATTCAGCTGTGTATAGAATTCCTATGCAAATGATTCCTCATCAGAATGTTGTTTTTACTCTCATCATCTTCCAGTAGCCAATGTCACAGATAAAATACAGTCTGATGTAAATAAATGTATGTTTGTTTGCTTTCTCTCTTGAGAATTCCCTTTTCCTTTTTATTCCTGAAATTCTTACAAAGTATCTTATGCTTCTTTTGAGCTTGTGAACCTCTTTCTTCCATGATTTCATTAATTATTTCTTCTCTTTCATTTTCTGTATTCTCCTTGTCTTAAATTCCTTTTTACATGGAATTGACCCTTCACCGTCTCATATCTTTTTTCCTGTACTTTTTAGTCTCTTGTACTTCTTACTCTTCATTCTAGGAGATTTCCTTGATTTTTGTCTTCCAGATTCCTAATGCACTGTTCATCCATGTCTATTCAGACCTTCTACTGGAACTTTAATTTCAGAGTTCATGTAGTTAACCTCCAAGTCCTTTCCATGTTCTCTTATTGTTCCTTTATTTTTTGTAGCAGCTTGTTTGTTATTTTTTTTAATATAAATTTATTTATTTTAATTGGAGGCTAATTACTTTACAATATTGTATTGGTTTTGCCATACATCAACATGAATCTGCCATGGGTGTACATGTGTTCCCCATCCTGAACCCCCTCCCACCTCCCGCCCCATACCATCCCTCTGGGTCATCCCAATGCAAAAGCCCCAAGCATCCTGTATCATGCATCGAACCTGGACTGGCAATTCATTTCACATATGATATTATACATGTTTCAATGCCATTCTTCCAAATCATGTGAGATCCTTTTTGGTATCTCTGAGGACATTTGGTAGAGTTTTTTTTTTTAAATCATCTTCTGTTTGCTGGATACCTCTGTTTCCTCTGGAGTGAGTGGTATGTTTCTCTATCTGATCTTTTGCATTTCTCAGTTTTCCTCAAAAGTCTGTCCATGTCATGAATGAGAGATTAAATGATCAGTGCCAATGGCTGGCATGGTCTTCTTGACAGTGTTTATCCACTTCTCCATGACATTGCTCTGGCCACTGGGAGGCTGCCTACAAGCTGGGACTCAAAGCTCTCTGGGTTGTTAGCACAGCTGTGAGGAACAAATTCCGAAGCTCTGAGCCACCCTCCAGAAGTAAGCCATCAAAGCAAGTGACTTTTGGGAAACTTAAGCTTTTAGTTTTTCAAAAATTAACAATAGAAATGAGATTAGTAAGTAATAGGAGAAAATAACTCATCTCTCATTATTGTACCTAAAGTCTTTTTTCTTTCATTGGGCATTTTGCTCAGAGAAGACCTGGATCTGGTGCACAGGGCGGTGTATTTCCTCATAGCATAGCCCTAGAAACAAGTTAGATGTCCATCCAGAGGGGATCAGCTAAATAGCCACTCCTCTGGCCACATGCTAGAACACGATAATGCAGGAGAGAATCATTAGCTCAGGCTCCAGGTCCCTCCAGGGAAACTTCTTGAAGACCGACCTAAGCATGACAATCAGAGCAGTTCTCTGCCGAGGTGGCCGTTGTAAGTTGTTAGTCACTGATAAAGGGCGTCCGGGCAGCATCCACTGCAGGACTGAGTCCCCGTTTTCACAACTTGAAACCTCACTGTGGTAAACATCCTTGTGTGTATATCTTTGGACATGTGTATTCAACTTTTCTCCCTGAGGATGAATGCCATTTAGAGCAGACGCTGGGGTAGATCTCTTCCTAGTCCCCACCAGGCGTAGTTCAGTCTGTACCCTGGCTCCTTAGGAAGAGAAGGGAAAGGCATGCCCTTAAAGTTATTTTTAAATGATGTTTCTTGGAAGATGCATGCCATTTGTTTAAAACCCTCTTAGGTGTCCTTTCTCACCTCTTTTTTTTTTTTTTTTAGGATATAGAGTATATCCGATCTCACTACAACATTGAAGATTTCATCTACTTCAATCACCACCAGCGCGAAGAGCATGGACACCTGTATCACTTTGTCCTGAATCCCATTTTCCGGCACTACACCAAGTTTTTTCTCAAGGAGATCCTCCGTTTAGGATACAAATCTTGTCTCTACTACCCTGTTTACCCACAAGTCAAGGAAGGCAAGGTAAAAGCGTGTCCTCAGCCATTTCTCCTGCAGATCAGCGTCCACGGTGTCAGTCGTGTTGCATGCCAATATTTTGTTTCTTCCTCATTCCATGGATTTTGACTATATATGTATATATATATGATATATGCATCATATACACACATGTATACACATATACATATATGATACATATATACATGCATGGTACATATATATATATGATATATATATTTGACTATATATGGATTTTGACTCTGAATTTCAAATGGACATACTGAGTTTGGTCCTTTTCACACACTCTAGGGAAAACCCAGAAGGCTTTGAATTTCTGAAACCATCACAACCCACACAATTAGTAAAACAATTTGTTTGCTTTTCCATATCAACCAAACAGAGACTGCAAGCTATGGAAAAGTGTCCTAAGGGACGTGAGAATCAAATTATCTCTCACATACATTAGTGAATGCCCAAATGTCCCATGATGTTCTTCAGGCAAAAAACATTCCAGTAGTGAACTCATAGGATAAATCAGTTCAATCCTGAATACCGATGTGCTATCATGACATTCCAAATTAGCACTATAACATCCCATAAAAGTGATGGATAAAAAGTGGAGATAAGTGATATTAATGCAGGCTTTATGTGACGAAACACCTCTATGTCTGCATAGCACTTGTTATGTGTACACACAGAAGCTCTTGCTTCTGTTCATCCTGCTTCAATCTCCTTCATTGCGCTTCTCACTAGCTCACATTCTGTCTTGTGCCGTGAAGCTGGAGCTTTTTTCCTGTTCAGAGCTCGACCTCCAATGCCTTGAGGAGTCCCACCTGTGCTCACACACACACTCACTGTCCTGGTTGCTCACAGGCAAGGGCTTCTCAGAGCTGGACTCCCAAGCCATTCTTTCCTGGAGATGGTCCCTCTGCCACTGAGAATGTCAAGGCAGACTTGAGGGTTGTTGCGAGGCGAACCCCCAGACTAGGTTGAAATTGTCCCATAATCTGTCTGTGGCTCTGCCTGGAGTCCGACACTGTCACTTTTCTTCTTAGTTACCACAGTGAGCTAAGTGGATTTTTTTAAATGCTCTGAATTTGTCAACTGAAAACAATCTAAGGTATATGGGTACATGCACATAACAGTAATTTTACCAACATATCTTATTTGACAAATGCCTTTTGGAAGAACAGAAGAAATGGGGGAGAAAGAAGGCGAATGGAGAATATGCTCGAAAGATGATTTTTTTTTTTCCTGATGAAAACACAACACAACAGTAACATGAATGCTCCAGATTTGAAATCACGAAATGGGAAGTGTAACAGCTTTGTCTGAGAAGCATGGCCCTGCGCAATTGCTTTACACTTCCCATTTGGCCAAGTGCCAGCTTGGTGACCTTCAGGATGTGACATTAAATTCTCAGTTTTTAACCTGCGTGTGCCAGGTTGGTAGAGTATTTTTGCGTCCATCCTAAAAAAAACGGTACCCTGAACTGAACTCAATGGAGGTTCACATATTCCCCTCATGGTGTAGAATTAGCATCATGTTATGCACTTTTGTGTATATAACATAGAAACACACTTGGAAACAGATTTCCTCTCTGTCTACACCTCTGGTTGATTTATACACATCCATTTAAACAAGTGCAAGAAGCAATTCCAAATAGTGCAAATGAGACTCTCCAAATTCTGCTATAAATTCCCAGTTGACAGCAATGTAAGTGAACTCTTGACTGACACAGCGAAGACAGTTTTCTCCACAGCCTCCTGCCAGAACATGCACGGAAAGCTTGGCCAGGCTTAAGAACAGAGCTTTGGCTAGAGACCCCAAGGTTCTTCTTTTCATTGTGTAATATCAGGCGGTGAAGTTCAATGGTGAAGGATTGAAAAAATCCCTTCTAGAAGCTCTTAAGTTGGGTAACATTAATATCTAAAGCATCCACCTAAAGCATGATTTACTGTAGCCCATTTCAGTAAGCATAAATCCAGCTCATAATTTAGGACGAATATAAATCAAAATAATCTAATCCAGCCCCTACCTCACCCTCACCTCTCCAGTTTCATCCTTCAATTTTAAAACACTCATTTGATCCAGAAAGGTCCAGTTGAAGTAGCAGAGACTCTTCACAAACATGAGGGTGTTCGCATCCCTGCCCTGTTGCCCCTCAGATGACATATCTGCATGCCTTCTTAAAGCAGCTTGTGCCAAAGACACAAAGGTTACCAGGATGCAGATAACACAGCTTATTAATGGGGTCAAATCAAGCTGATTCATGATCACTGTGGAGAAGAATATCCTCCTGGGGAAAATACTTGCGCTGAAAAATCCCATAAACCAAACCACTTGTTTATCTGTCATTCCCACAGAGATAGTAATGCAATTACTCCCATAATTATCTTCATTAGTGTCAGGCATTATCTACAATCCATTCCTCTGCTCGAAGAGTATGTTTGTTTATTTGCCGGTCTCCCCCTCTTCCCCCCACCCGCCCTCGCCCTCCGGTTGTCGAGTCTGGCATCTGTGCGCTCAGGCTCCCACGCCCTCCCCGCTAAAATAGAGGTTTCTGTCTTCCAGGTCCAGAGCCCCAAGGCCCACTCGCTGACGTCCGCCCTCCACTACTTGGTTCCCGTGCGGCCCCGACGACAGATTGTCTATCCCCTGGAAAAGCTTGGCATCAACGCTCCATCAAAGGAGGTCTCCAAGGACGCGGTGGGTAGCCGGCGGCAGCAGGCGGGGCGCGGTGCCAGCGCGGCGGGGCGTGGCAGATGGGGCGGCGCTGCGCGCAGAACGGGGCCGGCGCGGCTCCTTCATCCCAGAGCCCGGGCTCCCCGCGGCCCCTACCCTCCGGTGGTGCCTCCGCGGAGAGCCCGGAGCAGGGCGCCGAGGGGTCCTTGTGACACGCCCCCTGCATCTCAGGACAACTGGGGCTGGCGTCAGCCTCCCAGCATCGTTGTGGGCTTAGCCGCCTTGCTGCAAAGCAAACGCCCCTTCACTCATGCTTTCGTTGCACGATTTGAGAACCGATATCTGGCTGCATTAGGACGTCTGGGCTGAGTCCGAGCTGGGTTTTGTTCACTCTTTCGAGGGGAGTCAGCGATGCCCTGAGGGGCGGCTGTGTGTGGGGTGGGGGCGGGGGAGGGGGCGTTAAAATGACAGCCCTGGGCCGCCCTTACTAGCAGAACAAGAGAAGGAACCACACAGAGCCTAGATTTCGCTTTCAATGGAAGTGTACGCGTAAACAGCCACACACACAGGGCCAGCCATGTTCATGAACTTGGCTGTGACTTAGGCTGATTCACATGTGAGTCTGTTCTGTTTGTGCACTGCTGCTGCTGCTGCTAAGTCGCTTCAGTAGTGTCCGACTCTGTGTGACCCCATAGACGGCAGCCCACCAGGCTCCGCCGTCCCTGGGTTGCTCCACCTCACTTCCGCGTAAATGAGAAAGACATCCCTCAGTGGGCTGACGTTTATCCTCCGTGGGAGAGAAAGAAAGTGCAAAGCTGAAATTCTCCAAACCTTTAGCCAAGGAGCTGCTCATCAGAGCTGCATGTGGTGCTCAAACCAACTGGAGAGAAGCCTGCTGCTGCCCAAAGTGCATCAGCACACTGTCCCAGCTCCTGCTTTACTTGCTGGGGGTGATGGGTGCACTCCACCAAGACCATCTTAGAGGCAACTGCCAACTGTGACCCAGGTTGCTGTAAGTCCTACATTTATCTCTAAATTGTAAAATTATAAAATAAAAAGAAAATTTTTTATTTTCTGATAAGTTCTAAATTTGTCTCTGAGTAGAGACTAAAAACAAACAGCAATCCTTTTGCCCTCTCCCAGTCTTCATCACGGAAAACAGGAAGCACCCACAAAAAGCAGAGCGAATCCTGTGACAGAGAAGAGATTCTCCTGACTAAACCAAGAGACCTTGTCTTCTTTTTTTTAGTGTACAATCCCTCATAGACTGGTAGTTTTATGAAGCATGATTTCCTGAAAGAACAAGGTTAAAAACAGAGGCCAGATTCAAGTCTTATTGCTTTGTTACTAGATTTCACAGACCCTGAATTACTCTGTCCTCTTGCTCTAAAGGGCTTCCCAGGTGGCACAGTGGTAAAGAATCCACCTGTCGATGCTGGAGACGTGGGTTCACTCCCTGGGTAGGGAAGATCCCCTGGAGGAGGAAATGGCCATTCACTCCAGTATTCTTAACTGGGAAATTCCATGGGTAGAGGAGCCTGGCGGGCTACAGTCTGTGGGGTCAGAAAGAGTCAGACCTGACGGAGCACACAGGCGACCTTGCTCTAAAAGCTTCTGAAGGCAGAGGGGCCCCTGTCTCAGCCCACTCTATGAGCTTCACTGGAAGTCGCAGATCCTCTCCCCTCAGCTGCAACAAGTTTCAGCTCTTGGCCAGTTTTGCATCTACCGCATCCCCACCCAATCCCCCTTCCCCCTTTATCATTTTGCAGCAGGTACATAGCACTTCACCCAGGACCACAGGTGTGTCTTTAGGTAGCAGGGCCCCAGCATCGCACACTAGAGAGGGAAGGGCTCAGGCCCATCTGCAGGACCACCGGCTCGGCCACCAGGTGGCCTGTAGGGGTGGGGAGACTGGGGAAAAGGACTTTTGTAACGAGATCCAAGAGAGTGTGTTGGGGTCAGGGAGGGTGGCTCCATCTCCACCCATCACTGAAACACGGCTTGTCTGACGTCATGTGATCCCAGGAGAAGGATCCACAGGCGCAAGGTACAGAGATGCTTCTGTGTGAGAGGTGCTGCCCATATGCACCCACTGCTGAGATGCACTCGAGTTTGGGTAGACCACACGGCCGGGCTAGGAGAAGCCCCCGGACGTCAGTGGCAGCCCATGGCCCCAGTGCCTTCAGCTGGTCACTGCGGGGCACGAGTGTGTGGCTGGCGGGATGGGAAACAGTTCAGGGCTGCTGACCTGGTGTCAAGGGCAGCATTCCTGAACCTCCAGTGTCTCCCACCGCTGGGAATCTCCAGAACTGGATGACTTTGAGGTGAGCTGAACTCTGGGTGGGGAAAAAAGCCAAAGAAAACATTCTGTTTCATTAACAACAACCCTATCATAACTTTCCAGATTTCTACGAGTTGAAATCCTTGCTCACATTTAATAAGCTTTTCTGTGGTTATCTCTGTGTGTGCTGCGCACACACCCTCCACCTTGCCCTAGAGCCTTGGCTTATTTCAAGACATAGCACAGGACGGATTGTTGAATCCCTACTCCAGAAAGTCAGCCATGGTGTGGTTGGTGCTTGGTATCTGCTGCTTTGTGCTGTGTGGTTTACTGTATTGATGAATTCTGATTTTTTTTCCTTTTTTAAAAAAAATTATTTATCTTTAATTGAAAGATAATGGCTTTACAGTATTGTTGTGGTTTCTGCCAAACATCAAGATGCATCAGCCGTAGGTATACAGTGAATTCTGACTTTTTTAAAGAAATACTTGACTGCTGCTTGCTGCTGTACTCATTCTCAAGAAGGCTTTAGTGAGACCTGCTGCTGCTGCTAAGTCGCTTCAGTCGTGTCTGACTCTGTGCAACCCCATAGACGGCAGCCCACCAGGCTCCCCCATCCCTGGGATTCTCCAGGCAAGAACACTGGCATGGGCTGCCATTTCCTTCTCCAATGCACCTAGATTTAGTCAAAATACAGAAATCTTGAAGTATGACCAAAGGATTATTGAGAGCATCATCCACATGGAATGAGCTTGGATGCTCAAACATTAAAATGCTATTATGTTAAATTACTTTAAATTTAAAAAAGATTGTGGGTGGGTTTAATGTTTTAGGCTGCTTATCTGAGACAAGGTGAGCCAGATGGAAGTTTTTCAGGAGGGATTTCTTTTTTGAGATGATTTTACTTGTTTGCTTTTGGCTGTGCTGGGTCTTTGTTGCTGCACGTGGGCTTCTCTTTGCGGTGGCTTCTCTTGCTGCAGAGCATAGGCTCTAGAGCACAGGCTCAGTAGTTGTGGCTCGTGGGTCTAGTTGCTTCGTGGCATGTGGGATATTCTGGGACCAGAGATCGAATCCGCGTCTCCTGCATTGGCAGGCAGATTCTTTACCGTTGAACTGCCAGAAGGAAGCCCCTAGAAGGAATGTCTTACAGGGTCCTAAGCACACTGATTTCTTAGCAGAGCAAATAGTATTGCAGCTGCTGAAGTTGACAGATTGTTTTACTAAATGAATCCCTTTCTTTCCCTTCAAGTTTTACACTCCCCTGTGCGCCTGGAGCTTCACTGGGGACTCAGCTCCCTCACAGAGGTTTTTCTCTCTCTGGGCACTGGCCTCTCATACATTTTATCCCATTTAAGCCATCTCAGACTGACCATCCGTTCCCTAGCTTTCACCTGGGAAGCCAGTCTTCAAGGGAACAGATCACCCCAGGCATGAGTAATGGGATAGAAAGCGTTTCATCTCTGTGGGTTGCCAATTTGAAGCTGGCACAAGCCAGCAGTGATTGAAATTCATCATCGCATGGCAGAGAAACATGCCCCCTCCCACCCCGAGGCCAGGTTGCTGCTGCCTGGTCTAGATGAATCGTGTCTCTGCCACCAGACCTGCCCTGTAGTTCGTATCAATTGACAGCCCACCCATGTCAGGTCACAGGAAGGGACCTGGAAGACGCGTGAATGATTTTCATCACACATCACAGGGCTGGGCCCGGAAGATTCATCGTGTTGCCAGTCAACCAGTAGATTCATGGATAAGAGAAGGCTTTTTCCTGACCATAACCCACATGGCGCAGGCTGAGAAGACTAGCTTCTCATCTTGAATTGGCTGTCTCGGCCTGTGCGTTTGCTTTCTGAGAACTGTTCTGATGGGAATTTTTAATGAAATGAATCAGTGTGGCCCACTTGCATGAGAACCGTGATCAGGGAAATACTCAAAATTTGGTTGAATGGATGACTCTATTAATTACAAACTATGGAGCAATTTGACTTACTCTGGGGTAGTTCTCCGTGCAAGCTGACTTGCTTTCCTTCCGGCCTCCCCCTTAGGGATTCAGAGATGACCATGACAGGGTCCCTTCCCTCAGGGAGCTTACAGTCCAGCGTCAGTATTGGGGCACTTCGTGGGACTGCTTCCTGCTTGTGTTCAGTGAGTTGTGTCTGACTCTTTTCGACCCCATGAACTGTAGCCTGCCAGGCTCCTCTGTCCATGGGGATTCTCCAGGCAAAAATACTGGTGTGGGTTGCCATGCCCTCCTCCACGGGATCTTCTTGGGGTTGGTTAAACCAGGGATGGGGGAGGGTGCCCCAGCCCCAGCGAGCAAGAGAAGATCAGCCCTGCTGGGGTTGGACCTGTTCTGTGGAATCCCTAGGGAGGGGCAGATGTGTCCGAGGCATGCTTTCCTTTCAAAGACTGGGGTTTTAAATGACTCCTACTTGTGATAATAAACACCAGACAATCTGCTTTGAACTTAAAAAGCTCCTCCCTTTGCTTTGGTACCAGGAGATGCTCCCAGTCATTCACTTCAATCACTTTGGTTCTCTGTGTTGATTTAGAGTATTCTAAATGAATGAGAGTGTCAATCCATCTCTCCTTTTTTTTTTCTTCCCCAAAACTTTTTGGACCAGATCAATCCATCATCTTTCATATAACAGAACCACCTCAGGAATCAGACGTTTAGACGAATCAATGCTTGTTTGCGTGTGTGTGTGTGTGTATGTGTGTGTGTGTGTGTGGTTGTTTATTCGTAACAGTCTGTTTAAATCTGGACTAATGAATTCTTTGAGGCCCCCATTTTCCCTTTGTCCTTCTACAAAGTAAGAATGACGGTTTGTTTAACCCCCCTTCTCAGAGCTAAGTGCTGGCCCGCCTTTCCTGGTGTGTGAGCTCTCAGGAAGATGTCCTCTCTGGCATTCGGTTACCCTTTGAATCGCCCCTTTCATCTGGCTGCTCTTCCCCAGTTCAGCTGTAATTACCATCTGATGGACTGCTGCTGGATACTGTTTCCTTTGCGCATCTGCTGCCCTAGGAAATTGCATTATTCTCCCAGCACCTGCTAGATTTTCCCAGCTTAATTGTTTCCCCAACCCTTCCTTAAACTTGGAAACTTTCACTGTCTGCATTAGGCTTCTCTTGGTTGTGCTTGTGTGTGTGTGTGTGTGTGTGTGTGTGTGTGTGTGTTTAAACTGACCCTTTAGTATCTCCTTGTTTCTAAAAATGCAAACCCATATTTCTCAGCATCATACATGCACTGATCATTATTAATGGGACCGTTGTGATATTCTCCTGAAATGAAATTAACCCACTTTAAATTATCGCTGTGAATCCAGTTTGCTTTTTCAAGCCACTTCCCAGCCATTTCCTACAGTTACCCAACTCGTGGGAAATGCATTTCCTTTTATTTATGGCAAACCCTTTTCTCTGACATTCTTAGAATAATTTACATAAATGCCTTCATGGGCTCTTTTTTTTCCCCTCCTGAACAAAGAATACAAGTTCTTTGGTCATTTCTTTCCAATTCTCTAAACACTATCTACTTTAGTATTGTGCATAGTATATAGGTATCTATCAAAATGACATGAATCAGTGGTTTATTCTCCTTGTTATCAAATTCCTCTCTGTTAGAAAGGTTACAGAGTAATAAACTACAGCTCCTGCTGCCATTACTAGCATGCTGTTTCTGAGACTTCCTCTGAGACTTCCCATGAATTGTTTCATTGAATCCTCATATGAGCAGCACTTGTGAATAGTTACTGCTACTGTCATTCTCAAGGTATTTAAAGAAAAACAGGCCTGCAGAACGGAGAGCTAGTGACTTGTCCAAAGGCTAATTCATTGACAGGGCTTCATGCCCAGGCAGTTAGACACCAGAAACTGAGACCATTATATATTCTCTCTTACCTAAACATTAAAGTACTGATATCATGGCTTATTGTAGGAAAACCAAACCACAGAAAAGGAAGATGGCTTGATAAGAAACCTTTTGGAGTCTCCCAGATCTTTGGCACTAGTTTTATAATCAAAAGGTGACTCATAGATAATTGGCTTTCCCCAGAACAGCTGGATTTTCCTCTTGGCTGAGCCATCTAGCCTCACGTTTGATCCTGTGCCAGCCGGACCCTGGCTGGGCTGGGAGCAGACGCAGGGGTCCAGGTTAGAGCCCTGGGGTCAGTTTTTGGACAGCAGCTGATCCCGGCTGTCTGCGCATTTCTCTCTGTTGTGTCCAATTTGTTGTTATAAACCTTTCAAAATTATAGTGGCAGCCATGGGAAAGGTGAAAAAAAAAATCCTGTACATGGGTCACAGTATCCATTTTTCAAAATTCACTTCCTTTCTGTGTTTGGCTTCATTAGAAAGTGCTCAGGTAACGCCCAGGATGAGCGACTGAAAGTTCACTTGGGAGGTGAGGCAGGGTGAGCACTGATGGGCCCGCCTGGGCACTGTTTAGAAACTGGGCTGCAGTAGAGGCAGAAGGAGGCTTCACGGTGTGATGAGAAATGGTGAAAAGTAAAGTTACTTTTCCATCTCTCAGTATTGTCAGAAAGTATATCTTATCATTTTCTAGGATAGATATTGTTAGAGAGTCGACCTCTCTCTCTCTTCCTCTCCTCTTTCTCCCTCTCCCATCTAACAGCTTCATTGAGATATGAATTACCTGCCATACAATTCGCCCATTTAAATAGCAATTTATTGGGTCTTGGTATATTAACAGAGTTGGGCAACCATCGCCATCTAATTTTAGAATATTTTTGTCACCTCCCCCAGGAGAAAGTAACCCTTTAGTAGTCACTCCCTATACCCCCACCCCTCAGCCCTCGTCAACTACTATTTTACTTTCTGTTTCTACGAATCTGCCTTTTCTGGGCACTTCATTTAACAGAATTACACAACATGTGGTATTTGTGTCTGTCTTTTTTTCATTGAGCATCTTCTCAAGGTTCAACTGTTTTGCAGTATGTATCGATATTCGATTCATTTTTATAGCTAAGTAATATTCTGTTATGTGGACATACTCCGTTTTGTCTGTCCATTCATTTGATGGACATTTGAGCCATCGCCACTGTTTGGCTACTATGAGTAATGTCACTATGAACATTTGCACACAGGTTTCTATGTGGATGTGTGGTTTCATTTCTCTTGGGTGTTTTACCTAGAATTAGAATTGCTTGGTCACACGGTAACCCTAGGTTTAACATTTTGAGGAACTTCCAAACTGTTTTCCCAAGTAATGGCACCATTTTGCACTTTCATTCTTTTTTTTTTTTTTTTTAGATTTTTAAAAAATGGTTATTTTTATTTATTTAGCACTCGGTCTTAGTTTCAGCATGTGGGATCTAGTTCCCTAACTAGGGATCAAACATGGGTCCCCACATTAGGCGTGCAGAGTCTTAGCCATTGGACCAACAGGGAAGTTCCTGTTCTCTCATTCTTAGATCAGACCCAGCACCCCTACTCATAAGTGGTGAGCTGCTGGCCAGCTCAAGGCCATGGATGGGCTGTGACCTTGACTGTTCCTTCAGTTGCAGGAGTGGAGTGTCCCCACTGCTTTGGGAAAGTGCCATACATGTGCTTGGTGGTATGCTGCCAATCTAAGCTTCAGTTCTCTGGAAAGCAGAGATTTTTCTAAAATAAAATCTCTCTTGCCCTCATCTTCCCTGCTTCACCCTCTCTGGCCCATCACCTCCCAGGAGGGGCTACAAGGACGTTTCTGAGCACAGGGAACACCCATCCAGACCCCGAAGAGTGATGTGAGGGCTGCTGGTTTTTCACACCGGTGTGTCCATCACTTCAGCCCACCTTTGGTAACATTATTTAAATGCATTTGGTAACACGCATTTAAAACAGCTTCCAACAGAAAACAAAATTCTGAGGCTCTCCTAGGTGCTGATGGGGTTCTTCCCACAATCCAGGAGGGGGGAAATGTGTCCTGTTCCCTGCAGAGCAAGGCCGCAGAAGTCCAGAAGGTACCTAGGACACGCTAGCTGCCGGCTGCAGCGCTCTGGACACCCCCTGCCAAGCAAGGCTCCCTGGTGGGCCTGAGCTCCCAGGCAGGAGCTGGCCTCTACAGCTAAGTGGCTTCTTCAGAATCTGCCTTTGGGGAGGAAAGCCCGCCAGTAGGAAGCTTTGCTTTGTGGATATTAATGGAGCTGAGGATGTAAAATGACAAAGGGGACAATTAGAGCTACAGATGCCTCCCCACCCCCGCCTTGGGGAAGTTGCATCCTCCTCCTTAATTAAAATATATGTATGCGGTTACAAAAGCAGTGCATGGTAATGGTAGAAATTTTAGGGGAAAGGAGAAACGGTAGAAAGAGAACATGGATGAAGCCTGCAATCTTCTGTCTATAGGTTACCTTACTTAATGTTTTGGTGTTTTTACTTCTAGATTATTTTCTGTGAAAAAAGCCGCATGCGATTAAATATGGGGTCATCTGCGCGCAGTGTTTTGAAGCATGCACTTTCACTTTTGAGGTTGTGAACACCTTTCCATGTCCCTGGGTATTCTAGAGTGGCGTTTGGGTGGCCGCACCGTCCTCTGGGCCAGGCTCTCTCTGCGTCTTGTGCCTGTGTGGCTTAGCCTGCAACATTCTCACAGGAGTTTGTGTAGTGTTTTCTCCATCTTGCACTGGGGGAACTGAGGTTACGAGCCATTTGATTATATGCCTAAACACTGAACCAGTGGGACTTGTGGGAATAATAACGATTTCTGCCCCCATCATCCTGGGAATATGATCGCTGAGGCCAGCTTTCCCTGCACTCAGACAGACAGTGAGCAAGTCCCGGGGCTTTTCTGGGCAATTTTAGGTAGTTACAGTTGTGTGTGTATGTATACTCAGTCATGTCTGACTCTTTGTGACCCCCATGGACTGTAGCCTGCCAAGCTACTCTGTCCATGGGATTCTCCAGCAAGAATACTGGAGTGGGGTGCTGTTTCCTCCTCCAGAGGATCTTCCCCACCCAGAGAACAAACCCGCATCTCTTGAGTCTCCTGCATTGGCAGGCGGATTCTTTACCAACTGCACCAAGTGGGTCATTCCAAATTCATAAAACATGCTTTTAATTCTATAAAATGTCTAAATTCATTTCAGGTAATAATCAAAACTCAAATTCAATTTTCATCCAAATATCAGAGTTTATTCCTTCCTTCCTCTGCATCCCCCCACTCCACCCCTCCACTGAAACCTGTAACCGGTGAAGGAGGGTTGGGAGCCTCCTCGCTCCTTCTAAGTCGCCATGCCCTCCAGTACTGAGCATCTATTTAGCTTATTAGTATTTAGCTTTGGGGGGGAAAAAAGCCTGTTCACTTCTTATTCTTGTTTAGCTATGTTTCCAGTCCTTCTGGAATGGGGGCCAAGGTGGGGAGCAGCAGTTGGGGCAATAGGCGTGTGTCAGAGGATAACTCCTGCCCTGCGTGCCTGACAGTTCTTCTCATGGGTCCAATTCTTTAGAGATCCCTGTCCCTCTGCTCGGGACTGCATCCCATAATTCAGGGACACACCCTCGATGGACATGAGTTTGAGTGAACTCCGGGAGATGGTGATGGACAGGGAGGCCTGGGGTGCTGCGATTCATGGGGTCGCAAAGAGTCGGACACGACTGAGTGACTGAACTGAACTGAACTGAACCCTCCAACTCTGCAGCCCGAGTTGGGTTTGCCCCTGGAGATGGTCCTATGGCAAAGACCTCTGATAAGAGCTCAGGCTGTCTGGTCAGCACATGTGGCCAGCACCTTCCCTCTCGGTCGCCCAGTCACTGGCTGGCCTGTTGACGTCATCAGCATCCTTGGGTGGGAACCACACACCACTGCACTATGTCCACTAGCTGTGGGGACTCACTCGAGAGCCTGAGGCTCCCAAGACCCTTGTCTTGTAACTTAAAGGATGAGGCACCCCTGCCCCTCCTCCTGGGGATGGAGTGGCATGTGCCCCAGAGTACATCAACAGTACATCAACATCTCATTGAGGAAGTTTCCAGAAAAATCCCCTTCTCTCCATTCTTCCGAAGCTTTTGTGTCTTCATTGTGAATGAGGGGTTTAAAAGTCACTTAACCAGTGCTTGCCCACCTGCTTTCACATTTTTACAAGTGCAGCTCCCTTGGTACGCAGCAGCCTTTGTCTTCCTGCCTCACGCGTCCTTTGTGACATCCACTTCCCCAGGCCGAGCAGCTGCCAGGTTAGGCGCTGGGACACAGGAATGCCAGACCTGGGAGCCAGCACTGCTGCGTATAGCTAGGTCCCTAATGTCCTCTCCAAATGTCTGTCGTTATAAACAAGGCCACCGTGTCCATCCTTGTTATTTCTGAGTACATTCATCATGACTTTATTTCCGTAAATTCCTAGCAATGATTCTCTAGGTCAAAGGTAAAGCTACATTTCTTTGAACAAAAAGCAAACTGATTTAGGATCTGAGAAAGCAAGCTTGCGATTCCCTACTTTAAAAGATGATTTCTCCTTGCAGTGTGTAAACTACCAGCATGAGGGACTCTCTTTTATTGTAAGATGTAGATTTAAAAATTTTTTTCTTTCTCATTATGGTTTATCACAGAATATTGAGTATAGTTCTCTGTGCTGAACAGTAGGACCTTGTTGTTTATCCATTCTCCACATAATTGTTTGTTATCTGCTAATCCCAAACTCCTACCTCATCCCTCCCCCAACCCTTCCCTCTCGGCTGTTCTCCGTGTGTGTGGGTCTGTTTCTGTTTCATCAGTTCAGTTCAGTTCAGTCGCTCAGTCGTGTCCGACTCTTTGCGACCCCATGAATCGCAGCACGCCAGGCCTTCCTGTCCATCACCAACTCCCGGAGTTCACTCAAACTCACGTCCATCGAGTCGGTGATGCCATCCAGCCATCTCATCCTCTGTCGTCCCCTTCTCCTCCTGCCCCCAGTCCCTCCCAGCATCAGAGTCTTTTCCAATGAGTCAGCTCTTCACATGAGGTGGCCAAAGTACTGGAGTTTCAGCTTTAGCATTAGTCCTTCCAAAGAACCCAGGACTGATCTCCTTTAGAATGGACTGGTTGGATCTCCTTGCAGTCCAAGGGACTCTCAAGAGTCTTCTCCAACACCACAGTTCAAAAGCATCAATTTTTCGGCACTCAGCCTTCTTCACAGTCCAACTCTCACATCCATACATGACTACTGGAAAAACCATAGCCTTGACTAGACGGACCTTTGTTGGCAAAGTAATGTCTCTGCTTTTGAATATGCTATCTAGGTTGGTCATAACTTTTCTTCCAAGGAGTAAGCATCTTTTAATTACAGTAAACTGGAAAATTCTGAAAGAGATGGGAATACCAGACCACCTGACCTGCCTCTTGAGATACCTATATGCAGGTCAGGAAGCAACAGCTAGAAATGGACATGGAACAACAGACTGGTTCCAAATAGGAAAAGGAGTACGTCAAGGCTGTATATTGTCACCCTGCTTATTTAACTTATATGCAGAGTACATCATGAGAAATGCTGGGCTGGAAGAAGCACAAGCTGGAATCAAGATTGCCGGGAGAAATATCAATAACTTCAGATATGCAGATGACACCACCCTTATGGCAGAAAGTGAAGAGGAACTAAAAAGCTTCTTGATGAAAGTGAAAGAGGAGAGTGAAAAAGTTGGCTTAAAGCTCAACATTCAGAAAACGAAGATCATGGCATCTGGTCCCATCACTTCATGGCGAATAGATGGGGAAACAGTGGAAACAGTGTTAGACTTTATTTGGGGGGGCTCCAAAATCACTGCAGATGGTGACTGCAACCATGAAATTAAAAGATGCTTACTCCTTGGAAGGTAGGTTCATTTTTACCATATTTTCAATTCCACATATAGGTGATGTCATATGTTGTCTGTCTTTCTCTGACTTTACTGACAAAGGTCCATCTAGTCAAAGCTATGGTTTTTCCAGTAGTCATGTATGGATGTGAGTTGGACTATAAAGAAAGCTAAGTGCCAAAGAATTGATGCTTTTGAACTGGGGGTGTTGCAGAAGACTCTTGAGAGTTCCTTGGACAGCAAGGAGATCAAACCAGTCAATCCTAAAAGAAATCAGTCCTGAATATTCATTGGAAGGACTGATGCTGAAGCTGAAGCTCCAATACTTTGACCACCTAATGTGAAGAGGCAACTCATTGGAAAAGATGCAGATGCTGAGAAAGACTGAAGGCAGAAGGAGAAGACGGCAACAGAGGATGAGATGGTTGGATGGCATCACCGACTTGATGGACATGAGTTTGAGCAAGCTCTGGGAGTTGGTGATGGACAAGGAAGCCCAGCATGCTGCATTCCATGGGGTCACAAAGAGTTGGACACGACTGAGTCACTGAACTGAACTGATCTGTTTTTGTCTGTCTGACTTACTTTGCTTAGTATGACAGTCTCTTGAGTCCATCCACATAGCTGCATATGGCATTATTTTATTCTTTTTTATGGCTGAGTAATATTCTGTTGTATAAATGTACCACACTGAGATGTAGATTCTTAAGCAGATAATCAGGTCTGCAAATAACCAGCAGCCTTCCGTTTCCCCATTAGCCTCTAACTCAGCTGAATCTCTGCTTGGAGCCTCCATTCCACCTGCTGGAAGGACAAAGAACTTTCACCAACTCCAGGCACGTTTAGCCATTTAACGTTTAAAAGGAGCCCATTCGGAAATGTTCTATCCTCATTTTTCAGCGATTCAGCCTACCTTCAGCCATCCCCCTTTTGGTACCCAGGCTCCCAAGCAACCCTCAGGGCTCAAGGTGGGGGCCCTCTTCACAGATCTCTTCGGATCAGGCCTCAAGTTGGCTGGAACACGAGCTCTCTCTCTCTGCCCTCTCTCATGTTTTATCTCTGACAGTCTCTCCCCCGCCATCCTGGGCTTTGGGAAGCTCCTGGACGGCCTCATCCTCTTTCCTGCCCTGGTGCCAGCCTCAACCACTCCACCTTCTCAGCCCAGGGGGCTGGGCGACCCTGTGAGGCACAGGCCTGCCTACCCCTGTGCTCTCCAGAACCCTGTGGGGATGAATCCTGCTCGGTTCCCTCAGCTTTATGGCCCTACCCGGGGGGAGGAGAGGCTGGGCTGCATTTCTCTCTCTCTGTCCCTCCAACTTACCTTCTCTGAGACAGCAGACTCTGCCATCTCCACGAGTTCTTCTGAAATCTGTTGTTTGAAACATCAACTCTGATTTTGGGGGACTCAAAAGTCAGGCTCTTATGAGACTCAAAAGCCTTTCAACCTCCTCTCTGCCTGGAAATGAAAAGGCATGTCTGCCCAACGGCTGGTGTCCCTGGCTGCTGCCTTGAGGGGTCGGGAGGGCCAGGAGTCAACGGGGACTTGGCAAGAATGAATCGCATCTGTTAATATAAAACAGTGCCGACTACGACGGTGACAGTGATGTGCACTTGGCCTGCAGACCCAGCAGGCCTCGCGGGGCTGGCCGCTCCCTCTGGCCCCCGGAGTAATGATAAAAACACAACACCATTTGTTCCAAAGTCATTTTATGTCAATAGACATCAGTACTAGAAAGTATCAGAAGTCTAACTTTTAGTCTTATGTGAGAGCTTTTAGATGGTACATCTTGTTAATCAATTCTGGTTGATGAAAAAGTAGGATATGCTCTCTTGAAGACGTGAAAGGTTAGGGAAAAAAAAAACAAAAACCAGACTAAGGACCTAGAGAGGTTTTATATTCAAATTGAGCTCAGGTGGATTAAAAGTCTTCCACATTTTAGTGATTTTCATAAAGCCTTCTGAGTTTATTCATCATTATTTACACACTCACTGAATCTGAGGGGAAAATGGCATTTGTGTTCACGGAGGCAAAGGATTAAATGAGCCTTGGAAACTGAAGTGCCTGTGTCTGGAGGCCTGGCTCTGGTGGCCTGGGGGTGGAGCGGGGGTGGGGGGGGCTGGTCTGCCATCCCCAACCATGTGCTGTCCTCCCCGCCGCCCCCCACCCCGTCAGAGAAGCAGCTTGGAGTCCTCAGACCTCAGGCTGCTGCTGTCATCTAGGGTTGACCCTCTTTCAGGAAGAATAAAAACCTTTACTCCGTATGTTGCCCCAAGACCACTAAGCGTAGTCAGGATTACTGATGTCATGATCTCCATAGAAACCAACTTAACAGGCAAGAAGAAAACAGAAAGCATGCCTGAAAAACAGGAAAATAAAAGAATAAATAAGGTATGGCAGAAGCATAGGAGCCATAAAGGTTTTTTATGGCAGTCTTGTTGTAGATATCAAACATGTCTCAGCCTGCCATCCAGGCGCTGTGGACCCAAGGTGGCAACCGAGAATTGCACACCACCCCCTTGTCCTGCCTGGCACTCTTCAATTGTGTCCCAGGTTCTGTTTGTTTTGTTTTAAAGTATAGTTCAGTGCATTGAAATGATCGCCATGGCAGTTGTTATAATTGAGGCTTTTATGGTAGTTTTTGTATTTAACCAAAAGGTGCCAGGCTCAGGCAACACTTTCTGGTCACCATAGTGAGGCTCTGTTGGCTGAAAGCACTTCGATGTCACCTTGGGGTGGTGCCTTCATAAAACCCAAGGTAATGGCTGATAAAAGCGAGCCGGGTATTATTATCTTTCACAAGTGACAATTTGTGAGCAGGTCACAGAGATGGTCTGAGAGTGTCCCATGGAATTGTGTACTGCTGACAACCTGGTACTAGACAACCTCCTTCCCCACCCACTGGTCACTCTGGGTTGGTAGGTCGGAGGCTACAGACACACAGACAAATACACACCCCCGGTGATCTGACTCACCCCAAAGGCGGGAACAAGTGTCAGAGATGGAGTTTGGGTGGCTGGGCTTGAACCTGCCCTTGTCCTTGGCGCTCCACCCCCTTGTCTTCTCAGGTGGAGGTGCCTTACTGCTGGTGGGGGTGCCCCCACCGCCTCCCCTATCACTGTGTCCTGCTCCCTGAGGGCTGTCTGCTCTGTGGCTTGCTGCCTGGAGCCCCAGAGCCCTTCGCTGTGCTCAGGGCAGCCACGCTGAGACCCAGTTCCCTGGAGCTCTGGGAGAGATGGCCTGGCTTCTCTCTCCCAGCTGGCCTTCCCTCTGGGGACTTGCCCCCACTGGAGAGCAGATGGGGAATACCTCCTGCCAAGCCCAGATTCCAAAAGAATCTCCAGGCCCTGAGTAATCAAATGCATCTTTGTGAGTGTGTGTGTGTGTGTCTGCGTTATTTATGGATTTATTTCAACTTTAAAGAAATGTATATACATAGGACAAAACAGGAAATATATACAAACAAAACTAGTTGTGTTTAGTGCTAGTGGTAGAGGGGATGAAAATTTTTTTCTGAATATTATTGTCTTTGCAAAAGAAAACAAAGCCCTGTGTAATTGAATGAGACTGTTCAATTAGTCTCATTCTATTTCTTTTCAAAACAAAAAATATGCTAAAAGTAAGAACAACCAAGTAAAGTCAGGAGAAATGTGATAATAGTTAACATTTGTCACACATTATGTATGAAAGGCACTGTTCTATATTCCTTGTAAGAATTAGTGCATTAATCCCTGCATGCACCCATGGTCTAGAAACTCTTTTTATTGGTGAAGCATATAGTTCGCTTTCAAACTCGTCTTCTTGGATTCTGGTTATGAACCAACCGATCCCTCTGCCATCCCTACCTGTCTGTCTCTCACACACACACACACAAACACATGCTACAATCACCATCCCTAGAGAAGTGCGCAAATTCCAAGCACATCTACACCCCGTCAACTCCAGCAGCACAGTAGGTGACTGCAGCTTGATTCTGAGTTCTGTTCTTCACCCGCTTCCTCTGTCCAGGTTCTCCCCAGGAGCCGCACAGACCCTGAGCCCACTTCTGTACCCACCACATCACCTTTCCTGGTGCTGTGTTTTTTGTCCTGAATCTGATGCACACCACAATGTGGACACGCCTTTCCCAGAGTCAGCCCTGACCCTGCGTGGACAGGATCCTATGCATGCCTTATCTGATGGGCCAGAGCAGTGGTGTGAGGGTCCGGAAGGTTTCCCTTCTTCCTTTTCACCCACCAGAGTGCCTCCTGGCCCTGAGCCTGCCCTTGGGCCCGTGAGAACCAGCCTTCTCATGGGCACACACTCCTAATGACACAGCACTGATGCTTTGACTTCTAGTTCATGGTTATTTTAAAAGAATTTCATGCAAGAAGTTCATCAGATACAATACAAATGTTTCCAATTATGTTCTTTTTTTTTTTTTTCAATTATGTTCTTAAAACACATCCCCCATTTCTTTGCAATCTTCACAGCTTGCTCAAAGCAGAACTAGAGCTATGTGGGATTGCAATTCCCCTTCAAATGATTATTTCTGTTTTTAAAAGGGGCAGGGGAAACCCATGGACTCAGATAAGAGTTCAGGATTTCATGTGCCCAAATGTTTGGAAAAGGTTAAATATTTTACCTGGATGGCAGTTGGCCTCCCCTGAACTTCCTCGGAGGGTGTTGTTATCTGGGTAAGAAAAGAATGACAAAGTCACTGCTATTTTGAAGGCTCTATTTAACAGATGTGTATAGAAATCTATGTATTATTAAATAATTCTTTATAATATGCTCAAGAATAAGCGATTGGTAAGCCTGTTTACGTTCTCACCATCTGGGAGCATTCTGTCACCCATCTGTTCCATGTAATTATGTAATTATCAATATAAGGAAAGAATAGGTGATATACTTAACAAGAAAAACTGGTCCTCACTGAAGAGGAAAAATGACATGCATCTGTTGAATTCCTTTTTGTTTCTCTTTCTTTATTGTTTGCTGTTTTTCCCTTTATTTCACAGTTGCATTCAGGCTGTCAGCCTGTGTCATACCCTCAGGAGAGCTGTTTCTGCCATGCTACACACTGCCACACACGTACATGCACACATATGCGCGTACACACATGTGCGCAGAGGCAGAGCGATTAGTCAGGTCCTAGAGGCACTGATACCACTTTGAAAGGAAAGAGCAAGGCCGTGTTGGCCTTGACCCTCCATCGTCTGCCTCTGGGAGAGCCCGGAGAGTTCTTTCTAGAACACATCCTGTAAGAGTCAGAACTCTGGGAAATATGTACATTAATGACTGACAGATGGAAGGACAGGTGAGCGTGTCGTGTTCGCACAGGTTACTGCATAGAGATTCCACTTGAGAAGAACCCCCGACTTGATGCTATTTTCTTAATGTCAAGATTCAAGCAATACATGTTACATCATAGTAGGATAGCAGTCCCGGGGGGCTGGGTTTGTGTCCATAGGCTCGAACTGCAGAGGTTCCGTTGTGCGGTGGAGAGCCGCGGGCGTTTGGATGGACGTGGACAGCTTTCTCACACACGCAGTCACCTCTCCTGACATGTAGGACAGCAGTGGACGGCGAGCAATCCCCCGCCCCCCTCCCCCTCTGTCTGCCCAGGCCGGGCTCTGAAGTCCTCCAAAGGGCCGCTGGTTCTCCCAGGCAGTCGATGGAACCATCCTCAATGACTCATCTTGACAAAACCTGGGATTTTGATCCTAAGCCGCACAGAGGGGCAGCTCCGGGAGCCATTGAGGTGACAGTCAGCCTGGGGATGAAGGTGTGAAAATCCTTGTCCTTCCACTGATCCAGTGATGGGGCAGGGCTCCCCCGGGGCCTCCTGACTCTTTGCAGCCCATCATCTCCCCTAGAGGGATGACCCTTCCAAAGAACCCTCCATCCGCCCCCAACCCCCGCAAAACGCTCCCCCTCTGCCCGGGCAGGCACTGTGCCTGAAGGGGCAGGGGAGAGTGAAGGACAAATCCGAGGGTCTGAGACCCTAAAACTACTCAACAGCTCTCACCAGAGTTAAACCTGACTCACAAACTGAGCTGGAAATCTATACTTCCATCATTTCTTGACTTCTGCCTAAAATTTTTTTTTTTAAACAGCGCTTTCTTTGTTTCCTCCTGATAAGTGTTCCTTTTCACATGTCAAGATGATGATGTTTCAAGAATCCATCTTCCTGGGAGCATCCCATGACAGAGCCTTGGTCCAGGCTGGATTTGCCGCTCTCCATCCCAGCCTGAGGCTTGTGTCAGGGCAGGCATGGGCTCCCCACACTCGCCACCTCGTGTCCAGGAAGGAAACAAGTAACTTGTCCCACCTACGTCTCTCTTTGTTCCTTTGAATTCGATGGTAGTCTTTGATGAATCCTCCATAAAGCCAGTCACCATCGCCCAGTCTGTCTGTGTTTTGAATTGTTATTTCCATGGATTTTTTTTTAAAGCTGGGATACCCTTAGAATAAGCAAAAAGGAGAAAATTACGGGGCACCCTGTGGGGAGAGTATTTTAAAGGGCTAAGTAATGGGGACAAATGTGGCTCGATTCCTCATGGGATTTGGTTGGTTTTGACTTTATATTTACTTGTTTCCTTAATTCAAAGTTAAAATGATTTAATTGCAACCATAACTGTCCAATCCATTAAGGATCTGAAAGGGAAGAATGCCATCTGAACCTTTCTTTTGTCGTTTCTAGTTTTGAAAAGGTTTTAACAATAATTTCTTTTTCAAGAAAACATTTCAGTTTATATGTTTAAGTATTTTTTTAACAAAAGAGTCTAGACAGATTGTTTCTCAAGAGAAAATTATTATAAAAGAGTTATTTACATGCATATATCATACTCAACTAAAAAACAAAAATTAAGAAAAAAAATCCTTGTATTCTATAACAAACCGTATTAAAAATCATGAAAGCTTAGACTAAATGGTTTTCATTTAACCCGCCAAAGTGGCATTAATTTTTCAAGTGGTAACTGTTGCTTAAGATGCTATTGTGCCTGAGTGATAAATGTTTCATGATTTGGTAGTACATGCATGGCTTACAATCCATTATTTATTGCACCTTCCCTTGCCTGGCAAAGGTGATGATTTTATAGCCCCAGCAGTCATGCAAACACATTTATACAAACCGACGGCGGATAATAAATTTCCTTACTGTAAATGTCAGTGGGTTTCATGTGTTGCTGCCATTACATCTTGTTTGGAAGCTGAATGCTCCACAGTTATGGGAGCCGCCAGATGGTGTCATTAACACGAACGCCGGGGCTGTTTACCACTGACATGCACGTGACAGATGAGAAGTTCTGGGCCTGTCTCTGCACTGAAGCGTGATGTGAGCCATACACAGGTGTGATGACAGCGGCATCCCCTGGCCTCTGCCCTCTACCCCGCCAAGAGCGATTTTAGCTGTGGTGGTGGTGGTGGTTATAGTTTGTGTCTGAATACACAGCAGAGTGAGCAAAAGGGGACATTTTCCCCCGGACTCCTGCTTGATCTGATCTGTGGAGCCTCCAATGTGCTGCCAGGGACACCTGCCTTCCCAAGGGTGGTTCCCACAGGAGTGGCAAGCCAGCTCCCCTTCTAAGCCCTCCAGGCCTGGCCTGGCCTTTTGTGCTAATTAATTACAGCAGGATTGTTATTACTGTGTGTCTGTGTATGTGTGTGCTGTAATCAGATATTTTGAATACTTACTATCTTACTGTGATGGACAAATTTCCATCGAGAGCATGGAATTAGTGTCTCTCAAAAGTGCTGTCAAAATCATCAGGCATGGATTCAAAGAATGAGGAGAAACAAAGAAGTAGAAATCTCCTGTACCAGTGTCTTCTGTGCACTGAGCTCTTCTTTTCACAGGAATGAACAGCAAACATTGGTGCTTTCCCTGATCGGATGTGAAATGTCTGCATGACTGCCGTTAGCCTCCGCGTTTTATTAACGTGTTCCCATCTTTGTTCAGCACCGGCCATTCCCGTTAATGGTGGCCCAGCTTCCCTGCTGTTGCAGTTTCTGCTTCACTCTCTATCCAGATCTCTTTTAATTTCAATTTAAAAATAAGCTGGGTTTGAGACTTCCCTGGTGATTCAGCGATTAGGACCCCACACTTCCACTGCCAAGGATGCGGGTTCAGTCCCTGATCGGGGAACTAAGATTCCACATGCCTCACACTGTGGTCCAAAAAAAAAAGAGTTTGTTTTATTCCCCACTGTACATCCTTCCCTGGAACCAAAAAGCTGGCCCATAGATTCTGATCAAGGTCCTTTGAACTTTATTTTTAGCCTTAGCGTTCTCCATAGGAATTTTCAGAAAGGCTTATTTTTTCACAACAGCCCTTGTGTGTTGCTCTCAGAGGTTGAGTGAACCTTCCATTTCAGTGCACAGAAATGTCAAGTCGTGCAAAAGAATACACACCATTGTGTGCATAGAGATGAAAGAGAATGTTCTTAATTTCTTCAGAGCAGCTCTGGGATACTGTCGAATGTCAGTGGGAGTACAGAGCCTGATTGAAAGGCTACATGTATGCATGAAGGCACACGTCAGACATGTGCAGCAGAGCCCTGAGTTTTAGCTTGCTTCCAGGAGTGTGTGAAAAGACCCAGGAGTGAAAATAAAGAAATGGCGGGGACACAGCTAGACTGAAAAGTTGTATCTGTAGAACAGCCCTCGCTTGGACACAAGTTCTCAGGAAAATGAGTTCTTTTCCCACTGCTGTCATTTTCCTGGCAAATGAACTGGAGACCTGAACCAGCAGTGCAAATAGCCAGGGACCCAACCTGAGCAAATAGCTTGTTCCCGGGGAAACAGAAATTTCCCCTTGTGCTCCTTGCCCAGAGATGCCCAAAGGCTCTCCTGACCCTGCTCCTCCCTGTTTGTCCCCTCTGTGTCTGCCTCCCTTGTCCACTCTCCCTTCTCAGGACGTCATCTGCAAATGCACGTGTCGAGCCTAATCTGTTCTTCGGTGGGATACCTCACTCTTCCAGACTCTTGCACTGGCTCCCCCTGCCATCCCATCTGGAAAATTGTTTTTTCTCTTGCCTATTACCTGGGAAAGATTCTTCTAAATTGAGCTCAGCTTTCATTTCCTTGAAGAAGACCATCCTGACTTCCCTCCTATCGTGAGTTCAATGAATGCTTGTTTTAATGCTCTCAATCTTGGACTGGTTTGTTACGCAGCCATAGCTTCCTGGTAGACTGCCTTAATCACACATGCTGCATTTTCTTAGTTTACTCATGTCACCTGACTTAATGAGACTTCCTTCATGACAGGAGCTGTGCCTCATTCTTACCCCAGCACTGGGGCCAGTACTTGGCACATGGGAGATGCTCAATATGTGTCTGCTGGATCGAAATTGTTGACTTAAGGTCTATATCAAATTTTTGATGGGAGATTTCAGGCATCAGGATTCTGGATGGATTATCCTGCTATCCCCAGAATCACTCCACAAATCCAACTACCTTCTCCACCAACAAGTCAGACTTGCCTTGTTGCTAGAACATTGGTTTCATAGAAACAGTTTTTCCCAGAGATGCTTCTCTCACTGGGGAAATTGCTCTGTGTCATGAAAACTCTTTGCTGAATATTTGTAAGTTGCTTCTATGAGAAAAAGGGTAGATTCCAGTCTGCTTCTGGGATATTAAATGCAACTGTTTTTAAACCTATGGCTAAATATAAACTTGACATGCATCCTAATAAAGCACATGTCCCAGATATGGGATAGGAATGAAAGGATGGCCTGAAGTCCTCTTTCTTTAATCAAATAACATTCAGACAGATGATACCTGACACATTTTCTATAAATCATTTTTTAGGAAGTGCAAACAATACAACTTTTTCATTTAACAAAATTCTCACGAGAATAAACTTCAGTTCAGTCACTCAGTTGTGTACTACTCTTTGCGACCCCATGAATTGCAGCACGTCAAGCCTCCCTGTCCTTCACCAACTCCCAGAGTTCACTCACACTCACGTCCATCAAGTCGGTGATGCCATCCAGCCATCTCATCCTCTGTCGTCCCCTTCTCCTCCTGCCCCCAATCCCTCCCAGCATCAGAGTCTTTTCCAATGAGTCAACTGTTCGCATGAGGTGGCCAAAGTACTGGAGTTTAAGCTTTAGCATCATTGCTTCCAAAGAACATCCAGGACTTATCTCCTTTAGAATGGACTGGTTGGATCTCCTTGCAGTCCAAGGGGCTCTCAAGAGTCTTCTCCAACACCGCAGTTCAAAAACATCAATTCTTCTGCGCTCAGCTGTCTTCACAGTCCAACTCTCACATCCATACATGACTACTGGAAAAACCATAGCCTTGACTAGATGGACCTTTGTTGGCCAAGTAATGTCTCTGCTTTTCAATATGCTATCTAGGTTGGTCATAACTTTTCTTCCAAGGAGTAAGAGTCTTTTAATTTCATGGCTACAGTCACCATCTGCAGTGATTTTGGAGCCCCCAAAATAAAGTCTGACACTGTTTCCACTGTTTCCCAATCTATTTCCCATGAAGTGATGGGACCGGGTGCCATGATCTTCGTTTTCTGAATGTTGAGTTTTAAGCCAACTCTTTCACTCTTCTCTTTCACTTTCATCAAGAGGCTTTTTAGCTTCTCCTCACTTTCTGCCATAAGGGTGGTGTCATCTGCATATCTGAGGTTACTGATATTTCTCCCAGCAATCTTGATTCCAGCCTGTGCTTCTGCCAGCCCAGCATTTCTCATGATGTACTCTGCATATAAGTTAAATAAGCAGGGTGACAATATACAGCCTTGACGTACTCCTTTTCCTATTTGGAACCAATCTGTTGTCCCATGTCCAGTTCTAACGGTTGCTTCCTGACCTGCATATAGGTTTCTCAAAAGACAGGTCAGGTGGTCTGGTATTCCCATCTCTTGAAGAATTTTCCACGTTTATTGTGATCCACACAGTCAAAGGCTTTGGCATAGTCAATAAAGCAGAAATAGATATTTTTCTGGAACTCTCTTGCTTTTTCCATGATCCAGTGGATTTGGCAATTTGATCTCTGGTTCCTCTACCTTTTCTAAAACCAGCTTGAACATCTGGAAGTTCACGGTTCACATATTGCTGAAGTCTGGCTTGGAGAATGTTGAGCATTACTTTACTAGCGTGTGAGATGAGTGCAATTGTGCAGTAGTTTGAGCATTCTTTGGCATTGCCTTTCTTTGGGATTGGAATGAAAGCTGACCTTTTCCAGTCCTGTGGCCACTGCTGAGTTTTCCAAATTTGCTGGCATATTGAGTGCAGCACTTTCACAGCATTATCTTTCAGCATTTGAAATAGCTCAACTGGAATTCCATCACCTCCACTAGCTTTGTTCGTAGTGATGCTTCCTAAGGCCTACTTGACTTCACATTCTAGGATATCTGGCTCTAGGTGAGTGATCACACCATCATGGTTATCTTGGTCATGAAGATCTTTTTTGTATAGTTCTTCTGTGTATTGTTGCCACCTCTTCTTAATATCTTCTGCTTCTGTTAGGTCCATACCATTTCTGTCCTTTATTGAGCCCATCTTTGCATGAAATGTTCCCTTGGTATCTCTGATTTTCTTGAGGAGATCTCTAGTCTTTCTGATTTTGTTGTTTTCCTCTATTTCTTTGCATTGATTGCTGAGGAAGGCTTTCTTATCTCTTCTTGCTATTCTTTGGAACTCTGCATTCAGATGTTTATATCTTTCCTTTTCTCCTTTGCTTTTCGCCTCTCTTCTTTTCACTGCTATTTGTAAGGCCTCCCCAGACAGCCATTTTGCTTTTTTGCATTTCTTTTCCATGGGGATGGTCTTGATCCCTGTCTCCTGTACAATGTCACGAATCTCATTCCATAGTTCATCAGGCATTCTATGTATCAGATCTAGTCCCTTAAATCTATTTCTCACTTCCACTGTATAATCATAAGGGATTTGATTTAGGTCATACCTGAATGGTCTAGTGGTCTTCCCTACTTTCTTCAATTTAAGTCTGAATTTGGCAATAAGGAGTTCATGATCTGAGCCACAGTCAGCTCCCGGTCTTGTTTTTGTTGACTGTATAGAGCTTCTCCATCTTTGGCTGCAAAGAATATAATCAGTCTGATTCTGGTGTTGACCATCTGGTGATGTCCATGTGTAGAGTCTTCTCTTGTGTTGTTGGAAGAAGGTGTTTGCTATGACCAGTGCGTTCTCTTGGCAAAACTCTATTAGTCTTTGCCCTGCTTCATTCCGCATTACAAGGCCAAATTTGCCTCTTACCCCAGGTGTTTCTTGACTTCCTACTTTTGCATTCCAGTTCCCTATAATGAAAAGGACATCTTTTTTGGGTGTTAGTTCTAAAAGGTCTTGTAGGTCTTCATAGAACTGTTCAACTTCAGCTTCTTCAGCATTACTGGTTGGGGCATAGACTTGGATTACTGTGATTTTGAATGGTTTACCTTGGAAACAAACAGAGATCATTCTGTCATTTTTGAGATTGCATCCAAGTACTGCATTTCAGACTCTTTTGTTGACCATGATGGCTACTCCATTTCTTCTAAGGGTTCCTGACCGCAGTAGTAGATATAATGGTCATCTGAGTTAAATTCACCCATTCCAGTCCATTTTAGTTCTCTGATTCCTAGAATGTCAGTGTTCACTCTTGCCATCTCCTGTTTGACCGCTTCCAATTTGCCTTGATTCATGGACCTAACATTCCAGGTTCCTATGCAATATTGCTCTTTACAGCATCGGACCTTGCTTCTATCACCAGTGACATCCACAGCTGGCTATTTTTTTTGCTTTGGCTCCATCCCTTCATTCTTTCTCGAGTTATTTCTCCACTGATCTCCAGGGAATGGCAAACCACTTCAGTATTCTTGCCTTGAGAACCCCAAGAGAATAAACTTATCACTCATATATGTCTCTGATTCCTCACCTAATTATTAAGACATTCAAATTCTATATTATAAACAGACATATATTCATTTGTATTCAGTATTTGTATGCATACGTGCTAAATCACTTCAGTTGTGTCCAACTCTTTGCGACCATATGGGTTGTAGCCCACCAGGCTCCTATGTCCATGGAATTTTCCAGGCAAGAATACTGGAGTGGGTTGCCGTGGCCTCTTCCAGGGAAATCTTCCTGACCCAGGGATCAAACCTGTGTCTCTTATATGTCCTGCATTGGCAAGTGGGTTCTTTACCACTAGCTCCACCTGGGGAGCCCATTCAAAAATGGAGAGGACCATTTTTATCCTTGGATGCTGTTAAGTCACTTCAGTCGTGTCCGACTCTGTGCGACCCCATAGACGGCAGCCCACCAGGATCCCCCGTCCCCGGGATTCCCCAGGCAGTAACACTGGAGTGGGTTTCCATTTCCTTCTCCAATGTATGAAAGTGAAAAGTGAAAGGGAAGTCGCTCAGTTGTGTCCGACCCTCAGCGACTCCACGGACTTCAGCCTTCCAGGCTCCTCCGTCCATGGGATTTTCCAGGCAAGAGTACTGGAGTGGGGTGCTTGTAGTAAAATGTCATAATTTTCAGAAGGGCATTCTTTGACAGGAACAATGCTTTTCATTGCTTTTGAATTTGAGTATTTTCAAGACCTTTGAGGCCAAGCCTTCATTTTATTCCATTACAAATGGGTCTCTCATGTGGCTCTAGAGGTGGAGAGTGGTTAGGCAGCTATAGAGATATGGATATAATAGTGATTTGTGCTTTTAGAGCAATACAGGTCAGGTCATTGATTCTACAAACCATTTCTCTGCCATGGATTTGCTTTTGGCCGGCCTTTTGCTGTCTGTTCACCCCAGTGATGTCATTTCTCCAGTTTCTGGCTGACATTGTATTGGAGATGATAACTCTAGTGCCAAGTGGCTGAACCTTAACAGACAGGAGTTGCTGGGTGTGATGAGGGGTGCAGAAGACATTTATAAACACTCAGCACCTCTTCAAATGGGAAGGGAGGGATGTGGAGCCACAGGAGGTTATCCTGGAGCCTGTGCTAGCATCCTCAAGTTGGGGAATCAGTGAGTCTCTGGGTCTCTGAAAAGCCAAATGTGGGTCTCCTTTTGCCTCTGTTCGAGTATTGCATCAAAGCAACCATATTTTCAGTGGTTATAATATGAGCTACTGGTTCAATATGTTATTTAATTAAAAACAAGTGAATTTAATAACCTTTATCAAATCTAAGATGCCATTATTACGGGCTTCCCAAGTGGTGCTAGTGGTAAAGAACCCGCCTGCCAATGCAGGTGACATAAGATACACGGGTTTGATTCTTGGGTCAGAAAGATCCCCTGGAGAAGGACATGGCAACCCACTCCAGTATTCTTGCCTGGAGAATCCCATGGACAAAAGGATCCTGGTGGGCTACAGTCCCTAGGGTCGCAAAGAGTTGGACACGACTGAAACGACTTAGCGTATACACGAGATGTCATTATTATAAGAAAAACTCTTACTTTATGTACTATTAAGAAAAAAACATGGCCAAACTATGACACAGTGTCTTAATGAGAGCCCTGAACAGCATACAAATCGGTCATACAAGTCTTATTGCTTTGAAATTTCTTTCGTCTATTCAGAGAGGAGAGCCAATTTATGTTCCCTTCAATTGCATTGTTTGCTGTGGGATGCGAAAAGAAAAAAACTTTTGCATGTGTCTCGGTAACAAAATATGACACAGTGTTGTCTACTTGTAGGCATCTATCATCCCTGATTTGCTCCCATAAAGCACTCGATTGTTGCATTGCAAGAAAATATGGAATTATAGCCATTCTCTCCAATGACTAATATTTGCTTCGCTAATATCAAATTTGCACCCTGCTGTGTGGTTTCCAGGCCTTCATGGGAACATAATAAGTGTTCATTTCGATGCCAAATCATGCTGTAATCTTTTTGAAGGCGTTGTCAGCAGCAGTTAAACTCATTCCATGTTGTCACATAATGCATATGACTCTCTGGAAATGATGACAGTGAATAGCCTTGATCAAGTCACCTGTGCCCAGCACTGCACACTGTGTCACTGCTGCTACCTGGCTGACCTCAATGGCTGAGATGACCTTGACCATGAGGCTGTTTCCAGGGATGCTAATGTGGAAAAAATGTGCACCCTAGAACTGGTGAAATCCATTAAAGTCACTCAACTTCCAAAACACTTTCCCCACCCCACCCCCACCCCACCCCAGATATAAATGTGTAAGAACGGTCGCCAGTGAATGTCATGGGGTGGCAATAATTTGAATTTTTAAAATGTTTGCAAATAGTGATAATGAATAGGTGGGGGGTATGAGTGTCAGAGAGATGGAGCTGATAACAAAAATATTTTAAAAATGCAAGTTAAAGAAACTCACCCATTGAATTATAGAAGCTTACTGAATTATAGCCAGGCTTCCCAGGTGGCGCTAATGGTAAAGGAGCTGCCTGCCAGTGCAGACACACAAGAGACGTAGGTTCGATCCCTGGGTTGGGAAGATCCCCTGGAGTAGGAAATGGCAACCCAGTCCAGTGTTCTTGCCTAGAGAATCCCATGGACAGAGGAACCTGGCAGGCTATACAAAGAGTCAGACACGACTGAGTGACTGAGCACGCACAGTGGCAAAGAATTACAGTGAAGACCACAAGTCAGCCCCACTATCCTTCCCCGCCTTTGCCTTAGTAATAAGATCTCAGTTTTGTTACAGGCAGCAATGCCCCAACGAAGAGAATGTGTTTCTTAGACCCCTGCATTAGGCATGACCATATGACTTAGTTTTGGCCACTGAGACAGAAGTAGTACTTGGAACGAAAATTCTGAAAAGGTTGGTTAAAGGCTGTGCCTTACTGGAAGGAAGGCCCTTTTTCCCCTCCCTTTTCCCTCCTGCTTCCTGGAATGAGGACATGCTGTCTGGATCTCTGGCAGCCATCCTGGGTCATCTAGGATGGGGAATTAGGCAGGTAGAAGTCTGACTCTGCCTCAATAGCCTTGGACTATGTATTTCCAGATTTCTTCTTCATAAAGAGAGAAATTATCTTCTATTCAAGGTATTGTTTTGTGTTTAAGCTGCATTTTCTATTGTATGCAGCCAAGTCCAACCCTAACTGAAACAGAAACCCTCTTCTTTAAAAAAGAAAAATTTTAACTAATTTTTACAAAATTTATTTGTTTATGCCTGCACTGAGTCTTCAGTGCTGCCCTTGGACTTTCTTGAGATGAGGTAAGTGAGGGCTAGTTGTGGTTCGTGGGCTTATTGTTGCAGTGGCTTCTCATTGCAGTGGCTTCTCTTGTTGCAGAGCATGGGCTGTAAGGCAAGTGGGCTCAGTAGTTGTAGTACATAGGTTTAGTTTCCCTGAAGCATGTGGGGATTCTTCTGGGCCAGGGATCAAATGGTGTCCCCTGCATTGGCAGAATTCTTAACCTCTGAACCGCCAGGGGAGTCCAGGAACCCTCTTCTTTAGCTAGGGCTCAAGCTCCCGCTGTTTGCCTGGGATAATGTGAAGAATGTAAAGGCATGATTGTTCTTTAAAGAAATAAGGATTCTTCACGGGTAGTTCAGTTCAGTTCAGTTGCTCAGTCGTGTCCAACTCTTTGCAACCCCTTGGACTCTAGCATGCCAGGCTTCCCTATCTATCACCAGCTCCCAGAGTTTACTCAAACTCATGTCCATTGAGTCGGTGATGCCATCCAACCATCTCATCCTCTGTTGTCCCCTTCTCCTCCCGCCTTCAATCTTTCCCAGCATCAGGGTCTTTGCAAATGAGTCAGTTCTTTGCATCAGGTGGCCAAAGTATTGGAGTTTCAGCTTCAGCATTAGTCCTTCCAACAGATATTGGGGTCATGGGTAGAGTTATGAATAATTTTGCAAGGCTGAATTAGGGCCTCATACACTTTGCTAAGTTTACTGTGTGCCCGGGGCAACAGTGGGGATCCTGTAGGAACCCCAGCTCACCCCTTGCCCCACGTTGCACGGTTCTGAGTACACTCATCCCCGTGTTAGGAAAACAAGTCAGAAGGGGTCCCAGAGTCATCCCTCTCAGCAGATGCCAGAGACATAACAGTGTGCGTTCTCCCTAAGTGCTGGAGCTGCAGGAAGTGGTAGAGGTGCCCATTTTCTAAGAGAGAGGAAGATTAAGGGAATCCTTCAGAAAACAAGGCTGAAAACCATGGCACTGTCCTGACAGCCCCCTCAGGCTGTTCTGGGACAGGTGATGGCGTTCCTACCTTGCTTCTGAGCCTTTTAATGACTTTTCAAAATCACATTGTAAATCTGTGGAAGAGGTGTCCCACTTATTGAATCTTGTTCATGTGTCTGTATCTCCTTACTCTTTGTTTATTTGGTAAATGTTGCAATACTTTGCCCCCAAGAGGCCGGTTTGTGAACTTTGAACTCTGAAATGGACACTGATATTTATATCACTGTCAACCTGTCATTATTCGTCTTGATCAAATTGGGGGAAAGTGGAGGGGGGCGTTCTCAAAAAGAAGAGAGAGAATGGAAAAGTGTAAGGAGAAAAAAATTACATTTGTAAGGCAAAAATAGGCTTATTAAGAATTTCAGAAACTCTATTTCTAATGGCTTTGAATCTCTCCATCTTCCATTTTCTTGCCTGGACAGAGCTCCCTTTGAAGTCTTTGGACGCTTTCTGTGAGAAAAAATAGATACACATGGTTGTGGAGCTGAAAATGGAGCTCCTTGTTTCGCCCTTCTAAAATGTGTTTTCGAAGATTTGCCTTTCATATTGCAGATGGGAGAGAGCATATGCAATTTTACCTTGTGTAACATCTTTGCCTGAAAAGCTCCAAGTATTTGTCGACGTTTTTTAATGAATGGTTTCCATGTTTGCCTGCTGAGCAAGGCAGAGGCTTGTGTAATTTACTTCCATTTTTCACCTGAGGAAACTGATATTTAAGGAAAAGAGGCTCAGAATTTCAGCCAGTAGCAGAGTTAAGAAAACAAGCCCAAACCTTGCCGCCAGGCTAATGATGCCTAGTCCAGTGATCCTGGAGTTTGAACGTCACCCCCAAACAAAATGGTGTCGTCGGAAAAAATTCACCATAGACGTCGTCATGTCGCATTTTAGTAAGAATCGGTTTTATTGTATAGGATCATTTGTATTTATTGTCACTGCTTTCTAGTTTAATGGCATGTTTGTAATTTTAGTAGCTTCTGATTTTGGATCTGTTACTGAAATTGAGTTTCAGTCATGAGTTTGTTGCGATTCTAAGTGCAAAAGAGAAACTTAACCAGTTATGAAAACACAGAACTCAGGTCTGTATATATCAGGCAAAGTTATATTTTGACTAGTTTTTTTGAACCCGCAGAACAGTTAATGCATATGCATACAACTCAAAACCATGTCTTTAAGATCTCTTGACAAATGTATGTGAATCATGGCATAAACTCACTTGAGCTTGTACATCAGTATTGTTTTTACTAAACAGATAAACTTTTATCCTAAGTAGATCTTATTATGGGGCATCCCTGGTGGCTTAGTGGTAAGGAATCTGCCTGCCAGTTCAGGAGATGTGAATTCAACCTCTGCGTGCAGAAAATTCCTGGAGAAGGAAATGGCAACCCACTCCAGTGTTCTTGCCTGGGAAATCCCATGGACAGAGCAGCCTGGCAGGCTACATACTATCCATGGGGTCGCAAAAGAGTCAGACACGATTTAGTGACTAAACAACAAAGCTCTAATTATATCTAAATCATTGGTTTGGTCATTTAAGCAGCTGGAAAACACCAAAGGAAATATTTGGAATCAGTGGAAATTATATCAACACCCTTTAAGAAGGGCTCATGAAAAATCAGCCTATCTGTCCTTTCATCATTGATCAAATGTCCAAAAATGTGTGGCAGGAATTGTTCAGATAAAACAAAAGCTAAACTAAAACTGCACAAGGCCTCAGAAAACAAAGATGTAGCTTCTGACTCCAGGAAGCAAATAATTTAGGGTGGCAGACCAACCAGATGAATTAAGAGAAGGACAAAACCCCTCTATGAGTCACGCTCTCACTCGTACAGGGTGTTCTGATTCAGAAGTTTGTAGGCGATTACAGATAAATAGCTTAAAATTTAAACACATGCTCATTTCTATTCCCTATTTTCTCATCTCAACAGCCCGCCACATGACCTTTATCATCACTTCTCTCAGAAACCTTCACACTCTCTCCCCTCCCCACCTCACCCCGGCTCTAGAATTTCCAAACCAAGAGAATTTCCCATATGATCCATTCTTTCTTCTCCCTTCTCAGGGATGGAACTTAAGCCTTGTGTTTTAAACTCATTACGAGAGTCCTAATCTATTTTAAGGGACTTGTCTTTTAGCCTTAAAAGTTCAGCCTATACATGCGGTATGGTTTATTCCTTCTTGCTGAAAGTGAAAGTCGCTCAGTCGCGTCCAACTCTTTGTGACCCCATGGATTGTATAGTCCATAGAATTCTCCAGGCTACTCGAGTAGGTAGCCTTTCCCTTCTCCAGGGGATCTTCCCAATTCAGGGGTTGAACCCAGGTCCTCCTGCATTGCAGGTGGATTCTTTACCACCTGAGTCACAAGGGAAGCCCCAAAATACCGGAGTGGGTAGCCTATCATCTTCCCGACCCAGGAATCGAACCCGAGTCTCCTGCGTTGCAGGTGGATTCCTTACCCACCGAGCTATCAGGGAAGCCCTTCTTGCTGGGGCACCTGTTCATCTCTCTATTTAAAATCATCCCTTTGTCTAAAAATGCTCATTTAATGCCATTAGGAAAATAGAATCATAAATGTCTCAAAAGAACATGGAGGTAAGAATCTGACCTCTCACCCATATTATGACTGGTACAGTACATAGTGGAGAGGCTTATAGGCACTCCTCTGTTTCATCTTTGATAACTTACTGTTCCAAAATACATTTAATTTCTGTCTATAAGGTATGAGTCAATAGATAGAGCTTGTATTTTTACTTTGCTATTAAGGAAATAAAACCAGAAACAAGCATATAAACCAGGATCTCCAGGGCACAGCACGTCTTTGGTAGATGTTCAGACCAAGCAAAGGAAAACCTGGCTTGGCTCGGAGGGTCTTCCATACCTGTTTTTCTTTACTGTGAATATCTGTAGTTTGAAGGAACATAAAGGAGGGACACATTGTGCTTTCTTCCAAAAATGCCTCAAGCTTCCAGCTTACAGGCAAAACAAACCTTTGAAAGCCGTCTTCATTTGCAGTTGTCACTGAAAGACATTTCCAGGCTGGAAAGAATGTTTTTTTTTTCAAGGTATTTAAAAACCACCTATCCTAACAAAAGGAAAATGTGGCTTCTTCAGGTTACTTCTTCATACCCAATGATGAATATGTTTTTAATTAAAGCCTGGGCACAAAATTGGGTTTCCCAAGAACCATTGTGAGGCCTGATTGCTCTCCCGAGACACCCACCCTCGTGGGTACTGATGCTAACTGCTGACACCCGAGGCCACTGTGTGTATTCAGCGGTTAGAAAGGTGATTTCTAAGGCCTGGCAGCTGTTGGTGTTAAAGCTATTGTGAGGGAAACAAAAGCCATTCTGCTCTGTTCCCCGGCCGCCTTTGTATCTTTGATTCAGGAGCTGTTTCATAAATGAGGTGTCATTCTTTACCAGGGAATTTCATGACTGCCCGTGTTGCAGTGTCCGCGTACACTTCCTGACAGCAGAGGGGAATGTCTGAACACACCTCCTATGGAAGGAATCTTGGGTTCTGACCTCTGTGAAGATGCTTGCATCTTAAGTCTGTTAATTGGACCTTCAATTAGATGCCATCATACCACGGGCTATGCTTTCTGTCTTCTTCCCTCTAAACTGCCAGACCCAATCTGCTGCTGCCAAGGCTTGTCCTGCAAGTTAATCAGAACACAGTCCACTTTGGTAGCCAGATGTACCAGGGTTAACTAGATACTCTTTCACCTAAATGGTATATTCATTATTGTCATTCAGAAAGTCTATCAGTTTAGGAGGTTTTTAGTTGCGTGTAAAAGAAACAAACTGGCCTAACCATCAAGGAAACAGGACGGGTTGCATCTTTCTCCCAGCACTTCCTTCTTCCCTGGGCTGCACCCTTGTGTGACTTTGGCATTCTTCCCACTCCAGGGGAGTCTGCTTCCCTATCTCTTGGGTGTTGAGCTCAGCCTTGTGGCTTGCTTTGGCCATGCGCAATATTTTTTTAATACCTTATTAAGAGATAAGTGGGCTTCCCTGATGGTTCAGCAGGTGAAGAATCTGCCTGCAATGCAGAACAAACAGGAAATACGGGTTCAGTCCTTGGGTTGAGAAGATCCCCTGGAGGAGGAAATGGCAACCCACTCCAGTATTCTTGCCTGAAAAATTCCATGGACAGAGGAGCCTGATGGGCTACAGTCCATGAGTTTGCAAAGGTATTTCTTGTTTTCACTCACCCTTCTTGCACTTTTGTGTTGCCATGAGAAGGACAGACCCAGCTCTCTGCCACCAAGAAAGATAAGATAGGTAGGAGAATGGACACATATATATGTGTGGCTGAGTCTCTTTGCTGTCCACCTGAAACTATCAAAACATTATTAATTGGCTATACTCCAATACGAAATAAGAATTTTAGTAAAAAAAAAAAAAAAGTAAAATAAGCTATGAGAATATATTGTACAGCACAGGGAATATAGCCAATATTTTATAATAACTATAAATGGAGTGTAACCTTTAAAAATCATGATTCACTCAGTTGTACACCTGAAACTTATATTGTACATTAACTGTACCTCAATAATAGATAAATTAAAAAAGGAGAGCCATGTGAGGCCAAACTGAAAACTGCAGAGTGAAGCCAAACCCTGATGAATCCCACTGACATCAACCTTCTTCCTGATGACTCAGAGTTGCCTGAGTCAAAATAGATGGCAGTGTTTTAAACCACTGCATTTTGGGGCAGTTTGTTATATAACACTGTTTGGCAATAGCTGACTGGTACTTATTGCTCCTGTAACTAAAGAGCCCAAAGATAGCATGGGGTTCAGGTAGGATTTGAAAGGAATTCTTGTTCTTATTTCTTTGTTATTCGCTTGGAGCTTCATCCCGGAATCGTTTCCCTTCTGGTGACATGATGACTGTACTGTTTCAGGCTTCACATACCCCAAGCCATCTGGAAGGCAAGAGGCTTTTCTTCTTAAATCATCACAGAGAAGTCCTGAGCTTCACTCTGATTATGCCAGCAGAGGTCACATGTCTGTTCTGGGTCATTGTTGAGCAAGGAGGGTGGGATTATACAACCTGGTTTGTATCAACCAGAGTCCCCTCTTAAAGATGGGAGTGGGTTGTCTTTTCCCATAATCCATGGTGTGCCTCATTAGATGTGGGAGAGAGTGAAATAGATGCTGGGAGACACCATCAATGTTAATTATGGGGAGAGTCTAAAATCTTGGAACATTGTTTTGGATTTCTGTTAATACTTTATTTTTCTCAAGACATTTTCCTATCTCGTGTTGCTGGGCTCGCTTGAGCTGGAGAGAGGGGACTTATCCTCTAGATCACACATGTTCCTGGGTGAATTGTAAAGCATGCGACCCCATGCTGCCTTAGACACTAGAAAGTAAGTGGGAGCTTAGCTTTTCATAGGGCTTCACTGTTAAACTTCCAACTCATGATGTCTCAGGATTTGGGGAAAATTAAAAACTGGTTTGGTCTACTAGATTTGAAGGTCTCTAACCTAGAGGATGAGTTAATGCTAATGTAATAAGAACTTGAACAAGAGACATGCATTGGTGTGGACATCACTCCACTGACTCTTGGCCTCCATTGCTTCTGATGAGAAGTCAGCTGCAAACCCTGTTATTGTCCGGACACACAGGAAACATCAGATTAAAATGTTTGTTGAATTTATGAATTAAAAACTGGAAGCAAAGTCTTCTGCTGTTTCTAGTCTGACATTCTTTCAAGAGTACCCCGTCACTTCTTTCTAGTAAAACCTTCCTTGTACATTTCATGCTCCCACTGAAGCCTCTGCAGGAAAGTGAACCAAACAAATCAATCCAGGTCATTTTTTCAACCACGGGCATTAAAACAATCATCTGTTACTCTCTGTGCTTCCAAGAGTCCTCCTTGACCCTCAGTTATTTGAAAGACTGAACAAGCCTTATTATCCAATGTGCTTTAGTCATTCAACATGTTTGTCATTCTGTAAATATCACTGAACACCTACTGTGCTTCAGATGCTATGAGGGAGGCAGAATTGAATAGAGTTAATACTTTTCATCAAGAACCTGGGTGCTGTTATCAAGTCATTCACAGTTTCAGGAAAACCCTGGACAGAAGGGGCGATTGAGGTCTTTGATGAAACTACAGTTTCTCAGGGAGCAGCTTGCCTGTCTTCTTGTGGGATTATTTACCTTATCATCTCTAGTCATAGATGGCCTCAGTTCTGTTGGAAACATCTGTTAATGATTAAGACAAAAAGTGATCTAGATTAAGCATTTTGATGTGCACCAGCCTAGGTATTAGGTATATTCCCATATTCTTACATTCATTTATTTGACATTTCTTCCTGTAAATCTCAGGCCTATGCAGGGGCATTTTTCAGTTTGATGTGCTGGTAATATTCTGGTTAAGTAATGGCCAATTTGGGAATGCAGACTCAGCTATGTTTTCCTCAAGTCCATTTTTCTCTTTGTGCTTTTTTCCAGTTGAGTTATGCCTTGAACCATACAAACAGAAAACTATCGTTGGAACCTAAAATAACTGTCAATGCCAAGATTGTTGTCGTTGGTGCATCCAATGTTGGAATTTCCTTCCTAGAAACGTTGGTATTTTGGTAAGTTGTTTTACTTTATTTATTAGTTTGTTTTTAAAGGGGCCTTTCTCTTCGCACACCTGAGAAGGTCCCTTGAAAAGACAGACCTGATATTTTTTCAACACCTCACATACCTTGCCTAGGTAGATTAATAAAAAATGAATCAGAGGAATATTCTTATATCAGAGGTTGGCAAACTCTAGCCTCTCAGGTCAAAGCAGCTCCACCTGCTTTTGAAAATAAAGCTTTAAAGGAACACAGTAATGCTCATCTAATTTATGTTTTGTCTCTATTTTGTTAATACAGTGACAGCTTTGAGAAGCCGTGACAGGGACCATGTGGCCCACAGTGCCTAGTATATGTCACTCTGACCCTTTCAAGATGTGTTTCAGCCCGGTTCTATACTAGTGCTCGCTTTTTGGCTGAATTATAAGAATCACCTAGAACATTTGTGGAAGATGTAGATTCCCAGACCTTGTAGACATATGGAAGAAGAAAGTCCCATGGAGGGCTCTGGGAACTTGTATTTTAATAGATGTTCTATGTGATCAAGCAGGTGTGGGGATGGACCAGTTTTGACTTTATGTATCAAGAACAGGCTTCAGAGGTGGCAGGCAGGCCTGGACATTTCTTTCGACCCCTGCATTTTGGGTGCCAGGGGATAGGTGACTCCTGAGGCTTCTCGGCTCCCCTCACTAGCTTTCTATTTGCTCGGCAAATTTCAGTCCCTCTTTAACAGGAAGAGCCCCGGGTTATGTCCAAGAGCTTGTGTTTGTGGCCTGGTATCTCCACCACAGCACGGAACTGCCAGTGTGTAGCTGGCTTCTCCCAGACCCAGGTTACTTTTATAAAAAGTCTCCACGTGTTTTCAAAGACCCTGGTTTGGAGGAAATGCAGACTCCTAAGTTAGGAGAATATTTCTTTCCCCAAATCTTTTGTTCAGGATCACATGAGAAAACTTTGGCTACCATTCAAAACTGCAGGTGCTAAGAGGGGAGTGGGCTAAGGGGGAAAGGTATCCCCACTAGCTGATTGGTGAGGGCTAAGCAAGGAAAGGGGCAGAGGAAAGGACCCCTAGAAGGTATTTGTTCCTGGTGGACAGGGGGATGAGCTAACCGCAGGTGATTAGTGTACTCATTTGACCTCACATTTAATGGAAGATTTTTTTTTTGCTTCCTAGCCAGTTTGTTCAGTTATTCAGAACACACCCTTAGTTAACCAGATATAAGTCACCTGTCTTTAATTTTTTTAATTAATTAATTTTTGGTTGTGCTGGGTCACCATTGCTGGGCATGGGCTTTCTCTAGTTGTGGTGAGCAGGGGCTACTCTTTGCTGTGGTGTGCTGGCTTCTCTTCTGAAGAGCACAGGCTCTGGGTGCCAGCTCAATAGTTGTGGTGTGTGGGTTTAGTTGCTCTGAGGCATGTGGAATCTTCCTGGACCAGGGATTGACCCCATGTCATCTGCGTTGGCAGGCAGATTCAGATCCACTGTACCACCAGCGAAGTCCTAATTAAAAAAAAAAAAGAAATATATATATATATATATTTGGTAGTGCTGAGTCTTGGTTGCGGCACGCAGAATCTTCCATCTTCGTTGCAACATTCATGCCAACTGTAAGATGCAGCATGCAGGATCTAGTTCTCTTAGCAGGGATTGAACCTGGGCCCCCTGCATTGGGAGCACGGAGTCTTAGCCACTGGACAGCCAGGGAAGTCCCATAAGTCTCCTGTCTTTATTGAAATTAGAACAAAGTTCACAGGCTTTAAATACTGTGGTCAGTTTACCACAATCTTGCATTGCAAGAAAGGAGTCGTGAGATGCACTCAGGAAACTTCCTTTTCGCTGCCTGTGCCATTCTGTAGTCTGAAGTCTTCCCTGTTCTGACAGGACTCCTCACCTAAGATTCTGAACAATAGTTGTGTACAGCCGTTTTTGAATGATTAATGATCTGGGTGGAGTTGTGAAATTATAGTAGAGAAGAAGTTATCATAAACAGATCTTAAATCTTAATTTAGCTATATATCCAGTCATTATGTCTCGTTTAAAATGATTACATTGATATATACACATATAATTTTCTTTTTATGGAATCAACTTATATTTAATAAAGACAGGTATAAATTTTGATGTAAGTACTTGGTTGATTAAATTCCTCAATCAGACAGACCTTTTTAAAGCATTTTAAAGCACTCGTGGTTCTCTATCATCGTTGCACAGATTACGTCCACTAAAAATAGACCAGTATCAGTTTACGGATATCTAATCCCGAAGAGAGGAAATAGTTCTCTCATTATGTTCTCTAATTATTTCAAATCAGCAATCACCATAGTAACCTGCTGTAGATTTTACTTAACAGTTTAACTGCCATTTGAAATGGATTTTATAAATGATTCGAGTTGGAATGAAATGGAAGAAACACAGTTTTCACCAAGCACTGACCTCCAGTAAGGATTAAATCCACATTTTGGAGGCAAGATTTAGGAGTCGCCCTCCTGTGCTCCTGCTCTGTGTTATTAAACCCAGGTGGGGCCCCGTAGTTTCCAGAAAATCCATCTGAGGCCCAGTACAGCAACCTCTTTTTCCAGAAAATCTGGTCACCCTGTCATCTGGTGACAAAGCAAACCCAACTCTTTGTTCTTACATTATTTGCATGCAGAAAAACTGCAAAGCACCTTGGGTCTCCCCTTCAGATACCAAAAGCAGCCCTTGCAGAAGTTCTTGGCCTTGTCATGTTCTTCTTTCCCCAAGTGCCATGACGCTACTAGGATGTTGATGTGATTTGTCCAGTCACCAATTAACACATCAGGGGGCTTCCCTCATAGCTCGCCTGCAACTAGGAGACCCCAGCTCGATTCCTGGATCGGGAAGATCCGCTGGAGAAGGGATAGGCTACCCACTTCAGTATTCTTGGGCTTCTCTGGTGGCTCAGCTGGTAAAGAATTCGCCTGCAATACAGGAGACCTGGGTTCTATCCCTGGGTTGGGAAGATCCCCTGGAGAAGGGAAAGGCTACTCACTCCAGTATTCTGACCTGGAGAATCGCAAAGAAGATCACAAAGAGTCAGACACAGCTGAGCAACTTTCACTTTCACCAACTAACACAGATATCCAGGTGTGAGCTCTACATGAGGAGGGAGTGTTGAGGGGATGTTTGGGGTTTTGGATTTTAGTACAACATTCTGTCTGGTCCTCAGCTGCTACCCACCCGCAGCCACACCTGCTCAGAGGACACCCCTTCCTGTCTGGTCATCAGGCTAGTGGATCGCTTGGTGACTTCTTCTTGTCCTCATGAGGGCAAGCCCTCCTGGGCCTTCCAGTGCCCAGTGACATGACTGGCAGGCATTTCTAGAGACACACACCACCCGCCATGTGTGTCCATGTCCTCCTGGTCCTGGTGAATCTTCTGGAGCTGAGTTGAGTGGCCTCAGACTTTCTATGATCTCTGTCGACCCTCCTGAGCCAGCCCTAGCTGGCTGATACAAAGGGGAAAGGGGCAGGGTGGCTCAAGGTGGAGGGGGAGCTCAGCTAACTTGCCCCCCGTCCCCCACACCAGGTCTGTGCATCTGTCTTCTGAGGGCACTGTGCCTGAGCAACTCCACAGGGGGCAGAGGAGGGAACGTGTTCAGGCCCCCAGACCCCACCTGGCGGGCACATCCTGGCCTCCTTCCCCACCACCCACCTTGTCGGGACGTGTGCCCCCATGGTGGGGACCAGGGGCTGGGCAGGGGGAGGACAGCAGGCATGCCAGGGAGCTTTCTTGAGGTGGGGGGCATAGAGTAGAAAACCCCCACTCATCTGTGGAACAGAGGGCAGTGAAGTGGAGGGGAAAGGGAACTTTTAAGACCCTTTTGCTGTGTTTTCATCATGCCCAAGACATTCAGGTGATGGACATGAGCTATATTAAAATTGTAGTTCTCATGATTGATAGGTGGTGTTTGTTTGGCTGCCTGGCCCTTTGGGACCGAAAGGTGTTGTTTTAGGCAGTGTAGTTGTTTGGTCTTATCCTTCCTGGTCCTTCTGCTTAAAACCCCAAACACTGGTTTTTGGCAGAAAGCTCTTGGCCTCAGCCATCAGTGCCCTTCTATGGCCAACCAGAGCTGCAGTCCTGCCCTCCTCCCCTGCTGAGGGAGGGTCAGGGCAGGGGACCCCCAGTCCTGCCAACCCTGAGGTGCTGTCACACCAGGAGCTCCACCAACTCTGTCAGAGTTTAGTCTAAAGGGAACTCCCTGTTCTCAGATCAACAGCCAGGTCCAGAGGGGAGCTTCCATCACCTGTCAGGGAGATGCCATGTCCTAAAGGAGAGCTTTGCAAGGAAGTCAGAAAGCTCTTTCCAGAAAGCAAGGGACCTCTTTCCTCATAGCCAGTCATATTTTTACCAGCTCCTTGTTCCTGCGGAACTCCCCAAATGCAATGCTTTGACAATGTTGGGCTTTCTACAACGGTACTCCAAAATCAGTTTTTACAAAGAATTATGGACATGCTCTACCAAAAAAGGGGCGTGGGATAAGAACCGGGTCCATGAACTCATTTTATGTCTTCTGTCCTTTTTACTCGAAAGTTTGGTCTGGACTCCAGCAAGATAAGCATCACCTGGGAGCTTATTAGAAAGGGCCTCAGGCCCCGCCACTGTCAGTGGCCCAGATAGACATTTTATCTTCCAGAATTGTTCACAACAGCTTCTTCCTTCTGTCTTTGTCATCAAGCCACTGAGCTGAAGCATTTACTGTTTGATTCTGTTTCAGCTCATGTGTCTCTATGCCTTGTGTATTATATTATTTACTCCCAATTATGGAGCAGCTCCTTTTAATCCATTACTTTAAAATCTTTCCTAATTCAATTCTGATGTAAAGAATCTCTCGAGGAGCCTCTAATGGCCCTGGAGAAACGCATGAATGAACCCTGAGATGACAGTGACTGAAAGCAGCCCCGGGTGGTGTCCCCATAACTCTGGGTGGGTGGAGGAAGATGCCCTTTGGTTCTCAGGGCGCTCCAGTGGGCGCCAGGTCCCCCACTGCCTCGTCTTCCACTCCTGCCCCCAGGAAGAGGTGTCAAAATTCCCACCGTGTCATCTCACCCCAGGGTGAAATTTCTGGTTTTCGACCTGGGCCTTGATCCCACATCCCTGTGGGCATTTCAAGGTAACTAAGAACAGCTTGGAGCTACAGGGCACGTTTGTGAAGCTGCAGTTGTGCCACGTGACCGGAACACACGCTATCAGGTGGCGCAGGACTATGCCGTGCCCAGCGTTAACTGTGGATCTGGCGGCTACAGCCAAGCGCTTACAACTTAATGAGGCTTCTTATCTCCACCTTTGTCTGAGGACAGCTGAGGTCTTCAGTGTGGCCTGTCACTAATTAGGTGATTCATTAAGTAGTGCTTACGTGCTGATCTAAGAGCTGAACCGCAGCGAACAGGTTGCTGGCTGTCCTGTTGTGTGCTGCTGGCCTCTGCCCCAGGGATTGAGGGCCCTGTGCTGGCTCCGATCGCCCTCTGGGTACCCCGGAAATGCGAGGTGGCGGCCAGGCCGTGGCACCTGCTGTGGAGCAGGCAAGAGATCCCTGGGGCAGGTCACATATCACATCTTGTTGCATTGGCATCACGATGAGGCCTGTGGTGGGGGTGTGGGGAGAGGGGAGAAGGGCTGGTACAGAGGCCCCTCTGATGGCCTGGGGAGATGGAAGGTGAGGGGCGGGGACAGTGCCTCCCCAGGCAGAAGGAGCTGGCATCCCGCATCCAGAAAAGACTGATCCAGAGCGTCCTCGTCACCATCAGCTTTCCTAATCTGTTCCTAGTATTGAAGCGCACAGGCATCCCTGGGTTTTCCTGCATTTTGCAGATACTGCATTTTTTTTTTTTTTACAAATTGAAGGTTTGTGGAAGCCCTGCATTGTCAGATGATGGTTAGCATTTTATAGGAAAAACGTATTTTTTAGGTAGTACGTTGTTTTTGTAGACATCATGTTATTGTGCACTGAATAGACTATAGTATTTGGTAAACATAATTTTTGTGTGCACTTGTAAACCAAAAAAAAAAAAAAATACAGGTGACTCACTTTATTGGGATATTGGCTTTATTGTGGGTCTGGAACCAAATCCACAGTATCTCTGAGGTAGCCTGTGACTAAGGTTAAATGAAAGTATCATGGTTTACTGATGTCATTCCTTCCTGCTCCCTGCAGGAGATCTTTTCTCATCTCCAGTGGCTCACTTTAGAGGCTCCCAGAGCAAAAGGAAAGCAGCCTCTCTGAGCAATGTCAGGCCTTTTTGGGGATCAGCTAACTGCCGTGTTTTGTGGGTTTTCTGAGCCCCCAGGGTGAAAGATGTTAAATGGGAAGCGCTTTCTCCATAATGGCACGAAACATAAACCACACATGTGGACCAGTAACAGAGTCATCTGCTCGGCCTCCAGCCTCTACAATCAACTCATTTTCAAATGATGACATCGGCCCCTATCTTGGTTTACATTCCTGTAAATGCTGAAAACAAAGAATTTGGTGCCAGTAGTTTATTTGGAGGCAGTCTCTGAGAACCACCTGAGTGAGCAGGTGAGATGGGACAGGCAGGAAAGCCAACAAAGCCCCCAGATCACATGCCTTTGGGTCATTGTAGACACTGAGGCTCAGTGCTGCCAGGACCTGCAGGGTCACAGCCGGGAGCAGTCCCTCTGTGCTCAAGGAAGCAGATATTTACCCACCAGTTCTTGTCCATCTGGTCACTCTTGGGCTATGCTTCCATCCTGTCCCTCAAGCTGCCATGGTCAGGGGGTAACCCTGGGCAGAGAAGGCAAGAAAGCACTGAGGCAGGAGGACCATTTACAGGGAATGTGTGTGTGTGTGTGTGAGGGGGGGGGTCCCCTCCTAACCTGGTTTCTTTTGTTTGTTCTCCTTCTTTCTGTTTTTAAAAATACTTATTTATTTATTTGGCTGCGCCCAGCCTTAGTTGTGGCAGGCAGGATCTAGTTCCCTGACCAAGGATGGAACCCAGCCCCCTGCACTGGGAGCATGGAGTCTTAACCACTGGACCACCAGGGAAGTCTATGTTCTCTTTTCTTAATATTCATACCATTGCCCTTTAATGATGGAGAAGGCAATGGCACCCTACTCCAGTACTCTTGCCTGGAAAATCCCATAGACGGAGGAGCCTGGAGGGCTGCAGTCCATGGGGTCACCAAGAGTCTGAAGCAACTGAGCGACTTCACTTTCACTTTTCACTTTCATGCATTGGAGAAGGAAATGGCAACCCACTCCAGTGTTCTTGCCTGCAGAATCTCAGGGATGCAGAGCCTGGTGGGCTGCCGTCTCTGGGGTCTCACAGAGTCGGACGCAACTGAAGTGACTTAGCAGCAGCAGCAGCCCTTTAACGAAGTGGGCAGGTCTAGACAAAGGCAGAGGAAAGAGAGGCAAGAAGAGAAAACTGTGTCAGGAGGCTCTCCTGATCTCCTGCCACCTCTGTCCCCAGGCATCCTGGAGGCTTTAGAGAGATCCCAGGCATTCTGCTTCACCAGAAACCTCAGTGGGAACAAAGTGGGCAAGAAGGTTCCTGGGTAGGGAAGATCCCCTGGAGAAGGAAATGACAACCCACTCCAGTACTCTTGCCTGGGAAATCCCATGGACAGGGGAGCCTGGTAAGCAAAAGAGTCGGACACGACTTAGTGACTAAAACAACAACAACTTTTTGTATAAGCAACAGTTTGCAAAAATTCCAAACTCTACAATTCTATAATCAAAGCTGCTTTTCTGGGTAAGGGTGACTAGGTTGTAGTTATAAAAAGACAGCTTCCTGAGACCCTGTTCCTGTGGAAATGATCCAACAGAGTTGCAGTGCACCCAAGGAATGTGTATTTTTAAGACTGTCCAGGTAATTTTGACACACAGCCAGGTTTAATCACCGTTTATGGAGACTTTTCCTTAAACTTGGCAGTCTTACCCATAAGGAAACCTATTCCCCCCAACCCTGATTGCTCATTGTAATTGAGCTGTTTTTATGGGCTGTGTCTTCCAAACCACATTTTCTGATTCTCAACAAATCATATAACTTCTAAGTCACATTGTTACTTTGGGGCTTACCAGGCATAATTATTAACGTATCATTAAACATTGCATAGCTGAAGCCATTGCCCCCAGGTTCATAGTATTTATGTGTTGAATTGGACCCAGTAGAAAGCATTTCATGAAGCTTCATGCTTCAACTATTCGCCATTAAGAATGAAGGCCCAAGAAGATACCTGCCGAGCATGAGGAAACCTGCCCTGACTGTGTCAATAAAGCTTTCCTAACCTCTAGTATGTGCCCAAAGCATAGCACCCTCCTCACCCTCCGCACCCAGAAGTGATCTCACTTGCTTTTTAAAAACTATCTGGGTCTTTCTATTTATTTCTATTTTATTTTTGGCTGGGCTGGGTCTCTGTTGCTGCATGGTCTTTCTCTAGTTGCAGTGAGTGGGGGCTACTCTTCGTTGCAGTACATGGGCCTCCCATTGTGGTGGCTTCTCGTTGCAGAGCACAGGCTCTAGGGTGCATGGGATTCAGTCCTTGTGGCCCACAGCCTTAGCTGCTCCGTGGCACGTGGAATCCTCCCAGACCAGGGACTGAACCTGTGTCTCCTACATTGGCAGGCAGGTTCTTAGCCACTTGACCACCAGGGAAGCCACCTCTCATTTGCTATTGAATTCCCACAATGCTTGTTTTTTCCAGTCTTGAGGGATGATTCTGATTCGGCCTTGTACTTTTCTACCTCTTGTGTGTGAAGGGTTTCCAGTTTGCCTTTTACAGGTGCCATCTTGGTATTTACACCTTGCACATGCTCAGAGGATAAATGTATGGCATTTTTCAATTCAGTTCGGTCACTTAGTTGTGTCTATTTGTGACCCCATGGACTTTGCGACCCCCAGGAAGCACTCCAGGCTTCCCTGTCCATCACCAACTCCCAGAGTTTACTCAGATTCATATCCATTGAGTCAGTGACGCCATCCAGCCATTTCATCCTCATTCTCTTACTGCCTTCAGTCTGTCCTTCCCAGCATCAGGGTATTTTCCAACGAGTCAGTTCTTCACATCAGGTGGCCAAAGTACTGGAGTTTCAGCTTTAGCATCATTCCTTCCAAAGAACATCCAGGACCAATCTCCTTTAGAATGGACTGGTTGGATCTCCTTGCAGTCCTAGGGACTCTCAAGAGTCTTCTCCAACACCACAGTTCAAAAGCATCAATTCTTCAGGACTCAGCTTTCTTTATAGTCCAGCTCTCACATCCATACCTGACCAGTGGAAAAACCATAGCTTTAACTAGACAGACCTTTGTGGCAAAGTAACGTCTCTGCTTTTTAATATACCATCTAAGTTGGTCGTAACTTTTCTTCCAAGGAGCAAGCATCTTTTAATTTCACAGCTGCAGTCACCATCTGCAGTGATTTTGGAGCCCCCCAAAATAAAGTCTCTCACCGTTTCCATTGTTTTCCCATCTATTTGCCATGAAGGGGTGGGACCGGATGCCATGATCTTAGTAGAAATGTTAAGTTTTAAGCCAACTTTTTCTCACTCCTCATTCACTTTCATCAGGTGGCTCTTTAGTTCTTTGTTTTCTGCCATAAGTGTGACATCATCTGCATATCTGAGGTTATTGATATTTCTCCTAGCAATCTTGATTTCAGCTTGTGTTTCATCCATCCCAGCATTTCTCATGATGTACTCTGCATATAAGTTAAATAAGCAGGGTGACAAAATACAGCTTTGACATATTCCTTTCCTGATTTGGAACCAGTCTGTTTTTCCATGTCCAGTTCTAACTGTTGCTTCTTGACCTGCATACAGATTTCTCAGGAGGCAGGTCACATGGTCTGGTGTTCCCATCTCGTGAAGAATTTTCCACAGTTTGTTGTGATCCACACAGTCAAAGGCATTGGCATAATCAGTAAAGCAGAAATAGATGTTTTTCTGGAACTCTCTTGCTTTTTCTTTGATCCAACGGATGTTGGCAATTTGATCTCTGGTTCCTCTGCCTTTTCTAAATCCAGTTTGAACATCTGGAAGTTCACAGTTCATGTACTGTTGAAGCCTGGCTTGGAGCATTTTGATCACTACTTTGCTAGCATGTGAGATGAGTGTAAGTGTGCAGTAGTTTGAGAATACTTTGGCATTGCCTTTCTTTGGGATTGGAATGAAAACTGACGTTTTCCAGTCCTGTGGCCATTGCTGAGTTTTCCAAATTTGCTGGCATATTGAGTACAGTACTTTCACAGCATCATCTTTTAGGATTTGAAATAGCTCAACTGGAATTCCACCACCTCCACTAGCTTTGTTCATAGTGATGCTTCCTAAGGCCCACTTGACTTCACATTCCAGGATGTCTGGCTCTAGGTGAGTGATCACACCATTGTGATTATCTGAGTCATGAAGATCTTCTTTGTTTAGTTCTGTGTATTGTTGCCACCTCTACTTAATATCTTCTGCTTCTGTTAGGTCCATACCATTTCCGTCCTTTATTGAGCCCATCTTTGCATGAAATGTTCCCTTGGTATCTCTAATTTTCTTGAAGAGATCTCTAGTCTTTCCCATTCTATTGATTTCCTCTATTTCTTTGCATTGATCACCGAGGAAGGCTTTCTTATCTCTTGTTGCTATTCTTTGGAACTCTACATTCAAGTGGGTATATATTTCCTTTTCTCTTTTGCCTTTTGCTTCTCTTCTTTTCACAGCTATTTGTAAGGCCTCCTTAGACAACCATTTTGCCTTTCTTTTCTTGGGGATGGTCTTGATCACTGCCTCCTGTACAATGTCATGAACCTCCTTCCACAGTTCTTCAGGCACTCTATCAGATCTGACCCCTTGAATTTATTTCTCACTTCCACTGTATAATCATAAGGGATTTGATTTAGGTCATACCTGAATGTTCTAGTTGTTTTTCCTATTTTCTTCAATTTAAGTCTGAATTTGGCAATGAGGAGTTCATGATCTGAGCCACAGTCAGCTCCCATTCTTGTTTTTGCTGACTGTATGGAGCTTCTCCATCTTTGGCTGCAAACAATATAATCAATCTGATTTCAGTATTGGCCATCTGGTGATGTCCATGTGTAGAGTCTTCTCTTGTGTTGTTGGAAGAGGCTGTTTGCTATGACCAGTACATTCTCTTGGCAAACCTCTATTAGCCTTTGCCCTGCTTTATTCTGCACACCAAGGCCAAATTTGCCTGTTACTCCAGGTATTTCTTGACTTCCTACTTTTGCATTGTAGTCCCCTATAAGAAGGACATTTTTGGGGGGTTTTAGTTCTAGAAGATCTTGTAGGTCTTCATTGAACCATTCAACTTCAGCTTCTTCAGCATTACTGGTCAGGACATAGACTTGGATTAGCATGATATTGAACGGTTTGCCTTGGAAACAGAGATCATTCTGTTGTTTTTGAGACTGTATCCAAATACTGCATTTCAGACTGTTTTGTTGACTATGATGACTACATTTCTTCTAAGGGATTCTTGCCCACAGTAGTAAATATAATGGTCCTCTGAGTTAAATTCACCCATTCGAGTCCATTTTGGTTCATTGATTCCTAAAATGTTGATGTTCACTCTTGCCATTTCCTGTTTGACCACTTCCAATTTGCCTTGATTCATGGACCTAACATTACAGGTTCCTGTGTAATATTGCTCTTTACAGCATTAGACTTTACTTCCATCACCAGTCACATCCACAATTGGGTGTTGTTTTTGCTCTGGCTCCATCTCTTCATTCTTTTTGGAGTTATTTCTCCACTGATCTCTAGTAGCTTATTGGACACCTGCTGACCTGGGGAATTCATTTTTCAGTGTCCTATCTTTTTGCCTTTTCATAGTGTTCATGGGGTTCTAAAGACAAGAATACTGAAGTGGTTTGCCATTTCCTTCTCCGGTGGACCATGTTTTATTTGCCTCTTATCCTTCTCCATCAGAGAGCAGACAGGATGAAAACCACAATCATAGAAAACTAACCAGTCTGATCACATGGACCACAGCCTTGTCTAACTATAATCCATGCCTTGTAGGGCCACCCAAGATGGACAGGTCATGGTGGAGAGTTCTGACAAAAACATGGTCCACTGGAGAAGGGAATGACATTTTTACTTCATGTATGTAGAGAGGAAAACATCTTAAATCATTTCCTCTAAATCATAAAGCAAAACTCAATTTTATTTTGTTCTTTTCGTTGGAACTCCCATATTTTGTTCTCACTTGTTCAATGGACATTTCAAGCATTATATTCATTTTCTTTTGTGTTTTTTTTGGTGAGGATTATGTTTTAACCTTCATGCACAGATACATAAGCTTTTCCTCTGAGATCGTGCTCCCCAAATCTCCCCCGCCCAACTCCCCTTATCCTAACCACCAGCCTTACTCCACTGCCAGGTCCCTGGAGAATCCACAGAGCACCAAGGTCATGCCAGGCAGGCCGTCATGCCTAATTGTGGATCCAGTGTTGATAAGAGATCCTTGAGCCCACACACAAGCCTCGATGCGGGCAGGTTTAAGCAACTTCTTCCTTGGCCTTTTCCTCTGGGCTCCATCCTGGTTCCTCCAGGGGCTTCCAGGAGCAGGGGAGACATGCAGGATGGCATCCACTCGGTGAAGGCTGACTGCGTCCCTTTTCAAAGGGCTTAGGGTCATTGATCACAGGCTTCTCCCCATCCAGTTTTCCCCGGGGGTCAGAGTGTGCTGTTACCAACAGCTTTGTGGCCACACAGGCAGCTGCTGTGTGTCATTTTCACTCACACAACAAAAATGAAGTCAGTGGCCAAGGATGTGGTCCAAAAGTCTCTTTTGTGATCTAAGCAGAAAAAAATATTGCAGAAGGAACTTAAACATTTTCCAAAGGAAAAGCTAGATTCTCTTAAGAGGTTCTCTACTCACAAGAAAGATTTTGCTTCAATTTGCTTTCTCCCTGTAGTTTTCCTCTCATATGGGAAGTCCACATAACTCCTATCTTTGAAATTCCATCATTTTATTCATTTTGTGAAATTACGTGGTATCATTAAGACCAGATTAAGTGTGAGTTATTCTTGGACTAGTCAAATGTGCAGTTAGGTTAAATATCCATCTCGAGCTGGGATTCACCGTTCAGTTGGCAAATATTTTTGTCATTGTGCTGAGCAATTCAGAAAGCAGAGATTTTAGTAAATTAAATTGTAGCATTTAGATTGATATGGGATAATTGGTTTCCCTCCACATTATCTGTTTGTTTGAATAAAACCGTTAATGGAAACGGTTAATTAAATTACTTGCTTTGGTTGTCCTAATTTGCACCCCCCCCCAAGGAAATCAGCAAAAACATAAAAATTAAAAATAATACGCATTCACTGGCAGATTGACAGGTTTCTACTGCCTAGAAGGGTAAGCAACCTGAGAAGCATTGTGTTTCTTTTATCGTGTTCACCATAACTTGGCAATGTGACCCTCTTTATGTGAAGGATAAGAATGTTTAGACCTAATTCTGTAGCTGTCCTTCCAAAGCATGGAACGAAACGCAATACCTTTTACTTATTTCCCTGGATACTCTAATCCCTCCCTGCCTCACAAGTGTCTTTGAGCCCTTCCTCCCTCTGTATCCACAGCAACATGAAATCCCACTGGAATTATCTGCTGTGAAAATGCAGGTGCACTTGTTTAATGTTTCATTGGCCTGAGCACTTCACTTGAACTTTTTTTTTTTTTGGTTCCATGACATGATGACCTTTGATTTCAGAGTGGAGGGCTCACAGTGATGCTAGATTTTGTTTTCACGCATAAAGCCGATCGATAGTGTGAGACCCAAGATAGTGCCTTTTCCGAGGTGCCACTGCTTCTGCCACATGTCCATACCCAAATGCCCCTGTGATCCCCTCTTCTGTGTGCAGGAACTTTTTGAATATTGAAATAATATTGAATTTTGAATATTGAAAGAATAAAAGCCTTAAATGTTTTATCCCCATATTTCATCTGAAGAAAAGCTAAGATCTATATGTATGTGATTAAAAAGTATGATGATTGTGGACTGATACTCTTGTGAAAGTTGCTCAGTCGTGTCTGACTCTTGGCGACCCCAGGGACTGTAGCCTGCCAGGCTCTTCTGTCCATGGGATTCTTCAGGCAAGAATACTGGAGTGGGTTGCCATTTCTTTCTCCAGAGGATCTTCCCAACGTGGGAATCGAAACCAGGTCTCCCACATTACTGGTGGATTATTTACTGTCTGAGCCACCATAACTATCTAAGAGTATTTTATAACTCTCTCAGAGTATTCTAAGAGTACCTAAGAGTACTATAACTAAGAGTATTATGACTATCTAAGTGCCATCATTTCATGGGAAATAGATGAGGAAACGGTGGAAACAGTGTCAGACTTTATTTTTTGGGGCTCCAGAATCACTGCAGATGGTGATTGCAGCCATGAATTTAAAAGATGCTTACTCCTTGGAAGGAAAGTTATGACCAACCTACATACCATATTAAAAAGCAGAGACATTACTTTGCCAACAAAGGTCCATCTAGTCAAGGCTATGGTTTTTCCAGTGGTTGTGTATGGATGTGAGAGTTGGACTGTAAAGAAAGATGAGTGCCAAAGAATTGATGCCTTTGAACTGTGGTGTTGGAGAAGACTCTTGAGAGTCCCCTGGAATGGAAGGAGATCCAACAAGTCCATTCTGAAGGAGATCAGCCCTGGGATTTCTTTGGAAGGAATGATGCTAAAGTTGAAACTCTGGTACTTTGGCCACCTCATGTGAAGAGTTGACTCATTGGAAAAGACTCTGATGCTGGGAGGGATTGGGGCAGGAGGAAAAGGGGATGACAGAGGATGAGATGGCTGGATGGCATCACTGACTCGATGGACATGAGTTTGAGTGAACTCCAGGAATTGGTGATGGATAGGGAGGCCTGGCGTGCTGCAGTTCATGGGGTCGCAAAAACTCAGACTGAGCAACTGAACTGAACTGAACTGAAGAGTATCTTATACTCAGTTATAAATTTAAGAAATTAAATATTTGGATGTTTCTAAATCAGGATGACTGAGATAGCTATCACAGAAAGATATGAGGTTAGAGATAAAATGGAAATGCTGGTGGTAATTTCATATAAAGGCATGAAAGAGGCAAGAACTTCATGGAACAGCAAGAAGAGTGACTTTCAAAGAAGAGTGGGAAGGCAAGGTTATGCCCCAAACATAGGAACTGAGATACCATGCTCATGAATTTGAACTTAATGTTTTGGTCATAAAAATAATTAACATGCATTGAAAATGTTCAGTGTAGCAGGAAATATTCTCAGCATTTTATAGGTGCTATTTAATCTCATCCTCACATCGCTCATATGAGGAATAAGGCTTTATTATTTTCATTTCACAGGCCAGAAACTGAGCCACAGAAAGGTTGAATAACTTGCCTGAGGCCAAAGAGCTAGAAAGTGCTCCAGACAGGAGTCCAGTAAGACAGTCTGACCCGTGACCTCATGGTCCTAGCCACACTGCTCTGCATTCACCAAAGTGTTGAGCAGACATATGGACTTTAAGCCAGGAACAATTGAGCTTGGATTTAATTTAAAAAGAGTTCCCAGGAAGATAGACAGGAGAGATACTTGTGCCAGAGAGACTAACCCTGGGACTGTTTTCTCTAGGCAAGAAGGTGAGCTAAGGCAGTGTGTCCTGGGAATGGCAGGTGTCGGGTGTTCAAGAGACGTGGACAATGCAAACATAACTGGACGTGGTGACCAGTTGTGGGGAAGGAGAGGGAGGGTAGGAGCCCCAGGTTCCTAACTTAAGAGGTGGTCTGTTGACCATGTGTTTGATGAAGTTGAAAGAGAAGTGGGATGGGGCTACAGGCCCATTGTTTGGACACATACTGAATTTAGTATGCCTGTGGAGTGGCCACATTAGGACTGATGGGCGTCTGGAAATTAGATTTCTAGCTCAGAAAAAAAAAGTATAATTTAAAGACGTAAGATGAAGTCATGGTGGTCAGTTCCATCACCTGGCCAATCCCAGGCTGAGCATGGAGCCTGGGAAGCTTGGCAAAGGGTAGTTGGGCCATGGAGGAGGAGATGGTGAAGAAAGCAGTCTTCAAGGAGAACCTCAAGGCAGTGCCATCTCAGATTGAGAGTTCTATATGTTAGCTCCTGGACGGGGCCTCCTCCATGGACCCACCCGTCCCTATTTCCTCCAGCCCTCCCTCCTCAGGATTACCATCAGCAGTGGCACCTTACCCACCATTGCTAGTCCATGGGTGAGCCCCAGAACCCTGCACACATCTCTGCCTTTCTTCAGTCAAACCCCCTGTGGAGTCGACTGTCCACTTCCTGCCTGGACCCTGGATAATATGAGGATCTTCCCTCACTCCCACCCGCCATTCCTTTACAAGTCAGTGCATAGAGACTTCTAGCTGCTGCCCAGTATTTATTATGTACTTTGCCTTGATAACAGAACCCTGGGCAGTGTGGTTCTTGGAAAACCCAGTGTGTTTCTCTTTGAAAACCCACGTTTCCCAGCCTCCCTTGCTGCTACGTAGGGCCTTGTCGCTAAGTTCTGCTGTGTCAGCGGACACACCACGTGAGACTTTTAGGGAAGCTCCTTAAAGAGCAGCCCTTCCTACCCATTCCTCCTGCCGTCTGCCTATAATGTGGACGTGGGGTGGATGTGATGGCTGGACTCCAGGAGCCGCCTTGGACCTGAGGTGACTCTAGGGGTGGAAGACGCACTGAGAAGCAGAGAACAGGGTCTGCTGACGGCATAGCTCCACCTTATCAGCACGAGACAGGTCACTTTCAGGCTTCTTAAGCGCAGTTAAAAGAGAAATTTGCTGGGAGAGGCAGGAGGGGAGCTTGAAGAGGAGGCAGGATTAATGGGAGACCTCTCTCCTCTGAATCGGAGGGGGAAGGAAGATTGCTCTTGTTGGAGTATGTGGAGCTCGCAAAAAGGGAAATGGGGGAGGGGTCCTGCCAGGGGGGCTTCTTTTCTGTTTTCCTTATGACATGGGAGGTGTTCTCAGTTGAAAATGAGAAAGGGCATAGTAAGGAGGATGATAAAGGGTGAAATGGCAACCCTGAAGAGTGGATGAGGAGTCAGAGAAGCCACAAGGAAGACCACAGAAGGAATTTGGCTGAGGCTAAAGCAGAGGAGTAAATAAAAATAGATAAAAATTAATGAACAGATGAAAATTAAGAAAATGCTCCTCCTCTAATCTTTTGTTGAAACCTTTAACTGTGTAATATAATTCTGGGTAATGTAGGGCAGTGATTTGGCAAATTAAAGTCATTCTACAAGTGGTCCATGTTGTTACTTCAAATTATTCAGTGCCAAAGAGATTGTTTTTGTTGTAAAAGATATCGCTGAATAATCACTAAGCCTCCTATTCATACAGAGATGTGAAAGAGGCCTGCATATAGATGTTATTTATATAACATAAACCACATTTTGATCACTTAGCCTCCAAAGCCCAAATAAATTTTGACCACATGTGAGGATAAACACATATTATTATTTGCATTTTCCGTTAAATGGTAAGAAATCAAAGGCCTATGATTGGTGTGTTTGCAGACTGGCCGCCCTAAGTAGTTGGGGTTAATTGTAACCTTTATGTTATTTGAATGGATTCAAAATTATTACTGTTAGAGGATAGATGTTCTTGGTTTTCTTTGTATCAAATAAGAATATTCGCCTTTAAATGACACACATCCCTAGAGACTTTAGAGCAGACCCTTTCATAATATTTAGCTACTTTTAAATGTCAGGTGCAGTTGAATTTATTCCATTGCCGGCCGTGTGTGCCTTCACCAAAAGGCTCCGGCTTTTAATGGTACTTAACAGATTGTCAGCAAATTGATAGCATTTCCACGTTTGGAAGTTTTCCAGTTCCCTCCTGGGTAAGGAGGGCGGGTGTTCTTCTCTAACTTGGAGATGGTTTCTTTTTTGGCGTTCGTTGGTGTAAGGGGAGGGGTGAACCAAGAAGATATTTTTAGGGAAAAAAAATACGTTCCTTGTCCTGCTGAAGGCCAGCAGAAGATCAGCTCACCCAGAAAATGTAGCTGACTCTAGCTGGAGGGTAGATCTGCCCAGTAGGAGAGCTGTAAATATTTCAGGGAAACCTAGAGGGACGGAGCGCTGAGAAGCACCCACTTAACGTGTGTACTGAGTGGACTGCTCACCATCCCCCAGAGCACTGGTCTCCGGGAAACCTGGCTGAATGAATGCAACCGGTGCTACTTGGGGTCAGAAGGCAAGGCTTTCATTTCTGGTCCAGCTGTTTCTGACCTTCCTGACCATGAAGAAATTATCTACCGTTTTCAACCTTGATTTTCTTCAGTCTGAAATACAGATAAATGCAAACCTGCCTCCCACCTCCGGCAGAATTTGTCTTGAAGATTAATCTCTATGACGATGCCCATAATCGCACCTTGAGCCCTGGAAAGCCTGATGCGAATAAATACAAGGCAGCTTTGCTCTCGAAAGGAATCCTCCAGCATTCTCCCCTCTGTGATGCTGTGGCCTCCTAATATGAGTAGTTACAAACATCTGAAAGTCATAAATCTATTGTTGACTGCGGGAATTAGATGACTTTTGCATCCCTGTCCACAGTTTGGGGTCTTACAGGGCAGTGGAGACCAAGGTTAGGTGAGAAGATGCTGGAGCCAAACGACATGGTTCACATCCTACCTGCAGACTTCCTGGGTGTACTGTCTTTGGCAAATCGCTTTGTCTCCGTTCCACACAATAAAGTCAGGGTAGTAATAGTGCTGCTTCAAGGACTTGGGGAGGGCCTCGCAGAACCCCTGAGTGCAAGCACTCAGCAAGTTTTCACTGTGGTGGTTAGGGTTCCATGCCGTTTCTCAGAAGTCATCTGAAACTCAAACTTTGCGTGTGTGTGTGTGTGTGTGTGTGTGTGTGTGTGTGTGTGTGTGTGTGCGTGCGCACGGGCGCGCACGCGCACGCAGGCTTAGTTGCTCAGTCATGTCAGACTCTTTGTGACCCCATGGACTGTAACCCACCAGGCTCCTCTGTTCATGGGGATTCTCTAGTCAGGAGTACTGGAGTGAGTTGCCGTGCCCTCCTCCAGGGGATTTTCCCAACCCAGGGATTGAACCCAGGTCTCACACATTACATGTGGATTCTTTACCATCTGAGCCACGAGGGAAGCCCATGAATACTGGAGTGGGTAGCCTATCCCTTCTCCAGGAGATCTTCCCAACTTTGACTTATACTAAATCTACCCGCTTCCTCCTAATTTGGAGTTTGATTTTGTTTTACTCTGAAAAGCAAATTTTTTAAATTAATGTTCTGTCTTCACTGGCCAGCAGTTTGGGAAGTTCCTGTCATTAGCTGTTCCAATGCCCTCTTTCTCCTTTAAATGGTTGGTTCTCTTGAAAGGTTTTTGCAAAAAGAGTTGCTACGGTCAAAGAAAGCAGCAACAATCAGAAGACTTGTGAAATAAGGTTCAATTGAATTACAATGAACTTTCACAGAATTGTGCTTTACCTTTTTTTTCTTCTTCTTCTTTCTCCTTAGCTCTCATCTGAAGTTCAGTAATCTCACCTTGATTTCAACCTACGGACTCCCAGGAAAAAAACTTCTGGGGAATGAACAAAGGAAATTTTTAGCAAATGAGTATGAATTTCATTTTCTAAAATTTATTTTATATGAGCATACAGATGATTTACAATGTTGTATTAGTTTCAGGTGTACAGCACAGTGATTCATTTATACTTATATCCATTCTTTTTTAGATTCTTTTCCCATATAGTTATTACAGAATATTGAGTAGAGTCCCCTGTGTTGTCCTTGTTAATTATCTATTTTGTATATGGTAGTGTGTATCTGTTAATCCCAAACTCCCAGTTTATCCTTCCCCTGCTTTTTCATACAGAAGCCTAAATGCCCTCATTTATGTGCTGTCCTTTTTCTGCTAAACAGTAGAAAAGGGAAGTGGTGGGCTTTTTTGTGGGTTCAGATGCTCTTTAGGAGATGCAAATGCAAGTTCAGAGTAAATGGCAGGGTTGGGAGGATGCTGGCCTATTCCAGACATCTGGGACGAGTCTGCTGACCCAGACACCACCTACACTCAGGTTCTGAGTGACTCTCCAGGGCAGGGGAGCTTGGTGACTGTACTTACATCAGAACAGGCAACCCGCTGAAGGGAGCTAAAGGCTGGGTGCCTCCCTGGGGTGAGGGTCTCAGACCCACCCAGCCCTCTAACACCCGAGGTTGATGAAGCAAAGGTCTTTGGAGCGATCAAGGCAAGTGTCAATGTTTCTGTCCCCACAGAATCAGTCTTTGACAACATCCTTTCTAGAAAATGCCATTTCATTATCACTCAGCTTCCACTCATTTTAATTTCCTGAGCAAAGCGTGGGTACAGGCGTGATGAGGCTCCCTACCTCTAGAAACAATGTCCCTGTTTCGCCAGGAAGGAGGGAGGAAATTGTTCTCAGTGGGGGTTGTGGGGGTGTTAATTTTAGACCCATGAAGAAGGATCCTCTTTCCTCTGTGAAAAAAGGCTGATTTTGCTGTCAAACAGTGACAAAAACAGCAGCCACCTTGCCAGCAGAACCAGGCTCATTTTGACCCAGTACTTTTAAAACCAGACTATAAACTTCGGAGTTTTGGTAAGGACATCATCAGAGAGCACCGTCAGAAGGGGTCTGGGTTTGGAGCCAGGTCGACGGAGGTTAAGATTCTGCCCCCACCACAAAGGGGACTTCATCTCTCTGTGCTTTGAGGGATTTGACTGTAGATTGTGCTTGGCTAAACCAGGCTCACTGGAGTTTTGGGTTAAAATCAGTCTAACGCCAAGTTCTGGCTGACAGAGGACAGTCAATCCATTCACACGCCTTCCCTCACTTTCTGTCTTTCCAAATGACACAATTCCCGGGAAATACCAGTGTTCCCAATCATTGTCTCACGAGGAATGTAATTCAGTCAGGGTGGCCAAGGTTTCCTGTCAGTCTCCAGGCCAGGTGTGTTTCAGAAGAGAAGAGAGAGAGAGTAACACTCTGCCGGCCTGATTCTGCGGGGACCTGCATGTGGCTAGCACTCGGTCACCTGGTGCCTCTGCCCCTGTTCTTCACCCCCATCCATGCTATCGGCCCAGTCACCAGAAACACTGCAAAAACGTGAATCAGATCATGTCAACTCACCAGCAGCCAGGAGCTGCTCTGTCCAGCGTGGCAACCGCGAGCCACATGTGGCTGCTTAAGTTTCAATTAATTACAGTTCAAGGGGATTAAGGTTCAGCCCTTCAATTACTTGAGCCACTTTTCAAGTGGCCGACTAGCCGTGTGTAACTCATAGCTCTCCTATCAGACAGGCCAGCTGCAGAAGGATTCTGTCATCACAGAAAGTTCCATATGCTCCATCTAATCTGAAGCCTGTCCTTTTCTGCTGACACTTCTAACCCCCTCTTTTAATATGTTTGCCCTTGTTCTCTCCACTGTAGCCTCACCAGCCTCCTTGATGATTCTTGAACACAAGAGGCAAGTCCCCACGTTGGAGGTCTTTGCTCCCTGGTGGCTCAAATGGTAAAGAATCTGCCTGCATTGCAGGAGACCCAGGTTCGATCCCTCGTTTGGGAGGATCCCCGGAGAAGGGCAGGGCAACCCACTCCAGTACTCTTATCTGGAGAATTCCATGGACAGAGGAGCCTGGTGGGCTACAGTTCATGGGGTTGCAGAGTTGGACACCACTGAGCGACTTACATTTTTCCACGAGACCTATTCTGACCACCCAATTGTCTGCAACCAATTCTCCAGGACACTCCAGTCCTTTTCCTCTGTTGTTTTCCTTATTACTGAAATCCTTGTAAATACACAATTTGCCTTTAAAATGGTTGATTCTGAATCCTTCAGCTATATTGCAAACTCCACAAGGGCCGGAATGTTTTGCCTTTTTGTTCGCTGATGGGTCCCAGTGTCTGGGACAATGTTCGACACTTAGCAGGTGCTCAGTAAATTATGTCAAATGGATGATGGATACCTTCAAAAAGTACCTACCAAAGTCCCCTCCACCAGGGTGTAGATAGGGATTAAATAACACAACCATATACGATGCTTCTGGATGTAGACCAGCATGTTATCCTAACCCACAGAAGCTACAACTAGAAACAGCAACAGGATGCTGCCTTTCAAATGGTCCTCAGATCACGATATAGGAAACTTTCTGATCATGGAGTTAAAAAATAGCAAGTGTGCTGACATCTGTAAATCTAATTATTCAAATTCCTCCTGCTAAATATTGGGTTGGCCAAGATGTTCAATTGGGTTTTTCCATACTAGCTCCTGGAAAAACTTGAATGAACCTTTTGACCAACCCAATACAAATTCTGAACTTTTCCGTAACCAGTGTTTGGATTTATTATCGCCATTGTTATTTTTTGAAGAGCCATGTTTTGTTCCCTTGCCCCGTGCTCCCACACCGTCCAGCCTCTGGTGGAAGTGCTAATGACTTACCCGGGATGCAGCAGAAAGGAGGGCACTGGGAGGGAGGGGGAACAGGCAGAGGGAGAAAGCCACTAACTAGACGATCCGCTCTGAACCACTGAAGGGTAATTACGATGCTCCTTCTTCCGGGAGTGTCACAGTAAACCCTCCTGAAAACCTCTGAGGTCCTTTCCGATCCTGTAGGGTTTTAATTCCATGAAATGCAAGTCTTCACCACACTTACATTTATTATTCCCCTGGAGTTCACTCCTAATTTTGCACCTGGGACTTAGGCTAAGACTTCCGATCTCTAGGTTTGAGGTCACTGCAACTTTAAGCCAGCTGGCCACTCTGTATTTCTACTTTTTTCCCCCCTCCTCCTTATTACCTGTCTCCGGAATGTTCTATGAAGACAAATTTTCACATTATTTCTGTGTCAGGGTCAAGCTCCCTTGAGAAATATGAAGTCCCATGGACCTCCCTTCTTTGGTTTCTTCTCTGTCTACCAGAGAACCCTAGTGGAGATATTTCTCTGGTCTCCAAGCCTTGAGATGGTCCCTGCCATGTGAGAATCTTAATAATCATTTACTCTGCTTAGGAAATAATTTTACAGGCAGAACACTTACAGCCTCCAGTATCTAGCTTCACCTACCTGATGGGTAAATTAAAGGAGATCCAGAATAGTTTATAATATCCAAAACGGATGGGTATCACCTGCCCAGTGATGTCCTAAACTGAGAAATGTCATTCTGTGTGGTCACAGGCTGTAAAAGGAAGCATCCCACATTTTCCATGCTTCCTGAGGTTCCCTAAAGCCCCAGTGTTTCTGAGTGCCAGCCTGCTGGACAGAGCTTCAGATCTGAGCTCTGAGCTAGGAATTCTGAAATTATGAACACTGCTGACCGACTATCATTAAAAATGGCATTCATCTTAGCCTTTCCCAAATTTCCCCTGAGAACTTGCATCTTTGAGCAGATCCTCATGTGACAAATCCCTGTGCGTTAATGAAATTTAATTTTTTTCCCATCTTGGATGGCTGACAGTACCACCCTCTTAGGAATGGATGATGTCCCAAGTAGCAACAGGCCTTCATGGGTCTCTTCGTGAATGTACGAAATCAATGAAACATCCTGCTTTCCTATAAAGCTACTAACATGGCTTTTTAAAAAAGAATTTCATCTCACTATCTGTTATTTTCCTGTGACAGGTCAGCCCCCTATTTTCTTTTCTTATTAAGAAGAAATTTTCTTGTTTTTTAAGTGTTGTTGCATGGAGAGATACAAAGCCCAGACTCGCTTCTCTTTCACAGGCCCCATAACAGGGTCTAATGTGTATCCATTACCAGGGTTCTTTTTGTGTGGTGCGAGCAGACTCTACACATGGATCAAAAAGAAAAATGTTCTCCCATTACCACTTCAGAATCCTGTTTGCCTCTAAGCAGAGTAAACAGGGTTGTGTATTGTTAACATTATCTGGACTAATACTCCTCACATATGCATCCCACTTGACCGGACAGCATCTCGTACATTCTCATGCCCATCCCTTACAACCTTCGAGGTGGGTGAGGAGGGGTCATTGTCTCCTGCTCAGAGGTGGAGATGGTGAAGTTCTGAAAAGGGGTGCAGAGTCCCCAGGACCCAGTTTCCTTGGCAACAGAGCAGGAACACAGACCCTGGCTCGGGGAAGCCCGGGTTTAAACAGACTCTCAGTTTTCTGCTCTTCTGCATTCTTGGTCTTCAGAACAGGATTATTAAAACATCCTGTACCTGAGGGTCATGCCCTCCAGAAGATTCTGGAAAGAACCCTTACAGAAATCTAAATAAACCCAAAGCCACAGGAAATCTACTTTTCTCCCATTACAGTGTTGTGTTCATCCTCAAATAGAACCCAGAGAAGCAAACCCGTCCATCCTGGACCTGCTCTTATGGAAGCAGAGGTCCCTATAAATCACCTTTGTTGTTAGGAGGGACTCCCCAAAGTCCCCAAGGATTGTACTGGGTGCAAACATAATTCCCCAATTGACACCTTCTTTAAATAAAATGTGTTTTGTTGTTTGAGCATGAAACCATACGCTTATTCTGGATATGAGTCATTTATCAAAAAGCCTTTGCATACGGGCATGGTTCTCTGTATTCTGGACCTCGACCCCTGCCTTTAGGGATCCTCAGGTGTCACTTTCTTCATCCTCATTCACTCCGAGTCTGTGGTCAATATGATAAGATGACAGTTGTCAATATGACTATTCAACAGCTAAAGTAAATTTGCACCGGCCATGCATTGGAAGGAAAGTGAAAGTGAAGTCGCTCAGTCATGTCCGATTCTTTGCGACCCCATGGCCTGTAGCCTACCAGGCTTCTCAGTCCATGGGATTCTCCAGGCAAGAATACTGGAGTGGGTTGCCACTTCCTTCTCCAGGAGATCTTCCCCACCCAGGGATTGAACCCGGGTTTCCCGCATTGTAGGCAGACGCTTTACCATTTGAGCCACCATGCATTGGAAGGAAGAGTATTAGAAATGATTACACACACACACACACACACACACACACACACACACACACACAACACACACACACACACACACACATACACGGGCGCGCATGCACCCTCCCTGGCGTGGACTGGCCTACCCCAAGCAAAACAATTTAGCTTTAACAGGAAGATGTCATTTGGCTTCTAAATGTTCACAAGGACAAATCTAGACTGCCCAGGTCCTGGTGAGTTCTCAGCAAGAGCACGGGCTCGGCCCACCAGGGGCCCTGAACCAGCTCACCAGATGTCTCATTAATGCTCGCTATCAGCTGCTCAAATGTCACTGATGGAGCCTCTCTCTCCGCAGCCACTGCTATAATGACAGAGATCATGAACTGATGTCGCTGTGCTCCTGGGTCAACGTGGTGGCTGCTAGGATGACTGCCATAGACCGAGCAGCCAAGCAGGTCGTTGTTTCGAGAGAGAAAGTCGTGCTCTACGACCACCTCATCCTCTGCACCGGACGGCAGTACCAGGGAAGCTCTCGCGGGCTAAGGGAAGCAGGGCGGGGGGACGGGTCACAGGGTGGCTGGGCCCACATCCCAGGTCCAAAAATGTGCCTCCCACCTGCACACGTGACCAGAACTGGGTCCTCCTGGAAACCCACCCCAAGAAAGCATTCTTCCCAAGGATGAAAACCACAGCAAACTGAAGAAATGGCATCCTTGATGCTGTGGTCCCAAAGTCGAACACTTGCCACTCACCAGAGCAGAATCCAGACACAGCCTGTCATGCATCTACAGGAAATTAACTTTGCCTCAACAGCCTACGGCTTCCCTGATGGTTTGGACGGTAAAGAATCCACCTGCAATGCGGGAGACCTGGGTCAAATCCCTGGGTCCAGAAGATCCCCTGGAGGAGGGAATGTCAATCCTTGCCTGGAAAATCCCATGGACAGAGGAGCCTGGTGGGCTGCAATCCATGGGGTTGCAAAGAGTCAGACGCAACTGACCAACTAACACTTTCAAGAGCCTAACATTTGGCGATGGTGCCAGGTTTACAAGAAAGTATTTCAGACACACACACTTTGTGTCACCCTTGTGGTATTGTGTGTCTTGGTTACAAAACTCTAGGGAGTGTGGCTGGTGGCTTACCTGGTGACCATGCTCTCCATCTGGGTTAAATTCTCAAACCGTACTCAAGGAAAATGCTCCAGGATGTGACTGAAGCTGAGTTTGAACATTCTCACTCTGCAGCAGCATTTTGTGCAGAAATAGGTCATCTCTTTGATGGAAAGAGATTTAGATATGGGGTCTTTTTGTTACATTTCCCCCAAGGAACTGGATAGGCTCCAAGTTGGGTTTGTATGGAGTTATCCACCTCCTCCACCGCGTCCCACGCAAACACTGGTCGTATTTTCCTGGTGCTGTCCCAGGCTACCATGGGGATTCACTCATGCTTGAGCTGGTGGTCATGGTGAGGACAGACAGCCTGGCAACCCTGAGCATCACTTACTTCTATCACTCAGCCCCAGTTACCGGTTGAGTGCACCTGGGGCACTTTTGAAATAAACCCAGGCTGGGCCCCGCCCCCAAGGGCTTTGTTTTAATTATTCTGAGATGAGTGGGACCCAGTCATCAGTATATTTTTTGAAGCTCCCAGTTGATTCTTTTCTTAAAAAAATTAATCAATTTAATTGGAGGATAATTACTTTACAACATGTGATGGTCTTTGCCATACATCAGCATGAATCAGCCGCAGGTATACACGTATCCCCCCACCCTGAAGCCCCCTCCCACCTCCTTCCCCACCCTCTGGGTTGTCCCAGAGCACCAGCTTTGGGTGCCCTGCTTCATGCATAGAACTTACACTGATTTGAGACTAGGTTGGAGAACTATGGACTCGAACATTCTAGAACCTCATCTTACTTTAGAGCAGCGCTTCTCCAGCTGTCATATGCACACACATCCCCTGTGCATCTCGTTAAAATGCAGATGCCAGCAGGTGGTGGGGTGGGGGAGGCTGTGGCTGAGAAACCTCTATTCTGACTTGTTTCCAGGTGAGGCCAAGGCCGTCAAGGGAAGCCCTGATGGTCCAGCTCGGATCAGCCTCTGAGTGATGTCTTTTCTTCCTATCTCCTCCTCCCCTTCTTCTTCTCCTCCTTCTTTTAATGAAATCCAGTTCTCAAAGTGTAGAAAAGGATTTTTTTTTCTGGATTTTTATTTATAAAAATAAACGAGGTCCTTAAATATTCCTCTTTTTTGAACATGAAATCAGAAGAAGACACCAAGCACGCCTCTGTCCCCTGCCTCACCCCAGAGCTCCAGCTGCGCCCTGTGACCGTGGGCTTGGGAAAATCTGAGAGGAGACCCGGCCAGCTGTCCAGAGTCTCAGGCGCCTGCCCATGTGTGCCCAGCTGCCCCACGGCTTTCGTCTGTGGCACATTAAGCTCTTGCCCTTTTTACACCAGGCAACATGAAATGAAGAAGTGATCAGGAGTGTTCCAATTTAATTTTTCCAGAAGGACATGAAAACTAAAGGTACATAAACTGATATTTTTTTAAAGGCAGCTGAATTCATTGGGCGCTTCCAGCTGTTATTTCTCTCCCTAGTTCCTTCTCATACAGTCTCTCATGATTTTGTCCCAATGCTGTGATTTAAAAAAAATACTAACAAACTGACGAAAGTAAGACTATATGTTATATCTGTTATAAAATAGAATTACAAACCTTAACCTCTAATCTGATTTGTAAATGGCACAGATCAGTCTAAAATATCGTGCAATATTTTTGATATCCACATCCACCACACTTTTTTTTTCTAATGAGAAAATCCATGCTAAAGCTACACTGTGCTACAGGGTTTTGCATGAGGAGGGCTAGTCTCTACTTTCAAGCCCTCTCTCCAGGGTCAGCCATTCCAAGGCATTTCCGTTATTCAGTCTTCATGGGTTGCTCCCCAGAACTCGCAAAAATGTGTTTGTAGTTTTCCCCTTGATCGGTTGACTTCTGATATGACCTATGGCCTTTCTATTTTGGAAGACGAAGATTTTTTTGGTTCACATTCAGCCCCCTCTAACCCTGCCCCCACAAAGCCCATGTATGGATTGGTTATTTTGATTGCTGAGCACACACTGGTTCTGAAAAAAACTGTGTGCAAGAGCTTACAACTGGGGTCCCCGAGCCCCTCCACGGCTCTTGGCACATCATGCAGACCAAGAGAAGCCTGCCCCCACGCCAGGCTGTGGGTCGTCTCAAAAAGAGGAAGGATAAAAGCGTCAGCCTGAAGTCAGATGAGTCAGTGTGGCCATGGGAAAACCGTGACTGGGACTCCCCACGGGGTAGTACTCTGGGGAAGCCAGGAGGTGGGGCAAAGATGGGCAGCCAGAGGGTAAGAGCGAAAAAACAGACACATGGGGCAACAGCAAAAGGTGTCAGGCAAATTCATACCGCTGTTAGGAGCAGCAGCAATAGTCACATCCAGCAAAGCAGAACTAACTGGAGAAATGCAAGAATCCCCATTTCACAGATGAGGCAACTGAGGTGCCATGAGGCTGAGGCCCAAGGTCAGACAAGACAGATTGTCCACAGTCACAGCAGGGTGGCAGATTAGGGGCTAAGGTTAGAGCCCAGGTGGTCTGGCTCCAGTTCTTCGTCCTTGCCTCTCTCTCCTCTCTCCCTCTTTCTGTGTCTCCTTCCCCTTTCCTTCCTGCTCTCTCCCATAGCTGTGGTGCAGAGGTTACCCTTGATGGCTTTTAAAAGTTTTCACAACACACAAATTCTGGAACTTAATATTTATAGCTAGAGTCAGATAAACAGGTTATTGGGTTTTTTTAAGTTTTTTTATTTCATTAAAATTATCTGGAGAAAAGCAACTCAGTTCTGGTAAAGTGGCTTCCAGGTGTCGTCAGGAACCCAGACCCTCTGTCGTTTGTTCTTCTGCCTTTAGAATGTTTTTCTATCCTCAGCATCTTGTGGTGGCTGCTGTGGTTCCGGCCATTTCATGTGCAAGAGGCAGGAAGGAGGAAGGACTAGGGCAAAATGACTTTTCACTCTGCCCTCTTCCCTCCTGCTTCCACCCCATCCCTCATCAAGGATGCCTGCTTATCTCTCTTGACTTTTAGGTCATAAGTGGGGAAACGTTCCAACTGGGCATATGTCCCGGGAATCCGTTACTAAAGAAGAAAGGGAGACAGAATAATGAGTAGGCCAGCAGCATCCCCTGTTGCCATATTAACTTGCTGAGAACGGGGTGGCCAAGAGGCTCCCACCAGCAGGTGATGCTCAGTCCTGACACTGGAGTGGTTGGGAAGTCCCCTGCTTCTCTCCAGTCACAGTTCAGTGCCAGGTTAGTGGTGGCAGAGAACCTCTGGTTTGGGGAGCTGGTATGGATGGGCTTCTACATTGAATGCCCTCCTATTGAACTTTACTCCCTCCTGTCACTGATGACATCATGTGATTTTCCCCCGTAGATCCTTTTTGACGTATTGAGTTCTGCTAAACTCTGTGTGGGCAACTTAGTTTGGGAACTTGAAAATTCTAGCTTGAGTTTTGCCTGTTCTGTGACATGCTGCTGTGCGAATATGAAAATGTTATCCCTTTAATTTCTAATTCTTTATAGTTTAGAAATGTGCAAAAACAACTCTACCTGCTTCAGTGCACAGAAGAATTATATGGATCTTTAGGCAGCAGTTACATCACAGGATTGTAGCAAACTGATTTTCATTTTTGACCTTATTCCTTTTCCCCCCTCTTTTCTGTGTGTTTTTTTTCTTTCATCTGAGCACACACTATCTGGAATGATAAGTTGTTTTATAAACTGAGCAGCTCTCAGTTTGCTCTTCAGCTCTGCCTTTTTCTGCCAAGGATTTTTCCTGATTTGTTAAAGCATGATTTACTAAACTGATAGAATGTTACCCCGATTTCATTTTCTCTTAACTATCAATACAACGCTTGTAGTTCTGATAAAGTTTCAAACCTCTAAGGCACAGTATTCCACACTGTGCACTTTAAATCACTCACCAAAGCCCCTGGTGGATTGCTTTATACAGACTGCAAATGTGATTAATACCAGAATTTTACTGTGATATTGCTAAATAAGTTATATTGCTAAAAAGAGATTGCCACCACAATTTTAGTTGCGAGGCATAGGCACGTGCTAAGTTGCTTCAGTCGTGTCCTACTCTTTGCGGTGCTATGGACTGCAGCCCTCCAGGCTCCTCTGTCTTTGGGGACTCTCCAGTCAAGAATACTGGAGTGGGTTGCCATGCCCTCCTCCAGAGGATCTTCCCAACCCAGGGATCAAACCCACAGCTCTTACATCTCCTGCACTGGCAGGGAGGTTCTTTACCACCAGCACTGCCTGGGAAGCCCTTTAGTTGTCATAATTGACCATAGTTTCTGGCCAGCCTCCTCACAGAGAAAAGACATCCAGGTTTCAAAATTGATTCTGTTTTTTTGTTCTTTAGTCCCACTTGAAATTGAATTACATACATCACAGTCGTGTAGTCAGACTTTACTCTTTCTCTTGAGGAAGGACGTACCAGCAAGTTCTCCAAATGTCATCTGGTGGCACCAGCCGACATTCACAACCCCCTCATGGCCAGGGGTTGCCGGTGGTCCTCGGGGAGGAAGAGACTCTCTGAAGCCTGTGTTGGTCTCTGCGGCCAGTGAACACTTTACCGTCTGTAGCTGTAGGAGTCTGGCCTCACATCCTTAGGCCTCAGGCCACAAGCGCGCAGGACGCCGGCTCCTCTGATAGAAGCCAGGCTGCCTGGGTGTTTCACCGTGGGTTCCAGCCTCGTCATCTCCCATAATCTCCACCTGGCCGCCAAATGCTACCCAGCAGGGCAGTGAGGGGGCAGCCGGGCACACCCATCTCACTCTGCCCTTTAACTTGGCTTCCACGACGGCGCCTGTCTGTTTGATTTTCATTTGAACCAAAATAATGAACAAATCAAGAAAAAAAAAAGACCCAAGTGTCTGGCACTTCTTGAGAGATGAGATCTGGCCAACCAGAACCCCAAGAGTACCCTGGCAGTGACTGGATGGAGCTGAGTCAAGGTTGAACACTCTGGCTGGGGTCCGGGCCATCCAGCTCATCACAGCATCCTGGACAACGAGGACCAGAGCCAGCCGGCATCCGTGATCGTGTTGGGGCTGTTCCTTTTGCTACGGCAGAGGAAAGCTTCCGTCTTCACTCATGTCTGTGTCAAAAGTCAGGGAACAGGAATTATACTGGAAGGGCTCTGCGCTAAGTGGGAGAGAGGGATAGAGGGCGAGGCTGGGGAGGCATGCTTCTGTGAAAAAGTGAGACAGAAGCCACTAATTTTCACAAGTAAGTGGTAGCCCACTTCCCTCACTTGGTGCCTCGACACTCTGTGTACTTGACTTTCAATCCCTGATACAGTTGCTTCCATGCAGGTGTTTTTGTTTGTTTGTTTGTTTTTACCAAAAGTTGCCACGTCAAATGCAGTTCCACAGACTCTTCCATGACCCCGTCCCGCCTACGGGAGCAGGTGGATCCTGGTTTCCCTTCCCTTGACCCTGGCCAGACCTTCATGATGAGCTCCGTGACTGAACCTGGCAGGAGAGCCCCTGCTGGACTCCCCAGGACCAGGTTAGAGAAGACAGTGAGCCCTCTGGACTGCTGACTTCTCCCAGGACGTGCACCCTGGAACCCAGCCACCCAGTTGTGAGGAAGCTCAAGCCGCATGGTGTTCATGTGGCATCATGTTCCCTGCCCCAGCTGGGACCAACCTCTAGACACAGGCTGATAATGATTTGTCATCTGTTTAAACACCCACGCTGTCTTCTTGGGGAAAGAAAAAGGCTTGAGTTCATCTCCAGGTGATTCCAGCCCCTGGCCGTCAAGTCTCTACCTGCAGCCTTCAGGTCTTCCCAGCTGAGGTCTCCGAAAAGACCTACTGTCCCCCGTCTTTGCCCTGTCTGCATGGCTGACCTCCAGAACCTGGGAGCCTCCTAATGGTTTCTCATGACTGAGCTTTGGAATAATTTGTTATGCAGCATCAAGATGACCAGGGCAGTTCCTTTTGAGAATTAGCTCCAAGTGGCCACTTCACCCGTCTGGTTTTTGTTTTGTTTTGTTGTTTTTTAAATTAAAACCTGATTCTATGTGGAGACAGAAAAAGGCACAGGTGTGCTTTGTTTATGTGAATCAGTCAGTCAATGAATTAATTACTGTTTGAACGCTTCACCTGTTACCACCGAAATAAGCCTCCCTCTGTAATGCACCTCAGGTCCCATGCCCGACAGAGGTGGATATTAGCCTCCATCCGACCAACAGAGAAGTTTCAAACAGCTGCCTGCGGCGGTACACCGGCCCAATTCCCTGCAATCATTTCACCCTCAACGATGAGGAGGACTGCTTGAGGGCCCTGGCCTGGATCAAGAACAACTCCATCACAACCGAAGGTAAGGATGCTGGTTCCCGTGCATCTTTTCAGAACAGCGTTTTCTTTCCATAATGAGTCTTATTCTTCGTCTAGTTCCAGTGTATAATTAGTGCCTAATTAATTCCAACCAAATCATTCATCTGTCATGCTTTGTTTTCCAGATTAATTTACAACTTGTTGTCATTTTTGGATACCCAGCATGTTTGCTGGGGGAAAGAAAAGGGCTGGAGATAGTTTAATTATCTATAATTATTTTATTACACGAAATGAATATCCGAAGAGCAAAGCATGGCTAAAATCATTAACTAATTAAAGAATAATTTAATAAGCAAACATGTTTAGCAATTATATGGAAAATATGTCTCCTTTTGTGAGGCTGAAAAGACCTCGGAAGAAAAAGAAAGGTCTGAGTCGTAAGGGCTCTTTTCTCTCGCCACCCATTGTTCTCCCTCGTGGTTGCCCGCACAGTCGTTCCCGCAGACGCGCACAGTCGAGTCGCCTGCCACTTCCTGCATCCAAATGAGAGGGGAAAGCATTTGTACAAATGCCTCTGCCGCTCAGAAGTGTCATCTTAAGTGTCTTCCGCTCTCCTGCTTGGGTTCATGGAAATTGTTCAACTAATAGAATAACCAGAACAGGGCCTCGCTGCTGGTTTGTCTTGAAACCCGGGAGTCCACTTTTAGAGGTGACTTTCTACAGCCTCTGCATTTTACTGAAAGCACAGAGAGGATCAGGGCCTTGGTCAGGTTGTAAACTACCTGCAATGGGCTGGTCTTCTAATCCAGCCTTCAATTTGGTTCAGGGATAGAAGGATCACTAAGTGACTGGAGTATGGGGAATCCATATATATACAATCAAACATATTAATCTATAATGTATTTATTTAAATATAATTTGTCATGTTATTATAATTAATGTTAATTATTATGACTAGCAATTAGAACCCGCCTGCCAGTGCAGGAGATGTAAGTGACACAGGTTTGATTGCTGGGTCGGTAAGATCCCCTGGAAGAGGGCATGGCAACCCACTCCAGTATTCTTGCCTGGAAAATCCCGTGGACAGAGGAGCCTGATGGGCTACAGTCCATGGGGTTGCAAAGAGTTGGACACAAATGAGCAACTTAGCACAGCACATTGTAATTAATGTTAGTTATTATAATTAATATATTAAAATTATATACTTTCTTCTAATTTTTAGTGGAACTTTTTGGTTAACTCTAAAGTTCCTACACTTATTTCATTAAAAATAAAAAATAGATATCAAAGGACATTCAATACATTGCTGAATTCAATTTTTTAATATTTATTGGCTATTTGAATCAAAATGTAAACGTGAGATTGGCCTGTTTTCTCTTTTATGCTTGACTTGTCAAGGTTTGGAATCAAGGGTATGCTAGTCTCACAAAATGTTTTGGGGAAACTTTCCACATTTTTCTGGGGTCAGAAATACTTTGCATCACCTAAAAATTAGACAGGAATAACCCATAAAACCAACTGGGTCTGGAACCATTGGACAGGCGTGGGAGTTACATATATGTACACATATATATATATATATATATATATATATATATATATATATATATATATATATATATATAATTACATATATATAGCTGTATACTGGGAACCCAGATTAAAACTTGATGAAGTATTTTAATATTTGCATCAACACTTGGTATTATTTTCAGTTTGGATCTGTATGTATTTAAACCTGTTTCAGTATTTTAGTTGTTCTTTAATCACTGCCCTATGACCTAAGTACACTTAGGGAATAAGTGACTTTTACCGTAAAGGGCCAGACAGTAAAAATTTTAGACTTTGCAGGGCATATGGTCTCTTTTACAACTACCCAACTCTGCTGCTGTAGCAAGATAGCAGCCACTGACAATGTGTCAGTGAATGGGCATGACTGTGTTCCAATAAAACTTTATTTACGAAAATAGGCGAATCAGAGTTTTCAGAACCATGCCTTTATCCATACAATCTGTGACATCACTGTTTTTGTTGTTTAGTCGCTCAGTCACGTCCAACTCTTTGTGATACCATGGACTATAGCCTGCCAGGCTCCTCTGTCCATGGGAATTCTCTAGGCAAGAATACTGGAGTGGGTAGCCATTCCCTTCTCCGGGGATCTTCCGACCCAGGGATCAACCCAGGTTTCCTGCACTGCAGTCAGATTATTTAATAGTCGGGCCACCAAGGACCCATTTCATCAAGCCCAGACCTCAAAATGTAACTTAAACTTGCTGAAAACACAAAAACCAGTGGTTTAATACAAAATATGATTATGTCTTAGGACTGTGCTCAGTACTGTTACAATGTAATATTTTAATCAACTGTTGGCTGTTTTGAGAGTTAGGATTCAGGAATCTTTTGACCAAGAAAAGGGCCTTTGCATGTGGCAATGCAAGCTTTTTTGGTTTTTTAGTTTCCTTCTACTCTGTAGACCTATTAAGCCTTCTCTTGGCCATATTGCCCTGTCAGTAACCACCGGTTGAACAGGAATGGTGATTGTGGACTTTCTCGTCTCATTCCTATTTCAGCTGGAAAAGTTCCCACTTAACTTTCAAGAAAAGTATGCCTTTTTGATGTTTCTAGGTTTTAGTCACAGATAAGTGCTGAATTTTATCAAATGCTTTTTTTCTGCATCTGTTGAGGTGACAAATCATTTTTTCTCCTTTCTCCATTAATTTGGTGAGTTAGCTTAGTTGATTTTTGAGTGTTGAACTAACTTTGCATCTTGGAATAATTCTTACTGGGTCGAGATGAAAATTCCTATATCCTTATTCCTGGAATCAGAATGCTAACATATTTAGAAGAATTTTTATGCCTGTGTTCATGAGGGGTACTGGTGTACAATATTCTATAATGCAAGTTCTTAACTCTGAATGCTTATGGCAGAGTACTTAGAAATTCCAAAGAAAGAAGTTCTTGGCTTTCAAATGGGGGAGGAGCATCCACGCTATTGCATTGCCTTAACTAGTGGTCAAAGATGGTGACATTCTGGTACCCACTTAAAGGGAAATAAATGATTTTGCAAGATTTAAGAATGTCTCCCATTAGCCATTGCATAAAACCCATTCATACCTGTTTTTGTCTACTGAATGAACGGTTAGGAAGTTGGTAGACATTAGCTTCCTATCTTAAAAGTAGGCTGCTTTCCAGTCCATTGCTTAACAATACCCCTGGGGCATCTCCCAAGTGGGTTGTCTAAACAGTCAGAGGCCTGGCCCAGGCTCTGGAAGGCATCTGAGAAACCAATCCAGCCAAGTTCATTCAACTTAGGCTAGTGACCCTTTTCAGAGAACTCTAAGAGAAGTTGCAGTCCATGGGGTTGCTAAGAGTCGGATATGACTGAGCGACTTCCCTTTCACTTTTCACTTTCATGCATTGGAGAGGGAAATGGCAACCCACTCCAGTGTTCTTGCCTAGAGAATCCCAGGGACGAGGGAGCCTGGTGGGCTGCTGTCTATGGGGTCGCACAGAGTTGGACACGACTGAAGCGACTTAGCAGCAGCAGCAGCAGCAGCAGCAGCAGCAAGAGAAGTTGGGAAGAAAAACGTTAACCTCCTGCCTTGAGGAAGCTCTTTCTCTTTGTTGTTTTTCCATAATTAGAGTCCTATTCAGATGAATTCAATTAGTCCCATTCCAGATATCTTCCTCACATGGGCTGCTGTGAGGAGCAAACAAGATTAATAAGCTATTTCATGTCCAGCTCAGGGTCATGTCTCTTACATGGTAAGAGTTCAGTCATATAGGCTGTCATTAGCCTTGTTACCACCACTACTGCTGTGCGATGGGGTTGTTGCTGTGCACGAAGGTTCCCCGAGTGTACATCTCAGCCCCTGCTGTCCTACTGATGGTGCAGTCTAGCATGGTCTTTACACAAAAGATAGGGATCTGTGTACACCAGGCACCAGTCTGGTTGTAGAGGGGCACCATGGCCTTCATGGGAGCCCAGGAGTATGTGGAGTTTGGAGACAGCTTCCCCAAGGAGGGAGGATTTGGCTCAGCCTTAAAGGAGGGCAGGATAAGCAAAGGAAGAGAGAGGCTGGGGACGTCTGACTTGTATCCAAAACCCATGGCCCAACAACTTGGGTCGGGCAGACTCTATGAACGGCAGCAATGAGATGGGAAAGTGGAAGAGTGAGGGGGGAACTTCAGTGTCCAGCCAAGTCCAGGTTTAGCTGGTTACTTTTTAGAGGTTGGGGTCCCAAGGGTGATGCTGTGCACACAACAGCCCTGCAGAAAGGGGAGCCCCCATCTCCGGCGCTCACGGCAGGGTGAATTGGGGTTGGAGGTGGAGGCCGCCATGCTGGCGGGGAAGGGCTGGAAGCAGCCACCTTTAATCCATTTGGTGGTCCTCTTGGCACAAGACCGCATCTCGTTCATTTCCACATCAGTGATGGGCCGATGGCATTTGAAGCAGGAAACTAGAAGTTGGCACTCCATGAAACAGAGGAGCAGAGTTTTGTCCTGCATCCATTACCGTCACTCCACCTGTCAGCTCTCGGTCCTTAATTATGCCAGAAAGAATGTGGACGTTTTTCATCAGAGTTAGCTTTTGCTCCCTCGTGCTAATTCTCCTTTTTCTCAGTAGTTCAGGGTGGGGTTGGAAGTAGGGGGACACTGAGGATAGGGTGCTTCTGCCAAGAACCTGAGAAAAAAATCTCCTGTGTCTCATGGGTGGGGATTGAGTCAAATGTCCACCCAAGAATGACAGTCTGAATCCTGGGACAGTCCAGGCCCAACTTGAAGCCCAGGGACTCAAGAAGAGGGGCTTGTTCTGAGGATGGTGGAGGGATTGTTCTAGAAGGATAGATGGATTCTAGGTAGCAGAAACAATGAATTTTTTTTTTTTTAACTAAGAGGAATTTAGCTTTCCTCTGAATTTCTGCCCTTTGGAAATGCACAAACATCTCCCCCAAAGTATCACCAGTCTCCCCCCTCCAACCCCCGGCTCTGTTTTATCATGCCTCCCTCTGCTTCCAAAGGAGAAACAGTTGTTCTGTAATGGAATGAGTCCAGTCTGAAGGAAATTGTTTCAGGGGCTCTGGAGTTGGATGGGTTCATAGATGTAAATTATCCTAAACTATTAGAACTGCTCCAGCATCCTGGAGAAGAGCTGACATCACTGGCTTTCAACAGCAAACAAAACCCGGAGGGTTTAGCTGGCGGGGTGGGGGTTCAGATAGAACCCAGCAACCTAATACATTATAACAGTTTATGGCATTAATTGAAACTAATTGAAATTCAACTGCTATTACCTCTGTACTTTCCATGAAAATGAAAAGTAGGATGAAAGTAAAGTACAAAAAAATCCACCGCCTTAATGGCCCGAAATGGATCAATTATTTTCATCTTTAGCTAAATACAGTTTACTGCCTTATTAAAAGCATGTTTGTAAGAAAAGTATAACATTAAAATTCCAGTGTATGAATCACCGAACAAAGCCCTTGTTATGCTATATCTAATATATTCTTCCTTTTTCATTTAGCAGAGCAACATGGGACAGGTCAGGCTTGGGTCATGGAAATCTTATTCTTTAACTTATGAAAAATAAAAAGTATATTCTCTGGTCTATTCACAGATATAAAATGTTTTTTAAATGAGTGTTTATTTCATAATTTATAAATATTATTTGATATCTATGACAATTCTTTCATTATCTAGTTATTTCCAAAAGTTAATTATACAGATAAAATGCCAATTAGAGGTTTTTTTTAGGAATGTGTTATATCAGTTCAGTTCAGTCACTCAGTCATGTCCGATTCTTTGCAACCCCATGGACTGTAGCATGCCAGGTTTCCCTGTCCATCACCAACTCCCGGAGCTTGCTCAAACTCATGTCCTTCAAGTTAGTGATGCCATCCAACCATCTCATCTTCTGTCATCTCCTTCTTCTCCTGCCTTCAGTCTTTCCCAGCATCAGGGTCTTTTCCAATGAGTCAGTTCGTCACATCAGGTGGCCAAAGTATTGGAGTTTCAGCTTCAGCATCAGTCCTTCCAGTGAATATTCAGGACTAATTTCCTTCAGGATGGACTGATTTGATCTCCTTGCAGTCCAAGGGACCCTCAAGAGTCTTCTCCAACACCACAGTAGTCAAATATATATTTACATATAAAATACAGGTATTTAGAACAAGTTTTATATCCATCTGCAAATACAGTGTAGTGGTATGAGCATGCGTGTCTGCTAATTCGCTTCAGTTGTGTCTGACTCTTTGCGACCCCACAGACTATAACCCGCCAGACTTCTCTGTCCATGGTATTCTCCAGGCAAGAATGCTGGAGTGGGTTGCCATGCCCTCCTGGTTCTCAAATCAGACCTGGCAGGTCTGAATCCTGCTGAACCATCTACGGCTGTGTGACCTGGAGCTTGTCACTTAACCTCTCTGTGCTCAGTTTTCTAGAGAGCATAATTAAACTTTTCTCCTGGGATATGTAAATATACATGCATAGAAGTCATTTAAAGTACAGAAATGAATGTATAACTCTTGTTTCCTCTGGTCTTAAAAATGCATTTACTGCAAAGAAAAATTCTTATTAATGTTTGTGTGCATAATTCCTAAATTTATTTCCTATCCTCTTAAGAGGTGATTTCCTGGCCAGAATGTCAGATCAGAAATTCCTTCCCTGTTCTTCTTTCCAAGGGATGATTTTCTTCCTGGAGAATCCTCCCATCTCTGTATCTTGGGTGTATTTGCCTTGTTTTGCTGGTCACACAATCAGAGTTGCTCGTGTGTTCATTTACAGCATCAAACAAGAGAGTAGCAAAAATATCACCTCTCCATTCATGGCAACATTTCAAACAGCAGGTCTTAGTGCTTTTTCAGCCTCAGTTGGAGAAGTGACAGCTCACTGGAGTGGTGATAGGACTCACCATGTCTCCTCCTCCTCCCCAGCTGGGCTGTCACTGCTGCGGGAAGCCCCTCTTACCTTTGGAAGCCCCCTTGCACATTCGGTCCCAAAGGTCGCTGCAGGTGGGCATGAGAGAGAGACTGGGTGGTGTTTCCAGCCAACTATAATTACAGGGGCTTTCCAAGGTTGTCTTTCTTTCTTTTTTTTTTTTACTACCCCTCTGTCCCCTTTACCCCGCCTCCTGATTCAGCTCTGTAATCTCCCTAATGCATAATTTATCCCCTAAAATGGACAACAGAGATCAGCCTCCCATGAAAACTGCTGCAGTTCTATTCCATCACCCTTCCTTGAAAATCAACCCAGTCTGTTCTAACCATCAGTTACCATTTGCCATTTCCAAGTAGGACCGCCTGCCATTTCTCCTCTGTCAGCCATCAAATCAAGTGCAAAGACTGGCTGTTTCTTATCTAGTCAATAAACTGAGCTGCAAAGAAGACAATGAGCAGATATCTTAGCATACAACTGATATCCAGGGGCACATCCTAAGCTTTTCCACTCTATTTCTTCCGTACATGCAGGGGCACTTCCAAAGAACATACACGAATGCATCTCCTTCTAAATATTTGCAAACACTCTGTGAGTTACACAGCACCAAAGTAGTAGAACTGCATGAGCTGGATGAATCTTTAATGACCTGGAGTTGTCTGATCTCTGAAGCCCACTGTAGATGACAGATGCTGGGGGTACCACATACCCTGGGGCTGCTTCCCACACCACCCCAACAGTCATCAGAGTGTTTTGCACCAGGGGGACCCCAGCCACCCGACCTGGCCCTCTCAGGCTCGGACACACTGGCAGACTCTGTCGCCCTTACAAAGCCGTTTTCACTGCTGTTATTTATGGCCCAGTTTCCCCAGCCCCTCTCCCACCCCACAACCACTTTCTTTCACCTGCGTTTATTTGTTTCTTTATTTGGCCACGCCATGAGGCATGAGGGCTTCCCAGGTGGCACTAGTGGTAAAGGACCTGCCTGCCAATGCAGGAGGTGTAAAAGACATGGGTTTGATCCCTGGATCAGAAAGATCCCCTGGAGGGTGGCATGGCAACCCACTCCAGTATTCTTGCCTGGAGAATCCCATGGACAGAGGAGTCCACAGGGTCGCAAAGAGTCGAACACGACTGAAGAGGCTTAGCACACACGCATGCATGCAGCATGATTTCCTCCACCAGGCATAGAACCTGCGCCCCCTGCTATATAACAGAGTCTTAACCACTGAGCTTCCAGGGAAGTTCCTCATTCACCTACTTTTAAACCCTTTCTTGCTTCTAACTCAGCCAGAGATGATAAAATCTATTTCACTCCGCCCCCTCCCTTTCTTTCTCCAGTTGTTTCCCCCTCTATCTGTCCTCCTTGATTCAGCCCCAGATCCACCCAACAGTCCGCAGCACAGTAGTCACACAAGGGGCTCACCTCCCTGGAAAATATCCTTGGTCCTGGGTTTAAGTGAGAACCAACACACTAGGGGTGTTACTCTATACTGTTGTGTTGGAGGCACACACAATTTGGGTTACATTTAGAACTGGGTGGGATTTTGTGGGCTGGAAGAGAAACCCAGTAGCCAGATCTAACATGTTTCTGTCTTACAGATCTCAAGTATACAATCCATCCTGTAGCTGGTTCAGTCTTTCTTTTTTATTTTTATTTTTGGTTCAGTCTTTCTTGTGGTGCCAACTCCGTAGTGCACAGCAGGTAGAAGTGCACAGTAGGAAAACCCGGCCAGAGTGAGGGTGTCCTGCAGTAAACATTGAGAGGACCCAGAAGGAATGCTTAGTCTCGGGTCAGCAAGCTGATAAAGCCTAAACACTATTCCATGCATCTAGCCAGGAAGCATATTGTCCTACCTGTTATAGAGAGGCTCTGTGTGGAGCCCCAAGGTGGGCCGGGTGAGCCTGAAGTCCATCCATCACTGGGGAAGTGATGCAAGGAAGGCAGGTAGAGACAATCTTTGATCCTTGGAAGCCTCACCTGGCTGAGAGCTGGATCCTCTACTGGGGCCCAGACGTGACCACAGCCACAGCCCAGCCCAGGGGGCTTTAAGAGCCCTGGTTCCAGGATTTCCCTGGTGGTCCTGTGTTGGGACTCCTCGTTTTCCACTGCAAGGAGTGTAGGTTCAATCCTTTGTCAGGGAACTAAGAGCCTACAAGCCATGTGGCATGGCCAAAAAAGGAAAAAGAAATAAGTAGTTTTTTAGAAGTTCTAGTTCCATGCAAGTAAAATTGCAATTGCAATCCATGCAAGTCCTCATCCATGCAAGTAAAATTATTCTGATAAATATAAACAGTAATATTTTTTACCTAGATTGATTTGTCCTGAAATGAATAGATTAACAATCAAACTCTTTACTGCTGGGATTTTTTCCTGGGGATTCCCCAAAATATAAGACTTTGCTTCTCCTATGAATTGTCTTCATACTTATATTTTTACTTTAAGCTTATGAAAAAGTTACAGGCGTTTGCCTGAAGCCAATGTTATTGATAACAATTCTGTTATTGTTACTGAAAGTAATAATAATACAGACTTGTATATTAAAAATGCCTACCTTTGGGCCTGGTATATCAGAGTCGTGAGATAAACAAGAATTGAATCTAAAAATTTTTTGCAAAGTTAAAGTTGGAAACAATGCAGAAATAAGTCACAACTGCACGAAGATAACGGAAAGAATAGTCCCCTCCCCACCTCCCACCCTGGAGTAGGAATGCTTAAAAGCTGAAGCACTGAACTGGCAAAGAATAACAGGCTGACTTCATAATATCGGGTTTTGTGATATTCATGGAGGGATGTGATTTGACCTGTGACTTGTTATTTAGGTAGTAGAAAATTATAATGGGATTCTACTCTGTTTTGTGGGATGGGACAATGTAAATAAATGACCAGTAAAACATGTTTAGATGAAAATTGTAGATGACATCACATAGGTCTCACATAGGCATAGGCACACACAGAGTACTGTGCCCAGTGTAACTATGATTTTGGAATGTTATTCAATGAATACACACACATACACATCTCTGCTGTGGAAAGAGTGTGCTTCACCCCCTTGGGCATGGGTTTGGCCACTTGACTTGATTTGGTCAAGGGAATGTTAGTGGCTGTTGCCAGGAGAGCCTTGGAAAGTGCCTGAGCAGTCATGCCTGCCCTCCTGCACAGCTCCCAAAAGAGAATATGCCTCAGGTTGCTATTGGTCCAAAGAGGCTGAGAGAAGCATGGTGGTACTGACTTGACACCAACCATAGCTTGGAGCCATAGCAGCCAACATTTGTCAGCCTGCAGACCTGTGAGCTGACCTGCCACAGGCTTATTGTTTCTTTGGCATTGAGTTTGATGGTAGCTTGTTACACAGCATTATTGTGACAATAGCTGACAGTTACAATAACCAAAGTCTCATGTTTGGGGGAGGTGTTTCAAATTACATTAAAAGACAAACTAAAAAATAACAATTTAGAAGTTCGCATATATATATATATATATATATATAGAGAGAGAGAGAGAGAGAGAGAGAGACATCTAATTTAAATACAAGAGGTTTCATGAAACGTATTATCTTTTGAAGTCCTCAGACTCTCCAACTACCTACAATCTGTGGGCAACCCTGGCTAAACATACAACCCTCTGATGACCCCAGCAGCCTGGCATTGCTGGGGCTTCTATGAGCCTGTAATGAAAAAGCAGAATAGTTGCTAAAAGCCCACATAAAGGAGAAACTGTAAAAATAATGAAACTCTGAGTTGCATGAGGCCTAAACGCTTAACCTGTTATGCGGAAAATGAACGTTGTTTTCACATGCATATTTGAAAGAAGGGACAGAGGCCCTCAAATTTGGACAATGTGAGGTTCAAGTTTTGGCTCTCCTGGTGGGCTACTTCTTTGTTTTGTCAGACCTCTAGAGCCACGTTTTGCAGCAGGTGGGTACCTCAATAATTTAAACAAAATATTGGCTCTTTCAGCCAAGGAAAATGCAGCTTACTAGTGAGTCTGAACAGGGAGGCGGTCAGAGCCCCCAGATCAGAATGTCCTAGGGAAGGCGGGGAGGAGGGGCCCTGCCCCTGGCTTCTTTCCCCATTGGCCATCCGTGTTTGAGAAAAGGAAGTAGGCGAGGACTTCATAGAAGCTCTGAAGCTCCGAAAAACGCCTGAAAGCGATTCCAGTTCCTTTTCTTCTAGGCAAGCAAGATAAGCCATTATACCTCCTTTCAGTTTGATTTTTGCATAATTTATTCCACAAAATTGAGTAAATACACTTGCCATTTATTTTGTCTCATAAAATTCCTTTTCATATCATTTCACAAACAGAAAGAAAAAGAGAGATAAAGTTTTGTGATAAAATTGTTACAGCTTGCCTGAAATGTGAGTCCACAGCAGTTTCTTTCTTTGTGAAGGGGTAATAATGCCAATTCCATGTCAAAAATAGCATAGAATAGGACATAATACATTTCACTCATAGAATAGGATCATTGGTCTTAAAATTTATATCATTATCAGAAGAGCATATGTAATTACTTCTGTAATATTTTTAAGAAATATAAATAAATTGTATCATCAAAATGCTCTCACACAATAGAAATCTTTCAAGATTATTTTATGATTTTATTTTTCCTCACCAAAAGAATACCCATCAATCTCTCGCTAGGTCTTAACACATTAAATTGTAAAACTTAGGATTTGATCTTTATAAAATTATCTGTTGCAAAGCAGAATGTTCTAGTCTTTAGTTCTCAAAAAAAAGTTTCCTTCAAATCAACAATTAAATATTAAAATATCCATACCATCATGCACATGACTATTTCTTTTAACCATTGTCCTTTTCATGACTCAAGAAAAACTTGCATTTATTGCAAACTTTTGCCATTTTCCCCCCTTAATAAGTATAGCGAGTAGAGGACAAAAGCAAGATAAAAGGTTTTATTCTCAACCGTTTCATTTTGCATAATTTCAACTTTCAAATTATAGGAACATAAATGAATATCCTACTTGTGTGTTAAAAGTACTTGACTACTTTGTGGGATGTTGTGTGTCCATTCTTTGCGAAATTATCTTGGTTGCCGTTGCTAGGTAACACCACTGGCTTCCCACAGCTGAAAAAAAATGAGAGGGTTGGAGGGAGTAATTCAGCATTATTAGCATTTGACTAATAAGGTTATTGGGTTTTTTTTTAAGCTATGTATCTTAGCAATTTGCCCCCTTTTCTAGGGAACGTCATCATCTATGGGAACTCAATTGACACATACACCACTGTGGAGACCCTCTTGAACCTGGGGGTCAGGGGTTCCTGCATCCACCTGGTACAGCACCCGCCCACATCCATCATCACCTGCATCAACGACTGCGCAGTGGAGGGCGCGATAGAGGAGGCACTGCAGGCCGCGGGGGTGAATGTGTATCGGGACGCACTGCTGGCTCAGTGGAACAATGGGCTGTACTCGGACCCCATCCACACCGCCAGCTTCACCACGCCCGCCAAGCCCTTCCAGCTCCCCTGCTCTGTAAGTAGGTCACTGGAACTCACCCACCACCTTGGGAGAGCTACCAGCTTTGGGGTACTTGGGGTCTGAAAGGTGGTGGGTGGTGAACTTATAGTCGCAGTTTCCCTGCCACCCCTCTCCAGCCCCTTCAAACTTTCAGAGTTCTGTTGTCACATAATGAGCCGCCCAAACCGAGTGACCTAAACCAACAGTAGTCATCCTTGCGTCTCTCTCGTGGTCCCCAGGTGGGAGCCAGCTCATCGGGCAGAAATCCCTAGAGGTCTTTCCTGAGGATGAAAGGGGACTGGGTGGGGCTGGAACCATCTAGAAGGTGTGTCCACCCGCTTGTCTGGCTGCTGGTGTCAGATCAGGCTCAGGTGAGATGCTGATCAGAACAATCACAGACGGCCCCTCCATGGGACTGAGCTGCTCCTCAGCATGGTGACTGGTTCCAAAAGGACTGGGACAGAGGCAGAGAGGATCAAGAGGGACAGAGAGAGACAGAGATAGAGAGAAACAGAGAGATAGAGAGAAACAGAGAGATAGAGCCAGAGAGAAACAGACTGAGATAGAGACAGAGAGAGACAGAGCCAGAGAGCCAGAGATAGAAACAGACAGATGGAGACAGAAACAGACAGACAGAGAGCCAGAGATACAGACAGACAAAGAGATAGAGACAGACATAGAGATCCAGAGATAGAGACAGACAGACAGATGATAGAAACAGCGATAGCATCCCTCCTTCCATGACCTAGCCTCATACGTCAAGCAGCATCCTTCTGAGTCCCGGAGGCAGGTCACTGAGGCAGCCCACATGCAAAGGAAGGGGAACTGGACCCCCCTCCTATTTGTGGATGGAGTGTCAGGATTTGAGGACTGCCAGCTCCCATACTTCAGCCACCTGATATGAAGAGCTGACTTATTAGAAAAGACCCTGTTGCTGGGAAGGATTGAAGGCAGGAGGAGAAGGGGACGACAGAGAAGGAGATGGCATCACTGACTCAGTGGACATGAGTTTGAGCAAACTCCAGGAGTTGGTGATGAACAGGGAAGCCTGGCGTGCTGCAGTCCATGGAGTTACAAAGAGTCAGACATGACTGAGAGACTGAACAACCAGCCCCACTGTGAGCAAGTCCCAGGTGCAGTGCTGCCGTCTTGCAGTGCATTCTGAGTATCTGCATTCAGAGTATCTGCAAGGTGTCTTTGCCTTGATTCTAGTTCTAACCTAATAGGAGAGTGAAGGCCGGTGGGAGCTGCTAAAGACCCTGTATTCAGTCAGATACTTGGGGAAGTCCCTTCCTCACAACAGCTCTGTCACAGGAAGCACCCCCACTTTACAGACAGAACACAGTGACTCCCCATCAGCTTAAGATCTAACCCAGGCTAACAGGGCCTCAAAGTGCACACCGTGTGGACCTCCTAAGATTCTGGAAACAGCTACAGTGGGTCTTTCCCCGTGGAACAGGGACTTAGAACAGCTCAGCTCACAGCCTATTCAGGAGACGCGCGGAAGCCAAGAGGAAGAGGGGAAGGGGCCAGTTGATGTGCCAGAGAAGCAGGAGACCCCTCAGGGAGGGGGCTGCAGTCAGCATGAGGGCTGGAGTTATGGGAGTCAAGGGTGTATTGGGGGTTGGGATGAAGGATACCAGCAGCCTCTGGTGGGAAGACCACCTGGGGGAGGCCTGTGGGGGCTCATGTGGGTCCATTACCTGGCAGTGTGGGCCGGCCAGCCTAAGTCAGGGCTTCTCGCCCCATTGCTCTTACAGGTGGGTACCATGACCCTCATGCCCCAGAACCTAGACAGGAGGAGCTCAAGGCAGACTGCGTGCCAGAGGAGCTTCCCTACCACCTCTCATTTCATTCTGATAACCCAGGGGATTCTGCATTCTGCTCCTCAAGAACATTCATTCCTTCCTTCACTCTGCAGAGATTTACTGGACACCTACTAGGTCTCAAGCTTGGCTCTAAGTATGAGGGATATAGCAGTGAAAAAGAAAAAGTTCATAGTATTTTAATAGAAAAGTGACACCATCTACATATGTATGTCACAATACCTATTTAAGAGAGGAAAAATCAAGGTCTTCTCATTGGAAGTTTCCTCCCAAAATGATGATCCTGGAAGAGGTGTACCAAGTGTACCCTGGGGGAATTCTGGGGGTGAGTACACGCCCTGCCTAGGGAGCACAGGTACAAGAAAACCTTCCCCAAGAATCTGACTGAATACAGGGTCTGTAGCAGCTCCCATCGGCCTTCACTCTCCTATTAGGTCAGAACTAGAGTCAAGGCAGATACACCTTGCAGATACTCTCAACCACCTTGATCCAGCATGCCTTCCTGCCCAGACTTCCCCCTTAAGTAATGAGTCAGACCATGGTCCACTGTCTTTGGGTCCTGTCTCCTGCTCCCCTGCTGCTCTGCTCTGTATCACGAGCAGTGGCCTCTGCAGGGGACCCTCCCGGCTGTGTTTCTCCCCACCGCCCTCCTGCCGCCGCCCCCCACCCCCACAACTCTCATCTGTGTTTGGCCAACAGTAAGTACACAGCTGGCACTAGTGGTAAAAAACCCACCTACCAGTGCAGGAGATGTAAAAGATATAGGTTCTATCACTGGGTCGGGAAAATCCCCTGGAGGAGGGCATGGCAACCCACTCCAGTCTTCTTGCCTGGAAAATCCCATAGACAGAGGAGCCTGGTGGGCTACGCTCCATGGGGTCACAAAGACTCAGACACGACTGAGTGACTTAGCATAGCACAGGTACCAGCTGGGGATTAGAAGCCTAAAGAAGGGAGAAGGGTATTTGTCCCTCTGATCATCAGCTTTGAGTAGCGTCTCTGTCAGGGCACTAGGAGACTTTTGACAAAAGTGAAAGTGGGTCACTCAGTCATGTCTGACTCTATGCAACCCCGTGGACCGTAGCCCTCCAGGCTCTTCTGTCCATGGGGTTTTCCAGGCAAGAATACTGGAGTCGGTTGCCATTCCCTTCTCCAAGCCTTTGATGGGAACAGTATATTCACATCTCCACTGTGATTGTGGGGTCATGATTTGAACTGTGTCCCCTGGAGAGCTACGGTCGCACGCCTCAGGACCTGAATGTGACCTTACTTGGAAATAGGATCTTAGTGGTTGCTGTCAAGCAAAGAGAAGGATTGGGGTGGGTCCTAAGTCTGGTGATTGGAGAGAAAGATGTGATGGCAGAGAGGAAGCCCACAGGAAGAAGCCTGTGTGCTGACGGAAGTAGAGATGAGTGAAGGTAGCCGCCATCAGATCCTGAATAGCACAAATAGGCAGCTACCGCCAGAAATGAAGACGAGGCGAAGACCTGTCCAAAGTTCTCTGTCTAGCTAGACGTTTGTCAATTGTATTGATTTCTTTCCCCCAAAGCACCAGCTTTTGAGTTTGTTAATTGTCTCTGTTGCCTGTCAGTTTTCTCTCTCATTGATTTCTGCCCTTAACAATTATTTTCTTTTTTTCTGCTTGCTTTGGCTTTACGGTGCCTTTCTTTTCCTAGTTCCTTAAGGTAGAACCTTAGGGCATTATTTATCGAAGCATTTAAAGCAGATGTTTCTTCTAATACTCCATATTTTCAGCCAAGATGTAATGTTCAGTTGGCCTTATAGGAGCACATGAATTGTGTTTGAGAGATATGAGAGATCCATGACTCAGAACTTGTGTTCCCGGGGACAGTGCTGGATTTGCTGTTCCAGCAATCGGTCCATTCCACCAACTCCTGTGTCTCCACTGTAACCATGTTCTGAATGCCTATGCCAAAACGGTATCAAATAACACGATTTCAGTAGAAGTGCTGGTAATTTTCCAAACCCAGGAAAACAAGGGCTAGTATATTTAATGTGCCCATTAATAAAGATTGGAGGCTTCCCTGGTGGCTCAGATGGTAAAAGCCTCTGCCTGCAATGCCAGAGACCTGGGTTCGATCCCTGGATTGGGAAGATCCCCTGGAGAAGGAAATGGCAACCCACTCCAGTACTCTTGCCTGGAAAATGGATGGAGGAGCCTGGTGGGCTACAGTCCATGGGGTCACAAAGAGTGGGACACAACTGAACGACTTCACTTTCACTTTAATAAAAGGTAGGTTTAACTAGGAGATAAACTGAGCAAGTAGAAGAACTTTGTGGGGATGTTGAAGGAAAATTCTGAGCATTAATGGTCCTGTCTTGCACATATAATTTCAATTCAAATATCTCTCTGTATTTTTCTATGGGTGAGAAGTCTATTTCTATATAGATGGGAAAGGACTGGAGGCTAAAAAGAGAAGAGGAGTAGAGAGACAGACTCAAAGTGAGGGACTCAGAGAAATATATTTTCCCGTGGTCACTGAGTAAGGTTAAAAGCAGAAAGAATTTTATAACAGATTAGAGAGAAAGAGGCTACCTGAATGGGAGTAATTGGGAGAGGATTCGATGTCCAAGTGAACAAAGACAGGTAAAGGGGAAGACTCCTTGCTGGTTCCCTCAGGAAGAAGAAAGGATATCACAGGGATGGTGGACTTGAGTCAAGTGCTCTCCAGCAGAACTTCCTGTGATGGTAGAAATGGTCCATACTTGTGTGGTCAGTATGGCAGCCACTGCCACCTGTAGCTTTTGGGCATTTGAAATAGGCCACAACTGAGGGTCTGGATTTTCAATTTTACTTACTTTTAATTAATTTAGATTTATTTATTTTAAAGGTATTTATTCATTTGGCTGTGCCAGATCTTATTTGCAGCTTGTGGGATCTTTACTTGTGGCATGCAGGATCTAGTTCCCTGACCAAGGATCAAACTGGGGCTGCCAGCAATGGGAGCTCAGAATCTTAACCACTGGACCGCTAGGGATAGTTAAAGTGTTAGTCACTCAGTCATGTCTGACTCTTTGTGACCCCATGGACTATAGCCTGCCAGGCTCCTTTGTCCATGGAATTTTCTAGGCAAGAATACTGGAGTGGGTTGCCATTCCCTTCTCCAGGGGATCTTCCCTACCCAGGGATCAAACCTGGATCTCCCACATTACAGGCAGATCCTTTACCAGCTGAGCCAGCAGGGAAACTGGACCACTCAGTTCAGTTCAGTTGCTCAGTCGTGTCCGACTCTGCGACCCCATGAATCGCAGCACGCCAGGCCTCCCTGTCCATCACCAAATCCTGGATTTCACTCAAACTCGCATCCATCGAATCAGTGATGCCATCCATCCATCTCATCCTTTGTCATCCCCTTCTTCTCCTGCCCCCAATCCCTCCCAGCATCAGAGTCTTTTCCAATGAGTCAACTGTTCGCATGAGGTGGCCAAAGTACTGGAGTTTCAGCTTTAGCATCATTCCTTCCAAAGAAATCCCAGGGCTGATCTCCTTCAGAATGGACTGGTTGGATCTCCTTGCAGTCCAAGGGACTCTCAAGAGTCTTCTCCAACACCACAGTTCAAAAGCATCAATTCTTCAGTGCTCAGCCTTCTTCACAGTCCAACTCTCACATCCATACATGACTACTGGAAAAACCATAGCCTTGACTAGATGGACCTTAGTCGGCAAAGTAATGTCTTTGCTTTTGAATATACTATCTAGGTTGGTCATAACTTTCCTTCCAAGGAGTAAGCATCTTTTAATTTCATGGCTGAAGTCACCATCTGCAGTGATTTTGGAGCCCCAAAAAGTAAAGTCTGACACTGTTTCCACTGTTTCCCCGTCTATTTCCCATGAAGTGATGGGACCGGATGCCATGATCTTCATTTTCTGAATGTTGAACTTTAAGCCAACTTTTTCACTCTCCTCTTTCACTTTCATCAAGAGGCTTTTTAGTTCCTCTTCACTTTCTGCCATAAGGGTGGTATCATCTGAGGTTATTGATATTTCTCCCGGCAATCTTGATTCCAGCTTATGTTTCTTCCAGTCCAGCGTTTCTCATGATGTACTCTGCATATAAGTTAAATAAGCAGGGTGACAATATACAGCCTTGACGCACTCCTTTTCCTATTTGGAACCAGTCTGTTGTTCCATGTCCATTTCTAACTGTTGCTTCCTGGCCTGCATACAGATTTCTCAAGAGGCAAGTCAGGTGGTCTGGTGTTCCCATCTCTTTCAGAATTTTCCACAGTTTGTTGTGATCCACACAGTCAAAGGCTTTGGCATGGTCAATAAAGCAGAAATAGATATTTTTCTGAAACTCTCTTACTTTTTCCATGATCCAGCGGATGTGGGCAATTTGATCTCTGGTTCCTCTGCCTTTTCTAAAACCAGCTTGAACATCAGGGAGTTCACGGTTCATGTATTGCTAAAGCCTGGCTTGGAGAATTTTGAGCATTGCTTTGCTAGCGTGTGAGATGAGTGCAATTGTGTGGTAGTTTGAGCATTCTTTGGGATTGCTTTTCTTTGGGATTGGAATGAAAACTGACCTTTTCCAGTCCTGTGGCCACTGCTGAGTTTTCCAAATTTGCTGGCATATTGAGTGCAGCACTTTCACAGCATCATCTTTCAGGATTTGAAATAGCTCTACTATATATGTAGTCACCTGTGATTAGTGGCTGTGGCAGGCTCGTTCCTGCTTCCCTCCTTATTCACGCACCACTCTTGGGTGGAGAAGGGGTGTGGAATGACTCTGCTTATTTAACTTCTATGCAGACTACATCACGTGACATGCCGGGCTGAATGAATCACAAACTGGAATCAAGATTGCCAGGAGAAATATCAACAGCCTCAAATATGTAGATGATACCACTCTGGTGGCAGAAAGTAAAGGGGAACTAAAGAGCCTCTTGAGGAAAGTGAAAGAGGAGAGTGAAAAAGCTATCTTGAAACTAAACATTTAAAAAAATCAAAAACCTAAGATTCATGGCAAATAGGAGGGGGAAAAGTGGAAGCAGTGGCAGATTTTCTTTTCTTGGGCTCCAAAATCACTGCAGATGGTGACTGCAGCCATGAAATTAGAAGACACTTGCTCTTTGGAAGAAAAGCTATCACAGACCTAGACTTTGCCTGCAAACATCTATACAGTTAAAGCTATGGTTTTAGCTTTATGGTAGTCATGTATGGATTTGAGAGTTGGACCATAAAGAAAGCCAAGTGCTAAAGAACGGATGCTTTTGAATTGGGTGCTGGAGACTCTTAAGAGTTCCTTGGACGGCAAGGAGATCAAACCAGTCCATCTTAAAGGAAATTAACCCTGAATATTCATAGGAAGGATTGATGCTGAAGCGGAAACCCCAATACTTTGGCCACCTGATGCAAAAAGCCAACTCATTGGAAAAGACCCTGATGCTGGGAAAGAGCAAGAGAAGGGAGCAACAGAGGATAAGATGGTTAGATAGCATCCCTGGCTCAATGGACATAAATTTGAGCAAAGTCTGGGAGATGGTAAGGGACAGGGAAGCCTGGCATGCTACAGTCCATGGGGTTGCAAAGCGTGGGACATGACTTAGTGACTGAATAGCAACAACTAAGATAAAAGTGAGTCAATTTAGCCTCTTCCACAACAACTGAAACCCTAAAAACAAATAACTTAGACTGGCTTCCCTGGTAGCTCAGCTGGTAAAGAATCTGCCTGCAATGCAGGAGACCCTGGTTTGATTTCTGGGTCAGGAAGATCCCCTGGAGAAGGGAATGACTACCTACTCCAGTATTTTGGCCTGGAGAATTGCATGGACTGTATAGTCCAAGGGTCACAAAGAGCTGGGCACGACTAAGCGACTTTCCCTTTCACTTTCACTAGATGCTTTAATGACTTAACATCAATACAGAAGATGATTTCCAGATGAGTATGAGAAAGTATTAAAATTTGGGCAGAGAATGTGGGGGTGGGGCATGCAGGTACCCTGTATATATTCACTGAATCAGTACCTGCCCTCCCACGGCAGGACCCCAGACCTGGAGGGTACAGAGGCAGATGGGGTGTCCTGCAAGGACAGGCTTTCTGGGCTTAAAGGGCCAGGAATGGGGCAGTCTGAAGACTCAAGAGTGGACAAGGTGACCCCCAGCAGGAACCTGGGGAGACATGAGTGTTGGACACCAGAGAGGAAAATGGAAGGAGGCTGAGAAGGAGTGATTTAGTGTCCTGGAATGAGGGGCAAGTGGTGTCTATGAACATAAACCTCCTTACAGGGGAGTATGTGCTCTCTTGGGAGATATTCCACCATGTGGCATCCACTGGTGGATATCTAAATAAGTAATTAAAAAAAAAAAGAGTGACATTGAGTGATATTAATTTGTCCTTCATCTGAAAGATACACACACCATTAGGACATACTCTTAGTAAATTTAGGTTTTCTAGTGTGCCCCAAATAATAAAATGGAGATGATTCAGCCTCTTGGGAAGGTACAGTGAAGAATGATAGCTAGGGATAATGTGTCTGTTCACTTTGTAGATGTTCTTCAGCTTCCTCGAGAAGAACGTGGATTATGAAACGTTCAAAGCCTTCAATGATGCGTGCCTGGTCTACGACGGCCGACTTGTGATTGACAGCAACTTCCACACCAACGACATAGCCATCAGAGCTGCCGGCCCCCTCACCAAGTTCTCCAATAGGTACTACTCGAATGAGTGGACTCACAGCAACTTCAATTCCAAAGAGATTGGCTTCCAGCTGGCGGCAGCGATGCTCAAGCTCTTCGATCCGACTCTGGAGCCTGTGACCGAACCACCGGCCGACCTTGACCGACTCATCCCCATGTACAAGGGAGCCAAGATTAAAGGTTTGTAGAGGGCCACCCTCATCCCACTGCTGCAGCCACTGGTTGGATCTGGACCAGCCAGCCCCATTTCCCGTAGGCTTGGTGAGGAGACTTGGCTGTGCATCAGTGGCTTTGCAAAGAGATGCGGGGAGGGGGGCTCTCTCATGTTTAACTGTTTATGATGGACCTGATTCTACCATGTCAGAACTGTGATGGTCACTCTATGTATATGGCCTTTGAGACTAGGGAATGGTCAATAACTTGCCCAGAGGCTCCTCACCACTAGTGTGTGGTGTGATGCCCTGACATCTTGCCAAACTTTTATTCTCACTGAAAGTTGAGAGATCAGGAGAGCTTCCAAGCCTCCCAGGCTTCAGTCTGCTGTCTGAAATAATAAGCACAACTCTTAGCAGCTATAAATTGGGTCCACTTTAATCCCCTCTGTTTTATTGGCTCCTAAGGAGGTTATCACATGAGTAACACAGAATTTCCTTATATTTGGGAGATGGACCCTCTGTCAGAAAAATGCACATATTTATAGAATTGTGTATATGTACTTCCAGAGAATTGATGGGCCAACCCCCATAATCATCCATGGACTCCAGCTCCTGGGGGGAGGGTCTGTGAATCCTAATCCAGTAGACAGAACATCAGTCTAAAGGGGCTGAAGCCCAACATCCCAGTCATTGTGTTTATCTGCCCAGCAAGAGGTCATGATCTCCTCCTGACTCTGGGTAAGACCTTAGGGAAGGTGGTGGCCATGGAAAAAGACAACAAATCCTGGTTGTCAGAAGCTGCTTAGAGTGGGACCTGGCTTGGGCTTCTAGGGCCAGCTAGAAATAGTAACCGTTTCATAATCCACGTTTTCTAAAGCCTTGTACAAGAACTTTGTTGACTTTCTTTATAACATTTACTTCTTTTAGTATGTTGGTTACACAGTGAAGGAGGACAGAGAAAGGGAACATCTTGGCCACGTTTACAAAGTCTTGGTTGGCCTTGGTAGGTGGGGATTAGAGGGCCTGAGTTATGGGAAGTCAGGATGCACAGGGTCAGCCTGGGCATCTTAGAGCATTGGTGCCTGTATTGTGTGCTATTATGGCACATTCACATTGGTTGCATTAAATGTTATCAACCCCAGGGTGTTCCTTGCTAACAGAGGCACTTTGGTGGGAAAGTGAGTAGCACACACCACAGGAGGTGTCTCTGGTGGTCTTGTGGTGTAGATGTAAGCCTTGCTACCCATTTGTTCACCCAACTGAAATAAAATGTCTAAAACTGGCCTTTTCCACTAGGAGGCATCCTCCCTGGGTCTTACCATTACTTGCATGTCTCCAAGCCCGCCATTCCAACCCCTTTGGAGGTACAGAGGGCCCAGTCTGATTTTGTAAGTATTTTTCCTGAATTTCATTTTACTTTCAAATATAACACTTTGTTTCTGGGGGAAGGGGGTGAAATTCTTAATCCACAGTTTTTAGTGTCATGTATTGGTTCTTGCATCAGAAAGCCATGGACCAGCTGGCCCCTGAAATGGCCCCTACTCATTCCTGCCCCTTGGTATCCATGTCCATGAATGGTCCCCACCCACACTGACCAGGGCTGACGTATGTGGCCGGCAGGATATTGCATAAATGATAGCGTGTGCCTTCCGAGGCCAGGTCCTGAAAGATCCGACAGCTTCCAACTTGCACCCTCCTGGGTCACTGCTACCATATCATCAGGTCACCCGGTTGGCCCTTTGGTGGGGTCCACATGGAAAGGAATTGAGGATTCCTGCCCCGGACAGTCCACAATTTGCTAGTCATGTGAGGAGCCATCTGTGTGAGTGGTCCTCCAGCCCTAGTCCAACCTTCAGATGATGCAGCTCTGGCTGATATCTTGACCACAAATTTTGCAGGAGACCATGAGCCAGAATCCCCTAGCTAAGCTAGTCCCAACTTCTGTGATTCCCAAACACTAAGGCTGTAAAAGTTGATTGTCATTTTAAGCCATCTATATTTTAGAGCAGTTTTAGGTTCACAGCAAAATTGAGAAAAGGGTACAGAGATTTCCCATACATCTCTTGAGCCTCTCATGCATAGCTGCCCCCATTATCAACATCCCCACCACCGGGTATGTTTATTACAACTGATGAACCAACATGGGTGCATCATCACCAGAAGCCCACAATTTACATGATGATTCACTCTTGGTATTGTACATGCTGTGAGTTTGGACAAATGTATGATGACATGGGTCCACCATAGTGGTGGTATACAGACCAGGGTCCCTACCCAAAGAGTCCCTTCTGTTCCACCTGTTCTTCCCTCCCTCCCTTCCCTGCAACTTTTGGCAACCAGTGACCTCTCTTTTTACTGTCTCCATAGTTTTGCCTTTTTCAGAATATCATAGAGTAGGAATCATACAGTCTGTCACCTTTTCAAATCAGCTTCTTTCACTTAACAATTTGCATTTAAGTTTCGTCCATGTCTTTTCATGGCTTGAGAGTCCATTTCTTTTTTAGCCCTGAATTATATATATACACACACACACACACACACATACACACACACACATATATATATATATAATATATTTTGCTGTCTGGATGCACCACCAGTTTATGTATCCAACTACCTCCTGAAGGACATTAAGCCACAAAGTTCTGAGGTAGCCTGTGATGTATCCATTGATAATTAAAATTCTCGATGTCACCTCTGTGGCGACAACAGGCGAATTGCTGAGGGTCTGATGTCTGTCCGGACCCCCTGGTGCTCCTGCTCCTCTGAATGACACGGGAAGACCGTAGAGGTGAAGCAGGAGCTGCGTGTGCTTGGGGATTGAGGCGGGGAGACGGTGTTCCCCTGGCTTCAAGGTAGCTAGAAAGGAAGCAAGGATGCAGGGTGGTTGGCCAGTTGGGGGCTCCCCAGGTAGGGTTATCTGACGGCTGGCCCCAGAGTGGCGTCTGTTGTCAGCTGAGGGTTTCCTCCTGGCGTGTCACGTTTGTGTTTCATCAGTGAGGCGATCGCTGGAGGTTGCCTGCTTCCATTCCCATTTTCACATCCTGAATTTTTTTTTTTTTGGAAGGTTAGCAGTCTAACTTAAAATAAGCACATTTCCCAGATTTCCTTGAGAATGAGGTCAGCCACATGGCAGGTCCTGACCAGTGAGATGTAGTAGAAACTGATGGAAAATTCCATCAGGAGAACAGACTCCAGACTTCCCAGGCTTCTGGCCCTTCTTTGGGAAGTCAGAATCCCAGTGTTCCAGTTGTCTGACCATGGACTTTGGGCAAGTTATCAACTCCTCTGCTTTTCTGGGATCATTAGGGATCATATATAAAGTAGCACTCACTTCAGGGAATAAAACAGGTGCCCCATCAGTGGTGGATGTTGTTAATCATAGTTCCAGTACTGAGTTCCAGTTCTGGTACTGAGACCTGGTTCTGCTGAGGAAAGGTCAGATGCCATGTGTTTAAAACTTATTTCCCTTGGGCCTTTCCAAGATTCTTTTAGGCTTGTCCCATATCCGTGGTCTGATGCAAAATGTTCTTAAAGTAAAGACCATAGCCAATGGTCTCCAGTCTCTATTGCTCTGTAACAAAGCTTAGCAACATGAAGCAGCCCTTGGACTGTGCTCAGATTCTGTGGGTTAGGAATTTGGACAGGACATAGTGTGAGCAGCTTGCCTCTGCTCAGCTGGGAAGACTTAGACTAGGGGTAGCCCAGTGACTGGGTCCTCGGACCGAAGGCTTGTCACTGACCTGGGCTGGCACAGCTCAGCCACAGAGATTGCTGGCCAGAGCATCACACCTGGGCTGCCCATGTCACCTGGGCTTCCTCACAGCCTGGTGGCCTCTGAGTGGTGAGACTGCCTGCATGGAAGCTCAGGACTCCCAAGTGCAAGGGTCCCCACCAGCCAGCTGGACATTGCACTGCCTTTTATGACTCAGCCTTGAAAGTCAAATAGCAGTCACTACCCCCACATCCTCTGTTGGAGCAGTCACAGCCCAGTGGGATTCAAGAAGAAAGGACAGAGAGTTCATCTCTCAATGGGAAGATAGTCAAGGTCACGTGTAGAAGAGCATGTGGAATGGGGCACCATTGGGGCCATCTTTGGAAAGTGTAGTTTGCCACCAATGATGTAAACAGGAGGCAACTCGGATGATGAGTTTGGAGTGGGATCAACGGACACTTTGGTCTTTGTAGATAAATACCTGGGACCAAGTAGTTTCAAAAACTAGGAAATACTGGACTTGATTTTGGACAGAACCAGATTCTTCAAGGACGGTGTGTGATTTCTGACACGTAGTATCATTTGTTTATGAACCAATGGGAATAAAGTCAGAGGATGCGCCAAAGCAAGTTTTAGTTAATGACAGTTTTAATAAGACTAGAACTTGAATAGCTTCTTTGGCTGGTACTGTGACAGTATTTGAGCAGGAACCCTGACTGTAATTAACCATGTTGCCAGGCGGGCCTCCTTTTTAATTAGTACAAAAGATCTAAACAGATTTTTCCCCCATTTTATTCACCAAGAAAAAAAAAATGTAGGATGGTTCCATGGCAATCTTTTGGGGTTGGAATTAATTTGATTAAGTAAAATTGTTGCCAAAATGGCCAGGCAGTTGCCTAAATATCACCAGTGGGTGGAGAATGGAACCCTTGGAGCAGTATTTCACTCGAGAAACTAAATTACTGTTCTCACAACGATTGTAGTACAGATGAACCTCTTCAGACTCTTATAACTCTCTCCTTGGGATATTTAAGTAAGAGATGCTTGAGTAATTCACTCGGTAGCCCGACAAAAGGAAGAATGGGGTCCCCAAGTTGTCTACATAATAAACTGATCTACAGATTCCAGTCCACATGCTTGGTTGGCTTATCCTCATGGAATAAAGAAATTTGTCACAACAAACCCTGCCTTGGATACCACTAAATTTAAAACTGTGTGTTCATCGTGGGAGCTGAAACCTGGGTTTCTAGCACGCCGAGTCTGATTACCCCTGGGTCTTCCACTTGGCATGAATTACAGAGGTATGTTCCAATCTTTGTCAAAATCATAAAGGAGCTCAAAAGAATAATTATATTCAGGAAAAGATGGGAGACAAAAGAAAAAAGACCCACATCAGAACCAGTTACTCTGTCAAAATTTTAAATTCAAGGCCTGAATATCCTAACAATTAACTCATGTACTTAAAGGAAGAAACTCACCACATCCCCAATAACTGGAAAGTGTGTGAAACTATCACTGTTACCCCAGAATCCCTCATGGGGTGGCCAGGCTGGAAGCCACCTGAAGTCCTTGTTTAAGGATAAGCAGAAAGTGTTCTGGACTTCACTGGATTTTCCCATCTGCTGCGACTGGAAATGACCTAAGAAATTTAGATCAGTCTGCCCAGCCCCATGGGGTAACTTGTGTCTGAGAAACCCATCTGTAGGTGACTTGTCTTTCGCGTCAATGCAAACTGTTTCCATGCCACAGGCCCAGGATGGCCCCCTAGTTATGTGATCACAGTGTCAGGTCTTACTAACAATAGTCATGGTCACTTCCAGAGTTAAGCTGAGCTGTTTCTGCACCACTGGGCCTTTCCTTCCTCCATGCAGCTGCTCTCTGAGCTCTTTAAGGGCTGAGACACACAGAGGCAACCCACAGATTGTAATTCGACTTTTAAATTAAAAAAAAAAAAGGACTTCCCTGATGGCCCAAGTGGGGAAGAATCCGCCTGCCAATGCAGGGGACAAGGGATCGATCCCTGATCTGGGAAGCTTCCACATGCCTTGGGGGCAACTGAGCCCATAAGCAAGTACTGAACCTGCTCTGTAGGGCCTGTGCACGGCGACAAGAGAAGCCACCATGATGAGAAGCCTGCGCACCGCAATGAAGAGCAGCCCCCGCTCGCCGCACCTAGAGACACCTGAGCAGCAGTGAAGACCCAGCACAGCCAAAAGTCAAATAAAGGAATAAAAATTATTAAAAAAAATAAGACCAACTTGCCTCACCCCCAAATAAGGAGACCCACGATGATGCTGATGACTCATTAGCCCTCCTGAACGGGATGACCTCAGAGGGAGGACCCATGATGCTCAGATTCTCCACCAGCAACCAGCCAGGACCCCACAGAAATGTGGCAAGACACCACCCATGGAGTCACCATGAGCCTCGCTCCAAGGTGCTCCGTATCCCCCGAATCAGCCTCCAAATGCTGGTGCTTGTGAGCCATTGTGAGAGCGGGATATTCAGTGAAAGTCTTTGCCGAGCCCAAAATATTAGTGGCCATGTCGGTGGATCTCAAGACGTACCCCTTGGATGCCCAAGTGCTTTTCTGTAATCACTCAGCATAAATAAGTTTCAAAGATGAAGAGGAGGGTCCAAGGCCTTGTGGGATCCACTCTCCACTGAGCCCTGGGGAAATCTGGCACCAAAACTATTGCAAGCTATGGCCAGTGCCCCCTCTCCCGGGACCTCAGGCACCCTTACCTGCGAGGTCAGGGGGAAGCCCCTCCCCCAGCTGCTCATGCCCTTCACCAAGGCACCCCTGAGTGAAAAGGGCCTCCAAGGGTCAACTTTACTTGCTGGCTCATCATAGCAAAGCTATTTCTGAATTAAATACACACAGAGCTAGAGCATGATGAATGTTTCTGTTATGTGCATCTCTAAGGGTAAACACAAGACTTTAAATTGAGTTTGGTACCAGCAGCTTTAGTCTTAGCACCTGCTCCCCATTAACATTTTGTTAAAATGTTGACACAAAAGCAAATAAATTATCCCGTGTATTTTTATGAAAATAGAATGAATCTGTGCAAGTTATAAAAATTACAAATTGTTACACTGTACTTCTGCAGTATAAAATGTACTGGAAACGTATTTCCCTGTTATGAAATACAGTTTACTAATAATTTCTATTGGATACACTGTATCCCATTGTGCAGATGGACCACTGTTTTGTTAGATAACACCTCATTGCGTGTTGTTTTCAGCCCTTTGCTATGGAGGTAGATTTCCTCTCTGTATCCATCCATCTCTATGATGATGGACTTTGTGCACCTCACTTGGGATGCCATCCTCCAGCTCTTTTCTAAACTGTGTTCTGTCCCCTACTGTTGCGCACATCCTTGGGGCTGGGCCAGGACTTACCTGTCAACCCTCCCCTGTGTCTCACCTTGTGCCTTTATGATTGACTGGTTTCCTCCTCAGAGCTTAGCCACATGATACCCAAACACCCACCAGTTGCTTCAATTTACTTAAAAATCCAGGTAAACCATGTGTTCTTGTGTAGACAGTGTCTCCAGGGGATGTCCAGGACTCAGTAAATGTTTGGGATCCTTGCAGTTCACCTTGTGGTGGATTTCTAAATGTTACACTCAAGTTCAGAGCAAAAGCTTAAATCAATATGCTCTCAGGAGAGATATACTGAACATTGTTGTGTCCTGGGTTCAGAGTCCAGGGCCAAAGTGCAGGTTCAACCACCACCAGCCAAACCCAGGTTTGTCCACAGAGGTTCTGCTTGTTGCTGGAGCCGGTGGGAAGCGTGACTCCAGCTGTTTGGTCGGTGGCCGCCAGGGGCTGAAATAGAAAAAGTAGTCATGACTGCAGCAGAGAGGCGTCTTTCCTCGTCACCTGGGTTCACATGGTGGTTTCAGTCAGTTTCTAGAAGACATAAAGCCAAGAACCTCCACGTCTCCTAATTTACCAGCTAACAAGTAGCCCACACATTGTGTGTGTGTTTATTTCCCATGAGCTTGAACCTTCTTCATAGAAACAGACCCTACCAGTCAAACCTCCCCAAACCCAACTGTCAGAGATTTACCTTTACCTTGCTTCCTCTGTTCAAGGAAAATTTTAACAACTGTCATTCCTTTTGACCACCTTTGACTAGGAGCTTTTCTCAAAGTGGTACTGTGAAAAATTAAGAAAGTTAACAGTCTTAGAACACCTCACAGGAGAGAAAAGACCCAGTTCCACGTACCAGCTGAGTGAGGTATTGAAGAATGGAGAACTGGCCATAACCTAGCAACTAGTTTAGAAACGTGGGGTGATGTAGTCACAGTGTGAAATATCCCGAGGAACTTTCAGTCATTAAGTCCACATGCGTGGTTTCTGACACGCATTTACCTTCAGTTGAGCTTGGTCAATACCTACCTCTGTGATTTGCAGCAAGCAAAGCAATAACATATACCCTGTTATATTTGAAAAATAAATTGCTGTGATTAAGTTGCCAAAGTCCAGACATGTTTCTAATGGAGTTTTTCTGATGCCCACCCCGACAGGGTTCAGAAATAGTAACGGGTAACGTGAAGAATGGGAATTACTTCCGCATCCACATCAACAAGTACAGGATGGTGGAAACTATCACGTGCCTTTCCAAAGTGCCTTTCCCTGCCTCCAACTACATCCGCTTGTTTGGTCAGCATGAGCAAGCCCTCAACAACCTGTGCGCTCGGTATGAGGATGGGCTGGTCCCAGATCTCTACAGGTAAGCTGGGCATTGCCCTCTCCTGAATGGAAATGCAAACACAGGCAGTCGGTGTCTTGTGAATGAGAGAGGTATTTTTTAATGCACCAGCAAGTTGATGGGAACCCCTGGGAGAGCTATGCTGTGCTCAGTTGCTCAGTCATGTCCGACTCTTTGCGACCCTATGGGCTATAGCCCACCAGGCTCCTCTGTCCCTGCGGATTCTCCAGGCAAGAATACGCAAGTGGTTGCCATGCCTTCCTCCAGGGGATCTTCCCAATCCAGGGATCGAACCCAGGTCTCCCACATTGCAGACGGATTCTTTACCATCTGAGCCACCAGAGAAAACCTGGAGAAGTTAGAGCTTCTCAACAGTGAAGGGTGTGAGACCACCAGCATCAGCCAGAGAATGGAGAAGCCCACAGAGGAGAAAAGCATGGACTCTTGGTGTGTCCACACATGGCCCTGTGGCCACGTGCAGGCTCGGTTCCAGACATATCCCTGCACGGCTTCCATGCCACAGATGATATTCAAGTCTCTCTTGAGATACAGGCTGCTAAGAGTAGTGATCAGAAACGTAAGAAGCCAATTTGGAGGCAGAATGCAGAGGCACCACCTGGTCCTGGTGGGAATCCCACCACCGCAGGCAGGGTGTCTGTGACTCCAGCCACCTTCTCAGGCCACAGGCTCTAACAGAGGAGGGTGACCATTTGCCTAAGTAGTTGAATTCTACTCAGACTGGGTGCTCTAGATCCCAGTCTTTTCAATTCAGAGAACTCATCCTATAACTCTAGGAAGGCTAGAATTTTAGAGTAGAACTCTCAATCTGCTGCTTAGAAAGGTTAGGAGAATTTCCCTCTGTCCACAGAACAAGATGACAACAAACAGAGACATGGAATTCCAGGGTCCTCAGTAGCCACGGGGGAGTCTGAAACATCAGAAGCAATCCCTCTTCCCTCTTATAAGAATGTTTTTAAGTTGTAGAAGACATCATAGAAACAAAGAAACAAACAGTATATAAAGCATGTATGTACTTTAAAGGATAATAACCTTACTTAGAGGCTTCTCGGGTGGCGCTGGTGGTAAAGAACCTGCCTGCCAGTGCAGGAGATATAAGAGATGTGGGTTCGATCCCTGTATCAGGAAGATCCCCTGGAGGAGGGCGTGGCAACCCACTGCAGTATTCTTGCCTGGAGAATCCCATGGACGGAGGAGCCTGGCGGGCTGCAGTTTGTGGGGTCACAAAGAGTCGGACACGAGTGAGTGACATCACACGCACGCACACATGCAACCTACTTCAAAGCACCAGTCTGATCACACCCACCTCCATCTCCTTGGCGGTCACCACTGTCCTGTGATTTGGGTTAATCGTTCCCTCTCTTTCTTGGAAAGCAGGGATCAGCCAGCTTTCCCTATAAAGGTCAGGGTGGTAAATACTTCTGGCTTCAGGGGCCACATGACTTCTGTTCCAAGAACTCAAGTCAGCGTCCATGCCGTGAAATCCGCCACGGACTGTCCCTAAACCAGTGAACGTGGCTGTGTCCCAGTAAACCTGCGTACTGAAACAGGCAGCAGGCCAAGCCTTGTTTTAAAGGTGTACCACGTATCTGTGGTTTCCTAAATGATGTACTGATCCGTTTTACCTGTTTTGAATCAATTCTGTGTCTGCTGAAGAAAGTCAGCGCTCCATCTGGGGCTCTTGTTTGCGAGCTTGTCCGTGGCCGTGTATGTAGCTGGAGGTCGTGTGTTTTCCCTGCTGTGTGATATTCCCAGGATAACAAAATCATCCTGAAGCTCATCTGTCCATTTTCAGGCTGATGGATGTTCAGATGGTTCTGGTTTGGTGTGGTTGGTGTCATGGGCACACCTCTTTGCAGGACCTTCTCTCAGGTGTACTAGGTGATGCCCAGATGTTGCCCACGGTAGTGGTGTCTGTTCCACTTGCTCAGCTGGCTATGAAAGCCCTCCACAACCCTGGCAGGCCCCTGCACCATTCAACTTGAACATTTGGCCATCCTGGTGGTGTGGGAAGCTGTTTGACCTGCGTCGTAGTGTTCTCGTCCCTGGTGGCTAATGCAGTTTAGTGGTTTTCATTTGTTTGTGTGACCATTCGTGGTAGTTTCTAGGAAATGCTTGTCTATGACATTTGTCCATTTTTGGGCAGGATATCATCTCTTACTAACTCCCAGTATTCATTTATATGTTCTGGATACAAACTTGGTTTGTTTTGTTTCCTTCCTACGTCTTCTTCTCTTTTGAGGCTTGTCTTTTCACTTCCTTTATGAAGAAAGTGGATTCAACCAAGCATTCTGGTCAACCAAGCATGGATTAGGTAGTACCATAGTGTTTACTATTGAAAAAATATGCATGTAAGTGGGTCCACACAGTTCTAATCAGTACTATTCAAGGGTTGACTCTGTAGATCTTGATTTATGTGGGTCTCTTTAAATAGCTTGATAAAGGTTTATTATTTTCTGCATTAATGGCTTGTGTTATTTTCATTTGATATCATCCAAAGTGGACTTCCCTGCTCAGCTGGTAAAGAATCTACCTGCAATGCAGCAGACCCCAGTTCAATACCTGGGTCAGGAAGATCCCCCTGGAGAAGAGAGAGGCTACCTACTCCCATATTCTTGGGCTTCCCTGATGGCTCGGTTGATAAAGAATCCCCATGCAATGCCGGAGACCTGGGTTTGATCACTGGGTTGGGAAGATCCCCTGGAGGAGGGCATGGCAACCCACTCCAGTATTCTTGCCTAGAGAATCCCCATGGACAGAGGAGCCTGGCAGCTGCAATCCATGGAATCTCAAAGAGTCAGACACGACTGAGCGACTAAGCACAGCACATGATCCAAAGTTCTTTATGTTTTTATTACTGTCGTAAGTATCATTTTCTTACTTATTGCTGCTATATGGTTTATGGAAATGCACTAACTTTTTATATGGTCTTGTAGTCTGCAAATTTGCTAAGCTCCTTCATCCATTCAAATAATTTACGTGTAGATTCTTTTAGATTGTCCACACAAAAAATTATATCATCTGCAAAGAGTGACTGTTTTGTTTCTTCTTTTTCAATCTTTGTAGCTTTTTTCTTTTTCTTGTCTTACTGCACTGGCTAAGATGTATGATAGAAGTTGGGATAGCAGTAGTGATGGATGGCACCCTTGCCTCGTTCTTAATTTTAAAGGGAATGCTTTCAATATTAGGTGTATGACATTTGCCATACATAATTTTGTAGATACTTTTTTCATGATAAAAAAGTTTCTTTTTATTACTATCTTGCTAAGCATTTTTAGCATGCATGGATTTTTTCCCCAGGAAGAGTACTTAACTTTTGAAACATTTTATTTATGAGGATGTCTTCCTATATGTTTCCCATTATAAATTATACTTTAAGTATCAAACTTCTTAATCATAGACTTTCTCTCCTTAAATCTTTGTAGACTTGACTCCATTATTTATTGAAACTAAAACACTGCAAGTATTTAGAAAGTGAATTCATTTGTTCCTTATCATCTTGGTAGGGATTTATTGTTGCTCTCAGTCTTACCCAAAATATTGGAGCTGGTGGGGTATCAGTTCTTTGTCAAAGAAGATTTTTATGGGAGCTATGTATTAAGAGTCTTCTCTGAAAAGAAAATTTGACCAAATTCAAAAGCTGTTGTCGGATTGTTTTTTTTTTCCCTGAGAAGAAGGTGTGTTGAAAGAGACAGACTTTGTGAGTTTGAGACCACTGGTTGGGGCACAGCTGTTAACTGATGGTAGAAATAATTTTAACAGTTAATTTGATTTGCTAGGAGTGAATACTTGGGATGGAAGATGGGACAGCACTGGCTATTGGGACATGCCAATTGACATCTGTAAGAAAGTTTCAGGGGGAATAGTGGTTAACTGCAGAAGGGACTGCTGATCACGTCCTAGTGTGGTACCCAGGGTGCCCCCAGACCCTGCCCATCCCTCCTGGACGCATGTTAGTGTGTGCGAACAGCTGCGGCCACGTTCTTTTCAAGTGCCACGAAATGCTGCCAGGCCCCGTGCTGATTCTTGGCCCTGTCCGCTTGCCCTGTCTGCTGTCAGACCCGCTGGCAAAGCTCTTTCCCAGCAGGCAGGGTGAATGGTTTAGCTGATTTTGGCCGAGATATGATTACCGATTGTTTCCCTGACCTGGGCAGCACCAGCAACCTCTCTTGTTCAAATCTGGGCGTGATTCCATCTGCTGCATCTGGGGGCACCTTCCTTCAGGCTGCAAGGGCTGACCATTAACTAGCCGCTCTGTCTCCAGCAAGGCAGACATGACCTCAAGGTCAAGTTCCTCTCTGAGTTCAGCAAAACCCTCTGGGTCCTTTCTCTCCACTTCCCTCAAGCTAGTCTCACACCATCATGGGCCAGGACAGAGGCAGTGCTGGTGACCACAGTGGGAATAGTGGCAGCCACACAGGCAGACCATAGCAGCCAAGGCCTCGCCAGCCGGGGGTCTGGCTGCCCGAGGACAGGCTCACTTGGAGCCGTTTGGGGCACGTGGTGGTGGCCGAGCAGCCAGCAGTGATACCCAAGCCCACAGCTGTCGCAGGATGGCAGTGCAGCTGAGGGTCTGGAGCCAGGCTGGCTTGGAATCTACCTCTGGTTTTTCTTTTGTCTTCCCCTTGGCGCACCCATGCAAACTGCCAATGATGAAGATAGCAAATTCACCCCTGGTGACCCTGTGTGTGCACCTGTGACTGTGTGTGTCTGCGCGAGTGTGTCTGCTGGAGTACGTCTGCTGATGTGTGTGGAAGAAAGAGAAATAAACTGATGGGTTGACTGATTTATCACTTTGAAAAAAGAAAGGAGTCCAAGTAATCATTTGTTCCTTTCCGAACCATCCGGCATTGAAAATCATGTAACAAATATGTTAGAAAATGAACTTTTCCCTGATCTTCCCCTAGGAGCCCCTGTGTCCCGCAGTGGCCCACACACACCTACACACACCTGTCATGACCTCTGTACTCCCAACCCCTACCCACTTTGACAGCAGCCCCTTCCCTCCACCTGCTGATGCTGCTTCGCCCTCAGATACTGGGGCAGAAGCAGCTTCCTCGGAGTACCGGGGAAGCAGAGACGGGAACTGTGGGTGAAGAGGAGAAGGAGGATGAGGCGGGTCCCTGCAAAGTCCCCATCACGGGGCTCCAGTAAGGCCTGTCCCATCCTGTGCCTTCCCCACATTCTCAACTGTCCTCATCTTCGTTTACCCCTCTTAGCGGTTGGCCCTGTGAAGAAAAGCTCTTGCCTCCTGAATCCCTTCCCCTTAGCCTTAATTAACAGTCTGTAGCATTCTTTATCCTCACGTTGTGAATAGGTCTTGCCCCGGTCTCTTTGTGTGAGCCCATCAGATACTCATGAACCTTGATTAAATCACCTCTTTTCACATCTTCACGTGCTCAGCTCTCAAAGGCTGCCCTCGCCCAGCCCTCTCCTCCTGTGAGAGCTGCGTCCCCCTCCGCACTTCCCAAGTGCTCACATGGCCTATTTTTAGTGGGTAAGTGCTGCTGGGCACAGTATTATAAATGAGACAGGAGCAGACCCTTTAAAAGGCTGCCATTACCTTTTTGATCTGCAAAACCCAAGGAGTGACTCCCTTAGGAAAGCTGCCGTGTGCCATCTCTTCAGAGCAGCCAAGCAGGAGGCTGCCAGCCCGTGTTGCCTCCCGACTCGTTCACCTATTAGACTCAACTGGAATAATTTAATCATGACTCAAGTGTCTTTTGGTTCCTCTGTGGTCGGTGACCTTGTGCCGTGTCCAGTAGAAAATCACACACTGTGGCTCAGCTGGTAAAGAATTGCCTGAAACACGGGAGACGTGGGTTTGATCCCTGGGTTGGGAGGATTCCCTGGAGAAGGGAAAGGCTACCCACTCTAGTATTCTGGCCTGGAGAATTCCATGGACTGTATAGTCCGTGGGATCACAAAGAGTCGGACACGACTGAGCAACTTTCACTAAATTCCAGGTGCCCGTGTTTCCAGACCTATCAAAATTTGACTGAACCATGACTGCTCACTCCAACTCATCAATTATTTGTTGCATACCTAAAATTTGTTTGAGTGGACTTCCCTGGTGGTCCAGTGGCTAAGACTCCATGCTCCCAGTGCAGGGGGCCCAGGTTCAATTGTTAGGGAACTAGACCCCACATGCTGCAACAAAGTTCAAAAATCTCACATGCCACAGCTAAGACCCATCTCAGCCAAAAAAAAAAAAGTTTAAAAATAAAAAAAGAACTTATTTATTGGATAATAGTTCTCCCAAGATGCAAATTTTTGTGTTGGCCACCTACTGCCTTTCTGGAGACTTTTAGGTCCGTGTTCCTGCCAGTCTTTGATTTCGGATAGTGCCAATTCCATCTCATAGCCTGATAAAGAAAGCTGGTCAAATGATTTGCTAAAATTAAAATCTACTCTCTTCATTTTCCTTCACCATCATTTAGCTCTATTTTTCTGCCCTTGTCTGTATTTACATGCTTCACCTGGGGCTCCTCACTGGTCATCCCTTGGCCTCCTTGCTCTAAGAACATCTCCTTGCCCACTGGTGTTTCTCATGCAACCACATTGCCTGTGAGGCTGAACCCATATTTTGGAACATCCCTAATTACTGAGGCAGTCAACCTTAGGTCTCTGAGTATAGATCAATGCAGGAGCAAAATTCCATCTAACACAACCTATGTCCGTTTTTATTTGTAATACTGCTCTGCTAAGACCAGGGTTGGGCTTGCCTGATGGCTCAGTGGGAAAGAGTCCATCTGCCAATGCAGGGGACGTGGGTTTAGGAAGATCCCTCATGCTGCGGAGCAGCTAAGGCTGTGTGCCACAACCACTGAGCCTGTGCTTTCGATCCCAGAAGCCAAAAGTACTGAAGCCCACGTGCCCTAGCACCCCTGCTCTCCCCATCAGGGGAAACCACTGCAATGGGAAGCCCGTGTACCAAAACTAGAGTAGACCCAGTGCCCTGCAACTAGAGAAAAGCCCGTTTAGCAATGATGACCCAGAACAGTCAAAAAAAAGACCATTTTTTTTTTTTTTTTTTTTTTTAGTATATGTCACCTCCCTCTTTCCTTCAGTAACATTTGTGCAGAATTAACCTCCCCTGGGATGAAGGACAAGGTTGTTGTGAGCCATCTTGAACTCATAGCCACTGAGTGTCCCTTCAGACACTCATCCCAAGATGATAATGTACATGAAAACCAAACACAGATTTTCACACGGTCAAGGCAGAATGTTCAGGTGATGAACCCGGAGCACTGCTGCCACTGCAGAGCTTTTTACTTTTTCATCACTTATCCAGTGTGTTCCAATAATTTGCCTCATTCATCATGAAATTATAGCTTGGCATATTATCTCAGCATTTATCAGAAAGGTCTGCATTAAGGTTTGTTTTTTGCCACATCTCACATACTCCACAGCCACATGTGGCTAGTGGCTACCATACCAGCTAGCACAGAATGGATGAGCTGTTTGAGTTATAGAGTATGTCTAGAATCTCATATCATATAGTTTTTAAAAAAATTTTATTGGAGGATAACCGCTTTACAATATTGTGCTGGTATCTGCCATATGTCAACATGAATCAGTCAGAGGTATACATATGTCCCCTCCCTCTCGAACCTCCCTCCCACTAGAATCTAATATCATATAGTTTTAAAAATTGCTTCATGTGTCGCAAAGAGTCAACACCTTAGATCTGCACTGACCAACCTGACAGCCAGTTGCCAGGTGCAACTTTTAAGTTTTAATTAGGATTTAAAGAAAAAATAATGAAAAGCTTGGTTCCTCACTCACACTAACCACATCTCACATACCCAACAGCCATGTGTGGCTAGTGGCTGCCATATCAGCTAGCACAGAATGGATGACTTCCACTGTCACAGAAAGTGAAACTCTCCTAAAATGCTAATCCCCAGTCCTGATTGGTTCTGAGTTCCCCAACGTTTAGATGTGGTAGATCAGAGATGGATGTGCAGTGAAGGCCCCAGGGCAGGAGGACGTGACTTCTCTCTGTACCTGCTTTTGTGGGTTCACCTGTAAAGGAAATTCTCCTCAGATCACAAGCCAGGGTGGACAGATGGGGAGCAAGAACAGCATGGGAGAAGGGGAGGCAGACAAGCTCTTGGAGGCATGGTCACACTGTGGGCTTCCTGTCCACTGATGCTCATATACCATTCAGCTGGCTCCATCCCAACCAGCATATACTTCCTCACCAGTTTGTAACATTCCAGCCCTTGTCAGACCCCAGGGGCTCAGCAGATCTGACTGGTATGTTCAGAACTGACTTCTGTCCCTCTGAGGATGTTTTTAAGCTTTTGCTGCAGGAGCTAAAGCCCTTTATAGATTGTCTTCCTCCTTTTCACCTGGCAGCATGTGGGTCAAAAGTATTATTGATGAGTCTAAAATAATAGCTGATGAGCCAATGGTTATCTCCAAGGCTACCGCATTACTTTAATATAAATACCTCTTTATGAAGCTCTAAGAAAAAAACTGGATTGTTCTGTTGTTATTGGAATTGTCAACAAAAATACATTTCAGAAATCCTGTTTTCAGTCCACTGAATCATGTGAAAAAAAAACATGCCTTCCTGCTTACATTTTTTATAGCCAAATAACAGTTGCAAAAAGATGCTCTGAAGCCACCTGGGCAGCAGGGATTAGCATCATGCAACCGTCTCCTCTCTCCCTCCTGGATCTTTGTATGTTTCCTTTTGCAGATTATTGTGTAATTTTTTTCACTCTTTAGTATTTTCCATTATGAAAGCAATACATGATTGTTATAGAAAATTTAGAGAAATATTTCTAAAGCCAAGTAGAATACAAAGTCCATTCCTAATTCCATCACCCAGAGAGAGGGGCTTGGAAATTATCAGAAGGTTCCCCTTGAAAATTCAGTCAAGTACTGACCAGTGCATGTAAGGGAGGAAACCACCCAAGGCTGGGAAAGAATAGCTCCAAGGACTAGAAGCTACAGTTCCTGGAGCTCACACAGGGCTGGGAACTGTGTGTATTTGTACCAGGCAACCTAGAAAACCTCAAGATTCATCAGTGGGCAGAGTAGACACAGTGGTCTCCCCAAAATGGTGAGAAAAATGAGCAGGTATCCAAAAAACCAAGAAAATTCAACCCATAATGTGAAGTAAAATCAGTCAATCAAAACCAACCTAGAGCTGACACAGTTATAGATTTAGCAGATTGACATATTGAACGTGTTATTATAACTGTATTCCACACAATGAAAAGTTGAGTAGACATATAGAAAGTATTAATATATGAAGACCCAGATAAAACTGCTAGAGATGAAAACTACAATGTCTGAGATGGAAAAATACATTGGATGGGATTAATCAAAGATTAGACCTTGCTGAAGAAAAGATTAGTGAATTTGAAGACATGCCAGTTGAAACCACCCAAAATGAAGCACAAAGAGAAACAAAGAATTTAAAACAATGAACAGAGACTTGGTGAGCTACAGGGTAGCTTCCAATGGACTAAAGAAATAATGACCAATTTTTTTCCAAATTTATGTAAAAACAAACCCACAAATCCAAGAAGCTGAATGAATGTCAAGCATGAAAAACATGAAGAGGAAATTAGTATTGAGGTTTCTCAAAAAATTAAAAATAGAACTACCATATGACCCAGCAGTTCCACTCCTGTGAGTACATCTGAAAGAAACAAAAGCACTAAATCAGAAAAATACAGGCACCCCAATGTTCATAGCAGTATCATTTACAATTGTGAAGAGATGGAAGCAGACTGAGAATCCATCAAGAGGTGAATGGATAAAGAAGATGTGATATATAGATATATACAACAGAATACTACTCAGCCATAAAAACAAGTTTATTATATATTGCCATTTATAACAAGGTGGATGGACTTTGAGGGCATTATGCTAAGTGAAATAAGTCAGACAGAGAAAGAAAAATACTGTTTGATATCATCTATATGTGGAATCTAAACAATACAGCCAACTAGTGAATGTAACAAAAAGAAGCCAACTCGCAGATACAGAGAACAAACTAGTGGTTACCACCGGGAAGAGGAAAGGTAGAGGGGCAAGCTAGAGGGGGAGGGAAGTAAGAGGAAGAAACTATTAGGCATAAAATAAACTGCAAGGATCAACTGTACAACATGAGGAATATAGCCAATATTTTATAATAGCTATAAATGGAGTATAACCTTTAAAAATTTTGAATCACTATATTGTATCTGTAACATATAATGTTGTAAAACTATGGTTTAAAAAGAAAATCACACCAAGGCATATCATAATCAAATTGCTCAATTTGACCAGTGATAAAGAATAAATGAAGAAGGAACAAGAGAAAACAGATTATTTTCAGAAGAACAAAGATAAAGGTGACAACATATTCCTCATCAGAAACAATGCAAGTTAGAGGTCAGTTAAACAACAACATCTTTAAAACACAGAAATTTTTTTCAAGTTTGAGAACACATTTATTACATATTATATTTCAAAGTAGCATCTCCAGCTTAATACATGGCATCAGTTCAGTTCAGTTCAGTTCTATAGCTCAGTTGTGTCCGTCTCTTTGCAACCCCATGAATCGCAGCACACCAGGCCTCCCTTTCCATCACCATCTCCCGGAGTTCACTCAGACTCACATCCATCAAGTCAGTGATGCCATCCAGCCATCTCATCCTCTGTCATCCCCTTCTCCTGTCCCCAATCCCTCCCAGCATCAGAGTCTTTTCCACTGAGTCAGCTCTTGAGGTGGCCAAAGCACCGGAGTTTCAGCTTTAGCATCATTCCTTCCAAAGAAATCCCAGGGCTGATCTTCAGAATGGACTGGTTGGATCTTCTTGCAGTCTAAGGGACTCTCAAGAGTCTTCTCCAACACCACAGTTCAAAAGCATCAATTCTTAGGCACTTCAAAAGCATCAATTCTTAGGCACTCAGCTTTCTTCATAGTCCAACTCTCACATCCATACATGACCATAGGAAAAACCATAGCCTTGACTAGATGGACCTTTGTTGGCAAAGTAATGTCTCTGCTTTTGAATATGCTATCTAAGTTGGTCATAACTTTCCTTCCAAGGAGTAAGCGTCTTTTAATTTCATGGCTGCAGTCACCATCTGCAGTGATTTTGGAGCCCAAAAAAATAAAGTCTGACACTGTTTCCACTGTTTCCCTACCTATTTGCCATGAAGTGATGGGACCAGATGCCATGATCTTCGTTTTCTGAATGTTGAGCTTTAAGCCAACTTTTTCACTCTCCTCTTTTACTTTCATCAAGATGCTTTTTAGTTCCTCTTCACTTTCTGCCATAAGGGTGGTGTCATCTGCATATCTGAGGTTATTGATATTTCTCCCGGCAATCTTGATTCCAGCTTGTGCTTCTTCCAGCCCAGCGTTTCTCATGATGTACTCTGCATATAAAATACATGGCATAGCATCCCCTTATATTACATATTCTCCCTATGCCAAAACAACATCTCTGAGTATTTTCTATCCCATTGCCCTGTTTAATTCCTCTGTTGATTTACTCTCTTTATGGATAACCCCACCATGACCTCAGAATTCCATATGTTGAATCCCCAGTGTGTCTCTCTCTGGAGATAGAGTCTTTAGGAGGTAATTAAGGTAAAATGAGGTCACAAAGGTGGGACCCTAATCACATAGGATTAGGGGGGAATCACTGTTTCTCTCCTCAATCTAAGGACACAGTGAGAAGACAGCCATCTACAAGCCAGGAAAAGAGCCCTCACCAGAAACCCACCATCCTGGCACCCTGACCTTGGACTTGTAGCCTCCAGAACTTTGAGAAGTAGATGCCTACTATTTAAGTCAGCCAGTCATTCTGAGCTAGGACAGATTTACATCCCATTTTGGTGATGCTCTGTCTCCCACAATGCACTAGGCTGCCTGCTGCTTCCAACAGCTGCTGGCCATGCGGCCAAAGGCATGTGGTATTCCCCAGGCCCCCTGTATGCAGCCACCATGGGAATGACCTCCATGTCAGTTAGTCCTGGGTTTGATCCCGGCTTCTGACATTATTCCTCAGTGGGAGCTTGGTTCTTCCTCGGTGGTGATAAGGTGTGGAAAAGAGCATGCACATCTCAGAACACACCCCCAGGGGGGTCCCTCAGACCTCACCTAGCAGCTTGTCTTAGGCAGGTCCCTCTGTTCCTCTAAGCTTCATTTCTCTTATGCTTAAAAGGGGCTTATCCCAGCTTCTAGGGGAGGACTAAATGAGATGACCTACAGGAAACACTTGCTCAGAGCCTGTCCTGGAAGAACCAGTTCCACAAACACGGGCTTTGCTGCCCTTCTGATCCAGGCAGGGCAGGTGGCAACCCTGGGGCCACCTTGCTGCAGGCCCTGCACATCCTCAAACCTGGCACCTGCCCAGGCCCCCTTGCAGAGTGACAGATGCATAGCCCCAAGGTCCTCCTCTCCAAAGACTCTTTTTATCAGCCACCCAGCAAACTCCGAGCTGGGCTTTGTGACTTACTATTCCCTCTATCTGGTCATTTGGGGAGAAGAGAGTACCAAATGCCACCAGCGATGTGCCCGCAGCTGTTAATAGGAGCTGCTGTTTGCATCCCACGGTCCTGTCTTGGCCCCAGTGGCTCCGACAGCTGCCGGAGCACCGTCTGCCAGGCCAGGATACGTGCCGAAGGCTCTGAGGGCAGAATAGAGCCCAGCACGGTCACGCTGGGCTCCCAGAGGCTCGCAGCATTAATAATCTATAGTTCAATCATTAGGAGCAAATCCAAGTGAAATAGGAAAATATACCCCACGCTGGAGGCCGCGAGGCTGCTGGGAGGTGGTCTCGCTGCTCCACGGCAGGCTTAACGATCAGCTTCTGGCCACCAACAGCCCCAGCTGACAAGCGGCACTTGCAAGCCGCAGGCTTTCTGCACGTGATAATTGAACAAAGCTACACCGCCTTCAAGATGTTAACACCAACTTGCGACCAAGGATCTGCTGGGCTTGTCGGGTCCCTGAATCGAAGGCTCTCCAGGGAACCCTGGAGGGTGTCCATCAGGTCAGCTGTTGCCCTCTGGACTGACCTGCAAGTGGATCTTTCTGGATGCGGGTCGCAGGCAGGGGTCCTGATAAGGATTATATATGTGAACTTATATAACCCTACCCTGATTTCTCCAGTTATGCACTGGACCAAAGTGCTAACCCCCGGACTTTACGGCCCCAGGTCAGCCCGCAGCACACCAAGTAGGAGGATACCCAAGGGCAAGGAATCATTTCTAATTCCCAGGTTTTCTTTAAAAACAAATCATTTCAGGTTGTTCTTGGGTAAAGATTGGAATTTTTGTTGTTGTTAATATTCTTCCTGGCCATAACTATTAGTTGGGAACTTCTTCCTGCAATTGACAGAACGCCAGAAGAGACTGTAATGTCACTCACCAGAACCCCTTGACCTGATCTTTCTCCTTCTGGCAACAGCCAAGCAGCCCCCCAACTGCTTTTCCCCACCGCCCCCCCGCCCCGTAAGAGGCTGGAGCCTTGTTCTCTGGAAGAACTCCAGACGTGAGGACACCAGACCCAGGAGAGGAAAAGTGTGAAGAGAGAAGGGGTGAGGTGAAGGTCCCGATGCTGATCGGTACAGTCCCTGGTCCCCTCTGCTGCCCTGTTCCCAGCATGGCAATAGTCAGAGCGGAGAGATCAGATGATGAAGTCGACAAAGCATCATGAAAAAGAGAACAAGACGTTTTATCTAAGAGGAATTCCAGAGAGAGCAAAGAAAACGCAGTGGAGCAGGGTTGGGAAACTCCTCTTTCAGGCAGAAGATTAAAAAAAAAAAGCCCAGAACTGAAAGATATCAATCTCCAGATTGAAAGATGCACAGTAAGTGACAAACAGCCCAAGATTCTCTGTGATGAAATTCCGGACATCAGGGACAATGAGAAGCTTCTACTAATGTCTGGAGGGTAAAGCATGTTGCTGAGGAAAGAACCAGGGTCAGAACAGCACCAGGTTCTCAACAGCAACCGCAGAGCCAAACAGACAACGGGTAACATCCTCACCTTCTGAAAGGAGGCAATTTCTGGCAGTAATTCTATGACCATCCTCCAAGGAGGTGCCAAGGACGGAGGTACCAAGGACCATCCCTGCCCACACGGGAGGGACAGCACGGTTAGAACATCACCGTTTGGGAACCTCTCCTGATTGAAAGGGCTCGGGGTTGTGGCTGCTGACACAGAAGAAAACACAGCCCCACACTCAGTGCTTCTTGGCAGGAAAACACACCACCTTGAAATAAAAACTGGACCTGAATCTGCCCAGGATCTTAGGTCTACCACCAGTTTATGGGAAATAGAGGAGAGAAAGGAGCACGTTCCCTAAAACCACAGAGCTTTTGTCCACACATCCCAGACCCTGGGAGACTCTACAGAAAAACAGCCTGACTCCTCCCACTAACAAACTGCAATTGGAAGGCTGTTGATTAAGACATTTTTATAAGCATATCAGCTCATGTGAATCTTGATTCGAATGGGCTATAAAAATCTTATGCCCTTGGTGACATTATTGGAAATTCAAACACTGGATATTTGATCGTGTGAAGGAATTATTAACTTTTAAATGTGAAAATGGTATTGGAGTTACATATATTTTGAGATCTCCTCCAGGGGATCGTCCCAACCCAGGGATCAAACCCACGTCTCCCACATTGCAGGCAGATTCTTTACTTTCTGAGCCACCAAGGAAGCTGAACCACCAGGAAAGTATTATAAAGATTTAATTTTTTAAATCTATACTCCATTTATAGTTATTATAAAATATCGACTATATTCCCCATGCCATACAATAGATCCTTGTAGCTTATTTTATACCTAATAGTTTGTACCTCCTACTTCCCTGCTCCTACATTACCTCTCCCTCCTTCCCTCTCCCCACTGGTAACCACTATTTTGTTCTCAATATGAGTTATTTTTAAGAAGCAACCCAAGAACCTTCCTTTTAGCACAGGGAACTATACTTAGTATCTTGTAATAACCTATAATGGAAAAGAATCTAAGAAAGAGTGTGTGTGTGTGTGTGTGTGTGTGTGTGTGTGTGTGTGTGGTGATGGTTTAGTTGGTCAGTCATGTCCAACTCTTGTAACCCCATTGACTATAGCCTGCCAGTCTCCTCTGTTCATGGAATTTCCCAGGCAAGAATACTGGGCTAGGTTGCAGTTTCCTTCTCCAGGAGATCTTTCTGACCCAGGGATCAAACCCAGGTCTCCCACATTACAGGCAGATTCTTTACCAACTGAGCCACCAGGGAAGCCCATATAGGTATGTACGTAGGTGGATATATATATAACTGAATCACTTTGCTGAAACTAACATTGTAATCAACTACAATTCAATAAAAAATTTTAAAAAGAAATGTAAAAAGAACATAACCGTTAAAAAAATAAGAGAGAGAAACAACCACAGTTGTAAGCTGAGAGATTCTAAGACTGGAGAACAGCGTGGAGAAGACCCCATGAGCCCAGGGGACAACCAGGTCAGACCAGACAGGAGCACAGAGGTGTTAAGAGGGAGGAATCCTGAGAAAATTATTATTTTGATTGTTTGACATGTTTATGTTGAAAATAATATTGAAGGAGATTTTACAGACCTCCTGGAGCATTAAAAGAAAAGACTTGTGCTAGATACATTGAAAACGAAGAGGGAAAAAAGAGCAATTATTATTTCTAAGGAAAGCAAAAAAGTTATATAAGAAAGAAATGTGGTTAATATTTGCACTGTTAATATAATCAAAGATACTAATTTCATCAAAAATTGTCATACTGTTTGGAAAGTTTGGGATAGGGAGAAGTAGGGGTTTGTTTTAAAAAGGTAAACCTCTGGACTTCCCTCATGGTCCAGTGGTTAAGACTCTGCTCTCCTGTTGCAGGGGGCCTGGGTTCCTTTCCTGTTAAAGGGAACTAAGATCCTACATGCTGCATGGCACAGTCAAAACTAAATAAATGAAAACAAATAGAAAGACAACAATTTTAAAAAAAACTATTAAAAAGAAGATAAAGCCTCATTTTCCATAACAAGGAATTGATAGGTATATTTGAAATTAATAAGAATTTGTATCATGCATATAAGCAATCACATTTACATCAGTAATCATTAGAAAAATCAGCTGATGGTCTCTGAGCTACTTAGGACTCTGGTTGCAAGTAGCAGACACTAACCAAAGCTAGATTTAAGCTAAAAAGGAGAATTCATGTTGAGAATTCATGGTTGCATTTCAAAGGCACACAGGGCATACAAATGGCTGGGCCTGAGGACAGGGACTACAAGAGGCAGGAAGAAGCCAGGCCCTGGTTGCTGCTTTCTCTCTGCAGATCTGTTTCTTCAGTTGCTCCACTGCCCCCATGCCTCCATTGCACAATCCCCAAAACCCACAGAGAATAACTGGGCGCATCTCAGTCCCAGTTCCAGATTTCCTGGAGAGTGATTGGCATGGCCTAGGGCAGCAGTTTCAAACCACTTGGCACTGTTCCCACAGAGAAATGGGGTCTGTGCCCCCTCCCTTGAATCTGGGCCAACTGGCGATGGCTTTGACCAATGGAATGTGGCAGAAGTGGGGCCATGTGACTTCTGAGGCTGAGTTATAGAAGGCCACGCACGTAGTTCCAGCTTCTTTGCTGGAACATTTGCTCTTAGAGTCCAGACCTGTCGGCCAAGAAGTCCAAGCACCCTGAGGCTGCCATGCTGCAAGGAAGCCCAAGTTGTTTGGAAAGACCAAGTAGACACTCGAGCAAGAGTCCCAGCTTTCAAGTCTTCCTAGCACAGGTGGCCAGATGTGTGGGTGGAGAAGACTTCCGAAGATTCCAGCCCTGAACATCAGAGTGGCCCCGAGGCGTTTGTCTTCCCATCTGAAGCCCCTGCAGTCATGCAACAGAAGTGAGTCATTGTGAGCATATTACAGTGGATTTCACTCTGTGTCACTAAGTTTGGGGATGGTTGTTGCATATCAGTTTGTAACTAGAAGACTTGGATCAGATGCTGTATTGGCTTCATGGAACCATGAAGTTGCAGCATGACTGCTGGGGACCTAACCCCCAGCCCCCGCCACGCAAAGAGGTAGTAATGCAAGGAGCAGAGAAGAGTCCAACAAAATATGGCTTGTCAGACACCCCTCAAGGCATCCACTCTGTTGCCTGTCCTGGTCTCCCAGGAGTCTGTTGCTGACCTAGAAGACAGAAAACACCCGGAGTGGCCCCTTTTGAGCCTGCTTCTCAGTTCTTGCTCTCTCACTAGTGAGGCTATGAAAAGGAGGAAAGGGTGAAGAGGCGTATGTGACATGGTGACATAGAAATGACATTATTCATTCCCTCCCTTCTCAGCCCCATAGTGGTTTTCCAGCAGAAACCGTTGCCAAGAAGTCGGGAAGAGTCTCAGAACTCTGGCATCTTCTTTCGCTCCATCTTCAGTACCGAGGACATCATTAGAGGGCCCTCATGTTGCCTAGCAACCGGTGAACGCTGCTTGCTATCATGTCATTAATATGATATGAAAGTGTTTCATAGAAGACATTCATCTTGCATTAATGAAAATCAGATTTGCTAATACGACACAAAATCTCTCCTTGCCTGTGACTTTCTGTACTTAAGTATCTTACTTATTGAATTAGAGCGTGAGTGGTTTTAAGCTTGAGATTGTTAGAAGGATCATGATAATGATTTTGTTTTCGATTGTATCAGATGGCCGTTAATGATGTGATTATGCCCCTATAACTGCTGTGATCACGATCTCAGACTGAGGCCCCTCCCCCAAAGGCCCAGCCCCTCCAGCCAGTTGACTGTCTGCCACCCAACTTCTTACTGTTGAAACCTCCGCTAGGAGAGGATTCTGGTTTGAGCCAGTGTACTTTCCTGACCACCCACAAGTTTACTGCCTCGATAGTTTTGCCTTTTCCAGATGTGTCATATACTTGGACTCACACAGTATTGAAACCTTTGGGTTGGTTTCTTTCACTTTAGCAATATTCTTGTAGGTTCCTCTATCTCTTTCATATCTTGCTGGCTCATTCCTTTTTATTGATGAATAATATTCCATGGTCTGGATAGACCATTCACCTATTAAAGAACATCTTCGTTGCTTCCACATTCTGGCAATTAAGAGTAATGCTGCTGTAAACATTTGTGTGCAGGTTTTTTTTTTTTTCTTTTTTCTGTAGACATAAGTTTTCAACTCATTTGGGTATAAACCAAAGGGTGCCATTTGGAATCCTATGGTAAGAATGTGTTTAATTCTGTAAGAAACTGCAAAACTGTCTTTCAGAGTGGCTGCACCATTTTGCATTCCTACCAGCAATGAATGACAGTGTTGCTCCACGTACTCGCCACCATTAGGTGTCAGTGTCTGGGACTTCAGCTATTCTAACAGGGGTGTTGCGGTATCATATTGTTGTTGTAAATTGCATTTCCCTGATGAAAAATGACTGGGAGCATCTTTTTATATGTTTATTTGCTCACTCTATATCTTCTTTGATGAGGTGTCTGTTCAGATCTTTTGTCCATTTTTAAATTGGGTTGTTTGTTCTTTTTCTGTTGAGTTTCAAGAGTTTTGAATATTTGGGACATTAGTCTTCTATCAGATTTGTGTTTTGAGAAGATTTTCTTCCAAGTCTGTGAGTAGTCTTTTCCTTCTCTTATATCATTTGATTACAATATTTTTTTTACAAACATTTTAATTTTTACCTAATCAAATCTTCTTTAGAGCTTCTGAATTTTGTCTCCTCTTTAGGAAAATCTCCTTCAACTGAAAGTTATATTCTGCTCTATTATTTCACTTTTGTAGCTTTTTTTCACATTGACATCTTTAATTCTTCCTGAATTTTTTTCATGCTTGTTTATTCTTTAAAGACACTAATTTTACTTTTTCTAGGTGTAGAAAAAACTTTCTTAATAACTTTGAAAAGTCTTTTTTTTCCTGCTATTTCATTGAAATGCTACCATCATTATATATTAAGCTAAATTCTTTCATGCAGATGAGTCTACTTCTGGACTTGCTACCCTGTTATTTGATCCTTTTTTTTTTTTTTTTTTTCTGTTTCTGGATTCTGCCACACTCTTTTAATTACTATGGTGTTAGAGTTTGTCTCCATCTTTGATGTGCAGTTTTCTTAGCTATTCTTTTACTCTTCCAAATGAATTACCATGTCTAATTCCATTTTAAAAAATCATTTAGGGAGTTTAACTGAATTTTTGAGTTGAACTTATAGGTAAGTTTCAAACATTTATAAAATTGAACATTACCACTTAGATCTCTGTGTGCTGTCTTCAGTTCAGTGGTTTTCTTCTGGTAGGTCTCTGCACAGAGCTTGCACATTTACTTTTAGGCTTATTTTAGTATTGTTTATAGTTTTGTTGCTATTGCAAGTACAATCTTTTTGTTATATTTTCTAACTTAAAAAATATTTGTAGATAGGGAAAATAGTGGTTTTTGTAAGTTGTTCTTATCCTGAATTCTTTTTGTTTAAATATGTTTTAGTAGGTTATTCTTATATTTCTAGGCAGATGATTATCAGCTGCAAATAACAACTGCTTTTTTCTTTCCTTTCCAGTAGTTATACTTCCTATTTATTTTTCTTGTTTTATTGAATCTCCTAGAATCACTGGTATAATATTAAATCGTAGTGGACATAGTTGTCACTATTATCTTACTCTTAACATTCATGAAGAAGAGACGATGAACAAGTGATTTTTTTGAAGAGAAACTAAGCAAGGACTTTGGAGGCTAGTTCAATATTCCATAGACTGGAGTCAAATACCATTGATGTACCTTCTCATTATAATTTTCATTCCTTCAGAAAAATTAAACTGAAGTGTCCCCAGTGAATGTGGATATGCCCCACTTTACATAGTGACATGTCTCCGAAACGGTTGGCGTGGGGGCTCATCTAGCAGACCCTCCCGTGGCTAACATCACGCGTTTACATCTTTGGACTGCCATTATCTTAAATTTTGGGGAAAAAAAGCATTTTTAGTTTATGTTATAACCAAGACCGTCCATAAAGAGGAAATGGGTTATCTTTCCCAGCTTAGGAAGGTAACTTTTTTTTTTTAATTGGAGTGTAATTGCTTTATAGTGTGGTGTTGGTTTCTGCTGTATAATAATGTGAATCAGCTATGTATATATCCCCTCTCTCGAGCCTCCCTCTCACCCCTCGAGGTCGACACAGAGCAAGCCAGGCTCCCTGTGCTAACAGCAGCTCCCCACCAGCTGCTGATTTCACACATGGCAGTGCTGCTCCCAGTTCATCCCCGCCTCCCCGCCCCCCACTGTGTTCACATGCCCATTCTCTTGGTCTGTGTCTCTATTCCTGCCCTGCAAATAAGTTCTTCTGTACCATCTTCTTTTCTAGATTCCACATCTATGTGTTAATATATGATATTTGTTTTTCTCTTGCTGACTTACTTCACTCTGAATGACAGACTCTAAGTCCATCCACATCACTACAAATGACCCAGTCTTGTTCCTTTTACGGCTGAGTAATATTTCATAGGAAGGTAATGTAATGGAAGAAGAAAAATGACCAAATATCTTTTAGAAGAATGAATCACTAAATTCCATCCCCGAATGGAAGGCAGATGATTCAAGAGCATTTGAAACCCCTGCAGCTCCCTCTTCTTTGGGGTTTCCCCATCTTTCTTCATGGTAGATCACATCTCTGTGTCACATGAGTCGCTGAGCAGCCGCTGGGGTGAGGTCAAGTCTCACCTGCCCTGAGACAGGGCTCATGAGCAGACCCAACTGGTTTCACTGCTTCTTCACTTTGAAAAGTAAGCAAGCCCATTAAAAAACCTGATCTTTAAAGAGTCACTTGATATTTTACCTTGCTGGGTTAAACCTGCTGAATAATCAAAGCCAGTTGGCTTGTGTTAATAGAACCCATGTTACAAAAGAATATTCCAAATTGACCATGCCTGAAAGGTAGCCATCTGGTGACAGTGGTCATGAGGGGAGGCGAAGTGACCCTGACCTTGGGGCCCTGAGCTGGCTGTGTTCCAGCTCACACACCACTGTGTCTTCCTGGTGTCTGAGCACCTCAGAACAAGACACATCTTCCCCTGTGGATCCTCAGCACCTGGCATGGTGCTTGGCACGTAGGGATGGACATCAGATGGACATATGACTGTCCGTCTGTCTGTGAAGTAGTAAACTACACTCAGCTCATTTCCTCTGCAGTTCCTCCCAGTTAAGATTCTAATGGTCTCCTAGTTGCCAAATCCATCATGGTTTTGGCCTATGCTTTTCATTTACTCTTCCATTCAGTAAAGGGCTTCCCGGGTAGCTCAGTGGTAAAGAATCCACCTGCCAATGCAGGAGATATAGGAGATGTGGGTTTGATCCCTGGGTTGGGAAGATCCCCACGGAGAAAGAAATGGCAACCCACTCCAGTGTTCTTGCCTGGAGAATCCCATGGACAGAGGAGCCTGACAGGCTACAGTTCACAGTGTCATGAAGAGTCAGACATGCCTAAGCACACACGCACGCATGCATTCATTCAATAAACATGTATTAAGTGCCTGGTGTGTGCTGTGTTCTGCAGATAGAGTTATGAATAAGACTGAAAAAAGCCAGCCTTTCTGGATTTTATATTCCAGAGGAGGGAAGGCCGCATGCAAGTGCATAAATATGGAAATAAGACCTTTTCTAGTGGTGTGAAGGGCTAGGAAACAACTTCAAGAAGCAAAGTATGATAAAGCAGCTCCAGAGGAGTCGAGGTGGCCTGGGCCAACGCTGAGACACAGCCAGGCCTGCCAGATGTGGGGGGAGAGGAGTCCAGCCGGAGGGCACCGTGGGCACAGAGGTCCTCGACGGGGAGAGGTCTTGGAACGTCCGGGGACCAAAGCTGCCGCAGAGTGAGCGGAAGTCAGGGTCACCGCATCACGTGGCTCTCTCTGGGCCTGGGCTGAGATGGCTCTTTCCACAAAGCAAAGGCAGTGACCTGCTGAATTGTGCTTTGAAAGCTCACTGCAGCTGCCATGGAGAATGGATAATAGCAGCTATTAGGAGGCTCCTCCAGTTTCCCCATGCGAAAGATGGTGGGTTGGACCAGATGGGTGCAGAGTCAAATGGCTGGATTTGGGATGTTTTAGCATCCGGGTGTGCACGATGTGATCTAAGCTCCAGTGAAACACCCAACTGCTCACTTGACTCTCAGACCTACCTGACCGGAACTTAGAATCTTCTACCTCTGTCGTGGGCACTGCTGGAGCCCCCCCTCTCCCACCCCCACACTACCAGTCCAGGGTCCCTATCTAACACCACCCCCCCAACCCCTGCCGTGTAAATGTGGCCTTGTAACTCACAGCTACAAAGAAGTCAGTCCTAAAGGAAATCAGTTGTGAATATTCGTTGGAAGGACTGACACTGAAGCTGAAGTTCCAATACTTTGGCCCCCTGATGCGAAGAGCCCACTCATTGGAAAAGACCCCGATGCTTGGAAAGACTGAGTGCAGGAGGAGAAGGAGGCAACAGAGGATGGGATGGTTGAATGACATCACCAACTCAATGGACATGAGTTTGAGCAAGTTACGGGAGATAGTGAAGGACAGGGAAGCCTGGAGTGCCACCATCCATCTGTGGGGTCACGAAGAGTCAGGCTTAGCGACTGAACAACAACAACTCACAGCTGCCCCCTTGAGGTAATGGGCAGGGAGCCACCTTGCCCAGGAGCTTCCCCTCTGCCTGGTCCTGGGGAGCCCGCGGCCTCCTGAAGCCCTGCCTCAAGGTCTAGCCAACCCTGGGCCACACTTCACATCCAGAGCCCCCACTAGGCCCAGACTCCAGTTCAGATCTCTTCCCACTCAGCTCCCAGAGAAAAGGGCCAAGAGAGTCCTCATGTTTCCATGTCCAGAAGATGTGGTTCAGAAAGGAGCACAGGATGTGGGGTTTGGTCGTGCTTGCAGAGTGGAGCAGTGGTCAGCTGTGTTGATTCCACAGAGGGGCTGTGGCAAGCTGGTGGCTGAACTGGGCTTTGATCAGAGCTGCTTCAGAGCAGGAAGTGGAAATAGCTCAGGAAGGAGCTTATGACCTGAGAACTACAGATGCTGCAGAGACCAGTTGGGAGAAGTCTTCTGTGAAGTGGAGAGAGAACTGGGGAATACTTGGCAGGCAGAGTGCAGAGGGATTTGTCAAAGAGGGGAGGATGTGAGTCTCATCTGTAGTGAATAAAAGATGCAGGAGAGAGAGGCCAGGGACAGAGCTGGACAGCTTTCTATCCTAACAGCCACAGGGGCAGGGTCCTGGGAGAAAAGCAGGACTTGGGTGAGAGGACAAAGCAGCTCTTGCTCGCTCCTGTTTTTCAGTACAGCGAGGTCATCAGCTGAGATCAAAGAAAAGCAGGAAGGGGTGCTGGATGTTGAAGGAAAGAGACAAAGTCATCTCAGAGACCAGAAACGTGAATTCGCTTGCACAGTGTCTGGATTGCCAGGCAACACTGAGTGCCTGTTAGATTCTGTGAGGATGAACAGGTGTGAGAGCTGATCTGGCAGCAAGGTCATGTGGGTTCTTTCCATCTATATTCTGCTCCTTGGGTGCAGGAGGGAAGCAGGCAGACAGCTGGGTGGCATGGAGGCTGAGAGGATGAGGCAGCTGAGGGTCTTTGCAGAGGAGGGTCCTACAGCTTCCTCCCTAGGGATTGCCTCTGTAGCCTCCTTCCCCATCTCAGTGACTTGGGTCCATTCTGAGAAAGTGAAAAATGAAATGGTCCTAGAAGTCAGCAGCGAGGCCGTGACGCCCAGCGTTCACAGGATACAGCTGTGATCAGAGCAGGACCCCCTGTGACCTGGTCAAAGACAGGACAGGGAGGGGACACAACGATAAGGACCATGGGACAGCCCTCTTCTACAAACACGAGTGACCAGGGATGGCTCTGCGTGCATGCTCAGTTGCTTCAGTTGTGTCTGACTCTTTGTGACCCCATGGACTGTAGCCCACCAGGCTCCTCTGTCCATGGGATTTCCCGGGTAAGAATCCTGGAGTGGGTTGCCATGCCCTTTTCCAGGGGATCTTTACCCCTGAGCCACCGGAAAGCCCCGGGATGCTTATGGCCCTGTGTTAATCCTCCCTCCTCCTAAATGGAAACTATCTTGTCGTCCAACTGCCTGCCACTAACAGGGGACCTGCCACACTTCACCTCTGCCCTTCACCTCTACCCTTTGTGGAACCACACACCCAGGCCCACATGCTGGTTGGTACTCAACCCCTCCCAGCTCCGTCTTATCTCGACCCCCCTGCTCCCCTTATTCACACCTCCCACCCCCCACCCACAGCAGCAGCACAGTCGCCCTCTGCTTTCCCCCTGGGCCCCGGGACCTGTGCCTGGTAGGCCACAATTCACTCTACTGTACTTGGGGTCACTGGTTATAATGCTTTGCCCCCCTCCTCCCTCCACGTCCCTACCCTGCCAGCCTCCACGAGATGCCGGTGTTTCCCCAGCTTCTCATTAACCCTCTCACCATCCCTTCCTCGTGTCTCTATGATCGCTTCCAATCTGGGACGGCTCCTCAGCCCTTTGCTGTCATGAGCCTTCTCTCATGAAACACATAGACTGGTATTTTGTAGAATGCCTGTCCCTCTGGGTCTGTCTGATGGCTCCTCTTGATTCCCTGCAGGCTGTGCCTTCTTGCAGGAATGGCAGGGGTGATACTGCCTCCCTCTCCAAGCATCTCAGCAGGAGGGACACAAGGCAGATTTGTCCTCTCACTCGTGCGAGTTCTCACTGTTCAGTTCAGTGGCTCAGTCATGTCTGACTCTTTGCGACCCTGTGGACTGCAGCACGCCAGGCCTTCTTGTCTGTCACCAACTCCCGGAACTCACTCAAACTCGTGTCCATCAAGTCACTGATGCCATCCAACCATCTCATCCTCTGTTGTCCCCTTCTCCTCTGCCTTCAATCTTTCCCAGCATCGGGGTCTTTTCCAGTGAGTCGGTTCTTCGCATCAGGTGGCCAAAGGATTGGAGCTTCCGCTTTAGCATCAGTCCTTCTAATGAATGTTCAGGACTGATTTCCTTTAGGATCGACTGGTTGGATCTCCTTGCTGTCCAAAGGACTCTCAAGAGTCCTCTCCAACACCACAGTTCAAAAGTATCAGTTCTTTGGTGCTCAGCTTTCCTCACAGTCCAACTCTCACATCCATACATGACTACTGGAAAAACCATAGCTTTGACTAGACGGACCTTTGTTGGCGAAGTAATGTCACTGCTTTCTAATATACTGTCTAGGTTGGGCATAGCTTTTCTTCCAAGGAGCAAGTATCTTTTAATTTCATGGCTGCAGTCACCATCTGCAGTGATTTTGGAGCCTGAGAAAATGAAGTCTCTCGCTGTTTCCATTGTTTCCCCATCTATCTGCCGTGAAGTGATGGGACCGGATGGGATCTCAGCAGGAGGCGCATGCGGAAGATCTGTCCTCTCACTTGTGTTGGTACCTGTGGCCCCTGGTAAAGTGACAAATGTGCAGGCTTTTCTATTTTTACCTTCATCATCAATTAGTGATACTTCAAGACTATAAATATCCTCCTTTCCAGTTATTTTAGCATTCTTAAACAATTCTTGCCCGAAAGCATTGTTACTGTCTTATTTGCCAAAGGTTGATTTTTGTCTAACTCCATCATTCCTTCTGTATTTATTACTTAGCCATCGACTCTAAGGAAAGGTTATCGCTTCTCCTCTATTTATTCACTTATCTATCTCAGCGTGCACTTATGGATTCTCACATACATGGTCATCTCTGTTCCTCTCATTAACATAGTTTAGGGAGATATGATAATTGGATGGCATCGTCGACACAGTGGATATGAGTTTGAGCAAACTCTGGGAGATAGTGAAGGGCAGGGCAGCCAGGCATCCTGTAGTTCATGAGGTGGCAAAGAGTCAGACGCAACTTAGTGACCGAACCACAACAACAGGGAAATAAGAACTGGGAATATGCTGGTTGAATTTTAGTTCTTTGTTTTTGGGAACTATAAACCTGAGAGCATAAAAGTGACAAAGAAAGGGAAGAAACAGCATGTCATTTGGCATCATCTCAACAAAAGCTCTAGTTTAAAAAAATGTAAAAAATTTTTTTTTGTTATGAAAGGGAATCATTTTAAACATGTACCGATCACAATGATTACAAACATAGACTGAATGTGTTGGATATATTCTGCACCAGAGAGTGATATTTATCCTAAGCAGTCCTTTAAAATTTAAAGAGCAGTTCGTTTAACCAAAAGACTCACGAGGCAGCAAAATACCTTGTTTTCCGGGGTTTCCTGGCTCCTGTGGCCTTAGTCTCACAAAACGTAATTCCACTGGTTCCTTTGTTCCACCCTCCTCGGACTTGTTGGCGGGGGCCGGGGTGGGGGGCAGGGTATGTGTGCGTATATACACTTTTTTTTCCTTTCCCTACAGAAAATAGATAGGAAATGGCCATGGCTGTGAGCATGGCTGAGTGAGTGGCTGAGTGGCCTGATGCTAGCCTGTGCTCTCTGCAGCCTAATTAAAGGAAAATGGTTGTGCTTTCTATGAAGAGAGATGCAGAATGAGAAGAGGGTGCACAGGAAGGGGAGCTGAGTGCTAAGAGCCTGCCTTTCTCCACCAAATTAAATGCTAACCTCGCCTTCTCCTCTGAGTCCTGAATTTATATAACAAATCAATGTACATAGCTGGACAACTTCCAGGGCACTAGACTTCTCGTCCAGATTCTATTAATGCAGCCCCTAAGCAACCAGCAACGTGCAGGAAGCACCGCAGATGAACTGAGAGGGCAGGTACGTGGAGCCGCAAGTCAGCCAGCTCCCTGGGCTCTCACCTCGGCCCGCTCCCCACGGCCGCCAAAGGTCTGGGCAGGCACCGTCCCAGCTTCAGTGGGAATGTAAAGGTCAACTTAAATAGGAACAAAATTCTTAGCTATATAAAAATCATGCTGCTTCCTCGAGAAGACTGTTTGCTTTGGTGAGTCAGACACAAAAAAGCAGGTCAGAAGAAAACCTGGTCTCGTTGGGCACTGGGGGGGCCGGTATCCTTATTCCCTGGGGCTTCCTCTCTGCCTCTGCACACATCCAACCAACAGCTGGGTTAACCATTTGGACTGACTGGCTCACTCTTCATAATAAACAAGGAAAAAAAAAAGGAACGCCATGCAAAACACTTTTGATTGAACTTCCATCAACTCAGACCAAAATAAGCAGTCGAGGTCACAGTTTATTTATCCCCACCTGACTCTCCAGGGCACGACACAACTTCACAGAGTCTCATCGTAAAGTCCATTTTAACTTGATTGCAGCTAAAATGAATTGCTGCTCTAAAACTGCAGCCAGTTACTTCACTGGTGCTCCAGTGGTTACGAAGAGTCCACCTGCCAATGCAGGGGGGTGTGGGTTCGATCCCTGGTCGGGGAAGATCCCACATACCTCGGGGGAGCTAAGCCTATGCACCAGAGATACTGAGCCTGTGTGCTATACAGCCTGTGCTCCCCAACGAGGGAAGCCACTGAAACGAGAAGCCTGCACACCACGACTAGAGGGGCCCCTGCTCATCACGAGGAGAGAAAGCCCACACGCAGCAACGAAGACTCAGCACAGCCATAAGTAAAAAAATAAACATAAAATAAAAACTCATTGTTGAAAAAAAATAAAACTGCAGCTGAATGAATTCACGCAGACACCCTAGAGTGGAGCAAAAGCAGTCCCTGAGAAGAACTGCAGAGTTAGGCCAAAGACAGACTTTCAATCAAACGGCAAACAAAGAGTGTTTAATCATTTATTTGGTCTCTAACTCACACCAGAAAGGATCTGAAGCTGTTTACCCAAATATATATGATAGGATAATTAAGAACAACAACAGCAGCAATAATAATAACAACAGTAAGAAGAACACGCTACGCAGTGTGGTCTGTGGTGGCCTAAATGAGAAAGAAATTCAAAGAAGAGGGGATATATGTATGTGTATAGCGGATTCACTTTGCTGTACAGCAGAAACTGACACAACATTAAACAACTATACTCCAATGAAAAGTTTTTTAAGAAAGAACACGATACACATGGGGCCCGCCCCACACTGGGCCAGGCACATAGCCGGACCTCTTTTCTGCAGAGTCTCCGAAAATTCTGATAATCATTCTTTGCAGTAAGGATGATCAGTATCCCCATTTTACAGCTATGAAGACTGAGGCTGGGAGGTTAAAGCAACCCAGCTCAAGAGGACATTAGCTAACAAGTGGCAGAGTGGGGACAAAGAGAAAGGTTGCCATAAATGGGTGAGTACAGGCAGGTCAGCAATGCAAAGCTGAGTCCAGGTGGAGGGATGGCACCTTCCACAGCACAAGTGTGTCAGCAGTGAACACGCACACTTGGCTTGGGCTTTCTTCTAGGACAGAGCAAGAAGGGAAATGTTTATCGGTGGTGAGAGGTGCAAGATGCCCAAGAGAAACATTTTCCGTTTTCTGAGATGAAGCCATTTTTCCTGGCCTAAGTGTCCAGGATTCATAAAGAGCAAACTGCCAGCAGACAGGTTTTTCAGAGAATCATGTAGGAATAGTATTTCTGGAAACCAAGACCCCGGAGGCGGGGGGTGGGGGGTAGGGGGTCGGGGTTGGGGGCAGGCAGGCGGCACTCCATCCTCAGCACCATCCGGGCACCGACCCTCACCCAGGACCAGTGTGTCTGGGGCTCCGTGTTCTCCGGGCCTCATGCTTGAGAGAGGGAACACGGCCTCCTGGCAGTGCGGCTCAGGACCGAACGTGTGTCCACTCACAGGAGACACATCACACAGGTTCTAGTACCTCCAGCAAACAGCAGCCTCTCTCCCAGCGCCTCTGCTACCAGGTGTGCCTGGCGTGCCCAGTTCTCGAGGTGCCCAGCAAAGGCAGTATCAGCTTCTGGTTCCTGGCATACCTGGGTGACCAGATGAACACCCACTTTGTGAAGCCATGAGCCAATCAGCAGGGAGAGACAAGTTGCTCACCAGCTAGTCAGAAGAACAGAATTTTGTTTTTACTACCAGGGCACTGAGAGGCATATTTCCTTAGAGGAGTAAACATCCATTACCTGGTGATGCCAGTTCCAGATTTTGACAATAACACCATAGCCGAACTATATTCAGGGGAGGCTTGGTTTTCTGTCATACAGATCTTAGGCAGGTTGACAGTTACAACTGATTATCGAATAACTGGGCTTCCCTGGTGGCTCAGATGGTAAAGAATCTGCCTGCAATGCAGAAGACCTGGGTTCGATCCCTGGGTTGGGGAGATCCCCTGGAGAAGGGAATGGCAACCCACTCCAGTATTCATGCCGGGAGAATTCCATGGACAGAGGAGCCCGGTGGGCTATAGTCCACAGGGTCACAAAGAGTCAGACATGACTGAGGAACTAACATGTTAAATAACTAGGTCATTTTGCTTTCAAAATCCTTCATCTTATCTTTCTGAATATGCCTCGAAGCAATAAATGAACTATTGATAGCGATTCTGGCAAACTCAAGTCGGACAGGAAATAGTCACATCAAACTTCCACTTCAATGTTTGCGGTTTTTAGTCACAGTGTGTCACGAGCTGCATCTGCTCCTATAATATATGGCATCCAGGTAAATCCACCACCCAGAAATGTGTAATTTAATTTCCAAGCAAACCTACGGCTAACTGGAAATGCTTATTTGTTCCTATTCTTATTTTTTTTTAAACTGTATTGAAATGCAGGAATCCAGCTTCTTTTATGGGCAGAATAAAAACGAGCAGAATGCACCCTCACAATGGGAACACAAATTGTTCTCTTCTCTCCTCTGCATTTGAGCCAGCTCAGGCCAAATGGGGACGTGGAAGACACCAGGTTCTCCCATGGGCTTAGAGGTGACTGTCATATACAGAAAATTGTGTGTTTCCAGAATGTTTAATTTGGGGACAGATTTGAATCTAGCGAAAGACATGATCTCATTCTGGGAACTTCAGTTTAACACACTCTCCCAATTTTCATAGACTTAACTTTTCACTTTCATGCATTGGAGAAGGAAATGGCAACCCACTCCAGTGTTCTTGCCTGGAGAATCCCAGGGACGGGGGAGCCTCATGGGCTGCTGTCTATGGGGTCGCACAGAGTCGGACACAACTGAAGCGACTTAGCAGCAGCAGCAGCAGCAGCAGCAACGTTAAGACAAGGTTTTTAAGTAGATGCTATGGAGTTTATTGTGTATCATAGCGGACAACATCCTTTCTCTCTTTGCTCTTCAGAGTCCTGATTTATAGGGTGTTATTTTGTACCTAAAATAGATGACAATGATTCCCAGGCTCTCCTGCAGTCAAGGAAGCCATTTGACCAAGCTTTGGGCAGTAAGATATAAACAGAAGTACTATGTGAGATTTCTAGGTATGCTTTCTAAAATAAAGAAGAAGGACCCTCATTTTTCCTTTTTCCATCCAAGAACATGTCTATGATGACTGGAACTCAGAAGTCATTTTGCTCCATGAGGTCAAGGGCCCTATGGTTGCTGCTGTGATCTGATTTCTAATGAAACATCATGTCAGCCCTGAACACCTCACCTAGACTTTCTTTATATGAAAAAAGTACAGTTATGCCTTTTTAAAGCCAGGATTAATTTGAATATTTTTATAACTGCAAACAAACTTCATCTGCCTAATGTAGGGGATACTAGGGAAACTGGGGTGATTCAGAAGGTTGCTAGAAAGACTCAGGAAATGACGTTTGATTGTGCAGTTGTTTAGAGCTGAAACTGTCAGATCAAGCAGAATAATGATTAAGACACAGTTCAGCCACTTGTTAGCTGTGTGACACTAGGTCACTTAACCTCTCCGAATCTATTTCCTCACCTGTAAAATGGGCCAGCAAGCCCCGCTTTAGAGGACTGGATTCACAGTGGCAGGAGATAATGCACAGGAACCGTTCAGCACAGTGTCTGTGAGTTTGTGTCCCCAAATGAGGTGCCTCCACCATCCAGTAAGGAAAAAACAGCGTCCCCGGCAGCAGGCAAGGTGCTTTAGGCAATAGAGGCACATGTGACTAAAGAGGGAGTCATTTCAATAAGAATAAGACAAGAAGTGTAAGGTTCATGTCAGACCCGTGCTTTCACAGGCATGCTTGCTTAGAACAAGACAGTGGACATTCTTTCTGTTTGAAAAAAAAAAGCAAATCAATCCCAGGGTCATTTTTGAAAAAATGAATAATTCAGACTATGTGAAAACTGATGGGTTTCCTAGAGGCTGAAGTTTGGCAAACACTTGCCTAAGAGGAGGGGACGTGGAAATGCAGTGACCGGAAGGATGCAGATGGCTCTCTTGGCCCTCTGCCCCAACCCCGGTATCCCCCCCACACCCCCACACATCTACCACAGTGTGTGCCCTTTGGGGTCAGGGACCCGTGCTTCACCTTTCCAGGTCACGCCTGGCCCCAGGGTTGTCTGTTTGCACTTCCTTCCTTCTGTGTGTGGAGTGTCCATGAGAGGGCCGAGGCAGCCCCCAGCACCCCCAACCTCCTTGTAGAAGGAGAATATCTGTCCCCACCCTGAGTCTAAGGTGCTGTCCACACAGGAAAGGGACAGCACCTTAGAGAATATCAGGAGATGTTCCATGAGAACGTCACACTCCTGGGAAGGCCTGTGGGCCCCCCCGACCCCCCAGGAGAAAAGGTAACACTTAAGCGAGTTTCTGGCTCAAATAAACTTCTGGATGTGAGTGAGTAGCAGCTGGGAACCCTCTTATCAGATCCCAAAGCAAAAATTGACTATTATCATACTAAGATAAAATTAGAATGCTTTTCATTTGAAAAAAAGGGGGGGGGAGGGATCTTGGAGAGAGAAGTGTATTTCTTCTCTGCCCGCTCCCTCCTTTTCGCAGCGGTATGTAGTTGGGCATTTCCAGGTGGGCCTTGCTCTTCTGCAGCTCTCCTTCCCTACTACTGATGAAGGGCCCTGGCCTTGGGGCTGAGTCCGCTGAGTCCGTCTTTTCCCCTTGCCAGTGGCCGGGCTGGTTACCAGGTTCCCACCCCGTTGATGTGACTGTGTCGATCCATAAGGTTGAATGACCAGATGAGGTTGAGCTCTGGAGAAGTCTGATCAATTCCTTAATGATTGGACCACATCGACCAGAATGGTTAATTCAGTTCCACGGGCTGACCTTTTCTGGGCCTTCTGGGAAAAAGTGGATCATTTGCAAAAGCGATGGAGAATTTAAGTCTCCCTGCAATAAACCAGGACAACCGTTTGCAAAGTGAACAGAGACTGTCATGTGCTCTGTTTGGGCCCTGGAGAATTTGTGTAAGGTTTTTTGCACAGATGCTTGAAAATGCATTTAGTGATGTGGGAACCCCAATCTGCAAAGCCAATTAGAAGCCGTGGTATAGCCCTGCTCTTGCCCAGCAGGGTCTCCTGAAGACTTTGAGGCCACCAACCATGAAGGTGACTCAGTAGTCCTGTTAGTCTTCCCTTTTTGATTGTAAATTGGGAAAGAAGTTGCTATATTTTATTTCTTTGAACTTTAAAAATTGTTTCTTTTATTTGGTTGCACCGAGTCTTAGCTGTGGCATGCGAGATGGTTAACTTGTGGCATATGGCATCTGGTTCCCTGACCAGCGATCAAACCTGGGCCCTCTGCATTGGGAGCTTGGAGTCTTAGCCAATGGACCATCAGGGAAGTCCCTCTATTTTTTAAAAATTCACATTGTTCTTGGAAGTATACATTTCCCCAAAGCCTAGCACTAATGCCAATCATCCATAGCTCTTGGGGTCATTAATGCAGACAGCACCCCTACTCCAGCCAGCCTTGGCAAGGATTCCAGAAGCCCCTCCCCTTTCTACAGAGAAGGAAAGAAACTGAAGCACAAAAGTCATTCAGTTGGGGAGGAAAACTAGATTTACAAGTTCATAAAATAAAACTTCTTTCTAACATCCTGATATCAAAAGGAGATGATCTTCGTTTGACTCAATGTCCTCATCCTTTGAGGTTAAATTCAAAGTTTTTCTGATTTTTAAAGCGAAGGCTGCTGCCATATTTCTAGGCTGGTTTTGAGGACTCCACGGGGGTCTGTGCCTCTCTAAACGCCCGCTCTCACCCACCCTAAACGGGGTCACTGCACTAAGTGCTGAAGCGCTCCGCGGAGGGGGTGAGGGGAGAAGCAGTCCCAGGTGTCCTCACCCGCTTCTTCAGTGCCCCCGAGGGCCAGCCTGTGCTGGACACCATTGGGGCACGCTGCCCACCTTGCATTAGAGGTCAAGACACACCCTGGGGCACTTTCCTGCAACGTCAGGAGTGCTCCGTGCACTGAAGTGGGTGGAAACCTCAGTCCCTGAGTCAGCTCCACAGAGGAGCTGTATGTGGACTTGAGCGTGGATGGCACCGGAGGAGGTGAAGACGTGGATATGGGTCCTCGGGGCTGCCCACAGGCAGGAGGGCCAAGGTGTCTTGAAGGAGCCTGAGACCCTCCCCGCAGGGAGAAGACAGCAGACAGAGCAGTGGGCAGTGTGAGCTCAGCTTTGAAGCTGGGAGAAATCTGAACTGGATGCGGCCTCCCAGGAGGTGCCCTGACTCTGCCACCTCCGGTCAGCACCCCCGAGCCCACAGCTGCAGCCCCCACCTCGGGTGAAGGGAGGATGCCTAGGAGCCCCACAGCCCGCAGTTGGTTGGGAAAGGCAGTGGGTTGTGGCTTTTCCAGAACTCTAGTTCCCCTGTGACTGTCACGGGTGCCGCCTGCCACGACAGTTAAGACTACATGCCCACACGCTCCGTGGTGACGCCCAGCTCCCTGGCGTGGGTGCTAGCACTTTGTCACCTCCTTGAAAGTGGCACCACTGAAGCTGCAGTCAAACTGAGAAGGAGCTGTCGATGACAGCTGGTTGGTTTAGTTTAAACTAGACGAACCCTGGGAACACGGGCAGCCAACAGCTGGTTGCAGAGATTATCACCTTCTGGACAAGATCCTCAAGTGCTTGACCCCAGGAGGCAGTGGTACGAAACTGAAAGGACAGCAACTCCGGTCTCCTGAGTCTGCAAACCGCTGGAGGTGCTGTCAGGAGCATAGCGGTTGTTGAATTGCCAGGTCCCACTGCTGCTGGAGGCCATCTGAGGGGCTGTGAGCTCTAAAGCAGCAGCAGGAAACCTGCAGGAATCTCAGCTTCCTCTTCCACCCCGAGTCTCCATGCAGACCAGCTTGATCCCTTTCAGAGGGTTAAGGCTCCCTAGGCCTCTGTGCTCAGCCTCACGGATGGAAGTGATGGAGACCTGGGCATTAGATGACGGGCCTCCGGGTGAGGTGGAGGGCTGCATTCATTCTAAGAGAAGTGGGTTTCCCCAGAGTCCACTCTTGGAAGCAAATGACAAAGGGTCCAAGAGGTAACACAGAGGCTGGGGGGGTGAGGGTGCTGAGTGGGGATGCACCCGAGCGGCACCTGGGCAGTTGAAATAGAGCTGTGCTGACACCAGGAAGGTAGCCTCTCCAGTACTCTTGCCTGGAAAATCCCATGGACGGAGGACGGAGGAGCCTGGAAGGCTGCAGTCCATGGGGTCGCTGAGGGTTGGACACGACTGAGCAACTTCACTTTCACTTTTCACTTTCATGCATTGGAGAAGGAAATGGCAACCCACTCCAGTGTTCTTGCCTGGAGAATCCCAGGGATGGGGGAGCCTGATGGGCTGCCGTCTATGGGGTCGCACAGAGTCGGACACGACTGAAGCAACTTAGCAGCAGTAGCAGCAGCAGACACCAGGAAGGTAGCTTCTTCTGTGCAGCAGAAAGCTGTGGCTGCAAACCCCGAAACCAAGTGGCTAGGAACTCTGATGCTACCATGGAAACGCATACGGGGTGAGGAGGTGGCATCTCAGCTATGCGGGAAGGGTGGTAACAAACTTAAAAGCACCCATTCGATTCTAACCCAGGCATTTTAGGGGCTTCCCTGATGGCTCAGTGGTAAAGAACCCACCTGCCAATGCAGGAGATATAAGAGACCTGGGTTCGATCCCTGGGTCAGGAAGATCCCCTGGAGGTGAGCATGGCGACCCACTCCAGTATTCTTGCCTGGAGAACCTCATGGACAGAGGAGCTGGTGGGTTACAGTCCAAGGGGGTCACAGAGTCAGACACAACTGAAATGACTTAGCACACACGCATAGTAGTTTTGAGATTTGTGAGTTTACGATTCCCTGAAGCTTTTCTAGAAGCTGCTGAGATCTAAGAGGGAGGGACCATCCTGGCAAAGCTGTGCTTGAGTGTACGCACTTGGGCATCACTGATGCTTTGGTCCATGAAGCAACCGTCCGAGATGTGTCAAAGCATCACCCAGCTGAGCTGATACCTACCCAGGTGGCCAGCTCCACATCAGTGCCTTTGCTCCAGAAATCAGACAGGTGTTGGATGTCAGCCTGAGTTTGTGGGGGCCCAGAACTCCAGGCGAACCTCGATTGACTCCATTCATTCAGGATTCAGAGGCCTTGAATCAGTCACAGCACTGAGCAGGTTTGCATGAGCGCCCTCTGGAACCCCTGGCCCTCCCTTTGCACCCCAGGGCTCAGGCTGACTGCCCTTTGAGCCTGGGCTCACCCACAGCTCTCCCCCTGTCCCTGTGAGGCTTGCTTTGCACGACTGCCCATCTTGGGACACTTTGCAGAGTTTTGCCACCTACTTATTGAGTAGAACTTTATATTAATGAAAGACTCATGAGGGCTAGGCAGTGTGGAGTGTATAACATGCTGTGTGCAATTTGCACTTGCGTGCCAAGTTGCTTCAGTCGTGTCGGAATCTATGCGACCAGCTTGCCAGGCTCTTCTGTCCGTGGGATTCTCAGCAAGAGTACTGCAGTGGGTTGCTGTGCTGTCCTCCAGTGATCTTCCTGACTCAGGGATCAAACCTGTGTCTCTTACGTCTAACCTGCATTGGCAGGTGGGTTCTTAACCACTAGGGCTGCATTCATTGTTCCTTCCTTAGTTCCGTGAACATCTGTGAGACGCCTGTTGCACACGGGTACTGAGCTAGACGGCTGTGGATCAATTACATAGCACAGCTGAGTGGACCCCTGCCTCCAGGAGCATCCTTCCCGCCCATCACCTTCCTGAGCTCAGCTCCTGCCCCCATCCCACTCTGCTTAGCTCCACCCACCTCCTTGAGGCCTGGGCACACGCCTGCCTCCTGGTCTTTGCACCTGCTGTTCCTGGAAGCTTCTTTCCCCTGAGTCCCAGGTGGCTCATTCCCTGTCCCTCGGGCTTGCTGGCTAAGTCACTGTCTTAGGAGCGAGCCTTGCTCTGATGTCTCCCACCCTCACTTGATTTATGTATCCTCCTAAGCAGTTTTCCCTTGCATGTTGAACATGGACCTATTTATCGGTTGGATATAAGCTCCTCAGTAGCAGGGATGTTTGTCTGTGTTGGTCCCTGCTGTTTCCCGAGTACCCAGAACAGTGCTGGGCACAGAATGGGCATGGAGTCAATATTAGTGGAATTCATAGTTGGATGAATATATGACCTGAACCACAAAGTAGGTGGGTTAGCATGAAATTAGGTCATATTCTGGACAAGCAAACAGGTGATAGGTCCCAAGCAGTGTAGCTGAGAGCCAGGCTGGTCCTACACGGGCTTGACACTGCCCTGGTCCTTTAGTGCTGTGGTGTCCCTGGGCTCATTGTGTCCTTCCCAAGAATTAATGTCCTTCCCAAGTTGCAGATAACAGGGACTTCCCTGGTGGTTCCGTGGTTTAAAATCCGCCTTGCAATGTAGGGGGTGCGGGTGTGATCCATGGTTGGGGAACGAAGATTCCACATGCTGCAGGGCAAACTCACCTAGAGAGTAAGAGTCCACGGGCTGCAGTGAAAGATCCCACATGACGCAACACAGCTCTCCCACGCAGCAGCCAAGTCCAGATGCAGCCAAATAAACATTTTTTTTTTAATATCAGAAAGTGCTCATCTGCATGTGGGCACCAGTTTCACTTCCCCTGGGCACACACCTGATGTCCACTAACTGTCCCAGGAATGCCAGGGGAGCCCAGGTCACCCCAGTGGGCCTGCCCGACCCTGAAGACGTTTCCTATTCTGAGACACTGAGCATGAAGAGGAAGTAAGAGTTCAAATACCAGTAGAGGTTCTTGGTTCTCCCAAAGAATGCGGCAAACCTGCGACAATCCCCTGTGAATAAAGGATGGCCATGCTGACCCCCACACAAGAAAGCATTTGTTCAGATAGTTTTTCAGGGCCAAGTTAGCAAAGAGGGCCGCCAGGAGAACCACTCTCAGAAGAGAGATTCAATTAGGCGTCTGTGCAGTTGCACGAAGGCCGTGTCGCAACACCGAGGTGGCCTGTTTTTCTGGTCATTATTAATCCAGAAACCGTAATGATGAACAACATTCGTGTTATTGTCTCTCCAAATCTAATTTGTTTATGCAGCAGTTCAGTTAATCCTGCAATCTGTTTTTCTCAAACGGGGGCAGATAATAGAGACACCGTTCTTTACAAGTCTTCAGGCTTTTAAATTCTGATAAAATCAGGATTCTTCACTGGGTCTTGCCCTGGCTCCGAACTAAACCACTTTAAATGTAATTATGGAAGCCGGCCTTACATCAGGGACATCCATTTACAAAATTGATTGGCCATGCTGTTCTGCGAGGCATTTCGTGAGCAAACAATTACAAAAGAGCCAGAACTGTAATTTATAAAGGCAAAAAAAAAAAAAAAAAGCAGGTAAATACTTTGTTAGTGGTAATGAGAGGGTTTCCAACTAACTGAACCTTTTTCTTCCCTCGTCAGCTACTTCACGGAGCCGTGGTGCATGGCCCTCTTTCACGATCGTTTTATTGATCTCCGGAAAGCGTTACACCAAATCTTATCCTCCAAGGAGGTAAGCGTGATTAATGGATATGTGAGTTATTCCTTGCAAATTAGGAGTTACAAGCTGTTGATCATTTAGACTTTTCCCTACATTCTCACGTTATGGTTTCACTTTGAAAACCAACTGTCCTTCACTTAAACAAACTGTGGAGTCGGTAAACATAGATGGTGATATATTTCAGGGCAAGTGGGTTATTCGAATCTCTGACGCGAGGCAGGTTTCTTTTCCTCTTTTACAAGTACCTGTACTTTCATTCCCAGCTGACAGTGAGGGCTGAAAGCAGGTGGTAGGCTGTACCGCCTGGTCCCCGAGCATGAAGTCTGCGTTCGTATGGTTTCTGTGCACATCTGCCAGCTGACTGTTAACCATTTGTGTGCACATGTTGTTCTAAAGGTGTCAAGGGAAATCAACAGGTGTCCAGATGCACGCCTCTTGTGTTTTATGTACTTACTTAGTTTTTTGCAAATGTTGGTGTCTTTTTTTTAAATTCACTTTGGCCATGTTGTGTGGCATATGGGATCTTAGTTCCCCCACCAGGGATCGAACCCATGTGCTCTGCAGTGGAAGCAGAGAATCTTAACCACTAGAGAGTCAGGGAAGTCCCTAAACACGCTCCTTTTAAAACTGAAACTTCTTTCTCCAAGCAATTCGTGATTAGCTGCAAGTGAGGCTGCGTACTGCACAGACTCTGTACTTGGCAAGAAATTTGACTCTGCCATGTAAATAGTAAAATATTTATGAAACTTTATTTTTTTTTCAACACCTGTAGTCCTTACCAGAGTTGTGGGGAATTTACATGTGCGGTCAAGTATCCATTCTAGATGCTTCGTTGGTTTACTCAGACAAGGGCTGGGGCTTGGCTGAGTGGTCTGACTGTCTAAAGAGCAGGTCCTCTGTCTCTGTGTCACCTCCTCTTGGGTCCCCAGGGTGTAGGCTGCCAACGCAGGAGACGGTAGTTCTATCCCTGGGTCAGGAAGACTCCCTCGAGAAGGAAATGGCAACCCACTCCACTATTTTTGCCTGGAAAATCCCATGGACAGAGGAGCCTGGCGGGCTACAGTCCATAGGGTCGCAAAAGAGTCGGACATGACTTAGCGACTAAACAACAAAAACCAAAATGAGAAAAGAATCTGAAAAAGAATATCTATATATCTATATATCAAACTGATTCACTTTGCTGTACACCTGAAACTAACACAGCCTTATAAATCAACTATACTCCAATATAAAGTAAAAAATTTAAACACCAAAGTGCCAAGTTTAAAAGTTTAAAAAGTGTTAAGACAGGACTACTATGCAAAGCGACCTACAGATTGTGTACAAGCCTATAAAAATCCCCATTTCTTTTTTTTAGAAATGGAAAGGCCAATCCTAAAGTTCATATGGAAATGCAAAAGACTCAAAATTAAATTTGAGAAACTTTAAAAAAGTTGATGGACACACACTTTGCAATTTCAAAACTTAATACAAATCAGTGGTAACCAAGATAGTATGGTACTTATATAAGAACAGACATAGAGATCAACGGAGTAAAATTAAGGGCCAAAGTAAACCCAATGTTAACATCCTTAATCATTAGGGAAATGCAAAAACCAGGGTCACAATGAGGTATCACTTCACATCTACTAGGATGGCTACAATTTAAATAAAAAGAGGAAATAATGAGTGTTGGCAAGGATGTGGCAAAATTGAAACTCTCACACATCGATAGTGGGAATGTAAAAATACTATGCAATTGCTATGAAGAAATGGTTTGATGGCTCCTAAAAACTTATAAACAGAATGACTGTATGTCCTAGCCACTGCACTCCTAGGTATATACCCCCAAAGAACTGAAAATCAGTATTCAAACAAATGCTTGTATATGAATGTTCATGGCATCACTATTCAGATTTACAAGACAGAAGGAAGAACACAAATGTCCATCACGGGACCTGTGGATAAACACACGTGGTCTCTGCGTATGATGGAATGTAATCTGCCATAAAAGAAATGAAGTGCTGATACATTCTAACAAGTGGATAAACCTCAAAACACTGAGTTAACTGAAAGGAGCCAGGCACACGAGATCATGTGTTGCCTGGGGGGCACTGTGAGGTGAGCTGCTCACAGATGAACATGTTGGGGGGGTGGCTAGTCACCCTGAGAAAGGGCACACAGGAGAGGCAAATGCACAAAAAATGAGTTTACAACCTAGAGCAGTATTTGTCTTCCATAAACTTGAGAGTTCTACTTTGTGACTTTACACCATTACCCCAATGTTGGGCTTCCCTGGTAGCTCAGTTGGTAAAGAGTCCACTTGCAATTCAGGAGACCCTGGTTCGATTCCTGGGTTGGGAAGATGCCCTGGAGAAGGGAAAGGCTACCCACTCCAGTATTCTGGCCTGGAGAATTCCATGGACTGTATAGTCCTTGGGGTCTCAAATAGTCGGACACGACTGAGCAACTTTACTTGACTTCACTTTTTCACCCCAAAGTTAGAATAGCATCCTACAGCATGAGCCCCAGGTCTCCTCTAATTTTTGTGTATTCGTTATATTTGATATCTGGAAAATTAAGGAAAAAAGAGCCAACCTCAGCTCTTCGTGCTCCGGCACTCAAATGTCTCGGCACCTCTAATATTTACTTCTGGGCATCACTTGCCATTCTTTCTCTCTCCCATCTTTGTTGATCTGATTTGGGGTCCTGGCCTCCCACAGACAGTTCTTCCAAGTGATATGTGTATAATCCCCACACCTGGCAGTGTCTCACTTATATAACTAAGTGATGAGTACTGCATGTCTCCATATAGTTTGAATCTATTTTTCTACCTATAAGTTCTTACTATTGATAAATTAATGATCCAATAGAACTCTGCAAGTTACCCACTTTTTTTGCTGTTAAAAATAAAAAAGAATTATTGGAAGGTCAAATAAACACATCATCAAAGCCCATCTTCCTTTAGGGTAATTTGCAATTCCTGGAGTATTCAGAAAGCACACAGCTCAAATCTCAGCAAAGTGCTTTTTCTTTTGGCTTTACTGCCCATACAGTATGTGGGATCTTAGACCCCCACCAGGGATCGAACCCATGCCCCCTGCATTGGAAGCCCTGAGTCTTAACCACTGAATTGCCAGAGAAGTCCCTTTTAAAGTTATTTTTATTTTATGAATGAAGTGCTTTATTCAACAATCCTCCTATAGATGGGCAGATAGGTGATGAAGCAAGTATGGTAACCATAGAAACCAGATAGTGTGTATCCGAGTGCCAAGTTCATCACTCTGTCAACTTGCCTCTACGTCTGAATCCTTTTATAATAAAATGTTGGGGAAATCTCTACTATGTTATAAATATGCACAGTGTGTGATTCTCAACTGCAAATAACTTTATTCTCTCTGAGCCCCACACCTTTAAAGATAGCAATAAAATTTGCCTTTACTAAGAATTTAGTATAGGTTTAAAAAAATCCCATGGCTTGGGGACTGTAAAGTAAACCATCTAGGAGTTTTCAACTAAAAATGTTTAATCACCACCTTTCTTATTTTTAAAACAAGCCTGATCTACAGATTATTTTTATCTGGAAATTAACAGCTTAAAATTACTATGCTTGCTGAACTCTAAGACATTATGGTATGAGAACTAAGCCAGTCACAAAAAGAGAACTAGTGTTTGATTCCATTTACATGAAATGTCTAAAGTCAAATCATAGAGAAAGCAGAAGGGTGGGGACCTCCTTGGTGGTCCAGTGGCTAAGACTCTGTGTTCACAATATAGGGGGCTTGGGTTTGATCCCTGGTCAGGGATCTAGATCCCACATGCTGCAGCTAAGAGTTTGCATGCCTCAACAAAAGACCCTGGGATGGGCAGTAAATGGTTAGGACTGACAACTTGGGAGAATGAGAAGGGAATGGCGACCCACTCTGGTAAGGGAGAGCTAACTTAATTATTCTAGGGCTTCCCAGGTAGCGCTAGTGGTTAAAAAAAAAAAAAAAAAAGCCAATGCAGGAGCTATAAGAGACGCGGGTTCAATCCCTAGCTGGGGAATATCCCCTGGAGGAGAGCATGGCAACCCACTCCAGTATTCTTGCCTGGAAAATCCCATGGACAGAGGAGCCTGGAGGGCTTCAGTCCATGGGATCACACAGAGTCCGACACGACTGAAGCCACTTCACTCGCACATACCACGCCGAGATGGACGGTGCTGATGGCTGCATGACCACATGAAGGTCCTTTTTACCTCTGAGTCGGACACTTAAAAATAAAGTGGTAAATTTTATGCTGTGTGTGTTTGGCCACAGTTTAATTATTTTTTTTAACCTAAAAAAAAAAAAAACCAATATTGTGGCACTCAGCCCAAGTAATATCAGTATCTGCCACCTCACTGTATTTTCCAGGACGAAAACCTTCCTTCTATGGAAGAGTTAGCCCGTCAGATCGAAGATGAGGAAATCAACCTCCCAGAGAAGCCCAGGAATTACCTCAAAAGAGTTTTCCAGGAAACCATCTACAGGCCTCTGGTGGAGAAGAGCATCCTTGACTACCTGCACTACAATCATTACCACCTACCCATGTACGCGTGGCCGGGCATCATTTAGCTGCGGCCACCGCCTCCACGTGATCGTTTCCACGCGTGTCGTTTCGGGAAGTGCTCCATAGAAGCGGGAAACCTGGCTGGACCGCCGGGCACCGTCCTTTTCTGCGGCCACCAGATGCCTGTAGTTTCCTATCGTCCCAGTAGGTGGCGCACGGCGGTGCGACTCGATTCTGGGGCACGGAGAAGCTTTACCCACACCAGGCGTGTTCCTGGCCAGAATAACCCAGTTTAGCAATAAAATGAGACCGTTAGTATGCAAAACTTGTTTATTTATTTTTTTTAAAAAAAAACCTTGGGCATGTTTCTGTTTGATTTCCTGAAAAGCCCTGCTGCCAATGCTGTTAGTCCTTTACATGTTTACCTGGTCACGTGGATGATAAAAGAAAATCCTATACCCAGGATGGAAAATTAGGAATACAGACGCAGAGAAATTATCTCTATAATCCAACATCAGAACTGGTTGCATAGACAAGTTTACAGGGAGTTTTGAAACCAGGGGCCTGCTCTCATGACCAGTATATTACATTTCTACTTCCTGTTGCAGATTAGGCGCATAAATGCACCCAAAAAACTGGCAGATCAACCCAGGTTCTCGCACACGTTTTAGATTAAAAAACAGTAGTGGGAAGTTAATCTGGGTCACTCCCTTTGACTCTCAGTGCTGTTGCTTGGCACTGGGGCCCTCTGGTACCCGTTACCTGTAATGTGGGTCAGTAGCCCACTTTCTCGTAAATAAAGCACATTAAATGCCTTCCAGAAAACACATGGATTCAGGAACAACAGGTAAGACATTTTGTTTATTTGGATATCTTCTAAGCAGATAGTATGACATCATTTGTGTCTGAATTTTTGGCCAGCAGAGGTTAAAACTGGCTTTCAGTTTTCATTCTTTTTTTTTTTTTTTTTGTATTTATGTTAACATTTAGCAAAAGTTGGAGCAATTGTAATGACTACACAGCTACTTGGAGGGCACAGCTACTTGGAGGGTAAGTCATTACAGAATTATCCCCCATTAATAAACTGCTGCTAAGTCGCTTCAGTTGTGTCCGACTCTGTGCAACCCCATAGACGGCAGCCCACCAGGCTTCCCCGTCCCTGGGATTTTCCAGGCAAGAACACTGAAGTGGGTTGCCACCCCATCATGGACTGCAGCCTACCAAGCTCCTCCGTCCATGGGAGTTTCCAGACAAGAGTACTGGAGTGGGGTGCCAATGCCTTTTCCGATTAATAAACCAGTACCTCTCAAAAAATAAAATGGTTCTGGAACACCAGACTCTGATTTTTCTAAAGCAGGCAAAAGCAAGCAACAAACTCCATTAATTCCTGCACAAATATGTTTTACACAAGGGCAGGGGTCGTTCAGGGGAGGGGTCCCAGTGCCCACCATATGGTGTAAACTGTGCTATTCATATGGGGAACAGTTAATACTAGTCCCCTCTTCAAACTACAAGCCCAACACACATGGAACCATGTTTCAGGGCCTGTGAATGAGTTAGCTCAAGAAACTCTTTCTTTCCCCCCTTTCCCCTTCCTCTGAGAGGTCCTGGATCAAAGTCATCAGCAAATTGGAGTGAGTTTCTGTGACAGGCCCTGGGACCTTGGGTGGAGATGAACACAACAACAGAGGATAACTGGTGATGATTTCTGTGACCAAGTACTACCATTAAAAAGCTTCTAGTCACACAAAAGTGACCCTATATGACAGTGGCAACCTTAATGTCAAACCATGCATAATTTGATGGTTAAGTTTTTCTCTGCTGCCTTTTAAAATCTTGGGCCCCTATAAATATCATGGCAGGTCTGAAAATGAATATAATTTAGTCTACAAAGTGTATGGGATGACGTTACTAATCACTGTCCTATATTCAGAAAGTAATTTCCTGAATCGAGGTAGGAATTTTAGCATATGTGTGCAGACAAGCATTTTACGACTAAGGAACAGCTTGTTTAAGAATAGGAGATGAACCCAAGACTTGTTGATCATAACTTGAAACTGGCTGTTTTAAGGATTTCAAGAGAATAAAGATATTTATTCTTAAATGACGATAAATCCTAGCAAAGGAAAGGGTTCCAGACACACCAAGTATTTGGACTTCTCTAAATCTTTAGAATTCTCTAAATCTAAATCTAACCCTGGCAGAGCTTCCATAGAGATTGAATCCGAGAAGTCCCCATACAGTTCAGCTTGTGCTGCTTAGCAGGGAGTCTTGAGCTCTAAGCCTACCCAATCTCGTAATTCTAGTTTTAGACAAAGAATATGGACAAGAAAGCAACAAAGTTGCATTTCCTACGTTGTATTCTCCCCATATCGCAAGGAACAACCATGCCTCACAATGCCTTTAATAATTTCCTGACACGTGTCAGTTTCTACTAGGTCGCGGCCACCTCCTTCCCCAAAGTGGCTCCTGAGATGCTACCCAAATATCCCAAGGAGAAAGAAAAATAGAAGATGATGTGGGAGAGGAAAGGGAACCTTGTACGGAGGAGAAAATGTGAAGCCAGGCAATCAATATTTACCCTCAGAAGAAGGGTGTGTGTGTGTGTGTGTGTGTGTGTGTGTGTGTGTGTGTGTGCGCGCGCGCGCGCACGCACACGCGCGCCAGCACGGGTGCACCGGCTGAATGTTAGCCAAGGAGCAGGGCGAGGGCCTCGAAAGTCGCCCTGTGCGAGGAGCTGTTGATTGTTTTCTGGTTGAGAGAAGAGGTGATGATAAGGCTGGGATACAGTGCGCGCCGGCCGGGCAGAGCGGCAGCTGTATGCTAATACTCGCAGAAACCAGCCTCCGCGTCCCCCATTAAAGCAGGCGGCCAGGAGGCCACACATCACTGAACAAATAGGCTCTCTCTAGACAAATAAAATAACACACGTTGGCCTGTGGGGAGGGGTGGGGGGTGGAGAGCCAGAGGGGGTGAGGAGCGGGAGGAGAGGAAGGAAGGGGGAGAGAGGGGGGCGCAGAAGAGAGGGGTGGACGGAGAGAGAGGGGAGGGGAGACCGGGAGGGAGACCAGGAAGAGGAAAGAGAGGGACTGTCCGAGGGGGAGAGGGTCAGAGGTGGGCGAGACTCCACGGAGCAGAGAGACGGGTGGCGTGGGGTGGCGTGGGGGGGGGGCGGTGAAAGATTCGAGGAGAGGAGAGGTGGGACGGGCTGGGACGGGGTGGGCAGAGAAGGGCTGGGGAGAAAGAGAAGGGGCGGCAGGGAAGGAGAGGAGGAGAGGAGGAGGCCCAAGGAGAGCAGAGGAGGAACGCGGACCCCCAACCCAAGAGCCAAGCAGGGACAGGGGCCCCGAGGCCCAGACGGACGGCGCGCCCCTCCAGCTCCCAGGCGCCTGGCTGTCCCTCCGTCCCCACTCCTGGGCGGGCGAGGACAGGGAACTGTCGGAGTCGCCGGGCCTTTCTGGTCGGTTTTGCTGGAACTTTGTCGCCGCCTTATCCGAGTCAGGGAGCTGGGCTGCCCCTCATCGGGGAGGGTGTGGGGAGCAGCCCCTGCGCGCCCCGCACTCGCTGCCCTCCCAGCTCTCCCCGGGCCTCGTCCTCTCCGTCTGACTTTCCCACACTTCTGGGCGTCGCTGCGCCCGCCTTGGGTACCATCACCCTTCCAAGTCGCCCAGGCGGGGCCCGTCCGGCCCGCCGTCCCCCTCCCTCCCCCTCCCTCCCCCCCCCCCCTCCCTCCCCCTCCCGGCCGCGACAGTCCCACCCGAGGCGAAAACAAACAGCCCCCGAGGGCACTTCAAGGGAGCTTGCGGTGGCCCGACGGCACACTCGACAGGATGAAAGGGGCGGCCGACCACCACCCCGTGGGCCCCGGGCGAATAATGGGCGCGCGGCAGATTGCCGGGGGCACTTGAAACTCGAGGGGAGGGAACTGCCGGAGCGCGGTCCCTCCCCGAGCCCGGCGGACGGCACAGCCTCGCGGCTTCGCCCTCGTTCGCCCTCTTTCATGCGCTCTCCTTTTGTGTGGAATTATTTAAACGGGAGATCCGTGGCAGCTTTATGCTAATGTGCCGAACAAAGGCGACGGCCAGCGGGCGGGGGGCCCCCGGAAGGTGCCCGGAGGCCGGAGCGGGCTGGGCTGGGCGGCGGCGGGCTGCGCGTGGCTCTCGCGTGCCCCAGGGGCCCAACACGCCTGCCCCTCATTCCTGCAAATACAAAGAGTCTCCCGCTCGGGCCGGTGAGCGCGGCGCTTGGGGGTGCGCGGGTCCCTCCGGGACTTGACGGCTAGCTCAGCAGCGGGAACGCGCGATCCAGGTCGGGCCGCGGCTCGCGGACCTGGAGGGCCTCTGCGAATCCGGCAGAGGTGTCCGCAGCCGACCCGGGATGGCGCTGGGGGGCGCCGATCGCTTCCCTCTCGCGCCTCCGGGGCCTCCCCAAACACACCCCAGAGACAGACTTCCTTTCTGGCCTCTTAGGGGCTGCATGAACCCGGGAACATCCCAAGGGGCAATTCCTGGGCCGAAATTCCCCGCTTTAGCGCTTGGCTCCAAGCTTTGGGCTTCTAGCAACTCCCTGGGGCTAACTCCTGGTCACAGTGAACCCCAGTGCCTTCCCCGACGGCAACCTAGGGCTCCAGGACTGGAGAGTCGGAGCAGCAGTGGCCTCCAGCTCTGCAGCGGTCAGAGGAAGTACTCACCCCATCAAGGAGAGAGGCGAAGAGGCCTCCCGGTTTTTCCTCAGCACTGGCCAGGACCACACAGGAAGGGAGTCGCTTGGGACTTAGGAAGGACAGTACCCTGCCTGGGATCCCTCTTCTTGCCTTCCCCCGTGGAACTCCCCTGGAAGGGGCAGGTCAGTGCTCAGTGGGTCCCCAACCCAGCTCCACGCGGCCCCTATCCGGAATCGCAGTGCGCAGAGGCCCACCGCCTCAGCGCAGCGTGGTGGCGCTTTCCTCTTCCAAAAGGAAGGCAAATATCTCAACTCGCTGGCCACCTGCCCGCGGGCGCGCAGATTCCGAGAAACAAAATCACGCAGAAGAAGACAGAAACCCAAGACCGGGTGCGAGGTGCATGTCCTTGGACGGTGCTCGTGTGTGCCTTGAGCGAAACCTAGTTCTTTCCCAGCCCTGGGTTGTGAAATCAGTTTCTAATACTCGGACCTTTCAAGTTTACATTTGTTTTGACTGTACCTGTCTGAAAGCAGATTTCATTTTCTCTGGCAAGACTAGAAACCACAAATAAAGAAAAAGAAACGGATCCATTGAATCTCAGTATTTCAATAGTGTTCAATAGATTCTCTTAGCTTAATTCAGAGCCCTGTTGAATTCGCTGCATTCAGACAGGGGTTTTGTTTTGTTTTTGCACACACGCACACCCCCGCCCTCTTCACAATTATGGGTGTTGTTATTTTTTAAAGGATTCTCAAGGTGACTAACTCTCCCTGTTATCTGTTGAATGAAAAGAGTGTTACACATGCAAGACCAAATACCCGGCCATCAGTAGGGGATGCCGGCCGGCAGGGCCCCCGCCCTATTATTGGACAATCCAGATGGGATTCGTGATTAGAAAATAAAATTGGCCAGAGCTGTCCCGGAATCCCTTTCCCATTTCTAATTTCATCAGCAGTATTAATCAGCACTCAAAAGAGCAAAGAAATAACATCAGTTACTTTTAGACTGAAACACATATATTTTAAAAAATCATTTTAGAATTTCTAACTTTTTTCCAGGACTTTCATCGTAGTTAGCATTTTTTTAAATGAGGGTGAAAGCTTTCAAAATATATTGCATTATATTCTATTTTCAGTGTATAAGTTTTTTTTTTAATCACAGACACAAAATCACCAAATATTTTCCCGTTGATTAATCAACTTGATTAACCCCTTAACTAACTCTAACAACTGTCCCCATTACAACTTATTACTCATGTGGACTCAAAGAAAAAAAATCTTTCATTTCCACGCCAGGGTATTTTCAGAGGGAAAATCCAAAACAATTAAATACCTTCAGTGGAATCAAACGTAAGCAAAATTCAGCAAAATCTGAGTGTACAGAGCTTTGCAGAAAAGTGCCCATTTCCTTTTCTTTCAATAAAGTGACATTTTCTTCACAACATATGACATTTTCTGTGGCTTGGCAATTTGTTCCCTAGTGATGGGCGATCAGGGCCACTACCCAGTCTTGGGGTTCTGACCCCTCCACTCCCGGAGATTCTGCTTTTGTGTTTCCTTGGGGCTGGGTTAGGGCTGGGGCTGGGAAGAGCTTGGAAGAACGGCGTGGTAGGGGTGGGGGGAAGATTTTCACTGTTGTTTTTTCCTGGTGGCTCGGTTGGAAGGGTGGGGGCGGTGGGGGGGGGCGGTGGGGGGCGGAGGCGGTCGGTCCTCTCCGAGGCTACAGCCTGCCTCAGAGGACAGATTGCCCCCCTCTCCCCCCCCCCCCACCCCCGGCCGGCAGCACGCGCCTCTTTTGAGTCCAGATTGGCCGAGACCCGCGCTCAATAGCGGGAGGTTAATTTCCTTCACAAAGGTGAAGGGGGCACGGCTCCGGGGGGCCCCGCGCCCAGACAGGCGGCCCCTTTATTCCGCTGCGCCTTGATTGGAGCCCTTGATTTAGCATCTGATGTCAACCAGCAGACAAAATGCCCGCTCCGAATGAAAATGCATGAGGCCGCGCAAGAAGAGCGGAAACCAACTTCACTAGGGTGCACGCGGCTGGCAGCGCGTTTCGGGCTTTGGCCAACGCCACTTCGAATCGACCCAGCCCTGGGCGACGCGAAGGTTCCCAGTGGCTTGGACCGGACCGTTCCAACGATGCCAGTCCCGGAGCTTCCGGGAACTTAATAACAAAAAAAGTTCAGAAATTCAAGGTTTTTTTTGGAACCCAGACTGCTGTTTCCCCCATCCAACGCTGTGTCTGCAGGCGACTGAAGAAGTGCAGCGCCAACTGTTTCTCAAACTCGAGAGAAACCTTCCTGAGACCCTTGGGCGCGGTGGCTGCGGACATCGCCCTCGGCTGCAGCTAGCGGGCCAGACCCTCCACCCAAACTTGAAACTCCAGGGTCCCGTTTCCGCTTAAATCCTGGGTCCCCGCGGCCCATCAGTCCCAGGCCCGGGCGGGGTTCTGGGCGACTCCTGCTTGGCAGTTATTTTTGATTCCCGATTATTTCCCAATACCAGGAGGAGTTCCAGCGCCTCCCCCAACCCCTCTCCCGCCCCAGCAGCCGCGCTCGGATCTCCCCCGCCCCTGCCCACCGCCGCCCCTACCCCGCCGCCCCTACCCAATCAGCGCGCACAACTTCCCCCTCCGCTCCGGCTCGCGGATTGAACCCTCCTGACATATTTGGGGCCATTCTTCTCCTTTGTTGCTATTTTGCTCGCGACCCGCGGGTAATCCCCGCGCGGGAGGAGGGGGGGCGAGCATTGTCGTGCTGATGGACGGGCCCATTTGGCGGCTCCGAGCCCCCCGGAGGAGAGACACAAAGCCCAGGCACGTGCGCCTCCGCATAGAGGAGCAGCAGACCGTGAAGGGAGGCGGGGCCGGGCGTGTGCCGGGGCCGGGCGGGGCGGCGGCGCCGGGCGGGGCGGCCGAGAGGCGCGCGCTGGGGCCTTGCGCCCTCAGGTACATCTGCCGCACCTACCGGGCGACCCCCGAGTCCCGGGCCCCTTTTGGCCGCCGCGTCGCCCTCCCACCCGACCGGGTGGAGGAGCTGCGGGCGCGCTGATTGGCTCCGGGGGAAGCGGGAGGCGAGAACAATGGCCCCCTCCCCCAGTTAAAAGGGAGCGGCTCCCGGGCCCGGGGACAGGGACGCGCGTGCAGGGCGCAAAGGCGGGCCGAGCTGTCCGCCGGCGCCACGCGAGTCCCGCCGCCGCCGCCGCGCCCGGGCCATGCGCCGGGGACACTGAGGGCCGCCGGGGCCGAGCGCGGAGGTGGGACCGAGCCAGCCCCTCGCCCTCACCCTCGCGCCGCGCCAACATGCCCCGCGGCTTCCTGGTGAAGCGCAGCAAGAAGTCCACGCCGGTATCCTACCGGATCCGCGGCGGCGAGGACGGCGATCGCGCGCTGCTGCTCTTGCCGGGCTGCGGAGGCGCCCGCGCCTCCCCCCCGGCGCCCGGCCCGGGGCCGGGGCCAGGCCCGCTGCAGCCGCCGCCGCCGACCGAGCGCGCCCATGCGGCGCTCGCCGCCGCGCTCTCCTGCACGCCGGGCCCGCCGCCACCCACGCCGGGGCTGCGGGCTGCGCACTTCGGCAACCCCGAGGCCGCGCACCCGGCGCCGCTCTACAGCCCCACGCGGCCCGTGAGCCGCGAGCACGAAAAGCACAAGTACTTCGAGCGCAGCTTCAACCTCGGCTCGCCCGTCTCGGCCGAGTCCTTCCCCACGCCCGCCGCGCTGCTCGTGGGTGGCGGCGGCGGCGGGGCCAACGGCGCCGGAGGTGGTGGCACCTGCAGCGGCGACCCGCTGCTCTTTGCGCCCGCCGAGCTCAAGATGGGCACGGCTTTCTCGGTGGGGGCCGAGGCGGCCCGCGGCCCGGGGCCTGGTCCCCCACTGCCCCCCGCCGCCGCCTTGCGGCCCCCGGGCAAGCGGCCTTCGCCCCCCGCCGCGGCCGCCGCCGCCGCAGAGCCGCCCGCCAAGGTAGCCAAGGCCCCGGGTTCCAAGAAGCCCAAAGCCATCCGCAAGCTGCACTTCGAGGACGAGGTGACCACGTCGCCCGTGCTGGGGCTCAAGATCAAGGAGGGTCCGGTGGAGGCGCCGCGAGGCCGCGCGGGGGGTGCGGCGCGGCCGCTGGGCGAGTTCATCTGCCAGCTCTGCAAAGAGGAGTACGCCGACCCCTTCGCGCTGGCGCAGCACAAGTGCTCGCGGATCGTGCGCGTGGAGTACCGCTGCCCCGAGTGCGCCAAGGTCTTCAGCTGCCCGGCCAACCTGGCCTCGCATCGCCGCTGGCACAAACCGCGGCCTGCGCCCGCCGCCGCCCGCGCGTGCGAGCCCGAAACTCCTGCCCGGGCGGAGGCGAGGGAGGCGACGGGCGGCGGTAGCAGCGACCGCGACACGCCGAGCCCGGGCGGCGTGTCCGAATCGGGCTCCGAGGACGGGCTCTACGAGTGCCACCACTGCGCCAAGAAGTTCCGCCGCCAGGCCTATCTGCGCAAGCACCTGCTGGCGCACCACCAGGCGCTGCAGGCCAAGGGCGCGCCGCCGCCGGCGCCCCCGGCCGAGGACTTACTGGCCTTGTACCCCGGGCCCGACGAGAAGGTGCCCCAGGAGGCGGCCGGCGACGGCGAGGCGGCTGGCGTGCTGGGCCTGAGTGCGTCCGCCGAGTGCCACCTGTGCCCGGTGTGCGGGGAGACGTTCCCCAGCAAGGGCGCCCAGGAGCGCCACCTGCGCCTGCTGCACGCCGCCCAGGTGTTCCCCTGCAAGTACTGCCCGGCCACCTTCTACAGCTCGCCCGGCCTCACGAGGCACATCAACAAGTGCCACCCTTCCGAGAACAGACAGGTGATCCTCCTGCAGGTGCCCGTGCGTCCGGCCTGCTAGAGCGCGCCCTCCACCCCGGCCCCCTGAACCGTGCCTTCGCTTGGAGACCCACGGAGAGAGCGCGCTCCGACCCCGCGCCCGCGCCGGGGGCGCCCACCCCCGGTGAAAGTGTGGTCTCCGCTTCTCTCGGTGTGGCGTGACGGTAACCCCATCCTCTCGTTGTGACTCCTTTTGGACACCCCCCCCCCTTTGCGTTGTGTCCCCTTCTTCCCCCCACCATGGCGCAACAGGAGCCAATCTCTTTTTGTACAAGGGAGAAAAGCTGTACGCGTTTGTCTCGTGGTTGGAAGCCTCCCCTTGGAGGGGAGATGTTTTTCTTGCTAGTATTTCGCTGTGTTCATGGTCTAGAAATGCGGTTTGCTCTCGCCTACCAATCTCTGCTCTCTATGTATGTAGCCTACGGGTTGTTTTGGGTGAATCTTGAGGAATAAATGCCTTTATATTTCACAGGCTGTAAATTGAACTCCCCACATGATTAGCTTTATTATGGCTTGTGAACTGCTGGAGTCTGGCTTTACCTTTTTGTATGTGAACAAATCAAATTGCTTAAAAAAAGAGTTTTCTTTAGTCTAGCCACAAATGCCTTGAACGTTGTCTGTTTGGGATTGTTTTTAGGGGGGAGGGATGGGAATTTTCAGAAGATGCTGTAGAAACTGCCTCAGTGTTTTCACATAAGTCTTTTCAGTTTGATCATCTTTGTTGAGGTAGGACTATATGAGTTCCCTCTAAATGTATATGTTGATTTATGAGTAATTGTTATTTATTCTTTATTTATTTATATTAATTATGAAGATTATGATATTATTTGATTGCATATTTTTTGGTGCGCTTCCCCCCTCCCCCCGCCACTTTTGACATTTCACTGTGCATTTTAGAAGAGAGCCTTTTTCTAAAGGGATCTGTTAAAAGTTTTAACTTTTATACCTATCTGAGCGAATTACAGACAACCTACCATTTTATTCTGCTTGGAGCCCCTCCCCCCTGGGGCCCTCGTACAACCGACAGCTCTTACTTTTAAATGCAATCTCTTTTCTACGTACATTATTTTCTTAATTGTTAGCTATTTATAGAAAGCTTCAATAGAACTGTTTCAACTGTATAACTATTTACTATTCAAATAAAATATTTTCAAAGTCAAAGTAAGGTGGACTTATTTCTGCATCCTGTGGTTTCAACAAGGATTTAAAACAGAGCTTCCAATGATTTCTTCAATGTATGCCTGTTGTTTATTAAGAAAAAAAATCCCACCACCATCACTGGAATCGTGGATTTTTAGAGATGAACCTGAGCTGCTGAATTCTGCCCTTCTGGCAGTTCTGGGGTGTAGGCTCAAAACAGACTGGAGTCAGAGGCTTTTTAGGGGTCCTTAGGAATGTACTGGAAGGTAGAGTTAGATGGGAGGCTGTGTAAATCTTTTTCAGAGACACCTAGATAAATGTCCACAAGACTCTATCCTTTTAACCAAGGGGATATTAGAACACCACCTTAATTTAGCAGATCCTCATTTCCTGACAATTTGAGGCTCAGTGTAATTCCTCAGGTAAAGATGGGTAATTTTTGATCCTTAAGTATCAACCAGGATAAAGTAGGAATGATTTTATGGTTAGATTTCCAAAGTAAGGGACACAGACCAACTCCTGTTTGGGTGTACCATTAGTTAAGCAACTGAGTTTAAGGACTCAGAAATAATTTTCCAATCAGGTAAGCAGTCCATTTTGGGGGGAAAAAACCCTGGAGCACCATCTGTTTGGGGTATTAAATTTAATAATGGTAATTTCAGTGTTTTCCATTATGTGTCACAAAGCCCTTCGAAGAACAACCCTGATGTTCACCAGTGAATATTTGGAGTTGTTTTTCTCCACCTTTGAAACACTCGATCATGGAGCTGTGCTAACCATCACAGTTGTACATTCCCTGTGGCCCACTAAATCTAAGATTTTGCCCAGCAAAGGGATTTTAGAAATCCATACAGTTGAAGCTCCATTTCCAAAAGGTGTAGCTGGCATGATGGTGGGAAGGGCAACACGTGAGAAACTTGGAAGGAAAATGTGGCAAAAGAGATGACTTTCAGATTTTGAGCCTAAAGTTTTTTGTGGGGAAAGGTATACTGACAGTCTCAGCCTTCAGGACCAGCGAGTACTCCTCTCTTTGGAAGGGTCTTAAAACAGACTCAGGAACAATGGAGGAGCAGCCAGCACAGGTGAGTTGCCTCAGGGACAAACTGCCCCTCTTTTTATTATTATTATTTTTTATTATTATTTACCAGTTTGGAAAATACTGGAAGACCAAAGCTCTGTACAGCCCAACATGAAAGCACTGGGACAAAGCTGTGTTAACCTCCTGAAAACTTGGAATGAAACAAAGAAACCTTCAAATTTGTGGCCTGATAATTGCTCCCTTGAAGCAACAATAGGAGATTTTTAAAATGTTCCCTCTGAATTTACACCTCACAATAAAAGACCCAGCACCTTGAGGGTCAGTGTAGGGTCCATGCCAATACAAATTTTCCTTAAAAACCTGGTGGTTGGCCTGCAGGTATGACATCGTGGCATCTGTGTTTGGCTCGCTTTTCTTGTCCATAATCATAAAAGCGTAAACCCTAAGGCCCATCTTCAGAAAAATTTGACTTGGTGGTTTGCAAATGTGCTCCTTCATCCCTTGTGGAAATTCATTTTGACTGACCAAGGAGACCTTTTCTAAAACCGAAACCAAATTTCATGTTCAAATATGCTAGGAAATCGCACAGTGAATTTCATCTCTGTGAGATATTCTGTGAAATCGCATACTGAAGGCAGTACACTGAAGTTGACTAAACAGCGCAGAGAGAAAGAAAACCGTGGTCACTTTGTTTCACAGTAATGCAACGTGAGTTAGTAGAATGTTCCACAGGCAGGAAATCAGATTGCCTGTCTCTTCATTCCTCCCTGGATAATAAGTTCCCAAGGGCTCCTATTATAAAATGCCAAGTGGAAATACACCCACCTTCCTTATAAGTGTGCAAAGGGTCCGGAGGGCATCTTATGTACGGAAGGCTGCTCCACGCCCACCAGTGGGAACCGGCTGCGAAGGAACTCAAGACAGTTTAGCCTGGGGAGGCGGGCGCGGGGCAGGGGGGCGGCCGTTAGGACGCGGGCCGCCGCTGGGGGCGCTGTTCCTTCCCTGTAGCGCCATGGCCTAAAGGTGATGCCCAGGCCCTCTGGCTTCACTCTGGGTACCACTCGCGGAGGCAGCTGCTCCAGGGTCACTTGGAAGCGCGTGGAGCCAGGCCAGAGGCTCCACAGCTGCGACCCTATGACAGCGTCATGGCGCTGAGCAGAACAAGGCTGGAGGCCGGGTGGACTCTGGGCCCTCAGTGGCACCTAGGGGTATAGTGGGGTGCCCTGCAGACACCTGGGGGCACGAGTTGGGTCAGCACCCACAGTCACCGGGCACCTGTGGCCCAGAGCGTCTGCACCCAGAGGCGGCTGGCCCAGGGGTCCTCTATGAACCACCATTGTTTTGCTGCAGGCTTGCCGGGGTAGCCCCCACTCCCAACCGGGCACCCCTCCATCCCCTTGGACTTCATTCCACAGCTGAACACCATGTCTTTGAGACATAGGAAGCAGAAGAATCTTTTGACAGTCTTCTATAACATCCTAGAAATTCCTCACCCACCCAATATCTTGTGGATGTGAAAGGTCGAGAAGTGGCTTGGGCTCCAGGGCATCCAACAGGCCCGTGTCCTCATCTTTAAACTGGAGGGAATGGACTTTGGGAGACCCAGTGAGATACTGGGGAGGACTTCGTGGGCTGAAAGGTGAAGGCCAGTAAGGGTCCTAGGGGGAGTGGGTGAGAGAAAAGCTCCATCCGGGGAGTGTGTCTTGTGACCTTAGGACTAGTTATGAATCCGCTGGCCTGCGGTAGCAGGCTTTGACCCAAACTTGCTGTCTTTCTGCAGAAAGGATGTTTTGTCTTATGGGAAAAATTTTCTGGCAAATCCTAGTGTATGACCCTAGTGTATGGGGCCACTTAGATGGTCACCTACACACAACAGTGTGTGTGTGTGTTTGTGTGTGTGTGCACGCACACCACCCAGGTAGCCTGTTTCAGGCTAGGTTAAGTTACAGTCTTCTAGTGGCTAGGCTAGAGAAAGTTGTGTGTTTGCCTGTTAAAAGCCATGCTGCAGGGTTTAGAGAAGACCAATCAGGAAACCGAGTTGTAGAGAAGACCTGAAAGGTGGCAGAACACTCTAGAGCAAGATCAGCTGAGCAGCACCTCACTAGGATTTGGTTCCGTTTAACTCCCAAGGTGGTACCAGGGCTTGGAGTAAAATATGGTGGTCCAAAGACACTTAGGAGTCTCATCCTAAATTCTGGAAACATCCAAATCATGTTGTGTCAATATAACCTGAAAGGAAGAGCCCAAGGATCTCACTGGGGAGACAGAGGGAGCAGAAAAATGCATCTTCAAATTATAAATATCTCACATAGTGAAGAAACTTGATCAGTTGTGTCCAACTCTTTGCAGCCCCATGGACTGTAGCCCGCCAGGTTCCTCTATCCATGGGATTCTCCAGGCAAGAATACTGGAGTGGGGTGCCATTTCCTATTTCAGGGGATCTTTCTGACCCAGGGATCGAACCCAGGTCTCTTGCATCTCCTGCCTTAGCAGGTGGTTTCTTGACCACTAGTGCCACCTGGGAAGCCCCACTGAAGAAACTTAGTGTGATTTTACGGCCAACCTGCAGCATCAAATGACTCATACCCATAGGGAAAGGCTGGAACACTTCCTGTAACGTGAGTGTTGTAACATGGCGACCGGCTCTGTCAGGCCTGTCAGCATCACAGAGAGCACCTCAGATGTGAGGCCTGGTCACGGGTTCCCAGGAATGTCCCTGCCTGGTGGCCCTAGGAGAAAGAACTAGTCCCAGATACCCAGAGGATAAGGCCGTGCTCTGAAGGCCTGCTCCTAGTCCTGGCGCTTCCTCCCATTTGCTCACACCTTGGTCAACCAAGGCTCCCTGACAAGGCCAGCTACCTTCAGTCCACAGAAGGAAGGGGCCAGAGAAGAGACTACCTACCTGCCCAAGGATTTCCAGGAAGGGGACATCTTTCTCTCGCCAGGAGAAACAGGGAACTCCTGCCTCCTTCTGAGGTTGCTAAGGAAACAACTAATTTCCAACAGATTCATCAGCATCTCCTTGTCTTATACAAACAGCCAGCTACAGGCTTTGGTGTCATCAAGGCAATTTCCCAGTCAAGAGGATTTTGTGAAGACAAACGTGTCCTGTTTCTCTGGTCGGTTAGGAGGAACTGTGGGGGAAATTATGACGAATTAGACTGGGTCTTGGGAGTGACAGAGCCCAGCGGGCGGTATTTTGGACATTCCTGGTAAAGAGGAACTGCTTTCTCAGGGCTGGGTTAGAGGCATGCCTCGGCTTCCATGTCAACCACTCCTAGATAGTTCGGGGGCATCATTAAGGCCTCATACGCTTCTTAGAATCAAGGCACATTTTTGTGTATCTGACTCAAAGTCAGTTACCATATTTTCACTGACCCAAATACACACTCCTTCATCTCTTAAACCCCAGCTGTCATCATTGTCTACCAGGCACTTTTATTGTGGGCTTGTTCTGTTGCATCTGGAGAGTGGAATGTTGAGCGCAGGCAGGCTTCCTCTGGCAGCATATATGGTGAGCAGATGGGCTGTAAGGGTAAACGTGTTCATATTCATCTTGTTTGAAAATTTCTAGACTGTGTGGTCTTCTGGTGGCATTTCCACACAAAGCATCAATACTGATGCTTTTTCTTTAGCTCTTCACAAAAGCCCACACCGCTGGAACAAGCTGGTCTTAGAATATTCTCCATTTTGAAGTGATACATATAGAATGTTTACTGCCAGTCAGAGCACATTCAAGGGCTCGACTATTTATTTATTTGGCTGCCTTGTGTCTTAGTTGCAGAACGCAGGATCCTTTGTTGTGGTATGAGGGCTCCAGAGCATGAGGGCTCCATAGCTGCAGTTTGTGGGCTTAGTTGCTCTTCCGTATGTGCGATCTTAGTTCCCCAACAAGGGATCCAACCCAAGTTCCCTGCATTGCAAGGTGGATCCTTAACCACCAGGGAAGTCCGCAAGGGCATGATCATTGACAGACAGTGTTTCACCTATGCCATGCACACACTGTGCAGCGTCACCAGCATGTATAAAAAGCTCGTCCACACCGTTTGCATTCCTGAGTCACCTGTGCTTCCTTCTCTCCAACCAGAATCCAGGTGTTCTGTCTTCCCTCTACTTGGCTTGAACCAGTTGACTGAGCACTGCTCCAGGAAAACAGTAATGATGGGAACATCAGCCTGAATCCACTCCTCTCCTCCCTCATTCATCAAAGAAGGTCTTTGTATTTAAAGGCAACAGCTGCTCCATTTCTGTTGTCCAGGACTGGAGCCCTGATGCAATGTTCCTTCCCAAACGCCGCCGCCAGGTGACGGCCACCCCTGACGGTGACAGGATGTACAAAGTGAGCCAAGAGGCTCTTGTCTGTGGGATCTGATAGGAGGCAGACGTGTTTAGGCACGGAAGGCTTCATAGGAGGTTCTTTCTACGTGAGAAAAAAAAATTAGGCTAGAATTTCCTCTGAGCACAAAGAACAGAAAAGCGTGGGGGAACTTGGACTTAAACACGTGTCGTTGAAAAGCTTAGTAACACCAATGGATAGAGGTCTTCTTCTACTTCTGTCTGTCCTATTCTATTATGTAAGATGAGTCTTCTAGAATATAGCTACAAAGAGATCATTATTAGAGGATGGGCAGAAACTGATAGGAACAAGGTACGTGAAAATGATGTGATTGAGGACTGCCAGGGATAAAAGGAGATGGACGAATCACCATCTCAGGGTGTCCAAACCTGAATAGAATCATGTCAGAGCAGATCAAATATTTTATACCACAAAGGAACACCCTTTTTTCACTCATCTCTTGAATAGAAGACCTTGATGGATTCTTTGAACAGTATTGTTTCCCTTGATATCTTCTTGAAGGTTTGCACATGAATATCTTGATAACTCACGCGCACATGTTCCATCACTCAGTCATGTCCATGGCTTTTGTGACCCCATGGACTGTAGCCCAGCAGGCTCCTCTGTCCATGGGATTCTCCAGGCAAGAATACTGAGCGGGTTGCCGCTTCTCTGGGGGATCTTCCCAACCCAGGGACTGAACCCATGTCTCTTCTGCCTCCTACACTGGCAGCTGGATTCTTTGCCGCTAGGGCCGCCTGGGAAGCCCCATCCTGATAAATTACCAGATAAATTACAATCTGAAATCATTTTCCTGCAACACTTACATAATTAAGATTTCAGATTTGTATCCAAGAAAACTTTTTGCTTTGTTAACCACAGAGAAAAGCATGAACTTTGTATTTTCAAAATGTGAAAATTGAGGGATTTCCTGGTGGCTCAGAGGTAAAGAATCCACCTGCCAATGCAGGAGACACAAGGTCAAGCTCTGCTCCAGGAAGATCCCACATGCCTCAGAGCAACTAAGCCCATGTGCCACAACTATTGAGCCTGTGCTCCAGGACCCGGGAGCCTCAACTACTGAAGCCCACAAGCCCCAGCACCTGTGCTTTGCCACAAGAGAAGCCGCTGCAATGAGAAGCCCTCCCACTGCAACTAGAGTAGTCCCTGATTGTGGCAATTAGAGGAAAGCCCACATGATGATAAAGCCATCACACCCAAAATTAAATAAATAAATAATTAAACTTATTTTTAAAAAGGAGAAAACATTGAAAAAATGTGATAATTGATATTGAAGGGAACTCAGAAAATACTTTTCTTCACTGCAACAGTGGCTGCCATTTACCAAGTGAAATCACAATCTTTCACTTGAATAGTAAAGAGATTGCTGTTTTCATAGGTAAAATGAAAAGTTTAATATCAACAAGTTTGCATGGTTCAACCCAACCATTTGTGGACTTCTGGTAACTATTAGCTTAATAACTTGATTAAAGAAAATAATTTTAATTCAGCATTGATCAGTTTTAAAATAACGTGAATTCAAAGCAACAAGGACCTTTCTGACAATTGCTGACCTCACTTAATTGTACAAATATTTGAGCATAGGGGCCATGTAGATCAATGTCCAGCAGGAAGAAGTCAGCTCTGTTTAGAAGTTTCCAACCTAAAACGTGACTTGTGGAAAACAGTATGGCAGTTCCTCAGAAAACTAAAAATAAAATTACCATAAGATCCAGCAATCCCACTCCTGGGCATATATTTGGAAAAAAACCCTGTAATTCAAAAAGATACATGCACCCTGATATTCACAGCAGCACTATTCACAACAGCTAGGACATGAAAACAATCTAGATGTCCATCGACAGGCAAATGGATAAAGAAGGTGTGGTGTGTATACAGCAATGCAACGGGATGTTGCTCAGCCATTAGAAAGGGCAAAACAATGCCATTCGCAGCAGCACGGATGGACCTAGATACCATCACACTGCGTGAAATACGTCATAAAGAGAGGGGCAAATCTCACATGACATCACTTACATGTAGAATCTGAAATATGACACAAATAAACCCATGTAGGAAACAGAAACAGACTCACAGACATAGAATCTTGTGCTTGCCAAAAGGGAGGGGCCGGGGGGAAGGATGGAGTGGGAGGCTAGCAGAGGTAGGCTTTTATATACGGAATGCATAAACAAGGATCCTACTGCATAGAGCACGGGGATCTATATTAAACGGGCTTCCCAGGTGGTGCTAGAGGTGAAGAACCCACCTGCCAATGCAGGAGACATAAGAGACACGGGTTCGATCCCTGGGTCAGGAAGATCCCCTACAGTAGAAAATGGCCACCCACTCCAGTATTCTCGCTTGGAAAATCCCAAGGATAGAGGAGTCTGGCAGGCTATAGTCCATTGGGTTGCAAAGAGTTGGACACAGTTGAGGCAACTTAGCACTCATGTACACTATCATAGTAAATATCCTATGATAAAGCACAATGGAAAAGAATATTTTTAAAAAATGTATATATATGTATAACTGACTCACTTTGCTGTACAGCAGAAGCTAACACAACACTGTAAATCAACTATACTTCAATTTTTAAAAAATCAAGAAAAGAAGTTTCCAACATCTTCTTGAAATTTTTTCTAGGTCAGACTTCCAACACAGTGTCATACGTGTATCAGTTACAGCAACGACAGTGGAGAACTTGTGCTTTCCTAGCATATATTTTTCAGAGCCTTGTCACCCAAAGTGTAGGCCACTGACCTGTACCACCTGCATTCCTGGGAGCTGCTTAGAAATGCAGAGTTGCAGGGTCCACTGTAGACCTGTCAGATCAGAACCCACATTTGCACAAGATCCCCAGGAGTTGGGTTAGGGTGAGGCTGTGGGCCTGCTTGTATTTAACATGTGCTGGTGGAATTTGGGGTCTCCATCACACAGAGAATGTTACCAGTTGTTGCCCCTGGCAGGAGGTTTGGCCTGGGAAGACTTGATAGCTTGAAGTTTTAACCAGAGACTACTAATGCTGACTAATGATGGACTGACTTGTTTGGAAAAATGCTACCAGGGAAAATTCATCGAACCCTTATTACTGATATAAACTCACTGATTTCTCACATAACTCTGTGAGGTTGTATTGATGGGAAATGGAAGAGCCTGAAGAGGTGGCATGACCAGGAAGTGGGGACATTTAGCTGAGGGCAAGAAGGTCATTGGTTCATAGAGATTAAACTGTTGGGAGTGGGCAGATGTGTCTGTATGGGAGAATTCAAATGGAGAGTAAAATGCAGAGTCTTGACTGCGTCCCCTTATCGAGGGGACCTTGTCGCGGAGTGTGATGTGACAGCAGAAGGAGATAACACGCTTCTAACTCCAAATCGTGAAAACAACTGATTTGGGTTCTGCCAATTTGACCCCAAAATAACAGCCTGAAAATTCCACCCGGGTGAGCCAGAGAGAGAGGAGCCAAGTATGTCATCATTTCACGTCATCTCCTATCTCGTCCACTGGAGAAAACGACTCCGTTCTACACTGCCCAACCTCCAAACTCCAATAACCGATATTCCTGAGAAACAGGTTAACGCAGCCCTGTAATGAAGGCTCTCACGCTGGCATGATCGCAGCACCAAATCTACAGATTCTGAACCATTTTCGCTTTGCTTTCACGTGCTCCAGGTGCAGATGGTAAGAGGGAGAAACGGACGAGCTCCTTGTGAAAGATGAAGCTTGAAGCAGCACCTCATCAGACAGCACCCAGCGCCGGCACGTCCCCGCCACCTTCTGTCGGTTCTCTGCCTCCACTCTGGCTCTCAAAGCACTTGGCTGTGGAAACCACTTATTGTTTCACACCTGCAGGCGAGTTAACAGGCCAGCCCAGAACCATGGCAACTGGCAAGAGTGTGAGAAGGAGAAATCTCAGAGCCCAGGCCGCTGGGCATCCCTGCTCAGACTCAAGCAAGGGTGATGTCCAGGCTGGGGACAGCGGGGCTCGGGGTGGGGGGCAGTTCCAACCCCAAAACAGACTCAGAGTCCACTCCCACCAGCAGGCCCCTACCTTGATCCTTGTCTCCTGGGGGTGGCCTCGGGGAAGGCCCAGTGCCCTGGTGTGAGCTGCAGTGGGACTTGGCTGGCAGGGTGATTTGGGTGTTGTTTCTGGCTCTTTAAACCCCAAAGTCTGATTGTGCAGCCCCCTGGCACAGTCTGGGGGTTAGCCAAGAGCCCCGAGAAAATAATTTATTTCCTTCAGCTGGCCAGGGTGCGTCCGGCCATCTGCAGCCAAGTGCCACCCACACTGCTGTGGAGATTGAGTTATTCAGGTCAAGTGCTGGGAAGAACTCACTCATGATCATTGTTATTTGAAGTCCTTTGATCATCAGCTCCATCCACTGGATGGGAGAGAATATTGGTTTAAACTTTTATTTGCTTTTCATACCCGGTGGTATAGGTTTTAAAGCTATTTCTTCAAACTCTTTGATGCACTTTCCACTGAGAGGTGGCCTCTGGGCCCCTCCCTTGAAACCTCTGTGACTGCTTCTTGGAATCAAGTGAGTGGGGGTGACTCTGCATGACTTCTGAGACAAGAAGGGGGAAAGGCCAGCAGTTTCTCCCCAGGGCTCACTTGGGACTCGCAGATGCCATGCTGTGGGGAAGCCCAAGCTGCACACAGAGGCCACATATTGGTGCTCGGCTGACGGCCTGAGACGAGATCCCAGCCAACAGCCAGGATCAACCCCAGATGCACAGGGAGGAGGTAACCCCTGACTCTGGCCCCTCCACCAACTCGGAATACTTGCACGAGAGACCCCAGCTGGACCCCATCACCCCAGAACCATGAGAGAGTAATAAAGTGGTGGTTGTTTTAAGTCACTAAGTTTTGGGGGGATTTGTTGTCTAGTAGCAGATAACTGAAACTCTAGTCCTTCGGCCACCTGACGCGAAGAACTGACTCATTGGAAAAGACCCTGATGCTAGGAAAGATTGAAGGCAGGAGGAGAAGGGGACAACAGAGGGTGAGATGGTTGGATGGGATCATCGACTCAGTGGACATGAGTTTGAGTAGACTCCAGGAGTTGCTGATGGACAGGGAGGCCTGGTGTGCTGCAGTCCGTGGGGTTGCAAAGAGTCGGACACGACTGAGCAACTGAACTGAGCAGATATACACCTTTCGTTTTTAGAGCATCGTCTGGTTTCTAGATGCTTGAATGTGATTTTTTTCTATTTGGTCTCCACATCAACTTTGTGTGGAAGGTATTCAGATTCATTAATCTGGACATGAGGGAAATGCCTATGAATGTTGAATGCCTTGCCCAACATCACAAGGCTCGTTGCCTGAGATGTAGAGAGACCAGAACCTGAGGGATGTCTGGCTCCCTGACCCAGTGCTCTTCCCATGAAGTGATGTGGTCAGGGCCCAGAGGAACAGGGTTTATCATTATCTCACCTCCTGAACTATTTAAAACACCATCAGGATGTGTCCTGTGTACATGCCTTCTGTACCTTAGCATCTTCCAAATACTGGGTCCGTGTCCCAGCAACTACAACTGTGGAACAACAAACCACCAAAAGCCTAGTGGCTTAGAACAATAGTCCTTCATTATATTCCATTGTTTTGGTGGGTGAGGAATTCAGAAGTGGCCCGACTGGGTGGTTCTGGCTTAGGATCACTCATGAAGTTAACGTTAGATGTCACCTGGGGCTGTAGTCAAGTGAGGGACTGATGGACTGGAGAGTTCATTTCCAGAATGGCTCCATCCCACAGCTGTCGATCTCCCCAGCACTGCCATAGTGTCCCCACTATGCCTTTCTCCAGAGTAAGCCATCCAAGGGGCCAAGGTGGAAGCAGCAGTATTTTATGACTTATCTTGGAGACTCACACCGTCACTTGTGCTGTGTTTTCTTGGTCCCCCTGGTCCTCTCTGAGTCAGTGCAGGAGGCACTCTGGGTGTGAGCCCCAGAGTGATGGGCCCCTGGGGCCATCTTCGAGGGTAGCCACCACGGTCAGTACTGTTGCCCTAATTCACAGGAGAGGCCAACAACTCAGAGAGGTTGGGAGTTGAGGGCTGGAGGCTGAGCAGGGAGCCTGCAGACTGAAGGCAGTGCTGTCTGACTCCCTCTCCACCTACAATAAAAGGTGGTTCATAGTGTATTTTGATGCATATATTAGGATTTTCAGAAACACCTTCAAAGTTAGGAAGTTCCTTGGAGCACCATCATGGAAGGAAATATTGGGTGCGTAAGCCAAGTGGAGGCCTTTACTTTCTTCAGTTGATAAAGGCCTCACTTTATTGGGGCTGAAATTCTGCCTTTTACCTGGGTGCCTGCCTTTGAAACCATGTGTCCTTTCTAAAAATTTTTATTGAGGTATAATGGATTAACAATGGCGTGTTAGTTTCAGGTATACATTATATCTCAATAAATACATAAATAAGCTACAAGGATGTATTCTACAAAATGGGGAACATAGCCAATATTTTACAATAACCATATGTGGAATATATAATCTTTAAAAATTGTAAATCACTATACTGTACACCTGTAACTTATATAATGCTACATAGTAGCTATGTGCTATGCTTAGGCGCTCAGTCCTGTCTGACTCTTTGTAGCCCACCAGGCTTCTCTGTTCATGGGGATTCTCTAGGCAAGAATACTGGATTGGACATAGCAACTATAGTTCAGTTTTTTAAAAAAAGACAAAGAAAAAAACACCAAGGCTTCCTTTTCTTAAGTAGGTGGGTAATATAGAAAGACATTGGTCTTAGTTTTTTGTTTTTTGTTTTTATAGACCCCCCAAAGCTGATGTTATAGATTTCTAATAGTCTATTAGGGTTAAAATTACATCTACTTTCTTTAATTTTTGGCATACTTTACATTTTTTACTTGAAAAAATAGTGAACCTTAAGAGTTATGAAAAGGTGTGTTTCACTGTAAACTTAATTACATGAAAATTGAGAAGAGAAATATGAAGACCGTTAACAGAGGAGATAAACACACAGTACACAAATACAGGTCTATAGTTAGTAAAGAAACATGAGGAAAGATTGAGCTCCACTAAAAATGGATAGGAAGCTAAAGGTAACACACTTTTATAAAATTCACGAAGAAATTACATCTATACTCTGCCTTGTTAACTTCACATTTGGGAATTTATCTTACAGATATAAAAGCAGAAGCTATATGTCAATCTGTAAGATGAGATGGTGTTGACCACTGGTGCGTTTATTATAAGAAACATTGGAGACCACCTGTGCATTCAGATGGTTGAATAAATAAAGTGTGGCTACATGAAGGAATAATATGCACCCATTAGAAGGATTAATTAAGGGAGGGGTGCCCATGACATGTTTCAAAACTTAGAGAGGAAGTTACTGAATGATGTGTGTTGTTGGATGCTATTTCTATAAAAAAGGAAAGCTCGTGTCTTTGTATGAGTTTGCATTAATCTGCAGAGAATCTGTTTATTGATCAGGGGTGTGACATGGAGGGGCAGATAATTAGTTTTAGAAGGGAAAAAGTACAGAACACACTGTGTAAAGTACAAATCTATACTTTGGCTATTTCATTAAAATCTCAATGCTGATCAGTAATCAATCTTCCTTAAGAGAGGCCACTGTTTTGTTTTGTTTTGTTTTGTTTGGCCTTACCACTCAACATGTGGAATCTTAGTTCCCCGATCAGGGGTCGAACTCATGCCCCCTGCAGTGGAAATGTGGAGTCTTCACCACTGGACCCCCAGGGAAGTCCTAAGAGGCCACTGTTTTGCATTTTCTTCCTGGCACCTGCCGGCCCCTTCAAGTGGACAGTGCCAGGCCTTCCTTTTCCCTGTACCGAAAATGAGGATGCTGAGATTTCCCTGCAGGAAGGTGATGCTGGTAGCTGTTTTCAGTGTCCCATATCAGCCATCGACATGGAGGACAAGACAAGGTGATACTTTTTAAAGTGAGAGGGAGGCGATATCATTCACATGCCATCCTCGCTGGTTCCAAGTGTGGGGGGCGGGATGGGGTGGGGAAGAGCTTTGTTGTGGGTACACTGTGCCCTCTTGGAGGGAGGGAGGCATCCAGCCCTTTGCCTGCACTTAGCCTGGCGGCCTTTTCTGAAGAATATTGATCAGAAGTGCTAACCTCTGCCATTGTAACAGCAGAATGCAGTCCCCGAGTATTTACGGAAAAAAGCTTTTCTTTGCCAGACTATTTTCTGAAGTCAGAAAGATCCTTTCAGAAGCTCTAATAGCAAGCCCCTGCCCACTTCACGCCCGCCTGAGAGCCACACTCCAATTTTCAGGCCCCCAGGACCCCGTGTTGATCTGGAAGCTGGTGAGCATGACCTATTTATAGAAAAGATGCTCTGTCTAACCTGACAAGCATCTTGCTGGAGGGTGAGGTGGGATATGTAAGTGGAAGACTGAAATTATACCGAGACACACAGGGAACCGTATTCTTGTCCCCGACAGAATTTACTCATTTATTCTTCATTTCCTAAGTCAGTGTTTTAGGCAGAATTTGGGGGACTTCCCTAGTGGTCCAGTGGCTAAGAGTCTGTGCTTGTTTGATCCCTGGTCAAGTAACTAAGATCCTGCAGCCTCCACAGCATAGCTAAGAATAAATACAAATTTAAAAATGTTTAAAGAGAATTTTGATCACATAATGTCATCTGATATTGTGATAGCAATATGTTTGCTTGAATGAAACTAGTCAGTGTTTTCCATGTCTGACATGGTCCAGAAGGGAGGCTACTAAGAATTCTTAATTTTTTTTTTTTTTTTTGGCTGTGGTGCATGACTTGTGGGATCTTAGTTCTCCAACCATGGATCAAATCCATACTCCTTGGCAGTGAAAGTGCGAAGTCCTAACCACTGAGAATTCCTAATTTCTCCTTTGTTCTATAAGGAGCAAAATTCTTGTGCGGGGGGTGGGGGTGGTGGTGGTGGTTGAAAAAACAGATGATGGGGTCCCACCACACCTATTGGTAAGAATCTAGGTGGTGGGGGATTGGGTAGGACTCAGAATTACGAAGGCTCCCTAACAAATAAAATCACCCAGCTCCCTTTTATGAGGAACCAAGCATTAAAGGTGAAACATACCTTCAAAGTGAGCTCCTGCTAACAGTCAAAAGCTAAAAAAAAAAAAAAAGCCAAAAGGATTCAGGCTCTACTTGGCTCCCAGGATGGCAGCTCCCCATGGAGGTCAATAAATGTCTTGGAAGTAACAGGGACTCGGCAAATATTTGCAGATGGACGAATGGATGCTTTCTGCAAAGCTTGATTGTCTAATGTCCTGGAAGTTCCCTGCTGTCCAGGGTATGGAAGTAGCCCAGGATGCTGGTAGGGGCCACCTGGCCAGGTTGTCTGAATGTGATGTTTGATGGCTGGAGTCCTGAGGTGAGGCCACAAGTGGGCTTCAGGTGCACCAAAGGGGGTATTATTACACCCTGTCTATCACTTCTTCACAAGACAAAGCCTCCAACCTGGACCCTTGCTCATCAGGGTCAGGGGCTCCAGAAGAGTGACTGGTAACAAGGGCTGCTCTGGGGAGATGGGGTCCAAAGCCAGGGCTCACTGTGGGCCTTGATGCAGAAGAGAGGAGCAGGGGGGCATTGAGACATAGGAGTGTGATGATGTTTAATCTTGGCTTCCAGGTTATGAACCAAGAGGTCGTTTTTTTTACACATCAGCAAACCTCCCCGTACCCATCCTGGCTACTATTTTGGATACTTATTAAGGCTTTGGTTAAAAAAAAAATGCTTTTGAACAACTTCATCTGATAAAAATGTGAACCATCTTCTGTTAGATGCCAGGATAAACTTTATTTTCCTTCCAACTATAATGAAAACACGAGGAACATATGGCACGTGAGTGCTGTGTTTCTACTTTATTGAGTCGTCACAGTAAATCAGAATTAAGGAGGGAGGGCAAACTGGGGAGTCAGGTAATGGCCATTGGTGAGCCGTGTGCTCCTTGGGGGTGCGGCGCCCCTCACCGAGGGGCACTGTGCCAGCCAAGTGGCTTACAGAAACGGTCTACACCGACGTAGGCACGAACCAGGTATGGAGCATCAGGAACATTAAATAATGTGAGACAGCAAAAGAGAAATCAAGTGACACCTTATAACTTAATTTACCATATTTATCAAATTCTATCATTTACATGGACTAAATATTGTAGACCTGGAAAACCCAACAAAACATTCACTTAACGTGTATGTCATACTAGGTACTGAGTGCAACGAAGACATGGTTGTTTCCTGTGGAATTTCCCACCGGGTGTGGACATGCCCCTTCAGTTGCTATGAGGGTAACACAGTTACATCTAAGACGTCACAGTCATCGTAAAAGCACCCGTCCTGCCTGCAGATACAACAGTAGATGAAGTGTGGGTGGTCACTCCCAAGGAGGGTCAGGAACATGTGACCTGCGTTGTCTAAGGATCCGAAGGAGCTCATGGTAAGGATGAGGGTCCCACCAGCCAGCCTCTCTCAGAGTCAAGGCTGAAGCCCCCTTTCTTCCCTGAGGCAACTGGGAAGACCTTTCCTTAACCGCAGGAAGACACCGTGACAGTCCCTTCTTCTTCACTGCTGTCTAATTAAGGTTTTACTACTTAAAATGTCATCATTTTGTGGAATTACTATTTTTTTTTAAGTATAAACACCTACTTAGTGAGACTAGAGATGACCATCTTTGCTTCAGGTGGAAATCAATGTGCAGAGAGGTGGGAGGAAGACCTGGGCCTGCCTGGAAGCCCGAGAGTCTTCTCCATTTGGGGCCAGCAAGGGCCACTTGTGTTTACAGATGGCTGACTTACTAATGTCATGAGTCAGCACGGTGACTCAGGTGGGTGCCCACCGGATAAGTGACCCTTGGAAATTTTGCTGAAAGGCATTTATTACAGAAGTTCAATATTTGCTTTTCTAAGTGAAAAAAAGAGAGAAAAAAAACTTGATCATTTCAATTTTCCACCCCAAATAACAAAAGCGATTCAAGTGCACGTGATTGCAAGCAAAAAACCTTGTCACTAGAGTCCCTGTGTTTCTAAACCAAAGCTGTTACTGAGAAGAGCCGTCACACTGCTACCTGTCCTCTGGGGTCGTAGGGTGGTCAGAATCTTTTGGGATTATAGGAAAGTCTATGTATTTGCTACCTACAACCACCTTTCCCACTCTGGGTCAGGAGGGCTGGAATTATGGGGCAGGAGTCTGTGTGTATGTGGGGGGCTTCAATATGAGTCCTGAAACCAAGTCTAAGAATTCTGATACATGGGTGTCTAGGGCCTGAAGGTGACATGTTCTCCCAGAAGCTAGAGCTTACGTGGGACTCAGGAGCATGTGATGTCTCTCCTGTAGGATTGAGGAACCACTGGGCCAATCCACGCTGAGCAGAAACCCGAAGTCACTCAAAGCTGGGGTCGGGGGGCGGTGGGGGGAGTGCCCGGGAGGACAAGAGTTGTGCCATTTGCTGACACAACAGAGAAGGCAGTCACTTCCGGTCACCCTTGACATTGCCACCAAGCCCGAGATCAGTGGACAAACCGTTGACAGACCAGCTGGGAGAGCTGCTTCTGCTGGAACGAACTGGGTGCTTTCTGGTCCCAGTAGTGCTCGAACCGCCCCTGCCGTGGGCCTGGCCTCAAGTCCTACCCGCCATTCTCTGTAAAGCAGAGAAACAAGCTCCCTGGAGAATCAGAAGTCCCCCTCCTTCTGACAGGAAAGCCCTTCTGAATCCTGTCTCACCGTCTCCAGGGTCTGCCTGCTCCCCCTGCCATTGTTAGGCACCAGCCCACTGGGCGGTGGGTGGTCAGGGAAGATGGTGGCTCTGCTGGGCAAGGGGCTCGGAGGGCCCAGCTGGAAGGTGGGCAAGGGGTAGGCTGGGGGCACCCGTGGGTGGGTGCAGGAGTGGAGAGGCGACAGCAGGCTGGGCGGGAAGCACCTGCATGGAGAACTTTCTGGGCCCTTAGCTGGTGGCTCCCCTGTTCCAGGCTCAGGGCTCACTCTGGAGACGGTCCAAGGGCCTCGGTGACTAGCAGAGGGCCAGCCCCCAACAATGCAACCCCAGTAAGGGCACCTGGCAAGCACAAATGGAAAGTGAGTCTGTCCTTCTTCCCTTTCTGGAAAAAAAAAAAAAAGACACAACAGGCCCCTCTTGGGCAGCCAAATGGGTACAAAGTAGGGATCATACCCTCCGCTAAAGTTCAGTCCCCCTAAAGCTCTGTGTGTCGGGCAAAGTGTGGGAGGCCCCTCCCAGCAGGGTGGGAGGCAGGGGGGCCCTACCACAGGGTAAGGACTGGAAGGGAGCTTTTGCAGGGACAGGACTCTGTGTTTCTAGAATCACCCGAGCGCCCCGAGACAGAAGCTTCACCATCACCACGTAGAGGGCCTCTAGCAGGGACAGGGTCAGGGTCAGAGTCAGGAATGCTCTCCCTGGTTAGCAGGCATTGGGGACCAGGTGGAAAACACAGCAACGGAAGCACAACTTCTCCCGGGCTCGAGGCCCTGGGGAAAGCCAATTTCCATGATGATGAAATTTGGGGCTAGCCGTGAATCCTAACAGAAGGAGAAGCAAAACCAATGCAGGAAGCCCTCCTCCAAGAGCGGGACAGGGTAACATCGGACAGTTTACAAAGCAAAGGAGACCCTGAGGGACAGAGCCAGCTGCGCCCCCTCCCGGGGAGCCCGGAGCCTCCTCTTGTTCCCTCTGCTGGGGCAGCCCCACCAGCCGGTGCGTCTCTGGTTGTCGGCGACTTTTCTTCTTTCACAGCCCAAGGTTCCTGAGATGCTACCGCCTAGTATGAGAGTCTGATCCGCAGCATTTTGGTGGGATTCCTCCTCAAGTTCAGAAGCCCGTGCAGGGAGACTCGCCGAGGACACTGGCAGAGCAGCAAGGTTCCCGAAGTCTGGGTTTGGGGGTTTGGGTGGAGAAGTGGGGGAGCCTCCTCCGTTTCCTCCTCCCCAAGAGGCACCATAGAGGGGAGTTCAGCCTGGTAGCCAGGGCCCTGGAAGGAAGCAGAAGGAGGCCCTTGTGGGCACAGGGTGGAGGGGGAGGGTGTGGCACATCCCCAGGAAGCGGGCTGGACCCCAGCCTGGTGCCACACGTGTGCAGGGACGTTTGCTGGATGAACCCACAGACCTCCCAGCCTTTGCTCTAGACCTTCCTGCAGCGCAAAAGGAGCTGTGAATCTTTTTGAAATTTATTGGGCCTTACATCCAATCCTCAAGTAAAGGAAGAGAAAAGGCACCATTAACACTGTGGGTGTGGGGCAAGGGCGACGGAGCAAACTGCCCCAGAATCAGTGAAAGAACAAGAAAAAAAGTCAGGGGCAGCTTGTGGCTCCGTCGTGTTATTATTTACATGGATTTACATGTTGATACTTTACACCAGGCTTACAGCTCGATTATTCCCCAAGGGGTCTGAGACGGGAGGTCAGGACTAATTGAACAAGTCCAGAAGTGCCTACAGCTGTTGGGTCCCAGAGAGAAAAAGGAACGAAGCTGAAGCCTGCGCACGCCCCATCCCCAGGGCTGCTCCAGGAACCGAGGCGCCCGCTGCTGCAACACACGGCCGTTGTTGCTGAGGTGGGTCCCCCCGGGCCCTGCTTCGAGGGAGGACCATTTCATCACCCTCCTAATAACCTATTTTTAAACCCCGCTGGGCTTTGCCCCAGCTTCCTCAAAAGCAGGCTCTCTAGCCTTCTCCCGACATGCTTCACTTCCGGGCTTTGGCCTGACATTTCTCTCATTACTGGCCTTTGAAATTAATTTACATAAGTGGCCTTACTCACAGTCAGCATCTCCTTTCATTTTCGGACCTGACCTTCTTGTTTCTAGGGTCTGCCTCTGGAATCAATACCTGTGAACACGCTTGGACCCGAGGAGACTGCCTACCCCAGGCTTGTTCCCCAAATGGCCTCCTTAAGATGTCCCAAGCCTGGCCTCTTCTGTCACCTCCTTCCAGTCCCAGGAAGGTCAGGCAGAGAGAGGAGTTGTGAGTCTCTCTTCTGCTGTTTTTGTCTTTGGAAACAGGCTGATTTTTGGTAAAAGCAGCATAGCTATGCTGTCATCCAAAGTGGAGATGGCGCTGGTTACAGACATCACCCCAGGCCCCTGGAGGACGTCGGCGTGTGGTCCATCAGGGAGGGCAGCAGGGAGAACACCCCTCACTCAATCCCAGATACAATTCCAGCTTGAACACCTTCACTTCAAATTGTATAAAATTTCACATCATTAACTAGGAACCAGGGCTTCCCTCATAGCCCAGTTGGTAAAGAATCTGCCTGCAATGCAGGAGACCCAGGTTCGATCCCTGGGTTGGGAAGATCCCCCTGGAGAAGAAAATGGCAACCCATTCCAGTATTCTTGCCTGGAGAATCCTCATGGACAGAGAAGCCTGGCAGGTTATAGTCCATGGGGTCACGGCAGTTGGACACAACTTAGTGACTAAACCACCATCAACTAGGAACCAACCCCACCCGCTCTGAATTCAGATCTACTGGGAGAGGGAAGCAAGGGGGAAAAAAAGCAAGTAAATGCAAGGGATAAAGTGATGTTCAAAGATGTGATATCAGGTGTGAGTATTGCTGGATCAGAAGGGAAATATTTACTCCCCCACCCCAGCCAGGAAGGCCCGGGGGGCTGGCCCTCGCAGTCCTGCACTGCAGCATGGCAGGTGGGCAGGGCAATGCCAACTTGGACCAGCATGAAGCTCTCACTACAAAGTGGCCTTCGGGCATCTCAGGGCAGTGACCCCACCACTGGTGCCCCAGGAAGGTCATGCCGGACCAGGAGACCGCACCACACGTCCCCTGCATCCCTCCGGTCCCCACCTTGCCCTTGGCATGTCCCTGGCCTGTGCTGGCTCCCACCATGCCCAATGCACCCCATGACTGATGAGGAGGTGGCCACCACAGACGGAGCAGGCTGGCCACAAAGGGGGGTGATCCCTTTCCTGGCTGCTGACAGCCGCTGCCTCTGCCCGGCCTTTCCTCGTGCTAGAAGACAGTGTCCAAAGGACCCTGGAGCCCCACTTGGCCACCTTAGGAGATACGGGGTCCCAGGAAAAAAAGCTTTTGTGTGAATCCCCATGACTAGGGAGGAGTATATACTGTTCTGCCTGGCTGACATGGGCTTTGTGGCTCGTGGCACCTTGGGGGCTGGCACCAGTGAGCCCAGGTTGGGACAATTCTGTGGCTGGAGGGCCAAGAAAAAGCAGCTGGGTTGGAGGGTCAGCTCCCTGTGCAGTGGGCCTGCCAGGGGGAGGAGGGCAGTGCTTGGGATAAACTCAAAAATCCAGACCCTCACCTCCCTGTTCACATCGACCCAGAAGGGAGGGTGTCTGTGCCCAGGTTCCCTTGGGGGATGTGGTTGATAAATGACAGCTCGCTCTCTGACCCACCCATCCATATCGTCATGACCCTCAGGTTCATGGTCACCCTCAGCATCGGGTCTCCGACCCGTGACTCCACGAGGAGGTACAGCCTGGGCCATCCCAAGAGGCTCTGCTGCGAGGTGCCCGCTGTCCATCAGGGTACTGGGCAGGGCCCAGACCCCAGACCCAGGCCAAAAGAGGAGGCCCGTGGAGGTCACACCTGCCATGGCCAGCCTGCCCTCTGGGTCCTAAACCACAGTGATGCCAGGGTTCCCTGCCCTCTGTGCCCCGCAGCTTTTGTCTGCTCTTCCTCTCCCAGCTGTTCCATTCAGCAGCCCCAGGACGACCTGCCCTCCCCAGCCCAGGCCCCCAAGGCCCCATTAAGGCCAGCGGTCAAAGGCCAGCCCGCACGTGCTGCATCTTATCGGCTCATCTCAAGACCCCCGTTCCTCCAGGCTTGGCAACAAAAAAAAAGGGGCGGCCCCGGGCCTACTGGCTCCCTGAGGCCCCCTGCACACAAAAGGGCGGGCGACAAAGACATTTTCTGGGATGGCAGGTGTTGGTGTCGGATTCCACCCGGAGCATGGGAGGCCGGAGAAAGGCTGGGGTGGGTTTCCTGGGCAGGCGGGCAGTGCAGACACGCAGGACAGAGCCCCTCAGGGCTGAGGGGGAGGCGGCAGGAACCCCTAGCCCCGGAGGGAGGTGAGTCAGTGAGTGAACTCTTCCCCACTCCCCCAAGAGCAGGGTGCTGGGCAACTCCACTGACGTGTCAGTTCAAACACTTGTTCTTTGAACTTACCTTGTTCAAACACTGCAGCGAGATCTTCACGTATTTTAATCTGAAGGGAAAGAACATAAAATGGAGTGAATACAGGCCCCGCACACGCACAGCCCAACTCGATAATGAACACGGTGCTAAAAATACATCTGTTCCTGGGCTGTCTGAGTGTTCCTGCAGCTTCCGAGATCATTACCAACTGAAAATTCACCTGAAATTCCACTTGGCAGGACAAAATTCTGGCTGCCATCACCGGTACAGGTGTGAAACGAAGGCGACGTTAGCTTTCCCAGGATGTGTGACAGTTTCTGTGGGAGCCCTGTAGACACCTTCTGACCCAGCGCGTGCGGGACGGCCTTTGACTGCTGGCCTTAACGGGGCCTTGGGGGGTCTCGATGTCCTGTTCCTGCTGCACGAGGGTCCCTCATGTTTTGTCTTAGGTATAGTTAAAGCTAAGAATTTTCAAGACACGCATTTGGAATTCTCTGGAGGCCCTGAAAAAATAACTAATGCCCACTAACTGTATAAGTTCACACGTCTCTAAGTTTCATTTTACAGGGTTTTGAGGGGAACACAGTGTGTTAATGCGGTACAGGCGTCACCTTCCATGTCACATTCGCCAGGGAGGAAGAGTGAGGTGTACTGTGCAGAGGGCAGCTTCAAAGGGGACCCTTCAGAGCCAAAACTGGACTCTCACTCGCAGAGCAGCAGGACCCCAGTAGTCCTGTCGGACCCCAGAGAGGCTCTGAGCTCCCCCGCGTGGATGGTTTTTCTCAACCACTCACTCCTCCACGGCCATCTTATTTCCCACGTGGTTTGCCTTAGCAAATGCAACGGCCTCTTTCTGAGTCAGGCGACAGCTCCTCACCCCGACCCCCGCAACACTCCTAGTTCAGTGTCACGAGACCACCATCACTTTGCCAACAAAGGTCTGTCTAGTCTGAGCTATGGTTTTTCCATAGCTCAGATGTAAGAGATGTGTGCAGATGTGAGAGTTGGACCATAAAGAAGGCCAAGTGCCGAAGAATTGATGCTTTCAAATTGTGGTGCTGCAGAAGACTCTTGAGAGTCCCTTGGACAGCAAGGAGCTCAAACCAGTCAATTCTAAAAAATCAACCCTGAAGATTCACTGGAAGGACTGATGCTGAAGATGAAGCTCCAATACTTTGGCCACCTGATGCAAAGAGCCGACTCATTGGAAAAGACCCTGATGCTGGGAAAGATTGAGGACAGGAGAAGGGGGTGACAGAGGATGAGATGGTTGGATGATATCACTGACTCAATGGACATGAATTTGAGCAGTCTCTGGGAGATGGTTAAAGACAGGGAAGCCTGGCATGCTGCAGTCCATGGGGTTGCAAAGACTTGGATACGACTGAGCAATTGAAAAACAAGCAACCCACCATCAAATCTGGACAAAGGACTTTTCTATCAGTGACACGGACTCATGTCTGCCTGACCACTGTGGTGAACCTGGATAGTCTGCTGGCCTCGCCTGCAAGGCTGGGGCAGTGACCTCAGCCAAGTTCTAAGACGGATGCCGCTGGAGGAGGGACCAGTGACAGATCTCAGGTGGGGCTTTCTGGAAGGAATGTGGGTTTCTCTGAAGCCTTATTTTCCAATCTCTCAATGAAACTTCACTCCCCTATACCCGCTAAAGTTGCGCGGGGTTGGGAACTTCAGGATAGAGAACAATCGTGACGATGCACTAGACTTGTCTGTCTTCCTTGATTTCCAGACACTGAACCGCTGTCTTTACGTGGAAAGTGAGCTCTAGCGGCACAGGGAGTTCTCGGGCAGTGTTGACTCTTGGTGCTGGACTGTTCCGCTTTCTGTGTGGGACCTCTAAACACTGCAACGATCTAGACTGCCCCTTTTCCTTGCAATGCACTGCGAGCTCCCGGAAGGTGGCGGTTGCGGAACATCTCCGTGAGTCTTCCTCCAGCCGAGGGGCTCAGCTTCCGCGCTGTCGATCCTCTCCACTGTGAGCAAAGGGTCTCCCCATGAAGGGGCTCCATGGCCCCCTCCCCTGCAGCCCCTAGGCGCTGGCAATGCTGGGCGTACAGGCACCCGATTGGTGGGACTGAGCAAACAGATGGTGTGGCTGACAATGGAGGGCTTGTTTGTAATTGCTGATGAGGACGGACGGCCCTTCTCCCGGTGCGTCCTCACAGGCAGCCGGGTGTGCTGTGCTGGACCAGACAGAAAATCTCAGGGACTGCCAATCCACTGGCGAGTTAAGGAGATGCAGAGACAGCGGCAGTTGGGGGCTGCCATAATTATTCCATGGGGCTCAAGTGTCACTCGCCCTGACACACAGACAGTGCTCCTGGAGGGCGGGGACCCCCTGCATGGAGCAGAGCAGTAGGCTGTCAGCTTCCTGACGCCTCCCCAGGGTGGGTCAGCATGAGATACCGACTAACCTGGGCAGTATTGGACGCACCAGGAGACCACGGTGCTCGGAGCTGTGTGATGCCCAGGGACACGGGAGACATGAAGTCTAACCATGTCATTATCTCATTGGCTGGGCACCTGGTGTGTCCCAGGACATGTTCTAGGCTCCGGGTGACAGATGAAACCCCTGCCTTTGGAGGTTTTTGGGGGAGGAGTTAATGGCGTGCTGTTGGGGGACAAAGATGTCTTATTCTCTATTTGTACAAAGCCCAGATGTCAGCATGGAAAATATACAGGTAGACCATGTATCTGTGGTGTTTTGGGGGAAAGGACAAATTAGGAAATAAAAACGCGGGGCAAGAAGGATAAAAGGTCGAGAAGCACTGATTGTATGGTTAATATGCATGTTAAGTCCGGAGTCTCCTTACAGGTGAATGGTGTTGTCAGTGGGGAGTTGGCCCCACTCACGACTGAGAGCAGCTGAGAGAGACCCCCTGGGGAGAACTGGAGGGTATGGCATGACCTAAGGGGCACGGGGGTAACTCGGGACACCAATGGGCCACGTGCGGCCACTCAGCGGCTCAGACACCCCCAAGGTGGCTTTTAGAGAAGGACATCCTACTTCTCAGGTCTCCTATGACTCCTCTGACACCTGGATAATATCCACCAGGACTTCCAGGGACGAGGAGATCACCAACTTGGTTGGCGCCTCGTGGAGGCTTTTCAAGAGCCGGTGGGCCTTTTCATGGCCTGTTTTCTCTGGCTGCGCTCACTGGCAGAGCAGAAGAGCAAAGATTTGCACCAAGCGTCTTATCTCTGAGGCAAGGCTGCTGTCCAGGACTGCCCCCTGGGACATGCGCTGAGAAGGGTCAGACAAGAAAAGTGGCTGCTCTCCCTGGGTCCTAGTTACTGGGCAGTCAGTGTGGGAGACGATTAGCTGGTTCAGGATAATTAGGGAAGGGAATGGTTCTGGGAGCTGGCATGCTGAGGGACAGAAAGCAGTGGGCTGGCGTTCTGGCTTCGGGTGAGAGCTAAATATCCTTGAGGCAGGAAGGTGGGCTGAGCGGGAGATCAGAGGGCTGTTTGGGCTATTCAGACCCCTTGGAATGGCTCTGAGGATGTGAACAGGTGCAGCAGTGGACGGGGTGAGCCTACACTCTCAACACTGGCAACCCCAGACCAGTGGGCACTAGCCAGCCTAATTACCATCTCCAAATGGCCCGAGGAAGGTGTCCAGAATTTCCCATCCGGCCGCAGGGGCTGGGTCCTGGCCCCAGCCCTGGCTCTGGCTCTGGACTGGGCTTCTGCTTTGCAGTCGTTGGTCTAGCCCATCAGCTTCGGTTCCGAAGCACGAAACTAGGACAGCTGCAGTGAAAGACGGGCGGGCAGAGAGAGGGCATGCCCGGTGAGTCCGCCCACCTGTGCAGGGACTCGGCCAGCAGGTGGAACATTTTCGAAAACACTTGTCCGGCATTTTTCTCTTTCCCTTGCATGACTATAATGTATTCTTACGCATCTATGGCTGAATTTAGCTAAATTGAACATTGAACATTAATGTCTTGTTAGGCCGTGGTGGAGAAAGATGCTTCCAGACCCGCTTACCGTCTCATAGGACGTGAACACAGTGATCTCAGTTACATCCCAGCCATGGAGAGAGTGTTCATTTTACCAGTCTGAATGATTCACATCTCCAAATAGAAAATCAGTACAGAAATGTTTATAGCAGCCATACTCATAATAGCTGAAAGATGGAAACAGTCCCAAATGCCCACCACCTGATGAATGGAAACAAAGCGTTGTCTGCCCTTACAGTGGAATGTTATTTGGCGATACAAACAAGCGAAATATGGATACAGGTTACAACACAGATGACCCTTGAGGAGGTGCTAAGTGCAAGAAGCCAGTCAGCAAAGATCACGTATCATCTGACTCCATTTATACGAGACGTTCAGAACAGGCAGGTCCAGAGAGACAGGAAGAGACTGGTGGTTGCTTAGGGCTGGGAGGTAGGATGAGGATGGACTGCTAGTGGAATTTAGGTTTTTGTTTTTCAGGAGGGATTTTTAAGAAGTCTCTAAAATTAGATTGTGGGGATGGTTGCACAGCTTTGCAAATATAGGAAATGGCAACCTACTCTAGTATTCTTGCCTGGAAAATTCCATGGACAGAGGAGCCTGGTGGGCTACAGTCCATAGAGATGCAAAGAGCTGGGCACTATTGAGTGGCTGAGCTTTTCAGAAGTTTATTTCCTGGTTATCATTCATATATGCTTCTGGAAAAGGAGAGTATAAAATATTCATTCTTTTCACCATCCGCAGACTTCAGTGCTACTAAGAGAGGTCCCATTTGGCCTCTGCTTTGGTTGCTGCTTAACAGAAATTCAGGCAAAACCATCAAGGCTTCCAGGAGCCTACCCTGGCAGCTGCAATTGTCTGTGTTCCACCTTCTAGAACCTTCTGAACATGAGGCTCCACTCACAGCTCACAAGGCATGTGAACCTGAAGAGTCAGGAGCTCTGGATTCTCCCAAAACAACGTCTCAAGGTTATTTTGAATAAGCTTCAAGAGTCCCTTCCAAAAACTGTTTGGGAGAAACATTCTTGGTATTTTCAGGCCAACTCTTGGCAACTCCTGTGTGTCCCTGGGCCATAATTAACACGGAGGCAGGGGCAGGATGCCACTCACACTTAAAACCCTGCAGGACTGAGAACCCAGGGCAAACCTAAGGCAGCATTTCACAGAAAGAGCGGCAGCTTCGAGTTCTTCCAAAGGAACCGATTAAACATCATGTCGATATTTTGAACAGTCTCAGGTCCTGCCTTTTCTGAGGAACATGGGACCAGCCTCCACGCTTGCGCGGGGCAGGAGGGTCCCCGTGCTGGCAGCTCTGAGGGGTGGGGTCTTCCTCTCTGCATCTCACTCTCTCACCCACGCCTCTGAGAGTCCCCATCTCAGCTAGCTTGGGAGAGTCATAGACTGATGGGCAGGACACTTAGTGGGACAACTAGCACACATCAGGCCACGTTTCCATCCTTTCCCAGCTCACGAAGCAAACGCTATGGCCTGGCTCAAGGAAACCACAGCCCAGCTGACCCAGACCACTGGCTACATGTCATTTTTGCCCCTTGATAAATTTTTTTTCACAGGTAGCTGTGGTTTGGAGCTGACTAATCTGGGTTTATGAAAAATAAGACAATGTTGGTGATTCCTGAGTATCTGCTCCCCGAGGAGATGTGAAGCTCTGAGAGGGACAAGGAGAGACAGAACGCAAGGTGTCAGAGCCCCTCATCCTCCCCTGAAATGCCCAGTACATCCTGCTCGGGGATAGATCCCCAGGGAAGGCGGGGCTGGAGCAGCGATGGGGACATCTGACAGGCGGCACTGTCATTTTCCATCAGATCAGGTGGAGCAGATGCTCATCACATCCATCTCTTCCCTCTTCTAGAGCTGACACCAGGAGAGTAAGAGTTTTAGAGGGAAAAAGGGTGAGTAAACATGAAGCAAGTTCAGTTCAGTTGCTCAGTTGTGTCCAGCTCTTTGCAACCCCATGGACTGCAGCACGCCAGGCCTCCCTGTCCATCAGCAACTCCCCGAGCTTGCTCAAACTCATGTCCATCGAGTCGCTGATGCCATCCAACCATCTCATCCTCTGTCGTCCCCTTCTCCTCCTGCCTTCAGTCTTTCCTAGCATCAGGGTCTTTTCCAGCGAGTCAGTTCTTCGCATCAGGTGGCCTAAGTATTGGAGTTTCAGCTTCAGCATCAGTCCTTCCAATGAATATTCAGGACTGATTTCCTTCAGGATGGACTGGTTGGATCTCCTTGCAGTCCAAGGGACAAAAGGTGGCGCAAAACAGGGCGACTGAAAATTCTCTTTAAAACCCTCCATACCACTCAGGAAAGCCCCCAACCAAGTTTCAGTTTCCCTGCCTGCGTTGTCACCGGGCTCCGGCGGCCCCGCCTCCCCTACACCTGGTCAGGGTCCTGCTGCTCTTCATGGCTCCACTTTCACTGCGAGGACAGGAGTGGCCAGGGAGGATGAGACCCAATTACGGGTGTTTGTTCTGCCTCTTGCATCAGGCCCCCCCACACATCTGTGTCCTGGAGACATACCTGGACCCCTTAAAGCAACAGTCAGACTTCTGCCTGCCTGCACTGCTATCTTACTCCTGTTGCATATAAGAAAGAAAGTGCTATGTCATTCTTTAAAGAAATTACGGCCAAATATAGATATAAGAAACTCACACACACAGGACAAAGCTTTCCCTCCCTAGGCTGAGAAAAATCAAGGAGTAAGGGAGATAAGTTAGAGGAAGCTGGACCAAGTCGCCTTTGTGAGACACAGTGCTTCTCAACAACTGCTTACTTTTTGAAAGGAAGTCCCGTCTCCAGGCCACACCACAGACAAAAACCCCCAAGTCTTTGGTGGAGGGACTTGCGGCATCTGGGGAGTGACCCAGGGCACAGCTGAGCCAGCACCACCAGGTTCTGGCAAATGGATTATGGGTCAAAAACCCTCCTATGAATGCTTTAACATGTTTCCAAGAGGAGGTGTGCGTGCTCAGTCGTGTTCGACCCTTTACACCCTAGATATGGCTTCTCTTTTGATGCCTTCCAAATGTTTGTTGTGTGGGTGGTTGTTCTTTAGCTGCTCAGTTGTGTCCTACTCTTTTATGACCCCATGGACTATAGTCTGTCAGGCTCCTCTGCCCATGGGATTTCCCAGGCAAGGATACTAGAGTGGGTTGCCATTTCCTTCTCCAGGGGATCTACCTATCCCATGGATGAAACCCGAGTTTCCTACATTGGCAGGCGGGTTCTTTACCACTGAACCACCTGGGAAGCCCTTCCAAGAGGATACATTTTGAGTTTTTAAAAGAAATGTCATATGCACAGGGGTTAGGCTGAACCGGTGACATTAGAGGGAGGGTGGAATTGGGTATAGGTTGGGGGGGCGGTGACAGCTGGTGCAGGGCGATCAGTGGTTCTTAGGCCAGTTGCCAACGCCACCCAGATGCAGCCCAGAGCATGTGCGGGCAGAGTGGGTGCCTCCAAGCCCTTGAATGGATGGTGACATCAGATAACTTGTGTTTGAGGGCCACTGTGGATGACCTGTGGAGTAGGAAATGGCAACCCACTCCAGTATTCTTACCTGGCGAATCCCATGGATTGAGAAGCCTACAGCCCATGGGGTTGCTAAGAGTCAGACAGGACTGAGCAACTTCACTTTCACTTTTCACTTTCATTCATTGGAGAAGGAAATGGCAACCCACTCCAGTATTCTTGTCTGGAGAATCCCAGGGACAGAGGAGCCTGTTGGGCTGCCGTCTCTGGGGTCGCACAGAGTCGGACACGACTGATGCAACTTGGCAGCAGCAGCAGTGGATGGCCTGAGCAGAGTTCTGGGCTGTCATCCTGGCCTCCAGAGTGGGACCATCCTCATAGGCGGGGCAACCGGCCAGCATCCCACGGGTGGCAGCCCAGTTTGCAGCCCCTCTTCCATGAGACAGGCCAACACAAGCAGAAGGGACTCCAGGAGGAGAGGAGACACTGGGAGGCACAGGGCAAAGTGAGAAAAAACCCAGACGGGCAGGGTGGTGAGCAGAGCACTCAGGAACACCTGTGGAGGTCTCCAGAAGTGTCCTCAGCCCCTTACACATACTGACTCATTGGGCCTTTACCAGTGCCTTTTAGTGGGAACTATCGGGGCTCTACTCAGAAGATATGCCAAAATGCTGGGCTGGATGAAGCACAAGCTGGAGTCAAGATTGCTGGGAGAAGTATAAATAACCTCAGATATGTAGATGACACCACCCTTATGGCAGAAAGCAAAGAACTAAAGAGCCTCTTGATGAAAGTGAAAGAGGAGAGTGAAAAAGTTGGCTTAAAGCTCAACATTCAGAAAACTAAGATCATGGCATCCGGTCCCATCACTTCATGGGAAATAGATTGGAAACCAATGGAAACAGAGACAGACTTTATTCTCTTGGGCTCCAAAATCACTGCAGATGGTGACTGCAGCCATGAAATTAAAAGATGCTTGCTCCTTGGAAGAAAAGTGATGACCAACCTAGACAGCATATTAAAAAGCAGAGACATTACTTTGCCAACTAAGGTCTGTCTAGTCAAAGCTATGGTTTTTCCAGTAGTCATGTATGGATGTGAGAGTTGGACTATAAAGAAAGTTGAGTGCCAAAGAATTGATGCTTTTGAATTATGGTGTTGGAGAAGACTCTTGAGAGTTCCTTGGACTGCAAGGAGATCCAACCAGTCCATCCTGAAGGAAATCAGTCCTGAATATTCATTGGAAGGACGGAAACCGAAGTTGAAACTCCAATACTTTGGCCAACTGATGCAAAGAGCTGACTCATTGGAAAAGACCCTGATGCTTGGAAAGATTGAAGGCAGGAGAAGGGGACAACAGAGGATGAGATGGTTGGATGGCATCACTGACTCTATGGACAGGAGTTTGAGTAAGCTCTGGGAGTTGGTGATGAACAGGGAGGCCTGGCATGCTGCAGTCCATGGGCTTGCAAAGGGTTGGACATGACTGAGTGACTGAACTGAACTGAACTCAGAAGGTACTGCTATTAGACCCATTTTACAGAATTGGACTCTGGGCGGCAGAATGGTACTAACTTGACTGAGGCCACAGGCTAGACAAAGAGGACACCAGAGCCTGGCCCTCTGTTGGGACATGTCCCCCCTGTAGTTGAGCAGGCTGGCTCTGAGTGGAAGGTCCTGGCCAGTGGTGAGCACAGGGTTGATGGGGGACAGGAAGACAGCAGGATCTGAGGATGGAGCCTGGCAGGTCAGCCTGAGCCGCCTTCAGCGCCGAGAGAGGAAAATGCACCAAGTCCTGGACAGGAAGGGCGGCCCGAAGTTTGGTGACGGTTCCAGCTTCTGCCTCCACACTAAGGCTCTGGGCCTGGTTCCTGCTGTACTCCTAGCACCCTGAAAACGTTAAAAGCCCCTTGAACCCCACAGCCACATGGAGCCCTGGAGCCTGACCCACATGGGCACCTGGGAGCGTCTGAGGCTTGTCTGTTGACTCAGCACGTCCTCTGGGCTTCATTCTCTGATCTGTTCCACGTGGTTGGCTAGGAGGGTCTGCAGTTACAATTGCCAGATGACCCCAACAGACTGTCACAGTCCCATGAGGGTAGTGGCCAAAGAATGCACTGACTGCTGCTGTGGCAGGACGTAGCAGAACCCCCGGCATCACACAGCCATGCTGGGAACCCCGGTTCCTTCCATCTGGGAGTCTGGTCATGTCAGGGTCTGCTCCCCAACCGAGTTCACATCTCATGAAGACTTCCTGAAGGACCACAGTGAGGGAGGCGAGGCAAGTTTTCCCAAGCAGGCTCGGTTCAAAGAGACACATTGAGACAGAGAGTCTAGACGGTTTGTTTAGAACAGCTCCCTTCTCACTGGCTCATCAGGAGCCCTGTGACTGACCGAGGTCACCGACAATCAGGGTCAGGTGACAGCCTACCTGAGAGGACAGCAGCCACACTCTGAGGCCAGGATGCTGTCCAGCTGATCCCACTGTGACAAGAAGGGGGAGGAGGCGCTGAGGCTGGCGCCCTGCGGTGTCCCTCACGACTTGTCGGCAGCTTCTCAGGATGATGTGAGAGCCTGGACGTGGGGGCTCCTGAAGCCTCTTCTGCCTCCACAGTCTACAGTGCTCTCGGCCGGTTTCAGCAAATGTGTGAGGAAGGTGAATACATAAGAAGTGCTGTCTAGCAAAGCCTTATTCAGACCACATTTATAGGGAGGGAGGGTGAGAAAGATGGAGGCATACTGAATGAATCCCTAAAGTGACCACTCTCATTGAACGGGGAAAACCTTTCATCTTTGGACTGGTGTGGGAGCGGTTAGAGTCAGTTCCACATTGTGCTGTTTCTGGGATTGACTCGATGGCTAACTGCCCAGCGAATGGCCATGGCGGGGTCACTGCGAAGATTAGCGGCTGTGTCGTAGTACGTGCAACCCCGAGTGGGGCTCAGGGGTCTTAGCAAGTGAGAGCTGGGAGCAGCTTCCTGCTCCAGGCGAAGGACCGGTGCGTTATATAGCACACTTGCAGTCTCAGTAGGGCCAGAATGACCCAGGGACCCCCAGGCTGCATCTTCTGATAGCTTCTGCAAACTTGAAACAGTGATTTTGTGGTAGAAAAGAACAACACATCTATTTTATTAGGTAGGTGAGCATCACAAGCCTTTCCAAGAGGGCACCCATGCTGTTCTGGGCGAGCAGATGAAAGTTCGCCATTTTGCCTGGTAGCTGCAGCGGCGGTGGCAGAAGCATCCTCAGACAGACTCAGACTAATCTGCTTTAAGCTCCAAATATGACCTACATGAGACGCGGCGGAGTCTGATGGGGCCTGGCGAGGAATTCCCTTCCACTTGCTCTAAATCCCCAGCTTCTCTCTGGCCTGTCATGAAGGAGGAAGCACTCCTGATCAGACCTTGGAGAAATCAGATGTGTCCATTCAGGGCTAACAGGAGAGACAGAGATCTGTGCTCCCTCTGCTGGCTCCAGACGGCAGCATTAAAGCAGAAAGGCTTCTCCAAACTTGAGTCCATTCACATTTCCGGACAAGGACCCCTCGTTTAACCTGGTTGGAGGCGTTCTTTCAGGGAAAAAACCCACCTTTGTCAACTTCTGAACAAAGCACTTGGAAATGCTTCCGATCAGATATCAAAGTACACATACCAACAGTCCTCCACTCCCAGATGGCTAGCTGTGACTGCTACTGTGATTTTGGGATTCATTTATCAACAGACACAAGTGGATTCCTCCAAGATTTTAAGGTCCAGACATGACCTTTAAAGCAGTTCTGGAAAAAAAAAACCAATCTGAAGTCCAAGCTAAAGTTTTTTTTTTTCTTTCTCTCTCCCTTAGGTAATAAGAACAGCTTCCAAAAAGTAAAGATTTGTACTATTTATAGCCTTTCCGATAATGTCAAGCATTAGACTTGATTTTCCAAATCATTAGCATGCAGAAGAATGACCTCATGGCGAACAGATGCACTTGGCTGTGAGCTGCAGTGATTACATCAGTCCCTCCCCTTCCAGTTAACCCTTTAAAGGCCTCTCTGCTGCACACACCCCCTTTCCTGGAGACAGTCTTGAACACACAAAATTAGCCCCTCACCCCAGTGTGTGCACGCACACACATGTGCATGTGAAATGCACATATAAGTACATGCATAAAACATATTTATGAACATGTACATGTGTGTTCACTGCAGCCAGTATTTAATCCCTGGCCACCCTATAGAAGTTGCTGATCAGTAAAGAAGGAATCTAAAGGGAAGTAGACTACAGAGCTGAGTGGAAGGCCAGCTCAGATACCTTTCATGCTCTGGGCATTAGCAACATGAGTAATGTGTGGAATAGACATGGAAGGGGATGGCTTAAAATAACATTTTTTTTCTGACTCAGAAAATAGTTGTTTTAAACCTCTTTTAATAAACTGAGGACTCACTTATGAGCCTAACAACGGAAGACTATGTCTTTATCTGTGGTCCAGGAAAGTGAGTCCAAATGCCCCCCTGTGCCACCCTGGGTGACAAGTGCTGGGACAGGGAGCCTGGGAGCCTCAAGGGGGAGTGTTTCCCAGAGCGACCTCCTTAGGCATAGGCCCCCACCACTGGGCACATCTCTTACTTACACCTAGGACTTAGGACTTAAAGGCTGATCTTGGAGGCCTCCCCTCTAGAGATGGGGCTGCCTGCTGCATAATACATTGTGGGGTGAATGTGGGGTTCAGGCCACTGTCCCTGTGCTTGACCACAAGGCCCTGTGGCAAGAACACAAAGGAGATTGGAGCCCCAGGTTCCTTCGACTGCGCACAAGCCTGTGGGCGGGGGCCTGAGGCCCTGCTCTGACGACACTGCTGCAGAGATGGTCTGAGCGAATCCTAAGAGCGCTGTGGGAGCTTAAGCTGCTCAGGGTCAATTTTTCCAGCTGGCTTGTCGCCTCGAAGAGCAGCTCTCACCTCGATTTCTCAGTTTAAGCTGCCTGGCTCATCTGGGTTTGACTGTACTTGTCCCAGGATAAAAAAAACAACAACAAAAAACAACACTGTGGATAGATGAAAAATGTTTTCATCCGTCAAAGTGGTTAACAGACGGGAACAGGGATTCCTCAGAAGCAAAACTGGTCTGTGAACGAGAGGAGGATGTGGTTCTGACAGAGGGCCTGTGTATGGGGTGGAACTGTACCCCCAGATTCCAGGGCAAACCAAGTTGATTTCGAGCTTCTTCCTGATGGTCATTGTGGGCAGATATGCAACACGTTGAAAGAACATTATGCCTGGACTTAAAATCGCATCCATGGATTGGTGTGATGGGTGTAGAAAAATGTTCTCAGTACACACGGAACACCCTGAAGCCTACTGGTTATGACACGTGATGCTGATGTCAATAAACTGAAAAGACAGAGGACCTGCATTTGGCTCGGTATCTTATCTTTGGTTTCACTGTCTTTTTGTGCACGTTCCAATACCAGCTCTTATCGAGCTGTCAGAACCTTTATCAATTCAGTTACTTTGGCCAATGCGACACTCTTAAAGCAGCCAGTCTCCAAACGGTGGGTCTTAAAAAAATCTAAATCACTCATGGCAGCTCACTTAAGAAGTTACCTATACATGAACTGGTGTAAATAATTAGGAACTTTTAGGAAAGATCAAATTAATTTATATAGAGGCTAAAATATACATAGAAAATAAAGTTTATCAATACTTATTTCAGTATCATCTTAAGAGCCTTTAGAACATAACAGTTAAGAAATGGAAGCATCTAGCTGTGATTTAATTCCTTTTAATTTTAGAAAACAAAAAGCTTTCTCAAGATTAACAACCAAAAAAAAAAAAAAAACCTGCACTAAAAAATTCAGTCCCAGGACTTTATGAGGGTGGAAAAAAGCTGAATGAGATCTTCACAAAACTAGCTTTGCCATAAATCTTTCGTGTTCTCTCACCCCAAAATTAGAAGTGATTTTCAATCTCTAGCCAGACTGGGTTTGAAATCTTCATTTCCCTTGAAACTGATTTTTTTTTTTGTGGGGGTCGAGGGGGGAGGGTGGTGGGTGCGGGGGGAGCTGGGGCTTTAGATCGAATGTTGGCAGAGTGTATAAAAGAATTCAATTCACAGCTGTTCTACTTTTTTAATGTAAGAAACATTAATCAAAGCTTTAAGTTATAAGCTTTTCTCATGTTGCTTAGTATTCCAGTTCAACAAAGATCAATAGAGGCCATCCCTGTATTTCTGGACGCCTCGCAGGGAAGCAGAGGCGCGATTATGTAAATTTCGCAGCTCCCTGCACCTCGGCGGCCTGCTTATCTCCCAGGCCTTCTGCCTGCTGCTCCTGGCTCCCAGTGCGGGGCCAGCCTCTCCCTCTTATCTCCTGACAAAGCTCGGGGAGGCCAGGCCGGCAGCCAGCGATGTTCAACAGTGATGCATGGCTGGTTTTATTTGTAAGTGATTTATTTCACCGAATTTAATTTTTTCACTTTGTGTGTAAGATATTTGTTAACAAGTCAGGATGGGAGAAGCCAGGCGGCGATCAGAGGCAACTGACACAGGGTAGAAATCTATTAGGCCCCCCTAACAGTTGTGCCCACCCCAGCGGAGGAAGAGGAAGCCCCTCATGGAGGATTTCAACATGCATCGACTCAATATCCCACTTGCTTTCTGAAAGGCAATTAATCTGTAATTACATACAGAAATTTACCAAAGCATTCTATTCTTTTGGGGAAAAAAAACCCCATAGTAACCATATCATCATGGTAAGTGCCAGCACACTTTTTTTTTTTTTTTCTAAATTGGAAATATAAAAAGAATAAAACCTAAAAACAATGTTTTTTGAGATTTTTCCACTGGCCTCATAAGTGGAAGTGCTTAGGAGCCAGTGTCTGAGCAGGTCCACACCAGGTGCTGCTCTCGGCGGCTGGTCCCTGGGACGTGGACCACTCCAGAGAGAAAGCCAGCCCGCCACACTGCTGTCACCATGGGCCAGGGGACACAGTCCTCCCGTTGCTCCCGCATTAATCCCTGACCCGAGCATCCCGGCGGCATAATCCCCATTTAGCATTAGTAGCAACGGCTTCGACTGCGAGGAACTCTTTCTCGATAAGTAGGCCCTGATGCGGGCACCACTCTTAAAACAACATATTCCCAGCTCAGCAAGAAACCCACCCTCCTGAATGAACCAGAGCACGGGGCTGAGAACAAGTTCATTAACCTCGCTGGAGGCGGAGGTTAACGGGATGGTGGGAGGAAAGGACCAGGCGAACAGCTCGGATACAAAACAAATTAAAATGAATGTCATCACTCCTTTTGTTATTCATTAGTGCATTCAGGGGGAGAACGCGCTTCTTAAATTTGCGGGCATTTATCTGTGAAAAACAGGTGTACATCTGCGGCTGGAGCATTTGAAGGGTCTTGGGCAGAGCTGGGAGGGGGTAATGTGGCCACTCACCAGTTCCGCTGACCGAGTAGCTGGGAGATGGACAGAAGACCTGGGCGGTGAAATCCTCAAATGTCATGACTTCACGGTGGTTCTGAATTATTGCTTCCAGATAGAGAGCTCTCTCTTCGTAGCTGCGGGTGTCCGTTAAGGAAACAAGTGTCCATGCCGAATGAAATGCTTAGCATCGACAGAGCAGCGGCTTTGTTTTAAATACAATCACACACCTTTTACACTCGGATGGGGAATGGGTACCTTGCAAGTGCATAAGCATCCTATCGAAGAATTAAAATAGGAGTCATAATTCATTGGAACGTTCCGATTTCAGAGGCCTGCGTTTCTTAGACTTCAACAGCACCCAAATCAGTATTGCTGAAAAAATATGTAAACTGATAGTCACAGAATCAGAGCAAAAGGCCATCAACTTGATAGGAACAAAAAAAGAGAGACGTGGATGACGGCCGCATCCCTTTCCATCCATGATCATGGGACAACGCTGGGTCGCCCCTTCTGAGTTCCCCAGATGAGATGTTTTTCTTAGCCTACTGATAATGTGAACTGATACTCCGATACTCCAAGTGAGAACCGGTGATACACACTTGAAAATTTCAATAATACCACTGGGAAGAGGGAAGGCTAGAAAAGTCCGCTCTGAAGGGCTCCGGAGTCTCAGGCTAAGATAGGCCATGAGCATTAGAAAGTTATTAGTTATTAGAACGAACTAATATTAGTTATTAGTTCTAAATAACTAAATAATATTAGTTATTAAAAAGAACTAATAACTGGGAGAATCTACCAGGGAGCACACAATACAATATTAAATAAAAAAAAAAAAAGACTATTGGCTTTTAACTAAAACTGCAGCCCTGGAACACACGCATTCAAATGTGTAATCAAAAACCAGTCACCAATAAAACTTATAACCGTAACACGTTGAAGCAACTTTCCAGCTGTCTCAATAGGACCCCCGCGTGTGGCAGCCTTTCATGGGGCAGAAAGCAAATCTTCCCCTTTTGTGTGTGGCTTCTGTTTCCTTGGAAGGTGAATCACGCCTTCCAATAACAGGATAACGTCAAGACAATTCGGCAGCGGATGGAGGCGATGCACGGAGGACTCTATGAGCTAGCACTCGGGGGACTCGGCATGCTCGTTCTTCCCCGTTTCCCCGTGATCGACGCAGAAGTTAAGGGACGTGGTTCAGTCATTTTGAAAACCATGCTAATTCTGCAGGAACACAGGGAATGTGGGTTGCCACCCATTTATTATCTGCAGCTCCAGAAAGGCCAGAGTAATTCTAGCATTTCTCACTGAATTTTAAAACTATCTTTTCAAAAGACCCTCTTTTAATAATACAAGTTGGGGGAAAATTATGCCCTTCCAAATAGCTGTTCAATAGGGATGTGTTTTGAAAGAGAAGAGTTTTTTTCTACTCTCTTCTGGCAAAGGATGCTCACCAGTTTTCCTGCAAGGGGTCCTGCTACTCCTTTAATTACATTCAGGGAAAGGTTTTCAGCCCACAAGAAGCCCAGAGGCTTTCTGGGGCTGGCTGTGCAACACAGAACCATGGACTCTCGGTGCCTAGCTGCACTGAAATTTAAATAAATAAAAAGTGAAGAAATAAGAAAAAGGGTTCTTGCGTCCCACGTGCCATACATCAAGCACACAGAGCCTGGACTGTGCAGACACAGGGGACAGTACCATCACCAGGGAAAGCTCTCCTGGGCCGGCCCATTCCAGAATCGCCCTTCAGGCTGGCTCTGGGCAACTTTTCAAAAGGAACAGGAGTTTCAAGACAATGATGGATGACGGTTTGCAGGGACGGTGGTCGCAGCAGCCTGAGGCCTGGGCCACGTGAGTCTGTGCTCCGGCTGAACTCCGGGTGACTCGCCTTCCTGGACAGGCTGCCAAGCATTGCGGTGTGGGCCCCGTGGCCTGGGGGACCCACTAATGCCATTCATGTCTCATTATGAACATGCGTCTTCCGCACAGCGCTCGGCCCTCCGAGCCACTGGGCCGCGAACAGCAGGACGCTGGGCCTGGGCGGCCGGCTGGCGGACAGGCACTGTGACACTGAGCTGGCACGTGCGGGCCCAGCAGGGGCCGAGCGAGGCGTGACAAATGACTCAAAGGGCTGAGCTCCACTTGCGGCTGACGACCACCTGAGCCTGGGGCCCCATCGGCGCCCCTTCCCTGCTCACGGCCTCTGAGGGCCCATCCTGCTGGGTCCTAAGGCCTGGGCTGCGTCCAGACCCCCATGCACACGGGGCTTGGATGTGAGGACACGCCGGGCTAGAGATATGGTGGAGGCCACACGCCTAGAGGGGCGGCCCCGATGCTGACTGAGCTTACCGGTCACCACAGAGGGCTGCCGCGTATGCCACCCCCTATGGCTAGCCACCGGGTGGCCGGCAGCCTTGTCCTGAGTGAGTGACACTCTCCCGCTGTCATGAGCTTGTCTCTGTCAAGGCTGAGAGAGGTCCTAAGAGCACCTCCATCCAACACTGGACTCCCAGAGAGAAATAATCCAGCTTTGAGGTTCTCGGGTACAGTAAATACAATGGAGTAAATGTAAATATAATATAAATGGAACACAGTCATTCAGTCACATCCGACGCTTTGTGACTCCACGGACTGTGACCCACCAGGCTCCTCTGTCCATAGGATTCTCCAGGCAAGAATATCAGAGTTGGTAACCACTCCCTTCTCCAGGGATCTTCCTGACCCAGGGATGGAACCTGGGTCTCCTGTACTGCAGGCAGATTCTTCACCATCTGAGCCACTAGGGGTGCCAAAGGCCTCAACAGAGGCTCTATAGTAGATGGGGTGCAAAGGTGCATCCAGCATGGGGCCCTGGAGCAGGAAGGTTTGCTTCCTAGAAGGTTCTCTGTTATCACGAGAGCAGACACTCCCCACCCTAGGCTGGGCTACACTGCGCTGAATTGGGTGCTCTCATTCAGACAAACACCTACTAGGGATGTGGTGAGACCAGAAGATCGTTAAGTACATTTTCACTTGAGGCCCAAGCCAGGACATGTACACACCATGACAAAGAGAAGACAGACACCACTCCAACCCTGGCACTGTTTAGACACAGTGGAATACCAGACCACTTGACCTGCCTGTTGAGAAACCTGTATGCAGGTCAGGAAGCAACAGTTAGAACTGGACATGGAACAACAGACTGGTTCCAAATAAGAAAAGGAGTATGTCAAGGCTGTATATTGTCATCCTGCTTATTTAACTTATATGCAGAGTACATCATGAGAAACACTGGGCCGGAAGAAGCACAGGCTGGAATCCAGATTGCTGGGAGAAATATCAATAACCTCAGATATGCAGATGACACCACCCTTATGGCAGAAAGTGAAGAAGAACTAAAGAGCCTCTCGATGAAAGTGAAAGAGGAGAGTGAAAAAGTTGGCTTAAAACTCAACATTAAGAAAATGAAGATCATGGCATCTGGTCCCATCACTTCATGGCAAATAGATGGGGAAACAGTGGAAACAGTGGCTCCAGAATCACTGCAGATGGTGATTGGAGCCATGACATTAAAAGATGCTTACTCCTTGGAAGGAAAGTTATGACCAACCTAGACAGCATATTAAAAAGCAGAGACATTACTTTGCCAACTAAGGTCCGTCTAGTCAAAGCTATGGTTTTTCCAGTGGTCATGTATGGATGTGAGAGTTGGGCTATAAAGAAAGCTAAGCACCAAAGAACTGATGCTTTTGAATTGTGGTATGGAAAAGACTCTTGAGAGTCCCTTGGACTGCAAAGTGATCCAACCAGTCCATCCTAAAGGAGATCAGTCCTGGGTGTTCACTGGAAGGACTGATGTTGAAGCTGAAACTCCAAAACTTTGGCCACCTGATGCCAAGAGCTGACTCATTGGAAAAGACCCTGATGCTGGGAACAATTGAGGGCAGGAGGAGAAGGGGACAACAGAGGATGAGATGGTTGGATGGCATCACCAACTCAATGAACTGAGTTTGGGTGAACTCCAGGAGTTGGTGATGGACAGGGAGGCCTGGTATGCGGCGGTTCATGGGGTCGCAAAGAGTTGGACACGACTGAGTGACTGAACTGAACTGAACTGAAAGAGCTCACACGTGCCAAGAATCTTCTTTTTTAATTTTTTAAGTAGCTTTAGAAAATGTAGCTGTGGAGTCTTTGCTGAATTTTTTAAGAAGTACTAGCCAGGGCCACTAACTAAGAGCGTGTCTTGGGACATTTTCATACCTAACATCCTGAGGACTTCAATGCTGGCTGCTTTCTATTCAAAAAGGCATTTATAATTTAGACATCAAAGAGTGTAAGCCGTGTTAAGATATGAACTGAAGGCTGAAGTGATTCCAGGCAGTGGGTGATCAGTAACATTTGACCAGAGGAAGCAGGTGGCTATGGAGACACCTGGTCACACAGCCAATACCTGTTTCAATGCCAGCTGTTGCCCTCTGGCTCTCAATAAATCCATGGACGTGAAACTGACATTCTGTCCTGAATTACTATCTCATTAAATACCACACATGGCAAAGCAGTTTTTAAAGAAAAAATTTCCCCTTGAGTACCCAGTTCAAAGAACATTCAAATTACTAACTAGAAACTCATCTTGGTTTCTGCCTAGTTTGAGTCTTTTAGTTGACCTACTACTCACTCTGTCTACTCAGTATTCCTTCACTTGCATAAAGAAGTAATCAGAGTAAACTTGGGTGTTTACTGGTTACATATGTCTTCATTGGTTACATTTTCTCAAAAAACTCCAAGAGGGACTTCCCTGGCGGTCCAGCGGTTAACACTTCAGCTTAGAATGCAGGGAGACATGGGTTTGATCCCTGGTCTGGGAGCTAGGGCCCCACATGCCTCAGGGCCAAAAAACTAAACCACAGAACAGAAGCAGTACTGTAACGAATTAAATCAAGACTTTAAAAATGGTTCATAACAACAACAATAACAAACAAAACCTCAAAGAGAACTTTCTGAAACCCTCAAGATACACTCTGCTGGAGTGCAAGAGCTTCAGAATTCAAATCCGAACCCCCAGGTTTACTCTGATTACTATTTGATGTTTAGCAGTGCCAGAAGCAGCATGACAATCAGAAAGGAGCTTGCTCTTCTTGGGAAGACCGGCCTGCATTTGAATTCCAGCCACCCCTCTTGCCCTGGGTCTGGGCCCTAACCTAGGCTGCCTTCTGTGCCCGGTGGGGATGGTGATGTCAGCTCTCGGGGCTGTGGGAACATCAGACAAGAATCCTAGGAGGAAGCACTGAGCAGCGTTCCAGCGCACAAGAGAAGCACCACGAATGTGGACTCCCTGTCCCTCCTCATCCCCAAGGCGTAAGGCCTTGTCTTCCAGAAAGAACATGGTGGATAATCGAAGGCAGTGGGGTGCTCTGTGTCCAGCTTTAGGCAACAGTCTCCTCAACGCTGGACCCGCCTGAGCTAGGACGAGTCCTGTGGTTTCCATGTTACTAATAGGGAAACAGATGCTCAGAGTTCAGGTGAGTTTTCTTGGGTCACAGTTACTCAGGGATGCAATTGGAAGTAGAACCCTGGTCTTCTAACTTTACTACTTTCAGCTAATATCATAAATTCTGGAACACATGGGGTTAAGTCCATGATCTTGTGCAAGGTTGGGATTTATTTATTCTCTGAATGAGACTTAAGCATATATGGGTATAAAAAGTCAACCTACAATGGAAATTTGAGTACACAGGTTTAAGCTGCAGACCTTGATGACTCTATGATGGTGGTGGTTTAGTTGCTAAGTCGTGCCCAACTCTTGTGCCTCATGGACTGTAGCCCGCCAGGCTCCTCTGTCCATGGGATTTCCCAGGCAAGAATACTGGAGTGGGTTGCCACTTCCTTCTGCAGGGGATATTCCTGGCCCAGAGAATCGAACCCGGGTCTCCTTCCTTGCAGGAGGATTCTTTACCACTGAGTCATCAAGGAAGCCCTGATGACTTTATAAATTCCTTAAATATAACAATGACTTCATTCTGTTTGCTTATTCAGGCTCTTTTTGCTTATTCAGGTCACAGGGACCCAGTGGGAAGAGGGGCTACCTTTGGGCCTGCAGTGGTGGGAGGAGCCCAAGGTCTCTCCAGCCCCTGGGAGAACCACTGCTGGGGGTTCTGAAACAGAAAACAGCCAGGTCTACACTGTACTTCTGAGATCATGGTGGGGGGGGGGGGCAGGAGGGGCCTGTGTGGAAGGGCCCCGAGGAAGGGAAACTGGTCAGAAAGTGGGAGGAGATGCAGGCCTCCAGAGAGCAGAGGTGGAGGGGAGGAAAGTGGGCTGCGGATGGCAGGATGCCTGGGGGGCACAGGGGCTCGCGCTCTGGCCGGGCCTCAGGGTCACACCTTAGGTGGCCTGGAGGGCGTTGCAGAAGCTGATGCAGAGGATGGAGAAGTGAAGGGAGCCTAAGTGCGCGGGCTCAGGGGAGCAGCGCTGGGGAGGAGGCGGCTGTTGTCGCTCAGCAGAGCTCTGGGGGAGATGAAGAACAGCTCTGAGTTTCCAGCTTGGAGAAGGTCCTGGAGGAGACCTGGGAGGGACGCACACTGGAAACAACCCCCTCTCCACTTTAGGGGGAGAGGAGAAGCCAGAGGGCAGGACAAGCCCTGGACCACGTGTTTCCGGAGCGCGGGGCCTCCGTTCATGTCTCACGTCTGCTTCCTTAACCTCTTCTCTGGTTGGTACCTGCCGCTGGGGCCAGAGGGATGCTCCATAGGTGGGCTGGGCTGGCATTTGATAATCCGTAATAAATGGATGTAATTCCGTAATAAATCAAGACAGGAGCAGATGCTCGTAATAGCCTAAAGCCATGCATCACTTTTACAGAGATTTCGTTTGTCTTTCAAATATAATGCAAATTTAAATTCTAGGACTGTTTAAGACTCCAAATAAATGAATCATTCAAAGTAAATGTCACCGCCTGGAAACGGATAAAGAGGACAACTTCACTGAACAATGTAACCAAAGAGATAGATGTTTGGGAAAAGGAAATTAAACACATAAGATATTAGATTAGTTTTCAGACTGTAATGGTACACTCCTGGAGAGGAGGAACCAGTGCACCACTGCTAAGAAAGGAGAAAAGACCCATGTAACCAAGTTTAAGCATAATTCACAGGAAACGAACAGAGTAAATAGAGATGGGGGAAAAACAGATTTTTTTTTTTCAGGCTATTAAATTACAGACTTTAGGAGAAGGTCTGTTCTCATGGGTAGGAAGGTCTCACTCTCAGGGTCCGAGGCACTCCGAGGTTTTGAGGACTGATCTACAGTTTGATTGGAAATGTTCACATCGGCTCTTCACAGGGATTGATGTGTGAGGAGCACACCCTCAATCACGGGCTTTCCATTTCCATCCTCCCCAGCTCCCTCGTCTCACCTTCCACAAATCACCAGGCAAAAAAGGGCCCCGTAACACTGTCCCTCCAAGCCTCACATCAGTAAAAACCTAAGTGATGAGAAAATCACATCTAGAGGCTAGAATGTCCAGTGAGTGAGCGGAGACCCCACTGGCTACCTTGCTGATGCACAATCCGAGAAGTGATGGATCAACGTGGACCACAGTCTGTCAGTAGCTCGGTTTCTTGGAGGAAGGGAGTCAATGTCCCCAGCACTGTCTCTCTTTCAGATTTTCATTCATTCCAGAGAGCTGACAAGTATGCTCTCAATGTCAGTTATAGAAACAACCGCTGCTGACAATTTGTTGGCGTTTAACATCGACGAAATTACAACTGAACTAAACACAGAAATGTGGAACTGTCTCTAAAGGTCTTGAATTCTCTTTGTGGCAAGGAATAAAAAAGGGCTGACAATTAAATAGCAGTGCGCCTGGATTTTAAATGCTGACTGCAAGAGGCAAATTATTATTAAATAACATACATAACAGGTTTTAGTGCAACATGATTTGAACTGAACCATCCAATACTTAGTCCCCTACCACTCTCGCTTTGGAGAAGAAAGCCAATTCATGTGACCTATAGATTGGTTTTTCATCCAGATTGCTTCTAAAAATAAAATAGATTTGTGATGATACATGATAGATAAAAGAACAAAATCAAAAAGGACAAAAAAAGTCTTCTTTAGCAGAAGTTCTAAGTTTCCTGAAATATTCTCAACTGTTGCTCCTCACCAACCCATCAGGCCCAGATGAAGTCAGGATGGGCTTAGAAAGAATTAAATTTTCCAGTCCTAGCGCTTCCTTTGAAGAGCCTGAGCTACTCCATCTTGTAAAAGAACTCCATTTTGCAAAGGTACCGGGCAAACAGACTTAGACTTTGGATATTGCCTAAACTTGCCCCACTGTGCACAAGCCAATCAGCCCTTAGGTTAAACCTCCTGACTTTAAGTTCAAGAATGTGTGATTTACCTTGGAAGTTATGATTTACATTTGTGATTTACCTTGGAAGTAATGATTTACATTTGTGATTTACCTTGGAAGTAATGATTTACAATTGTGACATTTGTGATTTACCTTGGAAGTAATGATCTACCGCGGAAGTAAAAAAAACAATCAGAAATCCACACACAACCCTATAGAAGAGGGTAACCAATCAGTAGTCCTTCAGCCTGAATACCCCCTTTATTACCCTTTCACCTGAATATTCCCTATAAAAGCAGTGTAACCCAAAACTCGGGGCTCCTCTCCTTAGCCGCTGCGTCGGTAACGGTGGGAGGCCCAGCTCGAGCTTGGTCATAAAAACTCTCTTGCTTTTGCATCAGATACCAGCTCCCTGGTGGTCATTGGGAGATTTCACGACTTGGGCATAACACCTTGTGGTCCAGTGGTTAAGAATATGGCTGCCAATGCAGGGGACACGGGTTCGATCCCTGGTCAGGGAAGATCCCACATTTGATGGAACAGCTCGTGGGCCACAACTAACGAGTCTGTGTTCTGGAGCCCAGGAGCGGCAACTACTGAAGCCCGAGTGCCTGTACAACAACACACGCTTCACAATAAGAGGAGCCAATGAAATGAGAAGCCAGCACAGTGCAACTAGACAGCAGCCCTTGCTTGCCCCAACTAGAGAAAGCCTGCAATGAAAAGACCAATGAAGAGCCAGAGCAGTCACAAATAAATTAATATTTTTTTTAAAAAATTAAAAGGATTTGTCCCAAGAATTTGCACCAAACTCTGTACAGATTTTCTTGACTTTTCCCCTCCATTTCTGAAAACAATTTTGGAGGAAATACTCCTTTTTACGATGTTTGAAAACTTTGAGCTGTATTTCAAAATGATAAATAAGACTGTATCTGCAAACAGAAAATCGTATTTCTATATTTTTGTAAAATAATTATAGCTTAATGGCATCTGAGTTTTCCAGAAAGATACTCATCTTAACACCAAATTATCAAATGACAAGAAGAAACTCCAAGAAAAGTTAGGGGTTTACCAGATGCACGTGACCTGGAGACTAGGACGGCTGTCCCTATGAGGGGGACTAAGTGGCCCCCAGGGCCCATCCAGACCCAGTTCTAGGGGGTAAGATAGGGTGTCATTCAGAGCACACCTGATGGCCACAGCTGCTGACCTGCGCTTGAAACTTGAGACAGCCACAGACTAGACTAGTCAGTCAGTGAAAAAAATACCCCAGTGATGGGAACCTAGCTGGAAATCTGGGGGAATTCTGATAACACAAAGCTCCTCCGTGCGTGATCAGAGGCAGCAAAACTATATTTGCCTCACAATGTTTAAGCAAATGAGTTCCAGCAATTAGAGACAGTGCATGATGCCAACGGCTCGCGGAGGCCATGCTGAGTGGGCATGAGGGTTGAGCTGTCCTGCGATGGGTCCAGGCAGGGTGGGCACAGACAGCCCTCTGAAGACCTGCTTCATCTGTGGGTACGGCTGGGCCTGTCAATTGATCTGGGCCCTGCGCTAATCAGAGGGGCCAGAGAAGCCCAGAGAACTCCAGATTCTTTTGTGCTGTGACCAGGAAAGGGATTTTGAGCAACTGGTGGGCAAAAAGCATCTCTTTTACTCTTTTTACACTTGTCTCAGAATTAGGATCTGGAGAAGGCAATGGCACTCCACTCCAGTACTCTTGCCTGGAAAATCCCATGGACGGAGGAGCCTGGTAGGCTGCAGTCCGAGGGATCGCTAAGAGTTGGACACGACTGAGCGACTTCACTTTCACTTTTCACTATCCTGCATTGGAGAAGGAAATAGCAACCCACTCCAGTGTCCTTGCCTGGAGAATCCCAGGGACAGGGGAGGCTGGTGGGCTGCCGTCTTTGGGGTCGCACAGAGTCGGACACGACTGAAGCGACTTACAGCAATAGCAGCAAAATTAGGTTCAGCGTCAGGTTAAAAACAAAGTGATGATCAAGAAGCATATGGAGTCCATGTAGTGGGAAATGGATATGTTTTGCTTTCAAGGTTGATCACAGAATTCCCAGGGCCTGCTAGAATGACTCTGGTTTCCCACGGACGCGATATGCGGTTCTATGCTCTCTGCTCATCTTAGTTCTAGGCTGTGCAGATAAACAAAAAATAACTACACACAGTTCTGTTACAAGCAATTTGTCTGGAAGTGGACTGCGTCCTCCAACAAAAGCAGGAAAAGGCATTTCCCCACAAGGAAAGTGTGAGTTCCCCCAACACAGGCTCTGTGTCGACGGTGAGACCGCGGAAACGATCGAGTGCTTTGTGGAATCCGGCACTGTGCGAGGCCTTTCAGAAGCTGTATCTACCTCACTCACCCTCACAACTCTACGTATGATCTGTGCTGTTTCTCTCTTTACACACAGGAGTAACCTGGCAGAGGGAGGGGAGTGTCTGGCTCCAGACCCTGAGATGGTAAATGCCAGGACCTCAACCCTAATCCCAGCGTCTGGATCCCAACCCTACCAGCCTGACTTAGGGCCCCAGCTCCAGCCACGGCCCCGCCTCTTGACATCAGAATTCTCCTCTGAAGGGAAAGGACTGGAGTAGCCACAGCTAACAGAAGGCCTGGTTCGATCTACTCGGTGATGTTTTTATAGAGACCTGAAGGACAACAGAGTCAACATCTACACTACATGTTAGCAATCCCTTTGAATACCTAGAAACTTCCCATTTTTAAAGAGTAATACAGGAGGAAATAAAGAAACAAAACTGTCCCGGTGGGAACAAACATCAGAATAAGAAAGATCTCTCAACAATAACATGTGCTTTAAACAGATGTGCAGATGATGTTATGTGGTTTTATATGCTAGGATTATTCTACTTTATACTTTAAATGAAAACTGTCAGCTTTCATATTTTTACACACAAAACTCTGTCAGGGAGTCTGTTCATTCTGACTAAAATACATTCAACACGTTACATGCATAAACAACCCCAGAACGCCGTTAAAGATAAAATTCCCAACTCACACAATTCTCTGGGACTTTCCACATTTGAGCCTCATAGAGTCACTCAATATCATCTTCATGACTAAAAATAAAATTGCGGTATCACTTAAAATTATAATCAAATCATTCTCTTGCAAATTAAGACACTTACTCTTGGAAAAATAACACAATTGAATTAGGTGTGTCTTTTTCTTGATAGATCAAAAGCAACTCCAGTAAGCCAGCAGTTTCATATTAATGGCATTAGACATGGCCCAGATGAGGAAAGTGTCCTTTGGAGCCATTTTGTACTTTATTTAAAGAGGAAGGAGCTGTCCCTCAGAATTCAAAGGTGAAGCAGATTGTATCTCAGGTCCCTGGACCAGGAGGCCAACACAACTCCTGTGAGGCAGCCATGCAGAGCAGAGAGTCTAGGTCTGTCTTCCTTCAACTTCTTATTTCTTCCAATTATTATGCCTGTCACTCACCAACCCATCCATTCATTCATCATCCATCCGTCCATCCACCCATTCATCCATCCATCCACTCATCCACCCATGTACCCACATAACCTCCTATCCATCCACCCATCTATCCATCCATCCACCCATCTATCCATCCATCCACCCATCTATCCATCCATCCGCCCATCTATCCATCCATCCATCTGATATTTACTGAGTGCCTCCTCTGTATCCATTATTCTTCCTTCAGCTGTAAGAAAAGCACTTCCTGGCTACTCAACTCTCTTTTAAGTCTTGGCTTCAACAATAACTGACCATCACACTGACTGTTCCAGTATCCTGAGGGGATTCTAAAACATATCCTGGTAAGGTTACATCATCATTAGCTTGAGTTCTGTTGGGATAACAGCTCTCTCAGAAGAAAAGATACAATCTTTACATAGCAAGTAAGAACAGCCTACCCAGCGTTGGTATAGCACTGCCCTTTTTGCAGCCATGAGCCCACTGGACCTTCTAGAAACTTCCAGCCACAGATGGTAAGGCAGAGAGCAGACATGCTTCTTCTGCATCCATCCAGCTAGAAGTGAGCATGGCTCGAACTCATGTCCAGGCCAGTCTGATTCCCAGTGCTGGTCTCTGCTTCTCTCTTACATTGTTTCAGTTTAGTATGAATATTAGTCAAGAGTTTGCAATGCTCATGCTAAGTCAACTCACAAATACTGTTGTTTGGTGCTGACAGAAGGTGAGAAGAGACAAATCAGAGCCTTCTCTCTGTCTCCAGAACCAAGAATGGCACAAAATAAACTGGCAAGTTTTACAGCTAATCTGGCATAAGAGGTGACTCCTAGCTAAATTATTATCTGTACGACTGATTAGGAAGCCAGGATACAGAGTGATAAACTATATGAATTTATCCTTTCATTTAAGTGTCAGAGGTTGGGAAATTTAAGTGAGCCTGTTTAAGCCAGATTGATCCTAGTGTGCTTATTTCTGTTCACATTTTGAACAATAGAACATTCTAAAGTTTTATTAACTAACTATTTGGGGTGGACATTTTTGTGGAGAGGATGGCTGAGCACTGTCAGGCAGGGATGATGAGGTCAGGGCGCTGGACACAGCAGAGCTGACCACTGGGTGCTTCACAATTAAAACACTGAGCAGGGACTTCCCTGGTGGTCCAGCGGCCAAGATCCTGTGCTCCCATGCAGGTGGCCCCACGTTTGATCCCTGGTCAGGGAACTAGATCTCACATCCTGCAACTAGGAGGTCTCTTGATGCAACTAAAGATCCTGCACGCTAAGATTGAGACCTGACACAACCAAATACATAAACATTCAAAAACAAAAAAACACAGCAGCAACGAAAATGGATGGCTCTTCTTCAACTGCTGTTTTCTAAGGGTCATAAAGCTTCTTGGAAAATCCTTATTTTTAATTATGTGCCCACTTGGCGTCACTCAAAAACACTGCAGAGGGTAAAAGCCTCTGCAATGACTCTGAGGGGGAGAGAGATGAGAAATGCCAGCCTGGTGTTCCCGCACTCTGGTGGCCAGCGCGGTCAAGGTCAGCCCTGCCTGGGGTGCAGCTCCACTGAGTGTGGCCTCATCACCGAGGCAAGTAGTCTGCCTCCTGGAATCTCAGTCCCTCATCTGGAAGAGGGGGCATCATGGTGACCTGCAAGAGTACATGCCATGTGCGTGGAGTCAGGGTGGGCAGAGTACCTGCCCACGAGGCCACTCAGCCCCTGCAACATTCACGAGTGGAACCTACCAGGATGGCCAGCAAAGCAGGACTGGGGTGTGTGGAGCCCACTGTCTCAGAGCCAGGAACGGAAGGCAGGTCGGGCTTCGAGCTGCGGGCCAATCCGATTACTTCCTGCTGGAGCTTAGGTGACTGGCCCAGAGTCCTGGTCCTGCTGAGGGCGGAGGCAGTGGGTCTCCTCTCATCCTGGGCCTGAAATCGCTTCCTCTAACAGGTGAGGAAATATTCCAGGGGACATGTTTTTCTTCATTAAAAACACGAACAGGAGGACCAGGAACTAAGAGAATAGCCTTTTTTTTTTTTTAAAGATCGATTTATTTATTGGTTGCTCTGGGTCTTCACTGCTGCATGCAGGCTTTCTCTAGTTGCAGTGAGTGGGTACTACTTTCTCGTTGCGGAACAAGGGCTCTCCGCGGGCGGGCTTCAGACGTGCTGGTGCACGAGCTTAGCTGCTCCTTGGCATGTGGAATCTTCCCAGACCAGGGATCGAACCCAGGTCCCCTGCGTTGGCAGGTAGATCCTTAACCACTAGACAACCTGGGAAACTGGGGAATAGTCATTTCAATGACGGGAAGTTGGGTCTCCCCTACAGTTGATTCTGAACCAGATCAAGTATGTTAGTTCTTTACTTCATAAACTGAGGTTTCTGATAATTTTCATGACAGAAGGAAATGCCTGGGTCATTTTCTATAGAGACGGCCTTATAGCAAATGTCGTCTTGAACCTGTTGTTGAGGGATTGCCTGGGCTCTCCAGTGGTGACAGAATTAATTAGCTGCCTGGTGTCACAAGCCAGGTGATCAAGTGGGACAAAAACTAGGGGAAGGGTGAAAAGTTATCCTGCAGTGGTCCCCTGAGCTTTGTGACAATGCTAATCTTATTAAGGGTGAGCGATGCCACCTAATAAGCTGTACTTTTGAGCTTTTGGAAGGAAAAATTAAAAGGCATCTACCTGGACTTTTTAATCATTTAGCAGTGCCATCCAATTACCCTGACTGGAAAGAACTAAAAAATAAAGACCATAGTAAATCCTGTTGTTGACAATTTTATATATAGTGGCATGCATTCATGGGCTTCCCAGGTGGTGAAAGTGGTAAAGAACCCTCCTGCCAATGCAGGGGACACAAGAGAAGCAGGTTCGATCCCTGGGTTGGGAAGATCTCCTGGAGTAGGAACCCCCTCCAGTATCCAGTGTGCATTCATTAACCCCATACTCCTAACTCCATTCCTCTTCCCCTTTGGTAACTATGTTTGTTTTCTATGTCTGTGAGTCTGTTTTTGCTTTATAAATAAATTCATTTGTACTATTTTTTTGTACTGATGCAAAGGATTGACTCATTGGAAAAGACCCTGATGCTGGGAAAGATTGAAGACAGGAGAAGGGGATGACAGAGGATGAGACGGTTGGATGGCACCACTGACTCAACAGACATGAGATTGAGCAAGCTCTGGGGGTTAGTGATCAACAGGGAAGCCTGGAGTGCTGCAGTCCATGGGGTTGCAAAGAGCCGGACATGACTGAGTGACTGAACTGTACTATTTTTTAGATTCCACATATAAGTGAGATCATATAATATTTGTCTTCCTGTGGCTGACTTACTTCACTTAGTATGACAATCTCTAGGTCCATCCATGCTGCTGCAAATGGGATCATTTCACTCTTTTTCATGGCCGAGTAATATTCCATTGTGTACCTGGTATACATATATATATATACACACAGACACACATCACATCTTTTACTGTATAGCACAGAGAACTATATTCAATATCCTGTAATAGAATACAATGGAAAAGAAAAAAATATAGATATATACAAACATATATATAGTATAACCAAATTACTTTGCTATACACCTGAAACTAACACAATATTGTTAATCAATTATACTTCAGTAAAAAATTAAAAACTAAAAATAAAATAATAAGACCAAAATAAAGGCCACAGCGTATCTTTTGGAAACAGTTATGTAAAGTGAATTACGTGAGGGAAACCAGTTGACTAATTCAATGCCAGGAACACAGATTCTGCATGTTGTATGCACATAGAGAGACAGGTAATTATGTTTTACTCAAAATTATTTTGAAAGAACAAATTCTGATCTCCCCCCAAACATCTTTGTCTCTGGCTTTTGTTGTTTTAAAACTAGTTGGCTTTCTTTTTTGGCCAGGGAGATTCATTATCATTGTTAAATGCATAAAGTCCTGAAATTGCCCGTCTCAGAACTGCCCATGTATTCTCTGTTGGCCTTTGCATCAGGGCAGGATCCAGCTCCCTGGGGCCCACATCTGGCTGGTTACTGTGCCCCCCACATCTCCTAGAAGGAGCCCACCCACACTAAAATTTTAAGAAAGACCATTCAAATTTAGGGACAATCCATTAGCCATTTTCAGTTCATGCCACAAATGCAAACATTTTTATCCATTTTTATCCATCCATCCGTTCATATGTCCATACGCAAACATGATAATTAATCCTATTATGTGCCAACCATGAGCAAAGATTAGAATAATTCTTGGAAAATTCTAGGACGAGAAGGTATTTCGATTTTCATTTTAAAGCTGAAGAACCTGAGTCTCTAGTAAGTTAAGTATTAGGTGATCATTGGTAATTTCATAGTTCAATGTAATAATCTGCCCAGAAATGGTGGGCGGTTGTGGGGAGCACAGCATTCCTCCCAAAAATATTTGGGGAACAGTGGAAGAGACTAGGAGAGGGATCTAAACCCAGCCTGGGCTGTGGTGTTTGGAGAGGCTGGGCCACGCACCTCCAGGGGCCACTCAACTGTGAGAAATCAGGAATAAGCCCTTTAACGTAAGGAATACACACAGATGCAATTTAAAAATGTAGTCCATTTCTGAAAAACTGGACCACCAATAGTTTAACTTATATCACAAGATGGAAGTATTTCTCTGATGAGGTCTAACAATTGTGAATACTCATGCATCAGCCCACTCAGCTCCTTTAAAGCAAGCTCTCCTAATTAACCTCATCATTAATGTGTCCTTACTTCAGTCTGGCCGGAATTATGCACTTAAAGGACCACCGAGGTCGCCTGTCAGGTTTCCCAGCCTGGGATGTCTTCTTGACAATGGAGACCACATTCACAGAGTCGCTCAGTCATGTCCGACTCTTTACTACCCCCATGGACTGTAGTCCACCAGGTTCCTCTGTCCATGAGGATTCTCCAGGTAAGAATACTGGAGTGGGCTGCCACGCCCTCTCAGGCTGGGAACCTTGGCTTCAGAGCATCACTGACAGGGCTATGATGGCTTAGAAATGCAGTTACGAGTGATGGAATTGTCACGCTTTCGAGAACAGAACAGAATGTAGATCAAACAAGAAATACAATATTCCATAATGCATATTTCATGTAGCGAAGAAAAGCCGAACAGAAAAGAAGATAAAGATTTTGATGACATTTTTGCACCATCCTAAGCCCTCGGTTTTAACCATAGCATCTGAGACATAGCCGTGGAGCATCTGCAGTGAGAGGAAGCGAGGAGGAATCTGAGGAGTGGGGACACATGGGATGGCCGTGACTTGGTGTCCAAGGAAGGCCCTGAAGAACCGAGCCTTAGGCATTTGGCAGGTCAGGCAATGAGGAGTGAGGTGTACATAAGCGCAAGAAAAGCAAAAGGTAAAGCAAATTTTAACAACACGATTAGCCACTCCCCTCCCCCACACACTCGCATCCCTTCCCTGCACACTGGCCTTTCCCAGGGCTTCAAGGGGGAGAGGCATCTGCAGCTGCTCTTAGTGATGCTTTTGGGGAAGCTGCTGTGTTGAGACTGACAGCTAAGGCGCCTGGGCTCTGAAAGCAGCCGGTTCAAAGCCAGAGTAGATGGGGAAGGGTAAGAGCATCTTCGACATGAGCACAGATGCTCTCTGCCCCCTCTAAGCTCTGCAGGCTCTGCTCCCCTACCCTGAAACTGTAGAGGGCAAGTCGAGGATGCCCCAATGCTGGAAAAAGGGATGCGTCTTGCCAAACGCTCAGAAGTGGAGACAAGGAAAGGGAAGGACCTCTCCCCGCTGGGGCACGCTCATTTTCAAGCGAAGCATCAGCACCTTTCATCCCTTCGAGTCAAGAGAACTGTATCTAAATTTCTTCTAGACAGAGGCACTCAGAGTGAACTCAGGACAGACACATAGGACCGTCTATAAAACATAAACAACAAGGACCTGCTGTATAGCATAGGAAGTTATCGGTATACATAGTAGGGTGTGTCTGTCCTATTGAATGTTTAAATATAATAACCTACAATGGAAAAGAATCTGAAAAACATGTATGTGTAACTGAATCACTTTACTGTACACTTGAAACACTGTAAATCAACTATGAAAGTGAAGTCGCTCAGTCATGTCTGACTCTTTGTGACCCCATGGCCTGTAGCCTACCAGGCTTCTTGGTCCATGGGATTTTCCAGGCAAGAATACTGGAGTGGGTTACCATTTCCTTCTCCAGGAGATCTTCCTGACCCACGGACTGAACCCGGGTCTCCCACATTGTAGGCAGATACTTTAAATTAAGACAAAAATAAGGTGAACTTAGGAACGACCACACAAGGTATTCTTAGGTGTTCCACCCTGATGCTCTGAAACCAACAGGACGTCTCAGGGAGGTGGCTCCCTTGGGGAGTCTCCACCTACTGGTCCCAGGATCCAATGTGCCCCAACATTCCAGGTGTAAGGGGCTCACTCGATACCAGGAGCAGCAGACACCGAGGCCCCTGTCCATGCAGGTCCTGCCCAGCACCCTGCCTGCCTACCCCAGGTGCTGCACACCTGTGAGATGCTCTCCCTGCTGGTGGACTTGCCCAGCTCTCAGCTTAGCCCCGGGTGAGGACACGGCCAAGGGAGGCAGTGGGAGGGAGAGAGGAACCAAGCAGAGATAGGAAACTTAATTCCATGATGGAGAGGCGTCGGAATGACTGTCAGTTTATCAGATTCTGTCATCCCTGAGCTGCGGAGGGGAAAGAGGGGCTCACAGTGGCTCCCACAGCATAAAATACACACAGATGCAGCTGACGAGGAACCAAAAAAGAAGGAGGGTGAAGAATACACTCTGCAGTCAAGTGCAAGCTCACTAAATGATATCTGAGAGAGGAGAGGGAATTGAGGCTGTCTTCTGACTATAAAGGTCACTAGGGCAGAACCAAGGATTCCCCCGCACTCAGGGCAGGGATGGGGAGGGCAGGGAGGTGAGGGGTGGGCACGGTTCTCAGCCAAGGAGTTGGGCTGGTGATGGGCTTGTGGGAGATGATCCTGGAATGTGGGTGGGGAAATGCGAGTACCCTGTTCTCTCCGTTAGGGGAACGGGGGACCCAACGTGGGGACCAAGGTGAAGCTGTGTTCCACTCCCTTTCCAAGACTGTTCTAGCCTGACTGAGATTGAGACTGGACAGGATCAGTGAACGTTTTTGGAGATTCCTTGTTCCAAATTCCGTTAAAGGGTCCCAGAAATGTTGTAGCTGCTGAAAATGGGGTGAGTAATGCATTGGGTTGAATCATGCAAAACTGCTGGCTTCTGACCTACAAAAGTGGCAATTCCCTGTGGTCCAGTCTGATTCAGAATCTCAGAGCACTGCAGGAAGCCCACGGCCTTCGACGCTCCCTCTCAGCTGGCCTGGCCACAGGCCCATCCGTGGCCACCTCTTCATTTTCAGGCCACAGGCCACTCGATCGCTAGGGAACGTGGTGGCCTCTAGCACACATCGCTCTCAGAGCCCTTCAAACCAACCCCCACAAGGAACCACTGGGCTACTGGAACCCCATGGTGCCTTCCCGTTCAGCCGTCTCAATTCAAGGCCTTTACAGGCAGGCTTTACATGAGTTTTCTCAGAAGATGTCAGTGTATTTGTAAATACTCCTCCTGCTAAGCCAAACAACTGAATAAGATCCACCTTTTTCCTTGCTAGAAGGTGTCGTTTATTCCTTCTCCCAAAGCAGTTCCAAACAGGATGGAAGAACAGCCTGGTGGCTGAGGGATGAGGGAGACACAGATGCTGCAGCAATCAAAGAACGATGAGGCCCCGTGTCCCTGCTGGGCCGCCAGGGTCAAGCCCGGCAAGGAGGTGCAGAAACAGCAGTGTGGGCAGGGAGGCAGAGACAGGGATGGCTCTGAAAGGTGACAACGAGATGACACTGTGGACTTTGCTGCCATAAAACTGGAGGCAGAAGAACCATCTAAACAGAAGGAAGAAAGCCCTGGCCTCGTCAGGGCCACTGGGTCCTAGGGGAGGAGACGCTGAGCTCAAGTACCGGGAAGGCAGGGGGCAGAGTTCCATCTTGATGGCCCTGCCCCTCCTCCATCTCGCCAGGAGCCTGTGGCCTCAGCCTGTGCAACAGCTGGAGCTGGGCAGGGCCCTGCAGGCACCAGACCCCCCAGGTAAGGGCTGAATGATAGGGTGAGGGTGGGGGGCTCCAAGATCCGATGTTTTGTGCCAGACCACGGCAAGTTCCCGTCCTCCCTGTGAAATGGGTGTATAACAGATCCCATCCATTAGTCCATGCGTTAAATATAATAGTCTGATGAAATGTTTGCTAAACAAAGGCTCTTCTCCAACAACTGGATCCATACCTGTTTCCTTTGTTCCTGCAGGGTACTTACGTAAAGTGGGGCCTGGAGAATACATCCTTTGAGAAGAAAAGTGTGATACGGAGTCATTTTCCATCATAAAACACCCCACTCATGGGCAGGAGAAACGGGATTACTTTTACGAAGCTAGCATCCACCGCAGAACCTGCTGTACTGGTAGCTTGAACGACCACTGCACTGACCATTCTTTTTCACAGATGTGGGAACTGAGGCCAGGACACGTGACCTGATGTGGTTCAAGCCCCTCTCCTGATTCATAACTCAGAGGCCTGACTTTCCCTGGATTAAGAAACAGAAAACACTGAAGAACTGACAGTTGTCCTTCTAGGCAGTCCTGATGACTCTGTATAATTAGGTGCCCCTGGACAGCCTAGATGCCTGACTGGAAACATTTTTCTTCTATTTTCTAATGATGGAGACTGACCTGGGCGGGGGATTAACCCACAGAAAAGCTACAGGCAACAGTTAAAATCCCTCTGAATCATCAGCCGCACAGAGCCATACAACACAGGTAATTTAATTTCATAAAAGGATCTTTCCAGAGTTTGCTTTTTTCCTCCCAGCCTATTGAAATGTACACACGGCGAGTACAAAGTACAAGGCGCTGTCAGGCTGTAATTTGACTTCTGCACATATTTAACGTGCTGCCAGGGATGAACCATTTCATGGTTCCTGTGCTTTAGTGAATGAAATAAATCAATGTGTTAAGAGAGCGATTTTTTTTTTCCCTTGCCATTTGGGGGAGGCGCTCTTTACTTTTTTATTAACACGAACTTAATGAACCGTTTCACATTCAAAACCCCTTAGAAAGGTCATAATGCCTATTTCTTAATTAAATTTTTTGAAGTCCAATAAGGCTAATTTTCTTTTATACCTCCACACAGGGAGCAGTGCTTTAGAGAAATGACTGGGAATAAACAACAGCACAGAGTGAAGACTACTTCAGGTGGTTAAACATTGATACTTGCAGAGAGCTTTATGAAGGAAGATAAGAGAAATGGCCAGCAGTTTATGAAGGATGATCAGCGAGGCAGGAATTTGGGGTTGCCATGGAATTCAGGCCTCAATAAAACTTCTCGTGTGGTGACGGCTGGGTGTGAGGCTTGCAAACAGGCAGCATCATCAAGCCAAGGGAGACAAGAAGCAGGGGTCACTCAGGATGAAGGTTTCTTTCTAGAATTTCTCCCACACGTCGATGCTGAAACTTGCCAGCCTGCGCTGAAAGCCTGAGGCTCCCTACGAAGCAGAGACAGGTACTTGAGGCTCCCTGCTGCCTCGTTCTCAACGGTCTGATTTTTTTTTTTTTCCCGTCCTAATTACAGCAGACAGCACTGAAGCTTTGTCAGCGTTACCTGCTCTCAATAAAGGCGCTCTCAGGGCCCTGGTTGCCGAGCCGGGAAGAAAGCAGGCTCCCTGGCTGGCAGCAGTCTTGGACCCTCGCCCCCGGCCACACTGCAATCACGCTGTTTATTCCCCTGTAACAATCAGGCGGAGCGGGCAGAGCACCTGGTCCTCCCGGCCGGTCCTTCCTTGGCAGCTGACGGGCAACCTCCCAGCCAGGTGGTCGAGCCTCAATGACATGAGCTAGCCATTCTAGGGTTAACGAGGACTCACTTTCTTCAGAACGCCCCGGGAAAATCAGTTATTCATAAAGGACACTATGCCTTTTGTTGCTCACTGAACAATGTTGCTGAAAACCCATTAAATTAAATTCTCTTTATTGGACTGAATAATGCAATAGCGATAGCCCCAGCGAGAAGTTTGCCCATTTATTTACCAAATTTCTGAATAATTTATACACAGGATCCTGGCTCTTTTTCACTGAGTGGCCAAATGCTTCTTTGGGACAGAACAGCGTAGCCTTGCCTTCATTTTCATGTGGGTTAAGGCTCACACGCAAATGAAAAACAAACAAAAGCAGAACGTAATTGAGTGGCCAGAGAATGAAGTCTCATTTTAACTGAGAATTCACATTCCAATTTTCTTCTGCGGGAGCGCTTTCAAATATATTGGCATGAATTTGCATCAGAGGCTGTCTCTTTCTTTTCTTTTGTTTTTGGTATGTCTCATAGGATCACCGCTTTCATGACAGAAAATGAAGAGAAGGAAAAAAGAGCAGGACTTGTGAAGGGTCGAGAATCTCTAAATTGGGGAAGGGCTTGGGTGGGAGGTGGTTCTGAGGAGCTGAGTGTGGCAGAATTGGATGGTGACTTAGACATCCCCTCCGGCTCAATGTAGAGTTACTCACAGAGGCCTCAGTCGGCGGCGGCGGGTCACGGCAGGACTGCGGTAAAAAGGAGACACCTTTCCCCCTCCTCCTCCACTTACCCCCTTCAGGGGTTAACAAGGGGTCCCCGACGGGGCCCTCTCTTCCCCTCCTGAGAATGCTTGGTATCCCAAAGTTAGATGTCCAGGCTGGCCTCATGGACTGAATGTGCAGAGAAAGACTGAAGTGGAGGAAACATAAGGGAAACCAAGGGGCATAGAGATCAAACCATCATTTAAATGATGCTGTCCTAGGGAGGCAGCCTTTGCTGCTTGGGAGGCCGCCTTTGCTGCTTGGGAGGCCATTTTAAAACAAGATATATAGGCATTTTTCATTTGGAGGTAGCATTAACAAAAACACCCACAAAAAGTTAGATTCTCCTAAAACACCTATTTGTCATCGAAAAGAACATAAAGCCAAGCCAAGAAAAAAAAAAGTTCTGTTGGATTTCACTTTCATTTAAGGAGAAAAACCCTGCCCTTTTTTTCAGAGACGAAGATAGTCTGAACAAACTTAGAAAGACAGGCATAGTTTTAGTTGATAAGACAAACTCAGAGTCCTTTGTGAGAGTATTTTTAGCAACTGGCGATGATGCAGTTAGGAAGTTGATGCGGGTGAGCACAGGGGTTAAGGGTGTAGATTCCTCTCTGCTGAGAGCCCAGAGGCTCAGCCAGGTGCCCCAGATTCCCTCTGTGCCTGAGATCCCCTTGGAGTAGAACAGGCATCAACTCCACTATGAGTCAGGACGGACCAGGACCTTTATCCCCAGGGTGAGTGCCCAGAAGATGCTTTATGGGGACTGCCCAGCTCCCATCATCTCCACTTTACTCCCTCAGTCCTGGCCTGACCTGGGCTGCAAGCACGTGCTCCAGCCCCCAGGCCTCGTTATGCAACCACTTCACAGGTCTCCTCTGCAGTAAAACCTCAAAGGCAGAATCAAACTGGAACCCAGGCCCAGAACAAAGCCGGCGCCAAGCAGCAACTTTCTGTTATGTGGCTGATGAAATGCTGAGAGCCCAGGATTACAATCAGATGCTCAGAAATAAATGTTTTAGTTTTGTTTCCTGATCATTTTTGATAAGCGCTCTGGGCTTTGCCTTGGCATTTATCTTGCCGAGGCAGCCTGCCGTCTGGTCACAGTGTACGTGCTCTCATGACATTATCTCTGAATTACGAGACCCACCTGGAACAAGGCCCCCACACAAAGGTATGAGGATGCGCTGGTGACAAGCGGACGCTCTTTTGCGGCTCAGAAACAAAGGCTGACACTTCTGCGTGAATAGACAGAAAGCACATCAAAGGCGGCCTTTTGTAGAGAAAAATTGCGTGATGCCCACTTTAATCTCTCTGAAAAATCTATGCACACACTGAACCCGATTTCATTTTTCACATAAATGCTGAGGCTTGATACAAGGACATCTTTTTCTTTACAGTTAAAAGACGAGAAGACAAAGACGTGCTAGCGTAGCCTTTGCACTTTCTAAAGCTATTTCAATGGGCTGGGACACTTAACCACTGATACAAGGGCAGGGACTCCACAATAGCTGCATTTGAAGCACCCTGACTAAAACCAGTCATTGTTATAGATTAAAGAAACGCATTAAGATCGACATTTTCCTTAAAGCTGCATAGTTTTTATACTTTAACCCTTTGATCAATTAACAAAAGTCTGAGATGGTAAGATGCTAATAACACTAGGGCTTATACAAGTACAGTGGTCCAGGGATGTGATCTGAAGGGGATCAGATACAGTTGCTCCTGGATGAGGAAGGCTGCAGAAGAGCACCTCTCCAGGCAGGCATGGGGAGGCAGTTCTCCAGCGAGCAGACACCTTGGATTGGACCTGAGGTCATGCATGCGGTTATTTTGGGGGAAGGGGGGACTATGGATGCCTCCCACCCTCCACCTTCCTCTCCTTGTATCTTTGGGTCCCTCTTCAGCCCTAGGTGCCCCAGAAGAGGGGCCCAAGTTCTACAGCTGGTGCTGTTTGCCTTTCAGAGTTTTCAGCCAACATGCTGGTGGTCCCACCTTCGTCTTCCAGCTGGGCTGCTAGTTCTAGTCTTACGTGGGACATCCTCTCATGATGGGGGTCTCTGTGGTCACACTGCCCGTGCCCCGGGCCCACCCCTACCATTCCTCTAGCTGTGTGCTCTCGAGGACGGCCTGTCTCCTCGTGGGGTAGCAGTGAACCCAGTGGTCCCACAGAGGTGCTGAATATATCACACAGCACAAACTGAGCCCCAAGTCCCAGAGAGATGGGAGCTCCAGGCCACCACTCCTAGCTCGGAAGGAAACTGGGGAGCTTCCTGACTCCATCTTCCATGGGCAGCACAAGACTTAACCCGCCTGTAAAGCAGGAGACACGGGAGACATGGGTTCGATTCCTGAGGTGGGAAGATCCTGTGGAGGAGGGCATGGCAACTCACTGCAGTGTTCTTGCCTAGAGAATGTCATGGACAGAAGAGCCTGGCGGACTACAGTCCATGGGGTTGCAAAGAGTCAGACATGCCTGAAGAGGCTTAACATGCCCAGCACACCCCACTCCAAACCCAGGGAACCAGAACCTGGGAAGTGGGTCCTGGGGCTCAGTGTCTGTGGTAGTTCTCCAGGTGGTTGTAGGGTTGAGAACCCTGGCTGAAGGCAATACACACAAGGGTTTCCTGAGTCATGCCCTGGCAAAGGGGCACAGACTGGAGGGCGGGACCTCCAGGGGCCTGGAAGCTGGGCCTGAGAGGCCTGCAGGCAAAGCTGCTTATCTTAAAAATAATGCAAATTCATGGCTCATGTTTACTTTAATAAAAGATGTTGTGAATGATTAACCACCTAGTCCTGCTGATCTGCAAAGGAAGGTTAGGCGTCTCTTGGGACTTGCTCACCATGGGCCCATCCCAGGAGCGTGTGAGTCTGGAAACGAGATCCCTAAAGGTAGAGAAGTCTGTTACACCTGCAGGGCAGAAGTCCAGATGGCGGGGTGGGGGGTAGGGGGAAAGGCAGATGTCAGGACAAATATATGGGGCTGAGGTGGGCTCTGGATATGAGGGCCACTGGGTGAGGTTCGCTGAGCCACTGGACTCAGAAGCTTGGAGGCAACTTTATCTTTATCCTGGCTTTGGGTCAGCATGGGGCCTTGAATGGCCAGCATCTCCTGGAAAGGACTGCTCCTGCAAAGTCTTATTTTTAAAAAAAAAACAAAAGCAGAAAAGCCCAATTACCTCTTCCCCAAACCCCCCAGACAAGGCCATCTTCCTCAGGGTTACCTGGCTGGATGCTCTCAAACGTACTTCCCCTGCCAGGCACCAAATACTCTCATTACCTTGAACTGTCAAACAGGCTTTAAGACTCACTTTTCAATGTGATCTTTATTATAAATAGATTTTATCAGCTGGTCCAGTGTGTTTACCCTTCTGAGAACCAGCCTATAAAGAAGTATACTCTCAAAAAGAAAACCGATAAAATCCAGCAATTGCTCAGAAAGTACTCTAAGACCTGAACTTTAAGCATTTTCCCAAAAAGCTGAAATCACGATCTAGCCAAAGCTAATACAGTCATTAGCATGGAATAATGCCCACCTGTTTTGAAAAACCAAACTAATGACTGAATCTACAAATACAGTCTATTTTCTTCTTAGAAGCATCACCTTCCCTGTTGGATAACCTTCTCTCCTTACTCTAACAGAAGCTGCGGTCAGCAACATTTTATATTCTTACTGAACTACCTGTTTTTTTTTTTTACAGAAATCAAAACTGTGACCACCCTGGATTGTCGAGTGAATGTCTAATACTTTCAGTTAGTAAGAATGCACACTTAAAAACTGAAAGTTATAAGACAGAAATTTGGGATAGTTTTCCCCCTCTCAATTTCTCCATTTTCACTTAAAAAGAAGTGAAAATTATTTAGAGAAATAAAAAACAATTCTAAAGGAAATCTGCACTAGTTAGCATCACTTATTGGACTGGACTTACAAGTCCTGTGACTTGAAAACGTCTGGGTTAGGGCAAGGTGGGAACAAGTCACCAATCTGCTGGGCTGGTCGTGCCTGAATGCACATTCCAGGGCTCTGCAGTCCTCCGGCTGACATGGCTCTGCTGGACTTTGGTTCGATGGCCCATTTGTCATGATTCAAAACCCACCCAAACTGCTCTCCCAACTGACTGGCAGCGACAGTATGATCTCACTTGTAGATTTTTAATATTTTTAACAAAGAGACTTTTTTTTTTCATTTACAATTTTTATTGCGATAATATACAAGTGGTATGAGCTCCCCTTTCATGGGTTGGTAAATAAAGGAGGACTATTCACTGGCTAGCACCAGAAGGGGGCCAGCTGCTGGGGTCTGTGTCAAGAGTTTGCTAACCCAGCAGGCCATGCAAAATTTTCCTAGGTAAAGATGTATTTCATTTGTTAACTAATTTTTCAAGCCCTTATCATAAAACAGGGTTGGAGACACTGCATGCAATAGCAATAATGAAATGCCAATTGTTGGGCACAGGGCCCAGAGAAACCAGCCACACGAATAGAAGGTTAAAGGAAAAAGAGGATCTCAGAGACAGACTAAGATGGTTCAAGATGTACTGACCTCAACAGCCAGGGGTTCCAGGACCAGCAGTCTCTTGGACACAGCCCTAGGCTCTACCTGGGAGGTGTCTTGGCAGGTGGTCCAATCCTCCTTACAGTCCTCTCCCCCCATGCACACAGATTTCTCTGCACAGTTTATGGAGTTGATGTTCATATATAATACACATTTTGGGAATCCAAAAAACTAGGTTGAAGTATACGAAAATGCCTTTTTTTTTTTCTTAACTAGTTCAAAAACTGTCAAATGTCAGCAATTTCATGAATGCCAACCCAAATTAAAACAAGGCATGGAGAGACTTTCCTGGTGGTACAGTGGCTGAGACTCTGCACTCCCAATGCAGGCGGCCCAGGTTCAATCCCTGGTCAGGGAAATAGCTCCCGCAGGCGACAATTAAAAGATTCTGCATGCTGAAACAAAGACCAGGTGCAATAAGCAAACAAAACACACAAAAAACAAGGCATGGCGCCTCATCTTGCAACCTGCCTCTAACTTTTCTCATCATGAAGTATTTTTCTGAGCACCTTCAGAAGAGACAAGATGGGACAGTTTTGGACGGGGCCCTGGGATTCCCTACCCCATATCAAGGACGTCTCCACTGAGGGTGCCACGTCCCTGATCACATTCCACTTGACAACAACATTTCAGTTCAGTTCAGTTCAGTCGCTCAGTCACGTCCAACTCTTTGCAACCCCATGAATCATAGCACGCCAGGCCTCCCTGTCTATCACCAACTCCCAGAGTTCACTCAGACTCACGTCCATCGAGTTGGTGATGCCATCCAGCCATCTCATCCTCTGTCATCCCCTTCTCCTCCTGCCCCCAATCTGTTCCAGCATCAGAGTCTTTTCCAATGAGTCAATTCTTCACACGAGGTGGCCAAGGTACTGGAGTTTCAGCTTTAGCATCACTCCTTCCAAAGAAATCCCAGGGATGATCTCCTTCAGAATGGACTGGTTGGATCTCCTCGTAGTCCAAGGGACTCTCAAGAGTCTTCTCCAAAACCACAGTTCAAAAGCATCAATTCTTCGGTGCTTAGCTTTCTTCACAGTCCAACTCTCAACATCCATACATGACCACTGGAAAAACCATAGCCTTGACTAGACGGACCTTAGTTGGTAAAGTAATGTCTCTGCTTTTCAATATGCTATCTAGGTTGGTCATAACTTTTCTTCCAAGGAGTAAGTGTCTTTTAATTTCATGGCTGCAGTCACCATCTGCAGTGATTTTGGAGCCCCCCAAATTAAAGTCTGACACTGTTTCCACTGTTTCCCCATCTATTTCCCATGAAGTGATGGGACCAGATGCCATGATCTTTGTTTTCTAATGTTGAGCTTTAAGCCAACTTTTTCACTCTCCACTTTCACTTTCATCAAGAGGCTTTTTAGTTCCTCTTCACCTTCTGCCATAAGGGTGGTGTCATCTGCTATCTGAGGTTATTGATATTTCTCCCGGCAATCTTGATTCCAGCCTGTGCTTCTTCCAGCCCAGCGTTTCTCATGATGTACTCTGCATATAAGTTAAATAAGCAGGGTGACAATATACAGCCTTGACGCACTCCTTTTCCTATTTGGAACCAGTCTGTTGTTCCATGTCCAGTTCTAACTGTTGCTTCCTGACCTGCATATAGGTTTCTCAACAGGCAGGTCAAACGTTAGACAATGAGAAATAGGCGGGCCTCCTTCTAGGTGATAATCCCACTCGTTCACCCTCAAGCATCTCCTAGCATCGCGCCATTTACTCTTTCAGCTCTTGATTCCTCTGGTTTTTATGCTCATGAACTGAAGTTCCAATACTTCATGGATCTTCTCATCAGCCACCTGATGCGAAGAGCAGACTCATTGGAAAAGACCCTGATGCTGGGAAAGATTGAAGGCAGGAGGAGAAGGGGACAGCAGAGAATGAGATGGTTGTATGGCATCACCGACTCGATGGACACAAGTTTGAGCAAACTCTGGGAGATGGTGAAGGACAGGCAAGCCTGGCATGCTGCACTCCATGGGGTCGCAAAGAGTCAGACACGACTAAGTTAGTGAACAACACCACCACATGGGTACTTAGTTTGAAAACAATGTTAACGTTGATTTTCAAGTGTATTAGCTTTATAACAGTTAAGCAAAATTAATTTTATAACAATTAAGCAAAAACACAAATGTAGTTTTTCCCTCTAATTCTGATAGAGGCAGGTAAAAATGTTTTTTGAAGAAATGACTTTTCAGACATGTTTTTTGCCATTACAGGAATAAGAGCTGATCCTATAAAGAAAACTGAATACAATATGAATGTGGGACTCTATCATACTTCAGGGTGGAAAGAAATGCTAGGATCTGAGAGCTCTTGACAGGGTAGAGAGGAGTTTAATTTCTGTATTAAATAGACTTACAGAGAAGGCACTGGAATCATAGGTATGGCTTATCAGCATTAAACCCCAGGCCTTAGCTTGTAATAGATGTTTTAAATGAACATGATTCGTTTCTGACACTTTTTGTTGTAGAGTATCAAATTTATCAGGTCTTTAAATAGATGCTAACAAAACACCTCTAAATCCAGACAGAATGTTATAAAACACTAAAAATAAAAGGTAATGAAGTTTTAAAAATATTTTCCCAAAAGAAATGGATTTAGTTTTTACTTTTTTTTTTTTTTTTTAAATCTATGCTACAGAGTTTCTTAGGTAATTCTCTAAAACAGATATACTGGAAAATAGTAATGACATTTTTGGCATTTGGGCATTTCTGTAACTTTAATCTCAGAAAGGAAAAATCTCAAAATAACAAGTATATTTCACTGCATTGAGAGGAACTATAGCTTTTATGTGGGTTATTTTTTCACTCACCGAAGAGCAAGAAGTTATAAAAAATGATTAATAATTTATTTACTCAAAAAGCGACTGACTTTGGGTTTATGAATAAATAATGAAAGAAAAAGTAAATGTGCTTTCAAGTCCAGACTAACAGAAGTTAGTGAGTCCACAGCTAGTGCCGAGCATGCGGGCTTTTTAGGATCTTGACGGAGAAATCTGGAACGTGGGTCCCATTCAACAACCTGAGAAGACAGAGCTTTTCACAGGGAACGAGCACATGACCAAGTTCATTAATTAAACAGTGCGGGTGGAGCAGATGGATGCTACCTACGCTCCAGCGACGCTAAATTGGGACAGAGGTTGGTCCGCCCTTAATGAGGCTCCATAAAATGAATGATTACATAGTGATCACAAGTAAACAAGCCTGCCCAGGCACTAGATATCAGGCAACAAGTCCTGCAACATGGTAACGACAGGACCAGCGTGAGCGCAAGTATCTGACACACAAAACCTCTGAGCTCGTTCGAGCCCAGCTTGTCTCTCCCTGGAGGCTGAGGAAAGCGTTCCAGTCCACAAAGGGTTAAGCACGAAACGACAGTTACTGGGGGCAATAATACAAAAATGCCTGGCTGTGGAAATGAAGGGAACAGAACCCTTTTTGTCACATATTAAGTGCATTATTGAGAATGAGACACTCAAGTTTCCTTTTATCTTTACAGAAAAACAGAGATGCAAAATGTCAGGTGCTTAGGCTTTTTAAACTAAAAGGCTTAGCAAAAGCCGCCATACAGAAAATGTGGCCCTTAAGATGGTTTTTTAATGATACGTTTTCCCATATCACTAATTAATTCTTTACTTCTTCTGCTATGTCAAACCCTCAACTGTTTTTTTTTTTTTTCCCCCACCCTGGGTCTTAATTAGCCTTTGCTGCACATGGACTTGTGTATAAACTCAAAAGATATTTTTTGGACTCGGGTAGAACAGAAATTATTTTCAGGTGAAAAATTTGCTCTAAATATGTTATTGTCTGGAACATAAGATTTTGAAACCCAGAATATACTTCTTTAGAATGATCATTATGTTTTCCAATGTAGACAATTTAATCTCACGGACAGAAACTGAAAACTCTGAAACAAGGGTATTCGGAGGACACTTGGGTAGCTATACATTGTAGTGCAGCTGTGGAGCTCACAGTAGTTAATAGGGACCACTGCTCTGTTGCCACGGCCCCACTGGGATGCCCCGTGTCTGATGCCAGCCCTGATTTCCTTTGATTTTCCTTCTCAGTACTCATGACCTTTGGAAGAAAGCGAAAGTTGTTCAATCGAGTCTGACTCTTTGCCACCCCATGGAGTGTATAGTTCATGGAATTCTCCAGGTCAGAATACCGGAGTGGGTAGCTGTTCCCTTCTCCAGGGGATCTTCCCAACCTGCAAGTTAAAACCTACTTTTGAAAGAGGTAGAATATACGTAGAGTCAAGATGTACAAATAGATGACTTGCTTGCAAGACCCAGTGTCACCACGGGAGAACTGTATTCTCAATCATTCATCAAGGCAAAAAGCACAATGAGTCATGCCAATCAGGTGCCCATTTTGAGCTAGACTCTGTTGTGAAATAGGTCATTAAGGATATTTACACTTAGAGTTTTCTTTGCCTTTTAATTTGGAAGCCACATGTACTTAGGCATAAGAGATGCATATATGGTATCAGAATGGGTGTCTTTGAATTTATGACAATTTTCTTGGCATCTTCATTCCATAAAATCAAGGTTTAAAGGGCTAAGATCCTTCTGTTAACAATAAGGATAAAACAGACTAAAATTGAGTGGGACTGCTTCACTTTTTGACAGCTATATACTTTACCCCCATTTTACTGAGAAATAATTGGTACATATCACCGTGTAAGTTTAAGGCATACAGTGTGACAGTTTGATTTACACATACTTGTGAAATGACTGTCACAAAGGTACAGCTACTATCCATCTTTCCATACAGATACGATAAAAGGAATAAAGAAGAAAGGAAAAAATTTACTCCTTGTGATGAGAACTGCTACTCTCTGAACAACTTTCTTGTATACTGTGCAGTGGTGTTAACTATTGCCACCATGCTGTACATGACAAATGAAGATAAAGTCGTGTCCAATTCTTTTTGACCCCATGGACTAAACAGTCCATGGAATTCTCCAGGCCAGAATATTGGAGTGGGTAGCCTTTCCTTTCTCCAGGGGATCTTCCCAACCCAGGGATGGAAGCCAGGTCTCCTGCATGGCAGGTGGATTCTTTACTAGCAGAGCCACGTATGTGACAACCCCAACACTTCTTTATCCTAAACTGGAAGTTTGTTCCCTTTGACCATCTGCCTCCGATCCCCGCTCCCTCACCCTCTGCCTCTGCTAATAAGCCTGATTTCCTTTTTTTCCGTAGGAGTTATTTTCTTTTTTAGATTCCATCTGAAAGTGAGCCCATATGGTATTTATCTTTCTCTACCTGCCATTTCACTCAACATAATCCTTTCAAAATCCATCCATGTTGTCATAAATAGAAGGATTTCCTCATTTCTAAAAGGCTAACATTCCATTGTATGTATATAAATATATATATATATAGATAGATAGATAGATATGTTAGTTGTTTCCATGTCTGGGCTTTTGTAAATAACGTTGCTATAAACAGGGGGAGGGCATGTATCTTTTTGAGTTACTGTTTTTATTTCCTTTGGATGTATTACCAGAAGTGAAATTCCTAGATGATATAGTAGTCTTAGCTTTAATTTTTTAAATATATAATTAGAAATATTATTTTTTTTTAGCCAAGCAGCATATGCAATATTCGTTCCCTAACCAGGGATCGAAGCTGTGCCCCCTGCAGTAGAAGTGTGGAGTCTTAACAACTGGACTGCCGGGTGAGTCTCTATTTTTAATTTTTTGAGCATCAGAGCTACGTAATTTTGATGGCCTCTTGTTCTTAGCTCAGAAGTGTGGGCCGCTGAGAAACAGCAGGGAGGCCTCAGAGTCAGGCTGGCCTGGGCTCCCATCCTGGCCCTGCCTGGGATGCGGGGCCTTGGCCAAGACCCCTGCATCTTCCAGCTTCACTCCCTCCATCTGTGGTGCTGGAAGAACAGGCCCGACTCTGCTGGGTTGTCACTAAGTGCAGGAACCGTGGACCAGGGATCCTCGTTCTCCGTGCCTTTGGGGGGGCTGAGCTTTTGCATATCCTCCTCCCCACACTGCTTTTTGGTTCTGCATGTAGACCTGGTCCCTCAGCTGACAGGAGAACATTTTATTAGTCACTTGCAGACACAAACTACTGACCAAGGGTTCAGTCTCAGCTGTGTCCCCATTTCCATCCTTGTGCAATTCTCTGGATATTCCAATGCATTTCACCCACCCACATTTCATAAACAGGAGTAGAAATCAGAAAAAACACTGAAGTGCTGGCACTATTAACAAGAAATATAGCTCTCACATTCCATGGAGCGGAAGCAAAACTGGAAATCTGCAACATGGTAAACTCAGGTAAGATATTTTTAAAACTTCAGTGCCTGTTTAGTTTTCATTTCACTGTTATGGTGAATTTTAGTGTTTAATGAATTTTGGGGCTTACAGAATATACACTGACTCATTTTCAATGGTGAGGGCAAGAATGCTAGAAAAGCAACATCAAATGCCAAGATCTAGGAAGTGAGGCACATTTAGGAAGTTTATACACTCTGTTTAATTTTCTGAAGACAGAGTGCCTCTTAGAAGAAATCAGATGCACATTTGAATTCCTATCTGTAGAAAAGCAAGCAAAAACTTTGGATTTGACAATATAACTAGAAGAAAATATCAATTTGGTGAGTAAGTCTCCAGTCCCCTCCCCCAAAGAAATCTTTGGGGGTTGCAAAAAGTAATCAATTAAAAAAAAAATCTGTATCATCCTCCTAGGGTGAAGTTGCTTTAAAAATTCATGCATTCGCCAAATTCTGATTGCAAAGGCTCTCATGTGCCAGACTGACTACAAAACACTCGGCGATTCAGTCCATAATTAGAAACTGTCTAATCATTCCTGTTGGCCATTCTTGACTCTGAAATGTTTAAATAAAGTGTTCCATAAAGGATTATTTGTAAAAGAACCAATATTTTGATCATCAATTCAAAAAGAGGCCTGATTGTATAAATGCAAATAACTGCCTTATTTCAGTACATAAGATCTCAGATGACATTTAGACATCTATTAGCACAACTGGTCCTAAATAATTTAGTAGGGACATTTTTTAGAAGATCCCCACGTATTTATAGTTTGAAAAAATGTTCATTTCAATGTCAATTTATAATCTAAATTTGTTTTGGTAGAATTCAATGATTTAAATAAGCTATGCACTTAGTATGCTAGAGACAAAAGAACCAACATTCTCTTGTAACTTAGATATATTCTAAACATGGAATGCTCTATGTAGAGCTGATACAGCATCAACAGTAGTTTCTATGGAACTTTTAAATAAGAAAGTTAGTTTATAAACAGTTTCTAGTCTTCAACAAATATAGAGCCTCTGAATAGTTTTCTAATAAACAAGCAAACAAACAAACAAAAAAATCAATTGCCCAAACCTTTAAGACTCTTCCACTGTGAGAGAGGAATAGAGTTTAAGCTTCAAAATTCCCTTTTTCTGGAGGAAAGGGGGGGGAAAAAAGGTTCAGAAATTTAAAATTAGCCTCAACCCAAAGCCTTTGGATGCTTTCGGTAAGTGTAACACATTTTACATAGTGGTCCGGAGGCCACCTTTCTGGAGCTCTGCAACTGAAGACTTTTCAGCTGCAGGGGTTAAAAGCGTGGGTGTGGAAGTCAGCTTTTGTCTGAAAAATTAGCAATGCTATGAGTCATCGTGCATTAACGGCGGAGGAGTTTTGCATCTTGTACGAATCCAGACACCATATGCCATGCGAAGGCCTATTACTTTATTCGGTGCCACCGCTGACAGGCAGCCACGTGGGTATCCCCAGAGGAAGGACGGTCTCCTCCCGGCGGCGGGGACAGGAACCCAGTGGGTTGAACACATTCGACATTGTGCAGAGCAGCAGGAACAGCTGGTAAGCTAGCCAGCTCAACGGCCGGCCGCGCGCGCATGCTAATGAGCCGGCCACAATGCCGGCCTTGAGAGGGGCAGGGGGGTGGCCCGGGTCCCCACAACTGCCTCCAGAGCCGAGCTGCTCCCTCGTGCCTTCAGTCTCCATAAGACAGAATCCTCTGTTTGCAGGTGATCAAAATCGGTTGTTAAGCCACAACTTAGAAACCCACCCCAACACGTCCAGCGTGCTTTATTTACAAAGTTGCCCTGAAATGTCTGCATCTTTAGAAGGGACCTTGGGGTGGGGCTAGGTCTTGGCTCACCCCTCAGACAACTGTGTGGCCTCAGGCAAGTTATTTAATCTCTCTGGGCTATGGTGCCCTCTACTCTATTTCCAGGGAAGATCAGATACATGGTAGATTTTGTTATAGGGGACACTGGACTAAGTTTGCATAAGATATACAGGCAGGATGATAACTGTACCTTCCACACAGTATGGTGTAAAGATCAGATGGTTGCATGTACATGTGATGTTCAGAGTGTCTGGGATGGAGCAGGGTGGGCGGGAGCTCTCCCTGAACCCAAGGCAGCAAGTTGCTTCACGCCCTGGCCTGGTTTTTCCCGAAGCCTAACGAGGCTGCACATTCTGTTATAAGGGGTGGGAAGGAGACTGGCAGATGGGGCAAGCTGCATTGGCCTTGATGAGGCCAGTGGGATGGAGACTGCAGGACCCAGGCGTGATGACTGGTGATGGGTATGACTGGTCTGGTATGTTTCCAGTGGCATCTGAGTCCCTAGACCACGAAGTTCCATGAAGGTCCCAGGTTTACTGAAGGCTCAGTTTACTTCTTCCTTTGGTCAAATCCTCTGACTCCCAGTCACCTACCAACAGCCAGGGCAGAGCCCCTCCTAGAGATGTCTTCCTTCCCTGGGCTGAACTCTGTCACAGCCACTAAGAAGTTCTGTGGACCCCCTTTTCCTTGATGTTTTCCACACTCGTCGAAGAGCCGGCAGAATGGGTATTGGTACCCTGCCTTCCACTTGGGACCTTCAGGAAGCACACAGTTCCTGGCACACAAGACATGGCCAGTGGATACTTTGTTGAATGAGTAAATTAGTGAAAACAACTGCTTTTTAGACTTGTCTTTCTCAGACTTGGGGACTGGCAGTGCGAATGAGATAACTAGAATCTGTTGGTCACTTTTTCAGCAAGATTCTTGTTTTTTTAAGCTCTTAAGGAAAAATTTAATAGAAAGACCAGCTCCAGAAGTACACTTCCGTCTCTGTTTCCTAAGGTGGTTGTGCTGTGTGTGCTAAGTCGCTCAGTCATGTCTGACTCTTATCAACCCTAGACTGTAGCCCTCCAGGCTCCTCTGTCCATGTTGTGGGTGCGTAAAGGCAATGAAGGGACTGCCTGGTACTCGAAGCAAACTTGGACTCCCCCGAGTCTTCCTGCAAGCTCAACCAGCCAAATAGCCCAGGGGTCTCCCAAGGTGATGTCTGTACTTTCTGAAAGGTAGAAAGCCTTTGCCTGTGGCGTGGACATCAGTGAGAACACCTACTGCAGAGTCAGAGGCTGTCAAGATTGACACAGAGATTACATCCCAAGAGAGTTACAAACTCGAATTTACACAAGTACAATGATAAGGAACTTTGTGTAAAATACAGTGAAGTACTCATCAGTGAATTCAAGCATGTTTTACTTTGGAAAGCTGTGACCGTGGAGGAAGGCTCTGTCCTTCTGAGTGGCGGTGGCAGTGGACTCTGGGCTCTGCCAGCTGCGGAGGCTGCTCCTTGAAGGTCGGGCTGGCATCGTGGTTGGTGCTGATCCCACTCAGAATTTGTTATCTCCCGTGTATCTGCTGTCTTGACATCCAGTCCTTAATTTCTGTAGCTTCCAGAACTCCAGACAAAATCAGGATAAAGAGATATGGAAGTGGGGGTTGAAAGGGGTAACTTTCTGACTCCCTGCTGCTTACAGAGGATGCCCAGAGGCATAACGTGTCTGAGATTCACACGCACAGGTCCCCGGAAGCCCACAATCCTGTTATGTTTCAGGGGAATAGAGACCCATAGGGGAGACGATAAGGAGCCTCCATGCCACGTGGAGTGTGATCCTAGGAAGGAGGCTGTGAATCTGAGCCGCAAGCTGTGGCTTACGCGGTCCCAGGACTGTCACCTGAGCACCCTCCTTGCATGACCTGCTGCAGGCCGCCTCTGATTAGAGCTATCGATCGCTCCTGCAGAAGGGTCTCACTGGGCTCAAGGAAGGTGAGTGGCAGAGCAGAGAGCTCTAGTATTGATCGGCTGCGGTTGGGGGGCGGGCAGTGACGCTCACCTTCCAGACGAGGGTCAGCGCTCCTTCACCCCACCTGGAAGGGTTCCTGTGCCATGCACATCAGGGCCCCGGGGGAGGTGGGGGAGACGTGTGCATCCAGGGATGGTGAAGCGGGGGAGTGAGGCCAAACGCCAGAGCCTGGGGACCATCTCCTCTCGTGTTGGTGGTTACAGGGCCTCTCAGAGAAGCCAAGGATGCCAAGTGAAACCTTGGGCTTTTATATGAATAAACAACAGGGCAATGGAAGCCTAGAAAGTGCTTCGTGCATTCCTTCAAGGCAGACAGACCAGGACACAGAGAACTGCCAGAGGCCACGTCAAGAAGCTGTCAGAGCCATGTGCGTGTAGAGAATGCTGCTCGAGAAAGTCCCTCCAGCATCTGAGGGGTTCACCAGTCAAAAGGACGGCTCTTATTAGAAAACACAGAAACCATTTCCCACTCCAACTTGATCCTTCCCTCCACTCAAAGCAGAGCATTTAAAAACGGGCCCTAACTGATATCCTCCTTAAGGGCATCTCAATGATATAAAAGGCTTTCAAAAGATTTTTGTGAAGACAAACGTCCACAGGCATAAACACATAAGATCATCTAAAAAAGCCAAGTAACATTATGAAGTAGTGCACAATTCCTGATTCACAGAGGCAATATAAAATTAAATTACAGGATTAAAGAGAACAGACTAAAATGAAAATAAGAAACCCGAAGAAATTAAGCTAAGGACAAAATTCACCCTTTAAATATGTGCTTCTGTAGACATAGAAACAAGTGAACTCAGTTTTACTGCTTTTATGATTAAATTCTTTGGATTAAGAAGTCATTTATAATCATCTATTTCTCTTTGGTACCCATTATAAGTCATTTCCTCCTTGTCAGCATAAACACATCTTGTGTCATTAAATAGATGGTACTAGAGTTTGCTTTCCCCTCTTGGAAATTCCTTAAAGTGTTTGCATTTCGGATTTTAACTGAACTAACACCTCCTGAGTTCTTAGCAGGTCAGATGCTGGAGACTAAAAGATGAGGAAGCCAAGGAAGACATGGTCTTTGTCCAGCTGGGGGTGGGGGGCGGGCAGGTGCGTCAGGACGTGCCCTGGCTGAGGGGGTCAGATCACATGGTCTGTGAAAGCCGGGCAGGGGTGCCTGCTGGTCACCCACCTTCCCTCACTCACAGCAGGCTGCCGCTGTCCTCAGCAGGTTGAGTGTGTGCCAGCCTGGGGACCTGCCTAGGCTAACAGCTCTGGGACTCCCAAGGTTAGACGATGAAAAGCCTTGAGCCTTTGGCCTGGGTTTCTGCGAGCCCCAGGCAGCCATGTGTTCAGTCTGGTGGCTGGGTGGTCATTCTGTTATGAGGGGACCCCAGCTCACCAAGTGGGAAGGCTGCCAGGGAGTGAGGATGCCTAGCCAGCCTGTGGCTGGTCCAACTGCACCAGGGCAGGCGCCAGACCCGCGTGTGAACCACCCAGCTGAGCCCTGCCAGCCCTTAGGATGCATGAGGTCCTCTTCCACCACCACCTTTTCAAGCCTTTGCAGAGGGCTTGACTTTATCCTGCAGGCCTCCCGCAGTGAGAGGACCAGGCTAGGACTTGTACTAAAATTCTAAAATTCTGTTAAAATTAAAATAACTTTGATCTAAAATTGAGAAGCAGGGACTTCCCTTGCGGTCCAATGGCTAAGATGCCACACTCCAATGCAGGGGGCCCGGGTTCGATCCCTGGTCAGAGAACTAGATCCCACGTGCTGCAACTGAGAGCTTGCATGCCCCAACTAAAAAGATCCCTCATGCCACAGCGAAGACTTAGTGCAGCCAAACAGACAAATGCCATTGAGAAGTAAATTAAGCTCGCCTGAGTGGGACACCCTTTCTGCCTTGTCACCTGCTACTGGCCAGATCAGAACCAGTCCTGAGGATGAGACTGGGAGGGGCTGAGCCTGGCTGTCTCATGCACCTCATGGGGATGTCTCGAGGGCCACCTGACGCTCTGTGCTGAAATCTTGAATTTTATTCTTATAGAGTATTGTTCCTCTCGTCTACTGGATGAGGCAGGTCAGGACACACAAAGCTTTTGCACCATGTGAGGGCTTGATCTTGCTCTCCTGAGAAAGTTCTTATAAAAGCTGTGGACATAAAGATGAATGACTCAACTTTCTTTTTTTTTTTATAGGAAAACAGATGCTCTCAATTTGATGACCTTTTCTGTGATGACGAGGGGCTGAATTTATGCATTTGCTCAACGAGTATTTACCAAACAAAGTGTTGATTCTGTGGCAGGTGCGGAAGCCACACCCAGGGCTGGTATTCACCTGGGGAGTGCCAGCATGGGCGGCACCCTGGCCAGCACCCCACCAGTGCCCTCAAGATCCCTGAGGTTGGAGATTTCAACTCTCACTCTTGGAACCATCAGTGAACCCCACAGACGAAACCCCTACCCTCGGGCAGGGGGCATGACGTGAGTCAAGTGAGTGAACTAGGTGGTAAATTTACACCGTAAATAGAGTGCAGGTGAGCAAGGAGATGGCGGAGGTGTGTGTGCAGGTGTGGGAGCTTGGTGGGGGCATGCTGAGAGGCTGAGCCAGTGGACATCTGGAAAAAAGAGCTTCAGGCAGAGGGCACCGGGCACTCGGGCCTCCCAGGAGGACTCTGGCATTGATTCTCAGTGAGGGGGAGCCCCCTGGAAAGGGTGGGCCGGGTAAGCCCTGAAGTCTGACCCACATTTTAGCAGGCTGGCTCTGGCTGCTACAGCGAGTGTAGATTGGGCTGGACGTGGGGCAGGAGCCGGAAACAGAGTTGGGAAGCCGTGGTCAGCTGTACAGTCTTAGTTGTCACATCAGGGAGTGGGGAGGTAACTGGAGGCTTCTGAACTGGGACAAGCTCTTATTTCTACTTTAGAGGAGAAACTCTGGTTGCTGCTGAGTTTTCCAGGGAGACAGGCTCAGAGTGGGGGTGATGGGTGGTGAGAAGCAGCTGGATGTGGGTTATGTTTTGCGGATTGATTCCTTTTATATGTTCTTCCTCCCATACATCCTTACAATGATCTGTCTGTGAGGAATTATTACCCTCATCTTACAGGTAAGGAAACGGATAGAGTTAAAGATGCTTGTTGAAAACCAAGGAGGGGGCCTCCCTGGTGGCTCAGGGGTAAGGAACCTGGCTGTCAATGCAGGAGACATGGGTTCGATCCCCAATCCAGGAAGATCTCATGCTGCAGAGCAACTAAGCTCGTGCGCCACAAATACTAAGCCAGGACTCTAAAGCCTGGGAGCTGCAACTATTAAGTCCACGTGCCACAACTGCTAAAGCCCACAGGCCCTGGAGCCCATGCTCCGCAACAAGAGCACACCACAATAAGAAGCCCATGCACAGCAACTAGAGAGTAGCCCCCAATTGCCACAGGTAGAGCAAAGCAACGAAGCCCCAGCACAGCCATAAATAAATAAATGAAATTATATATATATATATATATATTTTTTTTAAAGCCAAGGAGGGATCCCAGGTGGTCCACTGGCTAAGAATCCACCATGCAATTCAGGGGACACAGGTTCAATCCTTGGCCAGAAAACTAAGATCCCACATGCCATGGGGCCACGAAGCCCATGTGCCACAACTACTGAGCCTGCAAGTCACAACTAGAAAGTCTATGCACTGCAGCTAAGACCCGACACGGCCAAATACATAAATCGTAAAAATAAAAGCCAAGGAACTTTTTATGGAAACTGAAACCCCAGGTCTGTGTGAGGCCAGCTCTTGGGCATCACCTGCTAGTTTGAGGACCACATCAAAGTGACGCACCTAACAATTCATGCAGCCCTTGTAGGAAAACTGCTGCTAAGGATGGAAGACGGTGGAAGCTTCTTAGACAGAATCAAGCCTTGACCAGAAGGGTCCACTGTGACTGTCAGTGACATTGCCCAACATGAGAGCTAGAAACAGGTTTTAAACTGCTTTTATGCTAAAAAAGAAAAAAAGATGCTTTCCTATTGAGTTGTCATCAGTGGAACTCTGGTTAAACAACTGGTTGAATGATAAACCCATTAAGGAAACCAGGGATCCTAGTGTGTGTACCTCACAATCACTCAGGCGACTTGGGGACCCCAAAGCACAGCTTGTCTGCCACCTACGTGTGTACTGTTTACAGCCCAAAGAGTGATAGCTGGGGCACATGAATCTAGGGAAAGGAGTGTTTGAACAGGATGGACATTTATCTCAGAGAAAGCCAGTAAATTAAAAGGAGAGCACGTCTCATCCTGATCTGAGTTTAAACCAACACTTAGCTCAGGAAATCAACCCCGAATATTCACTGGACTATGACTGTTGCTGAAGCTCCAATACTTTGGCCACCTGATGTAAAGCGCCGACTCACTGGGAAAAGACACTGATGCTGGAAAAGATTGAAGGCAGGAGAAGGGGATGACAGAGGATGAGATGGTTGGATAGCATCACCAACTCAATAGACATGAATTTGAGCAAACTCTGGGAGACAGTGGAGGACAGAGGAACCTGGTGGGCTGCAGTCCATGGGGTTACAAACAGTCGGACACGACTTAGCGATCAAACAACAACAAAAGAGATCTGAGATTCCACAAAAGGTAGTTTATGTGAGGTGTGTGTGTGTGCCTGCTAAGTCACTTCGGTCATTTCTGACTCTATGAGACCCTGCGGACTGTAGCACAACAGGCTCCTCCGTTCAAGGGATTCTCCAGGCAAGAATATTTAAGTGGGTTGCCATACCCTCCTCCAGGGGATCTTCCTGACTCTGGGATCAAACCTGCGTCTTTTATGTCTCCTGCACTGGCAGGTGGGCTTGCTACCACTGGTGCCACCTGGGAAGCCCAGTTTATGTGAGCTGTTTATGCACAAATACCTAGGCATTGGGAGCGAGAATTTACAGCACATAAACACAGAAATAATTTGTTTTCCTCACTGAGATCATTTAAATGCTATTTTCTAAGTATTTAAAAATTGTGAACCATTTTTTTAATGTCTTTAATTTGTTACAACATTGCTTCTGTTTTTTGTTTTGGTTTTTCGGTTGCAAGCCATGTGCAATAGCTCCCTGACCAGGGATCGAACCCACACTCCCTGCATAAGAAGGTGAAGTCTTAACCAGTAGACCCCCAGGGAAGCCCCTAAGTGCTGTTTTCTGATGAAGAAGACTTCTAATGTGCACATAGGTGGTTATGTGCAGAGAACATTCATCCTGTAAGTTCAGTTCAGTTCAGTCATTCAGTCGTGTCCGACTCTTTGCAACCCCATGAATCGCAGCATGCGAGGCCTCCCTGTCCATCACCAATTCCCAGAGTTCACTCAAACTCATGTCCATTGAGTCAGTGATGCCATCCAGCCATCTCATCTTCTGTCATCCCCTTCTCCTCCTGCCCCCAATCGCTCCCAGCATCAGAGTCTTTTCCAGTGAGTCAACTCTTCGCATGAGGTGGCCAAAGTATTGGAGTTTCAGCTTTAGCATCATTCCTTCCAATGAACACCCAGGACTGATCTCCTTCAGAACGGACTGGTTGGATCTCCTTGCAGTCCAAGGGACTTGCAAGAGTCTTCTCCAACACCACAGTTCAAAAGCATCAATTCTTTTGATGCACTCAGCTTTCTTCACAGTCCAACTCTCAACATCCATACATGACCACTGGAAAAACCATAGCCTTGACTAGATGGACCTTTGTTGGCAAAGTAATGTCTCTGCTTTTCAATATGCTATCTAGGTTGGTCATAACTTTCCTTCCAAGGAGTAAATGTCTTTTAATTTCATGGTTGCAGTCACCATCTACAGTGATTTTGGAGCCCACACAAATAAAGTCTGACACTGTTTCCACTGATTCCCCATCTATTTCCCATGAAGTGATGGGACCAGATGCCATGATCTTAGCTTCATCCTGTCAGAGAGGATATCAATTCTGCTTTCCCAAATTAATGAGTAGATAGTATTTCCAGGAGGAGAAGGCAATGGCACCCCACTCTAGTACTGTTGCCTGGAAAATCCCATGGACAGAGGAGTCTGGTGGGCTGCAGTCCATGGGGTCACTAAGAGTTGGACACGACTGAGCGACTTCACTTTCACTTTTCACTTTCATGCATTGGAGAAGGAAATGGCAACCCACTCCAGTGTTCTTACCTGGAGAATCCCAGGGACAGGGTGCCTTGTGGGCTGCCGTCTATGGGGTCGTGTAGAGTCGGACACGACTGAAGCTACTTAGCAGTAGCAGCAGTATTTCCAGGACATTCAAAAGAGGCTCTCCTTGATTTAAACAGGTCAAAAATCCTCTGAAAATATTCCTTAAATGTAAAACTAACTTAAATTTCTTCCTCGTAAAATTGGGTTCTTGAGAGTGTTAATTCAAAGTATCTCAGTTCAGTTCATATCATCTTACAAATGTGAAGAAAACACACATTCTACTTACTTTTCATCAGCAAGCTAACCTCCCCTCGGGAGGACACCATGTGATAACAATTTTCATCTTTGGGGAGAAAGTTCTGGTTCTCAGGGCACAGAGGGCAGAGCAGAGGGGTGAGCCATAGAGGCCCCCCTGTGAGGCTGCGCCTTCTTTAAATTCCACCGAGGACGGCAGTTTGGATGGAGACCCCAAAATCTATTCTGTCCATCTGTTTTATTATTCTTAGAACAACTGTCAAAAGTTGCCCAGGGATCAAGTTGCAAACATACTAATTTGCCTTTGAAAAGTAGGCCCTGGGGGAGTTCTGGAACTCTGCTTATAAATTCAGAATCCCATCAGCGTGCCTGCTCGCCTTTGTGGAGGTATGAGCCTGCGCTTCCAGGCTCACATCTGCCTCCACGCCGGGATGCGCCCACAGACCCACATCCCGCTTCATAGGCAAATGAAGGCAGGACCAAAGGGACTTGGCATCTTAAGGGCTGGCTTAAGATGACTAGCAGGCCCCATTTTTTTGTTGTTGTTTTTTTTTTTCAGGAGGCAGTTCCTTCATGGATCACTGATGGATTAAGGACGAAAGCTTTGTGGTGGAGCATTTAAATGGGTGGACACAGCGGAGGAACACATATTCAGTGTTCTTTAATGTCCCAGGACCAAGTTAGGAAGGTTGGAGACTGGAATGAAGAAGCATTAGAAGAAATAAACTGAAGAGAACTATTAATATCATAAACCACTATATACTGTATCATTTCATTTTTTTATGATTCTGATGAAAGTAATGAGAAGATCATTTGGACACCTGTGATACCAGACGTGGCTTTGTAAGTCATAATGAGCAATGTCCCAGGAGTCATCAGGTTAAAATACTGTGCATTTTGGAAACATGCCACACTGTTGGAAACTGAGGCAGCTTGTACTTCTCAAGTTAAAGGCATGTGCACAATACAACGTGAAGTCCACATGATTCCTGCATAGCTCCCACGCAGGACACGTGATCGCATCTTGGGAGGGTAGATGGGGGCCCTGGCCCTGATCCTCAGAGCTTCCAGCACCCCCCATCCCAGCCCCAGGGGTCTCTGTCAAGTCCCAGGGTATAAAGTCAAATGCTTTCATCCAGGTCTCCTGCACTGCAGGCAGATCCTTTACCATCTGAGCCAGCAGGGAAGACCTTTCAAAGCACAGAACCCAGAAACATATTAGAAGTACAACTTTCAAAGTACTCATTTTAGAGTTTGGTAAAATGCCGCTGAGTAAACTAGAGAGGACACCCTTTCAAGGCCAACATGATGGCATGTGGATTGTTCTCCCCTGCAGATGACCAAAGAAGCACTCCACTTTGATTAAAAAAAAAAAAAAAATTTACTTGTGTGTGTTGCAGATTACTCGGCTGCAAAACCCGCAGGGAGCCCACTGCAGACACTGAGGTTGACAGGCCCAAAAAGGATCACCATGTGGACTGGTCTGCTTTGTCTCTCTTCAGCTTTGTATGATCTCTTATTATCATAAGGCATGTATTACCCTTTTTGGAGATCTGAATAACAGAAAGTTTCACTTTTGAACATATCGATTCTAATTGCAGAGACTGCTAAATGCTCTGGGATGCTGTTTATGGCGTCGTGTTCCTTTTAAAATGGGACCGATAATTAGTAAACTGAAATTTGATTAATGTTGGATTAAGAGGTTCTGATGTCTCGCTGCAGTGTGTGTACTGGGAGAGATCAGCCTTAGGAAATTCATGTCTTCCCCTCTCCAAGATGAGAGAATAAATTTAAAAGCCTGATTTTTTTTTTTAAAGAGAGTTCAGTCGGTGTGCAACAGTTCATAATGTAGGATTCAGTTTTTTTCCTCACTCTTTTTTGTTTTCTCAGTTTGAAGCTGGAGCCAATGAATTATTTGAGAGAGGACAAAATAAACTAGAAATAAAAGTTCTCCCCCAGAAACGCTATGGGTGAGCCCCCTGGTTCTAACAGAGGGACCTGGTGTGTTAGATGGCACAGGCCTCCTCTCACCAAGCTCAACTGCAGAATTCCAAGACCATGAAGATCTGCTCTGAAAGGTGTGTGTGTGTGTGTGTGTGTGCTAAGTCACTTCAGTCGTGTCCGACTCTTTGAGATCCTATGGACCATAGACTGCCAGGCTCCTCTGTCCATGGGATTTCCCAGGCAAGAATTCTGGAGTGGGTTGCCATGTCCTCCTCCAGGGGGTCTTCCTGAGCCAGGGATTGAACCCACGTCTCTTATGTCTCCTGCATTGGCAGGTGTGTTCTTCACCAGTAGAAGCTCTCTAAAAAGTATAAAGTCTGTGAAAATGACCACTAAATTTTAAATCAATACCACTTTGTGATCTTCAGAGTTAAGGTTAGGGATGCCTCTTTGTAGTTTCGTTAGGATTATAAAAAGGTGTGTAATGGCCAAAAGTTTTGCCATGCTCCATGGCCAGGAGGGTCCATATTTCTTCCTCCCCTGCATCTTAAAATTCATACTCTTGTTTGCCTACTGCTGAAGAGTGTGGTAGAATCAGGAATAATGGCTCCCTGTGAAGCTGTGCCATTCCCAAAGTAACCAGCTGAACTTGAAAGAAATGCATCATTTATGGAATGACCTTTCGCTCTTTGAATATTCCGACATTCATAGATGTTAAATGCCTAGAAATCCTAGCAGCGCTATGGAGAAAGGTGGGAAGGGTCAGCCAATACCCTCTTGCCTGCTCTTGACAGGATGACCATCTCCACTTTTTTTAGCATCTTTCTAACAGCAATCTGTATCGGGGAACAACAGTGGAATTTGTGTCATCATGACCAAATGATTACAGTGCAAACCGAGATTCTTTCGAGAACCAGCAGGCTGCTGGTCCCTATGGAAACACCTCAGACAGTGTCCTCCACTGGGCTGGAGGAGGCGGCGGAGGCTTTTGTGCCTGGGGAGATTTCTTCCACAACCTTCCAGCACCAGACCCCAGAGCTTCCTCCCAACTCTCTTCTTATTGAGATGCAAATTAATCTCTCCGGCTGATTACACTTCCCTTAAGGCTACCGACACACACGCAGCTGTAACCAGAGTTTGTGAACTCCCCAACAAGTGACTTCAGCTGACAGCCTTACCCATGCAGACTGGCCGGTGGCAGGAGCTGGGCAGCCAGGACTTCCCTATGGTGAGTTACTGGCGGTAGGAAATTTACATACAGTTACGAATGAAAATGACAACCCTATATGACCATATCCCTAGGATTCAGAAACAGACTCTGAGGCAGTGTCACTTGAGGTCTCAGACTGAAGGACCACACCACTCCTGTGGATCCTGGGTTTCACTGCTTCACCTCCAGACCTCCCTCCTGGCTGTTCTTCTGTAACCTGAACGCTGTTCGAACACATCTCTCTAACTATTAACAGCTCTAAGAATACAGGATGACTAAACAGCCATCACTTACTTTTCATGGCTCTGAGAATACGGGATGACTAAACAGCCATCACTTACTTTTCATGGCTCTCAATACACTTCTATTAATTAAAAACCAGTGGATAAGAATCCGTCTGCCAGTGCAGGGGACCTGGGTTTGACGATGCCTGATCAGGAAAGAGCCCACAAGTCTCAGAGCAACTAAACCCATTGGTCATACTACTGAGCCCATGTTCTAGAGCCCTTGAGCTGCAGCTACCGAAGCTGCCCTACAGCCTGTGCTCCCCAGTAAGAGAAGCCACACCGCGAGAAGCCCAGGTGACACGAGGAAGAATAGCCCCTACTTGCAGCAACTAGAGAAAGCCCACGTGCACCAAGGGAGACCCAGCGAAGCCAAAAATAAATAAACACATAGAAACATAAATTAAAAAATTAAAAATTAAATCAGATATAAAGTCACCATTCCAATTGTTGAGATTTCCGCCTAAATGTCCTTCAATAACTTTTTGCGGTGGTGATGTAAGCGTTATTATTTACAAAGTGATAGAAAAGCAATATGCGCAAAACACTATGTTGGGGGATTCAGCTGCAAGGTAAACAACTCAATAATGGGGAAAGGACTTAAAGTGTGTCTTTCTGTACAGAGATATAGACTCTATTTGTAGAGCTCTATTTCTTGGAAAATGAAGATTTTCAATTTTGAAAAAGAAATGCTGTTTTATAAAATATGTCATTTTTGTCGTTTTCCAAAATGTTTTCTTTAAAAAACTGAATGAATCTCTCCTCTTTGGCTCTCCCTTCACACATATGCATGTTTATAAAGTCCTAGGAGGAATGGACAGCTTCTAGTCAATCAGCAGACAGAAGAGGCTAGAGATGGCTGGTCTGGCAGGTACACAGACAGCTGAGGAATGGGAGGCCCCTGGGTCACAGCAGACAGACAACCACTGGTAGGGGGGAGGAATGGGGGTGACCCAGGGGGAATCCTGGGGGGTCTCCACACCCCAGTGAGGAGGAACACCTCCTGTGAAGGTTGGGATGAGATACAGTGGACCAGCCATGGATCTGAGTGGGAAGTGAGAAGGGGCGCTGCTAGTGCTATTTCACGAAGCAAGGTGTCAGCCTGGCTTCTGTGCGCATTGTTAGAGTCACACTAGCTTTTCGTGGAGGGATGTGCTTCTGTCTAACTGTGATGGGTCATGAATCTGCAGCAAAAACAGCAAAGTGGTGTCTTCTTCTCCCTCCTTGAAGGTTCCCCTTGAGACCACCATGTGCCTCCCTCTGGCTTGGTTCCTGGTTGGTACGCAAGGATACAGGTAGTGCCTGCCCCCTTCTTGGGTACCAAGCTTTCACAGGGGGTGAGGGGAGGTGGACTTTCTACACAGAAGGGAGGAGTGATCTCCAGCCTTCATCTGAGCACCTCCGATGGTGAAAAGTACTTCTGAGACCTGATTCCATGGATGGGCGCTTCCACAGTTCACAACAGAGATCTGAAACACTGGTATTTAAGGGCCCAGGCTCGCACTGTGTATGGTGACTGCAGTCATGAAATTCAAAGACACTTGCTCCTTGGTAGAAAAGTTATGTCAAACCTAGACTGTGTATTAAAATGCAGAGATATCACTTTGTCAACAAAGATCTGTCTAGTCAAAGCTAGTCTTCCCAGCAGTCACATATGGTTGTGAGAATTGGACCAAAAGGAAGGCTGAGTTCCCAAGAATTGATGCTTTTAAACGGTGGTGCTGGAGAAAACTCTCAAGTCCCTTGGACTGCCAGGAGATCAAACCAGTCAATCCTAAAGGAAATCAACCCTGAATATTCACTGGAAGGACTGATGCTGAAGCTAAAGCTCCAATACTTTGGCCACTTGATGTGAAGAACTGACTCATTAGAAAAGACCCTGATGCTGGGAAAGATTGAAGGCAGGAGGAGAAGGGGACAACAGAAGGTGAGGTGGTTGGACGGCATTATCAACTCAATGGACATGAGTTTGAGAAAACTCCAGGAAATGGTGAAGGACAAGGAGGCCTGGCGTGCTGCAGTCCATGGGGTCACAAAGAGTCAGACATGACTGAGCAACTGAACAACAACCAGGCTTGCAGTGTGATAAAGACCATGGTGACACTTACTGGGCTCTCACTTAGGACCAGGCTCTGTTTCACCTGTGTGGCCTTCTGACCATCTCATCTCCCCTAGGAGGGGGACAAATGGGGCCCTGGGTATCAGTGTCAGGGAGACGTGGTCCAGGGGTCTGTGGTGAACAGGGGGACAGGCAGCCAGCTGGTTAGGAGGCTGATTGCTGCCAACAGCAGAGGAGGCCCTGTGGGGTCAGAGGTTTTGATTCTTTAAGAAAAATCAGAAATCTAGATTTTGTAAAATGCACAATCTCTCAACTTCTCAACCTGCCTGACAAACTCAATTTTTACGAGTGACGCTGGAAGCCACTACAGTTTATACAAGGTCCATCTGAGGGGCCAGATTCAGTTGCAGGTGGCTGGTTTTTGGGCTCTTGGGTTTCACATGTTTGCTTCAACATTGATCTAAAACCTGCTTCCTGGATGCCTGTTCACTGCTCCCCATTCTGCAGCGCTTGCTCCTCTCTGACCCCCCAGGCTCCTGAGACCATTCCTTCTTGGTTTTTCTCCCTGAGCTGTATGGACCGGCTTCTCTGGACCTGCTCTGGGTTGGTTGGGCTCTTATGATGTGGTCCCAGAGTGACACCCCTATTTGCCATGTGTGCCAAGAGTGGCTCAGGGACCATGCCTGTTCCTCCTGATGCGGTCTCACCCTCATGTCCTGGATCTCAAATCTGTGCTCAGTCACGATACTCGGGTTGCAGACGCCACCTATGGCCACGCGGAGTCACCCTTGGCCTCTAGGAACCCAGCTAAGCCCACGGGTGTGGGTTTTTGGGCTTCCCTCTTGGTCTTATCTGGATGGTTTGAGTTTGGTAGACTCATCTGTTGAGATGATCCTCTTTTCTGATGTTGCCTTGGATCAAGTTTGCCCTCTCAGTTTCCCTTAAAAATGGTCTTTACTTTGATAAACAGGTGTTCTAGACCTTTGTGAAAATTGCTGGACGGAAGGGGACTTGAGCAAAGCCTCGGCCCACATGGGACCAGACACTAAGGCCCCGGTTGGTCAGTGGCCACAAACGACTGCATTTATATTTAGCCACAGTAAAGTCGCCCAGCTTCTGTAGGCCTGAACCCTCTCCCATTGGCCAGACGGTTATGATATTTTATCTTGTGTTTAACCAAAATTAAGATGTATATTTACAAGCTTTCTCTAACTTCTGAAATGAGTAATCTTATCAAATATCATGCATGTGTTTGGGATACTTCATTCTATGTGGACTCATCCTTTTCTGGAGGCTTACATGCACAAGGGACTATGCAATCTGCCCCAATTAATCCTTTAATCCTATCTGAAAATGAGGAAAACAGTTTCCTGTTTTCAGTTCTGGGTGCATCCTTAATTTACATGACTTCTGAAGAAACAATTCTCCTGGTTCTGAGATCACTGTTGTAAATTTGTTCCACAACCCGATATATGTGGCCTTGGAGGATGGATCTTACTGGCAGGGGCCAATTCGCTCTTTTTCCTTATTGTGTTCTCAGTGTTTTGAGTCTTCATTCATACACCAAGACACTTCTGCCAGCTCCCAGATGAAAAAGCTGGTGGACAGATGGAATGGGGTTCGCAGTGAAGACCTCCCATGAGCACTGTGGAGAGCGACCCTCAGAACGGAGTCTCCGCAGACCCCACACCATGCGGCTACAGTGGGGGCTCCCTCTTTCCCACCTCCCTTTTTCTTTCTCAGAGAAAGTTTTCATTTTCTAATAAAATACCAAATCTCATTTCTTTTTCCCCTCCACAGCCTCAAGCCATCCCTGGAACCATGCCATTTCCTTATTCTCTACCTTTTGAAATATGCTTCCAAGGTATCACAGCACAAGTCTGCTTGTGGTTTATTCTGTTATTCTTATACAAACTCTGGGACAAACTTACTTTCGGCAACATCCAAGTCAGCCTTTCGCTGATGCTGAGCAAATGAATGCATCTAAGATATAGCTCCCAGTGTCTGCTTCCTCTGTCTTCTGAAAGAGGGTGTGCTGGCCAGCAATTAATCAAATGCGGACTTCCCTGGTAGTCCAGTGGTCAAGAATCCACCTGCCAATGCAGGGGACTCGGGTTTGATCCCTGGTCTGGGAAGATTCCAATTGCCATCAAGCAGCTAAGCCCATGTGCCCCAACTATTTTTAAGCCCACACATCCTAGAGCTTACGCTCTGCAACGAGAGAAGCCACTGCCGTGAGCAGCCAGTGCACCGCAGCTAGACAAAGCTTGTGTAGCAACGAAGATCCAGTGCAGCCAAACATAAACTTATCAAACGCTTGCTGCCCTTAGCAGAATGTACCCTGGAGTGGATGTCAAGCAGCTGAAGTCCCTACTGCAGCTCTACTTTGCCTTCAGGCAGCTCAGCAGGTAGACTAGAAAAACAGTATGCACGCCTCACCCCCTCGCCCCCATCCCCCACCGATGAACTGTGACCCCTCACCCCAGGCATGCTCCATCCTGAGCACTCTGACCTCAGCCAGGAGCATCTCCTCTCCCAGCGGCGCTGCTATTATCTGGCATGTGTTTCTCTTCCCTGAAGCTGTTCAGCTCTAGGCTCCTGTTTCTCCCAGTGTTCCAGGTGAAGGCTGGGGCCTTGGTGCTGAGGCTGAACCCCGCAAGGATATGGATTCTGCTTGCCCACCTGCCGAGGTGATCCTTCACTCCCCTCCTCCTTGCTCTCCCCATTTCCTCCATCCATGTCTCTCAGTCCTCCACTCCTCCCAAATCTACTCTTTAAGGGGATGCTCCAGGCCGTCTGGCCTTGATCCTCTTCCCGTCACCCTCCACACATCTAGCAGGCCACCTGCCTGAGGGAGGTGCCCCATCTTCCCCTGCCACAGGCCAGACCCTCAGGTCTTTTCAGAGCCCCTCCTGTTACCCCTGCAATGCCTTTATCACCTCTGTCCTTCCAGACGTGTGTGTGCATGTGTGTGCGTGCATATGAATGTGCGTGTGTGTCGGTCTGTCCTGCACTCTGCTGGACGGAAGCATCTGTGGGCCTCAAACGTGATGCATTCTCTCAGAGTGCGGTCCTGAGCAGATGCTGTGCCCTCACTTGGAATATTTATTCGTATTCCTGTTCTCAGCAGCTAGGACAGTGCCTGGCGTGTGGCAGAACCCAGACCATGTTGACAAATGTGTCACTGACCCCACACCACCTGGCACCGTCTGCCTCCTCTTCCTACACTTGATCTCAAGTGTGTGAAGACAAACGGAGGGACGTAAGGTCTTCTGAGGAGAGAGAACAGAGGTCCCGGGGCAAGGGAAAGAAACAGAATGGTTACAGTTTTAGGAAGAGGGGCCATTTCTGAAAGCGTGTAAACTGAGAACACGACTGAGCAATGATAGGAAGAAGTTAGCAGTCTAAAAAGAGATGCTCTGAAATCATAAGTCTCCCTGCTGATGGAAAATGATGCTAAACTTCACTGGCGAAGGAGGGCCAACATGATAGGCACCTCCATCCACACCGACCATGGAGATCATGCGCTCCCAGAGGGGGATGTGCACTTTTAGAGGCCACCATCTGTGTGGTTTAGGGAGACCTCCTCCTGGCAGGCCCACTGCCCGCTATGTGCAGCCTCTCCTAACACGAGTTCTCTGAGCAGGAGCAGGGAAGCCCTAGCCTGATGGTTCCAGAAACCTGAGTCAATCGCAGTCTGATTTGGGAACCTCGAGCTGGCCCAGAACCTGCAAACAAGACACATGGCAGGTCCTGTCCGCAGCCCTCCAGGCACAGTTCTGGGCCCCCTGATGGCCCACAGGGGACGGGAAAAGCAGAAGACTGGTGAGCTGATCCATATCTCTCAGCAGGACAGGGGCTGCAGGACAAAGGCCCACGGAGGAAGTGACCAGAAACCCAGGAGGCAGGGGGGGCCAGAATGAGACGTCACTGAAGGTGCTTTGCCAAACAGATCCCTGCCGAATTCACATTCTTTGGGGGAATCCTGTAAGACAGTGCTATTTTTCAATCTCCTACGAGCCTTCAACACAGTTGTGACTGTTTGATTGCTTAGCATACAGCAGGGTACCCCAGACAGGAACTCCTCTAATGTTGAGTCTAAGCTGGGTTTATTGCTCAGAAAAGATCTCCAAAAGGCACATTCGTTCCACCAATGCCCCCAGTCCTCAGTTTAGTAACAACTGTTATGTCTTTTTGAATGCTGTGCTGTGCTTAGTCACTCAGTTGTGTCAGACTCTTTATGACTCAATGGACCGCAGCCTTTCAGGCTCCTCTCTTTTTCCAGGCAAGAATACTGGAGTGGGTTGACATGTCCTCCTCCAGGGAATCTTCCCAACCCAGGGATCAAATCCAGGTTTTCTGCATTGTAGGTGAATTCTTTACTGTCTGAGCCATCAGGGAAGCCCAAGAATACTGGAGTGGGTAGCCTATCCCTTCTCCAGGGGATCTTCCTAACCCAAGAATCGAATCGGGTTTCCTGCATTGTAGGTGGATTCTTTATTGTCTGAGCCATCAGGGAAGCCCAAGAATACTGGAGTGGGTAGCCTATCCCTTCTCCAGGGGATCTTCCTAACCCAAGAATCGAATCGGGGTTTCCTGCATTACACGTGGGTTCTTTACTAGCTAAGCTACCACGGAATCCCTTCTTCGTGGATATTACTGAACAAAATTGATATAGAACTGCCTATATTTCTACTTCTGATTAAATATCACCCAGAACTGAATCCCAGTGGACATATGTGAGTTGAGTACTGGTCATTAGCTGGGGTGGGGGCTGACTCCCTGGGGAAGACAGGCTGTCACTCTGAGAGAAACAAGCCTATGGTGTCCTAACAAGCACAAACCACCAAGGGACCCTATGTGTCCTGAGTCGTGTTACTTCCTTGTGTTAGGCAACAATTTCCTCTAAAAATGATGACACAGAGGGAAAGAGGAAAATGGTGCCCATGGTTCCTTTTCTAGTCAGTCCTGACTCGTCTGTAAACTGAGGTAAGTTTAGTACACAGGCAGAGTGAAATAAAACAGATAAGTTTCTTTTGTGCAGTGTTTTCAGTCCTGGCATCTACACACAAGTTATGAAATATGAACTGGGTAATTCCAGTGGTTCCATACCTGAGTTAGATGCTTTTATGTTTTGCATACTAAACTGACATTGCACAATACAAAGAATAAAAAGGTAATGCTAATCATCTACAATTTTAACATTCCTTTATCTAAAATGCTGTTAAATAGCAAATTAAAAAACACCATGACAAGTTAGAGAAAAATTGCCAGAGAATGGAAAATGCTTTATATTTTAGCCTCTTTGAAGGCACTTTCTCTGCTTTTTAAGCAAAGGGCCCACATTTTCATTCTGCACTGGGACCTGGGTTATATCGTAAGCCCGGGTTTCAGGGATATCCAGGGCATTAATAACCTTCTCAGCCCTTGGGAGGGTTTGAGGGGCTGGGGGTGGTGGACCCTATAAACTACCCCCTACCTCTTGCCCTGGCATCAGGCAACCCTGCTGCTGTACTAGGATCTGAACCTCCAAGGTGGCCATGAAGTGAGAGAGTTAGGATCCCCCCAGCTCCTTGGTCCTACTCAGAAGACCATCTCTGCTGGAAGCTCACTCCTGTGAAAGTTTTTCACCAGGACCCCGCTGGACCTGACCATGCATACAATCCTAAAGAGCCCAAGATAACCACTCAAGAACACTATGAGTCCCTGTGTTTGCTCCAGTGTCTTCTGTCTAGGACCCGGTCCTGCCACCTGGGGACAGTGCCCCTCACAACACTCCAGCACAGCCTACAGCTCTCTCCCTGGCATCTCAGCCCCACTCCCTGGCTGCCTTTGATTTGGTTAGTTTGCCTATCTCTTCCAGGCAGCACGGGGCAAGGACTACACCTGCCTGCTCCACCCTGGTCCCCAAACCCCAGCTCTTGGCTGGGCAGATTCCAAGCCCACAGGGGCTGACTGGAGACACCCATACAAGGAGACACTCACAATTAGGATGTGTTTGGTTATTTGGTGTTTTTTAAACTTCAAACCTAAGGCTTATGTCAGTGAAGCAGTGGATTCCAGACACCAGCGGTGACAGCAACTAGGTTAGATTTTTGTTAAAGCACGTGAATGAGAGCGCCAAGGATGCTTTAACATAGTGTTAAAGGAGCAGTTCATTATTAATAGCCTGGGCAGATATCTATAAATATTTTAAAAATTAGTAATTTTTTAAAGAACAAAAATACAAACACCTTCACTTTTCTTTTCTCTTATTTTTCCCTACTTTTCTTAATTTTCTTCTTCTTATACCTTTGGTTTTTGACCTGAATACTAGCTCTTTTGCAGGCAGAAAGTAGAGAATAAAGTAGTTAAGTGATTGCAAAGCTTTCCCCATTGATTATATCTCTATTATAAAGATTACCGATAATGTTTTAAATAATTTATTTGAATAGCACTAATTAAATCTTCTCAAGGTGTAAGGCAAAAGAAAAATATTTAACATTTTATAATGATCAACATCGTAAGTTTATTACTTTCCCTTTGCTAACGTCCATACTAAGCCATCCTCTGAGATGTCCACCTAGCTATTTTATGAGCAATTTGGGGAAAGAGCACTTCCTCACTCATGTGAGCATCAGTGGCCCTAAGCCCACATCCACTTCAGTTCAGTGTGGCAGCTTGAAGAATTTTTAAAATGATGCTGAATCCTATCCTTTGAACTTTTAAAAATAGTGTTTCCCCTTAAACCTGATTATTCTGAAGCAGCATTAATTCCGACTGGAGAAAGCAGTGTCCAACAACACAACAAAGCGTGGCTTTTGTAATGAGCAGCTCCATAAGTGGAGAAGGTGACGTGACAAAAATCACAATGGACCTCTAGCAAACGGAATTTTCCTGTTTGCAAATGACTTTCTTGCCTTGGCCCAACGTCCTTGACTGATGAGTGTCCAGCTCATCATGCAAACCCGACAAGCCAATTGCTGAAAAGATCCTTCTCATTTCTGCCAAGAACCTTTCTGTAACAGCCTGTGAAATAAAAACTCCACCGCAGAAGGCTGAATCGGCACCAGCCGTGAGATTAAGTCCAGAGTGCGGTGGAGGTCCCTGCTACAGAACGCCTGCTCCGAAACACCACCCCAGGCCGGACAAATCGGGAGGGGGCAGGCCAAGGGGGATAATGCCCCCCAGCCCCCCGGGGAGGGACCAGATGGGATCTAATAGCTCTTTTCTACTACTAATTTCTATGATAATTCCGAGTTGCCACATGGCATATGTATTTTTTTCTTAATCTAAAGACAGAATATCAGTCAATGAAGTGACCAGGATTTTAATGAAAGGTATTTTTCATGAACTGTATCTATTCACACGTGGTATTTCTCACCCACCCCTTGCCCCCACCCTCCAGCAGCATGCCACTGATGGCAAGGTTGGGAGAAGTACAGAGACAGAGGTCAAACACAATATGCTTATAATCATTATCATTACTAATTAGAAACAGAGAGATCCTGAGTTGTGTTAGGTCAGATGTGTTTCGAAGCAATTTTATGAAGTCACCTTAATTTTCTTATCATCAGGGTAAAATGAAGCTTTAAATATGCGGTACCTCCAGTGCCAACCTGATCAAATGGCTGCTTTTCATGGTTCTTGGCTCCAAAAGATTTAAAGATTACAGCAGGCCAACAAATGTTGGAGGAAAAATAAAGAATCACACTAGTGAAATTTCTTTTGTTTTTAGAAAGAAGATCAGAAATGAGAGAAGGAGGTACTCAGGATTTGGGAAAATGACAAAAGGATTTCTAGCCACTGTCACTGGTGAGTTCAAGCACAACTCTGTTGAGGGTGCCCTTCCTATCCTCCCAATCAGACACAATGTCCCCTTCCCCTGACCTCCTGGGACACCATTTGTGCTTCTCCAGTGGCACCTGTCACATTCTCTGATTTATCAGCATCATTTCCTTCGTGGTTGCTTCTGGCAGGTGCTCGGAGTGACGCCACTGCATCTTTTCAGCACCCTAACTTACACGCAACGGACTGCAGCAAACAGGGAAGGAGGAGAAGGGGGAGGAGAATGAACCTGGGGAGAAATACCCCGGGAGAATGAGCATCTCATCACGGGTGCTGTTCTCAGCACAAACTTATGGGGCTTGATTATGAAAATCAACTCTTCCTAATTTAGATGTGGCACAAAATTATATAATATGAAAGTATGATATTTTATGATATAAGAAATGGTATAAAATCACACTCTGCTTTCTTCAACCCAGACTGAAAAACATCCTTTTTCCCCTCTTGTGCCCAGCTGTTAAGGCTTACCTCTTTGCCTGAAGTTGGATGCTGGGAAGGTTAACATGTTATACACTTAACTTAAAAAAGATACAAGCTCTGGTAGAGGGGGATGAGGCACTTGACGGCCCGGCTGGCATTGATGCAGGTGGCACAGATAAGGCTTGGCAGTAGCTTCCCACTCACGATTGCTCCATCAAACAGAGGCCCAAAAAATGGAACCTGTCAATGCAAAACAGAACAAAATCAGAAGAACACTTAGTATGCAAAAAAACCCAAAAACAAACAGTAAAAGGTGAACCAAAGACATGAGAACAGCTGCTTGATACATCTCAAATCTGTCGGGACCACACACATTGCCACCCACAGAGTGGGCGCTGGATGTAGGGGACCCAGGTCCAGGGGCTTTCAAATCAAGCCAAGCAGGGTTGTGCCACGATGCTCCTCTCCTGCAAACTTATCAGCTAAAATTCTCATGACAGATTGTGACCATGTTCTTCTTTTCTTTCTTGAGCTGTCATTTATGGAAGCAATATTGCTCTTTCTGAGCATTTCTACCATGTGGATACACTCCAGAGCACACAGCCGGGCCTCATGGTACACCCCCAGGCTGGCAACCTTCTGAAACCAGTTTTAGAATTAGCAATATTTTCACATGGATCCTGATGTATGTTGACTCTTAAAGGAGATGACACTGTCTCGGCTAACAACCACAAGGTCCTCCTTCTTGAACCTTCTTCCCTCCATTTCAGAGACATCACATTATTCACATTTCCTTCTAATTCTTTAACAGAGACTTGGCTTTCCTTCACCTCTGTGCCACCCAGGGTTTTGGTGCCTGTCTTTTTTTGGGTTTCTTTTTCTTTCACTTTTTTTTCCCTCTATTTGAATTTCATAAACTCCATTCACTACTATGGAGACTGTAAGCTCCATGAAGTCAAGAATAGAGTCTTCCTTATAACTCCTATATTTATTCTTATCACTTACTTACTCATTTGTTCAAAAAATATTTATTATCTGACAGATACTGTCCTATTGACTTGGGACACAGCAGTGAATATAAAGAAAAAAATTCCTGATTTCATTGAGCTTAGAACTTATTGGAGGTTTTGGAGAAAAAAACAGTGTAAAGACATCAAATATGTAATATGTTAAGCATTAAAGTGGGCATCCCAGGTGGCACTAGTGGAAAAGAACCCACCTGCCAATGCAGGAGATGTAAGAGACGGGTTTGATCCCTGGGTCAGGAAGATCCCCTGGAGGGTATGGCAACCCACTTCAATATTCTTGCCTACAGAATCCCATGGACAGAGGAGCCTGGAGGGCTACTGTCCATGGGGTTGCAAAGAGTCAGACATGACTGAAGCAACTTAGCAGCAGCAGCAGCAAGACGTCATGAAGAAAAGACAGGAGAGGAAAGCTTCTACACGTGGGGGAAAGGGCATGTGGGGAAACATCAGGGATTGGAGACCAGCAAGATTTGGTTTTCCATGACACTCCCCCCGAGAAGCTGACTTGTTACCCTGAGGTCAGAACTGCCTCGGCACTGATGGATGGGACCGTCCCTGGAGACTTACCACTACAAACACCACTGGCTTCACCCTGAATCCTGCCTACAAACCAAGGAGAACGGACGTATTTGAGGGCATTTCATGAACACCCATCCCCCAAGTAAACCTAGAACTATCAAGAAAACAATGAGAGGATCAAGTGCCAGACTGGAAATAACCAAGAGCCAAAATGAGAGGTCAAAAGGGAAAGCAGGGACCTCTGTGGTTATTCATAGGACTGTAGGCTCCAGGGATGCTGATGCACAGATAGGCCGGGCCCTCTCGGGGGTATCTGCACGTGATCAAGGGCTTCCCTTACTAAACCTGTGTGCCACAACTACTGAGAAAGAGCTCTAGAGCCCGTGCTCTACAACAAGAGAAACCACTGCAATGAGAGGCCTGAATACCATAACTAGAGAACAGCTCTCACTCACTGCAACTAGAGAAAGCCCGTTTGCAGCAACGAAGACCCAGTGCAATCAATCAATAAATATAAAAATAAAAGATTTCATTTGTTCCTCTCTAAAGCTCTTTCTTTCTAAACTAGATCTGTGTTTCTGATCCATATCATTTTCCTTCTTTTTTGATGAATTTATTGCAGCATTTCTTATAAGGCAGGTCTACTGGTTACAAACTGCCTGACTTTGATTTGTCTGAGAAAGTATTTCTTCTTTCACTTTTGAAGAATACAGAATTCTATCTTGGTGGGTGTTTTTTTTTTAACACTTGAAATATTTTACTCCACTTGCTTCTAACTTGCATGATTTCTGGCTAGAAGTTCAATGTAATTCCTAGGCTGGAGCCTCTAGACTTATTTTTGTCCTCTGGCTTCTTTTAAGATCTTCCTGTTATTTTTGATTTTTGTCTCTCTGCGCTGCTTTAACAAAGTACCGTAGATTGCTGCTGCTGCTAAGTAGCTTCAGTCGTGTCCGACTGTGTGTGACCCCATAGACAGGCAGCCCACCAGGCTCCCCCGTCCCTGGGATTCTCCAGGCAAGAACACTGGAGTGGGTGGCCAATTCCTTCTCCAACCATAGACTGGGTGGCCTATAAACAATAGAAATCTATTCCTCACAATTCTGGAGGCTGGAAAGTCTGAATCGGATGGCTAATAGATGGATGGCTGTCTTGTCTCTGTGTCCTCACATGCAAGAAGGCGTAAGGAAGCTCTCGGGTCCTCTTCCAAAAGGCCACCAATACCACTCCCGAGGGCCTCTCTCTTATGACCTAATCACCTTTACCCCTACCCCTAAATATCATTACACTAGTGGTTAGATTTCAAAACATGAATTCTGGGGTGTGAGGGACACAAACATTCTGTCTACAACATGTAGTCTGAACGTGACACATCTGGGTGTCAAGCTTTCATACTTATCCTCCTTGGTGCTATCTGTGCTTCCTGGATCTGTGGTTTGGTATCTGTCTTCAATTGGGAAATTTTCACATATTGTAAGTGAAGGGAAAGTCACTCAGTCGTGTTCGACTCTTTGTGATCCCCAGGACTGTAGCCCACCAGGCTTCTCTGTCCCATGGAATTCTCTAAGCAAGAATACTGGAGTGGGTTGCCATTCCCTTCTCCAGGGGATCTTTCCAACCCAGGGATCAAACCCAGGTCTTCTGCATTGCAGATAGAGTCTTTACTAACTGAGCCACTAAAATACATGTAATATAAAAATGTATTTAAGTTACCATTTCAAATATTTCTTCTGCCCTTTCTCTTTCTCTTCTGGTATTCCCACAAGGTGTATATTACCCTTCATAACTGGGGCTTTCCAGGTGGCTCAGTGGTAAAGAGTCTGCCTGCCAATGCAGGAGACACAAGAGATGCGGGATTGATCCCTAGATTGGGAAGATCCCCTGGAACAGCAAAAGGCAACTCACTCCAGTATTCTTGCCTAGAAAATTCTGTGGACAGAGGAGCCTGGTGGGCTACAGTCCATGGAGTCACAAAGAATTGGACACAACTGAGCGACTAGGCATGCATGCACCCTTTTTAATTATCCTGCAGATCTTGAACACTGTTCAGTTTTTGTGATCCTTTTCCCCCTTGGCATTTCAGTTTTGATATTTCTACTAACATATTTTCAAGCTCTCAGTTCCTTTCTTCACTCGTTCCATTCACTGATTAAGCCATTAAAGACAGTCTTCATTTCTGCAACTGTGCTTTTGATTTCTACCATTTCCTTTTAATTCTTTCCTGGAGTTTGCATCTCTCTGTTTCCATTACTCATCTCTTCTTGCATGTCGTCCATCTTTAGAGCCTTTAGCACCTTCTTTTAAATTCCTGATCTGATCATTTCAAAATCTTTGCCTTATCTGAATCTGCTTTTGATGCTTGGTCTGTCTCTTCAAACTGCGGGTTTTTTGTGTGTTTTTTTGCCTTTTAGGAGGCCTTGTGATTTTTTTTGTTGAGACTGATTTATATGATATGCCAGATAAAAGAAACTGAAATAAATAGACCATTAGTATAAGACTTGATGTTTGTCTGGCTAGTAGTTAGCCAGTGTTTATGACTGATGTGTTTATGGTTTGCTGAAGCCATAGATGAAGGCATCAGACTCTAAAACTTGCTCAGATGCCTGTGTTTTTGACTTCCCTATTGTGTCTGGGTTTCCCTAGAGATTTTGCGGATAAGGTCTCAGATGTGCAGCTCTTTTGGATGCTTCCCATTACTATACAAAAGCCCAGCTGATGTTGTGATGAGGTGCGGGGGAGAAGTGTTCTATGGATCTGTCATAAGGTCCCAGCCCTAACCTGAAAAAGAATCCAGTAATCAGTGAGATGGATCTATAATTTTTTTAAAAAAATCATGAAGCTAACTAAACAATAACAATCCAACCACAAAAAACAGTCAAATAATGAACTTCAAGTACAGCACAGAAAGTACACATCTAGTCCTGGGGGCAGTGGGCCTGTGTCCTGCTCACGGACAGGTTCTCTACGCTCTTAGCATCCCGGCCTGCCTTGCCCAGATTTAGCTGAGGGCACATGCAACCACACGCAGGAGCTTCAGCGGGCACATGGGTGCATGCTGAGTGGTCAGAGAAGAAGGTCCTTCCTGCAGAGGTCAACTGGGGCAGAGGATGAAAACTGCCCACTTTCTGACACATAGCAGGCTCTTCCAGTGGCTGCTCACACATTTACACAGGCTGACTCTCGCCAAAGGAGGAGGGGAAGACAAAGGTTGGAAGATGTAAATATCAAAGACCAGCTGGAAAAAGGGAAGACAATGCAACTTTTGGGGAAGATCAATTGAGAGGGAATTCTTAATAGCTAAATTGTTGTGAAAGATAAAACAGGAGCTAGGAGTTAATAATGGGCCATAGATTTTTCTTTCCATCTGTACTGAAGCTTATCTTATAAATAAGTAAATGTTCCTTATTATTCTTTGGCAGCAGTTTTTGGGTGACTCAGACAGTCTTTCAAAACTGGACAAAAGGAATAATATAGATCCCTTCTATCCAGGGAATTCCTCTAATTAGGAGTGGCAATGAACTAGAGAAGAAATCTGATTTTGATGTAACATCTGCAAATGACAGCTGCCTTTTCACAAAGTTCCCAATGTCATTCCTCCACCTAAAAACCTCCCAACAACAATAACAATAAATTACCAAACCAAAACATATTGCAGTTATCCATTTAATAACATATTTAGTGAATTCTAGTTGTTCAGTATCTTTAATTATCTTTTCAAAACACATAATTCTTTACATATTCAAAAATAAGCAACTCACCTTCCTTGAGATAGTCCCCAAAGTATTTGAAAATGTATGACTTAATCTCAAAAAGGACATTTGGCTGGGGTTGAGATAAATGTTTAAAAATATTTGAAATATTGAAACTGCACATTTGAAACAAGAAGAAATTTACACAACCATGTTATAGTCAAACACGTCCCCTTTACAATAAAGTCACCCTAGGAAAAGATTTCCTTCCAAAAACGGGTGCCAGCACTGGTTACTCAGGATCTCACTTGTGCAAATACTCCTGTGGCTTCTGGTGCAGGGGCCCTAACCAGCAGCCCGAGTACATAGCTTGCTCCCAGTGAAGGTCCTCGGTTAGCTGTTTTCCTGGACACACACACACACACACACACACACACAATAGCTACTGAGCCTGCAGGAGAGCCACAAACTACAACAGCAGCCTCAGGGCAACTTAGAGAAAGGATGGGCATCTAGGAACAGGAGGCTCCAACAAGGCCCTCTCCTCTTAAAGGGGTGCTTAGAATCCATGGAAGATGGATGCTCTCCAACCTCATTGTTACAACTGAGGAAGCTAAAGTCCAAAGATGCTGACAGACTTGCCCAGGACACCCTTGCTGCGGAAGCACAAGGACTGGAACTTTGGGGTCCCAGCTCCCATCCTGTTACCCACTCCTGCCTGTGCTTCTCAGAAACGATTGAATCATCATGTTTTTGTCCCAAGCCCATATCTACCAGGGCCAAGTAAGGAGATCCTGGAGAACACCAAGGTGGTTTGCAAAAATGGACAATCTGCTTGGGGTGACAAAAAGGACCCTTCCTCAAAGCCTTGTCTTGTTCTAAACTGCTCCTGGTCAAGGTTGCTTCGGCTCATCTACCCTTTGGTCAGACAGTCACCAGCCAGTCACTAAGGTCCCTGGAGAGAAACATAGCAAAAATGCTAAAAACGTACCTTCACAAATTCATACAAGCAAATGAACACCCATATTGTTCTGAGTTCCCCTGTTGTTTCCAGTCACCGGAAGAAACAAAGTAACACGGGTACCCCCTTGCTGCACAGAGGTTTTATGAACCACTGTCCTGCAGGATGAATTGAGTGTTTTAACAAACCCTGTAAATCTCACATTCTGCCCGGGTGTATGTCTTCCCTGAACACCAACTTAGGAAAAAAAAAACAAAAACACCACAAGTCCAGTAATAGCATATTTCTTTTCTGTGACTAAAGAGGCGATGTCCACAGTATGGGAAAACCTGAGCAAACTATTTGGCCAACCCAATATGTTGCTAAGCACACTGATTTTTCGGTAAATTTATACGTTTTAAAGTTGGATGAAAAGCTCGAGAAGGGAGCAGACCCTCTCAGATCCCTGCCTCCAGTGAGCATAGCTACGCTCCTGCAACCTACTGTTTTGTAGAGGCTGTATTATGAAGGCAAGGCGGGTTCTGCCAGGCACATAATTTGTATATTTAAGGGAGGTGTATGGATGAAAAAGCGAAATATGTTCAATTTCAAAGGCCTTGGAAGCAGCGCTGTCTGTGAGCTTGTATTACAAACAGCCCCGCGTTATTACACAGGCTACTAATGAGGCCCAGTGAATGAAAGTACAATTTGAATATGCATGACTCTGTCCAGTGAGCAGGACTTTTGTGTACTGATGAGATTTTTTTTTTCCTTTTTCTTTTTCCCTCCTAAGAAAAACAAAAAGGATTAAAATTATTCTTAGGGAAGTATGGCTATCCGGAGGCCAGTATAGCATACTCAGAACACAGTCACACCAAGTTCAGATGAAAGATACAAGTCCTCCACAGATGCTCTGATGTGGTCATTGTGGAAAGTTGTACACATCCTTGTCCTTCAGAGAAGGATCGTTCTTAACTTTGAGCAGCTGCATCGTGACAATTTCTTAGCAAAAATATTGATTTTGGTGGCAATCCCTAAAAGTGGGCAAGGTTAAATAAACCTTTCAAGCACAAAGCCTCCCCTTCCGTGGTAAGGCATGCTGGTTAAAAGACTGAGGAATGGGTAAATTATTGCACCAAATGGCTGAGAATTAATCTCTGCTGACTAGCTGTAATCTAACGAGGCGTCTGTGTCCCCGGGAGCCCGCAGAGCGTCCCTGGCGGTATGTGTAGTGTGTCGGGCCTGCCTGACACCCTTTGTCCCCGCTCCCAGGCGGCCTTTCCCCTCATTGTCCGTAATATCCTCATGCATCTGGGACACGTGGAATGCATTCATACTAACAGACTTACCATTGTTTTCTCTCAGAAGCTTTGTTGAGCAAAGACTGCATCGTGGTTACTGATAATTATATTGCTTAATTAATCAAGACAAAAAAAATTTGCAAATCATTGCCCGGTTGCCAAGCAGGGAGATAAAAAATGACAACAATACAAGCTGAAGCAATATAACAAAAGTAACAGCTATCTGATCAGAAATTCTTATATAATGAAGCTATTAATGCTAAATCGGTTAATGTTAACATTGCTCCAGGTGTCTCTACTTAGATGCAAACAAAAAGGCTAACATTATGGATATAAAAGGCCAAATGTTGCCATGGATTCTGTAACCTGATAGAGAGGACAGCCTTTTCATTTGATTAGGGAATGCAATTTAAATACCAGGGACCGAAGCCAAACAAACAGACTTTCCCTCCACAAGCCTCTCGCATTCACCCTGAGGTCAGTGGTTGGCGAACAAAAGGTCAGCCACACTTGCCCTGGAAATGTCTGGATTAATTTTATTACATTGTAATGGTTTGTCCTTTAAATGTGGGGATAGCAGTAAATTTCCAGTTGGCCATTATTCTCTTCTTTCCTTTAGGCCTTTTGAACTGAAATATTAAGAAAGCGATTTGCTCGATTCATCTTGTCAGAATTTATGGCCAAATTTATAAAACTTACATATTTTTTAAAAGAAATTTTAAAAGGTATGATAATATTTGTTTTCATGCACTATCATACCTTTTGAAAATCACTTTGACACTATAAAGTGAACTGAAATACCTTTTATATTCTTAATTTGCTATAAAAATAAAGGTGACATTTTTAAGACATTAAATGACATTTTAGAGGGCCATGTTGAAAATGAACTAATAGAGCCAGTTAATCCATACTAAATATTAAAGAAACACATTTGCCAGTTTGGAAAGCCACAGGATACTAAATTTATCAGTTGTCTAATATTAAAATTTTCAGTTTAATTTTTTAAATTAATGTTCTTGGACACATGCAAATGTTATTAGCAGTAAGAGCCATTTTCTTATACAGAATTGAACACTTCACACACACAGAGGCTTGGACCAAAGATCACACAAATATTTAATATGAAAAACTTTTGGCATCTTCACTCCTTGAAAAGAAAAGAGGGTTCTCTTTATGTCAGGCTCCTCACCAGCCAGAGTGGGGACTTTTCCGAGTTTAGGAGTTGTCCCACAGTCATTATTTATTCTATTTTCATGGTAGCAACTATAACAACAAAAAATAATAGCAATAATAATAAAATCTATTATTATTCTCATCATTATCAACCCTTAAATAGCTTTTTCCTCTGGACCAGGCACTGATTTAAACACCTTTCATTTCTTAGCTCATTTAATCTTCACAACTTGAACACTTTTAGGTTATAAATCCCAGGAAAGTTTTGCCTTTTATTTTTAAAGCTGAAAAAGAGTATATTTAGAAGAGTAACTTTTAGCTCCTGCAGGAGGACAATATGGAACGGAAATGACGGTTGTATTTAGTATTAAGCCGAGGCACGTGTCATTCTCTTGAGAAGGAGAGACAATACACTGAAGGTTTACTGAGAAGACTAAAAAGCCCACCTTGGATTAATAATTCCAAAACAAAATCAAGTCACCGTACAAAGCGCTGTTAAATCACCACTAAAGGCAGGATAAGGGCGGAATCAGAAGCCAATATAGGTCCTGTGCTCAGGACCCCGAATGGTTTTGGCCGTTCCCATGATGGATACCCAGCTGAACCGATCGGGTGGGAAGACGCATTCATCTTTAGAGCCCCGACATAGACTGAGCCTCAGGGGGGCCCGGCTCTTTAGGACTTTTCCAAGATCCTTCAGGACTGACCCCCGTTAGCAGCAGCAGAGGCAAGGCTGGATTCTCTACCCACAGTCACCCATAAAATGCTGGATGTGACATGGGGCTCATTCAGATCTTATTATTATTAATCAAGATGCCCCAGACTTTCAATCATTTCTTTATATTACAAAGTCTTAAACATGAAAAGCATTAAAAAAACCACACGTTTTTACAATGTAATTTTCAAAGAATCTCAGCAATAAAATACAGAATTCTGTGCTTCTGATGAAAGAGTGTTTGAAAAACCCCAATTCATATTTAATTCCTATACAGCACACGTAATTCATGTATGTGTCAAGTGGCCCCTTTAACATATCGATTAACACTGTTTTTCTGTAACAGGGAATCATATGGTAAACCACTGTACAAGCCACAAGAAGAATGCGGTGGAAACATACCTCGGGTTTCTTGGTTATCGCGATAAAGAACATGTGATTCTTCATGGGGTAGATGATGATTGAAACGTCTCCGAAGGCGGTGGGGATGATCCCGCTGCGGTAGTCCCTGGAGTGCTCGGACCAGACGATGTGGACTTCGTCATTCCCCAAGTGACGGAGCTGCAACGGCAAATTGGCTCCTTATTAATCAGAGTGATCACAGCACTTTATGAAGGGTCGTGGCTTACAAATTGAATTATTATACTCAGAGGCAAAAATAATTCACCACCGAAAAAGGCTACAGCACTGATGCCTTCTCTGAAGATTTTTTAAAAAGCACAAGTGCACAAAAACAAAACAAAACACACAGCTCGCCTTCCATGAAACACACTGGAACCAAGAGAGGCACGTAAGCATTGCAGGTACATGTGGCTGGATGGGGACAGGACCTTTTCCAGGATTTATTAAAAATTTTATTTTATTCCTGCAGCAAAGCCTGATGCTTTATGCGGCTGAGTGTAGTTCTACACAATGGACAGTATGAGTCTTTTATTCCATATTACAATAGAGCTTCATAAGGCTCTTAATTCAATGATGATTAAGAAAAAACGATGCATATAAGAGAACAGAAGCCATTATAACACAATCGTTACCAAATGTATAAAAACCAATTTAGGACAAACTTTTAAGAAAAAGTATATATAATATTACCTTTGTCTAAGAAACTGGGGTTGCTGCTGCTGCTGCTAAGTCGCTTCAGCTGTGTCCGACTCTGTGCGACCCCATAGACAGCAGCCCACCAGGCTCTCGCGTCCCTGGGATTCTCTGGGCAATAACACTGGAGTGGGTTGCCATTTCCTTCTCCAATATCTAGGGTTACTTAAACTTAATAAGAAACTAATATGAAGCACCAGTACCTGGCTTTGAAAGAGTGCCTTACTGCAGAGAAAAGTCTGTTCACATGTACATTTTATTCTATCTTTCCACTAACACTCTGAGATCACCTTTATGTAGTCCAGCAAGGAAGCGAGGGGGCTCAGGAAGGCGAGCGCCACTCCCCCCCGCCACAGGTGCAGAAGCAGCGTGGAAGCTGGGCGGGGGCTTCCAATCCACGCACCCCCACTGCCCATGGCCTTCTAGGCTGCACCCCAGGGCAACAGCTCTGTGACAGCGCAACTCCCCTAGCCCTCCCATTTTTACACGAGAGGCCATGCAGTCCAAAGCTGACGAGTCAGAGACTCCTGGCCTTTCTGAGGAGGGCTTCTGGTGCCTCCACGGAAGGGACCCTCTGAGCATCCATCAGGGCACAGCGTGGTCCAATGCAAGAACACCCTCCCCGGAGTTCCTGCACAGTGACTGTGCGTCTGGGGCTGGAGGAGTGCAAGTGAGCTCCTGGGGGCAGCCCTGGCTGTGTGAGTCAAGAAAACTCGATCATAAAAGCTAAAATGCTGGCTGAAATTGAAGTCCTAAACCCATAGGGACTGGCTGCTGAGATCCTAGGATGCCTACTGAGAATGTGAATCCTCGCCCCCGCACGCCTGCCTATGCCCGTGACACAGCCTGCCTTGCTTGCGAACTTACTTAACAGGTGAGCCCTGAGAAGAACCAAAATCAGAGGCTCTTAATAAAATAGAGATGTCGTGTAGAATCAAGCATTTTGTCTTACAGTATAAAAAAGGATGTTCTCAAATACCGTGTATTTAAAACATGTTAATATAAATGCAATTTCTTTATAGACTCTCTGACCACAAGGGGAAAACCCGAGGTCACCCCAGTAGGCCTCCCTTCTCTTCACGAGGTCATAAGGGAGACTGGTTTCCTGTAATGCCTGCTTCTTCCTCCCTCTGTCATACCTCTGGGGACCATTGTACCTTTGCACCTACAGTGAGGTGAGGTTCTAGCTCGGGTGGCCCACACGTGAGGTACTTGATTCAGCTGTGTCTGAACCTGGTCTCTGGGACGCACACTTTACTGTGAGTGTTGAACACAAGGTGTGATGGGTGTGGAAAAATTCAATGACATCCACAACTTGCTAAATGTAAAATAACCCAGCACGTAAGTTTTTCCTTCTCCTCCTCTCTTACACATAAAGACTAGAAGGGTAGCAGGCAAAAGTTGAGGCTGATCCCTTATGTAAACAGTTTTAAAAAAAGACCCTGGGTTTTCATAGTAACTCTAGGCATCTCTCTACTTCTAGGTATCCATTTTCCTTTCTTTTTCCCTTTCAATTAAACATGCAAGGAGTTCATGACACACTCCTAAAATTTACCCTTTTGGAGTCAAAACGTAGCAGTGGCTCACCAGCGGCATAAAAAGGTATGTTTTTGAGGGAAATCAGAGTGATTTCAGATGGAAACTTTGGGAGGAATTTAGAGCAGGAGAAGGTAACTGAGGGCAGGGGCTGCCCGGGGGCACACATCTGCCCTGCTCACTCCATAGAGAGAGACAACTTTCTGGGTAGTTTTGTGCCCCTCACTGCAGGGTTGGCACACGCTTCTGAACGGGACCAACACATCCACTGAACAGCCTTCCTGCATGGTCGTCCCACCAAAGGTCAGCACCCTAGAACCTGCGACAGCTCCCTGTCCAGACTCGTGAGTCGCAAGGCATCAGCTCTGAGGTGATACAGTGAGGATTGAAAATTTTGCAGTTAACCTCCCTTTTCTAAATTAGGTAACCTGATCACATAACCCACAGAAGTCTCCTGGAACTTCCCTGACAGCCCAGTGGTGAAGCCTCCCCCTTTCCAGTGCAGGAGGGGCAGGTTTGTTCCCTGGTTGGGGAACTAAGATCCTAAATATCTCACGGCCAAAAAAAAAAAAAAAAAAAAAAAACCCAACCCCAAAACAGATGCAATATTGTGACAAATAAAGACTTTAAAAATGGTCTACATTTAAAAAAAAAAAAAAAAAAAAGGATTTTCTCCCAATTCTGTTTACAACTGTATCCTCAGGATGGACCAAGAAAGATGAGATCACAGGACCAGGTCCACACTTCAGGGGTGGTGACACCTCAAGTGGTCAGGACACAAGGTTCACCGTCTGAAAGCTGTCTTCACTGTCATTTGCCTCAGACCTCCGCACAGTCATAGGTTAATTCGCCAACGCGCAGAATTTAGAGCTGAGGCTGTGGAACTGGTTGCAGATACATCGGGCGTGGAGAGCAAGGACGCACCCTCTTCCGGCCATGACAAGAACATGGGAAGCAAGTGCAAGTAAGAGTCACCCGGCCAGACTGTCAACCACATCAGAACACCCAGGAGTACCCCCAGAAGCTTCAAAGCGCGACTCCATCTAAAGGGGCTTTCATTACAGAGACGTCACTACGTGAGTTTTGGAGAATCCCGATGATGGGCCCTCCAGGGAGAAACTTGAGCCCACGAGTCAAGTTGATGGGAGTGGTGGGTCGTCTGCACGAGCCATCCTTCACGCCAGCTACTGCTTCAACTGCACAAGAGGCTCGACAAACGCTTGGGTCCTGAGCCTTCAGAAATCAGTGCCTGTCTTGCCACTTCTCACCCTGACAGGGCTGTGCAGACCCTCTGCCGGGGGCTCCTCTGCCCGCTGCTGCCAGGCGGCGCCCACTGCTGACACTGGCCCTGGTACACACCTAATGGGCTGACCTCCTTTCCCAACTAATTGCATTACGTCGCCAGCTGGCTCCAGAAGGAGTCGTCTGTTTGATTGAAGAATTCCTGCTCCTCAGTGGGCCCGGCTGCTACTTTTACTAAGTAACAGGCAGCCCTGACATCCCCATTGTTCAGCCGACAGTGTGCCCATCCTAAAATCTAAGTTTTATTTGTAAATTAACCAGGAAACTTCCTGCCAGAGCAGTGCTGCCTGGAGACTGATAATGTGGGCCTTTCATCCCCTCCACTCGTCCTGTATCACTGCCAATTTGTTTTTTATGCGCTGGCCAGCCTCGGGCTATAAAAGCCTTGTAAGACATAAGTGCAATTATAGTCCTGGAGTCAAATGAATTGGACAAATCCAATAGCACAGCTCTGTCCCCACTCTGCAAACCCCTACAGCAGTTAGATTAGCTGTGAAAAATCTAATCGGGCTGGAGCTAACGAATTTCTGCGGTGAAGGATCAAGAGTTCAGTATGGGGTTGCCACCAGATTGCAGGGTTGAAAAAGTGGCCCCGTGACGGGGGCAGAGGAGAGCATGAATCACTTTAGAATTCTGCAGCTCATTTTTAAGCTGTTAGGGACAATTCAGTCGGAATGAGACGAGGAACTGTGGGGCCGCTGTTCTCGTGACTGATTTCTGGTTGAGCTGTGAGACGTCCTGATAGAGAGAGTTTGTCACTAACGATGCTAAATCTTGGAGCAGCAAAAGGGATCAGCTGTATTTGCCTGATTACAGTAGGGAACCTTACAGCCCAGCCAAGCCTCAGAACAGGATTTATAACAGGGTGTTTTTATCAAGAAAACGCTGTCTTTCCTCAAAAAAAAAGAGACAATCCTACTTAGGAAATAATTCTTTTAAAAGTTTAAAATATAAAGCGATCTTGTAACAAAACAATTTTCAGTCATAAATAAGAAAATCATAGACTATGGTGACGGACTTGCAGAGTAGCAGCGATTTACATGGTAATAAAAAAAAATGATGTGCGGGTCTTGCCTGAGGCTTCCCAGGTAATACAGTGGTAAAGAATCTGCCTACCAAGCAGGGGATGTGGGTTCGATCCCTGGGTCAGGAAGATCCCCTGGAGGAGGGCATGGCAACCCATTCCAGTATTCCTGCCTGGAGAATCCCATGGACAGAGGAGCCTGGTGGGCTATGGTCCATGGGGTTGCAGAGTCGAACCAGACTTAGCTACTGAGCATGCCTGAGAATCTTGCCTAGGGTCTGGGTAATCTGAGATCACATCTCTGTGGGCAGGGTCCCCTCCACTAAGAATACCACCACCACCAAAACCTAAGATGTGGAGGCAGCTCCCTAGGCCCTGAGGAGCCAGTATGTGGCCACTGAAGGAAAGTCAGTCATGCTCTGCACATCGAGACCCCTGGTCACTGTGGGAGGAGTCTGATCATACCCTGATCTGACCACTGAGGTCCCCTGTGGGAGGAGTCTGATCATGCCCTAACCTTATCACTGAGGCCCCATGAGCACAGCCACCTACTGTGTATGTGGTCTGGATGGCCATGGCCGCAGTGATGAAAGAGCAAAACCACAGAGAGAAGAAATGAGGCAGGTACAGGGAAGCCCGCAGGCCAGTATCAATCACCCACCTAATGGGCCAGAAAGAAGAGTCCATCCAACCAGTGGGCAAGGATGAGGGCTGCTGGGTACCAGCTTGGTGCTCAGAAATTTTGCAGGTATTGCCCACCCACTGCCCAGCAACCCTGGGACATGAAACGTTTTTAATCCCATTTAATAGATGGGAAAACTGAGGGAACTGGCTGATGAAGGAAATGACTACACACTTGGAACCCTGGCTATAGACAACCCCTGCCACCTGACACAACACCGAACTGCCAGTCTTAGCTTCAGAATGGTCTGCTTTCCACCCTCCAGGGGCTGCCTCAGTTCCTAGGATCCTTGTTGGAAGAGAGGGCTGTCAAGAGGGGGTTCCGGGCTCAGTCCCTGGCACCACAATCTGAGGCCCAGGTGTTCTAATCTGGAAACACAGACATGGGTTAGATTTCTAGGCTTCCTCCCCAGAGTAAAACGTCCTCTTCTCTTAGGGGCCCCCTCACTTCCTGCTGGTCAGCTGAGGTGTTCAGCCTGAAGGTTAGAACGCATGGGAGGCCCTGGAATGCTGACTCCCAGGTGGAGGATGGAGGTCTCCTCTGAACTCGAGAGAAAACTGCCTGCAGGCCCCATGCTGATGGAGAACAGGAGTTGGGGCCGTGGGCAGCAGCCCACCTGCGCTAGCCGTTTTGCAGATGGTCTGCCAAGTGACCCCCTTTGGCAGCCCTGGGGGGCGCCAGCCTTCTCCAACACCAGCCATACAGGGTCCTTAAGTCAGATGACCTTGGCCAGCCCGAGAGGTCAACAGCATAACTTTCTCTCAGTTAATAGTCACGGGAGAGAAGATCCAAAGTTAACAACATCGAAGACGCTTCCTTCATCTTCATCCCAGGATTTAAGACTTATACGACTGACCGATTATCCTGTTATCTTTATCTAGTTTGTGCCAAGCAGGATATTTCAGATTAATGACAGTGGTAGCTTGAGGACAGTGACCCTAGGGCTGTGTCCAGAGGAAGCCAGTCCCCATGTGTGTGGCACATCATGGACTTTGCTCTGTCCCAGGACAGCCAAGCGTGGTCCCCAAGGAGGCTCCTTACCTTTTTGGTGAGCGAGTCGTCTGAGTCTGACGGCATCCGAGTTGAGACGTGGAAGATGACTTCCACGGTCGAGGTAGCATAGTAGGGGGCGGTCTGGCCCGTGCTGCCATTGCGCTGAAGCCCGCCCATGAACCCACAGTGGGTTGACAGGTCCACCTGATGCAGGTCACAAGGGAAAAAAGTGAGGACAAAACAGGAGCTGCTCTTATTCACTAAGCAGGATTGTGTTTATTTTTTTTTAATCCAAGTATTTTCATTTTTATAACTTTCTGCTTATGAACAATTGTAATACAAAGTTAGATTAAATTAAATATTAAATAAACGTTAACTCAATAGTCTGTAATGACCTATATGGGAAAAGAATCTAAAAAGTGTGGATATGTGTATGTGTGTGTGTGCGTGCTGTCGCTTCAGGCATGTCCAACTCTGCGACCCCAAGGACTGTAGCCCTCCAGGCTCCTCTGTCCATGGGATTCTCCAGGCAACAATACTGGAGTGGTTTGCCATGTCCTTCTCCAGGAGATCTTCCCAACCCAGGGATCAAATCCGTGTCTCTTAAGTCGTCTGCACTGTCAGGCGTGTTCTTTACAACTAGCAGCACCTGAGAAGCCACTAATTCACTGTGCTGTACACCTGAAGCTAACACAACATTATAAATCAAGTATACGCCAACAAAAATTTTTTTTTAAGACAAAAAAATTAACAATGAAAGGGCTCCAAAATCCTACCTACTTTAAAAAAACCACTAGCAAAGGTTTGATGCATATTTCTTCAACTTTATTCCCCCCCAACACATAAATGTGTCTGTATGTAGAGACATGCACAGAACTCCCTTGTTGATGGATTTGTGGCATTTCTGCTTTCTCCAACAGTCCTGGTGTGGTCAAACCAGAAGGAGCATTCAGAGCAGTCTTTCAGGTCAAAGGGTACAAATGTTCCCAAATTTAATAGCCACTCCTAAACTGCCTTTCAAAAGGGTTGTTCAATTTATACAGCTGCCCAAAGTCTCTGACTCATAATTCTTTTTCAGGCTAAGGGATGAATGTTCTCTTCTTAGTCAGTACTTAGATTATCTTTCAATATTTTGTTTTTACTTTTCATAAACTATTTCTTCAGTAAAGCACCTGTGGTAACACAACTGAAAAAAAAAATAAACAGAAGAATTTCTTTTGTGCCAAAGACAATCAATATATGCACTGAATTAATCTTCTAGTCTTTAAATGCTAGTTAAGAAATGCTTAGTTTAGAAATGTGAGTTAAATACTACATATATTCCACGACAAATATGAAATCATTTTATTAGTAAGAAGAACAATTTACTGAAAGCATAATAACTATTTCAGACTAAAATCTTCTTGATGAGAAAGTACACGGTCTTGACCTCGATGTGCTCTTGTCCTGTCTTCCTCTCCTTATCAGTCCCTCTGCTAAATGCTCAGCTCTCAGAGGTTAAGTCTCACTTAGGCACCCAGAGAGCTCCCCACAGCACAGATGATCAAGAAACCAAAACAAAAGTAATGAAAAGTAAGAAAATTATTTCAGATATGTTAATTTCTATTTTATATTCTGGATTCTTTTAGAATATGTTCTGGAGATGTATATGTGTATGTGTGTGTGTGTGTATAAATGTATGGATATCTTTCCATCAGAATATAATTTAGCCAAGAAGAAACAAAATTTTAAAATATCAACCACCCTGGGGTCTACCTGAAGGAAACAAGTTGGTAGCAAAACCATCACAGCTACTGTCAAGTCAACTTTTGACTTCAACTCTTCATTTTTCACCCATAAGTCACTGATTTCTTCTCCAATTTCCATATAGGGACCAAAGTCATTGCTCCCCTGCCCATGTCTGTCTTCTCTTACTACACACTGTCTAAAGCTGGGAGAGCCAAGCTGACTATTCAATTCACATAAAAAACAAATGAAACAATATTAAGAGGAAAGTTAAGGGGGAACAAAAGTTTATGTATAAAGTATGAACAAAGACTACCACAAGAGGTCAAATTCTATACACCCTTCAACTCCAGAACTTTACCCACAGTATATATGAATGTAAAAACACACCATCAACATCTAGCTTACATACATCCTTAGATAGTGCTGATGGGCAAACACCTCCTAGATGAAATTAATTACCTCCCATCCAAGTCCAGCAACAAAGTCTTCATATGCTTGGCTTCCCCTTTCATTGGAAAGGATCGAACACTTGTCTTCTTGACCTTCGGCAATGTAAAACACTGCGATTTTGTGCGTTTCACGGCTGTGAATTTTTAGGTTGGAATTAGAATTCTTATGCGTAAAGTTTGGTTTTATTGCTGCCACATATACATCTGCTATACAGCTGACGTTTACCAAGAACTTACAAGGGATCAGGCACTGTTCCAAGAAGGCTCAGCACACGATCTCATCTATCCTCGCAGGCGCCCTAAGAAGACAGGTCTTGTCACCACCTCCTCGTAGAGACAGTTGAAAGGAGGCACAGCACGTGACACTGCAAACGGGGGGCCAGGAGCTGAGGCAGGGCAGTCTGGCTCCTGAGACCACCTCTTAGATGTGTGATGTGTGAACAGCATGTAAGAGCACATGGTTTGACAAACTCTCTCTAGCTTTGGTAAAAAAAAGAAAATACCGAGCCTTTCAGATAGATATCACTGGTGGACAGATCCATGTGACCGTGCACATTTCACTTCCCACACCTTTAGATAAGGAAACCAGGGAGCTCCCTAACTGGGACTGTAACACAGGCCAAGACTACTTGAGAAATGAAAACTACTTCTTCGAAGCAGGACACATTTAGGTACCATCTTTGTGAAGGACTGTACCCACCCTGGGCTCTGACTGATCTGAGGGTGCCTGGGAGGTTGGACAGCTGTCCAGGGAAACTTCTTGGGAAGTATAAACTGTTTGTCCACATTCTGCATGATGGATTTGGGGCACTCTGTTGTTGAATCAGGTAAATGCAACTCTCTGAAGAAAGGAGTCCTGGGTCAACTTTTGTGTGTCTGATATGGTCTTTGGCATGCAGAATTTGCTCAGCTAAATCTCTGTTGAATTGACCTGAGAAACAATGATATATTGGAATATGCCGATAGCCATTTCTATTAATATAAATTATACACTGGAGTACAGTGTCAAGGTCACTAGATCTACAACAAGTGATGTGTGCACAGTTTAGACAGGTGATGACATCACTCTCACTGGAATAGAGCTTTAACCAAGAACCACAGCTCCATCACCCAAGACGTGGATTCCAGTCTCTATGTTTTAGATTTTGGATTACCATTTCCAGAGCAGTTCCACTTTTCTCCTGATTTCTACCATATACTCTGGAAAAATCTATTGGAAAAAAACTACTAAGCATTTAAGCAACATGGAAATGTTTCTGTTGTCTAATCATTTAATACCTCAAAATTATAACCTGATTAGACTCGACAGTGATAGAATCTGGGCTCCGTATTTTAACACATTCTTCAATATCTCCTTCTGGATGTGTGCTAAGTCACTTTAGTTGTGTCCGACTTTTTGCGACCCATGAGACTCTGATGGACTGTAGCCCATCAAACTCCTCTGTCCATGGGATTCTCCAGGCAAGAATACCAGAGTGGGTTGCCATGCCCTCCTCCAAGGGATCTTCCTGACCCAGGGATTTGTCTTGATAGCTTACTCCTCCGGCTTCCCCCACAGTTTACATTTAATGACTATACTTAGAGGAAAATTTAGAAAATATAGAAAGGAAAGAGAAGAATTTTTAAAAACCCACTCATGTTCTTTGCTTATATGCTGAAATCACAATGGTTACTATCTCAGGATGCATTTTTGCCTACAAAATGAGACGCCATCAGTTTGTGTTTTGCCACTGTTTTTTCACTTAAAATATTTGTGAACACTTAAAAAAAATTGTGTAAAATATGCTTAACATAAAAATCATCATTTACACCGTCTCAGAGTGTGAACACTTTTATACCATATGCTTGTGTAACAAAGTTATTAATAATGATTGTGGAATATTCCATTCCATTATGTTACTATTCCATATCCCAAATCCTTGCTACTGGACATCTGGGTTACATCCATTTGAAAGGGGTTTTCACATCATCTTTGATAGTTCTTAAATTCATAGATGTGGAACTATGATCACTGCCTACTTTTAAGGCTTTTGAAGTGAACTGTCATGCTGTCAGCGGGGGAGGTGGGTGTCCTGAAGACCCTGATGGAGCCTTGCTCTGTCATGTTCATGGGGGTGCCGCTCTCCAGAGAATGGATGTGGGGGGTGGGGAGGGGATTCTGTGCTGATGGATGCTAGTGGGCAGTGCTCCAGCAGAGACCTTGGAAAGCTTGTCCTCAAGCACCTGGGGCCCAAACTTGTGACATCATTTCCTCCTGAACTACAGGCAGGGTTGGCCAGCAAGCAGTCTGGACTCAGACAAGTTGATTCTAAGATCTGTAATCATGTAGGGGCTTGGACGGTAAGGGAGATCATAAGCCACAAACTAAAAGACAGTCTCTTTCAACAAATGGAGAGCAAAGGAGAGTCAGTCCATTTCTCTGCAGCTCCATCTACATACTGATAAGTCCTCAGCATTTAATTTTTCTCTATTCTATACACTGGATGTACAAAAAACAATCTCAGGTTTATCTGAAATGTTTTTGTTTATTCTCCTTAAAGTCCAAGCTTTTTCCTTTGTAGTTGCTTACGGGTCATGGGTCCTCATCAGCTCCTTGTGGAGCAGAGAGATGCCGGGTGACTGCGTGACGGATGGAGGTGTGAGCCCAGGTGACCTTTAGCTGTAAACACTCATCAAATTTCACAGCTTCCAAAATGTTAGCACCGCAGAGAGCCTGGGAGGATGCAGACGCTGTGTCTGGCCTTATTAGAGCCAGGCTTTTGAAATGATAATTAGCAACATCAACAGCACTTCATGTCCAGGAGCGGCAGGACCAGTGCACAGAGGAGCAGGTAGTCCAGAGCACATGGACAGAAAATCAACTGTTTCCTCTTCCTCACTAGAATCCGTGTTTTTTTTTCCTTATTAGGACTAGCCCAGAATAGCTTGGTTTCCTTGTGTTGTCACATTAAAAAGCCAAAGAAACATGACTGTTACTTTTGCTTTATCTTTTGGGGGGGAGAGGCACTAATATTGAAAGGGGGAGCATTCTTTAATGTGTACATATGTTCATTATACTATTTACATCTTTGCCAGCTTCACAGCATTCAGAGCCTAGTCGCGAGGTGGTCTCTACTTTTCTTGCATGTATGCTCAGTTGTACCCAACTCTTCGAGACGCCAAGGACTGTAGCCCACCAGGCTCCTCTGACCATGGGATTCTCCAGGCAACAATACTGGGGTGGGCTGCCATGCCCTCCTCCAGGGCATCTTCCTGACACAGGGATCGAATCCATGTCTCATGTCTCTAGCATTGGCAGGTGGGTTCTTTACCACTAGCGCCATCTGGGAAGCCATACTTTTCCTAGGAATGGGTTAAGCAGAAACCCTGACTTGACAGCAGGAAGATAAATTGATACCAGAAATTAAGAGAAACATCCTGATAGGAAGTTGAGGGACAAGATAAGTTCTTATTTGCTAACTGACTGATACACGGGATCTCAAAGCTAAAGAACCCCCCAGCTTATTTCTGTTCTTTTAAAGAACCCAGCAAACATCCTTACTGTAAAATAAGTGGATACCTTTTTAAATGTCAAGAACAGTCCCCCAGGGAGCTATTTCCATTGTACCTCATGCAATTAAAGTACATTAACTTAATGTGGTCCACTCGTGAAGGGAATGGCAAACCACTTCAGTATTCTTGCCTTGAGAACCCCATGAACAGTATGAAAAGGCAAAATGATAGGATACTGAAAGAGGAACTCCCCAGGTCGGTAGGTGCCTAATATGCTACTGGATATCAGTGGAGAAATAACTCCAGAAAGAATGAAGGGATGGACCCAAAGCAAAAGACTCATTGGAAAAGACCCTGATGCTGGGAGGGATTGGGGGCAGGAGGAGAAGGGGACGACAGAGGATGAGATGGCGGGATGGCATCACCGACTCTATGGATATGAGTTTGAGTGAGCTCCAGGAGTTGATGATGAACAGGGAGGCCTGGCTTGCTGCGATTCATGGGGTCGCAAAGAGTCAGACACGACTGAGCAATTGAACTGAACTGAACACTCAACAAACTAGCCACAATCACAAGACACCAATGTCGTCACTCAATAGGAAGGAGCATGGAATAACTCAACCTACACTGCAAAAGATGAGTCTGGAACCCAAGTGACTGCTCATTTCCTACTGGACGGTGGGAGGAAGGGGGCAGTGAATCCCCGAGCCCCTTCAGGAAACACTCCCCACCCCCGCCCCCACCCCAGAATTCCCTTCCTCTGGAGAAAAAGCAGCGCAACGACAATTGGGAAACGATGTGGGTGGGGAAGGATAGTCTGAGGAATAACAAATGCATGTTTTTCTCTCTAAGGAGATGCCCAGCGATGCTTCTGAAGGGAATACAATAGGAACAGAAGCTGTTTTTATTTTTAAGTGAGTTTTGAAAAACTCAAGATTAAAGAAGCAGTTTATTGAAGACTTCCAAGCACCTGTTATGCGCCCAGCATGACACTGGCCCCAGGCTGAGATGTTTTTGGAAGCCCTTGTTTTCCCAGATCAAACACGGGTCAGAGCTCATCTTCAGAATTGCTTCTAAAATCATTCAGAAGAGAGGTCCACTGAGATCTGACCTGCTTTGGAGAACGAGGCTCAGGGTCAGGGAGCCCCTGATTACACCACCCAGGTCTTAACCTAGCCCATGGGATCCAAACCACACTGCAGCTTGATGTGGACTGGTGCCTGCCCCTCAGCAGAACCAGAGGCTCTGCAGAAACATGACGAGAACCAGCGTCCACTGGCTGAAAGGTTCTTAACCAAGGGCAGAGATTAGAGGACTACTTCTTCATGTAGTAAACATGTAAGTTTACTCCTCAGGATAAAACTACCAAAGGTATAGACTACCAGGTCCCTGCAGGGGTGTCAATCCTGCCACCTTATCTGGCACCCCTCCCCGCCAGCACACACAAAGACAGACAGGAACAAGGAGGTTTGATACACTTTCACTTACCACTGTCGGGAGTCCAGATTTTTTAGCTCTCTCAACAATTTTGAATTTTTCTTCAACAGATGGAAGTTCTTCCTATATAGAAGAAGGGTTAAGAGAAAAGTCATGTAATCACAGATCAATTTTGCCCTTCCCAATCAATGCATAAACCTACTGATTCAGTCACCCATCTATCCATCCACCCCTCCACGACCACTCCATTCACCAAAGATTTGCAGCTGAAACCTAGAGAAGGAACTTCATTCTGAAGATGTTGAAAGGCTTCACGATTGCACTTGCCTCCTGTGACTGTCAGGGGACGCTGGCTGGCTGTGGTCACTGAGTGTGTGCCTGATGTGTGTGCCTATCTGCCATGAGACTCTTCTCACGTCTGCAGCTCAAACCCACCCCATCTGCAGTCTCCACTGCCCCTCACTTCCCGATGGACTGGCTGTCCTTCCTGAGGTCCTGAGTCCCACGGTCTTTTATCAGAGTCATAACAAGTCTTCCTCCCTCACCAGAGCTAGGGAGAAACTGCGGCTTATTCGTCTCTGTAATCCACTGGCATCTTTCATGAAACAACAATGGGCAGAGTAGTAATTAAAACACACACACAGAGTAAATGCGTGATACCCCTTAAAATACACAACAGATGTTTGGAATTTAATCTGTGCATCAGTAGAGCACAATTAGTTTTGTTTTTAGTTTTAATTTAGGGTCTTCCCTGGTAGCTCAGCTGGTAAAGAATGTGCCTGCAACACAGGAGACACTGGTTCAATTCCTGGGCTGGGAATATCTGTTGGAGAAAGGATAGGCTACCCACTGCAGTATTCTGGCCTGGAGTATTCCATGGACTGTATAGTACATGGGGGTTGCAAAGCATCGGACACGACTTTTTAGCAGCAGAAAATAAGCTATGTGTGTGTGCTAAGTTGCTTCAGTCATATCTGACTTTTGTAACCCTATGGCCTGTAACCCACCAGGCTCCTCTATCCATGGGATTCTCCAAGCAAGAATACTGGAGTGGGTAGGCATGCCCTCCTCCAGCTATTAATACTGAAACAGAGAAAAATCTCCATTTTCTGTTCTCTTTTTCCCAAACCCTAAACTGAGAAGAACAGTCGCACACACACAAAACAACAAGACAACTGAAGGTCTAGAGAGGGTTGTTACCTTCTGTCCCAAGAATTCATCCCCAAGTCATCGAGCAGCAGCCTACAGAAGTAGAAGGCTCCCCGGGGCTCCACAGGGGACGGCGGCTCCTGGCTGGCGACCCTCATGGCCACATCCGAGTCACACCTCTGGATATACTCGTCTTCCTGTGTGCTCTGGCGCAGCAGGACCTTGGTGATCTCCTTCTCTTGGTCCCAGTTCATGCCACAGGGGGGTGGGGAAGGTTCGTTCAGACGGAGCTGGGACGGCAAAAGGCATTCGGGACTCGTGTGGCCAAGGTTTTCAAGTAATTTGTCGAGGACATCCTCTCCCTCCTCAGTCTGAGAAGGAGCCCTTTGAGGTCTAGGGGTTGGGGGTCGCCAGCCCGAGATGAGGAACGAGGGGCTTCTGCCCTTGGGGGCTAAGTGGCCTTCCAGGGGTCCGTAGAGCACCTTCCCGTCCCACGAGTACTTCCCTGAGATGTCCCTCACGATCACTCTCACGTCTGAGGGGGCGCCCGCTGGCGACCCACTGGCAGGACCCGTCGCAGGCGTCTGCAGGTAGGAGATGAGGGTGCTGTCGTTGAACACAAACAGCTGCAGGCTGGGGCTCCTGAACACGTCTGGGGAGAGCTCTGTGGCGTCGGCGTGCGCATTGTCGTGGTGCTCACCCACCAGGCTGTGCAGCACGGCGGGGCCCCCGCAGAGCGGGAAGTGGCCCAGGTGGTTGACCAGGTGCGCCATCACCATGCGCGCGGTCAGCGGGATCAGCCCCAGGCTCCTTCTCCTCCTCTCTGCTGACAGTGAGATGGGGACACGGGGACACAGCAGAGAAGGAAAGTGAGAAGGGGCCACCACCGGACCGCAACCCGTCCCCAGCAAGGAGGAAGCTATTTTTTTTTTTTTTTAAGTCTGGGGATTATTTTTTTCCACCTGTTTTTCTTCTTTGGACATTCATTCTATTTGAATTTACAAGCACAATTTAAGTAGATGGCTAAAAGAACCAATTTATAGGAAGGTCTCATTCTGAAAGGGACATTTAAAAATGTTCAGGTACAGCTACAAACCAGAGACAGACCCTTTAGCACTGATGGCTCTAAGAGCTCGGGGAGGTAGACATCTGCCCTTGGAGAGCAGGGCAGCTTGGAGGGCTGGGGACGAGGGCTGGGGGGGTGGCCTCGCTCCCTTTGTTGGGTAAAGGGAGACACCGATAAGGGGATGAATCAAGCCTGGGATGGCCTACATATATTTGAAGCAATTTGCTTTCGGATTATTGTGACTATTTATGTTTTGTTGTTAGGGCATTTTAAATATTTAACAGAATCTGATATATTAATAATTCATGGAATTACTTAGAAAGCTTTCACTGAATCTGTAGTTGATTAAATGCCCAGGAGCAACTAATTTATAAAATGTTTAAGACTTCAGATGTATAGAAGGACTTTGACAATAGCAATCAAAGGGGCTATGTGAAATGCCTGCGATATGATGGGGAAGCAGGCAAAATCCACAAGCAAGGGCTGAAACGATTCCTGAAGCCTCAAAGCAGTTACAGAAATCTTAATCCACCACCTTTACAAAATAACTGTGTGTCAACCTAAGAACAGGTCAAAATGAAAACTTTTAATTAAAAAAAAATCACTAGATACTTAAATAAACTAAGTTTTCTAATTTGGGCTTAAAGGCTTAATAAATTCTTAAGAAATACTTGGTTTTTAAATTCACGACATGAAAAACCAATATTAAAAGTTATCACTAAGTATAAATATGCTTTCGTGTGCTAAACATCCTCCCCCTTAGACATTAGAAATCTAATTGACTTATTTATAAAACATCAATTTTATGATGTAAAAATCCTAGAAACAATCAAATCCTAGCATCTAGGAAATTGTGCATGATGACTGAAATAGTCCTAACTTCTTTAGAATTTCTTAATATTTTAGGGGGGGGTGGACAAGAAATCATCTGTACTCAACAATGCAAAATAAAATTTCATTTAAAACCCCAGGTTTCTTAGAAGCAGAGGAGGTCATCTGCACGTGTCTCTGAGATGAAATGTTTCTTCTGGACCCTCTGACCTGTGGACAATTTCCATACAGCTGAGAAATTTAAAACACCTCGACTCATTCCCTTAGAATCAGTGATGAATGCCTCTGCTTTTGTGTACATATTAACTCTTTCAAAAGTTACAGATGCTTTTTATTCATGCTTATCATCCCATATGAATACACACCCCATCAGAAATGTTAATGCCTCTACAGCAGAGCTGCAGCCAGCTGGGGGCTCAGGCATTCCGATGACACAGAAGCACAGGCTTCGACACTAACAAGAAAAGTCCGACTGGAACCAGGCCCACCGCAGAAAACAACTGGAAAAGCAACCCTCTCTACTTTTACTTACATAGGTGTACTTATAATCTGAGATAAATACGGATCTGTATTTTAATGAACATGCTTGAATTCTGCAAGGGGAAATTAACCTAGAGTCACATTATTCGTCATAAACAATGACTCACCCCAAATATCTTTGGTACCGAAAAGTAAGGAAAGAGAATATTTGTGGAATAAGAACTGTTTCTCCCTGGCAGACTTCACCTGCATCAACTGCCCAGGGCTGCCCTGAAAAATCAAGAGGAAACCTAGACCCCATTAATGAAGAAACAAGCTTGTGACTTCTGCAGGCTATATAAAATCATATTCCATCTATTTATTTCATTTTTCTAAATTTAGAGAGGAAAGATAAAAGCAGTAATTTTAGACTGTCCTTTACCTTTCTTTCTTTCTTTTTTTTAAAGCTCCTCCCTTCTCTTCTTTTTAAGCAATTAGGTATTAAAGATGAGAAGAGTGAGCAGGTGTTGTACCACTGATGGCTCCTCTTCGAGCCGAGCCAACAGCCACTTTGGCTGTAAGGTGGCTGTATCTCTCACTTGTAACTCTGTTTGAAAGTAGTCATTACATCAAATGGTCTATGAAAGAATCATTTTAAAATGATAGACAAAAATATAACATTGCTTATCAGAAACTAACTGGAAACAGTTTGGTTATAAACGATGAATTAACGACACTGAATGGTTCTTCATCCATTTCCCTCACTCCGCCCTCACTCTTTTTTCTTGGAGGATGTTTTTACCTTCAAGGTTCGTTCTCAGCCCTAGGTTTTTAACTTGCAAGGTCCATAAAATTATCATGGATGATCTAACGCTCTATATCCACTTTCTTTTTAACTTTTACTTTTTGAGACAACTGAAGAGTCACCTTTACTTGCAAGAAGTAACATGGAGAAATTTCAAACATCCTTCACCCGAATGGTAAACATCTTGAGCGGCAACAGGACAATATCAGCACGGTCACCAAGACCGTGCATCACTGTTCAGGGTTTACTAGTTTCACAGGCACTCAAGTGTGTGTGTGTGTGCGTGTGTGTGTGTGATTCTAGCCAATGTTATCACACATACAGATAACTCTCCCCCACATTCTGACTATATTCCAAAGCGTAGAGATGGGCTCCCATCATTGTGGGGAGAAGCGTGGTGGAGGAGGACATGCACAGCCTATGTCCTATGACAGGCCCTCTGCTGGGAGCAGAACCATCCTGCCTCCGTCTGTCTTGGTGACCCCCAGCTGGTCCCTCTCCACCAGCTCCTTGCAAAGGCTGCCCTTCCTCCCAAGTCTGACTTAGGTGCTTCTCCATGGGAAACCCGTACAGGGCTCCCACGCCACACATGATGAGTCCTTCTGCCTGATTCCTATCTCCCCATGAGATGAAAAACTCCTTGGGGACAGAAAGTGGACTGTGTGTGGGGATTTGTGCCTCCCACAGGTCCTCGAGCATATAAAACTCAACTCAGATGGGAGAAGAAAGGGGAGGACAGAGAAAGAGGAAACGAGGAAGGAAGGACTTGATATCACAGAGCACTGCAGAAACCCAGATTGTAACCACTAGCTTCTTAGAAAATAACACAGCGAGTACTCACAAACGGCTACCAATTTCCCTTCTGCTGCCCACAGCAATGAATAGCCTGAAGAGCCTTACCCTCTTCAACAGTGAGCAGGTTGCCCAGTTCTGCTGATGAATGAAATTGGACTGGCTCAGAATTCTTCACGTTCGCCAGCGGCAGGAAGGGGTCGTAATCCGAGGACGACAGGTCCGCCAGGGTCAAGGTGTAGCGGCTCTGCTGGTTGTACGTGCTTGAGCCACAAATGCAGCAGTGCAGAACCTGCGTGCACAGGAGGGAGCGTGTGCTGGGAATGCCACCCACCGCCTGCCCCCTGACGGGCTGTCAAACGACAGCAGCCCCTGGGAGGCAGGATTCCTGCTTGATAATTCCTGAGAACATCAAATCCTTTCTGTCCAAAACACCTTCTTGCTATGAACATGCTTATCGCGCTCCTATTGTATCAATGGCAAAAGGAAAGCAAAAGTCAGCAAGCGTGCTTTTTGGCACTCTATGTGGTGGTTGCACATGCCTGGTGCTGCTCCTGTCCATGGAGGCACGAGAGAGGTGACGACGAGGCACGCAATGGGCCACAGGTGCCCCACCACCCACAGTGGCAATCAGAATGAAAGCCATCAGCAGAAACCGCTGACCTAGTGCATACACGTTCACGGATTTGAATCCGTGTAACTCATGACACTAGGACTTGGAAGGGCCAATCTGATACGCTTTTTAAAAGGTATAACTGATGAAGTAAATCTAACACAAATTCTAAAAGTATCCTTACTTTCTAAAGATGAGTTTCCTGAAAGCTCACTGGTCGTTTACAAACTGCCAATGACTGAAGCTGACGCCGTGCCCACAACCGTCTTGAGGATGTCAATGTGTATAGGTGAGCTAATTGCTATACTAAAGTTTCCTTTCTGATCATAAATGTAAAAAACTGAGTTTTAAGAAGATGAAGGTGATGCTTTTAAAAACTAAGGAAAGATTGCTTTTAGATGATGAACTCTGAGGTTGGGCTGGATGTGTCTCGATTCAGTTCCTTCCAATTGTGTTGCCTCCTGGGGACTGGAGGAGGCTGGCGGTAACTGCAACTTTTGTCCATGGCTACAAAGGATCAAGACCAGCAGGGGACGCCCACCCGAATATGCCCTCTTCCTAGCCAAAGAACAGTACAGGAAAATGAGGGTAGCGCCCTTGTTAATATAAAAAATTTGAGCTTCTGTCATCGAAAGAACTAATTTCTATTAGTCAGATGCCATCAATGTATGAAATACAAATGATTAATAAAACCACAACATGATATCACTGCCTACCTAGCAGAGACAAAGTGTCAGCCAGGGTGTGGAACAGCTGCAGTTCTCAGCACAGTCACCCTGGAAAATTACGTTGTGTTCACTCCTAACGCACAACACACGAGTTCCAGCAACTCCATCACTAGGTGTATATCCACCAGAAAGGCATACATATGTGAACCAGAAGGACACACTGGGCGATTCTGTAAAGTATAAAGTCCAACAGCCAAAAACAAGTGTCTGCTGTGACAAGACAGTGGTCACCCCCAGGTCTGTGTGGGGGCTACATGCACGGGGGCTCCTGGAATGCCAGGATGCTCCATTTCTAGAGTTGGGAGCCCATTTCACAGGTGTGCCCACTTGGTGAAACTCCAAAATTCACTTAGAATTGATGGATGCAGTTTTTTGGATGCATAGGATACTTCAGTGGAAAAAGTTTCCTTAAAAAAAGAAAAAAGTAAAGGATTATCAAGTAAATTTATTTATCACATTAACTATAAAGTGATTTTTATGTTGGTGAAGCATTTTGAGAGAGACGTTTTAAGAAAAGGAATGCTAAACATGAATTTAAATGACTGCAGCTACTTTAGTGGCTTAAGCCAAGCCTCGTCTAGGTTTATAAGTCATAGTGATGACAGAAATATCTGCTTCATCTGAACATAGTTACTAAAATCCTTGACCATTCAAGAAACCATTTAAAAGTACAAAATACTTTTTTAGCAGAATTTCAACCATGGTTAAGTGGCTTTTTCGGTTTTAACTGAATGCATTTTAAAATAAGGCAACAAAGCAATCTGTTAATGACTTAAGAAATCTTCATTTTTTGACGTGGGCCATTTTTTTAAAAAGTCTTTATTGAATTTGTTATATTGCTATAAAATTTGTTATATTTGTTTTATGGGTTTGTTTGTTTCTTTGGCGCCTAAGGCAGGAGGCATCTTAGCTCCCCAGAACAGGGATTGAACCTGCACCCTCTGCATTGAGAGGCAAAGTCTTAACCACTGGACTGCCAGGGAAATGCCTAGAAATTTTTTTTTAATTTTTATTTTTACTTTATTTTACTTTACAATACTGCATTGGTTTTTGCCATACATTGACATGAATCCACCACGGGTGTACATGAGTTCCCAATCCTGAACCCCTCTCCCAGCTCCCACCCCATATCATCTCTCTGGATCATCCCCTTGCAACAGCCCCAAGCATCTTTTTAAAAATTATTTTTAAGTTTAATTACTACAAAAATAAGCAAAGGAATTGCCCCTACCTCACAGTAATTATTCAATGGTTTGTGTGTGTGCGTGCTAAGTCATTTCAGTCATGTCCAACTCTTTTTGACCCCATGGACTATGGCCCACCAGGCTCCTCTGTCGATGGGATTCTCCAGACAAAGAATACTGGAGTGGGTTGCCATACCCTCCTCCAGGGGATCTTCTTGACCCAGGGACTGAACCTGTATTTCTGAGGTCCCTTGCACTGGCAGGCGAGTTCTTTACCATTAGCGCCACCTGGGGAGCCCTATGCAATGGACACACAAGTGATAGATGGATGGATATAATAGACAGATAGATAAGGCTTCCGCAGGGAGGGCTGTAAGGCCTGTTTGGAAGGATGGTGCTAAGGGTCCAGAGTAAACACCACACCTAGTCAGTGGCAGGGGGTGAAATTCCAATGTCTTAGGTATTATAAAAATGATGATGCTGATTAATTTGATGTAATATACTGTATTGCCTTAATTTATTTCTGAAGATCTTTGAAAGCAAAGAGAAGACTGGGATTCTTGTACTTTTTCTTCCTCTGATAAAGAAATTTTGGCTAACTAAGGATGTAGATATTCCTACAATAAAGATTCTTTTCAAAACGAAGCAGGTATGGACCATGTTCCATGAACACTGGGGGAGTCTGAGCAAACTGCAGTTGTTTAACGCTGACAGTCAGGTAAAATGCCTGCACTGTGCCTGGGATAATCACTGTCTGTCTGCTAAGATGTTTCAGTCGTGTCTGACTCTTTGCGACACTATAGACTGCAGTTTGCCAGGCTCCTCTGTCCATGTGATTCTCCAGGCAAGAATACTGGAGCGAGTAGCCATGCCCTCCTCCAGGGAATCTTCCCGATCCAGGGATCGAATCCAGGTCTCCTGCACTGCAGGCAGATTCTTTACTGTCTGAGCCACCAGGGAAGCCCAGGTAATCATGGCTTCTCTGTAATTACAATTATTCTGTGAACACTCCTGAAGTCATTCACTTCTTTTAAAATGTTGACGCCCCATAAATCCTTGTCCAAAGGGCACAAATAAGTACAGGAATGCCTAAGAAGGGCCAACCCATTAGAAAAGACCCTGATGCTGGGAAAGATTGAAGACAGGAGGAGAAGGGGACAACAGAGGAAGAGATGGTAGGATGGCATCACCAACTCGATGGACATGAGTTTGAGCAAACTCCAGGAGTTGGTGAAGGACAGGGAAGCCTGCCGTGCTGCAGTCAGTGGGGTCGCAAAGAGTCGGACATGACTGAGCAACTGAACAACAGCAACCTGTTTGGAGGACTGTCTGAGGCTCCAGTCCAGACCTTGTACCCCAAGGCCCAGGGTGGAGGGGGGACTCACCCTGTAGATGTAATCCAGCAAGGGGGCCCGGGCTGGGGGCTGCTCGTCCAGGGCCGCCGTGGACACGGGGTGGAGGAGGGTGCCCGCTGGCAGCGCCATGCACCAGTCCAGGAGGCAGAGCAACAGGGACACGAGGAACTGGAGGAGGAAGCAGATCAGAGCCTCAGCCTACAGCCTCGCAGACTCCACCACTGTGTGCTGTTATAGGAAACAGAACCTTCCAGCACCACAGCCATTCTTCAGAGACACAGGGGTGAAGGAGGCTTTCACAGAGAGAGGCCAGGGCCAGTCCGAACAGGGGAGGTTATAAAGCCCTGCGTGTGACAGCATCTGCCACCTGAGTCATGTCTTTAAAAAAACAAATCCTGGGCAGAACCTAGCAGATGGGCCACTTACCTTCTTGTCTGTCTCCACCGAGGAGTACTCTGCACTTGGTAACAGAAAAGCGATTGTGGCCACGAGGATCTGCAGAGAAGACAAATTCCCGATCAGATAGACCATGGTACCGTCCTGGGAGCCGCCAGGCAAGAGGTCCGGGATGGCCTTGCCACCACACCCAGCCAGGGGGCCAGCTCCTGGAGGAAGGTGACACAGGTCAAGAGTCACCTCGGTGATCTGCACAGCCTGAAGACCAGAGAGGGCGATGGCCACAATTGTCTCCCCACTCTGCTGGCGGGGAGATCGGGGCCCAGAGGAAGGGGTGGTTTTGTCTGTGGTCACACCATTTCCAGCATCAGCCTCCACCCTTCTGGTGATGAAAGCAGTGAATACTTCCAAAGGTAATTATGAACATGCACCCATTTACTTTTCTTATAACACACCCCAGGTCTCCCCTGACCTGGGGTGCCAGGGTAAGTGAGTGAAAGTCGTTCAGTCGTGTCCAACTCTTTGTGATCCCATGGACTGTACAGTCTATGGGATTCTCCAGGCCAGAATACTGGAGTGGGTAGCCTTTCCCTTCTCCAGGGGATCTTCCCAACCCAGGGATCAAACCCAGGTCTTTCGCCTTGCAGGCAGATTCTTTATCAGCTGAGCCACGGTAGTAGCATCTATTTCATTCTCAAAGGCATCCCCATTTAGGTGATAAATTACATGGTTGTTCTAAAGCCCAACTTTACATATGGCAGCATCTCACATTCCTAAAATCCAAAGCTCTGTTTCACTCTGGGTCCCCTGAGGTTGAAGATCACCTGTGATTTCTGACGTATCTGAGAGAACAAAGTGACCTCATGGGTGACATTTGTTCAGGGTTAAGAAAAAGTAAATCACCTTACTTCCTCTCTCCACTGGGTGTGTATGGAACAAGGGCTTGTTTAAAGAAGGGATGAGCCTTAGCACCCAGCTCCTTCAGGGTGAGGATACCTACTTCCTGCAAGATAGCACCCTCTCATGCCACCAACCTCCAGGGTGTCATTGTTGAAGGCATTCTTCCTGTTCCTTCTGCCCCTCTCCTCCACCAATGACCCACTCCCCGCACCCCACCCCAAGGGTACGACAGTGGTAAGCTCATTACAGCTGGGCAATCATGCTGGTGGCAGAACGCACAGCCCAGGCCTTCACTCTGGGAAAGCCCCCCTCCCCCAGCCCCCGCACACAGGGCATCACGACCAGCTGCCTACTCCTTGTTGGCACCATCCAAATTACTCTGGATGAATGAAGCCCAGTCGACAAAAGGTCTCTTTGTTGTGGTCGTGTCTGCCTTTCAAACTCCCAAAGTGTGAGCCTGCCCTGGAACACTGGTGGCTTCTTACTCGGTGCCTGAAATCGCAGCTGAGAAGGGCCAGCGTAATTTACTCTGAAAATGGGTGGCTCACATGGCAGTTTAACAGTCGGTGCTCCAACAATTATTGGAGAATCTAGAATTCATTAAATATCAAATGTAATAAAAAGAGGAAACGCTGCTGTCTGAGTATTATGGTGGAAGAAAAGACTTACTTCTGCAATCTTCCGAGGCAGGGAGGTTTCAAACATCTGAAGCTTTTCCCAGTAGGAGACTAGCAGCTGAAGCACGTCACAGGCTACCTGGGCCACAGTTTTGTTAGGAAACTAGAAAAGGAAACAAAACCCCACACTAAATAACCTCACTTCACATGTGCGGCATTCCTAAAGGAGGACACGACAAGGATTTCTTTTCAGTTCCCTCTGAGGGCCCATGTCCTTGTTCTGCATTAAATATCTGAAAAGTGTATCTTATCACCAGTTTGTACATGGTCACCACCCTGTTAACTGCCTTCTGTCTACACAGAGTTGTGTTAATCTACATAACACTCTGCAGAAACATTTAATCATTTGGAAATTACAACCACAAATTCAACTGTCTTATCCAGATCACACAAACGATAGTTTTGACGACTGGAGGAAATTGAAATGTAGTACGTTATTGAGTAGCCCCGGTGTGCTGAACCTCTTACAAGAATTTTTCTCATTTTCACCTTGATAACTCTTCATTAACAACTCCATAAGGTGGATGTTATCTTCATTTTACACTTGGAGAAACAAGGATTGATCAAAAGGCTTTCCATCCTGTGAAATTAAGCTTAACCTGCACAGATAGCATTCTAAGAAATGTGAAAAATGTGGAACTAGGAGGACGTAATTCAAAGTTATGGCAAATTCAATTATTGAGTCTGTTTTCTGTGTCTGGCAGGTGTCCACAGTTCTCCGGGTATCTCAGTCTCTCAGGAGATGGCAGGGTGGAGGGGCAATTCCCGCAGGGCCCATGGGCTGGGGGTGCATGGGAGGTATGAGGACCCCTACTGCTCCTTCCCTGGTCAGACCCTGGGCGGCACTGTAGCCACACCCCATGAGCCAGGACAGAAGGTTCGTCACTAAATCTGTGTCCTGTCCAGGGAGACCTTTAGATTTGCCTCTCAGCTACTTCCATGCCAGGAGTGCCCGGCTGCACAAAGCAGACATCAGCTGATCAGAGGGCCACAGAAATAACCAGAGAAGTCAAGCACCTCAGTGACGAAGCACAGGATGAGAAGGGAAAGGTGATTAGTTCAGCTTCCGCACAACAGGTACTGACTGCCCTCTCCTGACAGGCACAAGGAAACTTGGTGGAGAGCACCTGGCCCCAAGGGGCTCCATGGCCTCCTCTGGCCACCCAGGCCTCCCGCCAGCTGACCCTTAGGGCCCCTGTCCGCTCCTCAGACACTCTGGCTTATTTCTGCCCCAGGGCCTTTGCACCTGCTCCTTGCTCTGTCCAGACACTGGGCCCCCAGGTCTGCATTCGGCAGGTGCTGCCATGGCTTGCAGGTCACAGCCAGAGATGTCATCTCCCCACGAGGCCACCAGGCCCACCCCCTCCAGCTCTTCTGCTTCCTCTTCCTCCCCCGGTGAAACTTCCATACGGCCTTAAGGGCTGAGAGCCAATTCTTTCTGTGTGTTTGCTGGTCCTGTGTGTTTATCTTCCTGCATCCTGTTCTCCATCATATTCCTAATGCCCCACACAACGGAACATGGGGAGAGTGGGCCCCGGGGCAGCCCCGTTGCCTCCCACTAGGCAAGTCACACGGTGGAAACACAAGGCAGGCGTGGCTCTGTCATCTCAGCCAGAGACAGACAAGGTGACGACGGTGAAGTGAGGGACACAGCAGACAAGACGAGCTAAGAATGCAGAGAGGTGTGAGAGAAGGGGGGTGGACAGCAGAGAGAAGCCACTGAGGGGTGCTCTGCTGAGCTGAGCAGGGACAAGCAGGACAGTTTCCCTCCAGGTGGCGGGCCCAGGATGTCAGGCACTAAGGCTACAGGGGCCTTTGAGGGGGATGGTGTCACCAGCAGGCGGAGGGCGGTAGGACATGAGGATGAAATACATCCCTGACCCTCTCATCAGCACGTGATCACAGGTGCCAACCCTGGGCCCGTTTCCCCAAAGCTCAGGCGGCGGATGGCCAGAAGGCAGCCACCTCAGGGGAAGCAGCCGTTGGCAGCGCCGCCCGGGACCCTCACAGAATGTTCCACGTGGCTTTCAGAGAAAGAATTTTTGCATCAAAACCCTCTGTAACATAGGGGGAAATAGGGATGGTGCTAATTCAACCTACACCAGGTTGACTATCTGAGACACTCGATGTCAAATACACATGATGAACTGGAAGTACCTTCAAAGTGACACCAATGACGTTGACGGCCTCTTGCAGCTGAGGGTGGCTCGTGCCCTGTGCCAGCTCCTCACAGATCCAGATCCCGAGGGAGCAGATGGCAATGCACCTTTTGGAGAAGACAGAAAAGGAAGAAATCCCTTGTGAAGAGATGCATTTTCTTGGTATTTGTCAATGACAAGATATTTTAAACCTTGTTTACAAAGTCAGGAAAGTTGTAGCTACATTAACAAAAGGTCTTCTTGAGAAAAAGAGATAAAGTACCCTCAACAGACTGGTTTTCTGGTTAGTAATTACTTAATGAAATACATGGTGTATTTTCTGTGAATTGTCACAGCGCATGTACTACTTATTTTTGCTGAAACTAATTTTTGTATCACATTTTGTTGTTTCAGGATATTTTTGAGGAAGAATCAAAAACATGAATCTTAGAAAACTGTTGGAAATTGAGTTTATAATTGCTTTCCATACAGTAAAATACACAACACCTACCACAAACAGGAGACAAATCCTGTATTTCATTGTAAAGAATACCTGAGTACAACTTTCAAAGTTAAGTTTCACTGTTACTTCTTTTAAACAATGTGTTAAGACACTATATTCTTTAAGTTGCATAGTCCTTTAAAAAATTACCTTTTTCAATTATAAACAAGATTGGGCAATAATTCTCTTTGGAATTGATACCGGCCACTCTCTTGGGTGCCCAGGAGGCCTACAACTCTTTCAGGGCTTCCTTGGTGGCTCAGAGGTTAAAGCATCTGCCTGCAATGTGGGAGACCTGGGTTTGCCTGCAATGTGGGAGACCTGGGTTTGATCCCTGGGTGGGGAAGATCCCTGGAGAAGGAAATGGCAACCCACTCCAGTATTCTTGCCTGGAGAATCCCCTGGGCAGAGTTGGACACGAGCGACTTCACTTTCACTTTTACTATCTTTTACAATGATCGAAAAGTCAGATTTCTCTTAGTGTTTCCTGAAGGCACATATATGAAATTTAAATGCTTGCGCCAACCCTCCCCCCACCAACCTGCTCACTTTCTGAACAAAAAGGGGCTCCAAACCTCTATTTGGAACCAGAAGCTTGCTGTAATGTGTGTTTGCTGCTCTCTGTAGTAAAAGGCCACACCCAGTGCCAATCAAATCGGACACAGGGCCTGGCCCTGCATACTGAGTGCTCTTGTGTGCTCAACATAATTCAGCAATTAAAATCCATCTATGCTGAGGTTTTAAACCACTGCACTTCACTAGCTTCTCACCTCTTCTGATCAGAATGGACTAAGTGCTTCAGAACAAATGAATTAAAATGCCCCTTGACAAACATGTCACCTTCTACCACTGGGTAAAAGCTGTGCTTTCCCATTGGTTACAAGGTGCGTGCTGGGCCTTTCTTATTTCTCAGGTGCCAGCGTTAGACAGGAGCGCCACGCTTTCCTGACGGTCTAGAACTGTCTACATTTCTTTCTCCTCTTGCTCTAATCCCTACACCTATTCTCCGTCTAGAAACTGTACTTTGCATCTCACTCTGCAGCCTTCCCCAGGTAGTCTACATTCTACCCCAAGCCTCTTTACCTTCCCTCGGCCTAACTCAGACTCTGATAGTTCAACTCCCTACAACCTGTACAACTTGGAATCATGCCCCACATCATATTGCTACCATTTTAAGAGCTGTTCTTCCTCTGCATGCATGTGTGTACATATATGTGTGTGTGTGTATTCTTTTTTTTTATGACCCATTAACCTACTTGTTAAATGTAATTTGATAAGAGCAGAGCTCTCTCATTTCTAGGAACATCTGCATTTCTCTGTAACTATTAGCCTTGCACCATGGAGAACACAGTGACCCGTAAAATGGTTTTATAACCTAAGCGACACTCACCTGCCTTGAGTTCTAAGCCACACTCATTTTAAACAGCTCTTTCTGATCTTTTCTTGCTTTGAGATCCATCATTTAACATCCTTATTTAGCATCTTCCTATTCTTTTACACTCGTAGTGACTCCGCATGTTCTCTGTATCCTGAGGATGTCCTTTGTGATTGTGAAGGTTTGTCTACCAAGACTTTTTTTAAGCTAACGGCAGTATCATCTTACTCACAATCTGTATTCCAATACACTCTCTTAATACTGTTGCTGTCATGCCATCTCATCCCACTCCAATTTATATAATGAAACTCCTTACTATTTTTCTTAACTTTTCTGAATTACTATCACCCACAATTACAACTATATTCTCTCTTAATTCTCCTCTGTTTATTTGAAATCTTGCTCATATTTTTAGTTTGCTTCCTTCTCTACGTTTATATGGCTCTAATTTCACTGCCTAACTCCTTTTACACACAACTAAGAAAGAGGAGATCCAACCAGTCCATTCTGAAGGAGATCAACCCTGGGATTTCCTTGGAAGGAATGATGCTGAAGCTGAAACTCCAGTACTTTGGCTATCTCATGTGAAGAGTTGACTCATTGGAAAAGACTCTGATGCTGGGGGGGATTGGGGACAGGAGGAGAAGGGGACAACAGAGGATGAGATGGCTGGATGGCATCACCGACTCGATGGACATGAGTCTGAGTGAACTCCGGGAGTTGGTGATGGACAGGGAGGCCTGGTGTGCTGCGATTCATGGGGTCGCAAAGAGTCGGACATGACTGAGCGACTGAACTGAACTGAACTGAAGAAAGACTGGAGGTGGCAAGAGTGAATATCGACATTTTAGGAATCAGTGAACTAAAATGGACTGGAATGGGTGAATTTAACTCAGATGACCATTATATCTACTACTGTGGGCAAGAATCCCTTAGAAGAAATGGAGTAGCCATGCTGCTGCTGCTGCTAAGTCGCTTCAGCCGTGTCCGACCCTGTGCGACCCCACAGACGGCAGCCCACCAGGCTTCACTGTCCCTCGGATTCTCCAGGCAAGAACACTGGAGTGGGTTGCCATTTCCTACTCCAATGCATGAAACTGAAAAGTGAAAGTGAAGTTGCTCAGTCGTGTCTGACTCTAGCGACCCTATGGACTGCAGCCTACCAGGCTCCTCCGTCCACGGGATTTTCCAGGCAAAAGTACTGGAGTGGGGTGCCAACAGTCAACAAAATGGTCCGAAAGGCAGTACTTGGATGCAATGTCAAAAACGACAGAATGATCTCTGTTTGTTTCCAAGGTAAACCATTCAACATCACAGTAATCCAAGTCTACAGCCCAACCAGTAATGCTGAAGAAGCTGAAGTTGAAAAGTTCTATGAAGACCTACAAGATCTTCTAGAACTAACACTCCAAAAAGATGTCCTTTTCATTATAGGGGACTACAATGCAAAAGTAGTAAGTCAAGCGACACTTGGAGTAACAGGCAAATTTGATCTTGGAGTACAAAATGAAGCAGGGCAAAGGCTAACAGGGTTTTGCCAAGAGAACGCACTGGTCATTGCAAACACCCTTTTCCAACAACAAAAGAGAAGACTCTACACATGGACATCACCAGATGGCCAACACCAAAATCAGACTGATTATATGCTTTGCAGCCAAAAATGGAGAAGCTCTATACAGTCAGCAAAAACAAGACTGGGAGCCGACTGTGGCTCAGATCATGAACTCCTTATTGCCAAATTCAGACTTAAATTGAAGAAAGCAGAGAAAACCATTAGACCATTCAGGTGTGACCTAAATCAAATCCCTTATAATTATACAGTGGAAGTGGGAAACAGATTCAAGGGATTAGATCTGATAGAGTGCCTGAAGAAGTCTGGACGGAGGTTCATGACACTGTACAGGAGGCAGTGATCAAGACCATCCCCAAGAAAAACAAATGTAAAAAGGCAAAAGGTTGTCTGAGAAGGCCTTACAAATAACTGAGAAAAGAAGAGAAGCAAAAAGCAAAGGAGAAAAGGAAAGATATACCCTTTTGAATGGAGAGTTCCAGAGAACAGCAAGAAGAGGTAAGAAAGTCTTCTTCAGTGATCAATAGAAAGAAACAGAGGAAAACAACAGAATGGGAAAGACTAGAGATCTCTTCAAGAAAATTAGAGATACCAAAGAAACATTTCATGCAAAGATGGGCTCAATAAAGGACAGAAATGATATGGACCTAACAGAAGCAGAAGATATTAAGAAGAGGAGGCAAGAATACACAGAAGAACTAAACAAAAAAGATCTTCATGACACAGATAACCATGATGGTGTGATCAGTCACCTAGAGCCAGACATCGTGGAATGTGAAATCAAGTGGACCTTAGGAAGCATCACTACAAACAAAGCTAGTGGAGGTGATGGAATTTCAGTTGAGCTATTTCAAATCCTAAAAGCTGATGCTGTGAAAGTGCTGCACTCAATATGCCAGCAAATTTGAAAAACTCAGCAGTGGCCACAGGACTGGAAAAGGTCAGTTTTCATTTCAATCCCAAAGAAAAGCAATGCCAAAGAATGTTTACACTACTGCACAATTGCACTCATCTCACATTCTAGAAAGCAATGCTCAAAATTCTCCAAGCCAGGCTTCAACAGTACAAGAACTGTGAACTTCCAGATGTTCAAGCTGGATTTAGAAAAGGCAGAGGAACCAGAGATCAAATTGCCAACATCCGTCAGATCATCGAAAAAGCAGAAGAGTTCCAGAAAAACATCTTCTGCTTTATTGACTATGCCAAAACCTTTGACTGTGTGAATCACAACAAACTGGAAAATTTTTCAAGAGATGGGAATACCAGACCACCTGACCTGCCTCCTGAGCAATCTGTATGCAGTTCAGGAAGCAACAATTAGAACCAGACATGGAACAACAGACTGGTTCCAAATCGGGAAAGGTGTACATCAAGGCTATATATTATCATCCTACTTATTTAACTTATATGCAGAGTAGATCAATTGAAATGCTTGGCTGGATGAAGCACAAGCTGGAATTAAGATTGCCGGGAGAAATATCAATAATCTCAGATATGCAGATGACAATAACCTCATGGCTTAGAAAGCGAAGAACTAAAGAGCCTCTTGATGAAAGTGAATGAGGAGAGTGAAAAAGTTGCCTTAAAACTCAACATTCAGAAAATGAAGATCACAGCAGCCAGTCCCATCACTTCATAGCAAATAGATGGGGAAAAAATGGAAATAGTGAGATACTTTATTTTGGGGGCTCCAAAATCACTGTAGATGGTGACTGCAGCCATGAAATTAAAAGACACTTGCTCCTTGGAAGACAAGCTATGACCAACCTAGATAGCATGCTAAAATGCAGAGACATTACTTTGCCAACAAAGGTCCATCTAACCAAAGCTATGGTTTTTCCAGCGGTCATGTATGGATGTGAGAGTTGGACTGTAAAGAAAGCTGAGCACTGAAGAACTGATGCTTTTGAACTGTGATGTTGGAGAAGACTCTTGAGAGTCTCCTGGACTGCAAGGAGATTCAGCCAGTCAATCCTAAAGGAAATCAGTCCTGAATATTCATTGGAAGGACTGATGCTAAAGCTAAGGCTCCAATACTCTGGCCACCTGATGTGAAGAACTGACTCATCTGAAAAGACCCTGATGCTGGGAAAGACTGAAGGCGAGAGGAGAAGGGGACGATAGAAGATGAGATGGTTGTATGGCATTACCAATTTGATGGACATGAGTTTGAGTAAGCTCTGCTAGTTGATGATGGACAGGGAAGCCTGGCATGCTGTAGTCCATGGGGTTGCAAAGAGTAGGACACAACTGAGCGACTGAACTGACGTGAAGAAAAGATTGACCATATTATTCACATTTCTTTTCCACACTTAGCTTGATAGAAATTTGCCTTTCTATACTAAAGGGAGAGAGGGAAAATGGTATTGTCAAGACTTGCTGAAGGTTTGAATGTAGCAGGTACAGGAGAAATCAAGGATTTTTCCCAAGCTTCTGGGCAGATGATGGTGACAAATACTGAGATGAAGCCTGAGACAGTGAGGCTCTGGTGAAGACAGCAGACTCAAGGCTTCAGTTATGGTTGTGTTCAGTTTAGATGTATTGGGACATTCAAGTTGAGGTTCAAGCAGGCAGTTTCATATATAAACCTGAATATATAAGAGGCTAGAAGAAGGAGCCAGAAAAATAAATTCAGTATCATCGGCAAGCAGATGGTGAATGATGTTGGTGAATGACGTTGCTGAATGTCTCCCAGGGCACAAAACCACTGCCGAGTAAGAATCACTACCCTCTACATATATTGTTTTTATAAGATTTGGTTTATCTTCCCATTTTCTTCCATGTTAAAAATATCAGGGAATACACCCACATATTCACAATCTTGCTTTTTATTACACAGCAGGTGGCATAATCTTCTGTACTTTACACTTTTCACTTATTAATGGTACCTCTTAAAAAAAGTAATAAATTATTCCCCCCACATAATTCTTACTGTAATTCTTAGTCTAAAAGTAAAGTGGAAGGACAGCATTTTTTAACACTGAGTTCGCGTGAATGTGTATCTTAAAATTCTGAACAAGTTCACCTTTCCTGCAACATTTACCTTGCACACTCACTCGGCTCCTCTGTGGCATTCTTCAGTAAGATACTTATGAGGCAGTGCTAAAAACACAAAATGAAGGAAAGTAAAAACCTTGCTTAGTAGTTGACTTCCCACATGTTCTGTCCATGTTTTAAGGCAGTCTGGGGCCACTGAAGGACTGAGGAGGGCAGAGCCCCCAATCAAGGAAACCTGGGGAAGGACACAGAGGGCCTGGGGAAGCGCCATGGTGCTCTCAGATGGGGGAGGGCTCCCCGGGATCTAAAGCCCTCTAAAGAAGAGCGTTTCTTTGTACACAACAAAAACTGAGCAGAGCAAACGATTCTTCCTGGGCTTCCCCGGTGGCTCAGGTAAAGATTCTGCATGATCCCTAGGTCAGCAAGATCCCCTGGAGGAGGACATGGCAACCCACTCCAGCATTCTTGCCTGGAGAGTCCCATGGACAGAGGAGCCCGGAGGGCTGTAGTCCATGGGGTCGCAAAGAGTTGGACACGGGGCTAAAAGTGACTGAGCACGCACACACGCATAGGGAAAAAAAAAATCTCAGTTTTCTTTTTACCTGGATTATATACTGTACACTGAATTACATATTATTCATGGGTACTATAGATACACAAATTGATTGATTGATTTGAAAGCCATCTCTGATTGCCCCAAAGTCAGCTGAGGAAAAAAATCAGCTTTATTCTCCAAGGAATAATTTAGAACTTCAAATATTAGTAGTATTTAATCAGGCCAATAATGGAATTGAATATTTCAATTATTTCTTATAAATTCATTTGATGCACAAATGCAGCCTAATTAAACTAATAAAATTATTACAAAGAATGGTTCATTACAAAATTATGATCCACAGGGATGATAAACAGATCTAAGAAAAAATACCACAGAACGTAGCCATCAGTTACAACTGTAGCACACTCTGCATCTAGCTCATTTAATCCCACAAAACTAATGTTCTAAAAAAAAACAACTATTGATATATCTAAAGGACTGAGCAAAACTTTCAGGGATAAACAGCACCGAGCTTAATAATGGAAGAGGGAACCACAGAACCACACAGGTCGAGTGAGAAGAGGCTAACCTGAGATTCCATCATGGCATCACGTACCTTGACATCTTCTGCTCCCGGGGCGACTTCAGCAACTTCAGGTACCGGCTGCCACAGGGGGATCTCGCGGTAGGTGTTCGGAAAGCAGACCAGAGACCCGAGAATGGTGAGGGCTTCCGAACGAGGTGCCTGCACACAGGAAAGAGGAATGAGACACACACTGGCCTTTTTGTTAGAAATGTTAGATAAGCGACAACATGTTTTACTTTTCCATGACTTCGAGACAGCTCTGCTGGGGCAATGGTCTCAGGGATGAAGTCACTATATGTTTACTGTTTTACTGCATGTTTTAAATACAAAGATTTTAAACGACTAACGGCAAAATGTTCAGATTTGCTGAAGTTGGTCAGGGAGCTCACAGCTTCTTGTTACACAACCTCCAGAAGGCAAGACCCACACCAGTCACCATCCAGGCCTAGTCTCACCTGACCCCTCATGGCAGGGGATGTGGCCAACAGCTCCCGTGCTCCAGAGAGCCCTTCCATCAGTCAGACACCTTAGTGGATTGCAGAGGGGGCCTGACAGTCCCTGTGCTCGAACCCCTCATTTCTCAGGATCTGGACTCCGGGGTGCAGAGCCCAGTTCTTGGCCGTCTCCCTTCCTAGACCTACACTCACTTCTCCAGGACATCCAGACCTGAGGCTTTAAATGCCTCCTCCATGTGGCTAACTCTCCACCACCACCTCTCTGTAGCCCAGGCTTCCTTCCTGAGTCCACATCTGTAGACCCAACGACGTGTCTGCCATCTCTGCTCGGGGTCCAGAAGGCATCTCACCCCAACAGGCTAGTCCTTGCCATGGGGTCCTATGACTGCATGATGCCCCCTGCCTCCAGTACTACCCTCTCCTCTCTGCTCTTACTTTTCCCTATTTTCATGTTAACAAAATTTCTAAATGTATAAGTGGAAAAATGTGATATCCATGGACCCAACGCCTAGATGCAAGATGTTACCACTCTTGCCTCATTCATTTCCTTTTTCATTTTTTTCATTTCAATATTTAATATTTGTTTAAAACTTTCCACTTTTGAGACTTCCCTAGTGGTCCAGTGGTTAAGAATCTGCCTTCCACATAGAAGGAACATACCTCAACATAATAAAAGCCAAAATTATGATAAATCCAAAGCAAACATTATCCTCAATGGTGAAAAATGGAAAGCATTTCCCCTAAAGTCAGGAGCAAGACAACGGTGCCCACTCTCCCCACTACTATTCAACATAGTTTTGGAATTTTTAGCCACAGCAATCAGAGAAGAAAAAGAAATAAAAGGAATCCAGATGGAAAAGAAGAAGTAAAACTCTCACTGTTTGCAGATGACATGATCCTTTACATAGAAAACCCTAAAGAAACCATCAGAAAATTACTAAAGCTAATCAACGAACATAGTAAAGTTACAGGATATAAAATTAATACACAGACATCCCTTGCATTCCTATACACTAACAATGAGAAAACAGAGAAATTAAGGAAACAATCCCATCCACCACTGCAATGAAAAGAATAAAATACCTAGGAATAAATTTACCTAAAGAAACAAAAGACCTATATATAGAAAACAAAGATGACACAAATAGATGGAAAAATATACCATGTTCATGCATCAGAAGAATTCAATATAGTGAAAATGAGTATACTACCCAGAGCAATCTATAGATTCAGTGCAATCCCTATCAAGCTACCAACAGTATTTTTCATAGAACTAGAACAAATAATTTCACAATTTGTATGGAAACACAAAAAACCTCGAATAGCCAAAGCAATCTTGAGAAAGAAGAATGGAACTAGAGGAATCAACCTGCCTGACCTCAGACTATACTACAAGGCTACAGTCATCAAGACAGTATGGTACTGACACAAAGACAAAAATATGGATCAATGGAAGAAAATAGCCCAGAGATAAATCCACGCACCTATAGACACCTTATCTTTGACAAAGAAGGCAAAAATATACAATGGAGAAAAGACAATCTCTTTAACAAGTGGTGCTGGGAAAGCTGGTAAAAGAATGAGACTAGAACACTTTCTAACACCATAGCCAAAAAAGAAACTCAAAATGGATTAGAGATCTAAATGCAAGACCAGAAACTATAAAACTCCTAGAGAACACAAGCAGAACACTCTGACATAAATCAGAGCAAGATCCTCTGTGACTCACCTCCCAGAGTAATGGAAATAAAAGTAAAAATAAACAAATGGGACATAATTAAAATCGAAAACTTTGATACAATGAAGGAAACTATAAGCAAGGTGAAAAGAAAGCCTTCAGAATGGGAGAAAATAATAGCAAATGAAGCAACTGACAAACAATTAACCTTAAAAATATACAAGCAGCTCATGTCCCTGAATATCAGATAAATAAACGACCCAATCAAAAAAATGGGCCAAAGAACGAAACAGACGTTACTCCAAAGAAGACGTACAGATGGCTAACAAACACATGAAAAGATGCTCAACATCACTCATTATCAGAGAAATGCAAATCGAAACCACAATGAGATACCATTTCACGCCAGTCAGAATGGCTGCTATCTAAAAGTCTATAAGCAACAAATGCTGGAGAGGGTGTGGAGAAAAGGAACCCTCTTACATTGTTGGTAGGAATGCAAACTAGTACAGCCACTATGGAGAACAGTGTGGAGATTCCTTAAAAGACTGGAAATAGAACTTCCATATGACCCAGCAATCCCACTGCTGGGCATACACACTGAGGAAACCAGAACTGAAAGAGACACGTGTACCCCAGTGTTCATCACAGCACTGTTTACAATAGCTAGAGCATGGAAGCAACCTAGATGTCCGTTGGCAGACAAATGGATAAGAAAGTTGTGGTACATATACACAATGGAATATTACTCAGCTATTAAGAAGAACGCATTTGAGTCAGTTCTAATTAAGTGGATGAAACTGGAGCCTATTATGCAGAGTGAAGTAAGTCAGAAAGAAAAAAACCCAATACAGTATATTAACGCATGTATATGGAATTTAGAAAGATGGTAACAATGCCCCTATATTTGGGACAGCAAAAGAGACACAGATGTAAAGAACAGACTTTTGGACTCTGTAGGAGAAGGCAAGGGTGGGATGATTTGAGAGAACAGCACTGAAACAAGTATATTACTATATGTGAAACAGATGACCAGTCCAAGTTCGATGCATGAAACAGGGCGCTCAGAGCCAGTGCACTGGGACAACCCTGAGGGATGGGATAGGGAGAGGGGTTTGGGATCAGGGGACACATGTACACCCAAGGCTGATTCGTGTCAATGTATGGCAAAAATCACCACAATACTGTAAAGTAATTAGCCTCCGTTGAAATAAATAAATTAATTTAAAAAAAAGAATCTGCCTTCCAAATTAGGGGGTGCAGGTTCAATCCCTGGTCAGGGAGCTAAGACCCCACATGCCTTGTGCCAAAACAGAAGCAATATTGTAACAAATTCAATAAAGGCTTAAAAAATAGCCCATTTTAAAAATGAAAAAAAAAACTTAAAAAAAAGTTTCTACTTTCAATAAAGCAAATTCAAGACACTGTGTCATTCCACCTCTGTGCCCTCCAGAGGGAGCAGCTGACTTGTGTTAACTCAAAATTTTGACTAAGCAGCTGTGGCCCCATCGAAACACCTCTCACTGGTTCCCTTATGATTTTAAACCTCAAGTTTAAACTAAGGCTGTGGTGGTGGTGGTTTAGCCACTAAGTCATGTCCAACTCTTTGCTATCCCATGGACTGTAGCCCACCAGGCTCCTCTGTCCATGAGATTTTCTAGGCAAGAATACTGGAGTGGGGTGCCATTTCCTTCTTCAGGGCACCTTCCCAAGCCAGGGATCGAACCTGTGTCTCCTGAATAGCAAGAGGTTTCCTGCATTGCATGTGGATTCTTTATCAACTGAGTCACCATCTTACCTGATATTAATAAGCTGCAGTGATTCAAAGCAATTTGAAGAGGTACTGTCTCTTTATGCAATGTAACTCTTACATTCACATTCTCATATTTTCTCTTTTTCTCTTTAAAAAATGTTTTGGAAGGCTACTTTAATAACTCATCTAACCAAAAGATAAATTTTCACTGAGAATGACCATCATGCATGAAATTATCACTAGAAAGGGCACCAGCATTTTCACAGGAAATTCTCAGAGCAAGTAAATAAAATTTCAATAATGTATGATTTTCCTTCCTCTATCCTCTTTTTCCAAATGTTTTTTTTTTTCTGAAAGTTTTTTCAATTTTTTTCCAAAGATTTTTCAATGCAGATTTGAATGATTAAAAATAAATTAGGAGATTATTAGCGAATGATTATCCTATAATCTTTTTCAGAAATAAGTATGAAAAGTTGTCATAATCTTTACAAAAAAGTCAAATTCAACATTTTCCTTCCATCTTTCCACTCATCCTTCCCTTTTGCTCTCATATCTCTTTCCTCCCCTTTGTTTTTAATTTATCTCTACAAGAAAAATTGCATGAACGTGCTAGCATGAAATACCAGTGATACAAAGTATTAAGAAACAATTTAATTTAAAATCCAGGGCTGGAGTTTGAATTTGCCCTGAGAGAAAGAAATAAGGAAAATGAAAAAAGTAACAATGTGTTAAAAAAAACTTAGGTAGCTGGATACTCATGTTGATTTTAATACCAGTCATGACAAACATTAAAACTAATTTATTTACACCATTTGAATTGAAGTTGTGTCCAACTCTCTGCAACCCCATGGACTGTAGCCTAGAGGGCTCCTCTGTCCATTGGATTTTCCAGGCAAGGATACTGGAGTGGGTTGCCATTTCCTTCTCCAGGGCATCTTCCTGACCTAGGGATCAAACTCAGGTCTTCCGCATTGCAGGCAGATACTTTACCATCTAAGCGACCAGGAAAGCCATTTGAAGAGGGGAAAAATAGGTCTGGACAGGTAACAGCCGTACAGAACACAGATGTGTACAAGTACAGATGTGAAAGCCTTTAAACTAAAACAGATAAGAATCTTCATTCAAAGGCATTAATACCTTGCCCTAATAATAACAGTATTAGGAGGTAAACATTGAGGTTACAAATAAATTCTTTTTGTAGCCCTTAATGCTCATTTAGTCCACTAGCTTCTAGTTTTTTAGTATAAGAATTCTGCCCGAGTTTTAAGCCATATGAACAAAAAGATACGTATCAATTTTTTGGTTAAAGATTTTAAAGTTCTAAGTTTATATTTTAAGAACATATTTTCTATTAGACTTATAATAACTAAGACTTAATAACAAGAAAAAAGCTTCATTGAGTATGTATACTTATGATTCTCCCTTGAACACAGATGTCCATGTCTGCGCCACCATTTACTGGAAAATGCTAATGAGATTCTAGGAGGCGAGTCCTGCTTCTCACCGTGCAAATGTGCTGAGATATTAGTGAGGATATGATTTCTCACACTCTGGCCTTTTGATGAAACGCCTTTCCACCACCAGCGTGTCATCTTATCCTACAATTTCACACATCAGCTGCCAGGGCATCTACCCGAGAGCCCGGTTTCACGTTGCACTAATGAGTCAACACCTGTTAGGAGTGGAGAAATCTGAACCTTGTTAGCCACCGGGAAGCCTCCTGGGAGCCGGGTGTTGAGCATTGTCACACTCACCGCCAGCGTGTCTGCACTGAGGACCCTGCCAGCAGCCGTGATGAAGTCCCCCACCAGCATGGAGAAGCCAGGCAAACCCAGGGAGAAGAAGCGGGGCGGGCAGTGCCTTATGATGGTATTTAGGATATCCTAGAAGGGGCGAGAAGAAAACACCACTGTAACTTTCAAGACCACAATTCCAAAGTCATCAGTTCATCTGTACATATGACTGGGCTCGGTTTCAGTTGTGTCTGACCCTTTACAACACTATGGACTGTAGCCTGCCAGGCTACTCTGTCCATGGCATTTTTCCGGCAAGAATACTGGAGTGGGTTACCTTGCCCTCCACCAGGAGATCTCCCCGACCCAGGGATTGAATCCGTCTCTCCTGTGACTTCTGCATTGCAGGTGGAGTCTTTATGGCTGAGCCACAAGGGAAGCCTGGTACATAAGGCTACTGTGTGATTATCTAAGAGAACACAGACTCGTGGGACTTTTTCAGTGAGAAAGGTTCTAGGAGATGAGTTAGTCCAGAGCTACTATATTCATTTTACAGGTAAGAGAATGGAGATGCTAAACCATTCGTAGGGTGACTTGTCTAAGATCTAAATCGTGGCATTGGGACTAGACGCTTCTGCCTTTTTCATGCGGAGGCAAGCTCCCTGGACAAGCTACAGGAGTCTTTGTATGTGCTGTGTGTTAGTTGCTCAGTCATGTCTGACTCTATGCGACCCCAGGGACTGTAGCCCCCCAGTCTTCTCTGTCCATGGGATTCACCAGGCAAGAATACTAGAGTGGATTGTCATGCCCTCCTCCAGGGGATCTTCCTGAGCCAGGGATTGAACCCAGGTCTCCTGCATTGCAGGCGGACTCTTTACCATCTGAGGAGTGTGGAAGTAGATGAATATATGAAACCTGCAAGCAGCTGTCAGTTCTCAACTTCTTCAGTTCACGAAAGTCAAAGCACACTATTCTATGACAAACTCCTCGAGTTGGCAGAGATGGAAACTTCACTCCTTGGGTGACTGCAAGAGTGAAACAGCGGGAGTGGAGGGGGTATGAGGTCCTGCTGGGATGGATCACATGGTGGGCAGTGCTCTGGGTAGAAGTGGATGGTGAGACAGCTGTGCCCGGTACAGCGAGTGGATGATCTCCCCCGGACACCAGGCTTCTCACTGGTGGGTGGCCAGCTGGCCCCTGCCTGCCAGCTCTGTTCTGAGACTGACACCCCATTCCAGCCCATGGCAGACTGCCGCTCCCCTCCTGGACGGCATTCCTGCCATCCACGGCTGGGCCACATCTCTGAAGCCATCTGTGTGAGTGTTTGTGTGCAAAGAGGATTAGTAAGAAAACCACAAACTGTTTTCATGCTGTTCTAGGCCAAGTGGATTTATCAAATGTACTGAAGTGCTACAGGTATGTGACTTGCAGTTACATAACCTAGAATTAGTCCCCAAAAGTAGGAGTAAGAAGAAAAACACACCAGAAAACATCCCCCAAACCTTCCTAAAATTTCAGGGTGGCTATTTCAAAATCCTTAAGATAATCCTGATTTAACTCGATTAAATTAGAGTAAAGGAGTAGCAATGTGCTACATCCTAACAGGTTAAGTCCTTTATAATAAAAATAACCGCAGTGAAAAACTTGTAATGGTAAAAGAAAATTTTCCGGTGTTCACAAAACATTTTTCTATGGTTTCTTCCTTACACAGTCAGCTCACTCAGTGTCTACAAATCATTACGTTTATGTCCTTTAAAAATGACTGTGCAGTGCCTACTCTATTAAGACTCTTATATGGCAAATTACTTCACAACTACTAATGCAAGGTTTTAGCATTTCAGCAGACATTTTCTGATACTGAAAAATAGAGAGATCAAACAGATAAATAAGCAGATAAAAGGGAGGAAGGAAGGAGGAAAGGAAAGAAAAACCCGAACCACGCTTCTCCAGGGTTAATGTTTAAACCTGCTGTAATCACGTCCTTTGATACATTTCAGTGTCCACATCAGCCAAGGCAAACATTCTAGGAGCTGAGCAGATGGACACTGCAGTTTAGAAAGTGTATGGTCAACTCTCGCTCCAGAAGCGGAACAAAAGATCCACCTTTTTCATAATGAAGCCTCTGATTAATGCCCTGGGCTCCTCACCACACACCTGTAATTACTCACAGAGGTACACTCTGTGCTGGGCCTCGTCGAGGGGTATCAGGCATCAAGGTCTCGGGCAGCAGATGGAAGTGCTCTTCTGTTGACATCTGCTGCCACGAAAGGATTCGTGCAAACCTGGCTTGCCAGGTAGCAGAATGCCATGCATGGGAAGATTAATAACGCAAACAACCATGATGTTAACTTGGTTAGGTTTGCCTTCATTCCATCTGTTGAGAGGAGGAACTGAGCCTTGATCCCTGTGGATTTTTAACATCTTTAGCACATACTTAAATCACAGATTTTTTTTTTAAACCACTGGAATTGAGAGGTTTAATTTTAAAAAAGGGTTTTCTGGGATGAGTTTATGGGAATTAGGAACAAAATCCTTTAACAAGCTAAAGCCAGAATTTATACATGAAATCCATTTTCGCTTCACAAGTTTCAGATATGTCAGGGCAACGAGCTGCAAATGGGGCATTCCAAAAAGTAAGTTGCCACCAGTGCTGAAGACAGCAGAAGTGCGGGCAGCAAGATCAAGTCCCAGGCTCCCCACCCCCTGGACTGCAGCCAGGCTCTTCAACGGAACCTGTTTCTATGGGCGAGAAGATTGGAAAGAGAGGGCAAGATGACAGATGGCTGGCCTGGCCTGCCCGCCACCCACGGAAGGCGGCCCCCAGGAGAAGCGGAGCCGCCAGATACAGCAGCGCTGGGCCGGGGTTAACGTGGGGGTTAAAGGGGGGGACTGTGTGGCCAGTTGGCCAACTTAGGGCCATATGTTGGCTTATTCCACTTACCCACACTGAAACGCAACAGCCTGAAGACTACATCTTAGTGACGACATTTTGAAGTCAGGAACAACTCGGGTGCTAGAAGGACAGCAGCTGCACCTTCCCAGAAGAGTGGGGTCCACCCAGTGCTTGGCCATTTCCGGGAGGAGCCCTCTCTCGCCTTCCTCTCCACATATCCCGAGCACAGTGATGGCTGCCGTCTTTGCAAAGATGGAAATCCTGAGACTGAAACTTTCCACTCAGTCAGCAGGCCTTTGCAGAGACCAGATAGGACAGTGCTTCTCAAACACCAATTATGCACATACAACCCTCATGTTTTTTTTTGTTTTTTGTCATATTCAAGTCCAAAGGGAACACCATGTCGTTTTTTAAAAAGTAACTCACTTTTTTCCCCATGTAAATAAGAATGTTCTGGAAAACCAGTATTCTGTGTCATGCCTGTGTGTGTGCATGCTCAGTCACTCAGTTGTGTCTGGCTCTGTAAGACCCCATGGAGCTCACCAGCCTCCTCTGTCCATGGGATTTCCCAGGCCAAAATGGTTGAGTGGGTTGTCCTTTCCTACTCCAAGGTATGTTCCTGACCCAGGAATCAAACCCGCGTCTCCTGTGACTCCTGCATTGGCAGGCAGATTCTTTACCACTGCGCCACCCATGGGAAGCCCCAGCCTATGTAATAAATAGGAAATAACCCTTAAATCAGTACAATTATAGTGAACCAAGGATACTGAATTTTTGCTAAAGGTTCCAGTCGGATGCAGGCTCTCCCTGTTAAAAACGTGGTTTGCATCCTGGGCAGAGAGAGAATTCTGTCCCTGATCCAGCCGCCTGCCTGGGAGTCACGGAGCTGGCAGAGCCAGGGCAACAGCTCCTAGAGTGCAACTCAGGGCTATTCCGTGCCTCCTCCTTTGTGGGAAATGGCCCTGTTCTGCAGTCAGACTCTGGCAGCGTAAAAAGAGTCCCAGGTCTGGGGGTCAAGGCCCCCTGCACGTAGTCGTGGACAGACCACATTGTGCTGAGAACTTCTTGTTTCTCTTCCAAGCAGGGGCTGATTTCCCCTGGACTTGAATGTATCAGGAAAGATGTGAACACACGCCTTTGTAAACTTGAAAGGGTCATACAGAAGTAAGTGGAGTAAAAAGGGAAGGACTATGAGGGATTTTTGACTTTCTGTAATTTACTTTGTAGAATTCAGTGAACTGCTATTTTGCTGATACTCAGACAGAGCTTTTTAAAACATTTCAAAGGTGGCCCCCAAAGCCTCTTAGATTACATGCTCCCAGAAGTTAAAAAAAATACAAGTTAATGCTCTTAAATAATATCCTTAGAAAAGCATTACAGCAACCAGCCAAAGTGTATATAATTCACAGGGCAAATGATGAAATAAAAACAGGAAAAGCTCTTCTTTAGATGTGCTAGAGCCTGCTGTTCTAAGGAGTTCTAGAGTTTACCCCAATCAAGTGAGTCTGATAGCAAAAGTTAGTTTATTTTCCACATTTTAAAAGGACTGAAAATAATAAGCAAAACAAGCTGAATAAAAAATGGACTCTAAAATAGGAATGAAGTTTATTCTTGAAAACTGACCAGCATGAAACTCTTTCACGTGCTTTTGTTCAAGGGAAATAAAATTCAATCTGCGAAAAGCTGTAGGAGGAAGAACGGGCCCCCAAACTAGTATTTTCCTCTCGTTTCTGGTTAAAAGTCCACACACATGCTACACTGAGTATGAAAACTAGATTGTAAGACGATAATTATGGATATACAGCTTATCCACAGATTCGGGTTTATGGGAAAGGAACTGGTAGGAGCATCTGTCCCTTATCGCTGATCTTACAAAAAAATCAGGTAATTCAAACAGAGGCGTGTTGCTTCCTCCCCTCCAAAGCACAGTTCTATAAACACGAACCGCATTCAGCCTAGTAAATGAATCGCTTTAATTGAATGCTATGTACACAGCAACTGGAAAACCATAAGTGATAAGAAAAACATATGGTGATAGCAACAGAAATTGGTTTATTCATTTTGCATAGTGCTGTTTCTTTAGTTCTCTTATAATTGACCTTTAGAACGACAAATGTGTAAAATAATTTTGTTTATTATGGCTCCAAACCTTCCAACAATTACACAAAATGAAAATTTAAAAGGAAGGATTCATTCTGGAAGCATTTCCATTGTTTACATAATTGCATAGCTATAATTTAGTGCTCGTGTTGTTATGGAAAATAAAAAAGGGCTATTATAGGCCATTTCAATTCAAAATATTGCACAGTAGTGTCAAAAAAAGGGGGGAAAACGTTCACCATAAAGCAGTTTAAAATGGATTAACCCTGTAAACAGAAACATTTCAATATAACATTCGATGAAATACAAGTGTTCAAGAAGCAGCCATCCTTCACATGGAATTAGAAATGTTGCAACTGTACTTTCACACCAATTACATATATATTATTCACTTAATATTTGCTCACGGCCCAGCAGATGATGGTGGTAACACAATAGCTGGCCATCTGTCTCCCTGCTTCCTCGGCGGCCTCGCGCCCGCTTCTCGGAGCAAATAGATCCAGTTATTCCCCCGAAAGTCACTCAGACCTTCCAGGAGGCCAAACGGAATTGTTCAGAAATAGAACCCATGTGTGCTAAGTCGCTGGCGTCCTCCTTTCACATCTGAGGGAAAATGCTAAACCATTGAATGATTTCCTCGCTAGTTTTCAGAAGACACCTTTTCTTTATAATAGTCTACGGAAAGTTCTTCTGTTTGGGACGATGTGGACTGTTGGGATCCGGTTATCCCATTAATCTGGTTAACAGATCCCATCCGTGGAATTACTAATTAGCAGAAGAAGTGAGTGCAGAGGGTTACTTGGAACACTACCCCTAGACATAATCTAAGCTTTCTTTAACAATGAAAGAGGCAGACACAATCCTTAAGTGCCTCGACAACAAATTTCTAACTATCAGTGATCACCTTATTGGCGAGGCTGATATGCTGAGTGACAGAAAAGTCTTGGCTTCTGAAGAACCACACCCCACCAAAGTTCAATCCCAAGGTCCCCTCACTACTGCTGCCGAGTTTCTACTCCTCTAGCACCTGCCCTCCTCTACACACCACAAACTGCGACCTGGCCCCACCAGGCTCTACAGTGGTTCAGGAAGGGCTTTTGCTGATAAGAAGGCTTTATGACTATGGCCTGTAAGTCGATTTATGTTGATGTATGGCAAAACCCATCACAATATTGTAAAGTAATTATCCTCCAATTAAAATAAATTCATTAATCTAAAAAAAAAAAGAAGGAAAGAAAACATAACAGGGAATTCTGGTGGCCCAGTGGCTAAGACTCTGAGATCCCAATGCAGGGGTTCAGTCCCCCGTAGGGGAACTAGATCCCACATGCCTTAACTAAGAGCCAGCGCAGTCAAATAAACGAATAAAAATACATATTAAGAAAAAGAAAGTCATAACAGATCATGTCATAAGCACTGCCCTTACAGAAAGTCACTGGAAATAAACACAGAGGACAAAGCTTAAAAATTACTTTCAAGATCTGGGCCAAGGAATATGCAATACAAGCAATTCGTTCTCTGCTCAAAAGACCAAGTGTGGTGTAATCTGTTTGGAGGAAAGGCAGAGATTTTTATGCGTGCTGGACAAATGTGACTTTTCTGAGTGTAACTATGTTACCAAGGCCAGGAGAAATATGACAGGACAGAGTAATTGGGTTCTGCCGCTGGAGAAATAAAATCACCTCCTACTTCTCACCCTGAAAAGTGCTTTGGAGAAGACACAGCAAAGCAGAGAGTGACAAACACAAAACAAACTTCTAAGGGTCACAGGCATTGCTGCTTGAACCATATGCATAGGACCAGGGACAGAATTAGAAGGCAGATGGCAGAGAAAGCCACTGCAAACCACAAGCCCTATAGGAAAGACTTGGATTTTTTTTTTTTTTTTATGATTGCTTAACAATGAATCCCTCATCTGAGAAGAAAAACTCAGCTCGCCTTTAAACTGATGAAGATGGGATGATTGCTCAAGGAAAAGGGAGAGACTGATTGGTTAACTGATTTTAAGAAACACTATATGAATTCTGGCACTGGAGTTGACAGTATCACCAGCCTGTCTTACCTGCCTCTTTTTCTTTTTGTTGTCTATAAAAGCTTTAAATATAATTTACCTAGAATAATTCTCGCTTTAGAGAGTACAACTTAGTGGGTTTTAATACATTCATGGAATCGTGCACTGTCACCACTAACTTGCAAGGCTGAGAAGGGAGGCTGCAAACCCACCAGGAAGTCCTGGCACATTTACGATTTTAGCAGATGAGGGACGCTGTTGAGAGTCACAGAGAGAAGGGACTTGCCAGCTGCCCCCACCCCCGCCCCCTGGCCCTGGAGATGCCTTGGTCTGCCTCTGTAAGGACTGTCTTAGCCATGACCCTGATAAGCCTCAAATCCACAACATGACAGTTTGCACAACAGGCTGGCCTAATGAGGGTGATGCAGGTGCTTCGGAGCAGTGATTAACCCCTCGCGACAAGACTTTAGCAAGCGAGGGCTTCAAGGAGCTGCTGCTGGTAAATGACGAGGTGGGGGGGACTGGGGGGAGGGGAGCACGGAGGCTGTGTCGGGTTTCCCTAGTGGCTCAGATGGTAAAGAATCTGCTTGCAATGCAGGAGACCCCGGTTCAATCCCTGGGTCAGGAAGCTCCCCTGGAGGAGGGCATGACAACCCACTCTAGTATTCTTGCCTGGAGGGTTTCATGGACAGAGGAGCCTGGTGGGCTAGAGTCTATGCAGTTGCAAAGAGTTGGACATGACTGAGGCAACTTTCACTTTCACTTGGAGGCTGTGCCAGTCTTGTGTGTACAGATTGAGCACTCAGCTCACTGGTCACAGACACCTCATTCTGGAAGAGGACCGCCCCAATAGTCAGATCTGTGCACAAAGGCATCTGTGCATCCCTAGAATCTACCAGGGCCTAGGAGGTGGGGGAGTAGGTCGGACGATGCTAAACTCTGCTTTCTCTGTGGCTACCACTTGCTTGTTGCAGAAGAGGCCGAACTTAGTCAAGTCTCTCTACGCTCTCCTCCACCCCGTCCTCAATAGCTTTGACCGTGTTCTGCAGCAGAAGCAAGGAGTCACAGCCTCACTGAGAAGAGGCTGATCAGAAACACACTAATGGCACCTAACCACGTGAGAACCTATAGAATCACTGAGGTAGGAGTTATCCCCATGAGTGAACCACATTGTTTAGTTGCTCAGTCATGTCTGACTCTTTTGCGACCCCACGGACTGTAGGCCACTGGGCTCCTCTGTCTATGGGATTTCCTAGGCAGGAATCCTGGAGTGGGTTGCCATTTCCTTCTCCAGAGGATCTTCCCAACTCAGAGATGGAACCTGTATCTCCTGCATTGGAAGGCAGATCTTTACTGCCTAAAGACACCAGGGAAGCCCCAGGGTGTGAACCACGCACACATATATAGGTACTAGACAGGCAGCCACACTGTTTGCAGGTTCACTGTTTGTCTCAGGAATACCTCAGCTAGAAACAGATGCTCCTCATGACAGTGAACCAGCCCAACCAGTCCATCCTAAAGGAAATTAGTCCTGCATATTCACTGGAAGGACTGATGCTGAAGCTGAAACTCCAATACTTTGGTCACCTGATGAAAAGAACTGACTTACTTGAAAAGACCCTGATGCTCGGAAAGATTGAAGGCGGGAGGAGAAAGGGATGACAGAGGATGAGATGGTTGGATGGCATCACTGAACTCCAGGAGTTGTTGATGGACAGGGAGGCCTGGCGTGCTGTAGTCCATGGGGTCACAAAGAGTCGGACACAACTGAGCGACTGAACTGAACATGATACTGAAAAGAAATTCTTAGAGAAAACCATAAGCTGAACACACTCAGGTGCTGCCCAAGGTCATGGCCAATGTGCAGGGCAGGTATAATTGTCATCACTACTGATGCCAAGCAGAACAGTTCCTCACCCTCACGCAAAGACCCAGACTAGGCTCCAACACACATGCCTATTCTCTCAGAAAGAAGTACCAAAATCCGCTGTGGGGAAGATTCACTGAGTCTGCGTGACAGTGTATTTAGTGTTCCTTGAGACCACAAAACCTTAGAGAAGGAAGATCTGGAAGGTCATCATTCGACCTTTCCATTTTATACACAGGGAGTAAGAGGTCAATCAAGGCCAGAAAGAGACCAAGGTGTGGACACAAATCCAAGCATCAGAAGAGAAACCGTGACCTCAGGGTCAACGGGGACCCCCTGGACATCTGTGAGCAGACAGCCTTGAACGCATGACACCACACTGAGGGCGACACTTAGCTTTCAAGGGCAAAGTATTTTTTCACCTCGTTCACGCTGCTTAAGAATGCAAATATATTTTTAAAGGTACTTTCAAGTGATGTCAACAAGTGGCTGCTGTGGCTTAAAAATGTGCTTCCGGAATGTATACACTAGACACGCAGCCCTGATGCCCATGAAGGTGCGATCACAGGACGGAACCTCCTCTAAGCAATGACCTCTGAGGGGCAGGGGGCAGCTTGTACAGTTGAGAGTGAGGCCCAGAGCGTAGGGACCCACTGGGGACCAGCCAGCCCTCCAGGGGGACCCAGGTCAGGTGATGGGTCTTCACTCTGCACACGCTCACCCAAGACTCGAGTTTAAAAAAAAAGGTATTTTATTTTAACGTCTTATTACTAAAAGGTTCTCTTTTGCTAACATCTCTCAAGCCCACAAATACCTACCAAAGGATATTTTTCCAAGGAAGAACAAAAGAGAACTGTTGTTTATTGTTTCTTTAGAAAACAATGTTCTCTCTGAACTGTGTTCCAGTAAATAGCATTAATAGCTGAACAATCTGCAATCACCACCCTGCCACTTATTGTTACACGTTAAAAAGAAATCAACGCACAAAAAGAGATTAATCCCCACAAGGAGAGCACTTCCTCCCAGAAACAAAACTTTCATTTATAATGGTCTTCTTGACGTTGTTTCCCCGTATCCAAGGCCAGTCTTGATGGACCGTAACTCACAATCATGACTTAAAAATCTCTTATATTAAAAAAAAATATCCCTCCCTTCCAAATGTAGTTGAAGCAGCCTCCTCCCCCAAATAACTGTTTAGGACTTGAAACAGGAGAAGCCATCTCATTTCTTCTCTGCCTAAAGGAAACATGAATTTTCTCAAGAATCTTCATCGAGTTCTAAATGGTTAAAAGAGGATCTTATAGCTCAGCAGGCGAGATTCTGGTCGCATGGAATCCCTTCTGCTATCTGGCACTGGGGTTTCACTGTGCTCACCTTTCCAAGGCCCCCAAGACAGCCGCTAAGACCCTACTTCATGGGACAAGAACCTCAAGCCAGACAAGCCCGTGTGTCACGGATGTAAGGAAACAGATCCACATGCAAGGTCAGGGCTCAAGCCCCACAATGGATGCCCCTTTCCTTAGTCTGCTGGTGTGGTGGCCCGGCCAGGTGGCTTAGGACACATACCCCAGAGTGTGAGAGGCTGCAAATCCCAAATTGGTCATGCGCCTGGTGTGAACCAGACACTGGTGTGAACCGGACACTGGGCTGGGAAGTCCCCTGGCCTGATCTCTCACCAGACAGGGCTCCGGCCCTCTGAAGAAAGCCACCATCTGTGCCCATGGGCTGACCTGCCACCACACAGGCTGTGCTCTGCTCACCTTCTCCCTGTCGGCTCCCCTGGTGGCCTGTGCGGGGGAACAGAGCCCCCCCTGGGCCCCTCCCCACTGCACTCACACCTACAGCCGCATCCTCGCAGCCAGATTGGGCTCCAGACAAAATACATCTCGGATATTCTTCATGTTGATTCTGAATCAATCAGTTCACTTCACGTGTTACTTCTTCAATTGATTTTCTTTTAATTCATTGGCTGTGCTGGGCCTTTGTGGCTGTGCAGGCTACTCTCTAGCTGTGGCACAAGGGCTTCTCATTGTGATGGCTTCTCTTATTGCAGAGCGTGGGCTCTAGGTGCACAGGCTTCAGTACTTGGGGTTCCCGGGCTGTGGAGCACAGGTTCAGAAGCTGTGGCACACAGGCATAGTTGCTCCGAGGCAGGTGGGATCTCCCTGGACCAGGGATTAAACCTGTGTCTTCTATGTTGGTAGGCAGATTCTTTACCACTGAGCCACCAGGGAAGCCCTTACTTTACAAGCTGAACCATAGGAACTGTACCTCCCTCCTCTTTTTTAGAAAACCAGTCCCACATTGGCAATTTCCATACCGTTCACCTAAAATACCTGCCTCCCCTGCTTCAATCTCCCTGGTTAAACCTTCATGTGTTTTTCTGTCCATGGTTAAGCTGGGAGCGTCCTTTCATCCTCTGATGGCTGCCAAAATGCATGGGTTAATTCACAGGGCCTGGCCCTTCCCCTGCCCTGGCGTCCCTGCACAGCTTCTCTTTGCTGACTCTCTGGGTTGTAGTCTTTGCTGGAGTCCTAGGCACTGTAGGGTGTGACATCCCTGGCCTCTACTCACTAGATGCCAGCATGCCCCACTCCCCACTGTGACAACCAGAACATCTCCAGACACGCCCAACATCCCTGGAGCTCCCCCACGGCCCAGGAATCCCTGTTCTCCTGTCAAAGGGGGTGAGCTTGCCACTGAAGAAGGTCAATGCCTGCTCTGAAACTGACGAAGCCAAAAGCTCAACCAGAAGGTCCAGCTCAGAGGCCACGGTCACCTGTTCCTCCCCAGGATGCACGTGGGTTCAGGGAGCTCTCCTGTGATTCCTTTGATGCTCTATCAATTGACACATTGATGGGAGTGTCCACTCCCCCTGAGAGCCTGCTAAAGAAGATTCTGGAGACTTGGGCTTCAAGAGACCATGGACCTTCCAGAGAGAGGCCTCGGGGTAAAAGAACATTTTCTCTGCTGCAAACTGCAGGCCAGCTCATACACTGCGTGGTGAGCGTATTCAGTAGGAATACAAGCTTTTAATTTTCCACATATATTGAGTTGCTATATTGCATTTTTATTTAATGTATGTCATGCAGACGCTTATTAGACCCTGATGGCTAAACAGATGTAATTAGTATCCTTCACTGGTAGCATGTACTTGAAAGTCTTGACATTTTCAGTTCAGGAAGGGAAGTCCGACAAAAGCATAGTGTTGGCCTCTCAGGTGGACCATTCCTCTCAGGACCACCCCCTAGGGGATCACCTTACACCTTTTGAAGCCGTGGAACAAGTTGGCAGCACACTTGTCACCCCCATCATTGAAGCCTCCACCATCTGTTACCTTTCACATAGTTCTACTTTCCTTAGTTAGGTGTCAGGGGGCTTGGACTGCAGCTTAATGAAAATAATTACTGGTTTTACAGCTGAAAAGAGAAGGAAAAAGCCCTGCAGTCTGTTGTTTTGGTGCAGTCATCTATCTTAAGTCTCCATGGCCATTGAGAAGCTGAACCAAGTTATAATAATGTTCTTTGATGAAACTTGACTAATCTATGGCTTGTCCATTCTCACGAAACCTTATGGGAAACACTCAGAAACCAGTGGATGCTACCTAATACAAGACTGACTGTGATACAGACATTTCATCATTTGGGGTCTGGACAACAAGCACACAGTAGGAATTATTATTAACTTAAGGATACACGTCAGGAGACAACTGACACACACCAACTATCCTTGTAAATATTTACTCTTCCGTCAAACCTAAAACTTGAAAGTTATGTTTATTGCTACAGCAAACCCTTTTTCCAGTAAAATACCACTCAATTTGACTAATGTAAATTCAAACTAACGGGAATTATATTTTTAGAAAAACAGAAGTTTGCTTTTAAGCATCTAATTACTTTGAAAAACAAACAGTAACAAAATGGGCTAAGGCAACATAAAATAACTGAGACTTTTGGAAGTTCTAGCTTAATAACTGTAAATAAATCTACAATTTGCTTGAATTCCGACAGGATTAAAGAACACCTTCTCTCACGTGGAGAGAAAATGTGCCTGGAAGTCTTTCCTGTACATTTCTACTTCCCAACAGGTGAGAATTCTTTGGGGACACTCCTGGGTGTACCTCTGACACACCTGCTGAGTCTGCCCTGGTGCTGTGGTGTCCATGGTGAGGAGGAGGTCCCATCCTGCCCTGCTCCCACTTTTTCTCAATTCATCACCTTGCTTTCCTGAACCAATGCTTGCTTTGAGAAAAAAAAAAAATGAACACAGTGCCAGGAGATCCTGCCTTCTCAGGGCACTTAGCATTCAGCCCTACACCCCAATGGGGTGCAATATTCCACACACAAAACATAGAACATACATGCACACAAGTATATAAATACACAGGGCTTCCCTGGTGGCTCAGTGGTAAAGAATCTACCTGCCAATGCAAGAGACACAGGTTCGATCCCTGTGAAGGGAAGATCCCCTGGAGAAGGAAATGGTAACACACTCCAGTATTCTTACAGGGATAATCCCACGGACAGAGGAGTCTGGTGGGCTATAGTCCATGGGATCGCAAAAGAGATGGACATGATTTAGTGAGTATAACAGCAACAACAAACAATATAAATAGACACACAGACATGTATACACACATATAAATAAACTCACACACACACATAAATCCTCACCAGGTCCTCACCCCCTCGCCTGTTTCTGTGCCTCTTGTCATCAGCCCTCCTGGCCATGGTCCACCCCACACAATCACCAAGCCCAAGCTTCCTAACGCACTTGTGCTCAGCTCCCCATTATCCGTGGGATGAACTCGGCTCTGAACAAGGCTCTCTCCAGTGCTGCCTGGAGCCACGTCCACATGTCATGTCCACGCACACATCGGGCACTAGACCAACACCACCCTGGTTGTTGCTCCTTCGACGTGCCCTGAGAAACCCCATCCCGCTTGTCCTCCCACCATCCTTGGAAGTCCTGCCACATGCCCATTCCCTGTGAGTTGCTTCCAAACCAGCCGACGTCTCGGGGTGTTCAGCATGGTTCCATCTCTGCAGTGTGGGCATTGCTCAGGCAGCCCTTTGCATAAGAGGACGGATGTTACAGACACGCATTGTCTGTGGGCCTTGTACCACCAGATAACACCCTCAGAACCGCGCTGGTCTTTACTATGGTGCGGAAAAGTGCTCAACAGGAAAAGATCATTGAAGCTTTCACTATATTGAGGAAAGGACAACGTGGCCCTAATAATAAAATGTCCAATAATAAATCAGAGGACCCAGTAATGCTCAAGGAAGGACCTCCGAGGTCCCCGGGCCTCCTCATCCACTTGACTGCCTGTGGTCAGGCAAGGTCCCCATGGCCAGTGGGGGACAGAGCTCAATCTAGCACCCAGGTCTGGGAGTTCCCGGTACGAGGCTTGTCATCCATTAAAGTCAAATGCTGAATATATTCTAAAGCCATCTGAAATCCTGGAGTCTTGGAATATACATTTTCCCATTCTTAAAAACCTTAGGAAGCAGGCCTGCAATTAATCTTATTTCACTCATTGTAACAAACCTACAATTTAAAAAAAATGTTTTTTGACGAAGCTTTTAAGAGAGCCTTCTAAAGTTCCTCTACTGACACACATCAAGATTATTATTTAACCTTCCCAACATTAGCTGGTCCTTTAACTTTATAAATATGCACTTTATCCTGCTGGCACCAAATTAAAATCCCATGAATTCAAACCTGGGTAACAATCACTCCCTGTACAGAATAAGAACTTAAGAGATGTATTAGAACTATTTCCTTGGATAGGAGATAAGTTAGGTCTCCAATCTGACATGCTAATTCTTCACTTTTTCTAAAACTGAACATTCACTGATGTTTCGCTGTAAATATATTTATAAATTTGTGTATAGCTCATACGGTTCTAGTCATGTCTAAATTTCCAGCAAAGAACGATTCTTTGTCTGAGAAAAGGTGATGCAATCATTACGTATCGCTGCATGATACAGGCTGTCTGGGGTTATTAGAAGAAGCAGGTATGGCCAATTTATAAGTGTCAGCCCCGCACCTTGCTTTCAGGGCTCACTGCTGAGCCTCATGCTCACCGAGGGGCCCCTTGAGATCGCCTTACAAATGATTGTTTATTATTATATTATTCCATCATGTATCTCATGAGAGGAGGCTGTAACATCCGTTAAGAAAACCAGGAACTGTTGTGACTTCTATGATAGAATATTCCTCTGTGCGTGATGTGTAAAACTATGTTTTCTTTAGCACTGGTAAGGAAAAGATGCACTAAAATGTATAGCAGAGTGAAAGCAAAAATGTTCCTAAAACAAGTTAAATACTCTTGGCTACAAAACAAATTCGCGGGGGCGCGAGGTGGCGGAGAAGGAAATGCTTCCAGTGCTTTTAGCACCTGAAACATTGAGCCACGTGGATCCCACACCACTGGTGCCTCCCAGGACCTCACCGGGGGAGCCAGGTTCTTACAAACGAAAGATTTCCTATGCCAAGTCTGAGACAACAGGGGTTTCTATCAGGGTGTTAGAGGGCTCATAGACTGGCTAGAGGACCCAGGCAGCAACCCTGCCCAGCCAGGCACCCAGCCACTAGGGTGCGGCCCCAGCAGGGTCTTGGCTGCCTGTGATGGAGGGGCCAGAGCGATGCAGGCTGCCCCACCTGGGTCTAGAGCCACACAGGCCCCTGTTGGGCTGGAACACGGCTGGATGTCAACTGGCCGCCAGGGTGTCCAGCCCTCTGGCATCGATTCCACAGTGGGCAGGTGTTGCCTTGGGTGGAGAGTGCCTGGAAAGGGAGCCAATGGCCAGGACACACGAGAAACATCCAGGTCACAAAGGTCACTGGACACGTCATTCCTCATATCTGACCCACAGCAGGGGGAGTGGTTGTTTCTCACTCTGTTCAGTCACTCAGCCGTGTCCGAATCTTTGTGACCCCGTGGACTGCAGCACGCCAGGCCTCCCTGTCCATCACCAACTCCTAGAGCTTACTCAAACTCATGTCCATTGAGTTGGTGATGCCATCCAACCATCTCATCCTCTGTCATCCCCTTCTCCTCCTGCCTTCATTCTTTCCTAGCATCAAGGTCTTTTCTAATGAGTCAGTTCTTTGCATCAGGTGGCCAAAATACTGGAATTTCAGCTTCAGCATCAGTCCTTCCAATGAACACCCAAGACTGATTTCCTTTAGGATGGACTGGTTGGATCTTCTTGCAGTTCAAAGGACTCACAAGAGTCTTCTCCAACTCCACAGTTCAAAAGCATCAATTCTTTGGCACTCAGCTTTCTTTATAGTCTAACTCTCACATCCATACTACGTTCTGAAATTCCAGGATGCCTAGTGACAGGTTTTAGTCAAATGGTTTTATTCCAAAGTAAGAGAAAATATGGGGGAGGGGAAAAAGAACCCAATACCCTAACACATCAGAAAAATAAAATGGGCTCATTTGGCCAAGGACTGCCCTGCCTTCCTCAGCATCCTTGGTGTCACCGCGGGAGTCTGTGCTCACCAAGTGCAGTGGCGGCCTCAAACTGAGTGCCTTCCTCAGTCTAGCCCCTCAAAGTTTCCCAGGGGCCCCCTCAGGGCGGCGCTACAATCATATGCAGGTCAGGGGGCCAAGGTGCAAGGAGGTCATATCACTTGTCTACTCAGAGGGACGCCAAGCCTGGAGCACAGAAGGCTGGGAGCCCAAGCTCCTAACTGTCACCCCTTATACTGCATCCTGACTTCACATAGCGAGGGTCCGGAGCTGCAGCAGACTTTGCTAAACCTATTTCCCCACCTGGGAGCAGCCTCGTGCTTTTTGGTTTGTTACCAAATATGATAACACAACTTCCCTGGTGGCTCAGTGGTAAAGAATCTACCTGCAAATGCAGGTTGATCCCTGGCTCAGGAATATCCCCTGGAGGAGGGCATGGACACCCATTCTAGTATTCTTGCCTGGAGAACCCCAGGGACAAAGGAGCCTGGTGGGCTATAGTCCATGGGGGTGCAAAGAGTTGGACACAACTGAAGCAACTGAGCACACACACACAATAATGCAACATCACAGATGAAAATGACAAAGACCCTCATTTCCCAAAATTTCTATATGCAAATTTGCAACCATAATTGCACTGATGTAAGCTCCACATTTAAAGGCGAATTTAACTTTGATGTATTTAACAGACAAATTGCATTAAGACCTTCAATCTGTAAGTCATTGTTAAAGAATAGTTTACTTAAATTTTAAGCAAAGAAAACTTTCCAGTCTTTGATATATGTTCTTAGAAACATAAAAATAACATTCCTTTCCTCAACTGTCCTTTTCCATTTCACACATATTGATCTGTCCATATGTTTTAAATAATGATGAAATTAATAGGAACTGTTTTTAATAAATCCAAACCCTAGCTCCTTTCATGTCCACATATTCAGAGGGGGAGACTGAGGTGAAAAAGCTGCTTAAGTATTAGGACAAACGAAGCAGAACTGGGAACAGCTTTGGAAGAGAAGCTGGTGAGGAACCGGGTGGGAGCAAGGGAGGGTATTGCAGGCAGGGATGGGAGGAGGGGTCCAAGGGAGGAGGACTCTGAGTGGCGGCAGGACTGAGGACAAAGCCCAGGTGAGACAAGACAGGAGGAGGGACGCGGTAGAGGCCTGTTTGTTTGCCCAGCATGTGCGGCGTTGAATCCACAGGAGAGACAGACCCTGCTGAATAAGCCAGGCTTCCCGAGAGCTCTCACAGCCCTTCTTATGTGTGGCACTGGGCAAATGCCCTCAATATCTTTTGAGCCTTAGCTATTTATACAGCGGGTCATGATATTTGTCTAACTGAACTGCAGAGAAGAATCGATGGACAACATCACGAGTTCCCAGCCCCGGGTCTGGTACTGCAGTCAGTGGTGGAGAGATGGCGACCCTCCGCCTCCCCCAGCCCAGACGCAGAGCAGCAGGCCGGAGGGAAGCCAGCGAGAAGACTCCCTGCACAACCAGTCCAGGCAGTCCCAGAGCCTTCCTGACTCTTACTCATAATGTATAGTTATTTTCGAAAGTCTTTACCATCTTAATTACTTTCTAAATCAGCAACAGGATCCATTTTTTTCTTAAAAATTCATAGTCAAGGAAAAATAAAGCTATTTCAAAGCATTTTCTCCATCACACCAATAAACCATAAATTCCCGCTACACACATCTGACTGTGGGACATGTCACTCAGTAAGGTCTCGGTTTTATCGACAAAACTGTTGAGTAACTGGTCCAAACAATATTAAAAGCAGTTGGTTTGGAATGTGCTACATTTTGAATTCTGGCTGTTTGGTATACGTATTCTGATTACTTTTTTAGAATACAGAAATGACTGTATTTATTTATGTAACTAATTTGCTATTATATTAGATGAAACTGCTACTTTATATGGCTGTAACATAGAACATCATCAGAGAGATATTTTACAATTTTTTTTAACAAAAAGAAATCTACCGTTTCTATAAGTGCTCTTATGTTTGAAAAAAAAGATTTTTTAACATTTTAGATCTTATTTATAATTGCACACTTTCTAAGTCACTACTGACATGGTTTTGCTACTCTCCGATATGGGAAAGCATCTGTAACTTGGGCCAGACCATAGCACCAAGCTCCCCAGGGAACTGGGTCTCCCAGGAACTTCCAAGGCTCTGTTTGGCGGGTGAACCACCATCGTGCAGACAAGAGTGCCATCCAGAGGTGAGAGGAAGAAACTGACCTTGGATTTTATTTGGAAGACAAAACTAACCTGTTAAAAATCTAAAAATGATTAGCTAGTACTTATTTCATTAAAAACTAAGGAATATTTTCTTACAAGGTTCTCTCTGCAAGAAAGAAGCTGTCCAGCGCCAGGCTACATAAAAGCATAGCACTTTGAAAACTCTTTCAAGACAGAAAGCCCAAGTCACAGGTGCACAGTTAGTTAATTAAGAAATTGAATTTAACTGTATTCTTTATAGTACAAGCTTTCTTTGCTTTTTATAATTAATATAACATGTGTTTCCAGAAGTCACAGAAGTTCTGGAGCAACAACCATGACCTATTTAGACATGTGGACCAAAAGTTAAACTAATTACCGGAGACATTTCTTACTCAAATGAGAAAAGTCTTTCATTAGAAAGCCTTCTGCATAATTTACTTCTGGCAAAGGAATAAAGTTTATTTAGAGTAATTCTGTTTGGCAGACAGTCATCACTTCTCAAACATATACCAATAATTGTTAAGGTTACAGCAAAACAGCCAATAATACGAAGCATAAAAACACGAGCTTCGAACGGTGGAAACAAACGGCTGATTATAAAATAGAGATTTACGATATCTCTGTTCTCTCTTAAAAGTCTGGATGGTGGGATTACTACTAGCAGTGGGCCAGCATTTAAGATTTATGTATTTTAAAATGAACTACAAAAGATCAAACCTAACCAAAAATAAGGCATACATTAAAGTGTTAAAAATTTTACATAAAAACTTTGAAAACTCTTTTTTTCTACTCTGAAAAATCCCATTTTTGAAATAATGTTAGGGGTTCTCAAATGTTATAATATACAGACCTCATCTCATTTTACTGTTTCATTTTTACTCCAACACGCTTTAAAGTAGAAAGGATTCTAAACACATCTATTTACATGACTTTCTGGAAAACTCATTCTAGAAATACTAAGTATTTACAGCTGACTTCAAATTTATTTGTATTAAATTCTACAAAGAATTCTACAGAGATTGTACAGCTAATTATCATTTCCAAGTAGATGTTTTTCCTGCAAAGCTTAGCAAAATACGGCTTTAAAGGTACAGGGTTGTTAACTGCACCTTCCTCTCTTGGTTCTGTCACTGAGGGATCTCATTAATATCTGTGAGTTAATTTTCTTTCCTATTTTTACCCTTAATCTTCCACATGCCCTGAGTTGCATCATTCTATAAAACATGCTTTCACCCGCAATGATGGCTGCAACATATCTGAGCAAGGAGTACAAACAAGTCTACTTAAACATCCCTATTTCTACACGCATCTCAGTTCAACCTGCTCCATAGATGTCCACTGCACGCTGCTGGAAACGTAGTGAATATGACAGAGACAACACAGTAGGACAGTAAGGCTATTACTTTGGGGGAGAAGCTAATGACTAAAGCTCGAAGAGTTTAGCAGGGAATATTTCACAAGGGTTTTAAACAGGGCCCAAGGCAAGGCTGGCAAATTTGGAGAATGACCTCTTACATGTATCAAAAGGTTTGTGTGTCTGCATCATATATTCAAAGCATCAAATAAAGACAGAAAGGATGGCTACTCGGTAGTTCACAAATGACTCTAGTTCACTGATAAGTATTATCAATTTAAAGGGTAAATTCTGAAACATTCCCAAACCTATAATCAGTCAAGAGGAAGTGAAGTAAAAGTCACTCAGTCATGTCTGACTGTTTGCAACCCCATGGACTATGGAATTCTCTAGGCCAAAATACTGGAGTGGGTAGCCTATCCCTTCTCCAGTAGATCTTCCTGACCCAGGACTTGAACCGGGGTCTCCTGCACTGCAGGCAGATTCTTTATCAACTGAGCCATCAGGGAAGCCCAGTCAAGGACCTGGTGCTAAAAGAAAATGCCTTCACATTTCTTAAACTCTTCCCTTTCCTTTTTGCCCCCTCCAATGCTACCATCTTAGTTCTTGCCATTAAAAAAAAAAACTATATTTGTTTAATTACTTCCTCATTAATCTCCAGGCCCAATGTCCTACTCTATCTTAGCACTGTCACATTTCTAAACCCATCCTCCAAGTAAAGTAAAGGACAATCTCAAGCTTCACAAATCAACCATGTCACCTGCTGGCTTGATATTCAGATAGTAAGTCGAGAGTCAGTGGTCCCACCCCCTTCCCTGTCCTCCGCCCACAAGCAGGGGGCTTCTAAAAGGAGGAAGGCCAGAGGCTACAGGCTGGCGACTGGTGGCTCCTTTGGCCCTTCTGTTTCAACTTAACCACCAATCACATTTCTTTAAGAGAAATTAATTCCCCTTCAAGAGATGTCAGAAACCATAATTTAAGGTGAGGTCACTCTCGAGAACATCCTAACTCCTAAAACAGTAGCTTTCAAACATTTTTAAATGACCAAAGTCATTTTCTTCATAACAATATCTAATGTAGAACCCCAGCAAAAAGATGAGTGAGATGAGTATTTCTGAGGCTGACAACAGGCAAGAGATTAGATCACACAGAACTGGACAGGCCACAGAGTAAAATTCAAATTCGGTTGGTGAAATACGGAGTCAGTGGGGAGAAGCAGCAGCCTGGATGAGACACGTCGGACTCATTCCCGAGAGGCCACTGGCTGCTGCATGTGAAAGACTCGAACTATGGAGAATTTCAACCTTCAGAGGTACTATGATAAACCCCAATGTCACCTGCAACAACACGACACGTACAGTGGAGGCGTCACAGATACCTGGTCCTCGCTGGTCAGTCCCAGGTGCATGACGAGGTAAAAATGCACCAGGAAGTCTGAGTTGGGCAGGACGTCCTGGCGCCGGGTCATCATGGAACAGATCAGCTTATAGGCTTGCAGTTTGCCTTCCTTATAATCGTCAGGCAGCGTCGTCGCCTGCCAAGGAGACGTTCAGAGATTTAATCAACCCCAGATGCAGATGCCTTTTGTCCTTTCATTTACTTCTCAGTTGTCCACAAAGTTGTTTATGGAGATGTGGGAAGCGCTGGCTTGAGTAAGACCCAGCCTGTCTTCAAAACATGCAGTCTTGGGCAATTACATTTTTTAAACTCAATTTCAGAAAGGAAGGGGAAATTACAATAAAGGAATAAACACATATTCACTTGCCTTAAACAGCCATGATGCAAACATTCTGAGCGGTGGGATCAAGGCAGGAGGAGATGGAGAAGACTGGTTATCCAGGCTTATTGCCAGGTTATCCCGTATCTATGATTCGAAACAAGGAGAATTTTAGGCAAGATAATACACGGTTTATCCCAATGACACGTCAATATCGTGCTCCACGGTCAAACAGCTGCTGTCAATTAAATTTCTGTAAGTTGAGTGAAAAGCTACAGTATTTACAAATATTTCTTTTATCATGAGATCTACTGTCTTTTTGAATTGTGTGCTGGTTTTAGATCTAATGCAAAACTAGGGCATTGTTATTCCTTCAATCTTAATGCTTGCAGAGGTCATCCTGAACTTCAAGTGATAAGGAATAGTTTCATGAGTTATACTGTATAAACACAAATCACATTTTTGGAAAAAGAAAAAAGTACTAAAATGGGGAAAACGTATATTGTAAACAAAAAACAACCCTAGGATGAAAATTGTATGTATTCTTTTACAAACAAAGGACAACAGACTGTACTTTTACAAAAATTATCCTCAGAAATAAGATTATATACTAATAATAGCTTTCCATGTGGACGGTGATGTTAAATTTCTTAGCATTTCTCTACATTCAAATTCTGTACAATAAGACCAGTAGTGCTTTTATAAAGAGAGTAACTACAACTATTGTATAATATCCCATTCTTTGATATCCTATAGTAATAGTTTATTTATGCATTAAATAACTTCTGCTGCTGCTGCTGCTAAGTCGCTTCAGTCGTGTCCGACTCTGTGCGACCCCATAGATGGCAGCCTGCCAGGCTCCCTCGTCCCTGGGATTCTCCAGGCAAGAATACTGGAGTGGGTTGCCATTTATAAAAGTATATTTTATTTTTTGATCACCAAATGTACTTTGTTTCAGTATCTAAACTCTTGGTCCAGAATGTGTTCAAAAGTTACATGCAACACAGTTTTTAGGTTAAGTGACAAATCAATGTTACCATATTAGAATGAAAGGTAACAATAGCAGGACATACCTTTGCTAGCTTGTACCAGAGTTCATAGAGATAGCCAAACACCCTGGCATGGATTTTGGGTGACTGGATATTATTCACATCTCCAAGGATCCCCAAGATTCTTCGCCACAACACAGCGGCTGAGTCTGGATGCCAACCAGTGAGGGTCCCCCCAGCAATTATACTGCAGTCATCAGCAAGGCATTCGCTGCTGTCTGTGAGGTGAAACGTGTGTTAACACAATTTTTATTTCATTGTTACAGACTTTTATCTTTAATGCAAATGACCCATGCTCGAACATGTATGCAAATTCAGAGTAAAACAATTGAGATGAGGTGTGAAATGGCTGACAACTTGGAAGGACAGGGAAGTGAGACTGATGAGGAAATGTCAGATGACTCTGATTCTTCCATCTAAAAGGGTGACAACCCATAGATGACGAGACAGTTCCTAGAGACCCTGAGAAGGTCTTCATAAGCAGTGGAGAGGAAGGAGAACTAGAGCAGGAGGCGGAGGGAGCAGGGTCACGAGGAAAAGTGGCCAGGACTGCCTCACGGCGGGAGTGGCATCTGCGGTGTCTGACACTGTTAACTCAGGTTTGTGGGATGTATAACTTCCTTATAACAAGTTTTATCCTTCTTGGATTCAAGGAGCTATAAGAAATGTGTATGAGCATGTAGCTGTCACATATACCACCTCCATAACTGACTTGAAACTTCCTCTTCATTCCACCAGGGCCCCTATGCAGTCGGTTCCCTCCCCGAACCTCTGCTCCAGACAACCACTGCCATTTCCTATCCTTACAGCATTGCCTTTTCCAGAATGTCAGATAAATGGAGTCCTTTAGTAAGTAACCTTTCCATCTGGTTTCCTTCGCTTAGCATAAGGCATTTATTTGAGAGATTCATCCATGGGGTTGTGTATCCACAGGCGTCATAGTTTCTCCAATCACCTGATGAAGGACACTGGATAGTTTCTGGTTTTGGTTTGATTAGACCTAAAGCTACAAATGTGTACAGGCTTTTGTGTGAACACATATTTACCCTTCTCATCTATAAGAACAGAATCACAAAATGGTATGTGGTATTTCTTCTCCTTTAAGTGGACTGCATGTTCCTAAATGCCTCAGAAAGTGTGTCCTCATATGTCTGAAAGTCTTGGTTCCCTGACTGGTAAATTCATAGCTTGGCTGGGTATAGAATTCTGTGATGGAAAAGCTTTGCTTGTTTTCCTACAGTTCCCTTTATAATCTTAGATTCAAAAATAATTCTGATAATTGAAACATTCGTGTGAAAAATTTTTGACTCTGGAGAGCTTCAACATATCTGGAACAGGTTGAAAAGATGGCTTCTCTTTTATTTGAAGCTTCAGTAAAGCTAGGAATTGTCCTCTTTTATAAATCTATTAGAATTGACCTATTGAATTGTTTTTAATTTTTATGTTGTTTCTATTGCTTTCTTCCCTTTTTCACTCCCAGTATTTCTTCCTCGATCGATCTTGCCTATTTGCCTATTTTATTAATGTTTTTAAAGAGTGCTCTTTGCTTTTTCTATTGCTTTGTAGTACATGTATAGAAGCTGATTTTAAAAAGATACTAACAAACATCCACCACCATGGAGGATCATTCCAGGTGCATGTGCTATTGGGGTTTTTCAGGTCCAACCACAGAAACGGAAGCACAGTCTACGGATGCGAGGAAGGACCAGAGCCAGCCAGGAGCAGGAGAAGAGTGTGACAAGGAGCACAGGCAAATCCACAGCCGGCTCTAGATGCTTCCTGCACTGTGCCCGAGAGAGCCGCTAACAGCTTATTATGTTTATTACGCAAAGAGCACAAGAGCCTGAAGCAGAAGATTTCATAAGGATGGTACGGGGGTCACGGAAAGGCCTTCCCCAAACCAGGAACTGTTTCTTCTTAGAGCGAAACACACCAGTATTTCCCACATCAGTATCATAAATATACTCAGACATCCGGGAATGTGAAGTCAAGTGGGCCTTAGGAAGCATCACTATGAACAAAGCTAGTGGAGGTGATGGAATTCCAGTTGAGCTATTTCAAATCCTGAAGGATGATGCTGTGAAGTGTTGCACTCAATATGCCAGCAAATCTGGAAAACTCAGCAGTGGCCACAGGACTGGAAAAGGTCAGTTTTCATTCTAATCTCTAAGAAAGGCAATGCCAAAGAATGCTCAAACTACCACACAATTACACTCATCTCACACACTAGTAAAGTAATGCTCAAAATACTCCAAGCCAGGCTTCAGCAATATGTGAACCGTGAACTTCCAGATGTTCTAGCTGGTTTTAGAAAAGGCAGAGGAACCCGAGATCAAATTGCCAACATCCGCTGGATCATGGAAAAAGCAAGAGAGTTCCAGAAAAGCATCTATTTCTGCTTTCTTGACTATGCCAAACCCTTTGACTGTGTGGATCACAATAAACTGTGGAAAATTCTAAAAGAGATGAGAATACCAGACCATCTGACCTGCCTCTTGAAAAACCTATATGCAGGTCAGGAAGCAACAGTTAGAACTGGACATGGAACAACAGACTGGTTCCAAATAAGAAAAGGAGTACGTCAAGGCTATATATTGCCACCCTGCTTATTTAACGTCTATGCAGAGTACATCATGAGAAACACTGGGCTGGAAGAAGCACAAGCTGGAATCAAGATTGCCGGGAGAAATATCAATAACCTCAGATATGCAGATGACACCACCCTTATGGCAGAAAGTGAAGAAGAACTAGAGCCTCTTGATAAAAGTGAAAGAGGACAGTGAAAAAGCTGGCTTAAAGCTCAATATTCAAAAAGCTAAGATAATAGCATCTGGTCCCATCACTTCATGGCAAATAGATGGGGAAACAGTGGAAACAGTGTCAGACTTTATTTTTCTGGGCTCCAAAATCACTGCAGATGGTGACTGCAGCCATGAAATTAAAAGATGCTTACTCCTTGGAAGGAAAGTTATGACCAACCTAGACAGCATATTAAAAAGCAGACATTACTTTGCCAACAAAGGTCCGTCTAGTCAAGGCTATGGTTTCTCCAGTGGTCATGTATGGATGTTGAGAGTTGGACTGTGAAGAAAGCTGAGTGCCGAAGAATTGATGCTTTTGAACTGTGGTGTTGGAGAAGACTCTTGAGAGTCTCTTGGACTGCAAGGAGATCCAACCAGTCCATCCTAAAGGAGATCAGTCCTGGGTGTTCTTTGGAAGGACTGATGTTGAAGCTGAAACTCCAGTACTTTGGCCACCTGATGTGAAGAGCTGACTCATCTGAAAAGACCCTGATGCTGGGAAAGATTGAGGGTGGGAGAAGGGGACGTCAGAGGATAAGATGGTTGGATGGCATCACCGACTCGATGGACATGGGTTTGGGTGGACTCGGGGAGTTGGTGATGGACAGGGAGGCCTGGTGTGCTACGGTTCATGGGGTTGTAAAGTGTCAGACATGACTGAGTGACTGAACTGAACTGAACTGAAGAGACACATATAATCCATGCTGGAATCCCACACACTGCACCTGTACAGACAGCAAAGGCCAAATTGTGGACCTTCTGGACTCTCAGATTGACTTTTACAAAACCTCTGGCTCACCCTCCTGATGTTTAGTCTGTCAAATGAGTGCGGTATCAACCATCTGTTGGTCTGAGAAGGTCTGGTGAAGCTTCAACAAACCTTACAAATAAACCTAAGCTCCCAAGTGAACAAACAGCATCATATGGCATGTAGTTTTCTTATGAAGAATGTGATAAGTCTTTAACCCCATAAGGGGTTAAAAAAGAGTCAGGAGATTTGACGACTTAGACTTTTGCTCCATCCCCAAGTATCACCCCAACAACGCAGCCATCGGAGGTGGAGGTCAGCCTTCAGCCTTCCAGTCATTCCGGGATTTCCCTTGAGTGATAGCTCCAAGTAAACAGAGGTCAGGTACCTTACCACCTGCGTCTTCCTGCAACCTGCCAACGATCCATTCTCTGTTGTGGAAAGATCTCCCTTCCCCACCAAAAATTTATTCCTCAGTGATAAAATTCTAGGTAACATCCTCCATCATATTATCAAAATACAGGGAGTCTTTTCGAGGTATTTGAAATGACTGCATGCTCAAATTACCATGAAAAAAATTTTTAATGAGTTGAAATGTTTTTGCCCAAAATGATTCCACTTGTGGCATAAGCAACGGAACAGATGCTGACATTTCACATGTAGATGGTTCCTCAGTGAAGCGGCGCTTAATTAAAAATCGGGATTTGAGAGATTTCTGAAAATTTCACGTTCACCTTAAAAATACCAAACCGTTCATTTTCTTTTTCATGAGCAAGCTAGTATGCTAGCCTCAGAGCACCTTTTTATTTCATTCTTACTAAAAATGCTTCAGAGACATTAAATATTTTTTAATTAAAGTAGGAAGCCTTGTAAACAAAATTGTATCATCTTTCCCCAAACACGTACAGGCACAATACAGAATGCTCACATACAGGAGCAATCTGAAGTTTAGAACTTTGCAAATGTACAAAGGATTTTAGTCATGAAATAAGTCTTGGGGATTGGTAAAATGAGGCAGCCAACCAGATGGCGGCTTCACATGGCAGCGGTTTTGTGTAGGTTTGGTGGAGTATAGATGAAGCATGGCCAGTGCTTTGAAAATGCTTTTCCTGTTCGAGTTGAAAAGGCACAAAGCCAAAAACTCAATTGAAACACTTTAATTCTGGGACCAGAAAATTAGGCCTAGACTTTGATGATTAAAAAGTGGAGAAACAGGGGACTTGTCTGGTGATCCAATGGCTAGGATTCCATGCTCCCAATGCAGGGAGCCCAGGTTCAGTCCCTAGTCAGGGAACTAGATCCCGCAGGCCACAGTTAAGACCTGGCACAGCCAAATAAATAAATAATTTTCTTTAAAGTGGAGAAACAGCAGGTTGGCACTCTGCTGACCATCACTGTGGCCTTTCTCATCTGCTTCCCAGACATGTAACATTCATTTAAAGATCTCCAAGGTAGCGTCTGCCTGCAATGCTGGAGACCTGGGTTCGATCCCTGGGTCGGGAAGATACCCTGGAGAAGGAAATGGCAACCCACTCCAGTATTCTTGCCTGGAGAATCCCATGGATAGAGGAGCCTGGTGGGCTACAGTCCACGGGGTCGCAAAGAGCCAGATCTGGAAGGCTACCTCTTTCATGTACGACGACTCCATGTCCTTATATATCCAGTATATGTTTTATATTCCATTCTTTTAGTCCATACGTCTATCGCTGTGATTAAAACTCTCTTTAAATAAGTCTCATCACACTTATCCCATTATTTGTCCTTATCAGGACAAATGTCTTATTTTTTCTGGCCTCTCAGTAAGTTCTTCAGTTGGTCCTGGCTATGGCTTAGTAATCTTTTTATTTCTTATAGCATCAAAAGCAGTATTTCTAGACTATAAGCTTATTTGTAAATAAGAGATGAGGTCAGCAGCAATATCAATACTTAGCTATTGCTGTTCAGTCATCCAGTCGTGTCTGACTCTGTGACCCAATGGACTGTAGCATGCCAGGACTCCTTGTGCTTCACCAGGTCCTGGAGTTTGTTCAGACTCATGTCCATTGAGTCAGTGATGCCATTCAACCATCTCATCATCTGTCGTCCCCTTCTCCTCCTACCCTCAATCTTTCCCAGGATCAGGGTCTTTTCCAATGAGTTGGCTCTTCACATCAGATGGCCAAAGTATTGGAGCTTCAGCTTCAATATCAGTCCTTCCAATGAATATTCAGGACTGATTTCCTTTAGAATAGACTAGTTGAATCTCCTTGCTGTCCAAGAGACTCTCAAGAGTCTTCTCCAAGACCACAGTTCAAAAGCATCAATTCTTTGGCACTCAGCCTTCTTTATGGGCCAACTCTCACATCTGTACATGACCACTGGAAAAGCCATAGCTTTGATTATACTGACCTTTGTCGGCAAAGTAATACCTCTGCTTTTTAATATGCTGTCTAGGTTTGTCATAGCTTTTCTATAGAGTTATAAATACCCCCTTCTTGAAAATCATAAGCTCAACTGAACAAGACTTACATGTAAGTCAAGTCTACTTTCTTATCTTTGGTATTCTTGATACTCTGGCATCTGGGGCCTCCCTGGCCAGGAGGGGCTGCCATTCCCATGGCAAACAACATACCAGGGAGTATGTTGTTCACGTGTAAACCGCACAATCCCAAACCAGGCATCCTGACCACCTTCCTCTGTCTAGCTCTCACCAACAAGGGGATGCCCTGGTGCCCTCATTACTCCAGGGTCTGGCCCCCGGCAGCCTGGGCCAGTGTCTGTGCTTCAGACTCGGCTGAAATGATATGAACCAGCTGATCCCCAGTCTGCTTAGTCCGCCCTGCCTTCCCTTCCCTGCGCAAATGACGATAAAGGATGTTCCCCATGTTTTCCTCTCTCTTCCTACTTACCCACCAACCTGGGTGACCCACCCTCCATGTGCCCTCCTATGGGGCATGCTGTGTCCATATTTCTTTTTTAAAAACTTTCTTATTTATTTTTAGCTGCACTGGGTCTTCATTGGGAACAATGGAGTTTTTCTAGTTAAGCCAAAGTGGGGGCTACTCTCCAGTTGTGGTACACAGGACTTCTCATTGCAGCGGCTTCTCACTGTTGCAGAACACAGGCTCAGTAGTTGTGGCACACAGACTTAGTTGCCCTGCAACATGTGGGATCATCGAGGTCAAGGATCGAACCTGTGTCCCCTGCATTGCAAGGCAGATTCTTAAACCCTGGACCACCAGGGAAGTCCCCGTGCCCCTATTTCTAAAAACTTCTTCCTTCATGACAGTCACCTCCATGTCTCCATATCTTGCCATACAAATCCCAGACACATTTTGAAGCAGTCCACTATAAATTTAACTGTCATTTCCAGAAAGCATGAAATGATTTAAATAAGAAAGCAAATACAAAACTAAACTGCTAGCTGGCCAATGATGAAGGAATTTAAGATTTTAGAAGCAGTTTATTATTCCAAGCATTTAATAACTGGTAGGTTTATTCAGTGAGAAATGGAGATACATTCAAATTGTTGGACTGCTTGCTTTGCATGTCCTAGAGATCAGGGTAACATGAGTTTTACTTTGTCCATTTACGAAGAAGTTTTTCTCCTAAGAACAGAAAGTTAAATTCAGAACGGTGATAATCCATAAACCTTATCATATTACGGTTTGTCCTTTTCACAGATGACAAGATGAACTATTGAACTGAGTGTACTGATTCTCGATATTAGGATTTCAAAGAAGAGCTGAGTATCTGGAGGAGTTAATCACAGCAGAGAGAGCATCATATGAAATTACCTCACACAAGTGTATTAGACCGAGCGTACCAGGCACACTCTGAGATGGGATCAGAGCTAAGCCTTCCAGAAGGCAGACAAAAGAGGTAATCACACAATTTTCTCTCTTTTCAATAAAAGTAATTAAAGCTAGTCCTCGTTTAGGCGAATTCAGCTTACTGAAAATGCACTAAAGTCTTCAACAGTATCATGATGATGATTCCCCTTGGATAATCTGAATACTGGACCCAAAGAAGCCACTAATTCTACAAATATATCAATAATTCTCAAACAGTTTGAATGGGGTTGGCAGCTGTAATTTGAACAACAGTGTAGAAGAAAGGGGTGGGCATAACTCTGCAAATGGAGTCAAAACACTCTGGAAGCCAGTTCCAATACTGGGGCCTACTTTCCAGTAAGATGACACAACTTCTCTGGGTCTCAGCTTCTCTACCTCTCAAACAGAATTTGTATAACCTGACCTGCTTACCATAAAAATCAAAGAGGATGTCTCAAAGTTCTTTGTAAGCTGTTAAATCCTTCGTAAATTTATGATATTATTATTCACAATTATTACATTTATTTTCTATATATAATGATTTTGTATTATATATATTATAGAAATTATCATTATATATATTATAAAAATGATTTTCATCATTTCTATAATGAAAGAACCACAAATTTGAGAAGCATCAATTACTACCCAATAAGTTATAAAAGTAAGCACAATGGTTTTACCAAGTGTTTTCTCATTGACCTTACAAGGCTTCTTCCATGGGCAGAGGTGAACATTTAGACCAAAAATGTCCACAATCTCTTAAGGACGGCACATACAGCATTATAAGGCAATGTGTAGTTCATTTACAGTTAACTGGTTTGTTTTTCCAGTCTTAATTAAGATAAACATTAAATGCACATTGAGATCATCCTTCTTGGTCTTATCTATCTCATAGATAAAAATTTTTATCCAACACCATTTTTCTATGTAAAATTTATGAAGGTTTTATGCTACTTTATTAGAAATTTCCCAAAACACAGAGACTGGTTAAAATTTATACTGTAATTTATGAAAACCAGTTTGCTTAGTTAAGAAAAAAAAAAAGCTAAGTTAAGAGTTTAGCCTTTACTTCTAATTTTAAAATGATTTTTAGTGGTTTAATACCACTTTTTACTCAACACGTGCTTTGCGGTTTGCTGTTGCGGTTCTCATCAAGGATGTCTATGGACCTGGGAACGTGGTGGGCCAGGAGGGATGTGGCCGTGGTGGGCACCTCCCACACTGAGCTCCTCAGAACACTGGCCTCTCCCGACAATTTCTCACCAAAACCAAGCAAAACAAAAACCCAACTTCTCTTGGTGCCCTCCATGTGACAGGCCAGGGAACTGAACCTGAAGTGAAAGAGTTTCACTTTCCCAGGGTCACACGATATGTATGTACGCATGGGCGTGCATATGTGCGTGCACGCATATGAAGAGCTAAATCTGCTCTATGCGCTTGACTCAGAGGCTCGCTCACTGATTCCGCCAACAACCCTATAATAGGGACTATTAGTATCTCCACTTTCTTGCCTGGAGAATCCCAGGGACTGAGGAGCCTGTTGGGCTGCCGTCTATGGGGTCACACAGAGTCAGACACGACTGAAGCGACTTAGCAGCAGCAGCAGTATCTCGACTCTACTATAAAGAGAAACTGAAGGACAGAAAGATTTACCAGCTCAAAGCCACCCACCAACTCCTTGGCAGAGCCTGGATGCAGTCCCAGAAAGTTCGGCTCTATAACTTATTCATGAATCTTAGAACTACGAATACTCAAGGGAAAAATGTTGCAAAAAAAAACCAAAAAAAACAGAATATGACGACATTTTTAAAAAGTTTAAAACCAAAATTAAATGATATGTTGTTTGAAGAGACAGATACTGTGGTTAACACTTTATAAATAAGTGGGAATGGTTATTAAAAATCCCAGGAAAACTTAAATAATTGCAAAAAATTAATTAATTAATTAAAAAAAATCTACTGTGGACAGGGTCACAGTATTCACATGAGATGACAAGAGAAGCGAAGGACTTGACAAGGGGGCCCCCTATTGGGGGACTCACTGGTGGGGCAGCTATTCTACTTCTTATGCTCGGGGCAGGCTCACTGGTCCATAACTTGCGTTACAACTTATCTTGCATGCATCAAAGATTCTACAACAAAATTAAAGAAAACAGTACTAGGTAAGTATTCAAATTCTCTAACTTCTCCTGGATTTGTGGCTCATGTAAGTTGGAGAAATCACTTTTCTCTGTTTTCAGAGTAAAGCAAATCTGCCATCCCTGGATGGCAAAGCGTTGGCCTAAATATCACCCACCTCCTCCCATGTTGGACAGCGGGTGTGGGCACGATGGGCTTCCTCCCTGTTCTTCCACTGTTTCAGAACCCTCTGCACGCAGCACACCGAGACTCCACCGCTGATTATGACCAGGGAGTTGGGGTGGGGGGACTGGAGTGGGCACACCCATGTGGGAGGGAGCAGCCCCCATCATCACTGTGCTGAAGGATGCCCTAGTGTCCTCACACCTGGGAAACCCTGTGAATGCTGCTGCCTCGTCTCAAGGACACAGTTACCTGTTAGGTTCGAAGCATCCGTGGGCCGGAGCTGTAACCAGTGGCGGGCGTCAGTGTCAGTCACAGTATCCGCAGGTGGGCTCAGATCTGGGTCTTCCTCGCAGGTCTGCCAGTGGCTCAGGGACAGCTCTGCCTCGGTGCTGCAGCCCAGAGTGGGGTCACTGCTCACACTGTCACCTGGAATAACGGAAGACACAGTCCTAGATGGCCAAGGGCAGGGCATGAGCACGTCCATGGTCCTGGCACACAAGGACCTAAGCAGCTGCCCCTGGGGACAGGGGCCTGCGTGGGGCCCCTGGTCAACGACACACAGCTTCCAGGTGTGGATGTGAGTTCTCTATATGGGCCCCGACTCTTCACAGGTCTTAACTGAGTTCCCCTGGTACCCACAAGAGCACATCCTCACACCGTGTACCCTGCCTTACTCAACTACAAAACAGGGGTGGCTGGAGGAGGTGGATGGGAATTGATCCCACTACAAAGGTAGGTTCATGCTTCCAGGCTGAAGAATCTATGTCTAGACATGAACCTAGGTGAGTCACCGAGGATCACCAGGGGATGACGCGTCCCACCAATAGAGATTCTCCCCCTCTAAGCACTGAAATGTTCTGATATGTCATGGTACAATGATGCTGTCAAAGTCTATGAAGTCCTACCTGGCTATTCAGTCTGACACAGAACCGCCTCCGTCGGCCTGCCCCTTACGTCCCCTGTCTGCTGCACATAGGCTCGGGGTGCCCACCCTCTCTGCCTGCAGCCCTCCTGGCTGCCCTTTGTGTCAGCCGCTGACAGTCCCCCAGCCTTGCTGCTTCTAATCTACTGTCAGGTATTCCCATGCAAAGAACTGACAGCTGCCCCAGTCACCTGCGAGGTTCCTCACTTCGCCTGTCCCGGGACTCTAGAAGGTAGAGCCTAAGAGTTCCTGCTCTGCCCTCCACCAGGAACAACCAAGAAGGAGGGGGCACAGCAGAGGACCTCAGGGAAGCAGAGTATTAGGGCTGCATATCACAGGACCTAATGGTACATCTCAGCATCCCAGTCAAATTTTAAATACTTATACCACTGATGTCAAGGTACTGCGGAAGTTTCGTGTTCCGAACCTGGGGGAACGTCCAAAAGGAAGACCATTCTTCCTTCTGGGCCTGCCTCCTCACCAGCCATCAGCCTTCGTTGTGCTTTTCACCTGGAGAAAGACCCAGGGCTGGAAAGACAATTCTCGAAGATAACTGGGTAATGTTTAATGTTTGACTGGTACTAACCACCCATCTATCCTGGGATTCCAGGAATAAAAATGTCCCATATGGCAACATCATGTCTTCAGATGATATCATTCACGTTAGAAGGTCAAAAGGAAACAAAGTCTATCCGCGTTGAAGCTGGAGGAACACAGACCACATCTCCTGGTACTTACTCTTCTGTCTCTCCCTATATTTTCCTTGCATCTGCTGTGAGTCATCTTTCAAATCCAGTTCAATGGGGCTGCTGCTTCTTCGAACTAAGATCTTCAGACAGAAAGAAAGATTGTGGTGGTTACAGAAAAGTTTTAATTTTTACAAGACTGTTAAGTTTCTAGCCCATATGTCTAAAGAAAAAGAAACAAACGAACAGTAAGAATAGTAACAGAAAACTGAATGACGTTCTGAATTGGAAGGATATGGGTTCACTAATTACTGTGACCAAGTTATAAATTACCCAAGATCTGAAACTTAAGGCTTCTGCTTATCAGTTGGCATCCAATTAACATGGTCTATGGAGGAGAGATGCTAAGCTACATGGAAATCGTTTATGTTGAGGTTCTGTTTGCACCTCTGCTTGGGTACACATGCATAATGGATATCATCCTCCAGGAGGTATAAGTCACCAGCGTGTTGGCAGGGAGGGTGTAAACCCCACCCAGACCCATTCAATGCCTCCCTTGTTACAGGCGCAGCAGGCTTCCCTGAGCACTGCTCAGCATTGGACCTTGGGTTAAATATGGGACTAGAACACTGGGAGGCAATCTGCACCCCCTACATTTTACATAACCGGCGTGGAAAGACAAAACGTACACAAATTACACAAAATGATCACAATGTACATTAGCAAAATATTCAAGTCAACGCTCTCGAAAAGGTATGCAGAAGAAAGTGTTACCTTGATCGGCTCACAGTGACAGGAGAGCTGCTCAACAAGGCTACAGACATGAGGTGGTAGAGAGTAGGCAGGAAGGGGCTCAGGGCAGGAAGCACTGAGAAATCAGCAAGTTCTACGTGCAGGAAAAGAAGCCGATTACAGCAGGCCATGCAGGGCAGTCAGGTGAAGAGGGAAAACGGTAAGAAGGAAACGTGACCACCTTCTACAAGCAGCACACCTGCCAAGGGGTCTCCAACAACAGGCTTAGGAATTTCACCCCAGTATTGACAAAATGAGCAACCGTATGTTCCAGACAGTAGCTGATTGTGATTAAAAACATAATCAAAATGGTTAAGTTGACTTACTATCTGTGGAATAGAGTTAAGAAGAAAGTTGCTATGGAACTATAATGGTAATTCAGGAATGAGCAGATAAGGCTTTTGATGATAGAAAAGGAGAAGAAAAGATAAATTCTAAAAATGCTGCAGAATGACAGACAAGAGCTTATATAAGTGTTGTCCGTGGGAATGGAACTTAAATTACAAAAGGATATGAATCTGGGGGACCATGAGAAAGACGGTGATGAAGGAAGGGAGGCAGGGAGGAAAGGCAGATGGATGGACAATGGAGGGAGGAATTTGAGAAAGTTTCTGATATTTTAATATCCATCTTTGGGCTGAATATCTAAAGAGAATGTACCATAAGTGTGCAACAAAAATCCATGACTGGCAAGATGGAGAACAGGGCCAGAAATGAAGATAGTATATTTAAGGCTCTCCAGCTTAGAGTGTACAAAAACCACGGGATTCAATAAGCCAACTAAAGGAATGAATACTAAATAAGCAAACACATGAAAAGGAGGGACTAAGATGTAAAATTAAAGGATAGAATAATCATTAAGCTAAAGCACATAAGTAGGTCATGAATGAAATATTTAGAAGATTAACAGTATGTAAAAAAATGTTACTCAGCTTTAAAGAAGGATGATATGTATCTAATATTATTGATGTTGTTTAGTTGCTCAGTCGTGTCTGACTCTTTTGTAACCCCATGGACTGTTGCCCACCAGGCTCCTCTATCCATGGGATTTCCCAGGCGAGAATACTGGAGAGGGTTGCCATTCCCTTCTCTAGGGATCTTCCTGACCCAGGAACTGAATCTGTGTCTAGTACACTGTAGGCAGATTCTTTACCACTCAGCCACCTGGGAAGCATGTATTTCAAATATGATAATGGAATATACACAGGCAATCTCCTTAATTGAAAAGCAGATTATAGGCTCTTCTGCTTCTGACTTTCTGGAAGATGAAATACCCTCCAACTATAGAATCTACATAAAAATCTAGGGCTCACAGAAAGTAAAATAAACCCTCAAGGGATCCAGCCCCTCTTCCCACTCCCCCTCAAAGCAAACAGAAATCAGGGCAGTGAAATGGGGCTACCTTGGGCATTAATCTAATATTACCAGTGCCAGTGGCAAAAGGAACCAGAGTCCCAAATTAAAGTAGCACTCCCTGTTTTGTGAAACTTCATCATGTCAGAAATTCACATTTTCTGCAGATTCAGATTAGGCAGCTAGGAACTCATAATCAAAAGATACCAAACACCAAAGGAAATTCAAAACCCACCAAGCACAAATCTTAGAAACAACAAACATCAGATTTAGATTCCCCACCCACCCCTCAAGGATTTCAGATAATCAGATAAAGAATTCAGAACTGCAATCTGTGACTAGTTTAAAGGAATAAGAGATGGGAATCACAAAAAAACTACGAGATCATGAGAGATTACAAGATATACTTGAAAAGTGTTCACCTGAACTTTCAGAAGCAAAACACAAAATTGTTGAACCAAAAAAACTCAATGAGACCATTAAACAGCAGACTATATATGCATAAGAAGAGAATTATTGAACTGAGTGAAAGACAGATCTGATGAATCACCCAGAATGCACCCACATAGCCAAGGAGAATGGAATATATGAAAGGGGGCTTAAGAGATACAGAACACAGAATGATAAAGTCTAAATATATTTTTACCCAGAACTCCAGAAGGAAAGGGGAGAGAGAACAAAGAACAGGCAATATTTGATAAACGGATTACCAAGAATTTTCCAGAAGCGATGGAAGAACAATTATTCACAGATGCCCAACACATACAGCATATCCAAAATAGGACAAACTGTACCGACCAAGAGAAAATGTGCCTAAATATACTGTAGTGAAACTGGAGGACAAGGATGAAGGACAGTGAGGAACAACAAACAGGATGGACAGAAGACCTCTCAACAGCAACAACAAAAGACAGAAGATAGTAGAAAAAATAGCTTCCATTAGATGGGGGTGAGGAGGAAATAGTGGAACGACAGAATTAAGACAGAGAGACAAAGTAACCAAAACAAGTCACCAAGGTGACTCAAGAAGCACCAAAACAAAGCCTCACACATCTGGGATGCAGTATCTATGAGAGAGAGGCAGCATTTTCAGAGCAATAAAGGAAAATGAATTCAGTATAGGGGACCCACGATAAGCGGCTATCCATGTAGGGAAAAAAATGAAAATGGATCCCTAATGCCATTCCATAAACAACAGCTCCAGGCAGACGAAAGACTTAAATGTATAGAACAAAACGGAAACACTTATAAACATAAGGCAAATATTCTTATCCCTTTCAAGTTGATATTTTAAATTTTTCAGGGCTTCCGTGGTGGCTCAGTCATGAAGAATCTGCCTGCTAATGCAGAAGAAATGGGTTGGATCCCTGAACCAGGAAGATCCAACATGCTGCAGAGCCACTAAGCCCATGGACCGCAATTACTGAGTCCATGTGCCCTAGAACCGGTTCTCTGGAACAAGAGAAGCCACCGCAGTGAGAAGCCTGTGCACTGCAATTATGGAGTGGCCCCACCCCCCACCATAACTAGATGAAAGCCTACATGACAATAAAGATCCAGCACAGCCAGAAGCAAACACATAGATGAATTTTTTTTAATTTTCATAAAATGTAATAACAAAAAATGATCATCAAGGATATCAAAATTAAGAGCTTCTGTTCATCAAAAGACAACATAGAGAATGTGAAAATATAAGCCACACATTGGAAGAAGAAATTCACCAGAACCATAACCAATATAGGATCCGTATTCAGACTACATTAAGAATTGGTACAAATAAAAAAGACAAATCAACAGGAAAATGGAAAAGACATCAGTAGGCACTCCACAGATGAAACACATATGGCCAACCAACATAAGGAAAGACTTTATCAGCAACTTAAGAAATGCAAAACAAAATGAGATCCCATTTTCACCCACTTGACTCCCAAGATTTTAAATCTGACAGTAGTAAGTGTTGGCAGGAATGTGGATGACCAGAAACTTTGTATACACTGCTGGCCAAAACAGAAGTCATTCTCTTGCAAAAAAGAGTATCCTTTTTCTCCGGGACACATCAGTTCCACTCTCAGACAACACTGTTGAGAAAATCTTACACATAGATCTTGAAACACATACAAGGATATGCACAGCTTCATTTCTATTAAAAAAAAAAGGGAGGGTGGAACAAGCTAAACGTCAACAAGAGAGTGGAAAAGTGAACTGTGGTCTACTCACGGTGGAATATCAAACGGCAGAGAAAGCAATGAACTAGAGCAACGTGCCACCATGTAAATACATGGTAATGAGTGAACAAAGTAATCATACCACCTTAAAGTTTAAAAATGAGGGAAACTAAAGGATGCATTGTTTTAGAGGTACATACATTTCAAGCAAAACTACAAAGGAAAGCAAAGACACGATCAACACAGAGCTAACATAGAGCTGTTCTCTGAGGGACCAGGATGATGCCCACAAGGCACAGCAACAGCTCTGAAGATACTCTGGTTTCTGCGCTGGTGGTGAGTCTCTGGGTGTTTATCTGATTGTTGAAATACACAGAGAATATACATACAAATGGAATGTATGTATAAAGCTGGTATATGCCCATTTAAAAAAATGAAGACGGAGGAACACTCATATCTTCCAGGCAGGGAAGAGTAGAGAGTGACTTTCTGTGTGTATTTTGTATCTTTTGGGATGTCTGAGTGTTCTATTCATAGATACTACATTAAAAAAAAAAATGAGTAAATAGGAATTATCTGCATGAATGAGTTAGGGCTACTTTTTAATTTTCTTCTTTAAACTTTTTATTTGTGTTTTAAGAAACCTATAAATGCCATTTTACGTTTTTTTAAAAAGAAAGAAACCATAACAGATCGTTGCAACATCTCATTTATCTGTGAACTTGGGTCAGGTGAAGGCTACAACCTAAAGTGATACCAGGAATAGGGAGTCTGAGCATCTGCTTGACAGGCAAGGATGTCCTTAAAAACAGAAAGTGCACAAACAGACCAGGTGTGAAATTTTGTTTTCATGCTTACTGCGTTCTATTTTTGTAATGTGACTATAATTTTACATAGAAAGTGAGTAAGTCTTTCAAACGTCTCAAGGTCACCTGGCCCTAAAACACATCTAAGTGGAAAAAAAATTTTAAAAGATAGTGTCACAGCCACTAATAAATGTGCGTATTGTGCCAGTGATCTGTATGTTTATTTTTAATGACCCACAGATGTATTCTGAAAAGATCTTACTGTTATTCCTTCATGCTCTTTCTTCTCATGCCCTTTGGTCTCCTGAGCAGGTCTGGGCTCCGAAGAACTCACATTCTGTGCATTTTCTAGCTTTTGGCCTAGAGATTTGGGGGTGGGGAGGGGGGAAATCAGCAACAGAAAGATTTCAGATGGTAACACTAGGAAAAGATTTTTATACACAGGCAATGATTAAATTTAGATATTCTAAGACACGTAAAAACAAGAGTGCAGGGCCCAGCACATGAGCAGCCTATGGATCACGAATGCTCCACAGACCTGGTCTCTGATGAACAGAGAACTTCACTGTCGAGTGCTAATGTTATACACAGTGAGGAGAGGGAGAGCAACAAGGACCGTCTGGGGGCCTTGGAGAAGGGGTCTCAGACCAGAGCTGCCTGAGTCAGCCAGGCCGGGGAAGGGAGGAAGGGAATGGGGAAGGGAGCGTGAGGTGGCTCAGCATTGCTAGTGAGAGAAGCAACCGACAACCAGTGTCCGTAATAGAGAATGGGATATCTCCACCGAGCCTGCCACCGTTAATTAAAAAGATCAGATTCTATGCGTAGTCTGGGGCCAATAAATCTTCTTTAAAAAATAAATGAACAAATTCCTAGGAAAAAAAACCCATACAACTTATGCAAATTAAAACAAGAAAAGGAAAATATGAAGTCTTAGAATGATTTAAAAATCTGAATAGTACTTTAAAATCTTCCGACAAGAAAACTCCAGGCAACTGATGGATTCCACCAAATATTTAAAGGAGAAAGATCATAACAATCTTACACAAAGACTTCTGGAGAACAGAAAATCTTCCAGGTAACACATTTCTCAAGTTGTTTTTACTGTGTATTTATTATTTTTCTTTCGAGAGAATTTCTAAGAGGGGTTATACCCTGCTCACTGGATGAGGATGGCATGACCCTGACACTGAGGCCTACAGGATGGCTCGGTTGATTGTTTACCTAACTCATGAAACTAAGTACGTATGTTCACTGTCACCAGACACACTTAGACATGCATCTTCACTGTAAAACACACTAGTCAATGCTCATAGGTCTAACCACCTGCCTCGCCACCTTTCACCCCGGTTGCTGCTGAAAGCTGCTGGAGAAACTGTGTGGATTAATGCCAGTGGGTGTGCGTGCAGGCTCAGTCGCTCAGTCGCGTCCGACTCTGCAACCCTATGGACTGTAGCCCGCAAGGCTCCTCTGTCCATGGGATTTCTCAGGCAAGAATACTGGAGTGGGTCGCCATTTCCTCCTCCAGGGGATCTTCCCGACCCAGGGATTGAACCTGGGTCTCCTGCATTGCAGGCAGATTCTTTACCGCTTAGCCACCAGGGAAGCCCATAACGCTAATAATACAAGTTATCATTTTTCAACGTCGGCAGATCTGCACACTGCTAATAAACTTCACAAGTCTGGTCGGCCATCCACCTCTCATCCTTCAGCCCGTGACCCCTCTCCCCCTGGCCCCTGCCCTAACCTGCTGCCGTCCCTCGCCTGGGGTGAACATCCTCCGCCTCCCACCTCCTCCAGCCACTCTGGATTTCTTTTTAGTCCTCAAACATGCTACACTTGAAAAAAGGACACACACACACACACACACACTCACAATTCAGATAATTAGATTAAAATAAGTAGTGAAAATATTTCATGTGATTCAAGAAATCACATCCTTGCAATCAAACTCTAAAGTAAATTCCCTTGAAATGAATAGAACTAGGATTAAAGTAGAAAGCCCCACGACACGCAGCCTCTCCCCAGCCAGAAGCTCGGGTCTCGCGTGAGTAAGATGCTAATACCTGGGGGGGGCTCAGGACACAGCGGCTCGGTGACCTCAGGGCTGCTGCCGCTCCGAACCATCGGCTGCTGCCCCAGGGGCCCAGATTCAGTGGCAGGTGCATTTTCCGGCTGCAGGTATTCTTCCACTTCTGTGGGCGTTAACACAGAACACACGGGGATGGATTTCAAAACGTTTTAAAATAATTTCACTACTTCACTGACTCTAAAAAAATGTCATTTTAGATACTTTTTCCTCACAAAAATTGTGCAGTAGGATTAGCGGCTTTCACATTATAACGTTTTCTATGCTTGTTAGTTCTACTTCACTCCAAGGGTACATTTGCCTTCGAAGTTCTATAAAGTGTTTAAATTCAAAGTAAAGAAGTAAAAAAACAACAACAACAGAGAAAGCGCAAGCAGAATGGTTGACAACTGTAAGTCATAGGAGCTTCAGGGACAGGCATGCCCAGGGGAGGGGGAGCTAGGAGATGCAGGGACAGGGCATTTCCACTTGAGAGAGCAGCATATCACACATACACACACACACACACACACACACACACACACACACACACAGGCACGTGCACTCGCACACATACACCACATCCGGAAGGAAGATGAAAGGAAGTGGGAATTTCAACTTTATCATTTCTTTCAACAGATAAATGTACAACTGTCCAGTGTAAAATACTGCAACTATTTTTTTTTAATTTTTTTTATTTTTTAAATTTTAAAATCTTTAATTCTTACATGCGTTCCCAAACATGAACCCCCCTCCCACCTCCCTCCCTGCAACTATTTAATGACATATTACCAAATGCAAGCGTGAATTTATCACTCAGGTACAAAAATGATCCACTGGTATTTTTAGAGAATCAATAAATGTATATCATAAAATAGAAAGCCACAGCTGAGTACTGACCATTGGGTGATCCCAGCTAGGATCAAGATAAACCATGCTCCCCTAGAGAAGAGAAGTCCCTCCTAGCTCATTTCTAAATGTCATGGTTCATTTTAATCTCCTAAGACAACGCAAGGCACTGGAAGGGTCACCCCACCTCCTGTCTGTAGCATGGAGGCTCCAAGGTGACATCATCCCTGATCTCCGGCTTTATCCTCATCAGCCTCCTCCCTGCCCTCCTCCCCGTGGCCTCAGGAAGCCCCTCTACAACTGAGATCTGACAGTACCACCCCACCCCCCACCGTGGACACCTGAGGCCTCCATCACTGTCTACTCAAGCTCACACTCCTCACAGTGAACAAGGGCCCCTTGATGTCACCCCAGAGGCTTGACAAGGAGTCCTTGCACTCTTCAGTCGCAAGCAGGCCCAGCCCACCTGACCCTGCTGCTCCCTCCCTCCTGCTGCTCCCCCCACCCCTGGGTTGACCTCCACCCCCCACCATGCTGCCCAGGCTCCCCTCCTGCAGGACTTGCCAAGTGGTCTAGCCTGTGACCCCACCGCTGCCTCCCCTCCAGACTTCACCCTCCCTTGTGCAGCCTTGGAACTCTACATCCATAACCCTAGGATCATATTTTCTCCAAATTTTCATTAGTCACAGTTTCAGTCCTTCTGACAAACTATGACAAACCCAGACAGCAAAGACATCACTTTGCCAACAAAGGTCTATCTTGTCAAAGCTATGGTTTTCCAGTAGTCACGGACAGATGTGAATTGGACCATAAAGAAGGCTGAGTGCTGAAGAATTGATGCTTTTAAACTGTAGTGTCGGAGAAGACTCTTGAGAGTCTCTTGGACAGCAAGGAGATCTAACCAGTCAATCCTAATGGATATCAACCCTGACTGTTCATTGGAAGGACTGATGCTGAAGCTGAAGCTCCAGTACTTTCACCTGATGTGAAGAGAAGACTCATTGTTAAAGACCCTGACGCTGGGAAAGATTGAGGGCAGGAGGAGAAGGGGGCAGCAGAGGATGAGATGGTGACTCAATGGACATGAGTTTGAGCAAACTTTGGGAGATGGTGAAGGACAGGGAAGCCTGGTGTGCTGCAGTCCATGGGGTGGCAGAATTGGACATGACTGAGCGACTGAACGACAACAATCAGTCCTTCTAAGAAGGGACTGATCAAAACTCAGCCTGTAATGTCCTCCCTGGACGTGTCACTCGATTCATCCCCTGAAATGCGGCCAAGGTGTCCTCTTCTGTGTAACCTTCAACCAGAGCCACAAGCCAAAGGACTGGTTCACCCCAACCAAGAAGCTGTATGTAGGAAGATTCTAAATATAATAGAGGATTTCACTGAAGGGCTGTCGCTTTATTTTTACTATCCACACAAAAATTCTATTTTTAAGTACATGGATACAAGTTACCAGACCTCAAATCCAAAGTCTAGGTGTAAAAGTAAAAGTGTGAGTCGCTCAGTCACTTTTCAATCCCATGGTCTGTCCATGGAATTCTCCAGGCAAGAAAACTGAAGTGGGTTGCCACTCCCTTCTTCAGGGAATCTTTCCAACCCAGGGATTAAACCCAGGTCTCCTGCATTGCAGGCAGATTCTTTACCATCTGAGCTACCAGGGAAGCAGGGCCATGGTCTAAATCCAGATACTGTCAAGAAGCTGGACTCAGGGAACAAACAAAGGAAGGCAGGGTAGCAAGAGCAGACAGATCCACCACAGCCTCATCTTTCCACGTTGTCTCTGCCCTTCTCTGATTCTGAAGAGCCGAGAGCTGTTCACTTCCCCATAAGAAACATGGGACATCCATAAACACCATGCTCCATCCAGCATCCCAGATGCTGGCCCCCTACAGCTCTGCTCCCAGACTCCTCAGTATCAGGCAGAGGAAGCCAGATGACATCATCGGCTCTCCTTCCCACTGTTTTCTTTCCTTGTTCATTGTAATTATGCAAGACACTGACACCTTCTGGGAAGGGATTCTATTTGCTAATGAACCTACTTGTAAATCCAGTGTCAGCAGAGGGAGCCCAAGAGCTTCCTGCTTCTATCAGAAACAACTGGCACCTGCCAGTCTTTATGGACAGTGGGAAGAGCGGGCTTTATGCCCTTAAACGTGATGCCAAGAGCTGGTAGATGTTGGTTTCTGGGCTCTGAGCGGAAACAAATAAGGACTGGGCCAATGCTGGCAGCATCTTTCTCAGGATACCGAATATCGCCATCTGGTGGGATGAAGCCCAGCCTTGGGACTACAGCTTCTAAACACAAGTGTCCCCACCGGTCCTCAAACAACAGACGGATAAAGAGCCTGCAGGGCCAGCTGCTCTGCCTTCCCAATAGGCTGGCCTGATGTGGCTTTAAGGCTCTGCTTTTGTAAAAAGGCTGATCGAGCCTTCTTAGGTGGAGGAAGTCCAAGCATGCAGAAACCACAGGAACAGGTGGGATGGGAGACCTGTGAAGAGGGGGAGGGTGGAGGCAAATCCCGGTCACAGGAACTGCCAGGCTGTGGGGTGGGTGCCCTGAGCTACTCCTGGACTCAGCTGTCACATGAAAGAGGGTGAAGGGAAAAAAAGCATGCAAATTCTCTTTATCCCGCAAGTTAAACACAATTTCCCAATTTGGAACTGGACATTTTGGGGCCTTTTCTCATATTTTGTTCTAAGTCTATACTCAATATTTGTTCTGTACAGATGAACAAATGACTACCAGAAACATTTTCTTCGTACTTTTTTCCTTTCTTTTTAAAACAGTTCTCGAGCTCCCCCTGCTGGCTTTTTTATTTCGGTTAAGGCTGTCCCTCTTCTCCAGGGTCAGATGTAGCAACTGCTCTTTCCTAACAAAACCATTTAACATTAATACCGAAAACTAAGATCATGGCATCTGGTCCCATCACTTCATGGCAAGTAGAAGGAGGAAAAATGGAAGCAGTGGCAGATTGTATTATCTTGGGCTTCAAAAATCACTGTGGATGGTGACTGCAGCCATGAAATTAAAAGATGCATGCTCCTTAGAAGAAAAGCTATGACAATCCTAGACAGCATATTTAAAAACAGAAACATCACTTTGCTAACAAAGGTCCATATAGTCAAAGCTATGGTTTTCCCAGTAGTCACGTATGGATGTGAGAGCTGGACCATAAGGTAGGCTGAGCACTGAAGAACTGATGCTTTTGAACTGTGGTGTTGGAGAAGACTTGAGAGTCCCTTCGACTGCAAGGATATCAAACCAGTCCATCCTAAAGGAAATCAACCCTGAATACTCACTGGAAGGACTGATGCTGAAGCTGAAACTCCTATACTTTGGCCACCTGATGTGAAGAGCTGAAAAACCTGAAAAATCTTCACTAGAAAAACCCTGATGCTGGGAAAGATTGAGGGCAGGAGAAGGGGGCAGCAGAGGATGAGATGGTTAAATAGTATCACTGACTCAATGGACATGAGTTTGAGCAAACTTGGAGAGATGGTGAAGGAGAAGGAACCCTGGTGAGCTGTAGTCCACAGGACTGCCAAGAGTTGGACATGACTTAGTCACTGAATAACAACACTGATATGCAAATATCAAGGTAGAGGATTATCTGATGTGCAAAATAGAAATAGGACAGTCTAAGTTAATAAAAAGGACATTATAAATGTTGGGAGGTCTAATGCAGTCTCTGTTTTGAATATCACACCATTCAAATCACTTCAAGGGACTGAATTTTATCTCAGAATCACCAGATTACGCACATTCTCTCAAGTAGGGCTAAACTAGTAACCCAAATTCTAAAAGCACCAACTTTTTAGCTTCTTGACAGGATACGTTACGCAACGCTCATTACTAAATCACTGCTTTCTAAAGCTCACTCAAAGCACTATGATCAAATAAGGACTGATTTCATTTCTCCCCACTGAAAGAAGAGTTGGCATGATTAAATTAAGAGTGCAAACTCTTCAGAAACTTCAATTTATCCCAACCATCTGACTACTTTTCAAAGACATTTAATTCACTCTCTAATTTGAGGCTTCCTTAATCCATCTTACTAAACAGACTGAGACTCATTCTTCAATTACCAAAACTTCGGGTTCTGTTTACTCCTCATACAAGGTTGCACAGCAAAATTAATCATGTAGTTTCCTAACTTTTAAAACACTGGGCACAAACCAACTTGACCCTATAAAAAGCACAAGAGACATATATCAATTCAACATCTTGACGTGTCCCACAAGGACGCTGGGGACCCTGTTCATAAGCACGTTCTGACAACCCGGTGCTACCTGGAAGCCGAAAAGTCAGATGCAGAGGCAGCAAAGTGAGGCTTTCGATCAGGCCCCATTAAGCCTCCTTTGGAACAAGAGAAGATCATGACCCTCTAATTACAACCAATATAATATTCTCCAAAGAAACATAAAGCCTACCATCTGCATGGCCTGTGCTACACATTGATAAATGTCCAAACATTAAAGCAGTTAAAAGTGAAAAATAGCTGGAAAGAACTGTTTCCATCAAAGAGAAAAAAAAAAAAGGAAGTCACTGAAACTGCCAGTTTCACCCTCAATGTGTTCTTTTATGCAGGTTTTCATACGAATTAACAGAATACAGGTGGTCGTGACTGTCCCAGAATTCTGCTGCAATCAAATAAGATATCCCAAAGGGATCAGAATATCAGAGTGGATGAAGGTAAGGAATTGTCTATTGGTTATATTATTAAAACACATGTCGGTGAGACAAGAAACAAAACCAAGAAACGTTAACCTAAAAGAACACAAAGTTAGCCGATTGTCATCTATAATAAAGAGGGGCAACTTTAAAAGTGTCTGTAGGACTTCCCTGGTGGTCCAGTGGTTGGGAATCTGCCTGCCAATGCAGGGAACATGGGAACAACAAAAGAAGCCACCCCAGTGAGAAGCCCTCACACTGCAAGTGAAGAGTAGCCCCTGCTCGCTGCAAGAGAAAGCCTGAGGATAGCAATGAAGACCCAGCACAGCCAAACAAACAAACAAACAAAAAGTGTCTGTGTATTACGCACACACGGATGTATGCCTAGCCGACTACATGTGTATTTAGCAACAGGTTAGCGAGATAGGCCAGCACCAGAATTTAAAATGGAGCACACATTTAATCCTCTCGTGGGCCAACCCATAGGGGACATAAAATCTCCTACTGAGGACTGACACACGTCGTTCTGGGCCTGGGCCTTTAATACAACAGTCACCCAGACCATGGATCACTTTTCTAGTACAGCAGACATGGCATCAGACGAGGGAAGAGCTTGCACACTGTGGTTTTCAGATGAAATATCAGCAGATCATCCTCAGAGTCACTGTACCGCTAGGTCCTTTTCACCGTAAAACTAGGAGGAGGATGGTGAAGGCACAGAAACATAGACCAAGCACGGCCTGTTTCATTCCACCCTAAATCGACAGCTCTCAAATCCCAGTACCATTGATGTTTTGGATCAGACGGCTCTCTGCAGCAGCCTTGTGCGTTGTAAGATCGTTAGCGGCATCCATTCCCTGGACGCAGGGAGCAGGACCCTGGCTTGATGACTTGGGGGGCAAATCGTCCCCAGTTGAGAATCCCTGCTTGAAATCTTATTCAATTTCTGTTGGAACTGTGTACACACATATGGGAATTGAGAACCTGGGTCAACTAACATATAATAATGAATGAGAAAAAAAAAAAAAAACCTCCAAAATGGGGTTACTAACAGGAAGACATTTCTTGTGAGAACATATTCTGGGCAAACTAGTTTTAAAAACTTAAACAAAATGGGGTGGGGAAAAAAATGGGATGTGAAAAAGGAACGCTTTTCACCTTATGGGCATATATCAGCCAAATAGAAAGCAAAGCTAATTAAAATACTTTTTTAATCATCTCCAGGTCGGAGTATTTTTTTTTAAACCAAATTGTGAAGGAGTTAAATGTTCATCAGTGATTTAGCTGACTGGTGGCCATCTTCTCGTGCACCATTCTTACTGTTTTCCACCTTCAATATTTACTAGACAGAAAGAGCTTCCTAAGAAACGCAGTACTTATTCTTCTACCATATTTTAGAAGTAAGTAACATGACATTTTATGTATTCATCAAGGGTATGTTGTTTCGCTAAACCAGAGTATGACATGATTTATTGCCACTCAAAGCCACAATTAAGCTATCTCCAATGTTAAATAGATACTAATCTATAATACTATCTTTCTGAGACCAAAAGGACATGAAAACACTTCCTTCTTCAGCAACAAGATTCATTTGGGGATCACAGAGAAATAAGTAGACACAGACCTAATTATTCACTATAAATCCTTTTGTTGAGGTGTCCATGCTAATAATTACTTTTGATGCGACAACATCTTAATAAACCAGAAAGGGCAAGTATATAAATAATATGTAGCTGAACTCAATTTTACCTGGCTAAAGGCCGGGAATAATATTTCTTTTGAAAATTAGCAATTTTCACCATTGTTATTTTTTTTACTCAGATTGTTTTTACTACTCATTGTTATTTTTCATACTCAATAATCAGTATGAATCTGTGTAAACTGATCATTATTTTATACATGAATATGATTTATTCACTCCAAGGAACTGTAGCCTGCATAACTTTTCCAGTTCATTCATTCTGAGGGAGGCCCAGCAAACACGCTAACACTGGCAGCCTCAGAACCACTAGAATTTTATGAAGATTCCCTTCCACTCTATAGGCTCCATATATAAGGCACACAAGGCTGGCATCACTGTTTCCCCCTCTTAAAAACTATGGTTCTCTGTACGTGTGGACACAGGGGGAGAAGGGGAGGGTGGGATGAATTGAGAGAGTACCATTGACATATATATACTACTATGTGTAAAACAGCTAGTGGGAACCTGCTGTATAAAATAAGGAACTCAGCTTGGTGCTCTGTGATGACACAGAGGGGTGGGATGAGGGGCAGGAAGAAGTCCAACAGGGAGGGGATATATGTATATACAGAGCTGATTCCCTTCATACAGCAGAAACTAACACAACATTGTAAAGCAATTATATTCCAATAAAAAAAGAAAAATAGTATGGTTCTCAGCTCAGAATACAAAGCCCAGATGCAGAAATTCTGGTTGACTATTTAACTGCTACTGAGCATCTTAACTACCTAGAAACAATCGACATTCTTTGAAAATAAACACCAAGTGCAATGGCCAGGCACACATGCGTGAGGCGGGGATATTGACAAAGGAAGGCAGACCCAGGGGCGAGCGAGCAAGCGGGAGGGGACACAGCCCAGGGACACAGTGGGACAGAAGAGACAGTATTACAGTACCTGACAGCCTGTGGGAGCAAGAAGAGTAAGAGAGACCAGGGAAGAGAGCGCTCACGGTGTGGAGGAGGAGTGGGACGCTTTTAGTGGCGGGCAAAGCCTCAGAGAGGTGGGCACAGTTGCTGATAGACTGGCTTCGCTTAGCTTCCAGGAGAGACAAAGCAATAGAGTCAAGTGTCAGGAGAACATCAAGATCTTTCACTTCTTCCTTTTCCTTATTATTTTTCTAGGCTCACTTTAAATATTCAAAGGAGGTCAGTTCAGACTTTAAAGGAAGTTGGCACAGCGCACAGGATTTAATGAGAAGTTTCTAAATACAGCCAACTTTCAGTCATGCTGATGGCAAGGAGAACGGGCCATTCACAAATGATCAATCTCCGTTATAGAATGCCTTGTGTGTTGAGCCTTTCCTTTTTTTTCCTGCTGTGTATCAGATTCACGTTTGGGTCGTCTGTTTACTTGGGCAGACGTTATAACTAGTTTTCTCTTCTAAAAGGACCCAAACAAAAAGACCATGGTGAGGGAGGGAAGAATCTAACTTAAGATGAAAACTGTTTCATAAATAATCAGGCTTACTGAGAGACGACTGCATTTAAAAGCAAATCATTTAGTAAATCAAATATCCTAAAAGCTTAAGAACATATAAAAGTCAACTTGCTGACTTAAGGATCTGACATTTGGGGAGAAAAAGTAAAAATCTTCATGAAACACAGCCTTTGAAATCACACTTTGTGCTGATTAAGTCCATAATTTCTTACTACAAACTTTAGGATGTTCTTAACTTTTCTGTATACTATATATTGCTACTCAAAGCCATTTGAGGAAATGAATGGATGTAAGGAGAGGAGAGAATAGGCCTCATACACATGAAACCATCATCAGGAAAACTAGTTTAGTCCTTAAAACAAAACTAGGAAGGTTTACTTACTGTATTATTTTCACATGATTTTATTTAACATTAATGAAATAGACCTACAAATGGCAGTGACGCTTTTGCAAAGGCAAACAAACTTCTTACTTTTCCTGTCTTTTCCCCACTCTCTGACTACCAGAATTCCCAGCTCTAGAGAACTGTCTGCAATGCATAATCATAAACATGTTAGATACTATTTAGGTGAAGACAACTTCTGTGTAAACATCAAACTAACTTGACTTCAAATTTCCTGAAAGATGTGTCCATGTCTCAATGTCAGGGATGCTTCATTTAAAAAGTTTTCCTTTTATAAATCAAATAATTGTGCATTTTCCCGAAATTGATCACTAGATATTTTAGAAATAATAAAATATAGTTTATTTTGTGTGGAAATCTGCTTTAACCATTCACTTTAGACATGTAAGGTTTTAGCATCATTCACACTCAGGAAAACAAGGTCAACTTTTTAATTCTCTAAGAGTCTCCCTGCCTGTCCTTTTAAAGTACAAACGAGTTAATTCTCTGTTATTAAATTAATCATCATTTCCTCACTCCACAATTGCTGATTTTATATTTCCCTCTCACCACTATCACTGACATTTTCTCAGTCTAAGTATAGTCTGTGGGGCAAATTAGAATAATCTTTTAATATTCTCTTACTGGGATTAGAAAAAAAGACACTTTCAAATAGGTCTTCCATAATAAACATCTTCATGCTAACAGTACAAAACCTAATGTCATGAACTGCTGTTCCCTCATTAAAAGGGGGCCTCTACACAACCAAAATCTACCATGAGAATATTCTGGGCCTTCTCAGAAGACTAAAAATATGCAAAAAAAAAAAAAAAAAAAAACTGAAGTGAGTAAAAATTCTAATATGTAGTCTAGGTAGATTACTTTTATAAAACAGTATGATATAGTAAAATCTTCAAAAATCATTGTCTTCACAGGCAACAAAAAAGTCATATTTTAAAACTTTAAAAATATAGAATAGGAAATACACGTATATTCATTGTTGTTGTTTAGTCACTTTGGTCGTGTCTGACTCTTTGCAACCCTATGGGCTATATAGCCCATCAGGTTCCTCTGTCCGTGGGATTTTCCAGGCAAGAATACTGGAGTGGGTTGCCATGTGTACAAACTATTGGGTTGGTGAAAAAGTTCATTTGTGCTTTTCTGTAAGATTCTATGGAAAATCCAAACAACCTTTTTGGCCCAATACATGAAGATAAATAGGTCTGTCCGACTCAATAGCTCTCATCTTCACTATCTGTTAAAGGTTAGGGTTCTAAGTGTTTTTGATTGAATGACTCCTACAAAGGTCAGGTTTATGGTTTTGAAGTGACACACTCTACAAGCACCTTTACTTGATTTTACTTGTTTTTGCATGGCTTCTCAGGCAATTGAGAACACTGCCAAACAGAAAGGTACAGAGGATTTTCTAAAACCTACCAGCACCTCTATTGTATCATTGGTCTAGAATACCTGTTGAAAAACAAAGGTGCAATCTCTCCTATGGCTGTGCTTTGGCCAAGCAGTGGTACATAGAACATGCAACATAGAATCATTTGTCTATGATAACATGTTGAGAGGGCTTCCCTGGAAGCTCAGTTGGTTAAAGAATCTACCTGCAAGGCAGGAGACCCCAGTTCAATCCCGGGGAGAAGGGAATGGCTTACCCACTCTAGTATTCTTGGACTTCCCTGGTGGCTCAGACAGTAAAGAATCTGCCTGCAATGAGGGAGACCTGGGTTCAACCCCTGGGTCGGGAAGATGCCCTGGAGAAGGGAATGGCAACCCATGTTTTAAAAAGTGCTTTGAATGAGCACTTTTGTCATCTCTGTAATTCAAGGGTTGAGAGGGACAATAGGCAGTCTGGGAGGCTCAAGCATGGCAAGAACTCCTATTCTGATCCCTTTCAAGGATCCATTGGTGGAAGAGAAAGAAAAGACTCTAGGAGTTCGGATGAGAAAGGAAATAGTTGAGTGAGCCTTCCCCAAAGCTGCCTGTTTCCGAGAACTGGGCCTCTCCTCAGGGAGAGGATAAAGGAAGCAGTAAATGAGGGATAATGACCAACAAATATTATCGGAAAAACAATGAGGCAGTTATGGTTAACGTGTAATATATTTCCATAAAAAAACAGGATTCTAAGGCATCTATTGGAAGCCTTGACTGAGCACTGGAAACTATGCAGAGTGTCAATGAATCTTTGGTTTATGATCACGGGAAATTGTGACTTTCTCTCTGCAGTCAACATGCTGAATATCAATTTCAACTGCATGGCATTATTGATGTGAAAAGCAAACCTACACGAATCTGTCTTAACTTTGGTTTTGTTTTTGATGCGCACCATTCTTAAAGTCTTTACTGAATTTGTTACAATATTGCTTCTGTTTCATATTTTGGTTTTTCTTGGCTGTGAAGCAGGTGGGATCTTTAGGACAGGGACTGAACCTGCATCCCTTGCACTAGAAGGTGAAGTCTTTTAACCACTGGACTGCCACGTAAGTCCTATACAGGAATCTGTGTTAAACTTAAGTTATAGCCTCAAAGTCACTGGGAGGGCTTGGAGCTTTATTTGTTCTTATCAAATACTGTATACAAGCTTACACTAAAGAGTTCTCTTTTTTAAGAATAAAGTGTAGCAACGGTGTGATTAACGGGAGGTTCCCATTCAAGTTCTTATTAATTCTAACTGACTGTATGGTCAACGTGTAAACAAACATGTAAGGTGCCATTTTCCAAAGAAGCAGAAAACGTAGATTCTTCCTCTAGTCCTGAAAACTGAAGCTTTAATCTCCTTTTCTTTGGTGGACTAAGTTTCCACGCTCTCTTAAGATGCACACTGAAAAAAACAGCAACGCAGCTGGCTGTGCAATTACCAAGAATCTGTCTTCCTCAAGGTTCAAACAAAATGCCAATTTTCTCTCTTTTGCACCAACATCTCACTTGATATTCACGTCTCAAGTTCTTTATCATGATGCAGAATTTAGAAATAAATAGTAAAAACCGTGATTTGGAAGAGTGGACAGAAAGCTGAAAAGACATAGCGACATCTCAGTCAGTAAAAGGCCTCGAACTTAAGTTCTGAGTGGAATTTTAAAGCTGTTAAAAAACATCCTTATAAATCCATTAAAATCCAATAATTCCTATACATCCATTCCATGGAGAAATACTAGGACTTGCGCTTACCGGTTGCCTTCTGCCGGACAACGTTTCTGGCTTTCTCAACCCCTGGCACCCCAGATGTGGTGGCGCTCCTGAATCTCATGGGCTCGGCCACGTCGGGGTGGCTCCGCCAGCTCAGAGAAAAGGACCTCCCCATGGTGCTTCCTTTCTGAGAATCTGGAACACAGCCTATGAGACAAGAAACACAATCCAGGGGCTGGTTTTTTCATGATTCCTCCCCTAGCCCGTGCCGCTCAGCAAACCCCCTACATAGAGTGATGTATAATCAGCAGGTTCTCCTGCAGCAGACTGGGTACCACTTCCTACACTGCAATTTAGGAGGTGAGTCATCCATCAGGCAACTGAAAATTCCTGTTGCCAAAGTATTTTTCAAGCCCCTTCAATGGTCTCAAGAAAGTTCTCCTATCTTCACAGCACTCATTCCGGTGTACAAAAACATGAATACATCTTTCTCAATGTAAGAACAATGTCAGATGAACCATACCACTGCTCCCTGTGTGTATTAGTCACTCAGGTGTGTCTGACTCTTTTCAACCCCATGGACTGTAGCCCACCAGGCTTCTCTGTCCATGGAATTTTTCAGGCAAGAATACTGGAGTGGGTTGCCATTTCCTTCTCCAACTACTGCTCCTGGGACACTCCAAAAAATGCTTCTATAAATCAGAAAATGAGAGATCACTGATTTTAGAACAGTATTCTGTCCTGCAGACACAAATGTCTCCACAAATCCCCAAGAGAAATGCGCGCCCATAAACTCTAATTATAGTCAAGCGAGCAAAGTCAACGAAATGCTACAAACAATACAAAAATCCTTTTTAAGTGAAGCTCGGAAACAGTAAAATGTTGAAGATCTGGAATTCATCTTTTCTCTTCTCCTCTCATACTGCTCTAGACAAATATCTCAAGTCAGTGGTCAGGGATCAAAACGGATACAGAAGAAAAGAGAAAGAGACACTTAGAGGGTTCTGGGCACATGGCTGGCGGATGCCACCTGTGGTTCATTTGCACACCCAGATTCTTCTGAGAGTGTACTTTGTTTCCACAAGTCTACTGCTTGTACAGCAAGGATTTCTACAGTAAATATTTATATCCATTTTTGGAATAAAGCAACATGAATAAATCAGAAATATTTGTCATGGTCATTAAATAACCAAATTTGTTCTGTATCTGTCCATAAATAGCATTTTTTTAAAGTTGTTTACCTTCCCAAGGCAAGCTTATCTCTGACAAGCCTAGGAATCTGTGCTCACATGGTGGGAGGGAAGAGAATATTCTAGGGGTTCAAAGGGAGGGAGGATCATAAGAATTTGAGGAGTTGGGGAATGTGCTGAGTTTTGAGAAGATCCTTACTTTGTCTCAGCCACTCCCTCCATCCTGAAAGGCATCCTCATCAGGTAGACTCTGCTGGGCTGAGAGCCACGGTCTTAGGAAACCAAGTTCTTGGATGGAAGCATCCTGACCCTCCTGGACTCCGGATTTACACAGCGACCCTCAGAGCTGCTACAGAGGTCACTACAGAGGCCCAGGGCCCAGGCTCTGGGCTCCCTGCCCTCACTTCATCCCATATCTCCACTCTTGTATATTTTTTTTTAAGGAAGGGGCTCTGTATAGCTTCAATGAGGAAGAAAAACAAAGGATCTTCTGCCTAAAGTATGTACAGACATCACTGCAGTAGACAGTCTAAACCTAAACTGGGATTGGACAGTTTCACTGGAATGCCCCAGACCTCAGCTAGCTAGTTTTGGTTTCTCACTGACTTGCTCTTACTAATTGATGCCCCGGGGAGCTACTCACAGATGGCAGTGGAGACATTCTAGGAACCAGTCATGTTAATTACATGTCTCTGCGGCTATCGAATCATTATAATTGGTTCGCACTTCCTGTATCCCACATCCTCTGTCATCCTCTCCCCCACTGACTCTGAGCTCCAACACATTACATACTTTGGCAGCAAACACTGGCCAAGCAGAGATCTGAAATGCACTTGAGAATGGGCTCGCCCTCCCGCTGCTCCTGGACCCCTAAGCCATTAGGTGAACAGCTTGAGCAAGCCTGCAGGGGTGAGGAAGCGCGTTCAGCCCCTTCACCTCCGCTACTGCAGTTGACAGCTGGCCAGCCCGACAGCAGAGCTGTGAGCAGGTCACAGCCTGGCTGATGGCAGGTGCAGCTGTGAGGCCAGCAGATCCATCCCAGGGAGGCCAACCCTGACTGCCAATCCCTAAAATCATAATTTAAATAAACAGTGTTATTTGAAGCCATTATATTTTGGGGTTGTCACATGGCAAAGCTAACTGACACAACCTATGCTAAGACCACTGTGGAGGTTGCAGCTGACCATGCCAGGTAATGTGCCCTTTGGGAGTCTTTGGAGAAAAAACTCCTCTCAGATCCTAGGACCTGGAAAAGCCAGGCAAGTAGGTTGTTTACACCTTCTGCCCTCGGTGATGCTCTGATGCTACCCTGTTGATGATCAGAGTCAAATCTGCCCCCTCCCTGCCTCCCTGCACAGCCCCGAGGCTCTTCACCTGCATCCTTGCATTTTATCTGCCTGCTGGAGCTCCGACACTGTTCATTCTGTCCCAGCATCCTTAGATATTCTATCTATTGCATTACGTGTATTTCTATGAGCAGACTCAAAATGGTTACATAATAAGCTGGAGGACAGGGAATTAACCCAAGGACTGTGTCACAGCCTTAAAAAACGTAACAAGGATGGACTTCCAAAGCGTCATCTCAAAAGACACCATCACTGATGTTCCCAGCTGGATCTGACTCCAGGTCTCACTATAGTTCTCACCCTGAAACAGAACAAAGCTAAACAACTTCATGGGAAGCACTCAGAATCCTCCACCTTCCCCAGGAAGGCAGCAGAAAAGATGACAAATATCAGGGTGTCTTGAGTGGGACTTGTCTGGCTTTGATTTCCAGCTTTATCACTTCTTAGCTGTGTGACCCCCCAAACGAGCCAATCTCTACGGACTCTGTTCTTGAGTGTCTGGTCTGTGACGTGGGGAGAGTGGCATGGATTTCACAGCCTCCTGTGAGGGTGATGGCAGAGGTGTCCCCACCTCCACTGCTATCACTACAACTCTCAGTCCTCCTCCTCCCTCCTCCTTCCCCCACAGCCCCTGCATCCATCCATCATCCTAAGAAGGGGACACAGAGCTAGGATATGTGACTGAATGCCACTGTTAAAAAGACACCATTGGTTCAGCTGATGCAATTCCAAGCAATGACTGCCTGGGGTTTAATACACACTCCTACTCAGCCTCTGACTTCCCAGGTGGTGCTAGTGGTAAAGAACCTGCCTGGCAATGCAGGAGACATGGAGACGTGGGTTTGATCCCTTGGTAGGGAAGATCCCCTGGAGGAGGGCACAGCAAACCACTCCAGTATTCTTGCCTGGAGAATCCCATGGACAGAGGGGCCTGGCGGACTACAGTCCATAGGGTCAGAAAGAGTGAGACACGACTGGAGTGACTTAGCACGCATGCATACACTCAGCTCAGACACCCGGGGTCACCAGAGGGGCCAGAGATGGAATACCTTTGCCTCGCTGTTTCTTTTCCTTCTGTTCACTTAACTTGTCCAGAGGTAGATTGGTCATCTCAACTCCGTACACTGTCCTGGCCAGCACAGCCGTCAATGAGTCCATGATGCTGGCCCATTCATGGATAAGCTCCTCCCAGTCCGTGAGGGAGGAGAGCACCCCAAGAAAGTCATCCCAGAGTTCCCGGGAAACGTACACGCAGAGGTTTGCTCGGATCCAGGCCACTATGAGCGTCTGAAAACGATGGATGGATGAAAGAATTCAATAGTCACTTGGAAGAAGTGTGCTTTTGACAAAATACTTAAAATTAGTATTAGTATGGTAAAAGTGAAAGAGGAGAGTGAAAAAGTTGGCTTAAAGTTCAACATTCAGAAAACTAAGATCATGGCATCTGGTCCCATCACTTCATGGCAAATAGATGGGGAAACAGTGGAAACAGTGTCAGACTTTATTTTTGGGGGCTCCAAAATCACTGCAGATGGTGACTGCAGCCATGAAATTAAAAGACGCTTACTCCTGGGAAGGTAAGTTATGATCAACCTAGACAGCATATTCAAAAGCAGAGACGTTACTTTGCCAACAAAGGTCCGTCTAGTCAAGGCTATGGTTTTTCCAGTAGTCATGTACGGATGTGAGAGTTGGACTGTGAAGAAAGTTGAGTGCCAAAGAATTGATGCTTTTGAACTGTGGTGTTGAAGAAGACTCTTGAAAGTCCCTTGGACTGCAAGAAGATCTAACCAGTCCATTCTAAAGGAGATCAGCCCTGGGATTTCTTTGGAAGGAATGATGCTAAAGCTGAAACTCCAATACTTTGGCCACCGCACGCAAAGAGTTGACTCATTGGAAAAGACGCTGATGCTGGGAGGGATTGGGAGCAGGAGGAGAAGGGGACGACAGAGGATGAGATGGCTGAATGGCATCACCGACTCGATGGACGTGAGTTTGAGTAAACTCTGGGAGTTGGTGATGGACAGGGAGGCCTGGTGTGCTACGATTCATGGGGTAGCAAAGAGTCGGACACAACTGAGCGACTCAACTGAACTGAAGTCGAATTTTAAAGTAAAAAGTGTTATGGGGTATTGAGTTTAATTTCTGAAAATGCATCTGATCAATGGCAATTAAGACTTGAGCTACTGTGAAATCAGTTATCATTTTGAACAAAGATATTGATTTGAAACGATGCTAGTATCTGAGGCTGGTCCTGGCGGAACCTGGGGAGCCTGTTCTGTCTTCTGAGACATTCTTGCCCCCATCTCTGCAGGGACCTTTCCCACAAGTAAACCTCCACCTGCCCCAGCTCCTGCCTGACTTGCAGCAGATGACTCATGCAGACCCTCTGCCCACCAGGCCCCAGTCTGCTCAGCTCCTCCCCTGGATGCTGGACGGGCACCGAGGGGGCCCTGCTCTCCTGAGCATGGCCCCCACCCTGCTCCCAGCCTCCTCCTCAACCTCTGCACTTTTGTTAACCCCATATCACCTTGACACCCTGCCCATCCAACTTCCCTAGCTCCTACCCATCAGCATGGAAACATGATCCAATCCTTACTTATTGCAAAAAAAAAAACAAAAACAAAAAAAACAACCTTACAAAGTTCCCTTGAATCCTGTGAACCCTGATGCCCCCTCGAGCTACAGCCCTTTCTTCCCCTTTCAAAGCAAATTTCTTAAAAGAACTGTCTGCACTCATCCATCTTCCACACTCATCCATGTTCCACACTCATCCATGTTCCACACTCACTCCACCCTCTGCCAGCCCACCTTCCACCTGGGTCTTGGTCCCCATTCTCACGGCTCCAGGGCCATCTGCTCACTGTTTAGCCCAGACGTCTCTGCTGCCTTCCAGGCCTTTCTATCTGCTCCCTGGAAGCCCACGTGCACGTCCTGGGGGCACCATCCTTCACCTCCACCATCAGGGAGATGGCCTTCTTTCTCTCTGACACATCCCCTCTCCCCAGGTGATCCCACTCAGTCCTGAGGCTTTAAACACAATCGCTAAGCACACCGACAGCCCTCACACCATCCTATCTTAACGTCTCCCATCCTACCCACACACCTGTGCTCTGTCTGTCCTGCACCTCTTCAAATACACCTGGCCTAAGGCCAAGGCCATCAGCACTTGCTGTTTTCCTAACTTCTAGTAACCTTAAGGAAATCAAGAGGAAGCAGATGGCAGAGAGCTGGGAAGGCCTAAAGGCCCAGCACTAACCATAAAGACTGATTACAACCCTCAAGAGAACATTCAAGAAGGAAATTTTCTAGTTAAATTTCTAGAAACTTTTTAAAGGCAGTCCAATTTTACTCTTGAAATTCTCAATGATTAAAACTGATTTGCTGAAAAAATCCGATTCATTTCTTACATTTGCAGTGTTTTAATTAAAAAAAAAAAAAAAAAAAGAAGACTTACCCTAAACAGTAACCCTGCCAAGCTCTGGGCAAACAAGTCCTTGATTTGTTTATCCTTTGGCTTCTGCATGACAGCTTCTGTTATCCTGAGCAGTATTTGCAACATCTGTTCCCTGGGCCACCGAAAATAAAAACTCATGTTATTAATCACACCTCCAAAGCACTTATACATATAGGTACAAGAAATTCTCGTAAGAATTCAGCAAAATGGATAATCACATGTTATTCAAAAGTATAAAAAAGGCTGAGCACTGAAGAATTGATGCTTTTGAACTGTGGTGTTGGAGAAAACTCTTGAGAGTCCCTTGGACTGCAAGGAGATCCAACCAGTCAATCCTAAACAATATCAGTCCTGAACATTCATTGGAAGGACTGATGCTGAAGCTGAAACTCCAATACTTTGGCCACTTGATGCAAAGAACCAATTCATTGGAAAAGACCCTGATGCTGAGAAAGGTTAAAGGCAGGAGGAGAAGGGGACGACAGAGGATGAGATGGTTGGATGGCATCACCGACACAATGGACATGAGTCTGAGTAGGCTCCGAGAGTTGGTGATGGACAGGGAAGCCTGGCATGCTGCAGTCCATCGGGTCACAAAGAGTTGGACATGACTGAGCGACTGAACTGAAGTGAATTCAAAAGTATCTGAATGACAGTTACAGAATGAACACCTTACTTATCAAAATAAACTACTTTATGTTACCATGGTTCAACAAGTATGTCTCCTATGCCCAGATCAACAGACAGGATCACAAGGGTCTCACCGCAGCCTGACTCCCTCCCCTTGTAAAAATGGGGGTGAGGCTGTTTCTCCGGCTGTATCAGCCCCTCGAAGGCACTCAGCGGAGAGCTGTGCTTAGGTGAACTTAAGCAGCACTCTTACATTTTCACATCCATGATTTTACCTAACCTGAGAAGTCCGCCTATTGTGACAGAAAATAATGTGGACTTTTTGGGGAGGTCTGCAGCCAGCAGCGTCAGGTGGCCGAGACCCAGAGCACTCCCACTGGTAGGAAGGAGGGTTGGGAAAGGTTACCACTGGGTGCTCAGGCCGTGGAGCTTTCTGCCTGGAAGACACTGACTCTGTGCACAGTGCTGGCCCCCTCTACCACTGAAGACTGTGGTCACCACACCTCCATCACAGCGCTCCATGGAGAAGGGGGTTTTATGTGAAAGGTCTTTAAAGAGTATAAAATACTAGGGACAGGAAATAACACCTCCCATTGTGATTGCTGTCGTTCAGTCACTAAGACATGTCTTCCTGATCCCATGGACTGCAGCATGCCAGGCTTCCCAAGACAGAACTCTGCAGAGGCAGCAGTCTTTGGGGGAAGAAAGCCCATGTATTTCCTTTCCATATTATGGAGTCATTTATCCTGAGTCCTTTGTTGTTTTCCAGTCACTCATTTGTGTCTTCACGACCCCATGGACTGCAGCATACCAGGCTTCCTGGTCCTTCACCAACTTCCAGAGTTTGCTCAAACTCATGTCCATCGAGTCCATGATGCCATCCAACCATCTCATCCTCTGTCATCCCCTTGTCCTCCTGCCCTCAATCCTTCCCAACATCAGGGTCTTTTCCAACGAGTCATTTCTTCGCATCAGGTAGCCAAAGTATTGCAGCTTCATCTTCAGCATCAGTCCTTCCAATGAATATTCAGAGTTGATTTTCTTTAGGATTGACTGGCTAGATCTCCTTGCAGTCCAAAGGACTCTCAAGAGTCTTCTCCAATACCACAGTTCAAAAGCATCAATTCTTTGGTACTCAGCTTTCTTTATGGCTCAACTCTGTGCTATGGTGACAAATTCTCTCGCACAGCCAGAGGGCGTTTTTCTCTTACAGCTGAGGTACATCCTTCATGTGTTTCCCCAGATGCCATGGAAGCAGAGAGCAGGTTATCTTCTGCATAAGGGAGAGAAATCACCAGGTCCCTTTAACTACTTGTTCAAGATCTTGTGCATGAATCACTTGTTCATCCTTGGAACTTTGTCCTCATTAGCAATAAAACCAAGAATCAGTCCAGGTCGGATAATGAGATCTCAAATCTTGGCTCCTTTAGACAGCTCTCACGTTCCTGCATGTCAAAACAGTGTTTTCTCTGAACACCGTGCTGGATCCCATTCTGCAACTCTAGGCTCTCCTGCCCTGCTCTGGGTGACCCTGTCCGACTCCCATCCCAGTCTGTGTAGGCACCCCCGCTGAGCCTGCCCGTCCGGCTCCCAGGCCAGGGATCTTGCAGGCTCGGGAGAAGAGCTCTGGGGTCAGGGGGGCCTATGCACACACGCCTGGAGCAGCCGGTGACTTTGAGGAGGACGTGGGAAGAAACGCTGCAGGGCTGGGGACAGCTGGTGGCCCACCCTGTCCAGGGTCCCCATGGGCTTGTCACAGCTGGAGGGCTGCACCTAGGGTCAGCTCTGCCTGTGCGCCTTCTGTGATGCTCAAGAGAAAGAAAAAGGGCCCCATCCACACCATCCGGCAAACTGAGAACAAGAAACATAGTAACTTTCCAATAAAACCCCAGTCCCAGTCACTGCTATCAAAAACAGTCCTGATGGAGGCTAAGGCTGACACGGACAAGGGGACAGGTTTAACCTCTGAACCTGAGAAAACTTGGGAACCACAACATTCCCACACAGAGTCTCCTGGAAGAGAATGGGGTTGCAAAACGACCTCTGGTTTGGCAAATTCTTTGCTCACAACTCTGACTTCCGCTTGCTCCTTTGTGTTTTGTGAAACACTGGCAGAGGTGGGCTGGGGCGGCAGGCAGGGGGTCAGCTCTTCCTGTCTCTTCGTTTTCTACTTTGTCCTCATCCCTTCCCACACCTGCCCAGCCCCATATAAGCTGTCCCCTCTTTCAGGGTCACTTCTCAGCACCTCCCGGGCTATAGCCTGGTCTGGGCCACAGAGGCTGGGCTCCACGCACTGTCTCTCCTTCCCCTGGCACACACGTACAGCGCGTAGCGGCACATTGTCGCATACAGGCGGAGGTGGCAGGAGCCTCCCTGCAGCTGGAGGGCCCTGGGCACTGGCTCCCCCCTCCCACCCGCCCACTGCCCAGCATCCACCTCACCACACCGGCTGCCATCTTGTCCTGCCCAGGATCCACCAGGCCTGCGACCTGCAGTTCCTCCCCGTGGGGATGTTCTTCCTTCCCGGCCCCACTCAGAGAGGACTCCCCGGCCTCCAGGCTGCCCACCCCAGCTTTACTGCTGGACCTGCCTGACCTGGCCCCTGGTTTCCTCACATCTCTCAGGCCCATGAGGGCCAAGGCCTCTCAAAGGGCAGGGACCCGGTTCATCGAGTTCACCCTCCATCCTCAGAGGAGAAAGCACCCACGTTATTTACGGCATGAAAGAAGGGAGGGAGGGAACTCAGGGCTTGTCTGGTACTTCAACACACAGGAGGGTCTGCTGCTGGGGGGGAATCAATCATGTCCTAGGCTATGCTCTGCGGACTTTTTTCTTGGGGAGTATTTTAATCTATACCAATATTTTGATTTTTAGAATACTTTTACCTGGAAATCTATGAATTATTAAAGAAACAGAGAGTTGTTTCATTTTCTAGAATTTTCACCCTCAAAAAGATGGTCAAAAATACCGAAATATTACTGATACACTGGTACACAGAACTCATAAGAGTTTTCAAAGGAAAGAAAAGCATCAGAAACACCTGATACAGTTGGTCGAAGGGGCAGGCATTTCAGCCAAAAGCTGTCAGCGTCCCTCATACTTTCATCACTGACACAGCTGTGAACTCTTGTTAAAATCGCCTTGCTCACCCCTGTAATGTTTTAATGATGGCTCCTTGGTTTAAAAGTCTGGGAAAGATGATCCCAGAAGGTACAGCTTCGAATGATCCTTTTTTGACGCTGGGGGTTCCTGAATTTGTGAATCTTCTGCCCAGTCGGCTTCCTCTGAGCCCACCCACTCCTCACCTGAGAAAGAGAAGGGCCGGGCCTGATACCCTGGAGGTCCTGCCAGCTCAGTCCTGCCGCATCCCTGGGGTTTCCCCAGACAGACCCTCCCATGGCTCCCTGAGCGCCAGCTCCACCATCCAGACCATAGGCTGGAATTGGGGACCCTGAGCACTTCTGAGGGGCAGGTGCCCCCAGGGGTCTGACTGTAGGGAGGTGCTGACTGCGCCCAGGCAGGTGGTGGTAGCGGGGCACTGCTTGGGTGGGAGGGACTTGCAAGGACTGGACTGGAGAAGCAGTATTACTACGAGACTATCCTCCTCACACAGGAGGGAAGAGGAAGGGGTGATGGGCTCCAAGGCTATTGTCTGAGCTGAGAAACCTGGGAGCACCCGACGGGCTGGAGGGATGCACAGACGCCCCTCGCAGGAAACTCTCATGCACTGCTTACCTCTAGGGTATCATCAACACAAAGACACCAAACAAAAAACCAGCAAGCAGGAAGGAAACACTTCACACGAGCATATTTCACGACGTCACTGCAGTTCAGTGCACTCTGATAATGTATTGCTGAAAACAATCATTTTCCCAAAATAAATTCGGGAAAACTTCAACTTTACAGCAATAAAATCAGCTTAGAAGTGTTTTGGAGCGATTAGCCAACACTCCTGGGATTATGGATTATGATATCATCAACCACCAGTTACTGCTTTTGCACAAAACTTGCTTGATGACAGTTTAAAATGCAAGAATCTGCTATTACATCATAGGATTGCTTACTTTTAATTTGAGATTTCAAAAAAATAATAATGAAAACAAACGAACTATCAAAGTACTGGATACTTACCTTCATAATTCACCGACATGTTACAAAAGACTGATTATCATCTCATGGTTCACTTTGCAAACCTATTTAATAAGTGGAGGCTTTCACATTTTTAATCATTACATTGAAAACAGAAACATGTGTTTTACGATATTAATTAATTGAAAATACACTCACCAGGTTGTTTTATTCATTGTCAGCTCCATTATCATGCGCCTAAAGATAATCAGAACAGCTTTGCAGGCATCAACTTGCTCCTTCAAGAGCATGGGAACCTCCACACATGGCTCCAGCAAAAAGACGTTTGCAGCATTTGTCAGAAATACCTTAAAACCAACAAATGTTATGTGAGAAAATACAAGTAAACAGATTTTGGTGTGTGTGTGCTCAGTAGTGTCTGACTCTTGTAACTCCATAGACTGTAACCCCCCAGGCTCCTCTGTCCATGGAATTTCCCAGGCAAGAATACTGGCGTGGGTTGCCATTTCCTTCTCTAGGGGATCTTTCTGACCCAGGGATCAAACTCACGTCTCTTGTATCTAGTGCATTGGCAGGTGGATGGATTCTTTACCACTGTGCCACCCGGAAAGCCTCAGTTCACCCCTTAGAATCGATTTAATACTGACATCTGAAAGACCTTTTCTAGAAAAATAACTGCTATCACTTAGGGCCTTCCCAGGTGGCTCAGCAGTAGAGAATCCACCTGCCAATGCAGGAGACGCAGGTTTGATCCTTCGGTGGGGAATTTCCCCTGGAGAAATGAATGGCTACCCACTCCAGTATTCTTGCCTGGGAAATCCCATGGACGGAGGAACCTGGCAGGCCACAGTCCATGGGTCACAAAGAGTTGGACACAACTTAGCACACACACACATTAATATTGCAACTTTGGAAACATTTGAGTCAGAAAGGCTTCTGGAGATTTCTTTTTGACGTCCTCTAAGACAGGAACATCATCTGTGGGTAAGTATTCCTGGTGGGGTAGGGGTGGGTAGTGGGGCGGGTGGGCAGGGAAGGCAGGGGCACAGTGGTCAGATAGTGGCTGGAAAAAATGACCTGATTCTCGCTGAGTCTCCACCTTTGCTGACTTGAAGGCCTTGCTGACAGGAGGCAGCCAGTGCCACCCAAGGGGCAGCCAGCAAGTGGGCAAAAGCACATGGCCAACACTGCCCATCTTCCAGGAACATGGATTTCCAATATGAGAAACATGTAATGCCGCAGAATACAAAACTCAAGGGAATCTTAGGATAAAAACTGAGACATCAAAAAAATGTAGGTAGTCCACCAAGGCCCCGTGCTCTGCCTCATACCTTTAGGATACAAGTTCCCTATCCTGTACCATCAGTGATGCGAAGAGCTGACTCATTTGAAAAGACCCTGATGCTGGGAAAGATTGAAGGCAGGAGGAGAAGGGAATGACAGAGGATGAGATGGTTGGATGGCATCACTAACTCAATGGACAAGCTCTGGGAGGTGGTGATAGACAGGGAGGCCTGGCGTGCTGCGGTCTGTGGGGTTGCAAAGAGTCAGACACAACTGAGCAACTTAACTGAACTATCAGTAGAGAACTGGGAGAAGCAGGGGTCCAGGCTGCCCTGTAGGGAGCCACTGCTCTGCTGCAACAGAGCAATGTGCTATCATTTATGTGGAAGACGCTCTGACCCCTCGAGTCAGGACATTCTGAGCTGTCAACTCGGTGACAAGGATGGATCCTCTCTACCTTCTAGAGCTACAGTCCCTCTTGGTTCTTTCTGTTCAACAGCACAAATACCAAGGATCTAGGGAAAAGCAGAGCTGGCTCACTTGCGGATGAAATCCATTTAATACAACATCTCAAAACAGATGCACAAACTAACCAGAGGAAATGAACACACTCAAAAGTCAAGAGGGCAAACTAAAATGTTGGCAGCCTCTGTGATTATTTTATGTGAGATTAAAAATGTATCATGTCTCAATCTTCTAGGAAGAATCACAAAATAAGCACTATAAGAGTTGATAACAGATGATAGCAGCAATTGTGAGAATTTACTAGCCTTCAAGTTAAGAAAAAAGAAAGCAAAGAACCTTTAGACTAACAAACTATAGCAGTTTGAGTGACAATGTTTTTTTTTTAAAGTGTGCCATAGATGGTATATTGCAATACAGATCCTTTTTAATTCATGTACTTGGCTTCTTGATTGAATGTTAAACCTTTGCAAATTCCAAAGTGAGGAGTCTTCATATAGTATACTTCTTTCATTTTACTTTTTAAAAAAACATCAAAAATGCAAGCTAGGGAATTCCATGGCAGTCCACTAGTTAAGACTTCACTTTCTAATGCAGGGGGTGTGGGTTCAATCCCTGGTTGGGGAGCTAAGATCCCACATGTCTTGAGGTAAAAAAACACAAAATATTTTTTAAAAGAGGCAATATTATAACAAACTCTATAAAGACTTTTAAAAAAATGGTCCACATAAAAAAAAGTCTTTTAAAAAAATGCCAGCTCCTTGAGTATTTATTACCATGTTAGTATCAGTTAGGGAAAAAAATAAATCAACAAAATTAATATACCCAAACTGTATTTGTCAAAGCAACTATAAAACAGTCTCATCTTATCAAACCTCCATTTGGCTGCTTTTTCCTAATTAACCAAGTCAAGGACCAAGGTACTCGATGAAATGAGAACAAAAACAGCTGTTTAAATCTAAACTGAAAAAAATTTTAAAGCTCTAGAGCTATATAATCAAGTCGAAATATTTTTCCTGGTTCATATAAATAGATGTAACTTCTTCTAGAAAACAAATAACTCATCTGAACTCAGGGTAAAAATAAGCACTTGCAACCCTATGGGCGACTGTGGGATGGCTAACCATGGCAGCTGGGCAGTGAGCTAGAAGGAAGGGGCAGGACAGGGACTCCTGTGAGCTTCCTCTAGTAGGCGCACAGATAACACTGATGAGCTGAGCCAAAGTCCTCTGAAGCTATTCATTTAAAATCATCTTGATTTTTTTAAAAGGTAATTTCAGACTTGCCAAATTTCAATGAAAAAGGAGAAAATTCATTAGTTACAGTATGTGCTGTACTGTGTACTTAAGTCACTCAGTCGTGTCCAACTCTTGCGACCCCATGGACTGTAGGCTGCCAGGCTCCTCTGTCCACAGGATTCTCCAGGCAAGAATACTAGAGTGGGTTGCCATGCCTTCCTCCAGGGGATCTTCCCAACCCAGGGATCGAACCCAGGTCTCCTGCATTGCAGATGGATTCTTTACCATCTGAGCCACCAGGGAAGCCCAAGAATACTGGTGTAGGTAGCTTATCCCTTCTGTGGGGGATCTTCCAGACCCAGGAACTGAACCAGGTCTACTGCAATGCAGGCAGATTCTTTACCAGCTGAGCTACCAGGGAAGCCCCATAATTACAGTATATGAAACTGCTAATGAACTTGAAAACCAAAAGGATCCCATGATAAGGAATCCTCTCAAGAGACAGATGACAAACACAGCATCACTGAAAACTGGGTACCATGCACGCCACACCCATGAGTGCCTTCCCCAGACCCTAAGCCTGGCCTTTGCGTGGGAGGCTTAACTGGACAGCTGAATGTAGATATGGGGAGGAGGGTGGAGGGCCAGGCAGCGGGGGAAAGAGAGTGACCCTGTGTTTTAACTTATACTTCTGACAACCTTCAATAGGGATTGAGGTAATGCCCCAATCCCTATTTTTGAGATAAAGTCTCCAAGTCTGGGGAGACTGAGTGAAAGGCAAAGGTGCTCTTTCCAATGTTCCCAAATGGTATTGGTGCTAGTTCATATATTTATTCAGACAAATGTCTAAAAATCACTGCATTAATCAGTATTCTTCATAAAGACAGGTAATTTCTAAGATGCACATCACTTATTACATAATCATAATCACCAAGCTTCTCTTACAAATTAGAATCCAGGTAACTCCATGCTCAGTTGTGTCCAACTCCTTGCGACCCCATGGACCGTAGCCCGCCAGGCTCCTCTGTCCATGGGATTCTCCAGGCAAGAATACTCGAGTGGGTTGCCATTCCCTTCTCTAAGGTAACTCTCTACTTTTTTTAATCTCAGTCATTTTTTTTAATCTGTCATTGAGTTTAAATCTCAGTCATTTTGCATTCACTGTATAACAACCCCTTTCAGAAAATTGTAACCAGTTCAGATGTCTCCTTTGACTAAAGAAAAAAAAACTTTACAAATTGAAGGTGGGTAATCAGGAAGAAAATTAAGGATGAGAATGTAAGGGCTGTTTACTCATGCATAGCTAAGAAGATCACCAAGCTTTATAATGACATCACCCCAATAAACAAAACGTTCAAACTGACTCTGCTGGGGGCCCTCCCATCTGCGGCCTGTGTGTACCTGCAGCATTGCCTGGGCCCCAGCCTTCACGTTCTTATTCTCCTCTTCCATCACACACCCTCTGCTCACGGCACTGGTGAAGGAGTAAGACCGTCCCCAGCTGGAAGACCGCTTGTGACCGGAGCCTTCAGAAGAGGTCTTTGGAAGACAACAGTCAGTCAGCAGAGTGGGAAAGGACAGGTCATGTATTTAATTCCTTACGCTCATGAGAGTTCATGAGATTACAGGTTTCACATGCATGCCTCTTTTCCAATGTATTCACCATCCATCACCTAAAATAGTACTGAGTGCTCAGGATGTGCTGAAGAAATAGATACTGCTTGTCCAGTGACTGAATGAACATGACTGTTGATTTGCTTTGACCTCAAGACTAGTTGTTAAAATGATTCACCAATATTGAAAAAAATCAAATTGTGGAATTAATATAGATATCAAAAAGTGACATACCTTTGGTTATTTTTTTAATGTTTGGTGTTAATTGCCCTGACAACATTCACTTTTAGAAATAAATCTCAGACTAGATGTCAAAATAGCATGTCAGAAATCCATGTACAACCTAAGTTTCTTCTGTGCGTCAAGCAGAGGCCCACTCTGTCGTTTTGGATTTATCCCATCTGTATCTTTATCTAATGTGGAATGAAAGGTCCACCTTGCCAGCACCCCTGGTGGCTAGGACACCACCTAGCCCTGCAACAAGGCTCCCAGTGGAGACTGCACATGGGGTTCATCCTTTCAAACGTGTCATGTTGGACTGCTGCCGGTATGGACTGCCATACAAGGAAAGTCTGCCAAAACGTTAGTTTAACAAATGTGTGCGTGCATGCTCAGTCACTTCAGTCATGTCTGCTTCTTTGCAACTCCATGGACTGTAACCCTCCAGGCTCCTCTGTCCATGGGATTCACCAGGCAAGAATACTGGAGTGGGTTGCCGTGCCCTCCTCCAGGGGATCTTCCCAACGCAGGGATTGAACCCGCATCTCTTATGCTTCCTCCATTGGCCAGTAGGTTCTTTACCACTAGCACCCCTTGGGAAGCCCAGTTTAGTGAATACTATTTATTTAAGCATGTCAATAGTAAGGCAGTGACACTTTTAGTCTTCGACAGAGACATGCAAAAAGAAGCTGGTGTGCATACATGGCCGAGCCTGAGGTTAGGTGGTGGCAGAGGACCCTGGAGACAGCACGGAGGCAGCCTCCCTGAGAGCATCAGAGTTGACAACAAAGAAACAGTCTGCCTGTGTCACACTGACTATGGCCCCTGACTGAGCAGGAAGATTTGCTAAAATAAGATGCTGCCAACTCAGACAAGAAGTGATGAAAGATTACCTGCTTGTTATCAGTCTCTGAAAATCCTAATGTTTCAGCATCTTCCTGGGCAGCTTCTTTTATGTCTGGTTCCTCCATGAACACAGGTTTGTCCTGCAGGATCCACTTTCTGTATACTTGAACTACTTTTCTGGTTATGGCTATGTCACACGAAGGCAACAAAAATGCCTAAAATAAGAGAAACTCCCTTTAGCACAAGTTCACGTCACCAATGAGTCCAACAGACATTTCCATGGGCTATCACCAATCTCAGACTTTCTTTTGAAACAGACTACACAGGGCCACATGTTTTTGTGTATACCAAACTGGCGGGGGAAAAGGACAATTATATAACTGGGCCAGAAAACAAAGTGCAGTGTTAAAATAACTTCTATATTCTGAACAATTATTGCATAAAATAACCAAGATCCATACCAATGAATCAGCAACAGATGACACAATAATACATGTAATAGTATAGCCAGTTGTCATGTCTCTTCCCGAGTTCACATTCAATGATATCATGTTGGTGACTTGAATCGGCCACAGTGGGAGCAGTCACACCACAGAGGGTGGCAAATTTAACTTTAACCAGGGCTTTTCTTTTCTTTGTGTGGTTTTTTTTTTTTTGGGCTTTCTCTTTCTCCCTTTTCCTTCCTTCCCTCCTTCCTCTCTCCCTCCCTTCCTTTTTTGAGAGTCAAAAACTGACCTCTGCTGCTACAACTGGCTGGTTGTAGCACTGTACATACTTTGGCAAACTTTTTCTTCTTGGCTGCATGGCACAGCTTGTCGGATCTTATTTCCCCAAACAAGGATCAAACCCATGTCCCCTACAGTGGAAGACCATTGGATCACCAGGGAACTGTGAACTTAACAAGATTAAAGAATCCCCTTACATATCTGCATATAAGAATCCTGATTTAATGTGATCAGAATCCAAATGTAGACAACTATGTAACTAAAATTCAATATTAAGGTATACAACATTACCTTTCTCCCAGAAAGCAAGTATTAATACAAATTCTTTCTGGAGGAAAACAAAATTATAGATCATAGTATCACCAAAATTATTCACATGGTCTAGTTAATATGATATGCAGCATATTAATTAAAAAGTCAGAAGTATACAAAAAGAAGTCAACATTAGCAAAACCACAATTAAAATAAATAATAATTTAAAAATATAGGAGAGCTAAAGCATCAGAAAAAGATCCATGTGAAATTGAAAAATAAAATAAGCAAAATTAAAAATCCAGTGAAAATGGCTGACAACAGGCTGGATGTAGCTGAAGAGAAAACTGGAAGAAAAATCAGATGAAAATATCCAGAATGAAGCACACTGAGACAAGAAACACACTGGTTCCACTGTAAGACATGTCAGACAGAAAATGCAAGGAAAAGGTTATCTTTCTCATGCCTGGAGATATAGAAGGAAAGAATCAGTAAAAAGTGGCAGAAACAATATTTGAAGAAAGAATTACTAAGAATTTTGCCAAAACTGATAAGACATATCAATTCACAGATTCAAGAATCACAAAGAAACACAAGCAGGATACTTGCAAAGTCTATTACACTAAGACGGCTGAGAACCAAAGACAACCTGAAAATCTTAAAAGGAGCCACATAAAAGGAAAAGACACATTTCCGCCAAAAGAATAACCACAAGACTTGACATAACTTCTCAAAGAAACAATGAAAGCCAAGAAACAATGGAACAAAATATTCAATGTGCAGAAAGAAAACAGCTGCCAAAGTATAATTTGACATCCATAAAAATGCACTTCAGAAATAAAAGCAAAACAAAGACATTTTCAGGTAAGAGTCACCCAGCCCACAGTAATCCTCATGGGTATCTGTTCCACATCACGTGTCTGGACATCTGACCTGCCCCTTGCACTGTTCTCTGTTAAAAACACACCCACACACATATTAACTCCACACTGAGAATGTGCACTTCTTGAATGAATGTATGTTTTTAAACTTTAATAGTTTAAAATAGTTCAGCCTTAGTCTCTAAATAATTTAAAACTGAAAAAGGAATTATTATGAAAGAAGTCACATTTTGTCTTGTGTAAAAAAAAAAATAAAATTCATCACTGACCAAGAGAGGGCAACAGAATGCAAAGTGAAAACCCAGGCCCCCTTTTCCCAAATGTCTCTATTTCAGTATTTTAACAATGCATAATAACCGTATTTGAAATTTTACATAGAAGTTTCCAAATTAAATTTAAGAACAATTATAAAACATAAATGTTTTTAAGTTTCATGACACAAAGATGTCTCATTACCTTAGTCATAAGTAGTTTGCAGTTAACCTCAATGGCTCAAGCTACTTCAAAAGTGAATTTAGATTGAATTTGGGATTTTGATTAAATTGAGAACACACTATTTCCAGGGGTGGAATGCCAATAATGGATGTGGATGAAACTAAGTGTATGATAAATAAGTAAATATACAATACAGGTAAAACCACATCAATTTAGCACTTATCTCTAGTGCAATATTTAAAAGCTTTGTCGATGATACCTGATATTAAGTATTTGCACCCAAGGGTTTCAAACATTGCTATACATCATGATCAGCTGTGGAACTATGATACACAACCTAAATCCCGTCTGCCAATTGATTTTTGTGAATAAGGTTTTACAGGAACATGGGCTTGTTCCTGTACGAGCTTGTTCCATGCTATCCCTGGCTGCTTTCTCACTACAAAGCAGAGCTTCTGTGAACAAAGCTGAAGATGCTTACTATTTGGTCCTTTACTCTATTAAAATGTGCTGACCTCTGCTCTCAATCATATGCCTTCTGGGACTGACCATGTCAATTCAGCTTGCCCCAAAGTTCTGTGATTTCAACATCTCGACCTCTGTTCCTTTCTTTCCTCTTAATCCCCTCCCTAGTCTCCTTTTTCCTCTTAGGCCATAAATACTCCTATCAGAGGTGCTGCAAGAGGCCTTTGCAGGCAAAGTCCAACTGTCTGCAGGAGCTTGCAGCCTGATTGCCTTCAGCCACACCACAATTCTTGTATGCTCACATGCTGCCGGAGGTTCAGAAGCAGTTTTCCCCCTGTCTCCCTCTGGGCTTAAAATTTGCTATGGAAACAAAGGGTATTTGAGGGGATGATTTTGTTCAAATATAGAACTGTCCCACCCCATGTAGGAATTTTCCAAAATCAAATCATGAAAACACTGTTGTTGTTCAGTCGTGTCCAACTCTTTGGGGTCCCACGGACTGCAGGGCTCCCTGTCCTTCACTATCTCCCGGAGTTTGCTCAAACTCATGTCTATTGAGTCGATGATGTCATCTAACCATCTCATCTTCTGTCATCCCCTTCTCCTCCCGCCTTCAATCTTTCCCAGCATCAGGGTCTTTTCCAGTGAGTCGGCTCTTCACATCAGGTGGCCAAAGTATTGGAGCTTCAGCATCAGTCCTTCCAATGAATATTCAGGGTTGATTTCCTTGTTTTTTGGTTTGATTTTACTGGTTTGATCTCCTTGCAGTCCAAGGGACTCTCAAGAGTCTTCTCCAGCACCACAATTCGAAAGCATCTCGTCACTCAGCCTTCTTTATGATCCAAATCCATATATGACTATTGAAGAAATCATAGCTTCGACTGACTATACGGACCTTTGTTGGCAAAGTGATGTCTCTGCTTCTTAATATGTGATCTAGGTTTGTCATAGCTTTTCTTCCAAGGAGCAAGCATCTTTTAATTTCATGACTGCAGTCACCAACTGCAATGGTTTTGGAGCCCAAAATAATAGTCTGTCACTGTTTCCATTGTTTCCCCATCTATTTGCCATGAAGTGATGGGACCGGATTCCAGGATCTTAGTATTTTGAATGTGGAGCTTTAAGCCAGCTTTTCCACTCTTCTCTTTCACCCTCATCAAGAGGCTCTTGAGTTCCTTTTCACTTTCTACCATTAGGGTGGTGTCATCTGCATATCTGAGGTTATTAATATTTCTCCCGGAAATCTTGAAAACAACATTAAAAATGACCAAAATGCTCAAATTGCAACCCTCCATATGAGACCTTAAAAGTAGGATGAAAGAAATCATTATGGAGTTGTGTAACTCAGCCCAATTGTCAATTGTATTCCTTGGAGTATTATGAGTAACAGAACAAAGAAACCTCTTCAGCTTTGCAACCTGCCCCTGCGCACCCCCCACCCCCTGCCCCTCCCCCCAACACACAAGTGCGCGAGGATACACACACACACACTCGCACGCGCACGCTCTCACCTGGCGGAACACCTCGTTCACGAAGTTGACATAGCCGCGAGTGGACAGCAGGATGCGCTGGACCATGTCGTAAACCTCACGATGCTCCTCCTCAATGCTGCACAGGCTGCAACTGCTGAGCCGGCGCTCGGACAGCGTGCTCCCATCCGCGCGGCCTCGGTCCTGCTCCGCCGCCCCGCCAGCGTCTGGCTCCGGCGCCCGCTCCGGCACTGCAGTGCCTCCCCCGACGGTCTGCAAGAAAGGTGCCCCCTCCTGAGCGATCCTCCAAGACACCGGGCCAGGCTGAAGACTCGCCTTGTTTTCGGGAACTCCGGGGATGGTGCGCTCATTTCCCCCAGAATTAAAGATCTCCTCCGAACACAACATACGTGAAATTTTGCTTCATTTTAGTAAATTACACTATTATTCTTTTGTGTCAAAAATATATAACCCAAATACCACTAAAATTCTACCAACTGTGAATATTTTTTACAAGAAGTGACAAGAAACAAGTAGTACAAAATTATTATTTCAGCAACTACCAAGGAGAGTTTAAAAACAAAGAGGATATTCAAATAGTAATCTCTAGAGAAAATGAGTAGACAATTATATTGATAGTAATTTTTCTCCTCATGCCTGGGCTATTAAGCTTGTGTGGTTTATCAAAGGCCCTGCCACACTGTGCAGCAAGCAACTCTATAGAAATTATTTCATCTTTTTGATGGGTCAACCCATAGAAAATAAAAATTTGCATAGAAAAATAAAAATTTCCTCATTTTTATTGATATACATATATTTTTGATCTGTAAAGCATGGTGGCTGGATTAAGTCTAATGTCTCTTATGGATCAATAACCTGTGACTTTTTGATCAATAACTTTCATTTCCCCCACAGGCTAAAAAAAAATACTAATTACACACATCCTTACCAAGCAAACTAAAAACAGCCACAAATTCTCTGACATACTTTCTGCAGAGATGGGAAGGCTGTGTCCCCTCGATCCCCATGGGCTGGAGGGCTGAGTTAGCCAGCAGAGGGGAAGGGTGGAGGGGACCCAGGAGGCTGAGGGCTCCCATGTAGCATCTCAGGGAACATTTGCTCTCAGAGCCCTGAGCGGCCAGGAAAGAAGTCCGACTGCCTTGCAAGAGGGGTTATATAGAAAGGGAGGCCCAGTGGAGCCCAACCTGCCCCCCTGCACGCACCAGAGTAGCAGGCTCTGAAGTCATTCCGGACCCTCCTGACCAACCAGCCACCAACAGCCACCAGCTGAAGACCACCACCCACTGACTTCAGCTAACGTCACATGAAGCCCCAGAATTGTCCAACCAAATCTCACCCAAATTCCTGACCCATAAAGGGAAATAAATAATATGGTGAAAGGGTTGTTTGAAGCCACAAGATTTGAGATCATTAGATAACAGAATCTATGACAATTAGAGAACAAAATAATGTACTAAAGAATTCTGTTCAAAGGCACCAAATTGTTTTTGAAAACTAAGCTCCATGATCCAAATAGAACATAATGATAACACTGATGAATATCACATGATGCCATTAACTGAAAAACTACTTCTCTTAATAAAACAATGCTTTTCCCAGCCTCCTCTAGCCCATACCAGCAAAATGCTGCTTTCAAAAAAAAAAAATCTGCACGTTGTTAAGACATTTATAATGATAGTAAGTGACGAGAGTGACAACAAACTAGTAATTCAAGGCTATTTGTTTCTTGCCTCTTTCATGAAGATCAACAGTAAAAGCATGAATAAAAATTAACTACAGAGAGAGGTCCATTTTCTGCCCACTACAATCCAGCTGGAATTTTCAGTTATTGTTTAATATTAGTTGATTCCAGTGGTAAATGCAAAGATGATTTTTGCTTCTTTGGCATATGATGGAAGGCTTAACCAGTGAAACAGTCATATGGTCTGCTTGGACCAGGCCTGTGCTGCCAGGGTTCAGGAAAATGCAAGATACAGGCTGCCACTCAATCTTTCCCCTCCCCACCCTGGTTTCCTCTCAACCCACAGTTCATTCTGAGAGTTGCTCACCCTCAGGGTCAGAATAGACAAGGACACCCACAACGCAGGTATGAAATGAGGATGCAGCTGCCATCCTGCTGGTGAAAACTGATGCCACTCAATTCCTCATCACAGTTGGCCCACCTGGCTGAGGGCAGCCCACTCCTGCCTTGGTAAAAACAAGAACACAGAGCACCAGCGTGTGGCCGTCAAAAGACAGGTGGGTCTGCATGATACACAGACTCCCACAGGGGTGTCAATTTATGTGATTCATTTTTTTAACTGTTCACCCTATGAGATACAAGTGTCGGGAAACCCACAGCCCATGAATCATTATGGAAGGGCCGGGTCAGACTTCAAGTAGCACTTTAACAATGTAACTAAAGATAAAGAGTTAGCATACAAATAAGTATGATCAACTGTCTTAGCAACTCAAACTTTTTCTTTTTCATTCCCTCATAAACTTCTTTGGGTTTATTTTAATTAATTAATTTTTATTTTTATCGTGTCCGATCTTTGTTGCTGTGCACTGGCTTTCTCTAGTTGTGGCGACCAGGAGCTACTCTTTGTTGTGGTGGGTGGGCTTCTCATTGTGGGGGCTTCTCTTGTTGCAGAGCATGGGCTCTAGGGCCTGTGAGCTTCAACAGTTGAGGGCTCAGTAGCTGTGGCTTCTGGGCTCTAGAGCCTGGGCTCAGTAGTAGTGGTGCTCAGGCTGAGTTACTTTGAGGCATGTGGGATCTTCCCAGACCAGGGATCAAACCCATGTCCCTTGCATTGGCAGGCAGATTTCTATCCACTGTACCACCAAGGAAATTCTCCTTTTAATGTTTCGATGTTTAATTAATGTGCTGCTGAAATTTTAAAATTACTACTCTGCTTTCACTAATGTAGGCTGAAGCACTTCTATCTCACACTAACATGATACACCAAAGAACAAACAATAGTTCACTGGAAACACTTCTGACTGAGGTGACACAGCAAGACGTTCAGATTTGAGAGGGGGATCAGTGGTCATGGCTGCCAGCGTGGCGTGGGACTTCAGGGCAACCATATTCTCTCTCTCCCATGAATCATGCCACCAAACAAGAACACTGGTCAAACCAGATTCTCCGAGGGGTAAGTGAGTTAGTCCCTTCCCTCTCCAGTGAAAAATACTGTCAAGGATATTAGTTTCTGATCAAAAGGAAGTAAATTCACTTTGGGGGAAAAAACACACACACACACAAACATCTCATACATGACTTTTAACGTAGTAGTAGTGGAAAGTGTGAACCCTATTTGGAAGCAGAATTTAAAATACTGTTTTAAAGGGATTTGATAACAGCAGTCAGTATATTCTTTGAAAAGAAGTTCTGGATCAGCTCACTGAGACAGTGATGTTCCCTTTACATATGTAAAATTACATGAAATTTGAAATTCCAAACAAATATTTTCAGGAGATAAATACAATTATAGGTGCTTTTATTCCTTCAACTCCGTTTCCAGAATTTAATATTCAGTTGTTTAAACTGCTTTCTCTCCTGTATAATGTAAATGAGGAGTGGAACACATGGCAGACGCACATGAGATGAGACGGAAGCACAGCAGTAAGGCAGAGATGAGGACACGGGAGACAGGTAGGCTGAATAATGACCACCCTCCCCAAGATGTCCACACCCAAGTGCCTGGAACCCAGGACTGTGCTGCCTTCCATGGCAGAAGGGACTGAGCAGATTGATTAAATTCGAGATGTTGAGATGGGGAGGGTACCCTGGATTACCTGGGTAGACCCAAGGTAACCACAGGATCCATAAGGAGGCAGGAGGTACAGACACAGAGAAGATGATGCACAGATAGAAATAGACGCAGAAATGATGTGATGAGGAGCCACAGGGCAGGGGACACAGGCAGCCTGTGGAGGCCAGACAGGGAAGACACTGACCCTCCCCTAGAGCATCTGACACCCTGACTTTAGCCACTGAGACCGATTTGGGCCCTCTGACTTCCTGAGTTGTAAGAAAATGCATTTGTGGAAATTAGCTACAGTGGCAGGAGGAAACTGACATAACAACTGACTGTGAAGTGTATGAGCAATCTGGACCACGGCAGTGGCCACGTCTGGGCATGGCCGTGTGCAAGGCACAGAGCCGTGGACCTGCATGGTGCCTGCTCTTATCCCTTTCCCCCTTACGGAACCCCTAGATCTCTGCCCCCACCCCCACCCTACCCTGGTCTGCAGCCGCACCTGCCTCAGGGGAAGCTGACCCGCCCCTAACACCAGGGGAGCCTTCTGCTTCCTGGAAGCTGTTTACCACCACCCCCACCCAGAGGTGTTCACAGCTCCAGACTGGAGTCAATCAGCGCCTTGCTCTTTCCTAAGAGCACGCAGGTAACCTAAATTGTTCTGCTCACACAAAAGGGAAGGGCTCTGTGTTTCTGGATTGTCTCAACACGTGAACTAAGGAGGAGGACCCCGGCTGCTGCTGCTAACATAACCAGAGGGAAAGGGCAGAGGAGAGAAACAGGGCACATGTGGCCACAGCTACGGCTGCAGCAGCCTCGTCTCCAGCTGCTCTTGTAGGAGGGTGAAACATTTCTCTTATGGATAAGACAATTTGAACTCTGGCGCCTTTTTTTCTGTTAGGGTGATAAAACCCTCCTAACAGATTCTGGAGGTCAGAACCTTGTGACACTTTAGCTACAGAGTAAAAGGAAATGACTCACAAGTGTGAAGAGTCAACAGGGAAAAAATTAGAACCTGGAAGTGGTGGTTAATATGCCAGTTGTGGGACTTTTTTCATAATCCGAATGTATTTTTTTAGGAAGGAGCAACTTATTTTCAATAAGCACAGGTGATAGTTTTCTGAAACTCTGAAACTGGGAGGGGAAGAAAGGTTACATCCTTTCTCTGATAGTGTTTTGAACCGCCTGAACAACCACATTAGACGCCATGAACGAACAGTTTATCAGAGTGTCACTGAATTTCTTACGTTTCCTACAAATTTTTGTCTACTTGCGATTTTCCGATTTTTGTCTACCTGATAAGTGAAAAAAGGAACTAACTGTGTTTCCCTGACTGCTGGGGAGGTCCGGGGCCATGCTTATTTCCTCTTCTATGACCTGCCTTTCACCTCCTTCATTCATTTTTCAATCAGCTGTTTGTCTTCACGTCTATTCAGAGGTGCTCTTCATACAGCAGAGATATGAACACTCTAACAAGCGTATAATACGACAAACGCTCTCCACAGTCTATTGCTTGGGCCTACCTTTATGTTATCTTTTGACACATAAATCTTTTTCCTGTTTTTCAAAATAAAGTCGAACCTCATTTAGTCTTTGGTTTGCGGGTTTCATCTCTACCGAAGGTGGTCTACCACTTCCCAAGTTTATACATTTCCCCTAGATTTTTTCCTAAATTCTTGATCACTTTGTTTTTATACTTAGACTTTAAATCAACTTAGGCCTTAAACCAATGTGACTGTGTGCTGATGTACATGATATGAAGTGAGATTTTGAGAAAGGGACAAACAGACAGGTTGCTCTGGCTTCCAGGGCTGTAGATTAGATTAGGTGTTCGGTGCTAATCTCAGCGTCATTCCTTTGACATAGCTGCGGTTTCTGTTTGGAAGTCTGTATCATTTTCCCTTTAACCCCTGACAGTCAAATGTCTGTTTAGTTTGGTGTCTGTTTTGCTAATTCTTCCTGGGGCTCACAGGCCCTTTCAGTTTAAGGCACGACTTTTTTTCTTAGCTCAGGTAAGCTCTCTTTACTCTTGGTTTAATTGTTATGCCCTGTTCTTTCCTTCTGCCCTCACAGTGTCTGCAAAGTAGGTCTGCACCTACAGTCTTATCTATTAATAACAGTTTCTGAGTTCCACCTCTAATTTTTTTTAATCAATGTTGTGCAACAGTTCTTCAGAAAACCAATTTTGTCCTCAGCAGTGACTAATACCATCTTGAGTTTACCTACTAAATTTGTCAATTGAGAAATTAAAGTTTTTTTTTGTTTTTTTTTTTAACTTTTAGCAAGTCTCTTATTATGGACCCTGTGCTCTGGACCCGCTGGGTGCTCCACCATGAGGGGACTGAGGACTCCTTGGCAAGGGCATGGGTGGTGCACCCTCCAGCCTGGGACGGACATCACACGTCTGGGAACTGCAGGGCATTGGCCAGCCTGCACCAACTGGACCGCACTTCCTGGCTCTGTCCTTGGAGCCAATAAATCAGAGCACACAAAACCATGACTCCTCCAAGCATCGGCCACTCTGACTTTACAAGGTGTCCTGCTCTGCCCGCACAAAAGCCCGAAGACATGTCACCTGCCAGGAAAGCCCCATGCATCTGACCAAGGCCAGGGAGAGAGCAAGGCCCCACAGGCCCCACGTGAGAAGAGGGCTTCACCCAGGCCTCAGAAAGCACTCCCTTCTGTTCCGGGGACCCCATCATGGCTCAATGACTGCCTGAAATCCAGAGGTGCTGACACACCCCTTCCCCGAGAGCCCAGGGGGCACCTGGCAGGCTCAGGTGACCTCTCCGTGACCACCTCATGATTGCTGGGAACCTTCCCTGGACTGGAATGAGCAAGGCCAGGGAGGCCCTCTGTCTCGCCCTCAGAGGTCACTGGGGCCTGAGTGAAGGAGGGGAGGTGAGAGGGAGCCAGGAGCATACATGTCAGCCACCTGCTCAAAAGGCCACAAGGTTGCCTCATCATGGTAAGGCCAAGAGAACCCAGCAAGTGCTAATTTACGCTTCCTCTGAAACCTCAGCATCACAGAGGGTGGAGCCAGTGAAACCGAGTCCCCTTAGCCAACAATGAGAGCCAACAGCCTTGACAGTCCATTACTTTGGTGTTAGTAGGGCTTAAGACACCAGAATTAAAAGGTAAAAAAGTGATGAATGACATACCTGAATGATTTTAGGCAATACATCAACTCCATTCTTAGTGTTCTGTGTTGCAGTTAGATACTTTTTTTCCAAAAAGAAAGTCACCATCCACTTAATGAAGACAACACGAGCTGCCATGTATGGGATCTTTGTGCTATAAATGCTCTCATTGTCTCGAGTGGTCGTGACATACACAGGCTTTGGTCTCAGGTGGGGGATGTCTGCAGGACAAGAGAACACATGATCAGGTTAGCGAATCTTTTCTTTTCTTTTTTAATGTGGACCACTTCTAAAGTCTTTATGGAATCTGTTACAATATTGCTTCTGCTCTATGTTTCGGTTTTTTAGCCATGAGACATGTGGGATCTTAGCTCCTCAACCAGGGATTGAACCTGCACCCTCCGCATTGGAAGGTGAGATCCTAACCACTGAACCACAGGGAAGTCCCCGGGTTCATGACTCTTAACATCATATAACCCCTAAGAATGTTTCCATTTCTAATTAAATAGACATATATCTGGTTGCTTAAATGCTGCTGTTTAGTTGCTGAGTTGTGTCTGCCTCTTTTGTGACCCCACAGACTGTAGCCCACTAGGCTTCTCTGTCCATGGGGATTCTCCAGGCACGAATACTGGAGTGGGCTGCCATGCCTTCCTCCAGGGGATCTTCCCGACCCCAGGGATCAATATACCATGATCCGTATCAAATTACTCCTGAGTTACAGGACCCACAGATGGCCTTCATTGCTCAGGACTCGGGCAAATCTCAGTCTATACAAATCATTTATTAAGAAACTGGAAAACTGTTACAACAAAGTGACCACTAAATATGAAAAAAAAATTTATTTTACTTAATCATTGTAAGAGACTAGACCGCACACACAGCTATCAGTACTCACCCAGCACAGGCTTATAGATGTTGGTTAACTTGGTAAAGGAGGGAAACAGATGAGGAAGGTAATACTTTCGAAACAACGTAAACAGAAATTTAAACCCAGTCTCCTGATTCTCCTTATGCTTCCACTCCAAACTTGCAGCCTTCAGATAATAGTAATGGCCGGAGGGGGGGGGGGTGAGAACATACATATAGTTACACTTCACATTAATGAATATCAACTGAAATGCTGATACACTATTAAAACCCCTATCCTAAATGAAACACCTGACAAATAGCATTGACCATCATGTAATAACATCTTAAAACTGAAACGATTCCAATAATGAATACTTCAAAGCAAAACAGTAACTACATAAAAAACAGCATTTTTACTGGATATTCAAGAAAGAAAAAAATCAAAGCTTATGGTATCTTTTAAACTTGCCCCACTACATCATTCCTGTATTTTTTTCTCCATGCTCCTTGTGATGATTTAACACTCTTTGTGCCCTTAAAATGTTTATCCAGAAGTAATCAGGTGCTTTTTTTAAAATGCAAAAAAGGCCATTTATAATACACCAGAATTAAAGAAACAGTCTCTTGCAAGAATTTCATACCATGTTACCTACATGAAAAAAAAATCATTATCAAAACACAAACCTACAGAATCTTGCAAAGGGCACAAAAAAGCAATCCAAAGGCTACATGTGTAACTGAATCACTGCTCTATGCACCTGAAACTGACATGACATTGTAAATCAACTATTTTTCAATTAAAAAAACAACACAATCTGCAGGCTGGGATAAGCCATCAAGTTTAAAGCTCCCATATGTGAAGACACTGCTACTGCTGCTGCTGCATCACTTCAGTCGTGTCCAACTCTGTGCGACCCCATAGACGGCAGCCTACCAGGCTCCCCTGTCCCTGGGATTCTCCAGGCAAGAATACTGCAATGGGCTGCCATTTCCTTCTCCAATGCGTGAAAGTGAAGTCGCTCAGTCATGTCTGACTCCTAGCGACCCCACTACTTCCCTGTCAAATAGCCAGCTCTGTGTAGGCCCGGCGGGAACGTTGCAAACACTTCCCCCGCAGGGAGCGGCCCACACAGCCCAGGAACCCAGACAGGTGATCGAGAGCTGTCTCCTACCACCTAGGGAAACGTGGTGTGAACAGCCCTTTGAGAGTGCCTACTGGTGGCTGTCATGCTTGTGAGACCACCGAGCTCCAGAGCAAAGCATCCCAACATCCTCCTGATGAGCCCACCTGGAGCACCTGCAGTCCAGGGACGAGGGGCCCGGTGTCCATCACCTGTCAGAATCCCTCCAAGTACAGCAAGGAGGAAGCTCTGCTCCGAGGACCCACTTTGCCGACAGACCAGGAAAGGAGGGGCAAGTGGACACTGCATACAACACACAGCGGAGAGGGCTCACCGCCACCCTCTACCAGTCCTCCTCTGCTGGGATCCGGGGTGTTACGGGATCAGCGTGCCACACTGCTCATTAGTGACACGTCTGGAATGAAACCCAAGTCTCCCAGCACACCCGGGTTTTGGCTACTCTGTTGTTTTTCTGCAACGGATGGAAGGCCAGACCCAACCACTGCTGGATAGATGGGGCTGAGATGTGGGCAGGAGGGGCCCACACGGCCAGGGCACAGAGCTTTTCAGAGGTGAGAGGACCCAGGCTGGCACTCAGGATGCGAGAATCCTGAGCCTGCGGTGCTGCTAGAGGAACTGGGGAGAGAAGAGCAGATGGGGTCACCCTAAGGGACACGGGGCACAGAGGGGGCAAAGGAAATACAGCCTTCAGAGAAAACTGGAAAAGAGGGGGAGTGGGGGGTCATCCCAGGAGGAGAGACCCTGAGGAAGGAGGGGTCCACTCGAGTCGTCCAGAGGTCCAGGATGGCCAACACTCATATCCTTCTCTGGACCTGACACACCAGACCCTGCTCACCCTGGGCCCCCGATTTCACGGTGACAAGACAAAAAGGGCAGGTGACAGTGGGTGTCATGGGCCCACTGGGTGAGGAACTGGATGGGCAGAGGTTACACATCAACTGAAGCTGAAGCTCCAATACTTTGGCCACTTGGTGCAAAGAGCTGACTCACTGGAAAAGACCTGATGCTGGGAAAGACTGAGGGCAAGAGAGAAGGGGGCAACAGAGGATGAGATGGTTGCATGGCATCACCAACTCAATGGACATGAGTTTGAGCAAGTTCTGGGAGTTGGTGATGGACAGGGAGGCCTGGCGTGCTGCAGTCCACGGGGCCACAAAGAGTCGTACACAACTTAGTGACTGAACAACAACAACACAGCAGGTTGTGAGAGGAAGGATGGAGCCTGAATGTACACCCTGGAGAAGCTCACGGACCAGGGATGTGTTTGCTGAGAGGACAGAAACAGTAGCATTTCCCAAACCACATCGACGTCCAGAAATACTGACTGAGAGACATAAATTCCCTGGTGAAATCAGAAGTGAATGGTTTATTAAGAGAAAGGATCATCTGACATAAAGGAGGCCGTGCAGGATGAGATAATCCACGGGTCTCCTTCAGGCCCCTGCCCTTTGCCCATCACTCTGGACCTGCCCGGTCAGTCCCGGGCCTGGCTCCTCCGCCATCCAGCCTCCACAGCACAGAGAAAGGGGCAGCAGAAGACCAAACAGGCAGAAGCAGAGACACAAGGAGATAACAGACACTGCTACACTGGTCTCTGCCCCCGGCTCCTGGCACAGAGGCCCTAGCTCCCTGCTCACTTCTTCGTGACCAGAGCCCCTTCGTGAAGGGGCTCCCGGATGGGGCTGGTCACCAGCAGGACCAAGCCACGGCTGGAAGCTTGGAATTTCCATTTGTCTCCCTGCCGCCTGCACCACTGTTTCAAGAGGAGGGAGGCGCTGGGAATGGAGTTGGTAACTGATCATCTCTCCTGCGAAGAAGCCACCACAAAAATCCCAACAGCCCCGGGTTTCAGGGAGTGTGCGGGTTGAACACACGGACACTCCAGGAGGGTGATGCACCCCCGTCCACAGCGACAGAAGCCCCGCACTCAGGACCCCCACCCCAGACCTCACGCCGTGTGTTTTCATCCCGCCATCACCTGTGTCCTCTGCCACACCCTTTCCTAAATGGGCAACTGTGAACCAATGCCTCCCCCAGTTCCGTGAGCTACTCTAAAATTCACTGAGCCTGAGGAGGGACTCACGGGACCCTCTGATTTGTAGCCAAACTGGATGGAAGCTGCAGGCAACCTGGGGACCGGCTACCTGTGACTGGCACTGAGTGGGAGCGGGAGGGATACAGGCCAGAGAACTTTCCTGTGAGATCTGAGACCACCTCGGGTAGGCGGGGTTGGGAGTGAGTGAAACTGCGACACTGGTATTGCAGAGAATGACTTGGTGATTCAGATCCCCACGCATTTGTTAAGCAGTGTCATATATGAAGTGAATAATATGAGACTGTATGAAAGTAAAGGAGGCAGATGGAGGACGGAACCGCTTCCTTCACACACACACACACACACAGTAGCAGCCAGGCCTGGCCTTTGCTGAGGCATCCTAGCATACATTCTACATTTAGTGAAATATCGCATAAAATCACCAAGAAAACACAAAAGCAAAAAATACGGACAAACAGGAAGAAAAGAGGCAGTGTTTGTCTAGTTTCTCATACTTCCCTAGTGGGGGTATGAACATCACTGAATCATCCATGGTTCCGCTCATACCTGAGTAACCATGTATTTCAACAGTACTTGAAGAAAAAAGCACGTTTGGTCCTCGGCGATCTTCTCCCCTGATACGGCTGGCAGCAGTGGAGTGATTTCTTCTGGATGGATCTTCGCTGCAGAGTGGGAAACAAGGAAAGCTCCTTCACCAAAGTTAAATTTCAAACAGGGCTTTAAAAATGGCCTCTATTAAAATACACATGCCTATATGGACAAATGGTACTGATTAACCTGTTTGCAAGGCCTGAATAGATGCAGACGTAGAGAAAGGACAGGCGGACGTGGGGGAAGGAGAAGGTGGGACCAACTAAGAGAGCAGGACTGACACATTTATGCTACCTTGTGTAAAATAGATAGGTCGTGGGATGCCGCTGTAGAGCACAGGGAGCTCAGCTCGGTGCTCTGACATGACCAAGAGGGGTGGGGTGGGGGGTGGAGTGGGAGAGAGGCTCAAAAGGGAGGGGATATATGTATACTTGTAGCTGATGCATGTTGTTATATGGCAGAAACCAATACAACATTGTAAAGCAATTATCCTCCAATTAAAAAAAAAATTTTAAGTGCCTCACTTCGCTGTACGGCAGAAACTAGCACAACATTGTAAATCAACTATATTCCAATAAAAATTTTAAAAGGTAAAGCAACATAAAATAACCAAATACAACACATGTACCAAGCACTGGAACTGCTCACACCGCAGGTCAGGCCACGTGACCAGGGGAGAGATGCCCACAAAGCCACCTCCCTCACTGGACCATTCCTCACCCTGCACCTTGTGCTCTGACCAGCCCGAGGTCAAATACCTGTCACTGGGCAATACAGTGATCCGCAGTGACAAATCAGCGGCCCTAACGGGCAAGTTCCTTGAAAACTCCCTGGGCTCAAAAGATGCCATTAATAGTCCCATGAGGCCACCACTGCTCTTCCATGAAAACTGCATGAAAATACACACCTGGTGACAAAGAGCCTGGAGCATCAGGGACTTCCCTGGGGGCCCGGTAGTTAAGAATCTGCCTTCCAATGCAGGGAACATGGGTTCAGCCCCTGGTTGGGGAGGAAAGATCACACATGCCATGGGGCAACTAAGCCCAAGCAATGCAACTACTGAGCCCAAGTGCTGCAATGGAGAGAGTGCACGCCAAAATGGAGATGCCGTGTGCCACAAATAAGATCCTATGCAGATGGACCATAAAGAAAGCTAAGCACTGAGGAGCTGATGCTTTTGAACTGTGGTGTTGGAGAAGACTCTTGAGAGTCCCTTGGACTGCAAGGAGATCAGTCCTGAACATTCATTGGAAGGACTGATGCTGAAGCTGAAGCCCCATTACTTTGGCCACTTGATGCGAAGAGCCAACTCACTGGAAAAGACCCTGATGCTGGGAAAGATTGAAGGCAGAAGAAGGGGACGACAGAGGATGAGATGGTTGGATGGCATCACTGACTCGATAGACATGAGTTTGAGCAAGCTCCAGGAGATGGTGAAGGACAGGGAAGCCTGGCATGCTGCAGTCCATGGGGTTGCAGAGTGGAGCACGACTTCATCAATTGAATAACAATAACAACCCAAATAAATAAATATTTTTTAAAAAAGAGCCAGGGGATCAAATGAACTAATAAAACAATCGCTGTACGGAAAACAGGCAGCAGTTTGGGATGCAGATTTAAATCTCATGAACAGCAACAGAGGCACTTGCTCCAGCCAGACACACCATGTGTCTCTGCTCCTGCCAACAGCTGTCCCCTCCCTTCCCCTCCAGTTTCCTCCACTCCAGTAAATCTCTCCTGTCATCATTTCATATAAAACAGGCTCCAGTTCTGTCAGTTCAAATGTCTGTAAAACAGGAGTATGCAGATGACGCCACTCTAATCGCAGAAAGCAAATAAGAACTAAAGGGCCTCTAAATGAGGGTGAACAGGGAGAGTGAAAAAGCTGGCTTAAAGCTTGACATTCAAAATACTAAGATCCTGGAATCTGGTGCCATCACTTCATGGCAAATAGATGGGGAAAAAATGGAAACAGTGGCAGAGTTTATCTTCTTGGGCTCCAAAATCACTGCGGAGAGTGGCTGCCGCCACAAAATTAAAGACACTTGCTCCTTGGAAGAAAAGCTATGACAAACCTAGATGGCATATTTAAAAGGAGAGACATCACTTCGCTGACAAAGGTCTGTATAGTCAAAGCTATGGCTTTCCCAGTAGTCATGTATGGATGTGAGAGTTGGACCATATAGAAGCCTGAGCACCAAAGAATTCATGCTTTCGAACTGTGGTGCTAGAGAAGCCTCTTGAGGGTCCCTTGGACTGCAAGGAGATCAAACCAGTCAGTCCTAAAGGAAATCAACCCTGAATATTCACTGAAAGAACTGATGCTGAAGCTGAAACTCCAATACTTCGGCCACCTGATTCGAAGAGCTGACTCACTGGAAAAGACCCTGATGCTGGGAAAGACTGAGGGCAGAAGGAAAAGAGGGCGACAGAGGATGAGATGGTTGGACGGCATCATAGACTCAACAGACATGAGTCTGAGCAAACTCAGGGAGATAGTGAAGGACAGGGAAGCCTGGCATGCTGTAGTCCTTGGGGTCACAAAGAGTTGGACAGGACTTAGAGACCAAACAATAACAATTCCTCTTCAGAATCCATCCATGAAACCGTGGTTTCTGTTAGGAAAAGGACAGAATGAGGGATTCCTTATCGCAATGTGGAGGGTAGTTTCCGCCTGTTGGATGGGCCAGCATCACTCACCATCAGCCACGCTGGGCCCAGGGTTGATGAGCGTGTCCAGTGTGCAGGGCCCCCTGGACGACATGATGGCAGGGAATCCCGGCACCAGGCTAGCAAAAATCAGCACCTGCTCTTCTGCACAGTTCGTCTGAAGTGCTTGAAGCCACAGAAGAAACAGCCGGATTCCTTCACATCTTATCTAAAAAGAAACCCAAAGGCAGCAAAATGAAACATGCAGTCATACTTGTATAAATGTGCTACAGTGCAGGATGGGTTCTGAGGATAGATCTAGAAGCTCAAAGCATCACTGAAGTCCTGCACCAAGTCCTTCCCTGCGTGACCAGCAAGCAAGGACACTGCAGCCCAGCACGAGAGCCGGAGGGGCTGGGCTCCAGTGCAGCCTCAGCTACTTTCTAGCTGAGCTGTGAGTGTGGAGGACCACTTCACTTCCCCGTGCCTCACCTCCCCAGTGGTGAAGCAGGGGTGATAACAAAGTTTATCACCAAGTGCTCGTACACGGTGAAGTGGATTGGAACTGCCTGGCTCACAGTAACTGCTACCCAAGCATTTCCTAGTAGTTGCATTTTATTCTTTACAGCAGTGGTGCCCAGATCATCAACGCTTGATTACTCATGAAAACCACACAGAGAATATTGCTCCAGATTTACACCGTGCTCTGGATGGAACCTGTCAGGTCACTACATTATACACAGGTACCATGTTCTTGAAAATCAGAACACTTAGAGCTAAAAGGGCCCCACGGACCTGGCTGAGGGGGACAGGCAGCCTCTGGCTTCCCTATCCTATTCTCCCGATGCCTTCCCCTGGCTCCAAATAGTCAGCATCACCCATAGAGAAACATCAGTACAGGCAGATGTGACCTTTTTCCTTCTCTGCACTTGAAACTTTCAGCTTCATCCCATTCCTAGAATTCATAAGCACAGGTAACTCCATCTTTATATCCCTAAATGGCTGGAAAGGTGATGTCAATAAAAGAGATTAAATAAGCAAAAGAGATGGAAAAAAAAATATCAGATGCAGGTGAAAGATGTAGTGAGCTCTGAAAGCCGGCAACTGAGGGGCTGCCTGGTGCCTTTTCAGTGACACCAAAATGGTGCTAATTTCTAAAGAGCCAGGGTTCAAACCAGGCCCCGGGTCTGCAGGAAAGTAAGAGGGGAGGAGAGATGGAAAGAAGGGAGGAAGGGAACGAGAGGAGGGAAGGAAGGGGGAGGGGGGATGGATGGAATGAAAGGGGGGAGGGGGGATGGATGGAATGAAAGGGAGGGAGGAGGGACAGAGGGTGGAAGGAAAAAAGGGAGGGGTGAGGATGTGGGGGAAGATGGAGTGAGAGGAGGGAGGGAAAGCTTGGTTGACTCCCCAGAGAAGTCAAATACACCAAGACAGTCACCCCATCAACGGTGATCCCCGGGAGCCCCTCTAGACAAGCCCTGGGCTCAGCACTGCCCTGCCTTGCTCTCACCCTGCTGACACCTGCCGAGCAGGTAAGTGGTGACTTTGCCGAATACATAATACGATTCACCGCCAGACCAAAAAAAAAAAAAAAATCAGGGCTCTATGTGTATCTAACCAAATTATATCAAATTTAACAAGAGGAAGGTTTCTAGACACTTTGATAAAGTCTCCAACTTTTTATGTTAACTGTATTTAAAGTGAAGTGAAGTCAAAGCTGCTCAGTCGTGTTCAACTCTTTGCAACCCCGTGGACTATACAGTCCATGGAATTCTCCAGGCCAGAATACCAGAGTGGGTAGCCATTCCTGTTTCCAGGGGATCTTCCCAACCCAGGGATTGAACCCAGGTCTCCCACATTGCCGGCGGATTCTTTACCAGCTAAGCCACACAGGAAGCCCAAGAATATTGGAGTGGGTAGCCTATCCCTTCTCCAGGGGATCTTCCCGATCCAGGAATCGAACTAGGGTCTCCTGCATTGCAGGTGGATTCTTTACCAACTGAGCTATTAAGATAATTAAATATAAATAAGGTCAATAATAAATGGAAGATAACAACCTGGTAAGTTTTAGCTATAAGACCATTAATTAAAATAGAAAGGAGAAAATACAGAAAAGTCGTGAAACTATAGACAGGTCATCTCTTTTTTTTTTTTCCAACAAGTAAGAGAGCATGAACGTATACAGTTTGAGTGGTTAGGGGCTGTTTAAGCTACTATAAACCCCAAAATATATTAGCTTATTAAAGGCACACACATAAATTAAATAGCTATGAGTGAATTATCTTCCATAAAATACACATCCTGGTTTCTCTTGCTACTTATGTTTCAGGGTCATAAGTATTATTCCGGTATTAAACAGTATACTGTCATTTTAAAAGGCAGAGTCATTTAAAATAAGCCAATTTTAACCTAAATTATAAGATCAATCTGCTGCAAAAAATAAAAAAAGAATAATAAACATTCAAGGGTAAGGTTCTGCTGCCCTTTTTCTCCACAGCATTCTCAAAAATAGCAAAAAATGATTCAGAGACAACTATAGTTTTTAACAAGATTACTGGGGTGTACAGAATCAGAAACATTAGCTCTGAGGCTTAGGCAGGACCTGGTTCAACCCCTTCTCTTTCCAGTGATGAAGCTGAAGCAGTCAGCACCTCAGCTGAATAGCAGAATCAAAATCAGAATGCAGGATCCCAAACTCCCAGTCCCAAGCCACCTTTTAAGGTTGAAAATGTCTATCACAGTAAATTACGATGTAAGAACAAAAACTCCAACAATATTTGTCATATCATTTCTCGATAAAAAACTAAAACTAAGTTAAATGGATTTTAAAGAATTTTTTTTAATGGCCTAATGCTGTCACTTTATGGTATGAATAAGTTTAAAAGTAACGAAAAAAGGCATTACATTTGCATCTAAAATAAATACCTTAATAGAATTTCCAGTGTGTAGAAGCTTCTTTAAAGTTGAGCCTGAAAGTTTTAAACAATGAATTAGAAATGGAATATATGAATGCATATTTAAGATCTATTTTTTAAAGATCTATTTTTAGTTTTAGAAAGAAAAAAATGTGCTTATACCATTTTTCAAACATAAAAGGAAGAAGGCTGACCTTCAGAAGCAAAGCAATGTCACAGAAGGAGAAATGTTTTCAGGATAAAAGCATTTTAAGTATGAACTTCTCCAAATTCTTTTAAAAGAGTCAAAATGATTGATAGCAAGGTAACCTAAATGCCCACAGTGGATTGATTATGCGAAAATGTCTCTGTCAGGCACAAAATGAATGACTTTTTTAAATCTCTAAAGGAAAACATAATATAAAACTACCGCTCACAAAACATTTTTACACGAACGTTTTACGAATATTCAGGACAGCATGCCGCTCTGCTTGCAATGACAACCACATTTATGGCTTCAGTCCATCAATAAATCACCCTGCAGAGCCCTTGGGTCACTGTCGAGGAGAGGGACTCGAAAGTTTGGTCAGAACTACTTCAGCCAAGAGCAAAACCATGGAGCGCAGCCTATGGGGCCAGAAGGCTCCCTTAGGGGGATGGAGACATGTACCTGTGACTCTCTAGATGTATCCATGCCTTTAGCATGGAGATGGCTTGGCAACCCCACCTCAGTATCACATGGGGCCCCTAAATGAGGTCTCAACTGCAAAAAGGATATAATCTTTTAAAATGAGAATATACTGGAAGTTTTAATCTTTTCTTCCAATTTTTTGAGAAAAAAATACTATTTAGATTTCCTGATGGAGAGTTTTGTGCAATATTTTTTTTTCTTTTTTATTTAAATTTTTATTTTTACTTTATTTTACTTTACAATACTGTATTGGTTTTGCCATACATTGACATGAATCTGCCACGGGTGTACATGAGTTCCCAAACATGAACCCCCCTCCCACCCCCACCCCATATTTTAAAACTGGATATCACTTTCCAACACCAACGTAGTTCAAAGAAACAGAGTCAGTGCCTTGACAATTGTTGCAGGCTGTATCTGTGTGGACACGCATGTGAGCTAAGTCACTTTGGTCGTATCTGACTCTTTGCAACCCCATGGATTTGTAGCCCGCCAGGCTCCCCCGTCCACAAGATTCTCCAGGCAAGAATACCGGAGTCGGTTGCCATGCCGTTCTCTGGGAGATCTTCCCGACGCAGGGATTGAACCTGCGTCTCTTACATCTCCTGCATTGGCAGGTGGGTTTTTCATCACTAGCACCACCTGGGAAGGCCCATCTATGTGGACAGATACACAAATATCAGCTAAATGCATGCACTTTAGGAATTCATTAGCCAGAAGGAAATTACTAGTTTTCTGAAGGAACTTTGTATGACTGCTGTAACACCTAATGCTGCGCTCAGAGGAAACTCACCACTATCGTGACTAGGCAGCAGCACTAGACTACCAATGATTTGTGATTAAATGAGGTAGTGCCTGCTTCCCTCTACTCCTATCACCAAAGCATGTCCAGTGATTTGGGGTCCAGAGTCAGCACTGCCTGGGTGGGGCTCTTAGAGCTGAGGCTTAAGTGCCTATGCTCACAGGACTATCTCTCCCACACTCACCCGCCAACTGGTCCTCATCCCTCGGCTCCCTGTTCATCCATTCTTGGACAAAGTCCATCCTGCCCCAGTTTAGTTTTTGCTACATGATGCCTTGGGGGACCTGGTGATGCTTGGCAGGTCCAGCAGACACCTCACCTCCCAGGAGACTGGGGATAAAGTCTGCACAGACAGCTCTCTTCCAAGACATCTGAAAAATCCACCGTCTTACAACACATCCTCGGAAACACTTTCTCCAGTCATTGTGTGTGACCACTGGGGATTGTCAGTCCTTCCCCATCTTGAAATGAGCCCAGCGTTTTTATTTTAAACTTTCAGCCTACCCATAATTTCCTGTATCCACTCTTCCCTGCACAGGGAGGAGTAAATACATATAAAAAGGACAGACTTTACCAACAGACACAGGGAATCTCTGCTCGTTATCTGTCAATAGTCCCCTGCCCTTTAAAATGATCCTGTTAATTTGTCATAGCCCAAAAGAAAACTAATATATATTTGATCTATTCCATCCTGTTGTATTCAGAAACTCTCAGAACACTTTTTAAATAAGAATATTATAAAGAAAAATGTGTGCAGTGCAGGCACGTATCAGTGGGTTTCAACATGAGAACTGGGGAAGAGGATCTGAGATCCTTCCCTGGCCACATTAGGTACTTCTTTATTTTTTATTTATTTGGCTGCACCAGGTCTTAGCTGTGGCATGCAGGAACTATAGCTGAATCATTAGAAGTCTTAGTTGCAGCTTGTGGGACCTAGTTCCCTGACCAGGGATTGAACCTGGGTCCCCTGCAGTGGGAGTTCAAGTCTCAGCCACTGGACTACCAGGGAAGTTCCCACATTAGGTATTTCTTAAAGACCGTAGGTTCACAGAGATATTTCTACTCTTACTTTACCATTACGAAATCCATTTCATTCTAACTTCAAAAAGTTTCTGTCTACATATCATTCCTATTTGGATGTTTAAACTCCTCATTGAAACTATAATTATCCCCAACCCCATCATTGTATGTGTCTTTTCAACCCTAATGATTTCTACTAGATTGACTCACATGTAAAAACAACAAATAAGTACACTAAAGTAGTTGAAAAATACTTAAAAATTAGAAAGCTCAATATTGAAAGATGAAAAAGTATTAAAACTCACGTTAGCTTAAATGTTTATCACACAGAATGTATTGTAATTTTACTTTCCTGACTTTAATGGAAGCAAATTAATCACTGCTTTCAAAAATCTACTTCTTGACTTATTTCATTTTCACTGCAAGACTTTCAATGCTTCAAAATCTCTTCCAATGAAGTGGCAATCCTTTAAAGGTCTTTAAAAGATATTTAAAAGATAACAAAGACATTTGGAATCTAACACTGACATTATAAAATTCTTTATTTTTATTTCTATTTTAATTTTTTTTAGTTTTTATTTTTACTTTATTTTACTTTACAATACTGTATTGGTTTTGCCATACATTGACATGAATCTGCCACAGGTGTACATGCGTTCCCAAACATGAACCCCCCTCCCACCTCCCTCCCCACAACATCCCTCTGGGTCATCCCCGTGCACCAGCCCCAAGCATGCTGTATCCTGCATCGGACAGAGACTGGCAATTCGATTCTTACATGATAGTATACATGTTTCAATGCCATTCTCCCAAATCATCCCACCCTCTCCCTCTCCCTCCAAGTCCAAAAGTCCGCTATACACATCTGAATTAAAAAAAAAAAAACTCCCTGTGTGCATGTGCATCATGCCTCAAACCAATGAATAAGCAATGGCAGTATGACCCCAGAGGAGCGATAAGGGCGTGGAGAGACGCCACGAGGGTGGTGCACAAGCTGTGCTGGAAGTGCCAGTGGAGCAAAGGCACAGGACCTTCTGGCACTGAAACACCTAAGAACAGGGGAGCAGCAGTCCACTGGAGGAGACTGACACTAGCAACAACTTTCTCAGACTGAATCAAGGGCCTAAACGTGAAACATACGACTGCACACTCTCTAGGAGAAAACACAGATCTTTTGTGATCTTGGGTTAGGCAAAGATTCATCAGACAAGACACCAAAAGCAAAATTCATAACAGTAAGACTGATACCCTGGACTTCATCAAAATTAATAACATCTACTCCCTGAAGTAAACTATTATGACTGAAAAGACAGACCAGAGATGGGAAGAAAATATTTCCAAATCATATGTTTGATTAAAACACTTATAACCAAAATATGTGAAGAGCTCTTAGAATTCAGGATTAGGATGAAAAAACACCCTCAATTGGGCAACAGATTCACACATACACTTCACCAAGACATACAGGTGGCAAATAGCACACGAAAAGACGCTAAAGATCATGTAGTCATTAGAGAAATGCAAATTACAACCACAGTGAGATACCACTACCACTAAAATTAAAACTCAGATCATACGAAGTGCTGATGAGAATGTGGTGTAACCGGAACTCTCACACTGCTAGCAGGAATGTAAAATGGTACAAACACTTTGTTAAACATATGTCTTTATATGATGCAGCCACTTCATTCTCAAAGATTGGAAAACACGTGTCCACACAAAGACGTGCATGCAAATGTTTACCGCAGCTTTACTTATAGCCAAATACTATTAATAGAAACAACCCAAAGGCTCATCATCAAATGATAAACTATGGTATCTCCATGCAATGGAATACAGTACATCTCAGAAGTTAAAAGGAATGAACTATTAATATCTGCACCAACACAGATGAATCTCAAAATAATTATACTGAGTGAAGGAAGCCAAACAGAACGGGAATATACTGCATGATTCTATTTCTATAAGACTCTAAAAAATCAAGCTATAGGGCCAAAAAGCAGATTGGTGTTTGCAGATCGGGGGACTAAGGGGTGAGCTGGAGAAGGGTGGGAGGGGTCAGGAGGAAATTCCTGGGAGTGATGGCTATGTTCATCATTGTGATGGTATCCATGGCTGCACAGGTGTAGACCTGTGATTAAATTTATCAAATAATATATATTAAGCATGTACAATTTGTTGTATGTCAAATAGTCCAAAAAAAGTTTTTCTTTAATAAAGTAAAAAAAAACCCAGCAGGTAGCCTGGAAATGGTTGAATGACAGATCAGCGGGGTGGAGGTTGTGGTTAGACAGAGACGTGTGTCATGACAAGGGTCGGAAGAGAATCAGGAAGCCACAGAGGATGAGGGGGTGAAGGGGCTGATGGGTAACTTACCAGGAAGGAAAAGGACTGGGAGAGAGTGAAGCCATTTAAAAAGAAAGCAAGAGGGCAAAAGATCAGAGGACACACCAGCAACAAGGAGGGACAATGTAGCATCGTCAAGAGACAGAGGCTTCCGTAGAGGGGGTGATGGATGAGGTCTAGACTTGGACTTGCAGGAAAAAAAAAAAAAAGGCCATAATCTCATCCCCATCCTCTGAGGGAGACAGAGAATAGTCAGAGAAAAGCGGGGTTTCAGCAGTCTAGGAGACCGCAGGGCTGTTCCTTAACCCAAGAAGAGGGCTTCCAGAGAGCAGAGGGGTGATGGGTGAAAGACTCTGGGAGGGCACCACGTGAGCTGACATGGCATCAGGCCCAGCTAGCCCTTGGCGGGCAGGCCACACACAGGTCCCCAGAGTTGGCTCAGCCTGGCCACGATGCACCCTAAGAGGGTCCTGGGTGAAGTATACAGGGAGCCCCTGATCGCTCGGGAAGAATGGGCTCTGGGGTGGCCTGACTGGGGTTGGGGGAACCAGGAAGGCTTGTCAGACTCAGACTCCTGAGGAGTGAGCCATAGAAACTATGAGAGATGAGCCTCAGAGGGTGTGTTCCCAATCCCAGGCAAATGTGAGGCCACTGGGTAGCCCGGGGGCATGACCAACACAGGGATACTCTTAAAAAGTCATCAGCCGATTTGCAGTTTAGTTATGTACCTGGTTTTTATACTATCTACAAGAAAAATTTAGTTGAACAAACTAGATTCAGTGACTCATATATAAAATCCCTGCATGAATTTTGGCCATGTGTGAACACTCACTGATTGAGCCTACACCTTTAAAGCCCAAAGTGTATTTTTTAAAATATTTATTTATTTTTGGCTGTGCCAGGTCTTCATTATGGTGAGCAAGAGGTATAGAGAGGTGTAAAAAATATGCTACATATATATATATGTAGAATTACAAATTCACAATCACTTATTGGCAATTTTACTAGACGAAATATACATTAATTAAAATTTTTTGTAATTGTTCTTACCTATACTCTGGTAATGCCATCGAAAGAAAATTCGTTCAGGTAGAAACTGCAATATTTTCTATTAAAAAAAAACACAAAAATTAATAAGATGCAAAGAGAAAATAAACAACAAATGAATGAAGTTATACATTCTCATGACAGCCCATAGTACATGCTATAGATCTATATATCTCTATATAGAGGGTTTCCCTGATAGCTCAAGTGGTAAAGAATCCATCTGTGATGCAGGAGATGCAAGGGACGTCGGTTGGATCTCTGGGTCGGAAAGATCCCCTGGAGAAGGAAATGGCAACCTGCTCCAATATTCTTGCCTGGGAAATCCCTTGGACAGAGGAGCCTGGTGGGCCACAGTCCATGGGGTTGCAAAGAGTCAGACATGAGTGAGCAGGCAAGCATGCAACATCTCTATACAGATGCACTTCAGAAAAGAAAAAAAAAGTTTGTAATAGCATAAATTTCACTTTATCTTGGACCCCTATGAAACAGTCTCTTTCACTTGCCCCAAGCAAGCTTCCTTCCCTGAATGTTTTAAAGAGATTACTACCCCAACTTTAATTCTCCCTAAAAGAAAGAAAAGGGAAGAAAATAACTGAAGGGATCTCTGTAATTATATCACAGCCATTGCTTAAATAGAACAAAAATAACCTGTCAAATGCCAGATTCTCTAGGTTTTCTCTTTTTCATCTTCCACTTCCCATTTCCATTAAAATCATCACCTGTCTCCAGACAAGAAACAGAGTTGGGAAGAAAGATGAACAGAGAGGATGAGACCTTACTCCATGGAATAAGGAAATGAAACTGGTGGCAAGGATTTCTTGAAATTAAGAGCTAAAAATTAGTTTTAGGATAGCAGTTATGACCCTCTCTCCTCCCACCATCCCTGGTAGATATAACAAAGAACCTTTACTTCTTCTGATTCTGATTTAATTTTTATTAAATGAAAGATTCTTTAAATTCTATAGTACCTCACAATTTTCAAAAGTTTCACACACAGGATTTCATATAATCCCATAATAACTCTTCCCCCCCACCAGCAACCTCAACTCCCATATTGCAACCTCCCCTCTTCCCTTTCCCCACTGGTAACCACTAATTTGTTCAATATATCTATGAGTCTGCTTCTTTTTTCATTCACTAGCTTATTCTATTTTTTAGATTTCACATATAAGTGATGTCACACAGTATGTGCCTTGTCTGACTTATTTCACTTAGCATAATGTTCCCCAAGTTCATCCATGTTGCTGCAAATAGCAATATTTCATTCTTTTTATGGCTGAGTAGTATTCCACTGTGTTTGATAGGAGGGTGTGTGTGTATATATATACATATATACACCTTCTTTACCTACCATCTGTCAGTGGACATTTAGGTTGCTTCCATACATTGGCAACTATAAACAGTGCTGTTACCTTTTGTGATTCTTTAACTCATACTTTCTCTTTTACTGAAAAATTTACTGCAGTGTGCGTGGATGTGTGCCCAGTCATGTCTGACTTTTTGCGACCCCATGGACCATAGCCTGCCAGGTTCCTCTGTCCATGGAATTCTCCAGGCAAGAACACTGGAGTGGGCTGCCACTTCCTACTCCATCTACAGAGGCTAGGTTCAGTATGTTTGATAACAAATGAATAATGATCCTTGTAGGCTGAGTTCTCTGGGGAACTGACCCTGTGTGCAATTAAGAGTGCCAATGGTTTACTGGGGCCTGGAAAATCCCATGGATGGAGGAGCCTGGTAGGCTGCAGTCCATGGGGTCGCGAAGAGTCGGACATGACTGGGCGACTTCCCTTTCACTTTTCACTTTCATGCATTGGAGAAGGAAATGGCAACCCACTCCAGTGTTCTTGCCTGGAGAATCCCAGGGATGAGGGAGCCTGGTGGGCTGCCGTCTATGGGGTCACACAGAGTTGGACACGACTGAAGTGACTTAGCAGCAGCAGCAGCCTCTGTGAAGGAGAAACGAGGAAACAGAGGAGCCCCAGACCCCCACTCAGAGTGTACGGCCCCACAGGAGTCCGCGAGCAGATAGTCTGTTGGAGGAGCCCCTGTGCCTGAGGACGGCCAGGCCCCCACACTGCAGCCTCAGTGGGTCACTGGCTGGGGACGTGATGGGAAGAGTGTGGTGGTGGCCGGAAGCTGAGGACGGCAGCCTTGCAGTGAGGCTGGAGGGGACGTGAGCTGTGCGTCTGTCTGCTACAGCCATCTTCTAGTGACTACTCAGAACATTCTCATCGTATCGAGAGGCTGACGTCCTAACAGAAATGACCCTACTACTTCTGCTGGCTTTGTTTCTCATCAGCTGCCTGAGGCCTCACAAGGAGGGGAGCCCAGCATCATCTCCTCCTTCCATCTAGTTCTCTCTCCCCAGCTGAGGGAACAGCAGCAACTGGGTGTCCTCTTGGGTCAGGCTTTCTCCTCCAAGGGGATTTGGCATCCCACCTACATTCCTGACCAGGGATCAAACCCGTGCTCCTTTCACTGGAAATGCAGAGTCTTAGCCACTGGGCCACCAGGGAAGTCCCTCCAGGATTCTCTTCTGGTCCCATCTTGCCACTTAATCTAAAAATTTCGTACAGCAGATGCAGAGAAAATTAGTCTCAAGAGTCAGGGTAGAGCTTATCTCAGACAAGACGAATGCCTGGCATGCCCACGGGCTCCTCAGATCTTCTCTGTCGTCGGGAAACCATCTGGTACTGAATTGTGCTTTTCAACCTTTCAAAATACAGATAGATGGCTCTTCTTGATTTAGGTTTCCTTTCTTAGTAGGCAATAAAGAAAAAAATGTCTTCTTTTTGTTGCTGCTGTTAACTTTATTTTTTCCCCTTTATGTTTTTAAATTTTAATTGGAGGATAATTGCTTTCAATATTGTGTTGGCTTCTGCCATACATCAAAATATAAAGAAAGGCAGAGACTATAGCAAAACGGTAGGCGAGGAGTGCTAGGATGCTGTTGGTGGGCCACAAGTAGCCTCCAACTTGTTCCGAGGTCAGGCCTGACAACATCACCACTTCCAGATAAAAGTTTTCAGATTTCAGATGGACTTTAAAGATACTCAAAAATCAACTCAGTAACATTTGAATAAGAAATACCATGCCAAATATCTGAGCTACTAAGAATATTCCCAAACAGACATAATATTACACAACTCAAAGCTGAAATCACCCACAGAGAGGCTTTTTGCACTCAAATATATAGCAAGAGTCATTGTTTATGCATTGAAGCCTACAAGGTCAATAAAAACAAAGCTCCACACAACTATCTGTGCCTAAATGCTAAGCCTGTCCCTCAGAAAGCCCCAGATGAAGCCTACCTCTGTGGAGGCCAATACAACACGGCATTGCTGCTGCAGCCTATATTCTAAGCTACACAACTGTGGATGCCACAGAAGCTATTGACATCTTGTTTTCAGTTTCACTGGAGAGTAAAATTTTTAAAAATGCAGGAAAGCCACACAGTGTGAATAAATATTACTTTTCTGAAAGGCACATGGCTGTAGTTAATGCTTGGTGCTCAGCTGCATCTGTATGGTAATCCAACACAGCACACTCGAAATAGAAATTAGGTCTTACTACTGATCGGCACCTCGGGGAATCCGTCATTCTTTTAAGTGATTATCCATAGCCCTTTTTTCTTCAGAACCTACTGCATGACTAGGAATAATGCGAAATGGAAGCTGCAGTTTATACAAGATGCTATCGTGTACTTTAAAACTGCTGATCTTCATTTAATTTGTATGGGAAACTTCTTTTTTTTTTCTTTCAAATCATTCCTAGATGATTGCAATGTATCCCAGTAGATTCACACCTGATTTTGATTCCACTTAGAAAAGGAGGTCAGTGAAGAAGGAGGAAATATCACATACTCACTGATGCGATAACGTGACCAGTTAACTGGTTAACAATGACCAGTTAAACCTGCTCTGTGCACACAAACAGAACATGGGAGCAACTCTCCCTGAAACCAGCCACGAGGCCCAGGGTGCAAGGTGAAGAAAACACTGACCAGAAATCACCAAGTTCATTGTGGAGGAACAGAAGTCTTATTTAGTCACTTGGCCTTTTGAGTTCAGAAAACTTAGGATGAGACAGGGCAGGTGGCTTTATAGGACATATCCTGTGAATGCCACATGTGCTTTGGTCTCAACAGGACCCCGTGGGCAGGAGCCAGATGGCCTGGACAGTCCCAGGGTGACCTATGGAGACAGTGCCGTGTTCTTCAACCACCCAGGGCCTGGTCGCTCATCTCTCACTAAAAATGACTATCCAGTGCAGACAAAACAGTCTCATCGAATTTTGGGTGTCAACATTTGGGACTTCGAAATGGAGCTAAGAGAAATGGAGCTAAAATTAGGAACAGAATCTTAAAAATAAGGTACCTACATTTTGAGTTTAAAAAGTCATGCTTTTCTTCTTATCCATGTACCCTTCTAGCTAGTCACTCGCCCTGCTGTTGACTTAGCCAGGAAAGCACAGCTCTGTCTTCTTACAGCCTTTTCAGTCTTTAAGACCCACCTCAAACATCACCTCTTGAGAAGGGCTCACCTCAACCACCCCTCCACCCCATCCCTCCCCAACACAACAGGCACCAGCCGCTCCTCCAGCAGCTGCTGCGTTCCTAGAGAGAAGACCTCCTATGAGCCATCTTAGGGACCCCTATGAGCGACTTAGCACGCACATAAAACAGATACAAAGAAATGCCCAAGTTTAAGTAGGTGCTCATACTCAGACATCGCAGAAACTCAGAACTCTGACAGCAGGTGTTTGACAAAGAGGATAGAACTGGCTTTCCCAACATTATGCGTGCGCATGCATGCTAAGTCACTTCAGTCGTGTCCCACTCTGTTACGACCCCATGGACTGTAGCCCGCCAGGTTCCTCTGTCCATGGGATTCTCCAGGCAAGAATACTGGAGGGGTTGCTGTGCCCTCCTCCAGGGGATCTTCCTGACCCAGGAATAGAACCCATTCCTCTTACATCTCCTGCACTGGCAGTCGGGTTCTTCACCACTAGGGCTGCCTGGGAGGCCCCTGCCCAGTTTCACAGTAAATCTTAATGCTTGATTACATTATCACTCAAAAGGCAATACTTTCTTTGGCTAATGAGAAAAAGAAAAAAATATTGCCAAACACTTAAAATACAAGGCAAAAACACCTAAAGGAAATAGGGAATGCATTAAAAAAAGAGGAGGGGATCTGATTTCTCCCTCCTGTATTTTAGAAATTACTCAATATAAAAATATGGGAAAATCTCTTTAAGCAATGAAAACTCAGAAAGGGTAAAGGACCCCATCTACAAGCAAAACACTCAAAGGAATTACTGCTTAATGCACAGATGAACGTGTGAAGAGGCGTAGGGGTTGCGGCCCCCTCCTGAGGAAGCAGGATATCCATAGAATATGCAGCAAAGGAGGGGCCATCCTCAAAAGAAATGGATTCTTCCTTCTGAAATAGATTTGCTGAAAGAATAGGGTACTTTTTAAAGCAATTTTCACTCACAGTCTTAAGAGGCCCACGAGGACACTGAGTCTTTTTTAAGATCTACATAAATAAAAACAGTAGATGCCCAAGTGATGTTTGAAATCAGAAAATACTGCATGGAGATGAAAACCCAGAAAGCATGAACCTGGAGTCACCACAGAGCTTCCCACATGACCTCGTGCATCCCGAGATCTCCCCAGCACTAAGCAAGCTGAACAGAGAGATAAGGGTCCAGATGTAGCACATTCAAAGCTGCAAATTCAACATGTAATTAAAAGTCCTACAGAAAATCTGAGAAAAACAAATGGATTATCCACAAAGGAACAAAACTCAGGTTGACCTTGGTCTTTCTGCAACATTAAGCTCCAGAAGGCAGCATGGTCAGCTGCTCACAGCAGGACACAGGCATACAGGAGGACAGATGTCCCACAGCAAGCCGGGTCTTGCACGCGAATCTGGCATGCAACGCAGATGACTAGAGTAGGTGGCACCAGTGGTAAAGAACCCGCCATCAATGCAGAAGACGTAAGGGATGCGGGTTTGATCCCTGGATCAGGAAGATCCCCTGGAAGAGGGCTCGGCAACCCACTCCCATATTCTGGCCTAGAGAATCCCATGGACAGAGGAGCTTGGCAGGCTACAGTCTATGGGGTTGCAAAGAGTCAAACATGACTGAATTGACTTAGCAGTCACTCTCACACACACACACACACACACACACACACACACACACAGTACAATACAGCTCTTTTGCAAAGCAAACAAAATTCAGAGTATTGAGAAAAAAAGATTATTTGAAAAGCGTAGAGCCAGCTATATTTGTCTGAAGTTTTTGTTGCTGTTTTTAAAAAAAGGTATTCTAGAGCTGGGAGTTTTTCAGCCACATACCTCACCTCCTCAACAAACTAAATGATTCATATTCCAGCAAATACAGAGATTAGTTTTAAATAATCCAAAAACAAGGGTGTAGGTGCATAAACACCATCAACAACAATCTGTATTTTATAGAACTGGAATTAATACGGGCATAAAAATAGAGCAAATCCTCAAAACCATTTACATAAGAGAAATAAACGCTAAAAATATTACAATAAAATAATCTGGACATAAAATACTTAAAATGGCTAAAAAGCAAGATGGGCAAAAGATATATGGGGGTAAAGTAAAAGTAACACCAATCACTGCTTTATTCTCAGTCAGTTGTCAGTCATGTCAGTTGCCCAGTTGTGTCCGACTCTGCGACCCCATGGACTGTAATCCACCAGGCTCCTCTCCATGGGATTATTCAGGTAAGAATACTGGAGTGGGTTGCCAGGCCCTCCTCCAGGGGACCTTCCTGATCCAGGGACCAAACCTGGGCCTCCTGCACCTCAGACAGATTCCTTACCGTCTGAGCCACCAGGGATAATAAAAAGAGAAAAGGTTCAAATAGCAATTTTTAAAGACAATGATAGAAATGATAGAAAATCCAAAGGATATCTCCCAAATCCCAAAGCATAAAGTAAGAGTCAGTAGCCCTCCCCCAAAAAACAAAAGTAGATGAAAAAACTTAATGCTAATTATCACACACAAAAATAATAAATATAAATAAGTTAAATTCCTCTACCAAAGACCAAGTCACTCAGTACTGGTTTCCAAACACACAAAGACGAACAGCAAGAAATACAGAAAGTGGCATAGTAGCACATAATTCGACCCACAAGATGTGGTTTTGCTCTGAGTAACCCACTGGCTGGAACACCCCCAAGAGGAGTCTTCTTTACACCCGAGGTTCTGATGCAGGAAACCTCAGTCACAACCAAACCTGCCACCCCTTCTTCAATTCAAGCTTCTATTTCCTGGCTAGAAACTGCATTTTTCAGATCTCTTCAAGTTTGATACCAACACAACCAGCTGTTTTTTCTGTGCCATTTTTCACAGAACAAGAAGAAAAAAATTTTTTTACATCCAGAGAGTTTCCAGGTAGAGAAATAACCACTCCTCCAGGAGTTGCTAGCACGGGGTTCCTGTACCCCCAGAACCTACAAGGATTTAAACGCATTTAAACACCCACTTCTGCACAGTTAGAAGGCATTGCAGACCCGCAGTCAGCTCATGGCGAGCTCCTCTGCCAAGTTCACCCAGGGAACACCAGGTCTGCAGGAGCAGCTGATGCCAGCAGGCTTTTCAACCTGTCCCGCATGGCGAGCATCTCACACGCCGGGTGTCACTGTGGCAGCCACCACCCTGCATCCAAGCAAAACACGCCACAGAAAACCGATCATCGTAGGACAGCAAACACACGTACAACCGTCTCCTAAACTGACACATGAAGAAACCAACTTGTCCAAACTGTGCTCACCTATGAATTCCAATCAATTTAACGGGAGAGAAAAGGGTCTTTACGTATCTCCTGCTGTTCAAACAGTAAACACAACGTGCTCGAGTTTTAGTGTGAGGTTTCCTTATATGTGGTCCTGACGCAGACTCTACCCTCTGCCCTTGCGGGGCTCTTAGGAGCATCTGTGGGTGCTGCCTCCGGTGGACCCACTCCTGGAGGTATCAGCCACCCAGGGCCACGGTGCAGCCACAGGAGAGAGGCCGAGGCACCCCAGCTGTGGCAGAGGGCCACTGGAGTGTAATTTCACACGGCCGCAGGCTTCTCTATCAGCTTCAGTATCCCCTTCCTCCCAGGTAAACTGAGTAATTTAGTATATCCTGTTGGGTCAGTCCCAAGTTTCTCACCTAAAAGTCACAAGGCATAAGGAAAACTGTAGTCTTGGTATTAAATTTAGAAGTTAAAATGTCCAGTGAAAATGGCTCCTTTCAACTCAGGCACTGTCATCTAATTCAAATTATTATTAGTAACATGTAAAAAGATTGCTGAATTATAACCACAATTAGAATTCTAGAAGCCATTAGATGTTTATATCCTGCTTCCATCTTCCCATCTGCAGAGATCATAAAGGTTTCATGATCAGAAGCAGATAACGTGCTTCAGAGACAGAAGACCCGGCCCTGGGTCGCGTTATCTCCCCAACATCTTGTGCAGGGCCCGGTGCTACGGCATGATCACTGAGCTGACTCACCACCCCAGCCGACACCTGAGACCAGGGAGAAAGGGCACAGCTGGACCCCAGCCTCCCCTGTAACCGCGGCTTGAGGAAGTCTCAGTGGTGCTGGGGAGCAGATCACACATGGTTGTGACACGCATGTCCCCACCTGCAGTTGCTCCCAAACAAGGGCCCAACGTTAATAAAAACGGCAAGCATGACTAATGCTATGAAGAAAACCAGGTCAATTCTATGTCTCTATGATTATTTTAAATATACATAATACCCTTATGGTTGCTGAGGGGAAGGGATGGTTGGAGAGTTTGGGAAGGTCATGCACACACTGCTATATTCAGGATGGATGACCACCAAGGACCTATTGTATAGCACATAGAACTCAACTCAATGTTATATGCCAGCCTGGCTGGGAGTGGGTTTAGAGGAGAGTGGACACATGTATGTGTATGGCTGAGTCCCTTTGCTATTCACCTGAAACTACCACAACATTGTCAATCAGCTATACCCCAATACAAGATAAAAAGTTTAAAGTCTGAAATAAATAAATAAGTGAATATACATAACATTGTAACTGGTGTTACAATAAAGACCAGTGTCATAACAATGACCAAGTACCCTGGTCATAATAATCTGGGGCATTGACTCCACTGGCCGACTTGAACTCAGGACGGGTTGAAGGGTGGAGAGGAATTTCTGTTGGCTCTGTTCTCTGGGGATCCTGACTTTTCTCAACAGCAATCAGTCATTTAGAATTACGGCAGTGACCCAGGAGCTGCACTCAAAGTTGGAACCAGTCTTTTAAGAAAAAAAACAAAACAAAACAAAAATCCATAGAAGCATCCAAATATTTGAAATCCTCAATAAGAACTTAGATTTCAAGGAATTAAGAAGAATCTGCTTTTTGTATTCATTTTATTTCTTCTTGTCCGTTCTCCACCCAATAGCAGGAAACTGGTCCTTACAGGAAAAAGAAATAAAAAGCACTAACAGTGTGAGAGACCCTCGGTGTGGGGTAGGGAGCCGCCCAGGAAGACTGCTGTATGGTGGAGAGTCTGGAATAAATAATGACAAATAAAGCAGAGGAGACCAGGGGCTGTGGAAACTCGTTAACTGTGGCATTGCTCTGTGTTTTCTGCTCAGAAGAGACAAAGGCCAGTGACTTAATCCTACCGATCATCTGCCCTGAATGCACAGACCTGGCCGTGATTCAGAGCAAGGACTTCCCCTGAACCTCTGCAGGAGCTTCGAACTGGTCTTCATTTTCAAAGAGTTATAAAGGATACACAGATCCACCAAAAGAAGGATGGTGGGGGAGGGGAGAGAGGTGGGGAGGGGGCAAACAATGGTTTATAATCCTATTATAGTGATTCTAGTTTCACTTCAGGCAAGTCTTCTTCATTATTAGTATCTGAGGTAGAACGGGACTATTAAGTGTGAAAAGATATAAATAAATGCATGTGCATGCTAAATAGTCAATACTGAAACGGCACACAGGGAAAGCAACTGGACAGAGTGAAAATCAGCCCATCATCTCCTCTTTTCCCACATGGCCTGGGGCTCTGCGTTGGTCCAGCTGACTTAGTATCATCTGGAAGGCTACTGAAAGTCCTTTCCCCCTATTCTGAGGAAAAGAATTTGAGGCTAAACTCACTATTGATATAAGCTCCCATGGAACACTGAAAAACAAGAGAGCCCAGACTGAATTCCATTAAAGTAAAGAGAGAAAGCCCACTAGAGTCCTGGACTCACAGCTGGTCATTACGACTCCCAGACACCAGTGTGCCCAGCAAGGCTGCCCAGGAAGGGTCCCCTTCGAGCCAGCATCACTCCCACAGATGCCAAGGGGGAGGCCGATGTCCACATCAAAGTCATCCTCATTAGCGAAAACAAAACCTACGGGCCCCAGTAATACCCTGCGCTTCTGTCGGCCCCTGAAGAAGCCTCAGGTCACCTGTGCTCTCCGGGCGGCTCACCGCTGGCTCTGAGGTCCAGGCTTCTCCCACCAGAATCCCCCACCAACAGAGGGGTGGGGAGGAGAGCGGGCAGCACCCTGGGAGGAAGGACAATGAAGCTGTTTTCTTTATCGGGGGGATGGACAGTAGGGGAGAGATGAAGTCTGACCTCGTTTGATAGCCCCTGATTTAGAATGCTCATTTCATCTAATCTTAACATGAGCACAAAAAGAGGAGAATGAAATTGTTTTCTGACTTTTCAACTCTGCATCTGCAGAAGGCCACTTTCCCAACCAAAAGGCAGAGGTGTGTTCCCTTCGGCCAAAGCCTCCTTCCAGCAAAACCCTAAACCTGTGGTGAAGTCCCCTCCCCAGGAGCACAGGGAAGGGTCACAGGCTGAGGACTTGAGCAGGTGCCTGAGGAAGAAGAAACGAGTCTCCCAGACGAGGCGCCCAGGCTCTGCGGGAACACGCCATAGCCTCACGGTCCGGCTGGCAGCCACTAGCAGCGTGTGGCCACCTAACTTTAAAACTTACATCAAATAAAACTACATACAATTAAAATTTACGTTGCTTAGTCATGCTAGCCACGTTCCAAGCACAAAGTGGCCCAGTGGTCGCCTAATTGCATATGGAACAGTCCCATCATCCCAGAAAGTTCTGGTGAACAGGGCTGCTCCAGAGAAGAAAGCAATGGGGACATTTAGAGACTCAAAGGCTAACTAGAGGTAAACGGATTGAATATTAAAACTAAATAGCAGCATGAAGCTAAATTTAAGGCTAAAAAAACACTTCTCTGCAAACTTCTTATTTTGAAGACGTCTTATTTGGAGACTTCGGTCAGAGCTACCTTTGTGCGACCCTCGGCTTGTAGAACTGAGGTGCCCCCAGAACTCAGCTGGTCCCACCCCTGCCACAGAGGCGCAGGCTCCAAGACAAAGGAAGGCTCAGGGCCTCGGTCAAGACCACGCGGCTCGCTGTACCAAAGCCGGATCCAAACCTCGCCGGCCCTTCTGCTAGCTTTCTCCTATCTCTTTTGTCCAGGGAGTTTCAAGTTAGGAAAGAAAATACTTTTTTTAGCAGAAAAATACCACATGACTCCATGGGAGATAAATGGAGAATTTAAGAGGCTTTAATGCAACAACAAATATTAACAAGTGCGAGGCGCTGTGGGGGGCCCAAAGGATGCTATCTCAGAGCAGCAGGGCCGGCCCAGGAACTTCCTGTCTGGTTAGGAAGCTAAGAGAGGGCCACCTTCAGGGAAAACCAGGAACAACCAGCTGGGACAAGCGGGAGTGCACTCTAGGAGCTCACAGAGGACAGTGGGTACCTTCAGCTGCAGATGCCAGGAGAAACGGGCGGGTCTGAACAGAGCCTGAAAAAAATGGGCCAGATGAAGAGGAGCGTAACGGACAGGCCCTGAAAAGAGAACTCTGTAAACCAAGAGGCAGGAGGAGGGAAGCTGTGCAGAAAGAGGCCTGGGTGGGACGGGGTGGGTGGATGGGGAGGAATGGGGCTGGTGGGGGGGGAGGGGCGGTAGCAGGTGACAAGCCCAGGGCAGGTGACAGCACTTTCACAGAGTGGCCCCTACAGCCAAGCCAGACGGAAGCCTGCACAGGAGACCCAGGGATCCCGAGTGTGAGACCAGCTCTGACCACACTTCACAGGAGGTAAAGACCCCATTCAGTCTCTGGGGAGGACAAATACAGGGTTTATTTAGTCTCCTGGGGTAACCCGGATAAATTCAAAACTAACGGATCCAGGAATCAAATGTCCTGTAGATCTGTGATTGCTAACTGATATTGGAAAAACAGGTGAATAAGTAGCATCTGAGGCCAAAATACATGTAAGTTTGATATGAAACCTCTTCTGCAGATGCATATTTTAACTGGGGAGTGGGAGGCTGGGGAAACACCTTACTGTCAAACGATCCAAACACCCCGTCTCTCTGCTAAAGGAAGGATAATGTATAGCGTGGCAGATAGCTAGAAACGCATCTCTTTAACAACTGTGGCTTCTTGTTTTCTCGATTCCTGATGCTCTGACGCCTGGGGCCCTGCTGGGCTGGCAGAGACCACCCTCCCCAGGGTTAGCGGATTCCTGGATAGTACCTGCCAGCATGCCTTCAATATGCAAACCAGCCAAGCCCAAATCTACACGTGGCCACCTCCGTTTCTGGGTTCTCACTGCCTGGGACACAATCTCCTGCCCAAATCACCTGGGGACCAGGTCCTGGACAGCCAGGGACCACCCCCATAGCCCACAGCCCGCTGAGAGGATTCAAATTATCTGACCCTAAACCTGCTCTGCCTGCTCATGACTTGCCTGGCCCTTTCCTTCCCACAGCAGCCACCTCCATTCCTCTCTCCCCTGCTCTTGTCACCTTGGAGCTTCTCTCCAGGGCCCACCTGACGTCCCACACCTCCTGCTTCCGGCACTGCATATACTGTAACAACCTCTGCCTTCATGCCAATCATCTTCAGGTCTGTGAGTCTTCCCACACCCAATTAAAACAAACTCCAGGAAGGGTTAAAAACCTCTCAACTGCTGAATCCAGAAGGATCTCAAAGTCAAGTCAGTTATTTGACCTTGAAATCCATTCACCAGGTGCCTGACATTCCCGCATCAACCCTCTTTTGACCTATGTAGGTAGCCACCTCAGGGGCCACCGTCACTTCTGAGAAGGGCCGTTCAGAATTTTCTGACTCAGAAGGTGGTTACCGGCACCCTGACGTACCCGTTCTCACCAGGGACTCTTCAGCTTACCACGAAATGTAACACGTACTCCATAAGGGCAGGGGGTTCTGTCCATCTCACTGCTGTACCTCCAGCACCTAGAAGGGCGCCTGACACATAGTAGGTATGCGATAAACACATCTAATGAATGAATGGCATGCACAATAATAGGCGTACGCTGGTATCACGGCCCTTGGAGCACAGCTCGATCATTGAGACTCCTAAGTGGTGCACAGCCCAGTGCTGAGTTCAAGAATGGGTTCCAGAGCGAGACCAGAGGTTCAGCCTCTAGCTACCATTGGACAGATATGCAACCTTGGGCAAGTCACCTGACACAACAAAGCCCCCATCCTTCCATCCATAAAAAACTGAAAAGACAGTATCTACCTCCAATTTCCTGAAAGGATTAAACAGGATGGCCCAAGTGAAGCATTTACCTTCTGGTCAAGACAGCAATGGAGACTCACGGCATGGGGCCCCACACCATCAGCTCCACATGCTCATTTGAAACACACAGCAATGATAGATGATTTTTTTTTTTTTTTGGCCGCACTGGGTCTTTGCTGCTGCATGTGGGCTCCTCTCTGGTTGCAGTGCTTGGGCTTTGCATTGCTGTGACATCTGCTGTTGCAGAGCCCTGGCTCTAGGCATTCAGGCTTCAATATTCGTGGCCATGGGCTTCATTACCCCACCACATGTGAGATCCTCTCAGACCAGGAATTGAACATGCATCCCCTGCCTTGGCAGGCAGATTCCTAAACACTGGACTACCAGGGAAGTGCCATGAAATATGTTTTTAGAAGAAGAGTAAAACTAAGGAGTCATAACCTCAATTAGTTGTGAAAAACGTCACTGTGAACCAGCAACAAGAGAAACTCCAAGTGATACAGAGGTTTGAAACTACGGGCAAGGGTGGCTGAGATCAGCTTCAGAGGGGTACTGTCCTCCACTGAATATAAAGGCAGATGGAACGGTCTGCCAGCTGCCTAAAGGAGACTCAGCCTGGACTGACACCATTGCTTCATCCAAGCAGGGTGATGTGGTTAGTAGCTCACTACATCGAAAAAAATGACTGCTTCCTTCCTCAAAGGTTCCCGTCTAGACAGCCCTGACTTACAGGGCAAGCAGTAGCTCCCCTAACAGGCTCCTCTTTCTTGCCTTCTTAACTCCCTTACTTCCGTGCTTTTTTCCGATCCATTTCTTATTTATTGACCATCTTTACACAGTCGCCCTTCTGCAATTTAACACATCTTAATAATTCCACTTCTTCTGAAGGAAGCCTTTCCTAATTATTTACACCTTGATAAGTATTTATCTTCAAATCCTCATAAACCACCTCTTTTTAAGTGGCACTAACTTGTCGACGGTGGCGACAAAGTTACACAACCCCCAGAACAAACCATGCAAATTATAACCCATCTTCTGAGGCTGGAGACGGAGACAACATAAACAAAAACAGAAGCGGCGCAGGTTCATTTTTCACTCGTGTTTATGGCGCCAGATGAAGGTTTCATGAAGCTGTGAATAAGGTGTATGTGTCCTCTTACATGAGCAACGAACCCCCTGCAGATGGTAAGGTATGGGAGGTAACACCCTCCTTTATCTAAACTTTCTGAGCACAAGGAGATGTTGAAACCAGCCCCCCACCCCGAAGGGGTGCAAGGCTACAGGCTCTGATGGGCTTTCCTGGTGTGGGGCAGGGACAGCAAAAGTTAATTGTCACTTCCATGCTTCAGGGACACAGGGAAACCAGCAAGGACTTAAAACACAGCCAGAGAGGAAGCAGGAGGGAAGCAAATGCCGAATCCAAGGAGGACCCATGGACACCTTCACGTTCTAGATCTCGTGCCCACCCCAACGTGGGTGTGAGAAACTGAGCCTGGGATGCCAGCAAGGAACCAGGACCCAAAACAAGCACATTCTCAGACCCCAAGCAAAAGCAAAAAACAAACCCTTTGAGGAAAAAAATACAAATTAAATATGCATCCCATGAATTCTGATCTCAAAGTGGTATCACAAAACATACAAGAGAAGAAGCTACTGCGAGAGATTGAAGAAATAACCAATAGCTTTAGACAACCAAAGACAGATTTCAGATAGGAGAATGATCAGCGTCAAATCTTCCATGTTAACTGTTTCAGAAAGTAAAAGATGTCTAATAATCAACAAGGATCAAGAGACAATCAAATGCAACCAGCCACATAGGAATACCAAACCAAAAGAAGTTAAAACATGAAAAGAAAAAAAAAAAGCAAAAACACACAGAGGGACTTCTCTGGTGGTCCACTGGTTAAGACTCGGAGCTTCCAACGCAGGGAATGTGGGTTTGATCTCTGGGTAAGTTCCAGGATACTGTGCGGTGAGGTCAAAATTGGTTATAAAGCTATGGAGACAACTGGCAACATCAACAATGAAACTGGCCCAGGAACTAATGGATGTACAGGACAGTGCTGATTCAAAAAGTTTTGCAAAGAAGACAAGAGCCTTGAAGATGGAGAACATAGTGGCCAGCCATTGGAAGTTGACAGGGACCAACTGAGAGCCATCATGGAAGCTGATCCTGGTCCAACTATACGAGAAGTTGCCCAGGAACTCAACATCGACTGTTCTGTGGTCACTTGGTATTTGAAGCAAACTGAAAAGGTGAAAAAGCTCAATAAATGGGTGCCTCATGAGCTGACCACAAATCAAAAAAAACTGTCATTTTGAAGTGTCATCATCGCTTATTCTGTGCAACAACAATGAACAATTTCTCAATCAGATTGTGACAGTGAATTTTATACAACAACTGATGACCAGCTCAGCAGCTGGATGGAAAAGAAGCTCCAAAGCTCTCCCCAAAGCCAAACTTGCACCAAAAGAGGGGTCACAGTCACTGTTGGGTGGTCTGATCCACTACAGCTTTCTGAATCCCGGCGAAACCATTACATCTGAGAAGTATGCTCAGCAAATTGATGAGATGCACTGAAAACTGCAAGGCCTGTAGTGGGCAATGGTCCACAGAAAGGGCCCAATTCTTCACGACAACACTCGACCGCGTGTCATACAACCAACGCTTCAGAAGTTGAACGAATTGGGCTACAAAGTTTTGCCATATTCACCTGATCTCTCACCAACTGACCACCACTTCTTCAAGCATCTCAACAATTTTTTGCAGGGAAAACACTTCCACAATTAGCAGGATGCAGAAAATGCTTTCCAAGAATTTGTTGAATCCTGAAGCACAGATTTTTATGCTACAGGAATAAACAAACTTACTGCTTGTTGGCAAAAATGTGTTGACTGTAATCGTTCCTATTTTGATTAATAAGGATGTGTTTGAACCTAGTTATAATGATTTAAAACTCTGGGTTTAAATCCGCAATTACTTTTGCACCAACCTTAACACTACAACTACTTCCCCTAATAATAAGTAACTATTTGGAGATAATGAAGATTAATCCAAAGCAGATAAAACTGAAGGGATTATGAACCTTAAATGAAGGGCTGGGCCATAAGTTTTAAAACTGGGGATAAGACCAAGTTTTTCGAATTCTTAGAAAAATAAGCAATTAACCAAATCAGAATTTTTTTTTTTTAAATCTGAATAATCATAAAGTAATCTGCAAGGAGATCAAACCAGAGCCGGGATGGAGTCAGGGAGGAGGTACACTGCAGTTTCTGGACCTTAAACTTACTGGCAAGGTGGGGGTGCTCAGGGAGGTGGCGATGGTGGGTGTGGCAAGCCTGTGAGCTTTATCCTCACACTTTACCTCTGTGTGGTGGGTTCTTTAGCAAATGCATTAACCTTCTACATAAATAATGTAAATTAACAGAAGAGTTCAACCAGCAATGGTCAGTAGAAACCTGTTTAAATGACGGACATAATTAAAGCTCCCGTTAAAAACAGCTTCTCTGCGCCAGCTTCATTCACAGCAGGGTAACCACAGGAAACACAGCCAACCACCACAAAACATGCCCTGAATCAATGTCTGGGACTCTGAGGAAGGAGCATTGCTCTCGGAGGAGATGGGTGACCAGTGATGGACTGCCAGCCGGGAACCCGTACCAGGCTGGAGGTTTCTGCATCTGTTTTATTCCACGAACCTGAACAGCCTTCCCTCTCGGCCTTCAGCCAGCTCTGGCCCCTTCAGCCAGCTCTGCAGCAAATACATATACGACTTTCCTCAACAGTCACGAAGCTGGTCTCCCACCAAGCTCAGCACATGTCTTTTCAAAACATGAATCATTTCTGGATAACCAACAATTAACGTTCAGCACCTATAATCTGGTTCCAGTGTAGTTCTCAAGGTATCAGTAATCTTATCGCTTGTCCGATACATCTAGACAAGAAAGACCTTACTCTTAATAGATCAAAAGCCACTGCCATTGTTCCACTTTTGGAGAGAACATATGATCAACACTCGTGAGCACAGAGACACATAGGTGGCAACCTCAAAAGCAGTCAGGGAAATATACGTTAAGAACAGTGAGTTTTTACATGTCAATTCGCATATATTAAAAAGAAAAAAATTACCTCCAGAGTTGGTTGGGGAAATTTACATAAGACTTACATGGAAGTTTACATATAGATTTATACGACCTTTTTGAAGAGCAATTTGGCAATATCAACATTTAAAATGTACAAACATCTCCATCTAATAACTTCCCATCTAGATCCCCACACAGGAAAAATTCTCCCACAAGGGGGGAAAAAAAAAAAATCACAAGAACATTCTTAGCACCTTGTTTGTAAAAGGATACACATGCCCATCATTTTTACTTGTCTTCAAGTAACATTAAAAAGATCTAAAATACCATGTTTTTGACGAGAATCTTAAAAGCTAAATGAATTAATAAAAACTTACTTCAAAAAGAAAGAGAATGGAGTCCAGCTCCTCCCTTTGTGACTTATTATTCCCTGGAATAGGTAAAAAAATAATTCATTATTATGACAATGTGCCAATTTTAAGATATTAAAAATTAGGTTAAAATTACATTGCTGACCCTGGATCTGAACCCCCACAGCTCTGTGAAGCGGCTGTCACTCATTCACTCAACAAACTCAGAGGATGGCCTCCGTGTCAGGGATTCTTCTGGTACCGGAGGGCACATGAGTTTACAGGTGTGAACCCCTGCCCTGGGGAGGCTTACATTCCAGCAGCAGAAGGCTCTCCAGAAATGAGTGAGGAAACCAAGAAGCAGATGGGAATACCCCAAAGGGCAGTTTGGGGTTGACTAGGGAAGTCGGGGACACCCTGCTGATAAGGGGATACCTGAGCAAAGACCTCAAAGAGGTGAGGGAGCAGCCACAGGGAGACCCAGGGTACGGAAATGGGGGGTGGCTGTGTTTCAGGCGGAGGGACTGGACAGCGCAGGGTCCCCGTGGGGGAGCAGGTCTGCAGGGGGAGGATACCACGAGGAGGCCCTTATGTCTAGAGCAAGGTGGGGAGTCATGGGGTGAGGCGGGCGGGCAGGCAGGGCGTGAGGGGACCAGGAGGCCACTGGAGGGTCTGCAGTGTGGAGCTCATGACTGACAGACGCTATAAAGCAACCCTCCGGCTGGTCTTTCCCAGAGATTTTGGCGGGGATGGGGTGGGGTGGGGTAGGGTGGACAGGTGGCAGGGAGGCCAGTTCTGAGGTGGCATTGGTAACCCAGGTGAGGACAACGGGAGGAGGCCAGGAGGAGAGGTCAGGAGGAGAAGCCAGGGGGACAGGCCGGTGATTCTGGATACGTTTTAAAGGCAGAACCAACAACACAGGTTTTGGCCGAATAACTGGAGGGCTGAAGGGATCACAAGATGATTTTGTTATTCCTAGCAACCATTTTCCTTTCTTCTTTTGTTTTGGTAACTTCCTCCCCTGGGCTCCAGTCAACACACAGACTGTACTAAAAGCAAGAAACTGTAAAGCCTCTCCCTCTTTTCATTGGTCCTTCGTCGTGACTCTCTGCAGGAGATAGAAGGCAACAGAGCGGCAGAGTCTTCTCCGCATCAAGAAGGATCTATTTCTCTCCAGCCCCAGAATCTGAGAGGCCACGTGACCTGCTCCAACCACGGTGACGACAGCAGATGTGAGGTGAGCTCAAAAAGCCGTACTCGCCAGCAGGTCATGGAGCCCTGAGGCCACGAGTGCAGGAGCCCAAGGAACCCTGCCAGCTGGGCAAGAGGGCCCACGTGAAGGAGCATTAAGGCGCCCTGGGCAGCAGCTTGGCAATCAGGACATGTGTGAATGAGGCCACTCGCCACTAGCCAGTCAGAGGCAGGAGCCAGCCCAAACCAGAGGAACTGCCCAACAGATTCAGAAAAATCACAAACTAAATGACTAGCGGTTGTCTGAAGGCACTCAGTGTTGGGATGGTTTGCTATGCAATTTGTTCCGCAGCACAAGCTGACTGATGGTCTTGAACCACCAAATTTTCCTAAAGGATAGAGGGAGGAAAGGGAGAACAGGGATGGAGGAAGGGCTTTTTAAAAAATGAGGTTTGTAGATTATAATGTTGCTTCCTTAGATACCAGGCTTTAATTTTTTTTCTTTGCTATTTTAATTGAATATATTATCACACTACTATGAAGTGGAACAGAGCTGGGAGGCAAGATAAAAATCACACCATTCCATATTTGAGATATCTACCAATTGGGCAGAAAAGAATTTAAGTTCAAGATGTGTACCAATTTACAAATCACGAGGGGGAAAAGGTAAGAAATTCATTTAAAAAGAACAGGTGCTGGCATTCTGGGCCCAGGTGCACGTGTGTGCTGATGTAACAGAGGCTGGAGCAGTATCCCCTGAAGGGCCGAAGTGGCAACTGTGTGGCCTCCATGCTCCTCTCTAAGGCCTCTTCTTTCCATGTGACCCTGTCGCAGCCCACTGCACCCCACCCCCAACCTCTGGAATGGAACTCACACTTCCTGCAGTTTTCCTTTTATTTTTATAGGTATATATCTGTGTGTATGTACAGAGTCTTAGCTGCAGCACGCAGGCTCTTTAGTTGCAATATGCAAACTTAGTTGCAGCATGTGCGTTCTAGTTCCGTGCTGCTGCTGCTAAGTCGCTACCTGAGCAGGGATCAAATCCAGGCCCCCGGCATTGGGAGTGCAGAGTCTTAGCCACTGGGGCAACCAGGGAAGTCCCCTTCTGCGGATCTCTTGTCTTTCTACTTTCCCCTTGGCTGTTTGTTGTTCAGTTAACGCCTGTACGAGAGAAAGTTCAAGGGAAAGACCCAACCGCTGTGAGTTCACAGCTCTGCTAAGTGTTTGGAAAGAGAGGAAGCTTAAAGGCATGTAACTTGTAGCACGTGACACACACAACCTCCAAGAACTTCCTGTATTTTTATTAAAAAAAAAACAAAAAACAGAACTTTATATATTAAAAAAATTGTAGAAATTCTTACCTTTTAATTTCAAACTATTTTCCAGTGTTATAAAATTTTCATAGAAGATGAAATATATTTGAGAATAGTTGGTCTCAAAAAACTGCTTAAGATCGCTGGCATCCACATTGTCTGAAAAGAAAAAGGTCCCATTTACAACCATAAACTTACATGATCATCAGCATTCACGAACAATCTTTTCAGAAACAAAGGAATGCAAAAACCAGTCATGTCCCCTTATAAGACAAAACAACGCAGTAAAGTACATTTCCGTCCACTTTCTCCACCTAAGGGGAGCTCTGAGATGACCTGGGGCACGTCCCCTCCCCCACCCCCAGACCTCAAGGTCACAGCCAAGGTCACAACCGCTATAGAGCAGCTGGAAGGCCAGGGGTTAGTGAGGGTCCTGGGAGGGACAAGATGATTTCCAGTTGGGGTGGGGAAATAAAAGGTGAGATGGTTTAGACTCAAGCCTTAAAGGATAGAGGCTTCCAGGTGGCGCTAGAGGTAAAGAACCCACCCGCCACTGCAGGAGACATTAAGAGACTCAGGTCAATCCTTGGGTCAGGAAGATCCCCTAGAGTAGGAAATGGCAACCCACTCCAGCATTCTTGCCTGGAGAATCCCATGGACAGAGGATCCTGGCAGGCTACAGTCCATGGGGTCGCAGAGTCAGACACAACTGAGTGACTTAGCACACGTAAAGAAGGATGAGTCTAACTCTGCCAGGAGCACCCCATGGCCCAGTCTCTCCTCCCTCCCTCCAGCTCCCACATCAGGCCCTCCCAACCTGCCCACATCCACCTGGGCCACTGGTCACTGCATCCCTCCAGCTTCTACATGACCCATCTGGCCCCTGCATGGACACAGTGGGTCCTGTGTTCCTAGCATCATTCCATCCATGTGTCTCCCATGTGTTTAATGTTGATAAACCAGGGCTGCAGGTAGATCGACTGGATGTGCAAGGAATTCAGCCCAGGAATATGTCCCCACCACCCCACCCTGGCCCCTGCAGGGGCCAAGCCAACAATACAGCCAGCGTCCCTTTCAGCTCAGGTCAGAAAAGTCACCCACTGTCAACACACCTCTGCACAGGTTCCTCAGAAAACAAGGTTGTTTGTGCCTTTCCAGCAGTGTCCTGACAAGGTGTTAGCTCTTTGGGTGTTCTTAAAATTCGACAAGATTACTCAAGGGGGAAAAAAAAAATGTTGCTATTCAATCTATAACAGAGTCGGATCAGCTTTGGGGTCTTAAGTCTGTGAATACGTGAGAACACACCCACTGCCACTTCTGCATTCTATAAAGTTAACATTCACACTGCTGAATCTAAAGAGCTGTTTTCCTCTGATAACTACGTAGCGCCTTTCATGGAAAAATCTTAACTGGTTCTTTGAAACAATGTACCTAAGATGTTGGAAATATCATAGGAACGGCCAAGTTCACGTTCCCTTTCTTGTCCGAAAATCACAGGGAGCACAGAGCAGTGCAAGTTCCCGGTAACTAACAAGTTTACCTGCGTGCCAGCTAAGTAACGACACCAGGATCCTTAATCCACACGAGCATTACCATTCTCATGAGTGACACAGCCTTGCTGTGGAGTTCTCCAGTGCCTTCCTCGAGTGTGCCAGTTCCAAGGGCTTTGTTAAACGTTTACTCCAACACCAACTGCTCAGAGGGCCTCTGAACCCTCCCCAGCCCCCAGGCCAGGTCAGGGCCTCCGCTCTACAGCCCACCACCCTTCTTCCTCCCGGTTACAGACTGTGTCACACTGCACTCCATTTCCTGGTGCAACCCCGGGCTCAATTCTGACGGAATGATCTGTCTCCTCTATTAGAGACACCGCCCACCTCACAGACCCCCAGGTGGTCTCAGCAGGGAACACAAACATTTAGCTCAATATTTTCTTGAATGCACTAAATGAGACAAACAGCCTCTAATACACAATCATGGGGCAGTGACCACAACGTGTAAGCCATCAGATCTCATGCCGACACGAAAGAGGCGGCCTGACCCTTGGGTTATCAGGAGGGAAACGTCACCCCTCTGCAGAGGTCCCTCCCGCTCTGCAGCCTCAGCTCTCACGGTCCACTGCCGGCTCCAGGGAGAGTCCAGAGGCTTCTCCCCTCACCTTCTGCTCTTCCCGCAGCTGCTTGAGCGGAAACTCAATCCCCATCCTGGTTCCCAACCCGCCTCCAGGGTGCTGGGTCCTCCACCATCCCACTGGGCACTGTGCCCCCATACCTACCCAGGGGTCCCTGCCTCCCTGCTTCCCCTCCGCGGTCCCCTCTCCACGCTGCAGTCAACAGGATAACGGGATAAACCAAATCAGTAGCACTGAAAATAAAATCCAAACCCTTTACCACTACTCCATAGCCTTTCCTCTGCTCAAGGGCAAGTCTCCCCAACACCACACTCCCCATGCTGCCCTGCACTCTAGCCGCTGCAGCTTCTTTCCATCTCCCGAGCCTCCTACACGTGTTCCCCACCCCCGATCTTCGTCCAGCTCATTCCTTCCCATCCTTCAGAGCTAAGGCCGTGCTCAACCTCTGCTGGGAAACCTCAGGGGTCCCTGTGGGCCACGGGTCACCCGCCTTCTCTGGAGTCTGGTGGGCGGCTAGCTGTGAGTGGACCAAAGCCACAAGATGCACAGAGAGGTTGTGGGCCACCAAGATTCCATCTTCCCTGGGTTCCCCTGGTCCTTCAGAAACATGCCAGGCTCAGTGACCTGAGCACAGCGGCTCCTTGTCAAAGCTGAGGGCCTCACGCAGATAGGAACACCCTTCAGAAGCCAGAGCCCAGGCACCCCCTCCCTACCGCTCCCTGCCTGTTCTGTTGATGAGGGGCGGCTGGATGGAACTTGACATCCTCATGACCAGACACTGTGATGCCCTCAAGGTCACTCCGCACACAGTGAAACAAACAGCATAACATCTGTAACTACGCACTTTGTTTACCCCGGTGAGGACTTCTCAGAGGTCCAGGAGTCCCCCTCACTTGATCCCTCCCCGTGGCACACCTCATCAGTCAAGACTCTTTCATTCCTTTCTTCCCTTATTCCGCTCCACTAGGATGGAAGCCTCAGGCAGGCAGGAATGCCATCCGCCTGGGATTTGGTTACCACTGTATTCCCAGACCCAGGAACAGAGCGGGGTGCCCGACAGGTACTCAACATGTATTTGTCAAATGAACAAGATAATTGACACCACATCTTTTTTTAATCTCTAGTCTTCAAAATTTAGAACGACTGATTCCCTTAGCTGTCTTATTCTTTTTATAAAACACAAGACTCATGAGATGACTATTTAGAAAGCACAGCTCTTGGAGAAGGTGGCCTCAGGCATGGGGAGTTAGTGCCCAGTAGCAGGGCACACAGACAGGATCACAGAGCTGCCTTTTTTTTTTTTTTTTTTAAATAATTTTTAAAATTTATTTGGCTGCACCAGGTCTTAGCTGGGCCACACAGGACCGTCAGTTGTGGCATGTGGGATCTAGTTCCCTGACCAGGGAGTGAATCCGGGTCCCCTGCACTGGGAGAGCAGACTCTTAGCCACTGGACCACCAGGACAGTCTGCTTTTTAACTTCAAGATGCATAGATATTATAATAAGAGGACTGTTCAGGAAATAAAAAATGACCATAAACTTCCTTTAGAAAGATGCTCTTCACCTGCTCATTCAAACACGACTGGGCCCCTCCCCCTGCAAACTAGGCCTGTGCCAAGTTCTAGGAAATTTGAACAGAATAAGATGCAGGGGCCCCCAGAAACAGGGACACAATCAAGTAACGGAAATGACGGGACCAAAATCCAGGCTGGGCCTCAAAGCAGGGAGTGAAGGCCAAATGGGAAGGTTGGAACTACTAATAATACTGTATATTTACTCTTTAAAAGACACTTTCATGGATATACTATATTTGACCCTAACCACCCTAACCCTGTGCTTGCTCCTTGGAAGAAAAGCTACAACAAACCTAGACAGCATAGTAAAAATCAGACATCACTTTGCCAACAAAAGTCCATATAATCAAAGCTATGGTTTTTCCAGTAGTCATATATGGATGTAAGAGTTGGATCATAAAGAAGGCTGAGCACTGAAGAATTGATCCTTTTGAACTGCAGGTGCTGGAGAAGACTCTTGAGAGCCCCTGGACAGCAAGGAGATCAAACCAGCCAATCCTAAAAGGAAATCAACCCTGAATATTCACTGGAAGGACTGATGCTGAAGCTGAAGCCCCAATACTCTGGCCATCTGATACAAAGAGTCGACTCATTGGGAAAACACTCTGATGCTGAGAAAGATTGAGGGCAGGAGGAAAAGAGGGAGACAGAGGATGAGATGGCAGGATGGCATCATCAACTCAAGGGACCAGAGTTTGAGCAAACCCTAGGAGATGGTAAAGGACAAGGAAGCCTGGCATGCTGCAGTCCATGGGGTCACAAAGGGTGGGACACCACTTAGTGACTGAACAACAACAACCCCATGAGGGAGATGACGGAGGTGTGGTCAAGCAAAAAAAAAAAAAACCTTTCAGATTCAGGATCATCCGTAACCTGCCCAAGGTACCAGGCCAGTCAGAAATGTGGGGAAGACTCCCATCTGGGGCTCCAGCCCGAACATGAGCTGCACAAGAGCCTCAGAGACACGTGGGAATAAGTCAAACCCAGAAATCGGATCAGGAACATAGAGAAATGTCATCTCCTTGGGGAAGGGCTATGTAGGGGAGCAGATGGACAGAAGCAAGAGGGAGAGAAGACCCCAAGACATGCGGGGAGAGCATGGGCCTGAGAATGGGCACCACTTGGCTCCCCGGGAGGGACCTTAGCAACCTTCCCACCGCCTTGTGGGGCCAGTAAGGAAGTGGGAAAGAGGGGAAGTCCTGGTATGTTCAACACGGACGCTAGCATGTGGCCTTGTTGGCCTCAAAAAGCCCAGGCAAGTGCATTCACACTGACCACAGAGGAGCAACCAGTGGACAGCTTCACAGAGCTGCGGGTCATTCCGGGACTTCTAAAGAAACCTCCTTTAATTTCTGATTCTCCTTGACCACCATCCAACAGCCAATGAACGGTGTCTATTATATTCCCATTATATCTGAAAAAATAATCTGTATTCCACACCAAAAGCTACCCTCCCCTGTCCAGCTAAGCCTCCTGCTGACAGTTATTTCCCTACATTTAGTTGGAAGACAGCAGCAAAGCTGGAGTGCAAAAACCTTTGGAGCAGGCCGCCTGGTTTCAAGTACAAAAGCCACAGGACCTGGGCAAGTTATTTAAACACGCTGTTCCTCAAATTCCTCACCTGAGAAATGGGGGCCAACAATAGCTCCTGTGTGATAAAATGAACACAGACAGGTAAGGTGCCTCTAAACGCAGAGTCAGCATTATTTAAATAAATGTTAGTTGTCTTACAATTACCTAGCTCCAGGCAAAGGCCACCGAACTAGCCAGGAACAACCCAGCTTCATCTGTGAAGTCATAAAACTCAATGACTCATGAAACTCAACCACTTAATGAGAACTTTGATAAGGGACAGCACTTCATCCCAGTTTAGCAGCAGACGCTCCAAAGCCAGGGGGGCTGTCCCTCTACTTCCTCCTACATATGGTCCTTTTCAGTAGCAATCCTACTCCTTTTAGGATCTGATCACTATAACCCAGATCACTAAAACCAGTTTCAGCACACCCGGAAGTACCAAGGGAAGAGGGAATACTCTTCTCAGACTCAGGGGCCCTGGTGGACGCTATCAAAGAGGAAGTATGGGCTCAGAACAGCTCCTCCCAAGTAGGGAGTGACTCCTGATCCTCCAGCCCTCCCTCCCCCACCCGCCCCAGGGCTCAGAGCCACCCCAGCGCTGCCCACACAGCTGCGTGTGGATGCAGATGGTGTCATTCACTCACATTCCCTAGATGCTGGCACTCAAATACGATGCTCAACATCACACACTGGTGAGAGGGAAAAGGACTGAGTGAAAAACTCAGGGGGATGTGGCGACTTCATAAAACATAATTCAGGAACAATGAGAACAAGTCAGACATGAGACAGAAAACACCGACCGGGATGAACGTCATGAGTAATGTGCCCTTACATAGGGCTAATGAGAGCCTAGTGGTTTCAGCCTTTTCACAGCTGCCTAGGTCTCCATCATCCCTCCCTCTCGCTCTAAAAAATGCCACAAATTATTCCCACCCTCCATCCACACCTTTAGAAAACGCCCACCCACACTGATCCGGGCTGAGCTCCCGACCTGCTATGGACCACCAGTCATCAGGAGCCTGATTCAGCAGTGGCTGCAGAGCCTCAGGTAGTGTCTGGTCCAGGGAGGTTGCAGTAAACATACACACAGTACTATAGATAAAATGGATAACTAAGAAGGACCTACTATATAGCATAGGGAACTCTACTCAATATTCTGTTAATGACCTACATGGGAAGAATCTAAAAAGAGTAGATATATACATATAGCTGATTCACTTTGCTGTACACCCAAAACTAACACAACATTGCAAGTCAATTAAGATTTAAACAAAAAAGAAATGAGAAAACTGGAGCAGAGCAACCTGCAGCCAGGGCAGAACCATGCAGCAATGCAGACAGGTGAGGGAATAAAACAGACACTTGCTGCCGTAAGGTCTCGAAGCCTGAGATTTGGGATGGGTTGTCTTGGTTGTTATAGAAACATTGATGGTGAAAGAAAAAGAAACTCACCACCAAGAAGTATCACAGGCTGTGGTGAGCCCATGAAGAGCTGCCCCCAAGGACCACACATTGTCCCCTTGTCCAAGAATGAAAAGCAGAAAAAATGGGTTCAGATAACAGGGGTTCCCCCATGATACAAACCACCTTCCACAGAAAAGTTTCAGCAACACTAGCACAGTCTGGGCAGGCAGGGATGCCCTCTCCTGACACCAGCTGGGAGAGTTTAGAACCTCCTGAGTGTGCAGGACCATGCCAAGGGCAGGTAACCGACCTGGAACTCACCTAGGGAGGACGCAAAGTCCTCATAATGAAGCCTTTTCAAGACTCAGGAGGGAATCAGTTATAAGAGAGCAGACGTGTCGACTGTGCTTCAGTGGTAACAACACTTTTCCCATCATCATTACCATCTAAGAGAAATTCACATCTGAAAATGCATCTATGTATATGCAGACCTAAAAAAATGTCCTTGGACTGATTATATGCAAATACAAAACCCTTGTGTGCACAGAGATGCTCAGATACACAGCAGGTGGAGGGCTTCAGTCCCAGGGGCTGCACAAGCTACCTCCCACTGCCCCTCGCACACTCTCCGGAAGATTTTAGGGTCTGGCTCACTGTCTTTGTCCCCACACCCAGCGCTGATCTCCACACTCACACAGGTGATGCCCCACTTCATGTCTCCACGGAGGTTATCCTCTACTCCCTCTGCCGCCCCGGCATCCTTCCAACCTCCACTCCTTACCTCTCCTGCTCACTCCTTCTGAAAACCTAATTCCGACAACTCTTCAACCTTCCTGGGCCCTTGAAGCTAATGACCCTACCACCCTGATCAATAATCCCTCTGAAGTCTTCACTTCTTTGTTGATCTAATTTGGCTTCCACAGTCCATCTTTATGTTTTGAATTTTTATTGGAGTATAGTTGCTTTGCAATGTTGTGTTAGCTTCCACTGTACAGCAAAGTGAGTCGGCTCTACGTAAACAAATATCCCCCCCTTTTTTTTTAAGATTTCCTCTCCATTTAGGTCACCACTGAGCATCCACTGTCCATCTTTTTAATCACCCCGCCCTTCCCGATCATACTCATTCAATAAAACCCCAGTCTCAGTTTCACCCTTAATTCAACTGAAAGTATTTATTTGTGCACAGCCATGTGACAGATACCAAATACTTGTTAAAGTACTGAGTATATGTGAAAGAAGGCTTCCCAGGTGGCTCACTGGTAAAGAATCCACCTGCCAAGGCAGGACACTCAGGTTCAATCCCTGGGTTGGGAGGGGCATGGCAACCCCCCTCCCTGGAGGAGGGGCATGGCAACCCACTCCAGTATTCTTGCCTAGAGAATCCTATGGACAGAGGAGCCTGGCGGGCTACAGTCCATGGGGTCGCAAAGAGTCGGACACAACTGAAGCAACTTAGCACACACGCACATACATGAAAGAATGGTTTGTACATGTATAACAAAACAAGCACTTTAAACCCACCCACTCAAGCACCCCCCGCAAGGGGCTCCACACCGCTCACCCAGTTCTCAGATGTCTCAGGGCCAACAGCTGTTGTGCTAGTAACCCAGTGCCCAAGCACCACGAGCCAAGCCCAGTAGAAGGAAGAGCCTAGAACACAGACGTAACACTGATACTTCTGGAAGCATGCAGGGACCTAAACTACATATTCCCCTTTGCAGAAATTGAAACGAAAACTCAAACTCTCACTTTCGCTCTGCTGATGGTTTTGTTATTATGACACATTATTATAGCTATGTTGGGCTGTTTTAAATTTTTAAGAAATTTCCCCTGAAAACAGACATATATTCAAATTTGGTTTTTTTTTCTTTGGTATCATAATGGACTATTTCCATAGATGTTCTCTGTAGAATTTAAACTGAAAGCAAGAGTGGCCTGGAGCAGGCACTCCGGTTTTTCCTCTGGCCCCCCACGTCCAGTCAGGCCCACGGCAGACCCTTGTCTTCCTAACAGACCCATTTGTTCAGGGACCATCCACCCCACAAAACTGTGTGCTCTTGGGGCAGGGGTGGGTGACCCGATGCTGCGGAGTCAATTACAGTGGGAACAGCCCCCCGGCCCCCACCAACCATGAGTTTAGGCTCAAGCCTGTGACCCTACAAGCACTGGGAAGAATTCTGGTGGAGATGCCAGGAAAGGGTCACGGTTCATAAAGGGACACAAAGCGCAAGTCCTTCTCTGGACGTTCTGTCCAGGCGCGATGCCCGAGCCGCGCTTTGCCACTCAGAGGACAGACCTGCCACATGGTGGAGGACACTAGGGAGGGCACAGCAGGGAGGGGGAGCCTGTGGACGGTCACATCGCTGAGCCGCCGTGCCAGCTGGCTTGCGGTCACATGCTTTGGGGCCGATTTTTAAAGGAGAAAAAAATTTCTTCTTTGGTTATGCTTACACTTGGGTTTTCTATTGCCTGTACCCAAAAACATCTTTGCAGATTCTGACAGGAGAAACAAATCCTAGTATAACTGAAAGGTTGTAAAAGCTATATTCACCCCACTTCATTTCCTAAGGTGTCTTATTGTCATTTCTTTATACCTATATGGTAAGATAGATGAAGAAAGTAAAATTCTAGAGGTCAAAAAGATGTTAAAACTCTGTTACTCTAGATTGATAGTCCCCGTGTAAAAGTGATTCTGATAAAGATATACTCCATGTACCTAGAGCTAAAGTTTTTAAAAGTAGAGTCATTTTTAAACATTTCTGACACACCTCTCTCAAATGCAGGCTTCTAAAACTTTATTATTAACAGATATCAAGTGCCAACACAATAAAACAAAATATATACACCAATAAAATATAATGTTTAAAACTAATGTATTTTATATACATTCACTTTTTATGAAGTATAGTTGATATACAATAAGTTACAGGTGTACAATATAGTGATTCACAATTTTTAAAGATTATACTTCCTGTTTATTATAAAATATTGGCACATTCCCTGTGCTGTACAATATATCCTTCTAGTGTAATTTATACATAATAGTTTATACATTTTCATATATCTCTTCTTTTGTAGGAAGCAAGTTTCATCTGATTTTTTAAGGCAACGCATAACTATTTCTACTTTTCTTTCTCTTTCTTTAAAATCAGAATATAGTTTCTTTACAATGTTGTGTTAGCTTCTGCTGTACAGCAAAGTGTTAGCAGCTATACGTATACATACAACCCCTCTTTCTCGCATTTCCTTCCCATTTAGGTCACCACAGAATATTCAGTTGAGTTCCCTGACTATATAGTAGGTTCTCATTAGTTATCTATTTTATACATAATAATGCACTACACTTTTCTTGATCTGAATTGGCCTATATCACAGTCAGATTCACTCAGGAGGGAAAGAGCTAGAGATAAAAATTAATAAAACAGGAGCTAAATGGGAACAGCTCCAGCTCACTTCTAACAACTAAGGAGGCAGAAGAGAGGTGATGAGGGCAGAGAGAGGCATCTTACTTATGTCAAACAATCATTATTAATAAGCATGATAACGGCTTACAAAAGGGATTTGTATATATTAACTCAAACCTCCATCAGCCCTAGGAAGTAGGCAGGGGAGGGTCAGTGGGGTCAGGTCCCCACCAGGACTGGAACCCAGGCAGGAAGTCCAGCTCTCCTTCACTGCTTACCTGAGTGAGCCTAACATTAACAGAAAATGATGGAGGAAGTGCAGGGAAGTACACCTGGAAACACCATTTTTTTTGAAGTACATAAGAGAGAATTGGTAGAAAGCCAGGAAGCAAATAGTTACTAACCTCCAAAGAGAACCCAGAAGCTGGTATATTTAGGACACCAGAGCCAGCTGCAAGGGGAATGACCTTCACTCCAAGACAGGTTAAAAGGGTGGCCTTTCTGTGAAATTAATTCAGCAGAGACTGAGACAGCCTTTCGCAAGGGGTTCTCTTTTACTTCCAGAAACTCGCCCCACCATCCTCTGCTCCATCATCAGCCAGGACACTGTCAGGCCTGTCTCTTGTCCCTCATATGAGAAACCAAAGGCAGCCACCCTTCTCCCGCCAGCCTGGGTCTGCTGACAGCACAGAGCACCTGGATTCCCAACCTGAAATGGGTGGTGGGTAATTTGCTGTGTGAGTCCCATGGGACAGAACTGGGCCATTTAAGTAAGTAAGTCTTCACTTACTGATATGAAAAATGTCCAAGGCATGTCAGATCAGAAACAGAGTGTCAGCCCGTGCATAATGACTACTCGTGTAAAACTGCGTTTCTGTGTGCAGGCACAACACATAGAGATCACATATCAGCAACAGCAAGCACAAAAACACGCCTACCAAAATTTTAACACTGGTTATCCGGGGACTGAAGAATGTGAAGAGCTTTTTCACACTTAAATGATTTTTTGCTTATTCATGTAAGTCAAATGAGTATGCAAGATTTTACAACCAGAAAAAAACTACAAAACTATTACTCATTTCAGAAACAAACAAAAAAGCTGCCAGAGTGTTTCAGAGATTTTTTTTCAATGTCTGATTATTTATCATAAAAAAGAAAAGCACAGCAGACATGATATCGACCATAATTTCCTCCAAATGGGTCTGACTCTTCAAGCCTGAAGAACATTCAAGACCCAAGCAATACAGAAAAGTAGTATCTTTACCAGGACGAAACTGCACTAAAAACAGAAAATAATTTCACCTTTCTCTGCCCAACGTTGTGAATAGACCTCTTCTGTAAGAACAGATAAACTTTTTGTACATAAATGCCTAAGCGATGATTCAGGCCTAGAGGACTTTTCTGCTGTCTTTAGGGAAAGCTGCTTCTCTAATCGTCATTCACCTCAAAGGGCTGAAAAATGATACAGTCGGGCAGGAGGAAATGATCTCTGTCCAGCCTTTTGATAGCTTGTGCTGCACAGGAACAAACAATGGTGTCACGCCCCTGAATGCAAAAAGGTGATGAAATCTCCAATCACAGTCAGATTCACTTGGATGGGATAGCCTCAGCACACGTTAACTTTTACTCAATCCATGGCTCATCACTAACTGTGGAGCAGATTCCCCTTCGATTCAGCAGCAACACCAGGTCGTAGAAACCACATATCTCTTCAATTATCACTGAGCTGAAGACCAAGACTCCCTCAGGCCTTTCCACTAAGAAACACAACCTAGAGGGAGTTCCCTGGTGGCCTAGTGGCTAAGACGTGGGCTTCTGCCCCTGTGGGCCTGGGTTCGTATCCCTGCTCAGGGAACTAGGATCTTGCAAGCTATGCAGCATGGCCAAAACAAAACTTTTTTTAATGGCTCAAGTTCTTTAAAAAAGAAAAACTAACACAACCTAGAGCACAAACAGGGTCCTAATTTAGCAGGTACATGACACCCAGTCCATCTGCTTCATGAGATAAATTAACACTGCATTGACCCATCAATGTTTTCCTGTGTTCATTCATTTCCAGCCACTGGCTAGTCTCCATTTCTTGTCCATATCGGGGCACTTCCTAAGGTACCTACTCTCTGACTCTTCCAAGAATTCAGGGTGATATAGCAAGTGCATTCCACGCTGTCACAAGCTCGGGCTGCTGTGTGGTCCAATCTCATGGCCCAGGGCAGTCAAGCATTCCTGCCTCACTGGCCACGGTGGTCCCGGCCCATCTCTTCATCATGACCCACTGCTACAGCAAGGAAGGACCGGCCACATGTGCTAGACATGGCTCCCTCCAGGTAAAGAATCTGCCTGCAATGCAAGAGACGCAGGTCGATCCCTGGGTCGGGAAGATCCCCTGGAGAAGGAAATAGGAACCCACTCCTGTCTTCTTGCCTGGGAAATTCCATGGACAGAGGAGCCTGGTGGGCTACAATCCATAGGGTCACAAAGAGTCGGACATGACTGAACAACTGAACAATAACATTCCCCTGGGGACCCAGGAATGGGTCTGTTCGCACACACAGAAGGAGAGAGGTTTCTTTCAGGAGAACTTAATTCATGGTCTCAACTCATTTTTTGGCCATGCCACACAGTATGCTGGATCTTAGTTCCATGGCCAGGGATTGAACCTATGCCCCCTGCAGCAGAAGCATGGAGGCTTTACCACCCCTCTGCCAGGGCAGTCCCTTGAATTATTACTTTATTGATGGGAACTTCTGGCTAGTGAAAACAACCTCTGTCTGGGACAAGAAAGCTCTTAGAAATTTTTCTGAACATCCATATAGATGGCTGTTCCTCTCCCACAGACTCAGATCCGGGTACGTGGAAATCGCATTTTTGGTTTTTCTGAATGCAAGCTCAGGCATGCCCAGGGCTGGGCATAATGCCTGGCACATGGCTGGTGCTGGATAAAAAATAACACGGGGTTCTGGAGCCAGCTGCCTGGGTTCAATCCTGATGCTACCATTCACTAGCTGGGCAATGTTGGGCAATGTTCTTAATTTCTCTGGGTTTATCAGGAAGACAGAGATAATGATACTCCCCACCCCACAGGGTAGAGAATTAAAAGTACATGTAAAGTATTTCTGGTGGTCCTTGGCACAGGGAAAGTGCCAATTAAATGCTACTTGTTATTATTACAAATATGGAAGCATGTCACCAAAAGGAATCAAGATGTACAAAAAGCTGTTAGTGTTCTTAGTGTTATTTAGCATCAGTATCATTTAGTGAGCGAGACCAGGCAGAACACAGAGGAGCAGAATATAAAACCAAACGCTACAAATGCCAATGGAAGACACAAGGAGCTGTGGGAATTCTGAGGAAAGAGCATTTCAGGAAAGAGGGGTGAAGGCACTTTGGGTGAAGATGTGACGTGACTCTGTCGGCTCCTGGAAGAATTCTGCGGGACGGGATGGCTGATGTTTTCTAGAAGGGACCAGGTATTCATCTGGGTTCTTTGGGAAATGGATATCAAAACAGGACTGTCCGCACAGGAGGTTGATTGAGGGAGATGCTGTGAAGGACAAAGAGGAGGACCTGAGAAGGGCGGACTGAGCCCTGCACAGACGAGGGGAGGAAGGGGGGCTGAGAGGCAGCAGAGGTCTAAGGGGCTGCTGGCCCAGGCGTCTGGGTCTCCAAGGAATGACCACGTGAGCAGCCCATGTGCTCAGTAACTGGTTGGAGGAAGCCCAGGAAGAGCCCGGCTCTGGCTACCCAGTGGAGGTGGGTCCAAGGGCAGCATCAGTCAGTGGGGCCCTGCAGTGGAGCTGATCTGAGCACAGCCTCTTACGGCTCCCACGGCTGGCACAAGCCAAGGTCCTGGTACCTGCTGTGTCCTTGAAAGTATGGCTGAGCCTCAGCAAATACGTGCCATCGCTGAAAGTTAAATAGAAGACAATATCCTTATCTTTTTCAAAAGGGTTGGTTTTTTTTTTTAACTAAATTGCTACTGCAAAAGCAAAATCAAAGTACACATTTACTGTTATAGATGACAATTACTTTTAAAATAGTGTTCTGTGTCTTTCAGATGTGGTCTCAGTTTCTGAAACAACATAAAAGACGTGAAGTGGTTATGAAACATCTCTTTTCTAAAAATCAAAGTTAAAGCCCTCAGAGCAAGATTCAGAACGAAGAAAGAAGGCTCTACTAAGGATCTAGAAGGAAAATTCCTTTATAAACCAGTTGCTTGAGGCTGCAATTTGATCAAATGAGAAAATATTTTGCAGAAGTGTGAAGAGCTACACGAATATGACATATCAATACAGTCAAGTAACGTCTCAGGTGGTGTGAAGTCATCTGAAAGATAAGTAAGTAAGAAAAGTCACTCAGTCCTGTCCGACTCTTTGTGACCCTGTGGACTGCAGCCCACCAGGCTCCTCAGTCCATGGGATTCTCCAGGCAAGAATACTGGAGTGGGTTGCCATTTCCTTCTCCAGGGGAATCTTCCCGACCCAGGGATCGAACCTGGGTTTCCTGCATTGGAGGCAGACCCTTTAACCTCTGAGCCACCAGGAAGCCCTATCTGAAAGGTAAAAATGGAGAAAATCCTGATCACCCTTAAACACAGGAGCCACACTCATCAGGGAAGGTGCTTCCAACAGTGAGGGACATGAAGGAAAGAGGACCTCTGGGTCCACAGCCACAGCCACATCTTCCTCACGCCACCGCTCGGGAAGGGCAGGCAGCATCTGTACCACTTAAACTGTCCCCATTTTATTTATATATATATATATATATATATATATACACATCATATTTATACATATTTACACATATACATTTTTATATATAGTCCATCCTAAAGGAAATCAGTCCTGAATATTCATTGGAAGGACTGATGTTGAAGCTGAAACTCCAAGACTTTGGCCACCTGATCCGAAGAACTGACTCATTTGAAAAGACCCCGATGCTGGGATAGATTGAAGGTGGGAGGAGAAGGGGACAACAGAGGATGAGATGGTTGGATGGCATCACTGACTCAATGGACATGAGTAGGTAAACTCTGGGAGTTGGTGATGGATAGGGAGGCCTGGTATGCTACAGTCCATGGGGTTGCAAAGGATCAGACACAACTGAGCGACTGAACTGAACTGAACCGATTTACATACATATACATTCCCCCCTTCTGGCCAAGCATTTAATTACATAAGATAAACTGCATTTATGAGATCATCCCCATCCCCCACAATGAACAAAAACAAAGCCTCTCCGATTACAGTGTTTATTTTGTGAAGATACATGGCAGAGAAAAAGGAGTAAGACACCTTCAGTTCCTGTCACTATACCAGTGAGAAAACTAGTCAGCAGTTGACTTGCCCTCGTACCTTCACAGAAAAAGCAGAAGCCATGGTCCGAGAGGTCCCTGCACCACCGTGTCATCCCGCAACCGGTTCCTGCTTCTTCCGAGCGGCCTCAGACAGAGAGGAGCCCCTGTGTCAAGCCTGTTCTGACCCACCCTCTGGATCCCACAGCAGATCACAACTTTCACCTTTTTAGCCCCTTTCTCTCTACTATTTCTTCAATTTTGCTCTTTTATTATTTCCTTCTCCTACATGTACATAAACTCAAATTCTCCCAGGTCTTAAAAGATGTAAAAATCATATCTACACACACACACACTGACCCATCCATCCTTGATCTGGAATTTCCCAGTCTCTTCCTGGCATATGAATGTGTGCTCTCCCCATGGCAAGGCCCAGAAATAGGACTCAAGCTGGCCAGAGCGAAAAACCAGGGTGTTCCGCGCTCCTCCAGCTGAGAAGCTCGGGGTGGGGATGGTGCAGACGGGGCTGAGCTCCTCGGTTCACACAGGATCCATGGACTCTCTTCACTGTCCATCTCTCCGCTCTGCTTCCTTCTCACGGTGAATTCAATTAAGGCAGGTGCTCTCCCCGTGGAGGGAAAGGCAGCGCAGGCTACATCATCTAGGATTGTAATCTCAAAGGAGAGGAGCTCTCCCCCTCCAGGCATCCATGTTTCAAACCTCAGGGAGACTGTGGCTCCTGGACCATTCATGGGGGGAAGACACTGGATTTGGCTTCTCCTCTGTTTAAAACTCCTGCCTGGATTCCCAACATCCACCCACAGCATAGGGTGAAAACCTGTGCACTCAGCCACGGGGTGGCCATGCCATCACCTCTGCACCAGCTCCTCTTTTCTGCAGTCTCCTCACCCCCAACACGCCCACATGGGAAACTTCTGCAGTCACAATTCCAGACCCACCTCAGCCCCGCCTGCCCTCAGGAAGCACTGCCAGGCTCTCCAAGGGGCTTTCTGCAGTGCCTCCTCTTCACCTGCAGCCCCCCATACATTTCCATGCACCCTACTCAGGCAACACTCTCGTGGAAATGCAGCCATTTACTTGTCTGTCTCCCCTAGCAAACTGCAAATTCCGTGCTTGTACCTTATTAATCTCTAAAGACAGAGCCCTGCCTAGCAGACACACACACACATCCACGCACACACACTCAAAAAAAGTATGGGAAACCAAATTTTTTTAAAAACCCAAAAACAAGACAGTGGCTTACTACATTTATACTTTCATTATGCTTAATTTTACAGTAGAGTAACATATTGCTTCTTCTAAAGACAATCTTAAACTTTGAACTGAATCAATTTGCTATTTTGAAAGTCAATTTTTTAAACACAATAAGCAGTCCTCTACAGTTTTATCTCTGGTACTTAGTTTGGAGACTAAAGATTAGTACGCTAAACAACTAGTAGAAGTTATGTATGTCTATCAGCAAATAAAGCATTTACAAGCAAAATAAAAATTATAAAAGTTTTCATTAAAATACTCTGGACCTACCAATTACCCCTCTTCCCAGAATAAAAGGTCAAAGGCAAAATAAAAATTATAAAAGGTTTTATCCAAAATACTCTGGACCTACCAATTACCCCTCTTCCCAGAATAAAAGGTCAAAGGCAGCCTTTTTCAGTTATCTCAAAGAAAACATCTGAGCTGTCAGACTTTCATCCTAAGTCCACCTTTCTCACATCAGAGAATCTCCAGCCTGAGGAGCAGGGGTGGGGTATCTGTGTGACATATATATGTTCAAAGTTCATTTTATACTCCAGAAGTTACAGGTATATGAGCAACTGATGAAAAATGAAGAAAGGGAGCATTAGGGCAAAATCACTTGGCTTCATACAAGGTCACCAGAGAGAAGCCATCCCAAGACTGCCTGAAGGGCCTGGAGTTCTATGCCCCAGCTTCATGCTGGCTGCAGAGTGTCCATGTGGCACTAACGTCCAAGGAAATATTTTACCACCTGTGATGGCTGCCAAGGACACGGAGAGGCCAGCAAACATGAAAACACAGGAGGAGTCTTTTCATCTTCTGTCATGTTCATATCAAATATGGCCTCAAGGTCTGCCTAGAACAATACAGTAAAAACAGACGAGGAAGAGGGCATCGAACCTCAAAGCAACATGTCTGGGAGACATGCGAAGACTGAGGGGCTTTGGTTTACGTGTTAACATTCATTCTGGTGGGGAAATATATTCCCTGGTATGTAAATATGCTTTTGAGTCAGGATAACTAGCAAAAGCACGACATGAGCTGTACAATCCTATGACTCCCAGCCCTGCTCCTTATGGGCAGGAGTCCACCTCTGGGAGCCTCAGTTTCCCCATTTTCAGGTTGGGGGTGGGGACACCAACATCATCAGAAATTGGGGACAACCCAGTGAGATCATGACGCTGATAAACAACCATGTCACAGCCTCCTAACCCCTTATTAAGCTCCAGACCCCACGTCTAACAATTTCCCCGATGGTCCCATTTGGATCTCGCCTTTTTCTCAAACTCAATACAGTTCAGTTCAACTCAGTCGTGTCCAACTCTTTGCGACCCCATGGACTGCAGCACACCAGGCTTCCCTATCCATCACCAACTCCTGGACCTTGCTCAAACTCATGTCCATCGTGTCGGTGAGGCTATCCAACCATCTCCTCCTCTCCACTCAAACTCAACACATATCACACCAAACTCACCTTGTGCTGTTATTAGCTAGGGTCTCCTCCCAACCCCTCTGGCTCTATCCGTGGCACCCCCACTACCTAACATCAATGATCAAATTCTAACAAGGTATTTGCTGCCGCTGCTGCGCCAAGTCGCTTCAGTCGAGTTCCACTCTGTGCGACCCTAGGGACAGCAGCCCGCCAGGCTCCTCTGTCCATGGAATTCTCCAGGCAAGAATACTGGAGTGGGTTTCCACTTCCTTCTCCCAACAAGGTGTTTACTGCTGGTCAGATTACAGAGGATTTGACTGTTTCACCCTTGCTGCCAGAGAGCACATGTGAATCAAGGCATAAACACGCTCAACCCAGCAACCTGACTTCAGTGAATCTATTCTAAGGAAACAATGCAAAATGCAGAAAAAGCCATTTCCCAAGATGTTTAGAGTAGTAGTATTTACACCCAAGAAAGAAAGAAAAAGTTACCAAAAAAAAAAAGGAAAAAAGGATTGATGAAGAAAAGTGAAAGTGAAAGTGAAGTCCCTCAGTCGTGTCCGACTCTTTGTGACCCATGGACTATAGCCCACCAAGCTCCTCCGCCCATGGAATTCTCCAGGCAAGAATACTGGAGTGGGTTGCCAGAAAGGAAACTATTTAATCACCAGAGGATAGTCTCAACGAATACCTGTCATTAATAAAAATAAAAGGAACAAGACACAGATAAAAGCTAACAGGAAGTTTAAAAGGCAACATTTACAATGTGTGAATAAGTGAACTTGTCCCTGCTTAAAGCAACAGATGCACAGAAGGAAGCATCAAAATATTTGATTGTGTTTTATGGGCATAAAGAGCATCAGTGAGCAGCTATTCTCTCCTCTCTAGTTCCAAATTATTTGGTCTGAACCTTGTGGTCACTAGAGTTGACTGGGCTGTGGCCCCTGACCCTAAACCTCTTCTCCTTCAGATTCATCACTCCTCGTCCAGTTTCTGCAAACCACCCTTGAATCTAGAATCACTAGTTTCTGCCTTGGGGTCCTTCATGACTCCACCCTCTTCTCCAGTTGTCACCCGTCAGCTCCTCCATTGCCTACCTTCCCAAGGTCTCCCTGCCCTCCCACCAGCCCAGTTCTATCCTGGCCCTGCTGGCAGGGAGGCAGTTCTCAAATCTTATCATGTGACCTGCTAAGAATTCTCCAAGGGCACCCTCTCACCTGCAGGATAAAACTGAAGCTTCCAACCCCTTGTGAATTGCCTCAGCTTCTACCCTCCTTGTCTCCTCCATGACATCATAGTCCACCTCCCCGTCCTGCCTCACCCCTGGCCTATACGCCACTCCAGCCACTGCTCTGACATTGCAGACGCTCTCAGGGCCAGGGTTCCAGCACCGAGTCCTCCATGTCCGAGGTTCTTTGCTCTCATGCATCATCTCCCAGGTGCATCTCCACCACCAGCTCCTCCCCTTCTCGGCTGGAAAAGCCCTCCCCACCCTTGCTGCTGCTGCTAGGTCGCTTCAGTCGTGTCCGACTCTTAGCGACCCCATGGACTGCAGCCTACCAGGCTCCTCCGCCCATGGGATTCTCCAGGCAAGAGTACTGGAGTGGGTTGCCATTGCCTTCTCCCAGACCCTTGACTTTCCCTAAATCTAACCCTGCTCTGCCCAGCAGGCCATGCTGGCCACAAGTGGCTCCGCAGCACTGGAAATGCGGCCCGTCTGACTGCAGGATGCTGCACGTGAACAGTACATGCACAACTTCCAAGACGTGTTATGTGAAGATAACGGAAAAATTGAACATTTTACTTGGACTGCTGCTGCTGCTAAGTCACTTCAGTCGTGTCCGACTCTGTGTGACCCCACAGACGGCAGCCCACCAGGCTCCCCCGTCCCTGGGATGCTCCAGGCAAGAACACGACGAAACAGATGTATAAGGTTAAATAAAAGGTATTACTAAAATTAATGTCACCTGTTTCTTTCTGTAATATTTTTATTTTTAAATATTTATTTTATTCATTTATTTATTTATTTGACTGCACTGGGTCTTTGGTTACAGCATGCAGGATCTAGTTCCCTGACCGGGGATTGAACCCAGGGTCCCTGCACAGGGTCTGTGGAGTCTTAGCCACTGGACCACAAGAGAAGTTCCTCACCTGTTTCTTTTTTTACCTTTTTAGATGTGGCTACCAGAGCAGTTTAAATTACACCTATGGCTCACATATAAGTGAGTCTAATCTTTAGCCATTCTTTAGGTCCTGGTATGAGTAAAACCTCCTTCAAGATGCCCTATCTTTGGTCTTAGTAGTGTTTTGGAGGTTTTTTTTGCCACATTACTCAGCATATGGGATCTTAGTTCCCCAAGCAGGAATGGAACCCAAGCCACATTGGAAATGCGGAGTCTTCACCACTAGACCACAAGGGAAGTCCCCCCATCTTTGTTATTAATGATCTTTTCTGCACCTTGAAATCCTATAATGGAGTCCACCATATAAGCCACTATCTAATTACATAACACATTATATGCTTACTAGTAAATATTTTATATCTATTGTTCTTGCCACATCAATGCCATGCCTAAACCCTATTTAATAGTAGGCACTCAACTTGTTATTAGGCACAGAATCTCTGCAGCAGCAAGAGAGCAATACACAGTATTTTAGTTTTGTTTTGTTTACTTATTTTCTTTCCTGAGGATAATTTCAACAACGTAAGGAGACCTGGGAGTCGGGAATCGAAGAGCTCTTTGTTCTTCCTCCAACTTAGATAATACATTCACAACATTTAATGCCTGGTTTAGCCCCCAACAAGCCCCTCCTGGTCTCAGTTCTCCCCCATCCTTTAATATAAAGTTAATAATATCAGGCCAATCTACAATATACAGCCAAGTCAAAGTAGCTACGTTAAGTTCTAACCGGAGTCATTGCCGTGATAGGAATAAATACGCTCCTCTTCACAGCTAACTGTAACTTTCCCAGCCAGTTGTCTTAAATACAGGCTACCTTTTATGAAGAGGGAAAGGATCAATCACAATTACCGAAACGAGAAAGGAGAAGGGACAGCCTATCAAAAGGCTCGTCCTAGCCTATTAATGACAGGAAAGAAGTGACGAGAGAGGAAACTGTAAAATGTCTACTCGGAGCTGAAGCAGCTCTTACAGTACACTCACAATCACCTTTACGAGGCAGACATTACCACACCCACTTCACAGAGTGAAGAAACTGAGCTTCACAGACGGGCTGAGGAACTGGCCCAAGGTCGTGCAGCCGCAGGCTACAGATCCCAGTCAGCGGTATCAACTTTGTATTTAAAAACTAATGTGGTCTTATCATTTGAAAATATGTGAAAAGCGAGAGCCTTATCTACATATACAGATAAAAATACAACAATAATTTCGATTCATTTCCTTCAAATGATTTTTTCTTTGCAAATATATCTATTTTGTTTCCTGCTGGTTTATTGAGACATAACTGACTTACAGCACTGTGTAAGTTTAAGGTGTACAACATAATGATTCGACTTACACAGACCACAAAATGATTATCACAGAAAGTTCAGTGAACACCCATCATCTCAGAGAGATAAAAAGTAATGAAATAGGAAAAATGTTCTTTCTTCTGATGAGAATTCCTAAGACTTACTCTTTTAACAACTTTCATATATAACATACAGGAGTGTTAACGACATTAACCACATTGCTCGTTACATTCCTAGTCCTTATTTATTTTATTACGGGAAGTTCGTACTTTCTGACAGCATTCATTCAATTATCTCCCCCATCCCCCGACCCCCCCCCCACCTACATCCTGCCTCTGGTAAACACAAATCTGGTCTTTTTCTATTTCTTTTAATTTTTAATTTTCATTGGAGTATAGTTGATTTACAATGTTGCGTTAGTTTCTGCTGTACAGCAAACTGAATCAGCTATACATATACATATATCCACTTTTAAAATTCTTTTCCCATATAGGACATTACAGTGTACTGAGTAGAGTTGCCTGGGCTATACAGTAGGTCCTTATTAGTTAATCTATCTTGCATATATGTGCGTGTGTGTTCAGTTGTGTCTGACTCTTTGCAAACCCAAGGACTGTACCTCGCCAGGATCCTCTGTCCATGGGATTTTCCAGGCAAGAAAACTGGAGTGGGTTGCCATTTCCTGCTCCAGGGGATCTTCCCAACCCAGGGATCAAACCTGCATCTCTTGTGTCTCCGGCATTGGCAGGCAGATCCTTTACCACTGAGCCACCTGGGTGTGTGTATGTCAATCCTGATTCAAATAGTTTCTTGATCTTGGCTAAGTCCTAGCTTTTAGATCAGAAGGTCTTTTTTTCTAAGTAGACTTTTCCATAAAGTAGCAAATCAATAGGGTATGTGATGTGGTGGGACTACCACATTGCTGTACTATTTGTCTTTAAAGCCTTTAAACCCACAATTGTAGGCAAGAGTTTACACTAAACAGTATGAATCAGAATGCCTCAGACATGTGCACAAAAATCTAGTCCCTACAAATAAAGACTACAGTAATAAACGAAGTACACCAAGCCAATCCACAACAACAACAACAGTATACATAAGGAATATGAAAGAGCCCCTCCAGGATACAAAACTGAGGTCAGATGTAATGAAAGGACAAAACAAAGTTCCTCAAAATCAGACACTTTCAAGTGAAACCACAGGGCCTTGAAAATTACTTTCTCAGAACGGTAACAAGGTACTATGTGTCTCTAAGAAACCCAACATCTAGGTTTAATGGATTCTGCCTTTGCAAAATGTAGCCAACTTAATCCTGTACACTCGGACTGAACACAAGTTCAAGTTCTCTACCACAGAGTAAGTCCCCAAGCATCAACTGCTTTAAAATACCTCTTTGCTCTGCTCTCCATTATCAATAATGTCCCTGCAGTAGGTGTTAATCAGTCACTAAAGAGCCCCACACAATACAACCTGTGTGTGCCTGGTATTTCAGTACAGGAAGTAGAAAGCTCAGTTTACCAAGAAGACTGCATTTCACTTTCAAAAGTCTTGAAAGCTAATCCCTCTAACAGTACCTAATTTACATTTCATTCTAAACTGACCAAGCCGGCAGTGGCATCTCAAGGAATCTGAGAATGTGAAAAACTTCACTTGGCAAAACTAGGTGTGTGGCTTTTTCTTCCTTAGAGGTACTTCACAGTATAAATAGAAATCATTTGCAACTTTTAATCTCATGAACAAGAGCTTTATTTAAAATTCTCAGGCATACAATGAATTCTCTCATGCTCTCTTTCCTCAAGTGACAGACACATCAAGACTTTGTGCCCTAAATCAGGCGATTTTGCTCCCTTCAAGAAGAAGAAAAGACATCTAGAAGAAACAAAGTATCTTTTTCATAGCCCCCAAATACACTAAGAGAAGAATAGACAGTAAAGGTGTTTACATTCTAAACAAAAATGAAAACTAAAGGAGGTAGAAGAGAAAACAAATAACAGCGGAGCAAACTGGCTACAGATCACAGGTGGCAGGTGAAGGGAGGCCTTGGGAACACTTGACACCCACGGGGCTGAGCTTCATCCCAGGTCAAGTGCAGGCCCACCTGGGGTCTGCAGTTCCTCCACCCAATGGGCTCACAAAAACGCATGAAGCCACAACACCGTCAGGGTCATCTTGACAGTAAAGCATAAGCAGCCTCCTGGAACCCAGGAAAGTCACCCCTCCCTCCCAGCAAACACGAGGAGCCCCCTTCACACCACGGACACAAAGAAACCGAGTCAGCCAGATCCATGGGAAGGGAGGTGACACTTAAATTTATCCCGAGGCCATTCGGAGGCTCAGTCTACTGGGGGATCAGACTCAAAAAAAAGTAAAATTAAAAGTGGCAGGGCGGGGGGTGGGGGCTGGGGGGCCGGAGATGACAGTTCAATTCAGTCTGCGCTGGGACCACACTTGGGACCACTTAGGGTCTCGGACTCAAACATTAAAATTAAGAACTGGGAGGGGAGATGACAGTTCGATGGGTGCGTGCGACGACCCCCAGGGTTTGCTGGGGAGGGGACCGTCTCGCCGCAGCCCGGCTCCGAGGCCACCCGGGGGAGGAGGGGTAAGTTTACAACTCAGGGGGACGCCGGGCAAGCCCGCGGGGAACGAAGCCGGGACCCACGCGGAGGGTCTGCTCCCCCAGCCCGGTATCGCAGCCCGACGACCCCCGCCCGATCCCGGCAGGAGCGCGCCCTCGGCCGCGCCGCGCCTCACCCAGCAGCGCCCGCAGGTGCTTCAGGCGGGTCAGCACGTCCTTCTTGGGGTCCAGCACCTTCTGGGTGGACTTCTTCACATCCCCGTGGCTCCTCCGGGAGAACATCCCGCCGCAGGGAGCCGGACCCCCTGCGCCGCGCGGATCACAGCAGAGGGTCGGGCCGGCGCGTGTCGCGCGGGCCGCTCGCCGCCCCCCCTGCCCGGCAGCAGCCGCCAGCGCCGCTGCCGCCGCCTCTCCAGCTCCGGCTCCAGGAAGGAGGGGCGGGGGCCGGGCCGGCGCGGGGCGGGGCAGGAAGGCGGTGTCGACGCGAAACCCGCCGCCCCGCCCCCGCGGGAGGTGCCGGCCGCCACCACCACCACCCCCCGCCCCCGCCACGGGCGCGGCGCACGGGAGTGCGATCGGGCCCCGCCTCGCGGGGGGCGGGCCAGCGGCGCCGCGAGTCACAAAGAAAGTGACCTCCGCGCGCACGCTGTCCTCCGAGCCCCGGGATGCTCCGTGACAGCGACCTCCAATCAGGCTGGCGTGTTTTCCGCGCGATTGGAGTCAGTGCGCCCGCTCAGGGCACGTGCCTCGCTCGCCAGGCCACCAGTGCTCCTGGGAAATGTAGTTCTCCAGTAGGCCAGCCCCTGAGACCGCCTCTCCAGATGAGTGCAGCATCTGCCTGACCCTCTACCTACCCCTGGAGGCCCAGGTTTCTGTACCTACAGTCTCCGGCCTGTGCGCCCACCCCAGTTCTCTCTACTGCAACGTGAATCAAGAAACATTCAGTTCACTTCAGTTCAGTCGTTCAGTCGTGTCCGACTCTTTGTGACCCCATGAATTGCAGCACGCCGGGCCTCCCTGTCCATCACCAACTCCCAGAGTTCACTCAAATTCACGTCCATCGAGTCAGTGATGCCATCCAGCCATCTCATCCTCTGTCGTCCCCTTCTCCTCCTGCCCCCAATCCCTCCCAGCATCAGTCTTTTCCAATGAGTCAACTCTTCACATGAGGTGGCTAAAGTATTGGAGTTTCAGCTTTAGCATCAGTCCTTCCAAAGAACACCCAGGACTGATCTCCTTTAGGATGGACTGGTTGGATCTCCTTGCAGTCCAAGGGACTCTCAAGAGTCTTCTCCAACACCACAGTTCAAAAGCATCAATTCTTTGGCGCTCAGCCTTCTTCACAGTCCAACTCTCACATCCATACATGACTGCTGGAAAAACCACAGCCTTGACTAGACGGACCTTTGTTGGCAAAGTAATGTCTCAGCTTTTTAATATGCTGTCTAGGTTGGTCATAACTTTCCTTCCAAGGACTAAGTGTCTTTTAATTTCATGGCTGCAGAAACATTACAGTAGGACAACTTTCAAAGCTTTTACAATGTAAACCATCTAAGTTTGACTTCTGAGTTCACACCAGGTAGTGAGGTTTCACTTGTGGCTCAGTAGTATAAAAAAATCTGCCTGCAACGCAGGAGTCCTGGGTTCTGTTCCTGGGTCAGGAAGATCCCCTAGAGGAGGGCATGGCAATCCAATCCAGCATTCTTGCTTGGAGAATCCCATGGTCAGAGAAACCTGGTGGGCTACAGTCCACGGGGTCCCAAAGAGTTGGACCCGCCTGTGTGACTAACACACAGTGAGGGAAGGAGTGGCAAACCCTTTGGCCATATCAAAATCAGAGCTCCAATTATGCGCTAAAATGAACAGCTTTGGCAGTAGGGAAAGGAATGCTTAGACTCTGGGAGAGGAGGCCTTTGGTTCCTGGGACCCATCCTCACTTGGAATATGAGAGTGCTTCACCAGGATGGCTCCTCAGCTTCTCACCTCTTGCTTTGTAGGAAGTGCATGTTCTCTGTGTTGTGCAAGGCTACCTAGCAAAACAGTAGCAGAACCAGAAATAGAACCTGAGGGACCTGACTCTCAGGCTGAGATGCTTTTTAAAGCCAGGTGCCTGTAACCTGGGGCAAGACTTTGAGATGCAAGATGGTCTGGAGATTTCTTTCAGCAGATCTGTAGGGATATTTATTGCCATCTGGATCCTTCAATGCTTCAAATTTTGACAACATTTAGCAGGCTTAAGCTGTTCAAACTTAAGCTGTTGAAAATCACGTGGTTTCCATCAGGTTGGGATAATACAACTGTCTTTTCCTCAATCAGCTAAACTAACCGGCGGGAAGAGCCAACGATTTACACAGCCTTATATCCTCATTCCTGAACACAGTATTTGATCCTGAAAGCATTCAATAAAAGCTTGTTAAGGAAAATGGGATAAAAAACTAAAACAGTCTTACATATTTAATCAAGGCATGCCAAAAATATCTCCTGGTTGTTAGAACCTCTATTTTTCAAGTTGTCAAATAGCACTGATAGAACTGGGATATATTCATACAAAGGAATATTACTTAGGAATAAAAAGAAATAGACAACCAATAAACCCAATAGCATGAATCTCGGACCCAGAGATGGAGGCCCCGCACTCAGGATGACGACAGAATGGATCTCCAGGTGTCATCTCCATCAGGACCACAAACCTTCCATGACTGTCACAAGAGACAAATAACCTTCCCTCTTGAGTGAAGACATTCTGGGCGGCTTTGCTACAGAAATTTAGTCTGTACCTTGCTACACATAGTAAGTCACAATATTCACCACAGTATTCCTTTAAACAGAACCTTTCATTGTACTGATGGAAAAAGTAGGATGCTCTTGCCTTAGGGAATTCAATTTTTCTGTTGCAAAGCAACCTGTTATCAAAGTCAAACTGTTGTTGAGCACCTGCTGTGTGCAAGGCATGAGTGTAAACCTTGGGGATAAAAAGTTGTATAAGATGCAGTCTCCTGACCTCAAAAGCTTCCAATTTAGTTGAGAGAGCAACTAGAAAACTGAGGAGACAAACAACAGTGTTCTGCGCACACATGACATGGTCCAAACTTGGTGGTACCAGAAACAGACATTCATGCGTAGATTCATCTGATCCATCATATCTAGCCTTCACTTACTGATCAAAATATAGAACTCAGAGTAGTTTCTAAAAAGCCAAGAAATTTAAGTTATTATTTTGGGCTTTTCACCCACCCACCATGAATATTCCAAGTGAAACACAAATAAATAAAAATACTCTTCTTATTTTCTGTTGCACTGTAAAATAATTCCTGCTAGACTTGAGCAAATCACCTGCTTTGCAATTAATGTTTATCCCTTGAGATTCAGAGTGTCAAGTATTTTGTAGACCCTTGAATGTTGTTGAAGAAGTAGCCTGCTGACACCAATAAATACAGATAATGAAATCAAGAGTTAGACACTTACAATGCAAATTAAGACTAGACTACCCTGAAGTGCCATTTTGATTAGCAAAATAGACACATGATTTGACAACATACTCTGGTAGCAGAGCTATGCGTGCCTGAGTGCTAAGTCCCTTCAGTCATGTCCGACTCTTTGTGACCCTATAGACTGTAGCCCACAAATTCCTCTGTCCATGAGACTCTCCAGGCAAGAATACTGGAGTGGGTTGCCATGTCCTCCTCCAGGGGATCTTCCTGACCCAGGGATAGAACCTGTGGCTCCTGCATTGCAGGTGGATTCTTTACCACTGAGCCACAGGGGAAGCCCGGCAGAGCTGTAGAAAAGTATAACTGATAGGAGTGTAAAATGATACAATTCCTATAGAGGAGAATTTGGCTAAATTACAGAAATTTGTCCATTGACACCGAAATCCTACTTCTACTCTTCAAGAGTCTACTATGAAGTAGAGTCTATACCTGCACAAATATAAAATCACTTGTGGAAGTTTACTCCTTTGGCATTATTTGCAATAATCAATATAGTAGGTTGAACAGATATGTCCATGTCCTAATTCCCCAGAACCTGCGGTTGTGACTTTTTGGAAAAAGAATCCTTGAATATAATAGTCAGGTTAAGGAACTCAAGGTAAAATCATCTTGGATTACCTGGGTGGTCCCCGAATCTGGTGAGTGTCCTTGTAAGACATGGGAGACTTTGTTAAGTACACAAACGAAGAAGAAAGTGAAACAGAGGCAGATTGGTGTCATGAGACAACAAGCCAAGTGACCCCTGCAGTCACCAGAAGCCAGGGGCCAGGAAGGAGTCTCCCTAGGGGTCTTCCAAAGGGAGCCTGACCCTGACCTTGATTCCAGACTTCTGGATTCCAGAATTGGGTAAAAATTAATTTCTGTACATGCACACACACCTGAACCCAGTCCATCCACATACGGCAATGCCGTGCAACCATAAGAAGTAACGAAAAAATTTCCTATGTTCTCATTTTGCGTCTTTCATTCACTCACTCATTCGTTAATATCTCAGCATAATTAGGGAATGTTGTTCAATAGGATGGTTTTGCTTTAATGAACATGTACCCATATTTTAAAATTCTAGGCTTCTTTTCTCAGAAGTCTTTCTAAAATATACCTCAGGCTTCCCCATCTTCCATTTTATTGAGTTATAATCAGCACACAATATATTAGTTTCAGGTGTACAACATAGTGAGTCAATATTTTTATGCATTACAAAATGATCATCACAATAAGTCTAGTCGCCATCTGTCATCAGACACAGTATTTCTAATATTACTGGCTGTATTCTCTATGCTGTACATTAATCCCCATCTTCTTAAACAGACTATTCATTGTTTCTGAAACCATAATTTATTTCCCCCTCACCTCTGTGGCCCCCTGCATTCCTCCTAAATTGGCATTGCTACTAGCAACAAAGTAGAAACACCCCATAGACTTTCTGTATCTAATTTTGACCACATCTTGCCCCTAAACTGACTCATGGCTATCAGAGACAATTTGTGTTCATCTTCTTAACTTCCACGGTTGGAATCATTCCAGGTACTTAGACTTGCCAGCTCTGTGGTTTCCAGGTAACCAACTTGTTAATGTATTTTATTTCCAAATTTTTCTTTCATCAGAATTTTTCAGATTGGAAGAATTTTTTTTTTAGATTGACTAAAATACCTCAAGCCTGAATGTTAATCCTGATTGTCATGACTGTTATGTTAATTTTAATATCAGGAAAAATTCAACTTTTATCCACAAATATTCCTGTCAGATAAGTTCATTGTACCTTTCCTCTGGATTACCACTCAGTGGGTCAGAGGTGCTGGGGATCTGCATGTGGATGTTATTGCTACAAAGAGCCTCCCCAGGTTGTCTGTTTTTTGTTGACCATGGAACTCTCTTATCTTCTTAAAAAAGATACAACGTATTAAATTCAAGTTTTTTTTTCTTGCATCAGCTTTCACCCTAAATACTGACTTAACATCATTTAATATGTATCTTGGAGAAGGCAATGGCACCCCACTCCAGTACTCTTGCCTGGAAAATCCCATGGACTGAGGAGCCTGGTGGGCTGCCGTCTATGGGGTCGCACAGAGTCGGACACGACTGAAGCGACTTAGCAGCAGCAGCAGCAATATGTATCTTGTGCTCCTGAGAATCTACGCCTAAAATTCCCCAAAAAGAACAGCTGACAACCCTTCATAAGAATGAAATGCAATGCCCAATGCTTAAGAAACAAGAAACCCAATCTCTGTTTTCCAGATGATGTATTACTGTATACCCTAAAAACATATATAATTTTTTCCTCCAAAAATATTTCCTATTAGTTTCTTTTCTTTCCAAATCTCTGTCAAGAAAGGAGATTTAATACTTAACTTTAAACTTGACTATAAATCATTTTATATGGGAATTTCAATTCAGAAAAGGCTCAAAAAAGTTTTTGAAAATGTTCTATTCATTTTGATATGTCTGATGGATGCCTGATAACAGAGTAATGCCCAAAGGGAAAGAAACCTAATCGTTTTTCTAAATGTATTCAAGCAGATGTTGTCACAGCTGTGCATTTCAACCACGATGTCATCTTCTGGGGACATATTTTCTTTTTTTTATCATCAAAACATTAATAACATTTTGGTATTAAATCATGGGTATAGATCAACAGTAGAAAAAATAAGCACAGAAGTAAGCACATGAGAATGTATATAAGTAAAAAAAAGTCTTTGCATGATAATGCTTTAAAAAATCAAGAATCGTGAAAACTGTGTCAATAGAAAATAAAAATTGAATAAAAGATGACATTTGACGGCTAGAGAGACAGATTTACATAAGACAAGACGTCTGCAAAAATTTGTTCGTCACCTTCACCTCTGCCCCCAATAAACAAAGTGTCATCATTAGATTTAATATTAGATCAGATACACAATTTAATTTTCAACTGAGTGTTAAATTTTCTAAAAATGAATGCAGAGTATGGAATGTCAACAGAGTATATTTACTCAAAATGGAGAACATTATCATACAGCTTGTTTTCCTTGCAGATTCCTGCAATTTTCTAGGGGGAAAAAAGGAATCTCAAAATAATTATTGGAGAACATAACCTTTCTTAGGAAAAACAATACAACAGTTTAAATTCTTTTCCTGATCTACACATAGACCTATGTCTTAAGTTTAGAGTTTTTACTTGGTATTTCAGACAGAATTCTTAGTTGCAAGCAACAGACATTGGCTGCTTAAGCAAAAGATAATTGATTTAAAGAATGTTGGCTGTCAAAATCAAAGGGAGACTGGAAAAACAGGCTTAGAAAATAACTAAGAAAATAGGTACTGATGCAGCTGAGAGTTACAATGAGGGTGAAGCTTCAACCCCCTGAGAAGTCACAATCTAATGGAGGAGACAGACACCTACCTAACTAGACAGTAGTAATTCACAGCAGTGATACATGCAACGCATTACGCAAGATGGCAGGGAAGATTGCAGAATGACAATGAAAGGAGGATTCAGAGAAGGCTTCCTGGAGGAGGTGATACCTGGAACTGGGAAAGGATGAACACACCCAAGGCAAGGCTAGGAGGTAAAGGCTATGCAAAGGGCTGTGTGAAGAATATCAGAAGCAGTTTGATTTTGTGTGGTTCTACCCAGCTTTGTGCTGTGAAATCAGTTCTGAATATTGGAAGGACTGACGCTGAAGCTGGAACTCCAATACTTTGGCCACCTGATGCAGAGGACTGACTCATTGGAAAAGACTGTCATGCTGGGAGACATTGAAGGTGGGAGGAGCAGGGGACAACAGAGGATGAGATGGCTGGATGGCATCACCGACTCCATGGACATGAGTTTGAGCAAGCTCTGGAAGTTGGTGATGGACAAGGAAGCCTGGCGTTCTTCCCTGGGAGCAACTGAACTTTGTGCTGTGATAGTATTCAGCATACCACTGGGGTTACAGAAATGAGTGTGTGTTCTTGTAGCCTTGTAAAAACAGTGGGGCCTAATGAGAGTGGAGGGTGGTGATGCCAAAGTGAGAGGAGACGAGTGGACTTCTTACGGGTCTGTGGGAGGCCGGATGAGATGACAGCAAAGGCAAATGCCCTGACTTTCAGTCCTCCCCACTTACTAGCTTTGCAATCTTAAGTGGGTGACAATTCTCCAAGCTTCAGTTTTCCACATCTAGAAAATGGAGACAAACTTGCACTGGGCTCTTTATTCTAAAGAGTGTGTGGATGCTAAGTCGCTCCAGTCATGTCCTATGCAGAGGGAGTAGCCTATAGCCCACCAGGCTTCTCTGTCCATGAGGATTCTCCAGGCAAGATTCCTGGAATGGGTTGTCACTTCCAGGGGATCTTCCCAACCCAGAGATTGAACCCGTGTCTCATTATGTCTCCTGCATTGGCAGGTGGGTTCTTTACTGCTAGCATCACCTGGGAAACCCTATTCTAAAGAGTAAATCAGTGTGGAAAGAATGAGTACAATGCCTGGTACCAAAATGTTCAGTAAATGTTACTTTGTTTCTCCCACCTTTCCCACTCCTAGGAAATGCAAACAAGGAAATTTTGTTTGCTCAGAATGTCAATTTGTGTACATACTTTATTTCTAAATGTGTGTAATAGAAGGAGTTTACACAGCTATATGGACTTCCCTGGTGGCTCAGATCATAAAGAATCTGCCTGTAATGGGGAGACCTGGATTTGACCCCTGGGTTGGGAAGATCCCCTGGAGGACGGCATAGCAATCCACTCCAGTATTCTTGCCTGGAGAATTCCATGGACAGAGGAACCTGGTGGACTACAGTCCACAGGGTCGCAAAGAGTCTGACACGACTGAGTAATTAAGCAGAGCAGAACACACAGCTGTAGTTCTCCATGGTTTTACATAAGTGTACACTGAACACTGTCACAATAGGTCAAGCAATGACCTAAAATCTTTTACACCCACTTTTGTAACGTGCACCCCTTGGCAAGTAGGGATATTTTCATTGATACCCCCATCATACTAGGTAAAATAGCTGCATCTTTTTGGACCTTAAATGATGCTGGATTAAGAATGCTGGTCAAAAGCTCATGGACCTAAATTTATGACCCAGCAGTTTGTCCCAGGTATATTTTACTTTTCTGGTGTGCCACAAGACCAAACCCAAGTGTGGTTTATGGGTCTTTGCAAAGTTAAAGTAATAATTCAGGTTATTATAAGTGAGATTAATAACTGAAACTGTACCAGTCGTAAAGACGACAAAGTAACACCTCAGATACTAAAAAGTTCGACTTGAATAATTTATCCAAAAGATGCCAAGAGATACTTCTCTCCATCAGAGCTGAGATGAACTGTCCCAGTCAAGCCTATCCCAAACTACAGGGTTATAAGCAAATAAAATGCTTGTTGCATTCAGCCACTGAGTTTAGAGATTGTTGTTACAGAGCAAAAACCAGAGAGGGTATATGTTGTGGCCTCAAGGATCTGAAACTACAAATCTCAAAGACTGGTCTTCTCTGCTAGACAAAGCCAGACACCATCTCCAATGGCTTATCTCCAGTATCCTTCTTGTTTTGCAAATTCTTTGAGTCTATGACTCTCTCCTTGGCTCATCTCTTATGACCTCAGATTAGTCTGGTGTCCACATGATAATTTAGATTTTTGTTCCCAGAAAGTGACTGATGACAGGGATTGCTTCCCCTCTGCAAAAAAAAAGCAGTAACGTAGGGGCAAGAAGGTAGGAAGAAAACTCTTCCAGAGGGAGAGACAGACATAAGAACCAGCTTCAAGAATTTGAGCGCTGGTACTTTCCTGGCAATCCAGTGGTTAAGACGCCTTACTCCCAATGCAGGAGGCACAAGTTCAACCCCTGGTGAGGGAACTAAGATCTCGCATAATGCATAGCATGCCCTCCCCCAACCCCCACCCACCAAAAATGAAAAAAAGAATTCAGGTGCTGGCAGCAAGGGAAAAACCCAAAGTTTGTCTCCATAGAGGATATCAGGGTATTTGCAAAATAATTAGTAGAATATTCATAGGAAAAGCATGAGGCACACCTGAAACAGGCAGGGCAACAGAAATTGACTTGATCCTTCCAGTATTACTGCTGCTGCTAAGTCGCTTCAGTCGTGTCCGACTCTGTGCGACCCCATAGACGGCAGCCCACCAGGCTCCCCCGTCCCTGGGATTCTCCAGGCAAGAACACTGGAGTGGGTTGCCATTTCCTTCTCCAGTCTTACAGGAAGTACTTAAAAATGTGCTAGGTTTTTAACTAGTTCCTTGAAGTAGATGGGCAGACAAGAACATAGATGAAATTTCTAGAAGAGTTGGAAAGAGGGTATATTGATTATCTTCGCCACTAAAATGCTGTATAGAGACCAACCACAAACTTTACAGCATACACTGGTGTTTGTCCAGCTCCTTTCATGCATTGGAGAAGGAAATGGCAACCCACTCCAGTGTTCTTGCCTGGAGAATCCCAGGGACGGGGGAGCCTGGTAGGCTGCCGTCTGGGGTCACAGAGTCGGACACGACTGAAGTGACTTAGCAGCAGCAGCAGCAGCAACAGGGTCTGTGAGGCTCACCTGATCTGGGTTGAACTTGGCTCATCTTGGCTGAGACTGCTTCCATATCTGGCAGTTTACTAGCTACTGGTTGATCCAGAGTGGCCTTGGTTGGGAGGACTGGGCTACCCTGGCTCTGGTCCATATTTCATCCACTTGGGACCGGTGGAGCAGCTTGGGAGTGTGCTTCTTATGATAATGACAAAGGGCAGGCATGAGCAAGCCCAATTGCACAGCAGTTATGAATCTCTAATTGTGACATATTTGCTGTTATCCTACTGGCCAAAGCAACTTACATGGCTGAACAGAACATCAGGGGAGGAGGGCCAAGGGAATGAATGGAGAGAGAGAGGAATTAAGAATTATGACCATTCCCAATTGAAGAAGTTGGGCTCAGTCAACCGTTGTCCAAATTTCCCTAGAATCCCAGAGTATCCTAGGATCCCTGTGGCCTGAGGTTAAACTGAGGAGGAAGCAAGAGTGCAGCTAATGAGCACTAAGCTTACTGTTAAACAATTCATGCTTGTCTGCATATTTCTAATATACATCTAGAGATACATTCCAGAAAATGAAGAATGACTAAAAACACAGTGAGCTTTAGGCTCTGAATGACCAGAAGCGGGGACCTCCCTGGCGGTCCAGTGGTGAAGACTCTGCACTTCCAATGCAGGGGGCCCAGATTCCATCCCTGGTCAGGGAACTAGGATCCCATATACTGCTGTGGCTCGGACAAAAAAAAAATTGTACGATTTTTCAGTGTGATCAGTTCTTCCATATACTGTGACCTATTTGGGGAATAAACGTAGATGTAATGCCCCAGAACCATATTCCACTTGCTCTAGGCTACTTTTTCACTAACACGCACACATCATACAGGCAAACATCTTACTTCATTATGTTTCACAGATACTGCGATTTTTGTGAATTGAAGGTTTGTGGCAACCCTGGGTTGTCAGGTAGCCAGCATCTTTTAGCAACAATGTATTAAAGTATTAAAAAAGAAAAGAATTATGATTATTCATCAATCTGTTAGGGAAGTGATCTTGTAAAAATCAACCTTGAAAATGGACAAAGGGAGATTTCAGAACCATCTACCAGGACCTTTTGTTTGTTAGGTGACATTCCTAGCCCTGGAGACTTGAAACAGAGGCAACTTCCCCCTTCATCCTGTGTCTGCTAGGAACACACAGTCTTTTATCCACGCTGAAGGAGCTCATATTTCTGCCTGGCCATTCATGTGACTATCTTTTTATGTTCAGTTCTTCAAAACTCCCCACCAGACAGACTGCTGGACTTTGGAGCCAGAGAAGGAGGCTCTCCTGATAGAAAGGAGCTGGAGTCCATGGGGCCTTCCTCGGACAAACCCCTCCCCATATCGCCTGCTTGAGCTCCTCTCTGAAGCACCCAGATGGTAGTATCTGATGCACACCTCTTGAGTTGATTTACAAATACTAATATCACCGCCAAATGGAAGATTTCTCTGAACACCTTGCCCCAGCTTACTGGAGCCTAAGGATGGATAGTGTTAACCCCTGTGACCTCACCATCAACCAATCAGGAAATTGTGCCTGAGCGAGATGCCCCTCCCTCACCTGGCCTTTAAAAATGCTTTGCTGAAACCCACTGGGGAGCTCGCATGTTTGGAGCACTCGAAGTCCCAGGTTCTTTGTATGGTGCCTTAGAGCAAACACTAAACTTTCCTTCACCACAATCCAGTGTCATTAGGTTACCTTTACTGCAAGTGGGCAAGTGGACCTGACTTTGGTTCAGTAATACAAGCACTGCTTTCACTGTGATACTAGCGGACTTTCCCAGTGTCTGTTATGAGCCCCAGGTGTAATCTCAGGAAGGAACTGCTAAAATGAGGACGCAACAGATTGTTATACTCTTGTGATGACACAGGAAAGGTGACTTGGATGATTGATTAGAAGGCAGTTTAGGTCATAAGACCTTGCCAGTGTTTACCAAGAACTCCCAGGGGAGAGACAGTGCTAACTTTAGTGGAAACTGCTGGAAGGTGGAAAGTATTGTTCAAGAACTGCCGGCCCACCAGGGCTCTGACTCTGCCTGATTTGATAAAATCTTTTACTGATTGGCTTGTTTGGCCTGGACTAGTCACCTAGAGCTTAAAAGCCACAAGCAGGTATTGTAACACTGAGCTTCTGAACCTGTATCACCAGACTTCAGGCACGGATTCATGGTGATGCTACCGAGACCTCCAGAGCTTGTGGGGCCCTTGAGAGCACTCACTCTCCTCCCCCTGACAATTCTCCAACTACAGAACCTACATGAAGTCCTGCAAGTCTCTAATGATAGATCTCCATCTTCTAGAAGCCCTGACCCCTGGAAGTATATTCAGAGTCTTGACACAAAGGAATTTGTTTTAAAGTGTGGCATTCAATAAACTGTTTATATGGTTTATATGTCTCTTGCTTTGGAAAGTGAAATCCTAGCAAACAACAATTCGTATTTAACTGGCTCTGGTGTACCACAAGATAAGTTGAACTTGATTGGAAAACACTGGCAGATGTAAAACTTACCCTGCTGACATTCACCCAAGAAGCTGAGCAGAGATTCTTTTTTTTTTTTTTTTTTCAGATATTTTCCTTATTGAGATGTAAGGTCCGAAACTCCAGTACTTTGGTCACCTCATGCGAAGAGTTGAGTCATTGGAAAAGACTGATGCTGGGAGGAATTGGGGGCAGGAGGAGAAGGGGACAACAGAGGATGAGATGGCTGGATGGCATCACCGACTCGATGGACATGAGTTTGAGTGAACTCCGGGAGTTGGTGATGGACAGGGAGGCCTGGCGTGCTGCAATTCATGGGGTCGCAAAGAGTCGGACACGACTGAGCGACTGAACTGAACTGAACTGAATTAACACACCAATGGTAAGTTTAAGGTGTCAGCGTATTGATTGATTTAAAGGGCCAAGTAACTATCACAATAAATTTGGTTAATATCCATCATCTCATATAGATACAAAAGAATGAAAAAGAAAAACAGTTTTCCCTTTGTAGTGAGAACTCTTATACTCTCATAACTTTCAAATATACCTTACAGCAATTTATTTACTATAGCCATTATGTTGTATATCATATCCTTATATGTGTGTACTATAGCCATTGTGTTATGTATTATATCCCTACAGCAGTATTTACTATAGTGTTTATTATAGCCATCATATTGTATATTTTATCTCTGATATTTATCTGACAGCTAGAAGTTTGTTCCTTTTGACCACCTTCATCCAATTCTTCCTGCCCACCCCCACATCTGCCCCATCTCTGGTAACCACAAATCGGATCTCTTTTCCTGCAAGTTTGTTTTATGGGAGTTCTTTGCTTCTTTAGGTTCCACATATAAGAGAGATCATACAACATTTGTCTTTTTCTGTCTGACTTACTTCACTTGTCACAATGCCATTGAGGTCAAGGTCCAAGAATGAACAGACATTCTTGGTGTTCCACCCAGTGTCATCTGTCCTCACCTTGGCTTGGAGGCCAAGTTTTCCGCCAAGAAAACTTGTGACTCTTGTCCAAAGGTTTTTTCTCCTTGTGGGAGCATACTTGGTCCATGCACAGGGCACGGTGAACACATCAGAATCACTGCTCTCAGAAGCTGCCTTCACCAATGCCAGACAGGGAGCTGATGGATAAGGAGCCCAGCTCCCTCATTTTGGGAGTGGAATAATTCAGGAATGCCGTGTTTACCTGCTCGATCGTGAACCCTCCCCTCTCTGTCTCCCTTCTTCACCACCATGGCCCCAGTGTTTCCTGGGATCCTCTCTCAAATCAACTACTTGCTCTCAAATCTGTTTCAACCCTAGAGAGCACTCAGTCTTATAAGAGAATACAGTCAAAATTATAAGAAGAGGTTGTTAACAGAATAGTACATAAAATTTTCAGTGTTTCTTTGCTAGCATTGAGTTCAGCAAACAAGGAACTGATGTTGTAAGTTAAACCAAAGTGAACTAAGTTGATGAAAGTCCAGCAAGACAAATCTCAGGGCTTCTAGGTGGATGACAGACAAGACAGAGAAAGGATGGCTCCAGCCATCTACGTATCAGATCAGTCTAGACCTTAGCCTGGGGCAAAGTTAGGTGAACTGTAAAACATCTCCAGCCTTTCTCACCCAATTCAGAAACTCCACGAAGCCTGATAGAAAGACAGCATCATTCTTTGTGGCTCCTCCTGCAACTCGTCCAGCTCACACAATATTATATTTCTAAGATTTTTTTTATCAGTTCTGATATACATGCTATTATTTTGATTGCTTCATCATAGTCTGAGGGCATGAATCCTGTACAATGCATTGCTTCATTCTCCTGTAGATGGATATTGAGGTTGTTCTAAAATTTCATGATTGCAGCCCGTGCTGTGATAAACATTCCTGTTTATGTCCCAGTGCACATGTGCCTCTGTGTGTGTGCACATGTGTATAGGTGCGTGCAAGGTTGCTAGGTTATATACACGGGTGGAAAACACTGAATCTGCAGCAGCAGTCGCCTCTGGTGGTGAGTTTAGCAAGAGTGGCCCTTGGAAGGAATGTGATTGTTTGATGGGCATTGGTCTCATCATTCCTGACTGAAATACACGGCTCATAATTTAAAAATACACAGTTACTCTGGTTTTGAACTGACTCAGAGACAACTCTTTTCTGGCTTTAACTTGTTATCTTTCCTTGGTAAAACTTCTTCTCAAGCTCTGATGTCTCCAAGAAGCCTGTGCTCAAGAAAGAACCAAGTCTGTGCAAAGTTAGTAAAACACTCATGTAGAAAAGGAATTTTTAAATCAGTGTTTAATAGAAAATGTTTCTCTGACTCTTAACTTCTTCCCCCAACTTTATAAAAATCTATTTTCAGAGTATTGACTTATGTAAACAAGTCCTCACCTCTCAGAGAATTCCAAGATAGCTTTATCCATCAGGCTCTGAAGCCCGGCAGCTTAGTGATAAAAGCCATGTAGGTCATTTCATGCTTTCAGCCTTTGTTATTTCAAGTCAATAAAAATAGTTGGCCAGGAAGGTGACTCAGGAGTTGCGTGCTCTGGCTTACTTGATAATGGCAGATTGATTTGGCTATTTTCATTCTTTTTCACCACTTTATTCTTGCTAGAAATGAGATAAAATGGTCATTCTTCCTTCCCCATCTCCAGTCAGTTGATTTTGATCAAAAAATTATTTTCACCACATTGATGTGATTGCCCACAAGACTTCTGAATTAGATAGCCCAGGTTTTCCCTCACTTCCTCACCAAAAATTCCATCCATGAAGGTATGGTTCAGAAATAGAACATGAGTACTATGACCATGTGAGTTTCCATCAGGAGGGAGGCTGTGATTCAGCTGTTTTGCAGACACTGATTACCTCATCAAGGCAGCAACGACTCTGCTGCTGTTTAGAGGTGACACCCTGGATCATGAAATCTTTCTCATTTTGAGGGTTCCTTTTAGTTTAGAGATCGTGGAGTGTTTTAAAATATTAATGAGACCCCAAGACCCTTCTGTGTTAGCAGATCAGGCCATCAAGAGCTTACCTTAACTAGTCAATAGAAATAATACTTCAAAATATTAGTAACTAAAATTCATAAAGCTCCTGATACATGTGAGATATTGTAACTTTTTTGGTTTTGATCAGTTTCTATTGGAGTGTAGTTGTTTTACAGTGTTGTATTAATCTCTGCTATACAGCAAAGCAAATCAGCTATACGTACACATATATCCCCTCTTTTTTGGATTTCCTTCCCTTTTAGGTCACCATAGAGCCTTGAGTAGAGTTCCCTAAGCTATACAGTAGCTTCTCTGTAACAGGTTTTTTTTTTTTCTTCACACACTATCTTTATCCACACAGTATCTTTATGAGATAGAGATTACTACTATCCTCATTGTACAGATGCAGGGGCTGAGGTTGTTGCTGTTTAGTCCCTCAGTCGTGTCTGACTCTTTGCAACCCCAAGGACTGTGGTCCACCAGGCTCCTCTGTCCATAGGGTTTCCCAGGCAAGAATACTGGAGTGAGTTGCCATTTCTTTCTCCAGGGGATCTTCCTGACCCAGGGGTCAAACCTGAGTCTCCTGCATTGGCAGGTGATTCTTTACCACTGAGCCACCACGGAAGCCAAATACCCAAAAAAGGCTCTGTGAGGAGCTCTGGAGAGGATACTGTAAATGAGATGCTGTAAGAGCGCAAATTTTCAAATTTTCTTTCTTCTCTAGAAAAATCACCAGCTCTCTTGAACATGATCCAGGGTGATTCAGAGCAAAGGATGAGTCCTGGGCAAAATCCAATTTGGGGCAACAACAAGAAACTGGCCTGGGGATGAGGCACTTGGGACATGAGATTCCAGGGCCCTCATTCTCAGGGCTGTGCAGTGCTGGCCTGCACAGAATCCAGGTTGCATAATTTTTCCAAGTCTGAGCTTGGAGGTCAGGATAAGGGCAGTTTCCCTGGGTACTCAGCCTGGGGTCAGCAGGAGCAAAGAGAAGGGAGCTGGAGAGAAGCTGAATGCCCAGTGAGGGCATCAGTACAAGGCTTACCAGCATCTTCTGTTCACCCCAAATGGGCCTGCATGGAAGATGCCTTGGAGGGAGGAGGGGAAGCGGAGGGGACCGGCAGCGGGCTGAACATCTCCAGTGTTGTCCTTCTGCTCATGACCAGCTTCTAAGCAAGCAGCACCACACGTGGGCCTACATAGCCCCGCCCGTCTGGCCTGCCCTAACTGCCCAGACCTCCTTTCCCCACTCTCTCCTTCATGATCCCACTCAGTCACTCTGGTTCTCTTTCCCTCATCTGTTCCCACCTCTTGGTTTTACACTTGCTGTCTGCTTTGGATGGAAACTGACCTTGGCTCTGCTCATGGTGCCCGGTTGACCAGGTCTCACCCCAACATTACCCCCATGGGGGCCTTTTCTGTTCCGACTCCAGATGAAAGCAGGGCTCATCCCTCCCGCACACCCTTGACACCAACCGGTTTGATTTTCCCCAGGACACTTTTCATAATCTGAAATCATCTTGTTCAAGTGTGTGCAGACAGCTCTGCATGGTGAAAGCTTCCTCTATAATGTGAGCTCCATGCCAGCCAGGATTCTGCTATTACTGCCCCTAAGAGTGCCTGACAGACAAATACAAATACCATATGGTATCACTTATATGTGGAATCTAAAATAACCATACAGACAAATTTATTTAAAAAACAGAAAGAGACTCGCAGACATAGAAATCGAAGTTATGGTTTCCAAAGGGGAAGGAAGTCAGGGAAGAATAAATTAGGCGTTTGGGACCAATAGATACATTTGTTGCTGTTCAGTCACTCAGCTGTCTGACTCTTAGTGACCCCATGGACTTTAGCCCACCTGGTTCCTCTGTCCATGGGATTCTCCAGGCAAGAATACTGGAGTGGGTTGCCATTCCCCTCTCCAGGGGATCTTCCTGACCCAGGGATAAAACCCAAGTCTCCCACATTACAGGCAGATTCTATATTCAATATCCTGTGATAAACCATAATGGAGAAGAATATAAAAATGAGTATTCTTTTTCATATTCTTCTGTATGTATAGAGGAATATATATGTTCTTCTATATATATATTCTTATATACACGTGTGTGTTTTATATATATGGATATAAAACTGAGTTACTTTGCTGTACACCAGAAACTAACACACTAATAAGCTATACTTTAATTTTTTTTTTAAAGGAGTGCCTGGCATACAACAAGCACTTGATAAATGTATGTTGAGTGGATGAACTCTGTCTGCCTGTTTCAGGCAGAGAAGGCCGTTATCTTGACAATTCCTATATTTCTCTCATCCACCCTCTCTGATATACATCAAGTTGAGAAACCAGATCTTGGTGAGTGAGTTTTCATGTCTGTAATATTCTGGGGGCCATACTGGGCTCCTGAGTTTTGTATCACCTGAATATGAAAAAACAACTCATCTCTGAAATAATGCAAATGTCCAAAGGGAAAAAAAATCAGACAAATTACCTGTTGATACTGCAGAACATGACCCAGCAATAAAGAGGAAAGAATCAATGATTCAGGCAGCCAGTCGTGTCCAACTCTTTGGGACCCCATGAACTGTATAGTCCGTGAAATTCTCCGGGCCAGAATATTGGAGTGGATAGCCTTTACCTTCTCCAGGGGATCTTCCCAAACCAGGGATCGAACCCAGGTCTCTCGCATTACAGGCAGATTCTTTACCAGCTGAGCCACTGGGGAAGCCCAAGAATACTGGAGTGGGTAGCCTATCCCTTCTCCAGGGGGTCTTCCTGACCCAAGAATCGAACTGGGGTCTCCTGCATTGCAGGCAGATTCTTTACCACCTGAGCTATAAGGGAAGCCCCATTCAGGCAACAGTATTCGTGAATCCCTAAAACATGATGAGTGACGGAAGCAGACACAAAAGAACACATCTGGTATTATTCCACTCATATAAAACTCTAGAACAGGCAAAGTTATTGTCTAGTTATAGAAATCAGAACATGGGTTCTTCATGTAGAGACTGACTAGAAAGACAATGAGAGAGCTTTGAGGTGAGACGGGAAAAAACATTCATTTTGTTTGGGACAGTTATTACACAGGTGGGTACATTTGTCAAGAATTATTGAACTGGACATTTCAAAACTGTATTTTGTCATATGTTAAAAAAAAAGAAAATGTTACTGAAAAAATCCCTTTCTCAACCATCCCAGGGTGAAACAGGGAGATAAAAGCTGTGTGATTAATTGGAAGGAGAAATTAAAACTGCCAGAATATGGAGTAAAATGGTAAATGATATAAGAGAAGACTTCTCTGATGTAACTCTGAGGAAGCCCAACTCAAGCTGAGAGAAGAAAGAAAAGGGTATTTGTTGTTTCATGCCAGTGAGATGTCAGACATGGAGTTGGCTTCAGGGTTCAAGGTTCACAAGGAACTGGCCTCCCCGCGGCTCTGTCTGTCGCCGCCTTTGTCTGGCTCCTTTCTACCCCACTCCCCAATACCAGGACGGCTGCCGCAGAATGGGGGCTGGATTGGCCCTCCCTGGGCCCCCTGCCTACCACTGTGGCTGGAGAATGGAAGAAAAACCAAGTTACCTGGGAGAGAATGAGGGAGGAAAGCTCCCCAGAGAAAATGGGACGCTGTAACATGACATACTGCAAATGGCCTTGGAAGGGGAGTCAAACTCCCAACAGAGGCCACTATCGCATTAGTACAAATGATGGGGAGAGTCCAGCAATCCATGAATAACCTAAACGTCACCCCTCACTCAGCAATATGCCAAGAAGATAAATGTACCGGCTTCAGCTTGGTGGGTGGGGACTTGCATGTGTGAGGAATGTTTTTCATTTTATTTTCTTGCTGAAACTAAATCTAAAATCTGCAGGTAGCCAACATGAGATCACTGTGCCTGGTGCTTCCTGGTTCACACAAATCTATCATCACTTCACTCCACAAAGGGCAAACACCTCTGTATTAGACAATTGTCAGGTAACAAGGGGCTTCCTCCAGTCCCTAACCTGCTGGAAGAATTGTAACTGAGCATGACCTTTGTACGGAAAGGAAGCTGAAGAAGCAGAATTTGAATGCCTGCCTGAGTGTTTTCCCTCATTCAGAAAACCCAAAGCATTGCTTGGATTGGCTCTGCTTTCCTGAGATGCAAACAAGCCTTTCCATCTCCCCATCATAGTTTCTTAGAAATGTTTAAGCCTTCCAAAACAATTCTCTGGTCATTCATTTCCCAACATTTGAATCTACAGTTCCAAGGAAATAAAGAACGTTTGCAGATTTTTTTTTCTTTTTCTTTTCTGGTTCACAGCGATAGGATACAAAACAATGTACCAAGAGAAGCCCAACTGAGATCATTAAAACTTCACCTTTTATGAGACATCTAACAGTGATTTTGTCTTTTTACGCTAGAAATCCAGCAGAAACTCACCAGATTGTGCCTTCTGCTCCCCCAAATACACAACACTTACGTCATATCTTGCTAGATCAACTTGGCGTCCCAGAACGACTCTGGGGAGGTGGTGCTATAGCCAGGGGAGTGACACAGACAAGCTGTGGGTCACCTCTGAGAATGGTGGGCTCAGAAAAACATCCTCATGGATAACCTTGCTGCAGTCGTTTGTATTTTTTTCACTCCTTGGTATGGACTGTGTATATCTTTGCAGTATGATTGCCCTGTGAGATAAAATTGATATGATAGAACCAAATGGCAGGTACAATCTGTAGTGTTTGAAGTATAATCTGAACTGGCTAATTTAAACAATTTAAAAATGGATGCAGACAATTGAGTGTTCACTAAACTTGGATGGGATGTGGAGAGGAATGTGCCCTCAACAGAACTCCTTCAAGACCTCATTTCTCAGCAGTGTGTGGACCTGAGAGGTAAGACAAAACATTCTAGGAAGGAAGATTCAGACTCTCAGAGACTTCAAGGAAAGGTCATATGCTCCTCTGCCAATGCGAGGGGAACATGGGACTGTGCATAGATTCGGCCAAAACAGGCACATACATAAAGGTGAAAACGTTCAGCCGCCCACCCCGCTTACCTTACATCCAGCAGGAAACCAAACCCATGGCAGGTGATCAACTCCCATTTCTGAGCCAGTACAGAATTTTGGAATATTCTTCTATCTTTAAAGTCCCGAGTGAAGTAACTTGATTTTTGACCTCTGAGGGGGAAAATTGCCAACAGTACATCTCATTGTTTGATTTGTAAATCCAAAGGGTTTGAAGATAGTTTCATAGAAAGAGAAAGGATGAGAGAGAGACAGACAAAGACTGAAAATGACATATGAGCAAAAGCCAGTTTAGTGACTAGACCTGGACTGCAATGTTGCTCCATCGCTTAGCAGTCATAGGGTTAAAATCTGAGGCAGATTCCTTCTCCGAGCCCCAGTTTCCTCAAGTGTAACATGGAGACAGTGACCCCAAGAAGGGTCACTCTGAAGCAGAGAGGATGCCTCCGGTGGTTGAGATGCAGAGGTGTTCAAGGCAGAATTGCTCCTATTGGTGGTTCTCGCTGTTGCTATGGTTACCCCCTCCCTGCCCCGCCCCCCATGTTAGCTGCAGTCAGGCCTCTGGCCCTTACATTTGGAGTTTGTCCTCATGAAAAGTCACTCTTCTGCCAGTAAAGGAAATGGCCTGGAGCCCTATTCTCAGATACTGTACAGGACAGAGGAACCAGTGCTCACTGTGTGTTTACTCAAGCCAGAGGGTTCAAACTGCTTCCTCAAATGGTCCCAGGGAAGCTTTGTCAGCTGAGTGTTTATGATCGGCTGCCTGGGAAGGAATAATTAAACTCCTGCCAACACAAAGCACCCTGTACACACCTCGGAGCAGCCTCCTTGCTTTTTCTAAATGGCATGGCCCCCCGGCCCCCAGAGATAATCACATCTGTGTTGTGATTTAGCCAGAAGTTCTAAGGCTTCAGTGCTTCTCTCGCCCTCATGGGCACTTTGTTAGGAGCAGTTCAGGGTCTGTCTCACCAGGAAGTCCATGGTCCCCCTTAGCCCTAGCTGGAAGGGGCTGGATTGGGTCCCCCACTGCTAAGGGAGACCAGCTCCGCACCTCAGCTCCCATCTCAGTAGAAGGAGCGACTTCAATAGATACGGAATACGAAACAGAGGGCCAAAAAGTGCCAGAAGGGCGTGCCTTTCCAATGCCTTTACAGAGGGGCATATCGATGCCCTTCTGGAAAGGGAGCCTAATTGCACAACATCCTCTTCCAGAAGGGTCAGAACTCCCGGTGGAGAGGGGCTCTAAAGCTAATAAAAAGGGCCCCTGAGAGGGACAGATTCATACCTGTACATGCTCGAAAGAGATGATGAAGGGAACTTCCTGGTGGTCCAGTGGTTGAGAGTCTGTGCTCTTGCGGCCCATCACTAGGGGCACATGACACTTTTCCAAGATATTTGAACCCTGAGGGGACTGGCTCCCAATGTGGATGCCCCCGGCTCAGCCCCGGGGACCCACCAGCTGCACCAGGGGACTCGCATGCTTGAACACACCGCACAGCTCAGATGTGCAGAGAAAAGGGAACTCCTCGTGTGGTCTGCCCTTGGTTCTGATCCTCCCCTACCCACGAGGGAGAGAAAACAGCCAACTGTTAATTCTGCCCATCTGATCCGTTCACTGTCCTCTGAAGCAAAGCTCGGCCTTGCCGATTTCTGTCTCTTGTGCTTTTTTCACAGAGTCTTTTGCAAAATGGCTTTTTGGATGTTTGGGAGGAAGGTTTAGGGTCCTGCGGGATGGTGTTCTCTGGCTCCTTCCCGGGAAGGATGGCCTTCATGTCCCTGGTTCTTGAACACCTGACTGGCCTTTGGGGTGCAAAATGTGTGACAGGAGGACTCCAGATCTATCCCAGGCCCACAGAGAACACCAGCCATCATCCTCTGGCTGGTTAGCATCATCTTCGTGGTCCCTGATGCAGATGCTCAAACCATGCTGAGGCCCCCAGCTGCTGAGCACCCACCTGGCTTCTGCAGACCTGTTAGCGAGTGCACTCAGAGCTCTCAGTGCATCAGCCCACGAGGGCCTGGGAAAGCTTCATCTCAGGCCTGTTACCCACAGCAACTCAGCCGAGCCCTGACATAAGCATGTGAGTGCAAATAGCTCATTCGGGAGATGACACTGGGAAACACTGGTAGGGAGGAAGGGAAGTAAACAGGAAAAAGAGAAACCAGGAAAGTGTGCATCATTTTTAAAAATATATTTATTTCTTTATTTGACTGTGCTGGGTCTTAGTTATGGCATGCAAACTCTTAGATGTGGCGTGTGGGATCTGGTTCCCTGACTGGGGATTGAACCTGGGTCCCCTGCATGGGAAGCGTGGAGTCTTAGACGCTGGGCCACCAGGGAAGTCCCAAGGTTGCATTATTAAGCACATTGCCGCTGTGGACAACTGGGGTTTAATCCCCCCAGGGAAGCTGAGAAATAGGGCAGAACAAGCCTCAGAGTTAATAATTCATAAAGCAAACTGTGAAGATGACACAGAATATGCATGCAAGGCAGTGCAGCACCCAGCACTTGATAAAGGCTCAGTAGACCTGAACACAGTCTTCGCCACCAGCACTCAGGCCCCGACTGCTGCTGGCCAGCTCCTTCCAGGGCTTTTTTGGCTGTAGGCTTTTTAGTATGTCTTTGATCTCTTCTTTCTGATCCTTGCCCTCCTTTATTTTCATTCCCTGAACTGAAGCATGTATTTCCCAAGGTCCAGTCTGAATTTTCCACTGTCTTCCTGCTGAATGACTTCATCCACACCCAAAGTTAATGGGAAAAAAATACTCAATTCCCTGCAAACACTGATCCATAGAAACCCCCACTGGGTCTCCAGTCTGCCTTACTCCAGTGAAGGGACTGCAGCGTCCCTGTTAAAATGAAACCTTGTCATTGCCAGTGTGTTAGAAAGTATAGTAAAAGCAGCTGAGTGAATGTTTGTTTGCGGATGTGAAGCGCTGTAAGGTTTGGGGGGAGATGAGTCTTTTCATACCACTTTGATGGGAGTCCAACTTTATATGGCTTTCTCAGAGGGCATCTTGACAGTAATTGTTGAAACTAAAAACACACACTTTTTACCACCCAATAAGGCTATTTTTGCATATCCATCCTAGAGAAACTCATTCAAATGTGTGCATTGGAATTCATTCCTGTTAGTTATATTAGCCACATATTGCTAAATGTCCATAGATAAATGAAAAATGATGTATTTATATGATAGAATAACCCTATGGCAGTTAAAAATAAATGAACAAGAACTCTATATATCAACCTGGATAGATCTAAAATAGTTGGGGGAAAAAAGCAGCTAGCAAGCACTGGTAACTTTTCTATCCCAATAGTTTTGCCTTTTCCAAAATGTTTTATGAATGAAACCAAACCATATGCAATCTTTTGAGACTGGCTTCTTTCATTGAGTGTAATATAGTTGAGATCTGTCCATCAGTAGTTCCTTTATATTGTTCAAATGTGTCGCCTTTTTCTCGGGCTGATAGAAGCCAAACTCACAACAGTGGTGAACTCTGGGAGGATGGAGGGAGCCAGGGTTGGAGGTGGAGAGCATTAAAGATTTGGCTTTATTGGTAATGGTATCACTGAAAAGAAAACAGTGGACTTCTGTCTTGACATGTGTCCTTGAAAATTATATTTATGAAGACAGTAGATGAAGTTGATAATTGCTCTGGTCATTGAGAGAACACCTCTGTTCTTAGATAATATACAATGGAGTCTTTAGGAGGAAAAGCTATGATGTATTCAACTCACCTGCAGAAGAGAGAGAGAAGATATAGGAAATTCCTGATATCAGCTGAAGAGGAAAGGAATTTCACGAAGCAGGGAAAAAGACAAGCTGGGGGCAGCATCTACCTTCCAAGTCAAAAGCAGAAAAGAGGAGAGGTGGGGAAAGGGTACGCTCTTCCCAGGCATCTTGGGAGGCAGATGTGAGATGAGAGGAAGCAAGAGGATGAACAAGCACCTCAGGGCTCAGGTCCAGGGCTATCAGAGCGTGTTTGCCTAAGGGGTTGTGAGGTTTGTCAGCCTGAGCCTCCACGTGTGACTAGGGCTGGGATCCGTGGCTTCAAATTCATTTGCTGCTGAGGATTGTGAGTAGTACTTGGGGGACACCTTGGTGATACACGTGTCTCTGCTCAGACCTGGTGAGCCGAATAGCTGATGTTGGGTGATGGAGGTCAGGTGTACAGCAGGGGAGCCCAATGGAGAACTAAAGGTGAGAGCTGGAATCTCGGAGCTCCTGTCCCATCCCTGTACCTTCCTATGTGCCATCTTAACCTTGACTTGTGATGGTGAAGGGCAAACCCAAAGTGGTCCAGAAATATAGGTGAGTACCACATCTGCACTGGTACTGGATCTCAACTTCAAACAAGGGACTTACTCTTCAATGTCACCTCCTAACTTCTCACCCCACCTCTTGGCCTTTCTAGATATTGCTACTAGAGTACCAAGTGCTACCTTCCACTCACCTCTTGGGATATTCACTTTCCCTCCCAACTAAACTTCCTTTACCATGTCCCTCTTACTGCCAATGGCTCCAAAATTTTCAGCATCCAGAAAGGTCACTCTCACCCTGTCCTTTTTCCTTTCCTTCTCAATCGAAACTTTCCCTGAAGAACATCTCTTCTGCCTTGGACATTTCCTAACTCTTTCCTTCTTCATTCCCGTGTTCATCAGCCCCGATGAGGAGTCATTCCTATTTAACCAATCTTTCTTTCACTCTGGTCTCTCCCTGTTCATTGCTTTCTTCACGCTGCTGTCAATCATTCCAACCCCTCCCCGATCCCACAGCAGCCTCCCATAGTCCATCTCATTAGTCACTTCTTGGTCATCTTTAGTTTAATTTCCCATGTCCAAGAAGTCACTGCCCTATACATTGTTTCCTTCAAATTGTCTCATATTCATCTTTTTTCATCATTTCCATTGAAGCCTCCTAGTTCTATAACTCATCACCCAAGAACCCAGTAACCATCGGCCTTCTTGACTTCAGTTTCTCCACCCTCCCCTACATTCCACCACTGCACTAATCTTACTTCAGCATCATTTCCCCAGACCACACCTTTGCTCAAGAATGAACAGTGGCTTACTGCTCTTTATCACATCAAATTTAAACTTCTCTGCCTGACTGTCATCATCTGGCCCTACACCCCAATTTTCCCACCCACCCCACATTTTTTCCTATTCCAAACTAAATTTCCTCCACCCTGTCTGTTCTGTAAACATTCTATGTTTAGTTGTAAGCATAGAGCTTTGCTCAGACTTTCCATCCTCTGTTCAATCAAAACCTGTTTAACTTGTTAATATCTATGGGATCTTTTATGGCCTTTCATCCACATCTCATGTTCTATCAATACTAAAACCAGAATGTTGGGAGCAAGAGATCAGATTTGACCAGGGCAAGCTGAGACTAAGAGTCTACGGAACTCCCACTAGGTGACAATCAGGCATTAGGGCCCTAAGCAGAGGTCTGAGAGAGAACCCATCACACTAAGGCTAGTTCTGTGGGTGCAGGGGGTGGTGTCAAGCCTGGGACGTGAGTCTATGACAGAAGTATTAAAAAAGACTTTCAACTCCCAGAAGAGGGCAGGCATCTGCATTTGGAATGCACTCAGAAGTCACAGACTCAAGGGAAGAAAGGTATAAAGAAGAGGAAGGCAGGAGGCTGGTGGTGGAATTGGTGGCAGTGGATGATTCTGGCAGGCTGACCAGTGAAAAGTTCTGGCCTTCACCGTGAACATCTTGTGTGCTTGCTTGGGCTCTATAGTACATAGTCTCCAAGGAAATTCTTTCCTTCACCTTTATGCAGAAGTCATTCTGCCATTGATTTCTCCTCTCCTTGCTTCTGGGTTGGCCTTGTGACTGCTTTGGTCAATAGACTATATGGCATGTGATGTTATAGAACTTCTGTCCTGAACCTTAAGAAGCCTGGCAGCTTCCACTCCTTCTTGGAACACAGTTGCCATGCTGGAAGGAGCCCAAGGGATGTGGAGGAGAACCGGACACTCAGTGTTCAGCTCCAGCTCAGCTCCCAGCCAACAGCCAGAGTCAACCAGCCACATGAGTTCTCCATTGGGATGTCTGGTTCAGAAAAGCCCCCACATCGTTGACTAGAGACATCACATAGAACAGAAAAACATCCAATGGGACCCAAGTCAAACCACAGAATTGGAAAGATAATAAAAATGATTGTTGTTTCTAAGTGTCTAAGTTTGGGAGTGTTTTTCTGCAATATAAAGCCAAAACAGACTCAATAAATGTCGTGGCTTCTAACGCGTACTTTCTTTAGCCATCTTTCATGACACCTAATAGGCTGAGAATCCAGAAGGCAAGGTGCCTGGCATGCCTGGGGGAATGAATGCATCAATGACTTGGGTTCGTCTTGACCATTCTCTTTTCTTCCAGGTGTAACACAGATAATCTCATCTATCTTTTGTTTAGATTCCATGTTAGCATTTTATTTTAAGTTATTTGTATTATTTCTCCAATTTTTAAAAAAATTATTTATTTGTTTTTGGCTGTGCTGGGTCTTCATTGCTGTGTACCAGCTTTAGTAATTGTGGCACACAGGATTATTTGCCCCTCAGCATGTAGAGTCTTCCAAGACCAGGAATCAAACCCTTGTCACCTGCATTGGCAGGTGGATTCTTTACCACTGGACCACCAAGGAAGTCCTCTCCAATTATTTGTACTGACTAATCTCATGTACTCCAAAAGCAAACCCGTATTAAAATCCTTTCTTTCCTTCCCTGTTACTCATTGCAAAGTAAACACACAATACACATTGCTGAGTTGAAAATTCATTTCCAAATATTCCTTTATTCCTGGAGGATTGCCTTTTAAGTCTAGCTCAAGAGACCAAGAAATAATATCCACCTTAATTCACATCTTATGTGTAATGGGTTAATCATATAAAGCTTCCTTGGAAAACAGAAAGCCACATATATATACTCAAAATAATAAAAATTTGCTGAGATAAATTTGAAAGAAAACAGAGTAAAAAATGGGTAACTGCCAGTGACATTGGGGTCCAAAGCTGGATCAGAAAGGAATCAGAAACATTTTATAATGCCAGCATGTTCATTTTAAAAACTCCAAACATTGAATGTATTTCCCAGCATTGTGTTTAAATCCTTGGCTCACATGCCTCATGGTAGGGTTCAAGTCTGAAATGGGGCCGAACACAACACAAATGAGGTGAGCGAGATTCCACAAGTCAAGTCTCCTGGAACACAGGTCTTCTGGAATCAAAATAAAATTAGAAGGTTATTCTATTGTCAATATGGGTGTGTTCGGATTTTTGGTTTATGGGAATGTATATGGCGATTAGACAGCTTAAGGACTGAGATGTAAAGAGCAATCATCGACTTAATCTAAATACATGGCAACTGCTTATGAGATAAGCGATAAACAGGTTCTGCAACAATAAAACTCAGCATGCTTTTGAACTTATGAATTATAGTTAGGAATGGCTAAACCTGTTTGGTCAAATACGTGACAAATCTTGAAGCCCGATACTTTGTTGGGAATCTTCTCTCCTCACCATCAGGATGAAAATATTGCTTCTGATGGTCCTAAACTGTTAGAAAATAAAAACCAAAGTCTATCTCAGCACTTAAGGAAATCTCAGATTAAAGAAACAGCCAGATCATATGTAATATTAAGGGCACTTCAAATAGGTCCTTTTGCAACCTGGAAAAAAGTGACTGGAGTACACAGATACCCCTATTCCTGAGGCTCTGCAGCCAGAGAATTCCACTGATGGAGTTAGGGTCACATACAGCGTAAGAGAGATTGGTTCGATCCCTGGTGTGGGAAGATTTCACATGCTATAGATTTCACATACAAGCAGGAGGTGGCTTGTGAAGGTCGTGTGTCTGCCTTGAATCAAGATAATGACAACAAGCTTCTGGAAACCATAGTTCTGATCTTGGGGGGCGGCGGTAGATAAGACACCTTCTCTGCTCAGCCTGTTTCTAAACTCATCAACATAAAAATTGATAATATTGATATGTCTTGCTTACCTCACAGGATGTTATAAAGCTCAACTGAGATAACATATGATAAAACATGCTGGAAACAAAGTATGAAACACTATAAAAATATAGGATGTCAGATATGATATCAACATGGGAGGCATAAACAAGAAAGGAAACATTGACCCAGCTTGCAAATCAGATGATAGGATGAATGAACACAGGACTGATACCATGGTGAGCCACGTGAGTCGTGGATATTTTCATGCGGTGGCAAGGGAAACATGGTATGTAAACTATGGCTTCTCGTAGTTGGAAAGGCTTTATCGGACAATTGGAATGTGGAAGCCTCAAAGGAAGGAAAGAAGGATGAGCGGGTGAAAGAAGGGAAGGGGAAACACATCATATGTGCTGGGATGTAGGCGACATTTCAAGCTCTGTATACCTTGGTCAGGACTAGACGATGGAAAGGATTGAAGGACAGCCTGAGAGAAGGCAGGAGATATGCCAGTCATGAGCAACCAAATGTTTTTCATACTTTCTATTATTTTTGTTTTGTTTTTTGTTTCTTTTTCATACTTTGTCTCATTTAAGCCTCACAAACCACCTTACAAAGTAGGCATTATCATCCCCACTTTACAGAGGACAGAACTGAGGCTCAAAAAGCTTTATCTAACTCAAGGCTACTCATTCATAGATGGAGTTTAGATAAAAACTCAGGTAGTTCTAAGGCTAAAACTTAATGTGTTGTTTTTTTTTCCCCCTGTGCCTTGTGTCAATATTTACAAAGTAACGGGAGGTCCCAAAAGTCCCAGTGTGGGTAAGATTGGAGAACGGTGTTGGGGTGAAGTGAGAAAAATGTGGCAATGGGCACAGAAATGGCAATGGGCAATGGGCAGAGAAAATCCTTCCCTCCCTACAAACTTTGTGTTTTGAATGACCTAAGTTTCTTCGAACTATTTTAATATACTCATCTCTTAAATCATAGAACTTAGCCATGTTTTGTTTTCTTTTTTTTTTTCTCTCTCTCTCTCCCTACAGGCAAAAAGAAAGAGAAGATAATTACCTTGGGGCTGACCTGCCCTTTTTAAACACACAAGGACAACCTGTCAGTCATCTCGTGATCCCCACCCAAACCACCCGCTCTGGAAATAAACACACTACCCGCACCGGAGTTGCTGCAAGACCAGAATTACAGGACAATCAACTTTAGGAAATGCTATTGCAAATACAATGGTGGGCAGAATACACATGAGAGCCTTGTCAAATTCTTCTTACAAAACTTCCTCTTGCAAACATCCTCTTATAACTGTGGTATGATAACCACTCGCCAAAGTATCTTACCAGGGACAAGATGGAGAGCCCTCTGTTCTCATTATAATTAGTTGGTTGTAAGACAGACTTGAAACAATCAGGATCATGATGCAATTCCAGCACAGGCTTCCTCTGATGAAATCTTCCCTGGGCTGCAGGAAATACCTCAGTGGGGAAGGATGCATGCACCAGTCACACAAGATAGACCAAAATGACAAGTTTGTAGTTTCTACACTCCATGCCAACTCTTTCTGCTGCATTCCCATTCTAAAGGGAGTTAACAACTGATTTCCATGAAAATAAGCACAGATCTTTTTTATTACAAACGTTTTGTTTTATATTGAAGGGAGATCAGCCCTGGGATTCATTTGGAAGGAATGATGTTAAAGCTGAAACTCCAGTACTTTGGCCACCTCATGCGAAAAGTTGACTCATTGGAAAAGACTCTGATGCTGGGAGGGATTGGGGGCAGGAGGAGAAGGGGACGACAGAGGATGAGATCGTTGGATGGCATCACTGACTCGATGGACATGAGTCTGAGTGAACTCCGGGAGTTGGTGATGGACAGGGAGGCCTGCCGTGCTGCGATTCATGGGGTCGCAAAGAGTCAGACACAACTGAGCGACTGAACTGAACTGAACTGATAGCCGTTTAACAATGCTGTGATAGTTTCAGGTAGACAACAAAGGGACTCAGCCATATGTATACATGAATCCATTCTCCCCCAAAGTCTCCTCCCATCCAGGCTGGCACATGACATTGAGCAGTTTCCTAAAGCACAGATCTTTTCAAAAGCGCATAACATGATTTCACTCAGGACTTAAAGCCAAGCTTCCAGGATCCCAGGAACCTCTCCCAGAAACTTCCAGATCTGGTGTTTGGGGCCGTTGGTAACCATCAACACTGGTTGCTCTTTTTTTTCTCTCCTTTCTTTGTGACCAACAGTCGGGGTTTGAAAAATGTTCTCACTATCACAGGAGCCGGACAGCCTGGGTAAGCCAGCTTGGCCACTCCCTGGCTACTTCACATGTGAAGTAATTTCACCCCTCTAAGCAGAAGCTCTTCATCCTCAGAATGGGGGTAATTAAAATGTCTGGGTTCAAGCAGTCCTTGAACTCCACTGCGACCTGCAGTCCACGGATCCTACCATGTCTTTGCTGCCCCTCAACCCCACGCAGCTCTCCTTTCCTCCTTACGCAGCTTGAAGCCTGCAGCCAGTCTCTATCATCTCTCCCTTGCAGAGACCCTTGGCTTCCTTGTTCCTTTCTCACTGGTTTTCTCTAAGTCTGACGCCCCTTCTCTGTGTTTGTACCCAGGCCACTGAATGTGGCTGGACAAGATCATGGCCACACTAACCATCCTCCCTTTCAGTTCATGATGAGGGGTCTCATCGTGCTGCTCCATGAGCCCAGACTCTGTCTCAGCCCACTGACTTTCCCACTAAGAAAGTGGAAGCAAGCAGACAAGTACCTGCTCATCTTTCCCTCGGTGACGTTTCCATCCTTGCCTTCTGCGGCTAGGAATAACTGGCACAGTCGAGTTAACGCCACCGTCTGCAGCTATGTCACGGAGTCACTGACCCCTAGACCTCTTATCTCTTGTGGAACAGTCCCCAGCCATGTTCTCCTTTTGCTTTCACAGTGTTCGTTTCCCCCCTTTTTCTGGATGATGCCCATTGTACCAGTGTATCTCCCACACAAAGCCAGTCTCCTCACCCCACATTTTTCTCCAGCCACTGCCCCGTTTTTCAAATCTACTTTGAGGCAAAACTCCTTTGAATGTTGCCATCATCAGCTATTTACAATTTCATTCCGATTCTTTCTTAAACCCACTCCATTCCACTTCTGCCCTCACTCCCTCTCCCTATATTCCCAGTGCCTTTTACACAGTCAACCCGGTGGTTAACACTCAGGCATCACTTTTTTTTTTTTTTGGCTTATTTTTATTTATTTGGCTGCACCAGGTCTTAGTTGCGACATGTGGGATCTTTAGTTGTGGCAGGAAAACTTTCAGTTGCAGCCTGTGGGATCTAGCTCCCTGATGGGGGATCAAACCCAAGCCCTTTACATAGGGAGCATGGAGTCTTAGCCATTGGACCACCAGGGAAGTCCCCCTCAGCCATCGTCTTATTTTGCCTCCAGCAGCCTTTGACACAAGGGAGAACTTGCTTCTCTCAGAAACTCTGTCTTCACTTGATATTCCTGTAGCTAGAACAGCGTAACAAATTTATCTCCGAATTTAATAACTTAAAACAATGAACACATTATTTTGCTCAGGAATCTGCAAACTGGACAGGGCTTGGTGAGGGCGACTCATTTCTGCTTCATTCTGTATCAGAGTGGACACTTGAAAGCCAAGGACATTTGGCGATAGACATTTGAAGGCCAAGGGCTGGAATCAGCTGAGGTTTGTTCACTCACATGCCTGATGCCTGGCCTGCAAAGACTCAGACACAAGGGGCTGGTGCCCTTGGGATTCTAGGGCATCTCTTTGTTTCTATTCCTCTATCTGATCTCCCCAGCGTGGTGGCTGGCATCTGCCTCAGAGTAGCCAGATGGCTTACATCCTTGGGCCTCACTAGTGTTGAGAGAGAGAGGAAGAGACTGGAAGTCAGTTTCCCAAGTTCCACCTCTTGAACGAGCAGGGTTAGCAGCACGTGGTCAAGGGAGAGAGTGGCTTGATAAAAGCCAACAGAGCTGGCTAATGAATTGGAAGTGGGTATGAGAGAAGGGATGTCAAAGACTGGGTTGAGCATGGTCACCTGGCAGGATGGAGCTGCCACTGAGTGGGGGAAGAGAGTGGTGGAGTGCCACTGAGTGGTCTCTGTTATGGCTGACACCATCTTTGGAAATGATAATCTGCCGCACTTGGCATCTGGAATCCTACATTCTCCTGGACTTCTTCCTGTCTCAGCAGCAGCTCTTCCTCATAATGTTTCACGTATTCCTCTTCTCTACTCCTCAAACCTCAGGTCCCCAGGACTCTGTCCTTGGACTTCTTCTGTTTTTTATTTTCTTCTCTTTCATGGCTTTCCATCACCCATATTCTTTTTGTTGTTATTGTTCATGAGGATTAAAAAAAAATTTTTTTAATTGGAGTATAGTTGATTTACAATGTTGTGCTAGCTTCAACAATCCCGCTCCTGGGCATATAACTGAAGACAACCACAATCCAAAAAGATACATGTGTACATGCACTCCAATGTTCATTGCAACACTATTTACAATAGCCGGGGCATGGAAGCAATGTGGATGTCCATTGACAGATAAATGGATAAAGAAAGTACGGTACATATATACACTGGAATATCACTCAGCCATAAAAAGGAAAGAAGTAATCCTTTTCACTTGCAACAACATGGATGGACCTAGAGATTGTCACACTAAGTGAAGCTTGTCACCTATATTCTAATGACTCAAATGTGTACGTCCAGATTGGACATTACCCGTGAACTGCCTACTCAATAACTCTTCTTGGATGGCTCATTGGTCTCTCAAATATAATGTGTCAAAGACAGAACTCCAGTCTGCTCCACCCAATGCTCCTCCAGTAACTTCCCCCCATCTATAGAAGCTCCATCCTGCCAGATGATCACGCTCAACCCAATTTTTGACATCCCTTCTTCTGTAACACCAGCCTCCAACTCATTAGCAGACTCTGTTGGCTTTGCTTTCAAAAACACATTCAAGATCTGACCACTTTCTAATCTTACTTCTACTCTCCTCTTTCAAGTCAGCCATTCTCACTGTTGCAAATACTTTCTTTGTCTTGATGTTAGAACTCTCTCTTTGTTACTGATGTGCATTCTGCCAAAATTTCTAGTCGAGAGCAACTTGGAAAGCGTGATGGTGTGGTATATGTTTCAAAACTGTTCCAGTTGCCTTGTTTTTCCTCACCTTTCCAGGCCCTAAGCTGCCTCTGATGCCTTGTGGCAAGGTGAATGATAGCATCCTCATCTCGTATCTTTAGGCTGGTGTGGCTAGAAGCTAGATCAGGGCGGGAGATCAAAGCTGTATCCTGTGTGAGCAAAACTGGGACATTTTGTTGCAGGGGTTTTTCAGATTTCATGCTGAACATGAACCCATTTAAGAATCCGGTAGAAGCCACAAACACCCTCCCACAAAGGGCATGTACAGCAAAGAAAAAGAACTTGAGATCCACAGTGGGGCTCTGACAGCTGTTCCCAAATTCCTGTGTCCAAGGGTCTTGGGTAAAGACCCATTTCCATAAAGACCAAGAACCAGGGGCCACTTATTGGATCAATCATTTTCATGCTTTGACATCACTGTGGTCCTACTTTTCATGGCCATTGTTGGGGAATAGCAGACAAGAACTATCCCCTGAATTATTCAGAACTCACTCTTCAGAAAAATAGTTTGTAACAATGATTAATAACCCAACTAACTAGCTGTTTTAATCCTTGAGTTGTGCGAAAAAAAGTATTAAAAAGAGTGGCTCTGTTTTTGTGTCCTATTTTTAGGCAGGCGACATCTGCTGCCATCTCAGAGACTTAACAATTACTTGATTGGTTAATTATTTTAAAACATATTGACAAAAACAAACACTGAGTTATTTACACTAACACATCCACTTATTCCCCTCTATTATTAATACTCCAGGGAGATTTTAAAAGTAGCTAGAAAAGGAAGAATTCTATTTGATGTTAGAAATCACAAACAAGATTGCTGAATAAGGTCTCCTGGGCTTCCTAAAGTACAAATTGGTAGTCAGTATTCCAGTAAGGAATATTGGGAACTCACGATCAGTCCTTATGAGAGAATGTTTGACTCTCATATTTGTGGTTCTTCCAAAGAGTTGAAGTATTTTTCACTATTACATTTGCAATCATGAACATGGAGTGGAAAATGGATAGCCAATCTTGTTCCTTTCTTTACTGCATATGTCTTAATATTTCTTTTTATTCATTTATTTATTTGGCTGTGTGGGGTCTTAGCTGTGCCACCTGAGGTCTTCACTACCATATGGGAAATCTTCCTTGCAGCATGCAAGATCTAGTTCCCTGACCGAGGATCAAACCCTGACCTCCTGCATTGGGAGCACAGAGTCTCCCCAAGGGGAGTCGCTAAGGAAGTGGGGACATAGTCAGGGGAGCAGAGGAGGAAGGAAGGACATCAAGAAGGGATGCGAGTTCTGGCAGAGTCTTGCAGAAGCAGACTTCAACTTGACCCCGTGAGGAATGCTGGACGGAAAGTTACATCTGAGAATTTGATCTAACCTGAGACAAGGGAGCTGGGTTATAAAGTCCTGTACCTAACAGTCACTGGAGAGGAGTGACTTCCCAGCTCTCCTGGCCGTCTGCACATTTGGGCAACATGGTAGCTAGAGAATATGCTTCAGATTGTTGGAAGAAAAAATACACTGACATCTGAGGGGTCAGTGAGGACTGGTAAAGGTTGCATGTAAACAGTGAGAAGCATGCCAAGAAATATGGACAGTGCCAGCAGTGTCCATTTGCAATAAGTCATTTCAGCCCCTGGGAGCCCAACTTTGTGGCTTAGTAACAGGGGACTTATCCAATTCTTCTGGTGGAATTCATCCAAGAATGTCCACAAGTAAGAATTTTTATGATCTCTGTGGACAGAATAAACTGTTTAGTTCTAGACTCTATGTTATGATTTTTATCGGTCACTTCCTTGTTTTTTTTTGTATGTCTAAGCTTTATCGAGTGCCAGGTCTCTAGGGCAGAAGTTTAAAAAAAATAACCTGGAAACAATCCTTGTGCATGCAATTGAAAATAAACATAAAACTGTCCAGCACACTCTGTGTACAGGACTGATTAACAAGTGTTCTTGGCTCACTAGTAATTTGGGAGCTTGACATTTCTTTTCTTTCAGACAGATCGCTGTGAAAGAAATGACAATAATTACAGTTTCAAGATCAAAAATTTGTCAGCACTATTTTCCATCTAACAACTAGCAGAACACAACAAGAGAGATTCATTTTTAGTCACACAACTGATGTTTTGCAGAAAACTGTAAAAATCTGAAAACATATTAAAGGAAAAATGATCGTCACCCTGCTCCTCACAAGATATTATCTGAGCAAATAAATACATAAATGCAAGCATTATAGGAAAATCCATTGTAATTATATACGAACATTATGAACAATAAGGTTACTAAAATATATTGTATCATAGAACATTCTATGTGACCCAGTACATTGGTATCAGATGACTTGGGCATGACATTGCTGAGAAATTAATCAGACTTAGTAAAGATTATGCCTCTTCATTCTGGGAGATTCATGTAAAACAAATTGATTTATTAATTACCTATATCAATTGTTTTCTAAATATAGATCAAAGGTGGATTGTCTTTATTCTTTTTCATAGTTTCGTAAAATAGTACGAGAATAACCCTAGACTATAGATAGACAATTCGCAAAATACTCATTTAAGCTGCCACTGTGTTCCATGTGGTTTTTTGCTCAGTTGTTTAAAAATTATTTTAATTAATTTATCTTTTAGTTATATATAACAAAGGACAAAAATAGCAAGGATACAGCTTGATAAATTTTACGTATGTCAATACCAGTGAAACCACCAAAATACAGACTATTTCGAGCACTCGGAAGACAGTCTCATGTCCCAGAAGGAACCACGACTCTGCCAGTTTGGTCTGCTTGTGAGCTTCACACACGTAGAACTCTATAGTATATTGCCTTCTACGTTTGATTTCTTTGGCCCAACAATATGTCCGTGAAATCCATATTGTTGTATTCCTTACTTTTTAAACTATACAATTTCCTCTTAACTCAGAAAATCTTTATCATTAAGGCTCATCTTCTGTAGCAGACAAAGCTGGAGCGTCGAAACTAATCTAAAATGCCATACCTTCATTGACCTGAAAAATCCCACCATCTCACATCATCAGAGGAAACATAATGATTTGCAATACCACGTAAATTTTGAGTAATTCGACTCATAATGTCAGTAGAGTTCTTTATTCATTGACTATTAAATTCAGTGGCATGTCTACTTCTAAACTAGAAGACAGATGAACTTTACCTGGCTGATAAAATTTTCATCGAATAAGTTCACTGACTTCTTGAGGCTGTAAATGCCAATTTAAATTTAGTCTCATTAAATAAACGACGTCCACGGCTTGATGTCTGAATAGCTATTTTTTACATCAACAACTCAAATGCAGATGATAAAAGGATGTGCTCAGTCGTTTCAGTCGTGTCTCACTCTTTGCAACCCTATGGACTGTAGCCCCCCTGGCTCCTCTGTCCATGGAATTCTCCAGGCAAGAATGCTGGAGTGGGTAGCCATGCCCTCCTCCAGGGGATCTTCCCAACTCAGGGATCGAACTTGAGTCTTCTGTATCTCTTGCATTGCAGATGGATTCTTCACCACTGAGCCACTCGGGAAAACTGATAAACTGACAGGCATCTGGAAATTCCCTTGTGGTCCTGAGGTCTCAGTGCTGAGGGTCCAGGTTCAATCCCTGGTTAGGGAACTAAGATCCCACAAGCTGTGAGGCACAACAGAAAAGGAAGAAATGAAAAAAAAAAAAAAAGACAAGTGTCTACTTTAGATGGTGGCAGAGGTATTCTTTGTTGTGAAGCAGAGAAAGACTTGAAGTTTTCATGAGATCCTTGATTAAGGAAAGTGAACTCAAGGTCTGAGGCAAAGACCTGTTGGGGCAGATGAAGGGAAGAAGAACCATGAGCAAGGTCACCCAAGGTCAGTCAGCAATTGCAGAGCACCTGGCAGGGGCCACTGACCATTGGCTTTAGCCCTCTATCTGTTGGGCACCACTTCCTGGCATTGAATTTCTCTGGATGGCATGACTTTTAATGAAAACACTTCCACAGATGGCAGAAACCAAGCCTATAACTGAAGTTCAAAGAACAGCCCCCACAAATATAATGTCAAGGTAAAATATTAGTCAGTTAATACACTCTGATCATATAGACTTGGGAATAAGGAGATGATAAAGAATAGAACCCCAATTCAAGTTAGTTCATTAACATGAAGCCTAAACCATGCTTGAGATGTCTTTAGGAGAGATAAGTGAAGTGAAGTGAAGTCTCTCAGTCATGTCCGACTCTTTGCCACCCCATGGACTATATAGTCTATGGAATTCTCTAGGCCAGAATACTGGAGGGGGTAGCTTTTCCCTTCTCCAGGGGATCTTCCCAACCCAGGGACTGAGCCCAGGTCTCCCGTGTTGCAGGCAGATTCTTTACCAGCTGAGCCACAAGGGAAGCCCAAGAATACTGGAGTGGGTAACCCATTCCTTTTCCAGCAGATCTTCCTGACTTAGGAATCAAACCAGAGTCTCCAGCATTGCAGGTGGATTATTTACCAACTGAGCTATCAGGGAAGCCCTAAGGGGAGATATCCAGAAGTGAAATTGCTGGAGCATAAGGTGTTTGATTTTTTAGATTTTAAGAGATATTGGTACCTTTTGCAGGGATGCTTTTGACAACTTCTGTTCTCCCTCCTTTCATGTGTGGTTAGCATATGGCATGGGGCCTGTTTGGCTGCAAGATCAAACTAGTCAAAGCTAAAGGAAACCAATCCTGAATATTCATTGAAAGGACTGATGCTAAAGCTAAAGCACCAGTACTTTGGCCACCTGATGTGAAGAGCTGACTCTTTCGAAGAGACCCTGATGCTGGGGAAGATAGAAAGCAAAAGGAGAAGGGGACAACAGAGGATGAGATGGTTGGATGGCATCACTGACTTGATGAACATGAGTCTGAGCAAGCTCCGGAGATGGTAAAGGACAGGGAAGCTTGGTGTGCTGCAGTGCATGGGGTTGCAAGGAGTCAGATACGACTGAGCTACTGAACAGCAACAACTCTATTTTACCCTGTACTGGTAACTTTAGTACCACCCTGTGCTTTATGCCACGTCATCCTCCCCAGTGGGCCTGCCCTGCATCTAGGCTCCTCTCTGCTGGAGAAGGATGGAGCAACTGAAACCCAGATGAGTTGATCATTTCTTTCTCACTGGGGTACTTCTTTAATGAAGCAGGTACATGTTTATAGGTGGCAATATAAGATTTATGCAGGAGCTGATTTTTTTTTTAACAACATCACATGGCATATTGGATCTTATTTCCCTGACCAGGGATCGAACCCATGCTCCCTGCATTGGCAACACAGAGTCTTAACCACCGGATCACCAGAGAAGTCTCCCAGGAACAGATTTTAATTGAGATCTTATTCCACCTGGAAACCTTAGGCCATAGTTTGTAAACCCAGAAGCCAGTGGGGGCTGTATAGGACTATAGGAAAGGGTGGAGACCTCGGGAACTTGGCTAGTCCATCCTGATGAAGATGGCAATAGCCACTCAGTGTGACTCACCAATTTTTGAAAACCAAAATCAGGGGACAGATAGGAACTTCACAGACTGTTCAGGTAAACCTTTCTTTTACAGTTGAGGATAGTGAGACTTTGAAAGACTGTGTATTTTCTCAGTGACCCAGCAGTGAGTTAGTTCCAAGAGTCCAGAGCTTCAGGTACTGAGGTCTTTCTACTATACCGCTGTACCTGTGGGTGCTGGTTAATCTCTATGCTTCATTACCATCCCTTGCAGGGCCGTTTCACCCTTCTGTTCCCCTGCTCTGAGCCCTGAGGTACCTCTTCTGGGCTCCCTTGTCCCTTGGACGTCAGTTGGATTTGACCAATGGTTGGCATGAGCCAGGGAGTGGAGAGCAGGGGAAAAAGGGATGAAGGTATGTCTTCCCCAAGTCCCCTCCGCTCCGGGCAGTGTTTCCTGGCACTGTCTGTGCCCATTCTCAACTATGGCTTCTGCTAGGAGATCCTCCTCCCTGGAGCAGTTCTCATCATGCTCCTGAGATCCTTCCCTTTGCACCTTTAGGTCTGGGGTGCTAATGGCGCCCATTGCTGTGGGCTCCTCGTTGCATTTTGCTCTCTTGTGAATCCTGCCTGTACCACTGTAGAAGTCTCTTCACTGACCCATCTAAGTTAAATGGTTTCCAGCCAGGAAAGTGATGTCCACTTGTGTTTGCATGCCTGGATGACAGGCTAAGTGAGGGTGAAAAGTTAGTTTTGCATTTTTATTTTTTCCTCGACTTCATTTTATATGGCACAAGCAAATGCTCCTTGGAAACATCAAAAGTCTATTCCCCAGGGTATATCTGGACGGTCAATGATGTGGCCAGTTTAATTAGCCGTTCAGTTCAGTCGCTCAGTTGTGTCCGACTAGGGAAATGCAAATTACGGCCACCCTCAGAGTGGCTAAAATGAAGAACACAGATAATGGCAATTGTGGGTGAGGGATGGAATAACTCGAACATTCTCATACTGTGAACTGACACACCACCACCCTGGGAGACAGTGTCAAATAAAGCTGCCATGTCCATGCTCTGTGATCCAGCAATGTCACTTTGCTGTACTCGTTAGAAATGAGCTCCTGCATGCACCACAAAACATATGTCAGGATGTTCATTCATAGCAGAGCTCTTTGTAATGGCCATAACTGGACAACCAAATGCCCAGCAGCAGTGGAATGAACTGTGGTTTACCTACATCATGGAAATGCAAGAAAAATGAATGAACTACAGCTGCATGCAACCACGGAAATATCACACATGATGTGGACTGAAAGAAGCCATGCTCAAGATGTACAAAAATAGAAAAATTCACCTATGCTGTTAGAAGTCAGGGTATGGCTACCCTGGCTGGACAGTCAGGTCTGGGGGCTGGGCGGGTACAGATTCTTGATCTGGGTCCTGGTTACAGGGGAGTGTTCAGTTTGAAGGATATACTCTTGATATGCATATCTTTTTTACATACTTCAATAAAACCCTCTTTCTGGCAACCACCTAGATCAACCTAACATGCAAGTTCTAACTGGAGATGCTGCTTGGCTCCTGAAGAAATGTCACCTTAAATAGTTTTAAGCAACATGCCATGTCAAAAACTGATATTTTAAAAATCACTGCTGTGTTTTGATGGGGTTTGGGACAGGCCCCCCACAATAGGGCACCTTGGCATGCTGAATATTTTGAGATGTAGGAGTTTGAGAAAATGGCAAAACCAAGAAGGCCACTCTGACCTTCTCCCCCCAGCCCTTCTTCCCTGGAACAGGCCATAAGACCCTCCTGTAAGAGGTTTCCCCCATATCCAGAAGATAGCAACATCTTTTCCTCAAAAATAAAGGGACACTGAAAAGAATCCTTAGCAAATAGGACTTGCTAATTTCCCTCAGTTTTCTACCATTCCTCACACACTTTAACCTGTCATATTCCTCCCTCCATGCATGTCCAATTCTTCATCCAACCCAGCACAACAGTACATAAATCTGGGACTTCCCTGGTGGTCAAGTGATTAAGACTCCATGCTTCTGTTAGGCAGGTAGAATAGGGAAAAGGAGTCCAAAATGGCGGTGGCTAGAAAACAAGGAAGGTCAAAGGAAGGTCCGAGGACCAGAGTGAGGACTTCAGGTAGAACAAACAGCCCTCCTGGCTAAGCCCAATTTGCATAGGGCAGGCCCAGGTGGAGGGAAAAACATATAAAAGGAGGAGCCAAAGCGCTTTCTCTCTCTCTCTCCCGCGTGCATGCACTCTTTCTCTCTCTCTTCCTCTCTCTCTCTCCCTCCCCCATGCACTCCTCCACTCACTTCTCTTCAAATCTTTGGGTTGGCATGCCCTCACACTTCAAGGATGGATTCTCCTGCCATCTTCTAAATAAAATAGAGCTGTAACACTGATTTGCCTAGGAGCTATAACACAGTTTGTCCAAGATCCGAGAGCTGTGATGCATCGAGAGCTTTAATGTCCATCGCTCCAAATCTTTGTCGTGACGAGACAAAGAACCGAGGAACCTACACTCACGTGACACTTCCAATGCAGGGTGCGTGGGTCCACTGGTCAGGGAAATAAGATCTCACATGCTGCAAGGCCTTAAAGTAAAAAAATAAATAAATTGGGCCAAGATATATTTAAAACACACAAAAAATATCGAGCTCTGTTTCTTTGGAGCATCATTTCCTTGTAAAGTTTTCCATGTCATGTGAAGTGAAAGCGAAAGTGAAGTCGCTCAGTCATGTCTGACTCTTTGTGACCCCATGGACTGTAGCCTAACCAAGTTCCTCTGTACATGGGCTTTTCCAGGCAAGAATACTGGAGTGGGTTGCCATTTCCTTGTCCAGGGGACCTTCCCGACCCAGGAATCAAACCTGAGTCTCCTGCATTGCAGGCAGACGCTTTACCTTCGGAGCCATCAGGGAAGCCCATGTCACGTAAAACCTACGTTAAATAAGCATGCCTACGTTTCTCCTGTTCATCTTTGTCAATCTAGTTCTCAGACCCAGCTGGGGACCCTAAGAGGGCTGACATGTACAAACTCTATGACCTAGCACCTTCTCTGTGCTGGCAAACTACCCCAAAACAGAGGCATCAGATTGTTTCTCTCACAAATATCTGGGTATTTCAAATCCTGTAGTAGACGCTGCTGCAAATAAGTGACTATACTGGAACCTGTATGCTATTGGGAGCAAATCCAGGTACAGTATGTGTGCAGTGTGTGCAAATTCTGGATGTTGACCATGAGAATCAATGGAGTGCTGTGCTTACTGTATACACAGTAATGTATAACAGAGGAGGAAATGGCAACCCACTCCAGTATTCTTGCCTGGAAAATCCCATAGACCGAGAAGTCTGGTGGGCTACAGTCTGCTGCTACTGCTGCTGCTGCTAAGTCACTTCAGTCATGTCCAACTCTGTGCGACCCCATAGACAGCAACCCACCAGGCTCCCTCGTCCCTAGGATTCTCCAGGCAAGAACACTGGAGTGGGTTGCCATTTCCTTCTCCAATGCATGAAAGTGAAGTCGCTCAGTCGTGCCTGACTCTTCGTGACCCCGTGGACTGCAGCCTACCAGGCTCCTCTGTCTATGGGATTTTCCAGGCAAGAGTATTGGAGTGGGTTGACAGTCTATGGGGTCACAAAGAGTCAGACATGACTGAGCAACTTCACTTTCACTTTTCACTTTCATGCACTGGAGAAGGAAATGGCAACCCACTCCAGTGTTCTTGCCTGGAAAATCCTATAGACTGAGAAGTCTGGTGGGCTACAGTCTATGGGGTCGCAAAGAGTCAGACACGACTGAGTACACACATATATTACTGGATACAAAGTGGACCCAGAGAGCTATTTTTAGAAGAATTGTTAAGAGTTTGGGTGTAAATTATCTGGACTCTTTTCAGCAGATCTGAGTCATTGCTTGAACAGGAGGAAGTCTGACAGAAGTTGTGTTGGAGCTGAGAGCAAAGGCAGGGAAGCCAGGGTGCTGGGGTAGCCACTGAGATACATAATCTTGTCCAAGACACCTCTTAGAAACATTTACTCCAAATCACAGTCATCTACAAGCCAGCCACGTCCAACTGCAGAATCAGGAAAGAAAGAGAGGGAAGACAAGCCAGCTTGGCTCAGAGCAGAGCAGGAACCATGCAGCTTCTGGTGGAAGGCCAGAGGATGATCACAACTGCACACATGTGCCAACTGACGCTGGGGTCTGCTTTTTATAGCTGAGATTACAAGCAGAGCCACGCAACGGCTACATCAAAGAGTGAGGTCACAGCAGAGGAGTTGGGATGCAGAGGTTTATTAGCAGAGCCCTGCCAACTCCCACTTTAATTAGCACATGGACCAGCGATGGAGCCTCATTACCCCCCAAATCTTGATGTGGCTTTCTCACATTCCCATTTGCAAAAGGACAGAGGCAAAGTAAGAAAAGCAAGGCAGGAGAGGAGGACATGAGGAAATACAGTGGCAACGGTCACTAATTGCATTTTCATCTACTAAAATTTTTTTTTAAAGTTTACCAGTTAAATACACTTAATAATTTAAGGGTTATGAGAAATACCGCCATTGGAGCACAAGTGACAAAAAGGAGAGGAGGGAGGAAAGGAAGGTGAGGGGGTGAGTGCAGGGAAAAAAAAAGAAATAGCCATAAAATTCCATGATTGTTACATGGGAGCATCTTACTAGATGTTAATCTACAAAGTAGAGATTTCAAAAACTGAATGCTGTTTAAATGCATTTGGGACAGTGTGGCATCTTGTTTTGTAGATCAAAAGTCCTTGGTTTGTATAAATACTCAATGATTATCAATGTAGTACAACCAGTGGGCTTTTGGACAGCAAGTTTCAAAAACTTCCCATAGAAGGAAGAATTAAGCTCCTGAGTGATTCTATAAATTGTTTTACACAGACAAAATATACATTGACAGAAGTAAATGGCCACCTTCCTATAGGCATTAACATGTGGACTTAATATCTTAAAACTTTAATTCTGAACATTTTAGTCTGAACAGACTTCTTTGTAAATCCTATGTTTGCCCCCCTTTCTAGTTAAAGCTCAAAGTTGAATTTCCTCCTTTGACATTTGTTAACAGGTCTTGTTCATTCATTAACACTGCAGCAAAGTGTCTGAGGTTGTTGGAAGGATTTTAAAGTCACATGGCAAGAAAGGTGACCTGGGAAATTCCTGCTGGACTCAATTTCTGAAAAGAAAGAAGGAAGGAGGAAAGACAGTATCAGGTCTCCTTGTTCGTTTAATTTGCTGATGACTAGCGATTACTGCCAGGAAATTGTTATATTGTTCCCGAACCCTGAAAGGAATATAGAGTGATTAAAAGGTTGGCCTCCCACGTGGGCACAGGAGCCCTTGGGATACGATTGACTCTAAGTTTCCAGATACAGGAAGAGGAGAGACCCGGCCCAGTTGGCTGTCCACAGTCTGACATTCAGAGTGTAGTTGGCTCTTTAAACCTGTCAGTTCAAGGAAACCAGACTTTCTTTGGGAGCAAAGGAAAAATCAGGGAGCAAGGAGTTCAAAACCGTTTTGAAAAAATATTGCACCCTTAGGGATTACAGCTGCTGAGGTTTTAGTCATGTGACCTTGTGGAACTTCGCTCACATGCATGGTCCTCCTGTCCCTCCCCCAACTTTTTGTCAATTTCCTTAAAATGTATATTGGCAATGTTGACGCGAATTCAGTTTTGTATTTTGTTTTGCTTTTCCCCCAAAGGTTTCTTATATTGTCGCAAAGTTGGCAGAGTCATTATCTTAAACAGCCGTGAAAACCTCCATTGAGTGGATACCAGCATGCTACATTTTGGGCATATATTTCCATCTACCTCAGTCTCCACCAGAGAACTTGGCTCAAGACAGCCAAACTCTTGGAATTAAAGTCCAAAGAAAGGTTCTCGTTGGAACCAGCTGGAATTACATCCCCTTGCCCCATACTCCCCAATGACTGGAGAGTGCTAGTTAGGGTTGGTGGAAAAGAATTATAGAGGATCTTAAGGTTTATATCCCACCCTGAAGGGCTTTGGTGACAATGAAACAGCAGATGATGCCCAGCCCCAGGGCAGGTCTTCAAATGCTAATTAATGAGAACAATTTATATGCAACTACTTTATATCAACCCACTTTATTCATTTATTTTATAGACTTTCACATTTAGAGCAGGTATAAGGTCACAGTAAAAATGAGCAGAAGGTACACAAATGCAAAGGATGAGATGGTTGGATGGCATCATCAGCTTAACGGACATGAGTCTGAGCGAACTCCGGGAAATTGTGAAGGACAGGGAAGCCTGGCGTGCTGCAGTCCATGGGGCTGCAGAGAATCGGACACGGCTAAGCCACTGTGCATGTGCACCTTTTCATACGCTTAGTTGCCATTTGTACCTTTTCTTTGGCAAGTTGTCTGTTAAGGTCTTTGAGTCATTTTTAAACCAGGTTCAGCCTGCCTTTTAAAGTTAGTGTCTTACTCTCTCTGGCCATGTGTGTGGACTAGAATCACCAAATGTAAAGAAGTTTTTTATGGGAAATGTTTCTGGCATAAAGGAGCCCTTGAATCTTTCCAAATTGCCTCTGCCAGCTGTCAGAAGTTCCTCTTGGGAGTACCACCCTTAAACTGAGCATGAGCACGGTCAAACACTGACACCAAGGATGGAGGCTCTAAGTGGAGATGTCCCACTTTCACCTTGCCCTCCATCCTCCCGGACCCTACTAACTTGTTCCCTCTTCAGCTGCCCAAGCATATCATGCTATACCACTCCCCTGCCCCTCAGAGGCCTGTCCCGGCCACCCCAGGTTCTAACTGCACCTCTAACCCTTCAGGCAGGCTCCCAGCTCAGGGCTTCACACCTGAGGCTCCCTCTGCCTGGAGGCTCTTCCCCAGAGATGCCAGTGGTTCCCTCCCTCCTCCCTGAGCTCAGGTATTACCCACCCACTCTGTTTAAGGCTGCATCTCCCAACTTTTCCCTTCACCTCACACTCTTTGCCTTGCTTTGTCCTTTTCCATTGCATTTATCACCATCTGACATCCTCTATATTTTGCTTACTTGTTCATTGCCTGTTTTGTGCAAGAAGTTCCCCTGGAAAGGGGTCTTTGTGAGTGTGGTTCACCATTGTTCTCCCAGCATAGAGAACAGAGTCCAGCTCTTACTGGATTCTCAACAAGTATTTGTTAAGCGAGTATTTTAAACAAGCGTCTAACAAGCGTCTGGGTCATCATTTTGAGACCCCCATTGGGCCAGGTGTTACTTAGAGACACAGTAAACAGGTTGCCCTTGAAATCTACACCATCAAACCTCTTTTAAGTGAGAACACCATACAAGATACTCTGATTATTTTACTAAAGGAACTTTGTTGGCTGTGATCCAAAAGGACTTTTCTAAAGCTCTCATTCTCTGTTCTTCTCTTATTTGCTTAAGACATCTGTGACTGCCTGCTGTGAGTCACCTCAAGCAACGAGCAATCTTCCTGTAAGACTTTTATATATAAAGTCCATGTCTTTGTTTTTCCTTTTCTCTAGAATTGGAAGCAGACTAATTTCCCAGAAATCAGGAGATGTCTGTAGAGCTGTCCTTCCCACCTCTGCTCCCCTGAAGGGGGTTGGGGGCGGGGGTATAGAGTCCCTGGGGGAGGATTCTCCAGGTTCCCTCCATCTGGGATGTTGAAACAAAGTGTTGGAGTCCAATTCAAGTCCAGCAGAGACAGTATCACTGTGTTCCTTTGAAATGTCAATGACAGAGGTTTATAAGAGGAGTTTCCAGAAACTGGGCAGAAAGCTGTGGCCCGCATTGGCTGCCTGGCCCTCTGTCATCTCACCCTTCCTGCTGTGCCCATGGGTGTCTCACCCACTGCATTGCCACCGAGCACTTCCTGTGACCAGCTGGAAGATCCAGAGAATCGAGATCCCTCAAGAGCAGCCCTTAAACCATGGCTTCCATAGACTGATGTATACATGCGACAACTCCTCCGCTTGCAGGGTCCCTTGGGGCATGTCTTCCACACTGGGGCTTATCACAGATGCTGGCTTGATCACAGTGTTGATGTGCAGCCTCTGCCCAGGGTTCCTTCCCTGATGTCTCACTCCTCCAGTCCCCTTCTTTAATTTTACTTATTTCCTTTTTAAGATTAAAAATTTTTTTTGATAGGAACCATTTGCAAACTCTGTGTTGAATTTGTTACATTATCGTTTCTATTTTATGGTTTGGTTTTGTGACCAGGAGGCGTGTGGGCTCTTAGCTCTACCTAATCAGGGACTGAACCCACACCCCCTGCATTGAAAGGCAGAGTCTTCACCACTGGAATGTCAGGGAAGTCCTTGCGCGTCCTTTCTTTCGATCTGCTTCTTTCTTTCTCTGTCTCCATTTTCTTTCTTCTCTCCTGCTCTTCAAATCCCCACACTCTTCTCGCCCACACTTCCCTCTCCTGTCTCTTTCATGTTCTGAGATGACAGCTCATCAAGGTGATCTCAATCCCCATGTTACTGCTGGGGGTTATTTTTACTGGAGGGCATCCCAGGCCTTCCAGAGGCCTTGAAAGCATCCAGACATTATTAACAGGGTCAGACAAGTAAAAGGTGATCTCCTTGCCTGCGGAAGACTCAGCTCACTAAGAACCAGGCAGAGTGGCCTCTGGAAACAGCACAACTGCCTTTCAGGCACATGGACGGTCTTGGGAAGGCAGAGCACATGGGGCTCAGTTAGAAATTCCATGAACCCAGGACCAGACCCCTCCACTGATGGAGTGACCACCCTCTGCACGTTGTCTTTAATCCAGGTGATCCTTGCCCTGGGGGCTTCAGTTTGCAGGTAGTGCCCAAGAAACAAGGATTGGCCAATCAGGAAGTTCGACACTAAAACAGTAGGCTGTGAGAGAAGTGCCCCATGAACTCTGTATTATCGATCAAGAATGAAGTCATTTCAGCCTAAAGCAAACCTATCACTGCTACCAGTGGCTTCCGTTCACTGCCTGCAGGGCTCTGCTGTTACAGCCACTTTGGCCATTTGTGTTTTCTGAGACTCAGAGTTGGGAATGATAGAGCTCAGTGGAAAGAAATTCTTGGAAGGTGATGGTATTTGTCAAAGTGAGGATTTGATCTTTCATATGTTGAGTTCATGAGCTTCCCAGGTGGTGCTAGTGATAAAGAATCTGCCCACCAATGCAGGCGATGCAAGAGACAAAGGTTTGATCCCTGGGTTGGGAAGATCCCCTGGAGGAGGGCCTGGCAACCCACTCCAATATTTTTGTCTAGAGAATCCTATGGACAGAGGAGCCTAAGGGACTATAGTCCATGGGGTCACAAAGAGTCAGACACGACTGGAGCAACTTAGCATGTATGCAGGCATGCACACATGTTGATTTTATAAACTGTTTCTAGAGACAACAGTTTATAGATGCTGGATGGTCTCTAAAGCAATAGCCAATACCCCCCATCCTACCATATCCCCCATGTGAGAGCATGCCACCCAGCGGCTTCCAGGGGCCCCTTGGTCCTTGGGAGTAACACCCAACCCATGGCTGGTGGGAATTGCTTAATAAAGATGAATATCAGATGATATCACTTATATGTGGAATCTAGAGAAAAAGATACCAATGAACTTAGCTTACAAAGCAGAAATAGACTCATAGACTTAAAAAAAAAAACAAATTTACGGTTACCAAAGGGAGGCATAAATTAGGAGTTTGGGATTAACATATACACAGGACTATATATAAAACAGATAATCAACAAGGACCTAGGGTACAGCCCAGGGAGCTCTACTCAATATTTTGTAATAACCATATGGGGAAAAAAACTGAAAAAGAGTGGATATATGTGTATGCATAACTAATTCACTTTGCTGGACACCTGAAACTAACACAACATTGTGAATCAACTATAAATGAATATAAAATAAAAATTTAAATGTCAATGTATGGCAAAAAAACCAGTATAATATTGTAAAGTAATTAGCCTCCAATTAAAATTAATTAATTAATTTAAAAAAAGAAACCATAAAAGTTATAAGCTTAAAAAATTTTTTTAAAAATGTTCTAGCAACCTTGCAGTTCCCTCTGAGGTGGGCCCCCTGAAGTGCCCCAAATTTACCTGGCAGGAGCGCCCCTGGGAAGCCTCTGGTAAACTGTTGACCACACGGCCTTGCTGTCTGGTTCCCCTCCTTGTCTTCCGTCCCCTCTCCCCACCAGCATTTCCTTTAGTAACCTCAAAAATAAACATCAGCACCCTCATCATTATCTTAGAGTCTCTTCTGGGGGAGCAGAGACTCACTTAGACACAAAACCCAGAAATCTCTGTTAACACTGAAATCACGTGAACAAGTGAAAGTCTAATGATGAAACAAGTTAAAGAATGTTTTGTTTCTGCTTATCTTTAGGCACATCACGCCTCTGCCTCCATGTGGGGTTCTCCTGGGTCTCTTCACACCGTCCCCCCTCCGGGCATGTCTATCCACGTGTCCAGATTTTTCCTCTTCTGCAAGGACACCAGTCAGATAGAGTAGGGTCTGCCCTAATGACCTCATCCTAACTTGATTACTTCTGTAAAGACCCTATTGGCAAATAAGGAGACATTTTCAGGTACCAGAGGGTCAGGGTTCTAACATAACTTTTGAGTTGCAGCTCAGCTCATAACATAGTTTGAGAAACATTTGGAAACAGGAAACTGTCTAACAAAACATTCATAAAAACTGGATTGGAATAATTGCTTTCATTTCCTTTTTTAAAAATGCCTGTTTAAGCTATAAAACACAATCTTTCAACAAATTTTCAACTTAAAAATATTTTTCATGAATGAGAAATAAACAGTTTATTGAAAAACTCCTATTTGTGAATGCAGGCTGTATTTGTTCACTGATGTTAAGCATGGCACAATAGAATATACTGGAAACGATGCTGAAGAAAATGTACAAATTTGTATTTTCTAAAGCAAGTAGTAGTGTTAGTCACTCAGTTGTGTCTGACTCTGCGATCCCATGGACTATAGCCCACCAGGCTCCTCTGTCCATGGGATTCTCCAGGCACGAATATCAGAGTGGATTGCCATTCCCTTTTCCAGTAGCATAGTTTGAACAGTCAGCCAAGGTGGTACTTTTGATATCTAAGAAGTTTGATTAACCACAGATGAAGAGGAATTGTCTCTCAGAATTTTACTTAGCAGAAAATTCAGTTTACGTGAATTCAAACGGAGTCACAGTGACAGTAATTTATTTCGTTCTTAAGCTACAAAACAGCTTCCAATAGAATAATGTCTCTGTGCCAAAGCTAAAGTTCTGTGATTAAATAAAAGGTGAAAGAATGGGAATTTTCCAGAATTTATAAGGAGAAAGAAAGTGTCATTGGGATGGTTAATCAATACAACCTGACTTTGCATGCATACCTGATGCAATGTTGAAATAGAGATATATATTTTTAATTGACATAATTCACATACCATAAAATGCACCCTTTTTGAAATGTATGATTCAGTGCTTTGTAGTATATTCACAAAGTTGTGCAACTATCACCAGTACCTAATTCCAGAACATTCCCATCACCCTATAAAGAAACCCTGTATGAATCAGTCCTTGCTCCTCCACTGTATGTCTCCAAAACCTGGAAAATACAATCTACTTATGTTTCACTGGTCTGCCCTCATAGCTCAGTGTCAAAGAATCCACCTGCAATGCAGGAGACATTGATTTGAGACACTGATAGGAGACATTGACTCGGTTTGACTCCTGGGTCGGGAAGATTCCCTGGAGAAGGGATAGGTTACACAGTCCAGTATTCTTGGGCTTCCCTTGTGGCTCAGCTGGTAAAGAATCTGCCCGCAATGTGGGAGACCTGGGTTCAGTCTCTGAGTTGGGAAGATACCCTGGAGAAGGGAAAAGGGTACCCACTCCAGTATTCTGGCCTAGAGAATCCCATGGATTGTATAGTCCATGGGGTCGTAAAGAGTTGGACACGACTGAGCGACTTTCACTTCACTTCACTTCACTTCAGTGTATCTCAGTGGATTTGCCTAGTCTGGTCATTTCACATAAATGGAATTGTATAATACGTGATCTTTGTGTCTGGCTTCTTTTACTTAGCATAGTGTTTTTAAGGTTCATTCAAGCTGTAGCACGTATCAGTACTTGGCTGAATAATATTCCATTGTATCATGTGCCACATTTTATTTATCCATTCTTCTGTTGATAGACACTTGGATTGTCTCCACTTTTTGGCTATTATGAATGACTCTGCTTTCAACATTTACGTACAAGTTTTTGTGTGGACCTATTGTTTAAGTTTTCTTGGGGTTGTTCCTGGGAGTAGAATTACTGGTAACTCTATTTAACTTTTAAATGAACTGTCAAACTGCTTTCCAAAGTGAGCTCACCATTGTACAGTCCCATCAGCTATATATGAGGGTTCCAACTTTTTCATACCCTCATGAACACTTTCTATTGTTGGTCTTTTGAGCGTAGCCATCCTAGTAGGTATGAAGTGGTATCTCATTGTGGTTTTGATTTGCATATCTCTATTATTAAAGGTGTTGAGCATCTTTTCATGTATTTATTGTCCATTTGTATATTTTCTTTGGAGAAATATCTATTCAAACTCTTTACTCATTTTAAAAATTGGGCTATTTGTTTTTTTATTGTTGAGTTGCGGAAGTTTTTGTGTATATTCTGGAGGCAAGACAATAGTGAAAAAGATGATTTTTAAAAAGCAGTGTTGACAAGGACCCACAGGAACTGTTCCACAGACACTGATGGTGAAAGTGAACATTACTACAGTCATTTAAGAAAATTATTTGGTAGCATCTACTAAAACTGATCATCTGAGCCAACAGTGCAGCTTCTAAATATATACTCAGCAGAATTCCAAACATGTATTCATCTAAAGAAATATACTAAAATATTCATAGTAGCACTACTCATATTAGCCCCAAATTTGGAACAATCCAAATGCCCAGAAAAAAATCGATGGATAAATAAATTATGCTGTAGTCATAGAGACGAGTAATATACAAATGAGAGTCAACATCTATGACAGTGAGGAAAAATGCAGGTAAATTTTGCAAACACAATTTTGAGCCAAATAGCTAAACACAAAGGAATTCATCTCATAAGAGTCAATTTATATGAAGTCAAAAAGAGGTAAAGCTATTTGATGCTGCTAGAAGCCTGGTAGAGGTTATCTTTGGGGGGTGGGGAGGAGGAGACGGGGAGGTAGCATGAAGGGGCTTCCATTTGATGGTGATTTTCTGTCTCGATCCAATGCCAACCCAGGCATTTGCCATTTGTGATAATTCCTGGAGCTGTTCCTCTATTATTGGTGCACTTTCTAGGCTGGATCTCAATACAAGGTTTGTAAGAAGGAGCAGCTGGGGAAAATCTCTTTCTCTGCTTTTTAATCATTTTTTTTTTTCAACTTTGACTGTGTCTTTGAACTCTACTCTTCTGATTTAGCAGCAGTATATTGGTTTCATCTACCCTTGGTGACCTCATCATTTAAAACGAAGCCACTGTGAATGAAGCCAGGCCCTGGGCATGGTCTGGGCTCATCCCTTCTGGATGCCAACAGGATTCATTCCAGGTTATGCTGAAATCAACACCACCTCATAAATATGTACTGATGGGGCAGGTATCAAACCTGCATGCCAAGATGGAAACTTAGAATTCTGAGGAAACTTGGTTCCGGATCAAAATGGGTGTGTGAACAAATGTAGGACTCAGACAAGGGGGTCTTTTCTTGCACTTCCTGAGTCAGCACTTAGGGGAACACCATGAAAACTGAATTCCTGTCATCAGCAAGTCAGTCACTCACTTCTCAGTGCACCCAGCCCTTCCCGACTGGCTTCACAGTTTGCCAGTCCATGAAGGTGGGGGCTCACACTTTCAGGTCACACAAGGAAGTGTCTGCAGAGCCATCACTGAGCGTGGCCTAAGCCTTCAGGCTTCACTGTCACCCTCCAAGGTGTCAAATATCTGGAAACTGACTTCATAAAATGGCTTTTAAAAACAACCACCTTTTCCTTTTTTGGAAGTTATTATTTAGTTTTGATTTAATACAATAAACAGCATCCATATTGTAAAGGATTTAATGAGTTTTTGAAAGATAAGTGTGCTCACGACATCACAACCACGGTCAGAACATTTTCTTCCTCCTCAAACCTCGCTGCTGTCCATTCCTCCCATGCCCCTGCCCCTGCCCCCATCTCATTGCCACAGCAGCTAGTTTGCATTTTCTAGAGTAAACTGGCTTTTGAACAAATGAGCACAGCCATAGGTCAAATCTAAGCATGCTTCATACACATACATACAGGCACACACACACGTGTATTTACACATGCACACACACTCCTTTCTAAGGGCAGTCTCTTCCCACAGCCTCACACCAAGGCAGACAGCCTTAGGTCTCTTCCAAGCGTACCGGTGACCTCCTAGCCACAGAGTTGGAAGTGGGCAACAAATGTGACCCAGCAGGCTGAGAGCAGGGCTGGTCTAAGTGCTGTGTCCAAGAGGAGGAGCCACGAGGACACAGCAGCGCTTCGGAAGCAGAAGCTTTGGGTCAGTGCAGGCCACTGCCTCGGATACTCAGGGGTAAGATGGCGGCCGCAGCACCCGGGGGCCGCAGCAGCCAACCCCTGTAGATGAGTCCATGAGCGCTGCTATAACAGCGGACTACAGGAGGGAGCCTTCAACAGCAGAATGTATTTCCTCACCATTCTGGAGACTGGAAGACCAACAAGATCAAGGTGTCAGTGGGCCGGTTTCTTCTAAGACTCTTTCCTTGGCTTGCAGGTGGCTGCGTCCTCTGTGCACGTCAGTGTCCTATTCCCTGTTCTAATAAAGACATCAGTCCTATTGGATCAAGGCCCACTCTAATGACCTCATGTTCACTTAGTTCACCTCTTTAAAGTCCTTTCTCTGAACAAGGTCATGTTCTGAGGTACTCGGGGATAGGACTGCCACATACGAATCTGGGAAGGGACCCAATTTTATCCGTAATACCCCATAAAGGGGAGGGATTGGCAGACTCCTCCTATGGGCTGAGGCTCAAGAGCCCTATCTATGGAGCTGAACCCCTGGGATCAGAAACCCCTCTAGGCTTCTGATATGAGCCTGAATTTCAGTCCCTGTGAGTCCCCCGCTCTGCACAATTGTCCGTGAATTCCAGAAAGATCCCCGTGGCCTGACTTCTCACCTCTCTTTGGAGTCAGCCCCTATTCCTTGAGATTAACCCATCTAAGTAGTTTCTCCTTGAAGCTAGAAGTATAAAGTGTGTTGAACAGTAAAACCTGCTGTCTGCTCCCAAGGAGGTGAATGCAGGCAAAGGGTTTCAGAAGTGAACTCTTGGCCTGATGGGGAGGTCGGGGGAGGGGGGTAGCTGAAATCTTCCTTCTCAAGAACCTTTCTTTTTAAAATACTGGCATTTCAGGTAACAATAACATCAGGGCAATTCCACGGATTGGAAGGAAATATTTAACCCTTTTAAGTCTGTGCTTATTATAAACTTCTCTTAGGCATATGAGCCAGAGGTACCCAATTCTGTGTTTAATAACAAGTACTCTGGGGGACAGGCAGACAGAGTGGATTGCAGGCCTTGTTCCTTCGGGGTCATGGGTTTTGGAGCAGCTGATAGGAGAGTGCTTGGCTCTATACTTTTAAAAATATAATCTCCTGCCAAGTTTTCTCAGCAAAGTAGCATGTTGCCTGAAGGAATGAAATCAAGGGATGTTCTTAAAGGAAAAGGATTCATCAGCCTAAGAATCAGCAACAAAGTAAGAAAAATGTTCCTATCTATCTTCCTGGGAAGTGAAAGTTCATCTGTCCAGAAGCATTTTTATCGAAGTGAACACAAAGTGAAGAATTGGGAAAGTGCTCTTGCCAAAGAGTGACATTTTTAAGAGGCAAGAAATAAGGTTAAGGGTCAACTTGCCCACCACGAGCTCCTGCAGAGGCTACACCCTGCTGGCCAGAAAGCCAGAGCCCAATCATGGGCAGGTTTTGTTAGCTTGTGCTATACTACGTTAAAAATACATGCATTGGGATAAAGTGCCAAAATTTTAAAGTTGGGAGATTTCATGCAAACATCTACATTTCTGGCTTTTCTTTGGCAACTGGAAGTCTTAGCAACATTGGGTCTCAGATGGCTGTGGAAACTGAGCTGTGGAAACATCATGGAGACTGGTGGAGACTCTGTCCTTGACCGGATCCTGGCTGGGCTCCTGTGAGCCTCTTCTCCACTAGGCCTGAACCTTGACCTTGAAAGGTTTGAACAAACACCAACAGTCCCTACCAGCTCAAGGCCACATCCCTAGGATGATCCAGGACCCTCTTCAGTTGCCTGCCTGAGAAAGCTCAGGCTGCCAGGAGAATTCCCTGCTTGTTTCAGCCCATGACTGAGGGTACCCCAACTCCCAGCCTCTGTAGGAGGTCAGGAGCCTCACTTCCATAAGTGCCAATGAGCAGACCCAGATGGATCTCACAGGGAACAACACTCCCTTCTCTGCTTTGTAACTTTTCACTCCTCTGGGTCTACCAGGACCCTGATCATCCCCTCTCCCAATTCCCTCATTCTCCCTTTAAAACTGCTAGTCACCTCTGTTCAATTCAAAGCTAGACGCAGTTCACACTGGACTCTTCCCTAAAACAGTAGTTACTACTGATTAGAAATTGTCCTTATCACTTTAACCAGTGGCAGGCTGTGTTTATCTTTGATAAGATGTGGTACACTGTCCCCACTTTATCTCAGCCCCTACCCAATTTCACCCCCTCCCATGCATCTAAGCCAAATATATATACATTGTCAATGATCAGCTGACTTGCTTTGGTATTTCACAAGCAGGGAAGAGGGAAATAAAATCATTTTTATACCCATGTTTCTCCCAGATAGGGAAAATGGTAGATAACAGAAAGCCTTGTGGTTTAAGAAAAGTGGAAGAATGCATGATTCTTTTAGAAGAATGTTTTAGAATTAAAAGGCCATGCCTAATTAGTATGAAATACATGGGTCTGGCCACTTACCGCCAGATATTACCTGCCTGCTTCTGGAGACACCTGAGTTTGTATCCCAGAATCTGAAGTCAAGGTACTGCACTAACCACGCCAAGCCTCTGTTGAAGACCTCTGTGACTAACCTCTGGACAAGGGCAATGTGACTATAGGCTTCAAAGCTCCCTGCGGTACCTCCCCTACCCTTCAGCCTCCACCTAACACTCTCTTTGGCCTCCAGACGGGGCTCCATGTGACCATCTGCAGCTTTCTCATTCTCCCCAAAGCTGAACTCACATGCTTGTCAGGAAGAGGCATTTAGAGAAACCAGGTGGTAGGCAAGGAGGTCACCTTGTGAGAAAGGATGGTTCATCGTTCTCTGTGTTGCTTCATCCATAGGGTCAGCAGTTAGGTCAGGACTGATGTCCTGAGGCTTCATGTCAAACAAGATGAAGTTTCATAATGGCCAGCATCAGAGACACTGTAAACCTCCTCACTTCTGGGGTTTCCCCATAATGAGCGCTGTTGCTTTTCCCTCCAGCCTGGCTCCAAGGCGAAAGCATGTTGGGACTTCTCTGGTGATCCAGTGGCACCAAGTCAGGGGCCCAGGTTTAGTCCTCGATCAGGGAACTGGATCTTGTATGCCACAGATAAGAGTGTGCTTGACATAGCTGAAGATCCCTCATGCTGCTATAAAGATCAAAGATCCTGCATGCCTTAACTAAGACATGGCATAGCCAAATAAACAAAAATAAATATTAAAAAAGAGCGCACGTTCCTCTGAGAAGGGCTGGGTCTTCTGAAGTCCTGGCTGGCATGAAACAAGTTTTCTGCTCATCACCCTCAGTTCTTTGACAGAGAAATTGTGTTCTGGTTAAGAGGGTAGGTTCTGAAAGCAATCCACTCATGTAAAGATGCTGGCTCTGCCACTGACCAGCTGGGTTGCCTCAGGCAAAGTGTTCCTCTCCAAGTCTCAGCTTCCACCTCTGTTGACTGGGGGATGATAATAGTAATGATGTAACAATAGTGAAAGTGAAAGTATTAGCTGCTCAGTTGTGTCCGACTCTTTGCAACCTCATGGACTGCAGCCCACCAGGATTCTCTGTCCATGGAATTCTCCAGGCAAGAATACTTAACTGGGTAGCCATTCCCTTCTCCAGGGTATCTTCCTGACCTGGGGATCAAACCCATGTCTCTTGCATTGCAGGCAGATTCTTTACCATCTGAGCCAACAGGGAAGCCCATCATGATAGTAGCACCCCTCAAATCTGTTGCAAAAGTGCATGAGTTGCTGGAAAGAAGATGGAAAGCACCTAGAGCGACACCTGGGATGGATTCAGCATTTAATAAACGTGATATGAGATTCTTATGAAATCCTTTGTGTCTTCCATAAGGAAGGAGAGAGACGGCTCTGTCTGGGCAGAGCAAAGGGAAGCAGCTCTTGGTGGGATCAATACAGAGTGGCCATGGAATGTGGTTGGACCGGGAGCTGGCTGAGCAAGGTTTCTCCAAGAAGCAGGCGACACCTTGGGCTGGGCCCATCTCTACCATGGGATTGTTCCTTCCACTGTGAGATGTTTGGGAGCCTGGCCTCTGCCCATCAGATCAGTAGCACCTCCTCTTCCCTAGCTGTGACAACCTGAAATGTCCCCCAACATCGCCAAATGTCTGCTGGGGGACAAAATCCCCATAAGCTGAGAAACCCTAGTCCAGAGAGAACAAGCTGATGCAGAGTAAAGAAAACCACAGGGCAATGGCAATAACTTGACTTTTCCTGGAGAGCAATTGAGTTCAGCAAAGACACCTTTTGCCCTTCCATTTTTCCAATGGTTAAACATACTTATTTGGATACAAGTGTGGTGTGTGTTATGGAAAATGGGTCTAAAAAGAGAAGGAACTGACATTACCTCCACAAAAGGGCAACATTGAAATCGAAACGCTTCCATGGCATGTGATGGAGGTTTCTGAAGACTGGTAAAAATAGCTGTCACCTGTGGGGGTTGTATGGACTGGTGAACCCAGGGTGGCTGCTAAGTAAGGCCCTGGTGGGATTACGTCTCCAGTGGCTTTCTCTGTGCCTCGTGTGTGTGTGTGTGTGTGTGTGTGTGTGTTAGTCGCTCAGTCATGTCTGACTCTTTGAGACCGAGTGGACTGTGGCCTGTCAAACTCCTCTGTCCACGGGATTTCCCATGCATGAATACTAGAGTGCGTAGCTATTCTCTTCCCAAGCCAACTCAGGGATTGAACCCGGGTCTCCTGCATTGCAGGCAGGTTCTTTACTGTCTGAGCCACCAGGGAAGCCCCTGTGCCTACTACCCCACCCCAAATACATACTTTGTGTCCCATCCTGGGCCGTGTTCTTAATTTTCTTCTGGAAGTATTCCCACCAGCACCTCTGGGGAGTCAACATTTTGGGGAATTTGCAATTGCTGGAAATTGCCCCAAAGACCTGGGAAACAAGCACCGTTTCTCCATTTTGTATCAAGGAGGCTGATGAACATTCTCTTTAGAATGTTCATTCACCCTTGGAGAAGGTCTCTTCCACTTTGATGACCTGGGGATCTCATGAAAATATAGGTTCTGATTCAGCAAAACTGGAAGGGAGTCAGCGTTTCTCACAGTTCCCTGGAGATATTGGCTCTGCTGGTCTATGAACCACGCTGAGAGTTCAGGTGTCAGCAGACAATCCTGGAAAAGGGAGTCTTTCTCAACACATAAAATCAAAGATTTCCAGCCGCAATTTGGAAGCAGCCAAGAGTCATTTTTACCACTGGAATAATAAGTCCTCAGGAAGTGTTTTTGTCCACACAGACAGGCACCTCCTCCAGGGTGTGTAGACGCAGGACGAGATGAGTCTTGTTTGGCCCACTGGCATTTCTTTCTTGTGCCCTCCTGCATCTCTGTTGTGTGTACGGAGCACGAGCTTCTTTCAGGAGGGATGGCAGAGGCTGAAAGGGGGATGCCGGAGCCTGGTGGAGGGGACCAAGAGGCCTTCCCCGGCCGGCACGCAGCCCTGGGTGGAGCCCAAGTGGTCTTGGCACGTGGGCGAGGGCGGGTGGGCGGCCACTCTGTGTGTGGTGCCCGGGGCCTTTGCAAATCCCCCCTGAATGGCCAGGAGGAGCTTGGGAGACGAGTGGCAGGAGACGCGGCTGTCAACCGCACCGGTTTCCCAAAGGATTTTGCAAGTGCTCACAAAAGTAGAAAGGCTAGCCTGAACCCTGGGGGGTCCTTTCTGAACAGGGAGATTACTGCGGGGCCTGGCTGCAGCCTGAGGATGAGGAACAACAGGGCCATTGTGGGGCAGGGCATTCATATTGAAGATAAAATATGAGCTGGGTGGTCCAGATAATGAAGGCATTTATGACTCTGGCTAAGCATATGTATGTCGCACTGAGCCACAGATTACCCTGGCGGAGGCTGGGCCCATGCGGGGTCTGGAGGGGTGAGGCCGGCCGGGTGCAGCTCAGGGATAAAGGCCCTGATGATCAAAGCCACCCAGGGGGACTAAAGAGCTGTTTATCTGTGACCTGGAGACACAATGGATTGAGAAATGCCATTTTGCTGAAGACCGAGACTGGTTTCCAAGAGCGCCCTTAAAAACTCTGAACTTTGGAGAAAAATGCTCTCGGTCCACCACTCAGAGAGAAAACATAGACCAGAGACACAAAGGGTGGCTGCCAAGGGCTTGGGAAGCTGGGTGACCCGGTGACCTGAGTGCAGGTTCACAGCTGGGATGTGGGGGGGACAGACCGTTGGCTTGGCTGTGACTTGATAAATGACCTTGGACCAGTCACACAGGTTTCACATTCCTTGTCTGCTGAGTTCAGAGTGAAGTGGGGACTGAGCTCGGAAGTGACCAGGCAGACACCACGCCCTGTTCCATTTTGCCTATGAATTTTTCAGAACAGGGAGCACCACACGTGCCAGGTGTCACATGCCTTTGTCTGCCTTAAGATTTCTTCTCCCTGTTTTTTAACATATACAATTTAATGAGCTCCGACATAGGCATACACCATCAAAAACATCACACTTATGACAGTGGACAGAGACACCATTCCCAAAAGCGCCTTTAAGATTTTACAGTCCTTCCCTCCCCTCAGTCCTCCCAGCACCAGCTAAGATCTGCCTTCTGTGACTTTATTTATTTATTTTAAATACGTTATTTATTTGACCTTGCTGGGTCTTAGCTGTGGCTTGTGGGATCTAGTTCCCTGACCAGGGATGGAACCCAGGCCCTCTGCATTGGTATCAGGAAGTCTTAGCCACTGGACCACCAAGCAAGTCCCCTGTCTTCTGTGACTTCAGATTAATTTTGTATCCCCCTAGAATTTTATATATGTGGAAACACTATATACAGTATGGCCTCTTTCACTCGCCACAGTGATTGTCAGATTCATTCCTGTTGTGTGCATCAGTAGCTTGCTCCTTTTGATTGCGGAGTAGTGTTCAGCTGTATGGATGCACTGCTATGTTTGTCCATTCCCTTGTTGATGAGCATTTGGGTTTTGCCCAACTTGCAGTTCTTCCTCATAAAGATGCTATGATCATTCATGTTTATGTCTTTACCAGGACAACTGCTTTCGTTTCTCCAGGAATGGAACACCTAGTTCATATCAGAAATATACATAACTTTTTAAAGAAACTGCCAAGTCATTTTGCAAAGAGGGTGCACCGTTTTATTATCTGCCAGCAGAGTGGTTCTAATTGCTTCACATCCTTTTCAACAAGTGGTATGGTCAGTTTTTTATTTATTTATTTTTAAATTTTATTTATTTATTTTTGGTTGTGCTGCAGGTGGGCTTTCTCTAGTCATGGTGAGAGGGGGCTATTCTTTGTTGCAGTGCTCTGGCTTCTTATTTCAGTGGTTTCTCTTGTTACAGAGGATGGCATCTTGGGTGCTAGGGCTTCAGCGTTATAATACGTTGGCTTAGAACTTGCAGCTCCCAGACTCTAGAGCATGGGCTCAGTAGTTATGGCGCATGGGCTGTGTTTGCCACAGCATGTGGGATCTTAGTTCTAGGACCAGGGATTGAACACATGTCCCCTGCATTGGCAGGTGGATTCTTAACCACTGGATCACCAGATAAGTCCAGTCAGTTTTAAATTTTAGCTATTGTAGTATATTTGTAGTGGTGTCTCAGTAAGATTTTTAACTTGCATTTCCCTAATAATTAGTGACATGAAAACCTTTGCATGAATATATTTGTCATTTTAAAATCTCTTTTGACGGAAGTACCTGTTTAAATCTTTTGCCCATTAAAAAAAAAATGAGTTGTCTTATTATTGAGTTGCAAGAATTGTTTACATATACAAGCCCTCTTTGGATATATGTTTTGCAAATGTTTTCTCCCATTTATATGCTCTGTGGAGGTATTTTGAGAACTGAGAGGTTACAGCTGAGGAGGGCAGGGGGTGCTCCTAGGCTGGAGTCTTTCATTCTGAAATCCCTGGTGTTTCAGGAGCCGCTTCTCCTTCCTGACCTGCCTTGGGCTCTTTCCCACTCCAATGAGATGGAAACATCTCAGTGCAGTCTCACTGCCCTGGTCTTAGGGCCTTTATATATCACACCATGCAGTGGCAAACATCACCTGGCTACTATACACACCTTCTCATCCTCTCCATAAAAGCAGGTGACAGTTATCTGAACAGCCACAGCCCCTAGAACAAATATTTGGGGTGGATGACAGAGGAGATACCTATAGTTCAGTCCCTGCCAGTACAACCAACAACACCTTAAAGGAAGGAAGTATTTGGTGTCACTTGTTAAAAATTGCAGATTAGCTATGGTCTCCAACCCTACTCTCTACTTCATTGGAGGTAATACATTGGAGGTAATCCCCTATAATTTTCTTCCTTACTTGGTAACAGCAGGAACAATTTTTTGCTTTACATATCAGATAATCACATTGTGCCCTTTAAATACATACAATGTATTTATCAATTATATACCTCAATGTCATGTAGCAGTTACCATTGCTGCATAACAAAGTGCCCCAAACCTTAAGGGTTTAAAAAAATCCCTATTTGATGTTACTCAGAAGCAGACAGTTCTGCTGATGCAGGCCGAGCTTGGCTGGGCTGCGGTGGGCTCACTCGCAGACCCGCATCGCAGGGAAGGAATCCCAGTTTCTGCCTGCGTCGTCTCTACAGAATTCCACCCTTGTGTTCCCACGGGCCCTGCTGCTCCATGTCCATGGTTCTCGATCAACTCCTCGCAGCACTAACACTGCCTATGACACAACTCTGGTAAGAGTCTGGATTCTCTTCCACATTCTGCTGAGCTCAGAGGGGTCTGTGGGCCTCTGGGGCTGTCCTGACTTGGTTTCCCAGGAGGCAGGCTTTGAGGAAAACGTTGCTGTATTAGCAGCTCATCCCAGGGAGTTGAGAAGTGGGGAAGGACAGAGAAGCAGCCAGTACTGGTTGTGTTTATGATGAGGCCACCATTACGGGAAACCGGGCGCAGTCCACCTGGGGACGAACCTTATGTTGCCCCATCCAAGGGACAAGGAGTGGAACCTTTGCTAATACAAGGGTCCCCTGGGTGACTTCTGGGTGAGACCCCTTCCTCCCACATAAGGTCTTTGCTCTGAGGTTTCTACCTCCAGGCTTCGCTGCAGAGGGACTGCTGACCCCAGGTTAGGTTTTGTCCAGTCACCTAGGTTCCCATTTACCCTTTTCAAGTCCACAACAAGTAAGTGCTGTTCACCGTGTCAGGGACCCACACAGACTACAGATGGACTCAGATAGTACCGGAAGTAAGTCCTATCGGTTTTCTCCCAGGGCATCATCCCCTGAAGATCATCATCATCCTCTGGGCATTTCTCCCAGGGGCTTCATCCCCTGAAGCCACTTTTGAGGGGCCTAGGGAGCTGGGATCTTGCATTGAAGGGCTCAGTCATGCCAATCAGGACTGGGGCTGCACCTGTTTCAGCTTTGTTGTGGGTCAGTGGGGGAGGGGGGATGCCCAGCCCAAACCACCTCCTCTTCACCCCATGCTTGCATCACCAAACAGATCTGCTTTTCAAGCTGCAGCGGATATTTTTAGTGATTTATCATGAAATGTTTTGTTACATGGAATGACGGATTACCGCAGAACATTAGAGTAATCCCTTGCAGGCTCATGATTTGAAAGTCCACAAAGGAATGTAAGCAGTTGGAGGCAAGCTAGCTTAACAGTAGGAAGAGCTTGCAGTGGTCCGATTTCTCCGAAGATTCCGTGTCAAACCTTTCACGTAGTGGCTGTTGGGCTTGTTCTGCTCTGGAAGTGAAGTGTGCTTTGTGACAAGTTTTTGTTTCAGATCCTCAGATTCTTTCCTTGACCCTGGCTGAGTGATTCTGGACCTGCATGTTTTTCCGCTCTTCGTAATTTCACCATCTGGCAAGGCTGAGTCAGACCACTTTTCTCTTGCTTTGTTTCCCCTCCTGCCTATAACCAGCAATGCTTGTGATCCATGTATAGAATTATTTTTTAAAATTTTATTTTATACTAGTTGATTTGCTATGTTATATTTTATATAGTTGACTTACTGTGTTGCATTAGTTTCAGGCGTACAGCAAAGTGATTTAGCCATACACACGTATCTACTCTTTTTCAAGGTCTTTTCCCATTTAGGTCATTAAAGAATATTGAGCAGAGTTCCTTGTGCTATACAGTAGGTCATTGTTGGTTATTTATTTTAAGTATAGTACTATGTATATGTCAACCCCAAACTCCCAATTTTTCATTTTTCATTTCATTTTCAGCTATTCATTTACCATCACACTGAAAAGAATAAAATACGTAAGGATAAACCCACCTAAGGAGGCAAATGACTTATACTCTGAAAACTATGACATGGTGATGAAAGAAATCGAAGATGACACGAACAGAAAGATAGACCACGTTCTTGGATTTAAAAGTCAATTTTGTCAAAATGACTACACTACCCCAGATAATCTACAAATTCAAAGGAATCAGTATCAAATTATCAATGACATTTTCTACAGAAATAGAATGAAAAAAATTATAAATGTGTATGGAGACACAAAAGACCCTGAATAACCATTGTGTAACTTCATACCAGCCTGTGTAGTTTCTTGTTTTTACAGACTGAATAACCTCTGCAGTGTCAACCTTCACGTGTGGGTTAATTGATTGACATATTCATTTATTCAGGAAGTGTTGCTGAGTGTATCTGTGGGGACAGTATCAGGAGGTTCAGCAACCATGAAGTGATGTTTACTTGCACTGTGTGATGTCAAACACTCCAGTCCAAAGGCAGGAAAAGACTGATGTCCCAACTCTAAGGCTATCAGACAGGAAGGCCTCTTGCTTACTGGGATGAAGGTCAGCTTTTTTGTTCTCTTTAAGCCTTCAACTGATTGGATGTGGCCCACACACAGTGGAGAGGATCATCTGCTTCCTTCAGCACTCAGTCTACCAATTTAAACATTAATCTCACCCAGAAACATCCTCCCAGACACACCCAGAATAGTGTCTGACCAACTATCCGGGCACCCTACAACTCAGTAAGGTCAGCCCATAAAATGAACCATCACAATATTCCTCACACCTTTTAACAGCTCCATTGTATGGGTGAGCCTTAGTTTTATTCAATCAGTCTCTTGCTGATGCACATTTGATTATTTCCAATCTTTTGTCATTACAAATAGCTCTGTGGTTAATAAGTCTGTGTGCACATATTACATTTGTTTGCCAACTGCATTGGTGGAACAGCTTCCTGGAGATAGGATTTCTGGGTCAAAGGGTCAGTGTACATGTAATTGTCCCTCCTGTGGAGCTGTACCATTTCATCTTCTACCAGTAATGTGTGGAAGCACTTGTTTAATGGGGAAACAAGTGCCTATGTTGGTTAAGAAAAACAGAGCTGCCCTTGACTGCAGAGATTGGTTCAGGACCAAGCTGGCTGATGGATGTGATTGGTGAGAGTTTTTGTGAAAGCATCAGGACAGAGAAGCTGTCCTCCCTGAAAACTGCTCAGTTAGCTATAAACCTCGAACCTCTAGGAGTTGCCATATAGAGAAAGCCTGGTCAAGAAGGAGCAGCACCCAGAGACACAGAGAGCTCTAAGATAGGACTTTGAAGTACTGATGGAGCTCCTGGATCCAGCTGGACCTGAATCAGGGTTTGTTCTTGCACTTTTCAGTTAGAAGACCCCAAATTCAATTTTTAAAATTTGAATATGAATTCATTTTTCCTGCAACCAATAAAGTCCTGCTAAATGCAGTGTGGTACATAAAATGTGATTACTGCCTTCAAGGAGTTTTAAAATTGAAATGAAAGATTCATGCATGAAAACCATGAGAGAACAACATAAGCTAAGATAGTATCAAGAGCTATATTTTATGCTATAGACTATGGGTCCTCTGAGTCCTTCAGAAGTCAGAGAAGGGGTCACAGAAGAGGAGGGACAGGCGGCAGGCCCCAAGGTGACAGAACTTGGGTGAGTAGAATATGAAACAGCCTCACAGTCTCATGCTTGCAATTTGAAATTTGAAATGTTCTGAAAATCAGAAGTTTCTGTAGGGTTGAGGCAAACTCATCTTCAGCACAGAGATGCAGAAATTTTAAACTGTTTGATCAGGAGATGTGGTCTCAGACTCTCCCAGAGGTAAGATGTTGTATATGGTATAAGTAGTGTTTTATCCCTCCAGCAGCTGAACCATTCAAATGCTAAAACACATCTAGCCCTAAGAAATTTTCCTGAGAGACAGTGCACCTGTGCTTCCTGTCTCAGGAAAGGGAGGGCCTGTATTTCCTGAGGTCTGGACATCGGGAAGGGGAGGGGTGACCCATGACCTCATGGGCATCCATTACATGGGGAACTGGGAAGAGATGAGCCCTCTTAAGCGCTTTATACTTGCTAACTTTCCAAATCCTTTATCAACCCTCTTGGAGTCACCTCAGGAGGATGGCTGCGTAAAACTGGTTAGACTGGGTACACACAAAGTTGCTTGGTCATAAGAACAGGTGGGACTTCATCCAAGGTGGGCCACTCTGCCCGACTGAGTGTGAACCTGGGTCTGGCTGCCTCCTCCCTCCTCCATGGGAGAGTCACGATGGTATCAGGTGTTATTTCAGATCCTTAGCCTGTATCCCCCACAAAGGCAGAGTCTGAGGCAAGGATTTGAGCAAAGGGGCTAACTGGGAGGTAGACTAGAAGGCTCTGTGGGGGAGGGGGGAACACCAGGCAGGAAAGTTGACAAAGTTCTGTGTCAGTGTGCTGGCTGAGCTGTGGGTGACCGGGGCTCCCTCTGAGGCAGGTCCCTGGGTGAGGTCTGTCTCAGCCTTGCCCTGGGTCCATGGAGGAGGCTCGGAAGAGAAACCAGGATCCCAGCTGATTGAGTGTCACCCTAGGGACATCAGGGGTCTGACACCTCCTGGCTGCCCTCAGTCCCAGGTAGAGAAGAAAGAGAGGCAGGCATGTGCTGGAAGTGAGATTAAGTAGGTGATCTAGGAAACTGCCCACAGCTGCAGATGAGCACAAGGATGTTGTCTATGGTGTCATCTTACAGCCCCACTAAGACCCCCATAAGACCCTGGCTTATCTCTGTCAACCCTCCTCTCTTCTTCATTTCTTCAGAAAATGCTGAGGTGCTCCCTGGGGAGAGGCACCATTCCCACTCCTGGCTGGGTCCCCAGCGTCTCACTTGATGCCTGGGTCAGATGGACATGCAGTTGGAATTTACTAGGTGAGCAGATCCCACCATCCTCATTCAGGTTCTCCCTGCAGGCTTTACGTCCATCGTTCTCCAAAGACAAGACAATAGCTGACCTTGGGGGTGAAGGAGATTGGCCAGTGGTACTCATGGCAAGCATGCCTAGCTCCCTCTCTGGATGCCAATGAACGAGGTCCAGGAGGCTGGGTTGGGCAACCCTCTGTTCTGTGCCCACTCCTGGAGGGGAAACAAACCTTCGGTTCAGGTGTCAGAGTTAGCAAGGACCTCACACTCCAGGCAACAGCTCTCTTGATCTTCCCATCATGAAGGTCTCAAAGGCTGGCTGGATCTCTCTGGGTTTCCAAAGATGAGCAGACTCACTACTGTGCAGATGTCTGGCTTCGTGACTGGTCCTTGAGTAGGTTCATTCACCGGCTTTGTAGTGACATAGAGAGAAGCCTCTTTTGTCAGCTTGGGATAAGCTAAATCCTCTAAGCAGAGACTGATCCAAAATGTCCATACCAGTAGGGCTTAGGAGCAGCTGTCTGGTTGGAAGAGGGGCTAGGGTACTTGCACTAGAGCTACCGCAGTGTGGCAAAAGTACCTCGACACCATGTCCATGTGCGTTTGGGATGCCTTTGTGGAGGGATTGGTAGGTATTAGGAACTAAAGGGTACTTTAGTTGGTCCCGGGTTTTTTATGAACAAGGTTGCCCCACAGGTAGCATATGGCAGGAACATGATGAGAGAGTGGCAGCAAGCCAGAGGAGACCTGGACCTTCAGCAACCAACAGTTCCCCTGGCCTCTGCTAGTTTTGCTCTTTCTTTTTTGCTCTTATTAATACATGTGCTTTTGTAGGCAAATCAGGTTATAGCTCTGTTAGAAAGAATATCTCACTCTTGAACTCTGCTGAAGATCTGCTGTTTGACTGTAATAACTTTTGATAAATTCCACGGCCTGCACCCTGTGAGGCAGGCCCTGCCTCCATCTGTGTAGTTGTGAAGCTGTGTTTATCACATTGTTGACCAGTCTGCCCAGCTTTCAGAATTTATAATTCTCAGTAGTTCACTGAATGAAAACAGAAGTTTTGCCAGAAATCCATTATCAAAGATAAACATTGAATGTTGCTGATCAGCCAAAACACGAGGTCAAAGTGCCCAGCTCAAACCAGAACTCTTTCCCACACAATGAACTCTATTTGGTGACATAACGAACGGAATTATTTCTACTTCTGCATCTGCATTTTGGAAACAGCGCCATGTTCACTCACAAGAGACCTAGGTTTTAAAAAACAAATGTAAATGTATCTTTATGAAGTTCAAAGCATGTAGGTCTTACTAAGGAACGAGTTTGGGGCAAACCCAGTGGATTGATTTGTTTTTTGCTGGTCAGCCAGCAGCTGACCTAGAGATGCTTGTTTTTAACACAGCTCAGTCCCAGAAAGTCCTCAAAGAACTTGGTGGCCTGAAAACTGACCGCTTCACACCATTCCTTGCACTGGCGCCAGTCTTTTGACTTTCAGTGCTGACTACAGTGAACTACATCCTGCCATTCATGTGTTCCTCTAGCAAAGAAAATGCAGTTCAAACCTAAGCCCTACTGTTTTGAAGATGCACCATGTGGAAGGCCAAGGCAGGAAGCCAAGGTTGTATACAGAACAATTCCAACTTCGAATACTTCATCCCTCTGTCCCCATAAATCATGGAAACATCTCAGTAATCCCAATATTCGAAATTCAGGTGGTACACTATTGAAAGAAGGCCATAAGCATGGCGATGATTGAATTTGAAGTCCCATCAGATTGACAACGGATTCTACTACAATTTATTATAAAACCTATGCACACCAGATCAGACTCTGTACTTATAACTGCTGTTGTTTGTTTTGTGTGTCTGTGCTTTGTTTTTGGAATCATAAAGCTCCTGAACCTCTCCCTGATATAAATGCCTATTCAACTGTGACTACATAGTTGATGAGTAGGTGCTAAGGTGATGATAAAAATTCCCAAGGACAAAAATTCCAAGGGCAGTTGAACCTAGTTCAAATGCAACAGGGTTTGAAATGTTATTCAATCATAAAACACGACATTCATGTCAGAATAAGCTCAAAAGATAGATTGAAAGTGTTTGGGGGATGGCTTTCTAAAAGTAAAGGAGAAGCGTGACATCCAGCGTGAGACGAGATAAAGTCACTAATCACATGACAGTTGACTCTACTTCTCGTCATTCAGTTTTAGGACCATCAGGCCGGTTCCTTAAAGGGTTGCCTGAGCTGCACGTCTGAAAGCAGTGCAGTACTGCTGCCTGAGTTTCTTGGGACGTTGAGAGATGTCCTTGGGGGTGTCCTCTTCCCTTGAGGGGAACGCCACCAGCACAGGCCTCTGCTCACCCACTCTGTTTCTCCCACAGTTCTGCCGAGTTCATCTTCTCGACCCAATCACCTCACTGCTCAGACTCCTCCAGTGACGCCCAAGGACTAAGTCTGCTGACGTTTGTGACAGCCACTCACCCGCTATGACTATCTAGTATCCATTTTCACTTAGGACTTACAATGTTGATATCATTACAGGAAGCAGCGGTCATTAAAAGGTGACAATACTTCCTGACATAGTCACCTCCCTGTACCATCAAGAGCACTTGTTAGTATCACCAAAAAGTATGGCCTGAGCGTTCATATAGATTCCCTGACGGGGTCTCTCTCTCTTCTTTTTTTAAGAAATAAATGTCTAATTTCTCTTTAAAAATAAAAGTAAATTGATTTGTTAAATAAAAGAATTAACATATAAAGAAAAGATGACAATGCCATTTGCAGCAACATGGGCAGACCTAGAGATGATCATAGTAAGTGAAGCAAGTCAGACAAAGACAAATATAAAAAAATATCACTCCTAGAGATGATTTGCCATTGAGGAGTGATTGCTTCTCCAAGCTGTCAGCATAGTTAAGGATGTAGGTTCAGGAGTCCAGGTGTCTGGTTCTACCTCTCACTACCTGAGACATCCTGGGCAATGAAACTATCAAACTGACTGCGAAGAAAGAAATCCCATGACCTTGATGTAGAGGGTAGACAGTGGTCTGGGCTGAGTAATTCAGGCTCTTAATGACCTCATTTCCACAAATGTGACTCTGTTTGAAAGTTTTAGGAGACACACTCCATTTCTCCTGAAAGTTTTAGGAGATACACTCCATTTCTCCTCTGGGGGTTTCCTTTCCACAAAGCAGTGAGCTGTGTTTTATTAAGATTTGGGAATGATGGGAGAGAAAAAAAGAGCATTTCAATCATTAAAAATGTTTGTTTCAGCCCAACAGCATATATGGTGATGAATGCACTGAAAACCATCCAGGAACTAAGAGAACATAAACTCAGATGCTGTCATACATGTTAGCCTATAATTTTCCTGTTAAAATGAATAGCTGGCTCCCTCCTGCCTGGATGGAAAGAGTAACTCTATCTTTGTGTCCAATGCCAGCATCTGGCTAATTGATTGCCATTTGGAATGCCCAGATTCAAGGTCTCAATTTGCCCTTAAACAGGAGCAGATAAACAAGAGGGCAGCAATAGATTTTCATTTGCTGGCTTTTCAAACACTCTGCAAAGTCCAGACCCCAGGTGGTGGAGGGTGGACAGGCATTGAGCCAAGATGCGAGACCAGGTCTTACCTCAGCTGCTGCTGGATGCCCGCAAGTCACTCCAAGGCTCTGAGCCTAGGTAATGGAGCCCTTGGATGAAGTGGACATGTCTGCTTCCTTCCAGACATAGGAACTTTATTTTACAGACAGGATAACTTAATGCTATGACCTCAGCTCCCAGAAAGAGGAAGACCTTCCCCAAACACTGAAGTGATCAGAGTGATTCCTCTAGGAATCACCTAGGAATGAGGCTCTTCCACCTCCACTTGGTCTCTCTGGGCTCCTGTCTACTGAGAAAACCCATCTCCTCCAGACGGCATCTGACATGGAAAAGATGCCAAACAACTGAAGGGCCAGAAGGGCTCTGATGGGTGTTAACACATGATGCAAAGATCTTCACACTTGGAGGCACTCTACCTCCAGGTCTCTTCCCCAGACCTCCTGTGCCCACCTTCCTCCTCTAGCCCCCGACCAACTCGCCAGGATTCTTCTATCCTGGATGAGCTGGTGGAGAGGGGCTGGTGTGACAGCAGTGGGTGACGTGGGCTTGGTTCACCACACTTGACAGTTTGCAATGACCCCCATCCTACTCATGAGAGGGTCACATGTGTACACTTCCCACCTCACAATCACCCTACCTTATGATTCAGTGGGTTCCACAGACTCCAGCTCACATCAAGAAGCTAAGGCTACCTGTCACCCAGTTTCCAACCAGGGCCAGCGATCACCCTAGATCTCTACTTGAACGGTGTGTGGGTCTCTGCTGCAGGTGAAATGGCCTTGCTCCAGAACCTTAAGGTCTACGTTGTGATCATCCTATTGGATCTTCATGTGAATATTTCACAGCATCTTTCTCATCACCAGTGTGGGTTTGTACGGCCCACACTGCAGAGATGCTGGCTTTGCAGACTAACCTTCCTCTTCTGGGTCATAGGCAAAGCGGGGATCTTTTCATGTCCCTCTATAAATGGATCGGAGAAAGATACTAGTTGTGGAATATACTGCCTCCAGGATCCAAAGAAGCCTGTGGGGTATTGTGATTTTTATCTTAGTGGTAGGGACTGTAAGAGGTAATAGTTCATCTTTTCTTTTGGAAGGTTGTCCAGGCATGCCCCAGACCACTGGCTGTGAACAGTTCTACTGATGTGCTAGGATCCTGACTCTTCACATGGTTTGTCTACTACCCCCTGGAGTACACTTGCCTTACCAATACCTCTGACATTCTTACTTAAGGGGATATTCAGCAGATTGTCCGGATTTCCCATGTTCTTCAGAGGATAGTCATGACACAGAGCAGGAGAATTAATATAACACTCCAGGGCAATGTTGTTAAGTGTGTATGATTGTGGGTCCCTTGGGAACACAAAGAGTTTCTGACCCTTCTAAGAACAGGAGTGAAGAACATGCCCCAGATCAAAGGTGCATACCTCCCACCTTAGGCTGGATTAATCTGCTCTAGGAAAATACTACACCTGGCACAGAACTTTATTTGGTTAGCTTTACATTATTCCTGTGGACCTGGTGTGCTGCAGTCCAAGGGGTCGCAAAGAGTCAGACACAGCTGGGTGACCAAACAACAACAATGTTATTCCACAGTCATCCTCTAGGACCTGTCAGCTTTTGTAAGAGACAGATGAAGGAATTAAATGGGGATGTCATTGGGACCATCCCTTTGCATCTTTTTTAATCTCTAAGAATGGCACGAGTCTCTGCCGTCATCCCTGAATGTCACATTCTAAAATTGAAGTAAGGGTGCCCACTCTCATCACTACTATTCAACATAGTTTTGGAAGTTTTGGCCACAGTAATCAGAACAGAAAAAGAAATAAAAGGAATCCAGATTGGAAAAGAAGAAGTAAAACTCTCACTGTTTGCAGATGACATGATCCTCTACACAGAAAATCCTAAAGACTGCACCAGAAAATTACTAGAGCTGATCAATGAATATTGTAAAGTTGTAGGATATAAAATCAACACACAGAAATCCCTTGCATTCCTATACGCTAACAATGAGAAAACAGAAAGAGAAATTAAGGAAACAATTCCATTCACCATTGCAATGAAAAGAATAAAATACTTAGGAATATATCTACCTAAAGAAACAAAAGACCTATATATAGAAAACTATAAAACACTGGTGAAAGAAATCAAAGAGAACACTAATAGATGGAGAAATACCATGTTCATGGATTAGAAGAATCAGTATAGTGAAAATGAGTATACTACCCAAAGCAATCTATAGATTGAATGCAATCCCTATCAAGCTACCAACGGTATTTTTCACTGAACTAGAACAAATAATTTCACAATTTGTATGGAAATACAAAAAAACTTGAATAGCCAAAGCAATCTTGAGAAAGAAGAATGGAACTGGAGGAATCAACCTGCCTGACTTCAGGCTCTACTACAAAGCCACAATCATCAGGACAGTATGGTACTGGAACAAAGACAGAAATATAGATCAATGAAACAAAATAGAAAGCCCAGAGATAAATCCACATACCTATGGAACACCTTATCTTTGACAAAGGAGACAAGAATATACAATGGAGTAAAGACAATCTCTTTAACAAGTGGTGCTGGGAAAACTGGTCAACCACTTGTAAAAGAATGAAACTAGAACACTTTTTAACACCATACACAAAAATAAACTCAAAATGGATTAAAGATCTAAACATAAGACCAGAAACTATAAAACTCTTAGAGGAAAACATAGGTGAAACACTCTCCGACATAAATCACAGCAAGATCCTCTATGACCCACCTCCCAGGATACTGGAAATAAAAGCAAAAATAAACAAATGGGACCTAATTAAAATTAAAAGCTTTTGCACAACAAAGGAAACTATAAGCAAGGTGAAAAGACAGCCTTCAGAATGGGAGAAAATAATAGCAAATGAAGCAACTGACAAAGAATTAATCTCAAAAACAAACAAGCAACTCCTGCAGCTCAATTCCAGAAAAATAAACGACCCAATCAAAAAATGGGCCAAAGAACTAAACAGACATTTCTCCAAAGAAGACATACGGATGGCTAACAAACACATGAAAAGATGCTCAACATCACTCATTATCAGAGAAACACAAATCAAAACCACAATGAGTTACCATTTCATGCTAGTCAGAATGGCTGCTATCCAAAAGTCTATAAGCAATAAATGCTGGAGAGGGTGTGGAGAAAAGGGAACACTTACACTGTTGGTGGGAATGCAAACTAGTACAGCCACTATGGAGAACAGTGTGGAGATTCCTTAAAAAACTGGAAATAGAACTGCCATATCCCACTGCTGGGCATACACACCGAGGAAACCAGAATTGAAAGAGACACCACAATGTTCATAACAGCACTGTTTATAATAGCCAGGACATGGAAGAAACCTAGATGTCCATCAGCAGATGAATGGATAAAAAAGCTGTGGTACATATACACAATGGAATATTACTCAGCCCTTAAAAAGAATACATTTGAATCAGTTCTAATGAGGTGGATGAAACTGGAACCTATTATACAGAGTGAAGTGAGCCAGGAAAAAAAACACCAATACTGTATACTAACACACATATATGGAATTTAGACAGCAAAAGAGACACAGATGTATAGAACAGTCTTTTGGACTCTGTGGGAGAGGGCGAGGGTGGGATGATTTGGGAAAATGGCATTGAAACATGTATATTATCATATGTGAAACGAATTGCCAGTCCAGGTTCAATGCATGATACAGGGTGCTCGGGGCTGGTACACTGGGATGACCCAGAGGGATGGGATGGGGAGGGAGGTGGAAGGGGGGTTCAGGATGGGGAACATGTGTATACCTGTGGCAGATTCATGTCAATGTATGGCAAAACCAATACAATATTGTAAAGTAATTACCCTTCAATTAAAATAAATAAATTTATATTAAAAATAAAATAAAATTGAAGTATAGTTGCTGTACAATATTATATGTTACAGCTGTATAATAGAGTGATTGACTTGTTTTTTGTGGAGGGGGGAGAAGGAAGGACTATTACTTGCAGCCAGTAAGGAGAATGGGGATGGGGGAATCTTTTCCCAGGGTCTCTCAGAGCAGCAAACTTGGGGAAGTTTTAATCTAGAGGTACATGCATACTCATAAAGGGGCTTGAGCAGAGGAGAATTCAGCAAAGAATTGGGGCAAAGGTCAACAGAGTCCAAGTTTTAGTTGACTGAAGTCAGGAAGAGTCATCATTCCCTCCTCCTCCTGGGTCAGACCTTAGTTCCTGGTATCAGGATGCAGTGATGCTTGGGCTCTCTGTGTCCATCCAGAAAGAATTCAATGATAAATAAACTGATCGGTAAAAAGTGGATTATAAAATTATTTTTTAAATAAAAGGGACATGATTACCAATACCTCTGACATTCTTACTCACATGGCCTGATTAATATCATCAATATTATACCCAAAGGGGATATTCTACAGAATATCCAGATTTCCCACCTTCTTCAGAGAGCAGGGGAATTTTTTTTAAATTTTATATTAGAATAGTGTTGATTAACAATGTTGTATTAGTTTCAGGTGTACAGAAAAGTAATTCAGTTATACATATACATGTATATGTATCTATACATTTCCCCTGGTAGCTCAGATGGTAAAGAATCTGCCTGCAATGCAGGAGACCTGGGTTTGATCCCTTGGTTGGGAAGATCCCCTGAAGGAGGGCATGGCAACCCACTCCAGTATTTTGCAGAGGGCATGGCAATCCACTCCAGTATTCTTGCTAGAAGAATCCCATGGACAGAGGAACTGGTGGGCTACAGTCTACAAGGTCTCACAGAGTTGAACACGCCTGAAGCAACTTAGCAGCAGCACATTTTTTCAAATTCTTTTCCCAATTAGATTATTATAGAATATTGAGCAGAGTTCCCTGTGCTGTACAGTAGGTCCTTGTTGGTTATCTATTTTAAATATAGCAGCGTGTTAAATGTGACTTTTTAAAAGTATATTTTAGCAGCCTGAGAGGGGGCATTTCCAGGGTTCATTTTTGGTCTTCCCAGCATAGTTCTTACCCCACAGGTTAAGGAAGGATTGTGAGAACTCCAGCAACTATCAAATGTGTGCTCCAGTGATACTTTCAGAGACTTGAAAATGAGCACCACCTGGGTCAATGGGCCTGGTGGGCTCACTAGGAGCTGGACTGACCCAGGACACCCTCAGCTGCCTGGTCCCATGTGTACCCTCTCTGACCAGGGGCCAGAATGATGTTTTGTGCTCAGGGATCAGTGTCAGCTCAGTGCATGTGCTTAATAGTCCCTGAAGAGCTTGTGTGTCCCTTTGTCCTCAGTGCTCAGTGAACTAAGTGGAAGTTCTGGGGTCAAATGCCCACCACACACTTTGCTGCAGCAGGGAGGGTCCTCCTTCCCAGGGGCCAGGTCTCTCCTCTCCTCCAGGTGCTCCAGGACTCAGAGCTGCAAGTCCTGTAACTGGGCAAGGAATTGGGACCCTTTTGGGGGGAACAACCTTCAAACTCCTGATCATCCATCCTTGATTTCTTTTCTTTACAAAAAAAGCAAGATTCCTGTTGGCTGATGTGCAGTATTGGATTTAACTCAACAGGTCTGGGATGTTCAAACCATGCATGGTCCAAAGAAACTGGCTCTCTACTGGCTAGTAGGAGATAACCTCTAAGCCCTCAAAATATCCTGACTGATTAGAGTGCCTTGTACCTGGGGCCTTGGGACACAGATAGTTAACACTATCAATGTCACTTATGTGGGGAGCTTTAGGCCACGCTGTGTCAGTTTGAAACCTGAAGGGGCTGGGGGCTGAGCCACAAAGGTCAGGCATATGGGAACTTCTTGTCTATATGACCAACCCCAAGCTTAGACTAGAAGGCTCAGCTAAGCTTCTCTGGTTGTCAAAATGCCACCTGTGATCACACACCATTCCTGGGAGACTGAAGCACCTCCCGTGACTCCCCTAGGAGAGGACAGCTGGATACTCACACCTAGTTTCTCCCGCCCTCTTTAGGTGCCTTTTGCCTTTGCTGATTTTAAGCTGTATCTTTTTCCTGCAATAAATTGTAATCATGAGAACAACAGCTGTTCCGCGTTCTGAAAGTCCTAGTGAATCACCAACGGTTGTTTGTGTACCATGACACAACTGACCACCTAAATGGCCCTCAGAGCAACATATTTTACTGGTCACCCCTTTAGCTCTCTATTGGTCAGGGGACACTGGCTGCCCTTCCAGCCATGCCACTTACTACAACAATTGTGCCCACCTGACTTCTAACAAGGACTCTCATCTGAGTTCTGGCTCCTCTCACCCTCTTTGCTGCAAGGATCCCAGCTCTATAACACTATCTCCTACCACCAGCGCTGTCCTACAGGGAAGAGCCAACACTAAACTTCTTGAAGACAGCAGGTCCTTGTCTTCTCTGTATACTCCTCATTGCTTTGGTCAGTGAAGTGTCTTCTGGGATGATCCACGGCCCCAAGTCACCTAGTGGGTTTTTTGCCTTTACATAGTACATACAATTGAGCATGATTTGACCCTGAACCTTTGATTCTGTTCCAGCATTTCTACAGCTCTCAGTGTGGCCACAAGACTCTTGAGAGTCCCTTGGACAGTAAGGAGATCAAACCAGTCCATCCTGAAGGAAATCAGCCCTGAATATTCATTGGAAGTACTGATACTGAAGCTGAAGCACCAATACTTTGACCACCTGATGTGAAGAGCTGACTCACTGGAAAAGACGCTGATGCTGGGAAAAATTGAGGGTAAGAGGAGAAGGGGATGACAGAGGATGAGATGGTGGAATGGATATGACTTTGAGCAAACTCCAGAAGATGGTGAAGGACAGGAGAGTCTGGTGTGCTGCAGTCCATGGGGTCACAAAGAATTGGACACGACGTAGTGACTGAATAACAATGTGGCCACCACTTTTTATAGGCTTCTGAATCACCCTACCAGGGGATAGCACCTCCTTCTGAGATCCTTGCTAAATCCCCCATCATGAGTGACTGTGTGTTAGTCACTCAGTCAGGTCCTACTCTTTGTCACCCGGTAGACTGTGACCCACCAGGCTCCTCTGTCCATGGAATTGTCCAGGCGAGTATACTGGAGTGGGTAGCCATTTCCTTCTCCAGGAGATCTTCCTGACCCAGAGATCAAACCTGGGTCTCCTGCATTGCAGGCAGATTCTTTACCGTCTGAGCCACCGGGGAAGCCCATCATGAGTGAGTGTTCCCATATTAATAGCATCTCCACTATCCAACTTCTTGCTCTGCCTGCTTTGGTCCAGCACCCTCAGGGCACAGCCCTGAGACTAGCCTCCTGGCTCCTATGGTACACGATGTCCAGGCCCTGCAGCTCCATCACCAGATGGCCCCCATCCTCACCTGGCACACCCAGCCCCTCCCTCACTGGGGTATACTGTAACTTGACCTTAGTTCTTGTTCTAGTGGCCAGGCAGGAAGCAGGGGGGCAAGTGTTGTCTGGCAAACCAGTCTCAGCTGATCTTCTAGGTAGCTCTGGAGCCAGGATGTCCCTTTAACATAGTCTTCAACTGAGCCAAGGGGACTCAGCCTCGTACCTCCATATTGCCCAGACGTTGGATGCACGTGGCTGCAAGATCACTCCGTTTGGTAAAAGTCAATTCCAGAGAAGGTCTCAATGGCAAGTACCAACTCTCCCAGTGCCTCAGTCCCAAAGGGGCTGGGTGATGCACTCCCCCGTATTCCCTCCAACCACCAAGGACAGAGAGAAGATTCCACAGGCCTCCAGAGAGAAGAAGACAGGTCAGAAAAAATAAAATTAGAAAACAGTGATTAATTTCTTAAAAATTCCTACTTTTTATAAATGTTTGCTAAATCATTTAGATATCAATACGTTTAGTTATTATGCAATCATTTAGATATTAATGCATTAGGTTAAGAAATGCATTCAAAGAATAAGACTTTTTGAGATAATAGTAATAATGGCTATCTGGAGATGTCAGAACAACCCAGTTTATTAAGTGAAGATCCAACTAATCCTCCTAGTGGTGGCCTTTTGGGTTGTGCTCCACAACCACCCTCTCCTTGATCCCCTATTTCTCCTCAAAGGAGAAAAAAGGGCTGAGTTGGTAAAAGAGGAGGCTCCCTCTGAAATCTGCAGAGAAACGTGTGCCCCCAAGGATCACCAAGCATCCTGACATCTTACCCACAAGACAATGACCATCACTTGTAAACAACTCTCACTTTTCTGATTAGGAAAACATCCCAAGGTCTGTTTCCTGCTCTGTCAGCAGAAGTGCTTGAGAGCTGGATGGTGACTGGATTCTGAAGAGGAAGTTGGGAATGGGGGGTGAGTGGGTGGAGAGAATCCTTAAGGAGGCCAGACTGAAGGGCTATTTTTTCGTTAATTTTTATTTTATACTGCAGTATAGTTGATTTACAATGTTGTGTCAGTTTCAGGTGCACGGCAAAGTGATTCAGTTATACACATATCCAGTCTTTCCCCAAATATGTTATTACGGGATACAGAGTGGAGCTCCCTGCGCTCTACAGTAGGTCCTTGTGGATTATCTATTTTATATATAGTAGTGCATACATTATGGCACCCCGCTCCAGTACTCCTGCCTGGAAAATCCCATGGACGGAGGAGCCTGGTGGGCTGCAGTCCATGGGGTGGCTAAGAGTCGGACACGACTGAGTGACTTCACTTTCACTTTTCACTTTTCACTCTCATGCATTGGAGAAGGAAATGGCAACCCACTCCAGTGTTCTTACCTAGAGAATCCCAGGGATGGGGGAGCCTGGTGGGCTGCCATCTATGGGGTCGCACAGAGTCGGACACGACTGAAGCGACTTAGCAGCAGCAGCAGCAGCAGCAGCAGCAGTGCATATATGTCAATCCCAAGCTCCTGAACTGGCTGTTAAATGTGACTGTGGTCAGTGTTCCTCAGGCTTGGCCAGCTCCTCTCTAGTGCCCTCTGCTGGAGAATAAATAGACCTGGTTATTGTAGCTGTGTCCTAAGTGAAGTGAAGAACTGAAGTCACTTAGTCGTGTCTGACTCTTTGCGATCCCGTGGACTGTAGCCCACCAGGCTCCTCCGCCCATGGGATTCTCCAGTCAAGAATACCGGAGTGGGTTGCTATTTCCTTCTCCAGGCGATCTTCCAGACCCGGGGATCAAACCCGGGTCTCCCACACTGGATGCAGATGCTTTAAGCTCTGAGCCACCAGGGAAGTGGTTTTCAGTTTTGGGTCTTTTCTGGTAGTGAATCTTCTCATACTGTTCTTGGGGTTCTCCTTGGAAGAGATGCTATGACAAACCTAGACAGCGCAGTAAAAAGCAGACATTACTTTGCGAAGAAAGGTCCGTCCAGTCAAAGCCATGGTTTTTCCAGTAGTCATATATGGACATGAAAGTGGAACCATAAAGAAAGCTGAGCGCCAAAGAATTGATGCTTTTGAACTGTGGTGTTGGAGAAGACTCTTGAGAGTCCCTTGGACTGCAAGGAGATCCAACTAGTCCATCCTAAAGGAGATCAATCCTGAATATTCATTGGAAGGATTGATGCTGAAGGTGAAACTCCAATACTTTGGCCACCTGATGCGAAGAACTGACTCCTTAAAAAAAGCCCTGATGTTGGGAAAGATGGAAGGCAAGAGGAGTAGGAGATTACAGAGGATGAGATGGCTGGATGGCATCACCGACTCGATGGACATGAGTTTGAGCAAGCTCCAGGGGATGGTGAAGGACAGGGAAGCCTGGCATGCTGCAGTCCATGGGGCTGCAAAGAATCAGACCCAACTGAGCGGCTGAAATGAACTGGTAGTGAATCTATAGGGATCTCTCCAAAGCCCAGCACATCCTCCCAAGAAGCAGGCTGTGAGCTGTCAGGGGACATCCTGTGGGGGAGGGAAACTCCACCTCCAGTGTAGTGTCAGGAAAGGCACAAGATAAGAATCACCCAGACTGACAACAGAGTAGAGGGAAGCCAGGTGCTGGGCTCTGCCTGCCTGGAGGGTGTTGAGTTGTTACAGACGATATATTAGTCACCAATTACAGCTCCTGCCACTGCTTGGGGTATCTGCCTCTCCAGTCCCATCTTTCTGAAGGCATGGTAAAGACATTTATTCTTGCAGTTGAAGAGGTTAAGAATGTTCCATCAAATGCAGAATTTATTTTTATACTTCGCTTCTCAAGTGACAAAGAAGTGATGTTCTCCAGCATCTTCACTCATTATTACACATATGGAAACTTTTGCCCAAAATATGAAAATATTTCGTTTTAATATTTCCACATTAAAACAGAACCCTGGTACAGTGTTTACTTTCCTTTCTCACTCACAAGACAGTAATTTTCTTGAGGTAGGGAGGGAGACCCATGCCTCCTGGGAACTCAGATTTAATTATTTGATGGATGAAAGGATGGACAGATAGACAAACCAATGATACAATCTCCCCCACCCTCCACCCCGTGCTGTATCTTTGGAAAATATTTTAAGTTTTTATCTACAGAAATGTGAAAAAGTAATCACTGGGGCTTCCCAGGTGGCGGTAATGGTAGAAGAATCCGCCTGCCAATGCAGAAGACGCCAAAGATGCGGGTTTGATCCCTGGGTCAGGATGATCCCCTGGAGAAGGAAATAGCAACCCACTCCAGTATTCTGGCCACGAAAATTCCATGGGCAGGGAAGTCTGGTGAGCTACAATCCATCGGGTTACAAAGAGTTGGATATGACTAAGCACCCACTCACAAGCTTGATGGATTTTCTCAAATTAAACCCACCTTTGTAAACAGCACCTAGACCTACAAGCAGAGCATTTCCAGATGCCTTTCTTGTACCACCAGGAGTCACTACCTGCCCCTAAAGCTGACCACTGACAGCATGGTTTCACCGGCCTTTTGTGCTGAAAGTGGAATCTTTCATTGTGTTCTGTGTATGTTTTGATTGTTTTAAAATTATCATGTATTTATGTTTCTGCCTCCTCCTTTTGTCAGTGGGCCTCCCTTCGGTGGGAGGGTCCCCTTGCGTCTGGCCTCACTCACTCTGTATCACGCATGTGTGATCCACCGACACGGTGGCATGCACTTGTGGAGCATTCATTCTCATTGCAACATGTCTCATGGTATCAATGCACCACGATTCAGTCCCCCAGCACGGGCCCTAATCAAGGATTTGAGTATAAGTAACATATTTGGGAGATGAAGGAGATTCTGAGGAGTGAATGAGCAAATGAGCCCAGGAAAGGCGGGTAGCCAGTGATGGGTGTGTTATCAGCAGGTTATCACCATAGGCCACTGGCAATCAAACCCACTGGTACTTATGGGAGCCAGTGGAGAGAGTCCCCGGGAAGGATGAGGGATCAGGGGTCTATCTAGTCATTGGCTGCTGGTCATTCCCAGGCTCTCCTGGCCCGCAGAGAGACAGGCGATTGTGTGCCAGAGAAAGCTTTGAGACAAAGAAGAACAGGTGAGCGGTGAGGGCGCTGCCAGACTCTGCGGCAGACACGGTGGAGCTTGGCTCCACATGGACACTTTAGGACTCAGCAGAGAACATCCTGGACTACGCATGGTGAGGACACTGGTCGTCCTTGTTCATCCCACTGCTGTTCCTTCTTTCCCACTTCTCCTTAGGGGGCTATCCTTTCCTGTTACAGGCAGTCTTGGAGGGCCTGACAAACCAGACAAGGGTGGGTTGATGACCTACACGAGGTCATATCTATGTGAGGTCAGTCAGTTCCCGTTCTGTGAGGCAGAAAGGGGCTGGGACAGGTTCATGCTGATGATGGGGCCTTGACTGACCATCTGCTAGTTTTCAGTGCCTAGATTACCGGACACTGGCTGGGGTTTTCCTTACAGCTTACGGTCTGCCCCATGTTCTTCTAACAAATTCCTCCTCCCGGATGTATCAGTCCAGGCCCTCCAAGCAGCAGGTGCCAAGATAAGGGGAGGTCTGTGGAGTGTGGTCTTGTTCATGGGCATTTCCCACTAGCAAAAGCAGTTTACACATCCTCCTGTAAAGAACAAGTGTGGATGACTGTTGTTAAGGAAGATTGAGTCTTACAGAGGAGAGCCTGGACTTGAGAAAACCCTGGAGAGCTGTGATCCAGTGGGGCACAGTGGAGGAGCCCCAGGATATGCCCCAAAGTGGGGCACTCAGCCCATCCTAGGTGCTGCGGAAAGGGGGGGTATGGAAATGGGAACTGGGGCCGGAGAGTGGACAGCTGAGTCACAGTCAGCCTGGAGCCGGGATGACCTCTGTCTCAGCCAGGGAGGCCCATGGGCAGGGAAGGGACTCCATGCTGAGTCCCCTCTGCACACCCTGTCCATCGCACACTGTGTGCCTCCTCTCTGAAGCCTGCTCCCTTGAGCCTCCGGGAACACACACTCTGTTCCGTATCCACCATTCTTTCAAGTTCATGAACTTTTACTTAACTAGGTTGCCTGTGTCTCTAGGAGAAACCCAGATATCCCCCCAGAAAAACTGGCAGGGCCGTTTGCTTGCCAGAATTTGTCACGAGGGAGTCCTTTCAAAAACCTCTAGGAAAAGTACTGGATTTACAAGAATTCTACTTGCAGAGAAAAGTCTCAGGACCCTCAGGTTATATAGAGAGGTCTGCTTCATTGATCTGCGGGGAAAGCAGAGCAATGCCATGTTGCTGACCTGTTTTTCTGCAGGTGGGGATGGTTTGACACTGAAGAAGTCACTCTTATTTCAGAACTTCAGGGTGGCCTGTTGATCATCTTAATAGAAGTAGAGGAGGCTCCAGTTCCAGGAGCAGTCACATTCCGGGCAGCCCACATAGAACCAGCTTTCTCCCTTAAGATCTGCTTTCTGACTATTTCAGAGCCTGTGACTCGGTCAAATCTCCATCCCATTCCTTTAGAAAATCCCCCATTTTGTTTTACATACGCTATTCACCAGAAACTATCAGAAGCTCCAGGGTCTTCCCTGGCCATCCAACAGTTAAGATTTCGCCTTCGAATGCAGGGCGTGCAGGTTCAATCCCTGGTCTGGGAGCGGGTAGCCCATGTGCCTCGGGGCCAAAACTGTGAGTACCAACTCTCCCAGTGCCTCACATATGTGCTCCCATATTAACAGAGTCTCCACTATCCAACACAAAAAGAACAGAAGAATATTATAGCAAATTCAATAAAGACTTTAAAATGAAATGGTCCAAATTAAAAAAAAGTTTAAAAATTAGAAAAAGAAAATGTCAGAAGCTGTCTATTCATTGCAAACGTTTCCTACGGCTTTTCTTTTGGTTAGAAGAGCAAACACAGGCTTCTCCTTTTTGTCTCAGAATTTTTTACAGTGGGAGTAGCAGTTTCACCTACATGTATCAGATGTATAACAGTTCCCTGGGAACTTCCTCTGTGTTTTTCTTCTTGCCCTTTTCTCTCTTCTTCCTCATTTGCCTTTCCTTTTATTTATGTGTCAGTGAGAGGTGATGCTCCCAGGTGGCACCAGTGGGAAAGAACCTGCCTGCCAATGCAGGGGTCATAAGAGATGTGGGTTCGATCCTTGGGTCGGGAGGATCCCACTCCAGTGTTCTTGCCTGAAGAATCTCCATGGACAGAGGTGGGCTACCATGAGTCCATGGGGTCTCAAAAGAGTTAGACAAGACTGAAGTGACTCAGCATGCACAATAGGTGATGAGAAGAGAAAAAAATTCAGGCTTATAGGGGAGGACAAAAGTGATTAACCTTTGAAGGACTGCAAATCTGTGATGTGTGTGACAGCTATTAATAAATGAACATCCTGGTTCCGAAGGCCCCTCTGATATGGTGTTCCAAATGCACGTTGACATTTTCCTGCCTACCTGCATCACTGAAGTCTCCAAAGTAGTCCACGCTGGTAACAAATCACCGCTTCCCCTGAACCTGCTGTCTGTCTTCTAGAGACATTTTCCTGTTAAATATTTATTTGCATATATAAAAACCCTGTAACAGCCCACTAATTGCCATGGGGCTCCTGCTGTATACCGAGATATTTCATCAACAGCCTTTGTGGGGCTATCAGATTTACCTGTTTAACGTAGGCTGTAATTACCAGGCAATCTAACCACTGACATGCGTAGGTACTAATTATCCAAATGAGACAGGGAAGCTTAGAGACACTGAGTTACTTTTAGCTTCTTGACTTCTTTCCTTTCACGTCGTAGTCAACATGAGTTGACTTGTGTTTGATGAGTTGGTTTATTAACTGTTTCCCTAAAGTGTATTGGAAATAGAGTGAAGTCACATGTCAAGTATGTGGATTTTTAAAATATTTGTTTATTTTTATTTGTCTGACTACGCCAGGTCTTAGCTGCAGCACGTGAGCTCTTAGTTGTGGCTTGTGGGACCTAGATCCCTGACCAAGGATGTAACCTGGGCCCCAGCATTGGGAGCTCTGAGTCTTAGCCGCTGGACCACCAGGGAAGTCACAAGTATATGAATCTTAGTTCAGTTCAGTCGCTCAGTCATGTTATGAATCTTAGAATAAAATATTAATACTAACCACTGAATCTACTGGAAACCCCAAATGCTTAATGTAGTGAGATGGTTAGACCAGCAGGTGGCAGTGTGGACCAGAAAAAAACGCGTCTTTTCAGAGCAGGCTTCTACTGTCAGTCCTAAAGGAAATCAGTCCTGAATATTGATCGGAAGGACTGATGCTGAAGCTGAAGCTCCAATACTTTGGCCACCTGATGCGAAGAACTGACTCACTGGAAAAGATCCTGATGCTGGGAAAGATTGAGGGCAGGAGGAGAAGGGGGCGACAGAGGATGAGATGGTTGGATGACATCACTGACTTGATGGACATGAGTTTGAGCAAGCTCCCGGAGTTGGTGACGGACAGGGAGGCCTGGCGTGCTGCAGTCCATGGGGTCATAAAGAGTCCGACAGTGGTAAAACGTCTTCCAGTCCTCTTTGCAGAATGCCTCTGACCCAAGAGAGTCACATTGTATGTGAGGCTCTCCCGTCTGGAAAGACCACCCAGCCCGGCAGCTTCAAGGGAATAAATACTCTGCCCAGAAGGCCTAGAGTCACCAGAGTGGTTTGCCCGAGTTCCTTCACTTCACTGTGTGTGCTCACTCAGTCATGTCCAACTCTTTGCGACCCCATAGGCTGTAGTCGGCTAGGCTCCTCTGTCTGTAGGATTTTTCCAGGCAAGAATACTAGAGCTGGTTGCCATTTCCTCCGCTAGGGGATCTCCCTGACACAGGGATCGAACCCTAGTCTCTTGCGTCTCCTGCATTGGCAGGCAGGTTCTTTACTACAGCGCCACCTGTGAAGCCCCCTTAACTTCCCTGGACTTAGGTAATTCGTTCTGGGCTCTGCTTCTTCTTCCTGCCAACTTTGCTATACTTTGTTTCAACTGAAAGATTTTTGGCAATTTTATTGTAACCCCACATTTGCTTCTAAATCTTGTTTCCCAGGATGGTTAAAATGAAAAAAAAAAAGTCATACTGTTTTTAAAAAATATTCATCTTTGACTCCTTGTTCTTGGCAAACTGCTGACTTAGATGTAGGTAAAAGATGATTGATATCAGGAGATCAGGAAGAACTGATGCTTTAGAACTGTGTTGCTGGAGAAGATTCTTGAGAGTCCCTTGGACTACAAGGAGATCAAACCAGTCAATCCTCAAGGAAATCAACCCTGACTATTCATTGGAAGCACTGATGCTGAAGCTGAAACTCCCAATACTTTGGCCACTGAATGTGAAGAGCTGACTCTTTGGAAAAGACCCTGATGCTGGGAAAGATTGAAGCCTGGAAGAGAAGGGGGCAACAGAGGATAAGACGGTTGGATGGCATCACTGACTCAATGGGCATGAGTCTGAGCAAGCTCCGGGAGATAGTAAGGACGGGGAAGCCTGGTTTGCTGCAGTCCATGGTCTCGCAGAGTCAGACACAACTGAGCAACTGAACGACAACAACTGCCAGCCAGGGCCCGGGTACTCAGAGGTTTTTGTTTAAACGACTTTCAGCGCAGTATGAGAATATACATTTATAGTTTTTTAAATGTAGTACCTTGACAGCTTGAGCCTCCTGCCCTGCTGGGGGTGACATCCTTGGTTCATGGCCAGCGTATTCAGTGGCCTCCTGTCCTTGCGTGGAGGAAGGAGACAGGCAGGAGAACTCCCCGTGTCCTGACGGGCAGAGCCTTCTCCTCCGTTTCCCACTGCAGTTCCTCCCTCTCCTCCAGGTCTTCAGCTGTCGACATCACCTGGCTTCCTTTCTCCTCGCCAAAGAAGTCACTTCTTTCTGATGCAAGTGACCCAAGCATGCATCTTTGTTGGTGACCCACACTGCTCCTTTTCATGGTGAAGATAAAGTGTGGATTTCCAGGATTCTGTAGAAACCTCAAACCATCAGCTTCAGGAAACAGCTCAAATTCACAGACACAGACTCACAAACCAGGTTTTTTCTGATAAAAGCTATTGATAGCTTTGTTTTCCTATTTTGTAAGTACCTATTTTGCATATGCTTTTCCTCCAGTCAAAGTTCATTTTTAGTGGCTAGTTTCTGTTCTGTGATGTGAGATAATTTTGGTACTGAGGGTTATTTCCTTGAACACTCTTTGATTTTATCTTTTTTTTTTTTTTTTTGGTTTGGTATGGTTTATTAAGCTGTGCCTTAGTACAGACGCTGGGGCTTGCCCATGGTGCTCTTAATGTACAAGGCCCTGACGTTCTGCCAATTTTTCTTGAGCAATGATACCAGGAAGTTGACAGTTAAGTGGATGTTGTACACAAGCTCATCATCTGTCATCTTCACGTGACCAACAGCCACTGCCAGACACAGCACCTTCTTCATCTGGAACTTGATCGTGGACTTCACTTCATCAACTTTGGCCACCATGTTCTCATTGTGGGTCAGCAAGGAAGGGAACTTGCCAGCCTTGTTCAGGCCTGGGCCCAGGATTCGGGGGATCTGCTTGATCAGAGACTCTGAAGCCAAAAAGGCATCATATTTCTTGGCCAGCTTCTTGACCAGTTTCTTATTCTTGTTGAGTTTTTTCAGTGCCTCGATGTCCATGTGGGGGATATCCACAGCCTTGGCCTCATCACAATGCTGCTGGTCCCCCAAGACACACACGGAGAACTTGGGGTGGGGAGTGGACTTAAGCCTGACGGTGCCCGAGAAATGTTTGTCCTTCTGAGGGTCATAGTTCTTCAGGCTGATTTGAAGCTCCACCATCTCCAAAAACTTTCTGCGCTTGCGCTGGCTCCCGTGCAGGACTTCCCGCACCGCCTCGTAGAGGGTGTCGAGGGAGACTTTGCTGCTCATAGTTCCCTACATTGCGATAACCGGAAAAGAGCTGATTTTATCTTTTTAAAAAACTTTTTTGTGTATGTGTGGACCATTTTTAAAGTCTTTATTAAATTTGTTACTATACTGTTTCTGTTTAATGTTTTGGTTTTTTTGGCCACAAGGCACATGGGATATTAACTCCCCGGTCAAGGATCGAACCTGTACCCCCTGCATTGATTGGCATGCACAGTCTTAACTATTGGACCGCCACGGAAGTGTCTAGACTGATTTTAAAATATACTCTTCATTGGCTTAGTTAGCATGTCAGAATCCTTTCTATTTCCTTGGAAACTCCCTGTGTCACATCCACTCGGTGGGGTGAGGCCTGTGAACGCTGATGTAGGTGGACATAGGGACAAAAACACAAATTTGCAAAAGGAGATGGAGAAACACCTTTTGTGACCCATTTCTCAGTGATGGTGTCATTTGGTTCAAATAATACGGCAGTGTTTTTTACCCATAGCTGAGCCAGTTGTTACAATGGATTGTTTTATTGTTCTTTATCTAAGAATTTTATCTGCTGACTTGGATGGATGCTGGAACAGGGGTCGAGGTGCCTGGGAGATGGAGCCTGGTGGACCACGTGTGGAAGGGTAGTGATAGACCCGGATCCCCAGTGACAGAAAGCCCGTCTGACTGATAAAATAAAATGCTAGGCAACCAGGGGTCACCCAGGCAACTAGTGGGGTTGGGGGACATCCACCTGGGGGTGACTGAGAGCGAGACTGATATGCACACGAGGCAGGCCAGGCCGGCAGGCTCTATTCAGACCCCGATGCAGGGTGGGGCGAGGGGTTCGGCACTCGGGCCTCCGCCAGCTGCAGAGACCAGGCACCATGGCAGAGCAAGAATGAGAAGTGTCCCTGGGACTCAACAGTTATCATGACGGAAGCAGACAGAGGGGAAGCAGTATAGGTGCAAGGGTGGAACTGGAGCCTAAACTTGGGCTACAGGGGGCGCAAGACTCTCGAGGGCAAATAAGCCAGAGTAGCTTAAGGACTGCAGAACTGTGGAGTTGTTTCAGAGTTTTCTTGGGCCTCTTAAGTTTCCATCCTAGGAGGGCCTAGTGCGTGGTTCTAAATATGAAAACAGCAGACCCTAGACGAGAGAAACCAGACGGGGTATTTTTGTGTCGGGGTCCCAGGTTGGACGTTATTGGATTTGATAGCATGAAGTGGTTCTTACTCTACAATGTGTGTGTAAAAGTGTAAAGGAGGTGTGTGTGCAGGGCTGCAGGTGTGTGTGAGCAGCTTGGACGTCCCTCTTTGGAGCAATAACCCCATGTGTGACACCCAGCCATGGCCTGTGCTTATCAGCGAGGGATTGGAAGCCACTTTCATTTTCTCAGAACACGCGGCCTGTCTTTAATTTCCACCTGCCAGATGGCAAACTGATAGGTGACTTTGACAAAAACAACTTTCTTCGTCCTGAACAGGATGCGCCAGAGGGAAACTGGAAGACGTTTTGTGTTTGTTTTCATCCTTCTGGGGCTTCTGAGTTTTCAAAGCCCTGGGAGAGTGAGGGTCCCCATCCTTCAGGAAGCAAGGCTGTGCAATGGAAGGAAACAGGGCCACGACCATCAAGGGGTCAGGCTCAAGAATCAAGCCAGAGCTTCGAGTGACCACAGACTCAGGAGTATGATTTCTGCATCCTAGAGAGATGAACCCACAGGGGGTACCAGAGGCAGGTACCCCCTCCAGTTCTTGCATCTTCTGCCTGGTTCCCCCACCCCAGCAGTAGGAAAACAGCCTCTAGCAGCCAGGGAGCTTTAGCACAAATCGCTGGGCTGGACAGGATGGCAGCAGGTCTATTCCAATGAATGGGCCCTTGACATCTCTGTCCACCCTTCTTTTGTCTGCCTCTTTTTAGCGCTCTGTTTCATAAACATCTGGAGGGCTGCACAGCATCTGAGCCATAGTAGAGAGCTTGAAGGAAGAAGGCGTTTTACATGTCCCCACAAAGAGGCACGATGGTGCCAGGGCTGTGCCCTCCGAGGACCTGGAGTGTCTCTGTGCAGAGTGGATCTGCTGAAGAGTCACACTCGGTCCATGGATCACTTTCCCCCTCCTCTTCCATCATCTGTGTAGCAATGAAATAATATGTGTGAAGAAGCAAGATTCCTCCCAGACCCATCTGAGTATATTTGTTTTACAGCAGTGGTCATAAAGAAATCAGTTAAAATATCTAATGGGAATGAAACTATTTCCATGTAATTTTTCAAATCTGATTTTTCTTCCCCAGTGTATTAAGTAGCCTGCCAACTACCGAGCTGCTTATTTCCCTATTTGGAATAATTTCTGTTGTGATAATATATGTGTGTACTTTCTAGAGCTAGGGTCTCTGGCAAAAAGAACAAAAACAAAGAGGAAAAAAAACACCCTTTATCTGGTCAGTGTTCTGTCCTTAAGACAAAATAGAGTTTGCTTATTTCCTTTGGTTATTTACTACGTCACTACTACATGTGGTTCACAGAGCAGCAGTAACAGCATCCCCAACCTTGTTGGAAATGCAGATGGGGGGCACTTCCTGAGTATGACTGCATTCAAGCAAGAGTTCTAGGGGATTCCAGTTTGAGAAACACTGGCTTTGTCTGGATGGGTGGGTTTCTTTGACACAGACTAACTTTGTTTAACACCCATAGCTGCACAGATTTCTAAGTCTCAACCTCCCTCATATTCTTCCTCCCCCTTCCTCTCTATTCTTTTAAATTTAATTCAACCATTTTGCTCAGCTCCATGTCTTGTATAAAAATATCAGGGGAAAAAAATGAGTGCTTTCTTACTTTGACCACCATCAACTGGCAAGTATTTATTGGGCACCTGCTGTGTGCCAGGCATTCTTCTAGACGCAGTGGCTGAAACAGAGTCCTGCTTTCATGGAGTTTAAGTGCCAGAAGATGAAGATGTCCAACAAGCAAGTACCAAGGTTTCATAAGGGCTCAGATCAGAAATAGGACAAAACAGACTGTAGAAATCAGACAAAGCAAACCATAGGGGAAAGTTGAAGTTGATGTGTATGAAGACCTCACAAAGCTGCCCACAGAACCTGCTGTGGGACGGGTTGAGAGGGTTGGACCAAGGGGCAAGGAGTGAACTGAGAAATCCCTGAGTTTTCGTCTTGCCCAAGAGTTTTCAAATTAGTGGAAATCCTAGTTAAAATTTCTGTTGCAGGAAAACCAAGGAGGAAGCAAGGGATGGAGAGAAAACAAAAATTCATTTCCTTGCGTTTAAGTTGAATGTTCATCAACCTTCAGATCAGGAGAGTCTGAGAGGTTGACTTCTACCTTAGAACCGCCCTCTGAGTGGATTCTTGACATAGGTGTATATCAAAAACACTGTTGGACATAATAGTAGAATAGTCACCTTTCTGAAGAAAGAGTAGCTGTTGATTCAAGCACTATGTTTAAAATCAGGTTCTGTTGAACCCTAGCTAGTTGCCTCCAACTGATCTTTCATTCATGAAAATCAGTGTTAATGGCAACAAAAATGGGAACTGAGATTCAAGGCAACAGCTCTCATATATACAGAGGGTTTTTTTTTTCCCCCAGAAAACTATGTCAGGGAAAAAGATTTCCTGCTGCAAAAATATCTGCTCTGAATTCTAGTTTCTGGTTGTTTGTTAGCATTATTTTTTTTAACTCAAAGGAATAAAAGTTAAGTATTTGCCTGAAGTAAAAGCAGGTAATATCCACAAAAGGGATTTGAATAAGAACTTTCTGAAATAGGAGGAATGATTATTACATGAAGGTAGTCAGTGTTCTTCCCACCTGCACTTCCCATTGGCTCCGAGCAAGGCAAACTACACCTCTTCTTCAGGAGCTTAGAAAACTACTTGTTCTCATCCTTGGCCTTTGTCACTTAGTTTCCTGGATGGGTGAAAAAATAAGAAAAGAAACATGTCTTTTCAATTTTCCGGTCAGATCATTGTTGTTCAGTGCAGGAGGGCGTTTGTGAATTAAACTGTTTGCCTGCCTTTGTGCAGAAGGCATTGCTGTTTGGAAGTGTCTGCTTCAGGGGTGAAAGAAGAACACTCAAACCAGACAGCGTCACCGACTGACTATTCTTCCTTTCAGCAAACGATCATTGAGACAGTGAGTGACTCCCAAGTAAGATGTATGGGGGAGGCACGGGAATATATGAAAACGTGGCCCCTAACCTTGAAAACCTTCCCTGATGGTTCAGTGGGTAAAGAAACTGCCTGCAGTGGAGGATACATAGGAGATGTGGGTTTGATTCCTGGGTCGGGAAAATCCCCTGGAGGAGGAAATGGCAGTCCACTCCGGGATCCTTGCCTGGAGAATCCCACAGACAGAACAGCCAGGTGGGCTACAGTCCAAAGGGTCACAAAGAGTCGGACATGATTGAACGACTCAGCATACACACGCAAGCTTGAAGGTGGCACCTCTCTAAGGCAGGTACACCAAGACCATCAGAAAGCACTGCGGAGGAGTTGGGGAGAAATCAAAGAGAAAAAGTCACGCTGAGACATGGTTACTTGGAGGAATGGTGACTTTCTCTGAGTTGAAGGAGCTTCCCGGGCAGGAGTACACAGAGGTGCTCAAGCATAGTGCCTGCAGGTATACTGTGTCCACCGTCAGAGGGGACGGGGCTGCAGAGGAAGGGGGTACAGGTGGGAAGTATGAGACTTGCTTAGTGGGTGGGGATTAGAAAGTCAGACAGAGGAGTCTGGTGGGCTGTGGTCCATGGGATTCCAAAGAGTCGCACACGACTGAGCGACTAACACTTTCTTCACTTTTCAAGTACATATGTGTTTATGTACCTGCCTCAGCTACTGGAGGGACCTTCAAATTGTTCCTCTTTTGTTTCTCTTTCTGCTTTTCTTAGTTTAGTTGGGTTGCTGCAAGAGACCAGACCCTCATGATCATCTCGAGTTTTCTCCAGGGGCAGATAGCTAGACCTTTGGCGCCCAGACCACACTTGGGCTAACTTAGAAGATGTCTGGAGTTGGAGGCAGAGTAAGAGGGATGGCTACTCTCTCTACGAGGGGATGATGAGGGCCCAATGGGCCCTGTCCCCAGGAGTTCACCCAGGGATGTTTTAGGAGCAGAGACCAGGTATGGTCCAGTGTCTGCACTGGTGGTGTTAGGAGCAAACCAATTGGAGAAATCCAGATCACCTTCCTTCTATTGACTCTGACTGTGTCACCACCAGCTAGCTTACACAGGCACAGCAGCTTGGAAGTTCCTTTGTATCCATGCTCCCGCTAACACTTGCTGTCCTGTGTGTTAGTCGCTCAGTTATGTCCCTAGTATTTGCAGCCCCGTGGACTGTAGCCCACCAGGCTCCTCTATCCATAGGATTTCCCAGGCAAGAATACTGGAGTGGGTAGCCCTTCCCTTCTCTAGGGGATCTTCCCAACCCAGGGATCGAACCCAAGTCTCCTACATTGCAGGCAGACTCTTTAACATCTGGGAAAGAGTCACAGAGAATCTCAGTAGCCCCAGGGAATCTGAATGAGAGTCATGGGATTTGACGGTGGACACTCGACTTTCGCAAGCTTCCTAAGGGGCACGAGTGTCTTATTGCTGCCATGATACACGTGAAGTGAATCCAGAGACCTTCCCATCCTCCAAGGTTGACGTGACTGTAAAGTAACACAAGATCTCTAGAAAACACATTTAAAACACCCAGTCATATGCCACAAACATAAGTTTGTAAAGAGTGCTGAGATACATTTAGATCATATTTTGAAATTGTAAGCCTTCTTATGCCCCTGATACATGATCAGAGGAAGTGCAATCAGATAAGACAACATCTCAGTGATCAAAATGGGCTTCTGGTGTGGAATCCTGTGGGTCAGGGTTGGCTGAAACCCTTGACGTTCATGAGTCTGTGTTGCTCTTTCTTTGAATGGGCTCTTTTCTTTTCCTTGGGTCCTAGAACTAGAAAGATACCTGTTGCTTAGTAACTTGATATTCCTAATCCTGAAATCTTGGCAAGTGATATGAGAAGAAAAGGCATATTTCTTAGAGCTCAGGCCCTTGCCAGGGAAGTTTCTGGAACCCTGGGCCTCCCAACATTTATTTCCCAGCACTTGGCCAGAAGGTGCCTCAGCTCTGGTCCCCATGTGATTCTCCTGGTGAAGGCGTGGAGCCCGCCATCATCCTTCCTGTCTGCTCTGACCCCTCTTGGTGATATCTGGTGTTGATTACTGTGTGGCCGGTGAAGCCACGAGAGTGGGAAGGATGGCGGCTGTCACCAATATTCCTGTCAAGGGAGCTCTTCCCAAAGGGGCTGGTGCTCTCATTCTTGGCACTGAAGAAGCTACCCAGGCCACCGCCTGCATTGTGTATTCATCGGTTCATTCAGCAAATAGTTATAATCATGGATGACCTGCTGAATACCAGGCTCCGTGTGCAGGGCACTGGGATACGGTGACTGATTGGAACGCTGGCTCTCACCTCGCCCTTACGGAGCTTAGGCTCTGATATTAGACGTACTCCTGCAATACACAACGAGAACAAAGGAGGCTTTTTGGACTCAGGATTGATGGGAAAGTTAGATAAGGGGTCCCATAAGCTGGGATTTTAGTCTTTATCCTAAAAAGCAGTGGAAATCTTTGGAAAGTTTTAATCCAGAGGGTGCAAGGATCATTTTGGGATTTGGGGATGAACTCTCTGGGGTGACATTTAAATGGCATTCTGACTCAGAGTGGAGTGGCAGGTTACGAGAGAGACAAGTGGGAATGGAAAGAGCGGTAAGGAGGCTATTGTCAGGGTGCAGAGGACACAGTGGTGGCAGGGACGGGGGAGTGGATGAGGTGGAGAGGTGGGAGGCCACCACAGCCCTGGCCTGTCCTGCTGGGGCAGTGGGCACTTCACTGGAGCCTGTGTTGGCCATGTATCAGAAGCCATACTGGTTCTGTCCCAATCCAAGGAACTTCTATCTTCCTAACATTGTTACGATTTTGTTGTTTGAGGCCTCAGCCCCAAAGGAGCACCGAGCACCACTGCTAGCATCTCATCTCAGTGAGTGCCTTTCAGGTCAGTCCTCCACCCTCTGGAGGTGCCCAGGAAGTTGGAATCCAGACATAACTACAGCCCCTCCATATCCAAGGATTTGGCTGGTCACCCGAGAATGGCTGGGAAGGAAAGCAAGCCATGTTTCAGGGGCACAAGAGAAGTTCAGAATCACCATCTGGCAAATCTCCACTACGTATAACTGGACAGTTGAGCAGATAGATTGTGTGTGTGTGTGTGTGTGTGTGTGTGTGTGTGTGTGTGTGCACTCAGTTGCGTCTAACTCTTTGCAACCCCATGGGCTGTAGCCTGCTGGGCTTCCCTGTCCTTGGGATTCTCCAGGCCTGGACACAGGAGTGGATAGCCTATCCCTTCTCCAGGGGATCTTCCCGACCCAGAAATTGAACTGGGTCTCCTGCATTGCAGGCGGATCCTGTACTGGCTGAGCTACCAGTTGCACTGCAGTACGTGACAGATAGGGTGGTGGCCTGCATTTTGTCTCTAAAAGCAGTTATCTGGCTGGCCCTGGAAGCAGTGAAGGCATGACTTTGAAGGTACATTTGTGTAACACCTTATGCATAAGTTTGAGGAAATGCCAATTGCATGTATATATATATATATATATATATATATATATATATATATATTTTTTTTTTTAAATGGAGAAGCAGATGGAAATGCCGGAGCTGGACTAACACACACAGGCACGTGAGGGCGCATGCCCCCTTCCTCCCCTAAGCATCCTGCTTGGGCCCCTACCATGATAAATGTTAATATATCATTCTGGACTGTTACTTTAAAAGCATGGGAAGTTAACTTCCAGGGACAGTTCATTGAAAGTTTCTAAGAATATTTATTCTTACCCATTTCGGGGAGGGTCTGTAGAAGACATTTTAGTCGTCTTCATTTTCTTCTACTTTTCTACCTAAACGCGCGTGAGTGCTCACTCAAGTCCAAGTCTTTGTGACCCCATAAACAGGGGCCTGCCAGGCTCCGCTGTTCATGGATTTTCCCAGCAAGGATACTCAGGGGAGTTGCCATTTCCTTCTCCAGGGGGTCTTCCCAACTCAGGGATCGAGCCCTTGTCTCCTGGGTCTCCTGCATGGCAGGCAGATTCTTTACCGCAGAGCTACTGGAGAAGCACTGTCTTCCTAAACACCTGTTTCCAAAGACCAGTTTCCCCGACAGCTGTTGCCATAAACCAGGCCAGCAGAGAGCGCACAAGCGCAATCATCGTGGAGGCAAACCTTCCGCTTGCAATTCCACCTTTGGCCACAATTCTCTCCCATCTCTGCAAGATACAAATTCAAGAGAATAGTGGGCTTAGGTTCTAAGTGGACTTAGAGAGATGAGCAGAATCCTAAAAAGCAATACAAATTCTTTTTCCTGTTGGAAATGAAGGCACTACTGTAGTACCACTTAATTGTTTTTTAAAAAATCAGAGTTCAGCTAAAGCTTCCAGAACCATTGTTTTACAAATTGAACAGGGCAATAACTTTAGAAAAGGAGAAAAAAAAGAATGAATGAAAAAACTTGCTATAGTTCCCAGCAGACTCAAAGAGCACACATTTGGGAGAAATTATAAAAATCACCGTAAACACCAGATTCCTTTCTGAACACCGGAAAAGGCTATGTAAGAGATGAAGGGAGAAATGACACTTTAGCAATAAACACATTCAAGTTGATGGATCTGGTTCCATACACACTCCATTCCCTGTTGGCATCTGAGCATGGATCTTAATTCAAGAGGTTTAACCTACTCCAGGGAAAACAAATAAAAAAATGCAGCACAATGCTTGAAGATCTTCACATTTATAGACTGGTGTGAACTCTCCTCCCTACACACTGTAATTTGGGTGGCTTTCCTTCAAAACGACGAAGGCATCTTCATGGAGCCAGGGTAATTCTCAGCAATACTAATGGTGCACTCAACATTACTGTAAATAAGATAAATGGAAGCAAGCTCGTCTGAGCAGATGCAGCTAATGACAGAAGTATAGAAGTGTAACAGGCAAGAACAGAAATGTTCAGCAGCAGAAAACAGGAGCCCAGGGCATCTTGATGAGCAGCTGGCATGTGGTCACGCAGGGAAAGGATGCACTGGGCTGAGCGCATCTCCATATCCGATGGAGCCAACACTTCCAAAGGTCAGAGTCCCAACCAGTGAGAAACAAACCCTCCTGGGTCTCAGGTGTCCACTTCCAGAAAAACCCCAAGAAACTTCTAGTGGAGGCATAAAGAGACTGTCTTTGAATTCTAGGGCACTAAATGGGATCTGGAGGTTGAGGCCCTAGAATCCACCCACGTTCAAGGGAAGTGACCCATTTATCAATTGTAGCCTCAATTCCTAGTCAAAGTTGCTCAGTCATGTCCAGCTCTTTGCGACTTCATGGACTATACAGTCCACGGAATTCTCCAGGCCAGAACACTGGAATGGGTAGCCCTTCCCCTCTCCAGGGAGTCTTTCCCAACCCAGGGATCGAACCCAGGTCTCCTGCATTACAGGTAGATTCTTTACCAGCTGAGCCACAAGGAAAGCCCTAGAGACCAAAGAAAATCTACAATAAATAGGTGCGGCTTACAGCAACGCCTCATCCACAAATTGTGTGTGCCCCTCCTCCTCTGCTGACATGGTTGGGGTCGTGCATTCTTCCCCGTCCACACCTGTGAGAGAAAATGCTGGAAAACCCAGCTTACCCCTCCCTCCAGAGAGTTCTTCAAGAGGAAGGGGAAGATGAAGCCAGCATAATTTGACCAGATATTTTAGTTTGGGACATAGAAATAGAATAGGAAGGAAGCAGGGAATGGCAATAGAAAAACAAAGACATCAGGGTTTAGGCTCTAGTTCTCAAAATGTTGATATTGCCTGCAAATCTCATCTTAGAAACAAACCTCAGTGAGGGTACCAGTCTGTGTGGGCAGGTTTTTGCACCCCAGAATCCTGACTGGAACACCTAGGCAGGGTCCATTCAGTCCTGATGGCCACACCTAGTCCCCTTTTGCAAGACTGATTAGCTTGGGGTCTCTGTGACATTGAAAAAGGAATCCTTCATCATTGGATCCACACCCAGCAAGTTCGAGCCATGTGCATTTTACCACGTGGTACTTAAACTGCAAATATAACCAACTCAAAGATGCTGATATACAGTTTGTTCCTCCTCATAAAAGGACTGGTGGGATTGTAGAGGCCTGGAGGAATTCTTCCCCTGATGTCTTCCGTGGGCCTGTGTGATTCTCTCTGTCCCACAGTGCTCTTGGTCTCCTCTGCACAGCTGGCTCCCTGCTCCATTCAAATCCCTAGGAATGGCAGCCAGTGTGGCAGCTAGCTTTCCAGCACCTTCCACCCCAGGTGAGAATCTGCCTGTGCTCCCTGGTGGTCTCTGCAGCATTTGTTGCCACCCCTTCACAGAAGAGGCATTTCAAAATCCTTCAGTTCAGTCACTCAGTCGTGTCCAACTCTTTGCGACCCCATGGACTGCAGCACAACAGGCCTCCCCATCCATCACCAACTCCCAGAGTTTACTCAAACTCATATCCATTGAGTCGGTGATGCCATCCAAGCATCTCATCCTCTGTTGTCTTCTCCTCCCACCTTCAATCGTTCCTAGCATCAGGGTCGTTTCTAGTGAGTCAGTTCTTTGCATCAGGTGGCCAAAGTATTGGAGTTTCAGCTTCAGCATCAGTCCTTCCAATGAATATTCAGGACTGATTTCCTTTAGGATAGACTGGTTGTATCTCCTTGCAGTCCAAGGGACTCTCAAGAGTCTTCTCCAACACCACAGTTCAAAAGCATCAATTCTTCAGCGCTCGGCTTTCTTTCTAGTCCAACTCTCATACGCTTAGGGGTGAAACAGCTTTAGCCTGTTTAGGCTGAACATGGTTTTCTCCCCTGAAGTGGCAACATTTTCAGTGTAACACCACTGAAATTCCCTTCTGCTCTTCCCATGACTGGACCCACTGGGGGACGGAGTGGAAAGGACATTGCCATTGAAGCTTTCCTGCCCAGAGTGGACAGGCCAGGACGTCCCCAGAGCTGTCCAGGTACTAGTGTCTGCTTACTCTGTGCTGGAAAGCTCATCAAATTGAAGGGCGGGGGATCCACCTCTGCCTAGTCTGACTCTTCGGGTTTGAGAGGGGCCCTGGAAAGTTCCCAGGAGGAGCTCATGGGGAATTCTACCATCAGGCAGTTTGGAAGCCACAGGAAGAGGCTGTTACCACATCAGCCCCCAAAGGACTCTGGGCTGCAACTGTGGACGGAGCATCTGAAGCTCTGGAAGTCCTTCTGCCTGGAAGTAGAGGCCCACGTGACAAATTACGTCACAGAGTACTTATCTAGCTTGACTCTAGTCAGATAATCTGGAAGGCATGGAAACAAGTGTAACTTACGAAAAAAAAAAAAAAAACACCTTTAATTGAAAAGCCAAAGATTCTGCCTGGGATGTTTGCCCACTTTTCTGCTTGAGACCTTTTTTTTTTCTTTTTAGCAAGGGAATGGTTTTAAAGGATGACTATGTGGCCATGTGGGAAAACGAAAATCAGAAAGGGACCCATGTATGAAAGCAGAGAGAAAGCTTGGGTTCAAGATACAGCTGGTAGAAACCATCTCCAGCTTCACGCTGACAAACTCGAGACTTGACATAGAGTATTTCAACCTAGATGCTAACAGCTGGTCACAGGTGGTTATTGAAATTAAAATTAATTAAAATGATAGGAAACATACACATTTGGCTGCTCAGTCCCACTCGCCACATTTCAAGAGTGCCCAGAGCCACAACATCTGTGTCTACTGAAGTGGACAGAGCAGGAAGAAAGGATGTCTTCACCGTGGCCGGAAGGTCTTTTGGACAGCGCTAAATGTAACTGCTGGGAGGAATGGGACCCCTTGGGCAGTGTGACATTTCTGAAGTGATGGTTGTTCCTGATCTTGGTGGACCTTAGTGTCAGGGGAGACTCACCCTCTGGTCCCAGCTGAAGCCAACAGCCCTTGATTAAGAGATAGAAAGAAACATGAGTCATTAGACCACCTCTGCTGGCCTGCAGTCTTCCATCGTTCTGTGGTTAACCTCCCAACTCTGGGAAACTGTAGCCAATACTTTCTATACAATCAGAAAAATGTCTGGAATCCTTGAATCTTTTCTTTGTTTCTATTTTTATTGGAGTATAGTTACTTTACAATGTTGTGTTAGTTTCTACTGTCCAGCAAAGTGAATCAGCTGTACGTACACACATATTTCCCTTTTTTGGATTTCCTTCCCATTTAGGTCACTACAGTGCATTGAGTAGAGTTCCCTGAGCTATACAGTATGTTCTCCTTAGCTATCTATTTTAAACATAGCATCAACAGTGTATATATATCGATCTCAATCTCCCAGTTCATTCCACCCCTCTGTCCCCCATTGGTGTCCATGTTTGTTCTCTATGTCTCTATTTCCAGTTTGCAAATAAGATCATCTGTAAATGAACTTTCAATAAACTGTGGAAAATTCTGAGAGAGATGGGGATACCAGACCACCTGACCTGCCTCTTGAGAAATCTGTATGCAGGTCAGGAAGCAACAGTTAGAACTGGACATGGAACAACAGACTGGTTCCAAATAGGAAAAGGAGTACGTCAAGGCTGTATATTGTCACCCTGCTTATTTAACTTCTATGCAGAGTAAATCATGAGAAATGCTGGACTGGAAGAAACACAAGCTGGAATCAAGATTGCTGGGAGAAATATCAATAACCTCAGATATGCAGATGATACCACCCTTATGGCAGAAAGTGAAGAGGAACTAAAAAGCCTCTTGATGAAAGTGAAAGAGGAGAGTGAAAAAGTTGGCTTAAAGCTCAACATTCAGAAAACGAAGATCATGGCATCTGGTCCCATCACTTTATGAAATAGATGGGGAAACAGTGGAAACAGTGTCAGACTTTATTTTTTGGGGCTCCAAAATCACTGTAGATGGTGACTGCAGCCATGAAATTAAAAGACGCTTACTCCTTGGAAGAAAAGTGATGACCAATCTAGATAACATATTCAAAAGCAGAGACATTACTTTGCCGACTAAGGTCTGTCTAGTCAAGGCTATGGTTTTTCCAGTGGTCGTGTATGGATGTGAGAGTTGGACTGTGAAGAAGGCTGAGCACTGAAGAATTGATTCTTTTGAACTGTGGTGTTGGAGAAGACTCTTGAGAGTCCTTTGGACTGCAAGGAGATCCAACCAGTCCATTCTGAAGGAGATCAGTCCTGGGATTTCTTTGGAAGGAATGATGCTAAAGCTGAAACTCCAGTACTTTGGCCACCTCATGCGAAGAGTTGACTCATTGGAAAAGACTTTGATGCTGGGAGGGATTGGGGGCAGGAGGAGAAGGGGACGACAGAGGATGAGATGGCTGGATGGCATCACTGACTCAATGGACGTGAATCTGAGTGAACTCTGGGAATTGGCGATGGACAGGGAGGCCTGGTGTGCTGCAATTCATGGAGTCACAGAGTCAGACATGACTGAGCAACTGAACTGAACTGTTTCATTTTTCTAGTGGAGTCTTTGGATCTTTTTCTCTGTTCCCCTTTTCCTCTAGAACCATGGTTGGAGGAATGTCTCTGACCTGGGTGCTGTCTGTCTGCTGAGTTGTCAGAAAGGACCCTTGAAAGAGGCCTGCTGTCCAGACGAGGAGAAGGAGGGACATTCCCTTCTTCCCACTGTTTTCTCATGACAGGGGAGGGGGAAGCGGATGTCTGAGATCAGCCTTTAGAATCAGGGTGTTTTATGAGGAGAGAGGTGGAGGGTTGGGATTGAAAAAGAGGAAAAAAAAGAAATGCAGATGAGGTGGCTGTAGGGTGTACTGCTGGATCCTATATCCAAAAAGGACTGGGTACCGAGGTGAGGTTTTTTTTTTTTTTTTTTTTTTTTTTTTTTTTTTTAAATTTTAAAATCTTTAATTCTTACATGCGTTCCCAAACATGAACCCCCCTCCCACCTCCCTCCCCACAACATCTCTCTGGGTCATCCCCATGCACCAGCCCCAAGCAAGCTGCACCCTATGTCAGACATGGACTGGCGATTCAATTCTTACATGACAGTATACATGTTATAATTCCCATTCTCCCAAATCATCCCACCCTCTCCCTCTCCCTCTGAGTCCAAAAGTCTGGTATACACATCTGTGTCTTTTTCCCTGTCTTGCATACAGGGTCATCATTGCCATCTTCCTAAATTCCATATATATGTGTTAGTATACTGTATTGGTGTTTTTCTTTCTGGCTTACTTCACTCTGTATAATTGGCTCCAGTTTCACCCATCTCATCAGAACTGATTCAAATGAATTCTTTTTAACGGCTGAGTAATACTCCATTGTGTATATGTACCACAGCTTTCTTATCCATTCATCTGCTGATGGACATCTAGGTTGTTTCCATGTCCTGGCTATTGTAAACAGTGCTGCGATGAACATTGGGGTACATGTGTCTCTTTCAATTCTGGTTTCCTCGGTGTGTATGCCCAGAAGTGGGATTGCTGGGTCATAAGGTAGTTTTATTTGCAATTTTTTAAGGAATCTCCACACTGTTCTCCATAGTGGCTGTACTAGTTTGCATTCCCACCAACAGTGTAGGAGGGTTCCCTTTTCTCCACACCCTCTCCAGCATTTATTGCTTGCAGATTTTTGGATCGCAGCCATTCTGACTGGTGTGAAGTGGTACCTCATTGTGGTTTTGATTTGCATTTCTCTAATAATGAGTGATGTTGAGCATCTTTTCATGTGTTTGTTAGCCATCCGTATGTCTTCTTTGGAGAAATGTCTATTTAGTTCTTTGGCCCATTTTTTGATTGGGTCGTTTATTTTTCTGGAATTGAGCTGCAGAAGTTGCTTGTATATTTTTGAGATTAGTTGTTTGTCAGTTGTTTCAGTTGCTATTATTTTCTCCCATTCAGAAGGCTGTCTTTTCACCTTGCTTATATTTTCCTTTGTTGTACAGAAGCTTTTTATTTTAATTAGATCCCATTTGTTTATTTTTGCTTTTATTTCCAGAATTCTGGGAGGTGGATCATAGAGGATCCTGCTGTGATTTATGTCTGAGAGTGTTTTGCCTATGTTCTTCTCTAGGAGTTTTATAGTTTCTGATCTTACATTTAGATCTTTAATCCATTTTGAGTTTATTTTTGTGTACGGTGGTAGAAAGTGATCTAGTTTCATTCTTTTACAAGTGGTTGACCAGTTTTCCCAGCACCACTTGTTAAAGAGATTGTCTTTACTCCATTGTATATTCTTGCCTCCTTTGTCAAAGATAAGGTGTCCATATGTGTGTGGATTTATCTCTGGGCTTTCTATTTTGTTCCATTGATCTATATGTCTGTCTTTGTGCCAGTACCATACTGTCTTGATGACTGTGGCTTTGTAGTAGAGCCTGAAGTCAGGCAAGTTGATTCCTCCAGTTCCATTCTTCTTTCTCAAGATTGCTTTGGCTATTCGAGGTTTTTTGTATTTCCATACAAATCTTGAAATTATTTGTTCTAGTTCTGTGAAAAATGTGGCTGGTAGCTTGATAGGGATTGCATTGAATTTGTAAATTGCTTTGGGTAGTATACTCATTTTCACTATATTGATTCTTCCGATCCATGAACATGGTATATTTCTCCATCTATTAGTGTCCTCTTTGATTTCTTTCATCAGTGTTTTATAGTTTTCTATATATAGGTCTTTAGTTTCTTTAGGTAGATATATTCCTAAGTATTTTATTCTTTTCGTTGCAATGGTGAATGGAATTGTTTCCTTAATTTCTTTTTCTACTTTCTCATTATTCGTGTATAGGAATGCAAGGGATTTCTGTGTGTTGATTTTATATCCTGCAACTTTACTATATTCATTGATTAGCTCTAGTAATTTTCTGGTGGAGTCTTTAGGGTTTTCCATGTAGAGGATCATGTCATCTGCAAACAGTGAGAATTTTACTTCTTCTTTTCCAATTTGGATTCCTTTGATTTCTTTTTCTGCTCTGATTGCTGTGGCCAAAACTTCCAGAACTATGTTGAATAGTAGCGGTGAAAGTGGACACCCTTGTCTTGTTCCTGACTTTAGGGGAAATGCTTTCAATTTTTCACCATTGAGGATAATGTTTGCTGTGGGTTTGTCATATATAGCTTTTATTATGTTGAGGTATGTTCCTTCTATTCCTGCTTTCTGGAGAGTTTTTATCATAAATGGATGTTGAATTTTGTCAAAGGCCTTCTCTGCATCTATTGAGATAATCATATGGTTTTTATTTTTCAATTTGTTAATGTGGCGAGGTGAGTTTTACATTGTCTCCTGAAGGTGGAGATGTTGGAGCTTGGATGGGCTCAGTGGCTGTGAGCAGGAGAAGCCCCGCCTTTCCATAAATTCAGTCTCCAAGATAGAAGGGCTCTGTGTTGTTGGCTGGATCACGAGATAACAGGGTATCACTTTTTTGTTAAGATAACTTTTGGGGGGAGGTACTCATTCAAATTCCTAGAATGGATAAACTGGATTCCACAATGACGTGGACATTGCTCTGGGAGGAAAAGTTGTGAGGAAACTATTTGGCAAAAATCTATTTACTAAACCATTTACACCTCCTGATGCATTGCATTTAGAACGCCACAAGTTATTTTATGGCCAAAACTTCCTCTGGCCTCTATTTAAATGACCTAGCTCTTCCAACTTGCCTTGTGGACTCTGGTTCAGCTCCGTAGTTCATCAGTACCCCTTTACTGAGTGCCCAGGAGATACCAAATAGAACCAGCATTTCTCAGCTCAGGATATCATTGATATAAAATCTCCAATAGCCTGAACTCTGATTCTTCCTCGTCCTTTAAAAAGCTCATCTCTGCTTCTCTCCTTTCCCCAAGGTGTCCGCTGGTTCCTAGCTTAGGAATGTGGTACCTCGTGCCAGCGTGGTATCTGGCATTTGAGTGTGTGTTCAAGGAGTGAATGAATTAGAAAATCTCACTTAGTCAGGGAGATGTCCCAGATTATAGCCAGCAAAACGCACCTGGAGTGTAGCAGTCCACACATTACAGAGTACTGGCCTTCTTCATATACGCCTTATATTTGGCAGTGCTCTCCAACCACGGACATGAGTTTGAGCAAACTCCAGAAGATAGTGAAGAACAGGGAAGCCTGGCATGCTACAGGCCATGGGATCGCAAAGAGTCAGACACGACTGAGCAACTCAACAACTCCATCCAACAGATACTTTCACACCTACGTAATTTCACTTGATTTGCTGTTAAACCTCGGATTATGTGATTAGCCCTTAGATACCTTCATTTTTCTTCTATGCCCCCCCCCCACAAATAGACAATGGATATACTGTTATCTTTTCGTCAAGATGCTGTAAGAGTTATTACTAATTCCCTAGAATATTGTTCAAAGTCAATCTGAATATAAAAGGAGAGCCATTACTTTGGGACTTTTTACAGCCTATGTGTTATGATCTAAATGGGAAAAGCCATCCCAATAAATTAGTGTATTTCTAATGTGAATGTCAAGTTGCCCCTGATGGGGACTTGGCAGAATGTGAGAAACTGGGGTTTAGAATACTGCTGAGATGGCTCTGGAAGGCAAACCATGTAACAGGTCTGCCCATTTTGTAGTCAGCTGACCACCTTTGCTTCCAGACCTCCGCCTGAGTCTGGACACGTGAGTTTTATTCCTAGACTGTGTATATATGTCTTCAGGGCAGAAGTTACAGGAGGCCCAGAGGTCAAGGGTGTGGATTCAAACCACTTACAGGCTGTGGAAACTTGGAAATTCACTCACTTCTCTGACACAGTTTCCTCATGTCTCAAATGGAAATTATTACGCTTATCTTCCCAAGGAGGGGTAAGAATAAAATCAATATCTGTACAAAACGTGAGCAGTACAGCGCCTGGCGTGTAATTAGTACTCAGTGAATGGTAACTAGGAATTTCCTTTCTCATTCTTTCTTCACTGCCTGTAGAAACATTAGGAACTTGGGAAGGTAGCCAGCCATGCTGAGCCATTTGAATAAACTGGTCCTTTCATGGTGTTAACCATCTTCCTCTTTCCTTCGTTGATTCTTATGCCCATTTCTATAAAGTAAGGTGGTTGAAATTCTGTGTAGAATAAAAATGTGTAGTTTTCTCTAATGGATTGGGAAGATTCTTGGTAAATTAAATATTAAACTTTGCCCTCTTCATGGTTAACATCACAAAGTGGGAAAAAAAAGGCAATGGGGGCGGAGTGTTGATTTAAAATTTCTCATTTTCATTGACTTACAAAACAAAGCCTGATTAAATCCAAAGTTGGGGGTGGGGGGGCAGGGAAGCAATGTCCTGAGCAATCGTCTCAGCAAATAGAGACGATTTTTATAACAAAAGTCTTACTCTCAGTAATCTAGAGGAGAAACCTCTCTTTGGTAGCATTGTAGGGCAAGCACCTTGCCTCATGGTGAGAATACCAGGATTTCAAAGCTAGATTTTTCATTTGAGACCAGCATTTCTATAAGGAAAGCTGCAAACCAGATCACATGTCAGGGTGGGGCTGGGTAGGGGCAGGGGGGCGGGCAGAGTAAAGAGCTCCAGAAACTCTCAGCTTCTCTGGAAAAAGTACTCTCACTCCATTCAAGTCAACTCTCTGACAATGCTGGTTACTTTGCATCTTTTCCAAAAGTCTCAGTGGCAGTGTGCACACCACTCACAGCAAACATTTTGAAGAGTAAGATGATTTAGCCTCCTCTCAGTGTTCCTAGGAGAAGGCAATGGCAGCCCACTCCAGTACTCTCACCTGGAAAATTGCATGGACGGAGGAGACTAGTAGGCTGCAGTCCATGGGGTGGCTAAGAGTTGGACACGACTGAGCAACTTCACTTTCACACATTGGAGAAGGAAATGGCAACCATTTCCAGTATCCTTGCCTGGAGAATCCCAGGGATGGGGGAGCCTGGTGGACTGCCGTCTATGGGGTTGCACAGAGTCGGACATGACTGAAGCGACTTAGCAGCAGCTGCAGTGTTCTTAAGGAAGAGGGTAGGTGTCCAATATTAACATTCGGGTTTCCCCTCCACCGCATGCCCTGGTCCCTAGGTAGCCACTGACCTCAGGAGGGCAGGGAGAGCACGGAGCCTTCATCTTCTGGGTTTGTTTGGCAAATTCTGATGGCAGAACTTCCAGTTCTTGGACTGAAATTTCCCCCACAAAGATTGTTAGGTAATTGTCAGCTGATGTATCACTCCATTTTGAGGGAGTCTGCAGTTTCATTAAAGAAGAGCTGTGACACACTGACTTGGCGGTGCAAGAATAAGCATGTCTTGAATGGTCTTTGCCCACAGACACCCCTGCATGGGTACATTAGCTTTCCCTTCTGCGCTAGCTGCACCTCTGTAAACCAGCTTCAGATCTGTAAAATGGGACGCTAATGGGACCTGCCTGCTAGGGTTTTGTGTGGAGGAAAAATGAGGTCATTCATGTGACCAGCATGTAGTATGTGAATGCTCAAAAAATGCTGGTTGTTGTCATTATTACTGATTTAAAGGTGTTTGAGACTGAAAGACAGTTGGAGGAAAGAAGTGTCTTCTTTGATGGAGGTTGCTTTTCGTTGCTTACTTTATAGATGATCACCTTACGTTTCAGTTCTCATTCGTCTAACCTAGATTTCCTAAATGGGCCTGTGAAATAGCAAGAGCAACACGTGACACAGGACTCTTTCGGTCTCTCACCAACATGAGTCCTTTCAGGTTATATTTTGTGTGTGTACATACTCAGTTGCTTCAGTCATGTCCGACTATTTGCAACTCTATGGACTGTAGCCCGCCAGGCTCCTCCATCCATGGGATTCTCCAGGCAAGAATACTGGAGTGGGTTGCCATGCCCTCCTTCAGGGGATCTTTCCGTCCCAGGGATCAAACCCGTGTCTCACATCTCCTGCATTGGCAGGGAAGTTCTTTAACCACGAGTGCCACCTGGGAAGCCCAAGTTATATTTCAATCATGTGCTCAAATAGGTACCAAAAACCAAATTTTTAAAAATTCAGAGACCTTAAAATAGCTGATTGCATTCAAATTGACTCCTCCCATGGATTTGAGGCAATGTTTAAAGGAATCAGTTTTGCCAGACTGGAAATCAAAAAGAAGGAAACAGTGATTTATACAGTGCTCCTTGTTATTAATTTGAATCAATGGCACTGTTCCCATGAAGAACTGAATCATTACCTTTTAGTCTGAAGTTTGGAACCTAATTTCAGCTCCGTTCAGTTCAGTTGCTCAGTTGTGTCTGACTGTTTGTGACCCCATGGACTGAAGCATACCAGGCCTCCCTGTTCATCACCAACTCCCGGAGTTTACTCAAACTCATGCCCATTGAGTTGGTGATGCCATCCAACCATCTCGTCCTCTGTGATCTCCTTCTCCTCCCGCCTTCGATATTTCCCAGTATCAGGGTCTTTTCAAATGATGAACCTAATTTACCTCCTTGCAATTTTGTTGTTGGACTATTCATATGATACTTCTTTTTTTTTTTAATTTCTTGCCCTAATTCCTCTACCACCCACGACCCCTCCCCCCCGCCATTTGCAATTATTTCTCTGTGCCAGAAACTTAGCAGGTATTCCTCATGGAGGAGTTGGCACGTCCTATAAAAATGTGTTTCTCCAATTAACCTTTTCATAAGAAGTCTTGAGAGTAGAGTACAGCATTTTTCTGATGAGGAAACTGACATTTATACTGTCCCTAGAAGAAGCCACGAAACAGAAAGGGGAGTGGCAGGAGTGACTGTGTTTCCAGAGTAAGGACCACATTTGCTTAACGGACCTCTGTGTTTCAGACTCTGTCCTAAGTGCCCGCACGTATCTCACTACCTCCTTTCATGTTCCCACTGCTTCTCTGGAATGTGTGTGGCTCTCTACATTTTACATCTATAGAAACTGAGGCTGGGGGAGATTAAATACTCAGGGTCATATTTATTAAACATCTGGCTGGAGTTTGAACCCAGATTGGTTTGGAGACACATCCACCATGTTACATTGCCTCTCAGAATAGTCTTGACTTGGGTTTAATTGGCTATTTACTGGATGTTATTAAATGGTTTAATTAATGATACTAACTATAACATTTTTAAGTCAAAGACATTTTGTGGAAGAAAATATTCTTTCCTTTCTTTTTTCAGAAGCTCAGCAGCCAAGAAGTCTTTTCTGTTGGAGCTTCTGATCAACAGCAGGGAAACTGTGGAATTTCCAGGCTCAACAGTTATTCTGGAAGGAATTATGGATGTGAACAAGGATTCACTTCACAGCTACAGTGAAATGATGAAACATTTGAGATTTCTAGTTGGTAAGACAGCTGTGACCTGAAGAAGAGTCTCAGGGTCTGAAATCAGACACTGTGGGCCCATGATGAGGAAGGGCGAAGCTTCCATAATGACGTCCACAGGCATTCGAGGGCACGGCTTGGGCTTGTGCTGGATCAGGAGAGGGGCAGGCCTTCCTTAAAAAAGCCAGACCTCTGGGACTTCCTTGGAGGTTCAGTGGATAAGCTCACAGTGTAGGGGATGAAGGTTTGATCTCTGGTTGGGGAACTAAGATCCAAATAAGTAAATAAAAAGCCAGACCCTGAACGCAGTATGTGATGTAACTTCTGTGAACTATGTCGGTTCTCCATTGGAATCTGTGGACCCCTATGAGGTCCATGGTTAGAATTCAGAGTGTCTGGGAACCTGAATGAGAAATGAGAAAAAGAAATTCTATCATTTTCTCAAATCTCTGGCTGAACTTTGGCATTTCCTTTCATTATCAATATGGTCAACAAACCACCCTAGTATTAACAGTACCTGTGACTTTGGCATCAATAGAAATCAGATATTTTCACATCACATTGCAGTTGTTGCAGAGATAACAAACCACTATGTATGCTCATCACTACCTTAAAGTTATAGGGATAACAACTCACCCCAGATTCTGTGAAGGAATGAACTAACAAGTTCATGTATGCTCATATCACACATTAGTGTTTTAATATTTTAATAACTGTACTTCAAAGTATTGGATCCCTTTTGTATTCCTCTAAATTTTATTTTATACATGTAAAATGTTATTCTGAGGTGATTTTCAATAGAAAGCAATCAAGACCTCAGCTTTAGAAACTAATAACAAAAATACACATTTAAAATGATAACAGGGGCTTCCTAGGTGCCTCAGTGGTAAAGAATCTGCCTGTAATGTGGGAGACATGAATTCAGTCCTGGGTCAGGAAGATCCCCTGGAGAAGGAAATGACAACCTACTCCAGTACTCTTGTCAGGGAAATCCCATGGACAGGGGAGCCTGGAGGGCTATGGTCCATGGTGTCGCAAGAGTCAGACATGATTTAGAGAGTAAACAATAACAACAAAATGATAACTCCCTGGACACAGTTTGTTTGGTGACCTTTGAACTTCCTTCACTTTAACTCAGTATTTCTTCAAGTTCTACCCATGTACCCATTTTAACTAACATCTGTAACAAACTTTAGAATATGTATCTGTTAAACTATTTTTATTAATCACTATTTTGTCATGTGATGATTAGATAAACCACATTTGACATTTGCATCTAACTTATAGAAAAGGCTTTTATTGCAGTGAGCTTTCCACATCTCCAGGTCTTCTGAGTAGGGAGCTGGGGTGGGAAGAACGTGTGAAAGACCAGAGCTATGCTTAAGCAGAGTTGCCTGCACTGGTTTTCAAGTGATTGCCTTCCTGGAGAGCCAGCAGACTTCTTTATTTTTTTTTAAATGAAAGATTTTTAAATTTTATTTTATTTTTATTTATTTAGCCGTGTCATTTCTTAGCTGCAGTCTGTGGGCTTAGTTGCCCTGCAACATGTGAGATCTTAGTTCCCAGACTAGGGATCGAACCCATGTCCCCTGCATTGGAAAGCAGTTCTTAACTACAGGATAGCCAAGGAGGTCCCGTAGCAGCCTTCTTTAGAGTCCTTTAAACCAATAGCAAATGACCACCTGCCCCTGAGTATCCTCCCCACCAGACGGACACAGTGCCTGAAACCTCACTATCAATCTGATGTGGGATTTGGGTATTGTGGTTTTAGAGTCTCTGCTCTAAAAAAATGATGCAGGAAAGATGCACTTTCTTGTATTTTCATAGATTATAAAATGCCTCTTCAATCCTTCTCTCTTCCTGTATAAATCCTTCCCCATTTCACACACCGAGTAAGACATATTCCTGCGGAAGAGTTCAGTTGGTCTTGTTATGAAGAGAGAGAAAAAGAAAACATCACAGCTCCTCTGTGCTTCTTCATGTGAAGATGTCGTGATGTGTGTGTGGTTTTTTTTTTTCTTCCTCCTTTGCAGAAACCCTGATTGTGTGATGGCCCAGCTGATGAACTCCTGGTGGTGGTCAGTCTCCTTGCAGATTTCCACTTTTTTATTGGGTAAACGTTGATGTCACTCTGATCATAAAAGGAAGATGTCTGTTGGTTTCTCCTACCAGCATTTCCTAGCCCAGCAAAGATGCCTGGACTAACAGGGAGGGCTGGGTTATAATGGAAATATCTCTCCTGAGAGGGGCAGTTATATGGACACTTGTTGACCCCTTACTGGTAGGATGACTGGCAGTCACAGCCCACCTTGATGTCTCTATGTCATGTTCAGTTCTTGGTAATATTGTCATACGGGCCAGTTTAGGTGCGGAAAGAAGAGGTGAAGACAATGATGGAAACTTAGTGTACACAGAGAAAAGGGCAGGAAAGACTTAACTGCAGTTAGAAATATCACTGATTAGAAGACACTTGATAAAAACACAGGGTGCCCTTGGATAGGGGCCCTACAGTTGAGAACAGAGAACAAAAAAACAAAAAGGAGGGGCCGAGACTAACTGAAGCCCCTTCCAGGTTCCTTGACAGCCCAGACCATCTTGATGATTGAAATATACAAATTCAGATTTTAAGACGCCCTCCATACTGGAGTCAGATTTGCAAAGCTTCTTCTGTGAGCAGGCTTGAAAGTGACTTTATGACATCACTCCTGCAGAAGATGGTAGAACTCTTCAATCCAGAATTTTCATTTCTGTCCACCCTCCCTCTCTTCCTTGTGTTCTGTTTCTCATCCTGCCATCCACATTTGTGCAGCTCTGGGGCTGGATTGGGGGTGCTTTCTCATTAAAAAGAAGCCCCCAGACCATGTATCACCAAGGAGAATGAAAAAACTGAAGCCATCAGTGGTTCGGTAATCCACACTTATTGTGGCTTTGTATTTTGAGCATCACCTTTTCCACTTACAAACAGTTATATTATTAAAAAGATATTTTCCGAAGATAGTAACCTTGGCAGTAGTTGTCAAGGCTAATAGTTTGACATTTCAGATCACCCACAACTAATCAACTGAACATGGCAACACATTTGAAAAACCCATTATAGGCAGAAGGCCCTGAAGTAATATGTCAACTCTCGCACTAACAGCTGTTATGTAAACGGGCTGATTTTTCTCTGCTGAATGGTCACATGGTTGAAGAAAGAGTGGCTTTGAAGGACGAGTGCATAGAGCTGGGGAAGGAGATTGTGTTATTGAATGCCATATATTTATGGGGGAAAAGTCCGTATCGCTGATGATAAAAACACTCAGTCATCTCTCACAAATGCTTTTAGGGATGTTTTTCTCTTCTAAACAGAACACTCCCTGAAGGGCGTGGAGAGCTGTTACACCATTATTGCCTTCCTAGTGGGGAAATGATCTCTAGGATTCAGCATCCCAGAACTGTTGTCCAAGATTTCCCTGAAAGATAAGAAGAAGGGAAAAAAAAAAAAAGCCTGCAGCCTCAGGTTTCAAAAACTCCCAAGTCCAGATGGGCAAATAAAGAAGGGAACTAATTTTGTTTCTGTAATTCCTATAGATTTTCAAGTGTTTTTAAGTATTTGAAGAACCTCATTGTGAGGACAGGTCTTTTTATCTCCGAGCCTTAACCTAGATTTATCACTGAGTGATCTTAACAGCTCTTTGTGTTTTTTGAAAAACAAAGTAAGTCCAAGAGTACTTACAAATTGCTCCAAAATGACACAGAAAGATTGAAAATAAAGGGCTGGAAAAGATATTCTGGATAAGTACTAAGCCAAAGAGAGCTGGTAGCTGTATTCAGAGCAGACAATAGTAGAATTTAGGGTAAGAAATGGTAATACCGGAAAAGAGACAGGACAGGTTTTTTAAAGGAAATATCCTTAAATAAGATAAAGCATTCATAAACCTCACTATTTCACCTTGAAGTGTATAAAGCAGAGACTGACCCGGAAGCATGGGTAAATAAATCTACAAACTTAATGGGGGAGTGTAACCCAAGATTCAGAAGCAGAGAAATTAAAGCAGACTGAAAATTAATGCAAACAAACAGTGCCAACCCACTCAATCTAAGACATGTGCTTGGAAGTCTTGACCTTACAGGGAATATGTTTTCTTGTTTAAAACACATAATATTTAAATGAAGAAATTCTTAACAAACCTCAAAAAATTGAGAGGTTAGAAGCTTGTTCTCTGACTAAAATGGACCTTAATTAGAAATTAGGGACTTCTCCTGAGGTCCTGTGGTTAAGACTCTGCCTTCCCTTGCAGGGGGTGTAGGTTTGATCCCTGACTGGGGAACTAAGACCTCACATGCTGCAGGGTGCAGCCAAAAAATTAAATAACTTGCTTTCCTTAAAAAAAAAAAAAAATTAATACTAAAAAGACAGCCAAAGCCCCTTCCAGTTTTTGGAAACTGAAAACACCTACCTGAAAAATTCATGGGTTAAAGAAGAAACAACAGTGAAAGTTGCCCCAAAATATTTAGAGCCAAATGACTGAAACACTATAGGTCAACATACGTGTGGCAGAGCTAAGTTATGCTGAGCAGAAAATTTTAATCTTCAGTGCAGTGATTGGAAAATGAGGAAGTTAGTGGACACATGGGAGGACACAGCAGAAGCCATCAACTGAGCTGGGTAAAGGGCTCTTAGCAGAGCACGGCCGTGCTGATGCCCGGCTCTTGGACTTCCCAGCCTCCAGAACCGTGAGAAAGAAAATGTGGTTGTTTATAGGCTAAGAAGGAAGAAAGGAAGGGAAGGAGGGAGGGAAGGGGGATGAAAGGGAGGAAAGAAAGGAAGTAGGGGTGGGGGGAAGGAAGCCGTAAGTCGTATGAGAAGGAACAACACGAAGGAAAAGTGTCCCAGGAGAAACAGCAGTTAATAAAACAGAAGAAAACGGAAAGCGACTCATCTTTCCATGGGAACTTTGGTTTCTGACCAATGGTTTACAATAAATTACCTTATTTAAAAGCACATATCCACTTTCTGACTTACTTCACTCTGTATGACAGACTCCATACATATATCACCTATCATGCCTGCATGTGGGATCTGGGAAAATGGTATAGACGAACCTAGTTCCAGGGCGAGAACAGAGATGCAGAAGCAGAGATTGGATATGTGGGCACAGCGGGGGAAGGGGGGTCGGGTGGGATGAACTGAGAGATTTGGATCAACATATACACACTACCCTGTGTAAACAGAGCTAGTGGAAGCTGCTGTATAGCACAGGGCACTCAGCTCGGTGCTCTGTAATGACCCAGAGGGGTGGGATGGCGTGGGTTGGTGGGGGAGGTTCAAGAGGAAGTGGCTATATGTATACATATAGCTGATTCACTTCGTTGTACAGTGGAAAGTAACACAACGTTGAAAAGCAATTATACTACACACACAAAAAAACCCCCACATATATTCAAACCACTAATGGTGTGTCTTTGCCAAATGGACAGCATTTCAGTTTGTTCAATCAGAAATAAGTTGTGTTGAGACCACGCTGTAGGCAGACCGCCTCTCACCTGTCATGATGTCAGGATCTCAGATAAAGGCAGAGGAAGGGGAGGCTCTGTCACCGGGCAGTTTTGCTCATACGGGTCCAGCCAGGAAAGCTCCAGTAGCCATATTTGGTGGCCTGGGATGTGACAGCCATCACTACCGTCAGCATCGGAACGTTTCTTGTTCATCACCGAACATCCTTCATGTCAGCGAGGCACTCAGTCTGATCAAGACAATCTCGCACAGTTTTCTGGTCCTTGGAAACAGACTTTAATGTCACGGACTTCACTTAAGGGCTTCCTTGGTGCTGTTGAACCAAAGGTGGGAGTTCTTGGCCACGCCATTCGTCTGACCACTATTTTGCTTATTCTGGCCAGCCCCTGTGCTCAATCTGAGAGCCTGAATTTTGTGCCCAATTAAACACATAATTAAGAGCTCAGAAAGGCACATCCATTATCAAATTGGGCCTTTTCACACCCTATGCTCGCTTAGAAAACCTCTCCAAGCTGATGAACAAACCTCAGCCCGGTTGTCATTCCAGCGGTGCTCTGGGGCTCTGTTTGCAGCGAAAAGGTTTACAAGTCTGAACAGAATCCAAATTAGCTCAGTTCCTATGGACTGACTGAAAAACCAGGGAAGTCAGGACTGATTTTCTGAATTAATAGCCTTTCTTACAGCTTTGGAAATCTCCTTAAATTCAAGTCAGGTCAGAAGTGCCTCTTGGGTCGGGAGGAGAAAATTAAGACAGGACACAAAGTAGAATCTTCTCCAGCGCCATGATTTTTTCCTTGGTTGCCATTTTCCTATTTAAATATGTTCTACTTAAGTAATATATAGAATATAGAGTGAAATAAACTGAACTTTCACATTTGGTCACAATAAAAAGGTGTTCCTTAAAAAATCTGGCAGAGAAATTAGTAAAGCTCAAAGAGTTAGGAAAAGATCGTCCAAACTACCAGTTATTTTTGCAAACACGACGATGAAAATCTGACTCCATGATAAGCAAATTGGGGTAGGAAGAGACCATGTCATCTGTATCCAAGAGTAAGATGTGTACATCTCTGAATATAGAGATGCTGGAAAAATTTAGAGACTCGTATTTATGCTAGAAGTTCTGGTTCACCTGGGGCTCAGCACTGGCATCTCTAGTCCCTCCTCTCAAACTCAGTCACCTGTATTAAGTATTTTATATCCTGTGTTTTGGTGGAGGGTTGAGGGTCCATGGTAAGAAGCAACTGAGTATGGAAAAGCCCTGTTCTCTGCCCTCTAGGCATAGGAAACTGACGGTGTCCCAGAGAAACAAGCTGCCGTGTTCCTTGGTAGGTCAAGACTGGTCTGCTTCCGAAACCCAAACAAGGAAATACAAGCTCATTCTGTTTGGAAAACAGAGGCTCTGGGTGTCTCTTACTTGAAAAAATGTAATTAAGGAGCCTGAGAATTTGAAGCCATTCTACATCATCTTCTCTTAGCCATTTTTTTTTTTTTGAGGATTTTATTTTTCTTGGTTCTTTTTTGTTTTGTTTGTTTTTTGGCCACTCCTTATGACGTGGAATCGTAGTTCCCCGACCAGGAATTGAACCTGCATCCGCTGCATTGCAAGACGGATTCTTAACTGCTGGACCACCAGGGAACTCCCTGAACAATGATTTTCAAGATAAACTGAGGAGCAAATATATTGTTGGCAAAGAGGACAGTTAGGGAGAAACCATGATAACCTAGCACACAATGTGATGTGCTGATCTAAGAAAGTGACTGGGGTGTAAATGACAGGAATCAGGGGATCTGGGAGGTTCAAGTCCCCAGTCCTGAGTAGCTCTGAAGCTGAAGAAGGCTCTTGCATCACCCTGAGGTTCTGGCATTCATGCTGGCTGGTAACCTCAAAATGTCAGGTCAGATCAATATTCATTTCCTGACCAATAAAAGCAAAACTCAGACCTTCTCAAATCATCTTCCACTTGGTCCGTTTCCAGTCTAGCTTTTGTCCAGTACATTTGGTCACTGGTATGAGACATGTTTGGGTCCCGTTTCCCACTGAACTAACAGGAACTCCTTGGCTTATAGGAAATGGTTATTTATAATGGACTAAATCAAGGACCGGTTGTTTTGGGGTCTGTGTGTGTGTGTGTGTGTGTTCATAGCAGGCTTAATTGTAATAACATTTATACCACATAATATAGTGCACAGAGGTTGTAATTTTCCTATCATCTAAATTGCAGGCTGAAATTGTGTTAAGGAAGGACCGTAGAGAGTGAATTACTGCTTTCAAAATGACTACTTTTAACCGACAATATGACCGGCAGATGAATGCCTAGGATGGGAGGACATTCTATATTTGACGTTAGTTGGTCATACCCCAGGATTTTTAAGTGTAGCTAACGCAGATCATTTGCATTTAAAATTTATAACTGGCACCTGGAGTCCCCAGAAAATCATTCTTTCTACTTAATATTGTATCACCTTTGGAAAACACTTAGTGATTTTGAAGATGTCATTCAGACAGTTCGACCTGTCAATTTCTTTTAGACTTTCCTGCTGGCTGGGCCCTGGGGTTGGTTGTAACAACCCAGAACTGGAATGCAAATTTAAAAGGACACAATTGACTTCTTGCACATAATGAAATGAGCAAGTGAAAATTCAGCATCTTACACTCCTGAGATGTTTTTGTGCTTATTAAACACCATGACGATGAGACACCCGTCTCCCTGGGAATAGGCTTGGGCTTTGCAAAGGTGGGAGCTGGATTCAAATCCTGCTTCCCCGTCGATTTTACCAGCCACTAAATGACCTCAGCAAGAAGGCAAGCTGTCCGAGCCTCAGTTTCTCCCTCTGCAACATGGGTATAATAATAACTCTAACCTTGGAGGTTTGTGGGAAGGCCTAGGAGGTGGCATCTAAAAATAAGGCCAGGGCAAGTCCTCAGGGCAAGGGGATGCTCTCAGCCTGTATTGTTCTGGAGGATGGTTCCGTTTGGAACAGGAAGCGAGATAACCACAACATCTCAGGAAATCTTTGCTGTCAGAGACTTCCAGAGACTTCTCCACCAAAATGGATCAGAAAGAGAAAGAGAGGAGACACCAGAAAGAACAAGAGGCCCAGTGCCTTTTACCACATCTTTGCTGGCTCTGTGTCATCATCCCCAGGCTTCCACCTCAGAACCTGGGGGCCGGGGGGCCTTTTCTGACCCTTCCAATTGTGTTGGGAAAAGTGGTGACCAGCTATGGCCACCAGATCAGACGTACAGGCTCTGACCGGATGTAACAGAGTCTGCAGGAAACTGTCATTTCTGAGCCACACACCAGGCCTCCCCTCCTCACAAACAACTAGACACTTGAACTTGGCTTTTAGCCACCAGGTCCTGGGCTTAAGCTCAGGCCTGAGTAGGAACAGTGCAGTGGTGAGGGCCAAGCCCACAGATCCCTTGGAAACTGGACACAGTTTTGCTGGGTGTGCTGGGCACTGGGTTTGTCTGTGATGAGGAAGGTGCAGAGGAAAAGCTGCCAAGGTTTGTCTCCCTGTACCTCGCTGCCTTCCTTTCTCTTACCCATCCTGGCTCCAAAGAGTCCTTCTCAAGATGAAACTTTTAATCAGTGATGCTTCGAAAACTGAATAGTTTGGGGAAAAATTAAAATTAGGTTCATACTTCACACTATACACAAGAAAAATATCCCAAAGCATTAGAGATCTGAATGTAAAAAAAAAAAAGCTATACAAGCATTCAGAGAAAATTCGGTGAATTCCTGTATAATCTGCAGTTTTATTTCTTTTGTTATTGGCGTAGAATCGCTTTACAATGCTGTGTTAGTTTCTGCTGTACAACAAAGTGAATCACTTCCCACTGCCCACCCCTGCCACTGCATTCCTCCAGGTCGTCACAGAGCACCGAGCTGAACTCCTTGTGCTATACAGCAGCCTCCCACCAGCTGTCTATTAACCTGCAATTTTAAAAAGGCTAATTGTGGTTCATAATCCAAAGGTGATAAAGGAAAAGACTGACAAGTGCGACTGCGTAAAGGAAATGCTTACATTTACCTTCTGCCTAACAGAATGCCCCAGAAGCAAAATCAAAAGGCACGTGATAAACTGGGAGAAAATATTTTCAACGTGTATCACAGACGAAGGGCTGATATCTCTAATAGAGGGAGGCTTCTACACACATGGAGGGAAAAAGAGCAGAAACTGAATAGAAAAATGGACAAAAGATATGAACAGACAACTCACAACAAGAGGATATAAAAACAGCCCTTAAATGTGAGAAGAGATGCTCAACATTATTCATACAAAGAGAAACGCAAGTTAAAATGATGCTGACCCTGTTTCTCATCTATGAAATTGGAAAGCATTAAAAAGCTCCATGGCACGCTTTGTTAATGAGACTGTGGAGGGGGGTGTCGGGGGAAATCGATGCTCTGAGACGCACCAGGGAGGATCCAAGTCACTGCCACTGTGGAGAAAGGAACTTGGCCACAGCAAACACAACTACACAGGCACCTGCCTTGGACCCAGCAATGCCAGTTCAAGGGACTTCCGCTACAGGTACACTTTGAACAATGCAAAAACACATGTGCATGAGATTATTCATTGCAGCTTTGTTTATCATTGCAAAGTGTTGAAACCTTCCTGGGGGCCCAGTCACAGGAGAGTATTTGAATACAGGATGTACATGGAGTGCACAGTGGAGCAGCTATAAAAAACGTGGAGGAAGAAGCCTGTGACCTGCCAAGGAGTGATTTCTAGGATACGCTGTCAAGTGAAGAAATAGGAACGAAAGATCCTGAGTGCCTGCAGCCTCACTCTTTCAGTGTGAGAAAGAGCAGAAAATAAGAAAACGTGCATTTATGGGCAAATAAATTTATTAAATAAAATAAATTAATAAATTAATAAAATAAAAAAATTTATTTTTTCTGCAAAAAGAAATATAGGGAGGGTAAACCAGAAAGTACAGGGAACAGGTTAGAATGGGGTGGAGAGACAGTAGGGTGAGATTGGACAGGTGAGGATGGGGGTGTTTTTTTCCTGGAACACCTTTGGGTGTAGATTTGACTTTTGAACCATGTGGATTTTCTTTTTTTTAAATTTATTTTTATTGAAGTGTAGTTGATTTATAATGTGTTCATTTCTGCTATACATTAATGTTTTCAGGTTTATGTATATACATGCATTTGTTTTCATATTCTCTTCCATTATGATTTATGCCAGGATATTGAATATGGTTCCCTGCACTCTTCAGTAGGACCTTGTTTACCTATCCTATATATAATGGTTTGCATCTGCTAACCCCAAACTTCCACTCCTTCCCTCTCCTAGCCCCTGGCCCCCTTGACAACCAAAAGTCTTGAATCATGTTAATTTTCACACAGTCAGAAAAAAAAATTAAGTGAACAATATGGACAAACCTGTAAAATGAAATTGTAGGGGGGGAAAATGTTTCTTCATTCCTTCTTGGTTCTTTCGCCAATAATTAAGTTGACACAAGACAGAGTAATAGGCAAAGGAAAGTCACATTAATTTCATATGTACAGGCATCCATAGAAATAAGAGACTCAAAGCAGTGATCCAAGAAGGCAGCTTTTATATCTTTCAGACATAAGAACGATACATTTGTGAGGAACTGACCAGACAGAGACGTGTAGGTTCGAGTAGTAAATTAGCGAAGCAGTAACAAGGTGAGTTTCTGTAGCCCTCTGGTCCCTGCATCCCCATCTCTGGTTGTAAGCATGTCTTTCCACCTCCTGCTATAGGGAGGGAACCTATCACCTGGGAGAGTTGTTTTCCACTTTCAAGGGACAGAGGAGACTCAGTGTGTCCTTCCCGCACTAGCTGCTTCATAAGTAACTTTAATTCAAAGTAATCAACATGGCAATGTGGCCTGCCCTGGACCCTATCAAAATATAAACAGAAATGAGTGAACTTAACAGTATTTCACGAGTAGCATAACCACAGTGAAGGAGGAAAGTGTTGGTCTGAATTGCATTTCTTTTCGAGAAGCCTCCACAGCCCAGGAGATGCTTCTGTGTAGAAAGAGCTCTGGTGGGAGGAGGGGACACGATAGAATGGATGTTTGAAATGATCCTTCAAGCTCTTGTAGCACATGTTTTCATGGGTTCTCCGCATAGGAGCAATCTGAAGTGAATTTAGTTTTATGGATAATGACCATGAGGGTAAAGATTACAGGCGACATTTGGTGGCTGAAGGTGAATGATATCATATATATATATGGCTTCCCTGGTGGTTCAGATGGGAAAGAATCTGTCTGCAGTGCAGGAGACCTAGGTTTGATTCTTGGGTTGGGAAAATCCCCTGGAGAAGGGAATGGTTACCCACTCCAGTATTCCAATATTCTTGCCTAGATCCCATGGACAGAGGTGCCTGGGGGGCTTACAGTCCATGGGGTTTCAAAGAGTCAGACATGACTGGCTAATACCCACACGCACATGTATATACATATATTTGCTTCCCAGGTGGCTCAGCAGTAAAGAATCTGCTTGCAATGCAGGAGATGCAGGAGACACGGGTTCTGTCTCTGATTTGGGAAGATCCCTTGGAGAAGGGAATGACTACTCGCTCCAGTATTCTAGCCTGAATAATTCCATGGACAGAGGAGCCTGGTGGGCTACAGCCCATGGGGTAACAAAGGGTCAGACAGAACTGAGCACAAGCATGGCCTTGGAGATTAGCAGATACACACTACTACATGTGAAATAGATAAATAACAAGCACCTACTGTATAACACATATAGGCCTTAGAAAGCACCACTACGAACAAAGCTAGTGGAGGTGATGGAATTCCAGCTGAGCTGTTTCAAATCCTGAAAGATGACGCTGTGAAAGTGCTGCACTCAATATGCCAGCAAATTTGGAAAACTCAGCAGTGGCCACAGGACTGGAAAAGGTCAGTTTTCATTCCAATCCCAAAGAAAGGCAATGCCAAAGAATGCTCAAACTACCACACAATGGCTACCACATTACTTTACCACAATTAGTAAAGTAATGCTCGAAATTCTCCAAGCCAGGCTTCAGTAATACGTGAACTGTGAACTCCCTGATGTTCAAGCTGGTTTTAGAGAAGGCAGAGGAACCAGAGATCAAATTGCCAACATCCGCTGGATCATGGAAAAAGCAAGAGAGTTCCAGAAAAACATCTATTTCTGCTTTATGACTATGCAAAAGCCTTTGACTGTGTGGATCACAATAAACTGTGGAAAATTCTGAAAGAGATGGGAATACCAGACCACCTGACCTGCCTCTGGAGAAATCTGTATGCAGGTCAGGAAGCAACAGTTAGAACTGGACATGGAACAACAGACTGGTTCCAAATAGGAAAAGGAGTACATCAAGGATGTATATTGTCACCCTGCTTATTTAACTTCTATGCAGAGTACATCATGAGAAATACTGGACTGGAAGAAACACAAGCTGGAATCAAGATTGCTGGGAGAAATATCAATAACCTCAGATATGGAAATGACACCACCCTTATGGCAGAAAGTGAAGAGGAGCTAAAAATCTCTTGATGAAAGTGAAAGAGGAGAGTGAAAAAGTTGGCTTAAAGCTCAACATTCAGAAAATGAAGATCATGGCATCCGGTCCCATCACCTCATGGGAAGTAGATGGGAAACAGTGGAAACAGTGTCAGACTTTATTTTGGGGGGCTCCAAAATCACTGCAGATGGTGATTGCAGCCATGAAATTAAAAGCCGCTTACTCCTTGGAAGAAAAGTTATGACCAACCTAGATAGCATGTTCAAAAGCAGAGACATTACTTTGCCGACTAAGGTCTGTCTAGTCAAGGCTATGGTTTTTCCTGTGGTCGTGTATGGATGTGAGAGTTGGACTGTGAAGAAGGCTGAGTGCCGAAGAATTGATGCTTTTGAACTGTGGTTTTGGAGAAGACTCTTGAGAGTCCCTTGGACTGCAAGGAGATCCAACCAGTCCATTATGAAGGAGATCAACCCTGGGATTTCTTTGGAAGGAATGATGCTAAAGCTGAAACTCCAGTACTTTGGCCACCTCATGCGAAGAGTTGACTCATTGGAAAAGACTCTGATGCTGGGAGGGATTGGGGGCAGGAGAAGGGGACGACCGAGGATGAGATGGCTGGATGGCATCATGGACTCGATGGACATGAGTCTGAGTGAATTCCGGGAGATGGTGATGAACAGGGAGGCCTGGCGTGCTGCGATTCATGGGGTCCCAAAGAGTCGGACATGACTGAGCTACTGAACTGAACTGAACTGAACTGAACTGTATAACACAGGGAATTACATTCAATATCTTTAATAACCTGTAATGGAAAAGAATCTGAAAAAGAATGCATATCTGTTTGTATAGCTGAATCACTTTGCTGCATGCCTGAAACATTGTAAATCAACTATACTTCAATTAAATAAATAAATAAAATTTTAAAATAAAAAAAAATACATAAGAGAAGCAAAAAATATCCAAATGGGCCCCCACTAGAGTATCATGTGACTTTCCCTTATCTTCTGAGCAGAATTCCTCCAACAGACATGTATTGAGTGCCTCCTGTGTACCAGGCATTTGTTTCGGAAGAACAAGGGACAAGACCCACCTACAAGGAGACAGTGAATCAGAAGGCAATCAGATAATGAAAATCCAAAGAGGAAAATATGCGCCAAGACCACAAAGTGGGTTAGGAACTACTTGTACCAAGACAGTCAGAAGTCCTCTTCAAAGAAAAGGCATTTGAGTTGAGATCTGAGCCAGCAGAGGAGGAGGCACCATGTAATGAAGGGAGGAAAAGAGCCAGCTGAGGAAGCAGCCTGTGCAAGCGTCCTGGGGCAGGACCAGGCCTGGAGGGTTTAAGAGCCAGAAGGAGGGCTGTGTGGCCAGAGCAAAATGAACACAGAGGAGTAAGCACTGAGCAGGTACATTGTCACCAAACAGTGAAGCAGCACTCTTCAGAGATAACCAAATTATATTCCAGCTTCCTGGACCTGAAAATGGTGTTTCAAGAAAATCCCTCCTCCCAAGATAAAGGTTGAAAGAGATTTAATGAAAACCTTTACTCCTCTCCTTATCTGTCCAGGTTTAGCTGAGTCCTCGGAGTTGTCAGGCAAGGAGGGGAAGCAAATCTAATGTTTTAAAGTCACCAGGGCTCTGTGAAGGGGGATGTAGCTTTGCTGAGTCACAGGAAGGCTGCTCCTGGTTCATGAAAATCTCAACATTTCCTTACGAAATAATGATGTAAAGCACAGGTGGCTCTCTGCTGGGAGAAGCTTCCTGCGACCCCACACGGCAGAGCAAAGAGGCCCAGGCAACAGGCCAGTTTCATGGTCTGAGCCACTGAGAAGACCCTGTCCTAACCTGGGAGAGTGAGGCTCTTTTGCGCAAGTTCAGGGGCGGACAGGTTTCACTTTTAGGTTCTGTCCAGTTGGATCATCCAAGTGAGGACAGTGTGGCGTGGGCAGGGTGGGGATGAGCTGCGGTCCCATCCGCCACCATCCGATGCCCCAGGCAGGAGGGTCGGGCCCTTTGCTGTTCTCGTCCTTGAGGCTGGACCAGAGCTATCAGACCCCAGGGTCAATTCCAACGTGAGCTTCCTTTCTCCTTCTTATGATCAGAACCTGTGTGGGCCCTGAGATGCTCAAAGGACGTGGGATTAAGTTCACAGAGGGCGAGGAGAAGGTAAGATGGATAGGTGGCAGTCAGGTTCCCTAACCTGCTGCCTAGCAGCTTCCCATGCGATTGAGGCTGCAGAGGGAGTCTGACTCAGGTGTCTGAGGCTCTGGGACAGGGAGGCCAAGCAGGTTTAGAGGCCTTTGACCACCTGCTTCTGGGGTGGGAGGGTAGTGGAACATGGCTGAGGGCCCATACTGGTATCCTGCAAGGGTGTCATTCTGCAGAGGGTCATGAGGCTGGGCTTATATTTAGTGATGGGCAATGATCCCGTTAGGTGAGTGAAAGGACCACGGCCAAGACATTCAACCCTGCCAGATGATGTCCCCCAAGCCCAGCCTCCTGTGTGTGGCCTTACAAGGGCCGTGAACTTGATAAGCAGACATCAGTGCCCATAATACACAAAACAACATTAAACACCGGCCTCTCTGGACCATGGGAATGGATGTGGCTGTGGGGAGCTGGTCTCCAATAGAGCCAGGACAATCCCCCAGGCGGGGCCCTCACACAGCTGGCTGGCCACAATATCACAGCTGGCTGCTAGCACCTCCCACCCAGCCAGGTGGTCGGGATGAGCTGGCCTTTTAACTTCCTAGGTTTTTAAAGGGGAAGAGAGAGAATTAAAAAAATTAAAAGCCCTACTATTTCCTCAGTAGGAGAGAAATAAGAAGATGCCATTGAGCTACAGAAAGAAAGAGATTAAGTAGCAAAGAAAGTGACAAGCTGATCACAGAAAACCCTTTCAGGGGTGGTAATCCTCGATGTACCAGAACAAATATGAAGGCTTTTGTTCTTGAATTTAGATTAATATGGTGTCAGGCAGGAAACCAAAATGGAAGATGGTCTGGCAGGGTGTCTTGGGATGCTCAGAGACAGTGAATTGACTGGGTTCCTTGAGGTGCAGGAAAACTGCAGCTTTCAGGAATGTCTACGAAAAACAGCCACGGCCTCTGTATTCAGAGACCACGGTGGTTGGAGGCTGAATGGGGAAATTATTCGATATCAGAGACGTGAGGCCGTCTGCCCTGGATTTCTTCTCACTGTATCACATACCTCAGGGTCACCTTGGTTCCGTGGACGCTGTTTAACATTCAAACATCATAAAAGTTTGGTATTTTTAATATCCATCGCATTCGGAAACTCTGATTTTTATCAGCATGTATTCAGACTTCCTTTTATGGGGCCATTGTCCACCATTCTCGGAGCAACAGGAAGTTGGCTCTAAGGGGCCATCATAATGGGTAGACTTGTTTGATATGGACAAACTTAATGACTTATCAAGATCCAAGGAAAGGATGAGATAAATCAACAATTGCCTGGGTGGGATGTATTCCCAGCCCCCTGTAAGCTGTGTTTCTGAACCTGCCTCTCCCAGTCCAGCTGTTGTTTAGCCAATGCCAATTCTGCCCTGATTGAATCAGTTTAGAAATCGCAACACCCCTTCCCAGCACCCCTCCCTTCACTACTGCAACAGTCAGTAGTGCTGCTTCCGACCCAGACAGCCCACAGAATTTCCTCTGGCAAATGTCTTTACCACTTTCCAAACGCTGTGCTTAGTGTGTCTGACCCTTGGTGACCCCGTGGACTGTAGCCTGCCAGGTTTCTCTGTCCATGGGACTCTCCGGGCAAGAATATTGGAGTGGGTTGCCATGCCCTCCTCCAGGGGATCTTCCCAACCCAGGAATCAAACCATGGTCTCTTGCATTGCAGGCAGATTCTTTCCCACCTGAGCTACCAGGGAAGCCCTAGAGCCCCGCAGATTTTCTCCCGGGAGTCTGCAAAATGGGTGTGTAGTTCATAGAGCATGTCTGCAGTGAAACTGTGGAGAGGGAGGGACCTGCTCTCGGGGCGGCGGGGGGCATGTTCTGATAAGGAGATGCGGGTCAGGGAGCAATCATCAAGCACACTGTTCCTTATGTGATGTGTCTTTAAAAGAATGGCACCCATACCTCGGCAGAGACCAGAGCAGTGCTGGTGACGGGGGAGTCTGAGGGGGCGTGGAGACTTGGCAGGGGCTCGGCTGGAGTTATCGGCCGTGAGGCAGTGACATGTCTCCAATGTGGTACTTTCGGGGCCACATGTCATCCAGTCAGGATGACTGACAGCCTTATTCTGCGACTCACATGGCGGCTGGGGATTTGTCCTGACAGCCAGCGGATGGTCCCCCTCCAAGACTGGCAGCTGCCAGGAGCCCAGGGGCCCCGCGGTGCTCTGAGTGTCACTCTGTTACTTCAGAAACACTTCACTCCAGGTCTCACCTTGGGTCCCCAAGAATCTCCTCCTGGTCCAAAAAGAAAAACAGAATGTGCAGGGTCACCCCTCTCCCCTAGTGTTTTTTTAATGATTATTTATCAAAGATTAAAATTGTACAATACAGAGAGGTATAGAACAGATTACAATTATTGGAGGACAGTTGCTCTACAATATTGTGCTGGCCTCTGCCACATATCAGCACGAATCAGCCGCAGGTATACATGTGACCCCTCCCTTCTGAACACCCCTCCCTTCTCCTACGTCGTCCCGCCCCTCCAGGTGGTCACAGAGCACTAAGTTGAGCTCCCTGTTTTGCACAGCAAATTCTCGCTTGCTGTCTGTTTTGCATATAGTAATGTACATATTTCCATGCTATTCTCTCAGTTCGTCCCACTCTCTCCATCCGTGTCCACTGGTCTGTTCTCTGTGTCTGAACCCAGAGCTTGCTACACAAAGTGAAGTAAGTCAGGAAGAAAAAGACAAGCATTGTATATTAATGCATGCGTATGGGATCTAGAAAGATGGTACTGATGATCTCTTCTAGTTTTTGCTTCGAGTTCTTTTTTCCCAAAGCTCGGGCTGGTGAAACAACAGAAATGAATCTTCTCACAGCTCTGGAGGCTGGATGTCCAAGATCAAGGTATCAGCAAGGTTGGCAGCTCAGGCATGTCCGATGCTTTGTGACCCTTTGAACTGTAGCCCTCCAGGCTCCTCTGTCCATGGGATTCTCCAGGCAAGAATACTGGAGTGTTGCTATGCCCTTCTCCAGGAGATCTCCCCAACCCAGGTATCGAACCTGTGTCTCTTATGTCTCCTGGACTGGCAAGAGGCTTCTTTACCACTAGCGCCACCTGGGAAGGGCTTCAGTACATACACCTGGGCTGAGGGTAGGGGTAAGGGGACAGACACAGTTCCATCCATAACAGACCTTCTTAGACCAAGATTTGGAGCAGGCATACCCTGGCAATTCTGGAAGAATTAAGAGTAGTTTCCTCTTCTTCACCCAAAATAATTGCCTCATTGGTTTCTGACGAATCAGAATTGAATTTATACTAAGGCTTTCAAATTTGCTGGGGATGTTGCCACATGAACTGCTAAAAATGGCAGGTTTTTGAAAAGCATTGGGGACTCTGTAGGGTACAGTCATAATGGGTGTGGGTTTTTCTACATTTGTCAAAATCCACAGGATTTACAACCCAAAGAGTGAGCAGACTCTAGTTAATAGTATCAGAGAAGGAAATGGCACCCCACTCCAGTACTCTTTCCTGGAAAATCCCATGGACAGAGGAGCCTGGTAGGCTACAGTCTGCCCTCCATGGGACTGCAAAGACTCAGACACGACTGAGCTACTTCACTTTCACTTTTCATTGGATCATCACACAAGGTATAATAGTAGGAGAAATGATGGAAGGGAGAGGGCTACTGGAACTTTGTGCTTTTGGAAATATAGATTTTTTTTTCTATAAACTTGCTAGATTTCTGTAAAGATTCTGTAAACCTGACTGTAAAAGTTTCTTCAAAATTAAATCTATTAATTAAAAAAATTTTATTTATCTATTTATGGCTGTGCTGAGTCTTCATTGCTGTGTGGGCTTTTCTTCTAGTTGCGCTGAGCAGGGGGCTACTCTCATATTGCATTGTTCAGGCTTCTCTTGTTTTGGAGCACAGGCTCCAGGCTCTCAGGCTTCAGCAGTTGCTTTCTGGCATATGGGATCTTCCCTGGTCAGGGATGGAACCTGTGTCTCCAGCATTAGCAGGTGGATTCTTTACCACTGAGCCACAGGGAAGCCCCTGAAAATAAATCTATTAATTTAAAAGCACTGGACCTGATGGTCCATTGGTTAAGACTCCAAATTTCCATTGCAGGGGGCACAGGTTCAGTCCCTGGTTGGGGAACTAAGATCCTGCATGTTACACAGCAATGCCAAAAATTTTAAAAATTCATTCATTAAAAAATACAAGCAAAGAAACAAAGAGCATGGGGTTGAATTGCAGTCCAGGTGGAGCATTTGTTTGTAATTTGTAGCCACAAGTATGGTGCACACCATTCTGAACTGCCCGTAATCTGCCCCCACCCCTCGCATTCTCCATCCCTCACCTGCCCACCCTGTGACCTTTCCTCTTTGCTGGGGCTTTCTCTGGCCCACAGTGGGGGACAAACAGAAGAACTGGGGAGCCAGCGCCCTTTTTCTGGGAGCAGCCCTCAAGTAATAGCTGAGAGATGTTGGTGGAAGGATGCCAGCTACCTGTCCTCTGGTCGGGGGCTCCATGTGCTCTGCTCTGTCCCCCAGGGCCCTGGGGGATGAAGTCCCATTGCCACCATGGGGACCTTTTCATTAAAGCCCCTCCCTTGTGTTGGCTCCTTCCCTTTGCTTGATTCTCATCCTCACAATCTCCTGATGTTTTGTGAATTCGCTGGTGATGGGGGTCTGCTATGCCTATCAGCATTTACCAGCAAGGCTGACCCAGGTGAGCGCTTCTGATCCTTGGGTCCCATCTCCCATCACATGTGATGGAGACTAAAAGCTGACTAGACTGGTATCCTCAGACACAGGGCACCCATCCTCCTCCTACCACATATTCATTTACTGGGTTGGGCTTCACAGGTGGCTCAGTTGGCTCAGCACTCTCTCTGCAGTGTAAGAGACCCAGGTTCAATCTCTGGGTCAGGAAAGTCCTCTGGAGAAGGGAATGGCAACCCACTCCAGTGTTCTTGCCTGGCAAATCCCATGGACAGAGGAGCCTGGTGGGCTACAGTCCACGGGGTCGCAAAGAATAGAACACGACTGAGTGACTAAACCTCCACCATGGGTTTTTTAGGGCAAAGTTGTTAAAAATCCTTGTTTCTTGAGAGTGATCAGGTTTACAATGTAGGAAAACTACACGCCTACTTTATAAGCTATGTTTGAGCTACAGAAAGACAGACACTCAAGGGTTGCATTACCTGCATGACCATGTTCTTTTCACCAAACCGTTGGTAAAACCACTGTAAGACCAGAGGTGAAACTGAATAAGCAGCAGAGCATCGTCAGGACACAAATTTCCAAGGGGCACAACAGTTGGCAAAACGACTTCAAATTTTAAAATAGACACGAGAGAAATAACTAGAGGAGACAGTGAGCGTCTAGGAAGACAGCCTTCAAGATGAGGCCCTGATCATCCAAGGTGTTTCCTAGCCAGCTTTGGGGAACTGAGAGATCAAAAAGTGAAAGTGTTAGTCACTTGGTCATGTCTGACTCTTTGTGACCCCTTTGATTGTAGCCCGCCAGGCTCCTCTGTCCATGGAATTCTCCAGGCAAAAATACTGGAGTGAGTAGCCATTCTCTTCTCCAGGGGATCTTCCCAACCCAGGGATCGAACCCAGGGCTCCTACACTGCAGGCAGATTCTTCACCGTCTGAGCCACCAGGGAGTCCCCTTTGGGGAGCTGAGAGACGCGGGCATATAAGTTGCTCCTTATTTTATTACTTTGGTTGGTATTGGAAGCTCCGCTGGATTAAGCTGCTGAAATATGAGGATGGTTTGCTGCACCAGAGAGACTCCCCTAACTGAGACAGGGCTATGGATCTACTTTCAAAAAGGACCCTCTGCTTCATAAGAGGAATCTCATCAGGATGGCCTTTCACAAGTGTGACATGATGCCATTTATTACAAACTGACTTCAGAGCTACATTAGTGGTGATTGGGTCCTCAGCAAAATGCGCATACTAAAGTCCAAGGTTAAAACCTTTGTAGCTAATTCTGATGGCTCTCAGAATCTCCCAATATTAGTTGCAAATAAATGCTAAGTCTGTATTGTTTTCCTGTATATGTTGAGTCCGCTTTGTTCTCTTAGATGAAATACAGTTCTCCTGTTTGTCACTTTATCACTGGACTCCCCCCATAAGCAGTCTTTGAACTCAACACAAGCAATAAAATGAATCCCATGCTAATTCTATTTTCTTCATGACAATAAACACACTTCAAGAAAGTCCATCTTTGAGTGGCTTCCGTTGAATTCAGAGCAGTTGACATTTTGACCAATGAAGTACTTTTAACTTCAATTTTTTTTACTGGTTAGATGGTTTCCACTCAACATGGTTCTTGAGGTTTATACCCACTTTTCTGTTGGACTGTGAGCTCTGGGAGGCCAGCGACCATGGTCTCCTCTGCTTCAGCCCTAGCTTGTGGCTCAGAGCCCCAAGTAATTGATGGTCTATAAATTGTCATTGAATATAAGAATACTTCAGCCAGAGGACTCTTTGCATTTTACTTTGGGGTGTGTGTGTGTGTGTGTGTATAAATAAATGACACATATATGCTAGTTTAGCTCACCTGTGGAGTTTATCTTTAAGCAACATATGTCAGAGATAGTAAAGATTCAGTTGAGCATCCTGGTTTGACAGAGTTGCTATTCTGGTTCAGTGATTCATCTTTGTTCTCAGGTCATGGAATGAGGATTGGTTGCATGAAGCCTGGCTTTAGAGCCTGAAAGAATCAATCAACTCCCCTTAGGGACAAGGGGAGATCTCGAAGCTTTGGAGAAAATGGGAGGCTACCACTTGGGAGCAGGAAATACTCGCCTTGAAAATACATGTTGCCCGAAGCCAGTCTTTCCAAGAAGTTGCTTTTGGCAGCTACGAGAATCCACTGGACTAGAAAATCCAGGAAAGAAAAGATCCACATTCCAAGAACAAGCTGGGGAAGCTGGGAATGCTGCCGCTTCTCTCCAATTAGGAAAAGAAGCAACAAAACGCGATTGGCTCAGCAGGGGAAGAAGAGGCGAGAGATCTGCCACCTGCTCATTGTGAAGGGGCCAGAGCAGCACAGATGTGGCCGTGTGGCCCTCCCCTCCATTTTAATTCCATTTGAGCTTCGTGGCTCCAACTGCTGGGAGCTCAGGCCCTCTGTGTGCGGCGCACAGCCGCATAGGAAACCCGAGTGGGATGAGCACTTAAATTAATTAGGTTTCGATGAGGATACACTTTTGCAGACTTCAAGGGGAAGAGAGACTAGGGGAGGCCATATAGCAGAAAATCTCTGACGATATTGGCAGGAAGCGTATGGAACTGCATTCACGGATATCTTCATGTGAGTTGAGGTCAGCCTCTGCTGAACCATTTGGCACTTTTTTGTGCAAAATTAAGGAACAGGATGACCTAAAAATTCCCTTCCCACTTATAAATTTTTTATTTTAGCAAATCTGGAAACATGGATAATCCACTCAAATAAATCTTAAATATTTTGAAGTTTCCTTTTTACAGTGCTGTAAGTGGAAAAGCGGGGTTTTCCCAGGCAGCACAGGGGTAAAGAATCTGCCTGTCAATGCAGGAGACGCAAGAGAAGTGTTCTATTCCTGGGTTGCAAAGATCCCCTGAAGTAGGAAATGGCAACCGGCTCCAGTATTCTTGCCTAGGAACTCCCTTGGACAGAGGAGCCTGGCAGGCTAGAGTCCAAGGGGCTGCAAAGAGTTAGACACAGCTGAGCAACCAAGCATGCACCTACACACAGGTTGAAAGATAAGATATGGGTCTATTCTTCTCATGAAAAGATTCCTGCACATTTCCACAGCCAGAAGCTCATTCCAGGGACCAAGGTCCACTCCCCACAACTCACTTTGGAAATCTGGCAACAGCTTTGGTTCTAAATCCAGACCAATATCTCTTGAAAGAGAAGCCTATCCTGGAAAAGCCAATGGACTTCATGACATTGTGGTACAACAAGGATTCCTATTGGGTACAGGTGTGACCATCAGAGGCAAGGGTACCCAAGAAAGCCAGTTACAAAGACATGGCACAGATGAAGCTGAGGAATAGACGGTGCCTGGGAGAGGGGAGAGGTGAACGTGGCCCAGGGCGACACAAGTAGGCTTGTGTGATTTGCCTCTATCGCTACTTTGAGGCAACTGCCATTGGCTGAATGTCCAACTATTTCCTTCCATTTCCCCCATATATATAGACAGATGATGACTTTTGACATTTTCAAGTTAGAAAAGAGTGATGGAAGAAAGTTCAAGTGATAAAAGAAAAGAAACAAAACAAGATAATTAAAAATCAAGTTAGAACTTGTGGCCCACCTCTTAGACTGTTAGCATGCATGCAAATGCCAGCCTCCACTCTGTAAGAGGATACCCATGTGTTCATTAGATGTTTGTTGAACTTAGTTCAATATAACTATTTATTAAGCATCAATGCTCCCAAACATTTTCTTAGCATAAAAGAGCACTTTCTTTTTGGTAGGAAAACTATTTAATAAATGATTGCAGTATTTCTCCCTCTTAAATCCCATGAATTAAAAAAATGTTGAACATCAAATAGCACGTCTGAATTTTAATAGCCTTCACATCATGAATTAACTACAATAGAAAATAAACTCATCACTAGATCTCAATTTACTCACAAAAGATCCCAGCTGTCACCCAAAAGCCGAAATGGGTAGAGACATTTTGCTTCCTGGGAGCGGATCCCTGGCTATTGACAAAAGCATTTACGGGCATTATTAGCAGGAAGAATCAGCCTAGTGAATAATACAATTATGGGCTATGGTTCAGATATTCAAGTGCAAGTGTCCAGAAGGTGATGTAGCAGCTAATCTCTGAGGGTAGTTTTGAAAATAATGACATTTAACCTATCATAGCAATTGTTCTCATAAAAGACATGAACCACTGTAATGAATAATAAAATCCAGCATAAAAATTACATCCTGGTGCTAGAAATTGTGAAAATGAGCACAGTTGGTCTTACCAAATGAAGTCACCTACATGGGAAGAAAAAACAATGCCTTTAAAAATGCTTTTTAAATGTATCTAAAGAGCAAAAATGCTAGAGAAACACCATTTCTTCAGTTCATTTCTAGACGAGGTAAGACATGCCAAATTCACTAAGAATAGCGGTAATGATTATTCAAAGCATAACATGAAGGACAGCAGTTAATCTGATTAGAGTAATGACATTTCTAATGTATTTATTTGGGGTAGCGATTGCTGAATTGCACTGTTATTAGCAAGCTTACCCTGTTTACTGGAATGCTGATACATATTAAGTCTGTCTTTGAATAATGCAGGCTGAGCATGTGGACAATAGAAAGGGTCGTCTGCTTTCCTCTCCCCCTCCATGCGCTATCTGATCTGTCTGCCTTGATTTGGAACAGGTCTCTGGGCTTTGTTATTGTGGACGCTCAGCTCTCCCACCCCTCCCAGCTTTGGGCTCCTTGAGTTCCAATGTCAGATACACTTTCGACATCCCCGCTGAGAATTCATTGTCCCTGAGCTTTCCAAACATCCTTATGAACTCTCTTTCTCTTTTTATGTCCAACTAAGAACCGATTCTCATGCTTGATTAGTTGATCCACCAACCTTAAAATTATTGCATCTAATTTGTGAGTAGGATCAATTACCAAAAACATTCAGCTCATGGAGCTACTGGCTACATTTGAGACTAGCTAAGATCCAGACCCTCCTAACCTGCAGAGTTTTCCAAGATTATGCTCTCTGGTGGAGAGAGGGGGAGGAAATATTTGTATCAAATCCGTATCTCAGCTCCATTCCTTTCTGAATTGTGAGCTTACAATTGTGAGCTGTATTACTTCCTTTTAGTCTGCATCTCTGGAGCCCTCATTGAAACTTGAAAGTTTTAATCCATCAAACACAAGATTTTTTTTTTTTTAAGAGGAGAATAGAGATTCAAAAGGGGAAAAGAGAAGTATAATCCAAACCACTGAGGATTGGCAGCCTCACGTATGAAGGCCTTTTGTTTATATTCCCAGAGCCAGGTGATCTTGAGGGTGTGGCAGACCCATAGCTAAATCATCCTTGTGATGCCATTGAATTGATGGGGTGAGAGTTGTGTCAATCAGTCAAGATCTGTTGAACATCAGCCCCATGCCAGGCAGCAGGAATCAGGGCAACTCAACAAATGAGATCCATCCATCCTCCATGTGGTCTAGTTTGTCACTGACTCTTTCTAATGGGATTTTTATCCTGGGAGAGTCAGAGGTCAGTAACCATCTGGAATCACATGAAGTCCAGGTGTGAATGCAAGATGAGTTTGTCTGATAAGCACTGTACTGCCTGGACTAACGGCTCCTGAAATATTTCCAAATATGTTTTGGAAATAAGCATAGCTAGACTTGGCCATGGAGAGAGGTAGCAGGATCTGGGAACAGGGTCGGTGTAGAAGTAGGTGGCCCCAGCCAGCTCTGTGCAGACCAAGGTGAGGTAGCTTACAGGTGCCAGGGCCTGGGCAGTCCTATCTATCACCGTGGGGCAGGTCAGCATGGAGGGGGCCACAGAGCAGGCTGCAGGACAGGCACACAAGTGGCCTTGTCGTCAGGAGCTGAGGCTCCACGTCCTGGCCACGATGGATATGTAGGCTACAATGCAAAGTTCCTTGTAGCTGAAAAAACAACCCAGGAGCTGGGAACCTAATGACCTCCAACTTAGTAAGAGAGAGTTTGATGACCTTTCTTGTGTTAAATCATGAAGTCAAGGCATCATTTAGTTAGTGACAGCTGAGTTAAATTAATAATTTCCAAAATTATTCAAAAATTATTAGAATGAGTTGATTACAATTATATTACTTGGTGAGCAATTTTATTATAAGATATAGACTATATTATACAATCATATGTCTCATACATAAGGTACATACATACATACACATATATATACACATACATACATACATATATATATATACACATACATACATACATATATATATATATATATGTTGTTTGGGCTTCCCTGATAGCTCAGCTGGTAAAGAATCTGCCTGCAGTGCAAGAGACCTGGGTTTGGTTCCTGGATTGGGAAGATGCCTTGAAGAAGGGCATGGCAACCCACTCCAGTATTCTTGCCAGAAGAATCTGCATGAACAGAGAAACCTGGGGGCTACAGTCCATGGGATCAGACATGATTGAGCAATTAAGCACAGCACAGCATATATATCTTATCTAGAAGTTTAAAAACATGTATATGTATGTTATATATATATATATAAACTTATATTACTTGCCAGTTCTTAAAATTCATATGTCTTTTGAATGTCATCTTCTGTCAATATATGGATTTTTGTGGTTCCCTTATGTGGTTCTAACATTGGCAGGGCCAAGTTCAAGGTATAGATGAAGGCCCCCATGTCATTGTCTAAATATTTAAAACATCCATCAAGCTTTTGATGAAACATGTTTATCTTCCTACCTTGAAAATACTCTTTGTGAGATGACCTGGAAGGCCAGGTTTGCCTGTGGATCCTGGGCCCTCTGAGTCCACAGGGCACACTGGGAGGCAGGGCTGGCTAATCCTCTGCACAGGGCCCATCACCTCTTCCCACTGCCTCCAGCTCCCTCTTCACTGAGAAATACCCAGATATGGACCTGGAAACACCCCCAGCCCAACCCCTCCCAACACCTCCTGCAAACAGCTGTTCCTTGGTGACCTCTGGAGCCTGGGTTGTGTGTCACAGCCCAGTGTCCCCTCAGCAGGGCAGACCTGGGCAGTGGCCCTGTGCAGACCCTGGAAGCAGACTCAGGGCTGCATGGACAGCAAATTCTGGGATCCTGTTGTCCTGAGCATGGTGTGGGAGGAAGGCTTCAGGTATGTCCCCAAAACACCATGCTTCTCAGGGCTGCTCCCAAAGACTGATAGATCTGGCTCATTCCAGTGGAGATGGGGCTTCTTTCAGGGGTAACTGGTTCAAGGGGTAATGTCAACTCAAGGTCTCTCTGTGGGCCTGGCTGACATTTCCTGAGCCTCTTGCTTGCAGTTTGATCATCTTCCTCCCTTGCCTTCATTCGCCAGTCAAGTCTGTTTGGGGGTCCGAATATGCTGTCTACATTCTGGGCTCCCTTCACCATTCACAGGTGTTCTCCCCAGATGCTCTGTCCATCTCATCTCCTCTTGACATCCACTTTTTGGAGGACCTGAGCTCACACAGACCAGAGTTAGTGTGAATCTACATTTCTGGGTTTTCCAGGATGAGGTAAATTTGAAGTCTTTTATCACGTGATCCCTTCTTTATCCCTAAGGAATCTTATCCGGCCCTGTAGATTTTTTTTTTTTTTTTAGCTTTTAATTTTGAAATAATTATAGAGTCACAGGCAGTTGCAAAATCAGTTGCGAAACCCATAGACTCTTAACACTGTTTCCTTCAATGGGAAACATAATATAGCTTTAGTAGAATATCACCCACGAATCCCAAAACCATGTACATGCTGATGCTCCCCCTGTTTTGTTTCCAGCTCAAACAGACCCCTCTTCCTGGAGCTCTAGATGCATCTATCCCTACCTACTCAACATGTCCAGCAAGAAACTTTGATCTCTGACTTCCTTAATTTGATAATTTCCAGGTCTTTTTTGTCTTAGTAAATGGTGCTGCCAGCCATCAAGTTGCTGACACCAACAAGAATCTTGTGACTGATGTATGTGTTTGTCCATTGTCGACCCATCCCCGTGAGTGTGTGATTTCTATGAGGTCAAGGGACTTTGTCTTCTTAGAGGTGAAATTCCCAGCACCTAGCACAACACTCATGCTGGAGAAGGTTCTCAATAATATTCCTGAAGTGAACAATATAATCCACAGAAAAAATACATATTTGTTAAATGAATAGATGGTTTCAGTAGAGAGAATAGGGTCACAGATGATACCAAGCACCAGAATTTGGTTTCTTGAGTCACGGGTTACATGCCCAAGTGATAGTTGTCTAGAAAGAAAGAAAGTTGGTAAGTAATTGATATTGATCTGGCAGAGAAAGCTGCTTCAACCTGAGAATATTGTCACAGGTAAAGCTCAAACCCACCAGCTTCCCTCCCTTCTTTCCTTTTCTCTCTTGGTTGCCAAGAACACATTTTTTATCAAGCAGTCTTTGGAGAAGAGGACATTGGACTTATCTTTCCACATGTGATGGACAGTCCTTTTCTTTGACTTCCCCTATGAAGAAAGATGAGACTGAATCTCAGCTTATTCCCTCAACCTACATGGCATGGTCAGGCAGTGAGGTTAGTGCTATGCCTTCTTCTTTGGCTCCTTGTCTGGATGCTTGAAGATCACAAAGGGGCTAACACCATGGGTTCTGGAAATATCAATAGGTCTGATTCTAACTGTGACTTCTGACCTCTGGAAAGTTACTTCAATTCTCCAAGGCTCAGTGATTTTATATGTAAATCTGCTTCACATGGTCTCTGCGACAATTAAACAATAAAAGTGTCTGCCTGTAGCACAGGCTTACCGACAACAGCAACTTCCTTTTCCTATTGTCCAAAACACTTGACGTTTTGGAGGCCAGATGTTTGTAATGTAGATTTCTGCATGGTATACAACATGACCACTTGGGTTTTGTCTTATTTGGTTCCTGCCCTTGTTTCTCGGCATATAGAATCCTCTGATTCAAGCAGTGAGCCTGCATCCGGTCTGGGTCTTTCAGGGGGCCACTTGTAGCTGGAGTCCCAGCCGCCACTGCCTTTGTTGGGGCAGCAGTCAAGTAAGCTGAAGGCTCAGTGTCTACTTGTGCCGTTTTCTGTTTCCGACGGTCCCTTTCTGAGCCTGGTCAATGGCTTGCTTCTTCCTCCTTTGTGCCTCACCACCATGTACATACAAGAGCAGGGATCACTGAAGCCGGGAATCTGTGCCTCACTTGAGCAGAAGCTTCACCTGCATTGTCAACCTCACTTCACTTCCATCGGTGCCTGTTCTTCGTCCAGTTGCCCGTTCCCGGGTTGCTCGAGTCTCCTTCTGCCTCAAGGACTCTCACAGGATTTATTCTCAGCCTCAAATGCCCTTACGCCACCCCCACTCCCAGCCTCTAGCATCGCCTCATCTGGTTGATTCCCATCACCTTCAGATCCTGGGGTGGACTCAGTCGGCACTCAGAGCAGATCCACTCCAGCCCTGCCCCTCCCCAGCTTGGGTGACCTCCACCTCCCACGGCTCACACCTAGGACTCTTCTTCAGAGGATAACCATCAAACTACTGGAGCTACTTTGTCCCCTGAGAGCCAGCATGCCTGGAGTTGACATCACCATAGGTGCCTGTGAAAGCCCAGCCCCTCTCCTCGGGCGACACAAACCCCAGCCACAACTGACTCCAGAGTTCCCGGCGGGATTGGACACAGCCATACTCCCCGAGACTTTGATGGCCCAGCGGGATTGGACACAGCCACACTCCCAGAAATTTTGATGGCCTCGGGGGCGGCTCCCTCACCCTCTCTGCCCTGCTCCTCTCATCTTTCCAGATTTCCTCAGAAACCAGCCCCCTCACAAATCACTCTCTTCACAACCAGTAATGAGATATTCACATGTTTGTTTACTAGTTTATATCAGTCCCCATTTCCAAACTGTAAGTCCCATGAGGCAGAAATCAACATTTGAATCATCATTTTCCCCCATTTTTAAAGTCTTTATTGAATTCTTTGCAATATTGTTTCTGTCTTATGTTTTGGTTTTTTGGCCACAACAATCCTGGGATCTTATCTCCCTGACCAGGGATTAAACCTGCACCCCCCTGCATTGGAAGTCGAGGTCTTAACCACTGGGCCACCAGTGAAGTCTGTTTGAATCAGCGGTAGGTGTTAAGCCTTGGCATCCAATGAATACATATTTAATAAATTAATGAACAAACTCATGAGAGTGATACCATGAAGGTGTGTACGCAGTTGGGCTGCATCAGAGTTTGGGGGCCCAACCTCCCTCCAAAGCTTTCAACTGTCATGTCCACAGAAGCTTGTTGAAAGACATAAATAGCCTTCAATATCAAGGTGACATCACGAATACTCTATCCTTCCTCTCTCTTGGTTTATAAGTCTGGCTGAACCCTTCAATGCATTTAATTCCCCATTACTTACTAGTTCTTTATGACCTCCATATGCATTGTGTGAGTTTGTGTATGTATATTTATATAAATTCTTATTATTCAGGTTCATAAAATATCCTTTATGAGAGGATGTGTCCATGGCTGACCCAGATGCACAAGAGGAAATGTTTCATTTCTCAAGAAGAGCCTTCTGTGCCTGCCAACACCTCCCTCCACCGTGTGCTTCACCCGGGGGACCTAATGGCTCTGAAAATAGAAGCAGCTGTTTGGCTCATAATTTATTGACCTACTGTGTGCGTAACAAGTGGGACTGAGCTGTGATCAGGCCAGGCTATTTTTGTTGATACCAGATATTGAATCTTGCACTTGGGAAAGGCTTCTAGGAAGATTTTTGGACACTCATCATTGTATGTGTACCTGTCTGTCTGTGAATGAAAAGAGAAGAAAGGAGAGGAATGTGGGGAGAAATTCAAGTAAGTGCACTTCATAGTCTTTATTCATCACAAACAAAACATATTTTCTTCTCTAGCAAAGCCCAGCTGGCTGATTCAACACTGTCTGAAAAAAAAAAGGTCTATATTAAATCCCGATTGCAAAGTTAAAACAGCCTGAACCTACAAAAGACTAGGCTTGAGAGACAAAGCTGTTGAAGACTGAGCAAGGAGGATGGATTTACTCAGCTGTAAAACTATAATTAGCACATATGTCTTTATAACCTCTTAAAATAAGTATTAAACGGTTTTAGTGAAATCATTCATCTCACCAGATTCATATTTAGGGGAATATGACCATGCTCTTTCCCCAGCCCTTCTGATGTTTATAAACAACAAGCTGTAAAGTCTGGTCACTAACTTTAGATGGGGGTGTGAAGTCTGGGCTCCCCATGTGGCTCAGTGATAAAGAATCTATCTGCCAGTGCAGAAGATGCAAGAGACAAGGGTTTGATCCCTGGGTCGGGAAGATCCCCTGGAAGAGGAAATTGCAATCTACTTCAGTATGCTTGCCTGGAAAACTCCACGGACAGAGGAGCCTGATGGGTACAGTTCATGGGGTCATAAAAGTCAGACATGACTGAGCTACTGAGCGCACGTGTATGGAGTCTTTAGAAATTTAATAAAAACTGTGAACTCTTTCCCCAGGCGGTGGGGGGGGGGCGCAAATCACATCCACAATGTTGCATACAACTTCCAGGGGTTCACTGACCACCTGAAAGTCATGCATGAGTGCCGAATTAAGACTTTTCCTAGAGGAAATGTACAGAAACACAATTTAAAGGGAATCATGCTGTTTTAATTCTTTAAAGGTCCTTAGAATAACTTAGTCCTTACTCTCATTCTCTAGATGTGGGCAGAGGTCAGGAGAGTGTATGACTTGCTGGAAGCCAGGCAATAAATTTGTAACGGATATAGGGATCTGGATGCTATATGAAGCCCACTTCCTCAGGGTTTCCCCAGTGGTTCAGATGGTAAAGAGTCTGCCTGCAATGCAGCAGACCCAGGTTCAGTCCCTGGGTCAGGAAGATCCCCTGGAGAAGGGAATGGCAACCCACTCCAGTATTCTTGCCTGGAGAATTCCATAGACAAAGGAGTCTGGTGGGCTATAGTCTATGGAACTGGACACAGCTGAGCAACTAACACAATGCTTACCTAGAAGCAGACCCTCAGGGGAGAGCAAAGGCTGGTGGAGGGGCAGAGGACGAGGTCAGGCAGAGTACCCTCTCCTTCAAAGACCTGTGGGGTGAGGAGGGGGTAAGTCCTGTCAAGGAGTAGGTCAGTGGCTTGCATATCTGCATATCCTTCACCTCTAAAGGGATGGGGAACTGCAGATGCCCATCAGAAGGGCCTTTCTAGGCTACCAGGTGGAAGGCAGCTGATGTCATGGATCTAACCTTTCTTCACCTCATGCTGATGCCCCCGCCCCGAAAGAGATGCATGTAGACTTTTCAGTGACTCAATGCTCTCTCTCCCAAGATGGAAGATTAATGGATGTGAAATATTTATGTTCATCTCATGAAATTAAAAGACGCTTACCCCTTGGAAGAAAAGTGATGACCAACCTAGATAGCATATTCAAAAGCAGAGACATTACTTTGCTGACTAAGGTCCGTCTAGTCAAGGCTATGGTTTTTCCTGTGGTCATGTATGGATGTGAGAGTTGGACTGTGAAGAAGGCTGAATGCCGGAGAATTGATGCTTTTGAACTGTGTTGTTGGAGAAGACTCTTGAGAGTCCCTTGGACTGCAAGGAGATCCAACCAGTCCACTCTGAAGGAGATCAACCCTGGGATTTCTTTGGAAGGAATGATGCTAAAGCTGAAACTCCAGTACTTTGGCCACCTCATGCGAAGAGTTGACTCATTGGAAAAGACTCTGATGCTGGGAGGGATTGGGGGCAGGAGAAGAAGGGGACAACAGAGGATGAGATGGCTGGATGGCATCACTGAATCGATGGATGTGGGTTTGGGTGAACTCCGGGAGTTGGTGATGGACAGGGAAGCCTGGTGTGCTGCAATTCATGGGGTGGCAAAGAGTCAGACACGACTGAGTGACTGAACTGAACTGGCCTGAGAGCAGGATGAGGGTTCCCAGACCTTCAACTGTGGGCCTTGTGCACAGCAGCACCAGTGATAAGAAAGGCCGAGTGGCATCTTCCCCCCAAAGGTACCACAATGCACAGTGTCCTGGAGATTCCATCCTGCCCCACTTTGTGAAGCCCCGATAAACCGTCCTGAACGGCACACCCCATCCAAACCCTATACATGCCTCCTACAAGAACCAGGCAGCTTTGCTTGGTTTCTGCAGAGCATTTCATCTTGCAGAGCTGAAATTCGCCTTTTCCTCCTGAGTAATGGAAAACTGCATCGCAGGAGATACATGTACACACATGCTGCCTCATCCTGAAATGTCTCCCTCAAGCCCAACAGAAATGAGTTTCGTGTTAATTACACCACGAAATTGCTAAGACTGAAGCCGCTAGGGTGCCTCCTCCGAACCCTCAAACTGCCAGGAATAAATATCAACAGCCCAAAAGAAAAGGAAAAAGCAGTCGAGAGACTGGATATACTAATGGATTATGGCTCGACCGTCCATAAAAATACAACTATCTCCCATAGTCTGCAGCAGCTGGTCCAGGGAGCCAAATAACACCCTCTGTGGCAATCAACTCCCAAAACCGAGATGTATTCAATCACTGACAGGTTCCCTGACTTAGGCCCCTGAATCAACTTGGGACCAAGCAGAGAAGCCAAACTCTGGGACCAGCCACAGGGGATGCTCATGGCTGGTCAGCTGCCTCTAGCCTCCCCAGTTCAGAAGCCCTGGTCTGGGCACACCTGACCTGAAGCTGCCTCTTTTCTCTGCTGTAAAGCTTTCTGGCCCCCCTATCTGCCTTCAAGTCTCTGCCAAACACAAATAATAATGGTTGATGCCCTTGCTATTGAAAGCTCTGAATAAGTCGCCTTTACTTGTTCTCATTCAGCTAGTCTTTATTTATTTCCACATAATTCACAGAAAAAATGCAAATGATCAATAGACATGATGGTGAGGGGAGCTTAACTGTAACTAATTCTAAAAGAAATGCAAATGAAAACAACAATGAAATACATTTTTCAGCTTGATTCAGAGGGGAGGTAAAAATGTGCATGCCCTTGAACCTGGTCATTCTGATTCTAGCAATTCATTTTAGCCGAGATTGTCTCATAAATGCACAGTTATGTACACAGATGTCCACTGTTTAAATATTTGTACAAGCTAACTCTCCAAAAGGGGAATGGATCACATACAAGACATCCGCACAATGGAATTCTGTGCGACCATCCAAAGAATAGAATGTTGATGACAAGGAGAGGGCAGGGATAGATGGGAGGGTTAGCAAAGGCAAAACCAGATGCATATGTCTCATCTTTACACACATGAGTGTGCCTGGGTACATCTCTCCAGCTGTTCCACACCATGAGATTGTGGCTCATCCCAGAAGTGGGGCTGGAGATGGGAGAGGGTCTGTCACCTGATACATTTCTCATTGTTGACAGTAATAAGATGATCAAGTATTACCTTGGTAATGAAAATATCAAAATAAAAAGAGTCAGCTGGGAAATACAGTGGCTCACAGGAAATGCGGTCCTGACAATGAGTTATTCACTCCATCACCTATTTTCTCACTTCTCCCCTTATTGTGGCCCAGTTATGCAGGATGAGGCATGGGCGCTGAGAATAGCTTTGATTCCTGGAACAACAGCCAAGATAATGAGGCGCCCACTTCATCAATGATGCCTCCTCGCAGCGTCCTAGACTAGACATACATCATGCAGGTGCTGAAACAATTCCGGCTCATTTATCCGCCATTGTCCAGAAAGGAGCCGGGCCACATGGGTGAGTTTTTCCACGATAATAGAAGCTCACCATCTGCTTAAAGGGCCAACTTTTTGAATTAAAAAAAAATTTTTTTTGAGGGAACACTTTCCTGTATGGGTTTCACAAACTCCTCCTCCTCAAAGAAAGTACAGTGATCACAATACAAGCAATCCCTGATGACTTGGAGTGCAGCTCTGGCAAGAGTTCTGGATACAGTTCTGTGACTTATTTCCGGCCTCACCGTGGGAGCTGGCCTCAGCTTTGAATCTTCACCAATCTCGGTGATTCTGAATTCCTTTCTCACTTGCGAATTTCTGCCACTTCTCTCACTTTGGCCATGCTTTATAGATGATAGGCCTATAGACTCTTGCCCTGTCTCCTAAATACTGTTCATCAATAGTTCCAGCTGATGTTCCAACTCCGCATCAACTCTCAAACCTGTAAGTAACCAGGCTCTAGGGGATTTCCTCCCCCAGCTGTTATTAGGTCACCTTTGGTCATTAGGACTCTGCAGGTAGAACTCCAGACACTGTGGAGCAAAGACAAGACACATCCATAAGGCCTTGACTGTGGGCATCATAGAATTATTTCGTGACACTAAGTTTGGGGGTGGTTTGTTATACAGAAATAGCAACCAGGATAATGGGCCAGCAGGAAGAGTAGTAAATAGATATTCCTGAAAGTGCTGAGAGGGGTGGGGCTGAGCCTGGGGTGGAGGGGAATGGGGAGGGTATACCAGCAAGCTAATTAACTCCATGGGGAGCTGGAGGGGGCCACTGCTGGACGACACCACTGCAGCAGCAGGTCAGGGAGCCTTTTCAGCTCTGACCTCACCAGTGCCACCAGCACAGTGCCCTCAGACCCATCACTGCAAACACAGGGGCCAAGCGGAGTCTGCCTGTGCCTGTGCAGAAAGGCGATCTCTACTTCCCTCCATCCCCCAAATTCTGCATGAACATATCTGACTGGTGATGCCTGAACCCAGGACCCCAGCTGCAAGGGAGCCTGGGGAAGCTAGGGAGTCTAGTCTCTATACTTCCAATTCTACAATACAGTGGAAGGCGGGGTGCAGAATTAGTCAAGACCCTGGAGGAATCTTAGAGGAAAACACAGGCAGAACACTCAATGACATAACTCAAAGCAAGATCCTCCATGACCTACCTCCTACAGTAATGGAAATAAAAGCAAAAATAAACAAGAGGGACCTAACTAAACTTAAAAGCTTTTGCACAGCAAAGGAAACTACAAACAAGGTGAAAAGACAACCCTCAGAATGGGAGAAAATAATAGCAAAGGAAACAACTGACAAAGAATTAATTTCCAAAATATACAAGCAGCTCATACAACCAGAAAAACAAGCAACCCAATCAAAAAGTGGGGAAAAGACCTAAATAGACATTTCTCCAAAGAAGACATACAGATGGCTAACAACACTTGAAGAGATGCTCAACATCGCTCAGTATTAGAGAAATGCACCTCATTTCTGAGGCTGAGGTGAGATACCACCTCACACCAGTCAGAATGACCATTATAAAAAGTCTATAAACAATAAATGCTAGAGAGGGTGTGGAGAAAAGGGAACCCTCTTTCACTGCTGGTAGGAATGTAAGCTGATTCAGCCACTATGGAAGATGGTAGGGAAATTCCCTAAAAAAACAGGAATAAAACCACCATATGACCCAGCAATCCCACTCCTAGGCATATACCCTGAGGAAACCAAAATTGAAAAAGATACATGTACCCCAGTGTCCATTGCAGTACTATTTACAATAGCTAGAACATGGAAGCAACCTAGATGTCCATCAACAGATGAATGGATAAGGAAGAAGTGGTGCATATATACAATGGAATATTACTCAGCCATAAAAAGGAACACACTTGAGTCAGTTCTAATGAGTTGGATGAACCTAGAGCCTATTATACAGAGTGAAGTAAGTCAGAAAGAGAAATATAAATATCATATACTAATGCATATGTATGGAATCTAGAAAGATGGTAGTGATTAATTTATTTTCAGGGTAACAATGGAGAACCACACATAGAGAACAGACCCATGGACATGGGGAGAGCAGAGGAGAGGGTGGAAAGAGTCACAGGGAAACTTACATTACCATACGTGAATAGATAGCCAATGGGAATCTGTTGTACGACCCAGGGAACTCAAATAGGGTCTCTGTCACAATCTAGAGAGGTGTTGGGGAGGGAGATGGCAGGGAGGTTCGGGAGGGAGGGAACATGGATATACCTATGGCTGATTCTTGTTGATGTTTGATAGAAAACAGCAAAACTCTGTAAGGCAATTATCCTTCAATGTAAAAATAAATTAATTAAAAATAAAGAAATAAATAAAGTGGCAAAAACACCCCAAAAGACCTGGAGGAAGGGAGTTCCTTCTCCTCCTGGAGGTGGGAGGAAGACCAAGGTTAATTTAAGTTTTCCATTTTCAAATCTACAAATTGAAACCATTTGTTCTAAATCTCCTTTAGAAAATAATCAAATTATCATTTTAGAAGAGATGAGAGTAAGAGAGGGCATGAAGGTCAATCTTCGTTCTGAGAGCACAGGCAGAACCAGGACTGGATGAGATAGTTGAGCTGAAAAGGAGATCAGGAACCCCGACTGACAGGAGGACTCAGCCCCGGAGAGGGCAGAGCTGGGCTGGCCTCCAACAGCAGCATCGCACCTGTGAAGTCACTCTCTCCCTAACAGGCCCGTGTCTTCTTGCTGTGTTAGGAAATTTCAAGCTCTGGTGAATAATAGTCCACCTTAAGGACTGGATGTGACCTAAATCAAATCCCTTATGATTATACAGTGGAAGTGACAAATAGATTCAAGGGATTAGATCTGATAGACAGAGTGCCTGAAGAGCTATGGACACAGGTTCGTGACATTGTACAGGAGGCAGTGATAAAGACCATCTCCAAGAATAAGAAATGCAAAAAGCCAAAATAGGTGTCTGAGGAGGCCTTACAAATAGCTATGAAAGGAAGAGAAGTTATAGGCAATGAGAAAAAGAAAGATATACCTATTTGAATGCAGAGTTTCAAAGAATAGCAAGGAATGGTAAGAAAGCCTTCCTCAGCGATTGATTAAAAGAAACAGAGGAAAACAACAGAATGAGAAAGACTAGAGATCTCTTTAAGAAAATTAGAGATACCAAGGGAACATTTCATGCAAAGATGGGCACAATAAAGGACAGAAATGGTATGGACATAACAGAAGCAGAAGATATTAAGAAGAGGTGGCAAGAGTACACAGAAGAACTGTACAAGAAAGATCCTCACAACCTAGATAACCATGAGGGTATGATCACTCACCTAGAGCCAGACATCCTGGAATGCGAAGTCAGGTGGGCCTTAGGAAGCATCACTACAAACAAAGCTAGTGGAGGTGATGGAATTTCAATTGAGCTATTTCAAATCCTAAAAGATGATGCTGTGAAAGTGCTGCACTCAATATGCCAGCAAATTTGGAAAACTCAGCAGTGGCCACAGGACTGGAAAAGGTCAGTTTTCATTCCAATCCCATAGAAAGGCAATGCCAAAAATGTTCAAACTACCACACAATTGCACTCTTCTTACACGCTAATAAATAAATGCTCAAAATTCTCCAAACCAGGCTTCAGCAGTACATGAACTGTGAACTTCCAGATGTTCAAGCTGGATTTCGAAAAGGCAGAGGAACCTTGGGTCAAATTGCCAACATCATTGGATCACCAAAAAATCAAGAGAGTTCCAGAAAAACATCTACTTCTGCTTTATTGACTATGCCAAAGCCTTTGACTGTGTGGATCACAATAAACTGTGGAAAATTCTCAAAGAGATGGGAATACCAGACCACCTGACCTGCCTCCTGAGAAACCTGTATGCAGGTCAGGAAGCAACATGAAGGGTTAATAGGGTAGCAGAGATGTGCCTGCAAATGGGTCTCTCTGCTCGGGCTGAGCGTCCTAGCAAACGAGGCGTTCTGCCAAAGAGTCTGGACACAGCCTTGAGTTTAATGGTCCCTTGCAAACGAGGGAGCATTCCCTTCTTGAGATAAGAAGGAGATGAGGGCTTTGGGCAGACTCTGCAGTAGACAGGGATTTCACTCCCCTTTGCTATACAATAACATGTATGCACCTGCGCTGTGCTGAAAAGGCTTATTCATGCAGTCTGGAATTATGCCTAGGGGGCTTTTATAATAAACGGCAATTAGGTTTTTGCCCAGTTCTGTTCCTCCAGCTGGAGTGTGCGTCTGTCTTTTGTGTGTGTCTTGTTTTATGTCATTTCACTCGTAGTCTCCAAAACAACAGTTAGAACTGGACATGGAACAACAGACTGGTTCCAAATAGGAAAAGGAGTATGTCAAGGCTGTATATTGTCACCCTTTCATTTAACTTATATGCAGAGTACATCATGAGAAATGCCAGGCTGGATAAAGTACAAGCTGGAATCAAGATTTCTGGAAGAAATATCAATAACCTCAGAAATGCAGATGACACCACCCTTATGGCAGAAACTGAAGAGGAACTGAAGAGCCTCTTGATGAAAGTGAAAGAGTAAAGTGAAAAGTCTGGCTTAAAATTCAACATTCAGAAAACTAAGATCATGGCATTTGGTCCCATCACTTCATGGGAAATAGATGGGGAAACAAAGGAAACAGTGTCAGACTTTATTTTGGGGGGCTCCAAAATCACTGCAGATGGTGACTGCAGCCATGAAATTAAAAGACGCTTACTCCTTAAAAGGAAAGTTATGACCAACCTAGACAGCATATTAAAAAGCAGAGACATTACTTTGACAACAAAGGTCTGTCTAGTCAAAGCTATGGTTTTTCCAGTAGTCATGTGTAGATGTGAGAGTTGTACTCAGAAAGCTGAGTGCTGTAGAATTGATGCTTTTGAACTGTGGTGTTGGAGAAGACTTGAGAGTTCCTTGGACAGCTGGAAGATCAATCAGTCCTGAATATTCATTGGAAGCACTGATGCTGAAGCTGAAACTCCAATACGTTGGCCACTTCATGTGAAGAACTGACTCATTTGAAAACACCCTGATGCGGGGAAAATTGAAGGCAGGAGGAGAAGGGGACGACAGAGGATGAGATGGTTGGATGGCATCACTGACTCAATGGACATGAGTTTGAGTAAACTCCATGAATTGGTGATAGACAGGGGTGCCCTGCATGCTGCAGTCTATGAGGTTGCAAAGAACTGGACATGACTGAGGGACTGAACAACAACAAATGTATTTCTCGATTTCTTGGACATGAGTGGTAGCACTTCAGTCCCTTTCCTCTCTTCAGTCCTACCCATGGTTCTTTCTCCAGAAACACCAGCATGCACTTGCAGAACCTCTCCTTTGAAGACCATGTAAAAGATCTGAGTACATAACTGAATCAGTAACTTCCCATTTGCTCTTCCAAGAGTGTATCTGAAGACCTGGATCATTTTCTCCAAAGTGTCTCTAACTCTGTAGCAGCTGGTGCTCATTATAACCCCATTAACCACCTGGATGTACACCCACAATACTCTTCCCTCTTCAGCTACATAATCAGCCATTGTGTTCAAGGGGGCACCCTCCACCAGCCTTACAACTCATCAAGATGGTAGGAATTGTTCTCATCACCATCTTCCAAACTTCAAGTTCTTACAAAAACATGAGGACTCTTCAGTGGCTGTTGACTTGCATGCAATAATAATTGGCTCAGGGGTTATTGAATCACATCAGTGTCCCTTATGTTGCCCTAAAAGGACATACATATTTTTCCTTTGTACAGTAGAGTCTTTGCATGAGACTAACATGCCTGCAGTTCATGCCTTGTGGAAACTTCCTGACAAGCTCTGATGAGATGAAGTTCTCTCCTGGTAAGATCTTAGTGACCTCAGGAGGCAGTTAGAGTTCAACCTTGGTCCCCTGAGTTCTCTCCAAACTTCATGGTGTCTCTCTAACTCAGTCTCATGCTAGAATGTGGACATCCCTGGCAGAGGTGTATCTGGACAAAGGAGTAACCACAGCCTCCTTTTATCCACCATGGCTCTCTCACCAGGCATCGGTTCTTCAGTGACTCTGAGTGAAGCCATTTGTCCAACTGTCTTGGTTTCATTCTTCCAAAAGGCAGCCCTGAGACAAGAAATACTGTGAACCATCAAGAAAGGAAGGGGCTGGAAAGCCCCAATTCAGGATGTTCATGAGAAGGCTAATGCTGTAAACAACGGTGGTCCTGCTGGGAGACTGTCTCCAACACATACTTCAGAGCTGTCCACCAGAGGAAGCCGGGACTCTTTTTCATCTCCCTCCATCTATCATTGGTGAAGGCTGCTCCCGGGAGGATTCACTCCCCAGCACTTCCTGATGACCATCTGTCTGGTAGCCAAGAATATCCTATGACCAGACAGGGTCCTCAGGAAGAGAGAAACTGATGTTTGAGGTAGAGCCTTCAGCCTGGGCAGGAAGAGTTTATTCAAGATACAGGTGACTTCAGTTGTGGGCCCAGGGGGATGTGACATTACATGCTACACAGACCGATGGCCAACGCTGGGATAAATCTTTCACTTTGCCTCTCGTGTGGCCCTTCTGATAACGGTTTGATTGTGAAAGATTGGATGAGTCAAGGGATAGACTTAGGCCCTGAAAACAGTGGTGGATGTTACTCTCAGGACAGAATGTCTAGAAAGACTAGGACATAAAGCCGAGTCGTGAGGAATCACCAACGCTTTGGAGAGCCAGGAGACCCCCTGAATCAAAGAGCGAGGCAAGACACAAAACAGATGGGAGTGAAGGTGTAACAGCTCCCAAAGATCAAGACAACCTCAGGGAAGAATCGTGCAGGTGGAAGAAAAGAAAATGGCCTGTATTTTAAATTTTTATTAAACCCTGTCTCCATCTCCCTTAAAGAGCAAACATTGTTGCAAAATAAGAAGGGCTTGGTTCATTTGTTTCAGGAGAGGCAAGACAGTGAGGGGGGAAGAGCTTTTCTCCATCCTCTGCAGGTCCCCAGGGAGAGAACTGAGCAGACTAAAAGAAGGGAAAAGCCATGTTTCTGAGGCCTGAGGGAAGATAGAAAGGGGGGAAGGGAGAGCTGGGCTAGCCCTGAGGGATGTGCCTTGAAGAGTTGCATTCCTGGAAACAAGTTTGGAGAATACGCAAGAGAGAACGAGGTCATAGAGGGACAAATTTACTGCGAAGCCTGTTTTAGAAATACAAGGCTGGTGCTTCCCTGGCAGTCCAGTGGTTAAGACTGCACTTCTCTTGCAGAGGCCACAGGTTCGATTTCTGGTCAGGGAACTCAGATCCCACATATTGCACGGTGCAGCCAATAAATTATATATATATATATATTAGAGATGCAAGGCTTCTTTTCTCACTTTCTATTGCATTTCCTCCCAACATAATCCCTGTTTACGATGAAGGCCAGGTGGCCATGTCTAAGCCACCTGGTTTTCCAGCCCAGACCCAGATGGCTGGTGCAGGGAGCATCATTCTGTTGGCCGTTGGATCCAATCAGATTTTCCCTCATTGGAAATTGAACTAAGAGACTCAGAGAGTCCAGCTAAGGAACGATAGGCCTGAGAATTAGAAAATTATCACCATAATGCGGGCACATAGACTAGGAAGGCAGACAGATGTATAATGAGAAACGGAGACAAAGATGACATCAGTGGTACAGTTCTGGGTATATGAATTGATAATATGTTGCTGAGAATATTGCATCTGCGTTTATGAGGAAAACTGGTCTATACTCTCCTTCCCTCTCTTCCTTCTGGTATGGTTTTTGGCTGGATTTGTTATCAAGGCAATTCTGGCCAGATAAAATAAGATGGATTGAAAAAAAAAAGAATGACATCAGTGAAAATGGGAGTTAGGACCTCTGAAAGTGCAGCCCTTCATAAAAGCAGTGGAAAATGGCCAGAACAGCCAGAATCAACTTGTTTCAGAACTCTGAAACTTAACCAAATGCTTCTCGCATTCTTGGGTGCATTTAGAAATATGACTGAATCTTGGTAAGAACAGAAATCTTGTGGCATTTTGATCTACTTTAGACCCATTCCCTGCTTTCCAGCTCAATGGTAGCCTTGAAAAATCACAGTCTGTAGTCCTGGCACCAGAGGGAGCAGAATGGGCTTCAATTCCAAATAACTGTCATCATTTGTCCTAGTGTTTCCCTGGAAGGCTCTGCTCCAAAGACTGGTGTTTGTTTGACCTCCCTTGAGCTCCCAGTGATGAAAGGCCTCTGAGATAAAAGCAGAGAAGGGTAGTATTTCACAAATGTTCTAACGTCACAGCTGACTGAGGTGATGGATAACAGTGGAGACAAACAATAGACTAACCAAAAAAGGTAAGAAAAGGCTGAGGATTCCCCCAAGCCAACATATTGTTCAATACTGTGGGCCAGCTAAATCTTGGTGTTTCATCCACAGTGTCCTCAGTCAAGACAAGCTCTCTAAATGCCCATTTCTCATTCCCATGATGCTCTGGGCTTTCTAAGCCCACTGACAACTTCCCTGGACCACTTAATGTGTCCCTTCAGGTTTAAGGAAACTATCCCATAACTTCAGCCTTTCCCAGAGAAACTCTGCCTCCCAATCCAAGCCCACACCCACCTCCCGCCTGAGCAGATAATTGCTACTCCTCCAAAGATAACACCTGCCAACAAGTTTTCTCCCCCACATACCCAGGCTGGGACCTGGGAGGTGGCTTGGGCTTTACCCAGCTCCCTGCTGCCACTTCCAGATGGCTTTGCTTTTACTCTTATGCAGAACTCTTTAGCAGATGATATTACCATTTCCCTAAAGGGCGTAAGGAGATCAAACCAGTCCATCCTAAAGAAAATCAGCCCTGAATATTCATTGAAAGGACTGATGCTGAAACTGAAACTCCAATACTTTGGCCACCTGATGAGAAGAACTGACTCATTGGAAAAGACCCTGATGTTGGGAAAGATTGAGGGCAGGAGGAGAAGGGGACGACAGAGGATGAGATGGTTGGATAGCATCACCAACTTGATGGACATGAGTCTGAGTAAGCTCCAGGAGTTGGGGATGGATTAGAAAGCCTCAATAATGAAAGTTGTGTGACACTGGCGTGCTGCAGTCCATAGCGTCACAAAAAGTTGGACACAAATGAGTGACTGAACTGAACTAAAAGGACTTAAGAGAACCACTTGAAAAACTACAGCAAACAAGGCAAAAATTCAGCAAAGGAGTGCTGATTAAAAATTGATACATAGAAACAAGCAACTTTCGTAAATACAAACAATAACCAGAGCGAAGATGTAGCAACAGGTGCTGCTTGTGAAAACGTTATAACAGGTGAAGCGCTTACACAGGAGTTGTACGAGGCCTGTATGAAGAAAACTCCACATCATCACTGTAGAAAACGTGAAGAAAGATACACTGTGTCATTGGGCAGAACATGTCAGTATTATGAAGACATTGTTTCTGCTGAAATTAATTTAGAAATTTAACCCAAAACAAATCAAAATGTTCAGGTTTTAGAAGCTGGATTATCCAGTGAATTGTTAAGTCTACATTGAAAGACTGTTTCAAAATAGGAAGAGTCTTAAAAAGTACTGTATTAGTGGGAAATTAGAGCCAAATGTGTTTGCTATCTTAGAAAGCCTCAATAATTAAAGTTGTGTGACACTGGCAATAGAGCAATAGAACCTAATATAAAATCCAGTAATCGACCCAAAAATGAAAAAGAGAGCAGTATATAATAAGTCTCTTGTGTGTATGCTTAGTCACTCATCAAGTCTGACTCTTGTGACTCCATGGACTTGTCCACCAGGCTCTTCTGTCCATGGGATTCTCCAGGCAAGAATACTGGAGTAGGTTGCCATTCCCTTCTCCAGAGAATCTTCCTGACCCCAAGGATGCAACCCATATCTCCTACATTATGGACAGATTCTCTATCATCTGAGCTACCAGGGAAGTCCAGATAATAATGGAGGCACTTCAAATCAGTCAGGAATAGATTAACTATTCAAAAACTGGTCTGTTCAATCAGCCACCTGAAAATAAATAAATCTTGATCCATCCCTCACCCTGCATACCACAGAATCCACTCCAAATGGGTCAAAGATTTGAATGTTTTTTTAAAATCTTTTAACTTCAAAAAAGTTAAGGATTTAACTTTTAAAAAAGAAGGATTTTTTATAACCTTGGAAGAGGTGAGATGATTCTAACGGCGACTCAAAATCCAGACACTTTAAAGGAAAAGATTAAATGAAAAACATTTGTGTGACAAAATAAGTCAAAAGGAAAAAAATTTGCAGCTCATATCAGAGTTTAAACTTAAAAAAAATAGTGGAGAAAATGTGAATAATACAGATGAAAGTTTTGTTGTGTCTGTGGCCATGACATTGTATAAAATTGTGAGGCTGTATTCTTCCATCATTCAAAAACTAGTATCTGGGGACTTCCCCGGTGGTGTGGTGGTTAGGACTTCTCCTTCCAGTGCAGAGGGTGTGAATTTGATCCCTGGCTGGTCATGGAGCTGAGATCCCACTTACCTCAGGGCCAAAAAAAAAAAAAAAAACACATAAACAACAGAAGCAATATTGTAACAAATTCAAATAAATGCTTTTTTAAAGTGGTCCACACCAAAAAAACCCTCAAAAACAAAAAAACTAGTGTCTTACTCAGAGAGAAGTTGCTCACATCACTGATGAATGAGCAAAGTCCCAATATACCTTCCTGTGGCTTCACTTTCATCTTGGGTTATCTCCAACTATCAACACTTTCATCCACAACAATGGATGGTGGTACCAAAGGCAGTGGGGTCAGGCACTGGCCGTAAGTCACAGAGTGAACAGAGACAGCTGGAGTTTTTAACAAGCACGTATAAGACCCCCTCTGGGAGTCCCCAGGAACAACTGAGCCTGGCAGAAAGGGATGAGTGCCGTTAAAGACTCGGGCCTAACAAGCTGCCTTAATTGGCTGTTAATGTCAGTGTGATCTCATTTGTACCTTCAGCCCAGTGAGACCCAGGGACATTGGGTTACAGTTAATGATGGATGGAGGGTGACATTTTGCATCACAAATACCAAACTAGCTTGGCAATGCATACGAGCAGAAGGGTGAGGCTGTGTTTTCAGAATGAGTGAGGCCAGCTGACAGACCCATAGCCTGGTGGTGCTCTTGTGGGAAGAGCAGCGTAATGCAGCATGAATGTGAAGCCAGGGCTCCTGTCTCAGACTGCAGGAGTTACTAACCTTGCCATTGAAACAGTCCTTGCTTTTGATTTGTCGTTAGCTAAACAGGCTCGTGTGGTAGACGAAATTCCAGTACCAGCCACCCTCAGAGCTGTTGGAAGTGGGGCCTGCTGATTGCACAACTGCTGCTTTTCTTGGGACCTTCCTTCGGCTATCGGTCTGCCTCACCTGGCAAATACAGCCCCCTTTGCCCACCCCAGGCAGCTGCAGCTAATGGCAGACCACCATAGAAAAGGCTAGATTTCTGGCCTTTTCTGGCTAGATTTCCCCAAGGTGGGATTCAGTTTGGTTCAGTTTAGTTGCTCAGTTGTGTCCAGCTCTTTGCGACCCCATGGACTGCAGCATGCCAGGCCTCTCTGTCCATCACCAACTCCCGGAGCTTACTCAAACTCATGTCCATTGAGTCGGTGATGCCATCCAACCATCTCATCTTCTGTCATCCCCTTTTCCTCCCACCTTCAATCTTTCCCAGCATCAGGGTCTTTTCCAAAGAGTCAATTCTTTGCATCAAGTGGCTTCAGCTTCAGCAACAGTCATTCCAGTGAATATTCAGGACTGATTTCATTTAGGATGGACTGGTTGGATCTCCTTGCAGTCCAAGGACTCTCAAAAGTCTTCTCCAACACCACAGCTCAAAAGTATCAGTTCTTTAGCATTCAGCATTCTTTATGGTCCAACTCTCACATCCTTACATGACTACTGGAAAAACCATAGCCTTGACTAGATGGACCTTTGTTGGCAAAGTCTCTGCTTTTTAATATGCTGTCTAGGTTGGTCATAGCTTTTCTTTCAAGGAGCAAACATCTTTTAATTTTATGGCTGGAGTCACTATCTGCAGTGATTTTGGAGCCCAAGAAAATAAAGTCTGTCACTGTTTCCATTGCTTTCCTCTCTATTTGCCATGAAGTGATGGAACCAAATGCCATGATCTTAGTTTTTTGAATGTTGAGTTTTAAGCCAGCTTTTTCATTCTACTCTTTCACTTTCATCAAAAGCCTCTTCAGTTCCTCTGCACTTTCTGCCATAAGGGTGGTGTCATCTGCGTATCTGAGGTTATTGATATTTCTCCCAACAATCTTGATTCCAGCCTGTGCTTCATCCAGTCTGGCATTTCTCATGATACACTCTGCATATAAGTTAAATAAGCAGGGTGACAATATACAGCCTTAATATACTCCTTTCCCAATTTGGAACCAGTCTGTTGTTTCATGTCTGGTTCTAACTGTTGCTTCTTGACCTGCGTATTGATTTCTCAGGAGGCAGGTAACTCTAAAGCCTCCCTCAGTGTTCGAAGCTCCCTATGGATTAGGCCACAGCTGGGAACACATCAAAGAGATCAAACCAGTCATTCTAAAGGAAATCAACCCTGAATATTCATTGGAAAACCTGAATCTCCAATACTTTGGCCACCTGCTGTGAAGAGCCAACTCATTGGCAAAGACCCTGATGCTGGGAAAGATTGAGGCAGGAGGAGAAGGGGATGACAGAGGAAGAGATGGTTAGATAGCATCACTGTCTCAATGGAGATGAATTTGAGCAAACTCCAGGAGATAGTAGAAGAAAGAGAAGCCTGGTGTGCTGCAGTCCATGAGGTTGAAAAGAATCAGACATGACTTAACTACTGAACAGCAACAACAACAACAAAGGAACCACATTGCTGGGGCCTCCTTCCCCTTCTGCTTCACGCCCTCCCTTACTGAGAGCCCTCCCTCAACAGTTCAGGTGCACCAGGGACCCTGTCCCAGGCTCTACCTCTAGAAGACACAGTTTAAAAGAGTTTTCCTTCCTGGTCTGTCGCTTTTATAGGGTTGCCATTCTTTGAGACCAACTAGCGAGACCAGGTTAAACTGAGTCCTGCTGTAAGCATAGGAACCTTTGCAGGATCTGGGCTCTGGGGAGCTAGCAAGGCCAGGCAGGGTATCGAAAAGGCAGTTGGAGGGAGCAGTCATATCAGGTATCTTCACCTGGATTGTTGCCAAGGTAGGAAGTCAAGAGTTCTAGGTGGAGATGAGGCCACAACCCAGAGCCTCCTGATGAAAGTGAAAGAGGAGAGTGAAAAAGTTGGCTTAAAGCTCAACATTCAGAAAACTAAGATCATGGCATCTGGTCCCATCACCATAGATGGGAAAACAGTGGCTGACTTTATTTTTCTGGGCTCTAAAATCACTGCAGATGGTGATCACAACAATGAAGTTAAAAGACGCTTACTCCTTGGAAGGAAAGTTATGAACAACCTAGACAGCATATTAAAAAAACAGAGACATTACATTGCCAACAAAGATCCGTCTAGTCAAGGCTATGGTTTTTCCAGTGGTCATGTATGCCTGTGAGAGTCAGACTATAAAGAAAGCTGAGCACCAAAGAATTGATGCTTTTGAACTGTGGTGTTGGAGAAGACTCTTGAGAGTCCCTTGGACTGCAAGGAGATCCAACCAGTCCATCCTAAAGGAAATCCATCCTGGGTGTTCATTGGAAGGACTGATGTTGAAGCTGAAACTCCAATACTTTGGCCACCTGATGTAAAGAGAGCTGATCCATTTGAAAAGACCCTGATGCTGGGAAAGACTGAGGCAGGAGGAGAAGGGGACAACAGAGGATAAGATGGTTGGATGGCATCACTAACTCAATGGACATGGGTTTGGGTGGACTCTGGGAGCTGGTATGTACAGGGAGGCCTGGCGTGCTGTGGTTCATGGGGTTGCAGAGTTGGACACGACTAAGCAACTGAACTGAACTGAACTGAAGATAAACTAAAAAATATAAGACTTGTAAGATGCAGGTGAAGCTTTTAATTCATGTATTAAACAAGAAGAAAGGCGTTTGAAATTCAATGATTTAAAGCTACCATGTCTGGAAGCCAGAAGAACCACAAAGTAGATAAAAAGAAATAAAAGAGTAGAGACAGAATGAGAAAGAAAATAAATATACAGTAGAGAAAATAAATGAGACAGAAAATAGATGTACAGTAGAGAAAATCCATAAAGCCAAAAGTGGGCTGTTTGAAGACTAATAAAATTCATTAACCTCTAGCGGAAGTAATCAAGAAAAAGAGAAGTAAGGATGAACTGCCACCATCAGGAAGTTAGACTCACTCTGTTAAACGCTCTTGGAAGATGACTGCCTTCGAGAGACATTCCAGGTAGGTCAGTGGTCAAGAGCCCAGAGGTGACCTGTCATCCAGCCAGCCTCTGGTGGGTAGAGTCATTTCACTGTTCATAGCAAATTCTCCACCTTAGTGATCTGACATCATGCGAGAATCAGTTCTTAATATAAGCACATACTTCTAAGGCTGCGATTAAAGATGCAAAATAAAGACAAGATCAAAAACCAATACTGGGCTGCCTTCGGTTGGACTCCCTCGAGGCAGACCCCAAGACAAGGTTTTAAGTGGATTGGGGAGGCAGCTTCAAGAAGTGCCAGTGGAGGAGTGGGGGTGGTGGGGCCTTTGTGTCATCTCTAAGGATGGCCACCTCCATGCTCCCTGCCCTAGGCAGCACACTGCTCCATTCACTGGTGGGATCTGTGCCCCTGACTTGGACCTGGCAGGGTCTGTAACTGGCAGGACCTGGCCACTGGCTGTGGCAGGAATGCCATCCTGGGATGTGCTCCCTCCAAGCCCAGGGCGTAGGGGGCTGGCAGCGTCTGCCTCCGCCCAGGGAGTCTCACCACCCAGCTCTAAGACTGCTCAGGTTGGACCACTGATGCTGCAGCATTGCAGGGATGAGAGGACACGGGGGGCTGCTGCCTCAAGGAGCAGGGCAGGAACAAAGTCGCCTGGACCTTCTCACCCAGCAGAGCACAGTCGTGATGACCCTGGTCAACCCCACTGGGCTGCAGAAACACCAGCCAAGTCCACACATTCATGAGCTCAGAATTGGGAGACACGGTGCCTAAGTGTCATCAGAAGCCTGGCGTTTGGGGGCAGGGGGTCTCTGGCTGAAGGATTCAGTGCCCAGTACACGGAAGGACAGATCCTGTTTGGGCACCTGGGCTCAGTCCGATGGCGGACTCTGGGAGGTGGTAGAAGTTGCCCAGGAGTGGTCTGACTAGAGAGGCATTTATTCACTCACAGCCATCGTCCGGTGTGAAGGCAGCTCCCCAGGGTGTGAACTCCATCTGCGTGAAAGCAGTGCTGCCCCCACCACTCTGGAGGCAGGCGCTTGTCAGAGGAAGCTGTCGCCAAGACAGCGACGGAGGCACCCCGGGCTCTGAGCAGGGCAGTGAGAGCCACAGGCTATGTGATCCAGCTCTGGTGTGCAGCTCTTAATGCTTCTCTCCAGTCAAAGCAGTATCAGATTGCTTGGCTTTTCCCTTTCCTCCAGGCATAGTGTTGCATTTCTTGGGACATGGCTTCTCCTTTCAGCCTTCTAAGTCCTCTATTACCTTCTCACTTCAGCTTGAACATTACCTCCTGCTGGAAACTGTCGGTATCAGTTATTAATAACCCCCTTTCAGTTACATATTGAAACACATGCACATACACACACACAAGACTCGACTCAAATGGGCTTGAAGAGAGAAATTTTTGACTGGGTAAACTGCAAAGTCCTATAGTCTTGGGCTTCAGGCTCAGCTTGATCAAGGCTCAGTTGATATCTCTAGAACATTACTTCTTTCAGCCCCTGGATTCAGCCCTGCTTACCTCCATGTAGTGACTTCATTCTCAGACCCCAGATAATACCGCAATGGCGGCTGCTGCTCTAATCCACCCTCTTTCAGCTTCAAGAGAGAAGAAAGAGTTTTGTTTTTTTTTACTGCATCCCATATACAGTTCTTGCAATTTCCTAGGGCTTCCCTGATAGCTCAGTTGGTAAAGAATCCACCTGCAATGCAGGAGACCCCAGTTTGATTCCTGGGTTGGGAAGATCCACTGGAGAAGGGATAAGATATTCACTTCAGTATTCTTGGTCTTAGCAGACCAGCTTAGGTTACATGCTCATCTCTGAACCAGTCAATGTAGCCAGAAGGAATATGCTGTTGCCTTTTGCCTGGGTCTTATACCCTGGCCCTGGAGCCAGGGGCTTTGGCTTCATTTGAACCAATGGGTGATAGATTGGTTCACAATAAAACTCAAAGTTGCTGCCCAAAGAGAGCGAGGGGATGAAGGCAGAAACATTCTCTACTCCTTTCTGAGACATCTCACCTACATCTACCTAGCTTGAACTAAATGCCCTTCCCTGTGACCTTAGCATTAGCCACGTTGTGCTGTGATACTTGATTGGGTGATTTTGTCCATCAATGCCTTGTAAAAAATCTTGAGGACAGAGACCATGATTGATGTGTTTTTATTTCTTCACACGTAATCCCACCAGCAGTACAAACCAATTATTTCATCAGTACTTGTGGAATGAATGAATCAATAATCAGACTTAAAATACCACGTAGTCACTTATATTAGACAAGCACAAACACACAAAAACAAAGGCCAGGCTCTAGCTAATGAGTTGACTTTTCATTTGTTTTGCAAATCATATTAAAACATAACATGTGTAAAACTGCATCCATCATAATCAATGAATTTTCACCAACTGGATTTTCACACTTACTTAACCAGAACCAGATTGAAACAACATTACAAGACCCCCAAATCTCCGTTTACTCCCCACTCCAAGGACAGCTGCTCTCCTGACTTCCAGTACCATGCAGTAGTTCTTCTTGTCTCTGAGCTTTGTACAGAGACAAAGCTTCTCCTTGCCTTATGGTACACTCTTCCTTTATGGGGATATGCCATCATTTATCTTCCCATTCTACTGGTGGTGGGTATTTTGGTAGTTTCCAGTTTGGGGCTATTACAAATAGTGCTGCAACCAGCATGCTAATAAGTGTCTTGTGGGTGAACATGCAGGCACGTTTCTGTGTATACTTAGCAGTAAAAATGCTGTCATAAGGTAGGAGTGTATTCAGCTTTAGAGAAAGATTTCAGTTTTCCAAAATGGGTTTGCCGATTTCCAATGCAGCCAGACTCAGACGGTAAAGCATCTACCTACAATACGGGAGACCCAGGCTCAACCCCTGGGTCAGGAAGATCTCCTGGAGAAGGCAATGGCAACCCACTCCAGTAATCTTGCCTGGAAAATCCCATGGACGGAGGAACCTGGTAGGCTACAGTCCATGGGGTCGCAAAGAGTCAGACACGACTTCACTAATGCAGCCTGAAGTGTAAGTTTGACTGATTGAGCTCTTTAGTTTCCATCTGTACACTCCATGGACATATCTTGGGTACATTCCAGAGCTATGTGCACAATAGATGCTTGATAAATACCAAGTGGAGGAAGGAAGGAAGGAAGGCATGTAGGAAGGAAAGAAAAGAAGGGAAGAAGGGAGGGAGGTTTAAAAGAAGGACCACACTGAAGATCCCAGAAGAGCCATGGAATTTGCTGAAGGCAAACTTTCCCCTTCCTTGACTACAATGTGAATTAAACGATAGAGTTTGTGGAGGATTTCATTCATAATCCCTTCAAAATGAGTTAGTCCTGCTATGTACTAAATGGATTATGCATGAATCCCAAAACAAATCCAACTGCAATTAATGTTTTAATAAACTGGTTGCTAGTGTATGCAATACCCACAACTCGTCAGGAGGGATTGTATTATATTTATAAACATTAATTAGGTATTTGTTATTGTCTAACTAAATGTAAAATAAATCCACAGCATCACTGGCCACTTGGGTGAAAAAATCTCGGTGGAGACTGTAATTAGAAAATAGATGTAAGGGAAGAGCATTAATTAGTTAGCTAATGGTAAGCTTTCCACTAATTGAAATGAGGAGCCCTTATCTTGCAGGATGATAAAATATCTTAGGTGTGAGAGAGAGTGAGTTCCTTCGGGAATTAATAATAAGCCAAAATATTCATTCAACCCTTCCCTTAGGGTATTTTCCTACAAACTCACAATGAAGTCGGTATTCACTGCCAAATAAAATACAAAGTTATGTTTAAAAAGTTTTTTTTTTTTAAGTAAAACAAAATGAAAGTTGGCAAAATGAAAGGAAATCTATTCTTGCTAAAATAGGGAACAGGTTCCTGATGTCCAGATTTAATTTTGGTCCTGTCTTTCTGAAATGCCTCTGAGACAGGTGACTCCTATTTCCCTGAGGTTCTCAGGTCTGTGGAGCTCCAGGAGGGAAAGGACCTGGAACGTCTTCTAACTGATGCGAACACCCTCCATTGAGCTGTGACATGAGTAAGAAGGACGCCTTCATGGTTCAAAGCCCACTGGAAGTTGGGAGATTGTTTGCTATGACTGCCAGTGGGCCCTTGACTGTTACACAGATCCTGTGGGGTTCATCTCCGCTATTATGGCTTTAGCTCCTGACCTGGTCTCTATCCCTCTAGATCCCTCACCAATCTGTTCACTCAAACATAGTCACCTAATAGAAGTGCAAGCCCAATCGGGCACCTCCTTTGCTCTTTAAACCTCTTGATCCATCCCACAGCCTGTTAAGTACAGAATAAAGGTCAAGTTTCCTGGCATCATAGGAGATCCCCATGACTGTTTTTTAAAGACTTTTTAAAAAATGTGGACCATTTTTAAGTCTTTATTCAATTTGTTACAGTATTGCTTCTGTTTCATACTTGGGTGTTTTGGCAGTGAGGCATGTGGAATCTTAGCTCCCCTCTCAGGAATCAAACCCACACCCCCTGCACTAGAAGGCAAAGACCAGCCACTGAACTGCCAGGGAAGTCCCAAGCCCCCCATGATGGTTCATTCTCTCCCACTACTCTTGGCCTTGTAATGTTCACCCCAGCAGTGCCTGCCTTACAGCTCCATGAAAGATTCTTCTCTTTTACTCATGCCTGCCCAGTCCTTCCTTGCATTTGCTTGATGGGTTCCTACTGATCCTTAAAGACTTAACTTGGATAAGAAGGCACCTTGGGATCCCTAAGGCGGCCGCAGAACCTTCCTCAGGGGCTTTTCTCCACGATTCATAAAACTACCCACTTCCTAATCCCTCTCTCCAACCATCCTCTTTCCTGAAAGCAGAGATGTCTGCTTTACCTTCCAGAACCTACTCTGTCCCTCCTGTCAATTAAAAGGTTGTTGAACCAACTTTGCAAAGTCATTCCTAAGTTCTGAGACCATTTCCAAGTTCAGCAAGTAAACAAGGCAGGTAGAGCAGGGAAAAACCATCACAACTTGTCATTTACTTGACATGACTGGGGTGCTTTGAGGCTTTGGCAGTTATGATGGCGGGGGACAGCAAGATGGGTGGGGTGGGGATGACAGCTGGCGGGAGAAGAGAAATCAAGAGTGCAGGGTGGGACTGTGGACTTCAGGTTGGGAATCCTGTTTTAAATCCAGAAGATGTCATGGCTCAGTTGGTCCAGGTGTTAATTGCAGGTTGAGAACTTGAAAAGCCTGCACTGATTGGCTCCTGGCCCGAGTGCATCCACCTATCAATGGTCCATCCAGGTTAGAGCCCTGATCAACAACACCCAGTTCTCCTCCATCCTTTCTTCAAGCTGCCTTCAAGAGGTAAGCTTAGTCCAAATGAAACCAGAAACCTCCACCCATTAATAACAACTTGTTTTTGGCCAGAACCTTACAGGCCAAATAGAAAACCTGAGCTGGAGAGGAGAGTAAGTCTGAAACAGAACCATTCTTTTTCAGCCCTGTTAAAATTATATTCACTGTGGGTCTGACAGATTTCATGAGAAATCCCTCTATCGGTAGGTCTTAAAGAAATAAGCATTTAAAGAAAAATGTGTTCAAACTAAGACAACATTGAAAATCAACTATATTGCAATAACAATTTTTGAATTGCACTAATGAAAATAATATGAATTTTCAAATAGGGATACAAAAGTGTTATTTTCCCTGAATAAACTATCTCACAAAAAAGAAAATGTATTTGACTTCTAATTTTTTGTATTTATAAATAGTTCAAATAAATAAAACATGAAAGTGAAAGTGTTAGACACTCAGTCGTGCCTGACTCTTTTCGACCCCATAAACTATAGCTTGCAAGGCTCCTCTGTCCATGGAATTCTCCAGGTAAGAATACTGGAGTGGGTAACCATTCCCTTCTCTAGGGGATTTTCCCAACCTAGGAATCAAACCTGGGTCTCCTGCATTACAAGGAGATTCTTTACCAACTAATCTACCAGGGAAGCCCATAGATAATTCTGAAATTTTCATTTATATCAGCATTATCAATCACTATTCTTTAAAAAAATAATTTTATAAAAAAGGTAATAAAATGTGTTTGTTGCATACTTCAATATAAAGGTTGCCAAACAACAAAAAGAAGAAAAATATATCTATTAGAAAGAGTCAATAGCTAGAGCTGTTGACTTAGCCTAGTTTGCCAGTGCAGGAGGAGGGTCATGTGGCTTCGTGAAATGTAGCAGACAAGGAAATTTCTGTAGAGGCCCCTAAATCATTTAACAGTGAAAAGGATTCCCAGATGGCCTTATTGGCGTCTACGTCAAATTGTTAGGTATCAGCACCAACTAATAAATTTGCTTTGGGGCTTGGTTTTTTGACATTTGTTCAAATCCTCAGAGAACCGTAGTTACTGTATATCCTTGTACAGTATTTGAATTCTGAATCACTATGCCTGGTCGGCTGCCCACTGGGACAGGAAATAAAACTCCATAATAGAATGTCATTTTTTAAGTCTAAGCATTATGAGTTGCAGTGATATTGTATGACAAACTCATGTTTCTCTTTTGTCTCAAATGTTTTATTCTCCAGGAAAGCTCATTTGCATTGTTGTCCCATATGGGGATTTGCACATCCTGGTACGATAAAGATGCAGAAGGGAATTAGGTCACTAGGCATCCTCTTTTTTCTGTTAATAACCCTGTCCAACCTCTTCCTTCTTAATCCCATGCAGACAAAAGCAATAGAAGCTAAACCGTCCAGAGTCGTGATAGGAAAGGCGGACAAGTAAATCCACCAACATGAGTCCATTCACTCGCTGTGGATGTATTTAATTAATCCCATGTGGACTGGTCTTATTCAAATAAAAGTATATTTTAGAAGACGGCTGCCTTGTTCTCTGGTCTGTGTGGTGACCCCTGATGGAGGCAGCTGGGCTGGTTTAATCAGTCAGTTATTACAGGTCTGGCTTGCTTTCTGCTAATGGCGTCATGCCGGAAAGAATCTGTATTCTAGGCAGAGTGGAAACATCCCCAGTGGGTAAGGAATTAGGAGAACATTAGAAGGGTACCAGGCAGCAGCAGCAGGCAGTGGAGGGGAGTGGGAGGTTGCGGGGTCCCAGATGCGACCCCAGGCAGGCGGCGAGCAGGGAGCTTCGATGACTTCCATGGGCTGGTGCCCACATGGCGAACTCCTGTGGTGCCCGGCCTAGTTCTGAGATGAAGTTTGCTACTCGGGTCCTTTCCAATCCTCTTACTTCATATGACTTCCTGCCCAGGCCAATCCCACATTGGTATATTAAAGGTCAAGTTGTATTATCCTCAAGCATGAGGATAATATTAGAAAACTCTCAGTTGGTACTTACGATGTGTCCAGCTTTCTCTGGTACTGACACCCCATACTCACCAAAACCCTGTGAGAGGCTGTTGTTATTTTGCCCTCTTACAGACGTGCAGATGGAGGCATGGGATGGGTATGTGAAACGGCCGGTATCACTCGGGCAGCAGACAGCACATCAGGATTCCAACGAAACCAGCTGGGCTCAGAAATTACATCTTTGACCACTCCAAACTCAGTCTCCCAGGAGCCTTGATTTCATGCCAGCCGAGACTGGAACATTCAGGAGCCGCCCTTCAGAAAGAAGCAAGCTGTACCCCAGATGGTCAGTAACAGCAGTGTTGTTCCATAACAGTCCCAAACTGGAACTCACCCACACGCACATCAACTGGAAAGTGAACAGGTAGAGGCATATTCTGGAGAAGGCGATGGCACCCCACTCCAGCACTCTTGCCTGGAAAATCCCATGGATAGAGGAGCCTGGTGGGCTGCAGTCCATGGGGTCGCGAAGAGTCGGACACAACTGAGCGACTTCCCTTTCACTTTTCACTTTCATGCATTGGAGAAGGAAATGGCAGCCCACTCCAGTGTTCTTGCCTGGAGAATCCCAGGGACGGGGGAGCCTGGTGGGCTGCCGTCTATGGGGTCGCACAGAGTCGGACACGACTGCAGCGACTCAGCCGCAGCAGCAGTAGCAGAGGCATATTCAACAGTGAGACCCGATTAACCGGACTCATGTCCAGGGTGAGCCGCACATCAGATGCGGAGAGAAGGATGGCCGGTAGGAGGGAGCATACATGCTACACTTGTCCGCCAGAAGGTCAAGAACAGGAGCGCTGTCTTTGGTGTCAGAACTCAGGACAGTGGCTCCCCTGGGCAGGAGCTGATGACTGCGAGAGGGCGCAAGAGGGTGGTTTTATCTCTTGACCTAGAAGCTGCCTTCATGGCAGCCTTCGTTTTGTACAGATTCATCAGATCCGTACAGGGCAGTATGCTCTTTTCTGTAGGTAGGTTCTCCTTGACTAAGAAAAAAGATTTTTTTGAAACCATGATCAAAGAAAGTGTCTGATTAAACTCTCAGAATGGATGGTCAAGCACCATTTGTAAAAGATATCCAGTTCCTCACCAGGGACCGACTTAGGGCTCCTCGTTGAAGGACATTGACAGTGGAAGGTGACAGAAGGAGGGTGAAAGGGAAATTCCTTAGATATACTCCACGCTCTGCTGAGCTGCCAACTACCGGCATGGTCTTGGGTGCGCAGGTCACCTGGCTGAACGAAATCAGCGCAGGTGGTTTAGAAGCTCTGCTAAGGTCAGCTCCCTGAGGGAGGAGGTTTGACCATGACGACACCAAAAAACACAGGGAGGAAAAATGCCCTTTGGACCAAACATCCCATTAAGAAGTTTGGCACCACCATCAGCTTCACCAGCTATCACAATCCTCATCAAAAGAGTGAGTGTAAAACTCCCTTTTGCTTTTATGGTAATTTTATGGTACTGCTCTACACACCTCCAGGGTAATATCAGATAATACCAAACTCTTAAGAAAGTCAATCTGTGATTCCACTCTGGTTCAGTTTTTCTAAATATTCTTAAAAGATAAAGCGGAGACTTTTCTGCTTTTTTGGAAGTGATTTTTAAGTGGGGACAAAGGTCATCTACTGGGAGAAAAAAGTCAACCAGATTATTCTGAGGCTTGGTACTGAATCAGAGTGTAATGTAACAGATGAATTTTGAATACAGGTGTATTTCATAACACATTTGTAATTCTATTGTGAAAGATATGAGGTTAGAAGATATTAACTTACAGTCTTTATTCTTTTTAATCATTTCTAGCGTGTTTTACAGTCATATAAAGATGTGTATGTGTTCAAAAGTCAAATAAAGAAATTCCAATTGCTTTTCAGGGAAACTTTTAATTGATTTCACAGATAAGGAGAAAAGTGTACACATTACAGGTTTATGGCTCAGCAAATTTTTACAAAGTGAATATACCAGAGGGTGCCCCAAGTTTACCGGCAGCAAATCAGCCCCCATAGTGACTGTGGCAGACACTCTGGGTGACTCATATCCCATCCACTCAATCATCCTCCATGTTAGCTGCAGCCAGGTGGACCGTCCCCGTGTGAGCCCTGAGTCATCCTGAACCGACAGCATCTCACCTCCAAGAACAAGCTCCCTGATGGTCTGGTTTGGGTCTTGGATCCTAAAGCAGGACAAAATCTCAGCCCAAATCCACGAGTGCAGCCTGGAGGAGCCCTCCAACCAGCGCAGACAGGAGTTGGGGAGAGACCCCCAGGCACTCTCCCTTTCTAGACAATTCTGGTAGGAACTCTGTGTCCTGAGAGCTCCAGAGGCGATCCAGGCCCAGCCACCTCCAGCGTGGTCTTTCTGGGCAGGGGGGCCTTCTGCCCCCACTCACTCTCCGGGGCACACCTCCCAGATAAACCACCTACCAATGTCCACTTACTTGCCAATACGTGGTTTTATCAGCCTTTGTCTTTTCGGCCACTCTCATCAGGGTGAACAAATTGCTTTTTAAGGAGAAGAGGATGGTTTGGATTATTGCCTGGGATGACCATTGCTTACTGCCCCTTCCCCCAGTGTCCATACTACACAGTGGACACGTCCCCGCCTATCCACCAGGTGAACTGGTTGGACCAATGGGAGGTTAATGGATGTAACAGAAGCTAAAGTGTGTAATGTCCTTGTGCCCTGAGCCTTGCCTTCCAAGCACTTCTGCCAACGGAAGAGCATGTCTTGGCTGACCCACTGATGTATTCAGGAGGGGAGAGAGCAAGACCTAAACTGCTTTCAGAGCTGGCCACAGTGGGAACCAGCCACCCGGGACATTTGTAGGATAAATGAGCGCCACTTTAGGCCACTGGATTGGGGGATACTGGTTTCCATGGCGCTACCATGACAATGATCATCAGTTGCCACATTAGAGATGGGTGTCCTTGTGAAGTTCATCAAACTACCCAGAAGCATAGCTGTCCCACTTATAGCTAAACTTACCACTAAAGTCTGCATCGAGCCAAGCTAGTGAGAAGCTGCCTTCTCACTATTCTGGGCAACCTTGAACTCCCTCCACTCAATATTTAACAAAGGCTTGATTAAAAGAGACAATATTTACAGAGAAAGTTAGGCCACCCATCCATTGCTAGAGTTCTCTAAGTTACCTCTGCTTTTATCCCAGGTGGCAAAGCTGTGCCCTGAGACTGAATTGTTCTCATTCTCCCAGGGCAGTTGCTACAAAGTGGTGCTTTGACATACTCCCACCAATGCGTCTTGGAAGAAATTACATGTTAAAGTTTTGTGATAGATGTGCTTGGATATGCTGTAAGGACATGGTTGGTGGCACTGCATGAAATGCCAGGGGTGGGGAATCATTTCAAGTTTCAATACCTGGGACAATTGGAACCTCCTGAAAATGAGTTTGTATTACATCATGAATCATGCTTTCCTTGAAAGTCAGTTCCTTTTCTTGTATTGGCCAGCACAAAACTCAGGTCAGATTTTTGGCCTACTGCATTTAACCGTTGAACACGCATTTAAAAAACAATCTTCGTTCTTGGCTACTCCCTGATTCTCTCACTCAAATAATTTGAAACTGTGTTTAGTCTTCTTGTTACGAGATTTGGCGGGGATCTGGTTAAAACATCTTGGTGAGTTTATGCCCAGAATTGTCCTTTCCCTGCCCACGTGTTCGGGACAGTTCAACAGAGGAATTTAGCATCTGTATTCTGGCACCAGACTTTCCAGATTGGAATTCCACTTCTACCACTTATCTTCAACAAACTACTTCATCCTTCTCTGCCACTGGCTCCTCAGCTTTAGCATGGGGGTCTCCCAAGATACTCAGGTGGGTCTCAGCTCAAGACAGTCAGTGCTCATTCCAGGTGAGTTGCAAGACCGTGATGTAGGATTTGCAAAAGAGGCAGTCAGAACTGGTTATGTGACTCTTAATTGTTCACTTAATCATTTAAGTGGAGTAAAAGAGTTGGAGGCTCTTAAGAAGGAAGGAGGAAAATTTCGAAGAGTCATTGCTGCTCTGAGTCCTGCATTCCCAGAGTGGAGAAAGAGCTGGGTGCCCCGCCCCCCAACTCCATTCACCTCCAGCCAAGGGAGCAGCCTTTGCAGAGAGGTCAGAGGGCATGCTGCAGCGTTTCCACAACACCATCGATACTCAGCTCTCTGAGATCGTTATTTGAATGTGTCTTATCTCCTCTAGACAATAAGAAACAGGAGGGCAGAGAATGTCCTTTTCTTCAAGGTGTCGGACATTTACTTGCCAACATTTGATCACACACCCTGCCTGAGTGCGTGCCCAGTCCCTCCAGTCGTGTCTAACTCTGAGCAACCCTATGGACTAGAGCCCACCAGCTCCTCTGTCCATTGGTTCTCCAGGTAAGAATACCGGAATGGGCTGCCATGCCTTCTCTAGGGGATCACACACACTAGATGCCAGTTATTGGACACAGCAATGAGACTATTAAATAAGAAAGACACACACTTCACCACGTTTCCCCTTTCTAGAATGGGATTATATCCACTGACACTAGGCTTGATCCATTAACTTGATTAGTATATCAGTGTGTTCCTGCAGCTTAACAAGTAGCTCCAGATTCTTGTGGCTTCAGACAGGAGTCATGTATCAGCTCGTGGCTCTGTGGGTTGGGGCTCTGAGTTGAGCTCAGCCATGTGGCTCTCCAGCTACTTCCACCTGGGTGGAATATGAACAGACAGAAACCACTGAGACTGAGAAAAATATAGAGAAAATAAACAAGTAGCAACAACCAACCACAGGAAAATCAGAAGAGAGATAAAGAAAGGAGCTGATATTCCAAGCGAGTTCAAGAATTCCTGACAGCTTTCAGTATCATTCCAAGTTCAACTTTATAATCATTTACGGTAAATTCCCTTAATCCTAATTCACTCAAGGAAGCTCTGTTCCCTGTAACCAAAGAGACTTGCTATGACAAGAATTAGTGCCTTGGGACTTCCCTTGATGGTCCAGTGGCTAAGACTCTGTGCTCCCAATGCAAAGGGCCTAAGTTCGATCCCTGGTTGGGAAGCTAGATCCCGCATGACTCAACTAAGAGTTCACATGCCGCAACTAAAGATCTTGCATGCTGCAAGACCTGGCACAGCCAAATAAATAAGTTAAAAAAAATAGGATTAGTGCCAGACACTCATAGGAAATTCAGGGTGTTTGAAACAGGCCATTGGGGCTGGGTGCAAGGGGAAGATGCCACTTATTTGTGTGCGGTTTCTTATGACTCAGACTATCTTGCAGGTGAGGCTTCTGGGGTTTGGGGATAGGCTATAGGGAGTTGCAGGTGTCAGAGGAGTGCTCAAAACAGCAGTGAGTTATTGCCAGTCACTGAAGAGTGAGTTCTGTATCCAGGTTGTGCAGCTGGAGGCAGATGTTCGGGAACATGATGCGACCCTTCTGAACAATGTCCTCTCCTGGAGCTGACACAATGGTGGGTCCATTGAAGAGTAAGTCTGAAAATGTCGTATGCATTTCTGAACTGCAGCATTCCCAGTATTAACATTTTCTATGACTTAGGTTAAGTATCTGATTGGTAGAGACTGAGAATTTGCCAGGAGATGAGATCTCTGGAAAACACCCAAAGACTTGGAGATTTCCCTGCACCCTACACCCTTCCTGAAGACTACCCAGTTTGGTGATCTCCCTCCACATCTTCACATGATTTTCTAACTCTCCAGTGAGAATGGGTGGATGGTGGCAACCCTGGTGCATCCCCCAGGCCCCCTCAGATCCCTTTTCACCATTTGGTGGGAGATAGTCCCTGGCTTTGATGTGCCTTTACTTACAAGAGCCTGTACCCTTGTCTCCTTCTCAGAGAACTGCCCTCAGGTTACTGGAGCCTCATTTAGGGAGTGCCTAGAAATGGGCCTGAAATTTTGCACCCAGATCCAAACTGTGTGTGTGTGTGTGTGTATTTGTATATATGTGGGTGTATGTATATGTATGTATGTGTGTACATGTGTGGGAGTGGGTGGGTGTGTATGTGTGTGTGTGTACTGTGTTTATATGTATGTATGTGTGTGTGTGGGGTATGTGTGTGTGTATATGTGTGGTGTGTGTGTGTGCATGCATATGTGTGTGGATGTGGGTGTGTGGATGTGGGTGTATGTATATGTGTGTGCGTATGTGGGTATATGTATGTATGTGTGTATATGTGCATGTGTGTATGTGGGAAGGTATGTGTATATGTATGTGTGCTGGGAGGGGACATTAACTGGGTGTCCTACCATCAAACTCTGTTCTGACCCTGTCTACCTGGAGATGATGTCGGATCTCTGTGGTTGGGGTCTTGGGGCTATAAGACTTCCCACCCCACCACCTCAAGCATCATTCACAAGTCCAGGGGGTCACCTGTGCTTCCACCAACTGGCTGTGGACTGGAAGTACCAATGACCCCTCCCCAGGTTCTATTAATTTACTAGGGTGGCTCACAGAACTCAGAGATAACACTTCACTGACTAGATGACCTGTTTATTATGAAAGGATAAAACTCAGGAACAGCCAGATGGAGGAGATGCATGGGGCAGGGTGTGGGGAAAGGGCATGAAGATTCCATGCTTCCCTGAGCACACCTGTTCCCAGATCAGCACACGTTCATCAACCCAGAACTTTGGGGGTTTATGGAGGATTCATTCGATAACTCTAATTGATTCAATCATTAGCCATTGTTGACTGAATTTTTGAATATACTTAAAATGCTTTAAAACTTTCCTCTTATTAAATTAAAAATGTGTTTTAAGAGTGTTTTCATTTATGTTTGATAAAAAGATCCCTGTCTGGAATATCAGAAAATCACTCACAGCTGCTTTATACTGATCAGATATGGGGATCTCCCAAGTCTGGTCCTCTCAGAATAAGGACAGGCAGGTGGGTGTGTTGTGTTAGGGGAACCACCAGCACAGAGAGAGGTGAGCTATCATTTTTTAAACAAAATTATCTTTCATTTGGAGAACAAATTCTTGAATCCCACTGTTATTAAGCTGAATGGCACAGGCTTAGCTTCAAGCAGCCAGTTCTACTGGAAGGACCCTTCTTGATGAAATGACTTTACAGATTAGGGGGGTGGGGTGTGAGACACCCCCATCACAATATGACTTTCCCCAACGTCTTGTCTTTTTATCACCAATAACAAGCAGGCATTGAGCGTGTGTTATGTGTCTCACTGAATTGCGTGCCGGACACGGCTTTTAATGTCTATTGAAGGAGGAATTTACCAATAAGTGTTTTTCAAGGCCATTGAGAGAATAGTAGTAGTGCTGCCCAGGACGTGCGAATCTGGAGAACAAAGGCATGTAGACCGAGCAGCATGTGCGGAGGACTGGATGCGTCCAGCTGGGTGTGGGAGTCAGGCCAGAGGCACTCCAGGCAGCTGTGGGTACCAACCCACCCAGAGTTCTTGTGCGGTGGCCCGGAGATGAGCAGGCATCCCTTAATGAGGAATTTCTCACAAAGTTTACGTGAAATAAACACACTCATGGACTACACAGTCAAAGCCTTTGGCTCCAAACCTTCTCCTCCTCCTCAGTGGGCTCTGAGGGTCCACAGGGCCCCTCTTCTCGACTCAGCACCCATTTCTCTTTCTGCTGTGAGGATCTCCCTGGACTTTCCTTTGGGGAATTGAAGCTACAAGCAACATTATAGCTACAAGGACTGGGAGAGGCCGTGAGTCTAGGAGATGAAGCTTCTGTGTTTGAGCCCTGATGATACCGCCTCCTAGCTGAGTGGTCTTGGCAAAGCTGCCTACCCTCTCTGAGCTGGGATTGCCTTATCTGTGAGATAAGGATAATGAGAGAAGCTGCCTCCTGCTGCGTGCGAAGTGACTTGAGTTTACATGCCTGGCACACACTGGGGGCTGAATCGGGTAGAGGGCTGAGCAATATCACCATCCCCATCCTTGTGGTCCCAGTAAGAACATCAGTGTGTCTTGACCATGCCACAGGGTGGGCGTGTGACCCACATTTGGTCAATCAGGCCATTTCTCCTGGGAATTTGATTCTTGAGCTAAGTGAAAGGACAGAGAAATTCAAGTCAATAATGTACACGAGGATGCACAAGGGTGTTGTCCACGTGCGTTTACCTCCCAGCTCCCTCGATACCTGGATCCCCCTCCTTCCAAGACTGGGCTATGTGCTTCCCTGTTTGGGTCCTGGGAGCTGCCCCTATCCTTCCAGCACATCCCTGTTTGTTGTTATATTCAGATGTGTTTCCGTTCTTTGTAAACAAAGCAGCCTGGCCAACCCACAACTGTGGGGATGTTGCAATCTTTGTGCCTTTGATTCTTTGCGACCCCATGAATCGCAGCACGCCAGGCCTCCCTGTCAATCACCAACTCCCAGAGTTCACTCAGACTCATGTCCATCGAGTCAGTGATGCCATCCAGCCATCTCATCCTCGGTCATCCCCTTCTCCTTCTGCCCCCAATCCCTCCCAGCATCAGGATCTTTTCAAATGAGTCAACTCCTCACATGAGATGGCCAAAGTATTGGAGTTTCAGCTTTAGCATCAGTCCTTCCAATGAATACCCAGGGCTGATTTCCTTTAGGATGGACTGGTTGGATCTCCTTGCAGTCCAAGGGACTCTCAAGAGTCTTCTCCAATACCGCAGTTCAAAAGCATCAATTCTTCGGTGCTCAGCTTCCTTCACAGTCCAACTCTCACATCCATACATGACTACTGGAAAAACCATAGCCTTGACTAGACAGACCTTGGTCGGCAAAGTAATATCTCTGCTTTTTAATATACTAACTAGATTGGTCATAACTTGCCTTCCAAGGAGTAAGCGTCTTTTAATTTCATGGCTGCAGTCACCATCTGCAGTGATTTTGGAGCCCAGAAAAATAAAGTCTGACACTGTTTCCACTGTTTCCCCATCTATTTGCCATGAAGTGATGGGACCAGATGCCATGATCTTAGTTTTCTGAATGTTGAGCTTTAAGTCAACTTTTTCACTCTCCTCTTTCACTTTCATCAAGAGGCTTTAGTTACTCTTCACTTTCTGCCATAAGGGTGGTGTCATCTGCATATCTGAGGTTATTGATATTTCTCCCGGCAATCTTGATTCCAGCTTGTGCTTCTTCCAGCCCAGCATTTCTCATGATGTACTCTGCATATAAGTTAAATAAGCAGGGTGACAATATACAGCCTTGACGTACTCCTTTTCCTATTTGGAACCAGTCTGTTGTTCCATGTCCAGTTCTAACTGTTGCTTCCTGACCTGCATACAGGTTTGTCAAGAGGCAGGTTAGGTGGTCTGGTATTCCCATCTCTCTCAGAATTTTCCACAGTTTATTGTGATCCACACAGTCAAAGGCTTTGGCATAGTCAATAAAGCAGAAATAGATGTTTTTCTGGAACTCTCTTGCTTTTTCGATGATCCAGCAGATGTTGGTAATTTGATCTCTGGTTCCTCTGCCCTCTACTCACTCTATATAAGAGGCTCTAAGTTCATCAACAGATGAATGGATAAAGATGAGGTATGTATATACAATGGAATATTACTCAGCCATAAAAAGGAATGAGTTTGAGTCAGTTCCATGAGCTTTTTATTCATCAGCACCCTACTTACCTTTCCAATCCATCCACTTTCCTCCATTCCCACTGCTAATTCTTTCTCCTGCCCAGGCCACCCCTGTGACTTCAGTCACAATTTGAAGACAGGAACTTCAGATTAACATTTTAACAGAAATGAAATGAAATAGTTAAAAATCCTTTAACTGAAATGATAAAAAATACACTTTAAGATGTCTCTGAAGTAGAAGCTGCAGGAAATCACTACCATTGTAGGGCTGAGGGATGCAAGAGAAGAGGTTGGAACTACTGGACTTAGAAACCTGGAGAAGGGGCTCCACGGGGCAGCGTGAGTTGGTGTCTCCCAGCAGAAGCAATGAGCTGCCTCTGCAAATGTCACATCATCAGCTGCAAATTCCTCACGTGGAAGGTGAGCGACCACTGCTGGGATGATGCAAGGCTGGGAGATGCTATCAAGAACAGGAAGTAATCAAACAAGTTTCTACCCAGGGAACTCTATTCAATATCCTTGGAGAAGATAGAAAAGAATGTGTATTTGTATAACTGAGTCATTTTGCTGTACAGCAGTAATTAATAAAACATTGTAAATTAACTATATTTCAATTAAAAAAGGAAAAGAACAGGGAGTAATCAGGGACAAAAGACAGCAAGTATGGCAAGCGTGCTATTCTTGTGAGGACCCAGAAGAAGCAAGTGCTTTCTCTTTGCCTTCCAGGCTCCTCCAAGCACCCTAAATTGTCAGAGCCTAGGAGCAGCAGAAATGAGATTTGCAATTCCCAGCCCGCAGCATCAGAGCAGAATGGAAAGGACCAGCATGGAGCTGAGAAACCAGATCTACATTACTGGCTTTCTTCACAGTCCCTTTGCATTCTTCATTTTCCAATGCTTCCTTCTTCCTTGCTGCCCTAAGTGACACCAAGATGTGGGACTGATGAAGGCCTGAGAGTAGCTCCACTGAGAAAGAGTGTAGGGTGGAGGAGAAATTGCAGCCATGCTGGAAATGGAAGAAGGGATGTTCTAGCCACCAGGACCCCACTCACACTGTGAGCAGAAATTTTGATTTCTGCAAAACAGTCCTTGATGTGGAGTTAGCCTTGACAGTTTGACTGTTCTTGGCTTTGCAGGGTTTCTTTTGCTTTGAATTTGTGGAATATTTAATAGTTTCACAAGAGCTATAATCTAAGAAGGTTAATTAATATGTATCTGTGCATACTTAAGTAGCAGTTTTATTGCAATAAAAATAAGCTAATTCTGAGGGTCCTCAAGATATAGTTCCCTTTAAAATGGGTTCAAGCAGGGACTTTCCTGGCAGTCCAGTGGTTAAGACTTCACCTTCCAGTGCAGGGGGTATGGATTCGCTCCCAGGTTGGGAAGCTAAAATCCCACAAGCCTCGCTGTCAAAAACCCAAAATAAAAATAGAAGCAATATTGTAACAAATTCAGTAAAGACTTTTTAAATGGTTCATATTTTTTAAAAAGCATTTTAAATAAAATAGATTTATGCATTACTCCAATTGATGAAAAGGAAGATGTGATCTGGCTTCTGGCCAGAGTATACAGTAGTCCTGACCCCACTGTCCCCAAGCCTATAAGACGGGGATGGGAAATGGGGCAGAAATACCACCACATGTTTTGGTTATGTCCAGAGCTGGAGCAGGTTGGAAGGTATAACAGAGACGTGGGGGCAAGCAGGTGATGGTGCTGATGGATGATTCAAGGACAGGCGGAGATACATCTGACACTATTAAATGCCACTCTTGGTGTTTCTGAAGGAAAAAAAGAACAGGCTTTATCTTGAAAGCAGGACTCTATCTTGGACTGAACGGTGGACTTTGAGCTATATGCCCAGTATCTATGGAAACGACATACCAACTGGAAAACCAGGTCCCTGGAAGGAAAAGCTCCAGGGCTCGTACCTAGACTCTCTGTCTATAAAAGAATATCCTAATTATCTGTGTAACCAAATAGAATCATATATTTTATTATGCTTATTGGGGTATTACCACAGGCCTATTGATAATCGTCGACTGTTAACTACCTAGGCTTAAGGCATATGAATGACGGGTTAACTTTGATTGCATCTTTCTTTTCCTTTGTTCAGACTAGTTTCAGGGAATTTGGGGAGGCAGGTTTGTGCACTTACACTTAGGGTATATAAGGCTTTCACAAACACTGGTCGGGATCCTTGGCTAAGAGGAGACTCTGCCTTGGGCCCGCCGGTGTAATAAACTGCCCTCCACTATCTGCATTGTTCTTCTGAGTGAGTCTGTTTCCTGGAACGCTTGGCTACAACATTTCCAAAAGTGGCTGCTGATTCATCTTCCATCTGTATTGGTTCCACACAGGTACAGATGTGCTAGGGGACAGAGGAAAATGACAGGACCCATCAGAGAAGAGGAAGGATGAGGTATTTGAGTTGGGCCTTAAAAAATTGGGGAGATCTTAAGAGAGAAGGAACAGGAGTGAGGGCCTGCTGGGTCAAGGGCACAGCAGAAGCCCAGGTGAGGGAATGGCCAGCCTGCGATGCTGGAGCGAGGGGGAAAGTGTGCAAGACTGTAGCCACCGGATCATGGCAAGGCCTTGAATTCTAGGGAAGGGAGCTGGGGTTTTATTCTTTCTTTAACTTTTTATTTTGTATCAGAGTATAGCTGATTAACAAAGTTGTGATAGTTTCCGGTGTACAGCAAAGGGACTCAGCCATGCAATCATATGTACCCATTCTCCCCTAAAACTCCCCTCCCATCCAGGCTGCCACTTAACGCTGAGCAGGGTTCCCTGTACGGTACAGTAGGTCCTTGTTGGTTATCCATTTAAATATGCAGTGTGTACATATGATCAGGGAGGTGGGGTTTTATTCTGATACAGACTGGGATCTACCCTCTGCTCTTTAATGAGGGGAAGGGCGAGGGCAAAATCCAAATTTATTACCATGGTTCTTGTTTTTCCATTATGGAAGGAGAGATTCAGAGACAGCAGTGACACCCAAGACCACAGGGCACTTGGAAACCAGTGTGGAGGAGCCGTCCCTGCCTCTGACCCCCTTGGGCACGAAGGGACCTCTCCTCTGTTCCTGATGAGTGGGTTGCCGGGGAAGAAAGGGCCTAGCACCACATATTGCCAGAATCCCAAGACCAAGGCTCATTCGTGCTTCTCTCTGGCCAGCTCAGAAAGAAGTGTCCACATCACCCACACTCTCGTCCCTACAGAGTCCGGACTGGGGAGCTCAGGGCCGCCCCAGTCCATTGGGAAATGTACAACCACGCAACTCTCCCTTGACTGCCTTTAGTGCTGTATCTGGAAAGGCCGAACAGCCCTTGCCCCGAAAATTGTATCTCACTTCTTTAAAAAATGTGCGTGGATGAAAACAGAGCAGACAGATGCCCAGGAGGAGACCAGGAAAGGGGGCAGCGAGGAAGGGTAACTAGATAAAACAAATGGGCTTGGCGCATGCCTTTTGACCATTGTGCTATAGTCTATTGATTTGGATTTCTTCCCCCTACCCTGGGAGTAATCAATTTTTCGGTGGATGGGCAGAGTACAATAATTGCAAGCAAACTCTTCAAATGGGTTGTCATTAATTTGCCTTTTGCCGGTCCTTGTATCACTCAGAGAAAGATGTGTTTAGCTTTCCCCAGACACTATTGGAGGGATGCTCTGGGGATTTTATGGGGCTGATTGGCATGGGGCAGGGAATGTGGGCTTGGGAGGGGCACGCTGAGCTCAGACGGACTAATGAAGCTGCTGTGTTGGCTCATCTTTACAGAGTCACTTATTACCGCTAATTGGGAGGGACAGTTCAAATAAGCACAGAGGAGCAGTGATCACACGAGCGTGACGTGGTTTCAAAGAGGCCTCTGCAACTCCCCGAACCCCTGCGGCTGGCTGGCTGGACACTGGGGCCTGGAGGCGTCCACAGAGCTGAGGCTTTGTCAGGGTGTCCTGCAGAAGCCAGCAGACTCAAGAAAGCGAGGTTTGCCAGTCATCACAGGGAGCCCTAGACAGACATGCAGCTGCCTGGGACACTTAGAAAGTCAACAGCTGACGGAAGGGAAGGACTCTGAGCTGGGCTGTAAATGGACCTCAAGATGTGATCGGAATTAATTTGCAGAACATAGTTAGAGGTTGTTGTCTGTAAAGGGCCAGTTGGTTTTAAAGAACGATTATTTGTGTGAGCGTTCCAATATTAATAACCTGGCAAATGCTAGGGTCCCCCTGCTTTATCTTTTGAGGATGTCCTTTGCAAGAAGACATTAATTTCTTCTCCAGCCCATTAAATAGATATGAGTGAAAGCACTACGTCCATACCAATGTATTATGGCGACTATTCCCAAATATTTGGTTGCATTTGTGCCAAGCAAGTAGTCACTAGCCGATGCTGGGTTTTCCAGATGTCCACAAGGAAGGGGTCAGACCCACCCCCATCCATTCATCCTGCAAAGGTATAAAATGCCTGCAGTGGGCCAGAAACCACTCCAGCTAAGGAAAAGAAGACCTTGCTGTCCCCAGTTTCTAATCCCGTGGAAGGTGGGGACACAGCAGAAAGAAGCGGTGAACAAGGTCATTTCAGAACAGGAGCTGGTGGTGAGGACCACAGAGAGGGCTGTGCTCCAGCCACTATTTCACTTCACTTCATGTCCTCCCGCCCTTATTCTGGAAGGAAGACAGGATCCAGCAGTGCTGCCCACAGGCACACAAAGCACCTCTGACTTTGGAGGGGACCCCAGATAAGGCCAAGTTCAGGTGCCTGGTTTAGAGAGAGGAAATTCAAACCCTTCAGGATCTAATTATCACCCCATCCTGAGGAAGTGTGTATAAGAGAGTCTGGTGCTATCCTGCTCTCAATGGAGAAAATTGATCCCAAGCTAAGTTGCTATTCAGTCGTGTCCGATTCTTTTTAACCCCAAGGGCGGCAGCACACCAGGCTTCCCTGCCCTTCACTATCTCCCAGAGTTTACTCAAACTCAAGTCCATGGAGTCGGTGATGCCATCCAACCATCTCATCCTCTATCACCCCCTTCTCCTCTTGCCCTCCATCTTTCCCAGCATCAGGGTCTTTTCCAGTGAGTCAGCTCTTCACATCAGGTGGCCAACATATTGGAGCTTCAGTTTCAGCATCAGTCCTTCCAATGAATATTCAGGGTTGATTTCCTTTAGGACAGACAGGTTTGGGTACAAAGTCACGATACCTTGTCTTGGGGCTGGCTTCATCCTCACTGTTGCTCTCCTGATTTCTACTGTAAAAATACACATCCATGATCATCATCACACAAACACACATCTCCAAATGAAAACTTACAGGTGGGAAGAAAAAAAATGTCATTCCTTTTCTCCCAAACACTGAAAATTACATTATCTATTTATGACACCGGCAGATGGTGTGTATCTGAGCTTCCACTTTGGAAGTATTTTCAAGAGGGTGACAGACCTTGCTTTGTGAAGAGAGCAGACCTAAAACGGGATATGAGTTTATGAAATTCATATAAAGCCATTCCCACCAATCTTTGCATTTGTTTTGAAATTTAAATTGGAATAATGAGCTGTTAAATCAGGCTAGTGGGTAAGCAGTGAAATGCTTTCCGGGAGAATGTAAGTCTTCGTACTTCACAAGAAATTAGGTTTGGGTTTCTCAGCATGGAAAATAGGAACTTATTTCCTGGGTAACGCATTCCATTTTAGATTTCCTGTGATATATTAAGAATGAATTGGTTGTTCATTGATACCTTCCAAGAGACCCCAACATGGGCAACACAATGCCCTGTTCACTTCTGCATGAATGCTTCTAGTTCTTTTCTTCACATCTGGAAGTCATTTATTTTGCCCCCAGACAGCTGCAGGGGCTGCCGACATATGATGGAGGCAGGGGCGCTGGCGAGCCTGGGGAGATACGTCCTGGCTTTGTCGGAGGCAAGAGCAGAACCCGCTTTCTTACTGGGTGTTGAGAGCAGGTTGACCAATTAAGGAGCCAGTCAAATAGCCTTAAAATGCCTTCATGGGGGAAAAAGGAATTTATGTTGCTAAAATGAATCCTTCCTTTTGAGACCTAAAAGGAAAACGCCTGGCTCAGCTCTCTGTGGGATTTCTTCCTAATGGGCCTGAACACAGAATGCCCTTTTGTAGGCAAGGATGTAGATACAATACAGATCCTGGAAAATGTATTGTTTTAAAACAACCCCATGTGATGGCTGCTCACCCCTTTGTACTCATTGGTCAGCAGAAGTCCTTGGGAATCCACCTCCAGCACACCTTCTGGGGATTGAATTAGGAGTGTGGAGCAAGGTGCTTTGGGGAAGCAAAGAGCGGCTGTAAATGATGCCAACTGGAGCTTCTTCCTCTGTTTTTACAGGGTGTCTGACATCAGCTCACGCCCCTGGGTTACAGGCTCAACTGTTGCACAGTGCCATGTTGAGAATGGACACTGAGGCTCCAAATACAGAATGAAGGATGAAGGCAAGCTCCCCTGCCCCCAGCAGCATCCCACCACCTGGGATGTCATTTAGAACTTTATGGGGCTGGGACTTTCCCGGTGGTCCAGTGATGAAGAATCCACCTGCTCATGCAGGGGACACAGTTTTGATCCTAGGTCCGGAAAGATTCCTCTTGCTGCCGAGCAACTAACCCCCTGCACCACTGAAGGAGGAAACAGACAGAACAGGCTCTGTCTTGAAAGCAGGACTTCATCTTGGGCAGGACTGTGGACTTTGAGCTATATGCCCAATATCTATGGAAACAACATACCAACTGGAAAACCAGGTCCCCGGAAGGAAGAGCCCCATGGCTCGTACCTAGACTCTACGTCACCTAAAAGAATACCTTAAGTATCTGTGTAACCAAAAAGAACCATACATTCTATTCTAGTATGCTTATTGGGGTATGACCACAGGCTTATTGATTTTCCACTGTTAGCTGCCTAAGCCTAAGGCACATGAATCACGGGTTAACTTTGATTGTATCTTTCTTTTCATTTGTTCAGACTAATTGCAGGGAATTTGGGGAGGTGGGTTTGGGCATGTACACTTAGGGTATATAAGGTTTTCACAAAAACTGGTTGGGATCTTTGGCTAAGAGGAGACTCTGCCTTAGGCTTGCCGGTGTAGTAAACTGCACTCCACTATGGGCATTGTCCTTCTGAGTGAGTTTGTTTCCCTGAACGCGTGGCTACAACACCACAACTACTGAGCCTGAGCTCTAGAGTCCTCAAGTCGCAACTACTGAGCCCACGCGCAGCAACTAACTGAAACCCATGAACCCTAGAGCCTGTGCTCTGAAACAAGAGAACCCACCACAGTGAGAAGCTGGAACACCACAACTTAGAGTAGAACAACCTGCTCGCTGCTACTAGAGAAAGCCCAAGTATAGCGATGAAGACTCAGCACAGACAAAAGAAATTAATTTAAAAAAAATTTTTTTTAAGAACTTTATGGGGGTGGTGTGAGCAAGGCACTTTCCTAGCAGTCTTACTGAGCGTCCAAATGGATGGAGTTGCTAAGAGTTCAGAGGGCATCTCTATTTAGGACAGTAGCTGGATAGGAAAGAAGGAAGATAGAGGGTGGGCATGTCACTTAGGACTGGATCTTGGGAAAAGAACTGCAAAGCCTGGCATGGCTCCTGTGTAATAGCAACAGAGGCCATCTGGAAGAGGTTCCAGGGAAGGTGTCTGCATGGCTGAGGAGAAAGAACCAGAGTGTGGCCTGGAAATCATTCCCAACAGAGCCAGGTCCCTTCAGGCTTTTACCGAACATGCTCAAGGGAGGGGCAAACAGGAAACCAGCCTGTTAAAATATGCGGTAGGGATGCAATGATGATGGTGGGTAGAGGAGGATTATAATGGGGATAAAGGGAGACCAACCAGGAGAAGGCAGCAGCCTGAGGGCGCCAATGGGCGAGACGCTGAGCCTGGTCTGCACAGCAAAGAGCAGGTCTTGACCTAAAGCTACTGCAATGAAATCATAGTCCACAGAGAATCCCATGAGCAGAGTAGCATCATGGGCTACAGTCTGTGGGGCTGCATGGAGTCAAACACGACTGAAGTGACTTAGCAGTCGCCCACATCAGCTCCAGGTAACAGTGTTTTCTGGAACGAGGTTTGCTCCTTGAACCATCACGCTGCTCCTTTTCTATGGGCTTCCCTGGTGGCTAAGAAGGTAAAGAATATGCCAGCAATGCATTGAACCTGGGTTCAGTCCTTGGGTCAGGAAGATCCCCTGGAGAAGGGAATGGCTACCCACTCTAGTATTCTTGCCTGGAGAATTCTATGGACAGAAGAGCCTGGTGGACTACAGTCCATGGGATCTAAAAGAGTTGGACATGACTGAAGTGGCTTATCAAGCAAGCACTGTCCATAGCATCAATAAATGAAATATTTTACGTGAAACCCAGGGGTATTTTCCAGGTTTGCGGAAGTCTCATGTCTTTCCAAGTCAGAAATTAGGTCTACAAATATTGCCTCCTGAGTAAGAGGAGGGAAGGGAGAGAGAGGAGCTGCAGTAGAATGGCTCAGAGGCATAAATCAAGAGTTTTTGTGTTCTGGGAGAGAAGGTGAAAGTTGCCCTGATCTGATCACACAAGGAAGAGGACGAGCGATGAAGGGAGAACTCTCGAACAGACCCGTTGTCCACAGCCACACCAGGGACTTACAAGGAATCCATTCATCCATTCATTCCACAGATAGTGACTGAGAGCCTAAGATACATCAGCTACTGTTCTAGGCACTTAGCATGTCTCTATGAACCAAACAGAAAACAATCTCTGCCCCCATAGAGCTTCCATCCCAGCAGGGAAGACAGACTGTAAACAATAAACAAAAATAAATCACACAGTCCCTAGAGGGTAAGACATGCCAAGAATAAAAGAAAAGTAGGAGTGAAGGGATCAGGAGTGGGCTGGGGAGTCATATCTGGCGCGGCGGCAGGGGACCTCACATGAAAGAGTCGGGGGATAGGCCAGGTGTGGCCTTTGTGGCTCTTCACTGCTGTCCAGTGATGCCCCTGTTTCTAGCAGACAGTCATGCATGGCCTACTTTGTTTGTTTACGATTTGTTTCTGTGTTTAGGCTGTGCTGGGTCTTCACTGCTGGGCAGGCTTTCTCTAGTTGTGGTGCAGGGCGTTCTCATTGCGGTGGCTTCTCTTGTTGCAGAGCACGGGCTCTAGAGTTCAGGCTCAGTAGTTGTGTCACACGGACTTAGTTGCCCACGACATGTGGAATCTCCCCAGACCAGGGATTGAACCTGTGTTCCCTGCATTGGCAAACAGAATTTTAACCCCTGGACCATCATAGATGCCCTGTTTTGCTTTTTAAAGATTTTTTGTGTGTGGACTTTTTAAAAGTCTTTGTTGAATTTGTTACAACATTGCTTCTTTTATGTTTGGGTTTTTAGCCTTGAAGCATGTGGGATCTTAGCTCCCCAGCCAGGAATAGCACCTGTAACCCTTTCATTGGAAGGCAGCGTCTTAACCACTGGATCACCAAAGAAGTTCCTCACATCTACTTTGGACTGAAACTTGCCTGGGTGCCCTCCACTCTCTTCAACCCTCTAGGACCCATTTTGTGAAAGCCACCCCCTCAGAGAACCCAGTGCTCAGCCAGAGTGTGGCTGAGGAAGCCCTGATGGTGATCAAAGCAGGATGAGATCAAGAAGCACGTGACAAGGTGACAAGGACAAGGGCTGGACCCTCAACCAAAGCGGAATCCTTCCACTTCAGAATGTCACCCAAGTCAGTCCCCAATGGAGTCTTTCCAGTCTGGGGTCTTTTGTTTCTCTTTCTCACTGATTGGGTTACATTTTACGGCCACCTGTCTTCCGGACTCCACTCTACGCCTTGTGACACCTTTTTAATTTTATTTTTCTTTTTTCAGGATTATTTCATTTTGACCATTGGGTCATTACACACTTTGTATTAACTATACTGCTTATGGGGCTTCACAAGTGGTGCTAGTGGTAAAGAACCTGCCTGCCAATGCAGGAGATACAAGGGATGCACGTTTGATCCCTGGGTCGGGAAGATCCCCTGGAGTGGGGTGTGGCAACCCATTCCAGTATTCTTGCCTGGACAGAAGAGCCTGGCGGACTAAAGTCCATGGGGTCGCAAACAGAAACGACTAAAGCAACTTACCACACATACATACTGCTCATGAATATTTTTTTCCTTGGCAAAATCTGTCTCAATCATTCTATTTATGAGTCATAAGTTCATTAGAAATAAAGCAGGGCATAAATAAATCTCCAAATGGATAGGATCTACAAAATCCATGAATTCTCAATTTTCAGGATCACCTTGATTTAAAAATTATGCTCCCAACAACATTACCACAATCTAGAAGTTCAAACTTCATCTCCCGACCTGTCACTCAAGCAGCCTAGAAATTGGTTGCTGACCAGGTGTGACCAGGTGTCCTAATTTGGGACTTAAAACATGTGGCCGTAGAGAGATACGCTTGTCCATTTATAGCTTGTCCTCTTTATGAGTCTTTAAGAATATTCCAGCTCCTACTTCCCTTACTTGAAAACAATTCCAAAGGTTAATATCCCCAGGAACTGAGACTCAGTCCCCAGAATCATGAATTCCTGCAAGCCCTTGTCCTTTGCTGATAGAATCTCCCCTTTGAGTACAAATAGAAAGCAATCCTTGGTAACTTCTACTACAGTTCATTCCACAACCTATCCATAGTTATATATTTAGTTCACATCTCTCCAAAAGGCCAGTTCAGTGGTCAAGATTGTGGATTGAGATGCTCAAGACTTCGGAGTCCTATTTCTACATGGGTTCTTACCCTATTTTGCCCCACAGTCCTATAACCATTGCCTTGTGGGGTATCGAGGACAAGGTGCAGAAAACAGAGACTCACCAGAATCCAGTAGTGCTAGAATGCCTTTCTGTAGGAGGCAGGGTGGGCAGCTTGAGCCTGGCTCAAAGGGAACACATTTTGCCCAGGGTTGTATAAACCAACGGCGCTCCTCCCATTGGCAGGGCCACTGTCCCCTCTCAGGGTCAAATCAGAGGACTCAGTCTTTCCCATCTACCCGCCTCCCCCTACCCTGTGCTCTGAGCATCACTCTGCACACACCACCCTCATGACCTTGAAGAGTTCCGACGAAAACGTGCTCTCTTCTCTATCTTTTTTTTCAATGAATTTACTCAGGAATAGTGGAGGAACTGTCGTTCAGGACAAACAAGCTACAGTGAGTCCACTGAGGGTTTGGGGCAGGTTGTATTTAAAGGAATTAAAGATCTCCACCCTATCTTGACACCAGAAGGACTATTTTGTCTGTCCACACACCCAACATCAGGAGGACTGGTGACACCCTAATACAGATCTGTCTGTGAGTGGAAAGGAAGACAAGATATTATCCAAAGGTGAGAGGTTTGAAAAATCTCAACTGGAGTGAATCTGACTACAGACCCTTGGCATTCCTGGTCCAAGTCCCTGTGCCCTTTTAGGTGCTTCTTTGCATCTCACTTCTCTCTCTTTACAGTCTCCACTTCCTCAGGGGTAAATCTAGGAAAATGTTATCTATATGACTGGACTATTGTCAGGATTAATGCAAAAACATGTGTAAATCCCCACATGGTGCTCACCCACAGTCAAATTTAATACATAGTGGAGGTGATGATGAAAATGAATCAGTGGAAAACCAATTTTAATTTTTTTGTGATGCTATTGCTTCATTCAACTCATGAAGCATACATTAAAGGGCTTCCCAAACTTCCGTGGAGGCTGCAGTAATTAAGGATGCTCTGGAGGAAGTGTGCCCCCCACAGCTCACCTTCTCCTGGTGAGCAGAGGGGGTGGTGTTAACACCTGGAACCCTTGATCCCACCTGAAAGTGGGATCTGACCCTAAAAACCCTACATGAAGAAATGGAAAAGAAAATTGAGTGGTCCTTCCTAATATAAACAAAACAAAGCGAGGTCATGAAGCAGGCGTCTCCCTTCACTGATGGAATATATGAAATTATACAGGACAACATGGGAAGAGCTTGCTGGTAAACCACAATTTCCTCACTCATTATAAGCACATGACCATGGAGGGAAGGTATCAGACATCCCTTGCCCCTGGAAATAGCCTTTTCTAGACTTTAGATTCAATTTCAGCAAATATGTAATAAGTGCCTGCAATGTGCCAAGCACTGTTAGACCAGCACAGTCCAATAGAATTATGGATGATCGGCATGCTCTACATCTGTGTGAAACATGCATTAAATGTTGAGTGCATTAAATGTGGCTAGTGTGACTGAGAACTGAATTTTAATTTTGTTTAATACTAGTCAATTTTACATTAAATTTAAATGACCAAGGGTGAAATGGATGAAGTTGGTCAAAAAGTACAAACTCCCAGTTATAAGTGCTGGGGATGTAATGTACAATAAGTATAATTAACACTGCTGTATATATATATATATATGAAAATTTTTAAGTAAATCTTAAAAGCTATTAGAAGAAAAAAATTTTTAATGCTGTATCTATATGAGATGATGGATGTTCATTAAACTTAGCATGGTCATTATTTATGATGTATATAAGTCAGATCATTATGTTATACACCTTAAACTTACACAGTGCTGGATGTCAGTGATATCAGTATCTCAATAAGACTGGAAGAAAAATGGCAGTGTGTGACCAGCAACTACTATATTGGACAAGGCAAGTCCAGACACTGAAGATTCAGCAGTGAACAGGATAGTGCACAGGCCTTGCTTTCTTGATGCTTTTACTCTAGGGAGTGGAGTGAAAATGGACAAAAAGATAAGCAACACCCTTAGTAAGTCAGATAGTGAAAAGTGCTGTAGAAAAAAAAAAAAAATTAAAGCCAAAATGGAGTTAAGAAAGGTCAGAATTCTAAAAAGAATAACTCACTTAACATTTTTTCATGTCCAATGAACATCCCATGAAGGCTAATGCCTCAGATTTTATTTTAGATCCCGCCTAAAGCAAACTGTAGAATCCAGAGCACAAAGTTGTGGAGTTTTTGTTCTTAAATACATCCATGAATTAAGTGCCTGATTTGGACGGCAGCTTTTATCCTTCTCAACTCTGTACTCAAAATACACTACTTCTCACTTGGTACAATAATCAGAAATAATGTGTAGCTTAATGGAACTTCTCCATTAAAAGGTTTTGGAAATAATATAGGAAATTAATGGTTTACAAGAATGGTTTTAGACACTTGAAAACATAGCTAACCTAAAGACCCTGAATGCACCATGAATATGTTCATTCCCCAGCTAAAAATGAATCCTAAAATTGGTTTTGATTTTTATTTAAAATTCAAACGTCTGATGTCCTTAAATTGAACAAATGATATTTAAAAATATCTATATCGGCCTCCAACATCTGCAGATTGCGATTTGCATTTTGAAATTGACTGCTTGAAATGAACACTGCCTTCTCCCTTCCTCTCTCAGTCAGTTAATGAAATGGGAGAGGTCAACCCTTTGTCCTTAAATTAGTTCCCATAAAAATCTTTTCCTACTTTGCAGCTTGTTATGATGTCTTCGGACTGAAGGAAACGTTGCCATTAATTATGTCTTTGTTGAATATGGATCTCTATTCAGAGTGAGTTGAACAGTTTCAAACAAAATTAGCATGTAGCGACCCTCAGGCCACCTTTGGGTTGGTTATCAAGAATATTTCTCTCTCTCCTTTCTTCCTTTTCTTTTTTTTTCTTAAAAAAAATTTTTTTTAATCGTGAAGAGAATGCTCTTTGGCAAGTGTGTATTATCTAATATATCCAGCTTTCAGTTGCGACTTTTTCCCCAATGAAGATGAGCTTAATTGAGGTTGTGCTTTTAAGTCTGTAGAGCCCCTTCAACACCTCACACAAAAGCATCTCGAGGCTTTTCATTTGTCTTGAGTATTTTTCAGATGTACAAATATTATTTACTTTAAACTGCAAATCAAAAGGTGCACTATAACAATTTTCAGTAAAATATTAGCCAGGACTGAAATATATATAAATTCAAAGCAGGTCTTTTCTTTCCCCCGTTATCAAATCATTTATGGACAGGGAGCCCAGTTAGCAAATTTTAGGATACATATTGGAGGAACCATTTAGCTACACACTTGAAGTCAGCACTTAATAAAAGACTTTATTTTCAGTCCTCCAAAGATAAATATTACAAATCCACTCGACACTTAAGCAGCAAAACGATGAAGTTCATTTCCTATTTCAGACACTCCTAAGTTTTCATGAATGAGACGAGGGGGAAAGCTTGATTTTGAAGAAGTGAAGTTGATCAGAGACACACACCCAGTGTGTTCATCTGTGGGAAGAGTTTGCAGAAATAAAGAAAAGCTTTCAGCTCTGGGTTCAGCACCATAAAACCCAGTTTGTAGTATGAGGGTCTGATGACTGGGACTCCAGCCCTGGGATAGAAACCCTATTTTGTGGGCATTTAAATCAATACATCCTAGGGAACATGGAATGAACTATGAAAAAAAGAAAGAGATCTCTTTTTATTTTGAATAAAAGAAAAGAATAAAGTCCCAGACATTACACTGACAAAGTAGATTAAGAACAAAATTCCCAAATGACCCAGTGAAAAATCCCCAAATGTATGAAAAACAAAGAGTGTGAATCTTTTTCTTTCCCTCAAGGAGGGGTCTATGTCATAGCTTTAAAATATTTTGTAGTGACTTCTGAATTTCTTTCATTTTTTTTTTTCCTTCAATTGCTTTCCTGAGGACGGAACCAGAGGGTCCCTTGTCGTTAAGCATCTCTAGGGAAGAGGCGCTTACCTTGTATGGCTTTTAAATGTAATATACATTTTTCATTTTAAATGGGAGCTCCCAGCGACATTGTATGGAAGGGATTCCAGGGCCCCCTGATTATCACCACGTCTCCTTGAGCTGAACCTCCGGGGTGAAAAAAAATGTGAAGGGGGTGGCCTTCTGGAATGAATAAATTCTGTTGCTGCCTGTAATTATTTATTAAAATAGATTAAAGAAATAGGGTAAAAAGGAATCCGCCACCCATGTTAGACATCGCATAATAAGAGTACACAGAAAGGGAAAATTAACACCAGGGAAGAAAGAATGTCAGATATGCGTGTTCAAGAATACAGCCGGCCCCGCATTGTTGGCTCCCATGAAGACACACTCCCGGGCTTTCATTCTGCAGGGTGGGCTGTGCTGCTGAAAACAGGGGTTACTAATACGGATGTGTGTCTCTCTAATTAACATTAGAATTGAGTGGTAAACACAACCAGGGGAGGATTGGAGAGATAGAGAGGGGCTACGAGAGAAGCGAGTGTGTAGCGGGGGAGGGCAGCGAGGCAGGTTCCAGCAAAGAAACCAGCCAGCCCTTGTTCAGATGTGTTTAATTTTGTCACTTGAGTCAAAATTGGAAACCCGTTTTCTAGGACAATTGCCTCTGTGTTTAGTGGGCACTGTACTTATAGGCTCCTTTTATTGCGAGTGAATTTTATAAACTGAGCACACCACCATCAAACCATCTTGGGGGTCAACTTTCCACTTGTGCCTTTAGCTCTTACGAAAGTACTTTTACAGTGTCTTCTAATATATAGGATTTATCTGCAGTTCTGAGAAGAGCTTTTACACTTAATCCCTTACTGGAGCACTAATTTGTTTCTTCGCCCTTAAAACAGTACTTGCAATTAATTTTCATCAGATTCAGTAGTTTTTTATTTTTTTTAGTACAGCACCTCAAGAAATGTAGGTTTGTGTCCATGTCGTCTTTTGTTTGGCTGTTGCTGAGGGTAATGATGACTGGGGGTGGAGATGGTGGCTGAGGAGGGGAGACAAATTTAGATTACAGATGCCAATATTATATGGAATATATGGAAATATGAATATATTTTCCTGGAAAAACATAAACAAAAACTATGTCTTCGAGTTGGTTTATCAAGATAATAAAATGAAAATTTTCCTTTATTGGAAAAGCTGCATCATCTGTAAAAATTGTGTTTTACTTCCTTACATACTTAGAAGGCAAAATATTACAGAGACAAAAAAATGCACTAGAATCCTTTTAACCATATGAATACTTCTGAATTTGAGTGAAGCTGGTATGTAACCACTTTATTTAACCAATTTAATAAAGTGCATGTTTTTTCTTACTACTTAATGCTCAGTCCCCCAAAAAAAATCTTGTCCAAAGACAAAAAATTACATTTCCGGCTGAATATCTGCCTTTTCTTGTATATGTTAGGAAAAAACCACATGAACCTACCCAGAGAAATGCTTTGGATTTATTCTCCTAAAAGTCATCCATGTTACATGTAGAGAGCATCAGGACTTTGCTTATATGTGAACAGAAAGCAGAGACTTCTGGGGTCTCAGTTCAGAAAAATGAAGACAAAGTATAAAAATGTCCAGCTGGAAATGTCATTCGTGGGATCTCAACCTAGCGATTACTGTGTGAACATTGTCCATTAGCTTTACCAATATTGTGCTTCTGTTTATTGGCCCATTACCATCTTAACAAAAGTAAATCAATCCGATTCTGCCCAGATCGCATCCCTCCCCTCCAACCCCAGCAACACCATCTGAAAAGCAACATTTGTTACCCCATTCACTCACTGAAATAGAACTTCCCTCCAAATGATTTAATGAATACTAGGACACATTTTTACTTTGTTGTTTAGACTCAAGAAGGCATAAAATCTCTGCCATCTATTTATCATGGAGTTATTTTAATGTAAACATGTATCTATGTAGATGAAGTGTTTTCATTATTAAGCTAATTCCAACGTGTCTCAGATAGACCAGAAGAAGGGAACACAACTCGCCAAAATCTGCCTGGGTTCGGCTTGCTGTCAGAAACGTCTTCATTAGTTTTTTGTCACTCACCGGTGGCAAATGCCGCGTAAATGGAATGACGATCAGGCTCGCCTTGATAACTTGTCTTATCTCATTAGTTCTCACATCAAAGTTAATCAGCAATGTGAATTGTAATTGCTAGAGGAGACAATGCATAGATCACTGGTCGGGGTTTTTTTTCCCCCCTGTATGGCATCTTGAAACATCAGCAGGCTGGTTGGAGCAGATAGGCTCGGGAGGAAAATGATGTGGAAGGCATAATAAGCAAGCTGCTCAGAATTAATGAGCTAACCCAATAAGAAAAGAATGGCCAATCAATGTGAGTTGGGCAAATATAATTTAGAAATAATTGCTTGATTGGTTGCCTATAGTAGACTGATTTGACCACACACAAGGATTAGGAATTAAGATGTCAAGGCAAAAAAATAATTTGGCAACTGAGGGCATGTAATTTTTTGTTTCCTTCCCTTTATGATGGAAAGAGATGAGCATTTGATATGCTATGTGCCAGAATGAAAACATTAGACACACTCTTTCTCTTCTGTTCCCCTCACAATGCAGACTCATTCAGAATACAGTCGTGATATTCCTGGACAGGCATGAAAAAGGTGCAGATTAAGAGGCAGCCCATGGTCCCGTGTACAGCAGTGATGCCTGAAGGAAGACTGGTTGGTCCAAGCCTGCATCTGCACTGAGTTGCAGCATCCTTCGGAGGCCTGGCAAAGGGATAAGTGCCGGGATGCTTGCAAAATACGTCAGGTCGTCTGTCCCAGGCCGGAAGCTTTCAGCTCACATCCTCCACGTTCCCGGTGCACTTTTCCCTACGGCTATTCACCAATTAGTAAAGGGCTCTTGCTACATTCTTCTGTCTAAACTATTGGGAAAGTTCAGCCAGAAGGTAAATTTGCTTTGATCTACATTACACCTAATTGAGTCACCAGCAATGTGTCTATCCCAACATCAAGAAATGTGAAAATGTTAGATTATTTCACTGGGGATTAAACCTAATTTTCGCGTGCTCTGCATTAACCTATTAGACTGCCTAATCTGCATTGCTAATACGACTGAGGCAGCTGTCACAGCTAAAGAAAAACATGATCACGCAATCCTTGAATGAATGATTCCCGGCCTGATTAGTCTTAGTGAAGTTAGCTGAGCCCTGGTGATAAGGAAGGAAAATTCCCAGGTTGCCAATAGCTTTGAAAATTATCAGACTGTAGGCAAAAATATACCTCATGATTCACGGGCTTCGGTCCAATTGCCGTGTTGAGTGACATTATTTAAGACTGACGAAGGCTAACTTGAATTGTCACTCGCATAAATGTTTGTGTTTATTTTAAGGGACTAACATAATGGATGCAGATTTAAATGCTAATAGAAGCCAGTCAGACACATAAAACTCCAGGCGTTGTTACTCCGTTGGTCTTTTATTAACACAGATTAAATTGTAATATTTTCTAGATAAATTGGCAAAATCAGAAAGATGCATTGCCCCCCAGAAGGCGGGATCAGAACAACTCTTGCAAGACTTCTTGTTTTCTTGCAGATGCACAGACTGTATTCACTCCTCTCCTTCCTGTTGGTGGTTGTTTTTTTTTTTTTAAAGTCCATGTCTGACGTAGGGTGCAGCTTGCTTGGGGCTGGTGCATGGGGATGACCCAGAGAGATGTTGTGGGGAGGGAGGTGGGAGGGGGGTTCATGTTTGGGAACGCATGTAAGAATTAAAGATTTTAAAATTTAAAAAAAATAAAAAATTTAAAAAAAAAACAACAAAAAAAAAGAAAATTAGAAAAACAATATTTTTTTAATGAGAATGAAAGTGATTTCTGCTCATTGGCCAGACCCACTCTCTCTTTTGCAAGGGCTGGGTAGGTATATATCCTCAGCCCAGCACTTCATTTGCCTAGAGACGGGCTCTGCTGCCATTTGGAGTCTTTGCTTCATCCTCTCCATTTGATGTCAAAGGCAAGACAGCCGTCATAGGTAGGCTTGGGAGGTGCAGACGTTCCAAGGAGTTTGGTGGCTGCAAGCAGAATCCCTTTAATCCGATTAGCGGTTCTGCACAATGGGCCTGCCCAGCCCCACTGTGGACAGAAGCCTTTACTTTATTTGTTTCTATTAGCCAAGAATCAGTTATCAGAAAAGTGGAATTTTTCCCCATCAGATAGCCCAGACAATCAACAGAAAATAAATGAGGAAATAGTCTAATGTGTCAATATTTATCCTTTGGCCCTAATAGTCCACAGAGAGGACTTGTTGAGCCTGCAGAGTTGGCATCCTGGTTCGCCTGTGAGCTCTTGGCTGCTTCTCTGCAAGCGTAGGCGTCGTGGCCACTGTTGGCGGGAGACTTGGCTTCTTAGCGGCTAGAGCACTGGCTAGAGAGTCAAGGCCTTTGAAAGGTCTAACGACACAGGACAGGAGAGCCAAGGAGAACCCTCAGTGACCAAGGAGGAAGCCCAACAAATCACAAGGTGTTAGGGAGCCAGTTTCAAACATGGGAAACGGTAGAACAAAAGGATGGAAAGAGACCTTCCTTTCCACCCAGGTTCCCAGGGCCTTCCTCCTCCGCTTTCCCAGGAAGCTCCGTGAGTGACAGTGTGAGAATGGGGTGGAGGAGGAGGGGGCTGTCTTCCCTTGTTTTTGTTGCCTCTCATTGGTGGCAAAGGTTTGATGTCTGAAACACTCTCAAACAGCCTTGAATGATCATGATATCCAAGTCATTGCAGCTCAAGGGATGTGAGCAGTGCTACACCCCAGATATTGTTCTAAGGCTCCTAACATTTCACTTCCCCCAGGTCCCCTGAGATGGCTTGCTCTTAGGAGACCCAGAGAAGAGCTTGCCTGAGGTCACTCAGACTGCACATTCGGAGCCCAGCCTGTTCACCTTCCGCATCACCACTGGGCCCCAGAGTTCAGGCCCAAGGCAGACAACCGACTAGTGCAATGTCTCCTGAAACATGGCCCCACACGCATCTCCTTGCTAAGTTCCAACTGGAGCCTCTTTCCTCAAGTCCTTCTTTCCAGGGGATGATTGATCCTCCACCCCGCCCTCCCAAAAAGCCCACCTCCATGACTAGAATGGTGTGCTGTGTGCCTCCCCAGCTCACGGGTCCACTGACCTAGTGTTTTCAACAGCACGATCCACTCTGTCCTCACAGCATCTCTTCATGGATGGAGGGACAGAAATTTCCACCATCTGATCCTCCTTCAGGCCTCTCGAGCCACTGCAACCCTTGAGCCTCGAGTCCTGCAAGGGTCACCCTCCAGGAGTCACATCCCTGAAAAATATCTGGAGGTCAGACAGTTCTTGTGAACAGACTTCTCTGCCCCTGTTCCTCTGGGTCCCCGAGATGTAGCTCCTGAATCATTCCAGAAGGAGCAGATGGATCCAATCACAGAGCACAGCTCACGCCGTATTGGCTGCAGACCTACAGCTGTTCTCCAGAACTCCAGCCCATGGCAGAGTCATCGGGTCCCTTCCCTCTCCTGAGGGATCTGACAGCTACTGCAGGAGTCTTTGTATCACTTCATGTCACAGGACCACTGTACCTGTGTGGAAGTATTAATAAACATATAGTTATGAGTTCCTGAAATTACATTTTAGTAAATTAGATCTACCTCCCCCATGAATAGCAGAGTTAAAGCTGCAACAGATTTTTTTTAAATTTCTTTGAATTCTATTTTACTTATTAGCAGACAGTCATCTCTTTCCAGCAATTCTACCGAGCTCATTGTTTTTCTAATAATGTGATGTGTCATCACAATGCCAAACATATTTTTTTTACCTCCATTAAGAGCATCTCTAAGCAACCGGTGAGGGTCATTAACTTTAGCATCTATCTCAATACTTGTGAACCACTGGGAGATGCCCAGTTATATTTGACATGTGGATCAGCTTCCTATTGCTGCCGTAACTGATGACCACAAACTTAGCAGCTTAAAATGATACAAGTTCATTTTTCTTTTTGCAGTTCTAGAGGTCAGAAGTCCAAAATGAATCTTTTGAGGGCTAAAATCAAGGGATGAATTAAGCTGGTTCCTTCTGGAGGCTCCAGGGGAGAAGCCAGCCTGTGCCTCTTAAAGTTTCTGAGTGACCATGGCATCCTTGGCTCATGACTGTGTCACTCCCCTCACTCTGATTCTGTCCTTACGTCCCCTTCTCTAGCTCTTACAAAGATCCTTGGGAATATACAGGACCCACCCAGGCAATCCACGTAATCTCCCATCTCAAGATCCTTAACTTGATCCCATCTTAAAAAGTCCCCTTTGTCATAGAAAGTAACACTGACAGGTTCTGAGGATTAGGACTCAGGCGTCAGCAGAGGAGCAGCGATTCAGCTTCTACAACATGCAGAACAGTCTGGCAAAGAGCTTGTCAATCACTCATCTGTTCACATGTTTATCCATCGGCCAATCTTGAATTGTGGGCACCGTGCTGTGCACCAGGGCTGCAGCGGGGGCAAGACCAGGCTCACGGTTGGAGCCTAAGATCTTGGGAGTGAGCTCACCATCCACAGAATGATCACTCTGAATGGTAGTTCATTACTGTTGGGGTGTGACCGAGAAAGGAACAGTTCAGGAGTCAGGTGATGGGGCATTGAGAGCTGATCCAGCCGGATTAGGGCCCAACGTCCAGTAAGTCAGCCCTGAAAGAAACGACGTTTAAGCCAGGAGCCAAGGGAAATGGAGGAATTCACTAGGGGAAGGGGCTGGGGAAAGGTGGGAAAACCTCAGAGACTAAAGAACCATCCAAGCCTTGGATAATGGTCAGTGTGGACAAGAAGCATTTAATTGCAGTGACAACACCTTTCTTTCTGCTGGAGTCAAACTTTGGGTCCCTATTCTGGGTGTGCATCAGGGTTTGTGTTATTTCCTAAAATGGGCAAGGGACTTCTTGCAAAATAGCTCATCTGCATCCTTCAAAAGTATTACTACCATAAAAGATAAATCTGCTTTTTGTCTCTGTAGAATTTTGTCTCTGTTGATTCTGGATATTTGATATAAATGGAATCACACAATATGTAGTCTATTGGGACTGGCCTCTGTCCTTAGCATGATGTTTTCAAGACTTAAAGCACATACTAGTTCTTCATTTCTTTTTCTTGCCAAACACTATCCTGTTGCATGAACAGATCATGCTTTGTTTAGCCATTCATCCTTTGATGGGTATTTGGATTATTTCCACTTTTTGGCTATTATGACTTAATACTGCTATGAACATTCATATACAAGTTTTGGCATGCACAAAGCTTTCATTCCTCCTGGATATCTACCTAGGAGTGGAATTGCTGGATCATATGCTAATTCTGTGTTTAACCTTTTGAGGTGCTATTGACCTGTCTTCTGAAATGGCTGCACCACTTCCTAGTCCCACCAATAGTGTATGAGGCTTCCAACTTCTCCCCATCCTTACCAACAATTGTTATTTTCTACCCTTTTTATCTCAGCCGTCCTGGCAGATGTGACGTGGTAGCTCATTGCAGTTTTGCTTCTTTGCATTAATCTTAAAACTTTCCTATAAGTCTGAAATCACATCAAAATAAATTGAAAGAAAAATGTTCTGTACCATAATTTCTCAGTAATGAAAGGATTCTGGGGAGAAGTCCTATGTTTCTCTTAAAGCGTGCTAATGAACCAGGAAATAGATCCTAAGAAAAAGAGCAGATCCACTGATCTGAGTTTTAGAAGTTTGGATACTTCCTGGGTTCAGTATTTCCATTCATTCTCTCAAAAGACATTTATCCAGTCCCAGTGGTAGTAAGTTTGTAAGATGGATACAAGGAAATGTGTGCTGTTGTCCTTCCCCTGTAAAAGTGAACAGTTTTTGAAGCCTCTTCTTGATGGGGATTGAAAATAAAACATTCACAAGTGCAATCAATGCATACCAAGTATCAAAGGCCATGTTTATATGTTCCCATAAATACCACATTCAGCACTGCAACTGTGATTAGAGCTATTATTTGGTTAAGTTCAGCGTATTCATTATCATCTTCCATAACTCATCTGGTCTTTGCAGAAGCTCTAACTGGTAAATTAGACGAAGATTTGGTGGGGAGGGACTACCACCTCTGCATTCTTATGTCTTTGAGAGTTGATGTAATTTCTCTAGGGTGTGTTCTGATTCACTATCTTGGCCAGAACAAGAGAGCTATGATTTCAGGGCTTGGTCCAGCCTTTCATAATATCTCCATCCACAAAACAGAGACTCAATGTAAGGATTCTGCCAGCTGTTAAGGACCTCCATGCTAATTATGCATGCAAGTGCTGGGAAAGTAACCTAAGATGGGTATGAGGACTGGTTGGAAACATTGTGAGATGGATGTGGGGCAAAATTCAATTCGTCACCTAATCTGTATCTCCAATAGAGGGCACAGTGCTGTTTTAGGTCCCTTGGTGTTCATGTTGGCTCAGAGCTCTTATCAGTCAGCTCTCTAAAGTTCTGGATATTTCCTTTTCTCTAGCACACATTATTATGCCAAGTGGCCAATATGGTCTAATTGACTGAAAACCAAATAGGGCATAGGAAAACTTGGCAGAAGAATGTGGAGGAACTAACAAATTACAGATGCATAGAAAGGATATGGACTTTGGATCCACCCATCTCTGGGTTGGGTAAGGCTCAATACCATCTGTGAGGTGGGATTGTTAACATCTACCTTGCAAGAATATTCCAAATAAATACACAGAGCATAAGGGAATGACACAGAGCAAGCTGTCATTAAATAAGTCGCTGTTTCTATCAATACTAATGTTGTCAATGGGAAGTCCCATTGGCTGTGGTTCATGGTTCACAGGGTCAGTGAATATCCTTGTAGCACAACCTTAGCAACTTGGATCTTGAGAGTTTTATGAGAATGGAACACTTTCACCTGAAACTCTGGGACAGGACAGTGAGCACTAGCATATAATGAAGAACAATGAGCACCAACATATAATGAAGACCCCTTGTCTTGGGGGCAGCTAGATTTTACCAAGGAGCAGGATATGAGTCTGAGACATTATGGTAATGGAAACAAGGAGATAGATTTATGCTCTGCCTTAGTTTGGATCCTGCAAAAGCAGAGACTGAGTTAGGGATTTGAGTGCTGGGAGTTCATTTGAGAGGTGATTCCAAAAAGGGAAAGGACAGAGTCTTTTTTATTAAATAATTTTTATTGGAGTATAGTTGCTTTACAATGTTGTGTTAGCTTCTACTGCACAGGAAAGTGAATCAGCCATACATATGAGGGAGTCTCACAGGAGAGAAAAATCCAGTGAAATGTGTGGTAAGATTGTTACTGCTATGGGCACCTGAGGCTCAGTTACTGCAGACTGTACCTCTGTATTGTCTCCTTCTCTAGAACTTGAGAAATTTATCTTTTAACTCCTATCAGTCACTGTTGGATAGTTACACTTGGAGACATTGGTTGCGGCCTGCTTGGGGGTGCCCGTGGCTGAGCGAGCTTCCATGGCTCCAAGAACCCAACAAGACACGTAGAGCCATGTGATGGGTCCTTGAGGCAGGACATTGAAATGTGCGTAGGAGAAACCTATTCAGCTACAATGAGAGGCAGGCTTAGGGCATGTGGTTCAGGACAGAAAAAGAAAAAAAGAGGCTCAAGCATGCTACAGCTTCAGGGTGCTCTATTATTCCTTGGCTAAGCCACTAAGATATTCTGTTTTGTTTTTATTAACTTCAGTTTACCCATCTGCAGTGGTCTCATAGAAGACCATAATGATTTTGCCTGTGTTATATGTTATTTATTTCTGAGGATGCTGACCTCAGAAGTAAAAGGATAGAAAAAAATTCCTCAAATGTCTTTTAACATTGTGACCTTTCCTGATGCACAGTCACTGTCTGTGTGTGTTAGTTGCTCAGTTGTGTCCGACTCTTTGTGGCCCCATGGACTGTAGCCCATGGCTCCTCTGTCTATGGGATTCTCCAGGCAAGAATACTGGAGTGGGTTGCCATTCCCTAATAGGTCCAACACAGGTATCAAAAGCAAAAACATTGTTCTTGGATTTGTAAGAGTGTCTAAAGGACTTGGATTCTACAAACATAGTGTTTTGGCATCTTGGGCTGCTGTAATCCTGTGTCCATAAATTTCTCTTTATATTAAGAGGAGATGTACCTACTTTCCTATAGCTGGTGAGAAGCCACCTGGCATTGTATATTGTTGTTCAGTCTCTAAGTCATGTATGACTCTTTGAGACCCCATGGACTGACTGCAGCACACCAGGCTTCCTGTCCTTCACCATCTCTCGAAGTTTGCTCAAACTCATGTCCATTGAGTTGGTGATGTCATCCAACCGTCTCATCCTCTGTCACCCCCTTTTCCCCTGCCCTCAGTATTTCCCAACATCAGGGTCTTTTCCAATGAGTTGGCTCTTTGCATAAAATGGCCAAAGTATTGGAGTTTCAGCTTCAGCATCAGTCCTTCCAGTGAATACTCAGGGTTGATTTCCTTTAGGATTAACTGGCTTGATCTCCTTTCTGTCCAAGGGACTCTCAAGAGTCTTCTCCAGCACCACAGTTTGAAAGCATCAATTCTTTGGCACTCAGCATTCTTTATGATCCAACTCTCACATCCACACATGACCACTGGAAAAGCCATAAAATGTACTTCAAAGCTTACATGAAAATCCACTTGGCTCTATCTGAGAACTTTCCCCGTTTCCCATTTTGGGCCCATATGCAGTAGAAGCAGCTTTCTTCCAAAAGATGTTGAAGAGAATTATAACCACTCTCTGACTTGGGCTCACATCTTGGAAAGTAATGGACGTATCATGGGATTGACTGTCAGCTTTCTGGTGACTCTACAGAGGTGGACACAATGCCACAGGTCCACACCACTTCCTCTTACATCCATGGGATGACCACAGAGGATTAGCAGACAGAAAGGAGGTTGAAGCCTCCATGTCAGCCCAGGTTTCCCATGATCACCTGCTCCCTCAAAAAAAAGAAAAGAGACAGAAATGTTTCTATTGTAAAGCCCTTGTGAAGAAGCCATTATGTTATGAACCACGGTCTGGTACAGAATTTTGTAATTTAGAGGATGCTCTCTTTCTCATGATGGAATCTACAGCCAGTGTCACATGATCAAACACATCCTTCTGCCTCAGCTCATCTTCCTCCTTTTTAAAACTTGGAGCCTATTTGTTAGAAATGTTTTCATTTGCAAGGGACAAAAGTCCAACTTGAACTGGCTTAAACAGAGAGAGGCCTCTGTCCTAAGGGTCCTGGGCTATTTTACAGGAACAAGGGTCTCGTCTAGAGCTATGAGTGAAACACTCCTGGCTTCAGGAGTAATAGCTCCATCCCTAGGAGACTCCATCTCCTAGATATGTCCCTCTGTCTACATCCACAGTATTCTTCTCTGTAGATACAGAGTTACTTCTGGTTCTGTGGTCCAAGTGATAAGCAGTAGATCAGAAAACTCAGCCACCAAGAGGAAAACACATTGCTCAGTGCCAAAATTCCCAGAGAAAGACTCTGATTGGCTCACTTTGCACCAATCATCAGGGGTTATGATTCCAATCACATAGTAACATGGCAGATTCGTCTATAATCATGGTGAGTGTAGGGAAAGACTTCAGAAAGAAGAAGATGAAAGGTTGCCATACCAAAATTGCCTCTTACCAAGGGCTGGGACCCAGAGATTCTTAAGGGAACTTCCAGCATTAATAACCCACTTTTCACTCTCTACTTGACTTACACAGACTCTCAGTTCAAAGGAGCCCATGACTGTTTCCCAAACAAAGGTAGAAATCTGCTCCAGCCATGGGCTGAACCTGCTGTCATGGGGACGGAAGCATCCCCAGTTACCTATCCTGCCAGATCCCCTCTGTCCCTGGGCCTTCTTCTCTGTGAGTGCTTCCACACCTTGACTTGGGCACACTGAGGTACAACTGAATATCCTGCTAGCTGCAGTCACTTCTGTTCTGAGTCAGAAACCAGTGCTCCCAAGAAGGGAACCATGGGGATTAAGAGTATTTAAAATTCCAGGTCACTACTGCAGAATTATCCTCTTTATCATAAAATCAACAAATCTTTAGCAAATATTGGACCCATTTATTTATTCATTCTGAAAGTCTTTATTACATCCCTACTATGGGCAAGACACCACGTAGACTCAGCTCAGTTCAGTTTGGTTGCTCAGTCATGTCCGAATCTTTGTGACCCCATGGACTGCAGCACCCCAGGCCTCCCTGTCCATTACCAATTCCTGGACCTTGCTCAAACTCATGTCCATTGAGTTGGTGATGCCATCCAACCATCTCATCCTCTGTCATCCCCTTCTCCTCCTGCCTTCAATTTTTCCCAGCATCAGGGTCTTTTCCAAGGAGTCAGTTCTTCACATCAGATGTCCAAAGTATTGGCATTTCAGCTTCAACATCAGTCCTTCCAATGAATGTTCAGGACTGACTTCCTTTAGGATTGACTGGCTTGATCGCCTTGCTGTCCAAGGGATTCTCAAGAGTCTTCTCCAGCACCATGCAGACGGAAGTGGTATAAAACTGAATACTATGACATTTCTGCATTCATGGACCTCAGTTCTTTACATTTTGTCTCAGTCAATTCAGGCTGTTGTGACAAAATATCCTAGACTTGGGACCTTACCTAATGAATGTTTATTTCTCAGAGTTTCTGGAAGGTAAAAGTTTGAGATGACGGTGCCAGCATAGTTAGAAGTTAAGTGCTCGCTAGAGCCCTCTTCCTTCTCATGGGAGAGAGGGCAGGGTTGGGGAGAGTGAGAGAGAGAGAGATCTCATGTTTCTTCTTAAAAAAACACTAATCCCATCACATGGGATCCACCTTCATGATCAAGTTACCTCCCAAGGGCCCCTTCCCCAAATACCATCACACTGGGGATTAGAGTTTTAACATATACATTTTGGGAAGACACATATGGCTCATCGTTAGAGAAACAGGTGTAGGCTAGTAGTGATACTTGTAACAGTATATTAAAGATGTAAAAACAGAGTGATCAGCAAAAAAAAAAAAAAAGAAAGAAAGAAAACTGTTAACTATACTAAAAATAATAGAGGAGACGTTTCAGAAAAAAATTCCTAAGGGAAGTGATTCTTGAAACAGTTCTATTGGAATAAGGAGTTTCTTGGGTAACACAGAAGAGATATACCCAAACAGATCCTATTAATGGGGTTTTCTAAAAAGCAGAGGGCTTCCCTGGTGGCTCAGATAGTAAAGAATCTGTCCACAGTGTGGGAGACCTGGGTTCAACCCCTGGGTTGGGAAAATCCCCTGGAGAACGAAAAGGCAGGGGCACCACACCAAGGACAACATTGAATGAGTTGCCTGGTGAGGAATCCTGCCACAGGTAATCATGCATGTCTCCTGTCAGATTTTAATTATTCTAGCAACTTCCCTTACTGTTTTAGTTTGGGTACATCAAACTGCTATAGCACACACACTTCAAAAACATATCAGATCTGAAACGCAACAGGAGACTATTTCTCATTCACGAGAAGACTGACTGAGACCTCGACTCCATGCCATATCTTAGAGCCTCAGATTCTTTCCACCAGTGGCCCCACCATCTCCTGAGTCCTCATCTGTGTTTACTCGGACAACAGCAGGAGAGACAGAGTATAGTGGAAGCATTCGCCGGCCTGAACAGCCTTAGTGGAGGAACTTGCCCATATCCCTCTGCTCACATGCCCATTGGTGAGAGCCAGTCACCTGCTCACATTTGTTCGCAAGGAAAGCTGGGAAATGTAGTCCCTTCCTGGGCAGCCACTTCCCGGCTAGAACACTATCTTACGGGCAGAAAGTAATGATTTTGGTCTACCTCTGCCACACTTACAAAGGATATAAACCATATATAAACATAGTGCTACTTACTCAGTTGTGTCCGACTCTTTGCGACCCCAAGGACTGTAGCCCACGAAGGTCTTCTGTCCATGAAACTCTCCAGGCAAGAATACTGGAGTGAGTAGCCATTCCTTTTCCTAGGGGATCTCCCCGACCCAGTGATCGTACCCGGGTCTCCTGCTTTGCAGGCAGATTCTTTACTATCTGAGTCACCAGGGAAGCTCCTATAAAACATACATACCCTTTAAACTACTGACACATCAACAAGCCACAATAAGGATTGAAAACAGAGAGAAGGAAAAAAGAGGTCAAACTTTTTAAAAATTAATTAATTAATTAATTTAAAAAATTATTATCAAATGGTTTATTTCTAAAAATTAATTTATTTTTAATTGGAATATAATTCATTTACAACACTGTGTTAGTTTCCACTGTGCAAACCTTTAAGTTCCTGCTTAAAAATATTTAAGAAGGCAGTTTCATTTACTTTCAAATATGCATTTTTAAATAAATTTTAAAATAAAGAAGTTAGCAATTTTAAAGTGATCTTGAGTGGTATGATATCTTCAATATTCTCTAAAAGCATGAAAAGCAAGTCTTTTGTCTAAAGTGATGTCTCAGCCATGTGTCAGCAGCAGTACTCAGTTTGGCTTCCCCCAGAAGTAAACCTCAAGACAAGGCAAGCACCAGAGATTATGTGGGAGTTGATGCCAGGCAGGGCTGTAGGGGGATGAAGGAAGTGAGGCCTGTGGGTGATCTCAGGTGTGTTCAGTCCACCTGGCCTGACATGGAAGGCAGATGTCAACCTTCTCATCCCTTTCTGGGCAGGCACGATGCTGGATGGTGGTGGTGGACTCTGAAGCTTCCTCTGTTACCTTATTCCCAAAGAAGCTGATATGTGACTTGGGAAACTGAACATCAGATTCTACTGGATACCACCTGCCCACCGTAGGCCCACCAGGCTTGGCTAAAGTCTGTTTAACAGCCTTAGCAGGGAAGTTGCACATGTCACCTCCACTCACATCCCATTGGTGAGAGCTGGTCACCTGTTCACATCTGTTTGCAAGGAAAATTGGGAAATGTAGTCCTTTCCTGGGCAGCCATTCCCAACTACAGTAAGTCACCTACCTACGAATGAGTTCCCTTCTGAGAGCGCATTCCAAGACCAATTTAGCCTACAAAGTTAGCCTACAAAATTAGACCTACAAAGTTAGCTCAACGAACACAATTGACTAAATAGTACTGTAATGGGTTTATAATAGTTTTCACACAAATGACATTAAAAAAACAAACAAAAATAAAGAAAACATTTTTAATCTTACAGTACAGTACCTTGAGAAATACAGTAGTACTTCTTAGAAGTACCAGCTACGTCACTGCTGTTTTTTCCTTGCTTCCAACTTCCTGCCTGTGGAGGGCCAAGCAGGATAGCTTTTGGTCAAGGTGAGGACTTGTGAGAACTTGGCCATATCTGTCTGCAAAGCCACAGAGGATTCTAGGAGCACAAGAGAGTACAGCCAGGCTTGGAGGCTCCTGAGTGGCCCCCAAGTTATGTTGGAGGGAAAGCAAGGTGCATCCTCCTCTCAGAAACGTTTAAACCATATCCAGAAAGTCTGGGGCTACAACTCTTCCTCCCCACATTTCTCCTTTCTCCTACAGAAAAACAAGATAGGAAAGACACCCAGCCTAGTCTTCCCTTTTTCCTCCTCTGGTGAACTTGGGAGATCAGATTCCATAACTCAGGATGGAAGCAGGTGGTCACCTGCATTTTCAGAGTCTGACGCCACTCTGAGCAGGAGGGATTCTCAGAGTGGGCACTTAGCCCTGTCCGCTGATACTATGGTTCATCTCCAGGACTCGATGAAGAAACAGAGACAGAGATGGCTAGACAGAGTGATTTACAACTTTTTTATTAAAGGAGGGAAAGGGAGGAAAAACAGACTTGAAAATTTATTAACATTTAATCCTGTTAAGATTTTCTCCACCATATGCCAGCACAACAGCACACTGGAAATGTGTACTAATTACCCCTGACGTATCATGTGTATATGCTTTCTATGCAGCCCCTGACCTTTTTGTTAATAACTTTGCGTTATATTCATTGACCTGAAACAAATTGAATTCAGTGGCACTCACTCAAGAATTGAATTACACAGTCTTCTTAATTGGTCTCTTATTTATTTAAATATGAAAAAGGAATGGCCTGCCACCTGTAATATTTTTTTGCAACAGAATAAAATTAGAATTCAAATATTTTCCTCCGAGCTAGATGTTTTCAATCCTCCAACCATGAACACATACTAGTCGTGAAACTCAAGTTCTGGTATCATCAACAAAAAGAATCTGTTAATTTTCTCTTTCACTGCCAAAGGCCTGAAAAATGCTGATACAGAAAAGAGTTAATTAGAGGAGATTTATGGACTTTAGGGGCTTCCCTCATAGCTCAGTGAGTAAAGAATCTGCCTGCAGTACAGGAGACCTGGGTCTGGAGAAAGAAATGGCAAACCACTCCAGTATTCTTGCTTGGAGAATCCCACAAACAGAGGAGCCTGGTAGGCTATAGTCCATGGGGTTGCGTGAGTTGGACACAACTTACCGACTAAACCACCAGGAAGACTTTTCTGGAAAGTGAGCCTCAGAACAGGCGATACTGCACGGTCACCAGTAGTTATACTGTCTACCTGCCCAGCTCTTTGGAGCCTCCTTAATGACTTAATATAGCTCCGGATGACAAAATCGGGAGCAGTAAGACAGGAGAATGTTAAGCATGAGAAGATATCTTCCGCTGCATTTGCTAGTTTCTCAGCCCTTGAGCTGCATTGTCTGTTGACTGGAAGAGGGGGCAGATATCTAATTTCAGGAGTCTGATGATGCGCACATATCCACCGTTTCATAGGCAACAGACACCGCCAGTAACATTGTTCTCAACACAGTCTCTTTCCTTGGAGGATTCCTGCAAGCGATGGAAGAGATAGAAACCGCTGGAAATTTTTCGGCTTTGCTTTCTAATTCCAGTGTGAAATTAATTGTCCCAATGGCAAAGAACGACTTACTCCTTTACTTACTATATTGAACTTAAAAATGCAAATGTTATTAGTGGACTGATGGCTGATAAAGGTGCCTCTGTGGCCGGCTTTAACCTCTATTAGTCAGGATTACGAGGATGTGGGCACACTGGCATTTTCTAAGTGTCACAATGACAGCACTTGCCGCACAAATGCCTGGCTGTCACCGTGAGTTTTATCACTTGGTTTTTCCCTCCGAATGTAGACTAATAAGCCCAGAAATTACAATTGCCTCCCTGCCGAATCTGTGATAGGCGGAAATAATGATATCAGTGCCCTGCTAATCTTCTTGCCTCCGCGCTTGGCACTGTCCTATTGAGTCACCTGTCACACTCCGCTTTGATGAGACGAATTCAATCTCCCTGCTGTAATGACAATGGGGCCATTTTAATGTTTGGAAATGATTATGTGGACTCTTTGCTGTGTTCCATCTTGGCAAGCGAGCTGGGGCGCAGAGCCCGCCAGGAGAGCTGGCTCTGGCTGTCGGGCAGGTAGCGGAGATGCTGAGTTACTGGGAGAGAGGCATAGTCACGGCTTCCTTGACAGCCTTCTGGGCTGGCCTTGCGAGACAGAAGGGTGGGGAGGGAAAGAGGTGGGACCACTCTGGCAGAAACATAGCCATTGGCTAATCTCTCAGTTCTCTGCACACATTTGCCTCTAGAAGGATTTCCCAGGACCCTCTGTGCTGTTCAAGGAGGCAAGGATGGCTGGAGCTTAGAAATCAAGATTGTCACACTGCCAGCATCACTGGCTAGGCTGGGGCAGTGCAGTCAAGATGGGCTGTAGAGTACTTCTCCAGGATATTTGTGTGTGTGTACGCTCAGTCATGTCTGACTTTTTGTGACCCCATAGACTATCAGGCTCCTCTGTCCATGAAATTTACCAGGCAAGAATACTGGAGCAGGTTGCCATTTCCTACTCCAAGGGATCTTCCTGACCCAGGGATTGAACCCATGTCTCCAGCATCTCCTGCATTGGCAGGTGGATTCTTTACCATTATGCCACTTGGGGATATTAGCCAAATCAAATTATTCTTACCCCAGGCCTTGTTCTTAGAGAACAAACAGCCTTACACTTTGAAAGTAATTCTGCTGTAGGGCCAAAAGATATAATTTGCAAAATACCAGGTGTTAATGAAATCTAAAGTAACCAGTATCCTTAATCACTGCTGGTGTAAATTTCTAAAACCACTTTGGAAGATCAGACATATACAAACCAGCAATATTACCCCTAGGTAGATACTTAACAGATGTGCAAGTATGTGTTTAACAAAAGATGTGAACTAGAACATTCATTCATAACGTCATCCTTTCTGAATGGCACCCAGGTGAAAACCATCAAATGCCCATCAACAGTAGAATTAAACCGGTGGAACTGGTTTACAGTGGAATAGTACATAGCCATCATAACAACTGAACTACAACTACATAGATAAATCTCACAACCGTGACACTGAATGAAAGAAAGCAAAACTTAAAAGGGTCAGTATTAGGTTGGTGCAAAAGTAATTGCTATTTTTCATTGTTGAGTTTTGCGATTTGATACTGGAATACATTCCTAAATAAATGTGGTTATGTTATACATCAGATGAACATTTAATGAACATTTCTCACTTTATGTTTTTTTTCTAAAGACATTACTTGCTGTTTATTTTATATTTCTTTTAGACTAGGGAAATGATGTTAGACAAAAGCAAATTCGAGCAGTTTTCTTATTTGAGTTCAAAATGGGTCGTAAAGCAGTGGAGACAATTCACAATATTAACAACACATTTGGCCCAGGAACTGCTAATGAACGTACTGTGCAGTGGTGGTTTAAGAAGGTGTGCAAGGGAGAGCCTTGAAGATGAGAAGTGCCGTAGCTGGCCATTGGAAGTTGACAATGACCAAGTGAGAGGATCATCAGAACTCCTCTTCTTACAACTACATGAGAAGTTGCCAAAGAACTTAACACCAACCATTCTGTGGTGGTTCAGCATTTATAAGCTGGAAAGGTGAAAAAAGCCCAATAAGTGGATGCCTCGTGAGCTGATGGCAAAAAAAAAAAAAAAATCCTTTTATAGTGTCATCTTCTCTTTACACAACAAACCATTTCTCAATCAGCTTGTGATGTGAAATGAAAAGTGGATTTTAGATCACAGCAGGCAATAACTAGTTTAGTGGTTGGACTGAGAAGAAGCTCCAAAGCGCTTCTCCAAGCCAAACTTGCACCAAAAACAAGTCATGGTCACTGCTTGGTGGTCTGCTGCCGGTCTGATCCACCACAGCTTTCTGAATCCCAGGAAAACCATTACATCTGAGACGTACGCTCAGCAAATTGATGGGGTGCCCTGAAAACTGTGACACCTGCAGCTGGCATTGGTCCACAGAAAGGGTCAACACCTGCAGTGTGATACCTTGGGAAAAGTCTCTTTCCTCACTTGTATAGGAGGGATCAGAAAAGCACCTGCTCCACAAGGTTATGATGAGGATCAAATGAGATAGTGCACGTAGACAGTGCATGTAGATCACACACTTGGCATGGTGCCTAGTATATTGCACACTCTGGATAAATGGTGGCCCCACAACAATGATGATTAGGATCCTATTTCCTTGAGAAAAGCTGATCAACAAGCTTCCATTGCTGGAAAACAAAATCTACAGTTGACTCATCAGAAGCCCTTCACAACCCGACTCCAACCTGCTACTCAGCCCTGATGTCTCTTTAGATTGAATCCCTCTCCATTTCCCAAACTGGCTATGTGCTTCTTTTATTTTTTCTTTAACTGAGACATTATTGAATAAGTTGGCTTAAAACTCAACATTCTAAAAATTAAGATCATGGCATCTGGTCCCATCACTTCATGGCAAATAGATGGGGAAACAATGGAAAGTGACACACTTTATTTGGGGGGGGGCTCCAAAATCACTGCAGACGGTGACTGCATCCATGAAATTATAAGATACTTGCCCCTTGGAAGAAAAGCTATAACCAATCTAGATAGCATATTAAAAAGCAGAGACATTACTTGGCTGACAAAGGTCCATCTAATCAAAGCTATGTTTTTTCCAGTGGTCATGTATGGATGTGAGAGTTGGACTATAAAGAAAGCTGAGCACCAAAGAATTGATGCTTTTGAACTGTGGTGTTGGAGAAGACTCTTGAGAGTCCCTTGGACTGCAAGGAGATCCAACCAGTCCATCCTAAAGGAAATCAGTCCTGAATATTCACTGGAAGGACTGATGCTAAAGCTGAAGCTCCAATACTTTGGCCACCTGAGGAGAATAACTGACTCATTTGAAAACACCCTGATGCTGGGAAAGATGGAAGGCAGGAGGAGAAGATGGTTGGATGGCATCACTGACTCAATGGACAGAGTTTGAGCAAGCTCTGGGAGCTGGTGATGGACAGGGAAGCCTGGTGTGCTGCAGCCCATGGGGTCCCAGATTTGGACCTGACTGAGCAACTGAACTGAACTGAACTGAATTGACGTGTAATATTATTAGTCTCAGGTGGTGGTGTTGTTCAGTCACTAAGTTATGCGCGACTCTTTGCAACCCCATGGACGGCAGCATGCCAGGCTTCCCTGTTCTTCACCTTCTCCAGGAGTTTGCTCAACCTCATGTCCATTGAGTCAGTGATTGTTATCTAACCATCTCATCCTCTGCTGCCCTCCTTCTCCTCTTGCCCTTAATCTTTGTGCAGTAGGATCTTTTCCAATGAGTCAGTTCTTTGCATCAGGTGGCCAAAGTATTGGAGTTTCAGCTTCAGCATCAGTCCTTCCAATGAATATTCCATGTTGATTACCTTAAGGATTGACTGGTTTGATCTCCTTGCTGTCCAAGGGACTTTCAAGAGTCTTCTCCAGCACCACAATTCGAAAGCATCAATTCTTCAGCGCTCAGCCTTCTTATCTCAGGTGTATAACATAATAATTCAATATTTATGTGTATTTTTCAAAAAGATCACCACAATAAATCTAGTTCACATCCATCACCACACAGAGTTACAATAATTTTTTTCTTATGATGAGGACTTTTAAAATAGGCCATGAGCAAACTATTAAATTTAGACTGGATAAACAACAAAGTCCTACTGGAAAACACAGGGAACTATACTCAATATCCTATGATAAACCATAATAAAAAAGAATAGTTTTTAATTGGGGAAAATAATACTTTTTAAAAAGAATGTATAAAAAATGCATATACTGCTGCAAATCTTGTTGTAAATAATTTCAGACATAATATTCACCCACAGAACTGTCTTTTGTTACAGATTAAGTATTTAGAAAGAAATATAATAATGGAACTGAAAAAATACCTTGGTCTAATACATTGCATCATTTTATATTTTGTATTTACTATTATCTACTGAGAAAAATAAAGATGTACTGTGAGAAATTTTCAATTCTCCAGTATACAGTAGAGTTAACGATAGTCACATGTTGTACAGCCATTCCCAGGACTGCCCTGTCTTATCACTGGGAGTCCGCAGTTTTTGCTGCTCTGTTCTTTCTTTCTTTCCAGTCCTTCCCCCACAGGCATCTGTGATAGAATTTCTTCCCTTCTTTTTATTTATTTCTTCCAATTTAGAACCTACTATTTTTTCAGTGCACAGACAAGAAGCACTTTCCTTCATTAATCTTTTGCTCCCTTAGGTAGAACCTTAGGTACTTTGCTGGGACCCGGGGGCAGACACACAGTAGCACCTCATGGGTTTTAGTCTCGGGGTAGAGCAGTTGTCACTCTGCTGTCACCCATATGATCCTTGTCACTCCTCAGCCTCCCTTGCAATGTACCTTGTTCTGATAATGAAGTGGGAACACGAGTGATATGGACACTCCCAGGAAGAACTCAGCCCTTGAACCCTCCCCTCCACCCACCATGGCAGCCTCAGGAGCCACGTGACTCAGAGAAGGCAGATACAGAACTGCCGCGCTTCCATCAGCCTGGCCCCCGATGAGTCATGACAGCCCTGCCCACCAGGACCCAGGATGGGATATGCAGACCTTTGTCATGTGAACCACTGAACTGCCTAAGGGGCTTGCTACTGTGTCTTCCTTCTGCGTGCACTCAGACCCTCAGAATCTGTATCTTAACAGGCATTGTATGGTACTCTGTGTGTGTCTGTACACGTGTACACGCATGCACTTTCTTCCTGGAAGGCAGTGCCCTCCAGAATTCAGAGGTCAAGTCAGCTTCATCTTTGACCTTCCTATGGCCCCTGCTGCTGCTGCTGCTGCTGCTAAGTCACTTCAGTCGTGTTCGACTCCGTGCAACCCCATAGACGGCAGCCTACCAGGCTCCCCCGTCCCTGGGATTCTCCTGGCAAGAACACTGGAGTGGGTTGCCATTTCCTTCTCCAATGCATCAAAGTGAAAAGTGAAAGTGAAGTCGCTCAGTCGTGTCCGACTCTTAGCAACCCCATGGACTGTAGCCCACCAGGCTCCTCCATCCATGGGATTTTCCAGGCAAGAGTACTGGAGTGGGGTGCCATTGCCTTCTCCAGCCTATGGCCCCTACCAGGTGCTGAAACATAGAAGACATTCAGAGATATTTGTTGAATTAATCACGCTTCCCTTTTATTTCTGAATTAAGAAAATTTCAAATGGGTCAAGGTACAGCTTTAAGTGAGAACATTTTTCCTGAACCATAGCAGTAAATGATCATTCTCCCACTTGAGGAACATCTTCCTTTTCAGTGAAAGGACCCCCCGCTAAGAGAGCACCAAGCCATTTGGCTGTGCAAGTGTTAGTCGTTCAGTCATGTCCGACTCTTTGTGACCCCATGGACTGTAGTTCCCCAGGCTCCTCTGTCCATGGAATTTTCCAGGCAAGAATTCTGGAGTGGGTTGCCATTTCCTATTCCAGGGGATCTTCCCCACCCAGGGATTGAACTCAGGTCTCCTGTGTTGCAGGCCAAGTCTTTACTGTCTGAGCCACCAGGGAAGCCCTTGGGCCACCAGGTGCCCATCTACTCCTCCTCGTCAGAGACTGTCCCCAGCCTCACTGATTGAGCTGTAAGTCACCAAGGATGATGATTTGTTTATGTTTGTGAATGTGAATGGGCAAATTGTGGTGTGACTTTTTGAAAGCAGCCCTCCTTGGAATAACTCTGTGTGTGTGTGTGTGTAATTCCCTTCATTACTGAATCAACATGTATCTTGGTTAAATGGGTAGAAATGATGGATTTCTAGCAGAGCCAAGCCCATAGCATCATGGCACCCTTATGCTGGGGCCATGGAGCTACCACCTCCTTATACAGATGACTCACAGAGAGGAAAATTCCTACAACATCAGAGACACTTGTTTTATTTAAATCTGTTCTTTACTGCCCACAACTACTGGCCTATTTATACATAAAATACTTATAATGATAGGTAGCCTTTCATTTAAATTTCAAAACAACCCAGGGAGAATGTTTCAGCATCTTCAGACAGCCCTACTCTAGTCTGATCATTCTGTCTTACTTGGCAAAGGCAAAAATGAAAATTAGAACAGAAAATGCCTTGGTTTGACTGAATTAACTGTAAATTTATTCATTTTATGGACAAACTGTGGATCCAGGCAAAATCTTGGTTTATGAATCTCCTAAAGAAAACAAGGCATTAATTTGGTGAAATTCAAAGAGATTCCATTTGAACAAGACACTAAGAAATGATCAGTATCTTAGGGGGAAAAAGAGATGCAACCAATGTAAATGGATGCTGGGCCTGGGAACTTGATAAATTTCCAGATGTCACCAAGCATCAAAACAGAAGAAATAAGCATTCGTGAGGATTGCTTGCATCCTGACATTTTCTGTGAAAGCTGGGAAAGGGGATTCAAGAGAGTGGGGAGAACAGTCCAGGGTCAGTTCCGAGGGAGGAGAAAAGCAGGTTGGTTTGCATAAAGGGGTTTCCCAGCAAGGCTGAATACAAACCTGTTGCTTCCAGGCTTCTCAACACCTTTGTCTAGTAGAGCTGCCCTGGAAATAATGATGCCAAGGTGCTGGGCAACTGTTCCTCCAGACATGTGGTCCAGGCAACCTCATTTCTGGGGGATGTTCCCCAATTTGGGGTTGTAAAGGGGTCCCAAAAAGGGTTCTAGAGAGTCCAATGGAGAAAATATGACTCCCAGGACAAACTTCAAGCTTAAGAGATACATGCAACAAAGTCAACAAAGTCCACAAATTCCACAGGACTCGAATCTTCAAAGACTAGAAATGGCTGTAAACCAACTGGCGGTGGGAGACAGTGGTGGGTCAGCAGGTCAGGCTGGTGACCAGTGTGTACGAGGTTTCTGCTCCTTACACAGCTCACAAATGACTCAGGGTCACGATAGAAACTCCAGAACTTGCAGGTATCTGAAAAGGGAAAAGCACTCGGTTCTACTCCATTTCTGAGTTAAGGAGTGTGTCTTCTGAGCCTTACCTTGTGCCTCAGATGACAAGCTGGAATCTTAATATCAACAGGTGCCAGATAACCAAGTCTCCTCCATCATCAACCAAACACATGGCCATTCTCAGAGGCAGTAGTTTTGACCTCGTCACATTTCCAAAGACTTGGGAGCAGCCAAGAGGCTCCTAGAGAAAGGTTTGAAGTGAGCCTAATACCTCCTTTCTGCAGAGTGGGTTCAGCAAGTGCCCTTCAAAATTTCCTGTCCTACAGCTCATGCCCTTAGCACACAGCATCAGGTTCTCTGACCCTCTGGGTTCTCTGGGCGACCCAAGACACATGGGTTCTCTCTCGAGCCACCTGCGATGGGGGAAGCCAGCAGCCATGCTGAAGAACTCAGGTAGCCCTGTGGAGAAGCCACGTGAGGAAACTTGGAAGGACACCCCATCCCCATCAAGCCATCACGTGGCTGCAGCTCCTGCCAACATCTGGACTTCCGTCTCAGACCTTGAGCCAGAACCACCCAGTTCAGCCACTCCTGAGTCCCTGGCCCTCAGAAGCTGCACAAGATAGTAAGTGTTTGCTGTTTTAAACTGCTACATCTGGGAGTAATTTGTTACAGCATTAGACAACTAGTAGATAAGGCATATATTCAAAGCATGTTCTGTGCCCTTGGGAGGGTACCAAATGCAAACAATTGCAAACCAAACCAAGAGGAGAGTCCAGAACCAGGCCAGGGTAAAAAGCAGGCCTCTCCATGGATGGCAATGACCACAGAGCAGCTTTGAGGGGACAAGCAGCGTTTCCCATGCTGGTGACAAATCGCTGCTCCGAAATTGAATGAGGATGTAGCAAGTTCCATTTAGTTAAGAAAGCCAGAAGGAAATGTATAAGGAATATTTTAGAATGATTTTCATCATGATTAAAATAAAATTTTTCTACCCAACAAGGAACTTCAGTTCTATGGAAACTCATTTTTAGAGAACACTTTTAACAATTAAAAAACCTAGTCAGTGACCACCCCAACCCTCTTTTCCATGGTGGCGGAGCCCACTCCCTACTATAGAGGCTATGAGGATGAGAAATTGACTTTCCCAGCCTCCCTGGCAGCTGGGTCCCAAACATGGCGCCCAAGGGCATTCTGCAGAAAGAATTTTTAGAAGTCTTCAATAAAAAGAAAGACAGAAGGCAAAATGCCCCTTCCTGCCCACCTTTAGATCTTATGTGAGAATCTATTACCTGGATCTGCAGCTACAGTATTGCTGTCCTGCAGAGAAAGTCAAAGTGTTCACGGAGAAACTCACTCTGGTCCTTGACCTCACCAGGCACCTGAATGAATGAACCCCAGAATCACCTGCCTCTACACCTCTTGTCAGTGAGAATCAGAGGTTCCATATTTTAGTTGGATATTCTGCTATTTGCCCCTACATCGATCTGTTGTTGTACAGCAAAGACATCCACAAATTGTGACTTAAAAGAAAAATAAGCATTTATTTGGCTCACAGATCTGATGGTTTTGTTGGTTCAGCTAGGTGGTTCTGAAAAGAGGGAGGTGATCTTTCATATACTGCAGTCAGATGGGGGCTGGAGCTTGGGTCATTTTGAAGGTATTTTCGCTTCTGTATCTGGCCCCTGGGCTCAAAGACTCAACAGCAAGGGGTTAGCAGAGCTGAGGCTCCCCAAGCATCACCCCCTTTCTCTCTCCCTCCATCTCTCTCTCTCTGGTGGCCTCAGTGTTGTCAGGTCAGATCTCTTACATGGTAAGCTAAGGCCCATAGAGAATTTTCCAAGAAAAACCAAGAGAAAAATAAAGCCTTTTCTAATGCAGCCTTGTAGCTCACACAGTCTCACTTTCATCACATTCTACTCACCACTTAGTCACAAAGGTGGTTCCTTAATTCAAGGGGAGGAGACACAGATGCCACCTTCTGATAGGAAGAGCTTCAAATAACCTTCAGATACGCTTTCAAACTGCCCCAAACACCCTCTCTGGTCCATGCAGTCTCCACTGACAGCTCGAGAGAAATACAGTATCTCTGTTCATCCCTCTATGGGACCACCAGGGAGAGAGCCTCCCAAGACTTCTCCCACCATCCTTCTTGGGAAACCTGGTCCCTCAGAGCCCTTATCAACCATTCCATTCTTAATGCCCATTATTAAGCTCCTCCAGAGCCAAGTTGGGGCCAACGCTGGGGTGACTCACTCCAGGAAGAAAGGTAGGGCTTCCCAGACAGTCACCTGGAGGAGGGGTGGGTGGTCCCTATAATATCAACGTGATGAAAAGGCAGTCTCTGTAATGCCTTGTGATGATAGCTTGGTTCTGTTATGGAGGAGACTTTCTGTTTTTCTTAACCTTACTTGCTAAGAATCTAAAATTTGTATTGACTATGTTGACTAAAGAAATGTACAGCCTTAAAGTTGAGATGTGAGATGACTGCATGGCAGACGTGAGTTTAAGCAAACTCCAGAAGATAGGAAAGGACAGGGAAGGCTGGCATGCTGCAGTCCATGGGGTCGCAAAGAGTCGAACATGACTCAGCAACTGAACAGCAACAACAGAAGTTGAGAGTTATGTTTTATTCAGCAGACATTCTGAGGACTTCAAATCCTGGAGACAGGACTGTCAGATGGCTCTGAGGGACTTCTCCAAAGAGGCAAGGGAGGAGTCAGGATACCTGGGAGTTTTTACAACAAAGAGGATTAGTCAAGGCATCAAAAGATTACTGTTAATTAAAGAAAACCAAACATATCACGTTAAGGAATTTAGCACATTTCTATGTATGAGAAGATGCAAGAGTCTGGGCTTACTGAAATTATCCCTTTGATAGGCACCTCGGCTACTTGGGGCCAGTATCCTGTGTTTTCTCATCCTGAGTTTCCTCAGGGCTTACCACAGGGATGGCTATAACATGATGGCTTGATGGCCGCAGTATCCTTTTTTTTTTTTTAAACTGATGGCACACATATTTTTCATTCACAAATACTAGTTGTGGTGACTGTTGAATTCAGGTTCCTGCTCCAGAAAGCAGATACTGAAACAAGGAACTGGGTGCATGTGTGCTAAGTCGCTTCAGTCATGTCCAACTCTGTGCGACCCCGTGGACAGCAGCCCACCAGATTCTCCAGGCAAAAATACTGGAGTGGGTTGCCATGCCCTTTTCCAAGGTATCTTCCCAACCCAGGGATTGAACCCACATCTCTTATGTCTCCTGCATTGGCAGATGGGTTCTTTAACCACTAGTACCACCCAGGAAGCCCAACAAATTGGGTGCAATGCCTTATTTGTGACCCTAGGAAGCCCCATAAGGGAGACAGGGAAGGGAGAAAAGCCAACAGAAAGTATGGCAATGGGATTGGTTATCACCAAGGGCAGCTGGGGGCCCCCAAAGGAACTTGTAGAACCTTGACCAGCTGCCCCACTAAGGGCCAAGGAACTTGGGTCTTTGTCCCCCATCTCCTGCCCCTCCAGGGTTGGAGGTGACTCCTGGGCGGGGGGTCTCACTTGTGAGCTGCCCGCCCTGTGGAGCCACAGGAAGCCACGGGCCGGTCCAGGCATTGTGACCAGGAGCCCTCCACGGCAGGCCAGGAGAACTGCAGCCTCCCAGCAGCCCAACCACCAGCTCCTGGTACAAACACAGCAGACTTTTCACCGCATCAAATTCTCTTTTAGAAGGAGGCCGAGTGCACATTATTTTTCAAACAAGAGATTCATGCTTCAGGGTCGGTCACCTATTACTCTTGAGTGCAGGGACCGCGAGAGCCTCAGACAGCGCGTCACTGAGGAGCCTCGGCGAGGCCCTGCTGATTAGGATTCTCGCTGATCAAAAGAGCACGGAGAGAAAAGTGCTCACCTACGCAGACCCCTGGGGCGGTGGACTCATTACCAGAAGCTGATTACCCAGATCCCCGTCTCTCCCCAACCCCCAGCTGTCTGCCTGGTTCCCTTTCAGGGCTCATTAGCGTTTGGCTGCAGACGAGCTGTGGGTGAGATCAGAACCACAGGAGGCCCCCTTTTTATCCCCCTTGATTCTGGCCAGGATGAAGAACAAAGTTGAAACCAGTAACAGATGCTATCATTTCTTTTCATTGTTTTTTAAATGCGGTAAAATACACAGAACATAAACTTTGCCACTTCAACCACTTTTAAGTGTACAGCTCAGTAGCACTGAGTACATTCACATGGCTGTGCAACCATCCCCACCATCATCTCCAGAACCTCATCAGCACATAATAGGATTTGAGGCTGTCTGTGAGTTGGGGTTTTCCATCATGTCCCTGTTAGTTGCTCTGTCATGTCCAACTCTTTGCCACACCATGGACTGTAACCCACCAAGCTCCTCTGTCCATGGGATTCTCCAGGCAAGAGTACTGGAGTGGGTACAGTTCGATTCCCTTCTCCAGGGGCTCTTCCTGACTCAGAAACTGAACCCAGGTCTCCTGCATTGCAGACAGATTCTTTACTACCTATTTGGACATTCAAGAGTTGGCTGGATTAAGTAAAACGTCACTTCTGGGGAGACAAAAAGAAGTCAATTTTTTGTATGTTTTGTATCAAATATTTTTCTTAGTGCAAATAGCTATACAACAAACTATCCCAGAATATAGTGGCTTAAAACAACCACCACACACTTATTTAGTTGTTATTCTAAAGAATGGTGGTAGGGCCTGTGTTCAGCCTCTTTGGACTGGATGCACTTGACATTGTCTGGGCATGGCCCTGTGTCTGCTGTCCACCGCTGGGTCTACTGGTGTCTACCTGGCTTGAGGTGGCTCAGCTGGGATTGGTCATCTTGGTCCCATGTGGTCTGTCAATCTAGGGCGTATTCAACATGGAAGCTCAGCTAGACCTCAGAAGCAGCACATGGCCCCTACAAAAAACTGTCATAAAAAAATTATCATATTATTCAGTCTAATAGATCTTTTTCACATAAATGAGAACATGAAAAATATACTGGTCTGCATCTTGGGTTTTTTTAGGCGTGTTTATGTATTTATTTTAATTTATTTATTTTTAATCAAAGGATAATTGCTTTGCAGTATTGTGTTGGTTTCTACCAAATATCAACATGAATCTGCCATAGGTTTACCCATGTCCCCTCCCACTTAAACCTGGTGTTTTTTATTTACCTCTGTGTCCTGGAGATCAGGCTTCCTAGGTGGTGCTAGTGGTAAAGAATCTGCCTGCAACGCAGGAGACATGAGAAACTCCGGTTCTATCCCTGAGTCGGGAAAATCTCCTGGAGGAGGGCAAGGCAACCCACTCCAGTATTCTTGTCTGGAGAATCCCTTGGACATGGGAGCCTGGCAGGCTACAGTGCATAGGGTCACAAAGAGTCAGACATGACTGATGACTCAGCACACGTGCCCTAGAGCTCATTCTGCATTAGTACATAGGGCCTGCTATCACTCTTCTCCCTGGCAGCATAGGTATGGCTGCAGCTTATTTCACCATTCCCTCTCCAATGCACACTTAGTCTTGCTTCTAGTTTTTATTATTACAAATACTACCTGGATATCCACTCAGCATCTGAATCTGGGAATCTGCAGAAAGACAGTTGGGGATATGCCATGCCAGCCCCTGTCTTCCTGCCTCATGGTCCTCTGGCTCCCAGCAAACTGGTTCAACCCATGATGAAACCTCTCAATCACTGGCTCCTGTGTCACAAGATATGTCCTTTGATGTTATAAGCAATGCTGGAAACACCAACCAAAGTCCTTGTCCTTTCCTCTCCTTGTAGCTCTTAAATTGGTTGGACTCTTAAAATCAGGACTTGAATGTCAAGCAAACTCTTACCTCTGTGGGCAGGAGTGTTTCTTGTCTGGAAGCCTTTCAGTGAAGAGATTCTAGTTCCCCAGACAGACCGGGTTTAGGTTCTTGATCCTGCCATTCAATAGCTGTGTGACCTTGGGCAACTTACTTGTCTTCTCTGAACTTCTGTTTCCTCAAATAAAATAGTATACCCAGGCAATAGGTTTCTGATGAGAATTAAATGAAATGACATACCTGTCACAGAGCAGGCACTCAACAAACTGGCTCCTTAAAACAAGTTCCAAAGCCAAAACACTTGGTGTTTTCCTAGCACATTTAAGATGATGGTATTTTTAAGGAACTATGAAAAAGTCGTCTTCAAGCCCTTCTTACTAGCTCGTGTGAGGTAGGTAGTACTTGTTTTCTGATCTCAGAAAGATCGCTGGATTGTGATTCTTAACTCCTGAATGCTAGCCACATCCTTGGCACAGAGAACTGGGTCCCAAAGGTCTTTTTCCTAAAGAATTAAAAGTTGGGAGAGCAGTCAAGAAAACATATTCTTCTCAGCATCCTTATAACACCACTGGATGATCTGTCTCATCTCCTGGCCTCTAGTTCAGTCCAGTCTGTCTGTAGTCATGTGAATTACCCACCATCCACACCAAGCCACCTTGACGAGGAGAGGAGGAAAAGCAGGTCGGGAGTGGAAGGTCAACTGGCCTCATCACTCTGTTTCTGCTTATTAATTTCAGAATAAGCTTTTTATTTAGACTTTTTAAGCACATGCTCATTTTCATGTCATCTATAATAATTAAAAAAAGAAAGAAAAAGCAAACCTTTCTACCAAGAAATCACCATTTTCAACATTTGGCACACACCATCCTGGACATCTCTTCAAACATTTATGCAGCTCAAACATTCAAAATAGGAGAGGTGGTCTTATTTGAGGGAAAAGACTATATGAAATATCCTACTTGTTTACCTATTTATTTTCTGTTTTCTAACCCTCCCACCCTATAGCCTAGATTGGAAAGATCCATAAGGGTGGGAAATTTGATTATCTTATTCACCATGGAATCCTCAAAACACAGTGTCTGACACATGGTGGGGTCTCAACATATATGTTGAATATTGACATATTTCATTATTGTTGGATGTCTTCGTGATTCTTTTACCTTGGAGGTCAGTGGCTTCCCCAGGGTATATCTTGGGTTGATCACTGCACATCCTTTATTCTGGGACATTTTGTTCTATTAACATTTTCTTATCTTAATAAAGTTTTTTTCTATTATATCCTTGAGTCTATTATTTCATTTTCCTATTTTCTTCTTCAGAAACAGTGATTGTGGGTATGTGGGTCTCCTTTGTCTCCACATCTATCATCTTATTTGTAATCATTATTTAGAGTTCATTTTTCCATTTCATTTTGTGCAGGGATCTCAAGCATACATACTATCTGTTTATTTTCTAGTATATTTCCCTGTACGTTTACTTTCCTTACTTTAAAGGCACATCTTTCCTTAAGTCTTGTGTTCTTGGGCTGGCTTTGCTCAGGAAAGCTCTTTAGGGCATCTGCTCTCTGGGTTGCGATAAGATTCTGGCTGTCCATTCCCCATCCCTCCCCAGCTTTCTCTCCGGGGGTTTTCCTTGGATAGAATTAGGTTTCTAAATCAATTTCCAGATCACAGGCAACAGAAATAGACTACCAGAATATCAATTTATCTTTCAGCTACCCCTTCACCCCGACCTTGCTGTAAGCAGTGGATAACTTCTGGTAGAAATAAAGGCATTTCCAACCTGGGCTGCCCATGGATCTCAACTCTCTAAGAATCCTTGAGTGTGCTCTTCTTGGTGTTAACAGATACTTTTAAAGAAACACAAACTATTATGAGAGGTGGAGGCTGCAAGTGTCCACTGCTGGCTCACTTCCTGGTCTCAATCTAGATTTCCTAGCATTAGCCGGGAATGTTTCATGGTTTGCAGTGTGTTGCTGTGACAGTTTCCTATTTCGTTGACAATGGATTGTGTTCCTTCTATTTTCCTCTTTGCTAGTTTAGATGGAGTTTAAACAAGGAGAACAAAGATGCTACCAATTTTACAGCAGTACCAGGTTGATCAGAGGAGTCACAGATGGACCAGGTGAAAGAGGTTTCTGCAACTACAAATCATGGGTCTAAAGCCAGCTGAATACCTATGATGCTCTCAGCTCTCTCGGCTGGCCTCCCAATCACCTCTCTCTATGGTGAAGAGGCTGCTTCATGCACACACCATGTGCCCCACTAATGATGCCTCCCTAGTCATGCTACCTTCTCCTCCTTGTTACAGTAGGTGCCACGTGGCCCTCAGTGCCTGGGCCACACACCTGTTAATATTTAAGCTTCCTTAGAGTAGTGGAAGCCTGGCATGCTGCAGTCCATGGGGTCGCAAAGAATCGGACACAACTGAGCGACTGAACTGAACCGAACTGAGAGTAGTGGGATGTCGCAGTGATTTGCAGGCATAAGTAGGTGCCCCAAATGGATGACTAAGTAGGAGACCTCTCTTGGGAAACAGCAGCTTTCAGTCTTCCTGTTGTAGAAAAGAAGAATTTAGGTTGGTAAGGGAAATGGCCACAGCCTTCCCAGGGCAATTTCCAATTATCCAGTTGGGTAACTTGGGCTATTCTTGTGTGCAAAACTGGAGAAATGATGGGAATGTAGCTCATACTCCCAGTGGGGGAGAAGAGAGCTCCCATTTCCTTCTGCAGCTGGAAGCGTCCCTATTGCTGTGAAATCAGAAACAGAAATCCTTCCAGTGGCATGTTGTACAAACCCCAGGCATTTTCAGTTGGCCTCCTTGCCCAACCAGTTTCCATTCTTCTGCCCCTGACATGTCTCCTACTCATAAATTTTTCTTCAGTGCATAGAACCTTAGTAAAAATATCCTGACTCATCCATTTTGAATATAAAATGCCACATCTACTTCAATCTTTGAGTTAGTTACCAAGTTATGACAGCAGAAATAAACCAGTCCCCTAGGGTGGGGTCAGGGTACTGCCAATTTCTGTCTACCTTTCCCATGATCCTTTAGTTCAAGTTCAGTTCAGTCACCCAGTCGTGTCCGTATCTCTGTGCCCTCACGGACTGCAGCACACCAGGCTTCCCTGTCTGTCACCAACTCCCAGAGCTTGCTCAAACTCATGTCCATCAAGTCAGTGATGCCATCCAACCATCTCATCCTCTGCCATCCCCTTCTCTTCCCACCTTCAATGTTTCCCAGCATCAGGGTCTTTTCCAATGAGTCAGTTCTTCGCATCAGGTGGCCAAAGTATTGGAGTTTCAGCTTCAGCATCAGTTCTTCCAATGAATATTCAACTGATCTCCTTTAGGATGGACTGGTTGGATCTCCTTGCTGTCCAAGGGACTCTCAAGAGTCTCCTCCAGCGCCCCAGCTCATGGGAGCACACACTTACAACAGGACAGGGTGGGGTAGCTTCTATTCAATGAGTGGACGGTGCTAAGATTGTTGTGTTTTCTGCAGTTGGTATGTGCTTTAAATGTCTGGCAATGTCCAATTCAATGAATTCTGTTGACCGCATACAGTGACACCCCAACGCACACAGTTTGACTGTGTCATTTCTGCAAACTGTTCTCATGTGAATGCAACAGGACAAATTCAGAGCCCAAGCTGGGGGGACTCGGTCTGCTGAGGCCCCTGTTCAGACAAGGATGTTGCTTTTCTGAACAAAGATATTCAGACAAGGTTTGTCTGATGTGATCTAAAATACGTCTGCAAATGTTTTGACTCTCACCTCCCCAAAAGGTAGGGAGTCTCGATCTTCTCCTGTGGAATATGAGCTGGGGTTCATGACTCACTTCTAATGGAAGAATGCAGCAGACATGTCTGTGAGTGACATCTGAGCTAGGTCATGAAAGGTGGAGCCTCCACTTGGCTGTTTGCACTCTCAGAACTGAGACACCAGGTTGTGAAAAAGCCCAGGGAGGCAAGAAAACCGCATGAGAGTGTCACAGCCACAGCCACAGCTGACCGGCCCACAACCAGCATCAATCATCAGCCGTAAGAGTGAGGAGCCTTGGGTGAATCCAGCCCCCAGGCTTCAAGATACCCAGTCAACACCACCTAGAGCATGGAAGGGTGACTCCTCCCCTATTTGTCTGCTTGGCAGTCAGAACAAGGTACCACAGGCCGAGCAGCTTAAATAACAGATTCATTTTCTCTTACTTCTGGAGGATGGAGGTCCACGATCAAGGCAACAGCAGGGCTGGTTCTCTCTGAGGGCTGGAGGGAAAGGCCTCCCCCCATGGCCTGAGATGATGTCTTCTCTCTGCTGGGCCTCCCCATCATCCCTCCTCTGTCCATATCTTCAACCAAATTTCCTCTTCTTATAAGGACACCAGTCATATGAGACAAGGGCCCATCCTAATGACCTTGTTTTGACTTAATCATCACTGAAAAGAACCTATCTCCAAATACAGTCCCAATTTGAAGGACTGGAGGTAAGACTTCAACATGAATTTACTTGGGGGGAAACACCATTCAGCCCGCAACACCCACCATGTCTGTTCAAAATGCAGATTTTCAAGCAAAACAAATATCATCACTCTTTGGAGTCACTAAGACTTGCAGTGGTGTGATTTGTAGCAGAAAGTAACCAGCCCACCCAAAGTCAATAAGTAATTGTGTTCCTGGTGACTGTTTCAGAATACATCAAGCAAATGCCCTCAGACATCTGGGGATGGTACCCACAGAGTCAGGGCCAGATCACAGGCAAACACCTGGAAGAAGGTTGCAGGGACTGCATATTAGTGCATGCTCCGTCCTTCAGTCATGTTTGGCTCTTTACAATCCCATGGACTGAAGCTGGCCGAGCTCCTCTGTCCCTGGGATTTCCCAGGCAAGAATACTGGAGCACGTTGCCATTTCCTTCTCCAGGGGACCCTCCTGCATCTCCTGCATTGGCAGGAGCACATTTTCCCTGCTTCTTGGCTCAGAGCCTTAAAAGAAGCCTTTTATTGGCCCAGCTTGTCTTTTTAAGTCAAGTCACAAAACATTTCTAAGCAGTTTTCTGATTGTTGCCTAGGATCAGGTGGCCACTCTAACCCAATCAATTATATTCTAGAGTAGGAGATGGGCACGAAGTCCAGGACATTGCGCCACTAGTCAGCTCTGGGACCATCACTGTGGTGGGCAGCTCTGGTAGAAGTCCTTAGGGCAGTACAAAGGGTGAGGGAGACCACCATGGACCCCTATGGGACCTTGCTGTCCCTGAGGAGTCCTGTGGTCAGTTTCACCCCATTCAGGAGGCTTTATGCTTCAGGCTTCACGCACAGCCTGTTAACGACAGAATCAGGCTTGGAGCCAAGCCTCTGGACTAGCACCATGGCATTGACTTCAGCCTCCTTTTGTGGCAAAAAAACCAGCTAGTGTTCAGTCCATCTCTTCTGGGCATTCACCATTCCCATGCAAGTCAGGCAAATGGGTATCCTTGGCTCCTCAACCAATGCCAAACCTGAGTTGGCAGATCCACACTCTAGCTCCCCTGCCCCTTGGGTAGGACAACTCTGAGCTGCACTCCATATCACCTTCTAGAGGTCACCGGCAGGACTGAAGCCCTGTTGGCCACACCCGTGACCTGCTCATTAATGCCAACAAGCTGATCTCACCTGTATCCTTTTCCACCTGCACTTCCTGGAGTCACCCCTTAAATGAACCACTTGCATTTATAATTCCTCTGAGGGTCTGCTTCTGGGGAACTGAAGACAAACATGCCTTTCAAGGAAAACAAGTGATGGGCCCACGTTCAAAAGAGAGAAGCCTGAAATCAAGGTGTAGATAGAGACCCAGACAGAGAGATACCGACTTTCAGACCAGGGGTGTGGGATCGCTTAAGGCATCAGCTACAAAGGTTGCTCACCAGGGCCAGCACTGCAGACACAAGCAGGCTGCAGGTGGAGAGGCACGACCATCAGGAAACGGGCTGCTTACAGCCTGGATGCCCTGGCACCATCCTTCAATGTTTCATTTTTCCAGTTTTCACCTCTCTCATTATTGACTCATTAATAATGATTTCTACCACATCGACTTTTCTCCAAAATCTTGCCTAGCTCTTTGACAAGAGATTAATAAAGAGTGAGACTTCAGATGTCAAGTTTTTTTCCGAGCAAAAGTGTGCAAGGCCTTCTCTATCTCTAGATGGGCATTCTTGGCTGCATTCACCACACCCTTCAGACACTGAAAAGAAACTATTTAGCTGGGCAGATAGAGCAGAGCTGAATTAAATTGACCCGTGTGATACAGAAAGCATACTGAGCACATTCAAGGAAGGGGGTCTCTGAAAGAAATATTGTTTCACTTGTAGCTGAGTGCTGAAATTATTTTAAGGAAGTGACAATTAGGCTAAGCATTTAAAACACAGATATGGATGACAGCATCTAAAATTCAGACACACTAGGAGAACCACACACTTGGTATTAAATAAAAGGCTAAATGCACTTTCTTTTTTTTGTAATTTCTTTCTTTTCACAAACATAAATCTGACCCCATTCAAAAGCCAATGCTTATGCCTACATTCTGGAAGGAGAGAGGATATTTCTGTCTGTAGTAGAATATCAGCACCTCATTTAATCCAGATACGCACACACACGTAAAAGTGCTTTTATTTCCAATATAATTATTACTCCACAAAAACACCGGGTGCAAGTCTCTTAATTTGGTGGAGTTTTAAGTCTGTTTTTAATTTCAAATAATTTTATCAGAGATGAGAGCAGACACAGTAGGGAAATGCAGTGCTCAAGTTAAGAAAAGGTAGGGCAGGCTGAAATTCTTTCAAGGCAGGCTTCTGGCTGGAGTTATTAACTCCGATGCGAAGTTTGAGCCCTTGTGCCTCTTAGGTAGTGAATGAAAAAACGTGTGTTTACAAAACCTCTGCCGCCTTCAAGGTCTGCCCTTGTGCACACGTGTGACTGTCAGAGCATCCTGGTCACGGTCAAAGCAAAGCTGGGCCCTCCCGTGGAAAGGCTTCCTCTCAGGGGCTGCTCCCAAAGTCAATGTTTGCTAGAAAGGCAGCAAGTTTTCCCTCTTCAAAGGAACCTTTATGTACTAACTCACTCCCACCCACTGTGCATGTAAATTATTCCTCAGTGATACGGCCTCTATTTATAACTTTGATCCTTTCCTTCCCCTGGGTGCCACAAGGAGCATGATAAGGCCCGTGAGTTGGCAGAGGGGCTTTGATCTTCCAGAAAATGACACTTTGTGCTGGAACATCTGGGCCCCCTCCATCACTGTTGCAGGGATGCAAAGGGAGCAGGGTTTGGGGTTCTGCCTGTCTCCTGGCATTAGACCATCTTTAAGGCACAATGGAGCAGGGACAGACATGGGCACACTTCCCCCCACCTCACCAGGAACTGTTCACAACAACAATAAACAGGCACCCAGGGGCTGGGTGGTGTGACAATGACTTGAAGGTAGAATTTTCCAGAAATCATTGCGGAGGGGTGATACAGACCATGTCATGTGCACGGACATGGGATTCCAGAACAAATCTAAATCATTTAGGAGAGAAAACAATGGATGAATGAGAGACAGCCTCCCCCCCAAAAATAGTTTTCTCCTTCTCACAAGGTAAAAATGAGGTTTTCCTTGTAAAAGGGAGTGAAATGTAGGGATTTCAGCATTGAGAGGAAATGCTGAAAAGAAGAGGGGAAGGTCTGCCTTTCTCCCAGCTCCAAGCTGATCCCTCGCTGTGGTGTGTCATCCAACCGTCAGTGGTGGCCTCTGTGCCTGGTATTGAATCTTCCGAGTGTTCACAGTTTAGAGACCAAGGACGTGGGCTCCCTTTCATAATGGTGGTATAAACCACTTTGCATTAAGTAGGAATAATAACCTTTTTAAAAAGAATGTGTCAAAATAATTACATTTCTTGTTGCTTTCCTTTCTTCCACATCACATGGGCAAGTACATCAGCCTCACTTGAATGGATGAAAGGAGGACTTTTTTTTTCTTCCCTGGGAGGCCTGTTCTGAGAGCAAAACACACCCAAGCAAGGGATCCTTCCTCCCAACTCAGCCCGAGCTGATTCTATGCAGTGTTTGGTATCTGTTTGTACCTCTTCTTTCTCAGTGGATAGGGAACCTTACTGGCAGGAATAGTAACTACACAAATGTCCTGGTTTTAGACTTTATTTGGCTGTGCTGAGTCTTAGTTGAGGCGTGTGGGATTTAGTTCCCTGACCAGGGATCGAACCTGGCCCTGTGCATTGAGAGTATGGAGTCTTAGCCACTGGACCATTGGGGAAGTCTCCAAATGTCTTATTTTATGTCGAAGAGAGTGATACCTCCACCGCTCTCTTTACTCATTTCTTTTTATGTGACCGAAGGTGATGTCCACTGCAATGTTAATTCTTTAACTGGGAGCTGGAGTTGGTGATGGACAGGGAAGCCTGGCGTGCTGCAGTCCGTGGGGTCGCAAAGAGTCCATGGGGTAGCAAAGAGTCGGACACAACTGAACTGAACTGAAACTTTACAAAGCAGTTTAGTAATAGCTCCCATGCAGATTTCACCATTCAGCAAGGAGGTTTTTTCCAATGCTTTTGAAATCCATTTTTAGAATTTCAAACTAAAGTCCCTTAAAACTTTTCAAAGGTCCTTTAACAATTCAGCAGCAGCACACCCTCAGCCTGGCCTGTCTTGAGTCAGGTTACCTGCTTGGCTGAATTTAAAACTGATATCATGAGTGACGTGAAGCACATTTCACCAAATGTTTATATCTAATGAGATATTTAGGGGACAAATCATTTTTGATATCTGGAATGGTTGGATGCTCGAATCACCTCCTCTCTCTATAAAGCAGAGAGAACCATTTTAATTTGTTCAAGTGGAAACAGATTATTGGAATCTTCTCATGTTTTCTGATCATATGTCAAAAAAATAAATAGCCTTGATGTCCCAGAAAGCAAACATCACTGAGCTACTGAGCTACTACACACACACACACACACACACACACACACACACACACACACACACACACACACACACACACACACTCGCATACACCTTATCCTCTGTGTGGGAGAAAGGTGAGATGTCTCCCAGTGGTGAGGACAGTGAGTAAACACGTGCTGCCCTGGTGACCGTTACCCCTCCTTTTTCCTCTGCCCTCTGTGGTCCCTGAAGATGGAAAGGTTCCCTCTGGTGCTGGGGAGGTGCCTCCCAGATGTGTGTGGTCCCAGGACCCAGCCTCCTGTCATCCCTCTGCCATCCCAGGCAGCCTAATTCTACGTGAACAGGCCCCGTGCTTCCAAGTTCACTTGAAAGCTCTGACTGATAGGATTGAACAGTGAAGACCTTGGTTCCTACAGAGCTCAGTGCTTGCTCGGGATGCTTGAATTATGTGCTGGGGGAGGGGCCCTCGAACGAGAGCAACATCGAGCGTGGTCCACCGTCCCCAGCCTCCTCCTGGTCTCCAGAAATGCCTCCCAGCACCAGTTTCCACCGGGCGACCACGTCTGAAGTTTTCCTCCTGTGTGCCTTATCAGAGATGGAGCGGGGCTGGAGGGAACCAGACGAGCGTGACTGGTGGTTCAGGCGAGGCTGCTGCAGGGGGGTGGGGGCGGGTCTCTGGACTCCCGCCCTGAATGCACAGAGCCCACGGGCAGCTTTGGAAGCCCCGGCGCCTCCCGAGGGCGCGCACAGCGGGCAGAGCTTTGTGCTCCGGCCTCCCACGGGGAGGCTGCCAACCTTCAGATCCCCGCGCAGACCCTCCGGCTTCCCTCTGCTAGCAAAGTTCTCCTAATTAAGCCAGTCCATCTAATTACTGGGCGTTCCAACAAATATCTCCAGATGCTTCCAATGCAGCCTGTGGGCGCTGGTCAAAGCTGCCGAGGCTTCTGATCAGGGATGCCGGCCCTGCAGCGCGGGCGCCGCTCCCCGCTCGCCGGGACTCGCCTGGCTCCCGGGACCGCGATGCGCCCTCGCTCATTCGCTGAACGCCGGGCGCAGGCACCGAACGTAATTACCAAAGTTAAGAAAAACGTTTCCCTGTAATTAGCCAGGCTACTCTAAGCACAAGACATGGAAATTAGTCATCGCATCATAAATTAGTCTGTGCATACATTACATTCCAGGACGGCCCCGGGGGCCCCGACGTTTGCAGGGTTTGGCCAGCAACGCCCTGAGTCTCCGTAAAGCCTTCCTCCCCAGCGAGCTTGGCGCAGAAAGGGGAGTCTTGCTCGAATTACAATTTTTTTAAAAAATTCTTTTGTAGATGGCAACCAGAATCAAGTCATTTTTCGGGCCAAGGAAAGGGAGACAAGGACACAGTGGTTTTCCTGTTTTATTTCCCTTTGTGGGCATCTAGGCACCTGGGGCCATCAAGATGTTTCCAGACATTGGCTCATCAGTGGTCTTGTCTCACTCATTAGGCGCAGTAGTTATAAACTCTTTAAACCACCCTGATTTTGAACTGTTCTCGCAGGCACTCTTCTTCCTGGCAAAAGCCAGGAAATTGGACCCCAGCGCACACAACAGACATTTGCATCAAAATAATCCGCCGGGCGGCAGCCAGCCACAGTCGCATCAGTCAGAAGGAAGGAATAGAATACAAATTAAAGGAAGAATGTAAATTTTTTGCCATTAAGCTTCAATGACCATTTGAAATGGTGCAAGGCACAGAGGTTCTTGATGAGCGTCATCTAGTTTGATTATTCATACTTGTGTTTCTGCTTGAATTAAAGCAGGAGTGCGAGAGCCTGTTACGGGGAAAATATTTGAATTGATAGTGAACTCTCACCTTGCTGAGCAGCCATTTACTTTTCAAATGAATACTAGATAAGTTAGTGCATTTTCTAATCGGCCTGTTTTCCAGTGAGTGCTGTCATTACATACCAATTTCTTTCAGAAGTGCTTGCTAAGAAACATTAACTACTTACAAATAAGGAGCTGTCTGTCACGGCCGCAGTCTCCACCAGCAGCTCGGCTAGGACAGCTGAGGGCGATCCTGTCCACGTTCCTCCTCGCGGCCCCATGGCTTCAAGTCTTGTGCCGACTTTCAAGTTAGCCCTTCAGTACAGACAGGGCTCCCACATCAGGTCATCTTTCCAGAACCAGGTGGAGTCCTGCTCCAGGCAGAGACAAACTAGGGTAACCATATCCCTGGGTGCAGGTGGCCTGGGCCCACCTCGCCCCAATTTTTCTAACTGCTGAGGCTAGGCCACCAGAATTGGTTCTAACCCAGGCTGGCTGAGGATCCCGGCGGGGTATCAACCCTTCCCAGGCACAGGTTCCACTGCTGGCAGGTGACTAGGCTCAACATAGAGAAAGAAAATGGAAAAAGGGAGATTCTGAGGTTTGGGGGTGGGGGAACAAGGAGAACTAGCTAGAAATTGTTGCTCCCAGCATGAAGAAAGTGCCAGAACCTTGCTAGGCCTTAAGAGGAGACTTGAAAAATATCCATGCTCAATAAGGGAGACGAAAGAAAGATGGTTATCACTGGGGCTCTGCATCTGGCATCACAAAGAGCTTTGGGGGGCATCACTTTTCTAATGGGGCTTCCCAGGTGGCACTAGTAGTAAAGAACCTGCCTGCCAACACAGAGACGTGGGTTCAGTTCCTAGGTCGGGAGGATCCCCTGGAGGAGGGAAATGGCAACCTACACCAGTATTTTTGCCTGAAGAATCTCATGGACAGAGGTGCCTGGTGAGCAGTCCATAGGGTCGCCCAGAGTCAGACACGACTGAATCGACTTTGCACCCACGCACGCACTTTTCTCTTGAATGTTGCTGGTAACACATTTGTTGAAATGTATATGTTATTTTTTAATCAAAACAATTTTAGGGGAAAAATAGGGGGCACCCAAGTAAGTGACCCACCATCCCCAAATGCTGATGATCTTGTTCCTAAAGGTTTTGTTTTGCAGCATGTGGGTTCCCTCATTGACAGAAGAACTCGGATTTGCCACTACAATGAGCAAAGCTCTGAAAGGTGATTGTTTCACACATCACTAGGCAAGGAAGACAGAAAGGAAATGCTTCTTATATGAGGTCCCTCAGTTCAATCGCTCAGTCATGTCCGACTCTTTGTGACCCCATAGACTGTAGTGTGCCAGGCTTCTCTGTCCATCACCAACTCCTGGAGCTTGCTCAAACTCAGGTGCTTTGAGTCAGTAATGCCATCCAACCATCTCATTCTCTGTTGTCCCCTTCTCCTCCCACCTTCAATCTTTCCCTAGAGTAGTCTGATTCATAGAGACAGAAAGTAGATGGTGATTGCCAGGGGCTAAGGGGAGGGGAAAATGCCAGAGGAAAATAACTGATTTAGAAATTATATATCTACCCCTAGTCTGTGTCCAGGACTCCCCTTCTAACCACTCAGATCCAATCCATCGAGCTGATCTATTACAGTCTTTCAAACATGAAGGAGCATCAGAATTCCCCAGGGTTCTTGTTAACAGAGATATCTTGGCCCTACCACTAGTATTTCTAATTCAGTAGGTAGATTTGTACTTCTGCCAAGTTCCCAGGAGATGCTCATGTCGCTCGCTGGCCTGGAAATACTTTTTGGAGACCACTGACCTATCACTCTACTCTTTAAACTCTGTCTAGAGTTGCTGCTGCTGCTAAGTTGCTTCAGTCGTGTCCAACTCTGTGCGACCCCATAGACAGCAGCCCACCAGGCTCCCCTGTCCCTGGGATTCTCCAGGCAAGAATACTGGAGTGGGTTGCCATTTCCTTCTCCAATGCATGAAAGTGAAAAGTGAAAGGGAAGTTGCTCAGTCGTGTCCGACTCTTAGCGACCACATGGAATGAAGCCCACCAAGCTCCTCCATCCATGGGATTTTCCAGGCAAGAGTACTGGAGTGGGGTGCCACTGCCTTCTCCTGTCTAGAGTTAGACTTCTTCTTTTCTTTCTCCTGCCATCTGACCCCCACCTGTCTCACCTGACTCCCCTCTCCCCCACCTCCTCAGTCTGTCCCACCATCTTTGCCAGATTCTAAAGCAAGTACTGCTCCACCTAAAAATAAGAGTTGTCAAGCATTTGAGATCCTCCATGAGTGGCTGTAGCTTTCTCTGGTGCAACAAATGTGTTCAGGCTTTTTTTTTTTTCTTTTTGGCCATGCTATGCAATATACAGGCTCTTAGTTTCCTGACCAGGGATCAAACCCATATATCCCCTGCATTGGGAGCATAGGAATCTTAACCAGTGGGCTACCAGGGAGGTCCTGAATTCAGGCTTTGATATCAAAGTTCTGGCGCCCACACTGAACCCACCATGTGGTCTGGAGTAAGTTGCCTCCTCTTTAGGCACTGGTGTTCTCACCAGTGGGCTTCCCTGGTGGCTCAGTCAGTAAAGAATCTGCCTGAAATGTGGGAGACCTGAGTTCAATCCCTGGATCAGGAAGATTCTCTGGAGGAGGGCATGGCAACCCACTCCAGTATTCTTGCTTGGAGAATCCCATGGACAGAGGAGCCACAGGCCATGGGGTCACAAAGACTCAGACACGACTGAGCGAATAAACACAGCACAGCAGAGTACTCACCAGGAAAGTGGTGATACTCATATCCACCTTGTAGGTGATTTTAGGATGAAATGAGATAAGGTGTGTCAAGATTCTTGGCACGCAGTAGGTCTGCCCCACAGGCCCCAGCATGGTTCATTCCCTCTTCCGTTTCCGTCCATACTGCCAGCTCTTCACCCACAGGAAACATATGTTCCCCTTTCCCCAACCCTGCCATCCCCGGAAACGTCTGCTCACCATTGCATCCATGTAGACTTTGTCTGATGAACATTTTTTAAGGTACAGAAACCCACTTTGGGGGCTTTCCTGGTGGTTCAATAGTTAAGACTCCAAGCTCCCATTGCAAGGGGCCCAGGTTCCATCCCTGGTCAGGGAACTGGATCCCACATGCCAAAAGTAAGATCAAAGATCCCGAGAGCTGCAACCAAGACTCAGCACAGCCAAACAAACAGATAAATATTTAAAAAGAAACCCACTGTTTCGGATCAGGTGACCCCTGTTTGGTAACATAAGGTCATGTAGTACAAAAACTCCAATCCTGAGCATTGGGACACATCCTCAGTTACAGGAGGCAGCTCCCAGCCTGAATGTTCGCCCCAGGAAGTGTCTCCCTCCAGTGAGTGCCCTCCCTTTTCCAGCCCCTGGTCTCCACCTGATGAAATCCCTCTTACCTTTCAAGTCTCACTGAACCACCACCTCTTCCTTGAAGCCTGCCCGGATACTTCACCAAGTGCAACCTCCCTTCTCAACCAACAGTGCGCTCAGCGCGTGTGTATCCAGCAGTCTCTGCCACAGCCTGCCTAGCATTTGTGGATGCGCGTTTACATCTCGATTCTGCCGCCTGCTGACTCTGTACCCTTGGGCAAGGCACCGCTCTAGGCCTCATTTTCCCCATCTCAGAAATGGGATCAGCAACAGTGTCTGCCTCAGAGGCTTGCTGTGCGAATATGCTGAATTAAAACATATGAAGTAGTTCAAACCACACTCCATATATGAATGATCAATAATCGCTCTATGTGATGATGAAGCGGCGCAGCGATAAAGAATCTGCCTGCCAGTGTAGGAGACGCAGAAGGCATGAGTTCGATCCCTGGGTTGGGAAGATCCCCTGGAGAAGGAAATGGCAACCCACTCCAGTATCCTTGCCTGGAAAATCCCATGGACAGAGGAGCCTAGCTGGCTACAGTCCATGGGATGGCCACAAAGAGTCAGACACGACCGAGTACACTCACATATGTGATGACAATGATTAATTTTCTATTCTTACTTATGACCCCAGATCGCCAAAGCCATGCTCTTAATCTGGGTATCACATGATACCTTATGCCACATGGTAAGCCCTCAGAAAAGCAAGCACATAATAAATTGAACTGTATTTCTTGCCGTGACTTTTCCAACGATCATTTTGTGTCTGAAGGCAGGCAGTGTTCACCCTCCGACAAAGGGAGACAGACCCTGGCCTACACCCCACGCTAGTTTGGTGGGCAGCCAGGTTTTTCTCCAATTAAATCTTCCTCTCAAGTCACCTTATCCTATTTCATGAAATGCTTGGCACGTTAGCTTAGTTCTAAGGATGCTCCACTAATGATTCTTTGAGCTGCGGCGTTTTTTCACACTAGCATGTGAGCTTCTTTGTGACTCAGAATTTTTTAATAAGGACCGGAAGCTACCCATCTGACATTTCAGACACAGAAGAACCAGCATCTGACATGTTTTTAGAGATGATGTTTTAAAAGTGCCACCGGCTAACCTTTTTCCCCTCTAACTGGGCAAATCTTACGCAGGGAGGGTCGAACTGTCTTTTCCCACTCTTCAGCCACTAACCTGGCATGCAGTGTGGTGGTGTCTCTAACTGCCTTTGAATACTTTTTCTTTTTCATCCTTGAAACGCTGGCCCTGAAGTTATCCTCACAAACTTGAGCCACTGTGGGGAGCCTGAAGCCAGGAGACTGCCCGAGCAGCATTTGGGGGGAATTTTCTACCCCATCTTTCCACACCCACTGGGATGGGGGTGGGAGAAGTACCCGGGCAGATACTATTCTGTAATAGTTGGAAACTTTGTAACAGTGTGGTACCTGCTGTACCATTTATTCCAGTGTGCCTGGTGGACAATCATTAGTCACTAAAGCGGAAAATCAGGCTTCCCTTTTCAAAAGCAGGGAAGCTCCCCTGCCATCTGGAGTCTCTGGTGGCCCAGCAGGAGCCTATGGGGCCCACAAAACAGCCTCCTGGGCCACAAAGGAGATGCTGCCTTTCTCACGATGGAAGGGTGTTTGTTATAATTAAGTGGAAATCTTGGGGTTTAAACAGAGGTAGATGCCCAAGTAGCTCGGAGTTTGTTTCCTTGTGATTTCAGTGCAGGCACAAGACACAGCCTGTGTTTACACTCAGGTATTTGCATGACACAGTGGTCCCCAGGAGTAAAAAACACTAACTCTTTTGGGCTAGTTCACCTAAATCTGTTAAATCAAGGGAAGAAAGTACCTTTTTCCAGGAAGTAGAACTTTTACCCAGTCCAAGATGAACTTAAAAATGTCACAGTGGAGAGTGACTACATGATTAAAATGACGAGGTCTGAAAACCCTCACTCAGTTATTTGCCCTTGTATTTGTCCTCCTGATGATCTTTTTAAATTTGCACAAATTTTTTTAGAGTCACTTGAATGTGCCCGCTGCCCAGAGCTGTGCTGTGAACATCGGAAAGGATGTTTAATGATGTCAAATTTAGGTTTCACTTTTGAAACAAGAAAAAAATACAGCTGGGTATGGGGTGTGGGTGGAGCTTGGGTTTAAGAAAGGTTAATGAGAAAGTGGCAAAATCCCACATCACAGTCTATAGAACTTTGTCCTCTCTCTGCCCACCCACCCCCCTTCACTATTTTCAATTTAATCTTTGGAAGGGGGAGGGCAGGGGTGTAGGGTGTTAAAAATAAACTCATTGTGCTCTCTAGAACTCCATGTGCAAATGAAATATGTTTGTTTTCCTAAATCAGCTCCGTTTTCTGCCTTCCCCGCGGCCATCTCTCAATAACTAAATTTCCTCTACCACTGGATCTGAGAATTAGAATTTGGAAGGGGAGGGATGCCTTGGGGTTTGCCAGGCTCCACATGCTTCTCCACCCTGTGACCCAAATGTTGGATTAACAAGGACATATGGCCTGATCCTGCTAAGAAGGCCTTTGGGGTCAGCTCTGGAGGCCAGGCCGGCCCCTCTCCCTGATGGTCCCCGTTGTGTAGCCTCGGGGCAGGGAGATTATCAAGCCCTAACTCTCAGGTATTGGTGTGTCTGATCTTGTGTGGGGCACAGTAGGCCAATGGCAAAGAAGTCAGACCTTTGCAGGGAGCAAGGCAGGCTGCCTCTGTGGGTCCCCAAAGCCAGCTAGCCTGGGCTCCAGGTGATCAGCTGCCCTGCAGTGTGGCCACAGCCCCGCAGGCCCCCAGGGTAGCTGCAGGCCTCCCTCCCGTTTCCTGTTGATTTTCTGGACGCAGAGCCCCCAGCCACAATCCCCAAGAAGACAGGCTTCATTTACTGCTGCCTCAGAGACAAATGGACATGTAGACTGGGGGAGGGAGGGAGGGGAAAAGAGTCCTTCCCTGATTCCTTCTCTTCATTGCTTCTTTCAGCAATCTGGGGTTTCCCTGAAGGGATGCTGGGGCCCTGGCCAAATCACCTCCATCCCTCAGCTCCTTCCTTCCTGAAGAGGGAAAAGCTTCTCAGGTGTATAAGAGGCGTCCTTGTTTATACGATGCATTCACATCCATGGACTCACCTGTGCTGTCGACAGTGTGCCCATTTCTCTCTCTCATGGATGAGAAATTGGAAATCAGAGGGTCCACGTGGTTTGTCAAGCATCCACAGGTTCTACGTGGTGGAACATGGTCTGGTCCACAGGTGTGCTTGTTCAGACCTCCTCCTCCTCTTCGGCTCCATCCTGCTCCCAACTTAAGACAGCCTGCATCCTGCCCAGTGAAGGGTCTTGGGCAGCCAGCCCCTGCCCTGGCTGTCAGGGCACAGCCTCTCATCATGACCTCATTGCCTCTCTGAGGTCCTGATCCCACTGACGGCATCTCCCCTGAGAATCCCTGTTGCCTTCACAACAAACGCTGAGTGATGCTGAAGGGGTGACTCTTTCCAAGTCCCAGAGCATCAGAATGACAGGAAAATAACTTCTGCTTCCCATCATGATGGAGTTCTAAGGTCCAGACTAACCCTCCTCCTATAAACCACTGTGAAACTGGCAAGAACTGTTTTCAGACATTGGAATTCGGCATAAGACTGTGGCTCTGGAAGAAAGGAAAACACGCACAAAGGAAGACCCATGATGGCTCTAGCCGTCTACCTGGGGAGCACTGTCCAGACCACACTACAGAGAACTGGAGACCAAACAGACCATAGAGGTGAGGGGTCAGAGATCAGAGTTTGGGTCTGCTGAGGTGGCTGGAGCATAGAGGTGGGATACCAAAGGAGACTGGCTTGTGCAGAGAAAGAGGTCCAGAAAGCTACATAAAATTCCCCTTGAGCCTTGGGCTAAGTACTAACCTGCACATGTGCAGAGCAAGAACATACGAGGTCTGGGAGCATGCAGGACCTGGGGGGCTATGAACTAAGTGGGAGTTCTGGAGTTGGCATAGGATGGGGAGGCATTGGAGTTCTAAGAGTCAGAGTGGAAAATCATAACTGAATGTTCCAGGCAAGGGGTCAAGACCCCTCCAAAACCAACCCTTGTGAGTAGAGCCAAGCAGGCTCTAAAATAAAGGCTACTCTAGATCCACCTACCTAAGCTGACAAATAAGCTTCCAAAGGACCAACCAGATCTGCAAGTCAGCTGACTGCCTGCCAAACACCTGGCACTCAATAGAACCCAGAACTCAACAGCACAGGATCAAAAAAGTAGGAAAATATGACCCATCGCCAGAAGAAAAACCAATCAAAAGAAATAGACCCAGAGCTGACAGCACTGTTGGAATCAACAGGCAAGGACTTTAAAGCAGCTATTTCAAATCTGTTTAGACATCCAAAGAAAAACTCACCATAATTAGGAGCAGATGGGAAATCTCAGTAAAGAGATGGAAGCTATTTTTATAAAGCCATTTCAGCTCAGTGACCCACCAGGTGTCCAGCTGAGCTGCAAATGGCCCCAGCACTTACCTCCTTCCTTCTTTCCTGACCACACAGTCCACCTCAGTTCCCTGCCTGCTTCCCTTTTCTCTCTCCAAATTCCCAACGCCCCTTCCCATTTCTGCATCTGTTCATGCCCACAGCTGATGGTTCTTCCACCAAAATAAAGATCAGGTGAGTCTCTGAAGTGTGCCAAGAATGAGAGTAAGAAGATTTAAGAAAGCCCTCGGTCACGTTCTCCCTTGTGTCTCACTGTGTATGGGTGGCTCAGCAATGCAGCCAGTTCACAGACTCTGCACGGGGCATCCTGGCTCCACTGCATGGATGCTTGCTGTCTTTGGGGATAAGGGAAGGTGTGCTGCTATTACAGATCCGCATCTTCACACAGTAAGAGTTGATTTCTTGCTCACACAAAATCCCAAGCACGTGGCTCTAGTCAGGAGGTGCTTCCCACATGATCAGTCAGGAGTCCAGTTTCCTCTCAGCTTGTGCTCCACCATCACCCAGGGTCTCAGAGTCCTCTGCTGGGTCCTCAGGGCTCGGCTGCCAGATAGGGGAGGAGAGAGCGCAGGACCGTGTAGATTTTTATGGCCTTATCCACATGCAATCTATTGGTCAGAACTCACTCTCATGGCCACACCCATCTACAGGGGCAATTGAGAAATCTACTCTAGCTAGACACGAAAGAGGGAGAAAGGGGTGGGGGGCTGGTGACCCCATAGCAGTGTCTGTCTCACTGTGACACCTTGGGTCTCTTACCTCTGAACTTCACTTTGCTTCTTTGAGTAAACTCTGGGAGTTGGTGATGGACAGGGAGGCCTGACATGCTATAGTCCATGGGGTCGCAATGAGTCGGACGCAACCAAGAGACTGAACTGAACTGAACTGAAACAAGCACCAGTATCATGCCTTCTTTGTGGGGTCATCGTGAGGGTTAAAGGGGAGAGGCCGTGGGAAACTGTAGCCACAGACCTGGAACACGGTGGGTGTTTGAGAAATGCATCCTGTTACAATTATTACAACAACTGCATTTAATTCACCCTGTATGACCCACAAGGTAGCTTCTAACCTTGTGGGTTGAGGCTGGGGTGCTTTCTAGTTTTTCTCATTATATTATTTTTCAGTTAATAAATAGATTTTTTAAAAGAAGAAGGAGAAGAATGATGATTACCAAAGGGGAAATGTGGGGAATGGGGTTAAAATAGAAGTTTGGGGTTAACCACACTACACAGGTGCACACAGCCCAGAGGGGCCTGCCCAGATTTAAATCAATATTTGTTTCTCCAAAGGTTTTGGGCCAAAACACTGTGCAATGCTACCAGGTAGCAAAAAGAGGAAGGAGGGGACCAAAATAGGAAAAGTAAAGTTTGGGCTGTCTGTGTAAGCCCTGACCCCTGCCTCATTGTCCCAGCTAGACAGCCCTTGCTAGAAGAATAGACAGATGCCAACTTGCAAAGGTTGAAATCTCAGCCTTAATTTTTCCCGTGAAACTGTCACTGTTCTCATCAATGTATCACCAAGGGGCAGCAGCTGAGTCCTCATGAAATATGGAAGTCAGTTAGAAATCCCCTGAAGTTTGCTTCGAGCCTTTTCTTTGTAATAATGTGTGATCGGAGAGAGAATGCTTTAGAATAGCTGAAAACCAAATAATAGCAGAAGCGACATATGCCGCAGATAACCAAGAAGGTAAAAAACATCTGCTCAGGTTTGCCCGTGAAGGAAAGAAATCACATTGCTAACAAAATTGGTGCATGACCAAGAATACCTTAAAACAGGAGAGGGCTGTTTGGATCCTCCCATGAAGAAATAGCAACTTCTTCTTACATTTGCATCTGCCCATTAAAGTCCTTTGAAAAATGCAGACGGCTTCCTGCATGGTGTACCTGGCATCATCACAGAATAAAATAGGGAGACATCTGATTTAAGCAGAAAGTCTAGATCCCCTTGACAATCCCAGGGGCAGTTTCAATGTAGGAAGGAAAATAACCTGCGTCAGGCACTGTACCAGGAATATCCACACGGGAGATAAAATTAAATTCGCACACCAGCCCTGCAAGGCAAGTGTAATTATCTCCAGTTTAGAGAAGATGTAAGTGAACCTTGAAAACACTAGATAAGGAATCCACATCTATGTGATTCCAAGACCATAGTCTTACTTACTACTGCACCCTGTGATTAAATAACCACTTAATCCATTGGGTAGATAGCAGGTACCGTCAACAAATTTCTCAAGAAATCTACTGTAATATTGGCAGTTGCCAGAAGGAGGGAATAGAAGGTGGGTGAAGAGAGTAAAGGTGACCAAAAGGCTCAAACTTGCAGTTAAGCCCTGGGAATGTAATATACAGCATGATGGCTAGACTTAACAATCCTGTATTATAGATTTGAAAGTTGCAGAGTAGATCCTGAAAGTTCTCACCACAAGAAAAAAAAATTTGTAACCATGAGATGTGATGGATATTCTTATTGTGGTGATCATTCTGCAATATGTACAAGATAATCTGTGTGTTGCCCACCTTAAAGTGAAGTATTAGTTGCTCAGTAGTGTCCAACTTTTTGTGACTCTATTTACTGTAGCCTGCCAGGCTCCTCTGTCCATGGGATTCTCCAGGCAAGAATACTGATGTAGGTAGCCATTCCTGTCTCCAGGATGTCTTCCTGACCCAGGAGTCAAACCTACATCTCTTGGGTCTCCTGAATTGGCAGGCGGATTCTTTACCATCTGAGCTACTAAGGAAGCCAGTTAGATAAGTTGTACACCTTAAACTTACACAATGTGTATGTTAAATATTGTTTTTATTCAGTCACTCAGTCATGTCCAACTTTTTGTGACTCCCGTGGACTGCAGCACCCCAGGCTTCCCTGTCCCTCACTGTCTGGCAGAGCTTGCTCAAACTCATGGAGTCAGTGATGCTATCCAACCATCTCATCCTCTGTCATCCCCTTCTCCTCTTGCCTTCAATCTTTGCCAGCATCAGGGTCTTCTCTAATGAGTCAGCTCTTCGCATCAGATGGGCAGAGATTGGAGCTTCAGCTTCAGCACCGGTCCTTCGAATGAATATTCAGGATTGATTTCTTTTAGGATTGACTGGTTTGATCTCCTTGCAGTCCAAGGGACTCTCACGAGTCTTCTCCAACTTGATCAAATTGATCAACTTAATCAAAAGGATCAATTCTTCAGTGCTCAACCTTCTTTGTGGTCCAACTCTCACATCCATACATGACTACTAGAAACACCATAGTGAAAGGGAAAGTCACTTAGTTGTGTCAGACTCTGTGACCCCATGGACTAGTACAGTCCATAGAATTCTCCAGGCCAGAAGCCTGGAGTGGGTAGCCTTTCCTTTCTCCAAGGGATCTTCCCAACCGAGGGATCAAACCCAGGTCTCCCACATTGCAAGCGGATTCTTTACTAGCTGAGCCACGAGGAAAGCCCATAGAAACACCATAGCTTTGACTATATGGACCTTTGTCAGCAAAGTAATGTCTCTTTTAATATGCTTTTTAATATGCTGTCCAGGTTTGTCATAGCTTTTCTTCCAAGGAGCAAGTATCTTTTAATTGCATGACTGCAGTCACAGTCTGCAGTGATTTTGGAGCCCAAGAAACCAAGTCTGTCACTGTTTCCATTGTTTCCCCATCTATTTGCAGGGAATTGATGGGACTGGATGCCATTATCTTCGCTTTTTGAATGTTGAGTTTTATGCCAGCTTTTTCACTCTCCACTTTCATCAAGAGGCTCTTTAGTTTCTCTTCACTTTCTGCCATGAGGGTGGTGTCATCTGCATATCTGAGATTATTGATATGTCAAATATACCTCAATATAATTGAGGTTTAAAAAAATTAATTGTATCCATTGTTCCCTCATGGGTACAAGTGTGCTCATGGCTATGAGTTACTATCATGTAGACAGTTTAAAAAACAAAAGCAAAATAGACTCTATTAAAAATATTTTTAAATATCTTGGGCTTTTGAAGTTCAAGATAGTGAATTGAGCACATACTTTTTATCTCTATACCCTTCTGAGATTCTGTTAAAACCATAATAAGGGATTTAAAATATAAAACCCAGTAAAAGCAAAACAAATGGGATAAAGGAAGAATTTGCAGCCAGTGAGATTTCAACACATTTCCAGGAGACAGGAACAGGTGGGAATCGGTTAGAGAAAGAAAGGAAGCAGGCAAAAACTCTGCTGGTGGGGCTGAGGTGGAGGGGCCCCCGCCTGCCTAGCAGACAAGGCTGGGGCAGGAGATGGTGGGCCTGGCAGGGCAGGGGTGAGAAGCCTTCAGCATAGAAGGAAGGAAGCTGCGGTTCTTAGCCTGGGCTACACAGTGGGTGATTAATAATGCTTAATGAGCAATTGTTGAGTGAATAGAAAAATAAATAAATGAGTGGATGAATGACAACCAAATGAAAACACTGGAAGAGATAGCATGCAATTCCTATTTTCAGTGGCTGGTTGTATAAGTCAGAGCTCCCCAGAGAAACAAAACCTACAGACCTTTCATACACAAATCTCTTGGTATCTGTAGAGGGCTGGTTCCAGGAACCCCTAAGGACACCAAAATCCCCAAAAGCTCAAGTCTCATTTAAAATAGTGAAATATTTGCATGTAAGCTAGGCACATCCTCCCATATACTTTGGAGGAATGGTAGTGGGGATGGGGGGTGTTCCATGCAGCCTATGGAATCGTAGTTCCCCAAGCAAGGGTCAAACCCCTGCACCCTGTGGTAGAAGAGCAGAGTTTTAACCACTGGACCACCCAGGAATTCCCCACATCCTTCCACATACATTAAATCATCTCTAGATTTCCTGCAATAACTAATACAATGTAAATACAATGTAAATTATAAATATAATGTAAATGCTATTTTCAGTTCAGCTCAGTTCAGTTTAGTCACTCAGTCGTGTCCAGTTCTTTTCGACCCCATGGATTGCAGCACGCCAGGCCTCCCTGTCCATCACCAACTCCCAGAGTTTACTCAGACTTATGTATGACAGCAAATTCAAGGTTTGCTTTCACCAACTCCCAGAGTTTACTCAGACTTATGTATGCACAGCAAATTCAAGGTTTGCTTTCTGTAACTTTCTGGGATTTCGTCTCAAATATTTTTGTTTCTGTAGATGCAGAACATACAGGTAGGGAAAACCAACTGTATACACAGGAAAAGCTCATTTTATTGCACTTTGCAGAAACTGTGTCTTTTACAAATTGAAGGTTTGTAGCAATCCTGCATTGAGCAAATATACCAGTGTCGGTTTTCCAACAGCACTCACTTGTCTCATGTCTCTGTATCGTAGTTTTGGTAATTCTTAAAATATTTGAAACTTTCCCAGTATTATTACACTTGTTTTGATGATCTGTAATCAGAGATCTTTGATGTTACTACCGGGACTTGCTAAAGGCTCAGACAATTGTTAACATCATCTGCACCTTTAATACTTATTTTTAGCAATAAAGTACTTTTAAAAATTATTTTTATCAGAGTATAGTTGATTGACAACGTTGCATTAGTTTCAGGTACACAGCAAAATGAATCGGTTATACATATACCGATATCCACTCTTTTTCTAGATTTTTTTCCCCATATAGGTCATTACAGAGTATTGAGTTCCCTGTATGATACAATAGGTCCTTCTCGGCTATCTATTTTATACACAGTAGTATGTCTATGTCAGTCCCAATCTCCCAGTCTACCCCTCTCCCCACCCTGCCCCTGGTGACCATAAGTTTGCTTCCTGCGTCTTTGACTCTATTTTTGCTTCGTGACTAACTTCATTTGTACCAACAATAAAGTATTTTTTGGTTAAGGTATGGTTAGCATATGGCTCCACTGGTTAAGAATCTGCCTGCAATGTGGGAGACCTGGGTTTGATCTCCAGGTTGAGAAGATCCCCTGGAGAAGGGAAAGGCTACCTACTCCAGTATTCTGGCCTGGAGAATTCCATGGACTGTATAGTCCACAGGGTCGCAAAGAGTCAGACACGACTGAGCAACTTTCACTTCTTTTCACTTTCATGCACATTTCAGACAGAATGCTGTTGCACAATTAATAGATTGCAGTATAGCATGAGCATAACTTTAAATGCCTTGGGAACCAAAAAAATCACGGGACTCACTTTATTCTGATATTTGCTTTTTTCCAGTAGTCTGGAACTAAACCCACAATATCTCTGGGGTATGTCTGTATAAAGAAGTTTATTATTAGAAACTGGCTCATACAATTGCAGAGGCTGGCAAGTCCCAAATCTTGCAGGTGAGTCAGGAAGCTCGAGGCCCAGGGCAGCCAATGGTCTAGTTCCAGTCTGAGTCCAAAGTCCTAAGAACCAGGAACCTCAACAGTGTAGTTCCAGCCCCAAAGCCCAAAGTCTTGAGACTCAGGAAAAGCCAATGCTTTCTGTTCCAGTCCAGAGGCAGGAATAGATGATGTTCCAGTTCAAAGGCCATTGGGCAGGAAGAATTCTCTCTTAATCAGAGGAAGGTCAGCCTTTTTGTTCTAGTCAAGCCTTCAGCGGATTGGATAGGCCCACGCACCTTGAGAAGGGCTGTCTGCTTAATACAACCTACCAACTTCCATGTTAAGCTCATCCAAAAAAACACTCTCACAGAAACATTTAGATTAATTTTTTACCAAATACCTGTGGCCCAGTCAAGTCAACACATAACACTAGCACATCTTTTTAAAATTTATTTTTGGCTATTCTGGGTCTTTTTTGTTGCACGATGGCTTTCTCTAGCTCTGGTGAGTGGGGACTACTCTTCCTTGGGGTGCCTGGGCTTCTTGTGGCAGTGACTTCTCTTGTTGCAGAGCACAGGTTCCAGGCACAAGGGCTTCAGTAGTTGCAGCACATTGGCTCAACAGTTGCAACTCATGGCCTTAGTTGCCTCACAGCATGTGGGAACCTCCCAAACTAGGGATTGAACAGGTGTATTGCAAGGCGGATTCTTAAACATTGGGTGAGACCACCAGGGAAGCCCCCACATTGGTTTTATGCCCATCAACGTTGTCTTAAAGTGCTCATTTCACGTGATGAATCCCCAGGACAGAGATAACTCATTCGCCAACCATCATTTTCCAGGACAGCCATAGCAATGCTTCTGCTGCTGCTAAATCGCAATGGGTAAACACAAAACCATTAGCATGAACTGCTCTAGAGTGTGGCATCTTTGCCCTATAGCTGCTAATCAGGGTCCAATGTCCTCCATAAATAAGGAGGTAGGGGGCAAGAGCTGGAGGAGAGGGTGGGTGGCCCCCAACACCAGCACTGAATTTCAGAACTGTCTCATGCAGCTTTGTTAAAAGCTGGCTTCTCCATCATATATTTTGATGGGTTTGAAATTGGCCTGATACAGGCCAACAAGAAGGAGAGCTGAGCTCACAGAGCAGAAAATCTATACTCTAGACACCTGCTTATTGCAGGAGAATCCAAGGTATTGACCTTCAATTCAAGGCTGAGATAAGAGGCACTAATCTCTCCAGCCTCCCAGACACTTCCAGGCTGACACCAGTCTTAGCCACTTTGTGAGTTGCTAAAATGTTAGTCGTGTCTGACTCTTTGTAATCCCGACGACTGTAGCCCACTAGGCTCCTCTGCCCATGGAATTTCCCAAGCAGGAATACTGGAGTGGGTTGCCATCCCCTTCTCCAAGGAATCTTCCCAACCCAGGGATCGAACTCAGGCCTCCTGCATTGCAGGTAGATTCTGAACCAAGCTTTACCCTTGTGGAGCCCAAAATGCCCTTTACTGACTCAAGCTGGATTGCATACCCAGGACCAAGTCGAGGTCTCCACCAAGGAGCCCAAATTCTTCCTCCTCCTCCTCCCTTCTGCAGTGGTGCCTGAAACTTCTTTAACAGAGGTTTAGAAATACAAATGATCTTGGGAAAGGGAATTCATGAATTTACATTCACTGAACTCTCTAAAGATGGGGATTTTTCACACCAATCCCTCCTGGCTCTGCACCTTCCCTTCCTCCCCAACAAAGGAGGGATCCCACTAAGCTTGGTCAGTTTCCAAGATATCAGTTAGGACATGTTTATTTGTGTGGTCCCCTTCCAGTCAGAAACTGGCCCAAGCCCTCATCCACAAGGCGGATCCCGATCCTCTTGCTTCCTTTTGCTGGTCTGTCTCTCATTCCATCTCTCTCTCTCTTTCTCTCTCTCTCTCTCTCTCTCTCTCTCTCTCTCTCTCTCTCTCTCTCTCTGTCTCTCTCTCTCTCTGTGCTTCCTCCTTCCACAGAACCAGCACAGGAATGGGCTAAGAGAAAATTTGTAGCTGGAGAAGATTTTTAAGTTAGATTACTTTTCTAATGGGTAATTTTTCCAAATTATACTCCCACCAAATGGTAAACACAGTTAGAAACATTTCAGAAGATGAAGTTGCAACTAGGGAGAGAAATTCTAACAGATGATCAGACAAAGCTTTCTCCACTCAAGGTACACTAAACAGCCTGTCACTCTACAGCTCAGCATTGGCAGATGCCGAGCTCCAGAATTCAGGCATTTTTTGCCACAGTTCAGTTCAGTCACTTAGTCGTGTCTGACTCTTTATCACCCCATGGACTGCAGCTTGCCAGGCTTCCCTGTGCATCACCAACTCCCAGAGCTTGCTCAAACTCATGTGCATTGAGTCAGTGATGCCATCTGACCATCTCATCCTGTGTCACAGAGGTATCCTGAATCAAAAGTCATGATTCATGTGGATTCTACCTTAACACAGAGGCGGAGAAATAGATGATAAACTTCTAAACTACGTGCAGCAGTACATTGTACAAAGTGAACTAGACCTAACAACTTATTGACCAGAGATGTGTTAATACATCCTTTATTATCCAAACGTTATGGATGTGTTTCAATAATCAGTTACATAACAGATCGCCAGCCACAGACACTCGTTTGTGCAAAAATCCCCCGGTCAATAATGTGCTAATAGCAACAATAACAGTAGTCGCGGTAAGAATAATCCTCTGATAGTTAACATTTTCTTTTAAATGTTACACAGCATTTTCTGTGTACTGGGCACTACCCCAAACCCTTGATGATGTTCTTCATTCATTCCGTACAACAACTGCCTGATATGAGAACTAGTTTGATCTCCAGTCCCAGATGAGGAAGCTGGAACCAGAGAGGATGAGTTACTTAGCAATAGGTAGCTGGGGGTAGCACACACCCTTCAGAGTCTGGACTCTTGGACACAGAAGAAGTAGGTGGGTTCCGTGCACCATGGGGAGTGAGAGACCAGGAAACACATGGTCAACCCCAGTCAGTGCCTTGTGGACCGGCCTCACCTGTGTTCCTTGTAAGCACCGAATTCATATTAGACTTCACTGCCCTCGCTGATGGAATTAGGCTGCGGTACCCCAAACAGACCCCAAGACAGAAATCTAAGGGTGAGTAGCTTATGTGGGCAGAGTTTCCAGAAAGGACAGTGGGGGGATGGGGAAGTAAGACAGGGAAGCCAACCCGAGCTGAGCGAGTCATCACGGTGGGCAACTGGGATCCAGTTGCACTGGCGACATCTGAGTGGCCGTGTGGAACGTGCTCCAGACTTGTCCCACCGGGGGCCAACGAGGCTGAGCTCTGTATCCACCAACTCCCAACTGTCCATGGTGGAAGGCTCCTCTGGTAGCATCCTTTTCTGGTCAGTTTGGCTTGTGTTTCACCTGGGTTGTGCAGGCTCTCAACCTGACCCAGGCCCAGACAGAGTGCAGAGGGCCAAGGAACGGGGACGTGGGTGACTGTGACAGTGTTTGCTTCATACATATGTCTCCAGTCAAGGATCATCTTGGCTGAAGCTTGACGATCGCTTCTTCTTATGGGAGCACCATGCTAAGAAAATTGTTCTGGCCCAGGGGGGCTTGGAATTATGACCACTGAGGATAGAACATTGTTCTCCTAGACCCTTCCAGGTTTTCACTGTGAGAGGGAGGATATTAGACCTCCTTTCTCCCTGTTTGAGACATTATTTGGCACAAAGAATGGGCTAGAGAATTTCCAAGACACCAACTTCTGCCTGCTTCTTGGCCTGAAGGGCTGGTACTTTGAGTAAAACAAACCAGGGAGACTGTTAAACTCTTGTATGCCTCTTGCCTAAGAAAGAATGGATTTTAAAATCGGTAGTGAAAGAATAAAAGTGGTAACATTGTCACTGTTCATTGTCAAGAACAGTGAAGCCTTAGAAATCGGACGTGAGACACCGTGAATATTTTTGCTACATTGATTTGGTCCACTTTTGAGCATCGAAAAGGCAAAGATGACTGACCTTGTTAATATACCATATTCTACCTGAACATGTGTGTGAAGGGGTGTTTGTGCATATGTGTGTGTGTGTGTGTAGTGCATATAATCTAGGAAGATTCCAGAGCTTACAAAGAACAAAGGGACAGGCTTGAAATATGTCACAGACAGCTTGAAAGTGTGACATTTGTTACCAAACTTGTTGAAGGCCAAATTGACTTTGGAGCCAAATTTGAGTTCTGATTTTTGGCCCTTTTATCTGAAATTAAAACTTTTCAACAAGGAAAGCTTTAATGAAATTTCCATAGAAAAAACATACATGAAACCATATATAATTTTGATTTTTTTTTAAATCTAAATTGGGCACTATATTGCAAAGATGTGTTCTATAAAGTAATATTTGATTGCCAAGTCACCCAAGAAGATGGGGGAAAGATGATCTTCTAAAGGTTTGGAGTTTTTTATTTCCTCCTGGAGCACTTAGTCTAGATATGGTTGATTTCCGCTTTCTATGACTATGATTTGAAATATGACTTTTCTGAACTTTGTAACCTTATTTGAAGGAAAGCATTTTAAGAGCAAGGGATAAAATTCAATTAACTGAGATGACAGAAAATAATCTACTAAGTGAACATATCAGGCAACTGGAAGCTTTCATACTTTTCAAAAAGGAAATAACTTATTTCTTGCCTTGTTATCTAATGACACAGGAGCTTATTTCTCTTGAAGCTGTTACAAATCTACCTAATGAAGCCTAAACGCTGTTGCCAAGCAATTAGAGTTTTTATTGTGTCACCGATTTCCTTCATTTCCACAGTTGCTGATAATCATTAGCCAATACAGTGTCATCTAAAAATGCACACACACACACACAAACAGACATGCTCCAGTTGGCTGCGAAATATAACAGCTCCACTGAAAGCTCAGGGCACTTCTGTGAGTGTACTGCTGCAGACAGACACCAAACTTGGACGGTCCTGCATAGATCATTCGTCGAGTCACTTGTGCTAATTCAGGCTCCTTTGCTATTCTTTGGGTACTGGTGGTGCTAGTAGTAAAGAACACGCCCTCCAATGCATGTAAGAGACCTGGGTTCAATCCCTGGGATGGGATGATCCCCTGGAGAAGTGCGTGGCAACCCACTCCAATATTCTTGCCTGGAGAATCCCAAGGACAGAGGAGCCTGGCAGGTAACAGTCCACAGGGTCACAGAGGGATGGACACTACTAAAATGACTTAGCATGCACACACAGGTACTATTTATTTCATAGATGTTGAAATTTGCTCACGCACACACATGCACACAGCAAGCTGTATTTTCCAAGCTGTATTTCTTTATTACCTGTCCTACATGCTCTTCTAGAATATTGCCACTCCCTCATCAGGAAGTGGGATCTAATCCTTTGGCCCTTCCATTTTTTAAAAAAGATTTTTTTGATGCGGATCATTTTTTAAAGTCTTTATTGAATTTGTTACAATAGTGCTGCTATATTATGTTTTAGTTTTTTGGGTGCAAGATATGTAGGATCTTAGCTCCCCAATCAGGGATTGAACCTGCACCCACCTTGCACTGGAAGATGATGTCTTAACCACTGGTCCATTGGGGAAGTCCCTCCACTGGCCCTTGATCATGAGTTGGCTTGTAACATACCTTTACCCTCAGAGGCTGCCATGCTGTGGGGAAGCCCCAACAAGCCCATGCAGACAGACCACCAGGGAAGAAAAGGAGATTTGATCCATCTCCAGCTGCTTCAGACATCCATCTGCTCTGCCAGCTCCAGCCACCCACTGATGGCAACTGCATGAAAAATGTGTCCAGCAAAGCCTTCCTGAACTCTTGACCACAGAAACCATGAGTGGTAACAAAACGGTACCTGGAGATTCAGCCAGTCATTTCGGCATATTACCCAGCAGCATGTAACCAGAGCCGGGCATCCTGAGAATGTGACTGAGTTAGAATATTGCTGCATATACACTTCTCTCCTGAACAGACAGAGCAGACGGTACTGGCGCTCTGCCCACACCAGCTGTCGACTTCTTACTAAAAGCCACAGCCACTCTCTCCCAGGGGACTTTGCTGGCTGCAGTGGCCAGTAAGGAGCAGACCGGAAGTACTAGGAAAGAATTATCTCTCTACTGTTAGTCACTCAATCGTGTCTGACTTTGTGACCCTATGATCTGTAGCCCATACTGTCCATGGAATTCTCCAGGCAAGAATATTGGAGTGGGTTGCCATTCCCTTCTCCAGGGGAACTTCCCAACCCAAGGATCAAACCCAAGTCTGCAGGTGGATTCTTTACTGTCTGAGCCACCAAGGAACCCCAATTACCTCCAAGGAAGCCCTAAAGAATGGAAAATGGAAGTTATCTGGGAAAATGTCCCAACTCTTTGCCCTTCAGATGGGAACACTCCAAAGCACATACTACCCCAGCCTCCCAGGTGCTCACAGTGGCTGTGGACTTGACATCACTCTTCTGGCTACCTTTCCCCACCTGCCTCACTCCCCTGCCCCCTACCTACTGGTGCTTCACGGGGTCACACCAAACACTTGCCCACAAATCCTCACCTCAGAGTCTGCTTCGGCGGGAACCCAGTCAAAGACGATGGGGAGTCAGGCTGAAGGGCTGCAGGGGGTGGTGTCAACTGAGACCCCAGCTCTTCAGCTGCTGCTTCAGATCCAATGAAGTCCTGAGATGCCTGTGCTCCTTCTGAGAGCAGATCAGGAAGGGAAATAGATTGTCCACGTTCATGCTCCATATCAGGCAGCCAGTAGATGTGCATGTGAACATCCACACAAATTTACAAATAAGACGTGTGTCCTGAATGCGCAATTTCATCAAAAACAGACTTTACCTTTTCTGATCGAAATTTGGAAATATTTAAGTCGTTAAAAGGTATTGCATATTAACTGTATGCCCAGTGCTCTGACAACCAATGCAATACTGGCAAGAGAAAGATCACCCCCAAAGTCACAGTTCTTGGAATATGGCCAGAGATGTGACAAGGACCCACAGCAAAAACACAGGCATCGTGCATGGAGGGGAAGGAACCTCCACAAGGGCAATGACATCAGTGCGGTGATATTACTCACCCATTTATTCCCCGGAGTCCCTGCAGGCTGGTGGAAAGAGAAATTGGGCACAGCTAAGCTCATGGGAGCCCAAGTGGTTTACTCAGTAGCTGACTGAAGACCACACCTCCACAGTAATTGCCATTCAAGTGTCTCCTCATCAGACAGCCTTCAAGGACTTTGTATCTGCAAGGTGCTAGCACTTGATGAACAGGGCACCGCTCCTGCAGCAAATGCATGATGCAAAGCTGCATAATTCAATGCTAATCCCAAGACAGAGGTGTTTCTGATTACCAGTTACATGGCAACAGTTAAACCAGCGTACAATCCGCCAAACCCATCAGCTTTGAAATGACACCATTCTTATTAATTTTTATTTCAAGGAGACTTCCCTTATTTTAAACTGCGGGCAAATATTCTAAGTTAAACTCATAAAAATGTGTTCTCAGTACTTGTCATCCTCTTCATTTTTTGCTAAAAATTAATTTATACTAATAGAAATATAGAAAACAAATTTATGGTTACCAGAGGAGAAGGATGAAAAGGATAAATTGGGAGATTGGAACTGACATATGCATACAACTATATATAAAATAGTTAACTAATAAATAGCCTGATGTACAGCACAGTACTCTGTAATGACCTACATGGGAAAAGAATCTTTTTTTTAAAAAAAAGAGTGGATATATGTATAACTGATTAACTTTGCTGTACACCTGAAACTAACACAACTTTGCTAATCAATTATACGCCACTAAAATTTTTTAAATAGTAATATAATACTTCTATAATACTTAAAAAGAGCTTCCTGTTTATTGTGTTTTCCACAGTTGTGTTAAGCAGAGATGTTAACTCATTTAATGTACTACGAAGTAGATGTTACTATCATTCCAGTTTATAGATGGAAGATACCGAAATCAGATTGATTATATTCTTTGCAGTCAAAGATGGAGAAGCTCCATACAGTCAGCAAAAACAAGACCAGGAGCTGACTGTGCTCAGATCATGAACTCCTTATTGGAAAATCCAGACTTAAATTGAAGAAAGTAGGAGAAACCACTAGACCATTCAGATATGACTTAAATCAAATCCCTTATGATTATACAGTGGAAGTGAGAAATAGATTCAAGGGATTAGATTTGATAGAGTGCCTGAAGAACTATGGACGGAGGTTCATGACATTGTACAGGAGGCAGTGATCAAGACCATCCCCAGGAAAAAAGAAATGCAAAAAGGCCAAATAGTTGTCTGAGGAGGCCTTACAAATAGCTGAGAAAAGAAGAGAAGTGAAAGGCAAAGGAGAAAAGGAAAGATATACCCATTGGAATGCAGAGTTTCAAAGAATAGAAAGCCTTCTTCAGTGATCAATGCAAAGAAATAGAGGAAAACAGTAGAATGGGAAAGACTAGAGATCTCTTCAAGAAACTTAGAGATACCAAGGGAACATTTCATGCAAAGATGGGCACAATAAAGGACAGAAATTATATGAACCTAACAGAAGCAGAAGATATTAAGAAGAGGTGGCAAGAATACACAAAAGAACTATACAAAAACGATCTTCATGACCCAGATAACCACGATGGTGCGATCACTCACCTAGAGCCAGACATCCTGGAATGAGAAGTCAAGTGGGCCTTAGGAAGCATCACTATGAACAAAGCTGGTAGAGGTGATGGAATTCCAGTTGAGCTATTTCAAATCCTGAAAGATGATGCTATGAAAGTGCTGCACTCAGTATGCCAACAAAATTGGAAAACTCAGCAGTGGCCACAGGACTGGAAAAGGTCAGTTTTCATTCCAATCCCAAAGAAAGGCAATGCCAAAGAATGCTCAAACTACTGCACAATTACACTCACCTCACACACTAGCAAAGTAGTGCTCAAAATTCTCCAAGCCAGGCTTCAGCAATACGTGAACCGTGAACTTCCATGAGTTCAATCTGGATTTAGAAAAGGCAGAGGAACCAGAGATCAAATTACCAATTTCCACTGGATCATCCAAAAAGCAAGAGAGTTACAGAAAAACATTTACTTCTGTTTTATTGACTACACCAAAGCCTTTGACCGTGTGATCACAACAAACTGTGGAAAATTCTTCAAGAGATGAGAATACCAGACCACCTGACCCACCTATTGAGAAATCTGTATGCAGATCAGGAAGCAACAGTTAGAACTGGACATGGAACAACAGACTGGTTCCAAATCGAGAAAGGAGTACATCAAGGCTGTATATTGTCACCCTGCTTATTTAACTTGTATGCAGAGTACATCATGTGAAATGCCAGGCTGGAAGAGGCACAAGCTGGAATCAGGATTGCCGGGAGAAATATCAATAATCTCAGATATGCAGATGATACCACCCTTATGGCAGAAAGTGAAGAAGAACTAAAGAGCCTCTTAATGAAAGTAAAACAGGTGAGTGAAAAAGTTGATTTAATATTCAAGATTCAGAAAACTAAGATCATGGCATCTGGCCCCATCACTTCATGGCAAATAGATGGGGAAACAATGGAAACAGTGAGAAACTTTTATTTTGGGGGGCTCCAAAATCACTGCAGGCATTGACTGCAGCCATGAAATTAAAAGGCTCTTGCTCCATGGAAGAAAAGCTATGACCAACCTAGACAGCATATTAAAAAGCAGAGACATTACTTTGCCACCAAAGGTCTGCATAGTCCAAGCTACGGTTTTTCCAGTAGTCATGTATGGATGTGAGTGTTGGACCATAAAGAAAGCTGAGCACTGAAGAATTCTTGAGAATCCCCTGGACTGCACAGAGATCCAACCAGTCCATCCTAAAGGAGATCAGTCCTGAATATTCATTGGAAGGACTGATGTTGAAACTGAAACTCCAATACTTTGCGAAGAACTGACTCCTTGGAAAAGACCCTGATGCTGGGAAAGATTGAAGGCAGGAGGAAAAGGGGATGACAGAGGTTGAGATGGTTGGATGACATCACCGACTCAATGGACATGGGTTTGAGCAAGCTCCAGGAGTTGATGAAGGACAGGGAAGCCTGGCATGCTGCAGTCCATGGGGTCACAAAGAGTCAGACACGACTGAGTGACTGAACTGAACTGATAGATGAAAAAAAATTGAGGCAAAAGAGGTGAAGAAGCTTGCACACAGTTATACAACTGACAGGCGGCGATTGTACAACTGTGTACAGCCAAGCAGTCTAGCCCTAGAACCTACTGCATTCTCAACCACCAGGCTCTGCTTCCTCATTTCATCTGCAAAAAGACCTTGTGATGGAGGCACTGCTTTCCCATTTTACTGAAGAGAAAGCCAAGCTTCAGGCAAGTTAGCCAGAAATCCAACCCACTTCCTGCCTCAAGCTTGCTGCATCTTATCTTCCAGTGTATCCACACTGAGACAGACCTGGTCCAGCCCTCACCAAGGCTGCCAAACACTTTTAATTCAACCCAGACATGGACAAATGAAAAAATCCATCTTTACTTTGAAATGTGATGAGACAGAAAAGCTAATCGGTTTCGCATGAGCATGAGAAGTCACTTCAGTCATGTCCAACTCTTTGGTACCCTATGGACTGGGCTTGCCAGGCTCCTCTTTCCACGGGATTCTCCAGGCAAGAATACTGGAGTGGGCTGCCATGCCTTCCTCCAGAGGATCTTCCCAACCCCGGGACTGAGCCCACCTCTCTTACCTGTCCTTCATTTGCAGGCGTGTTCTTTACCACTAGGGCCATCTGGGAAGCAGTTGGGTGACCTTATGCCAGTAAGAGCAAGCATATATTAATTCCCTGCACAGACGAGGCAGTGTTCTGGGCACCTTCCACCTGTCAGCTCCTTGAAGTCTCCTAACGCCAAATGAGGTGGGCACACTGCCCATCCTCCCTCCAGACAGTTGTCTGAGAGAGGCCGACAGGTGGGATGGAAGTGAGGCTGCTCCTTGGTAGGAGATGGGGACAGGCTCTCCGGGGACTCCCTCAGCGCTGCTGATGTGCTGGGATGTGCGGTGTAGGAAGAAAACCGAGGCCAGGTAGGCAGGGAGTCAGAGGAGAACAGCAGCGACCCAAGGATGCCCAGAGGTGAAAAAGCAGGGCGAAGGCTTCCTTCACTGTTTCGCAGATGATCTGGGGCACAGGGTCAGAACTGCCTGTGGGCATCCTTCCCAAGGACCAGCAGGCTAACTCCGGGGCGCCTGGCGGAGCGGCCTCTAGAGGGCGGGGGTGAGCAGATCCCAGGGACTAGGAAGTGCGCGGCCCCGGGAGCCAGGGGTGGGGTGTGGATCACAGCCGCCAAGGGGACTGGGGTGGGACAAATGGCACAGTCAGGGTTTGCCTCGTGGGATCGTCACTCCCTTCTGCCTCCAGTGAGCACCCGTACCAGGATGGTCACAAGAGCTCCACCTGCAAGGGATTGGGATTACACCTGCACAGCAGTGTGGCAACAGCTGGGGTTAAAAGGTGGGCCATGGTAGGCTTCCCTGGTGGCTCAGCTGGTAAAAGAATCCGCCTTCAATGCAGGAGACCTAGGTTTGATCCCTGGGTCAGGAAGATCCCCCTGGAGAAGGAAATGGCTACCCTCTCCAGTATTCTTGCCTGGAAAATTCCACGGACAAAGGAGCCTGGCAGGTCATGGTCCATGGGGTCACAGAGTCAGGCATGACTGAGTGACTATCACTCATTCACTCACTCATGGGCTTTGCTGCTGCTGCTGCTGCTGCTAAGTCACTTCAGTCGTGTCCGACTCTGTGCAACCCCATAGACGGCAGCCCACCAGGCTCCGCCGTCCCTGGGATTCTGTTTGAGGAGGGCACAATCCACATAAAGAAGTGTGAGAAAGGAGATTTACCAAATTGTTCTTGGCAGTCGTTTCTGAGGAGCAAAAGATTTTATTTTTCTTCCGGTATTATTTAACCTTTTTTTTTTTTTTTTTGGTAACAATTATGTGATTTTTTGCAAAGAAAAAAAAACAGGAAAGCTATATCAAAAGAAGAACTCGTCACACTTGACTCCTTCATTTCACAAATGAGCAAATGAGGTTTAGGTCAGTGCTCGTGGATTGGGGCTCAGAAACCCGTGTTCGGTGTGAGCACAGGACTTGGTACTACCCAGCCCTGGGGATGTATTGGATTTCACCTACAGGCTGGGCTCAGAGAAGATGAGGGACACACCAGGAGAGGGAGCCCCCATGAGGGGCAACAAAAAGGAGCCTGTTGTCCGGATCCATTGACTTAACTTCTGTGTTTGAAAGAACAAGGGTTTCCATGGTTTTGAAATGAACAACTGCCAGTCTGAACACATGTTTTCTAAACATATTCAATCACTTCTCTTGAATCTATGCTTGGGAGTGAAATTGCTGGTATCCACATGTTTAGTTTCAATAGAAAAACTGCCCAATCGTTTACAGGAGTTATTAATATTTAATAACCTGTGAACATGAGTTGATACCAGTCAATTTAATGAGAATCAAGTGAGCAGCTGTACAGTACTGTAGCTGTTTTTATGTCAGGATGGTAGGAGGCGATCTTAGTCCGTGTTTCCCTTGGAGGTAGTGCCCTCTGGGAGGCAGGGTCCTCCAGAAACAGGGCCTCCAGTTGTGTTGGGACCTCTCCCTGGTTTGCACAGAACATCTTCCTCATGAAGACAGGGAGCAGAGGGACTTTGCTGGTAGTCCAGTAGTTAAGACTCCAGACTTCCAATGCAGGAGTGTGGGTTAGATCCCTGGTCAGGGAACTACATATCCCGCATGCTGGGGAGTGTGGCCAAAAATAAATAAAACAAAGCACTGTTTTATGAGCAAGCAGAAATAGAAATTTTTTAAATTGCAGATAAAGAAATCAAAATTTTAAATTAAGAAAAAAACAAAAAGACAGGAACCAGAGGAAAGGCCACAGTTGGCAACACAAATGGTGATTTTCTGTTGGCCAGGGTGGCTAGACTTGGAGCATCTTTGGGCAAATAAGAAAAGTCACCACGCGGGGAGATGACTGGGATCCCTTCTGGGCATACCCATTAGCAAAAGGCCCCTCTTCTCTGCTGCTTCAGCCCCCTGCCAATGCTCAGGTTTAGGAAACAGACCAGGCAGGCCCAGAACTCAGCTTCAACTGGCCCCTCTCCTGAGCAGGAGCCCTATGCCCCACAGCACTCAGGGACCCCGCGGGACACTGTTCTGCTCAGACCAGGGTGTGTGTCAATAAGGGGCAAGAATCATCTTAAAATGGGATGGAACCTGGTAAACAACCCCCAGCAGCTGGGCAGCTGTAACAGACAAGGTTGCCTCTCCTATCCACTGCTTCTCAGGCCTGCCCTTGACCTGTAGCCAGTGGTCCAGGCCATCTGCCTTAGTTTGCAGTCCGCCCCCCAGAGCCTGAAACAAGGACTTGGGTTCTGAATGTTTGTTTGGGAACTGATCAGCCCTGTGAGAAAGTGGTGACAATCAGGCTCCAGGGAAGGTATCACCCAGGCCTCTATCACCCCAATGCCTTCAGTGGGGCCAAGACACTGGAAGGTTTTCTCCTAGTTCCCACCACTCACTGGTCGAAGTTTGCTCCTGGTGTGTTAACTCACTGGCACTGGTGATCTGCCCATGGAAGGAAGTTTAGTGCATGCAGAAGCAGCCTGCAAGCCACCTCTAGGGCAGGCTGAGCAAGCATGAGCAGGATACCAACAGCATCTGAATTCTCACGGGTGACTTCCCTGGTGGTCCAGTGGTTAAGACTTCACCTTCTAATGCAGGGGGTGCGAGTTCAATCCCTGGTTGAGGAGCTAAGATCCCACAAAACCCAAGGCCAAAAAATCCAAAACATAAACAACAGAAGCAATATTGTCACAACTTCAATAAAAACTTCAAAAATGGTCCTTATCGAAAAAGACTTCCTGAGTGTCAACGAGCTGAGCCAACTCAGTTTGGCTCAGAAAATCATGCAGAGATGCTGAGATCAATAGTCTCTCATCTGAGAGGTAGGAAAACTAGGAATGAGCTAATGACCCCTGTTTTTTTGCATGAGGAAAGGAAAGTAAGCCAAGTACCCACGTAGAAAAGGTGGAGGATGTTTTGCAGATCCTCTCAGAAACACACTTGAAAGTCCATTTAAAATCCTAAATAAATACCCTTAGAAACATACTCAAGTTTCTCAGTAGTTAACCATTTTCTCATGTCTGTGGATTGAATACATATCCTAAAGCTAAGATTTCATCTATCCAGGATGTCAAGCTGGTATTTCAGCTGGCATTCTGATCACCTATTTGGAAACTGCTACTGAACCTGCCTGCCAAGCAGGAGACTCAGGTTCGATCCCTGGATCAAGAAGATCCCCTGGAGAAGGGACTAGCAACCCGATCCAGTATTCTTGCCTGGGAAATCCCATGGATAGAGGAGCCGGGTAGGCTACAGTCCATGTGGCTGCAGAAGAGTCGGACATGACCTAGCAACTGAGCACACATATGAGGTGTACTAGCAGTTCATCTACCTTCTTATTTTATATTTCCTGTTTGGTCCCTTTTCTTTTTTGCCCTTCTTTTCAATAGACTAAATTAACTCCTATTTAAAATGAAGTCCCTTCATTTTTTTTATGGTTGCATATTATTCCATTGTATGAATATTCTGTAATTTATTCAGTTCATCCATTATCGATAGACATTCGAGTCTTTTCCAACTGTATTCCAATCATATTTTATTTTATATAATGAGAAACCTTGTTCGTACTTCACAATTCAAATTTGTCTTGCAGGTTTACCTTTCTGGGTGATGTTGGCTTCAAGAACTGATAGACTCTTTCATAAATTCTGTCTTAGCCTCTGTTCTCCAATTGTGGTCCCTGAGATGAGCACTCCTGTGAACGTGGCTTTCTAAGCCCTGAGCCCAGGAAAAACCAGTGTAAGAGCCAGACAGGAAAGGAGCCCAGGCCAGATGCAGCATCTAGCAAATCACCTGGGAAAGGACCTTGCCGTGGTCCAACAGGGGAGCTGTTGGGGACAGTACAGAACCTCCTCTACATGTCCTGATGAGGGCAAGATGCTGCTCCCATCTAACATTGCATGGGCCACCCAAGGAGACATAAATCCATTATGTCTCTTCCCAAGGAGTCAGAAGTCCCAGCCACCTCTGCTGACCATCAGAGTAGAGGAACCCTGAGGGAGCTTTCTAACCTCTTTGATTTTCAGCCTGAAAACAAATGATAGGCTTTAAGGTAAGCAGGGCTTGCATGCATGTTAAGTCTCTTTAGTCATCTTCAACTCTTTGCAGCCCCATGGACTGTAGCCTGCCAGGCGTCTCTGTCCATGGGATTCTCCAGGCAAGAATATTGGAAGGGGTTGCTTCTCCCTCCTCTAGGGGATCTTCCCAACCCAGAGATTGAACCTACATCTCTTATGTCTCCTGCATTGGCAGGTGGGTTCTTTACCATGAGTACCACCTGGGAAGCTCTAAGGTAAGGAGAGTCTACGCCAACTCTTGCCTGCACCATATATAAATCATGTGGCTTTAGGCAAGACATCACTTAACCTTTCTTCTCTCTCTCAATCTCTCTTTTTTTTGGTCATATGGAAACTTACCTCCCTGACCAGGGATTGAACCCGTGCCCTCTGCAGTGTAAGTGTGGATTCTTAACCCCTGGACTGCTAGGGAAGTACCCAGTTAATCTTCTTAAGTCACATTTTTCCTCACCTGTAACTGGGGATGATAATAGTAATAGTTCTTACAGCAGAAATCTTAGCACAGTGGCTGGCACAGAGCAAGTGGCACTCCAAGTTCCTGTCCTTATATATGACTCAGCAGAACTTTTCTAAAGCAAAATCTGAAAGACTTTGAGCTGCTTAAGCAACCACCAGAAAGCACCTTACAGAGCAAAGATGCCAGTGTATTTATTATTTTTATAAAACACCTAAATGGGAGAAAAGTCTCATAAATCATGTGTTGCTCTTTTCCTCGGCCTCTACAGTAGCCATATTCTTTTATGAAACACTGGACCATATTAAACTGCTCGGGTCTCTGAAGTTTGTAAATCTGTACAAATTTCACTTTGGAAACAGCCCTTTATGTGTACTGTCACTTAAATCACAAATTATGGTTGGTAAAAAAGATTTTAATTCACATAAATTCACTGGTAAAATCCTCACACCAAGAGGATTTGCATACCTACAGTGAAGCCACTGGAAGTTACTCCAGTTGGTAACATCCTCTTAGGGTGATGAAGTATTAGGACTGAGTGGAAGGTGAGTGTTAGTTGCTCAGTTGTGTCTGAATCTTTGTGACCCCAAGGACTGTAGCCCATCAGGCTCCTCTGTCCATGGAATTCTCCAGGCAAGAATACTGGAGTGGGTTGCCAGCCCCTTCTCCATGGTGGAAGGTAAGAAGAGAAGAATAGTTCAGTTCAGTTCAGTTCAGTTCAGTCGCTCAGTCATGTCTGACTCTTTGCAACCCCATAGACTGCAGCACACCAGGCTCCTCTGTCCATCATCAATTCCTGGAATTTACTCAAACTCACGTCCATTGAGTCGGTGATGTCATCCAACCATCTCATCCTCTGTCATCCTCTTCTCCTCCCACCTTCAATCTTTCCCAGCATCAGGGTCTTTTCAAATGAATCAGTTCTTCACATTAGGTGGCCAAAGTACTGGAGTTTCAGCTTCAGCATCAGTCCTTCCAATGAATATTCAGGATTGATTTCCTCTAGGATGAACTGGTTTGATCTCCTTGCAGTCCAAGGGACTCTCAAGTGCCTTCTCCAATACCACAGTTCAAAAGTATCAATTCTTCGGTGCTCAGCTTTCTTTATAGTCAAGCTCTGACATCCAGACATGACTACTCGAAAAACCATAGCCTTGACTAGACGGACCTTTGTTGGCAAAGTAATGTCTCTGCTTTTTAATATGCTGTCTAGGTTGGTCATAACTTTTCTTCCAAGGAGTAAGAGTCCTTTAATTTAGTTTAGTTGGGTTTCTTCAAAAGCAGACCCTGGGGACTTCCCTGTGGTCCAGTGATTAGGAATCCACCTTGCAATACAGGGGACACGGGTTCGATCCCTAGTCAGGGAACTAAGATCCCACACGCCACAGAGCAACTAAACCCATGTGCCACAACTAGAGAGTCTCCAAGGTGCAACCAAAGACCCCGAGTAACACAACAAGGATCCCACAGGCCAGACCCAAGGCAGTCAAATAAATAAATATTCAAACAAGCAAACAAAGCAGATCCTGGGCAAGGACTTGAGTGCATGTAGTTTATTTGGGAGGTGATTTACTCAAGGATCTCCAGAGAAATGTATCAATAGGAAAGTATGTATAATGAGCAACTGGTTCCCACGATTGTGGAGTCTGAGAATTCCCATGATCCTGTCTCCATCCTGGAGACTAGGAAGGCCAGTGGTATGATTCAGGAGACGTAGGCAGGAGAGGATGAGACAGTGTCCAAGCTCAACAGTGAGGCAGGAAAAAAAAGAGGGTGGCACATTTCTTCTGCATTTTGTTCTCCTCAGGCCCTCTCTGGATTGGATGATGCCCACCCACTCTAGGAAAGGCAGCCTACTGACTCTATCTGTTTAAATGCTAATCCTCTCTGGAACCACCCTCACAGATCACCCAGAAGTAATGTTTAATCTGGGTACCACATGGCCAGACAAGCTGACATGTAAAATTAACCATCACAGAGGTGACCCAGGAAACACAAGGAAGGGAGTCAGGAAGTGAGAGAGAGGAGAACAGTATTAATGAGCAGGCTAAGGAAGACCTTCTAAGAAACCCTGGAGAACACATCTTCAGAGAGGGAAGCTGGGGTATTGATTCATCAGCTCCCAGCCTCCTTTTGTTGAGACTTACCCCAGAGTTGTTGAATCCTTGACACTCACAGTTTGCCGTACAAGTGGGTTGACCAAGCTCATGGGGTGCTAAAGAAGGCCTCTGAGAAGAAAAGCAGGGAAATAAAGAAGCCTGAGGTGGGAAGTTCACAGTATACACAGGACCTGTCCAATGCGGCTGCAGGTGAACTCATGGATTGAGGGAACATGGGATTGGATACCCAGAGCTCCTGCTACAAATGCCTTGAAAACCTATCATGACTTCAGGACCCAGAGAAATGTAATATCTCATGAACCCAACTTTTACTCATTACAGAAAGCAAAATATCACTCTAATGTTGTCACTTCTAAAATTTCATTCCATGAAACAATGCTCCAGAAGTATGCTCTGAGAAGGCCATGATGAATCGTCATTTTTCCTCTTGCAGAGAACAAGTTCTTAATCCTGTTCTCCTTGGCCACATGACAAAAAAAAACCATTGTAACTTCAGCAGATAATACACCCTGAGTCAATATCAGATGTGTCATAAATTAATGCCAGCACCAGTACAACATTTCAGTCACCATATCTGTTACAGAAAAATCTAAATGTGTTAACATCATCCAATAACTCTGCCCTCAAGTTTTCCAGGCCATTTAATTATTAAATTCCTCTTTGGAAAAGGATCTCTATTGTAAGCAATTCAGACTTTGGTGGATGGCAGGGTTTTTTTTGAGGTCACCAGAGCTTTTAATCGCTGCCTAAAGTGCATCCCGTGTTGATTAAGATACCCCAGATTAACTAGATTTAGCCCAGGCAATCACACTCCATTCAGTAGGGCTCATCTCTGGTGAGTCGTGGACATTAATGACAGTTGCAAGAGCTCAAATATTATATAATCACTAATTACATTCTGTGCAATTAGTGGCAGCTCATCAGTGTGAATCACTAATGGCTGATCACCCTGTTCTCTTTGGGAAGGGGAGATGGACTGCCTCGTTTCCTGATTGTATTAGCATAGACACAGATGCTGTTAATGAACATGGGTGATGGTGAAGAGGAACCACGTCTGCGCTGTGATGGACAAAGGCAAGAGGAGGGCTTGGTGGCCATGGACACTTCATGCTGAACCTCAAAGCTGCATGTTTGTGGTTTGTCACTGTGACTCATTCACTCCCCACCTTCCAAATGGAAGAGACACACAACATTCTGGCCAAACAGCTGCTAAAATAATTGCAAATAAAGCCAGCTAAAGAAATGCACATACACACACTTGTGTGTTTCTTTTTTTTTTTTTTTTAATGACTCTTTTTTACATGGACCACTTTTAAAGCCTTTTATTGAATTTGTCACAACGCTGCTTCTGTTTTATGTTCTGGTTTTGTGGCTAACCGCAAGGCATGTGAGATCTTAGTTCCTCTACCATGGATCAAACCTGTACCCCTTGCCTTGAAATGCAATGTCTTAAGTCTAAGCCACTGGACCTCCAAGCTCTGGATCCAAGCTCTGAGGATCATTCAGGCATGAAGCCTGTGACACAGTGGGAAGAGCACCTCTGAAATGGTGATGTACTTCTCTGATTTTTTTTAACCCTGTCCATGTCAGGCCTTATTAGCTGCTCGGGCCCCCATAACAAAATAGCACAGCCCGGGTTGCTTCAACAGTAGAATTTCTTTCTCTCATATTTCTGGAATCTCGAAGTCCAAGATCAGTCTGTCTGTAGGGGTAGTTTTTCTGAAGCCCATCTCCCTTGTTAACAGAAAGCACCTTCTTCACCGAGTCCTCACACGGCATTTCCTCTATGTGCATCCTGGTCTCAGGTCTCTCCTTGTGCCCATGTTTATTCACTTATAAGGACATGGGTCATGTTGGATTAAGGCCCACTTTAGTGACCTCACTGTAACATCATTACCTCTTTAAAGGCCCTGCCTCCATGTACAATCACATTCTGAGGTGCTGCGGAGTAAGGGTTTCAACACAGGAATGCAGGGGCACACAATTCAGCCAATGAAGCCAGTATGTGCATAAGCTAAGTCTATGCTAACCCAAGAAATTATTGCTGGAAGATGGGCAGCAGGCTTGGATTGCCTGAACCCTACATTGGAAGGCAAGTCTTAACAACTGGACCTCCAGAGATCCAAACTCTGAGGGTCTGTGGGACATTGAAGCATGAAGCCTGTGACAAAGTAGGAAGGGCATCTCTGAAATGGTGATACACTTCTCTGATTTTTTAACCGTCTCCATGTTGGCCTTGGGTGAGAGGTTAACCCTTAATGAGAGCTGTCCTGTCCAGAACAGCTGCCCATGGTCATGCGATTGCTGAGCACTTGAAATAGGGCTAATGTCACTGAGGAACTGAATTCTTCATTTCATTTCATTTTAAATCATTTGTCTTCAAACTGAACTGTAAAACGTGTTTTCCTGTGAAATGCAATTTTATAGTTTTGATAGACATCCATTTTATTTTATCTGTTTTGGGGGAACACAGGAAAATAGGATTTATTGGTAGTCATGAGTAAGGAGGCTGGCGCCAAGGCTCTCGTGAGCGAAAGACTCACCATCCGTCCAGGGGAACATGATTAAGGATGTATTTGGCCCCACAGCCATCCAGGGTAAGCTGCTTTTCTGCCACCATGTCTTCAAATTCATCTGCTTTAAACTTAGTAAATACCCACTCCTTGGAGATGCGGGTTTCCTGGAGGCCAGGCCCCCCTGTTGAGGGCCTCAATCACATCCTCTTTGTTCTGCAGCTTGGACGTTATGACTTGGCCAATGTGGACCCTGGCCACTGTGCCCTGGGGCTTTCCAAAAGCACCACACATATCTGTCTGGAGCTAGATTGGGGGCAGCATGCCAGTCATGAATGTCCACTGGAAAGGGCTATCTCCAAGGTCCCTTAGGGCAACCCATACAGGCAACGGGCTGAATACATTGTCAAGGAGTTTGCTGTCTGTAACCATTGCATACCAGGCTCCCATGGGGAAAACAGCACAGTTGGCTTAATTGCCTGCAAATTACTTAAACTATTAAAAATGGTGTGTCTCAATTATGATGCCCAATCAGTGAGGAAAATACACTGACATTCAAAAGTTAGAATGAAAAACAGGTACACTATCTCATTAATAATTTTTATGTTGATTAGGTTTGAAATGAACATTTTCAATATGTTGGATTAAATGAAATACATGATTAAAATTAATTTACCTGTTTCAGAAACAGGTATAGATACAGAGAGCAAACAGATCGTTGCCAGAGGGAAAGGTTGGGAGAACAAAGAAATAGGTGAGGGAGATTAAGAGCTACAAACTTCCAGCTGCAAAATAAATGAGTCATGGGGGTGACCTGTACAGTGTGGAATACAGTCAATAAATAGGTAGTGTCTTTACATTGACATATTGTAACTAGTTTTACCCTGGTGATCATTCTGAAATGTATAGAAATGTCAAATCCCTGTCTTGTACAATGGGAATTAACAGTGTTGTAGGTCAACTATACTTCATAAACAAACAGAATAAGAGATCAGATTTATTGTCAGTGAAGGTGGGTATAGGGTGGCAAATCAGAAGAAAGGGGTCAAAAGGTGCAAATTTCCAGCTATAAGATAAATGAGTTCTAGGGATACAATGTACAATATGACACATTTAATTAACACTGCTCTATGCCATGTATGAAAGTTGTTAAGAGAATAAATCCTGAGAGTTTTCTTCACAAGGAAAAGTATTTTTTCCTATTTCCTTAATTTTCTATGTATGTGAGACAATGGATGTTTATTAAACTCATTGCAATAATAATTTCATGATATATGTAAGTCTAATCATTATGCTATATACCATTTGGGCTTCCCTGGTGGCTCAGAGGTTAAAGCATCTGCCTGGAGTACGGGAGACCTGGGTTCGATCCCCGGGTCGGGAAGATCCCCTGGAGAAGGAAATGGCAACCCACTCCAGTACTCTTGCTTGGGGAATCTCATGGAGGGAGACGCCTGGTAGGCTACAGTCCATGGGGTAGCAAAGAGTCGGACACGACTGAGCAGCTTTACTTACTTACTTATATGTATTTAGGTATATGTCAATTATACTTCAATAAAATTGGAAGAAAAAGTTTAAATTAAAACTTTAAAAATTAATTTTATCTGTTTCTTTTCTACTTTTTATAATGTGGGCACAAGAAAATCTTAAATTATCTGTCTGGTTTGCACTATATTTCTATCAGGCAGGTTAAAATTTTCATCCTCCAAAATCTCATTGCTCACCAAAGACAAGACACTGGGTAAACAAAAAGATTAATTCCTTCTTCCAAAATTATTAAAGTTCCAGGTCCCTTGTGTCTTCTTTTACTAAGATTAAGATAAGCAAAACCAACCATTTCTTCCTGTATAATATATTATTAAATCTCCCATTACTAGCCATATTTGTAAGTTCTTTCAACAGTATTTTCAACATTAAAATCCTATTAAATCATACCTACATTTAGGAGTCAGGAATACTTTTCTTCATAATGAAAAGATGCTTCTTTTGAGGTCATCCTGCTCTCCTGGCACTTCTGGCTTTTTCCCAGGACATCTTGACCTCATTTGTCCCCCGATTCCTCTCACTCTTTTTTTTTTCTCTTCCTCCCTCAGTTACCAGGAAATTCTTGGATAAGACATCTGCTATTCTTTCTTTATTTCTGCCTAACATGAGCTAAAAACTTAGTCTCATTTCTTCATCTGAAATATGGGAGAGACACATTGAATCTCACAGCATTAAAAGTTAAAGAATTACAAGCTAAAAATTCAAACAAAATAAATGTTTGATAGGACGTCAACATAACTGGGTTGGTTGTCAAAAACAACTAATAAGTTGTAGGCAGAACTTCTGCACATCTGACTCCATGGTTCAATTTCCTCTTACTCCAATCACTGCATGCCTCACACCCAACAAAAACTGTCTAAAATTCGCTAAATGATCACAGAATCCATCCAATATCACATCCTCATCATGAAATACAGGACAGGGGGAAATAAAAGAGATGGGTTTTGCTTTATCTTTTTTTTCTTCTTGGCATCAACCTGCCTTTAGAAATAACGAAATCATTTGTTGGAAGGATGTCCACTTTGAAGATCACTTGCTACCTAACTGTCTTGGTCATTTAAGTAGATCTCAAGGAAGATTTAAAGAGTTTCTCACCCTTGTTACTCAGATAAAAGGAAGAATCAGGTGCTGAATTTGGTTTTGTGTGTGTGTGTGTGTGTGTGTGGTTTAATATTTGATGAAGCTTCCATTTCATAGACACAAGTGTTGCCATGTGAGTTTTATTTTTTGTCTTTTAATTGAAGTGATGCAGATTGAATCAAAGATAAAAATACATTCAGGTACAAAAGGGAGAAAATATTTACACCCAGAAAAGTAACATGCAAGTGTCTGGCCTCATGTACCTCAAGAAACATTTTTTCACGTATGTAGGAAAAGCAATGCACAGCATAGTGGCTTAAATTAAAAAGCACAAGGGAAAGAAAAGTTGGTAAAGACAATCAGCAGAAAAATACAAAAGATCAACATACCAAAACTGAGAAGGGGAAGATAGGAAAGCATATACATGAATCAAATCCTCATATGACATAGCAGAAGTTCAGGAGAGAATGTAGGAAGATTAAAAAATCAAGAATTCTGGGAAGCCAAGTTAATTAGAGTTATGAAGGCAATTACTCAGTTCAGTTCAGTCGCTCAGTCATGTCCGACTCTTTTCGACCCCATGAACTGCAGCACACCAGGCCTCCCTGTCCATCACCAACTCCTAGAGTTCACTCAAACTCATGTCCATCGAGTCGGTGATGCCATCCAGCCATCTCATCCCTGTCGTCCCCTTCTCCTCCTGCCCCCAATCCCTCCAGCATTAGAGTCTTTTCCGATGAGTCAGCTCTTCACATGAGGTGGCCAAAGTATCAGAGTTTCAGCTTCAGCATAAGTCCTTCCAAAGAACACCCAGGACTGATCTCCTTCAGAATGGACTGGTTGGATCTCCTTGCAGTCCAAGGGACTCTCAAGAGTCTTCTCCAACACCACTGTTCAAAAGCAGAAGGCAATTACTAGAAGGCAGAAAATTGTTTTAAAATCTTTGACCTATTGGTTATTCAAGAGCACGTTGTTTAGTATCCACATATTTGAGAATTTTCCAGTTTTCCTCCTGTTATTGATCTCTAGTTTCATACCATTGTGATCAGAAAAGATACTCGGTATCATTTTAATCTTAAATTTGCTGAAACTTCTTTTGTGATCTAACATATAATCTATCCTAGAGAATGTCCTGTGTGCACACAAAAAGAATATGGGCAAAACTAACAGTCCATGCTGTAGGATAGAACTGTGTTACCTTTGGGAGGGTATTGACTGAAGGCAACAGCAAGGACGCTCTATGAGTGACATGTACAATATCATGGGCTTCCTAGGTGGTTCAGTGGTAAAGAACTGCCTGCTAATGCAGGAGATGTAGGTTCAATCCTTGGGTTGGGAAGATCCCCTGGAGAAGGGAATGGCAACCCACTCTAGTATTCTTGTCTGGAGAATTTCATGGGCAGAGGAGCCTGCTGGGCTACAGTCCATGGGGTTGCAGAGTCCAACACGACTGAGTGACTAAACCACCACCACCAGCAAATACAACATCATAGCCTATGTGTCATTCTTCAATTGATGTTTTCACTTAAGAAGTGTCTGATACATCTCCCTTTCTTTCTTTTTTAAAAATATGTATTTATTTGGCTGTGTCCCAGTCTTAATTGGGGCACCCAGGATCTTCAGTCTTTGTTGAGGCACGTGGGATCTTTTAGCTGTGGCATATGGAAACTAGTTCCCTGACCAAGGATCAATCCTGGGCCCTCTGCATTAGGAGTGCAGGCTCTCAGCTGCTGGACCACCAGGGAAGTCCCTCCCCTTCTTTCTTATCAGTGCAGACATATGAATCTTCTTCCTTCTAATCTTCTGCATAGCCATCCATGGCACAGATGGACTACAGTTCAGTTAGACATTCTTCTTTTGACTGGTCAGTTTCTGTTGTATTTTATATTTGAAGTTTTTTGGTTTGGGGTTTTCTTGGTATTGTTGTTGTTTGGCTGTTACAAATAGTGCTTCAGTGACCATCTTCAGACAGATCTCATTCCGTGCGTGTGAGTGCTAAGTTACTTCAGCCGTGTCCAACTCTTTGCAACCCTGTGGACTTTAGCCTGCCTGGCTCCTCCGGCTACAGGATTCTCCAGGCAAGAACACTGGAGTGGGTTGCTGTGCCCTCCTCCAGGGGACCTTCTTGTCCCAGGTATTGAACCCACATCTCTCATATCTCCTGCTTGAGCAGGCAGGGTCTTTAGCTGGGAGCCACCTGGGAAGCCCAGGTTTGGACAGCAAGGAGATCAAACCAGTCAGTCTTAAGGTCTCTTTATACATTTGTGCAAGTATTTCTCTAGCATGCATTCCAAGAAGAAGGATTCTTATTGCCAGATTGCCATCCAGAAACACGGTCCCAGTTACCTGCTTAGTAGTTTCTGAAGATGCCAACGCCCTCCTGTTGTAGTATTCAGTTGTACTTCCCAATCACTAGTAAGGTGAGCATGTTTTCACACCTCATTTCCCAGGTCATCATATCTCACATTTCTGTGCTGGAACACCACTGTGTGTGAACTATTTCATTTTAGTCTCACAATCCATTCATGGTGAGCTAAGAAGAAAGTTCACTATTTCTCCCCAAGTGACAAGATGAGGAAGCTGAGACTTAAAGAAGTTCAGTAACTAGCTTGGATTCACATCTCTCCTAAGTGTTTGTGGCAGCAAAGTCTTCCTTTAGCCAATTACATGATCTCTGTTCACTTCTTCCCAAGCAAGAGGACCCCAGCTGTAGAGGGAGCAGTGAAATGTCAGCTTCAAAACTGCACCAGCCAACCTTCTTTGCAGGTAGACATAGCCTGGTGAAAGTTCTTACCAAAGAGCTACAAATGAAAGTCGGCGGTGGAACTGCCTCCTGTAAAGCTCCTTGGAGGGATATACTGATCCGGCTCTTTGCCTGGCCCTCTTCCTTTCCTCCTCCTTCAGATGAGAGGGCTGCAACTGCGCAGTCACAATATGAGCATGAGGCATCCTTGAGAAGGAAACGACATTCTGAAATAGTGAAGTAGAAAGACAAAATGAACGTGGGACATTGATAGCATCACTGAGCCCATTCTCTTCCACCCTAGACTACCCTCTTCTGCAGTTCCTGTTCCATGAGCAAAAGATGTCCCATTGCTTTTCTGCAGTTACTGAGATCTTGATGGAGCCAGGATTTGAACCGAAGCCAAACCTATGTTCTCGATCCTCAAACAATGTTGAATCACTCTTTATCCACTCATAAGGGATGCTCTTGCTGTAGTAGCCACCACCAGTGACCAGGAAAGACTGAAAAAATCTTGCCCTTGCTCTTCCTCCTCGGAGTAATCAGAGTTGCCCATCCTGCTTCCAAGTCACAATTTCAGTCTCATAGCACCAACCGAAGACGTGGCGCATGTGAGGATAGAAGCAGAAATAGCCTAACACCGCATCACCTTCTTTATTGAGAATACCTACACAGGGGAGCGCAGATTTCTAGAAAAGAACGAAGCAAATGTTTAAAACGGAAAGCTCCAATTCTGGCTTCACTAGTGGATTTGCTGTGTGACCTTAGAAAAATCACATCATTTCTCTCTTCCCTTTTCTTACATGTTAATAAAACGGACTTTAGTGCCATAGGCTTGTATTAAGAGTCCAGTGAAGAAATACACATAAAAGCTTTTCAAAAAAATAATACTGCTCTGGACACAGAAATAAGTGTATAAATATTGGGTTCCCAGCACACGTGTACACCAAGCACAGAGAGCTTTGCAGTTATCATCATTGCATAGTAGTGACCCCAATTTTTTCCCTCTCTTTTAGCCATTATGTCAAGGGAGACCCCAAGAGACACAGAAATAATGCCAGAATTGGGTGACATTGTCACAGTGAGGGGTGGGTGTGCCTGCATGTGTGTGTGTGTGTGTGTGTGTGTGTGTGTGTGTGTTGAAGATTTATCCTTTTTCTTGTTTCATACATTTCGTGCAAAGGATTGCTGAATATTCATTGATCTATCCCGGATCCACAAGTACGCTATTAGAAATGCATTGCTTATCTATATTTTTGAAATGCTGAAGTAATTCAGTGTTGATCCTTTGCCAGATAGGTTTGCTACCTTTAAACTGAAGTGACAATAACACCCCAGCCGTCTTCAGTTTCTCTCGAGCTGTGCTGACATCCTTGATGCTGCTAACAAACCAGAGACTGCTTGCGAGAATCCTGCATGTCACCATTAAATTGAAAAAGGCCCGAAATCGCGAACTCTCACTTCTGGTGGTGAAGAGAAACGAGAAAAGGGCAAAGCGATGGTTATTCATGAATCACTCAGGCCTGCCATGATAAATACCACTGGCCTTGTTCTCCTCTTCTGCAGGCTCGTAATTTTCTCCCTGAAAGTGTTTCACCTGCACAGGAAGAATTGGGCTGGGGTGGTGGGGGCGGGGGGAGGCATGTCTAATAAACCCAATTTTTAAAGCCTCTTAAACCACAGAGGTCTGTGTGTAGATTATGAGCCCTTCTTTTCATAAACAGCCACAACTACTCAGGGTCCAGATTATCTCAGCAGACTGGGGACGAGGACATCAGCACAGTATGTCATGTTTGGTCCAGGGCTCTGTGACGATCTAGCGATGTTAAAAGAAGGTGAAACAAATACTTGATGAAAGAACTTCTTTTAAATATTACACATGAGCAGGTCCAGATTTGAGCTTCTGTTGCAACATTAAGTACACAGAATCACTCTCCAAGCAGAGAGTCTGCCTTTCAGGTGGGGAATGTTCGTGTCATTTCCGCATAAAAGGCTAGAATAGTATATTATTTGGAAAGAAATACATCACAGCAGAAATAACCAAGAAAAGTGTGGTTTCTGAGTGTTTTATGGCAGACTTCTGAGCGTCCTTTCATTGTTTGAACAGGGAGGTGCCGTTTCACCAGCGCTGACAGGCGATACGATGTGACATGTTGGCAAACAATTTGACTGTTTTCCTCTCTCTCCTTATGAATGATATTTATAGACTAAGGCTTGCATTTGGTTCCGCTTTCCGACACAGTTATCTTCCTGGGCGTGGATTAAATGTAGATCTGGGTGTTGAAAGACATTTACATAAGTGCTATTTGTGAACCGGGGAGGCCAGCTCTTCTATTATCGCTAGAACATTTAAATCTTAATGACTGGCATTGTTGTCTAAAAGACGGTGTTTTTCCTGCTGAGAAACTGCATTAGATTCAAGAAACGGAGCTCATTTCCATTCGCTCAGCAGTCTCTCTAGAAATGACATGCAGTGCTTGAAACTGTTTATTTCCAAATTCAGGCCTCCCTCGCATCACTCATCAGCTTCAATTACCAGTTTTCCGGAGCCGAGCCGTCAGGCAGTCTGACACCAGGGTCCGGCCTAATTCCCACCTTCTCCAGAGTCAAGAGCATAATGTGCGGATGAAAAGGTGCAAAATAGCCTGGACGTCATTAGCATGCAGGGCCCGGCTGTTCATTTGCTGGCTGCGAATGGAAGTTCTGACACTCGGAGCCGCTGTAAAATGAGAAAAGTCCTCTTCAGGGGAGCCGAGGTCCTCGGCGGTGAGGAAAGGTCATCAAAAAGACAGCCACTGCCCCTGCTCCCTGCTCTCCAGGACTGCTTATTGATTCCAGGGACACCTCATTACACGCCGGATCAACATATTATTGCCATGTTCTGGGACTGAATTGTTTACAAGTGTCTTTATCAGCGGCAAAGGCCGGCCCGGCGATGCGTGACTACACTCATTTGGCTGTGACCCGCCAATTATGTGTTATCCGATACGCTGGGGGTATCTTGATCTTTGCCCGGGTCTTCTCCCGGCATCAACACAGTCCCATTTACTACTTCTTTCTAACCACTCTTTGGGAAAGTAGCCATTAGCCTGTCAGTGTATAACAGTAAGTGCGTGAGTGTGTGTGCGTGTGTGCGTGCGCGCATGTATGTGTGTGTGTGTGTGTGTGTGTGTGTGCCCACACACGTGCATGCGCACTCTGCTATAGGAAACCTGAGCATCATTTCTCCAATGGTTGCTATGCATGAGGTTCATAATCAATTGGGAGAAATTCTCTCTCCCTCTCTCTCTTTCTAACACACACACACACACACACACCTTTTTCTTACGGAGTGGAGGATAACCCACACGATTTGCAATCAGTATGCACGACAGAGAGCATGATGTGGTTTGTTACCAAGCTCCTTCTGCTTCCATCCAGGCCCTATGAGAGAGCTGTCATATTTTCCTTGGGCACAACCTCTGCACACTGCCATTGTCATCTTTCATTACAGACATTTCTATGGCTCCATAAACGAAAGAGAGGAATAGCAACTCGATTAAAAACTCAGTAAGAAGACCATGCAACCTCCCTCCTCCCCCCAAACTAGAGATGGATTCCTCATTTGGAACAGGGGAATGTAGTGATGCAAACTTAATTTCCATTTTCCTCGATGGCTTATCCCTAGGAACATTGCTCTGTTGTTTAGTCGCTCAGTCGTGTCTGACTCTCTGCGACCCCATGGACTGTAGCCCCCCAGGCTCCTCCGTCCATGGGATTTCCCAGGCAAGAAAACTGGAGTGGATTGCCATTTCCTTCTCCAGAGGATTTTCCCGACCCAGGGATCGAACCCACATCTCCTATATTGGCAGGCAGAGTCTTTACCACTGATCCACCTGCGAAACCCGAATATTGCTTGGGGAAGATTTAATGACTGCCACAAACATTGGACCATCTCAACCAAATACTAATGTGAGCAGAGAGGGCATTTCGTTTCCATCTCCATCCATTCCATCAGGAATGGCTCCTTAATGAGATTTCCAGTCTGGGGAATATAGTGAAGCAAATGCCAAGAAATTTGCCTTCACATTTCCTGCAAGAAAATATGCTTGTCAAGGGGCACAGACGACAATGAGTGAAATGAAACTCAAGCATCCAAGTGCCTTCAGAAAGGTTACATCTCTAAATTCACTGCTTTCCAGCCTTTTCTCAGATGTGTGTGGTGTTTTTGCTGCTGTCGTTGTTTTGTTTCGTTTAATACTTATTTATTTGGCTGTGTCGGGTCTTGGATGAGGCATGCAGGATTTTTGTTGAGTAATACAGGATCTTTCGTTGCCGTGTCCAAGTTTAGTTGCTCTGCAGCATGTGGGATCTTAGTTGCCTCACCAGGAATGGAACCCATGTCCCCTGCAATGCAAGGTGGATTCTTCATCACTGGACCACCAGGGAAGTCTAGGGTATTTGTTTTTCTTAATTTATTTTCTATAGACATTTTCCCCTCTCCCCTTTCAAATCTGTGGAGAGGAGTTTAGTAAAGTTAGCCAGTTATCTTTACTATTTCTGAAAACGTTGGGTCCAGGCTTCCTGACTAACTGAAAAGGCTGAACAAAGCCCCTTGTTCAGAGTGCTTTATTTCAGTTAAAGAGTCAATGGAGAGATGTTTGCTCCACCAGTGTTTAAGGACACTGCAAACTCTAGTGTCATCAACCAACAAATAGCCTATGGAAGAGAAGATGATGGGAAAGATTACTCTGGATTTATTTTTGGAGACATGATTGTATGTGGAAGAATTTGGTCAAGGATAAAGACAGAACAAGCAGGACTTTTTACCAAGGTTCCCATCTGAAGGGGCTTCCCTGGTGGCTCAGACGGTAAAGCATCTGCCTGGAAGGCAGGAGACCCGGTTTCGATCCCTGGGTCAGGAAGTTCCCCTGGAGAAGGAAATGGCAACCCATTCCAGTATTGTTGCCTGAAAAATCCCATGGACAGAGGAGCCTTGTAGCCTACAGTCCATGGGGTCGCAAAGAGTCAGACACTGCTGAGCAACTTCACTTTCACTGTCACATTCCCATCTGAAGAGCAAATTTCAGTGTGGTTGGGATTCAGAGAATGCCAGAAAGGATGGCTCTCAATAACCAGGGTTATCCACCAGAAAGGGGTTTCTTTGCTCACTTAGAAGAGGTTGTAACAGTGAAGCAGTGTGAGTGACCAGTCAATGGGCGATTAGGAGATGAATGTTCTAGACAGATGAAACAGCTCCATCCAGGGGCTTCTGCTAATTTTCATAACCAGCTCATTTCTTATTTCCACCATAAAAATAATTCCTTTCTGTTATGGCTTTAACCCTTCATCCTCTCTATGAATCCCCCAAGTGGGCATCAAAATATTCCCTTCAGGATGACCAGAAATCCTAGATCCTCTGAATTTCTGCCCCATCTTTAGGAATCACACATGCCTACACATTAACCATTTTCTGATGGTTAACAGAAAATGCAGACACAGGCTGCAAACACAGTGGCATGGTGAAATGATGAGATGGTAAATAACACACACAAAAAAACCTTGCTTTAAAAGTCATTTATTAAATATAGCTTTGAGCCAGGGAAAGTTCTAGAAACTTAACATACACTTACTTATTACTCACAATAATCCTGTGACTTGGGTGTGGCTATTCCCATTATCCAGATGAGGAATGCTTTTCCCACATTCAAGTTTCCAAATGTCCCAAGGTCACCAGGCTAGTGATAGAGGCAGAACTGAAACTCAGGTGTGACACAAGTCCACGCTGTACTGCTCTGCCTGTCCCAGAGCAAGTGTCCACGACAAAGTTGCCGGGCCCATGAAAGTACATTTTCTGCATGTCAGCCAACGTCAACACACAAAAAGCTCTGGTAGATATGATAATGTGCAGACACATCTGATATCCTTAGCCATGAAGTAGGCTGCAGTAAGCCTTCTTTAATCGACAGAACAAAGTTTTGATCCAAAAAGGCCATTTAAAAGTGACTTGGGGTTGCATATAGGAGCAACCGTGAGAGTTTCATCAATTTTTAGCCCTGATGCCCACCCATCCTGGTGGTCTGCTGATCTTCCATTAGTGGTTCTACTAAAGGCCCAACTAACACACAACAACATTTATCTCACTCACTGCAGACACCCTGAGTCAGTTTTCCCACAGGCTTCCCCTGCCTTTGGAAACCTAGTGACTAAGGGTCCAGTCACATCATAGAAGATTGGATCCCAGAAATGGAGGGGTTGTCCACACAGCCAGGTTCACAGGTTCTGGAATCTTCCTCCCACTCATATTCCCATTTTTCTCAGTTGTCCATGAGACCACTAACCACTTTTGAATGCCCAGAAAGATGCATTATTCAGAATGTCTCCCACACACCTGGCCTGGCTGATGTGAGCAAGGTGACTTGTCTGCAGGAAACTCCCTCCCTCGGTTCTCCTTCTTTCAGCATCAGTGGCCTCCAATCGTCCAACACATTCATGCTGCTGCCCCAGCTTCTTCTGCAACAGAAAAAGAAACACTGATTTGATCAGATAATTTTCACTAAGACATCAGAGATTCAAATTTTCATCCCACTTCCCACCATTTCCCATCCATCTTCAATAGGTCATACTTGTATTTTTACAAGAGGACAATGCTTCCCTGGTGGCTCAGGGGTAAAGAATCCGCCTGCAAAGCAGGAGATGCAGGTGCGATTCCTGGACTGAGAATATCCCCTGGAGAAAGAAATGGCAACCCACTCCAATATCTTGCCTGGGAAATCCGACGAACAGAGGAACCTGGTGGGTTACAATCCGTGAGGTAACAAAGAGTTGGACACAACTTAGTGACTAAATGACAACAGCAATGCTTGGGGCTTCCCTGGTGGTCCAATGGCTCAGACTCCACATTCCCAATGCAGGAGGCCTGGGTTCCATCCCTGGTCAGGGAACTAGATTCCACGAGCCACAACTAGAAGATCCCTCATGCCTCAGTGAAGATTAAAGATCCTACATGCCCCACCTAAGACTGGGTACAGCCCAATAAAGATAATTTTTTTAAAAATGGAGGGGGGGATACTTTACACAGGAAATATTGCCTCCCAGGGAGGGAAGTCTTCTAGGCACCTTGCACGTGATCCTGTCCAGTTACAGATCTGGTGATTTCTGCCTGCAGGGGTCTGTGTCACCAAAGCCTCATATAAGCTGAGAGGAATTCAGAATGATTAGGTTTTCAGAATAAGCAGCTGAAGACTCTAGATTAATCGACTAGAAATGAGCTCTACTGATCAAGATTTTAGCCCGAGGGTACACATCACTGCCTCCATCCAGCCCCTTCTTCTCCGTCCTCCCTTTATCTTTGTACAAATGCACATTGAAAGCCCATGTGTGCTCCCAACAGTACAAAGTGTTCTCGGAACTCTAACCTGATTTCTCTGTCCTCAAAGAGCCCACGATAAGCAATGACAAAGTCTCACAAGACAGTGAACAATTAAGGACAAAATAACAAGTGTATCTAACAAGAGGTGCCCTTAGTTGTTCAGAGTGGGCTGGGAGACCCAGGTGGACTAGCGTGTTGGGAAAGGCTTCCTTCATGAGGCAGGACAGGAGTCTGACTTGGGGATCTGAGTAAGTAGAAGAGGGGGGAGGGCAGGATAGACCGTATCCAGTTGCGGCCAGGTCAGCTCCTCCCACTCCCTAGGGAAGCCACCTTCTTGAATCTGGGCATACCATGTGAACTGCTTTAACCAAAAGAATGAGATGGGAGTGACATCTGTAAACTTGCAGTGCACAGGTCTTACAAGGAGCAGCTTGCATCTCCTCCCCTGGGAGCCCAGCTGCCTGCTGTGGGCAAGTCCAGGCAGAGCTACTGAACAATCTGAGACCATATGAAGAGAGTCCTGGAAGATGAGAGGACACCTGGGTCATTCCACATGAATAAGCCCAGCTGGCATTTCATGGGGACGTGCCCAGCAAGTCCTGCCTGAATTCCTGACTCACAAAGTTGTGAAAAAGAATAAACTGCTCTTGTGTTAAGCCCCAAAGTTTGAGGTGGTTGGTTAAGCAGCAATAAATAATGGACACAGGGACTTCTGTATCCATTCTGTATTCACTACTAGTGGTTCAGTGATTAAGACCCCTTGCTTTCAATGCAGGAGGCATGGGTTTGATCCCTGATCAGAGAATGAAGATTCCGCATGCCCATGCAGTGCGGCCAAGAAAAATTTTTTAATAAATAACAGATACAGTGTGGAAAAAGGGAAGGACACAGTGCTGAGCTGTTTTCCACATATGAAGACAGCACAAATAAAATGAGAATGAATACACAGAGTGTTTGGGGGCACCCTAAATTGAGTAAACCAAGCTGGCTAAAGCAGCCATTTCAGATTAGCAATTAGGAGAATGTAGATCCAGAAACTGGGCCTGGGTGACTTTAATGTGGGCGGGGGATCTTCTAGGCCCTTCATCAACACCCTCTGTAACAGATGCTGTCCATACCCCATCAGCAGACCCCTGTCCTTATGCTTCATTGTTTACCAGCTCAACATTCAGCTACCAGTACAGGCATTTCATTACTTGTGTGTCTTTTTGTTGTTTGGCCCCTGAACCCCACCTGCCTGTGCAACAGGCCAGAAATGCTGGGGGAAAGAGACCCTGTGATATGAATGACTGATGGGAGTTGATACACAAACATCTCAGCTCAGGTGGACTCACTCTAAGGCAGGTATTCTACGCTGGGTCCCAGAGTTCCCTTGGTAGAATTAAATCTCAGCTGCCCACAGTGGTAGCTTGGTTCATAATACACTCTGAAGGTTGTCTTTCCTCCCCTGTCATTCAACCCTTCTTCCTACTAGTATTTCCTGAGATCATCTCTCAATAAACTGCTTGCCTTTGGAGAAACCCAAATGAAGATACTCTCATTTTACAGTTAGGAAAAATAAAGCCAGGATGCAGAGTCCTCTGAGAGAGTGCTACAACAAAGTGAACCAAAATATGCAGTTTTTCAAACCAAATAGAAATTTATTTCTTTCCAAGTAACAGTCCAGGGTGAGAGAGCTCACTCTGCTCTACAAAATCATCTTACAAACCCAGGCCATTGGGGGAGCTTGGTCACCCTCCATATGTAGCATCCATTAGCATCATTCCCAGCCAGCCGGACAGAACAGGAAGGTGCAGGTATGAGATGATGACTATGCCCATCACTTCCGCTTGCCTTCCATTGGTGAGAACTTAGTCACATGGGCCAAGCGCAGCTGCAAGGGAGGCTGGGAAATGTAGTCCAGATGAGCAGCCATAGCCCAGCAAGAAGAGAATAAATTGGCGGTTTGTAGCACACAGCAAAGTCTGACACAAGGGTATTGGGTGGTTGCCCAAGTGTCTGCAGCTAGTTAGTGGACAACTAGAACTACAAGCCTCTGCCCTCCTTTTTTTTTTTTCCTTCTGCCCACACACTGATTCCAGCCCTGACTGTGGCTGGTCTCAAATGTTATGCTTAAGAGTCTGACATGCTGCAGGGTCCACCTCCCCATGTTACAGAGCCAGTAAAGCAGAATAAGCTTTTGGAACCCCTCTCAAGAGACTTAGCAGCAGCAGCAAGTTCAGTCCACACTAGGCTGCTAGATTGAACTTTCAGGACAAGTCAAATGGCATAGGGCCCAGTCTCTACTGCCTGTGACCCTCCCTCCTAAGCAGAGACAACCAGCCTCACTGTTAGTCCATGTTGGCCATTAGTACAAGTTTTTTAAAATTAATTTTTATTGGAGTATAGTTGATTTATAATGTTGTGTTAGTTTCAGGTGTGCAGCAAAGTGAATCAGTTATGCATACGCAAATATCCACTCTTCTTTAGATTCTTTTCCCATAGAGGTCATTACAGAGCACTGAGTCCAGTTCCCTGTGCTATACAGTAGATTGCTCTTCATCATCTATTTTATATATAGTAGTGTGTAGATGTCAATCCCAATCTCCCAATTTACCGGTCCCAAATTTCTAAAAGTAATAACAATGGTCCCCCCTCTTCCTCAAGGAAATTGGCTACCTGCCATTCAGCATAACAGTGTCTTAAAAACCATATAAGTCTGCAATGGCAGTGATGTGAAGAGCACCCCTGGAGTTAGGTGAGGTTTTCCAAACTGTCAGTTGTATCACAAGTCCAGGCTAGGAAGAGAAAAGAAAGAACCGTGGGGCTGGCTGACATCTGTGAGGATCAGGGACATTTTACAGTCATCACTGAAGAACTCAGACTTGTTCTTGGTTTGCCATTATCCACACACAAGCTAAGTAGTGAAGCTCTTTCCTCTTGAGCATAGTATCAGCTCATTGCAGCCCACCCAGCATCAACACCCAGCACTGGTCACTGAAATATTAAAACAGAAGAAAAGTGAGAGTAGATGGGACTAAGTGAATGCTGTTTACAACTTTTACATACTAACCTGTATTTTTTGAAATTCAGTTTTTCACTAGACTTGGATCATATATGTAAAAATTGTCTCTTTTTTTTAAGGGCAGTGGAAGCGAATGACTGGAAAGAATTTGTTTGATGGCTCCACACTGTTCTTATCCCTCAAATTTAAAAAGTAATCTTGATAGAGATAGCACTGAGTTTTTAAATCATTAATCTGCCCCTTAGCCATTCTTTAACTTCTCTTAAGAATATATATATATATATATATATATATATATTACAGTTAGGTTGGAAATAACCAGGGTGCGTGTTGTTTAAGTTATTGACCATCACTTGTTACTGTATACCCAATATTTTCAGTGCAAGAATACATGGGTACAGTTACCTTTGAATTGAACTCTACAAAATCAGGTGGTACTCTGGATTTTTTTTTCCCCTAACAATTTCCCATGATGCTCAGCAAAAGCCCCTCCAAATGCAAACCCCAGTCTCATTTGTGTTGAAAGTATATGTCTAATCACCAAGAAGCCAAGCATTTATCAGGATAATCCTTCCAAACTCATCAACTTTAATGGTATACAGACGGCTTTTCTGGAGAGGGCTCATTAGTTTAAAAAAAAAAAATTCTTAAAATGTCAGTGTTCTGTGGCTTTACTTAGAGAGTTTAAAACATAATCAGAGTTCCCTGCCTTCCTCTTAAATAGCCAGTTTCTGCCTATATACTGCTTTGAAAAATAGTCAAACAAATGTAAAGAAGATAAATATCAGGCATAAACGAACTACTGCCAAAGGGGATAGGTTGGATGCATAAAAATGAGTAACATCAGAGCTACAGATTAAGAAACAGAATATGTTGGTGTTTAAAATTAGAATGGTTCCCCAAAGAATTGATAATGTTCCATTTAAGAAAAGAAATGTTTCAAATCACTCCGCTGACTAGAGAAGTCTGAATCAAAGTCAGAAATTAATAAAAAAGATGCAGACAGAGACCCCCCCCAGTCATAAATAACAGAGCCGATTTGTATGCTTATAAAAAGCCTGCAAGGCCTGGCGGTGTCTATAGCTCTAAGGGGAAAAAAATTAATGAAATGCAAGAAGAAAATGGTAAAAGTAGAAATGAAGGTACTTTGTAGTAATGCTATTGTATTCTTGTGACACAATGGCTTGTTTTGTTGGAAAGTAATTCCTCCATTGAGCCCAGGCAAGCACTGTATTCATTGTAACGTTGTATATTTAGACCTATAATCTGGAGGGTTTGCCTGTATTTAAAGCTCAGAGCTACCCTAGGCTCATTAGAGTACAAGGACAAAGCTCTATCATATTACTGCTTTGACACCACTCAGAACTTCAGGGTAGTTTTCAGTGGCTTCAAGTACTTATAGAAGTACTTGAAAGAAATAGAAAGTAGAATACTGAATGGGTGCGGTGTATACATCAAACGTGTAAGAATGTATAGACAGAGATAAGGATCCAGGCCGAACACCCTGTTACAGTGAACTCAGCGCAGAACAATTCCAGGATATAGACAGACATGGAGTAAATAGAGCTGCAATGCACAGCTTGCAAAAATTAGAGTTGTCTGGGTCCCATTCAAGATCAAAGGGTTCCTTTCCAGACCCTATATCAGGAACAGGGCTCTGTGATGGGTGGCAGAAAGATAAAGGGACATAGTCACAGCCATGAAATCTTTAGTGTAGAGAAAGGAGAAGCAGAGGCAATGTGTCAGTTCAGGTCTGTTTCAACAAGATGGCATCATTCTGCAAGTGTTCTTTTTGTTGTCATTTGTTTTTTAATTATGGGCCAACTCAGTGTTTTGGCTGACATGGTTGTGCTTTGTGGAAAACTGGTTGGGGGGATGGGGTGGGATTGGATGTGGATGAAGGTAGGAAGAAGACCGTGTGGTCAGGAGGAGAAATGGGAAGAAGTCAGGTAAGGACTTTGTCCAGTCAAAACAACTCACTCCTGCTGTGATAACTCAATTTGTGGCTTATGTATTTTATTTTTGGAATAAATAATATGCATAGATAAGGAGACCACTGAAAGGTACAAGAAGCATTATGATGAAAACTTGTCCCCTTCCCCACCCACCTTCCTTGTTCCCCATTCACGACTCTCCCCTGCCTTGTAAATATTTCCATGTACAAATCCAATTGCTCAGTTTCAATAATCAATATTAAAGGAAAACAGTCTCCACCACCAGCCTCCTCACCCCCCAGTCCAACACTCACATCCTCCCTTCACTCTATCCGCCTTCCCAGGACGTCTATCCATCTGAGGGTCTTTAATACATGACCTACCGGCACCCTGACAACCCAGGCGTTTTTATTTTTTATTTTTTTTTAAGGAGCAGGGTTGTTACTTAATGATAATAACTTATTTTACACATTGTCCTCTGCTGATGTTTGAAAGATAAGAAGACATTTGTCTGGGCGGACGCCTGAAGCCCTCGGAGAACGCAGGGAGATCCTGCCAAAACGTTTCCAAACAATAGTCATTGGACTGCCAGATAATTCAGAAACTATTTGTATGAGCTGTTTATCAAATTATTAACCGCACAGATGTTGTTTGGCTGAAGACCAGCTGAATCCCCTCTCTGGCAGCCGCGGAGACAAAGGTCTCCAGGAATAATTGGAGATGTGCATGGAATATTAAATTAATTTACTGCTCTTAATTCTTATGCAAATTCTGACCTCCGATAGCGCCTATCAATTACCCTGCGCGCAGTGAAAGCGAAGGCGACAGTTTCTTTTCTTCTCTTTGCCTTTTTTTTTTTTAAGAACTCGAAAAAAGGAAATATTTGCAATAAGCAGGCGGTAGGAGCACCGCATAACTGGAATTATTTAATTGAATCTCCAAGTTTTCAGGGTTGTCCGTAGAGGATAAAATCCCAGGACTCGGAGGAGTGGGACGGGAGGCATGCGAAGGGCTCAAGAATTTGTGGGTTTGGCTGCACACCTGCGAATGGCGGGAAACACGCCATGGGTAGAGACGGGTACTGGCAGATGAAACACGCGCCTGTAGGCGGACGCAGACCTTAGCGATTCTGCGGGTTCAGCGCTGGTGAGCGATTCGGCGTGAGCCCCACGCATTTGGCAAACCCGGGTCAGACATGGAAGCGCCTTTACGGCGGTGGACCGGTGGCTGCAAGGTCTCCATCTGAGCTCTGGCTTCCTTTTACTTATCTTGTAAAGGTTTTAACCCGTGTCTAACCCCCAACCAAAAAATAAACAGAAAGCAAAACCAACCAATCAACCAAAAGCAAACAAACAAAATCAGATTTTATTCTTTGCTTGAAAAACCCAAACCACCACGTGAAGCGCGCCCGTCCAACTCCTACTGAAATCCCGGGTGGGCCGAAACGCATTTAATTGTCTCCTGCGCGGAGAAGTGAGCTCACTTTTCTCTCTGAACTAAGCAAACGCCCAGGCTTTGTTTGCGCTTGTGGCTTCAGCTCTGTGCGGCTTCTCCGCCCCAGTGGTGGGTTGTAAACCTGGGGTCTCTGAGTCTTTCATCATCTTTCGAATAAGGAAAAACAAATCGGGCGCATAATGTCATCGGCCCCGGCTCGACCTCGCCGGGACCTCGGCGGCCCGACGATGTCGCCAGCGGCCCCCCGGCGCAGTCACGACGCGCCGCCTTTCAGCTCCTCGCGGCCCCCACAAAAGCCAGACAACAATATCAATTAATCATGCAGCCGGCAAACAAGGAGATTTATCCCGCGACAAACAGCCCCACCGAGAGCCGCTGAATGGGCGTGATTAGCATGTGAAAAGACGAGCAAAACTCCGCGGTTCAACAGCTAAAGAGCAATTTGATGGGGCTGGGATGGGGAAATTACTTGATTAGCGTCCGTCGGAGGAGAGCACGGTGACAGCCCCTCGGCCCGGAATCCGAAGGGGAACAAAACGCCCTGGTAAACTCGGCGACGTGGAGGGACAGCGCGCGAGGGAGGGGAGCGCGCGGCCCCGCACTGCGGCCGTGAACAGGGCCGGGGCGGGTAGGGCTAGCGAGGGGATGACCCGCGAGCCGCGGCCAGCGCCCGAGGCCGGAGCCGAAGCGAGCCGCGCGACGACGGGGGTCTCATCGCCCTCACCCTGGGCCCCCAAGCCGGCACAGGGCGGACTCCAGCCATCCCCACCCGGGGCTGGATGTCAACGGCGCTGCCTTGCTCGAGTCGGAAAGAGGTGCGGGCGGAGGGAAAGGCCCACCCACGCGGTCCCGGGAGTTCCCTGCGTGGGCCTCAGGGACACAGCTCGCCGGGCAGCAGCCTCCGTCAGCTCTAGGGCTCCGGCCCTGGGTCCGAGTGGTGCAGACCGTCCTGCGACCGTTCCCCGAGAGGCTCTGCGGTTCCATTCCCGCGGACAGCGAAGATGGGAGCCAGTCAAGACCTGTTTCCCGGCTGTTATGAATTTCATCACCTTGTTCCTGTCTACTCGAAAAGCTAGCTCGTTTGAGCGATTTTTTTTTTTTTTTTTTTTGCCGAGAAAAAGGTTCCTTGGCTGCATTCCTTCGGGGAGGAGGTGGGGAGCTGGGGCAGAGTGCCGCCCGCAGTGAGGACGCGAGGGCCTCGGGGGAGGGACCTGAATGGAGCAGTTCCGGGGGCTCTCTTCCTGGGCTCGGGTGGGCAGCCCCGGGCCTGCCTTGGATCCGCACATGCAAGGCCAGAGCTGGCGGCGTGAGAAGCAGCTTCTGCGTGGCCTCCTCCCAGGCCCGGAGTGCTGGTCGGGAGGCCCACGGCCCAGTCGCGGCCCGGGATCTGGGTTGGGTACACTCAGGCCTTTGGGGAGGCGCTTTTATTTTCTGGGGAGATGGGTGACTGGGTGGCACGCTCAGGAGCAGGGAGACTAGGGGTTTGCAGGACGAGGACCAGTGCTCGGTGCAGGCACACTCGGGAGCCCACACTTTCCCCTCAACCCCCAGTCGGTTCCGGAACTAAAGTCTGCACCAATCGCAGCGTTTCCACTTACTTTCCACTCTCTGGGCGCCCATAGCCTTCCCTCTAGACGCACGCCCACAACCCACTGCTCCTGGCTCCTCCCTGCGCCAGGGAAGGGAAAGAGTCCGACACCCCACCCCGGTCACCAGTCCCCCAAATCCCAGACTAACTCCCTCTCCGTCTCAGGACCCCCTCAAAGGGTCCTTCCAGCTCACGGCCCAGATCTCAGTGTACAGGTGTCTCTGGGCACTCCTATGATGCGGCCTCCAATTTACCTGGGGGCGGGAAAATCTAATTCGGCCTTCAGTGAAGTATATTAACACAAAGGTATTAAAGACTTCAATAGACAGATTCGCCAAGGCCCCGGCCGTATTAAATTCACCCTGTCCCTTGGCACAAATGAACCGAGCACCGAGGAGTCAAATCTTGTATATAAAGGGGTGGGGGCAGATCGCCCCCAACAAGCTAAATAATTGCCACCCAGTTGAACAGAGTGTCAATTAAACCGCAGCTCGTGGCCAACTTCAGAAAGCTCAATTCTTAATGAAACCTCTCCGGCGGCGGTGCCTGGGCAGCCTGCTGGATCTCGCCCCCTTCTCCCATTTCCCTTCGTCCTCCCTCTCTCCCTCTCCACGCCGGGCTGAAGCCAAGTGAGGCCCCTTCTTTCTGACCCCAGTCGGACCCCAAAAATCAAGGCTCCTAACTGAGGACAGAGAGAGGCGCCGCGGCCCGCAGGCCTGGAGGGCGCCCTAGGGGCCAGGGCGCGGAGGCAGTAACACTCCAGCCAGGACCTCTAGACCCGCGAAACTAAGGGCACACACCAGCCGCGGAGCCCCAGACCCCCGGCGTTCCCCAAGCACGTCGGGCCGGGCGGGCAGAGATCTGGGCGGTGCGCCGCTGCCGACCTTTCTCCGCTCGACACTATTGTGCAGCGTGGCCCGAAGCGCTTTCTGCGCGCCGCTAGGGCTGCGCATTTTAATTCCAAAGCCAGGAGGTTGAACCATCTCTGAAGTTGGCGGGCGGAGGGGGCGGCGGCCGGAGACCGTTGGCTATTGACTGTCTTTGCCTGCGAGGTGGCAGAGCTGTTGCCACCAATAGCGACGGCTCTGGGCTGGCTCTTTAGTTCTTTTTACGGGTTCTGCCCGGCGGCCAACATACTGCCTCGAAAAGCAAAAGAGGCCGCCGCAATTTATTCCAATGGGCGGCTTTTAAGAAGCTGGCAATTTGAACCGGCTGGGTGTTATTTAGTGCAATATGAAATCAAACGATCCTATTTCTCAAATAACAGTGTCTGTGTGGAGAAGCGAATCCTCTGAAAGGGTAATTGTCTGCTGATAGTGTGTCCCATTATACCCGATCTTGGCCTAAATGGTGTTCGGCAGCGGGGCTGAGCGCCTGGGGTGAAATGAACCCGCAAACTCGCCCTGGAGAGGCCGCGGAGAGGCCGCTGGACTCCCGTCCTAGCACGCTGGACCAACAACGGCTACCCGGAGCGCCACCAACTTAGACGTCATTTTGCAGGTGGCCGACACCACTAATGGCACCCCACTCCAGTACTCTTGCCTGGAAGTCTGCAGTCCATGGGGTCGCTAAGAGTTGGAGACGACTGAGCGGCGTCACTTTCACTTTTCACTTTCATGCATTGGAGAAGGAAATGGCAACCCACTCCAGTGTTATTGCCTGGAGAATCTCAGGGACGGGGGAGCCTGGTGGGCTGCCGTCTATGGGATCGCACAGAGTCGGACACGACTGAAGCGACTCAGCAGCAGCAGCAGAGGTCACTAGACAGGAGTGGTCTTGTGGATGAAAGAATAAAAGTAACTTCCTCCTCTCAAACCTTGGGGAGTCGTTTGAAATTGGAGATTGCCCTCACCCTCACAGTGTCCTGGTGGCCTTTAGTCAGACAATAGATTGACCATAATCTGCGAAGGAGAACCTGGCTTGGCTCTCCTCACCACCACCACCACTCCCACCCTCACCCCAGGTTAATATTAATATTGGGGATGCAGAGTCCTTCTTTCCAAGGACACACTTGTGTCTAGGATCTTCTGAGTCCAGTTTCTAGAACTCAAATTTAATACCTGGGGAAGATGCGGGTGTCCAGGAAGTGCCGTTATTCACTCTGCATGTGGTCTCTTTTGGAGGAAAAAGTTGACCCGAGCTCTTAAACCTTTCTCTATGGGCCCAGCCACTGTGTTTGGTGGCAGCCAGATGCAGGGGTTCAGCATGTGTCTGAGAGAAGCACAGACGAGGTGCAGATTTAAGGAGTGATTTTATGAACAGAGACAAAGGGGCAGCCCACAACCTCCACGTCTGACGTTGGAGCAGGTGGGTGCCCCGGGTGGAGCGCCAGTGCGCACACTGGTGGTACCTGAGGTCACCTCTCTGCGAAATGACTCCCGTTTTCAGAGTTAGGCACCTTTTTTAACTCATTAAGCCAGCCCTACGAAGGCAGCAGCCTCCTCTGTAGAGCCTGGGGGTCTGAAGAGAGAGGGTGCAAGCCTGGACCAGTCCCACCGCAGAGAAAGGCACCTCCATCCAGTGCCATGCCCGCAACCAAGGAGAAGATAAAGCTTCTGGTCTATTCCTCCACCCCACCCCACCCTTTGAACTTTTTTTCTTAAGGATTTTTTTTGGGGGGGGGTGTATCCCAGATAACCAGGAATTGTAGGTACCCTGCGCTAATAGAGGCATTTCAGGCTGTGCCTACCAGAACCAATTTGTGGACTGTTTCTGCTCTGTGCTGTGCTGTGCTTAGTCCTACAGTCGTGCCAGACTCCTTGCAACCCCAGTGACTGTAACCTGCCAGGCTCCTCTGTCCATGGGATTCTCCAGGCAAGAATACTGGAGTGGGTTGCCATGCCCTCCTCCGGGGGATCTTCCCAACCCAGGGATGGAACCCAGGTCTCCCGCATTGCAGGCGGATTCTTTACTGTCTGAGCCATCAGGCAAACCCAAGAACGCTGGAGTGGGTAGCCTACCCCTTCTCCAGAGGAACTTCCTGATCCAGGAATGGAGCCGGTGTCTTTTTACTAGCTGAGCTACCCCGGAAGTTTTGTTCTTCTGTTTTTGTGTTTTAATATTATCTTAGGGTGTTTTGAGACAAAATATGTATTTTCTTTCCCCCACCCCGTCCTGGGATCTCTGTTTGCAAGTTAATTTGCTTGTTCATCATTCCCTCCCTTTCTTGGCGCTGCCTCCGAGTATCCGAGAAGCTGAGGCCGGATGGGAATTCCGCAAGTCGGAGCAGCCACGCCGAGGAAGCTCCCATCCCTTTCTGGGAGGCGATCCTGCCACCGCGCCTGGAGCCCAGGCCACCGGACCCCAGGCGGTCGCTACTGGCGCAATCTCGGGGCTCTCCGGCAGAAGGAAAGTGGGAGCCTGGGTTCAGCCGCGGCGTCCCCTCCAGGATTCGTCGTCAGGCTGAAAATCCAGCCAACACCGGTCCTCCGGCCAGGCCCCGGGCACGACCTGGACGCCCAGGCCCTTCGGAGCCGGATCGTGGCGCTTCCTCCTCGCTCTCCTGCTCAGCGTCTGTACCGCCCGAGGTGGAGATTCCGAGGGGCTCCTGGGGACACACATCCCGCCTCTCGAGGGCCTCTCCCAGCTAAGCGTGAAGCCCCCACGACGCGATCGTGAAATGAGAGGCCACGCTTCCAATGCCTGCCAGTGGCCTCTTGGGTCCCCCTCCGAGGCCGCGGTCCCCGCGCAGCCCCCGGGCGCTCTGCCCGCCTGCAGCACTAGCAGCGCCTACCTGGCTCGGGGCAGGACCCCGCCTGGGCGCCGGCGACAGCGCGAGGACAGCGGGCCCCTTCCCCGCGCAGGTCAACGCGGGCCGGTCGCCTCCAAACCTACGCTCCCACTTCCCCCGCAGGAAGGGATGTCCACGCCAGAGCCTACCACGGGCCTTTAAGATGAGAGGAGTCCCCCCACCCAACTGCCCCCAGTAACCTCGAAGGGGCTTAGATTGCATTTCCTCGACTCCTCTATAGTACATGAAGCCAGGAACCCCGAGATGTGCCCTGCGTTTTTTGGTCACTCTGGAGGGGATCTCCTGCAGCTGAGGGCTCCTGCGCAGGGTGAAAGCCCGTCTGTCCTCCTGGACGCGCCTGGACCCAGGGACACGCACCCCGCCCCGTCCGCGGGGGACGGCGCTGGGGGCCTCCGCTGGGGGAAGAGGAGGTTTGGATGGCTCAACCTGTCGTCCACCACTGACCGGCCGGCAGGGAAACCCTCCCCAAACCCAGGAGCCGGGGGCGGGGACCGTGGCGGGGCGGCAGGAAGAGACCCCGTGGGGTCAGTCCCCATCCCCCACCCCCTTTCCCCAGGGGTCGCGGAGTCCCAGGGCCTCCCCAGGCCCCTGGGGCGGAGGAGGCGGGGAGGTAAGAAACATCTCCGCTTGCCTGAGGCCATTTCCCGGCCCCTCCGCGCCTTTGCCGGGGGAAGAGCCAGCGGCTCACCCAGCTCTCCAGCTCAGACCCGGGCAGCCCGGGGCGCACGCTCCCCTCCCCTCTACGAGCCACCCTCCCCCGAACCCCGCCCCGCCGCGCTCCCCTCCCGAGACCCACTGACCTTGGGAAGGCGCAGACCAGCCTCTCGCCGAGCCTCGCCGGGCGCAGCGCCGAGGATGAGCGCGGCTTTGCGCGCAGCGGAGACCCGCTCGCTCGGCGGCTTCGGCCCAGACTCCCCTCCCCCACGCCTTATAATTTAATCACACGCGATATTAAATGATCAAGCCGCTCATTAATCATCCTGCAAGTTATTGGGACCCAACACGCCGCCGCGTGTTTTGCCAGCCTAGAGATCCTTTCGCGGGGTCGGGGTGTGTCTGCGTTTGGGGGACGGGGGAGGGTGTCGAACCACTCGAGAAACACTGCCAGCCCCACGCGGTCTGGTGGGGTCTCTTGCCTGGAAAAAGGCTTGGAAAAGCACCGGCTGGTCTTCCGAGTTTGGTCGAGAGTTTGTTTAGAGCCCAAACGCATCCCTCCCGGGCCCCTTTCCTGACTATTTGGATTTTGATCACGACGATTAAGACAGCCGATGGCGTTATCAATCAACAGCATCTTAATTTGCAGTTTTTCCGGAGGGTGAATTTGACCTGAATCTGTGCATCTTCATTATCTACTGTGGATGGTCTGAAATTAATGCGTTTGAAATACAGATGAAACCATATCCCTGAAGTCATTTCAAAGAACAACTTTCTCCCCAACTCAAAGGGGCTCTCTCTTGCCTTTTGCATGCTTATAGTTGAGAAGAAAAGAAAATAAAGAATTTTTTTCCATTAAATCCTTAATTTGAGGTTTTCTTTTTAAAAATAATCCATGTGTTTCACGCTAAAATTCTTAGAAACTGGTTTTATTTTCTAGTTTTCCTCCTCTTCCCTTATTTCTATTAGATGGATATTTTTTTCAAAAGAATAAACCAATTAAATGAGTTCATATGATTTGATTCCATACAATGAAAGAAAAAAAAAAGGCTCATAAGAAGTTGGCCTAGTGGCACAAAGGAGGGTAATTAGTTCTCAGCATTCAGGATCGAAAACACCTGCAGAATAAGAAACAAAAGAGCAGGCCCCTGCCTCTAGAGGGGGTGGTGCAGGTAGGACTCTTGTCAAGCAGCATTTAAAAATTTTTCAGTTTGAAACTAGTCTTGGAAAGAAAGGAAATTCCCAAATGAAGTCCTTCCCCCTGTGTTAGCATCAGCTAAGGCAAGTGTGTATCAAGAGAAGGCCATCTTCTGTAGGAAATGGCTGTGAATAGAGTTTAGTTGGCAGTTTTCTAAACAAATCTTAGATACATGAAATTATTTCCCTTTTAAAAATATAAAAACGAATATCAAACCCAGGGCATGTTCAAAATCCTTAGCAGGTAAATTGCTTTTCACCTTTTCTACCAGAAACTGTGATAAAATATGTACATACATCTTGACCCTGCAGTTATGCTTTACCATAGAATATTATTGATATTATTAAATGTGTCCAAGACCTTTCTTGAAATATTTTCTCTCCTGTTAATACATTGTCTGCACATTTCTACCCTACCAACACAGATAGGTATCAAAAACTCAACACACACAAACACACACAAACACATACACACATGCACACATACACACACACACTGCTGGGTGAAATTCATAAATCTTAAAAAAACTAGTAAAGAGAAAAATGCACTATAATATGGCGTGAGTTTTTTTAAAAAATAAGCCAACAGAGGAAAAAATGTTTTGAATATCTTTATCCAGAGAGTTCATGCCTACCTATATATTCTGTTATTGAGACAATTATTGTCCAGACTGAGAGCTGACCTTCTGTTCCAGGAGCTCTTTCTAGCTAGAGTGGGCCATTGGCAACTGCCTGCTGAAAATAAAATCTGAAGACTTGGTTTTAAAACTGGAGACTTCAATATAACCTGAAACGATCCTGACAGTGTGGACGGGTGGACTGGGCAATTTACTTACTTTTGAAATACAGCAGGAGGACAAAGCGTACATGGAAACTTGTGAAAAAAAATTGAAACACAAATGTTTTCTTGAATGGACCCATGGAAATGAGAAAAATGAATTCCTTCCATTCATTTGAGTATTTTTATTCATGAAAGCTAGTAGCTCAGTCTCTAAGGAATCTGCCTGCCATGCAGGAGACTTAGGTTTGATTCCTGGGTCAGGAAGATCCCCTGGGGAAGGAAATGGCAACCCACTCCAGTATTCTTGCCTGGAGAATCCCATGGACAGAGGAGCCTGGCAGGCTTCAGTTCATGGGGTTGCAAGAGCTGGGCACAACTTAAGGACTAACCACCATTCACAAAACTGTTCTTGCAGACATGATCTCATTTGAATCCCATGGGAATACACGGATGAGACTGGGTTCCTGCCCAGTCTCACCCACTCTCCAACCTCTGTGCATCCACCAAGTTCTTTCATCCCGATCGTGGAGGGGCAGTTGAACAGTTTCCTTCTGAGCAGAGTCATGGATGATAAGCCCTGTAGTAAGTCTTGAAATCAGTCCTACTTCAACTATCTTATTTTTAAACTTATTCTGGCTATTCTAGGTCCTTTGTACTTCTATGTGAATTTTAGAATCAGTTTGTCAATTTCTATTTTAAAAAAAAAGCCCACTGGAATTTTGATTGGAATTCCATTGAATCTATAAATCAATTTGGGGAGAGTTAATATCTTAAAATTGTTGAGCCTCCTGACCCATATTTCTCTTCGTTTCTTTAGATCTTCTCTAATGTCTCCTGGCAAAATATACAGTCTTCAGTCTACAGAACTTTCACATCAATTGTCAGATTTATCTCTAAGTATTTTATATTTTTATTCTGTTATAAATTTTTTTTCAATTTTTTATTTCCTATTATTTGTTGCTGGCATATAAAAATACAATCATTTTTTTGTTTATTGATCTCTTATTCAACAACTTTAATAAAGCTCACTTGTTAGTTGAGAGGCTGTAGAAACCAGAGATCAGACACAATCTTAGTCTGATGAGAGGGTATTTGTCATGTCAATGACCATGGGTGAACCTCTGTTTCTCTATCAGCTGTAGGACAAGAGAATCAATTTCTCTGAGCTTCAGGATAATAATGCTTACCTTGCTATACTATCTTAGGGTCCACGGATCATGTGTGTTAAAGGGCAAATACTCAGGGCCTGCTGCATATTCTAAGCTCTCTATGGAAACTTGCTTTGTGCCTCCAAGTGCTAAGCACTCTTTAGGCCCTAAGTAAGTGCTTGAAAAGTCCTTATTTATTTACTGATCAAGAAGTACTCTCCATTAAGAGCCAAAGGCTAAGTTCTTAGTTAATGTATATGCTGTTTCTAAACACAGAAGAGTCTGTCAGAGTGCATTTCCCCTTGGTCCACCCTGGAATTTACCTTTATGGCTTCTCTCCAGCCAAAGGCATCCTGCATCTCTTTAACTGAGGATGTTCTCTGGTTCAGGAGCTGCTTGGAAGAGCTCATGGAAGATTGGAACTAATAGGCAGCTAACATCCCAGTGAAGAGATCTCTAGTCTTTCCCATTCTGTTGTTTTCCTTGATTTCTTTGCATTGATCGCTGAAGAAGGCTTTCTTATCTCTTCTTGCTATTCTTTGGAACTCTGCATTCAGATGCTCATATCTTTCCTTTTCTCCTTTGCTTTTTGCCTCTCTCCTTTTCACAGCTATTTGTAAGGCCTCCCCAGGCAGCCATTTTGCTTTTTTGAATTTCTTTTCCATGGGGATGGTCTTGATCCCTGCCTCCTGTACAATGTCACGAACCTCATTCCATAGTTCATCAGGCACTCTATCTATCACATCTAGGCCCTTAAATCTATTTCTCACTTCCGCTATATAATCATAAGGGATTTGATTTAGGTCATACCTGAAGGGTCTAGCGGTTTTCCCTACTTTCTTCAATTTAAGTCTGAATTTGGTAATAAGGAGTTCATGATCTGAGCCACAGTCAGCTCCTGGTCTTGTTTTTGTTTACTGTATAGAGCTTCTCCATCTTTGGCTGCAGAGAATATAATCAATCTGATTTTGGTGTTGACCATCTGGTGATGTCCATGTGTAGAGTCTTCTCTTGTGTTGTTGGAAGAGGGTGTTTGCTATGACCACTGTGTTTTCTTGGCAAAACTCTATTAGTCTTTGCCCTGCTTCATTCCGCATTCCAAGGCCAAATTTGCCTGTTACTCCAGGTGTTTCTTGACTTCCTACTTTTGCATTCCAGTCCCCTATAATGAAAAGGACATTCTTCAGCGATCAATGCAAAGAAATCCAGGAAAACAACAGAATGGGAAAGACTAGAGATCTCTTCAAGAAAATTAGAGATACCAAGGGAACATTTCATGCAAAGATGGGCTCAATAAAGGACAGAAATGGTATGGATCTAACAGAAGCAGAAGATGTTAAGAAGACGTGGCAAGAATACACAGAAGAACTGTACAAAAAAGATCTTCACGACCCGGATAATCATGATGATGTGATCACTCATCTAGAGCCAGACATCCTGGAATGTGAAGTCAAGTGGGCCTTAGAAAGCATCACTATGAACAAAGGTAGTGGAGGTGATGGAATTCCAGTTGAGCTATTTCAAATCCTGAAAGATGATGCTGTGAAAGTGCTGTACTCAATATGCCAACAAATTTGGAAAACTCAGCAGTGGCCACAGGACTGGTAAAGGTCAGTTTTCATTCCAATCCCAAAGAAAGGCAATGCCAAAGAATGCTCAAACTACTGCACAATTGTACTCATCTCACATGCTAGTAAAGTAATGCTCAAAATTCCCCAAGCCAGGCTTCAGCAATATGTGAACCGTGAACTCCCTGATGTTCAAGCTGGTTTTAGAAAAGACACAGGAACCGGAGATCAAATTGCCAACATCCGCTGGATCATGGAAAAAGCTAGAGAGTTCAAGAAAAACATCTATTTCTGCTTTATTGACTATGCCAAAGCCTTTGACTGTGTGGATCACAACAAACTGTGGAAAACTCTGAAAGAGATGGGAATACCAGACCACCTGAACTGCCTCTTGAGAAATCTGTATGCAGGTCAGGAAGCAACAGTTAGAACTGGACATGGAACAACAGACTGGTTCCAAATAGGAAAAGGAGTACATCAAGGATGTATATTGTCACCCTGCTTATTTAACTTATATGCAGGGTACATCATGAGAAACGCTGGGCTGGAAGAGGCACAAGCTGGAATCAAGATTGCCGGGAGAAATATCAATAACCTCAGATATTCAGATGACACCACCCTTATGGCAGAAAGTGAAGAGGAGCTAAAAAGCCTCTTGAGGAAAGTGAAAGAGGAGAGTGAAAAAGTTGGCTTAAAGCTCAACATTCAGAAAACAAAGATCATGGCATCCGGTCCCATTACTTCATGGGAAATAGATGGGGAAACCGTGGAAACAGTGTCAGACTTTAATTTTTTGGGCTCCAAAATCACAGCAGATGGTGACTGCAGCCATGAAATTAAAAGACGCTTACTCCTTGGAAGAAAAGTTATGACCAACCTAGATAGCATATTCAAAAGCAGGGACATTACTTTGCCAACAAAGGTCCGTCTAGTCAAGGCTATGGTTTTTCCAGTGGTCATGTATGGATGTGAGAGTTGGACTGTGAAGAAGGCTGAACGCCGAAGAATTGATGCTTTTGAACTGTGGTGTTGGAGAAGACTCTTGAGAGTCCCTTGGACTGCAAGGAGATCCAACCAGTCCATTCTGAAGGAGATCAGCCCTGGGATTTCTTTGGAGGGAATGATGCTGAAGCTGAAACTCCAATACTTTGGCCACCTCATGCGAAGAGTTGACTCATTGGAAAAGACTTTGATGCTGGGAGGGATTGGGGGCAGGAGGAGAAGGGGACGACAGAGGATGAGATGGCTGGATGGCATCATGGACTCGATGGACATGAGTCTGAGTGAAATCCGGGAGTTGGTGATGGACAGGAAGGCCTGGCGTGCTGCGATTCATGGGGTCGCAAAGAGTCGGACACGACTGAGCGACTGAGCTGAACTGAACATCCCAGTGGCAACTCTATATGCCTCCATCAGCATATAGCATCGTTCTATTCTACGCCGTACCTTAGGAGTCCCTGTTGAATTGTGCCCACAGTGGTCACTGGCTGATATAGGCACGTAGACCTGGCTTCTTCTCTCCTGTGTCACATCCTCTCTTTCTCAATCAGTCCAAGGAATCACCTCCTCAATTAGCTATTTGTGCCCTAACACATCACACGAGATCTGCTTTGGCGAATGGAGCCAAGGCAGGTCATTTGACAAAAGATGAAGCAAGTTAGAAGCAGAGCTAGAGTTAGAACCCAGGTCTTCTGAATCTAGACTATATCCTCTAGCCCTGGTGGGTATGGAGCAATACACTTGACACAATGATAACACAATGTCAAGAAGCATTTACCTGGACACTGACAGAGCAGCACTGACTCCGTCTGCCTGCCTCCTAAGCTTGGTTTTACCAAGTATGAGCCTGACTGTATGTGGTTTCAAGCAGCAACATAAACAGCCAACAATTGAAGGAGGGGCTCAGGTTTCGGTCACTAAAGCCGGGGAGGGAAATTTCTCTAAGGTAATGGAATAGTTGTGGTAAGGGGTATTTTAAAAAACTCTGCTGAAGCTGAAATTCCAATACTTTGGCCACCTCACTCGAAGAGTTGACTCATTGGAAAAGACCCTGATGCTGGGAGGGATTAGGGGCAGAAAGAGAAGGGAATGAGAGAGGATGAGATGACTGGATGGCATCACTGACTCGATGGACATGAGTCTTAGTAAACTCTGGAGTTGGTGATGGACAGGAGGGCCTGGAGTGCTGCGATTCATGGGGTCGCAAAGAGTCAGACACGACTGACCGACTGAACTGAACTGAACTGAATTAAAACTGAGAGAGGGGGCTTAAGGCAGTAGAGCACATCTGGACATATGACTTAATAATGCAAGTTTTTTAAACCCCAGAAGTAGGTATCAGCAACATCTCCTGGAGCACATGTTTCCATAAGCAGGGCACGTGTACCCATCTGACCCATTGTTAATGGTGGGTGTGGAGTTTGATGGTGTTCGGGGGTTCCAGAAAGATGCCTATCACCATAACATTATTAAGTCAATTTTTAGAAAGTAAACAGAAGGTACTACATTAAATATCACCACCGTCAATATCAGTTCAGTTTAGTCGCTCAGTCATGTCTGACTCTTTGAATCGCAGCATGCCAGGCCTCCCTGTCCATCCCAACTCCAGGAGTTCACTCAGATTCACGTCCATCAAGTCCATGATGCCATCCAGCCATCTCATCCTCTGTCGTCCCCTTCTCCTCCTGCCCCCAATCCCTCCCAGCATCAGAGTCTTTTCCAATGAGTCAACTCTTCACATGAGGTGGCCAAAGTACTGGAGCTTCAGCTTCAGCATCATTCCTTTCAAAGAAATCCCAGGGTTGATCTCCTTCAGAATGGACTGGTTGGATCTCCTTGCAGTCCAAGTTAGTATACTAAAAGAAAGTAGGAAAGAAGTGATGGATTTGCTTCTTATGCAGTACCATATGGCTGCATATAGAATGAGGTAGAACTATGGTCCTATGGATACTGACACAGACCTCTAAGACATATATATTAAGCATAAAAAGAAGATGCAGAAATGTAAAAAGAATATTATCATCTATATATTAAGTGATACAGTAGCTAGAGATATAGAAATGGAGATGGAGAATAGTTTGAAAATTCCTTAAAAATATAAACGTAGTTATCATATGATCCAGCAGTTCAATTCCTGGACATATATCCAGAAAAGACAAAAACTCAAATTTGAAAAGTTTCAGGCTCAATGTTCATAGCAGCACTGTTTACAATAGCCAGGACATGGAGGTAATCTAAATGTCCATGGACAGGTGAATATATAAAAAAGATTGTATACATACACACACACACACACACACACACACAAATATATACAATGGAATATTACTCAGCCATTAAAAAGAACAAAATACTGCCGTTTGCAGCAACATGAATGGACCTAGAGATGATCATACTAAGTGAAGTAAGTTAGACAAAGACAAATATCATATGATATCACTTATATGTGAAATCTAAAAACATTTATATATATAAATGAATTTAATTATAAAATAGAAATAGACTCATAGGAAAACTAATAGTTACCAAAGAGGAAAAAAGGAGACAAGGGGATAAATTAGGTGTTTGGGATTAACAGATACACGCTACCATATATAACACACATAATCAACAAGGACCTACTGTATAGCACAGGGGACTCTTCAATATTCTGCAATAACCCACATGATAAAAAAAACCTAATAAACAATGGATATAGGTATAAGTGAATCACTTTGCTGTATTTCTGAAACTAACACAGCATTATAAGCCAATTATACTTCAATTTAGAAAAAGAAATACAGAAACATACATGAGTTCCTGATGGAAAGGAACATGGAGACTGTTACGGGCTGAATTGTGTCTTCTAAAATTCACACGTTGAAGCCCTAAGCCTTTGTACCTCAGAGTATGACTGTATTTGAGGACAGAGTCTTCAAAGAGGTGATTGAGGGGCTTCCCTCGTGGCTCAGTGGTAAAGAATTCACCTGCCAATGCAGTAGACCCGGGTTTGACCCCTGGTCCGGGAAGATCCACAGGCTGTGCGGCAACTAAGCCGGTGCACCACGACTACTGAGCCTACGCTCGAGAGTCCAGGAACCACAACTTATGAGCCCGTGTGCAGCAACTGCTGAAGCCTGAGTGCCCTAGAGCTGTGCTCCGGAATCCACCTCGATGAGAAGCCCACACGTACAACCAGAGAGTAGCCCTGCTCCCCACAACTAGAGAAAAGCCTGGGCAGCAATGGAGACTAGTGCAGCCAAAAATAAATAAATAAAAATCTAAAAATTGATTTAGATTTAAAAAAAGCTTGATTGAGGTAAAACGAGGTCACTAAGGTGGGTGGGGTTAATCCAAAACGACAGGTGTCCTGATAAGAAAGGAGATTGGAATACAGATGTGCCCAGATGTAAAATCACCGAAGACACAGGGAAATTATGGCATGTCTGAGCCAAGGAAACAGGTCTCAGAAGAAACCAGCCCTGCCCAAACCTTGATCTCAGACTTCTGGGCTCCAGAAATGTGGGAAAAGAAAGTTCTGTTCTTTAAGCCACCCAGTCTATAGTACTTTGTTATGGGAGCCAGAGCAATTAATACAGGGGACAGCAGAAGCCATCTTCCACACTGACCGTCTAGTCACACAGACAAAATAATATCTTCTTCAGACAAAAGGCTCAATTCAGTTCAGTCGTTCAGCCATGTGTGACTCTTTACAACCCCATGAACTGTAGCACACCAGGATTCCCTGTCCATCACCAACTCCCGGAGTTTGCCCTAACTCAGGTCCATCAAGTTGGTGATGCCATTCAACCATCTCATCCTCTGTTGTCCCCTTCTCCTTCCGTCTTCAATCTTTCCCAGCATCAGGGTCTTTTCCAATGAGTCAGTTCTTCGCATCAGGTGGCCAGAGTATTGGAGTTTCAGCTTCAGTATCATTCCTTCCAATGAATATTCAGGGATGATTTCCTTTAGGATTGACTGGTTGGATCTCCTTGCAGTCCAAGGGACTCTCAAGAGTCTCCTCCAACACCACAATTCAAAATCATCAATTCTTCAGCGCTCAGCTTTCTTCACAGTCCAACTCTCACATCCATATATGACTACTGGTAAAACCAAAGCTCTAAGTAGATGGACCTTTGTTGGCAAAGTAATGTCTCTGCTTTTTAATATGCTGTCTAGGTTGGTATTAGCTTTTCTTTCAAGGAGCAAGCATCTTTAATTTCATGGCTACAGTCATCATCTGCTATGATTTTCAGTTCAGTTCAGTCGCTCAGTCATGTCCGACTCTTTGCGATCCCATGAATCGCAGCATGCTAGGCCTCCCTGTCCATCCCAACTCCCGGAGTTCACTCAGATTCACATCCATCGAGTCCATGATGCCATCCAGCCATCTCATCCTCTGTCATCCCCTTCTCCTACTGCCCCCAATCCCTCCCAGCATCAGAGTCTTTTCCAATGAGTCAACTCTTCGCATGAGGCAGCCAAGGTACTGGAGCTTCAGCTTTAGCATCACTCCTTCCAAAGAAATCCCAGGGCTGATATCCTTCAGAATAGACTGGTTGGATCTCCTTGCAGTCCAAGGGACTCTCAAGAGTCTTCTCCAACACCACAGTTCAAAAGCATCAATTCTTCAGCACTCAGCCTTCTTCACAGTCCAACTCTCACATCCATACATGACTACTGGAAAAACCATAGCCTTGACTAGACGGACCTTAGTCAGCAGAGTAATGTCTCTGCTTTTGAATATGCTATCTAGGTTGGTCATAACTTTCTTCCAAGGAGTAAGCGTCTTTTAATTTCATGGCTGCAGTCATCATCTGCAGTGATTTTGGAGCCCCCAAAAATAAAGTCTGACACTGCTTTCACTGTTTCCCCATCTATTTCCCGTGAAGTGACGAGACCGGATGCCATGATCTTTGTTTTCTGAATGTTGAGCTTTAAGCCAACTTTTTCACTCTCCTCTTTCACTTTCATTAAGAGGCTTTTTAGTTCCTCTTCACTTTCTGCCATAAAGGTGGTGTCATCTGCATATCTGAGGTTATTGATATTTCTCCCAGCAATCTTGATTCCAGCTTGTGTTTCTTCCAGTCCAATGTTTCTCAAGATGTACCCTGCATATAAGTTAAATAAGCAGGGTGACAATATACATCCTTGATGTACTCCTTTTCCTATTTGGAACCAGTCTGTTGTTCCATGTCCAGTTCTAACTGTTGCTTCCTGACCTGCATATAGGTTTCTCAAGAGGCAGGACAGGTGGTCTTCTATTCCCATCTCTTTCAGAATTTTCCACAGTTTATTGTGATCCACACAGTCAAAGGCTTTGGCATAGTCAATAAAGCAGATGTAGATGTTTTACTGGAACTCTCTAGCTTTTTCGATGATCCGACGGATGTTGGCAATTTGATCTCTGGTTCCTGTGCCTTTTCTAAAACCAGCTTGAACGTCTGGAAGTTCACGGTTCACATATTGCTGAAGCCTGGCTTGGGGAATTTTGAGCATTACTTTACTAGCATGTGAGATGAGTACAATTGTGCGGTCGTTTGAGCATTCTTTGGCGTTGCCTTTCTTTGGAATTGGAATGAAAACTGACCTTTTCCAGTCCTGTGGCCACTGCTGAGTTTTCCAAATTTGCTGGTATACTGAGTGCAGCACTTTCATAGCATCATCTTTCAGGATTTGAAATAGCTCAACTGGAATTCCATCACCTCCACTACCTTTGTTCATAGTGATGCTTTTTAAGGCCCACTTGACTTCACATTCCAGGATGTCTTGCTCTAGATGAGTGATCACACCATCGTGATTATCCGGGTTGTGAAGATATTTTTTTGTGCAGTTCTTCTGTGTATTCTTACCACCTCTTCTTAATATCTTCTGCTTCTGTTAGATCCATGCCATTTCTGTCCTTTATTGAGCCCATCTTTGCATGAAATGTTCCCTTGGTATCTCTAATTTTCTTGAAGAGATCTCTAGTCTTTCCCATTCTGTTGTTTTCCTCCCCCAAAATAAAGTCTCTCACTGTTTTCATTGTTTCCCCATCTATTTGCTGAGGTGATGGGACCAGATGTCATGATCTTAGTTTTCTGAATGTTCAGCTTTAAGCCAAATTTTTCACTTTCCTCTTTCACTTTCATCAAGAGGCTCTTTAGTTCCTCTTTGCTTTCTTCCATAAAAGAGGTAACATCTGCATATCTGAGGTTACTGATATTGTTCCCGGCAATCTTGATTCCAGCCTGTGCTTCATCCAGCCCGGCATCTGGCATGATGTACTCTGGATAGAAGTTAAATAAGCAGGGTGACAATATACAGCCTTGATGTACTCCTTTCCCGATTTGGAACCAGTCTGTTGTTCCATGTCCAGTTCTAACTGTTGCTTCTTGAGCTGCATACAGATTTCTCAGGAGGCAGGTCAGGTGATCTGCTATTCCTATCTCTCGAAGAATTTTCCAGTTTGTTGTGATCCACACAGTGAAAGGCTTTGGTGTAGTCACTAAGGCAGAAATAGATGTTTTTCTGGAACTCTCTTGCTTTTTGATGATCCAACAGATGTTAGCAATTTGATCACTGGTTCCTCTGCCTTTTTTAAATCCATCTTGAACATCTGGAAGTTCACAGTTCACATACTGTTGAAGCCTGGCTTGGAGAATTTTGAGCAATACTTTGCTAGAGTGTGAGATGAGTGCAATTGTGCCGTAGTTTGAGCATTCTTTGGCACTGCCTTTCTTTGGGATTGGAATGAAAACTGACCTTTGTCAGTCCCGTGGCCACTGCTGAGTTTTCCAATCTTGCTGACATATTGAGTGCAGCACTTTCACAGCATCATCTTTTAGATTTGAAGTAGCTCGACTGGAATTCCATCACGTCCACTAGCTTTGTTCATAGTGATGCTTCCACAAGGCTACATATCATGTAATTGTATTTACAGGAAATTTTCCGCAATAGGCAAATCCACAGAGGCAGAAAGTAGGTTAGGGATAACCAGGGACTGGGGGGCCCAGAGGAGGCAAGAGTAACTGCTGCTAATGGATAGAGTTTATTTGTTGTTATTCAGTCGCTCATTTGTGTCCAACTCTTTGTGACACCATGGACTGCAGGACCCTAGGCTTCCCTGTCTTTCATCATCTCTCAGTTTGCTCAAACTCATGGCTGCTGAATCAGTGATGCCATCCAACCAACTCATCCTCTGTTGAACTCTTCTCCTCCCACCTTCAATCTTTCCCAGAATCTGGGTATTTTCCAATGAGACAATTCTTAACATTAGGTAGCCAAAGTATTGGAGGTTCAACTTCAGCATCAGTCCTTCCAATGAACATTCAGGACTGATTTCCCTTAGGAAATCCGTTTGACTGGTTTGATCTCCTTGCTGTCCAAGAGACTCTCAAGAATCTTCTCCAACACTACAGTTCAAAAGCATCAGTCTTTGATGCTCAACCTTCTTTATGGCTCAATCCACGCATGACTATTGGAAAAACCATAGCTTTGACTAGACTGACCTTTGTTGGCAAAGTAACGTCTTTGCTTCTTAGTATGCCATCTAGGTTTGTCATAGCTTTTCTTCCAAGAGGTAAGTGACTTGTCCCCACTCAATCGGAGTTTCTTTCAGTTCAGTTCAGTCACTCAGTCGTGTCCTACTCTTTGTGACCTCATGGACCGCAGCACACCAGGCCTCCCTCTCCATCACCAACTCCCAGAGTTTACCCAAACTCATGTCCATTGAGTCGGTGATACCATCCAACCATCTCATCCTCTGTCATCCCCTTCTCCTCCTGCCCTCAATCTTTCCCAGCATCAGGATCTTTTCAGATGAGTCAGTTCTTCACATCAGGTGGCTCAAGTATTGGAGTTTCAGCTTCAGCATCAGTCCTTCCAATGAACACCCAGGACTGATCTCCTTTAGCGTGGACTGGTTGGATCTCCTTGCAGTCCAAGGGACTCTCAAGAGTCTTCTCCAACACCATAGTTTAAAAGCATCAATTGTTTGGTGCTCAGCTTTCTTTATAGTCCGACTCTCACATCCATATATGACTGCTGGAAAAACCATAGCCTTGACTAGACAGACCTTTGTTGGCAAAGTAATGTCTTTGCTTTTCAATATGCTATCTAGGTTGGTCATAACTTTCCTTCCAAGGAGTAAGCGTCTTTAGCGGGTGATAAATGTTCTAGAATTAGATAATTGTGATGGTTGCACAACTTGGTGGATATGCTAAACACCACTGAACTGTACACTTTCAAATGGTGAATTTTCTCTTCTATAAACTATACCTCAATTTTTGGGAGGTTTTTATTTTTATTTTTAACTATTGTTCTTATTGAAGTAGAGTTGATTTGTTAATACAATGTTGTGTCAATCTCTGCTGTACAAGGTGACTCAGTTATATACCTATGCATTCTTTTTTTAAATATTCTTTTCCATTGTGGTTTATCACAGGATACTGAATCTAGTTCCCTGTGCTAATATACCTCAGTGTTTTAAAATGGCTACATTTTCCCATCAGCCAGTATTTTGGGATGGTTCTCTGGGCTGGGTTCTGGTCCCAAAGCTAGGCTAAAGAATTCCAGAGAAACAGATGCCAATCTCTCTCTCTGCAGAAGACTTAAAGTTGACTTATGGTAGTGAACCATTGCTTTAAAATACTCACTGTGCATTATTTAAATAGCTGAAGGACTTTCCTGGTGTTTGAGTGGTTAAGACTGTACCTTCCAATGGAGGGGACTCAGCTTTGATCCCTGGTTGAGGAACTAAGATCCCACATGGCACTGGGCAACTAAACCCACATGCTACAGCTAGAGAGTCCGCATGCCTCCATGAAGACTTAGCCCAGCCAAAAAAAACAAGATTCCAGTTGAGTCCAACCCCAAAAAGTCCATTCCAGGAAGAAGCGATGTCTCTGTCACACCTCCACACACCCATGCCAGCTTCTGCTCCAGGGGCAGCAGCCCACTCCCTCCTATTTCCCTGCACCCACAGACACTTGCCATTGTGAGAAGCCGGGGAAGACGGAGGCTGAGAGCTTGGGCTCTGTGCTGTCTGGTGTGGGTTGCAGCACCATACCTCCTCTCTTGAGCTGTGTGGCCTTGGCTGGATGGCTTACCCTTACTGTGTCCCAGACTCCTCATCTGGAAAAATGGGATGATGTATGTAAACAGCTAGGAAGAGCCTCTGTTCATATGAACTGTATGATGCTATTTACCAGGGTGCACACACACACACACACACTAAAAAAATGAAGCAGTCACCATTCCACTTTGGTGACATGGGAAAGTCCTAGGAAAGTAGGAATGCTCTTTGTCCTCCAAGAGATGTGGGAACCATTGCTTAATGAATGTCTTCTATGGGCCAAGGCTGTTCTAAGAGTTTTTCAAATGTTACTTCCCTCTCACCACACAAATAAATAAAGGAAATCAATAAAAATTACTTAAGGGAAGCCCTAATAAATAAAACTATGTATTAATTTATTATTTATTAAGCAGAATTTTCTGATAAACAATTTATTACTTATCAAACACATATTTATCAATAACTTATTATTTATTAAGTAAAACTGTTTAATAATACATTATTTACTCATTGAAAATTAAAGTAGAATTTAATTTTTAATTGTCTATTTCTAGGCTATTTTTACAGTAGAAATTAGCTTATTACTTAGTACTGGAGTGGGGTGCCATTGCCCTCTCCCTATTAAATTATAAAATTTATTAAATAAAAATTCAGTACTCTCACTTTAAATCAGCAAAGTGAAGTATTTAAGATGTTAAGAAATGTCACAGAGATGCATAGCTGATAGGAAACACTTGCTAAGCTGTGTCTTTGCATCAGGTGGCCAAAGTATTGGAGTTTCAGCCTCAGTATCAGTCTTTCCGATGAATATTCAGGGTTGATTTCCTTTAGTATTGACTGGTTTGATCTCCTTGCAGTCCAAGGGACTCTCAAGAGTCTGTCACTATTCCTCATTTTGCAAATGAGGAATTAGAGTCTGTCACTATTCCTCATTTTGCAAATGAGGAATTTGAAGTACAGCAGGGTTAAGTAAGCGGCCTAAGGTCACACAAAAGCGAATTCCAGGGAGGGGGGAGCCTGGGGGTCTGCCGTCTATGGGGTCGCACAGAGTCGGACACGACTGAAGCGACTTAGCAGCAACAGCAGCAGCAAGGTCACACAGCTTGTAAGAGGAGGTGATAGTATACCGCACAGAGGGGAGCCCAAATCCTCAGCCTCTGTATTCTGTGTCTTTTCTAGGTCACAATAGCAAGTGTTTATTGCCTCAGGCAGGGTGTTCTGGGTGGCGGTCACCATCCAGGTGCCCCAAGAATGAATAAAGCCGACGTTTCTACAAAGACACGAGCCATGGATAATTGCAGACGATGTGAAAAGTAGAGCATTCTACACCCAGTGCCCTGTCACCTGGTAAACATGATCACATAGTCATCAAACTCAATGGTATTTATTATGGAGAATCCTTTGGTTTCAACCTGTCTTGGAGTTTTAAGAGCAGCACATCCCTTTGTTTCCAATCCTTGTAGTTAGGGGTATTGTTGAACCTTGGCAAGAAGTGCATCCAAGTGGCATACAATTATGAAATCCACCAAATGAATTTTAAGGAGATTCTCAGGATTCAAAGATAGTTCACATGCGCAACCAGGGATCCAGATAATCCTCAGCCAGGTGGAACCAAGCCACCATCCAGTCCTATGGTGCAGGGTTTTTCATTCCAAATCTATCGCCTCTGATGACTCCTTTGTCAACAATGGGAGGATCCTAGAAACCTCATGGAAGCACAAATTCAGGGATTTCAGGGAAACTCTAGGTTTGCAAGGGCTATGGGGCAGAGGGAGCCCAGTTCCTTTAAGCAGCAAGTTTCTAGTACAGCCATTCAGTGACTCTGTTATTCTATTTTTCGGTTGTTATTTAGCTTCCATAGAATTTACATAATTTAGAGACTTACACATTAATTGTTGGTTGACATGATATGAAGTCAGATGAGGAAATCTATGTTTTCACTTTACTGGAATTTGAACACAATTCTTATTGTTTTCAAATTAGCTACTATGAATGCCTTAGAACCAAATGCTCTTACTAACTTCATATATTGCTGTGTTAATTAGTCAGGCTTTTCCAGAGAGACAGACCCAGTATGATAGATAGATAGACACACAGACATACCTCATTGTTGTGTGCTTCACTTCATTGCACTCTGCAGATACTGGGTTTTTCACAAATCGAAGGTCTGTGGCACCCAGCATCAAGCAAGTCTATGGATGCTATTTTTCTAGTAGTACTTGCTTATTTCATGTCTCTGTGTTAAATTTCAGTAATCCTCTCAATATTTCAAAATTTTAAATTATTTTATTTGTGATGGTGATCTGCATTCAGTGTTCTTTCATGTTACTATTGAAAAAAATATGACTCACTGAAGGCTCAGATGATGGCAAGCATTTTTTTTAGCAATAAAATATTTTTAATTAAGGTATGTGCATTGTTTTTTTAAGATATAATACTGCTTCACACTTAATAGACTCCAGTAAAGTGTAAACATATGTACTGGGAAACCAAAACACTTGTTTGACTTGCTTTATTGCAATATTTGCTTTATTGAGGTTGTCTGGAACTGAACTTGTAATGTCTCCAAGGTGCACTTAAATCTATATCTAGACAGAGTGAGAGAGAGATGAATATATTTTAAGGAATTGGCCTATGCAGTTATCAGGACCAGAAAGAGCTAAGTCCATTGGGCAGGCCTGCAGACTGGACATAACAACAGATGATGATGTTGCAGTCTTGAGTCTGAACACAAGCAGTCTGGAAGCAGAATTCCTTTTTATTCTGGGGACTTCAGTCTTTTCTCTGAAGACCTTCAACTAATTTAGATGAGGCCCACCAACATTATTGGAGAAGGAAATGGCAACCCACTTCAGTATTCTTGCCTGGAAAACTCCATGGACAGCAGAGCCTGGCAAGCTACAGTGCATGGGGTCACAAAGATCAAGCACGACTGAGCGACCAACACTTTCACCTGAATTATGAAGAGCAATCTGTTTTACTCAAAATCTACAGATTGAAATCTAAAAACTACATGCACAGCAACATCTAGACTGGTATGTGACTAAACAAGGAGCACTATGGCCTAACCATATGCAGATATACAGAGGACACCACTCTTATGGCAGAAAGTGAAGAGGAACTAAAAAGCCTCTTGATGAAAGTGAAAGAGGAGAGTGAAAAAGCTGGCTTAAACATTAAAAGCTCAACATTCAGAAAACTAAGATCATGGCATCTAGTCTCATCACCTCATGGCAAATAGATGGGGAAACGGTGGAAACAGTGTCAGACTTTATTTTTTGGGGCTCCAAAATCACTGCAGATGGTGATTTCATCCATGAAATTAAAAGATGCTTACTCCTTGGAAGGAGAGTTATGACCAACCTAGATAACATATTAAAAAGCAGAGACATTACTTTGCCAACAAAGGTCCGTCTAGTCAAGGCTATGGTTTTTCCAGTGGTCATGTATGGATGTGAGAGTTGGACTGTGAAGAAGGCTGAGCGCCGAAGAATTAATGCTTTTGAACTGTGGTGTTGGAGAAGACTCTTGAGAGTCCCTTGGACTGCAAGGAGGTCCAACCAGTCCATCCTAAAGGAGACCAGTCCTGGGTGTTCATTGGAAGGACAGATGTTGAAGTTGAAACTCCAATACTTTGGCCACCTCATGCGAAGAGTTGACTCACTGGAAAAGACCCTGATGCTGGGAGGGATTGGGGGCAGAAGGAGAAGGGGACGACAGAGGATGAGATGGCTGGATGGCATCAGCGACTCGATGGACATGAGTTTGGGTAAACTCCAGGAGTTGGTGATAAACAGGGAGGCCTGGTGTGCTGCTATTCATGGGATTGCAAAGAGTCAGACACGACTGAGCGACTGAACTGAACTGATGGCCTAACCAAGTTGACGCATAAAATTAATGACCATACTTCTCCTCTTGATCACTACTACCTTCCACCAAGGATGGCATCTCTCCTTCCACTTTCTACTTCCTGATGAGTTATGACCTCCACCTCTCCACCACCATGCTTGACCATCTTTCTACTTTATTTCTAGATCTTCACTGTTCTATGTAGAAGCCATTAGATACATGATCTTAAAATATTAATTTTAGCAAATTAAAATAAAATGAGATTCAAATTTCAGTCCAAGGCTTGCACTGATTACATTCAAGTGCTCAATAGTCACATGTGGCTGGTGGCTACCATATTGTACAGTACAGAGTAGAACATTTCCATCATTGCCAAAGGTCCCAGTAGGCAGAGCTGCTCTAGATGTTTCTTCACTTTAGTTTTGCCTTTGCTACCTAAGCCTCTCTCCTCAGACATTGACTCTCATTGAATCTCAGAGTTCTACTTTTGCCATCTCCTTTTCCATCTGGAGAGTCACATAAATTCTCATTGAGAATGCTGCAGAAAGATAGTATGATGCATCTGTGTAATTCTTGCATATGGAATATTTGTGTATGGGTCAGGATGAGTAATGCTAGCTGCTGAAACAAACAACCCCAAAAGATCAGTGACTCAACACAGTAAAGGTTTACTTCTTGCCTAAGTTACAGTCCTATGCTCTTTATAGCCATTCACTCTTCTTCCAGGGCCTCTTATCTCTTATTTTACATCCAACTGGTCACCTAGTGAAAAGTGGGAAAGATAGGACAGGATGTTCAGGTCTGGAAGTGGCTGCCTCTCTTTTGCTCAGTTTTACTGCCCAGATTGGGTCAAATAGACCCAACTCACTGCTAGAAAGAATGAGAAATGTAGGCTTTCTGAAGGCTAAGGAGGAAAATTAACACAATGGCAACCACACAGTGATCTATCACAGTATGTAGAAAAAGCATTCTGTGTCAAGAAATACTGCTTTCCCAAACAATAAACTATGTATATATAAAAACCCTTCTGGGTCACATAGTATATTCTTTACACATCTCTTTCAAGAAAAATAAAAAAAGATCAGTAACTAAGGTGAGTTTCAAGGCCATATAGAATGGAGGCTAAGAAAGGATAGACTTGGGAATTGAAAAAGTCTGTGATTGAATTGCAACACTACCACTAACTGGCCAAGAACATGGTGGCAGTGTGATGTTAGGCCAGATGCTTAAACTTGCAGGGCACTCAAAGTACTCTCATGGGGTTTAAATGAGGACTCTCATGGGTTTGCACTGGTGTAGGCACTCAGTGGCAGGAGTGGCTAAAGACATGAATATATATATAGTGGCTAAAGACATATGTGTGTGTGTGTGTGTGTGTGTGTGTGTGTGTGTGTGTGTGTGTGTGTGATGCTGTGGACTTCCTCCCACTTTCTATTTTTTGAGTCATCTCTACTTACAAACTGTGCAGTGATTGCAAAATGATACTTTCCTGTGTTCATGTCTGTTATGGGTTGAATCGCTTACACTCTAACCATGCCCCCAATTTATATGTTGAAGTCATAGCTCCCAGTATCTAAGAATGTGACTTTCTTTCAAAGTAGAGGCATTGCAGGAATAATTAGTGAAGATGAGGTTATACTGGAGGAAGGTGAGCCCCTAATCCAACATGACTGTTATCCTTATAAAAGGGGACATTTGGAAACACACATACACACAGGGGGAATGCCATGTGAAGATACAGGCAGGGATTCAGTGATGCAGCCACAAGCCAAGGAAGGCAGAAGACGGCCAGCAAGCCACAGAAGCTGGACGAATGGCATAGGATAGATGCTCCCTCACTGCTCTCAGGAGGAGTCACTCCTGCCAACACCCTGATCTCAGACTTCTGACCGCCAGAACTATGACACCATGAATTTCTGCTATTTAAGCCACCCAGTGTGTGGTACTCTATCATGGTAGCCCTGGGAAACTAGTATAATGTCTAAGCAGTTATTGACTCAAATACAGAGAATTTAATTTTAAAATGTTCACACGGTGTTCACATTTTAAAATGTATAATGTTAATTTCAGCATATTTCTGAAATCAAATTTCCATCCATTGATTCAACTGTTTCAGAGCTACAAAAATGGCAACTTCCTAAGAGTCACTCTAAGATCCATATGACTAGCAGGATTAGAGAGTGGGTTTTTTGCTGTTTGCTTAATGAGACTATTAGGGAACCATCTTTGGAACTAGCTCATTAATATTACATAAGTGACTGATTGCATCACCTTTGCCAAGTCCCTTATCTGATCCATACCTTTCTCCTCCTCTGAAAAACAAGAACCTGAGGCTACATTCCTCAACTAATTTCCAACTAAGAAATTCTGTGGCTTTCCAACAAGCCATTCTGTGGCTTGTAAGAAACCTTGCCCATCAAGGAAGACATGATGGCCTGTGGTCCACATAAGCTAAGAGAAGAGATGCTTACAGAAATCAGCTCTCCTAATATAAAGGGACTTAAGAGCACTAGAGTAAAGGAGAGTGCTCCAGAAAATTAAATATTCAAAGTGAAGAACGGTATATTAAAAGTCTGTCACCATTGAGAATGCATAATTTTAGCATAAATACTCTAAAAATATTCATTTAGTTTGCTAGGTGTTATTGTTAATAAACAGATCCTGCACCTAGGCTTGTCATATGTCATTAATAAATCAGCCCAAGAATGCAAATTACAATGATTTTGAATTATCTATTTACTGTTTAATTATACTTAATTTTAGACTCTCCTAAAATGGCCTAATAAAAATCTGGGATGCTAAAAGGCTGCTTAATCTGCTTACTCTGTGTATTTGCTAAAAATAATTAATTATATTGTTTGGGGATTTTTTTTCCTTAAAAAACTAATATTGGTAGGGATGGACCTATATAGAGTATTGTCAAACATGCATTTGTTTTTTGCCAGGGTTGTAGTAGAATATTGTTTGCAGTAAAATTTGTAAGGTAAACCTTTGCTCACTACCATGGGATCAACTTGGTATAATGATTTGCTCTAACAACTAAATAAAAGTAACTTAAGTACTACCCTTAGATTCAGGCAGAAGGCCCCTGCTCTGGCTTCTATATGTTACAGAGCCTGCTCTGGCCTTTGTCTGTTCATGCCACTCCATCCAAGGTGAGGAGGCCCCAGGGCCAGGGGACATGCTTGCCTGGAGGTCTCATAAACACATACACACACCCTTCTAGGACATATTCCAGGTGTTCACCACCCTGACATCTCCTGGTCAAAGGGGCCTAAGCTCCTTTCCAAGGACTTAAAAGACCCTGCAGGAATTCTCCCTTTTATGAAGGCACCTTGGACAAGGTAGGAGAGAACATATTTTATCTACATTTTGTCATCTTGATTTATAATTGGTTAATATTTGGACAGATGGCATGAAGGTCTCCATCCATTCTCTTGCTCTGGACCTAACATATGTGAAAAGGAGGCTGAGTAACATCATCATTTTATTTTATTTATTTTAAAAATTTTATTGGAGTATAATTGCTAGTTTCTACTGTACAGAAAAGTGAATCAGCTATACGTATACATATATCCTCTCTTTTATGGGTTTCCTTGCAGACCTTTGAATGGTCCATCTCTTCTGCTGGTGATTTATTTCCTAGTTTAAGTCACATCTGGCACACAAGTAAGTGAAATTAATGGCCAAGAAAGAAAACAAAAGAAGTGAAGAATAAGAAACTAAAGAAATCCTACAGCTTCTTTTTTCCTGTGGGTTTTAGAGAACAGTTATTGTTCTTCAGGAAGTTTTCCCCCAAATGAGTGATGATGATGATGATAAAAATGGATTCTTCTTCCTATGTCCTGGGCCCCCTTCTAAACACTCATACACACTAATGAATCTTATCATTATAGAAACAACACTGGCAGATCCTGCAGTAACGGCCTCCCAGTTTTACACATGAGGAACCCTGAGCATGAAGAGGTGATTTGTACGTGGTCACACAACTGGACAGTGGAAAAAGCAGCAGGCTCCAAAGTCCCAGATGAAGTATTGTCCACCCAGCTCTGTGCAGAAATGTCAAATTTGCAAGCAACTTGCTAGCAAGTTCCCATCTTCACCAAACAGTAAAGGAACCTGCAGCCTTAGCCACAGCCTGAGCGGGAGCACAGACTTTCAAGTAACAGGGTTCTACTGTCAGAGTTGAACACAGTTGCTGAGGACTGAGCATTTTGTCTTTTTCATGTTTTGTTCTGCATTTAAGTGCTGGTATGGGAACATACCCTTTCATGGATCACAGCCTTGTCATGGCAAAGGGACTTGTGTAACTCAGTGAAGCTATGAGCCATGCCATGCAGGGCCACTCAAGACAGCGGGGTCATAGTGAAGAGTTCTGACAAAACATGGTCCACTAGAGGAGGAAATGGCAACCCACTCCTGTATTCTTGCTGTGAGAACCATGGGAACAGTATGAAAAGGCCAAAAGTTATGACAATTACTAATCGCCCCAGGAAGAATGAAGTGACTAGGCCAAGGCAGAAACGAAGCTCAGTTGTGAATGTGTCTGGTGATGATAAGCAAAGCCCAATGCTGTAAAGAACAATATTGCATAGGAACCTAGAATGTTAGGTTCATGAATCAAGGTAAATTGGGCGTGGTCAACAGGAGATGGCAAGAGTGAATATTGACAGTAAAATGGACAGGAATGGACAAATTTAATTCAGATGACCATTATATCTACTACTGTGGGCAAGAATTCCTCAGAAGACATGGAGTAGTCAACAAGTCCATAGTCAACAAGAGTTGTCCCTCGTAGCCAACAACAGTCAGAAATGCAGTACTTGGATGCAACCTCAAAAATGACAGAATGGTCTCAATTTATTTCCAAGGCAAACCATTCAACAACACAGTAATCCAAGTCTATGCCCCAACCACTGATGCCGAAGAAGCTAAAGTTGACCACTTCTATGAAGCCCTACAACACCTTCCAGAACCAACACCAAAAAAAGATTTCCTTTTCATCACAGGGGATTGGAATGCAAAAGTAGGAAGTCAAGAGATATCTAGAATAACAGGCAAGTTTGGCTTTGGGGTGCAAAATGAAGCAGGCAAAGGCTTACAGGGTTTTGTCAAAAGAACATTCTGATCATATCAAACACCCTTTTCTGACAATACAAGAGATGACTCTACACATGGATATCACCCACCAGATGGTCAATATCAAAATTAGATTATGTTTGCAGCTGACTGTGGCTCAGAAAATGAGCTCTTTACTGCAAAATTCAGGCTTAAATTGAAAAGAGTAGGGAAAACCACTAGGCCATTCAGTGAAAAAAGAGTGTTAGTTACTCAGTCCCATCTGACCCTTTGCTACCCCATGGACTATACAGCCTGCTAGGCTCCTATGTCCATGCGATTTCCCAGGTAAGGAAAGTGGGAGGGGGTAGCCATTCCCTTCTCCGGGGGATTGTCCTTACCCAGGGATCGAATCTGGATCCCTGCAAGTCTGGCGGATTCTTTACCCGCTGTGCCCTTAGGGATGCCAACACTCAGCAAATTCTGGGAAGAAGGGAGGGAAGGAGTGTATGCACCTAGTCAAATTAAAGCAGTTTGATGCCCACCCCCGCAAAATACACCCATCATGGGATTACTGTAGCCCAGGCTCCATCCTCTCTACCCGTGGAGGGGCGAGGATCAGAGGTCATCTTCAGACCTGGCCTTCAGAGAAGGGGGCCCCGTCCGAAGGAGGGCCAGGGTCTCTCCCAAGAGAACTCCGAACGGTTAGAGGAGAGGAAAGCCCCAGTCTCGGGGCGGGGGAGTGCAGTGAGGCCATGGACACCAAGTTACAAGCCCGCCTCTCCACCACCCGCTTGCAGACTCGGCCCGCCCTCTTCCAAGGCGCCCCGCCCCTCTTGGCCGTCTGTCCCGCCCCTCTTGGCCGTCTGTCCCGCCCCTCTTGGCCGTCAGCCGCGCCCCTGCAGGGCGTCCCGACCCCGAGGGGTGAGCCCCGCCCTCCACAGCTCCTCGCCCCAGCCCCCTTGGCCGTCTGCCCCGCCCCTGCACGGCGTCCCGCCCCCGAGGCTGTTTGCCCCGCCCCTCACGGCGCCGCTCCCCGCCCCTCCTGGCCGTCTGCCCCGCCCCTCCACGGAGCCGAGCCCCGCCTCCTGCGCGGCGTTTGGGCGCCGTGTCGGCTCGCGGTGCATGTTGGGGCCGTCGCCGGGGACAACCAGGACCCCAACCGTCCCATGGCTGAGCGGAGCGGCCGCGGCGGCGGGACGCGCGGGGCCTCCGCGCTTCCGAGCCCCGACTACTACGAGCAGGTGGCCCACCTCCAGCAAGGGCTGCGGGACAGGTACGGCCTAGCTGGGGCGGGGGCGGGGAGTCGGCCGGCCCCAGGGTCCACGGGAGCCCCGCCCCCGACCACGGTTCCCCTGGGCCGGAGTCCAGACCAGCCCTGTCCCCCGAACTCCCCGAGGACTGAGTTTACCGGAGACACTGCCCCCCCTCCGTGGGAGGTCCCCCGCGGGAATGTCCCTGGATGCGCCCAGAAGTGAGAGCCGGAGTCTCCTGCCTGTCACTCCCAATCAAAGCGTGTGAGTTTCTCTGGTCCCCTTCCACACGCCCCCTTCCCAGCCCTTCAGGTTGTCATCCAGTCCTGACAGCTGCACCCCCTCGGTGATGACAGGCCTAGGAACGCAGGCGGGAGAGTATGTGTGTGTGTGTGTGTGTGTCAAACATGCGCCCTGTTTAAATGCACGAGACTTTTACAGGGCCAAATTTCCAGCGGGAGATGTCCCGACTTTAAGATGGTTCGTGATACGTTGCTTAAGACATGAAAAGATGAGAATCACTGAAAACCGCTTGATCACTGTAAAGAAAGAAAATTACGCAGCAATTTACTATAAATATCTACATAAAAGATTAGTTGTTGAAGCTATTATTTAGCTGCTAAGTTAATTGGAGTTGGAAATCTCATTAGTCGACAAGAAAGGAAATAGAATTTTGGATCTCTTGATAAATAGCACCTTTAATGAGTGTTTAAAAGTTACAGAGTCATTTTACTGAAGAGGGGTGCTGCGCACCGTGATGATTCTGAAATGACAGTAGTTACATGTAAGGTAAAGGCAGAAGTTACTGGTTTTGAAAAGGAATTGTATTCATCCTATGCTAAATTTAATTCCTGTCATATTATTTATAGAGCATCTGCAACAGGCCTCCTTAATCTTCCTCACCTTTTAATTTATTATTATTTATTTTGTTTAACTCTTAATACTTTTCTACATCCTGTTTTCTTTCTGACATACCACTGCCCACCCACCGACCCACTCACCTCTCCTCCAACTTAAAAAACAAAAAATCACTTCTTATAGTGCCTTCCCTGTGCCAAGTGTGAATCAACCAATTCCTGACTTATGCACATTCTTCAAGACTTCTAGGTAATGCATCAAGTGACTCGTATCCTGCCTACTCTGAGAATTCCAGGAGGACAGGAGCCATATAGAGCTGGACCTTCAGCTCGTGTTAGAGTACCTGAAATGGCAGAGGGACTGGATACATGTTTATTGAATGAGTAGAAATGTCAACCAGCTAGTGTCCAGGAGTTGTGAATGTTATGTAGAACTGAGTAGCCACTCATTTACCACTAAATAGTGACCATTTTCTGGTCAATCAGGAAAACTGGCATCATGGTATTTCAAAAATGGTATTAAATGCACACACCTGATAATTAAGAGACAAAACATTGCTCTGTGCATCATACACTTAAAGGGCTCATTGTTGAGAGTGGCTTCCTTACCCCAGGCCTTGAGTTATTTGTATCTCTTAACCCATGTTCTAATTTTATTTTTATTTTATTTTTTTGGTCTTACCATGTGGTATGTGGGATCTTAGTTCCTGGACCAGGGATCAAACCCACAACCCCTGCATTAGAAGTGCAGAGTCTTAACCATTGGACCACCAGGGAAGTCCCCCTTAACCCAGGTTCTAATTTTAAAATGTTACTAGTTTGAATGATACCATTAAAACAAAAATGAAGTTAATTGTGAGTTATCATTTTTGTTTCCTGTGCTCAGAACACCTGGCCGTTTATAGTCCTTATGGTATGATAACTGTGTAATGATTATTACTCACTTTATGTTTAATACTTAATGGTTGCACTGTTAAGCAAGGTGAGGCTGTTGAAATTATATAAGGAATCTGAGTCATGCTTTATAGCCTATTCATGGTTCTGCCTTTGGAGGTTTTTTTTCATTTTTGAGTCATTACAAATCTGTTACTGTGGGTATTCATTTTTCATTTTAAAAGTCCCTAACTAACTCTAATGCATAGGTAATAAACGCAGAGGCAAATAACTTTGGATGCAGAGAAAACTGCAGGAGAAATGTAGAAACCAAGGTTCTAGTCCATGAATAGTTATGTGACCTTGAGCTGGTCGTTCAGCTTCTCTGACATGTTCATCACCAGAGTTAGGGGCTTTGAGGTAAAGTAAGGCCAGAGATTTTTTTTTTGTCTAGTAGAGCAGTGAGATTCTGTTTTGTCTAACAGGAGCAAAAGATATTAAGAAGAGGTGGCAAGAATACACAGAAGAACTATACAAAAAAGATCTTCATGATCCAGATAATCACAATGGTGGGATCACCAACCTAGAGCCAGACATCCTGGAATGTGAAGTCAAGTGGGCCTTAGGGAGTATCACTACGAAAAGTGAGTAGAGGTGATGGAATTCCAGTTGAGCTATTTCAAATCCTAAAAGATGATGCTGTAGAAGTGCTACACTCAGTATACCAGCAAATTTGGAAAACTCAGCAGTGGCCACAGGACTGGAAAAGGTCGGTTTTCATTCCAGTCCCAAAGAAAGGCAATACCAAAGAATGCTCAAACTACCGCACAATTGCACTCATCTCACATGCTAGTAAAGTAATGCTCAAAATTCTCCAAGCCAGGTTTCAACAGTACGTGAACTGTGAACTTCCATGTGTTCAAGCTGGATTTAGAAAAGGCAGAGGAACCAGAGATCAAATTGCCAACATCCATCGGATCATCAAAAAAGCAAGAGTTCCAGAAAAACATCTGCTTTATTGACTATGCCAAAGCCTTTGACTGTGTGGATCACAACAAACTGTGGAAAATTCTTCAAGAGATGGGAATACCAAACCACCTGACCTGCCTCCTGAGGAATCTGTATGCAGGTCAGGAAGCAACAGTTAGAACTGGACATGGAACAACAGACTGGTCCCAAACTGGTAAAGGAGTACGTCAAGGCTGTATATTGTCACCCTGCTTATTTAACTTATATGCAGAGTACATCATGAAAAACAATGGGCTGGAAGAAGCACAAGCTGGAATCAAGATTGCCAGGAGAAATATCAGTAACTCACATATGCAGATGATACCACCCTTATGGCAGAAAGTGAAGAGCCTCTTGATGAAAGTGAAAGAGGAGAGTGAAAAAGTTGGCTTAAAGCTCAACATTCAGAAAACTAAGATCATGACATCTGGCCACATCACTTCATGGCAAATAGATGGGGAAACAGTGGAAACAGTGACAGACTTTATAATTTTGGGGGGCTTCAAAATCACTGCAGATGGTGACTGTAGCCATGAAATTAAAAGATGCTTACTCCTTGGAAGAAAAGTTATGAGCAACCTAGACAGCATATTAAAAAGCGGAGACATTACTTTGCCAACAAAGGTCTGTCTAGTCCAAGCTGTGGTTTTTCCAGTAGTCATGTATGGATGTGAGAGTTGGACCAAGAAAGCTGAGCACTGAAGAATTGGTGCTTTTGAATTGTGGTGTTGGAGAAGACTCTTGAGAGTCCCTTGGACTGCAAGGAGATCCAACCAGTCAATCCTAAAGGAGATCAGTCCTGAATATTCATTGGAAGGACTGATGCTGAAGCTGAAACCCCAGTACTTTGGCCACCTGATGCAAAGAACTGACTCATTCGAAAAGACCTGATGCTGGGAAAGATTGAAGGCGTGAGGAGAAGGGGCCAACAGAGGATGAGATGGTTGGATGGCATCACTGACTCAAGGGACATGAGTTTAGTAAACTCTGGGAGTTGGCGATGGACAGGGAGGCCTGGCGTGTTACAGTCCATGGGGTAGCAAAGAGTGAGACACAACTGAGCAGCTGAACTGAACTGAGAGCAGTGAGCCTTAAAGTAAAAGAAAGCTGAAAGCTGTTAGTTTTGCAAAGCAATGAGCAATGAATATTATTGTCTATATCCTATTTCAGTGTTTGGATGTACCTGTTTGTTTGACCAATCCCAGTCACCGTAAGGACCTTTGTCTCCTAAAACTGGAGTTGTTTTGATGTCTGCAACCCCAGGTAGTCACAGCTGGTTTGTCAGTCTGGAAATGTCCTGGGAATGAAAGAGAAGAACAACTTGCCTTTTCTTGGTTCTCTTAAGAGGTGGGCCATTGCAGTGTTTAGTTTAGGTCAGTCGCTTAGTCGTGTCCGACTCTTTGCAACCCCATGGACTGTAGCACGCCAGGCCTCCCTGTCCATCACCAACTCCTGGCAGTCCACTTCGTAAGTGGTGTATTTCTAAGCCAGTCACTGAATCTAAAAGAGCCTGATGCAGTGATTTGTTATAATGTATCTAGTTCCACAAGCATGATAGCAACATGAATGCGGAATAGGCTCTTACAATCATATAAAAACATCCCTTTGAAAGGCTATTAACCAGCCCTAGTTTTTTCAGTGCCAGTATTGATTCTGAGTGAGATACCGTAATATCCAGAAATTGATGCTGAGATATTTGCTGAGTAAAGCTGAAGATGGTATTGAGACAAAAATAGAATAACAAGTGGCTTATAAGGAGAAAACTAAAGCTCGTGGCTATGCTTTGAGGACCACCCAGGTGTGTAAAACTTTGAAAGGTCCAGGTCTAGGATGAGGTGATGAAAACTGGGACCTGTGAATATACATCCCAGGGCTGGGTATTTAAAGATTTTGAAATAGAGATTTAAGGTGCAGAAATTGCAAGATGATTCTCCCAATAAGCCTTTCTCTGGCTTTTTTGTTGGGGTAAATATCTTAAGTCTTAGATTTAGAAGAACAGATAGGAAAGTCAGTGTCGGGGTGCTGCCGTGTGGATGTGTTTAGAAAAATGAGCCTGTGATGAAGAGTTAATGAAATCGGCATCATTTTGTCTGGAATTAGAAGGCCAAGAGGTGTTTGACTGTGATTTTTTAGTTTTTGAAGTGTTACAGTAGAGAAGTGTGACCAGTGGATGTCTGTGTGTAGTGAAGATAGAGTAGGAACAAAGAAGTTTTACATTCTTTATTGAAAAGAACTGGTTGTTTGAGAGATGATGGATTTCTGTAAAGACTGGTCCTTTTCCATGTGAAGTCATAGGTGAATTTTTTAAATTATTCTAAAACAAGGTCAAGCTTACAGAAAAGTTGCAGGTAAATAGGACAAAGACCTCTAATATTCCCCTCAGCCTGATTTCTCAACTCTTAACATTTTACTTCATTTTCGTTCCCCCTTTCTATTTGTCTGCCTGTCTAAAAGCACAAGACTTGTCCAGACCATTTGAGAAGGGCAGGCATGTGATGCCCTGACACGGTTACCATATAACCCTTCTTGTCAGGAAACTGACATCGATACACCAATCCACAAACCCCAGTCAGATTTCAGCAGCTGTCCTAACACCTTTTTTTCCAGTCCAGGATTCCACCTGTGAACCTGTGTTAACGTGTCTCTCCAGCCTCTCCCAGTTTGGACACATTCCTCTTTTGTGTTCCTGGACCCCCCAATCAGATTTCAGCAGCTGTCCTAACAGCTTTTTTTTTCCTGGTCCAGGATTCCACTTGTGAACCTGTGTTAACGAGTCTCTCCAGCCTCTCCCAGTCTGGACACATTCCTCTGTCTTGACCTGTCTTTTGTGTTCCTCACAGTTTCATAGGCTACACCTCTCATCCCAGAGGATAACCCTTCAGCTGGGTCCGTCTGATGGTTCCTCGCAAACAGACAATGATTATGCTTTCCTGGTAGGAGCACCATAGGCCTGAAGCAGGACATCAGGGACAGAAGTCATAGCCATGTTTAAGGATCTTCTGCCCTCATCATTTAGTGTTAAACTGCTTACACTGTCCAGTCAGCCAATCCTTGTTATCATACTGATTGTGAAATCTTAGACGGGGAATAAAAATTTCTAGCATGGAGGCCGTTATGCCATATTTACTTCACGTTCACTCTTAGTAATGAGAAAGTAAAGATCTGTTTGAAGCTACTAGTTTAAAAATTTGTGATTCTACAATTTTTTTTTCTTTTTTAAACATAGGCACTTCCCAGCTAAGGAATGGGTTGTGTTCCACAAGCAGAGATTAGGTGTTTGGGTTTTGGACACCATTTTCCCTTTAAAAGAATTTTGGCTAAATAGTGGTTTTCATTCTAGATTACACTAAGCAGAGAAATTTACTTATACTAAAGCTAACAGTATGACCTTTGGGGGTTTTAAGGGAAAAAAATGGCTGAAGGAAAATAGAAGCTAACAATCAAGGGCTCCCAAGTGACCGTGCCTCAGCCCTTTCCCACGGGAAGCCACTGAGCCCTTCCTTTGCCGGAATCCTTGTCTTTGATTCACAGTCTTTTTGTTTGTTTGTTTGTTTAAAGACATTATATGATTTCTTTTTCACCCTTAGTTAATGTCAGCTTAGTATTAGCAGCATGGCTTCAGTTGAAGCTGTTACTCTGGTGGTCACTGAGCAGTCTGCGGTTGAACCTCCCCAGGGCTCTTTTTGAGGCTGGAATGGCTTCCTGTCCAGCGGTTTTCCCCTCCAGCCCCTTTTCTGCTGCACAGTTTCCCCTCCTCCTCATCAGACCAAGTATGCAGGTGGGCATGCCCACTCAGTCCTCCAGCTTCCTGCCAGCACTCATCAGAAGCTCAGAAGCCTGCATGGCGTAGCTCCTGGGAATGGCAGTCAGTGACCCATCATGATGGTGTTTCCAGGTTATACAAGGAAACACCCCCAGATCACAGTTGTGGTGTCAGGGACCTGGTGTCCCCTAAATGTGAGTGAGGCCAGGTCTGCTTCTCAGTGACCCCTTCCTGACAGCCATGAGGCCCTGCCCAGGCAGGCCCGTCTGGTGGAAAACAGAATGAGCCCCCAACCTGAGGTCCAGGAAGGATTTAGGGTAGCCTCGTGTCTAGACCTGGTGGAATCGTCATAGCTCTCAGAGATGCTGGCCATGTTGTATTTTACATGTTTATCTTGTGTATTGTCTGTCCTTACCTCTTGAATGTCACTGCTTTAGGGTAGGAGCCTTAGTTGGCTTATTCACCAAGTCAATCTCCAGGACTAGAGCAGAGCCTGGTTCATGAAGGCACTCAAGAAATAATACTGTGGAGTGAATGAACCTGCTTTCCAGGCTTTTCTCACTGCATTTCCACATTTACTTCGAAAAGCTTGTTCTTTTTGCTTCATACTGGTGTCCTTTCTGCTTTTTGACTTCCCTAGTTCTTTTGTGTCTTGAGTTTCAAATACAGCTGACATTTTCTGCTTCTTAAACCAGAGAGGGTTTCCCTAGTAACTCAGCTGGTTAGGAAGAGCCCCTGGAGAGGGGATAGGCTCCAGTATTCTTGGGCTTCCTTGGTGGCTCAAACAATAAAGAATCCGCCTGCAATGCGGGATACCTGGGTTCGACCCCTGGGTTGAGAGGATCCCCTAGAGAAGGGAACGGCTATCCATTCGAATATTCTTGCCTGGAGCATTCCATAGACAGAGGTACCTGGGAGGGTCGCAGAGTCTCACATGACTGAGCGACTTTCACTTTCTTTTCACTTCAGACCAGAGAAGCATTTTCAAAAAGGAGATCATGTTCTAAATTTGACTGCCTGTTACTGACCAGTGTAATTTATTCATAAAATATTTCTTTATTATAGCGAAAAGAAGAGATTGGACCTGGAAAAGGAACTTTATGAATATCATCAGTCTGATATATGCAGGTAAGATATGACAGCAGAAAATTTTTAAGACCAGTTTGCCTAGCTCAGATGGTAAAGAATCTGCCTGCAGTGCAGGAGACTTGGGTTTGATCCCTGGATCAGGAAGATAACATGGAGAAAGAAATGGCAACCCACTCCAGGATTTTTGCCTGGAAAATCCTATGGACAGAGGAGCCTGGTAGGCTACAGTCCATGGGGTCGCAAAGAGTCGGACATGACTTAGCGAGTAAACAACAATAAAAATTTAACCCTAACATATGTTACAAATACCATCATTGTAGTCCTGTTACTATTCCTTATTTCTGATGTGTAAATGTTTCAAGTAAACACTGCAATTGCATATAATAACTATCAAGTGTAAGAATAAATTTGATTAAAATAGATTTTAAAAATTACTATATTTTCACTATTTCGTATTTGTGTAATTTCAGGAATCTATTTTGCTTAAATATCTTAAAAATAAGACACATTATAGTCTTATCTTTTGGGTCACAATTTAAACATAGTGAATCTGTGAATGACTAAGGCATAATTATTATAGCTGACCTTTTAGCAAAATGGTAGGCAGGGTTATGTGGTATCTTATTTTGGAGTTTCCAAACATTTCTTTATTTTGGGGGGCTCCAAAATCACTGCATATGGTGACTGCAGCCATGAAATTAAAAGACGCTTGCTCCTTGGAAGAAAAGCTATGACCAACCTAGACAGTATATTAAAAAGCAGAAACATACTTTGCCAACAAAGGCCCATCTAGGCAAAGCTGTGGTTTTTCCAGTAGTCATAGATATGGATGTGAGAGTTGGACTGTTAAGAAAGTTGAATGCTGAAGAATTGATGCTTTTGAATTGTGGTGTTGGAAGACTCTTGAGAGTCCCTTGGACTGCATGGAGATCCAACCAGTCCATTGTAAAGGAAATCAGTCCTGAATATTCACTGGAAGGACTGATTCTGAAGCTGAAACTCCATTACTTTGGCCACCTGATGCGAAGAACTGACACATTGGAAAAGACCCTGATGCTGAGAAAGATTGAAGGCAGGAGGAGAAGGGGACAACAGAGGATGAGATGGTTGGGTGGATTTGATGAACGTGAGTTTGAGTAGGCTCCGGGACTTGGTGATGGACAGGGAGGCCTGGCATGCTGCAGTCCATGGGGTCGCAAAGAGTCGGACAGAACTGAGTGACTGAGCTGAATTAAAACGTTTCTTCACAATTTGAGCAGAGTTACAATCCATTTGTTATTATAAAATATTTTCATAGTACAGTGCATTATTACAGTTTCTAACAAAAATTTAAAATATCTAAATGAGACCTTTTGGAGCACTTTAAATTTCTAAATTTTTAAAAATGTTTATGAGTTATAGTGTATACTTTAATTCTGTTTCTGTATGAGCAGGTAGGAGAAGGCAATGGCAACCCACTCCAGTACTCTTGCCTGGAAAATCCCATGGACAGAGGATCCTGGTAGGCTGCAAGTCCATGGGGTCGCTAAGAGTGGGACACAACTGAGTAACTTCACTTTCACTTTTCACTTTCATGCATTGGAGGAGGAAATGGCAGCCCACTCCAGTGTTCTTGCCTAGAGAACCCCAGGAATGGTGGAGCCTGGTGGGCTGCCGTCTGTGGGGTCGCATAGAGTCGGGTACAACTGAAGCAATTTAGCAGCACCAGCAGCAGCATGAACAGGTAGTTTTGAAGCTGTCTGTCCCATAAAAGAATGCTAATGGGCTGTTCACCTGCACAGGGCCATATAGACCCTGCTTTTGACACCACACTTAATTTTGAGAAAGAAATCCATGTAAATCTTTATGTGTGAATGGTGTAATGTGGTCTTGTATCCATTTCTCAGGAGAGTTATGCCTAGAGGTGATACCTCAGTGATGTTGCATTAATTTCCTCTCTAAAGATGCATATACATTCTGTCCTTTAGGCTGCAGCATTTGGGTAAAATATCTAAGAATACACTGTCTCACTAACAGTTTTGTTAAAGCAAATCCTTAGATTTGTCCAAGTCTAACGCCATTGTTTAAAAATCTGCTTTTACTTTTCTAGAGCTAAGCTGAAGTATATAAAGCTAAAGAAGTACCTGAAGGAAATATGTGAATCAGAAAAGAAGGCTCGTATTCGAAACCAAGAATATTTACAGCAGTTCGAGCGGATCCAAGCTAACATTACCGCAAGTTTAGAGAAGCTGCAAGAACTGAAGGTGGTGTTTTGTACTGTTTTTTGTTTATGTTTTTGTTTTCTTGTCCTTTTTTGCTAAGATTGGGAATGGCGAGAATAAGTTTCAGATCTGTGACAGTCACTAATGTTAGGTGGTTTATCCAGAAGATTAACTGTCAGTTTTTTTCCAGGAGTTAGTTACCATATGGCCACATTTTGATCAGACAAGTTGAAATTGCATGTTCTCAGATTTCTGCTTTAGTTGAGTTACTGGAATGTCTGTGCTTTGTTATATTATACAAGTGGTTAACTTAAACAGGCATGGCCACTAGCCATACCTGGCCCCTCACCTGGTACCTGGTATTTCTTGGCATCATCAGGATATCTTGCAAAGACTGGCTTCTTCTTCAGAGGGTTCTTTTTCTCTGGCGTGGGTCCCTCTGTTCTGGGCAGGCCAGGTGTCAGGAGGAAACTGAGAGGGAGAACTGGTCCAAGGAGTTGGTCCTCATGCCCATCAACTCTGAGAATCAGAATAGCTTCCCCTTCCCTGCCATCTCTCACCCTGGCTCCCCACTCCCTTAGACTGCTTGACAAACTGTGCCAAGTATGGAGGACGAGGCCTCATTTCTCACTATTTGTGCTGCTCAGGGCTTTTACCTGACTTAACCCACCTGCTCACCAGTTACAGGAGAAGTTGGCTTCAGCACTCCTTTTTTTCCCTCTTGAACTTTCCCACCAGCCTTGTATTATAGAAGTTTTAAGTATACAGGAAAAGAATTATTGTAATAAACATTCATGCTATGGTCTGAACGTTTGTATCACCCTGCCCAAATTCATATGTTGAAATCCTAACCCCACAAAAGTGTATTATTAGTGGGTGGGGCCTTTGAGAGGTGCTTAAGTCACAAGAGTGGGACTCTCATGAATGGGATTAGTGCCTCATAGCAGAGGCTCCAGGGCACTCCTGGCCCCTTCCACCTGAGGACACAGTGAGAAGATGGTAGCTCTGAACCAGGATGGGGGCTCTCTCCAGAAGGCCACCTTGATCTTGGCTTCCAGCCTCCACAACTCATAAACAATTCCTGAGCCGCCCAACCAGCACTGTTTTATTATAGCAGCCTAAATGAACTGACATCTTGTGATCTATCCAGTTATAAATATAAATATTTACAACAGTTATAAATATTTTGCTATGTTTGCTTGGCCTGTGTCTGTGTATTTATTCCTGAGCCATTGAAAGTAAGCTGCAGAAACCATGACATTTCTCCCCTAAATACTTAAGTGTGGATTCTCCAGAAACAAGGACAGTCTCCTCCATAATCATACCATTATCACATCTAAGAAGATTACTAATGATTCTATAATATTTAATATTCAGTTGATATTTTAGTTTCTGCAGGTCCCTTCAAAAGTCTGTTTTTCCAGACCAGGAGCCAACCAGGGTTCACATGTTATATTTGTTATTGTGTTCTTTTTTAATCTGTTAATCTGATTTGGTCTCCTACCACTCTTCCTTTTTTTTTTTCCAAATGATACTGCCTTTTTGAAGAAGGCAGGCCAGTTGTTTGTAGGATGACTTACATTCTGAATTTGACTTGTTATTTTTTTGGGGTGTCATTTAACTTGTGTAGTGTTCCCTGTATTTCTTGTGAGCTAGAAATTCAGCCTAGACTAGCACCTCCCAGTAGAGTTTTGTGGCGATGGGAACCTTCTCTCTATAGATGCTGTCTGATACAGTTGCCACTAGCCATACGTGGTGTTGAGCACTTAAAATGTAGCTTGGGACACTGAGGACTGAGTTTTGGTGTTAGTTAAATTTAAATAGTCATGGCTGAAGTTATATACACCCTGATGTATCCGGTCAGGAGGTACATGAGCTCTGATGCCAGGTGGTCCTGCTTGAACGAGGCTGAGTTTGATGTCTTGGTTAATACGGCAGTCTCTAGGTCTCTCTATCGTAAGGTACCTTTCTCTGCTTTGACAATTAGTAAATAATCTGCAGAGTGGTGGCTTGGCATCTTGGGAATACCTTGTTCCTCAGCAGCCTTTTGCCTAGTGGTTTTAGGATCCATTAATGACGCGTGAATCAGTTATAGTGGAAATTGTGAAATGTTTCTAATTTGATCTTATCTTCTATCAATACCTTTGTTAGCTGGCATTTCATGAAGAAGACCTTTCTTTCCTCCTTCTCCCTCCCACAATTCACTGTGGGCTTGTGAATTTTTATTTCATCATTACATTATCAGTTACTATAATTATTCTTTTGCTCTTCACATTTTCCTGTCCTTTTGACAGGATGTTCCAGGTTTACCTTCTGCTTCCCTGCCTCAGACCTGGAATTAGGCTCTTACGTGAGGAACTGTGAGTACAGCTCACAGTGCAGCTCTGTACCAGTGTGAGTGCAGAGGGGTGCTTAGAAACCAAGATTTGCAGGCTGGCTGTGCTTAGCTAATAGTCTTAACTACAGCCCTTCAGGTTTTCCCCTCTCAGTATTCAGGTAGAGTGCTTAAGGCTCAGTTTATGAATGTAAACCAGAGAATCAGTGGTGCTGTGAAGGCATGCCCCCCCTCCCCTTCCTGCCCCCTTCATCCTCCCCCTCCACCCCCACTCCCCACCTTGGCAGCTTGTCATTAGCATTTTTCCTCAGGTGTCCTTTGGTCTTGTCTGTTTGGCTCTTCTCTGAAGCTGATCCTGAGACAGGGTCTGGCTGTTAGTGGCTTGCATGGGAAGTGCAAGGATGCTGCAGCTGGGTAGCTGAGACAAGGAAGGACGGGTGACCAAAGCAGGGTGTTAAGTCAGCTCCAGTCGGCACATGGAGATTAATCCCACAGGGATGCTCCACTGAGTGGTTCAGAGCATTTGGGAGATGCATCTCCTGGCTGCTAAGCATCACTGGTTAAGAGCTGATGGGGGAGAGGTACAGAGGGTGAGGTTTCATTACCTATGTGCTCCTGTGGGCAGAACAGCTTCCCCAGGGGCTGAGGAGCCTTCAGCACAGAGACAGGGGCGCTGGAACCTAGGATCATCCAGAAAGCTTCCAGAGTCGTATAAGGAGCATTGCCAGCCTCCACTTTAGCCTCCTGCATTCAAGTGCCAGGCACGGGGCTGGCATGACAGGGCTCAGGGAAGGTCCCCAGGGTCGGGGAGCGAGTCCCTATCTGGTCCTGTGTCTCCTCCCCCTGAAATCCTTGAGTATAAGAAAACATTTGTAAGCCATAGGAAGAAAGAGTTTTTGCTTAAAACTTATTATTTAATAAACCTCTTTATTTTGGGGTGTTTATTTGGTAAACCACCCCTCATCTCTTTTTAAAGATATTTTCTCTTGGCATTTGTAGAGGATGCCTGCTGAAAGCTCTTGGGCTTAAAAATTAAATATCTGTTGAGTTCAAAAGAGTAGATACAGAACAGAGAGAAGTAAATTGTATTTTCTTAATTGCCTTCTTTATCTTTTCTTGGCTTATTTTGTCATTTTTACTGGCCTTATTAAACTTTGATTTAATTAGGTATCTCTTAATATCATTACTGCCATCTATTGTGTTAATAGCACTGTGATAGAGAAAAAAGAAGTCCCTGCTTAACTGTTACTAAAAAATGGGCCATCATATAATACATTTTAAGATATTTTGAGGGAGACAAGTCAGTTTTGGTTATTATTGTCTGTTCACTTTTTGAGTGTCAAAACAAAAACTTGGGCCCATTTTGTATTTAGACTGAGAACTGAGAAAACAGTTTTCCAATTTTATTATCTCATAGGTGTGTTTCTAATTGCAGAGCATCACTGCCTCATTTGGAAAATGTTCTATGATGGAAAATTATCTGTGATGACCACAGTCAAGGGCTTTTTAAGGCTTTAATTACTAACATATGAATCAAAGTGCTTTTTATGCCTTGCTTTTAAGGAAAAGTCACTTCATAATGGAGTCGCGTTCATCAGTTAGAGCGTGATAGTGACACTGACATCTTTAAGTTATTAGGGCCAGAGCAAACCTGATGCCTACAGTGCTGATCGCAAATGTCCACAGGGCATGTGTATCCCTAAGAAACGGCATGTGTTTCCAGTTGATGGTCTAGCAAATAATATACTCAGTGGCTGTGACGAATAGGACCAGGATACTATGTAGATATCGTTCAGATAAGAAATCAGTAGGATTGCTTTCTTTTCCCTTTTTAAGGACAGAACTTTTCAGAGAACAGCATCTAATGTGTTACTTTCATGATAAAATAACTGGATTTTCATGATAGCTTAATATCATCAAGGTTTTATTTCCTGAATTGATGAAAGGCTAAGTAAAACTTCCATCAATGTTATTTTATTTAAAATATATAACATTTTACAGAATTGAGCTCTTGGTATGTGTTGTTTGTGAAATTGTGTGGTTTCTAAGATAAGCTGAATTTCTCAGCTATATCAGCTTCTACTGTCTCTTTACTGTTCCTTTTATGTTGTAAAGACCGAAAAATACAGACAGGTGTTGGTTGTAATAATATCCTCCACAAAATCAAACTTTGTTTATTTTTAGGTTGAATTTGAGACTCAAATTAAGAAGATGCAGTTACTCTCAAAAGATAGCCTGGGGAAAAAAGGTGAACTGAAAGATGAAAACAAAGAAAAGGTAGTAAGTTAAAATGATAAACTTTCTGTTAACAGAGGATTTTTGGAGTGTTCATGTTTTAAGATTGTTTTAAATAAGATCATCTTATTACAGAGATCTTTTTGATTACACTCTATGATTATTTAAAGATATTTGCTTATAGAGTATTGCTTTAGTGTATAATTCAATTAAACTTGCTGAAAGGCAGTCACTGTGGCTGCAAAAGAGATAGATCCCAAAGAAAACCTCACTGTTGTTAGCAGATGAAATTGTGTTTTTATAATGCTTTGTAGCTGCTTTTTTCTTCATTCCAGAAATATTTTAAATGAGCGGTAAACAAAATGGGCGTTTTGCTGCTTTTCTTTGTATACATAATTTTGTACATTTTAACCTTTTCATAGATAAAGTGGAAAGGATTGCATATCTCAGCAGCAGACAAAAAAGAACGGCAAGGAATACTTTAAATAAATTCTGCTATGTATCTGCCGTAATTCAGGCTTCTAATCCTCCTCCCTATCTCCATATAAATGATTCTGTTCAAGACCATAGATGTTTTCTTCACTAAAAGCAGTAAAGCTCTTTTAGATGAAATGTCTAAAAACATCTTGTAATAACTTGGAGCATGCTGGCAAGAGTAGTCACTTGTGACTATGTGTGAAACCCCCTCAGCAAGTCGATATTGTAATAAGCAAAACCGGGAGCATCACTCCATTATTCAGAGAAGCCAACAGCGTGCTTGCTCCTTAGGCTGCAGCATTCATTAAGAAAAGCTTCCTGGACTGAAAGCTGGAAACAGATGATAACGGGATATGATTTTCATATTTAATGCTTTCCTTGGAAGAGTATGTGTGCTACAGATTGATAGAAGAATCAACTGCTACTTTACTAAAAGACTTTCAGGTTTGCCCTATAGCTACCGATGGAATCATTCAGCCAAGAAATTAACTTTTTCTCCTTTTACCTGCTTTATATATCTGCTAAGCAGGCTGCCTGGCTGCCAGTAAATGTTATTATGCAGTTAACTGTTTGGTATTTAAGACTCTTATCAGAAAAGAAACAGAGGCCACACTATTTTGTTTTTATAGTAGGAGCAAGGTTTTAGTTTTTCTTTTTTTCCTGTGCATTAGCAGGCATTAATCTGAGTTTATAGAAAGTTTTAGTTTTCTTTCCCAAAGATTAAAAAGTTAAAAAACCTAGAATTTAGAGCATTCTTTAAGCTGTAGGATATAAAACACCAAGCCCCAGCAACCTTGACCTATATGAAAAGGCCTTTAATGTTAAATGACTTTTCTGCTATTAGATGTACACCAAATGTGCTGTGATGTGATAGACTTCTGAGCCATTCAGGCAGTCTTTCTGTTTGACATTTGGTCATGAAATAATTGACATGTTTTTAAATCTATAATCCAGTTTGTTCTTTCTGTGCTGTTCCTGATAGTCACATTGTTAGTATGGCAGTGTCAGTGGTACTTAAGTAAAACGGAAGATTTTTTTTTCTATTGGTACTACTGATTCCTTACCTTACATATAGTTATACAGTTTCCTTTTCAGTCATATTTATTAGGGCAAGAGACATATAGCGGCCAACCCCCTAACATGTTACACAGAATAATTAGAAGTGTTTCATTTTTACTGAAAAGTGTTATCTCCTTAAAAGCTTTGACTGTTGGCAGTATGTAAGAATCAATTAGGTAACACTTTGAGACATTTATAAGTTTCCTTTTTCAATTTCCCATTGCTGTTCCATCAATAAAAAGATAAAGACATTACAGCAAAATCCCAAAGTAGTTCAGTCAGTTCAGTTCAGTTCAGTCTCTCAGTCATGTCTGACTCTTTGGAATGCCATGGACTACAACACGCCAGACTTCCCTGTCCATCACCAGCTCCTGGAGCTTACTCAAACTCATGTCCATTGAGTCAGTGATGCCATCCAAACATATCATCCTCTTTTGTCCCCTTCTCCTGCTGTCAGTCTTTCCCAGCATCAAGGTCTTTTCCAATGAGTCACTTCTTCACATCAGGTAGCCAAAGTATTAGAATTAATTAACAGGAAAGACAAAGTTCAGGTCCCAGTTTGAATTCTCACAAATTTTGCTATCATATAGTCATCCTGCTGTATTATACATTGTCATTTTTTACTTTGGGGTAGACTCTAATACCGTTGGTCTCTAGGCATGTTCTTCTCCTTGCCCAGTTTTATTATGTATCAGCAGTGACTAGGACATGTACCTAAAAACACATCAAAACATATGTACCCAGGAGAGGTGGAGATGGCATTTGTGAATGAGAGCATAAACTTTGAGGTGGGGTTTCTGAAGTTTCTAAACTGCTACACTATAAAATATATGCCCCTAAAAGCAGAAGTGAACTGGGTACTTCACAGAAAATTATGCCACACCAGGGCTGAAGAATGTAAGGGATGAGAGAATTTCATCACAGGGCTATAAGCTGGTTGAAAAATTCCACTCCCACTGTTGGAAACTTCCCTGCCAGGGTCACATGGAAAATGGCTGTGCAGGTTGTTATTTCTGCTTCTAATCCTAATAGTAAGAACAGGGAACAGTCACTGCACATCTGTTTTGTCAAGGCCTTCAGTAAGCAGTTTATATTCATCAACTCATTTAATCCTGTTGACAGTTCTGGAAGTAGATACTGTTGTTACCCTCATTTTAGAGGAAGGCTCAGAGAAGTTGGTTGACTTGCCAAAGACTGCACTGCTTGCAGGAGCCCAAGTTCAAACTCAGACCATGTCCATCTTATTAGTTATCTTGCTGCCACTGCCTTCTAAGGTAGTCTGGGTGAAATGCTCTTCAAAAGTTAGGAGAAATCCCTGGTCGAATAAAAGCAGACTCATCTTATGGTGCAAAATAGTTCAGTTATCCATTTAGATGCATTTTCACCTAAGCATAGGGGAGACTGAGATGGTCTCCCTTGCTGCTGGACTAGTCCAGTTGAATCAGGTGAGATGGGATTCTGTACTGGTTGAAGTGGAGTGAGAAATTAGACATACACTTCAGATTTCATTATGAGGAATTCTTGTGTTATTGTGTAACCCAATTTGAGTTTAACTCACTTTGAGTGTTGTGGCATGACAGATGGGCAATGGAGTCCTTGTATCTGGGTTTGAATCCTGTGACCAAGAGCAAATTGTCTGCCCTTGCTAAGTCTTCCTGGAGTGGATATAACAAAAATGGTTGTTTCAAGGGTTTAAAAAGTAACCAATAAAAGTTAGCTTGACACCTGGTAAGTGCTTGGCACATGTCCACTGATTCTTCTGTCACTGTAGTCAGCCATCTTCCTGCTCCCCTGGGGTGGCCGTACTGAGGAGTCCTGACGTCACACCACTTACCTGTGGTAGTGAGGCCAGAGGTACCTACCAATTAGGAAATGAAAAGGAAAGCCACCTGGTGGTAACAACACGTATTAGATGATTTTAGCGTCATGACAGTACCAAAAAACTTAAAAGATGTACCTTTGAAGCCTGAATTTAATGGACCCATTTTGAAATTTTAATAGTTCCGACTTCCGTTGGATTTAGTGGCCAGAAACGTCTCCTTTTGGCTACAGTTGTGAAAATTTGGTTGAGTCTCTCATCTACCCCAGTGGCAAAATGAAAAGTTAAAAATCACATTGTTATGGAGTCTCAGTCTGCGTGGACTGCCATAGCAAAACAGCCCAGACTGGGTAGCTTGAACAACAAATCTATTTTGTCACGGGCTGGATGTCAGATCTAGGTGCCAGCTGGGGTGGTTTCTGGTGTGAGCTCTGAGTTGCAGACTGTCTTCTCTCTCTGTACTTGTGTGTCCTTTCCTCTGTGCACGTGTGTGGAGATAGATAGATCTCTGGTCTGTTCCTCTTCTAAGCCCAGCAGTCTACTTGATTGATAGACCTCATTTAACCTTTATTAAGTTCAGTTCAGTTCAGTTCAGTCGCTTAGTCGTGTCCGACTCTTTGTGACCCCATGAATCGCAGCACGCCAGGCCTCCCTGTCCATCACCATTTCCCGGAGTTCACTCAGACTCATGTCCATCGAGTCCGTGATGCCATCCAGCCATCTCATCCTGGGTTGTCCCCTTCTCCTCCTGCCCCCAGTCTCTCCCAGCATCAGAGTCTTTTCCAATGAGTCATCTCTTTGCATGAGGTGTCCAAAGTACTGGAGCTTCAGCTTTAGCATCATTCGTTCCAAAGAAATCCCAGGGTTGATCTCCTTCAGAATGGACTGGTTGGATCTCCTTGCAGTCCAAGGGACCCTCAAGAGTCTTCTCCAACACCACAGTTCAAACGCACAGTTTAACCTTTATTACCTCCTCCTAAATCCTATCTCCACATACAGTCACATTGGAGGTTAGGATTTGAACATAAGAATATAGGGAAGGACACAATGCAGTCTGACACATAATAAAGTGAAAGAATTCCTTCAGGATTGTTACATGTGAATTTTTATTAAGAGATTTGGGGAAGTCTCACTGTGACATAAGGACTTGTTTACATAGAAACTAAGAGCAGTAATAGTACTGTGTGAAAAGATGGAAATTAGGTCTGACAGCTCCATTTTTCTATTCTGCATTCATCATGATACTAATTTCCTTATCTGTGGGGAAAAATAATAAGAAAAATAAAGATTACTGCCACATTCTGCAAAACATGCAGAATAACATAAATATATTTTTTCAAAGTGCAATAATAGTCAAGGTCCACCTGCTTTGAAAAGTGTAGTTGGTGATTATTAGCTGAGAAATTGTTATAGTAGTTCTAAATTTGCTGCTCTCTTCAGCAGTGTGGCCTTTCCTCCTTCCCTCAGTAAAGATGAACTCCTGGTTTTAAAAGTTACCTTCTGTTCACTAATAAGTCTTTTCAGTTATATTCATTTGCTTTGCTATAACTTTCTCCATATGCTTTCAGTTTATTTAAACTAAAAAAAAAAAAAAATTTCACCCATTTCTTATATTCCCCACTCATCCACCTCTGGCAACCATCAGTCTGTTCTCTGTATCTGTGAACTTGGTTTGTATTTGTATTTGTTTTTTTTTTAATCCAAATGTAAGAGAGATTGGGCTTCCCAGGTGGCTCAGTGGTTAAAAAAAAAATCCTCCTGTCATGCAGGAGATGCAGGTTTGATCCCTGGGTCGGGAAGATCCCCTGGAAGAAGGCATGGCAACCCACTCAAGTATTCTTGTCTGGAGAATCCCATGGACAGAGGAGCCTGTCGGGCTACAGTCCATAGGGTTGCAAAGAGCATGCAGGCACGTAAGAGAGATTATACATTATTTGTATGACTTATTTCACTTAGCATAATGCCTCAAAGTTTATTCACATTGTTGCAAATGGCAGGATTTCCTTCTTTTTTATAGCTGAATAATATGCCATTGTATATTCGTACCACTTCTTTACCCATTCAGCCATTATTGGACTATTAGATTGCTTCCGTATCTTGGCTGTTGTGAATAATGTTGCCGTGTAAGTGGGGGTGCAGATATCTTTTCAAGATAGCACCTTTGATTTATTGCAATTGCTAGATCATATGGTAGTTCTAGTTTTAACTTTTGAGGTATCTCCATACTGTTTTCATAGTAGCTGTACCAGTTACATTCCCACCAACAGTATACAGGGGTTTCCTTTTTTCCACATCCTCACTAATACTTGCTATTTCTTGTTTCAGTAATAGCCATTTTAACATGCGTGAGGTGATATCTAACTGTGGTTTTCATTTCCTTTTCCCTGATTATTTAGTGAAGTTGAACATGTTTTCCTATGCTTTTTGGCCATTTGTATGTCTTCTTGGAAAAATGTCTATTCAGACTTTTCTGTCCATTATTTTTGCTCTTGAGTTGATGAGTTCTTTCTACATTTTGGATATTGGCCCTTTATCAATATATCAAGACTTCCTGGTGATTCAGCTGGTAAAGAATCCAGCTGCAATGCAGGAGACCTGGGTTCTATCCCTGGGTTAGGAAGATCCTCTAGAGAAGGCAACAGCTACCCACTCCAGTATTCTGGCCTGGAGAATTCCATGGACTGTATAGTCCAAGGGGTCACAAAGTGTCAGACACGACTGAGTGACTTTCACTTTCATCAATATATCATTTGCAGATATTCCCTCCCATTCGATAGTTTTCCTTTTGGGTGATGGTTTTCTTTGCTGTTCAGAAGCTTTTTAGTAGTCTTTCTTGTTTGTTTCTGCTTTTGTTACGTTTGCTTTTGGTGTCAGATTCAAAAATCATTGCCATGGACTTATTAAAGAGCTTAGCATCTGTGTTTTCCTCTAAGAGTTTTATGGTGTTGTAAAACATTCAAGTCTTTAATTCATTTTGAGTTAATTTTTGTGTATGGTATTAGCTAATGATCTGCTGCTGCTGCTGCTGCTGCTGCTAAGTCGCTTCAGTTGTGTCCGACTCTGTGTGACCTAGGTTCATTTTTTTTCATGTGGCTGTCTAGTTTTCTTAACACCATTTGTTGACGAGACTGTCCTTTTTGCATTGTATATTCTTGGCTCCTTTGTTGTAAATTAATGACCATATGCATGGGTTTATTTCTGTGGTCTTTGTTCTGTTCCATTAATCTATGTGTCTGTTTTTTTATGGCAGTACCATACTGTTTTAATTACTGTAGCTTTGTAATATATTTCAAAATAAAACCGCATGATGCTGCTAGCTTTGCTCTTCTTTCTCAAGATTGCTTTAGCTATTTGGGTCTTTTGTGTTTTCACAGAAATTTTAAGATTGCTTTGATTCTGTGAAAAGTTCCGCTGGAGTTTTGATAAGGATTACATTGAATCTGTAGATTGCTTTAGGGAATGTGGCCCTTTTAACAATATTAATTCTTCCAATCCATGAGCACAGACTATCTTTCTACTTATTTGTGTCTTTTCTAGTGTTTTTCATTAATGTTTTATAGTTTTCAACATGAAATCCTTCACTTCCTTGGTTATATTTATTCCTAGGTATTTTTATGTAGTTATGAATGAGACAGTTAATTTCCTTTTCTGATATTTCATCATTAATGTATAGAAACCTTCTTAATGGTCCAACTCTCACATCTGTATATGACTACTGGGAGAACCATAGCTTTGACTATAGCGACTGAAAAACAACAAAACACAATGAGTTTTATGAAACATGGTAGGTGTTGATTTCATTGGTCATGCTTCCTTACCTCATTTTGTTCCTGAAAACAACCTAAATAACCTTATAGTTCATAGAAAGCATGTTTAACTCTTATGTCGTTTGGGGCTGCAGGTTGTAATGCCAGCAGAAATTAACTCAGGGACAGCCATGTCAAGAGGATTGTATCAACCAGCAACCATCTTTATGGGCCGCCAGATGTCAGCTGTCTCAGGCATTGCAGATTTTACCACAGAGTGGAAATCTCCCCAACCCACAAAGAACTTTTTAATTCCTGACCCACATTCACACCGGCAGACAGCCCAGAGCAGTGATGTGACAGACAGCCATGTAGTACAAACTCCTGGTGACACACAGTGCTTAAATAAGTCTGACAAAATAGATGGAAAGACATCTCTTCAGATTGGTGAGAAAATGCCAGTCACAGCCAGCGCATTGTCTGAGGAGGAACAAACTCATTGCTTCGAGATAGGAAGCAACGCACGTCAGGGCGAGAGTAATTTATCTGAAGGCAAAAAGTCGGCCGAACTCCATTCCCCGTTATGGGAGAGATTAAGTCCAGAGAACAGAACCACTGATTTAAAGTGTGACAGTTCCGGGAGATCAGAGGGATCACAGGGAGAAATACTGACACGGGAGCATATTGAAGTCGAGGAAGGAAGAGCCAGACCGCCAGTCTCTCCGCTGTCAGGCTCAGAATCCTGTGCATCTGAAAACGAGTGTCCTCAAGAGAAGCCCCCTGCCAGGGAAGCTTCCTCAGGTGGGCTGAGAGGCTAAGATGGTTTGCTGATTTTTGTCAGTATTTTGTTTTTCTGGGTGGTGATGGGTGTTAAAAATACAAAATACCATCTTGTGGTATCTGTCCCAAAACAAAGTAGTGACTGTGCCAATGAATTCCATTCTAATGTGTTCTTAAGTATGTCCACAGAAGTACCTTTGCAAACAAATTCTCTGATTTTTAAACCCACTGTGATATTTTAAAAATATTTTTAATGGGCTTTAAAAAAACACCACAGTTACTTGTGGATTGTTTCTGCGTGTTCCTAGCTGATGAGCAGTTCTGCTCTGAGAGGTAGAGCATCTTACCTCTCTCAGCTCCCTGAAGTCAGTGATCGGCCATCTGTTCATGTCCCCTGTTACAGATCACCTTCCTTGCGAGGACTCACTGTCACAGGAGCCCTTCAGAAAAAAGCAGGAAGAGCAGGAGGAGGAGAGTTTGAGCAGCAGCAGTGACCTCACAGTTTCTATAAGCGAAGATGATCTGATTTTAAAGAGTCCAGAACCACAGCCAAATCTGGGAGACACAATGGAGCAAGAAGATGGAGCAGAGACCTTAAATGTAATCCACTCTGAGCAAGAAAGAGATGCCCCATCCACCAGAAAACCTAACTGTATTTTGCAAGTCCCAAGCACTCCTGATTCACCAAATGAGTCCTTCACTAACTTGCCAGCAAGGGAGTAAGTCATTCATTTTTTTTCACTGTTCAGTTTTAATTATAGATATGTTTAGAGACCATTCCACTGGGAGTATATTATTGAACACTCAGCTATAAGTTTATAAGTTCCTTAATTCTCATAAATAGTCTTTTGGATAAGAACTAGTTTCTTTTTTTTTAATGAAATAGCTTTAAAAGTCTGAATATCATTGAAATCATGGTGACTGGCAGTTTATAATGATATCTAAAGAATCCCTGGTTTATTCATAAGTAATTCCCTCCACTTCTTACCCACCATTCTTTTAGAAAACCAGTCATTTTGGACTTGTAGTAACACAGGTGACAAACACTTAAACTTTTGGGAATTCAATTTTTGAGACTGAGAACTTTGTATCTAATTAATTAATTTGCTTAATCCTTCTATCCCGTTCCTTTGTGTCATTTTTGTGATACAATTAAATATGCATTAACAAGTTTTAATAAGTGTATATGTAAGGCAGCTTTCCTTTTCTGAGTGTAAATATGAGGACTCTGGAAATTTTAAGGTTCAAGAGGAGTGTCAATGTTACATATTTTGAGCACTTATAAAATCCAAGTCATAAAAATTCATATGTGATTTTTTTTTTTTTTTCACGAGCTTCCCTGGTGGCTCAGACAGTAAAGAAATCCACCTGCAATGCAAGAAACCCAGGTTCACTGTTGATTGGAGATAGTGGAGTTGTAGGAAACATGGAAAGAACATGTTGAGAATCAGTTCTGTAATAAGGGCAGCACTAATAGCATCAAATATCTTAGGGGTACAAGGAACCTAAGTGAACAGCACAGAGTAGAGCTCACCATCTAAGGTGGGACACTAGGACTCCCCTGGCAGTGCAGTGGCTAAGACTCCATGCTCCCAACCAGGGGGCTTGAGTTCCCAGAGCTTGAGTTCAGTTGCTGGTCAGGGAACCAAGATCCCATGCCACACAGAGTGGCCTAAAAAATAAAATGAGGACACCAAGGCTAGGGGTGTAGGATTGACACCTAGGCTGGCGGCCCACCCTCCATACAGCCTCCCTGCCCCCATCCCACCTTGGTGTGACACTGTGATGCCGTCACTCGCTCTCCAGCATTCCCAGCAACAGTGAAAAGCCAACTGGATTTCTTGCACATGAGGGTGTATGTTTTCTTTAAACTACCATTGTAGCTTTCTGTAGCTATTGCCTCTTACCACTCATTACCTATTTAGAATGAAAAGTTTATAGTCTAATGGACTTCAAACTGATGTTTAAGAAATATTTATTAAGAGCACCTAAGTACAGAGTACTTGTGCTGTAGATGGAAGAACCATTGTGGTGCCCATCCTTGGGAGATCGGCATTATAGCAGAGGCAAGCCTGATGGGTTTTTTCTAGTAATGGTACTTGCCTCTCATTGAGGAGGTATGGGTTATTATGTGCTACATCATTAGAAACTTTATTACTAAGAAGAGAATGTTTCTATTTCAGGTGGTATTTGCTGCCTTCTTTTTATAGCAGTTCTTGCACAAGTTGGTATTTTGGTAGGAGGAGTAGTGGACTTACTCAGGACTTGGTCCTTTTTTGAAATGAATAGGTTGAGTATGAGTGTAGAATTAATGATGTTCTATCTCCTATTCTATATGAATGACTGTTTCTTGTGACTCTAAAACCAATCTTCTTGAAATTTGGGGGTATATTTTACCAAAAATTGTTGGAAAATAAGAATTTGAGGAATTTTTGAAGGTTAATCTTAATAGAATGCCCTCAGAATAAAAGATCAGTTGGTGATGCTGGTTTTCTGTGTCCATGTTACTAAATCTGAGTCTGTTGATCTTCTGTGGTGAAAGTCCTCCCCAAGCGTAGATTGACAGTGGTTTTATTTTTTTCCTTACAGTGGTTTTAAGTAGTTCTGGTTAACTCACAGACCTCCCACATCTCTTGATTCCCTGCATTTTCTTCCTTTCTCTCCAGCCTTTACTCTTCTCCTTTGCTCAGAGGGTTATTTATTAATCTGAGCCTGTGACTTCATATTTACAGAATACCGCCCTAGCCTCAGAGCTTCTCAGTTTACTTTAGTATCTGTTGAGGGCCTGAGAAAAGTTACTAGAATGAATTTTAGTTAACAAAGGTGAAGAGGTGGGACAAAGGAAGATAGCAGGAGTTGAACAGGAAACTGGACCCTCCGATTTGCTGAGATTGATGATGATGACTTCAGGCATACCTCGGAGATACTGTAGAGACACAATAAAATGAGTCTCGCAAGAAAGCAAGTCACACAAGTATTTTGGTTTCCCCGTGGGTCCACGCTGTAGCATGTCTCAGAACTTTCTTTTATTCTTATGGCTGAATTGTATTCCAATGTATGGATAAACCGCATTCTGTTTATCCACTCACATGTTGATGGACACTGGGTGTGCTTCCACCTTTAGAAGCTTCTCTGCCTTCTTTTACGGACACCTCCAGATGTAGAGCGCCATGCTGTGATTCCTGCACCTGAGCTGTAATTACCAGCTGTAATTAACCTTTCTCACAGCACACTTACTAGGATGAAGCTGGGTAAAAGAAATGTTAAAATGGAGGACCTTGAATCTTGTATTTTCTTAAGGAGTGAGCAGTTCACTACAAAGTTTGGCCCAAAGCTCCGGGACTTTGAACAGTAGATATTCGTTATTTGTCATGTGACAGGTGGTTGACTCTGTGTCATTTGGGACTACAGGGATAACTTGGCCACTTGTCCCTCATTTGGGGGATTCGTTCAGCCTCAGTCACCCTGGGAGAGGTAGCGGGGTTCCCTAGACAGCAGGAGAGAAGTCCAGTGCACAGATGCTCTTTAAGTATCAGCTTGCATCCTGTTTGCTAACGTCTAATTGTCTAAAGACGCCCACAGGGCTCAGTGCAGAGTCAAGAGGTAAATAAAGACAGCCCATCTCTTGTTAAGATGAGTGGCAAAGTTGCATTGCAAAGGGTGTGTACCCTGCAATGAGAAGTTTATGGTCAGTTTTTGTAACCTATCACAATACTTTAAGACAAATTCAAATAGAGATAAGCTCGGTGTGAGTCCAAAGGGTTGGGAGAGGTTTATACAGGTGTTGATACAGCATCTTGAAGGATGTCCAGGCTTTGAGTACAGAGGAGGAGGGTAAGGGGTGGAATGGGTCTGAAGAAAGAGTGCAGGTACAGAGAACACAAGGGGTGGGGCTGGGGGGCAGGCAGAGGGCCTGGCTGAAGGCTTGTCCAGGAGCAGCTGTCAGAGTGGAGGTTTGGAATGTCACCGTGGTTGAGAAAGGCCTTCAGTGTGCAGTTAGTATACATATATATTCATCTCTTTGTTCTGCAGAGCAGTTGAAGACTATTTTGAGAGAAGGGTAATGTGGCGAATCACTTGATTTAGGAGAAACAGTGTTGTCAGGATGACTTAGCCACGAGCGAGCCAGGATTCTGAGATGGCCCCTGATATTCCCGCCCCTGGTATGCCCCTGTGTGATCCCTGCACCTGCAGTGTGGACAGCACAGTGAGGCTGGTGGGGCCCTCCTGTGGCCAGGTGGCATATGATGGAGAGGAAGAGTCTTGCAGATAAAATGGCTAGAGGTGTAATGTATCCAGTTTTTTTAAGGACCAGCCTTTTGTTTTGTTGATTTTCTTTCTTATTTTGAATTTCATTGATTTCTCCTCTAAATTTTGTTATTTCTCCTGCTTGCTTTGGATTTAATTTGCTCTTTTTCTCTCATTCCCTAGGGTAGAAGCTTAGCTTATTTATTTTAGATCTTCCCTCTTTTCTAAAACATCTATTCAATGTTATAAATTTCTCTGTAAGCACTGTTTTCACTCCATCTCATAAATTTTGGTAAGTTGTATTTTCATTCAAGATATTTTAAAATTTCTTTTAAGACTTCTTTGATTCACATGTTATCTAGAAATGTGCTGTTTAATCTCCACTTTTAGATTTCCTATAATCTTTGTTATTAATTTTCTTTTGATCTGAGAGCATTCTTTCTATGATTTTTGTTCTTTAAACTTTGTTGAGGTGTGTTTTATGACCCACAGTGTGGTTTGTCTTGGCAAATGTTCCATGCGAGCTTGAGAAGAATGTGTATCTTACTGTTACTGGATGAAGTATCCTGTACATGTAAGTTAGATCAGGTTAATTAATGGTGCTCTCCACTTCAGCTATATCCTTGCTGACTCTTTACCTGCTGGATATATCAGTTACTGATGGAGGTGTGTTAAAATATTCAACTGTAATAGTGGGCTTATCTATTCCTCCTTGCAGTTCTGCCAGTTTTTGCCTGTGTATTTTGATGCCCTGTTGCATGCACACATTAAGGATTGTTACGATGTTCCTTGGTGTGCTGTTTTGGGTGTTTGTCCTGCTTGGTGTTCTCTGAGCTTCCAGGATCTGTGGTTTGGTTTATTTGGAAAATTCTCAGCCATTATTTCTTCAGATATTTCTTCTGCTCCGTGCTCTGTTTCTTCTAGTATTCCCATTACTTTTGTAAGTTTTTTTAAGAGACTTCTAAACTGTCTACCAGAATGGCTATAGCATTTTGCATTGGGTGGCAGTTCCTGTCACTGCCCATCGTCACCAGCATTTGGTGTCATCAGTGTTCTGAATTTGGGGCATTCTCATAGGTGTGCAGTGGTGTCTTATTGTTGTTTCACTCTTATTTATTGTTTGTTTACTGGCCATGCTACACATCATGTGGGATCTTAGTTCCTGGAATAGGAATGGTACCAGCGCCTCCTGCAATGGAAGCTCAGAGGCATAATCACTGGACTGTCAGGGAATCCCCGTCATTACTGTCTTAATTTGCATTTCCCTGGTGACATATGATGTGGGACATCTTTCCATATACTTATTTTCTATACATACATCATCTTTGGTGAGATCTCTCTTAAAGTCTTTGGCCCACTTTTAATTGAGTTGCTATATTTTCTTACTGTTGAGTTTTGAGAGTTCTCTGTATATTTTGGTTAACAGTCCGTTATCAAATATGTCTTTTGCTGCAAATATTTTTTCTTGGTGTATAGGTTGTCTTATTCTTTTGACGTTATCTTTTGCAGAATATAAATTTTTCATTTTAATAAAGTCCAGCTTGTCAATTACTTCTTTCATGGATCCATATCTTTGGGTATGGAAAAGTCATTTCCATACCCAAGGTCATCTAGGTTTTCTCTTATGTTATCTCTTAGGAGTTTTATAGTTTGGTGTTTTACATTTAGAACTATGAACCATTTTGAGTAAATTTTTCTGAAGGGTATAATGTCTGTGTTTAAGTCCTTTTTTCTTTTTTTGCACTGGATATCCACTTGTTCCAGCATGTTGATGAAAAGTTAACTTTTGGGAGGCTCATTTTCCTTCATTTGAAGATATTTCTACGTTTTTTAATTGAGATACAATTGACACATAGCCTTCCATTAGTTTCAGGTGTACAGAGTAGTGATTTGACATTTCTATGCATTGGAAATGATCATCACAATAAGGCTAGTAAGATCCATCACCACACATAGTTAAATCTTTTTTCTTATTGTGAAAATTGTAAGGATTTATTCTCTCAGCAACTTTCATATATACAGTATTCTTAACTGTTGTCATCATACTCTACATTACACCCCCAGCACTTGTTTTATAACTAGAAGTTTGTGCATTTTACTGCCTCCATCCATGTAGCCTCCTGCCACCCTTTACCCACCTCTGGCAACCACTAGACTGCCAGTCTGTTCTCTGTATCCATAAAATTCAGGTTTTGGTTTTTTTTTTAGATTCTATATGTAAGTAAGATCATACAGCGTTTGTCTTTCCCTGACTGAGTTCATCCATGTTGTCACAAATTGCAGGATTTCCTTCTTTTTGTTGTTGAATAATATTCCATTGTAAATATATACCACAGTTTCTTTATCTATTCATTCATCAGTGGACACTTAAGTTTCTTCTGTATTTTGACTGTTGCAAATAATGCTTCAGTGTACATGGGGGTGTATATATCTTTTTAAGTTAGTGTTTTCATTTCCTTCAGATAAATACCCAGAATTGAAATTCCTGGGTCATATGGTAGTTCTATTTTTAATTTTTTGAGGAATTCCCATACTGTTTTCCATAGCAGCTGTACCAGTTTGTATTCAAACCAAGAGTGCACAGAGGATTCCCTTTCCTTTATATCCTTGCTGACATTTATTATTTCTTGTCTTTTTAATGATAGCAGTTCTTACAGGTATAAGAAGATACCTGATTGTGGTTTTGATTTGCATTTCCCTAAAGATCAGTGATGTTGAGCACCTTTTCATGTACTTGTTGGCTGTACTTATTTTCTTTGGAAGGATGCCCATTCAGATCTACCCATTTTTTTAATTCAGAAGCTTGGATTTTTTGCTATGTTGTGTGGGTTCTTTATATATTTTGGATATTGACCCCAGTCAGCCATATGATTTGCAATTATTTTCTCCCATTCACTAGGTTGCCTTTTTATTTTGTTGCTGGTTTCCTTTGCTGTGTAGAATATTTTCAGTTTGAAATAGTCCCGCTTACCTAGTTTTGCTTTCATTGCCTGTGGTTTTAGTGTCATAACCAAGAAATCTTCGCTAAGACCAGTGTCAAGCTGTTTTCTCCCTGTGTTTTCTTCTACGAGTTCTGTAGTTTCAGGTCTTACATTTACGTCTCTAATCCATTTTGAGTTCATATTTGGTGTAATATAAGGATCAAGGTTTTTTGTTTTTTTTTTTTTTTCTATAGCTATCCTGTTTTCCAGCACTGCTTGAAGAAGAGATTGACTTTTCCCCATTGTGTATTTTCCCTATTTTGACACTTTTGTCCAGATAAGGGTGGCTATATATGCATTGATTTAGTCTGTTCCGTTTGTCTATATGTCTGTATTTATGCCAGTACCATGCTGTTTTGATTTCTGTAGCTTTATAATATGTTTTAAAATGAGACTGTGTGTTCTCCTGCTTCATTCTTTTTTCTCAATATTATTTTGGTTACTCAGATTCCTTTGTGGTTCCATATGAATTTTAGGATTATTTGCTTTTTCTGTAAAAAAAAAAATGATGCTGGGAGATTGAGGAATTACATTGGATCTGTTGATCGCACTGGGTAGCATATACATTATAACAATATTAGTCTTCTAATCCATGAAAACGAGTTGTTTTTCCATTTATTTGTGTTTAATTTCTTTCAATAGTGTTTTGTAGTTTTCAATGTACAAATCTTTAGCTTAGTTGGTTAAGTTTATTTGTAAGTATTTTGTCCTTTTTGATGCTATTGTAAATGGGATTATTTTCTTAGTTTCCCTTTTAGATTGTTCATTATATGGAAATGCAACTAATTTTTGCCTGTAGACTTTATATCCTGCAGCTCTACTAAAGCATCATAGTATAAATGCATTTTAAAGCCCCATGGACCCCAAGAGGAACATTAGGAAATAAACATACATAGGAAAGGAGCCCAAGGCTTGGCTCCACATTCAGTGTCAGGAAGCTCAGAAGGAACCAGAAAAGGTGTCTGGGGAGAGTCTGCAATGAAGAGTGCAGAGAACCGAGGGCCAAGCTTGTGCTGCAGATGCCAAATAGAGTGTTTCACGTGGGGTTTAGAGAGATTAATAACCTTCCCAGGTCACACAGCTGGCTGGAGGTGCAGCTTACATCCAGACTGACTGGCAGATGCCAGACTCATGCTCCCAGCTTCTGTGCTTGAACACATAAACCACAGCCAGTATGATGTTCCCTTCAGTAGCATCAACTCTGTGCCAGGCACTGTTGTGAGAGCTTTATTTATAACTATGTTTATTCCTGTTGTCATCACCGTCTTACAGAGATGGAAATGGAGACACAGTGAGGTTGTGTTCAGGGTCACAGAGTGGCTCAGTGTGCTTTGAACTAGCTGTCTGGGTCCAGAGTCTGCACTCATAACTGTCTGTTGATAACCCTCTCCACTGCCTGCATAACTGGAGTGTCATCAAGGATAATATTTCTTCAGGTTGAATGAGGACGCTCAAGAAGCAAATAGATTCTTTAATTAGAAAAAGAAAACCAAGCAGCGGTGTTTTGACCTTTGGCTCTGTCCATATTGATTTTGGTGCTTCCCAGCCTCATATAACCTGGTGAAGTGCTATATGCCTTTCTTCCAGCTTGAACAAAGTACTTGTAAAGTTGCTTTGTTCTTTCTCCCCATGGAGCATGCCTGAAAACAGAATGTAATGCTGCCTTTTACTCTAAGTCAAATGAAAGCCTTGGTTTCTCAGGGTCAGAAAAATGCAGTCATATAGGTAGAGTCTCATTCAGTGATTTTAATTTTGCCCCTCTCAAAAGTTAAGTTTAGGAAGGAAGTTCTTGCATCTGAGAAAAGACTTGCTGCTGGAGCCATGTTGCCTGGAGTAATGGTTTACAACTGTTACAACTTTCCAGTTGGCCCAGAGTTTACTTTAAGAGGCACTGGAAGCATGTTGGTAAGTGCAGTGTTTCTTCCAGCATGATAAGACCTTCAGATGTCTGCTCTCTGTTGCTCGTTTGTCTTCATTACGCCTTATTTTTCCTGGACATGACCTCTGCCCCTCAATTCAGGTGCTCCCCTGAGCTTTTTCTCGCCACTCCACGTATTCTGGCATTTTCCCTCAAAGAAAGGTCCTGTGTCACACTTATGGAAAAAATAGCCCAGTGCCAGTGTGGGGTTGGGGTGGGCAGTGCGTCCCCCTCAAGTTCTACCTGGCATTTCATTCTCCAGGCTTGCCTGTGCCTCTCCTGTTATCTCACCCGTTTTGATCTGACATAGCTGAGGCTTTTCTTATCTTTATTTTGGTTTAAATTTTTAAAGTTCATAACCAGGTTTTCAAGAGGACAGGAATCCTGAGACCTGATTGTCAGCAAAGTAGGCGGTAATTACAGCCATTGTCACCTGGCATGTGAACAGATGTTGAAAAAACTGTCCATTGGCCAGCCTCAACCCAGTGTCCCACCTCTGCCAGCCATCTCATCATAGGCTGCTGGCCTCGGTCAGAAGAGATGGGGACCTGGAGTGGAGCCAAGGTAGGGAAGACTGAGGGGCACTTGAAAGGCTACAGCAGGAGAGCTGCTTTCACCAGCAGAACAGGTCTGCTGATGAAAGTTCTCTCCATTTTTGTTTGATTACTTATTCTGATTCTTAAATGCTCATCTGTATGTTCAGGTTTTCATATATTTTTGAGTCAATTTTGAAAATATGTAGTATACTAGAAAGAGATTCATTTTTCTAAGTTTTCGAATTTGTGGGCATAAATTTGTATTTTAGAATTTCTGCTGTGTCGATAATTATGTCCCCTTTTTTCTCTGCTCTTTTTTGGAATGACTTTTATATATATAAAATACACGAGTTTCAGGAAGAAACCTAAAGAGGATTTACATTTGCTCCTGGCAGCACCTCGGGCAGAAGCAGTCCTGGGTCACATTCACCCAGGTCTGAGGAGTGAGTTGGGTTGAAGCCAGGCTTTGGTCCCTCTGAGGGCCAGACTATCTGTTTCACCCTTATCTGTAGAAAGTAGCCCCGAGTATCCAGTTCCAAGTGTGAATCATTTATTAGGGTTCCTCTTCCTTGGTGGACCTGGACTTCTGTTTTTATTCTCTTGCTCTCCAGGGTTATCCAAAGATGACTCCACTACATCAGCTACCTTTTCAGACATTGGCACATGCCCTTCAAAGAAAAGGTGCCCCAAACATTAGGCTCATCTCTCTGAATTTCCTTTTTCTCCAAATTTTGACCCTGTAGTTCTTCCCTAGAATTTCCTTTTTCTCTAAAGTTTGATCCTGTAGTTCCTTCCTACTTTGTCTCTCTAATGCTATCAAAGACATACTTTATATATATATAAACACACATATACACACACACATATATATATATTTTTTCTTAATGCAAGGATTAGCCTGCATTACCTTGATGGCGCTAAATGAGGCTGAAGTCCTTCTTGTATGTACTTTTTTAAGATAAGTGTTACTCTTGAAGTATAGCGTGCATACAGAAAAGCAAACAAATCTTGAGCATACTGCTCAGTTAATTATCACAGGTCCCCCACCTAGTCAAGAAACAATGTCAGCACCCAAGCCTGCCCCTCCCTTCCCCACCATGTCCCCTGCTCCCGTCTCCCTCATAATCACTTCTGCTTGGCCACTTCTTCCTTCCTGAAAACCCAGGAAACCGGATCTCGTTTAGTCCCTTTCCTTTGTCATGGTGAAGTGCATAATTTTGTCCCAGTCCTTTCTCATTTGGTTTGCTCTTTACCTTTTCAATCTATTCCTGGGACGGCTTTCTCCCCTTGTATATCATGTTTCTCCCCTTGTGACAAGCCCGCTCAAGCCTGTTAACAATTCGTCCCTTTAGATTGTACACAATACTTTGCTGTTTTCCTGAGTGTGATTTCTAGAAAGCCTGCCAAGCTCATGATCGTCTGCTGACACGTAGAATATGTGATTTCAGGCTGTGATTGTGTTTTGTACACATTTAGGAACAGTTACCCAGAATACAAACCTGGTGCCTTATTTCTCGGGCTAGCCCTGCCCGTCACAGGAAGGAAATCAGGAACTGTTCGGTTTGAAATGTTCTCTCGACCTCACCTTGCTCGAAATGTGCTGTGGAATTGCAGGAAGAATTGCAGAGCGTGACATTCTGCAGCTGTCACCTTGGACCTCTTTCTGGCGGGTATCACCATTGACTTCCCGAGCTTGACTTCTCAGTTCTCATTTATCACCCTCATCAGATGCACATTTTTGGCACAATCACCTGGCACAGTAGCTCGCATATGTTGGCATCTAATAACTAATTAGCTTGTGGTAATGTGATATGAGGGATTCAGAAGTCAAGAATCAGGGACGTCCATGAGGTGAGACAGAAATGGCCAGCCTTTTTCTCTTCCTTCCAGCTTTTTTGAAATATAATTGACATATACTACTGTATAAATTTAAGGTGTGCAACATAGTGATTTGAATTATACACATCACAACATAATTACCACAGTAAGTGTAAAGAACATCCATCAGAATTAAAGAAATAGAAAAAAATTCTCCTTGTAATGAGACCGCTTCGGATTTACCCTCTTAACATAGGCTTTCATATATAACATGCAGCAGTGGGCCAGCCTTTTTTTTTTTTTAAGTTAGAAATGAACCTGGCTTCTATCTCTCCCACTTCTGATTCTTGGCCATTTGTTAGATTTAATTTCTAGCATCAAAGAATCTGCATCCTGACAAAATGGGCATTTTATCTTTCCTGGTCCTTTTCATTGAGAAGTGGTGGGTATTGTGCAGAGTAAGCATAGCTTGCGCTTCACATCAGCACATAAGATCACAGTGAGCCCCTAGAACTCAGGGTTCAGCCAGAAGATAATCATCCAAATGGATGTGATAAGTTTTCCCCCCAAAATGGGATCCCTTCCAGAACCAAGAGAACTAGAGTAGAATATGTATCATAAAGGAAAACCTTCGTCTGAAACCTTGTGGGGTTCATTGAAGCCAGGATGTGTGAGCAGCTGGACCAAGGTTCAGCTGTAGCCAGGAAGGGAAGGTGGAGGAGAACTGAGGAGTCATATTTCAGCCCTGTTCTTGGGGGACAGGACTGAGCCCCAGCCTGGGCAGTGTGTCGTCTGGGGTGGGACAGTGGTGTCTCACCACGCTGCAGCTTCAGTTCAGTTCAGTCACTCAGTCGTGTCTGACTCTTTGCAACCCCATGGACTGCAGCACACCAGGCCTCCCTGTCCATCACCAACTCCTGGAGTTTTCTCAGACTCATGCCCATTGAGTCGGTGATGCCATCCAGCCATCTCATCCTCTGTCGTCCCCTTCTCCTCCCGCCTTCAATCTTTCCCAGCATCAGGGTGTTTTCCAGTGAGTCAGCTCTTTGCATCAAGTGGTCAAAGTAATGGAGTTTCAGCTTTAGCGTCAGTCCTTCCAATGAATATTCTGCACTGATTTCCTTTAGGATTGACTGATTGGATCTCCCTGCAGTCCAAGGGACTCTCAAGAGTCTTCTCCAACACCACAGTTCAAAAGCATTAATTCTTCAGCGCTCAGCTTCCTTTATAGTCCAACTCTGACATCTCACGCTGCAGCTTGGCTTACCTGGAATCTTTAATGTCTCGTTAGGGATCAGCTTAGGCTGTTCTGTAAACTTGGCATGCTAATACGTAGCACAGTGATGAACACCTCTGTCTTCTTGGAGTGGGGCAGGGGGCGCCTGCCTCGTCTAGTGGCCCCAGAGCTCCCCCTCCTGTTGCTCTCCCATCATGTTGACAGGTGGCCTCTTACTGTCTCTGGTCACTTCCCTCTTCCCCCTCCACACTCCAAGTGGAAAGATCCCTTTTGCTGCCCTGATCCTCTCAGTTCAGCTCCACTCAGAGCTCATGCCCAGAGTTTGTCCTCATGGCAGATGGCCCCGTACCCACTGCAGTCCCTTTTCCTCACCCTGAAGTGGACCAGGGACCCCCTTTCAGGTGGACTGCCCAGCTCGGGCAGTGCCCCCCAGTGACTTGGAGGTGCTCACACCTGGACCTAGCAGTGGGGCTACTGCCTCCATGGCTCTGACCACACTGTGTAGCCACACCCTGAGCATCCCTGGGCCAAGGCAATGCCCACTGGCTCCCACCAGACCTTGTGTTTCACTGTGAGCCCCTCTCAAGGTGGGTGGGTGATGGTGGGGAAGGGTCCTTGGGGCAAAACTGGGACCTGTCTCCAGTCGTCGGGTGGAACGCGTCAACACTTGGCTCCTCTCCATCTTGCCACTGTTTTTTTCCTCTTCTTCAGCTCCTCCTGGCTCAGCTCCCCTTTTACAGTCCCCCAAACTGATATTTCTCATCTCTGAATAATAGTCTTTGAGCCACGGTGACAGGCTTCTGAAAAAAAACAAATCACTGTGAAGGTGGGATTAGACAAGGGATATTGGAGCTGAGGACCTAAATGAGAGGCTTTCCCTTGGGGGGCAGGGGGCATCATGGGGAGTGCATGCGTGTAAGACAGCCGAAAACCCAAAACAAAGCAGGAAGTGAGCTTTTAAAACATCCAAGATACGTGTTCTTGTACTTTCACACTTGATCTCACCATTTGAGTCCTTGTTGAGCGACTCACTCTGTTAACTTAACCTCCAGGAGAATCTGAACCCAGTGGGGAGGAGTCCTGAATCCCATCCTCCATGTTGTCCAACTGACTCTCACTTTTTCTCACTGCTCTCCCTCATCAATGTAAATCCGTTTTAATTTGCTTCTCATTTTGATGGACTGAATGTGTCTGAATCTGCTGCTTCAGGCAACACTAGACTCATTTCCTCCATCACAATGATGCTCACATGTGTTCACTAGAATTACCCTGCAGTGAGTAAAAATGAATCTTTGTGATTTTGCGAACTTGCTCAAAATAATTTTTCCTAAAACTTCAGTACCTGCTGTAGCTTGCCTACTAGAGAATGAAAAAAGGCGTTGAGAGCATCGAGTGAATAAGGACAAATCTGTGGGAAGCTGCTGATCTCATTAGCTTTGATGGGTTGGGTTTTTATCATGGATGTGTGATTGTTATACTGTACATGTATATTCATTGTCCACTCATAAAACTTTTTCTGATTTGTGTGATGAAACGAAGTACATCAGCACACTGGTGTTCTGCACAAAGTTCTGAGAACTCCAGGTGTCCTGCCACCTTAAACACTGAAAGTGAAAGGAAAGTGAGGTTGCTCAGTCATGTCCAACTCTGCGACCCCGTGGACTGTAGCCCACCAGGCTCCTCCATCCATGGAATTTTCTAGGCAAGAGTACTGGAGTGGGCTGCCATTTCCTTCTCCAGGGGATCTTCCCAACCCTGGGATTGAACCCAGGTCTCCTGCATTGCGGGCAGATGCTTTATTGTCCAAGTCACCAAGGAATCCCCAGACACTGAAAAACACTGCTTTCTAGACTCTAAACCAATTTCTTTCCCCCCCTTTTTTTTTAACTTTATTTTACTTTCCAGTACTGTATTGATTTTGCCATACATCAACATGAATCTGCCACGGGTGTACATGAGTTCCCAATCCTGAACCCCCCTCCCACCTCCCTCCCCATACCATCTCTCTGGGTAATCTCAGTGCACCAGCCCCAAGCATCCTGCATCCTGCATCAAACCTAGACTGGTGATTCGTTTCTTACATGATATTTTACATGTTTCAATGCCATTCTCCCAAATCATCGCACCCTCTCCCTCTCCCACAGAGTCCAAAAGTCTGTTCTATACATCTGTGTTTCTTTTGCTATCTTGCATACAGGGTTATCGTTACCATCTTTCTAAATTCCATATATATGTGTTAGTATACTGTATTGGTGTTTTTCTTTCTGGCTTACTTCACTCTGTATAATCAGCTCCAGTTTCATCCACCTCATTAGAACGGATTCAAATGTATTCTTTTTAATGGCTGAGTAATACTCCATTGTGTATATGTACCACAGCTTCCTTATCCATTCATCTGCTGATGGACATCTAGGTTGCTTCCATGTCCTGGCTATTATAAACAGTGCTGCAGTGAACATTGGGGTACATGTGTCTCTTTCAATTCTGGTTTCCTCGGTGTGTATGCCCAGCAGTGGGATTGCTGGGTCATAAGGCAGTTCTGTTTCCAGTTTTTTAAGGAACCTCCACACTCTTCTCCATAGTGGCCATACTAGTTTGCGTTCCCACCAACAGTGTAAGAGGATTCCCTTTTCTCCACACCCTCTCCAGCATTTATTACTTGTAGACTTTTGGATAGCAGCCACTCTGACTGGCGTGAAATGGTACCTCATTGTGGTCTTGATTTGCATTTCTCTAATAATGAGTGATGTTGAGCATTTTTTCATGTGTTTGTTAGCCATCTGTATGTCTTCTTCGGAGAAATGTCTATTTAGTACTGGCTCATGGCACTGACAGTCCTTACTGATAAGCTGAAGTACGGATTATGAGGACACGTGCTGACCATGCTTGTTGGAGCATAATTACATCTGTCATCATGAGCATGGGCTTCCTTGGTGGCTCAGTGGTAAAGAACCCGCCTGCAGTGCAGGAGACGGGTTCTCCTTCAATCCCTGAGCTGGGAAGATGCCCTAGAGAAGGGAGTGGCACCCACTCCAGTATTCTTGCCTGGAGAATCTCATGGACAGAGGAGCCTGGTGGGCTACAGTCCATGATGTTACAAAGAGTTGGATACAACTTAGCGACTAAAACAATAACAGTCAGGAGCATACTTGAAATTGGTTTCCACTGTTTTGAAAGATGCAGTTACTCCGAATTAGGGATGTGCTTGTCTGACGTCCTCCGAAGCCCAGCACTGACAGGAGACGCTGTTTCACCTGATTCCCAGCATTTACCCAGGAGGGCCAGTTAGCATGGATTGTTTCCTTGCTTGCATCCTGCCAGCCTTTCCTCCACAGTTAATTCATTTGTTCATTCACAATGATGATTTGGTATCGTCTCCTTTCTTGTTTCTTCTTTTTGTCTTTGGGATTATTTTAGAAGCTTCTTGGATGATTGAGTATTCGAATAGTAAAGTGATTTGATTTTTTTTTTTTTATTATTGCAGTACAGTATTGCGAGGGCAGGTAGCAAGCAGGCACAGTCTTTCCCATGGTGTTCTGCTCAATTTTTACTGGACTCCTGCAGGAGGGGGAAAGCATCAATAGCCAAGTGTTCAGTCCCTTCATGCTGGTCCCTCCCTGGGTGCTGCTTTTCCCATTTCAGTGTCATCACTGAGGTGGACCTGGATCACTGACTGCCTTGGACAGCACTTCCATTCATCAAACATAATTGGGGTCGTAAGAACATCACCTGTCCTGGAGAAGTGACTTATATACTAACTTATTTCAGGATCTGACCACTGCCTGAGCCTCAGTGAGCTCATCCACCACCCATCATGCCTTCTGGTCTTCCTCATGTGCTGGAACTGTGCCAGCCCAACCTGAGCCTCCTAGACTCTTCTACAGATGCACACACACATGCATGCACACACACACATCCTAGTGCACGCAGACATATGGAGACAGATGTGTAATAGCGTAGCAGAAGTCTGATGTTTGGTTTAGGGTCCTCCATCAGTCATTATGCTGCAGCAAAGTCGGTTCTACCCTGACAGTAAGATGCCCCTTTACCAAGAGCACCCACTCAGTTCAGTTCAGTTCAGTTGTTCAGTCGTGTCCGACTCTTTGCGACCCCATGGACTGCAGCATACCAGGCTTCCCTGTCCATCACCAACTCCTGGAGCTTATTCAAACTCATGTCCATCACATTGGTGACGCCATCCAACCATCTCATCCTCTGTCGTCCCCTTCTTCTCCCACCTTCAATCTTTCCCAGCATCAGGGTCTTTTCAAATGAGTCAGTTCTTCGCATCAGGTAAGCAAAGTATTATAGTTTCAGCTTCAGCATCAGTCCTTCCAATGAATATTCAGGACTGATGTCCTTTAGGATGGACTGGTTGGATCTCCTTGCAGTCCAAGGGACTCTCAAGAGTCTTCTCCAACAGTTCAAAAGCATCAATTCTTCAGCATTCAGCTTTCTTAACAGTCCAGTTCTCACATCCATATATATGACCACTGGAAAAACCATAGCTTTGAGTAGATGGACCTTTGTTAGCAAAGTAATGTCTCTGCTTTTTAGTATGTGTCTAGGTTGGGCATAGCTTTTCTTCCAAGGAGCAAGCGTCTTTTAATTTCATGGCTGCAGTCAGCATCTGCAGTGACTTTGGAGCCCCCAAAAATAAAGTCTGTCACTGTTTCCATTGTTTCCCCATATGTTTGCCATGAAGTTGTCAAGCAAGTGTATGTTCCTCGGTTCTGTCTTGTCACAACAAAGATTTGGGGTGATGGCCGTTAAAGGCCCCTCGGCGTCTTGGACAGACCGTGTTATAGCCCTCAGGTCTCGAATGGACCTTGTTACAGCTCTTAGACAAATCAGTGTTATAGCTCAGTGTTACAGCTCTTATTTTATTTAGAAGATAGCGGGAAAATCCATCTTCGAGGCATGAGGGCACGTCGATCCAAAGACTTGAAGACAAGAGCGCAGGAGAGAGAGAGAGCGCGAGCCCTTTGGCTCCTCTTTTTATATATTTTTTTCTTCCCCCTGGGCCTGGCCTATGCAAATTGGGCTTAGTCCGGAGTGCCGTTCTACCTGAAGTCCTCACTCCAGTCCTTGGACCTTCCTTTGACCTTCCTCTGTTCTATTTTCAGAGGCTTTTCCCTTCCTTGTCTTTTAGCCACCTCCATTTTGGACTCCTTTTCCCTATTCTAACTACCTAACAAAGTCATGGGACCGAATGCCATGACTTAGTTTTCTGAATGTTGAGTTTTAAGCCAGCTTTTTCACTCGCCTCTTTCACTTTCATCAAGAGGCTCTAGCGTTTAATTATAGAACCGATGATGATAATGTCTAATAAAAATTCTTTACGGTGTTCATAGTATTATATTTTTAAAAACGTTTCCAAAATATGTGGCCTGATGGTATTAAGTTTTGCAAAGGCATCAAGTAGTCTGATAAGTCATTCACCCTCCGTGTTCATCAGAGAAGGCAATGACACCCCACTCCAGTACTCTTGCCTGGAGAATCCCAGGGACAGGGGAGCCTGGTGGGCTGCCGTCTGTGGAGTCACACAGAGTCGGACACGACTGAAGTGATGCAGCAGCAGCAGCAGCAGCTGCTACATGTTCATTTTTGCAGCAGGGATTTCAAGCCAGGCTCTACAGACCTGTTGCATGCACCTCAGATTGGAGAGCGCAGCCAGCACCCTAAGGGAGACCCCCCACTGGTGACATGTAAGGGATGTAACAGATACCCTGGGAGCAAACATGCTCAGCTTTCACTGCCCCCTCCCAAGGCAGGGCTGATTTTTATCAACCTGGGTGTGAAATTTGGGAGCCCCAGAAATTCCTGGCTACTAAGAACTGGGTTCTGGGTTCAGACTGGTTCTCTCTGTTGAAGGGTGAAAGGAGAACACCTATTATAAATCAAGCCTTCCGGAATCTCATTAAGGAACTTAAGAAAACAGGTAGTCTGGGAGAGGCAGTAGTTCTGAAATGAAGTGGAGCCAAATAAGAAGGTCTGTTTGGAGGCCAGCGAGAGGGAAAGGCAAAGTTTTTGCTTGTCAGGCCTCTGCTGCTTTAAAGAAAGAGCCGCCTCACAGGCGCGGGTGTTGGGGTCCCAGCTGTCAGCGCCATCACCCGGCCTCCAGGTGAAGACAAGGAGCCTTGTTTCCCGGGTGAAGAGAGGAGCCTTGTTCGTGACCCCTGGCCCGCGGCACCGCAGACCCCTGCCCCCCACCCCCCGCCCCGGCCTTTGTGTTGCCGCTCCTCCTCCCTCCCTCCCTCCAGACTTTGTGCGCCTTCAAGTGGCCCCCCGGAAGGGACCACCCAGGGGGCTGCACAATGGGGGCCGAGGTAGCCCCCAAAACATAGGTTTCTTGAGACAGGCCGTGAAAAGAAAAGTACTGTTTAACTATGTACGTGTTTGTCCTTTCTACCACCGTTTTGTGTGGCCAACAAAACCCCCTCCCCCGCCCCCTCGCATCTAGACTCCCCCAAGGCTGTACCCCCAGCTGTTCCAGCTGCCGGGCATCAGGCCCGAGACCCTTGCTCCTCGTTCTTGCTCCCAAGGCCCTGCTGCCTAAGTCTGCTTACATGCACGCCTTTGGATGGATGGTCAGGAAATTGGTATCAGAGCAAACAAATGATGCTTGCCTGATGAAACTGTTTTATCAGTCATCCTCAGAGTCAGTGGCTTGGCGCTGCTGCTGGGTGAGATGTGTCTGTAGGACCACTCAACAAAAGCTGGCAGCCGGAATTCAGTTCTCAATAGCCATTCACACCTCTGTAAAAGGATTAGCTCCGGCCAATTGTTAGCCTGTTTAAATCTTAATTTGCATCTTTATGGAGGTAGGGCTTCTCCAGGCCTCTCTGCTGCTCAGTGGTGTGTGTGTGTGTGTGTGTGTGTGTGTGTGTGTGTGTGTGTGTGTGTGTGTGTGTGTGTGTGTGTGTGTGTGTGTGTGTGTGTGTGTGTGTGTGTGTGTGGTGTGTGTGTGTGTGTGTGTGTGTGGTGTGTGTGTGTGTGTGTGTGTGTGTGTGTGTGTGTGTGTGTGTGTGTGTGTGTGTGTGTGTGTGTGTGTGTGTGTGTACCTATGGGTGGGTGGGCATCACGGGAGGTTTTCTCTTAATGGTGAAGGTGCTAAATTGCTTCAGGAAGACCTGTAAGTGACACAGATTGAATTAGCTACTTCGGTTTTGACTGACATTGGTTGGGCTTTGGTTCATTAGTTACATTAGGTTTGACCAAAAAGTCCATTCGGATTTTTTCTTACAGCTTGCAGAAAAACTGACCAAACATTTTGGCCAACCCAATAGTTTGCAGCAATTGTGGGTTCAGAACATGAGGTGTGTGAATGCATTCTATTACTTCTGTTTAAACTCAGGAACCTCATGAGTCTTAGGATTTTTCAGTGTTGTTCATTGTAATCAACAAATTTCCTTGGGCATTAAATGCAGAAAAACAGACCTAGGATCTGATGGAATGATGGTTTTAAAATAATCTATTCTATCCAGACCATGTGTTCTTAGTGAAAAGGTCAAAGCCACCTTATGTTTCAAAAGGAAAGTATGACCTACCAAAACTGTGAGTTTCCAGGCGAGGATTCTGCAAGCTCTGGAATCTGATGGAGACTAGCAGGCCATGTTGCCTTCTTCCCACCCTCACGAGTGTGGGTTATTTCTCCATGACATGCTCATATCCCACCGCCACCTTTGTGCGTGATGCCTGCTTGTTGTTGCTCTTTCTGAAATAGTTTCCTCCCTAAAACTTCATTCTGGATATAACTGACTGCCTTCTGATTCTTCCATTTCCTGAAAGAGACAGTAAACATCATCCATAAAACTTTCAACAAGTAACATTGTATTGTGTAAATTGTATAAGCAGACTCGTCCCTGCCTGGAGTCCGGGCCCACACCATGCAAAGACTGTGTCTCCTGGAGAAAATGAAACCCCAAGTCAGGCTCCTGTCACTGCAGCTGAAGCACTGCTCACCGAGTGCCCTGAAGATGACAACCAGGGCAGATGGGAAGGTCATGTGCTAGAGTCAAGGAGAAATTTATTTTCTGTTTGCCAAGAAGTAATTCTCAGTTTGTGATACTGAAAGAAAAAGCATCTTTTCTCCCTTTATTTCTTTTTTTAAAAAAACTCTACCTTGACTGCTCACATTAGCCTGGCATGAAGTTGCTTTCTTATAAATTATGTCCTAAATTCTGTGTGACTGAAAATGAAGCTTTCTCAGAAAGTAATTAGTTTAAATTTAGTCAAAACATAATTTATTGCGTGCTTAAGTATTATTGGATAAAATAAAATGACGTTAAAGCAGCCATTTGTGTTACTACCAGTTGCTTGTCCTCAAGCAGGTTTGTCCTCTTGCTGGACCTCACAGAAGGCAAACGAATGGTGGGGCCCAGTGCCTTGGTGCCCGGACACCCTCTCCCTAGGAGAGAGACGGGCTGTCAGGCCAGTGCTCTTCTAGCTGAAGGGTTCTGGTAGGAATGCAAATAGAAGACATGGAAGAAATTGGGCTCTTGAATTTGAAAATGGTATTTGCATCACACATCGTCTTTAATCTTTTAACTCTGTACATTGTGTGAATTATTTAAGTTGTTTGCAGGCAAGAGTTGATGGATATTTTGCAAACTAAAGTCTGTCCCATGGGGAGATAAATGTTAGAAATCTTCAACTCAGAACCACTCATCTTTCGGCACATAAGGTTAGGAGTTAATCTAGGGTGGGCCATGGCTCTGTTGCGACAGTGCTGGTGGCTGTCTCACTGACCACTTTGTAGATCATTCCTTGCTGAGCCCTGGAAGCCCTGGGCCGGTGTGACACCACCGTGTAAAAACAGACTATAACAGCACACACGTCATGAATTGTCTCATGTGGGTTTAAATCTTGTCCTGTCGTTCAGCACACAGTGTCCTTAAGAGTGCCGTCAGCATCCTGTGAAATCCCAAGTACCCTTGCTGTTCTCAACAGGCCTCTTAGTCATGTGGGGAAGACTTGTCAGATGGGGCATAGCTGGAGGACAGCACAGGGTGGGATGTTGTCTGCTTCATGCTGGAGGAACTCAGGGATAAGAAAGATCCCTGTGAAGGAGGCAGTCGGAGACACTGCCAGACAAACATGGGGGCAGCTGGTCTGAGCAGGCCTGACATCTGGACTCAGCAGACTGCTAAAGAGGGAAGGCATTTGGCATATGATTGCTCACTGGCGCTGCCGTGGTGGTACTTGGGATGGAGATGGGGGGAGGATGCTGGAGTCGGGGAGCATTGTCTATAAGGAGTTTATAACAGTAACCAGACCCCACTGATCGGCTTTCTCTTCTCATCATTCCTAAAAGTGGCAGAGGTAAAATACTCGTCCCTGGGGGGCACTGCCGCATTCCACCACAGCAGCATGAGCCGATGTCTGCCTAGCTCCCCTGCTGTACTTGGGTTTGCAAGGATACAGAAGCCACATCCGTTGCTCAGGGCTCACCCCTGGTCCCCCTGGTTGGAAAGTGAGTCTAGAGGCCATCTAAGCTAGAGATTTCCGAGCCCACAGCATGGCTTTGTTTATCAAGCGCAGTTTTTAACATTCTTCTGAATAGTTGCCTCATGTTAAAATCTGAGAGATGTCCTATAAAAATAAAACCAGCAATGGTGAATTTCCAGCTTCTCTTAAAAACTGGAAAGATCTAGCCTCACTGAGACACTCTGCCATGGGAGCCTGCGGTGACTAGCCCTTTAAGGTTGACACCTGCCCCAGCCTTTAGGATCCTCACCCCACCAGCGGTGGGCGTGTGGGTCCTCCCTGTCTGCCGCCCACCACTGCGCTCACATCTGCGAGCTTGTCCCCTGCCACCCAGAGCAGAGGGTTGGTCCCCTGGCCCCGCTCTCCCTCACCAACCCCGTCCACAGCTACAGCTGCCAGGAAACCAGCCATGACTCAAAAACCTACGACATTTTTCACTGTTTCTTTGCCAGAGTTTTATACTGAATCTTATTTCCTATTACTATCCAGTCACCATCCTGGCCAGCTTATCTCCTTGCTGAGCCCCACCCCCTCTTACCCTGGCTTTCCCTCGCCTTTGCCTTGCTGCCGCCTGCCTTCAGCTATGGTCTCCCTTTGTCTGCATCCTCCCCAGCACAGGGCCCTGTCCCACCTTCCTAACCATCTTCCCCTCTACGTATCATTACTGCTCTGAAATTGCTTATCTTCGTCTTCTTAAGGGCAGGTCTTACTCTGTGAATTGGTTGATGACAAGATATAGCCTTCTAGGGAGAATCGGGACACAGAGTTTGCCTTCGAAAAAGCTGGTAGACATAGGTACTGCACATCCCATGGGCAAAGAGGTTTGGGGCAGCTGAGGTCAGGCAATGAGGACCACATGGGCCACAGGCTCAGGGTTTAGACAAGAGCTGGGACTTGGCCTGGAGCTGGGGGTGCCAGCAGAGGGGCCTAGAGTCCAGAACAAGGCTTGAATCTGGGGACCAGTTCTGTTTCCTGCCCAGGGTGAAGGCCTGCTCCGGGTGGGGCGGCGGTGGGGGTGGGAGGGAGGCCTCCAGTGTACAGATGGAGCAGGTCTTTTTCACCCTTGTATCATCAGGCACATGGCCATCAAATAGATTGAGTAACTTAGCCCAACCATTAGATCTCTCCAACCGTTATACTGATTACAAATTAGTAATACTTTGCTATGAACATTGCTTTTTAAGTTGCTTCATTTTCCTGTTGGGGAATGTGTTGTATATTGCCAGCTACATATATGATCAGTTTCTTTAAAGGAAAAGTATTTTGTCTTTGATGTCTTCTCCCATGACTCTTTAGAATCATGCAAACAGTCTTTTTTTTTTTTTTTTAAGGAATTTACTAACCAAGCTCTTTGGAGACTGTTGTGACCCTGACAGACTTAACCTAGAACAGTTAACACTCCACCAGTGTCCCTGTGGACTGCAAATAGATGACAAGGGCTAAATCCCTCTTTCCACTCCTTCCTGTTCTTTCTAAAAATAAAGAAAATTTCATTGCAATGGGATCTGAATGGAGAAATAATAGTCATTTTTTCTGCATTCAGAAATAGAGGACGTAACCTCTACTTCAGCCAGCAGTTTTCAATTTCTTAGCAGTGACAATTTAAGTAAATTTCATATGAGTGGAGGAGATCTAACTTTGTTATGATTGACAATGTGAAATTAGCCTTTTCAGCTGTTCAGATTATCTGGTGTTCCTATCAGTTAGGTGGGATGTGCAGTGAGATTGCACAGCTGTGGATGTGAACCTCACTGAAGTCTGAAAAGGGTTAAAAGCCACTTCCTCTGATGGATTTAAAACAGCCACCTTTGCAGACAAGTTTTTCAAACCACCCCGTTTTGCATCTTTGTCAAGAGACAGTCTAGTTGCTACGTCTTTATGTTTAGATTATATTACAGATATATTTCAATAAACCATGAAGAGCCACCATAGATTCTAGAAGCTGACCGTCTGGGCTCAAATAAACATCTCCTGCGGCACCTGTTTTATTTTATAGGCTCTGTAATCACAGTGACATCCTACAAGAAGGCCCTGATGCCTGCGGAGCCGGTGTCCTTCACCAGCTCCCGCGACTCTGCCCTGGGGGTGGCAGTGACAAAGAGCAAGTCAGGTATGACAGTCGTCAGATTGCTGCTGTGGTGGGTAGGCCCTTCTCGTTCCCAGATAAGGGTGGAAAAACACTGCTGTACACAGTCAGCTCTGTGCTGGGCACCCGGAGCATCGATTTAACTGTGGCCTCACCATCTACTTCTTTGTGAATGTATTTGTTTCTCATTGTTAATTGGATACATCTGCTCAATCCCTGCTCATATATCTTGCTCAGTCCCTGCACATGTATCTGCTGAACCCCTGCCCATAGCAACATTTTAAGGCATACTGGTGGGGAGGGAACATGGGTAAGCTCAGTCTCACATGTTCACATAACTTGGTGAACACCCAGGTGGTAGTCTAGCAGAACCTTGCACTGGACAGGTATCTTTGCCAGATCCAAACCCCAGATGGGTCCCTGCATTTCCAAGGTCATGCTGGTGATGCAGGCCTCTGATGAATATAGTTCCTGTACCAACAGCCTCAGCACATCCTGGAAGCTTGTTAGAAATGCGCGTTCTTGGGTCCCACCCCAGATCCACTGAACCAGGGGTCTGGAGGTGGGGCCCTGCCATCTGGGCTTGAATGTGTGCTTACCTCTGCTCCCTCAAGTGTGAGAACGCTGCTCCAGCCATGTGCCTTCAGTGGCTCAAAAGCAGGCATGAGCAAGTGGGGTTAATCGTTTGCAGGGTGGTTGGCACATATGAGTCATGGTTCTTTCTGAATCAGTCAGAAATCTATCCCTCCACACACCTTCTCCTCACTCTGGGTGTCTTGTCAGGGCCTCAGAAGCTTTATGCAATCTGGGCTTCTGAATTAAATTCACAGCATTGCAGATAGATAATATGTGTAGTGGTTTCTCCAGTGCTGCCCCTGGTAGGTGCCTAATTCATGGGTGCATGAATGTTACCAGTGTCCTTACCCTGGTTTTTATTTGGAGGACTGACTGAAGTGAACTCCCCTCACTGAAGTCTGTCCCCACCATTTTCTAGCCAAGAACAAATGGTTGCTCAAGTGTGGTCCGCCCACCTGAAAGGGCCTTGTCTGGCCGGGAGAGTGAGATGGCTTTCAGGTCTGGCTGTCTTACATCTGGTGTCAGCTGTCCTCTCTGTGTGTCATGCAGACTCTATTGTATAAGGATATAAACAGGCAGGATAACGTGGTTTTCAGAGTGGAATTCGGCATAAATCCGTAAATCCGAATCGGGTCCCTTCAGGGCGTGAGGAGCCATCAGGGTAATGGTCTCTAAAAGGACCTTGTCCCAAGAAAACATGGCTGATCACAGGATTCCATCCCACAGATCGCAGAGTGAAGGTCACCAGTGCTGAACGTGTTTACATCCGCTTCTGAATCTTGCTGTGATCTCCACACTACAGAGAATGTGGGACTTGCCCGTCCTGGTCAGTAGCTTTCCAGCTTACAGCAGTGAAGGGTGATGCATGGAAATCCTCTTTCATGTTTTTTATCATGCGAAGTGAAGATAAAGGCAGTCTTAAAATGCCCTTTACAAGGGTAGGAGAAGCTGGCTAGGGAGGAGTCTCTCTGGCCATTTGGTGATTGTATGCAGTAAGGCTCTTCAGCTGGACCCCCCACTTCTTTCTCACCGTCTTCTGTGTCTGTTGATATACTGTTTGGCATAAACCACAGTGGTGGTATGTCGCATGAAGGCATATACGCATTTATAATTCTCTCTGTGGACTGAGTTGTTAGACTAGGTGATTCATCATGTGACTCTCTTAACCTGGGCTGCCAGACTGTGGCATGGTGATAAGATATGCCATCTCCATCGACTTGGCCTGCGTTTGTTACAGTTTCTCAACATGCATAAATAGAGCGTCCATTCCCATTATGAGAGGTTGTGTTTTCCATGACTATTGATCTACAGTTATGTATAAATCAGCCTTCCAAGAAGAAATGATCTTTCTTTATGACCAACACAAATTTTAAAATTAATATCTGAAGCCTTCGGAACTGTGTCTCTGCCACAGTCATTTTTTAAAGCCAGATAAAGAAGTCAGGAATGGTTCCTGAAGTCACTGTTGTGGTCTATTATAATCAGAATTACCCCGTGTGATGACTGAGGATGCTGTTTCTTGCACACTGATTGCCACTGCCTCCCTCTCTAGCCTCAGAAAAAGCCCCAGGTGTCTACCTGACCTTTGAGAGACAGGCAGTCAGGTCTTAGCTGCCAGTCCTTCCTAACAGGTCTTAATCCCGGCATCACGCTCCCCTGCCCTCCGCATGTTCACCACCTCCTGTGCCCTCAGTGCCCAGGAGGTATTCCTAGTGCTATGCTTAGTCACTCAGTCATGTCCAGCTCTTTGCGACCCCATGGACTGTAGCCCACCAGGCTCCTCTGTCCATGAAATTCTCCAGGCAGGAATACTGGAGTGGGTTGCCATGCTCTCCTCCAGGGGATCTTCGCAACCCAGGGATTGAACCCAGGTCTTCTGCATTACAGGCAAGGTATTGCTAGGTATTTCCCTAAATGGGGTGTTCCTATCTGCCAGGGAGAGCCCTTAGACCGAAGCTGTCAGCTGGTCCTTCCAGAAACACAGATTTGAAGAGAATCATCTACTTCTGTTTCTCAATTGCTAGTGACATTGATGTCAACTGGGCAGAATGGGAAGACTCTAACATCGTATGGACTCCTGAAAGCCTGTAAATAGAGCCGTGTTTTGTGTGGCCATGGCCCTGCTTGTGCCCCTGACCAAACCTTGGCAAGCAACATCTTTGCTTCCGTTCCATCCAGAAAATGGGACACCTGGTCCACAGCATAGATTGGAAAGATAGATTTCTGAATTCTCTATCACAAAAAGAAGCCTCTTCAAAGAAAAAAGGACAAAACCCATTCCTATCATCATTATTATTGTTATTACTGATTTTTGTTTTACCTGGGAATAAATGTTGTAAGACCTTCATGTGAAAGGCTTACTGTTACTAGTAAGTTGTTATTTTAGACAATTATGAGTTTTTAAAATATGATGCATGTCATTCGAGGCAGTCGATTTTTTAAAAATTGTTCTTTATTTCCTCCTGGAAAATATATTTTAACATAAAAGTGATTATTTAATCACTTTGTCTTCTATAGAAACTGTAATGAGACTACCCATGATTTTATGTCTTCCAGGTGCAATTAATTGTCTCTGTCCGTTGCTCCTTTCAGATACATTCACCCCATTGTGCTCTCAAACTAATGCTGAAAAATTTTCAGGTTTATAGGATTTGGAGTATAGTATGTAGAATCTATTTTATTCTGCTTATGTTCAGAATAAAATTCAAGATATTTATTATTTTGTCTGCATTTAAAACTTTGGTCAGATTACCCATCTGTTGTAAATCAGTTATAGTTAGGAAATGCTGGTACCTTTGCTTAAATTGCAGTTTCCTCATTGGAAACCATTATAAGTATATGAAATTAATTATAGACTTTAAAATCTATTTTTAATTAGAGGAGTATATAATTGAGCTGACATCATGCTTTGGTTTTTTTTTCCTATGTGATGTTGATACTAGAAACTTTGCAAAGTGAAGTGGACAGAAGAGGAAAAAACTTCTTTAAGTCCTCTGAACTGCTCTGTAGATGTTCTAATTCTGTCTGTTTGAGTAGAACCAGGGGCAGGACTCCATGCAGGGTCCACCATAGCCCAAACCCTCCTGGGTTCCAGGTGTTGGCTTAGCCACTCAGAAGTCACAGATTCTGATGCTGTTTCTCCTCCAGAAGTTCATTTGCTTTTTGAGCCTGTGGGTTTTCTCCTTTTATGAAGCAAGTGTAATAATTACAGAAAACCTCAGCTAGTGCTTTCGTACCAGGACACAAAGGATGGTTACAGTTGGAAGAGGTGTTAGTAACCAGAGTCTTGCCCTTGGCTTTGCTTCTGCAGAAACCATGTGTCTCAGTCACCAGTGGCTGGTGTCTGATAAGTCAGTGCATCCCAACTAACTCATCCTCATTAAACTTGTTTTCAAGTTGAATTCAACCTAACTAAATATGCTTTCTAGATAGAAACAATTGATTTTACTCATTATGAGAAATATACGTGCTGACTAGACTAGAATTTGACAATGGCCCGTGTGTGCGTTTTCCTAGGAGGGAAATCACTGTAAACCCAGATGCAAATGCAAAGGGTAACTCATTGACATAGAACAGAACAGAGGACTTGGAAGCTTTATGACGTTGGTGAGGCCTAGATGTCACCAGGAGAGACAAGTTGCTCAAGGGGCTTCCTACCAGACCAGCCAGGAACCTTGGAACCATCTGGGGAAGTTTTTAAATAAGTTCAAGGATTCCAGTGATCCCACTTTATTCAAGTCTTGGGGAAAAGCAAGGGTTAGGTCAGGCCAAATCTTATAACAATTAAGATTTCTTTTTAAAGGTTCTGAATTACACCTAGACTTTTTCCCCATTTTATTATGAAAATTTCCAAACATACAGAAAAGTGAGAAAAACTGTAATGCCAACATACCTACCATCCAGCTTCTACCATTGACATTTTATTACACTCCCAAATCTATTTTCCATCCATCCATCCATCCATCAATTCCAATCTGTTATTTTTATGCATTTCCAAGTAAGTTACACATATTAGTACACAGATTTTTAGTATATACTTGGACATGTTTTGGAGAAGGAAATGGCAACCCACTCCGGTACTCTTACCTGGAAAATCCCATGGATGGAGAAGCCTGATAGGCTACAGTCCATGGGGTAGCAAAGGGCTGGACATGACTGAGCAACTTGACTTTCACTTTGACATGTTTAAACATCTACAGAAGTAGGCGTGAATATAATGAAGTCCCACGTACCCTCTCCCAGACCCACAGTTGTCAACATTTTGCTAATCTTGTTTTATCTCTTTCCCTCACCCACACTTTTTCTTCATTAGTTTAAAACAGACAACATTTTTTTCCTCTCACAAATACATCTCTAACATACAAGTATTTAATACTTGACCACTTAAGAAAATTCTTTGTTACCTAGTCCTTGTCAGTTTGCTTTGGTTTTCTGAAAAGCAGTCTGTCTACATTTGCAGTCTTTGAATCAGGATCCAAATGTAAACTATAAACTGCTGGTTGGCTCGGGATCCAGAATTATATTCCAGGCAGCTTATTCTGGCAGAACGCCATCACAGGCAGTGCTGGTCCTTCTTACTTCACCTCCTCAGGCGGCACGTGACTGCTCGTCCCTTCGTGTGTGCTCCCTGGACTGGGCTGAGGACTTGAGCACTGGCAGACGGGTGCCTCTGATTCAAAGCTTCCATTATGCAGTTTCCTCAACATTATGATCATTTCCTAGGTGCATTCATTAATTTGGACTTCGAAAACAGTGACTTTTCTAATGCAGCCCTTTCTTTGCATCTATTAATTGAAAACACTTTTCCCATCAACTACTTGGTAACTCTTTTTTTTTTTTTTAATTTGTTTTTTTTTGTTGTTGACCACAAAGGCAGGACAAATGCTTGACTCCATCCCTTTCTTTAATCAGTTTCCAGAATAACAAATTGTTTCTCTAGCAGCATCCAAAGGTTGGTTTGTTGATACTTTGGTGGTAAAAACACACATAAACATAACGTTTACCACCTTAACCATTTTAAGTGTACAGTTCAGTAGCATTAAGTACATTCACATTTTTGTGCATCAGATCTCTAGAGCTTTGTCATCTTATAGAACTGGAGCTCTGTCCCCATTAAACAAGTCCCCAGTCCTCCTTCCCCTAGCCCCTGGCAGCCACCACTCTACTCTGCCTCTGAATTTGACTATTCTCGGCATCTTATGTAAGTGGAATCATACTGCTTTTTTGTGACTGGCTTATATAATGGAGTAGAATGTCATGTTGTAGTACATCTATGTTGTAGTCTGCGACAAAGATTTCCTTCCTTTTCCAGGCTGAATCCAAAGGTTTTTTTATTATTTATCTTTTAAATGAACTCATGTATTTTTATACATGCACCACGTTCCAGTCCATATTAATCATTGTTCTTTTGGCTCTCACACTATCTCGTCTTTGGCCAGTGGGTGCCTCTTCAGCACAACCCCTGAGACCTGTTCACACAGCTCAGGGTCTGAGAACTTCTTCACTTCCTGGGACAAGGTGCTCCAGGCTCATCTGATGTGTTTCCTGCCTCCGGCCTGAAATATAGCATATTTTTCCTTCTGTTTAGTATCTAAATACTATATTATAGGCAGCAATATAGGCTTACGTTGGACTTTTTCCTAATAGTAACTTATTAAAAAAAATATTGAATGCACTGCAAGAGTATAATAAGAATAAACTAATTGAGGTGGAGATACGAACTGTTGTTTTGCTTTACATTTAAGAGGAGCCTGACCACCTCTGCACTAGTTAGAAACAGTGGCCACACATCAGAATTGCTCTGAGAGTCTTAAAGAAAGTCTCAATTTGCTGGGTTCCCCCCCACCAGACTAGTTTTCCTGAACTCTGAAGCAGTGGTGTGAAGTACCTAGATGATGCAAAACCCCCCGGGTGGTCCCAGGGTGCAGACAGAGTTGAGAATGCTGATCTATCAATGATATCATAACTAAAATAAAATGAAAGTTAACCCCCAAAAAGAAACCTGAACTCTGGAAATCCCCTTATCCCAGATTATATCAGGTTCCAGACTTCTGTGTAAACTGTCTTCTGCTATCATGATTGTGGGGACCTTTAACAATAAAGGAGACTCATAAGTCACCCAGCATTGCACATGTCTAATGGGACTCCTAATTGTGTTTCATAGGTTTGAACAAGCACCAGCCTCAGGCTTATTAAGGACACGATCGGGTCAACATACTGCCACCCTGAAAGGACATGATACTTCTGTCCAAGAAGAGGAAATAGCAAAGCTGTCTGAAGTTTTCCTGGTCAGTAAACTGGACCAGAGGACAAAGGTTAATACTTTTTATTCTTTAAAATAAGTTTCAAATTGTACAAGTTAGTCATTTGAGAAAATAGTTAACATCCTTAACGATGATTAACATATTTGAAAAATGTAAATGTAAAGTGAGCTTTTGTGGTTGGTTGGATGAACTTTGATCTCAAACCTTTTGCATAGTGTTTTGTGTAGGCATTTCAGGTCCTTTCTTACATAAGGTTAGTAAACTCAGGGCCTAGAGGTAACCTAATTAAACATACCTACGCCAACATTTATCGAGGGAGCTTAGAAGCCTCTTGGAGAATTCTGGTTTTCTTTCTCTACACCATCCTTTAAACATACTGTGTGGTCATTTTTGTCAACTCAGCAAATATGTATTTGTCCACTTCTGTGGATTAGGCGGCAGCCCAGATCTATGGGGGAGAGAGAGAAATCCCATGTGGCCCCTCCTCTGGGGGGTGGCAGAGTGGGTGTCTGCAGTAGGAACATGGCAGAGGGCTTAGACCCTCCAGAAGGGGAGCCAGGCATCTGGAGAAGCAGGGAGGGCAGACCTGATGACTGAGGGAGCCGAGGGGCATGTGAAGGTAACCCTGAAAAGCCAGGCAGGATTTCAGCAGGCTCTGAGGGGGTGGGTGACGGACTTAGGGGTCAAAGAACAGGTTCAGAAAGTGCACACTTTCTCAGGAAACGGAGCCGTTGTCGCGGCTGAGGAGCAGACTACACCTGGGGACAGGGACCAGAAATTGTACAGGGTCTGGCCCAGCTCAGGAGAGGTGTTCATGGGTTCAGCAGAGTTTGGGAAGCCGCAGAGCCCCTTGAGCCAGGCTGCAAGAGGGCCTCAGGGAATTTAGTCCCTGACTAAATCATGTCATAACTAATCATTTTAGTTATGGTATGTCCTCCTGACTGGGAGGGGGACAGCCAAGGATGCACCCAGCCATGGTTCAGCGGGACAGTCGGGAGTGGACTGAGCACTTGCGCAGGTAGAGGGGGTCATGCTGGGCCAGAGTCATGGAGCCAGTTCCCAGGGAAGTGCAGTGGGTGGGGCTGGAGGGCGGAAACTCAGGTCCAGAGCGGCCCATCTGGCTAGTGGATCTTATCCCTAACCAGAGATCCAGCTCAGGCCCAAGGCAGTGAGAGCATGGAGTCCCAAACATTGGGCCACCAGGGAATTCCCTCCAAGTATGTGTTTTCACCCTTACACATGCTTAACTCTCTATATAACATAGAGTTTTCTGGCTTTAATACTTCGTTATTTGGTTATGCACGAAGTTCATGATTCCATAGGAGCCCTCTCTGGAAGCGGTCCTTGCCCCTCTGTCCCAAAGCCATAGCCTGTTTTGCAGCCCTGTCCAGAGCCTCTGTGTTGCCCTCCAGCCTTTCAGAGCACCTTCAGCCCTGCCCCAGACCCCCTCCCTCAGCCCTCTAATTAGAAAAGAGCAGAAGGACTTTAAGCATTTCACACATTCACACGTGGAGCAGCGCAGTGAAGCCAGCGACCCTTGTCTGCATGCGTGTTACCCTGCACTCTGCAGTTCCCCACCCCTTCGCCCGCCCCTCTCTCCTCTGCTCCTGCCCCTGCTCCTACCCTTGCTCTTCTCTCTCTGCTCGTCTCCTTTCTCCCCATTCTCCTTCTGGAGTGGATTATTGCAGGTGGAGATACAGCCCCTGGGCGCCCCTCACAGATCCTGCCCTTTTCAAAGGTAACCTTGTGCACATCCTTCCTGAACACATTTTCATTTTACTGTGCTGCATGTGACTCAGTAACTAACCCTCCGTTTTGTCTTGTTTGTGGTATGGCATTGTCCGTGTAAATGCTCTTGAAGAAAGAACTGTGTTCTTTAGGAAGAACAGAACCATTGCTTTTTAGATTCTTTTTCGTATCTATTGATAAATGTAGATCCTAATAAGGATTCTGTTTTCAGGTTTTATTATCCATTGTATTTACTTCTGTTTTGTAACGACATTGTTCTCCATTCATACTCACTGCAGATACACCATATCTCAGTCACATCAAGGGCAAAATAAGCATTGGTCTACCGTATTGCCATTTACCATGTCTTTTTTTTTAAGGTGGCGTTTATATTAGAAAACGTATTCCAAGTTCCAGACAACCAGTTCACCCATAATTTTTAAAATAATAACTCCATAATTAATAGGAAGAGGGGTGCCCAATTGATAGCTCATTAGTCAAATAACCTTCTACCTGCCCTAGTAGGTATTTTGTTCCTTTTTAAATCACCATCTAGTGACAACCATAAAAATTACCAATAAATAAATGACAAAACCCATCCTTATAAATAGAAGCAAGCAGGCAGTTTCTAAATAGGTTGTGACTGAAAAAAAGCACAGCTCTAAAGACTCACACAGCCCTAAAGACTCGCCCACCCAAGTGACGTGGGCAGGACAAGCCTGGCAGATGTGAGGACAGAATGCTTTCCTGGGCTCTAGGACCATTAGAGTTACAAATCAGCACAGTCAAGTGTCTTTGACTTGTTGTCCTTTATTGACCGTATATATATTTAGTAAATAATCCAGTTAAATATTTCTCTGTAGATAAAAAATTTTAAAGTAAGAGGTTTTCAAAATTTAAGAAACCTCTAGTAGAAATCACTTGATTAAGAGTCTAATGAAGCTGAGAAATATTTACTTTGATCTCTTGGGTAAATGGCTAATTAAACAGCCACATGTAAATGATGTTTACCTGTGGGTCCCTCGCCGTCAGCTGGAGTCAATCCCGTCTCCTGAGTAAATACATCATTAAAGCTGCCAAAACTCGGATTATGTCCCTCCGAGACCAGATAAGATCCACAGCACCCGCATAACCTATTAGGCAATTACATAATTGAGCTGCATGCTTTTAAATCAGGAAAATCTGTAATTACTCTATGTGAAAAAAAAAAAAAATGAGCTGGGTGCTTCATTAAAATACCAAGTGCCTTAATACTGCTTTTCTCCTAAGTGGTGCCTGCTTCCACCCAGGGAAGCGTCCACAGGCAAAGCAGCCCAGCCCACCGGTGTCATTCACAGAGCAGGTGGAATCAGCCTCGGGAGTCCCTGCCCCCTCCCTAAATGGTGACCTGGGATGCCATCCTCCTCTCTTGACTACTCGTTCACTGGCTTGTGTGAATACTTGCCCTTTCTTCTCATTGCTACTTTGATACCGTCTTCTTCCTCTCCTATAACCCACATACAGCTTCACTGATGACACTTGTACCTCCGTTTGGACACTGAACGATTACTTCTGGTGTGCAAGGTTCTTGAGGAAGGGTCAGTTAAATCTGTGTATGAGGGGAACAGCCATGCTGTCAACATCCCTGGTTTTTCATTCTCTTGCTTTTCTGTATCTGCATTAATAACACTGATTTCCATATGAAGGTTTTTTATCTTATTAAGTTTTTTCACATTCATTTTATCTCTGTACCACCCATTGCAGAAACTGTATTCTTGTAGAGCTAACATATATTTTCTTTTTCTAAAAAACATAGCAGGAAAAAAACAAACTTGAAATATTAAGGTAAACAGAAAGAAGACAAGACAACTGCCTGTTACCCAGATCTCTTATAGAACTTTGTTGACACTGAGATGTGTGGTCTTTAATATATTGACAAACATGGGTTGTGCTGTGTGTGTGGATGGCCTCCGTGATCTGCCCCCCACACCATGTCACAGAGGAAACCTCCTTTCACACCATCACATGCTCTCCACCCTTTCTGATAATTGCGCACCACTGTCTCTTTAACCAGGCTCCTGGTGTTGAACATTTTAAGTTGTTTTTAATTTCTTCTGTGAACAAAGCTAGTGGAGGTGATGGAATTCCAGTGAGAGCTCATTTTCATAATCCTGAAAGATGATGCTGTTCTGAGAAGTGACTGCACTCAAGTATGACTAGACAAATTTGGAAAACTCAGCAGTAGCCACAGGACTGGAAAAGGTCAGTTTTCATCCCAATCCCAAAGAAAGGCAGTGCCAAAGAATGCTCAAACTACCACACAATTGCACTCATCTCACACGCTAGCACAGTAATGCTCAAAATTCTCCAAACCAGGCTTCAACAGTACTTAAACCATGAGCTTCCAGGTGTTCAAGCTGGATTTAGAAAAGGCAGAGGAATCAGAGATCCAATTACTAACATCCGTCAGATCATTGAAAAAGCAAGAGAGTTCCAGAAAAACATCTATTTCTGCTTTATTGACTATGTCAAAGCCTTTGTGTGAATCACAACAAACTGTGGGAAATTCTTCAAGAGATTGGTATACTAGACCACTTTACCTGCCTCCTGAGAAAGCTGTATGCAGGTCAAGAAGCAACAATTAGAACTGGACATGGAACAACAGACTGGTTCCAAACTGGGAAAGGAGTCTATCAAGGCTGTATATTGTCACCCTGCTTATTTAACTTATATGCAGAGTACATCATGAGAAATGCTGGACTAGATAAAGCACAAGCTGGCATCAAGATTGCCAGGAGAAATATCAATAACCTCAGAAATGCAGATGACACCACCTATATGGCAGAAAGCAAAGAGAAACTAAAGAGCTCATCACTCTTTAGTGATCTTTCATCAATTTGTTGATGAAAGTGAAAGAGGAGAGTAGATAAGTTGGCTTAAAACTCAACATTCAGAAAACTAAGATCATGGCATCTGGTCCTATCTCTTCATAGCAAATAGATGGGGAAACAGTGGACACAGTGACAAACTTTATTTTGGGGGGCTCCAAAATCACTGCAGATGGTGACTGCAGCCATGAAATTAAAAGACACTTGCTCCTTGAAAGAAAAGCTGTGACCAACCGAGACAGCATATTAAAAAGCAGACACATTACTTTGCCAACACAGGTCCATCTAGTCAAGCTATGGTTTTTCCCGTAGTCATGTATGGATGTGAGAGTTTGACCAAGAAAGCTCAGTGCCAAAGAATTGATGCTTTTGAACTGGGGTATTGGAGAAGACTCTTGAGAGTCCCTTGGACTGCAAGGAGATCCAGGTCCATCCTAAGGGAAATCAGTCCTGAATGTTCATTGGAAGGACTGATGCTGAAGCTGAAACTCCAATACTTTGCTTACCTGATGCAAAGAACTGACTCCTTAGAAAAGACCCTGATGCTGGGAAAGATTGATGGTGGGAGGAGATGGGGATGACATGGTTGGATGGCATCACTGACTCAATGGACATGAGTTTGAGTAAACTCTGGGAGTTGGTGATGGACAGGGAGGCCTGGCGTGCCCTGTCCATGAGGTCACAAAGAGTTGGACACAACTGAGCGACTGAACTAAACTGACCTTTATATTACAGCTGAGATCAAACTCTTTCCCCTCCCTATTTGTTAGCCTTTTGTATTTCTTCTTTTATAATTTGCCAGTTCACATTCTTTGTTCATTTTTCTATCAGGTTAGTCATATTTTTTCTTACTGACTTTTGAGAACTCCCTATATAAATTTTTGCTGTTTGCTATAATAGTTTGAGCAGTTTCATTTTCATCTTTCACTTTTCTTAATGGTGTTTGGATACAAGCCTCTTCCATTAATATCTTCATTTGTTGATTTCTGCATTTGAATATCACAATTGCTGAGTTTGGAGATATAAATTTAGAGTTAGCCTAGGCAACTCTTAGGGTTTTAGACTTAGAAAGATCTGCATTTAAACTGAACTTTGAGAAAATCCTAGAGAAATTGAGGCAATTAACTCTAGGTGTCCTGCTGAATGTAATTCATAGGATGGTTTATGTTCCATGAGATCTGAAATATGGAGATGTCTTCCTCACTCATCCTGCAGATAGTGTATACTTTGGTATTGAATTTCTAAGTGCTTTCTCCTGGCTCCTGGGAAGGTTAGAACAGTGAGGAGCTAGTTTGTTGGTATTGACTTAGGCTGCAGAGTGCTGAAAACCATGAAATAGTCTCCAGCCCCCCACCCCACCCCTCCTCACTGTCCCAGACTGGCTCCAAATGTATGAGAGGAGAAAAAGCCTTTATTGCTTAATGGATCAGATGGAACCCAAGCACGGGCCATTGATAAGCACCATCAAAAGGTCCATCTTTGGTGAATTTTTCAGATAGAAGGTCCCGCTTTGCAGAGCCCTTCAGTCCCAGGTGGCACATGCATGGCAGCTTGCTCAGTCTCGTCTGGGCTTTGGTTCCTTTGTGGGTGTGGGTGCATGTTGTCAGCGTCACTCTGCAAACTCCTTCCATCTGGGGCCTTCTTAGAAATGCACCCTTTCAAAGATCTGCAAACATCTTGAGTAGGTATCACAGGTGTTCTTCCTGATTCTGTATAAGTTGGTTTTGACTGATCTTTGAATGGACCTTCTGACCCATCCTTAGCTGAGGCTGACTTTTGTTTCTGTCCCAACTTGTCGTGATTCCATTCCTGTGAGGGACTTATCTTGTGAATTCCTCTGCAGATGACCCACTTGGCAGATCTGCCCTCTCTGTTGGCCTCATGGTCCAGCAGAGTCAGATCAACCATTCTCATGCTGTGATTTGACCATCCATCAAAACCCATATAGATATAAAGTAGTTATCTCTGAAGAGTTACCTCTAGAATTATCTTTAAATGTTCCTATCAAAAAGCTAAGAGAAATCCCAGAGATACGAGTATTAAGTAGTAACTAAAATGGGATAAAATATACAAAATAAATGAAACCTGTAGAGTGCCCAACACTTAACATGGTAAAAATTTTTAAAAGGGCTCCAGGTAGAGATGATGGCATTGGTGGTCCTCTCACCAAGCTTACAAGGGGTTGTTAGAAAGATGTTTGTAGCTATAATACTTTAGTCTGTGTTCTTTTGAAGCCCAGGTGGAACCCAGTTGAAGCAAAAGAAGTTCTTGTAGGAAAGGGACGTGTAAAACAGATAGCTTATGTGTCATCACCAGGGACTAGTGAGAAGTTAAGTTGTCTGAGTCACTGACCATCCAGGACAGTCTCCTCTGTTTGCACATTGCACAGTAGAAAGTGTAGGAACCCTCAACAGGCTTCTAACAACTTTATTCTTAAACCATGGGTTCAGACAGTGGCTATTGTGAAGTCACGCTAAGAAATTATCACTTATAGCTATTGTATGAGATAATACAAAGGTGCTCTAGGTGAAGTCGCTCAGTCGTGTCCGACTCTTTACGACCCCATGGACTGTAACCTACCAGGCTGCTCTGTCCATGGGATCTTCCAGTCAAGAGTACTGGAGTGGGTTGCCATTTCCTTCTCCAGGGGATCTTCCCAACCCAGGGATTGAACCCAGGTCTCCTGCATTGTAGGCAGATGCTTTACCGTCTGAGCCACCAGGTAAGTCTCATGATAATACAAATAAGAAATACATATTTGAGGCCCTGTCAGAATGTTTGGATTATTTTAAATATCAGGAAAAGGAAATTAGAGCTTTAACTACAGAGACTAGGCCAATTCTTTTCGTTCATCTTCTGAAATGCTTTCCATATAGCTAGGGTTATTGCATGCACAGAGGAGGCTCCTGCTCTCTACAGGAACAGATTCAATTAGATCAGGATGGGTGAAGATCTCAAAATGAGGGGAAAGCCAAAGGCAAGCACCTTGCTGGGATGTCCAGGCCAATAACAGTGGCCTTGGCCAAACTCACCAGGCAGTCGTTGAGGTTCCGCCTCAGTGATTCTCCCTGTCAAAGCTTCATATCCTTTCACGATGACAAGCAAAGAGTAGAATCTTCCCCTGTGTTCACCTGACACTAACATTGTTACCACTTGGCGATTGGATAGAAGATGGCCGGAGAGACTGTGCCCAGCTCCCCCTTGACGTCCACTTGCAGGGCCTCAGGTCCATTCCCCACACAGTAGGTTTACTCCTGCCATCATGTCCCAGGGAGAGGTCAGCACTGCTAAGCAGTCTTCCACTCCAAACGGAGGAGAGAGAGACACATGCCTTGGCAGCCAGACGGTGACATTGTGTTGGTTGTTCAGCTCTGGTCACCAGTGTATTTTTAATTCTTGAGGGAAGAATGCTGACCCAGACGTGAAGTGTCACAGGTGTTAACCTATCCTATAAATTGCCACATTTTCTCTACGTCTCACATTGGCTGTGATCAGATCTCTACCCACCTCCCTGCCCGGGACACTTGGGGTGACACAGGTAAGCCCATTCCGTGCCTGGAGGAAGCAGACAGGCTGTGTGGCCGCTGAGTTTCCTGAGCTCCTTGGCCGACTTGGTGGCAAAGTGCAGTGTCCATATCCTTGACTGAAGGTTACGGTTTCCAGAGAGGTCAGGTCTCTCTTTGCTTCAGTGTACCCTCCTCAGCCCCCAAGTCCTTCCACAATCCTCCTTTTGGGGAAAGTTTGGGGGTCATTTGAAGAATGAGAATACTGTAAGGTCACATTTTTCCAAATCTCCTCAATCCAAACCAGCTCTGTCTCATGTGCCTGAAAAACAGAATTCAGGCCATGAAAGAATGGATCTGGGATGTACCACCTGGGTTTAACAGAGTTAGTCACGACTCACACACATCCTTCCCAAGTAAAAAGACACCACACTACAGTCCACAGAAAACATCTCCTTGTGAGTGTAAATTATCGTGAAGAATTAAATTATGCTGGAAAATAGCCTAGTGTTACTTTATCTTGAAGACATTTTCATGTAGGTTAAATGTCAGGCGACAAATCTCAAGTAAAGCTTGGTGTACAATAATATCTGAAGGCTGATCTCTGAGACCAAGGGGAGTGTGACCATAGTTTGTTAATTTTTTGTGCTTTCTTTTAAACCCTATAGCCAACCGCGTTATTGAACAAAGATCTCGCAGAAGAGCATGACAACAGGTCGGCTGTTCACAGCAGCAAGTCATCTTGCAGTTTGCCATCTACTCCTAGTGACGAAAGTGGAATAAGGAATGAAAAACCCATTCTATGGCCCAAAGGCGTTACTACGACGGAACAAGGTAGCTATTGTTAAGGGTTTGTCCACAGCAGAACTGCATTCAGAATCAGTGTGCCCCCCTCTTTCTCAAAGTGTGCCCATAAAATAAAGCTGCTAAGCAATGCCTGTGACTCAGTATGCGTGAGACATTACTCGTTTTATACCACCTTCCACTTCAGGAAAACACCTGAAGTCTGAGAAGAATGGGAAACATAATTGTAGGTCTTCAGTTCTGCTGAATTTCCAATGAAATTAGTTTTTATAAAGCTATGAATTATTAACAGAATTAACAGCTGACAGTAGGTACTTTTTTGATCATCCCGCAAAGATGGAGATGATTCCATTAAAATGAATTCCATGAAGTATGGTGAAGTTTTTTATATCACTTAATAGAATTTACTCATAATTAATATTCTTTTAAATTATAATACAGCCTTATAAAAATCTAAACAAATGATTAAGAATCAATGAATTTATGACCCCCTCAAATTTTATTACCAATTTTTAGTCTCTAGAAATGGTGATTATTTTAGTGTCACTGGTAAGATGTGCCAGGAAACCACTGTCAGCTGTCTGGGACGTGAGCTGCCCGGGATGAGGTCAGAAGTCCATGTGCTAGACCTGAGGCCCACATATGTTAAGCAAGCCCCACCCAAATATGATCGATGTCATAGGCCAAACTATTTTTATGAAAGCAGAGTAGAGACGCCTTAGTGTTTGAATAGGCTTTCTTCTAGGTACAGTGTATTTCAGACAAGAAACAAACTAACCAAAAAGAGAAGGTAAGGAGCAGTGCAGTTAAAAGGAATGGCAGCTAAAAAACCAAACAAAGGCCAGTCCATCAGTATAACCTTGAAATACATTGTTATTATCACTTGTTCCATTTTTAGAAGACAAGAGCAGAGAAGAGAGCACAGAAGAAAGCGTGGCGGCAGCGAGGATGCCCATCACAGGTAAGTTCACGGCTGCCTGAGGACCTGGGATTCTACTTTGTTCTGTAACCAGAACAGTTTAGGTTAGTGTTTGTGGACTCCGCCAAGAGCAGGCAGATTCAGTGACCATGTGCTGGAGCAGGAGCTCCAACCTGAGAGTGTGGTGAGCTTAGGTTAACACAAACGGAGGTGGAAAATACTCAGGTCTGCTGAGTCCTTCAGAATTGTTGCACATTTATACTTGTGAGTGTCCCACCCCCATGAGCCTTTCAGTGCCTGCCTCTGTGTAAAGGCCAGTCCCCCTGGGGACACCAGTCATTATATGGCCAACTACAGATGTGTCTGATTTCCTCTATTCTTTCCTGTAATAATTGACTATATCATTATTTTTTTTAAAAAAGCAGGAAAAAAAGTGCCAGACAGGAAGCTGCTTGTGTCTCAGTTACAAAGCCCATCTGATCAATTACAAATTTTAGCAGTAAGGTTTCGTTAAGATCTGTTAAGGTTTCTGCACATGTATTCGGCTTATTTAGATGAAATCTGAATGTTATTACTTTTTTTAGTTTTAGAATATCAACAGCAGCAATTAGTATTCTGATCAGAATTCTGTTTGTCATACATCTAAATTTACTAGTACCTTATTTTGTAAAGTGGTGTGCTACTTCATTATAAATTCAAAGGTCTGACTTTAAATATTTATACAAGTAAATACACCATTGCACCGAGGTACTGAGGCATGCATCTGCATATGAGTTAGTTTTGTTGTTTATCAGCAAAGAGAACAGTTTTTTTTATGGCAGTACGATTCATGGCCTGATGATGAATTCTGAACCCATGTGTCTGCAATGAACTCCGATTTTGAAAAAGGAGTTTATAGTGGAGCAATTATTGTATATGTTCTGCATCAGATAATATTTCACTCCAAAATACAGAGGTTTTCTTTTCCTTGAAATGTTTTCCCAGTGATATGTTTATTGGATATTTATTCTTCATTTTAAGAAAACTCTGATAGAGTTCCCTGTTTGTTTTTTTATTAGTAGAATTAATAAAAGTGTAGATGTTCCCAAACTGCAGACATCCAGAAGGTCAGTATCTGCCTTTGAGTGCAGGATATCTAACAACCTCTGAATTTGCTTCAGTTCGAATCGCAAGTTCCTGTTGGGGAACCAGGAAGTCCCCTTGTCTCCTGTCGATCCCTGTCTGCTCAGTACTCTTTGCAGACGCCCCTTGTGGTGAGTCGGTATCCCCACATTAGGTGGCGGGATCACAGGTGTGATTTCCCCAGAGGACTCTTTAACTGAGGGCGAGCTGGCACGCAGCATACCGTGTCAGGTGCGCAGCGTGATGAGTCACTGTGCATAGACACTGCAGGATGTTGGGCAGAGTCAGCCTCACTAGTGTCCTTCACCACATGCAGTTACAGGTTTTCTTTCTTTTACTAGAACTTTTAAGGTTTCCTCTCTCAGCAGTGTTTAGGTACACAGTCCTGAGGGGTTAACTATAGTCACCTCACTGTGCATTCAGTCCCCGGGACTTACTGATTTTATAACCAGAAGTCTGCGCCCTTTCACCCCATCACCCGTGTCACTCACCCCCACCCCTGGAACTTCCAGTGTGTCCTCTGTATATCTCAGAATTTCCTAATAAGAGAGGAGATAGTTAAGTATCAGTGTTTCAAATCTTTCGTCTCTTCACACAAGAAGAGGTGTGATATGCCTCAAAGTAGGTTATTTGCCATGAAGGTTTTTTTTTAATTAAATTATAATTCCAACAATCTGTCATTGATCTGTCAGTAGTTGGCAGCTAAAAAAAAAAAAAAGTGCTTTGTGCCTATTATAGGCCAAAGAAGTAGATATAAAATAACCTGGAAAATGTGAAAAAGCTGTCTGAAGCATCTTCTTAGTGGGGACCTTTTGGTTCTGCCCCAGCAACCACACCCCCCTCCTCGGCACCTCCCCTCACGTGCCTGCCGGAGGCCTTGGGCGCCTCAGCTCTGCTCTGCTGTGGTTGTATCTATCGTTACAGCTACTTTGATCTCTGAGTTCTTGATCTTGATCTCTTCATTAATGTTTGTGTCTTGCATGATGATTTGGAGATTTGGCGTTTGGTAAAGTAAGGCATTGGAAGGACTGATAGTGAAGCTGAAGCTCCAGTACTTTGGCCACCTGATGCAAAGAGCCAGCTCACTGAAAAAGACCCTAGTGCTTGGAAAGATTGAAGGCAAAAGGAGAAGGGGCTGACAGTGGTTGAGATGGTTAGATGACATCACCAGCACAATGGACATGAACTTGGGCAAACTCCAGGAGATAGTGAGGGACATGGAGGCCTGGTGTGGTGCAGTCCACGGAGTCACAAAGAGTCAGACTGAGCAGCAACAAAGGCAGGTGTATGAATTAAGACAGAAGCCTCCCCTTTTGTAATAGTTCTGTTGAGGCTTCCCCATCTGTACAGGCTGCAGTCCTTCTAGAATATTCCAAAGAAAAGGAACATTTTCAAGGCTGCCCTCGGAGGGTTAAGAAAATGTGATAGTCTTTGGCATCAGCCGTTGCTGTCAGCCAGCTCTTTACTTCCTGCTCTGTTTCTTCACCCACTGAGCCTCTGACCTGGGAAAGCAGACCTCTTGCCCAGCCAGATGATGTGTGAGGTGAGGTCAGGAGTGTGAAGGCGCTAAGCCTGTACTGGACACGCAGCCCACGTCAGCTGTGGTTTACGTCGATGATCTTTGTGTGCATCTTATGTTGGTCTTCCGCACCGGCCCCACTGGCCGGCCATAGCATTTTCATCCCTGTACCTCTAGTTAAAAGGAACCTCACACGTGAAACCCAGAGGGGAGAAGTGGGAGGGCTGGGGCAGTGCCACAGAGGGAGTAATCCTGAGATGGTCCCAGAGGGACACCGGGCACCTCCGGCCTGGGAGCCTGACAGCAGCTCGCTTTCCTGGAGATATGGTAGCTACGTGCGACCGCCCAGCCCTGCGCTGCCACAGGTCCTCATGGACAGCATCTCCCACTGAATCCATTTCTGCCAGAAGTTTCCACATCAGAAGGCAAATGAAGATTTGAATCCAAAGGACATTACCTCATCAGAAAGGAATCTTGAAGAGAACTTCACGGACTTTGGGAACTTCTCATATTCATGAAGAAACCCTCCAAGAAGAGGCCCAAATGGCAGCTGCAAGGGCTCCCGGCGACCTCTCTGGCGAGGTCCCCATGTCCCCGTATGATGTGTGGTGGGTGCCTCGTGGTGGGGGCCAGGCAGCTCCCCTGGGGAGCTAGGAGCTGGTGCAGAGCTGCACCCAGAGAACATAGACCCTCGGCTGCTCGCACAGCACAGGCACCTGCTGAGGACTTGGAAGAGACATCCATCCGTGAACCACGAGCAAGAGTGAACCTTTGATCTGTTTGCTAACACAGTCCACCCTTCCGTTAGTCTAGTTGTTCACCTTAAAGATTCTAGGTCGAAATCAAAGGTTAAGGGGATTATCTATGAGTGTGTGGGTTTGTGTATACAAGAATAGTATATAATCTGCATATATGTCACACCTCTACTTCAGCTGAATCCAGGGATGGCCAGAGACAGCCAGAGACTGGGTCCTCACCCTCCTAAGCCTCCAGCATCTCTAACCGTCATAGCAACCCTGCAGGAACACAGACAGTTCTCCAGATGGCCCAGCAAACTTGGAAAGATTGAGAGCCCTTTTCAGGGCCATATAGCTAGAGTGTCAGGTCTTGAATCACACTCAAACTTCAGTATTTAAGCCCAAAAGTCCTTCCATCCCACCAGCCAGCCTCTCTTGTTGTATAAGAGAGGCACCTGCCTCAGGGCATCTGGATCAGTTAAATACCAGCTTGTAACTTAACAAAAGATGAGCCCTGAAAGGATGTTCTTGAGAGCAATGAAGAAGAAAGCCTGGAGAGGTGGGCAACTTGTGAGGATTTCTGAGTGCAGACAGTCCCGGGGTGGCCCTTGTAAAGTGGGGTGAGCCTGTACCCCTAGGTGAGCCTGAGACCACAAGAGGTACAGGACCATCAGGTCAGTATCTCCCTGGGGCACTTAGGCCAGGATTGAAGCCATGTTTGTCTAGATTAAGAAAGTCTTCCTCTGAACCACTCACACCCCCAAAGGGAAGTTTCCCCTATTGGTAATTTTATTGGTATTTATACTCAATTTACCTTGAGAATTTGGTGACTTTTAATGTAGTAAATGATGCAGCTTATGCTAAGTGTCAGAGAAAACAGAGCCCCTGACACAATATCTGGGACACAGTGGACACTCATTTTGTCAAACGAATGAAAATGAGAGTGTAAAGGAATTCCCTTAAGCGCTTGTTGATTCAGGCCATCACACCGTCTCTTTCCATCAGTCACTCCACCAATACTTTTCCCACCCACGTGCCCATCCTGGCAAAACTCATCTCCTTAAGCTCCATGTGAAAAGGGCTCTCAGCTTTTATCTCAAGAGGATTAAGCCTCTAAGAATGTCCATTCAGCCTCTCATTCTTTTGACACCAATTCTCTTGGTCAAGCTGTGTTGAAAGTGGTTGCCTGACTGTGCCATTTCTCACTGATATTCTTTGGCAAGCTGAAATATTCCAGGTCAGACTGTGGTCCATCCCTTTAGAAGCTCTGTGGGAGGTCAGCCTAGGTTTGAAGGGTGCTGTCAGACTCTGGGCAGGGCTTCCCCAAACATTGCTTGAGCTTTACCACAGAGTGGGAGAAGGCTGGGAATGGACGATGGCCACATCGTCACAGGAAACTGGATCTCTCCTGGGAGAGAAAACTGCAGTGATGACAGGACTGCGAAGGCGAATGGCAAAGCGCTTGCACTCCGAAGTCTCTCTTGAGTCTGCACCACACCTGTTCTGTTCTGGAGATGCCCAGTCAGGTCCGGATGCCGTGCCCGGGGCAGCCAGGAAAGCAGTCTGCTGCTGGGTTGGCCCTGGCCCTGCCCAGGTGGCCCCGTGTCTGTGGTAGGAATCAGGCTACCATGGCTTCACCCTGGGACCTGCTGCTCATGAAAGCAGAGAACTCCTCACTCCAGATGCTGCATGCTGGCAGCACCCATTTACTGTGGCTGTGGAGGAATGGAGGGCACCTTCCGGGAGAGCTCCTAAGCAGATATGTCCCCAAGAATGAACTCAGAAGTGCCTGAGAAATTCTGCTCAGAGGCTGCCCAGCAGAATCCCACGTGGCCCTTTAAAACCGACCCATGCACCAGCCACATCCTGAACTGGGTACCCCAGGACCTCCAGGTGTGAGCCCAGGCGTCAGTCTGTGTATGTAACACACCAGGCAACTCCCTAAGCCTGAGAATCATGGAGCAGGGAACCTCAGAGCTGAACCCTCCTTGTAGGTTATCCTGTGAACCACACTTCTTTCATGCAAGAGACCCCAGTGGAAAGAGGGGGAGGTCAGGCTCTAGATGCTTCGATGCAGTCAGGGCTCAGGGAGTGTGTGACTTTCCAAAGGCTCCTGTGACAAAGCATCACAGACTGAGAACCACAGACCTGTTTGCTCTCACAGCTGTGGGTGCTAGAAGTCCAAAATCAAAGTGGCAGCAGTGCCCTGTGAAGGCACCGGGAGCATCCTTCCAGGCCTGCTACAGCCTCAGGTCTGTGATAGCATAACCCCAGTCTCTGCCTCCAGCCTCGTGTCACCGCCGTCTCTGTGTCTGGGCTTCTGTGTCCTCTTCTAGCAGGATAGCAGTCAGCAGAGTCAGTGCCCAGAGTGAATCCAGGATGAGTTCATCTCGAGATACTTCACCAAGTGCATCTGCACAGATGCTGTTCACAGAGCAGGTCCTATTCTGAGGTACTGGGTGGACATGAATTTGGGAGAAGCACTATTCAACCTGGCAGGGGAGGGGAGGGATTTCATCCTAGTTTACGTTGTCGCCTCTGGTTTATCTCCTACGTGATTGCTCCTGGCCCAACTCTAAATGATGATAATGCTGATATTATAATATCATGGTATTATGATAATAAAGAGTCTTCATTCCGACTCTTCTCATCTTATAAATCACTGAGTGCAAATGACTAAAAATATTGTTTTTAAGGACTATTAATTATGCCAGTAAGATATAACTTCCTGATCAAAATGACTCAAAAGTTAAATATTCCATGACCTTAAGAGTTGAAAATTCACCTCCCGTGACTGAGCAGTGTTACGTGGCTGGCACTGTGATTATATGAATTATCGTGTGAAGTAGCATCAGCAAAACGGTTTCAGTTCAGTTTTTAAACATTCACTAAAGGTCAGTTACCAGCCTGGCACTTATTTTCAGGTGTAACCATTGAATTATCCCATAGAAATTCAGGATGTGATGGAAACACCTCTTTTCTGAAGCATCTCCAGGCAACTGGTTGAAAGGAGGAGCTTTTCTCTTCTCTGAGCATCAGCCATCTCGTGCGAGAACAGAGAAGAACCTCGGGTTGAGAGGTGCCCTGGCCCAGGACTGCTGGCGGCGTGGCAGTCTACATATGACAAGTGGTTTTGGTTATGGAGCCAACCTGTGTACCTTACATTCACATAGACAGGTGGTGGTTTGTTTTTTTTTTTTTAATCTCTAAATATAGGTGAGTTTTCTGTATTTCCAGAATTGTGAAAGCACCCTTATCCTAATATTTTCTTGTTTTAATTTGAGATTACTGGACAAGTGATTTCTGGGTTTTCAGTAATAATGTTTACCTTTAGAATTAATTTTAGCATTCCATCCCACAATTTTTATCTTATTTAGCAAAAACAGCTGGGTTTGCTGCATCTAGCGCAATGTGAAGGAAAAGTCGGCCTGGATGCAGAAACACACGAAAAGCAACAGCACTGGGAAACCCAGAGACATAAAATATTTTTTGAATTTAAGTTTAGAATTTCTGCATGCTTCCTGCAGGAATCGCAATTATGCTCCCTGGCTCAGAGATGCCCGGTTCTTTCTCAGTTCAAGGTCGCTTTTCTCGCTGCGCTAATAGCATTGTTCACATCTCCTTTTGTTATTCCCTCTCTGGACCCAGCTCTTTCTTCACCAGGGATTTCCTCGAAAGCCAGGATGACCCTATGCCTTGGAGACACCCCTCAGAGGCTGGGGGACCAAGTGTTTATCTGGCTCTTGTAATGGGTTGTTAAAAGCACTTGTTCATCAGATATTTTCCTTTTCTTTTTATTTGTAGATTTAAAAGTATTTTAGCAGGTGTACATTTGCATATAAAAGAGAATGAAAGATAAGAAGTTGGGGCTTCTTCTGTCTTCCTCAGCGCCATCTCTCTCCTGCCTCCCTTTATTCAGCACATTTTCATTTTCTTTCTTGGTTCCCATTTTCTGGACACAAAATGAATATCAAAAAGAAAAAAGAAAACAATCTCAGGGATCCTTCACCACTTTGCAAGAAGATAGATGATTGGGTTCAGCCAGCTTGTATGACCAAGTAGGGAAAAATAATATTTATCTCGTTGTGTCATCAGCCTGGAATTGATAGCCAGGGATAGATATTAACTCCCTGGGCCCCTTGCCTTATTTTGTATTTTAAGCTGCAATATTTTCTACTTTTGAAACTCCCCATCTCAGCACAACTCTGAGTATGTGAGAGAAGCCTGACTGAGCCATTCGGAGCTGCAGGCTTGTGCATGCGTGTATGCTATTTCTGTGTGCATCCGAGCATCACTGTGTTCTTAGAAATAGTTGTTTTATCTAACTGTTTGCACTACTCCATATTTTTTGAGAGTTTGATATTACTGACAGGAAGGAGTATCTCTCTGGAGTTGGGAGTCATAGGCTACAAAGTGACTCCCTAAGGGGCCACCCAAGTCCTCAAATTTGTAGACTTACAAATTTGTAAATGCAGTGGTGAAGACTCAGGTCTCAGGTCTTTGCACCTTAAAAAGGTACAAAGGACCCTTGTCCCAACCTTATTCATAACAGGCCAGCTGGAACCTCCAGCTTTGTTCCCTTTCCTGCGTCTGCTCACTCTTTATTTAATAACTGAATATGCATGGCTGCAGTGTGCAGCCTTCAACTGATTGATTCTTCACTGCCTTCTTCCAGAAAAACCTTGACTTGGATTGCCACAAATTCAAGTCTGTAGCTTTGCCTTATGATGTTGAAATCCTGGCCAAGTCTTCTAGGCTCTTCCAGAAGAGGGTCTGGATTGTTTGAGCACCCCTAGCAAAAATTGTCCTCTTGCGTCCAAGGATTCTGAAATATGGTTTGTTTGATACGGATAGCTCCTTCGACATCCCCAGGGGACTGCTGCGGCCTCCCTGCTGCTGGGTCCTTCAGCAGGAAAAGCTGGCCCTGACATCCAGCTTGTGTCCCATGGCTGAGGTTTGTCTCTAGGGGTGCTTGTGCCTCATTCAGTGAACACAAGAAGCTTTCTCCCTGCCCTCTGGTTTCAGAGTTGCAGGTATGTTCTGAGTGGCCTCGGCAGTATTTTAATTTTCTTAGGGCAGAAATCTGGCAAGACTAGGCCCATTTTCTCACCTGGCAGCTGTTGGCTGTGGCCACAAGACAGCTGTCCGCCCCCCCAAGACAGGACGCAAACCCCCTCCTGTCCCCTTGCTGCCCCACAGCCACAGGACCCAACCTCCCTCCCCCGTTGTCTGGCCAGAGTCACATGTGTGGTCCTGCCTGGCCCCTGCGAATCTGCACATATACCCTGCCCCATCCTCGCTGTCTGCGGCAGAACCTGTGATCCGGGTGCTGAAACTCCTCGGCCCTTATTTCTACAGGCTGCATAGCCTTCAGCCTCTCATGGTCATTTTTTTGTAAACCAACCCTTGATCCTGTTTTTCCTTTCTGGGTCATCTCTCAGTGCTTGGTCTGCTGTTTTGTGCTGCTCTTCTGACTAAAGAGTGAGGGGAGAAGGACTGGCGTCCTGAGCTCTGCTCCAGCCCCTCCTGCTGCTTTGGGGGTGCTGGTCCTGCTTCAGTTAGTGTCTGCTCCTCCAGTGAGCGCAGCTAATCCTTTCACGTTTAAACTTACCTCTGCCCTAAAACCATTAACCGAAGCTTTCACCAGAGGTAAGGGCAGGCGATGCCCCCGGAGGCCCTCAGCTAGCTTTGCCAACCCCATATTACTCAGGTCTGGGCCTCCACATCCCAGATAAAAACTGTCCCAGGGGCCACTGGTGTCTCTGCTTGGAGAAGGACCCCAGGAGATCTAAGGATCAAATGCCAGTGAGGAGCTGGGTTAGGAAGGAGGCAGGCTCAGGCTGAATGGGTGGGAGACGTTAGCCTTCTCCCTCCAAACCGCTGCATGTGGACAGCGGACACAGCTCAGGGAGAGATTCTGGAGTCCTCCGCGTAGGACAGGCAGCAAGCACCCGAGGGAGGTGTGGGGCGTGTGACCATGGCCCCTGATTTCCAGGCGCTAGGATGGTCCCTGGACCGAGGCAGCTCACTGTCCAGCCCTCCCTCCCAGGCTCAGATGAGCGAGGAGATCCATTCCGTCTCATATTCGGACAGAATGCTTAATCCCCACCCCACCCGCCAGCCTGAAATCACCTCACAATGAGTAACGTGAAGTTTTGCACAAAAATTCTCTCTGGAAAATAAATAACATGTGTTCCTGATTTCTGAGAAACCTAAGAGCCGGCTCGCTGGAGTGAAATGATTCCCTTCAGATGGTAGACAGACAAGCCCAACTTCCAGCTCCAGCCACCAGGGGCCTTTGTTCACCCAGAGGCTGCTCTCTTCTCTTTCTTTCTCTTTAAAAAAAATTCTTTCCATCTTTGCTCTCTTTTCCTTGCCCAAATAAGTTTAAATGAATGCAGAAATAGCACATGGTCATTAAAGTCTGGACTTGTATCATAAAAGCTGAAAAACTTTTTGGTTGATCTTCATAACAGCATGTTCATCTCGTTTACAGTGATTCTTTACCTGTTCAGAATTAAGACACCCCACCTTTGACTTCGTTAACACCTTAGCCGCGCCCGATGTTGCCTTATAGGGACTCTGAAGTGACAAGAATGTTAGAATCAATCAGAGTATTATGATGTGCTCCTGTCCAAGTCGCCCTGGGACAATGGGCCAGGCCACTTCTACACACACACACACACACTACACACACACACAACTGGGACAATGGGCCAGGCCACTTCTACACACAGACACACACACACACACAACACACACACAACACACACACACACACACACACTACACACACACACACAAACACACACAGACATACTTACTTTCCCCTCCTGCATGTGCCGCATCTGGTGTTTCCCTTTAGTAAAGTTTTCAGAATACTAGTTCCAGTGTGCACTGATTTAACAACCCTGCAATGTTTTTATGTTTTAAAAAGTTTCCTTAGAATTTATTATTTTCAAAATAAAATCCCTGATCTGTACTTTTTAAAATTAGATAACATTTACTACTCCAAAATAGGATGTTCATTTTAAATGCTTATTTTTTATCTCGAGTGATTCTGAGTAGGTAAGTTATGTTTTTTCTCCTTTTGGTAGTTTTTAACCAGTAACAAGGGCCTCGTGGTTCAGTTCTTAAACTGAACCAGTAGGAGCAGGAATTCAGCCAATGGCCAACCCCGTAGTTTGTGGCCCTGTGGGGAGCATGGCCTCGGGGGCCGTTTTGCAGTGTCACTGCTGAAACTCTTAAGTCTCCTTTCTCCACTTCACCCCCGATGCCTTGAGACCTGAGGCAGCAGGAAAGCCTGCATCACTCAGGTCCTTCACGGGACCTCTCTGTAGTGTGCTTTTCCCAGCAGTCTTCCCCACTTAGAGAAGGACCAAAGGGTCTGTGGGTTGTATCCTGTTTGTCTGTATTTTGTTGACTGTGCTTTTGGTGCTGTATCCAAGAAATCCCTGCCAAATCCTGGAGCTCTTCTCCTACCTATTCTTCTCAGAGCTGAATAGTTTTAGGTCTTACATTCAAGTCTTGAATCCTTTCTGAGTTGATTTCTGTGTGTGATGTAAGGTAAGGGTCCAACTTCATTCTCGTGCCTGTGGGTGTCCTGTTATCTGCGCCTTTTTCTCACCTGTAGAAACGAAAGCCTACCAGAGGCTGAAGCAGTCTGCTCTCCAGGGCAGTGCACACCAGGCCAGAGATGGATTCCAAGAGGCCACAGCCCCCACATCACAGCCGCCAGGTGAGCAGAGCGACACTGGGAGCCCCCAGCCACCGCCCGGGCTTGTGCAGGGAGGGGTGTGCCCTCTCTGGAGTTTGCTTTGTAACAGGCTGTCACCACCTTAGGATGAGCCAGGGCTCCGTCCTTAACAGCAGGCGTTTGGAAGCAGCTTCCTTCCAGGATGTGTGCTGCCAACAGCCTATGGACCCTTGGAGTCTGCCTGGCATGTCACGACAGTGCCATCAGAGACACCCCGAACTCCCTCTCTTCTTCTCACACCTTCCAGTTTGTTAACCAGCGGTGGGGTGTGTCATCCGGGCTGTCTCCCTTGTCTGAATGTTGGGGGATTTGAGCTCCTTTAAGTAAAAAGACTGAATCCCAATAAAAGCTCAGTTTTTAAGCTTAAATATAGTTCCTTCAATCCAGGATTTTTGTTTTAATTGTAGTCTTCCTTAGTTTTCTTGAAGGGAAAGACTACCCACTCCAGTATCCTGGCCTGGAGAATTCCATGGACTGTACAGTCCATGGGATCGCAAAAAGTCTGACACAACTGAGCGACTTTCTCTTTCACTTAATTTTCTTACATGTTGTTGTTGTGTTTTTATTATTTTTCAGTGGTTTCTACTTTATTACATTTTATTTTTTAATATAAGTCACTTCAGCTCCTATTGTGAAGGTAATGGATTAATAACAGAAGGAAGTGTACTTTAACGACTTTCTAATTTTTTGGTGTAGGGGCGGGTACGTGCTGCATGGCTCATGGGATCTTAGGTCCCCGACCAGGGATCAGACCCAGGCCCTTGGTAGTGAAAGCACTGGGTCCTAACCACTGAACTGTCAGGGAATTCCCTCTAATTTTTATATAAACCAGCACGCTGGAACTTCACCTGTAAGAATGATTTCTTAGCACCACATAATTCCCAGTCCATGTTCAAATTTCCCGGTTGTCCCAAGGATGTCTTTATCAAACAGACATTTTGGGGGGATTGTCAGACACGGTCCCAGGCAGTGCTAGGCATGCGCGCCGATCTCAGAGCCACCCCAGATTGAATCGTGGACATGTCACGTGTTGGTCGGTGCACCTGTCTCTAAGAGAAGCCACTTTGTTCTCGTGTCTGAAAAGACCCGGTTCATTTAAGCAGGTGCAGACCGTCTAGGGGCTGAACATGGACACTTTGTTAAGAGAACCGCTTTGCCTCAAAGGTTATGAGCAGACACACGGGTTACAGGTTAGGAAAACAGCACACGCCTTTTGAGGAGGTGCTAATGCACCCTGTAGCCATGATCTTAGGTGACTGCCAGACTCAGACTGGTAGCAGAAGCATCCAAGGCTGAGGGCACCCAGGAGGCAGAGGTCAGGGATCACCCTGGCCAGCTCCAGGGAAAGGGCTGGGCAGTATGTGTTCCCCATCAACCTTTTCAGGCTAGTTAAGGAGTGGCCTCAGTGGTTCTCAGTGGAGGTTTATTCTCCTCTAGTGAAGGGTCTGGCAGACGGGCTTAAAGGTGGGTGGGCAGGCACTGTCATCTAGAATACCAGTTAAGGCACGAGACTGGTTCCCAGCTATCACTGTCTCAGTGATCTGTCGCTGCCCAAGTGTTACAACACCACGAATCGTCCAGAGGTTAGGGCCGCCATGGAGACTCTGCTCGCGTGTGTCTCGTGGCCATTTCAAATGGTGCTGTTGGAATGTCTTCACTTTCTACTCACTCTTTGTCAGTATCACAGGAAACCACCTGCGATAGCAGGTTATCAGAGGAACTCCTTCCCTGTCATTCCCCGCCTTGCCTCCTGTGAACAGCTCTTTCTCTGTTGACGTTTGTTTAACAGGTTAGGGCTTCTTCATCCCCCGCGGCGGCCACGCTCACTCTCCACGTTTGTGCTTGCTCCTCTCAGGTTTGAAAACTGGCAGCGGGACATTCAAGACAAAGACAACTCACAAAATCGCTTCGGAAGCGAGTTTTTCATCCAACGAAGGGAGTCCTTTGTCAAGGTAAAGTCGTGGAGCCTTTCTGAATCGTGCCAGCAAGACGAGAAATGTCACTCCGCCCAGGGTGAAACTTGCTGCACATGATTTTGTTGGGTGACTTGATGGAACGTTATGGTTTGGGTTTTGTTTATCTGAAGTGACAGTTGAAACTTTAGTCTACCTTTGAAAATATTTGCCCCAGAGCCAAGTATTGTTTTGCAGCTGTTGTTTCCTTGGTTTAAGACTCCATTGACACCTCAGTGAACCACAAATTAGCGTCTACAGCTGCTCGCAGTAGGGCTGCTTAGAAACCACACAATGGAGGGTGTCGGGAGAGGGCAGAGAGAGAACGCAGGGCCTTAAAAGAAATAAAGTGGCCTGTTTCTTCTTTCGGAGACAGCGGGTATATATACAAGCAATTGCTGGATATTTGTTTTTGTATTCCTCCTTTTTTTTTAACCAAGTATTTGGGCTGGACTGTTACTGCCTTTTCTCATATTTTCTTGCTTATTTTCAAACATGAAAATTTATCTTTTTACATTTTTTAAAATGTAGTTTAAAACTGTAAGTTTTTGGAGCAGTGATAAGCGAGTTGTGTGCTAGATTTGTAATCACCTAAAATACTGATTGTGCAATGGCATTGAGTCACTGAGGAAAAGTTTATGGGTGGGAGTAGAAGTAGTTGTCTGATGACATACCTACCTTTTTGCTTTGAGCTAAATATCATTTAAAACAACACACAATTGCCTTTGCAACATTTCCCCTTAAAAGATGTCCTATAGATGATTACGTCACATTTGAAATAATTACTTGCCCTAGTGAAATTTTAAAACAGAAACTTTACATTTCTGATGTTCCATAAGATTAACTTGTTTAGAAATGTAATATTTGTACAGTGAAAAAAAAATTCATTTTCATTTATGTTTTGAAAACTCTACAGTATTTTTTAGGACCTGGAATATATTTAAATGAGGTTGATTTTCTGAAATTAAGTTCTTGATTTTAGAAACTTGATATGTTCAATTTTAGGGAATCACTCTTAATTTTTAAAAACTATTATTTTTAATACCTGCATTTTTATCTATGTTTCTGAAGGAAGTGAGAGATAATGAATTATAGATAAGAGTTTTAAAGTATATTTTTATGATTTTACTGTAAATTCAAGTTCTAGGTCTCCTGAAAGGAATTTTAAAAGATAATAAATTCTACAGGCAGTTTTTAAGGATTAATGTCACCATTTGGCATACATGGCATACATAAAGTAATACATCCCTTTAGTTTTTAAAGATTGTTAGAAGTGTTTGTTTTAGAGGTCCTAAGAAAAAACAATTCTTCTTAAATTTTTCTTATATATTCCCCACTTTGGGCAATGTTTCAACACATTCAGAAAGCAGTCAGATTCTGTAGAACATTTTCTCAGTCTGATCATTTGACATTTCATAGCTCGCATCAGTATTTCATTATAAAATCAAACTTCTTTTCCCTTCAGTTTGAGGCAGGGGCCTTTTGTTATTACTGTCATTTCTGCATGAACTTTATTTCCTAAGTTACAAGTAACCACATCATCCCCTTTAAGGAGGAAAAAACAAAAAAGAGCCCTTCAAGGAACGCTTGGTTCTCCACACTTGATACTAATCCAGTGATGAAAGTTCTGGACTTGAAGTGTGTTGGTTTGGCTCACTGTTGGTCACAGTTGGTTTCTTGTGCTGGGTTTGGTGTTCATATGCCTCCCCAGGCTCGCTCTTTGTGCCTGGACTCACTGAAATTTCTTAGAGGCTTGCATTTAAGGACCCCACTTACTGCAGTCATTCCTCGTGCTTTATTGCTTTTACAAGTGGTCTCGAAACCCAGTACTCGAGAATAAACATAACAGCGCAGTGCTGCTGTAGCACTTTTAAAAATTCTTCTTTGCTCTATTTTGTCAGTGAGCTGATGAGCAACCTCGAAAAAAAAAAAAAAAGACCCTGCTGGACCTTTAAAAAAAAAAAATGGCTTCCTCTGATGTCCTAGAGACAATAATTATGATGTGCTAGTTAAGCCCAAACTACAGCTGAGGGATTTTACTTTAAAGCAGCGGCTTGGGCGCAAAAATGCATTTATAGCTCTTTGTCTGCACCTCATTATGTGTGGGCCTGATTCATTAAGTAATTGGTTTGCAGTTGTTTACATGAGTATTAAGGCCTTCCTTTCAGCCGCCTTTGAGAGATACATTGTGCAAATGTTGCCTGTGATGAATGCAGAATGAGGGCCAGAGGGTCCGTCCTATTGGCTAAACAGTGCGCTCTGTTGAAAAGCCAGAGAAAGGGATTGGGCGCTGCTTTGCATAGCAATGACTTTCTTAATAAGCGTTACAGATTAATACACACCAGCTATAAAAGATGCAAAGAGATACTCTTAGCACATTTATCCCTGCTCATTTCATTGTGATGGTGGTGGGGTCCCTGTGCTTTCATATTCCGTTTTCCCGAGCCACGGCTTCAGTGCCTGAGCGTAATAGAATCCGATGTTTATTGTATTATAAATCACGGGCAAGTAGGCAGATCGGCAACAGTTTATTATTAAAGATTCTTTCAGTGTAAATCTTTTCTCCCATTGTATTTGCCTGAGCAAAATCATTTTGTGGTTGAGTGGGGATGAAAGGCATAATGTACGAAGGAGTGAGTCCTAATAGGAAGCTGTTCTCCGAGTAAAGACCACTTGTCCCCTTTTGTTCAGGGGTGCATGCCGGAGCTTCCTCTCCTCCGCAAACATTGCCTCGCCCCACCTTCCCCAGGAAGCCGTTTCCACTCTCCCGGATCCATGTATTCAACCGAAGAGAGCATTTTAACCGCCTACCACGTTAACTGCAGTTTACTGCCTGGATCTAGATAACCTTTACCGAAAGAAAAGGAAGTGTGCTTGTAACATAATTGCCTGGGGAAAAGGTAGCAGAAGTCACCCGGCCGGCCCCACCCTGGCAGGGCCCGCTGTGGGTGGTTTTCAGGGCCAGCCCTGCGGCCCCGGGAGCGGCCGGTTGAGGGCGCCAGGCAGCAGCCGTGCTCCAGTGGGGCCATCCTGGCTCTGCTTGCCTGGCCCTAGGGCCACTTCCCCTGGGACGATCTGAAGATCAGAAGGAACTCGTAGTCCAGAGAAATAAACACAAGGTTTTCCTGGATGGCCTTGAGGTTCTAGGGTAAAAGCCCCGCGTCTCTGCCTTAGCAAGTCGACATTCCCCTTAAATTCTACCAAAGTAGCAGCTTCCTAAAGATTCCACATATTTCTCGCCATAAGCCCGCCTACTTTACCCCCACCCCCACTTCGCCTTGGCCTGAAAGAACAGTCTTTGCTTGATTGGCTGAAGGGAAGGAGTGAGGAAATTGACCCCTAAAAATGGCATCTCCTGCAGGGCCCCTGGTTGACCGTCAGGGGGCGCTCAGACTTTGTCTAATTAAAGCTCTCCGCCTTCAGTAGACCTCGAAAATTTAAAATCAAGGATTCACAGTGGTTTGTTGGCACGCTGATTGGGAATTTTTTTTTCTTTGTTTTTGAATTGTCTTTTTGCCTTATTTTTTCCAGAAATATGTCTGGAGGAAAATTCTAGCTGAAGACGCTATGTGAGACATTTTAACACTGATTTTAGCCAGCAGTCAAGATCATTAGAAATTATAGAATTCAGAGTCTAGAGACCACGTCTTCTCATAAGTCAGTTATTCTTTGCTGGCTTTTGATCAGACCCTAGGACTGCAAGGACTCTTCCCACGGGGGGGGCCCTTCCTCCTCGTCCCCAGCACCAGAGACCAAATTCTTGGCAGGACCCTCGAAGTCTCACTGCTACACTTGATGGACGTGGCCTCAAAACCACAGTAACTTAGGTATGTTTGTTAATGGGCTATACATACAATTTTCTTTCAAAAATATGATACCGACCATGAGGTTGAGAGTCCGTGTGTCACTAATATTAGAACCTCCCCAGCTCTGAGGAGCTCCTGGGGCCTGCACCACCCTCACTCTGCCCACCCCCCCAAGCCTGGGCCTGCCTCCCTGGACCCTGTGCTCACCTGACAGCCCTGACACCCCTTCACAAGCACCGCGCGTCATGAGCCCTGGTGTGACTTGATAAGGAATCTCTTAGGAACCCGTAGAGCTTCCCTGGTGACTCACATGGTAAAGAATCTGCCTGCAATGTGGGAGACCCAGGTTCGATCCCTGGGTTGGGAAGATCCCCTGAGAAGGGAAAGTCTGCCCACTCCAGTGTTCTGACCTGGAGAATTCCATGGACTGTATAGCCCGTGGGGTCGCAAAGAGTCGGACGGGACTGAGTGACTTTCACTTTCATGTTAACTATGTAGACTGTTTCTAGCACTATTATTACCTTTTATTAATAGAACATGAACAGTCAATAACTGTCAATTACAGCTGTTTTCTCTAGTACCCATGTCAGCAGGATCACATCCTAGGTGCTCACAAGATGCTGTGCTTAGAATAAGACCTGCTATTTAAGACCCTGGCCAACCTTAACTTCTTACATGTAGCAGGGCTGAGAACAAAAGTGATTTTGATGAGACTTGTCCCAATCGTGTGTCCTAATCCCTTATCAACAGCAAGGGAATGTATAAACAACATGGGAAACTGAGATGGCTTGATGGACAGACAGAGGGAAGACTTTCGATGAAGCCAGAGTGGTGGAATGTTGACAGGTGGGCACACGGTGCTCCCTGTGCAGAGGGGGAGGTGCCACCCTTCCGGGACACTGTGCAGAGACGCTGTCCTGTTGGAATGCGACCAGTGGGGCGTGGCCACACCTTAATCCACTCAGCTGTCCTGGTGTCTGACCTGAAAGAGCTCTGTTTGGAAATAGGACCTCCAGTCGAATGGTGAACTTCGAGGGGAAAAAAAAAGAACCCACAAACCCTGCCCTCTTGGACTGCAGGAGTCACCCACGAGGTTGGGGAGGGCAGACTCCCTGGTTTACTGCCTGGACATGAGGCCCTGCTTCCTGAAGGCCTCAGTGGACCCAGCCCTGGGCCTCTGTCTGGTTCTGGGTGCAGCCTGCAGGCTGAGAGAAGTTTTACATTTTTTAACAATTGAGAAAAATTCAGAGAGAAATAATGCTTCCTGACACTTGAAAGTTATATGAAATGCAAGTTTCGGCGTCTCTATGTCAAGTTTGATCAGAACACAGCCACATCCACTAGTTCACACACTGCCCATGGCTGTCTTTGTGCTGTAGCCAAAGTCGAGTAGTTGACGGAGACCACACACCTGTGCCATTTACCATCCACAGCTCACCTTTGCTGCTTCTGCCACACAGACCAGAGGTGTGACGTCCACACTGTTGGGGAAGTTCAGGCCGTCGGGGTCCACATGCGTTACATCTGATGGAACACAGGGACCTAGCCCATGGCCTGTAACCTGAACTCTTGTATTCTGATGCTTTGGGGAGTGTTTTTGGTTTGGGTTTTTCTCTTACGGTACCTTACAGTAATGGGTGCACAAGATGGCTCTGTCTACACCCAGGAGATTTCTCACACCATCCCCACTGGCCTTGACTCTAAGTTAGCTGTGACCCAGAGAAAGAAATGTTGACCCTGCAAATCACATGTAATAACCAACCTTGCATTGCAGTGTCACGTCGACTTGCAGGGATGGCTTCCCAAAGGGAAAAATACTTGCTCCTAAGGGGTGAGACAGAGAAGGCAATGGCACCCCACTCCAGTGCTCTTGCCTGGAAAATCCCATGGACAGAGGAGCCTGGTGGACTGCAGTCCGTGGGGTCGCAGAGAATCGGACACGACTGAAGCGACTAAGCAGCAGCAGCCACAGCAGCAAGGGGTGAGAATGGTATCGGAAACACCCAGGAGCATCTTCCACCTTCCTTGGTGAACACGGATGTTTAGTTTTGAAACATGTTTCTGGGTAGACACTTGAACAACCTCATCTGAACTCACATAGAAATAGAAACATGCAGATTAAATAATCTAACATCAAACGTTGATCAAGTGCCTTTAGGCAAGGCACTAACAAAGGTCCGTCTAGTCAAGACTATGGTTTTTCCAGTGGTCATGTATGGATGTGAGAGTTGGACTGTGAAGAAAGCTGAACGCCGAAGAATTGATGCTTTTGAACTGTGGTGTTGGAGAAGACTCTTGAGAGTCCCATGGACTGCAAGGAGATTCAACCAGTCCATTCTAAAGGAGATCAGTACTGAGTGTTCTTTGGAAGGAATGATGTTAAAGCTGAAACTCCAGTACTTTGGCCACCTCATGCAAAGAATTGACTCATTGGAAAAGATTCTGATGCTGGGAGGGATTGGGGGCAGAAGGAAAAGGGGATGACAGAGGATGAAATGGCTGGATGGCATCACCAACTCGATGGACATGAGTTTGAGTGAGCTCCGGGAGTTGGTGATGGACAGGGAGGCCTGGCGTGCTGCGATTCATGGGGTCGCAAAGAGTTGGACACGACTGAGCGACTGAACTGACTAACTGAACTGTGATTATTGAGGCTCACCTGTTCCTTCTGCATGTATTGCTGAGCACCTGCTAAGGGCAGGACGCTGGGTACCCAGGGACCGAAACAGGTATAGTAGATGTTCTCATGGAGCTGACAGCCTAAGGGCAGTCACATGTCAGTGTGTAACAGAAATGGCTGTGAAAGAGCAAATTTGATGAAGACTTGGGGATGGAGGATGGGGTGGAAGGGATGGGGAGGCTATAGCAGGAAGCCCAATGAAGTCTAGGCATCAACCTTGGAGGCGCTGTTCAGGCTTCTTTTGCCAAAAGCAATGGGAAGGCATTGAAGAATTTTCATTTTCAGCAGGGAGGCAGAGTAATCAGAGTTGTGTTTCAAAAGCTCACTGTTACTGCCAGGTGGAAAGTGGGCTGGAGGGAACAAGGTGGATGTGGTGTCAGCAGTTAGGGGGCTGTTAAAAGGCAGGTAGAGATGCTACTTTGGCCTACCAAGTAGTAGCGGTGCCAGTGGATAGGGGACAAGTGAGGACTTGGGAAGTGCAGGGAGGTAAGCTTGGTAGGACCTAGTGACTGATTGGGTATGGGAGAGCAGAGGAGTTGCGAAGGGTTGGGAGGGAATTGAGGCTTGGGGTGCCATTGGCCAAGACAGGAAAAGGGCCCAGGTTTGGTGAAGAAGCATGAGTTTGGTTGTGGGTGGACATGCTGGCTGGTGTGCTGGCCATGAGATGCTTCGGAGGCAGCCAAGTTGAGACAGCTGGTGAGCTCTGGACATGCGTGTGGAGCTCAGAGCAGGGACCAGGCGGTAAGGACCTGGTGTGTGCTTACCTGCCTCTGTGCCCTTGTCGTGCCCTTGTCTTGCCCTGGCCTGGAAATCCCTTCTAGCTGCCACAGTAGAGTCCAGGGTGCACCTTGCTTCCTTGGAATCTTGCAGCCACACCACCACTACCCCATCATCCACCTGTTCTCTCAGTCCTCCCTGTAGTGTTCCTGCCAGCCCCCTGCTAGCCAGGTGGCTCTAATTATTTGAATATCAACTGGCAAATTAGTTTCTCTCTGCACCTTTATAGCATTGTTATATCTGCTGACCCCTGTCCCAGAGTGAGCCCCGTGTCCTCCTGAAGTGGGAGCTGGATAAATAGTAGACACAACCCACAACAATATTTTTTTTGGATCTGTCTTCTAAAGGAAATAAAAGCAAAAATAAATGGAACCTAAAAAAAAATTAATGTCACTTAATTAGACTTAAAAACTTTTGCACAGAAGAGGAAACCATTGACAAACTGAAAGACAGCTACAGACTAGGTGGAAATATTTGCTAATGATATGACTGATAAGGGGTTAATATCGAAAATAAATAAAGAGCTCATACAACTAAATATAAAAAAAAAATGGGCATAAGTCCCAAATAGACATATTTTTTTCAGGGACATGGAGATGACCAATAAGAACAGAGAAAGATGCTTCAAATTGCTGATTGTTAGAGAAATACAGATCAAAACCACAATGAGGTCAGAATGGCCATGTTTATAAAAGACCACAAATAACAAATATTTGTGAGACTGTAGAGAAGAGGTAACACTGCATACATTGGTGGGAGTGTAAATTGGTGCAGCCACTGTAGAAAACAGTATGGAGGGAGGTTTCTCAAAAAAACTAAAAATAGAGCTATCATATAACCCAGCAATTCCACTCTTGGCTATATATCTGAAAGAAATGAAAATGCTATTTGAAATGATATATGCATACCCTGATGTTGCCAAGAGATGGAAGCAACCTAAGGGCCCACCAGCAGATGAGTGGATAAAGAAGATGTGGTCCATATGTACAGTGAAACACTGCTCGGCCACAAAAAGGATGGAATTTTGTCATTTGAAACAATACCAGTGGACTTGAAGGATTTTATACTAAGAGAAGTAAGTCAAAGAAAGACAAATACTGTATGATATCCCTAATGTAGAATCTAAAAAAAAAAAAAAAATAGCATAAGCCAGTGCATGTAATAAAAAAACAGGCTCATAGACACAGAGAACGCTGTCAAGGACCTACTGTAGAGCACAGGGAACTCTGCTTGATGACCTGTTAATGACCTATATGGGAAAAGAATCTGAAGAGTGCTTAGGAAGTTCCCTGGTGGTCCAATCGGTGCTCTGTGCTTCCAGTGCCAGGGGCCCAGGTTTAATCCCTGGCCAGGGAACTAGATCCCGCATACCTCAACTAAGAGTCCACGTGCCGCAACAAGAACTCACGTACCACCACGAAGACTGAAGATCTCACGTGCTGCCAGTAAGACCCAGCACAGCCAAAAAATAAATATTTTTAAATAAATAAAAAGAGTGGAGGTATGTGTATAACTGATTCACTTTGCTATACAACAGAAACTAATACAATGTTCTAAATCAACTATTCTCTGATAAAAAATTTTCAAGATACAGTGAACAAACTAGTGGTTACCAGTAGGGTGGGCTAGGGGAGGGGATTGATAGGTACGGGTTTTATTGTACAACACAGGGAATATAGCCAACATTTTATAATAACTATAAATGGAATATCACCTTTCAAAATTATGAATCACTGTGTTATATACATGTAACATATAGTGCTATACATTAGCTATATCTCAAAACAAAGAAACAGGTACCAAGTTTAAAGGGAACATTTACAGATGTTGAGCCTAGAAAATTATGCCTTCATGGAGCTTCTTTTCTAGGAAAAAAAATGTAAATTATGGCAGCTGTAGCAGAAGGCAGATTTTCAAGTGCTAGGTTGGCCCAAAGGAACAGAGGTGAGGCCCCAGGGTTTCCGGAGTCGCTGCTGCACGGTGGTCCTCGTCCTTTCTCAGCCCTCTTCCCAGCTAAAGGCCAGAATCTGCCTTCATGGAATAATCTCCAAATGTAAACTCAAGTGAACCCTTCAACAGAAACATGAGAAAAACATCGAATGTCAAGCCATACACAAGCAACTGTTTCTTTTTTATATCCCTTTGACCGTTTACTACAAACCTTAAAGAATTTAAGTGTAATTAGAAGCCTGGATGATGCTCCCAGAGATGATTCTCACATGCATGACAATTGGGAAAGGTGAGAGAAGGTGATGGAGGTGGGCACCACCTCTTACAGAGCCACCTTCTCGGGCCAACAGCTTCAGTAGGCGTGTCACCCAGCATCAGATGTGTCCTTGGACCCTCACATTTTCACATATGTGACACACGGAAACCTGAACACAGGTGACAGGACACTTGAGTTTTTCTCCACCCGGAATCAGTGTCCTTAATTAAGCACACAGAGTTTACTGTGAACTCCTTGTTGAACGGTTGAGTGTTGGTATCACTGGCTTGATGGAGGTAAGTTTTGTAACCTCCTGGCTTACTTCTCGCTGCTCCCAGGTCATCTACTTCCAGCTGGGCTGGCAGTGATGAGTTGTGCCCGCTTCTGTGCCCCCGGGGCCTGCCTCCTGCCTCCCACCCCAAAGCCTTCCCAGCGAGCGGGAGACCAAGGCTCCTGGGACCCTTCCAACAGAGAGCATCAGTAGGTGCCTCTGGGCCAAGGGTACCCCGACATTTGCTTTCTGCTTTTAAAACTCGGGGAGTAAATGTAAACTTTCTGGCCTCCCAGTAACAAGTGCCTCTTTCCTCACTTACTCCTTGTAAAACTATTAGTCTGTCTTTTTTTCAAAATTTAGGTTCTATTTCTTTATTTTACAGGCATGAAAATGAAGGGAAGCTAACTACCAATTTAAAGTCTAAAGGTAAGAGAAACAGTTGGAGACCAGACTGTCATTTTGTGTTTTAACGAAAAGGGTGGTGTGTGACGTGTGGTGTCATCTGCACCTTTAAGGGAGATATGAGTGGGTGGAGAGCCTGCCTGTGCTCACGGGCCCGAAGGTCTCCCTGGAAGGACCCAGGGCTTCTACTGAGAACAGGAGGCTTCTCCCCAGGAAGGACCCGGAGGCTCCTCCTGTGGCCAGGGGCCACAGCATTTTAACTTGCAGGTATGAGTTTGCCAGGGATCCTGGCCTGTGCTCTAGGCATGTCTGCTCACGTGCACCACATGGGGTCCGCGGGAAGCCCTTTGTGGGCTGGGTTGGTGAAGTTGACTTAATCGGACTGTAGAGATGCTGAGCTGCTCTCTGGTTTTCTCTTCCAGGCTTCTGGAGCGAGTCTGATGAGAGTAACTCAGAAATCGAAGCTGCTTTACGTCCCAGGACACCATAACACGTCCACCAATGATTTTGATGATTTTTATGACTTTTGAGCTGTATTATCTATTAGAAATAAAATCTTCAAAAAAGCTAAGTCCTTGTGTTCAGATGTAATGTCCAAAATCAATGTACCCTTTTAAGTTTTCTAGTTGTTTAACATGAAAAGTTGGTCCCTAACAATCTTAGGGACCATATTGTTATTCCAGTGAAATTTCATGATGTAAATATAAAGTGGCATATTTGTTTTGAAGCCTTATCAAAAAGCACAGTGATGAATACAGTGCCCATCAAAACCCAGTTAGTTTATTTGGAGAAGTTGACAGGCTACTTCTAAAATTCATAACAAAATTCAGGGGACCCAAAATAACCAAATCAGTCTTGAAAAAGTTGGAGGACTCGCACTTCACAATTTTGAAACTTACTGATTTGCTGCGGTAAGTAAAGATAGGGTAAGTAAAGATGGTATAGTAGCTCAGATGGTAAAGCATCTGCCTGCAATCCAGGAGTTCTGGGTTGGAGCCCTTGGTCAGGGAAATCCCCTGGAGAAGGGCGTGGCAACCCACTCCAGTATTCTTGCCTGGAAAATTCCATGGACAGAGGAGCCTAGTGGGCTACAGTCCTTGGGGGCAGGCTATAGTCCAAGAGTCAGACACGACTGAGTGACTTAACACACAGACAATTAAGACACTGTGGTACTGATCGATTTACGTGCAATCTAGAATTGATGATCCAGAAATAAACTGTTAAATTTATGATCAATTGATTTTCAGTACTGTTGCGAAGATTCAGTGGGGAAAGAACTGGTATTTTTCAACAAATGATGCTGAGACAACTGGACAGTCTCATGTGAAGGGATGAAGCTGGATCTCTACCTCACACTGTGTACAAACAGTAACCCAAAATGGGTCAAAGACCCAATGTAGGAGCTGAACTATCAGATTCTGAAAAGGAAACACGGGTAAACCCTTGTGACTTGAATTAGGAAAGATACCAAAAGCACTAACAACAGAGAAAAACACAGTCAAGATCATAAAAACGAACATAGAAACGGTCACGGATCAGAGGAGACAAAGGAGATATGACATCTCAGTGAAATGTGGGACCCTGGGTTGGGTCCTTGAACAAAAAGCGTGGACATTAATGGAAAATCTGGTGAAATCCAAATCAAGTCTGGAGTTTAGCTGATAAGATAGGGATTCCCTGGTGGCTCAATCAATAAAAGTCTGCCTGCAGTGCAGGAAACCCACGTTTGATCTCTGGGTTGGGAAGAAGGATATGGCAACCCACTCCAGTATTCTTGCCTGGAAAATCCCATGGAAGGAGAAGTCTGGCAGGGTACAGTCCATGGTGTTGCAAAGAGTCAGACACGATTGAGCAACTTCACAGCACAGCTTAGCTGATAGTGATGCCTGGTGTTGGTTTCTTAGTTCTGATGAATGCACCACAGAAACGTGAGACTGGGGGCTTCTGCGGTGGTCCAGTGGCTGAGCATCCAAGCCCCCAAAACAGGGAGTCCAGGTTGCATCCATGGTCAGAAAACTAGCCCACATGCCACAACTAAGCCCCGGGGCAGCCAAGTAAATAATGAATATTTTTTTAAATGTGGGATTAGAGGAATGTACCACTAGAGGAAACTGAACCTGAGTGAAAGGTACATAAGAACTCTGTGATCTTTGCAGCTTCTCTAAAAATCTAAAATTAGTCTACATACACGCAAGTCCAGTGGTCAACATTACTGACATTTGGGTGATTGCTTTCAGAGTTTTTCTATGCATATAAACCCTTTAAAAACTCTTGTAAACACTTTTAATTTTAATTCTAGATTTTACCAAGTTTAAACAGCTTATACCCACTAAGAAAATAAAACAAGCCCTTCAGCCAGGATGCTTCCTGGATATTGTCAGGCATGCTGATGGAACATACAGAGTCCTGCCTCTGAATACCTTCTATTAGAGGCCACACATGTGAGCACTGATGCTGGTCCAGAGCAAAGCCTCAGTTGGTGCTGGACTTCAACATGGGTGTATCTCACATTCAGTAGTGGTAGGGAAGGCCTGGGGCCCAATGCCATTATCAGGCAGAATTTTCCATCGAAAATTAATGCATTTTGTTTTCTTCTCAGTTATTTTCTATTTATCTCCAGTGACCCTGGTTTAAAAAGAAGCGGTGTAAATTTCCCTTTTCAAATACTCTTTAGGGGAAAGAAGATAATTGACTTTTGAAAATACACGAAGAGGGGGAGCTCTGCTCACCAACAACTTGCTGACCTATTTTGGGGTCTCTGCCAGGGTTAAGCTCCCAGGGAGGTTGCACACTGGGCCCACAGCTTGTCTTGCTTCCCACATAAGAGCAGAATCACAGCCTAAGTTAACAACCTGTGTTTTCTTTTGCCCTCAAATAACTACCACACTCAGAAGACTGGCCCCAGGTGTTGGCGTTCTTTTCCCCTACATCAACCCATGCTCTGACACTGGATGAAGGTGCTACAATTCCGTTCCATCTGATAGTAGCTGGAGTTAGTGCAGACCCCACAGTTTCCTAGCTCAGTCCCACAAGGCCACCCCTGCTTCAGACGCCAATTAGAGGTTGTAGGGCCCCAGATTCCCAAAATCTCCATCTGATTGCTCTGTAAATTGAGGTCCCCACAACTTGAGTCTGATAATCTGTCAGAATGGCTCACAGGACCTAGTGAAACCCTTCCTTACATTTACCAGTTTATCATGAAATATGATAAAGTACAGCGGAGACCATCCAGGTGCAAAGATGCGTAGGGTGGGATCTGGGGAAAGGCACGGAGCTCCCATGTCCCCACTGGGTGCAGTTCCCTCCCGGCACTGGCACATGCTGAGCAACCCAGAAGCATTGTGAATCTTTGGTGATTTTATGACAGCCTCATCACGTAGGCATGATTGATTATTAACTCCACTTCCAACAACCTGAATGTCCATTGACAGATGAACGGATGAAGAAGATGTGGTCCATAGATACCATAGAATACTACTCAGCCATAAAAAAGAACGAAGTAGAGTCATTTGCAGCGACATGGATGGACCTAAGGTTATCATACTAAGTGAAGGAAGTCAGAGAAAGACAAAGACCATATCACTTACCTGTGGAATCAAAAATACGACCCAAATCAACCTGCCTATGAAACAGACTCAGACATAGAGAGGAGACTTGTGGTTGCCAAGGGGGAGGGGATTGGGAGAAGCACGGAGTGAGAGGCTGGGATTAGCAGATGCAAGCTATTATACAGAGAATGGATAAGCAACAGGGTCTACTGTAGAGCACAGGGAGCTATATTCAATATCCTGTGATAAACCATAATGGAAAAGGATACAAAAAAGAATGTATGTATGTATAACTGAATCACTTTGCTGTACAGGAGAAATAAACACAACATTGTAAATCAGTTATAAGTTAATTAAAAAAATGACACACCTCTAGCCCCCCCTTCACTCTCCAAAGAAGGGGAGCCTGGAGCTGATAGTTTCAAGCTTCCAATCGTGGCTCTGTGTTTTCAGTGTCCAGCTCCCTCTCCTGGAGCTCTCCAGGAACCCCCACCCCCACCCCAGAGCCACCTCATTAGGGAAAAAAAAAAAAAAAAACTTCTTTGCCCGGGGAATTCCAGGGGTTTTAGGAGCTCTGTGTCAGAAACCAGGGGCAGAGATCAATACGTATTTCAGAATCTCTTATTTCACACTAGTCAAAGAATCAAACTTTGTAAGCTTGGTTAATATGATGAAATCAATCCTCGGAACTCACAGTGTTGAGAATTCAACTCTAGATCTGGGGTGACCACCCTCCCAGCTCTACCAAGTGAAGTTCGGATACAGCTTGATCAAGCTGTGTATCCTGACACTTCCTGGGTGTCAGGCTCTGGGGGACTAGACTTTGGGAGTACAGCGCTGGATCTAATATAGTTACTGACCTCAGGCACCCTCACTCCAACAAGGGTGAAAAAGCCTGAAGCTCAGCCTGAAGCTCAGCACATTGTGTACAGCCCCTTCAGTAGATGCCTTTGTCCCTGAAGCTCTGAGGAGCGAAAACACTATTCCTCCTGCGGCTGAGTTGGGGAACTTTCATGTGGGAGGTGACATTAGCACAGGACAGAGGGGGCCTGAAGGAACAAGAACACTCCAGGCACAGAAATGACCCTAGCAAGGCCCAGAGGCATAAGAGAACTGGTGCAAATGAAACAGTCCTCACGTGAGACCAGTGCAGGACGTGTGTGGCAAGGATGAGGGCTGGAGGGGCGCCCGAGAGGAGGAGGGGCGCCCGAGAGGAAGAGGGGCTACAGACTGGGAGCAAAGGGGGAGGCTACAAAGTGTGGGTGATTGATGCCAAGTTTGTCTCCAAAGAAGATCCGGATGCTGGAGAAGAGCATTAGAACCAGTGAGAGTTTTTATATAAAAGCAATTTCAACAATCAACACTATAGGGACTTTCCTGGTGGTCCACTGGTAAAGAATCTGCCTTGTAATACAAGGGACATGGGTTTGATTACTGGTCAGGGAACTATGATCCCACATGCTGCGGAGCAACTGAACCCATGTGCCACAATGAAAGATCCTGCATGACTCAACAAAAATGCTGTTTAGCGACTGAGACTCAACACAGCCGAATAAATAATAAATATTTTTTAAAGGTTAAAAAAAAAAACAGTGTAGTGATACACCCAGAAAGCCAGATTGAAAATACTTTTTAAAGATGCCATTTACAGTAATCAAAAATTACATGTGAAAAATCTCAAAAGTTTTTAAGCCATCAGTGAAAGACAAAATTTTAAACATCTATTGACAGTAGAGAACTACACATTTATGGATGAGAAGATTCAATTTTCAAAAGCACAAGTTCTGTCCAGATTAATCCCAAAAGTCAATGCCATTTCAATCAAAATCCCAACAGGTCATTTCCAAGAAGTTGACAAGCTGGTCATTAAGCTCGGAAGGAATTTAAAGGTTCAAAATGGCCAAACAGTTCTGCATAATAAAGGGAAGATCTTACCAGAGCAAACATCAAGATTTATTATCAAGATCATCATTAGGTCTGTGTTCCAGGCTCAGGGCTGGAAACTTAGAGCAGAAGAGTGCTCAGTCACTCAGCTGTGGCCACGCTTTTTGCGACCCCATGGACTGTAGCTCCCCAGGCTCCTCTGTCCGAAGAATTCTCCAGGTAGGAGTACTGGAGTGGGTTGCCATAGAGGCCCCAGAAAAAAACCCAGGCATGAGATCTGGGTACAGACAGATGTTTGAGAAATCAATGAGGTGGTAACAGACTTTTCAGTGAATGATGCTAGACCAGTTGATAATCCACATGGCAAAACACAAAATTAAGTGTGTTAAGTGGCAGTCATAAAGTATGTATTTTGCTTCAGTTATCTCTCAGTGGATAGCAGCATCTGTAGTGACCCTTTGTCAGTTTCTGAAGGGAGCAGCCCCACACCCTCTCCTCGAGCCTCAACCTCCCCCAGCTCAGGATGTGGCCTTGCCCCTGTTCAGCAAAGACTGAGGTCGAAGCGTCTGGCCATCCTTCCACTGCCATCTCTTAATACCTGGCATCTTCTCTCCTTCCCTCACTGCCTTATTTCTCCCCTACCATTCATTCTCTCACTTACTCATTTACGCATTCAGGGTACATTTGACACCATTTTCCTTAGTACATTTTTTCTATTTTTTTAGATTCCTAAATGTACATAAGATTTGCCGTCTTAACCATGTTTTAAATGTACAGTTCATTAGTATCACATACATTCATAATGGTGTGCAATTGTCTTTAATTTATTTAAAGATAAATAAAAATATTTTTCATTTTTAAATAAACTATTTCCACAACTCATCTCATCGTGTAAAACTGAAACTCTGTTCCCATCACACAATAACTCTCTGCCCTGCACTCCCCCCAGCCCTGACACCCATCCTCCTACTTTCTGTCTCTATGATTTTGACCAGTCTAAGAACCTCATAAGGGGATCATAAGGGGATCATATAGTATGCCTTCTTGTGACTGGTTTATTTCACTCAATATAATGTCCTTAAGTTTCCTTCATGTTGTAGCACACATCAGAATTTCCTGTTTTAAGACTGAGTAATATTCCATCATACAGATTCCCAGGTGGCACAGTGGGAAAGGATCTGCCTGCTGATGAAGGCAACATGGGTTGGATCCCTGGGTCAGGAAGACCTTCTGGAGAAGGAAGTAGCAACCCACTCCAGTATTCTGGCCTGGGAAATCCCATGGACAGAGAAGCCTGTCAGGCTATGATCTGTGGAGTCCCAAAAGTGCTGGACATGACTGAGCAACTAAACAACAGTATTCCATTGTAGGTATGGGCCATATTTTGTTTCTCCGTTCATCCATCAGTGGGCACCTGGGTTGCATCCATGTTTTAGTTATTGTGAATAAGGTTTCTTATTCACTTATTTTTATGAACATAAAAATTACCTCTTGGAGACCTTGCTTTCCATTCTTTTAGGTATGTCCCCCGAAGCAGAATTGCTAGATCATGTGGTAATTCTGTTTTTAATTTCTTGAGGATCTGCCATCCTATTTTCCACAGTGGCTGCACCATTTTAAATACATTCCCATCAACTGTGCATAAGGGTTTGAATTTCACCAACACCTTTTATTTTCTGGTTTGTTTTGATAGCAGCCATCCTAATGGGCGTAAGGGGGTAAAGTTTATACATCATGCTTAACACAGAGGAAATTCCAACTAGAATAAAGAACTAAAGTGAAAGCGAAGACTTTAAAACTCTTAAAGAAAAAAATAATAGGCAAGTGTCTTTATGAGTTCCAAGCAAGGAAGAATTTCTTAACACACATAGAAAATGCACAAACTCATAAAGAAAAATATTAATAAATATTACATGGAAACTAGAATGTTCTGTATGAGAACGACACTGACAAGATGAAAAGACAAACCATGGACTAGAAAGTGGCATTTGCAGGATGCGAGCCCATCAGAGCTCTACAGCTAAAATGCACGAAGAACCGCACATCAAGAAAGGTATGACACAGAAAGATGAACAAAGGGTTAGAATGAGCGATTCATAGGAAGAGTAACCCACATGGGCAATAAAGATGAAAAGGTACTCAGACTTACCAGAAAAGCAAGCAGCAGAAGGAGAGTACAACAAGGCGGCCTTGTATACCCAGAGGACAAGGCGAGGATGGCAGGCAGATCCCTCTGAGCATCAGGAAGGGACCAGGAATGAGCGTCAGGAAGGGACCAGGAAAGAACTTGCGCATGCTTTGAAGAGCACATTTATATCAAGCACCATTGCAGATCGTATCATAACCTGTGATGCTGTGGTTCTGTAACCCGAATTGGGGTCTGGCTGCTCACCGCTTAAAAAGCAATGAAAAAGGCAAGGTTGGTGGAAAGGAAAGTTTGCTTTATTTCAGATGTTCAGATGCTGGCCACTTGGAGGGAGGGCAGACATCAGTCCAAAGGCTGACTCTCTCCACTGACAATCAGTGTACAAGAGCTTTTATAGATGGACGGAGGGGCTGCATGTAGAAAGAGCGCAGTCTGCTCTTGAAATTGGTCGTTGGTGGTCTGACCAGCATCATCTTGATTATTTCAAGTCCAATTAATCTTCAGTTCCAGGGTCGGTGTGTTTCCATTTCTTGAGGCCAATTCTTGGAATTGTGGCAGCTCATGTCATGGCTGGGGCTTCCCAGGTGGCTCAGTGGTAAAGAATGGAGACCTGGGTTCATTCCTTGGTCTGGAAAGATCCCCTGGAGAAGGAAATGGCAACCCACTCCAGTTTCCTTGCCTGAAAAATCCCAAGGACAGAGGATTCTGGTGGGCTACAGTCCATGGAGTCACAAAGAGCTGGACACAACTTATCAACTGAATGATAACAACAAATGTCATGGTGATAGTCTGCTCATCGTGTAGCGAACTCCTCCATCTGGTGGGGGTTTCAGTATCTACCAGGCAGCTCACAGAATATGGCCCAGAATATTATCTATAGCCCTTGAGAAGGAACTAAAGGTCCTTGTTTATGCTTAATGACTAAACTAATATTATCTTTCCTTTGTTTCTGCATGTTCTCACTTCTCTGATGAAACTTATTCTTTGGCTAAATATTTCCATAGACAAAAAGCAGCAGAGGGCATGGGAGTGGGGCGGGTAGAGAACCATGGGGTCCTATTCCATTTCAGTTCCATCTCTAAATATATACTTGACAGTCACATTGTCCGTACACTCATCACCACCTTCTCGTGACCCCTGAGAGCTTGAAATGTGGCTCATCTAAACCAAGAAATTCATATCGGATTTGAAGACTTTGTATGAAAGAAATACTATAGGGTGTTTCACTAACATATTGGTTATATGTTGAAATGGTATATTAAACAAAAACACGTTAGTAAGATTAATGTTATCAATTTGTTTGTATATATTTTTTAATGTGGCTACTAGAACATTTTCAGTTACATACATCGCTCTCATCTGTGGCTTAATTATATTTCTAGTAACAAAGTCTCTGTGGAGAAACTCTGTTGTAAACACAAAGAGACATGATCAAAATGTTAATTGTTCTGTTGTTTGAAATGGCAAAAATTGGGGCACATTAGTGCCCACTGCCAGGAAAACAATGAGAAGCACATGTTGCTGGAAGATTTAAACTGTGAGTAAAACCCAGGGTAAAGTGAAAGCCACAGAACAATTCAGTGTATCGTTTACAGGGAAGGAGAGGGGCGTTCAGATGAAGTGAAAAGGTAAAATGTGGGCAGAAGAGACGTAACCAGATCCTGCTGAGTGACCGGCCCTGGAAAGAGGACAGGAGGGCGAGCCGTACACACAGAGACGATGCACCCAGAACAGCTTCTTTGAGTTTAAAAACCAAGTGTGCGAGGCAAATGTGGCTAAGTGCCAACTTTTGTCAAATAGTCATCCAATCTGAGTGGTGGCCCTCCGACCTCTATGCTATGCTATTCTCTACGTGTCTGCGTGCTAAAAATAATTCATCATTTTTTAAAGACATGATCGTGAAGAGATTTGTATCTCATGCAGAGGGGTTTGGACTTTATTCTTTCGGTCAATGTTCAGAAGCCATAGAAGGGTTTTAAACAGGGTACAAGATTTCCTTTTGGAGGAAGCATTTTGGCAGCCTCATTTTAGGCTCACCCAGTCCAGCTAATAAAAGTCAAGAAAAAGATTTCATTGCTTCTGACACATACTTTTCAACTTGTTTAAACAGCTGTCTGGGGAGGCCTTACAAATAGCTGTGAAGAGAAGAGAGGTGAAAAGCAAAGGAGAAAAGGAAAGATACAAGCATCTGAATGCAGAGTTCCAAAGAATAGCAAGAAGAGATGTAGGGAACAAGGTATAAGGAAGGTTGAGAAGTGCTTGCAAATGAGACTCTCAACCAGGGCTGAACATTCTTGAAAACAAGATGTTCAGCTAAGAATCCTCTGTTTGTTCCCGTGGGAAAAGAACATTTCTTGCACATAAGGATGTTTCTCTGATTCCTCAAAAGGAACAGACCCAGGGACAAAACGGATTCTAAGTTGATAAGGAAGTTCCCCCAAACAAAGTCTTAGCTGCAGTAAATAAGGTAAAGGTTATCTCGCCCCGTGCCTGTGCACTGTATAGTCGCTGAATTATGGTGTTTGGCAACTTGCGCTGTAGGTTGTTGTGCAAAGGATATAAAGTAAAGCAGCTGTAAGAAGCAAGGAGTTAAAGTAAAAAAATTCAAACCACTCTGCAATGTTGGTGTTTCATTCTGTCGCCTGCAAGAGATAAGAAAGCCTTCTTCAGTGATCAATGCAAAGAAATAGAGGAAAACAACAGATTGGGAAAGACTAGAGATCTCTTCAAGAAAATTAGAGATACCAAGGGAACATTTCACGCAAAGATGGGCTCAATAAAGGACAGAAATGGTATGGACCTAACAGAAGCAGAAGATACTAAGAAGAGGTGGCAAGAATACACAGAAGAACTGTACAAAAAAGATCTTCACGACCCAGATAGTTATGATGATGTGATCACTAATCTAGAACCAGACATCTTGGAATGTGAAGTCAAGAGGGCCTTAGAAAGCATCACTACGAACAAAGCTAGTGGAGGTGATGGAATTCCAATTGAGCTGTTTCAAATCCTGAAAGATGATGCTGTGAAAGTGCTGCACTCAATATGCCAGCAAATGTGGAAAACTCAGCAGTGGCCACAGGACTCGAAAAGGTCAGTTTTCATTCCAATCCCAAAGAAAGGCAATGCCAAAGAATGCTCAAACTACCGCACAATTGCACGCATCTCACATGCTAGTAAAGTAATGCTCAAAATTCTCCAAGCCAGGCTTCAGCAATATGTGAACCGTGAACTCCCTGATGTTCAAGCTGGTTTTAGAAAAGGCAGAGGAACCAGAGATCAAATTGCCAACATCCGCTGGTTCATGGAAAAAGCTAGAGAGTTCCAGAAAAACATCTATTTCTGCTCTATTGACTATGCCAAAGCCTTTGACTATGTGGATCACAATAAACTGTGGAAAATTCTGAAAGAGATGGGAATACCGGACCACCTGACCTGCCTCTTGAGAAATCTGTATGCAGGTCAGGAAGCAACAGTTAGAACTGGACATGGAACAACAGACTGGTTCCAAATAGGAAAAGGAGTACGTCAAGGCTGTATATTGTCACCCTGCTTATTTAACTTATATGCAGAGTACATCATGAGAAATGCTGGGCTGGAGGAAGACCAAGCTGGAATCAAGATTGCTGGGAGAAATATCAATAACCTCAGATATGCAGATGACAACAGCCTTATGGCAGAAAGTGAAGAGGAGCTAAAAAGCCTCTTGATGAAAGTGAAAGAGGAGAGTGAAAAAGTTGGCCTAAAGCTCAACATTCAGAAAATGAAGATCATGGCATCTGGTCCCATCACTTCATGGGAAATAGATGGGGAAACAGTGGAAACAGTGTCAGACTTTATTTTTTTGGACTCCAAAATCACTGCAGATGGTGACTGCAGCCATGAAATTAAAAGACGCTTACTCCTTGGAAGAAAAGTTATGACCAACCTAGACAGCATATTCGAAAGCAGAGACATTACTTTGCCAACAAAGGTCCATCTAGTCAAGGCTATGGTTTTTCCAGTGGTCATGTATGGATGTGAGAGTTGGACTGTGAAGAAAGCTGAGTGCCGAAGAATTGATGCTTTTGAACTGTGGTGTTGGAGAAGACTCTTGAGAGTCCCTTGGACTGCAAGGAGATCCAACCAGTCCATTCTGAAGGAGATCAGCCCTGGGTGTACTTTGGAAGGAATGATGCTAAAGCTGAAACTCCAGTACTTTGGCCACCTCATGGGAAGAGTTGACTCATTGGAAAAAACTCTGATGCTGGGAGGGATTGGGGGCAGGAGGAGAAGGGGCCGACCGAGGATGAGATGGCCGGATGGCATCACTGACTCAATGGACGTGAGTCTGAGTGAACTCTGGGAGATGGTGATGGACAGGGAGGCCTGGAGTGCTGCAATTCATGGGGTCGCAAAGAGTCGGACACGACTGAGCGACTGAACTCAACTGAAACAGCTCTGAGACCAGGCTGTGCTGTGTTGGCCAGTCAGGAGTCAGGGCGCGGGTGTTGCTGATGTCGGCACTTGCGGGATGGGTGGCAGGCCCCTGCATGAATGTCCTGGGGACGATCAAGTGGCCTTAAATGCTGCCCAGCCTTGCTCCTCAGGGTGCAGAGAGCAGCGATGCTGACAAACCTCATTATCAGCGACTCTGAATCAGAGTGTGATCTATGTGATTTACAAGGATGGGTTCTATATGGGTAAGACTTTTAAAGCAGTGTTAACTTTCTGAATTAGCTCATAGTTTCCTTTTTATGTGTGCATAAGAATGGAATTTTTAAAAACTTTTTATTTTGCATTGGGATAGAACTGATTAACAATGTTGTGATACTTTCAGGTGAACAGCAAAGGGACTCAGTACATATATATGTATCCATTCCCCCTGAAACTCCTCTCCCATGGTGGATTTTTTTTTTAATTAAAAAAACTTTAAAAAATGTTCCCTAGTGGTCCCTGGAGTGATTGGGACTCCAAGTTTTCACCACCAGGGTCCCAGATTCTATCCATGGTCAGGGAACTAAGATCCCACAAGCTGCAAGGTCAAAAATAAAAATGAAAATTTTAAAATCATGGTAAAATTCACATAACGTGAAATTTCCTACCTTACCCATTTTCAAGTATATGGCTCAGTGGCTTTAAGCACATTCACCTTGTGCAACCATCACCACCATCTGTCTCCAGAACTCTTTTTATCATGTACAGCTGGGATTCTGGCCCCTTTATGCAATAACTGAGAAGGCTGAGCTCCAAAAAACTGATGCTTTTGCATTGTAGTGTTGCAGAAGACTCTTGAAAGTCCCTTGGACTGCAAGGAGATCCAACCAGTCAATCCTAAAAGAAATCAATCCTGAATATTCATTGGAGGGACTGATGCTGAGAGTGAAGCTCCAATACTTTGGCCACCTGTTGCAAAGAGCCAACTCATTGGAAAAGACCCTGATGCTGGGAAAGATTGAGGGCAGGAGGAGAAGGGGATGACAGAGGATGAGATGGTTGGATGGCAGCACCGACTCGAAGGACATGAGTTTGAGCAAGCTCTGGGAGATAGGGAAGGACAGGGAAGCCTGGTATGCTACAGTTCATGGGGTCCCAAAGAGTCAGACACAACTGAGCAACTGAACAACAAATGCAATAATTCCCATTCCTGTCACCAGAACAAACCAGTCTCCAAGTCTCACATAGGTCCATCTGATCAGTAGGGGCTCCCAAAATCACAGCAGAACTCCAGTCCAAGGAGTCTGGAGGGAGTCGTTTAGCGAGGTGCCCTCAGGGCCTGGATGGAGGTGGGGACCACTCTGCCATCTGTGCTGTCAATGCCCACCAGCCCTGGTCCAGGAAGACTGGGAAGGGATTGTTCGAAACAGAGAAACCTGAGCAGAGGCTAATTTTGTGACCTGGAACCACCAAAGCTGACCTTGCTTGAACTCTGTCCCAAGGGACCCATGCCTGTAACTCCCAGTGGAGGCCTCTGCAAGGTTCCAATGGCAATGGGACATCACACATCCTCCAGGATGAGACCCTATCAGGGCCAGTCCTGGCTGAAGACCTTATGAAGACCTTCTGAAAGGCCCATGAAATCTGTTTTTGCAACTGCTGGGACTTGGCTGTCCTGGAACTTCTCATCTCAGTGAATTGCTCCTCTAATGCGTTTCTTTTCCCAACCACCCAAGTGCCTCTTGGGCCCCCCTACCCCAGGCTTTCCCAGTTGCCACGGGGTCTGAGGGTTGTGCTGTTGACGGGTGGGGTTGTTTGTGCCCAGTTCTCTGTCGGGTCAGCTTGTGAGTTCCTTCCTTCCTTTCCTCAACAACAAAAAAAAAAAAAAAAAAGAGGAAAGCAAACAACTACAAATCCCAACAGCTTTTATCCAGTTCTCAAGCTTTCATCCACTTTCAGTGCTCCTGTCACCAGTGGTTGTGTCATCAGCAGAGTGCTTTGGGGACAGTCAGATTTTGATGCATCAAACTGGCAAAAACACATTAAAGGAGATCTCAGTAATTCCAGCCCCAAATCCAAGCAGATAAGGATTAGATTACTCAAGAACAGATGCCGAGTGACAGAAACTAAACTCATCCAATGAGAAAGCTCATTAGTATTCAGTACCCAAGACCCCAAGTCTAACCGCTTTGGGTAGTGGGTTTTATATATTTATTTCAAAATCATCTGGAAATCTCTGGCTCCTGGAGGTAGCTCCCTTTAAATCTTTTTTGACAGACACAGTGTCGCCATTTGCCTGCCTCCAGTGATGTTTTCCATTTCCTCAGGCCGGTCCAACCTTTGACACCAAGACTAATATTTGGTGACAGATGGCTCTGTGAGCTTCTGGTAAGGCCATATCTCACTTTTGGAATGCAAGCGATAACCGGGTGCCTCTAGAGACTTATTTATTATACTATTATTACGCGCAAATTCATTCGATGTAAAACATTCTGCCAGTCAACTTGAACCCTCTCTTCCCCAGCTGTCACACTGGCAGCTCAAAGGACAGCGACAGCTGATGCTGATGGACAGGACGTCTGCCATCTCCTGTCTTCCCAAATTTAAAGCCGGATTCTTCCCTATTGAGGGAACGTGCTAGAGGACAAGAGCTAGGAAGGCACTCTGCAGCATCCTGCTGGTTAATAACCATGGCAGTTTGCTGAGAGTCCCTTGGCCTGCAAGGAGGTCAAACCAGTCAATTCCAAAGGAAATCAACCCTGAATATTCATCGGAAAGACTGATGCTAAAAGCTGATGCTCTCGTACTTCAGCCACCTGATGCAAAGAGTTGACTCACTGGAAAAGACTCTGATGCTGGGGAAGACTGAGGGCAAAAGGAGAAGTGGGCAGCAGGATACGAGATGGTTAGATAGCATCACCAACTCAATGGACAAGAATTTGAGCAAACTCCAAGAGATAGTGCAGGACAGAGAAGCCTGGCATGCTGCAGTCCATGCAGTCACAAAGAACTGGACACAACTTAATGACTGAACAACAGCAACAAAGTTTCCCAAGCGGTGTTTGCAGGGTCCTGCTGCCAGGCTTCCTAGCACTTGTGAGCATACTTACCGCAACCATATGAAATCAGCTGAAAGTGGACCACCTTGCTCTCTCCAGAGTCACAGGAATGCTGTCAGTCTTCCATCCTGGTCCCAATTCTTGGCAGGCACCAGTTCTTTCCCCTTTTCAGAGATACCAGCATCCAATCTCCAAGCTCAAACATTTCTCATAGATACCTTGGCAATAATATAAGAGGTAACGATTTATTCAGTCACTCACTTAATAAAGGCATGCAATAAATACTAGCTAATGGTATTATTGGGCTTTCCAGGTGGCACTAGTGGTAAAGAACCCACCTGCCAATGCAGGAAGCATAAGAGACACGGGTTTGATCCCTGGGTCAAGAAAATCCCCTGGAGGAAGGCATGGCAACCCCCTCCAGTATTCTTGCCTGAAGAATCCCATGGACAGAGGGGCCTGGAAGGCTACAGTCCACAGGGTTGCAAAGAGCAAGACATGACTGAAGCAACTGAACACGCATGTATGCACCAGTGTTATCACTTGCTGTTTCCTGGTGGCTTAGCTGGTAAAGAATCAGCCTGCAATGTGGGAGATCTGGGTTCGATCCCTGGCTTGGGAAGATCCCCTGGAGAAGAGAACAGCTACCCACTTCAGTATTTTGACCAGAAGAATTCCTTGGACTGTATAGTCCATGGAGTTGAAAAGAGTCGGACACGACTGAGCAACTTTCACTTTCACTTTTCTGTGGAAACACATGTAAAGGACAGCTCTGTGCATGGATTCAATCAGGAGGTTACCTTTGGAGGGAGTCTCAGAGGACTAATAGGAGTTAGACAAGTGGACTACTGGGGACTTAGCACTTCTGAGCATGAGTGTGCCAGGGGAGGTGTTATATGCATAGGTAACCATTTTTTCCTGTGAGCAGTTAGAATTTTCTTATGTGAAGAGAGCTCATGTTAGGCTCCCGAGTCTCCCATTTTAACCCCATGGTGACCTTAAACCTCAGCAAGTCCTCTTGGGAGAATGTGGGAGAGGAACGATTATTAATATATTGGATTGGCCCGAAAGATCATTCAGGTGTTTTGATTTTTTTTCCCCATAAGGACTTACAGGAAAACCCATATGAACATTTTGGCATTAAACAAAAGTTTTTACCTGAAGAAACAGGTATATGCACAATAATAATTCTTAGTTTGCACATTATCTTGCCCAAAGTTGAATAACTTCACAAGTTTCTTCTTCCCTTTTTTTTTTTTTTTTTTACTTTTACTTATTTATTTATCTGGCTGCATCGGGTCTTAGTTTTGTCATGTGGGATCTTTGGTTGCTGCTCATAGACCCTCTGTTTATGGCTCACGAGCTTCAGAACTCGAAAGCTCAGTAGTTGTGGCTCCCGGACTTAGCTGCGGCATGTGGAGTCTTAGTTTCCCCACCAAGGATTGAACCCATGTCCCCTGCATCACAAGGCAGATTCTCAACCACTGGCCCATCTGGGAGGTCCCACACAAATTTCTTGGTATTGTGTGGAAGGATGCTGAAGGTTCCTGGGGCACTTACTGTCATAGCCCATTTGCAGGTTGGAGAAGAATTTCCAGACATGAGGCAAAATAAGAGAAGAATAAAGTTTATTAGAGTGGGAGACACTATTAGAACAGCAGACTGGTTCAAGAGAGAGCTGACCTCTTATGCGGGCTAGTAGCCGATTTTTATAGCCTCAAGACAGAGAAAATTCCTACTGGAATGGTGGCATTAGTGATTGGTTAGAATGCTATAGAGGGGTAGCCGGGTGGGTATTTTACCTAACATGGGATCAGGCAGTTGGCAGGTTTAGATTCAGAGGCTCATAGCAACAGTTGCCATGGGGCTTGGTCAGTTCCAGAGATTTTTTTCCTGTGACCTTGATACAGGGCTCCACACATAATGTTGCCCTCACGTCACATGGGAGAGTCTGAATTTTATTCTAATAAATGAACATTTAACAAATGTTTACAAGGACTTTCGAAGGTTTATTTGTGACCTGAATCCTTTAAGGTGTAGTGCCTTTCCAAGAGTCTTCTGCCTAGAGGGAAAGGACCAGGACCCTGGTTTAGCCAGCTCCCACCTCCAACCCTCTCCCCCAGGAAATCTCCAGAAACAGAATATTGCAGGGACCCCATGGGCAATACAATGACCTGGGAAATCAAATATCTTCCCTGTTTCTTCCTACAGAAGAAGCTCTGCGAGAACTGGGTAGGGACAGATTGCATCCCATCATCTCTGTGGCCTCAGGGGAAAAACTGCTGATTAAAAACGGAAGGTTGATATCATCCCCGCTGAGCAAACTTGAGATCCTTGAAGAGCCTCTCAACCCAGTAGGACTCTCAAGCCCTGCTCGGAGTGATCAAAAGAAGACTCAAAGCTTTCCCCTTGGAGGCCCATCTTGGCCTGAGCTCATCATCAAGTGAGGAGCATCTGGATGTTTATGTGGCCAGTCCTGCCCCGGTCAGAAAAGCAGTCATCACAGCACCTCACTTTATCACTTCCTGCAGAACCTAGATTCCAAGTCAGGCCAAGCCTCTCTTGTCAGAACAGGGGGGATGACATTGGCCCACGTGAGTCTAGAGTAGCACGCCGGCTCTCAGTTGCAAAACTGTCTGTGGCCTTACTTGACCCCTTCAGCCTAATGCTGCATCCATTTGCCAAACCCAACCAGCTCCTTCATCAGGGCAGCAGAAAGCTGCTTAGATTTTAAATAGATGTCAGATATTATTATAGCTGCCGTTTGGGGTCATGGCCTTCTCCATCCTGGTGGTTACAGGCAGGGACTCTGACCTAGCTATATTCTCATGGAGGGGGAGAGGCAGGGTAAGGGATGCTCCCTGGCCCATAAGAGGCTGGGGAGAGGCCCCTTGCCTCTTCATCCCTACCCACCAGCACTCTGACCTGGCCTCCGATGCTTTCCCCATGAGGCTGTCTCTGCCTGGGCTTCCTTAAGTCCTGCTTGGATTCCCCACCTCTTCGCCTGGCACATGCAACTTAACAAGGAGAAAACCAACATCCCCAGGCCGGGACCTCAGCGGGAGCTGTTGGCCAGAATGGCGACACCTGGCCTCTCCACGTGGTTTCTTGGCATCCTCATAACCTGGTGGATGAATTGAGAGAGAGCAAGAGACGCTCTCCCTTCAAGGTGGAAGCTGTATTGCCTTGTCTAACCTGGTGCTGCACTCAATATGCCAGGAAATTTGGAAAACTCAGCAGTGGCCACAGGACTGGAAAAGGTCAGTTTTCATTCCAATCCCAAAAAAAGGCAATGCCAAAGAATGCTCAAACTACCACACAACTGCACTCATCTCACACGCTAGTAAAGTAATACTCAAAATTCTCCAAGCCAGGCTTCAGCAATACGTGAACCGTGAACTTCCAGATGTTCAAGCTGGTTTTAGAAAAGGCAGAGGAACCAGAGATCAAATTGCCAACATCCGCTGGATCATCGAAAAAGCAAGAGAGTTCCAGAAAAACATCTATTTCTGCTCTATTGACTATGCCAAAGCCTTTGACTATGTGGATCACAATAAACTGTGGAAAATTCTGAAAGAGAGGGGAATACCAGACCACCTGACCTGCCTCTTGAGAAACCTGTATGCAGGTCAGGAAGCAACAGTTAGAACTGGACATGGAACAACAGACTGGTTCCCAATAGGAAAAGGAGTACGTCAAGGCTGTATATTGTCACCCTGCTTATTTAACTTCTATGCAGAGTACATCATGAGAAACGCTGGGCTGAAAGAGGCACAAGCTGGAATCAAGATTGCTGGGAGAAATATCAATAACCTCAGATATGCAGATGACACCACCCTTATGGCAGAAAGTGAAGAGGAATTCAAAAAGCTCCTGATGAAAGTGAAAGAGGAGAGTGAAAAAATTGGCCTAAAGCTCAACATTCAGAAAACTAAGATCATGGCATCTGGTCCCATCACTTCATAGGAAATAGATGGGGAAACAGTGGAAACAGTGTCAGACTTTATTTTTTTGGGCTCCAAAATCACTGCGGATGGTGATTGCAGCCAAGAAATTAAAAGACGCTTACTCCTTGGAAGGAAAATTATGATCAACCTAGATAGCATATTCAAAAGCAGAGACATTAATTTGCCAACAGAGGTCCGTCTAGTCAAGGCTATGGTTTTTCCAGTGGTCATGTATGGATGTGAGATTTGGACTGTGAAGAAAGCTGAGCGCTGAAGAATTGATGCTTTTGAACTGTGGTGTTGGAGAAGACTCTTGAGAGTCCCTTGGACTGCAAGGAGATCCAACCAGTCCATTCTGAAGGAGATCTGCCCTGGGATTTCTTTGGAAGGAATGATGCTAAAGCTGAAACTCCAGTACTTTGGCCACCTCATGGGAAGAGTTGACTCATTGGAAAAGACTCTGATGCTGGGAGGGATTGGGGGCAGGAGAAGAAGGGGCCGACCGAGGATGAGATGGCTGGATGGCATCACCAATTCGATGGACGTGGGTTTGGGTGAAATCCGGGAGTTGGTGATGGACAGGGAGGCCTGGTGTACTGCAATTCATGGAGTCGCAAAGAGTCGGACATGACTGAGCGACTGAACTGAACTGAACCTGGCTTCAGAGAAGGCAATGGCACCCCACTCCAGTACTCTTCCCTGGAAAATCCCATGAATGGAGGAGCCTGGTAGGCTGCAGTCCATGGGGTCGCTAAGAGTCGGTCATCACTGAGCAACTTCACTTTCACTTTTCACACACTGGAGAAGGAAATGGCAACCCACTCCACTGTTCTTGCCTGGAGAATCTCAGGGACGGGGGAGCCTGGTGGGCTGCTGTCTATGGGGTCACAGAGTCGAACACAACTGAAGCGACTTAGCAGCAGCAGCAACCTGGCTTCAGGAGTCACATACTATCCCTTCTGCCACATCTGCGTTGGGATCAAGTCAATCAGGCCAGTCAAATTCAAAGGAGGGAAATGACGAGAACAGTGCTACAGCAGGTTCAGACCTGTTTTAACTTTACCATGCATCTGCACAACTGTCAAAGTTCACTGACCATTTAAGAACTGTTCACCATATGGTTGGTTGTGATATTATGACTTATCATAAAATATATATATATATTTATATACATTTGGTCTTGGTCTCCCAGTTCCTGGCACAGAGCTCCTGAAATCCAGGGAATTTTCCAAGTTCTGAGAGCTAGTAGAGATTTCTTTTGTGAGGTTAATGAGGCTAGAGAACCAGCCTTGATTGGATGGTTGGGAATTTCAGTTCCACGTTCTGGTTTCAGGAGAGGAGAGAGGGCCTGGAAATGGACCCAGTGATCCATCATGCCCAGCAGATGAAGCCTGCAGAAAAGCCAAAAGTATAAGTTTGGAGAGGGTCTGAGTTGATGAACATATTGAATTGGAGGAAATGGTGGACCCTGGAACAGGAAAGCTCCATGCCCCTCCCCACCCCCTAGCCCCATGCATCTCTTCCATCTGCCTGTTCACGGGTGAGGTCCTTTTATAACAAACTGATAAGATAGTAAAGAAAGCTGAGCACTGAAGAATTGATGCTTTTGAACTGTAGTGTTGGAGAAGACTCTTGAGAGTCCCTTGGACTACCAGTCCATTCTAAAGGAGATCAGCCCTGAATATTCATTGGAAGGACTGATGCTGAAATTGAAACTCCTATACTTTGGCCACCTGATGCGAAGAACTGACTCCTTGGAAAAGACTCTGATGCTGGGAAAGATTGAAGGCAGGAGGAGAAGGGGATAAGAGAGGATGAGATGGCTGGATGGCATCACTGACTCAGTGGACATGAGTTTGAGTAAACTCTGAGAGTTGGTGATGGACAGGGAGGCCTGGCATGCTGCAGTCCTTAGGGTTGCAAAGAGTCGGACACAACTGAGCAACTGAACTGAACTGATGAGCTAGTAAGTAAAATGCTTCTCTGAGTCCTGTGAGCCACCCTAGCAAATTAATGACCTCCTGAGGAGAAGGTCACAGGCACTTTTGATCTACAGCCCCTGGGTCAGAAGCACACATGATGGTCAGACCTTTCAGGTGGTCTCTGAAGTCTCAGAGGAGGATGGTCTTGGGGGACAGAGCCCTCAACCCGTGGGACTGTATGCCAACAGGGATGGTACCTCCACAGAGACCCTTTGTTCCTTTTCTTGTTCAAAACTTGCTCTTCTCAAGATTGAGGAGTGTCAACTTTAAAAAAATGCACAAGGACTTCCCTGATGTTCCAGTGACTAAAACCCCGCACTCTCACTGCAGGGGGCCCAGGTTCGATCACTAATCAGGGAATGGGATCCCACATACTGCAACTAAGAGTTTGCATGCTGGAACTAAAGATCCTGGTGCAAGCAAATAAATAAATCAATATCTAATTTTTTTAAAAAAGGCTGTTAAAAAGTGCACGATGTGAGAGTTACAAGCTAAGTTTTACTTGAGGCAAAATGCGCTGAGAAACTGCTCTCAAGAGGTTGGGGGGAAGGTCAGTATAGACATGACTTTTGGTGAAGGGAGAAGTACATACCATCAAGCATATATTTTTCCAGATTAATTCTACTGGTTTCGTGAAGCCTTTGCTAGTCACAGGGAACCATCTTCACCATGGACAATTTCAGTGCTTTTTCTAGATATGGGGAGATACAAGAATTGGGCTCCTAAAATCAGCTCCTGGAAATATCTGCCTGAAAACGTGTCCTGCCAGTCCCCACCGGCCTCCAGGACTGAGGGCCTCATTTCTGTTCTCCACCCTGAACTCCTTTCATGGGGTATTGAAGGTCAGCAGCTGCAGCAGGACATGATTTAATCTTCCTAGAGGTAAATAAGTAGATAAGTATTAGTCCCTCAGTCGTGTCTGACTCTTTGCAGGCAAGAGGCAAAACCCTATTGCATTCTCTAGGCAAAAATATTGGAGTGGGTTGCCATTTCCTCCTCCAGGGAAGCTTCCCAACTGTACATAAAGGGGACTTCATTAATGGGCATTAGAGGATACCCCAGGTTAACTCGTCATAGAAATCTGTCTCTTGAGCCTTTAAATTCTTTACCAGTTATACACCTCTGGTTGGCTTATCATTTCTTCCTTTATTTAGGTTTTAAGGTGAATACGTTGGGGCTATTTGTTTCCATCAACCTGATTGCAAATCTAAAGGCACAGTTGAGATGTCTATTTTTCTTGATATCTTCAGAAGATATTGCTGCAAATCTACTCTGATTCTCATTCTGTTCAGCTTACAATACAAATAGCTTATTATTTTTTGCAACCTATGTCTTACAATAAAGCAGTGCTGAAAAATTAAATAGAAGAAAGTTCAGTTGCCATATAGGCTATGAAAAAGATTTGCTGGTGGTGATTTTTAAGCCTGATTCTAAATAGATTTTCTAAGAAGGGCATTTGGAAAATGTAGTTCAAAGTTTGCTATTTAAGCTATCTTGAAATTAAAGGTTCACTCTCCCTAAAATTTCAAAAAGCATAGAACTTAGGCTTTTAAGGGTATAGCAGTGATAAAAGCTTTCAAAATCATTTCTATAAAGCAACACTTCACAGTTTTTTCTCTTCAATGGTTCTCTAATATAATTCTAGAAGGAAGGCAACAGAAAATTAAGAATAAAAATAGCTGAGCTCTCCACAGTTGGGCTTCCTGCCTACTTTTCCTGTTCAAAGAAAAGAGGAGACACCATCTTGCAACAGATGCATTATAGACAACTGGGCTTCTCCAGTGATAGTTAGCATTTGATGCCCCATATCCCTTGGTTCTTGTTGCCAATGGTCAGCCTGGCGATGGTGGTGAAATGGGGGCAATTAATCTGTAGATCAGGGAGGGCTTCCTTTAACAGTTGAGGGTTACCATCCAGCATGATTCCAAAGACCTGTAGTGTTTTTAGTGTGGAAATTTCTCCAAGTTCAAGTAAAGTTTCAGGTATTATGTCATAGCACCGACTGAGTACTATGTTGGAGGTAGCTGAGTTGGTAAATATCTAGAAAGCAGTCATTTTTCAGCATAACACTATCACTTAAGTCTAGGTGGACAAGACTGGGACATCTTCCCAACTGAGGTAGAGACATCTGATCTCTGCAGATTCTTTCAGTACCTGCTGAGATTCAGCTGGATGATGGTCTCTGACACGTATGCTGCTGCTGCTGCTGCTGCTGCTGCTGCTGCTGCTGCTGCTGCTGCAGCTAAGTTGCTTCAGTCATGTCAGACTCTGTGCAACCCAAGAGACGGCAGCCCACCAGGCTCCCCCATCCCTGGGATTCTCCAGGCAAGAACACTGGAGTGAGTTGCCATTTCCTTCTCCAATGCATGAAAGTGAAAAGTGAAAGTGAAGTCGCTCAGTTGTGACTAACTCTTAGCGACCCCGTGGACTGCAGCCTACCAGGCTCCTCCATCCGTGGGATTTTCCAGGCAAGAGTACTGGAGTGGGGTGCCATTGCCTTCTCCTGACACATGTGCAATAGCCACGTATACATGCTTTTCAGCAAAGTCAAAGTACCAAGAAAGTTTTAGCTTATCCAATCTGGAACAGCTGCTCAGCAAAATCTTCAGGGCAGATTCAGAGAATCCAGAACACCCAGAAAGGTTGAGTTTCAGTAAATTTGTATTCTTAGCAAGATTATCAACAATGGGACCAGAAAGCTGGAGGCCTTCCAGGCTGAGATTCCCCAACTTGGAGCAGTGACAGAAGGCCGTGGAGGGTAGACACATCGATCACTGAGTTCGACAGGTCCAGGTGCTGTAGACAAAACGGGCTGAAATATTCAACTAACAATTGGTCCATAAATGATCATGGGCAGCAGAAGGCAACCACCCGTCAGGATAGAAGCCGACCAACCACATCTGGGTAAGGGTTTCTGCCTGTGAGGTCTACAGTCTGCCAGAGAGACTCATCAAACTCTAGACAATGCTGTCTCTTAAACACTGGAGACTTTCAGAAGTTCAGGGAGGCACAGACAGGAAAAGATTCCTAAGAGTAGCTCGTCTGGAAGGGAGTCCCAAGATATAGCTGGAAAGTTCTCTTGGTTTAGCTTAGGTCTGCAGATAATCGTAAAGTCCTTGTCATTCCCTTTGCTTTTCAGCTGTTTTCATGGGGGACTCTGTGGGTGGCCTAGGTTTGAAAGCAGTTCCTGGCAGATGTTCTCACTGTCCATCTCCTTTCTTCTCTAGGGTGGAGACCCCCATGCCTGAAAACAGTCAGAAGTCTAGAACCCCATCACCACCTGAAACTGGTGGTAGCATTGGTACTCTGGTTGGGAGTCTCCTGGAAGTGTTTCCTGTGTGTGGCGTCTGCAGGTTGGGGAGTTTTAAATGTGCTCATTAATTGCAGAGGTGCCTGCCTCCCGGATTCCCACTTTGGTCTGTAGAGACATACCAAATAGATAGGTAGATAGCAAGTGCCAATTTGTAGTTGACAGGAATACCAAAGAAAGGTGGAGGGGCAGATATTGTAACCAAGAAGTACCCCTTGGGGCCTTCCTGGGTTGCCTCCCCCACTACCCACATCGTCTGCTTTAGCTCCTCTCATAGCTCAGATGGTAAAGAATCCGCCTGCAGTACAGGAGACCCGGGTTCGATCCTTGGGTCAGGAAGATCCCCTGAAATGTCAACCCACTCCAGTGTCCTTGCCTGGAAAATCCCATGGACAGAGGAGCCTGGTGGCCTGCAGCCTGTGGGGTCTCAAAGAGTGGGACACGACTGAGTGACTAACACACACACAAAGTATCTAGATAACAAAATTGGATGCAAATTTTCTGAGTGGTTTTAAAGATGTAAAAGCCTCCCAGTCTCCAACAAATGGAAGATGTTGACTACTTGAAGACCGAGAGCACAGAGCCCCAAGCCTCCTGGAGTCTGAGGACTGATACTCTGAATCCCTGTGATACCATCCTTCTGCCTCACCATCAGCCAGTCAGATAATTGCACAAGCTGACCTCAGATCTGTGACACTACTCCCTTCTCTGGCCCTAAAAATGCTTTCCCGAAACTCTTTTGGAAACTAGAGGTTTTTCAGGGCAAGAACTACCTTGTCTCCTTACATGGCCCAGCAGTAAAACTTTCTCTGCTCCAAACTCTGATGTTTCAGTTTGTTTGGCCTCACTGTTCATTGAACGCACGAACTTGCACGAACGTGGTCTGATGCTGTCTCGGGGTAGACAGTGTCAGAACCTAGTTGAATTGTAGGACACTCAGCTGGTGTCAGAGAATTGCTTGATGGAGAATTGCAATTACACACTGAAACTGGTGTCAGAAGCTATATGTTAATTATAACCCAATGTTAGGGCTTCCCAGGTGACGCTAGTGGTAAACAACCCCCCTGCCAATTCAGGAGACATTAAAAATCACAGGCTCGATCCCTGGGTTGGGAAGATCCCTTGGAGGAGAGCGTGGCAACCCACTCCAGTATTCTTGTCTGGAGAATCCCATGGACAGAGGAGCCTGGCAGTCTACCATCCACAGGGTTGCACAAAGTCAGACATGACTGAAGCGACTTAGCACACACGTGCACACTCCAATTTTAAAGAATGGAAAATGGCTCTTCTTGACACTAAAATACAGCTCACACCCCACTCTCACGCTCTATCCCTAGGCCCTGTTTTATTTTACTCCATAGCACTTATCACAACCCAATTACATGTTGTTTCTTCACTTAGTTGCTCCCTACCCCAAGCAAGACTGTAGAATCTAGGAGAACAGGCCAGTTTTTATAAACACCCAGCACCTGTAAAAGAGGCTGACACAAAGCTGTGCAGTCAAGATCTATCAAACGTCACCAAAAGCATTGAATGACTGCAGGGAGGGAAGCCCCATTCAGCTGAAAACAAGCGGCAATAAGTTGTGTATGTCAGCGTATTCAGTGAAGATCACAAATGCCACAGGCATTTGGACAAGGAAGGGGTGTCTATACTGGATGGTTAGAGCCAGAAGAATCCTCAGAGGTGACTGGGTTTAGTAAGTGGCTTTACAGGTGAGGATGGTGAGGTCCCAAGGAGGTGAGAGGCTTGTTCAAGGCCACACAGCAGTAGGTCTAGAGTCAGGCCAGTGACTTGGGTCACTATGTAAACTTAAAGCTCCACATGTCTTATTCCTCTCTCCAATGAAGCATCTTTTAGGGCCGTAGCATCCGTAGCCTGACAGTGGTGGTTGGCTGGGCAAAAACGAATGAGATTTCAGGAGGAGACTATGGACTGGACAGTAAAAGTCAGGCTCACATGCTGTGGGATCTCTGGGTACTAGACAGAGGGAAACGTATTCTTTGGAGCTTTACTTGATTCACCTTGGGTCATGGGATCAGCTGCATGAAAAATATTTCCAGTCTTTGGTATAAAAGCCTGTTTTTCCCAGACATCAGCTAAAGTGCTCACTGTAAAAGATGGAGGTTTCTAAGCCAGTTGTCCTTAAGTAAGTAATCCCATGATAGAAAGATAGAAACACGTGACTGCCGTTCACACACAGAAAAGCTTGCGGGTTCTTACTTTGTTAACTTTCTGAGAGCACTAATTAATTTGAGACACTCTCCCATGGTGCTGGACTAGCTCCCACATTGTGCAGCTAGAAGCTGAATCATGACTCATTTCTGCATCACACAAGTGTCCAATTCTGTCTTAGTTCTTATTCAAGTTTCTTGAGTGATTCCATTTGAGTAACATGTTCTAAGACAAAGACGTGCACTGGTCCAGGTAGAAGATTCATTTCAGACAAGAACACAAGGATTTGCAGAACAGTGGGAATCAGTTTAAAAAAAAAATACAAGAAACAAGAAATGGTGCTTGCATGCTTACTATACCAATGCACTTTCTCCTTCAAACTGGTATGGTTTTAGTAAATTTAGCCAAGTGGGCCACTGGTAATTTTTTTAAATGCACAGTTCTCCCAGCCATCCTTGTTTTCATCTTCATAGTTAGCTTTACCTTGAAGAGTGAAAGTGAAAGTCACTGAGTCATGTCCGACTCTTTGTGACCCCATGGACTATACAGTCCATGGAATTCTCCAGGCCAGAATACTAGAGTGGGTAGTCATTCCTTCTCCAGGGCATCTTCCCAACCCAGGGATCGAACCCAGGTCTCTCGCATTGCAGGCAGATTCTTTACCAGCTGAGCCACCAGGTATGCCCACCTTGAAGGGTGTTAACTACAAATTGGCAAGAGTGTCAACTATGAATTGGCACTTGCCATCTACCTCTACAGGATTAAAGCATGTGCTGCTTATCTTCGACACCACCTGAAAGGAATTCAGGGTGAAGAGCAGTAATGAGATCCTCTGTGCTGGGGTTGGGGGTGGGGGGGGACTGATAGGACACATCTCCAGATAGTTAGATATTTTCAGGGGCCAATTTTATGAGCCCAATTCTTATATCTTCTTTATCTAGAAAAGCATGAAATCCTTCACGGTGACAGCTGCTCCTCATGACCAGCAGAAACCTTCTGCAAAAAACAACGTGCTTAATTGCGTGTACTCCACCTTTGCCAAAACCACATATATACTGGCCTTCCGCCTTGCCCCTTTGAGCAGTTTCTCAGAGCTATCTGAAACGCTGTCTCCCAGGCTACAGTCCTCATTTTGCCTCAAGCAAAACTTAACTTGCAACTCTCGCACTGTGTATTTTTTAAGTTGACAAGAGAAAACAGCTGAGTGAGACAGGGTGAAATAAACCCTTTCTTTTTCTTCCTCTTTGTAATCGTCATGAACTGTACATTCCAGTTTTCCTGTTTGTGCTTCAGATAAAATTGTATCGGCCCATGTGGTCACTTCATGCTCGCTTAGAACTGTCTGCTACTTGCCCTTTTTGACTGCCGCAGTGACCCACACTCATCCTACAGAGACTCTACAAATGTATCTACTACTATGCCTTGCTCACAGTAGATACTCAGTAAATGCCTGAAGACTGAATCTGTGAAGAGAATGCCCTCTATACTCCCCTCCCTTCAAAAAGAGGATTTCTGAAATCTTACAAACATGCTTGAAATGTTTAGAGACAAACACAATTTCAAGATTCATGGTATCTGTGAAATTTGTCTTAAGAATGTGCATAAGTCACACATCTGAGTTAGGACTTAAAACTGATCATTTGGCTGGTGGGTATGTGGTCACAGACAATGAGGCAGAAAGAGGAGGAAATCCATGTGCAGTCCTGGAAGCACTGCCACTTATGTTTGGCTCAGTTGTGGACAAGCAAGTAGTTCAATTGTGTGTGAGTGAGTGAAGTATAAGTATACTAGTGAGGTAGAAAAGCAAAATAATGAAAAGCAGATGGCAGAGGGCCAAAGATGCTAGTCTAAGGAGTATGAATTCCACTCATAGAAATCAGAGAGCCTCCCAAGGTTTTAGACAATGACAAGAATGCTCATAGAGGCCATGCCTATAATCATCAAACATGTATAACATAAATGTTGCTTGGTCGTATCCGGCTCTTTGTGACCCCGTGGACTGTAGCCCATCAGGCTCCTCTGTCCATGGGGATTCTGTAAGCAAGAATACTTGAGTGGGTTGCCATGCCCTCCTCCAGGGAATCTTCCCAATCCAGGGATCAAGTCCAGGTCTATATGGCAGGTGGATTCTCTACCGTCTGAGCCAACAGGGAAGCGACATATGTTACCAGCAATTCTTATTCCTAGTATTTTCTCTAAAGAAATGAAAAGTGTATTTGCAAACACACAAAAAAATTGTACAAGGGTGTCCACAGAAACTTTATTCCAAAAAACTGGAAACAACTCAAATATTCACAAGAGGTAAATGGTCCAAGAAATTGTGGTACGTCGACATAGTAATTAACAAAGGATTGATTCACAGAATGAGGATGTTTCAAAACCATTACGCTGAGGAAAAGACGTCAGACACAAGACTGCAAACGGCAGGTTTCACTTATAGGAAAACCTGGAAAACAAAAAACAAAAACCTTGCCAGGTGGCGCTAGTGGTAAAGAACCTGCCTGCCAATGCAGAAGATGCAGGTTTGATCCCTGGGTCAAAAGGATCCCCTGGAAATGGCAACTCACTCCAGTATTTTTGCCTGGAGAATTCCATGGACAGAGGAGACTGGCAGGTTACAATCCATGGGGCCGCAAAGAGTCAGACATGAATGAGCACACAAACATGCACTAGAAAATCTATTCTAATCTAATGGAACAAAATGCAGATTAATTGTGCCTGGGGCCAGGGGTGAGGGGAGGAGTTGCCACCCCATGCACAAGAGCACAGGGAACTTTGTGTGTGTGTGGGGGGCAATGAAATTATTCTATATCCCTGTTGTAGTGCTGATTTCGCAAGTACATACATTGGTCAAAATTCATTGAAGTGTTCACTTGAAATGGATACGCGTCAATGTATGTAAATTAAAGCGAAATGAAGTTGGTTTAAAAAAAGAAAACAGAACTATATTTGGACACAGCACTACCTACGGCAAAGAGGAAACAGGACAGACTTTCCTAAGGTGCTTGTCCTTTAGCCTGAAAGTGAGGTGTAGCCTGTGACATAGAGGCCCTGCTCTGTAGCACCATGGACAGCACCATCGGGGGGCCCATGGCCAAGGAACCACGTGGAAAGAAAGGAGCCAAGAATGCCTCTGTGTGCGTGTGTGTGTGTGTGTGTGTGTGTGTGTGTGTGTGTGTGTGTGTGTGTGTGTGTAGGGGATGGGATCCCTGGAGTTAATTAATGCATGTCGTTCTAGTGAAGATCTTACCTACTGGCATGTCCTTCAAGATTCTTTCCAGTCCTACTTCCCATGAAGTCTTACTTGAGTTCCTGCCCACACCAGCCTTTTCCTCTTTCTCTCTTCTGAACTTTTACAGTAAGTCCTGTTTGTTTAATTTTTTTTTTGGGGGGGGGGTAACTATGGCCTTTTTTTTTCCTTCTTGTGCTGCTCTTTCAGTTGCTTATCACTACTTAATTTGAAATGTGGTTACACTTTACATCATCTGCTACTGCCAAGCCCTGAAGAGGGAACCACTGTCTGGATCCCCCTCAGTGCCTCCAGAAAAGTCAGGCAGTATTTGTGTATGTTCTTGATTCACGTTGGTTTTTATTTCCTGAAACTGGACTCTGTTAATAATTTGGCATAAGGAAGAGACATAACAATTTTCTTATGATTGAATTTAAGGGCTAAGTAGGGAGATACTGGGGCTTCCCAGGTGACTCAGTGGTAAAGAACCTGCCTGCCAATGTAAGAGACATGGGTTTGATCCCTGGGTAGGGAAGATCCCCTGGAGAAGGAAATGGCAACTTACTCCAGTATTCTTGCCTGGAAAATCCCATAGACAGAGAAGCCTGGCGGGCTACAGTCCGTGGGGCGGCAAAAGAGTTGGACACGACTCAGCAACTAAACAACAACAAGGAGAGATACTGAGGTTTGTAAACCCTTTGGTAATTCATCTCTGTTTCTACTTTGATTGACTGACCATAATTTCTACCACAAAGCCAATACCCTATTCAGGTGATGTAGTCTCTGCAGCAAACTGAAATCGAGTTGATGTATTTCCCTGATGATTTCATATCTCCAAGATTTTTTTTTTCAATCCTGAATTTCAGCCAGGGCAGTCACATTTGTATTTGAAGCCTGCCAACTCTGGCCAGAAATCGGGTGTCCGCTTAAGACACACCTTGACAAGTGGATTAGATGTTCCAGTAAAAGGCAGATAAATGTCACTCATGTCACTATAAATAAAAGTCTAGGCCTGCTTATCAGCTTGTAGGGTTGAGGTTGTACCTTCAACACTTCTGAGTGCTTCACGCTTTATTATCCTTGAAATGAGTCCTTTTCCCTCCAGTCTCTCTACTTACACACCCAGAGGGAATTATTACCATTTGACTCCTTGAAACATGTGCCTTCTGTCAGTGTCCTGTCTTTTGCTTTAGGAGACAATATAACCTGTGGCCTTAAACAGAAATCTGCCAGGATCTTCTCAGATGTCATATTATGGAATGAAATGTAGCAGGAGGCTTTCACGGTGCTGATCCAGAACGTCTTGTACCTGCTTTATAAGCAAATCACATTCTAGCGAACTTTGACTGTTTGGGGTTATGTTTTAGAGCGTGGGATTTGTCACTGAAATCCATGTAATAATAAGTATGATTTAGATTCGTGGTTTTGGTCAAATCCTGTTCTTTGAAACCAAATTATGTACAGCCAGCCAAACTTTGCGAAAATGTCAGTCACAACGTGTCACACTTACAAACATACAGCATCAATTCTAAAAGTATCTGAGGGATACAAGGCCTTGAAAAAAAAAAGATTTTTGTGGTTGGAGAAATCGAGAGATGGAGCACGCAAAAAGGCTCTAAAATGGCCACAGAAATGTAGGCCACTTAAGGCAATTTAACCCTAAAGTCATTTCATTGCAGTTTCCCTTTCTCAACACTTTGGGGTATGATGCTCATTGTTTAATGTCTTTGGTTAACTTAAGGTGTGAGCACAGATGGAGAAAGTTGAGAGGGAAATAATCCTTCTGAATACATTCATCAATGTGTACAGATGGAGGCCTTACAACTGCATCTTTCAGTTATCTACATTTCTGAGCTGCATTCTGAAGTTCAGCCAGGACAGGACTGCATAGGAACAAACATGCTTTCACCAACATCATGTTCATTTGTACCTGTGAATTACACTTGGTGATAATGATTGCCTATTGTGTTGCAAGGAGCATTTGAGACAAGATCTCAATATATCAAAATTCTAGAAATCTGAAAAAGTAGCTTTGGATTGGGTTCTAAGAGTAGAAATTTGTTGATTCTATTTCCATTTTTTATGTCTTAAGATAGAGGTTCTCAAAGTGTTTGGCCTTGGGGCTCCTTTATACTCTTAAAAATTATCCAGAAGATGGTGGAGGAACTGGACGGGGAGACCACTTTCTCCCACACAAATTCATCAAAAGAACATTTAAACACTGAGTAAATCCACAAAACAACTTCTGAATGCTGGCAGAGAACATCAGGCACCCGGAAAAGCAGCCCATTGTCTTTGAAAGGAGGTAGGAAAAAATATAAAAGACAAAAAAAGAGACAAACGAGGTAGGGACAGAGCTCCGTCCCGGGATGGGAGTCTTAAAAAGAGAGAAGTTTCCAAACACCAGGAAACACTCTCACTGCCAAGTCTGTGGCGAGCCTTGGAACCTCAGCAGGCAACATAACTGGGAGGAAAAATAAATAAATAATTAAGACCCACAGATTACCTGTCCAACGGTAACTCCCCCACGGAGAAGGAGCGCAGATGCCTGCACCCACCACTAGCAAGCTGGGGCTGGGCAGGGAGGCACGGGCTGCATCGCTTAGAGTAAGGACGGGGCCTGAATGCCCTGAGGGCAGTCTGAAGAACTAACTTGGACTTGCAAACCAGACTGTGGGACAGCTACCACACAAAAAGCCTTAACCTAAGACACCGTCAGGTCCACACACAGAACAAAAGACTGAACAGAGATAGCTGGCTGCAGACCATCCCCCTCTGGTGACAGGCAGCCAGAGCTGGAAGGGGGCAATCACAGCCCCAGAGAGGCATTATCTACCAAACTGCAAACAGGCTTCTTTACTAACTAAGACTTCTTGGGGTTCTGGACGGTCAACATCCGCCTGAGAAGGTGCACCGGTTGTACACCCAGACAACCCAGCGGCAGGGATGAGGGAGGCAATAAGTCACATCGACCGTGCTCGCCAAACACCTCATCACCTGAGCTGCTTGGACCTGGGAAAGGCACAAACGCAGGCCCAACCGAGTCTGCGCCTCTGAGGACTACCTGAGTGCCTGAACCTGAGCGGCTTAGACCTGGGAGGTGCATGCAGCCCAGGGCCGGCCTAGGACGGTTCCTGGCAGAGCAACCTAGAGCCTGAGCAGTGTGGGCAGGGAAAGGACATGCGCCGTGAGCAGGGGCAGGTCCAGTGTGGCTGAGACACTGCAAGCACACGCCAGTGTTACTTGTTTGCAGCATTCCTCCCTCCCCACAGCACGACTGAACAAGTGAGCCTAAAAAAGTGTCCACCACCGCCCCCCTTGTGTCAGGGCAGAAATCAGATACTGAAGAGACCAGCAAACAGAAGAAGCTAAAACAGAGGGAACCACCATGGAAGTGACAGGTGCAATAGATTAAAACCCTGTAGTTAGTACCGACTACATAGGAAGGGGCCTATGCTGCTGCTGCTGCTAAGTCGCTTCAGTTGTGTCTGACTCTGTGTGACCCCATAGAAGGCACCCCACTAGGCTCCTCTGTCCCTAGGATTCTCCAGGCAAGAATACTGGAGTGGTTCAGGAAGGGGCCTATAGATCTTGAGAAAGATAAGCCAGACCAAGGAACTATCCAAAAATGAACTGACCCCACACTGCCTACCACAACACCAGAGAAAGTCCTAGATATATTTTTACTGTTTTTACGATCATTCTTCTTTTTAAAATTTTTTTTTAATTTTTAAATCTTCTATTACTCCTTTAATTTTCATTTTTATAACCTACTATTACTTTGCAAAAAAAAAGACCCTATTTTTTTAAAGCAAGCTTCATGTGTATATATATATATATATATATATATATATGTATATATAAATTATAATTTTTGTGACTTTGTCTTGTGTTTTTTTTTTTTCTTTAATATTGTATTTTTGAAAATCCAACCTCTACTCTAGATTTTTAATCTTTGCTTTTTGGTATTTGTTATCAATTTTATACCTTTAAGAACTCAATCTTCAGTACCCATTTTTACATGGGAGTGAGATTACTGGCTTGACTGCTCTCTCCCCCTTTGGACTCTCCTTTTTCTCCACCAGATCGCCTCTGTCTCCTCCCTCCCCTTTCTCTTCTCTACCCAACTCTGTGAATCACCAGTGTGTTCTGGAAGGTGGAGAACACTTAGGGAACTGATTACTGGCTGGATCTGGCTCGCTCCTTTTGATTCCTCCCTTTTTATCCTCCTGGCCACCTCTGTCTCCTTCCTCCCTCTTCTCTGTATAACTCCATGAACATCTCTGAATAGTCCAGACTGTGGAGCACACATAAGGAAGTGATTACTGACTAGCTTGCTCTCTCCTCTTTTGATTCCACCTCATCTCATTCGGGTCAACTCTAACTCCCTCCTCCCTTTTTTCTTCTCCATGTAACTCTGTGAACCTCTCTGGGTGTCCCTCACCATGGAGAAACTTTTCATCTTTAACCAAGATATTTTATCAATGGTGTTGTATAGAAGGAAAAGTCTTGAGGCTACTGTAAAAATAAGACTGAAAACCAGAAGCAGGAGGCTTAAGTCCAAATCCTGAGAACACCAGAGAACTCCTGACTCCAGGGAACATTAATTGACAGGAGCTCATCAAACGCCTCCAGACTGAAACCAAGCACCACCCAAAGGCCAACAAGTTCCAGAGCAAGACATACTACACAAATTCTCCAGCAACACAGTAACACATCCCTGGGCTTCAATATACAGGCTGCCCAAAGTTACTCCAAAATCACTGACATCTCATAACTCATTACTGGACACTTCATTGCACTCCAGAGAGAAGAACTCCAGCTCCACCCACCAGAAAATCGACACAAGCTTCCCTAACCAAGAAACTTTGACAAGCCACCCATACAACCCCACCCAAAGTGAGGAAACTCTACAATAAACAGAACTCCACGAACAGCCAGAATACAGAAAGGCCACCCCAAACTCAGCAATATAAGCAAGATGAAGAGACAGAGGAATAACCAGCAGGTAAAGGAACAGGATAAATGCCCACCAAACCAAACAAAAGAGGAAGAGATAGGGAATCTACCTGATAAAGAATTCCAAATAATGATAGTGAAAATGATCCAAAATCTTGAAATCAAAATGGAATCACAGATAAATAGCCTGGAGGCAAAGATTGAGAAGATGCAAGAAAGGTTTAACAAGGACCTAGAAGAAATAAAAAAGTCATTATATAATGAATATTGCAATAAATGAGATCAAAAACACTCTGGTGGAAACAAATAGTAGAATAATGGAGGCAGAAGATAGGATTAGTGAAGTAGAAGGTAGAATGGTAGAGATAATAAATGAATCAAAGAGGAAAAAAGAAAAACAAATTAAAAGAAATGAGGACAATCTCAGAGACCTCCAGAACAATATTAAACACTCCAACATTGGATTCATAGGAGTCCCAGAAGAAGAAGACAAAAAGAAAGACCATGAGAAAATACTTGAGGAGATAATAGTTGAAAACTTCCTTAAAATGGGGAAGGAAATAATTACCCAAGTCCAAGAAACCCAGAGAGTCCCAAACAGGATAAACCCGAGGCGGAACACCCCAAGACACATATTGATCAAATTAACAAAGATCAAACACAAAGAACAAATATTAAAAGCAGCAAGGGAAAACAACAAATAACACACAAGGGCATTCCCATAAGGATAACAGCTGATCTTTCAATAGAAACTCTTCAGGCCAGGAGGGAATGGCAAGACATACTTAAAGTGATGAAAGAAAATAACCTGCAGCCCAGATTACTGTACCCAGCAAGGATCTCATTCAAATATGAAGGAGAAATCAAAAGCTTTACAGACAAGCAACAGCTGAGAGAATTTAGCACCACCAAACCAGCTCTCCAACAAATGTTAAAGGATATTCTCTAGACAGGAATCACAAAAAGGGTGTATAAACTCGAACCCAAAACAATAAAGTAAATGGCAATGGGATCATACTTATCAATAATTACCTTAAACATAAATGGGTTGAATGCCCCAAACAAAAGACAAAGACTGGCTGAATGGATACAAAAACAAGACCCCTATATATGTTGTCTACAAGAGACCCACCTCAAAACAGGGGACACATACAGACTGAAAGTGAAGGGCTGGAAAAAGATATTCCATGCAAATAGAGACCAAAAGAAAGCAGGAGTAGCAATACTCATATCAGATAAAATAGACTTTAAAACAAAGGCTGTGAAAAGAGACAAAGGACACTGTATAATGATCAAAGGATCAATTCAAGAAGAAGATATAACAATTATAAATATATATGCACCCAACATAGGAGCACCATAATATGTAAGACAAATGCTAACAAGTATGAAAGGGGAAATTAACAATAACACAATAATAGTGGGAGACTTTAATACCCAACTCACACCTATGGATAGATCAACTAAACAGAAAATCAACAGGGAAACACAAACTTTAAATGATACAATAGACCAGTTAGACCTAATTGATATCTATAGGACATTTCACCCCAAAACAATGAATTTCACCTTTTTCTCAAGCTCACACTGAACCTTCTCCAGGACAGATCACATCCAGGGCCATAAATCTAGCCTTGGTAAATTCAAAAAACTGAAATCATTCCAAGCATCTTTTCTGACCACAATGCAGTAAGATTAGATCTCAATTACAGGAGAAAAACTATTAAAAATTCCAACATATGGAGGCTGAACAACAAGCTGCTGAATAACCAACAAATCACAGAAGAAATCAAAAAAGAAATCAAAATATGCACAGAAATGAATGAAAATGAAAACACAACAACCCAAAACTTGTGGGACACTGTAAAAGCAATGCTAAGGGGAAAGTTCATAGCAATACAGGCATACCTCAAGAAACAAGAAAAAAGTCAAATAAATAACCTAACTTTAGACATAAAGCAACTAGAAAAGGAAGAAATGAAGAACCCCAGGGTTAGTAAAGGAAAGAAATCTTAAAAATTAGGGCAGAAATAAATGCAAAAGAAACAAAAGAGACCATAGCAAAAATCAACAAAGCCAAAAGCTGGTTCTTTGAAAGGATAAATAAAATTGACAAACCATTAGCCAGACTCATCAAGAAACAAAGGGAGAAAAATCAAATCAATAAAATTAGAAATGAAAATGGAGAGATCACAACAGACAACACAGAAAGACAAAGGATCATAAGAGACTACTATCAGCAGTTATATGCCAATAAAATGGACAACGTGGAAGAAATGGACAAATTCTTAGAAAAGTACAACTTTCCAAAACTGAACCAGGAAGAAATAGAAAATCTTAACAGACCCATCACAAGCACGGAAATTGAAACTGTAATCAGAAATCTTCCAGCAAACAAATGCCCAGGTCCAGATGGCTTCACAGCTGAATTCTACCAAAAATTTAGAGAAGAGCTAACACCTATCCTACTCAAACTCTTCCAGAAAATTGCAGAGCAAGGTAAACATCCAAACTCATTCTATGAGGTCACCATCACCCTAATACCAAAACCTGACAAAGATGCTACAAAAAAGGAAAACTACAGGCCAATATCACTGATGAACATAGATGCAAAAATCCTTAACAAAATTCTAGCAATCAGAATCCAACAACACATTAAAAAGATCACACAGCATGACCAAAATGGGCTTTATCCCAGGGATGCAAGGATTCTTCAATATCTGCAAATCAATCAATGTAATACACCACATGAACAAATGAAAAATAAAGCCATATGATTATCTCAATAGATGCAGAGAAAGCCTTTGACAAAATTCAACATCGATTTATGATAAAAACTCTCCAGAAAGCAGGAGTAGAAGGAACATACCTCAACATAATAAAAGCTATATATGACAAACCCACAGCAAACATTATCCTCAATGGTGAAAAATTGAAAGCGTTTCCCCTAAAGTCAGGAACAAGACAAGGGTGCCCACTTTCACCACTACTATTCAACATAGTTTTGGAAGTTTTGGCCACAGCAATCAGAGCAGAAAAAGAAATAAAAGGAATCCAAATTGGGAAAGAAGAAGTAAAACTCTTACTGTTTGCAGCTGACATGATCCTCTACATAGAAAACCCTAAAGATTCCACCAGAAAATTACTAGAGCTAATCAATGAATATAGTAAAGTTGCAGTATATAAAATTAACACAGAGAAATCCCTTGCATTCCTATACACTAATAATGAGAAAATAGAGAATTTAAGGAAACAATTCCATTCACCATTGCAAAGGAAAGAATAAAATACTTAGGAATATATCTACCTAAAGAAACTAAAGACCTATATATAGAAAACTATAAAACACTGGTGAAAGAAGTCAAACAGGACACTAATAGATGGAGAAATATACCATGTTCATGGGTCAGAAGAATCAATATAGTGAAAATGAGTACACTACTCAAAGCAATCTATAGATTCAATGCAACCCCTATCAAGCTACTAGCGGTATTTTTCACAGAGCTAGAACAAATAATTTCACAATTTGTATGGAAATACAAAAAACCTCGAATAGCTAAAGCAATCTTGAGGAAGAAGAATGGAACTGAAGGAATCAACCTGCCTGACTTCAGGCTGTACTACAAAGCCACAGTAATCAAGAGAGTATGGTACTGGCACAAAGACAGAAATATAGATCAGTGGAACAAAATAGAAAGCTCAGAGATAAATCCACGCACCTATGGACACCTTATCTTCGACAAAGGAAGCAAGAATATACAATGGAGAAAAGACAATCTCTTTAACAAGTGGTGCTGGGAAAACTGGTCAACCACTTGTAAAAGAATGAAACTAGAACACTTTCTAACACAATACACACAAAAAACCTCAAAATGGATTAAAGATCTAAATGTAAGACCAGAAGTTATAAAACTCCTAGAGGAAAACATAGGGAAAACACTCTCCAACATAAATCACAGCAGGATCCTCTATGACCCACCTCCCAGAATATTGGAAATAAAATAAAAAATAAACAAATGGGACCTAATTAAAATTAAAAGCTTCTGCACAACAAAGGAAACTATAAGCAAGGTGAAAAGACAGCCTTCAGAATGGAAGAAAATAATAGCAAATGAAGGAACTAACAAACAACTAATCTCAAAAATATACAAGCAACTCCTGCAGCTCAATTCCAGAAAAATAAACGACCCAATCAAAAAATGGGCCAAAGAACTAAATAGACATTTCTCCAAAGAAGACATACAGATGGCTAACAAACACATGAAAAGATGCTCAACATCACTCATTATCAGAGAAATGCAAATCAAAACCACAATGAGGTACCATTTCATGCCAGTCAGAATGGCTGTGATCAAAAGTCTACAAGCAATAAATGCTGCAGAGGGTGTGGAGAAGGAGAAAAGGGAACCCTCTTACACTGTTGGTGGGAATGCAAACTAGTACAGCCACTATGGAGAACAGTGTGGAGATTCCTTAAAAAACTGGAAATAAAATTGCCTTATGACCCAGCAATCCCACTGCTGGGCATGTACACGGAGGAAACCAGAACTGAAAGAGACACGTGTACCCCAATGTTCATTGCAGCACTGTTTATAATAGCCAGGACATGGAAGCAACCTAGATGCCCAGTAGCAGACGAATGGATAAGAAAGCTGTGGTACATATACACAATGGAGTATTACTCAGCCATTAAAAAGAGTACATTTGAATCAGTTTTAATGAGGTGGATGAAACTGGAGCCTATTATACAGAGTGAAGTAAGCCAGAAAGAAAAACACCAATACAGTATACTAATGCATATATATGGAATTTAGAAGGATGGTAACAATAATCTTGTATGCAAGACAGCAAAAGAGACACAGATGTATAGAAGAGTCTTTTGGACTCTGTGGGAGAGGGAGATGGTGGGATGATTTGGGAGAATGGCATTGAAACATGTATAATATCATATAAGAAACTAATCGCCAGTCCAGGTTTGATGCAGGATACAAGATGCTTGGGGCTGGTGCACTGGGATGACCCAGAGGGATGGTATGGGGAGGGAGGTGGGAGGGGGGTTCAGGATGGGGAACACATGTACACCCGTGGCAGATTCATGTTGATGCGTGGCAAAACCAATACAATATTGTAATTAGCTTCCAATTAAAGTAAATCAATTTAAATAAAAAAAATTACCCAGCACCCTAAAGGGGTTTTGTTCAGGTGATTATACCTGTCAATATTTACCATGTTTGAAATCAAACCTGAGAAAATTTTAGAATATTTAAAATGCTAAAATAAATAATTATTAATTCATTTAAAAATAACATGAAGCCCTTAACATGCTAACAGAAGTAACATGCTTATGAAAACAACTATTTTTCCCAAACCCAGATTAGTGAGGAGATTGGCACTGTTTCATATTTTTTGAAATTCTTCAGTGTCTGACTTAATAGAAGACAACTGGGTTGCCACAGCTGTTTCTTATCAGCAATTCATCGAGAGATCCCATCACATAGCCTCTAGAAATTACCACTATATACTTTATACACTTGGAGGATTAAAGTGAAGACAGAAAATCACACATTTTTTTGGCTGTGCAGCATGTGGGATCTTAGTTCCTCAGCCAGGTATTGAACCCATGTCCTCTACACTGGAAGCTTGGAGTTCTACCCACTCGACCACCAGGGAACTCCCCCAAATCACATGTTAATATTATAATAAAAGGTTTTAACATTATGGACCCACTGAATGAATCTCTGGGATCTTAGGGATCTCTGGACCACATTTTGAGAACTACCGCTCTCAAAATTCAATTCCATGAAAATATTGACAATCTACTGGATGCTCATCACAAGATCAATAAAGACACATCCCTGCCTCCAGGGAACTTACAGTGTCTCCTTCCACACACACCTCATTTCCAACCCAATCTCACTGAGATTTCAAGACTCCTTGTCAATCTATTTCCTCCCTATCATCTCTGACTACCCCTTTAGATGACTAGATCTGTATCTTTTTAAAATGTCTGTAGCAGTTGTCTGTGCAGTTCACTAGGGATATTTAATAAGACTTGTGGTATGAGTTTATTATTGGTCAAAATGTGACTTAATTACTTAGTTCATATGCCGTGGCTGTACCTTGTCCTTGCTAGTGATGGATAAAACAAGTGATGGTAGCAAGACAATGATTTATTTTGCTAATGGTGCCCACATAGGCAGCAAAGGCTGTGGACCTTAAATGGATATTTAATAATTTGATTTGCAGCTTAACTAAGGAGTATGGCAGAGACGATGCTGTGTTCCCCAATCCTGTTTCATTTTTCTATTATTGAGTACTCCAAAAGATGAGATTGGGTAACTTTTCCGCACAATATTTCCCAATCTCGTCTTCAGCTGGGAGCCAAGTGATTGGAATTTGGTTAAATGAATGTAAGTAGAAATTATGTAAAGCCACCATCAAGCCTAGCCCTTCAGAACATCCAGGGCAGCCCTCCAGAATATCCAGGGCAGCCCTCCTGCCCTGCCTTCTTTTGGTAGTGGCTGTGGTGGTCACATGTTGAGCTAACAGAACCGCAGGATGAAAACAGCTGGATCCCTGAGTCACCACGTGGAGGACAAACAGCCCTGGAGGGAGCTCAACCACACTTTTGGTCAGCTGATGAGATTTCAGCCATTATTTATTATCCCAGCAAAGTGTAGCTTGTCCTGATATATTAGAAGAAAGATAATATTTACAGATGAGATAAGAAAAATGTAAGATGCAATACCACATGTTAGAAGTCAAGGAGAGCTATGGAAGATGAGACCCGGCAGGAGCCTTGGGCTCTGTGCTGGAAAAATTTATGGAGAAGAAGGGAAGTGGAAACATGTAGGATTTGAGCTGGCACAAAGACTTTTTCCTATGCAAAGGAGAGGAGCTTAGCTCCAAACAGCTTAGGGCAAAAGGATCATTTATTGGCACATGGAAATAAAGGACAGGTTTACCAACCAAACTGCAGGAAGAGGGATTTAGCTGTACTCGAAACCCACTGAAACCAGGGACTAAATCTGCTTCTCTCATTGCAGACTGGCAGTAAACCCCATTCTGATCTTTCAGCCTCAACCATCTGGGAGGTGCTGCCTCACCTTCCTTATGGCTTGAAGTTGAAAAACGCTGGGCAAGGACTCTCAATGACTCAGCTTTCCCAGCTAACCATCCCCATACCAAACGCCTACTGTACATGTTTGCCTATGAGAACATAGCATTGCCCAGGGAAGTCAAATACTTGAGGAAGGGCTCTTTCTAGGAGAAACGAGGGACTTCACCACAGACATAATTCCAGGTAATAGTTTTGACTGTTCTTAGGTAAAATATGGGCTAACCATTTCTCTAATTTCCACACCAGTGGTTTAAACACAGCGGCATCAGACCACAAAGAATGGGGCAATGAATACTGCCAGGTGGCAGAGAGAAGCGCTTCCCTAGAGACCTCTTGAGGTGAGCCTTTAGGATTGAGTATGATTTGTCAAGGCAGGAGGGAATTCCAGGGAGACAGACTTCCAGATTTGAGCAAATGGACATAAATACCTCCTCTTCCACGCCTCCCTTCTTATATGTTGAAAAAAAAAATGTATTTGAAGCCATCAGAAAACAAAGGATATAAGTATCCTGTCAGTGCAAGGACAGAGTATTAAATGATCTTTACTTGGACTGAAACAGAAGCGGTGTGAAAAAGCAAGACTTAAGCCCCCTCTATCCCGGCCTCTCATCTGTTACAGGAGGATGATTAAAGCACCCTCAGAAGGCCCAAGTGACGATCAAATTTGATAATGCCTTAGCCAATGCTTTAGCACAGTGTAAACTTGCAAATAAGTGCTGGAGAGTGACACGAGCAATTATTTTACACTCATAAACGTAGCTGGAAGGTTGAATTACATGCTACACTGCATTTTATAACCAGTGATAAGTGAGTTGTTTACGCAGACCAGCCGTCATCGGTGCAAAATACTTAAAAAAAAAAAAATACGGTTGCTAACCCAGATTCATACTGTGGCATAAAATCGGGAGAAAGCAGGAAGCAGAAGTAACGAGTGCGTGTGGATGATTAGATTATACATGAAACGAGGTGGATGAGAAGGAGGAAACCAGTCCGCCAAGGTTCCCCTGGAGCAGCCTGGAACGCAGGGCTCCCGCCCGAGGGTCGCCGGTTGCTGGGGAAGCTCCGAGTCCCCTGCGGCCGAGGACGACGAGCCACGAGGGCCACTGCTCCGGGCCACCCGCTCACTAGCCACGCCCCTTTCCGGCCCCGCCCCACCGGGCCGGCACCTCCTTCCTTGTCTCCTCGGCGGCGGCGCCGTGACCTAAGTTCCGGTCGCCGGGCGCACGTGGGCGGAAGAACCGGTGCCCGCCGCGGCTCGTCTCTCTGGTTACCGCGCGTTCGCTGGCCGGGCCGCTGCCCGCAGCTGCGCCGCCGCCATGGGAGTCCCGGCCTTCTTCCGCTGGCTCAGCCGCAAGTACCCGTCCATCATTGTCAACTGCGTGGAAGAGAAGGTGAGGGGGCGCCAGGCGGCCGCCACGCCGACGCCTAGAGCACCCCTCTGCCCCGGCGCGCGTGCAGGCCGCGGTCCTCCGGGGGCCCGCGAGGCCCGCGCCCGCTGCCTCCCGGGTCGCCGCGGGCCGACGCCCGCCGGGGGCGCGGGCGCTCGCACTCCCGGCCCGGGAGCGGCTCGGGCGGTGCGAGGGCCGCCCCTGCGCTGCCCGCGGGTTCCTGGGCGGCAGACCCCGCCCACGGCTTTGTCTCCTCCCGGGTCGGCCGGCCTGAGAGGCTTTCGGCTTGGGGAGAGGCAGTCTATCGCTGTCGTGTCAGGGGTCGCGAGGGGAGAGCAGTGCCTCGGGAAGATCTCGGACAGCACTCAAGTTCGCGAAGGGCCCCTCCCTCGTTGCCTGACTGCTGGGCCAAGCCCGCCTTTGACATTTTCAGGGTTCCTGGGCGCGCTCGATCGGTGCTACGCCTCTTTGCTGTTGGTTTCTTGGCGTTTCGTATTGGTCGTTTCCAGGTTTCTCCGTCCGGTTTCGATTTGGTACCCGTGCTTTCAGTTTCCAGATCGGGGAGGTTCAGGGACACACGATGCCGTTTTAGAACGAAATGCCCAGTCGACACTGGGAACTTTCTGCTTAGGCTAGTGAGGGTTTTTGTGGGGGAAGGGGGAAAGGTTGTTAGTTTAGTTTTTGTTTGTTTTGGACAGGTAGATGGGTCTCCAGGCTTCACTCAGTGTGAGATCTTGACCTTGCTTAGTTCCTGTCCGAGGAGAAACCGAAACTGATGGTTCTGATGAAATTTCCAGTACCGCCTGTGTTTTTCTCAAAGAGAAAACTGTGGAAACAATGCTCATGTCCTTTGCGTTTAAAACTTTTATTAACTTTATATCTTACCTCCTTTCTGCTCTGAAGGGATAACTGCTTTAAACTTATTTTTGATTCTATCTCTGAGTGTCATGGTTATGTTTGATGTATTACTTTTGGATGTATCTGTTGAGTTGTAGCTGGGTTACGAGTGGTCACTTGTACAGGCCCCCGCCCCCCACGCCACCCCCTAATCAGTGCTTTTATTCTTCTACTGATAAACTATAGCGTTAAGTAATTTTGTTTTTGTTTCCTTTTTCGTCTCCTGTACAGAGTACCGCTTGACCCTTCACATGCTGAGGTTAGGTATTAACTTTTCTACCCCTGCTGTCCTTACTCCTCATGCCAAGCTTGTCGGCTGTGTTCTTTTCCTTGTTGGCATCCAGGATTAAATTGTCAGGGCTTTGGCTATACAAGTTTGTTTTAAAAGCTGAATAATCAAGTAGTATTGGTGACTATTGTCACTGTGTAGATCTAGGTTGTGTACTAGGATTCTGTTTCTTTTCTGCTACTTTTGTCTTTTTGTCTGTTGTCTGTTTTCCACTGTACATGGTTCCCCATCCAGTTCTTACATCAGATATTCTATCAAGTCCTCTTTCTAATCGGAGACTGCTTGAAGTCTGTATTTCTGCAGCTGTGGCACCTGGTTATGTAGCCTTGCTGGAAAGCTGCTTCTTGATATTTTTAAAAATTTCTGCAGTTGGAGGTACTGTTTTTAATCATCGTTTTTGGTTTTTGTTCTTACTTGAGTTCTTAAGAAGTGCTGTTGTAGTATGTGAGTTTTCTAAGTCCATTCTTCCCTCCTAATCATGAGTAATCATTAGCTAGGCAGAGGTTGAGTTTGAAAATTGCCTTCCCTCAGAACTTGGAAAGCATTGTTCTTTTGATTTTTGTCATCCAAAATTGTTGATGAAAAGTTGAATGTTAATGCAGTTTATTTATTTGGCTAACACTTAAATGCAATATTTAGTAGGTACTAGGCATTTCACCTGAGAAGGCAATGGCAACCCACTCCAACTCTTGCTGGGAGAATCCCATGGATGGAGGAGCCTGGTAGGCTACAGTCCATGGGTCGCTGAGAGTCGGACATGACTGAGTGACTTCACTTTTACTTTTCACTTTCATGCACTGGAGAAGGAAATGGCAACCCACTCCAGTATTCTTGCCTGGAGAATCCCAGGGACAGAGGAGCTGGTTGGGCTGCCGTCTATGGGGTTGCACAGAGTCAGACACGACCGACGCGGCTTAGCAGCAGCAGGCATTTCACAGATGAATTTATTAAATCCCCATAACAACCATGTAACTATTTCTTCTTCTCCTCCCCTTGCTTCTTATTACGGATGAGAAAGCTGAAGCACAGGGGGCTTACATAATGTACTCATGGTCATGTGGTTAATGCATGTCAGAGCCTGTGTCAAAACCAGGAAGCCCATGCTCTTAATTTCTATGTTCTTTTGCTTTCACTCTTTTGTAGTTGATCTGTTTTTCTTTCTGAATTTTAAAAAGAGCTTTATCCTTGATAATACAAGCTTGTGTGACTGCGTACTTAGTTACAGATTTTTTTTAAAAATTTTTAATTCTTTTTCATCAGTGCTTGGCTGACTGTGAGTCTGGAGGCTTGTGTTCTGTAGTTATGGGGAATGCTTTTTTAGTTTTCCTTTTACTTCGTCCTCTGAACTCTGAATTCTGGTCCTCCTAGTTGAGTTATTTTTCTTTTCTCTCTCCTCCCCCGAGGTATAATTGACCTAGAACACACTGCACTTTTTTAAAGTGTACAATTTAATACATTTTGACATGTGTCTGTCCATGGACTCATCACCACAATCAAAGTAATGAACATCACCTCTGAGACATTCCTTCTGCTCCTTTTTTGTTCCCCCAGCTCCTTCCTCCTGTCCATCTTTGGGCAACCACTGATTTATTTCTATTGATGTTTTCATTTTCTAAAATTTTATATAAATGGAATTATACAATCGGTACTTTTTTTTAAAAACCTGACTCAGTTAACTTGGTTACTTTCATTCAGAATAATTATTTTGAAAGTCTTCCATGTTGCTACTTGTATCAATAGTTTCTTATTTTGGTATTGTATTCTATGTTGTGCATATATTACATTTTGATTTTCGTTCGTCGGATTGGTTTTCATTCACCCAATTGGTGAACATTTGGATTATTTCCAGTTTGTGGCTATTAAGAAAAACGGTGAGCACTGGTATACAGATCTTTGTGTGGACATGCTTTCATTTCTTTAGAGAAGTGGTTGCATTGTATGTTGGTGTTTGATTATTTAAAAAGAAAAAACTAGCCAGACTGTTTTCTAAAGAGGCTGTACTGTTTTATTGGCAACAGCAGTGTATGAGAGGTCTGGTTGTTGCACTTCCTTGTCAGCACTGAGTGTGGTTAGTCTTTCTGGTTCTAGCCATTCTAGTGCAGTGTTATTGCAGTGAGAATTCAGTTTGCATTTCCCTGATGACAGATGCTGAGCATCTCTTTAGGTGCTTATTTGCCTTCCATAAATCTTCTTGAGTTGGGTATATGTTCACATCTCCCTTCCTCCCCCCTTTTTAAGAGCAAGGACTTTTTTTTTTTTTTCCTTTTATGAGACTTGAGGAATCTTAGTTCCCCAACCAGGTATTGAACCCAGACATGCAGCAGTGAAAGCAGAGAGTCCTACCAGCGAAGTCCCTTTTGCACATTGTTAAGTTGGATGGATTGTCTTACTGAATTAGAGACTTTTTTTACATATTGAATTTTTTGATAAACGTTTTCTTTTAATCTGTGATTTCCTTTTTCATGCAAAAAAGAGCAAAAGTTTTTAGTTTTAATAAAGCCCGGTTTCTTTTTTCTCTGTGTTACTGCTTTTTGTGTTATGTTCAAGAAATCTTTGTCAAAGTTAAGGTCACTGAGATTTTTCTTATGTTTTCTTAGAGTTTTTAAAACTATACTGTTATAAAATTATACTTTATGCTGTGCTTTCTCTTTTTTAGTTTTTTTTTTTTTTTAAATGGTGAATCACACTGATTTTTAAATGTTAACATGAGTCTGGTATTTCAGGTAAATAAACCCCACCTGGTCATGGTGTACTATTTTTTTGTATACATGGGAGTCAATTTGCCAAATTATTGCTATTCATATCTAGAAATTTTTCATCATTCCAGATGGAAACTCTCTACTCACCTAAATAACAATTCTCTGCCTCCCCTGCCACCTACTTTCTGTCTTGTGAATTTGCCTATTCTAAGAACTAATGTAAGTGGAATCATATATTTGTTATTTTGTGTCTGGTGTATTTCACTTTTTCATTTTGCATAATGTTTTTAGGATTCATCCTTGTTCAGCATGTATCAATTTCTTTTTTTTTTTTTCAGGATTTTGGAAACCTTTAGATGCCATATTTATAAGCAAACTGGAGTTTCTTGTATTTCACAGCTTCATTCCTACAGTCTATGCTCTGGTCATTTTTATATGAGAGCTGACATAGGGCAGAGTGCTGCCTTGTTTAACATCAGTTGGGAGTGTGTGTGTTGGTGGACTCAAATTTTTCCATTCTGCTTGTGTTTGTGAATGACCTCGAGATTGCAACAATATTAATTTGGGGTATAACAAAATTTTAGTGAGCAGATGAGTTCGCAAATTTGGAATTCGTGAATAAAGATGACCAGTTGTATGTGCGCCACATAAGGTGGTTGTGTGGATTGAGTCAGTAAATCCAAGTTAACAGCTTCAAATAGTGCCTTGCACTGATTGATAAGTTAATTTTGGTAGTTTATATATCCAAGTAAAAGTGGAGATATTTTTGTGTCTGGTTCTTAGCATTGCGTCGTATAGAATTGTGCTGTTTGCCTGCAGTGAAATCTAGGTTTCCCACCTTGCTTTTTTCTTTCTTGGTCAGACTTGTCAATTTCATTGATCTTGTAAACAACTGACTTTTGATGTCATAGATTATTTGCTTGTGGCTGCACTGGGTCTTGATGCTTCGTGAGGGCTTTGTCGAGCTGTGGTGTGTGGGCTTCTCGTTGTAGTGGCTTCTGCTATTGCAGAGCTTGGGCTTTTGGCACATGGGCTTCAGTAGTTGCAGCACAAGGGCTCAGACTTGCAGCTCACAGGTTCTAGAGCAGAGGCTCAGTAGTTGTGGCACACAGGCTTAGTTGCTCTGTGGCATGTGGGATCTTCCGGGATAAGGGCTCGAAGGTCCCCTGCATTGGCAGGTGGGTTATCCACTGTGCCACCAGGGAAGTCTAGTTTCATAGATTTTTTTAAATAAAATTGTCCTTTTTATTCTGTGTCATTTTCTCTCATATTTATTTTCTTCCTTCTGCTTGCTTTATTTTGCTCTTCCAGTGTCAAGTTGGAAGGTTAGGTAATTGACTTGAGAGCTTTCTTAATACAGACATTTACAGCTATAAATTTTCCTCTGAACACTGCTTTTGGGCTTTACAATATTAGTTTTCATGTCGTATCTTGTTTTTCATTCATCTTAAATCACTTTCTGAGTTCCCTTCTGATTTCTTCTTCATTGATTATTTGTGAGTATGTTGTTAAATTTCCCATGTTTACAAATTTGCCAACTTTTCTCCACTTATTGAGCTCTAATTTTATTTATTTTGTTGTGGTTGAAAAACATGCTTTGTATTACGTTCTTGCTTGTAAATTCATTGAGGCTTGTTTCATGGCCCAGTGATTGGTCTATCCCAGAGAATGTTGCACATGCGGTCGAGAATGTATATAGTCTGTTGAGTGATCCACAGAAGTGTTATAGACTAATGCAGTGACACCTGCAAGGCTTAGCCTCTGAGATTAATGTCTGGTATCTGTTCTAACCCCAGCTGGAGGGCGGCTCCTCCCAGCTTTCTTAAACCCCACTTCTCTCCCACAGACTAGCCTGTCTGTGGTCTAAGCTGTATCTTCATTAGGTCTCTGATTCTTTTCTCGGTTCCTTTTCGCCACAACTTACACAGTTCTTGAGAATGCCCTTGGGTGTGAATTTCTCCACGTTCTGCCACAAATGAAGTGAGTTCTGAATTTTCAAAGGTTTTCTTGACTAGGTTCTCTTTGCCTCCAGACTGTTTCCAAAGGCTTTAAATTTAAATGCTTCTGTCTCTTTCAAAAGATGCTCACTAGTTCATCTGGAGAGGAGGTGAGCAGAAGTCCTCATGCCATCATGCTGGCAGCCCAACTCACCAATATGCTCTCTGGGCAAGTGAAGATCAGGTTTACACATCAGCATACTATGTGTCCCCTATAGTTCTGGCTGTGGTCCTTGACGCACGTTACAGGTGTTCATTAAGTTCATGATGAATCTAGTGAAATTGGAATTAATCAATTCCAATGAGTTCAATCCTGGTCTCTGAACTTGACAGAAGTATGGCATTGGAAAGCCACTTAACCCCTCTAAGCATTTGTGTTCTCATTAGTAAGTGAGATGCTCTGTACCTCACAGGGTTGTTGTGAGGAGAGAGGAAAATAATCCACGAGTAAAAGCCCTGAGAACAATGCCTGTCCCATTTTAAGTATTCTGTAAACGTTGGTGGTAATTAGTAGTCCTTGTTGACTGACACCTTATAAAAATGGAGCTGACATGCAACGTGAAAAAATACTCAGTTCAGTTCAGTTTAGTCGCTAAGTCGTGTCCCACTCTTTGCGACCCCATGAATTGCAGCACGCCAGGCCTCCCTGTCCATCACCAACTCCCGGAGTTCACCCAAACCCATGTCCATCGAATCAGTGATGCCATCCAGCCATCTCATCCTCTGTCGTCCCCTTTTCCTCCTGCCCCCAATCCCTCCCAGCATCAGAGTCTTTTCCAGTGAGTCAGCTCTTCGCATAAGGTGGCTAAAGTACTGGAGTTTCAGCTTTAGCATCATTCCTTCCAAAGAAATCCCAGGGCTGATCTCCTTCAGAATGGACTGGTTGGATCTCCTTGCAGTCCAAGGGACTCTCAAGAGTCTTCTCCAACACCACAGTTCAAAAACATCAATTCTTCGGCACTCAGCTTTCTTCACTGTCCAACTCTCACATCCATACATGACCACTGGAAAAACCATAGCCTTGACTAGACGGACCTTTGTTGGCAAAGTAAAGTCTCTGCTTTCGAATATGCTGTCTAGGTTGGTCATAACTTTTCTTCCAAGGAGTAAGTGTCTTTTAATTTCATGTCTGCAGTCAGCATCTGCAGTGATTTTGGAGTCCAAAAAAATAGTCTGACACTGTTTCCACTGTTTCCCCATCTATTTCCCATGAAGTGATGGGACCAGATGCCATGATCTTCATTTTCTGAATGTTGAGGTTTAAGCCAACTTTTTCACTCTCCTCTTTCACTTTCATCAAGAGGCTTTTTAGCTCCTCTTCACTTCCTGCCATAAGGGTGGTGTCATCTGCATATCTGAGGTTATTGATATTTCTCCCGGCAATCTTGATTCCAGCTTGTGCCTCTTCCAGCCCAGCGTTTCTCATGATGTACTCTTCATATAAGTTAAATAAGCAGGGTGACAATATACAGCCTTGATGTACTCCTTTTCCTATTTGGAACCAGTCTGTTGTTCCATGTCCAGTTCTAACTGTTGCTTCCTGACCTGCATATAGGTTTCTCAAGAGGCAGGTCAGGTGGTCTAGTATTCCCATCTCTGTCAGAATTTTCCACAGTTTATTGTGATCCACACAGTCAAAGGCTTTGGTAGTCAATAAAGCAGAAATAGATGTTTTTCTGTAACTCTCTAGCTTTTTCGATGATCCAGCGGATGTTGGCATTTGATCTCTGGTTCCTCTGCCTTTTCTAAATCAGCTTGAACATTTGGAAGTTCGCGGTTCATGTATTGCTGAAGCCTGGCTTGGAGAATTTTGAGTGTTACTTTACTAGTGTGTGAGATGAGTGCAATTTTGTGGTAGTTTGAGCATTCTTTAGCATTGCCTTTCTTTGGAATTGGAATGAAAACTGACCTTTTCCAGTCCTGTGGCCCCTGCTGAGTTTTCCAAATTTGCTGGCATATTGAGTGCAGCACTTTCACAGCATCATCTTTCAGGATTTGAAACAGCTCAATTGGAATTCATCACCTCCACTAGCTTTGTTCATAGTGATGCTTTCCAAGGCCCACTTGACTTCACATTCCAAGATGTCTGGCTCTAGGTGAGTGATTACACCATCGTGATTATCTTGGTCTTGAAGATCTTTTTGTACAGTTCTTCTGTGTATTCTTGCCACCTCTTCTTAATATCTTCTGCTTCTGTTAGGTCCATACCATTTCTGTCCTTTATCAAGCCCATCTTTGCATGAAATGTTCCCTTGGGATCTCTGATTTTCTTGAAGAGAACTCTTGTCTTTCCCAATCTGTTGTTTTCCTCTATTTCTTTGCATTGATTGCTGAAGAAGGCTTTCTTATCTCTTCTTGCTATTCTTTGGAACGCTGCATTCAGATGCTTGTATCTTTCCTTTTTTCCTTTGCTTTTCACTTCTCTTCTTTTCACAGCTCTTTGTAAGGCCTCCCCAGACAGCCATTTTGCTTTTTTGCATTTCTTTTCCATGGGGATGGTCTTCATCCCTGTCTCCTATACAGTGTCACAAACCTCTGTCCATAGTTCATCAGGCACTCTATCAGATCTAGGCCCTTAAATCTATTTCTCACTTCCACTGTATAATCATAAGGGATTAGATTTAGGTCATACCTGAATGGTCTAGTGGTTTTCCCTACTTTGTTCAATTTAAGTCTGAATTTGGCAATAAGGAGTTCATGCTGAGCCACAGTCAGCTCCTGGTCTTGTTTTTGTTGACTGTATAGAGCTTCTCCATCTTTGGCTGCAAAGAATATAATCAGTCTGATTTCGGTGTTGACCATCTGGTGATGTCCATGTGTAAAGTCTTCTCTTGTGATGTTGGAAGAGGGTGTTTGCTATGACCAGTGCATTTTCTTGGCAAAACTCTATTGTCTTTGCCCTGCTTCATTCCGCATTCCAAGGCCAAATATTCCTGTTACTCCAGGTGTTTCTTGACTTCCTACTTTTGCATTCCAGTCCCCTCTAATGAAAAGGACATCTTTTTTGGGTGTTAGTTCTAAAAGGTCTTGTAGGTCTTCATAGAACCGTTCAACTTCAGCTTTTTCAGCGTTACTGGTTGGGGTATAGATTTGGATTACTGTGATATTGAATGGTTTGCCTTGGAGACGAACAGAGATCATTTTGTAGTTTTTGAGATTGCATCCAAGTACTGCATTTCAGACTCTTTTGTTGACCATGATGGCTACTACATTTCTTCTGAGGGATTCCTGCCCACAGTAGATATAAAGGTCATCTGAGTTAAATTCACCCATTCCAGTCGATTTTAGTTCACTGATTCCTAAAATGTCGACGTTCACTCTTGCCATCTCTTGTTTGACCACTTCCAATTTGCCTTGATTCATGGACGTGTCATTCCAGGTTCGTATGCAATATTGCTCTTTACAGCATCGGACCTTGCTTCTATCACCAGTCACATCCACAGCTGGGTATTGTTCTTGCTTTGGTTCCATCCATTCATTCTATTTGGCAACTACATCAAAATTTATGGCCTGAATTTTTAGCCAGAATACTGTAATTTAAAATTTTCAGTAGCCTTGTGACCCTTTCTCCCCAAAATATCACCTGTGTTTTGTCTTTTCTGAAGTTCTGAGCTGCTTTAACGGAAATCTAAAACCAAGTTCTATAATATGTTATCTGTCAAGAATCCACCTGCAATGCAGGAGACCCCAGTTCGATTCCTGTTTTGGGAAGATCTGCTGGAGATGGTATAGGCTACCCACTCCAGTATTCTTGGACTTCCCCTGGGGCTCAGCTGGTAAAGAATCTGCCTGTAATGCAGGAGACCTGGGTTGGATCCCTGGGTTGGGACGATCCCCTGGAGAAGGCGTAGGCTACCCACTTCAGTATTCTTGGGCTTCTCTTGTGGCTCAGCTGGTAAAGAATCTTCTGCCATGTGGGAGACCTGGGTTCTATCCCTGGTTTGGGAAGATCTCCTGGAGAAGGGAACAGCTACTCACTCCAGTTTTCTGGCCTGGAGAATTCCATGGACTGTATATAGTCCATGGGGTTGCAAAGAGTCAGACACGACTGAGCCGCTTTGATTTCACTTCAGTTTCATTAAATGGAGGGAGCTCTTATTGCAGCAGAACCTCAGGCATGAGTCCAATTTTTCTGTGTCGGTGTGTGTTGCACGCTTAGTTGCCCAGTCGTGTCCAACTGTTCGTGATGCTTTGGACTGTAGCCCACCAGTCTCCTTGGTACATGAGATTCTCCAGACCATAAACTGAGGTGGGTTGCCATGCCCTCCTCCAGGGCATCTTCCCGACCCAGGGATCAAACCTCCGTCTCCTGTGTCTCCTGGCTTGCAGGGTGGTTCTTTTTGCTGCTGTGAAATATGTGCAGGGTTACACAAAAAATGCATTTACTTAAATATTACTGATAGTTGGGGTTTCTACCTTACATGTGAAGTGCCAGAAAGTTGTATATCGTTGACTAGAAAAGCAGGTTGGTGTGGAGTTTATTTTAGGGCTTTTGCATTAAAACCTGTGGAGTGTATTTTTATATAGTCACTATTTGTGTGTGGACCATCTTTACTTTTTCACATACCTTCTTTATCATCCTGTGCAGAAACAGGCTGATCTCTTAGCTCCTTGTCTGGGATGCAGATAGCTCTTCCTCTCCTCGTGGCATGGGCCGTGGAGAAGTGGGCTTCCTGCGGGGTAGGACTGGCGTGACAGCCAGCCTTCCATCAGCCAGGGTGCTGACTGCCCTTCCTCCGCAAGCACCCTTGTCTTTTGGGAATAACAGTCTCAAGGTGCCTGGTCCTCATGGGGCCTGAGACGGTGAGCGGAGGGGAGAGTGCTAGGTTTGACCAGCTGGACTGTTCCTGCTGCTGCTGCTTCTGGATCTTCCAGAGGCTCTTACGTGAGCCCCTTGTGGGCCCGGTGCCTTCAGATTCTCCCACATCTGCATATTTGAGGCATGCCCTCTGGTCAGTTTTCCACATTTCGGGCATCCCCTGTGATTTACCAGTCACCGACGGTTCTTCTCTTGGTTTTCCAGCACAGCTCTGTAGTGGTGGTGGGATGTTTTTAGTCTTTTACGTGGCCTGGGGATGGAAAGGGAAGGCTGCGATGTGTACTCAGTTTATTACTGGAAACCCCCAAAGATAATGAAAAGCTATTTGAGATGAATTGGTTTTCGTGTTCAGAGTAGCTCTCCTTGTAGCTACTCTTTGATTAAGAATCTCTTGAATCCAGCAGCAGATACACTCACATTGTATTTAATGGCCAGGCTCTTGAAGAGTGAGTTCCTTTGTTGAGAATCTTCTCCTGAAGAAAGAAACTCTAGGTTTATGTAATTAACGTGTTGAAGATATCCTTAGAACTCCCAAGAGGAAAATGTGTGTCTTTCTTGTTGGGAATGCCTGGCGCTCTTTTCTCAAAATCAGGACCTGCCTACACCTTCTTCCCTAGGCTCTGCTTTCTAGGCAGGGGAAGTGGAAACTCATCAGCTACCCTCAGCATTTGTTGAAAAGCTGCAATTTAGCAAGCCAGCAGTCTACTGTTTTTTATAAATAAACCTTTATTGGAATACACCTATACTCATTCATGTCCATATTGTTTAGGGGTGCTTTAATTTTATAAAGATAGAAATGAGTCGTTGCAACTGAGGTCATAAGTCAACAAGTCAAAAATACTTAACTGTCTGACTTCTTGGGAATCATAAAGAAAGTGGGTCTGGATTCTCCTGAGTGTGGTGTCTGCTTGGTTCAGGAGGTAGGGAGGTGTGGATCTTGAGTGTAGAGCAAGTGGAGCGGCACAACCTCCTGCCTTTATAGAGCTTGTTTTTGTTTGGGAGTCATCAAACGATCTTCCCTGATAGACCTCTAAAATTGACTCGCTTTCCTTCTGGTTCACTGCTTCTGATCAAGCCCCTCTTTCCTGATTCACAGGGTGTCTGCACAGTACTCTGATAGCCTCTTTCTTTGACGCCCACTTCTCCCGGTTAGAAATGCAAATTGAAGCCCAGTCTCATTCCTTCCCTCTCTTGAGGATCACCACTGTCCTGAGATTGGTGTTCATCCTTCATCTGCTCTTTGTGGTTTCTGTTCATCCCTGAACAATGCCTAGCACTGTTTCGTTCGTTTATAATTTTCTGGAAGTGGTGTACAGTATGTGTTTTTCTTTACTTCGCTTTTTTGGCTTAAGATACTGGTGACCATCCAGCTGGATGTTACTTTTGTAACATTTGTACTTATTGTTACTTTTGTACATTGGAATGTACTTTTGTCAAACATTCCGCTCTACGGTTGTGCCACGGTTTCATCAATCCTTTTTGTGGGCCCTGTTTTTTTTTTCTCATTGACTTTTTGTTTTTATATCTTCTAAAAATAGCTTTATTGAGATATGTATCATATAATTCACCTGTTAAAATGATATGGTTCAGTGCGTTTTAGTATGAATGCAGTGGTACAACCAGCACCATTACCTAATTTTAGAACAGTTTGCTCATTTCCAAAAGAAATGTTGTAACTATTTTCAGTCACTTCCTATCTCCTCCCCTCCTGTCCGCCCCCACTGCAGATTGAAGCTAATCTGTTTCTTTCTAAAGATTTGTTTGTTCTGAATCTTGTAAATAGAATCTTTTGTGGTCTTTTGTGACTGGCTTTTATTTAGCAGAATGTTTTTGAGGTTCATCCATGAGGTAGCATGTATATGATGGGTTTTTAAGTTCACAATTTTTTTTTAATGATACTTTGCATGTATTATTTTTAAAGTGCCTTTACTATTATTAAGAATAAAAGCCTAGCTCTTATCATTTGCTAAAGCTCTGGCAGAAAGAAAGATAATGCTTTACCACAAAAATACAGTTGAGAGCCTCCAGGAGTGAGTATAGCACAGTCCTTACCTTTTGAAGAACTTGCAGTGTAATTGGGGGTTAGAATGACAAACCAAGTAGAAAAACACAGAATAAGAAAAATTGTGAGGACATGGAAGAGGAACAGTTAATTTGTTGGGGGGCTGTGTTCAGCTGTGATAACACGGTGGCATTCGGTCTGAGTCTAGACTTTGGAAAATGAATACGATGTCAGGAAGGAGTGTTGGTCAGGAGGGAGAAGGAGGAACAGAGGTGTTGAGAGATGGAAGGGCATCTTCTGGGAGCAGGGGAGGTGGGGTGGCCTGAGCAGCGTTGTGGCAGGACCGAGGGCTGGGAAGGGCCAGGCTTGTGGATCTGCACGTGCTGTGGTGGCACTGGAAGACGCAGGCAAGAGAAGACACAGCCACGTTTGTACTGAAAGAAAACTGAGAGCATAGAGGGTGGGCTGGAGAAAAGAGAGCCCGGAAGTGGGGCAGTCCATCCAAAGGCCAGTCTTTTGGGTGAGAAGTGATGCCTGATGCTGGTAGCAGGAGTGAGAACATGTGGCATGGAGAGGCTTCTCTCAGGTTAAGTTGAAATGGGCGGTAAGGAAGAGAATTCTGGGAAGGCTCCCTGGTCTCTCTCTTACACAGCTGAATGACTTGGGAATTTGGTCACTATCCCCCACATAGTAAAGAGTAGCTTGTCGTGCTGGAAGCTTTAAGGAGTAAAAATAGCCTATCTTGTAACTTAAAGATGACTAAAAGTATTTTATTTCCAATTCAGAAATGAAGCACAGGTTCATACTGAGCCTAGGATATGTCAATTTCAGACTTGAACAGTCAAACCAAACTACTATTAATTATCACTTCCTCATAGCCAAAAGAATGCAATGGTGTAAAGATTCCTGTCGATGCCAGTAAGCCTAACCCCAATGATGTGGAGTTTGATAATCTGTATTTGGATATGAATGGAATCATCCACCCCTGTACGCATCCTGAAGACAAGTACGTAACCCATTTTTGTCGCTGATAGCACAAGTCACAGAGGAGTGCTATATGATATTACACTATTTGCTTGTCATTGTAGACCAGCACCAAAAAACGAGGATGAAATGATGGTTGCAATCTTTGAGTACATTGACAGACTCTTCAGTATTGTCAGACCAAGACGGCTTCTCTACATGGCGATAGATGGAGTGGTAAGTGCTCAATCAGTTAAAATCAGTTCCCCTGTGTTTGTTTTTGCTGTGTTCCCAGTGTCTAGAATGAAAGTCAGCTAAGTGAAGAATGATTGACGATAATGAGTTTGAGAAAGAAAGCCTCATCTTTCAGCCTCTCATTCAGCTGTGTTTTGTGAGTGTGCCTGTTTTGTGCCAGAGCCCGTGAGGTCCTGGGGGTGTTGGTGGCTGCCCTGGCTTTAAAGGGCTCACCACTGCAGGGGCAGAGGCAGGGGTAGATGGGTTAGGTGAGCTACCCAGGGCCTTCCCGAGCATCAGCAGCTCATGCAGGGCATTGGGGCATGGAGTGGGCAGTGCTACATAGCAGTGAGGCAATAGAGAGGAGCGTGCCTTTGTCCCATTTATTTATTTATTTTTGAGAAGTTAAAGAGTATTGAATGAAATAATTTTGAAAATCCAGAAAGCTTTGGGTCCGAGAAGATTAACTTTTCTATTTACTCAAGGAAAGAATCTTAGCTGCCTGAAAACTTAAGCTACAAGTAAAGTATAGTAAAAAAAAGTAAAGGAAGCAGGAGTTTGTCTTTCTTAGAGCAGATTGCAGCTCACATTAGCTAAGTTTCTTGCAGAAGCCCTTTCACTGTACTCCATTGTGTTTTTCTGCTGGGTCAAGGATAAGTTATGTGCACATTTGAATGTTTATAGATATGTACCCATTCTTGTCTGTAACCCTTTTTTTTGTTGTTAATGATAAATGTAGACTGTAGTGCTTGAAAGAGTTAGATTAGGTGGTCTCATTTTACAGGAAAGGGAACTGTTTAAAGAGAATATGAAATAGCTTATGCAGACAGGAGACTTGAGAGTCCCTTCCAAACCCAGTTCAGTGCGATTGAAGTTACATTTGGTTAGAGTGATATAAGATAAAGTGTTCTCTTTCTACCCGCTGTGCTTTATTATAGAGACAGGGTGATAATTATGGTCTTGTGAATCCCATTTGGAGCCCTTTCTTCCTTTTAGGTGTGGGCTCAGAGAAGGTATTCCTGATCCTGGCTCTGTGGCAACTACTCCCTCTCTGTGCTGAGTCTCTGAGTAAAGCGAGCTTTCCATCTGGGGTGCCTGAAAGTATTGCAGCCCAGTGGAACTGTCCTGGGCCCGCCCTTGAGCTGTGCGGCCTTCAGTGCTGTGGCCTCATAGGGGGTTTGTCTTTTATTGACACGTCGCTCGTTCACCTGACTGCACTGCATTTAAGGGTTTTGGTCCAAATTTAAGCCCTCAGGTTCTACTGTATGTGGTGAAAGGATTGTTTGGACGTATTACTTAGCTTTTCCATTTGAGTGTGCTATTTTTGTAAGAGTAGCTGGTTCAAAATAATGTACAAATATAGTTGTAAATGTTTGAAATAGTATGTGAATATGAAATACCCATTTTCAGGCACCGCGCGCTAAAATGAACCAGCAGCGTTCAAGGAGGTTCCGAGCATCCAAAGAAGGCATGGAAGCAGCGATAGAGAAGCAGCGAGTCAGGGAAGAGATACTGGCGAAAGGTAAAGAGCATGCACCTTGGGCTTAGATGTGTTACACAAACTGTGTGGAGGGGGCAGGGCTGGTGCCTTCTCCTTACAAGTAGGTAGGGTTTTAATTTAATTAGGATCCCAGGATATATCGGAGAAGTCTATGTTTACTGTTGAGGAAAAGTAGTTAATAGAATAGTTTATTCCTTTAATAAGCTTTTCGTTTCTGAACTCTGTAGTAAAAGGGAAGTGAAAGTCTCTCAGTTGTGTCCAGCTCTTGTGAACCCATGGGACTATACAGTCCCTGGAATTCTCCAGGCCAGAATACTGGAGAGAGTAGCCTTTCCCTTCTCCAGGGGATCTTCCAAACCCAGAGATTGAACCCAGGTCTCCCACATTGCAGGCAGATTCTTTACCAGCTGAGCCACCAGGGAAACTTGTGGACAAAAGGAAGGAATTATGTAGGGAGAGCAGATTGTCAGCTTCTGTCAGGGCGAGTGCAGCCCTTCGCTTCAGTTTCATCTGTCTATAAACTAGAAATACATCAAGTGCTTCTTATTGCCTTTTGCTGTGGGGGCTGTTAGGAAGCTGCAGTACTGTAAGCGTTTTCCTCCCATCAGTCTTGGTGGCTTGCTTGCTGCTTCTCCGTAGCACTCAAATCTGTATGCAGAGGCCTGGGATGATGGCACCATGTTTCTAGGCTGTCCTGGGATCGTGCACACTCACTGTGCCCAGAGCTCCCTTAGTTCAAGAAGGACCCCATTGTGGGGTCGAATGGGGTCATCTTTGCAGTCCATCTAAGGCCTGATGGGTCCAGAGGCAGGAGTTGGCTGCGACTCAGAGAGGAGGGAGACCAGGGTGCTAATACGCTGGGACTGCTTCTCCCAAGACCCCTGTGGGTGAGGTGAGGTGAAGCTCAGTGCCTGCAGGGTATCTCATTCTCTGTTGTGTTACCTGAGGCAAAGTGATAGACTAGGAGAGCCACCATTATTGGTTCAGGATGTTGTGTCTGGCAGGTGGGAAAAAGAGGTGTAGTGTAGTTGTCTGAGGCTTGTAGTTACAGTGCATTTAATGTTTTTTAATTTGCTGGAAGTGTGCAAGTACATACATATTTTAACAGCGTGTAATTAATATTCTCATTACTGTTTGTATTTATAACAGGTTGTCTTTGCTTCTAAAGATGTCTTTTTTTCTTGAAGATGATAGAAGAAGTTTAAGAAAAGGCTTTTCAGTGATACAGAGGAAAAAATAGAATTTCTAAATCGCTCTAATGATATAAAGCTGTGATAAACTTGGCTTTTTAGTTTTTTCTTGGGCCCCTTCATCTTAAGAACTGTTACTGGGATTAGAGCCTCTACCCCGTGTGTGTGTGTGTGTGTGTGTGTGTGTGTGTGTGCGTGTGTGTGTGCGTGCGTGTGTGCGTGTGCGTGCGCGCGTGTGTGCATGCTAGGTCATTAGAAAGAATGTCATTGTTTTTACATAACAATAGAGTATATTCTGTGTACCATGTGTTGTTTGACAGTCATGTTAAAGCAGCTTCATGTAATTCGAGGGGAGGCATCTTATTTTCTTCGAAAAGGGGGAACATTGTTCCTCAGGTGACAACACTTCTCTTTCTTTATATTTCAACTTTCTGTTTTTGTTGTTCTGGTCTAATATTGAGTAACTTACCTCACTGTTTATGGGGAGAACAAAGCATTGCCCCTTCTTCTCTAGGTGGCTATCTTCCTCCAGAAGAAATAAAAGAAAGATTTGACAGCAACTGTATTACACCAGTAAGTAGTCTCATACTTTGCTAGCTATTGCTAACTCTTAAATGATAGGTTAATTTATTTTTTTCTATCATTTTAGGGAACTGAGTTCATGGACAATCTTGCTAAATGCCTTCGCTATTACATAGCTGATCGTTTAAATAATGACCCTGGGTGGAAAAATTTGACAGTAAGTTTCACATTTTGGTACTTCAAAAAGATGAGGGTGACAATTTGAGTCATGTCAAAGTCATGTCCTTTGATAGGACTGATATTATTTGTCTTTTTCTCCACCCATGAAATGCTGGTTGACTGTTAGAGGAAAGAGAAGCTTCTAGGGTTATTAGAGATGGGGTGCCTTGCATGGTCCAGTAACTGGCAGCCGAATTTTCTCTCAGTGCCAATTTTGTCCTCTTACCGTCGCTGTGAAGCCATAAGATGGGACTCATGATTTAAAATACATATATATGAAAGTAATTTCTGTTGTTAGAAATCAGAATACAGCAGGATAAAAGTCATGGGGCTGCCTTTAAAGAATGGCTGTGTGCTCCTGAGTATTTAAGTAAAATTTAAGCAAAATGTTTATATAACCTTGGGTTCATAAGCCTGTTTCCCTGTTAATTAGAATGGGTATCTCTTACCAATTACTTTCAGGGCTTGTGTGGCTCAGTGCTGTATGCTTGAGTAGCAGCGAAGAGTAGAAACTTGTGAACTGATCTGTTTTTCTAATGGCTAAGTTTGACCCCAAAATTTCATTTTTTCTGTTTCAAGTAGTCAGTTAACTAGTGAAATAATTTTGATGTCTAACACACACCTTATTAAGAAAAATTTCCAATTAGTAACACTATTTTAATAGAATTATCCCAGTTTATTTAAAATGTTCAGTTCTGTTGATTTTTGAGCTTGAAAACTGGGAATGAACTAAAAATGTTTAAACTGTTTTTTATAGGTTATTTTATCTGATGCTAGTGCTCCTGGTGAAGGGGAACATAAAATCATGGATTATATTAGAAGACAAAGAGGTAAAATTCATATATAAATAGTTGATTATATGTTCTATTAAAAAAAAAAAGACAAGCCATTGTGTAGAAAATGTTTGGTAAAATGTGATATTCCTGTAGTATGAAATCTGTTTACATAAGTATATATTTCCCTTTTCTCTAGCCCAGCCTAACCATGACCCAAACACTCATCACTGCTTATGTGGAGCAGATGGTAAGTTTCTTCTCCAGGATCCGAATCTCTTGGGTTAAACAGTAACGAGTCCATGGATTGGTGTGTAGTAATGAATTATTCATGGCTGCCTGGAAATTCTAAAATGCCATGCTTATTTTATGTTTGAGAAAGAACTAGTATGGAGTTATTTAATCTGTGGTTAATATTCACCTATCCTGATTTTTTATTTTTATTCTTTTTTCAACTTTTTAATATGGTCGTATATCTTTAAAATGGAAAGTTTCCAGGTGTTGACTTCTGAGTGGTAGTTACACTCTAGGCCCATGTTTCTGGAGGTCCTGTTCTTGGCCACTAGGAAGTTTTAGGCTTTTCAGCTTTGCTCTCTGTGTGATCCTTTGGGCTTTTCTTTGCCTTGCTGTCTTGTGTTATGATATCTTGCCTTTGGTTACAGTAAGGGTCTTCTGGAAATGCTCACTGTTTGGTATTTTGTTGTTGTTGATTGATAGCTGATCTCATTATGCTTGGCCTTGCTACACATGAGCCCAACTTTACCATTATCAGAGAAGAATTCAAACCAAACAAACCCAAACCCTGTGGTCTTTGTAATCAATTTGGACATGATGTCAAGGACTGTGAAGGTTTGCCAAGAGAAAAGAAGGGAAAGGTAAGAATTTCAGGATGGTAGTAGCCTCATTTAATATTTTTCAGTTTTATTTTTGTGATCAAACATACATAACAAACTACCACTTTTTAGCCATGTTTAAATGTGCAGTTCAATGGCATTAAGTATATAAATGCCTCATTTTAAAAATAGATAAAAAGAAGACTGGTTGGTTTGATTTTTTTTATCTACTTGCTCTGTTACCCCTCATAGAGATGTATCTTTCCAAACTCCATAAACACACATTCACAACCTTGCATGCAGTCAGATTCTTTCTCCTCCCTGCTTTCCTAGCACAGCTTACATCTACATGAGGCTGAGGTCTCATAGGTAATAATGCCCATTGTATGTGATTTGTTTGGTTATTCTTCTTAAAAGGAACTGTAAATCAAGTACATTAAACTTCTTGATATCTTTGAGTAACTCCTAGTTTCTCCCTATTATGAGTTCCCTTGGTTATATCCATTTAAACCATTTATATCCATTTTAAAGGATGTCTGTTTTAAGAAGATGGTACCTCTTTAAAAGACGTGTTGAGTGAAAACTGGTAAAAAGTATACATATTCACAGAGAAGGGTGAGGCATGTACATTAAAATGTTAATGTTGGTTGGGTGTAGGTCAGGGTTTGGCACACTACACCTCTCCAGGTCCGACCTATGAGTTAAGAGGGTGTTTTGTTTTTAAAGGGTTGTAAAAATAAAACAAACCATGAAAGAATATGCAACAGAAACCATACATGTCTCCCCCCATAGGCTAAAATATTTAGTGTCTTGCCCTCTGTTAAAAACGAGTGTGTGCTCAGTCAGTGTCTCAGTGGTAAAGAATCTGCCTGCCAGTGTAGACCCGCAGGAGACATGGGTTCAATCCCTGGGTCGGGAGGGTCATCTAGAGGAGGAAATGGCAGTCCACTTCAGTGTTCTTGCCTGGGAAATCCCATGGACAAAGGAGCTAGTAAGCCCCATGGGGTCACAAAAGACTCAGACACGACTATGCATCTGAACACTCAGCCCCTGGTCTAGGTGTGATTGAGATTGTGGGTAATTTTTATTTTTAAAATGGTTTGGTAAATTCTGCTCTTATTTAATACTTGTAATGTTAAAATGGGTCTTCCTTTAGAAAAAGCTGTGCTATTTGTTTGAATGAAGAAAGTTCCAAGATTCAGAGTAGATACGTTGAGTCTTCACCCCCTTTCTTACAGCACGATGAACTGGCAGACAGCCTTCCTTGTGCAGAAGGAGAGTTTATCTTCCTTCGTCTCAGCATTCTCCGTGAGGTATGTGGCAGTGACCGTTGGCATCGGTGCGCTAATAGTAAGCCAACTGCTATTTGATGGCTTTAATAACAGCATTCCTTTTTGGTCGCAGTATTTGGAAAGAGAGCTCACCATGGCCAGCCTGCCGTTCACGTTTGACGTCGAGAGGAGCATTGACGACTGGGTCTTCATGTGCTTCTTTGTGGGAAACGACTTCCTTCCTCACCTGCCATCCTTAGAGATTAGGTGTGTGCGTGTGAGCTTGTGTCTTCAAGCTCCTGTTTAGCCCTCTGGCCTCTCCATGCAGTCTGGTCCTAATGCTTGATGTTTGTTTCCTGGTGGCAGGGAAGGTGCCATTGACCGCTTGGTTAACATATACAAAAATGTGGTACACAAAACCGGGGTAAGTTCACTCTTGAATAATTTCAAAACAGAAGTGTTTGCTTTTGTAAGAAGGTCATTTTACATGTATTTTATCACTTACAGGGTTACCTTACAGAAAGTGGTTATGTCAATCTGCAGAGAGTACAGATGATCATGTTAGCAGTTGGTGAAGTTGAGGATAGCATTTTTAAAAAAAGAAAGGATGATGAGGTAAAGTGTTTCTCTTGCAGTAGCTCAATTGCTCCTGTCTCTCATAGGCTGTGATGATCCTGTGATTGTCCTCTTAACCTCTCTGAGTGCGCTGTTAAATCAATGTAGTGTATCAAATACCAGTGTGATCACGAGTGGTCAGTGCTCTGACGATTTTATAAAGGCTGTGATGCTTGCTGTGTGGAATTATGTATTGCACCCTGTGTGAGTTGCTTTGTACCTTCTCTCTTTTTAATCTCAAGTAAGATATAAATCCAAATACCTGCCTAATCAGTGGGCCGTGAAATGAGGGTTCCAAAGCTAGAAGAATGCTGGAATTGAACTGCTGGCTGCCGTGTTTTATAGGCACTGTGTATGCTCTGGACTTTGCAACTCTGTACTCTGGTGCCAGAATATAGGGGATCTGGGATGGATTGACTGCATTGGCTGAGGTAGAGGGTTGCAGCTGGTGTAAGGAATGTGGGCGTAAAAGAAGGAAATAAAGTCACAGAGCATTTTGGAATTAGTTACGTGTGATAGGGTGAGTCTTAGCATGGGCAGTGGGGAGTTTGCTGGAGCCATTCACCCAGGTAGTGAGCCCCCAGGGGGTGGAGATAAGGTCGAAATGCGTTGCGTTTTGGAGGTGCTGCGATTGAGGGGTCACAGGACACCAGAGAGGAGAAGTCTGTGAAACCAGTCGGATGGATCCATGTGGAGCTCAGGTCAGAAGTCCTTCAGAAGGAGATTTGAGAACCATGAGCAGATGGGAGATCGTTCCTGTCTTGAGCAGAAACTTGACATCCCTGGGAGCTTATAAAGTGGGAAAGTGCCTCCATCAGGGGTCTCTGGGAGTGTGAAGGTTTCAGGAGAAGGTAAGGCTGGGGGAGGAAGCCCCTGGAGAGAGGCGAAGCTGTTGGTGCTACCTCAGGTTGTCAGAGTGGGATGGATGGGCCCCTGGTCCTCAGGCTAGAGGGAGGGGCCGCAGCCTGGAGCAGAGTGGGCTGGAGGGAGGCCACCAGTGGGTGAGAGGAACAAAAAGGAAGCGGAGGAGACCCTTCAGCTTCTTAGTGTTACAGATCTTTATGAGCAGATTGCAACATAATATCGATTCATAACTTCCTGATCTCCTTAAAGATTAAGACATGTTATTGTATCTGACAAAATTTTGTGTTTTCCTCAGCTTTGCGTTACTCTAGCTAATGGCCTCTTCTTTAGAAGCATGGGTACCATTTTGTATAACAGTGGGTGGACTGTAGGCATTTTTTCAAAGCCTTTGGTACTTGGTAATCTTCACATGTAAAATTCAGACAGCAGAACTCACTCACTGTGAGGTATGACACACCCACCAGAACAGCCACTTGTAACGAGTCTTAACTGTCACGGCGGCTCCGCTTGCACTGCTGCTGTTCAAGCTGAAGAAATAAACGACACACATTGTGTGTTACTGTATAAAATCGCGTGTTAGAAAGGTCTTTTCCTGTGACTTTAGCAGACTCTGCAGTGTTAAATATTGATGGTACTTGGCATTAGACTGGGATGTGTAGGATTTGATAGAAACCAAAGTGCTTCAGGCTTCAGTAAGTCATATAGTTTCCAGCTGGCCTGGCAGAGAGGGCGTTTGACAGCTCTGGGTCTTTGTTGGTGTCCGTGACTTGTTATGTTTTTTGGCATGGTTGGGCATTGTATTGGACAAATTTATGAACGCTCAGAAATTCAACATAAAAGTATCTGGGTGTATATATTTTCCAGGAACGTGTGTCCATGGCTTTTGACAGATTTCCAAAGGAATTCATAACACAGAAAAAGATGAAATATCAGTAAGGTCCTGTCCAGGTAGATTTGATCTGCTTATGTAGCTGCCTCCCTTAAAAAGAGCAAAATAGTAGAATGGGAGTCTATCGATATTTGTTATTAAAATTGAACAGTTAGGTCAGAAATGTCTTTTTTATTAGCTTTGATTTTTGCCTTTTATCTTGCAAATGTTCATTTATTCAGCACACATTTCCTGTTTACAACGTGCCAGATAGTATTCGTATTCTGAGGGTTAGTGATACAACAAAAAAACAAAATAAAAAATAGATGGAACTTCTGAGCTCGTAGAACTGACATTCTTCTGGGGGAGATGGATAATTAAGACAAAGCTGAAGTGTAGTATGCAGGGTGTGAGAGAGTGACACGTGCCGTGAAGGAAGTTAAAGCAGGGGACGAAGTGTCTGAGGAGGTCGCAGCCCAAGGAAAGGTGGCTGGAGAAGGCCTTGCTGATGTCAGGGAGTGGACCATGCAGATATTTTCAGGAAGAGCGCTGCAGACGCAGGGAATCACCCACCAAAAGGCTCTGGTCTGGAGCACTTATGGGATGTTGAGAACAGCGAGGAGCCTGTGTGGGAGCAGAGGATGCAAAGGGAAGGAAATAAAAGAGGTCAGAAAGGTGGTGGATGTGGTAAAACCCTCTCGATCATGAGCAGGACTTCAGCTCTCAGTCTGCATCACTGAAGCATAGAAGTGACAAAGTCTGACACGAACTAGGAAACATTAGCTCGAGCTGCTGTGTGGAGGCAGAGACAGAAGCATCAAGCCCAATTAAGAGGCTCCTCTGCAGTATGCTACGGGAGCCAGCATGGTGGCAGTGAAGGTGGTAATAGATGGTTGGATTTGGGATAGGCTTTGAAGCTAGAACCAGTGGGATCAGCTAAGGGATTAAATCCTAGGTGTGAGAGAAGGAAAGGTATCAAGCATGACTCCAAGGCACTTTTTTCTGAACAACCGAAAAATGGTCTGGTCTGAGTAGCTGTGAAGAGAAGACTGGGAAATGCAGAGATGGGGGTGGCGATTCTGTTTTGGACATGTCAAGGTTGAGACACATAGGTGGGGGTGTTGAGTTGGGAGAGGCTCTGGTTGGAGACTCATGAGACTAGGTGATTATTGTTATGAGAACAGAGAAGTGGGGAGGTCCAGGTGTTGGGCCCAGGGGAGCAGCAGCTTTCAGAGGGTGGAAGGAGGGCTGAGTGAAGGCAGCAGTAGGAGTGAAAGAACAGGTGAGTGTGGTGTCCTGGCAGCGAGGTGAAGAGCGTGGTTTCAGAAGGAGGAGTCACGGCCAGATAAGAGACGGCTCATTAACTCTGCAAGCAGAGCGTGGTTAGGGAAATTGGTGGTGTTCGGATCTTAGGAGGTTTTAAGTGGTCAGTCAGCATGTATCTGGCATTCAGCCCCTCCTGGCAGAAAGTGCCACCTTGTTAAGTGTTCTCTTGGGGTGGCAGTACTGCCTTGGAGGGTGGAAGTGCCAAGAGGAGGGTGATGGTCATTATAATACCTGCTGTGGGCACCTTCGCTGTTGTTTCAATGCCTGGACACTCAGGCATGGGCATGGGAGGGATGCTTTCTGGGGAAGGACACCTTTGAATGACTCGGTTAGTGGGAACAAGGTCGGCTCCAAATCCTGTCTAGTTGAAACCATGGCTAGATTTCAAAAATGAGGGAAGAATCAAGGCAGATTGGACCCTTTCCTGTGAGTTAAACTGACCCAGAATAAGCAGTGCAGACATTTGTCTTTTCTTCCTTCTCTCATTGGGTCTATTTGGTGGTGGTCATTGCGGGGAGCATCTGAGTGGTAGTGTTTGCCTGGAGCCCCACTGTTCTCTTTATCACATGCCACGCATGTGATAGGGTAGGGACTGTCCAGCCCTTCTTAGGTAATAGAGGCTCATTATTAAATTGTCCTGTTGAATTTTTAAAATTTTCATCTTGATTATGGACTATATTCAGCTACAACTTAAAGAATTGTTTTCTTACTTATGTGTATCTTCTTTATACTGCCAGCCTATTCACTCCAGGGTAAAACCAAGGGTCTTTGTCATGACTCTTACCTTCTTCCCTGAAATGATATTAAAAACTATCTGAAAAAAAATTAAGAGGAACCATTTAAATCGTATATAAACCCATTTTAGAATGCCCTCTAGCCATGTACGGTTCTGGTAAGCAGCACTTTGAACATGCAGTCTATTGCCTAGTTTCATTATGTACCTAGGTTTTTGGGGTCTTCCTTTAAAACTTTAATTGTCTCTCGAATCATTCCTGGTAATGTTTAACTCTTACATTTTTGTGTAATTATTTGACAGAATATGTGGATTTTATACTTTTAGGACAGTTTTAGAAGACGACAGAAAGAAAAAAGAAAGAGAATGAAGGTGAGTTTTAACTCATGAGACTGGCAGTGCTATAAGTTTACAATTTGGGAGGAAGGTGTTCATTACAGTAGCTTTTTATTTTTTACCCAGTAGGATCTGGTTAGAGACATGGTACCCACCCAACTGCCTTCCTGCCTGGTATTGATTTTAAAGGAGTCCTATCTAAGCTCTGTCTCGAGTCTGAAGGGAATACTTGATGGGCAGGAGGGGCAGGTGGTACTTAGTTATTTGAGTTTTTTACAATAATCAGTTATTATTATTGTTTTTTTTTTGAATAAAAGCAGTCAACCTTTGGTACCCCTTGAAGTCACTATGCTCTGTCTTTTAACTTCGTCAGGTTAATCTTCCTGGAATAGGATGCATGCATGCTCAGTTGCATCCGATTTTTTTGCAGCTCTGTGGATTGTAACCACCAGGCTCCTCTTTCCATGGGATTTTCCAGGCAAGAGTGCTGGACTGGGTCGCCATTCCTTTCTCCAGGGGATCTTCTTGACCCAGGGATCGAACTCACATCTCTTGCCTGGCGAGTGGATTCTTTACTGCTGTGCCATCTGGGAAGCCCGCAGAATAGGATAGCTACCTGCAGTTTTGTTGTTTCTCTGCTCAGAAATCAGCAGTGACTCTTTAGTCCCCCTCAGAGTCCATTCTCAGTCTGGCTTGCAGAGTGCACTGGCGTCTGGTCAAGTTCCTGCTGCCAGCTCCTCCCTTCCTGTCGTCTCAACATCCTCTAAACAAGCCAGGCTGCCCCTGCCCCAAGCCTGGCCCCTGTTGGCTCGTCCAAAGGTTCCTCCTCCTATCTGTGCACACTTCACCTTCTTTCTCCATGGCTTCCCTTGCTGCCTGGCTGGTGCCTGGGTTGAGCAGGCCTTTCCTTTACCTCTTGTGATTCTTGTCATCCTTCCTAGATTCTAAACTCAATTGAGTTGAGGGACTGCCTTTTATTTTCAGATTTTATTGGGTTTGATCAATTTCAGGAACCTAGAAAGGAGAAGAGTAATTTATTGCTGAATTAGTTCCAAACAACTTAGATCTGGGGAGAAGCCTGTTTGGTTACTGCTTTCTATTTTCTTAATTTTTTAAATTGAGGTATAGTTGATAACTGAAGAAGGGAAAGGCTTACCCACTCCAATTTTCTGGCCTGGAGAATTCCATAGACTGTATAGTCCATGGGGTCACAAAGAGTTGGACACGACTAGGTGACTTTCACTCACTCATTCATAGTTGATATACAATATTATGTAAGTTTCAGGTGTACAGCATAATGATTCACAGTTTTTAAAGGTTATAATCTATTTACAGTTATTATAAAATGTTGGCTGTGTTCCCTGTGGTGTACAGTATATCCTTGCAGCTTATTTATTCTATCCATAATAGTCCATACTCTGTATGATTATTTTCTTTCAGTCAGTATTTGTTTTTAAAACATCTGTCAGTCATAGCTGTCATCTATTATAGCTGTTGTCATAGCTCTGATTGGCAATAAAGAGTTAAATTCTAGCAAGATGAAGAGTGAATAAAAGCTGTATTTTCTAAGTACAAATCAAACTCTTGACTTTTTTTTTAACCATTAAGGTAAAATGTTAATGTTATTTGTTATTTTTATTCGACTAGAATTATGTCTTGAACGTGTAGAGAAATTGTAAGTAAGTGTAGTAGAACAGCCTGAGACTTGAATAGTTCCATAGAGTGGAACTGAATGTGATGATGGCTATTCTCAAACGTCACATGTATGTACCAGAACAATGAATTATATGTACTTTTAGAGCAGAGTTGCTATCAGACTGTTTACAGGGTGAGTTACCATCATATCAAAGTGTAAACAACCCTGAATGTTAACAGAACATTTCATCTTTTACATGCTTATAGTGGGGTCTCTTTCCATTGCCCTCTTTTTTTCCCTGTCATGCAGTTGTGTTGTGGTTTCATTTTAATTTCTACATTCGTTTGTCTTCATTTATTTTAGAGAGATCAACCATCTTTCTCTCCTGGTGGAATATTAACCCCTCATGCGCTTGGTTCAAGAAGCTCACCAGGATCTCAAGTGGCCAGTAATCCAAGACAAGCAGCTTATGAAATGAGGATGCAGAATAATTTGGTATGGGACTCACTTTTCATGTAGCGTGAAAGGGTGGTGGCTTACCAGGTGCCCCTTGTAGTTGTGTATGGATTTGATCATGTAGCCTGGAGGTGTTTTTTGTTTTACAGCTTTTCTCAATGTCTTTTGCCTTGGGATATTTTTATTTCTGTTAAATCTGCCTTTATCAATATGAAATGATCTAAATGTGAATATGAAATATGAAAACACCTAAATGATGTGAAAGGAACGAAAATGCATGTAAATAAGATGGCTTAGTGGCTGCAGTGTTTCTGTAATGAACATGGGCCTCAGTGCTTCCAGCTCCTCCCCAAGGCGTGATGGTGATGGAAGCATGACGGGACATCCACGTCTCATAGCTGGGGCAAGAGAGGAGGGAGGGTTTTGCTACCTAATTTCCCCTTTCTTCCAGGGATCAGTTGTGGGCATTTTATAGAATGGTATTCCTCAGTCTGTTAAGTACAGGTGCTCATTACTGCCTAAACTCTTGCTCTCTGATTCAGTCATGGAATAGATCCAAGTATTTTAAGGTAGCTCTCACTATCGAAATTCTAGTTGGTCCCTGTTTGTAAACTCAGGAACTAAATTGATTTGCCTTGTGATATCCCTCCATGTTTGAACTTTGTAATCCAGACTGCAGGAGCAGATCATCTCAGCTGGCAAGGCTGTACTCTGCCCATTAGCTTTCTGTTGTATTGACAAAAGACCCAAGAGCCCAGGGCACGTGGCAAGACAGCAAGCAGGGATGAGGGAATAGACCATGAGCTAACACAGACAGACAGCAGATGATCGAAGCTATTGCTTATTTCAGTCTAGCAGGCCTGAGAGAAAGAGAACTCTGTACAGGGAAAAAAGATACAGAACTTGTTACTATGATGAATTCAAGGAAATTGTGTAACTTTGGATATTAAAGTTTTAGTATTCCTATTAGTTATCCTGTTGATGTTCAAGTTCTTTATTGTGGGGCAATCCTACATGTGGAAATTTTGCCATGTCAAGAGACTGAATTTATATCCCTATTAATTCACAATGAGAAGTTTTAGGACCTTAGATTTGAAATTGAAGAAATAAGGTTTTGCATCTTCCAAGAGAAGAAGCTTGCCTTACTGTTGTGGGTTTGTTTTTTTTTATTTTTATTTATTTATTTTTTTTAGTATTTTTATTTTATATTGGAGTATAGTTGGTTAACAGTGTGTTGGTTTCTGGTTACATTCAGCTGTACATACATACACATGTATCTGTTCCTTTTGCTCTTTGTTTTCTTGTCTTATTACTTGCACCATTAACAGTGAGCTGCGGAGGGTCAGTGAAAGGGATTGCAGTGAGACTGTTGAGTAGGACAGAAGAAACTGATCTTTGTTGTTGAAGAGCACAGTGGCTACGGTCCCCACAGAGTGGACCTGAACGTGACTGGCAGCACTGTGTTGATGATGGAGTGCTGTTTCTTAACATTAGGGAGGCGTTAGGTCTAAACTCTGTCACCTGTGACACCTGGCCATACAGTATCATGAGTAAAGTTGATATTCTACATTTTAAAACAAAGGGTTATTATATTCTACATTTTAAAACAAACTCCATGTGAAATGTAATTTTGCTTTGTTGTAACGGACTTTCTTAGCCTATGGTTTGAACTGCCTTTATGCTCAGATTTTACAGTTTCATCAAAATAGCCTCCTGAACTTCTCAATTTAAAAAGTTCAATTTACTCAAAATATCTAATAGATTTTCACTAACAAAACCTTTACTGTGAAAACCTTTTCTGCTGCATATGTTTTTGTTCACTTAAAACTAAAGTTGCAGAAGATTTTAATTTTTAGTTAAAGATTAAAGTACTGTAGGGTATGCCTATCCTCATTGAGTTAGGTACATAGAGAAGAGAACACTGAATTTAAACTGGTATCCAAGTCTTTGAAATACTAATGTATATTTTTCTGAGATGACCAATAGATTTTTATTTGTACATTGAATTTTAAAGCAGTGTATGTAAAATATTTTATAATTTAATAGTTACCTGGCTGAGTCTTATTACTAAACTGTTGCTTTCTGGAGTGGTTATACTATGCTAGGTTGAACACATAACATTTAAATTCATTTTCACCTGCTTGGCTATTTTATATGTTGTTAATTTATATATTTATCTTTTCACCCCTTTACAGTTTTGCCGTTTGATTAGTAGAAAGTGACTGTGAATTTGTAAGATCAGGGAATTACCAAAGACAAGAAATATTTAAGTAATAATTTTAAAAATCTATAAAATTCAATTTTTCTTTTGAAGCAGTTTTTGTCCTAAGAACGTTCAAATTCATTTAAGCATAGGAAGCTTGGTACCATATTACTCTTTTTGGGGAGAAGTACAATAGGCCAGAATCAGTCTTTATGCTTTCTAAATATATTCACCATATCTATTTAACAGGTTTAAAAAATAACAGCTTTAAATAAGGTATTACCATGAAGCATGGTGGTAGAAGCAGTGGGATGTAGCTTCTTTTGTGAAAGGAATAATCAAATCCTTCCTCTGTAATGTCATAATTGTCTGCAGAGTCCTTCAGTCTCTCCTAATACGAGTTTCACTTCTGACGGCTCCCCATCTCCGAGAGGAGGAATTAAACGAAAAGTGGAGGACAGTGACAGTGAACCTGAGCCAGAGGATAACGTCAGGTGAGGCCATTTTTGGGTAGCAGTTTGTTAGCAAATTGCTGAAATAGAGGTGGTCTAATTAATGCTATTTAGCTCAAAGAAGCAGTGCCTTCAGTTGCTTGCCTGTGATCTTTTTATCCACCAGTAATTAATGTGGAGGGTTAGGATAGTCAGTAAATTCCAGTGAGATATGTAAGCTATAGCTGTTAAACCTAAGTATCTAGATTAGTATGCGTGCAGGTTCTCATCCTCCAAGCCACTTTTCCTCTGAGACCAGGCGCTAGATAGGCTAGGCATGAGGTGCTTAGCTCTGACTATGTGTTCTGAATGTTACTGTGTGGGGATTAAATTTTCAGGCTGCTTAACCCAGAAAGTTCAGTAACACTTGGATACTTGATATACTTTCCTTTAATCTTCTCAGTTGAAAAGTTTCTTCCTCAGGATGAAATATGCAGAAATCGTTTGGTTAAGAAATAGGTATTTTTTAAAAACCACAGATTTGTATATGCACAGTTCTATTTCATGACAGAGGGGTTTCCCTTTAACTGTATACTTAATATTTATGATGGGAAACTTTGATTCTTTCATTTGTTCAGATCAGAGATTAAATAACCTCTTTTATAATTAAATCTAAGCTTGAATCCTAGACTCCCAAGTGCAAAAGGCCAACAGTCTCAATAAATGTAACTCATTAATAATTTAGCAAAATAATATAGTCCAAAGTTAAGTGAACAATAATGGTCCAAAAGCATGCACAAAAGAAGCTCATGCTTCTTATATAGATTATGGATGGTGTGTTTGTGTTTATGATTAGAAACCTCACAAATGTCATGTGTGGTTCTGCATTTTCCAAACAACCTTTGATGTCGGATACTGCAGTCTGTGATGATGTGTCATCGTACTTTTACCTTACTGAGTTTTTGTCCTCTGCTACTGTAACAATGGATTTTCCTCTTTGAGTGTTTTTTGTCTTACTATGAAGTCATCATGATCTGGCTAGCTTAATAGTAAACTAATTAATGCTAGCTTAATAGTAAACTTGATTTATTTAGTATTTTATTGTTTAATTTTGGTGCTGGGAATAATCATGATGGAAATGCTTCTATCAAGAAATGCTTGGGATTCTTAGCATTTATTTTCTTACTGTCTTTTGTATAATAGTGATAATCTATATCATGAATAGAGATATTTCTCCAGATTGATGTTCTGTGAATCCTTTGTGTAGCTATGAAACCTTTCATAGCTAGAATGGCATATAGTGAAGAACCAGTTACCCCAGGTCGCATTTTGCTGCACAAAATAAATGGAGATCAGGCCCAGCTGCTCACAGACACAGCTCACAGCTCTGACGACTGATGCTCAGACGCTGAGTGTGGCTCCTGAGGAAGGAGCTGGCAGGGCTGCTCCCACTCCCAGGGTGCACCCTGAAAACAAACGGGCTAAATGAGATTCCTACTTTCTGCCTTTTTTAAAAAAAATGAAATCGTCTCTGCTCTTCTTTCACTTAGGGAAAACAGGCATTGATGGAGGTCTTTTGCACAAGCCAAGTAGTGTAAAGTGAACTTTGGAAAGGGCTTACCTGTATTCTGAAACATGACTGCAGTTAATTTGTAAGGTCTGGCACATGGTAGAAAGTGGCCTTACTGTAGAAGCATCTTGAGATCTGTCCTGATGAAAAGAAAAATGATTTTGGCTTCTTTGTGTTCTTTCAAGAAAATGTTTTAATCTCTCAGAGAATGAGAAATCAGTACTTTGTGGTTCTTCTCATTGTATGTTTAGTAATTAATGATAACTTAGTGAATTGATTGGCCTGCTTCTATGTTTTACCAGAACATGCATATATACATATGTACATGTGCGTGCATGTCCTTCCCTTTAACTCTTAGCTTTAAGATGCCCAAGCATAAAGAGTATAGATTAGCTATACCAAGTTTCTGCCTGGTTTCTAGATTATTCTTTTATAAATTGTATTTTACCTTTAAAAGAATTACCCATAGCAAATCTTTTTTTTCAAAGTAGTTTAATTGACTTTCTTTATGCAGTTTAAATATATCCTGATAAACTGAGGAACTTGAACTATATAAAAATATATTCAGTATTTGAATCTTAAAATGTAGTTTTAGAATTATTCCATGGTCCAAAAGCATGTAAAACAGTATAAAAATTCAGGCAAACAAGTGTTATGTATCTGCGCTTAGTCACTCAGTCATACCCAATTCTTTGTGACCCCATGGACTGTAGCCCACCAGCTCCTGTGTCCACGGGGATTCTCCGGGCAGGAATGCTGGAGTGGGTAGCCTATCTCTTCTCCAGGGGAACTTCCTGATCCAGGAATCAAACCAGGGTCTCCTGCACTGCAGGCGGATTCTTTACCAGTTGAGCTACCCAGGAAACCCTGTTACATATCTACTTTAGCATAAGTGATGATCCTTTTTTAAATGTAGTTTTAGAATGATCTTACTGGAATCAGTGTTTTGAATTTTTGATGTTTAACTTCTTTAAGTTGGTAATAAATCCTGTGAAAGTGGAGTTTTTAGAAAATAGTTAAATGAACTGTGTTTGCTAGCGTTACTGCTGAACTCTATTTACATTTCACCTGGACATTAGATATAAGTTGATCGGGGTGATAAATAGGTGTACAGTTACTATATCAGGATAAACTGATCTTGCCTGGTTTGTAGGTTATGGGAAGCTGGTTGGAAACAGCGATACTACAAGAACAAATTTGATGTTGATGCAGCAGATGAAAAATTCCGACGTAAAGTTGTTCAGTCTTACGTTGAAGGACTCTGCTGGGTTCTACGATATTATTACCAGGTACAAAGGATATTTTCCTCTAAATTTCTAGCTGATCATTTTTGAAAGATAATTTTTGTAATAATGTGTGTTATTGAGCCTAGTATTTGTTTCCAAAGCTCATTAATGTGTATTCAGAACTAATTTTTGTTGTTAAAGAATTTCAACATAAAGGAGTGTTGTTGAGTATGCTTTGTCTTGCAAATGACTACAGTTTAGTGTTTTTTTAATTGGAATAAAAAAACAACTGAATAACTAATAGGTAGTCACTAAATGAATTGGAAGAAAAAAAAATAACCGAGCAACTATTAGATGGTCACTAAATTACAGAACAAAAGAGAAAGCCTGGAAAATACTAGTAAGAATTGGAAAGGAATTTGAATGATACCATTTCCTCCATGTAAAGTAATGATGTTACTTGAAGTCTGACTTAAAGCGTTTGGTAATTGGGATGTCAGATTGGTGAGAAGTTAGGTAGACATGGGGGTTGTAACTCATAGTTAGTATCTGGTTTTGTGTTTGTAGAATGAAGAAAGTTCAGTTTGTTGTGATCTGTAATTAGTAGAAAGTAATTTAATGTGTTAAGTATCAACTATAGAATATTTTAATATAGTGTTTTACTCCTACAAAGATTAATTCACCAGGCACAGAGTCAAAATACGTATCATTGAATATTTTTACAAGAAAAAGAAAGTTGTCACTGAAAATCTAGGGAATTCTCAAATGAAGCTTTTGCTGGTTTTGTTGTCAGTCACGGTGATGTCCCTTCTCCATCTGTAGGCTCAGTGTCAGCTACACTTTTGTTCTTCATTTTAACTGGAAGCTCTAGAGTTGTAAAGAAATACCACCAAAGACATTTGAAGGACAAAAATTTCACCAAATTATGTTTGTGAATATAAAATTTGGTATTAACTACTGATTTTAAAGGTGTTTTGCAGTATTTTTTAAAATAAAGGGGCCATTGATATGAAGTGAAAGGTTCAATTGAATCAAAATAACTTTTAAAACTCATGGAAAAATTAATACATGGACTATCTACTAGAAATCATATGTTTTATAAATAGAATATTATAGATTAATAGCCTAATATTTTTTGGTTTTCTGTGTATATCATTAACATAGATTTGTGGCTTTGCTGTTTTGAATGATTCCAGGGCTGTGCGTCCTGGAAGTGGTATTACCCATTCCATTATGCACCATTCGCTTCAGACTTCGAAGGGATTGCAGACATGCCTTCTGATTTTGAGAAGGGTACCAAACCGGTAAGCTGAGCTATTTAGAGCCATAAAATTTGTAGAATTTTGGCTTAGATCAAAATTGTGTGTCATATGTTAAAGTTTTTTGTTTGTTTTGTTTTTAATAGTTTAAACCACTGGAACAACTTATGGGGGTTTTTCCAGCTGCTAGTGGTAACTTTCTACCTCCATCATGGCGGAAGCTCATGAGTGATCCAGTGAGTCTCTCCCTACCACCCCCCCGCAAGTCTTAGACATGTTTATTATTTTGCAAAATAACAAGTGCATTCTATTTCTTCAACCTGCTAAATAAGTAAACTTCTTAATATCTAAATAGTAAACTTAAGAATTGTTCTTGATTCGTGTTGGTGATGGTTTTTTTTTCTTATGATACAGAAACTTTGCTGTCTGGCTTGAGAGAGTAAATGTTTGGAGTTATTCACAAAATTAGCCAAATTTAAATTATTCTATATTATCAACATGTTACTGTATTAATGTTAAATTCAATATGATGTAGCCGATATATTCTGAGATATATTTGCCATGAGTCTTGGTGTTTTGAGTGTATAACTGGGTTTTTGTCATACACTTTACTAACATGAGTCACAGTTGCATTTCATAGTTAAAAGAGTGAAGTACAGAAACAGTGCAAGTATTTGAGTTCTTCTGTACATTTTTCACTACTTTATTAATTTTTTCTGCTTTTCTTGGCTGTCAGTACCCTACTTAGTAAATAAAATGCATTTGTATTTTGAAGAAATTCTTAAAACAGTTATTCTGTTCTCCGCCTACCTGTAAGCCATTATTTTTGTTTGTTCCGGCCTTTGTGGTGGCTGCCAGACCCAAGACTGGCACACCTGGAATCCCCTCCTAGCTAATCTTGTGTGTGAGGAGGAGTGAGGCACAGCTGGGAAACAGGGTTCTCTATAAATTCTTCACTCTACACTGGATCCACAGACATCCACTCTAAAATTCTTCTGTGTTAATATCTTTTATTTTTATCTTTTAAAATTGTTGATTTTTTTCCCCCTGGACCTGCTGTTTAAAGAATACTATTTTAAAAGGAAAGCTTGTTTTCTTATCAGGCATGATAGCATGATCAAAAGGTTTATATCAAATTTTTCATAACAGAAATGTGTGACTTCACTTTTTGAATCTGTATTTGTCTCCCTGCTATAGGATTCTAGTATAATTGACTTCTACCCTGAAGATTTTGCTATTGATTTGAATGGGAAGAAGTATGCATGGCAAGGTAAAATTTAGACAGTATTCCTTTTTGTTAAGATAATTTTCTCTTTCTGATAAAACTGTATACTAACATGACTTATTCCAGAAAAGCATCTGCTGCTTCTTCATTGACTATGCCAAAAGCCTTTGACTGTGTGGATCGCAACAAACTGTGGAAAATTTTTCAAGAGATGGGAGTACCAGACCACCTTACCTGCCTCTTGAGAAATCTGTATGCAGGTCAGGAAGCGACAGTTACAGCCAGATGGAACAACAGTTAGTTCGAAACTGAGAAAGGAGTACATCAAGTCTTTATATTGTCATCTTGCTTATTAAACTTACATGTAGAGTACATCATGCAAAATCCTGGGCTGGATGAAGCACAAGCTGGAATCAAGATTGCTGGGAGAAATATCAATAACCTCAGGTACGCAGATGACACCACCCTTATGGCAGAAAATGAAGAGGAACTAAAGAGCCTCTTGATGAAAGTGAAAGAGGAGAGTGAGAAAGTTGGCTTAAAGCTCAACATTCAGAAAACGAAGATCATGGCATCTGGCCCCATCACTTCATGGCAAATAGATGGGGAAACAATGGAAACAGTGAGAGACTTTATTTTCTTGTGCTCCAGTGCTGGGCTACAACCATCACTGTAGATGGTGACTACATGAAATTAAAAGACAATTGCTCCTTGGAAGAAAAGCTATGACAAACCTAGACAGCATATTAAAAAGCAGAGACATTACTTTGCCAACAAAGGTTTTTGCCAACAAAAGTCAAAGCTGCGGTTTTTCCACTAGTCACGAATGGATGTGAGAGTTGGACCATAAAGAAAGCTGAGCACTGAAGAATTGATGCTTTTGAACTGTGGTGTTGGAAAATACTCTTGAGAATCCCTTGGACTGCATGAAGATCAAATCAGTCAATCCTAAAGGAAATCAGTCCTGAATATTCATTGGAAGGACTGATGCTGAAGGCCACCTGATGCGAAGAACTGACTCATTTGAAAAGACCCTGATGCTGCGAAAGATTGAAAGTGGGAGGAGAAGGGGACGACAAAGGATGAGATGGTGGAATGGCATCACAAACTCAATGGACATGAGTTTGAGCCAAGCTTGGGAGTTGGTGATGAACCGGGAAGCCTGGTGTGCTACAGTCCATGGGGTCACAAAGAGTCGGACATGACTGAATGACTGAACTGAACTGAATGACTTACAGGATGAAAGAATTTTCTATATTTTGCCATCCAAACTGGGATTAGCCATGTTTAATGTAATTTTAATAGTCACATTATGGTAAATAGTAAATCAGGTTGAGACAAATTAATCATTTTATCTTTTATCTTCTTTGAATTAATTAATGGAGCCTGAGACTTGGCTCCTGTTAGTCATTGATGCCTTATGAAGTTGCTTGGTGATGTATTAATAGAAACACTCAAGAGTATCCATGTAGAGATTTACTTACACTCTTTTGAAAAATATATTAAACTTTAGTTTAAATGTTTAACATTGATCATCACTTAAAGTTTATTTGTCTGTATATTATTTTCTCATTCCTTCTGTTCACAGACTTTGTAGAAATAAGGGCAGTAAAAATTAGTATTAAATATAAGGTGATAATTTAGTATTCAAAAAATGTGTGTAATAACAGTAGAACACAAGAAAGTCTCAAACACACTAAGCCAGCTGTTGTTTCCCATCAAAGTCCCTTTCAACAAGTCGTTTTAACCTCTTCTTCCACCATTATTTTTCTGAAATGATAAGTGTGTTTAGTACTACCATTTTTCACACCTTTTCCCTTGATTATTCTCTGTGGTGCAGAAGATCAATAAAATAACTCAGAGAATTGTGGAACAAAGGGGAATAAGTAATAATTTACCAATTGAAATAATTATTTTATGAGATTTTAGAGTTGACTTGCGCAGTAACTGGAATTTCTTATTAACTTGAACAGAATGGTACTGGGAAATGCAGCCCATTGCTTGGGGCTGTGCAGGTGTAGTGCTGTGTGGGCATATTGTGTTACACACATGGATTGGGATTTAGGTTGCTTTTGAAGATGCTTTGTGGAGGAGTAACAGGGAGAGGAGACATAGGAGAATAGGAAATAGTAAATAAAAATATAAGTGTATTTATGTGAGTGTGTGTTAAACAAGTAAGTAAATACATAGACATGCAGACAACCTGCTATTACTATAGTATAAATTACCCAGAGGAAAGGTCAGGCAGTGTGCATCAGTTACAGCTTCTCCACATCCTTACTGATAGTAGCTTTCTGTTTCCTTTGATAGTAGCCATCTGGATGGGTGTGAAACAGTGTCTCATTGTGGTTTTTATTTTCATTTTCCTAGTGATTAGTGATATTGATCATTGTTTTCATTTGCTTATTAGCTATTCCTGTATCTTTTTTGGAAAATTGTCTGTTCAAGTCCTTGGCCCATTTTTGACTTGGGTTTTTGGTACTATATGGTGGATGTCTTTTGTATGTTCCAGACTCTGACCTTTTATCAAATACATGATTTGCATATATTTTCTCCCATTCTGTGTGTTTTTTTTCCTTCTGTTGATAGTGTCCTCTGATGCACAGACATTCTTAATTTTGGTGACATCCAGTTTTAGTTGGAGTGTTTTGTTGTTCCTGCCTTTACTTTTGGTGTCTTAAGAAATCACTGCCTGGCCCTGTGTCATTGAAGCTTCCTCTGTATGTTTTCTTCTAAAAGCTTGATAGTTCTGGCTCTTTACATTTAGGACATTTGAGCCATTTTGAGTTTATTTTTGTATATGGTGAAACGTAAGAGTCCAGCTTCTTTCTTCTGTGTGTGGATATCCGTTTTCCCAGTGCTGGTTGCTGACAAGACTGCTTTTTCCCCACTCAGTGGTCTTGTGGGGGAGTTATTCCTGGGCTGTCTGTTCCATTGGTCATTGTCTGTCTGATGCCAGTACCGTATACTGTTTTAATTACTGTACCTTTGCAGTAAGTTTTGAAATCAGAAGATTGGAGTCCTCTAACTTATTTTTCTTTGTCAAGATTGTTTTGAGTCCCTTGAGATTCCAAATGAATTTTAGGGTGGGTTTGTATGTGTGCATACTCAATCATGTCCAACTCTTTGGGATCCCCCCTCTGGACTGTAGCCCACCAGGCTCCTCTATCCATGGGATTCTCCTGGCAAGAACACTGGAGTGGGTTGCCTTCCTTCTCCAGGAGATCTTCCCAACCCAGGGATCGAACCCATTTCTGCATCAGCAGGCAGATTCTTTACCACTGCACCACTTGGGCAGTCCCAGCATGGGTTTAACTCAGACTTTAATATTTTTTTATCTTATATAAATATTTTCACTTAGTAGACTCTGTACCAAGAATATACCTTTCTTGAGGTAAAACTTACTGCTATTAGGAGGTATAGTTTTTTTCTCCATACATGTGTTTAAAACTTATGGAAGGTAACGATAATACTTAGTTAAGTTCTTGCCTAAATTGAGTACATCTAAAATGATAGAGGATAAAACTTATCTGGGTATATTTCCAACATTTGTTGACCATACAAATACTATATGTAATAATATAACAGGTATTTCAAATGTGTTTTTTATATGAACAGAATATAAGTTATTTGATCAGAGTCACACAGTGTCAGAAGTAAGATCAGAACCTGGAAAGTGTGACCACTGTTTTTACCTAAATACTATCGCCATTTGGACTGCTTCTGGGCTGTTGAGACGATTAAATGAGCCATTGGATATAAGTGCTCAGGAAACAGTCACCACTGCTGTCGTTTTTACTATCATTTCATTCTCGAGCACCACCATCTTCATACCTGGGTGCAAAGTATTCTTTCTTCCACTGGCCAGTAGGTCTTGTTTGTTACTTATTAACCATATTGCTGTCATTAGCACTGCAAATTGCTTACTATTTGCTTCTGGAGTTGATATCGTAGGAAAATCTCTCATAATTTGTTTAGATCCTGAATCTAGTAGGTAGAAAATGAAAGCTAGGTAGTGTTTTAGCTTTTCATGGTAACTTATGTATGTGGCTACCTAAACTCAAACAACTCTCAGAAGTTTTTTTCCATCTAAGTGTTTATCAGCTTTTTGACCCTATGAAATTCACACTAGAACTTAGTTTCTTTTTAACTTAAAAAAATATATATGTATTCTCCTTAGTAGGTGGTACAATTGAACACATTTCTTAACTTTGAAAATATGGCAGCTAAATCATTAATGACAACTTTGGAAACTTTCCACTTCTAATCATTTTAAAGGGAATAATCATAAATGCAGCAGTTTTGAATGGCAGTAGTTTCAAAACTGTTTAGCTTCATTTAGCATTTCTCTTTGCTATTTAAGTTTTTTATTTGTCAAAGATACTATTTATACTATAGACAGCATAACTTACTATGCTTCAAAAGCTTCATATGTTTTTCTAGTAATGGATCCTGCATTTACTGGTGTGCTTCTTTGGAGATGATGCACATGGTCTAGCTAAAACAATGACCTTAATTCTATCACACTCCAGAGGACAATTTTTAGCCTGAAAATTAACATCTCTTCTACCATCCCCAAGTTATTTAAGCAAACAAATCTCTGAAATTTTTGTGTAAGTTAATTATTAGGTTTTAAAATGTGATAGAACTTCTATATACTTTTGTTGAATGATCTTGTTTTATAAAAGAATCCAAGGTTCTAGAATGATGAAAGGATAAGCCCAAGCCCTTTGGGGAATTGACTGACTTGCCCAAGGCCATCTTATAAGGAAGATGAGAACAAGCTGCTATCTTAAGTATTCTTTTAACGTAAAATTTTTATTATCATAGAGTTAAGATCAAAGATGGTTTTCCATATGAGCCATTTTAAGAATGGAAAATTGGAGGTTTTTTTCTTCTACATTTGAATTTTGACTAAATAGTTCAATTCCAAGATGTTTTTATGTTTGTGGGAATATTCTACTAGAAATGTCCATTTGGACCAGTTGACATTGAGGTGACTCTAATACTTGGGGCGGTTGGTGTGCTTTTGTGTCTCCAGGTGTGGCTCTGTTGCCGTTTGTGGACGAGCGGAGATTGCGTGCTGCCCTGGAAGAGGTGTACCCGGACCTCACCCCTGAAGAGAGTAAGGCCGTGCCCACCGGGCGGCACAGTCTGTGTGACACAGGCTTCACGTTTGCTTATAAATGAGACCTTTTTTTTTCATTTGTCAATTTTTTCATAAAGGAGGCATAAATCATTGATTTTACTTCTTTGTAACAAAAATTAGTTTCTTAAAATTAATACTACCTGTACATTGAGTAGTAATTAAATAGTAAATTAAATTGAAAGTTTTTAAGTTATAAGTGTTTGATTTCCTCCATCTCTCTTCCCTTCATCTTCCCCCACCTCCCAGATTATAATAATTTTGCTTGAAGGTTAAGATGAGTTGCAGGCATTTACTCTCAGATTGTTAATTTGAAATGTTATTTTTTGCAACAAGTGGGATTTTTGTCATTATACTGATAGTTAAAATATTAGGAAATTGCAAGGTTGGGTTCAACTGGAAAATTTAATACCAGTGTAATAAACCAATATAAATTATTTTATCAGCCATCCTTAGGATAATTTTTGTTCTCAGATGATACAATTTGTATTTCCTTGGGGAATGTTTATGTCTTATAAGAAATTGAGTTCTACATAAATAAAATCTTGCAATTCTATGTGCAGGTATCTTTTAGTGACTTTTTTTCCTAATAGTCATTGATTTTTAAAGTTTTTTTGAGATTAAATTTTTTTTTGATAGTCATTGATTTTTGAAACCTTATTGTCTAAGTGTTTTTTCTTCTGCAGAGGCACATCACCTAAATTTAGGCCTCTTCTTGTTATTTTCTCACAAACTCTATAATTAAGTTTTTTTAAAAGCATTCATTTATTTATTTGGCTGCATAGGGTCTTGGTTGCATTATGCAGGATCTTTTGCTCTAGCGCTTGGGCCCTCTAGTTGTGGTACTCAGGCTTAGTTCCCCGAACAGGGATCGAACCCGCACCCTGCACTGGCAGTTGGATTCTTAACCACTGGTCCACCAGGGAAGTCCCTATAATAAAGCTTTAAAAATTTAGATGCATCTCCTAATTTTGGTCTCATAATAAAAATTGCTCTTGTGGATATAAGTTTGATCTTGTCCTGCGTTCCCCCCCAGCCAGAAGAAACAGTCTTGGAGGTGACGTCTTATTTGTTGGGAAACATCACCCACTGCACGACTTCATTTTAGAGCTGTACAAGACAGGTTCCACAGAGGTATGGTTTCTTTTCCATCATGATGTGTTTCTTGACAGTGTATTCATTTGATTATTTAATCAGGAATGCATTTTTACAATGTTGGCCAAATATAAACCTAATTTACCATTCAGAGCATTTTTAAGTGTGTAATTTTGTGGCATTAAGACCATTTACAAAGTTGTGCATCTTGATCAGAAACTCTGTACCCGCCAGACAGCATTAAACACTCCTCTACATCCTTCCCTGCCCCCAGCCTCTCAGAACGTCTCTGCTACTTGCTGATTTTATGGAGTCGCCTAATTTTGACACCTCCCCTAGGTCACATCATACAGTATTTGTCCTCCCATGTCTGGCTCACTTCATTTAGCAGAATTTTCAAGGTTTAGCCATCTTATGTCAGTGTTTCTTTTTTTTTTTATGGCTGAATAATACTTCATTTGTGTATACACTACATTTCATTAGTCCACTCATCTCTTGATGGGAACTTGCGTGGTTTCTACCTTTGGGGTGTTAAGAATGGTAGTCCTGTGACCACTGGTGAACAAACATGTTTGAGTTCCTGCTTTCCATTCTTTCACCTGTATAATAGGAGTGGGTTGTTTTTTTTTCCCCCCCAGTCAGTGGATGTACCACCTGAGCTATGTCATGGGATCCAAGGGAAGTTTTCTTTGGATGAGGAAGCTGTTCTTCCAGATCAGTAAGCATCATTGTATATAATTGAGGGGGTGGGAGGATGTTTAGTTAGCATTTCTACTTTGTTTCCTAAATGTTTCATTTTCTAGAAATAATAAGAAAGTAGTGAGAAAAAACAACATAAAACCCTTGGACTTGGGGTCAGAGCCCAGCTCTTGAGGCAATCCACAAGGTCAAAATTACTTTCATAATCTTATTAAAGTGTCAGGATGTCGTGTACCTTGTTGTGTACCTGTCTCTCAACTGTTTGGTGTTCCTTATTTATGAAATACTTGTTCTATTTTTCTATTCAGTTATCTGTTCCCCCACTGCCCCCTTTTTGGTTTATAGAATATAAAGAATTCTTATACCAGAATTCTTTACAAATTCTGATATAAACCCCTTGTTCATAATTGTTTTCTATTAGTGAAATTACAAACCGGGGCCCTTTTTAAAAGTTACCTATGATTATATTATTTTTTATTGGTTTAGTGATTTCTCTCTCTCAAAGCCCAAGAAACATAGCAACACTTTGTTTCCACTTTTCCCAAAGGTTACAACTTATTCTTTTGTTTCTTTTTAGAGTAGTATGTTCTCCTATTCCAGTGTTAAAGGATCTGACACACAACTCTGTGATCAGGTAAGTTTCCCAAATTCCTGACATTTGCCCAGAGTACAGCTCTGAACTTGCAAATAAGTTTAAGAATAGACCTGTGATTCACAGGGAAATGGTAACTATTATTCCAGCAAGTCTTTGATATTTGGAGAGTCCCTGTGTTGCAGACCTCCCAGTAGAGCCTCTTGACTTTAAATTATGTATATTGTTAAGGTTACTGACTTAACAGGCTTACTTCTCTGCTTTCTGGTTTCCCCTAACAACCTCTAATTCTTCCTGGATTAGAGAGGTGGGAGGTAGAAAGTAGGAGTTTCCAGGAGTTGTGTGCTGTGTAGGTTCAAACAGACCTCTGCACCCTGGAGGCCCACATGGCTTCAGGGTATTGTAACATAATATAAATTGTATTTATATTTGTGGCCCTGTAGAGTTAAAAAACAGAGCTCTTAATATACTTTATTTTGGTTAAGATGAGATACAATGAATTTGTGGAATATTTTTTTAAATCAACAATTATCAACTTTTAAAGGGCTTATTTCTGCTACGTGGAAAACTCATACTTCATTTTCTCAATGGTGACAGGATTTTCTGCCAAGTGTGTAAAACATAATATGGCTCTTTAGAATAAAAATCAGCAAATTTGCTCTGAATCTGTGTAACTACTGTATGAATCCCTAATCTTGGCGGCAAGGTTTATGTTGTTGTTTCCCTTCCTCTTTAGATGAGAATAGGGCAAATGTTCAAGTAACTCAAGGATTTTGTAAAAAGCTATTCCTGAATACTATTTTCCCATGTTATTATTTCTCTCACTCTTGGGGACTATTTTGGATTTTACTTAGATTTCTCATTGTGAAGTATAAGCATGTTTATTTTCCCATCTTTAATGGATTTAGATAGCAGCTGCCATTCCAGGAAGGCTTTCACTTATAGAAATCCTTTGTGAATTTGAAAAATCTTGCTAGATTAATTGCCTTCATCTCTCACCACCCCCATTCTTAAATTTCCGGTGAATCATTTTTTAACTTAATTTGTACTGGCATATAGTTGCTTTACCCTTTATCTTTACCCACAGTTTTTGTTTATCTTGGTGTATAATCTGTTCTGGCTCTTTGTCTTTTGGCTCTTTTGTTAAAGGTGGGATTCAGAATCATAAGCTAGGTTCCTGTGTCCGCCACAAACAGTCTGATTCTGGCAGAGCCAGCGTGGACTCTGTGTTTAACCCCTGGGTCCCTGTTGCAGCAGACCTTCAGGCCGGTTACTGTCACCAGTCCTCTCCGGATTGGCACATGTTTGCTGTGCTCCTTAGTTTCTCAGTGTGTTTTCAAGGGTCTTCCTTCGCAGCCCCCTAGAAATAGTAAGTTCTACTTAACTTTCTAATTAGGACAGAGACTTGCCCAAGGAAGAGTTCCAGAGTTGGCAAATCCTGGTTATGATGGTGATGGTGATTTCTGAGCCTGAATTTCCTTTGGTGTTATTTGGTATCCATTGTTTTCACAAGATTGTTAAATTTATAAAAGAAATCTCAAATCCAGCTGTATATTCAGGTATATGTTGAATATAACTTTGTAATAAAATTGAGTTGATTTCCTGGAGATGCCTGAAAGACCAAAAGTAACTCTTTTCTTACGAGGTCATTTTCAGTCTTTTCTCTGAGGGGTCATGCTGAGACTGATGCAGTTTACTTTAGCTTTTTGGATGTTTGTTTCAGGGCTTCTTCTGTATCCCAGTGTTGTTCTTACTTTATAAACAAAACATCTGAACATGCAACCTCCAGTCCCCCCTGCCAGTTACTCCTGTCTGTGTTGACTCCTGGCATTCCCCCGCTTCTCTGTTTGCATGCATCTGGTGTTGGAGTCCGTATTTGAGAAACTGTCTCCTTGAGTCCACTTTGGTGGACTTTCCCTTACCTCCTGTCCCCATCGCATTAGTTCTTACCTGTGTTGTTGAGGAAATATATTATAGAAGTTATTGAAGTGTCTTAAACTCATGGAAGGACTCTTAGAGCATACAGTCAACTGTGACCTAGGAATTTTTTTTCAATTCTGATTCCATAAATCTTCCCACATAGTAGTAGTTTAACTGTGAGTAGAGCTGAGCCATCTCCCTGAATTTCTCTCGTCCTTCTCTTCTTCTACCATTGTAGCTTGCTCAGGCCTGCTATTTTTACAGTAGCTCTTTGGTAACTGTAAATATATAACACCTCTGTTTGATTCTCAGTTTTCTTCCCATCTGGAGGAGCAAGTGCCACCCTCCGTGTCACCTGGGCTCTCTGCCCACACTGGCTGCTGTGTCCTGCACCCACACACACCTCCTTGACCATCCCTCCATCTTTCCCTCACCTCTTGTTCCCCCGTTGCCCAGACTTAGGAACTTCAACTTCTCATGGTACATGACTCCATGTATTGATACCACTGCTCTGGAACCATCTTTCTTTCCAATTATTTCTCATATCTGGCTTTTCCCAGTGAGCCTGTTTGTATTCTCTTCTCCTGGATTACTGTAGTGCTCTCCCAGCTGATTTTTTTTTTTCCCCAAATCCCACCTACCTTCCCACTGAATCTTCTCTCATCTTTCTTAACCACTGCCCCCCTTGGAGACCTTTGTTTCCTGCCATAGTTTGGTGGAGCTGTGCTGTGTATCTGGGTCCCCACAGCTCTGCAGGGACGCCTCCTCCTTGCTCTCCAGGTTGGTCCCTCCATGAAGACCCCCTGCCACACATATGCATGCATTTAGCCCACACTCACAAGGTCCTGTGTGGAAGGCAAGTGACAGGCTTTGATCAACATCTTTCTTGTGCCTGTTGTGGCCTTTTCCACTTTCTTCCTTACTAAACTGTTAAACTTTTCCAGTCTGTCTCTCCTATTAGAAGAGGAGGCAGGCCCCATGGTTGGGCACTGTTTGTGCCTCTGTGCCCACCATGAGACCATGTATACAGTAGGCATGCTGAAAATTTTGTTTGGTAAACTGCTGAAAAGGCCTGCGGACACTAAGAGAACTGCTCTGAGATACTTTAGTTGCAGGCCTTGCTTTATTACCAATTTTCCCTGTTTACTTTGTGTCTAGAAAGCCCCAACAAATCCACATACCTACCTACCACCTTGTCTCTCACCCTCTTAAACCTTTCACATTGCCTATTTTGCCTGGCCCTGCCCTAAGTCACCTGGAGTAGAGAACATCTGAGATAAAAACAGTCATGGTGAAGAGTGAGTTTATAAGAGGAACAGATTGAGTCAATGAAGTGCTGTTCAGCTGGTCTTGAGCTTATAGCATCTTTATTATAAATGGAACCATTTTTATGTACTTAAAATATACACTTAACAAAAATTTATCTGTAACAGATGGGCCCTAATTATTTTAAGTGGCATTATTTGAAGAGAAAAAAAGTTAGCTATCTAAAATATCAACCAGTTCAATAAAACCCTTTTTCACTGATTGCAACTGTAATCTGTAATCTTCAGAGGATCTTTGGAGAATATAAAAAAGCACAGAGAAGGAAAGGACATGGTTGGAAATGGTTGCGTGTACAAATAACCTTCTGGTGAATGTGTGTCTAGTCTGTTGCCTGTATTTCCCCTTGTCATTAAGTATTTTGTTACTACATTTTAAGAAATGCCAATTGAGGATATAATTTCTATTTATTTATTATTTTTTTAAAAATTGAAAATTTATTTTTGGCTGCGCTGGGTCTTCCTTGCTGCACGTGGGCTTTCTCTAGTTGTGCTGAGCAGTGACTGCTCTCTGGTTTCGCTGCACAGGTATCTCATTGAGGTGGCTTCTCTTGCTGCAGATCACAGGCTTTAGGGCGTGTGGGCTCAGCAGTTGTGGTGCACAGGCTTGGTTGCCTCCGGCATGTGGGGTCTTCCTGGACCAGGGATGGAACCCACGTCCCCAGCATTGGCAGACAGATTCTTAACCACTGGACCTCCAGGGAAGTCTCTGAGGATACCATTTTTAGAAAGAACCATAGTTTCTTTAACCAGTCCACTATCCGCCCATACACTTAGGTTTTACAGTTTTTCAGCATTATGAATCCTGATGTTATGAGCATCCTTAGATGTAAACTAGGTGCATATCCAGAGTCCTAGAAGAGACATTGCTTTGTCAGAAGGAAGACTTGTGTGCTTTGGATGAGACACATACACACAGACACACCCACATACCCACCCACACCCACACACCCACCCCCACACACTCAAAAAGGCGGTTTGGCCCAACTTATTAAAAGTCTGAGTCTGAATATACAGCCATCACATTGTTTCAAGTTGTGACTCTTTACATTCTCACAGAAACACATCAGTCGAGCAGGATATGGGGCTTCCAACAGGGAAGGTTTGTGTTTTTTCCCCTGTGGATTATCTGTTCATTATTTTTGATTTTGCAAATGTTTCTACTGTTTCTTGCAACAAGCGCTGATCTTGAAGATGTTCGAGGGAGGGTCTTTGCCATGGCCCGAACAAAAGGAAAGGTGGTTTTTACTTTTGTTGTTGCAAACCTCTTGTACCAGTGTTTGGTATCATACTGGAGTTTCTCAAGAGTTGGGCTTTGTCTGTTGTTCTTTCTCTGTGATCACCTACAATTAGGTGGAACATGACTTTGCACATAAAGTTACACGAGGGCCACCCTGGGGATTAGTGGCAGTTTGGTGAGAAAGATGTACAGCCATTTGGCAGTTTGGCAGAATCTGCTGACTCAGATTTGGGGAGAAGACTTCTGAATTGTAGTCATTCTGTTTAAAGAGCCACAGTATCTAGTTCCCTGGTGGTGTAGTGGTTAGGATTCCAGGCTTTCACTGCTGTGGCTTGGGTTCAGTCCCTGGCTGGGGAACGGAGATCTGCAAGCCATGCAGAACAGCCAAAAAAAGAAAAATAAAAAAACCTTAAAAATAAAACAAAGGTCACAAGTATCTGAATTTGGGGAGCCATGGCTACGAGCTCCAGATCAGCAGCCAGAACCAGGCCCGCTCTGCCACGTATATGCTGGAGGTGCGTCCGGGGCTGTTCTTGGGTGGAACTGCGGCCGTCACGGAGCCAGACCACCTGAGGGAGGTGGGCGTCACGGCAGTGCTAACAGTGGACTCAGAGGAGCCTAACTTCAAAACGGGGGGCTGGGGTTGAGGGTCTACGGAGTCTCTTCGTGCCAGCACTGGACAAACCCGAGACTGACCTGTTCAGTCACCTGGACCACTGTGTGGCCTTCATTGTCCAGGCTCGCGCCGAGGGCCACGCGGTGCTGGCGCACTGCCATGCAGGGGCCAGTCGAAGTGTGACTGTAATAGCCGCTTTTAGGATGAAGACTGACCAGCTCACCTTTGAAAAAGCCTATGAAAACCTTAAGACTGTCAAGCCAGAGGCCAAGATGAATGAGGGGTTTGAGTGGCAACTGAAATTATACCAGGCAATGGGCTGTGAAGTAGATACCTCCAGTGCAGTTTATAAACAATATCGTTTACAAAAGGTTACAGAGAAGTATCCAGAATTGCAGAACTTACCTCGAGAACTCTTTGCTGTGGACCCATCTGCCATTTCACAAGGATTGAAAGATGGGGGTCTCTAAAATGTAGAAAGGGCAGGCGATCTTTATTTAGACAGTCTAGCATTTTGGATCATAATGAATGAAGTAGTCCTATATCTTTTGCCCACAAGAGGATGATGCCGTCCCCCATGCTTTCCACAGGGAGTCAGGCTCAGTGTACATCTTACTTCATTGAACCTGTACAGTGGATGGAATCCACTTTGTTGGGAGTGATGGATGGGCAGCTTTTACTGCTCCAAATGCAATGCCAGGTTGGGCTCTTTCAGCTGGTGTGGTGAACAGTGCTCATGTGGTGGATGGATAACACCTGCTTTCCAAATACATAAGAACAGAGCAGATGAGATGAAAATGCTGCTGGTTTTGGGATCACAAACAAGGAAAATATGAACTTGTTACATTTGATAACTTGTTGATATGTGCTACTCTTCCTTATTGTCATCTGTGGCAGATTGTGTAGTTTTTAGGCCATTAACATTTCATTTGCAATGTGAGAAGATAAAATCACTTGATGTTACTTAGAAATTATACATTGTCAGCTTCTTATACTGTCTAAGTAGATTACTTTGTATAGAAATCAGAACTTTTTAATCATGTAAATTATACTTTGATATTAAAATCTTCTATAACCTGAATATTTTTTATTTCATATATATTAAAAGTTGTGATTTTTTCCTATCTTTTAAAAAAATTTATTCTTTAATTGGAGGAAAATTGCTCTACAATCTTGTGCTGGTGTCTGCTGTAGAAAAATGCAAATCAGCCATAATTACACAAACGTCACCTCCTTAAAGTTGTGATTTTGGGAATGTTAGGTATGAATTCTCCAGGTCTAGATGGGCAGAATAATGTCCAAAAATTTAAAACTGTCATATTTAAGCGACATCCTTTTATTTCTAGAAAAAGGGACATTAGTAAAGCTACATAAGTCTGGCTTTTTCTTGGAAATGTAGAAGGAAAGGACATCAGTAAAATGCTGACTAAAATGTCAAAAAAAAAGTACCTGAATTTACATGGTAGTAGTGAAGCAGGCTAATCTAGTGAAATCATTAAATTGTTTCTTGTTCTCTTCTAGTATCAATTTTAAAGACCCACAGTTTGCTGAAGATTACATTTTTAAAGCTGTCATGCTTCCGGGAGCAAGGTAACAACTGTACAAGTTAGAAAATATAAGCTCTTCAAGTTTATTTTGTGTAAGTGAAATCCATCCCTGTAACTAAATATTGTATTTTCAAATGGTTAGAAAACCCGCACCGGTCCTGAAACCTAGCGACTGGGAGAAATCCAGCAACGGACGGCAGTGGAAGCCCCAGCTCGGCTTTAACCGGGACCGGCGGCCTGTCCACCTGGATCCCGCAGCCTTCAGGGCTTTGGGGTGAGTGGTAGGTTTTTCTGTCTATGTATTTTGATTGTTCAGAATCTTCCATGGAGCATTGTCAGCACTTATACCACAGATATTCGAGATCATTAAATACAACTGTTCTGCAGCTATTTTAATGACTTTGATGCTTTTCTTCATTTTTTAAATTCAATTCTGTGCCTTTGGTTTATCTGTTGCTTTGTGTTGCCTGAGAATTCCATTATTTTCTCTCAAGAGATTTTGCTGTCTCTGACCATTATTTCAAAAGCATGAAACATGCTCTTTACCCTCAAGAGAGTTGTGACTGGGTTAACCTCTGGGTGTTACAGTCCCTCTGTGAGGAGCCGCCAGCTCCTGGGCCTCGTGCCCATGTGTTGAGACCTCCGTGATGCCTGAGTGTATCTCCTGCCGTGTTAGTGAGGTCAAGCCTCTCAAAGTGTCGGCTGGCCTTTTGTATCTCTTCTGCTGTGAATTTCTGTTTTTTATTCTTTGCTTTCATTAGCTTCAAATTTTCTTTTTTCTTGGCTATAAAAGAGGGAGCTTTGAAGCAGAAACACATAAAGCTGAGATAAAAAGAGCAAAGTGCTAGGGCATGTATTAATGAGTTATCATCTGTGAATTGATGTTGGTAACTCATAAATAGATATTTCCAGTTCATAGGAAAGCTTTAAGATTCAAAGTGGGCTTTAGGCAATAGGTTACCATCAGTAGCATGTACTTTATGCAGTGACTAGTAAGGGACAGTGGCGTCATGGGCTTTGAGTCCTGAGTGTCTGGATGAGACACTTTGTCTACCACTGGATATTCTTATTAAAGTTATAGAACCTCTCTCTGCTTCTGTTTCCTGTGTGTGAAATGGAGGTTGTAATCACATCAGCCTTGTGAAGTTGTGGGGATTAACTGCTTGGGATAGTTTCTAAACTGATGTGTAAATGTGAGGTATTCAGCAGGTTGCTTGAAAGTCTTCATTTAATAGTTAAAAAAAAAATTCAAGTCTAAAATACTCTCTACATTTCTTTTTTGCATTATTTCAGCCACTTTGGAAAGCAATGAAGAAGTATCTCTAAGTAGAGTGTTAAGTTCTGAAGATCCTCTGAACTTTTGATCCAGATTCCTACTTCTTAGAATTTATCCTGAGAAAATATTTTAGAGGAGCCTAGTTATACACCCATGTCTCTAGGCATTGCTGGCTATACTACTAGTATTAACTAGTACTAAATGAGTGGACAGGTTTAGTAATGTATGAGACACTAACTTGTAAGTATTCTGTAATACTTAATACACATTACACTTAGGAAGACTGTGAAAGGTATAGAGAAATGTTTGATGCAATAAACTGAAAATAGTAAAATATAGAGCAGTAGTATATACAGGTGAACCCTGAACACCTGTGGGATTAGGGACACTCACCCACTGAAAATCTGCAGCTGTGGATTGTGCAGGACTCTGGTATTTACTGTTGAAAACACTCCACGTGTAAGTGGACCTGTGTTGTTCAATGGTCAACTGTATAGTGATAGCAACAGCATAGGTCTTCAAGGGAAAAACTAAGTATAATGCAGAAAAAGAGAAATAGACTGAAATGATTTTTTTGCATAAAGTATTAAATATTTACATGATTATCAGGAGGCTTTGGTGTAACAAATGAACATTTGCTGTCTCCATCATCACGTAATGTTTTGAACTTTGTTCATCATAAATCTTTCAACTTCTCGTTGTCTTGGTCAGATCTAGTAGTGACGAGATGACTGCTGGCATTTGTTTATTATAATAGTGATGGGTATGTCTGTGTCTAACTTGTGTTTCGGCTGTGGGGGTCCTTTCACAGCCATGTTATGCCGAGAGGCTCCTCCGGAACTGGCGTCTACAGCAATGCTGCACCACCACCCCCAACTTTCCAGGGGAACATGTACCGGCCACTTCTGCGAGGACAAGCCCAGATTCCAAAGCTCATGTCAAGTACGTTTTCAATAATGGGTTCTATCTCCTAGCTTAAGTACTGCTACAAAGGGTGGTTTCTGATCCACATTGCTAAAAGGGTGGACCTAACAGCGTAATTGCATTCATTTTAATTCATATCCCCATTTAATGTTAACGTTTGCACTCCATGGCTGTGCTCATTTGCTAGAAAATACAGGGCATGTACCAAGTTCTCAAAGCCTCTTTTCTTCATGAAGCCTTTGCATCTCCATTCCTGGTTGTCTAATTGCTTCCCAACCAGTCAGCCCCTGGGTGGCAGGGGAAGAGACAGTGTGGCAAGATGCTGACATTTGTTAAGTCCGAGTGTTGTATCATTTAAGTTTTCTTCTGAATGTTTCAAAGAAACATTAAATTTAGAAAAAGCAGGAGGGGTTACTCTATTGCAGAGAACCCTTAGAACTCTTTTAAAATCAAAGTTACACCTGTCAAAGAACCAGATTAAAGTGATGATTGTTGGGAAATATTTATGCCCTGTATTTAGTAGTATTTCATGCTAATTTACTTACAAAAGCATTTTTAACCTGAAGTCCTGTAAGAAAGGAGTTCTGACAGTCTCTGGCTCTCAGGGTTCTGTTTTCACTGTGTTCTGTCTGTCTGTCTGTGTTTCTCTGTGTGTCCTGATGATAGTGAATGGAGCGTTGTTGCCTCCATCGTAAAGTCTGTGAACTTGAGCTGTTCAGTGAAGGAAGCACAGAGGGCATGGAGTTTAATAGGCTGTGGAGAGCTGCTTGGTACGGTAGTTTCTTTAGCTACTTTTCCCCCAAAATTGAGCAAATAGTGTTTCTTAGCATTTCCATTTATATCTGTGTGTATGTATCAGGATGTACCCCCTAGAACTGAAGCATCTAATCGGTTTGACAGAGCTGTCTGTGCCCCAAGAGCTCACCAGTGGGTGAGGACACCTCCGGCGGATAGTTAAAGCCTCCTCTTCACTCACACGCTCCTCGTCATTGCCTTTCTTCTGTGGCTCTTGGCCATTTACTTCTATCTGCTGTTACCACGGCTTCCTAAGAGGAGAACAAAATAAGATGCAAATACTAGACCCAGGTGTAATCCATCTATGTCTGTGTCTTGGTTTAGTCAGTCATTCTCAAGACTACGGTTGTGGGGAATTTCGCAGGTTACTGTGTCGAGTAGAGTTTCTGAGGTTTGAGTAGCACAGGTGAAAGAAAGCACAGGCTCCATGTTAAGCAGCTTCCTTCCATCATCAATCAGTGCATTCTGGGTTTGATGTCCTTTTTTCAAATATTCATCCAAGTGAATACAGCCACGATGATAACAAGCTTTTTCATGGACCTCTAATAAACCATCTTTTATATCACCTGTGATATGCAACACACTTGGGAAGTATTACCCAGGTCAGTAGTTCTAATCAGGGCATCACAGACCCAAATGAGAATCTATATAAGTGGGCCTAGTTCGATTCCTGGTCAGGGAACTAGATCTCACATGTTGCAACTAAACATCCCACATGCCCCAACGAAGATGGAAGATCCCACATGCTGCAGCTAAGACCTGGTGCAGCCAAAATAAGATAAATAAAATTTTTAAAATCAAAATTAAAAATAGGAAATAGGCTTTGTAGAGTAGGGATTCACTTTGAGCAAGAAACAGGTGGCCCTCCCTGCCTGGTGACTTGTAAACATCATTTTCCTGTTGCTTGCTTGTATATATATAAAGAGTTGATTTTTGAATATTGACTGACAGTGTCACTAAAATTCATTTACTCTGAAGTCTTGTCTGTTTGTTCTTTTGGATTTTGCCCTTTTCATTCATGTCATCTGTGAGTAGTGACAGTTTTATGTATTCATTTTCTGATCTTAATGCCTTTGGTCTTTTTTACTTTATTGCACTACCCAGGACCTCTAGTGTGATTCAACATAAGTGGTAATGCTGGGCATTCTTGTTTCATTCCCAGTCTTCAGGGGAAGACTTGTAATATTTCACCATTAAATATGATATTGGCTATAATTTAATTTTTAGGTAAATTTTTAATTTATATTTTAAGAATTAAAAAATTTTAATGTATAGATAACCTTTGTTAGGTTGGAGTTTCCTTCTATTCCTTGTTTATAGTGGGTGTTGGATTTTATCAACTGCTTTTCCTCCATTTCTTGAGGTGGCAATGTTTGTTTCTTTGTTTTATATTTTTTCTCCTTCTGTTACATGGTGAATAACACAGACTGATTTTTGACTGTTACACTAACCTGGCATTACTGGAATGAGCCTAATGTTGATTTATCCGTGTGTGTGTGTGTGTGCGTGCGTGCGTGCGTGTGTGTGTGTGTGTTAGCATTTTGTGGGATATTGATTCATGTCTATGATTTGAGAGATAAGTTTACAGCTTCACACATTCTGGGCTCATAAAACAAGTTACAAAGTGTTCCCTACATTTTTATTTCTCTAGTAAGGGTTACTGTGAGATTGTTGTCATGTCTTAATCCTTCCAAGAATTCAGTGGTTTGTGTGAGTCTCTTTTTTTGCAAGAGCTTTTTAAAGCTTCTCAAAGGAGAAAAGTGCACAGTTACATCTCATTTCTAGAAGTACAACTCGGTTGTGGAAAGGCTTGGTGGTGGTTCTGGTTAGGGAGAGAGGCGAAAGTCTGCACTCATCTGTGGTCACACTTGTACGGTAAGCACAGACAAATGCTATAGCTGTCAGGAAAGGAAATTCCATGTCCTGCGAAGTTTCACCAATACTCTTCACACATAGCTCAACATAAGATTTGGCTTTTCTTCTTTCTTTTCTTTTTTTAAGTTTACTGTCATTAAGATTTTTATGGCATATTTATCTCATGGCCTCTTGTGACCTCTCAATTTCTATTTATGCAGACAGGCCTAATCCCTGCATGTATGCCAACCAATCTGTCTGTCCATCCATCCATCCGTCCATCAGTATCTCTCTCTATATTTCCTGTCTGATTTGTATCTGATCCTTTACATTTTCATATCTTTTTTGAATACCAAGTGCTTTAGGGTGGCGATACCCTTTTAAGAAGAGCAGTGATAAGATCTTTTCTTATTTTCTCCCCATGAGTCTGTGTTGTCAAGACCCTCACTCCCAGAGTGCATGTGTGAAGTGTGCTTGTTTCCTCTTCTATGTTAATTAGATGTGTGTATTCTAAACTTCGAAAATACTGAAAGTAGTATGCAGATCCTCAGTCTTGCCTCCTGGAGATCCTGAGCTTCTGAGTCTTGGGTTGAGGAGGCAGCTCTCCTGGTGCTTCTGACATAAAATAACATGAGACTCACCTCAGCCAACAGCGCAAGTGCACGTGGACCGTGGCGTGGCGTGGTGCGGTGGGCGTGGTCCTGGCTTCCCCTCCACCCCTCGGCAGCCTGTGACCTCAGGCAGGCTTTGATCAGGACTCAGCGCTGTTTCATTTCTGAAATGGTACAGAGAATACCCATCTCACAAAATTCCATGGCAAATGAGTTTAAGTTATTAAGTACTTGAACCAGTACCTGGCACATGGTGCGTGCTATGAAAGTATTAAGTGATAAATGATCCTCTATATAGCGTTCCTCATCCATAGAATTTTGAACTTTAAGTTTTGGTTAGAAATAGTTATAGTAAAATTGAAATCTAAACTGGTTAGTCAGTCTTTTAAAATATTTGTAGTATCATAGCTGTTTCTTCGTGTGGTGCTGAGTTCCATCAAGGAGAGCCACTGGTCACAGAGCCAGTTTCTGTCAAGTGTCTGCTGCAGGCGTCTCACTGTTGGTCTTTGATTTGTCTTTGATGTGTCAGTTTTTGGCTGATGGGTGATTGTCCGGGGACTGTTGGAGTCAAGTGCAGCCTTGAGTGCTCGGCATGAATAAAGCATTTGCTTCTGCAGCCTGGAGAACGTGGCATGTCACTTCTCTTCATTTCATGTAAACTTGTCAATTATCTGCATTTGAAAAGTGATTTTTGATTAGTGGCAATCAGTAAACATGGAATCTTTTCTGTGATTGCCACGGTGATTAGGTAAATTGTCACTTGAGGAGCTGTTGGTAAAGCCTTGGTTTCTAGCCGTAGATCGCTAGAAAACGGATGTGTTTTTAAAGATCACGGGGGAAAATTAGCTCTCATTTTTTTTCTCTCTTGTGCTTCTACCTTTCTGAAGTGCAATTCAGTATCTCAGAATTTTTTTTCCCCCTCTCTAATGGATCTTCTGTCAGAGCCATACAAATGAATGATAATAAGTTTGTTTTACATTCTACTTCATTACTTCTCAGCCAGGAAGTATTTCTGCTTTATGAACACTTAAGGGCCATATATATTGTTCAGAGCCACATGAAGAGATTTGTTTAAAGGTAGCCTTGAAGTTTGTCGATCCTCTTTAGTTTTCTTCTTTGATGGAGAGCAAGAGGTATTTTAATAGTCGTGTGATGGAATTTTTAAAAGTCTTATAAAATTTGCTTAGGTTTTTAACAAAAAATGATAGTTTTTGCATGTGCTGAGTTTGGAAAGAAGATTGTCTTGGTGGTAAGAAATAGTGAACGAGAAACAGAGAGGAAAGCATCTGGCATACCAGAATTGGTGGGGTAGGAACTCCGGCCTCTTTCCTGGTCTGCCTCTCCAAAGAAAACATTTGTGCGCAGTGAACTTTACATTCTGGTTCTTCTTAGAAATATTGATGTGCTTAATCTAACGACGTGGCATATTCGGATGTAGTGAATAATCTAGGATGTTGAGGACTTTCCCTCTACTTACAGTTGTTCCTGGGAGGAGATACACCTGCTTTTTTTCCTACCTTTATTTTTCATAAAACCTTAGGATAAACATTTCTGAAGGCTTTTCTTAATGTGAGTGTATTTTTTAAATTATCTTCATTCAGTTCTCCTTGTATTAGGGGGCAGTCCCGTGGAGAGTGCGTACTCTGCGATGACACTGTGTATAAAGACACCATGCAACCTGAATCGCAGAATTAAGTGTTAAAAAGGAGGCCTGTTTCTGGGCTGACCACAGTGATTTTGGAACGTGTGAAGTACAGAGTTAGGGATCCGAATGAAATTTACTGTATTTCTTTTGATCTTTTTTAAATATTAATTCATTTTTTGGCTGTACTGATTCTTCCTTGCTGCGTGGGCTTCTCACTGCGGTAGCTTCGCTTGTTGCAGAGCGCAGGTGAGCTTCAGTAGTTGCGGTTCCCAGGCTCTCAAGCACAGGCTTATAGTTGTGGCCCATGGGCTTAGCTGTTCCATGGTGATGTTTCTTAATGTTAGCTAACTTTGTTTAAATAAGATGCTAAACTATAATGCTTCTGGGAACATTTTACCAGTTTTCACAAACTTAAGTTTGGTACAATATCTGAATAGTTATGGACTACAAGTTTAAGAAAGTAATGATCAGAAAAAGTGGCCCAAGTGTTGTTTTTACTGTTGGTAGATTCCTTTTTCGTAATTCGTTGAAAATCATAGTGTTTTGGGGTATTTTAGATTTCTCTATAGGAATAAACCACACAGATGAAATGATTGCTGTCTTATAAGAAGTTCTGGTTTTACCTCCTCTGATTTAGATTTCCTAATGGTGCATAGTGATTCGGACATCACTCTGGGCCGAACTAGGGTTCCTGGCCCTGCTTCCTGTGAATTGTGTGGTGATGAACTTCCTGAGTTTCCATTCAGGTCTGAATATATCTAATGACCACAGAGAAACATCATCAGCATTGTTCCCGGTTTGACTGCTACTAATTTGGTTTTTAGGGCTTCGCGGGTGGTAAGTGCCAGTGCAGGAGATGCAGGTTCAGTCCCTTGGTTGGGAAGATCTCCTGGAGAAGGAAATGGCAACCCATTCCAGTGTTCTTACCTGGAGAATCCCATGGACAGAGGAGCTGGTGGGCTACAGTCCATAGGGTCACAAAGAGTCGGACACAACTGAGCAACTAAACAGCAGTTTGGTTTTAAAGAGATGACAGGGAGGCATGATTCACATTGACTGGAAATGCATCCCTCTTTCAGTTTGGAATGGCAAGCTGCTTGGGAGTGATGGAGGTAGAGGCCTCATGCACGCATGCGCCGTTGGCCCAGGACTGGGCTGCTCCCCTAAGCTGGTTTGTCCACCTCGGAGGCTTTTTTTGGGCCAGCACCTTGGCCATGTTGCTTCCAAAGCGGAAACAGCCAGGTGCTTCCTGCTGGAACCCTTGTGAGCAGCCAGGTGCCTTTACTTGTTCCTGATTCTCCTTAGCAGGAGGTTTTAAAGCACCGTTCTACTTCTCTTTCTTTTTCTCCTCAAGTAAACCCAGATTGCATCTTTTTGGTTGGTAACCAGAGATAAGCTTTCCTTTCTTCTTTCCTTTAAGAAAGTAATTTTGAAAAGCATGTTTCTAGTTTGTGTTTCTATTAAAATGTGAGCTTGAATACATTATGGTAAGCCTTGTTGTCCTTGGGAGTCTGGAGGCCTTACTGTCCTCACACGGAGACCTCATTAGACAACTCCTGGAACAGCTGGTCACACTCAGACCCTGCCAGAAGGTGGCCGAGGTGGCCAAGACTGGGGGCCAGAGCAGTGGATAGTTGATACCAACTGTGGGCCTCGCTGGGGGTGCCCTGCACCCCATTTACACAGAGGGCGGCAGCCACTTATCTGTTCCTTGTCATTCATTCAGTGTTCCCGGCTTCGCTTCATGTTAGGGGAAGAGGTTTGACTGTCAGAAAACAGCAGGGAAGTAGGCGATCCCTTGTGAGCGCATCCTCTGGCCTGTTTTGGAGAGACTGTGCTGTCTGAGTCCTGTCAGCACAGCTCAGAAAGTCAGGGTGCTTTCCGGTTGACATGTTTAAGGGTCAGATTTTAGACTTTCTATTAAAGTTACTGTTTGTTCAGTTTTTGTTTATGGATAAAGCCAAAATACCATCGTTTTGCACAGCACTTAAAATGTGAGTGTAAAATACATACATATGTCTTTGCATACACATGCACACACAGCAAGGGAGAGAGAAACGTGTGAGTTTAATGAGAAAGCCTTCTAAAACTAAAAGCTATGTTTTCTTATCAAAGGAGAAATAATTTTGAGCTTGTTGATCTCATATCTTTTCACTTTTCCATGGTATGTATTTATGCTAGTTATCATATTTGGTCTCAGTTTTTCCCAAGAATTGTTAATTATACTATATGTGGGTAGCTGAATAATAATTACTTTTCAAAAACAAAAAATCTGCTGTTTAATCCTTTCCTGTTTATCTTCCAGATGTGAGGCCCCAGGACTCCTGGCGAGGTCCCCCTCCCCTTTTTCAGCAGCAAAGATTTGACAGGTAATACTAAAGCAGACATGAGTTTTCAGTAATTTTTCACACCAGTATTTGAGGTTTGGGCTTTCTCTGTAGTATGAAATGTACTTTCTCCCCTCTAAAGAATTTCTCTTGAGCCTGTTCTTTAGGAAAATACATGGTTAACACACTGAAGTAAAAGATTCATATTTATATAGTTTCCTGCTTTTCTTGGTTCGTAGCCTTTACTATATTGATGCTTTTGAGGTGCCCTGAAAAATGCAATACGGAGAGCTTAAAATTGTATTAGGTTTTGGTCAGGCTAAACAAATTTCTTTTTAGAAGAGTTGTGCAGCTTAATGAGGCATAACTAATGGGGTTCCACTTTTATCATTTCTTTGCCGGCAACACAGTGTCAGTACAGACCAACCATTGATTCTTGCTGCAGACCTCTTGAAGTCCTAATCAGCTTCTTTGGTACAACTTTTTCAGGGTTGACAAGCTTATTGTAGTGCAGTGTCACTGTAGGTCAGTAGTTATTAGTTGCCACTGAAAACAGTTTCTTCAACTACTTAAGACTGAACTGAATTAAACGCAGAAGGGACTCAGAAGAGGATTATGGGATCTGCAGTCTAATAAGTACCACCGACGAGGAAGAATGTGACATGGTTTAATAACAAGGGATGTTTGACATGTGTTCTTTCATTGATAAGTTGTGCTCGCCTAAGTCAGGTGGTCTCTGTACGACAAGGCAGCCAGGCATGTTATGAATAATTATATTAACATCTGAAGAATAATTTTTAAGGGCAGCTTTAAAGTCTGTCGTCTCACGCTGGTCTTGCCCGCATCAGTAAATGCTGAGACGAGTTTAAGCCTCCTCCTAGCACGGCTTCCTTCTTTGCCTTCCCAGTCATGATCTGTTTTGTTTGCCTCTCCTCTGCCGTTTTAGCAGTCTGATCTGTTCACATCTGAAATGAATGAAGTGTTATTTGAACAGGGTTATAACCTCTACCCCCTTTAAGAAAGTTCTTTTTTTTAGAGACTCCAAAACCTCATTTCATTATTTTCTTCAAGAAGATAAAAGAAATTATGTTATTCAATTGTTTATTAATAGTATCAGCAACTTAGTGCAAGCTGCATTCTAATTTGGAACAGCTGCTCTTGCCCGTGTTTACGTTCTGCTTTCAGTGTGAGTGCTCAGGGCACATGATATGTGCCACTTCAGCATCCTCAGAGTGGCACCATCGCCACACTAAATGAGTGAGGGGTGAATTTTTCTAAATACATATTATCACATTCACACTGATCTTTCCTTAGATAACCTTCTTCTGCAGAACGTTTGTCACGTTTGCTGTTTAAGATTTGGTTTCCCCACTTTGTTGCTTGCTTTTTCCCGTGTTATTGAATACTCACCGGTATTAATAATCACCAAAGTGCCAGCACTGTGCTAATATACTTTTAGAAACATGAATTCATTTATTCCTCCTGTCGCCCCTTTGAAGTAGATGTTATTACTTTTATAGGTGAGGAAACTGAAGCCCACAGTTCAGTAGCTTATCTGAGGTCTCTCTTCCATACTGTTCTTTACCAAGAAACTTTTCACCCAAGCAAAACTCATTGGAAAACTGGCTGTGAGCATCCTGTCCCGTGAAGCCACAGGGACTTCAGAGAAGTCCTTCCCCTTCTGAGGCACCCTTTCTTCAGTCCTACAGGTTTCCTTCCCTCTCCACATTAAGCCCCCTAAGATCGTCACTTATGTCCTGACATCCATTGGGTTTTCTTTGATCTATGATCTGTGCCCTAGTCAACATTGATTGACTCTGTGAACCCAACAGATTTGAGATGTGTTCTGTAGGAGTTTTGGTGTACTTTCAGTCAGAAACTAAAACCGTGCCATAAGGCAGAAGTTACTTGTGAGCTTAATAGAATTCTTTCTTATGTCTTAGAGTGTGGTCATTTAAGAAACACAGTTGATTCTTAAAGAAAACAGAATTTGAATTTAGCCTCCTAAACGTCTCCATTAGCCAGCCTTTCAGCAGATACATCACTCATTTCTGTAGCCTGTGTCAGTCTAACCTTGCTGACCTTACGTAACATAGAGGAGAACATACAAACTCACTTTGACTTTGCTGAGATGTCACAACTGGCAAGTAGAATTCTTACTAGAACCAGATTTCACTGATCATTAGTTCAGTACTTTTCCACTGCACTGTTAAGTATTTGGTTGAGAACCCTAATAGAGAAGAAAATTTTTTAAGTGTACTTTTTTATTTTTAACATAAACTACCCTGTTCCTTGAATTAATTCCTACTTTGAGATAGTATTTATAATTCATATATTCATTTCACTTAAATTACAACAGGAGCACCCCATTCCCACCTTTGCCTCCCCGCAAAAGGACAACCTGATGGTGTCCTCAAGATAGCCGTCATCATGATGGTGATCGAGGTCCAGCTCGTGCCTCCTCCTCCCCTGGGTGCTGCCCTATTGTCTGTGTCCTTACCAGTGGGGGAGTCTCTTTTCTGGCCATATCTTATCCAAAGTGGCCATTTAGTTTTTTAACTTAATGGGCACTAAGCTCAGTTGTAGATTTTTAAAAGCTGATTTGTCATATACATATATATGTGTGTGTGTGTGTATTTATAAATTTAAAATATCCCAATGAGTAGTATATAATTATGTCATACTGCCAGCTACTTTCCAAAACAGTAATTCAGAAACTTAAGAATATTGTTGCCATCCACGGTACAGAATGCCTCAAATAAGTTGCCTCAATCAGTAGCTACTCATTTAAAAAAATGTGTGTCAGCCTCAGCACTTCCGTCTCACATTTAGAATGTATTTTCCAGGGCAGATTTCAGTTTGTAAAAGTGTTTGCAAACTGATATATTTAGTATAGAAATATGATTAACTTATGTATAATAAAGGCCTTTCTGCCACTACCAAGCAGAAGAGGGTAGTTCATACTTGTCCCGCTTACATGACTCTTTCCATTTAATTAATTATATTTGTAACTATTTGATTAAATTTTATTTTTATATTTTTGTCAAAAACCATTTTAGGTAATCATTTTAAACCAAAAGGAGAACTTTGTGCTTCTGCATTGTGGCCTTGTTCCTGTCTTTAGGTCATAAGATAATGTAGAAGTGCATTTATAATGTATTTTAGCCATGCCAGCTGATTTTCCTGAAACTCAGTTGACTGAGTTTCACTGTTGTAAAACTGTAGAGAAAACATGAGCTGTGTGTGAAACAAGCAGGTTTTGCATTAATGGCCCAATTTTCACGAGCCTCCTTGGTCACAGCACGAAGCTTAACTGCTCAGTCCTGCAGAAACTGGAAGAGACTGTGTCTTCTCTGCAAACAGAGCTGTTCCTGCTTCACAGTTGAGCCATTCTCGCTGAAATATATTTATATTAGTGAATTCAAAAATAATTAAAAGCCCCAAATATATGCATATTCTTTCTGAGGTATAGATCTTTCAGTTTATTTCAACTCACAGCAGATTATACTATTAGAGTTCTGGTCCCACCACTGTGAAGAATAGCACTGGCCTTTCTAGAATTCTTTAGAGAGCAGTTCTTGGAGACATCACACAAACATAGTTTTCTTTGCTGGTTTTGTTTTTTTTTAAAGGGCAAGCTCCAAGTGAAGGAAGGAGAGTGGGGGTGGAGAGGATGGATTCAGGCTTGAATAGCTGTGAGAAGAATGCATTACCCAGTGAGCCCAGCTTTGGGCTTTCCCCGCTAAGACCTAGGCAGTGAGATTCATATGCTGATGTGGTCATAGCTAATACCAGCTACTCGGTGTGTTAGCAAATTTCAGGTTTTCTTATAATTTCTCCCAATGTCTGTAACAGCCCCCAAAGCTTCTACTGCTGAAATACACTGGGGAATTTTGCTACTGTTTATTCTTGGTAGTGACTGTTGAATAAAATGGAAGTTGAGGAAAATACCTCAAGAAAGCTGTGTCATACAGGGTGATTGCCTTTAGAGGGTAAATCTTTGCTACACTGTTTATGTGACAGCTTTAAATTGTTATGATTTAATACTTCATACCTGTTGTTTTGTATCTGCAGAGTTAAAATAGGCACTTGAAAACAATTAAAACATTTCTTTTGACCAGTAATCCGGGCCAGCAAACTGGGTTATAATAGCTTTTGAATCTGTGTTCCCATGTAAACTGTACACCAAATGCCAGTCAGTCCATGCCAATTAGTGCTCATGTTGCTAGGTCACCATGGTCAATTGAAAGCCGCATCAATAGAACTTGAAAAGGTTTCCTCCCGATCAGACCTTCTGACATATTGAGCAGAATAATGGATGGGAAAAAACAGCCAAGTCCCCTACCCTAGATTCAAAATACTCAGCAGTAAGAATTCATTTGCAGCGTGCAATTAACTAGAAAGAATAGACTCGAAGAACGAGCCTGGACATTTTTAAAAATAAAGCTTCATTCTCTTGTCTCATGCATGTTTACTCTTTGGATAGCATCTTAAAATGTAGCCAACTCGGTGATGTTGGGTCCAAAACTTGAGTGACTAAAAAGGAAACTTTACAATTGAAGATGAACAGTTTTTTTTTTTTTTTTAAGTCATATCTTTCTGATTCAACTGACTTTTAAACAAATGCTGATATTTAATGAAATATGTTACACTACACTTGCTGTGAGGGACCTAAAGGCCACTCTGATCCTATATATCCCATATGACAAATCCAGGCACATTGGATTGTCCCAAATTTGGAAATGATACCTGTGAGATTTTGACCTTTAACGTAAATGTGATGCTTTTCCACAGAGGTGTTGGGGCCGAACCTCTGCTACCATGGAACCGGATGCTCCAAACCCAAAATGCAGCCTTCCAGCCAAACCAGTACCAGATGCTAGCTGGTCCGGGCGGGTATCCACCCAGACGTGACGATCGTGGAGGGAGACAGGTGATGAATGTGGTGTGGGCTTTGGGGTGGAAAGCTTACTGCTCACTTTGTCCTAACCGTACCTCTTGGGACTCAATGGTTGGTTGGTTGTTTTAAAATATATCTATGTCAGTACTGTTAAGAGTAGCTCAGTTGCCCTTGGATCTTTCATTAAAAATGTTTATGGGATGAGTATCTGCCTCACTAAATAGGTTGTACTTTGAAGATGCTGAAGAATTTTCAGACCAAAAGCCCCTTTAATCACAGCAGTCCAATATTTAGCACAAATATGGTCCAGCACCAAAACATATTGTTTCTCTTTATGATGTTGCTTTTTGTTTTATTAGAAACTAGATCTCTCAAAAGGAATGGTAATTTTATAGAAGCTGAAAGTAATCTCTCACCTTTTCAGCTGTTACCTTTATTCCCCTTAGGAGTTTTCTGTCTTGATTTATCTGTTGTGTCTTCATGGGATGAAATCTCTCCTAATTTCCCACTTTTTTTTTTTTTTTTAAACTAAATTTAAACCAGCTATACATTGAATGAGTATAGTAATTCCTAGACAAATTCAGTAAGAGGAAGCTTTATTTCCTTCTCTTTATAACATGCAGTTGTAGCAACATTTAAGCCTGAGGTCTGTTTGCCTCAGTCTGTCCCTCAGCCATTTGACACCCTGTCTAGTATTTACATGCTCTTTAATTCAGTGCTTGCCAGAAAGCAGGGTCTGAATGCAGTGATTCAGAGTGTGTAGTGTTCATGGAGTTGGCACCTGCAGTGATGTGAAGTGGTTATTAAATTGCTTACCTTGTGTTACCTCAGCCTTTTGCAGTGCTTCAAATATTAATTTTCTAATTCAAGTTCTTGCCATGTGTCCCTTTGTCCTGACAACTGGGAAGAATCTCCTGCCAGCTAAGAAAAATCTTTTCTTCACGCTTTTTTTGGCGTACTCTTAAAAGTCTCAGTTCACTTTACAAGAAAATAACCATCTTAGTTGTCCTTTGAGAGAATTTTGTAACAGTTCTTTAGACGTATAATATTACTTTACATACATACTGTCTGCCCAGAATCTCGACAGATGCTATATATCAGCAGGTTCTTTAGGTCGAGACTTTATGCTGCTAGAGTCAAGGTGACACCAGGCAACCGAAACAGTGAATATTATTGAAAGGAAGGTGTACCTGCAACTAGAAGTTGCTCTGGAGAAATTTGAGTCCAGTCCCCTCATTTTCCAAGTCAGGAATTGAAACCTCAGATTTCCAGTTATTCAGCAGCAGAGCTGGGGGTGCCTGTTAACTTCTGACCCCAGTTCAGTGGCTCTCTTGCCTCCTTTAAAGGAGACCCTCCCTTTAGAGGAGCTTTCTGCTGTTCCAGGAGGTATAATTGTTATTCACTCAGGAGATCTAAATCGTTTAGGACCTTTAGGAAATACATGTCTTGTTCAGTCTTTTTTCTGCAGAGATTTCTTTTTCAATTAGAATTTTGAAGCACTATTAAATTGTAGAAGTTCACTGTTAAAACCAGTAAAATTATACTTTCAGTATATTTTTAGTGGAGAACTAGTAAAGTGCTCTGAGCTTCAGTATGGGGAAAGGGGTCCATTTCAGAATCCTCCCTAGAAATGAGGAGTTGTGATGGCAGACACATCACATTTATCTTTAGGTTGTACTGAAATGGTGTTTGGAAGCATACTAGGAAGTGTTATGAAAGTTCCCTGTAATTGATTATGTAATAACCTAATGTGGTCTACTATTATTTATAGCTAAACAAACAAAAATGCCTAAAATTAATAGTTCATTAGGAGAAGGCAATGGCAACCCACTCCAGTACTCTTGCCTGGAAAATCCCATGGACGGAGGAGCCTGGTAGGCTGCAGTCAACGGGGTCGCACAGAGTCGGACACGACTGAAGCAACTTAGCAGCAGCAGGCTTCAGCTGAGGCAGCAAGCTCCTGCCTTGGTTAAGCAAAATGGCTTTCCTAGTCTAATGTGTCTGAGGATGACATGGGCACCTTCCTACAGTGTGGCCTGAAATACCATGGGGATGGGGGAGGGGCTGGTGGTGGGCGAGACTGACAAGTGTTTTACACGAGACACTTCACTGTCCTTCATTTGTGTACATTTTAAGGAATTTCTTATGTGCTTAAGGCTGAGTTGGTTATTTGTCAGTGATAGCATTTATGCTAATTTCCACTCGCGTGCAGCTTTGGAAAAGGCTGAAAACCAAATACACGTGTTTATGGAGACCATCCATGTGATATACCTATAAGAAATAGTCCCTTTCTTTTTGGTGTGTTTTTCCATCGGAAGTAAGATTAATTTCTTTGCAGGAGGATTAATCCACAAAGTAAACTTTTGCTTTTTTTTTTTTCCTTCAGGGATATCCCAGAGAAGGAAGGAAATACCCTTTGCCACCACCCTCAGGAAGATACAGTTGGAATTAGGCTTTTGTAAAGCTTTCCCAGATCCTTTCATCATTCTACAGTTTTATGCTATTTGTGGAAAGATTTCTTTCTCAAGTAGTAGTTTTTAATAAAACTACAGTACTTTGTGTATTTCTTTTAACTGTATATTTCTACTGATCCGATCTCACTGTTTTATGTTGCTTTCCAAAGATGTGTGTTGCATAATACAGTGGATCTGAATTTATTATTGCTTGTAAAACACATTTGATGGAATAGGAATACTGGTTTTTCATTATGGTTAAAAATCAAACCAGCTGTGGATTTCAAAACACAGTGTATTCTAGATCATCTAAGATCCATGCTGATTTTTAATGCACAAGAATTAAGTATGAACTCTTGAGCTGGAATCCTCAGCTAACTAGAGTGTATATTGTTCAGTATTTCTTTGGGAACATTTCATTGATGTACTTGTCATATGGAAATTTCTGGACTTTAGTAAAAAACAATGCAAAACTTAGAACTCTGGTCTCTTTTGTTGTTGTTCTTTTACAGTATTTAAACTTTGAAAATCTTGGCAAGTGTATGGTTTTTTTTTAATCAATATATCAGAATTTTCTACAATTAGATGTCAAAAGAAAATCAAAGAAGAAGTAGATTTTAAGAGGATATGGTCAGAAAGACAGCCCATCTGATTCATGTATGCCTTTCCACTACTAATTTGGCAAATTATAAAATCTTCGTGAGATTATCTACATTTTACAAATTTCATACATATTTGTGCTGCAGTTTTAAAGATTTAAATCTTTGAGAATTCTCAAAGTTTGAGAAAAATCTTTGAGAAAAGTTCAGGGGGTGGTGATGAGTGAGAGAGGTAAGGAAGATTGTGGTATAAATAAACTTCTGGTTACAAAATAAATGAGTCATAGGATGAAATTTACAGCATGGAGATTATAATATTATTTTTGTATGGTGACAGAGGGTAACTAGATTTATTGTGGTGATCATTTTGTAATGTATAGAAATCTGGAATCAGTCTATGTCCCTGGAACTAATGCAGTATTATAGGTCAGTTATACTTTAGTAGGGAAAAAAAAAAACACACACAATGGAAGAACAGCAAGAAGAAAACTTGAAAAGTTTTGGACTTCCTTAATGGTCTAGTGATTAAGAATCTGCCAGCCAATGCAATTCCCAGTCCGAGAAGATTGCACATGCCACGGGGCAACTACGCCCCAGCACTGCAACTACTGAAGGCCACTTGCCCTAGAGCCTGTGCTCAACAACAAGGAAAACCCGCATATCACAACTGGAGAAACCCAGAGCGCAGCAATGAAGATCCAGCACAGCCAGAAATGAGTAAATACAGGATTTAAAAATGAAAACCTGAAGAGTTTAATTCCTAGCTAAATTGCCTATACTCCTTGGTATATTTTTGCATTATTTCACAATAGATTCCAATTTGTACTCATTTTTTCCCTTGCTACAAAGTATACTAATTCCTTAAAAGTATGCTTGTAGGTCACACACAAGCACTTTCATATATGTTTTTCATTTTCCACAACAAATTTAGACATGTATGAAGACTTGTCCACTTTTGCATTCTAGCCTCAGATTGTAAAATAAGGTTTCTGTCTTTCTGACTTTTGACATTTTTCCTTTAATATTCAACAAAGGCAACTTGTTAATCTTAAATCTACTCAGGAAAAATCCCACCTTGGATAGGAAGGTATTTTGAAGCTATTGAGTTCATTGCTGCTGATGGGTGAATACAGCAGGGTTCTTTATTGTTGAGATAAAGAGTCTGCTGGGAATTAACCATTATATATTACCATCACAATACAGTGAAGGAATAATGCTGTTTATCTTCTGAGTATTAACAATGTGTAACACCTGAATCAAGTATTGCATATTCCAAAGGAGCCCATGTTCATGTCTTAGGGTATACAGTTTCATAAGTACCCTATAGCCACGCTTTTAAAGGACCTAAATTTCTCAGATCTTTACTAGTTTAAGTTTTCATGAGCCTATCTAAAGTAATTGTTTTTTACTTGTTTTTTTGCACCATTGCATGTAACTGATCAAAACACATTGTTTGAAAATGTTTTTAAGCGTTTTGAAGACATCTAAGCCAAAGCCTGATGGGAAAATTAAACCCCTAGCTTTCCTCCAGCAGGTGGTGAGCCCTCGCTTCCTTCTCTCTCCTTACTCTGATATCTCTTTCCAACCTGTCCCCACGTTTGAATCTTCCAGAAAAAGTCCCCGTTATTTCAACAAAGGCTTTTTAGAACTTTCAATGGCGCGTTTAAAGCTATAACTAGCCCCCTCCACACTCAGGAGTAAATAAAGCTAACGGGTCGATTTTGTGTAGTTTACTCCACCTTACTATGCTTGAGTAGGGCCAAGTTTTTCAAGGTCTCATGTTGAAGGTTTTTAAGCATTTAAGAACCTGGGAACAGCCCGACTTTATCGCGGCGCTGAGAGCCGGTGGTGAGCGTGTCTTCACGGTAAGGTCGAGGGCAGCACACGGCCATCCGTCCATCCCGGAACGCTGTCCGGCCGCGCGGCGTCGGGGAAGCAGGTGGGGAGGTGACCGGCACGCTGACCCTGAGCCACAGCCGGGCGGGCGGCTCAGGGGGGCGCGCGTCGGCGGCATCATCACCTGGGTTCCCTGGGCCCCGCGCCGCAGCTTCGCCGCCCGCCAGCGTCGTCTCGGCTCCCCGCACGGATGCGATCATCGGCCCTGGAAGGAGGCAGCGGAAAGGGTCTTCTCCGAGGCAGCTGTTTTTTTCAGTTCTAAGCCTGAGGGTAAGTTAATTTCGCTTGGCTTGGAAATCAGAATGTAGTCGTTCTCCAACGTAACCTGGAAGCCGGGTTAGCAGGCGGCGCGGTCCCGGGCGTGGCCTGCATCCGGCTCGTCCAGCCCCGCGGCTGCCTGGAGCAGACCCGCTAGCCTTCGGCCCGCGAGCGCCAAAACTAATCAACTGGCAAGTGGCCCATTCTCGGCGGATTTCTTCTCCACTCTGGGTGAGATAAATATCTGCATTGCTAGTTATATGATACCGCATATATGGCACGAGGGCCAGAGGTAACAAGGTTTAATTAGTGTGTGTGAAATGGGAATGGAACCATTTACTACCGCAAAACAGTTTCTACAACTTAAACTTAGGCAACATTTGCGATTAAACTTTTATTAGAAATCACCTAAGCAACTACTGAAAGAGGTTACATGGAAATTTAGAAACTGAAATAAAAGGCATTTCATTCCAACGTTCTAAAGCAAAAACAAAAGAAACCAAAACACCTCTCTCAGAAGCTTCCAAACCTCCTTGCTCAAAAAATAATGACATAAAAGTGATCCTAAAATCACAGTGATCTCAATACTTACTGGAGAGAGCGACTCCTGACTTCAGGCCTTCTTTGAATCTTCTCCAGATGCTCACCAATTTTCACTAGCAGCAAAAGTCTACTTATTTAATTCATTTTTAATAAAATGTATCCTAGTGCCCTGTTTCATTGGATTTGAGCATGGCAAGTAGCAGTATTTTTAAAAACTGGACTTGAGCAATTAACATACGGAGTTTTATTCACATACTAATGTTAACATTAAATAGTTGGGCGGTATAATTCATATTCTCAACTACATCTGAAACTTTTATCACCACTACACCGTGCATTATTTTATGCACAAATTCATATTTAAAAATCCAGTCATGGGTCTTTATGTGATTATGGTTCACAAACTTTAAAGTCTTTCTAAAAGTCATCATTACAAAATGCAGCTAACAAAGCAAGTCTTTGGAAGGTGCTTGCATTTAATGAACAGGATTCTGTCTCTGATTTGCTTTAAATTGAAAGTAAACAGTCAATAGCAGAATGGAGTTTGGACACATCTGTGTTGATAAAAGTCTGATTGACTTACTTGTTCTGACTGTTAGGTTTTAGTTCTAAGCAAAGCCTCAAACAGAAGACAACTGGGTTATACCCCCTCTTCCGTCCGTGTACAAAACACCCTTCCTGTATCTTTCAACATTGGGCGTGCATACACACACACACACACACACACACACACAACTTCAATTTACATCCCAAAACAGATTTCAGAAAAGTACCTGCAATCTCCGCCGTTCCTCTCTGCAACTTGGATTCTGGATTTTGATTTCTGTGCCTCAACTGGGAAAAAATAGGTTAGAGTGTTGTAAAACCCCAAAAACCTTTAGGAAACTGTGACATCCGCAGTTAGCATTTCTCAAACTGAGTTTTGCTGTGGCCTCTGCTAAACTTTGGAGGGGCTTTGTTCCCACTTAGACCCTGCGCCAACCTCCCGCTTGGTTGTGAAGACACTTATCCTCCTCTTCAGTTAATGAGTTTCACCTAGTCTGGCCGTTTGTGTTTTTATAAAAGATCTGCAAAGCACTAATTGCAAAAGAAGAAAAAAAAGCTTTTGTTTCACATTAATCAGAATGTGGAATTCTACAGTATAAACATTTTCTATTTTAATGTTTCAAAAGCAAACCTTATCTTAATGTCTGGATGTGCACACATAAACTCAGTACATTTCTGGGTGCAGAATGTTAAGCTCTCTGCGGCAATTACCTCTGGCTTGAGTCCCTTACTATTTAAAGGAACACTGAAAGGAAAAAGATATGCCTGTACCAAATACACTTTCAGAAAATATTGTATAAAGAAGGCTGTTTCTTTTTAATGGTCCTTTTGATTGATAGTTTACTTAGTCTAAGGGATTTTTTTGTTCCAAAAATTATCAAGGGAAAAACTGTGCATGAAGATTTATTTTCTTTAAATGTTACTCGGAACCCTTACTCCATTAGCTACTGTTTTTGTTAAGTATTGGGCTGTGAAAAAATATATATATATATATATACAAACCATGTGAACTTTTATAACATGTTTTCTAGAAGTAGAATTTCAGAAGTTGAAGGAATCAATATAAAGAAGCATTTTAAAATCTGGCACATCAGTAATAGTTATGCTAGCCTGGCTAGCATTTTGAAAATCAATTTTATTAGTATGCAAAAACTCAAACTGGGAGAATTTTCTGAAAGTGTACTGCATCATTTCATATTTTTTCTGCTCAAATTTAAAATGTGTTAAAAATCAGTTGTCATTTTACAAAAATGTATTCACAGCATTGATAAAGATTGATTCACTTGCTTTAGTGTTTTTTTCCTCTTTGTGAAAGGAACTGGAGTTTTTGTTATTACTGTTTACTGTAGAAAATAAAGTGCAACTTTTAAAAACACTTTGCACAGTTCACAAAAATACCCAAGCAATGAAATGAAATAAAATGTTTCACTGCAAACTATAATTCTAAAATTTCAAATGTAGAAGAGGTTTAGGGTCTCTGGGAAATGTTTTGGTCATTTGTAAAACATGCATTATCCATGTTATGTCTTTAATTTTTCTTCATTTCATGAACTCACTTTCTCCAGCTTTCTTTTAGCATTTTTAATCTACTACCAGTTCTTTAAATCATGAATAAACTGAGCTGTGTTGTCACATCATGCCAACTAGTGTAAAAAAAAAAAGCCTATACAACATAGTGAAAAAGAAAAGATCATTTGACATTTACCAAAAAAAGGAATTAAAAGATTCTTTTAAGTTATATTTAAATATCCTTTTGAAACATAGGAAATATAAATCAGCATATTAAAGAGTTAAATACATTATTTGCACAAGAAAACACCAACAAAATCGGTGTGTAACCCCTATTAACTTCTAAATATGAGAAAATAATAAATATTTTACTGATTCTTTACACACTGATTACCATTCAATTAGTCACCTTATTTTCTTCCTTCTTGACATGCTTTGAGATTAATTGATGTCTGTCTTAGCAATTTTGCTTGCTTGTTCTAGTGTTTTATCAAGGTACTTTAATTCAGATAATCAAATACCTTAGAAAGAGTAAATAACATGTCTGTAGAATAGGGTATAATTTATTTTGTCCGTTGATTTTGTGAGACCAGTTTCCATATAAAAAGTAGCTTACAATCTTTTCTTTTGATGAGCTGCATCTTAGGAGGAAAAGCCTCTTTTAGACTAATATACAAACACTCATTGCCAAATCATGATCAAAACATTTAAAAAACAGCATTAAGTTTAAAAAGCTATATCAATTCGTATAAGCAATATTTTGATTACGTTTATTCCATTTCTCTAAATGGCAATAACTCCTCTGCAGTAATGTTGCTATGTGCATGATCCACCTTGAGCTACAACTCAATTTACTTTCCATCAAACATTAATGAAATTGCACTTAAGCGGGGGCAGGGGGAGCGGTGAGGGGGGGGTTCGAAAATTAATCTCCCAAGGTAAGTTCCACTTCAAGAAGAAAACCTTGTTAAAGCTGGGTTGACTTTTAGAGCTACAAACACCACCTAAGTCTCCAACGTTTGAAACTCCGAGAGCTTTGGTTAGGAACGTGGTGGTGGATGTGGACTCGGCCGGCTTTTTACACAATTTAGGAACATCCGGAAGGAGGAAATCACCTCAAAGCCTCCCGGCCGGCGCGATCTCAGGATTCGATCCTGGGGCTTGTCGCGTTCCCACCCGCAGCGGAGGCCCGGCGCCCGCCCCTCTCCGCGATCCGTCCGTTCTCTCGCGAGCCGCGGCCCGGCCGTCAGCGCGAGCAGACCCTCGGGCGGCGGCGGGACCCCCTGCCAGCCGCGCCGTCACCACGTCCGGCCGTAGAGCAGGTTGCCGCCCAGCGCGCCGCCGCCGTAGTCCCCCGCCGCAGCCGCGTCCAGCCCCGCCAGGCCTGCCCCCGCCCCGTGCAGCGCGGGCGGGCTGGGCGACAGCTCCTCCAGCTCCGGCGTCGGCGCGGGCGGCTGCGGGCCTGCCTGGGGCGTCGGCGTGGCCGCGCCGTTTTGGCAGGGCTTGCCGTCCTTGACCAGCACCGGCACGGCCACGCGGCGCGGCGACGGCGGCGGCGGCGGGCCCAGGCCAGCCTCCTGCTGCAGCTGCTGCGCCGCCTTGTCCTTGGCCTGGCGCTTCATCTTGTAGCGGTGGTTCTGGAACCAGATCTTCACCTGCGTGGGCGTCAGGTGGATCATGCTGGCCAGGTGCTCGCGCTCGGGCGCCGACAGGTACTTCTGCTGCTTGAAGCGCCGCTCCAGCTCGTACACCTGCGCCTGCGAGAACAGCACGCGGCGCTTCCTCCGAGGCGCCGCCGCAGCGTGTAGAGGTGCCAGCGACTTGGCCGTGTCCGCTATGCCCGTCAGCGACCCCATGGCGGCCACGTTCACGCCCGCCGACGGCCCCATGAACCTGGAGACTGGGGAGGGGCCCAAGGGGAAGACCGGTCAGCAACCGCCGCCCAGCTCTCTTCACACGGCGGCGGCCGCGACGCCGGCAGGGCCAGTTGGGTCCCGGAACGCCCCGCGCGCTCAGGGTCCCAGGGTCCCAGGAAGCCCCGCGCACTCCGTGTGTCAGGGTCCCAGGACACCCCGCGCGCTCCGTGTGTCAGGGTCCCAGGACACTCCGCGCGCTCCGTGTGTCAGGGTCCCAGGACACCCCGCGCACTCCGTGTGTCAGGGTCCCAGGACACCCCGCGCGCTCAGTGTCTCAGGGCCCCAGGACGCCCCGCGCACCCCAAGCCGGATTCCCAAGCGCTCCCCGCGCCCCGGGCTGCGGCGGGGAACGCCCGCGCCGTCCTCGGCCCTCAGTCCCGCGCTCCTCGCCCCGCTCACTTGACGAGTAGCGCGGGTCCGGGTTGGCGCCGTACCAGCCGGTGGCCGCGGCGGCCGCGCCGCCCCGCACGCCGTCTGTGTAGGCGGGCAGCTCGCCCACGTTGCCCAGGCCGCCGTTGCAATAGCCGCCCACGGCGCCGTGCGGGAACTGCGAGACGCCGGGCGGCATGTGGTAGGTGGCGGCCGCCGCCGCTGCAGCCGCCGCCGCTGCCGCTGCCGCCGCGTTGTGGCCCGCCATGGCGTGCGGGGGCTGCATGCCCGCCGCGGCCGCCGCCTGCGAGGAGGACCCGGGCGGCGGCGCGCGGTAGGCGGCCCCCAGGGGTGCCCCCAGGCCGGGCGGCGTGCCGTCCATGGCGCCGCCGAACTTCTTGTAGGTCTCCTCGATGGGGCTCAGGATGTCGGACACGGAGAAGGGCGTCGTGTGCTTGGGGCTCAACGACATGGCTCGGCGGGCGGCCAGGTAGGGGGGCCCGGGGCGCGCGCGGGTCGCCGCCACCTCGGCCGCGGCGGCTGCGCCTGTGACCAGGAGTCGGCGGCGCGGCGAGCCCCCCAGCTGCGGGATCTGGGGTTTATTTTAGTCCGGCGCCGGGTTTACGACAGACTCGGGGGGCGGAGCAACATCCCAAACGAGCAAACAATGGTCCTTGACATCTTTTTTCTCTCGCCAACACCCCCACCCCACCCCCACTCCCCATAGAGGAGGCAAGAAAAGTAAAGGGGGCAGTTGGATGTTTCTTGAAAGGATCACCCCCTTCGCTTTCTCCATCCTTCCTACTTCCATCCAGACTTCCTGTTACCCTAGCCCTGGAACATCAGAAACAAACTCTTGAGGCTGGCGTCGAGGCTGGATGTGAAGGACTCCGCGCGTCTGCCCATCAGACCCCAGTTTCCTGAAGTGATTTAGTAGCAAAGTCCAGTGTATCTGGAGATGGGGGGGAGGTGGACAGAATGGTACTAAGCTGAGAGTGGATGGCGGTTTCGCCTAGTCCTCTCTAGCTATCAGCCTCTCACTTGCTCCATCGTCTAAAGTGTTAAAAAAAAAAAAAAAAGCTCTTGGGTCCCACCGTAAGAGCGCATAAAGAGATGAGGTACAATGACCGTCCTCTGCCTTTGTAGGGTTTCTAATTTATGCGTCTTTAGAGTCTCAAGCATCATTTTGTGGGCAACCAACCGGGCACTTTCAAATTAGCTCAAAGTATCCAAATCCAAAGAAGAGAAAACACACAGAGACACACATACACGGATGCTAATTTGTAAGTATTCTGTTTTTGCTCTGTGGGGATAGAGGTTAGATAAGGGAAAGAGGTTAGGTTTTTATGTGTTCTAATGTTTCCTGTTCAGCTCGCACCTGTAAAGTTCTGTACAGGTTTCTTTCCCTTTCGTTTTTCCCCCGCATGGCCCCCTCCCCCGAGTGAAAATATCCAACTTGGGGTTTACTGGCCTACCACTAATCAAAAAACAAAAAACAGCCTCTTAAGTCCAAAATTTCTAGCTATTCGAAATGGGCCTTTTTATTGTTCAAAAAATATAATCTGCTTAAAAATGTGAAATGGATACAGAAATCAGGTGAAAATGGTACTTTCGCTTGAAAGATACTCAACTGTAGATAAATGATTTTTTTAGAAAAAAACTTTGTCATCCTTTGATTTGTAAATTTACCTGCATAGCATAGAAGAACTTAGACATTGCGAACTTTCCTATGAATGCTGAACATGACAAAGAATATGACAATGACAAAAGAAGTCTGTGAAGCATATTGACTAAAATTTGAAAAGTCCTTCACTTAAAACAGCCAGGAAAAAGAAGATGCAGTTTTTAAAGGTTTCCTGGAGACTGGGGCAGGAGAAAGAAAAACAGGGAGAGTGCTTTCTTAAGCAAGATTTTATTGTTTATAACAGAAGAAGAACAGGATGTAAGAAAACAATTCCAGTTGAACCTATTAGAACATAAAATCTAATAGTACACATCTTGAAGGTAAGAACAGTTACCTATTCCTTTTCTTGTTTGGTTTCAGTACTTTGATTGGAATGTTTTCCATGGTTTTGCTTTTATTGTTTTAATCATTGTTTTGTTCATTTCAGTGAGTTTTGCAAAGAATCTAGGGGTGAGGGGATGGGGGAGAAGGGACCCGTATTTACCTATGGGAAGAAAGTGTCAACCAGGCAAGTGTGTAGAGTATTAGTATGTTAAAATATTGAAGGAACAAAAGACAAGGTACTGTGATTATTTGCAGATGTCAGTTATTTACTTAGCAATATTAGTATTGCTACAGTTTTAATACCATGCCACTTTTATAGGTCTTTCCTGAGCTTGAAACATTTGGACTACGTCTTCATCCTTACCTGCAGTTGAATTACTTACTTAATTTTTTAAATTAATGAATTACAGAGAAGCATTTATGTATGTATTTAAGTAGTTGCTAGAATCTTGAAAACTGCACTTTGGTTTTTAAGTTTTGGTTTAATTCAAAATGTATTGTTTACTTGATCCACTTAAATAAAAAATAGTAGACAGTCTTTCATTTCAAACTTTCCTCAAAGATAACAGGGTAAGTAAAAATAGTTGTTTTAACATCCATGGACAGAAAAAGTCATTTGTGAACCATTATGTTTTAAAGTTCAAACATGTTTCAAAAATGAAACCTATTATCATAGTCTTTGTATTGATTAGTTATCCAAGCTGTGAAAGTAGTTATCATTAGTTTTTTCCAGACAGTTATTATTTGTTCTGTTTTCAGGCTATGCATTTCATCTCATGTAATATTTTTATAAACTCTAGGATAGCAGTTCGCCTGAGTGGTTGAACTACAAGTTGTTGCTTATTTTGTTTTTCAACTGTAGTGGGTCCTGCTACAAGTTCGATGACATCTGGAAAGCTCACACCTTTGAATAAAGAAAGCACCTTATCTGTCTGGAGGCTTTCTGCAGACTGTCACTTTCTGACTGCTTGGAAACTTGATACCCTAATTAGTACTCCTTTACTAGAGGTAAACAGTTATGAAAAATATCCACAATCTTCAACAGTTCTTCCTCTCAATTGTTTGGGTCTTGTTCCAGAAATTGCATATCTTCGCGCTGAAAACACTGGATGTGTGCAGATGATTCTGAAAACGTGTATTCTGGAGGATGTGTATATACAGATGCAAATTAGACTAATCCAATTGATACTCCATTAAAGGTTTTTATCAAATTCATTTCATCATATTATTGTCTGCCTAAATTATGTATGGAAATTAATACTCAGTAGATTGTTAAATACTGTTGACCAAACTGGATTTCACAGGAAATACATTACTGAGAAATGTTTTCCTGGTGGTTTATTTCTTTTCTTAAAAACAATGCTGGCATTCAGCAAACAACAACAACAACAACAACAACAACAACAACCAATACTACCGAAGAGAACACGGTGAAAAAAGATGGCCCTGCCTCCCCATCCTCCGTCTTCCTCTTTCCCCCTCAGAGGCACGGTTACCTGATTCTTCTGGGTGAGTCTATTCATCTTGAAACATGCTGCCATTTTACACACCGGAGGTGGCATGTGGTTTGATACCTTGGTTTTTTCACAGCTTAGGTTTTTGTACGTTTGTATACCACATCACTGAAAACTTAATAATTGGACTGTGGCAGACATAGAAAAATTACCTAAACAAAAAGATTCAATAGAATCTCTTGGCTTTCTGACAAAAATGTGGTATTCGTTGAAAATTTCTCATGTATTAATTAACCTTAGGGCCACAGTTATTTAGGAAAACAGTCCTGAGGTAGGAGCCTTACCCCAATAGGGGATTTGCTGTTGTCAAAGAGAAGCTCAGAGAAAAAGGCCTGAGAAACCTTGCAAAACCAGTTAGTTACTTAAAGGGCAATGTTGTTTTTCTAAGGTAGCAAGTAGATATCTAGTGTGTCCTGAATTTACTTATAAAGGAAAATAATGTTTGAAAATACAACTTTCTGCTTAATATTCAAGATCCATGCCTTTTAGAAATGAGACACTTGCCACATTTGTGATTAATTTAAAATAGTTGTTAATAAAATTCTTGCTCTTTGGAAGTGCCTTTAAAATATCTCCTTTGCAGTAGGGAAGGAACAAAAAGAATATATCAGGATGCTAGTAAGAATATGTCAGGATACTAATATTTTGTAGCAATATTGAGATTATAAAGAGGAAACAAAATTGCTATAGATATAAAACACAAAGTTTTAAAAAATTGTAAATGTTTATGAATTTCACCAATTTCTGAAATTTGATTTCTTTTTATTCCTCCTAAAAAACTCTTTGTTTTAAATGTTCATTTCAATTATTATGAATCTCTTGTGTTGATTTTACCCTTTGTTATTAATAGAATGACTCTGTTGTTTCTACCCCACCCTCAATCCTTGTGCTTCCCCACCAGGGTTCCTCATCTTAACCCTGAATTCTGCTCCCTCTGATGCCCTGAAATGCAGCTAAGGCCCAGGGAGGACAAAAAGAAGTTAGAGAACTTGAACCACCTCCCCACCACCTCATTCTTCCATAATTTCTTCACAAATGCAAATTTCTTGCAGTTTAACTCCTCTATTAAAAAAATTTTGAGTCAGTGTTTCCTGATCATCAGATTTTTAGATTGAAAATATTTTTCTGATCAATGAATATATTTTAAATTAAAGTGGTTATTAGTACAATGTGAGAAAGAGTAGTAGGTGTTAAAGATGTGATTGTTGTTGGAATCCTAATGAGATCAATTAAATGATTCCTAAAAAACAAAAACGAAGTCTTCCCTTTTAGTGTCAAATTGTAATATTCACTTTTACAGTCTAGGTAGAGAATAAGGTTATGCTACATCAGAGGTGTAAAAATATTGGTCAGTTTTCAAAAATATGAAAATTGACCACTAGGGCACAACTCTCCTACCCTAGGATTACAAGCTTTGGCTAGAAATTTAAATTTTTCTGTGTTTTAAAAATTATTTTTAGTGTAAACATTAAATACATGATACGGGAAACAAGGGCAGGCAATATGGAATTATATTCTTTATTGCAGCAACAAGTTTACTTGTATATTTTGCTTACACAGAATGTTTAAACTTTAAAATAGCATTTCTATTGAACATTATCTGACATTTTTACATGTCTTAGAATGTAATTGAATTGTTCTTTTATAGGAAGAAAGAATTCCTTGGATTTTAAGCAAAATTATATTTTTATTTATTATTTTATGTGAGGAGCTAGTCTAAGTTTGCACTATATCTCTGCACATAACCTAAGTGATTACATACAACTTTTTAAAAAATACAATTTTATAACTTTTATTCTCATGTGCACTTAATTTTTCTAAATCTAAGAGGTTCATTGAATTTACTGTAAAGTCTCTTTCTGTCCTACAAGTCCCATTAAAGATGTATCTTCTTATGTTTACAAATTAATTTGTGATTATCAAGGAACATATCTGTCTTTCCACCTGAGTCAGGTACTAAGATTATTTGTTATTGTCACTTACTTGAAAAAGAAACTTCAGTTTGGGGTATTTTGATAAACTATTTGTTGCATTTATTAACAAAGTTTTACTATGTATATTTTTTGGACATGAATTGAATTTGAGCAAACTCTGGTAGATAGTGAAGGACAGGGAAGCCTGGCATTCTGCAGTCCATGGGGTTGTAAAGAGTTGGACAGGACTGAGCAACTAAACAACAAGATGTATATTTTAAAAGAAAAAAAAAACTATGACAATAATATAATTAGAAAATGTTGCCCAATTTTGTTGTGTTTGTTCTGTGTACTACAAATGTTGTGGAGGTCTCTGCATTCTAGGTTGAGAATTGTGCTTGATGCAATAGGCTGGTGTTCATGTCATAAATCAAAATCAGTTTTTGGTACATTTTAAGCAGTTTAGTTTCTGGTTCAATTATTTATGAAGCTTGATATGAAATACTTTTTATTAATGTGCTTCAAAGAGACACTGAGAAGCATGAAGAGAACTAATTGATAAAAGTTGCCTTGTAAGGTTTTCTTTAAAAAAATTTTTTTTAATCTAGTAAAATGAGTCTTAAATTATAACAAACCTGTCAGATGAACTTGATAATTACTAAATATTGACTCAAAATACCCAGTTTGTAAAGTAAACTAACAATGAGGTGACTCTTCAGTAAAACTAGTGTTTATTAAGTATTTGAAAATTAAGTCCTAAATTTGATCTTGTAACTGTGTAGGGAATTACAGAGGTAATACTGGAAACAAGTATCAGGAGACAAGAGCTATTGGAATTTGGCCAAAAACGCCGCATAAGAATTACTTGAGAAAATCAGTACAGCTTGAATGAAAGCAACATTGGTATACAACAAGTCTTTAAAAATAAATAATTCTCCCACATGAGAAATAAGTAAAATTTGGAGTAAATCATCTCTTCCAAAATAAAAAAGCATATGTGTACATGCAAAATAGTTTAAAAAGCTAACAAAACTATCTTAACTATAAGAAAATGGCAAATTTTAGTGAGTAAAAGATTGTTTTTAATTACAAAGGAAAAGAAATTTAAAATAGAATTTTTAATTGTTTAAAGCTCACTTTTTAATGGGATAAATAAATGTTGATCTGTGAAGGGTAGTTTATGCTTGAATGTAGTGCATAAGTCATTCTAGGAGTTAGATGATGGAAAACATGGTGATTGTTTTATGTACTTACCATTATAAACATATAAAATACTCTCAAAGATCTGAAAGAGAACTATTTCACATATGAAGTTTTAGTTTTCTGTAAATAGTCTGATATGTATGAAGATTTCTTCTGGAGTTAATTCTCTTAAATGCACTGTTTCTTTAGAATAATCTGTGCTGCTGCTGCTAAGTCGCTTCAGTCATGTCCGACTCTGTGTGACCCCATAAACGGCAGCCCACCAGGCTCCACCGTCCCTGGGATTCTCCAGGCAAGAACACTGAAGTGGGTTGCCATTCCCTTTTCCAGTGCATGAAAGTGAAAAGTGAAAGTGAAGTCGCTCGGTCGTGTCTGACCCTCAGCGACCCCATGGACTGCAGCCTTCCAGGCTCCTCCATCCATGGGATTTTCCAGGCAAGAGTACTGGAGTGGGGTGCCATTGCCTTCTCCGAGAATAATCTGTGGTAGTGCATATATGATTGAGCTGTCACTATGAACATAATTGATGACAGTCTGCCTGATGCAGCTCTTATGAACAATTTGCAGAGATTAAAAGGGTGATGGAAATGGTGCTTTAGGAATTGCTTTCTAAAGACACCTGAGCATCGAAAAGAAATCTGGGGTTTCCAGTGCCCTCTGAAATCATTTTCACATAAAACCCAGGTTTAGTAGGTATAAGCGTTGTTTAAGTGCTCAGCTCTTGAAAAAAAAAATTTATGTGGCATAAAGAGATGATTTGGTCATGGATCTTAAATGATCAAATCAGAGTATCTGTTCTATACCTGTTTCAACAGGAGAAATGGAGACTCTTTTACCTATTTAGTATTCCATATGTACTTGCATTTAAGTACATAGGCAATAAATGAATATAGATAAATACTCATGAAAGTAAGAAGCTAAGATGTGGTTGAAAGAAGCATCAACTCTATGGGCCATAAAACCTACTGAGTTCCTATAGTTGAGCCTCAGTGTTGGTTGTAAGCTTCCTAGTGGTCAGCTGAAAAGCCAATTAAACTTTTTTTTGTGGGGGGGCGGGGGGGGGGAGTGGTGGTGGAGCAACCCCCCTCCTCTGATTCCTCAGGAAAAGAAGGACTTCCTAATACTGTGCTCTGAAAAAAATTCCTCATGGGGGCTTCACATAGGAAACACTAAATATAAAATTATTAATAGTTCTCTAGCAGATGGAGTTATTTCCTAAAGTTAGCTTGTTATAGTGGCTATTAGTCAACAATTTGAGACCTCAACACCAGCTCAACTAAGGTAACTCCAAGGTGTGGGTGCAAAGTAAGCAGCCTGGTCCAGATGTGTAACCTTCTGATGGTCAAGGAATAAACTCCACACCTTTCAAAGAAGGTTTCGTAAAAACCACAGCATTGTTATGCTTTCCCTATTACAAAGTTCTTATACTGAGGCTATGACCCTCTAACTTGCAGGTATCGGTCCAGTTCAATACTTTGATGCCAAATTGTAAGTTTGGTTTCCTCCCATAAAGCTCTTTAAATATAAGAAGGTATTATATTAATCATATTATCATACCATGTCTCTCCTCTTCACAAAAAAATTCCCCAGAACAAAAACATCTGTAATGAACATACACAGTTATTACCCAAGAATTTATCAAGTGATTACTGTTTATCAAGTGATTATCAAAAGTGCCCTGAGTGCTTTAACTGGAAATTGGAAAGGGAACCTGTCTGGTACCAGAAAGGGGAAACTTATTTTGTCATCCTTATCCTGATCTTGAAATGGTTCAGTTCAGTTCTGTCACTTAGTCGTGTCTGACTGTTTGCGACCCTATGAACCTCAGCATGCCTGGCCTCCCTGTTCATCACCAATTCCCGGAGTTTACTCAAACTCATGTCCATTGAGTCAGTGATGCCATCCAACCATTTCGTCCTCTGTTGTCCCCTTCTCCTCCTGCCTTCAATCTTTCCCAGGATTAAGGTCTTTTCAAATGAGTCAGCTTTTTGCATCAGGTGGCCAAAAGTATTGAGATTTCAGCTTCAACATCAGTCCTTCCAATGAACACTCAGGACTGATCTCCTTTAGGATGGACTGGTTGGATCTCCTTGCAGTCCAAGGGACTCTCAAGAGTCTTCTCCAACACAACAGTTCAAAAGCATCAGTTCTTTGGCACTCAGCTTTCTTTATAGTCCAGCTCACATTCATGTATGACTACTGGAAAAACCATAGCTTTGATTAGATGGACCTTTGTTGGCAAAGTAATGTCTCTTCTTTTTAATATGCTATCTAGGTTGGTCATAACTTTCCTTCCAAGGGGTAAGCGTCTTTTAATTTCATGGCTGCAGTCACCATCTGCAGTGATTTTGGAGCCCCCCAAAATAAAGTCAGCCACTGTTGCCACTGTTTCCCCATCTATTTGCCATGAAGTGATGGGACAGATGCCATGATCTTAGTTTTCTGAATGTTGAGCTTTAAGCCAACTTTTTCACTCTCCTCTTTCACTTTCATCAAGAGGCTCTTTAGTTCTTCTTCACTTTCTGCCATAAGGGTGGTATCATCTGCATATCTGAGATTATTGATAATTCTCCTGGCAATCTTGATTCCAGCTTCTGCTTCATCCAGCTCGGCAATTCTCATGATGTACTCTGCATATAAGTTAAATAAGCAGGGTAACAATATACAGCCTTGACGTACTCCTTTTCCTATCGGGAACCAGTCTGTTGTTCCATGTCCAGTTCTGTTACTTCCTGACCTGCATACAGATTTCTCAAGAGGCAGGTCAGGTGGTCTGGTATTCCCATCTTTTTCAGAATTTTCCACAGTTTATTGTGATCCACACAGTCAAAGGCTTTGGCATAGTCAAGAAAGCAAAAATAAATGTTTTTCTGGAACTCTCTTGCTTTTTCGATGATCCAGCAGATGTTGGCAATTTGATCTCTGGTTCCTCTGCCTTTTCTAAATCAGCTTGAACATCTGGAAATTCACGGTTCGTGTATTGCTGAAGCCTGGTTTGGAGAATTTTGAGCGTTACTTTACTAGTGTGTGAGATGAGTGCAATTTTGTGGTAGTTTGAGCATTCTTTGGCATTGCCTTTCTTTGGGATTGGAATGAAAACTGACCTTTTCCAGTCCTGAGCACTTTTAAATTATATGTATATATGTGTGTATTACTTTATCATTTTAAGTTTTATGTATGTATGAACATATGCTTATGTATACATGTATGTGTATACATACATGTATACATTCCAGGTTCTAAACAATTGACTTACTAATGAACTTTTTAGAACATATCCTACTTGTTGCTGGTGGATTCTTTACCAACTGAGCTAACAGGAAAGACTTGTAAGGTGGAGATAAGGCTAAAATCCTATAGCCCACTAACAATCATCTTTTACTAATGTGCTTTATACATGCGTGAACTCTAGGTGCTTGTCTCATTTGATTGTTACAGTAGAAGGGAGTTTAAAATGTGATCAACATTGACAGTGATTCAAGTGAAAAAAATACTTTTTTTCATCCAGTTGTATTGAGATATAATTGGCATACAGCACTGTATAAGTTTAAGGTATACAAGAAAGTGAAGTAGCTCAGCCGTGTCCAGCTCTTTTCTATCCTGTGGACTGTAGCCTACCAGGCTCCTCCCTCCATGGGATTCTCCAGGCAAGAATACTGGAGTGGGTTGCCATTTCCTTCTCCAATGCATGAGAGTGAAAAGTGAAAGTGAAGTCGCTCAGTCATGTCCGACTCTTAGCCACCCCATGGACTGCAGCCTACCAGGCTCCTCCGTCCATGGGATGTTCAGGCAAGAGTACTGGAGTGGGTTGCCATTGCCTTCTCTGATTAATAAGTCTAACTTTGATATATTATTTAATATGCACAAAGACATTACGTAGTTATTGACTGTATTCTCCACATTGTACATTTCATATTCATGACTCACTTATTTTGCCATTGGCAGTTTATACCTCTTAATCTCCCTCACCTATTTCTTTTCCTGCCGTTACTCCCCTTAACTCTGGAAAACATGTTTGTTCTCTGTTTATATATTTTGTTGTGTTGATTCTTTTTTTTTACATTCCACATGTAAATGAATAAATGTAAATGCTCACACAGTACTTGTCTTTTTCTAACTTATTTCACTTAGCATATTACCCTTTAGTATGAACAAATTTAGTGGAGGTGACAGAATTCCAGCTGAACTATTCAAAATCCTAAATGATGATGCTATTAAAGTGCTGCGCTCAGTATGTCAGCAAATTTGAAAAGCTCAGCAGTGGTCACAGGACTGGAAAAAGTCAGTTTTCATTCCCGTATCCAAAGAGGCGAATGCCAAAGAATGTTCAAACTACCGTATACTTGTGCTCATTTCACATGCTAGCAAGGTTATGCTCAAAATCCTTCAAGCTTGGCTTCAGTAGTACATGAACTGAAAACTTCCTGATACACAAGCTGGGTTTTGAAGAGGCAGAGGAACCAGAAACCAAATTGCCAGCATTCTTTGGATCATAGAGAAAGTGAGGGAGTTACAGAGAAACTTCTGCTTCATTAACTATGCTGAAGCCTTTGACTGTGTGGATCACAACAAACTGTGGAAAATTCTTAAAAGAGATGGGAATACCAGACCACCTTACTTGTCTCCTGAGAAACCTGTATGCAGGTCAAGAAGCAACAGTTAGAACTAGATGTAGAACAATGGACTGGTTCCAAATTGGGAAAGGAGTATAACAAGGCTATCTATTGTTATTCTGCTTATTTAATATTATTAATATATGTAGAGAAGATCATGTGAAATGCTGGGGTGGATGGAACACAAACTGGAGTCAAGATTGCTGGGAGAAATATCAACAACCTCAGATATGCAGATGATACGACTGTAATTGTGGAAAGTGAAGCGGAACTAAAGAGCTTCTTGATGAGGATGAAAGAGGAGAGTGAAAAAGCTGTCTTGAAACTCAACATTAAAATTATATAAAGTTTAAATTTCAGTGTTCATAAATAAAATTTTATTGAACAGAGCAGCATACCTTTATTAGTGGCAGAGTTGAGTACAGTAGTTGTAACAGAGACCATATGGCCCATGAGTCTAAAATATTTACTTGCTGGTACTTTAACAGAAAATGTTGGTCAACCTCAGCCAAGGTGAAAGTCAAAGTCATTTTTCCAAATATGCAGTCCCACAGCTATCTCTAGAAGTAATCACTATGGAGGGTTTTCTGGGTATGTTTTTTCTAGGTGTGTATGAATACACATATATCTGTAGTTCTATTTCTTTATGTATCTATAACTTACGCATTCACACTTTAAAAATATAATGGCATCATTATATATATATTCTGATTTCTTCACTTAACTGTATTTTATATCAGCTTACAAATCAGTACTTTTACGTATGTTCCTTGTCAGTACAAATATGTGCTTTAATGGCAGTGCGTGTAGATGTTCTCTTTCTAATTATTAATAGTTCGTGATAGTTTTACTGTATTTTATTTCATGGGTCTCATGTTAATAAGTGTCCTTTCTTCCGTTCCTCTTCTCTCTGTCCCTACCTTTCCCTTTTCACTTGTTTCTTACTGTTACAAACAGTGCTGCAGTGAGTACGTGCAGATCTGTGTGTACTGATACAAATAATTCCTCAGGATGGATTTCTAGATGTAAAATTGGATGGAAGGATAAGTTTATTATACATTTTGGAAGAAGTTGCCAAATTACCCTCCCAAAAACCTGTATCAGTTTACATGTCAGCCATGTGCGATGTAACCTTTTACCCTTTTGTCTCTCACCAACACTGGATGATTATTTAAAAGTGTGTTTTTAAATCAGTCTAGTTCAGTTTTACATACATAACTTAGTATTTCCTTAATAGTCTTCTATTTACTAAGTTACTATTGCTCATTTAAAAAACCAAAAGAAGGAAAGAAAATTAACCAAGACATATATAAAGTGCAAAGGGAAAGTCCTTTGAAATAACATTCAGAAATAACCACTCTTAAATAAATATTCAAGCTAGAAACTTTAGCTTAGGGCTCTGATATATTCATATTTTCATTCTTATTAGTTTTCTATGAGAGGAATATGGCATAGTAAAAAGCAATCATGCTTTAGAATTAGACTTCAGTTGATTCCTACTCTATTGAACTGTAAAATTTGATGGCAAATTTTACTAAAACTTTCTGAACTTAGTTTTCCCAGCTGTAAAAATGTGAAGGTTAGCTTAAATAGGTTTAAATAGTAGATGAAATCACTGATTATAGCTGTTCCCTAGAATTTCTTTATTGCTTTAATTGCTTTATTTCTTGCTTCCTTTATTTTACTCTTACTCACTGCTTTCTTTCTGAGAACAACAGAAAGACACATTTCCTAAAACAACATGTAGTATTGCAGAGGTTGGCAACCCACAGTATGTCAAAGGAGACAGAAGAGAAGTAACATTAGTATAATAACGGATATGGGCTTGTGGAGATATTTATGCCCTTAAGGGCTGAGTATTCTCACCATCTCCTGACGTATCTCCTTCAGTTCTTCTCTTGTCCCATGACATTCTATAGCCAAAATGTTGAATAACATTATCCCCCCTTTAGAGAAAGCATGACTCTTAAGGCATAAAGGAAGTACTTAAATTTTTTTTTATTGAAGTATTATTCATTTACAATGTTATGTTTGTTTCAGAAGTTAAAGTAATTCAGTTATACATACATAGATACGTTTTTTCAGGTTCTTTTCCCTTATAGGCTATTATAAAATATTTATATAGTTTCCTGTGCTATAGAGTAGGTCCTTGTTGGTTATCTGTGTTATATATAGTAATGTATACATGTTAATCCCAAACTCCTAATTTATCCCTCCCCACCTTTCCCCTTTGGTAACAAGTTTGTTTTCTAGGTCTGTGTGTCTATGTCTGTTCTGTATATAAATTCATTTGTATCTTTTTTTTTAAAAGATTCTGCATATAGATTATATAATATGGTATTTCTTGTTCTCTGGCTTCAGTTAGCATGATACCCTCTAGGTCCATCCATGTTGCTACAGTAGCATTATTTCATTCTTTTTTATGGATGAATAATGTTCCATGGTATAAATATACCATGTCTTCTTTATCCATTCATCTGTCGATGGACATTTAAGTTGCCTTCGGGTCTTGGCTGTTGTATATAGTGCTGCAGTGAACATGGGTTCACATACCTTTTCAAATTCTGGTTTTTCTGGATATATGCCTCGGAGTGGGATTGTAGGATCATATGGTAGCTCTATTTTTAGTTTTTTCAGGAATGTCCATACTGTTCCCCATAGTAGCTGTACCAATTTACATTCCCCCCAACAGTGTAGGAAGGTTCCTTTCTCTCCACACCCTCTCCAATGGTTTATTATTTTGTAGAGATTCTGGTACTGTCCATTCTGACTGGTGTGAGGTGATACCTCATTGTAGTTTTGATTTGCATTTCTCCAATATTAATTGTTGGGGCTTCCGTGGTAGCTCAGTTGGTAAAGAATCCACCTGCAATGCAGGAAATCTCAGTTCAGTTCCTAGGTTGGGAAGCTCTGCTGGAGAAGGGATAGGTTAACCACTCCAGTATTCTTGGCCTTCTCTGGTGACTCAGCTGGTAAAGAATCTGCCTGCAATGCAGGAGACCTGGGTTCCATCCCTGGTTTGGAAAGATCCCCTGAAGAAGGAAACAGCTACCCACTCCAGTATTCTGGCCTGGAGGTTCCATGGACTATATAGTCCATGGGGTTGCAAGAGTCGGACACAACTGTGTGAATAATTACTGATGTTGAGCATGTTTCCATGTGCCTTTTGACTATCTGTATGTCTTACCTGGAAAAAGATTTAGGTCATCTACTCATTTTTGATTGGGATTTTTGTCTTTTTGATTTTGAGCTATATGAGCTGTTGGTATATTTTGGAGATTAACCCTTTGTCAGTTGCATCATTTGCAAGTGTTTTCTCCCATTCTGTATGTTCCCTTTTTATTTTATGTGCAAAACCTTTTAATTAGGTCCCATTTGTTTATTTTTGTTTTTATTTTATTACTTTAACAGATGGTTTCACAAAGATATTGCTACTCTTTATATCAAAGAGTGTTCTGCCTATATTTTCCTCTAGAAGTTGTATAGTATCTGGTCTTATGTATAGGTCTTCAATCCATTTTGGGTTTATTCTTGTGTGTGGTGTGCGGAAGTGTTCTAATTTCATTCTTTTACATGTAGCTAATCAGTTTGCCAAGCACCACTTTTTGAAGAAACTATCTTTTCTCCATTATATATTCTTGCCTCCTCTGTTGTAGAGGAATTGAACATAAGTGTGTGGGTTTACTTATGGGTTCTCTATTCTGGTCGCATCCCTTCATGGCAAATAGATGGGGAAACAGTGAGAGACTTTATTTTGGGGGGCTTCAGAATCATTGTAAATGATGACTGCAATCATGAAATTAAAAGACACTTGTTCCTTGGAAGAAAAGTTACGAAAAACCTAGATAGCATATTAAAGAGCAGAGACATCACTTTGCCAACAAAGGTCCGTCTAGTCAAGCTATGGTTTTTCCAGGAGTCATGTATGGATGTGAGAGTTGGACTATAAAGAAAGCTGAGCGCCAAAGAATTGATGCTTTTGAACTGTGGTGTTGGAGAAGACTCTTGAGAATCCCTTGGACTGCAAGGAGATCCAACCAGAGCATTCTGAAGGAGATCAGTCCTGAATATTCATTGGAAAGACTGATACTGAAGCTGAAACTCCAATGCTTTGGCCACCTGATGCAAAGAACTGACTCATCTGAAAAGGCCCTGAAGCTGGGAAAGATTGAAGGCGGGAGGAGAATGGGACGACTGAGGATGAGATGGTGGGATGGCATCACCGACTTGACGGACATGAGTTTGGGTAAACTCCAGCAGTTGGTGATGGACAGGGAGGCCTGGCATGCTGCAGTCCACGGGGTCTCAGAGTCGGACACAACTGAGCGACTGAACTGAACTAATTTTGTTCTATTGATCTTTGTGTTCATAATCTTTTTAATGTATTGTTGGATTCAGTTTGTTAACATTTTGTTGAGGATTTTTGCACTTGTACTTATCAGTGATATTGGCCTGTCATTTTTTTATGTGTGCAGTATCTTTGTCTGGTTTTGGTGTCAAGGTGACATGGGGTTAGTAAAGAAGCATTCTTTCCCCTGAAATTTTTGGGATTAGTTTGAGAAGGATAGGTGCTTACTTTCTCCTTCTTCCTGGTTCAGTCCTGGAGAATTGTACATTTGTAGGAATTTGTCCACGTCTTTTAGGTTGTCCATTCTGTTGGCATATTCCTGTCCTTTAGCAATATCTGATGATTTGTTGTATTTATGTGCTGTCAGTTGTAACTTCTTTTACATTTCTCAGCTTATTGATTTGAGCCCTCTCTTTTTCCTTCTTGATATATCTGGCTAAAGATTTATCAAGTTTGTTTTATCTTTTCAAAGACCCAGCTTAATTTTGCTGATCTTTTCTATTATTTTTTAGTCTCTGCTTCATTTTTTTCTGCTTTAATTTTCATGAGTTCTTTCCTCCTGTTAACTTTGGGTTTTGTTGGTTGTTTTTCTAGTTTCTTTAGGTGTACAGTTAGATTGTTTGTTTGAGATTTTTCTTATTTCCTGAAGTAGACTTGTGTCACTAAGTTAATCTCTTAGAACTTCTTTTGGTGTGTACCATAGATTTTGGGATCATTGTGTTTTCATTTATTTCAGATTTTTAAAAATTTCCTCTTTGATTTATTCAGTGATACATTGGTTGTTTAGTAGCCTATTGTTTAACCTCCACATATTTGTGTTTTTTACATTTTTTTTCTTGTACCTGATTTCTTGTCTCATAGTGTTGTGGTCGAACATGTGATCTATCCTAGAGAATGTTCCATGTACACTTGAAAACAATTTGTATTCTGCTGCATTTAGATGGAATTTTCTATATATATCTTTTAAGTCCATACAGTCTAATATGTCATTAAGGCTAGTATTTCCTTATTGATTTCCATTTGAATGATCTGTCCATTGATGTAAATGAAGTGTTAAAGTCCTATACTAATTTTCTGCTACTGTCAATTTTTCCCTTTATATCTGTTAATATTTGCTTTATGTGTTTATGTGCTCCTATGTTGGGTGCATATATATTTACAATTGTTATATCTTCTTCTTAGTCTGTTTTGTGTGATACAAGTGTTGCTGCCCTGGCCTTTTTTTTTTTTTTTTCTATTTCTATTTTAATGATAATCTGGTTAGGAGTTGTGCTGTGTTTAATGTTTTCTGCAGTTGTAGGACATATTTCTCCAATGTCCTTACTTTTTGTCCCTCATGTTGTTTTAGGGCCTTATTAAGGACTTTCTTAAACAGAGCCTGTGTCTCAAAGCTCTTTCAACTGCAATCCCACTGTTATTATACCATAATAGTTATGATGTGGTGGTCAGTCATGGCGGGGGGAAGTGTTCTATAATCTTATGATTAAATCTCAGTCTTTCAGTGGGGCTGTGTCCCTGGATGTGACTTTCACAAGTGTGTTTTAGTTCTCCCCTGCCTGTAGAGAGGCGAAAAAGCTAGAGAGGGCTGGGACTGGAGAAGGGCCCTTCCCCCAGGTCAGAGGTCTCCAGTTAAGGTCTTGCCCTTGGAGAATGAGCATTTGTAGGGCAACGCTCTTGGTGCATTTCACAATGGCTGCTTTTCCCCTCCCCCTACCACCCTGGGGGATCTTTCTTGGCTTTTTATCATCAGAACCTGGGGTTCTTGGAGGTAAAACCCACAGAAGTGTGGACCCATCTAAGGCTGAGCACCCCACGAGATTCTTACTCATATGTTATTCTACCCTCAGCCTCCAGCGATTCATCACATTTGCCATTTGTATGCCCCTACCAGCTTATGGCTCTTGCACTTGTAGTCCAGTTAGACGGATCTCAGCTGTGACTCCCAGGGCTCTCTCATCTTGCCAGATTTCAAGGTAGCAGATAGCCTTGCATCCTCAGTTCTCTAATGGGTCTAAGAAAAGCCACTGATATTTCAGTTTGTTCAGATTTTGCTTGTTATAAAGAAGAGAATGATGACTTGTAAGCTCTTTACTTTTAGAGGTGAAATATGCTGAGCACTTTGTTCTGAAAATTACCGGCTTACATTAAAAAAGCTTAATATAAAATTAAAGCTGTCTTAAAATACTTAGAGAGTTATAAAAGGGAGATTGGATTTGTTATCAGTAGCATCAAAAGATCTATTTGGTTAATATGATATTGCTAATCAACTATACTTCAATTTTAAAAATTTTAAGATCTATTGGTGGAAATTTTATGTGTGTACGCAGATCTTATTCAACATAAGAAAAATTTGGGAAAACTAGGTGGCAGTTTACTAATTTTAAAATCCATTCCTAATTGTGAATTGATTTGGGGATGCCACTAAATTTTTTCTGTTCCCCCAGGTGAGTAGGTAAAAGCGGAAGTTAAATGACAACTCTTCAGGTGCTGATGATAAAAGATAAACTATCTTGGATGAGAAGGGGCGCTATGTAACTTCCAATGGGGAGATTCTTTGTTTCTCAGACACTGTGTCCTTTAAAAGGGGAGAAGTCCACTTCTCTTCCAAAGTTTTGTCTAACTAGAGTTTCAATCCATTTGCAAACCTTTAATGGTGATGGCACAGAGGATGCTGATGTTCAGTGCCCTAAACCCCATTCCAGCTTTGCTGCTAAGGGTTAGGCATGGAACCCAGCAGTGCTGGGCTGTGGTGACATTGCTCGTGTTGCCTGTGAGGCAGAGGACAGAGAAAGTGCACTGTGCACAAGCTCTTATGAAGTGACTTTCCCCTTTTGCAGGAGGTCAGTGGCACCCCACTCCAGTGTTCTTGCCTGGAACATCCCATGGATGGAGGAGCCTGGTGGGCTGCAGTCCATGGCGTGGGGAAGAGTCAGACATGACTGAGCAACTTTGCTTTCACTTTTCACTTTCATGCATTGGAGAAGGAAATGGCAACCCACTCCAGTGTTCTTGCCTGGAGAATCCCAGGGACAGAGGAGCCTGGTGGGCTGCTATCTATGGGGTCGCACAGAGTGGAACACGACTGAAGTGACTTAGCAGCAGCAGCAGCATGTGCATGGAAGAGATAAGCTCAGGATGTCTTAAAGGTGATCTCCATTGCTAAACTGCTAAACTCCATTGTAAACTGCTGTGTGTAGCAAGCTTGCTGAAAATACAAAGCTTATGTGCAATATAGCTATTTTGTATTGCCTTTGTACTAAAAGCAGTATTGTTAATGAAAAGGAAAGAAAGACCTTGGTTGGTTGTTTTACTACTTACTGTTTTATTTTAAAGAAACAATCATGTTCCCAAATATTAAAAAAATAAAGCAAATCTTTTAAATGTTGTTTTCAAGGGCTGAGAAAAATCATTTTGAAATAATGATGTTTCTGAATTTTGTATAGTTTATATACAGTTATGTTTTTTTTTCCTTTAATCAACCCCAGATATGTTCGTAAACATATTTATATGTTTCAGGAACCACTTAAGCTGACTTCAGTATATTTCCTGAAGAGTTGAGCCCAGAAAATTTAGGGCTTTGTGCAAGTCACTTTTGATAGTTAGTGGCAGAGTTGATAGATTTTACTTAAATTGATCCTCTCTTAGCAGTCATAATTATAAAAAAATTTTAATTAAGGCATAATTAAGATACCTTAAAATTCACCCTTTTTAGTGTTCAATTCTGTGAGGTTTGACAAATGCATGTAGTCATGTAGTCACGTTGGAGCAGGCAATGGCACCCCACTCCAGTACTCTTGCCTGGAAAATCCCATGGGTGGAGGAGCCTGGTAAGGCTGTAGTCCATGGGGTGGCTAAGAGTCGGACACGACTGAGCGACTTTACTTTCACTTTCTACTTTCATGCATTGGAGAAGGAAATGGCAACCCACTCCAGTGTTCTTGCCTAGAGAATCCCAGGGACGGGGGAGCCTAGTGGGCTGCTATCTATGGGGTCGCACAGAGTCAGACACGACTAAAGTGACTTAGCAGCAGCAGCACGTAGTCACATAATCACCACTACAATAAAAATATTGAATATTTCCATTAACCAAAAAAAGATCAGCTGTGGCCTTATAAAGATTTAGATTTTACTTTTAGGTCTATGATACTCTTGTGAGAATATGAGGAAGTATGGCTCTAATTACTTATTTCCTTCTTCCTTCCCCTTCTTCCCCTCTCTCTCCTTCCTCCCTCCCTCCCTCCTTTCTCTGTTCCTTTCTTTCACAAGTGGATATTCAGTTATTTGAAGACCATCTGTTGAATGGCCTTTCTGTTTTTGTTGAAAATTAATTCACCACATATGTGTATATCTAAAATTTCTGAGCTCTCACTTCTGTTTTATTGATAATTCTCAAAGTTTTTAAATTCATTAATGTGGTTAAGATATGTCTTTGGTTCCATAATTACTTTCTAGTTTATAGAAAATCTGTTTCAATATTAAAAGTATTCAAGAGTAAAACATTACAAAGAGGGTAGAACTATTTCTTTCTTTGAACTCCAGTCTCTGTTTTTGTCTCACTCCGTCTTTCTGGCCTGAGTTTGAACTGCAGCACTTGCATCAAGATGTGAGGGCCCCAGCTTCTCCCCTGCCTACGTTCAAAGCAAGACTTCTTTGGTTTCTTGACAAGAGCTGTATTTCATCAGGTATTTTGTTTCTGAAGTACTCTCTCTCCAAGTCCATATTTAGCTTTAGGTAGATTTTATCTCTGTTGTTGGGGGTATAGAAGCAAAGGATAGAGCACCAGCCACTCAAAGCCGTGCTCCATACACCTCCTGGGTCTTGGGGCTAAGTTCGTCCTCACTCCTGGGACCCCATGTGTATTGAAGAGAGGAATGAGAGGGGAAGGGCTTTCCTCAATGGCTCTTGTTCTATAACTGCCATTGAGTGGTCTTTCTATAGCTTTGCAAACATGCCCCTCTGCTTTGACACTGGACGAGCAAGGTCACTCACAGACTGTAGGGGCCTTCCACATGGCTCCATGCCCATGGCTGAGCACCAGGTTCCAGAGTGTTGTAGCTAGGCTGGCAGATAATGACATTCACTGCCCCTTCAGTGAGTGGTACTCGGTTGCCTCCACTAAACTGTGCTGTTTCCTGCTTGCCAAAGCCTGTCTCATTTCTTCCAGTCGGCAGCTCACAGAGCGAGCCTCCGAAGGGACTCTGCCCCAACATGTCCCTAGAAGCAAGCCATTGCCCTTTTCTCAACATCATTTCCCCCTTCCCTGATAAAGTAGGTAGTCTTCCTCACCATCCCCTCTGCCCACTGATTAAGCCAGCCTCAGGCAGTTCACGGCACTCCTTAGCACTTTGCAGCACCCCCAGCTCCTTAGCACTTTGCAGCCCCATACCCCCCAGAGCTACAACAGACCCATTCATCTCCCTTTTCTTGAGGGCAGCATAGCCAGGAATAACTAGCTGGGTGGTGGTCAGTGAAAATGCAGCTAAGCCTCCTGACTCAGCTGCCCACCCTTCCCATGCTCCTGGTTCCTTGTTTGCTGGGCCACTGTTGCTGGGTGGCACCTTCCTCTGCCCTAATGGCTCAAGACTTGGAGCAGCAGTCTTCAGGGCTGGAGGTGAAGCAACTGATTTTTATCTGCAGCCTTCATCACTCCATTTCGCTTTTCAAACTTCAGTCTTCCAGGAAGGCCCCTGTGTGAAAATGATCCCAGGGCCTCAGTCACTCCGTCTCTTGTCCTTTCCGGGACATGACCCCCAGAGTCAGCCATTTTAAAATGTTGTGTGTAGTCTTCTAGATTATGTTACGCATTTAAAAGAAAAGCAAACATACATGGGGTAATAGATACCTTACAGACTATAGTCTTCTTTATTCACCCCTATGTGTATGGCATTTTTCATCTTGTAGGCTGCATGGAATGCCAGTCTATAATTACAGCATGGTTTGCTTCTCCAGAGCCTCAGTGACCGATGCTCACATTGCCCCAATTTTCAGATATTGTGAACAACACTCCCTTGAACATCCTTCTATGTACACATCAGTGCTCCTGGATGATGACTGACTTAGGGTATATCCTTAGAGGTGGACCAAATAACATTTATATGTTGATACACACCACCCTTTAGAAACAGCACCATTGGCGCTCTCCCCAGCAGTACATAAGGGTCACTGTTCCCAGTATTGAGCTTCATCATTCTTTTTCATCTGTCTCAGACCGTTCCTATACTAGGGCAAACAGAGTATTATTTCAGTTTGCATGTCTTTGCTTATTAATGGGGTTGGTTATCATTTCTTATATGTAATAGTCAGTTGCCTGTTCATATCTTTTTTTTATCCCAGAGAAGGAAATGGCAATCTACTCCAGTATTCTTGCCTGGGAAATCCCATGGATGGGGAGCCAGGGTCACAAAGAGTCGGTCACGACTAAGCAACTAAACAACAACAGGTTTTTTTTTTTACTATAGTGTTCATCTTTTTTGTTTTGATTTGTAAGAGTTCTTTATATGGTAAAGGCATTAACTCTTTGTCTTGTGTGTATATGGCGTATATTGCAGGTATTTCCCCCAGTTTGTTTGTCTTTTAGTTTTGATTCTAGTGTCTTTTGCTAAATGGACTTTAAATTTGTATACAGCCAACTGTGTCAGTATTTTCTTTTGTGGCTTCTCGTTTTTCACTCATTTCCTATGCATAGATTATAAAATATGTAATTGTATTTATTGCCATTAATGGTGCTTCCCAGGTGGTGCTAGTGGCAAAAAACTTCCCTGTCAATGCAGGAGACTTAGGGGATTCAGATTTGATCCCTGGGTCAGAAGATCTCCTGGAGAAGGGCACAACAACCCACTTCAGTATTTTTGCCAGGAGAATCCCATGGACAGAGGAGCCTGGCGGGCTATCGTCCATAGGGTTGAAAAGAGTCAGACATGACTGAAGTGACTTAGCATTCATGCATGCATTGCCACTAATAATTTTTAAAAATCTTTTAAGCATGGAGAAGCTGTTTTATTAAAGGAAAGAATATTGTAGCATGATTTCCAAGGCTGAATGGAGGAGGGGAGTGTAAAGTCACTTCTTTACAGGTCTGGTGAAACAGACTCTCATGAGCTCCAGAGAAGTTGAGTAGAACCAAGAGCCCAGTTTGATGCCATTGATTGTGTCTACAAAGTTAATACAAGCGTCCCAAATGCTTCATAAGTAAATGAAAGGTAGAACCTATGATTCTTTTGTTAATAAGTTGAACTAATGTTTTGTTTCCAGCCTTGACCAAATATGTACTAACTTTATAATTTTAGACCACTAACCAGTTGGCCTAGAATTTTCTGTATAATGGGAAAGAAACCTGGCTAAGCAATGTGTTATTAATTACTGTTGCAACCAACCATTTCATCCTCTATTGTCCCCTTCTCACCCTGTCAGATGAGATGGTTGGATGGTATCACCAACTCAATGGACATGAGTTTGAGCAAACTCCAGGAGATGGTGAAGGACAGGGAAGCCTGGCATGCTGTAGTCCATGGGTTTGCAAAGAGTCGGATATGACTCAGCAACTGAACAACACCATTACAGCCACTCTGAGAAACAGAATGGACACTCTCTCAAAATTTGTCTCAGTTGTTAAGACTGTTGGTGGCACACACACATGAAGAGGGTATGAAAAGTTTAATTATGTCCTTAATTAGGAGGTCTCTAGGGAGAGCAAGGCCAGGTAGTCAAGGAGGTCCAGAATGGCTCCAGAGTGTAAAGAAAGGAGATACATGTTTATCATGACTGGGGTGGGGCTGGGAAGAGGGTTCCCACATGTGGGCAGGGCCTTGCCTGATTCAAGTCTTTCTCTGGTGTCAACAGAGGGAGGTGGTTGTTGTTCATTCCCTACTCTTTGTGCCCCCATAGACTGCAGCATGCCAGGCTTCCCTGTCTTTCACTATCTCCTGGAGTTTGCTCAAATTCGTGTCCTTTGAGTCAGTGATGCCATCCAACCATCTCATCCACTGTCATCCCCTTCTCCTCCTGCCTTCAATCTTTCCCAGCATCAGGGTCTTTTCTGGTGAGTCAACTCTTCTCATCAGGTGGCCAAAGTATTGGAGCTTCAGCATCAGTCCTTCCAATGAATATTCAGGTCTATTTCCTTTAGGATGGACTGGTTGGATCTCCTTGCAGTCCAAGGGACTCTCAAGAGTTTTTTCCAGTACCGCAATTCGAAGTCAACGATTCTTTGGTGCTCAGCTTTTTTTATTGTCCAGCTCTCACATCTATACATGACTACTGGAAAAACCGTAACTTTGACTATACGGACCTTTGTAAGCATAGTAATGTCTCTACTTTTTAATATGCTGTTTAGGTTTGTCATTGCTTTTCTTCCAGGGATCAAGCATCTTTTAATTTCATGGCTGCAATCACTGTCTGGAGTGATTTAAGCCTCAGCAGAGGGAGGGGAGTGGCTTAAAAGTGACCCCATGGACTGAAGCCTACCAGGCTCCTCCATCCACGGGATCCTCCAGGCAAGAGTACTGGAGTGGGGTGCCATTGCCTTCTCCTAAAAACTGATAGAAGGCACAATCGTTATTGTAAGCACCAATCTCTGAACAGTTATATTTACATATCCTTAGGTTCCTGGAAGTGCTGAAGGATGGGAGCACCTTTGTGTATTCAAGAGTTCACCCCTACAAAATTCTAGTTCATACTCAGGTGTTTTCTGTAGTTACTGATAGCTGGAGATAGTCAACAAGCCAAATACCTTTAGAAAGCTAAAAATGTGTGTCTGGAACTCCAGATAATCATGTTGCGGGTGTTCATCACATCTAACCTCAGGTTCCTTGATGGCCCAGATATTCATGTTGAAACAGATTTTATTAATAAATGACTTCCTCAGCCACACTGATGTACATGACCTTATACTCCTCTGATGATAATGCCTCAGCCCTGAGTTTTTCCATTACTTGGTGATTTAGTTACTAATATCCTATGAATCAGATGTCAGCAATGCATTTATTTCTAGTATGATGAGTATCAAAGCTTGGATAAACTATTTTCTTTTGTAAAAATTCTATTTGTTGATATGTGATTTTCTCATTTCCTCCTGAAATCACTTCATCATTGTCAGTAATTTCATTCTGTCTCTTTAGACAGCCGTTACTGCCCTTGACGACTTGCTTTTTAGATTTTCTGCTTTCTTGGTAAGCACTTTCAACAATACACAACTGACATTGTGGATTATTTCTTAGATACTCTTGCTTCTGTTGATAATATAAATGGCCATTTGATTTCAGTGGTTCTTTGATTTTGATTAGTTATGTATGTGTTTGTGAACATTTAGTTCTGAGGTAAATTGGGCTTTATGTCCAATACTAATTTTCAAGGCCCACATGATTGGTTGGTAAAACTGAAAAACCAAGTATTACTCTTTCTCCCCCACTATTTAATGCTATGCTATGTAATTAATTTTTGCCTTCTGTGAAAGCTTGTCATGAATTCCATTTGTAGTTGTTTTTAGAGTTTGTATCTTCTCCTTTTGTTTTTATACTACTGTATCTTCTTTAATTCTTTGATCCATGCTTCCAACTTAGGTTTTTATTGTATGTACAAATAGTTTACTTTTTTTGAGGTATTACTGAAGTGCCTTTCACTGCATAAATCCTTTAAATTCCACATTTCTGCTTGTGGGAATTCTGGAGATTTATGAGAGATCAACAGGAATTTCACAGTTAGATCAAGTTCATTGAGGTGAGGGATTTTTTACTAGGCATATTTAACAAATATAGAAAGTGTTAGTATAGAAACCTCAAAAAATAAAAATAGGAAGGGTCCTTGGTCGAGTTTTCATGGAAAATGTTGAGTATATTTTTCCTTAAAATGGAACAAAAATCTTCCATTCAAAAGAGTGATGTTTGCTCCCTGTAAACCAGAAACTTGAGAGTAAAATACAAAGAGATTGTGCTGTCAACATTAACATGGATTAGATTTGTTACTTTAGTCAAATGGAATTAAATCACTAAGCTCTGAACTCAGAAAAATTTGAGCAAGTACAATACAATCCTTACAGCAGTTACACTATGACATGACCAATGTAACCATTATAATCTTCCCTGAAAATTACATTCAGCATAACTACACATCAATTATTGAAGGATGACTATGTCTTGCTCCCTATGAAAATAGGCATACTACTAATGTGATAATGAAATAATGCTGTAAAGGTGTAATCAGAAATACCTTCCAAGAAAAGGTGTCTAAAATGTTAAACTTTAATACGGTATAATAATCTTCAAGTATTACTATTTGATGTTCTAGTTTATGCCTAAATCCATAAGATACTATGGCAATATTTAATATTATCTCACTCACCATTAGAATGTTTCTATTGCCTTTTATGAGTTCTTAATAAATCATGAAGCCTTGTTCAGGGACTGCTATATTAGTAAATAATCACAGATTTCTCTTGATCAGTGAATCAGATTTCAGTTTGTGATTGCAAGACATAGTAAAGCACTTGGAGAGGCTGGAATTAGGAGTACCACGATGTTTGTATGTTTCTAGTATATAGAATCCATACTAATTCTATTCTCTTTTATTCTAAAATTCTAAAACTCCACTGGTGTCATGGTCAATTTCATGTGTCTTGGCGAATCCATTGTGCCCAATCATTTAGTCAAACTCCAGTCAAATACCTGTGGAGAGGGTATTTTTTTATTTAATAGATATGATTAGCATTTAAATCAGTAGACTTTTATTAAGCATTTTACTCTTTTTAATGTGGGTGAGCCTCTTTCAGTCAATTGAAAGCCTCAGGAGAAAAGACTGAAGTCCTCAGAAGAAAAATATTGCCTCCAGACTGCACTCTGGCTCAGGGCTGCAACATCAGCTCTTCCCCAACCCCACAATCTTGTGAGACAATTCCTTAAATAAACTTCTCTCTCTCTCTCTCTCTCTCTATATATATATATATATATATATATATCCTCTCTATATATATCCCAGTGGTTCTCTTCCTCTGGAGAACTCTGTTACAACTGGTAAATTTAAAATAAATAATCTAAAATATAAAAGACCTCAAGAAGAAAACACAAAGGCAGTAAACTCCTTGACATTGGTCTTGGTAATACTATTTTAGGCCTAGTTCCAAAAGCAAATGCAACAAAATAAAAAATAAACAAGTGGAACTACATCAGAATAAAATACTTTTGCATAGCAAAGGATATCATAAAAAGAAAAGACAGCCTACTAAATGGAGAGAAAGCTTGACTTATTTATGATAAGTTTTCCGTTTATAAATATAGTACATCTCTCCATTTGTTTAGGTTTCTCAATGTTTAGTAGTTTATTTTGTAAAGATTTTTGCACATATTTTGTTAGGTTTATTCTAGGAAAATTATTTTTTAATGTATTATTTAAGGAGTATTCAAAATTTTTTATTTTCTAGTGATTGTTCATTATGGAAATACAGCTATATAGAAATCCAACAAATTTGCGGAATATATTAATTCTAATAATTTATTTGCAGTTATCCTTTGGTTAGCCTGTATATCATGGCATTAGAGTCAGACAGACAAACCTGGGTTCAGATCACTACTCTGATATTTACAGCTGCTTGATCTTGAGCAAGTTACTTATCAAACTCTCTGTCTTTAGAGTAGAGATTATTTTTTAGGAGTAGTCAGATAATGTGTACTCCATAAATACTCCATAAGTGACAGCCATTATTAAAACTTTATTTCACTGTCTTTTCATCTCTTTCTGTTGCCTTTTAATTTCAGCCTATTATTTCCTTACACATTTCTGCTACCATCTCTACAGGTAATATATTCTTGCACAGTAACAAAATATTACTAAAAGCCTTTTTTTCCCCTGTATACTGAATTATGTCATTCCCAGAGAAAGAATCTTCTTCCGGGTCATTTAGAAGCAGTTTTCTTTCCCTCTCGTCATGGTATTTCTTCATAAGCTCCACATGGATTTGTGTATCCCTTACTTATGTTTGGACAAGGTCAACTGTGTTCCAGTTCAATGTCCTGAAGCAGAGTGGGGGATGCTTGCCATAGCTTGGCCTCTGTCTTCCTCCTGAGACCTAGCCCAGGGGAAGTGGCTGATGGGCATGCGCAGCTCTCAGACTGTGACTGAGCTGTGGCAGCTTTCTCCAGTGCCCTGTGCTCCAGGGAAGTAGCGTGGTTTTGTGCCACAGCCCTTGGTCCTCTATGACTCTGAATGGATGGATGTACAGAAACAGAAGCCCCTGACTCCTAGAAGTCCTGTTACTGAGACTCTGCCTGACTCTTCCAGGAGCTTCTCTTCGGTTGCCACTCACCACTGCCAGCCTCATTGTTTTTCAACTGTTACAGTAAACATAGGGTCAGACAAGAATCACCAAAGGGTACCAACTCTAGGGGAAATTTTGATGAGGAGTAGTATGTTTGTAGGATCTTAATGTATCACCTCACAGATTGCTTATCACTTAGAAGGTGAAAAACAAACCCAAGTTTATTTCAGTGAAGGAAAACGGAGAAATCAGGTAGTGCCTTGGCCATCTGTCCACCAATAAGGGACAGGTCGACACTGTTTGCCTCCAATGTGATACCCTGAGAAGGATGTGGCCTCATCCATGAGCATTCCAGTTGAGGGGAAAAAAAAGTGTTAGTCGTTCAGCCACATCCTACTTTGTGACCCCATGAACTGTAGCCCACCAGGCTCCTCTATCCATGGGATTCTCCAGCCTATCCATCAATTATTCAGTTTCATTGTGACACTTAGATCGGATATGCATTTAGCAGGGCAATTTATTTCTCCCTCCCTCCCTCATTTTCCTTCCTTCCTTCCATCCTTCCTTTCTTTCACATTGAGCACCTACCACATGGCACACTGTCTGGTAGGTGATGCAGTGATGATGAAAAACAGGCATAGGGTAGATAAACAATAAAGATTTACTGTATAGCACAGGGAATTATACCCAATATCTTGTAATAACCTATGATGGAATATAACCTCCAAAACAAAACAAAAGGCAAATCACTATGCTATACACCTGAAACTAACCCAGTATTATAAATCAGCTATACTTCAAGAAAAAGGTTAAGTTTAAAAAAAAAAAAAGGTTTAACCATGTGTGTATTACCTATTCAATACACATCCATTGATTTTTTTAAATAGGCATAAACTATCACAGCTCAGCTGTGGGTGCCCTGCCCAGATGTCCTTTGCACTTGTACCATCCCTGTGTATGTTGACACTGGCTTCTAAACACCAGCATCTTGACTTCTTTGCTGAAGGATTTATTTGTCCTCAGGACAAAATAAATGGGGCTTCCCAGATGGTGCTAGTGGTAAAGAACCTGCTTGCCAATCCTGGAGACATAAGAAATGCAGATTCCATCCCTGGGTCAGGAAGATCCCCTGGAGGAGGGCATGGCAACCCACTTCAGTATTCTCCAGTATTGCTTGGAGAATCCCATGGACAGAGGAGCCTGCAGGCTACAGAATATGTGGTCACAGAGTCAAACATGACTGAATCAACTTGGCACAGGACAAAAATACTGCAAAGTTAGTTAATGCCTCCCCGCCCCAGCTGCCCTCAAGCTACCCAGATAGGGGTGGTTAGTATGAAAATCTCCAAGGAGAACAAGGGTGAGGCACATTCCACATTGCATTCCAGACGTCCCCAGTGGCACTGAATCCAGAGGCCCATAGTGGTGACCTACTCAGTAGTACACCCTCTTTTTACTTCCTTCTTTTCTCTATCACTTTCCCACTTCCAGAGGTGCTTCCGGGGGTCACCCCCCAATAAACCACTTGCACTAAAATCCTCAGCTCAGGACTTCGCTTTCTGGAGGAACCCAAACCAAAATGTTTGTTAATATTGATACTTAATGGCACTTACTGGAGAGTGAGGAAGACAAGTCATCACACCAACCGTTGGGTAATTAAACTTATACTGGGCATCATTAAACTCCCATTTGTAATGAATGTACTCAAGTGCTGGTGAAGACATTTTAGTTTGGAAATGGCTCAGGCATTGTTTAGAAGATTTTCATAAAAGCAATTAGTACATGCCAAGTACAAAAAACATTTACAAAAGCTACAGGAAAGGTAGTATTAAATATCAGTGAAACTGAAAATAAATAGTTTCTGCCTTCTTTGAATTCTAAAGACAAATACAGACACACAAGGCGGTCTGAATATAACACGGTTTTGTGGATTTCATCTTAATCACTGCCTTCTGTTTGTTGTACTTTTAGGCTCAAAACACCTGAAAATTGTAGTTGCTTATACAATCAGATGCTTGACAACAATTCCAGGAAAACTATCCTTATCTTTCTTTTATAATGAATCCTAGGAACAATCAGGTCAATGGAGAATCTTAGGTGCTGCTGAGAACTACCAATTTTCTGACAATCATTGAAATTGTGCTGCATTAAAGCTTCTTTGAGGACACACAAACAAAGCAGGATGTAAATAACCCTCTTTATTTTTCTCATTTCAGCTTTGGTTTTTTTTCCCCATGTTAATCAAATCCAGTGTTATTGAAGACAATATGGCATAGAAAACTATATCTGATTTTTTTCCCAGGTGGTTATTATTTTACAATTATCTGGCAAAATAAGGACGAATATTTAGTCAGTTCCCATCCGTGAGACTTTGTCCATCCACGTTATTTACAATACATGAAAACCTACTTAGCAAATAGAGAGAAATATAATATATTCAGCAATCAAACACTGGAACATGACTGCCTGGTATTAAATAAAATGAGCCAGTGCTGTGAAATGGCCTTTTATGGGAAGACTGTTTCATAATCACGAGTAATGGTAGGTAAACCTCTTCCCAGGTGCAAATTGGGGAAAGCTATGCCCTCAAAAGACTGCTGCCAACTACCTAGATGACCTTAGCCGAGTCTGTTTCTCTCTCTGAGTTTCAATTTTCTTATCTGCATGTTGAAGGGTTTCTACCAGATGCTACATGAGGTCTTCCTGGGAGCTTAAAGTCAATGTCTGTTCCCAGAGTGACCCAAAGCAGAACACAGCTCACCTGGCAGGGACTGGGTTATGGGGACAAAAGAACACAGTGAAAGTCTCTGAAGAGAATTGCATGGTTACTTCTATGCATCCTCCCAGTCAAATTATAACCCCACCTCTTCCTGAAGCTCAGGTTCCAGAGAAGAGGGCAGGAAAGAGGGAGATGGGACATCAGGACATGTGGGCCATCAGCCTGAGTGATATTCAGGGCAGGGGTAGGAGCTAGAGTGGAAGCCAAGGATTATGCCTGGAGCCAAAATGAGCAGAAGAGAAAGGACTGAGGAGCTGTAATTAATTGACTAACAGGCTCCCAACAAAGGCGCTTCAAAGTAAGATCCACGGACGTTTGTTAGAAATGTTCACAGGCTACCATCATTGCCGCAAACAGGCATAAGAGTCCCTGCCAACACTTGTGGGGAGCCTACCGTGTGCTTGGGAGTTACTGGAAACCAAAAGTGACTTACACATAGCCTTCTCCTGGGAGTTTAGAATGTGGATGGACAGATATGTATACCACCAATCAGCAACACTTTAGTTTGCAGATGGCACTAAAACAAGCATCTAATCAAGTGCTGTGGGAACTCAGAGAATTAAATCTGCTTCAACCAAACTGGGAGGGATAGAGGTAGGCTTTGTAATGGAGCTGGTATTGAAACTGGCCTCTCCTTGGCAGGTGAGTAGGATCCTCAGGTGAAAGATTAGGGAAGAGAAGAAAAAACAGCATGAGGAGGGGTGAAGGAACGAGATGATGTGATATGCCTGGTTCCAGTGAGAGGCAGAGTGTAGCTGGAGAAGGAGGGCTGTAGAGGTGGGAGCAGATGAAGCTGGAAGAGAGGCTGACCTGAACTAGGAAGTGCTTTGACTCTCATGCTAAGGGATCTGGGCCACAACCAGCTGCTCCATCAGATGTCTAGGTGGCCAAGCCTAGCTACCGTAAGTGGCCATAGGAGAAAAGAGAATGAGGGACCCAATAGAAGAGGGGAAAGAGAAGTTACAGCCACCTTGCCATTCCAAGTGAGATGAAGTGCTTAGGAATGTTAGTGACTGAGACATGGGCTGCAGAAGAAGGTTTGAAGAGAGAGATAATAAATTCAATTTGGTAAAGTCTGGAACATCCATGAGAAGCTCATAGTCCATTGATAACGTGGTTCTGAAATTTGGGAGAGAGCCAGGGCTGGATTATCTGCTTAGGAGGAAGCAGTGGGAGTAGATGACATTTCAATGTAGATTTCTTATGAATAAGGACATTACTTTCCATTAGAATAGTGGCCAGAATAATAATTTCATACATTCCATATTCAAATTTCAGTAACTGTATCTAAGAAGTCCTGTTGTAGTTATTTTTTCATTTGGATCCAAGCCGGGATTGTGTATTTCATTGAGTTGTCATGTCTTTTTGGTTTCCTTGAAATGAAAGAGTTCTTAAGCCTTTCCTTATCTTGCATGACATTAACACTTTTTGAAGAGTACAGACTGGTTATTGTATAGAATGTCATTCAGTGTGGATTTGATTATGCTTCCTCAAGACTTGATTAAGCTTTCTAATTTTTTTAGAATGGCCCCGGAAGCGATGTGTCTTTCTCATGACATCCTATAAGGAGGTACATGAAGTCTTATTCCCTTATCAGGGACAGAATCTTTGATCACTTGATAATGCATGGTCTGCCATGTTTCTCCACTGTGAAGTAGCTATTTTCCTTTTAAAATGAGTAATTTATGAAAAGATACTTCGAGACTATGTAAATATCCTACTCCTCATTAGACAATCACCTACCATTAGTGTTTAGTATTCACTGAGATGGGCTCAATAAAGGACAAAAATGATATGGACCTAACAGAAGCAGAGGATATTAAGAAGCAGTGGCAAGAATACACAGAAGAACTATGCAAAAAAGATCTTCACAACCCAGATAATCACGGTGATGTGATCACTCACCTAGAGCCAGATATCCTGGAATGTGAAGTCAAGTGGGCCTTAGGAAGTATCACTATGAACAAAGCTAGTGGAGATGATGGAATTCCAGTTGAGCTATTTCAAATCCTAAAAGAGGATGCTGTGAAAGTGCTGCACTCAATATGCCAGCAAATTTGGAAAACTCAGCAGTGGCCACGGGACTGGAAAAAGTCAGTTTTCATTCCAATCCCAAAGAAAGGCAATGCCAAAGAATGCCCAAACAACTGCACAATTGCACTCATCTCACACGCTATTAAGTTCAGTTCAGTTCAGTCGCTCAGTCATGTCCGATTCTTTGTGACCCCATGAATTGCAGCACGCCAGGCCTCCCTGTCCATCACCAACTCCCGGAGTTCACTCAGACTCATGTCCATCGAGTCAGTGATGCCATCCAGCCATCTCATCCTCTGTAGTCCCCTTCTCCTCCTACCCCCAATCCCTCCCAGCATCAGAGTCGTTTCTAATGAGTCAGCTCTTTGCATGAGGTGGCCAAAGTACTGGAGTTTCAGCTTTAGCATCATTCCTTCCAAAGAAATCCCAGGGCTGATCTCCTTCAGAATGGACTGGTTGGATCTCCTTGCAGTCCAAGGGACTCTCAAGAGTCTTCTCCAACACCACAGTTCAAAAGCATCAATTCTTCAGCACTCAGCCTTCTTCACAGTCCAACTCTCACATCCATACATGACCACAGGAAAAACCATAGCCTTGACTAGACGGACCTTAGTCGGCAAAGTAATGTCTCTGCTTTTGAATATACTATCTAGGTTGGTCATAACTTTTCTTCCAAGGAGTAAGTGTCTTTTAATTTCATGGCTGCAGTCACCATCTGCAGTGATTTTGGAGCCCAAAAATATAGTCTGACACTGTTTCCATTGTTTCCCCATCTATTTGCCATGAAGTGATGAGACCGGATGCCATGATCTTCGTTTTCTGAATGTTGAGCTTTAAGCCAACTTTTTCACTCTCTTTCACTTTCATCAAGAGGGTTTTTAGCTCCTCTTCACTTCCTGCCATAAGGGTGGTGTCATCTGCATATCTGAAGTTATTGATATTTCTCCCAGCAATTTTGATTCCAGCTTGTGTTTCTTCCAGTCCAGCATTTCTCAAGATGTACTCTGCATAGAAGTTAAATAAGCAGGGTGACAATATACAGCCATGATGTACTCCTTTTCCTATTGGGAAACAGTCTGTTGTTCCATGTCCAGTTCTAACTGTTGCTTCCTGACCTGCATACAGATTTCTCAAGAGGCAGGTCAGGTGGTCTGATATTCCCATCTCTTGAAGAATTTTCCACAGTTTATTGTGATCCACAAAGTCAAAGGCTTTGGCATAGTCAATAAAGCAGAAATAGATGTTTTTCTGGAACTCTCTTGCTGTTTCAATGATCCAGCGGATGTTGGCAATATGATCTCTGGTTCCTGTGCCTTTTCTAAAACCAGCTTGAACATCTGGAAGTCAACAGTTCATGTATTGCTGAAGCCTGGCTTGGAGAATTTTGAGCATTACTTTACTAGCATGTGAGATGCGTGCAATTGTGCAGTTGTTTGAGCATTCTTTGGCATTGCCTTTCTTTGGAATTGGAATGAAAACTGACCTTTTCCAGTCCTGTGGCCACTGCTGAGTTTTCCAAATTTGCTGACATATTGAGTGCAGTACTTTCACAGCATCATCCTTTAGGATTTGAAATAGCTCACCTAGAATTCCATCACCTCCACTACCTTTGTTCATAGTGATGCTTTCTAAGGCCCACTTGACTTACATTCCAGGATGTCTGGCTCTAGATTAGTGATCATACCATCATGATTATCTGGATCGTGAAGATCTTTTTGGTACAGTTCTTCTATGTATTCTTGCTACCTCTTCTTAATATCTTCTGCTTCTGTTAGGTCCATACCATTTCTGTCCTTTATCGAGCACATCTTTGCATGAAATGTTCCCTTGGGATCTCTAATTTTCTTGAAGAGATCTCTAGTCTTTCCCATTCTGTTGTTTTCCTCTATTTCTTTGCATTGATCACTGAAGAAGGCTTTCTTATCTCTTCTTGCTATTCTTTGGAACTCTGCATTCAGATGCTTATATCTCCAAGCCAAGCTTCAGCAGTATGTGAACCGTGAACTTCCTGATGTTCAAGCTGGTTTTAGAAAAGGCAGAGGAACCAGAGATCAAATTGCCAACATCCGCTGGATCATCGAAAAAGCAAGAGAGTTCCAGAAAAACATCTATTTCTGCTTTATCGACTATGCCAAAGCCTTTGACTGTGTGGATCACAATAAACTGTGGAAAATTCTTCAAGAGATGGGAATACCAGACCACCTGACCTGCCTCTTGAGAAATCTGTATGCAGATCAGAAAGCAACAGTTAGAACTGGACATGGAACAACAGACTGGTTCCCAATAGGAAAAGGAGTACATCAAGGCTGTATACTGTCACCCTGCTTATTTAACTTATATGCAGAGTACATCATGAGAAACACTGGGTTGGAGGAAGCACAAGCTGGAATCAAGATTGCTGGGAGAAATATCAATAACTTCAGATATGCAGATGACACCATCTTTATGGCAGAAAGTGAAGAAGAACTAAAGAGCCTCTTGATGATAGTGAAAGAGGAGAATGAAAAAGTTGGCTTAAAGCTCAACATTCAGAAAATGAAGATCATGGCATCTGGTCCCATAACTTCATGGCAAATAGATGGGGAAACAGTGGAAATGGTGGCTGACTTTATTTTTTTGAGCCCCCAAATCACTGCAGATGGTGATTGCAGCCATGAAATTAAAAGATGCTTTCTCCTTGGAAGGAAAGTTATGACCCACCTAGACAGCATATTCAAAAGCAGAGACGTTACTTTGCCAACTAAGGTCCGTCTAGTCAAGGCTATGGTTTTTCCAGTAGTCATGTATGGATGAGAGAGTTGGACTATAAAGAAGGCTGAGCACTGAAGAATCGATGCTTTTGAACTGTGGTGTTGGAGAAGACTCTTGAGAGTCCCTTGGAATGCAAGGAGATCTAAGCTATCCATCCTAAAGGAAATCAGTCCTGGGTGTTCACTGGAAGGATTGAAGTTGAAGCTGAAACTCCAATATTTTGGCCACTTGATGTGAAGAGCTGACTCATTTGAAAAGACCCTGAGGCTGAGAAAGATAGAAGGCAGAAGGAGAAGGGGACGAGAGAGGATGAGATGGTTAGATGGCATCACCGACTCAATGGACATGAGTTTGGATAAACTCTGGGAGTTGGTGATGGACAGGGAGGCCTCGTCTGCTGCGGTTCATGGGGTTGCAAAGAGTTGGACATGACTGAGTGACTGAACAGAACTGATGATATTTTAAAGATATATTTATTTATTTATTTTTGGCTGTGCTGGGTCTTCCTTGCTGCGCTGGTGCTTTCTCTAGTTGCAGCGAGCGGGGGTTAATCTTTGTTGCCACATGTGGGCTGCTCGTTGCTGTTCTCCTATTGTGAGCACAGGCTCTAGGGCATGGGCTCAGTAGCTGCCCCTCGCCATGTGGAAACATGGTGGACCAAGGATGGAATCCATGTCCCCAGCATTGACAGGGGATTCTTTGCCAGTGGACTACCAGAGAAGCCCCTCATTGATGACTTTTGCCTGAATCAGTTATTAGTATGATGGTTATAAAATGTGATTTTTTTTCCTAAAAAAATGTATTCCTTCTGCATTTATTGGTTGGTTTGTTGCTATAAAGGAGAGCTCCTATTAACTTATTTATATGAGTGTGGATAAAGAAGGTTTTTAGAAAGAAGGTGGGCAGACATGAATTTTCTTAGAGATGGAATGAAAAGACTCGATAGGTAATGTAGGGAATAATAGGGGATAATTTGAGCCATCAAGTCTAAAGAAGGAGTGGGATGGAGATGCAGATTGAAGAAGCTGGTCCTAGACAGGTGTGGGAACTCAGCAGTGTGAAACCAGAAGGGAAGAAAAGGTGGGGGGTTGCTGCATCAGGAGGTTCAGGGACTCATTCCTGATGCCCCTCACTGGGGACATGAGGGATGTGGTGACATCAGCCACACATGTCCCTGGTTCTGTTAAGAGGAACTGCAGGTGGCTGGCAGGATGAGTGGTAACAACTACTGTTAATCCCAAATGCTGTGGCAAGCACTAAGTACAGGTCTGCAATCCATCATCTGAAATCACTGAGGCCAGAGGTGCTATGGAGTTCAGAACACAGGGAAGCATGGTGCATAGACCATGTGTTATATACCACTCCCAGCAGAATCTGGGGCAACACGTGGTAATCAGCCCAGTTTCTATGTCTAAAGTGAAGCCAACATTTCTAAAGAGAAAGGTAACATTTCACACTGACTATAAATGACAGTCTCATGTCAGCTCAGATTAGGTGAGGCCACCAAAAAAAGTCTGCATGGAAGTTATCAAAAGAAGTTTGGGGCTTTCAAAGTATTTTACATTTCTGAACTGTGAATAAAGGAATGGTGGGGGGCGCCTATGTAAACAGTTCTGTGAGAACAAATCCTCCCAACTCAAGGAGTCAAGGCTGGCTCTGCACCTGACCAGGGCCTTGAGGAAGGTATAGGCTTTGATTAGCAGAAACTGAGGATTAGAGGTAGGAGAGAGGAAAAGGACATTCCAAACAGAGGGATGGATTTAAGCAAAAGCACGGAGTCAGGGAAGTCTCTGGCCCATCTGGGTGATTATTGGTAATTTCGGGTCACTAGACCTGAGGCTGGCAGGAGAAGTGGTAGAAAATCCAACAGGAAAGTCGTGTTGGAACCTGAACACACAGCTCCAAAGGGCAACCTCAGGGTCTGAAACCTGATTCTGTCGTCAGCGGGGAGTAACACGTCACATCTCTGCCTTTGTTAAGTGGAACCTGGGCTGACTGCATCCTTGCTTTGTGCCCATGCAAAGGATTAACTCAAGTCAGGGGACACTGAGGCAGGAGGCAATAGCAGCCATGCAAGAGATTTGTTGAAAGCTAGGGTGAGCCCAGCAAGGGGAGGATGGAGATTTGAGAGCCAGGTTAGACTCCATTGGGCTTGAGTAATTGAAGAGGAGGGGCAGAGGAAAGGGAGATTCAAAGTTTGGCTGCTGGCTGAACCTCAAGGACAGAAAGCTGGCCAGTATATGTGTGATGAAGACTGAGGACTCAGGTATTCACCCACCTGGACTTATGTCCCACCTCTAGCTTCCTACCTGCCAGAAGTGCAGCCAAGAGCTCAACCTTTCTCCCATTGGCAAAATGGAAATAATAGCATCTTCCTGAAAGGATAATAGTGTAGCTTAAATGAATTAATCTATATAAATACTAACCATAGGGTCTGACACATAGGAAACATACCACAGATGTCTGTGAGTCTTGTTGATGGTTTTGATGATGACGACATTGGGTGAGTAAGAGATCTCAAAAGATGTTTTCATTCTGGAATTGTATATAGATTGACTTGTAGTTATAAGGTCATTTGAGGAAATGACTTTTGACTATTTAATATTCCCAGCTGCTTCAAAAACATTTATGTAGAATAAAACAAAAACCTATTAATATTCTTCAAGACATATCAGACCCTGTGGTTAGTACTGCTATATGAATCGATTCATTTAAGCCAGGCTATTATCCTATCAGGAAGATGCTATTATTAGAGAACTGTTTCCTGGCCTTAAGATAGCATGCATACTCTATACCCTTGTTTATTATGTGTACTTTTAAAAAAATTATTTTAATTGGAGGATAATTACTTTACAATATTGTGATGGTTTTTGCCATACAGCAACATGAATTGGCCACAGGTATGCATGTGTGCCCCCGGACCATGAACCCCCCTCTCACTTCCCTCCCTACCCTATCCGTTTGGGTTGTCCCAGAGCACCGGCTTTGGGAGCCCTGCTTCATGCATGGAACTTGCCCTGGCCATCTACCAAACACTACTATTTATTGGGAAGAAATTTGTCTAGAGGGGGTAGTTGCTGTAGACTCTAAGGTGATGGTTCAGAAGAAAATGAACTAATAGACCCTCATCAAGGGGAAATTCAAAGAACTAGTCATAGATACTCAAAACGGTATTAGCAGTATGGCCAAATAGAAAGATGACTTGGAATTTCAATGTGGTTGAGAGCTGCCTTCACAAGAAGACCTTTGTGTCTTGGACTCTTTAAAATTCTTTGAGAGAATTGCTTAGCCTTCTGGATAAAAAAAAAAATACCATCATTGGACTCACCTCTATGGGGCAGCATCCAGATCTCCTGAGTTTAGGTCAATGACCTTGATGTTCAGCCATCTCTGGAGCAGAGTTGTGGTTGAGACTTGTGAATGTCCTTCAGAAAACATCACAGGGAAGTGGGGAGAGTTGATACAGATGTCTTTCGAGGTGTGTCTGAAGTGGAAACTTAGGCAAACCGTTAAAAAACCTCAAAAGTCACTCCCCACGATCAAGTACTGAAGAAAGAGTTGCAAGTGCTGCAACTCTAGGTAGAAAATTCAAGTGCAGATCAAGAGACATGTGGGAGCATGGTCCTGCAGCAGTTAAACTCCATGTATATTAAGTTACACAAACTTACGAACATGTGGAATGAAAAACCAGTGTTATCTATAAAACACTCTCTCTTATGTGCCATCATCTTTAGCAAAATGGAAAGTGTCCTGCATTTGGAAAGCAGTTTCTTCTATGTGAAGAATGGAAGTTTTCTGATATATAAAAAAAAACATTATTATATCCTCTCGAGTTAAAAAATGTTTGAGGGGCTTCCCTGGGGGGATTTGCTTCCCTGAAGCAAAATTATTTGGGGGGGGCTATGAATACAGAGTAGTAATGGCAAGCGTATAATACAGTGTTATAGTTCCTCATGGACCCCTGCATTTTGGAGGAAATGTGTTCTTCAGCAGCTTTAATATTAGAGAGTCCAATTAACTCAGACTTGTCTCAGTCAGCTCAAATAAGGCAAAACCCAAATGTTTTTTGAAACTTTGTGGTATAGGAATTATTTTCAGGAACCTAAAGCCATCAGAAGAAAAGTTATGTTCAACAAGCACTTGGAACATTTAACTTTGTGTTAAATAACATTCTACACAGACACATGAATATTAAGCTAGAAAAATCACTGCAAAGTTAAATAGTCTATCTTTTTCTCTATTTTTTGCCACACGGCTTGCAGGATCTTAGTTTCCTGAACAGGGATTGAATGCAGGCCATGGCAACGAAAGCCTGGAGTCCTAACCACTGAACCCCAGGGGAATTCCGGTAGTGTATGTTTGAATAAGCTTTGTCTATGTATGGAAAGTTAAGTCAAGACCTGGACCAAGGATCCAGTTGAAATAGTTGCACTCTCCTTTCTTTCCCTTTTATCTGAAGTATCCATGCAAATTTTCTTTTGGTTTTCAATTTGCATCTTTACTATATTTTGCCTGTATAGATAGAATCCAAAAGAGATGATTAGAGGTTTACATTATTAAAATTAATATGGAACCACATACATGCAAGCCAACCAGGAAAATCATTTTACCCTTTAAAGCTTCAAGCCTATTTACATAACATCTAATTTGAAAATATTGCAGATAATGGGATTAGTATACTTAATTTTAAAAATAAATCTCTAATCTTAACAAGAAATCTCAGTAATGAAAAGGAAATATTAAAAAAGCTTCAAATAAATGAAGACACTGTTTCTGAGAAAGATGGTGAGTGGCCATGAGTAATGAAACACAATTCTTCTCAAATTAGATCATTTATTTAAGGCGATCTAAGGTCTGTTTTTCAGGATCTTGAGGAAGTAACGCTAAAGTTTATCTGAAAGAGATAAAAAGGAAGATATTGTCAAGCCAGTGATTGGCGATCCCATATAAAAGCTTGTGTTCAGTTCAGTTCAGTTCAGTCACTCAGTCGTGTCTGATTCTTTGCGACCCCATGAGTCGCAGCACGCCAGGCCTCCCTGTCCATCACCAACTCCCAGAGTTCACTCAGACTCATGTCCATCGAGTCAGTGATGGCATCCAGCCATCTCATCCTCTGTAGTCCCCTTCTCCTCCTACCCCCAATCCCTCCCAGCATCAGAGTCTTCCAATGAGTCAACTCTTCGCATGAGGTGGCCAAAGTACTGGAGTTTCAGCTTCAGCATCAGTCCTTCCAAAGAAATCCCAGGGCTGACCTCCTTCAGAATGGACTGGTTGGATCTCCTTGCAGTCCAAGGGACTCTCAAGAGTCTTCTCCAACACCACAGTTCAAATGCATCAATTCTTCAGCGCTTAGCCTTCTTCACAGCCCAACTCTCACATCCATACATGACTACTGGAAAAACCATAGCCTTGACTAGACGGACCTTAGTCGGCAAAGTAATGTTTCTGCTTTTGAATATGCTATCTAGGTTGGTCATAACTTTTCTTCCAAGGAGTAAGTGTCTTTTAATTTCATGGCTGCAGTCACCATCTGCAGTGATTTTGGAGGCCAAAAAAGAAATCTGACACTGTTTCCCCATCTATTTGCCATGAAGTGTTGGGACCGGATGCCATGATCTTCATTTTCTGAATGTTGAGCTTTAAGCCAACTTTTTCACTCTCCTCTTTCACTTTCATCAAGAGGGTTTTTAGTTCCTCTTCACTTTCTGCCATAAGGGTGGTGTCATTTGCATATCTGAGGTTATTGATATTTCTCCCAGCAATCTTGATTCCAGCTTGTGTTTCTTCCAGTCCAACATTTCTCAAGATGTACTCTGCATATAAGTTAAATAAGCAGGGTAACAATATACAGCCTTGATGTACTCCTTTTCCTATTGGGAAACAGTCTGTTGTTCCATGTCCAGTTCTAACTGTTGCTTCCTGACCTGCATACAGATTTCTCAAGAGGCAGGTCAGGTGGTCTGGTATTCCCATCTCTCTCAGAATTTTCCACAGTTTATTGTGATCCACAAAGTCAAAGGCTTTGGCATAGTCAATAAAGCAGAAATAGATGTTTTTCTGGAACTCTCTTGCTTTTTTGATGATCCAGCGGATGTTGGCAATTTGATCTCTGGTTCCTGTGCCTTTTCTAAAACCAGCTTGAACATAAGGAAGTTCACAGTTCACGTATTGCTGAAGCCTAGCTTGGAGAATTTTGAGCATTACTTTACTAGCATGTGAGATGCGTGCAATTGTGCGGTCGTTTGAGCTTTCTTTGGCATTGCCTTTCTTTGGAATTGGAATGAAAACTGACCTTTTCCAGTCCTGTGGCCACTGCTGAGTTTTCCAAATTTGCTAGCATATTGAGTGCAGTACTTTCACAGCATCATCTTTTAGGATTTGAAATAGCTCAACTAGAATTCCATCACCTCTACTACCTTTGTTCATAGTGATGCTTTCTAAGGCCCAATTGACTTCACATTCCAAGATGTCTGGCTCTAGATTAGTGATCACACCATCGTGATTATCTGGGTCATGAACAGTTCTTCTGTGTATTCTTGCCACCTCTTCTTAATATCTTCTGCCTCTGTTAGGTCCATACCATTTCTGTCCTTTATCGAGCACATCTTTGCATGAAATGTTCCCTTGGGATCTCTAATTTTCTTGAAGAGATCTCTAGTCTTTCCCATTCTGTTGTTTTCCTCTATTTATTTGCATTGATCACTGAAGAAGGCTTTCTTATCTCTTCTTGCTATTCTTTGGAACTCTGCATTCAGATGCTTATATCTTTCCTTTTCTCCTTTGCTTTTCACTTCTCTTCTTTTCACAGCTATTTGTAAGGCCTCCCCAGACAGCCATTTTGCTTTTTTGCATTTCTTTTCCATGGGGATGGTCTTGATCCCTGTCTCCTGTACAATGTCACGAACCTCATTCCATAGTTCATCAGGCACTCTATCAGATCTAGGCCCTTAAATCTATTTCTCACTTCCACTGTATAATCATAAGGGATTTGATTTAGGTCATACCCGAATGGTCTAGCGGTTTTCCCCACTTTCTTCAATTTGAGTCTGAATTTGGTAATAAGGAGTTCATGATCTGAGCCACAGTCAGCTCCTGGTCTTGCTTTTGTTGACTGTATAGAGCTTCTCCATCTTTGGCTGCAAAGAATATAATCAGTCTGATTTTGGTGTTGACTATCTGGTGATGTCCATGTGTAGAGTCTTCTCTTGTGATGTTGGAAGAGGGTGTTTCCTATGACCAGTGCATTTTCTTGGCAAAACGCTATTAGTCTTTGCCCTGCTTCATTCCGCATTCCAAGGCCAAATTTTCCTGTTACTCCAGGTGTTTCTTGACTTCCTACTTTTGCATTCCAGTCCCCTCTAATGAAAAGGACATCTTTTTTGGGTGTTAGTTCTAAAAGGTCTTGTAGGTCTTCATAGAACCGTTCAACTTCAGCTTCTTCAGCATTACTGGTTGGGGCATAGACTTGGATTACCGTGATATTGATGGTTTGCCTTGGAGACGAACAGAGATCATTCTGTTGTTTTTGAGATTGCATCCAAGTACTGCATTTCAGACTCTTTTGTTGATCATGATGGCTACTCCATTTCTTCTGAGGGATTCCTGCCCGCAGTAGTAGATATAACAGTCATCTGAGTTAAATTCACCCATTCCAGTCCATTTTAGTTCACTGATTCCTAGAATGTTGACATTCACTCTTGCCATCTCTTGTTTGACCACTTCCAATTTGCCTTGATTCATGGACGTGACATTCCAGGTTCCTATGCAATATTGCTCTTTACAGCATCGGACCTTGCTTCTATCACCAGTCACATCCACAGCTGGGTATTGTTTTTGCTTTGGGTCCATCCCTTCATTCTTTCTGGAGTTATTTCTTCACTGATCTCCAGTAGCATATTGGGCACCTACTGACCTGGGGAGTTCCTCTTTCAATATCCTATCATTTTGCCTTTTCATGCTGTTCATGGGGTTCTCAAGGCAAGAATACTGAATGGTTTGCCATTCCCTTCTCCAGTGGACCACAAGAGCGTGTTAAAGCTATGCTATTTGAAACAGAGTGGTTAAGGCATTCAAATAGATGAGTGTAGCAGAACAGCTAGCTACATGATTGTAATTGTACTTGAAAACAACATTTGATAAGAGAAGCATCATGGATCAGTAGGTATAAGAAGAATAATTCAATATGTGGTTTGAAAAGGTTGACAAGCTATTTTCAGAAATAGCAAAGGAAAATATAGATTCTCCTTCTCTACCAAAACTTTATGTATAAATTTCAGATAAATTTATAATTAAATATTTAAGAAAATTAAGTAATAGTATTTGAAAAAATCGATAAATATGTAACTGATCTCTAGAAGAAAAGACCATTTGCTAAACATAATGAAAAGTCACAAGGGAAAATATCAGTATTTTTGAGTTTATAAATTTTAATCTCTATGCTTAAGAAATGATAAAATACTAAAAGTAAGCAAAATGTATGAAAAAATATGACATTCTAATATGACTTTAAATTATAAAAAGTTCATACAGTAGAATCTTAATAAACTCATGGCTAAAGAACAAGAATAGATAATATTAAAAAATAAAAGTAAAAAATAAATTTTTGAAAGAATTCAGACTCATCTGTAATGAAATGTCAATCAAAACAGCTATGAGATACCATTTTGCCGATGGAATTATGAAAGATTGAAAATCAATGATGTTATTGAGGCTGTGTTAAGATTGGGGCTTCCCTGGTGGCTCAGAGGGTAAAGCGTCTGCCTGCCATGTGGAAGCCCCAGGTTCGATCCCTGGGTCAGGAGGTTCCCCTGGAGAAGGAAATGGCAACCCACTCCAGTACTCTTATCTGGAAAATTCCATGGGCGGAAGAACCTGATAAGCTACAGTCCATGGGATTGTAAGAGTCTCAGAAGACTGAGCAGTTTCACTTAAGATTGGGGCTTTTATAATGGCTGGTGGGAGTGTGAACTGGTACAAATAATCTGGAAAAGGATTTGGCAATGTGAACCCAGAGTAGGATTACTGACAAATTATCCAAAATTCAGTCAGAAATACAGGGTTGTTCACTGCAGTATTATCATTATTGTTGTCATAGCAGCAAGTGTCGTGATTTGGTTTATTAGAAATACAGCACATTATGTTTGCATTTTACCAAATGCCAAATATAAAAAAACTGAAATTGTCATGGACAATGAAATTTCAATAGAATTATATGTACTGAGTTTAATAGAAGCAACTGGGAAAGGTTTTTTTTTGTTTCAATTGAGATATAATTGACATAGAATGTTGTTTAAATTTAAGGTGCAGGATGCATTGATTTCATCCATTTATATATTGTAACATGATTGCCATTGTAGCTTCAACTAAACATCTCCATCACATTACATAATTATCATTTTTTTGTGGGGAGAGAACATTTAAGATCTAGCTTCTTAGCAGCTCTGAAGAATGCTGAGTCATTGGAAAGGACCCTGATGCTGGGAAAGACTGAAGGCAGGAGGAGAAGGGGATGGCAGAGGATGAGATGGTGGATGGCATCACCGACTTGATGGACATGAGTTTGAGTAAACTCTGGGAGTTGGTGATGGACAGGGAGGCCTGGTGTGCTGCAGTCTATGGGTCGCAAAGAGTTGGACATGAATGAGCAACTGAAATAAACTGAACTGAACTGATAATTATAATACTGTGTCCCAGAAGTTATTCCTCTTATATTTGGAAGTTTGTATCTTTGAACCACATCTCCTCAATTCCCCCACACCACCTTCAGTTCCTGGTATCACCATTCTACTCTGTTTCTATAAGTTTGGCTTTTTTAGATTCCAAAAATTTAGATCTTTATAAGATCTCCACATATAAGGGAGATCATACAATATTTGTCTTTCTCAGCCTGACTTAACTCACTTAACATAATGCCCTCAACATGCATCCATGTTTTTGCAAATGGCAGCCTATTCTTTTCGATGAATGAATAATATTCCATTGTGTACATATGTATCGGAACTTCCCAGGTGGCACTGGTGGTAAAGAACCTGCCTGCCAATGCAGGAGACATAAGAGGTACAGGCTTGGTGCCTGGGTTGGGAAAATCCCCTTCAGGAGGGCATGGCAACCCACTCCAGTGCTCTTGCCTGGAGAATTCCATGGACAAGAAAACCTTGTGGGCTACAGTCTACAGGGTCACAAAGGGTCGGACACCACTGAAGCGACCTAGCACGCACACACACATATGTGTATCCCGTCTTCTTTATTCATCTGTTTTATTCATCTTCTTTATTCGTCTGTTGACAGACACTTCAGTCATTTCCATATCTTGGCTGTTGTGAATAAAGCGGCAATAAACATGGGAGTGCAGATATCTTTTCTATATCCTGTTATCATTTCCCTTGGATATATACCCAGAGTGAGACTTTGGATCATATGGTAGTTCTATTTTTAATTTTTTGAAGAACCTTTGTACTGTTTTCCACAGTGGCTGGACTAGGGAAGTTTTGTGATGGACTGAAGACATTAAGGACCAGAATAGGGGCATCTGATGCAGCCTGGTTGGAAGCAGAGGCTGGAGAAAAAACAATTTCTCTCCATGACCTACAAGTAGGGACAATTTCATCATCAGTGACTCATGTATCACACCCCTCCACCAGATTTTAAGGTGCTTGAGGGCAGGGAGTGATCCTAATGCTTTTGAAGCAGCCAGAGGCCAGCTCTGTGCTGGACATAGAAGAGGACCTTCAGACATGTGCTTTCTGGAGGAGATATTCTCCAGCTGGCTTCTGCCCACGTACTTTCTGGGCTGTATTTAATTTCTACTTAGTCTGTAGCTGATGCAGGTTTTGTTTGTTCGTTTTAAACTAGGGTCTGACTTCTGAGGTGGGAGAGGTTATTATAAAACAAATACATTTCTCAGCTAAGCTATTTACAGTACTTGACACTGGCAACAACAAGAAGTAAGCTACTTTATAATTTTAGAAGGTTATGTTTGACTCGGAGTCTTGTCATCTCTGAGCCCACAGATATTCTGTCACTGGCGCTCCTTGCAGCCATGTTAATGGTTAGGGCCCATGGGTGTCAGGTGTTTCTGTATTGACCCTCTAAGAGTGAGCAGTCCTGGAGGCCCCTTTTTCCCCTCTTTTAAATTATGTAGTTATTTAATTTTGGCTGTGCTGGTCTTCATGCTCAGGCTTCCTCTAGTTGCAGTGAGCGGGGGCCACTGCACTCTTGTGGTACATGGGCCTCTCCTTGCGGTGGCTTCCCTTGTTGCATGGGTTTTAGAGTGCAGGCCCAGCAGCTATGGCTAACGGGCTTAGTGGCTCTGAGGCATGTGGGATCTTCTCAGACCAGGGATCGAACCCGTGTCTCCTGCATTGATAGGCAGATTCTTATCCACTGTGTTGCCAGGGAAATCCTCTGGAAGTCTTATTAATCTCTTCAAACAACCAACCTCTCTATTTAGAATGCTGAAAGGTATTGCAGGGTGGAAAGGTCCTTACTATTGAGTAGATAGTGCAGTTGCACACCTTGAGATCATTATGCTGAGGAGTGAATTAGGTGAAACCATGAAAGACAGTGTACTGCCTGAACTCTCCCGTGTGCTCAGTTACTCAGTGGCGTCTGACTCTTTGCAACCCCATGAAGTGTAGCCCTCCAGGCTCCTCAGTCCATGGGACTTTTCCTGGCAAGAATACTGCAGTGAGTTGCCATGCCCTTCTTCAGGGCATCTTCCCAACCCAGGAATCAAACACGTGTCTGCTGCATTGCAGGTGGATTTTTTACCGATGAACCATTAGGAAAGCCTTTATTCTGAGACTCTTGGATGTTTTCCTTGGGAATAGGATGGAAGGACTTCTACATGCTCCCCTCCAAGTCAAGAGAAGAAACAAATGTGCTGTTTTTAGTGCTGAAATTAGTGTTAATACAAACATTTATTCCTTTGTTTACACTTATGATATGGCCACTGGGAGAAGTGTTGCCAGGAATGACAATAAAGTAGTTTAATATGCAGGAAACTGTTTCTGAGATAGATACTAGCTGGTGCTTACTGAGGAAAATAATTACTCTTAAGATTGCACCCTGCTTCCTTTGTATATCTTTCTTGGTTTTACAAAAATGTTTATCCTAATGGTATATTTCCCTAGAGTCTTTTTAGTATTCACATTTTACAAGGCTGTCAATTTTTAATTAATATCCAGCATAAATATTTCCATGTTATTAATTTTGATGGCCATAATTGTGTTGCTGAAAAATATTTTGTCAGGTAATTTAGTGTAATTTATTAAATATAACCTAATGTAAGGATTTTGGAGAAGGCAATGGCACCCCACTCCAGTACTCTTGCCTGGAAAATCCCATGGATGAAGGAGCCTAGTAGGCTGCAGTCCATGGGGTCGCTAAGAGTCAGACACAATTGAGCAATGTCACTTTCACTTTTCACCTTCATGCACTGGAGAAGGAAATGACAACCCACTCCAGTGTTCTTGCCTGGAGAATCCCAGGGACAAGGGAGCCTGGTGGGCTGCCGTCTCTGGGGTCGCACAGAGTTGGACACGACTGATGCGACTTAGCAGCAGCAGCAGCAATGTAAGGATTTAGACTTGCTTCCAAGTTTAATATTATAAAAACACCACTTTTGCTGTGATAAAAACGTATTTTTTGTGACATGTCTTTTTATTATTTTAAATTATTTAAAATCAGATTCCCAGAAGTGAAGTTTTGGGGCACAATGTTTGAAGTCTTTATGTTTTTTTTTGTTTTTTACTGAAGTAGTGATTTACAATATTATATTAGTTTCAGGTATATGACAGTGGTTTAATAGCTTTATAAACTGAAGTCTTTTTGGTCCTTGATAAAATTGCCAAATTTCTTTCCAAAGTGGTTGAATCAGTATATAAGTCTACCATCTACAACCTTCTTTTGTTGGTCTCGTGAAAGTCTCCTTTTATTTACTGAGAAAAGAGTGAAAGCAACTTGTTTGATGATATGCATGATACGTCCCCCAGAGAAGCCCCCGAATCAAAGTGGAATTTGTACATACCTGTAGAGAGAAGAAAAGGTGGAGAAGTTTGGTACAGGACCATCACAACAGTGTCCACGTGCGTGCATGGTGGGCAGTGTGGAGAGTTGGGGCTTAATGTACCTAACAAGAGGGTACTCTTCTGCCTGAAAAACAGGCTCAGCTGACCAGATGGTGAGTGAGATGAAGTCACTTTCCTGCCATTTGTGCACAAGATTTCTAGGTATTTGTCATGACTCTGTCCTTAGCTAGTGAAGTCAATGGCAATGCCTCCCTGCAAATGGCAGGCGGCAAAACCCCATTTCCGCCCTAATTTGTCATCGTTTGCCCAGGACCTATTCATTTAGACTTTTGTTTTTAATACACGTATTCTCCTTTGGCAATGCTATAATGCCTTTCTTCCCCCGTTGGTCTCTCTCTGCCCTAATCACGATGAACACAAATGTAATGGGCACAGTATACCTTCATTTGAGTCTCGCTTTTATTCTTGTAATTCTCAACTGCTGCTCTTCCTGAAGGAGGACTGTGTTACAAAAGAATGGAATTTTCCCGACAATGTTTAGTACATAATAGTTTTAAGAGGCTTCATGTTTGCAAGAGACAAATTAAGCAGCCTCCTCTAATATGTAGACAACATCTGTTACACAAAGTCACCGTTAATGATAACACCAGGATCTCCTTTGTAGCTGATTTTCACCCAGCTGCACCGACCTATAAAAGGCGCCAGCAAAGAGGGCTACATATTCATCTTTCAGCTCAGAATGACTTTGGAAAACGGCATATAAACCCAAAGCAAATCTTTGTTAACCTCTGAAGTCGGAGCTCCCATAAATCACTGCTGAGGACAGCTTCTAACCTCCTCACAGCCAACTCATCATGTCTATTTGGTGTTTTATAATTTGCTTCAAATTTCAAATTGATAATCCAGAAGAAAACCATACAAGAGATGGAGCCGTATGGGACCCTCCCATAAGGGGATCAATATGCCCCTTGGTGTGTCAGTTACAAGTTGATACCCTAAACCTTTATTCAGACAACATTCCCACTGGTACCAGCAAGACATTCAATAAAAACCCTGTAGAATCCTTGAGAGGGCTAGTCAGCTACAGCTAATAGTTTGATTTAAGGAATTGTCCTTATTTGCTTTGATATTAAACTTTGAAATTCTTAAAGGAAAACCATCCAGAAGACTAGTAGGGAGGGTTCCACTTTCTTCATAAGAACGGGTTCTATTAACTCTCCCTCTTACAATTTGGTTGTGGAATGTATTCTGGCATGTTTTCTCTTGGTTTCTCTGTGGATGTTTAACTTACAGGGTAATAGATCTGACCCCCAGATGGAGAGAGAAACAACGAATGACTAGACTTATAAATAAGGCAAGAGTGATTGAGAGATGGCACTTTAAATGAAGCATTTAGAGACAGACTCTGTTCAGCATCTTAAATGAAGCAGGGGAGCGCTTCATTTAGTGTGGATCTGCAGGAAACATGTGATCCAGGCAAAGGGAACATCAACTGCACAGGCCTCAGACTTGGCAGGTGCAGGAGACAGGATGGAAGGTGGTGTGGCTGGATGTAGGGAGGACAGGAGATGAAGGTGAGGCTGTGAGGCGGGCAAGTATCAGCTCTCGGAGGCCCTGAGGCCCGCAGGAATGGGTGGGATTTCACATCCTGTGAAGGAATGCCTCTGGAGGCTTTAAAGCAAATCCAAACAAGTGCACCTATTTTACACCAGCTAAGCGATCTCTCTGAAGCATAAATAATGTAACTCAGTTTGCCAACCTGTCACAAGAGACAGTTTCCTTAACAAACGACTTAAAATACAATTTTGAATCAGTTCAGTTCAGTCCCTCAGTCCTGTCTGACTCTTTGTGACCCCATGGACTACAGCACACCAGGCCTCCCTGTCCATCACCAACTCCCGGGGTTTACTCAAACTCATGTCCATCGAGTCGGTGATGCCGTCCAACTATCTCATCCTCTGTTGTCCCTTTCTCCTCCTGCTTTCAGTCTTTCCCAGCATCAGGGTCTTTTCCAATGAGTCGGTTCTTTGTATCAGGTGGCCAAAGTATTGGAGTTTCAACTTCAGCATGAGTCCTTCCAATGAATATTCAGGACTGATTTCCTTTAGGATTGACTGGTTTGATCTGGTTAAAAATGCAATTTTAACCGAGGCTTATGGATGTCCAGGAGCTTACAGATGGTTTTCAGATAGTCCCCAGAAGGCTTACAAAATGTTACATGTTGTTACACATGTGTAAGAAGAATCCAGACCCAAGGAAAGCTAAGAACCACTGGTTTAGATGACTCTAAATTAATGAAGTTCCAGCTGTACATTATATGACCTTCTAGGTCCTAAATATAGCTGCCAGTCTTCTATCAGTAATTTTTTTTTAAATGCAGGACTTCAATTTTCATTTCCTTTCTTTGTCATTAATCAGGTATGTCTTTTCCAGTCTCTTTGTCCTCTCTGGTACATTATATTCCTTTCTTTATCCCCTTTTGTTTCCGTGCTCTTCACCATGTAACTCTGCAGGGCAGGACGTACTTCCGTGTATCTTGGCTCTGGGCAGATGACTTGATTTGGCCAATGGGATGTCAGGAGACGTGATACAAGCAAACTCGTGGATAGCACTCGTGAGCTCTTGCTCTTTTGCATCCACCATCATCAGGAGAAGGAACTGCCTAGGCTACCTTCCCAGTCCCCGGGGGGAGAATGAGAGTCCTGTGGGCAGCTGAGTCATCTAGCCATACCCAGGCTAGATTGGTTGATGCAGATTTGTGAGCTAAATGAGTGCTTATTTATGCCACTGAGACTTCCCTGAGAACATTTATTACACAGTAAGAGTTAACTGATACTGCTTCCATACTTGCAGTCTCCTTTTAGAAACACCAGATTGGACATCCTGAAAGTCATGTTCATTTGTACCCATTTGGGGTCCCAATTCAAAACCCATTTTCAAATTTCATAACTGTGTTAATCAACCCTGGTTGTTTGCGCTTCCTTCTTGGCACCCTCTTTGGCTTTGCCTTCAAAAACTGGCACAGCTGCTCTCAGAGGCCAAGTACTAGAGGGTTCCACTGGTGGCAGAAGGGTGAAGTTTGCAGCCCTAATCTCATAATACTGTGACACAGCCTGGCGGTGGCATATACCACAGCTTCCTAGCCGGGTACAGGATGCTAATGAAGGCTACAAATCCCCCTTCAGAGAGGGGTGTAAGCTGCAGAACCTTGCTAAATGCCTGTCATTAATGTAAACTGCAGCACACCAGCTGAACCTTGGGATACGCTTAATTGCCCAGGGTGGCTTAATCTTCAGCCCTGCCAGTTGCAGAAGGATTACTTGTCTTTGGTGAACTCAGTTGAGAGTTGAAAGTAAATTTGCTTAAATAGTAGAGTTTAGAAGAGGAATAACATAAATAGGAAGAATCATAAATAACTGCTACTGGAAAGTAAACTACAGCTAACTCTAACCAAGGGCTGCCTCCCAGAGAAAAGCATCAGAAACTCTTGATTTAGGCTTTTGTTCAACTACCATATGAGTCACAAGGAGAAAATGGGTTCTAGTTAAAGTCATGTGTGGGTGGGTGCTAAGCCACTTCAGTCTTGTCTGACTCTGTGTAACTCTATGGACTGCAGTCCGACAGGTTCTTCTGTCCATGGGATTCTCCAGGCAAGAATACTGCAGTGGGTTGTCATGCCCTCCTCCAGGGGGTCTTCTCAACCCAGGGATTGAACCTCTGTCTCTTACATCTCCTGCATTGGCAGGCGGTTTCTTTACCAAGAGTGCCACTTTACCACGAGTGCCACCAGCTAAAGCCATAGTCATGACCAAAGCAATATTACCTTAATCTCAAAGCTACATTTCCCTGCATGAGCCTTTGACAGTAGAGGGATATAAGGGTTTTGCTGATATTGAGCTTCACTGTTATCAGTACTGTTATGAAGACAATTCCCTAGCTTCAACTCTATAGACTCAGTTTAAGAGCAAAACAATTAAAAGCATCTTTTCCAAACAGCATGGTCATAAAGAGTTTTTTAAAAAATATATATATAACTAATTCTATTGGTATTAATAAATATGTGTTGAGGATAAAATTGTTGTAAACTTTTCATATCTGTTGACTTCTGCAGACGGCTGCTGTTTACCTACCACTGACCTCTTCTTTCCTTCTTCCTTTATAATAGAAGTTCAGTTTTACTTAGGACAAATTTGTGATCCACTGAAAGGTGATGTTTTTCAACTTTCCACATGGGCATGGCCATATGACTTGGTTTGGGCCAATGAGTTGAAAGTAAAAGTGTTGTGTGAGGTCTCTTCAAGAGCAGAGGCACGTCTTTCTCTGTTCCTTACTTTGTCAGTGGGCCTAGAACATGGATGTGATGGATGGCCTTCCAGCAGCCATCTTGGATCATGAGGTCTAGGGTCATTATAGGGACAGAAGGACAGAGAACTGCAGAGAGCCTGGGCTCCCAAGGACTGTGCAGAGCAGCCCTGCCATCATGTACTGTCTGCCTCCAGATTTATTTCATGAGGGAGAAAAAGAAATCTGTATCCGATATAAGCTATGGTCATTTGGAATTTTCTGTCCTTCCCAGACAAACCTACTCTTGGTTGTTATGTTTCCATATTGCTCTGAGCCTCTGAAGCAGCAGCAACAAATACTCTCAAGGCACCTCTTTTGGGCTCAGGCAGCACTGGAGAGCACCGTCATCTCAGAGCCAACACGACTTACACTCAGAGACTGCGAGGATGAATTTCAGACGGTGGGATAGGAGTATGAATGAAAATTCCTTTTCTTTTTCCTTTTTGGCCACTTGGCAAATGGCATTGCTGTGTTTGCCCTGGCCATTACCAGTGGAGGGGTTTGTGAGGCCAGTGCTTTCCTAGTGAGGCTTCCCCGATGGCTCAGTGGGTAAAGAATCTGCAAGCAAAGCAAGAGGCACAGTAGACTCAGGTTCGATCCCTGGGTTTGGAAGAGTCCCTAGAGGAGGAAAATGGCAACAGACTCCAGTATTCTTGCCTGGAGAATCCCAAGGGCACAGGAGCCTGGCGAGTTACAGTCCAAAGGGTTGCAAAGACTTGGACGTGACTGAATGACTAAGCGTGCCAAAAAAAAAAAAAAAAAAGCACAGGCTTTCATAGTAGCTTTATCAGTCTTCAAAGTAGTCCCTGTTTCAAGAACTCACTCTGTACTCAGGATGTGGACGGCCGCTCCAAAGGCTGAGCAAGGACTCATTTCTGGGTCTTGCTCTTTCATTTTTCCTTTGGTCCTTTCTCCCTCTGTCTCTCCTTCTGACTCCTTTGCCCCTACACTGTCCCTGCCCTGCTTTCTCCATCTCTCTTGCTTTCTCCATTCCTTCTTTCCTTTCTGGAGCAGAAGTGTTTATTTGTGTGAAATGTAATCTTATTGGAAAAATTGGGGACTTTATTTTCTTAACAGAAAATATTACCTAGCTCATAAACATTGCCCCTCATAAATCAACGGGGGTCATAAATATTCCAAAAGGAATATTTAGTGAACATTCTCCACTCATCTCCCCTTTCCCAGTCCCCACATTTTCCTCCCCACTGTCCAGGACGGTTATCTGTGTCTTGTGTGGGCCTGATATATTTGTTGTTCAGTCTCTCAGTGGTGCCCAACTCTTTGTGACCCCATGGACTGCAGCATGCCAGGCTTCCCTGTCCCCCACCATCTGCTGGCGTTTTCTCAAACTCACGTCTATGGCATTAGTGATGACCTGATATATAAATTCAAACAAATATTATATCTTCCTTCTGTGGTGTCCTTCAACTTGCATTTTTACACTTCATTGTGTGTCCTACAGAATTTCCATGTTAATTCACAGGGAGCCTCTTCATTCTTATTTTTTTAAAGCCATGTAATAGTCCATTTTAAGGAGCTGTCCAGGGTCCTGCTGGTGAGCACTGAGAGTGTCCTTACCAGCACTGCTGCTGAGAGCAGCCTTACACAGGTGTTGCATTTAGAAGGGAGGTGGTATTATCATCTGCTGGGTGAATGTCTGGAGCTGAGTGGAACTGATGGACCACAACCATGTGTAACTATGCAGATGAAGTTCACAATTACAATCTTTTTTTTAAAAAATCAAACCTGTGCCCCCCACAGTGAAAGCATGGAGTCCTAACCACTGGACCATCAGGGAATCCCCCACAGTTATAATCTTGAGTGGAAGAAGCCAGACCCAGGAAAATACATAGCATAGAATTCTATTTATATAAAGTACAAAACTGGGCAAGACTAATCTTTGCTGTTAGAGGACAAGATAGTGGGCACCCTTGGGTGGGTAGTGACTGAGAGGGCCCAGGGAGCTTGCAGGGATGCTGGAAATGTTCCCTTTGTTGGTTGGATACTGGTTTCATCGATGTGTTCACCTTCTAGAAATTCACCAAGTCATACACTTACAATGTGTCTTTTTTTTTTTTTTTCTGGGCCTCGATCAGAAGGACTTGGGCCCCACAATGTGTCTTTTTATTGTTGAGGAAACCCTGGCTTATATGTTTCACAGGTATAGCATTATATTTGTGCTTCTATAGATGCGGTTTCAATCCCTGGGTCAGGAAGATCCCCTGGAGAAGGGAATGGCAACCTACTCCAGTATTCTTTCCTGGGAAATCCCATGGACAGAGGAGCCTGGTGGGCTACAGTCCATGGGGTCACAAAAGGGTCCAACATGACTCAGTGACTAAACAGCAACAACAATACATTCTAAGCTACTCTCCATCAAAATTTTAGTTTCTGTCCATCACCATGCAATTGGCCCCTTTATTCATTTCACCCTCCTCCACATCTACCCAACCCCCCCCCCCAACCCTGGGAGCCACTGCTCTATACTCTGTACCTACATATTTGTTTTTGTTTGGCTTGGTTTGTTTTGTTACTTTGCATTCATTTGTTTTAAAACATTTGTTTACTTGGCTATGCCAAGTCTTAGTTGTGGTATGTGGGATTTAGTTTCCTTACCAGGGATTGAACCTAGGTCCCCTGCATTCAGAGCATGGAGTCTTAGCCACTGGACCACCAGGGAAGTCCCTGTTTGTTTTTATAGTCCACATAGAGTGAAATCTGGGCTGATAAGGTGGAACGAAGCCTGTGAAGAGAGGTAGGAACTCAGGGGCTGGAGTGCCCGCCCAGGGCAGGGTCTTGAGAGAACTGGAGTCCTCTCAGTGGTGGGTGTTCTGTCCATGATATGAATTATTTCAATGATACTGCTTTCCTCCTGACACTCAGAGCTGCTACTCTGGGGAAAATAAAACATTTTAGAGGACGAGTGGAAATCTAGTTGATGTTTGTTGGACCCTGTGAAGGAGGTGGCAGGCAACCTCTCCCCCCACCTGCTTTCCTCCTCTATCTGCCTCTCCTTTGTCATTCCCCTCCTGCTTCGTCCTCTAGGACACTGAGTCCTGGACTTCAATGCCTTGCAAACTCCAGTGGTTCCTTCTTCAGCAGGGGTTTGTGGGGTTTTCCCTGCCTGGGCTTTCCTCATCCAGAGGGTGAGGGCCCCTCAGGTGGTGGTCCTGGGGCTGGGAGCCTGCCTTGGACACGGGCCCTCCCGTTCTGACTCCCTGACAGCAATGCTGCAGCTGCTATCCAGAATTCACCTGCAGGAAAACCCACTTAGCCACAGCCAGGGCCGATTAAATTCCTCCCAGAGACTCCAGACTCATGTAAAGAATGCATGTTACTTCTGGTAGCATCACTTTAACCCACCCTTACCCACAACTATCCTCCAGAATAATTGCATTAAAAGAACTTTTGTATAATCGGCTCCAGTTTCATCCACCTCATTGGAACTGGAGCCGATTATACAGAGTGAAGTAAGCCAGAAAGAAAAACACCAATACAGTATACTAACACATATATATGGAATTTAGAAAGATGGTAATGATAACCCTATAGAGACCCAGACTGATGTAAAGAACAGACTTTTGGACTCTGTGGGAGAGGGAGAGGGTGGGATGATTTGGGAGAATGGCACTGAAACATGTATACTATCATGTAAGAAATGAATCGCTAGTCTAGATTTGATACAGGATACAGGGTGCTTGGGGCTGGTGCACTGGGATGACCCAGAGAGATGATATGGGGAGGGTGGTGGGAGGGGGGTTCAGGGTTGGGAACTCATGTACACCTGTGGTGGATTCATGGATTCATGTTAATGTATGGCAAAACCAATATAGTATTGTAAAGTAAAACAATAACATTTAAATAAATAAAAAAAGAACTTTTGCCTGCTTTGAGGTTTGCTTTCATTAGAATGGCCCTTGTGTTCGGTTAGATTGGTTTTGTCTGGAGCCAATCAGGACACTGAGCTGCTGATGACAAATGGATCCTTTCTGGTCCCCATGCCCCCTCCTCCATGGAAGGCGGTGGGGTTTTCGGGGGTGGGGGGGAGGGGACTGGAGTCATGTTTCAGGTGAGCTGGCACGAAGGTATGAAATGTACGTTTGCTTCGTGCCTTCAGTGTGGCCCAGAGGAGCCGTCCACCAAGAGGTGTGAAAAGTGAAGGGTCTCCTCTGTCCGTGGAATTCTTCAGGTAAGAATACTGGAGTGCGTTGCCATGTCCTTCTCCAGGGGGGATCTTCCTGACCCAGGGATTCAACCCAGGTCTCCCTTGTGGCAGGCAGATTCTTTACCATCTGAGCCACCAGGGAAGCCCACCAAGAGGCATGCGTGATGCTTATGCGATAGAGTTGTAATAACTTAGGTTGGACTTTTGATTGATAGTCGGTGCTGGTGGTGGTTTTTCTGAGCATCCCTCTCTGATACTTCACATTGTAAAAGATAATATTTGCCTTTTATTTGATACGACCTGATGAGCCACTTCTTTTGTGGCTAGTAGAGCAGGAAGACTAAGATACCAGCTCTTAGGTTTGAAACTGACACCTGCCCTTTACTATGCAATTTCAGGTGAGTAGTTTAAACATTCCCACGATACGGTTTTCCCATCTGTAAGTGGGTGCACTAAGTGGTACCAACCACACAGGGATGTGTGTGTGTGCATGCTACGTTGCTTCAGTCGTGTCCGACTCTTTGAGACCCTATGGCCTGTAGCCCGCCAGGCTCCTCTGTCCATGGGATTCTCTAGGCAAGAATACTGGAGTGGGTTGCCATGCCCTCCTCCCAGGGGTCTTTCTGACCCAGGGATTGAACCTGCATCTCTTATGTCTTCTGCATTAGCAGGTGGGTTCTTTACCACTAGCACCACCTGGGAAGCCCACATAGGGATGTAGTGAGGAGTAAATGAATTAATACCTATTAACCACTTGGAGGGCTTCCCTGGTGGCTCAGAGGTTAAAGCATCTGCCTGCAATATGGGAGACCTGGGTCTGAACATAGGAAATACTTAACAAATGTGCAGTACAATTATTATTTTTTTTCAAAGAATGATTAACTGTTGTCATCTAAAATTGACTTGTGACCTCACCACCCTTCTTCACAAACACAGTAAAAGACACAGCCTCCTGCACAATGTAGAAGCTTAAATCAGCACCCATATCACTTCTCTTCTTCAATGTCCAGAACTCACCTTGCCAAGGTGAGGATCCCTCTGAAACAACAGGATGCTTCAAAATCAGGACTTTGGATTTCAGCTGACTTGGGCAGATCATGTTGTGAATCTTTTCTCAATCTGCTTCTTTTCCAAATATCAGCTCATGAAGATCAAAACCACCTTTACTCTCCCTGTGGGTTTTGAGTAACTTGGATTCTTTCTTATAAAGTTTTGTTATTTCCAAGTGGAAATAACAGGGGAAATATTTCCCCTGTGTCCCAAGAAATGACCCTCACCCCTTGGCCACATTTCTCCTGGGAAACCAGAGACTAAGGTCTTCTCCTTGAGCCTGAGTATCAGGAGCCATCCTGGAGCTGGGCAGAGCGGAAGTCTGCGGCCACCTTTGGCACGTTCTTAGTTGTTTTGAGGACCAGCTGCTATAGGCTTTGAAATAAATTTCCAGTCAATAAACACAAAGATAAATACCCACAAATGAAGATACAAACAGCATATTTTACATTTATCTCATTTATCTCGTCTCATACGTGTCCCCAGAACGTTTAAAAGCTGGAGGAGGGGAGAGCATTCTGGGGGTGACCCAGCACCCAGCTTTCCACTTCCTTCCAGCCCCTCTCACCGCCATCATGTCACTCTCATAGACTTTCATCTTTGGTGTAGCCTTTAACGTTAGGTTTATCAAGACCAAACTGCCACCGTGAGAGATCACAGGTGAGGAGGGGGAAGGGATTCCCAGAGCCGACCTTGGAGGTACTTTTGGAGATCACCCCGAACTTGGTCTCCAAGTGCAAGAACTCTGTTCTGAGATATCTGCATATCCATGCAAAAGTGTCCAGGGTGAATGAGAGAAATACGAAATCACCACTAGGCCAGCATCGCAGTAAAAATCTTCATAGGCAAGATCCTTCACTGGATGACAAAATCTGCTGGCAAAAGCTTGAGGAGGATAACTGCAATGTTTACATACTCCCCTCCCAATAAGATGCTTGTTCATTACAGATGGAAAGGTGGTAACCCGGCCATAGAGACACCAGGAGGACCCCACTTCACCCAGATGGTCATCGTTAGTGATGAGACACACCGACTCCTTGTCCCCCTGACCTGACATGCTGAATCGAAGGAAACCCAGCTCCGCTTCTGCCATGTGCTTCCCGAAGGGCACAATTTCAGTCTCAGGAGAAGACATCAGATAAACCCAAACCGGAAGACACCCATAGGCAAATGACAAGTACTCTCTCTTTTTTTTTAATTAAATTCTCTAGCTGTGGCATGAAGGCTCAGTTGCTCTGTGACATGTGGGATCTTAGTTCCCTGAGACTCCCCTGGTGGCTCAGATGGTAAATAATCTGTCTGCAATGCAGGAGACCCGGATTTGATACCTGGGTTGGGAAGATCCTCTGGAGAAGGAAACGGCAACCCACTCCAGTATTCTTGCCTGGGAAATCTCATGGCCGGAGGAGCCTGACAGGCTACAGTCCACGGGGCTGCAAAGAGTGACCCGACTGAGTAACACCAACACAAAGGGGTCAAACCCACAGCCCCTGCATAACAAAGCAGATTCTTAACCTGGACCACCAGGGAAGTCCCTGGCCAGAACTCTTAATTAAAAGTTTCAAAGTCATGAAAGACAAAGGCTGAGCAGCTGCTCAGATTGGAGACCTTGCACCTACATGGAAAGTGGGATCCTGGAGTCGGTCTGGGGCCAGAAAAAGGATGTTAGTGGGAAAAGTGGCGAAATCCAAGCAAAATCTGTAGTTGGACGTCTGGTTCTGATGTTCATCTCGTGGTGGTGCTGATCACTCTGTGATGATGGGATAGGTTCGCCTCGGAGGAATCTAGGTCGGGTGGAAATGGAAATGCTCCCAAACTCTCCCTGAAAGTAAGGCATTTCCTGTTGACAAAATGTGTCATTGTTTGATTGGTGGACGTATCACAGACTAGCGTATTGTCAAGTGCATCACAGCAGTGTGGAAAAGAACTTTGTATTTGACAGATGTCTTGTCATAGAATATCCCAAATTGCGACTTTGGAAAGTGCTGTGGGGAACCCAGCAGTGTTTTCTTCCATTAAAGCTGTCTTCATTCCGGAAAACAAGATGAGCAAAGGCTCATCCAACCTGGTTACCAGCTTGAACACCCACTGGGGTACTGACCTTGAGGGACACAGGCAAACGTGTGCATTTTACTTATTGGAGTGAGTTGCTTTACAGTGCTGTGTTAGTTTCTGCTGTATAATCCGTGAATACATATATCCCCTCGCCCTCGAGCATCCCTCCCACCATCCCCCCATCTCACCCCTCTTAGGTCATCACAGAGCACTGAGCTGAGCTCCCTGTGCCACACGGCAGCGTCCCATGAGCTATCTACTTTATGCATGGCAGTGTATTTATGTCAGTGCTGCTGCTGCTAAGTCTCCTCAGTCGTGTCTGACTCTGTGCGACCCCACAGACAGCAACCAGGCTCCCCCATCTCTGGGATTCTCCAGGCAAGAACACTGGAGTGGGTTGCCATTGCCTTCTCCAATGCATGAAAGTGAAAAGGGAAAGTGAAGTTGCTCAGTCGTGTCCGACTCTCCGCGACCCCATGGACTGCAGCCCACCAGGCTCCTGCGTCCGTGGGATTCTCCAGGCGAGAATGCTGTGCAACCCCACAGACAGCAACCAGGTTTCCCCGTCCCTGGGATTCTCCAGGCAAGAACACTGGAGTGGGCTGCCATTGCCTTCTCCAATGCATGAAAGTGAAAAGGGAAAGTGAAGTTGCTCAGTCGTGTCCGACTCTCCGCGACCCCATGGACTGCAGCCCACCAGGCTCCTGCGTCCGTGGGATTCTCCAGGCGAGAATGCTGTGCAACCCCACAGACAGCAACCAGGTTTCCCCGTCCCTGGGATTCTCCAGGCAAGAACACTGGAGTGGGCTGCCATTGCCTTCTCCAATGCATGAAAGTGAAAAGGGAAAGTGAAGTTGCTCAGTCGTGTCCGACTCTCTGCGACCCCATGGACTGCAGCCCACCAGGCTCCTGCGTCCGTGGGATTCTCCAGGCGAGAATGCTGTGCAACCCCACAGACAGCAACCAGGTTTCCCCGTCCCTGGGATTCTCCAGGCAAGAACACTGGAGTGGGCTGCCATTGCCTTCTCCAATGCATGAAAGTGAAAAGGGAAAGTGAAGTTGCTCAGTCGTGTCCGACTCTCCGCGACCCCATGGACTGCAGCCCACCAGGCTCCTGCGTCCGTGGGATTCTCCAGGCGAGAATGCTGGAGTGGGGTCGCCATCGCCTGCTCTGTACGTCAATGCTACTCCCTCAGTTTGTCCCACCCTCTCCTTCCCCTCCGTGTCCACAATCCTTTCTCTACCTCTGCATCCCTGTTCCTACCCTGTAAACAGGCTCATCTGTACCACTTTTCTATGAATAGATGGCACATATATGTATTAATATATGATATCTGTTTTTCGCTTTCTGACTCACTGCATTCTGTATGACAGACTCTAGGTCCATCCATCTCTCTACAGATGACTCAATTTTGTTCCTTTTAATGGCTAGGTAATATTCCATTGTATACATGTACCGCCTCTTCTCTATTCATTTATCTGTCCAGGGACATTGACGTTGCTTCCATGAATCTATTTTGTTTTTTACAAAGCTGGTCCAGAGATTTTTGTAAGATTGCACTTTTCACCCCTAGTGATTCCTGCAGGAGAGCTGGCCCCAGTCTCTCCCTCAGGTTCATGGTAAACCAGAGCTCTCACAGATACATGCTAGGTGACAAAACCAATGCAGGAAGAAGTCCGAGTCACCCGCAAAAATCCTGGATTCATTGTCACGACAGTGGCTAAAGATCTGTGTAAGAGTGACATTAAACAAACACCTTCAATTCCCACACTGCTGTGTGGGTTTCACAGCACTTTCTCATTTTATTTCAGCAGCAGCCACAGACTGTGGAGGGCCTTTGGGGCTTTAGCTCCTGTCCGGGGTCACCACCACCCTAGCTGAAGGTGGGATGAGAGCAAAGAAAAGCTGAAATATCCTGGTCCTCCTCCTCAAACCTGCCATGTTTGACACTCTCTGATTTTGGTTCCACATCAAAACTATTTCCTTAGAAAGGGTACATATTGTGAAGCTTAAAAAAAAATTGAATTGTGTACAAATGACATGGCATATGTTGTTTTACTAAGCATGAGTGACCCATCATAGCTTTTAGGATCAGGCTTTATCAAAATTTCAGCAGAATGCTCTACAACGTGGATATTTAATGTAAAAGTAGATTTTTAGCACCTGACACAACCGTGAACAGCTTCATCACCACCATTGCTAAACAGACATTAAAGTATTCATGTAAATTCTGTTTGAATAACTTTCATGCCTTGTAAAATCTGAAGAACCTTTGAAATTGATATGGCGTTAGAATGTTTAAAGAAATAAATTTGCTTTTAAGACCAGCTTTATCAGAATCCATGAAGGTTATACTGTGGCATCAATGTGCATAGTATAAATGCTGGGGGAACAAAAAGAAAAAAAAAACCCAAAGAATGGAAAAATTCCTGTTGGATGTCACGTTCCCTGTTTATTATTCTGTTGCTGCTGCTGCTGCTGCTGCTAAGTCGCTTCAGTCGTGTCCAACTCTGTGCGACCCCATAGACGGCAGCCCACCAGGCTCCCCCGTCCCTGGGATTCTCCAGGCAAGAACACTGGGGTGGGTTGCCATTTCCTTCTCCAATGCATGAAAGTGAAAAGTGAAAGTGAAGTTGCTCACTCGTGTCGGACTCTTAGTGACCCCATGAACTGTAGCCCACCAGGCTCCTCCGTCCATGGGATTTTCCAGGCAAGAGTACTGGAGTGGGGTGCCCTTGTCTTCTCTGGTTTATTATTCTGGGATCATCACAAAAGCACCATTAGCACTGCCGCCTCCCACTTCTCAGTTGCAGGGCTGAACTCTGTCATGCTCTTCCTCCAACTCAGTCATTAGGAGTAACGATCCAGAGGAGAAAGTGTTGCCTTGTGTACTTGCAACCCTCTGCTTTCCTCGCTTTAGGTTACTGTTGCAAGATGAATGTTTATCCCATTTCCTCACTGGATTAGTTAACGGAGCTTCCAACTTGGTTTGAGCCCCCACCCGGACTGCCCAAGTCTCCATTAGAGCTTTCACTTCTCCTGGCCAGGCTGGGGGCACTTGACAACAGTGTTCATAATTGCTTTATCTAATTGCGTGGGGTCAGGGTGGTAAACTTTGCAAGGATGTTTGCATCAAGAGTGCTCTTTCAGTTTGCCTTGTTATTCCCTCCTGTGGCTGATCCCATACCTCATTTCAGCACACATCATGTCCCTAGAGGGAGTAACCTGGAGTCGGGAGGGGCTGACAAGGGAGCCCTGTCTGTAGCCCATCCCTGAGCCCCTCACCCTCCCACACGTCCATCCTGCCAGGGACAAGGCTGTCCCTCACTCTCACCAGATGCACCTTCCAGGGAAGAAGGCCAATCCTGACTAGTCTCGTCCTAATTCCCCCTGAGGTGATGAAGAGGACAGCTGGTAGGAGAGAAGGGGTGGCTAAGAAAAGGGCTTAAATTAAGGAGCTCTTTGTTTGCAGTTCCTCATCCCTGAGACGCAGAACTGTATTCCAATCTAATTTCCTTTACAATATAATTCATTCTTCTGAGAAAGGTTCTACAGGATTCTGAAGCCTGTCCAAAGGGCCTTTGGTCCACACAAGGTCAGGAACCTGTGGGTGGGGGCTCCAGCCCACCCTCCAGCCAAGCAAGAATGGGGGATTCTGAGTGCCCCATCCTGTCCTCACCCCAGCCCAGCCCACCCCAGCCCAGCCCACCCCAGCCAATATGTAGTTAGGAATCAACCAAGACTGTCCTAGTATATATATATTAAAAGCCTCTATTTTCTTTAATGGAATTTTACCTAGCCTGTAGCTTTTGTGACTGAAGGCAGAAAGTGTATGAAAGGATAAACACACATCCTCACTCCCACTCCATGCCCATCCCTTCCTCACCCCTTCCACATCCCTTACTGCCACGGCCATTCATTTCAGAGCAAGCGGAAGGTTTCAGGAGAGCAGAGGTGTTAATTAGTATTTTATCAAGGGGTAAATATTTTTTTCTCTGTACGGCTCCCTCCTAACAGAAGATCGGTGTGGTTCAGATCTTCCTGGTCCTGTACGGAGTCTCTGGCCACATGTGATTAAACTTAAATTGGTAAAAATTAAATAAAATGGAAAACTCAGTTCTGCAGACTCACTAGCTTTACTCCCAGGGCTTGGCAGCCAACATGGGGCTGGTGACAACCACACTGGAGAGCCAGACAGGGGGCACTGCCCTCGCTGCCCACTTAGCCCCCCAGACGGAGGGTCTGAATCTTCCCTGTTCACTGCTCATCTGGAGCCCAGCCCAGGCCTGTCTGTCCATTTTGTCCTCTTCTCTCCAAACTCTCAGGGTCCTCACTCCTGTGTTTGTTTGACCCTCCCCTCCTGCACCTCGCTGAAGTCCTTTGCATGAAGAGCTGTATGTGATGGCTCCCACTAGGTGTCCAGCTCCACTGTTTTCAAATGACGCATGACCCTTACAGCCTCCTTGTGATGCCCTTTGGATTCAGAAGGGCAGGTCAGCTGTAATCGGGGGGGAAACAGGCCTGAGAGAATAACCAACCTGTCCGAAGTTGCACACAGACACAGCCATCTCCTGCTTTTGGGTCCAGGCTCCTCAGTCTGTGTATGCGTCACAGTCACACAGTCCTGGTTTGAAAGACGGGGAGCCCCCCGAGGGCCGTGTGGATCGAGGTGGGAAGTGTGTGGGCACTGCCCCTGGGCTGTGCAACGGGGCAGACTGCTTCCCTCCTTGGGCCTCGGCTTCTCATCTTGAAATTCCAGGGAGGGAATTTCTACAAAATGAGGCTAACATTTCTTCCATTCGGTCCACAGAAACTTTGGATTAACTTTTTACATATATGGATTACTTTTTATTCTTCTCAAATGATTCAAAGACTATTTTAAGATTTCCTGCCCTCGTATTTGGGGTGGCCCCCCCATCCAGTGGTCATCATGTTGATAATGGAATAATTGGATAATGGATAATAAATGGATAATGGATAATTGATAGGGGCTTTGGGCTTTCCTAATAGCTCAGCTGTTAAAGAATCCGCCTGCAATGCAGGAGACCTGGGTTCGATCCCTGGGTTGGAAAGATCCCTGGAAAAGGGAAAGGTTACCCACTCCAGTATTTTGGCCTGGAGAATTCTATGGACTGAATAGTCCATGGGGGAGTCGGACATGACTGAGTGACTTTTTCACTTTTCACCTGGTGACACACTTGGGCTTGTCATCCAGGCCTCCCACCCAGGACTTCCTACAGCAGCAGCTCCAGTCTCCCTCCCCCTGGAGCCTGCCCACCTGCCAAGTCAGAAGCTGCATTTCTCCAAATCTCAGGGGATTGGTTTTCTCAAAGTCTGCAGAACTCTCATCCATGCCCCAGGATAAGGACAAATGCAACTCAACAGAAATCTGCCTCCAGGGGACCAAGCGGACACAGGGAGCTTGTCAAATCCTCCCAGTTTGGCTCTGGGGAGGGAGTCAGGAGTGGGGGTTCCCTCAGGGTCTGAGCCCATCCCTGTGCAGGAGTCCACGCCCTCCTACATCTGTCCCAAAAACGTGAGCACATGTACAGAGAGCACTTTGGGCTCTGGGATCCACTCCCAGCCCCGTTCTTCCATCTAATTAACGCTGCCACGGAAGCTCTCTGGTGGGCGCGGCCTTCCCATGTGCACCGAGGCTCTGCGATGCCCGTGAAGTTGTGGACAGAAATTGGGTCTGTGGGATACACAGGAATCAGGTGGATGCTGGGCAATGTGGCTGCCAGGCACTGAACGGCCTCAGGAGACACCACCCCTGGGGCCCTCCAGAGACCTAGAGAGACCCACTGTCTTCCATGTGTGGGAAAAAAGAGCTGGACAGTTCTAATCCATCAGATTAGAACCTCCGAAAGTGGCTATTTTAGCCTAGAAGACAGGACCAGGTGGGAGTCAGGATAAAAATGTCTAACGAAGGCAGAGTGAAGTTTAAAGTGAAAGATGACAAGGCTGAGACTCTGTGATCAGCCACTCGGGCCCCGTGACAACGTCCCACAGACGTGTGTGTTGAACAACAGAAGCTTGTCTTCTCAGCTCTGGAGGCTACAGCTCTGAGATCAAGGGGTCCGCAGCACTGGTTTCTTCAGAGGCCTCTGTCTGCTGCCGCCCTCTCACGTCCTTTTCGTGGTTGTCCCCCTGCACATGTCTGCATCCTGGCTTCCTCTTCCTATAAGGACAGCAGTCATATTGAACGAGTGCCCACCCTAACAATCTCATGTTTAAAACGATCTCTTTAAGACCCAGTCTCTAAACAGTCATGCCCTGAGGCCTGGGGGTTGGGACCACGACGACATGTAAATCTGGGGACACTATTTGGTCCATCTGCACAGCCGTCTTGGGAATCTTAGTGGCTTCTGCCACACGTGGCCATCCGGTGTCCTGTGCTCCTGGATCAAGAGTCACCATGAAGGCTGGAAGCCAACTGCCTCTTGGGTGTTTTAGCCCCAGAACCTGCCCAGTGGGTACCCTGCACACTACAGGGCACCTCCCTGACCCCTCTCGGGGGGGTGGGGTGGGGGCAGAAATGTGGCCTGAGCTCAGAGTCGCTGGGAGTCAGGCTTTCTGATGGGTGAGACCGAGTTGCTGGTCTTGAAGATAGGTCCTGAGGGGGACAAGCGCTGTCATTCTCCTCAGCTGCCCTGGGCTTGGCCTTGATGAGCCAGAGTGACTGGGCAGCTGGTGTCTAGTCTCTAGGTCCCTCGTTACACAGTTGCCTGGCTCACAGTTTTCTTGCCATCCCAAACTCTAGAGGTGGCATCCTAACGTCTAGTTAGGATGGAAAGATGCACAAGCAGTGGTCACCCCAAGGAAGAGTCCACTGGGGTGAGTCAGAGGTCAAGGGTAGTCCCGAGAGGCCAATGCCTGTTCCAGAACGAAGGTACCCTGAGAGCTCAAGTAAGTGTAGTGCAGTGTGAAAGTGAAGTCACTCAGTCCTGTCTGACTCTTTGTGACCCCATGGACTATAGCCTACCAGGCTTCTCCGTTCATGGGATTTTCCAGGCAAGAGTACCAGAGTGGGTTTCTATTTCCAGGGATCGAATCCAGGTCTCCCGAATTGCAGGCAGATGCTTTACCCTCTGAGCCACCAGGGTAGCACAGTGTGGGGTCCCCTAAATTAGACCCTGAGACAAAGATTCATGTGCAAATAGTTAATAAGGGAGAAGGCCCTGGGAGGACCATCAGGAAGTGGTGGGAGAGATGGAAGGGGGCTGATTTCTTGCGTAGACCACCACCGAGGGGAGCTGGTGACCCCAGGCCTGGCTGGCATCCTGGGCTCTAGCGTTCTCCTGCTCTTCCTGCCACATGACCTGGACGCCTCACCCATGTGACCTGCGGTGCTGGCACCTGCAGCAGTCCCTGGAGCCACTCCCTCCATTCAGACCCACCAGAGCAGGACCTTCAACTGCAGCATTTCAGGTTGGAAGGAGCTGGCTATATGACTGCTGGAGAAGGGCCAGCCATTTCTGAAAGGTGCTTTCACAGTTGAACTATCTGGTGTCTGAAACAAAAATCAGATTCCTTGGGCTTCGCCTTGTATATCTACCCCCATCCTCCCAACTTTTTATGGTATATGCCAAGGCCATTCCTTTATGTTGCAGCTTGCAGAGCTAAAGAAACATGGAGAGGTCTGGAAGCAAACACTTAAGTAAAATGCCTTTAATACTTCTTGTAAATTTCTCAGGTTAAGACCAGCACCAGAACCACAGAACATAACTTATTTTCTGTTTCCCACACATCAGGTAAAAGATGAATAATCATTTAAAGATACAAATATGAAAGTGAAAGTTGCTCAGTCCTGCCTGACTCTTTGCAACCCCATGGACTATACAGTCCATGAAATTCTCCAGGCTAGAATACTGGAGTGGGTAGCTGTTCCCTTCTCCAGTGGATCTTCCCAACCCAGGCATGGAACCCAGGTCTCCTACATTGCAGGTGGATTCTTTACCAGCTGAGCCACAAGGGAAGCCCAAGAACACTGGACTGGGTAGCCTATCCCTTCTCCAGGGGATTTTCCTGACCCAGGAATCAAACTGGGGTCTCCTGCATTGCAGGTGGATTCTTTACCAACTGAGCTATCAGGGAAACCCAAAGAGAAGATCCTTCGGCAATTGAAAATCAATTGCCGTTTGTACCCTTCATCAGTCTGGGGGTGCGCAGTGTGCAGAGGGGAGCTGTGTCACCAGAACTGGGGAGATAGCAGGCCACAGGCCTGGAGCTGAGAACAGACTCACAGGGAGGACCCCCAGCCTGTTCTCCCTCAGTTCCTGGGGCACACTTGCTGGCCCAGGATGGCCCCAGGGAGGGAGCTGCAGTGCTGGCTTCTCTGAGGGAGTCAAGGGGCTGGGACCTGAGGGCTGGCTGCGGGCTGGAAACCCCAAACTCTGCTTTGTGGAGGAGCTTGCCACCCAGCCATTTTCTGCAGAACAGGAGGGAGCCTCCGGGCACCCCCACCCCACCCCTCCTCTCCTGAAGTAGCACAAAGCACCTGCTACACCTCCTTCCACCCTCTGGACCACTTCTTTGCCAGGACACTGCCTGGTTCCTAGGGGTAGGTACTTCATGGGGACCTAGTTTCCTCATCTGCAGGAGCACAGGTTAGGGGTGATAATCGGATAAGACGATGTAGGAAGAACAGTATAAGATGTATAACACGAAGTAGGCAGCAGCGGATACTCAGTAAACGGTGGTTGCCACGACCTCCTGGAATGGGGCTGAGGTCAGAGAACCGGGTTTCCCACCATTCACCCTACAAGGTGCAACAGCAGCAAAGGGGTGGTGCTTCCTCTCCCCTAAGTCTTTCAGAAACATCCCCGCAGGAGGGAACACTTCGGGGGTGATGGAAATGTTCTGCGTCCTGATTGTGGTGTGGCGGTGACACCGGGATGGCGTCAGCAGCCCGGAGGAGGGAAAAAGTGCCTGGGCTGGGTGGATATACCTATATACTCTTCTATCACAGCTCCAGGCGCCGAGTTCAAGGGCAGAGAGTTTAACTTCACTGGAATCAAGGGCAGAAAGTTTTAAAGTTTCTGGAATTAAGCCTGAGCAATCTTTCCTGCCTTCTCCCAAATAAGTGGACACACCCACCGCACGCCCCAACCCTAGCGTAAAGGACGCCTCACCCACCCAGCTCCTGTCCGCGGGTGTCCAAGCTCCACTGCTCTGACAGTATGGAAGGCGCCCGCCGCCGGCCTTTTCTTATCCAATCGCGCCACCCCGCGGACACCCTGGGCACTGCCGCCTCCCCGACTTGCCACCCCCCCTCGCCGCGGGTGTGGAAGGCGGGGGGTTTCAGAAAGTAAAGGCACGCACGTGTGGGAGACTCGCGCTCCTCGGACGGAAGGCAGTTTCACGACGGGTATTCCCGGGACAATCAACCAAACGCGCTGCAGCTGCGGTCCCTGGGCTCGGCGGGCGGATGTGGCCGCATTGAACCCGTCCAGCCCTCAGCCCGCTGCCCCCCGCACCCAGCTTCTCAGGAGGCACCCACGGGCCGGCATCCTTCCTACCCTCGGCGAATCCGGAGCTCCCACCCGGGCCTCAGCGCCCGGGGGCGGCTCTGAACCGGTGTGGGGGGCGCCGTCCTGCCTCCTTCGCTCGGACCCCAGCGTCCGGCGTCGGCGCGCCGTCTCCCTCTGGTGGCCGGACGGCGAGGCTGCATCGCCCACCTTGCGTTCCCCGGAGCGGCCAGCGGCTCGGAGGGCTCACCGCCCACCGTGCGCCCCCCGGAGCGGCCCGCCGCACCTACAGCGGATTGGGATCGAGGACCAGCGGTAGTGGCTGCAGCCCCCGACTCGGTGGTGAGCGACAGGTGAGAGTCTCTCCTTCATAGGACACTGCCCTCCCCCCGCCCCCCACTCCAAGCCCAGCCCTCCAGCCCTCCATCCAAATCGGAATTCCCTTTCAGCATCGCTCTTTTATTCCCTGAAACACTTGGAGCCACCATACGCCCGCCCTTACAGGGACCGACACGTGCGAGGGGTCGGCTCGGGGTGGTGGACCCCACTCCCTGAGGCCCGTCGCGGAGCCCTCCCCGTGGCCAGCGCGCGCCTGGACCGCAGGACGGCTTTGCTGTTTATGCACAAATGTAATGCAGACTGGGGCACGTCCTTGGAGGGAGAAGGATGGAGCGAAAATTACAGTCGAGTAAACGAGTGGTCCGCAAACGTAGGTAGCCCCATCGACGAACGGCACCTGCCGAGGTCGCCGCCGATTTACACACTCTAATCCGGGTTCGGAGCCGCCGACTCCTCACTGGGCCTGGTTGCGCCTTGGTGGAAAGGCGGTCGGGGACCTCGAGGAGGGGCGCGGCTGCCTCCGGGCGCTCTCCCGGGGCGCGGAGAGAGGCTGGGCGCGCCGAGGGGCTGGAGCGCCTCCTGGCGGCGGCGCGCCGCCCACGCGGGGGTCTCCTGCCCTCTATCCCGGCCCGTGAGTCTACGGGTTCCCTGCGCGGCTGGTGGCCGGCGGGCCTGCATTTCTTGACTTGCTCGGGTGGCGGCGCCGAGGCCTAGTCGTCTCTTTATTAATAGTGATGCCCCGGGAGGAAGCGGGGGTTGGGGGGGGAGGGGAATTGAGCCCTTAAAAACCATACAGGATGGATGGGAGAGGAAAGTGTGTGTGTGCGCGTATGTGTGTGAGAGAGAGAGAGAGAAAATTGGGGCTTTGGTGAAAGCAATAAAACTCAGATCGCTTCCTTGGAGAGATAGCGGTGGCTATAATGCGCTGGGGGATCAGGGGTTTATTTGCAGATCCTGGATAAAAGATGATATATCGACACAGTTTAGAGTGTCATTGCGCTCGGCCTCTCAGGAAGCCACAAGTACATATTTCCTGAAATACCGGCCAACACAATATCTAATCCACACGCCACTTAAGCAGGGGAGAGGAACCCCGGCAACTCCAAAGTTCGCGTCTGGTTGCCGAGTTCTGGGCCCCGGAGACCCCACCCGGGCTGGATCGGGTGCACCCGGACGCCCCCTCCCCTAGTCTTTGTCTTCAGGCCAAGTATCACTTAGTGTAGGGCCTTAATAAATACGTCTGAGAACTGTCCTTATGCTCGGTAAATATTGGATTAGCTTTTCAATGACCAGGCTCTTGAAAAGGCTGAAGAAATCCACACCAGGTCTCGACTAAGCCCAATAGTCAATAGGTAAGGAAAAGACTGTTTCCTTGGCTGGGGTTGGGAGTGTGGCGATGGGGGGGGGGGTTCCTACTCTTATCCAGTTAGATGATTCTACTAAACGACAGCAGTTCTGGAAAATAGAAAAACAAAGGGGGTAGTCGCCTGAAATTTGGATGAGCTGGAATTTCCGCCTGGAAACCTTGATGGATTCTATTTCTATTTCCATACAGCGCACAGCCTCAGCAAGAATTCGTTTTGTCTAACACGTTTTTTGTTTGGGGACTCCTTACCAGAATTTCTGACTTGGCTCTAGGGACAAGGTATGACCCAAAAGCTCTCTGACTGCCCCACTAAGTTCGGAGTGTTTAGGTGAGGCAAGCCCCACTCTGCCTCCCTGTTTTCCAAAGGCAACGATGTAGGAGACATTGAGAATTAAAGAGGAAGTCCCTTTCTCCTCCAGCACGGAGGTGCTGGTCGTTAAAGAAGTTTCTAAACCGGTTTCCCGTGGTAGCGCCGAGATGCCAGGAGGGTCTGGTGCATAATTTGAATGACAGGGGGTTGGTCACAGAGGGGTCCCGCAGGGTAAAAGCCGGCTCAGACCGGCTGCAGCGGAAATCGAGGGCTAAAGAGTCCCTTGGCGTCCCTGACCCTCTCCTGCAGTGCGAGGAGGGCTGGCTCCGTGCGCCCAGGCGTCAGGACGCGTCCAATTCAGGAACAAGAGACCTAGCTCTTCATCTACCCTAGAGCCGCGAAGCTGGTGCCCTCGACACTTCTCCTGGCTCTGGGCACCTCGGTGTACTCCTGCGCCTGGCACGGTCCACTGGCTTCTACTCCAGGGTCCTAGACAGGAGAGGCCTAGCCGCTAGCTGCGCTCCCCGGAGCCCGCAAAGCGCGCGCAAGGAGCCCCAACCCTGAACGCGGATGTACACAGACTCGTGCCCCAGTTTAGAGCCAGTATTTGCTAGAGAGACAGAGGCAGAGACAGAGAAAGAGAGAGATCTCCAGCTCTCAGAGTGTCACGGGGCCTAGGCGGGGCAAGCGCCCTCTGAGGCCATCAAAGACAGGGGTAGCTGTTTCCCCCTCCTCCAGCCTCCTCCCCAATAGATATAGCACGAATTTTTAATGCGTCTTCCTTTCACAGACAACAATACAGGGTTTGAAAGCCGGACACAATTTGGGTTTTGTGCGGGTCCCTCCTCGCGCTCCCTTGGCCCAGCTGGCCATATGGAATCCAGCATGGAGCCCGCGGATGACAAAGGGACCCAGTGACGGGCCCAACAAAACCCCAAGGAGACTTCTGCCTGACTCTGGGATTCACTGCCCGCGATAAGCGCGCTGAATGGTGCGGGGTGGAGGGGCGGAGGGTGGGCCCCTTTCCCCTCTTCCCCTCTCTGTCCCCTGCGATCCTTTCTCTGTCCCTTTTTAATATGCACGCCTCTAACATCCCCGGCTCCCAGCTCTCCCATTGTGCCGTTTTGTGCGGCCCCGCTGTAGATTGGGCGAAGATAGACTGCTAAAGCGGACCCAGCGCCGGGTGCGCTCCCAGGGCGCTGGGGTTAGGGCCACACAGGCTCTGCGGGCGCTTTTATTGACTCCGTGGGGACCCGAGGACAGAGAGAGGCGGGCGTCGGGCCCACCTCCCGGGCTCCGGGCCGCTGGAGCGCACAGACAGCAGGCCCCGGGCCTGGCCACCGCCCCAAATGTGCCCTCAAAGCGCACACGTGGAAGCCTGCGAGAACTTGGCCCTTCCTCGCTGCCTCCTTCCTCTCTGGAGGCCTGGCGGGGGCGGGGGGGCGGGCGCCTACGATCATTTTTTGGCTCCCAGAAGTTTGGGTCCTGAAACAGTCAAAAGCAGCCAAGTCTTGGGGCTGTGCCTCGGGTCTCCTGACAACCCCACTCCAACAGGCTAAGAACTCTCACTTTCCCCGCGGGCGGATGGGGTTATAGGGAGGTTACTAGAGGAATGTTGAGTGGTTGGTATCTGGGCAAGCTGGGCATTGGCACACACGATTTGGAAATTCTCCTAGCTTTTGCAAAGAGCAAAATATAAAACTCCAAACGTTTCCACGCTAGGATGGGGAACAAAGCTAGACTTTCCAGCATTTAGGAAAACCTGGAAGAACCCAGTCGAACCTGGAGAGGAGAAAGGACATTTAGGAGGATATTCGCAAGACGCCAGCGCCCTCAATTATCCAGGGGTGGCTGCGCAACGCGGGAAGAGCGTGTAATCACGTCCCGGGCGGGTGGCGTTGAGTGCTATTGACGCGCCGATTTGGTCACACGGATAATCATGTTTGCTTTAGATATTGAATTAAATCTGATCATCTACTAGAGGCAGCGAGTAAGTCAGCTGGGACCGGCTCCTTTTGCTCTGCCTCCTCGCCCCCCGCCCCCAGCCACGAAGGTGGAGCTCGAGAAAAAAAAAAAGATTGTTTTCGAATGGGGCCGACTTCCAATATCCCGAGGCGTCTCCGAGCTCTGGCTGGGCTCTGAGCTTCGGAGCCCCGGGTGTTTTCGGAAATCAGCGAGATAACAGGAGATAGGGGGCCCTACCCCCGAGTCCGCGGGGCCCTCTGCGATGCTCCCCGAGTATGCGTCCTTCAGGGAGCTCTCCCGGCGACAAGGGTGGGATGGAATCGGACCTCTAACGAGAGAAGGACTGAGGCGCCCTCCCCCGGGCGAACTTGGGCTGTGTGCTCACCTTCCGCTCCCCTCACCGCAGCCCAGGAGGCCGGGGCGCACCACCCCACCCCAGACCCCTACTTTCGAGCAAGCAATTCGCTCAGCTTCAAGCCAGAGAGCTGGTTTTGGGGGGACAGCGCACAGCCGAATGCTAGGAAGGGATGAGGCCCGGCATCCAGTCCGGGGACACAGGCAGGAGACGCGGAGAGGGTATGCAAGGAAGGCTTCGGTTAGCAGGGATCGCCTCCGGCTCCCGCTGCCTGGCCCCCTCCGGCCGAGAAGCCTGGCGAGGCTACCGCACACCCCTGTCGCCAGCTCCCCGGTCCCTGCGTCCCTCCTTGTAGCCAAAGCCTGGAGCGCCCCGAAACCCGTCCCCGGCCTCCGCGCCCAGGTCTGGGAGCCTCCTCTTAGGCCACCTCCCGGCCTCGGGCAAGAGGGGGTGTGGATCGGAGAGAAGACGACCGGTCTCAACCTCAGCGCCCCCCTCTTCTTGGAACGAGCTAAGTCAAATGCAACAGAGTGAAAGTCACGGGTGCAGGGGCATCGACAGCTCCCCAGGCTGAAGGAGCCCCTCCTAGATTTGGGCAAGCGAGGAAGGCTTGCTCTTTCGCCTTCGAGTTTTCCAGTCCTTCTTCCTCCCGCGCCAGGACACAGCCGCCCGGAGGCAGACCGGGGGCGAGGCCGGGCAACCCCGGGCGGCCTCTCGGCCGCTCACAGGCCCGAGGCGCGGCGGCTCCCGCCTGAGGTCTGGTATCCCGGGGCCGAGGCGCGGGGCCTGACCCGCCCGCCCGGGTGAGGCCTGTCCCCGGGGTTTCTGCCGCGCCCCGGGTGCCCCGGCCTCCAAAGGGTGCTGGGGGCGCGCGGCCCGCGGCCTGGCCCGGCTCCTTGCCCGAGGCCTCAGGCCCGGCGCGGGGCGACAAAATAAGACAGAACGGGAGGGCCGCGCTTGTTTTTTTTTAAACACAGGATTTTTATTAAAATTCTTATTTTAAAAAATTGAAAGCTTTCAGCGCCCGGCGCTCTTGGGGAACCGCACGGAACCGCTGAACTCCAAATTCCGGGGCTCAGGCCCCGGAGGACTGGGCAGGGGTGCTTCTCGCTCGCCCACATTATGTTTTCCTTTTGTCATATTTGAGAAATGTTTGCACTGAACAGAATTTAAAAATATATAAAGAAAAGAAAGCAGGAGTAACCAAACATAAGCAAACCAAAACAAACCACAAAGAAAGGAGTTGGGCCCGGAGGGGTACGGGCCCTTCCTGAAGGTTATTTTGGCAACAATCACCACTGATATTTACAACGAAAAGCGAAATCTGCCACCAGTTGTCAGAACGTTTACATGGCCATAAATATTTAGCATTTTCTTATAAAAAAAAGAGAAAAAATCCTCTATATTTTTAAAGTGTTTTCCACTTGCTTTAGAAGAAGACGCTGACAATATCGCTACTCACACAAACGTATTTTACAAAATTCACAAAAGCAGAGCGCGGGGGGGGGGGGTTCTTTTTCTCCTTCTCGAGTGAGTAAGTTAACGTTGGGACCATTAGGTCCCCGGGGAGAAGCAGAGAAGCGAAGCTGCGCAAACATTCTGTAAACACGGCTTAGGGTTCAGCCATCTCCAATGGTTCAAACGGAGTGAAGGATGAGGCGGAGCTGGGTGGGTGGAACTGCCTCTCCAAGGAGGTGCAGGCCAACTCTTGGCGCCTCTCCGAAGAAGCCGAGAGTCAACTCGACTCCATAATTATTATAATAATATAATAACCACCGTACGGGCCGAGAGTCCTCCGCGCCTCCGCCGCCGGGGTAGGGCCTGGGCCTGGGGCCTCGAGTCTGGGAGGGGCGGGCGCTCACCAAGTCCACTGCTGGGCCTGGACCAGGGGGTGTGCTGTCGGGTACTGGGGGGCGCCGGCCGAGCTGTACTGGGCGTTGTACTGCATGTGTTGCAGAGACTGCGCGCTGTAGGCCGAAAAGGGGATGCCCGCCTGGAAGGTGGCTGCTGCCAGGTCCTGGGCTTTGAGCGCGTGGCACGGCTTGCCGTCCCTGACCAAAACGGGCACGGCCACCCGGCGCGGTGAGGGCAGGGGCGTCACCTCCATACCTTTCTCGGCCCGGGCGCGCTTCATCTTGTAGCGGTGGTTCTGGAACCAGATCTTCACCTGCGTGGGCGTCAGGCGGATAAGGCTGGCCAGGTGCTCGCGCTCGGGCGCGGACAGGTACCGCTGCTGCCGGAAGCGCCGCTCCAGCTCGTAGGTCTGCGCTTTGGAGAAGAGCACCCGCCGCTTCCGCTTCTTGCCAGCGTCTCCCCCGCCGCCGGGGGTCTCCTTGTCATTGTCCGGTGACTCGTCGGCCGATGGCTCCGGGGACTTGGAACTCGAGTCTTGGGGCGCCGCGCCGGCCGCCAGCCCGTGCACTGGAAGAGAGGGAAGTCTGTCAGGCGCCTGCAGGCCCCGTGCGCCCTGGATCCTCCGCGCGCCCTCTGCCCCGTGCGCCCTGCAGGCCAGCCCGTCAGCCTTCGCCCAGACCCTCGCCCCGCTCCACACTGGATGGAACTGTCGGCGTCTCCCCGCTTCCCCGGGGGAAAGAGAAGAGGCAGGAGTAGGGGCTCGGGGCTCTGGTTTCTAGGGGTTCCCCCAGGGTGGGTTTGTATTTGGGGGGGCGGGGAGGAGTGGCGCGCAGAGGAGATCACCGCGGGTTATGGGCTCCGGCCCCCTTAAGCAGTTTCCTCTCCGGAGAGACGTGGGCAGATTTTTAAAAGAAAAAACCCACAATCCCGGCATTGATCGGGTCGGCCATTTAAGGCAGGTTTTTGGGGGCTTTCGTTTCTGCTTCCCGACTTTCTGGACACCCTCCGCACCGCACAAAGCGGCCTCTATGAAACGTGGAGGGGGGGTAGGGTGAGCTATTTATACCCGGGCTACCCTCTCCCCGTACCCCGAGGCAGGCTGGCCAGATCCAGGCCGGTCACTCCCGGCAGTCGGAATGGGGGAGGGGGCCCCGGCCCGAGCCGTCCGTCCCGGCTGACGTCTGTAACCGGCCCTTGGGAGGTACTCCCCTCCCCCTCTTCCTCCTAATTTCTCTTTGGAAAGAAAGTGAGACCAAGTGCCCCCCCCCACCCCCATCCCAGGGGCGTCTGGCGAAGCGGGAAGAGAACAGGGCATCCCAAACAAGCGTTAGGCATCTTTCCGGGGGCGCAGGGTGAGGAATCCGGCTCACGGGGCCCCTTCCCCTTCCGCTCCCTGCGTCCGGTGCGGGCTGCGGTTACCCGCCGCGGCAGCCCAGCTGCGCTACTTACGCGAGTACTGAAGGCCCTCGGTGCTGGCCAGCCAGCGCGTGTACGGGTTGTCGCTGCTGTCGTAGAAGGGGTTCTTCAGGGGCAGGCTCTGCACTGTGTCCAGGGCGCCCTGCCCCAGCGGCCCGGCCCTCTTGGCGGGCTCCGGCCCCTCGTTCTCCTCCTCCGGCCCTTCGGCCACCGAGCCCTCCTCATCGTTGGTGTCCGGCAGGTCCAAGATGTCCTTGACCGAAAACCCCGTCTTTGTGTTGGTCAGCGACATGGCCCGGACCCCGCAATTTATGCCGCAAAGTTGTAGCTTCACTTGATCAATCCGTGGCGCTCCCAGTAGGGGCGGGGGAGGGGGTATGGGGAGAGGGGTTGGGGGAGGGGAGGGGGGATGGGCTTTAATTAGAGAGATTATTATGTTTAAGAAAGAGAAAGAAACTCTCGGAGAGGGGAGAGGGGGGAAAAAAAGCCCCAGGCGTAGCCAGTGTCTTCTCTACAGGCACGCGGAAATGGACGCGGGGTGCCGGGCGGCCTGCGCGCCAGCGCCGCGGGCCGGGCCCGAGTTTGTAACTCCAGGAGAGGTGCCAAGGCGGCGTCAGCTCCGGCGGCCGCTCGGCGCGCGGTGGCGGCTGGTGGCGAGGAAAAAATGGGCCATTGCCCGAGCGATCAGTCCATATAAGGCTGGGCTCCACTCACGAACCTGGGGAGAGGGGGGGAAGAGGGGGAGAAAGAGAGGGAGGGAAAGAGAAACAGAGGGAGGGAGGGGGAGCGAGAGAGGGAGCGAGAGAAGGGTGGAAAAAAAAGGAGGAGGGAGACATTAAAACGCAAAGGTTGGACACGTGTGGGCGGGTCTTGGAAGTCAAGTGGATGAAGACTGTATTTGCAGATGTGAAATTGTGGGTTTTGGGGAGCTCCGCGCTCCCAGCCAACAGCCCTCTAGAGCAAGATGAGAGGTGTAACGTGTCAATTAATTGCAAAGACTGGGCGAGCCTTTTTTTTTTTTAACCCAGTATTTACATACAAAGGACCACCGCGTCGCTCGTGAGTCCACACACTTGAAAGGGCCGTTTTAACAAATTGCATCTTAAAAAAAAAAAAGCGGGGGAGGAGGAAAGAAAACAAAACAGAAAGCCGGAGGAGAGAAAAGAAAAAAAAAAGTCCTCCTCAACATTCAAGGGTTCCTGCCTCCCCGCCCCCGCGCGCCCGCCCCCAGCAAGCTGGAAAATTGGCGATTTGTGGCGCCTTTGGAAAAGAGGGAGGGGGCGCAGGCTGAGTCGCGGAAATCTCTCCTTCCCATCGCTGGCGGTTCCCTAAACAAGATCCGGTTCAAATGGCAAGAGCCCAACTTCTGTAAGCCTCCTAGGTCAATATTTTGGTTGAGGCTTAAGGATGAGTACCAGAAATGACAAGGCGAGTAATTGATTCTAGTTAACGCCGAAAGAGCCCGAAACCCAGGAGAAGGATCGGCTCGAGGCCGGCCTGAGCCACCACCCAGCGACACCCGTACCCCTCCCCCCCCCCCGCCCCGCCACCCTTTATTTGCTAAAGATATTTATTTCCGTCTCCCCCGCCTCCCCTCTCCCCCTCCAGCTCCGTGCGGCCGAGCAGGACAGCACCCTCACTTGGCGCTGTGCGGACGCCCGGGGAGGGGCGGGGGGCGGGGAGTGGGGACGTCTTCCCCGAGCCTCGACCGGCCCCGGCCCCACCACCTCCGGGCCCGCGGGCCGCGCCCTCCGTGTGGAGGGAAGGGCAGACGGCCCCGCGCCCTCCCTGCCCCCTATTATGCCTCCCTCTGCGGCCTCCAGCGGGGGCGGAGAGAGGGGAGGGGTGGCGGGGCGCGGGCGCGGTCTCCAGGGGGGTGAGGACCCCAAAACGGCGGGGGAGGGGGTCGCAGGGCGGGAGGAGTTTTCTTCTCCGCAGAGAGTCCTTTCGGATGCCTCAGGGGCGTGTTGCGAAGACACGCCGAGGCTCCCAGCTTGCGTGAGGTTGGAACTGAACTTTCCTGGGAAGGCACCTTCTGCCCGGGGCCGGCGAGGAAAAGTCCTCGCTGCACCCCCGCCCCTCCTTCCAGTTTTGTATTTTTTTTGCGGGGGGGGCGGCAGGTTTGCTACCTGATGCTCGTCCACCCCAGAGGAGCGTCTGAACTGTGCTTTGCCCGGGGAGCGGGGAACGGAGAAGGCCGCCGGCGGGGGTCCGGGTCTGGCCGCCTCCTCGCCGGGAGCGCAGCGCGGGCGCCCGGCCTCCCCGCGCGCAGCTGCGGCCTCCGCGCCCCGGCCGCCCCCGAGTTGCCAGCGCCCGGCGAGGGCGCCTCTCCCCGAGCCGTTCGGCGGCTTTCTGCAGCCCTCGCTGCCTCGCCCCCAGTATGTGACGTGGGTGACAATGCCCCAGGTTAGAGCGAGCCCCTCGTCCGCGCGTCCTGGGTGGTCGGACCCGGGCAAACACAAATACAAACCGATTGCTAAGCTGCGGACAATGAGCGAAATGTAGACAAATGTCCCGCTCCCGTTGGAAGCCTTTGTCCCGGCTCGGTTTTTGCATTTATTTCAGTGGCGAAATAATACATGATTGACGCTCTCTTTCAATGTGTCCTAACTGTTTGGAATAAATCTAAGGTTGTTCCTAGTTGTCATGGCATTCAACCCTTTTCAATGGACTATCTCTTCATTCATTTCTGAATCCGTCCACAATATTAAGGAAACCCCTTCATGTCGACGCTCCCCATTCCTCTCTTTTTCCTCCTGCTTTTCCCTTTCTCCTTTCTTCTCCCCTGCCCCCCGCCCCCGCAAGAATTAGAAACTGGTTTGAATCCTGTTCCTCGAACCCATTACTTTTCGTGCTTTTTTCCCCCTTTCTCTCTCCAGTCTGCCTTTCCCAGCCTCCCCCCGCCTTGCCTCCCCTCCCCCTCACTGGGGAGCTCCCTGCCCCGTCCAGTCAGAGGAGGGAAGTTGGGTCTGCAGGCGTCGAGGAGGCTCAGAGTTTGGAAACAAGGGCTCCTGGGCCTGCCCCGGCCATTGTTACTCAGCTGCTAAATAAATAACTGGCGAGGAAAAGTTCCTCAACCCAAGCTTTGCAGAAAAAAATCGTCCTGACCCTTCCTTGGCTTCATCTGTCCTAAGTGGGGGGGGGGGGTCTCTTGGGGACCAGTGTAAGCATCAGGAAGGTCAGAAATGAGTCTGGTTGGACCAGGCCAATTGCTGGGTTGGGTGAGAAATGTTCCTTTTGGCAAGAAGTGTGTCCCTTTGGCTTCTGTCCTGAACCATCTTTGGGAGGGGTGCGCCCAGACACCCCCCACCCCACCCAGCACCCCGCACCCCTCACCCAGCCTGCTCAGTCCCTCACCTGGGAACCACCTAGTTCCACTTCGCTCCTAACTTCTCCCTTCCATCCTTACGGGGGCCTCTCCCAGGATCCCATCAGCGCTGCCACTGGGGATCATGTCCCCTCCCTGGGCCCACCTCCCAGGTCTGCACAGGGCACAGAGCACCTGGGAGACCACCTTCCTGGAAATTGATTGTGGAGAAGGAGCACTGACAGGCAGCACCCTGAGAAACAGGCCCCCTCACCCCAACACCAGGACCCTGGGCCCAGTTCACGGAGAAGCCCCCCCCCCCCAGCCCTCGGCCTCAACAGGGGGAGTTCTCCCACACCTCCGGTCTCAGGGGCACCTTTCTGTAGCTTTTGCGGGGGCAGAGGGGGCCCACACCTCCGCCCACACAGGCCGGGGTCTGGGTCTGTGCTCCCCTCTCCACCCTCAACCCTGGTAGTTTTTCCTGCCCCATCCGCTGCGCTCAGTGTCTCCCTCCTGGGACCTCGAGAATCCATTTTGCCCAGCGCTCTGTTGCCCGTGCGGTTCCTGCGTCCGCTTCCAAAGCGCTGACATTTGCAATTGAAAAGGCCCAGGGAGACCGCTGGGAGGCCTGTAATTGAAGGGGAGAAACTCGGCTAGTTAGAGGAAGATCATAAAATTCAAGTCCCCCAGGAGTGGCCTGGGGATCCTGGGAGGCCGGCAGGGGAGCAGCTGGCGGCCAGGGGACAGGTCTGATGCCCAGGGTCTCTCGGATCTCATGCAGCCTGACGAGCGGGGGGCCAGGCACTAAACCACAACTCTGCACAGAAATTAGACAGGTGATTGCATCCGAAGGGTTCTCCAAGGGGTCTCACTGGGAGCAGCACAGCCCGGACTATTTGAGCCAGGGGTCTCCTGCCTGGTGGGATATGGCCCACCCAGAAGGCTGAGCCCTGCGCCCCTGGCCCTTTCAGAGTCCTCACAAATACCCCCATCTCTCCACCTAGTCAACTCTGAACATCCTGGGTCCTCTGGTCAACCAGCTCTGCTTGGATGTGCTGGTCTCCCTATCCCGGGATTCTTGAGTATCTTCTTTCTGGGTGCCGTTGCGCACACCCAGGAGAGGACCGTGTCCTGGGTCCCCTCTTGTTTGGGTTTGGGCTCTGGATTCTGCCATGCTTCCCGGGGAAGCTCCTGAGCTGTTCAGCCTTGGGCCGTCTGCTGCGAACTTGGGGAGAAACTGAGAGGCGCTGGAAGATTGATGGCAGCTGTCCTGGGCTAGAGGGGACAGGGCTTAGCTCTCTGGTGTGCGACCACCACCTTGGACCCCTGCAGGGTCACCTGAGCAGCCAGAGGCCCCCCACCCTGGGTCATTAGGTTTGGGTGTTGGGGCTCCAACTTCCTTACACATCTCCAAGTTCTACCTCCCCTTGCTCAGAGGGTGTTACAGGCTCCAAGGGGAGGCGGGGGGGGGGGGGTGGGTGGAGCAGACGGAGAGGATCTTTCTCCTTGCAGGCTGGAAGGCATCTTCTTAGGAGACTTCTCAGGCTGCTCAGCTCCGGTGTCGGAGGGATGGAGGGGCAGGCGCTGCAGAGGGCGCGTGGGGAGCTGAACCACCACTGGAGGCCCAGGCGGGAGGGCAATGTACACAGGCTAAGTGTCCCCACTCCAGGACAAGTGGTCCTCCAAGTCGGCCCAGTGTTTACCTGTTTACTTTCCCAGGTAGCTCAAACACGAGCGTCTTTTCTGAGCTGCCGAGCTCGGGGGGCCGCCCTGGAGCGCCCTGACCTCTAGCGCCTTGTGCTCACACTGTGCACGGCTGGACGCCCCCTATTGGGGGAGGGGTGCGCTCTGAACAGCCGCAAACCAAGACGGGAAGGTCCTTTGGGAAAGTGAGGTGAGACCTGGTCACACGCATGTGTGGGAGCTTGGCTTGGTGTGCCTGGACGAGGGGGCGGGGCAGCACCCAGTGCCCCCACTCCGCGTGCTTCCCTCTCGCCGAAGGCCTCTTGGCTTGAAGGTCTCTTGGGAGGTGCTCTTCGCTCCTCCTACCCTTTACAAGCTGGTGAGAGCTTGTTGGGTAGGTGCCTCCTCCAGAGGAGTTCAGGGCAGAAAAAGTCCAGGGTGGGGGTACCTTAAAGTCCTACTCTAAAAAGGGAGGGCTACCTTGAGGACCCCAAAGCCTTGAAGCTCCAGGCTGCACCCCTTGCCCTCCCCAGTCCACAAAAGTCCGTCCAGTCATTAAAAATACAAGGTCTTTCCCATTATTTGAAAATACTAATTTGACTTTTCTTTTTTTGGAATGAAAAGACGTTGAAAGAAACTCTCTGGTACAGTACGTGGCTGATCTCTCCGGCACCTGGCACATCCCATCTCAGATAACAGCCTTCAAGTGGATTATTGTCTGGTTAGCACCAAGGTGCTAAGCGTTTGTCTTCATTCACTCCAGAAACAAAGCGCGTGGCACCTTCCTTCCCCCCTCACAGGATTAGCTGCGGGGACACAAAGGTTTTGTAGGAGGGGTGAGGTTTATTTTAGCTCGGGTTGGAGACTCAGAGCATGGCGTGCACTCAAAATCAGCGGGGATGGGAAATACCTTCCAACCTGGTTCCCAAGCCCGGCGACCAAGATGCCCCAACTTTAAGATGCATTCCTCTAAGGTGGCTTGTGGTAGCTTCCACTCCAGGTGGGGGAATGGGGCTGGGGGTGGGGGTTGCTGCAGAGAGCAGGGGTGTCAGCTCTGGCCACCAGAGGAAAGAAGTCCAGGAGTACGGCCCCAGGGTACCAACCTCAAGCAGGACATTTCCCAACCAGAAAACTGAAAAGTAGGCTCATCTGCATTGGGTCCTGGCACCAACTGGCATCACCTTCTGCCCCTGGAGAAGGAAATGAGGTCCCTGGAATTCCCTGCAGCCTGTGGGGGTGGGGGGTGGGGTGGGGTGTGTGGGTGGAGGTGGGGGTGTGGGATAGGGGGTGGGATGGGAGGTTGGGGGGCACTACAGCTCTGTCAGTGAGGCCAGATCAGGACAGGTGCTAATCTCTAGCAGGAGAGACCCACAGTCATCAGACAGAGGTACCAGAAAGCAGGGACTAGTGTGAAGGAAAGGAAATCTGAGTCCACTTTGGGTTCAAGTCAAAGGTGAAGTTTTTCTCTTTCTTTGATCTATATTGTGTTAACTCTTACCACAGGAGGGGAAGAATGAGGCCGCCTTCCAGGGTAGTCCTTTCAAGAAGATGTTGGGCAGAGAAATTTTCTAGGCCCAGAGACAGGGCTCATATTCTACATCTGAATGCCCCCCCTCCCTACCTCTTCCTGGAGCCCCAAGAACTCTATAAAGCCTCAGAGCGAGCTGATCTTTGGGACCTAGAGCCTGGAATCCCTCCTGCAATTAATCGTGGGTGCTGGGGGCAGGTATCGGCTAGAGGTGACCCCTTACCCCCCCTTCTACAAGGTGAAAGACACATCACTTTCCCAATTATCTGCCTCAGAAAAAAAAAAAGCAGACATTTCCCGAGGACATAAACTGTAATAGAAATTAGGATTTCTCTTTCTATTAATCAGCCTCATTGTGTGGGCGTAAGACCCGGCGGACATATGTTAGGACTTTGATAAATGTGCTTTAATGAGATCTTTGAAAATGCATCCAATAAAATAAAAGGCGAGAAAAGCCGTTTAACTTTCATGGATGTTAAATTGAACAGGAAATGTGGCTCGGGGCGCGCTGCAAAATGGAACGGGCCTTCCTCCAATATTTTCTTTAAAAAACGTAGCTCTAAGCCCCCTTTAGGCCAAATGAGCCCATCTCAGCCAATCCATTGTCACCGGTTTATTGGGGAACCAAACGCCACGTCCCCCCGGGCTCACCCCTTTGCTCTATTCGTTCGCGCTTCTCTAATGATTAAATATGTTACAACGAGATTACGCAGCGTCAGTGTTGCCTTCAGGAACGTTCTTCCAGCCAAGCTCGACCTTCCCCCCCATAAGGGTGATTTCAATGCAGGAGATTTGGGTTTCTCCAGAAAACACGACGCCGAAAGCACGTTCTTATCTGAATTTACTTCTTAACACGTGACAAAATCATTCCCAGAAGACTTCGAAAAGCCAGCGGCCTCTCCAAACGGGTTAGTACTCGGCACTTGGAGCTGGGCTGAAGGCTCGGCGCCTTGTTGCCCTCGCCGGCGTGGGGAGGCCGCGCTTCCAGCCAGCGCGGAGCCTGCGAGCTCGGCCTGGAACGCGGGGAACCAACTCTCGAGGGTCCTCCGGCACCGGAGAGAAGGGATTCCTGGGGCTCTCTCATTTCACCAGTCTGAGCCCCCGAGGTCCACAGATCTCCGCTGGATGCACGCCCCCTTTCCATCCCCGAGGGCCACCGAGATCGAGAAGGTGCGAGAGGCGCGCCAAAGGGCCTCCTCGCAGTGTGTGTGTGTTTGGGGAGGGGGGCGCAGAGGGGGCGCCCCCAGGAGACCAGGGCCTCAGCAGAGTCCACTGAGGCGCATTTCTGATCCTCTGGCGATCTCTACTGACACAAACGAGAACTGTCTGGCGCCTGGCGCGACCCCTCAAAGTCCTGGCTGGAGCCGCCTCCGCAAAGACCCCCACTGACCCCAGCTCGGTCCCCCATCCCTGGTCCTTCCTGATGGTGATTCCCGCCCCTCACCCTTTTCCTCCTCACCCCCCACCCCACCTCGTGGCCCAGTTCCGCCCGAAGAGCACCTCTTTCTCCAAGAGGCGCCATCTCCAAATTGCCTGGGGGACATCGCCTCCGCCAGCAGCCCCGGCCCGACGCGCACCGGGGAGACTTACCCGCGAAGGTAGGGCAGAGGCGCGCCGTTCCCGGCTGGGGCTGGGGCGGCCCGGGAACCTCCCGAGCCGGCGATGGGGAGGGGCCCGAGGCGCTCGGCGCGCCCTCTCCGCCTCCCACTCCCGGCGCTGCGGCGACAGCCCGGCCGAATCTCCTGGCGAGCCTTTATCTAGTGCCCCCCCCACCTACCCGGGACCCCCCTCCTCGGTGCCCCTCCCCCGTCGCGCCCTCCCGGGCGGGGCTCCGAGCCCCGCCGCGCCGCTCCTCCCGGCGTTCCCCGGCGCCCGCACCTGCGGGCCTCCGGAGGTCCCGCTCCCCGGAGGCTGGAAAGTGCGCCGCGGCCGGAGCACTTGGCCTCGGCGGCAGGTAAAACTTTTCCCTCTCGGGGGGCGCGGCGGGCGGGGCTCGGTCCCTCCCCGAGCGCCCCCCTCGTGACCCGCGGAGCCGGCGAAGGACCCGAGACGCCCGGCACTTGGCCACCTGCTGCTTCCCGACACCCCCCCACCCCCGAGCCGAGGCGAGAATCGCGAGTGGGGGCCGCTCAGGCAGTTGCGCGTGGGACCCCGAGACCCCTCTCCCCCACCCGGGCCCGCGCGTCAGGGTCCCGGCCCCGAGGCGTTCGTGTCCCCGGCGGCGGCAGAGGCCCGCGCTGGCTGCTGGCGCGACAGCTGGGGGCGGTGGGTGGGGGCGACGCCGAGCTCCGGTACGACTCCTCGCGCAGCAGCGCACCCTGAGATCCCGACCACCCCGGACCACGCGCGAGCGGGAGGCTCACCTGGAGCTGCGCCCGGAGCCCCGGCCAGCGGAGCACGCGGATCCCCGGCCGCTCTTTATCCCGAGCCGCGGGCTGCTGCAGAGCCGCGGGCGCACGGGCTCTGGCGCGGCGAGCGCTCCCCCTCCCGGCTCCGGCTCCCGGCCCGGTGGCCCCACCCTCCGGGCTCCGGCCCCGTGGCCGCCGCGCAGCCCCAGCGGAGGGGGCCGCTCCCCAGCGCCGCGCGCTCTGTTTGTTTTCCTTGCCCGACTGACGTGAGTCAAAATATTGGCCATATGTTCAGCGGTAATAAATTGGGTATGAGCGCAAACACACTTGGGCTTCGATGGCTCTTTCAGCTGCCACATGGCCGGCTTGGAAGGAGGGGGGCTGCCACCTTGCTGCGACCCCCATCCCCAAACAGGCGGGTGGTCCCTCTCTGGAGGGCCCCTAGGAGCCGGAGACCTGAGACCCCAGGCCTCGCCTCTCCCTCGCCCCTCCTCCGTCCCCAGCGTGGTCTCGGACCCCTTAGCTCCAGGCGAGCCCGGGCTGCTGCCTAACAAGGTCGCCATCTATAAATTGCTCGGTCGCTAAGACGCCATAAAACCGCAGGGCCAGATGTGGCACGTTATTCATGTGTGAAACCGCGTTTACACTAGATAGCCGATCCAAGGCCGATAGCGCGGCTCGGCGGGAGGTCATAGACCTCTAGCCCCAGGCTCCTGGCTCCTCCCCCCAGCGCACTCCCCGCTCCAGATTGAGGGGTGTAGGTCTTTCTGGGAGAGGGGTTCAGCCCTGCAGCTCAGGAAGAAAGTGATTGCAATGCGTTGGTGCCAAGGTGCCACCTGTCCAGGGTTAGAGGCCGCCTCTGGAGTTGATTTCTGTAGCTTTTCCGCTCCCTTTTTTTTTTTTTTTCAATCTGGCCTGGGAGGCTGTTTTATTTTCCAGACGGTTGATACCTCCGGTGGGACTTTAGTCTGAACAGGAGAGGTGGTGTTTGAAAGCTGAAGATGTTCGGGCCCTGCAAGTCGGTGGGATTTTGGGGTGGGGATGGGGTCTCCTGACCCCCTAGGCAGGATGTTTCTGAGGAGGAGGCAGAGATGGAAGTGGAACAGTCCACTGACTGAAGGAGCACCTGAGATTAGTCCTGCCTCAAGCCTGACTGTGGACTGCAGTGTCACATATCAGCCACCTTATTTAAATTAAGCGGCTGCTGAAGCACTCAGACAGAGGCAATTCTGCATTGGACATGAAATCAGAGTGGCCCCGTGTGATTCCGGAAAGGGAGGTCAATACAGTGCAGTAATAGAAAACAATTGTCTCGTTTTTCTCCTCCAGAAGGTGGCCTCTGGACTGCACGTCCCCAAACTGGTCACCTCACACTTTACTCACATGAATTCATTAAGAGTCATCATCTCTCCTGTGCCATTACTTTGCTATTTCTTGAAGGGAACCAAATTCTCTCTGTGGTTAATAAGCACTGCGCTGGGCCCCCTACCTTCCTTTTCATCTTCAAAACACCTGGGGTTCCCTGAATGACATCCTCCATTTGGCCAAGGAAAATCAGAGATGAAAAATGTTGCCCTACTGCAGGGAAAAACATAAGCATTTGACTTCACTATTACAAGTTACCTTGGGTCCGTGTTCACTGGATAACTGTCCTTAGAGGCAGTTAAGGGTAGAAAAATGATGCTGTTGACAGGGGTGGGAGAGAAGGGGAGAAGCGATGTGGGGTGAAGGAGCGGGAGGAACCCATGCAACAGGTGCAAAGAAGAGCTATGAAATGAACCTCTTAACCTTCAGTACTAACCACTACAAAGCCTCTCCGCACTGGCTCTTCTGGGCCTTACCATGAGCTCCCAGAAACCTTTAGTTACCACAGAGAACTCTGAGGCTTCACTCAAGCCTGCAGGAGTTGTTAATCTTGGAAAATCACTGCTCCATTTCTTTTTTTTTTTTCTTGGATTTTAAGTCTTTATGGTTCAAAACAAAATCTAGAGTGTATTTTTGGGTTTATGTCACCTCCCAGTGTAAACTCTGTGATCCTGGTAAATCACTTCTTTGGGTGAAAATACTGCTTCACACCCGAAACTGGATGAGGGGGTTTGAAGACAGACCTTCATGTCTGTAGTCTTCACAGAAGGGGCATCTTTGTCTAACAAGAGGCTTGTGTGTTTTTTCCCTGTCCTTCTTCCTGATAACCGCTATGTAGTGAACAGGGACACAGACAATGAGCTTGGAAAGCCAGTGTTTGGTGGCCTCGGGTGGAAAACTAAGAGACATGAAGCAGAGGATACATCACATCAGTCTTTATATGATTCCCTTTTGGGGAAAAACTCATTAAAAATAGCACATGTACTGGGGCATGAACTAGGCAATTGATAATAAAAATCCATTACAAAGGAAATGCAGTGGGGAGCAGGGTTGTAATAAAATACAACTGTTGAGGTGAACCCATGCATTCTCGCCTTGGGCTTAACTAGCAACCCAGTGCTGAACTTGGCAGACTTAATTGTCCTCAGCCCTAAACAGATTTCAAGCAGTGTCTTCTTAGTTCCACTGTGTTTTTATGTTGTTACTACTGCAGAGACATTCCTGTTCTACCCACGGACTCAGAGTTCATGGACTTATTCACGGGTAAAACCTTCCTCTACAGCGTTCCCCAAAGGCATCATCAGCTGCAAGATGATGCTCTGGGAATGAGCAGTTTCTGGTGCTTACAAGTAAAAATCAACCAAAGCAAAAACCTTATAGTGCTTTGAACCCAGCCAGGAAGGACATAATTGCATTGTCTTGAGAAGAACTACACAGTGGCTCCCTCAGAGAGAGTTCCTTGCCCCTTACAGCTGCTTCGTCTGCTACCAAGTCTAGACAGTCTAGGAAGGCAGGTGTCTTGTCTGTACCTTATGTCGGCATCCTGCATGGTGAGCAGGGTAGCTCCATGAAGGTGAGAGCTGAGATGGACTCGGAAGAAAGTCCGTGTCCACCACCCCTGACAATAGGGGGCTGTCAGGAAGTTTGGTGCATTTGCAGATATCATCATTGTGCAAAATAGGGTGTGCAGGAGACGGCAGGTGGATCCTCAGCCAGAGAAAGCATCAGCTGAGTTCCTCTGACATGAAATCCCGGTCCACTTTATCTGAAGGCAGACCCGTTTCTTTCCCTCAGGAACTTCCCTCTTTAGAGCCAGAAGTCATGGTCTGATGAGGTTCTTGGGCCATCAGAGGCTGAAAATGATACTAACTCCCCGTCATGTCCTATACAGAACCAAGCATGAGCAAACGCGGTGGATACAGACCATTGTGTTAAAGCACTGGAAGCAGCCAAGACGTTGGATACCATGTGTCAGATCCTCAAAAAGTAAGAGTCAAATTCACCTAGATAGAAGCTAAACTAGTGGTTGCCTAAGGCTGGGGTGGGGCAGCATGAGGAGACTGGGGTGATGGAGTGACAGATAAGGGGTGGGTTCTTGGGGGGGTAATGAAAATGTTCTATGAATGATGGGGGTGTTGGTCAGACAACTCAATGAATATAACTAAAAATCACTGGATTGTGCACATTAAATTGGCTGAATTGTGTGGTATGTGAAACTACATCTCAAAAAAGCCATTCAAAAAATAATCAAATGTGTCTTCTTTTTCACTGGGGCAAGAAGGTAGGAGAGGATGGAATTTGCGCAAGATCAGTGATCCTCAGAGTTGTTCTTTTTTAACTTTCCCAACTTTTATTCTGAGTGTTTTCACACACAGACACACACGCACACACACACACAACATTGAAAGCATAATAGAGTGAACCTTTGTATACCCTCTACTTGGATTCAACAATAATTTACATTTTGCCACTTAAGCTCATCACTCTATATAAATGCATTTTCTTCTTGTAGAACTATTTGGAATGAAGGTTGTAGACACCATGATACTTCTCCATTAGACATTTCAGTATATATCTTGTAAGAAAGGACATCCTTCAACATAATCACAATATCATTACTGGGCTTTAGAAAATTAGCAATGATTCCATAATTTATCTGATATGTCTTCCTTATTCAAATTTCACCCAAAACAAAGTGCATTTTTATAGCCAGTTCATTTTATCCCCCCTGAACCAGGACCTATTTAATGTTCACATGCTGCATTTGATATTTGTAATTTTAGTTTTTTATATTCTCATTCTTTTAATTTACAACAGTCTTCATTGCTGCCCTTCTTTCCCTCCGTTCCAGTTTTGACTTTTGAGAACCCAGATGACTTGTAGAATCTGCCTCCCGCATCCTGGATTTGCCAGGCTATTTTCTCCTGGTGTCCTTTCCTTTGTTCCTCTGTCCCTTGAACAGCCACAAACTGGATGTTAGATCTAGAGTCTGGGTTAGGTCCACGATTCACACTTATGGTTGGGGATGCCGTGTGGGTGGTCTGTCACACTGCCTCTCATTATGAAGCAAATCATGTCCCTGTATCAGTGAAACTGAGTTTGATCACTTGGTTAAGGTGGTGATCACTGTATTGTTCCATGTGAACTGACAAGCGATTAGTAAGTAATCAGTGGTGAGTGATACTTTGGCATTGTTTCAAAACTCTTTGTCATTGTGTAAACATTTCCCTTAATCCTCAATAACTTTTCATCCAGTGGTTTTTAGAGTCTGTTGCGTGAGTTCTATTTCTCCTTCTACATGTACTTGTTGGCATTTTTCTGTAAAGAAGAGTTTCCTTTCCCTCAGCCTCCATTATGGACTTATGAAGTTAACATTGTAATATGTTATAAGCAATTAACACTATTCTTTTGATGCTCAAGTTATCCAGATTGTACAGTGCACAGTGATGCACTAGAATGTCTGAGGGAAAAATCAGACAGAGAAAACTCTGAGAAACTTGGGGGAGATCATGAACCTTTGGGCAACCCAAGTTATCGTGGAAGACGTCTGTGTATATTTCTGATTAACAATGAATGGTTCATCGCCACCAAAGAAAAGCTCCAATTCTACATTTCCTGGAAGTCCAAACATGTCGCAAGGTAAAAGCAACTAATATATTGAATGTACCTCAATTAAATGTATCACCATTAAAACAAAAGGAAAGAGATTCATTTTCAAGGAATTCCTCATGTGGTTATAGAGGCTGGAAGGGTGGGCTGGCCGGTGTTGACCTAGGAAGAGGTGATGCTGAAGTTCACGTCTGAAGACTGTCAGGCTGGAGAAGTCCTTCTTGTTTCATGACAGGGAGACACAGCTTTCATTCTGTTCAGATCTTCAGCTGATTGGATAAGGGCCACCCATGCTATGGAGTGCAATCTGTTTTACCCAGATTCTGCTGTTTTAGTGTTCATCGCATTTAAAAGCATCCTCCCGGAAACATCCAGAATGATGTTTGGCCACATATCTGGATTTCATGGCCCAGTCAAGTGGACACAAGATCACCCATCACATCCTCTGATGTTGGCAGTTGCTCCCCAAGATCCAGGAGTGTTTGTGAAAAATCTTGAGCTAAGTTTCTGAGTAGCTGCAGCTATGTGATGCTACGCAATGCTGTGTCCACCTCTTGCCTTTCCTGTTTCTTAGCAACAACCTGGCCTCTCACTGTGGCATTCCTGGTAAATGTTATTGTTGTTCAGACGCTAAGTCGTGTCTGACTCTTTGCGACCCCATGGACTGCAGCACACGAGGCTTCCCTGTTCTTCACTGTCTCCTGGAGATTGCTCAAACTCATGTCCATTGAATCAGTGATGCCATCTGACCATCTCATCCTCTGTCGTCCCCTTCTCCTCCTGCCCTCAATCTTTCCCAGCATAAGGGTCTTTTCCAGTGAGTCGGCTCTTTGCATCAGGTGACCAAAGTATTGGAGTTTCAGCTTCAGCATCAGTCCTTCCAATGCATAGTCAAGACTGATTTTCTTTAGGATTGACTAGTTTGACCTCCTTACAGTCCAAAGGGACTGTCAAGAGTTTTCTCCAGCACCATAGTTCAAAAGCATCAATTCTTTGGTGCTTCTGGTAAATACTCATCGTTATAGCTTGGACTTTTGAACTGGACATCAGATACACTTCTGATAAGAGAAATACATGTGACCAGGATACAGCTGTTTGAAGCCCACAAAATTATCCAGTTGTTTGTAGGTGGGAGGAAGATCCAGGAACTTGGTTTGAATTTGGAGGGCCTGTGTGGACTGACTACACAGATCTCTAATTCTATCATCATCCTAGAGTAAACCTAGCCTTTCAGTGTACTTTGGAACAATGTTGATCTCTGTATTGATCTTCTGATCGAATTAGGAGGCCAGGGGGCATTTTTAAGGCCACCTGGTTGCCTTCTTTCCCAATAAGGATATTGGATGCCAAAAGCCATGCAAATTTGGGGAAAGCTATTCTTAAGAGTGGGTTAATACTTAAAAGAGAATGATGAGAACTATGAAGTGGAAATCTACTGTAATTTTGGCTCATTGTGAATAGTTAAGTATTTAATGTCTGGTTAGTGTAGGGGTTTGGAACTTAATAGCATATATTTTATTGAACATTTGCTATGTCCCTGGCAGTGTGCTAAGGTCCTTTATCTGTATTGTTTGATTTAATTCTCAGACTAACCATGTCAGTTAGGGAGCACCACTTTTTACCTTAATTTTAAGTATAAGGAAACTGGTGTTTAAGGAGCCTGGAAACACAGAGACCCTGGAGTCAGAGTGCCTGGCCTGAGTCTCCTCTCTTTCTTATGACCTCCACAGATTACTCAGCCTCTTGGGACCTCATCTCCTGGCTATGTAAAATGGAGCTCATAATAGAACTACTCTGAGTATGTCATGAGGATGAGCTGAGACAGTGTTTATAAAGGGGATCTGCTAGTGCTTGGTGTGTTGGTAGACGCCTGGTACCTTCTTGCTTCCGTTACCATCATTATAATTTGCTCTTGTTATAGAATATTTGAGATTCCACTGCAAGTCTATCTGATCCCAGAAGCCATGTTCTTGACCATGAGGTCATGACACAACATTTTGTCACCAAAATGTTTCCTTATCCAGAAGAGAAGTTCCTTATTTTTTTTCCTCCTCATTCCCTTTTCATTTATTTTCCCCCCCTCTTGTATGTTTTCTTTCTCTTTGATTCTTGGCCCATTCTATTGGTGGCATTCAGAACTAAATAAACAATGGACACACACGGGTTCAGTTCCATTCCAGTAAAAGGTGAAAAATTCTGGGCTGGATGAAGCACAAGCTGGAATCAAGATTGCTGGGAGAAATATCAATAACCTCAGATACGCAGATGACACCACCCTTATGGCAGAAAGTGAAGAACTAAAGAGCTTCTTGATAAAAGTGAAAGAGGAGAGTGAAAAAGTTGGCTTAAAGCTCAACATTCAGAAAACTAAGATCATGGCATCCTGTCCCATCACTTTATGGCAAATAGATGGGGAAACAATGGAAACAGTGGCTAACTTTATTTTTCTGGGCTCCAAAATCCCTGCAGATGGTGATTTCAGCCTTGAAATTAAAAGACACTTACTCTTTGGAAGGAAAGTTATGACCAACCTGCTGCTACTGCTGCTAAGTCACTTCAGTCGTGTCCATGAAGAGGGTTGCCATTTTCTTCTCCAAAGCATGAAAGTGAAAAGTGAAAGTGACATCACTCAGTCATGTCTGACTGTTAGCAACCCCATGGACTGCAGCCTACCAGGCTCCTCTGTCCATGGGATTCTCCAGGCAAGAGTACTGGAGTGGGGTGCCATTGCCTTCTCCGATGACCAACCTAGACAGCATATTAAAAAGCAGAGAGATTACTTTGTCAACAAAAGTCCGTCTAGTCAAGGCTATGGTTTTTCCAGTAGTCATGTATGGATGTGAGAGTTGGACTATAAAGAAAGCTGAGTGCTGAAGAACTGATCCTTTTGAATTGTGGTGTTGGAGAAGACTCTTGAGAGTCCCTTGGACTGCAAGGAGATCCAACCAGTCCATCCTAAAGTAGATCAGTCCTGGATGTTCATTGGAGGGACTGACGTTGAAGCTGAAACTCCAATACTTTGGCCACCTGATGCAAAGAGCTGACTCATTTGAAAAGACCCTGATGATGGGAAAGACTGAGGGTAGGAGGAGAAGGGGTTGACAGAGGATGAGATGGTTGGATGGCATCACCGACACAATGAACATGGGTTTGAGTGAGGAGTTGGTGATGAACAGGGAGGCCTTGTGTGCTGTGGTTTATGTGGTCACAAAGAGTCAGACATGACTGAGTGACTGAACTGAACTGATCTGAGGGAGGTATTGCATTTTAAATGTGAGTTAAGTCTAATTCTTTGGTTTCTGGTTGAAGGGTTTTTCTCCTGGGATCTCTCTCTTTTGGACGGGAAGCCACTAGGCAGCAGAAGGTCTGGGTTGAGTCTTGTGGTTAGGAGGGGCCAGGCTGGTAGGTATGGTGGTTGGTCCTCATCACAGTGGGTGCTCTGTGGGTTAACTCTTTGTGCATGCTAAGTCACTTTATTTGTGTCTGACTCTTTGTGACCCTATGGACTGTAGCCCACCAGGCTCCTCTGTTCATGGGGTTCTCCAGGCAAGAATACTGGAGTGGGTAGCCATTCCCTCCCCCAGGGGATCTTCCCGACCCAGGGATTGAACCGACGTCTCTCATGTCTCCTGCACTGACAGGTGGGTTCTTTACCACTAGCACCACCTCGGAAGCAAGGTTAACTCTTCATTTCGCTGCAATGCCTTCATGCTCGCCTTTCTCCTGTATCCCTCCTGGGGCTTCTGAGAGGTCTCTACTATGGAAGGAAGGTAAAGGGGGGGCACATTGCTTGGGCTTATAAAACAGAGAGAAAAAACAACTGGCTTTGGTTTCCCTGGAAGGCATATGGCCTCATTGCTGTACTGGGAGCAAACCATCTAGAACAAGACACACAAAGTGACTGAACTGGCATTTCCCCAAATTATTCTGGATTCATAATCACCAGCTCCCTGACATGTTAACATGGTAGGAATAGGAGAAGGGAGATGGAAAATCATGCTAGGTGACAACTTCCCCATCCTGAGTATCTTTCCATAGGTGACGGGCAATCCGTTGGCTGAATCACAGGTTTCCTTTTGAGCCCTCTAGGGTTTTCTTGGAGAAGTTAATGCTTATCTGATCCTGGTGAGTTTCGCTCTTTGGGTGATCTTTTGGGGACAAAAGGTATCCTGGCTGATATCACCATAAAGTAAGCGATAAGGTCTGAGCAATTACAGCCGTGGAGGGAGAACAAATTACATTCAGTCCCAATCACAACATTGTCATCTGGATCACAGCTGTCAAACTTTAACCGGTGCTGATGTTGCTGTTGAGGAAAGAAGCAACTCATCATAAATCTACGATTCTCTGACAGTTTTCAATTTCAATGGGCGGCATCATGGGAGTGAATTTGATAAAGGACTTGGCAATGAGGGAAAAGTTTTCCTCTTTTCTCTTGTCAACTTGAAGATCATCTGAGAATTTATAAATCTTGTTGGGCTTAAGGTTTAAAATTGTTTGCATATGCACTTTTTACATCGTGAGGTTTTCGCTTCAGAGGAAATGACATGACCGTGCTGCCCTTTGGAGGGGGCAGACACTTCATTTCTTCTAAAGTTATTCAATCAGCTAATCAATCACTCCATCAATTAATAAGCTCCTTGATTTTACTTAGACTGTGTGATTTCTTTGTGCGTTAGTTAGCTAGGGCTTGCAGGAAAATGTACCGCAAACTGAGAGATTTAAACAGTAGACATTTGTTGTCTCACAGTCTGGAGACAAGAAGACTAAAATCAAGGTGTCAGCAGAATTGGTTCCAAGTGAGACCTGAGAGGCAAGGACCTGTCCTCGGCTCACTCCTTCACTTGTGAGTGGCTGTCTTCTGGTGTCTCTTCTCATTGTGTTCTCTATGTGTGTGTCTGTCCCTGTTTCCCAATTTCCCCCTTTTATAAGAACACCAGTCACATTGGATTAGGACCCACCCTAATGACCTCATTTTAGCTTGATTACCTCTGTGAAGACCCTACCCCAAATATGGTCACATTTTGAAGTACCAGGGGCTGGTATTTCACCATATATATATATATATGTAGAACGTCCCTTGGGATGTACAGGGACAGTGTGTCCAAGAGAACACGCAGTTCTGTCCATCCAGGCGGACACGACAGATGCTGCTTCTTTGTACCATGCAGGGTAGAGACAGGTTACTCTTTCCATCTTTGGCTTTTGAGGATACTCAGAAAACTTAACCTAGATCCACGTTCTCTTTTATAATGGAGGGTTTCTTTTCCTAGGAGGAGGGGCACAGGGAACTTAGAAGTAATTTTCAAGTATATATATATATTTATATATTTATATATATACTTTTGGGAAAAGCCAGGATTTAACTAACACTTTGGATGGGTTTAGGGTGGGATTGCTGAGGCTCATGGGATTCCCGAAGCTCCAAACCTTGCCCAAGTGATGCCAGAGTTTAGATCTAGCACCTGCCTCTGAGTATAAGGAGTGTGGACTTGGGTGTGGTGGGGATTCAAAGCATATGACTTGGAAATGGATGAAAGTAAATATGTGAAATAGCAATCCCATTGGGAAAATGGGCATGTATGTGCTGGTAGATTTTATGTATTTGAACTCTGCCTACTTGCACTGTCATTTTTTTTTTCTCATCCTTATAATTTTTTAAAATATCACAGCACCTACCTGTATGTCTCTGATAGACATTTAATTCTCACTGAATTAATGGGAGATTTTAGACCTTTCTAATAACTGCCAGTGAATATTAAGATGTAATTACAATACCTTGATCTTTATATGACTTATGACTTTTAGGAGCTCACAGCTCACCAAGTACAACCTCATTACTGTAATCCCCTTACCATCACTTGGACCTGACTTGCAGGTCTCACTGTTTCCATCTTGGGGGAGGAAAATCCGAGGAAGAGACTAGGAGGCCCTGCTGTTTGACACCATGAAGAGGGCAGCCCTGCCCTGCCTCTTTGTCATCTCCATTGTTCTGGAGAGTTCTCTGTTGAGCTGGATTGTCTTCCAAAGCAGTCTTTCTGCTCTGTTTTAGCATCCCATGTGTACACTGGCTGGTGTCTGGGGCAGGAGCAGTTCTGGATGAATTCAGAAGAAAAATGACAAGACTCCTATTATAATGCAGTGTTTATTATTGGATCAATGTGATCGATGTCCACCTGTCAGATCTGTAACATTATCTGGGAACCAGCAGATGGAGCTGTTACAGATAGCATTCAGAGGTCTGTTTATTCTCCTGAGCACGTGCTTCCATCCTGGGGGAAATACCACTTCATTGTCCGAGCAGTGGGGTTGTTTGTACCCAGATGTTGAACACGGCTTTCTCTGGGCCCACGTCTGCAGAATTGGAAGGTCATTTAGGTGGGGAGGGGCAAGGTTTTTGTGTGGAAAAGGCCTGATGGCAGTCTTTTACCTCCTGCAGGCCTCTGCGTGGCAGGAATGGACACCTGCCGAGTGCAAGGAGAGTGTTAGACACACTGATTTCTGAGAACGCCACACAGAAGCATTTAAGCCTGGCAGACTAGGAGGAAGAGAGAGACTTTGGGCGATGATGACTCGTTTCATAAATCCAGCATCAATATTGATAGACCCCAAGGGATGCATATGTAGAACGTCCCTTGGGATGTACAGGGACAGTGTGTCCAAAAGAACATGCAGTTCTGTCCATCCAGGCGGACACGACAGATGCTGCTTCTTTGTATCATGCAGGGTGGAGACAGTTTACTCTTTCCATCTTTGGCTTTTGAGGATACTCAGAAAACTTAACCTAGATCCGCGTTCTCTTTTATAATGGAGGGTTTCTTTTCCTAGGAGGAGGGGCACAGGGGACTTAGAAGTGATTTTCAAGTAGTATATGAAAGACCACCCACAGGAAGCATGGGGCTCTTGCTTTGCACCTCTGGTGAGGCCAGAAGGAGAGAAAATCTGTTTGGGGCCAGCATGAAGGACACGGGGTGACGAGATGTTCTAACAGCAAAGGCTGATAAATATTGAAACGTGTCCCCATGGCCTTTTTCTTAAGGGCAGTTAATGAATACTGGTTTTGCAAGCGGATCTCAGACACCGTAAGTGTGAGAGGAGGGAGAAAATGAACACTCTGTGAGATGGTTTATGAATTATGAGTCTTTAAAACCTACAAGGTGACTTTCCTAAAGAAAGATGGTATGAAGCTCAACAACACGAACTACCTTTTGAAATGTTCAGAGCTTTAAAAACAAAGGCATCTTTTTTTTCCTTTTTTAATCCAGACTAGACTGAGCGACTTCACTTTCACTTTTCACTTTCATGCATTGGAGAAGGAAATGGCAACCCACTCCAGTGTTCTTGCCTGGAGAATCGCAGGGACGGCGGAGCGTGGTGGGCTGCCATCTATGGGGTCACACAGAGTTGGACACGACTGAAGCGACTTAGCAGCAGCAGCAGCAGCAGAAGCAATTAGTGGGATTTGGGACCAAATGTTTATTTTTTTCTAACTTACATCCCTTTAAAGGTAAACTTTTAAATCACAATACATGCTTGAGGAATGAGGTGTTTATGGTTACAATGCTTTTGATTTAATATAGAACTAATATGATTTTTTTTGTTTTGTTTTAATGTAGTTGGAAGTCTTCTAGAATGTATTTGTCCAAGTTCTTCCAAAGTGATTTTAGTATTCTAAAGGTAATTGAACATTTTAAGATGTAGTCTAAGATCTTGCAATTTCTAGAGTTTCTGTGCAGTTTTAGAGATGAAGAGTCGGTGGTTAGACTGTGTTCTGATCTAGGGACCACCCTGGGCCTCCCTCCTTGGAACAGGAGAAGTGGATTCTTCATCCCCTCAACAGAGCAGGCCATCTCTCTGATGGATGGTCACCCTTTATCTGAGAGATGGCAGCCAAAAACCCGCCTGGGGTTCTGGTTGGTTCAGCTTTGCTCAGTTAAGCTCTGCTGGAGCCATGACCCTCATTTCTGATGTCACTTCCCAGAGGATCTTGAAAGGAAAATGCATCTTTCTATTTAGATTTTAAAATTTATTATGATGTTTTCTCTAATAAAAGGAAGTAAAGTACTTAGAAGAAAGATGACTTTTCTAGTTTGCAAAAAACCCCCATATAGATAGCACTGGATGTATGTTTACACATATATAATGTACATATATTCACATATAGTCTATCTGTAGAATATCTCATGTCTCATATCATATAATACGTATTTCTCTGCCTTTTTCTCTTACCAGTATATCTTATTTTTTTCTGGGTTGTCTTTTATTTTATTTTATTGAATATAGTTGCTTTACAATGTCCTGTTAATTTCACATGTACAGCACAGTGATTCAGTATCAGTTCAGTTCAGGTCAGTCGCTCAGTTGTGTCCGACTCTTTGTGACCCCATGAATCGCAGCACGCCAGGTCTCCCTGTCCATCACCAACTCCTGGAGTTCACTCAGACTCATGTCTATCGAGTCAGTGATGCCATCCAGCCATCTCATCCTCTGTCGTCCCCTTCTCCTCCTGCCCCCAATCCCCCCCAGCATCAGAGTCTTTTCCAATGAGTCAACTCTTCGCATGAGGTGGCCAAAGTACTGGAGTTTCAGCTTTAGCATCATTCCTTCCAAAGAAATCCCAGGGCTGATCTCCTTCAGAATGGACTGGTTGGATCTCCTTGCAGTCCAAGGGACTCTCAAGAGTCTTCTCCAACACCACAGTTCAAACGCATCAATTCTTCAGCGCTTAGCCTTCTTCACAGTCCAACTCTCACATCCATACATGACTACTGGAAAAACCATAGCCTTGACTAGACGGACCTTAGTCGGCAAAGTAATATCTCTGCTTTTGAATATGCTATCTAGGTTGGTCATAACTTTTCTTCCAATGAGTAAGTGTCTTTTAATTTCATGGCTGCAATCACCATCTGCAGTGATTTTGGAGCCCCAAAAAATAAAGTCTGACACTGTTTCCATTGTTTCCCCATCTATTCCCCATGAAGTGATGGAACCGGATGCCATGATCTTCGTTTTCTGAATGTTGAGCTTTAAGCCAACTTTTTCACTCTCCTCTTTCACTTTCATCAAGAGGCTTTTGAGTTCCTCTTCACTTTCTGCCATAAGGGTGGTGTCATCTGCATATCTGAGGTTATTGATGTTTCTCCCGGCAATCTATACACACATATATATTCTTTTTCAGGTTTTTTCAGGTTATTAGAAAATATTGAGTAGAGTTCCCTGTGCTGTAGGGTCCTTGTCGGTTGTCATTTTACATACAGTAGTGTGTGTATTAATCCCAGTCTCCTAATTTATCCCTTCTCCCCTTGGTAGCTGTCAGTTTGTTTTCTATGTCTGCAAGACTAGTTCTGTTTTCTAAATAAGTTGATTTGTATCTTTTTGTTTTTAAAGATTTCACATGTAAGTGATATCATATTTGTCTTTCTTTGTCTGGCTTACTTAACTCCTTCATTCTTCTTAATGACTGCATAATATTCCACAATATGAATGCATCCTAATTTATTTAACTTATCTCCTAAATGAGGGACATTAAGTTGTTTCCAGTTTTTCACTGTATTAAATACTGCACAAGGAAATCCTTGAATGTGAATACTCTCCTATTACTTTCAATCTTTGAAGTAATAGGAGAGCGTTCATTCAAAATAGTGTTCTAGAAGAATAATTTCCATGTTAAAAGTCTTACTTTAACTTTTTAAAGCATACTGCCAATCTAAGGCATTTGTTTATATGCATCCAGCTGCCAGTCAATAACATAGTTCCTGGAGAAAGTGCATCTTGAGGGAGGTGAATAATTAAATCTTCAAGTGTCTGAACATCTCTTCATAGTATTTGAAAAGAACTCTCCTCCTTCCTTCTTATAACACTTTCACTTTCTTCACGGCCTGGACCAGCATTTATTAACCACAGGGAAAGCGCTGGGTGCATTGCAAGTGAAGAAGGTAGTTGTTATCTGCTTTCTACACCTCTGGGCACTTGCCCAGTGAGAGCCAATCCTTCTGTATTTTCACTGGTTTGTATATAAGACAGCAAGAACTTTCACTGCCCCTTCAAAGTCATTTCTCAAATGCTCCCCATAGGAAGAGGATCTGAAGATGGTGGTGGTGGGCCAAGATTCTACCCAGCTTAAGTTCAAGTGAGGAGAGAGTTGTCCAACCGTGGGGAACCCTGGACCAAGAGAGCGCAGGAGGGATGTGACACTGGGGAACCGAGAGAGATTGGGGACTGAGAAGCCAGGACCAGGCTCACGAATGGGTTGCTGGGAACAGTGAAGAACCCAAGGGAGAGGTGTTTGTTGGAAAGCAGAGGGCTTCGAAAATGGTATTGTAGGAGCAGTCAGATTGAATAGAAGGCACCAGAAAAAAAATGACAAGAGGTAAGGCAGTGACAATACCAGGAGACAGGATGATGGCAATTCTGTAATTAGGTGTGATCTGAGATCAATATGGTCTGTTTGGTTTGAGCTCCCTTATCCTTAACTCAAAAGCTGCTCCAGTGTCATTTATTGGCAGGCTTTTTACCTGGGCACGGATATCATTTGTAGCAAGCAGCATGGGATGTGTGTGTGTGTGTGTGTGTGTGTGTGTGTGTGTGTGTGAGTCCTCGCACATACATACATTTTTCTGAAGAGTTGTTTTAATGCAAGATTTCTGAATAAGTCTGGATTCTCAAAACACAGCAGTGCCCAAATGGAGGAGAGAAATTGCCTGAATGCCAGCTCCCAGGCGCCATGCCGGTTGTCTGCTCTAGGGGCCAGATTTCCAAAAACCCAGAGATATACTTAAGTAGAACATCTTGCCAGTTACATAGTTAGAAACAGGTAAGGGAGGCTCCTCTTCCTCCTTGTGTTAAACTGTTGGTAACATTAATTTTTTTTTTTAATGTGAAAACTACAGATATATTGTGGAGTACAGGGCAAAATTCATGTGACTTTTTAATAAGCTGTCTGGGAAATTTTGAACCTGCTGCTGGTTGCCTCAAACTATATTAACCAAATAAGCCCAAAAGTTTATTTTTATGTGCTTTAATCTCTGTTTTTCATCATTTCTTTTCCATCTGAAATGTCTGGTGGGCCATCTAGACTTCCTTTCTTTAAAAACGGCACGGTTTATGGAATGCCTATCTTTGCCATTTAAAAATAAAGACCCAGGCAGGTTTTATGGAATTTCATACTTCCTCCCCGTGCAACATCTGCTGGTTCAGACACGTTTCTTTAAAGAAAATCAGAAGAAGAGAGCCAGCCTGAGAACCTTGCAGACCGTTGACTCTTGAATGGTTTCTACAGTTGGCCAGATGTTCACTCTCACCCCTTCTGGTTGCCTAGGTGGGAATGTCCATGAAGGCACCAAACCTAAAGGAAAGGGTATTTTGCCTGGGTCTGGGACTTTCTGGGCACAGAGCTCCTTTCACCAGGAGAGGACACAGCCAGCCCTCAGCCAGGTCTGAACTCACCTGGATGGAGTTATGTCAGGTAGAAATGTGGTGTTTGTCCCAGGCACAAATAGACATAGGCCGCTCGCCATCTCCCCAAATGGCAGGTGATGGCACAGGGTGCCTGGCAGCAAACTCCGCTCCCCAGCCACTTCAAAGGCACTTTGGACGATGGGAGCCCAACAGGAGCTGAGACACTAACTCCCCTCCCCATCCTTACTCAGCGAGCTCAGCAGAGCCACAGAGCACACACACCTGGATGCAGCAGATGGTGCCTCGGCGCGATTGTTATTTTGCAGTCTGGCTAAATGGCAAGCTGAACGGGCAGGGCTAGCTTGGAGACTACTGCGGTTAAGCAGGGCATGGTGTCCCCTCGGAAGGGGTGCCACCATGTTGGTGGAATCGAGGATGGCTCCTCATAGAGGAAGTGAGGACAGCTGAGATCTTTCAGGAGCACTTTTTATAAATGACCACGAATGGGTGATAGCCAGGGCATTGCCTGCAGGCCGGTACTGTTCATGCCTCCTATTAGCAGCTTCCTGGAGGACCAATGGCTACTGCTCATGGGGATCTTGGGCCTCTGTTGCTTACAGCAGCCAGAGTTGCCATCTGCATGCAGGAACACTATAGATATATAAAAACATATGGAGTTGTTGTTTAGTCACTCATCATGTCCAACTCTTTGCGACCCCATGGACTGTAGCCTACCAGGCTCCCCTGTCCGTGGGATTTCCCAGACAAGAATACTGGAGTGGGTTGCCATTTCTTTTTCCAGGGGAATCTTCCTGACCCAGGGATTGAACCCACATCTCCTGCGTGGCAGGCGAATTCTTAACCACTGAACCAACTGGAAAGCCCATATACATATATATATATATGTTGTTGTTCAGTTGCTAAGTCGTGTCCGACTCTTTGTCATCCCATGGACTGCAGCCCACCAGGCTTCCCTGTCCTGCATATATATATGTGCATAAATATATATATACACATATAGAGAGAGTTGACAAAACTTCTCGGCCAACCCAATACTTAATTTGCCACTTCCAAACTATGACTACTCTGCAAAATTATTTAGATGAAAGAGGTCTGATTGACAAGCACACAACCTGTGTGTGAGAACTTCCGAGGCAAGGTGACGAGAAGATCCTAGATGGTTGTACTCATCCTTAACATGCAAAGACAGCCACGTGTTGGAAGCTAATACTCTAGCAAGGCTGAAATCTATTATTATTTCAGAGTATTAGCATTGTTTGGGGTAGAATAACTTAACCGTAATGACACTTTGAGAAATCAGTATGACACAAGAGTCAGTGTGCATTTTCTTAAAGATGAACCGGCTGATGGTTTGAGCAAGGTTTTAACAGAAGGAATAAGCAAATTTCAAAAGTAAATGAATCAGAAACTGATAAGCAAGAAATACATTTGTAGCACATAAATGATTTTGGCTTAGCTTGTGATTATCACCATATTGTTCTTGAAATAAATGTTATGCTCTTTTCCTTTGTGTTCAGATTATTCCACATGTCCTAGAGTTTCTCACATGCGATATATTTTTAAGAAACTTGTCACTCATCAGCAAAAAAATCAGATGTCCTTTTCTTAAGAGACGCTCAATTTAGTATTGCTCAACAAGGTAGTATGAAAAGTTGAAGATGGAGAGAGAAAAGGATGGAATTTTTAGGATAAAAAAAAAAAAACAATGTCTTTCCTATGATTTCCTACTATTTTTCTCAAGGTGAAAATAGCTTAAATTTTGTTGTTAATTATAAGAAAATTAAATACTTGTTGAAAGTAATTTAACCCATAAAGTAAAAGGTGAAGCACCTCTATAATTCTACCCTAGAGAGATCAAAACTGTTAACAATTTGTTGCATGTATGTCTCAATTTTAACTACACAAATATGAGTCACTATGTATAAGTAAAATAAATGGGGTTGTTCCCTATTTCCTGTCCTATAAACTGCTTTTCCATCTGATTAGATCTCTAGGATGCCTTTCCATGTCAGTAAATACCGATCTGGCATTAAAAATGATGTTCCCTCATTTATTTCACTTGTTCCCTGCTGACAGATATTTAGTTAGTTCCAATTTCCTACTTTTATAATCAACATTTCAGCCATTATTTTGTATCTACCTTAGTGTATATATTTTCAATTATGTTCTTAGGATAAATTACCATGGGAGTTTTGCTGGTTTTTTTTCTAAGGAATTTTAAAATACTTAGGTTTTCAGGTGTAAACTCTAAACCTCTCTTAACCATCCATATATGTATGAGTATGCTAAATCTCTTCAGTTGTGTCCAACTCTTTGCGACCCTATAGACTGTACCCTCCAGGCTCCTCTGTCCATGGGGTTCTCCAGGCAAGAATCATAACATGGTGAAGCTGAATTTAGGGTTGAATTTATTATGTCATCAGTGGTCATGTAGGCAGAATTCTAAAGTGGCTCCCAAGATGCCAGTTCCCCTGCTGAATGCCCCTGTATGATTCCTGCCATCGAGTGTAGGGCAGAATATGGTGAGACCTCTCTCCTGTGGATGGGTTATTATTCAGTTGATTTTGAGTTTTTCATGGGGAAGATTATGGGTGGACCTAACCTAATCAGGCGAGTATCATTTGCCAGAAAGGAAACCAACAGCCATGATGGGAACTGTCCAGGGGCCAAATGGCAACTGGTCAGGAACATTGAGTGGCTTCTAGAAGTTGCCTTGGGTTCCTGGCCAGAGACATCAGTCCTACAACCACAAGGAACTAAATTCTTCTGGGGAATGTAGAAGAAGACCATGAGTCCTGAATGAGAATTTCAGTTCTAGGTTCACATTTGACTTCAGTCTGGTGAGTCCTCGAGCAGAGGGACCCAGCCAACCCGTACTTGGCTTAACTTTGTCTCATTTAAGTAGTTATGTTTGTGGTAATTTATTACACAGAATTTAAAAAGCTAGTATCACAGCAAATAGAGGCAGGGCATTGCCATTGTGTTCTGGAGTTTTCTTGTGGCTGTCACACCTAGGGGCATGAAACCTCCCCAAGTACCCACCGTTTGCACAGACGTGGTGGGCCAGGCTGGTTCAGGTGGGCACTTCTGCTTTCCCTGGACATTGACCAGGACTTCCAGGAGCTATTTAACCAGCAGCTGCTCTGAGCTAGAAGGTGCAAGACTCGTCACTCACAGGGCCAGTGCCCTGGAGAGTGTGCCTGGGACACTGGCCTGACCTTCAGTGTCTCAGAAACTTTCCTCCTGGTCTTTTCAACAAGCAGGTGAACTTCCTGCATGGTAGCTTAGGGTCCCAAGAGTGAATGTTCCAGGAATCAGGAAGTAGAATTTTACCCCTCCCTTGAGGATCAGACTTGAATCTGGCACTGTGTTACTTTCACCACATTCTGTGGGTCAGTGTGGTCACAGAGCCTACTCACACTCTGGGGGTTGGGGACCCAGTCCTACCTCCCAGGGGCGGGGTGTCAAAGAAAGTGTGGCCCAGATCGTCCCATGATTCTAACTGCTGAGTGGCAAAACCCCACGAGTGTAGTTGCAATTTTCTATTTCTATTGCCTACACAGCCTTCCAAAGAACACGTCCAGTTTGTATAATTGTTTTATTCTTCCCAGGATGTTTGTCTTGATTGTATTTACTGAAATGCCATTTTCTGATTAATCTAAAAATAAAATTTGGGCTTGTATTTTGTGTGTCTTCTTAATTTTATTTTCTGATAATTCATTGTTATTGTATTTTACAAAAATATTGGTCTGAGCCTGATTAGAAGTTGAAAAAGGAAACCCCTGGTGGTTCCCATCAGATAGTTTGAGCAATGCTGGTTCAGAAGACTGAGTTCTGTGGGCCATGTGTGATATAACTGGGTGGACTTGCAGATAAACTGAGGCAGTGGAGCTGGGTGGTGGGGCTGGGATCCAGGCTGAGCTCTTTGGAACCCGGGTATCCATTCAGTGAAGGAATAACTTTTTCTTCTCCCAGACAGGAGACTCATGGGCAAACCTGCTGGGCAGTTCTCCCCCAGATGGACAGCAGTCCACTGACAAGTCATGAGCCCAGCCAGAAGGGGAGTCATTTCTGACAGATAAGAGACTCCAGATGGTGTGTATGGAGCCCCCTAGCTCTTCATCATCAGGACACCAGCAAAAAGGATATTTAGAGTTAAATGTAGAGGCTTACCTTGGGGACTTCCCTGGTGATTCAGTGGTTAAGACTCCATGCTCCCAATGCAGGAGGCCCAGGTTCAACCCCTGGTCAGGGAACTAGATCCCACATGCTACAGCTAAGAGTTTGCATGCCACAACCGAAGATCTTGCAGACTGCAACTAAGACCTGTTGCAACCAGAAAAAAAAAAAAAAAGAAAATTCCATCCTGGGAGGGGCAGAAACTGTAATTAGCTTGCGTGTGTGCATGTTAAGTTGCTCAGTCATGTCCAGCTGTTTGTGATCCCCTGGAGGAGGGCATGGCAACCCACTCCAGTATACTTGGGAAATCCCATGGATAGAGGAGCCTGGTGGGCTATGGTCCATAGGGGTCACAAAGAGTCAGATATGATTGAATGACTAACACTTTCAAATTGTGTCAACCAATACGAAAGCCACTAGTCACATAGCGCTGTTTAAAATAAACTTAATTACAATTGAGTAAAATAAAAATTCTGTTTCTTATTGTACCAGTCACACTGCAATGGTGCGTGGCCATACGTGCCTGGTGGCTGTCATATTGGACAACACAGATGCAGGATGGAGCCGTCAACACAGGGAGTTCTGTTGGGCAGCCCTGGAAGGGCCCCATCACGGAAGGTGCGTGCCCCCACATCTTTGCTTTGTTTAGATTCGAGGGTTGAAATAATGGTGATAAATAGTTGAAAATTTGAGGAGGAGAGATTTAGCTTCGTATTAGGAAAATCTTCTGAACAGAAACAGCTGTTCAGAGGTGCCTTGTAGGCAGTGAGACCCCCTGTTACCAGGAGAATTCAACTCTGGGTGAAGTGCTTTGGTTGTCTTTTCTTCTCTGAAGGATTTTCCATGCTGTGAAAGGTATTCTTTATAAAATATATATATTTTTTCTGTTCTAGCTGCTAAGCATTGCGCTTTCCTTACATGATCACATTCATCATTTTAACAATTCTGCAAGTCAGGTGATATCATCCATCCCCTTCTTACAGATAAGGAAACAGAATCAGCCAGGTAAGTTGCCCAAGTTCTGGTAAGTGCAATGGATCAATGCATTTTGTGGGGTCTGATCCCAAGGTTTTTATAGACTCCCTTTAATCTTTTTTTTAAAATAGATCTTTAAAAAATATTTATTTATTTGGCCGTGTAGAGTCTGCTTTGTGTCCTGTGGGATCTTTTGTTGCAGTGCATGGATTCTCTAGTTGTGCCGCGTGGACTTAGTTACCCTGTGGCATGTGGGGTCTTAGCTCCCAACCAGGGATAGAACCCATGTCTCCTGAATTGCAAGGCACATTCTTAACCACCGGACCACCAGAGAGGTTCCTGCTGTTTAATCTTGAAACTAGCAGATGCCCACTAAATACTTACTGCTTGATTGAACAAACTGCACCAAATATATTAGTTCCTGAGAAACAAACAATATTCTTGGGTGGTTTTCATAATATGACCCCAACTGAGTGAAAATAAATTATGTATAGAACAAAGAAACACTAGTGACAAAATATTAATGACAAATATGATGATATATTAATGTAATAGTGAATAGTTCTTGGTAGGATTAGAGTTCATTTTTCCTTTTTGAAAAAATATGATACTGCTATTTACTCAGCAAAGCACACTTTACTTAAAAAGAGAATTTAGTGAACACATAGAGTTATAATTAACTGTGTGTGCATGCCTGCTGTCACTTCATTTGGGTCCAACTCACCTCAGTCCATGGGATTCTCCAGGTAAGAATAGTGGAGTGGGTTGCTGTGCCCTTTTCCAAGGGATCTTCCCCACCCAGGGATCGAATCCGTGTCTTCTGGGGCTCTTTGCATTGGCAGGCGGGTTCTTTACCACTAGCACCACCTGGGAAGCCCCCCAGTTAACTGTGGCTGGAGGACAAACCGCCTTGAACATAGCAGCTTAGGCAGCAAGTTGTTTCTCATGCTTCTGAGGGTGGGCTGGGTAGTTTCTTGGCTGGGCTCCCTGGGCTCACGTCTGCAGCTGCATTCGGCAGGAGGTGAATGACAATTTCCCATGGCTCTCATTCAGAGCTCTTGTGCACAACCCAGCTCAACACCATGGACTCCTTCTGTGCCTTCAGCTCTGGGAGCCTTGCCTCTTGGTGAGACTGGCATCAGGAGACCCTTTGAAAGAGGAGAGTGGGCAATATCCAGAGTAGGCTGGGTTCCCGTCTTAGGGCGTCCAGACAGAGCCTATGGGGTTGGATGGGGCCTCCAGTTAGGGGCCACTCTGCGTTTGGAAGACTTGCTTTGGTTCAAGCTCACTACAGCATGGGTGTCCACTGAGCTCAGAGCTTTCAGGGCCACCTGCTGGTCATGAAATTAATACCTTACAGTTGCCAACCATTTTGTCAATTTTTGCCCTGAGCATTTGCAAAGCTCTTACTTTGGCCCAAAGTTCCGGAGCTGATGACATAGGGAATTTTCTTATGGAGATCACCTCACAATGAAAACAATGCATGTTTCTTCAGTGGCCTCCTTTTCTGTCTATTGTTGCAGAAATACCTTAAGTGTTTTGGCAGTCATGGCCTCTTCCATATTTCAGACCTTTGGATTGTGAACTCATTCATCTTGCCTTGTGGTTGCAAAGTGGCTGCTGCTTCCCTCTGCAGGCTTCACGTTTGCTTTCCAGGCAGGGAGAACGGTGGACGCACCAAGGGGCAAAGAAAGTGTATTCATCAGAAAGGTACAACTTTCTTAAAGGCCTCATCTGGTAGACCTCTCACTGGCCAGCATCAGAAGCAAGTCCTCTGACCCTGCCAGCTGCAAAGCGGCTCGGAGGAGAGGGTCCTGGGTGGGCTGGCCCACAATTGGCATGTCCCCCATAGTCAGTTACCTTCTCTAGGTGGTCTATATCCATCTAACAGGCACCCTCTGCACACCACTGTCTCCCAATCACAACTAGAGACAGAGCTCTGTCTGATATTAGGGAAGCTTGTGGGGCTGCTCCAAGAGAGCCTGCTTCTACCATTTGCTTCCCGGGCCCTGCTTCTGACAATTACCCTCATTGTCTTTAATTGTCTCTTAAAGACAGAGGACATTTTGGATATCATTCTTTACCTGTAGGCTTCCCTCTTGGCTTAGCTGATAGAGAATCCGTTTGCAATGTGGGAGACCTGGCTTTGATCCCTGGGTTGGGAAGATGCCCTGGAGAAGGGAAAGTCTACCCACTCCAGTATTCTGACCTGGAGAATTCCCTGGACTATACAAGTCCAGGCGTTTGCAAAGAGTTGGACACAACTGAGTGACTTTCACTTATTTACCCGCAGGCACAACATGGCTTTGCACTTAGTTTGTGCTTAATATGTATTTGTTGATTTTTAGAAATAATTGGATTTCTTTCCTCTCTTGTCTGAAGATCATTCCAGGCTGTTCCAGGGCTGGCCATTGGGAAGAGGCAACAGGACAACGGTAGCTGAACACAGGGACATTTGCCTTTTCTTCAACGTGGCCAAGACAGTAGCATTGTCTTGATGGAAATCCCTTCCATAGGCAGATGCTCTGTGTTCACATCTCTCTCTCTCCACCTCTCGCTGGGTCTCTGTTGGCAGGTGTACCCAGATATACTCAGTAGCTGACTTGGTGACAGAGTGAAGTAAAAAACAAAAAAACACAAGCTCTGCCGTTCACCTGATGCCCTCTGCATTCACAGGGCTGTTTAAATAGCCAGGGTTATTAGTGTGTATTTGTCCCTTTCTCTCTCATTCTGCTTAATCATTGTCAGGAGGGTCAGAGAATGGTCTGGATGTTGACAGAAGCCTGGAATAACTAACTTAGGGCTAAACTTCTAACCAGGATTGGGAGGAGGGACAGCTGCTTCCCCAGGGTGCTTGTGGATCCTAATGAACCCTCAGCAACCCTAAGAGCTGCCTGGCATTGGTGGGCCCCCGGCCGCTCTGCTGGGGCAGTTTTGTACCACAGATTGATTTGTATGTTCTCATTGTAACCATTCTGAAGCCTCAATTTCCGAGGTCTTCCATGGCACACTATAATTTCAGGATTGACAATGATGCTGACAAGAGTGAAAAGAAAACATATTTAAGGAAACAGGAATTTCTCTCAACCTTTATTTTGACATTCAGCAGTAGATGATGGATGTTTTAAATTACTTCTGATAAGAAGCTATCAGTAGGAGCTATTTTGTTTCACAGATACCTGGCAGGTCAAAAACATACTCAAATTGAACAAATATTCTCAAATTAAGTACGGAGAATAGGGAGGCCAAGTAACTCGTGCTGCCGAAAGAAAGGGAATTCAAAGGAACACAGTTATGCTGCAGTGAGCCAAACTGCACAGGGACAGACAACTGGGGTGCCAAAGTGAAACCAGGCTCTGGCTGGTTTAATCGAGAAAGAGCTGGAGATGCTTAGGAGGAAGTGGAGACCCAGCACGCAGGCTGTCTGGAGAGCTGGTTGGCTAGGCTGCATGAACAAGTCATTTTAAGGACCCTTCAGTTTCACTTGCTTTTCTGTAGTCACTAAATCTCTCTGAGGCCTTAGTTTCCCCATTCATAAAATGTGATGGTAATAGCCTCGTCAAAGAGGGAAGGAGGTGTGCAGGTGACGCTGCTTCAACAACTGTGATGCTCTACTTTGGTTAAGTACTATCTGCTCTAATAGTAAAGGCAATTAAGTGTACCTCTTTTGCAAACCATTTTCAAGCTATTAGAAGTTATACATTTTGTATATACACAATATACAGGTATATGATATATGCATTATTTTAAATAATTGTCACTGTATACACATTTATTGAGCACCTACTGTGTACCGGGCACTGAGCTTGGTGCAGGAGAAGAAAACCAGTGAGGAAAAGTTCCCATAATGCTTCTTCGTAGCATCATGACCCATGTTGCCTGTTACTGTTCATAAATAATGTTGAGAACTATGGATTTTTTAAATACAAAGAATTTAGTTTATTGTTATACTTTATGTAAAGTATACAAAGTATTCCTATTATTGCTGTCTGCTAGTCTCTTGCATAGTAATTCATGCATATGGGACCAAAGGTTCAAGTGGTAAAGGAAGACAGTCTTTTTGTGAATTCACAGGGCATTCACAGGCATCTAGGAAGCAGATCCTAAAATGAAGATTTGAGTGCAAGATGTTTATATTGGAGAATGGATGTGTGAGCACATGGAAATGACCAGGGGTTGGGGGGTTACCTCTGTGTGTGTGTGTGTGTGTGTGTGTGTGTGTGTGTGTTCCAGGTATGTTTGGGAAGGGGAACTCTATAGCCCTGCAGATGGGGCTTGGTGGATACCTTATACATTTGGCTTTTTAGCTATTAATAAATTGACCATATTTATACATATTTATACTGAAAGTGAAAGTCACTCAGTCATGTCTGACTCTTTGCGACCCCATGGACGATACAGTCCATGGAATTCTCCAGGCCAGTGGGTAGCCGTTTCCTTCTCCAGGGGATCTTCCCAACCCAGGGATGGAACCCAGATCTCCTGCATTGCAGGCAGATTCTTTATCAACTGAGCCACAAGGGCATACCCCCTTGCTGATAAAGCTGAAACACTCTGGCTGGACACTAACATGTAACTGCAAAATATTTGGTGGGTTTTGAGTATAAAAAACCCTAATGTAGAATCAGGAATAAACCCTGATTATGGTAACTGAACTGAACTGAAGTCGCTCAGTCGTGTTCGACTCTTTGCGACCCCATAGACTGTAGCCTACCAGGCTCCTCTGTCCATGGGATTCTCCAGGCAATAGTACTGGAGTGGATTGCCATTTCCTTCTCCAGGGGATCTCCCCAACCCAGGGCTCGAACCCGGGTCTCCCACATTGTAGACAGACGCTTTACCATCTGAGCCACCAGGGGAGTCCTGATTATGGTAAGCTGATCCCATTTGCCTGAGAATGACTAAGAATCAAGCAGGTGACCTCGCTTGGGCCAGTGAGATGTGGGCAGGGCTGGGTGCTTTGCAGGGAAATTTTCCTTTCTCTTAAAAAAGGAAAAAATCTTGTTTATTATTGAAGGAACAAACATTGGAAGTGACCTATCTTTTGTGACGTGAGATCATGTATTTTCTTTATTGTTGGAGCCAAGTTGGGCTTTCTGTGACTTGAGAGCATCCTAACACAGATGTGTTCTTTGAGCACCCACAATGTATCAAGCAGAATGAGAAGCATGTTCGGAGCATTACTTCATTTAACTTCACACATTTGCTCTAGAGGCAGATATTATTGTCTATTGATGAGGACCGTAAGGTCCATGAAGGTGAAGTAAGTTGTTGAAGTCACAGAAAATGACCAAGCTAGGATTTGAGCCTGGATTTTCCAACTCTAGAGCTTGGATTCTGAAATCATGGTGGGACTCTTCTCTGAATGGACAAAAATCATCATAGTAGGACAGATTTCCTTATTTAAAACATTTGAATAAAGGGTCTGATACATAAAACCATCATATGATGAATTAAAAAGCAACTGGCCTCATCAGGGAAACTTTTGCAACATGTATTTACACGAATGGATGATAGACAAAGGGTTAAGAGCCTTAATATAGAAACAGATTTTACAAGTAAAATATATTTGTAAGAATTTTCAACAGAAAAAAGAAAATTGAAAAAATTTATATTTTAATGGGCAAAAAGAGAAATACATTTGACCAATGAATAAAAGAAATAACCTTAATCAAAAGCATAAAGAAACAGGGACCAGTGTGTATATAAAATTGGTAGTGAGGAAAGAGAAGTGTGTTAATAGCTAGTGCTATTAGTCAGGGAGCAGAGAATTTAGCATTCTCATAAACTGCTATACATAAAAATTGGTATCTTGACGCTTGTCTTAAATGAAAAAATTTTTCTTTTCATTCAGTGGTTTCAACTTCTAGGAACTTACTCTAATGAGAGATGTGCCTAATACTTTATGCTCAAAGATATGCAAACCACAAATAGAGTATAAAAATTGGATACAGTCTACATGTTCAAGGATTGAAGAGCAGAGTACAGCGTGGCTTGGTGGGCTGGTCCATTGTGTCACCCAGGAGTGATTCCATATCCCACAGGGAGGGAGGCTGTTGGGGCTGAAGCTCAGGCTCCATGGGTCCATCAGTTTTGCATCCTCTAGCCTTCAGAATACATCTATGGTCCTGATGTTGTTGCCTCCTGGGACAAGAAGTTGCACAGCTTCAGCTTCATATGTTTCACATCAGGAAAACGAAGAGTCAGGGGCTGTGTTTGCATCAGGAGAACAGTGTTTCCCCAGCCAGCCCTGGCTGTCTCCCATTTCCACCCCACAGGCCAGAACTGTGCTTGGCTAATATTTCACCATCCCTTTTGTCCCATGATGGACTCCTGCCCAGAGGAACCTCTTCTGAGTTCTGTTTTACTGAACTATGTATGTGTTCCTAGGGGAGCACACACTTTCATCATAGTAACTTTATTGCATGGTCTGATACCTAGTAGGAAATGCCTTCCACATCATTCCTTAGGAGAAATCATGTCTCCTCTGGCACTTGAGTGTTCAAGAGCCATCTTAAAGTTTCCCCCTTTCCTTTCAGAATATGATGGTAATGGTACTAACTTAGGGGTTAATTTGGCCAATATCACACAATAGAGTGCTCTCAAAATAGTCATTGGACCTGTTCTAATTTACTTAGTGAATCACTTGCTTCGGATCATTGACCTATTTCTGTTTTACCAGTTATAAATAGCATTTGAACAATCACCTTTGTATATAAATCTTGCAAAAATCTCTGATGATTTTCCCACTATCAACGCCTACATGATATTTCTAAAAAGTTGTCGGGTCAAAGTGTATGCCAATTTTTAAGGCTTTTTGATACATATTGTCGAATTTCCCTCCAGAAAGGCTTAAACCATGATTAGTTGCTAGTGGTAAAGAGTACACTTGCCAATGCAGGAGATGCGGGTTCGATCGCTGGGTCGGGAAGATCCCTGGAGGAGGAGATGGCAACCCTCTCCAGTATTCTTGCCTGGAGAATCCCATGGATAGAGGAGCCTGGCGGGCTACAGTCCATGGGGTCACACAGAGTGGGACATGAGCATGAGCACAGTAGGATTTAAAATGTTTCTGCCAGCCTGGTATGTTATTTTCATCTCAATTTATTGTTAATGCACTGAATCACACGTGCTTACTATATTTTATTGTCCTTATCATGTAAAATTAGTATTTTTGGGGGTGAGAGGATGGCCTCAGAGGGAGGGGATATATGTGTACTTGTAGTTGACTCACCTCATTACACAGCAGAAACCAACACAACATGGTAAAGCTATTATCCTCCCACTAAAAATAAATTTTAAAATCAATTACCTTAAAAAAGCTAGGAAAAAAAGAATCTGGAAACTTAAAGAACACCACAAGAAAAAATTTGTTTTTTTTTTTTTTTTGTAAAGAGCTCTTACAGGAAAAAAAAAAAAAGAAAAAAAAAACACGCAGAAAAGAATCCTGTCCCTATCTTGTTTGTCCACTGGATGTTTAATAATTCTAGTGAATTGATGAGAGAGAAGCCTTGGACTTTGGAGGGTCCATAGCAAAGACGCGCTCGGGAAGTGAAGGGCTAAGTGTCCCAGGGCTGAATGAGATGGAGATGGTGATGGGGCACTGGGGTCCAGCCACATTCCTACAGGTGGCGTTTGCTGAGCTCTGGCTGATTTTCAAGGCCTGAGATGCCCTCCGAGGCTGGAGCTGTGTGTCATCCCAAAGGAATAGATTCATACTTGGAATTCAGATGCCATGATGAGTACTGTTAAAAAGACCTTTTAGGGGCTGACTACCACTTCTGACTATTCTCAGAAAAAACAATTCTTAACTATGGTAAAATGCATGGAACATAAAATTCACCATCTAACATTAAACATTTTATATTCACATTGTTGTATACCTCTCACCCCCACCCTCCTCTGGACCCTTTTCATTATTCTACTGTGTAGAATAAAGTACTCTGTACCTGGTAAACAACAAATCCCCATTTCTCACATCCCCTCCAAGCCCTGGCATCCATCATTCTACTTTCTGACTTTGAGTTTGCCTGTTTTAGGTACCTTATGTTAGCACAATCATACAGTATTTGTCCTTTTGTAATGGGTTTATTTCACTCAGCAGAATGTCCTCCAAGCATCCCTGCTACAGCCTGTGACAGAGTTTCCCTCTTTTTTTTTTTTAAGGCTGAATAATATTCTTGTTTACTCTTCGAGTCCCCTTTGGGGACTCAGAGGCCTTGTAAGTTGGTGGAGATGACTGGGGTGTGCGTGACACTCAACCCCAGACAGAACTTATGGGAAATCTCATGGCCTGAGGGTCGCAACCTGCCAAACAGCAGCATCACACTCTGTTGGACCTTTCTCACTCTTCTCCACACCTGTACCTCTTGGGTCCCCAAGGGAGACCAGGGCTCCTCTCTCAAGTCATCGGGAAGGATTGGTGGGCTGAGAGGTGCCCTTGGGTGTCCCCTGAACCCTTTCAGAAGCCAAACATGTGGTTTTTCTGTAAACAGGGCCTCTGTCTTTTTTGGGGGTGGTGGTAATGCGGTTTGTTACAGTACAGAGATGATAAAGAGAGGTGCAAAGGGCAGCTGTAAAGGAAAATATCTATTATGAAGTGGGAATTCCTTTTCTTTTTTAAATGTAGAGATTGAGTACATTTTTTTTTAAATCCACATACACCTCTTTAGATAAATAAGCCCCCTGAAATGGAATGGCCATTCTCTCGCAAATTCTTAGTCCTGAAAAGGGTTTTAAAAAAAATAAGAGTATTTTTCCTGCCTCCTCCTCCCATGAAGCTGAATGAGTTTATTTATCCAGCTCTCACCTTAGGTATGAACTTTAAATTAAACACTTAACAGCATTATCAATTAATGTAAGAGAAAACCATCCAACGAGGGGAGTGAGCCGGCTCGAAACCCCTGGGGGGAGAATTGAATGCAGATAAAAGGGGTTCAACAACATGATCTTCCTGTCCTGGACTCCAGGGAGATTTTCCTTGAACTGGTGTACTTAGTCAAAAGCCGTCCATTCTTTTCTGAAGGACGGTGGAGATAATTTTAATCATAATGGAGACTATATGCGTGCAAGTCTTTAGAAGGATGAACAGAGAGAGTTGGCGTGGCGAAGGATTTGTAGCTGGCCGGCTTTAGAGCCTGCATTAACAGGCAGAATCTACCCTCACCGATGCCCTGGATGACTAAGAAAAGTGACGCGAGGCTCTATGAGAGGCCACGGATGTTAAGCATGTTAACATTTCCATTATGTCTAAAAGCAGAAAATGGAACAAATAATGCAGGTTGGGTTTTCTCCCCCCCTCCTCTAATGTATGCCAGAATGTCACAGGAACTCATTGTCTGCGATGAATACAAAAATATGGGCAATTCAGGCCAAACAATGTAAACGCCTGTGATTCCATAAAAGCATCTCACTCGCATTAAGTTCATCTGGCTTGGTTTTACCCTTATTTATTCCTCCCCAGTAAGGCTGTTTCTTGACTAGTGTGATCTTGAAAGTTTAAGCTGCGCCTGGAATGGCTTCTCCTCTCCCTTCTGGCTTTCTCGGTGTCTATATTCTAAAATTGAGAGAATGCGGAATGAAATAAAATTGAACCGTCATATTTGTTTTTCTCGCCTCTTCTCTCAGGCCAAATGCTGTCTGGTTTTGACACTCACATCCTAATCATTTTCACAGGATGCAGAGGCAGGGGTCACAGCCGTGAGCCTGAACAGTGGTCCGTTGGCTCTTTGACACCAAGCACTTGCTTGGATGCTCTGCCGATGGCCCAGTGCAGGGCAGACACGCAGCCTTACTCAGTCCTGAGCCTTAGAAGGAGGCTGGGTGGTCTTTTCTGTTTCCCAGGGTTCCTGCTCTTAGAGGAAAGGGTTTCAAGATGGAGTCACTTAGGATTCAAGTGATTTTGAACTTGAACTGAGATTTGCAGTCTGCTGCAAGCATGGGTGTTAAGTGGCGGCTCTCCCAAGGGTCATGGGGATGAGGGCAGGGGACAGAGTGAAAAGAGAGGACATCTGAGCTTGGGGGAGACTTGGTCATGTTACTTCCTGCCCCTCTTTAGAATTGAGGACAATTGGGTACGGAAAAAAAAAAATCACAGAAACCCTCCTCTCCTCTGGTTCATGCATCCCTGGTCCCTGGAGACCAAAGTTGGTGCCAGTTAGATGCTTCTGGCTTTAGACACAGTACCCAAGATCTCACAAAGGTCTTCTCTCTGCCTCAGAGAATCAAAACCTTTGGGCCGACCCATACATAGACCTGCAGAAAACTGCACGCTTTCAACCCCAAAGAACAAGCCACCCTCTCTGCAGAGCGTTCCCCTGTTTCTCACAGGCTTTCTTTTCACATGGCTGCTCCTTCCTTCTCTTGACTCTTTAAGCAAGCAGCATCCAGGGCTGTCCTCTGCCTCCTCCCCTTTCTCTCTGGGGACATGGCGGTGCTCACAGATTTCCTGAGGCCTCAAACTCAAGGGAGCAAGATGGGCTGAAGGCTGGAGGCCCAGTGGGTTCCAGCAGGAAGCGAGCAGAGTGGCAGGGGGGCGAGATCTAGGAAGGAGGGGGCGACACTAAGGCAAGGAGTTCTCAGGCAGCCCATAAGATGCTTTTCTAGAAGCCCAGCCTTGCTGTAGCTGCTCCCCTGCCAAAGTCCTTCCTGCTCCCTGAAACACAGTGACAAGCTCTCATCCCAACAGCAAGACCCCAGGGCCTGGCCCCAGTCCCGGCTCTGGGTTCCTCCTTCACTGCCTCCCAGATCCGACATGGACACTCTCAGCTTCCCTTCTGCCATAACTTGGCCTTTTCCTATCACCTGTGGCATTGACCCGAGAATCTTCTCCATCCCCCAAGTCCATCTCGAACGCCACCTCCCTCAGGGACCAGTCCTTCCCCTGGGGGAAACATGGTGTCCTCCTGCCCCCTCAGCCTGGGCACCCCCACCTCAGGCATCAGGATGTCTGCTTCATGGCTTTGCAAGCTCCCTCGAGGATGTAGAAACATTCGGTCTTCACCTTTGTATCTGCCATATCAGTGCCTCTCAGGCCTGAAGGTCCTCGGCCCACTGTCTGAAGTTGCAAAACTGCACCACAGGCCGCGCAGAAGTTATCCAAATCCTCAGCGTCGTAGCCCAGCGCCCTTTCTCAACAAGCTCCCAACCTCCTTGCCGAAGAAAGGGAGCATGTGCCTGTGACCGAATCCCAGCTCCGGCCAGTTATTTTGCAGCCTCTCCCTCACTTCTGCACATTCGCTCTGTAACGAGCTCCCCAGCCAACCTGACTCAGGGGGTTTTGGAATCAGTGCCTCACACTTGGTTTTGGACCCAGCTATTTCCAGTCTAATTCCCCTTTGATTTCTAAACAGCCAAATCCAAGATCGAGTCCCTCCTTTAGACCAAGATGCTTCACCACTGAAGATACTCAAAAGCTCATGTTCCAAGCTTTGAAAGGTTCTGGATAATTTCAGGAGTGGATTTAATGTAAGGTTTCCTAAATGGACTGCTTTGCAAGAGGAGACCCTCTTTGAGATAGGATGCTTCTGGAACAGCTTTTTAGGGATGGAGGGCCTGGAGAGCTTACCTCCAGATAGATGTTATCTTATCTTTCTTCATTTCATCCATGAGAGAACCCAGATCCATGTTGGTGAAATGATTTGCTTAAGGTCTCAGAAGATTTTGGGAAGAACCACAACCATAAACCTAGTTTGATAATTTGGGGTCTAGAGTTCATCCTCCCTGCCCGTGTTTATAAATAATTTTGTAAATAAGAATTATCTCATCAGGACCGAGTTCTCACACTCCACCAAGCTGTGTGGGGGGCCCAGGAGAGAGCTCCACGTGGGAAGGGGTGGGGAGCCTGCGCCAAGCTGACCGCCTCCTTTACCAGGTGAACTGCCTGCGCCCAAGTCCTGATCTCTGGAGCTGCTTGGGGACCCAAAGGAAGACAGGTGCAGAAGGTGAACTCACAGGCTCAATTCTATGTACCTGCTAGGTCAGCCACGGCAAGGCAGATGGTGTGTCCTGGGTGCCAGATGCTTGTAGTTTTATTAAGATTTTTGGGTCACATTTATTATAACTTTTTACAACACAATTTACTCTTTTTAGTGTATAGTTCGGTGAATGTCTGACTAATGCACATATTAGTTATGCAACCACCACCAAAATCAAGACACGGAGCAGTCCCAGTTCAGTTCAGATCAGTTCAGTCACTCAGTCAGATCTGACTCTTTGTGACCCTATGAATCACAGCATGCCAGGCCTCCCTGTCCATCACCAATTCCCGGAGTTCACTCAAACTCATGTCTATTGAGTTGGTGATGCCATCCAACCATCTCATCCTCTGTCGTCCCCTTCTCCTCCTGTCCCCAATCCCTCCCAGCATCAGGGTCTTTTCCAATGAGTCAACTCTTCGCATGAGGTGGCCAAAGTATTGGAGTTTCAGCTTTAGTATCAGTCCTTCCAGTGAACACCCAGGACTGATCTCCTTTAGGATGGACTGGTTGGATCTCCTTGCAGTCCGAGGGACTCTCAAGAGTCTTCTCCAACACCACAGTTCAAAAGCATCAATTCTTTGGCGCTCAGCTTTCTTCACAGTCCAACTCTCACATCCATACATGACCACTGGAAAAACCATAGCCTTGACTAGATGGACCTTTGTTGGCAGAGCTTTTCAACATGCTGTCTAGGTTGGTCATAACTTTCCTTCCAAGGAGTGTCTTAATTTCATGGCTGCAATCACCATCTGCAGTGATGGAGCAGTCCCATCACCCCCCAAAATTCCCTCATGACAATTTCCAGTGAAACACCAACCACCCCAGCCCCTGGTGACCTCTGATCTGCAGGTGGCTTTTCCAGAATGTCACAGAAATGGAATCATACTGTACAGAGCCAGGAGAGTCTCTCACTTAGCCCCAGGCATGTGAGATTCACTCAGGTTGCTGAGTGCATGGCGAACTTGCTCTTTTAATTGCTGAATCATTTTCCACGGTGTCGTTGGGTCACAGTTTGTTCCTCATTCACCTGTAGAACACTTGGGTTGTTCCCTGGTAATTATGAGTAAAAACTACAGTGAACATTTGTGTGTGGGTTTTTGTGTGAACATAATTTTTCATTTCTCGCCGGTAAATACTAAGAGGGAAATCTGGATCGTATGATAAGTATTTGTTTAACATGATAAGAAACTGCCAAGCTATTTGTGAATGAAATTCCAGTTGTTTTGGGTCCTCCCCAGCGCTGTGTATATGTGCACACTCAGTCACGTCTGACTCTTTGTGACCCCATGGACTGTAGCCCACCAGGCTCCTCTGACCATGGGATTCTCCAGGCAAGAATACTGCAGTTGGTTGCTATTTCCTTCTCCAGGGGATCTTCCTAACCCAGGGATGGAACCCAAGTATCCTGCTTGGCAGGCGGTTTCTTTACCATCTGAGCCTCCAGGGAAGCCCTCACCAGCAGTAGGAGTTACAGATTTTATTAACTTCACATCTTGTAATATAAGTGTAATGGGATCTCACCATGGGTTTAGTCTGCATTTTTCTCATGACTAATGATGCTGAGCCCCTGTTTCGGAGGTATTATTGACTGTTTGCATATCCTGTTTGGTAAATGTCTATTCAAATCTACTCCCCATTTAAAAACCTTGAGGTGTTTGTTTTGATGCCAATTCTTTGGAATTTTCAAGAGAATCAGATATTGAGAATTTTTTATATGAAATCTTTTGATTTTTAAAGATAAGACCGAGTTTAAGAGATTTACAGAGATTATGTGGCATCTCCCAGGTAACAGTACTGGGTTTTCAACTCCAATAATGTCCCTGTCCCTATACCAGGGAAATGCCAATAGTAAAGTGAGGGGGTGGGACTTCCCTGGTGATCCAGTGGTTAAGACTTCACCTTCCAATGCAGGGGGTGGGGGTTTGATCCCTGGTAGGGGAGTTAAGATCCCACATGCCTCTTAGCCAAAAAACCAAAACATAGAACAGAAACAATGTTGTAACAAATTAAATTAAGTCTTTAAATATGGTCTGCATAGGCCTTCCCTGGTGGTGCAGTGGATAAGAAATCCACCTGCCGATGCAAGGGACACTGGTCCGATCCCTGCTCAGGAAGATTCCGCGTGCCATGGACCAACTAAGCCTGCGCCCCACAATGACTGTGTGCATGTTCAGGTACTGAAGCCCAAGGACCCTAGGGCCCGTGCTCTGTAGGAAGAGACGCAACCACAATGAGGAGCCCATGAGCCGTAACTTGTGAACTGCCCCCACTCATCGAAACTAGAGAAAGCCTGAACGAAAGCAATGAAGACCCAGCAGAGCCAAAAATACATAAATAAGTAAAAATGATCCACATACAAAAAAATCTTAAAGAAAATGAGGGCAATAAACTGGGGAGAAAACCCCACTGGTGGCCCTCTTTTGTTAATTTCCTTCAGGTCATACTAAGAACTCCAAACTCACATGCTGAGTGGGTGACACGTTCTTCCTCTTATCAGGATTTTTTACCCAGTAATGAGTCTCGGGAATGTCACACTCAAGCAGACTCAACTTCATAGAGATAGACAGTAGAGTGGTGATTACCAGGGGCCGAGGGGAGGGGCCTGGAGAGTTAGCTTGATGGGGCCAGAGCCTCAGGTACGCAAGATGAAAAGAGCTGCGGCCATGGGTGGTGGGGATGGCTGTGTAACAATTTGAAAGTGCTCAGTACCATTGAACTGCACTAAAAATGATTAAGACGGTAAATTTATGTTCTGCGTATTTTACCACAATTAAAAAAAAATAACGTAAGATAACAACAACAAAATGAAATAGACTGTGAAGGGGGGAAATGCTGATGCTTTTCATGGTTTTCACACAATTTCATACAATATATAAAATGTCCTCTAAGACCATCTCTGTGTCTTTGCGGCTTAAGGCAGATGAACCCCATCTGGAGACAGTTTCTTTTGGGTTTTCTGTGGCCCTCGCCAGCGACCCAAGTTTCTTGAGAGCTTTTATGCTCATGACATTTTTGCATTGGAACTGGGGGTGGGCACACAGCTGTGATGCGCTCTCACCCTTCAGTAAATGCAAGTCTGCTCTCTTGTGAATGTCAGAGAATTCCACATAGACGTGGTTGAAAAATAGACGGTGCCTTAAGGAAGGGAGTCGAAACAAAGCACTTGGATCACCTATTCAGTGGGAAGGTGGGCCCAACGGTGGCAACAATGATTTTCATGGATGTGGGTCAAGGCTGTTGTCAGTGGAAGCGTCAGACTTCACCAGGACCCGAGGCCCGGGTGGGGTCCCAGCCCCCAGCATTCTGAGGGCCCCGCCTGAAATCCACTCTCTCATTATCAGGGAAACCACGTGGGTCTCTGGTCGTCCTTAAGAATCAGTGTTCAAGGTTGCAAGGATGCTCTGTGATTGTGAAGCCCTTTCAGGCCCACCCTGCCCACGTGATCATGGGATCATCACTGGGCCTTGCATGCTCAAGGTGAATAGCCGCTGTTCCTTGCTGGGAAGTATTCATATCTTTGGGACCAAAGCCTGTTTCTTTTGTCTGTAATGAGGGTAAGCCCAAAGTCATCTGGATGGACCATCTTTTTTTTTTTTAACTTTTTATTTTATGTTGGAGTAGAGTTGATTAACAATATTGTGTTAGTTTCAGGTGTACAGCAAAGTGATTCAGTTATACATATACATGTATCTATTCTTTTTCAAATTCTTTTCCCATTTAGGTCTTTACATAATAATGAGCAGAGTTCTCCGTGCTGTATAGTAGGTCCTTGTTGGTTACCCATTTTAAATACAGTAATGTGTACATGTCAGTCTCAAACTCCCAATCTATCCCTTTCCCCCGGCCTTCTCCCCTGGTAACCATAAATTCATTCTCTAAGGCTGTGAGTCTGTTTCTGTTTTGTAAAGAAATTCATTTGTATCATTTCTTTTTGGATTCCTCATATAAGCAATATCATACGATAAGGATAGACCATCATAAAAGAGAGGACCCTTCTGAACGTTTCCTAGTAAGGCTTGGGAAGTGACCAGAGTCTAAGCATTTAAACTCTAAGCCAAACAAGCTAACAAGTGATAAAGGCCCTCTCTCTCTACCCCCCTTGCCCCACCTTGCTGTATTGGGGAACTCTTGCAAGACCCGGGATGGGATTAATCTGCTTGGGGTGGGGTAGGCCTTTCTACCTTTACACTCTTGGAGGCTCTTGCCGTAGGATACCTATTCCTCAAATTCAATCACTCCTATGCAACTGACGAACTTTCTGCTATTTTCACAAATCGCCTATGCTTACTTTGTATTTTTCATTAATAGACTTTAATTTCTTATTCACTTTGCTATAGCTAGTGGTTCTCAAACTGCGTATCTGTCACCTGCATGTCTTGTTAAGACACAGATTTCTGACACCCCCTTCCCCCTCACCCCCAGGGTTCTGGAGATTGAAAATTTGCATTTCTAACAAGTTCCTGGGTGATGCTGAGGCTGTGGGTGTGCTCAGGCAGGCCATGTGTGTCTGTGGGGTGGGGGGCGGGGTGCTACATGTAGACTGCTGTTCTGAACAATAGTATCCTGAAAATCCCTGATTGAATTTTTGGCAGTTGAGCTGCTTTTCTAAAGCACATTAAAATAAGGATACAACTGCCAAGAAAAACTTCTTCTAGGAAGCTGAGAAATGATTTTATGTGCCCCTGGATATCCCTGATGAAATGGTACACATACTGGATTGGATCCTGAATGCTTGCAGTGGAAGACCCAGTGCTGGGGTGCCTTGGAGAAGCTCTGCTCTCTCTAAGTCTAGTTTCCTTATTTGGTACAAAGAGAAAAAAATCTCAGACCCGTCCCCTTTAAATCCCAGAGAGATGGATCTAGTCCAATACGGGGCTCGCAAATGAGGGTGGAGACAGTCACTAAAATACCCAAGCCAAGTAGGTAACAGGATGGATTGCAGACGAGCCATTGCTTCAGACCCTACATTGCTTCCAAAGGGCCAAACTCTGTGCAGAGCTGCAAAAGTATATTTGGAAGAGGGGCTTCATAATGAAGAAAGCAGGAAATGTGAGCTGCTGGGGACTGAGGTACAGGAAGGACAGAGTGTGAGTTGATGGCATCCAGAAGGAGAAGTTTAGATTTGAGTCAGTTCCGGCTGGAAGTTGGTCCCGGAAGCAGGAGTGTGATACATTGTGACACGTAGGCCATGGGCTTGTGCAAGAGCCCAGAGGATGTGGGCGGCGTGAGACCATGGCTGCTACAGATTGAGGACAATACAGTGCAGGAAAGACAGGGTCCCCCAGGGTCTGAGAACAGACCCTGCAGACTCAGGCTCTGCTGAGATTTCCAGCTGACTGCATCTCACCTTGCATCTTGTTGGACTCTGACCTCCTCTCCCCACTCCGAGGCATTTTAGCCACCGTCAGTGTTTAGATAAGTTATTTCCCCCTGAGTTCACTGGAGCAAAACACTGGCCTGGAACAGGCACTGCCCAGGCCCCTGGTCTGGGCTGGACAACACCCGAAGCATGGGTACCAGTCTGGCTCTCTGCTTGGGCAGCGGGAAGGACTGCAAGGACCTGGGAGGGTCCTGGGAAGGTGTGTGGGTCTGGCCAGGACTCTGGGGTCCCCGCGTCTTCCCCTCTCCCCATCAGAGTGCCCCTGTGGAAACAGGAGGCATGATTAACTTCCAGCCGCTGTTCACCCCTGGATGTATTTGCTGCATCACGTTGTGACATCTGTTTTTCTAAAAGACAAGATTGCTCTCACTAATCATCAGGGAAAAACCAGAACTAGTTATTATTTTCTTGATTTTTTTTTCTAGCCCTAAAGTGAATATTTAAAGCATGAGAACAAATTTTAACTTTCAAGATATTATGTTAGTACTGCTTTTCAGCTATGCACTCAACCTTGCAGTTTCCAAACCAAAGTCAAGTCCACTGACATTTTGCCTTTTGTTCATCGTTTTCAATTTTAAACATAAATAAAAAATCCAAGTAGTCACGTGGATGAGAAGCTTTGCTCTTTTGCCTTTCTAAGCACTGTGCTGAGATAGTGATGGTTTATCTAGAATCTACTGTTGAGATATGAATATGTGGTACCCCAGGCGCTGGAGGCTGGAATGTGCCTTCAGTCATGGTGAGCTCCAGTCGCTCTGAGCTAAACAACTCCTGTGTCAGAATAGCTGCCACTGAACCTACACGGGACGAGGTCAACAGTGTAACCGAGAATTCTCTGGATCAACTTCTGAGGACAATGCAATGTTTATTAGCGGATAAGTAATAAAAATGGGCCAATTAAGGGCTTACAGAGCTTTCGAGGGAAGTCACTTCAGTCGAATCCTACTCTTTTTGATCCTATGGACTGTATAGCCCACCAGGCTTCTCTGTCCATGCGATTCTCCAGGCAAGAATACTGGAGTGGGTTGCCATACGCTCCTCCAGAGGATCTTTCCAACCCAGGGATCAAACCCACATCTCTTATGTCTCCTGCATTGGCAGGCATTTTCTTTATCTCTAGTGCCGCCTGGGAAGCCCAGAAGCTTATAGACATTGTTGCTGTTGTTCCTTGTTTAGTCACTCAGTCCTGTCTGACTCTTTGCCACCCCATGGATTGCAGCACGCCAGGCTTCCCTGTCCTTCATCATCTCCTGGAGTTGCTCAAACTCATGTCCATTGAGTCAGTGATGCCATCCAAACATCTCATCCTCTGTCATCCCCTTCTCCTCCTGCCTTCAGTCTTGCCCAGCATCAGGATCTTTTTCAATAAGTAGGCTCTTCTCATCAGGTGGCCAAAGTATGGGAGCTTCTGTTTCAGCATCAGTCCTTCCAGTGTATATTCAGGGTTGATTTCCTTTAGGATGGGCTGGTTTGATCTCCTTGCTGTCCATGGGACTCACAGGAGTCTTCTACAGCATCAGAATTTGAAAGCATCAATTCTTTGGCACTCAGCCTGCTTTATGGTCCAACTCTCACATCCATACGTGACTACTGGAAAAACCATGGCCTTGACTAGACGGACCTTGGTTGGCAAAGTGAAGCCTCTGTTTTTTAACACATAGGTAATTGAAACTCATCAGTAGTAACAGTTGTTTGTTCAATAGAGACTTTTTGTTGTCAGAGAGGAGTCATCTATTCTGGATGCTGTTTGGAGCTGCTGGGCCATGGTGATGATGGAAAGCACAGGGCCTTTAGTCAGTCTCAGCGCTTTGAAGTTTTCCCCAGACGAGGCCCCCAGCCCTGCCCTTGGCGTACCACTGACTCAGTGACGCATGGCTGTTGTGTGGATCGAGTCAACGGGCTTCAAGGTAGCTGTAATCTGTTCTCTAGAAGACAGAGCCATTCTAGATGCTTCTAAAAGAATCTGGAAGCATTTCCTCAAGGGCTGCCCATGAACCACAAAATCCTACTGTTAGGAAGATAGATGCTCCTAAAAAAATAATATTTGGGAAACTTGATCTACCAGGTAACAACAGTTATCACCAAACTACAGTAATTTATCAGTGTGATTATTGGCAGTAGGACAACAGAACAGAGTCCAGAAACAGAACCTCTAATGTATAGAAACTGGAGATAGGTCAGATCTCTGGGAAGAGTATGGATTTCAACTAATGGTGCTATACCTATTTTTTGTCCATATAACAAAAAAAAAAAAAAAAAAAGAAAGAAGAAGAAGGAGGAGAAAGAAAAGAAATTTGATCCCTTTCTCAGAACCTACTCAAACTTAAAAGTGAAAACAGTTAAAACAAACACTTTTCAAAGAAGTTAGAGGGTGTCTAACCTTGGGGTAGGTAGGATTCTCTTACACAACACAAAAATAGTCCCATCCCTGGGAGAAAAGATTTATAGGTGAAGAAAATCAGGAGGAGAAGGGGAGGAGAACAGGACGACAGAAGATGAGATGGCTAGATGGCATCACTGACTCAATGGACATGAGTTTGGGTAAACTGCGGGAGTTGGTGATGGACAGGGAGGCCTGGCGTGCTGCAGTCCATGGGGTCACAAAGAGTCAGACAAGACTGAGTGACTGAACTGAATTGAACTGAACTGAAAATCAGGGAAAGATTCTCTAGGTCACTGTAATCAGTGAAATGCAATAAGATGACATCTTTTTAGATGACGACAAGATACCGTTCTGTATTCCTGGGAGCAGTGAAGTGAGTCTGACATGAAATGGTGAAGATGTGATTTGCTGAGAATGAGTCGAACACTGCTTGGTTGGGTTATACACTGATGCAGCCACTTTGGTAAATCATTTGGCACCATCTTTGAGACAGGAACTCTGCATTTGCCCAGCAATTCTACTCCCTGTACATGCCCTAAAGAAGCTCTTGCATACCATACCAGGGGGCAGGCATGAGAATATTCATCATGGTATTGTTCTATCTTTAAGAACATTTTTATTAGGAAATGTAACACACAGACAAGTGAAACTTGCAGGTAATCACCATACTTCAGTAGACAACATCAGAGAACATTGTCAGCCCGCAGGAGAACCTGCATTCACCTTCCTGAAAAGCACTCCCCAGGTAACCACTCACCTGACTCCCGTGTAATCATTTCTTGGCTTTTATTCATAGTTTCATCAACTGAATATTAATTTCTGAATATGCAGTTTCTTTTGCCTGCTTTTGATCTCTCTATAAAGAGAACTACACATTGTATTATTTTGCATTTTCTTTACTCAATATTATGCTCCTGAGATTCATTCATATTATTGTGTTGCAGTTATAGCTCATTTATTTTTATTGTTTGCATGGTATCCTATTGCATGACTGTATCTCAATTTATTTACCCTGTAGTTTGTAGCCACTTGGATTGTTTCAGTTTTTGGCTAATATGAGCATTATATTAAATTGTATTTCTTTGATTACTAGTAGGGCGGGCAACTTGCATATGTCTTTTGGCTATTTGGATTCCATTCATGAAGTGTATATTCAAGTGATTCATTTTTCTATGGGATTTTCCATCTTTTTTACTGATGTAGGCCTTCTTTATGGAGTTTGGGCTCTGTCAGTTTTTTTTTTTTTTTTTTTATGTTTGGCTGCGCTGGGTTTTCGTCTCTGCTGGGCTTTCTTCTGGTTGCAGTGAGCGGGGCTGCTCTCTAGTTGTGGTGCACAGGCTGTAGGGCATGCGGGCTTCAGGAGCTGCGGCTCCCTGACTCTGGAGCACAGGCTCAGTAGTTGTGGCCCAAGTGCTTCGTTGCTTCGAGGTATGGGGATCCTCCTGGACCAGGGACTGAAACGGAGTGTCCTGCATCTCCTGCATTGGCAGGCACTTTCTTTACCGCTGAGCTACCTGGGAAACGCAAAATAAATGTTACACTTTATCAAACAGTTTTTTGCATCTAGGAAATAACCATAACAATTGTTTTATCCTTTTAATGTGATGAGTTACATTGATTTTATGACATTAAACCAACTTAGCATACTTGAGGTCAGTTAAATTTAGTAATGAGAAATCTTCCTGTTTTATGTTGCTGGATTCAGATTGCTAATTTTTTTTTTCGTTTTGGATTTCTGCATTTACTTTCATGTGTAATATCGATCTGTAATTTGTCTTCCTTCTACTCTGAACTTTGGTATTAAGTCTGTGTCAGCCTTATAAGATGAGTGGAACTATATACCATTTTCCATTTTCCAGAAGAGATTCTAAAAAACTGGAGTTGTTTCTCATTTAAGTGTTTTGCAGAAAGTACACATGTGCAAACTCCTGGCACAGAAAAGGCCATCCCCCAAATTACATTAGAATTTATACAATTGTAATTATGTAAAAGTACAATTATATAATTATACAAATTTACAATCATAAAATTGCAGTGAGATACAAATCACATAAGTGACAGTTTCATGAAAATTACACACTAAACTACAAAATTACATTATAAAACCTTTGCCAAAGCAGATCTGGGAGTCAGCTTGCCTCCAGTGGGACTCAGCCCTGCTGATGGACTGTGCAGCCCTGTGCTAGTCTTTTGACTTCTGTGAGCTCTCAGTGTCCTTACCTGTCATATTTGCTGACAGGTATCTCCTGAAGATGTCAGGAGGGTTAAATGAAACAACTGTATGTAAAGCAGTGAGCCCTGAGCTGGATACACAGGAGGTGTCCAGTAAAGAGTAATGATTTTTATGACCATATGCCCTGGTGGCTCAGATGGTAAAGCGTCTGTCTACAATGTGGGAGACCCAGGTTCGAGCCCTGGGTTGGGAAGATTCCCTGGAGAAGGAAACGGCAATCCACTCCAGGACTATTGCCTGGAGAATCCCATGGACAGAGGAGCCTGGTAGGCTACAGTCTATGGGGTCGCAAAGAGTCGGACACGACTGAGCGACTTCAGTTCAGTTCAGTTCATGCTAATAATTCAATTATCCACCCAGGCATTTATGGAGCACCCATTGGTGGGCAAACATGGGGCTGGGTCCTGGGGATACAATGGGAGGCAAAATTGGATGCGACACCCTGTGCACCTGGAACAAGAGTTCAGAGCTGTTCCTGTGGGTGCATGACCTGTCCCTGCTACAGTGAAATGAGGCCAACATCTCTGGGACCACCTGTCAGCATCTCTTTGGTGCTAGATGGGCAAGAGTAAACAGAAGCAGCTCTGTCTGCTTGGCAGCAACTCGACCCTAATATTGAGCTCTTTGGGGACCAACCAGGAGCCACCTCCTTTAGGGACGGAATGAAGACAGCTTGCTTCTCTTTACCCAGGATCCTCGGTGGCAATTTTTTTCACAAGGGCAGAAGGCCGTGTCTGTCGCCATTACCCCTGTCTCTCGCAAAGTCCCCTCCTGCCGCTGCTGGGATTACCAGGAAACAGGGGCAGGGAAACAGCACCCACTGAAGCCCTGGAGACTGGGAGCTGAACCCAGGCGACCTGAGGTCATCTCCTCGCCTCAGGGCATTTCTCCATCGTAGCTGAGTTTGTGGGATCGGTATCTCCTCGGCTCATGGATTCCTCCCATCCTCCTGGAAGTCTTTACACCAATGCCTCATTTTTCTGCCCTCTGCAGCTCTTTGGTCACACTGTGTGGTTCATTTTATGGGAAATGGGGTTTGGGATGGCATCACTGACTCGATGGATGTGAATCTGAGTGGACTCCGGGAGTTGGTGATGGACAGGGAGGCCCGGCGTGCTGCAACTCATGGGGTCGCAAAGAGTCAGACACAACTGAGCGACTGAACTGAACTGAACCTGATGGGAGTGAAGGACTTCCCAGGTGGCGCTAGTGGCAAAGAACACTCCTGCCAAGGCAGGTAGATGTAAGCGACATGGGTTCAACTCCTGAGTCGAGAAGATCCCCTGGAGGAGGGCATGGCAACCCACTCCAGTATTCTTGCCTGGAGAATCCCATGGACAGAGGAGCCTGGCAGGTTACAGTCCATGGGGGTACAGAGTCGGACACGACTGAAGTGACTTAGCATGCACTCACGGAAGTGAAAAAGCAGTGGCGGACTTTACTGGTGGTCCAGTGGTTGCAAATTCACCCGCCAATACAGCGAACACGGGCTTGATCCCTGGTCTAAGAAGATCCCACATGCTGCAGAGCAACTAAGCCTGTGTGCTACCAACTACTGAGCCTGCACTCTAGACCCTGAACAAGAGAGTAGCTTCCACTCGCTGCAACTAGAGAAAGCTCGAGTGCAGCAAAGAAGACCCAGAGCAGCCAAATATATATAAAAAAATTAAAAAGAAAAGTAATGGCTAGAGAACAGATCTTCAACTGGCAAGAAATCTGTGGAAAGTTAAACAAGTCAGGCTGTAACTCAGATGAATTTGTGTTTGTGTGAGAGCTGGGACAGAGGTTCTGAAACTTTAGCATGCAGAATTATTACCTGGAGGGAGTTTTAAAATCCAGAACCTGGACTCCAGCTCAAAGGTTCAGATTCTGTTGTCTGGGGTGGGGTCCCAGATGTAAAATTTCTAACATGGCCAAGTTAATATGGCTGGTTTGTTCATTTTTGGTTCATGAACATGAGAGGAGGAGATGGCTCTCAAATGTGGCTGCATTAGAGTCAGCTGCTGCTACTAAGAAGCTTTAGTCGTGTCCGACTCTGTGCGACCCCATAGACGGCAGCCCACCAGGCTCCTCCATCCTTGGGATTATCCAGGCAAGAACATTGGAGTGGGTTGCCATTTCCTTATCCAATGCATGTAAGTGAAAAGTGAAAGTGAAGTTGCTCAGTCGTGTCTGGCTCTTAGTGACCCCATGGACTGCAGCCTACCAGGCTCCTCCACCCATTGGATTTTCCAGGCAAGAGTACTGGAGTGGGTTGCCATTAAAAAATCTCAGTCTTCTGGCTGCATCTCAGACCAATTACAGCATAACTTCTAGCCTTCGGAACCCGGCATCAGTGTTTTTTTATGGCTTTCCGATGGTTTAGTGGGAACCTAGGTGGAAAGCCCCTGGTCCAGGAACTAACTGGGCGATGGCAACCGAAGTGCTCCGTCCTTGCTGTGCTTCCCAGTCACTCTGGGGAGCTTCTAAGAAATACTAGTGCTCATCCCCACCCTGGGGAAACTGAATCAGCTGGTCTCAAGTGGGGCAGCAGCATTAATGTCATTTTTATTTTTTGTTGTCGTTCAGTCACTCAGCCGTGTCCAACTCTTTGCAACACCATGAACTGTGGCACACCAGGCTTGCTTGTCCTTCGCCATCTCCCAGAGCCTGCTCAAACTCATGTCCATGAGTTGGTGATGCCATCCAACCATCTCATCCACTATCATCCCCTTCTCCTGCCTTCAGTCTTTCCCAGCATCAGGGTCTTTTCTAATGAGTTGGGTCTTCACATCAGGTGGCCAAAGTACTTTTATTTTTTAATTTTTATTTTATTGCTTAACTCTTTTGGCCATGCCTCGTGGCTTGCAAAATTTTATTTCCCCCACCAAGGATCAGGCCCAGGTCCCCTGCAGTGGGAGCATGGAGTCGTAAACACTGGACCATCTGGGAATTCCAGTTGATGTCATTTTTAAAAAACTCCTCAGATGATTTGAATGTAAGGACAGGGCTGGAGACCACAAATATCTAAAAGAGTGTTCTTAACTGTCCTGAAATGAAATTTATAGACAGTATAACCTATTCACACATACCAGTAAGAAAACTAAAATGATGCTCTTTCTGTAATATAGAGAAGTAAAAAGATATAAAAGGTGCTGTTCTTAGTCACTCAGTAATTTCTGACTCTATTCAACCCCATGGACTGTAGCCCACCAGGCTCCTCTGTCCATGGGGATTGTCCAGGCAAAAATATTGGAGAGGGTTGCCATGCCCTCCTCCAGGGGATCGTCCCAACCCAGGGATCGAACCCACGACTCCTGCATCACAAGCAAATTCTTTACCCTCTGAGCCACCAGGGAAGCCCAAATTTATATATATATATTTGATTTAATGAAGTGGTCGGTGTTTGTCCTCTCAGAACATGACTGAAACAGCCCTAAATTCAGACCAAGCCTGGGTCCCTCAGTCTCCTCCAGCTGCTTGTTCCTCTAGCCACAGTTTTCCACTTGGGCACAAAACTCTTGGTCAATTCCCAACACAGCAAAGCACCAAGATTCACCCGGTAGCTGGATTCTGCCTAACTCAGAACACATTAACCAGGGAAGAACCCCCTTATACGCCTGTGCCAGACAGATTAGGGTCTAGGGCCGGGGAATTAGAGATTGATGGTTCACACACGTGCATTTCAGGCTGAATCTCAGTCATTTCTAATCTCTAGCCTTCCTCCAGTCAAAGGCCAGAAGTTCTCTCCATTATCACTATACAGTCCCAACTTCTCAGGGTCCCCCTAGAATGAAAGAACGGAGTTGCTCACGGATATGTGCCCAGGCACCAGCTCTCTGCGCTGGGGCCGCGCCGCGCGTGGAACCCACGGGGGTGAAGCTGTGGTCCTGGCAGAAAAACGCCTCCCAGCCCCCCCGCCCCAAACCTCGGCAGTCAAGGGAGTGGAGGGAGGAGGCCTCGGGCTGCAGGCCAAGCCTAACCCTCCTCGCAAGCTCAGGGTTTGTGCCCCTCCAGGCAAGTGCAAGGGCCCTCCCTGGAGAAAGGCAAAGGACCCGCTTTCACGGCCGGGGCCCCAGCGCCCCATCCGCGAAAAAACCTGGGACACATTTCGCGATCTCTAGTGCTCTCTAGTGGCCGAGAGGCGTCATGTCGGGTACCCAGAGGTGGATTTTTTTTTAAATTGTTTCCAAACCTACACAAGCGAAATCAGACCCCCCCACACACACTACTGTAGGATTCCTCTCTCGCTTAAAAAAATGAAATTAATTAATTTGTTTTAAGTGGAGGCTAATTACTTTACGATATTGTGGTGTAGGATTCCTCTTATAGGAGACGCCTATAAGAGGACTAAGAGTCATAGAGAAAGAGAGTAGGAGGGTGGTTGCCAGCGGCTGACAGAGGGGGAAATGGAGTTATTCTTTAATGGGTTTCAGTTTGAGAAGAAGAAAAGTTCTGGAGGTGGATGGGGGTGATGGCTGCATAACAATGTGGGTGTCCTTAATACCACTGAACTGTATGCTTAAAAGTGGTACAAGTGAATTTTAGGTTATGCATATTTTCACACACACACCCCCCACACAAAAGTAAAATTTCAGCCTATGCATAGAGTAAAAAGTTGATGCTGCCCTGTGTTTTTGCCCCTATGTTGGATTCTGCTACCACCCAGGGGACATTTCTACACTAATTATATCCATTTAAAAGTGACATATATGTATAGCATATGTATTTCTCTACTTGTATCTGGAAATGTAGACATATAGAACATATATGGTATATGTGTGCATGTGAAATTGGTGTATATGTTTATAAAAATAGATATTTCGCTTGTTTCTATGTATATTTTATATTTATGTATTTTTCAAGTTACATATATATACAGCTATATCTATAGCTGTATATGTACGTGCACATGTGTGAGATTTCCTGTGGGACAGTTTCCCAGATGCTTCCAAGTTCTCGTTCAAATCGGAAACTTGAAAATGAACTGCTAAAGCTTGTGAAAACGAGCAATGTCAGAAATCAGTGCATTGGAGGAGCACTGTGAGGGAGAGGGTTGTAAACTCGGAATGGCAGAAAAAGGCAGGGCAGGGTCAGGGTTGGCAAGTGGGGCCTCCTTTGGGCCTGTAACTGCATTCTTCACCCTGGAGCCTTTATTTTTGGTCATGCTGAGTGGCATGTGGGATCTTAGTTCTCCGATCAGGGATGGAACCTGCACCCCCTGCATTGAAAGCATGGAATCTTGGACAGTTAACAGGAGTCATGTCCCGTACTCACCTGGCTTCGTATCCTCGGCCCCTGTCCCCTTCCTGTCATGCCTTCAGCAAGCCCAGCCTGGGTGTGGCAGCCCGGGAGCCCCTCTGCAAGTGCTCCCTCTGTCTTGTGGGTACTTCCCACTTCTGCTTGCAGCCTGGGCCCTTTTCCCTCCTCCCTTTCCCCATCTATCTTCATAACCCCCGGATGCAGCCTGGTGTCTGATGCACATGTGTTCTTACCACTGGTGGAAACATCTCGCAGACTCTTTTTTCACTTGAAAATTCGACCATCAGATCTCAGCAGATCCCAAGTGGTTAACAAGACAAAAATAACATGTGTATTGACTACCTTTCTTATTTTCTGTATTCTTGCTGCTCTGGCATTTGGGGCCTTGATCTTGGAGAGTCTGCCTCTCCCAGGGCTAGTAATTCCTAGAGAGAACATGCCCCGTGAGCATAGGCCAGCCGGCCCTGAGCCCACACCCCAGCTAACACACACCCTGCCCTTGTTCCCTGCCTTAAATCAGCACAGGGCCAGGTCCTGGGAAACTGGGGGCCACCCCTGTAGCCTGGAACCTCCTGAAACTATTCAAACTCTCCAATCTTAAGCTTCCTCAGGGTGGTGCCAGTGGTAAAGAATCTGCCTGCCAATGCAGATGAAAGAGCTGCGGCTTCAATCCCTGGGTTGGGAAGATCCCCTGAAGGAGGGCATGGCAACCTACTCCAGTGCTCTTGCCTGGAGAATCCCGTGGACAGAGGAGCCTGGTGGGCTACAGTCTGTGGGGTCGCAAAGAGTCGGACACGACTGAGCGACTGGGCACAGCACAGCACAGGAAATGCCAGGAAGCCCGGTGTTTGCATCTTTTCTCCTAAGAAGAGCTGGAAGTGAGGGAAGAGAGACTAAGTGGAAGCTGGTGTTCACCCGGCTTCCTGCTGCCTGGAAGGTACACCATAGTCAGAATTTATCTTGGGTCACAGACAGTTTTCCTAGGGGTTACTGAGAATATAATTATTGCAGTTTGAAAACTTTCCCCAGCGACCTCCTCAGGCATCTTGGACCATGTCATTCACTCTCTATGACCTCCCTCTGAAGTGGCCGTGTCCTCCTCTTGCAGTGCTGGAGAAACAGGCTGAGTGAAGTCCATGGCGGCACCCAAATTTGACCTCTAGTAGGAGGACTCAGAAGCCATGGGTGGTCCTGGCTTCACTTGCTTTTTCAACGGGAGGGCTAGAGGCTCTTGGTCACCTAGCGCCATGGTGGCAGATTCCACACATCTGAATTGCAGTGAATGTGAAATAGCAAGATATGCATGTATTTAATAAAATGCTACTTTCAGCACAAAGCTTAAAACAATGTGAAATCACTCATAAAATTGCCAAGAAGAGATTAGGGGCAATGGTGTTTCCCAAAGAGCTCCACGTTAGTACCTCCATGTTGTCAGTTGTCGGCTCCTCGTCTATGTGACCCGACTCTTTCTTTCAAGTGGAGCCCATACAAGGACCCAGATGCAGTGAAATGGGTCCAGCATGTGCAGCCCAGGGCAAAGTGGGCCCTTGAAAGGCAAGGTAGCCTCAAGGTTGATTCCCATGTTGGGACCAGGGGCACCTCCATGCTGGGCCCAGGGCCCATAGTCTTCCTTGAATCAGCCACAACCTGGCCCCCTGGATACAAAGAAATCACTCCTGCCCTAAACTTTTCACTGGTGGGCCCTCAGTGGCTGCCTTGATGGACAATAGACTCTGTAAGGTGGGCGTGATCACTGAACCTTTGTCCCTGGGTGGGGGGACATTGGGTTAGGGTTTCGAGAGCCTCTGGTCACAATGTTTCATGAACTGACCAATACACAACCACCTTTGGTGCCTGTTTCTGTTTAAAGATGACTTATTTAATATATGCCAAATCCTTAACATTAAACTCATGACCAACAGCACCATCACTCGCGACCAAAAGAAGATTATCTAACGTGCATTTTCTCTGGAAGACATGGCCCAGCCTTCCTGTGCTCTGGACTCAAGGTAGCCCTTCAGCAGTGTGCTTGGGGGCCCTTTTAAATGCTGAGCTCACCCACTAAAAGCACCGCATTTGAAGGCAGGTGGCACGAACCAGAGCACGGGAGGACGCTTGTTTCAGGATGATGCATGGGAAGGGGCCTGATTGACCTCAGCCGGGAACAGGCACTTTGAGAGACTTCCTTTTTCTGCTGTTCTGAGAGATTTCAAATAATGTGAGTGAGTAGCCAAATACGTCAGTAATGAAGCAAGGTATTTTGATGTCATTGCCAGTTTGTCCATTCCCCTGGGTCCTGGGTCTTCAAAGTGAAAGCCCCCAGGGGCCAGACAGGCCGTGTGAGGTCTGGTGAGACTCACATGGCCTTGTCTGCAGGGGGACATGGCTCCCCCTACATCTACTTCTTATTCTGGGACTGTAAGCCCAGTGTGGGGGAGTAGGGCTCCACTGTTTCTGCTTGGAGAGGGGCTGGGGCTCCAGGCTGAGACCTGATGTTTATGTGGGGCTAGGTTTGGGAAGGGCTGATAGAGGTTATGGGGGCTATGCTCCCCAGGGCATCCCTTGGTGCTGGCCTAGGTACTCTATTTTGTCAGAGCTCTCAGTTTTTCATGAGAAAGCAGGAAATCCAGATATTTATCTGAAAACATCAGAATTTTAAAATCTAGGCAATTAATTAAAAACAGAACAGAAAGCATTGCACAAGCCAAATGGAGTGGGCGTCATCTGGGCACCAGTCTGCTGTGTTCCCAGGCGCGTTGTCACCGCGGATGTAGGTGAGAGGCTGGCGACAGGCCCAGGGCATCTACCTGCCCATCCCGGCCTGCGCAGTGGGCTGAGGTTGCTTGGACCCATCGACCCTATCGGCAGATGCTTCTGCTTTGAAGAAGGACTGACACTGGGGGAGGGTGTGAATCTGTGTCTGTGCTGGGAGCAGAGTTGAGCTGTTGAAAGTTAAACCTTTACCTTGAGTGGGGTATCACAGAGGCTTGTACCCGTTGAATTAATGACTTTTACACCTGGCCCTGCATGAACCTAGCCAGTAGCACTGGCTTGTACCAATAATGAGGAAAGCGTGACTGTTCCATGGAGGTGAAGGTTTCCCTAGCACTTTCAAGTGTAGCTGGGGTCCCTCCAATGAGAGTGTATGTGTGTGTTTTTCATCTTGTCCTCCTGTATATAAGCATCCTCTGGGGTTATGACCATGAAAACAAACGCCTTTTTTCTTGTCCTAATAAAAGCACTGTAATGAAAGATAAGGATAAGGTTACACCATGGCTACTGTGGCTGTCAACAAGCCTTTTGAGATTTTCTTTTTCTGTTGAAATCGCTAATGAATTGGAGTTTTCCATGGATCTCGTCCAAGGTGGCTTTTCAGATGTGGGGGCAGAAAATAAGAGAGAGGCTTTTTTCCGTGCAGAATGTTGAAGGGCTTCGTTTGGTCTTGTGGCTGTAGACTCAGCCGGTCTGGGGCCAGTCTTGTTAATTACGACAGGCGGATCTTTGGCCTGAGGAAGAAAGCGAGGCTCCGGGGCACTTCTCTGTCACTGCTTCGGGACCTTCACGAGTGATGAGCCACCCATCTGAAAGCCATAATGATTCTCGAACGGGCTTTTATGTGGATGAGGAACATGACCGGAGGCCTCGGGGACACCAGAGAGGATGCTCTTTATGCAGCTGGAGATGTGAGCCGAGAGCAAAAGCGATTTCAAAACAGAAGCACCACTGCTTTTTTGAACATTATAAAGTATCCTTCGAATGAAGACAGTGCCTACGCATGCATGAAATGTCCTCAGACTTCACATTTTCAGAAAATAACAATCTGGGCTTTGTACTTTCTCTGGACCAGGGGTGGACCTAGACATTGTATATAGGAGGGACCTCACGTATTCAACCTTGTTAGTGAGCTAGACAGATCTTGGCGGGGGGAGCCCCAGTCTGTTGACTCCCAAGCTTGTGCTTCCAGAGGCCTGGGAGATGGTGGGTTGACCGTGAGAAAGGGTGGCCTCAGCTCTCCCCACTTCTGAGACAGGCAGCGGGAGGGGTCAGGCGGATGGAGCGTCTGACAGGAAACGAGTGCTTCAGCCTCGTGTGTAGTGCCTGTTCTAATCTCCCTTTAAGATTTGCCTTAAATCACGGGCATGTGTGTGCTCAGTTGGTCAGTTGTGTCCGATACTTTGAGGCCCCATGAACTGTAGCCCGCCAGGCTCCTCTGTCCATGGAATTTTCCAGGCAAGAATACTGGAGTGGGTTGCCATTTCCTACTTCAGGGGATCTTCCCGACCCAGAGAGTGAATCCACGTCTCTTGAGTCCCCTGCATTGGCAGGCGGACTTTACCACTAGCGCCACCTGGGAAGTCCCCCCAAAATCATGGGCATGGTTGCAAATTTATGGCCAGTGTGAGAAAGACCTGCTCCTTCATGGAGTTGTATGACGAGCCACTTTGGCTCCATTACTTGATGAATAAAACCTGGGTGGGGAGATTTCTTTCCCTTTTTCTCTGCTTTCTATAAACTCTTCAGCCAGATCCCTTTACCAACCGAATCTCTTCACACTTCCTTGCGAAATCTGCTTTCTCTTGCCTTTGACCAGTCTGTTTCTGTCGCTGGGTCTCTGCTCTGCTTGCTTTGTCACGTGCTGTCCTGTGCGTTCCTCTAGCCATATACCTATCCCTGTTTTCCCCCCACCCCCCTCACTTTAAATACATCTCAGGACTTTTCTGGAGGTCCAGTGGTTAAGAATTCACCTTCCAAAGCAGGGGACACGAATTCACAGAAAATAAGCTTGTGGTCACCAAAGGGAAAAGAGGGAGGGATAAGTTAGGAATTTGGGATGAAAAGATATACCGTGCTAGGCATAAAGTAAACAACGAGGTCCTACAGGGAGCTATACTCAATATCTTGTAATAACCTATAAGGGAAAAGAATCAAAAATGAATATAAATGCCTGAATCACTTTGCTATACACCTGAAACTAACAACATTGTATATCAACTTTACTCCAAAAAAAAAAAAAAAAATCACACTCGATGCCTTCAGTCCCACAAAATCTCCTTCCATCACTGCTGTTCATCTCCTTGTTTTTAACCAGACCTCCAGATGCTCTGTCTCCCTTCCTTATCTCCTTGATCTCCTGGCTTCCACCTGGCTCCTTCCTGACCCCTTCCTCCATCGGTGGCCAACAACCTCCAAGCCCCAAAGCCTGAAGATGTTTTCCAGCCTCACTTCCCCCAGCCCTCTGTGGGCTTCAACATCAGTCTCTTCCCTCCTGGCCCCTGTGCCTGACCCCTCTCCCCTGCACCCTGTCCTCCCTGACCTGCAGGGCTGTCCACTCTCTTGCGCTCCTTCCTGTCCCCCTGCCACCATCCTTTCTGTCCTGGGAGATCAGCGTCTTCTCCTCCAGAATTAAATGGTGGAGCTGCTTTGGGCTCAGCCTGGAGCCCACCTGCCTTCTCACACCTCCTTGCTCTGTAGCTGATCTCACCCACTGGCCTGACTTCACGGTCCATGTGCACAGGTGCGGCTCTCAGGTCCACATGCTGGCTGGCGTCTCTCCTCCAGCTCTGGATCCAAGTACCCAGCTCAGCATCTCCTCTTGGTATGTGCAGAAACACCTAGTCTTCCTGTTCAAACCAAGCTCAGGGTGTGTCCTCCTTGCCCTGGGCCTCCTCCGGGGTCCCTGTACACAAAGGCATTACCTAAGGGCATCACCTGTCGGACCTGATCTACCTCCAAGCTGTTCATCACATCAACTACGATCTCACGATGCGCTCCTGTTTCTCTCTGCTGCCAACGGGAGGCCCTCACTCTGCTGAGCTCCTCTGGCTGTCCTCTCACTGTGGAGTCCACCCAGCAGCCCCTTGCCTGGTCCTGGGGCTTCCCTGCCTGGACTCTTCACTGGAGACCCTCCCCTTTCCGTTAGTGTGGGGAAGTCCAGAGCCTGATGCCCGCCCACCCCTCCCACCCACCTCACACCACTCCATCCTCACTGGCCCTCTTTGAACTTTCTCACCACTGACCTCTGTCCTCTCTCTCCCATCACCCTGGGCCCCCTGGCCCTCCTTCTTCACTTGCACATCTTGCCCATGGACACTCCTCCCGGATCGAATCTGTCTCGTAAGTACACGGCCCTCTTCTTTCAGACACACAGTCACTGTCCACATTCCCTTGAGATGAATGTACTCCTCCTCACGTGAGCTTCATGATTACATCTTTTTCCTTTTGTGTTATCTCTAGCACCTAGGGCAATGTCGACATAACAGACATTTATGTCCTCTTGCCTCTTGTGGCGAGAGGACAGCCAGGGAAACTCAGCACAGTGAGGGCCTCCCATTGGCAGCAGAGAGAAACGAGCTCATCACGAGATCATGGTTGATGTGATGAACAGCTTGGAGATAGATCAGGTCTGACAGGTGATGCCCTTAGGTAATGAGACATAACCAATATTTGTGGACTGAACACATGAAATTTCATGCTTTATATTTTTCATCAGTATTTGTGATGGAATGCACTTCGTGTCAACCAAGGTATCAGAATTGGAGAATTAGTATAGTAGCTTCAGCTCAGATTAAAGAAAAATTTTGATAAATCTGGGAATCTAGCTCCTTGGGTAGGAAAAAAGGCTCACTCATATTACCTCTTTTTTTTTTTTTTTTAAATTTGGAGCCGGTGGCCTTACACTTCAGGGCTTACAGAGCATGGGCCAGAGACCAGGAACCTGACCCCAGCTCTGAGTTATTTCAGCTTTGAAAGGGTGAATGCTTCCTTTTATCTCATTAGCAGAACAGGACCATCACACTGCCCCTGGAGTCTCCAGGACTTGTGAGGATGAGATAGTATTTGTGAATCTCTGCAAAACATTAAAATAATGTTGTTGTTCAGTCACTCAGTCGTGGATGACTCTTTGAGACTCCGTGGACTGCAGCACGTCAGGCTTCCCTATCCTCTACCATCTCTCCCAAAGCTTGCTCAAACTCATGTCCATTGAACTGGTGATGCCATCCAACGCCCTCATCTTCTGTTGTCCCCTTCTCCTCCTGCCTTCAATCTTTCCCAGCATCAGGATCTTTTCCAGTGAGTCGGCTCTTTGCATCAGGTGGCCAAAGTATTGGAGTTTCAGCTTCAGCTGAAAATCACATTACCCTACTGGGAAACCAGCGCTAATGTTTAGGATCAGGATTCCAGCAAGTTCTTCTGTTCTGCCAGCACAAGACACCCTTGGGTGATTACAGAGCGGTTGCTCTGTGGGTTCTCCTGCTTGGATGGAATGGAAGGCACTTAGTGTTAACCAAGGTATCAGACTAAATTCTCCGACTAAGAATTGAGAGCTGGGCTAAATCCAAGTGTCCTGTTGTTACAGTTGTTGCTGCGACCACCTGTCTGTAAGCTTTAGCATCCCTCAGCCTTCCGAGGTTTATGGTGGCATTGGCTGCTCCTCTTGTCCTGCAGGAGGGTGGCTTGGTCCCTTGGTCCCACCTGGGTGGCAGCTGCTTGGTGGAAATGTGCCTCCATCCTAAGTCTGCTGGAACCTGGGGCCGGGTTCTCTCCAGCTGCTCACCAGGCGCTTCTGGGAATCGTCTTTCTCATCTCCTTGTGGTGGAAACCTCAACAGCTGCTTCATGGGGGAGGTTAATTAATGCAATTAACAACGAATGTCTTAATTGCAGATGTTTAGAGAGACACTTTGCTGTTATTATTGTTATTATTGTTTTGTGTGCCATTCGCTGCATGCTTGGACGTCTCTTTATTAAAGCAAACAAAACCATAATTAGGTGCAGCCCAATTCAAACAGTGGCAGCAGCCTGGAGCAGGAAACCATAATTCAAGAACAAGAGGCATTCTCGACAAATATTATGTTGCCTGCCCGGTAACTGGTTGTGTGCCAGACTGCTGTGAGCCGCTTACCTGCTCCCCTAAAGCCTGGCCAGAGAGGAAGAACAGGATGAAGGGGACAGGCTGTGAGGTCCCAACCGGTGGCTACCACAGAGGACGGGTCCTTGAATAAACCAAGGGACAAGGTGCAAGTGGAAAGAAAGGTACCGAGGCCCAAGGCTTGGGGGATGCTGTATTCCAAAAAGCTTTGGGAATTACCCAGAAGCTGAGGGTTAAGAGAAAAGCCAAAGTAGGCAGTTCACTGCACTAAGATGGTGGTTTTTGGAGGATTTGAAGGAAGGAAGCAGAGATCAGACTAGCATTTCTCGGGGAAGCAATTGACAGAACACATACCCGGGCCCTGATGGCAGATGGAGGCCTTGACCATGGTCTTTGGTTGTGTTTGCCAATAGCACGGTGGCTACAAAGTGAAGCCCGTGCGTCAGTATGCTAATGGCGGCCTCTTTAAGTGAAATTAATGCCCGGATTGTGTGAGGAGAGGGCCCTTCATTATTCCCTGTGATATGAAGATGTGTTGGAGATTCTTCCCGGCCTCTCAGTGACACTCTTCATACAAAATTTATCTTTTATGGGTTTGAAGCTCTTTCAGATACATATCAAAGACCTTCCCATGCCTCCACCATGCATAATATATTCTGCAACAGCTTGTAATAAATCATCCTCCATCTCTGACTGGTTGGCCGTGAGCAAACGTGGCTACTGGCTGCATGGAAAGGATGCTAGATCCTCGCACATAACACCTTACCTCTTGTGCTACCCCTTTCTGTGGTCCATCTCTCCCAGGGAGCCCCCGAAGATGCAAGGAGCTGGAATCACCCAGTTACTCTCTTCTGCTGCTAAATCCACTGTCTGTGCGGATGATACAGAAGATGTTGCTGTTGTTGTTCCATCGTGCAGTCATGTCTGACTCTTTGCAACCCCATGGACAGCAGCTTGCCAGCCCTCCCTGTCCTTCACCATTTCCAGGAGTTTATTCAGACTCATGTCCATTGCACTGATGATGCCATCTAGCCATCTCATCCTCTGATGCCCTCTTCTTCTTGTGCCCTCAATCTTTCCCAGCATCAGGTCTTTTCCAAGGAGTCAGCTGTTCCCATCAGATGACCCAAACTCCCTGAATGTGTGGATGACACAGAAGATGTACCATGATGCTATTTAAAGTTTCGAGAATTCCCCCTACCTCCATTGTCTGGCTTCCTGCTTCCAGGAATAGAGGTGGCGCAGACACTCACTTGGACTGGGAAAGGTGGCCTGGCACTGTGGTTGTGTTACTGAGTCCAGGCTTGCTCTGCTCACCACACAACAGGCCGGTAAGTCAGGAGACGAGGTGTTGAGGCAAAGTATAGTGACTTTATTGGAGAAGATGGCAGACTAGTGTCTCAGAAAAAATGATCTTATTGGGATCTGGTTGCCAGTTTCTTTTTTTAAAAAATTTTATTTGTTTTTTAATTGAAGAATAATTGCTTTACAGAATTTTGTTATTTGCTGTCAAACCTCAGCATGAATCAACCATAGGTGAAGAGGTGGCAAGAATACATAGAAGAACTATACAAAAAAGATCTTCACGACCCAGATAATCATGATGGTGTGATCACTCACCTGGAGCTGGATATCCTGGAATGTGAAGTCAAGTGGGCCTTAGGAAGCATCACTACAAACAAAGCTAGTGGAGTTGATGGAATTCCAGCTGAGCTATTTCAAATCCTAAAAGATGGTGCTGTCAAAGTGCTGCACTCAATATGCCAGCAAATCTGGAAAACTCAGCAGTGGCAACAGGACTGGAAAAGGTCAGTTTTAATCCCAGTCCCAAAGAAAGGCAATGCCAAAGAATGCTCAAACTATCACACAATTGCACTCATCTCACACGCTAGTAAAGTAATGCTCAAAATTCTCCAAGCCAGGCTTCAACGGTACACGAACCGTGAATGTCTGGATGTTCAAGCTGGTTTTAGAAAAGGCAGAGGAACCAGAGATCAAATTGCCAACATCTGCTGGATCATGGAAAAAGCAAGAGAGTTCCAGAAAAACATCTATTTCTGCTTTATTGACTATGCCAAAGCCTTTGACTGTGTGGATCACAATAAACTGTGGAAAATTCTCAAAGAGATGGGAATACCAGACCATGTGACGTGCCTCTTGAGAAACCTGTATACAGGTCAGGAAGCAACAGTTAGAACTGGATATGGAACAGCAGACTGGTTCCAAATTGGGAAAGGAGTATGTCAAGGCTGTATATTGTCACCCTGCTTATTTAACTTATATGAAGAGTACATCATGAGAAATCCTGGGCTGGATGAAGCACAAGCTGGAATCAAGATTGCCAGGAGAAATATCAATAACCTCAGATATGCAGATGATACCACCCTTATGTCAGAAAGTGAAGAACTAAAGAACCTCTTGATGAAAGCGAAAGAGTAGAGTGAAACAGTTGGCTTAAAACTCAACATTCAGAAAATGAAGATCATGGCATCTGGTCCCATCACTTCATGGGAAATAGACGAGGCAACAGTGGAAACAGTGTCAGACTTTATTTTTGGGGGGCTCCAAAATCACTGCAGATGCTGACTGCAGTCATGAAATTAAAAGACACTTGCTCCTTGGAAGAAAAGTTATGACCAACCTAGACAGCATACTAAAAAGCAGAGACATTACTTTGCCAACAAAGGTCTGTCTAGTCAAGGCTATGGTTTTTCCAATGGTCATGTATGGATGTGAGAGTTGGACTGTGAAGAAGGCTGAGCACTGAAGAACTGATGCTTTTGAACTGTGGTGTTGGAGAAGACTCTTGCGAGTTGCTTGGACTGCAAGGAGATCCAACCAATCCATCCTAAAGGAAATCAGTCCTGAATGTTCATTGCAAGGACTGATGCTGAAGCTGAAACTCCAATACTTTGGCCACCTGATGTGAAGAACTGACATTTGAAAAGACCCTGATGCTGGGAAAGATTGAAGGCAGGAAGAGAAAGGGATGACAGAGGATGAGATGGTTGGATGGCATCACCAACTCAATGGACATGAGTTTGAGTAAACTTGGACAGGAGTTGGTGATGGAGAGGGAGGCCTGGCGTGCTGCAGCCCATGGGGTCACAAAGAGTTGGACACGACTGAGCGACTGAACTGATTGAACTGAATACATATATCCCCTCCCGTCTGAACCTCCCTCCCATCTCCCTCCCCACCCCACACCTCTAGGTTGATACAGAGCCCCTGTTTGAGTTTCCTGAGCCAGTTTCTTTTATAGAGCAGAGAAGGGAGGAGGTGAGGAAGTAAAGTAAAAAGGTGCTAAATCTTACAAAAGCTCCTGGAATGGCCAGCCTCAGGGTGGCGCCTGTTCAGTCACTCAGTCGTGTCTGACTCTTTGCGACCCCATGGTCTGCAGCCCATCAGGCTACTCTGTCCACGATATTCTCTAGGCAAGAATACTGGAGTGGGTTGCTATGTCCTCCTCCAGGGGATCTTCCTAACCTAGGGATGGAACCCAAGTCTCCCGCATTGCAGGCGGATTCTTTATCGCCTGAGCCACCAGGGAAGCTTCAGGGCAGGGGTGGGTTAATTTCTTCTTTTTGCAGCCATTCACAGGTGGACACGGTCAGGATGTTTCTCTGCACAAAGGCACTTTGGTTTAACATTTGGACAGAGGGGCAAGGTTCCCTGAGGCACACCATTCTATATAGATAGTATCCTTTTAGTGAAGAAAAGCAATGGGAAGCAAAGGTTTAAGTAAAAGAAACAGATCCAACTTGTAGTCAGATTTTGTTCTTCCCTGTAACAGTTGCATCTGAGCTGAGCACAGAGGGGCTCTGTAGCATCTTGTTGAGAAGAGAAACAAGATGGGACAAAGGGAAGACCCTCCAGAATGGTGGCCTTGGGACTGGGAAAGGTGTCACCCTCCTCCTGGCTGCCACACAGGGACAGTGCCCAGGTTGGTGGCTTGGGGAAAGCCTCCATCACCAAGGTTATTGATGTCAAATCAAAGGGTTAGGTCAGTGGGATTCTGTATGTGTGCTGCAGGTCATGAAGCAGAAGGGCAGGTATTTCAAAAGAAACAGAATTTTTCTTTCTGTGGTGTCATTTCCAAGGGACAACATGTATGGAGGGAAATTCGCCTTGTGGTGGAGATGGCTGAGTGTCCCTACCCCACATCAGTTTTCTTCCTCTTTCTTAGGAAAAGAACCCAAATTTATAGCTGGACAAATGACACCACAGAGTAAAGGTGACACTTCCAAGCCTCCCTTGCAGCTAGATGTGGCCCTGGGACCAAGTTTTGGCTTTTGAGTACATAGAAATGTCTTATGGCAGCTTCTGAGAACTCCTTTAAGTGGTAGCTAGTGTGTGCTCTTTGCATGTTTTTCCTTTCTCTTTATCCTTCCTTCTGGCTGGGATGAGGGACATACTGGCTGGAACTGGAGCAGCCACTTTGAACCATGAGGTGGAGAGTGGAGATCATCCTTGGTGAAGCTACAAAATAGAAGGAGGTGAGTTTCTGAGACTTCATGCTCTGCTGGGGACTCCCCGAGTCTTCTCAAAACCAGGCAGCTGCTGGAGGCTCTTCCTAACTCATTCTTCCTTTCATCCCTTCATTCACAGGCAGCAGAGATGCATCAGGACCTGAGACTCTCCCTGCCTTGTCCTGCGCCCTCTGTCTCTATCCTTCACAGGCACGTCCCCCAATAAAACTCTTGTATATCTAATCCTGTCCTGGGGTCAACCTCTCAGAAGACTCAGGCTGACACAGGATGGATCTGGGAAGGAGTGCGTAGGGGTGGGCTGTGGGCATGGGAGAGAAGCATCCTAACAGAAGGAATATTTGTGCAAAGTTCCTGTGGTTCAAGAGACCAAGGGAGTTAGAGGGACTGAAATGACATAAGGCCAGTGTGGCTGGAAGGCAGAGAGCAGACAGAGCAGGAGGTAGGGACAGGAGAAAAGAGCTGGAGTCAGCTCTTCCCGGTTTTTATCCTGATAAGAATGGATGCCGTTAGATAACTTTATGCATGGGATGCTGAGTCAGACGTGAGCAGGCTCTGATGTGGTCCCAGTGAGAGGCGGTGGTGGCGTGGATGGGAGAGGGTGGCAGCCTGGAATGAAGGAAGTAGGTGGATCCAGAAATGACACAAGAGGCAAAGTGCCTACTATGTGTGGGGTGCCTCTCTGAGGATACATCAGTTAGCAGTGCTCATGTTTGGAGGTGTGGGAGAAGGCGTCTTAATTAAACCACTTCAGGCACATCAGATAATCAGTATCTACTCTGTGGATCAACATCTCCAAGACTTGCTGCCACATGTTACTAGGATTTCGCAGCTAAAATGAAGTCCTTCCAGATGCTGTTTAAACCCACATCTGCTTTCACGGCCTGAATCTCAGGGGAGCCGAGAATGGCTCCAGGTATCGGAGACGTAATGCTTAGTGGTAAGGTGAGTAAATCCCTCACTCTGCTTTCTCATCTGCCAAGAGCATAACCAGTCTTTCAATAATGTCTAAATAATTTTGGGGAGGGGGGGCTTTACTGTCACTGGAGGCTCAAAGGTGAGGTGTATATTTACCAGAAACTTAAAAGCAAGAACCTTATAGAAATTAAAGTCCATCTGTCAGGTCTGTAGAATCAGTAGCTTCTAAATTTGTCAGGATTTAGTAAGTGCTGAAAACTTTGCTTGAATCCCGACGGGTCATCAATGCACACTGAACCAACAGTTATCCTCTATCCTCACTCCCTCACTGGCATCTGATTTAACTGAAGGAAGAACTATTATTGTCCCCATTTAACAGATAAAGAAACTGATTCTTAGAATGCTTAAACAAAATTCGGAAGTCCTACAACTAAAAAGCAACAGAGGCACTCTTTGAACCCCCTCCAACTTCCAAAACCAGTGCTCTTTATTGCTTTCTTTTAATCTCTTAGAAGCTGAAGACTTCCAATTGGAATGTTTTTAGAATTCCCAGAGAATAAAGAACATGCCTAATAAAAGTAGATTTGAATTTAATTTATAGTAATTTCAGTTACAGATTATCTTCTGAGTGCTAAGTCTCTTCAGCATGTCCATCTCTTTGGGACCCGGTGGACTGTAGCCCGCCAGGCTCCTCTGTCCATGGGATTCTCTAGGCAAGAATGCTGGAGCGGGTTGCCATGGCCTCTTCCAGGGGGCCTTCCCAACCCAGGGATAGAACCTGTGTTTCTTGTCTTCTGCATTGACAGGCAGGTTCCTTACCATATTAGATATTAACAAACAAAAATACATTGTGGGGACAACTCTGGACAGCTCCTCAGACATTACAAAAATGTGTTTTTGATTAGTTTTAGAGAGGAAGAGTTTACCCACAATAACTTTTATGGATTTTTGCTGCATAGTTTGAGTAGCTCAATAAATAAATATGATCAAATACCCACCCTCACAATCGAGATCTAGGACTTTTCCACCTCTCCCCCCACCCCCATTGAAAACTTCCCTATCCTGCTATACAGTCAACCTTTCCCTGCCTCTCTGGCCCCTGCAACTCTTGATCTGCTTCCTGTCACTATTGTTTTGACTTTCCTAGAATTTTATATGCTGCTGATAAGTCGCTTCAGTCGTGTTCAACTATTTGCATCCCCATGGACTGTAGCCCACCAGGCTCCTTTGTCCGTGGGATTCTCCAGGCAAGAATACTGAAATGGCTTGCCATGCCCTCCTCCAGGGGATCCTCCTGACCCAGGGATGGAGCTCACATCTCTTACGTCTCCTGCGTTGGCAGGTGAGTTCTTTACCGCTAGTGCTGCCTTGGAAGCCCATCATATAATATTAGGGTTTTTGTTTTTTTGAGTCTGTGTCTGGTTTCTTTCACTTGGCATAGTCCTTTTCAGATGTATGCATTTTGTGGCATGTATTAGCAGTTCCTTTCTTTCTCTTACTGGATAGTATTTCATTGTATGGATATTATCTGTTAATGGACATTTGGGCGGTTTCCTATTTGAGGCTCTTTCCAATGAAGCTGTTAATTAGCATTTGCGTGTGCATTTTATGAGGACATAACTTTTCCTTTCTCTTGCATAACAATATAAAATTGGTAGATCACATGGAAACTACATGTTTAAGTCGATCAGAAACTGCCAAAGTATTTCCCGCAGTGGCTGCACCATTGCAACTCCACCAGCAATACGTGAGGGTCCCAGCTGCTCCAATGCTCACCAGTGTTTGGCTTCGTCAATCTTTTTTATTCGAACCATTCTACCGGGGTATAGTAGCACTAACATGCATTTGAGGATACAACCTTCTCAGATACTCCGCATGTCACCTTCAGCTTTGCTAAAGGTGGTCATAGGTAAGAGTATCTGATGGGTCAACTTGAGGTCACCCAGATCTGCACTACTTTAATCTGAGAGGGAAGTTACCCAGGTTTCCTCAGTGGTCCAAGGGCACAAACTCATTTTCCAACCGTGTGACAATGGGAAAGCGACTGGCCTCATTTTTTATAAAACTGAAGTATAGTTGACTTAGGGCTTCCCTGGTGGCTCAGAGGTAAAAGAATCCATCTGCAAAGCAGGAGACCTGGGTTTGATCCCTGGGTCGGGAAGGTCCCCTGGAGGAGGGCCTGGCAACCCACTTCAGTATTCTTGCCTGGGAAGTCCCATGGAGAGAGGAGGCTGGCCAGCTATAGTCCGCAGGAATGAAAAAGAGTCGGACACTACTTAGCAACTAAACGGTATATTAGTTTCAGGTGTAGATAAACTTTAGCGCTTACACTTCATTTAAAGTTACTGGAAAAAATAGGGCTGCCCTGGTGGTCCAACATTTAAGACTCTGGGCTTCCACTGCAGGGGGTGTGGGTTTGATCCCTGGCAGCAGCCCACACCTCCCCCCGCCAAAGTTATTGTAAAATATGGGCTATATTCCCTGTGCTGTACATTCATCCTTTTGTCTTATTCATTTTATACCTGGTAACTTGTACCTCTGAATTCCCTTCCCCTGACTTGCCCCTCCCCTTGGCCTCAGTTTATCGCCTGTGCAATGGAGACAAAATTGCTCCTGGACATGATTAAGTTCAGAGTTGCTGGACACTAGTAGGCTTATTTATATGGGGTGATCCTTTGTGGACAATAAAAACACCATTAAAATTCAAAATGGCCCAACATTTACATATATGATGGAAGTAAAGTATTTTGATACTTTGTGAGCACAGAATGTCACCAAAGTGGAATTTTCTTTCTTTTTCCGCGTGCACCTCCTCACCTTTTGCTTGTGTCCATAATGCCAGTCTGGCCTACGAGGTGATGTCTATCTCCTAGGCGTGCTGAGATAGTTAAACGAGATAATCAATGAAAGCACCGAGGACAGAACCCAGTAGATGGTGGGCTTTCAAGAAAGAGTAGGTTATGTTTGGAGACGAAGCCACCATCCGAATGCCGGGAGAGGTGTGTTTAGGAAAAAAACGACATAGTGAGATGATTAAGAAGCACCAAAGAGAAAAGTGAAAAAAAAAAAAAAAAAACCCACTTGAACCCTCCACCCCACACCCAATCCCACCGCCCTCCCTGGAGGCACCTGCTGTTACAGGTGGTGCACATTTTAGATACGTGGAGGTATGTCAGGTTTCAAGGTGTCTGAGGCACAAATAGGCAACTAGCACAGGGCCTCGTCTTGCTCTGGGATTTATTTAACTCTTGTGTTTGATCATAGATACAGTCTACATCTTCCTTCCTCTCCGCTCTCCCCACCTTTTCTCTTTCACCTTGAAACACCTTGAAGAGCTTTCCGGGTGCGAGTGCAGGCCTGACCTCTTCCTGTTGGCCGCTGCAGCCTCTGGCACATTATAGGTGTGCCACGTTTAGGCAACTGTAGGGCAGTGACCATAAACCCTCCACCTCCAGACGACCCTCCTGGGTTTAAACCTGGTTTCACCACTGGAGTGCAGCCTTGCTTAGCTTCCCTCATGTGGTACAGGCCCGACCTTGCTCAGCTTCCCTGAACCCTGGTCCTCTCCTTGGTGCCCTGGTTCTTTCATCTATAAAAAGTATGAGCTTGTGAAATGCATCCACTTCCAAGAAGTCCAATGAGGAGGGCATGGCAACCCACTTCAGCATTCTTGCCTGGAAAATCCCATGGACAGAGGAGCCTGGCCAGCTATATAGTCCACAGGACTGCAAAAGAGTTGGACACTACTTAGCAACTAAACATTATATTAGTTTCAGCTGTACATCAATGGTAGAGCTTATTTGCCATTTAAAGTTACTGAAAAAAATAGGGTTTCCCTGGTGGGCCAACATTTAAGACTCTGGGCTTCCACTGCAGGGGGCGTGGGTTTCATCCTTGGCAGCAGCATCTCCCACCGAAGTTATTTACACAGCAGATAGCATCTGCCATGCTTCCCCTGGGGCTTGACATGCAAAGGGATGCAGTTTGAATTCCATGGAAACCTTACTTGTTCTTTAAAAAAATTTTCTAGTAGGTGCAGTTGAAACCTTGGCTTTAAAAATTTCTAGGCACAAGAAATTATATTTTATAGAGTTTCCTAGAAATTTCCCCTGCATGACCCACTGGGCCACAGGCAGGCTATCAGTCAGTTCCAGTGATTCCCTATTTCACCTTGGCGTGTCTTTTATCAGAAATCATATGGAAACTTTTTAATTTATGGGCTTTTATTGCAATCCACAATTCACCCTGAGTCATCTATTATTAAGTGTTCTAGAGGTTCTTATTGTGCCTTATCAGGGAATTGTATCTCAATGCAATTCATCTGGAGTCATTCTTCACAGAGAAAATCTTTCATATTACCTTTCTCTCATCATACTATGACGACTCTTGAATACATCATTATTCCACAATGAGCTTATAAATTATTATCATTAGGCAATTTTTTTATAATCTGATTTTATAAACTGCTTTTTTTTATTATCGTTAGAGGGAAACCAGTAAATGCATCTGTCTGTTTTGATCTACCGAGATAATAGTAATAGAAAAACCAAGACAGGACATCTCACTGAGCTACAAAGAGACTGGGTGTGCAGTGTGTGGAGATTGAAGCATTCATGTGCACATAGCTGCCTTCCACGATCTCCTCTCATGGGTCTCCACTGCCGCCCGTAATGGTATCCTAATTGGTAATGCTGAGTTCCTGAAGTGTCTTCAGCTGGATTCTTTTCTCTTCACAGAAAGGAGATTTAAAAAGGCAAAATAAAAATTTGTGGACAATATTTCTTTTTTAAAAATAATTTTATGTATTTTTGGCTGTGCTGGGCTTTCCTCTGCTCCTCTCTAGCTGTGGTGTGCCGGCTTCTCGCTGTGGTGGCTTCTCCTGTCGTGCAGCATGAATGCCAGGGCTGGTGGGCATCAGTAGTTTCCGCTCCCAGGCTCTTGAGTATAGGCTCAATAGCTGTGGTGCACTGGCTTAGTTGCTCCATGACATAAGGGATCCTCCTGGACCAAGGATTGAACCTGTATCTCCTGCACTGGCTGGCAGATTCTTTACCACTGGAGAAGACTTCTGAGAGTCCCTTGGACTGCAAGGAGATCCACCCCGTCCATCCTAAAGGAGATCATTTCTGAATACTCACTGGAAGGACTGATGCTAAAGCTGAAACTCCAGTACTTTGGCCACCTGATGCAAAGAACTGACTCATTTGAAAAGACCCTGATGCTGGGAAAGACTGAAGGAGGGAGGGGAAGGGGACTATAGAAGATGAGATGGTTGGATGGCATCACTGACTCAATGGACATTAGTTTGAGTAAGCTCTGGGAGTTGCTGATGGACAGGGAGGCCTGGCGTGCTGCAGTCCATGGGGTCACAAAGAGTTGGACATGACTGAGCGGCTAAACTGAACTAAGCCACCAGGGGAACCCTTTTTTTCTTTTATTTTGTCATAGCACATGGGATCTTAGCTCTCTGACCCTAGTTGAATGCTTACCCTCTCCCCAGCCCTGCATTGGAAGCTGAGAGTCTTAAATACCAGGCTGATGGGAAAGTCTTTAAAATATTTTTAAATGCAGGAAAAAACCCCAAGGTGGATTATGTAGAATATATGATTCAGGATGTGAAATGATAATCCTGTCTGGTCTGGGTCACGGTCCCCACCACCTTCCTTGTTCCTGGAGAATGCAGATCTTTCTGGGGTATCGCAAAGTAAACCAGTTACACATATTCACATATCCACTCTTCTTTACAGTCTTTTCCCACATAGGTCGTTACAGACTACTGAGTAGAGCTCCCTGTGTTATACAGCAGGTCCTTATTAGTTATCTATTGTATATATATTAGTGCGTATATGTCGCTCCCAATATCCTAACATTCCTCCGCCTTTCCCCCTAATAACTATAAATTTGCTTTCTACATCTGTGATTTTATTTCTGTCTTGTAAGTAAGTTTGTTTGTATCATTTTTTTGGATTGACAATATAAGCAATATCATGTATTTGTCTTTGATTTCACTCAGGATGACAATGTCTAGGTCCAACCATGTCACTGCAAATGGCATTATTTTTTTTTCTTTTTTATGGCTGAGTAATATTCCTGATTTAACATTCTATCTCAGGCTCTGGAAGCTGTGGAAATGTGGGTTATTTTTTTTTTTCTTCCTTGGTGTGTGTTACATCTCACTTAGTAATGGGCATGCAGGTGACAGAGAGGGGAAGGGCCTTTTGGGAGGTCAGCTACTTTCTCCTTTGATACCAAAGGAAGGCCACCTGGATTGTCACAGCTCATGGATTTACACGAACCGTGTATTAGAACTTAGCCTAAGTTACCAAGAATTCTAATATTAAATGGCTTTTCCTTCCACTATATTTTTTGATGGAATTCACTATATGCTCTACCAAAAAACTGAAAAGGAATTACAACATAAATAGACTGAAAATTACTAAGGCTTGTGGAATATAGTACTATAGCTATATTATACATAAAATATGGAGAAGGAAATGGCAACCCACTCCAGTATTCTTGCCTGGAAAATCCCATGGACAGAGGAGTCTGGTAGGTTACAGTCCATGGGGTCGCAAAGAGTCGGACACGACTGAGCGACTTCACTCGCTCACTCATACGTAAAAGATAGGAACACTGAACACCTGAATAAGTCCATTACAAGTGATGGTTTTGTGGGATCCTATTCTGCAAAGCTGTAGCTTGACCTTTGGGGCCCATTGGAGTCTCTGCAGCTTCATGTTAGAATGGAAAGAATGCTAGGATATCTAAGAAGATGTGTGTATGCATATTTTAAACCTCAATTTGACTTCCTTCCTTTCTCTGTATCCATGGAAAATTGGTCCTAAGACCCTTGCAGACACCAAAATCCTCAGATGCTCGAGTCCTTTATAAAACTGTGGAGTACAGTCAGCCCTCAGAGTGCATTTTCCACCCATGGTTGGTTGGTTTCCAGTGTCCACTTGGGGGCAAAATCACCTCTGGTTATTTTGGGTATTAGCTGAAGTTCTGCTAAGGTTATAGATCTCTTTTGGAAAGAATCATTCTCATGGTATCAAGTCTTCTCAAACACGAATGTGTTTCATCTCTCTACATGTTTCTCAATCTCATTTCATGTCTTTTAATAACATTTTCTAATTTCCTTCATGAAGGTGTTCACGTCTTTGATTAGATTTATTCATAGGCTCTCTGCAGTGTCTTTGCTGTTATTACAAAAATTGTGTCTTTTCCAGTTCTAATCTCTAACTGGTTGTTGTTGGTTGAAAGGAGCATTTATTTTTTGAGTGTGTGTGTCCACCATGCATCTGGGAATCTTATTCAATTGTTTTAAATCTCATAGACTGTTTGAACATCTTCTAGAATATTCTATGAACATAATCATATTGTATACAAATAACCACAGTGCTGACCTCTCTTTTAGCATGCTTGCGTCTTTAACTTCTTTTCCTCACCTTACTGCACTTGCTAGGACCTCCAGGAAAATGCTGAATAGTATCAGGGATGGAGGGACACTTTTATTTTACAAGCCAAGAAACAATACTGTGACCTTGTCCAAGGTCATTCAATGACTCAGAGCAGAGGCAAGTCAAGATTCTAAGGCTTATGAACTTCTCTTCCTTTTATTTTTTTCTTGCTTCTTTTGTTTTGAGTTAGTTAGCATAAAAACACTTTGCTGTCAGAACTCTTTTGATTTTTGACCTATAAAAGCTTAAAAGAAAGTTACATATAGTCTTCTGTGTGGGTGGAACACAACACATCAGGATCTTAATACTGACGCATGAAACCTGTGTTATTCTTTGAATATAAAACTTGTCAGCTCTTTAAAGCTTATATCTGTGAGTTTGCTTCCACATCTTGTTAGAGAGAGGTTTTAGGATAATGTGGGTCTTATGATAAAATATCTAAGTTTTATGGATCACATAAAATGAAGCAAGCACTATGCTAGGTCCTTTTAAAAGTATGCTTTCATGATGTCTTTCGAAAAATGCTCTGAGGTGTATATTATTACCCTCATTTTACGGATGAGGAAACTGAACTTGAAAACACTAAGTAACTTGCCCAAGGCCTCTTATTTCTAAGTTTACAGAGCCTGGACTCAAACCAAGGTTGGATATCAAAGCGTACTATCTTATGGCTGTGTATCCTGCTTACCATCAGGCAAACACATGGGAAATTAACATCAGATGGATTCAATTCCATTTGGAGGGTCTAGGGACTAACTCTTTTCATTGCTTTAGATCATATGAGCTCTTTTCATTGCGTTATCTTAGATTAAGAATGCATGAAAAATAAAGCAAATGAAGTTGTCTCTTAGTATTGCTTCCGCATAAATATGCACAAAGCAGTAGCAAATTTACGTCAGTAAATGTCCCCAATATGCTGGGCACATTATGCATTATATATCTTATCTGCATAACAACTATGGGAGGAAAGTCTCTTTAGGATCATTTTAGGGATTAGGAAATGGGTTTCTAGAGACTGAGTAACAGCTAGGAAAGAGCAGAGTTGGGTCACGCCCTGCTAGACACTATAGCCAAGTGACCAAGCTGGCCTGTCAGCTCAAAGCTGTGTTTTGGTCACACTCAATTCTCAGTGGAAAAAAATGTGCCTCAGCAGCTGCATTTTAAGGCATCATTTCCATCATGGTGCAGGACGTGGAACCAAAGAGAGACTTCTATAAACATGAGTACATGTTCCCAGACAAAGGAGGTGATATCTCTGACAAAGAGCCATTATCCAGAACATCTGCTGGGCTGTTTCTCCTTGTTTTAAATAATGCACAGAGAGATCTGATTCAGGTGTGCTCCTGAGAAGCCGGCAGCTTCTGCCGCGATTTCTGTGATCTCTGGGTGTGATGAATGAGAGCTATCTGTTGATCATGGAGTACACCACTTAATCAAGCACTTTGGCTGCGGATCAAATTTTCTATATTTTTAACTATAATTATAGCTATAACCAACACTACTTAGCCTGCTTTATAATTTACATAGTGATTCCACATTCAGCGTCTCATAAGCATTTAATCTTCAAAACAGCTCTGCTCTGCAGTCATTAATATTATCCTTGTAATAATGTGTTTGAGATTGTCCACACGTATCGACAGAGAGAGACAGCCCAGAGAGGGACAGCCCAGAGACATTATTCTTTGGGAAGAGTGAGCTGTCACTCTATGGCTTAATGTGGTGCTGCTTTGGGTTAATTGCGTCCAGAAAGGAAGATACTGGAATATATATATATATACCTATATATATATGTGTATATATATATATGTGTGAGTTATGGTTATCTCTTGTAGTGACAGAGTTTCAGAAAACCTTCCTCATTCATTTCATGTCTTTTTGTATTCCTTTAATTTTTTTAAATTTAATTTTTATTTTGTTATTGTTGCTGTTCAGTTGCTAAGTCATGTCCGACTCTTTGCGACCCCATGGACTGCAGGCCCAGGCCGCCCTGTCTATCACCAACTCCCGGAGCTTACTCAAACTCATGTCCATTGAGTCAGTGATGCCATCCAACCATCTCATCCTCTGTCGTCCCCTTCTCCTCCTACCTCCAATCTTTCCCAGCATCAAGGTCTTTTCAAATGAGTCAGTTCTTCTCATCAGGTGGCCAAAGTATTGGAGTTTCAGCTTCAACGTCAATCCTTCCAATGAATATTCAGGACTGATTTCCTTTAGGATGGACTGGGTGGATCTCCTTGCAGTCCAAGGGACTCTCAAGAGTCTTCTCCCACACCACAGTTCAAAGGCATCAATTTTTTGGCACTTAGCCTTCTTTATGGTCCAACTCTCACATCCGTACATAAAGAGCTTTGTATTCCTTTAATTTTTTAAAAACTTAATTTTTATTTTACACATATAAATATTGGATTGGCCAAAAAGTTTGTTTGTGTTTTTCCATAATATCTTATGGAAAATCCCAGACAAACTTTTGGCTAACCTAACAGTTCCTTTAAATACACATTATATATAAGTACAAAAGTACACAGGTGTATTGTTTTAAAAAATCATTTAGTTCCATAAAGCTGATAATAAAACAGTAGTATTTGAACCCATCACTCCCCTCACCTTATCATTGCTAGGAGGCAACGACTTTGAACTCCTTAGCTGTTTGGTCTTTATTCATATATTTCAAACTAAATGTTTTTACTTCTATTTCTTACTGTTCAGCTTGAGATATTCTCTCTTGGCTTCCTGCTACGAGAGATGAAGATTTAGAATCCTTGTACACATGCCTCCTATCCCCCTTCCCTATCCACTGTGGTCCAATAACAGGTGAGTTATCGCTTGTATATAACATAAGTATATCACAAGTTACACATTATATCACCCAGATATTCCTCACTTTATGTACAGAGTTTCCTTCCAGAGTGGGTAATAGTCTCTCCCTCTCTTTTTTTTAGAAATTTGCTAGTTATTTTAAATTTAATATTATATTTACTTTTATTTATTTATTTGGCTGTGCCAGGTCTTAGATTCAGCACATGGGATCGTTTATCTTCCTTGAAACCTGTGAGAGCTTTACTCGCAGCTTGTGAATCTTCGTGACAGCATGTGAGATCTAGTTCTCTTACCAGGGATTGAACCCAGGCCCCCTGCATTGAGAGCTTGGAGTCTCAGCCACTGGACTGCCACAGAAGTCCCCCTTTGCTGGTTGTTTAAAAAAAAATTTACTAATCACTAATTCATTTAAAAACGTTTGCCAGAAGCCTGTGTCTTCTCAAGATATTCAAACAGTTCAGGAACCCATTGTTTACCATCTTGATGACATTGCTCCAGGACATCCACATCTTCTTGTTCCAAGAGGGAGGGGCCTCACCTCAGGCCGGCTGACAGCGGTCATACTGGGAGTGCCTTTACCCATCCTCTGAGTCTCTCTACTTTTCTTCTGGGATGGAGCCCATGTTTTCTGGATTCTGCTTCTCATTCTTTCTTGATTTACTTCTCCCCATTTTAGCGAAGCGTCTCTCAGGTTGCCTTCTAAATAAATAGTGTCAAAAAAGATAAATGTTTCTAAGGCTTCGAAGTGTGAAAACGGCTTCATTTTACCTCTACACTTGTTGATAGTTTGGCTGAGTACAGAAAATTGTTTGGAAAGAATATTTTTCTAGCTTTGGTATTGCCATTGGGAAGTTCAAAGATATTTTGATTCCTAGTCCTTTATATATGAAATTTTATTTTCTTTGTGGGAAAGTCAGGATCTTCATTTATTACCAATACTCTGAAATTGCCAAATAAGAGGCCTTGGTGTGGCTCTATCCTCATATATTTATTTTAAGATTTTTTAAAATGTAGATGATTTTTAAAGTCTTTATTGAATTTGTTACAATATTGTTTCTGTTTTAGGTTTTGGTCTTTCAGCTGCAAGGCATGTGGGAATCTTAGCTCCTCACCAGGGATCGAACCTGCACCCCCTGCATTGCAAGGTGAAATCCTAACCACTGGACCGCCAGGGAAATCCCTGTTCTCACATATTTTGATGGACATTTGATGACTGCTTTCAGTTCTGAGTAACTTTACTGAGGCATTTATTTTTAAATGATATTCTCCTTTCTGTCTTTTTGTTCTGGAATTCTTATTATTGGTTATTGGACCTTCTGGACTGATCTGATTTTAAACATATCTTAAAATTTAAATTCTATATCTTCTATTTTTTAAAAAGAGACTTTTGTAGCTGTCCTTTTACAACAGAGGCATTCATTATGGATTTGTGGTTGTTAACCAACAGCAGAACGACCACGGCAAAACGCGGTTCCTCAGAAGACATGACTGGTTTCATTTCGTAGAGGGGACTTTGCAGTTGAAATACCTGGTATGCCCACTCTGATGGGATTCCCATTCAATTCATTCTTTCATTCAATCAATAATTCAGCAATTGTTCTGACACGTCCCAAGAATCCATACAGTTCTGAATTATTTTTCATTCATTTTGCTGGGAATCAGTGAGCCATTTTAATGTGAAGACTTGGATTAAATCCTTTGGTAACTTTTCTTCTCTTATTGCATGACTTTGATAATTTTTTCTAAAACTGTTTTTGAGATCATTTCCTGGATTGATTCTCTATGCATGATACCATCTCTACCATCTCTATGTTTTTGGCTGTTGTATATTTGCTGTGTTCTCTTGGGAATGATCTTGGCATTATCTCCCAATTCATTTACCATTTAAAACCAGAAAATACATTTTTTATTTTCCAAGAACTCTTTTATTTATTCTACTTTTAAGGCATTCTATTCCTGTTTTGTGGATGGGCTATAATCTCAAAATCACTCTGAGGATACAAATTTGAATGCTTTTCTGAAGTCTTCTTTAGTTTCCTGAATTATGTCCATTTTCTCTGGGGTCATCTCTTTCCACTTGTTTTGGTGTTTCTGCTCCAGTAGCTTGTAGTTTGTATTCTCCATATATCTAGTGATCCTTTGTCACTGTGAATTTTGAAGAAGGAGAAAAGGCATTGATTTTTCTAGGTGCTTGGTGTTCTCTTTGCAGCTGTTAACAGTGCGGACTGGATGGGGAGCTTTTGAGGGGAGCAGAACTGACTGAGTCAGAGGCTTCACTTTAGGGGGAAGTGGTGGGGATGGAGTTTTAGGGCTGGGCACCCTCACAGGCCAGGACAGAGAGGGTGTGGATATGGTGCCAGTACCCACTCTAGTTTGCTCCATTTAGAAGGAAATACTTTGAGTTATCCTTCCCCCTCCCCAGAAGCCAGAGTATTGGCTGCATGGCCTGCCCTCTTTTTGTTCAGAGTGGGGTGTGGTGGCAGGGAGCAAATGGTTTTGTGGTTGGGGGAACTGATTTGAACTCCTCCCTTTAAGCAGTCCCGCTTTTCTCTTGTGCCCATCTTTGAGCCTCATGGTCCTTTGGAGGTCTTGCAGCAGCTCAGCTTCTTTGACTCCGTCCCACCTGGTGCATTTTGAGCTATGGTTTCCCTACACAGGCTGACTCTTCAGCCTGCTTCCACCCACTCAGTCCTGAAGATTGGGTTTTGGAAATCTCTTACTGCATGGCATGTAGCATCTTAGTTCCCTGACCAAGGATTGAACCTGTGCCTTCTGCACTGGGTGCAGAGTCTTAACCACTGGACCACCAGGGAAGTCCCAGAAGTCTTCATCCTTTGATTGTTGGTTTCCTGGCCATTATCACTTGCTCTTAAGAGAATGTCATCCTTTATTCTTTCCCTATTATCTTGAAGGAGTCTTAAGTGAGGAAGGAGACACATGATGCCCCATTTCGATCCATAATTTGCTCATTTTTGAACAGTCTACTTTGGCTTACTTTTCTGAAAAATAATTTGTGCTTCTTTAGACAGATGTGCTTTAAATATGTGATGATCAGGGAAGAGGCGTGGGGGAAGGTGTGAGGGGCACCTGCTGGTGGCCGTCTTGGCCCTTCAGTTGTCCCAGGAAATCGTGCTCTGTCCTGAACCAGCACATCCTGACAAGCAAGACCAAAGCCTGCCCTTGACTGGCAACCTCCACTCTGGAAGGAAGTTCTCTGCCCTGCTGCTACTTATACCTGACCCTTGGGAGGTCTTACTTGCTACCCCAGCTAGCTTATTAAGAAGCATTCCTTTTGGTTGTTTTGATGAGAAAAGCTCTGCTGAATGCCATTTTTCCCACATGGCTCTGTTTCCAGGGCTGTTCCAGCAGCCTGGCTCAGTGCATCCGGCTGGCACACTGGGGTGATGGGTCATAGCCCGGGGAGTAGGGGGCACCTCTGTGCAGGTGGATTTTCCATGGGGAGCCCCGCTGGGAGCCCTCCCTCTCTGCCCGGAGGAGAAGCTGTCAAAGACGCTGATGCCAGGACTGAAAAACCAGTCTTGGCTGTTGTCCTCGCCTCTCAGCCCGCCCTGGTTTCCACCCAGCACTCGAGTCTCTTGATCTGTGCCCGTTTCCAGCCGCTCTGAGTGGGGTCACCAATTAGAGCCAGAAACAAAAGGGTTTCCTGCGCCCACGTGGTCCCCAGCCCTGCGCTTCCTGCTGTCTGTGTGTGCCGCGCGGTTTCCGCCTCTCCTGACCGGCCCCTTCCGCTCTCCGTGTGCGTCCTGCTCGGTCTTCATTATCTCCCTTGGCTTTGCTTTCCTCTTCCTCCTTCCCCCCCTGGAGCCACCCAGAACGAGGGAGCCCCCTTTCCTGTCCCCTCGGGGCCCCTCAGCATCTCTGCATAGACCCGTCACCTGTGGGACCCCGGGGCATGGCACGCAGCCACTCAGGCCCACAAAGGAGCCCTCAGAGCCGCGGCCCGGCCTGGGCTGGGCGCCAGCACGCCGCGGAGAGGGGCCCGGCCTCGCAGGGGGAGTGAGAGCCGCCCCGGCTCGCTGTGGGGTCTGGGGCCAGTCACTTGACCTCTGCTCAGCTCCTCGTCCTCCAGAGGAAGTCAGGATGGCGGCCAGAGGACGCCGGTGGAATCGCCAATGAGAGCCGGAGCATGGGGACCCAGTCCCACTGCCCTGCAGCCGGCTGGTTGGATGGGGGCCTGTGCACAGTTCTTGCACACACACACACACACAAATGTGCGTACACACATTCATGCCCCCATATACACGCACTCATAGACACACACACACAAGTGCACAGGCACTCACACACAAGTGTACCGACTGACAGACATAGATGTGCACTCAGACACGTCCGGGTCCACACAGTCACACGAACACATTTACACACAGACATGCACAGACACACACACACAAATACCTGCTCATCGCACAGGGAGGACACACATCAATGGGTGTTTGTGAATGGGATTCCCAGTGAAATATAAACAAAATGTCAACATCTCATAAAGAGAGTGCAAAGCAATAGGGGTGCACCCCGGGTATTTCCTCCGCTCTTTTGTTTCACTTTCGGTCAACAATCACAGCCTGGGGGTGCTTGTCCTTGGGCTGGCACAGCTGGGGAGATGGCAGAGCAGCCAGCAAGGTCCCAGGCCTCAAGGGGTGTTCAGTGGATTTGGGCAATCCAACAAGCCACTGGCTATGAGATGTAATGAGTTAACAGGCTCTGGGAGAGAGTCACTGGATGGTCATCCTGCCAGAAAGGAGAATCGGGGAAGGCTGCATGGAGGCAGAGGCTCTTGGTTTACTCAGAGAGAGCAGAGTATGTGCTATTTAGCTGGATTTGGCTTCGGAACCACAGACCACAGCTCTGACTCCAGAAATGCCTGTGGCTTGCATGGCAGGAGTGAAGAGAGTCCCACACAGACCACACATCCGTGATCAAACAAATGGCACTGCTGGCTTAAACCATTAAGCTTGTTTGTTGTTGTTTCTTTAAACTATCATCGGTTTACTTATTTTTATTGAGACTAATTTTAGAGTGATTTTAGGTTCACAGCAACATGGGGCAGAAGGTACAAAGATTTCCCTGCCCCCACGCATGTAGCCCCTTCCTCGCCACCAAGAGTACTACACTTGATGCATTTTAAATGACATGTCATCACTCAAAGTCACTTTACGTTAGGGCTCTCTCTTGGTGTTTTACATTCAGTGGGTTTGGACAAATGGATAATGACATGTGTCTACCAGTCCACCATTTTAGTGGTGCTGTTTTTTCCTTTATAATTTTATTTTATTTTATTTTTGGCTGTACTGGCTCTTCACTGCTACACAGGCTTTCTTCTAGTTGTGTTGACTGGGGGCTACTCTCTAGATGCGGTGCACCAGGTTCGCATTGCTTGCGCTTCTCTTGTTGCAAAGCACAGGCTCTAGGCATGTGGGCCTCAGTAGTTGTGGCTCCTGGGCTCTAGAGCACAGGCTCTACAGGCGTGACACACGGGCTTGGTTGGTTTTGGAGCCCTGGCTTTAGGATATGACAGCACTCAGAGTTTGCCCGCAGCCGTGAAGCCGAGGGGTTAAGAGAATGGTTTCAGAGCCAGGGCCCCTGGCTTCAGATCTTTTAGTCCCCAGCCAAGTGATCCCAGGAACTGTATTTAACCTCTCAGTGTTAGCCTCTTTGAGTATAAACAGTCATAATAAAATGAGAGTGTTGTGAGGGTTAAATTAGTTAGTACGATGAAACTTTGGAATGAAGCTTGGTACAATAAAATATCTATGTAAATATTATTTATTACTATTAACAGTAAAGATTATTTTTTCTAGAAGAGTCTCCAGGGGTGAGTTGCTTAGTTTTCATTAAAATTTTGCCAGCCCAAGTGCCTACCCACAGGTGATTGGGTTAAGAAGGTGTGGTGTATATATACAATGGAATATTGCTCAGCTATAGGAAAGAATGAAATACTGCCCTTTGCGTGGATGGACCTAGAGAATATTATGCTTAGTGAAATAAGTCAGACAGAGATAAGTCAGAGAAAGACAAATACTGTATAATATCACTTATCTGTGGAATCTGAAAAATAATACAGATAAATGTACATGCAAAATAGAAACAAACTCTCAGGCCTAGAAAACAAAGTTGTGGTTACCAAAGGGAAGGGAGGAGAAGGGAGGGACAAATCAGGGGTATGGGATTAACACCTAGAGACCACTGTGCATAAAAGAGAGAAGCAATAAAGATTTACTGCACAGCACAGGGAATTACACCCCATATCCTGTAATAACCTATAATGGAATATAATTTGCAAAAAATGGAATCACTGGGCTGTATGTGTACCTGAAACTAACACAGTATTGTAAATCAACCATAGTTCAATAAAAAATAAATTAAAAATAGATTTTTTTCAAAAGTGAAAAAAAAAAGATCAACTCAGTGTTTGTGGTCTCCAACGGTTGGAGCTCCAGTGCCCCAAAGCCCCTTCCTGTGTTTCTGATCCTTGATAAGTAGAGTGATGGGCAGGTCAGAAGGAGCAGCGAGTGGGATGTCGTCTACAGATGGAGATGCTGAGGCCGGCCCTGGGCTGGTCCCACCAGGCAGGTGGCAGAGGCGCAGCCCAGGGCCTTCACTCTTGACACCTCAGCTGGTGGAAGGAAGAGAAGGAGGCGGTGGTTAGAGGACAATGGGATTGGATCTTATCCAAAGACTGACTTCTTCCACTTTAGAAATGGGCAACAGAGCTGGGGTCTGTTCTATGGAGTCCTGGGTTGCTGTCCAGGTAGCAGGACAGACAGGCTTCTCTCTGCTGGTAGAGCCACCACCGTGGGAAGCCCTTTGGGCGAAAACAGACAGGCTTCCCCAGTGAGCACACACGCCCGGGTGACAGAGAGGAGGATGAGGGTGAGGCCCCTGGACTGAAATGAGCCCCTGAAGGGCAGGGAGCTGTCTTCCCCAGGGGAGGGAAATACCCCTTTCTCTTCTTCAATATTGACCCACAGGAGGGGAAAAAGGCATCTTAATACTTTTTCAGTGGATAATGAAGCAGTTTATTTAATATTATTTGGATAACAAGGCTCCACATGAACAGGATTCGAATGTCAGTTGTCTTAGGGGAAAAAAGATTTATTGGTTGGTAAATATTGAGAAAGAAAAGCTGATAAAGAACAGCTTCAGCTGCAGCTTCTGCCTGGAGCAGGAGAACAGGCCTGTGTTGTATTTTGGGGCCCTGGGAAGGCAAAAAATTGTGAATGTCTTTCTTTGTTGGTGGGTGTAAAAGTGGAGACCGCTACAAATAATTTCTTATTTCTGTTCGCATAGATTTAAAATTATGTAGTTTCCCTACCTTGTTAAGTATTAAAGCGTTCTTGTTTAAGGAAAAGGCACTTAAATAATGAAGCTTATGTATCTTGTTTTCAGACATCAATATCTGGCTTTGAGTGGCACAAAGGGATCAAGGAATGTAGATTCAGAGCTCCCCGGGAAGCCTGGCAATTCTAATTCGACTCCAGACTGCAAATGGGCACAAAACTGTTGAAACTTTTGTTGCCGAGAAGGCTGGGTGAGCACGTGGTGTTGGGAAATTGTATTTTCTTCTTCGAGTTCTTCTGTTTCCGAATATTTAATCCTACTGTTCTCCTCTTTCGTGAAGGTCTCTTTAGTAAAGGATCTCTTTCCTGATGCTTCAGGCAACACAGACGCTGGATTCAGAAAACACGAGACTGGGTTGCCGCCTTCCGCGGGGCCTGACGTGGGGAAAGCCTGCCATCTGGTGGTCAGTGGGATACTCAGCACCTTGATTCTGTCCAGGACTTGGAAAGGGAGGCTTGCAAGTTGCGTTTCCCCAGGACAGGTGGGGCGTCTTTATAAATCTTCCAGACAGTGGCTGGTAAGTTTCAGTGAACCTTCTGTGTGTCCACTGTCATTCCCTGAATAGGCACACGATGCCTTCTGTGCGACAAGGAGGACAAAGGTGGGGAAGACCCAATCTCACAGTGACAATAAAGAACCAAGGCACATTTACCAAATGCCTCTTGAGTGCCTGGCACGGAGCCAGGAAAGGAGCGAGTGAGCTGTGTCTAAGGTCATCGATGTCAGAGTTGATGGGCAGAGGTTGTGAGAGCTGGCTTGTCCTCGCCTGGCAGGATGTTCAGTTGGACCTTCAGATGAAGTCAGGCAAAGTCCAGGGAGTTCTGATTTATCTTTTCAAAATATTGGGTTGACCATGTTTTGGTCAATACTAGGTCTTCCTCAGCCTTTAAAAACATTTTTCTTTTCCCACGGCTTTTTATTTTGGAAAAAAAGTCTTTGAAAAATTTCAATAATAAGTATACGGAGCCCTTGTAAATTTTCCACCTATTACAAACCCCCCAACTGTTAACATTTTGACGCATATTTGTTTTCATCAAGCTCTTGTTGGAGTTGTGAAGCTTGGCCCTGAAATACTTCAGTGGGTCTCTCTTAATAATGAGGAAATGTTCTTACATAAGCATTCTATGAGCATCACACTTGGGAAAATTTACAGTCTTCTAATGTAAAGTCCACATCAAGTGATTGAATACTTAATAGATTTTTGTTTTGACCCACAGTGGAATTAAGGATGATAGATGGCGTTTCCTTTTATCTGCTTTCATCTAGAACACTTCTTTGGTCTTTTTTATGGTCTTTCACAGCATTGACGTTTTGAAGAGTTTTATAGGATATTTCTCAATCTGGATTTATCTGATGGCTTCTTCCGGATTAGTTGTAGCATAACTATTTTTGGCAGGCATCTTACCAAGATGACACAGCTTCCTTCTCGGAGCACTGTGCTGGGGGAACGTGATGCCTGTTGGTCCGGTTACTGTTGATGTGGACCTTTTGATCATGTGGTTGAGGAAGGGTTTACCAGTAGAGACCAGCCTGTCTGTCCTGCTACCTGGATGGCAACCCAGGACTCCACAGAACAGATCCTAGCTCTATTGCCCATTTCTAAAGTGGAAGGAGTCAGTCTTTGGATAAAAATTCCAGTCCCACTGTCCTCTAAACCACTGCCTCCTTCTCTTCCTTCCAATTTCATTGGGAAAATGCCCATCATCCTTTGTAATTAATAAATGACCAACTGAGTGACACTTTGAGATTGAATATTCTGTTTCTTGGGCTTCCCTGGTGACTTAGATGGTAGAGAATCCGCCTGCAATGCAGGAGACTGGGGTTGGATCCCTGCGTCAGGAAGGTCCCCTGGAAAAGGGCATGGCAACCCACTCCAGTATTCTTGCCTGGAGAATTCCATGGAGCCTGGCAGGCTACAGTCTCTGGTATTGCAAAGAGTTGGACACAACTGAGAGACTACCACAATCTGTTTCTCAGCATTCTCTTGCCCAGCCGTTTCAGGATCCATTAATGATCCTCATCAGAACCAATTAAAGTTTTCTGGCTGTACAGTGATGTCTCATTTTCTATTGTTTCTTCTACTTTCTGTTTTTAAGTGGTCACTGTTCTGTAAAGAAAAGCTTTCCCTCCCATCTCCCCCCTCTTTCAGTATCAGTAGGGACTCACGGGTTCTTTTCGGATTCAGTGTGTTTCTGCAGTTACCTGTTTTGATAACCAGATCATCCCAGATGTTGCAAATGGCATTCCTTCCTGGCTGGACCCCCATCCCTGGGTATGTCCTTACTTTGTGGCACAAGGTGCTTCAGGTTCACTTTGGTCTTTCCTTGCCTCCAGCCTAGAATCAGCCATTTCTCCAAACCCACCCATCTTTGGCTGTTTATTTAATCTCTCTTACTATTGTTATTTTCTGTGATTATGGTTTCAGTGTGTCTGCCCTCTGATGCTCTCTTGCAACACCTACCATCTTACTTGGGTTTCTCTTACCTTGGACGTGGGGTATCTCTTCAGGGCTGCTCCAGCAAAGGGCAGCCACTGCTCCTTACCTTGGATGAGAGGTAGCTCCTCACGGCCGCCCCTCCTGACCTTGGACGTGGAGTAGCTCCTCTGGGCCCTCCTGTGCCCGCACAGCCGCTGCTCCCTGGACGTGGGGTTGCTCTTCTCGGCCGCCTCCCCTGACCTCTGGTGTGGGGTAGCTCCTCTTGGCCGCCGCCCCTGACCTTGGGTGTGCAGTAGCTCGTCTCGGCTGCCAACCAGTCCATCCTAAAGGAGATCAGTCCTGGGTGTTCATTGGAAGGACTGATGCTGAAGGTGAAACTCCAGTACTTTGGCCACCTCATGTGAAGCGTTGACTCATTGGAAAAGACCCTGATGCTGGGAGGTATTGGGGGCAGGAGAAGAAGGGGACGACAGAGGATGAGATGGCTGGATGGCATCATTGATGACTCGGTGGAGTGTGCTGTGATTCATGGCGTCGCAAAGAGTCAGATGCAACTGAGCGACTGAACTGAACTGAACTGTTATTTTAAAATTTATATACAGTACCATTGCCTTGCTTGGTGCACAGTTTTTGGATTTTTCAGCACACATATATCATCAAACTTCCACTTTAATCAAAATATAGAATAGTTCCACCACCCCCAGAAACCCCTTAGGCTTCATCTCTGTGGTCAAACAATCCCCACACCCCTGAAAACCACTGAACAGTTCAACATCTTTCAAATTTTGCCTTTCTGGAATATTACATAAATGGAATCTTACAGTATGCAGCCAGGGTGTCTCGCTCAATACGATGCCTTTGTGACCCACCCACATCAATAGTTATTCCTCATTAGTGCCAACTACTAAGTGTACCATTGTGTGGATGCAGCTTGTTTATCATTCACCTGCCGAAGGGCACTTGGACTTGTTTCCAGTTATTGTTGATAATAAATAGAGCTGACATAAACATTCTTTGGTGTGTGTATGAGGAAAAATTTTCATTTCTCTTGGATAGATACCTAAGTTCAGTTCAGTTCAGTCACTCAGTTGTGTCCGACTCTTTGCGACCCCATGAACCGCAGCACACCAGGCCTTGCTGTCCATCACCAACTCCTGGAGTCCACCCAAACTCACACCCATTGAGTCGGTGATGCCATCCTCTGTCATCCCCTTCTCCTCCTGCCCTCAATCTTTCCCAGCATCAGGGTCTTTTCAAGTGAGTCAGCTCTTCACATCAGGTGGCCAAAGTATTGGAGTTTCAGCTTCAACATCAGTCCTTCCTAAGAGTGACTTGTTAAACTAAATCATATAATAAGTTTATGTTTAACCTGAAAAAAAAAAATCCTGCCAATCGTTTTCCACAGTGGGTGTGCCGTTTTGCATTTCCACCAGTGACGTGTGACAGTTCCGGTTGTTCTACAGTCTTGCCACCACTTGGTTTTACTAGCTTTTCTTTTTAAAGAAACCATTCCAGTACATAGAGTGTTACGCATCTCCTTCAATCTCTGTCAGTGTTATAGGTGAATTAAAAAGTTCAATCTCAGTATATGTTGAAGTGAAGTGAAAGGCGCTCAGTCGTGTCTGACTCTTTGCGGCCTCATGGACTATACAGTCCATGGCATTCTCCAGGCCAGAACACTGGAGTTGTAGCCTTTCCCTTCTCCAGGGGATCTTCCCAACCCAGGGATAGAATCCAGGCTCCTGCATTGCACGTGGATTCTTTACCAGCTGAGCCACAAGGGAAGCCCCAGTATATGTTGAGTATTAACAATACTATATTTAGTATTAACATTGTAAAAATTAATAAGGAGAAAACTCACTAAAAAGGAGTCAGGAGGCCAGAAGGAGAAGCTCTCAAGCACTTACCATTCAGTGGAAATACAAAGTCCAACAAGAGCAGACTACCTATCTTCTCCAGCAGGAAAGGACACTACTCTGCTATGGCCATCAGAAGGAAGATTTTCTCCTTGCCAGGCAACAGGTTGGCCAGTGAGAGACTGTCACGACTCAGCCAATGAAAATCCACTATACCTTGAGCTCTCAGTTTCCTTCAATGGACTTTTCATTTATAATACTCCCTCCCAGGTGCCCTTTCTCCTTTATAAAAGAGTTTTCTCTCCTTGGCTTTACCAGACTTGCATGTGGGTCCCACAGTTGCGTGTCTCCAATTGCATTTTTTGCTGCTTCAGAATAAACTCATTTTGCTGATAAACATAACTGACTGTTTAATTGTTTTAGGTTAGTTAGTTACTTAGTCACTTAGTCGTGTCCGACTCTTTGTGACCCCATGGACTGTAGCCCGCCAAGCTCCTCCGTCCATGGAATTCTCCAGGCAAGAATACTGGAGTGGGTTGCCATTCACTTCTCCAGGGGGGTTTTCCTGACCCAGGAATTGAACCTGAGTCTCCTGCTTTGCAGGCAGATTCTTTACTGTCTGAGCCACCCCATTTAGGTTGTTACAGGGTATTAAATAAAGTACCTGGTCCTACACAGTAGGTCCTTATTGATTATCTATTATATATAGTAGTGTATATCTTCTAACACCATACTCCTACTTTATTCCTCTCCTCCCTCTCCTTCCCCTTTGGTAATCATAAGTTTGTTTTCTATATCTGTGAGTCTGTTTCTGTCTTGTAAATAAAATCTTTTGTACCAGTTTTTAGATGCCATGTATAAGTGATATCATATGGTATTTATCTCCCTCTGACTTCCTTCACTTAGTATGATAATCTCTAGGTCCATCCATGTTGCTGCAAGTGGCATTATTTTGTTCTTTTTTATGACTAATATTCCATTGTACATATGTATACTGCATCTCCTTTATCCATTCATCTGCTGATGGACACTTAGGTTGCATCTTTGTTTTGTGTATTGTAAATAGTATCGCTATGATCACTGGGGTATACCTTTTGGAATTAATGTTTCTATTTTTTCTACATACATACCCGGGGCAGAATTGCTGGATCCTATGGTAGTTCTTTATTTTTTTGACTTTATGAGGATATTCCATCCTGTTTTCAACAATGGCTGCACCAATTTTCATTCCCACCCACAGTGTAGGAGGGTTCTCTTTTCTCCACACCCTTGCTAGCATAAAATGGCTTGATTTGTAAACTGAGAGAGAAGAGGACTGACAGGTGTGTTTGGCCTGGAGGTGTCCTGTCTTCTGGCTGCCTTGTCCTGTGTCTGGATTTGCTGGGTGCCTCTGTGATCCCTTCCCCAGCTCTCCCTGGCTTTCTGGGGAGGTGTAATTGCTGGCCCATTCCCATTCTTTGATTAAAGGAAGGGGAAGCAGAGGTGAATGGAAAAGCAAAAACCACTAGAGGCGGTAGGAGATCAGAGTATGGGGTCATGTTTCTACACGGCTCGTAAAGTTTCCACCAGGAATTATTACACTCAGTTTGTTTCAGCTCAAGAAAAACAATAGCCTCGGCAGGGCTCAGGAACCATGCTGTTCACAGGAGATGCTGATAGAAGAACCTGGCTCTCAAGGAGGCTCCAGTCTCACAGAGATGAGTTGGGAAGGAGTGAAAGTGTGAAAGTGAAAAAGTTGCTCAGTCATGTCCGACTCTTTGTTACCCCATGGACTTAGACTTAGAAATTGGCTCTAAGTCTATGGAATACTCCAGGCCAGAACACTGGAGTGGGTAGCCTTTCCCTTCTCCAGGGGATCTTCCCAACCCAGGCATTGAACCCAGGTCTCCTGCACTGCAGGCAGATTCTTTACCAGCTGAGCCATCAGGGAAGTCCAGGAAGGAGTGGAAGACCCTAGCCTCGGGGTGGCTGGGGTCACATGTCTCAGCCAGATGACCTGAGGCTCTAGCCTGAGAAGGTAAGGAGACAGCTGTCCAAGGCTAAGCAGAGCTCTGGGGCTGCTTGGACCTGCCTCATCTTTTCCCACACCAGCCTCCCCACCCAGAAGCAAGGGTTTCAGTCTCATGCATGGGTCTGGAGGACAATTAAAGAAGGCATTTTAGGGACTTCCCTGGTGGTCCAGTAGTTAAGACTCCACTTTCCAATGCAGGAGGAGTGTGAGTTCCATCCCTGTTCTGGGAACCAAGGTCCCACATGGCTGGGGTGCAGCAAGAAGAGAAAAAAATGCATTTTAAAGCTGCCAAGGGAACTCTGCCAAGATCTGAAATGTCTGGTTGAGTCTGTAGCTATAAAATAACCTGCCCCACACAAAAACAGATACTCACCCTGCCTGGAAGAATGATCCCACTTGCGAAAGTGCTCAGATAGCACAGATCTGTTTACTGAGTGAAGCTGCCATTCCGGCTGACCTGGACGACACGGATAGCAGCCTAGTCCTAGTCTCCCACTGTCCCCTGGCACATCAGTGGCAGCCACGGGAGACTTCATATCTGAAGCCATTTCCTGGGAGTGGAAGGTTATTGCCCCATGGGAACCACAGACTGCACTGATGCAAATGTTTGTCCAGTTCAGCATAAATACAAAGGCTGATTTATCACGGAAAGCCATCTTCCCATCCTTTGCGAATATGTCAGACTTGATCGGGGGCTCTTTTCATCTGGTTTAGGACTTAGTATGAGACTTTCATGCTGGTTCACAGAGGGTGCTTCAACCAGCCTGGGAAACCACACAGTTATTTTAACACAGAGAAGTTTAAGAAGGAATTGTTACCTGGGTAATTGAAAGGCAAAAAAGAAAAGTTGAAGGTGTTGGGACTTCCCTGGTGGTCCAGTGGTTAAGAATCTGCCTTGCAATGCAGGAGACACAGGTTCAATCCCTGGTCGGATAACTAGGATCCCACATGCCTCAGGGTAACTAAGTCCTCAAACTGCAACTAAGGACTCTGTGCATCACAAGGAAAGATCTCACACGATGAAATGAAGATCCTGGATGCCTCAACTGAGACTCAATATAATCAAATACATAAATAATTTTTTAATAGTTGAAGGTGTTATGGTATTGACACCTGAAGGAAACTTTCAGGTACATCCTCCAGGGATGAGAGAACAAAGAAAGGCTGGAAATTATCCAAACTTGGAAGCTCAGAGGAGGGGCCCCATGGAGCTCAGATATCTGAGCAGGGGGCACAAGGGAATGGGTTCCCCCAGTCTTGGGACAACTGCAGACTCAACTGAGTTGCTGCTGTGGGAAGGAAATGCTGCTGCCTGGTAAAGAAACACTGCTGAAAGGACACAGACAGTAACAGGACTTTCCAGGGCCAGGAAGCAAGAGCCCCTTCTCTGGCCCTGCAGCCTCTCCCCGACTAGGGGCCACTGGCCAAACAGAAACATGTATGCAGCATCCAAACCGCCGCATCACAAAGCCAGGTTTGCAAGGTGGGCCTGGAGCTTAGCGATTAGGCCTTGATACCCCGCACACTGTTGTATGTATAGTTTTGGATGACTGGGTGATTGTGTTCGCAATAAAAACCCAAGCTTTTACTGTCGTTCAGAATCTTATTAGCTTTTTTTGTTGGCCCTGCCATGCACTATGCGGGAACTAACCCCAAACAGGGGTGAACCTGTGCCCTTTGCTGTGAAAACATGGAGTCTTAGTCACTGGACCACCCAGGGAAGTCTCTACTATCAATTCTTTATGATGATTCTCTTATTGGGAAATTCTTGTGAGGTCAGGGCCGGACTGCAGTTCGGTCAAGCAGATAAATCTTTGTCACTATCTACCTGGTTGTTTTTTCTCAACCCATTTGAGACACAGTCACAGACATATCCTTTCACCTCTAAATGCTTTGTGCATCTTCTACAACCAAGGACATCTGCCTACATAACCATAGTGTGCTTATGGATATCAGAACATTAACTCTGGGACAATGCTATCACCCATTGAAAAGTGTCAGTTGCTCAGTCATGTCTGACTGTGACCGCATGGACTGTAGCCCAGCAGGCTCCTCTGTCCTTGGGATTCTCCAGGCAAGGAGACTGGAATGGGTAGCTATTCCCTTCTCCACGGGATCTTCCTGACCCAGGGATCGAACCTGGGTCTCCTGCATTGGCATCTTTGCCATCTGAGCCACCAGGAAAGCCCAATAGACAGTCTCAATTCATGCGTCCCCAGTTGTCCCAGTAATGTTTCCATTTTGTTTGCTCCAGGTCTCCCGCTGCATTTAGTTGCTTTATCTCTTTAGCCTCCTCGGTTCTAGAACAGTCCCTCAGCCTTTCCCTACCAGGACATTGACAATTTTGAGAAGTCCAGGCTGATTGTTTTCAGAATGTCCTGCAATTGGGATTTGTCTGATTGTTTCCTCATGTGTAGGTTCAGATTAAGGAAAAAAAAAAAAAAAAAAACAACCCAGCTTTTAAGGCCCCTTAAAAGCTTCAAACCCAATGAAATCTGCTCTCAATTTGCTTCTCCACCAGGGACTTTATTGCCCAGGGGACTCCAGCCCGGAAGGCGAATCCCAGCCCTGGAAGAGATTTGAGCTAAGCTGGGTAAGGCCGGTAGCTGAGTTGTCGCTTACCATTTCCATCCGGTCATCAGGGGCCCAGACATCTCTGCAGCAGCCTTGGCCGAGGCCTTATTCCCGTCCACCTCTCCTCTGCTTTCCCAACCCAGCTCTGCTCTGCCCCCAGGCTGACTGAGAATCACCCTGAGAAACCCAGGTGCTCAGTTGCGGGCCCCTTGCCTGGCAGACACTCATCTCATCAGCTGCTGGGACTGAGGCCAGTAAAGTAAAAAGGCATGTGCAGCCCCCGTAGACTAAAAAGCAATTTCCTGAGCTGAGGCTGGGCTGGGAGGCTGCAGTTTGACACCTCCCTGCCTGCAAAGGCTGGGGCACACATATCTGAAGGCCCAGCCTCCAGAAGCCCCCACCCCCGTCCCCCCCAGGGTAGGGGATGGGGATGGCGTGTCACATTTCCACCTCCTAAATCTTCAGGGCTCCCCCACAGCTGGTAACTGGGCCTCAGCCTCCCAGAGGCCATGGACCCCCACACGAGGTGGCACAATTTAACTGCAAGCCTTATATGCAAGTGAAAGTTTCTACACACTCCTCTCGGGCTAGCGCATGTCAGATTTCCCTCAGTCTCTGAGAAGGATCCTGGGGGGTTGGGAGGGGCAGGGAGCACTGCAGGGTTTCCTCTGTTCCCACTGTGGGAGGCCATGATTGCTCCACTCCGTCTCCTTCCTCCCTGGAGACAAGGTGTAAGAAACCGGCTTCATCTCAATGAGGCTGATTAGATGGAAGGAGAGTTTCCTAGGAGGACAGGATGGCAAGTGGCTATGGGCTGCTGAGGGAGTCTTGGCCTTCTTAGCTGAAAAGGGGTGAAGGTGCTGCCAAGAAGGCTGCCAGGAAGATGGCTCTAGATAAACACGTGGGATGCTGTAATAGTCAGCCACCCTGGTTCTTGGCCTGGTGGCCCCTGGGAGCCCCCAAGGGTTCTGAGAGTCAAATGCAGAGCATCCCTAATCTTGAATAAGAAATAAACTTGCACCTTGATGTTCATGGAGAAATACCTACCAAATAGTGTTTCCTTCAATTATACAGGTAACGACTCGCAGTGACATTAGCAGTGCCTGTGGTTTTGGTCATCAATAGATATTTTCATATTACTGTCTAGTTTGTACAGGAATGTCGAGCTATTTTTTTCTACTCATCATGATGGTAAAATCATGCTAGTCATTAGACATACAGCTGTTTATCGCTGTATTAATGGCCAATTAAAACCACAGGTATTAACACATCACTGGAGGAAGGCATGGTAACCCACTCCAGTATTCTTGCCTGGAGTATCTCCATGGACAGAGGAGCCTGGCAAGCTACAGTCCACCAGGTCGCAAAGAGTGGGACAAGACTGAGCAACTAAGCACAGCACAGCACATTAATACATCATACATTTGTTTTTAAATAGTTTGATAACTAGCTGTCATTTGACATAATTGGTTTCCTCTGAATTCTTGCGTATTTTACTTCTGTCTTTAAAGGCATTCTGAGATGGGATTCAAGGGGTTTACTGAAGCTGTCTTTTGCACATAAAATGTTTCAGAAATGCTGCTCTGGTTCCTCAGACTTTGAGCAACTTGGGTCCCTGAATTGGCTTTGAAGGTGGGGCGCTTTCTCTGTCTCTCTCTTTTTTCCCACACTATATGGCACGTGGGATATCTCAGTTCCCCGACCAGGGATGGAACATATGCCCCTGCATTGGGAGCACGGGGTCTTAAACACTGGACCGCCAGGAAAGTCTCGTAGGCTTTCTGAATCACGGTTTGATCCAGCCCTGCCGTCCTCCTGAAATGCGATTGGTCTGTGAGGAAGACAGGAGGGTCGGGCTTGAGACTGGCCACAGACTGAGGGGCCAGGGACATTCACACCAGGAATAGAACAGGCGTGCTTGACGTGTCAGATCCATCCTCCAGTGTTAGGACAGAGAAGTCCAGTGTGGATCTGAGGGTCAAGTGGAGGGACCGTGATTTCCAGGTGACGATGGGGGAGTCATCCTTCTTTGCAGACTTGCCTTGCAGTCTCATCTCTTAGGTTTCCCCTTCCTGTGCTTGTTTAGAAGGAAATAGGGTAACACGCCTGCAGTGCGTGCTTTCAGCTGCCTGCAGGATAAACATGAAATCTGCAGGCGGGCTTCTCCTGTGATCGTTTCCCAGCCCCCAGGGCCTCTTTCTAGAAGACTCTGGAAGATGCACACGCTCAGCTACGTGGTTCACACTCATTCCCTTCGGGAACCAGCAGGTGGCGGTAGTGGGCAGACAAAGCCGCGCGAGCAGAGTGAGGCGGGCGGTTCATACCCTCATCGTGATGCGACCTGAGGCCGACCTTTAGAGAAGCTCTTTGGGTCCGCTGGTGTGTGTAAAGCAGGCTCCTGGTACCGATGCCAGAAGCTCTTCTTTAGGGATGTGCAGATATGGGTCCTGCGACGGTCCCTCTGGGTACCATCCAGTTGTTTTTGGTGTGTGTGTGTGTGTGTGTGTGTGTGTGTGTGTGTGTGTGTGTGTGTGTGTGTGTGTGTGTGTGTGTTTGCCAATAGACTGACTTTTGGGATCTTATAACATATGCTATTTTAAAATTTTCCTGCTTGTTAATAACTGAACTTGTGTGAAGACAATCCAGAGTAAGTTAAATGAAAAAAGTACAATAGATGCAGGCTAACACACTTTAGTTCATATGTCATCCGGTGAAATGGTTCACAAGTCAGAACTCCAGCTTTCCAACACTGAGGGTGGATCCCAGTGCCCCCCTTCTTAGTGTGACCTTGTACATATTACATTGTCCATGCAGTCAGTTTCCACATCTGTGCATTAGGTGATAATAACAGTACCTACCCCGCAGGGTTATTGAGAAGGTTGGATGGGATGACGTTACTTGTATAGTGCAGCGCAGGGTCAGGTAAGCATCCCTTGTTGGTACCTACAGGGCTGCCTGAGGCTCCCTGCCTGACGATACTTTTTCATTAGCCTATATCCAGCAGTAGGCTGCGTGATAAGTCGCTTCAGTCGTGTCCAGTTCTTTGTGACTTTAGGGACTGTAGCCCTCCAGGCTCCTCTGACCATGGGGATTCTCCAGGCAAGAATACTGAAGTGAGTTACCATGCCTTTCTCCAGGGGATTCTTCCCAATCCAAGGATTAAATCTGTATCTCTTACATCTGTACTGGCAAGCAGGGCTCTTTACCACTGGCACCACCTGAGAAGTAGTAGTCTGGAAGTGCTAATAAAAACACTTCTGTTTTTTCAAAAACCTACAAATCTAATGTTTTCATAAATTCTGACAGAGTTGTTGTTGTTGTTGTTGTTGTGTGTGTGTGTGTGTGTGTGTGTGTGTGTGTGTTTTTGCCAATAGACTGACTTTGGGGATCATTTAACATACGCGATTTAAAAAATTTTCTGCTTGTTAATAACTGAACTTGTGTGAAGACAATCCAGAGTCAGTTAAATGAAAAAAGTACAATAGATGCAGGTTAACACACTTTAGTTCATATGTCATGCTGCTAAGTCGCTTCAGTCGTGTCTGACTCTGTGTGACCCCATAGATGGCAGCCCACCAGGCTCCCCCGTCCCTGGGATTCTCCAGGCAAGAACACTGGAGTGGGTTGCGATTTCCTTCTCCAATGCATGAAAGTGAAAAGTGAAAGGGAAGTCACTCAGTTGTGTCCGACTCTTCGTGACCCCATGGACTGCAGCCCACCAGGCTCCTCCGTCCATGGGATTTTCCAGGCAAGAGTGCTGGAGTGGGGTGCCATTGCCTTCTCCATCATATGTCAAAATGGAACCCTTAAAAATGTTGTGTCAGTAAGATTTCAGACTATTATCTAATACTCATTATTCTCTTGAACTACGTAGAAATTGACTGGACAAGATGAAGAATAGTGCATATAAAAATCAATGTAGATTTTTTTAAAGAATTTTTTTTGATGTGGACCATTATAAAAGTCTTTATTGAATGTGTTACAATACTGTTTCTGTTTTGTGTTTTTCAGCCAAGAGGCATGTGGGATCTTACCCCCCTGACCAGAGATCAAACCTGTGACCCTTCTGTTGGAAGGTGAAGTACTAACCAGCGGATGGCCAGGGACATCCCATAAAAAATCAGTGTAGTTTTTACCCAGATGACGTCACATGGAAAAAGTTGCTTTTACTGTGTCACGAAACTGTCAAACACACAGAGGTATTTTATTTCTCCACATGCGGCATTTTTCTCTCCTAAACACTGCCCTACAGTGACCCCATGGGTGTCAGACATACAAAAATACCCCAAACTGTCCTGTCCCCAAAATTGTGAAAGCACCGTTTGTGCTTTTTCCTCGTGCTCTGCAGGCCTGCTTTGTATTAATACTATCCTTACAACAGGCGTGGAGCCTGTTAGGTGCTGTTGCTGTGTTCTCTTACATCAGCGTTTCCCCGTGTGTGTTAACTATACACAGAGGCTCCTCCTGTCTGCTCTGAGCATGTGAGGACAAGCCTTTGGAGGAGCTTGGGCAAGCGATATGTGGGGACTTAAATTTCGGCTTCATGTGCATGACTGTCGAAGGCTCCCTGTCAGTCAACCCAGGGCAGCTGAGATGAGGTGAAGGAAGGTCACAGGTCTCCTAAACACACAGTGAGAGGTGGGACTAAGGGGAGGGTGTGAGAGAGAAAGCCGAAAGGAGACTTCTTTAACCCAAGGCACCGAGAATGCAGGGTTGAGAAGAACAAGTATCGGAATGTTGACGCGTCTGTCGGGAATCTAGAATGAACCTGTTTGTAGGGCAGGAAGACAGACACAGACATGGAGAATGGACTCATGGACATGGGATGGGGGAAGTAGACGGCGGGGCGAAGGGAGAGGGGAGGCATATATACACTGTCGAATAGACAGCTGGCGGGAAGCTGCTGTAGAGCAAAGGGAGCCCAGCTCAGTGTTTTGTGAGGACCCAGAGGGGTGGGCAGGGGTGGGGGTGTGGGAAGGAGGCTCGGGAGGGCAGGGATATATGTATACTTACAGCTAATTCATGTTGTTGTACAGCAGAACCAACACAACACTGTAAAGCAATTATCCTTCAGTTCAAAATAAAATTTAACCCCCCTTCCCCCCAAAGCATGCAGCGCTGGTTTCTAAGACTCCTGAGATTAGGGCACGATTAGTAAATGCATGCCCCATAGGTGTCTCCCACCTCCAACTGGGGGCTCTGTGCAGTAAGAATTTGCCTCTCATGAGATGCTCTGGCTGAACCCACTTGGGTTGTTTTTCTGGGATTCGCTGTCATATGTAGAGTTTAGGATGTTAGGAGCCGGGCCAGGGTTTGTCCAGGCATCACGGTTTCTTCCCTCTGTCTCACACCTGCTAGAGGCGATCCATCACTTCCTAGGTATCTCACACACCTGCCCCCTCCCCAGCTCTCACACCTTGTCAAGGCCCGCACTGCTCCTCGCCTGGATTATGACCATAATCTCATCTCTGAGATCTCTATTTCTTGCATCACTCCCCCCAACTTGACCTTGGATTTGACAATGGTTTCTTAAAAAAAAAAAAAAGTCAAAGGCGGAGACAACAAAAGAAAATATAGGAAAATTAGACTTTATCAGAATGAAAGATTTGTATGCATCAAAAGACACTATCAAGTGACACCAGGGAAGAGAGCAAAGAAAGAAGTACCAGGACTCCATCTCTGCACCTAGACAATGGTGGCAGAAACTGTCAGGTAACTATCTTGAAATTTTGGAGTCTCAGTTTCCCTGGAAAGGCTCTCAGTTTCCAGGGAAAGGCTTGGATGCTAAGTCTTGGTTAATTTCAGGCAATTTCAGCTTGAACTGGTGGCTTGATGTCTTGGCCACATGGCAGGCAGCTATACACTTGCTCCTGGAAGAGCTTGACTGTGGCTTGCAGGAGCCAGCTTGGGTGACAGGACTTGGTTCTCCCAATAACAGGGGCCTATGTCTGGTTACTGATTGCTGCTTATGATAGTGCAGGCACAAAAGCTGGTACCTTCATGGCTGCCACACCCACTTCCACTGTTGAAGTGGCTTCTTTTTTCCCCTTTATTTACCCCTTTTTCTCCTTTTTGGCAGACAAACATTTAAGGAGCTGGACAATCAAAAGCAATCACAAGTACAGGGGAATTTAGGTTGTCTAAATATAAATGAAGACCTCTTCAATTCCCAAAAGGTCGTATAAACAAAATGGAAATGCTGATAGAAAGACACTGAAAATTCAATAACTATTCGACAAAACGTTAGTCCTTAAACTGCTGTGTCATATGTTTTAATAAAAATCACGCCACACACTGCAGAATTTGTGGGCAAAGTGTGATAATTCTCTAAAGAGAAATCAAAGGTATTTAATAAATATTTCATATTATTCAGCTTCACTGGTAAATAAGATAAACATTTAAAAAATAATAGCTGAAATGACTGCCTGCCAATTGTCATGAGAATATCCAGGACAGGTGAAAGTTTGCAAATTTCTCCAACAACTTTTGAATGCCTTTTGATTGGTGTGTACCAAAGAATGTTCATATTTTAAAAAAATATACGTTCACTTCCAAGGAATGTTGCCTAAGAAATGTTTTTCTAACTGCGGAAAACGTTTTATGAGCAATTATACTCATTTCAGCCCTAGTTGAAATTGTGAAGAATGGGCAACAGATTAAGTAATTGGGGAATATTTTTGGAAAGCTCCAGGTCCTCAGGTTCAGGCAAAAAGCTGGAAGTAAAATTGGATACTGCGTAGGGTTACAATGAACTACAAAGTGTGTGTAGAGCCTAGAAATACACCACGTTCATAGCTGTTGACTCTTGGAGGAAACACTTTGATTCTTTTTTTCTATTTTCTCTTTCACCTCCCAAATTGTTGATAATGAACTCTGTTACTTTTGTGATGAAGAAAATCTAACCAGTAGTATTGTATAATAAGAAAACAACTTAGAACAGCAGCTGATTGTATATCAAATGGTAGTATTTATCTTATCCCCTGGTGGAGACTAAAGTCAAACCAAACTTCTTCATAATGCAATTGAAAACCTTTGGCAAAAAATGGAAAGCATTAAAAATTTTTTTTATTGGAGTCTAGTTGATTTACAGTGTTGTATTCATTTCACGTATACAGTAAACTGAATCAGGTCTATCTGTCTATCTATAATATCCATTCTTTTTCAGATTCCTTTCTCATATAAGTTATCACAGAATATTGAGCAGAGGTCCCTGTGCTATACAGCAGGTTCTCGTTAGTTACCTATTTTATATATAGTGATGGGGACTTCCAGAGCTCTTACACTGCCCTCTTTCTTGACTTTTGTGATACTTATTGGATATTTGCTTATCATTCATGATGCTAATTATACTTTAAAGATAGGTATGCATTATCTGTCATGTATTTTATAAGAAAGTTGTAAGAAATAAGTGTTTAGGTAAAATCATGGAGAATCTAATTGAATCAGATTTTTGAAGTAAAACATAATTTGTTTTTGAAGTAAAGAAAATGGAAACCATGATAGTAAAATGTATTTTATAAGACGGTTGTAAAAAATAAATTTTTAGGTAAAATCATGGGAGAACCTATTGAATAAGGTTTTTGAAGTACAAAATAATTTTTTTGAAGTAAAAAAAAAGGAAACCAAAAATGATTCTTTTTGAATTAAAAAAAAGTGGAAACCATGATAGAATAAGAGAATCTGATATTTTCTATGTCATGTTTTTCCACAGTCCTACGTAAGCAGTTGTTATTGTTATCACTATAGACTCAATTCTTTAGCCTCAGACTGTGTGATGTTATTTGCTCTGGTCCCGTATTCATGATGTAAGTATTTATTGAGCTCCTACTATGTGTCTTGAACTGTTGACAGAGGGAAAAGGGGAAGTTTGCTAACAGCAGCTCCTGGGCTTCCCTGGTGGTCTGCCAACTCAGGGGACATGAGTTTGACCCCTGGTCCAGGAAGATCCCACATGCCGCAGGGCAGCTAAGCCAGGGGGCCACAACTACCAAAGCCTGCCTGCCCAAGAGCCCCTGCTCTGTGACAAGAGAAGCCCCTGCAATAAGAAGTCCGAGCACCACAGCTAGAGAACAGCCTCTGCCCAGCAAGGAGGACCCTGCCCAGCAAGGAGGACCCAGCCCAGCAAGGAGGACCCTGCCCAGCAAGGAGGACCCAGCGCAGCAAGGAGGACCCAGCACAGCCAACATAGAAAATAAACAAGTAGACAAAACTAAGTAAAAAGGATTTCCCTCCTTTACAAAAGAGCAGCTCCTATTTATTGAGTGCTGATACGCATGCTGGGGGCGTTATACTACCGGTGGGTCACCAGGGATGTCTTGGTACAGAGGAGGTAACTAATGCCCAGTGAGAGACGGACTCCATGTCCCAAAGCTATGGAGCAACAATCTTGGTGGTGAACCCAGGAGTCTTTCAGATGGCACCACGCAGCCCTGTTTCCAAAGCAGAACCTAGTGATGGCCTTCCATGGGGAACCCAGATGCCCCGTTCCGTGACTGTGGATCACGCTCCAGAGGTGGCCGTGCTTTCTTCCGGGCGGGCATCTACTCCAATGCCCCTCCTATCTCCACAGTACAAATATGCCAGCTTGACTAAACACCTGGATCCCTGAAGAGTCTTTTCTTGAGAGGCACGCCACTCTGACAGGTTTGCTTTGGTGCCCAGATCCTATCTAGGTCTTGAACCCTCCTGAGGGAGGGGTGATGACAGGAAGGTGTGGAGCGATAGCATAGTTGTCAGCAGAGTCACCCAGGGGCCAGGAGAGCTTGCTGGCAGCCAGTTTCTGCAGCGTGAAGATACACATGCTTTTGGTTGATTCATATACAAGGCGACCAATGGGCCTGGCCTTGCCGGCCATGCGTGGCCTTAATCAGATCTCAGATGGCCAAGGTATTAAGACACTTTGGAGAAACTCAAAACAGCTTAGCCCTCAGGTGCCTCATCTTATAAAACTTGCGTGATGGGCCAGAACGAAGTAAGGTTTCTCACAGACCAAAGCATTCATGATCTCGCTTGCATAAGGCTTGGAAAGACATTGGTAATTTAATGTTCAGTGAAAGCCAAGGGTATAAACTTGGTTTCCCGGGAGGGTCCCAGATAGATTTAAAATAATTCATATTTGCATAAGAAAAAGGGTGGGAGAGACTGCTTATAAATATTTACAATGTGTGATCATAGGAGATGTAAACTATTTTGATTCCTCTTGTGGTTCTGCCTGAAGGGAAGACTGTGTAATAATGAACTTTTTCAAGGCAGCATCTTAGAGTAGAAAATGCTGATACAGCAACCAAGGGCAGTTTCTGATCCAACTTACCAGGGAAGGCCACGGCCCTAAGCGGACTCTCAAGACTCCCAAGATGCACGGGACTGAAGAGAAGGCAAGCTCTGGGCAGGCGATCAGGGTCTCCAGCAAGAATAACTCTCCAGCTTCTATCAACTATAATCAAATACGAAAGGTATATTTGTATGAATAATCATGGGAAAACGTCCAATAGATATTCAGTGCAAAAACTCAGTTGCAAAGCAGCATGCCTGGTATTATCTCACTTACATAAAAATTATGCTAGTGTATTCTTGGGAAAAAATATATCCCAAGAGTGATTATCTTTCTCTAAGTTATGCATTTCTCCAATGCTTGATTCCTTAATGCACTCTTTCCTAGTCAGAAAAAGTGTATGAAATTAGTATTTATTGTTTATGCTTTTCCTGAGCTTGTCTGATGGTGTTGCACCCCAGTGACACTGACAGCTGAGGGTACTGAACACTTGTCCATGTGCCAGGCGTGGTATAAAGAGTTTCTCCAGCATTAGCTCCTTCCACTCTCATGGGAGAGGTAGGTGAATTGTCATTTTAAAAATGAGTAAAATAAGGCCCAGACAGGGGTTATGTAAAGATCCCAAGTTTAACCCATTTACTCACACAGCATACTCTCATTTGGTGAATATTTATTGATTCCTAGGTACTGTCAGGGATTCCGGGGGTTCATTAGTGAATAAGGTGGGCAAAGTCCCATTTTATTTTATTTTTAAAAAATACTCCCTTACAAAAAATTTTTTGTTTTCAGTTGCACTATGCAACTTGCAAGATCTAAGTTTCCTGACCAGTGATCAAACCTGGGCCCTGGCAGCAGATGCACCAAGTCCTAACCATGGACAGCCAGAGAATTCCCCAAAGTCCCATTTTAGTGAGAGGGACTCACAATGAGCAACAGATAAATACAGAGTGTGCTTCAGACCATGATGGGTGCTGTAAGAAAAACAAAGCAGAGGATGAGGATAAAGAAAATGGGGGCTGGGTGTGTTCAGACACCATGGTTTCCTGATTAACATCCAGTCCTGTTCTTTCTCAGTTTAACAAATGAATTTTGTTAAGATGGCAATATGGCCCAGTGGAGGTGAATCCTCCTGCCAAAGAAGTGTGATTAGTTTTAAGACAAGTGTGAAAATTCCACTCTCCTTTTTAGGGAGTGGTCTAGGGGTAGCTGTTGGACTAAGATCCAGCCAAAGGAATGTGAGGGGGAAGCCTAGTGTGTTGGCTTCTATGGAAGCATCCTCAACCCCCAATCCTTCAGTGATTAAAGGAAAGGGTCTGCCTTGATGACTCCTGCTTCCTGCCTTGAACACTCCTGCTTCCTGCCTTGAACTTGGTTGTAAAAGGATGTGAAAGCTGGAAATGTGGCAACCATCTCTTGATCATGCATCACCACTTAGGAAGATAAAAAGCCCAGTTATTCGGATGGCAGAACAGAGAGTTGAAAAGCGCCTGACTCTTGAGAGTGTTGCTAAGCTACCAAATCAGACTTGGGACTGTCTGCCTCTGGTATTCTTGTTAACTGAGTTGTTTAATGTTTGTATTGTTACTTGCACCTGAATGTGACCTAACTAAAACAGGAAGTTATTTTAAATAGTTTATTTTAGAATCTATAAGCTACTCTGAGCTAATCCAAGAAATCTGAGGAGGGCTCTCTGAACAGGGGACATTTGAATGATGTGAAGAAGTGAGCCAGATTCTCTACAGGTGGAACAGTGGGACCAGGTTGGTTTGTCCAGGATGGCAGGAATGAAGGCTGATGTGGATGGGGCGCAGGGACGTGAGGGGCAAAGCTGGCAAAGGGACAGGACGGTGCGAGTGAGAGTGGTGAGAGCCAGGGCTGGGGAGGGAGGTGTGGACTAGATCCCAAAGGCCTTGGGGCCGTACTATGGGCTTGACTACAACTCTAAGTGCTACAGGAAGCTGCTGGTAGGTTTTGAGTTTGGTGACATGGTGTGATTTATAGTCTAAAAAGCTAACTCTGATCGCTGTATTAGGAGGACCAGTTAGGAGTGCTGCTATGGTCCACGTGTGGGATGCTGCTGGCTTGGCCTAGGGTGGCAGCCATGGAGGTGATGAGAAGTGGTCAAGTTCAGGATATGTTCTGAAGGTAGAATTGCATGGCTTTGATAATGGATTGTATGTGGGGACTGAAGAGAAGAGAAGAATCAAGAATGACTTCTGGGCTTTTTGCTGGAACCACCAGATGACTGGAAGTGCCAAACTCTGAAAGGGTGAGATGGCAGGAGGGGTGGGTTTCAAAGTGTGGGTCTGGGGTGACATAAGAACAGCTCCAGAAAAGATGGGATTAGGGTCTGGTTCTACTTTTTATACATGATAATGTCCTGTGGTCTCCATAAAGAGTGGAACTCATTTCAAAATGACAAGTTCACTCCTGATCCTGTCTGTTATTTGTTTAGTGATCTTGTTTATCTTCATTGATTCAGATCTGGGTATTTACCCCATGAGCCAGGCTAGCAGCCTTGAAGAACTTGAGTTTCCTCTACTCTTCTTTGGATCAATGCTTTTTTTTTGTCTTTCTCCAAGCTGTTGCCTCTGTATGGTTGGTGACACCTCCTGAGGATGAAACTGCTAGCCCAAATTCTGACCCATTCACAGGTCAGTGGACCAGGAGTCAAAGGCTTTTTGAAGACATTTGTTTATGTAGGGCTCGTTTAATATACCACCTCTTGCAGAAAATCTCATCCAAGTCACCATCAAGTTCCTGTAAGAATCTAAGCTATTCCTCACAAGAAAACCCCAACACAGGCAAAGCATAAAAAAGTAAAAAATTTTTTTCCAGAAAAAGTAAGGAAGCCCCAGTTTAGATCACTCAGATGAAAGAAGTTTTCTTTGTGTTAGAATGCTGCTTATGGCCTCAAGTTTTCTCTGTGTAAGTTCCTAGGAGTGCAAGATTCTAAGGTATTTCATTTGTCTTTTCTTTAATCTCTAATAAGCTCTCAGTCATTAGGATCTAGTTACTAAACTAGATATCTTTTCAACCATGCACTATAGGGAGCACCTTTCCAGGTTGGTAAATATCAGGGGTACTATTACATGACATTGAAAGTGAAAGTTGCTCGGTCATGTCTGACTCTTTGTGACCCTCTGGACTTTAGCCCACCAGATTCCTCTCGTCCGTGGGATTCTCCAGGCAAGAATATTGGCGTGGGTTGCCATGCCCTCCAGCAGGGAATATTCCTGATCCAGGGATAGAACCAGCGTCTAGGTGTGTCTTCTGCATTGCAGGTGGAATCTTTATAGCTAAGCTGCCGGGAAGCCCTATATATGTCTTATATTTTGGAAATTAGTAAACCCAATAGAGAGACACAGGCGGACATATTCTGTGTTTTTCACAGCACTTAACATCTTGTTCTTCCTTAATATTGAAAATAAGCTGTAAGAAATGACTCATGAGCCCAGAGGATGAAAGCACACCCAAAAAGTCACTTGAGGACATCCCCTTCTCTGGAAGAGCCTGCATCTTCTCTTCTTGTTCTCGCATCTCCAAGGAAGGGGAGACGTCAGAGAAAGGTGTCAAAACTCACTGGGTGGTGAACCTTGTGATCCAAAGCCAGCTTCAGCAGGCTCTACTCCTCCAGTTCTTGGGGTGTCAGGAGGGTCCAGGCCTGATGTGTGAGCTCTGGATGTGAGTCCAGTGAGGACTGGTCTTGCATGTATTTATACCTATTTTCCCTTTTTAATGATGTTGGCATTCTCTTCCTTGGTGCTGGAGTTCTAAGATGAAATGTCAGTGGAATCAAACTTGCACCGTTCAGTATCACACAACTGATGACCCACAGCTTCCATTTCTAAGTGATGTGCCATTGTGGCTGACCCTGGGGGGCTGGAGGACTGAGTCTTTATTCCTTTATTGAATTTGTTACAATAATGCTTCTGTTATATGTTTTGGTTTTATGGTAGCAAGGTATGTGGGATCTTAGCTCCCCGACCAGGAATCAAACCCACATCCCCAGCATTGGAAAGGTGAGATATTAACCACTGGACTACCAGGGAAATCCTCCTTTTATGATATATTAGAAAGAGCAAAATGCTTGACTCTTCCCTTGCTCACTTGTCTGCTCTGTGGCCCCAGGTAAGCCTTTGAAATTCTCTGAACCTTGCTTTCTTGGTCAGTAACAAGGATCACCCCTACTCCATCGCAGGATGGCTGTGGACAAAGAAATGAGTCATTGTAGGGAAATCTCATTTCAAGTTGCACAATTTACAACATAAGGGATTATTATTACTACTATTGGAGCTATCTCAGTCTGAATATCTATGTTGAAAACCTCACTCAGGAAATAGGGGTAAAAAGTGTGAATATATCAGCTCTGGTTTCCTCCCAGCTCTGCAAGGGTCCATTTGCCCAAGGGAGGGTTCAAATTGTTACAACAAGGATGCGAGACAAGAGTTGGTGTTTTGATGTATGAAGGAAGATGATTTGGAGTTCCCGACGCTGACAATGAGAAGCAGCCTTTGGGGAGAGACAAAGGTGTGTTCTAAACCTCCTTAGCTGCCTTAGTATATCAGGATCTTACTTCTGTGGCCAGATCATGAAGTTTTACTGTAAATCAGGGGCAAAGGGAAGTCTGAGACTGGATACAAGGGAAGTCTATGCCACAGAGAGAAGGTAAAGAGACGGTATGTGTGTCAGCCTGGGGATGGAGAGGAGAGGCGGATAGGTATTCACGTGTTCCCGTTATCCTCTTCCGAGTCCAAATCCTGCTAGAGTGTGTTGGATATTTGAAGGGTTAAAGCTAATCTTTTGCAGTGTGCTGTGTGGGCTAGATGAAGACCACCCTGCATGGTGACTTGGTGGCTGCAAGAAAAGTGCAGCTGTGGGAAGGCGAGGGCAGCCAACAGGTGGCCCAGAGCTCACTTCCCCAGGCTTCCTGTGTGCACAGAAGGAACCACAGTCCTTGCATTTCTGAGGGTGGAGGTAGGGGTTGCATGACAGTTGTTCCTGTTGCAGTCCTGCATAAAACACCAACCATTGTATTACGCTCCGTGACTCTTGGGTCAAGAGTTCAGAAGGGCACAGGATGGGGTGGGGGGGGGGGACAATGACACATCTCTGTTCTATGCTGTCTGAGCTCTCAGCTAGGAATTCAGATTTCTCAGGCCTGGAATCATCTCGAGGCATCTCCACTCTCATGTCTGGTCCTGGGCTGGAGGATGGGAACTGCCGCCTGGAGCACCTACATGTGCTATCTCTGTGTGGCTTGGGCTTCCTCACAATATGGCTGCCTGCGGTGCAGCTGACTTCTAACACAGCGCTGCATGGTTATAACAGGGAAAGTTCCAGCAAAAGTGAAACCTCTCATAGTCTTTTATATTTTGGCCTTGAAAGTCACATAACCTTATTTCAGCCACAATCCATTGATCAAAGGAGACACAGATCTGCCCAGATTCAAGGGAGAAGGATGGAGGCACCACCTCTCAATGGAAACAGTGTGAAATAATGTGTAGCTTTGTTGTAAAAATGTTGCAAGAATGTAGCTAAGAGTGTTGTGGGAGCTTACAGTGTAGCCTGGGGAAAGCTCCAGAGATGGGGGACCACACGGCAAGAGATGAGGCTGAAGACCAACTGGAAACTGGGGGTAAGGGTGCCCTCAGAGCTAGTAAGAAGGGACAGGGGCAGCTGGAGTCAATGAGGTGAGACCCCTGCCCCTTAGAGGGCTGGGGGCGTAGGGGGAGGTTGGTTCTCCAAGCACAGAGAGGGGCCCAGAACACCTGCCTAGCTCCTGGGGGGAGATGAACAGGAACTACCCCACAATGGAGATTTGGTGAACCCAGCCGGCCCTCACTGGGGGACCAGACCCATTACCCCTCAGCTGCACAGCAGGGTGGGCAGGGCCAGAGGGAGACCCCCCCCCCCACCGTGTCAGCTGTCCTGCTGCATCTTGAGGAGGAGGCAGGGAAGGCAGTCGGGGAGACCAGGTTTGGACTCTACTATGTTTGTCTCTGGCAGAGACAATTTTAAATCAAAAGTGATGAATGAAACCAAAGGAGCCTGACACGCCAGAGTAGCAGCCTAGGTCTCCCTGCTGGGATGGGGACAATGACTGGTGGAGACAGTACAGGAGATAAAGCAGCTGAGCTCTTTCGTCACATCTGAGTGGAGTGAATGTGGAGTGATACGTGACAGCAAAGAGCACTTTCCATATGTTCTTCCTGTGAGCACTTTTAAAAATGGTTTTTTAAATTAGCTTTCATTTTAAAAATTATTTACTGGGACTTCCTTGGTGGTCCCATGATTTGGACCTGGTATGATCACTGCTGAGGGCCTGGGTTCAATTCCTGGGTCAGGGAACTAAGATCCTGCAAGCTGAGCTGTGTGACCAAAACATTTATTCGCTAATTTCTCTTAAGTGTAAATCTCATTAAGGACAGGTATGCATGCTTAGACGCTTCAGTCGTGTCGGACTGTATGTGACTCCATGGAATGTGTAGCCCTCCAGGCTCCTCTGTCCACGGAATTCTCCAGGCAAGAATACTGGAGTGGGTTGCCATTCCCTTTTCCAGGGCATTTTCCCAACCCAGGGATTGCCCCCGTGTCTCTTACGTCTAACCTGAATTGGCAGGCAGGTTCTTTACCACCAGCACCATCTGGGAAGCCCAAGGGCAGGCATGGAGATTTTCAAATGTGGCCACAGATTTCTAACCGTCCTCGCACACAGAGGTGGGGGTCTATGTCTCTTCCCCATGAACCCAGGTGGGCTTGTGGCCCAGTGATCTCACCTCTGACCCATGGGGGTGGGGGAGTGATGCCACGGGCCTCCTGAGGTGAGGTCACAACAGGCCTGCAGCTTCCAACTCATCCATGGGATCACTGAGCCTTGAGCCACAGGCTGGAACTCCAGATGTTCCAAGGCCTCCATGCTGTGAGCAAGCCCAGGCCACACAAGGGAGCAGAGATGCCTCCAGGGGACCCTAGCCTCCTGCTGCTGGAGTCACTCGTCGGATGCAGAGGGGCAGACACCAGGCACCAGCCCTCTGCCCCGTCCAGGCTCCAGGCACACAAATCCCCCAGGACAGGACCAAACACACATTGCTTCACAGCACTAAGAGTGTCCAGTCTGTTACAGTGTGACAGATAATACAGCAGTGGACCCTGTGGTCAGCAGACCTGAGGTCCTGAATAGGACTGTGAGGCATCTGTGCCCAGGGGCCCCTGCCTTCTATCCAAAGCTAGCATCTTCGGTAGCACACAGCACCCCTGGCTCCAAGGCACCCTCCTTCCCCACCCCCCACTGCAGTGCAGGAGTGGGTGGAATGTGCCTCTGTAGGGACTGTGCTCTGACATCCTGGCCGCCCTGGGGTGAAAGTTTTGTGATTTTTCTCCACCAGTCCTCTCACTGGGTAGATTTTCATTAAAAAGCTGCCTGAAGTCAGAAACAAACTCCCTTTCTCTGACCTTTGGCTTTATTTTCACTGCAACTGGATCCAGACATAGGCATCTGAAACAGAACTGCATGCATGAAAATAAGATTTCTTGACAGTCGTAATGAGGATAATAATAGCTAATGTTTATTGACTGCCTACCATGTGCCTTGAATGTGAAAGTGAAGTCACTCAGTCGTGTCCGACTCTTTGCGGCCCCATGGACTGTAGCCACCAGGTTCCTCTGTCCATGGGATTTTCCAGGCAAGAATACTGGAGTGGGTTGCCATTTCCTTCTCCATGTGCCTTAGTCCTTACTTAATCCTTCCATTGCCTTTATAAGGCGGATGCAATTATAATCTATTTTACAGACGAGAACACTGGGGCATAGAGAAATTAAGCATTTTGTCCAAGGTCACACAGTGGCAGCTAAGTTTGAGCCCAGATAAATGATCAGATGGTACACATTAAACACATGCAGGTTTTTTGTATAGCCAGTATACCTCAATAAAGCTGAAAGAAAAAAGAAAAAAAAACCTTGAGCCCAGGGTGTTTGGTTGTAGCATCCACGCCCTAGTCAGCATCCATGTAGCCTGACAACACCATCCGGCTGTGCACAACAGTTAGATTTTGAACTCATGTGAAAAGATAATTTCATTTGCTGACCCCCAGCTTTCCCCTGACTCCATACCTTAATTTACTTCTTTCCCTGGAATCTACTTTGTTTCATGAAGGCAAGAAACACTCATGAGACAGTACATCAAAAACTGTTTTTTTTCCTAGCAAAAAAAGTTCCATGACCTTCGTGTAGCCTCTATTTCTCCAGGCTCAAGATGAACTGAAAGAGACTAAAGAATCAGTATAGCCAGAGACCTGCCACGTTTATGAGTGTCCCCTGAAAGAAAAGAAGGGGTGTCCTGATTAGGTTGTGGTTACACAGCTGTGCATTTGTCAAAATCCATACCACTGTAAGCCAAAAATTGAATTTTACCATATGTAAGTTAAAATGGGTAAAAAATTTAAATGAGAGGTTATAAGTATATGTACCAGTAATTCAAAAGGAGATGAGAAATGTTCAGTCCTCTTAGAAGAGTCAGACCGGAAAATATGATGAATTTCTTCATCAGTTGTTCATAGCAATAGCAGCGTGTGCAAGTTAAGTTCGCATCTGTGAGAGCCTTTGAGGACTTACCATTTCTCACCTATTGAAGGGGTGGGAGTCACCAAGCACCCTCAAGGATGGAGGCACCATTCATTCCCGTGGATTGCAAACATTTCCAAAATCCACCAGGGAGCAGGGAAAAAAGAAGTGATGTGTTAAGTAAGCTCTCATAAGTTTGTACAATCAAGTCCCCTCTGGACCTCTTCATGGCACAACAGAGGAATGGGCTGGTTTACGGGCACGGTTATGGGGGAGAGAAAGAAAACTGGATTTATTTATTGAGAAGGAAGGAAATATTGGATTTTCAGGAGCTTTAGGTCACCCAAATGGAATAGATAGATCCACATCACCAACACAAGAAAGATGCTCCTTTTAACTATGTTTAAATGCCCTCCATTTATTTATCTTTCAAGAGTTTGAGCTTAACTCTGAAAAAAAATCATAGCCAAGGTCTATGATGACGATTTAAAAACCCAGTGACCCATAAATTTCTCATGGCCACTGTTTCCTGCACCTGTGGTCCCTGTTACTCCTGTTTCACAGGTGAGGGTCGAGGAGTCGGGTTGTTAATGATCTGTTCCAGGCAGCCTTGGGAGTGAGTGACAGGACTGAGACTGGAAGGCTAGATCCACTCGCCTGGCCACCTCCCTCCTACAGAACGTGTAGATTAAAATAAAAAGAGCCCGGCAGAGGTTTCACCCAGTTCCGGACCATTACATCTTGCCACAGTGATGGCTTTGAATAGGGCCACCTCCACAGGAAAGAAATCATGGAGGGGGCGTGAGGTCAGAGGAATCTGCCCAGCATCAGGAGAAGACAAGGTGAAGACGCGTTTTTGCATTATAGAAATTTCTGCTTTCAAACATCCCTGGACACGCTAATTAGCCCACCCAGTGAATATACACAGGATCGTCCTCATCTAGCCGCAGATGAGAGAGGCTGGGGAGGCGCTTGGGCACCAGCGGCTGCAGCCTTGGCCCCCAGCCTCTATCCCCTCCTTGAAGGCAGCAGAGATGTGCATGCAGCCTTCATGGATGGCGGGGCTTGGAAGTGCTCACTCGAGCTTCTCTGAGGCCCGCAGCTGCCAGGGGTCCCCAGATGCGATGTCTAGGAACGGGTCCCAGGCAGCTGACGAGATTCGCTCTCTGTCACTCCATCTTCCTCGCTCTTGGCTCCGTGTCTGTTTCAGATGCTGGGTCTTCTGCAGCTTCTCCCAAGCCAGACGCCAGGCCTCGCTTGTTGGAAGCAACCCCTGCCAAAAGTGCAGGCCAGGGCTGGGAGGGTGTGAAAACCCAGTATCCACCCTCTCCACCCCCCCGCCCTGCAACGAAGGCATCCCGACTCCCCGGGGCAGTGACAGCCTCTTGGCCGGCTCCGCTAGCACAGCTGCCCCGGAGTCCCACCGCTTCATCGATTCATCACATCTCAGTGTGCCGTTGCCGCAGGCAGTGCGATCTCTTGGCGTTCCACTGCTGCTGCATTTGGAAGTGATTTGGGACTCAAAAAGGCTGCAATCGAGGGAACTTGGCCACGTTGTTTTCTTCTATTTCTGGCCACCCACTTTCCGAGCTGAGAAAGTGGGATCTGGCCCAGCTGATATGAAGTGAATTGATCTGAGGTCAGGAAAGGTGGTAGCCCATAGGACGGGGCACTGGGTGAGAGGTCTCTCCTTCCCTCTCAGCTCAACCCAGATGCCCAGCTGTGGGGGGCGAGGGTCCCTGCCCGCTCCCACTGCCTACCATTCTGTCTGCCTGGCCCAGCCTCAGTTCTATGTCTTGATGATGCTCTGTCCTGAGTCCTGCAAGTGCCCAACGCACGTCCTGCTTTCACAGACATCACCCTGATTTCTTGAGCTTGACTCCGATTTGACTTCCTTTCGGCCAAGAGACCAAGCCACATTTTGCCTCCCCTGCCCTTGAGCTCAAGCATCCCTTTGCAGAATGTTGATGTCCTTCTCGATTCTCTCCCCTTCACAGTTCTTCTCAAATCCAACCATCTTGCATTTCAACTGCATATCAGCAACTGCATGTCAAACGTTGATGTTTGAAATGACTTTCCCTAATGATCCAGAAAAAGCCCATTTTCCACAAAGCTTTTCTCCACGACTTGGTTTTACATATGACTATTGTTTGCTGTAAAGTCTTTCGATCAATCATGCTTCCTTTCTGACTCCCCTCTCCCTGCGGTCCTGTCCCCCCTCCCATGTTCATCTGCCCACCTCCCCACTCCCTCTCCTGTGGGCTGTGCCAACAGTGCAGCAGGAGGAATTTCTGGAAGGAGGCCAAATTTGGCTTCAGATCATTTCTCTTCAACACACACTGGCCTCTGAAAACCAGATTCTGTTTGTCATTTGGTTTGCTCTCCCAGCTTTGTGTCATTCCGATGGTAATGCTGATGGATTTCAAGCTTGCCTCGTAGAGGAACGCACAAGGTTTTCATAAGCACATTAATCTTAAAAGAAAAACTGTCAGATGCAAACAATACTCATATGACTGATGTTGTAAAGACACAAGCTAACTCTTAACATCCATTCCCAAAGAATATTATCTTACAGGGGCCTTCGGTTGCCCTCAGCTCCCTTCAAACATATGTACCTGTGTGGCTGGGTTTCGTGGCACCTAAAAAGTTTACTTTCCACAGCAAAAGGCTGGGGCTTAATGTCTGCTCATTTGCCAAGTCCATATAATAGGCTCAGTGTCACATGGCTGTGTAAACAAGAGCATGATTACAAGAAATGTGTAATTCCATTAGCTTTCACAAAATGTAATATAAGCAGTCCTTATTCAAACTAAATTAGAAAAATTATATTCCAAGACAAGGGACTCTGGTCACCTCGAAACACTGAATACCCATTAGCAGATGAGATGTCCTGCCCAAACCCTCTCCCCAGTGGACACGTCCTCGGCTCAGAAGTGCCTTTGCAGAAGGCATTTTTCCCATTTTGGTCTGAAGTTAGCAAAATGTGTGGTACGAATTAAATGTCTGATATTGCTGCAAACGTCATTGGGAAGGGTGCCAGGCCACAATCAAAAGTGAGCTGGTAGCTTGTTTTAATTTAATGGTGTTGAAGTGTTCCACTATAATTAAGCATCTGAGAATTAAGTAGAAACAGCCATTAGGCTCAGCGATACAAAGCCACCAGACCAAAGAATATAAATTATTTCAAATGGAGAGCCCTGAAGAGCATTCTGGGGTCTGAGAGGGACTCTGCAACAGGGTTTGGAATGACAGCTGGAGTTTAGGACCTTGGAAACCGAGGAAGGCAGACAGGTAATCTGGGGATGCTGTGTCCCCAGCCCAGTCCACGGAGGTCAGTGTGGACCAGGTCCTGAGCCAGAGCTGCGGCTACTCAAGCCGACCCCGTATGAGGGTGAAGGCGGCCCTGAGGTTTTCATCATCGCTGGCAGCCCACCTGCAGCCCTGGAGACTCACTCCTCTCTGTGCAGGCCTTCACCACAGCCCTGGGGCCTCTCAGGAGCCCCTGCAGCCAGAGAAAGCCCACAGTATTTCCCCACTTTCAACTCAAGAACTGACAAGAGACAGCCCTTCATCCCCATGCCCGTCTCTCAGGGATGCAAAAGGTCTGGGGTGGGTGCGGGCAGGTGAGATGATGGCAGGTCCTCCAGATCTCTCTTAGAAGCTTAGGAAAATACCATGGACACTTTGCAGGGCTAAAGTGCAAGGCCCAATTTCATAGACTGTCTCATCTTGTTATGCTCCTTCTACAGATAAGCCAGCTGCGATTTCAGGAAATTCAAGACTTTCATTGGGATGCACAGCTGGTCAGTGGCTGAGCTGGTTTGAGAACTGAGGTCCTCTGATTCCATGTTCCATGTGTTTTATAAAATGCTGTATTGACCCTGATAGAAAACAATAAAATTAATTGTGCTGCCCTTAGTGGTTGTTTGGTTTGCCATCATGTAGCCTGTTTCACAATGAACTTTTCATTTATCCACAAGTTTAAGTAACAAAGACCCTGATGATTTGAGATCTTTAGCTAAACTCTTTGGAAATATGATGAAAACAAAGGATGCTCTCTTGAGAAAATACACAGAGGCAAAGTTTCACAATCCATTTTAAAGGGTTGGGGACCTGTAGCCCATGGGACCTGGGACCTCCAGTTAAAAAGGAATGGACAGATAATTGAAGCCTTCAAATTACCCCAAGTCTTCACTTTATAAATCACCTCTGAGAGTCTCCTCTACCAAACATTTTTGAAACCAGGCTTTGCCAAATTTCCCAACTGTCCTTCATTACCTCCCCTTCTACCAGCCACTGCCTGATGAGCAGTCAACACTTGGCTAGGTGGGGAGTGAGGGATGGGTGGGAGACCTTCAGTACTTGGAGAGCCCACTGCCCAGAAATCAGTTCTGGGGAATTTCAAGTGAGCCGTGTGTTAGGTCTCAGAGGAACGCTGAAGACTCCTGAATTGAGAACAGTGTCTGTGCCCCAGTGTGCGCTATGAAGGCAGATGCCAGATTCAGATCAGGACTCAGCCACTTTCTGGTTTGTGTGGCCGGGCACGAGCTGTCTTCTTTGTACTTCAATTTCCTCATCTGTACAATGGGGACGATGCGATGTCAGTTTGGCCTCATGCAAGATGTACGTACAAATGCTTTGAACAATGCCTGGCCTGAAGCAGGCACGTGGGAAGCTCTCACTATCAAGGCCAGGAAAGAGCACGTCGGTTCCGGGCCATGTGGTACTGAAGTGGGACATTGTCACGGTGGGCCAGCTGCCTTGATTGTTTGCAGCAGTCTGGGGGAGCTGACCGAAAGGGTCATTCATCAGCTGTGGACCTTGTGGGGCTAAACCCCCAAGTTGGCATTTCCTCCATGTGAGTTGGCATCCATTCCCCCATATCTGCTTAGGTAAAGATTGTTTCATCAAAAAGCACCCACGTTGCCTCCTCTTAGCCCCCTGCAGCAGTTTATTTGCTCTGTGTCTGCACCTCCCAGTGTTTAATGCCACATTCCTCAAGGGCTGGGCACCAGAATATAACTATCCTCACCTCAGACGTTCAGCTCCTGAAGCAGCTTCTATTTCTAAGCATAAATGGAATGTTTCCTCTGAGCGCTTATCTTTGGATTTCAAAGTATCTCTTTTTCATTTTTTAATTTGCTGTATTCTTTTCAATACAGGAAGGCCTCCAACTCTTAGGGTTCCAGTTCTGTTTTGGAACAGAACTGTAGGTTTCCATGACCTGAATTGTGAGTGTAACCCAATGCAGGTTATTCCTAGCTGGAAATAGTAAATAATTTCTTTCTCCCCGCAGTGCTCCAGAGACTATGGGAGCCTCCTTTGTCATTGGGCATCGCTGACACCCTGGCTGGGGCCCCGTGTCTCAGGGGCTGTTCTTGTCTGGGGAAGCTCTGGTGTAGGACAGTTCATGTGCAAGCTGGTCCCACTGGTGGTGGGGGGACTCAGACCTCCTTGAACTGCCAGGAGCCATGGGGCTCAGGAAGACTGACATCCACAGATGTCTCTATGGGGCCACATAAAGGCGAAGCCAAGATCAAGAAGAAGTCCTAGGCATAGAGAACACATTGGGGGTTGCCAATGGGGAGGAAGTTGGCAGAGGGATGGAGTGGGAGGTTGGGATTAACAGATAGGAACTTTTACACATAGAACAGATAAATAACCAGGTCCTACTGTATAGCACAGAGAGACATATTCAATATCCTGTGATAAACCATCATGGAAAAGGATAAAAGGAAATATGTATATATAACTGAATCACTTTGCTATACAGCGGAAATTATTAATAACACATTGTAAATCAACCATAATAAAACAAAGCAAAATAAAACAAAAGAGGAGTCCTAGGGCTGAGGTCACTGAACAGTATGGTGCATGGCATCATTGCTGTATCTGAGCTCCATGCTACGCTCTGGTTTCTGCCTTCATTGTGGAGCTGGGAGCAGAATCTGCTAGTGGTTATTGCAAATAACATGGTGATCACTTTGCTGTCCATAACGACTCACAAAAAGTGTGACCTTGGAGATGAAGAAAACACATGAGGTTTATTTTCTGGTGGCTGAAAAAAACTACCCATAGCTAGAGCTGTTTGATATGAGAACATTATCAACTGTGAGAGGACTTCCCCTCTAGGCACCAGGCCATCACTCTGTAATGTCAAAACCTGACTTTGTCACTATCACACCCAGTAGAGTCTGAAACTATGGCAATTGTTAGGCTGCCTTGAAAATTCAAAATATCTGTTTTGTTTTATATCAAGGTATCCTATCGATAGCTTCCCAGGTGGCACTAGTGGTAATGAACCCTCTTGCCAATGCAGGAGATTCAAGAGACATGGGTCTGATCCCTAGGTCAGGGAGATCCCCTGGAGAAGGGCATGGCAACCCACTCCAGCATTCTTGCTTGGAGAATCCCATGGACAGAAGAGCCCAGAGGGCTACAGTCCCTAGGAACACAAAGAATTGGATATGACTGAAGTGACTTAGCATGCACACACAACCTATCGATAAGGTTGCATATCAATAAGACCAATAAAACAGGAAGATCACAGAAGGATCTTGAGGGAAATGCCCTAGCAATAATATACAAATATAATTATCGCAGTTGGACATTAACATTTGGGGAAAACATGACGGATTAAACAGCTCTGCATCTGAAGAGAAAACAGACCAGTTCTTTGAGAAAGACAAATGGGAGAGGAGGGTCCCCGAGAAATTCTCCCCAGGGTCTCATCTGGAGAAAACCGGCAGACAAGGCTTTCAGGGTCTCCATGGTGACTTGGTAATAAAGTCAAGATGAGAACAGACTGCTGCACATTATATGTACATTGCCTTCCAATTTAGATCTATATGCTGTACAAGAACAAGAACTGTAGATCTATACGTGACAGGTGAGCAGGAAGTGGACGTTTAGGAAGAGAGCAGAGCAGTTGGCTTTGGCTCGTCTTTGGAGAGCCGTCTAAATTCAGCCATGTCTGGGAATGAGATAGTAAAAAACTTAAGGACCATCTGAAGTGGATCACATTAGTTTTTTATTTTCCAGACACTTACGGGGAGTTGATAGCTCTTGCTAAGCTCCTGGGCTCAAGTGGCTCCACGCTCAGGAAATTCAGCAAATACTTCCCAGAAATGCCAGCCCTGGACAAAGGTGTAGGGCTTGGTCCCTGCCCATGAGCAGCTTGGGACCTAGCAGGCATGGGTTAAGAGGGGTCCTGGAACACACCAAGTGTTTTTGCTGGATTATGTAAAAGCCAATCCCAGATACCACTGGGTTGGTAAATATTTTAGTAATATTTAGTAAATATTTTAGTATGTAGAGTTAAGAGTATGTATTTAAGTATTTATGTAAGAGTATATAAGTATGTAAGTAAGAATGTAGAGTTAAGAGATGAGAATTAAAAAAAAAATTGTAACACCGTTTACACCTAAACACTTAACAATGATTTCTTAGCATCTTCTAATATTTTTCCAGTGTTCACATTTCCAGGATTGATTTAAAAAATGAGTATTTGCAGTTGCTTTGTTTGAATTATGATTCTAACAAAGTCAACCCTTTCCACTGGTTGATACATCTCTTAGGTCTCTTTTGTGTATTTTAATTTTATTTTTGTCTATTGTATGCCCTCCCTTCTTTCTCTTTTGTCATTTATTTGTTGAATAAACTGAGTCCTTGCTTTGTAGATTTTCCCACATTTTAGACTGGGCTAATTTCATCCCTGAAAGGTCATTTAAACAACCTTCATCTTCTACCTACAGTAGGCTGGTGAAGAGATCTAGAGTCTGGATCAGATTCTGGTTCACTCCGTGGGCCCGGGGCCTCCTATTGCATCCCAGGGAGGCACACAGGTCTGGCTGCTCCTCTTCTGTGAAGACTGACTACTAGGTTCAGATGTCACCAGTCTTATTAATGGACAGATTTTCATTAGAGCTATTAAAGACTCGAAGACAATTTTTTAATTCCATCTTGTTCCAGAAAGAGCTAATAGGCCAGTAGCAAAAATAGAGACCTCAGAGATTTACTGGAAGTCCAGTGGTTAAGACTCAGTGCTTCTACTGCAGTGGATGAGGGTTTGATCCCTGGTTGGGGAACTAGGATCTCACATGCCATTCAGTACAGCCAAAAAAAGAAAAAGAGAGAGAGAGTGAGACCTCATAGAGGATGAAAGGCTGGAGAAAGCCAGAAGTGTAGATGATGTTTTTTGAACACACAGAGCCTAGGCCCTGTAGTGAATGCTGTGGATGCATGCAAAGTGTCAAGAGCAGTGTCTTGGGCTTAATGAGATTGCATAATAAATTACATTATTGCTGCTGTTTGTTTGAACCACTTTATTCTATTCCTTCTGTGTCTCCCTCCAAGAGTCTGGTGATCCAGGGAGAGAGAGGGCACCGCTGGAGGACACCACCCCTGGAGGGCAGAATGACTTGGGGGGCAAGAACTGTGAAAGAGGAACCTCCTTCTTTGGTGACCCAGAGCTGGGCCATCTGTGGAAGGGGCTGTTGGGTCAACTGCAGGGGCTGCAGAGTAGGAATGGCAAAGTGCTGGCTGGTTCAGACTGGAGGACCGTGTGGTCAGAGAGGTAGTTTAGAATGAGTCCTGGGCAATCGTTTATACACAGGGAGTGACAGGAGGCTGAGCGCGCAGGTAAAAGGCTTCAGTTATTGTCAGGCTAAGAGTTGCCTGGGTTCTTATGAGGGGTTCCTTTACCAGGTAACCCTCTGGAGGAAGTCAGAACCACACCTCCCCCCATACACTCGAGTTCATGCCCATGGGTCACAGATTAAATTTAAGAAAGCGAAACTAGGAAAGTACCAGATGGAAACATGAGGGAATTCTGCACATTATGGAGCAAGGAAAACTTTTCTAAGAGTGCCAAATTTTCTGGTGCCCAAAGCCAGAAAATTAAAACAAAGCAAGAGTAATCTGACTCTTAAGAGTCAAGGCTTTCTGGATGAAAAATATCACTATAAGCAAAGTCAAAAAGATAAGTGAGAAACTGGGGAAAAAACACATTGCAGAGAAAGTGTGAATCTCCCCAGTATGTGAAGATGTTCTAGAAACTGAGAAAAGATCCAATAGAAAAAAATGGGTAAAGATATCCCAAATTAAAAAAAAAACCATGAAAAGGCCTGAAATATGGAAAAGTGTTCCATTTCACTCCTACAAAGAGAAACGCCAACTATAACTATCATAATACCCCCCAGTGTTAGTTGCTCAATTGTGTCTGACTCTTCGTGACCCCATAGACTGGAACCTGCCAGGCTCCTCTGTCTATGGGGATTTTCCAGGCAAGAATATTGGAGTGGATTTCCATTTCCTTCTTTACATACTACCCCCATCTAGCCCTTAAAAGACAGGCTGAAAAAGCTGCTCTTGGGAGTGCAAAATGGTACGGCTCCTGTAGAGGATCATTTGGCAACATTTATCAGGGTGACAAATGTATGTAGCCTCTGGCACTTCTGGAATTGACCCCACAGAGGTGTACCAGTGTGGCCACAAAACTGCAGAAGATTAGACACAATTAAGAGGCTGAATAAATGCTGAACTCAGATGGCAGAATACTACGCAGCTAATAAAAGAAGATCGTGAAGTATTCTCTGCTCTGATACGGAAAGTTCTCTAGGATGCGTGAAAACAGCTGAGTGCAGGACAGGGAGCCTGGCATGCTTCCTTTTGTGAAAGAAAGGGTGGAAAAGACCACGTGTTTGCATTTATTTGCATCAAAGGAGACAAAAACATTGGGTAAAAGTGGGACCCTGTATACTTCAGGAGGGAACAGGGCAGGATGTGGGTGAGAACCAGACTACTTAAAGGCGACCACTTTAAATCTTTTGGGAACTTGAGTCATATGAATGTATTACCTATTGACAAAAAGAATGAAATTCTAAAAAGAGTGGTCCATGGTCCCAAAGGTCCATGGTCACTTCTGGGAAGAGATGGCTGGTTATTGGTAGGTGTGGCTGGCTGTCAAGACCCATAGACCTTGACCATCCAGCCCAGGATCCTAGGGAAGTCCAAGACAGGGTGCCTTTCTTTCTCTCTTGGCCTCTGAAGGTGAAGCTCAAAGCTGCCCCTTTTTCCCAGTGGCTATTTCCAGTACTGAGACAATTGGGTGGAAATTGGCGGGAGGGGGCAGGATTTGGGGAGGAGAATGCTGGGAAAACGTATCTGACTGTGAGGACTCCTTAGGAATGAAGTTCTGTTGTTCTCCAGGAAAAAATACATCAGAGGCCAGCAGGCCATGGCTTGCAGAAATTCTGCCTTCATGCATAACTGAGATCATTTTACAATAAGCAGAGCAAAACGCCTGCCTGGGCGTCCTTCCCCTTCAGCATTCCCAGGTCACAGCTCACCTGGCTTCCTCCTGATTTCTCACTGTTTCTCTGATTCATCTTGAGACCCATGATGACAAGTATAATAAAATTGTTATATGTGATTATAATCATTAATGATTATTATTATAACAACAATCATTTATCGAGCTCTTTCTACTCAGCTGACACCAGCCCTAGAGCCTGCCCTGTCTTCTTGGCCTCATTTAAGCCTCTTGACTTCAAGAAATGCATTCTTGGGACTTCCCTGGTGGTCCAGGGGCTAAGACTCCATGCTCCCTATGCAGGGGACGTGGGTTCAATCCCTGGTTGAGGAGGAACTAGAGATGCAACTAAAGATCCTACATGCCACAACTAAGACCCAGACCCTAAGACCCAAATAAATAAATATTATGGGGGGAAAAAAAAGAAATGCATTATCTTGTGACTCCATTCCCCAGATGGAAAGACTGAGGTTCAACGACATGCCCCAGGCTGACAGTGGTTGACCAGGTGGTGTCTTTGGTCTGCACTCCGTCTGTGTTCTAAAGTCCCCGCAGGACTCCCCACAGGACAGGGGCTTGAACTCCTCAGCCCCCACCTTCTGGCATGCCCGCTTCCATAGCTGTCGTTTAACTTGCAGGCTCAACACTGCATAGCCTTAACCCTCTTTCCTGCTTTTTTCTGCCCTCACTCTCTGGCTGGGGCCCTGCTCCTGTCTCAGCCTAACTCTTTCCTCTTCACTCTTGCCTTCCTGTGACCTTCCTTTGCTCACCTTCTCTTTCCTGGAAGGGCCCTTCCTGCCCCTCCTTCACCCTCTGGGCCTCTGCTTGTCAAAACTCACTTTTCCAGGTACATCTCAGATGTTGACTCCCCCCTGGAACACTCAGTGGCCCCTGACCATACGTGACCTTTCTTGGTTTGAAACCGTGGCTTCACCTCTGATTGCTCTGCCTACAGTGGGGCTCCAAGGTTTCCTCCACAGCACCTGTCTTGATGCCCTGGGCCAGAACCCTGCCTGGCCACAGGGTCTAGGGAGCAAAGGTTGTATTTTTGATATCTTCTGTTTTTCTTAAAAAGGGTAACAATTTTTTTTCCTATGCCATGAACCACTCATGCTTGTTTGGATATCAAAATCATGTTATTTTCCAAAATCATTGGGTGAGATTGACATTTTAGAAAGATGTGTGTGTTTTTCCCCCCTAGTTTTTTGTTTTGCTTTGTTTTGGCCTTGCTCCCTGTGGGATCTTAGTTCTCCGACCAGGGGTCGAAACTTCACCCTCTGCGTTAGAAAGCAAAGTCTCTAGGAAGACGTGATTTTGCATGGTTGGGAGGGCCTTCTCTCTCACTGCCCAGCCCCAGCAGAGGCTACACACCCAAATTTCAGAAATTGTAACCAGAACATAGCGTCCATAAAGAGTGAAAACGGCATCTTGTTCCCAATCCTTGAATTACCACCGTGTGTTGATTGTAAAAAGAACTTCACATTTGCTCGCATGAATTACATATTAACATAAGCTCCTAAAAGTCTGAAAATAATTTCTTTCTCAGTAGATATGTTTCCGTTGTAATTGAAGCTACTTGATTAATTTGCTCAATGAAACTATTTTTTAGAGCTGGCACTAGCCCACCAACACAGTTCATGTTCCCAAGTTCTAATTTGTGGCATCCTTAGGAGGTTCTGTTGTATTTCCATTCCAGAAATTCACATGTGCTGGAAACAGAGCCAGACCACATTTTAAAATCACTGCGTTTGAAGGTGGGAGGGAAGGAGCCCTCTTACTTTCCTATTTGTTGTCTTCCCTGTGCCTCTCAGATTCTCAATGCCTGGTGTGAATCTGAGATGGTCTTGCTGCAGTCCAGTCAGCCCACTGTGGGCTCCAGGGGACCTGAGTCCAGTCACCTCTCCAGGTAGACATCCCACCTACTTGGACCATCTCCTTCAGCCCGCCAGGAGGATGACTGGGCGGCCACTCGCCATGTGATTCAGTGGCCGTGATTTTATCTCCATGCCTCCAAGCCTCATCTCTGGAGCAAGGACATGGCTGGAAAAAAACCCACATGGTTGGCAAAGGAGGTAACTGTGTGTCATGGTCCGGGTTCCCTGGGAAGTGGGCTGAGTCAGGATCTGTGGCAGGATGTTTGCTGTGAGGTGTTCTTGCTGTGAACAACATCTTCAGAGGTAATAGGCCAGGACTGGGCAGGAGGAGGAGAAGGAACCATGCTGAGAAGGCCTCTGCTGACCCCATGCCAAGCCCTGGCCCTGGGATAGCCCTTCACGGTTGTCCCCACTGAGGTTTCTGTGTCCTCACATGCACAGTCATGGGTTGTGAGCTAGCCTCACGAAGGGGTGTCTCTTTGCATGGGACAGCTGTCATTGGTCGAAGCAGGGGGGTGGGCTCTCAGCTGGGAGCTCAAGGCTGCTGCCAGCAGTGAGGGGTGAGGGCTCAGACCTGGGGTGGGACGGTGTTGGGGGGTCGGGACATGGCTGTACTGAAGGTGCCTGGCCCCAGAGTCAACTGAAGCCATCAGGTTACTCAAGCACACTGCCCAAATTAATAAGGAAAGAGGAACAGCCTGGTTATCCCAAGGGGGTGAGCTTTTCAGGAATCAAAGTGGCCATTTCACCAACACCTTGGAGCTGAAGCATTTCAAAAGGGAATGGGGAAAAGTTAAAATGTGAGAGAGATGCAAATCTGGGGGAGGGGAATGGTAATTTGTGGTAGGCAGGAACTCAAACCCCACTCTCACTCTGTTGAGGGCACCCAGCACTGAGAGCCGCAGAGACAGTCTCCAGACAGCCTGGCCCAAGCTTTGGTTCACAAAGAACAGGGCCCATCCCTGGAGGGAGCCCCCCGCACGTCCTCGAGAAGAAAGAACATGTTCAGAAGGTAAACAAGGAAGGAAAAACTTAGGACAAAAAAGAGCAAGAAAGCAAACAGAGACATAAGATCTTCTCTCTGACAAAGAAAGAGCTTGGTGTTCCAGGGGTAAAGCCAGAACAAGCCTGGAGTTCTGTGAGTGTGGGGCCAGCATTGCAGGAAGTCAGCCTGGTTAAGAACCACTGTCCTCCCAGGACTCAAGAAAACCGTGGACCATCGATGGGTTTCCTGCTTCCTCAGCTTCCACAGACTGGACTGTTTATAGCCACCACTCACCACCTCTTCACTGCGGACCCTGGCTCCCCAGGAGCGTCCCTTCCCCAGGAGGAACCACGAAAAGCACGTGGCAAACAAACAGAAACTCAGGAAAGTACCTTGAAGCTGTTTCCTTCCCCAGACCTGATTTAAGACAGCTTGGTTTATAAACATTTCTATCAGCAAATCACCCACTGCATGTGTAACAGATGCCTTATCAAAGAGACAAAAAAATTAAAATGCATGAGTTTCATAAAAAATACAGAAAACCAATATAAAGGGAATAAGGGCCACAGATTAGCCAGCTGCGGCTATGAAGCATTTTCCACGGTCAGGCTGCACATCCTTGTTACGACCCTATCCTAGAGACTGAGAGCACAGCCGCATTAGAGGCAGATGCTTTAACCTCTGAGCCAGCAGGGAAGCCCAGGAAGTGGCAGAGCCTGGATTCCAACCTGAGACTTCAGAGGGAATAAACAGTCTCCACTCAGCCATACTGAACTTTTCTGTAGCCAGGTCCTTTACTGAATCTGAGATGCATATGCACTTTGGACCTTTAGATGCATCCTCTTTAAGGAGGACACGTCTACAGGGCGAAGTAAGTCAGAAGGAGAAAAACAAATATAGTATATTAACACGTATATGTGGAACATAGAAAAATGGTATGGGTGATCTTATGTGCGAAGCAGAAACAGAGACATAGATGTAGAGAATAAACATATGGGTACCAAGGGGAAAGGACTGGGCGGGATGAGTTGAGAGACTGGGATTGATACACATGCACTACTATGTACACAATAGATAATGAACGAGAACCTACTGTATAGTTCAGGGAACTCTACTCCATACTCCATGGTGATCTAAACGGGAAGAGAATCAAGAAAAGAGGGGATATATGTCTTTGTATGGCTGATTCACTTTGCTACCCAGCAAACACAGCATGTGAAGCAACTATACTCCAGTGAAAAAAAGATAAAAATGAAGAGGTCGAGTCCACCTCTCTGTGCTGTTTTCACGATGGCACTCACACATGTGTTCTCGCTGTGGATAGCAGCTCAGCTCGGCTCCCATCTGATCATAAATTCCTCCAACCTCCCAGCAGCTTCAATACTACTATACAAAGAGAAGCTCCAGAGGCACAATAAGAACAGAAGACCCTCCGATGAAATCCCAGTCTCTCCGTAATGGGGGGCAGCAGGAACCCAGCCTAAGAAGCCAGGAGGACATGGGACCCAGAGGAAATCAAACCACTATTCACCTCACGGAGGGTCACTTGTTCAGACTGAAGCTCCGCTGTGCCCTGAGCCCCAGCCAACCCCTTCCAGTTACCTTATGCCCCAGCTTAAAGAGAAACCAAGATGAAAGTGCCAGATTCGTTCTGCCCACATCAGTCGGCTGACATGGCAAACGCAAACACATGTCCCACACATGCAAAGACCAGCTTCTCATATCACGGCCTGGCTTGTATTTTGTGAGATACAATTACAGAAGGAGATTAGACCCAGCAGAGTCTTAGCTCAGCTGGAGGTGTTATTACAGAAAGTGAAATGGACAGCACCTCTATGCTGCCAGGTCACGGGGGAGGCAACCTCTCCCTGGATGGCCTGTCAAGAGGCAATATTCCCAATGCTGAGCATTTCCCAGTTGGATGGGTATTAATTCATGTATCCACTTTGCCAACATCTCGATGCTAAGAAACCCTGTCAAAACTCGTTTTCTCAGCACATCCATTTGGAAGGCCTGTGTCCTGTTGCCGAGTTCTACATCTGGTATTGCCTTGGGTACAGCTCTCTAAACCTTAAGCTTCTGGTTGTTGCTGAGAAATGCCGAATCATTTTGAAGGCATTCTAATTTTTATTGTTATTATTATGATTAATTTCCCTGTACCTTTAAGTTATTTTAAAATTACCTTAGAACATAACAGGAACAGTATCATCTTATTAAAATACATGAACACAAAAAATTTTTACAAGACACTTTAAAAAATGGATGTGATTCCTAAAATAGACATTTTAAGATCTTCTCAAGCAGTGCCCATGTAAGAGCTTAAAAAATGAGCGAGATCTAAAAGCCCCACTGAAATGTGTATTTGCCCTCTTGATCTTGTAGTGACTTAGACACAAATGTTATGGCTAAACTGGATCTTAAAAACATGTACCTTAAAGGTTGAGGACCTGGAGGCCCTGCAGCAACAGAGTTAACCTCAGATTTTCTTGGAACTTGTTTAAAAATGAAATGCAGTTCATATTATATGCACAAACTTAGAAAACAATCTAGATCAAATAAAGCAGCCCAAATCTTCACCCTTACTAGCAAGACAGGGCTAATTAAAAATGAAAAGGAGTTTCCTTTTAATGACTTCGGAGACTTTGCAGAGGATAAGTGAAACATTTTTCTATTTCCTCCCCCCTTACCCTCCCTATGAATTGACACTTTAGTCATTATCACAACAAGCCAGCCATGGGCGGGTGGGGGGGCAAGAAGCTCTAAGATCTAAAATGCAACCCTGCAGCAGCCACTCTGAAAAAGTTTACCCCTGACAATGTGCGTGGCCATTAAATAATGTGACACATGGAAACAGTCATAAAAAGACTAAGCTATGCTTAGTCCTTAAAAAGATTCAGTCTTCGATGCTACCAGAACCTGGAGGGTTACGCCTGCCCTGCTACCTTACATGGCAAAAGGGCAGAGTTAACTAACCCTGTTTAAAAGGGCAGTTCATTCCCCACCTCCTTGGACAATGCAGTTTCTGTAGCTCCCCGTTGGGCAGTGCTTAAATTCGTTGCCATTTCTCTCCAAGTCCCTCTTCATCGGGCCAAGGGTTAAGTCAATCTCTGTCTCCATCATCCCTCCCCACCACAGTTCCCTGTGCACATGGTTACGCTTCAACGGGAGGCTGCGATCACCTGTATGAGCACAGAGAGACAGGGTTCTTGCTTTTAAAAACAGCAAACCTGTGGAAGCCCAGCAAGTCTGAGAAGGCAGCCTTCCCCCTCTTCGGCTGGTTCTGAGAGGGGCCAAAGTGGCACAGGGCAAAAATGCACAGGAAAGATGTTTGCTCCATGGAGTTAAACATGTTTTCATGTGTCATGTTAAAAGTACCCACGGAGGTGAGCGAGGCAGGTCACTTGCCAGCCAGTCCTATATCCTGGAAAACAGTTGCAAAGCAGGAAGCATCGAATTACATCATCCCCTCTAAAGTGGATATTTTCAACCCTTTAATTCACATTGGAATCACCTGGGCAGCTCTTAAAACCCTCAGTCTCCTCCCCGAAAAATTCAGCTAGAATCTCTATGAGTGGGACCCGAGTATCAGAACATTCTAAGGCTCCTTTGGTGACCAAAGTGCAGCCTTGGGGAGAATCAGCGTCTTCAAGAAGCCTTGCTTCGGCAGGGCTGGCTGAGGGGGCCTCTATCCAAGACACAAATCACAGCATTGATTTCAATGGCTGCACTTTTGGCTTATTGGGGCGCTGGGGCGCTGGGGACGAATGCTCAGCCCACTGTGGTGATGCGGGTCTTTTCCTGCATGCAATCTGCAGACCCTGTCTAATATTTTCCATACCGGGCAATGAGATCACAAACTCCAAAACACTAAATCAAAACCGGAGGCATTACGGGTCTTCAATAAAACCCCATCGCCCATACGCAAGGGGGAGGGGGAGAAAATTAAAACCATCACCGAGCTGCGGACATGTTATATATATGTGTATATAGTAGGCATTGAGATAGTGCAGCAATTACAGAGAAAAAGATATCAAGCAATAACTAGTTAAAAGTGATCAAGTAGCCTGGCAGTGAAAAGTTACTCACAAGTTAAAATCTCATTTGTGCCTGAAAGAAAGCTCATCATAAAAGACACTTGACTTCTGGCAAGAAAATGATGTAAATGGCACTGCAGGGAGAGATAACATAGGGATGTACATATGAAATGTGAAATGAACGTGAAGGAGACCTTACTTTGAGGAGAACATGCAATTTCAAAGGCCTTCAAGACTTCTAAGCTTACACTAAACAAATCAATCCACAAGCCTGGAAAAAAGCCTTTATTCCAAAACAGCAATATTTCCAAGTAGTATGCTGGGTTCAGCAAGTAAAATCATTACCATAAATAATGAATGATAAATTTAAGCTTGCAAGAAACGGATTTCTGCAAAGGATGCCTGCTTCACTGTCTGTTTGAGAAGGTGGAAACCCTCTACCAGCAGGTTTCAGAGTTCTTTAGAGCAAACCTACTAACTGCCCTATTTCCAGTGCTTGAATTATGGTTTGTGTGTATGTGTGTTTAAGATTGGAGAGGACTGATCTTTAATAAGAAATCAGACAAATACAGGTAAATCACAACTGAATGGGCATTTTTTTCTTTTTAGTTCAAGAAAAGGGCTCTACACGTCCTTTCATTTCCAGGTCCTTCATGCATTCTCCTGGTTTCATGTCCATGGAGGATCAGAAATTTCCAAAGCATTCAAGGGGCAGCACACTTCAAGCTGGTTCCAATTAGGCTGTCCGGCATGGATATCTCACACATGTCAATATTTGTAGCAGAGCAAGTCTGATCCACAGGGGCATCCACCAGGCAGTGAGAGACCCTCACCCACCTACTGCCACCTGTGTGAGTCATCCTGTGGCAGAGCTGCCATCACCCTCTCTGTCCCCTTTGAAAATGCTATCTCTGTTCTCTATTCCTGTGGCCACTCTTAGATCTCTCCTTCTCCAAGTGCCCAGACCCAGTACAGGAGATATGCCCCATGGACATTTTAAATTTCCCAAATATTTCCATTTGAATAGTGCTGTTTAGGCTCTTAGCACTGCCATATAAACATTTTTTGAGAGCTCACTGCAGAGGTGGAATTTTGTCCAGTGCCTGGAGAACTCCTTGGAGGCTCTTGGTTGCTGGAATGAAATGAAATAGATCTAAGATCATTTTATTTAAGTGGAAATTGAAACTTATTTGATGTGCCCATTGCTAGGGAAAGGAGGGAAATTCTGGATTTTGCATACAAGAGTCAAGAGATGCTGCTCTTTCAGAAAGCTCAAAGAAACCATCTCTTGCCGCAGGGCACCGGCTTCTTGCAGTTAATTTTTATCACCCAAATGCACATTTAAAGTGTCTATACTCCAAAATAAATGTTATAAATGTAGAAGGCAGATCCTTGCATTGCAGGGTGGGAAGTATCTCAGATCTTCCTTTGCAAAGTTCTATTTCCCTCTATGTGTTTCTAATGAGGGTTTCAGGGCAGGTCTTGTTTTTCTGATTTTTTTCCCTCCGCCTCTGAACGGAATGGGGGAACTGTTTTGTTATTCAGCGGACACTATTCATCGTATTCTTGTCTGTTCATTTCATTTTGGGAAAATGAAAAAGACATTTCTTTGCTCCTCTCCTCTTGTATTTCCAAGGACACCCCCGCCGTCAGCCCCCAGGGATATGGCACTTCTTTCCATCACTGCCAGCTCGACCCAGTTCCAAGCTGGAGACTGAAACGCGAGGCAACCAACTTCAAGGCCAGCGCGGTCACTAGCAGGCCCAATGGAAGCCGTCGATATTCCTTGTCCTTGTAGCTCTATTTTATTGCCAATTGGCACTATCTTCAATACCTTCCACGTGGGGTCTGGGGTGTGTGTGTGTTCCAGTGTGGAGTAGCAGGTGCAGGGCGAGACGCACCCGCCCGCGTTACCTGTGAGTCCGCGCGGCCGCCGGCAAAGGGGCCAATTCAGCCGCGAGTCCTCCTCCCTCCTACCCGCCCCCAGGTCCCCAGCGCCGCAATCACTCTGGGTGGGGTTCCGTTGATTTATCTCATAGTCCCTTATCCAGCGAGCTAGTGCGCTGTGAGCGCGTTCCCTGGGGTTTGCAGTTCCCTGACCTGGCTTCGCTCTTCCTCCCTGAGGTCTCGGTGCAGCTGACCACTTCTTGCTCGTTCCTATTTTTAAGTGTGGTGCGCGGGATCGCCTTTGCAAAACTGTGTCTGTGCCGAGGTGGGGAACACTATAACCTGCTGCATAAAGCACGTGTGTCGCCTGCCTTTTTTTTTTTTTTAAGCAAATTTAAAAATAAAGCGGAGAGTCTGTTGACTTTGCTTTCCAAACCACGCGACCCCCGCACAGTGCTCTTAAAATCCCAGCAAAAGCGCGAGGCGTGCGTGGAGCCCGGACTTTCCCGGAGCGCGCGCGAGCTCTCAGGCTTGGGGCGCGCGCGCCGGAGGAATGCTCCGGGATCCGGTCTCCGCTCCCTCGGAGCCCGCGATGGTCCGGCGGCCCAGCCGGGCGGCAGGGTACTGGCGTCTGCTGTTAGTCCGCGGGCTCGGCCCGGGGTCCTCCGGGAATGCCGCCTCTATCTTCTGCGCTCTGTTCCGTCGCGGTCGCCTAACCGAAGGGCGCCCGGTCGCTCCTTCAGCCTCGCGGGACCCGAGCGGGACTTCCTTCTTCAGGTTAGGTTTTCCCTGAAGCTTTTGCGATGCACGGGCCCCGGGGAACACCCGGTTCTATTGTGACTGGCACATTTCGTTGGCACCCCCCAATAGCTCTCCGAAACAGCCCCACCAAAATATCAAAGCGGCGCAGGAGACATGAAACGGGGTGATTGAGGCTCCAAGGACGACCTTGGCACCGAACCTCTGACTCTCGCAGCCTTACCTTTCATGTTCTGGGCTCAGGCAGCAAAGCGCAAGGGCACTCACCCGCCGCCCTTCCTGCCTCCCGGGAGGACCGGCAGCCTCCTGTTTGCTTCAAGATTTTGGCACGCGACTGCCTCTCCTTCTTCTGGCCCAAGAAACCCGCGTCAGTCCCCAAGGCCACTCGGCGATCCTCGAAGCTGTCCTCCGCCAGGAGGGCGTCCGGGCCCCGAGGGGCGCGTCGGCTCCCTGGTCCCAGCGGGCGCCCGGTCCTCGGCGGCGGCCCCGCGGCCCCGGAGCCTAGCCTGTCTTGACTTTGTTCCACTCGGCATCCCGGGCTCTCGAAACAACAGAGCCAAGCCTAGCCCAGCGGCGACGTGCGAACCCGCGCAAGCTTTGCTCTTTTCTACCTTTGCGCTCTCAGCGCCGACCACGTCGCCGCCCCTTGCCACCGAGGAGACCAGGCTGCATCCCGAGAGGTGGGAAGAGTCTTTTCCTTTCCTTCCGTGAGCCCACCTTGGGGCCCCCTCGCCCCAGTCCCGACTGCCGCGGCGGGAGCCGGTGGAGCAGTGCTGCCTGCCGTCAGGGGGCGACAAACTGTAAGCTTTTCGGCGGCGGGCCGGGAGCGGGTCGCGGGGAGCTCTGTGTGGTCCCTAGCAGGCGGCGGGCGGCTGGAGGGGTCGGGGTGCAAGAGATGTGGAATGTGAAGTAAGGGCCCGGGTGGGGGGCTCCGACACCCCATAGAGCCCCCGGGCTTAATCCTCCTGGCGTCTCCTGCAGCCCCAAAGGTCTTCTCCAAGGGGAGTGGGTTCAAGATGCCCTCCCGGGTTCGCGGTCTACTGGCACAGAAGTGGAGGTTGATGCTCCCCTGATGGGACGATTGGGGAGAACCGGCTCTCACTCGGGTACCCAGCTTTATTTGTTCGCTGAGTGCGCTTGCCGCGGGGAGCTGGGCCAGGGCGGGGGTTAGAAATGGCTTTAGCTGCTTCACCTTGTCTTGAGGGCACACCGGGTGATGGGTGCTGCGTTTCCTGGATTTAGGGATAAAACGATTTCGGTCCTCCGCGGCGCCCGACTTGAAATTCAGGCAACAAAAGTCTAGATCAGGAGCTAACAGGTTCCAAAACCACTTGGAGAGATCTTTGCGGGGCTGCCCCACTGCTGGTGGCCTCGGAGGGCCCCAGGTCCCTTGCGTGCTCAGTCCTCTTCGCTCGATGCCTTTTCAGAGCTCCTGGCTTCGGTTACCCATCTTCATCCAAATCACCTTTTCTCCTCCGAACCCGACGCTGTACGGTCGTGGGTCGTGGAGGGGCCTAATCTTCTAAAATAGTCCCACCCCACCTCTCACCAGTGTACTCAGACGCTCCTCTGCCCGGTCCGGTGTCCTCTCTGAAGTACCCGGAACCCAAGGCTGCACTACGATTTCTGTGCTCCAGGAAGGGAGAGTCCTCACCTCTTCTGAACCTGGCTTTTCTTTGTCCAAAGACGGTTCTTGAAATCACCTGCCGGGACCTGCGCACTGCTTCCCCAGAGCCAGGATTAATTCAGCCTCTCCTAACTGACATATTCGGACAGTTGGGTTAGGAGCCAGCAGGCTTTCTCGTCTCGCAGGGACTCAGCCTTCGCTGCTCTCCAGAATGTGCTGATCGGGTCTGTCTGCGCCTCCAGTAGCATCACTGCAGCTGTGTGCAGCTTTCCACCAAGGGTGTGGGAGACTCTTTTCTCTTCCTCAGGAGAGCTGGTAGTCCATGGGAATCCCTGGGAACCGGCGCTTTTCCTAGGCTCCCTCCAACCCGCCCTGCCTTCAGCTCAGTGCCCTTGAACTTGCAGGGCCCCAAGCTCAGAAATCCCAGGACTAGTCTCCTCCACCTCCTCACTCCTGGTCCCCACCTCTAGGCTCCTTTTGGGACTGCCACAGTTAGCGACACAGGCTGGAAAACCACAATTCAGGATAGAGAAAGACAGAAAGGAGGTGATGGTTAATGCTAAGGACAGAGAGTTCAGGGCTGCACAAACCCCACTTACCTGACAGGGAAAGGACCACTCAGTGGTTTAACAAAGATCCCCTGGAAGCTGCAGATGCAGAGTGAATGGTGAGGCCAGGCTGCCTCAGCATGGAAAGATGCTGGATTCTGGCTGGGAAGTGGCCTAGAATGGGAGCTATAGCTTGTGTCCTCTAGTGGGCCAGCAGGTTGCCCCTGGGGTCTCCATAGCACCAGGACCCTCTTCTGGGGGCCGTAGGTCAGAATCCCTTTCTGACCTGTGTCCTGAATTCAAGTGGGTGGGCCAGTCTACAGGGGACAGAGTCTAAAATGCGTGTCTCTCACATCACTGAAATCACACTACCCTCAAGGAGTGGGTAACTGTCAAACATTGTAAAGATTTTCTGAGAGTGAGATTGAGGTGTTGGCCAGAAATGGGACACTCTAGAGTCACTCCATCCCAAATGCCTCAGGTCCGATGACCAGGCACCCTGCACCAGCCTGCTGCTTTTACTGGGGCGCCCTCGTGACCCAGGCTGGGGCACTAGCGGCTGCCCAGGGAAAGGGAAAGGAGGGGTAGCCCCATACTGAGCACCCTGCCACCATCAACTTTAATCCCCAGCTATCTTAGTAGTAATGGCAGGGGAGGTTAGTAACACAACTAAAACCAAGACTAGTACTGCTGCTAATAAATACTCATCAATTTGAAATGACTAGACACGTACTACTGCTAATAAATACTAATCAGTTTGAAATGACTAGCCCATCCTATCATTCTGAAAACTCTAGTGGTAAGGGGCTTCCAGGGAGCTAGAACAAGTGGAAGGACCCAGGCCTGGCGCGGGTTAGGACTATGTGTGTGTGTGTGTGTGTGCGCACGCGTGTGTGTGTGTGTGTGTGCGTGTGTGTGTATGTGTGTGTGTAGGGGGATGGGTTCCAAGGGAGGGCCGAGGGGGGAGGACGGAAAGAGGGGTAGAGTTTCAGGGCGGGGAAGGGGGCGCCGGGGCGCAGTGACGGGAACCAATGAGCTGCCAACTCGCGAGTCTCCGGCGTGACTGCCGAGATTGACGTGGAGGACACGTCAAATTGATCCCCGCACTCCGCAGCCTCCCGGTCAGACGAATTTCTCCTAATCGGATGAAGTTCACCCTAGGCCTGGGGTCGCGGGCGTGGAGAGTGTCCTGGGAGCGGGCGGCGGCGGCGGCAGCGGGCCCGGGGGCGGGCGGCGGCGCGCTCGGCGGCGGCGCACGGCGCTCTTCCAGTCCGCGGCCCGGCCGCCGCGGCTCTCGGCTCGCGCGCGCCCTCCCTCTATGCCTCTCCCGCGGCGGCGGCGCCCCAGCTCTCCCGGACCGCGCCGGGCCCACCCCCGGCCGCCTCGGCGCCAGGCAGCCGGCCGGCCCGCGCGCCATGGGTAAGGGGCGGGCGGACGAGGCGGGGGGCGCGGGGGCGGCGGTGTCCCGGCGCCTCCCTTCCCTCGCGTCCGAGGTTTCCCGGGGAGATCTGGTCCGGGATTCCGGACCGGTTGCGTTCTCCGCACGCCCCCAGTCCCGGGAGCGGAGGGGGCGCTCGGCTAGTATCGGGAGGGGATGTTCCAAGTAGACGCGCCAGAGATCGCAAAAGGGCACGGAGGGCTGGAGCGCGCGGCGCTCCCCTCCGCCGCCCCTGCGCGCATGTTGACTCCCGGGACCGGACGCGGTCTGCTCGCTGGGATTCTGAGGAGCCGCCGGTCACCGTCGGAGGCGCCCGGGGTGCGGCCCCTGTCCCCGCGCGGCCACCCTCGGCTCACCCGCCGGTGTTCTCTCCCCTCCCCTCACTCTGGCCGGGCGCGTCCGCAGAGCAGACCTACGGCGAGGTGAACCAGCTGGGCGGTGTGTTCGTCAACGGCCGGCCCCTGCCCAACGCCATCCGCCTGCGCATCGTGGAGCTGGCGCAGCTGGGCATCCGACCCTGTGACATCAGCCGGCAGCTTCGCGTGTCCCACGGCTGCGTGAGCAAGATCCTGGCGCGCTACAATGAGACGGGCTCCATCCTGCCCGGCGCCATCGGGGGCAGCAAACCCCGAGTCACCACCCCCAACGTGGTCAAGCATATCCGGGACTACAAGCAGGGTGACCCCGGCATCTTCGCCTGGGAGATCCGCGACCGGCTGCTGGCCGACGGCGTTTGCGACAAGTACAACGTGCCCTCGGTGAGCTCCATCAGCCGTATTCTGCGCAATAAGATTGGCAGCCTGGCACAGCCCGGGCCCTACGAGGCGAGCAAGCAGCCGCCGCCTCAGCCGGCGCTCCCCTACAATCACATTTACCAATACCCCTACCCCAGCCCCGTGTCGTCCACGGGCGCCAAGATGGGCAGCCACCACGGGGTCCCTGGCACAGCGGGCCACGTCAGCATCCCCCGTTCATGGCCCTCGGCTCACTCGGTCAGCAACATCCTGGGCATCCGGACGTTTATGGAGCAAACAGGTCAGTGGCGCCGGCCTTCGGTAGCTTTCCTGGAAGGGGCAGAATGGAGCGAGGGGGGCAGGAGTGTGGGTAAGGGGATCACTCTCGCCGGGGCTCCTCCAACCGCTTTTGGCTCAGGGGAAGGCTCCGGGCTGGCCAGGGAGGCTGAGGGTCCTGGGGCCTTCTGTGGGAGTCCTCGGACATCTTGAACTTTTTATGACAAATATGGAAAATATTTTCCCAAATGGAAGAACAATCGCTGACCACAATTTCAGAGCCCTGAAATTGCGCTTTTTCATTCTTGCAAAAAGTATGCAAACCCCTATCACCAGATCTAAGCCAAACAAAACGCAGGCAATTCTGCGACATTTTAAGACTAGTTTCTTCCAGGGTCCCTCACCATTCCGGAAAGGGCTCTGTCCCTCCCAGGCCCAAAGACTCTTTGAGTAAAGGGTGAAAGGGCCACCTGGCCCAGTGACTTGAGTCTCCAGTAGGCCCCACAGCCTTGCAGGTCGTGAGGCTGAGACCTGGATCACAGGCGCCTACAGGCTGTGGCCGTCCTTAGGATGGAAGTGCCCATGGATTTGCCCTCGGCCTACAATAAGACTCTCAGCAATGTCTGGGTGTGGAGGGAGAGGAGGTGGGTTGGGGGCAGCTTTGATGCGGGCTCGGGAGAATGGTGGGGGCCAGAACTGAGCCCTGAGTCTCTTTGAACTGTCCCCTGCCCCTAGCAGAATGTTGTGTTCCTAGGTGAACAGACTCAGCAGGAGGGTAAGAGGCAAAATTCACTGTAGCCTGAGAGAGAGAGGAGGGGCAGGCGTCCTGGATGAAACTGAAGGCTTAGCTCCAGCGGCCTTGAGCCACGTCTCCAGGCCTGTGCACAGGCTGTTTCTCCTTGTGGCTCAAACTCAGCCTGGGCCTCAGGCTCAGGCCAAAGCTTTGCATGGAGCAGCCCACCGGCAACTGGCAGGGAGGTGACCTGGCCAGGCCTGAGCTCAGTTGTGGAGCTTTCTTTTAGTTTCATTCGCATACACCCGCTCCAGGAGCAGACCTGTCCCCCCGACGCTCTTGGGTGGCTGAGCTGACACTTATTTCAGGACACCCAGGATGTCTCTGCAGGGAGTCCTGCACAGAAACAGCTTCTAGCCTTCCAGATGCTTTTTGAGACATTGAGAAACCCCGTGTAATTTTTTTGAGCCTTCTATGGATTTGAACTTGGACCTTTTGGGGCACCATCTCTGGACAGTGGAAAGGCGGCCTGGGCCAAGGTCGCCAGCTTTGGCTGCCAGCTGTCTACCCGCTGGAGATCCCTTGTTTCGCCGGAAGCGGGTTGAGGGCTGAGGGGAGGGAGGAGTAGGCCCATCTGCCCTCCTGTGCCGCTGGGAGCAAAAGCGAAACCTGGGGCCCTGGGCGCATCTGACCCTTGGGGGTTCAGAGGAGCCCTGGATTCGCCCTTGGATCCCAGGTGGACACTAAAAGGCCCGAGTGCGCCTGTCCGGGCGGAGGGCTGCCCACATGCCCTTCTAATCCGTCCTGTGTCCCCGCAGGGGCCCTGGCGGGGAGCGAAGGCGCCGCCTACTCCCCGAAGATGGAAGACTGGGCGGGAGTGAACCGCGCGGCCTTTCCCGCCAGCCCCGCTGTGAATGGGCTCGAGAAACCTGCCTTAGACACGGACATTAAATACACGCAGGTAACCGAGCGCGGGGAAGGAGCCGTCCTTCATCAGGGGAGTGGAGGAGTTGGGGGCTGGTTAGAGAGAAAAAGAAGAGACCCCCCACACACACTCCGAGGTTGGGGGAAGCGAGCTGGGGAGACAGTCAGGGTTTGGCTGCCTGGCCCGGCATCTGCGGGCATATTTCTCTTTTTCCTAGGCGCGCTGGCTTTCAAGGGGATTGAATTGCATTTTGGCCAAGACATTTTTTGCTAAAAAAGCTGGGACGAGTTAACACAAAAGATAAGAGGACTGACTCCCTTTCTCTAAATTCCAGATGGTGACTCCCTTGACCCCTTCACCTTTTATGAGCACTTTTAGAGTTGGAGTGGGCATCACTTTGTCGGAGTTCTTTCCAGGACAGTTAGAGGCCAGGCTTCGTGTGGGAATCACGGCTAGACAGCAGGGGGAATGAGGATCCGCCCCCCCCACCCCTCCCGTAACTGCCTGTGCTGGGGAAGCCTGAGGGGTCGCCTGCTGGTGACAGGCTGTCGCGCTCTCTCCTCGCAGTCGGCCTCCGGCCTCTCCGCGGTGGGCGGCTTCCTCCCGGCTTGCGCCTACCCGGCCTCCAACCAGCACGGCGTGTACAGCTCGCCGGCCGGCGGCTACCTCGCCCCGGGCCCGCCGTGGCCGCCGGCGCAGGGTCCCCCGCTGGCGCCCCCGGGCGCCAGCGTCACCGTGCACGGCGGGGAGCTCGCGGCAGCCGTGACCTTCAAGCATCCCAACCGAGAAGGTGAGGGGTGCGGCCGGGCGGGCAGCGGGCAGGAGGGCGGCGGGCAGGAGCGCTAGGAAGGGTCCCTGGAAGGAAAGCGGGAAGACAGACAGACAGACCGACAGCGAGAGGCTGGAGTGGGTACTGGCCTAGATTCTTCGCTCGGTTTATGCTTTCAGTCTGTTAACTTCTCAGAGTAGATTAAACAGGTGTAAACTGTGTCCCTAGAAAGGCAGGAGGAGGTTGGGAGAGGCGCTAGGACTGTCTCCCCACCTGGTGTGGAGAAAAAGAGTTCCCCCTTTCTAAGTCTCGTTTCTCTGTCCCTAGAAAGGTCTAGAAGGCACCCTCCAGGGGCAGCTTCCTGTGGCCTGCAGGGCTGTACTTTCTGTGGACCTGCTAGTGGCACCTGAGCCCGGCAGGTGGGTTGGACCTGCTCTGGGCTTCTTCCATGTCCTGCAGGTCTTTTCCTCCAGGTCCGAGTTTTCTTTTTCTTTTTTAATTCCCCTCCCCCTCCACCCCATCAGGTCCTGGTCTCTCCTTAAACACATCCTTTGGGAAAGGAGACAGCATTTCAGTTCTAAGTCTCTAAGGCTAGACAGGCTAGACGCAACTGTGTGTGGTGGTTTTGGGGATCCATCTTTCTGCAGGAAATGTGGCTGGGGGTTTCTACCTCTTTTGCCGCTGCCATCTTGCCCACCCCCTCCTCCATAAATCTGCTCTCTGATAAGCCAACTAACAAATTTGAGGTATTTGACAGTCAACAGCGTGAGGGGCCTCTTCTTACATTGATCTTTGTGTTCTAGTTTTTCCTACAACTTGGGAAAAACTTATCTGCCCTTGAGTCTGCATTTTCCTCACTGTGAAAAGAATGACAGGATTTGCCAGTTTGGAAGCTGCCGCTTCCGGGTTCTGGGCACCAGAAAATTGCAACTTCGGCTCCTCTAGAGAAAGGAAGGAGTCATCCCCGGGCGGTGGTGTGCCAGCCTCCCTGTAAAGGAGGCTGAAGACAAACCCGGGGGCAGCATGGGCCACAGGGATGTTCCAGATGACTGAAGGGACCTTTAGCAGCTGACCTGCCTCATACTCACCCAGGCAGAAGTGGGGACAGGTGGCATCCATAGGTAGAGGACAGGCAAGTCTGGTGACACTCAGGCAAAAAGTTTTCTTTCCAAGTAGTTTCATAGTTTCATTGAGACATAATAGCACAATCCGTGAAAGAGAGGGGGCAGGGACTAGATGTCACTGTTAACAGTCACGCAGAGGAACAAAAGTTTTCAAAAAATATTTTCACCTTTCGTGGAGCACAAAAATTCTGGGATATCAATTTACAGATATTGAGAATGAGAACTCCTTTAAGCTTCAAATTTAATTTAAATAATTTAAATTCCATCTGTTCATTTACAGGAAAATCCAAGTAAAGGGAACTTTAAAAGTCCAGACTCAGAGCTCCTCCAAGCTTTCCCTTTAAGGACAGATAAAGGGTCTCAGGGAAATGTTTTGCTCAGAGCCTTGTCCTTGGACTCCAGTCCACTGTTTTCTTGACACCTGAGGTTCTCTGCTGAATTAGAAATCAAAATGGGACTTATCAAATTACATTAATGAGACTAAACATTTAAGTAAGTTCACTTGATTTAGAAAAGTGTAGCCAAAAATTTAAATGATCTCCCCTGGGGTGACCCCAAGGAGCAGCAAGACTTACAAAAAGGATTCACTAACTTCAGAACGATGAGGTCCTTTTCAAACAGCCGCTCTGTCGTGGAACATGTCAAGCACTACATTAGAAACAAGTTATGAAATGTAGATAATAATCCAGAGGGGAAGCTGCTAAATCCAGTTAATTTGAAGTGGAAGGGGGAACTCATTGATGGTTGATTTTCTTTAGAAGAAACCTTCCTTTCAGAAATATGGAGCCGGGACTTTCCTGGCAGTGCAGTGGTTAGGACGCCACGCTTCCACTGCAGGAGGCATGGGTCCAATCCCTGGTTGGAGAACTGAAACATGAAAGAGCCCACATGGAGCAGCCAGAAAAACAAAAACAAACACAAACAAACAAAAAACCCAGAGCCATTGATTGACCCTGTATTTTTACTTCCTATCATGGAGCATCCCAGCCATTTCCCAAATCTGCAGCGATAATCAGCTACATTCGTTATTAAATTAATAACAATTTCCTGATCCTGACAGTTCTTTAAAGATCCAGGTAAAGGGTCATTGAATAAATCAGGTCCATCATTAAGAATGATTTCTTCAGCTGGCATACAAGTGTTTGCATTTGAACAGGAACATATAATGAGAATTACATACCGACTTGGGTTATGGTTACTCTTCTCATTGGCAGAAAAAAACGGACTTGAAAAATTGCCCCCCATCCCCCAAGTGGCCTTTGAAAAATTACAAAGTAATGCAAATCACTGCCTTTAATTTTCTAATCATTGCTTACAAAATTATCTTCAAAGAAATCTGTCCCAGAAAACAGTTCACTACCATTCATTGTTCAGTTCATCAGAACAGTAGGAATAACATTTATTGAACTTCTTCAGTAAGCAGTTTTTTAGCTGAAAGTCATGAATGCTCAGTAAAAACAAATACGTCTGATCATCTAGTCCATACACGGACAATATATATTATATTTTTTATATGTATATACATATATTTCAGTATGTTCTTCAAATCAGGTGCAGGTGAACATTAACTATTATGCTAAGATAAGATTACTCAGATGTCAAATTATGGATTGCAATTGATTAACTTTATCTTGGTAAAGGGTTGAGGGTCTAGGTTCCCTATTATGTAGGTAAGAACGTGTGATTAACATTTCCCATTGGTGAAAGGGAATGTTAATTCTTGAGGGCTGTGAGCACAGCAAAGTTCCACTTCATCTACATGTGAATGGGCGACGACATTCTGTGTAGGAATCTCCACGTTTATCCAGACAAGACCGTCTCCTTCTCTTTCCAGACAGGTGACAGGCCCCACCAGACAAATGGTATTTACCGGGTTTGTAGAAACTCAAAGTGTCCCGGCTCTGAGGTCCTTCCCAGCCAGTTTTTGGAAAGACTAAAGATTTGGAAATCACATTTATAAGACATTGCATAGGCTCAAAGAAAATGTGTCTTTTTGTTATTTGTTAGAGACAATTCGAGGCTTGTTCCAGTCGTCTCTGCTCCGGATTAGTTCTTGAAGGATCCTAAAAGCTATCTTTGCCAGGAGTATTAGGGCGCAGACGTCGGCCTGAGAGCCTGCCACTGCCGCCAACCGGCGTCTCCTTTGATGCATAAGACCTTGGAGACCCTTTTTCAGAATCCCCTTGACATCTCCTCCTCCCCTCCCCGCCCCGCCCCAGGGTCCCGGTAGCCGTGGAATCGAAGTCCCAATATTTTTTAAAAAAGCTTGTCCCCGTCCTGCCCATTATGATTAAATGAGCTTGCAGCGCGCCTAACGAAGGCCCGAGCTTGCGAAGCCAGCATGCCTTACGCGCTCTTGGCGCCCGGGGTCCAGGAGGTGGGGACGCAGGGGAGGAGAGGTCTTATGGGGAGGGAATGGTCGGGGAAGAGCTAAAAACACCGCAGCAGGATCGACCCCCGTAGAGTGGAGTGCAATCTGTCTCTGGCCTTCCGGGTGTTTGTTTTTCACGAGTTCATTTTTTTCCGCTTGTCTCTCAGGCAACCGGCCCTTGGCTGAGAAACCTCCTACTCCGGAGATGTTTTCTAAACAGGCCCTCACCTCCAAGTGTGTGTAGTGGGTGGAATGAAAAAATCTGAAAACTCAGTCGGCTGAGCGGCCGCAACTGTGTTTAGGAAAGAGAGCTGAGAGGCAGGGGCGAACAAGGGTTCTGTCCTGGAAAGGTCTTCAGGTCCTTTCGCCACCTCTGCGCAAAGCGGGGCGCGCGCGGCCCCTGGTGCAGAAGTATGGGCCCGGCTCCGGGAGCTAAAGGGGCAGTGCGCTTGCCGCCGGGCGACGGCTGCTGCGGGCGTAAACAATGGGGAACTCCCCTTCGCCTCAAACTGAGGCGCCCCCAGATCCTCCCTTTAAAGGAAGACATGAGTCGGGGGTGGGGGGAGTGGAAAAGAAAGTTGAGAATAGACGTCTTCAGGTGTAAACAATCCTGTGCCTCCTTGTGCAGAAGCCGAGCGGCAGGGCGTCGGGAAAGGGAAAAACAGGGGTTGCACAATAGTGGCGTCACTCTCCTGGCTTCCAGTAGCAAAACTTGGGCCCCTTCCCAAAACCCTAAGCAACAGAGCAACGAGCAAAATGCCGCCTGATCCGGCAAGACCACAGTCACTGACTCCGGAGGCCCCACGCCCCAGGACGCGGTGTGCCTACTGTGGCGAGCGCAGCTGGGTCCTCGGGCCGCGAGGGCAGAACGAAGTCTGCCGCCCGCCTCATGAGCAACCACCGCCCACGTCGGTCCAGGCCGCCGGGGACTTCCTCGAGGGGCGTTTTGGTGACACTCCCTCACTCGATTTCCCCGGCCCATAGCGAGCTCTGCACTATTTGGAGGATAGTGACCTGGTCCGCGGGCAGCCCCTCCAGCCGGTGTGCCGGCTGGGGTCTGGTGTGGGTTTCGGGGGGTGTTGGGAGGCGGCGTGAGAGCATTTCAACTCCCCGCTCCCTCCCCACGACGTCTGGGATCCGAGAGCCGCCCATCCCGGGGCCGTCCCTTTCGGCATCGCTTCCTTGCGCCCCGGACCCACTTTCCTGAGCAGCGTGGGGACCAGGCCATTTCGCGGAGGGCAGGGGGTCTGCGTTATGGAGCATCTGCCGGAGTGCCCTGAGCGGAGAGCCGCGGCCCGGGCTGGGCGGGCGAGGGGCTCCCGCGGCTGGCCGTCGAGGGCACGGGGATGCCCAGTCTCGCTGCCTCCTTGCAGTGCCCGGCTGTGGAGCGCGAGCCGCTCCTTCCCCCTTGGGCCCCGCGCTACCCACCGCGTAGCCTGGGCGTCGCGGTCCGCCGGTCTCCTGCTCCGCGCCGCGCCCGACAGTGACCCCACGCCCTGTGCTTCCTCCCGCAGTGGCCGACCGGAAGCCGCCCAGCCCCGGCGGCAAGGCCCCAGACGGCCTCGGGAGCTTACACGGACTACCCATCCCGGCCTCGACCTCCTAGGGCCGCGCCTCCGCGAGCCGAGCCCGAGCCCGAGCCCGGAGGCAGCGGCGGAGAGCGCACCCGAGGATTCGCCGCCGCCGAGGTGCCCATCAGCCTGGCCTCGCTCTGCCCCGCGCCCGGAGGCCGCGCGTTCTCCATTCTCCGGGGTTTTCGGCTTCTCTGAACTTTGGCTTTGGACTGTTACATCCTCGTCTGACTTTTCGTCCTACGTGGCCTCCCTCGCCTGCCGGCCTCCAGCGCCTTTTCCGACTTCGTCCTGGGCCGATCGCACCCTGCCTCCGTCCCCCTCGTGCCTGCTCTCCCACGCCTCCTTGCTCTCTCCGTCTTCTATCTCCTTCCTATCGACCCTCCTTTCTTCCCTCACCTTCGCCCTCTTTATGTTCCTCTGTCTCTAGCCTCCTTTCCCCTCTGCGTCTTCCCCGTCTACGTGGTCCCTGTTTCCTGTGTCCGGCCCCATCGGCCACCTCCTCTCCTGGGCCTTTAGTCACTACTCCGCCTCTCTTCGTTGGCCCTGCTCCCCCCAGCCCTATCACTTTGCCAAGAGCCCCCCTCCCCCTCGACAGGTGAACAGGACAGATCCTCTGGTCTTTAGCCCCCACCTCTCAGGGGCCCCCATGCCTACTCTAAGCGGGGGCTCGAACCTGGGAATTGGAGAAGCCGCAGCATTTATTTCACATTTTATCACAATGAACCCAAGCAAAGCCTCGGTGAACCGTCCCTTCTCCTCCCTCCTCCAAGGACATTATCTGGAAGTATTCTTGTCTGGATATCTTCTCAGTGCCTAAGGACTGGGTTTCTCTTTGCTTCCTTTGAGGTGATGTCACCCCAAATAAGGTTGAGGGCAGGGGGGCACCTGCGGCCACTTGTGTTTTCTGTGGTTAGAAAACCATTCCTACCCTGGAAGTGTCCCCTCCTACTCCTCCACACCCAACAGGAGGGAGTCCAGCATATGGTAGACATGTCTGCACTGTTTTTGTTTTTTTCTGTATTCAGGAGTCAGCCCATTTGTTAATTTAAACCACAAACTGCTTCTGGGTACAAAGGTGCAATCTGACTTCTGGTTTGCAAAGGGATGGGGTTGGAAAAACCCAGAAAGTGTCTTCTAGAGCAGAACACAAGCTCTGTTCACTGCTTCCAAGTTCAGGCACTCTGGCGGTAGGACCCTGGACACAAAATTGCAATCTTTGTGGTCAGAAAAATGTCACTGGTGAGAGTCTGACATCACCTGTTAACCATGGCTACCTTTAAATAAAGGAAGGCATCTAAAAGTCTGCTTTGTAAGGGCAAGCCAGTCTGTGTCCAGCCTGGAGTATTGTGTAGGTATGTCTCACTGACTTAGCCTCTGGGTTACCAGCATCAACACTATTAAGAGGGAATTGTTTTTACTGGTTTATTCCTTAGCGCTTGCCACCCAGATTGAGGTAGAAGAGAAAGGAAGGGGAGACGACCATTTTCAGGGATGGTCCCTGAAAACTCAAGGTAGCAAGGCAGAATGCAGGAACCATCCTAAAATGAAGTTAATTCTTAGAGGGAAAAAAAAAAATGGGAAGAAGGCAGTAAGGACTTTTTCAGAACACTTTAAAAAAAGTTCTAAAGCTAAATAAAATTATAAGAGACTATCAAATAACCCAGGGATTTCTCAGTGCCGAGAAGGCTCCACTACTTGTTTTATTTTTCCGCCCTGTGTTTGGTTCTCTAAAACTGACAGCAGAGATTTTTGAATTGAAGGTTTTGCTTGTAAGAGGAGCTGTCTGTTTGGAGGGAACTGGTGGGGAAATTATTTTCAGTGTGTCTTACTTCAATAGTACCTGCTGGAGGTATTCATCAAAATTAATGAAAAGAGTATCTGCCTTTTTTTCATATAGAGGCTTTTATTCCTAGGTCTTCAAAGTCTCTTGCCTATAAAAAAATTTCCATTTTATAGACAGGAGTATTAAGGATTAGAGACTTAGTTTATTTTTCTGGGCCACATGCAGCAAGCTATGGATCACAAGGTCTGGACAAGGAAACTGGGTGACATCATCTCATCAGAGAACCAAGATTGGGGTTCAAACTTGGAGCCTGGGGTCCTCAGCCTTCTGTGCCAGCATTTTCTGCAGAGAGGCTGCTCATAATGGTAACAGGGATAAAGCATTTAGATGAGCTTATGTGGTCAGTCATCCAAGCATCTCACACACCCCTCCTTGTTTCCTGGAGGACTGGCTGCCTCTGGCCAGGAAGAAGGCGCCTCACCTTTTTTGAAGAAATGGGAAGAATCCATCTCTCATTGCCGTCATCCTTGCCCCCCCCCCCACCGCCGCCCCCCCGCTCTGCCACTTCTCACTCTGTGTTTGAGTTGACTGGGATCATGGGTGAGAAGAGCTGGAAAATGTAGCCCAGGAAGGCTGGAGGATGCCCCGTGCAAAGGGTGGCACTTTCCAAGTCTGTCCCCTGTGGTTCCTCTTGTGGTGTGGCTGGAGGAGGGTCTTCCAGGGTTCCCAACTCTGAGGGCACATTCACGGGGGACATGCAGCATCTAGGCACAGGGCCAGTGTGCTCTATAGCATCCATCCTGTCTCCTTCCTGGAGGCTGTGAGTCCTGGGAAGTCCCAGCAGCCTTACATGAAGCCGCTACTCCACCGGGTGGGGAGGGGGCCTGTACCCTCGCCAAGCCTCGTTGTCCTGAGTGTGAAATGGACCCTCCCAGGTTCTGGCGTCACTGGAAGCCCGGCCCTGGCCTTGCTTCACCTGTTTGATTATTCTTTTTGCGGTTAACAAAGGGCAGGAGAGTCATTTTTAGAATGATGGAAGGACCTAGGATTGAAACGCTTTTCAGAAGAGCTCATTAAGGACTGGATTTTTTGTTGTTGTTGTTCTCTGTCCACATGGCTCTGTGGAGGTACTGGGGACTCATGGTAAGATTACAGAGTACTGTGTCAGATAGGATAATTTGAGAAAGAATCACTCCTCAGAAGCAATTTGCACTAGCACCTGCCTTTTATTATTTTTTAATTTAAGAATAAAATTTTTTAAATGAAGAGAAGTACCAAAAAATAAACAAGATGTGCAGTCACTCAAGTCACCCTTTGATTTGTTGAAAGGATGAAAGTTATATATATATATATATATAGTTAGAAAAGTCTAGCAGCACAGAAACATTGAAATGAAAAGGGAAAGCTTCTTCTAGTCCTCATTGCTGTCCTTAAAGGTGAACGTTGTTTCCCCTTTTTTTTTTTTTTTTTTTTAATGATTCCTTCCAGGAAAAAAAAAATGCAGACAACAGCATTCTGTTTCTGTGTATGTACTTTCCAGGTTCATCTAGTGCTGTGTTGGGTGCACATGGGTGGGGTCTGCAAGTCTGATCTTTGCACATCACCAGCTCCAGCATATCTACTTGATTCTGTGAAAAGATGCATATCAACAGGGTTTTATTAGAAACAGAATATTTGTAAAAAGGGTCAGCTCCGTGCTTTAAATGAATAAAGATGAAATTTTGTGGCATTCTTGATTGGAGGATGGGCTTAGAATGGATGGTAAGAACTTCCCTGGGAAAGGTGGCTGCTTTGGGGCAAGGAGGAAGAAAAGCCAACGAAAGGGCAGGAGACGCAGAACTTTATCCTTCCTAAACACATTCTGGTTTGTCCTGCGGGTCACTGAAGGATGCTTAAACTTGCCAGGGGTTGAAGAATGCACTTTTCCTTTCCTTCTAAAGGAGACTGTCTCTCTAGGTCGAAAAAAGAGATGGAGGCAAAGGGGTGGGGAAGACCCTTGTTTGAAGAAATAATGGATAGCAATAAAATGTAAACATCCTGCACTGGCCTGAGCATTCTCTTTACTTCTCCCCAAGTAATTCAAAATCTATGTGGCATTAATCTTCTGCTGGGTGGACCCCACTTACTGACAACTGTGTTTCCCTGTTTGCTTGTTTCTTGACTCCTGTTAAGGAGGGTGAGATTTATTTAATGGAGTGGTGGTCTGGGTTAAAGCCCACTATAGATTTTCTGGCATCAGTTTTTCTAGCTAGAATTACATTGGTTGGGTTTTTTTTTTTTTTTCCAAAAGAAACTCTACCTGCTCTATGTGAGGCTTGGATAATATAAATTTAGAATCTTGCCAGAAAATGCCCAAGGAACTCAGCCGAAAGGACCTTGCATCCAGGCAGGCTGTGTAATGAGAAACATTTGATTCTTTTCTTTTAATAGGCAGGAATTATGCACAAAATGGTATTTGGTCTTCACCTTGACCTTGCTGTTTGAACTATAGCTTCATTCACTGTGGCTGAGATATTTCTAGCCAAACGGTTGGATCTCAACTTAAAAAAATTCTTCTGTTTTTGGATTTTTTTTTAAAGGACAGAGCAAGGAGGAATCACACTGTCTTCTTTTTCCAAGGCAATAAAAGGAAAACCACACATTAAGTAACAATCCAACTTGGGAATTATAAACACTTGGAACAATTATACTGAATTTAGTCTAGTCTCGTCTTTGGAGTTGAAACCAGTTGAAACCCCTGTTTCACTCTAAAGAGCTCTTCTCCAGGAGAGCATTCTGTGATCCTCGTTGGAACACACATCTGTTTCTGGGCTGGCCAAGTCCAAAAGTGGAATCCCAATTACAGTTTTCATGGGTGATGGAATTTCAACTGCCTTACAATTTAACCACCTGGGTTCCCTTCACTCTTTTTCTTCTTGAGGATGAAATAAGCTGATCAAGTGCTCACTCAGCTATTAAATTACATTTCCATCCTGTAACATTCTATTTCCTTTTTCTCTAGTGAGATATATTGACTGAATGGGTTATCTCCAGTGTCTTATATTAGCCATACAATTTTCCCTTTGGGGAAGTTCTCCCTGTCACTGGTGGATGTGGTTTTAGTTTTATAAGATTTAATTTTACCCTAAACAACAAATAACATAACAAAATTCTTTAACTAGATGGTTTTAATTTCACAACAAAACTTTTGGATGAAAAAAATGAGAAAGATATTTGAATGAATTAAAGGAAATTGATTTTTTAAAAGAGTTGAATTGGAACTTGAAGCTTGTGAAACAGAAAACAAAAAAACAAGCAAAAGCTGCTTTGGCAGAGTTTTAATAGGTTTAACTTGATCTAAGAAGTGAAGGTATCATTCTGGCCACGAGGGGGAGCACGCATTGTTCCAGGAAGATAAAGATGAATACAAAGATAACACTAAATATATTAAAAAAATTCATCATTCTCTTCAAGTGGTGACCTGTCCAGTTGTGAACAACACCTGTTTACAAGAATAGTGCTCTTCTCGTTTTGTGATTATTGTTGTACTTGATAATCAGATGCATTGATTCTGGAGCAAACAGGAAAGGCTGGTCATAGAGTGAGAAACAGATTTTTCTCAGCTCATCCATGTGGGAATTATCAAATAAATTAGATGAGATTCAAGATCACCTTAGAGATAAATTTCACTTCTAAATTTGACTCTACTAGATACATATATATTCAATGCTTTAAATCTAGAGCAAAGAAGAGTTTTAAAAAGCAACCTAGTCAAAACTGATGTCTTCAGGAAATAAACTTTATCTGTGTTTGTGTAGTTTTGATACTTTTGATTAGTTTGGGTTTGAAGCGTCCCAATTTTAAGCATCTTAGTCATCTTTTTGAAGTTTTAAATTATTTAAAAATCATGATTCACATTTAAAGAAAGGCTGATCTTTTGTAGAGAGGTAGAAATTGACTATTTCCTCACTTTTGCATTTGTTTTACGATAAAATCCTGAAAGGTCACTTACAGGTGGGGGTAAAGAGGACCTTTTCCTTAGATTAAACAAGGTGGGGGTGGGGGTCTCTGTCTTTACCTTGTGCTTTCATAGATATTAAATTCAGACTATAAGCTGTGGGACGGCTCCCTGAAAGAGATGATCTCGGAGGAGATGGGGGGTATTCAGGGGCTTAGAAGCTGGCAGATTTGGCTTGGTTCAAATCTTGTTTTTACCATTTAGCAGCAGTGTCACTTTGGGCAAGTTTTGGCAAAACTCAACAGCCTTCATTTCCTTGTCTGTTTAATGGGACTGATAGCTCCCTCCCTGGGCAGTTGTGAGGATTCAGTTGGATCATGTGTAAAGAACGGAGACTTGATTTGGGTCATGCTCATTCGTTATTAGGGCTGTTATCATCATTTTCCTCCTTTTTTCCCCATGTACTTCCCATAAACATTCTAGGGTGAATTTAATCATGTCACAGCCCTGCAGACCATATTTGCTATCTCTCAGGTTTGTGAAAGGTACAGAGGCCATTGAGACTGCTCACTCAGGTCTCTGAACTGACCAGAACGTCAGGTAACCTCAGAAGGAGCCACTGTGGTCAGCTACTTATCAAATCTGACAGCCCTGAGACAGTCACCAAGACGTTAAGAATACTTAATGCATCTATAGCTAGACATGTGGGATCACTGACAGCCCAGGAGCCATCATGACCGCACTGAAGACTTTTGTGACAAGCCCACTTACATTGATGTTATGTGACCATGTTTCCTCATGTTAGGAAGCTAGAAATTGATGCAGAGAGACCTCAAAGTGGTTGGTTATACAGCCTGTTGCCTCAGCTGCCCATCCCGGCACAGACTGTGGCAGCCACGGTGGACTTTGGCTGTATCTTCCTGCTCTTTGCTGAGTAAATGAATTTGGAGACAAAGTCACCCCATTCTCGACTCCATCCTTTGGGCTGGGACATAAAGAGCGCTAAAGCCTTCAACTCGGCATCTTCAGGAAGAGTTACATGGAAGGTCTTCTCCTTTGGAAGATCCCATCAGACTTGTAGGAAAGGAAATGCCCTGTCCAACTCAGAAGTCCACTCTGGAGTTGGAAGTGTAGGTGAAGTCTTCATCTACTGCTGAGGTTTAATTAGAGGAAATCCACAAATGCTCAGAGCCTCAGGAAAACACACACCAAGTTTGTGTGACAAAGTAACGTTTAAAAGGTAGCTGTAGGATCAAGTATTTTTTAGTGACGTTCACCTCCATCCATCCATCCATCTGTCCATTGCTTTCTAGCAATCCTTTTTTGCTCTAGAGGGTGATTCTCAAGTCTGGAGCCTCGTTGGTTGTGTGTGAGAGTGCATGTGAATGGAATACAGCAGTTGGGTTCTGACGTGTGTCTGGACTTTTTTTTTCTCACAACCGGATGCTTTCCAAAGTAAACAAAGACATTAAAAGATTTATAAAAAGACTCGGTCACACATTGTGAAGTGCAAAGTGTAAATGAATTTTTATAAGCGTATGGATTTCATTTTTCTTACAATATGCATGAATATAAAAATTTAAAGAAAATGTGCTGGTAACAATGTGTTTTCAGTTCTCACTGAAACTTGAAAAATAATCAGAGATGCCTGAAATATTCAAAACCAAGCATACGCCTGCATCTTATCATGTCATTTGAACCATGGGATAATGATCAATGTGGCCACCTTCCTGCCAAGAGTGCTTTTTTGAAAGAAGCTCCAACGTGGCACTTGCCATTTGAATTCGACTCATTTCTTCCTATACAAACTCGCAGGTTGCTCTGTTCAGCACACTGTCACTCTCTTTTAAATTGGATCATGGAAAAAGCAAGAGAGTTCCAGAAAAACATCTATTTCTGCTTTATTGACTATGCCAAAGCCTTTGACCATGTGGATCACAATAAACTGTGGAAAATTCTGAAAGAGATGGGAATACCAGACCACCTGACCTGCCTCTTGAGAAACCTATATGCAGGTCAGGAAGCAACAGTTAGAACTGGACATGGAACAACAGACTGCTTCCAAATAGGAAAAGGAGTACGTCAAGACTGTATATTGTCACCCTGCTTATTTAACTTATATGAAGAGTACATCATGAGAAACGTTGGGCTGGAAGAAGCACAAGCTGGAATCAAGATTGCTGGGAGAATATCAGTAACCTCAGATATGTGGATGACACCGCCCTTACGGCAGAAAATGAAGAGGAACTAAAAGCCTCTTGATGAAAGTGAAAGAGGAGAGTGAAAGAGGAGAGTAAAAAAGTTGGCTTAAAGCTCAACATTCAGAAAACTAAGATCATGGCATCTGGTCCCATCACTTCATGGGAAATAGATGGGGAAAGAGTGGAAACAGTGTCAGACTTTATTTTTTTGGGCTCCAAAATCACTGCAGATGGTGACTGCAGCCATGAAATTAAGACGCTTGCTCCTTGGAAGAAAAGTTATGGCCAACCTAGATAGCATATTCAAAAGCAGAGACATTACTTTGCCAACAAAGGTCCATTTAGTCAAGGCTATGGTTTTTCCAGTGGTCATGTATGGATGTAAGAGTTGGACTGGGAAGAAAGCTGAGCGCTGAAGAACTGATGCTTTTGAACTGTGGTGTTGGAGAAGACTCTTGAGAGTCCCTTGGACTGCAAGGAGATCCAGCCAGTCCATTCTAAAGGAGATCAGCCCTGGGTGTTCCTTGGAGGGAATGATGCTAAAGCTGGAACTCCAATATTTTGGCCACCTCATGCAAAGAGTTGACTCTGATGCTGGGAGGGATTGGGGGCAGGAGGAGAGGGAGATGACAGGATGAGATGGCTGGATGGCATCACCTACTCGATGGACATGAGTTTGGGTGAACTCTGGGAGTTAGTGATGGACAGGGAGGCCTGGTGTGCTGCAACTCATGGGGTCGCAAAGAGTCAGACACGACTGCGCAACTGAACTGAACTGAACTGAACACCATCATCAAAGCCACTGAGGCTTCTTGATCACGTTTTCCCTGAGGCAGAAGAGGTGTGAGTGAGGGAAAAAGTGAAAGAAAGCAATATCCGGGTTCCTATGGTTCCATGGAATCAATTCTTTCAAGAATGTAAAACAACATTTATACCTGAGTCCGGCTTAGAATCAAAGATCTATCAGTTCTGTCAAGAACGTAGCTCATAGTTTATTTTGAATTGTCATGGTAACCTAACCTCTGAGAATTATTCAGGTTGTCCTAGGCTCAGCATCAGAAGAAGTTTTGGCTGCAAGAATTTCATTCCATTGAGTTAAATGAAAACAAATTAGCATAGATAGGTTTTTTCTTGCAAGCTCTGCTTTTGGTTGTGATGTTATCAGTTGCTGTAACGTTGGTAAGTATTGGTCCCTTAAGAGATTTCTTTTGAAGGTTTAATACACGTGAAAATGATAAATGGTCTAGTTAACCTCCATCTGTTTTTATCAGTGTGGAGACTTGGGGTTCCTTGGATAAAAATAAAATTCCCAGACCCTGGGAAGTATTCTTGTTTCAAAATAAGTATTATGGTTGGGAAAAAAGGAGGTAGTATTGGGAGAACAAGTTCCAGTCTTGAAAGAATCATTTCTTAATGGGACACTCTGGTATAGGTGGAAACGTGGAGTCTCATGTTTGTCCCCAGCTTTTCTAGCAGAGACAGAAAGACACAGCATCGACGATGCTAATGTGGAGACCATAATTTTTAAAGCCAGCATGTAGCACATCTGATCGGCTTCCTTACCGAGCAGTTCCTGCGCAGCAGTCCAAGAGAGCACGAATGGAAACTGCAAGGTCTCTCAAAGTCTAGCCTTGAAAGTTGAATAATATCACATCCATAGCCTCCTATGGGTCAAAGCAAGTCACAAGGCCAACTTAGGTACTCGAGATGATAAAATAGTCTCTTCCTTTTTGAGAACAGCCAAGTCAATTGCAAAGGGGCCTGCATACATGGGTAGGAGCAATTTACGATCAACTACTGCAGTCTACCACAGCAGATACCATTTATGTACATATATTTATGTATGTAGACCTTACATGTACAATATACATTACATATATGTTTATGACATATGCATGCATGCTAAATTGCTTCAGTCGTGTCTGACTCTTTGCGACCCCAGGGACTGCAGCATACCAGTCTCCTCTGTCCATGGAATTCTCCAGGCAAGAATACTGGAGTGGGTAGCTATTCCCTTCTCCAGGGGATCTTCCAGACCAAGAGACCGAACCGGGTCTCCTGCTTAGATAGGTTTTTTTATCTTGCAAGCTCTACTTTTGATTGTGATATTATCAGTTGCTGTAACAGCAGTAAATATTGGTCCCACCAATGAATCTGCAGGCAGATTCATTACCATCTGAGCCACCAGGGAAGCCTATATATAATAATACATGTATGTACTATATATCATAAATGTTTATTATAAATAATGTATATTATATGTTTACATTAATGTGCTAAGTCACTTCAGTCATTACTGACTCTTTGCAATCCCATGTACTATAGCCTGCTAGGCTCCTCTGTCCATAGGATTCTCCAGACAAGAGTACTGGAATGGGTTGCTGAGCCCTCCTTCAGTGGATCCTCCCTACCCAGGGATCGAACCCTCATTTCTTAAGTCTCTTACCACTAGCATCAACTCGGAAGCCCACTTATATTAATATATGCTATATATTACAAGGATTACCAGTTCCTAAGTAATGATAAGAAAATATAGGTTTTACAATGTTATACTGGCAATGCCATCTTTAATCACTTGGAAGTCACTTTGACATGTTGCAGGGTTCTCATTAAGAGCATTGATAATGATTGTTTAAAACAAACATGAGATATGGAATTGGGGGACACACCTGGATTGTAACCAAATTAAATCTGAATGAGAAGAATAAATAATTTTTTAAAGAAACCTTCTGTCCAGTTATCTGCATCCTGGAGGGAACATGGGAAGTATGAAAAGTTAGTGATGTTCTCTGTTTTATCTCAGTATCTATATAGAGACAGTAAACTGGGGAACAGAGGAAGCCGTATAGATATGTACATGACTGCATACACATAGACCTCCTGGTTTGGACTTCACTCTTGTAGTCAGTTCAATTCTTGCTTTCAGACTTTACCGTGAGCCTGGAGGCAGCCATGAAAACAGATAAGGAACACCTAGTGCTGCAGACAGGTCATTTTAGCTTTGTTTCTAGGAGGACTGAAAACAGAGGGTTCATCAAATGCCAAAGCCCTTAATTCCAGCCTTTAAACAGGTGGAGGCAGGGCTTAAGTGTGTCCCCAAAATGCCGGCTATGTCCACAGAGCTTGAATACCTAGGTTTTTGAGATTGGTTTTGCTGAATCCTTCATGTTCTATGCAAGAATTTACTTTTGCTTTTATTTTTTTTATGGAGGCTTGGCATTCAGCTAAGGACTAGGAAAACAACCTGCTGTTTATCCAGAAAAGAGAAAAAAAATCCTGGTCTGTGTCTGAAAACAGAGTAGCTTTACCTGCCTCAGCCCTGAGATGTGGGCTTGCAAGTTCAGGTATATTCTAGAGTTTGGGATCTTTACAAGCAGGAGGCCCATTTTCAGGGAGAGTGAAGTGCGGGACCACCATATGAGCCTTCCCACAGCTTTCCCAAATCCAGATCTTTGCTTGTGTCTGTAGAAGATGGGGCCTGGGATCACGGTACTGGAATCATGTGAAGGCCGAGAGGGGGTTGGCGATTCAGACCTGATTTTAGCCCCTTTTCACTGTAGCTCAGACGGTTAAACAATCTGCCTGCAATGCAAGAGACCCAGGTTTGATCCTTGGGTGGGGAAGATCCTCTGGAGAAGAGAATGGCAACCCACTCCAATATTCTTGCCTGGACAGAGGAGCCTGGAGGGCCACAGTCCTTGGGGTCACAAAGAATCAGATATGACTTAGCAATGAACAATACCACTGCTAACAGACTGTGTTACCTGGAGAATTTACTCCATCTATCTCTCCCCAGGACTGGTTCCTCATCTGTAAATTGAGTCTGTAGAGTGCCTACCCCATGGGGCTGCCTTGAGGCCTGCAACTGGCTTTCCCTGTAAGTGCCCTTTGGAAGGAGATGCCCATCATCTTAGAGGATGGTCATCATTGGCAGTTATTTATTTTTAGAGCAATGTCTTTCGTATCCTAACAGACTTCAGATATAACCCTTCAATTCTCTGTGTAAATTTTAGCCTGATATTGTCCTTCTTACATAATGCCCCCACACTCCTCCTCCCCCCCAACAACCCCGCATCCTAGTAGATTCAGCTAATTTGTTCAAAAAGAACACAGTCATGGGACTTCTCTGGCGGTTCAGTAGTTGGGACTTCACTTTCCAGTGTAGGGGGTGTGGGTTCAATTCCTGGTTGGAGGGCTGGGATCCCATATGGCTTGTAGCCAAAAAACCAAACCATGAAACAGAGACAATTTGTAACAAATTCAATAAAGACTCAAGAATGGTCCACATCCAAAACAGAAAAAAAAAGAAAAATGGCCCCCAAATAGTCACGACCATTTAGCAACTCAATTGAGAAGCTCATGAAATGATGAAACATTTTGGACTGATTTGGTTGATCTAACTGGTCAAGGTGTTGATTTGGAAGGACTAGGCTATATGTTCTGGGCAGAGTGTTCATAGGCTTTTGACCTGTGTGATCACACAGGGTCTTGTGCTTAGAAGGACTTCATGCTTGGTTAAGGGGCTTCCCAGGTGGCACAGCGGTAAAGAATCTGCCTGCCAAGGCAGAAGATGCAAGAGATGAGGGTGCAATCCCTGGGTCAGGAAGATACCCTGGAGTAGGAAATGGAACCCACTCCAGTACTCTTGCCTGGAAAGTTCCATGGACCCAGGGGCCTGGCGGGCTAACATGCCATGGGGTCACAAAGAGTCAGACAGCACACACACAGCACATTGTCCAAAGTGATAGCCTAGGGTTGTTTTTTTAGAAATCTTTATTTGCATTTTGAAAAAATTCCAATAAAGATCATGTTCATTTACTAAGACAAAGTATTAACGTATGTTAATTTCTACCAAAAGTGAAGTAAGAGGAAATAAAGAACTGCCAAATCAAATTATAAGAGATTAAAAAAATGTGGGATAATGCCATTAAGAATAAAGAAGGTCTGCAATGAAAAGGGAGTAAAAACTGAAGAAGCATAACTGTGATAGAAGAGATCAGCAAAAGAATAAAGGAGGATATAACAAAGGTGAACTAAGAAAAAGAAGGTATATAGAGAATTATGTTGAGAAAAATAACTTTCTTTATTGATACAATTTTTCTGTGAAACAGAAGGTTATCTTTGAAGGCTAAAGTTATTGAGAAGGTATTTAAAATGAGAAAGAAAGTGAATCAAAGAATTTCACACATCAATGGTAGTAACGTTTTTAATCAACTCTGGAATTTGCATTTTTAAAAGTGAGTTATTGATTTTTTAAAGAAGTATATTTAAGAATTTTTTTGTTAAAAAAAATCAAGGCAAAATGTTATAGTCTTCGACTATTCAAATATTTTGACATCAGTAGCACCTACGACAATAGCATTTTATTCACCCAGGACAGAGAAAACAACAGAATGGAAAATACAATTTAAACTAGAAAGTAAATAATTGACCAGCTTAATTTGATTGGGATGACAAGAGGGAAGAAAAACATTACCAGTTGGAAAGAAATTTAGCTATGTTGAAAAATTTCCCAACAATCTAAGCCATTGGTTTTCAAATGCCTTGAGTGGGAGAGTAGTTTTTGTTTTCTCCAAAGGGAATCTGTCTGCAGAAGCCCCATGTGTGCATCAGGGACTGGAGAAATGATGGTTGGGTGTGGGACTAGGTCGCCCACCCTATCAATTACACAGTCTCCTTTCTCCTTTTCTCTCTTTCCAGAAGTCTCCCTTTCTAGTCTACAGCACAGATATTAGTATCAGTGATAACATATCTGAAAGTCCTCGAGATCCCACATGGCACCCCTCTGAACTGGCCCCTTTCAGTCCACATAACTGGGCAGGTATTGCATTTAAACTGTCTCTGAAACCCAGAAACATGCCCCTCAAGTCATGAAAAGTCTTATTTACATCACGGAAAACAAACTTAAAAATGTACCAATGTTGTCTTCTCCTTAGGAAGATTTAAGCTCCCAGAGGAAATGACCAAATTTTTTTACTGAAACCTGCATGTTGTGAAATGGGTTACCCAAGTGTATCACCCAAAGAAATAAACTAAAATCTTTTTTAGAGTAATAGTTAATGATGGGCATCTGATCTCAGGTGAAAATGTCTAGTATTTCAGCATTATGAATCATGTTTGTTCTAGATTTTTATATGTACTGTTTTTGTATTATATTCTGTTTTTATTGAGGCTTCCCTGGTGGCTCAGACTGTAAAAGAATCTGCCTTATATTTCCAATGTGCACACCATTTTTGTTTTCTATCATAAGGGTATTGAATTTTTTCTACATCTATTGTATAGTCATATGATTGTACCTTTATTCTCACAATGTGCTGAATTACATTTGCTAAATTTTCAATGTTAATTAACATTGCATTTCAGAAATAAACACAAGTTTGTCTTGATATATTATTCTCTCTACATGTAACTTGGTTTTCTGATATTTCGTTAGAAAGTTTGCACTGATACAAGTAAAATTGACCTGAAAATTTTCTTCTTAGTAATGGATTTTTCAGATTTTGGTATCAAGGTTACCCTGGCTTCATAAAATTATTTAGGAACTCGTATTTCTTTATCTGTGTATTGATAGCGTTTGTGTTGAAACTGAAGGTCCACTACTTTGGCTACCTGATGTGAACAGCTGATTTCATTGGAAAAGTCCCTGATTCTGGGAAAGATTGAGGGCAGGAGGAGCAGCGGGGACAGAGGATGAGATGGTTGGATGGCCTCGCTGACTCAATAGACATGAGTTTGAGCAAACTCCAGGAGATAGTGAAGAATAGGGAAGCCTGGAGTGCTGCAGTCCTTGGGGTTGCGAAGAGTCAGACACGACTGAGCCACTGAACAACAAATGTTTCTTTATCTGTGTACTGAAAGCGTTTGTATAAGATTGACGTTATATCTTTATTTAGTATTTGGTAGATTTCACCAGTGAGGCTGTTTCAGTCTGTATTTTCCTTGAGGAAATTTATTATGTAGTCAATTTATTTAATATTTTCTTTAATTGTTATAAAACTGTTCAGATTTTTATTTGCAAGGTGTTTGAAAATTTGCTGTTTATACCATCCTCTCACTTTTAAGAGAGTCCTAAGCTCTGCAGTTACGCTCTCTGTTTCATTCCTGATGTTGGTACTCTCTGTCCTCCTTTCTTCCTCTTTTCTAGAAACAACTCTTTGGTTTCTAGGCTTTTGTGTCCTATGTTCATTTGACCAATTTCTGTTATCACCTTTTTAATTCCCACCCAGCTCTATCTTTTTTCTGGGGTTTAATTTGCTTTTTTCTACCTAACTTCCGGAGTTGCTCATTAATTTTCTCCTTTTTATCTAAAATATTCATTTGAGACCATATATTTTCCTCCAACTATGACTTTTGCAGAATCCCACAACTTTCAGTATGTTATACGTTTATGACTATCCAGTGCTGCATAATTTCAGATTTCCACTGTGACCTCTTCTTTGGTCTATTAGGAACCTAGGAGAGTATTACTTAATTTGCAAACATAAGGGAATTTTGAGAGTTGTCTTTTCTGTACTGATTATTAGCTTAATTCCACTCTCATCAGAACACATCCCTCTCTGATTTAAAACCTCTGAAGTGCTTTAAACTTGTCTTAAAGATCCCATACTTTCTTTCACATTTACATTTACTTTTCTACTTTCCACAAGGGCTCAGAAAGAGTGTATATCCTGCAGTGTTCTGTATATACTGAATAAGTTAAGTTTGCTAATTTTCTCATCTGAAACTTCTGTATCCTCTGTTCCTTTTTTTTTTTTTTTCTGTTTGCTTTATTTAACAGCACTGTGATAAGCCTAGATGTGGTTTTCTTTGCATGATTTTTCTCTTGGAGTGCATAACTCTTCCTAAATCTAAGATTCGATGTCTTACATCACTTTTAGAAAGTTTTTAGTCATTATTATTTTTTTTGAAGTAATGTTTCTGCCACCTTCTCTCTCACCTCTGCTTCTGGGATTCCAGTTATATGATGTTACACTTCTCCCCTGTGTCCCGTATTTCTATGCTCTTTTTTGTATTTTCCATCTTTTTCCTCTTTGTGCCTCAGTTTACTTGATTTTTACTAACCTTTCTTCCAACACGTCAAATCTTACCTGCTTTTGAACCCAAGTAGTTAGTATTTCTTTCCAGGTTATTTTTCAGTATAGAATCGGCATTTAATTCTTCCTTAAATTGATTTTAATTATCTACTGAAAATTTCCCTCTTCTATTTTCTGGAACATATTTATCCCAGTTGTTTTAAAGTCCTTTGCTGGCAACTCTGTTACCTGTTTCGTCTGGGTCTGTGTTTTCGGATGTGTGTCCTGTCATGTTATCTGGACCCAAGGTGTGCTAAGTAATTTTTCTTAAATACCAGACACTGATAAACGTCAGAGGTAATTTGGGGGATTGGACAGTCTTACCTTCCTCTCTTCCTGCGGGTTGCTGAAGGAGGCAGAGACGGTCCTCATCCAGGCAGGAGCTGAGCACAGCATCTGTCCCAGCTGGTCGGTGCCTGGTTTGCCTTCACTTCCAGGGTGTGCCCCTGACACGGTTCATCCCATAGCCTGTGTCTTCGTCCAGGGCTCCTCCCCTTGGCTGGGATCTGTGTTTCCTCCATCCAGCTTCATGAGACTGTGCAAGGCCACTTAAAGCTGCATCTAGCATATCTCAGACTTCTGGTCTTCACTTTCTGCTGGTTTCCACCGCTCCCCCATCCCGTCCCACGCCACACCCAGTTTCTAGGCTTCCAAGCCCTTAGAACTGCTGCTTTGGAAACCAGAAATCTCTCAGGGAGAACGGCTAGACCAAATGCAGGCACACTTCTATTTTTCTTCTGTCTTGGATCATGGCCCCTCAAATTCTTGCTGCCTTCTCAACTCTCTGATGCCTCTGAGTTCAGGTATTTTTAATTCTCTAGCCAAACTTTTAAATCATTCCATCTGAGAGGTTTGGTTTATCATCAGCTAGTCTAGCATAGCTGGAATCACATATACATAACATTTGCAGAAAAAGTTCTTGCTTATCTTCATGTTGCTGGTCACGATTCTGGGTCTAAGAGGACTGACTGATTTCCCACAGTGAACTCTCTAGTTGAGAGAAGAACCAGGGTCTGAGACCAGTCTTTGTCCAGGCTCCTCTCAAGATGCCACCCTGTAGCAGCCACATTTAAGAATTGATTTCTTAGTCGAAGCTCTAGAGAGAGTGTTTGGACGTGGCTGGAGGGGAGAAGTGAGCTGAAGGACAGAGTGAAGGGTCAGACAGCTTGTCTGCTCACCTTGCTGGTCGCTCTTCTCATCCTGAGCTTGGCTGCAGCCTCACTTGTGATGGAGACTGTCACTGTCACCGTCACCCATCATTCAGGGACACAGCCTACAACTGGCAGCCACATGGATACCTACAGTAGGAAGGCTTCCCAGTCTATGTTGACTCCTGTGGTCAGCTGATTTAGAGAACTGGGCAAGGATCTTTATTGTCCCGGGACATGTATGTAGCGAGGCCAATCACACCTTGGGGCTGAAGACCGTTGGCTTGGCCTCAAAGGAATTGAGTGCATAAATTGCTTTATTCAGAACACTAGGAAGTCCTAGTCACAAACCTCCACAGTTACCAGCTCTCTTTCTGGAGGAAATGAGCCGGCAGGATTCACTGAGAGGCTTCCAAGTCTGACCCTCACTGAACAGAAAATGCCACCCAGGGCTGGTGTGGCTGGGAAGGCAGCAGGGGGCTGACCAGCGGAGCCAGTCTGCTGTTCTGTGGAGGAGGTTATAGTATAAGCCTGCTTTTAGTGTCCCCGGTGTGCCTCGAGGCTGGGGATGACACAGTAACAGTTATTTCCCTCCTTTCTGCCTCAAAGCCATGGTGGTTGACTCATGGTGTCAAGATGGAGGCTGGGGTGAGGTCTTGCCCAAGCTCCTTCCCTCCACAGCCTCGAGATTATGGAATATTATTAATAGCATCTTCTAGACTCAGAATAATCTTTTTGATGACACTGTCTTCTGAACAACACATGTGAGATGGGTCCTTTCTTCTAGCCTCACATTTTCTCTCCTCACTTTTCAGGGGGAGCAACATGGAGAGGAAACTTTCAGCCTCTCTCTTGCTTCCTCTTCCCCAAAGAAGGAGCTCACATGACTGGTGACAGCTTGTTGGTATTTTAGGTCTGCACTGTCCAAGGGTGGGCCCAAGGGTGAGGTGAAAGTGAAAGTGAAGTTGTTCAGTCGTGTCCGACTCTTTGTGGCCCCATGGACTGTAGCTTACCAAGCTCCTCTGTCCATGGGATTTTCCAGGCAACAGTACTGGAGCGGATTGCCATTTGGGTGACTGGGCCTAAATGGCAAAAACTTCACAAAACAATAAGAAGGAGGGAAGGGTTATCTATATCTATGACTATCTATATTACGAATGAGTTGTGTTGCTATATAGCAGAAATCAAACCGAAGTTGTAAAACAATTTTCCACCAATTAAAATATAAATAAAAATTTAAAAAGAAGCAACAAGAAAACAAAGCCAGAGCCCCGCCTTCTCCTTGTCTCTTGTGCTGCCTCTCATGAATCAGGAAAACATGCCCGGACATCCAGTTTCCCGTGTCATGAGCAGCTCAGAACAAGTTCTGCTCCTCCTTCCTCCCTTCTGAAGCCCTGGGCAGGGGACCCAGTCCCCGCCCGGAGCTGATGACAGAGCTGTGGTGAGTGGGTTTTCTCACTTCATGGTAGACCTAGGAGCCCATCGTGGCCACACATCCAAGCTACAGCCTCCTGTCCGACTACTGCCAAATCTCCTATGAAAGCTATTATTTTGATTCATCCTCTGGGGAGAATCATCTTGAACTCAATCCTTCACAGGAAGAACATCTGTCCCTACTTTTGCAGGCGCTCTGTTCCCCATGGCTGGATATGTGTTCACCGGCCCTTTGACAGAAGCAGGACACGCTGTTAATATTTCTTCGTGTGTTGATGCATTTATTCACCATGTAATATATAAAAGCCTGGATCAACGTGTTGCGATTGTAAAAACGATTCTATTTTTAAGCACATCGTTTTGGTATTCTAGATTTCTAAAACAGAAGTCTCATGTCACTTAAGTAAATGAATAAACCAGAACATTACTACTGTGAGTGGCAATAAGAGGAAGAAAGGAAAAAAGGTAACCACAGCAGAAGCCAGACTGGACAATCTAGGAAAGCGTGTGTGAACAGAAGCACCATATATAATGTTAACCAGGGTTCAAGCAACCTCTGGAGCTCCTTGGAGAAAGGGGCTACCTGAAATAGAAATAAAAATAGAAAACTTCCCCACACTCCTCATTTCCTTTTTCCGGTTGTGGGCGCAAAATGTATAGGGCTTTAGGTTACCGTTCAACCAAATTTTATTATGGGAGGCTTCAAAATAGTTCCTCTGGGGGAACTCGGGGCTGATCCCCTGGGATCTCTTAAAATCACCTTTTTTTCCCATTAAGCCCAAGGCCTGGAACTTCACAGAGTCACTTTGGGGATTTTTGGAGGAGTAACTTCAAGACTATACGCCACATTGCATCCTTGTCAAAGGGGCTTTCCAGGTGGATTAGTGGCATAGAATCTGCTTTCCAGTGCAGGAGACACAGGAGACAAAGGTTTGATCCCTGGGTCAGGAAGAGCCTCTGGAGTAGGAAATAGCACCCCACTGCAGCATTCTTGCTGGGATAATCCTATGGACAGAGGAGTCTGATGGGCTACAGTCCATAGGGTTGCAACGAGTCGGATAGGACTGAAGCAACTGAGCATGCACACAGCCTTGTCAAACGGCCTCATTTAGGACAGAGGCTTGAAACATTACCTTATCCTGGGACATATGTCTACAGTTAGGGTAATGGAGATTACTTGTTCTTGGAAAACTGGACTGCATTCTTCTATTTTATTTTAATTTCTCAATTAGAAAATATTTATTTATTTGGCTGCATTGGTGTGAGCTGCAGTTTGTGGGGTCTTCATTGCAGCATATAAGATCTTTCATTGCAGTGGTCAGGCTTCTCTCTAGTCATGGCTCATGGGCTTCGTTGCCCTCTGGCATGTGGGATCTTAGTCCCCTAATCAGCGGTCGAACCCACATTCCCTGCATTGGAAGGCAGATTCCCAACCACAAGACCACCAGGGAAGTTCCCCCATTCCTCTAACTTAAATTGTAGTGATTGAGTGGATTCTTCATTGATGATGCTAAGTGACTCTGAAGCTCTGTCCACATACGAGGCTTACTACCTGTTCTGCTGAGCACATGGGTCTGTCTGGGCGCTGAGTCCTCAGCACCTGGCACATAACAGGCACACAGTTCTATTTGCTGAATGAAGGCATGAGTAATTTACCTACCAGATGCCACCTATGTTGATACACAGGAAAGAAGGGGAATTTACATTCTGAAGGGGTAAAAGGACAGTGTGCCATAGGGGTGCTTCTCCCTGGGAGGCAGCCTCCTCTGACTGCACCACCCACTTGCCTTTGTATGTGTAGGCTACTAGCTATAGAATAAATAAGATAAAATGATAAATGTGTAGCACAGGGAATATGGCCAATAACTCTTTTTTTGGCCACACAGCACAGCTTGTGGGATGTTAGTTTCCTGATCAGGGATTGAACCCCAACCCTCAGCAGTGAAAGTGCAGTCTTAACCACTGAACCATCATTGAATTGGGAGAAGTATATTCTTGAATAACTACTTAGTAAACCTTATTACCTATAAATAATGTCTCATAATTAATTGAGATAGAGGTTTTTGCACAGTATAAAAAAAGACTTTCTAAATCCTTCCATCATTTTCCAGATCTAACTCAGCAAATTTGGACCATCCTTTGAAATAAACGGTCAAAGAATCTGTCCTAAGTATTACCGTCTCACTTGCGAGATAAGGATCTTTTCCTCCTTCTTTTTCTTCTGAGTATTTTCTGAAATGCTGAGGCTTAAATACACTCTCCTCAAAGTTCAGCAGACAACTAGAGAAGGCTTGTGCTCTGAAAAGGCAGAGAAGAGAGTCAAAATCTGGTCTTAAAGTCTTTTACATTTATTTATAAATTACATCAACATTTGTCTCCTCTTGTATACAGAGTTTGAGATGATGTGAAATATTTGAAATGAAGAGGTCTATCTACCATTTAGGACAGTAAGTAATTCATGATCATTTCCCATGATCACTAGAGACAGATAGAATGGAGGCTAAATGTTGACAGCCAGCAAAACAGGTTTGGGGATGGTGGGAGTGGGCAGACAGTGCCGTTTACTTTGGAAGCCGTTTGTCACTGTCAGGCACACACAGTGGCCTCTCTTTTAGCTCTGTTCAAACAAGAGTAACGTTTGCCTCCTGACATTTCCCTGAAAACAGCAAATTTCTTTTATCACCGGGGTGGTTTCCAAGCTTCATATCCACTGTTGTAAAATGAGCTGAATCTTTTAGGAGTGGTTCTGCTGAGCTCTGTAACTTTCTCATGAAAACCCATAAGTAGACTTTTCAAACTAGCATCCCTTCACATCCTCTTGCTGTCTCAATACAACTTGACAATTATTTATTTCTGTGTTATATATTTATTGAGCTCTATCTCACTGCTTAAGTAATCATATCCATTTATGTGATTGTGGATCACTAATTTTTAAATGAATGCTATTCAAAATAATTTAAATATATGTCAAAGATGAAATTAAGACAAATCTTCAGAACAAGGATCTAAAACTCAGGTTCAAATAGAAATTACTGTTCAGCCATTGCAAAATTGTAGTCTTGCTATAACTGGGATGAAAAGTTGCTTTTCAGATGAGATAGTAAAACTATAAAACAAGTGGAGACTTTGCATTAGAAAAATAGGAAGAAAATGGTTAACATATAATTGTGTGTGCATATCTCCTCCAGCCTCTATTCTCTCAAAAACTGTGAAAGATTTGTAAAGTTAAAATATCTTTTTTGTTGTTGTTGTTGTTATGTTATACCCAGTTTACAGAAACAGTAGGGAATATACAAAATTCCACAACAGAAAAATTATTTTAAAAATTTTTATGTAAAAATAGTCACAGTAATCCCTGTATTTGAATTTTAGAATTGTAGAAATTGACAATCCATAGGCAATATTTAGTTTAGAAGTTGGCAAACTATGGCCCATGGGCTAAACTCAGCCGGCCGCCTGTTTGTAGGTAAGGTTTGATTGAAACACAACACAAACATACAACAGTATGTTTACAGACTGTCTCTGGCTGCTTGGGAACCACACCACAGAGCTGAGCACCTGTGACAGAGACCACATGGCACGAAAATCCTAAAACATTTGCCACCTGGCTCTTTTCAGAAAGCATTTGCTGACTCCTGCTTTTGTCCATCTGATAAAGATTAGATTATCGGGACAGTCGCTCTTGAACATACTGTGATGTGCCTGGGCTTTACCTCAAGGAGCTTACAGTCTAATTGTGAAAGAGAAGGCGTGGACATTAATACAGTTTTAAGCGTAAGAAAATGACTAGTGCCATAGAGGGTATGGCATGCTTTAGGATTTCCACAGGGGCACTGGTAAAGTATCAAGGAGAAGATGAAGGCCAAGTTCAGTTTGATGGATGGGTGGCAGGTGGTGGACGATGCCACAATGTCTGCAGAATATTCCTGTTTAAAGAAGAGAGGCAAGAAAGGTTCAGAGATAGGAAAGCCCGGTGCACATGTGAGGACCCACAAGCAGATTGCTTGGGGTAGTACGAGGGAGTATGAACGAGTGGCTGGGGGTGGGTACGTTCGGGATGACAGGGCTGGGGGATCTGAATGTCGGCTGAGAGTGATGTGTTTGGTAGCTTAGAGAAAGATGTGTGCGTTAGTCACTCACTTGTGTCTGACTCTTTGCAACACCATGGACTGTAGCCTGCCAGGCTCCTATGTCCAAGAAATTCTCCAGGTAGGAATACCACAGTGCCATTTCCTTCTCTAGGGGATCTTCCTGACCCAGGGATCAAACCTGGGTCTCCTGCATTGCAGGCAGATGCTTTACCATCTGAGCTACTAGGGAAGTACAGGCTTAGGGAGGGTGGAAGCAAAAGATGGTTATTATGAGAGTTTAGGGTATATCCACGAATCCTTTGCCATTCCTTCAAAAGATGGAGCTGAGTCCTCTCTCCTTGAATGTGGACTACGCTGGACTCCTTCCTTCATGGAATGCAGCAGTGTATAGGGTGAATCTTCTTAAGGTTCTTAATCTCACTAAGGTGAGCCTAGACTGTTCCCTAATAGTCCAGGAGAAGGGTACTTGTAGCAGACGCTACATTTCACTCCGGTCAGCTGGCTGTCTTCAAAAAGTTTACAAATGATAAATGCTGGAGAGTGTGTGGAGTAAAGAGAACTCTCCTTCATTCCTGATGGAATGTAAACTGATGCAGCCACTATGGGATATAGTATATAAGTTCCTTAAAAAATGAAAAATAGAACTACCATATGATCCAGCAATTCCACTCTTGGGTATATATCCAGACAAAACTATAATTCGAAAAGATATATACATCCCAATAATCATAGCAGCACTATTTACAATACCTGAGATATGGAAGCAACCTAAATGCCTGTCAACAGATGAATGGATAAAGAAGATGTGGAACATTTAAATAATAGAATACCACTCAGCCATAAAAATGAATGAAATAATGCCACTGGCAGCAACATGGATGGACCCAGAAATTTTCATACTAAATAAAATAAGTCAAACAGGGAAAGACAAATATCATATGGTATCACCTATATGTGGAATCTAAAAAATGTTTAAAACAAGGATCTACTATTATACACAGGGAACTATGCTCAATATCTTATAATAACCTGTAATGGAAAATAATCTGAAAAATACTATATATGTATGCTCAGTCACTCAGTTGTGTCTCATGCTGTATAACCCCATGGACTCACCAGGCTCCTCTGGCCATGGAATTTTCCAGGCAATAATACTGGAGTGTGTTGTCATTTCCTCCTCCAGGGGATTTTCCCAATCCAGGGGTCAGACCCACATCTCTTGTGTCTCCTGCACTGGCAGGAGATTTTTTTTTTACCGCTAGCACCATCTAGGAAGCCCCATACATATAGCTGAATCACTTTTGCTGCAGCTAGATTTTGTAAATCTACTATGTTTCAATTTTTAAAAAATGCAGAATGAGGACCACAGTAGAACAGAGAGTGTTTCACATGCCTGCTGGGTGAACCTTCCCTCTGAACACACTTACCTGGATTTCCTTTGTGGCCGAAAGTGCTCATCACAGGGGCAGCTGACATCCAGGCTTAAGGGCTGATGTGCTGGCCACCACTGGTTACATTATCTTTTGGTCAAGACTCCTTGGTCCCTGGAATGTGACCTTTTGACCACTGGTTGAAGTGGGTCAGTGCAATTGAACATCTGATGTTTTTTTGATGATACCAAATGGATGGGACCAGCCGATAGGCATCCTGTGATCTTCTATTAATAGGTCAGTCTTGCATGCTTCAGGTAGATGGTTTCACTACAAAGTTCTTTGGAGGAGACAGTGAAAGGCTGGTACAAGGTGTATGATCTGGAAAAGATGCTTAATAAGCACTGCATTTTGTTAGTAATAAAAATTAGTAGATTTAAAAATATTCAAAGGCAGTATTATAAAATGGGCATGTTTAAAAATCAGCTGATGATTTATAAAATCCGTTTTTAAAAGAAAATTATTGGTTTATTATTTATATTTCTATTATAAAAACATTTTTATATATTTGAGAAGTGCTTTAATGAGTTTTTAGTATTGAGTTTTTTTAATTGAGGTATAGCTGACACATAAAAATATATTAGTTTCAGGTAGACAGCACCATGACTCAATATTTATGTACATTGATGACCACAGGAAATCTAGTTACCGCCTGTCATCATACATAGTTACAAAGATTTTTTTGTTGTTTTTGTCTTATTTTTCTCGTGATGGGGGCTTTTAAGGTTTACTATGCTAGCTACTTTCAAATTTGCAATACAGTATTAGTAACTGCGGGGTTCCCAGGTGGCACAAGTGGTAAAGAATCCGCCTGCCAATGCAGGAGACACAAGAGCCTTGGGTTAGATCCCAGGGTTGGGAAGATCCCCTGGAGTAGGAAATGGTGACCCACTCCAGTATTCTTGCCTGGAAAATTCCATGGATAGAGGAGCCTGGCAGACTACAGTCCATGGGGTCCCAAAGAGTTGGACACAACTGAACGTACGTGCATGTGTGTGTGCACGCACACACACACATTATTAACTGTAGTCACCATGCTGTCCATGACATTCTCTTTTATCCACTCTATTGTTTTTTTCCAGCAGAGAGACTAAAACTCAAATATTGTCACAGTAAACAATCAAGAGTTTTATTAGGAAAATGTTTTATTAATTTTGAATCTTGACTGTAACGTCATCTTTGAACATCCACTTTTCATTGCAAATTTTTTTGTCTGTTTTTTTGAAGATTCTATCTACAAATAAATAATGGATCAGTAAGTGAACCAACAAAGAAATCCCATAAACATGACCCATCTCATCTGGAGGTCATTATCATACTTTATTAACATTAACCTGAAATGAAATTTTCACTCAGATTAAAAGGAACATTTTCAAAGTTGTTTTTTTGGGGCAATGAAAATAAAGTAATTGTTAATTCGGGTTTAAGATCTTTCTTATTTTATGCATATTTTTTAAAATTGATGTTTTTGTTTTAGAGAGAAGCATTTTTTCACATTATTACGGAGCCAGTTTACTTTTTCAAAACAGTAAACCCTATTTGTAATATGTGGAACATTGGTAATATAAAATGCAAACTCAAAGAATCTGTTTTCTGTAATAATTAGGGACTCCATTCAGTGGCATGAACAGAAGGTGTAAATCAGAGTAGGACTTTCTCAAGGAGCAGCAAAGCAGAGGTGGGTGGTCCAGGGCCAGGGTGGGCCTCTTGGAGTCAGTGCTCAGCTCCCTTCTTTTAATGTTCTGTATCTTAAGCTGGGTGCTTGTGCTCACTGTCTCAGGATGTGCCCTCCATCTTAAGGCATGGAGATATATTCCAGGCAGGGAGAGAAAGGAGGGCAAATGGTAAAAATCAGCTGAATCTGATCTCAGTTTTCTGGAAAACTATCCTTCCCTGGAAGCTCCAATTGGCTATTTTGTGGTTATGTCTATCTGGACAGAACTGGGTCACCTGGGCACCCCGAAATGTGAGAGTCTGGGAGGCTGAGTGTTTTATTTTCTCCCATTTCTATGGTTCTTTTTCTTCTTTTAAAAATTGGAATAGAGTTGATTTACATTGTTGTGTTAGTTTCAAGTGTACAGCAAAGTGAATCAGCTTTATATATATATATATACATCTACATATCTATCTATCTATCTGTCTGATTTGTTCTTTGAAGATTCTTTTCCCATATAAGTTATTACAGAGCACTGAGTAGAGTTCCTTGTGCTACACAACAGGTCCTTATTAGTCATCTATTTTATATACAGTAGTGTGCATTTGTTAATCCTGGTTTCCAAGTTTATCTCTCCTCCCACCTTCCCCCTCTCAATCCTGCCAGTAACCATAGTCTTTAACTAGACACAGTGGTGGTGGTTTAGTTGCTAAGTCGTATCTGACTCTTGTGACCCCATGAACCATAGCCTTCCAGACTCCTCTGTCCATGGGATTTCCCAGGCAAGAATACTGGAGTGGGTTGCCATTTTCTTCTCCAGGGGATCTTCCTGACCCTTGGGATCAAACCCAGGTCTCCAGCATTGCAGGTGGATTCTTTACCACTGAGCCACCAGGGAACGTTGCTATACCAAGTCAAGTCAAGTCACTGGGGAGAATCGATGCTGAGGATGCAGCTTGCAGGGTTTGCCACGTTCCTCAACCTCTTGCTTGCTGGTCAGATTTCTGAACGCAGAAGACGTTTGGGGCAGCACAACCAGGGCTTTGAGAATTGAATGAGGTATGGAGTGGAAAGATCTTATGCAGGCCTCCTTCACATAATGACCGTACAGATGTCAATTTTTCACTGTTAACAGCTCTTGAAAAATTAATCACTTTCTAGGCTTTTTTCCCCACTTAAAAAAATAATAAGCTTCTTACCCCAAAATGCACTGAATAATATACTGTAAGAAATATTTCTTTGACACTACAGTTCTAGGCAAATGAGTATGCTTATCAATTTACTCAATACCACAGTCAGTAGCCTAAGAACATTACACAGGATACATTTAAACTGGGTGCCCTGTTTGGTGAAGCCACAAAGTTTTGGTTCCTGCATTCAGCCCGAGTGAAGGGGTGAAGCAGCAGCATTTCATTAAGTGTTGGGTCTCTTGGGTGTGTGCCTCATTTACGTGTGCTTTGAAGCACATTTCCTGTTCAACCTTCATTCTGCCCTGGGTTTCTCTGCACTGAGCATTTACTTCTAAGTGCAATTTGTACATGAGATAACCATCCTACCCTCCGAAGCTGGAAAATTACTGACAAAGCTGTGCAGAAAAAAGGAAGGAGGAAAGAGTAATAAATCTTTATCACTTTACATTTTTATGTAAAGACTCAATTTGTCATTTTCACAGTGTTGTTTATTACTTTGGTTAAGTTATTTTTGTGGTTCAGGTGATATATTTTTCTACTTGTAACTTTTTGTTAACTTGGATTGGAACACATGGCATTATATTCCCACCCCCACCCCTCCCCGCCCGCCCCCCACCCCCCCGGCCGCATTAATATTAAAGAAAAAAGTTAAGGGAAAATGGCTTTTCACTATGGACAGGTTTTCAAGAATAGACTTGTTAAGTGGGGGATTGTTGTGTGCTATAGATCTCTATGGGGGTGGATATTGTATTGGGGATAATGGGGAGCTCAAGTTGGTGTGTTGACTTAGATGCTATAGGGGGATGGGGGTCATATGACTTATCTTGTTTCATCTTCCCAGCAGTCCCCGGGGCAGGCACATTGATCGCCTTTATGAGGGGAAGTTATGATGGCTTTCTACCCCGTCAGCACGATGGTCTCAGAACAACATTTCCCAGGACTCCCTCTCATGCATAGTTCTAGTTTTTGGCTGTGTGAGACCAGAGGGCAGAAGCGCAGTAGCAGTCCTTGGGTGCTCACAGGTGTGCAGGCTCACCTGGTGGATGTGGGTTCTCCCAGCTCCTACCCATCTCCTCCTTCAGCTTCTCCTAGGCCTGGGTTGCATGGGTGCAACTCTATGATGAAGGTGCCAATTTCTTCGGAAGGTCGCCTGTGTCATCAAGATTGCGGATGGTGAGAAGTGATGTGGGCCCCCATCTGTCCTCGTGGGTACCATCTGCACATCCAGTTTTTCTTCCAGATGTCTACCTCTGATAATGGGGTGACTTCAAGCCCACTACCAGATGCAGGAGCAATGGCCTTTCTAGACTTTTCCACCCAAGTTACACTAGATATGGTCCCTGTAATGAATTCCCTATTCCATGTCACTCATGCGGCTCTGACCCCTAAATGAACCTTGGCTGATACAGAAGTCCTAAATTCAGAGAGCAGATGCTCCCTGAACTGGGATATACAGATCCTTTGGGGACGTGAGAACAGGGAGTGAAATTTATTCAACTCCTGTCCTGTGATGGGCCCAGCACTCTGTGCTATTAATACATTTAATCTTTACAACAGGTATTATTACACTTTTATAGGTGAGGCAGCCCCTTTTTTCTTAGGGCCAGTTTTCCAAATAATTTTCTTTTTGCCTTAGTGCAAGCTGATGTCCAAAATTTATTTTTTATGGAGAATCTGTCATTGTAAAAATATGACTCTGGAGACAAATTTTCAGAGAGCAGTAAATACCAGAAGCCAAGCCAGAAACTTCAGCACCCTGTTGAGACTGGGAAAAGGCAACATTGACTTATTTTCACTTAAATTTTTGACTTGGAAAAAACCCAACAGGCATGGTTTTTCTTCTTGCTCTCTCTGAGGCCTGTGACTGCCCATTTATTTCTCTAAAGTGAGTGGTAGCCCAAGATGCTTGTGATACATGGGTTACAAGATTCTATAGCTGTATATTCATTTCCCAGAATTCAGAAAAGTACAGGGCTCAATTTGGTAAACATCACCTCCAGGGAAATGAAGTTTACCCAGGTTGTGTATTTGAATATTAAGCATAACCCGTCATGAATCAGGCTTGTTGGTCGACCAGCTGGCTGCCCGTTTCTTTGTGTTCGGTCTTCTTCATGCCTTTTTAACTCCTCCAAGCTGGCATTCAAATGCCAGGTCCTAAGCGTGTTTGAAAAGAATACATTTGAATGCAATTACTAAGCCTCCTTTAGAAGTCCGGCTGCCCTGTCCATTATAATAATTGATAGTCCAGAAACTTGTTAGAGAGAAAGGAATTTAATCAAAGCTAAAAGTAATTTATAGGGTAAGTCCGACATACACATACTTTCTCTAAGCCTTGGTTTGATTGGTTTTCATTTTTGGGATGTGTATTTGACATTTGAAACAATTTTGGCCAATCATGCCTTCATTTGAGGCTGAGAGTTCTTTGACCTGTGTATCGAAAATGAGGGTGAACACAAGAGAAATTTGGTGCCGCTGGTGACTGCTGAACTTTTGGGATCATTAAAATATACTGTTAACTGCATGAAATAAGCACATTTGACTCAGGTTTCTCCTTTGGGATGGGATTGGCCAGCTTCCCAAGAGAGAAACTTTTCTCTTCCCAAAGATTCTATCTCCTGTTGGATAGACTGTTTCTTCAGTTATTAGTGGCTGCAGCCACCACTATGGGTATCCCATGCTTGCTTCGCCAGTGCTTGTCTCTGATAAACTCAAGAACCCATGTCTTCCAACTGGGAACTTTGTCATTCTTCCTGAACTTTTCCTGGACTTAAGACCATCTTGCCCTGGACACACGGAAGTGGTAAATTCTAGGCAGTTAGTACATCAGGAAGCAGCCCTTGAACCATAGTGGACAGGAGATGGCAGACTGATGCGCAGCTGCCCCTTATGATGGACAACAATGAGAGGCTCTGTGTGCAGTCTTCCAAGGCTCTCCAGTGGGACTGAGGCTTGATTGACCACAAAACTTTTCTGTTTTATTAAAGTGACCCTTTACTGGCTGCCTTCCCTTCCCTGATTCAGTTGCCCTCTCCTCTGGTTGCCTCCCAGATCATCTATGGATGTGAATCCTTGTCTCAGGTTCTTCTTTGGGGGAACCCAAATAAAGACAGTGGACTTTATCGCCTAGTCCTGCTAGGGCTGCCTTTGTGGGCTCAGCCCCAGGAGCAAGATCTTCTGTGCTGAGCAGGTGAGTGGGTGATGACTGGAGGGCCAATCTGCACAGGAGCCAGTCAAGAGCTGTTGGGAGAACTGAGTCCCAAGGCCAGCTTCTGCAGAGAGGAGGTAGAGATGAGAGAGGCGACCTGGGTGCTTATCCGCAGGGGTTGGCTGAATAATATTCCTTTGTAGAGGTGTACCATGTCTTCTTTCTCCATTCCTCTGTTGAAGAACATACAGATTGCTTCCATGTCCTGGCTATTGGTGCATGTATCTTTTGGAATTATGGCTTTCTCTGGGTATATGCCTAGGAGTGGAATTACTGGGTCATATGGTAATTCTAAAAATTTTTAGTTTTTGAGTTCAGTTCAGTTCAGTCACTCAGTCATATCAAACTCTGTGACCCCATGGACTGCAGCACACCAGGCTTCCCTGTCCATCACCAACTCCTGGGGCTTACTTAAACTCATGTCCATTAGTCGCTGATGCCATCCAACCATCTCTTCCTCTGTCATCCCCGTCTCCTCCTGCCTTCAATCTTTCCCAGCATCAGGATCTTTTCAAATGAGTCAGTACTTCACATCAGGTGGCCAAAGTATTGAAGTTTCAGCTTCAGCATCAGTCCTTCCAATGAATATTCAGGACTGATTTCCTTTAGGATGTTTTTGAAGGAATCTCCATCCTATTCATTGTGCATGTGTAGGGCAGGGGATGAAGGAGGAGAAATTGAACTCTGAGGGCTGAGAGCAGAGGTTGAAAGGCTCCAAGACACTGGCCAGGGGACTGTTAAGAATTCCTTCTTTCTCCACATACTCAAGGAGGTGCTTCATCCTCCTCTGTCTCTTCTCTCACCACCTGAGAGTTGAGAACTCTTTTTTTTTTTCCTATTGTTTTTATATTCAGATCTTTGTTGCTGTGCAGGCTTCTTCTCTGGTTGCTGAGAGTAGGGCTATTCTCAGGTTGTGGTGCACAGGCTTCTCATTGTGGTGGCTTCTCTTGTTCCAGAGCACAGGCTCTCGGGCATGTGGGCTCTGTAGTGGTGGCACACAGGTCTAGTTGCTCTGTGGCAATTGGGATCTTCCTGAACCAGGGATCAAACCCGTGTCCCCTGCATTGGCAAGGGGATTCTTATCTACTGTGACAACGCTTGAATGCCTAGCCCACCTCTGCAAAGCCCCAAATGAATTTTTCCAGCACTCCTCACAATAATTGGCAATACCTATACCTGGATACTCTATAAATGCTTCAAACTCAGCACCCCCTGAACAATATTCATTTTTTATGTCTCTGTAATCCTCCCTTTCATTCTGCCCCCAAACTCTACTTTTCCTGTCTTCAGCATCATTTCCTACAATGAAAAGCCAGTCACACACTTCCAAGCTGCAGGCTGTTCCTTCTCCCCGTCTTCCACGTCTGACTCTTCATCCAAACAACCTAAGCCAGTCCTTTAAGGCTTCCTGAGAGAACCCTCTCCCCACATTACCACTTCTCAGCCATCTTACCCCTCATCTCAACTTTCCAAAGTCTTCCCACACACCAGCCCATTCATTCTTCCAGGACAGTCTCTCTAAGTGATGAGTTTGATCATGTCATCCTCTCTCCTTGCCTCTCAAACCTTTGAAAGCCCTCCATCATCTACAAATACAAGTTTCAGTGATGTGGGCTGTCATTTCAGGTCTTACTTAGTTTTACTTCTTTTCCAGCCTCTTTTCCTGCCCTGCCTGAGTATCTATGCATTTTTCAAAGCGTATTCCAAGGAGTGTGAGTACCTTGGGGGTGCTCCTCTGCTTAAGAGTTTCAGGGTAAGAACTCGGACAACACAGCCCACTTTGTCCCACTCTTGGATAGTCAAAAGGTCCGTCAGCACATTCTAGACTCAGAGAAGTTCTGAAATAAAGAAACCTGTTGAATTTTGCTTCGCTCAGTGTTCCCCAATGTATTTGGCCATGGACTTCTTTCTTGCCTGTACAGAATGGCAGCTATTATTCATATTGTGACGAGTTCGTATTCCTGGGACAGGCGCCACTTTTTCTAACCACACCAGACTTGACATCTGAAACACACGTCAAACTCCAGGACTAGAGTTGTGTTTGTTTGTTGTTTTTTCTCCCAAGCTGTTCTCTTACTCAGGAATGGTTTTACCCCAGTGCCTCTCAAAGTCCTGACTCAGCCTTCAGGGTCCAGCTCAGATGCCCGATGCCATGCACCAGGCAGCCTCGTTCATGCCCTCCCTTGCTCCCTCCTAGTACCACTATTACTGGAGGGGTTTCTTTCTGCTTTGCAGTATAATTAACTCACATTTCTGTCAAGGTCTTTGAAGACAAAAATGTTTCATTTTTCCTTTCTGAAATGTGACCTACAGTGCTATGCAGCTGTGTTGACCCCAAAGTGTCCAAAAGCAAGTTTTTTTTTTTTTTTTTCTGGATTGATTTCACAATCATTTCATTATTCCTTGTAAAGTCCATCTAAGCAACAGAGGAGCATAATTTGCCCTAGTTCAGTCTGATGCCAACCTCAGCAGGGCAGCTGGGACCTTGACATTCTGTGGAGCTTTTCTGGGCCTGTTGAAGAACTGTGAGAATTCAAGGACCCGGTATGTGGGAGGGACTTAGACTGGATCTGGAACCCAGCGGGTCTCAGAACTGCGGCCGTGGGTGACATGCAGTGACAAAGTGCATCGCAAGCATCAGTCAATTACATCCTCACTGCAGTCTTAGGAGACACATGTTATTGTTCCCATGTCACAGGGGACAGAACCGAGACTGGGATCTGAGCTTTTCAATCTTATCCCAGAGCCCAGGGTCTGAGGCACCAACATACTACACTGCAGACTGAGGTGGTGAAAGTACATATTAGGTGTTATTTTTATTCACAGAGCCTGCAAAAGACGGCGGACTCGGCAGAGAAAGGGGTGTCCAGGGACAGAGACAGGTATTGAATCCCACCTCTGTCACTGTCACTTCTGGCTTGTGAGGTCTGGGGCAGAATAATCTTGTTAAAATCGCATTTTCCTCACCTGTAAAGTGGAGTTAATCAAAGTATTTTTACCTCAAGAGGTTCTGAGAATTAATGAGACCACACAAGTGAAGAGCAAGTGCAGGGTCCACAGGGGCTCGAGAGAAGTTTGGAGGGTGGGCGGCACCCTTGATGCCCTTGTGGTTATGATGGCCACCTCATTGTCATTGTCCAGGAGCCGATGAAGGACTTTGGATGGGGAACTGCCACCTGGCAGTTATGCAAATTCAAGGCATCCTGAGTGAGCTGTTCATAGAGGGAAGGAAGGCTTCACTCAACCAGGGCCTGTCGTTCCAGTTTCCTCTAAAACACAAAAAGCAAGAAAACCTCCCTCTTGAACACTCTGAGACCTATGATAAAATGTACCTGGAAAAAAATGGAAGTCCTAACAGTGCAGGAGCAGCTGCAACTCTGGGTCTTTGCCTGGGTGGATACAGAGCCAAGCTGGTGAGTCATTACCAATAGCCTGCAGTGTCCCCGGGGCTGGGCCCGTCTGGCCACTCCTACTTACCTGTCCCTGATGAAACCCCTGATTTATCTCCTGTGAGGGCCACTCATCCCACCGTGTCCATCCTTGCCCTTGGTCTGAGAGGTCTGTAATCCCAGGGCAGAGCATGGCGCCTCCTTCTGTGAACTCCAAATGGGGCTATCTGGGTGTGTTAGCACGGCATTCACAGCCCCTCTTGTTCATCCACCCAGTCACACTCTCCACCTGCTCCCCTTCTGCATCCATCTATCACTCAGGCCACCCACAGCCATGATTTTGTGGTCCTTGTTGTTCACCCTCAAGCTGAACCATCTTTTATCTCACTTTCCTTTGACTTAAATCTATTCCATCCCAAGAGCCATCGAATACCTTCCCTTCCTTGAAGTCAAGCCTGGTGAGTCAGGGCAAAAGACTCATCATCCAGAAGGCCCTAGTCCAAAATCCCTACTCCCATGGGGGGGTTCCTTCACCGTCCCCCAAAGCTTCAAGGGTGGGCGGCTTTATTTGATGGTTGAACATTGATGAGTTTGTATTCCCAGGTCTGTTGCAAAGTCCTCATCTTGAGAAGTGGCCATCTTCTGCCTGCATCCCAGTAGATCTGAGCTGGAAGCTGCTTCTGTGATTCTCTGTCAACTTGATGCTGAACAGGAAACCTAAGCTCTCCTGTTCACTTGTTGTTACTCTGATCACTGGATTATGTATCTGCAGTCCAACCATGGGCTGATCTGCAAACCCCTGTCCTCACCAGGGTCACACAGCAAGGGTTCATTTCCCAGCCTCCTTTAGGATTAGGTGGGGTCATGTGCCAAGGAGTGTGAGCAGGAACAGTGCTGGCTGCTTCCAGGTCTGGCCCCTGAGAACTGCTGGGCAATCCTCTGGGCTTTTTTTCCATTTCTGTAATGACACTGGATGCCATGTTTTGAAGAGGAGAGTGTAGTGGCCAAATTCCATGATGACCTCCATTGATCTTACCTCCTGGGGTTCATGCCTCCTCTACACTTTGGGTGTGTATCACCAGTAGGGTATTACAGAAGTGGCAGTGGAACTTCCGAGGCCAGGTCATACGAGCCACGGAGCTTCAGTCTTGCCCTTTCTTGGATCACTCCCTTGGGTGGGAGCCAGTTGCTGTGTCATGAGGACACCAAGCAGTTCTATGGCGGGTCCATGTAGTGGAGAGCTGAGACCCCTGTGGACTCCCAGCACAAACCCTCAGTCATGTGTTGGAGCTTTCTTATATGTGGTCCAGACTTCAGTTGATGTAGCCCTGGCTGGCATTTTAAGTGCAACCTCATAACAGACTTGGAGCAGAACCACCCAGCTAAGCTGCTCTCAAATTTCTTCCCCATGGAAACTGATAATATTTATTGTTGTGTTTAGCCACTAAATTTGGAAGTAATCTGTTTTGCAGCAATAAGCAAATTTGTGACCCCATGGACTGTAGCCTGCCAGGCTCCCCTGTCCATGGAATTCTCCAGGCAAGAACACTAAAGTGGGTAAGCCATTCCTTTCTCCAAGGGATCTTCCTGACCCAGGGATAGAACCTGGGTCTCCTGCATTGCAGGCAGATTCTTTACCATCTGAACCACCAAGGAAGTCCCTAATTCCTAGGGTAGGCTACAGGATGGAAGGGACTTAAAACCCTGAATGACTTGTTGGATGGGAACTTCCATTGAGATCTGGAGCTTTATCTCTAAGTGGCTTAAAACTTATTAGCTTCATAGTAAATCTGTCTTTGTCAGACCTCAGCCTATTTCTCTATTTATTCAGGTCTTCCTTTTATGAAAATGTTATTATTTTCTTCACACAGGATTTGAATTTTCTTGTTTATTTCTATTTCTAGACATTTGCTAGTTGGTGTTGCCATTATGGATTGAATTCTTTACTCTATTTTCTCTTTTTCTGTTTATTTGTTTGGCTGGTAAGTAGGAGCCTAAATGATTTGTGCATGTTGATCTTCATGTTCAGTCACTCTTCTTGACTCTCACTTATATGCAAAAAATGGCTAATTAATTTTGAATTTTCTATATAATCGTATCATACATAGAAAATAATAGATTTTCTATTGTTTGCTAGTGTCTTTTTACAAATAGTTTTTGTGCTGGCAAGTACTTCCAACAGGATATTGAGTGGTTAGGGTGGGAGAGGTCAGTCTTGTCCTTTGAATGTGTTACGATTAAGCAGAATGCTTGTTGGCAATGGCTAGGGAATGGCAGTTAGGATGTTTTCTTTGATGTCTAATTTGCTAAAGTTTTTAATATGAAAATTCCTTTTGAATTTTATCAAATCATTTTTTACCTCTATTGAGATTATCATATTGTTTTTCTAATAAATTTATTAATATAATTTATTAACATAAAATTTTGTAATTTTGCATTGATCTTGAATTTTAATAGAGTCCTTATTAGGATACAGTATCTTACTTTAAAATACATACTGTTGAATTCAATGTTAGATTATTAAATTAATATTTTTACTTGTGCATTTGGGCCTCCCAGGTGGCGCTAGTGGTAAAGAACCAACCTGCAAATGCAGGAGACATAAGAGACCCAGGTTCAGTCCCTTGGTGGGGAAGACCCCCTAGATGAGGGCATGGCAGTCCACTCCAGTACTCTTGCCTGGAGAATCCATGGACAGAGGTGACCGGCAGCCTATAGCCCATAGAGTCACAAAGAGTCAGACACAGTCGAAGTGACTTAGCTTATTCACAGAAGAGGAGAGTACATTATTTTATTTTCTGGAGTTGTCTTCTCCTGAATTGGCTAACATGGCTTATATTAGTAAAATAAATCAGGTCCCTTTTCATTTTTTTCTGTCTTCGTGAACATTTCCCATACTGTAGGATCTGTTTCTTTTTTTAAACTTTTTAAATTTAATTTTTATTATACTTTTTAACATGATTTTTTAAGGGACCATTTTAAAAGTCTTTATTGAATTTGTTACAATATTGCTTCTGTTCTGTGTGTTTGGTTTTTTGGCCACAAGGTATGTGGGATCTTAGTTCCCTGACTAGGAATCGAACTGGCACTCTCTGCATTGGAAGTAAAGTCTTAACCACTGGACTGCCAGGGAGGGCCGTAAGGTATGTTTCTTTAATGTTCTGTAGAACTTCACCCATATAATCTGTCTGGGCCTTTTCTTTCTTTTTTTTTCCTTTTAAAATTAATCTTTGACTGCATTTGTGATTTCTTCCAAGGTTTGTCATCTACTTTTTAACTTTTAAACTTTTTCTTAAGTCAGTCTTAATAACCAAAATGTCTCTTTTACAATTCTAGATTTTTCTTATTCCTAAGCTTAATTATTTGTTTCTTCACTTCCAATTTCTTGATCAGAGTTTCCAAGACTGCCTATTTTATTGATTTTCACATAAGCAGCTTTGGGCTTAATAGATTAATTCTACTTTGCTCAGCTCACTGTTTCAGTAACTTTTATCTTTATTCATTCCTTTCATCTCCTACATGGGGGTGTATTTTGATTTTTTTAGCTTCTTGAGTGAAAAGTTTAGATAATTTATCTTCAGTCTTTCTCCTTGTTATATAAATGCAATAGTTCTATACATTTCCCTCTGAGTATACCTTAGTCCTTTATCCCATACACTTTGATATCGAATATTTCATAGCTTATTAGGAAAGACTGTATCATTTATAATTTGATTTTGCAGTAGCTATTTGGATAAATGCTATACATTTTCAAGGAGTTCTTTTTATTTTTTATTTGCTTACCCCTCTTTTTCTTTTTTCATTCTCCTCCTTATTCTAATTTTATACCAGTAAGGTCACCATGGGCTTTCCTGGTGGCTCAGCTGGTAAGAATCCACTAGCAATGCAGGAGACCTGAGTTCGATCCCCAGATTGGGAAGATCCCCTGGAGAAGGAAACGGCTACCCACTCCAGTATTCTGGCCTGGATAATTCCATGGACTGTATAATCCATAAGGTCGCAAAGAGTTGGACACGACTGAGCCACTTTCACTTTCACAGGGTCACCATATTAACTATATAACATTTTCAACAGCAATTGTTTAATTGCTAAGTCTTTAATGGTTTATTTTGTTCTGTGGACCATATCTGTAATTGAGAGCAGCAATTTGAAATTTTCTATTATAATAAGTCAATGTCACTTTTTGGTTTTATCAAGTTTTGTCTTGTATATTTTGAGGTTGCTTTATTAGGTGCATTCAAGTTTAGAATTGTCATAGCTTTTTGAAGATGTGGACATTACTGTTTTTTTGTATTTAAATTCATTTTGTCTGGTTTTAACATAATTTGTTCAGCTTGTTTGTAATTGATATTTGCTTGGCACTTATTTTTCTATCCTCTCTTTCAGCCTTTTCATGTCCTTAGCTTAAGTGTATGGCTTGTGAACAGTACAGAGTTGGACTCTGTTTTTTTGTTTTATTTCAATCTCACCAGTTCCACTTGATGGATGATACATCATTGTTGTATATTGTCATTACTGATATGTTTGAATTCGCCTATTCTCGTCCTACTTTTGAATTTCTCTCTGGGCCAATTTTCTATGCTTCTTTTCCTGCTTTATTGCCACTGATTAGATGGAGTAAAGTTTCCAGATTTATTTTTCTTATTATATTTCCTTCTCTCTATTGGTTTAGAATTTATGTATTTATGTAATTTGCATATTTTATATCTGTTTTAGATTATTTATTTCTGTTATTTTAATGGATCTCCAGTGATGTTGAACTGAATGTGTAGAATATAATGATGTCTAAAGCCCAGCTCAGATTGTGGGTGGATGCACGTGGGTGGATGGAGGAGGTGTTCATGGTGAGTGTTCATGGTGTGTAGAAACCCCTGACTGCAGTCCAGGCAGTGGGGACCGTTTGGTGTTGGCACAGGTGTTTTTTAAGGGGAAGGAAGAGCAAAAAGTGGAGAAGAGGGGCAAAGAGAGCAACCGGGGGCACAGAGGAGGGCCAGGTCTCAGAGGCTTAAATGTGCATGTCCCACTGGGACATAGTCTGTCGACTTGCTGGTGTGTGTGTGTGTTTGTATGAGTTATTGTGAGAGTGTATGCATGTATATGTGAGTGTGTGAAGGTGAGTGTGAGAGTGAGTTTATGAGTGCAGTGTGTATGTGATTATGTGAGTGTGTATGTGAATGTGAGTGAGTGTATGAATGTGTGTATAGGATTATGTGAGTGTAACTGGCACTGAACACCAAGGACAGGGAGAGGGAAGAAGCAGGAAAGTTGATGGGATGCTGAAGGAGGCTGCTCTTAACCTTCCTTGTCACCTACAATAGCAAAGTCTGAGGGAAAGAAGGGCTTTGGGGGCTGGGTGAGCAGAGGCCCCTCCCATCACAGCGGATGAAGATGTTCAAGGCAGATCCGGATACTGGGTCTATTTCCAGAGACGCAGGGATCAGGAGACATTGGATTCACTTGGCTCAGAAGTGATAGGTTGACAGCAATAGTGGCCTGGACCCACCACCCTGGCGTGACTCAAAAACCTCTCCTCTCCCACAGGGAAAATCCACATGATGTGATTTCAGAGAGTTTTGTCGTAGGCTGTTGGTTCTCTGGCTGGTACACCAGCTGTCGGTACACGCATCAATTTGTTGAGGACGGTTACTAAAGAACCATCAGGTCTCATCTCAATGTAATCTACACTGGATTAAATTATAACCAGATTTCTAGAATTCCACTATAATCCACATGGTGTAGAAAAGTAGAAATCAAACTGAATTTTCTCCGGTGCGGTGATGAGAGTACTCGTGGCGCGTCGGTTTATGAGAAACAGATGCGGTAAAAGAGCAGACCCCACGTCTAGCTGACATCTCCCCACAAGTTGGAGTTGGGAAGTCTTTTCCTGAAGTGACACACAAAATGGAGTTAACTAGTCTGACATATTTTTTAATTGTACTTTTTATTTTAAACTGTAATTTTTGTTCCTATTAATGCTAAAATCTCAGCATAAACACATCCAATCCTAAATGCAAAGCAATATTTCTTGTTTCTTCCCTATCACAGCCTGTGGTGAATGAGAAAAGGGCTGAGGTGTGCCTTACACCTGGGAAACACCTTGCATAGAGAATGGAACTGAGAAGTGAGAAAATGATACTCACTTTCCTGGTATCATGTGAAGACTGAAGGGATTTTTAAAGTTACTACTTGATCATCGCAGTTACCTAAATACTGCTGCTAACCTTGCCACATGTATGGAGCCAGGTATGCAGTGAGTTAGACAAAAGCTATCCTACTAATTTGGGCAGTACAAATGTGAAACCAAAGCTACATGTGGGTTTCATTTAAATTGTCCATTTCCTGTGACTGTTTAGAAACCATCAATTATTTTTCAAACAATCAAGTCATTTGAAGCCACTTGGAAATGCCGAGTTTTCTAATGCAGGTTTTGCTGCCACTAGTTGGAAAGATGCTGGTGGCACCTCCCCTCCCCGTCTCGTCTCTTGCAGCTCTCCTATCTCGGAATTCACAGAGTTCCTTTGCCAAGTTCACAGCATGCTTCAACCTCACCCCTTTCACCCCTGCTTGCTTCTGTTTTCTGGCCAAATAAAGTTCTCCAAACAGGCTACCAAGGAGCAAAACTACCCCTCTCCGCCTCCACCCCTCCCCCAAGGATCCTGCCCCAAGCTTTCAACCAGATGCAGACCACAGGAGTCTTGGATCCAGGCCTCCATGGGATGGTGGTTGTGGGTGTGGACAGGAGAGAATTTGTGTATGAGGTTTCTCTGAGGGTTGATCGTTCCTAATGCCTCCTTTGGAGAAGGCAATGGCACCCCACTCCAGTACTCTTGCCTGGAAAATCCCATGGACGGAGGAGCCTGGTGGGCTGCAGTCCATGGGGTCGCTAAGAGTGTCATGACTGAACGACTTCACTTTCACTTTTCACTTTCATGCACTGGAGAAGGAAATGGCAACCCACTCCAGTGTTCTTGCCTGGAGAATCCCAGGAATGGGGGAGCCTGGTGGGCTGCCATCTGTGGGGTTGCAGAGTCGGACATGACTGAAGTGACTTAACAGTAACAGTAATGCCTCCTTGGTTGGGAATTGGGGGCATCTCTGCACTGTCCTGCTAGCCCAACCCTCATTGATCTCCACAGCTGCAGTTGGACACCCACATGTCCAACACATTTAACCAGGGCTTCATACTAAGAAGGGGACAAAACCCTAAAATTCTCAGTCCATCTTTCTTTTTTGGGCTACATCTCACTGCATGTGGGTTCTTAGCTCCCTGATCAGGGATCAAATCTGTGCCCCCTGCACTGGAAACATGGAGTCTTAACCACTGGACCAGCAGGGAAGTCCCCTCAGTCTGTCTTTCATACTGTTGGATCAAGTTAGATTTATGAGGGAGTCTTGTGATTTTCCCTGCACCCTAGTCATCCTGCTCAATCTATAGAATAGGCTTCCTTTAATCAGGAAAAATAGGGGATCAGGAACATTGGCAACTCAAGAGAGTAGGAAACATAACTCACTCCTGGTGGAAGGGGAGAGATCTATTTGAAAGGTTGGTCCTAGAGTTCCTCAACTTAGCGTCCAGTTTTGGCCATGGCAGACCTTCGAATGAGTGTGGGTGAGGTTAGAACCAGCAGATTCTGCAGAGCCCCTGAAATCAGCTTCCTCCCCACCAGGAAGACACCCACAGGAGAAGGATACTGAGCACGCCTGAGGATTAGCACCCTGTCCTGCCCTGCCCTGTCAGCAGTCTTTCCCTGCTGGACCCATCTCATTGGCCAGCCAGTCCTCAGTCCTCTCCCCTTCGGACCCTGAGTGCACCCCCTGACCCATTTAGGCCACCTACTTCCAGGAATATCTTTCCTTTCCCACTTAATCTCAGAGAGCCACCATCTCTGCCCTCCCGAAATTACAGGTCATTGTAGTGGCTCCCTACTGCCTGCAGAATAGAGTACCAACTTCTGGATGTCCAATCAGTTTACTTCACACATCCTTGACTTAACATACTGATTATCTCTCTATCTATATCTATCTATCTTCCTTCCTTCTTCCCTCCTGCTCCTCCTCCCCTCATCTCTCTTTCTTTTTCTTTTTTTCCTTCTTTCTATTAGGCAATTTTAAAATTGAAGTATTGTTGATTTATAATATTGTGTTAGTTTCAGGTATACAGAACAGTGATTCAGTATTTTTGCAGATTATATACCATTATAGGTTATTACAAGATAATGAGTATAATCCCCCATGCTATACAGTATATCCTTGTTGCTTATCTATTTTACATATGGTAGTGTGTATCTGTTAATTCTCTACCCCTAATTTGTCTTTCTCCTCTTCTCTCCCACCTCTGGTAACCATAAGTTTGTTTTCTATGTCTGTGAGTCTGTTTCTATTTTGTATATAGACCCGTTTGTATTATTTTTTAGATTTCACATATAAGTGATATAGTATTTGTCTTTGACTTCTTTCACTAATTGTAATATTCTTCAGGTCCATCCATGTTGCTGCAAATGGCAGTATTTCATTCTTTCTTAAGGCTGAGTAATATTCCATTGTATATACACCATACCTTCTTTATCCATTCATCTGTTGATGGGCACTTGGGTTTCTTCCATGTCTTGGCTGTTGCATATAGTGCTGCTATGAACATTGGGGTGCATGTATCTTTTTGAATTACAGCTTTGTCTAGATGTATGCCCAGGAGTGGACTGTTGGACCACATGGTAACTCTATCATCAGTTTTTCTTTTGATGAAATCTCCATACTGTTCTCCATAGTGGCTGTACCAAATTGCATTCCTGCCAACAGTGTAGGAGGGGTCCCTTTTCTGAACACCCTTACCAGCCAGTCTTTTATTTTGTGAGTGGTCACTGTACTCTGACGGAGAAGGCAATGGCACTCCACTCCAGTACTCTTGCCTGGAAAATTCCATGGATGGAGGAGCCTGGTAGGCTGCAGTCCATGGGGTCACTAAGAGTCGGACACGACTGAGTGACTTCACTTTCACTTTTCACTTTCATGCATTAGAGAAGGAAATGGCAGTTCACTCCAGTGTTCTTGCCTGGAGAATCCCAGGGACGGGGAGCTTGGTGGGTTGCCATCTATGGGATCACACAGAGTTGGACATGACTGAAGCAACTTAGCAGCTGGAGCAGCACTGTACTCTGATGCTTCTGAACTTTGTATATGCAGCTCCCTGAGCCTGGAAAGCTCCCCCTTCCTCATTTCCATTGATCATGTGCTTAGCTACTCAGTCGTGTCCTACTCTTTGCAACCCCACGGACTGTAACCTGCCAGCCTCCTCTGTCCGTTGGGATTCTCAAGGCAAGAATACTGGAGTGGGTTGCCATGCCCTCCTCCAGGGGATCTTCCCAACCCAAGGATTGAACCCAGGTCTCCTGCATTGCAGGTGGATTGTTTACTGTCTGAGCCACCAGGGAAGCCTTTGTCAAGACTTCTCTTTACTGCTCCTTTTTGTGTGATGTCTTCTCTGGGGTCAGTGGTTAGAGATAATTGATGTCTTCTTCTCATTCTCAACAAATGGGGAGCGTTTCCTCTGCATTGTCTTGTGTGTCTGATCTGGCTTTGGCGTATCTGTTGGAGTTTTTGCTATTTATCTTATTCTTCTAGCCAGATGATGTTTTGCTTCTCTATGCCTATTTCAAACATGAACTTGTACTCACATATTTATGAGAAAATCCTGGGACTTCTCAGGCAGTCTAGTGTTTAAAACTTCACCTTCCAATGCAGGGGGTGTGGGTTCAATCCTTGGTTGGGGAGTTAAGATCGCACATGTCTTGCGGCCAAAAACCAAAACATAAAACAGAAGCAATATTATAACGAATTCAATAAAGAGTTTTTTTAAAGGACCACATTAAAAAAATCTTGAAAGAAGAGAAAATTCTAAGCTCTCCTTTCTATGTCCCTTCTCTTGATGCCACCTAGAAGCTCCCTTTGGGAGATACGTGCAAGCCCTGGGTGGTCCCACAGCTGTCTATTTCTGTGCTCAAATTGGACCTAATATTCTTCTTTTGGGAATTACCATGTTATCCTACTATGAGGAGAGTCTGGGGTCTTAAGTTACTTTTCTTGGTGGCTGAACAGAAGCTTCTTGCTGCAGATCCCAATGCCATTTGATTTTCTTAGAATTATGGAAAAGTCGTATTATGATTCTGTCATCAAAATTATATGAAACTAGACACTGTCTTCAGGGGCCTTCCCTGGTGGCTCAGAGGTTAAAGTGTCTGCCTTCAATGTGGGAGACCTGGGTTTGATCCCTGGATTGGGAAGATCCCCTGCAGAAGGAAATGGCAGCCCACTCCAGTATTCTTGCCTGGAGAAACCCACGGACAGAAGAGCCTGGTGGCTACAGTCCACAGGGTGGCAAAGAGTTGTACACGACTGAGCAACTTCACTTCACTTCAGACCCTGTCTTCAGTTTATCATAGAAACCAGTTTCTGAATGGATCTATTTTTAACTGTCCATTTAAATTAGCTTTATCTTTAATATACTAACTTGCCTTTCCTTAATTCAACTCATTTCTAAAACCCTTAGACCTACGGTAAGACTTTTAGAAAAAGTTTTCTTATGTAAGTATTAAAGCATATGTTAAAATAGAATAGTACAACGAGTCCTCATAGAGTCATCACCCAGCTTCATCATTCTTTAATCTGGACTATTTTGAAGCTAATCTTTTCATCTGTAAATATTTTGCCATATTCTAATGGATAAGAAAACTAAAAAAACTTCGCAATGTAAAATGTAGATCCATTTATAAACTCTTACTATTGCACGTAAGTTTGCTTCAGGCTGGGCACAGGAATGTGTCTACAAGGTGCCAACATCTTTCACACAGAAGTTACTTAGTTACTTAGTTCCTTGTTGATTAATGGATTAATTAATGGATTTATCAGTTAATTGATGCTGGGATCTGGGTCATCACCACTTGCAGATGGTGGTCTGTCTTGAGCTGGTTTCTTCTTACCCATCTTGTGAGAGATGAGTGTTACAGGCTGCTGCTGCTAAGTCGCTTCATGTCTGACTCTGTGGACCCCATAGATGGCAGCCCACCAGGCTCCCTCGCCCCTGAGATTCTCAAGGCAAGAACACTGGAGTGGGCTGCCATTTCCTTCTCCAATGCATGCAAGTGAAAAGTGAAAGTGAAGTCGCTCAGTCGTGTCCGACTCTTAGCGACCCCATGGACTGTAGCCCACCAGGCTCCTCCATCTATGGGATTTTCCAGGCAAGAATACTAGAGTGGGGTGCCATTGCCTTCTCCGGTGTTATAGGCTGCTGCTGCTAAGTCGCGTCCATCAGTCGTGTCTGACTCTGTGCGACCCCATAGATGGCAGCCCACCAGCACTCCACAATTCATGACATGCTTCCATCTCAATGCCATAGCTAAGGGAATCAATCCTGATGTTAGATGGACAAGGAACTTAGCATCCCAATACCTGCTCCAGCTGTTGAACTTTCCCAAGCTCACTTTTCTTACTGGGAAAATGGAGCTGATATTCCTGTCTACTTCCTTGATTTTCTTTTTCTTTTTTTTTGGTGTGGACTCCACGAGATATAAAAGCACAAGTGCTCGGTACCTAATGGATGTTCAAGAGATATTCTCTATTCTCATTTTTCATGTCTGCAAAGTCTTCATTTCTTCTTTTTTTCACTTTAAAAGCTGCAAGAAGATTGAAAATGGCAATGAGCACGTTCCAAAATGACATAGGATGGTTTAAAAAAGTGGGAGATATTTATATCTGAAGTCAGCACTACATAAACATCTGTGGAAGCCAAAGACATTGTGTATTCTCCAAACATTTCTCGGAAGCGATGGGGCTCCTGCTGGGACATGGTCTTGCCAAAGCCCTTTGAGCTCCAAAGATGGTCTTTTCTAAAACTCTTCTCTCCACTGGCCTTGACCATGTTCTGCCAGAAAACTGCCTGCAAGCAATTTCTTTAATCAGGTCACTATGTGTAATCTACCCCCCACCCCCACCCCAAGAAACAACACACCAAGAGGTGCAGCCAACTGTCAAAATCTTTACTTGTACCTCTAGCTCTGACCAAAGAGGCTTTCTTGGTGAGGCTGAGAAGAGAGAGAGCTTTTCAGAAACCACGCTTGAGCCCACGGTAGAGTGGAAGCTCAGGAGCCAGCAGGCCCATTTCCAGACTTGCCTCTGGCCCAGATCATCTAAATTGACATCCAATCAGTGGGACAGTTTATCCAAAAGCTGTTAGGACAACTTGGGTTTCACACAGAGCTATAAAGACACTGTATGAGGTCTGATGTCTTTATTTCCCATGGAGTCTTGTTGGAGGGGAAGAGGAACGCACTTGAATTCCAGTCCTGGAGGTACAGAGGCCATCGTGGAGAAGCATTCAGACCTCTTGGCCAAGAAAGGATAGTAACCAAGGACCACCCTCCTTTTTCCCACATTCATTTATAGGTTTGTCCATCTGTTGTCTCCTCACTAGTAGGTTCTTAGACATGAGAGATGCGGACCAAAGGCTGGCAGCGATTCCATGAAATCCTGCCATTCACATGGAGCGTCCAGTCAAGTCAATTGACAAGGTTGCTGGTGGAGCTGAAGGCAGAGGGTCCCTCCGTCACAGAGAGTGCAGATTCGTGTCAATCCCAGCTTCTGGCAGGGTGATGAGTCAGATACCAGCTGCATGATGTCCTACAATACGCTATATTGACATTTCAGCTACATAAAGCAGAAATGATACCTTTCTCCTGAACTGTGGGACTGCAGATCAGTGAGAGGAGATTGGCTTCAAGCTGTGGGTGGGTTCAGGCTTCATCTGCCTCCTATCAGGGAACCAACAATGACCCAGGGCATAGTCTTCTTGTGGTTGAGGACGTTCAAGAATGTGATGAGGAAAGGTGTGATGTCTTCAAAGACCTGGGTTCTGAATGGACATCCTGTCATCTCTGCACATCTTGGCAAAGCTTGACACCCATTAGGCGAGGAAGTAAGTTTCTCTTACAAAGCCAGGGTGGGAAGGAGCAAGGGTTGAGAGCAGGGATATAGCTCCCTACACGGGGTCACTGCTCAGTTTCAGCACAGAAGGCCCAAGGTAAATCTTGCTTCCCTGGCCACTCTGGTGGCATTGCACCATCCAGCCCAGGGGCCCACAACACAGGTTGTATATTAAAATCCCAACTCCAGCAGCCTGGGGCACAGTCTCAAGAATTCGGAAATCCTATTGCTCTGTGTGCCAACCCCATCCCAGGGAATAAACAATGCACTAAGAGTTTATGTGTCACATGAATCTACCATATTTTGTTGATTATGAGAAAACAGAGCACATTGAGAATTTTCCTAGGTGATAATTTGGGAGTTGTAATGTACCTTAAAAATAGAGGCTGGCAGTGAGAAGAGATTGCTCTTGGATTCCTTAAGAGTTTAGGAAAATGATAATAATCACATTAAAAGACTTTTTTCTTGAAATAAAATTGATTTATAGTGATGTGTTAATTTCAAGTATACAGTGAAGTGATCCAGTTATACATGCATATATATACATGTGTGTATTTGCCGTTGTTTCATCGCCAAGTCACATCTGACTCTTGGGACCCTATGGACTATGACCTGCCAGGCTCCTCTGTCTGTGGTATTTCCCAGGCAAGAATACTGAAGGGGGTTGTCATTTCCTCCTCCAGGGGATCTTCCCCACCCAGGGACTGAACTCTCATCACCTATGTCTTCTGCACTGCAGGCGGATTCTTTACCCACTGAGCCATTAGGGAAGCCTATTGTTCAGATCCTTTTTCATTGTAGGTTATGACATGATATAGAATATAGCTCCCTGTTCTATGCAGTAGGAATTTGTTGTTTATTTATTTTATATTTGTTATTTATTTATTTTGTTTATAGTAGTGTATGTCTATTAATCCCGAACTCTTAGTTTATCCATCCTCACTTCTCTTTGATAACCTTAAGTTTGTTTTCTAGGTCTGTGAGATAATGATTACATTTGAGTAGCTCTGAAGAATTCTTCCCAGGCAGTGGGGATGGGGAAGATGGAACTAGGAATATTTTAGAGGGGATAAGACTGGCAGGTTGAATGAGGATGTGTGTGTGTGTGGCAGAGTTTGCTGAGGGAGGATGGACAGACAGCCAGGTAGAACCCCAGGTTCAAGCTTGAGCACCTGGTGGGCTGAAACAGCAAGCAGGGGGTGGTGTGTGGTGACACCAGAATCTGCACAGTGGCTAGGACCCAGGGTCCCAGGGGCTTGGCCAGGATCAGACATCAAAGGGATGCATAAAGACACTCTGGGGTCAGATGGGTGGCAGTTCACAGGAGAAGCAGCAGAGGAAACTGGTGGAGGGGTGCGGGCCAGAGAGGAGGGTGAGGCTCTGGGGCCATTCTTGCTTGGGTTTTTCTCAGTGGCTCTAGGGTCTGGCCCTGGGTGTGAGTACGTTAAAATGGGGTCTTTGGACACCAGTAGGTGAGAAAACAAATGCCACGTGTTCTCTGACCCTTGCGCCATGGCTGTGGTAACTACAGTCCCAGGTTTTCTTTCTGAATGTAAGCTCTTAAGGGTTGAACATCAAGTTCTTTTTTTTGTAACATGGAATTTTCAAATATAGACTGGTTCACAATCAGGAAAAGGTTGTTCAGGATGATTCCTGAAACCCCTTTTAACTTTAAAATTCTAATGATCCATGCCCAGAGTGTTAGTGATGATAGATACATTTTTCTTACCCACAATAACCCATTTTTTAGTTAAACTTGGCCTTAGAAAGCATCACTACGAACAAAGCTAGTGGAGGTGATGGAATTCCAGTGGAGCTATTTCAAATCCTGAAAGATGATGCAGTCAAAGTGCTGCACTCAATATGCCAGCAAATTTGGAAGACTCAGCAGTGGCCACAGAACTGGAAAAGGTCAGTTTTCATTCCAATCCCAAAGAAAGGCAATGCCAAAGAATGCTCAAACTACCACACAATTGCACGCATCTCACACGCTAGTAAAGTAATGCTCAAAATTCTCCAAACCAGGCTTTAGCAGTATATGAACCATGAACTTCCAGATGTTCAAGCTGGTTTTAGAAAAGGCAGAGGAACCAGAGATCAAATTGCCAACGTCTGCTGGATCATCAAAAAAGCAAGAGAGTTCCAGAAAAACAACTATTTCTGCTTTATTGACTATGCCAAAGCCTTTGACTGTGTGGATCACAATAAACTGTGGAAAATTCTGAAAGAGATGGGAATACCAGACCACCTGACCTGCCTCTTGAGAAACCTATATGCAGGTCAGGAAGCAACAGTTAGAACTGGACATGGAACAACAGACTGGTTCCAAATAGGAAAAGGAGTACGTCAAGGCTGTATATTGTCACCCTGCTTATTTAACTTATATGCAGAGTACATCATGAGAAACGCTGGGCTGGAAGAAGCACAAGCTGGAATCAAGATTGCCGGGAGAAATATCAATAACCTCAGATATGCAGATGACACCACCCTTATGGCAGGAAGTGAAGAGGAACTAAAAAGCCTCTTGATGAAAATGAAAGAGGAGAGTGAAAAAGTTGGCTTAAAGCTCAACATTCAGAAAATGAAGATCATGGCATCCGGTCCCATCACTTCATGGGAAATAGATGGAGAAACAGTGGAAACAGTGTCAGACTTTATTTTTTGGGGCTCCAAAATCACTGGAGATGGTGATTGCAGCCATGAAATTAAAAGCCGCTTACTCCTTGGAAGGAAAGTTATGACCAACCTAGATAGCATATTCAAAAGCAGAGACATTATTTTGCCAACAAAGGTCCGTCTAGTCAAGGCTATGGTTTTTCCTGTGGTCATGTATGGATGTGAGAGTTGGACTGTGAAGAAAACCGAGTGCTGAAGAATTGATGCTTTTGAACTGTGGTGTTGGAGAAGACTCTTGAGGGTCCCTTGGACTGCAAGATCAGCCCTGGGATTTCTTTGGAAGGAATGATGCTAAAGCTGAAACTCCAGTACTTTGAAACTCCAGTACCTCATGTGAAGAGTTGACTCACTGGAAAACACTCTGATGCTGGGAGGGATTGGGGGCAGGAGGAGAAGGGGACGATAGAGGATGAGATGGCTGGATAGCATCACCGACTCGATGGACATGAGTCTGAGTGAACTCCGGGAGTTGGCGATGGACAGGGAGGCCTGGCATGCTGCAATTCATGAGGTTGCAAAGAGTCGGACACGACTGAGCGTCTGAACTGAATTGAACTGAGTATTAATAAATTAGTTCTAAAACCAACCAGCATTCATGGCTTTTTGTGAGTTATTACATGTGTCTTTAAAATTCTGACAGGTGAAGTCTAGTTTTAAAATTTAGTTAAAGGAAAAAGATTGTTGTTTTTCTGTTGCCAATAGATAGTTGTATACATAGGAGAGTTTGCCTTTGAATATGTATATATTCAATTGTTCATATATTCAATATGCATATATTCAATTATTTTAATATATATTCATATGGTTTCATGAAGTGAATTCAATTTTCTAAATTAATTTTATGAAATATATGTGTGTGTATGAGGTGAGGTGAGGTGAAGAGGTGAGGTGAAGTCGCTCAGTTGTGTCCGACTCTTTGCGACCCCGTGGACTGTAACCTACTAGGCTTCTCCATCCATGGGATTGTCCAGGCAAGCATACTGAAGTGGATTGCCATTTCCTTCTCCAGGGGATCTTCCCGACCCAGGGATCGAACCCGGGTCTCCCGTATTGGAGGCAGACACTTTAACCTCTGAGCCACTAGGGAAGCCCATGTGTGTGTATATATATATATAAAATTTTATGAAAGACTGTATTTGATTTTCAAAGTACAGAGAACATTGCAAAAAATGACTTAACCAATTTTTCAGGATCACAAAGTGTAAAAAGTAATTTTGCTTTTATTGTTTACTAGCTGTATGAAGCAATTTAGATGCTTCTATATTGTTTTCCTGCTGTCCTTTTAAGATTTAAAAGTGGAAACTGCAATTTCACCTTTTTTAGTCGATAAAAAATTAAACGAAAAGTACGACACATTGCTTTTGTAGCCAGGTTCCACCTAGATGTTGCCCCTGACAGAAGAGAGACCTATCCACTCCTGTGTCCACTTAAGGCTGGGCCAGACGTTGCAAACAATCCTCCCAGCACATTGCCTGAGCTCTGTTTGGATAGTGTGAAATGTAATTTGACATCTTTTGAATTCTACTAAAAGAATGTCTTACTCGTCTAGAAACAAAAAAGTAGGCTATTTACATTCATTAAAAAGGTCGGAAACCCTCTTGATGCACTTGGCAAGATCCTTTAACCTTAGCTATGGCTATTCTACAACGCCAATCTGATTTTTTTTCCTCAGGCAAGGTTTGCTGTTGCTGTTGTTCAGTTGCTAAGTTGTGTCTGACTCTGCGGCCCCGTGGACTGTAGCCCGCCAGGCTCCTCTGTCCATAGGATTTCCCAGGCAAGAACACTGGAATGGGTTGCCATTTCCTTCTCCAGTGGGTCTTCCCGACCCAGGGGTTGAACCCGTGTCATCTGTGTCTTCTGCATTTCCTGCATTGAAGGCAGTGTGTGCAGTTTAATATTGTTAATAGGCCATTCCTGGTTTGCCTGGTGGTTCAGACTGTAAAGAATTTGCCAGCAGTAAGGGAGACCTGGGTTCGATCCAGTCACTCTTAAAGGAAATCAACCCTGAATACTCATTGGAAGGACTTATGCTGAAGCTGAAGCTCTGATACTTTGTCCACTTGATGCGAAGAGCTGACTCACTGGAAAAGACCTACTGGAAAGATTGAAGGCAGGAGGAGAAGGGGATGACAGAGGATAAGATGGTTGGAGGGTATCACTGACTCAATGGACATGAGTTTGAGCAAACTCTGGAGATAGTGAAGGACAGGGAGGCCTGGCGTGCTGCAGTCCACGGGGTTGCAAAGAGTCAGACATAACTGAGTGACTGAAAAACAATAGTCCATTCATAATTTGCTCAAGTATTTGCAGTAGTAGATGTTTCAGTTTGTTTTAAACAGCCACAACTTATTTGTAGATAGTTAAAAATAACAGAAAAATTGCAAAAGTCCTCTTTTTCACTTCTGAAAATTGTTGTTTCATTTTAAGGCACCAAAGATGATTAAATTTTTGGAAGAACAGAGGAAGTCTGAAGATTTCTGAACTGGCACAAAAGCAAGGTGGGGCTGGGAGAACTAACTTCAGGACAGCTGTTGTTTAAAAGCAAGTCAGGGCAAGAAACTTTCTTATTTATAAAACAATAGTAACAACAAAACTACTCCAAATTCAAACTGGGGAAGGACTGGGAACACTGTTTTCTTACTAATGTGAGGTTGGAAACACAGTGGCTTTCAAGTGAATTGGCCATGACCACATGGACACTTGGATGTGTCCAGTTGGAGCCAGGATAGCAGGCAGATGTGCTTGGCATTTGCGTGCCCACATTCAGAAATTTTTCTCCTTTCTCCTACTGGCATATTGAGGCTGATCTTGCTGGCAAAGTAGAAACTGACTGCATACACATACGACTTAGAAACACTGTGTACCTGGGTTTTGATGAATAAAAATGCAACTTCTATCCTGGATATTTGACAAATGTTTGGAAACATACACATTGCAAAACACGTGTTGAAGAAGTTGCCTCTCCCATAGAGAGTTCATTAATCCCATTTTCACTTACTGAATGTGGAGCTCTGTCTAGCCTGGCGGTGGTGGTTTAGTTGCTAAGTCCTGTCCAACTCAAGACTTCATGGGCTGTAACCCGCCTGACTCTTGTCCATGGGATTTCCCAGGCAAGAATACTGGAATGAGTTGCCATTTCCTTCTATAGGGGATCTTCACGTCTCCTGCATTAGGTGGATTCTTCACCACTGAGCCACCACAGAAGCCGCCGTCTTGTGTGGGAGAGAAGCACCAAAATGTATGACTTCAAACTGAAGAGGAGGGAAGGAGACAGAAGAGTGGGAAAATCAAAATTTCTTGCTAGGACTCAAGGACTAGCCCATGCTTTCCCCAGTATGTGTTTTAAGTGGTCATTATTTATTTACTTATCTAAGCATGTATCTATCCATTCATTTCACTTTAAAAGGGCTCTGAAGCTGCAAAAATAATATGCTATCTTTCTAAGTTAATTCCTTTACTATACAAAGAGCTCTCATAAATCAATAAGAAATGTGTTCCCAAAACATATGAACAGAAAAAAAAAAATACAAATGATTTTCACTTGATTGGGTAGAAGTTAAAACTTTGAAAATAGGTTGAGGGTGGTCTGTGATAATATACAGTGGCTGGTAATAATACACAGTGGCTATATACTTGGTGTGTAAACAGGTATCGTATATACTGCTGCTGCTGCTGCTGCTGAGTTGCTTCAGTTGTGTCCGACTCTGTGTGGCCCCATAAACGGCAGCCCACCAGGCTTCCCCACTCCTGGGATTCTCCAGGCAAGAACACTGGAGTGGGTTGCTATTTCCCTCTCCAATGCATGAAAGTGAAAAGTGAAAGTGAAGTCGCTCAGTCATGTCTGACTCTTAGTGACCCCATGGACTGCAGCCTACCAGGCTCCTCTGTCCATGGGATTTTCCAGGCAAGAGTACTGGAGTGGGGTGCCATTGCCTTCTCCAGGTGCAAACTAGTAACGGCATTCGGGGAAAACATTTGGGTAGCACTTTCCAAATTTAAGATGCATGGGTTTTCTTGTCCCAGAAATTCCACTGGGATTCTTCCAACAGATAAGACTCCCATGCACACAATTAGAACAGGTTTCAGTGGCTACTTCTTGGGGTGGAGGAGTGGGGATTGGATGGGTAGAGATGATAGGAGGGAAACTCACTTATGCTTTGCATGACATTTGTACTGTTGAAATTTCCTAAATATGCTATTTGTATTACTTCATCACAGACAGAAATTTTAAAAATGTATTTGTTGGATGCATAAATAAATTCACCAGAAAGAAAAAAAAAAAAAGAAAATGGCCTACAACAAGAATTCAGAGGTGAAACTACATGACAAGAAAGTGATGAATTAGGCTGAAGGCAGAATAAAGGGAGAAACACTGAGAAGTAAGCCAGCATCATGCATAGTTGCTACAAGTGGGCTGAAAATTCCCAGCAGCCTGTGAAGCATGTCTATAAGACGAAAATAAACATTTGCCAGAAGTATATCTATCTGGGATCTGAGATCCGAGAGAAATCTCTCCTGTGGTGCTTGTAGAGAAGGATGCAGAGGATAAGGTCCTCAAGACCAAGCCCAGAGTAAGTTCAACATGTTTCAACATCCCTGTGGTGGATTGGGTTGTCATTCAGGATTCTCCTTTACCTTCTTGTAATGGGGGCCTCCATCCATGCTCATGGCCTGGAGACCGAGGGTACCTTCCTATAGAGTGGGCAGAGGGGACATGCCACTCCACCGTCTGACTCTGTTCCCTTGAGAAACTGCCTTTGCCAACAAAAGGAGAGCAGCAATGGCATGGGCTGTGTCTACACAGTGTGGAATAACTGTTTGCTCTTGTTAGCAATGGGATTTGGGGATTGTTTGTTACTCTGCGGTATGCAGCAGAACCCTGGCTAATGTATCCCTGGTTGTCGTGGCTGTTCAGTCGCTAAGTCTCTGTGACCCCAGGGGCTATAGCCCAACAGGTTCCTCTGTCCTGGCAAGAACACTGGAGTGGGTTGTCATTTCCTTCTCCAGCAGATCTTCCTGATCCAGGGATTGAACCCACTTTTCCTGCATTGGCAGGCAGATTCTTTACCACTGAGCTAGCAGGGAAGCTGGAGATATATCTCTGGAGATGGGGATATCAGAGTGAAAATAAGATCTGAAGGAAGCTTTTGAATTGCTGGAGATACTGAGAATAGTCAGGTCCTCTAATAAAAGGATATAAAGTCCCTCTGAAATCATGGCCCCGCTTGGGGACTTTACCTCATTACTAATAGTGGAATACTAGGCAGCCCAGCACTTTCTGAGTGAACTGAACCTGAAGACACTGTGTGATGTCTTTGGGCATTCATTGAGAGGATGCGTAAAAACTGGGCTGCATGGGTAACATGATTCTACCCTGGGCAGGGTACCTGGGACTAGATAGAGTTGCTTTTCACCATCATTTGAGGGCAATCTGCCAAGAATCTTAGGACTAAAAGTATGTGAAGTTCAAGAATTAAAAGTTGCCCAGTGACCTGGTGGTTAGGATTCTAGACTTTCACTTCTGTGGGTTGGGTTCAATGCCTGGTCAGGGAACTGAGATCTTGAAAGCCATGTAGCTGGGCCAATCAAAAATTAAATAAAAGCAAAACAAAACCAAAACCACAAGTGTAGACTCAACCTTCCCAAGCCTCCCTGTTGGGCTTTCTCCTCATCCCCTTGAGTATGACTCAGTTCTCTTGGAATAAGCCTGGTGGTGCTTTTGGTTCCAGTCCAGGGTGGAAGCTGAAGCAGAGTCTAGACGTATTCATGGGGAGCTGGTCTCTCCTAAGGGACAGCCAGAGGCCTGTAAGCACAGACATAATTCTATCAGACTGGCTCAGACTAAAGTCTTGGGCAGTCTTTCAGCGTTTTTTTTTTTTTTTTTTTCTTTGTAACTTTTTTTTTTTTTTGAGGTTAGAAAATAAGGAATGCTTTTCAGATATTCAATGATGTCTGGCCTCATGCCAGGCTTGAACGTGAACATAACAAAGTTAAATGACTGTTGGACGCTGGGCTTATCAGGAGGGAAGCTGCAAGGAAAAAGAAGCAACAAAATCACCTAGAAAAACATCTTTTAAAAACATTACTGGTCTACTCTGTAAAAATAAGTTTTGTTGGGTGCACGCATGCACTGTAACTGATGCCCAGGCGGGAGTAGGGTGGGAGGTCCATGCTGGGGACGAGGGATGCCCACTTTTTTCCCTGGATTTACCCTTTTTCTCTCCTGTTCACACTTCTTTTCAACTTCCAACCCCTGCCCACTCCGCCCCTTGCCCACTGTCAACAGTCAACGGCCACCCCCCGCCTCGCATACTCGCTGCCGACCCCCTCCCCGCTCCCGCCCGGGTAAGGCAGCATCCTCAGATGTTTGCGTTTATCCTTTTATCTGTGTCTTCCTGTTAAACCTCCTGATGTGTGTTTTTGTTTTACATGAAAGTGTTTTATGAGGTTACCATGCTCCTTGCTCCTTTCCGCTGTGCACTGTGGCTTTAAGATCTATCCTGTTGCCCCCACCGCTGGTTGTTGCTTTAACTTCCTTGCTGTGCTCCTGATCACTGAGCCTCCACCCCTGAGGTTTCCATCTCCTGAGTGAGACCCTCCGAGCCGCACAGCCTACCCCCCTTACAGATGTCCACATGCCCATCTCTCTCTGGACCTTGTGGGGATTCTCCCGGGAACTTGCCTAGGGGGCGGATATCCTGAATCACAGGGGCTGTCGATCTGGAAGCCAAGGGATGTTATTCTTCCCTCATTCTTCCCCTCATTTTCCCCAGTCTCCATTTCAGGCTGGGCTCCTCTCCTCTTTTTCCTCTCCTTCTCACTCCTCCTTCCCTTCATATCTGATCAGCTTCCCTGGGGTCCCACCTCTGCCATGGCTCCATCACAGTTTTGTTCATTCCCACCATCACATGTCTGGTTTGGATCTTGACTTCCCTGACATAAAGGCAAGTTTTCTGATTGGTCTTTGCACTTCAGGGTGCTCTCCGACACGAGCTAGTTCTCTGTATGGATGCGCATCTTGTTGCCTGTCAGTCCTTGGCTTCTAAGCCTGCAGTGACCCTCAGACCCCCCACAAAATGACCTTGGTCTCTTGTTGTGGCCCCAAGCCCCTCCTCCAGCGAGTCTCCTCCCCGTCCCCAGCTCCTCCCTGCTGCACTTCAGCGGGACCCCAACATGCTCCTCATTGCAAACACATGGGACGCCCCCCCATATTAGGAGGCCAGAGGAACCAAGAGAGGTGGAGAAGATAGACAAGCTTATTTTGAGTGTTCTTCCTTAATCGATTTAATTAGAAATCCCTGTTCTGCTTGTTCGTGTATCAGCTCAGTTTGTCTAAAAGAGAGAAATACTTGCACAGAAGGAAACACACACACATGCGGTCTTCCCAGATGGCTCAATGGGTAAAGAATCCACTTGCAATGCAGGAGATGCTGGAGACTCGGGTTCTATCCTTGGGTTGGGAAGATCCCCTGGAGGAGGACATGGCAACCCACTCCAGTATTCTTGCCTGGAGAATCCCATGGACAGAGGAACTTGTGGGCTACAGTCCACAGGATCCAAAGAGTTGGACAAGACTGAAGTGACTAAGCATGCATGTACACACACAACACACACACACACACACATATATGTCAAACACCAAACCTCTTTATCTATATAGATATTGCATATATATTCTTCAGATACTTATGGCATATAACCTATAATATGTTACACATATTATAGGTATATATATTCATATGAATTCATATATATAGGTATATTTATATTCATATATACAATTCATATTCATAGGAATATGAAGGGCTTATTTAACTTATATGCAGAGTACATCATATGAAATGCTGGGCTGGATGAAGCTCAAGTTGGAATCAAGGTTGCTGGGAGAAATATCAATAAACTGCTCGTCTAGTTGGGGAAACGGGAGAAAAATTAGGAGACGATAGAAGAAAGATAGACAAAGGCAGATTCTCTCGTTGAATTACAAATACCATCAACACTCCTGCTGGTCTAACCTCTTGCCACTTCATTTGTCAAGTCAGTATAACAGCGTGTTATCTTCAGCCTGCACGTACACTGTTTGGCAGGAGGGTATCTATAATATCACACACTGGTGCGGGAAAACATTTGACTTCCTGGATCCGCATGGTCATATGTTCCTTTTGTGGTACTGGAACATCACTGTGTTAAATTTTTTATGTGTGTGTGTGGAGGGGAGGAATATATGTCACATCTGGACATTCAAAACTATCAAGGAGCCAGATGTATATTCATACGATCATATATGTATATACACACATACCCACACCCCTTTAAAATGGGAACAGCTTCGCTTGTTGTCCTTGGTTTTATTAAAGGATCTTGTGAGTGAATAAAACCATAAGAAAACAGGTGGGAGAACAGCCAAGTCAGTTATAGCCTTGCAGGAGGAGAAGGGGGGGAAACAATGTTTACTGACTGTTTACAGTCCATGCCAAGTCCTCTGTGAAGCATCGCCCCTGGATTCTCTCATCTGATGTCATCCAATGCTAGGAGGTATCCCTTACCTTAAGCTGGAGAATCAGGCTCCACAAACAAAGTGCATAAACAAGATCTGAACCGAAGTTTGCCTTAATCTAAATACATGTGTTTCTCTCCACGACGTCCTAGCTGCACCTCTGACTGTGTAATGAATGCTATCAGAACCCCCAGTAGCAAAATACTCATAAGGTTCTATGATGATGGTGGGCAGTGCATAGAGACTGCTTGGAAGTTCTTCAGGGAAAATTACAGTTTATGGCTTAGAATTTGGGGTGGTGGTAGTGATCAGAATGCTTCCTCCCCCCTTCTCCTCTTTTTCTGCTTCAGGAGAATCCCACTCCCCACCCAGGGCAGACATTCCGAGCCTTTCTTCTATCTTCTCCTGTGACCATAAGATTCCTTTGTTTTGGAAAGGTCATTCCACAGGTCCTGATGGATTGGAGAGGGTCACATTGGGAGATTGAGATTGAAGGTGGTTTAAGATTCTTCTGGAATTGTGATTAGCAGGTGTTGGTGGGTGGGTGGGGAGGGGGAGGAGTGAGGTCGAAGGTCACTCCTGTTTCCGGTTTTGACTGTGGGAAAGATAATCAATTCCTTTTGTGTCTGTTGAGTTGGAGGTGCTGTGGACCATGTAGGTGGAGGTGTCTAGTGGTCAGTGCTGGGGCAGAAAGGGGCAGACCTGGCCTGAAGGAGGAGCTGGGCATGCCTGGTTTCCAACAGGTGCTCAGAAGACACTATGAAATGCACAGAAGCGAGGGCTGCAGGAGGGCTGTGCAGGAAGCTGGCAGGTTTGCTTCCAAAGGCTCTTTTTTGCTGAAGGGATTGTTACCTTCTCGTGAGGAGAGGTAGGCAGTGGTGTCCTGGGATCAAGCGGAAAGGAGAACTTCCGAATCAGCCGGCTATTGTAGAGAAATGTAAAGGGATCTGTGAGCAACATTGAGGGTCAGGTTGAGGCTGGATGCCATGAATTCATAGCGGTCCTGGCCTGCTGGGTGGTGTGACTTTGGCAGCAGGATGCAGCCTGGGTTTGGGTCTGGCTGGTGGGAGGTGAGTTGGTGGGTGGCTGAGCACCCACAATGGAAGGGAACTGGTCTGGCAATTGGGACGGGCCGTGAGGTCATAGGGGCTGGGGAGAAAGGGCTGATGGGGCTGTGCTGTGCTTAGTCACTCACTGTGTCTGACTCTCTGCGACCCCAGGGACTATAGCCCACCAGCCGCCTCTGTCCATGGGATTCTTCAGGCAAGAATACTGGAGTGGGTTACCATGCCCTCCTACAGGGGATCTTCCTGATCCAGGGATCAAACCCAGGCCTCCTGCATTGCAGGTGGATTCTTTACCATCTGAGCCACCAGGGAAAGTGGGGTTGAGGATGGTGAAATCTCAACAAGGAGGAAGAAAAGCCAAGCAGGTGAAGCCCAGGGAGAAAATGGAGAGGGAAAGGCATCTGGGGAGAGTGTAAGTGTGAAGGTGAATTCCAGGGGTTCTGGGGAAGACGAGATCCCAGGCAAGTGGGGGAAAGCATGTCCAAAGGAGAATGGAGCGGGCAGCCCCTGGAGGTGGGCGGCCCAGGTATGAAGGTGGCGGGTAGGGCTTGTGGCACCAGAGATGCGGTGTCACCAAGGGGACTCCAGCAATGGGCAGAAGGAGGGACAGAGACAGAGGGCTTGGTAAGAAGTAGTTTATGGAGGGGCCTGGGTGGGGCAGCAGGAGGACCAGTGTAGGACTGGGTGAAGGGTGGGAGGTGCCCCATCCATTTTAGGGGGTTCCCTGGGCTTTCCTGGTGGCTCAGACGATAAAGAATCTGCCTGCAATGCGGGAGGCCTGGGTTTGATTGCTGAGTCGGGAAGATCCCCTGGAGGAGGGCATGGCAACCCGCTCCAATATTCTTGCCTGGAGAATCCCATGGACAGAGGAGCCTGGTGGGCTACAGTCCAGAGGGTTACAAAGAGTCAGACGCAACTGAGCGGCTAAGCACACACACACTAGAAGCAGACCCTGCGTCCTAGAGCTGGGAGCAGGTGGCTCACTTGGGGAGTGTCTCTGGGGGGCACAAGGAGGAGCAGGGAGAGAAGTGAAGGATCCACTAGTGAGTAGACTGCTCTGGGGTTCAGGCCTGGGCTTCCAGAGGGCCGAGGACCCTGGCATTCACGTATATCTGGCTGCGGGTTGCTGCGGGATGTATACTGCCTGCACCTGTCCTGCATAGTCAAGCGCTCTGCTAGCAGGAGTACGTTCTTGAGAAAGGGTGGTAAGCCTTCAGCTGGGATAGAAACTGCCACAGTTGGTTCAATGAGGCACAGCCAGGGTCCTTAACCGGGGGACAGGGAGTCCAGAAGGAACAGTTTGGGGGCAAAGGGGGAGGAATCAGGGCTTGATTGAGATGCTTGATCAAGATGCTCGAGATTCTTGACCAAAGAAGTACCTGGTCTTACCTCCTGACTGATAGATGAGGCTCCTGGGAACAAGGCCCCCACCCAGCGCTCCAGGGAAAGTTCACCTGTAAGTGAGAGCCAGGTTACCAAGGATGAGGGGGCACCCTGGGTGAAGGGCTGTGGATAAAAGGAGGTGTGTGGCTTAGACGGGAGATTTAGAGGGTTTAGGGGTTTGGGAGGAAGAAGAGAAGTGATGCATGGGGACAGGGAGGAGAAGTTCAGACCCCAGGGGACACAGGTGCCTGGAGAGGGTCCCACCTGGTCTGTGACCCAGTGTGACAACTCACTCTAGTATTCTTGCCTGGCTGCTGGCTTCATGGCTTCCTACAAAGTGTGTCCCCACAGTTCTTGGGAGTGCTGGGGGCTTCTTGGAGGGAATCATCTACAGAGCGTGTTTCTGGGAAACCCCAGGATGAATCCAGGAATCTTACTGTGTGTTGGAAACAGTCGTGTCCAGGTTCTGGACAGACTGCCTCTCCAGCAGGTCCTGGGGTGAAGCCGAGGCCAACACGGCACAGGGGAAGGGCGAGGGCTGGGTCTCTGTGTTCTGAGGAGCGTTCTCCAGGCATCTCAAACCGTGCCGTCCCATCTACCCAAAGTGAGGCTGAGAAGACGGAGAGGCTTCAGCATGTTGGTCATGCTCATGCTTTTCCGATTGACTCCATCCTTTCTTCCAAGTGAAAGTGTTAGTGGCTCAGTCGTGTCTGAGTCTTTGTGATCCTAAGGACTGTAGATTGCCAGGCTCCTCTGTCCTTGGAACTCTCCAGGCAAGAATACTGAAGTGGTTTGCCAGGAGAATTGGTAAAGAATCTGCCTGCAATGTAGGAGACTCAGGTTTGATCCCTGCGTGGAAAAGATCCCCTGGAGAAGGAAATGGCAACTCATTCCAGTATTCTTGCCTGGGAAATCCCATGGACAGACAAGCCTGGTGGTCTACAGTCCATGGGGTTGCAAAGAGTCCGACGTGACTGAACGACTACCACTTTCTTCCAAGGGGACATGATGTCATACCTCTAGCATGCTGTCAACTTAAATAAATAAATAAATAGTCACAACCTAAAAGCTGAGAGTTGCATTTTATTTGGCAGAAATTTTTAGGACTTAAGTGAGGGAGGCAACATCTCAAGTAGCCCTGAGAGAATTGCTCCATGGAGGATTGGGGGCGGTGCAGAGAGGAGCCAGGTTAATATAGAAGTTTTGCGACAAAGGGCAGGTAGTCTGAACATCAGAAATATTTTTGTGAATTAAAGAAAACCAGATACCTCAAGTTAAGGAATTTAGTGCTTTTCTTTGTATGGGAAGATGCAAGAGTCTGGGCTCACTGAAATTGTTCCTTTCATACGCATCTCAGTTATCTGGGGCCAGGATCTTGGTTTTTTCACATCCGGAGCTCCTCAGTGCTCACTGTAGGGAGTGGCTGAAGCCTGATGGCTGCTGGATGGCTTCCTGGGTGCTCTCAAGGCTCAGAAATTCACATATGGAGAGCTGGAATCTGTGATGACTGTGATATCCTTGTTTACTGATATGGCAGGAATATTCCATTTCTCAATACAAACAGATCTGGGCTGAGTTGTTGGCAAAAAAATATTCTAAGTATCAGTCACACCATGTCCTTCCCAGGTGGCCAAAGGGAATCCAGTTTGAAAACCACCACTTGTGGAAGACAGTCACGCAGTGAGATGCCCCGGCTTTGGGTGGTGGGGACCTGGGAGCCCCTGTGGCATTCTGCCTGGGTGACTGAGGGCTGTGGTGAACACAGCTGGCCAGCCCTGCATGCTGGCCAACACCTGGGTTCTGTCCACACAGCTTCCCTTTTACGGGGCTCAGCAGGAGAAACTCCTGGTAGGAGTTCCTGGCAGAAAAACCTGTTTTTCTCCAGAGCTGCTCATTTTTTTGCTTTTTTTTTCTGGTGACCGGGAACCTCACAGTAGCATTTGTCTCCTCTGACGCTGAGCTCCGGGCTGTGATCCACCGCCTGGGCATTTGTGCAGGTAATGGGTGTTATCCCTCACTTCACGGAATGACCCCACTCTTGTTTTTCCTTTCCTCTGCTCTCTATGGTTTTACTGAATTGTGAGCCACACTGTGTTTAGGACAGAGAAAAGATTGTCTTTGGAAATGTAATGAGCTTGGACAATATGAGGCTGTTTAAGTTGGGGCTCCCTAGGGGCAGACTCAGGGACCAGAATGTGATGTCAGCATTGATTTGGGAAGTGATTTGGGAGGGGCAGGGAGGGAACCTCTAGCTCAGGTGTGAGATGGTCAGGTTGTTGGTCATCATGCATTGCACACACAGTAAGGGAGCAGGACCCAGTGGGCCTACAGGGCCTTCCCCACGTCCTCTGTTTGAGCTCCTCTCTGAAGTACCCCGATAACAGTATTGGATGCAAATTTCCTGAGCTGTCTTGCAGATGTGAAAACCCCTCACCCAGTGGAAGATGTTAACTACTTGATGAGCATGAGCACAGCCCCAGGCCTCCTGGAGCCTAAGGACTGTGACACCTAAGCACTGTGACACTCTTGTGAGACCTACCGGCTAACTTACCACCAGCCAGAGAACTGTGCATGAGCTCATCACAGACCCCCAGCATCCCCCCTCTCTCTTGGCCCTTAAAATGCTTTGCCAAAACCCTCAGGGAGCTCAGGGCTTCTTTTCAGGGTGTGAGCCACCTTGTCTGCCTGCATGGCCCTGCAAAAAATCTTTCTCTGCTCCAAACTCCGAGATTTCCATTTGTTTGACCTCAGTGTGTGTCAGGGACATGAACTTCCATTGATTAACAGGATTCCTTACTTTGGCAGCTTCACCTTCCTGAAAGCCCAGGCCCTTGTAATCCACTTCCCCCCAACCCCTAAGCCCTGCTCCACAGAATTACCCACTCCAATCCTTCACCATCTGGGAAAGGGCGGGAAGGAAAGGGAAAGGATGCCACCCCAGAATGCCTGGGCTTCCCTGGCGGCTCAGACTTTAAAGAATCCGCTTGCAGTGCAGAAAACCTGGGTTCAGTCCCTGGGTCAGGAAGATCCCCTGGAGAAAGGAATGGCTATCCACTTCAGTATTCTGGCCTGGGGAATCCCATGGACAGAAGAGCCTGGCAGGCTACAGTCCACAGGGTCACAAAGAGTTGGACTTGATTGAGCAACTGACATACATTAGAATGCTTTGGGCTTGAGGCCCGAAAGATCACCCCCACCTTATTCACCTCAAGGTCACTTCCTCTATGGACACTTAAGCCCCCTACCTCCAACACCTGCCACCTTGAAGGGATGTATCTTGATACCTGGGGTCAGGTGTGAGCAGGTCCTAGTGTCCTGAGTGGCTTGCTTACCATCTCTGAATTTTGTAAAATTTAGACCACAGAACTGGCCTTGAACATCTTACAGAAACAAGTGAGACCTGGGGTATAAAAGGACAAAGTTTTTTTCCCCACATTTATTATTTTAATTATTGATATTAAATTACCAAGTAAGAGAAATACAAAAACCCAATAAGCATTCATTTGTTTTCAGAATAATCTCTTTTAATCAAGGTGTCATTCACAAATGATGCAATATGCATGTACGTGCACACTTCTATCAGCCTGACAAAGGCAGATACCTCTGTAGCTTCCAAACCTAACAAGCTAGGAGAATGTCCCCATCCTCCTAGGGACCTCCCTTCCATCCTTGCCCAGGGAGCAACCTCTTTGTGACTTCTGCACCATAGTCTAGTTTTGCCTGTTCTAGAACTTCACTGACATGAAGGCTCTGACATGTGTTCTCTGTGCTTGGCTTCTTTGGTTCAGTGGAATGGTTTGGAGACCCATTCATGTTGAGCTGACCAGAAGTTCATCACTTTTTCTCACTGAGTACTATTCTGTTGCATAAGTATGCTATTTTCCTAGTGCGTATAAAATACAAACATAGACATTCTCATATTGATGGGCAAAGATGTTGCTTCCAGGTTTGGGCCACAGACAACATGGGGATTCGTAAAGTTTGAATAAAAAACAAGTCCTGATTCATCCCTCTTCCCATCATCTCCACCTCTAGTCAATGGACAAGGCCTGTCATCCTGTTGCTTCTTCTCAGAGCCGCCTGCCACTTTCCGTAGCTGTCCCAGCTCTCCAGGCCAGGCTGCCAGTCCCTTGACTGGTTTCCTGCCTCCCGCCTGGGCTCTCTGCTGATGTCCTGTCCCTGTTTGATCGATCATGGACCAGAGTGGGCTTCTAAAAGCACAGATCGGATCATGTCACTCTGGGATGTATCAGTGACTGCTTGTTCCCTTACAGTAAAATCCCAATCTCACCCTATAGCCAGGAGGTAGGTGACAGAGTCTGTCTGCCCCTGCAGCCTCCCTCCATCCCTCTGCTTTGTTGCTTTCCAATTGCACAGGCTTCTTTTAGCCTCTTGAGCATGTTCATCTCCTGTGTGGTTCACCAGCTCATATGCTGTTCCCCTGGCTTGAATGCTGTTCCCTGCATGCTCGACTCAGCTGCTGCTTCTCATTCTCCACCCAAATGTCTCCACCTTGAGGGGTGGCTTCTCTGAACACTGCTTCCAAAGTATCTTTCCACTTTGCCTTTCTCTATCATGGCCCCCTGATTTCTTGTTGTCACCAAGCACTTAGCACAATTTGAACTTAAATATTTGTCCTCTGATCTGTTGCCCACAAAGCCATTGGTTCCTTTGGTTAGGGCAGGAATAGGCCTGTTTCACTCACTAGTTTATTTTTTTTATGTAAATAATTTTATGTAATTTTTCTTTTGTAAAACAATGGACAAGAAATTGCTATCTCTATGGCCCCTAATCATCCTGTTAAGGACAGTGTCCTTATGGCTTACGATAGTAAACCATACTATTCAAGAAGAAATAATTTCAAGGTAATTTAATATGTGGAAAGAAATAATAAAATATGACACAGCCATTCTGGAAGACGGTACGGAGATTCCTTAAAAAAATAGGAATAAAACCACCATATGACCCAGCAATCCCACTCCTAGGCATATACCCTGAGAAACCAAAATTGAAAAAGACACATGTATCCCATTGTTCACTGCAGTACTATTTACAATAGCTAGAACATGGAAGCAACCTAGATGTCCAGCAACAGATGAATGGAGAAAGAAGTTGTGGTACATATACATGATGGAATATTACTAAGCCACAAAAAGGAATGCATTTGAGTCAGTTCTAATGAGGTGGATGAACTTAGAACCTATTACACAGAGTGAAGTAAGTCAGAAAGAGAAAGATATGTATCATAATCTAACACATATATATATATACAGAATCTAGAAAAATGGTATTGAAGAGTTTATTTACAGGGCAGCAATGGAGAAACAGACATAGAGAATAGATTTTTGGACATGGGGAGAGAGGAGGAAAGGGTGAGATGTATGGAAAGAGTAACATGGAAGCGTACATTACCATATGTAAAATAAATAGCCAATGGGAATTTGCTATATGGCACAGGAAACTCAAACAGGGGCTTTGTATCAACCTAGAGGGGTGGAATTAAAAGATGCTTACTCCTTGGAAGGAAAGTTATGACCAACCTAGATAGCATATTGAAAAGCAGAGACATTACTTTGCCAAGAAAGGTCCGTCTAGTCAAGGCTATGGTTTTTCCAGTGGTCATATATGGATGTGAGAGTTGGACTGTGAAGAAAGCTGAACGCCGAAGAATTGATGCTTTTGAACTGTGGTGTTGGAGAAGACTCTTGAGAGTCCCTTGGACTGCAAGGAGATCCAACCAGTCCATCCTAAAGGAGATCAGCCCTGGGTGTTCTTTGGAAGGAATGATGCTAAAGCTGAAACTCCAGTACTTTGGCTGCCTCATGCGAAGAGTTGACTCACTGGAAAAGACTCTGATGCTGGGAGGGATTGGGGGCAGGAGGAGAAGGGGACGACAGAGGATGAGATGGCTGGAGTGAGTCTGAGTGAACTCCGGGAGTTGATGATGGACAGGGAGGCCTGGCGTGCTGCAATTCATGGGGTTGCAAAGAGTCGGACACGACTGAGCGACTGAACTGAACTGAACTGAACTGAACTGAGAGGGGTGGGTTGAGGAGGTAGATGGGAGGGAGGTTCAAAAGGGAGCGGATACATGTACACCTATGGCTGATTCAGGTTGAGGTTTGACAGAAAACAACAAAATTCTGTAAAACAATTATCCTTCAATTAAAAAATAAATTAACTTTAAAAAGGAAAAAATAAAATAAAATGGTTAACATGTACATATATCTAAATAAAAATTCTCTGTAAAACTATGGAGACCTATGATGGTGATGACTTTTGTTAGTGTAGTTTATTACTCACCGATTTCACCTAGTACCGAGCATGGTCCACAAGCAGGAGGTGCTCACAAATGCTTATGAAACAGATCCTTGAGTTTCATGTAAAGTTTTATCCCACAAAACACTAAAATCTTCACTCCCTGCATAGAGATGACTCGTGATTACAGCAGCCCTGCCTCTCTTCAGTCGTGGGATATAAAGCTGAGTCTGTCAGATAGAAACCTGTGAAAGGTGTCGAAAAATTACTTTAAACTTGGGAGAACAAATATAGAAGGATAATTTACTGAGATATTAATTTGTGTCTGTGTGCCTTTTCCTGTTCCATCAAGGAAGTCAGACTTTTTCTTGCCGCCTGGGTACAAAATACATGATTCTTGCACACCTGTTGGCAGGTGAAGATTCATACCCACCGCCCAGACCTCATTGTGACGGGTAGGTAATTAAATCAAATGCAGTTTCTGCTTGCTAAGCACCATCATCGAATCTGGAACCAGCTCATCTGATTTATGAGTGTTATTTTAATTTATTCTGTGCAGTTTTCACCACTTCAAAGGTAACAGTGTTCTGCATTCGTTTATGAAAATAAGTTTGCCTTGGCACATTTTTTTAAGTTTCAATTTTTCTTAGCTACTCCACAAAACCAGTTACTGATGTTTAATTCATCCTATATTTGTTGCTGGGCATAAGCAATACTTCCAGAATCATTAGTGATGCACAAATAGACACCTGGACTATGCAGGTGGGTAGCAAATGATCTAAGTCATTAGCCAGCGTCTGCAGGGAGGAAATCATTCCTACGGAGCAAGGTAAGTTTTTCTGGGAGCAATGTTAAATCTTTAGCTAACAGGAAACCATTTCATAATTTATAATTCACGTGTGACATAATTTACATGATTTGTAAATTACCGAATGGTTCCCTCGTGTCCATATATTTATGCATTCATTCATGGTATAATCTTACCTAATTCTTCAACATTTAAAATTTGTACCTTCAGTCCCATCAGAATGCAAAGCACTCACCAGCAGGATTTCTGTAGCTCAGCAAATGTTGGCAAGAGAACTTGCAGGAACTGTACGCACTCGGTGTTCTATGGCCCAGAGTTTTCTCAGCAGCCATGCTGGGGTTTGAATCTGTTCTTCCAATCCAGTCCAGTGGTTTCACAAAGTCAAATTGAGAAGAGAAGGAGAACTACTGGAGGGAGAGGGGAAGATGGGAAGGAAAGGAAAAATTTGCAGAGAGGACACAAATCTGCTGGAGAACAGAAAAGGGGTGGGGTGGGTCCTGGTCTTTTGACCTGGTGGCCTTGCCTACAGCACTCAGTGGGAACCATGCTGGTTTTGGAAACAGTAGGAAACTATTAATAAATAGTGACTTTTTTTGGCTGTCCTGGGTGTTCAGTAGTTGTGGCTTGAGGGCTCAAGAGTGCTGGCTCATTAGTTGTGGTACACGGGCTTAGCTGCTCTGCACGTGTGGAATCTTCCTGGACCAGGAATCGAATCTGTGTTTCCTGCATTGGCAGGTGGCTTCTTAACCACTAGGCCACCAGGGAAGTCCCAATAAACAGTGACTTTTGGATCACTGTATTTTTGCAGTGTTTTAGAAAATTAGGAACAGAAATGACATGGATTTCCTCATCACATGATGGTATATTTAAGAAAAAAATTTGGGAAGCTTTAAATAATTTTTCTTTTGTTATCATATTAATATCATTAATTTATTTTTAGTCAGAAGATGTTTGCCATGAAGATCTTATCCACTAACCTGATTTTCTTCCTTGGATTTAAAAAATTAAGTGTACTTGGAAGTGCCTGATTTAAGAGTAATAATTTCATTTTAGAAATTTCCAAAAATACAGAAGATAATTACCAACTCCATAATCAAACTCATGATACAGAGAATGCCAAACTTACTTCTTGATCTGAAAGCATCTTTTATTTTATCTTTAGAATGTTTAATAGAAAGTTATATTATTTTTTAACAGTCTTGAAAACATATGCAAAATTAGATTATTGTTGTTCAGTTGTGTCTAGCTCTTTGCAACCCCAGGTACTGCAGCATGCCAGGCTTCCCTGTCCTTCATCAACTCCCAGAGTTTGCTCAAACTCATGTCCATTGAGTTAGTGATGCCATCCAACCATCTCGTCCTTAGTTGTCCCCTTCTGTCCCGCCTTCAGTCTTTCCCAGAATCAGGGTCTTTTCTAAGGAGTTGGCTCTTCACATCAGGTGGCCAAAGTATTGGAACTTCAGCTTCAGCATCAGTCCTTCCAATGAAAAACTTAAATAGTATACTGAATCCACATGAATCTATGACTTAGCTTTCAGACCATTTGACTGCCTGTTTTATCTTTCTTCCTCATCCATATTTTATTTTTACTGGAGTATATTAAAGCAAATCATATATATTAAGGAATATCACCTATAAATACTTCAGCATAAATGCATCTTTATTTGATAAGGGGTTCTAAAAAATAGAACATCACGTCAGTATTAAGCCTACAAAGTTAACAATAATTTCTAGTATCATCTAATATCCTTTCATGTTAAAATTTACCAGATTGCTACTCAATTGGTTTCTGTGAATCACATATTGCAATATATCTGGTTATAAGTGTCTGTTATTCTTTTACATCTCTTTTTCTGTTTTTCTCTTCTTTTTCTTTTCTCTTGTCCCTTCCCTCCCCCTCTACCCCCCCCACCCCCACCCCCACCCCCTGCCGATGATTGTTAGATACACTGGGGCATTTGAGCTGGAGAAGGTCCTACTTCCTGAGTTTGGCTGCTTGCTTCCCTGGGGTGATGTGTAACTTCTTTCTTTCTTCCTGATATTTCCTATAACCTGGGAGGTAGAGCTGGAAGCTTGATTTGATTAGTGGTGGGGGTTGAGCGGGGATGAGGAGTGGACAGGGAAGGTCTGGGTCTCACAAGGCTGTGTCCCATATTTCGCCTTTCTGCAGAAGTTGAGGTTTAGAGTGCTTCTCAGGTGTTGTCAGCCAGATACTTCAGCTTGAAGTTCTCTGTCAATTTTTACCAAACCATGTCCACTGATGACCGTTACTTAGATCCTATAGTCTGCTGGAGCCAGGTCAAACCTACTTATACTTGCTTGTACTAGTTCACCAAAGCATTTTGGACACGTCTCTTTCCAACTGTGGTTGAGTGACAATGTGTTGGCAGGTTGAAACCAGTCACAGTGGAGTAAGGAAATGGCAACCCACTCCAGTGTTGTTTCCTGGAGAATACCCATGGACAGAGGAGCCTGGTGGGCTACAGTCCATGGGGTCGCAAAGAGTCAGACACAACTGAGTGACTATAACACACGCACAGCTGACATGTACATATCCATGGGCCAGTGACTGCCATCCTAGACAACACGGTTCCAGAGCTTTTGACAATTCTACCTCCTTCAGTTAAGTTCTGTACTTGTCAGGAGTCCGTGGGTCTCTTTCTTAATCTCTTTGGGCTTTTTGTACTTACTCTACTTGTATACTTTGATTAATCAGTGTGAAAACCAGTGAAACTTGTGTGAGAATGACAGAAAACCACATTTCACACTTTAAAAAAGAATTTATGAAGTCAAGTCACTTAGAAATTGTTGATTTAGAGGTGTGCAAGATAACACCCCAAGTTTGGGAAAATTACAAAAGTTTGTCAACTTTTTTGCACCCTGATAATTTGACAAGTGTCTCCAATTTCTCATTGCACTTGAGAAAATAAAAAGTTAACTAGATAATGCATTGCGGGTGTGGCTTATGGAAAAAAGAAAATTTGCAACTCTAATCAGCTGATGCATTCTCAGGAACATGCTTTGGCCCTCTTTTTTTTTTTTAGCACACACACACACACACACATACTTGTGCTTAGTTGCTCAGTCGTGTCTGACTCTTTGTGACCCTTTGGACTGTAGCCCGCCAGGCTCCTCTGTCCTTGGGATTCTCCAGGCAAGAATACTGGAGTGGGTTGCCATGCCCTCCTCCAGGGGATCTTCCTGACCCAGGGACTGAATCTAAGTTTCCAGTGTCTCTTGAATTGCAGGCGGATTTTATTTTTTATCTTCTGAATCATCAGGGAAGTATACATGTATATATAATTTTAGAAAGATTATTTTATATGCCAGCCTACTTTTCCAATGAACATTAGTTCTAATAGCACAGAGGGCTTCACTGTATTTTCATATATCTGCTCCATTCAGAAAGAATATTTTCTTTTCATTATGTTTCCAAACCATTATATTGTGTGTGTTTGCTCATGACTTTGGCAGGGAATTGAGGAATGAATGTTGTCAGAGATGAGCGGAGTTCAAATTGTCAACCCCCTATGTGGTTCATTCCCTGAAATCAGGCAAACTGCGTCCTGGAACCAAGGACTCATGAAAACAAACCCACAGGTTTGGATCACTTTTGGGGGATCATGGCTAACAACAGAGGTGATGGAAGAATGGTCAATGGGCTGATTTTTGGTCATTGGGCTCTTAGGAGGTTTGCAATTCAAGCAGTCAACAAGAGGTGTTACAAGCAAGTCCATCTAAATTGGCCTCACTCCCTTTTGTAAAAGATCAGGAGGCTCTCACTGAATCACTGCCACACATCAGGCTCTGTTCTAAGCATGTCGTATGGATTTTATCATTTAAATCTCGTAACATTCTTGGGACCTCCCTGATGGCACAGTGGTTATGACTGCGATTCCAATGCAGGGGGTGTAGGTTTAACCCCTGATTGGGGAACTAAGATCCTGTGTGCCTTGTGGTGCAGCTCACCAAAATTAAATGAATAGCAAAATTTCTTGACAGTCTTATGAAGTGGGAAATGTATTTACCCATACTTTAGTATGATTAGACTGAGGTCTGAAGAGGTTCACTATCTTGCCTAAATCACTTCTCTAGAAGGAGTAAAGCCAGGATAAGAACCTACATTTTATTAGTAGATCAAGAAATAATTTGAAGACAACTCAAGATACTTTCATAAAATACATGGAACATGGCTGGATGACCCTGTAATGATGAAAGATGTGGATGAAAGACCGTACAAAGTCTCATGAGTAGATTCTAGCACTCAGCAGGATAAGTTGAAGAGGTTTTCAGCTGAATAGCCATGCATTGGATAACGCAAGGGTTCTAGGCACAGCGAGACAAATCAGGTTCCTAGATTCTCTTGTGCAAGGGTGGGATGCCCAAGCCAAGGGAAGTTCTCTGTCATTCTTTGAGTTTTGAGGAGAGGTCAGCTCTCTTGTTGGAGATGCTGAGCAAGCCTGGACACACTTTTAGACACATTGCAGAGGAATAGTAGGTCCGTTACTAATAAATGTCTAGAGTGGGTTCTGTAAAAGTTCTAGAATGAGGGGAGTGACTGAATGAAAAATCCAAAAAATTCTCTGATTTTCAATATTCTCCAAGGTTAAGGAGGAGCCAAAAGGCAGATGGGGGCTTTCTGGAATGAGCAAAAAAAAAAAAAATTTTTATTGAAGAATATAATTAAAAAAATGTAATCAGAACACTTAGGATTCTTATGGCAGTGAAACTACTCTGTATGATACCATAATGATGGATACATGTCATTGTAAATACATTTGTTTGAACCCATAGAACATTGAGCCCTAACATAAACTATGGACTCTGGGCAATAATGATGTGTCAGCGTAGTTTCCTTAATTGTAGCAAATGTACCCTCTGGTGGGAGATGCTGTTGATGCGGGAGATGGTAGTGGAGGAGGTTGTGTAGGGATGTATGGGAAATCTCCTTACCTTCCTGTCAATTTTCCTATGAACCTAAAACTGCTCTAAAAAAAAAAGCCTTAAAAATTTTAAGTATAAGTTGCATATAATAACAGTCAGTGTGTAGTTTTGTGAGTTTTGACAAATGCGTAAGCATGTAACCATCACGATCCGCATATAGAATAATCCTGCCATGCTCTAACATTCCCTCACCTTTCCTTGGTAGATAGTCCTTCCTTCTATTCCAACCCCTGGCCACTGTTGATGATACTTTAACTTCTTCTAAAATGCAAAGTAGAAAGCTAAATGGTTCATTTCCTTTTACTACTGAATAGCATCCTGTGGTATCTATGGACCACACAGCTTATCTGTGTATCTCTTGAAGGGTATTTGGATTGTTTCCAGTTTGGGGCAATTACGAATAAAGCTGCTACAGCCTTTGGCTCGTAGGGTTTTGTGAGAACATAATGTCGTGGTCTGTGCACAGGTTGGAAAAGAATTTCCAGAAGTGGGGCAGATTGAGAAGAAAATAGAATTTATTAGAGTGGGAGACACTTAGAATAGCGGGCTGACTCAAGAGAGAGCAGACCTCTTTCGCAGACTAGTAGCCAAATTTTATAGCCTCAAGACAGAAAATAAATTCCTATTGGAAGGATTGCATTAGGTGACTGGTTACGATGCTATAGGGTGTTAATAAGATGGTTGCTGCTGCTGCTGCTGCTAAGTCGCTTTAGTCGTGTCTGACTCTGTGCGACCCCATAGACGGCAGCCCACCAGGCTCCCCCGTCCCTGGGATTCTCCATGCAAGAACACTGGAGTGGGTAATAAGATGGTTATTTTACCTAATAACCAGGGGTCAGGGAATTGGCCAGTTTGGATCTGGAAACTTGTGGCAACAGTTGCTATGGGGCTCGGTCAGTTCCTGAGACTTTTGTCCTGTGACCTTGGTATAAGGCTTCACACATAAGTTTTCATTTCACTTGGGCAAACACTCAGGAGGGGGGTTTCTGGTTTCCATAGTAAGTGTGTGTTCAGTTTTTAAAAGATAATCACGTTTTGAATGCATCGATTTGTATTCCTAATTTGCTCTGTGATTTCAGATCCAAAGTAGGTTCTAGGTCTAATTTTCCACACATCACTATTCACTTTGGTTTTGCAGAGTAGGGAACAGGAAGCTCCTGGCCATCACAGAGTTTTTCAAGGTTTTTAAAGACTAAACTGCTCTATACAGACACATAGCAAGTGTCTATAGCAATTTCCTTAGTGATATTTATACAGAAGGATTACTTGGAAGCAAAGTTACCTGTTAAGAAACCACCATGAAGGTATGCCTGTCAAACTGCAAAGCTTCCGTCTAAGAAGGATTTTTCTTGTTCTTTCATGCTTAGCTTTCATTGTCCTATAGGAAGTCCCAGAGTAACTTGACACATAGCAAATACCACGTTCAAAACAGCGTCAGTCCATTCTCATGAAGTCTCCTGCCAGTGGTAGAAAGCTAGCACTAAAGGACACTAAATGAACATTGGTATGGGGTAACATTATGCAAGCAAAATTGTTGAGCGTAAATAATAGCTTTTGTTTATCACATTATTAGTTCTAGCAATTTGCATCAGATGAGTAGGTAGGATGACCATGAATTTCTTCTGTTTACATAGCTACTCAGATTTATTGTTTTTCAAACAGAACCTATTTATCTGTAAATAAGCAAGGACATTGGGACCGTCAACTTTTCTCAGAAAAGGAGTGTTTTTAATTTTTAGAGGCATCTTAGGAAAATCAGACACAATAATGTATAGGAAGGTGAAGTATATTTCATAGAAAGGAAATTTCTTACCTATATGGGTAGTTTCATAAAGTTACAGTGCTGGTTTAACATAGATCCAAAACTTTGATTTGGAAAAAAAAAAAACAACAACTTACATTTGGCTTTAAAGAACAGTGAGTTAAATCAAATTAATCAAACCAGCAAACTGTGATTTTTTCCGCCTTTTAAAGTGAGAATTCAGGAATTAAAAAACAACACAGCTTTCCCTTAAGAATGATGAATTTCTCTTCAAATCTGCAATAATTAATCTTTAACAGATAGGATAATGTCCACAATAGTTCTAATAACAATGTGAAGTGAAGTCATAAAGATTACAGTAACGTGCTTGACTCTTAGCGACCCCATGGACTGCAGCCTACCAGGCTCCTCCGTCCATGGGATTTTCCAGGCAAGAGTGCTGGAGTGGGTGCCATTCTCCGAATTGCTAAATAAAGCCCACCTATTCAAAGGAAAAAAAAAATGATTTAGTGCTCTTAACTGTCAATAGTCTTAGCCTTCAAATAAACCTGGGAGAGAGTTTGATGATTGAAGGGAAAAAGTTTTTCTATTTTTGTGAGTATATTTATTGCTGGTATTAGATGTTCAATAATAATTTTATCAAATCAATGGTAATTTGTGGACTTTACTTTTTAATAGTATTGCAGAAAAGTAATACCGAGGCAATAGAACTCTAATTGGTTTCATTTCTAGAGCAACTGTTTTGAAAAGTTCATATGATGAAATAAAATGTGACCTTATATTTAGGAATAACAGTTTCTTAACCATGGCTGTTGTTGGCTGAGATCCAAAGTCAAACAGTAGACAAGGTTGAGAGATGATGTGCCACGAACCAAATCCCATCCCTGAGCCAGGAAAGTCAACTCACCACACCAGTTCTCAGTGACTTATTAAGTTACAAAAATTTGATGGGCCTTTTTGGATTAGTAAAGTGATACCTTGTTGATTTTGGAAATTGGTAATTTAAGATGATTTCTCTGCATAATATTCAGCAAACCATAAGGTTTTTTTTTATAATTTCCAGTCTCATCAAAATATAGATTATTGTTTTACGTGGGTCCTCTGTAATCTTAGCGCAGAGTCTGCATAAGCTGTGGGCTGAGCAGCTGGTTTCTCAGACCCATGGGGCTTTCAGGATCACCGAAAGCTGGAATGAGCTCTTGATGACTCTTTGCAAGTGAACAAGCAGATTACAGTTTCTCCTTTAAGAAGGAGAACAAACAACAATCAGTTTCGAAACGCAAACATACTGTTTTACTTAGACATTGAATGATTTCAGGTTCTGTAAGAGATATCTATGAGAACCGAAGGACTTATTGTATTCCTTGAGACCGCAGGAAAAGATGGGTCCCCCCACCACTGTGTGCCTGACTGAGATCAGCTGGTGGAGGGCAGAGACATGCTCATTTCTGTGATGTAGTTGGAAATTCCAGCATCAAAGTATGCCTGAGAGTGACTGATCATTTCTTTTGAAAATATTCCTGTCAAGCACACACAAAGACACCCAGGATGTAGCAACGTCCTCAGGAGCCCATGGCAGTCCCTCCGGGTGGGACCAACCAGTGTGTTCCAGCCAGCAGCATCCTCCTCAAAAATTTGTTAGAAATGCAGATTATCAGATCCTATCTGGATCTATTCAGTCCCAAACTCTGGGACTGCGGCCGGAGGTCTCTGATTTAAGAAGCCTTGAGGATTCCAGAGTGAAACTATTGCCCTGCATAAGGTTCCTTTAACAAAGATGTAAATTTAGCTTAGAGCTTTTAAAGAATCTCAGAAGCCCACTCTGCTTTTGGGCTGCTGTCAGGCAGTTGGACGAGGTTAAGGAATTAATACCCTCACGAGCAGCCCTCATTCAATATCTCCCAGGAGTTAGATTTAACTGTGTCAACTTGTTACTGACTTTCACTTTCTTTCACTTTCCCCATCCCTGTATTTACTCCCTCTTTCCCTATAGATGCTCCTTGAACAACCCCGTCCTCCCCAAGCTACTCTTAAATCCTGGTCTCCAAGATGCTTCTGGGAGGCTCCAAAACTAAGACACTCACGTATGGTAAGTGCTCAATACAAGCTGATAAACTGAAATTTCCCTTCATTCTAACCTGGGTTAGGGGCCACCATTCTATTTATTCTACACCTGAGCAGAAACAGAAATATATACAGGAATGCAGGGGCCAAGGTTAAGAACATGGGCTTTATTTTATTTTTTATATTTTGGCCATGCCATGGGGCATGTGGGATCTTAGTTCCCTGACCAGGGATTGAACCTATGTCTTGCACTGGAAGCGCAGAGTCTTAGCCATTAGATCACCAGGGAAATCTCAAGAACATGGTCTTTAGAGCCAAGTTTCTGTGATGGAATCTAGCTTTACTTCTGACTGTGTGATCTTGGACTCGTTACTTAACCTCTCTGTGCCTGTCTCCTCATCTGTAAAACAAACCCACATGCCTCAGAGGGTCCTTAAAAGCCTGTTTAGTCGTGTCCAACTCTTTGAGGCTTCATGGACTGTAGCCTGTCAGGCTCCCCTGTCCAGGGAATTTTCCAGGCAAGAATACTGGAGTGGCTGGCCACTTCCTGCTCCAGGGGACCTTCCAGCCCAGGGATCGAAGCCGCATCTTTTGCGTCTCCTGCACTGGCACGCGGGTTCTTTACCACAGTGCTATCTGGGACCTTAGGAAGATTTAATGCGTTCAAGGCGCAACGTGGTCAGAGCAGCATCTGGCACATGGAAAGCATTTGGCAAATTCTATCATTAGTAATACTGTTGTTGTTGTTTCCCTAATTTGTTGTTTTATCTTGGCAAGCGGCTTCAGTACGATTTCAGTTCTGTTCATTCCTTTTCTTCAAAGAAATTCCTGACATTCCCCTCTTGTTCTTCAACCTGGTTATCATGCTTGTTTGCACTGGGCCATGAGGCCTCACAGAGCATGAAACACTAACAAGATACATCTACTGGCCTTGCATTTAGCAGTTAACACTTACCGATTCAGAGCTTTATACAAGTTATACTGTTGCATCTTCTCCATAACCTTAGGACAGAGGTGTTGTTCATTCTTCTCCATCTTATGGTTGAGAAAATTGAGGCTTGAGAAGGCGAAGCTTCTTTTCTGGGCTGCAGAACTATTAAGTGATAGAGAAGGGATTCAAACTCGGAGCTTGACTGCAGACCCCAGCCCTTAGCCATAACACTGTACAAACAGCCTACTTCATGTTACCTCTAGATGAACAATTCTGTTTTGTTCCCGCAACACAAAATTCCCTGAATAGATGGCTAAAAGAGAGCTCCCCAGGCCCAGCCCCAAGCAGGTCTAAGTCCTAAGACCCGGGGGCATTGCTAACAAGTCCCAAGTGATGCTGTGATGTTGGTCATGGGACCACACTTTGAGAAACACTGCTCTCTATCATAAGCCAGTTAGAACATCCTAGTAAAATAAAGAAGGTAAAGTGACCTGGGACTACAGTCTCATTTTCATGATATGTTTGGCACATGTTATGCAAATACCTCCTTTGGCAATCTTTTTTTTTTTTTTCAAATGATACTTAATAGAAATTTATTTTTCTATTATATGAGAGAGAACCAGAAGCAGGCTATGCAGAGTCGGCATGGTGCCCTTGACATCAGAGACTAGGTTCCTCTGCATGGACTCTTGATGGCCCACTATCTTCAGCATGTGGCTTCCGCTGCATGGTCTAAGATGGCTGCTGGAGCATCAGCCATCACCACTGCATTCCTTCTGACAGGAAGGATGAAGGACTGAAGAAGGGCACACTTTTGGTTTTCAATTTTCCTGATGAACTTAATTGCCAAAAATCTAAGTGCCATGTCTGTACAGTTCAGCAGTGTTAAGTACAGTCACATTGCTGTGCAGTGGATCTTAAGAACTTTTCCATAGTCGTCTTTGTCCCACTTGAAGAAATTATTACCAAAAAATAAACTGTACACTTGTAACAGTTGCATGTGCCAATGACTCTGTGGGGATAAGATTGGTACATTCATATGAAAACCTTGTAAGTTTTTCTGGCATCTCTCTCCTTATTGGCTGGATCTGAATATATCCTGTGGATGCCCAAGAAATGACGTTTTGGATGTGCTAGGTCATTATGGTGATGAAAAAATGGTGTAGGGGGGGAACCATTCTCTCAAAGGTCAATCTACTTAGTCATCTGCTGTATTTCTTGGATCACCCCAAATAAATTTAAAAAAATTATGTAGCACTCGGCTTTTGTGCCAAAAACAGTGATATTAGCATTTTTTAGCAGTGGAACCTTATATCAATATATTTTATGCACAGCCATTTAGCATATAAAATGTTGCAGAAGCAACATTGCTGAGGTCAAAGTTGTGGGGCAGGGAAGGATGGAGGCCTGGAACCCCATCATTTAGCATCCTCCTCAGGGGAGGAACGCCTAGGATACAAAGGAGATTAAATCACTCCCCTCCAAGAAGAACAAAAAAATCCTAATCTCTGAGGTCCTTAAATATTTATATGACATCACTAATAGAAGCTAATTTAAAAATTCTCAGTTATTCCCTATTCGCATATGTCTTTCTTTTTTGAGTACTAATGAGTATTCCAGGACTCAATTCAAATAAACCATTGTAATGTGATGGAATGGGGCTTCCCAGGTGGCTGTAGTGGTAAAGAATCTGCCTGCCAATGCAGGAGATGCAAGTGATGTGGGTTTGATCGCTGGCTTGGGAGATCCCCTGGAGAAGGAAATGGCACTCCACTCCAGTGTTCTTGCCTAGAGAACTCCACGGACAGAGGAGCCTGGTGGGCTACAGCCCATGGGGTAGCAACGAGCTGGACACAACTAAGTGACTGAGCACACCACAGTGTGATGGAATAAACACTGGTCTGGGTGCTGAGACTTTTCAGCTGATCTTGGATTGTTTGCTAACTGACTTTGTCACTTCAGGGGTCAGTTCATCTCTCATTTGTAGAATGAGGGGCTGAATTAACCAATGTCTTTGGATTTATCCCTTTTATCCCTAACATTTTAGGGTTCTTTCTCGTACCTGGATACAATAACTTGCTGCTGATGGAAAGATTATCTTGGGAAATGTTGACTAAAACTGAACCATTCTCCCCAAACACAGGTTTAATTTCCTTTTGCTGGGCAAACAGACCCTCAGGGTGAGTTCCAGCTCAGGTAGTTACATTCTGCCTACTATGATTTTCCTTCCATCGTTGCTGTTCAGTCACTAAGTTATGTTTGACTCTTTGCAACCCCAATGGACTGCAGCATGCCAGGCTTCCCTGTCCTTCTCTATCTCCTGGATTTTGCTCAAACTCATGTCCATTGAATCGGTGATGCCATCCAACTATTTCATCCTCTGTCATCCCGTTCTCCTCCTGCCATCAACAAGAATAAGAAAAGGATAAGATGGAAAACAGTGTGGATGTTATATTCTTTTTTTTTGTGTAAGTCATATAAAGGGCTACATACATTTTGTTGCTATACGCAGTTCTTTTTCTCCTTTGGAAGGAAACCCCAGGCAATGTTAGCAGTCGTTACCTTTGGGGTGATGTTGATTTTCTTTAAAGTTATTTTTACCTTCATTATTATTTGAATTGTTTCACTATGTGTATGGCATATTATCCTTTTTTTTTAATTTTAAAAGGGTTTTAATTTTCAACAAGTGTTATCTGGATAGTGAGATTATGAATAACCCTTGCACTCTTCTATGTCCCTATTTCAGAAGAAAAATAAATGAGATTCTATCAATAAAGAGGGATCTGGGCTAAAATCAACATGAGAATGTCCAGGCTAAGAGAAGGAGAGCTTTATTTTTGGGGGGCATCGGGGCTGGCTGCTGGTGGTGGGGTGGATGAATCTAGCTGGCTGGTGATGGAGGGTGTGGGGATGGTGGGGGATGGATGCCTGAGACCCTCAAAGTCCTAAGCAGAACATTGGTCAGACATTGGCCATTTCCTGGCCTTTCCCATTCCAAAACAGAAGTCACAAAATATATCACAGCCTCAAAATGCCTTTTCTCTCTTTTTGGTATATTTCTCTTTCAAGAAAATATGTTGAGAATTTAAAGTAAAATTCACAACTGAATAAAGGCACCTGGGAGACGTGAGCATGGCCTCTATGTGGCTTCTCCACAGGGGTATCCTTGGTGGAGCTAGGACAAGGACACTGGGGTGGGGCTGGGTTGGGAAGGGGGCTGGACTTGTTCTTCTTCAGCCTCGCCTCTGTGGTCCAGGACTACCTCCCATTCTGCTGCCAGAGTGTCAGTAAAACAAAGTCACGGAAAACCACCTTGGCGCTTCATGGGAATTGCCAGCTGTGAATGCGAGCACACACACAACAGTTGGTTATCTCTCCGGGGGTTAAGTTACCCCCATTCAGCATGGGCTTGTGCAGACAATAGTGGGGCCAGCCACACCACAGTGATCCTTTTACCTGAGCCGGCTGCAGTGACCTCAGAATGAAGGGGCAGTTTGGAGGGTATCAGTTTCCTAAGTCAGTTCTGCAAACAACCCCCTGATCCCAGCTCCCACCCTCCCAACCGCACCCCCCCCCACCCCCCCACCCCCCCCCCCCCCCTGCCGCTGAAGGAAGCCAGGCCTCCTTGTCACTCCCGGGGACAGATGAAAGGCTGGCTGCCCGACATCAGGGGATTCCATTGTCGTGGTGTTTGCTCGTGGTCGCCAGGGTCTCCACCTAAACCTGAGCTGGAAGGAGACCGATTCTCTTGCAGAGCACCGTACCCTGAAAGGATCAACAACAATGGCAACTTATTAAAAAGAGCACTGACCAGGCAGACGGGCTTTCCCTTCTGTGTCCCTGAATGAATCAGGCTCTCACCTGCCAACACCTGGGGCGGGGCATCATTCACTGTCTTGTCATTTTTCTTTCAAAGAAGCCACACCTTTCATTTCTCATCGCAAGGGACTGTGGTGACAGACGCTTGCGAATTTTGTTTTCTCTTGGAAGGGACTTAGACGACAGCGAGGCTGCAGTGAGAGAGGTGATGTGGGAGAGCTGACAGGGAGGGAGAGGGTATGGCGGGTTCCCACCGAACTGTGTCCTCAGCTCAGGAAAGGAGTCTGGGGCTGAGATCAGTCCCTCTGCTCCAGGAGCATCAGTCCTGCCATTCAGACTGGTTTCTCACATTCACCAGTGTTTTCAAACCACTGTCCACTTCCACGAGCTGAGGTTCACTGGGAGGGGGACAGTGAACAGGGGACAGGCAGGACAGGGAGGGGGCCAGTCCAGTGATGAATGGGTGACTACTGGGGGCACCTGGGGCTCAGTCCCATGGGGGATCCTTTGGGAGACTACGTAGAACATGCCTCAGATTTTTCCCAACTGAGGGGCCAAGGTGATGGGGTATTTATCCTCCAATTTCCATCTGTCATCAGGTGGGGCTGCTCCTGGGGCATTAAGTCTCCAAATGCCCGGGCTACCCTGGAACTCTGATGGCCAGAGAAAGCCCTTGGAGGAGGGTCCCATGGTCTTTCAGTCAGAATCAGGCTACCCACTCAGGGCATGGTGGCAGGATCTACCACAGCCTTTCTCCTCGGTTTCCCTCGAGGGTCAGAACCAGAGAATCCTTGATAAAGAACAGATCATAGATGCCAGGCACTGAACTCAAGCCTCAGACTAAAAAAGTGAGTTGATATCTAGAAAGATACCTTCCAGAGAGAGCTCCTGGATAAAGTAGTAGTAGTAGTAATAATAACAATAATGATATAGTGATAACACCTGCAGAAATTAGGGAATTACTTTCGTAATCTGTGAAGCTTCCATATACATTATGTCTGTAAAGCTCCAATACTTTGACCACCTGATAGGAAGAGCAGCCTCATTGGAAAAGACCCTGATGCTGGGAAAGACTGAAGGCAAAAGGAGAAGGAGGCAGCAGAGGGTGATATGGCTAGATAGCATCACTGGCTCAATGGACATGAATTTGATGAGCAAATTCCAGGAGACAGTGAAGGGCAGGGAAGCCTGGCATGCTGCAGTCCACGGGGTCACAAAGAGTTGGACATGACTTAGGGACTGAATAACAACAGCATGCCATTTAAAAAAGTTATTTGAGTTTCACAAGAAAATCGCAAGGTATTTAGAGCCTACATTATTCCCCTTTTCCAGATGAGAACAAGATACAGATGGTTAGCTCATGAGCAGCAGAGTCAGAACCAGCCACCAGCTCTCCCACATCCAAGACTGGTGTTTTAGAGTTAATTGATGATTAGAATTTTTCTACCCACTTTGGGTTCAGGGTCTGGGGAAATCAGTTTGCAGCACAAATGTTCTTTACTCCATTCCTGGTGATGGAGCCAAACCAAGAACAGGGCTGCCAACTCTAAGATACGTTCAAGCTTTTTATTTCTAGATGGTTTTGAGAAGTATCAGAGTGAGAAAGTGGAATACAGCTGACTCCAGAACACCCAGAGAAATTTCCTCTTATTAATTCCATTTCATCTGTTTCCAAAATCAGCCCCAATGTTAAAACAAGCAATAAGATTGTGTACTTTAATCTAGAAATTGGCAAAATTATAAATATAGCTGTGTGAGTATTAAGATTAGTCACATAAAAAACAGGAATCATGGATGTTCTGTCTTACACATATAGCATTAACATTTTTAAATGAAACATGGAGTATTAACAAAAGATACTGTCTGTGTTTTTTTGAATTATGGTTTTCTCAGAGTGTATGCCCAGTAGTGGGATTGCTGGGTAATATGGTAGTCCTATTTTTAGCTTTTTAAGGAAGCTCCATACAAAGGAATGATATTGGGTCATTTTAGAGACATGGATGGACCTAGAGTCTGTCATACAGAGTGAAGGAAGTTAGAAAAACAAATATCATATATTAATGCATATATGTGGAATCTAGAAAAATGGTACAGATGAACCTATTTGCAGGGCAGGAATAGATTCACAAACATAGAGAACAGACATGTAGACATGGGGTAGGGGAAGGGGGTGGGATTAGTTGGGATACTGGGATTGACGTATGGGCACTTCATGTGTAAACCAGAGAGCTCGAGGGGACCTGCTATATAGCACAAGGAGCTCAGTTTGGTGCCCTGTGGTGACCTAGATGGATGAGATGGCAGGGGGAGGAAGCCCCAAGAGGAAGGGGATATATGTGCATGCAGAGCTGATTCACTACGTTGTATGGCAGAAACTAGTACAACACTGTAAAGTGACTACAGCCCAATTAAAAAAAAAAGAAGGACATGGGATTTCATCACAGTATGGTAGCTGATAGTTTGTGTCCATCAAAAGATCTTTATCAGAATGGGGGATGAAATCCTGAGAGCACAGATGGAAAAGTGCTAACAAACTCTTAAGGGAAATGTGGGGGTGGGTGGGGTGAGCGCAACGGGTGGTCCTTTTGAGTATTAATTAAGGTTAGTTGGCGTCATCGAAAAATCTCAGTTCTCTGCAGTGTTTCCCCAGAATTTAACATTCTTTTCCTGGTAAGTTCTTTTTAGCTTTTCAAATGTTATTTCCCCCCTATAATTTCTATAAAGAATCCCAAGTATTCGAGTGATTATTTTAAGCTGTATGCTTTTCATTATTCCTGGTACCATTTCTGCATTTTTATTCCATCCATATTAATCCAGCCTGGGAATCCCAACATGGCCGTATCTTAACTCCTGATTGCTTGGGAAGCTTGTGTCAAACTGCAAGGAGCCCTCCACATGGAGGGGACATGTCTTTCCATATGTGGAAAAAATATCTCCTTAGCATACAGTATTATTTCAAAATTTAGCAAACATCGGGCTCACCTGGGGAGCTGGCTAGAATACAGATGCCTGGACAGAATCCCCAGGAATTCTGATTTCCCTAGCACTGGAAGGGGACCGGGGGATCTGCTTTCCTAACTACTTGCCAGGTGATAAGGGCTGCTAAGGAGCCCTGGCGTTGGGGAGAAGATTACAATGGGACTTCCCATCAGATGGAAAAGGGCAACCTGTTAGCATTAAAGAAGTCTCCTGGAGTAACTGACCATAAGGAAGATTAAGTGCAGGAGGTGATGGAAGCAGGTCTTTGTCTGTATATCCAGTATCAGAGGTCACTGCAAACTCAATTACTGCTGGGGAAACTGCATGTTATTGGCTTACATCTTGGAAACCTGTCCATATATCCTGTATTTAGAGATTTAGACAGTAATAATACTCCCCTGGACTTATATTATCAAAGCAAGGAGACTGGTAGTAATGAATGGATTATCAAACTCCGAATTGGAAGCTCTGGATTCAAGACCTGGTGAGGCATCTCCTTCCTGCCTTTGTTTTTTTCCCCATTGTGTGACTTCAAGCAAGTCTCCTAACCTCTCTCAGCTTTAGTATCGTGCCTGGTCAAGTGGTGATAACATGAGCAGTCCCAGTCCATGCCAGGCTACAGTGACTGTGTCAATGGAAGCGAGCTGATGCTTGTTCATGGAAGGGGTTAACCGGGAGCCGCTCATTTCTGCAGTAGAGGCCGGGATGCCACATCTGAACACAGGCTCAGCCCCACCGCCCCCTGCCTGGAGGATTGCCATCTGGAGCCTCACCTTGTTCCCTTTCAAGATGAACTCTCATTCCCCGGAAAAAATTTCTCAGCCTTAAAGTCACAACTTCAAAAAATGCGGTGGGGACCACATTTAAAAGGTCTGGCAAATTTTGGGTTGATTTAATTTTTTTTAACTGCACTTTTAAAACAAACCCAAATAGAGAGATGAAAGCCAAGAATTAAAATATACATACAAAATAGAAAACATTAATATTCTCAAGTACAACGAATTGAATAATCATCATAAGGAAGCAATAAAACGTGAAGTGACTCAGACCAGATGATCACCGTCCGTCTCCACGATGCTGGAACATGTGGTCTGTGCAAAGATCGGGATCAGGCTGGCCTGGCGCTGGCCTCCACAAAGCCGTCACTCCCCTGATCCCTCTGCTGACAAGTGCTCCATCAGCTAATTAAACGAGCTTTAACCCTAGCTGGCAGAGGTGGGTGGGGAGGAGGCCAGAGGAAGTCTGTTCACGAGACTTGTAGGGTTAAAACCTATAGTCAGGACACCTTATATTTTATTGTTTCCTTGCCCATGAGTCTTTGCTCTTTACTCTGGTTATCAACCCATTCTAGCACCACTTGCCCATGGCAAGGGGTCTGAAGTTTCTGCAGTGTATCGAGACAGGTGCTGGGGTTTCAGAGTGGTCCACGGTGCTCCTTCCTCCCCCATCCTCACGAGCTCAGGGCTCTCTCTTCCAGCCTCTTGCTTCCCTGTGCCCATCAACATTCAATAGTTTCTCTAAAGGAGACAGATTTTCCACACATCGATGTTTCTGTGGCAGTGTCCCCTGTCACACCCCACGCCATTGATCTTAAACTTCAAAACAGAGTGCCCTGTGGTGGGGCACATGGTTCCAGGGGCCGGGAGGCTAACTTCAGAAGCTGACTGGAAGCCTGTGGCTTGAAGGCAAGAGATGCCAAAGAGGTCGCAGGGTGGATGCCCTTTCCACTTGGTGGCTGGTGGAACTCTCCTTTGCCCAGGGGGACAGTCCCCTGGTTGTGAGCTGTGGGGCAGTAGGAGGGAGGATTCCTTGTGGCAGGACTTCCAGGAGCTGGGGACAGGCACGAGCAACATGGGGGACAGGGTTAGATGTGACTCAGGGATTGGCTCATTTATTCAATTTTCATTCCAAGCTGGAGTTGCCTGAACACTGCACAGCCATGATGCACATCCTCCTACCCCAAATAACTGGTACTCACAACAGCACAGGTACTAAGGAGAATGTGTTGAATAAATCCCTTTACAGAAAGTTCGAGAACAGGCAGAAGTCATCTCTGATGATAGATGTCAGAATGGTGGTTATTCCTGGGTGGATGTTGGCACTGATTAGAAAGCAGGGAGTGAGAGCCCGTCTGGGTGATGGGAATGTTCAGTGTGCTGACCCAGGTGGGTGTTCACTGGAGTTTATACAGATTAATAGCTTTGAACTGGGTATCTAATTCAGGGCCCTTTGTGCTTTATCACGTCTCAGTTAAGAAAATGAAGAAAAAGTATCAAATCAACCTATGTAACATAACAGACCATAACATTATAAAGAGAACTGGAATATAAAAAGGATTTTCCACATTCTTATATGTAGGCTTTCAACAAATGTCCATCGAGCCTGTTGGAGCCTGGTCCGTATTCCCTCAGCCAGCGAGCATCCTTTCGTACTAGAGCTTGTACTCCTGGGCTCTGTCCTGGCTGCAGGGTGGGCTGGACGTGCTGGGAGGGGTGCCCTGTGGGAGGGGCCTGGGACTAATGATGGAGGGAGATGGGGATGAGCACACCGCTTCTTTACCCCTCAGGCAGCAGGAGGGGTATTCTGCCTGGGCTCCCAGGGGACTGAGCCCCAGTCTCTGACAGTCATAGCTTGGTCTCTCCCTTACCCTGTTTTGACTGCCTTCCCTTCCCTGCATCCCTTCCCCTTCCCCACCTGCAGCTCCTGGGATCACTTCCTAAACAAACTCCTTGCACGCATACCTTTGCCCCAGGGTCTGAGTTTTGGGGGGACCCAAGCCAGGTGAAGCTCCTGCTTTCCTCCTAGATCCACAAAGATGCAAGTCCAACCTCTCACTCTCACACACCTTACAGCGTATTGGGGTTTGAAGGGACAATCTTGCAAACATGAAAAATAAAATGGGACAAGGACAGAGGTGGGGAGCATAGCATGGCAGGGAGACCGAGCTCACAGGGGATCCCACCTGGTCCAGGAGATGTCCCCAGAAATAGAGCTCTCCCCCTTTCTCTTCCTGTTTCTAAATTTCCATCTCTCTCTCTCTCCTTCCTTTTCTCATGCAACCCAAGTGAAATGAGACATTCACTTATTTTAAGACACCCTTATGTTCCCATAAATATCAAAAAGTATACTGAATTTACCACCCATGTTGGTTTATTGCACTGCCTCATCTCATATCACAGAACCAAACCTTAGCCTTTAGATTTGGCTCCGGATGCATGGAAGCCATTCTTTATAGATACATTTTCAGTATTGCTTCCCATCTGTGTGACATACAGATCCTAGGAAAACCAGCGCATATTTCTCGACCTGGGTGGGGGGGTGGAGATGCCTTTCAGGGTAGCTCAAAACTACCTACCAATCGGCAGCTGGTGGAAACATGGTCCGAAAGTGATCATCTGGAAACGGGCAGCTGACTCACGTTGTTGGAGCTGTCATCTCTACCCCAGCAGCCTTTCTGGGTGAACAGTTCTTCAAAGCACACACATTCAAGGCCAGGGTATTTCTCTTCCGTTTTCTCTGCTCTTCACCAAAGTGGACGGGTCACAGAGCTCTCTCATTCAGCCTCCAGTAGAACATCAGATGGAACGCAGGTTGTGGTTTGAGTATCCCCTTCCAGGTAGACCGGAATGTCATTTCAACAGGTATTTATACACTTAAAGTCATACAGTCCTGAACGGGGATGCTTGGTGAGGGAGGGTCCTACAGAAACGGCAGAATGATTCCTATGGGTTGGCCTTTTAAACTATTTTCTTACTCTGGGTGATATCAGGCAGCTTTATACAAATTTGGCTCTTCACTTTACAAGTTAGAAAAGCAAGTAAATATGGCAGAATGTCGACTTTTATTTCTGTATTACTTTGGTCAAAATACTTGTTCTTCCAAAGACCAAAGGACTCTATTAAATGAAGAGTGAATATTCGTGGTGAAGTCTCTAGAGAAAGCTAAACTCAATTAAGATTGGATTTTTTTTTACAGCAGTGCCTTTTTTATTTGTTTAGAATATGATGATGTAGGAGAAAGGATAGCTTTTTTATTTTTTATAAAAAATCTTTTTTATTTTACCACTTATCCTTTGATGAGAATTAAGACCTTGATGAGTCTTTTATTGTTGCATGACATATTGTCATGAACTTAGAGGCTCAAAATGATACCTGTTACCAGTTCATGGTTCTTTAGAATGGCATCCAGGCTTGGGGTAGCTGTCCTTCTTGATTGAAATGAAATAAAGGAAAGGTATTTCTAGCCTTTCTGAGTTTATGCATGGAGATTTGTATCTGCCACGTAATGAAAACCTTCTTCCCTCTAAAATCCCTATTGATGTAATTTGAGGTGCTTTTTCCAGTAGCCACAGATTCTCTTGCCCTAAGGGAGAGATCTCATATCTGAAAGTGTGGTCTTGGAGAATGGCACATTGCGAAATACCAGCTCAGATATTTGGGGGCCATGCAGAGGGTGTGCATGTCAGATGTGAGTGTGAGTGAGTGGTGGTTTGAATGCCACAGGGATGGACAGGTAAGGGCTGTCAAGTAAGAAAGAGTGCTGGGGCTGAGTCTGGGCCTGGGCCAGCTGACCAGTGGTCATAGTGGACCAGATGCATTGAGCCCTCAGGACTCTGCAGCTGTAGGAGACACAAACCAGAGGTCAGGGAATCACGCAGAATAAGATGTCTACAGTGGAGTCTTAGACATTTTGACAAGTAGCTGTAAACAATTTAGAAGAGAAGAAACAGAAAAAAGCCCTAGAGACCAGAAAACCAAGATGGCTGATCTAGGTGTTTCTGTTCTGATTGGGGCCTGAAGCTGGTGACTGGGGCTGGAGGTGGTGAGGAGGGGAGCGCTGGGAGACAGGTGCATTCTGGGAAGAGACTGCACCTGCTGGAAAGTGAGAGGCTAGTGCCCTGGGCTTGCTTCTGGGCTGGAACCCAGGCAGAAGGGCTGGGATTATGGGATGGCTATAACCAGGGATGTTGGGACCTACATTCCAGCCTCAGGCCAAGAATGAGCAAGTTAGGAGCTCAAAGCAGAGTCTTTGAGGTATTGCCCTCAGTATGGCGAAAGTTATGGTTTCCCTGGTGGCTCAGTGGTAAAGAATCCTCCTGCCAAGCAGGAGACCTGGGTTCAATATTTGGATCAGGAAGATCCCCTGGAGAAAGAAATGGGAACCCACTTCGGTAGTCTTGCCTGGGAAATCCCATAGGCAGAGGAGCCTGGTGGGCTACAGTCCATAGGGTTGCAAAGAGTCAGACACAACAGCTTTCTGAGATATGGCAAAAGTATAACAAGTACAAGGAAGCGTTTGAAACTGGAGGTGTCAGGGTAAGAGTCAACTTGATCAAACTGTCGGCTTAGAACTTGTGTGCATGTGTGCTCAGGCACACTCATGCCTCTGTGTGTGTGTGTGTGTGTGTGTGTGTGTGTGTGTGTGTGTGGGTGGGTGGGAGGGATGATGGCCATAACTGGGAAGACATCTTGAAAGACTTGATTTTATTCAGGCCCACAGAGTTTGCGAATGAGACTTCTGTCTTGGGTAGGAGGTAGAAGAAAAATGCAACCAGGAAAGGTTACTTCCAAGGACTAGTTTTAAAGAGTTGCTGTTTAGGAGAAAATTGAGAGAATTCTAAGAGCTGGTCTAAAGGATAATCTCTAACTAAGCTCTTTGTATGCTTCATTTCATGACAGTTAAATTGCTTTTTGCCCTAAAAATCTCACCAGGAATTGTTAGACCATTAGCCTTGAAAGAAATACCATCAAAGAAAAATAAAAGAAAACCCTGAACTTGTGGTCTTTATAAGTGAAATTCTTCCTAAGTCTTGCCAGTTCCAAAATTCTGAGACTCATATATTTTACAGTCTACAAAATAACGACAATATCAATAAGCTATATTCTAAGATCCCGGTGGAAAAGATAGGCAAGGTATGACAGAAGTTGGCCAAATGGATTAAAGAGTAAGTAGAATCAAGTAAAAAGATGGTTTGAATAATAACATATTGATAACAGATAATACAAACTTTTTTGATTAGCCTTCAGAGGAATCTGAATAGAAATGCATTGTTTGGAATGTGAATGCTTTGGTCTCAATAAAAATATCCGGTTGCAGAAATATTTCATGTGGTTTGAGCTAACAGGCAAAAAATTAAAAATTCATTGGTATACGCTAATATATGTAATTGTATATTTTGGAGGTAAGCGTAATGGCATAAGTTTGCTGTAATGAAACTGATTGGAAAATGATCTCTTGGAGAAAATTTATTGCCAGCCATAAGATTTCTTTGGTTTAGAAAAATGCTGGGTTTAGTCAAATCCATCGCACCAAATGAAAGTCTGCTTTAATAAAAACATGGATCTGAGAATTGTGGTTTTTGGTAAGTGGGCATCTGATCCATTAAAATTGTATTGGTTTATTCTTCATGTTGCCTTTTTCCTGAAATCCATCAGTTTGAAGCATGAAGTAAGCCTTTGCCAGCTATTGCTCTAATAATGAAAGACCCACAGTAATTGTTAAAGTACACCTTATGAATCAGCTGTGACCTGTTTCTTTGGAAGGGTCTCATGACCGAAAAAGCAGCAGCTTATTTTTCTTTTGTTGAAGATGGCAAAAGAGTCATTTTGAGAATCCACTGAGCATCATAGAACGGAGTGATGGAAAAATATCTGCAGAATTAGATCATGCAGCCGGCCGGTTCAGGCAGCCCCCACTGCCTGTTCTGTGGCGAGTCCCCCAGCGCTTTGTCTGGGCAAAGCTGGGCTGGACCCCTGATGGGGACTCTGCCACTCTCCTTGGACAGGATCCCACGGTCTAATTGACCTCATTGTTAGGAAATTGTTCATGAAATTAGGAAACGCAGAGTAAACAGAGAAACTCAGACAGAGCTCCTTCTCACAGAGGGCAACGGACATATGGAATGAGTTACCGAGAAAAGGGACTGGGGTGAAACACACATGCATTCAAGAGGCTCCCAGGTTTCCTTCTGAATGTGGGGGAGGAGAAGTGAGGTGGCGGCCCGTAGGAAGGTAGGAGTGAGATGCATTTTGGAAGGACAGGCATGTGAATAATTTGACCTATTCTTCAAATTTCTCTTGAAGTTGTTGGAATATTCCCAACGAAAAGCTGCTTTGCTACTCGTCCTCATCTGTTTGGGACTGATGTGTGTGGCCAAGTTGGAGTCCCAGTGACCACCTGGATCCTGCCACTCTCTTTGGGGTAAATGGCTTCCCATGAAGAGGCTGGGCTTCCTCTCCTGATCTGAGCAGAACAAATCAGCAGGAAAAGCGAGGGGCTGGTGCTTGCACAATGTCCCAGAAGCCCCTGTTTTTAACTTGGTATTTCCATCTTGTTTTAAGCCATGAAAGGGGTCTGAGGACTGTTTATCAGCCTTGTAATAGGCTGGCTTCCTGGGAGACCCCATCTTCTCCTCTTCAGGGGTCCAAGGTCAGAGTTACGAGGGTATGAGTTTGCACTGGCTGCAGTAACAAAATGTCACAGACCAGGTAGTTTAAATAACGGAAACTGATTCCCTCCCAGTTCCGGAAGCTGGAGGTCCAAGATTAAGTTGTTGGCAGGGCTAGTTTCTCCTGAAGCCTCTCTCCTTGGCTTGCAGACAGCTTCTCTTCTCTGTGTCTCCACATGGTTGTCCCTCCATGTCTGTGTCCTAATCTCCTCTCCTCTTCTTATGACACCAGTTCACATGGGATTAGGGCCTCCCATCTGACCTCATTCAACCTTAATTCTTTTTATTTAAAGGCCCGTCTCCAAATACAGTCATATTCTGCAGTTCTTGGGGTTAGGGGTTCCACATATGGATTTGGGAACACACTTTAGGGAAACTCCCTAATGATGAGATTGAGGAAGAGACCAGCATGATGGGGGGAAGAGGGGTGGGCTCTGGGGGAGCCTCAAAGTCTCCAGGAGAGAGAAGTCTGGTCTCAGCACCCTTCTTTGCCTCTACTTCCACTCGAGTCCAGGAAAGGTTTTAAAAAGGACAAAGGGAGGACTGGACACAAGGTGGGGGTTCCTGGAAGCCAAGGTCCCCCTGCTCTCTCCACAAGTATGCCCACCTGTGACTGCATTTGATGCTTCACAGGCAGCAAAGTGAGGGAAGAGGAGAGAACAGAGCAAGGGGCAGACATTAAGCAGTGAGAAAACCTGCCTTGGCTGCAGTTTTCAAAACCAGCTGTTTGAAGGTGGAGAACATCATAGGTGGAACAAGGCTTCAGAGAATACTCCATTAGGGAGTGAGGAAAAGGCCGCTGCTGCTGACTCTCCGGGACGTAGAATTGATTGGTCTAGAAAACATCTCCGGACCTGGGGCTGTTTGAGCTGTAAAGGCTGCAGAACCTTGTGTCAAATGCAGTGCCCCCGGTGTGAGCCCAGAGGTGATACCTGCCTGCTGGCGAGGTCATCTTCATTCTTGCCACATGTGAGGTCTCGAGTCATGGACATTTGCCTCTACTCCGTTGTGTCCACTGTTTCCCACCAACCCCCAGCATTTTTCTCGTTCAGTTTACAGGTTTGTCTAAGACCTCACGTGAGTTAGGCTCAAACATAAGGTCAAGGGCAGGCCAAGCTGGAGGATGGCAAAGGGCCCAGAGAAGCCAGTGAAGGCGGGTCCTTTACGCAGCAGATGGGGTCCCAGCGGTCAGTGGACTCTAGGGTAAGAAGTGGGTTCTGCCCAGGAATGGATTTCAGGGCTGGGTCCTTACTGTGAGTGGACTCCAGCTGGTTCCAGAAGGATGCAGTTGGGACCACTTTGTCCAAGGATTTGGCCTGGAGCTGATCACTGTGGCCCTTGGAACTGTTTAACCAAGCTAGCCTGAACTCCAGAAGAGTCTTCTCTCTTACCAGAAGGTTCCAGGTCAGGACCACGCGAGACGAATTTGGGAGCATGTGTTGGCAGAACAGAGTCTGGCTCCTTGCAATGGCCCTTCTGAGTTATCAGCACCAGAGCCAAGACTTGAATGTGGCGGATTCTCAGCTGACGTTGTCCCATGGAATGTCTGTGGGATGAGGGATGAGGGGCAGTGAGGGAGCTGGTTATTAAGAAGCTGAGGGGTCAGTGGAAGCTTCCCCTTAAAATTAAGCTGAAGGACTTGAAGCTGCTCAGCTCTCTCCTTCCATTTCCTAGACTGAGAGATTCTCTTTGTGTTGCTCCATGAAAGGGATGTTTCCTACAGTTTTTAATATAGATTTTGTGATGATGATGTGAAAGCCATCAGAGCCTGGCTGGGATAAAGTCTAAGTGCCTGTCAGTGAGCTTTTCTGATCTTAGCTTCAGTGCCTGTCATTAGGATGTTGGTTGCTGAGGAATCTCCTTCAGAGACATCCATCGTCTCCATAACCACATCGCCAGCTACACAGCTGGATAAGGAGATGGACTGCCCCACCAAGGAAGCTCCCCTTTCAGTAAGCCTGGGTGAATCAGATAAGGGACCACTTGAAGGACACTGGTTTCTCTTCCTCTGCTTCAATTCCTACGCTTATGTTTTAAATTCACAAGTGAAGTATACCTGTGAAACCCTCTGCACCCCACCCTTCTCCTCCATAAAGGCAGGACCCCAGGTCTGTTCTTTCTCTCTCCACCCCTCCCTGTCCCCGTGACCTCACTATGTGGTCCCAGACCCTCCATGTATCCCCAGGATCTGTGAGAAGAAACCTTGTCTTTTCAACCTTCTCTGGTGGTTGTTGCGGAGGTATGTCCTGCTATTGTGATAGATCCAGGAGGGTGTACCCTGTTGGGGTGGTGTCCATGGGGGAACCAGGCAGGAGAGTGGCCCAGGCTTTCCCAGCCACGGCATCACTGTTGACAGGCTGAGAGCAACACAAAACAAGGAAGAAGGCATTATATGTGCCGTTTTGTCATTACTGTTACTGTTATTGTTGTTGTTGTCTTCACCTGAACTTAGATTTTAAAAAAAGCTTTCAATGTTGGCATTTCTCTTGGAATGAGGGGTGAGCTGAGTATCCCATCCATGGGAGCTGACACCTCCTCCTTCTGAGAGCCCCTTAGCATGAGAGAGGCAGTATCGTCCAGAGAGGATGAAGATCCAGGGCTCAGTTGTAAGAAGAGAGGTTTTTCATCTGTTGGACTCAGAAAGCAGCTAAGTCCACAAATTCCTGCTCACTTGATTTTCTGCCTGTTTTATATGAATCACAGGGGAACATAAATTAATCTGGGGAACATATTGGAGTTTACTTCATGTTACAGCCCAAACCTGTAAAGATGTCTCTGCCTTTGATTTCCACTTTTCCTTGGGCACTCCATGGGCTTCCCAGGTGGCACTAGTGGTAAAGAATCTGCCTGCCAATGCAGAAGACAGAGGAGACCTGAGTTCGATCCCTGGGTCAGTAAGATCCCCTGGAGCAGGAAATGGCAACCTGCTCCAGTAATCTTGCCTGGAGAATCCCATGCACAGAGGAGCCTGAAGGGCTTTATTCCATGGGGCCATAAAGAGTTGGACACTTGAGTGACTGAGCATTGCATGGCACTGGGCATTTTATAGATATTTCTTCAGCTTCTGCAAGGGTCAGAAGAATTCACCTGTCTGAAAGAAGCCATCACACCTGAGCAAATTTTCTTGAACAGGATCCGTATTTCTTTAGCTTTGAAGGTGTCGCCAATGTGTTTTTTATACACAGTACTAGAAAGCCAAATATTTGGCAAGTTGGTTCAAAAGAAAATTTCACTGATATGAGAGAGCACTAAAAATAGCTAGGGAGCTGGATTGGTCTGTCTTCTACCAGATGCATCTCTATAAATCAGGATCAAATGCTTCCTCCTTTCACATTGTAACATTTGACTTTGTCATCCGAGTACACAAACGTGACAGTGTTACTAACAAAGTAAGGAGCTAAAACCACCAAGGACAAACCCCTTGTTTCTAGAAGCCTGAAGAAGCCAGCAGACTGGTCAATCGAATGGCCATCGATATTGTGTGCTTGAGTCAGCTAGTCCAGAAATACTTGTCCAGATCCTACTGTTCCCGGCCCCCGGATAAGCGCTGACTCTACAGCAGTGTTCCTGCCACAGACCCTTGGTTGTTAAGGAGCAGACCATGAAGCATGAGCGCTCGAATATCAGGTGGAGTTTATTGAAGGGACACAGTGACAGCTCAGAGAAAAGGGGAACGGCAGAGCCAGGCCGGAACGGGCTGTAGGAACTAGAAACATTTCAGCAGCCCCTATAGCTGCTCCTGATCTACTCCTATGTCTCTGACCTCAGCTCTCTGCTTCTTTCTCTGCAGCCATGAGGCACCTTTTCCTCCTTTGTGTCTGCTCTGGCTCCCTGAGTCTCTCTGCAGACCCACCTTTGCTGCTTATTATGAGAGGACATGGCTGGTCACCTCAGTCTGGGGCGATCTCACCCTTGTCTTTTGCTTTCTGCTCTGAGGAGGGAACACCTAATCCCTAACTGGTTGGTGATTTGCCTTGAATGGCAAAAATTCTTCCTTTAACCCATTGTGTTCCAAGGCAGACGATGTTGAATCCGCTGAAGCACTTTGGAGGCTGGACCTGATACCGTCTGAAAGCTCACTCACGCAGGTGCCTGCTGGGGATGCCAGCTGGTGCCTGGAGTCGGCAGGGCTGCGGCCACAACACCTCCCAGTGCCTGGGCTTCCTCACAGCATGGGGATTGGGGCCTAGCTTGGGTACATCAGCTCAGATGCCGGTCCTCTCTCCTTGGCGGCAGGCTCTGGGTTGTGTACAGCGCCACGTGGGTGCACAGAGATAGGAGCCCTATTTACAGGCAGTTGGAAAGCCAGCCTTCCTACTTCCCTTGTGAATTTGCAGTATATTAAAGATTACTGTAGATTCAGAGAAGGTCAGCTCTACTCATTAAAACCATATTTTGGAAAGATAAAAAGGTAATTGGTATAATATGGATCTGAAAAAGGATCCTCTTGTGTGTTTCTCTTGAACACTCAATTAAACAAGTAACTAGAAGAGATGATAATGCTTTTCCACGTGCTGCTCGTTCTGGACACCAAAGCTACTCATAGGAGAGGCTCCTGTCACTGAAAGTAGTTTCTGTATCCTCTGGATGCTGTGCTGTGCTAAGTCACTCAGTCTCGTCCTACACTTTGCGACCCCATGGACTGTAGCCCGCCAGGCTCCTCTGTCCATGGGATTCTCCAGGCAAGAATATTGGAGTGGGTTGCCATGCCCTCCTCCAGGGGATCTTCCCGACCTAGGGACTGAACCCAGGTCCCTTCTCTGGATACACAAATGTAATTTACATCAAAGTGAAAAGAAACATTAAAACCCAGGAGTTATTATAGTTTGTTTAGCACCTAGGGTATGATGCCAAAGTGTGTGTGTTGTGTATGACGTGTGTGTGTGTGTGTGTGTATGGTGTGTATATGTATGTTGTGTTTGTTGTGGGTTTTTTTCTGTGTTATGTGTACTGTGTGTATGTGTGTTGTATGTGTTGTGTGTGTTTTGTGTTGTGAATGTGTGTAGAGGAGAAGCTAGGATTTTTGGGAACTGAGCCCTGTCCACTTAGTGGGAAGGGATCCAGCCTGCTACTGTACTAAATATTCACATCCTGCAAGGTTTGCCCTTTAATAATCTGTAAACTAATTTTCATGCGTATTCCCAGTCTTTTCTTAAAAGGGAAAAAATGATGGCTGGCATCTTGGAAGGCTTTTTGAATTATTTGCTTTAAATCCTTTAGGTAAACAGATTAAACCCCTATTTGAAATGAAAGCGGCTGTTTACTCATGTAAATGCACTGTTTTCCTCAGCTGTTTAAGGGCAAACAGATGAAAAAACCTGAAGAGGGTTTCCTGAGCAGAGTGTGCTGAAATTCCTGTCCCCCCGCCCCACCTCATTTAAGCTTCCTTTGGCTTTTGAAAGACAGGAGGGGGAAAAGTTTTCTTTTCTAATCAGTGAGGGTTCTCCAGCAGTCAGTGGCATTACCGTTTCCCTTTGAAAGGAAAGATTTCTTTTGTTAGCACATAGTAGTTTTCTGATTACAGGACTTTTGCTTTCTTAGGTTTATTACTGTTATTTTATTCTTTTTGATGCCATAGTAGAAAGGGTTGTTTCCTTCATTTCTCATTCTGATTTTTCATTGTTAGTGTATAGGAATGCAAGAGATTTCTGTGTATCTATTTGTATACTGCTACTTTACCGAACTCACTGATGAACTCTAATAGTTTTCTGGTGGAATCCTTAGGATTTTCTGTGTCATCTGCAAAGAGTGATCGTTTATTAATATTTTTTTCCCATTTGGATTCCTTTTATTTCTTTTTCTTCTCTGATTGCTGTGGGGTGGCCAGAACTTCCAAAACTATGTTGAATAAAAGTGGTGAGAGTGAATATCCTTGTCTTATTCTTGATCTTACAGAAAATCCTTTTAAGCATTTCACCACTGAGTATGATTTTAGTGTGGATTTGTCATATATGGCCTTTATTATGTTGAGGTAGCTTCCCTCTATGCCCACTTTCTGGAGAGTTTTTATCATAAATGGGTTGAATTTTTTTGAAAGCTTTTTCTGTATCTGTTGAGATGATCATATGGCTTTTATTCTTCAGTTTGTTAATGTGGTGTATCCCACTGATTGATTTGCATTTATTGAAAAACCCTTACATCCCCGGGTATGTCCTACTGTATCATGGTGTATCATCATGATGTATGACCCTTTTAATGTGACATTAGATTTGCTTTGCTAGTATTTTGTTGAATGTGATATTGCTTACAAGTGGAGTCTTAAAATAATAGCACAAATGATTTATTCACAAAACAGAAGTAGAGTCACAGCTGTAGAAAACATACTTATGGTTACCAGGAGGGAAGGGAGGAGAGAAAACCTGGAAGATTAGGATTGATATATACACACAACTATATACAAAATAGAGAGCTAATAAGAACCTACTATATAGCACAGTGAACTCCACTCAATACTCTACAATGACCGTTATGGGAAAAGAATCCAAAAATAAAGTGACTATGGGTGTATGTATAAGTGAATCACTTCATTACACACCCGAAACTAACACAACATTGGAGATCAGCTATACTCCAATATAAATTTTTAAAAAAAGGAGAAGAAAGTGGTGGTTTTTCCCTTGGCCAGCAGATCCTGGTCTGGCTGAGGGAACAGTGGATGACAGAAGGGAGGGTGGTGCCCACTTCATGACCTGCCAGGATGTGAGATGTATTTAAACATAATACTTTGTAAGTAGAAGGACAATGCATCACTGGGTTTTCTATCAATAACTCTGTTGGTCCCTTGGTGTAAAATAGGGGTGATGATATGAATGAGCTAGCTCTGAGGTCCATGTGGATTCGGGAGCGTCTACTCTCAGACTTAATAAAGGCCATTTTCAAAATTCTCAACAGAGCAGTGACCACCTTTCTCCCTTCCCCCACTGCAGAGACTTCACTAATGCAAATGTGATTTTTAAAGAGGTCTGTCTGGCTATTTGAGTTCTGGAACAACATAATTCATTCTGACCAGAAAAGAGAATTCCCACAGAATTTCCACTCTCTTCCACCCAAGTCCTCCCTAGCCTCCCCTCCCCCAAACCAGCTTGTGTTACATCCCCAGGGAGCTGGGTGCAAGGGTCAGAGCTTGTCCAGAGGCTGGGCTTCCCAGGGCATCTGAAGTCATCAGCTCCTCCTGTTCATAACCTCCTAGCCAGCAGAGAGTCACACCCTCCTAGACAACCTTGGCTATGTCTACGGATCAGGGCGCCCATCACGTTACATAGCTGCTGTTCATCTTCTCAGCCTCCTAGGGGCACAACTGAGGCAGCTTAAGACTTGGAATTTAAAAACCTGGACTTTGCTGCTTGTTCATTTGTTCATTCAACAAACACTGAGAGCCAGCTGGGTTCAGGCATTGAGTGGGGGCTCATTTCCTGATCTCGGGGCCTCCCTCTAAAGCTGCACTTTCTGTAGAGGGGACACAGGAAGCCATGGAGGAGGACCAGCTGATATATTAAAAACATCCCTCATGGAACAATACTTTGGAAAGGACAACGAAGTAACTTACTAGAAAAATGATATAAAAAAGACATGCAAAATACAAGCCCCAGTTTGGTTATTGTTAGATTTCACAGGCATGAAATTACTCTGTAAAGTGGTTAAACGCTTCCTTCTCATTTCTGGGCTCTCTCCCGCAGACACAGGGCAGGCAGCCTGTGCCCGGCACTGGCTGGAGGACTGCACTCTGAGTGTCCCTGGTCCAGGAGATGATGCGTGTGATCCTGAGGCAGTGACATTAGCCCGACCCCAGGAAGTGGGCATGATGGAGATGCACAGGGCAATGGACTTGCTGGCCCTTGTGAACAGGACCCCCTCCTTATTCTGGTTGGCAGAATTCCACCATTTGCCCATGCACTCACCGCCTCCTGCCATGGAGCTTGCATCCTCTCCAGGTCTGAGTGAGCCTGGCTCTCCTACAGGTTATCTCATAGCCCTTCCCCAACATGGTCCAGGAGGAGACAGTTGATGGGGTCCAGCTTGGTGATTTGCAAGGCAAGCCCTGCTGTGAGTTTCTGGGAAGTTCCCTTTGCTTTTCTGCGCGAGCTTCTGGAAGCAATCCCATGTCTCTCCCCTGCTAGATAGAGCCAGGAAGCATGAGTCCAGATGTCTGGGCCCTGAGGAGAACCTGGCTTAAGGTGGATGCTGGATGCCCAAGAGAGAGGAGCAAAGCAGGGGCTTTCGGAAAGCACTATTAATTATCCCTGGAGCCCTCTATCACAGGAGCTGCCTGCCTCCTTTTCCATTTACTTGAACTTCAGCTGTCTTTTCTCAGCAGCCTGGAGCCTTCCAAGGGCTATGCTGGTGTATAGAGTGGTCATTAAAGCCAAACAGAATATTTTTAATATATCTGAGCCAGAAGTGATGCTCAAGATCCTTAGCAACAAGTATAGCCTGGCCAGGGACTTGGACTGCAAATGGCTACATGGCTAGATGGGAGACACAGCAGATCATCAGCCCTGCACACACAGAAGGCCATCGGAAGTCACCACCAACAGGTTTTATTTTTCTTTCTTCTCTCTTTCCTGGAATAGCAACAGCTCATGTGCATCTGTTGGCCCCATAACAAGACGCTAGGATTCACTACTCTATTTTCATGCCTTCTCTTCTTTGTCAGGACCTTGTATTTTCCTTGAGGCCTTAAGGATCCTGGCAAGAGTCAGTGTGATGGAATTCTCAGTTGTAGGAGCAAACCACATAGAAGGATTTGCCACCAGCAAACTCCGGGCCAAAATTGGAGGTAGGCTGGGTTTACTTCAGCCTTCTTGCCTTTTCTGGCCCTTTACTTGTCTTAGCAGTCTGTCTCCCCAGGAAAATATTCCATACAAAAGTTTAGGAGAACTTCCCTGGTGATCCAGTGGCTAAGACTCTGCGATCCCAATGCAGGGGAGCTCCCCATGCCTGGGTTTGATCCCTGGTCAGGGAACTAGATCTCACATGCTGCAACTAAGAGTTGGAAGGCTGCAACTGAAAGACCCCTCACGCCGTGATGGAGATCTAAGAGCCCATGTGCTGCTAAGACCCGGAACAGCGAAATAAATAAATATTTTTAAAAAAGTTTAAGGAGCTTTCATTAATTTTAACTCATCCTTCTTTAGAGGACAGTATTTGTGCATTTTAAGTGAGTCCAAGAGAACAGTCTGGCTGTGACTGGAGAATGGCAATTGGACGGCAGGTAAAGGAGTTGCCAAGGGAACCTACGTAGATGCTTCAGAGGACATTGTCCGCCCACCCAGCATCTGACGCAGAGGTCCCTCCTGGGAACTGGAGCCATGGGAAAGCAGGAGCTAGGAAGAAAGAGAAGAGGTGGGGAAGGCAAAGAACAGTCAGAAACACAGAGGAGAGGGGCGAGAAGCAGACAGAGAAGGAAACATTGCAGTGGGCCATGGTTTCCAACAGGACTGAACTGCTTTACTTGGCTCCTGTTGCCCGCTGGACCATGCTTGGTCAGAGACGCGGGTTTCATTCAAAAGGTACATGGTAAATTTCACTTGTGTGAAGAGAAACTTGAGCTGCAATCACTGTCACACACTCTTTGTTTCCAGCCTGAGGAGTCCCGCATCTTGGCTCTGGTCTCCAGTGCTGTCTCGTACATTTGGATTTCCGATTAACCAACAGATGTGGGGGAAAACTGCTGGCCTGGCCAGAGGGGTCCCTCATGGCCACATGTGTGCAAATACAAAGACTCACAAATCATTGAGACCAGCTCAGCTGTAGCTCATGTGACCCGCCTGCATCACATGGCAGGCGAGAATTTGTGATGCGGATGCAGCCGGCTCAGGCAGGAGAGCACAGACCTGACTAGGATAAGCTTGATTATCTTACTGCCTCCAATTTCTCTTCCCCACAAACTCTGAGGAGTGGGAGCGGCTGTCAGGGAGAATGTCACAGAAAATATTTTCCTGCAGGGATTAATAGCAGGTTAATAAGTAACTGATCAGACCCAGTTGAAATGCCTTTGGGTAAGAGTGGTTGATCTGCATACAAACATGGGTCTCTTCTTATTGCTTTAGCTTTTTTTTTTTAATGTTTCAAAAGAGCAAGGAAAATGTTCGTGAGTTTCTCAGACATCAAATAGCTCTCAAAAATGTCAACAACATCAGTGTAAAACTAATAAAAATATGGCACAGATTTAGCACTTGTACTGAAAGGAAATATAAAAACAGGGAAAGAGAAGCATATGGAAAAGCATGTTTGGGGCTTGAACAGATCAACCCCACATATTAAAACAAACAGAAACCAGAGCATTTCTGGTGGGAATGTTGAAAAAGGATGACTTACTAGAGAAACAAATGATGATGTCCCCACACCGCCTTGCTTTTCCTCCAACAACAGTGAAGTTGAAAACGGACTTCAACTTCAAGCCAGTACTTTTGGCAGTCTGAGCAGGGGAGGGTTTCAGACCTTAATTTCTTTCCCAGCCTTCAATGTGGGGGAAAGCCGGCTTTGGCGCCGAGACATGCTGTCAGTGCAGGCCCATCCGAGAGGGATGGACATACGCTCAGGAGAGATGGCTGGAAGATCTTGAGGTGATATTGGCTGCCTCTGAAGCTCAATTTCTGAATCTAGAATGTAGAGCCAATAAACCCTTGTTCCCAGGTTTCTTGTGAGAATTAAGCATTGTAACACATGAAAAGTGCCTGCACACAGGCGACACGTAGACCAGTGTGTCCAATACAAATTTCTGCAATGCTAGAAATATGCCATGTTCTGGATTGTTCAACAGAGCAGCCTCCAGCTCTGCATACCCCTGGGACACTTGAAATGTGACTAGTGCTACCAAGGATACACATTTTATATTTTATTTAATTTTAAATAATTTAAAGAGCCACACATGGCTAGTAGTTATCCAATTGGATGGCTCAGGTATGGACCATGTGGCTAACGTTGACAATAACGATGATTGTATGGGTTTTGTATCCTCAAATTGGAGCCTCAGGTTTCATGCTCAGGGGGGCTGTTGGCATATCTAAAGCTCATAGGTGGAGTTGGAGGCTAAACTTTTCCATGACAAGTTAAGTCCTGGTGAGGTCTCTGTGCATGTGGCCACCTGTGATCAGGTTAGCTCTGAGTCCAGCTGTTCTTGAGTTCTGTCTTCTCCCAACCAGGCAAGAAGAATGGCCAAGAGAAGCAGATATTCTATGTACAAGAACTGAACATTCTTTCCTTTTTGGACTGGCCAGCTTCTGTGTTCTGTGACTATTGTTTCCATTTTGAATGTTTTTATGTCCTGGAACTGATTGCCCTTTCTTAAAGGAAATCAGCCGTGAATACTCATTGGAAGGACTGACACTGAAGCTGAAGCTCCAGTTCCACCTGAAGTCAAGAGCTGACTCGTTGGAAAACACCCTGATGATGGGAAAGATTAAGGAGAAGCTGGTGACACAGCGTGAGATGGTTGGATGGCACCATCAACTCAATGGACTTGAGTTTGAGTAAACTGTGGCAGATGACATCATCAACTCAATGGACATGAGTCTGAGTAAACTGTGGCAGATAGTGAAGGACAGGGAAGCCTGGCATGCTGCAGTCCACGAGATGGCAAAGAGTCAGACATGACTGAGCAACTGAACAACAACACCTACGCACAACAGCCACAAAGTCTCAGAATATCACAAGTAATAAGTTACTTAAGTGAAAGATTTTATTGGGTTCAAAGATAGTCAGAATAGTCCATGGATTTGAGAAAGTTCAGGAAGATAGTCACTAAAAAGTGTCCCATTTTGTAGAAGGGAGTTTACTTAATGGCTGTCAGCCAAGGTCATGGCTGGTGAGTGGATCCCACTGGGCTGAACACATACAATAAAAGTTCTCACCAAAGAAATGCGACAGGTTGGTATCACTGAAGACTGGCCTGTGCTTTGAAATTTCTTCCTCTTTGTATTCATACATATCTGAAAATTTCCTCAAATTTTGGCCAAGGGAACAAATAAAAGGAATGATTAAATCTCTTCTACTAAGATTGTCTAATCTAAATGAATTAAGTGGCACAAATATATTAGCATCTAACTGATCCAATGACTTCTCCTAAAGGAACCTCTAGGGAAGTACATTTGTTTGACTCTGCTAGATTTGTCATGAGTGGGACCATGCAGCATTTGTCCTTCTGTGATGTCGTAGGTAAATCATTTCTAGGAAAAAGAAGTTCTGCGCTAGGAAAAGTAAGATATGTGGCAATCTGTACCATCATCAGCTAAGACAATGTAAGAAATGAAAACCATCAGCCACATTCCAATCCAAACATTATTCTTGCCACATCCTTATTTTCCATTTTTAAAGATTATCTCAATTATTTATTTTATCTTTTTGATTTATCTCTTCTCTATTTCCCTCCCCTAACTCCCCTCAACCCCGCAGTGCTTCATAGGATCATGCCTCAAATAAGCTACATGCACCCAAATTCTTGAATTAGAGTAAGATTTTTTTTTAATCTCTAAGATACAGCATCATGTATTTACTTATATTTGAAAGAACTAAGATTTAGAGCAAGCATAACCTTGTCATTTAGAATTTTATTCTTTGTTAATTTCCTCTTTTTGCCACTTTTAGTATATGGGATCTTTTAAAAATGAAAAATAGCTATTTCTCATCACAGAATCAGTAAGTATTCATTATAAAAAGTTCCTTGGTGGTCCAGTAGTTAGGCTGTGGCACTTTCACTTCAGTGGCCCAGGTTCAATCCTTGGTTGGGGAACTGAAATCCCCCAAGTGGCATGGAGTGGACAAAAAAATTGACAAAATAGATAAAGAAGAAATATGCTGCTAAGGCTAGAAACAACCACCCTAAAATATCTAATATTTATCTTTCCATTCTTTTTTTTTTGCATATTGTGATTTTTTAAAAAACAATCTCTCCCATCCCACAGGCTCTTACACCTTGCCCTTGATACTCATTTCATTAAGAGGTGGGGTCTGTGTTCTTCCCCCTAGAAAATGGGCAGACCTCTGAGTCTTCCTTGACCAATAGAGTAAAGAAGTAATGCTATGCAACTTTGAGAGGAGATCATAACAATGTTATGCATTTGTGTCTTATTTTCTTAGAGCAGTCACTCAGGAACCCCAGCTGCCATGTTATGAGGAAGCTCAAGTTAGCCACACAAACAGACCACCTGTGTAGGTGCCTTGGTTGGCAGCTCCAACTGAAGCCCTAAAAGGAAGTCAGATGTTAAGATATTTCCATGCTGAAGCTAAAGTTCCAATACGTTGGCTACTTGATGTGAAGAAGCTAACTCATTGGAAAAGACCCTGATGCTGGGAAAGACTGAAGGCAAAAGGAGAAGGAGGCGGCAGAGGAAGAGATGGTGAGATAGTGATGGTAATGGTGATGTCCACTGACTCAATGGACATGAATACACTGGGAGATTCTGTGGAGGACAGAGGAGCCAGGTGTGCTGTAGTCCATGGGATCACAAAGAGCTGGACATGACTTAGAGGCTGAACAACAACAATAAATATTATTCTAGCTCCCAGATGTCAAGGCACTCTCAGCCTTGACACAAGAAGACACAAATGTCTTCTTAGCTAAAAAGCCAGGCACCATGGAACAGAAAAAAAGCCACTTTATTGCTGTATCTTTTCCAAACTTGAGGTGCATAGATTCCATGAGCCTAATAAAATGGTGATTTTATGTCAGTATATTCTGGGTGCTTTGCCAGGCAGCCAAATCCTTTCTGTTCTTTAGTATTTGTTTTTTGATTGGCTGAGGTCGTTACTATCAGCTTTATTGGTCTGAGATTTTTGAGCTGGATTATCTCATCAGTCTTTGGTCAACTTATGCACAAACGCCTTTGGGTCAGGTGACCCTCTAATCCAATCATTTTGAAAGCTTTAGATAAATTAACAGCTGAATAAAATGTTATGGGTAAGAACATTTCCTCTGGACAAGAACACACACTCTCGTGCACTTAAAAATATAAAAATACAAGCACAATTAAAAATGTCAGTGCATGAAATGAGTTATATCCCATATATAGAGAAGTAGGTGGTTATCACACCAAGACTCTTCTGTTATTATTTTAAAATATGATAAAAATATAAAAAATATGAAAATGCTCATTTACATAAAAAGAAATCCAAAACATGATGTCATGGATGCCTTCCATTTGTCATAGCACAGATCACAGTGTTGGAAATGTAAGAGGTCCTTACTGCTTGGTTGGTATTTTCCATTTTCAGAAAGCCTGAGAACGGTGTTAGTACCTAACCTAAGGATTTTTGTCTTTTGTCAATAGGTTGTGGATTTACATACAAGGTCATAACTTTGCTAACTTAAATTATTTTTATTATGGCAGCAAGTCTATTGCTGTTGTTTAGTCACTAAGTCATGCCTGGTCACTTTTTGTGACCCCATGGACTAAAGTCCTCCAGGCTCCTCTGTCTGTGGGATTCTCCAGGCAAGAATATTGGAGTGGGTTGCCATTTCCTTCTCCAAAGGCGATATTATATCATTAAAGAAAATGAGAAAACCTAACCAAATCATTGAGGCATTTCCCCCTTTATCTTGGTCCTTTTCGTAATTTCTCAGCTCAAGAAGATTACATTCATAACATTGTAAAGCAACTATAATGCAACGAAAATTAATTTAAAAAGAAAATTATATGATTTAAATTCCTCTAGAGAATTATATCCTGGAAGAGAACATCTACTTTTCCTTCTGTAACTGATGTTTGTCCCTAGATCCAGTAACTCCAGGCTTCAGCATCTCAACCTTTCCAGCACCATCGTGGCTTTATTCCCGGAGCCCCGTCCAGCTGTCCACCCCTGTCCTCTTGCTCCAGCTGAACCTCAGTAACTCTGGGTGCCGCTGCCCATCAGTCATAACAAGTGCCTGTGTCCAGACTTGGGAGGGTGCTGGGTTTTCCAACCGCAACCTGTAAAGATGCCCTGGAGACAAGGTGGTGGGAAAAGTGAGTTCATACACCTTCTGCCTCTGAAGAGGTAGGTTGCAAACTGAACAGGGACTCCGAGCAAAATGAATCAGGTGTCTTCGTCCAAGTAAACACTGGACATGTATCCACAACACGAAACCGCTGTATGATGCAAAAACATTAGTGAGGGAGAGACCCAGGAGCGCCTCCAAGCCAATGAGGAGGTGGTGGAGCTGAGCTGTGCAGACACTTCTCCCACATGCCTGGCACACAGCATCCCTCCCCGTCTTGTTTGCACGAGTCCTACATTTGCAAAAACAAAACTGAATCAGAGGCGACACTGTATCTGGTCCTGCCAGCTCAGATCTGCTCATTAATCACGGACTAGTCCCGTTCCTCAGCTACACCATCATCACTGGCTCCACACAGCTGACCCTCTCCTCTGCCTCTAAAGAGTGACACATTAATTTTTATTACTAACTCTGTGTTTCAAAACTCTTTGGGGACTGGGAAACTCAGCAGGCAAATCTCTGGCCCTAGAAAGCAGTTAAACTGAATTGCAAATAAAAGGCTTAGAAAGTCCTTAAAATCACAACCTTGGCAAGAATCTCCGAGAGGAAAAATTAACTTTCTTCTCTCATCTGAGTTAACAGAGTTGGGAAAGATCAGTCTTTTCGTTGGACAACCCAGTGCTACCAGTTCCATAGGCAAGCTGCATTTTGAAGTTGGAAAATGTTTCTTTTTGGCTTCCTCCAAGATCTTTAACTTGATTTGGACAACCAAGCATCTTGGACTTTCCCCCTTTGTATCTGAAACTAGCAGCATTCTCAAGAGAAGTGTTGTCAATCATTTACACATTAGTGAGAATTTCAGTCAGCCTCTATTTAAATACATTCATCCAGATAGATGTTTATTGAGCACCTACCTTGTGCAAAACACAAAGACCAGCAGGGAACAGTCCTCCTGACCTCTAAGTACAGACAATTAAGAAAGGAAAACAAACAGAGAGGTGATGGTGAACAAGAGGTGGTAGGAGAGCTGAAATGTGATGGACTAGGAAGGAGGAAGGCTTAGAGGATAGAAAAGAGGTAATGTTTGAGTTGAGCTTCTAAAGAGGAGAAAGCTTTGCACAGACGTGAGTGGGGTAGATGAGGAATTGGGCAGTGCCCATAAGAGGACATTAAAGTTGGTGAATGGGGCATGAGGACCTGCAAGGGCTTGAGTGCTCGTGGCAATGTGGCAGACCAAGCACTGTGATGGTCTGTGGGTGAGAAGCCATCTGGACCCCGTCCTGTGGACCTCAAAGGCCACAATAAGACATGAGAGTGCAAGCGACTGGAACCATCACAGACTTGGAGCAGTGAGGTCTCTGCTTAAAGAAACTACAGCACTGGTGGCCTAGGGGCAGATGATGAGCTGATTCTAGCAGCTGAAGTGTCAGCTGGGCTAAGGTGATAGAAAATAAAACCAGGGAAAATTGGGGGGGTGGGATTTTGCACTTAGGCTTGATTGAAATCTAAACAGTGTGGATGCTCAGAACAAGATGAGCAGAAGGGCTGAAGATGATCTCCAGGTTCTCACCTTGTGACTTTACATCTAAGTATGAGATGAGAAAGAAATTCCAGCCATCATCTGTAGGTGGGAGTAAAAATAAGGATTTACACGGGGACTTGTCTGGTGGTCCAGTGGTTAAGTCTCCCTGCTTCCAAAGTGTGTGTGGGGGGGGGGGGGCGGTGCATAGGTTTGATCCCTGGTCAGTAACTAGGATATCGCAGCATAATCAAAAAGAAAAAGTGTTTAACATGGAGCACTTACTAATGGCTAAAAATTTTTAATTGTCTGAAAATACTCAATTAAAAATGATGTCCCTGAGTGATTTTGCTTTATTACCCCCAGCCCTAAGAACAAGCAGTGCGTTCCTGCCCTCAGTCCAACATGCATTTTTGCCAGCAGAAGTTTCTGCAGTTTTCCTGAGGAGGAAAGGCCAACCATCCCTCTATATGTGTGAGCACCCCCGTGTTGACTCTGGAACTCCAGGTGTTGGTGGCTGGGTGCCCGCCCTCCTGCAGAGGCTGCCAGGAAAGGGAGGGGTATGGACTCTGGGAAATGAAGCCAGAAACCAACAACACTCAGCCTAATTTTCATTACCTTCAGGACCCAAAAAACTAAGTTAAAAGGTTTTAGTGATGAGAGGAACTTGGAACTCAGTCTCTTTTTATTTTGAAACAAAACAAACGCAGCTCTTTGTAAGTGAAGTTTAATCGTGGATTCTGATTCTAGGTAGTCTGTTATGTGGGCTGTAGTGTAGGGAACATGAATTTCTACCTGAGTATCACCACTTATTCCATCAGCTGAGTGTCTGTGAACATGTCTCTTCATCAGTGCTATGACTAGAATGCATGTGTCCCTCCAAAATTCTTATGTTGAAACCCAATGTCTCAGGTGATGGCAGCAGGAGGTGGGGACTTTGGGAGGTGATTAGGTCAAGAGGGTGGAGCCCTCAGGAATGAAATTAGTGCCTTCGTAAATGAAGCCCCAGAGAACTAGCCCTTCCCTTCCATCCAGTCTGCAATTTGGAAGGCCCCACTGGACCATGCTGACACTCTGATCTTGAACTTCCAGCCTCCAGGACTGTGAAATACATGTTTCTATTGTTTCCAAGCCACCCAGTCCTTGGTATTGTGTTGTAGCTGCCCGAGTGGACTGAGACTATCAGGAAACTAAGGCTGATAAATTTCACCTTCAACTTGGCAGGTGGACTCACTGGACCAACACATGAGTGATCGGTACCTGGCACTTAGTAAACCCCAGTTGTTTAAAAAGAATGAAGAAGGCCTGTGGCTGGGTCCTTGGATTGTAATTGTGAGTTCAATTTTGCCCTCACAGTCTTGGGGTTAGCAGGGAGACAGAGCAGCAGTTCAAGGGTTCTTACAGCAGGGACATGACTGCACTTAGATGGGGCCTTAGGGCCCTGCCTCGACCCCGGGTTTTAGAAGCCCTGCCATAGCCTCCTCCAGCTGCACTCCTCCCCTCAGGTGGGGGTCTGAAGGCCAAAAGCCCCTGCCCATTCTGCTCAGAGCCCATGACTGATTTTTAGACCATATCTGGGTCCAGGGTTTGGCAATTCCCTGCCCAGTGGCTTCTCTTTGTGGTCAGGTCTCCTACGGCTCTTTCCTCTTGGGGTGAGGAGATATATATATATATATATATATATATATATATATCTCCACTCTTTTTAAAGATTCTTTTCTCCGCCGTCTTTACAAAGTGTGCACACACCTGCCCCTCAGGTCAGAAATCACTTCTCTGCGAATCCTTCTGTTATGTCCACAGGCAAATGGGTTCCCTGTGGTCCCCTGGGCACGCATCCTGCATGCAGAGGGAATTGGTCCTGGGTGAGCAGGGTCTTCCTGGGTGCGGGACCTGGTGATGAACCCCAGCACACACTGCTCCTGTGAGGGCCTGAGATCCAGCAGCAGAAGCTCTGGAGAGAGGCTCTCCAAGCTGGAACAGTGGCCAGGAAGAGGGAGGGACAAAGGATGTCCTCCAGCCGATGTTCTAGAAGCTCCTGAATGTGCCATCTTCTGGGCTGGAGCTCACTTGTCTGCCCACACCCAGCTGCGCAGGAGGCATCTAATTCCATGTGTCTCCAGGCCCAGCCTGACACATGGGCCCCAAGGAGGAAGGGGGGATAAATTGGGGATGTGATTAAAACTCTCTAAGGGATTTGAAAGTCAGTATTCAGCTGTAAAGTAGGGACATATCTCTCAGTACATTTAAAATACAACATAATCGATCAAATGAGATAAAGAGATGTGAATGGTGTAAAATTCAAGACATAATAAATGAAGATTCTTAAAACATCCGGAAGATAGTGATGTATCTGTTGCAACTTCTTCTGTTATTCCCAGGCAGGCATTGGGTCTGTTTCCCAAAAACTGCCCCGCACTTCCAGCTCTCTGTGTCTCTGTTCACATTTACAAATGCCTGCAGTGGTCTTCCCCACCCCCTGCTTCTGGTACAATCCTCCCAAACACAGCTCATAAATACCCATGAGCCCCTACCTGCCCGGAAGCCCTCTGTTTGCTTTCTCCCTCCCACTCTGAGCTCCCACTTAATTTTTTCTCCCTCATGGAGATTTCCTCTGTACTGTAACAGTTCATGGCCTCGCTTGTTCCCTCGTCAAACTGTGCAACTTTTGAAAACAGGGCCGCCATGCTGTTTTCCTCCCTGTGTGGACCACTTGTGGTCTCCAGAATGAGGACTGGTGCCTTTGGAGCTTGAAGGGCTGACCAGTCACTGACTCTTCCAGGTCTGATGCTTCCAAACTCATATTCAGAAGGTTAGTGCTCTCCTGGGCTCTGGGGCTGGCCCCCTTCTTCAGGGAGTCACTTCCGTTTTATGTGAAGTCTCCAACCTGGCTGACTCCCTGTGGGTCTGGGACCAAGGTCTCCTGAGGGCTTCCTGATTGTGGCCACATGTGTGTCTGATGGGAAGCCGTGTGGGCAGCAGAAGGTGCACTTTTTGCATTCCAGGCTGAAAGGGAGGTGGTGGTTCTCCTGCTGTGTGTCCCATTACAGAGGGTAGCCTGGGGCTCCCTGTTGTTGTGGTCATTCAGTTGCTCAGTCGTGTCCAGCTCTTAGGGACCGCATGGACTGCAGCACAGCAGGCTTCCCTGTCCTTCACAAGCTAGGGGCTCCCTAGTTTGGTCCAATTCAATGATCTTCCTGGTATGAAGCAAAGTGATTTTTGTAACTGGGGAGGTTTCCTGTTTTATCCTTTCTTACTTTGTTTTTAGTGCCAGTTTCTGTGAGCAAGTCTCATTCTGGGTGCCAGGAGGTGGAATTCCAGGGCTCTGTAGAATCTTACGACCAAAGGAAAAATTCACATCTGTGTGACCGTGTCTGTTATTCCTGGGAGAGGGTTGGCATCAAATTCCAATGAGGCACAGTTACACCATGTGACAAAGAGAAAAAGAAAACCAGAAAGTTTAATAGAAATAGGCAAATAAAAAATATAGATCAACTCAATCAAGCCAATGAACCTATAGACACATCATTTTTAGGATGAAGCTGATGCTGTTGGCTCCTTTTGACCCTCCCCCCACCTCCAACCCTGAAGGGCACCTACAGAATGGATTCCTTTGTCTCATCTCCTGAAGTGTTTTTGGGCCCCCTGAAGAGCAAGCTTGGCCCTCAAACTCAGCAGGTCAGAAGCAGTCAGCAGGTCGGAAGTGGTCAGCAGGAAAGGCACTGGGGTGTCCTCCTTGACCACTGAGTTGGGTGTTGAAGACACAAGGGCAGGTCTGCTCAAGGGGCAGTTCTGAGGGTCCGTGGCAGGACTACTCCCCACCTGCCCATGATGGTAAACAGCTCATTGGTGCACACTGGGTGGCTTGCTTCCCCTCCTCGTTATCCTGGGATCACCTCCTAAAGCCAATACCCCCATTCAAGGCCTTGCCCCAGGGTCTGCTCTGGAAAGGAACCTAAGCCAAGACAAAGGACTTACTATACTTTCAAGATGCTGATGGAAACACAAGCCTTGACTTTCTGAATGTAAATCAAAACAATACAATATAAACAGACTAAAAGCCATATGCCCGCTTTAACTGGCCCAGGCCTATTTCAGATGGATGTGTTTTGGGTTAGTTTCCTACAAAGTGCTTATTGCTCTTTAACTTCTTGGTTTTCCGGATGTGGAATATTAACACTCATCTAATAAGTTGAACTACTTATTATTTATTAGTGAACTGGAGGAACTGGGCCCATATGTTTATGGCAACTTGACAAAGCCCAGTTAAGAGCTCGCACCTATGAATATGGGGTGGTTTGCCAGAAAGTGGGCATTTGGTTTTCTGGCCAAGTTCAGCACACTGAAGCTCTGAGATGTACGGACTGTCTTGACCTGCTGGTATGCAAGCTTTTCAAAGTTCCTAAATTCGAAGACAGTTTGGACATTTTTCTTGCAGAGTTCCTGGACCCAAAGTTATTTTTCATGAAGCAGTTTTGTAAAATTTATGACGTGAGTGTACAATATGCCTTTTTCTTGAGATCCATCCCATGTACAGGCGGCTCTGTAGCAAGTTGGCAGAGGGCAGTAGAAGGGGCTTCTGGGGACTGTGCTGTCATTGGCTGTGGGCTTTTCATGAATCATGTGAAGAGGACCTGTTCCCCACCCCCTTAGCCTGGCTGGAGAGAAACACCCATTTATAGGTGAACTTTCCCAACAAAACCCGATACAGCCAAATAAATAAATATTAAGAAAAAGAAATCAATTGAAATTTACTCATTAAAAATGCTCATCTTCTGTTTATAGATTCATAACCTAGTCCCTTAATTTATGGATGGAAAAGCCAAGACCCAGAAAAATAAGTGGATTTGCTCAAGGTAACCCAAATAATTGGCTGGGTCAGAGCCCCCTTTTCCTGCATGTATGCGTGTGTGAGTGTGTGAGTGTGTGTGTGTATGTGTGTGCGTGTGTATGTGTATGTGTGTGTGCGTGCCCTTGCCAGGGGGCTTGACTTTTTGAATCTCTGTTATTCACTTGCAAAAGAAGATAACAATATCGTTCTTACAGGTTTGACTCAAAGAGGCAAATTGATATTTGAAAAAGCACTTTCTTGAAGGTATAGTTGCCACGTCTGGGTGGAAATAATTTGAGACACAGAGACAGTGATGTGTGATATAAGAGAGAAGGAGATACTTTGCAGTGTGGGTTTCGGTGAGGAACGGGTTCATCTGCTTAGCACTCTCAATGTTTTTATGATTTTAACACAGGTAGCTGAAGAACCAACCTTGAAAGTGTCCTCACTCTTGGGCCATCAAGGAATTTGGACAGTGCGGGCATGGAGGAGCCGAGGTCTCGAACTGATAGCCGTATGCTGACCCTCTTCTCTCTCCTGTGTTTTCCCTGCTTCCCAGTTTTAGTTAGGAAGATAGCCCCAGCAACTCCAGAGTAATGTAACCTGCAGTCTCAGAAGGATGGTAGATTCTCTGAGCACTCTCAAGCCAGGCTAATCATTGTGTCTTGGAAGATGTGCTTGAATTGGACAGGCACATGAGAAATCCACCTGCAGTCTGAGGAAAATTAATCCCTCATGCAGAAACACAGGGAATGAAGCAGGACAGAAAATCAGTGGAGGTGCATCACACTAGCTCCAAGGGGCACAGAACTAACAATAACAGTGATGATAGCAGCAACTATTAAAGATTTGTTTCTGCTTCAAATTGTTAATAGGAACACAGCTTGGCGTTTTACCCCTCTCCTCCATATATATCCTTTGTCAAGGGACTTGCAGTCCCCCACCTCCATGGGGACAGTCTATTACTTTCCCCTTGATGCTGGGCATGACCTTGTAGTTTGCTTTGTCCAGTGGTACTAGGCTGACAGTGACAATGTCTCAGCTCTGAGCTTATGCCTTAAGAAATCTCACATCTTTCTGTTGTTGTTCTTGAACCTCAGCCACCTGGTGAGAGGGACATGCCCTCTGGCCTTCTGGTCCCGGGGCAGGGATGGTAGGGAGGAATACAAGAGACCCGTGGAGTGGATCTGACTTCACTGCTGCAGCCTGAGGCAGAGTTGCCCCAGAAAACTCACAAAGTCACAAGCAAAATAAACCCTTGTGGTTGCGTGTTGCTAAAAATTTGAGGTTGCTTATTGTATTACAAAATCTAACCGTTCAAGGGCCAACAGAGATGGATAAAGTGTCCAGGTATCTATGAAGAAAGTGTAACCTCCACAAGGGCTGAAATGATATGTTAATATTGTTAATATTCCCAGGACGAGAGGATTGCATGGTGAAAGGTGGATTCTCAACAAACATTCCCCAGATGCTTGGCTGCACTCAGTATACTGGTCTCTGTGCAGGCCCAGAGGGAAAAACTATGTGTGAGGGGTTTCTGCCCTAAGGAGCTTACATTGTATTTGGAGAGACCACATAGGTATGTCAAGCCTGCAGGATGGGGTGAGAAAAATGCTCAGAAGTAACAGAAGTGATGTGAGTGAAAATGACTTGTGTTGTTAAAGGTCCTCTCTGAGAGGCAGTCCAGCACTATCCACATCCCTTGACCTGCACCTTTCAGCATCTACTGGCTTGGTTTCCAACGGCCATCACCTACAATTCTTTATCGGAGACTTTCTCTACCCTCAGAGCTTGCTTTGCTCTCCTACACAGGCCAGAAGGATCAGGAAATTAAAGCTTCCTTGGGAGCAGCAGTCTGCCAGAGACTGATGGGCGCTGGGATATTTATACCAGCTATAAATATTTATACCAGTGTAAATACCCCATATATATATATATACGATATATATTTATACCAGTATAAATACCCCAGCTCCCTTCTCTATCATCTTGAATGGAATGACGCTGAGCTACAGTCACTTCTACAGTGATTCTAGAAATTCCCCAGTGAGGTCAAGCTCCTGTTACCCGCAGGATAACATGTCTGATGATGGACCAGGCTGTGACCACCTTCTTCCTTATCTCTCTGTGTCCCTTGATGCCAGTATATCATGGGACTTGCAAATAAATGATTACTTATGAATCCTCATCTCTATTATTTCTGGGGAAACCCCAAAAGAGACATGTGAGAAGTGCATATCTGGTTTCATTCTCATTTTATTTTGTTATTATTCAACAAAATATTTACTTATTTGGTAGTGTTGGGTCTTAGTTGTGGCTCAGGGATCTTAGTTACATCATATGGGATCTTTCCTTGAGGCCCACAGCTTCTCTAGTTGTGACAGGCGGGCTCAGTTGCTCTGTGGGATGTGGAATCTTAGTTCCATGACCAGGGATCAAACCCATCTCGCCTGCAATGCAAGGTGGATTCTTAACCACTGGAGCATCAGGAAAGTCCCTCATTTTATTTATTTAAAAAAAATATATACGCCTATCTGTAAACCAATTTGGAGCAGGCTCTCCAGCTTGTTTTATTTGTCAATAACTTAAGTTCTGCTGCTTTAAGACTCTATGTACAGTAAATGCACAGAAAAAATAGGAATTAAAAAAGGATGAGGAAAGAGAGTAAAAAAATTTCAAAGTCTTGCAAATCTCGATGGCCCAGCATCCACATGTGATTCAGGGGGACACCCTCTGTTGAGTGGAAGAAGATCTCTCTGTAATTAAACACGAATGGCCCATGGTTTGTCCTGGGCTGTCGGTTTTAGCTTGTATTTGCCCAGAGGAGGCATGTGGGAACAAAAAGGAGCATGCAAGCCCTGCTTCATCTGGCTCTTGGCTGTGCCTTCATTAGTAATATTAACTTTGATCCCATGGTACTTTTCAGGAATTTTTTTTTTTTTTTGAAGCCATCTAGCCATTTTTCAAGGGTTAGCGTAGTTAAAACCAGATAATATAATCCATAAATCCACTAAATTGGGCACATGTGAACTGCAATGTCACAAGACCCAGAAAACCAGCCCATGAGTAAGGACACCACCTTCCGCCTCTGCCCTCTGGATCCTTCAAGGAACAGAGGTGACAGGCCAGCCAGGCCGACCACTAAGGCCACAGCCCTTATTTGCATCACAAATAGGACCAAAGTTTGGTTTCTTATTCAGGTAGAGGAAAGAAAAATATAAAAAGAAGTTCTTGTCTTTTCTGCCTGTCCCATGATTGATTATCTGCTTTGCGATATGGGTAGAACTTCCCATTCTGAAGATGGTGGGGACTGATGGCAAGGTGTGGATGAGCAGAGAGACCGGATGGAGACAGGAAGCCAAAGCTCTCTGGTGGAGCCAGGAGGGGCAAGGCAAGGATCACTAGGGAGAAAGGGAAGCTTTCTAAGCTCCTTAACCCAAGGAACACTGAGGTTTTCTCAGTGACCGAAGTCAGATTTCTCATTGTTAGCCAATAAGGTGAACCATCTTTTTGGGCACATCTGTGCCAATTATATATCATTTTCCTTTACCATAGCTGTCAGAGGAAAAGAGTTTCCCCCTCAACTTTTCTCCTTTTAGTGCTAAAAATGAGATTCAAAGGCAGAGTGTGGAGAATTTCAGACTCGAGAATCAGAGATTCGTGGGTCCTGAGGTGTGGATTCATTTGCTGCAAGAATGATTTCACCCTGTAATTTCAAAGCATGCTGCAATTTAAATCATAATACAAAGAAAGTGCAGACTGTTTAATATTTTATTTATAGTGATGATAACTGTTAGTTTATAGCCTTGGGGCTGATTTCTTTCCAAAATTGAGAAATGAGCATTGAGACTTTACACAGTCACAGAAATAATGGAAACATGATTTTTATTAAACTTTTAGATGAAAAAAATTAAGCTCTTTTTTTTCCTCCCCAGTCTCAGACCAGGAGAGGTCAAACTCACCATCTGAAGTTAGTTTGTGTGTTTTCCCCTTTCTTTTTCATTCTTCTTTTCTTTAAACAGAAAGATCTCCTCATTTAAAAAACGTGTGGGTCATCAGACCCCACTCAATAAAATTTGCTTCATTGATTCTAAAAAATGGCATACGAAGATGCAGGAACTGTAGGATTTTATATACATCCCTGACCTTGGACGGGGTGTTTTTGCAAATGAAATCTCAGTAGATGCACAGAGCAACCTAGAGGCAACTCCCTCAGAAGTGATCTGTCTTACTGGTGCCCCAACTGTGCTTCATAAAGTTGTCAGCCCTGAGGTCTTATAGAAACGATGAAATGACGGGTCCTGGCATTCCCTTGCCCATAAATCACCCTTCACTGCAGACGTTTCTGCATTCATTAGGGGAGTCAGGCAGCGCTTGAAGCGTGTTCTTGGAGGTTTTTTATAGGCTTCTTGATGAACTGGGGCTGAAGGGTTAGCCTACAGGCCAGCAAGCCGAGGCCCTCTTTCTGGATGTTGAGCTTCTACTTTGTTGTCTTAGAAACTCATAGTAAAATCAAAGAGTTATCATAATTTATAGACTCTGTCCTACTTCCCTATGTCACCCTGGGCTGGTGACCTCAGGAAGGGCACTGGGGTGAGGGACAATATTTCAAGGTTGGCCCTGTAGTGATGGCCTAATTTAACACCCCCTTCAGATTTGAACACAGGATTGTATGTTCTTTTCGTGCGTTAGAAAGAGGCTCTTCAGGCCTCTCAGTCATCCTGGAGACTTTCAGATATACAAGCTTCAGAGCAGAGACTTCCACCACGTCAGGGTTTAAAGCTGCTAAGCCCTGAGTTCTAGAACAGATTCATCCCTATAAGTGAAAGTGAAAGTGTGAGTCACTCAGTCATGTCTGACTCTTTCTGACCCCATGGACTATAGCCCACCAGGCTTCTCTGTCCATGGAATTCTCCAGGCAGGAATACCGGAGTAGGTGGCCATTCCCTTTTCCAGAGGATCTTCCTGACCCAGGGATCGAACCCGGGTCTCCCATGTTGCAGGCAGATTCTTTATCAGCTGAGCCACCAGGGAAGCTCAATAAACAGTTTGTTAAATGGATGGATGTAGATGTTTTCTCTCCAGCAAAGATAAGGTGATGGCTTAGAAGATGGAGAGAGGGTAGCTCTGCCAGTTTGGAAGTTGGTGCTAAAATAAATGATATTTTTATTCTTTGGAAAACCAAACAGGCCCCGATGTCATCAGGCAGTGGCTGGTCTTGGAGCTGAGGCCACCCATTCTGTCGCTGGCAGCCGTGCTGACGTGTCCTTGGCCTTGTGCCCCTGCCTGGCATCCTCGGCGCCTCTAAACGTGGGTTAGCAGGGAGGAGTGACGTCAGGGGTCCAGTCCTTTGGATGCTGATCTAAAAGCGAAAACCCAAATTCAGTAGAATTGGCTTTTACAGTCAGAGGACAAAGGGCTGTTCTGTCCTCATCAGAGCTGCTCTAGGACCGAGCATAGCGGTGGGAAAAGTTTGTCATCAGGGCTTTTGCCGCTTGTCCTCCCCTCTCCACTCTTCAAAAGAGATGCTCAGGGCTCTGCAATGATTCCCCGCTGGGGGCTGCTTCCAGCCTGGCTGCCTGGGAGACAGTAACTAACATCACTCAGCGTCAGTCTTTCATCTTCATAAACGTTCTAGTGGTGAATGACTGATGTTATCCCATTGCACAGGTGAGGAAACTAAGGTCTTGAAACATTTAGCAGATCATCTGCCTAGGACCACACAGCCAGGGAAACCCAAGTCAGGGTTTGGGTTCAGAGCTGGTTTCACTCGGTACCCGGAGCTCTCTGTCATGATGCACGTGGCTTCTAGACAGGTCTGTGCTCCGGAGACGTCTCTGTGCTTCTTGTAGTCAATTTCTTGGTACTGTGTAATTTGCAGTGGTGTACAGGTTGGTCCTGGAGTCAGATCACACGATTTTAAACTGCGAGCCCATGGCCTTTGGAAGACATTAGGCAAGTGGCCTATCCTCCATGGGCCTTTGTTGCTGTGTAGGAAAAGGGGATAACAATAGCTCTGGCTCGTGGAGTTGTCAGGAGTTAATTACGCAACCTAAATGATATAAAGGGCTGAGAGGAGGGCCCGGACTCACAGTAAGAGCTTAATACACGTGAACTATTACTGCTTTTATAACTCTATTGCTAACCCTAAAAATAAAACGTGTTCTAGATGAGACTGGACGGTGGTAACAGCTGGAACTTTTCTCTACTTAAGGAAATCCAACAAGAGGCCAAAGCAGGGACTTCCCTGGCTGTCCAGTGGTTAATGCTTTGCCCTCCAATGCAGGAGGTATAGGTCCACCCCTGCTTGGGATGGAAGATCCCACATGCTTTGTGGCCACACACACACACACACACACACACACACACACACGCACAAAAGATAAAACAGAAGCAATATTGTAACAAATTCAATAAAGACTTAAAAAAATGATCCACATTAAAAAGAGATTTAAAAAAATAATGTTATTTATTTTTTATTCTTGGCTGTGCTTGGTCTTCCTTGCTGTGACAGCTTTTCTCTAGTTCCGGTGAGCTGGGGCTACTCTCCAGTTGCAGTGCAAGGGCGTCTCATGGAGGCAGCTTCGCCGGTTTCAGAGCACAGGCTCTAGGGTGTGTGGATGTCAGCCCCTGTGGCTCACGGGCTCAGTAGTTGCAGCTCACTGGCTCTAGAGCACAGGCTCAGTAGTCGTGGCCCACGGGTCTAGTCGCTCTGAGGCATGTGGGAGTCTTTCAGACCAGGGATCGAACCCATGTCTCCTGCATTGGCAGGTGGATTCCTTACCACAGATCCACTAGGGAAGTCCCCTAAAACTATCATAGGGAAAAAAAAAAAAAGGCCAAACCAAATCACCTAGCACCTATGGCCTTGGCATGTATCGCCTCCACCAGAATCTTCCAGAATCCCCGTGGTCAAATCTGATTATATGGCTGACTCCACTCCTGATGCGGCCAGGAACACACTCTGGCCACCAAGTCCCATGGCAGAGGCAGGGAGTGAAGGACTGAAAGCTGGAACCCCACCTACACAAAATGTGCATCTTTCCCAAGCTTCAGAGCCGTGCCCTGTGGAAGGTGATGCTGGTGAGAAAACTTCCCTGAGAAGAAATGCAAGGCTCATGGAAGTTCTGTGGTTCTCACATGGAGGAGGCTGTGACTGGTCCATGCATTCAAGTCTGTCCTGTTTTACTCAGACGCTTGAGTGACTCGCGTGTTGGAGAAGCTGCACATTGAGACTCTGGCTTCCTACTGGCTTACGATGATGGCCTGAAGTTACTGTGTCCTGGTCCCATATCAGGCCTGCGGGCGGGCACCTCACTTCCTGCACACGCCTCCACGCGGGTGGTCTCGTTGTCATTTTGCCTCCTTTGTAGGTGCAGACTCGTCCTCCTGCTCCCTTGATGAAACACCTTGAGCCTTTATGAAAGCTGCTCTCCTCGGCCTGCCTCGGTTTTTCTAGATGTGAAAGTGAAATTCGCTCAGTCGTGTCCGACTCTTTGCAACCCCATGGACTATACAGTTGATGGAATTCTCCAGGCCAGAATACTGGAGTGGGTAGCCTTTCCCTTCTCCAGGAGATCTCCCTCTCTTCCCAGGGAGACCAGGGATCAACCCCAGGTCTCCCGCACTGCAGGCAGATTCTTTACTAGCTGAGCCACAAAGGAAAATCTGTCTTCCCCTTTTCTTTCACATGGTGATTTCCTTGCATTTCAAACTGTGTGATAACAGTGGTGGTTTATTTAGAAGAGCTGTGGCCTCCTTGGAAGGAAGTTCCTGCATAAATTTGAAGTGTTTGGTGAGATGGTATCCTGGAGACCTCTGTGTGAATAATAAACATGTCAACACCTGCCTAGAAGAAGCTCTGAATGAAAGGGAAGGAAAATACCATACTTCAAAGACGCTTAGAGGTTTATTCAGATTCGAAGTCCCCCAGGCTAGGACCACACCTAGCACTGCAGTCACATCCAATCAACGTTAAGAAGCAATTGTCCAGCATGTGATGTGCAGTTGTGGGGACATCCAGGGCTGCCTGTACCGTGGAAGCAAAATGTGGTCCCAACACAATGGAAATCCATGGCTCATGGACTGTGGGTCCTGAGCACTTATTTATTAGCTTAAGGCTCTGCCTAAGGTTCAGGATGCGGAGTTCCTTTCTCCAGTGGAGAGAGGATCCTGTGGGGAGAAGGTAGTTGGGCCAGTTCAGTACAGTTCAGTCGCTCAATCGTATCCGACTCTTTGCGACCCCATGAATCGCAGCACGCCAGGCCTCCCTGTCCATCACCAACTCCCAGAGTTCACTCAGACTCACGTCCATTGAGTCAGTGATGCCATCCAGCCATCTCATCCTCGGTCGGCCCCTTCTCCTCCTGCCCCCAATCCCTCCCAGCATCAGAGTCTTTTCCAATGAGTCAACTCTTCGCATGAAGTAGCCAAAGTACTGGAGTTTCAGCTTCAGCATCATTCCTTCCAAAGAAACCCCAGGGCTGATCTCCTTCAGAATGGACTGGTTGGATCTCCTTGCAGTCCAAGGGACTCTCAAGAGTCTTCTCCAACACCACAGTTCAAAAGCATCAATTCTTCGGCACTCAGCCTTCTTCACAGTCCAGCTCTCACATCCATACATGACCACTGTTAAAACCATAGCCTTGACTAGATGGACCTTTGTTGACAAAGTAATGTCTCTGCTTTTCAAAATGCTATCTAGGTTGGTCATAACTTTTCTTCCAGGGAGTAAGCATCTTCTAATTTCATGGCTGCAGTCACCATCTCCAGTGATTTTGGAGCCCCCCAAAATAAAGTCTGATACTGTTTCCACTGTTTCCCCATCTATTTCCCATGAAGTGATGGGATCGGATGCCATGATCTTCATTTTCTGAAGAGCTTTAAGCCAACTTTTTCACTCTCTACTTTCACTTTCATCAAGAGGCTTTTTAGTTCTTCACTTTCAGCCATAAGGGTGGTGTCATCTGCATATCTGAGGTTATTGATATTTCTCCTGGCAATCTTGACTCCAGCTTGTGCTTCTTCCAGTCCAGCGTTTCTCATGATGTACTCTGCATATAAGTTAAATAAGCAGGGTGACAGTATACAGCCTTGACATACTCCTTTTCCTACTGGGAACCAGTCTGTTGTTCCATGCCCAGTTCTAACTGTTGCTTCCTGACCTGCATACAGATTTCTCAAGAGGCAGGTCAGGTGGTCTGGTATTCCCATCTCTTTCGGAATTTTCCACAGTTTATTGTGATCCACACAGTCAAAGGCTTTGGCATAGTCAATAAAGTAGAAATAGATGTTTTTCTGGAACTCTCCTGCTTTTTTCCATGATCCAGCGGATGCTGGCAATTTGATCTCTGGTTCCTCTGCCTTTTCTAAAACTAGCTTGAACATCAGGAAGTTCACGGTTCAATGCAAAGAAACAGAGGAAAACAACTGAATGGGAAAGACTAGAGATCTCTTCAAGAAAATTAGAGATCCCAAGGGAACATTTCATGCAAAGATGGGCTCGATAAAGGACAGAAATGGTCTGGACCTAATAGAAGCAGAAGATATTAAGAAGAGGTGACAAGAATACACAGAAGAACTATATAAAAAAGATCTTCATGACCCAGATAATCATGATGGTGTGATCACTCATCTAGAGCCAGACATCCTGGAATGTGAAGTCAAGTGGGCCTTAGAAAGCATCACTATGAACAAAGCTAGTGGAGGTGATGGAATTCCAGTTGAGCTATTTCAAATCCTGAAAGATGATGCTGAGAGTATAACCAAACCGGAACTTGTGGGACCTTCCTGGGACAGGCCTTCCCCTGTCCTCTGCTTGTACCTAGATACAAGCTTGTACCTCCTCTCTGAAGTACCTAGATAATAGTATCTGATGCAAATTTCCTGAGTTGCTTTGCAGATGTGATCCCCCCACCCCGCCCCGCGTCCCCACACACACCAAGTGGAAGTACTGCTGAAGACCTTGAGCACACATCTCCAGAACTCCTGGAGCCTAAGAACTGATACTGTGAACCCCTGTGATACCACTGTGCTGGCCACTATCAGCCAATCAGACAACTGTGCGCAAGTTGATCACAGACCCCGTGACCCTTGCCGCTTACCTGCCCTTTAAAAATGCTTTGCGGAAACCCTTCAGGGAGCTCAGGGCTTTTTAGGGCATGAGCCACCTCATCCCCAATTCCAACATTTCAGTTTGGCCTCATTTTGCATCTGTCCAACACATGTTACAGTTATTGTAACAAGAGGGCTAAGTCAATGGAAATGGATGAACTTAGAGCTTGTAACTCTCCAGGTTGGGACTTGGTCCCAGTGTAGCTTCATCACGCCCAGCAGACATCTCTGGTTTTAGTGGCAGAGACTACTGGCCTCTCGGTTCACACACTCCCTGGGCTTCTTATGGAAAACACTGTTGTGCCTCATTGAGGGCTTTCTGGAGACTCATGTAGTACAGGCTCTTCGTGGGGTTGGTGAGAGCCCCCAGGAGTGACTCTTAACTGACCTCAGATGGGAATTGGTGGATCAGAGCCCTGATTCCCTCGCCCCTTGGTGAGACATACGGGTTCTAGACTGTCTCCTGGAGGCTTCTCCTGGTGCTGAGTCCTAGCTGCCTTCCCCATGCTCCCTTCCAAACCTCTTTTATCACTTTCCATCTCTTTCCTGTATCAGCTTCCCAGACCCCCTCATTCCATCCAGTCTTGCTTAGAATCACCTCCCTCAAAAGCCTCTTATCTCAAGGGATGCTTCTTGGGGTATGTCACCGAAGATAGCCTTAGTGTAAACCTTTTTGCTGCAAGTTCTGTGAAAGGATTGTAAATCATGTGAAGTCACACAGCACTGATGGTTAGTGATGCTGCAGAAGGTAGGAAGGACCACCTCCTCAGAACGAGGCTGAGCATGTGGGCTGGACAGGTCAGGATGGGGACCAGGTAGGAGGTGGGAAGGGCCAGCCAGGAGGCACAGAGACCTTCTGAGATTTAGGGGAACAGGCTGTGGGCACATGGAAATAGGTCCTGGGATACTTAGATTTATTTTCAGGCAAACTGTTCTGGGAGCACCCAGAGCTCCCCTGAACAGTTCCTAAGAAAAGCTTCCAGAAGTTTTGAGAATCTGGTGACCATATTTTCTGAATCAAAAAAATTGGGAACCAGTCTGCCAAAGAATGTCTTGTTATGATTTATGACTATATCTGCCTAGAAAAAGACAGAGAATATTGGGAATTGATCCTGCTCCAGAAATTCTGAGATTTGTGGTCACCATACCCAGGGGTCATCTGATTTAGAGTTTCTCAACAGACTGTAGATGTTATAATGGGGAGGGGTGAGTAAGATCAAACAGACATCAGAATATTCAAAATTATTGAGATTTTACCACAGAGCTTATTTGCAACGAGGATGCTATAACTTTATTTCCTTAAATTTTACCATGAATGCAATAGTTAAGCCCTTATCTAGATATAAATGTTTATAACAAAAAAAATTCTTGATGTTTTATTTCCAAGGTGATGGGAATCAGATTCTCTGAACAGCTGACAGAGTGTAGGCTATGAAAAATTTATTCAATAATTTAACTCATATCCATTCCTTTCTCCAGGGAATCTTCCCAACCCAGGGACTGAACCTGGGTTTCCTACATTGCAGGCAGATTCTTTACCATCTGAGCCACCAGGGAAACCCAAGAATACTGGAGTGGGTAGTGTTTTCCTTCTCCAGGGGATCTTTCTGATCCAGGAATCAAACTGGGGTATTGTGCATTGCAGGAGGATTCTTTATCAGCTGAGCTACCAGGGAAGCCCAATTCAGCCATATATATATAGAAGAAGAATTCACTGGGCCTGGACTCCATCTTAGGCCTGCTCATGCTGATCATGCTCGGCCACCTCTCCAATGGACTCTGAACTCTGTGTTTCATGCCTATGGAAACTACAACAGAAGGATAGGGCCCCCTCTGAACAGGGGACTCTTGAAGATCATATCCGGGTTACTCATCGCCTAAGAGAAAACATACACTGATCACCCCTGCCTCTGGACAGGTCATAAATTTTTTCTATATCTATCAGAATGTAACCTCGGGCTTATTGATTATAAACTGTTTGGAATGTAACCACTGGCTTATTGATTATTAATTGTTTAAACATGAATGATGGGGTTATTGTGATTGTATTTACCCTTCCTTTGTTTATGTAAGTCTCAAGGATTTCGGGTGGTGGGTTTGGACACGTACACATGGGGTATAAAAGATTTTCATAAATGCTGGTCGGGGTCCTTGGCTAAGAGGAGACTCTGCCGTGGGCCACTGGTGTAATAAACTGCACTCCACTCTCTGCATTGTCCTTCTGAGTGAGTTTGTTTTCTGGAACGCGTGGCTATAACAATATTGTTGTTGTTTAGTCGCTAAGTTGTGTCTGATTCATCTGTGACCCCATAGACTGTAGCTTGTGCTCTAAGGTGGATTCTTAACTGCTGGACCACAAGGAAATCCCCCATCATGTTCTGTACACAGAGCTCGATAATCCACCCTTCGCTTGTTTTCCTCATTCTCCATCTCTTTTCTTCTTTATGACAGTAGCTCTCGGCACCCAAATCTGCGGGCAAGGGTGAGCAGGTACAGAATGCATTAGGAATACATGTGTCCTACAATGTACCTCTGCACACTTGGGTTTGTCGGGAAAACTGGGAATGAGAGGCTGCTTTGTAATCTGGGGGTTGGTGTCTTCCTTCAGTCACTCAGCTGCTCTGAGGGAAATATCTAGTCTGTGGGATGAGGATGTTTTTTCCTATTCTTCTCACCTCCTCAGCTGTGGCAGGAGTAAAAGGCAATAAAACGAAAAAGGGCTTTGCACAGCAGGTCAGTGTGAGGCATGAGGGCGACATTTCTTCTTTGTAATGTTGTTGTTCAGTAGCTCATTCGGACTGCAGCACGCCAGGCTTCCCTGTCCATCACCGGAGCTTACTCAAACTCATGTCCATCAAGTCGGTGACACCATCCGACCATCTCATCCTCTGTCTTCCCCTTCTTCTCCTGCCTTTAATCTTTCCCAGCATTAGGGTCTTTTCCAATGAGTTAGCTCTTCCCATCAGGTGGCCCAAGTATTTGAGCTTCAGTTTCAGCATCAGTCTTTCCAGTGAATATTCAGGACTGATTTCCTTTAGGATTGATTGATTGGATCTCCTTGCAGTCCAAGGGACTCTCAAGAGTCTTCTTTAACACCACAGTTTAAAAGCATCTTCCTAATAAGCATTCATTAAGTATTCTTACTGATTGAATGCATACTCAAATAGATACTGATGAGTTTTTTTTCACAATAAAGAATTTTAGAAAGCTATTTTACCGTCTGTTTGGCAAATCATCACACGCTTATTAAAACTGATGTGTCTTCCAAAGTAGATGGTTGCACTTAGCTGAACATATATGGTGTGTGCACGTAAAAACAGCCAAGGGAAAAGAACAGAAATTTTTTGAAAAAGACCTTCAACAATTGGGTCACATTTCTTGAAAGGGCTCCTGGAAGTAGAATGGAGAAAAGCAGTTAATTCAATAGATCATTTTGACCATTCAATGTGCAGATTTACAACTTGGAACATGATGCAACCAAAAAAACCACATCAGAAATTAAAGAAAAAAAAACAACAACAAAAACCAGCCTAAGGCTTGATCGCCCTCTAGGGTGCGAGCGCACAGTGGACTCCAGACCTACTTAAAAGAACGGGCAGTTTGGTCAAACATATTGAACTGCAGCCACAAAGATGGCTTCATTAACTCTTCAGAAAAAGGCTATTTTGTGCTTCCGCTCCATAAAGATGCCCAAAGGAAGTTATCCTGACCGTGTGCTGCTGGCACAGAGATGCACTGCTCAGACTCCTTTTCCAGGTAGGATGTGCCTCCAGCTGCAGAGGTGTGAGCAGAGGGGGGTCCCCAGATGAGGACTTCTGCAGGGTCTGCCTCAGCCCCAGAGAGCAGCCTTGCCTGAGCACGCAGTCTTCCCAGGCTGGTCTGCACCTTGTGACTGTCTACAAAAAACAGACTACAAGTCTGGCAGCTTCTGTCTGATGTGCGGTGACCGGAGTTCCCCATTGTGATGCTTAAGATTTACCACGACCAGACTTCAATTAGATTTTCTCCTCTGCCAAATCCCATGTTCTCCCCTTACATTTCATAGGTTTTGATCCTTAATAAGCTTTTACATCCAAAGCTCTGTCTTCATACTTACTTTCAGAAAGCCAAGTTTCTGGAGAGAGGAGGAAGTCCAGGTCTTGTTGTAGTGAAAAGGAAAAAAGAGGAATGGGGTTTTTTCCCCCTTTCCTTTCCTGAGAACAAGGAAGATAAAAAAAAGAACAGTGAGTAGGCTTAAACATGGCTAGTTGTTTTTACTTTAGCTGCTCCTAACTCTGCATGTCTGTAACTAAATTTGCTTTTCTGCCCCTGACTCTGCAAAAACTACACTTTGTACCTATTTTCCTTGGACTTTATGCTAAATGCATCCTGCATCTGGTATTTATCCTTACAAAACTCTTCTTATAATTCTTCTTTTTATACATCAGAAAGAAGGCCACAGAACCTCTGAACTTCCAGACTCAATGATTGGATTTCAGACACCAGCTTATGACTGCTTTTGAAAAAATGCAAGAGGAAGAAATCAAGGTCCTAAACACTTTTGTTCCTCATCACTGGCTCCTGACTGTGAGCCCTCATCTTATATAAGCCCCTAGACTCCTCATGGAGAAGGAGGGCACAGTTTTTGAGGCAAGAATTTACTGTGTTCCCCGCTCCGCCAGCTGAGAATTAAAGCCACCTTTCTATTTTCTCCACGCGCTGCCTCTGTATTTCTTATTTCTCTGCTTTGGTGGGCAGAGAAAGCCAAGATTTTGGCCAGCAACAGTCTCACTGAACCTTGGTTCCCCATGGTGGGATTGAGGGTCAGGTGGTGGTGATGAAAACCAGTTGTTAGACTTATGGGTTTCCAGATGGAAGCATTTGTCCACATAGCTCATTGGCATCATTGTTAGAAATGGTTGCATGTGCTCCTTAGAAGGGGTAAGCTGTCATGGGATGCAAGAGAAGAAGATGAGACCAACATCCACTACAGGGTCATAGCCTCACACAGGTACGGGCATGGCTAAAATTAACAGTTAAATGCAGTTTGGATGCGCTAATCCACAGTTACTTTTAGCCCTCCAGCATCCCACGGTACCTACCATCTTATGTGGAAACTAAGTTGATTCTCACCTATCAATAACACAACAGGAAGCCCTATACTTAGCTACAGGTGGACTGGAAAAGCCAGTCCTTTTTTTCTAGCACGTGTTATATCTACTTCAGTTCTGTTTCTGGAAAAGGAGAAGTGTGCAGAATTTTAAACCTCAGGGTACTTGAAGCACTGCCTTATTTGTTGTTTTTATTGAAAATAAAAGTTTAGGGACTTCCCTGGTGGTCCAGGCATTAAGACTCTGAGCTTCCACTGCAGGGAAACAAGTTCAATCCCTGGACAACAACTACAGTCCCACACACCTCTCATCCAAAGAGTAAGAAATCAATCAATAAATTGGTCCAATAAATAAATTTATTCAAATAAATTTAAATAAATTATAAATAAATTAATAAAAAATTATTTTTTATAAATAGATATTTAAAAAGTAAGAAAAAAACCTAGTAAAATTACTAAGTTTGATTTAAGATGGTGTTAGTGGGTTCTGTCCAACAACCACGGCTTCTTCTCCTGCTCTTTTTGCGAATTCGATTCGATGGGATAAATTGTGATTTATCTAAACCGACAACAGTCCAATAGGGCTTCCCAGGGGGCTCAGTGGTAAAGAATCTGCCTGCCAATTCAGGAGACACAGCAGACTCAGGTTCCATCTCTGGGTAGGGAAGATCCCCTGGAGGAGGAAGTGGCAACCCACTCCTTTATTCTTGCCTGGAAAATTCCATGGATGGAGGAGCCTGGCAGGCTACAGTCCACGGGACCCCCAAAGAGTTGGAAATGACTGAGCAAGCACGCACACACTGTCCACTAAGTTGCTGCCTGAAGTCATTTACATTCATGAAAAGTAAACAAAATTAAAAATTCAGGATTTCATCATGTCAATCACCTTTCAAGATCTTAATTGACACACATGGTTAGTGGCCACCATGCAGCAGGCTGACGTGGAATACATCTCATCATCATAAAAAGTTCCACTGCACAAAGCTGGTATGAACCCATCTTGATGCCTTACTTGACCTTGTCTACAGAATTTATTCTGGAATGCTGGTAGAACATCTAATTCTGTCCAAGGTCATGTAAAAGACAATCTTCTGGAAGACTCTGAGAAGTACTGGTTCCTTGAAGCCATAGACATGTGGGGAAAGGATGCCCTTTTTTTCCTCTGTCTTTGCTTCCTACTTGAGGTGAGGATGTGGTGCACATGGCAGGCAGGACCAGTGCTGACCTGGGGAGGGGATCGGAGGGAGGACAGTCTGGACCCTCATAGCATCATCTGCAGCTGAAGACCTTGCTGATCTTCTAGTTTTCTCTCACTTGAAGTTTTAAGACATTCCTACCTGAAGTAAGAATTTTGGAAAAGGAAAACCATAAGAGAAAGAGACGTATTCATAGTTCTCTTGTCCCCTCCCCTCACCCCCGTGGATGCTGTTTCTCATGAGTGAACACATTTTTACACGGCTATGATTGCAGGGTATCTGCACACACTGTCTCTGTTATTTCTTCACTTGCTTTTTTCTCTGAACAGTAAAGCAATTGTGCTCATTGAAGAAAAACTAAAGAATGTATATACGGGTGAGGAAGAAAATTAAATCACTCTGGCACTCACCATGAGAGAGAACTGGTCTTCTATCAAAGTTTATCTTTACAATTTTCCATACACCTGATGTACTTTATGCACTGACTTTTAAGAATTATGAATGCAGAGATCTCTACCTATCTATCCTAGACTGAAGAAGGTGACAGATAAAGCTACCATCCTGGGACTTGGTTGCCTTATTATCAATTAAAAAGCACATGAAGTGTGGCTTTTAGGGGCACAACTCAGTTCTTTCATAAGGAAAATGAGCTTTGGATTCTTTATAAAAATATGTAAAACTGTAATTAAAATATATCCTCTAGACTCAGAACACTTCAAGGCATCACACAAATAGTTTTGAGTTACTTCAATCCTGAATCAGGGAGTGTTTCTGTTTTTTCTCCTACAATTGCCTTATGATTAAGCTGCTCTTCCCTAAGGTTGTTTCCCTATTGCAGCTTATATGCTTTATTAAAAACATCGAAACCAACCAACACCACAAGGAGTGGACTTACTCTCCCTATTTTAATTTTTTCTTAAAACAAAAAACGAAACAAAACAACAGGGACTGTTCCTGTTTTGTTCACCACTGTCTCCCCAGGGCCTTCTCAGCACAGACCTGATATACAACAGGCACTTAACAGTGGCTCACCTAGCAGTTGGAGCGCTGAGAAGGAGCCGGCAAAGCATCTCTTGATGACCTTGGTCAAGGTCTCAGGTTCTACTCCCCGTGAACCCAGCTAAGATACCCAATCCTGGCTCAGCCACAAAGCTCCTGTCCTCAGGAAAACCAGCGGATGAGACTCAGTGAGCAGTTCCCAGACAAAGAAGAGCTAGAGTCTGAGGCCCAGCCTTGAGGGCTGTGTCTTTATTCAAGACACCCTTGGACTTGGGAACCCTTAGGATTGTTTTTAAAGCAGTTTGTAAATTCTTAGAACTGTTCTAAAACATTGTGATCATTCAAAAAAGCTAAAAATGGCCTCTCTTTTGTTTCTTGAATTGAGCTATTGTTTTTTCAAATAGCATAGGCTGCAAGGCTGTCCCTCTAGGATTATGCCAACACCACTGCTGCCCTCAGGGCTGTGGTTTTTTCCAAACTTCACCCCCAGCCCCCCCTGGGGTGATCCCAGCAGAATGGAGCCTGGTGAAGGGGATGGAGGTGGTTGGTGGGGGCCACCACTCCCCGCCTCCATCTGGCAGAGCCTCACAGAGTTGTCTAGGAAACCAGGAGCTATTATCCATGCAAGTCACAGCACAAAATAAAGAATGATTGCTAGGAAAAGGAAGAGAAATTCAAAGGACTCCTGACCACTAAGGGAGGCAATAGTGAAGAAGAAACTATTAGCAAAATATTAGACAGAAAATTGTTATATTTTTCTCCTACTGAAAGATGGAGATTGAATGAGAATTTTGTGGAAGTGTGTGTTCATCTCCTCACCCCACAGCTATTTGGAAACATTTTGCAAAACACCGTCCACAAGTATTATGGAAGACAGAGAAGAGTTTGTGGAAGGGTCTGGGGGGAGATGCAGCCTCTGGAAATATGGGAGGTGAGGCTGAGCAGAAGGTGTGACCGAGGCCTCAGCCCGTCCTGGGATCAGGTCCCTGGGAGCAGAGCTGGCTTGTGATGTATGGATCCAGGGCACAAGGAAAGTGCAGGCCCCGGGTTCCAAGAGCAGGCTCTAAAATACACATTTTTTCCTTTCTTCGATCATCTCTCAAATTGTCATGGTGATTTTTATTTTCTGTTTTAAGCGAAGGAAAACAAAATGAAATGTTTAACCATTAGCATGAATTTTCCCATATTATGCACTGCCAGTTTTAAACGCAAGCACGATAGCATTTAACTTGGATGGAGAATCACCAAAACACACATTTTGTATTCTTAGCTCAAGCAAGCTAATGTATTTATTTCCTTCTTATCAGAGTAGTGGAAATGCCGCACAAAACTGACTCGGTGGATTTTCTCTCACAATTGTCTTGTGCATATTCTGCTAATACTGTGAAAGGAGAAACAAGTGTCTAATACTGGCTGTTATACCCAGTGTCCGAGTCCCCAAAACTGAGAGAATAAGACATCCACAGCAATGCAAAAGCATAAAGGGGTTTATTGCTTGCTCGACCTAGGGCTCAAGTCTCATCCAGCGCAGCGGAGTCTTGACAAGAGCCCCGAGCTCTGAATCACATCTACTTTTATACAGATGGTTCTTTGTTCCTGTAACAGCATAGCTGATTGGTTAAACCATATGCACGCACGGGATTTTTAAACCTCGCATCCCTATCCAGATTGGCTCACGTCTGGCGCGAGCTGGGGGCTATGGGGATTTTTTTCTGATTGGTCGAGCTACACTGCCTGCGGGAGTTCCCAGTGCCTCAGCTTTCCTAGAGACTAAACCTCAGGCCTAGCCTGCCCCTTAGAGCCTGTCCTGGCTTCAGTTTGGTCCTAACATTCCCCCCTGTCTTCAGCTACATAGAGGAATCTTCCTATTTATTTTGGGGCAGGGCCTGATCCTGTTCAGTACGATCAGTTGGATGGTATTGATGCAGTCTTTTACAAAGGCAACAAGCTTAGTTATTATGCATGGACCAAAAGTAAGTATTAATAGTAGCACTATTAGAGGGCCCACCAGGGTGGAAATTAGCGTTGTTAACCACAGGGACTGTTGGAACCAGGACTCAAATCAATTTTGAGACATTTTTTTTCTTTTCTTTCTTTCTCTCTTTTTTTTTTTTTTTTCTGATTTAGCCCTTCTCTTTTCTTGGCCAGGGACTCCCTGATTACCCCTGAGTGATTTACATAAAAACAACGTTCTTCCCCTAACACAGCACATAGGCCCCCTGAGAGACTTCATACTCAAGATACCTTTTGGGAATTGGGGTGGAGGTCTCTTTCTTCTGTAACTTCTTCCTGCTGTGCATGGGCGTAGGCCTGCCTAGCAGAGCAGAAGTCTCTCTACCTGATCTAAGTTGGGGTTTTTCACATCTGAAACCAGCTTCTACCCTTGTAGTTGCAGCAATTTAGTTGGCCCCTCTCAGAGATGAAATAGACAAGGGCCAAACAAGAGACCTAAGATGGGAGAAAAAGATGACCAGGATGGTCATCTCTGGTCCCCAGAAACAGAAGGCAACATTTGCGGTGAGGGTTACAGGATTTGTGACCCCTTCTGATTGGTTGGTGGTGAGGCAACAGAGCAGTGCTCCAAGAATCTTGTATTCAGTCTGAAGTTACCATCTTCCACCTGGGTGGGGGCTCAAAGACATTGTTATGCATATTCCTTTGAGTAGGAACCAGGACTCTGTCTGGAGGCTGTACCAACCTTTGATTGTTTCTGTTTTTGTATCCCCTCCCTTCCCTGATTAGCAATTGTTTGAATCCATGCTTTGGAATTCAGGGAAGGCCAAGGAGGCTGAACAAAGCCTACATCCTACAGATAAGAAATGGAGAACACAGAGCAGATCTGTACTCCAGAGCCCCACAGAGTCCCGCTCAGTTTTAATTTTAGGGAACTAGGCAACAATGACTATGATAACTTCCTGTCAAAATAGGGCATAGGACTGCCCCAGCTTGGAGCAATACAAGCTCTAATCTGAAAGTACACCCATAGCATCACCTAGTTATTTTCTAGGATATCTGAACTGTAGCTACTCTATTTTGACTTTTAATTGTAAACTATTTCTGAATAGCCAAAGCAGATTTTACCGTTAATGACGTCAGTGTTTTTCTAGATATGAGAAGATGCAAGAATTGGGACTCATAAAATCTTCTCCTGAAAAGATCTAACTATCTGATGGCCTGTTCTGCCAGTTTTTCCCAGAGCACAGAGTGCCTCATTCCTGATTTTCACCCTGAACTCTATTCAGGGGCGTTGAAAGTCAGCAGTTGCAGCGGCCATGATTTAATCTTCGTAGATGCAGATAGCGACTGTCAGTCTTCAGTTGGCAGAGCCCCTTTTTGCTCATAAACTTGACCATGATAATGAGGAGGGGGGCACTTCATGACCATTTTATCCCATGGTGCTGAGAATGTCCATTCTCAGGTTTGGCAAAGATTCTGTTGACAGGCCACTTAATGTGCTGTTACTGGATTAGGCCATAAAACAGTATCCAAAATTCTCTGGACCACTTGTCTTATTAGCTTTTTGGTCCAGGAAAATATTTCCTCTTGTTGCTTCTTGCCATATCTAGAGTTACAGTGTTACCATCATCGATCTCATATGGGACTATATATTATTCTATTAGAGGCCTCATACACACATTTGACAGTGTAAGAAACAGCAATTTTGTAAGACAGGGGAAATACAAATAACATAGCCAGCAGTATTAGTAAAGTCACAAGTAAGACTTATGTTAAGAACTTCCATTAGATGTAGCCCAGTATATCTTCAGGTCATCTGACTTAGTCTGTCCTGTAGAATCTTTATCTTCCAGGGAAATTATATATTGGCACCATCTATAAGGCACATAGCCCAGTTTTTTAGTGTTACTAGACTGATTATCTTTAGTATGATTTACTTACTTATTTATTTTTTCTAACAGAGGAGACTTTAAACCTAAATTACTGTAGCCTGGTATTATCTATATAAATCCATCCCATAATAGTGGGAGATTTTCCCCTTCTTTGTGGAAACTTTTCTTGTTCTGATTGAGCTTGGGTAGTAGAAAAAAGCTCAAATTTATAGCCAGAGTCAGAGCAGGCATTATTAATTGGCCCGGTGAGGGGATCCTATCTAGTAATACCATAGTGACCTGAATATGACTATAATTTTTAAGTAAATTTTCTCAGGGCCAACCAGTTAGAGTCTGGTAGTAGAGAAATTTACCAAGGTAACCCAGAACTAGACACAGGTAATTGGCCACAAACCCAACAATTGGATTGATTTTTAAAACTAGTATAGGATCAGGCCTATGATAGAAAAGCATTTGACTTACATGCAAAGGTCTAAGAAGTCAAGAAAACATAAATAAATGATCATACGAATCAGGTCCAGCATCTCGGGGAAGCTGTCTACCTCTGATGTCGTCATCTTCTCATCCTGGTGTAGTGTAGTTTCTCCTGATAAAAAAGCCCTTCCATCCATGTTGGAGACAGTCCCTTAAATTATGTCTTTTTCCAGTCCTGGTTGCAGGTCATGAGGCATCTGATCTTCATCCAAAGAAAGATTACTGAGACAAGCTTCAGAAACAAACTTGGGGTGTTTTTCAAGAATTCAATTAAATTTTACATCAATATCACATAACATCAAAGAACTATCTAAGATATGAGTCTTACTAGATGCAGACCTCCATTAACAAACTGGGATTTAAAGTTTTGAAATATCTTTTTCTCCTTATAGTTACCCTTATTTTTATTAAATATAACCAAATTAAGGCTAGTTTATTTGCAAAATAGGTCTGTTGTCACTGATTTTGGTCTGATGATTTTTATAACCATAATTGATTATAGGCTTTTTATTTTGCTGAAACATTTATAGAGTCTCAGACTGAACTTTTAAAATAAAACAGGGCTGGGAAACTCACACCAAAGGCTTATCACAGATTCTGCCTAACAAATCTAGGTGAATTCTTCCCTTTTTAAGGTCTCAAAAATTTCTTGAGATTTTTGTATCCGTGAGATAACCTTCCTAACTCATTTTATGAACTTACTGGAAACCTAAGAACTTTCAATTTTTAGAGGAGTCAGAAAATATAATTGTTTTGTTTATAATGTTTAATTTTACCAAAGTATTGTCATAATTAGTTTGAGAGGAAGATTTTCCCTACTCCCTGAAAACATAAGATTTAAACCCATAACTTTTCAGATAGAAACCATAAAAGTTATAAGCCTATTTACTGGTTCATTCAGTCCTTTTGCTAACTTTTGTGAAGTCATCAGGGTTTCCATTAAAATACCAGGACATATCAGAATGTTAAAAACTCCATATAATTTCTAGGATATCTGTATTAGTTAATTTACCATACATTATAACATGAGCAGATTTATTACTCATTTGATAATCTTTTCCATGTAATTTAACCAACCAAATAAACACAGTTTAATATCTCTCCTTGGGATGTTCCAGGGGCCCTCTGAAGCACCCCAAAGTTAGCTAGAGATATAAAAGCTCATATCTCATTTACATTTTTAGAAGTTTCTTCACTTGAGGTAATTTCCTTGTTGACAAACTTGTAACAGATATAATATTTAACTTATATTAATCCTAGGTACAATGAAAATATTTTACTTAACGTTAATTATTTTAAGACACGTCTATATTAGATAGGTCAACAAACAAACATTAATATCAGGTATTTAACATTGAATATTTCCCAGTTCACATGAACCTGGGATTTATTGTTTAATTTAGAATTACTTGATTTGTAAGCGCTTACCCCCCTTTTTTTTTAAGCCAAATAAATAGAGCTCATATACATATTAACCACAAAAATATTACCAAGACATATTTAGACAGACACAGTGCAAGATCTAGCTTTAAGTCTTTTTTTTTTTTTCCCTTTTTCCTCAGTGTCAGGAGTTAGAGATGTTCTAGATAAGTGTTCCTGAGAGCCCTGGTCTCAAGGCACAGGGAAAGAAAATCAAGTTCTAACAAAATGGCAGCAGGTCTAAACCACTTGGTGGCCGGACAAAGCAAAATTTCCTTCTCCAGGGGATCCTCTCGACCCAGGGATAGAACCCAGGTCTCCCATATTGCAGGCAGACGCTTCAACCTCGGCTCCACCACGGAAGCCCTTAAATACAAAAATACAGTCTCTCAGGAAACCTCCTATAGAGACACAGAACTTCAGATCTAAGTACTAACATCAAAGATTTCAAGGGAGGAAAGGAAGCCAGGTTGAAAGAAGAAGGGGGAGGAGGCAGGAGAGGGGGGCAAAAGGGGTGGCCTTACAAACGTCTCCTGCCACCTACAGATACCCAGGCATTACGGGACTTTTCCCTGGGCCTCCAGAGAAGGGAGGACTGGAACTCGGCCCTACCAGAAATCAGAACCAGAATTCGAGTTCTCTGCCAAGAGGAGGTGATCATTCTACAATCCTCAGCTCAGGCTGAGGGCCCTTTGACCAGATTCCTGCGTCCAGGACCGGGGGAGGGACTAGAAAAACAGGGAAGGATAGGAAGGGTTAAGGAGAGGAAAGAGAGAGGGGAGGGGAGAGAGGTCAATAAAGTCTCTTGTTCCTTACCAGTCGGGGCACTCTGGCCAGTTGTCTGCGTCAGGAGACCAGGGACAAAAGGGTCCCGGTTGCGGCCGCTGGGTCTGGTCCATTGGCAGGCAAGCTGGCCCCTGAGTATCCCAAGTGGTCAGGATGTCAGTCTCGGCTTTTTCACCAATAGCGATAGATTTTGCGCCCTAGATTTGAAATCAGAAAAATGGTCAGTCATAAGGGACAAAGGAGTAGAAGTCGCTTGCCCCATGATTACAGAGAAGAACACAGGAGACAAAATGAACACACAAAGAGCAGAGACAATGCCGGCACTCACACAGACACAACAAACAGATAACAAATACACGTCGGCCAAGAACACAGCACTAGGTCTTCCTGGGCCCCCCTGAAACTTTTTTCCCTTGAGGTAATCTTACCAACAAAGCGTCCACAGAGCCAGCCGCCTCCCCAGCAAGATGCCAGGCCTCGGCCTTATGCTTGTCTTAACCAGAACTAACACCGGTGTTTAGGTATCTCTCCTCCTAGTGAGGAAACCTCTTCTGCCGGGAGGGTGTTATTCTTCCCAGTTAATGGGATCCCGGACGAGCCCCCAAATATTATGCCCAGTGTCCAAGTCCCCAAAACTGAGAGAATAAGACATCCACAGCAATGCAAAAGCATAAAGGGGTTTATTGCTTGCTCGACCTAGGGCTCAAGTCTCATCCAGCTCAGTGGAGTCTTGATGAGAGCCCCGAGCTCTGAATCACATCTACTTTTATACAAATGGTTCTTTGTTCCTGTAACAGCATAGCTGATTGGTTAAACCATACGCATGCGTGAGACTTTTAAACCTCGCATCCCTATCCAGATTGGCTCAGGTCTGGCACGGGCAGGGGGCCAGGGGGATTTTTTCTGATTGGTCCAGCTACACTGCCTGTGGGAGTTCCCAGTGCCTCAGCCTTCCTAGAGACTAAACCTCAGGCTTAGCCTGCTCCTTAGAGCCTGTCCTGGCTTCAGTTTGGTCCTAACACTGGGTACTCAGTTCAGTTCAGTTCAGTTCAGTCACTCAGTAGTGTCCAACTCTTTGCGACCCCATGAATCGCAGCACGCCAGGCCTCCTTGTCTATCACCAACTCCCGGAGTTCACTCAGACTCACATCCATCTAGTCGGTGATGCCATCCAGCCATCTCATTCTCTGTCGTCCCCTTCTCCTCCTGCCCCCAATCCCTCCCAGCACCAGAGTCTTTTCCAATGAGTCAACTCTTTGCATGAGGTGGCCAAAGTACTGGAGTTTCAGCTTTAGCATCATTCCTTCCAAAGAAACCCCAGGGCTGATCTCCTTCAGAATGGACTGGTTGGATCTCCTTGCAGTCCAAGGGACTCTCAAGAGTCTTCTCCAACACCACAGTTCAAAAGCATCAGTTCTTCGGCACTCAGCTTTCTTCACAGTCCAGCTCTCACATCCATACATGACCACTGTTAAAAACATAGCCTTGACTAGACGGACCTTTGTTGGCAAAGTAATATCTCTGCTTTTTAATATGCTGTCTAGGTTGGTCATAACTTTTCTTCCAAGGAGTAAGCGTCTTTTAATTTCATGGCTGCAGTCACCATCTGCAGTGATTTTGGAGCCCCCCAAAATAGTCTGACACTGTTTCTACTGTTTCTCCATCTATTTCCCATGAAGTAATGGGACCAGATGCCATGATCTTTGTTTTCTGGTTGAGCTTTAAGCCAACTTTTTCACTCTCCACCTTCACTTTCATCAAGAGGCTTTTTGTGGCGTCATCTGCATATCTGAGGTTATTGATGTTTCTCCCGGCAATCTTGATTTCAGCTTGTGCTCCTTCCAGCCCAGTGTTTCTCATGATGTACTCTGCATATAAGTTAAATAAGCAGGGTGACAATATACAGCCTTGACGTACTCCTTTTCCTATTTGGAACCAGTCTGTTGTTCCATGTCCAGTTCTAACTGTTGCTTCCTGACCTGCATACAGATTTCTCAAGAGGCAGGTCAGGTGGTCTGGTATTCCCTTCTCTTTCGGAATTTTCCACAGTTTATTGTGATCCACACAGTCAAATGCTTTGGCATAGTCAAAAAAGCAGATGTTTTTCTGGAACTGTCTTGCTTTTTCACTTACTAGCCAGTATAATAAAAGATATGGTGGGATGCATGTTTCTTAGAAAGCCCTTCCTTCTTTCTGTGTTTGAAGCAAGTTCTAGTTTGAAGGGAACAGGCAGCCTCTGGAGGTTGTCAGCACACTCACTTCCTCAGCTGTGAATGTGATGTGTTGAACTTTAATTTGCACCAAGTCTTGCTGAACCCCTGTGCATCCTGGTCCCCCCAAACACCTGGGTGCTGCTGGGAGTTGAGAACCCTACAGGTAAATCAGGTGTGCTGACTTTAAAAAAAAAAAAAAAAAAGCACAATGTGAGTTAAGTTTTATTTGAGGCAAATTGAGGACTAGAGGCTGGGAAGCAGCATTTCTCGGATAGCTCCGAGAAACTGCTCCAAAGAGGTAAGGGGGAAGATCAGTATATGTGTGATTTTGGTGGGTGGGGTGTACGTGCAATCAGGCACAAATTTTTTTGCAGAAGGCTTCTGTTGGTCACCAGAAGCAGTTGTCACCATGATGGATTTCAGTGCTTTTCTAGATACAAGACAATGCAAGAATTGGTCTCATAAAATCGGCTCCTGAAAATATCTAACTGTCTAGAAACCTGTTCTGCCAGTTCCCTGGGGCTCATTTCTACTCTCCACCCTGGACTCCTTTCAGGAAGTGTTGGAGACTAGCAGCCCATGACCTAATCCTGTAGAGGTAAATGGCAATTCCCAATGGCATGTGCCAATTTGTAGTTGTTGACAGGTGACAATTTACATTAAAGGAGACCAGCCATAGTTTACCTGTCTCCTCTGCTCAATGCATACTTTGTGGTCCCCATGAACTTCAATTAGGAAAAACAAACTCAAAAATAAGATGATTAAGAATTTCAGGATGGTGATCATGGAGCATTAAAGCAAGTGTGGGATCCTTCTGAGCTTGGGCCCACTGCTCAAGAAGTTGGTCCTGCCCCGGGGAACTCTGGGGCTCAGATGGCCCTTCAGAGGCAGGGCTGGGCTTTAAATCTCCACATTGACTGCTCATTGTCCTGGGCCAGCCCTGGGGAGGGGCACAGCTTTGAGCAGACCAGGGACTTAAAGTCACTGTGAGCTGTCAGCCAGTCCCGATTCCTGGGAGCTGGGGGATGGATGTGGGCCTGGAGAAGGGGTGATGGGCCATACCACACTGGGTTACCACATCAAAGTCCTGGCTGGCCAGGTGCAGAAGAACAGCTCTGTCCACTTTGACGAAGTCTTATAAGAGGGCACCAAGACCTGACACTTTGGCCTCATGATTTTAAAATTTTCCTTCCACTAGTCGTTCTGATTCACAGCCTACGACACACACATGTGGAGCCAGAGTGGCCATTAATCTACGCCAGATTCTCCTCTGATCCTGTCCCCTGAAGCATTTGATTGCAAGGTCCAAAAGTTCTCCCAGGAATTTTACAGGGTGCCCACAAGCGATGTGCCCTATGCATGCCTGCATGTAACTGCATCTCCAACTTGGGCTTTACTCACCTGCATTAAAGTAAGCCTGAATCTGATGCTTCATCTCTGAAACTCTTGCCAGAGAAGCTGGTGGCTCAGTCTCTTGTGGAGCTAAATCTGAAAGATGATAAAGAACATCTGTGTCTGGTATTTTTTATTTGCCTTATATTATCAAGAACTTCATGTATAAGAAAATGTCTAACTCTGTTTTGGGGTGAAATTTATTCACTCATTTATTCATTGAGCAAATATTTATTGATCTACTTTTTACCAGACAGACAGTGTAGAGTACAGAAAAAGTCCCTGCTCTCGTGGACTTTCTGGCCTAGTGGGAGAAGTGGATAATAGATAACTAAATACTGTCTAATTACAGTGGATAAGGACTTGGAAGAAAAGGATTATGTAGAAGGCAACCAGGAGGGATCTACTTTGATAGGTTTCACTACTTGGATCACTCTATTATGAAGCAAATTATCTTTCCAAGACCGAAAAGACTGAGTTTTCTGTACTTTAAATTTTTATTCACCAAAGCTTGCTCATTGTTGGTTGAGGATGCTTTTGGGGTAACTCCCTGCCTGTACAAACTGCCCGGTAAGGGGCTGTGTTTCTGCAGGAAGTGGAACCCTTCAGTGCAGAATGCTGGTGCTATGAGTAGGGTGGGTTGGCACTCATGGGAACCCAGTGCCACAGGAACCCAGTGCCATGGGAGCCTGGCTGGAGCATGGACAGCCAGTCAACGCTACAAACAGTTAACACATGTAGTCTGGAGCCTGCCCCTTGGGACACACTCAATAACTGTTGGCGATCATGACCTCACATTTGGTACTCATTTGGTACTCGCCAATCATGTTTGTACACATACACACACACATACATGCACACCTTGTTTACCATCTGTATTTAAGCTGCTTTCAAGTTGCTTGTTGTTGTTCAGTTGCTAAGTCATGTCCAGCTCTTTGCAACTCCATGGACTGCAGCATGCCAGGCTCCCCTGTCCTTCACTGTCTTCTGGAGTTTACTCATATTCATGTCCACTGAGTCGGTGGTATTATCCAATCATCTCATTCCTCTGACTCCCCCTTCTCCTTTTGCCTTCAATCTTTCCCAGCATCAGGGTCTTTTCCAATGAGTTGGCTTGTCACATCAGGTGGCCAAAGTACTTGTTTTAAAAATTCTTTTTAATTTCCTTCCCACAGTAGGTGCTCAGGAGAGTGGCTTAACGACTTCTCTTCTTTCTTTTGTTTTAGCCATTTAAAAAGTTAACTTTATTGAAACATTTTCCCACTTTTAGCACTTGACTACCATCCAACAAGTTAACTACTTTATCTTGACAGTCCTTTGTTTAGAAAAGATAACTGTAGAAAATAAGTTTAGAAAAAGATGTGATGTTTGCTTCTCATTTTGGGAAGTAGGACGAGGCTCTTATTGTTTGCTGGGAAATTTTACTGTCAATGTTACTCTTTAAAAGGTTTTCCTAGGGTTTAAAAAAGCTTGAAAATAGAGATAAGTTGTGCCCCTCACATGTAGGATCCTTTTTGAACATGAACGTGAAGTTGCTCAGTCGTGCCCGACTCTTTGCAATCCTATGTACTATAACCTACCAGGCTCCTCAATCCATGGAATTTTCCAGGCAAGAATACTGGAGTGGGTTACCATTTCATTCTCCAGGGGATCTTCCCAACCCAGGGATCGAACCCAAGTCTCCCACGCTGCAGGCAGACACTTTACCAACTGAGCCACCAGGGAAGCCCGGGATCCTCTTTAGAGTGATGGTTTAGAAATTACTGAAAGGTAAGTCCCTGCCCTGAGCCATGTAGCATGCACATTGCTCTCACAGTGCCTTGAAAACCCAATTTAAAAACTGACAGATGGGGACTTCCCTGGTAGTCCAGTGGTTACAAACTGGCCTGCCAATGCAGGGGACACAGGTTCGATCCCTGATCCAGGAAGATCCCACATGCCACAGGCAACTAAGCCTGTGTTCCACCACTACTGAAGCCTAGGTGCCTACATCCTGCGCTCCCCAACAAGAGAAGCCACAGCAATGAGAAGCCTGCTCACCACAACTAGAGAGTAGCCCACACAGCAATGCAAATCCAGCAGCGCCAAAAATAAATAAATAAATATATTTTTAAAAAGAAGAATTGACAGATGAGTGTAAATGCCTTCAGAAATTTCAGAGTTTTGGCTGCTTTTATTTAAAAAAAAATTCTTTTTACATAAAATCAGGATAGCTGATTCCTTTTAGGCCTTGGTTGGCTGCCCAAATATATCCTTCAAAATTAGACCCATTTCTTAAATATGTCTGGAGCAGCGTCAAAAAAGCATCTGAAGCCAAGGTTGGTGTGTTTTTGAAGCTTTACACAGAGAAGATCTCTAAGGATTTCTGCTATGTGGAGGCAATATTTCTGTGGAGGAAACTTGTATCCAGGCTGACATTTTCCATCCCGGGTTTTCTACCTGCTGTGATGTGGGATGGCCAAGATGTGAAACCCTGAACGTTGGGGTTATAACACAGCTTTACTAGCCTCTGAGGGCTGGTTCCTCGCAGCCATTGTTCACAGGCGCCAGATGATCTAAGAAGATCATGGAAACCTGGCACCTCACTGCTTTTTTGGCTAACACCACCAGAGAAAATTAATTGTTATTGTTTTTGGAAACGCTCATCCAGTGCACAAAATAGTAATATCAGCAATCATTATTATTATTTTTTTGGCAGAGGTTGGGGAGTTTGGAGGATGATGAACACTGTGATTTTATTGCAGCTGGCCAGTTTTGGGGCAACAAAAGGGTGTTACATTCCTCTGGCTGAGAATCTTATAAATTCGTAAAGCAAAAGGGCTCCACTAATTTGTCTGAGTTGATGAGACACAGTGACCTTGAGCCTCCTGTCTGATTCAATGGGGCTTGAATTTCTGGTAACTCCTTGCTCCATGGTTGGTTTTCCTATTAAGCTTGTTGACAACACAGTATTGGGTCAACCCAAGTCCTGTCTTTCTTTCAAACCACTCTTCTTGTAGCCTCAACACACTCCTAGGGTCATACCTTTGATTAGCCCCAAACCATGGTCCACCCTCCCTTCGTTGTGGACAGCCATGAGCTTGAGTGTTTTCCTTGCCTAAAAATTGGAGGACTAACTCTGAACCTTCCAAGAAGTTCCCTGAGATTGCCCCTCATTCCTTTCCAGGGCAGTCTAGTCCTGGCCCCCACCTTTCCTCTTAATGTACCGTGATTCGCTTTCCCTGTTTATTTTGTCTACTTGCCTCTTTTATTCGATGCATAAGTGTAATCCCATATCCCATTACCCACTTATCCCATGCATAAGTGTAATACCCTCCTAAATGCCATTCAAGGGGCTGGTGCAGTTGTCACTTAAAAATGCACAACATGAGAATTGTGAGTTACATTTTATTTGGGGCAAAATGAAGACACTAGCCCAGGAGACAGCATTTCAGATAGCTCTGAGAAACTGCTCCAAAGAGACCAGGGCGGGGTGGGGTGTGGTTCAGTATATGTGTGATTTTAGTGAAGGGGGAATACATGCAATCAAGCACATATTTCAGCAGAAGGTTTCTGCTAGTCACAAGGAGCAGACGTCACCACAAAGGAATTTAGGGCTTTTCTAGATATGAGGAGATGTAAGACTTGGGCTCGTAAAACTGGCTCCTGAAAATACCTAGCTATCTGAAGATCTATCCTGCCAATTTTTCCAGAGCACAGAAGCCTTTGCTGCTCTCCACCCTGAACTCCCTTCAGGGGTGTTGAAGATCAGCAGCTACAGCAGCACATGATTTAATCCTTGTAGAGGTAGATGGCAAGTACCCGTGGCAAGTGCTGATGTGTAGACGACACAGCTCTTGTGACCTTGTGGCTACAAAAGAAGCTTCTGTGGACAGTGTGAGTCAGGGAGAGCAGGACCTCTTATCTCCTAAGACTCCAAAAACTGGGGGTTAATGCTTCAGAAAGTAGGGCTAACCCTGGATGTAGCCTATGTGCTGGGGTACCTGGGAAGCCTAGCGTCCAGTTTTGGAGGATGTATGTCATTGTTGGTTTTGATTGTCCACCATATTTACCCTTCTGAATAATGCCCCAAGTTTAGTACTTTTGGGGAGTTAGCCTTCCTCCATGGTATGTCATTTTGGAATGAGGGAAAACTTAGGCCACCTTCTTCTCCACCAGGGAAGCAGGTGGGGCCCCTGAAGTCCCCTCCTCTAGCTCTTCCATCTCACCACCTTAGAACAAATTGCCAAGCCACCCAAGAACCTGACTTGAGCCAGACTCATACTTCAATCACATTGACTCTAACACAGATGCAGCGAGGGGGAAAAAATGATGGAATCTACTCATTTCAAAGTCATATGGATGAAGGAATAAATTAATTCCTGCTGTCTCAGTGCCTAGGTTTTCCTATAGCTTATCCTGGGTTTTGTTTTATTTCCATTTAGTTCTCCAGTCTTCCATCCAGGCTGCAGGATATATGGTCTCTCTCCCCCAAATTCCTGCTCTTTGCTTAGACTTAGACATGATTGCCTTTGTTATTTGCAACCAAAGATCCCCAATATACACTTTCCTCTATCACTGATTTGCTAAGTAATGTGTATCTCAAAATTAGCCAAGGTTTGAGTTTTTCCCTTCAAAAGGAGTTCCACACTGTGGAATATTTTGTAGCAGAGGGTAAGCGAACCGAAGGCTAATTTTGTCTAAATTCCTCTGAAGATTCTCCACTGTGTTTGAGAACCAGATTGCTTTGGAGAAAACCACTCATGTTGTAAAAGTCAAATCTGAGAAGAACCTTTTGGTCTGCCTGGCTTTTGGAGAACAGGTCTAGAACCAAGGAAACATCTGATCATTCCTTGTTTATTTGGGTGGATGTGAGAAAAGGGGAGAGACATGCTTAAACCCAATGGCACGTTTAAACCAAAGGAGTCCAGATAGGATCAGAGCCACCCTCCCAGGAAAAGGACAGCTGGAGGGACTCGTGGACTCATGGAGTGGTCTGTGAACGGAGAGGAGAAATATGGACCTCTCACACAACAAACAGTCTGAAGAAACCCACCAAGAAGTCAATCGTTTCTTTCTAAAGGAGAGCCCTCTGTGGGTCAAGTCTACACAGCCTGCAAAAGTGTGCCAAGAATTTTTGTGAGACTGATTAGGGCAGAGACGGTGTTTCTCCTTTGGTCCTCATGACAGAGGGTACGAAAATACACCGAGGAAACTACAAAGCTGCGTAGACCTCCACTGCCAAAGAGGTACCTGCTTATGTATATAGTTTCTGAAAATTGCACATGTGAACAAGAGCCAGGGCTGCTGCAGAGGGGGGCTCTGTCAGGACACCATGACAGTGCCTTGGGGGAGATGGGATTGGGTTGGTCCCTCTGGGGGTTGCTGGGTGGCAGTTGGCAGGTGGCAGTGGACAGGTGATCTGATGCTGAGACAAATGATGAACCTGTTTCATCACCTGCCACAAGTCAGTTGGGAAAATCTCTGCCCTTCTTTGATGAAGTTTATCATTCATTGGTGAGTTGGAGAAAGAAAGAGAAGCTGAACTTGATGGCGTGCTAATTCAGTTAAAGAACTAAAATATCTGGATAAAAATGAAGCAACCACAGTGAACTTGAACACTTGCTGATTCCCTTTTGAAAACCCATTTTTATCATTATCTCCCACATGAAAACTGGGGACCATTTTTTATTGATGAGTTGGCTATCTTCCTGTTCAAAACAGGGCTTTAAAAGTTTTCCTCGGCAGCTATTTTGAAGAGGGGGGCAAAATTCACACTTTTGAACTGTGCAAATAACTGATCAAAACTGGAGAGAAACAGTGGAGTGGATGGTAGACAAGTTTTCATTGTAGACAATCAAATTGAGAGAATAAGACTTTGAGCTGATGCTTGAAGAGCCCAAGCCATCACAGCACCACATGGCTAGTCATCTTGATCAACACCTTGGAGTTTCTTGTAAGAAAGAGGCAAAGAAGAGGCCAGAAGTAGTGGCATCTCTGGGCTCTGGGTTGTTGAGGAGGGATGAGTCTGAGTCATTTGTCCAAAAATTCACTGAAAGGAGAGAGCAGCATAGGTGTTCCCTTGTACCTCTCAGCTCTCTTCCAGTTTCCTTGATGGGTTCCTTGACAACAGGGGCTGTTCAAAGAAGGAAACCCAGGAAACGGCATACCATGGGGGAAAAGTCTGACATAAGAAAATAGCTCCCGGGACTTCCCTGGTCTAGTGGTTAAGACTCTCCAGTCTTAATGCAGGGGGCATGGGTTCCATCCCAGATCAGAGAACCAAGATTTCACATGCTGAACAGCACGGCCAAAAAGAAAAAGAAAAAGAAAAACATAAGAAAGAAAATGGTTCCATTCTTGGAGCCTGGTGAATCTTCTTGCCTCAAGCCCTGGGTGCAGGTCTGGACATGGGCTCTGTTGCCAGGACCGCTTGGAGGTTTCTTTTGAACACATCCCCCTAAGGTCCTCTCCTGACCTCTCTTTCTTCCACTGTGAAGCACACACTCCTTCTCATCTCTCTTTGCCCAACCTTCATTTCCTCCCACAGCCTTCCTGGTTCTGCTTGCAGGGGTCAGTCTCGAGGAGGATGGTGGTATCTACCATATGCCTGAAGATGCCCCAGCTCAGATTTCCCAGGCAACACAGCTGGATCTGGAAAGTCAATGTCAGAGACACCTTCCAAAACTTAGGAGCTGGGTGGTGGCAAGGCGGAGAGCTGGCTAAAGGAGAACGTTGCCAGATGAAAAATGAGGCAGAGGAGGTGCAGGGTGCGGTGCAGGTAGACTGCCTCTCAGAAATCCCCCAACAACAACACAACACCACAGCAAAATGTCCCGATTTGCAGCGTTTGCAGTTTCCATGGTATAAGTACTCCTCTTGCAGCACATGGCCCATTTCACGCTACCAGTGGTTTAGTGCCAGCCCGCGAAAGTCTTGACTGCTAGCAATTGGCCTTCTTGAGCTCACAGGAGCCACCACCATTGGCTCAGTCCCCAGGCCCGTGGACTTAGCTTTGCTCAAAGCACTGCACCAAGAATTCTGCAACGAGAAGGATGCCAGGTCTAAGATGAACGAAACACCAAGAAATGAAACAAACTCATTGCTCCATGCCACGGAAAAGAGAAAACCACGCCCCCTCTTGGGAGTGATGGGAAAAGTCTGTGAAGCATAGAAATTAGAGTTGAACAGAAGGGACAAGACGTCCAGGGGAGAAGGCCAAGGGCTGGGGTCAAAGGAACAGTCATTTTGATCATTTCCTACATATTCTGCACATTCCTAAGCTTAGCCCCTTCATTGATTGATTTGACCCCCAAACAACCATTGACTTGTCAGTATCGTTATCCTCCTTTTAGGAGAGGAAGATTTCTGCTCTGGGATGGGGAATCATTTGGGATGCCTTCAAGGTGCTCCACCTCCACAGTGCAGCCACTCCTCTGGGCTGGACCTGGTCCACTCAAGCTTCAGAACCCAGCTGTTCCCACCCCCCTGGAAGTGCCTGCTGCTTGCCGTAGGCTGATGTGTGTACCCAACAAATAGCCCTTGAGTAGACAGGGCTCATGAAGGAAAAAGATAAGTGCCAGGGATTTTCCTAGTAGTCCAGTGGTTAAGACTCCATCTTCTGATGCAGAGGAAGCAGGTTCAATCTCTCATCAGGGAAGTAAGTTTCCAGGTGCTATGGGGTGTAGTCAAATTTTTTTTTTTTTTTAAAGAAAGGCAAGGGCCAGAGAAATTGACCCTATGAGAGTTCGTCTCTAGTTCTTCAACTTTGGTCCAGGGAGAAAGACTGAGGAACTCGGCTCCTGTTTTGTTCATTTGCATCTGTGTGTGTCCTGCCTTGGGACATTTCAGAGTGTGTTCCAGATTCTGGGCATGGGTTGAGCAGCGTTTTAAGCCCTGGCAGGTTGTGGCTGGCCACTGATTTTGCAAGCAAGTTCTTAGCAAGGCAATGCCTTGATAGAGGCCCAGAAAAGGACAGTCTTGAGGAAAACAGATGTAGGAATGTAGGCTAACAAAAAACAAACCAAACTGATAGCGATAGGAAAACAAAATCAAAACCTGACAATCCCCAATTCCTATAACAAAACCCACTAACACCACACAAAAGCATGATCTAAAATAAAAATTCAAAAACTATTATTTGTGTAGACATGCAAATGTTTGTATGCAAGCACATTCTTCTCTTGCTGGTTTCCAACGGATTTTGTCTGAGGGGTGTTTGGAGAAAAAAAGTGCTGGGTAAAACAGCTCTGCAGGACGAGTCTTTGAGGCTCGTGGGGCAGCGTCTGCCAGGATTGGGTGGGTGTTCACTGGGGTGGGGGGCAGGGTGAGACCTCCATATACTTTCTGACAGATGATCAGCAGAGTTTACTGGAGACACAGAATCCTATGTGCCAACAGGCAGCAAGATGGAGCGGCTGTTTTACGTTAATATTTTTGTAAATGATGCATCACTGAACAAACACAGATGACCAATTTGCCAAACGAGAACGGAGGTATGTGTGGGTGTACTTGTGGGTCTGCATGTCTGTCTAGGTGCCGACAATGGCTTTTTAATACTTTTCCTGCTTTTGTTTATAGTCAACTGTCGCTTTTCTATTTCATTGTCTCTCAGTTACTTTTTACTCTTCGTGTTAGAGTTGAACCCAACTTCAAAAACAACATTCGTCTAATATCACACTTCTGACCGATGACAATGGCCTGAAAAAATGATGGGAACCAAGAGTGGAGGACAGACCACTGGTTTCTAGCTCTGAATTCAAACTCAACCTGCTTTAAAGCGTCTTTGGCCTGACCACTTTCAAATAACTTTCTCTGCCTGCTTCGGCCTATATATCGTATCCAAAATAGCATGAAAAAGTTTTCTCATTGTATTTCAAAACGAAAAATGTTCCGTCTACATCTGGAAATACTAAAAAATGTGCTTTCTTACAGTATTTTTTTTTTTTTTTACTAGGTATGGACAAGGTTCTGACCCCTATTATTGGAACTCAAATCCAGATGGAGTTTGGTAAGGTTCTAATCATTTGAGGGGTATTCTTTTTTGAAGATTTGTACATCTTTAGGGGAATTTCTGCTTTAAAGAAGTTATCATTTGTGGGAGGTCCGTTATGACGATTTTAAATAGTTTGGGGGAATTTCTCTTTCTTTGAAGATGTCTGTAATTCAGTGAAAACATTTGCCAACAGAGATGGTCACATTTCCCTACTACAAAAACCTCTCCTACGAAAACGAATCAGGTTCCCTTTTAATGTATTGGCTGTAAGTAAGCTTAAGGGGTTTCTTTCTTTCCTAAAGTTGGAAAAAATGGAAAGAATATTCTTGTGTTTGAGCAAAAATAAGATTTAAAGTGGTACAGGGAGATAATCGAAATAGCACAATAATAAATGCATATGTTAATATCATTGAGTTGAAGATTAAAATAACAATGATCAAAGACAAGGCTGCTTCAACGTATGACATTTCTTTCTTGCAACGAATTGTGTCTTTATGGAAGCCGCATTGTCTGGAAAAAAAGAAAGGTTCAAAGGCAGTTTTAAAAATTGTTAGCTAAAGGCTTCAGTCAGAATAGCTGAAAAGGTAATTGATCCACAGATGAACTAACAGCTACCAAGAGCATGTTCTTTATTTTTTTTTTTTCCAGTCTGTACCTGACAGATCCTCCTTCTTGTTGCCTCTGACAAGGATGGCATCTAGGCAGTTCCACAGCTTGGATGAAGGCAGGAGTCAGAATAAGTTCAGCTCCACAGGTTTTCAATCTCCAAGCCATCGGCCCCCTGGTAATTGGTCCTTTTTAGGCTCTTGCTTTATGCTACTCTTCCCTGGTGGCTCAGATGGTAAAGAATCTGCCTGCAATGCAGGAGACCGGGGTTCAATCCCTGGCTCGGGAAAATCCCCTGGAGAAGGGAATGGCAACCCACTCCAGTATTCTTGCCTGGAGAATCCATGGACAGAGGAGCCGGCGGGGGGTGGGGGGGCTACAATTCATGGGGTCTCAAAGAGTTGGACATGACTGAAGTGACTAACACTTCATGCTACTCAAAGGCACCTGGCTCTGGTGACCTGGTATCTTGGCTGATCTTCAATATTTTAATACTAATGTTGGTTCTCTAATCACATGAGTTACAACAGTCCTGGAGTCCATTAGGCATTGAAAAATATTTATGAAGTGGTTGCAATCTGCTGGACATGGTTCTAGGTACTTGGGCTCCATCCCAAGAAAGAGAAGACACTGTTACCTTCAAATGTAGGACTTGAGATCCTGAGCAGTTTAGTAAATGCCCCGCCCTACCCATTACTCCCTTTGGCTGCAAGCCATCGCTCGGTGGATAGTCTTGCCCCGGGAAGTCCCCCTGGAGGGAGTGCAGACATCTCCCTACCCTTCTCCGAGGCGAACTGGTCAAAGAGAAAGGTCTTGCTGGCTCCAGTGGCCTCACCCAGTGGGGGATGCAAGCTGGAGAGGAAGCCCACCACCCCTCTTCTTGCAAGGCACACTTGCAAGGTCACTCTGTGCTTGACCTTAGAAATCTCGTCTTCACCAGACTGGCATCGGAGCAGCAACCTCGATGGTGCTCATCAACCGGTGTCTCCTTCTTGCCTTCTTCTTTCCTTCTTGCCTTCACTCTCCTTCCTTCCTCATTCCTAACTCCTGGAATCACTTCTTAGGTAACTGGCCTGTACCTGTTTGTCTGAGGTTTGCTTTCAGGGAAAGCCTAACCAAGACAGACAGACAACAACAAAGTCAACAGTCACTGTGTAGTATAGAAGAAGGAATATGCACCATGTGAAAGAATTGACCTGTAAATAGAAATTTTTTCTATTTCCTTTTAGGATTGTTCATTGCTGGAAATACAGCTGAATTTTGCGTGTTGACTTTGTATACTGATGCTTTGTTGAATTCATTTATTTGTTATAACAGTTGTGCTTGTGTGTCTGATCTTTAGAATTTTCTACGTATAGTATCATGACATCTGCAAGCAGAAATAATGTTACTTCTTTTCTAATCTGAATTCTGTTTATTTCTTCTTCTTATCTATTTTTCTGGCTAGAACTTTGAATACTATGTTGAGTGAAAGTGGTGAAAGTGGGTGTCTTGTATTGTTTCTGATTTAGAGGGAAGTGCATTTGGTCTTTTAGCATTGAGTTTAGTGTTAACCAGGGCTTCCCTGGTGGCTCAGATGGTAAACAATCTGCCTCCAATGCAGGAGACCTGGGTTTGATCCCTGGGTTGGGAAAATCCCTTGGAGAATGGAAAGGCCACTCCAGTATTCTTGCCTGGAGAATTCCATGGACAGAGGAGCCTGGTGGGCTACAGTCCATGGGGTCACAAAGAATCAGACATGACTGAGCAGCTAACACATATGTAGTGTTCCCTGTGGGCTTTTCTTATACAGCTTTCATCATGTTGAAGGAGTTTCCTTCTGTTTATAGTTTTGATTCTTTTTATCATGAAAGCATCTTGAATTTTGTTAAAAGCTTTTTCTGCATTAGTCTCATGATTATATACTTTTTCCATTATATGAATGTGGTATATTATATTGATTGATTTTCATATGTTGGTTAGCCCCTGGTCTTCTGTGTTTGGACAGCTTTCAACCCTACCTCTGTGGTCTAGCTGCCGTGCTCACTCTCATTCCTGAGTTGACACCCTTGTGTCTGCTGAGCCTGATGGGAAAGGGGGAGAAGGAGAGCCCCTTACGTGGCTGCCTCTGCTGTGTTCCCACTGCCATTTCCCTGGCATTGTTCTCTGCTTGCTCCCTTTATCAGCGTTTTCTGAACCTGAGGCATGTCAGTGCTACTCTCTCAGTTCATCCCTTCCCTCCCAGTGTCCTTAGGCCCATTCTCTATGTCTGTGTCTCTACTCCTGCCCTGCTAATAGACTCATCTGTACCATTTTTCTAGATTCCACATATATGCATTAATACACAATATTTATTTTTCTCTTTGGGTTTCCCTGGTGGTTCAGTGGTAAAGAATCTGTGTGAGATGCTGGAGACTCAGGTTTGATCTCTGGGTCAGGAACATCCCCTTGGGGGAGGGCATGGCAGCCCACTCCAGTATTCTTGCGTGGAGAATCCCATGGACAGAAGAGCCTGGCGGGCTACAGTCCATGGGGTTGCAAAGGGTCGAACATGACTGAAGCGACTGAGCACACACATTTTTCTCTTTATGACTTACTTCACTAAGCATGGCAGACTCTAAGTCCATCCACATCACTACAAATGACTCAGTGCCATTCTTTTTTCATGGGTGAGCAATATTCCATTGTATATATGTACCATATCTTCTTTATCCATTTCTCTGTCCATGGGCTTATAGGTAGCTTCCATGTCCCGGCTATTGAAAACTGTGTGAGGCAATATAATCCTTAATTTTAGGAGGACAAGTAATTTAGTTGGAAAGAGACCTTCTCTCTTATTTAGAAAACAATCTCTAGCAGCAATTAAACAGGAGCTGCTGGTATGTTATCACCTAAATATTCCATGAGAATTTCCAGAAGAGACAACTGACAGCCTAATAATTCAGAGGATTTTGACTGTACCCTGAAATATGAGAGCCTACATTTTATAATCACAATATGTTAAAGGATCATCTTCAGGCATTGTATAGTAGGACTTGAAAGTCCTACTTCATTAAAAATTTTTTTTCCAAATGTCTTTTTTCCATTAAAAGAAAAGCTATCATTTCTAGGTCAGTTAATAAATAAACTTCAAAAACTCAAACAATACTTCCTCTTTCCTTTTTCTGCTCAGCTTGATACAATTGAACACTGGAGTCTGAGAGGCCAATAAGGTATGTGGGTCGGACAGCCCAAATGGAAATAACTGACCATTAGCAGTTACTGGACTCTGGGTCCATAAGGAAATGATGGTGGTTTTGTGGAAGGCAGTAGAGGATTCTTAGTTGACTGAAACTTGGGTAGGAATTAGCTGCATAACTAAGTAACTGGATCTGTTTCTTTTTCTGTAGTATGAAGAGTGTGAAAAGGCCATTTTAATGTTTTCATAGAGTGGCTTCTCTTGGAAAATATCCTCGAACATACCATGGAGCAGTGTCAACTGTAATATAAAATGTCCTAGAAATCTTATAATTTATGAGTTAAATGGCACACCTGAGGATTACAAGGTTTTTTCCATCCACTTGTAACAGCTCAATGACTGATTTAGCAGGGAGGAAGCAAGATGGATAATCCTGGTCACCTCAACACTTTTCCTGTCTTGCTGACTTCAGAGATTTAGGAGTACGGAGTCTGCAGGATTTGTACATCTCTTTGGTGATATTTTAGAGTCAAACTCAAGAGATGAAGAGGAAGTATGGTCCTTAGATTGGTATCCATATTCCATTATTTGCAAATGGCTTTATTTTTCAGATAGCAAGCTCTTTGCAGCTTCCCTGTTTTTCACGATCTGCTTGTAAAGATATAAGGGCACTGGACACTGTGTTTTTTCTCTGTTGACACCGCTGCCCCAATAACTGAGGAATAAGGGAGCAGCGGAAGGTAGTTTCAGGTTCTGGATTACTTCCTAATTTCCCTTTCCAACTCTCAGTTTTGTTTGCTTGTTTTTAAACCCGTAAACGGGAATAATAATCAGAAGAGTACTTTTCCCTTAGGGTTATTGCTAGGATTTTCCTGTAATGATGTAAAGTAGCAGACATATAGCACCACTGACTCAACGGATATGAATTTGAGCAAACTCTGGGAGATAGTAGAGGACAGAGGAGCCTGGCATGCTGCAATCCACGAGGTCACAAAGAGTCAGACACGACTTAGTGACCGAACAACAAAGCAGACATGTAGTTAGCATTTGTTGTTTACTGTACACATAGCTAGTTGTCTCTAGTGCGCTCAATCACCTGAATAAAAATGACTTTTAAAATTCAGGTAATGTTCGTGCATTGGAATAAAGAATAATCTCTTGTGTGTAGAGACTATGTTATTCAATTTTATGGGTCTAATGATGCTGAAGTAGTCTTTTCTTATTGATTTGAAGAAATTAAGGTACTTTGCATTGTTTGCTTATTTTTAAAATAGATTCAGTGTTTCTTTGTCTATGTCTCTCAGGACATAAAATTCAGAAGAACGGATGCTGTTGCGGTATTTGCATTTTAAAATGTGGTTGTTCCATCAGAGTTACAGCAGCCCCAGTACTGACTCAGACACTTTCTCCCCCTGATTCCAAGATGTATCTCCAGGTGTTTCTGGAGTTACGAACTTAAAAGCACAGTGTGTTGGGGTTTACCTGTGAATTTTTTTTTCTGTTGTTGCCTCATAGCCTCTTATTTCACTGAGTTCCAGAGAACACACAGTTTGGGTTGTTCAGCTTGGAACCATTGATGGGTGAGGAAGGATCACTAAGGAAAGCTTGAAAGTGTCCATTGTATGAGTGTGCCTGCAATCTCCTTCACTGTAGGCGTGTCTGTAAGCTCTGATACCACACCATAGTTTTCTGTTCTTATCATACTCTCTTTCCATATTTAAGATGGCATTAAATTAAATACCCTGAATTTATCTAGTTGGTCTAGCAAATGAACTCTGTGCCATCTGGTGTATCTTTGCATCACTTTTTTATATGGTGGTACTCAAAACCACCATGGTTGATATTTCGTGAATATCAACCACAGAAAAGATGTAGGGAACATGATGCAGCAACTAAGACAAAGATAGAAATGACTAAGTAAAACAGCAATAAAATATCTTTCTGCCCACTGGCTTGGTATAGATTGGAATATATGTGTAACACCCGGGGTCAATGAAGTCCAAGGAAAAGGACTCTCTCATACTTCGCTGTGAGGTATCAGCTCGTATACCTTTCTGGAGAGCAATTTGGTAATGGAAATCAGAATCTTAGAAAAAGTGCCAGGTGCAAACATTCTCTTTTAGAAAAAATTTAGTCTATGGTAGTAATCTAAAGGACTATGTAGCTATGTTTCACCATAGTTCTGTTTGTAGCAGGGAAATAAATCTCAAACAACAATATCTCTAATAGTAGGGAATTGCAACAATTCAGTAGAATATTGTAAAGCCAATAAACTCATGCTACCAAGGAACATAAAATGTTTATGCAACATGAAGGAAAATGTAGTACAGGTTACAAAACAGTTTGAGCCCATTTTGTTTAAATTATTTATTTCGGTTGAATTTTATGTTTATATTGTATTTTGGAAAGATTTATATTGAAATAACAGTAGCTATATATAATGGCAATTTGAGTGATGCTAGTTATCCTTTATGATATATTATGTCTTTTTTTTTCCAAATTGCTACAGTAAACATGTACTTTTGCAAGATGAGCAAAGAGTGGTGCTTTTTTGAGAATAGTAAGGATATTTTATTTTTTCATTCAGGGATTCCAAGTTCTCTGGGCTTGAATTTGGGTTGTGAAATTTTGGCTAGTAAACGCAATAGATAAATCTAATTGTTACAGCTACTGATTTGTTTCTCAGTTAAGTGGATTATTTTTCTAATGCAACCTAGATGAATTTCTGAGTAAAGATCAACTCTTAAAGAAAAACCACATCTTTTCTTTTTACTAAATGAAAGCAGTAATACTGATGTGCTTATAAAGGATAGACAAAAATCACAGGGCACTAAACTTGGTTAAGCTTGTTGAGAAAACATTTATGAATAAGTTCTTTTCAAAGGGTTTTGACCAGCACTGCTTCAAACCGTAAATCTTTCTTGTCCTTCTGGGTGTTCTCTGTTTTGAATGAAAAAACAGAAAGACTTAAATAAGAAATCCTCCTCACCATCTCAGTTAGGCACCTTGTCACTTACTGCTCTCTGTAGACTTGTGTCAGTTCCTGGGTTCTAGCCAAGAGTTGCTTCTTAAGTATTTGCCAATAATTCAATATTTTTCTTAAAACAAGATGATGGGGACCCAGATGATTTATTCAAATGTGTTACCTAAAAGCTGATTTACTGAGCACAAAGTTCAGGTTAGTTGTCTTTGTCTGAGAACAGGGCAAGATTTTTCATACCCTGGACATAGGAATTTGGTGAATGATGAGATAGACCATTGGCCTGAGTTTATTAATATTGGTGGATCTTTTAGAGTTTGGAGTAGCTTATGTTACAATTCTTTTCTAAGGAAATGGAAGAACTTTATCTAACCTTTACTGGTTGGGGCTCTGATCGCCTCCCAATTCTTGTGTTATTGCAAGGTGGGTAGCAAAGTGTGTTCTGAGCAACCTATTATTTGTTGGAAGGAAACATCAGCAAAAAAGAAAAAACTCCTTCGGTTGCACTTTGTTCCCTTTTAAGGAAGACTGGGAATACCTGAGGGCCCAAGTGGAGGACTCAGCTCCTCAATTTCCCTGCCCTGGAGACCACAGGGGATCCAAATCTACCAGTTTCTTCTCCTGGGACTCTTATCTTGGTTCACATTACAACCTTTTATATCAAAGTGATGGGCTCTTCACTTAGCGTGTGTTGCAACCATCCCAACAAGAATGGGTCATTTGCATGATTCATGTATTGGGAAATGGTGGGGAGTGCATCTTTCTTGTTCTTTTCTCTGGAAATAAAATTTTGTCTAATATTTGTATTAAGGACGTTGGAGCTTCACTTTATTAAAGTTCTACTTTCCTTAAGAGCTTAAATCACATGATAGTACAGTTCTAGTCTTGCAAAAACTTACCTGAAGTTGTTTAAAGTATTTTTTAAACCAGCACAAATGTGAATCTTTTGTTATCAGATAATTTTACCCTTGATTTAAGCCAATTTTCTAGTGTGTGTGTGTGTGTGTGTGTGTGTGTGTGTGTGTGTCTGTCTTCATGAGCAGCCTGAAGGCCATATGTCCTTTCCCCAGGTTAAAAAAATTTTCCACTCAAGGTGATAAATATCCAACTTTCAAGCCTAACCTGGAAATGCCACCTTTGACTTATCATTTCTGGCTTGTGCTTCTAAAAAATACAAAGCAGTTTTCTTAACCATAACTGAAACCATTAAAGAATAGTGTTTTTGGAGCCATGGGTCTGTGGATCTTCTCAAAACTCTTGGTAGAGGCAGCCATGAAAATTCTTGGCACGCTATGTATTAGGTTTTCCCCTCTTTTTCTCAAGGAACATCTTTAGGCTAATGTCACAGAAAGCTGGGACAATGTTGTTTGAGAGACAGTGAAATAGCTGGAGGAGATGCAGGATTGCAGCCCATAACGTATCCTCTCCTGAGAGTGGAAGAATCTAGAAAAAAAGTTTTTTATCACTTATTTCATGAGGCTATCACTAGAACACAGGCCCCCAAACTGCCCACAGAGACTCTTTGCTTTGGGAAGATCCCTCGAAAGAACAGCCCTCCCCTGAAGCCCACTGTATTTGGGGTTCACCAAGATGAACAGCCCCTCCAGGAGTCTCTGACTGGTGGCTCAGAATTTCAACACGTGCTAATCTCAGCTTCTTGGTCCTCACTCTCAGAGACTACCGGTGACTCATTCCAAGAGTCCAGGTGTGGAGGGAGAGGTCCACAGAGGAAACACCAGGCTCAGAATTTATGTTTGTCTCAGGCCACATGTTCCCAGCTACTTCTGGGCTGCACAGATATTAATCTCTGGGACCATATGTCTGAAACTTTTCATCACTGGGGAACAGCTGAATGTAGTTGGTGGTGCTTCATGAGCTTCATGTTAGGTGTGAGAAGTATGGCCAGAATAGGACCATGTGTTTCTGGGCTCATGGGACTGTGAGGAGAAAGGCCTGCATTTCCTTTTACTTTTGAGCATCGTTTCATAGCTGCAGTGGTTAAACTCCAGGTAAGGGTATTCTCCAAATGTAAGGGTTGGGGTGGATGGAAAGATGCAACTTTTGTGGGACCGTCCTATATCCTCTGTTTCCCTCCAGGGTCCAGGCCCGGTGGATCCAGGGTAATTCGAAGCGGGGACAGAGTCGGCATCTGAGGAATTAATTGCTTAATTAAAGATATGGAGGGAGATTATAAAGAAATAGTGTAGTAGGAAAATAAGTAGAGAAAAGGGGCTGAATAACTTGGTTTACGCGGAGAACCAGTAAAACTCCGAGACAAGGAGTTTGCACCACCTACGTAGGTCACCGGTGCCTGCTTGAATAGCAGAGGGTGCCCCGCCTTGGGCTCCCTCTCTCGTGAGTCTTAGAAGCCAGGGCAAAATTAGCAGGCTTGGAGAGCATCCACGCTCCAGATGGGAATTCAGCCAGAAGGTGAGAGAAAGAACGACATGAGGAGAACAGTCTTTCCCGGAACTGATCCGTTTCTTTATTTTCCAAGTCCACTTTTATACTTTTAGTTATACATAGAGATGAATGTGTTCTCAGCATATCTTTGTTCTTACAAGGGTCTTACATTTGTTTTACAATATCTTCTGGTCTGGAGACCGATTAACATTTTATGGCCCCACCTTTCTTTCTACTGATAAACGTTGATCGATCAGAAAACTTGTTTCCCCTTAAGATCTATTTAGTCTTAAGAGAGTGATAAAGTTACATTTTTACATAGCAAGGACACAGTGATTTATAACAAAGAAAGAGGAGTACAGTGATCTATAACAAAAGAGAAAATTCATTAACTCAAAAAGTCTAGTATTGCTAACATCAAAACTACTATATTTCTTTTTCTACATTCCAATTACATTGATTAACATACTCCCAGGTGCCTAAGGATATGGACGCCTGGAGGCAAGCATTAACTCAGCAATGAAACCCTGTACCAACATGATTTCTAACTAACTCACTAATACTATACTAATAATTTTCTAACTTCTCAAAAGAATCTGTTTTTAGAAAGTTTAAAGCATCTCATGCCTCTCACAGTTGGGAGGCTGTAAACAATCAGCCGGATAATCCTGTCAGGCAGGCTAGAGAGCCATCAGAGGAGTTTTTGGACTGAAACACGCCCAGGAGATTTATTAACTGGAGTCCTAAGTTAACTCCGTTACAGAGAGAGGTGGTGGGGGATAGCCCCCTGTAATGTCAGAAGTAGAGGTGAAAGGCATAATGCAGCAAGGCACACAAACTCTGGTTTTGGGGGCAGACGCACGAGCAGATTCAGCGAGGCTCCCTTAAGGCCCGACTCGCCTTTGCCTGTTGGGCCCCTTAACCTCATCACCTTTGCCACGAGCGGGACTCAGCAAACTTTATAACCTAGAACATCACCCATCTGCAAGATTTTTTTTCAGATTGTGTTTTCCCAAAAGTATAATATGCCAAAGTGTGAAAGTGTTAGTTGCTCAGCTGTGTCCTACTCTTTGCGACTCTGTGGACTGTAGTCTACCAGGATCCTCTGTTCATGGGATTTTCCAGACAAGAATTCTAGAGTGGTTTGCCATTCTCTTCTCCAGGGGATCTTTCTGACCCAGGGATTGAACCCAGTCTCCTGTATTGCAGAAAGATTCTCTACTGTCTGAGCCATCAGGCAAGCCTCTACAATATGTCAAATTTAACCCAAAACAAAAAAGAAGTAATATACCGTGTCTAGGGGAGTGATCAGAGTTGCTGAATTTCATAAAGATCCAATTATCTTTCTACAGGAGAAAAACATCTTATTTCATAGAGTTAAGAGTAGTAGTTAATTCAGGTATTTGATTTTGGGTGGTGGACATAAAAATGATACATACATACCTCTAATATTTTCATTTAACTTAAAGCATCAGACCACATACCCATTTATCTGTCTTTTGATATAGGGTCAAGCCTTTGCTTTGTGGGTGTGCTTGGAATTCCATTTTGCCTTTCTTGCAAAGACCACACCCCAAAATATATATTTTCCAATTTCTGGTTTGGATTTTTCTAAAGCAGAGCAAGAATTGAAAGAGATATGGGCGCAGGATCATTTTATATTTTGTGTGATGTGTACTCCACCTCAGCATTTATTATTTCAGGCACAACTAAATTGAAGACATTTTAATAACTTGTTTTGATTCAGTCTATTCAAAGCATTCAATTGAGTGCTTATAGATACAATGCTCTTTTTCTTAATTCACTCAAATTTCATCAGTGTGTAATCAGTTCAGTTCAGTTCAGTCACTCCGTCGTGTCCAACTCTTTGCAACCCCGTGGACTACAGCACACCAGGCTTCCCTGTCTTTCACCCACTCCCAGAGCTTGCTCAAACTCATGTCCTTTGAGTCAGTGATGCCATCCAATCATCTCATCCTCTGGCGTCCCCTTCTCCTCCCGCCTTCAATCTTTCCCAGCATCAGGGTCTTTTCAAATGTTACTTCTTCACATCAAGTGGCCAAAGTATTGGAGTTTCAGTTCAGCATCAGTCCTTCCAATGAATACTCAGGACTGATTTCCTTTAGGATTGACTGGTTATCAGTGTGTAATACTTAAATTTAATAATGACTACAATTTGTACACAAGTTAAACACAACTGATAATTATGAAGTATGCAAGCCTATTGGTGGGTACATAGGTCCCAAGGATTGAAGAGGACCTGGATAGATTTGAGGGTTCTGTGTGGACATCAGTTAGTGTGTTTAGAGAAAATAGAATTAGTTAAGTTAGTGAAACCCTCAAGCAAGTAGCAGTTAAGATGCATTACATATGATGGGCTAGGTAAGTTTTCAGTAAAAAATACTTCCCAATATTTGAAGAACTGCAAACATTCTTCATGGTTTGCAAGAAAAAGTTTTAGATTTTTCTCATGTTATGTGAGAAACGGACTTGCTGGGGGCTTTTCTGGGTCCTTAGACTGATGGAATGGCACCATCTGGAGCAGGGCTGGTGGCTGTGATTGGGCTCTTTGAGAGTCAAATACTTGCTCTTAAAATTTCCACCTGGGAGTGACACATTATGACGTCCACGCACATTCCATTGGCCAAAATAAGTCAGTGGCCACATATAACTTTATCAGGGCAAAGAAACATGCCCTGCACTTGGAAGGAAATGGAAACATTTGGTGAATGGCTCTAATGACTGGCTTGGACAGCTTTTATTTTAATTCTGAGAAATAGTATAGCTCTTTCTTTCAAAATGCTTACAAATCACTATTCTAATTGCATTATTTTCTCACCTCCGGAAATCCTCCAAACCATGGTATGAGGTTGGTACTATCATGCCAGTTTTACAGGTGAGGAAATGAGACAGGCGGAGGAGATAAATTTGCTAAAGAGGCACAAACAATTGTCAGGTTTCAGCTCAGGAGGCTTCATGGCAGTGTCTACATTCTGGCCACTGACAGCAGTTGCCTCTCAAAGGGAGTGGACTGACGAGTGGACTCGAGTAGATGAGAGTTCGAGGTGATGATGGAGTCTCAGGAACCTTACATCTAGTTTTCTCACGCATGACCCCAGAGTTTTCTCTGTAAAGTGGACTGGCATTATTTTTGCTCCACTATTTGCCCTACAGATTGTTTTAGAGCCATTGTCTTATATCTGCAACAAGCCATAAATCTCAGATCTGCACTGACCAGTATGGCAACTAGCACCTACATGTTACTACTGAGCACTTGGAATGAGGCTCGTCTGAGTTGAGTTATGCTGTAACTGTTAAATACACCTAGGATCTCAAAGATAACAAGAAACAATATATTCACTAACATTTTTCATACCGTGTGTTTCAATGATGATATTTCAGATGTGCTTGCTTGGTGCTTGTGCTCAGTCATGTGTGACTCTTTGCGACCCCATGGACTATAACCCACTGTGCTCCTCTGTCCATGGGATTCTCCAGGCAAGAATACCGGAGTAGATTGCCGTTTCCTTCTCCTGGGGATCTTTCCGACCCAGAGATTGACCTTGCATCTCCTGCATTGGCAGGTGGATTCTTTACCACTGAGCCACCTGATAAAATGTTTTTTTAAGACTTTCTGAATGTGAATTTAAAATTTTTGAATTGCATGTGTAGCTCACATTATATTTCTAATGGACAGTGATGCCCTAGAATCTCAAGTTTAACGAAAGATGGGTGGAGTTGACATTAGTTGGTAATTTGTATTTCTTAAGTAGGAAAATTAAAATGTTTCAGTGAACAAGTACAAACTTTAATGAAACTACTCAAGAGAAAACATAAACTAAATGGTGTTGTCCCAGAAAACCCAGAGTCTGCTGAAGGATAGACATTACAGGTTTCTTAAGCACTTAAGACTCTTAGAAGGTGAAGTGTTTGTTTTTTTTTTTTTTTTAACCTGCTTTAGATGAATTCAGGATCTCCGAATGCATTTTTCACTTGTTAATTAATTCAGCAGCTATTTACTGAGGGTCTGTGTGGTCCCATGAGCAAGAGGCAGGGGCTGCTGTGCTATGTCATAGTAACTCACCAGAGAAAGAAAACAGTTGGCTAGCCATAAAGATGTCGGCTCTATGTTCTAACACATGCAATACAAAGGGCTGCTCTCTTGAACATTTGAAATATTTCACATGGCGGTTCTGAAGATCCCATTGGGTGTATAATGACTGAAGTCCTTTCCCTACCTGATGGGTCCTGGTGGGTGACAACCAGCCTGGCAGGGCTGTCCTGCTGACCTGCCATGAAGTCTTGGGGACCTCACTCAGCCCTTCTGGAATTTAGGAGCCTTCATTGGCCGGACTCCATCTATCCCATCTCCTAGTTTATGAACTGGTTACATCAGAACTGCCTGGGAAGTTTCAGGGCTCCACCCCAGACAGTCTGATGAATTAAGCTTGAGTCAGGTCTGGGGAATACGTATTTTATGCATATCTCCTAGGCTCTGCATACATCCTACACCCTCCTCTAGGGTTTGGAAAACTTTGGGCTGAAATAGTGGTTTTCAGATATTTTTTTCTTAAGACCCAGAGTAAGAAATGCATTTTACTTTGAGATCTAGTATACAGATGCATAACTGAAAGAATAGTGTCAAGGTGGTATTTACTTTTTCCTATGGGCAAAGTTCTCTGAGATGTTCTCCTTTGTTTTTCATTCTGTCTTATTTAAAATTTGTCTATTGGGATCCGTAAGTTGATCCCACAACTTATAATAGTTTGCAACTTGCCAATTGAAAAAGACTAGAAATTTTGGCCGTTTTCAACTCTTAGAGATTAAATCAAACTCAGAAATCAGAAACTATGAGCACTTTGAACTGAGAGATGATTATATAAAGCTTTTGGGGCTTTGCCTTCTACTTTGGAATTTCATCTCCTGAGATTCATCCCTTCACTGGTAAAAGAGCCAATAAGCCTGTACCAATTTCTCCATCATGAGAGTAATGATCTAGATTATAATGCATATAAAGTCCACATCAGCTTATCTGGGGTGAAAGTTATGAAGAATTCCAATGGGGCTCTGTGAGAGGTGCTCTGAACCTGGGAGACAGACGGATGCTCTACTTACAACAGTCTCTTTCTGTTCAACTCCTTGGCATCTCCTTCTGTATCTCCAGACCTCTGCCTGAAACTGGCCCTCTTTTCTGTTAGGTAGAGAAATCTGGACAAATCTTTCAAATCGATCAGTGCTGGACTCCTCCAGATGGCCAGAGTTTACTACAGAGACTGAGTTCCCCACCTCCTGCCTGCTCGGTCCTCTCCTTTCCTCTCAGGAGCAAATGCAGGGCTCCTGGGGACCCGGAGCCTGGGAGAGAAGGGCCCCATCCTTTGTCGCGGTGGCACGTTGCCTGGTAAGGATGTCTAGGGTTTCCTTGTGCTGTCAGCCTACATAGCAGAGCAAGCTTGCTTTGCAGAACAGGACTTGTCCACCAAAGCCAAATGGCAGCTCTGGTCCTTGTCTGGCTTTTGTGTTTTGAGCTGAATGTTGAATTAACCAGCTGCTTCTTCCACCCCACTCACACTGTCCATCTTTTGGATAAATCTGTTAGTTCTTCGGACCACACAAGTGAAAAGGGTACTTGCAAATAACTTTTCTGCCCTCTGACTTCACTTTAACAGCCCTCCAAGGAAATAAGGTCGCAAGTTCACTGATGGCAGGAAGGGCCCACTGGTGGCCTGAGCGATCCCACACGTTTACTGTCCCATTCCTAATTCATAAAGAATCCACAGTGCTGAGGGAGCCCAACGACTTTTCCATGTGTTTGGTATTTTTAGTTCTAAGCACTGTCTTCAGCGCTCCTCCAACATGTGTTCAAGAAAGACCCAGTGGCCCCATATTAAGATAATTATTTTCACTGCTGTTTTGAAATACCACAGTGGTGCACCAAGAAACTTCCTACCCAGTAACCTGCACAGTTGGTTAAACAAAAATTGATCCCTAGTCAATCCAGTGAATCTAATACGTTGTAGAGAAATACATGATTTCATCACCTACAGTATGAGCACCAAAGGGAGCTTGCTGACCTCACTGGAGGTGTTGATTCCCTCCATAATAAATGGATCGGCCGTCAGCTGGTGCTAAGCAATCAGTGATCTCACGAGGCTCATTGCTGCAATAAACAGGAACAATACAAGATGGAGCGGCAGGCTGGAGGGCGGCGGCAAAGGAGGGGCATGAAATTCTGCCCAGAGCAAGCAGGACTGCCCGGAATCTATCTTAACAGCCTCAAACATAAATTAGCCTCTATAAATCTTGAGTTGTTGCTTTCTTGACATATATGTCTTGCCAAAGTATTACGTTCTTGAAAGAGCCGTGTAAGTAGATTAAATGGTTTCTGTCCTTGGGAATGTGAAAGCCTTTATTTGTTTTGTTAAAACAAATTCTTAGGTTATGCGGCACACAGATGTCCAGGGTAAATGCTTCTGACCCTCTTCAACGTTTCTTAGCTGGAACTGAGGTCCAGTTTCTGCAGCTGGTGTAGAGTTCGACTCATTGGGCAGCACCTGACAAAACCGTGAGGCTGGTAATGCTCTCTGTCTGATGGCTCTGTGGTGTGACTTTTAATGGCAGGACTGAGGAAACTGAGATAAATTAAAACCTAATTGGGTATGTTAACAGTTTTAGCAGTCTGCACATATGGATCCCAGGAGGACACTTGAAAAGATGTTACAGGGGAGCTTCTGTTGTAAGACTTCACTGCAGAATGTGACCTGCACATCCTCTTTCTAATCCATTTCTCAAGATTGAGTTTTCTTTATATTTTGTATGTTGTGTTCCCTGAGTGTAAATGTCAAATTCACCCATCCACCCTAGCCTCGTTTAGTCCATGGTGAGGGGTTAGTATGTAAATATTTCAACTTGAAAGCCATGGAACATTCATCAGAGAGAGGAAATTTTTCAGGGAGATGGCTCTATGCTAGCAGTGCTCTTCAGTCAGAAATTATAAGGAGTCTCAGTTGCTTTCAAAGTCCTCTCCATTGCTTCTGCTGTCCACTTAGCCATCACCTGCAAACTCTGTTTTGCAACTTGAGCTCACCTTCCAGGGCGAAAACTCGCTGGGTGTCTTACAAGGAAAACAAAATTAATTCCCCTTAGGTCTTCCACCAAGTCTAGGCTCCGTGGTTTTTCTCTGCTTGCTATTGTTTCATTGGCTGCTAACTTGGAGAAAGCTGGAGAAAGTGAAGGCTTGGACGAGGATTTTTTTTTTTTTCAGTTTCTTTGAAACAGAGCCCCTTCAATCTCTGAGTAAGAGATTGAATAGCAGCAGGATGATAATGCTCTAAAGGAGGTTGAGAAAGAAATCTAAGATTAATTTTTTTCTTGCAATGGGAGAGAACCTGGGAAGCTACTTCTTAGGGGGGGTTTGGTGATATATCCTAAAGTGGCTTTCCCAGGGCTGATAGTGTTACTGAACCCAAGTTTGTACTGCTTGCTGCCTGACAGGCCAATATATTGAGAGATGGACAGCCTACAAAATATTAGTCTCCCAAATACACAAAGAGCTCATACAGCTTACTATATATATATGTACATATATAATTATGTATATAAACTCAATCAAAAAATGGGAAGAAGACATAAATAGACTTTTCTCCAAAGAAGACATACAGATGGCCAAAAGGCACATGAAAAGATGCTCAACACTGCTGATTATCAGAGAAATGCAAATCAAAACTGTGATAAGCTACCACCCCTTACCAGTGTTAATGGCCATCATTTAAAAGTCTACAAATAAATGTTGGAGAAGATGTGGAGAAAAGGAAACTGTCTTACACTGATGGTGGGAATATGGCGTATCAATGGGAGATGTCTGTCTCGATTAATGTACAGCTCAGCTTTCTAAGTTTGAATGAATATCCTTATGGACGAAGGTTGCTGACATCAGCAGTCTCCACTATCTTGTGTTTCCTTTATAAAAGGAAAGGAAACAATTTCTCCTTTAAAAAATTAATTAATTTAATTGGAGGCTACTTTACAATATCGTAGTGGTTTTTGCCATACATGAATCAGCCATGGGTGTACATGTGTCCCCCAACCTGAACCACCCCTCCCCAGCCCATCCCTCAGGGTCATTTTAAAAAGGACCAATAGTGATCTCTTTTCCCATTTAATGCTCTGCAGCCATGCTGAGGCTGGTTGATGTGCTGGGGGTGGGGGGGGGGGTGGGGAATCATTCCACTCAAGGCAGGACAGGAAGGAAGTAAACAGAGAAAGTAACCTGAAACCAGGCAAACTTGTCTCTGAAGATGCCATGTGTTCTCAGGCCTGCTCCCTTCCGACTGGACTCCAGCGAAGAAGGGAAGGCCCTCACGGAGCCTCCTTTGTAAACCCTCTGTGCATCCTCCCTGCACCTTTACTAGGCACTTTCCGTTTCTAAAGAGGAACCCCCGGAGGATGCCCATCAGAGCAGGTCTATTGGAGATTGGTCTCTGCTGGAACATGGCTGTGTGTTTATAGTCAGCTTATGAGAGAGCGCTTAAGCATGCATGCTAAGTCGCTTCAGTTGTCTCTGACTCTTTGTGACCTCAGGGACTGTAGCCCACCAGGCTTCTCTGTCCATGGGTTTCTCCAGGCAAGGATACTGAAGTGGGTTGCCATTTCCTCCTCCAGGGGATCTTCCCGACCCAGGGATTGAACCCGTATCTCTTTGTCTCTTGCATCAGTAGGTGGGTTCTTTACCACTGGTGCCACCTGGAAAGCCCTGTGCATTTAACAGGTTGATTCAATTACTCCCACTTCAAAATTTTGGAATGGCACAGTCTGAAGAGCTCTGAATTCGAATAAAGCCTAAACTAGCTTGAAAAGAAAGCCCTAGGTTTGAAGGGGTCAGTGCTAAAATGAAAGAATGTCAAAGACAAACTTATGTTACAGATTGTTTTAACAGACTGCACACATTTCCTATTGTATGTGTATCTGTGTAAGCATGTGCCTTAAGTGTGTGTGTGTTATATGCTTAAATGTATGTGTGATGTGTATGTATGTGTGTTTGCCTTGTATATGTGTATGTGTTTATGTATATGTATGTATCTGTGTGTGTCTCTGTGTGTGATGTGTGTGCCTGCATGTATATATGTATGTGTGTGTCTCTGTGTACATGTGTGTACATGTGTGTTATGTGTGTCTCTGTGTGCACCTGCATGAATGTGTGTACATGTGTGTCTATGTGTGCATGTGTGTGTGCATGTGTGCTAAGATGCTTCAGCTGTGTCCAACTTTTTGTGATCCTATGGACTGTAGTCCACCAGGCTCCTCTGTCCATGGGATTCTCCAAGCAAGAACACTGGAGTGGGCACTTGCCATGCCCTCTTGCAGGGGTCTTCCTGCCTCAGGGATCGACCCATGTCTCTTATATCTCCTGCATTGGCAGATGGGTTCTTTACCACTAGTGCCACCTGGGAAGCCCATGTGCCTGTGTATGTATGTGCATATGTACAATGTGTATGTGTGTGTGCATGTTGGGAAAGGTGGGGGTTGGTGAAGAGGATCAGACCCTTATGTTGACTTTTACTAAATCATGGTTTCACTTATCCACCCCTCTCACTCACTTGGTTGAGAATTACTGCTAAAATGACACAATTCCTTATGGGATGGGTTATTTCTGTAAAATGTGTGCTGGGGAATAAAAAAAAAGGGCTGGGAACCACTGCATGCAATCATCCCGAGGAAAGATTGGAGCCCAGAGAAACTCAACAACTCTTCCAAAGTCACACAGCAAATCCAGGGCCAAGCCTGACTCCCCAGCTTCCCTTTCAGACTCCATCCCGCCCTATAGCATGGCTAGGATAAGAACAACTTGCCCTAGAACACGGCCACAGCCCCAGGCACATCCTCAGTCAGGTATGAATTCTCATGTTAAAGCACTCAACTTTACTTCCTTGATACCAAAGGACACACACACCAAAAAACAAATACTTCCTCCTAAGTGCATTTTCTCCTTATGTGAGCTGTGTGGGTGACGATTTCTAATAAAATGTTGCTGCAACCACTCAGATAAAGTAGATGAGGGACGTTGACTTCTGGTTGCTGGGTGAGCGTGCTGTTGACTCTGGCTCTGGACGGTGCTGGGCAGGTGTAGACCCTCTCTACCCCTGTAGCTCTCCGCTGTTGGGTGGGGCCATCTGGAATCGGTGACTCAGGGTTCTGTGGGGACTGACTCAGTGTAACAACTTTTCCGGGGCTAGGAAGACCACGGATAGTACTTTCCACTGAGGATAAGAAAACAAAAGTGTCATGGGAGATTTTAAGAGTGTGAGTTCTGCACACTTGAGTTTTGGTGTGCACACTTTGCTATGTGCCAATGGTACCCATTTGTGCCTATTTTCTTTTTGTCATCAGGAACACATGTAACAATTCATCGGTTGAACATTTGGTGACTTGTGTTAACAACTTTCTTTTTCTTTCTTTAGGATTAAGAGTGAGCACATGTCTACCTGCTCTTGGCGCTTGGTTGGCAGGTGATGGATCACTGTTCATCTGCTTCTCTTCATCAGCATCTCAACACTGAGCCTCCTACTCACCTCCCCACCTCCTGGCTTGCCTGCTGCAATCTACTCTTTCCCTGTAACCAGAAGCATCCTTCTGAGATCAGAATATGCACAACTTTCCCTCTTGCTGGAGCCCATCATTGGCTCCTACTGACTCTGGGTTGAGACCTAAACTCCTGGCCAATGGCTCACAAGGGCCTGGGTCATCCAGCCATTGGCCTCACCTCTTGCCTCATTCAGCACTGCCCTCTTCTACCCTTTGTGCCCCAGCCTTTCCAACTGACTTTCTGTGCCTTGGACCAGCTGTCTTCTTATTGGAACTTCACCTGTAGTTTTCTTTCCTCACTGCTCCTGGCCATGGCAAACCACTTTGCTTGTCCAATTTCTTCATTCCCCCTGCTGTCCATGTGCCTGCAATGAGCTCCTTGTGGACAGAGCAGTCAACTCTGGTCTTGACCAGAAGACTTGCTGTGGCCAATTGCATGGGGATCTGTAGGATGTTTCTCTGGGAGGTGTGGGCAGGAGGAGTCCGTCTCAGATCAAGGACCATATCTGGTAGAGGTCAGGATCTCAGGATGTGCTAGAGAGCATTCATTTTATAACAAAGTAAAAAGAGATGAAGTCCATTTCTTTTCTATTGAAGTCATTTTCCAGAGACTGTTTTTTTCCATGTTTTCCTTATTTTGTCCTCAAGCCACTAATGTGCATAAGCCAACTGAGTGAAAAAGTCTGTATTCAAAGCCGACCTGAAGTAAGTATAGACCAGGAATCACTGTCTGTCCCGGTATGAACTGAGGGCCACCTGCACTATCATTAGTTTTAGGAAAAAATATTTCCAGGTTCTCATGGGAATGCATATGGAAATACAATAGGATTTTACTTCCAAAGTCAGGCATTCAGGTGTTGGCGTGCCAGTTACCAATGCTGTCATCCAGGCCAGCCCAGTATATTCTCAGAGCCTATTTCCACATTGGTAAAATAGAACAAATACCATCAAGTAGAATCACTTTGAGAATTAAATGAATGAATATACAGTGGATACAAACATTTGGTAAACCCTAAGGTGCAATACACGTGCTATTTTCTTACAAATGAGGATGTACCTCTATTAACTAGCCTGTTTTTTTCCACAAGCTAACAGGAATCATACCTTACTCTTCTGGAAAGAGCTTATCATGAGATACATATGTCATTGTTGTAATTGTTTTATTGCTAAGTCATGTCCAAATCTTTGTAATGCCATGGATTGTAGCTCACCAGGCTCCTCTGTCCGTGGGACTCTCCAAGCAAGAATACTAGAGTGGGTTGCCCTTCGCTTTCTAACCCAGGGATCGAACTTGGGTCTCCTACATTGGCAGGTGGATTCTTTACCACTGAGCCACCAAAGAAGCCCCAGATATGTTCTTACTTTCTCTTAAAATTTTATACTTGTGAATAAGTCAGAATCCACAGGAAGAACTAGTCAGTATGATGGTAAGATATTGAAGAGCCAGTTGGAGGTCATTTGTACTTTACGGTATTTGAGATGTGTTTTCCGCAGCTTGGAATCAACCGTGCTTCTGATTGAATGTGTCCATCTTTTAACTCTATGTTTTCTGTGCTATTTTCTATTAGAAAAGTTTCTTTTTTCTCTATGTGGTGCAGAATGTGGAGTTCCTGGGAAGAAAGAGAATTACCCATGTCTCCATTTGGAGTTGGTTTCATGGGCAGGAGGCCCCAAATGAACCAGCTCTTATGAAAGAGATGACAAGGTCTCTGAATGCAAAACTAGCAATAGAAAGGACCCTGGCAAGTTCAGCCACACTTAACTAAAGGATTTGGTGTTAAAATTGTTTATCTATTCCAAGAATGTCATCATCTGACCCAAACCAGTGACTCAGGAGGCATAAGTGTGTTCTTCGGATAAAGGGGCCTGTACATGTGAACTGACAAAGTCAGTTCACTCAACTCTACAAAACTCTGGGGCCCAAGTGACCCAGCCATGAAGCCCCAAGAGTATAATAATCCACATTCTTGTTGCTGAACTGGCAAGATGCCAGGAATCCTGAGTGGCTGGTGGCCATGCCCACATTCAGGGGTCTACACTGGGGAAAGGGATATTTTAGAGACCATAAGCCTGGATGTGTGAATATGTTGGAAGCACAGACAGCATCAGTGCTAGCAAGCTCCTGGAGGCTGAATGCTCACAAACATTAATTATCATTGTTGATGTGACCTCAGGGGTACCCGGGAGACTGGTGAGGCTTACACATATTTGAATTGCATTAGGATTTAGGTTGCAAGTTGTCCAAAAAGCATCTGAAGAGTTAAACATCCTCTCTTGACTGAGTGAATAGCATCATCTTAGTCTAAGCTTGGCTTTCTTATCAGAGTGTTAGTATGTGTGGATGCCCAGAGGCCCAGGGATGGGTACCACCACCCTAGGGACCTTGGGGTGACCTGAAGACTGGGTCTTAGGCTGCTATGTCTTGCAGGGGTTTCCTGCCACTGTGGAAAGGAGCCAACAGGTGTGCAGTCTAGTCAGAGTATGCCTGTGCGACAAGAATTAAAAGCGACTTGAGAGAAGACCTAGGAGTCCAGGCAGCAAGGGCTGAGTTGGAGGCTGGAAGGGAGGCCAATACAAAGCTTTCTGAGGGCACCCAAAGTGGAAGTGAGAGTCAGATCCATGCCAGGGAAAGCCAAGAGACTGGGTTCTGTCATGTCTGATGGAGGCTCCACTTTGGGACTTTTTCGGACCTCCCATGAGATCATCAATTCTTTTTTATTCTTAGTGAAATTTGTTTGTATTTGGTTTCTGAACCCAAAAGAATACTGACAGGATCTGAGCGCAGAGTCTCCCGGGGGGCCATGTGTATCAACAAAATGTACTGCAGGAAGAGTGGGGTCAGGGCTGCCTCACTCTTGTGCACCACAGAGTGGCCCCAGGTGGGCTCAACCTGGCAGATGAACATGGATCCCACCTCTTGTATTGAGACAGTGAGAGGTGGAGGGCTTGGTGGTGGACCTGGAGCTGGGCCTCCGGGTCATAAGCATTTAAGCTCTCAAGTCTGAGCCCCCTGTGCAGTGACCATTTTGCTGGGTGGGAGCAGAGGCAGAAGGGGTGGGTCTGTTCAGCCACTGGGGACACACTTGGCAGATAAAGAGGAAGTAGCACATATCCCACCCTTGTGCTCCCAAATCTCATTCCCAGGAGCCTCAGCGGGAACCCAGGCCAGGGCTGAGGTTAGAATCATTGTTTCCAGGGATGACTTGTGTCTGTTTCAGAGCTGATCCCCAAAACTTGATCTGAATTTCATTTATCACCAGGCATTGAACTCCTACTGCATGCCAGCAATAAATTATCGAAGATTCTCTCAACTCATCTACAATCTAGGGGTCAAATAGGGCCATGAGTACGGCTAGAAAAATGTGATATTAAGGATGCGATAGAGGCGCAATGATTCAACGACCGCTGACTCGTCAGAAAGAATGGAGACCAGTTGACAGTGGAACATCTTCAAAGCATCCAAAGGGAAAAAAATCAACTATCAAATTAGAATTTCATATCAAGCAAACACATCTTGCAGGAATGCAGGCAAAATAAGGATGTTTTAAGATAAAAGACTCAACCACAACATATCCCTCCAAAAAGGGATTCTTCAGACAGTAGGGAAATAATACCAGATGGAAAGTCTCTTCTGTAGAAAGATAAGAATTAATCAATATGTGGGTAAAAGTTATTTAAGAGAACAGTTGATTTTTTTTCATTCATTTAAAATACGTATTGCTTTCTAAAGTGGGGAGTGGGAAAGTACAGCCTGTGGCCAAATTCAGCCCAATATTTATTTTTGTGATAGTTTAGTTGCTAAGTTGTGTCTGACTCTTTGCAACCCTGTGGATTGGTAGCTTAGTTTTATGAATAAAATTTTATTGGAACACAGCCATGCCATTCTTTTTCCTGTTGTCTGAGGCTGCTTCTGTGATACAACAGCAGAGCTGTGTAGCATAGCATAAACTGAACAGCCCCGGAGACTGAAGTATTTGGCTCTTCACAGAAAAAGTTTGTCAACTCTTGGTTTAAAGCAAAAATAGTAACACAGGGGGTTACAACATGTGTAGATGTAAGACATATGACCACCACCTGGACCGCATGGTTGCAAGGCTCTTACCATCAAAGAAGAGGGACAGTGTTAATGCTGATGGATAGATATTGAGGATAGTTTCATCTCTAGCACAGCCACTGAACAATAATGCCAAGAGGCATAGCTGTATACCAAATACACACAGTAAAAATGCAGTCCTAATATTTCCGGACCTTAAATCCATTGGGCTTAACTACCAGTCACGTGTTGATCAGTGGTCCCTCATCTTAAGTGGAATCCAGCTTTTGCTTGAACCACCTGTGCGTGCTCCCTGCTCCCAAGATAATTAGCCATAAAAAAGGGGTCTCTTTGGTTATGAATACAAAATAGTTTTTTAAGATACATTTTAAAAAATGGAAATATAGTTGATTTACAATGTTGTGTTAATTTCTGTGTACAGCAAATTCATTCAGTTATATATATTCTTTTTTATATTCTTTTTGTTATGGTTTATCATAGGTTACTGAATGTGGTTCCCTGTGCTCTACAGTAATTACAAAATGTATTAATAGAAAATTGACACGTTGGTAGAACTGATCTCTTGATGCCCAGGAAACTTTGTTTTTCCCTCCCTGACACTTGGCAAATCTGATAAAGACATCGAGTACCTGCCAGGGTAATTTACCGTCTTCATGTTTGTTTTGGGTTCAGGCCCCAGATGACCCATAAAAAGTTGTGGCACTCCTGGGAGAATGGAATAATAAAGTACAGATTTTCTTGAAGGCTTTTTCTTATTTTTCAAACATGCTTTAGTTATTCGTTATCACCTAAAGCCATGAAATACTTTTTAAATGATGCATTCTTTTAAAAGAGGATCTTCCTTTCTCTTTTTGCAAGGATATGCTAGGGCAAGTGCTGTTTATAATTTTAGTTTTTATTTTTAGAGTATTTTAAATATCTCATGCATCCAAAAGTAAGTGAAATAACCTTAGATTCCTATTTGATAGCTTTCTTACTAGACTCTCCTAAGTCGTTAGAACATGTTGTAGAAGACTGTTCTATAACAGAAAGTTGTAAACTATTTTGAGGTTTCCCCTACTAAGAAGAGCTGTGAAAGGGAATCATGGGTATTTAAAAAGTAGTTTCTCTGCTCAGATCAGATGATGCTCGAGTGTCAACTCTGATGGGATTGTCTCCTTGGACACATTGCCCTTTTGCTCCTAAAGTTCAGTATTCAATTTCTCCTTACTACAAAATGGACTTATAATAAAAGCTGTACCGTGAAATATCTGATGACTGTTTTCAAGTCAGCCAGCTGTCAGGATTCCTCCTGAACCACAGGGCATCCATGGGCAGCATACAAGGAAGCCCTTTTAGGTCCTTCCGAAGGGTCCCTGGGAGGACCCCGGCCCTTGTGGTCTTCAGCCCCACAACATCACAAGCTGCACAACTCAGGCCTTACTGCACAGCTAGGGCTTATTCAATGTCCCTCAGAATGAATTCTAAACTAGTTTATCCACAAAATCACGTGTTTTATACATAAAATGTCCAGCTTCCTGTCTCATCAGAAATGATGTCATTTCCCAAAGCATGACATTACATTGTATAATTTTCCATTCTGTTTCTTAGGAAACATTGCACAGGACGGAGGTAATTAATTTAGTCAACTGAGGCTAGAATTCAAGAGTGACTATTCAGTACAAGGACTTTAGAGAGTGACCGACACTGGCATTGGAGTTGGTTTGCCTTTTCATTTATAATTCAGCCCTTTGGTAGTGGGGAGTCCAAGCTTCAGACAAAGCTAAAATAGATACCTGGAGGAAATACCTCTTTTCAAGGCTTTGCTTACAAACCTCGTTCTGCAATAGCCTTGAACTCCCCACCCTGCCATGTGTGGACAGGCTGCAGATGGGCTCACCGGAAGCAATCCAGTGCCTACAACACAAGGAAAAGGCAAGTCTCTCTGGGAAACACAGGGTATCCGTGTTGCTGCCATATGGTGTTCAGGCTAGAGATTCGAAGGAGTTCCATGGTGCTTCTTTAAGACAAAAGCAGATGTGCTGTCTGGTTGGTGTTAACCGGTATACGAGCAACTGTAGTTTTCCTTTTTTAAAAATAAATTCCAGAGGTTTTCCCAAACTTCCAATAGCATTGCCTGTTAAGGTGAATTAAGCTGCTTCAGACTCTGCCATGTAAATATTTCTAAGCCTTAATAAAGTAACATGACTATTGGCAGAAAAACTAGGTACTCGGCAAGAACTACCCAATTTAATCCTTACATCCTTATCATGGAGACAGTAACATTATCCCTGTTTTAAACTGAGGCATGGGGTAATCAAGGAACAGTCCAAGATCACAGAGACTGCAATAGCAGTCTCTCCAGGAAGCCTGATTCCAGAGCCCACCTTCTTACCCATCATCTAGTCAGCAGGAACTATGAAACTCTGTACAGATTAACATCCAAATGTTGTAAATATTCACTCACACTGAATGACTGGTTATAAGGCAACTATCAGCGAACCGCAGATGACAATGGGCAAAGAGAACTGCTGTTTGTCATCAGCTTCTCCACCTCTACTGTGACCGTTGCTGTCTTAACTACAGTTTGTTGAATGATAATTGAAACTGCAATGGCATTTCCTCAAGAGAGTCCCTGGGATCCACAGTTACAGCTGCTTCCCCATACTGGAAATTCTCCTGTGGTTTAAAGAAATTCTCACAATATTTATTGAGTGCCTGTGAAGAATCAGGCATTGTGCTAGGAACTGTAGGAGATGACAAAAAGAATAAGGACAATCTCTGTCCTTTAGACACTTAGACTGTTGTAGGGAGAGAGAGAAGTTGACTCAAGTGGTCACTGAGGTCTAAGTAAAGTGCAAGTGGAGTAGAAAAGAACAGGATTGGAATTTTCTGCGGCAATCTGGGGAGCCTACCTGGAGGAGGTGAGATTTGCTCAGGGTTTTGAACAATGGAACAGTGGAACTTTGAAAAACAAAGATCAGGCAGTGTTGGTAAAATAAGAAAATGTCCATTTCATTGGATGTGCTGCTGCTCTTTCCCTGCCTCTGGAGGGTGACAGCACCATGGGTTTTCTCTTTATATTCCAGAGCCTGTAAGAATGCTTGGCACATAGAAAGTGCACAGGACACACTCAGTGAATGAAACCTTGGCATTATCTGGTATGTGGTAGGGGTTTTATGAAACTTCAACTGTTCCAAACAGATTGGAGTAGGTGGAAAAATGGATGGATGGCTAGAAACGCCCTCCACCCTGGGCCATGGGCTTAGAACAGAAATAACACCTAAAGATTCTGTACGTCTCAATGCAGTGGACATTTGCACTGAGACACAGTGATGCTTCTTTGTCTCATTTGGAGTGTTTTGCATGTTCAAATGGATGTGGCTTCATCTCTTCCATGCTGTCCTTGGGCACAAGAACACCAAGCTCATTGCAGCAGCAACCCTCAGGCGTGCATTGCCGTGCCCTCTTTGAAGGCAGCAAGTCCCTCTTTGGGAAGTTTCCCCAGTCACCCTCTCCCTAGGCTGGTGCATCTGTGAGCTGCCCACATGCACCAGAGACTTCACACCCTTGTCAGACGTCACAGCTGGTTTTCCTTCTGAAGTTGTAGTTTCAGCAGTGAGGGTATGTAGGAATGTAAACCCAGACAAGATTGGGCCTCAGTCTTTCTCCACATGGGAACAATGCAGGGGGTGCCTCCCCATCCATCTTGTAACTCAGACTTCAATCATGTTTCCCAAAAGGTCTTGCTTTCCACAGGCACGAGTGAGAAGTAGGGGTAACAACGGGTAATGGCATTGCTTCATCTTGGGGATGGAAGAGGAAATATTTCTGCTCCAGAGGATGGCACTATGGGTGACCACCGTGAGGCAAAGGCCAGATGCATAGTCCAACCAACAGCACCACCAGCATCCTGGCAGTTGAAGAGCCTGAGAGAGGCATCAGAGTGGTAGTCAAAGATCAGAATTCACAGACCATGTTCCCAGCTTTTCCAAGGCCTTTGTGAGGGAGACCCAAGAAGAGGAATTAATAATAATAATAATAAATACAAAACAGCAGGGGGAGAAATGACAAGTCAACCTCCTAGATCTTCCTTGTTAACTTCTGTGTTGCAAGACAAAGAGAAGGGACTTCTAATACCACAAACTGACATAAATAAGACAAATCAGATTAAAGCTAACCTAAAGCAGCTGAGCCTTTTGGGTTTACAGGGGATTAATATGGCATTGGTATTTATGTGTCCTTTTCCCCAGGATGAAGTGACAGATTGTCTACCACTGAACCAATGCAATGAAATCGTCACCATGCTTTTCTGGTATTTACAAGTGTGTCATACTCACCACTATGGAAGCAGATACAGACGTGTGATAAAAATGATCAAGTGAATGCCACTTGATGGGACATCTTGCCATGGTTTCAAAATAAGCAGTTTATACATATATCACGTGAGCACAAAAATCCTCTCTTTTGTTCTTGCTGGTGTAAGTCATCAAGCTCTCTTAATGCTTTTCCTGTAATATATACATTTGGAGAGTATTATTTCTTGGAAATGAAAGTAACTTATTCATAAAATCTTTCCAAATGTGTCAGAGTATCAACACGCAAGGGATAAAAACAAGTGCACCTCTTTGTAACCAGCAATTATAGCCATCAAACGTAATTGCCCCAAGCTGTGGTTGCTGCCACATTTTTGAGTGTGTATGTCAGCATAACTACAAGGGTAAGTGGTTTCTTGGATAAAAAATTAGTGTGCACAATTTCCAAAACATGTAACATTTATAATTAATCTACATATTTCGCTTCGGTCAAGATGTTGACAGAGCGGTAATGCTGTTGCATTTATGGTGAATTCAAATATGTGAGTGATGCTTCTAAAGTACCAGAGCTCTGGCCTCCAGTCTGCCCATGAAAGGGGCTCTGCCCGTATCTCTCTCCTCTCTCTGCAGAGATAGTTGCTGTTTAGTTGCTAAGTCATATCCGACTCTCTGCGACCCCATGGACTGTAGCCACCAGGCTCTTCTGTCCATGGGATTTCCCAGGTAAGAATTATGAGAGTGCATTACCATCTCCCCTTCCAGGGCATCTTCCCAACCTGGGGATCAACACAAGTCTCCTTCATTGGCAGGTGGATTCCGTACCACTAAGCCATCAGGGAAGCCCCCCTGTAGAGGTTGCTGCTTTTAAACCCCAGCATGTGTTATCATACCTGCATTCTCAGGCTTGGTGGACTGCCCATTCTGGTAATGAGAGGAAGGTCCCAGGCTCCCTTTCTCACGGACTCAGGTCCTGTACAGAGTAAAAGTCCTTGTCACTATATATCGACATCCCTGCCCTGTCTGGGAAAATGTGTCTTTGTCCACAGAAATGGGGGCGCCTGAGTGGGTGGATCATTATACACCCAACACAGCTCCTGGAGGACCAATGTAATTGGCTGTTTCTGTTGCGGAGGTCTTAACAAGGGCACATTCAGAATGCATTATTTCCCTGCATGGATTGTCAAGGGCATTCGCTTCTTTACTCGAGTGAATAGAAAGAACACTGGAAGCCCAGGGGCAGCTCTGTCTCTCTGAGGACTTCAGTCATCGCTTGCTGTGGCCACCATCTGGGATTTCTCCACATGGGAACAATGCAGGGGTGCCTCCCCGTCCATCTTGTAACTCAGACTTCAATCATGTTTCCCAGAATGTCTTGCTCTCCACAGGCACGAGGAGTGAGAAGTAGGGGTCACAACGGGTAAACCATTCATAATGGAAATGAAAAAAAAATTATTTAGTTGTTTTCTGGCTAAGCAGGGGCCATGTGAAACCACACTAATTGCTTTAATCCTGGTTAGAAAACACTAGAGAAATTCATTCCTTCACTTAGAGGCAAGAAGAACTTCATAATTTTCCAATCAAGTTTTCTTCCTGCCCCTCGGCAAATGGGGCTGTGAGTTTTAGGGGCGCAGTAAATGTGCAGAAGGAATGTGTCCCTGTGAAGACTCTACCTGGAAGGTTGTTTGGGATTCTAGTGGCTTAAAAAGTGGAATGAAATTGTTTTCGAGGACCATCTTTGTCAAACTTCTATCACAATTATATCAAACTGTATTTAATGTTCTGTTGACTGTACTTATGCCATTATGTACGTAGGTTTTGATTTAATGTTAAATCAGCCATCACCGATGATTGAGACTCTATGAATCCCATGCTTCTCCAAGTGGTGAGGGACCATTTTCTGAGGATGTCTAATCTATCATGGATCCATGTGTGGCCCTGCTATACACGACCCTTGTCCACATGGCACCGCATCCTTGGAAATCAGCAAACTTGTCTGTAGTCATTTCAATGATGAATCTACTGACAACATACTTCAGTTCAGTTCAGTTGCTCACTTGTGTCCGACGCTTTATGACCCCATGGACTGCAGCATGCCAGGCTTCCCTGTCCATTACCAAACTCATGTCCGTTGAGTCAGTGATGCCATCCAACCATCTCATTGTCTGTCGTCCCCTTCTCCTCTTGCCTTCAATCTTTCCCAGCATCAGGGTCTTTGTCAGTGAGTCGGTTCTTCGCATCAGATGGTCAAAACATTGGAATTTCAGCTTCAGGATCAGTCCTTCCAATGAATATTTGGGGCTGATTTCCTTTAGGATGGATTGGTTTGATCTCCTTGCAGTCCAAGGGACTCTCAAGATTCTCCAACACCACATTCAAAAGCATCAATTCTTTGGCGCTCAGCTTTCTTTATAATCCAACTCTCACATCCATACATGACTACTGGAAAAACCATAGCTTTGACTAGACAGACCTGTGTTGGCAAAGTAATGTCTCTGCTTTTTAATATGCTGTCTAGGTTGGTCATAGCTTTTCCTCCAAGAAGCAAGCGTCTTAATTTCATGGCTGCAGTCACCATCTGCTCCCCAGAATAAGTTCTCTCACTGTTCCCCCTGTTTCCCCATCTATTTGCCATGAAGTGATGGGACTGGATGCCATAATCTTAGTTTTCTGAGTGCTGAGTTTTAAGCCAACTCAAACAAAACCTTGTGTGCACCAGGAGACCCCACAGAGACTAAGCCAGACCTGACTTTGAGTGTTTGGGTGTCTCCTATGGAGGCATGGGTCAGCTGTGGACTGCCACAAGGGCAGGGGCTCTGGGTGCAGCAGACCTGGGTATGGCATAAGCCCTGTTCGAGGAGGTAGCCATTAACCCCACCAAAGAGCCCCCAGAACTTAAGACTGGGGAAACAGACTCTTGGAGGGCATGAACAAAACCTTGTGTGCACCAGGACTCAGGAGAAAGGAGCAGTGATGCCACAAGAGACTGATCCATTCTTGCCCACGAGTGTCCAGGAGTCTCCGGCAGAGGCGTGGGTTGGCGGTGGCTTGCTGCAGGGTCAGGGGCACTGAGTGTGGCAGTGTGTGCACGGCACCTTTTGAAGGAGGTCGCCATTATCTTCATTACCTCGCTCACAGTTTGGTCTCAGGTCAAACAACAGGGAGTGAACACAGCCCCGCCCATCAGAACAAGACCCAGTTTCCCCTGAAGCTTCCCTTCAGGAAGCTTCCATGAGCCTCTTTTTCTCACCCATTAGGGGGCAGACAAAATGAAAACCGCGATCACAGGAAAAGTACTTGGATGTTGTAATAATGTCAAAGTGCAATAGAAGTTTCTAAGTGCATCTGGCTTGTGACTTCTTGCTTTGCTGCAGGCCAGGTAACAACCTGGCAATGGTTGAAGCCCTCACTTTTCGTGGTGCTGTTCAACCTCCCACCTGCTTGATGTCCTGCTAGCGTTGGAGAAAAGTCCTGGGGGGATTGTGAACTGCAACTGGGCAGAGCTGACGTATTCAGAGTGGTACTTTCTAAAGATTATTCATCTGGAGGTTGACACGGAGCCGAGAGTACATTTGAGGGAAGCAGGGAGTTTTCCAGCTTGAGGTAAACCAGGTGAGAGTTTACGAAGAGCTGAAGAGCAGAGTGAAAGGAGATGCACAGGGGTCTATGATCTTCAGTGCGCCAGTTTTGTATGGAGACAGGATAACACAGGACTTTTGAGGGGTTAGAAATCTGGTGGCTTCTGGAGGTTTCTCAGGAATCACAGATGGGAGAACAATGCCCATTCACAGGAGATAACACTCAATTTTAGATAAATCTTCTTTTCAAAAAAAAAAGAGGGAGAGAAATTCTAACTCTTTATATGCAAGTACCTAATTGCTTAACTATTTCTGTTATTGTTTAGTTGCTAAGTCATATCTGACTCTTTGCCACCCCAAGGACTATAGCCTGCCAGGCTCTTTCTGTCCTCGGGATTTCCCAGGCAAGAATTCTAGAGTGGATTGCTATCTCCTTCTCCAGGGGATCTTCCCAACCCAGAGATCAAATCTGTATCTCCTGCACTAACAGGCAGTTTCTTTACCACTGAGCCACCATGGAAGGCCTCAACTATTACTAGCTATCAGCAAATTTAAATCATTTAAAAATCCTGTGTTGCAAAAAACAAATAAAACCTAACCTACCAACCAACCACCACCACCAAAACATATGCCTAGACAGCTAGTATGTGACCATTGAAAACTCTCGGGATTTCTACTAAGGAAACATATTCTAGCAAGTTCCATGGAATTTTGGAATACAAAGTTATCTGAAAATAATTCAAAACATAATTTTATATTAATAGGAATAGGGAAATATATAATGATATGAGTAGTGGAATTTCCAGATAGTCTTAAGATACATTAGATTTCAAATAAGTGTCAAAGTTATAGTATAGCTTCAGCTACCCCAAACTTGAGAAATTATTTTCCATTCCCTGTTCCTTGCAGGAATATTCTGAGAAGCAGAATGTTATGTTAATAGTTTTGGGAGAACATCCTCAAAGTGCTGAGTCATTTAGTGAAAGCAGTTTTTTTTTTTGTTTTTTTTTTTTTTAGTTAAAACACCTACAGGGCTTTTAAATACATTATCTAAAATATTTCACATTAGAATCAAAATGAGAGTAGACAATTTTAAGGAACCTCTCCATAGAAATAAATGGCTATATAATTCTGTTATTTCACAGGCATCTCGATATAAGTCTGTCCAGAATATCCATTCCCAAGTGGTTCATCCTTCTGAGAGACCCGTAAAGTTTCTGGGGAAACTTTACACGAAAATTGGTAAAGAAACACTTGCCAGATGGGCTTATATTTCTCTCTAGGACCTTAACTAGGGGCTGGCATGGCCTCTGTGGCTGCCAGCTCACTAGCTGAGAGATCACATACCTATGACAGGTGAGTGCGTGGACACTGTCACTTTTATATCCTTTTAATCTGTTCCTTGTAGGCAGCCCACCAGCCCATCCTGAACTCCTGCATGCAGGAGACAGTTTTGTTGTTTCTGAATCAGAAATGAAAGTATATGTGGGAGGTGCCAGGGTTGGTGCAGGGGTATGAACTAAGGTTCTGAGTGGTAACAGCTGGTGGGTAACGTCAGCCAGGAAGAATTGTCTGAGTGGAGACTGGCTCCCAGGCCAGTGGAACCTTTGCTGGGCACTAAATTCCAAAGGCTGCAGAAGCATAAAGGAAGTCTGAAAAAATCAGGCTGGGCTCTGACCTTTGGGATCAGAGATCCCAAAGTTTCGGATATCCCAGAAGGCAAACCTGAGACAAGAATTTGAGTGTGAGCAGTTTGTCTGGGCTATGAATGAAATAAGAGCAGGAAAGAAAAGGAAACCCCCTTAGAGGTGCATCACCAAGCCAGCAGATTGAGCAGCTGAAGTCTGAGTGTGGGAAGCTCTGAGCCTCAGGGTTAGCCCGCAGGCTGAGAAAGAGTGGAGGTGTCTCTCCACCGAAGGGCTAGAAAGCCTTAACAAAGGAAAGCAGGTCCTGGCAGAAGGGTGGATGTCTGGGGGGTGCTTTGGAGGGTAAGGGCAAAGGGGACCAGGATGCCACCCCCCCCCCCCCAGTATCAGCTGCAGGACTTTCAGAGTCCCCAAAGCCACCAGTGCCTATGAGGCACAAGGAACCAACCGCAAAGTGCAGCACTCACTATGCCCGGTCAGGCATTCAGAGCTCTGACGTCTTCTAGTTGCAGATTTCTGGATGCGTCCATTGAAATGAAACTTTCTGCTACCACCACCTTCTTTTGCTTTGCTTTTAAAAACCATCAGTTTCCCTGGGTCCATTGTTCATCTGTTTCATGTCGTTGGTGGCTGTTTAAAGAACACAGGAGAAGTAGCATAAAGTGACACTGAGGTGGGGACTTCCCTGGCCGTCCTGTGGTTAAGACTTCGCCTTCCAATGGAGGGGGTGAGGGTTTGGTTCCTGAGTGGGGAGCTAAGATCCCACATGCCTTGTGGCCAAAAAGCCAAAACATCATATGGAAGCAAAATTATAATAAATTTGATAAAGGCTTTAAAAATTGTCCATGTAAAAAAAAATAAACGTCTTAAAAAAAATGATACAAGCTGTCCATGCACTTTGAAAGTAAAAGTCAGTGAGCACTGGTGTGATGGCGTGATGAGGGGAGGGCTGTGCTGATGACCAGAGTCACCCAAGTAGGAGCTCAGGCTGCCTTCTCCTTTAACTGTGTCATCGCAACCCCACCTTTTTTTTTTCTCCTGGAGAGCCACCCTTTCTCTCCCATCACTCCAGCTTGGAGCAAAGGCAGATGATAGGATTTTTTGAGATCTGAAGGGTACCCAGCACCACTCTGAACGTTTTATGTGCAGCTAGCTCATTTTTATCCACACACAGCTTTCTGAGCTCCAGGCTCTTATTCCCTTTTTTTTGCAGATGAGGAAACTCGGGCAGCAGAAGCTAGGTGACTTGCCCTTGTTACACACAGCCAACACCAGAGTCAATCTGAACTCATACCTTCTGTCTACCGAGGCTGCCCTGAAGCTACCAGCTGCTGGCAGCCCCAGTAAATCACTCACCTATGAGGGGAGAAAAAGGAAACATGGTTTTTCTGGCAACAAGTTGCAAAGGTCTCCTCCAGCAGAGATGTCACTTCTGTCTCCCCATTTTATACCAGAAGGAACATGGGCATTTGCAGACACATTCTCAGTGGGCAATCAGCCCAGAAACCTGGGAGCAGAGTCCTAGATCTGGAGCAGAGGTGGGAAAGAGCCCCTGACGTTTCGAAGGTGAGTGACTTAGAGAATCAGTCCAGGGCTGGGTGCAGCAGAACGCCTCCTAACACGCAGCGTTTGTTGACCTGGCATCTGGGGCAGTTAGCTGGGAGGGCAGGGAGAACCTTGATCTTGATTCTTCTCTCCTTTTTGTGATGGCTCAGCTGTAGATGTCTGGGTGGATCATAGATTTGGAGAACCCTGGGTAGCATTTAAGTGAAAGGGTTGCACGAACCCAGATGGAAAGGAATTCTGAACCTGGATCCATGGAGTAGCCTCCTTCCTGTCTATATTTTACAGTGAAGATGCTGTGCATATCTTAGCCATCAAAATTCTAAGGATGAATTTTAAGAAAACGAAACAGTTGACGTGGTTCGTTTGCTCCAAAGTTTGCACAGGAGGTGACAGCTCTCTCTCCCAGGCAGCGACTTCCAGAGAAAGTCAAGAATATCTTCCCACTCGTGGAGAGTGCCCTACCCAAATCTCCCTAGACTTCAGCTCCTAAAGTCCTTTGGACTTCTCTGAATCTTGTTTCTTTTTCTTTCCCCACTGGTCATTTTTCATTTCCAAATCATTGCCAAGTGATGTTCTGGCTGGTGAACTTGGAGAGCCCTTTTCATTTCTTCCCTTTTGACTGACCTCAGGCACAATGCTTGTTCAGGGACACACGATATTGATAGAGTGGATTTAAAATTCACACAAAGCGAGCTTCTCTCAGTTTTTATATGCGGGAAGAACTGCTATATGGGCTGGCAGTTTTTCAAAGCTAACCTCAGCCTTACAATTAGTGATCCAGAGAAGGACACTGCCTTCTGGACACTGGATCACTAAGGTTCACAACCCACCCTGAGTGTGTAGGATGCTGGTGCATTTCTTTTTGGATGAACAGCAGAATGTGCCCTAAGAATTGCAGTTTGCATGTACTGAGTCAAATCCTGAATTTAAAAAGAAATACCGCCTGCTGTCACGTTCTAGAGCCTTTAAACTTCACTGATGTGCCTGCCACCCCTGGGGTCCACCTGCATTTATCTGTCTGGATGCTCACAAGATGCTGCTTCATTTTCAGGCTCAGTTAATTCACCATCTCGAGTCAGCCCTATAGAGAGGGCACATCAGAGCAATTTGTTCTAAATTTATTATCATTAACATGCAAGGCAGCTGCAGGAAATTATACAACAGCAAAGCATTTCAGAAAAATGTTCCGATGTGATATCCGGACTGTTTGATTCGGAAACAAAGGGAAACGATGATCTTGCTGGCTATAGCCTGACTAAAAAAGATTTTTGCTTTCCTTAATCATCATTTGTCATCCAAGTTATTTTTATTCCAGTGACACTGGTGCTCGCCAACGATTTTGAGTTGATAATAAGAACCATGTCCATGGGTTGGAAGTACACGGCCAATATTTGTAAGGATTGCATAACTGCATCCCTTCATGTTTGGAATGACCTCTGAAAACAAGAGTGTGCCAAAAACCCGGGTAGAATCATGAAGGAAAAAAAGGAATCTTCTCATCTATAGAATGGAGTGAATAAGGAATACAGTATGACGGCGTGGAATGAACTGGGGCTGTGTAATCACAGAAAACAAGAGTTACATGGTCTTTGATGTAAAACAATTACCAGGAACTCGGTCCAGCCCAGAGTATTTGGCGATTCAGTCAAATGACCTTTCTGAGGGAATGTGAGTTTTGTGGGGCTCAGAACTCAGTCCAACTTTTGGGTTTTGAAGTTTTGAAACAACTTGAAACCTTGCACGTTGCCAGTTTTGGATCCGTGTGTTTCAAAAATTCTTGATGAAAGGATGGTGGGTTTCTGGGAAAAGGAGCAGCGGAAGATCAGATAAGGGGCCCTGGACCACCAGGATGTCCGACTTCTGCAGCGCCCGTCCCTCTCACCCACCTTCTCTACTTTCTCTCCGCACCCCAAATGTGCTCCAGATGTGCAAAAGCAGCGTGCGAGGTCGGTTCTGATTTGAGGTTTCTGTTCATCCTGCATCTACTTTCTGATTGTGAGGTACCCAGAGTCATAGGGGAAGGTTGGGTTAACTGGCTTTGAGAGCTGCTGATGTGAGATTTAGAAGCTCTGAAAAGTCACTCCTCAGAACTCTTGAAATTCTCATCACTAATAACTCCTCTGTGGTAAAGACTCTGAAAGAATAGAGACGTCTCAAGTGAATGTGGGAACTTCCCTGACGGCTCTGATGGTAAAGAATCTGCCTGCAATGCAGAAGACCCCAGTTTGATCCCTGGGTTGGGAAGATCCCCTGGAAGAGGAAATGGCAACCCACTGTGGTATTCTTGCCTAGAGAATTCCATAGACAGAAGAGACTGGCAGGCCACAGTCCATGAGGTTGCAAAGAGTCAGACGTGACTGAGCAACTAAGAAAAAAAATAATAAGTAAACATGGAGGGGAGGGTTACCTGTCTTACTGCTGAGTGGCCAACCCTACATCTGGAAACTGAGGCTATGGGGTTCAGGGAGTCTACGGTTCTGGGGTTCAGGAAGTCTGAGATTCTGATGTTCTGGGAAAATTGGATGAAGATGAGCTTGTTCTGGCTTCAGATGTAGGAGGGACAATTCTGGAGCCTGAGGGAGTGAGGGGAGTTGGAAGGGCTCCGGTGGATGGGAGAGACGCCTCCAGGAGGAGCTAGGGGCTGTGGAATGGCAGCGAAATCTTGGAATTGGAGACTGTATAGGAGCCAGACAGTAGGATGTATCTAAAACTCATGCTCTTTAATTCGATTATCTTTCTACACCATCTCTAGTTACACCTTTAAGTAGCCTTATTGGCTGCTCTTTCATCTAGCTGCCCATGTGTCCGTGGACCCCTCTAGAGGCTGGCTTTGCTGTTTGTTAGATTTCTAATGTGAAGAATGGAAGTTGGGTGAACACAGGAATTGAATCTCATTTACTTGGATGGTCACCAGCCCCGCCCCTAACGTGTAGGGTGGAGGGGTGGGGGTACACATGGAGGCACACCTGCTGTGAGAGCAATATTCAAAAATTATAAATCAAACTGGCAAGCTGTTCAGTAAAACAGTTTCTACTCTTCCATACTGACAAATACATCTTCATAAAGACAAAATAGAAAACTATGTGTCAACTATGGTTTTTACGTGATAGAAAGTCAGGAAACTATCAAAGATGATTAAATTTCATTATAATTGTGGATATGCCAAGTATTTTCTTGTTGTTGTTTAGTCGCTAAGTTGTGTCTGACTCTTTTGGGACCTCATGGACTGCAGCCCGCCATGCTCCTTCTGTTGTGGGATTTCCTAGGCAAGAATACTGGAGTGGGTTGCCATTTCCTTCTCCAGGGGATCTTCCTGACCCAGGGATCAAATCTGTGTCTCCTGCATTGACAGGTAGGTTCTTTACCATTGAGCTACCAGGGAAGGCCATGTCAGCTATTTAGATGTGTAATAAAACAAAGCCATGCATGATTCATACATAAATTATCCATTCTTAAAATTTTCTTTCTGTTGTTTCAGCAAAGTCACAAATCCTGTTTTTTAAACTCAAGATTTTTTTGTGTGTTTATAAAAATTAATGCTAAGTTGGCAAACTTTTTCCAGTCATCACGGTTCTTCAGTGGTTCCTAAAAACAATTTCAATTTTGAGAGACTTTTCTCTGCTGGGGCCAAGCAAATGGATTTTCAATACAATTCTCTTTAGTTTTTCATAAATACAATTCTTCAAGGGATAGTTACTTGGCATGTCAAGTTCCAATACTGTCACGCTGTCACAGATGATATGCTAATGATAATAGCATATTATTTATTTAATATAATTACTAAAATATATTTATTGTTATCATGTAGATTGCTATCACTTTTATAGAAATCTTCACTTTTTAAAGTGATATCTAGATTCATCTCAGGTTCTACTTTCAAATTTTTCAGTGCTGGGATATTATAAAGCAAACCCCAAAGCAATCTATTATTCAATTTATTGAAATCTTTCTTCAAGAAGCTATGAAAGTGAAGTGAAAGTGGTAGTTGCTCAGTTGTGTCTAACTCTTTGCAATCCCATAGACTGTAGCCCACGAGGCTCCTCTGTTCATGAAATTCTGCAGGTAAGGAAACTGGAGTGTGTAGCCATTTCCTTCTCCAGGGGATCTTCCCGATCCAGGGATTGAACCTGGGTCTCCCTCATTGCAGGCAGATTCTTTACCATCTGAATATTGTCGGTAGAAACTTATTTGGGGATGATTTGTACCTATAGCTTCCCTTTCATAACTGTAAATGCGTTTCCTTGTTCATTCCAATTTCTCTCCCTTTTATTTTCCTGGGGAATTACTTGCTACATAGTTCACATATACTTCTATTTTATCTAAAGTTAAAAAAAAGAACCTTCTTTAAATAAAATTGCCAAAGAGATTTGTTTCTATTATTATTAACATTAATAATAACCACAGTTCATACCAAATAGTTTTAGATAGTGCAAATTCAAAATTAAGTCCATTTTCTTTCAAAAGCTATGATTCTCTCTTTGGGCATCTTCTACTTTTCACTGAACTTTTCTGATACCTTTTGCCTTTCATCTAAATTAAGTCTGATTTCTTCATCAATGTTCAGTCAGCATACTGTTTGTGTGACCAAAGGAAGTCGTAAAGTTAGAATTGATAGTGTTTCATCAAGATGTTCTATTTTGGGGCAAGTCCAGAAAATGTCACATACAATTTTGAATTGCTCCAAAGTATGTCATTGCTATTGGCCCAGCTGAGACCACATCTCACAGTAACAAATTCAAACCATGTGCCACGCATGGCACAAGGAACGCTGCTGGTTTTCAGCCAAATTTATGGCCCTACATCTTTTTCTTTACCAACCATGTCAGCACCATTATCATAGATTTGCCCTGTACAATCTTTTAAATGGTTTGAATAAAGCTGACATTTAATACTGAATTTTGTAAAAATTTAGCCATATGTTTCAAAAATATTTTCATAAAATATAACTAGTCACAATTTTAGCATCTAACTTGATGCTCACCTAACAGCACTTTTGTATGTACAACTTTAAGTTTCATGTGATGTTTTTAAACCCTGCAAAATTCCTCAGCCGCTTCTTGCAACGGTTGTGAAGATGGCTGAATGCACACGCACCTCTGGATCCAGAGGTTGGAATGCAGACGAGCAAGGAAACAGATGCTCCCACCATCGGGTTCATTCTGTCTGAGGAAAAATTCTGCAGATTAACTGACTGATTTTTTTTTTTTCTTCCACCAAGTGCTTCCGCTACTCAATTTCTCTCTGCTCCTGGGCAGTGTATATTTCTGACTTTGACAACCGCAAGATCCAAAACCTCAATGACTTTTGGGCATAGCTGCTTTTCATTTTTAATACTTAGCGCAAAAGATGTGAGGTCATCTGATCAAACTTTCTGGCTACAATCTGATCATCAGAGTCATTTTACCCAGGCCAGCTGACCAGATAGAAGACCTGGGTGTGTCCCTGATATTGAGTCCAACGTGGTGATGCTGAGAGACATCTTTGTGCTCTCATGGGCCAGGTTTTGAATCACATGATAAAAATTTTTCTTTCTTCCTTTTTTTGTTGCATTTATTGGGAACAGTGGCTCATACATACTTAGAACTTAGCAAATACTTGTTGAATAGAAAATAATAACAATGATAATAATTATAATTCCACATCTGAAAGTGAAATTCCCTCAATCATGTCCAACTGTTTGCAACTCCATGGACTGGTCCATGGAATTCTCCAGGCCAGAATACTGAAGTGGGTAGCTGTTCCCTTCTCCAGGGGGTCTTCCAAATCCAGGAATCGAACCCAGGTATCCCGAATTGCAGGTGATTCTTTACCACCTGAGATTGAATTTGTAGGATGATTCTGCAGCTAACATGAGAATGTATTCAGCAACTAAAGTGTAGAAAATAATGGAAGACAAACATTTCATTTACAGAGTGATAATCTATTCAGATAAATTGTGGACCTACAGGCCAAAATCAGAGTCTTCTAGTGGATTCTAAATAACTTACTCTGCTCAGTGGCTGTTGATTATCATGTGAACATACCTGGATTCAGGTTGAAATTCTCTTAGCTTTCTTCTTTTACTTGTCACATCTGACTACGTCCATGGATGTGGGGGCAACGATGAAGAGCAGTAAGCGACACTTATGAGCCTAAGGGGTAAAAGCACATGACAAGGAGAAAGGAAAAGGGAAAGACCACGACTCATGGCAGATGCTGGAGGCAGACCTAGTTGACTCGGCTAAGATCAGGCTGTTCTCTGGTCTCTCAGTATGATGCTATGGAACATGCAGAAAAGGCTTTCCTGGTGGGTTAATGGTAAAGAATCCGGCTGCCAATGCAGGAGACATGAGTTTGATCTCTGGGTTGGAAAGATCCCCTAGAGAAGGAAATGGCAACCCATTCCAGTATTCTTGCCTGGGAAATCCCCATGGACAAAGGAGCCTGGTGGGCTTCAGTCCACGGGATCGCAGAGTCGGGCACAACTGAGCGGCTGAGAAGGAACACGACACATCTGAGTGACTGATGGGGTCCGTCTGGGTTGAGCACATGTGGTTTGGATAATCTGAGTCTAACTCAGATCTCTGGAAACAAAAGAATTAATCTTGAAGAAACACTGTGATACCTATAGGTGAACTTTATGTACTTGTTGATTTAACTACTTATATCATTAAATCCAACAGAGAGAGCTTTCATTTTACTCTGATATTTGTCTTTTCTGCTTTGAACATTGCGTTTCAAGCCTGAGCAAGCATCAGAATCCCCCGGGTGGGGTGGGAGGGTGGTGTTTGTTAACACCCGGCTCCCTAGCCTCTGTCCCCAGAGTTTTTGATCTGCGGGTCCAGGGCTGGGGGAGAGGTGGGGAGCAAAGTGTGCATTTTGCACAAACTCCCAGCTGGAGCAGATCCTGGACCACCCTCTGAGGCCACTGCCCTAAAGAATTAGCAGATGCAAAGTCAGTGGTGGTAGCAGTCAAATTCTATTCGTCTTTCTCTTTTTAGAAAAGTGCCACCGATTTTTCTCTAGGTTTGTCTGTACCTGACTTGCTGAGAGTCTTCCACTGATGGTAAGGGGCAGGAGCGTGGGCTCTTCTGCAGTCATTTAGCTTCTGTTTCTAATTAACAAGGCTTTCTTGCCACATGTGACCCTGCACAGTCAAACTGTGGTGTGGTCCAGGCAAGGCTGTGGACCTGCCTCAGCCACACGCCACATCCGTCTATTGTAGGGGACACACAGACTTGCATGTGACTTAGATTTTGAGACAAGAGAAGGTGAAGAGGCCCTGGGTCTTTCCTGCCCTGCTCCAAATAAAATACTTCTGCTCTGGAACGTCATTCCATGGGTATGAACTTCAGTTTTCCTGGTACCTTCCAGGACGATTGAGTGGGGGAAACAGATGGGGTGTTTCTACCCCTGAAACAGCTGAAGTTTTCCAATGTGTCTGGTACTCAGGTTAGGACTCTAAGCTAAACCATGACACAGTGGGGAGGAATGGTTTCGTTCATCAAAGGTCAGCCCCCTAACCATGACAGCACTGTAACCCTGTCACTTCTGGAACATCTATTCTAATTCAAATTGGGGTGAGGGGTGGGGATGACACAATTTATCAGATGATTTAGGAATTAGTTTAGGCATGAGGGCTTCAAATTGCTGGCAAAGTCAAAGCCACTATCTTTTGAATGACTGATTGCAAATGGATCCAGAAAAATAAAAATGCCTATTAATTCAGAAAATTTTGAAAGGACCAGAGAGATGTCTCTTCAATAATACAAGATTTGTCAGAATGGAAGACTCACCTTCTGACTGCATTTCCTGGGTTCAGTTAGAGCTTTGTTGACTAAAAGCCTTGTCAACTGAAAAAACAAAAAGCAACTGAAAAAAAAAAGCAAAATATAAAGGTTGAGAATTATGTTTTACTTGGGGACTAAACTGAGGACTTAAGCCTGGAAAACAACCTTTCAGATAGCTCTGAGAGACTGCTCCAAAGAGGTAAGGGAGGAGCCAGGATACAAAAGAGTTTTTGCAACAAAAGCCAGGTAGTTCGAACATCAAAGATTACTGTTAATTAAAGACAGCCAAACACCTCAAGTTAAAGATTTTAGTACTGTTCTATGACAGATTTTATTTTCTTGGGCTCCAAAATCACTGTGGATGGTGACTGCAGCCACAAAATTGAAAGACCCTTGCTCTTTTTTGGAAGAAAAGCTATGACAAATCTCGATAGCATATTAAAAAGTGGAGACATCACATTGCCAACAAAGATCCATATAGTCAAAGCTATGGCTTTCCCAGTGGTCATGTACGGATGTGAGAGTTGGACCATAAAGAAGGCTGAGCACCAAAGAACTGATGCTTTTGAATTGTGGTGCTGGAGAAGACTCTTGAGAGTATCTTGGATAACATAGAAATTGAACCAATCCATCCTAAAGGAAATCAACCCTGAATACGCACTATAAGGACTGATGCTGAGGCTGAAGCTTCAATACTTTGGCCACTTGATGCAAAGGGCCGACTCATTGGAAAAGCCCCTGATGCTTGGAAAAATTGAGGGCAGGAGGAGAAGGGAGCAATAGAAGATGAGATGGTTGGATGGCATTACAGACTCAATGGACATGAGTTTGAGCAAACTCCAGGAGATAGTGAAGGACAGGGAAGCCTGGTGTGCTGCAGTTCATGGGGTCACAAAAATTGAGACACAACTTATTGACTGATCAACAACTTTTCTACACATGGGGAGATGCAAGAGTCTGGGCTCATTAAAACCGTTCCTCTGATATGCACCTTAAATATCTGGGGCCAGTATCCTGCTTTTCTCCATCCTGAATCCCCTTGGAGTGCACAGTCCAGCTGCAGTGGCTGAGGTCTTGATGGCTACAACATCCATTGTTTACTGATATGGTGGGTGACATTTTCCATTCCCAACCTTCTGTAACAACAATGTCAGGTCCTACTGATGACCCATCAGCAGTGTCAAAATGATTAAAGAGGACAATTTAGGTGGTACAAACTTTAATACTCAAGGAGCAGGCACTCTCCTTTTGCAAGGATTCAGAGAACCACAGAAAGGGGTAGAAGACCTGACACTTTTATAGGATGAAGAATAAGTGACAAGAAGAGAAAAATAGGCTGTGAAAGTGGAGCAAGGAGTAATTAAGGAGCCAAGACCTGGCTTGGCATCTGGGGATTGGCTGACTGGTCAAGCCAAACACTTATCCATTCAGTTCAGTCGCTCAAGTATACTTAAAACTTGCATGTTTTAGGGTGCTGAGTAGCACCCTGGGCAGGAGTGGCTCCTTTGTGGGTCTAGAAAATTATTACATCATCAGTGACCATTTCAATCACACCGCTTGTCTTGGCCTGAGCACTTTCTCTCATAGCCAGAGCTGGGTGTTGGGAGCGGGGAGAGCTGGGGAATATCAGCTGCTCCCTGTACTCCAGTGATGGACAGAAGCTGGGTATATGTACCTCAGCTCCCTCCTCTTGGGGAGAGAATCAGTGGAAACTCTATCCCCAGGGAGTTGCATTCTAGCTGCCCCTGGGTTGTCCTTCTTCCCACTTCGCTGCCTCACATTCTCACCAGGGGTCCTTACTGTGACCTCCTGTTCTCATTTCCCAGCCAGGCTGAGCTTGGATCAAAAAAGAGAGACCTCAGGCAACTCTGTTGTTGTTGTTGTTGCTGGCTACATGATTTCTATCATCTTCTGTCTTGAAAGCAGAGTCAGCAAGATAGGAAAAGCTATGAACTCAAGACCAGATTACTCTTCTGGAGCTCAGCGTGGTTCCAACAGCAAGCTCTTCAATGAAGCCAGTGCTTAAAGAATGCATTGGACCCTAGATTACTTGCTTTGATGCTCTTATCACTATGTGAGAAGAAAATCTATTTATAAAGACAAAGGAAGGTGATTATTCAAACATTCCATGCCAAGGACCAGGGTATATTATCTATACTTTTAATTTCTTGTTAAGTTAAAAAAAAATCAGTTAACGTCTGTCTAACAAACATAATAAAAGAATTTTAAAGCTATTGGGAGAAAACCAATTAGAAATTTTCAAAATTTCCAATTGCTTTGTCAATAAAGAACTTCTTACATTTTTAGCCTTTATATCCCCCTCAAGAGAATGGGAGGGCTTCCCTGGTGGTCCAGTGGTTAAGAATCTGCCTGCCAATGCAGGGGACACTGGTTTGATCATGGATCTGGAAAGATTCCACATACTGCAGGCAATGAACCTGTGTACCGCGACAAGAAAAGCCACTGCAATGAGAAGAAGCCTATGTACCGCAACTCGAGAGCAGCCCCGGTTCTCTGCACCTAGAGAAAGCCCACACACAGCAATGAAGCAACCAAAAGCAAGTAAATATTTTTAAAAAAGAATTCCTCTAATCTCTTTTTTTAAAAAAAAAAAGAGAGAGAGAATGAGAATCACTTGTTATCAAAGATCAAATGTCTCAAAACATTTTCAGAGATTTCATAAAATCACTGATCAGTTGCCTTGGGATTCTTTACCAGCCAAAGCTGGATTAAATCAGAGGGTGATTGGCTAAGCTTGGTCACTATTCTAAAACTGCAGTTTTTCACTAGGATAATATTTATTAAAATGGGCTAGATCCTACAGATAAGATTAGTAATACTTTAAACCATCAGAAGGCCCTTCCTTTTCCCAGGGGTCTTCCTAACCCAGGGATCGAACCTGGGTTGCCAGCACTGCAGGCAAATTCTTAACCGTCTGAGCCACTAAGGAAGACCCTCAGAAGGCCTTAGGGAGCTGGAAATAGAACATTTTCTCAGGCAAAATCCATGGTAAGGATAGGCAAAGCTGGCATCAGGCCAACTGTATCAAACCATGCATCAAACTTCTGAGGTCAGGCAAAATTGAAAACATATTTAGAGAAGTTAATTCCCCTTAATTTTGAAGCCCATGTGTATTTCAAGGGAAATTTAATCCGTGTGTTTCTAATTCATTTACACTCAACTCATCAAAATGCTATTTTGAAAGAATTATTTCATTTTCATATCCAGGAAATACTATGAATCTCTTTAACAAGATTCTTGAAGGCATGAAAGAAGTGTCTTTCAGTTAAGTAGTTGTGTTTGGTCTGCCCTAGGCAGGACTTATAAACAGAGGTAGGGGAAAGCTGTGTCTTTCTAAAGCTAGGAACCTGCTCCCATGTTCCAGCCACTGTATGTCTTGATATATTAGATGCTGTTGGTTAAGAGTGCCATGTAATTTTTGATTTTACTTCTTTTCCACCATTTTAACAAGGAGTTCCTCAGGGGCCTGTTATAGTTGACATAGAGTGAGTTGACCCTCAGCTTTGGTTTTCCTTATGGGATGGATGTATATGTTGATAGACTCCAAGGGTTTAAATAAAGATATTGATATGGGTTGGATATGGCAGAGACTATGATTTTCCTTGTTCTATTAAGAAGAGCCCAGAGATGCTGAATCTTGCTAAATAAGAGAAACCCTGGGAAAAAGGGGACAAAGGAAGTGAGTAATTTTGCATAATTAATTTAATTTGTCAAGAAATCTAGTGGATGGGATTAGTTATAATTTTACATACAATTTCTGGGATGAGAAACAAACATTTTTATGAGATCAAAGCCTGGAAAAGCAGCAGATAAAACGTTAGTCTGAAACATGGAAGAAAAGGGAATTAATTTTCCTTGTTTCTGTTTCTAAAATATGACAATTAGTAGAAGGCTCCAAGTCAAAATTGTTTGCAACTCCTGATGAAGTCAGTGTGTGGTGAGAGAATTCCTTTCAGCTGCTGAGAGCAAAGGACTAAAGCTGTGCTGTTCTTGAGGGTTTGGTTTATAACCAGTTGGGGAAACAGAATTGTCTGAGCTTCCCTCCTTGGGTGGGAGGGTGGGGTTGCCGAGCAGTGGTGGCCAAACTAAGGATCTTGAGTGATGACTTACTGAGAACCCTGGCTCTGCCAGCCACCATTTACCACCAGCACATTTTCAGTAGTGCTTGGAAAGCCCTCAGGTGGCAGGAGCTCTTTTGAGAGGCTCAGGAGTGATTTAGCAGGCAGGCTTTCTTCACATTTAATTTGCAACAGGACAGGAAGTCCCTGGGTCTTATGAGCTCTGTAACAAGAAACTACAGCAGGTGAGTAGCAGTTGGTGGCAGCCAGCTTCCTGAGTCAGACACGACTGAGTGACTTCACTTTCACTTTTCACTTTCACGAATTGGAGAAGGAAATGGCAATCCACTCCAGTGTTCTTGCCTGGAGAATCCCAGGGACGGAGGTGCCTGGTAGGCTGCCGTCTATGGGGTTGCACAGAGTTGGACACGACTGACATGACTTAGCAGCAGCAGCAGCTGCTGTTACAGGCCCCAAGCTGACAGTGAAGGTCCCTAAAGCAGTGGTCTGTTGGCTCTTTCTCACTCCTCATAGTCAATGCTAATTTAATTTCTCCCCTCCCCTCCCCCACCCCTACCTCCCCCCGCTCCCCCCGGGGTTGGTAGAGGTTCTGAAGATCAGTTCTTCTTGAAGAGGTTAATACAAAGCATTGTTTGGGTTTGCGAGCTCCCTGTGGTACCAGAGAAGCTCAGCAAGTCCACGTGGAAGGATACATTGATTCTAAAGATCTGATACCAATCTGGGTGGAGGGAAGCACAACCTTCAAGTAGCCATACCCATATGTTCCTTTGCCTTAAGTTGAGGAAATGTCACCCAACTCAGGAAACCTTCTGAAAACCTGAAGAAGACCGTTAATGTTTCTCTGTTCACCGCTAATGCTTTGGGTAGAATGGTGGGAAAGTTCCCCAGATACCACATGACAGGAAGATTTAATGATCCCTGGTTCCTTCCTGGAGATGATAACTCAAACTGGTATGAAAGTGAAAGTGTAAGTTGCTCAGTCGTGTCTGACTCTTTGAGACCCCGTGGACTGTACAGTCCATGGAATTCTCCAGGCCAGAATACTAGAATGAGTAGCCTTTCCCTTCTTCAGGGGATCTTCACAACCCAGGGATCGAACCCAGGTCCCCCCCATTGCAGGCGGATTCTTTACCAGCTGAGCCACAAAGGAAGCCACAAATTGGTATACCAGCACAGTTTATGAATTTCAGTCATTCAGTGAGTGTCTCTGGCAATTTCAGTAGAAACAAATATGAAGAAAAACTGCCCTTAAAATCCTAAAGTTCATTTACCCACAGAAACATTTTTCCTTTGTCCATTTTTTCTAATGTTTAGAAGTGTCATGATGATGAATGTCTTTAAATTTTTAGATAGTGTTTTTTTCATTTAAAATGTTTTGCTATTTTTATTTAGCTATTTAGTTTGGGTGCACTGGATCTTAGTTCGGGCATGTGAGCTCTTAGTTGCCATGTGCGGAATCTAGTTCCCCAACCAGGGATCGAACCCAGGCCCCCTGCATTGGGAGTGTGAAGTCTTAGCCACTGGACCACCAGGGAAGCCCTGATAATGAAAATTTTAATCTCAATGGCCCCTCTTCATACATAACCCAGTTTTCTTTCTTTTTTTTAAATTATCTATTTATTTATCTATATATGCTAGGCCTTTGTTGCGGAGTGCAGGCTTTCTCTAGTTGGGGCGAGTAGGGGCTACTGTCTGGCTGCAGTGCTTGGGCTTCACATTGCGGTGGGCTCTCTTTTTACAGAGCACAGTCTCTATGGTCCTTGGGCTTCAGAAAATGCAGCACACAGACTTAGTTGCCCTGTGGCACGTGGAATCTTCCTGGACCAGGGATGGAACCTGTATCCCCTGTGTTGGCAGGCACATTCTTAACCACTGGACCACCAGGGAAGTCCCTGTTTTCTTATATAGATAATAATTATAATTTTAATGGTGATCCCAATATATTTCTTCAGACAGGATGATATATGAACTTTATCCATGATAGGTTCTATAAAGAGCAGCACAGAGCCCAGAAGACACTCAGGATATGTTAGCTGCATCTCACCTACATGGATACACAGATTTTTGAGCCTGCCGGGACAGCTAGTATTATGTTTCATCTTATTATGTGCTGGTTTTGAAAGGTAATTCTGTGTTAATGACTTGGTGCTCAATTCAGTCTCAAAAATACCTTCTTCCAAATTCAAATTTAATCATAAACATATGGCCTGCTTCTTATTTAACATTATAAAGGAATGAGTGTATGATCATGGGTTTATATTTTTGGAACATGCTCTGGTGGCCATTACCATCAGAATAATTTCTGAATCTTTTTTTGCACATCTGCTTCTGAAGAATTGATTGGAAATAATGAAATGTCCTTGTCGATCTTTGTTTTATTTAGATTTGATTACCTTATTAAAATTGAGAATGTGATTTTTATTCTCTTCATAAAGTTCCACAACTGTGCAGCATGGATGGTTATAAAAGAAATAAAATGCAGATTTGATGCTAAGTCAGGTCCTGCTGCTCATGTGGCTTCCCCAAATGCAAGGTTCCTGTGAAAATTCATGAGTACTCCAGGGGCGGGGTTGGGGGGAGGGGGGAAGGGGAGGGAGTCTGCTTAATGCAGGAGCAGTGATGCCATTTTTTCATGGCACCCAGGCTGGGAATCTGCAGCTGAATGAATACGACATTATGGAGTGCCTTAAAGTCACCGAGGAGGGAAGGAAGGGAGATAAGCGTTGCTGGGAGCCTTGGCTCTGCTCTCAGAAGATGGCTCTCGGCTAGCAACCCAATTCCCCGCTTTGTGTTCTCCTTCCTTGACCATTGACCTTTTCCTTCTTAAGGAGGCTCGCTCGCCTGTAGGCTCTAATCTCTTTGAGGTTTTGTGCTGGGCACACAGACCTGCCTGCCGCTGGTGCCCAGCTGAAACTCCCAATGGCAGCCTCTGGAGAGAGGCTCCATGCCCACACTTCCAGTTCCTGCCCCCTCACAGAGATTCCTCACTGTGTGTTGGCTTGTATGAGTATGAGACGTGTGCCACTTAAGATCATAGCTCCTTGCTGGCACACAGATGAGTGAGTGGACCACAATCTCTGCAGTGAAGGCTCTCACGTCTTTAAAAAGGACTGATGCCTGGTCTTGCTCTCGGGGATGTTCATCTATGGATCTGAGAATGCAACTTGGGCTGGGGATCTTTCATGGCTCCCCAGATAATTCTGTTGTGCAGAGTTGAGAATCACCGCCCTCATTGTCTTAATATCTGAAATACGTTGCTTCTAATTAAAAACCCAAACTCTTTAGCTGTTGGACAGGGTTCTTCAGACCTGATTCTCTCTGCCATTTCCAGGCCCCCAGACTTTCCGCTGTGCTGAACTCTAGCCAAACTCCTGCCTCCTGCTGGTTTCTCCAAACTCCTTCATCCTGGGAACAAGCCCATGCCACGTGACAGCACTCAGCAGATTCTCTCTGGCTCTTTTCTTCCTGTGACACTGAAAAATTTCCAGCCCTCTGCAAAGTTTCTTTTAATTTCTACCTGAGTTCCCCAGGTGGTGGCTAATATGTTCTTCTAATTATCCTCCCCCAGTAGATGGTGGTTTTCTAGAGGGAAGGGGCTATGTCTTTTTCAGAGGAAGATTGTTGGTACTTCCTTGCAATTGCTGACTCTGAATATGTGTTGAATAAGTGAATAAACTATGAGTGAGTGAATGAGTGCATTCATGAAATAATGAGTGAATGAATTAATGAATGTATGGACGAACACCACACAGCCACAGCTTCATGCTGCCAAGCCCACCACTGAGATGTGCTATTGTTCTCCTCCTTGTTGCACAGATTTCAGACTGCTCCCTCGTGATGACTCATAGAGGGGAGTGTGTGTGCGTGTGTGGTGTGTTTGTGCTTGTGTCGGGTGTGTATATTTGTGAGTGTGTGTGTGTTGGGGGCAGTGCATGGACCAAGCCTGTGAACCTTCCTTCCTCATTCCTGAGGATGTCCACCCCACAGACGACTTCCATTCAGGTGACCCGGCTAGTCCTCTGCACACACTGAGTGGCTGGGGTGTCCGAGCTCTGCCTGGAGGTGGAATGCTGGCTGGTGCTGCTTGCTTGTAGCCTCGGATGGGGTCAGGTTGAGAACTGGCAGGACCTTCAGGAGGAGGAGTTTCCTTCTGGATGTTCCTGGTGGGGGCTGCCTTCTGAAAAGATGACGTACACCTGAAAGAGGCACTGCTCACCCCCTTGCTGAGTTGGCATCTCCTTCTCATTTTGAAAGACAGACTTCAGGTGTCCTCCTGAAGCGCAATGCTGGGCATGGAATGGCTCTTAGTAAACATCACATTGAAAAGTGAAAATCGCTCAGTCGTGTCCAACTCTTTATGACCCCATGGACTATACAGTCCATGGAATTGTCCAGGCCAGAATACTGGAGTGGGTAGCCTTTCCCTTCTCCAGGGGATCTTCCCAACCCGGGGATTGAACCCAGGCTTCCTGCATTGCAGGAGGATTCTTTACCAGCTGAGCCACAAACGTCACATTAATCTATAATAAATTAGTGACTATTTGATTGATTGACAGATTGAATAATCCATAACATGATAGTGAACATTTGGTGATTTTGCCCTGGGAGAGCTGCATTTCTGATAAGGATCACTGTCCATCATTCAGAAACTAGAGACAGTTGATCTTCTGTTTGTCATGCATGGTCCCTACATGAACATCTCTTCAGAGGAAGGTCGCTGGAATCCACGTAGAAGGTTCTGAAGGCCCGGAAGTCTCTTGTCAATGCCTGACCTGCTAAAGGCCCCAGCTGCTAGCTTCGTGGGGCTGTGAGCAGTTGAAATGTGGTTAGTGTGATTGAGCAACTAAGTTTGCAATTCTGTTTAATTTTAATTACTTATTTTCAAATTTAGTTTTAAGCATGGATATTGAGCTCAGTTCTTGGAAGACTGAAGTTCATTTAGAACAACTGAAGTGGGTAAATCTGTCTCTGCTGCTGCTGCTGCTAAGCTGCTTCCGTCGAGTCTGACTCTGTGTGACCCCATAGACGGCAACCCACAAGGCTCCCCCGTCCCTGGGATTCTCCAGGCAAGAACACTGGAGTGGGTTGCCATTTCCTTCTCCAATGCATGAAAGTGAAAAGTGAAAGGGACGTCTACCTCTACAACTGTCAATTTTATGAACTCTCAGTACAATCCAAACATTTCTGGTGAAACTTTATCATCCTCACTGAGATGAGCAGTAAAGTCAAGGACTTACTGGATTTCCAAGACTCAGTAGGAGAACAAGAAGGTGAGAATGCAGAATACAACTAATAATTGGGAGCGGAAGGGGGTGTTGGTTACATGTCGAAGTGGTAATATTTGAGATATACTGAGTTCCATATAACAAATTATAAATTCATTGTACCTGTTTCCTTTCACTTTTAGTAATGCAGCTACTGGAAAAGTTGCTGTTGTGGCTCACATTGTGTGTCTATGACACAGGCTGGCATAGGACTTACAGGAGTCAACCTTATTCTGAGCCCCCCAGTGGATTTAAGGGGTGACTTTGTCTCCAACCCAGAGCATCTGTAGTGGAAACTTTGCTCTGAAAGAAGCAGGAAGTGTCCCAGGTGGGCTCTGAGTGTTTGCTTATTGCTTGTGTATTCAGTGGCAACTAGGATGGTGTTAACCTTGAGCTGTGTGAAGTGTGACACTCACATGTTCAAGGTCATGAGTGGAGATTAAGCGTTAAAAATGGCTGATGTGGTGGTTAACTTATGCGTTGATTTGACTGGCCTGAGGGATGCCCAGAGGCTGGTACAATTTGATTTCTGGCTATATCTAGGGGGGAGGGCTAATTGTGAGATTAGCATTAACTCAGTCCCAGGTGGCTCAGTGGGTAAAGAATCTGCCTGCACTGCTGGAGATAAAGCAGACATGAGTTAGATCCCTGGGTCAGGAAGATCCCCTGGAGGAGGGCATGGCAACCCACTCCAGTATTCTTGCTTGGAGAATTCCATGGACAGAGGAGCCTGGTGGGCTTCAGTCCATGGGATCACAAAGAGTCAGACATAACTAGAGCAACTGAGCATGTATTCGTGCAGCTGATGGAGTCAAGTTTGCCCTTATCACTGTTGGAGGTGTTATCTAATTCTTTGGAGCCCTGAATAGAACCAAAAGGCTACGAAAGAACAAATTCTCTCTTCCTGAGCTAGGATGTCCATCTCCTCCTCCTCTTGGACATCAGAGCTTCTGGTACTCGGACCTTGGACTTGGAGTGAATTACAGCCCTGACTCTCCTGGGTCTCCAGCTTGCTGATGAAAGACCGGGGGACTTCTTGGCCTCTATCACCATGTGAGCCAATTCCTGTAATAAAATCTCCTCATAAGTACTTGTATGAATATTTCTATATGTCCCAGTTGCTCTGTTTTTCCGGACAACCATGTCTAATGCACCCAGGCATTTTGCCAGGGATTATAGGTTCAGTATTCCATCGCATCCTGTCAGCAATAAGCCGACAAGGTAGCTTCTGTCATTATCTCATTTTACAGAGAGGAAATAGAGACTCTGAGTAGTTAAATGGCTCAAAGCCATAATTTGAATGTAAATTTGTCTAGTCCAAATCCTTCTTCTTTCATGTGCTATGTCCTAAGTTGCTTCAGTCGTGTCCAACTCTTTGTGACCCTATGGACTGTAGCCCACCAGGTTCCTCTGTCCGTGGGATTTTCCAGGCAAGAATACTGGAGTGGGTTGCCATGCCCTCCTCCAGGGGATCTTCCTGACCCAATATTCTGGTTTACCCGAGCTGACTAAGACAGACAAGGAGTTTGTGTGTGTGTGTGTATGTAAGTATGAATGTATGTTAATGTGATTTTTAAAAAACATTCATTTATTTGGCTGTGTCTGGTCTTAGTATATGGGATTTTTGATTGCAGTGTGAGGGCTCAGTAGTTGCCCCTTGGTATGTGGGATCTTAGTTCCTTGAGCAGGGATCAAACCCCCATCCCCTGCACTGCAAGGTGGATTCTTAACCACTGGACCACCAAAGAAGTCCCTGTTTATGTGAGTTTTGAGCCATTTGAAATTAAGGTGGAGGTAGCTTGCCCTTCAGTCTATATTTCCTAAGATAAAGGATATTCTTTTATGTAACCATTTATTGACTATGCCAAAGCCTTTGACTGTGTGGATCACAATAAACTGTGGAAAATTCTGAAAGAGATGGGAATACCAGACCACCTGAACTGCCTCTTGAGAAACCTATATGCAGGTCAGGAAGCAACAGTTAGAACTGGACATGGAACAACAGACGGGTTCCAAATAGGAAAAGTACGTCAAGGCTGTATATTGTCACCCTGCTTATTTAACTTATATGCAGAGTACATCATAAGAAACGCTGGACTGGAAGAAACACAAGCTGGAATCAAGATTGCCGGGAGAAATATCAATAACCTCAGACATGCAAGATGATACCACTCTTACAGTAGAAAGTGAAGAGGAACTAAAAAGCCTCTTGATGAAAGTGAAAGAGGAGAGTGAAAAGATTGGCTTAAAGCTCGACATTCGGAAAACGAAGATCATGGCACCTGGTCTCATCACTTCATGGGAAATAGATGGGGAAACAGTGGAAACAATGTCAGACTTTATTTTTGGGGCTCCAAAATCACTGCAGATGGTGATTGCAGTCATGAAATTAAAAGACGCTTACTCCTTGAAAGGAAAGTTATCACCAGCCTAGATAGCACATTCAAAAGCAGAGACATTACTTTGCCAACAAAGGTCCATCTAGTCAAGGTTATGGTTTTTCCAGTGGTCATGTATGGATGTGAGAGTTGGACTGTGAAAAAAGCTGAGAGCCAAAGAATTGATGCTTTTGAACTGTGGTGTTGGAGAAGACTCTTGAAAGTCCCTTGGACTGCAAGGAGATCCAACCAGTCCATTCTAAAGGAGATCAGCCCTGGGTGTTCTTTGGAAAGAATGATGCTAAAGCTGAAACTCCAGTTCTTTAGCCACCTCATGGGAAGAGTTGACTCATTGGAAAAGTCTCTGATGCTGGGAGGGATTGGGGGTGGGAGGAGAAGGGGACGACAGAGGATGAGATGGCTGGATGGCATCACTCACTCAATGGACGTGAGTCTGAGTGAACTCTGGGAGTTGGTGATGGACTGAGAGGCCTGGCATGCTGCGATTCATGGGGTCGCAAAGAGTCGGACACGACTGAGCGACTGAACTGAACTGAACTGCTGCATCTAGTTACCACAATCTGCACACTTAGTACTAATACAGTACTGTTGTTCAATCCATATTGTGTGCTCAGTCGCTCAGTTGTGCTCGACTCTTTGTGACCCCATGGATTGTAGCCCACCTGCCAAGCTTCGTTGACCATGGAATTTTCCAGGCAAGAATACTGGATGAGTTGCCATTTCCTACTCCAGGGGATCTTCCCGACCCAGGGATGGAACCTGTGTTTCCTGCATCTCCTGCATTGGCAGGTGGATTCTTTACCACCATGCCACCTGGGAGGCCCTGTTCAATCCATAGACCACTTTTAAATTCTGTTAGTTCTCCTATAAAGTAATGTCTTTAGAGGAATTCTTTTTGGTTTTCTTTTATTTTGGACAGCTCCTCAGTCTTTTTGCATGATGAGACATTGGCATAGCTGAGGAGTACAGGCCAATTTATTTTATAGAATATTTATCCAATGGGTTTTGATCCTTTGAGCATCTAAATAAAGAGCAAGAGAGTGGTTCCAGGGAAGGTGGAGGAAGTCCACTCCCCTCCATATCTCCCTCTGAAACCTGGACAAGTGCCCAGGGCAGCTCACCAGGGATCCTGAGAAGCAAATTGTGGAAGCTGCTCAGGATGTGAGGTACCTTGGACTGTGGGGAAGTGACTGTCACTCTTTATCTGTGCCCTTTCAGGCGCAAGTGCAAAAGAGTGCATCAGAGCAGAGTAACCAGGAGCTGAAAAATGCTGGTGACATTGAGGGGAGGGGCTGAGGATGGTGACCCGCAGAGTCACAAGGGTCTTGCGTAATAAGTGCAGGAATATGCTGAGAGCTGATGGGAGATGGATTTTGGCCCAATCCTGGACTAGCCTCGGGGAGGAGGGAGTGAAATGGCACTGCCAAGGCTTTTTGTTGCCTTCTGAGTTTGTTTTTCTAATTAACAGACTTTATTTTTACAGCACTTCTAGGCATACAGAAATTTGAACAGATGGTACAGACAGTGCCCATATCCCCCCTCCACACCCCCAAATTCCCCCTGCTATTAGCATCCTACATTGGTTACAGATGAGGAACCAACACTAACACATTATTATTAACTCAAATCCATAGTTCACATTAGGCTTCACTCTTGGGGCTGAGCATTCTGTGGGTCTGGACAAAAGTATCATGACGCATATACATCATGACAGCATCACACAGAAGAGTCCCTCTGCCCTAACAATCCTCTGAACTCCACCGAGTCATGCCTCCCCATTCCATTTAACCTTTGACAACTCCATCTTTTTACTGTCTCCGTGGTTTTCCCTTTTCCAGAATGTCATGCAGTTGGAATCCTATAGTGTGTAGCCTTTTCAGATTGGCTTCTTCCACTTAGCAATGTGGAAGCCTTCTTCTAGGCTTCCACTTAGCAATGTGGAAGCCTTCTTCTAGGCTTTTCTCGACTTTATGACTCATTTCATTGTCATTAATTCCATTGTGTGGATATGCTATTTGGTGATAGCATTTACTGGTTGTCTATTCATCTTTTGAAGGACATCTTGGCTGCTTCAAGACTTTGGCAATAATGAATAAAGCTGCTATCAATGTTCATGGGCAGCTGTTTGTATGTATGTACATGCCAAGCTTATTCGGGTACATACCAAGGACTGCGACTGCAGAATGATGAGACTGTCTTCCAAAGTGTCTGTACCATTTTGCATTCTCATTGGCAATAAACGAGAGTTCTTATTACTCCACATCCTGGCCAACATTTAGTATTGTTGGTTTTAAAAAGGATTTTAGTCATTCTGATAAGTGTGTAATGAATGGTACTTCTTCACTGTTTTAATGTGCAATTCCTTAATGACATATATATGATGTTGAACCCTTTTATCAGACATGTGTTTTGCAAATAATTTCTCCCAGTCTTCAGTTTTTCTCGAATTTTTTTTAATTTTCAGTTTTCTCTTATTTTCTGTTCTTTTGCAGAACAGAAGTTTTTCATTTTAATAAAGTCCAATTTGTCAGTTTCTTTCTGGCATTGTACTTTCGGTATTGTTCCTAAAACTTCATTGCCAAAGTCAAGATCACCTGGATTTATCTATGTTATCTTCTAGAAATTTTATAGTTTTGCATTTTGCATTTAGGTCTATGAACATTTTGTGAAAACTCTGTGTCTAGATTCTTTTTGTTTAGCATGTGATGTCCAACTGTGCCTGCACTGTTTGTTGAAAAACTATCCTTTCTCCATGGAATTGCCCTACAAAACTTTGAAAACTGAACTGACATTGAAACCACAAGCCCACAAAAGACAAATTGGAATCTAACCAGGTTAAATGCTGCTAAAATAAAAACATTGACATTCCCTATGGGATGAAAGCAAGATCCAAAGTTTTGCAACAAAATGAATATGATGTTTAAAATATACCTCAAAATTACTCAATACATAAAGAGCTGGGAAAACCTCTGCTGTATGAGCAAAGACAATCAATAAATGACAACATACAGAGATGCTGGACTTGTCCAACCAAAGATTTTAAAGTAGTTATGTAGAATTGTTGCCCCAAAGCAACTGTGAATGCTCTTCAAATGAATGGAAAAAGGGAATGTCCCAGCAAACAGTAGCTACAAAGAAGATATGGGGACTTCCCTGGTGGTCCAGTGGTTAAGACTTTGCCTTCCAGTACTGTGGGTGTGAATTCAGTCCTTGATCAGAGAGCTAAAAATCCCACCTGCCTCAGGGCCAAAAAAAAAAAAAAAAAAACAAAAAACCCACATAAAACAGAAACAATATTGTAACAAACTCAATAAAAAGACTTAAAAATTGGTTCACATAAAAAAAAAAAAAACCTTTAAAAAGAAGATATGAACTCAATTCAGTTCAGCTCAGTCACTCAGTCACATCCGACTCTTTGCGACCCCATGAACCACAGCACACCAGGCCTCCCTGTCCATCACCAACTCCCACAGTCCACCCAAACCCATGTCCATCAAGTTGGTGACGCCATCCAACCATCTCATCCTCTGTCGTCCCCTTCTCCTCCTGCCCTCAATCTTTCAGCATCAGGGTCTTTTCAAATGAGTCAACTCTTTGCATCAGATGGCCAAAGTATTGGAGTTTTAGCTTCAAAATCAGTCCTTCCAATGAACACCCAGGATTGGTTTCCTTTAGGATGGACTGGTTGGATATCCTTGCAGCCCAAGGGACTCTTGAACTCAGTCGATGTATTTAATAACAATAAAAAGATGAAGGATAAAAGAGTCATCAAAACTGAAGATAAATCAATATGTTAACTGCCTCTTGCTCAGAAAGGTGCCTGTTAAACAACATTCTTTGAGAAATTCTTCTGGAAGTTTCAGAATTCTTTGTAGAACAGTAAGCCCAGGCTTGTATTTTACGTACTAGCCTTTGCTTTTAAGAAAAATGCATCGCCAGTGCTCTCAGTGACCTGTCTCCCCAGCCAGACCCCGGGAGTGAGTGGGGCATTTCATACAAGGGAGTTTACCTGGCTACGATGCAGCCCGACATGAACAAGAAGGCAAAGAATGATAGATTCTTGAAAAGCAGAGTCCCAAGGGTTTAAGTGATTTCATATTGCGACCCGGCAGCACCAGGCTCCAGAGAGTTGGTGAACATGAGATCCAGCTGCAGAGAGAATCAGGCAACCTGCACAGGCTGGTGCACAACCGGTTCACTGTCAGGTTCCCAGGACCTTCCTCACGTCTGCAGCCCCAGCCTGGCCAGGCCCGCTCCGCCTACTGCCTGGACATCTGGGAAGCCTCCCCATTAACGTCAGTGTACTCTCAAGCTGACTCTACCTTCCCTATGCATCTGCTAGCATCTGGGACAACTTAGCCATTGTCTCTTCGGGCCTTTGAAGCTTGATTATAGGAGAAAGGGAAACATCAGTTACAACAGAGTCGTCTGCCCTCCTTGGGACAGTAGTACCAACTTCTTCCTTTCTCTCTCTGTCTTTTTTTTAATCCGAATATTTTTGATCATCATGGAGGGCAGTGGAACGGATTCTAGAATTCTTTCTCTTGAATGGAATGAACTTCATGGCTATTTTCTGGTTGCCACAAAAACAGTTTTGTGAACACAATCATGTGGATGGAAGATTTATTCCAGTTCTCTCACCCCATTTTCCCTCACTGAGTGCAGAAAGAAGCTGAGACATGAAAGCGTCAGTCAGATCGTAAATGTCGATGGTATCATTTTCCCACTTGCTTAGTGCTGGGTCTCCACCCCACCTCCAACACTATTTCCTTGAGAAACAGTCATGGATGTAAATAAAGCTCGTTTTCAATGGTTAATTTTCCATGTTCAATTAATAGGATAAGCTTTTCTTAAAAAAAAAATAACCATCCTTACGATGGTCTAGATGGTCTATTATGATAGATAGTAGCAATGTTCCTGTAGAAACATTGTTGTGCTCAAAGGAACTGAATCTGCACTGTAGTGTTAAATGGTGATGGGGAAGGCTAGGTTACAAAGTCATATCCATTTTGTGAAGGCTCAGGGCAGGTGTTGGGGGCTCAGGGCAGGTGCTGGGCTACCTTGGACAGAAGATGCTATTGCTACCAACCACGATGCCACTCTGTTAAATGGATTCCAAATCTTTTGCTCTCATCAGACCCCCTTTTTTGGAATCATGATAGAACATTAGACTATAGAATTCCAGGCATGTCTAAAATTTCCAAGTTGACTTCAGCTAAGCTTTGTTCATATGCGGTCAAAACAGGCAGGTCAGACACCTCCCCAACCTGGAGGTGAACATCTTAATGAACTGGGTTTCCCTGTTTTTTCCTGCACAAGATGCAGCTGGAGTTTCTAGCTCTTATCTAAATCCCTCAGTGATGGAGTCTAGGTATCATCTATCTCTGTCCTCTGTGTCTTGGGGGTCTGCCAGGGTGTGAGGGGGTGCCCACCATCCCAGAGACAGGGTCCCAGAGCTGTTTTGAAGATTTCCACACAAACATGCTCTCTCTGGGCTCAAATAGACTCACCTGAGTGCCTATCTTCTCTCCTCCAAAACAGCCTTGCCCCTTCCTCCTCCCTCCTTCCTTCTTACCCCAAGGGACTCCTCTTTCTGATCATTAAATTTCTGTTTAGATCACAGGCCAGGTTACAAACTTTGGGCCACCAGACAAGGGAGCAGAATTAGTTTTCTTTTCCCTGCCCCCTGTGATGGGCAGGGACACGGGGGTGGTTCCTTACCATCTTGCTTTGAAGTTTCTACTGCCATTTGATTCTCAGTCCCTTTCTCTCCTCACTTGAGCAACCTATGTGACTTACATTCTATAGAGTTTGGCAGTGTAGAGAATTTATGGCCTTTGCTCGCTCAAAACCACAATTTGAGGTGTGTAATTTTTCATTTGTTGACTCTGGTGGTTTGAATGGGTGGGCTTGTTATTGCACAGATGGCTGGACCCCTATCCCATGGTTTCTGCAGGTCTTGGATGGAACCCCAGAAAGCACATTTCTAACAGATTCCTGGTGGACTGCAGGATCATGTGGTGAGAACAACTGGGCTAGAACACTCCTGTCCTGAGAATGCCTTCATGCTTTGTTGTGATGTGGGAATTTCTTGGATGTGTCCTACTATCTTGGGGCTCCTCTTCTGTTTCAGTGACATTTGGGTGGCGTGTGGAGGGAAGATGCTGTCGCTGGGGTGTGGAGAGGAGACAGGACAGTTGTAGGTGTCAGGGATGTAGTTATCATGGGGGACTCAGCAAGGTTGACAGGACTGCAACACCCCTCTCCTCAGAGCCTCCCAGGGAGCTTGGGCAGCAGAGCCATTAGGTAAAAATTGTTAGGAAACATTGACATTGGATCCCCACTCAATGTTTGTTCTACAAACTTGGAATGCTTGCTCCATCCAGAAACCTCAAAATTACTCTGCCATTAACACCTGTGGTGAGTGGCAGGGCTTGCATCACTAAAATGACCAGAGAAACATGCTGCCTCCCTTTGAACGGAGAAGGTATTCAAAAGTTCATGAGGTACCAGAGCTCACAGTCCACGAAGCCTCTCTTGCACACCTCTACTTTCTGCGATGCCTCCACCAATCTCTTTACGGAAGATGCTTTCAGTGGCCAAATGTCAACTGTAGGGCTGTGGAAGTCACAAGGAAACAGGGAGGGGAAAGGAGTTTGCACTGTTGGCTGAGTATCATGGACACACAACGACATGCTTTATGCATTTTTTTCGAGGGATCAGACCACACGGCGTTTAAACTCTGTCTTTCTGTCAAGTGAGTCAGGGTGGATGGAAAGGATAATCTGTTGGAACGGATGGGTCAGTGGCTCTGAAAGCAGCTGTTAGTGACTCAGGACAGTGGGGATTATGGGCAGCCTGGGGGCTGGTGTCCCCTGCTCCCCCCTCCAGGGTTGGTATCAGGACACTGAGAGCTTAACTCTAGAATGCTTTTGACACACCACAAGAGGCCCTATAGGTCCGGAAATAGCCCCAGTGTGTCCTGCTCACCACCAGAGAGTAGGTGGCCATGACCTTGCTCATAATGGGCACCTGGTTTTGTTTGGCTCTGATGTCAGCCCTGGACGGTGTTGATAAACCTACTTCCCCAGGCTTGGCAATGGCGCCTCATGTATTCTTCAAGAATTTGGAAGGTATATTTACCCATCATGACTTGTTGTAGCTCAGAGCTCTTTAAAGGTGCTTTCTAGGGTATATTTTCAATGTCCTTTTGTAATCAAAAGTGGGGCCAGGCTGCTCGCCACCCAAAAGCCAGTAAAGAAGTCAGGTTGGGAAAGGGAGTGGGGGTGGGGGAGTAGATGCCTTTCCAAAGGCTGACATCCCTGCAGTCCCGATTGACAATCAGTGGGCAAGAGCTTTTATAGGCTGAGGGAGGGGGCTACATGCAGAAACAGCATTGCCATCTCTGATGGTCATCTTGAAATCGGTCCTTGTTGGTCTCACCAACATCATCTTGATTGTTTTAAGTACAGTTAATCTTCAATTCCAGCGTCAATTTGTTGCCATTTCTTTAGGCCAGTTCTCAGAATTGTGGCAGCTTATGTCCATGGCTACAGTCTGGTCAACATGTAGTTAACTTCTCCACCTGGTGGGGATTTCAGTATCTACAAGACAGCTCACAGGATATGGCTCAGAATATTATCTGTAACTCTTGAGAAGGACTAAAGGTCCTTGACTTTGCCTAATGACTAAACTATTATTGTTTGATTTCCTTTGGCTGTTTCCCTTTGTTTCTGCATACTCTCCCTGCTCTGATGAAACCTATTCTTTGGCTAAAGTTTTTCCACAGACAAAAAGACGCTTTGAGGGCATGGGGGACAAGGACCATAGGGTGCTGCTCTGTTTCACTTTAAAGGAGGTTGGTAAGTGTTACAATAACATCCCCTTTGAATGTGTAACTATTATTCACTACGTGCGGCTACTGTGAAAATGAATAGTAATAATTATTCTAAGAACTTTCCAAAGATTAACTCATTTACTCCTCAGACCGATCTATTGAAGTCAATGCCATTTCTATGCCCTCTTTACGGATGAGGAAACTGAGACATCATCTGTAACCTGCCCAGAGTCATGCAGCTGGGAAGTGGTGTAGTGGGAACTGGAAGCTTGGAATTTCAGACCCTGGACTCTCCCTAGCCCTAGCCCTCATTGGGTTGCTCTGCCTACAGGGCTGTCTGTCACTCCTTTGTCAAAATCTCCATGTTTAAATTATAGTGTGAATTCTCTCTCCTGTGGGGACCCTAAGCCCTGCAACCTCTTTCTCCCCGACTATGTCTGAGCCTGGTCTTCCAGTTTGCCAATGGTCACTACACACACAGAACCTGCATCCCAACTCACAGGAACACAAGACAACTTTGAACACATTGGAATTCCAGTGTCAGCTCAAGGGCCCATCAGATTCTTTTATTTTTTTAAATATATAGTTAAAAATAACAAAAAAATTTTTTTTGAGGATAATTGCTTTATAATGTTGTGATGGTCTCTGTTAGTTCAGATGGTAAAGCATCTGCCTGCAATGCAGGAGACCTGGGTTTGATCCTAGGGTCAGGGAGATCCCCTGGAGAAGGGAATGGCAACCCACTCCAGTGGGCCTGGAGAATCCTACGGACAAAGGAACCTGGCAGGCTACAGTAAATGAAATTGCATAGAATTGGGCATAACTGAGAGGCTAACATGCAGACAATTGCTTTATAATGTTGTACATCAATGCAAATCAATCATAATTAAATATATATCCCCTCCCCCTTGAACTTCTCTCCCCGCACTTGTTCCAGCCCTCCCGGTCATCACAGAGCACCAGGCTGGGCTGCCTGTGTTATACAGCAGCTTTCCACTAGTTATCTATTTTACATACGATATTGTATCTATGTCTTGTCTATAATACTTTCTCACTTTCTCCTAGCCTCTCCTTCCTCTGATGTGTCCACAAGTCTGTTCTCTACATCTGCTTTTCCATTCTTTCTCCGTAAATAGATTCATTGACCAATAAATACTTGAAAGATGTTCAACATCACTCAGTATTAAGAAATGCAGATCAAAACTACAATGAGGTATCACCCTCAGATTCTTGGGAAGGTGTGGTGCTGGGTTCCTTCTACTCCCCTTCCCAACCACACCCTCTGAAGGGTGAGTGACAAGGACATGTGACCATATAACAGACATCCTCCCTTTAGCCAAAACACAAGCCAGGAGTCCTTGGCTTCTTCTTCCCTTAATGTCCACAAGATTATTGAAACATTTGTCTTCCCTGGAAATTTATTAGCTCTACCAGGGGGAGGGTGGGTACCTTGAAGACTAGTTCAAAATAAATGCTTCTTGAATCAGTGAGTCTCTGGATTGTTGTTCAGCCATGTCTGACTTTTTGTGACCCCGTGGACGGCAGCATGCCAGGCTTCCCTGTCCTTCACCATCTCCTGGAGCTTGCTCAAACTCATGTCCATCGAGTTGGTCATGCCATCCAACCATCTCATCCTCTGTCTCCCCTTCTCCTCCTGCCTTCAGTCTTTCCCAGCATCAGGGTCTTTTCTCAGCTCTTTGTATCAGGTGGCCAAAGTATTGGAGGTGAAGAACTGGTAATGATGGTCTTATTTACAAAGCAGAAATAGAGACATGGACATAGAGAACAAATGTTTGGATACCAAGAGAGGGGCAGGGTGGGATGAATTGGTGTATACACTATGTGTAAAAGAGATAACTAATGAGAATCTACTGTGTAACACGGGGAACCCTACTCAGTGCTCTGAATGGGAAGCAAATAAAAAAAGAGAGAATATATGTACATGTATAGCTGATTCACTTTGCTGTACTGTAGAAACTAACACAACTTTGTAAACCAACTATATGTCAATAAAATGAAAAAAAAAATGCAAACACATGCCTGAAAAACCTCTAACATGACTTGGAGTTCATCCTGTAGTCACAAACCAACAAAGGTAAGGGCTGCCACCCTGAACCTCAAAACTGTAGAAGGGAGCAGCCCTCCTTTCCATGGTGCCCCTCGCGTGTTGCGGCCTGTCTGGAGGCCCCTCCTGTCTTTGGCCCACTTCCCTCTGGGCCATCAGGAGGACAGTAGGGCATCGAGCACCTCGCCCCAGCTGGGCTTGCAGCTGAACAGAGAAGACCAGTTCCTGACACCTAGCCCAGCCCTCTCTTAACAAAACTACACAGGCTGTTTTCCTCTGCCTCCTTGGACCACTCAGCTCATCTTGACTCAGACATCACTCATGTCTTTCCCAGGATACACGCCCACCTGCTCCTAGAGCCAAGCTGTTTCGAGCTTGTGGCTTTGCTTGGAATCTCAGTCACCTCGAGCCCTGGCCCCTAGGCCCAGGGTGGGGGCATTTGCGCCAACCGAGTCCTACACCATGGACCCCTGTGGGTCTCCAAGGCCTTGAGCCAGCCAGAGACTGTGGGTTTTCTTTAACTGCCTTACGTTGTGCACAGTTGACAAGAAGGAGAAGTCCATGCTGGTAGGGTTTAACTCTTCTTCGTAGTAAACCCATTTTAGAACTAACCAAGGCATACAGTGACATGAAGAACTGACTCATTGCAAAAGACCCTGATGCTGGGAAAGGTTGAAGGCGGGAGAAGGGGACAACAGAGGATGAGATGATGGGATGACATCACTGACTCGATGGACCTGAGTTTGAGAAAGCTCCAGGAGTTGGTGATGGACAGGGAAGCCTGGTGTGCTGCAGTCCATGGGGTGGCAGAGTTGGACATGACTGAGCTACTGAACTGAATTGAAGTGAAGGCATACAGGCCACCAGAAAATGTGCGGATGTGCTGGGACAGACAGTGTGGCCTACATTCACATTTTTTGGTAGGATATTTTAATTTTTACTTTTATTTTTTAAACATTGATTTATATTGGAGTATAGCTGCTTTACTCTACTTAATGTACTGTAGAGACCTGAATGGAAACGAAGTCCAAAAGGGAGGGATATATGTGTATGTATGGCTGATTCATTTTGATGTACAGTAGAAACCTACACATTCACTTTTTGGCCTTCTCCTCCTTTAGTTTGCCCTTGCCTACCCCTCCTCCTCCTCTTCCTCTTTTTCAGTAAACCACTTCTTTCCTGGTGCATAATAAAGTAAACAGAAAATGAAAACTCTGTAGAATTTGAAGGAGAATGTTTTAAGCTAGAAATCTGAGGGAGGCGAAAAGGCCACAAAAACAGGGCCAACAGTTAAGGTGAATATTTTAGACCAAAATAGCCAGTCACCTGGGAGATGGATGACACTGATGGTAAGGTGGGGAAAGTGGATGGAATTGACTATGAGAGAGTTTGGAGATAGCAAAGCATTTCATTTTCTTGTCATGACTCTTCAAAAAAAGTATGATGTAAGGTTATACTTTTGTCTGAGCACACGTTTGAGGTTTCGCTGTCTGTTGCTACTGTGTCTGGGCTTTACATTAGATGTTGGTTATAAAATATACTTTTTAAATTGCTTATGCATATGCATATATAGATGTATATATATCACAGTAACTATCTATATGTACTTCTCTTCTTGTTGAACCATGATAGTAAAAATGATTAGTGGAGTTGAAATCTGCAGCCATGCCCAGCTCACTCACTACAGTGTTTAGGATGGCTGAAATATGCAATAATTGATTCTAACATGCACTGTAATTGGCTCCAGATGCATTGCTGTCAACTGTGATGCATCATAATTAAACTGACATGTTCAAAAACTGGCCACTGAAATGAGCACTCACTGAATTTTCTGACTGTGTGCAGCTGCTGCTTCTCTGACCCCCCAGTTTCCCACTCAGGACCCACATTGCTGGGTTTCATTTGGCTGCCGGCCTCCTCCACGTTTTCTCTGTTTTGCCTCCTCAAATTTTCAGTGACCTCCTTGAGTGAATTCAGGCTCTTTCTCCACATCCACTTTCACATGGTCACATACTTCGGCAGTGATAGATCCATCTGCAATTTCCCAAGTTGTCGTAAATCAGATCAAAAATCGTGAGAATAGTCAAGAACATGATATAAAATAAGACACAGCAACAGATCCATAAACATTGCGTATTTTAGTGTGTCCGCCCCCAACTGAACCATGCTTGAACTCTTACTAGGCAATTCGCTCAGAGAAAGAAAGTGTAGTGGGTCACATGTGTCCACCTCCTGTTCCGCATCATAGAAAGGAAAATGTTCCTAGTTATGACGATCTTCCTTTCTTACTCCTATGGTCATCAGAATGCTAATGGTCTTACCTCAGTAGCCTGATCATCTTACTTTTTTAAAAGCAACAGGATGATAGTTGAAAGGGCATTGAACTAGGGTCTGGGTGCCCCGAGGTCTAGTTCTAATCCATGACCACTAACAGAGTTGACAGAGCCCTCTGATGTCAGCCTTCTTCCTAGGAAAATGGGAATGGCAATACTCTAACAAGTTTGGAACAATAGGTGATGGTCTACGAAGCTGAACAGATTCAGGGCCTTTCAGTTTCTGAAATTTTGATCCTGAATCAGCAGGAACCATGTATGTCTTTGGACTTTGTGTTACCAAAATTTACTGTTTTGCTTTAATGAAGAACTTCATCCCTTCCCTGCCACTACCCCTAGCCCCAGTATCACATCTTCTCTAATCTGTTAATCACGTGGATGGTTCTTGTGATGGCAAAATATTTAATAACAAAAGTTAGTTCACATCCATCCATAATTAATGAGAGTGGCATTGACTGTGACTCTCCATAGTGCCATTTCTGCAAGGAGGAGAAGGGAAGCCATTTCCCTATCACTTCCTTTAGAGGGCAACATCCTCCCACTGATTTCAGTCACATGACCCTGGCGGGGCTCCCTTATTTGCTTATGGGAAATTAAGGCTGGCCAATTGTGGTGTCTCTTTTGCCTGTCAGCAAATCATAGTCCAAGCTATGGATACCATCCTCCCCTGGTAGAGCTAATAAATTTCCAGGGAGGACAAATGTATCAACAATCACACAGACATTAAGAGAAAAAATTCTTCTTCTTCTTATTCAAGCCAAGGACCCCTGACCAAGCTGGATCAATAAAAATTCTTCCATCAGTTTTGATAGCCAAAAAGTCATGAGATTAGCTTTTCTCCTCCTAGGAAATGAGCAATGAGGACAGAAGCCTGGTGATTCTCCGTCACAAGAAGGACGCCATGTTGTCCACTGATGAAGGAAGGTGAGATTGAGGTCCACACACAGGGAGGACAGAGTTGATGGGAACTGCTAATGAATGGCTTTGGAAAGTGTCAGGTGAGTCTGTCAGATGAGTTTTAAGAGAGTAGAATATATTCCACTTCCCATTGTCTTATTTTTTGGTAAAATCTTATAAAAGTCGAACAACCAAGGATTAAAGAAGAACTGGATTGAAGGGTTCCTTTATCTCCCTCTGTCTTCTCAATCTTTACATTCTTAAGTGGAGGAATCTCTATTTATGTCCAAGTTCTGGGTAAAGGACTGACAGCTGCTTCCTAGATGTCCTGACAAGGATCCCTTTGGCTTCCAGAACATTCCTTTCTACTCCACTCCCTGGTCAACATAATCTTGGAGTGATGAGACTTGCCCCAGAGTTTGAGCGATCATAGGATGGTGTGTGGTACATCAGCAGTGCTTCTCAAGTTTGAGGTGCATCTTACCTCCCAGAAAGCTTTTGAGAACAGATTGCTGGGCCTGATCCCCAAAATTCTGATCCAGTGGATCTGACCGGGTGGAAAGTTTGCTATCCTAAGTCCCTATGATATAGTGAGGCTGCTGGTCAGTGGACTATATAGTCTGAGAATCACTGCTGGGAGGATGTCAGATGGAAGACCCAGGTCCTGTCCCTTAGGCAGTTCATCAAGGTGGGGTAAGGGGCTGTCTCACATTAACCATCTCTAAGATGTGCTTCCCTGGTGGCTCAGAGGTTAAAGCGTCTGCCTGTAATGCAGGAGACCTAGGTTTGATCCCTGGATCAGGAAGATCCCCTGGAGAAGGAAATGGCAACACACTCCAGTATTCTTGCATGGAGAATCCCATGGACACAGGAGCCTGGTGGGCTACAGTTCACGGGGTCGCAAAGAGTTGGACATGACTGAGAGACTTCACTTCAAGATGGGCAAAAGTGCGCTGGCTGCGATCGACCGTGCAGAAGCATGGCCAAGAGGAGCAACCGCACGTCCAAGGAGCGGTAGCTGCCTGGGTGCAAGAGGGCCGAGAGAAGCTACTCCACGTTCAAGGTCAGGAGGGTTGATGGTGAGGAGATACCCCTCGTCCAAGGTAAGGAGCAGCGGCTGCACTTTGCTGGAGCAGCAGTGAAGAGATACTCCACGTCTAAGCTAAGAGAAACTCAAGTAAGATGGTAGGTGTTGCAAGAGGCATCAGAGGGCAGACACACAAACCATAATCACAGAAAACTAGTCAAACTGATCACACAGACCACAGCCTTGTCTATCTCAATGAAACTAAGCCATGCCATATGGGGCCACCCAGGACGGGCAGGTCATGGTGGAGAGGTCTGACAGAATGTGGTCCACTGGAGAAGGGAATGGCAAACCACTTCAGTATTCTTGCCTTGAGAACCTCAAATGAGTCAAAATGATAGGATACTGAAAGAGGAACTCCCCAGGTCTATAGGTGCCCAATATGCTACTGGAGATCAGTGGAGAAATAACTCCAGAAAGAATGAAAGGATGGAGCCAAAGCAAAAACAATACCCAGCTGTGGATGTGGCTGGTGATAGAAGCAAGGTCTAATGCTGTAAAGAGCAATATTGCATAGGAACCTGGAATGTCAGGTCCATGAATCAAGGCAAATTGGAAGTGGTCAAACAGGAGATGGCAATAGTGAATGCTAACATTCTAGGAATCAGCAAACTAAAATGGACCGGAATGGGTGAATTTAACTCAGATGACCATTATATCTACTACTGTGGGCAGGAATCCCTTAGAAGAAATGGAGTAGCCATCATGGTCAATAAAAGAGTCCAAAATACAGTGCTTGGATGCAATCTCAAAAGAGACAGAATGATCTCTGTTAATTTCCAAGGCAAACCATTCAATATCACAGTAATCCGAGTCTATGCCCTGACCAATAATGCTGAAGAAGCTGAAGTTGAATGGTTCTATGAAGACCTACAAGACCTTTTAGAACTAACACCCAAAAAAGATGCCCTTTTCATTGTAGGGGACTGGAATGCAAAAGTAGGAAGTCAAGAAACATCTAGGGTAACAGGCAAATTTGGCCTTGGAATGCAGAATGAAGCAGGGCAAATACTCATAGAGTTTTGCCAAGAAAATGCACTGGTCATAGCAAATACCCTCTTCTAACAACACAAAAGAAGACTCTACACATGGACATCACCAGATGGTCAACACCGAAATCAGATTGATTATATTCTTTGCACCAAAGATGGAGAAGCTCTATAGAATCAACAAAAACAAGACTGGGAGCTGACTGCGGCTCAGATCATGAGCTCCTTATTACCCAATTCAGACTTAAATTGAAGAAAGTAGGGAAAACCGCTGGACCATTCAGGTATGACCTAAATCAAATGCCTTATGATTATACAGTGGAAGTGAAAAATAGATTTAAGGGTCTAGATCTGATAGATAGAGTGCCTGATGAACTATGGATGGAAGTTCATGACATTGTACGAGAGACAGGGATCAAGACCATCCCCATGGAAAAGAAATGCAAAAAAGCAAAATGGCTGCCTGGGGAGGCCTTACAAATAGCTGTGAAAAAAGAGAAGTGAAAAGCAAAGGAGAAAAGGAAAGATATAAGCATCTGAATGCAGAGTTCCAAAGAATAGCAAGAAGAGATAAGAAAGCCTTCTTCAGCGATCAATGCAAACAAATAGAGGAAAACAACAGGATGGGAAAGACTAGAGATCTCCTCAAGAAAATCAGAGATCACAAGGGAACATTTCATGCAAAGATGGGCTCGATAAAGGACAGAAATGGTATGGACCTAACAGAAGCAGAAGATATTAAGAAGAGGTGGCAAGAATACACAGAAGAACTGTAGAAGAAAGACCTTCACGACTCAGATAATCATGATGGTGTGATCCCTCACCTAGAGCCAGACATCCTGGAATGTGAAGTCAAGTGGGCCTTAGGAAGCATCACTACGAACAAAGGTAGTGGAGGTGATGGAATTCGAGTTGAGCTGTTTCAAATCCTGAAAGATGGTGCTGTGAAAGTGCTGCACTCAATATGCCAGCAAATTTGGAAAACTCAGCAGTGGCCACAGGACTGGAAAAGGTCAGTTTTCATTCCAATCCCCAAGAAAGGCAATGCCAAAGGATGCTCAAACTACCACATAATTGCACTCATCTCACACACTAGTAAAGTAATGCTCAAAATTCTCCCAGCCAGGCTTCAGCAATACATGAACCGTGAACTTCCAGATGTTGAAGCTGGTTTTAGAAAAGGCAGAGGAACCAGAGATCAAATTGCCAACATCCGCTGAATTCCAGAAAAACATCTACTTCTGCTTTATTGACTATGCCAAAGCCTTTGACTGTGTGGATAACAATAAACTGTGGAAAATTCTGAAAGAGATGGGAATACCAGACTCCCTGACCTGCCTCTTGAGAAACCTATATGCAGATCAGGAAACAACAGTTAGAACTGGACATGGAACAACAGACTGGTTCCAAATAAGAAAAGGAATACTTCAAGGCTGTATACTGTCACCCTGCTTATTTAACGTCTATGCAGAGTACATCATGAGAAACACTGGGCTGGAAGAAGCACAAGCTGGAATCAAGATTGCTGGGAGACATATCAATAACCTCAGATATGCAGATGATACCACCCTTATGGCAGAAAGTGAAGAGGAACTAAAAGCCTCTTGATGAAAGTGAAAGAGAAGAGTGAAAAAGTTGGCTTAAAGCTCAACATTCAGAAAACAAAGATTATGGCATCTGGTCCCATCACTTCATGGGAAATAGATGGGGAAACAGTGGAAACAGTGTCAGACTTTATTTTTCTGGGCTCCAAAATCACTGCAGATGGTGATTGTAGTCATGAAATTAAAAGACGCTTACTCCTTGGAAGAATAGTTATGACCAACCTAGATAGCATATTCAAAAGCAGAGACATTACTTTGCCAACAAAGGTCCATCTAGTGAAGGCTATGGTTTTTCCTGTGGTCATGTATGGATGTGAAAGTTGGACTGTGAAGAAAGCTGAACACTGAAGAATTGATGCTTTTGAACTGTGGTGTTGGAGAAGACTCTTGAGAGTCCCTTAGACTGCAAGGAGATCCAACCAGTCCATTCTGAAAGAGATCAGCCCTGGGTGTTCTTTGGAAGGACTGATGCTAAAGCTGAAACTCCAATACTTTGGCCACCTCATGCGAAGAGCTGACTCATTGAAAAAGACTCTGATACTTGGAGGGATTGGGGGCAGGAGGAGAAGGGGATGACAGAGCATGAGATGGCTAGATGGCATCACTGTCTCGATGGGCATGAGTTTGTGTGAACTCTGGGAGTTGGTGATGGACAGGGAGGTCTGGCGTGCTGTGATTCATGGGGTCTCAAAGAGTTGGACATGACTGAGCCACTGAACTGAACTGAACTGAACTGAAGATGGGAGATTTGATCCAGGTGATCTTTGACTTTCCTTTAACTTGCTCTAAGTCTACCAGTAGTTCATCAAACAATTCATCAGTTTCTACTGGGGAAGGCTACCATCATTATGGTCATTGTGAGGCTTCTTTTCTTTCCTTTTAAGACAGCTATGTCTTAAAAGGACAACATCTAACTTCTGCAAAAACGGTGAATATGGTCAGAGAACAGCCATAGAATGGGGTAACTGTTAGATGCTGTGGATTCCAAGGCCCTGACAAATCACTCTGCAGTCAAGCAATATTTTTCACTTGAAGGATGTATGGTCTTATAATAGCTTGCTCATCAATCAGGCACTCATTCTAGAATTGAGGCAGTACTAGCAAGTAGACAGGACTGGGGAAACATAGTGATGGTAAGAGTTTAGGGGCAGGAAAAGACAATCCCTCAGCACAAAGAGGGCCTCCCAACCTCTCTTATCATCATGCTTTTCTTCTTCCTAGCAGCAACTCTGGGCGTGCAGCCAGAAGAAAGTCTGAGAGAATGTCCAGAGCCCACGTGAATTGTTAGAAAATGGATGGTTGTGGTAGTTTCTAGGAGATCCCACTTAAATTTGAAAAGAGAGAAAAGGACATATCTAGAGGAATCTTCTAGAGTGAAAAAGAGAAAAATCATGGAATCCACCAGCATTTACTCTGTGATTCCAAGTGCCTGCACAAAACTTCATCCCACTAGCAACCCCAAATGGCTGCTTTATGAGTGTGAACAGGAAGCTGTGGCTGTAACAAGGTTTCATTTCCCTTTCCTTTGCTTCTTGAGAAGAGTAAGTGATGAATGTAAAGAAAAAGAGAAAAATAATTTAGGAAATAATTCTTTTCACATAAGTGTCCATTTATGACAGCCTACTTAAGGATGCTAACCAATGAGTGTTGTAGAGCATTTGTTAATTCATTCAGTGTACATATATCAAGTGCTCAACACCCACCTAGCAGTGTGGGAGGCAGCAGGATGTCAGGATCGTGTAACAAGATCGTGTCCATATTTGAGGGGCTTTCGGTCTCAATGGAAAGATGCCAAGTAAGCAGGCAATTTCAAGAGTTTCAAAAGGAATGAACCCCAGAAGCCAGGAGAGAGGCCCGGTCTGCAGGGAGGTGGTGTCAGCAAAGGTTCCTTGTTGAGAGTGATGGGCTCAAGAGGTTGGGTCAGACAGCCAAAAGGTATTCTTTTCAGGCACAGGCTCTAAGAGGTGAGTCTGTGAAACTTCAGTGGCTTGGCAGGACCGCTGATTTGGACTGAGGCTGGAAGGGAATGCACAGGCACCTGCCGAGTGCTTTTTAACACTATGGTCCAGAACTGCTTCCTGTTCTCAAGGCTTGGATATTTATTGGCGAGATGTGATGCAGGGTCATGGAATTAACTTCCATTGGCATCAAAGAAACTGAGTGGGCTCAGAGTCCTTCTCTCCCTGTTGCCTTTTTCCTCTCCTCTTCCTTGTTCATGTTCTTTTATGGTGCTTTGCCTCATTTCTCAGGCAGGGATGCTCCATCACGTCCATCCCTGACTCCCTCTCTTCTGGCTTTACTTTGAAGCTTCATGCTGGGTGACCTCCTTCCTCTAGGTATAAGTTCATTTATTAAATAGATAAAATAAGCATGACTAATGTCTGTAGGGAAACGAGATATCTAAAGGAGCAGAAGGGAGACTCAGAAGTTTGCTACAAGTTGGAGAATGATTTTTCTATCTTGGCAGACCTGGATCTTCTTCTCAAATGATGGTTGATGAAATCACATTAGGCCAAATAAGTTTTAGGTTCCTGGACTCTCTCTCCCTAAAAGGAAGAAGCTTTTTATGTTAGAAGAACCGTTTCTGAAGGACCCTAAAGCTTTCCTGGTACATTCTCCATCTTCATAGTCATCAATAAACTGAATTCTTTCTGGAAAACAGAATAGTGGCAAGGACAAATCTATCCCCTAGAAGAGTTTAATCAGTCTTGGAAACAACAAACCCATCCTGGTGATCACAGCTGCCATCATTTCCAATGTAACCCTCATTCTGCTGAGTATTGGGTACCACGTGGCACTGGAAAGGCAAATAACTTCAAGTCACGAGTTCCACTCTCAAGAGAGAGGTCATATTGGAGAGCTGACATCCACATGCAAAGATTTATGATAACAAACAGTGGCCCTTGGGAAGTCATCATGGCCTTGTGAATGGCTTACAAGACTCCAGCATACTATTCTGCATGTTTTCAGATTTCAGAATCCAGAAGACATTGAATGTGTCCCTGTCTGAGTGTGACTAGCCAGAGATGTGAAGCTTCTGTTTTAATTCTCTTTAGCATTTTGATTTCAGCTCGAGAACTTCCAAAGGGACCACCTGATTTGGGCCAAATTTGATATATTACTAGAGACTATCAAGTTATGTGCAATGTTCCATATGTTTTTTAGGCTGATATTTTGTAAAAAGTGTTTTGGAATGAAGCCAAGTATAGCCTACAGTACAAACATCAAGGTAACCTGTGCCCTGCCAAAATAAGAACTACTTCTGCACAAAATTTTAGAGGGATGGAAATTCAAGAGACCAGGAATCGTATGTTTGGACAGCTCAAGTGCCCATTGGCTGTCTTCCCGTGAGCAGCTCTGAGCTGTGGAAGCTGCAGGGAGGATGGTGTATCTCCAACAGACTTTCCGAGATGAGTGGCCATTGTTTACACCCATGCTTCTCACACTGTATTGTGCCTGTGAATTGTTGGAGTTGCCTGAGATTCCTGCTTAGATCCAGTAGGTCCAGGTGGACCTGAGCTCCTGATGGCCAAGCCCCTAGCCATGCCGCTGCCTCTGTCCTTGCACTGTCCCTGAGTAAATAAGTTTAGAACAAGATGGAAACCATGTTAGAAGGGGCAGGGTGAAGACAAGGGCCCATCTGTTCAAAATACTGAAAGTTGGTGATCAGATGCCAAGGCTCCTGGATAAGGTGGCCAGGGGTGGAACCAACTCCCCATGACCAAGCAGACCAGGTTCATCCCTGGGGGCCACCTCTGGCATTGAACCTGGCTCTGCTTCAGGCCCTCATGGCCTGCTGGGCTCTCCCACTGTGCAGGGTCAGGACTCTGGAACCGTGGATGCTAGAGCAGGGAGAGGGTGACACTCTGTGCCCCCACCCCAACCTGGTGGATGACCCTGATTTTCCCAGAGCACAGGGTGCCCAGGACACAGGCGGAAAGCCCAGCTCTCGTTGGGGGAAGAGAGTCCCTGTCCCTATACCTCCAAACGATGACCCTCCATCTGCTTGGGAGCAGGGGGTACATAAACAAGAAAGGGCCATCTCAAGTTAACCCGCCTGCATGGAGAAGAATCCAGACCCAGTTTCCACTCTCCTTTGGTGGGCCACTTCTCAGGAGGCTGAGGACCCTGCCCCCTTCCAGAAAGCTCCCTGACTCCCTAAAGCTGGCTCAGTGCTTTCTCTCCCAAGTAGAAGAGGAGAGCCCTGGGCCTGCGCTTCTCAGACTGATGCGCACAGAATCACTTAGGGAAATGTTAATATCAGCTCCCATGGGTAGGTCTAGGGGAGCCCAGGAGTCTGCATTTTTAACATGCTCCTGGGTAATGCTGATGCTCCATCTCTAGGAGTGAGGGGACAAGGAAGCTCAATGACCATCCTCAGGCATCTCCTGAGTCAAGGATGAGGGATCTGTCAGGACCAGGGATGCTGGCCTCAGGGAGCTGGCAGCTGTGTAAGATGTGAATCTCAGTGTCTGGCGTGGTGGGGCAGGGCCCGGAAAACTGCATCTTTCTTTGTATTACTAGTAACTGCAGCCGGTAGTAGGCTGTGTTGACTATGGTGTCACTGGTTTGTGTTGGATGTTGGGAAAGTGTCTGATTCCTCAATCCTTAGCTCTCTCCTGCCTCTTGCTGGCACTTTCTGAGCTCTTGGGCTGATTTCCAAATTCCCAAAGTGCAAGTGTGGAAAAAGCCAACTAATCTCCTGGAAAAAAAAAACCTCCCGATGTGTATTTTTCTTTAAAACTCCAGGCCGATTTTAAACTTAGCGCTCTCTAAACTGTGCTCACCAGGCATTACGGCTGTGGACGCCTGTGGACGCGTGTGGCTCTGTTTCCCAGTGAACTCTCCTCCCCCTCACCCCACCCCCAGCCCGGTATTGATACCAGATTCAGCATGGAATTTGTCAGGGTGAGTCGTGTGTTCCTCCTACACAGTTAACTCGGTTAGTGCACTGGAAGTAGGAAGGCTGATGCTTGCATGATATCCTGGCTGTCAGGCCTGATTTGAGTCAGCTCAATGAGTGACTTCTCACTGAGGGTTCCATATCAAAGGCTGGGATAATAGAATTACAGGACGTTAGGATGTCCAATCTGGAAGGGTCCCTGGAGATGATTTAGCGCTGCCTGCTCACTTTACAAATGAGGAAACTGTATTTTCACTCTTAACAACTTGAGCAAATACCCAGCTTTTGATAGGCACGTGCACCCTGCCTTTGCTGGGAGTTCTGTGTGGGGGTAAAAGACCGGCCAAAGAGGTCCCTTCTATTTAGTTATGCTTGAGCTTGGCTTTCACTTCCTCAAAACCTGTTAGAGCCATCCTCTGGACCACACTCACTTTGCAATCGTATGCAAATACCTTGGCTCCTGGCAATCGTTGGGGAAGATGTGTAATGCTTTTGCTTGAGGGACACTTTATACAGCTTAATAGTGACTGCATCTCTGGCATTTATAACAGATGCTATTTTGGTGCAGGCAACTTTTTCTAAGTCATGTAGCTGTATTTTAGCTGCTGAAATTTTCTGTATCATTTGGTGATCATATTTCATTTCAGACTTTTGAACCCGACAGATTGTCCACCTGGATTTCATTTTGCCACATTTTATTGATGGCCTGACTCAGATCTTTCAAGTTTGTGCTCATTGACCTTGAAAGAGTAGCTTGTTGTTTAAATTTTATGACACAGAGATGTAAACTGCCTGCAAATTATGCACCACAATGGTGATGAACAATGAGTGAGGACTTTTCCTTAATATTGATTGCCTGGAGTTAAGGGATTAATAAGGACTGTTATACTGGACCCATTCCTGAGACGAAAATCCCAAATGAACTTTACTACAAGCACATGTGGAACGAGTGAGAACCATATTATGTGTGCTAACCCGAGCTTTGTATAGAGATATTGCACTGTTCTTCTATGCCTTTCTGTTGCTGCTTTAGTTCCGGGAATAATGGCATCTTCCCCCCCCAGCCCTGTTTTTCTGGGTGACCTAAGACAGTCACACCCATCAGTGTGGCCCATGACTAAAGACCTGATTGACTAGGGTAGAAACTACAGAGAGAAGGCAAATACGAACACCACCCATAGGCTCTCTGACCATGAGAAAAACATCCTGCAAACCCAAACAGGAGGACGTTCCTGCAAAATTCCTGGCCAGCACTCCTTAAGGCTGCCAGGTCATGGAAAACAAGGAGAATCTGAGAAATGGTCACAGTCTAGAGGAGGCAAAGCAGACATGACAACGGATGCCACGTGGGGCCCTGGATGGAGTCCCGAGACGGAGAAGGACAGGAGAGGAAAACCAAGGAAGCCTAGATAATGTGTGGGACTGAGTTCCTAATGACGGATCAGTGCTGATCCATGAGTTGTGATGAATGTAAAATGTAAACAGCAGGGAAATGGGGTTTTCCCTATTTACAGCAGGGAAAATGTTTTACAATGTTGACAGCAGGGAAACTGGGTTTTGGGTGTTTGTGGACTTTCTTTACTACTGATACCTTCACTGGGTGCATGCAGAGTCGCTTCAGTTGTGTCCGACTCTTTGCGACTCCATGGACTGTAGCCCGCCAGGTTCCTCTTGTCCCCGGGATTCTCCAGACAAAATACTGACATGGGTTGCCACGTCTTCCTCCAGGGGATCTTCCCAACCTACGGATCGAACCCCCGTCTCCTGCGGCTCCTGCGTTGCAGACGGATTCTTTACCGCTGAGCCACCAGGGAAGACACAATATCTTCACTACTTTTCTATGAATCTGAAAGTATTCTGAAATTGAAAGTGTCTTAAAAATAATCCTTTGAGATCACGTCCATTCAGCCGCAATGGAAATGTCACTAGAAACGCTGGCAACAGGTGAGTGTTTAGGTCATGTCAGGCTTTACCTCCATCATCTCCTCAAATCCTTAGAGCAACTTTATGAGACATTTATTATTCTCCCCACTTCACAGCTTTGAATGAGAAAGTATGTGCACAAATATCATTCACGAATCCAGTTTGCATGAATCTGAAGTCCAGAGAGAACAATCTCCTATTTGTTGATTAAAATCTCCCGGTCAAACGTGGCAGAGCTGTGATCGGAACCTTGTTTGTCTGACTCTAAAGCACATGTTTATTTCAGTTCCCCACTTGTTCCCCAGAATCCCAGCCTTAGGGATGGAGCAGAGGTTGGGAAAAATGGGAGGGACTGGTGGGAACAGGCTGTGTGGACCCTGCCACTCTGTGTTGGGCATCTGGGGCCATCAGAGTTTCCTGGGGAGGCTCCTTCAGCCTCTGCTTTCCCCAAGGGCTGGGGTCCGGGTCAGCTCTAGATTTCATCCCACAAAGATCAAAAAGGAAGTCCCCTCCAGTGACAGCTCAGGATGGAGGAGCAGGTGCCGGCAGTGACAGCAACATGGACAGTCTCCTGGAAGGAAATGTAGGGGACTTCAGGTGACCCCATTGACCACACGCAGCATTCTTTTTCAGGATCTCCACTCCTGGCTGTGCATTTGTACCATCAGGGGCCTAAGAAGGTCCAGAGCCCTGGTCCCTGAGCTCTTGGGTCAGAACATGAGAAGAGGGTCCAGAAATCTGTATTCAGAACTTTGTGTTAGTGATTCAGCCGAGAACTGCTTCCAAACCTGAGCCTCGGAAGGTCCACTCTTGTTCTTACCTGAATGGAGCACAAACCCCACTCAACGCTCTTGCCTGTTGAGTAATTTACTGTCTAGACGAGGAGCCCACAAAATGATACCTGTGGCCCAGTGGCTCATAACCCCACCTATTTTGTAAATAAAGTTTTATTGGACCCAGCCACAGTATTTGTTGATGTGTTGGCTCTGGTTGCTTTCTTGCTCCTATGGCATAGTTGGATAATTTGTGACAGAGACCATAGGCCCACAAAACCTAAAATAATTATCTCCTCCTTTGTGGAAAAAGGGTTTGCTGAGCTATGATGTGGAAGATGGAAAGGTATCTAAATTAATAATTAATCACAGTAAAAGGCAAAGGGGGTCCCTCTACTCTCAAGTTTCAGAGCACCCAAGAATCCCCTGGGATGCTTATCTAAAACCCTTCACCCTGAAGCCCACCCCAGAGATTCTGAGGTAGTAGGTCAGGCTGAGGTCCATAAATACCCATTTTTAGCAATGCTTTGAGCACACAGTCCTACACAATAAGAATATTGATGCTGATAGCAACTGCTCCTGGATCCCTAACCATCTTTAGAGGCTTAGGTGTGTCTAACTTCTGCATATCTTATTTGGACCAAAATATAGGAAATAAAACTAAATATCACTAATTATCATAACAAGGAATGAAAAGTAAGAGGGTTAACACTATTTATTCATGGTTTGAATAGAAAACAGAGAGAAGAATTGGGCAAGAAACAGATAAACAGAAATTTAGTGAACGTCTGATGAGTAATAAATGCTTTCAGGAGTTTCATTGAGATGTTGTAGGTATGTAACAAACCATACTTATTTAAAGTATAAAATGGGATATGCTTTTTTGTATGAAGTCAGCATCACAATAAAGATAATACACAGTTTCCTTGTGCAAATTGATAAATACCTCCCTTGCTCCGTCTTGCAAATACCTTCTCAGTTCAGGCAGTTCACTCGTTCAGTCGTGTCCGACTCTTTGCCACCCCATGAATTGCAGCACGCCAGACCTCCCTGTCCATCACCATCTCCCAGAGTTCACTCAGACTCACGTCCATTGAGTCCGTGACACCATCCAGCCATCTCATCCTCTGTCGTCCCCTTCTCCTCCTGCCCCCAATCCCTCCCAGCATCAGAGTCTTTTCCAATGAGTCAACTCTTCGCATGAGGTGGCCAAAGTACTGGAGTTTCAGCTTTAGCATCATTCCTTCCAAAGAAATCCCAGGATTGATCTCCTTTAGAATGGACTGGTTGGATCTCCTTGCAGTCCAAGGGACTCTCAAGAGTCTTCTCCAACACCACAGTTCAAAAGCATCAATTCTTCAGCACTCAGCCTTCTTCACAGTCCAACTCTCACATCCATACATGACCACAGGAAAAACCATAGCCTTGACTAGACGGACCTTAGTTGGCAAAGTAATGTCTCTGCTTTTGAATATGCTATCTAGGTTGGTAATAACTTTTCTTCCAAGGAGTAAGCAGCTTTTAATTTCATGGCTACAGTAACCATCTGCGGTAATTTTGGAGCCCCCCAAAATAAAGTCTGACACTGTTTCCACTGTTTTCCTATTTATTTCCCATGAAGTGATGGGACTGGATGTCATGATCTTCGTTTTCTGAATGTTGAGCTTTAAGCCAACTTTTTCACTCTCCTCTTTCACTTTCATCAAGAGGCTTTTTAGTTCCTCTTCACTTTCTGCCATAAGGGTGGTGTCATCTGTATATCTGAGGTTATTGATATTTCTCCCAGCAATCTTGATTCCAGCTTGTGTTTCTTCCAGTCCAGCATTTCTCATGATATACTCTGCATATAAGTTAAATAGCAGGGTGACAGTATACAGCCTTAACATACTCCTTTTCTTATTTGGAACCAGTCTGTTGTTCCATGTCCAGTTTTAACTGTTGCTTCCTGACCTGCATACAGATTTCTCAAGAGGCAGGTCAGGGGGTCTGGTATTCCCATCTCTTTCAGAATTTTCCACAGTTTATTGTGATCCACACAGTCAAAGGCTTTGGCATAGTCAATAAAGTAGAAATAAATGTTTTTCTGGAACTCTCTTGCTTTTTCCATGATCCAGTGGATGTTGGTGATTTGATCTCTGGTTCCTCTGCCTTTTCTAAAACCAGCTTGAACATCAGGGAGTTCATGGTTCACGTATTGCTGAAGCCTGGCTTGGAGAATTTTGAGCATTACTTTGCTAGCATGTGAGATGAGTGCAATTGTGCGGTGGTTTGAACATTCTTTGGCATTGCCTTTCTTTGGGATTGGAATGAAACTGACCTTTTCCAGTCCTGTGGCCACTGCTGAGTTTTCCAAATTTGCTGACATGTTGAGTGCAGCACTTTCACAGCATCATCTTTCAGGATTTGAAATAGCTCCACTGGAATTCCATCACCTCCACTACCTTTGTTCGTAGTGATGCTTCCTAAGGCCCACTTGACTTCACATTCCAGGATGTCTGGCTCTAGATGAGTGATCACACCATCGTGATTATCCGGGTCATGAAGATCTTTTTTGTACAATTCTTCTGTGTATTCTTGCCACCTCTTCTTAATATCTTCTGCTTCTGTTAGGTCCATACCATTTCTGTCCTTTATCGAGCCCATCTTTGCATGAAATGTTCCCTTGGGATCTCTAATTTTCTTGAAGAGATCTCTAGTCTTTCCCATCCTGTTGTTTTCCTCTATTTGTTTGCATTGATCGCTGAAGAAGGCTTTCTTATTTCTTCTTGCTGTTCTTTGGAACTCTGCATTCAGATGCTTATATCTTTCCATTTCTCCTTTGCTTTTCACTTCTCTTCTTTTCACAGCTATTTGTAAGGCCTCCCCAGGCAGCCATTTTGCTTTTTTGCATTTCTTTTCCATGGGGATGGTCTTGATCCCTGTCTCCTGTACAATGTCACGAACCTCATTCCATAGTTCAGCAGGCACTCTATCTATCAGATCTACACCCTTAAATCTATTTCTCACTTCCACTGTATAGTCATAAGGGATTTGATTTAGGTCATACCTGAATGGTGTAGTGGTTTTCCCTACTTTCTTCAATTTAAGTCTGAATTTGGCAATAAGGAGTTCATGATCTGAGCCACAGTCAGCTCCTGGTCCAGTTTTTGTTGACTGTATAGAGCTTCTCCATCTTTGGCTGCAAAGAATATAATCAATCTGATTTCGGTGTTGACCATCTGGTGATGTCCATGTGTAGAGTCTTCTTCTGTGTTGTTGGAAGAGGGTGTTTTCTATGACCAGTGCATTTTCTTGGCAAAACTCTATGAGTCTTTGCCCTGCTTCATTCTGCATTCCAAGGCCAAATTTGCCTGTTACTCCAGGCAAATTTGTGTTTCTTGACTTCCTACTTTTGCATTCCAGTCCCCTATAATGGAAATACCTTCTACCACTCCATAAGAAGCAACCACCTATCTATCTGCTTTCTGGCACTATGGATCTACAGATGAGCTTGCATTTTCTAGAATTTTATTTAAATAAGAATCATATGTATTGTGGGCTTTCTCTGTCCATGGGATTTCCCAGGCAAGAATACTGGAGTGGGTTGCCATTTCTTGCCCCAGGAGATCTTCCTGACTCAGGGATTGAACCCTGGTCTCCTGTGCTGCAGGCAGATTCCTTACTGAACGAGCCACTAGGGAAGCCCCATTCCTTTTTATTACTGAGTGATATTCTGTTGAATGGACATACCTAGTTTTGTCTATGTACTTACCTGAGGATGGATATTTGGTAATAGCCCAGTTTTAGGCTATTACAAATAAACTGTGGTTGAATTCATGTATAAGTCTTTATAAGGATGTGTGGTTTCATTTTTACTATATCAAATGGAAGGTGAATATTTAACTTTTTAAGAAACTGCCAAGCTGTTTTCCAAAGTGATGAGGTACCATCGTATATCCTCACAAGCAGTGCGCATTTGCTCCTCATTTGCTCCTCATCTTTGACAACACTTGTCATGGTCAATATGTTTATCTTTAGCCATGAGATAGCTAAATGGTGGTTTTAATTCAAATTTCCCTAGTGACCAATGATGTTGAAAATCTTTTCTTGTGATTGTTTAGCATTCATATATCTTCATTGGTGCAATAGCTGTTTTTCCCATTGTTAAGTTACTGAGTTTTGAAGGTTCTGTATGATGGATACAGCTCCCTTATCAGATATATACTTTGCAAATATATTTTCCCAGTATGAGTCTTACCTTTTCATTCGTTTATGAATGAAACAACGTAGGTCCAGAAGCAAGTCTTTGTTTTGATGCAAACCATTTACTGATTTGTTCTTCATGGATCTTGCTTGTGGTGTCTGCTGAGAAATCTTTGCTTAACTCAAAGCCATGCAGGTTTTATGCTGTGTTTTCTTCTGGAAGCTTATAGCTTTAGGTTTTACCTTTGGATCTGCAATGCTTTCTGAATTAATTTTTCTATATGGTGTGAGGTACGAATTGAAATTCATTCTTTTTTGCATACATCCAATTGTTCCAGTACCACTTGTTGAAAATTCTTTCACCACTGAATTGCCCTTGAACCTACAATGTTGGTTGTCTATATATGCCTGAGTCTATGTTTGGATTCTCTCTTCTGTTCTATTGATCCGTTTGTCTATCTTTGCACCAACTATAGTCTTGATCATTATAGGCTTTATAGCAGGTTGTGAAATCAGCATGTTTCAGTCTTCCAACTATTTTCTTCCTTTTCAAAGTTATTTTTGCTATTCTAGGCCCTTTGAATTTCCAAATGAATTTTGGAATCAATTTTCAATGTCTACCAAAGAGCTGCTTTGATGCATTTTCACTGCATTTTGATGCCTTAAACAGTGAAGATAATGGTGCTTTTACAAAGAGTAAGTGACTCATCTATTCAGTTATCATTTCATGACAGAAGGAGGCATGAAAACATGTACACAAACAATCAACAGACTGAGACGATTTACTTTTGTTACCAGGAAGCACAGAACAAAGATTAGCCCCAAATTCTGATACCCTGATTTATTTTAGCTGTCTGGGAGATTCCCACACTAGTTTTCCATTAGATATTCTTTTTTAAAATAGAGGTAAAATTGACATAATATAAAAGTAACACTTTCCATTTTAAAGTGAACAATCTGATGCCATTTTGCACTTTCACAGTGTTGTACAATCACTTCTTTCTAGCTCTGAAACACTTTCAACACTCCAAAAGAAAACTCCACACCTATTAAGCAGTTGTTCCCCATTTTCCAATACTCAACTCCACCAATCTGCAATCAGTGTCTGCTGATTTAGTTATTCTGGATATTTTATATAAATGGAATCATACAATATGTAACTTTTTGTATCTGTCCTTTTTTCATTTAGCATAATGTTTTCAGGTTTCATTCATGTTGTAGCATGTTTCAGTACTTCATTTTTATAACTGAATAATTCATTGTATGTATATATCACAATGTATTTATCCATTCATCCATGGAGAGATATTTAGCTATTATGAATACTGCTTCTGTGAACATGTGTGTCCATGTATTTGACTGTTATTATGTGTTATACCTGTGAGTGGAATTGATGAATAATAAGGAAATTCTGCATTTGACTCTTTGAGGAATTGCCAAACTGTCTTCCAATATTTCAATGGCTGAAATATTTTATGGTCCCACCAGCGATGTATGAGGATTTCATTTTCTTCAGATTCTTGTGATAATTTATTTTCTGATTATTTTTATAATTGCCATTTTAGTGGGTGGGAAGTGGTACTTCATTGTGGCTTTGATTTACATTTCCATAATGACTAAGAATATTGACTGTTTTTTATGTACTTATTGTTCATTTGTATATATACTTTGGAGGAATGTCTGTGAATATATTATATATGCCTGATATATATATTCATATATATAATATGTATTACATATATTTTCATCTATAAATATTGCCTGAAACATATAAATATGTGTATATATACATACTGCTGGGAGAAATATCAACAACCTCAGATATGAAAATGACACTACACTTGTGGCAGAAAGCAAAGAGGAACTAAAGAGCCTCTTGATGAAGGTGAAAGAGGAGAGTGAGAAAGTTGGCTTAAAACTCAACATTCAAAAAACTAAGATCATGGCATCCAGTCCCATCACTTCATGGCAAATAGGTGGGGGAACAGTAGAAACACTGACAGACTTTATTTTCCTGGGCTCTAAAATCACTGTGGATGGTGACTGCAGCCATGAAATTAAAAGATGCTTGCTCCTTGGAAGAAAAGCTATGACAAATCTGGACAGCATATTAAAAAGCAGAGACATCACTTTGCTGACAAAGGTCCATATAGTTGAAGCTGTGATTTTTTCAATAGTTGGATGTGATAGTCAGATGTATGGATGTGAGAGTCAGACCATAAAGAAGGCTGAACACTGAAGAATTGATGCTTTCAAACTGTGGTGCTGGAGAAGATTCTTAAGAGTCCTTGGGCTGCAAGGAGATCAAACCAGTTAATCCTAAAGGAAATCAACCCTGAATATTTATTAGAAGAACTAATGCTGAAGCTGAAGCTCCAAAACTTTGGCCACCTGATGCAAAAGCCAACTCATTGGAAAAGACCCTGTTGCTGGGAAAGATTAAAGGCAAGAGGAGAAGGCGAAGACAGAGGATGAGATGATTAGCTCACATCACTGACTCAATGGACATGAGTTTGAGCAAACTCCAGGAAACGGTGGAGTACAGAGCAGCCTGCCGTGCTACAGTTCATGGGGTCATAAAGAGTCAGACAGGACTTACGGACTGAACAACAGTAACAACTATGTACTTTCATTTTTATGTCACTTAAGATTAAAAGCCTTTTAGGAATTGGCGACTTCCAAGCCAAGTGACGAATTATAATTCATGTTGCTGCTGCTGCTAAGTCGCTTCAGGCCCTCAAAAGCATTCAACAATTTTGTATGCTACTACACTACTACACCCAGAATTGGATTCCTATTATCCACTGATACTACTATTTTTTTTTTCAGATTAATTGACTAGTAAAATATTTTGCTCTTTTTTATTTGTGGTTAATTGGTGTGTGGGCATATATATATATATATATATACACACATATATTTGTCCACTTGTTAAGGTTCTGATTAAAAGTGAAATTGACAGTTGCTTAGTCACGTACAACTCTTTGGGACCCATGGATTGTAGTCTGCCAGGCTCCTCTCTCCATGGGATTACCCAGGCAGAAATACTGGAGTGGGTTTCCATTCCCTTCTCTTGGGGATCTTTCTGACCCAGGGATTGAACCTGTATCTCCTGCATTACAGGCAGATTTTTTTACCTTCTCAGCCACCAGGGAAGCCCAAGGTTCTGATATACATGCATTATTTTCTGCCCCTTCCCTGTGATATGGCCCAGTCTTCAGCAGTCACAGGGAAGAAAGGACAGACAAATCTGGGCTCTTATCACTGTCTGTTTCCTTATCTCCAGTGAGAGAGCACCATCTTCCAGTGCTCTTGCAATGACCGGTATGATGGCTTCCAGGTTGCAGAGTCCATGCCGGGCATACTCACCAGGTCAAACTGCCAGTGAGACTAAGTCAGGTTTGTAACTTCTACACCATCATCTCCCTGCTGAGGGGCTGGGCAGCACAGATGAACCACAGTGAATAAAGAGCAGCTTAACTTCTCAACATGCTTTCTTCTCTTTATTATGGGAGGCACAGAGCTAAGGCCAACAAAACATGCTGTGTGTGTGCTAGATTCCTTTCGATCCCATGGACTGTAGGCTGCCAGGCTCCTCTGTCCGAGGGAGTCTCCAGGCAAGAATACTGAAGTGAATTGCTATGCCTCTTCCATGGGATCTGCCTGACCCAGGGCTTGAAACCAGGTCTCCTGCATTGTGGGCAGATTCTTTGCTGTTTGAGCCCCGAAGGAAGCCTGAAAAACCTCCGCTTTCTCATAGTCACATTTATGCAGCTTCAAATGCTTTCAGACTGTTACAAGTTAAAAATGAACATGTCCATCTTGTGGGTTTCTTTTTTCTTTTTTTGGTTTGCCTTCTTTGCCATACAATTCCATACAACTCCATGTGCTTCATGAAAATACAGATTGGAAATGTCTAGAGATGTAATTATTGCACCACTTTCCTGAAGATGCAACAATATGTAGTTAATCAAAAAACAATTATACTTCCTGACAAATCACCTTTTCTATTAGTGTCCTGCCTTAAGAAAAAAGAATTTTTATATAGCCCTGCCTAATGAAAACAATATATGGAACCTTGCTGAAAGCTGTAGCAAAGCCATTCTTTTAAGGGGGTGACCTTTCTGTTCAGCTTCCAATAAGGGGGGTGGGAGGCAGGTGGAGTCAGAGTGCTTTTCTGATTTTACTGTAGCCGGAAGTTAATCCAGAAGAAAATAAATTGAAGACCAAGGATGAGGTAAGCAACTCTGGCCTCAGAGGAGCCAGGGTAGAAAAGATCCTAATTTTCAGGACAGCTGTTGGGGGCCACTGTATGTCTTCTTGAGTTGTTTTGAGAAAGCAAGGTTCTTCTGCAGAGAAATGTCTTAGGATTCAGAGGAAATCCTGAGTACCTGAGAACTGAATATTCACAGAGAGCCTGGTCCCGCCCTCAGAGGCTCCCTCTCACTCCAGTACTGACTCGCATGGGCCTGCCTAAGCTCAGTTCTCGGGTTACAGTTGTGGGTTCCCTGACTGAAGTCATAACTCGTGGGGATTCTACTGATGCATGACTCCTCAATTCATGGCCTCAGGCAAGACCTGAGACATTCATCATCAGCACTTTTTCCTTTTTTTTGGAAATAGTCTGAGAAGAGGCTAATAGTCACACTATAGCCTGTCACCTGGCAGTCCTCTCCTAAGGACCCACCAGAGCTTCATTCAACCACAGGATTTCTCAGTGAGTCACACACAGTCAGGGTCTTAGTCTGTTTGAGCTTCTATCACAAACAAAATACCACACACTGGGTGGCTTATATGCACCAGAGATTTATTTCTGACAATTCTGGAGGCTGGAAGTCCAAAGTCATGGCAGCAGGTTCTGGTGAGGAGCCTCTTACTGATTCATACCAGGCACCTTCTCACTATGTCCTCAGATGATAGAAAGGGGTGTTCTCTTTGAGAAAGGCACTGATTCTGTTCCTGGAGGCCCTGCCCTCATGGCTTCAGCAGCTTCCAAAGACCCCCCTCCCTATTACCATCACATTATGGTTTCAACAGATGAATTTTGGGGAGACGCAAGCATTTAGATTGTAGCAGACAAGGAGATTCTGGAAGAGAAGATATAGAAGAGGTGCCCGTGGGAGAAAATGATGTCTTCATGTTGTCTAATGTGCATGGTTTCTGCATAGTTATGGTGCTCAGGCCAGAGTAATGAGTGTCAGATTAACACGTAAATATTTAAGTTCTGCCAAGAGAACACACTGGTCATAGCAAACACCCTCTTCCGACAACACAAGAGAAGACTCTACACATGGACATCACCAGATGGTCAACACCGAAATCAGACTGATTATATTCTTTGCAGCCAAAGATGGAGAAGCTCTTTACAGTCAGCAAAAACAGGACCAGGAGCTGACTGTGGCTCAGATCATGAACTCCTTATTGCCAAATTCAGACTTAAATTGAAGAAAGTGGGGGAAACCACTATACCATTCAGGTATGACCTAAATCAAATCCCTTATGACTATACAGTGGAAGTGAGAATAGATTTAAGGGACTAGATCTGATAGACAGAGTGCCTGATGAACTATGGACTGAGGTTCATGACATTGTACAGGAGACAGGGATCAAGACCATCCCCAAGAAAAAGAAATGCAAAAAAGCAAAATGGCTGTCTGAGGAGGCCTTACAAATAGCTGTGAAAAGAAGGGAAGCAAAAAACAAAGGAGAAAAGGAAAGATATAAGCATCTGAATGCAGAGTTCCAAAGAATAGCAAGGAGTGATAAGAAAGCCTTTCTCAGCGATCAATGCAAAGAAATAGAGGAAAACAATAGACTAGGAAAGACTAGAGATCTCTTCAAGAAAATTAGAGATCCCAAGGGAACATTTCATGCAATGATGGGCTCGATAAAGGACAGGAACGGTATGGACCTAACAGAAGCAGAAGATATTAAGAAGAGGTGGTAAGAATACACAGAAGAACTGTACAAAAAAGATCTTCATGACCCGGATAATCATGATGCTGTGATCACTCATCTAGAGCCAGACATCCTGGAATGTGAAGTCAAGTGGGCCTTAGGAAGCATCACTACAAACAAAGCTAGTGGAGGTGATGGAATTCCAGTTGAGCTATTTCAAATCCTGAAAGATGTTGCTGTGAAAGTGCTGCACTCGATATGTCAGCAAATTTGGAAAACTCAGCAGTGGCCACAGGACTGGGAAAAGTCAATTTTCATTCCAATCCCCAAGAAAGGCAATGCCAAAGAATGCTCAAACTACCACACAATTGTACTCATCTCACACACTAGTAAAGTAATGCTCAAAATTCTCCAAGCCAGGCTTTAGCAATACGTGAACTGTGAACTTCCAGATGTTGAAGCTGGTTTTAGAAAAGGCAGAGGAACCAGAGATCAAATTGCCAACATCCGCTGGATCATGGGAAAAGCAAGAGAGTTCCAGAAAAACATCTACTTCTGCTTTATTGACTACAGCAAAGCCTTTGACTGTGTGGATCACAATAAACTGTGGAAAATTCTGAAAGAGATGGGAATACCAGACTCCCTGACCTGCCTCTTGAGAAATCTGTATGCAGGTCAGGAAGCAACAGTTAGACCTGGACATGGAACAACAGACTGGTTCCAAATAAGAAAAGGAGTATGTTAAGGCTGTATACTGTCACCCTGCTTATTTAACTTCTATGCAGAATACATCATGAGAAATGCTGGGCCGGAGGAAGCACAAGCTGGAATCAAGATTGCTGGGAGACATATCAATAACCTCAGATATGCAGATGATACCACCCTTATGGCAGAAAGTGAAGAGGAACTAAAAGCCTCTTGATGAAAGTGAAAGAGGAGAGTGAAAAAGTTGGCTTAAAGCTCAACATTCAGAAAATGAAGATCATGGCATCTGGTCCCATCACTTCATGGGAAATAAATGGGGAAACAGTGGAAACAGTGTCATACTTTATTTTGGGGGGCTTCAAAATCACTGCAGATGGTGATTGTAGTCATGAAATTAAAAGATGCTTACTCCTTGGAAGGAAAGTTATGACCAAACTAGATAGCATATTCAAAAGCAGAGACATTGCTTTGTCAATAAAGGTCCATCTAGTCAAGGCTATAGTTTTTCTAGTGGTCATGTATGGATGTGAGAGTTGAACTATAAAGAAAGCTGAGCATCAAATAATTGATACTTTAGAACTGTGGTGTTGGAAAGACTCTTGAGAGTCCTTTGGACTGCAAGGAGATCCAACCAGTCCATCCTAAAGGAAACCAGTCCTGGGTGTTCATTGGAAGGACTGATGCTGAAGCTGAAACTCCAACACTTTGGCCACCTGATGTGAAGAGCTGGCTCATTTGAAAAGACCCTTATGCTGGGAAAGATTGAGGGCAAGAGGAGAAGGGTATGACAGAGGATGAGATGGTTGGATGGCATCACCAACATGATGGACAATGGTTTGGGTGGACTCCAGGAGTTGGTGATGGACAGGGAGGCCTGGCGTGCTGCGATTCATGGGGTCGCAAAGAGTTGGGCATGACTGAATGACGGAACTGAACTGATATAAACTACCTGAGCTGTGAATCCCCACACTTTCATAAGAATTCAACTTAGTGCTCTTCAGTCTAATGTATACTTCAATTTGAAAGTCTTGGTGAGTGTTCATTAATTTTATTTAATATGCTGTCACAAATTCAGTTGGTAAAGAATCCAACTGCAATGCAGGAGACCCCAGTTTGATTCCTAGGTTAGCAAGATCCCCTGGAGAAGGGACAGGCTACCCACTCCAGTGTTCTTGGATTTCCATTGTGGCTCAGCTGGTAAAGAATCCGCCTGCAATGCAGGAGATCTGGGTTCAGTCCCTGGGTTGGGAAGTTTCCCCTGGAGAAGGGAAAGGCTACCCACTCCAGTATTCTGACCTGGAGAATTCCATGGACTGTATAGTCCATGGGGTCGAAAAGAGTTGGACATGACTGAGCAACTTTCACTTTCACATGAAGATAACCTGCTGCAGTCTTCTTGCCTGAAAAAAATCCATGGGCAGAGGAGACTGGAGGGCTACAGTCCAAAGAGCCACAAAAGAGTCAGACATGATTCAGCAACTGAGCAAGCACACACATGAAGATAAGTATATAGATGGGTCCCCAGCTTAACGATGGTTCAACTTACAACTCTTTGACTTTACCAGGGAGCGAAAGTGATAGGCATTCAGTCAAGACTATACTTTGACTTTGGATCTTTTTCTCAGCTAGAGACATGGGGTCCAGTCCTCTTGTGACCCTTGGCAGTGGCAGCAGCCACAGCTCCTAGTCAGCCTCATCATCACCATCATGAAGGAAACAACCCAATACTTAAAACTGTCTGTGCCTAGACACTTGCTCTGTTTTTCACGTCCAGTATTGTATTCAATAAATTGCACTAAGTATTCCATACTTTATTATAAAATGTGTTAGATGGTTTCCCCCAACTATAGGCTAACCTAAGCATTCTGATCATGTTTAAGGTGGGATGGACTAAGCTGTGATTTTTGTTATTTTAGATGTATTAAATCCATTTTCAACTGATGCTGTTTTCAACTTAAGATAGATTTATGGGGATGTATCCCCACTGTGGGGCTTTCCAGGTGGCTCAGTGGTAAAGATGCACCTGCCAATGCAGGAAACACAGGAGACTTGGGTTTGATCCTGGGTTGGGAAGATCCCTTGGAGTAGAAAATGGCAACTCCCTCCTGTATTCTTGCCTGGAAAATTTCATGGGCAGAAGAGCCTGGTGGGCTACAGTCCACAGAGTTGCAAAAAGTCAGACACAACTGAGCATGCGCATATCCCCATTATACATCAAGGAAGATTTGTACTAATATTTTCTTTCAAAAAATAGTAGCAAAATATGACTATCGATCAGATTTTGGGCAATTTGGCAAATATATTTTGTGTCAGTGAACTGTAAAGCTTAATAGATGAGGATATAGTTCTTTGGTTGAATAGTTTCCTTCAAAATAGCACAGAAGGATTAATGTGTTGGTAGCAATAACCGGGAGAAGGAGATGGCGCACACAAGCCTTCATACCAGGGAAGATGGTTATGATATAAATACTTTAAGCTTTGAGTAATACTTTAAGTATTTATGCTATAAATACTTTGAGCTTTCCTTCGACTGTTTTGTTATCTGGTTTTAAGTAGGTTTTATTCAGTAACTTTGGTTCTGCTCTTTATTAACAAATATTATTCACTTAAAGTAAACTTGATGTTAAAAACAATGAAAAGAAAGTTTGTTCCTGTTAGTTTTCTTTTCTGAATAAGTATTTGCCCAAAGTTCCATCTGAACTACAGATTGAAGAAATGTTCCAAGTCACAGCATATTTCTGTGGTATGGTTGCTCACTCAAATGTCATTGTAAAACATCTGTGTTGTGATAATTAGTAATAAATATATAAATAAATAAAATGTCACAAACAAATACATACACATGTGGTACCTGCTTACTCATTCTCACTCCCTGAGGGAGTAAGATGTCTCTTTTAAAAAATTCCAATTTTACTAAGATTGCCCATTTTTAGAACAGCTAAAGCAGTGGGTATTTTCTGAGATATAATTTGATTGCCTGCCATTCATGACTTTTCCTGTGATTAATTAAATTTGCTTATGTATGTGAAAAAACTGAAAAAGACAAGTATTATACACAGACTTTTTATAATTAAGACACTAATACTTTAACTTATTAAACTAACATAATTACTGGTCACTGCAAAATAACATAGTTTATGCTAAACATTTTTAATTACCTTTAAATCAGCAAATAATTTCTTAAAAAACTTTTTTTTGGTTGAATCACGTGGCATATGGGATCTTAGCTCCCCAACCAGGGATCAAAATTGCGCCCCTTGCATTGGAAACTTGGAGTCCCAACCACTAGACTGCCAGGGAAGTCCCTCAGCAAGTAATTTCCAGAGGATTATCCCATGACGGTTTGCAAAGCTTTGATGGTAATGCTATTTATTTCAACCCTGGTTTTGAAAGCAAAAACTGGGAACAATATAGGTGTCCAGAAATGGGGGATTAATTAAAAATTCGGTTGTAAATAATGTTCATACTACCATATTAAGCAAAAATGTAGGTCACATATGCATCCTTTGTCCAACCTGATTGTGTTACTTTCAATTCCTATAATAGATACATTCAATGTCCATCTAGTTCCTAAATGTAAGGAATCATATGTTAGGTCCATACTGATACATACATATATATATATATATATGTACATACATATATATATATATACACATGCATATGGAGAAGGCAATGGCAACCCACTCCAGTACTCTTGCCTGGAAAATCCCGTGGATGGAAAGCCTGGTGGGCTGCTGTCTGTGGGATCGCACAGAGTTGGACACGACTGAAGAGACTTGGCAGCATGCATACATATATGTATATATGTATATGTGCATACATATCTATGTATAAAATGTAGGTACTTTATATACATTGTACACAGATTTAATAAAAATACATTTTATGCACATACATTTTATACATATGTAATTAAAGGTTCTATGAATTATTTAATATTGTAAATGTTCCCTGAGAAAAAATGGAAATGTTGAAAATACCATGAAAATTCAAGAATGCTTCTGGAAACACAAATCAGAACAGAGAAGGAAGAAAATGGATGGCTGGCACCTCTGGGAAATAGTGCTTTGTTATTTGAGAATTTGTCTTCACGCCTTCCGAGGAAGAATTCATTTGTCTTTATTCACTTACTTTTTTGCCTCAGTGCTTCCACAGATTAAAACCTCCAAGTCCTCTGAAGCCAAGTCTGTCTCTGAGGTTGGCAGAAGCACAGGCCACAGGCTTCCTTTGCTGTCACCCCTGTTTTGAGGCTATAATGCATGAAATTCAGAGAAATGCTTGCCTGGGGCCTGAGCTGTGTTACCCTCAAGATGGACGGGTCATGCTGGGATGGAGGTAGCCAGTGCTTGGTAATGCTGGCTTGTTTGTAATATTGGGGACTTCTTCTAATCTCTCTTGCTCAAGTGAAAAATTGGTACTGTTTACATGTAACATTTAATCCCTTTACCCACACAATGACAATGTTTTTTAATGTTTTTATTTCTTTCTCCTTTTTTAAAAAAACCTATTTAATTTTTTATTTTTTGCCGCACCTCACAAGCTGTGGACTTGCAACCCCTGGAGTCAGCACATGGAGTCTTAACCACTAGACAGCCAGGGAAATCCAGATAAAAATCTATTTTTATCTTTGAGTGTAAAGTGCACCTTTTTTAGACAGCATATTGTTGGGTCATGTTTTTTTAAAATTCAGTCTGACTTTTGATTGGACTATTTAATCCATTCACCCTTAACTGTATTATCGATATAGTTGGAATTGCATCTACCATTTTAGTTTTTGATTTCAATGTCTCATTATTGTTTTTTTGTCTCATATACTTTTGTTTCTCTATTCTGTCTTCACTGCTCTATTTTGTTGAGCATTTTCTGATGTAGCAATGTAGTATTTTCTGACTCGTTTGCCAATGCAAGAGATGTAAGAGGCATGGGTTCCATCCCTGGTTTGGGAAGATCCCTTGGAGGAAGGCATGGAAACCCACTCCAGTAATCTTGCTTGGAGAATCTCATGGACAGAGGACCCTGGTGGGCTACAGTCCACTGGGTCCCAAAGAGTCGGACATGACTGAAACAACTTAGCACACACTCATAGAAACATTACTCCTATATAGGTCTTTTCCTTCCTTTTTCATGATGCCGTTATATCTATTATATTTATTAATGTTGCAAATTCAAGAATTCATAGCTATGCTTATGACTTTATCATCTGCAGTCTCTTCTTTAAGTTCAGGAAATGGCTTTATATTCTCCACCCCTTTTGTGCTATTATTGGCCAGTGTATTACATGTATATTATATTTCTATATCTGCTAAGCCAGATACATTATATTCATATTATTTTATACAATTACTTTAAAAATAATAAAGAAATGAGAAAGGCATGCATTTATACTGTTTTGTATAATGACAAAATTCCCTTTACTGGTGCTTTTTTATTTTTTTCTGTGTGTGTATGAATTCAAATTCTTAAGCTGAGGCAAGATGAGAAATGGTGTCCTGCTCCTTCTGGGAAGAAAGCCCTCTGCCTGAGAGCCGGTGTGGGGAGGGAACCTGTGTTTTTTGTGGCAGCTTTCTGGAGTGGAGTCTGAACCTTGCTGAACTGGGAGAGGGGAAGAGAGAAGGGTCATGGTTCATTTACCGTACGCTTTCTTACTGGAGTTTCATGGATTTTCTTCAATAGATGTCTCTTTATTTGCTATTTGCCCTTAGGACCACATCCAGAAGTTTAATTGGTTTTTTAAAAGATAATTCTCATCAGTTTCCTTGGAAAGCAGGTCATCAGAGCTCCTTATATTCTCATGAGAGGAGTTGATTTCCCTTGGCCTTCACTTTTTTCCCCATTTTTGGACACTTTGTTCATTTAGAAATATGAGGGTATATTGAAGAAAGTTAAAAAAAAAGAATTTCTTGAAATGTCACTTTCCCGAGATACGCAATCTCAGAAATAACTAGAAATAGAGACTTCAGTGCTGCCAAGATTCTCTCACTTACTCCTGCTTAAAACTAGAATTTCACTTAATAATAATAAGTAGCTTATATTTATGTAGCATTTATTATGTCCAAAGCGCTCTCTTAAGCACTTTTTGTATACCGACTTATTTAGCCTCTGCATAACCATAGGAGAGCTTCCCTCATAGCTCAGTTGGTAAAGAATGCGTCTGAGATGCAGGAGACCCTGGTTCGATGCCTGGGTTGGGAAGATCGTCTGGAGAGGGGATAGACTACCCACTTCAGTATTCTTGGGCTTCCCTTGTGGCTCAGCTGCTAAAGAACCTGCCTGCCATGCGGGAGACCTGGGTTCGATCCCTTGGTTGGGAAGATCCCCTGGAGAAGAAAAAGTCTACCCACCCCGGTATTCTGGCTTGGAGAATTCCATGGACCTCAGTTCATGGGGTTGCAAAGAGTAGGACACAACTGAGCGACTTTCACTTAACCATAGGATGTAGCTATATAATTATCCCCCATTTTACAGATGACATTACTGAGGCATTAAAAAAAATCTGCTTCTCTGTCAGCTTCATTCTTTCCCCTCAACCCAGGGAAAAGAATCTTGGCTGTCTGAGTTTCCTTTACTGGAAACTTCTTGACTCCATTTTTTATTTCTAAGTTAAAAATTTCTAAGAAAAGATTGGCCTAAATTAGGTCAAACGCCCAACTCTCTATCAGTCAAGTATTCTGGCCTTCATTTTTGAAAGATAGTTTGCTGGCTGTGAGATTCTTAGTTGAAAGACTTGTTTTGAAAATTTTATCTGCTTCTGTAGACCTCTGGCCCTCATCAAAGGCAGTTGCTATTTTCCACCATTTTCCTGGTGGAAAAATAAGGGAAAAGGTCACAGGGAAAAGGAAATGGGTAAAGGTCACATTGTCTTATTTATTTGCATCTCTCTCTCTCCCTCAATCTCTCACTCTCCCAGTGAAAGCTGGGCATTTAAGTTCATGTATTGTCTTTGCCTTTCTCTTTCTGACTTATTTCACTCTGTATAATAGACTCTGGGTTCATCTACCTCATTTGCTGTGTGACACAGGAAGCTCAGCTCAGTGCCCTGTGACAACCTGGAAGCGTGGGATGGAGTGGGAGATGAAAGGGGGTTTCAGGAAGGAGAGGGCCTAAGTATACCTGTGACTGATTCGTGTTGATGTATGGAGAGGCCAACGCAATGTTGTAAAGCAGCAATAAGCCTCCAACAATAAAAAAGAAAAAAGAAATCTTAAATTGTAGCAACTCTGGATTTTCAGCAGTGATCCCATCTCCTCCTTGGGCACTTGTTGCTACTGCTGGTTTTGTTAGTCTATGTGCTTAATGGTTTGTTTGGACCAATTCTACAAAATGAGGTCACTGCTCATCTGCCCCTGCGCCCAATGCCTTGTTTTTATTTTTAATCCTGGATTCCTAGAAGTCACTGATGGCTCAGCATAACTTAATGTTCAGCCAGTGACTGGCCAGACTGTAAGTTCTTTGTCCTTTGCTGGTAGATCTGTGTGTAGCTTAGGGAGTGATTTCAAGCCTATACCACATTCAGCGAGGTGCTAGTAGTTCTCACGTGCCCAATCTCATTTTGTAATTAAAAAAAAGTAGAAAACATCACTATACAAATAAATATAAAATATAAACATGAATTGAGAAGTTTCTCACAGTATGGAAATTTGTTGCCCCACAATTTATCCAAAAATACAACTATGAAACTCCACACATTGATTTTGCCAAAGAGAATGTTGTTCTAAAAATTAAGAGGCTGTGACAGAGACTGTATCTTTAAAATAACAGAAGCGGGAATTGATGTGAGTTGTCCAACTAAATTTATAATTATTATAAAGAGACTCTAATTAAAAGTGTTCTGACAAGCAAGCCACATGAGTTTCTGGCAGCCTTAGTTTGTTCTAGGATGGTAGGCAGGCTTCATTCCCTTTTGAAAGTCCCGTCATTCAATTCTGCTTCCTCTGGAAATGAATTTCCCACCACTCCACTCTACACAGTTTTTTCCTTTTCCTTTCCATCCAGTTCACCCCTGAGTATTTTAGAGTTCTTGAGCAGTCTCCAAAATGGGGCTGCCCTTTGTCCTTTGACCTTCCAGCTGGTGGAGCAGGTTGTGCTGGACAGAGGGCTCCACTGGTAACTATAAACCTTGGGCTGTATGGCTCTGCTCCTGACATTGAAGACAGAGAAATTAAGGACAGAACTCGAATCTTTCCCTCAGAGTCCCCTTTTGGGTTGATGAGATTTACCTCATGTGCAGGGAAGTTTTCAAAGAGCTGTCAGAAGCTCCAGGGGCTGAGCCATCCCTGGGGAAGGGTCTTCACTATGGGACAGGTCTCCACATAGGATACTGGCCCCTGGTTTTGGGACTTTGCGGTTTGTTAAGGCTTTTGTTTTTCTTGGAGAAAGCAGATTTCATGTTACTTTTTGAGTTACCTTTACTCCTCATCTTGGAGCTGTCTCCGTGAAAAATAGGGGAGAGTCTTCTCTGAGTCTGGGGCTTCCCTGCTTGGCTCAGATGGTAAAGAATCTGTCTGCAATGTGAAAGATGTGGGTTCGATCCCTGGTCCGGGACGAGCTTTTGGAGAGGGGAATGGCAACCCACTCCGGTATCCTTGCCTGGAGAATCCCATGGACAGAGGAGTCTGGTGAGCTACAGTCCATGGAGTCACAAAGTGTCGGACATGACTGAGTGACTAACACACACCACACGCTACACACACACACACACACACACACAAACAAACATACGTACACAACTCTCTGCATCTGACTGCTGTTGGCTTCACCATTAGCTCTGGTGGTCCATCTGTCAACACCGGCCTTTGCTTTGCTGGCTGAGGACTCCAAGCCCTGCGAGGTCCTCGGCCTTCAGTGTCTGTACAAGGCCGGGAAATGAAGCTTACTGTTCCCCGGGGGCCATCCGCTTCCCTGTCCTCTAAATTTTCCCCTAACTCTGGCTTTAGTTTTCAACAAACCTTAGCTGGTAGCCAAGAAAAATACTTTTAAGAACGCCCCTTCAAGACTGAAAGGGACAAGAATCATAAATTTAAAAATAATTATAACAAAGCAGGAAGTCTAATCTTCTGCCCTTGTCTCCGCCTGCCACCTGCGCAGGGCCTCTGAGGGTGCTCTCTGTTGCCCCCAGAAGGACGTTCCTCAGGCTTGGGCACACGGCATGTGCAGAGGAGGAAAAAATTCTGGCTTTGACTTGAGACCTCTCACTCAAACCTGAGAGGAAAATCTGTGCAGGAGTCTTGGTTCCCCCAAAGGAGAGAAAATGAGAAGGCACTTCCTATCCATTAAAGTATCCAAAACATCGCCGCGGGAAAGTTAAGCTGGTCCAGATGCTAAGTGCGTTAAGTAAAGAAGCTCAGAAACCTCGTAGACTGCCAGAAAAATGTTAGGGTCGTACTTCATCTTGGCCGTTTCCAGCTGGTTCTGAGAGCAGGAACAAACTTGCTTGTAAAGATTGAGAGCTAAACTTGGGCCCTGGGAGTCTGGCCCTTTCTCCTCCTTCTGTTCACACAAGGAACATTCTGGAAAAGATATGAGTGGAAATCAAAGAGGTCCAGAGTGCCTCCTCCAGAAGAGAGAGACTTACACCTGGAGGAAGCAGCCTGCTGTCCAGAGACAGCCACCCTTCCGGGTTCCACGTGCCGCCCTGGAAGACAGAAAGCCAAGGAAGCAATAAATCAGTGCAAAGAAGTTCGCTACTTTAAGAAAAATAAAGATCTCAAATATCAACAAATGCATAAGTAATAGCAGAGGCTATTTCTTGCTCCATCAACATTGTAAATAAATTACATGTTAAAACCCTGGCCAGTATCACTGACAAAGCACCATGTATATACAAGCTTTGTTTTTGTGCTTAGTTATGTAATTGCACTTCATGCCCTACAGTTGTGTGGCAAGAAAAAAAAAAAATACTGAAACAAGCTGGAGGTGCATCGGAAAAGTATGTGAGCTTGTCTCCCAAGCAAGAGTCTGAACTGTGAGGATGGGTCTAGGTCACCTGTTCCCGTCAAGGGTGTTTTAGAGAAAGTTTAATGCAAGGGCCTGGTGGCTCAGTCGGTAATGAATCTGCCTGCAGTGCAGTAGACCCGAGTTTGATCCCTCAGTTGGGAAGATCACTGGAGAAAGGAATGGCAACCCTCTCCAGTATTCTTGCTTGGAGAATTCCATGGACAGAGGAGCCTGGTGGGTTACAGTCCATGCGGTTACAAAGAGTTGGACAGGACTGAGCAACTAACACTTTCACTTTTCATAATAGAAAGGAGTACCAAGTGAAATAAAACAAACAAACAAAAAAATCCTTACCATTTGCTTACATTAAGACATACTAAGTGGGACTTCCCTGGTGGTCCAGTGGTTAAGAATTTGCCTGCCAGTGCAGAAAGCATGGGTTCGATCCCTGATCTGGGAAGATTCCACATGCTGTGGAGCAACTAAGCCCATGCATCACGGCTACTGAAGCTCTTGCACCCTACAGTCTGTGCTCTGCAACAAGGGAAGCCCACGCACTGCAACTAGAGAGCAGCCCCACTCGCCGCAATGAGAGAAAGCCTGCAGGCAGCAATGAAGACCCAGCGCAGCCAAAAATAGATGAAAAATAAAATAAGACTTCCTAGGCTATTTATATAGATTGATTTCATTCTCAAGAAATAATCCCTTTAATAATAATGTCATTTTGCTGAATCAACAGGAAGTAGGCTGTGGATAGAAACTTTAATTTTTTGTTTTCCTTTGGAAACAAGGGGGATGTTCAGATTGTCCTCCTTTCCAGAAAATGTACCTTTGCATTCTTCTTCTTCTCAGAAGGGGAATATTTCTTTCCTTTCCTTTTGAATTGTTTTAAAGATAGGTAGAGTAGCATGTGAATGAGTGGGTAAGGTCACTGCAGGCAGACTCATGAAGATGTGGTAGAATCCTCGGATTATAAAAGGGACCCGTTTTCCTTGCGGCACGCTGTGTTTTCATCCTCCTGATGAATGCTTTTCATCAGAAGAAACAACAACCTTGGATTCCTGCCTTAATTGATTTGGTGCTCACAGTGGACTGGATCATGTTCAAAGACGGCAAGATTAGATACTCATTTGTACTTGGATTTTCAAGTGGAGCTTTCTGAGTTCTCTCTGTTCAGTATTCACTACATTTGAGTGGATTTGGAGGGAGGGAAATCTGTATTGTATTTGTGCAAAATTACAAAATATCAGTGGTCTAGATCTGCTGTTATATGCTTTCCCTAATTTTCTTTTTATTACCCTTCGCATAATTGGAAGGCAAGACAGCTTTCCAATTACAGGGGCCACTGAGAAACACAAACAGCCACTAAGCACCAGCGGGTCCTCATTTCCTGCCATTCCAGTCATCACGCTGCTGCTCAGAAAAGCGCCCACCACTTACTGACGACCGCAGATCCCAGGGAAGGGACCAGGGTGTCTGAGCCTACTGGCCCGTGTGAGGAAGTGAGCCTATGCGGTGAAAATGAGAAAACGAAAAGTATTCACGGTTGAATCTATTGCCCACATTGTTAAGGTCAAAAATCTAACCACCTAGGGCCAGATTCAATAAAAATCTGTCTGGCTTTTATGCCAAGCCATGCAGGCCTGGAAAAATCAATTTTGTCGAACTTGTAAAGTCTTTGCCGGTCAAGGCACAGTCAGAATTCCTCTCTGTTCTTCCTCCCAGATCTGACTTTGGGGATGCCGGGAGGACCCGGGGTGGCCGGGGGCTGGCGGCCCTGCATCGGTTCTAGCAGATGCTTGGGGAAGAGAAAAGGGGAGAGCACACGACTGTTGCCCGTTGTCACACTGTACGTGCATATGTCTAGCACGATCAGGCCTCATTCATTCATTCTTCCATGTATTCATCGGACACTTGGGGGCTCCCCCCGGTGCCAAGTGCTTAGCTCTAGGCCGGGACTATCAAGATGAAAACACATGGCCTGTGTGCCCAACAAGGCCACATGGTAATGTAGAGTCATGAGAATTCTTTAAAGGGATGCCGAGGACTCATGGCAGCATCATAAAAGAGGTGTCTCAGTAAGTCTGGAGGGTAACAGCCTGTTCGGAAGTGTATCTCCGAGGAGGGGGGACAAGTGAGACCGGCCTTGAGGTTTCGATTTGGAACAGTGGCCTGGGGAAGGTTGAACATCTTTGACTGAGAGCATCGGGGACAATAGTGTAGAGATGTGTGTGTGGGGGGGTGGGTGTGTGTGTGTGTGTGAGAAAGAGAGAGAGACAGAGAAACAGGGAGACAGAGAGAGCAGCAGAGAAAGGAATGCCCTCCTATACAGTAAGTAGTGAAGCAGAAGCAGATGGACTGGAGGTGAAAAGTCAAAGTCACCATCAAGTTGAAGCAGAGTAGGTGCACATTATCATCATATTTTAGGAAGAGCCTGGAAATATGTGAAAGATGAACTGGAACAAAGATGCAGCCAGAGCCAGAAGAGAATGCGGGACAGCTATGTTCACTGCTTTACCCTGTGGACCTGTGGGGCTGAATGGGGAGCCAGTGGTGTGAGCACAGTGTTCAGTCTTGTTGATGAGATGAGAGGCAGGGCCATGCAGGGTGTGGAGGAGATGCAGGGGGGACAGGTGGGTGTGGAGGGTAAGGGAGCAAAGTGGACTGTGCATTGATGTTGGAGGCATTGGTGGGCAGCTCGAAGCATCACCCTGGCTTGAGGATAAAGTGAAGGTCGATATTTTGTGGTGATAGTTGTAACCTGAGGGGTGAATGGGGCAAAGAGACCAAAGAGAAAACGTCAAGGAGAGAGGTAAGTCATGAGGACAAAGCCCTGGTAAGGACCTGGGTCAGGCAGAGACGCTGGAACAACTCAGGGGGTCCCTGGAAGGGTGGCATAGAGGGAGGAGAGTCAGTAGAGAAGAAGGTCCCTGAATGTACGGGAAGAAAAAGTTCCAGGTGAGTGGACGTCAGTGTTATGTTCTGCAGAACGGTCCAGCAAGGAAAGGCATGAGTAGCTGTCCTTACACAGGCTGGGTGGGAGGCCCACAGCTCCATCTGGACATCAGCTTTCCTGTCACATGGGTCAGCTCCATCCTAGACTTCCTGCCATTAGGGCTTCTTCAAACTCGCCTCCATCAGTTAACCCCTACGTGTCCTCAGCCATGTGAGAAAACAATTGGCTGCCATCAGGACCGCTGGGATGCTTGGAGACTCTGGGTAAGCCTCATTAGTCCATCTATTTGAATATCACCTTCAGCCATCTTTTTTCCTCTTTTAGAATTGAGGTATAGTTGGTTTACAATATACTATTATTAATAGTTTCAGATGCACAGCATAGTGACCATAGAGATTTTAAGGATTATACTGCATTAATAGTTAGTATAAAATGTTGGCTGTGTTCCCTGAGCATATGTTCCCTGGCTATATCCTTGAGCTTATTTATTTCATACATAATAGTTTGTACCCCTTAATGCCTTCCCCCTATCTTGCCCCTTCCCATATTCCTTTTCCCCACAGGTAACTACTAGTTTGCTCTCTATATCTGTGAGCCTGTTCCTGTTTTGTTATATTCACTGGTTTGTTTGAGGGTCCACATATAAATTATACAGTATTTGTCTTTCTTTGCCTGAGTTATTTCACTAAACATAATACTCTCCAGGTCCATCCAAGTTGTTGCAAATGCCAAGATTTCATTTTTTATGGCTGAGTAATATTCCATTACATAGTTCACAACTTCTTTAGCCATCCATCCGCTAATGGACACTGAGGTTGCCTCCATATCTGACAACCGTAAATATTGCTACCATGAACAGTGTGATGTGTGTATCTTTTTGAATTAGTGTTTTTGTTTTTGCCAGACAAGGCAATTCTGTTCTCCCATCTCTCTTGATCTCTGTTCCTGTTGCCAACAAGTCCTCCCACCAGCTGGTGGAAAGGACAGTTAATGCCTGCTCCACGCTGGCCACCGGCAGCCCTATACCACCAGCAGGTGGAGTGGGGATGGAGGTGGGGTAAACTGCCTGTCTCCCTGGAGGTCTCCAGGGACAGCCGAGTGTCTTCTACTTGCTCTGAGCTGTGTTTGGATCCATGGGATTGAGGCCCAGCGCCCCTAGCCGGTCAACAGCCTCTTTCTTGGCACTTTTTCCTCCTTCCTTGTCTGGCTCCCCAGGTCACTCTCTCCAGAGTCCTGGGATCATGCCTCTAAGCAGCTTTTTGTGCCCAAGTCCTTGCTACAGGGTCACTTTTCACCCAACCTAAGACACAGCATTTCCCACTCTGGGGTCTTGCAGACACACATGGCCGTGCCATCCTCCCCATTTTCCTGTATCAAAAGTACTGGGGTTTGTGGGCATGGAAGGCATATGGTAGAAATAGGTGTCGCTGATGCAGATTAAACCCTGTTTCAGGGCAATGCTGCCTCTGATGGCAGCACACCTGCTCAGCAGAACTCCTGGAGGGAGGACAGTTTGCTTGGATTTTTAAGACCTGTTCCCGCTGTGGAGGGGAGTGTGGGTGGCTGTGTGGGTGGGTGAGGGAATGAGAATTTGAGCTGGTCGACCGACATCCAGGTGTGGGGCGGGGAGGACAGGCGTGTGTGTGTGTGTGTGTGTGTAGGGTTTCCCACAGTGGAAAGGTAAGAGGACATTTCAGACTCAGAGTGAAGTTAAAACACACAATAAGCTCAGAGTGACGGGTGCCAGTTCAGAAGCCCGTGTGGTCAGCCTGAGACTGAGTGAGTCTCCAGGAGGGACTGCAAAGGCAGCTTCCTGTGCTGCAAAAGCAAGGCCAGGCAGGGGCCAGGGCCAGCCCCAGGGTCTCCCATTCAGAAACGGGGACCCTCGTCCTCTAGGGCAGCCCTGTCCCATGGGTCCTGGGCTGGCTCCCCTTAGAGGCAGCAGGACCACATTCACGTTCCCCGTCTGGGAGGTTGGTACCAGGACAGACCCCGCCCCTGCGAGCAGAAGCTGCCTGCTGATGGAAAGTCTCGGTCCCCTTGCCACCAAGCGGACAACTGGGCTCCATTAATTTGCCACAGAGGCACAGGCCAGTAACTCACCATGAAGCCAGCAGAGCAGAGAAAATATTTGCCCAAAGATTAACAGGGGAGCCCCTCTGGATTTCCAAAGTGCAGGGCCTGACAAGCTCCAGGCTTTAAACACCTCGGGCCAGACAGGGGAACCACAGGCCAGGCCCATCTGTGTGTGTGTCCCTGGCCACACCAGCACCTGGAGGTTCTATGCAGGCGAGGCTTCTGATCACCGAGGAGTCTGCTTTGTTAGCAGCGGAACAGACTCTTGCTGCTGCCATGGAAACTGGGCAGGGCCTTGATGAGATGATCCCAGAGGCTGCTCTGCTGACTAAGTCATTGGTCAGCTCTGTTGTTCCTGGGGCCTCTCAGTGTTTCTAACTGAGAGCTTCTACCGCTTCGGAAAAACAGAGATTTTCTGCTTCCGGGGAGCCCCCAGGGGACAGTTCCCAAAAGTCCTGACAAGTGCAAAGTGTCTTTCAAGCCTGCTTCCTTTCTCTGTATTACTTTGTTATTATTTTTTAATTGTTAAAACTTTTTGGAATGAAATATTAAATCCCATAGTACTTTACAATTGTTAAAATCTCACACGCATGATTTCATGTAACCCTATAATAAACTTGTTTTTCATCCCCTACTCCTATATTGCCCTGCCCTCCTTCCCTGTCCTCACTGGTAACCACTAGTTTGTTCTCTAGATCCCGAGTCTGCTTCTTTTTTGTTTTATTCACCAGTTTGTTGTATTTTTTAGATTCCACAGATAAGTGATATCATACAGTATTTGTCTTTCTCTGGCTTATTTCACTTAATGCCCTCCAAGTCCACCCATGTTGCTGAAAATGGCAATATTTCATCCAATTTATGTCTAGGTAGTATTCCACTGCGTACATATGTACCACAGTTTCTTCATCTATTCATCTGCTGATGGACAGTTAGGTTGCTTCCATGTGTTATGTTAGTCGCTCAGTCGTGCCTGACTCTTTGCATCCCAAAGCCCGCCATGGTCCTCTGTCCATAGGGATTCTCCAGGAAAGAATACCAGAGTGGGTGACCATTTCCTGCTCCGGGGGCTCTTTCCCACCCAGGGACTGAACCTGGATCTCCTGCATTGCAGGTAGATTCTTTACAGGCTGAGTAGCCAGGGAAGCTCTAGGTTGCTCCCATACTCTAACAATTATAAATAATGCTGCTGTGAACACTGGGGTGTATATATCTTTTTGAATTAGTGGGTTTTTTTTTTTTTTCAGATACATAGCCAGGACTGGAATTTCGGGCTTTCAAATTTTGAAAATTGAGGTAGATTTTACATATGTTTATGTTAGTGTACTACAATATTCTGAATTTGTTGCTGTAAGACACGAGTGCACTGGGTTGTTCTGCATTTCCATGTCCTTGGCACCTGACCTTGCACCTTCAGTGTCCCCAGCATGAGGAGTAAAGGAGGGAACTATGTCCCTGACAAAAGGCAGGAATTGGGCAATTTTACGTGGTTCTGCAACTAAGTGGCTCTGTAAACTTGACACAGTCATCAAAGCCCTATTGTTTTCCTTTTCTTCATCTTCTGAAGATGGGTAGAGGTGGGGAGAGGGATACAGTGTTTCAATGATGACTTCTAAAGCTTCTGTGCTGCTTACGGTAAGACTGATTTTCCACATTCTGATCAGAATTTCTAAACATGTCCTCATCAACTGATTATTGGAAGGGAATCTACAAAGCGTATTGAAGAATATGAGATCTCAGAGGAATGACATCATTAGGTAACACCTCCCCTAGGGTCTTCCACGAAGACAATGACAAGCTGGGAGCCCGAAGGGCAATGGTAAGTAACTTAAAACAACTGATGCACTGGCTGAAACACAGAGGACAGGGGTGCTTTCTGCAGGATTGGCTTTGGGTGTATGGTTTCAGTAGCTGGGAGGAGAAGCTGGTCCAGGAAATGAGAAAACATAACTTCTTGCATAATTTTAATTTTGATATAATTTTGACATATGTAAAGTATCCAAGCCATATTTTTTCAACTGAACATTTGAGAATAAGTTAAAGATGACTTCATGATGTCCTTTTCCTCCAGGTACTTCAGGAGGCCGTTCCTAAGAACCAGGCGTATGTATCCCCTTACATAGCCAAAGTACCATGACCAGAATTGGGAGATTCAGCGTTGACATGACACTATTGTTTGGTTTGTAACCCACCTTTGGATGTGCCAATAATTGCTAATGTCTGGCACAGCAGTTTCAGTCTCTTGGTCCAGAGGCCACACAGGACATTTATTTAGTTATGTCTCTTGAATTTCATTTAATCAGGAAGAATTCCTCACCGTTTGCTGGCTTCCTGATTGTGATATTTTTGAAGGGTCCTGGCTGGATGTTGAGTGACTGTCTCTCAGCTTCAAGAGTTAAATTCAGGTTATGCACTTTGGGCAAAAATACCCCCTAATTAACGGTGCATCTGACCAGGAGAAATGCAGAGTTGTGTCCCATGTTAGAGGCGATCATTTCATCACTCTTGCTGCTGCTAAGTCGCTTCAGTCGTGTCTGACTCTGTGCGACCCCATAGACAGCAGCCCACCAGGCTCCCCCGTCCCTGGGATTCTCCAAGTAAGAGCACTGAAGTGGGTTGCCATTTCCTTCTCCAATGCATGAAAGTGAAAAGTGAAAGTGAAGTTGCTCAGTCGTGTCCGACTCTTCGCAGCCCCATGGACTGCAGCCTACCAGGCTGTTCCGTCCATGGGATTTTCCAGGCAAGTCCTGGAGTCGGGTGCCATTGCCTTCTCCGATCACTCTGTTAAGGTGGTTACTATTTTTGTAAATCTGATCCATGAATTAAATACACTGGTTCAGACCTGGTCCTTCTGATGAACTTCAGCAGAAGAAACGTAGCCTCATGCAACAGCGCCACCTGCTGATAGAAAGGAAGCGTTTCTTAGAATTCAAGTCCCTGGTTAACGGCTTCGGAGAAGGCAATGGCACCCCACTGGGTCGCTAAGACATGACTGAGCGACTTCACTTTCTCTTTTCACCTTCATGCATTGGAGAAGGAAATGGCAACCTACTCCAGTGTTCTTGCCTGGAGAATCCCAGGGACGGGCGAGCCTGGTGGGCTGCTGTCTATGGGGTCGCACAGAGTCGGACAGGACTGAAGCGACTTAGCAGCAGCAGCAGCAGTTAACAGCTTATATTTTGATGCCTTCCAAACGTTTGTTGTGGTGGTGGTGGTTCTTTAGTCGCTCAGTTGTGTCCTACTCTTTTATGACCCCATGGACTGCAGCCCCTCAGGCTCCTCTGTCCATGGGATTGCCCAGGTGAGAATACTGGAGTGGATTGCCATTTCCTTCTCGCAGGGATCTTCCCATCCCAGGGATTGAACCCGTGTTTCCTGCTCTGGCAGACAGATTCTTTACTACTGAGCTCCAAGGGAAGCCTCTTCCAAATGCTACTTAAGATTAAATCTAACCTTTTCAGAGATATAGTTAGATAGTGGAGCTTGGGCTGAAGTGCTGAGGGAAATTGTAGGGAAACGCTGAGCAGAAGCTGTTAACAGAAACTTTCACGTGTTCGGATCTAGGGAAGTCATTCTGTCTTATACATGAGTTAACTTGAATTGTATGCAACTACAATAGCTTGTTTTTGGTCAGTCAAACATACATTGCACATTTGCTTAAATTAGCAGAGAAAAACATGCATTGGCCAAAAGTAAAGAGCATCCATGTTAAAAATAAAGATGAAATGCCTGCCTTTCTGGGACTCCCAATGCTGCTCCACCTTTGCTCCACCCTTCCCAAGTGCAAGGTCATGCTGACTTGCTGTGCAGATGTATCTTTTTCCTTAAAATAGATCCCTGACTTGTCTGACGCTCTTTGGTTCTGTCAAGATATAAAGCCATGTTGGAAACTGTGCTTCTCCAGAGCAGTGCCTCAGAGTCATCTGGGAAGTGGGCTCCTGGGCTAGTCCTCCGTTTGGCTCAAATAAAACTCTTTTCTAAGGCTTCCCTGGTGGGGCAGTGGTCAAGAATCCTCCTGCCAATTCAGGGGACACAGGTTTGATCCCTGGTCCGGGAAGATCCCACATGCCAAGCAGCACCGTACGCCACAATTGCTGAAGGCTGAGGGCCCTAGAGCCTGTGCTCCACAAGAAGAGAAGCAAGCACAATGGACTACAACTAAAAGAGTAAACCTGAACCACTGCAACGAGAGTTCAGTTTCTCAGTCACAGGAGCTCAGTTCCTCAGAGCCCCACACACCCTCTGAATCATGGAAGGCTCCAGGCCTGCAGTTCCCTGCTCCCCACCAGGTAACATCTGACATACCCTGGGCAGGTGGGGGAGGGTATCCGGCCCTCACTGGTCCTGCTACAGCCACCCAACACTGACTCTCACCACTTTCTCTCCTTTCTTCCTTATGACATAGTTCCTTGTAAACTTTAACTTGGTCCAGCATTTGCCTCATTGCTTGTCTGGAAATAATAAGAATTTGTTTCGCTCTATAATTTGAGAGAAAGCCTGGCATTCCCCTCCCACCATGGAAAACACTCTGGAATGATCCCTGTCATCTTCCAGTCGAGCTGGTCACTGACTAGTTATTTCCTTCAAAGAGATTTTTGATCTTCTCTCTGCTAATCAGAAGTCTGAACCTGAAAAATCATACCAGATCAAGGGGACGGCCCAGGTCCATTGTGCTTTCTGTATCACCACCTGTTTCTGCAGTATTCCTTCAAGTGTTGGAGGACATGAGAGCAACTGATGACATTCGTGTTTGAACTGAGTTATTCTTCTCTTGTTGTTGGCCATTCTTCACTCACCAGAGCTCAAACTTGGTCTGGAAGTGGAGGAGAGAAGGGAAAGAGGAGAAGGGGATTTTGGTTCTGGAGTTAAGAGTTGGAAGAGTTAACAGTGAATTTGGACAGCAAAACTGAGAATATCCAAGAAGATCATGTGGAGAATGTGCTCAGGTATGTCCAACTCTCTGCAACCCCGTGGATGTAACCCACAAGGCTCCTCTGTCCCTGGGATTTCCCAGGCAAGGATATTGGAGCTGGTTGCCATTTCCTTCTCCAGGGGATCTTCCCAACCCAGGGACTGAACCCGTGTCTCTGATGTCTCTTGCATTGCAGGAGGATTCTTTGCCCGCTGAGCCACCCGAGAAGCTGTGAGCCATCAGGGAAGCCGATCAGCGTGACGATCATCTAGATCTTCATTAATTATATCTGCTGTCTAGATGGATGGAGGGGTCAGGTGAATGCTTAGACTGCAGCTGGGATTCCAGGCACTGCGTTTACTGTGAACAAATACACACAGGAACCCAACACAGCAGAGATAACGTCATGCCCATGAGGAAGGATTGGGAGTCCAGGAAGCACTGGGCTTGGAAAAGAGTCAAGATAAAGGAGACCTGAGTTCAGTCCCCGGCTGGGGAAGATCCCCTGGAAAAGGGTAAGGCTACCCACTCCAGTATTCTTGCCTGGAGAATTTCATGGGGACTCTATAGTCCATGGGGTTGCAAAGAATCGGACATGACTCAGCAACCTTCGCTAGAGGGGGCAAGATGGCCGTGCACAACTATTTTCAAGTCCGACACAGAGAGTCCGAACTCGAGTCTCTTTGACTCAGGCACAGAACTAACAGTAGTGAAGATGAAGTTTCAGAGGTGGAAGTGCTACCTTATTATGAAAAATAAAACACATTTCTAGCAGCTGGGAATGTCCAAGGATGATTTGGGATGCTCTGAGTGGTAGAGCTGCAGAAAAGGTATGTGCGACCAGGTCATGTGACCTTAGTACCCCATTTACACTGAGATCTGTAATTTAAAGATCCTTTAGCATTTAATCTATAGCTGGACCTAATCCATGGTCAACTTTTTAATCTTTAAATTCTGAACAAATAAATGAATAAAAATAAATTGTTTTGATTCTTTCATCCAAACCCAAGTCCAAGGTCATACAATTGACATTAGATTCATTTGTTCTAAAAATTATGTAACACATGAAAAAATGTATTTATAAACAAAATAAAAATCTTTTAAGGTCAGCTCTTTGTGCAAAGAATTTGGCACTGTGTAAAGACTGCATTTCTATTAAATGCTTAAACTTAATTACTGCATGATCAAGTTTAATTATTCCTAGAAAAATTCTCTACTTCATAAATTATTTAACAGTCATAAAGTGTGGCTGTCTGAATTAGCACTTTGTAGCCCATGAAGAAATCCCGAAGGGGAAAATGAATAATTCATTTGTTTTTTACCAGTTTGGCTGCTATTAGGTTGAATCTTATGAAATTATTTGACCATTTTTTAATTAAAAATTTTATTTAAAAAGTATAGATTCATGTGAAGTTGTGAAAAATGATACAGAAAGAGCTTATGGATGCCTTACCCAGTTTCTCCCAATGGTAACATCTTGCAAAGCTATAGTACATTTTTGATGTGCAAAATGGCGATTTTATGGGATTCAACCTAATATGTTATAGATGGATGCCAAAACCCACAAGTTTGACTGCATTAGGTTATGTGGATATATCCCAAATTTGTAAAGCATTCAAGTAATGTTGGCAACATTGAAACCTGGGCCATGACAGTGGTGACGCATGTGGGTTTGGTTGTGGGAGAGAAGAGGTTTCCTGGGAGACTCTTGCACAGAACAGGGCTGATGGCTGGATTTTAAGAAATGCTGCAGAAGGATCCAGGAAATAAGCCTGGAGAAGTAGATGTGGTGCCCTAGGGTAAAGAGGGACTGCTGCTGCTGCTAAGTCGCTCCACTTGTGTCCGATTCTGTGTGACCCCATAGATGGCAGCCCACCAGGCTCCCCCGTCCCTGGGATTCTCCAGGTAAGAACACTGGAGTGGGCTGCCATTTCCTTCTCCAATGCATGAAAGTAAAAGTGAAGTGCTCAGTCCTGTCCGACTCTTTGCGACCCCATGGACTGCAGCCTACCAGGTTCCTCTGCCCATGGGATTTTCCAGGCAAGAGTACTGGAGTGGATTGCCATTGCCTTCTCTGGAAGAGGGACTCAGTTCAGTTCAGTTGCTCAGTCGTGTCCGACTCTTTGCCACCCCATGAATCGCAGCATGCCAGGCCTCCCTGTCCATCACCAACCCCAGGAGTTCACTCAGACTTGCATCTATCCAGTCAGTGATGCCATCCAGCCATCTCATCCTCGGTCATCCCCTTCTTCTCCTGTCCCCAATCCCTCCCAGCATTAAAGTCTTTTCCAATGAGTCAACTCTTCCCATGAGGTGGCCAAAGTACTGGAGTCTCAGCTTTAGCATCATTCCTTCCAAAGAAATCCCAGGATTGATCTCCTTTAGAATGGACTGGCTGGATCTCCTTGCAGTCCAAGGGACTCTCAAGAGTCTTCTCCAACACCACAGTTCAAAAGCATCAATTCTTCGGCACTCAGCCTTCTTCACAGTCCAACTCTCACATCCATACATAACTACTGGAAAACCATAGCCTTGACTAGACGGACCTTAGTCAGCAAAGTAGTGTCTCTGCTTTTGAATATGCTATCTAGGTTGGTCATAACTTTTCTTCCAAGAAGTAAGAGTCTTTTAATTTCATGGCTGCAGTCACCATCTGCAGTGATTTTGGAGCCCCCCAAAATAAAGTCTGATACTGTTTCCACTGTTTCTCCATCTATTTCCCATGAAGTGATGGGACCAGATGCCATGATCTCCATTTTCTGAATGTTGAGCTTTAAGCCAACTTTTTCACTCTCCTCTTTCACTTTCATCAAGAGGCTTTTTAGTTCCTCTTCACTTTCTGCCATAAAGGTGGTGTCATCTTCATTTCTGAGGTTATTGATATTTCTCCCAGCAATCTTGATTTCAGCTTGTGTTTCTTCCAGTCCAGCGTTTCTCATGATGTACTCTGCATAGCAGTTAAATAAGCAGGTGACAGTATACAGCCTTGAAGTACTCCTTTTCCTATTTGGAAGCAGTCTGTTGTTCCATGTCCAGTTCTAACTGTTGCTTCCTGACCTGCATACAGATTTCTCAAGAGGCAAGTTAGGTGGTCTGGTATTCCCATCTCTTTCAGAATTTTCCACAGTTTATTGTGACTAGAGACACAAATATCAGATACAACTCAAAGGCCAGAGAGCTAGCGGGTGGGGAAGCAGAGGCAGCCTGGGACAGGGCCAGGGTAGAATGAGTGTTCAGTCCACTGGCTGAGAGGAGGATGCTGCTAATTGAGAGGAAGAAACTTCAGATGCAGCAGAGTTTGGAAGGTAAGCAGCTGGGAGAATCAATAGGAGATTCATCCAGGAGAGGAGAAGGAAAACTCACCCCCGAGCCCACATGAAGAGAGAGACTAGAATGTGTGAGATGACCTTAACATTTCAAAGTAAACAGGAGGGAGTGGATTGTAAAATTTACTGGTTTTCAAATGTTTTAAGAATAATGCAGTCCTTTGTCTTTTTCTACCCCATATCTCATGCAAAATATTGAAATAGGAAAAATATGAGCTCAAGACTGGTCTTGTTGAAATGAGGGAAACACCCATCTTCAGTCTCTTCTGCTTGGAAGTGGCCCCATTTTTACCTTCCAAAGGCTGGAGTTTTCACAAATGCATTGGAAAACTAATAGAATCCATAAAGGAATTAGGTGGATAAAATATGTCAACCCTTTAAGTCCTGTTTTTATCAGGCTATGAAATTTAATTCTCACATCATTCTGTTGTTAGGCAAATAAACTATGAGATTGCAAAGGATTTTGTTGATGTCAAAGAGAGACTGAAAGCTACAGAGAAAACTGTAACAGGGATGAATATCTCATCTGAGCATTGTCATGACAGCGACTGGTCCTGTGAACCCAGAATGGGAGCAATGTGGCCCCCGATAAACACCCAAGAGGGGTCAGTTGATTGTGAGCATGTCTTGAGCCAAAATGTTATGGGCTGCCTCAACACAAATGCACTTCTAGCCTGGATTGATGAAGACCTAATATTCAGGCCCAGAAACATGACTGCCCCACTCTACAGGCTGGCTTACCACATCTGGAGGAGGACCTTCATTGGGAACTCTCCAGATTCAGATAGGACAGAGACACAATGAAAAAAAAAACTGTGCAGATGAGGGGAAACAGACCAGGAATGGCCATGGACTTGACTTGCTATAAATATTTGTTCAAGGAAAGAAGGGGGAGAGGCAGAACAAGGTGAGAGAAAAGGAGGTGGGGAGGGAGGGAAGGAATGAGCAGAGCATGTGATGACATGTGGTTATGATTTAGAGAACTTTTATTTCAGAAATGGAGATGGATAAGCTGAAAAGGAGAACAGAGAACTTGTGAAAGGGGACAAGCATATGGAGGGTAGGAGAAGTAGATATGGCTGGTGATGGTCCCACCTCTGTGTCATTGGGATATAAGCCATCAGCTGTGGTTGTCAAGGCTTAAAGCTTCCTCCATCACCCCAGATGCTTAAGCGAGTATTCCAATGCTCCACGCTACAGTCCAGAATCCCCACCCACTTTCTCCTGGGTGTAACACACATGCAAGCATTCCAATATAAATATTTATAGGGCAAAGGACCTCAGAAAACACAATCCTTTTTTTCCAAATGGTATTCCACAGAACCATCCTTTGTCTCCCTCTTTCCCCTGATTCTCCCTCCTTTCCCCTCCTTCCTTTCCTTCCTTTCTCCCTTCCTCCCTCTCATCCTTCCTTCTTGTCTTCCTCTTCCTGTCTCTGCCTCCTTCCCTCCATCATCTCTTCCTTCTTTCTCTCCTTTTAAAACATTTTTTTTTAGCACATGCTCAGTGAACACTGCTAAATCCCCTACCCCTCACCTACAATGTTGTGTAAACATATATGACTCTGCCTCTGTGAAGTTCATGAGAAAGTGGAGAAGACAGATCTTGGTTAAACAAGTGCCACTGTCATAGACGATAAATTGTGCTTCCTTTATTATTATAGAAGTTGAACATTTAGTCTTATATCTATGGAGGGTGTGAAACCTATGGACCTCTTAACATAGGTAGGAAAACCAATTTACACACACACACACACACACACACACACACACATACACATTAGCTGTTCAGTTGTGTCTGACTCTGTGACCCCATGAACTGTAGCCCACCAGGTTCCTCTGTCTATGGAATTCTCAAGGCAAGAATACTAGAGTGGGTTGCCATTCCCTTCTCCAGGGGATCTTCCCAATCCAGGGATCAAACCCTGGTCTCCCATATTGAAGGTAGATTCTTTACCATCTGAGTCACTAGGGAAATCCATCTATCTATCTATCTATACATGTATCTATCTATATATTTAGTTCTTTAGTTCTATTTAGCTCTAAATATATGTATATTTAGAACTGTATTTAGTTCTCTAGTTCCTATAGCCCAATGCATTCATTTTTTGACATCAAAATCAGTATAATTTCTCTATCTAATTCAGTAATGTAAACTCGGTTCATTTTGTTCAAGAGGCTCAGTCCCTCTTCTTCTCCTGAGGTGGTACCCAAGATTCTGGAAGCTTAGACCCATTATTTCTTCCTCAGCAATCAATGCAAAGAAATAGAGGAAAATAATAGACTCGGAAAGACTAGAGATCTCTTCAAGAAAATTAGAGAAACCAAGGGGACATTTCATGCAAAGATGGGTTCAGACAGAAGGTCAGAAATGGTATGGACAGAAATGGTATGGGCCTAACAGAAGCAGAAGATATTAAGAAGAGGTAGCAAGAATATACAGAAGAACTATACAAAAAATATCTTCACGACCCAGATAATCATGATGGTGTGATAACTCACCTAGAGCCAGACATCCTGGAATGTGAGGTCAAGTGGGCCTTAGAAAGTATTACTACAAAGCTAATAGAGGTGATGGAATTCCAGTTAAGCTATTTCAAATCCTGAAAGATGATGCTGTGAAAGTGCTGCACTCAATATGTTAGCAAATTTGAAAAACTCAGCAGTGGCCACAGGACTGGAAAAGGTCAGTTTTCATTCCAATCCCAAAGAAAGGCAATGCCAAAGAATGCTCAAACTACCACACAATTGCACTCATCTCACACACTAGTAAAGTAATGTTGAAAATTCTCCAGCCAGGCATCAGCAATATGTGAACCTTGAGCTTCCAGATGTTCAAGCTGGTTTTAGGAAAGGCAGCGGAACAAAAGATCAAATTTCCAACATTTGCTGAATCATCAAAAAAGCAAGAGAGTTCCAGAAAAACATCTATTTTTGCTTTATTGACTATGCCAAAGCCTTTGACTGTATGGATCACCATAAGTTGTGGAAAATTCTGAAAGAAATGGGAATACCAGACCATCTGAACTGCCTCTTGAGAAACCTGTATGCAGGTCAGGAAGAGTACTTCAAGGCTGTATATTGTCACCCTGTTTATTTAACTTATATGCAGAGTACATCATGAGAAACGCTGGGCTGAATGAAGCAAAAGCTGGAATCAAGATTGCCAGGAGAAATAACAATAACCTCAGATATGCAAATGCTGCTGCTGCTGCTAAGTTGCTTCAGTCGTGTTTGACTCTGTGCAACCCCATAGATGGTGGCCCACCAGGTTGCGCCATCTCTGGGATTCTCTAGGCAAGAGCACTGGAGTGTGTTGCCATTTCCTCCTCCAATGCATGAAAGTGAAAAGTGAAAGTGAAGTCGCTCAGTTGTGTCCGATTCTTAGGGACCCCATGGACCGCAGCCTACCGGCTCCTCTGTTCATGGGATTTTCCAGGCAAGAGTACTAGAGTGGGTTGCCATTGCCTTCTCCAAATATGCAGATGACACCACCCTTAAGGCAGAAAGTGAAGAACTAAACAGCCTCTTGATGAAAGTGTAAGAGGAGAGTGAAAAAATTGGCTTAAAGCTCAACATTCAGAAAACTAAGATCATGGCATCCGGTTCCATCACTTTATGGGAAATAGATGGGGAAACAGTGGAAACAGTGTCAGACTTTATTTTGGGGGGCTCCAAAATCACTTCAGATGGTGACTGCAGCCATGAAATTAAAAGATGCTTACTCCTTGAAAGGAAAGTTATGACCAACCTAGACAGCATATTAATAAGCAGAGACATTAGTTTTTCAACAAAGGTCTGTCTAGTCAAGGCTATGGTTTTTCCAGTAGTCATGTATGGATGTGAGAGTTGGACTATAAAGAAAGCTGAGTGCTGAAGAACTGATCTTTTTGAACTGTGGTATTGGAGAAGAGAGTCCCTTGGACTGCAAGAAGATCCAACCAGTCCATCCTAAAGGAGATCAGTCCTGGGTATTCATTGGAAGGACTGATGTTGAAGCTGAAACTCCAACACTTTGGCCACCTGATGTGAAGAGCTGACTCATTTGAAAAGACTCTGATGTTGGGAAAGATTGAAGGCAGGAGGAGAAGGGGATGACAGAGGATGAGATGTTTAGATGGCATCACCGACTCAATGGACATGAGTTTGGGTAAACTCTGGGTGTTGGTAATGGACAGGGAGGCCTGGCATGCTGAGGTTCATGGGGTTGCAAAGAGTCGGACACGGCTGAGCGACTGAACTGAACTGAACTGAGACCCATTATGGCCTCAGGGACTGGCTGGGGTAGGGAGGAATGTGGGTTTCTTTGAGACTTTGCCAGGACACAGCTTATCTCATAGTGGCCTTTGGTGGGGAACCCTGGTTCCCATTAGCTCACTGCACAGTTGTTGCCATGGATGGTGGTTGCCACATCCCACCTCCATGCACCCTTTAGGTTGATGCCAGTGGTTCTTCTTTAATTCCCTGAAATTCTCACAGAATCCTCACCTGAATTCATATATGAATTTTACTGTTCTTCAATCCACCAAATTCAGTGTATATTTTATTAATTCCTTCCTTTCCCTTTTCTAGGCTATTTATCCCCTCTAGCTTCTCAGGTTACAATTTCATGTCATTTGACTTTGTTCTTTATTTTTATTCACAAAAAGGCTATAAATTTTATTTTGAATACAGTGTTTGCCACATGGCATGACTTAGGATTTATTATTTTCTGGCCATTATTATTCCTGAGGAGAGTAAATTGAATGTTTATTTTTTTGTCCATCTCATTAATTTCAATATTTTTTATTTCAGACTCCAAGGGGTTAGATTTTATTGTCATCACTTGTATGTTTAATGTTTGTAACTGCTGGTTGCACTTATAAACCTGTGCTTATAGAATTTCTACTTTTTGGAAAATGTGAAGATTCTTCATGGAAATTCCATGATTTTATATTTTCATAAATGTTCTATGGACATTGAAAATAAAAAATCTTGCATTGAGTTTAAGATTATAAATAGATATACTGTAAATACCATGTTTCCTATAAATTTTATCTCCCAAACACATCTCAACTCCACTTCCTACCATATACATCTTACAATCCCAGAACCTACAACCAAAGAAGGATGTGTCCTGTGTTTAGGGTTTTGAGGTGTCCAGGTTTAGGATTCTCTGGAACCTCAAATCAAGTATGATAGCTGCCACTGACAAGAACTAAAGGTGGCCGTGACCTTCACCCCCACTGCCTTACGTCCCCAGCTCGTGTGGATTCTGCTGTCCTGAAGCTTGGGGTCCAACAAGGCTAGTATTTTCCATTTGGTTATCCTTTGTCTCAAACACCAACCAGGAGGTAAAATTATTAGAAGGACGTTATTGAGATTCCGTCTTTCTGTTAGTTCACATTTCTATACTATTCTTTATTCATCATTTGGTTTCCAACAGCCTTGCTTTTATAGATCATCACGTTGAATAAAGCAGTTTTTCAGTCTAAACTGAGAAACTTTTATATTAATAAAAGTATTTAACCCATTTTGGCCTATTTATTAAATTAATAATTTGGTCTCTGTCATTTACTTGGTAAGGTTTCTTTGATGAATCCTTTGTCTTCTCTTTAACTCTTGTGGAACATCTCCATTTGAATGTTTGAGATGCATGTCAAATCCATCATGTTTCAAACATAGCTCTGTGCTCCCAAACATCCTCTGAAGTTTCTCCCATCTCATTAAATGGTACCACCTTCAACATACCTCAGATCATCCTTCACTCATATCATTCATGGAAAACCTGCATCTAATCTATCTGTATTAGATGCGTGTCTATCTGTGTCTGTTTGCTCAACCCAAGGTACGCAAACTGTGACAGTGAAAGTGAAAGTTGCTCAGTTGTGTCCGACTCTTTGCAACTCCATGGACTTGTCCATGGAGTTCTCTAGGCCAGAATACTGGAGTGGGTAGCCTTTCCCTTCTTCAGGGAATCTTCCCAACCCAGGGATTGAACCAGGGTCCCCTGCATTACAGGTGGATTCTTTACCAACTGAGCTATTGGGGAAGCCCAAGGTACTCAAAGTGGTCCCAGTAAAGAAACTGCCTGCCAAGCAGGAGACGCAGGTTTGATCCCTGGGTAGGGAAGATCCCCTAGAGAAGGAAATGGCAACCTACTCCAGCATACTTGGCTGGAAAATTCCATGGACAGAGAAGCCTGGTGGGCCACAGTTCATGGGGTTGCAAAAGAGTGGGGCATGACTAAGCTACTAAACAGCTGCATAATATTTCAAATACTAAATGTGGGAAGTGGAACAACACGAAAATCTAAATCAAGTAGCAGAAAGGAGATAAATAGGAAATTAATTGAATAACAAATAAACAAAAAGGAGAGTTAATTGGTAAGGTCAAATGCTATTTTTAAAAGAACAATAAAACAGACAGAGAGAGAGAGAGAGGGAAAGTAAGCATATAAATAATACTAGGAACAGATAATGTTAACATAAACTATGCAGAAGTCGTTTTAAAAATTACCAGGGTCAATCTAAAAACCTTTACACCAATAAATTTTTTAAAAACTCATGAAATAAGATGATTTCTTAGGAAACTGTTATTGTCAAATTGGTCTTAGAGGAAGATTACAAAGAAGGTTCACATAAAAATGTAATGATAAAAATTGAAATGGGGGTTCATGATATCTTATCCCCTAAGACTCAGGCCCAGGTGGTTTTTCTAGCAACTATTAGCATAAATTTAAGAAACGTATTTTCCATTATGTCTTAAATGTTTCTTGAAAAAAAAATCTTTTAAAGTCGTACAGCATGAGTCACTTTCTAAGGATTGAAGAATACTCTTACGGAAACTAAAAACACAAAGATGCATGCTTTTTGTTTCAGAACCATAAATATAGCAGGAAAAAAATTATTTCCTTGCTGGGTTCACTTCAGCGAAACACTGAGTCATCTTTGCAGTTAATACAAATTCATCTTTGTGGTTAATACAGTTTAAAGAGGCTCTGATTCTAAAAGTGCAATAAACCAGTGTAATACTTCCATTCAACTTCTTCTGTACTCACCCTGCAGTTACAGCTGTTTAAGAAATGGACATTGAGGCAGAGATTTCTTTCCAAAGGGGCTTCCCTGGTAGCTCAGTTGGTAAAGAATTTGCCTGCAATGCAGGAGACCCTGGTTCGACTCCTGGCTCAGGAAGATCCACTGGAGAAGGGATAGGCTACCCACTCCAGTATTCTTGAGTTTCCCGTGTGGCTCAGCTGGTAAAGAATCTGCCTGCAATGCCAGAGACCTGCGTTTGGTCCCTGGGTTGGGAAGATCCCCTGGAGAAGGGAAAGGCTACCCACTCCAGTATTCTGGCCTGGAGAATTCCATGGACTGTATAGTCCATGGGGCGGCAAAGAGTTGGACATGACTGAGTGACTTTTACTTTCTTTCCAAATGTTGGGAGGAGTGCTTCAGGACAGAATAACATGTACTAATATTTTTATTTTTTCTGATTAGCTATTTTTTTATTAGAGTATAATTGCTTTAAAACATTGTGTTAGTTTCTGCACAACAGCGTGAATTAGTCATATGTATACATAACTTATACGCAGAGTACATCATGAGAAACGCTAGACTGGAAGAAACACTGGGAGAAATATCAATAACCTCAGATATGCAGATGACACCACCTTTATGGCAGAAAGTGAAGAGGAACTAAAAAGCCTCTTGATGAAAGAGAAAGAGGAGAGTGAAAAAGTTGGCTTAAAGCTCAACATTCAGAAAACGAAGATCGTGGCATCTGGTCCCATCACTTCATGGGAAATAGATGGAGAAACAGTGGAAACAGTGTCAGACTTTATTTTGGGGGGCTCCAAAATCACTGCAGATGGTGACTGCAGCCATGAAATTAAAAGACGCTTACTCCTTGGAAGAAAAGTTATGACCAACCTAGATAGCATATTCAAAAGCAGAGACATTACTTTGCCAACTAAGGTCCGTCTAGTCAAGGCTATGGTTTTTCCAGTAGTTATGTATGGATGTGAGAGTTGGACTGTGAAGAAGGCTGAGTGCCGAAGAATTGATGCTTTTGAACTGTGGTGTTGGAGAAGACTCTTGAGAGTCCCTTGGACTGCAAGGAGATCCAACCAGTCCATTCTGAAGGAGATCAATCCTGGGATTTCTTTGGAAGGACTGATGCTAAAGCTGAGACTCCAGTACTTTGGCCACCTCATGGGAAGAGTTGACTCATTGAAAAAGACTTTGATGCTGGGAGGGATTGGGGGCAGGAGGAGAAGGGGACGACAGAGAATGAGATGGCTGGATGGCATCACTGACTTGATGGACGTGAGTCTGAGTGAACTCCGGGAGTTGGTGATGGACAGGGAGGCCTGGCGTGCCGCGATTCATGGGGTCGCAAAGAGTCAGACACGACTGAGTGATTGAACTGAACTGAACTGATACATATAACTCCTTCCTTTTAGACCTCCCTACCCTCCCACCATCCCATCCCTTTAGGTCATCACAGAACACCAAGCTGAGTTCCCTCTAGCCATCTATTTTGCAGAAGTTTCCAGCTAGTGATCTGCTTTACACATGATAGTATATAGATGTCAATGCTAGTCTCCCAATTCTTCACCCCCTCCTCTTCATGTGTCCACATGTATATTCTCTACATCTGTGTCTGTATTTCTGTCCTGGAAATAAGTTCATTGGTGCCATTTTTCTAGATTCCACATATATGCATTAATACACGATATTTGTTTTCCTCTTTCTGACATCACTCTGTATGACAGACTCTGTGTCCATCCACTTTTGCTTGGCAACATTCCAGGTTGATCCTTTAGACTATATTTTGTCGTAAGAACTTGGGAAAGGCTTCATCTTTATTCTTTTCTTTACTCCAACTGGCTGTGAAGCTGTCCTAATTTACCATCACTGTCTTGATACATCCTCATCATAAAATAAATTCCCATTTGTACCTGCATCTATGTGTTAATTCAGATCCATCCTATGGATATGACCCCTGTCCTCACCTTATTACTTACTGTTGCCAGTGAAGAATGCTTTCAGTCTCTCCACCCGGTACTTTTTTTTTCCCTCACAGAACAAGGAATCAGGAGGTAGATGGATGTTGGTGTCCTGTATTTAGTTCAAGTCTGTCAGGACTAAATTTTCTAGGTTTCTTCTGGCCTTTCCAAGATGGGGACAAGATGGCCATGGGGTCCTTGTTCAAGGGAGAAGGAAGAAAGAGGACGGAGCAGCATCTTCAGCCTCTGACTCCATCATAAGAGCAGGGTCATGGGCAAGCTCCCTGGTTCTAAAGGATGCTCAGTAGGTATCTGGGTCTCATAGCATGAGGGAAAGGGGAGGAAATGGCCTTTCTAATTTCAGATTCTCATATTTCTTTGTTATCAGTAGCAATTCCTTCACTTTTCCTTTCCTTTCTTTTCTTTTATTCTTTCTTTTTCCTTTCTTCTTCCCTTCCTCCCTCCATTCTCCCCTTGTGCCTTCCTCTCTCCCCCCACTTTGCTTGGCATTTAAGTGACTTTTGTTGCTTTTGTTTAGTTGCTCAGTTGTGTCTGATTCTTTGCAACACCCTGGACTCTAGCCCACCAGGCTCCTCTGTCCCTGGGATTTCTTAGGCAAGAATACTGGAGCAGGTTGCCATTTCCTACTCCAGGGGATCTTCCTGACCCAGAGATTGAATCTGCATCTCTTGCGTCTCCTGCGTTGGCAGGTGGATTCTTCACTACTGCACCACCTGGGAAGCCCAGGTGGCTGTGTAGGTGGACAAAGTGGGTCAACACGAAACATGACTAGAAAATGAAATTGACAGAAATCCAGTGCTGAGATGACAGAGGAATATGGAGTTTTCAAAGGTGGTGCCATTTGGAAAGAAGGAAACCTGGAAGGGGATGGGTTTGAGGGAATAGGGAATTATAAGCTTGCTTTTGGACATTTGAGTTTTCATCCATTTATTTCTTAACTCCTTCACCAAGAATGAATGCATTGCCTGCTATGTGGCAGGCATTGTGCTAGGCTCAACAATATGTAATTTGATGGGCAAGTTGGAAGCATCTTCTCCACATCCAAGAGGAGCCAATTGGGTAGGGACCTGGACTGACATGGCCTGGAACTCAGGAAGTAGGTCTGAGCTCTGGGTTACAACTTTGCATTTATGTGTTGTTTACATGTAGGTGATAATGGAAGCTGCGAATTAGGTGAAATAACTTGAGTCTTAGATTCTAGGGTGAGGACATTGCATAAGAGGAAAAAATAAAGGAGTCCCTGGGACCATCCCTGAGGAACATCAACTTTTAACCGGACCTGTTAAAAAGAAGATACCAGGGACTTCCCTGGTGGTCCATTGGTTAAAGATATGCCTTGCAATGCAGGGGACATGGGTTCAATTCCTAGTGGGGGAACTAAGATTCTACACACCAAGGGGCAAGTAAGCCCATGAATCACAACTACAGGGTCAGTGCACCACATCAAAAGATCTGCATGACATAACTAAAACCCAATGTAGCCAAATACATAAATAAATAAAAAAACAAAAAGAAGAAGACACCAGGATGGGATCCAGAGAAAGAGCCAACAGAGATACAAATGGAAAACAGGGAAGCATTGTGCCCCAGAATAAAAGCACACAGAATGTGAAGGTGAGCAGGATTGAACTGGTCCAAGAGGTCAAGTCTGATGAAGCCTGAGGAATATCCCCTTTGACATGGAACTTACCACTAACCCCCACCCCCCAGGGCTGTTCTGTTAGCTTAATGGGGTCAGAGGCCAGTCTGGAGTTAGTGAACGGTGAGTGAAAGGTGAGGAAATTGAAATGGAATGTTTGGAGCACTCTTCCAAGGGAGCCAGGAGCCCAAGTTCAAATCTTGACTCTACCATTTATTAGCTGGTGACCTTGGGGGAATCACCCTCGGTGACTCCTTTGACACATGGGACAATGTAGAACCTGCCTCATGGAATGTAGCTGAGGCTTGCATAAGACAGTGTGTGAAAAGTGCTTTAAAAAACGCCTGGGCTTAATAAATGTTAGCTTTAGTGAAAATTGTACCTGGGATCAGGGGAATTTCCAAGTCTTTCCTTCTTCCTCCCTTCTCCTCTTCCCTTTTCCTCTTTCTTCTTCTTCCCCCTTCTCCTCCTTTTTCTTTTTTAATAACAGAGTTGAGCATTAACCTCCATATGTTATGTTTTATTTATTCCATGAAATCGAACCCATTTTGTCCAGGTTATTTGAGAAGTGTTGATGATTTCAGACACTCACACAGACACACACGAGCACATACACACATCCAAATGGACATTTTTTTCCAACAGAGAGTCTATAAACCAAGTAAAAAAGGTATACACAAGCAACCAAATGGTGCCCAAAATTCAATGAATATTTAAAAAATAACTTTGACACCATAATGTTTATCTCTGAGGCAAATATATTTCTGAAAAATGTTGGTCTTCTTCCAGAAAAATGAAAAATGTGATTGCTTCTCATGGTGAATTGAGAGCCATAGGCTAGAAGGGTCTCTTCTTGAAGCTGATTTGAAATCATTTTTGTTTTGTTTTAGTTTTTAATAAAGTTTTTATTTATTTTAATTGGAGGATAATTATAATATCATGATGGCTTTTGCCATACAGCAACATGAATTGGCCATAGATATACATGTGTCCCCCCCATCTTGAACCCCTCCTCCCATCTCCCTCCCCACCCCAAGTATTAAAAGTGGGATATGAGTATATACACAGATAGGCATGTATGTATTTCTACTGTTACGCTATCTTTATTTGTTTAACACATTTTCTTCACCTGGGACCTGGCAGAGGGCTTGTGACACTAAAGAAAATGAGGTGCAGACAAGCACATTTGCTGAGGGCTTGGCTGGTGGGGGAAAGGATGCAGGAACAGAGCCACAGGAAGTCATGGATGAGGACCGAGGATGCTTCAGCTGGACCACAGCTGTGCAGGGTTGTCTCAGGGTGAGGCTGGCCAGCGGTCTTTCTGATCCAGGGCTTGGAGGATGAGCTGGGATGAGCTCACGAGCTTTCCCCAGGGTAGGAAAAGACAGCGAACACCCTAGGCTCCTGAACAGTCTGTGCAAAGACTCAGACACATGGAGAGAGATGAAAATTGGGGAACCCTGGTGGGTATACCTGCAGCCAGAAAGCGCCACTCCTGAGGGGGAGGTCTGTCTTAAGCCTCCATCAATCTTAAAAAAACATTCCCCTCCACCCCGAACCACTTTGTGATGCTTTGTGACCATTTCATTTCTACTCCCTGACAGTTTAAATTTCCAGGATAGGTTTCCCCCAGGGCATATTTAGGTAGAATAGCAGTAGAAGTTTATTTAATAATCACGAGTTGGCTGCAGGCCAAAGCAGGGCTTGTAAACACCTTTATAAAACCAGGAGAACCTTCTCAGAGTCTTCAAAGTACTAAATCTGTCTTGCACGAGACGCACGTTAAACGTACCCCCACCACGCCACGGCTAAAGCAGATGTGGGGAATCTAACATAAGTGATTCTTGTGATAAAAGTTTAGAGTAGAGAGTTAGTAAGCTTGAAAAACAAGAACAAGTAACAAGAACTTTTGAAGAAGTCAGTTTTCTTTTGTTTTTTAAGGCCAGGCCGAAGCTGGCTGAGTAGCTTGAAGAGTTTGAAAGTGATGTCACATCTGCACGGTGATTAGCACTGAGTCCCTCTCGGGGGTGACCCTCCTGTGGTTCCGCTGGACAGGCACAGACTGCGCTTTCAGGGCTCCAGCTTGGTTTTCACGGAGTCAGGAGAGTCATCCCTGGCCAGCTGGCAGAGTTCTCTGGAGAGAGGCTGGGTTGAAGGGCCTTTGATGCTTTGTGTTTTCCAATGACTGTCAAGTGAGGGAAGCCCTGAATGAAGGTTCATGGCTGTGCCATTCTCTGGCATTGAAAATGCTCCGTTAAAAAAAAAAATGTCAACAGTTCCTGCTGCCTGCCTTGCATCTCGGAGGAACGTGGACATTTTAAGTTATCCCTGCCACTTAAAAGAATTATAACCACAGAGGTTGTGAGGGAGCAGCTGGTTTGCAAAGCTGCTTTGGGTAAACCTGTCACAGCTCATGAGTAAACAGAATCTGAATACAGACGCAGTTCATAGGGGAAATCAATTGCTTTTTCTACAAAATAAAAGGAAGAGTTTTGCTCAGGGCGATGTGACGATGCCTTGCAACTGTTCTGCATTAAGTGCAACTTTCTTCTAGCTTTCTCGCCGCCCAACTTGCCTTTCTTCTACAGCGAGCCGCTGAGGTTGTGTATAGCGCACTGGGAATATCTAAACTGGAAATAATTAAAATATATATTTCATTTATAGTGGGCCTTATGTGAGGAGAGGGAAAGATTGCCACAGCTTCCTGACTATATGAGTTAATGATGTGTTCTGCATTTTCTTAATTTTCCACATTTTAACAGGCTCTGTTCCTTATTTGGGGGCAGGGAAGTTGGAGAGGCATGGGATGCAGAATCACTCAGGCAGGAACTTCTAGCTCACAAGAATACAAGGGGATGGCGTGGAGAAGGTCAAGTTAATAGTGTGGTTTCCTCCAGATTCTCCCTTCAGTGTCAGAGCTAGCCTATTTTCAAGGTAAAGTTTCAGACCAGAGATTGGTATAAAGCCATTGTGTGTAATCGACATGCGGATTTTCAAAACAAAGTTCCAAAAATCATTATGAGTAAAATAAAGCACAGACTCTCGACAGAAAAACAATAAACCCACAACACCTTGCGTGTGTTTAAGTGTATGTTTGTGTGTGTGTGTGGTAAATACGTTAGTTGTATGTCCACAGTGGAGTGAAGTTTTTGGTAAATTAGGGAAAATGCCTTTTTTTCAGAATTAACTTGAACATTATTTTGATGGAGACCAAGCTAGCATAAACAAAGCCAGAAGTGGGATACAAAGGCTTAATTGATTATAAATCTTGGGGCTTATTTGTATGATTGGGTTGCATGACTGAAGCTTATAAAGGAAAGAGTGTCTTACACTGAGTTATAAGCATGCTTTTGGGCACAGTTAACTATAAAGAGAAGAAATATGAAAGTCATTCCCAAAATGTTTGAAGATAGGAACTCTGTGGGGGGAATAAAAAAATCAGATTGCATTATTATTTATCCTGTGATTTTTCAAATTGCAAAGAAATATTATTTATAGAAAGGGTTGACTCAAAATGTTATCTAGAGGCAATGAATCAAAAAAAAATAAGGCACAAAACATTTGATCAAAGATAATTCCAATGAAAAGTCAGTGATGGCATGAAACCATATGTTCCTCAATTGCAACCCATAGCCTCAGGCTCAGAGCTGGGGCTGGAGGGCAGATTATGAACGTTCTCATTCAATTTTTCTGGCATCCTGGCTCTAGACAGTAGATTTCTCTGAAACTACATCCTGATATCCCTGCATAACCAGGCAATTATGAATGTCCATCTTGTTGAATGGAATTTGAATTTACAAAGACCGATCAGAAAAAGCCATGGGGTCGCAAAGAGTCAGATGCGACTGAGTGACTGAACTAAACAGAACTGAACAGAGAAAGAGAGAAAATCTCTGATGGTTTGGAAAAGAGGAATGAATATGAAGAAAGATGAATTCATTCTGCATTAGGTTGGAATCTTCCAAAAACTGACCCTAAGACAAGGATTTGATCACAAGTAGTTTATTGGCAGGTAATCCCAGGAATATGCTCAACCTAGACAGTATATTAAAAAAGAGTCGTTAACTTTGCCAACAAAGTTCCATCTAGTCAAAGCTATGGTTTTTCCAGTAGTCACGTGTGGGTGTGAGAGTAGGACTATAAAGAAAGCTGAGTGTTGAAGAATTGATACTTTTGAACTGTGGTGCTGGAGAAGACTCTTGAGAGTCCCTTGTGCTGCAAGGAGATCAAACTAGTCAATCCTAAAGGAAATCAACCCTCAATATTCATTGGAAGGACTGATGCTGAAGCTGAAACTCCAATGCTTTGGCCCCTTGATGTGAAGAGCTGACTCATTTGAAAAGACCCTGATGCTGGGAAAGATTGGAGGCAGGAGAAGAAGGGGATGACAGAGGATGAGATGGTTGGATGGCATCACCGACTCAATGGACATGGGTTTGAGTAAGCTTTGGGAGTTGATGATGGACAGGGAAGCCTGGTGTACTGCAGTCCACGGGGTTGCAAAGAGTCGGACATGACTGAGCAACTGAACTGACCTGAATCCCAGGAATCTATGAAGGGGCAGGAGGAGAGACAGGGAAGAGGAGAAAGCAGACAGAGCATCCCACTGTGGGCCCTAGGGCGCACACCTGGGACAGTCCCGGGAAACGGAGCAGAACACGCCTTGGAGCGGGCCTACCAGACAGAGACACAGATTGGGGGAACAAGGGTCATCTCTTAGCCTTCCCTGTTTGCTAACAGAGTGTAAGTGTGGGGCAGTAGGAAGTTTCTCCTTTGAAGGAATGAGAGCAATCCTATCTGCCTGACAGGAGCCGAATATCCCCAGAGCTGGCTTAGGGTGGTTAGAGGACACTGGTGTGAGGCTGAGGTGTAGTCAGAATCTTCCTATGAATCTACTGTGAACTTTTTATTCTGTAGGAACAGACTGCTGTACCCCAAACCAGATCCCTTTGGTTTGTAATCATGCACTACTTGTTCTGGAGAGATGCCAGGCAAGAGCATAGAATCTGTGTGCAAAAACATGTACATATCTGGTAAAACAGATTCACAAACGGTTACATCATGTATGATGTGTGCCTTACTCACAGTGAATTGGGCACTGGCTCTGTTCATTTTGTTATCCTATCATCACAGACAATCCTTCACAATTATTTTGCCCGTGCTTCCTGACTAGGAGAAAAGGATGAAAGGAAATGCAACTTGGTAAGTTAGAATACCTTTTGTATCCCTAGATTCCTCCTGTGTTCCCTCCCCTTTTATCCTTAAAGGTGTGTGTGTGATCTTGTCATCAAAGGACCACGGAGACATAAAAGCATCCCTTGTGGAAAGATTATCCCATCTTCCTCTGTCATCACCCCCTTCCCATCCCTGACTCAGCATGCCTGCCCCTTTACTTAATAAGAAATGGACAGCCATAACCAGCAGGGATGGCTGAACAGTGGTAAGGGAAACTGACCCATCTCCTCTTTGCATCCGTAACCCTGCCCTCATGCCTGCAAATCCAGGTTCTTGCTCATGATAAGAAGGGACAGGAACTCTAGGTCACCTTGTTGTGTCGCTAGGTGCCACAGCAGCATCAGAGAAGAACATCTAATAAATGGCTCAAGTTAATTATCTTAGTTCCCTGACCAAGGATTGAACCTGTGCCCTCTGCACTGGAAGCGTCGAGTCTTAATCACTGAACCAACAGGGTAGAGAAGTTAATGATCTGTCGCTCAAATAGTCTTCGCTGCTGCAGAGGAAAGTGCTCTCATTCTGGCCTCCCCATGTGTCAAAGACATCAAAATTACAGAAGTAACCTGAGCCTCTTGCTTTCCTGATGTTTAATCCTCTTCTTCTTTAGACAAGCCATGTGAGAGCTGTCTTTTCCTTCTGGGGTCCTGGCACCATGAAGTCTACAAACCTGCTGAGTGGCTGGTGGAGACCTTTTTCCATCTTTCTACCAAGAGCCTGGCCCATGTGGTCCTCAGCAGTGGGCAGGACAAAGGAGAGGTATTTACTATCTTTGTAACTGAGCCAAGGGCTGATGTTGAGGTATGCTCTTCTCAAGGCTCCGCTGAGGATATACACAATCATAAAACTGAGGAACTGTTATTGGTTTTAATTCCTGACATTATTGGTGATTCATCAATGTAACTGGTCACAGTACCCATAGATTTCAGATATTTTGGTTTTCCATGTTCTGCGTGGTACTTAACTGGACTGCGCTCTGTTGTGGACTGAATGGAGCCCTCCCTCCACCCTCAAACTATATTTGGAGATAAAGCCTTTACCGAAGTAATCAAGGTTAAATGATCTGGAACTTCTAGCTTCCAGAACTGTGAAAAGACAAACTTTTGTTCAGGCCACTCCATCTGTGGTAGTTGTCATGGCAGCTCTGGTAGGCTAATACATATCCATCTGATTTTTTTTTTTTAACTGAATTCTATCATCATGTAGGGTAAGGAATGAGGTGTGTATGAATTTGATTTCATCTCTTCTGCTATTTTGGAACTTTCTTTGAAACCTTTTTTTTCCCCATGACTTTGCATGAATCAAAATTTATATCTTTTAGAAAAAAAAATCAATTGGGTAGAATCCCGCAAACTACGCATTTGGTGGCGTGGGAGTGCTTTTCAACTTGAAGACATTTGAGATCCCTGATGACATTAAGTTGGCTTCCCTGGTGGCTCAGATGATAAACCATCTGTCTGCAATGTGGGAGACCCAGGTTCGATCCCTAGGTCAGGAAGATCCCCTGGAGAAGGAAATGGCAACCCACTCCAGTATGCTTGCCTGGAAAATGATACAAAGACTTTCCCTTTGGCTGATACAAAGACCTTCCCTTTGGCTGAGCTGTAAGTGGGAACATGCTATAGAGACATTGATCCCTCAACGTGGAACTGGTTTCTGACGAGGCTGGGGATGTGTAGATACTGAATGACTCATTCAAGAGAGTAAAGAGATCAAAATGCTCTGTATGTTTCCTCCTGATGTCTACTTTAAGATACCTTGGGGCCAGATCAAACGATCACTATAGGAGACCAAACAGAATGGTTTGAATCAAGTACCTATTTGGAGACTGCAGTTTGCTTCATGGGAACAGGCTTCTATTTTGAGTAGCAACAAGAAGCTGAAAGGCTGAGACTCCCTTGATGGTCCAGTGGTTAAAGCTTTACCTTCTAATGCTGGAGGTGCGGGTTCCATCCCTGGATGGGGAGCTAAGATCCCACATGCCTTAAGGCCAAAAACCAAAACATAAAATAGAAGCAATGTTGTAACAAATTCAATAAAGACTTGAACAGCAGTCCACATAAAAAATAAAATCTCTACAAAAGCAAAGTTGAAAGACTAGTAAGTTGCCATTGTGCTATGGAAACACGTGAATGCCAGCTGATTATTTGCTGCTATCAGCAGAGATGTGAGTATGAAACTCGTGATAACTGAGGCCATCACATCATCATATCTTTGTTAATAAAAAGCATGGTCTTACTCACTCAGTTGACTTTCTACTTACTACTCTGTAAGTAGTTCCTCAAGGAAAGTTACATGGCTCAAAATAGCCTGGAGTTAAAACTCCCCTCCAGGTCCTTCCCCACCATTCTATGCAAAATAAAGAACTCTCTCACCCGAAGAAAAAAATGGACATTAAGGTTGATTATGTCCAGTGCCCAGCCAGTCCAGCCTCTGGCTGATCTCCAGAATTCCTTGCCCCAGCTCTTTAAGAGAGAACTACTCCGAACAACCTCAGAGAAAAACAGGCCCCCTTAAAACAGTAGATTTTCACATATATGCCTATACTCTTTTCTTGAGTTAGTGTAGCAGCTCACTAATCTGACTGTTGCCCCTTCTCATCTCATTAAAGGTGCTCTGTTCCTGTAAAGTGCCAGTCTCGTTCTTTTTCCAAACCTCACCTTCTCTAACTCCCTTACCCTACAGTTCCATTTAGTTCAGTTCAGTCACTCAGTCATGTCTGATTCTTTGCAACCCCACGGACTGCAGCATGCCAGGCTTCCCTGTCCATCACCAACTCCAGAACTTGCTCAATCTCATGACCACTGAGTCGGTGATGCTATCCAACCATTTCATCCTCTGTTGTCCCCTTCTCCTCCTGCCTTCAATCTTTCCCAGCATCAGGGTCTTTTCCAATGAGTCAGCTCTTTGCATCAGGTGGCCAAAGTATTGGAACTTTAGCTTCAGCATCAGTCCTTCCAATGAATATTCAGGACTGATTTCCTTTAGAATTGCCTGGTTTGATCTCGTTGCAGTCCAATGGACTCTCAAGAGTCTTCTCCAACACCACAGTTCAAAAGCATCAATTCTTCATCTCTCACCTTTTTTAATGGTCCAACTCTCACATCCATACGTGACTACTGGAAAAACCAGCGGTGGAATTAAAGTGTAGGACCAAATGGTAATGGTTTGCATATTTGTAAACGTGGCTTCCCTGGTAGCTCAGAGGTAAAGAATCCTCCTGCAGTGCAAGAGATGCTAGAGATGTGGGTTTGATCCTAACCCTAACCCTAACCCTGGGTTGGGAAGATCCCCTGGAGGAGGAAATGGCAACCTACTCCAGTACTCTTGCCATGTCCAATCCCATGGGCAGAGCAGCCTGGTGAGCTACAATCCATGGGGCCACAAAGAGTTGAACATGGGCGAGTGACTGAGCACCTACATGTAATTTAATTGAAACCACTTTGGCATTCATGGAGATGTCATGTTTGGATATTTCTCTAAGAAAGAACTTGCCGACCTGCCGGGAGGAGGAGAGACAGCACCTCTGGAATCTTCTGAAGCATTTATAGTGGAGCAGGCAGCCCTCGGTCAGCAATGGGGCATCCTGGGGTCTAATTGTTTCTACCAATCCCTCGAGTTTCTTTTCTGTTTCTCAGGACTGACCCGCAGTCTTGAGCTCTTCCTATCTGGTCCTCTTCCCTTCCATGCCTCCCATCACAAGACAGCTGCAGAATGATCTGAAGACATCACTCCCTTCTCCTCCTCCCTCCCTGACCATTCACAGGTGTTAACTCCAATAAACCTTTTGCACTAACAATTCTATCTTGGCATTAGCTTTCTGAAGGATCCAACTAACAGTCGCTGAATAAGGTAAAATAACACATATTTCACCTCTGACTTTTAGAATTTTAAAAAATTATCTTGCTAATTATCTCTTCAAAAAATGCTATTATTATTTCTAAAATTTTTGGCAATGCTGTGTGGCATATAGGATCTTAGCTCCCTGACCAGGGATCAAACTCATGTTCCTTGTGTAGTCTTAACCACTGGACCACCAAGGTAGTCCCTCACCTTTCACTTTTAAGGTACTCTCTTACTACACTGCATCAGGGTGAAGGGCCAGGAAAACCATGGAAGAACCTAGAAATTTTGCTGGGTGGTGGTGGGGGTTGTTATTGTATTTGAGAGCCAGTGAATAGCTTTCCCTTTTTTTTTTTTTGGATTCAGGCTAACTCCCTAATTTCTCAAGCTACTGTGTCTTGAATTTATTCTGCATTTGAAATATCGTCATAACTATCTGTTGGGCTCTTTGTAGTTATATTACCAAAGAACTATCACACAGCAATCTGGGTTATTTTAAACCAAATGACTCAACCTTCAACTGGATTTCATATGGCAATATTTTCACCATAAATGTCATAAAGGAGTTTCACCATGGAAAGATTTATGAATCATGGTACGGCTGTTTTTAGACCTTGGTCAAAAGTAAAACAACATCTGTGAATATACACACACACACACATACATATATATATTGTGTGTGTGTGTGTGCCGCCTTTAGATCTCTCAGAAGGGTAGCAGCCACCATGCCCAACACAGAAGAAAGGCCATGGATGGTTCATGTCTTACTTACGCTGCATTACACAGCCTCTCTCTGTGGGAAAAAGAGTCCATAGGATTCAAGAAAGTCCAGGTTTAACCCCAGTCATCTGTGACCACTGCTTTATATAATGGAAGCAGCCACTCCTGGGGATTCAGAGGCAACATATCAACTTGCTATGTTGGGTTGACCATGAAGTCCAAGGGCACAATTGCCGATGTGCTGGAATCTACAGGTGTCTGAGTTTGGATCATTATGAAGGGGTTGACCTGGGTCTTGATGGTTGGTTTAGCACCCGGAAAACCGCACTGTCTGTTAGACTGAAAAACAGATTGAAAAAGATAACAGTTTGGCATCGTTTGATATTGTTATTTCTAAAAGTACAATTAAGAAAACAGGGCTAAATGGATGATGGAGACACTCAAATGTGTGAATCTTCTTTTGTTCAGGAAAAGTTATTTTGAACTGGGGAACAGCCTATATTGCAGATGTTAACATGTCGTTTAATTTCTAAAATCTGCATACAGATACACAAGCTAGTGGTTAGCATGTTTTTTCAAGACTAGATGAAAATAAAATCCCTGGAATAAAAATCCTTCTTCTTTCTAGTTGTGTGATTCTTGAAGAGTTAATTAACCTCTGTGAACCTCTGTTTTCTTATGTATAAAATGGTGACCCTGATACCCAGCTAGCAGAACTGCTGTGAAGATGTTGAAAGGACATATATGCTCAGAGTGAGCTCCGAACAAATGATTCCAGATATAATGGTGGTGAATAAAATGCAAAAAAATATATATGAAATGTGGGAACATTGCTTGAAGTCTTATTTACAGTAATCATATAGTTTCTTGAAACTAGCTTTTAAAAACAAAAATACAAAAAGCTCTAGCCCAGTTAGGTAATAATTTTTAAAAACTCTGAATCAGTGGGATTCATTTAATAAGGTGAATGGGAGTATCCTGAGACCCTCTAAGATCACTAAGTTTATTTGAATATTGACTGTAGGATTTGCTCCACAACTGTGATTGAAGGTATGTTTCTCAAATATTTTCCAAGTAAATACATTTTGCTCCATCCTCCCAGATCTCAAGTGTATTAATAAATCTACTCAGTAAGTGGTTTTTATTTCTTCTTCTTTTTTTAATTCTGAGAGGAAAATTAGAAGATCATGTTGAAATCGAGCCAGATGGTCCAATCTGACTTTTCACATTAGGTGAATGCTCATAATTTACTCTATCCTGAAGCAACCACAAAAGCAGAAATCATGGTGAATGGCCTCCAAGAACATCAAATCCAAAAATTCTCAGGGGTTTTATGTTCTGTCAAACATTTCATCAAATGGCATGAGAAACATATCTTTCATGTCCTTTTCATTTTTAAAAAGGCTGTATCCTTTGTATTAGAGGAAAGTAGTTTTGATATGTGTTTTAAATTACCTCACATAATAACAGTCTCTGGAAATGTATCTTTCCCTTTTTTAAGCCAATGCAAAGTTTCTTCCATAAGTGCAGTGTATTCATTTAATTCTCTTTCAGATAAAACTTTAAAAATCTGAAATCACTCTCTTCTACCTTAAATAAAACAAAGAAACCCTTATGACTTTTTCATCTTTTCTACTGGATAGAATTTTTTAAAAATTGATGAATAGGCAACATATAGTAGGTCAAGATGATAACTAATCTGATTTTAAAAAAAGAAACGTGGGCTTGCACAGCAGAAGAATTGGAAAACGTGTTATCTAAATATGTCATGGGATATATGGACTTTAATATGTAACATATGTGAAGTTTAATCATTAAGCAATGAATTCCTCTTCTGAGGTCCTTATGGTGAGTATCAATGAATATAATATTTTTTGAACTGAATGAAATGCCCAAGACCAATCTCTCAAGATTTAATTACCCACTTAAAAGTCCCCAGAGTTCTTCAAGGAAGCCCCAAGACTCATAGATTAAACTCCTTGATAGTCGTTGTGCTTTGGAAGGCAAGCCGACAGCAAGGGGTCAACTCTACCTGGAATTTTGAAGTGGGCAGCATGGAGGAGAGAGCCCTCCCTGCCCCCATTCACTGGGGCCCTTGCGGATCCTACAAGCCCAAGGGCCTGACCTCCTGAAGATAATAATGATAGTGCTGTGAATAACTGAATACAGTAACACTGACTTCTGTCAATGAGATTGGCACAAAGGCAGAACAGAACCTGGTCATGTGATGAGGAGAAGTGGAGGCGGAGGGTGGGTCTGCCTCAGATAGAATATTCAGGAAATGACACCTGAGCTGAGATCAGATGGAAAGGAGGGGCCACCCTGAGGGAACAGCAGGTGCCATCCCCTGAGGTGGGACAGTTTGGCAGGGGTCCCCAGGGCCAGTGTCACTGGAGGGCAAGGACCGGCTGGACTGGGAAGACCTGCTTGGGTTTTTGGATGTTCTTGGGACAGAGTTCATGGGAGGCACAGAAGGGCTGAAAGCTGGGTAGCTCCAAGAGCTGATTTACTATTTTAAAAGATTCCTCTATCTGCAATCCGAGATGGTGGAAGAGCCTCCAGTTAGGAAGTCCTATAGCCCAACCCCTAGTTATGGTTGACGGTGATGTGAATCATGGCGGAGGCAGTGAGGTGGTGGGCAATGAGCTGACATGACTGGCTGGTGATGTCAACATCTGGGATGAGAGAAGGGAGGGTTTCAGCCTTCGGAACCTGGCTGGTAAAGAGACCAAGAAATGAGATGAGGAATGTGAGTGAGGGTTTTTATGGATGACGTTCAGGGGATTTATTGTAGAGATACCAATTTTGAGATAACATTTAGTCAATCAGGCCCAGATTTCCAACGGGCAGATTAGACACTGGTCCATTATGTCATTCACAATTCAAGGATCCATACGTCTCCAAGAAATGGAACTTTTTTCATAACTCTTTTGACAGATGTAAACCAACAAACGAGCCAGTCCTAGTTTATCCTTCTGGGACTGTTCATATCTTGGAAGCAGAGTTATTGACCTGTGTGTGCTCACAGGGTGCACCCCCAGACACCACTGGGGTTCAGTATGCACACCAGATGAATTTTCTAGAATTCCCAAGATGGAAATCTATTTGCCTCTCTCTCCTGCCCCTCAGTTTTGCATGAGGACCTGTGGGTTTCTGCAATGTCTAGAAGTAAGCAGAAGGGATAATTCTGGAGAGGCACAGTTGGGACTTGGACGTTGAAGGGGACAAGGAAAAAGGCATGGATTTGGAAATGTCATGATCACTCTTAGAAGTTTCAGTGGAATTTTCAGCAAGAAAACCCTCATTCCTTGAAAATTCCAACATGCCCTGAAGAATTGGTGGGAGCATACGAGCTCTGCCTACAGGCATTACCTAGCCCTGCGAGGCACCAGTTCAGCTCAGCCCCTAAACTCTGGTTTGGGAGTAGAAACCATGCTTTCAGAGCCCATCAACTGATTTTAACGGTTCAGCACAGTCCTTTGACTAGGATTTTCAGGGATTGCTTTTTATGCTATTTGGTTATTAATTACAGCTTAGAAATCACTTTATGTTGTGAAGTGCTTTTTATTTATTAAAACTGGCATAAATTTTCCCATGACATTTAGGGTCTAACATACCATGGTTCTCCACTTAAAAAAAAAGTACCAAATTAAATTCAGCTTGAGCTCCCACTCAGCAGCCTAGGTAAGAAATCCAGGATCTATGAGTCCTGGGGGGACCCTTCCTCCGTCCTCTCCCCCCGTTTCCGAGAACCTCGGGGATAACTCAGTCGGTGGAAATGGGGGAGTCCAGGTCTTCACGTCACTGCCATTGCTCGTGGCTCAGGCTCCCTACTTCATCTGAGGCTGGTCAGCTCCCTGGAAGCCATATCCACACCCTGAGCCCTTTGCTGCTGGGCGCTGTAATTCCATCACCCATGTGGACCCCACCTCATGGGACTGACAGGTGTGGGTGGGAGTTGAAGTCATCTGGCCTTTCCCCTCAGTGCGACATTGCCCTTCTCTGTGGTGGCATCTTCCCTGGGAGCAGCCCCCTCCAGTCTCTGACCGTGAAAGCCCCTAACTTCCCTCCACACTGCCAGCCTGGACAGTCCTCCCATCCTTGCCCTCTTTCAAGGTTGGAAAAAGGCACACTTTGCTCCAGAAAAGTGATAACATTGACATAAACATGAGCTACCAGCAGGCTTTCATACCCTCTCACAGACCAAACGGACCAGGCAGACAGACAGCCAAAAGTCCCTCGAAATATCTGCTCACTGCTATGTTGTTGTTCAGTCTCTAAGTTGTGTCCGACTGCTTGTGACCCCAAGGACTCTATCACCCTCCAGGCTCATCTGTCCATGAGATTTCCCAGGCAAGAATACTGAAGTGGGTTGTCATTTCCTTCTCCTGGGGATCTTCCCAACCCAGGGATTGAACCCACGTTTCTTGTGTCTCCTGCACTGGAGGTGGATCCTTCACACTGTGCCATCAGGGAAGCCCCACTGTTATCTTCTCAGCATACGAGACCTAAGGATTTTGGCAGAATTACAACTTAAAGATAAGGAGAGGAAAAGGTTTGAGGAAGGATATCTATACGGAATAAATGAGAGTTTTTTTAACCTAGCTGTGCAATATTCCAGAAGTTTCCTCAGTGGTTCAGAGGGATGGATATCCTCCCAAAACAACCACGTTTATGTCTCTAAGCTGTCACCCATTGAGATATTGTGGAAAAGGGTCGAAATAATGTCACAGAGTCAGATAAACCATATGGAGTGTTTTGTTTTTAAAACATACTCCCTGCCCCCACTGCTCCCGTCCCCATAATTAATATGTGCTAAATTGTAGAACAATTTTAAAATATAGAAAGTGCTATAAAGTATAAGAGTCAGGACTTCCTTGATGGTCCAGTGGTTAGGATTGCAGGCTTCCACGGCAGGGGCCGCAGTTTCAATCCCTGGCTGAAGAACTAAGATCTACAAGCCACATGGCACAGTCAGAAAAAAAAAAAAAAAAAAAAAATGAGTAAGAGTCATATTGCCTGTAATCCCTCACAGGGATCATCTTTGTGAGATTTTAGGCTTTCCTTCCAGTTTTGTCTCTAATGCTGGCTCTGCAGCCTATAATTTTTGTATTGACATAGCCGACAAGTATATGCAGATTGTGTCTTGTTTTTCTTTCAGTAATTTTGGATTGTCATGTTTCACTCTCAGGAAATAAGTCTAAAAATAAAGTGAAGGTGCCCATATTATGCTTTATACCCAGAACCAGATAAGCAGGCCTCGCTCTTCTTCTAGCCAGCAGACACAGTCTCCAAGAGCCCCGTGAACATAAAAGGGGGATAAGAATACAACAGGAATAAAAATGTCATTACATGGTGGCATCTGTAGGAACTGACTCTCTCAACCATTTTTCTCAATTGTTTCCCTCCTTTCACAGGTTTTTTGTAACTCTCTCATTAATGCCTGGCTCTATTTCTAATTTTTTTTTTTTCCATAGGAGAAACAGTTTGAAGTCAAAGACCTTGGTCAAAAAACATGAACTTTTTGGTTAGTGTTTGCTCATTACAACGCTTTTCTCTGAAAATGATATACTGTCATGTTAAAATATGGAAAATACAAAGAAAGAAACCCATAAAATGAATAACATAAGAATCATAAATATTCCTGTAACCTAGAGAAAACTACTGTCAGTACTGTGACATCTATAATCCCGTATGATTTTGTGAACATATGTTTCTGCTTCTTTTATTAATATTACTTACTGTTAATTGCATTTTCCCATACTGTTAAATATTATTTGAAAAGGTGATGTTAATGGCCTAATACATCTCACACATCATAGCATACTGAACGGTTTCCCTTTCATTGGCTTTACTTTCACTGGTCAATTCTTCACTGTCTCAAACACTGGGACCATCAACACCCCCAGGTTCCATCTTTGAGCCTCTACTAGCTCAGTCCCTCCTTAGGGATGAGGGCATTGAAACTGGGACATGTACAGAGACCTCTTTAGGCTGCTGTTGGCACATTTGTGTCCCCCTAGCAACTTCCAAGAGGTGCCTTTTTGGGTGGATATGTCTCCTTGGAAAGGACCAATTAGAGAAGAGGGTCCCTAGCTACGGTTGGTACAGCCTTGCCAGATACAAAGTGGAGTGAGCAGGGTGTGAGCTAGGTTTGTGCACCCACCTCCTTGACCATATGCCTTTTTTTTGCAGTCAACAACCTGGTTAACCATACACAGCTGTTGTGCTACGTGTGATTTTTAACCCAAAGTAAATGTCAGAGCTGGTTGTTAACAAATCCAAATGTAGTCAACTCCAATTCTGCTGCTTCTTCAGCTACTTCAAAACACCTTCTGATCAGGTCAAGAGGCCAACAGTCTGAGGTTTCTATAGCTCTTGCTATGTGGTATTTGTGACCAGTTGTTCAGCTGTTCAGAAAACATTTTATTTTTGAAAAAGCAGTCACCATTGGATTATCTAAAGATTCCATTCGGGCAGCTGTACGTATTCTCTGTTTTGCTAATGTACCCAAACTTCATGATACTAAAAAGTCTTAAGTTACAGATTGCAATTAAAAAAAACAAGTTACTGTGGTCTTTGGGATCCCTGGAGAATGTCCCCTCAACCAATTCAACTGGGCTAATTGTTAAAAAACAGCAAGCATCTTGAGCATGACCTTAACATTCATGAGCTATGAGGGCAACAACTCTAAGCCAGCTCAGGGATCCCTGCTGGTTTTGATGTCCCAGCAGGGTGTCCTGGAATTTCGTCCTAACCCAGTCATAGTTTTCCTTTAAAAATTTGGAAAGCAGCTTTCACCCAAAGGCAGACGGAGGATGGGAAAGTGACAGTGAAATGGAAAGCAAAGCGTTCACATGTCTATTACATGTCCTTTAACCAGTCTTTTCTGCTGTGTATTTTGGCACATGGTTTTTAGACATATTTGAGTCAATCTTTGAAAGCTGAAAGCTGATCCAAAGCCACGCATTCAGAAAGAGATGGAAAAGCAGTTGTAATCTTTTCATCCCTCAATTTTTGAACAGAAACTTCGTTATAATAATTGTTCTGGATTGACGGACTCCCCATTGAAAACTGGATCCAAAACATGGTTTTGATAGAAAATCCCTCAGATGATAACACAGCATCTAAACAGCACCGAGCAGCCAGAAAAAGAAGCCTTCCTTCAGGTCTGGTGTGGCGTCCAGTGGACTTTCTTCGCACTGTTTTCTAACTTTCTATCTTGAAATAATCTGGGACTTGCAACTTTTGAAAGAGTACGAATAATGTCTATATATCTTGACCCATATTCTCCAAACTCAGCATTTTAACTCGGTTCTTTATTGTTCTGGTTCTCTCTTCAGTGTGTGCTTTCTAAAAATAAGAGAGTTCTCATAGGTAACCATGGCATGATGTCAAAATCAGGAAATTAGTATTAATGCAATATTGATATCTAATCTGAAGCCCTTATCCTATCCTTCCCTGCTAGATTTGACCTCATCCACATGGGGACCAGTTGACCGCTGGAGCCCCTAAGGTGACATCATAAGAAGGACATATTATCAGACACAGTATTGCCCCTGTCACCTTCCTGCCAAAAGCAAAAACTGCATCTAGTCTTGAGGAAACAGCGAATAAACCCAGAGTGAGGAGTGCACCAGAGCAGAACAGGACAGTCGTCTTCAAAAGCTCCAAGTCACCACATTACAACAAGCCAGTAATGACCTCAACAGAGAATGAAGGGGAAATTGTTCCAAACGTGCAACCTGGCAGTTCCATGAGTTTGAACTGTTTGTGAAGAGGAAGACTGGCTAAATGCCTTAACAACTGGATGGGGTCTCAGGAAAGGAAATCCTCACTCTTTATTATGAAACACAAAGGGCACTTTCATAAAGACATTTCATAAACACATCCACATAAACACATCCTACATGTGACAGTGCAGACAGCTTTGATGGGCATTGCAACCTGTCAGATGTAAACTGTCACCCTGTAGATGAAGGGCTGACCAAAGCCCTGCAGCCCGAGCACCTGCTCGTGAGTATCTGTGTGGCCCCCAGAGCCTGCAGGACTCTGCACCCTTGGACTTCTGGCTCCAGAATCAGAGCAGAGCATCCCAGGGACTGCCCAGCACAGAGCAGTTTCCTTCTGCTTTTCCACATCACAGAGCACTGAGAACCATCACATTCGTATAGCATAGCAACCAGGAGATTTAGGGGCATTTATAGAGTATTTGGTGAGATTTTCATTATATGTTCTTTATGTTATATAATTATGATAAGAAAAGTAAAATATGAGTCTTTTAGAAAACTTTTAAACATAATTTGTATAAATCTTCTACATAAAATATTTTACAGTTTTCCCCCATCCCTCCCCATCCCCAACCTCACATTTTAATGAGAAACTTGAACTTGCCCCTATAATCTAAATTTAACTTCTTCAGGTTTTATGCTTGGTGTGGCTTTATGAAATTCCCCATCAGTCACAGATTCAGGTTTCTTGGGTCTGAAGCTTATATAATATGAGAGGAAGGGAGAACAGAAAATTGCAAATATAAAACAGGGTACAAAATTCGCATTTATTTAGAATGAGAAAGAAGTCATAGTATATTACTGGAGACTTGGAGATATAAGGCCTTTTGTTTTACAATCTGTTTAGATCATTATCAGAACCATATCCATATCCATAGAAAAAGTCATGTTTGAAGCCTGATTCCCCCTCCCAGCCTCTCTGTGACCACCACTGACTCTGCCAGGACTCATAGGGCTGGAAAGTCAGACACCTTGGACCTTACTGAGATTACCTTCTCAATAATTCCAGTTTCTTATAGTCATTGTGAATCAGAAAGTTTGTTCACTCAAATAGATAATAAAAATATCATTGTACATCATTCAAAAATGTACAACTATTAAAGACTCCAAAGTTTCTGCTTTTCCTTAATGGAAAAATAAGCTATTACAATTTCATATGATAGTAAGCAAGAATACTGGAGTGGTTTGCCATGTCCTTCTCCAGGGGATCTTCCAGACCCACAGACCAAACCCGAGTCTGCATTTCCTGAATTGCAGGTGGATACTTTACCACTGAGCCACCAGGGAATCTCATGATAATAAGCATAGATTTCTTATTCATTAGATTTCTATGTGTCAAACCTGGACTTTGAAAGTGTGATAGAGCTTTATTCTGCAGGACGCACAAGCCCAGTGACAGCAGGCATATTGTACATGTAGTTTGGATGAAAAGGGCACTTGAGCCACAAAGATGTCAGTTTCTGATACTCCAGAGGACATGGCTTTGGGACTGTGGCCTAGATTCACCCTAGACAGGCATCCTCCAGGCCCTGGGGGCCCCCAGACCACAGCCTCTCCCTCAGTTGCCCCGTCTCTCTTCTGGGCACAGCCTCGCCCCCAGGAGTGGATGGCAGAGCGAGAGCATGGACTTGAGTCCCACAAGGATGCCACTCGTCATGCAGGGACCACAGGGCAAGCCTGCTTCCCTTCGGCTGCTGTCCCAACAGCTCAATCCAGGCTGCCTTGGATCAAATCCAACCATAGCTCCAGCCAAGGGGGTAGAAATATAGCGGATTCCATCACACACAGGGTAGGGGGGAGATGCTCTGCTATAGTAGACGAGGTGCTTTGTAATGGCAGAAGATTAGATCAAAACAGTGTGCATGAAAAGGCTTTAGAAGTGATTAAGTAGAGTCTTCCCTGGCAGTCCAGTGGTTAAGACTCTGAGCTTCTATTGCCAGGGGAATTGAGTTCAATCCCTGGTCTGGGAACACAGGCCCCTCAGGCCATGGGCCATGACCAAACATCTATAAATAAATAAATACTGTCTTATGAACTATTGAATTTAAAAGTGAAAGAGAAAGAGTCATACACGACTGATTGACTCTTTGCGACCCCATAGACTATAACCCGCCAGGCTCCTCTATCCATGGATTTCTCCAGGCAAGAATACTGGAGTGGGTCACCATTTCCTCCTGCAGGGGATTTTCCCGACCCAGGGACTGAATCCCTGCCTCCTTCATCTCCTGCATCGCAGGTAGATTCTTTACCTACTGAGACACCTGGGACCCCACTGAATTTTTAAAAAGCATATATAATAAAATAAGTCATCTCACTCATTTTTGGCATAGAAATTCTAAGTAGAAATGCCCTTTAATGTAGACAGAGCAGAGGAACCACAGCAGAGTGAAAGAAGTAAGCAGCTTTACAACAGACTGCCAAACTGTCAGTGAAACAGGCTTTTCCCAGCAGTTTCCCTGCTTCCATCACAGGATGGCGTCAAAGCCTCTGTGACTCAGGGTGAATGTCTGGGAGCTTGGGCACATGTAGTCATTAAGGCTATTGCATCGTTTACAAAACCAGCTTCGCATGAATTCCTACCTCCCAGTTGCTGAACATCAGATCAAATGTGGGCAGTTCCTTGTTGATGGCTGGGGAAGGTTTGTGCTTATCTTTCTTTTTAGATGGTGGTATACATGTCTGGAGGAGGCAATGGCACCCCACTCCAGTACTCTTGCCTGGAAAATCCCATGGACAGAGGAGCCTGGTGGGCTGCAGTCCATGGGGTCGCTAAGAGTCGGGCACGACTGAGCTACTTCACTTTCACTTTTCACTTTCATGCATTGGAGAAGGAAATGGCAACCCACTCCAGTGTTCTTGCCTGGAGAATCCCAGGGATGGGGGAGCCTGGTATGCTGCCGTCTATGGGGTCGCACAGAGTCGGACACGACTGAAGCGACTTAGCAGCAGCAGCAGACATGTCTAGATATGTATGGCATTTTAACTTCACCTATAAGAGGCCATCGGTAAATGCCACACATTTTTATCATTACAACTCAGTTAATTCCAGAAATAAACATGTAAGAGAACTTCATCCCCAGAGGCATTGAGGGAAGAAGCTCTCTCCCACCTTTCCATTAGATGGTAAATAACTCGCCCGCAATGCACAAGACCTGGGTTTGATCCCTCGGTCGGGAAGATCCCCTGGAGAAGGAAATGGCCACCCGCTCCAGCATTCTTGCCTGGAAAAACCCATAGATAGAGGAGCTTGGCAGGCTATAGTCCACGGGGTCGCAAAGAGATGGACACAGACTGAGCAACTCACACTTTCACTTTCCTTTCACTTTCATCTTTCCATTGGCAAGGTCGTTCTCACCCGTGTTTACCTGGATCAAAAACAGATGGAAAGGAAAACAGCACACACTGTTGAATGCTGGCAGCCTTCAGCAACACATAAGGCCGAGAACATCTTTGTAGGCAGGATGGCTGAGTTCTTTGCAGATTTGCAGCACACATATATTAATACATCGTGGATTATTTAGCTTTATTTGCATACACAAATATTTGATTTGTATTTAGAACTAACTGAGGGAGCCCCTTTTCGTTTTTTTAAACTTTCCTGGGTCTCCATCCAGCTCCAGCCCTGCAGACCCCTCACCCCCTCAAGCCACAGGCCAAGACAGCTCCCCAATTTGCTCTTCCCGAGGGGGTGGCTGTGAGCCTGCTTTCACATCTCCCCACGTCAGCCGGGATTTATACTGCTTTCCTGCAGGGTTTCCTGCTCCACGCTGCTGCAGACCATTCTCTCTATAACTTGCCACAGTTTAATTGCCAAACTTCACATTTAAAATATTATGGATCCAAGAAGAGGAAAATAAATAATTTCCAATAATGGGCAACTGAGACCCCGCAGCCGGGCCCGCCTGTGAGGCAAATTGGTGGAAGCCGGCTGCGATCTTTCCAGTGGGCCCTTTAGAGTGTGTGGTTTTCTTATGGAAAGTCTTTCTTCACTCTGCTTCTCGGGGTGAAAAAGACTTTTGGGGAGATACTTGGTTAGAATCCTGAGGCTATTAATCTCTAGTACCCTCCCATGGCATCCCCTTTGCCGTAGGTGCTGTGAAGGTTCAGGCAAGCCCCATTCTCATGAATCCTTTGTTCACACAGGCTTGGCAATCACCATCTAGACTGAAATTTTAAACACAGTTTTCCTCCTGCCCTTCAAAGTTTCTAAACTCTACCAGTAATTTAGCCAGATTGTCCGTCAGAGTAAACCAAACACGAATGGAAAAGAAACAGCATGAAAAACAGAAATTTACAAAAAGTGATTGGGGTAAAAAACATATTCTACCAAGACAGAGATTAAAAAGAAAAACAGGCTTATTGTGAATCCAATATAAATTCTATCTAGATACATTAGGTCATTTCCTTCAAGTTCTTAGAAGCTGTTGATATGCATTTGTTTGATGTCTCTGATCTGATTTTTGACATGAGGCTGTGTGTGCATTTTTAGAACTGGAAAAAATAGTATACTAATTTTAAAGTAAACAGAATGAAATGACTTCTCCCCATTTAGTAATATTTTTTTTGCACTAGCCTTCCTGAAACTATTTCCATCTGCAACTTTATCTTTAGAAGTTTTAATAATTTTTTTAATTTTGCCACTTGACTTTGATGAGTGCTGTTGGCAATGGATTCAGATGGCAGGGCCCTGGTTTAATCAATTGCAAGCGGCTTCCATAACCTTTGGTTTGAGAAGTAAATGGGAGGAGAGCAGAAACTCAGTGGCACTTTCTCTTCTCTTTCAAACATATGTTCTTATTTAATAAATTCCCTCTCAAATAAAATAAGCCCATAGTTATTGGTGGTCAGTTTCACATAATAGGAGCTACTACAGTTTCCCATTAAAGAAAAATACAAGGCTGCAATAAAACAAACCGTGAGTCACTTTATTGGGTATGAAGTAATAAACTAGTGGTTATAATGATAACTCCTGTGATGTGCCTTACAGGAAAAAGACCTTGATTGCTGTGTTTGGTTTGGGGTGGGACTTCTTAGCCTAGTAGTACAGAAAACCAGTATGCGGTCAAATTCCACTTCTCTGTGTTCTTACAGAAACTAGAAGGTTTTACTCTCAGCGATGATCATAGCCATAATTGAGTGCATAACGTGGTGTTTAATATCTCAGTCTTCCATAAAACTCTACCTAAGGGCAAGAGCTGTTCAGTTTGGGCAGCTGAATTACTGCAGGCATGCATGGTAATTAGTATCCATTATAGAAGCAAGGCAAAAAGAATGGAAAGAAAGCAGAGGAGAGCAGGAAGAAAACAAAAGAGAAAAGGAATAAAGGAAAAAATAAAGAGAAAACGGTAACTGGGGGAAAAAAAAGAAAAGAAAGACAGAGACCAAGAAAGAAACACAAAGAAAAAAAAGAGAAAAAAGAAAGTAGAAAAGAGAAAGACAAAGGAGCAAATGAAAGAAGGCTCTAAATTATTGGGAACCTACCATTTTAAGATTCTGTCAAGCTCTTTAAGTTGACTTTTCAGAATACCTGTATCAAATAGGTATTTCTAACTTCAGTTATCTTTTTAAGGCAAGTAAACCACAGCACTCCTAGTAAAGCATTTCCAAAGCTTGTTTCCAAAATGCCCTGTGTTGCCCCTTACCGCCAGCCTGAAACACAATATTCTTCCCCAGCCCTTCAGCATGCAGAGGCAGTAAGGAAAGCAAAGGTATTTCAACCAGAAAGGGTTGCTGAGTGCTGGGTGTCGGGGCCGCGCCCCGTCTCTGCAGGTTCGGCTGGCTGGGAACCCACGGGGTGACACGGCCCTTGGATCAGAGATGAAGACAGAACATCATTACCCATGGCAGGAATCATATTTTGTCACCGACCTGAGAACTCTTGTTGGACGCGGATTCCAGTCCCCTGGAAATGATACTGCCCGGCCGGGGAATTTCTCTTAAAGACGCAATAATTCACGGCTGGATATTAACCAGATCTGTGACATACGGGGCTGCCACATCTTCTCATTTCACTGGCTCTAACCCTGCCGAACGTTTCTAATACAGCAGGGGTGTTGGGTGAAATACGACTTTCTGATTGAATGAATGCCTGCGGGCCTCCGTGATAAACACCAGCCCAAGCGCACTGCGGCTTCTAAGCGGAGGACAAGAGCCAGATCCTTTAGATGAGTTAGCAGCAACCCCTTCCCCACAGCTCCCCCTCCTAACCAAATTATCTCCGTTTACTTTTCATCACATCTGACTGTGACCAATAATTTGTGTACGGCAAACATCAGTGTTTCTTGCCTGCCTTGCGCGGTGCTGATTTTTCTCTGACCCTTCACGTTCAGACGCTAGCTAAATCTGACTTGAAGGCACTTTAATAGAAGGCGAGTTTCAAAGAAACATTTGCTGTGTTGCGGGATTGATATAAACCGAAGCATGGGATAGTTAAAGTCCATCCACCTTATCGCTGTAACTTCCCCCACCTTTTTATTACCTTTGTTGGGTTCCTATGGCAAACATATTTCATTTTCTTCTGGTGTATTTTTCCAGCACTAAAGCTCTGCTTTTTTTAGGTCTACCTAGAAGATTTTCAGTTACATCATTTGCAAAACTATGTTGATGTTAACATTGAAAAACCTCTTTGCTTGCGGTTGTATATTTTATTTGGCTAAAAATGGCTCATGTCTAATACATTACATGTCCTTTGGTGATACTCTTTAAGCGAGAAATTCCAAAACTCACAAATACCGAATAGCCAAAAGTTCCAAAGCGGTGCATGAACGCTAAACATGCAATATATCTCCTCCTTTTCCAAACAGAAAGAGATTCCTCTCTGATTTGTTTGATAAATTTGACCCAAGATTTCCATTTGCAGTTATTGGAGTTCCTACTGTTTTTCTGCGTGTTGGTGGGCCGAGGCCTAATCACCCTGAAGCCCCACGGAGACCATAAATTACAGCGATGAGGCGAAGCTTTGTGCTCCTCGGGCTGCAGGAGAAGGCCATTTTGCTGCAGCCTATTTTGACAGGCATGAATTTAATTCATTGTTTTATGACAGACGGGAAAAGTGTACATGCTCATAGTACTGATTTATGGTCATTTGGGTCTGGAGGATTCTATAATTTGCAACTAATGTGAAAACAGATGGATAGGCAGACACCAAAGGTTAGGCTGACCCCTGGGTTCTCTCCCCTGGTTACAAATGGCGTCCATATGCGTCCAATCTCTCTGGGTGAGGTCTACGCCGGTCGGCCAGACTCCATAGAGCATGCTGCACCGTTCTTTCCTTTCCTGAGTAAGTCGGCAAAAGTGAAATTTGGAGAACATTTCTAACCTTGGTTTTCCAAGAGTCATTCTGTGCCTTCTGCACGTGTGGGATTCTTCTCTTTTCTTTCTTTTTACATGAGAAAGGACTTTTCTATGGTTTGTGGACTATTGTCCTTATTAGCCCAACATGCAATAGCATGTAGAGGCGTCCTTGAATGTTTTCATTTCAATTGACAAATTTGTTTTAAGAGAATGATTGATTGAAAATCATCGGTTGGGGACTTTCAAAGGAAATGCTTCAAGTTGGGGACGAGCAAGCATTTTTGTGAGAAACGTATTTTACATAAACAAATTTCTACCTTACAAATCACTTTGCACTTTTAGAAAATAAATGGGTTATTGAGTAAAGTTACTCCATTGATACTAACAATTTTTAATATATTTTTGGCTATTAAATGACTTCACCAAAGAGGTAACAACAGTGATCACGCCTCTTTTTGAAGAAAGAAAGGCATTTTAGACCTATAATAACAAGGTAAATCCACTGTGAATTTTAGTTGAACTGGTACTTGCCATCTGTTAACAAATACAATGTTAACAAATTATATATATAATTTGTTATTGATTTTCTTGTCCAGTTATTATAACATTATTATCTTCATTTTATAATTTCAGTTTTAATTTCAATATTAAAAGTAAAGAAATCATTCATTGTAGTTCAGAAGATAAAGTTGTGTTTAATTCCACTTCCTTTTGTAAAGTGGAAACACAGATTGCTGATCCCTAAATAAGACTACAAAATCCAGATATAATTGAAGACTGTTTTAGTCTTGACCAAATTAGTATTTTGACAATAAAAGTCAAAATACATAGTGTTGCACAGTGTTAAAATATTGCTGTTTTTTTTTTCTTTATTCCATTTTAAAATTACATGTGAACCAGTCTAACGGTTACACCGGAGGCTTAACCAACACAACATGATTCGTGCTGGTCCAATCAGCAGGGTATTTGCAGCTTCACATGGTGCTATGAAGACAGCTGTATTTAACCTCATTTGACATTTCAACCTTTGTACACTTACCCCAGGAAGGGAAAATTTTAAGTGACTGAAAACTAATTTTAATTGGCGTCTGAAAAAAAAAAAAAACAACACCAGATGAGTATTTTCTTAAGGCTGTGGTCTACTTGACCATGGGGCTTCCCTGGTGGCTCAGATGGTGAAGAGTCTGCCTGCAATGCAGGAGACCAGGGTTCAACCCCTATGTTGGGAAGATTCCCTGGAGAAAGGAATGGCTACCCACTCTAGTGTTTTTGCCTGGAGAATTCCATGGACAGAGGAGCCTGGTGGGCTACAGTCCATGGGGTCACACAGAGTTGTACACGAATGAGGATATAACACTACTTGGCCGTAAGCTCCTTTTTAACTATAGAAAGAAACTCATGTGTGTGGATTTTTCCCACACTTTACTTCCTGAAGCTGTAGGCTGGAGATGCTATTTTCATTTTAAAAAAATTGATTAATTAATTAATTTGACTGCACGAGTTCTTACTTGCGGCATGTGTAGGAAATTTGATCTTCGTTGCAGAACGCAAACTCTTAGTTGTGGCATGTGGAATCTGGTTCCCTGACCAAGGATCAAAACTAGGCCTACTGCCCTGGGAGCCACGGGACCACCAGGGAAGTCCTGCCGTTTTCATTTTGGGCAGAAGCTACCACCATCTCTTTGTTGAGTCATGTAGGGGTGGCTTTCTCAGAAGATACTAGCAAGAGTCACACATGAAACTCTGTGAAATGACAAAGGGCAACATCTGATCTTACTGACTTGGCCCAAATTTTAATTTTTGTCCAGGGTTAAGACCGTTGACATAAGAACAGGCTTATTCACAGGATCACATGACATCAAAACAGGTATTAATACCAGGCACTTCCTTTGATCATGTACTTTTTGGAGTGGTTATGGTGAGTTTTATTTATCTATTCAGGTCAATTGCCTGGAAAGGGCCATATCTGGACCCCTGAGCCCTGGGAAAGGAAAGGAGGCAGTGACTGGTTGCCCCATGGAGGCCAGCCCTGCTGTCAGCCTTCATACCCACACCTGTCTCCATCTGCCCCTCACTTTCTTTCGTCTTCCAGACCTCTGCCTCCTACCCAACATCTTCATGCCCTCAGCAGAGTCTGGGGCTGGGACTGGATGGTGGGCAAGAGCTCAGGACTCTGCTTTTGCCTGAACTCTCCTGGCTTTCCCTGAGTTCCCTGTGCATCTCTGTCCCAAGCACCCCACTTTTAAGAGGTTGGTAGCTCAAGACCCTTCTATTTTGCTGAGAACCTGACTTGATTATATTAACTTTTAAAATTCCTTTACTGAAAGAGAAAAACAAACACTGTATATTAATGCATATATGAGGCATCTGAAAAAATTGGTATAGATGATCTTGTTTACAAAGCAGAAATAGAGATACAGAGGTAGAGAACAAACATGGATGCCAAGGGGGAAAGAGGGGTGGTGAGATGAATTGGGATTGACTTACATACACTACTGATACTATGTAGTAAATAGATAAGTAATGAGAACCTGCTTATAGCACAGGGAACTTTACTCAATGCTTTGTGTTGACCTAAATGGGAAGGAAATTCAAAAAGGAGGGGATATATGTATAGGTATAGCTGATCAACTTTACTGGACAGTAGAAACTAACACAACGTTGTAAAGCAACTATTATTATTATTATTAATATTCCAAAAATTTTATTATTCCAAAAAAATTTTTTTTAATTCCATGACCTACTTCAGTGTCTGGAACATAGGAGCTGTTCAATAAAAATTAGTGGAAAGTTGAATATGTTGAAAGGAATATGCTCCTTAAGTCAACTGCATAATGATAGACATCAGCCAGGATGCTGTGGATCATGGAATAAATTAATGGTATATCTAGAACATATACATAGTTATAAAAGGATTTCAGAGAAGTAAGAACTATAGGAACTCATGTACACCCATGGCTGATTCATGTCAATGTATGGCAAAATTAATACAGTATTGTAAAGCAAAATAAAGTGAAAATAAAAGTTAAAAAAAAAAGAACTACAGGTGAGGAGACCAATTCTATGCATTAAATTAAAACATTTTAACCATCACTGGCATTTTTTGATGGCTCAGATAACAGATACATACACCCCTTTGGGTAGCCTTGCTGACAATTCACACAAAATAAAAGCCAATTTCTTGGCTTCGTCCTCTGCTCACTTTCTGGCTCTGAAGGTACCAAGGTTCACAATTTCTAAATCTCTCATACTTTCTTCTTTCTATTTATAAAAATGTATATGGTACATGGGGGCAAACCATTCTATCTTGGTTTGTATGTTTTTATTTTTAACTAAATGAGTAGCTAACACACTTGCAACGTGCCTGAGATTTTTGTAAGCACTGAACAGTGAGAGACTTTATTTTCTTGGGCTCCAAAATTACTGCAGATGGTGACTGCAGCCATGAAATTAAAAGGTGCTTGCTCCTTGGAAGAAAAGTTATGACAACCTAGACAACGTATTGAAAAGCACAGACATTACTTTGCCGACAAATGTCTGTCTAGTCAAAACTACGGTTTTTCCAGTTGTCATGTATGGGTGTGAATGTTGGACCATAAAGAAAGCTGAGTGCTAAAGAATTGATACTTTTGAACTGTGGTGCTGGAGAGGACTCTTGAGAGTCCCTTGGACTGCAAGGAGATCCAACTAGTCTATCCTAAAGGAAATCAGTCATGAATATTCATTGGAAGGACTGATGCTGAAGCTGAAACATCAATAGTTTGGCCACCTGATGCAAAGAACTGACTCACTGGAAAAGACCCTGATGCTGGGAAAGTTTGAAGGCAGAAGGAGAAGGGGATGACAGAGGACTAGATGGTCGGATGGCATCACTGACTCGATGGACATGAGTTGGAGCAATCTCCAGGAGTTGGTGATGGACAGGGAAGCCTGGCGGGCTGCAGTCCATGGAGTCGCGAAGAGTTGGGGATGACTGAGCAACTGAACTGCCTGACTGTGTTTCATTCATCTGATCATCAGAGCAGCCTTAGGCGATAGGCACTGTCATGGCACCAGTCCTAGAAACATTAAGACCAAGACCAGGGAGGATGAAGAATGTGCCCAAAGCAGTGACTGATGCTCAGAGGATAGGAGCGCAGGCAGTCTGGGTCCAGAGCCCACACTCTCACCTCTGTGCTCTGACACATTGAAAAGGAGAACAAACCTGATAGACCGCTTTGTAACTTTTTTTTTTTTCCATTTCATGATATGTCTTGAATATTTTTTCATTTCCTTACCTAGAGATATAACTCACTTTTAAAATTACAAGCTAATATTCCATAGCATCAATGAATGCTAATTTACTTTGCCATTCGACATCCATGGATGTTTAGGTTGATTCCAGTCTTTTATTATTATAAACTTACAACAAATGTTCTTGTATACTTTTTTGTGTGTAATGTGGCAGCATCTCTAATTGACATACCTAAAAGCAAAATGTTGGTCTGAGGGAAGGTATATGACATTTTAATAAATGCTGCTAAATTTCCATCCAGGAAGACTTTGCCAGCATTTCCAGCAACCAACATTATTTGTTATCTTTTTTTTTTGAAAAGAGTAGGAAAGATCCCAAAGTAATAGTTGATAGTTTTAATTTGCATTGTGCTAATTATATCAGGATTCATTTTTACCATTTGTCTATTGATTTATAGAGACTCTAGATATATTCTGGACACTAATTCTATACATGTAACATATATTAACACATTTTCTCATTCTGTTATTCTGTTTCTTATTCTGTTATCTGTTTCTCATTAACAGATATCTGTTAACCTGTTGACTTTAATTATTCCACTGTTTTGATTTTATTCATTTATTTTGGCCTTGCTGTGAGGCACACAGAATCTTAGTTCCCCAGGAACTGAACTCTGCCTCCTGCAGTGGAAGCATGGGGTTCTCACCACTGGACCACACGGAAGTCCCCACACTGTTTTAAGGGTTTGTGAGAACAGATCTTTTCTGTGTTTTTTATACTGCTTAAGGAATTCTTTCTTACTGGTTTCAATTGGACATTTTATTATAACACAATTGCATTGAGATTTATTTATTTACTTGCTTATTTATATGCAGGTGTTATTCTGGAATTTATTAATGTTTATAGTAAAGGTATACTATGCTTTAGGCTATTCAATTTCCCAGTCTTATTTATTGAATAATTCTTTTGCTCTTCACTGATTTGGAATACTATTTTACAATTCATTTAATAAACATTACTTCTATTCTGATAATTGTAGTAAAATTAGCAAATAAAAAGTACAGAGGAGACAAAAATTATCATAGTATATTAAACTATTCTGTAGTTTTTCGATGATTTCTCCCCAACCTGATTATTACTTTTTAAAATATAAATTTATTTATTTTAATTGGAGGTTAATTACTGTACAGTATTGTATTGGTTTTGCTATACATCAACATGAATCCGCCACAGGTATACATGTGTTCCCCATCCTGAACCCCTCTCCCACCTCCCTCCCCGTACCATCCCTCTGGGTCGTCTCAGTGCACCAGCCCCAAGCATCCAGTATCATGCATCGAACCTGGACTGGCGATTCATTTCGTATATGATATTATACGTGTTTCAGTGCCATTCTCCTAAATCATCCCACCCTCTCCCTCTCCCACAGAGTCCAAAAGACTGTTCTATACATCTGTGTCTCTTTTGCTGTCTCACATACAGGGTTATCGTTACCATCTTTCTAAATTCCATATATATGGGTTAATATACTGTATTGGTGTTGGTTATTACTTTGTATAGCTGACTTTTTACCCTGTCACTTCTTACCATATAGTAAACATTTTCATATATCATTAACTAAGTAATTAAAACAATAGTGGAATACTATGTCTGGTATCAAATTAGCAGAGATTTCTAAAAGCACAATACTTAGAGGTGGTGAAACTGGAGATTGATTGGACTTGACAATGCTGCTGGTAGCAACTTTTTGTGCAAATGCTCTGGAAAAAAAAAAGATAAAATAATTGAAGAGTATTGCAGTACTCGTGTGCCCTGATCTAATAGTTTACTTGCAAGATATGTGTCCAAAGGGACTAACCAGAGATGGAATCAAAGATTAATATGTAATCTGTTGCAGGCATTTTTGTAAGACTAAAAATAATGAAAACCCTAAACTGTCCAACAAGGAGGATGGTTAGCCGAGGTGCATTGACTCAAGGCAGTGAGTGCAGTGGGCCTGGCCGGGTGGCCATTGGTACCCTCTGCCACATGCTATCAGCTCCCACCTCCCTGACACAGGGGAGGCTGGCACTGTCTGGAGCCCTAGTGTCTGACTGGGGCTCTGGCTGCCTCATGATGAGTCATGAGCACAAGTGACACGAGTCACTTCCAGGCCAGAATATTTAACTGCCAAAAGGAAACATTCCAGGGTTAGCAAGGAGACCAGCAATGTTTGAAGCAACATGCTGAGAGATGATAATCAGGAAACAACTTCTGCTAGCCATGTTACAGGAAGAACAAACAAATCTGACTAGATGTTAGATTTGTTTCTTTTACTTTATTTTTATTTTTTTTAAATCACTAAGTATTTTAGAAATTTTATTTATTTAATTTTGGCTGCTCTGGCTCTCCTTTGCTATGCCAACCTTCTCTAGTTGCTGTGAGCTTCTCTCGAGTGAAGGTGCACAGGCTTCCCATTGTGGTGACTTCTCCCCTTAGGGAGCGCAGCTCTAGGATGTGGGTTCAGTAGTTGCGGTGCATGGGCTCAGCTGCTCAGCAGCATGTAGAATCCTTCCGGACCAGGGTTCGAACCCATGTCACTGGTACTGGTAGGTGGATTTCCAGCCACTGGACCACCAGGGAAGTCCTGTTTCTTTTACTTTAAGCTTTGCTTCCTATTGATTTGTTCATTAAAAGACATAATGGCTTTCCTCAGGGAACCCTGCCCCTCGGCTTGAAGGCCAAATGAAAAGTGCCTTTGTTCAAGGAGACACCCTGACCCTGTCCACTTGTAAATGGCTGCAAGAGAGGACAAATTAACACACCCCCTCTGAAAGAGATGGGAATACCAGACCACCTGACTTGCCTCTTGAGAAACCTATATGCAGGTCAGGAAGCAACAGTTAGAACTGGACGTGGAACAACAGACTGGTTCCAAATAGGAAAAGGAGTATGTCAAGGCTGTATATTGTCACCCTGCTTATTTAACTTCTATGCAGAGAACATCATAAGAAACACTGGGCTGGAAGAAGCACAAGCTGGAATTAAGATTGCGAGGAGAAATATCACTAACCTCAGATATGCAGATGATACCACCCTTATGGCAGAAAGTGAAGAGGAACTAAAAAGCCTCTTGATGAAAGTGAAAGAGAAGAGTGAAAATGTCGACTTAAAGCTCAACATTCAGAAAACAAAGATCATGGCATCCAGTCCCATCACTCCATGGGAAATAGATGGGGAAACAGTGGAAACAGTGTCAGACTTTATTTTTTTGAGCTCCAAAATCACTGCAGATGGTGATTGCAGCCATGAAATTAAAAGACACTTACTCCTTGAAAGGAAAGTTATGACCAACCTAGATAGCATATTGAAAAGCAGAGACATTACTTTGTCAACAAAGGTCTGTCTAGTCAAGGTTATGGTTTTCCCAGTAGTCATGTATGGATGTGAGAGTTGGACTGTGAAGAAAGCTTAGTGCCGAAGAATTGATGCTTTTGAACTGTGGTGTTGGAGAAGACTCTTGAGAGTCCCTTGGACTGCAAGGAGATCCAACCAGTCCATTCTAAAGGTAATCAGTCCTGAGTGTTTATTGAAAGGACTGATGTTGAAGCTGAAACTCCAATACTTTGGCCACCTCACGTGAAGAGTTGACTCGTTGGTAAAGACCCTGATGCTGGGAGGGATTGAGGGCAGGAGGAGAAGGGGACGACAGAGGATGAGATGGCTGGATGGCATCATAACTCTATGGACATGAGTTTGAGTGAACTCTGAGAGTTGGTGATGGACAGGGAGGCCTGGTGTGCTGCAATTCATGGGGTCGCAAAGTCAGACACGACTGAGCAACTGAACTGAACTTAACTCCTCGATGCTGGCCAAGGCAAGGGATATTTGGCAAGATTAATGGCCTTTTTACTTCCTCACCTACTCCTCCTCTGTGTTCTGTAAAAGAAACTGGCATCTAGATCCCATTAGATTATTTTTCGAAACACTAGTCTGCCATCTTCTCAGTCTGCTGGCTTTCCACATAAAGTCATTATTCCTTGCCTCCATACCTGTTTGCCGACATACTGGCCTGTTGTGTGGTGAGCAGAGTGAGCACGGGCTTGGTAACAATGAGAAATGGAAATATTAATTAAAACAAGCACATTTTGTTGCTAAACAACAGCTTTTAGCCATGGATTCATACAGACAAGAAAAGGTTCACAAAATAATAACGGGAAAAACAGGATTAAAAACATATTATCCACATACAAAATCAGTTTTGCTTCTATGTTTGCTTGTGTATTGTCTGTGGGTATAGAAAATAATGCAACAAACACTAAAAAAACATGAAAACCATCCAAAAGTTAAGTTTTTACCTTTGGGTATTGGGTTTACTGATTTTAAATTTCTTACATTTATTCTGTATTTTCTAAAGCAATTGTATATTATTATTATAAAGCCTGTTTTTTAGGTCTTGTAAGCATACTTTATAATGGTTATATAATATGTCAATATATAAATAAATTTAGCCTCTTCTTGTTGAATGTAAGTTATAGTTTTCCACTGTCTTCATGAGATAGTGATTATCACTGTGTGTAATTTTTACCTTGTGGATCAATTCTTCCCAAAGTATTGATGGTAAAGTTAATTACATTTACTCACATTAAACATTGTTTCACTGCCAGACTTTTAGTGACATTCACTCTGCTTATGATCACTGTGGATCCCAACATTAATTAGCCCTAAACTTCTGTGTTTTAAGGAAGCATTGTATCAAAATACAATTTTTAGCATGGCCTTTTTTTTTTTTTTTAACACTATGTTGTCTTTTCAAATGCAGACAGGACTAGGATTACAATCATCCTGTCTTCACACCACTTAACAACATCTATGGCTTTATAGGATGGTAACCTTCATTAATATAGATGGTGTAATTTGGAGATTAAGAGCAGGGGCTTTGAAATAACAGGAGCCTTAAATTTAAACCCTAGCTCTGCCACTTCAGAGCTCAGGGACTTTGAGAAATTCATGTATGTTCTCTGGGACTTAAGGTCTCTGCTGGTGAACTTGGGGTCATGCTAGTAGCCACAGCATAGAAATCTAGTGAGGATTAATTGAACTATATGACAGTTTTAGCATAAGCTATATTATGCTAAACAGAGCATGAAGTCAGCAAATGATAGCCAATATTATTGTTGTTTAAAGGTATATTTCTATAAAATGTTGTTTAGAAAAATTGGGAGTAGGAAAAGAGTAGAGCTATGGAATCCAGAACAACTTGATTTTAATCAAAGGACAGATTATTTAGGGGCAAACCTCTGTAGCATTTTGTTGTGCTGTTTTTTGGTGAATTCATCTGCCTCGGTTCCCAATACCTTGTTCATATTACTGACTTCAAAGTGTCTTAATCTCCACTCTTTTCCCCACCAACAGCAGCCCCACATCCTCACTCTAAATATGAGCTGGAAGACAGTGACAACTGATACTGTCAGACCGTCTCTACATCAGCAGAGAACCACCTTTCCGCACTGCCCCAGCTGGTCCCCAGGACTTCACATTTCTGCAAACCATCAGCTCAGCCCAAAGGAGCAATTTCTGTTTCAATTAAAATCTACAAGACAGTTAGGATCTGGGAACTCCATGGGGAGTTTCATCCTTTCTAAGTATGAAATAGAGCTTCTCTGATCAGGCTAGGATGAGTCTGCTTCAAGTGTTGGAAAGGAAATGATCTTTTAAAAGGTGAAATAGGCAAAAATGGCAAAATCTCTTCTGGGTTTTCCTGGGGACTTTTGAGGCATTTCCCCAAAGATCCCTGGTTAGCTCCATAACTTTTCAAGACCTGTTCATTGTGCCAGAGAAGGAAATGTACCTACAATTGCTCTTTGGGGTAGTATTTAAGTCAAGACTAGATTTCAAGCTCCACTGAAGCGCAACATTTTGCATTTTTGAGGAAGAAAATTTTGCTGGTAAAAATGCTATTTTTCTTATAGCACGATCCATAAACATGCTTTGACAACTTTCAAAATGGCTTAAAACTTGGCTTATACTTCCAAATGTACCTAATCACATCGATTCTTTTTAGATCTATTTAAATGTTCCTTACCATGAACTGAAATTCCCCATCATTTCCCGTTATTCCTTCTTGCATAGGCAGACTTCATTTTAATGTGCTTTGCTTTACTGCACTTTGTAAATACTGCGTTTTTGACAAATTGAAGGTCTTGTGGCAGCCCTGCCTTGAACAAAGCTATTGGCTCCATTTTCCCAACAGCATCTTCTTGCTTCGTGGCTCTGTGCCACATTGTGGCACTTCTTGCAATATCTCAAACTTTTCCATTATTATGGGGATCTAAGATCAGTGGGGGCTTCCCAGGTAGCTCTAGTGGTAAAGAACTCACTTGCCAAAGCAGAAGACAGAGACACAGGTTCAATCCCCGGGTCAGGAAGATCCCCTGGAGGAGGTCGTGGCAACCCACTCCAGTGTTCCATGGACAGAGGAGCCTTGAGGGTTACAGTCCATGGGGTCTCAAAGAGTTGGACGTGACTGAAGAGACTTAGCACAGCACGGCACATGATGAATTTTAATTGTCACTTCAAAAACTGTAAGGAAAAAAAAACCAGAAATATTGCAATGGGTCATGTTTTACTTCACTGTTGAAATGATCATTGAATACGATACATTTTCATTGACTAAGGGAGATTTATTTTTCATGTAACTCCATAGGAATAGTGTACTTCTATATTTAGCGGAATTCTCCTTTTCCACAGGTGTTGTTTTTGGACTTCCACAATTGGAGAACAAAGATGAGAAAAAAGTGTTTTCCTGCTTTCTGTTGGCTCATTTATCCTTGCTGTGACACAGTAGTGTTACCAGCAACAGAATCTTCTCTGCTTGCTTGGGAAATGCACCTGCCAGTCTGGCCTGGGCATGATGGACCATAAACCTCTCCGGTTCATGGGCTTCTCCTTGTGTCTGCTGGATTCTGTTGTTGTGCCCTGGACTGATCACTGACACTCTTTCTGAGCTTCTCTTCCTCAAATACTTCTGACATCACTTCTCAGGGCTGGGTTGACCCCAGGCTCCCTCAGCAGCCCCTGCAAACACCTGGACCCATCCTCACTGTCACCTCCATAAAATGAAAAACATAGCCCTTGCCTTGATGCTGCCCAGAGCCCCAGCAACTTCCTGGAACATTTTAACAAACAGGAATGAGAACCGGCGTTGTTCTCAGCATTCTGTACACCTTAACTCATTTAATTCTTGTACTAATCCTGTGCGTCTTATTATCATCCCTATGTTATGGGTGTGGAAATGAAGGACAGAGAAGGTAAATTGCCTGTGGTCACACAGCAGTAGGTGGAGGGAGCCAGGAACCCCAGGTTCCATGAATTAAAAAAAATTTTTTTTAATTTGTTGGAGTGTAATTGTTTTGCAATGTCGTGTTAGTTTCTGTTGCACATCGAGTGAATCAGCTATATGAATACATAAATCTCTTCCTTTTTGGATTTTCTTCCTGCTTAGGTCACCACAGAGAATTGAGTAAACTTTTCTATGCTATACAGTAGGTTCTGATTAGTTACCTTACACATAGTAGTGTATATACATCACAGCGAAGTAAGAATAAGAAAAACAAATATCATATATTAACACATATATGTGGAGTCTAGAAAAATGGTACAGATGAACCTATTTGCAGAGCAGAAATAGACACACAGATGTAGAGAACAAACGTATGGACACTAAGGTGGGAACGAATTAGGAGATTGTGATGCATGAATTCTTAACAGCAGCTGCAGGCAGCCTTGGGATTTGCTTGGCCCTGAGAGCTCCAGATCCACTTCCCTCCCAGTCTCAACACCTGCCACCCAACCCCATAAGCAAGTCATCAGGAGGAATTACTCTGAGTTTTGAGTCTTTTATCTAAGAATATAGTTTAAGGTTCAAAGAGAAAACATGAAGGATATTATTAGATCCATCTCTCAGCTTCATCCAACTTACTGTCATCTCTCTTGCTCATAGTCCTAATTGATGGACTGACACACCATCAAGGAACTGCTAAATCAAAGGGAAATGAGATCAGGGTCAAATTAATCTTGCATTCAAGGGCTATATACCTCTTGTTTCCTATGAGCTGAGAATCACAAAGATAAAGCATGAAGATGACCATATGTGTCTGCAGACCAAGACCAAAGTGCTCAACTGAATTTCAACTTACCTAGTTTTTAGCTAGAAGTAAGTAAAAAGAAGCAAAGAGGAGAAACATTTGTGGCTACTACAATCATCCCAGCTTTTGGTCAGGATCTGGAATATTAGTATGTGGCAATAATATGGCCAAAAATCCTCTGCTAATTCATCATGGCTTATATTTAAGATTCCCTAAAAATCACTGGGTCCAAAGTCAGGCCACATTTTCCCAGAATTTCCAGTACTGAAGATCTTTATAAGATGTCACCATTCTGAATTTCTCAGACCACAGAAGGATTTCAATTCTTCCTCTCAACCCTCAACTGCAAGTTGAACCTCAGGGCAGGCTCCCAGCTCAGCCATGTGTATATGCAACCTCTGTCCTTTGTTGAGAGAGGGAAAAAGTGAAAAGTTATGGAAAGATAAAAACTGGCTCCAGAAATAAGGGCCTCCCCTGAGGGACCCAGCTGTAAGAAAGACAAGGAGGAGTCTAGGTCGAAAGAAAAGGTCCAGTGGGTATAGGTGGGAAGGAAGGAGAGCAGGTGTAGACGGATGGAGCAATGAATTACAGGATGACTAATCAGCCACTGGACAAAGGCTTACCTCCAAGGTAAGTGCTACTAATATTTGCCTTAAACCAATGAAAAAACTGGCACAGGGTATCAGGGATACATGATCATTTGGCAGGTGGCAGGGACAGAGGTAAAGAAAGGGCTCTTGTGACACATATCCGGAACGACTACCCACACTACTGTTTTCAGTGCCCTTCTGAGTGTGTTAGCTGATTCTCTCAAATGATAACAAAGAGGAGGGGCTTAGACTACAGACAGGGAACCACACAGGTATTATTTATTTGAAGATGACATCTGAATTTTTTCATATTGACCATCTGGTGATGTCCATGTGTAGAGTCTTCTCTTGTGTTGTTGGAAGGGGGTGTTTCCTATGACCAGTGTGTTCTCTTGGCAAAATTCTGTTAGCCTTTGCTCTATTTGGTTTGTACTCCAAGGCCAAATTTGCCTGTTTACTCCAGGTATCTCTTGATTTCCTGCTTTTGCATTCCAGACCCCCATGATGAAAAGGGCATCTTTTTTGAGTGTTAGTTCTAGAAGGTCTTGTAGGTCTTCATAGAACTATTCAACGTCAGCTTCTTCAGCATTACTGGTCAGGGCATAGAGTTAGATTACTCTGATATTGAATGGCTTGTCTTGGAAACGAACAGAGATCATTCTGTCATTTTTGAGAGTGCATCCAAGTACTGCATTTTGAACTCTTTTGTTGACTATGAGGGCTACTCCATTTCTTCTAAGGGATTCTTGCCCACAGTAGTAGATATAACAGTCATCTGAATTAAATTCACCCATTCCGGTCCATTTTAGCTCACTGATTCCTAAAATGTCAATGCTCACTTTTGCCATCTCCTGTTTGACCACTTTCAATTTACTTTGATTCATGGTCCTAACATTCCTGGTTCCTATGCAATATTGCTCTTTACAGCATCGGACTTTACTTCCATCACCAGTCACATCCACATCTGGGTGTTGTTTTCTTTTTGACTTCATATCTTCATTCTTTCTGGATTTATTTCTCCACCAATCAACAGTAGCATATTGGGCACCTATCGACCTGGGGAGTTCATCTTTCAGTGTCTTTTTTTTTTTTGCCTTTTTATACTGTCCATGGTGTTCTCAAGGCAAGAATATTGAGGTGGTTTGCCATTCCCTTCTCCAGTGGACCACGTTTTGTCAGAACTCTCCACCATGACTCATCCATCTTGGGTGGCCCTACACAGTATGACTCATAGTTTCACTGAGTTAGACAAGGCTGTGGTCCATGTGAAGAAGCACACAGGCTGCAATGGACCTCGCAGAAGTGTGGCCAAGAGGAGCTACCCCACGCCCGAGGTCAGGGGTGGCAGCCGAGAGGAGCAACCCCATGTCCAAGGAGCGGTGGCTGTGCGGGTGCAGGAGGGCCGAAAGGAGCTACTCCACATTCAAGGTCAGGAGGGGTGGCGATGAGGAGATACCTCTCATCCAAGGTGAGGAGCAGTGGCTGTGCTTTGCTGGAGCAGCCCTGAAGAGATACCCCACATCCAAGGTAAGAGAAACCCAAGTAAGATTGGGTAGGTGTTGTGAGAAGGCATCAGAGGGCAGACACACTGAAACCATAATCACAGAAAACTAGTCAAACTGATCACATGGACCACAGCCTTGTTTAACTCAATGAAACTAAGCCATGCCATGCGGGGCCACCCAGGATGGGCAGGTCATGGTGGAGAGGTCTGACAGAATGTGGTCCACTGGAGAAGGAAATGGCAAACCACTTCAGTATTCTTGCCTTGAGAACCCCATGAACAGTATGAAAAGGAAAATGATAGGATATTGAAAGACGAACTCCCCAGGTCAGTAGGTGCCAATATACTACTGTAGATCAGTGGAGAAATAACTCCAGAAAGAATGAAGGAATGGAGCCAAAGTAAAAACAATACCCAGCTGTGGATGTGGCTGGTGATAGAAGCAAGATTCGATGCTGTAAAGAGCAATATTGCATAGGAACCTGGAATGTTAAGTCCATGAATCAAGGCAAATTGGAAGTGGTCAAACAGGAGATGGCAAGAGTGAACATTGACATTTTAGGAATCAGTGAACTAAAATGGACCGGAATGGGTGAATTTAACTCAGATTACCATTATATCTACTACTGCGGGCAGGAATCCCTCAGAAGAAATGGAGTCATGGTCAACAAAAGAGTCCAAAATGCAGTACTTGGATGCAATCTCAAAAATGACAAAATGGTCTCTGTTTGTTTCCAAGGCAAACCATTCAATATCACGGTAATCCAAGTCTATGCCCCAACCAGTAATGCTGAAGAAGCTGAACGGTTCTATGAAGATTTACAAGACCTTTTAGAACTAACACCCCAAAAAGATGTCCTTTTCATTATAGTGGACTGGAATGCAAAAGTAGGAAGTCAAGAAACGACTGGAGTAACAGGCAAATTTGGCCTTGGAATGTGGAATGAAGCAGGGCAAAGACTAATAGAGTTTTGCCAAGAAAATGCACTGGTCATAGCAAACACCCTCTTCCAACAACACAAGAGAAGACTCTACACATGGACATCACCAGATGGTCAACACCGAAATCAGACTGATTATATTCTTTGCAACCAAAGATGGAGAAGCTCTATACAGTCAACAAAAACAAGACCAGGAGCTGACTGTGGCTCAGATCATGAACTCCTTATTGCCAAATTCAGACTAAATTAAAGAAAGCAGGGAAAACCACTAGACCATTCAGGTATGACCTAAATCAAATCCCTTATGATTATACAGTGGAAGTGAGAAATAGATTTAAAAGACTAGATCTGATAGATAGAGTGCCTGATGAATTATGGACAGAGGTTGGTGACATTGTACAGGAGACAGGGATCAAGACCATCTCCATGGAAAAGAAATGCAAAAAAGCAAAATGGCTGTCTGGGGAGGCCTTACAAATAGCTGTGAAAAGAAGAGAGGTGAAAAGCAAAAGAGAAAAGGAAAGATATAAGCATCTGAATGCAGAGTTCCAAAGAATAGCAAGAAGGATAAGAAAGTCTTCCTCAATGATCAATGCAAAGAAGTAGAGGAAAACAACTGAATGGGAAAGACTAGAGATCTCTTCAAGAAAATTAGAGATATCAAGGGAACATTTCATGCAAAGATGGGCTCGATAAAGGACAGAAATGGTATGGACCTAACAGAAGCAGAAGATATTAAGAAGAGGTGGCAAGAATACATGGAAGAACTGTACAAAAAAGATCTTCATGACCAAGATAATCACAATGGTGTGATCACTCACCTAGAGCCAGACATCCTGGAATGTGAAGTCAAGTGGCCCTTAGAAAGCATCAAAGGAACAAAGCTAGTGGAGGTGATGGAATTCCAGTTGAGCTATTTCAAATCCTGGAAGACGATGCTGTGAAAGTGCTACACTCAATATGCCGGCAAATTTGGAAAACTCAACAGTGGCCACTGGACTGGAAAAGGTCAATTTTCATTCCAATCCCAAAGAAAGGCAATGCCAAAGAATGTTCAAACTGCCGCACAATTGCACTCATCTCACACACTAGTATAGTAATGCTCAAAATTCTCCAAGCCAGGCTTCAGCAATACGTGAACCGTGAACTTCCAGATGTTCAAGCTGGTTTTAGAAAAGGCAGAGGAACCAGAGATCAAATTGCCAACATCTGCTGGATCATGGAAAAAGCAAGAGAGTTCCAGAAAAACATCTATTTCTGCTTTATTGACTATGCCAAAGCCTTTGACTGTGTGGATCACAATAAACTGTGGAAAATTCTGAAAGAGATGGGAATACCAGACCACCTGAACTGCCTCTTGAGAAACCTATATGCAGGTCAGGAAGCAACAGTTAGAACTGGACATGGAACAACAGACTGGTTCCAAATAGGAAAAGGAGTACGTCAAGGCTGAATACTGTCACCCTGCTTATTTAACTTCTATGCAGAGTACATCATGAGAAACACTGGGCTGGAAGAATCACAAGCTGGAATTAAGATTGCTGGGAGAAATATCAATAACCTCAGATATGCAGATGATACCACCCTTATGGCAGAAAGTGAAGAGGAACTAAAAAACCTCTTGATGAAAGTGAAAGAGGAGAGTGAAAAAGTTGGCTTAAAACTCAACATTCAGAAAACGAAGATCATGGCATCTGTCCCATCACTTCATGGGAAATAGATGGGGAAACAGTGTCAGACTTTATTTTTGGGGGCTTCAAAATCACGGCAGATGGTGATTGCAGCCATGAAATTAAAAGACACTTACTCCTTGGAAGGAAAGTTACGACCAACCTAGACTGCATTTTCAAAAGCAGAGACATTACTTTGCCAACAAAGGTCCATCTAGTCAAGGCTATGGTTTTTCCAGTGGTCATGTATGGATGTGAGAGTTGGACTATGAAGAAGGCTGAGCACCGAAGAACTGATGCTTTTAAACTGTGGTGTTGGAGAAGACTCTTGAGAATCCCTTGGACTGCAAGGAGATCCAACCAGTCCATTCTAAAGGAGATCAGTCCTGGGTGTTCTTTGGAAGGAATGATGCTAAAGCTGAAACTCCAATACTTCGGCCACCTCATGTGAAGAGTTGAGTCATTGGAAAAGACCCTGATGCTGGGAGGCATTGGGGGCAGGAGGAGAAGGGGACGACAGAGGATGAGATGGCTGGATGGCATCACTGACTCGATGGACTTGAGTTTGAGTGAACTCTGGGAGTTGGTGATGGACAGGGAGGCCTGGTGTGCTACAATTCATGGGGTCGCAAAGAGTCAGACAGAACTGAGCAACTGAACTGTGCTCCATGTGATCAGTTTGATTAGTTTTCTGTGATTGTGGTTTTCATTCTGTCTGATAAGGATAAGAGCCTCATGGAAGCTCCCTGATGGGAGAGACTGACTGTGGGGGAAGCTGGGTCTTGTTTTGATGTGTGGGGCCATGCTCAGTAAATCTTTAATCCAATCTTCTATTGATGGGCTGGGCTCTGTTCCTCCCCTGTTGTTTGGCCTGATACCAAACAATGGTGGAGGTAGTGAAGATAACGGCCACCTCCTTTTAAAAGTCCCATGCATACACTGCTGCACTCAGTGTCCCCAACCCTGCAGCAGGCCACCACCAACCTACACCTCTGCTGGAGATTCATGGACACTCACAGGCAAGTCTGGATCAGTCTCTTGTGGGGTCACTTCTCCTTTCTCCCGGGATCTGGTGCACACAAGGTTTTGCTTGTGCCCTTCAAAAGTCTGTTTCCCCATGCTTGTGCAAGTTCTGTAATCAAATCCCACTTGCCTCCAAAGTAAAGTTGCCTGGGGTTCTCAGTCCCTTTGCCAGATCCCCAGGTTGGGAAATCTCTTGTGGGTCCTAGAACTTTCTTAACAGTGCAAGAATTTCTTTGGTATAATTGTTCAGCAGTTTGTGGGTCATCTACTTAGCAGCTCTACGGTGGGGTTAATGGCAACCTCCTAATGGCCATCACCAGATAGTCAATACTGAAATCAGATTATATTCTTTGCAGCCAAAGATGGAGAAGCTCTATACAGTCAGCAAAAACAAGACCAGGAGCTGACTGTGGCTCAGATCATGAACACCTAATTGCTAAATTCAGACTTAAATTGAAGTAAGTAGGGAAAGCCACTAGACCGTTCAGGTATGACCTAAATCAAATCCCTTACAGTTATACAGTGCAAGTGACAAATAGATTCAAGGGATTAGATCTGATAGAGTGCCTGAAGAACTATAGACAGAGGTTTGTGACATTGTACAAGAGGCAGTGATCAAAACCACCCCCAAGAAAAAGAAATGCAAAAAGGCAAAATTATTTTCTGAGGAGGCCTTACAAATAGCTGAGAAAAGAAGAGAAGCTTAAAGGCAAAGGAGAAAAGGAAAGATATACCCATTTGAATGCAAAGCTCCAAAGAATAGCAAGGAGAGATAAGAAAGTCTTCCTCAGTGCTTAATGCAAAGAAATAGAGGGAAACAATAGAATGGGAAAGACAAGAGATCTCTTCAAGAAAATTAGAGATACCAAGAGAATATTTCATGCAAACATGGGCACAATAAAGGACAGAAATGGTATGGACCTAACAGAAGCAGAAGATATTAAGAAGAGATAACAAGAATACACAGAAGAACTATACAAAAAAATCTCCATGATCCAGATAACCACAATGGTGTGATCACTCACCTAGAGCCAGACATCCTGGAATGTGAAGTCAAGTGGCCCTTAGAAAGCATCAAAGGAACAAAGCTAGTGGAGGTGATGGAATTCCAGTTGAGCTATTTCAAACCCTAAAAGATTATGCTGAGAAAGTGCTGCACTCAATATGCCAGCAAGTTTGGAAAACTCAACAGTGGCCACAGGACTGGAAAAGGTCAGTTTTCATTCCAATCCCACAGAAAGGCATTGCCAAAGAATGTTCAAACTACCGCACAATTACACTCATCTTACATGGTAGCAAAGTAACACTCAAAATTCTCCAAGCCAGACTTCAACAGTATGTGAACTGTGAACTTCCAGATGTTCAAGCTGGTTTTAGAAAAGTCAGAGGAACCAGAGATCAAATTGCCAACATCCGTGGGATCATAGAAAAAGCATGAGTGTTCCAGAAAAACATCTACGTCTGCTTTATTGATTATGCCAAAGCCTTTGACTGTGTGGATCACCACAAAGGGTGGACATGGAAATACCAGACCACCTGACCTGCCTCTTAATAAATCTGTATACAGATCAGGAAGCAACAGTTAGAACTGGACATGGAACAACGGACTGGTTCCAAATTGGGAAAGGAGTAGGTCAAGGCTGTATATTGTCACCCTGCTTATTTAACTTATATGCAGAGTACATCATGAGAAACGCTGGGCTGGAAGAAACACAAGCTGGAATCAAGATTGCCGGGAGAAATATCAATAACCTCAGATAAGCAGATGATACAACCCCTATGGCAGAAAGTGAAGAGGACCTAAAGAGCTTCTTGGTGAAAGTGAAAGAGGAGAGTGAGAAAGTTGGCTTAAAACTCAACATTAAAAAAAACTAAGATCATGGCATCCAGTCTCATTACTTCATGGCAAATAGATGGGGAAGCAATGGAAACAGTGAGAGACTTTATTTTCTTGGGCTCCAAAATCACTGCAGTGGTGACTGCAGCCATGAAATTAAAAGTCGCTTGCTCCTTTGAAGAAAAGCTATAACCAATCTAGACACCATATTAAAAAGCAGAGATATTACTTTGCTGACAAAGGTCCATCTAGTCAAAACTATGGTTTTTCCAGTAGTCATGTATGCATGTGAGATTTGGACTATAAAGAAAGCTGAGTGTGGAAGAATTGATGCTTTTAAACTGTGGTGTTGGAGAAGACTCTTGAGTCCCTTGGACTGCAAGGAGATCCAACCTGTCAGTCCTAAAGGAAATCAGTCCTGAATATTCATTGGAAGGACTGATGCTGAAGCTGAAACTCCAATACTTTGGCCACCTGATGCGAAGAACTGACTCACTGGAAAAGACCCTGATGCTGGGAAAGATTGAAGGCAGGAGAAGAAGGGAATGACAGAGGATAAGATGGCTGCATGGCATCACTGACATGATGGACATGAGTTTGAGTAAGCTCTGGGAGTTGGTAATGGACAGGGAAGCCTGGTGTGCTGCAGTCCACGGGGTTGCAAAGAGTGGGACATGACTGAGTGGCTAAACTGATCTGAATTTTTAGAAAGCCTGAAAAAGCAGTCAAAATTTTAGTACTAATACCCTAATCAGGCAATGCTGTTCAAATATAAAAACAAACACACCACAATTATATCTTTCTGACTATAAGCCATGTTATTTGAAAACGAGAAAAATGAGTCATGTGAGCAAAAATAAAAAGAAAAGCCAATTCCCCAGTTCCCCCAAAAAACCCATAGAAATGACATTAGGAACAAATGTTCAAAAGCATCTCATACGCACCTTTAGAATTACTTGAAGACCATAAAATCTTAGGCTGGAAAAATATACCATGTGGTACAGAAGGTGATGGGTCATGGCACAAAGTCAGTTTTCCCCAAATGATTGTGTCAGCTTCATACTCTTCATCAAAATTTTGATGGAATTTTCTTGGAAGATCAGAGGGATTTTTCTGGAAACATAACCAGGCAAAAATAGCCAAGATTTTTACAAAGGCAGAAGAAGAGAATCACTGAGCATTGCACCTGCTACCAGCTAGAGTGGAGACTATTATAGTAGCAATGACTTGTAACTAGCCCTCTTAACTAACTCTTGTAACTAGTCCTTGGGCTTCCCTGGTAGCTCAGTGGTAAAGAATCTGCCTGCAATGTAGGAGACGTTGGTTTGATTCCTGGGTCAAGAAGATCCCCTGGAGAAGGAAATGGCAATCTACTCCAGTATTCTCGCCTGGGAAATCCCATGGACAGTGGATCCTGAAGGGTTACAGTCCATGGGGTTGCAAAGAGTTGGAGATGACTTAGCAAAACATACACACACAACTAGCCCTTGTAATGAACCCCTATAAACACCCTATGTTATCTTTCCTGAGCTGTCACAGTTCCCTGCTTCCAAAAACTTCAAAGAACCACGATATCCCCTTTCAGTAGAAGTCAGAAGGCTTTTAGTGCCTATTCACAAAGTCGCACAATCAATAGCAGGTATCTGCATAGCACCATGCAGTGTTTTTTTGTTTGTTTGTTTGTTTGTTTGTTTTAGCATCCACTTGCTTACCTGCTATGCTCTGAGCTGCAAAAAGTCAGAGGTAGCAATGGTGTGAAGTCAACAATGCGCCAATGGACCAGAAATGGGTGACTTGGATTGAGTATGTGATGGAAGAAATATCACTTACCATGGAATACAATATTCTTCAAAAATTGGTGCTGAACACTTACTTATCTGCTTTGGAAACAGAAAAAAAACAATCTCACATTGCAGGACTTACTAAAGTAAATTCTACTTGGATTAAGGAACTGAATGGAAAAAGTAAAAATTATTATTTTTTTTACAATATGGAAAAATATGTGTAAGTCCAGATGTCCTAATGTTGGAGAAGGGCTTTCTATTAATATATATGAAAGAAAACAAAAGGGAAACAAAATAGAAAGATTTAACTACCTAAAATGTCAAAAATATTGGAACTAAATCAGAACATCTTAAATTGGTTAAAATTGCCATGAAATGTCTATACTAGTATAGAAAGAGCTCATAATATTTTGTGAAGGGAGCTTATAATGTATCTTGAGCTGATAAAAAGATCCTGTTCTATAGTTTCCTAATTCTAGTTCAAAGACTTTATGCTCCACTGGAGCCTATTATACAGAGTGAAGTAAGCCAGAAAGAAAAACACCAATACAGTGTACTAACACATATATATGGAATTTAGAAAGATGGTAATGATAACCCTGTATGTGAGATAGCAAAAGAGACACAGATGTATAGAACAGTCTTTTGGACTCTGGGAGAGGGAGAGGGTGGGATGATTTGGGAGAATGGCATTGAAACATGTATAATATCATATATGAAACAAATCGCCAGTCCAGGTTCAATGCATGATACTGGATGCTTGGGGCTGGTGCACTGGGATGATCCTAAGGGATGGTAAAGGGAGGGAGGAGGGAGGGGTGTTCAGGATGGGGAACATGTGTATATCTGTGGTGTATTCATGTTGATGTATGGCAAAACCAAAACAATATTGTAAAGTAATTAACCTTCAATTAAAATAAATAAATTTATATTAAAAAAAGTAAAACAAAAACAAAAACTTTATGCTAAGGAAAACCATCAATAACGAAGCCAAAGCTGAAAGGATCTTCCCAGAAACAAACTTTGCCCTAGCAAAAGCTACAATATAATCTAAAGAAAACACATTCAATAGGAGAAGGAGTTAACTAATTTTTGTCCATCTCTATGAAAAACACAGAGACGCCGGAAGATCTGAGGACAAAAGTTTGAAACTATGTCTATACCTAGAAAAGAGAAAAATAATTGTCAGATTATGCATTAAGCATCCAAAGGTGGCGATGAGACACAGTGGGCTGATCCTTACTTTGTTTTTTATTTTACTTGTTTTTAAATTTCTGCACTATTTTATTTTGTATAGTGAAAACAAACCATGTTTATCATGAAAAAAGGAGAAAATACTAAAAGGAAAAGCTTGGTTTAAGATTACATATCAAACATGATTCCACGATCATAATTTTCACTTATCTATCCATACATAGAAGTAAATACATCAAAAAAAAAATCATGGTAATGATCTGAGGGAATGTGTTACAGGAACTTTTCCATTTTCTTTTTACTGATTTTTATACTTTTCAAAATATAAACTATTTTATCTCCTTTTTCTAATAAGAAAAAAATAAACAATGTACTTTTATATAAAGGTAGGTCTCAAGGAATCTGCTTTCTGCTCCCTGCAGGCAAAATTCTGAGTGTTTTTACTGCATGTGGTTGCTGTCGTTCAGTTGCTAAGCAGTGTCTGACTCTGCAGCCCCACGGACTGCAGCACGCCAGGCCCCTCTGTCCTCTGCTATCTCCTGGAGTTTGTTCAAACTGCACGTGGGGACAAACCATTTCATCAACTTGCATCTCTGGCTTAAATTCTACAGGTGCCATCCTACTTCTGTTTGTGTCTTGTGTAAATTTCCAGGAGGAGGTGGGTGCAGCCTTAGGAGGAGGGGCCCCTTGTCTATGCATCTATGTCTTGTGATGGATGTCTCCATCACATCCCGCAGGTGTGGTTGAAGGTTGATTCCTCAAGGGAAACAGAGACAGGCTGTGGCCGGCAGAGCTGTAGGAATGCTCTGGCTCAGATGGACGTCACCAGAAGAAGGTTTAGAGCCAAACCCTGGAAACCGTGACCCCAGGAGAAGTTCCCGGATGGAGAATGGTACCATGTTTCCATGTTCTGCGACTAGGGTTTCTGTTAAGTGTTGCTGGCAGCATTCAGGTCTGAAGGTGAGATGGACTTGACCATCACTGTGATGGGATTTGCTGAAAAATTTAACCCTGATGTTTGTATTTGAACACTTGCTGCTTCTAACAGCTGCAAGTTCCCTTCCTCTCAGCTGAAAGCTGCCAGCGGGAACTGACTGCCTGTGGGCTTCTGTAAACGACAGAGTCCAGAAAAAACTGGGGGTGTCGACCTGCCCAGCACCCGTCTATCAGCAGGTCACACTCCTTCCCTACAGGATGTGTCTCTCTGCCTCCTCACTCCCTGGACTTTTTCCTGACTTTGCTTTTCATACCACGTTAATTCATGCCTTACGTGCCTTTTTCTATCCTGCTGTGTGGCTGTCAAACCTCAGGTTCAGTAGGTGGCCATGGAATTGTGCCTCCAACACTGGAAAGAGAGTGGAGGTGGTGTCGACACCACTCAGGACAGGATCTTTCAGCGCCAGGTGTAGGGGCTAATGATGCAGAGCCAGCATCATTTCCACCACTGAAAGCCTGGTACCTCCTTTGCCCGGGCGGGCCAGGTGGTCAGACATCACCTGTGTTCCAGGAGGTGGTTCCTCTGCACCCAGGATTGACTGAGCTGTGTCCAGAGGCCTGGCAGCCAAAACACAGCAGTTTTTCCAAATGTAAGCTTCCACTGAGCAAATCTCTATTCTGTCTACATGGCGGTGCTGGCAGCTGTCCCTCCAGACCTCAGCTGCCACATGGTGGGGATCCCTAGCTCAGAAGTCTAGCCGAGGTTCGGTGCCTTTTGTACCCCATAGGGAAGGGGCATTTCATAGGGATCTGCTGGCTGGTGGAAAAAATAAATGTTCAGTTGTGTTTTCTAGAGTGAGTTGGCTGGCAATTCCAAGCTATGGATTTACATTTTAAGACCCACTTACACGACAGTTGCATCTTCTTTTATAAACAACTTCAAGAGTGGTCAGAAGAGCTGATTAGAACCTGAGGCCCAGCAGTCAGTCTGGGAGATAAAGGATTAAACAGCAAATTACATAGGCAAACTATTACCACAGACAGTTAAGAATCTGCTTGCAATGCAGGACACCTGGTTCGATCCCTGGGTTGGAAGATCCCCTGGAGAAAGGTATGGAAACCCATTCCAATATTCTTGCCTGGAGAATCCTCCCCCCCCCCCCCCCCCCCCGCCGAGAGGAGCCTGGCAGGTTATAGTCCATGGGGTCGCAAAGAGCTGGACATGACTGAATGACAACATAGTAACCCCAATACACAAAGTGTTTTAAACACTTTCATCCTTCCTAAATCCTTTCTGCATCCCTGAAAAAGCGACAGAAAGTATAAGCTGTTTGGCTTTTCTTGGAAAATGCAGGAAGATTATAGCCTAGAGTAGGCTTTGAGGCTATAACTCTAACCAAGAGAGAGGCTCTGCCAATGGATGGAGCCCTGTAGTTTCCCCAAGGATCCCTCCATGGTCAGGGTCCTGGTCTGTCCCGTAACAACTCTGCTAAGTTCCTATTCTTTCTTCAATTTTTCTCATGCCCTCTCTCTTTGCCTCTGGCTTGCTTCTCTGATGAAGACTGCGGATACAGAGAAGTGAAGTGTGGTAAGGATGGACTAGGTCTTGCCAGTGGGTGCTGAAAGGTTGCTTATTTTAGCACAAGTTTTACATAGGGTTCCCTTCAGAAGCCTCTCCAACTGGGCTGTCCTTTGAGAGGAGAGTACTTACTCAGAGAGGAATAGAATTTAATATAAACATTCCTTGCCCCCCAAAATGAACCAACACGAAAGACGAAAGCCTGGTCTCAGATTGTCTATAAAACTGGCTGATTCAATATCTAAACTCACAGAATTGCCTTCCAATTAATTTTGAGATTGGATGGAAAACATGTTCAAACTTTTGCCCTAAATCATTCAGCCAGCAACTACTTCTGTGCCCTTCATATAAGCCTGGTACTGTGTACTTAGGTTTTATTTCTCCAGAGCCAAAAAAAAGAAAATCTACGAAATTGCTGCCTGGATTGGTATACCACGTGCAGAAGCTGTGGTTCCTTCACAGGGTATCACAGAGCCCCTTCTCCCCCTGCAGAATACAGACCTTGTCTTTTCTTAACAGAACTTTGTCACAATTCTGCAGGTGCTTTCTTTGAGAACAGAAGGATTCTTATTTGACGGAGAATTTCCAAAAGGACTCGATCCAGATTTGCTCTGAAGAATCGCAGGATGGTCCAAGATTTGCCTGACAATAGCTTTGAAGGAATGGCTGTGCCAGAAATCCCTGAATCTCATTTATGACCTGACCTCCCTGACAGCAGAGACAAACGAAATGACACCAGCACTGTGATGCCAAAAGGAGAGTCCAGTCAGCAAAGGCTTGGGTTTAATTCCATCTCATCTTCCCTAATGAGGAAAAGTCACCTAGCGTAAAACTCCTTTATGTTATCACAGATCTTGGTCCCTGACTTGAAGCAGTCCATCCAGGAAACTCCAAGTTTGGGGTCAAAGTAGTAAGGAGTGTCCTGAAATGTGATGAGGTGGGAAGTGATCGACATTTAACTTCTAAGAAAATCTACCAATTGAAACTGTAATTAGGTCACTTAAAAAACAGTGATATAACCTGAAGATTAGATGACCAGTGTTGAACTTTTGATTTTCTCTCCCTTATATATACATGTGTCTGTGTCTGTATGCAACATGTATACAGTTTATAATACATGACATTACGGTTCATGATAATTGTAATCTCTGCCAATCTGACATGGAAAAACTAGAATTCTTGGTGCTTGTCTGATCCACTGTGGAGGGCCCTTTGAATGAGTGTGTGCACAGACCATATATGACAAGTGCCCAAAAGCGAAGGAAGTTCAAAGATGGCAAAAGTGCCTTTAATAATTTTGTCTTATGTAATTATCTAGTAATAATTTTTATTTTCCTAATAATAGTCTGTCTGTCTCAAAGTTTAGGCATGAGGTTTTTTTAAATGCATGCTTGTATCAATTTTTATAAGCCATAATTAAAAATAATATGTAGTACTGTATTTTACTGTTGTTTTAGTACTCTTTGTATTTCCTGAAATGTTAGCTATGCCACAGGGGGGAAAAATATGAGTCACTTTTCTTGGCAAGACATCGTGGTAACAGAACCACTGCAACAAAAGAGGATTTACAGGACAGTATTTGGATCATTAGTTTAACACTATCTAAATGATTCTGTTTCTCTGCAAACTTCATTATTTCAGCATTGAGAGTCCCTCTTCTGTACGTAAGAAACAGGCAGTATGCAAGCATATACCTAACACTGGTAAAACACCCCCTCCCCCCGCCAAAACAGAACACATATTACATACTCATTTACTAGCTTTTAACTACTCAGAGATAGTTTAAAAATACCATAACATTCACAGCTTACAAAGAAATTAATTTTTTACTTGTCTGAGGGAAAAAAAAACAAAGAAATCTTTTCCTTAAACTCTTTAAAGTTGTCCATAGTCATTTACATTTTTGAGAAGCCATTTCCTTCCAGATTTTTAAAGCAATATAAACACTGATGTGCTACCAAAATACCCTAAGCCTAAATATATATTCTATTTCTATATATTTTTTATGGTTCTGAGCTCACTTTATGGGCAATGTAATTTTGGGAAACTCATGCATACTACATGGAAAATGCTTTTGAATTTTATCTTATTGTTATCTAATTAATAAATGGATTTTTAGTGTAAATAGAAAAAAAAGATAAAATATCTAGAATGAATGTGGTTTTTGTAAGCAAGCAACTCTGTGGATTTCACTATGCATACCATGTTTTAAGTTCTGCCCTTTCCCAAACCCCAAGTCCTGCCTTCAACTTCTGGCCTCAAACACGCCCAAGGAAACAAGACCCTGGAAGTCTGAGACTGAAAATGAAAAAGGAAAAGCAAAGTTCTTTAAAGCATTCAGTCATCTTGAAAACAATCGCATCAGAGAATCATTCACGTATGTGTTTCTCTAGTTAAAAGGCGGTAGAAAGTGAAAGTAGAACATTGATTCTGAACTCTAACAGGCTTGATTTAAATTTTGATCTCTTGATGTCTGAGCATTTTTTCCTCCTGTGTCTCTAAAAGATGCCTGACTCAGAATCTTTTCCGGTCCTGCGGGTGCCATCCCCTGTGGTTTGGGAATACCCTGTAGTGCAGGAGAGAGAGTTAAGGCTGTAGAAAGAGGTGAATACAAAATGCAGCCGTTTCCCCTCAAAAGAGTGCAACAGTTAGTCCTGCCACTTGAGCAATGATAGTGTTTCAAAACAGCACTTTAGAATTGAGAGGGGCCTTTCGAGTTCAGACTGTGTGTACAATCAGGCTGCCTTGCCCAGTCTTCAGTTTCTCGTGTGTAAATAGACGAGCAGGCTCACCCATGGGACCTGGACCACCATAAGTCAGCATCCCAGCATGGCTCAGGGACGCAGGTTACAGGTGTCGACTAACAAGATGCATGACATGAGAGCTGCGAGTTAAATTCTCTCTGGGACAAAATGAGGACTGCAGCCTGGGAGACAGCACCTCAGGGAGTTCAGAGAGACTGCTCCAAAGAAGTAGTGGGGGAAGGTCAATCTATAAGATTTCCATGAAGGAGGAGTTCAATGCAATCAGTGCTTACTTTACAAAAGGTTTTCTGATAGTCATGAGGAGCTGATGTCACCATCCAGGGATTTAGTGCTTTTCTAGATATGAAGAAACACAGGGACTGGGATCATGATATCAGTCCCTGAAAATATCTAACTCTCTAAAGACCTGTTTCTTTATTTTCTTGGGCTCCAAAATCACTGCAGATGGTGACTGCAGCCATGAAATTAAAAGACAGTTGCTCCTTGGAAGAAAAGCTATGACAAACCTAGACAGCATATTAAAAAGCAGAGACACTTAACCAACAAAGGTCCATCTAGTCAAAGCTATAGTTTTTCTAGTAGTCATGTATGGATATGAGAGTTGGACCTTTATAAAGCAACCTGAGTGCCAGAGAATTGATGCTTTTGAACTATGATGTTGCAGATGACTCTTGAGAGTTCCTTGGAGGAGATCCAACCCATCAATCCTAAAGGAAATCTGTCCTGAACATTCATTGGAAGGATTGATGCTGAAGCTGAAGCTCCAATACTTTGGCCACCTGATGTGAAGAACTGACTCATTGGAAAAGACCCTGATGCTGGGGAAGATTGAAGGCAGGAAGAGAAGGGGATGACAGAGGATGAGATGATTAGATAGCATCACCGACACGATGGACACGAGTTTGAGCAAGCTCCAGGAGTTGGACAGGGAAGCCTGGAGTGCTGCAGTCCATCAGGTCACAAGGAGTCAAACATGACTGAGTGACTGGACTGAAAGACCTGTTCCATCAGTTTCCCTAGAGCACAGAGGGCCTCACTATCCACCCTTAATTCCCTTCAGGGAGTCTTGAAGGTCAGCAGCTGTAATGGCACAGGCAGATGGCGAATGCCCTTCTTGCTGTTGTTCAGCGGCTGGTGAATGCTCTTGGCAAGTGCCAGTTAGTAGTTGACACAGGAAAACAGAGAGGGGGTATGCGAGGTGTCTGGGGGAAGCTGGGGACATGTCCATTCTTTCTCTTTCTTTATTACGTTTGCTACAAGTGGGTGAAGATTCAATTCAGTCTCTCATTCATTTCAAGAGGGAGATGTCAAAATCACAGCAAACAGAAAGAGCCCGCCTGCTCCACCTGCCTGGCATGAAGCAATAATTCCCGGGTCATTTTCTGTTTCATTTCGTTTTGTTTTGTCTGAAGGACTGAGTCCCCACCCCATGAAAGTACTAGTGAACTAATTGCTGAGTTATTTTTTTTACAGCGATTTTAGTGTTTTATTAGTTTTTCTACTTCACATCACTAGTGATTTAAGTCCACTCCGGCATCTGAAATGTTACAGTTCGATAAAATAAGTAAATTAATAAAATCTAAAGTGCTTCCAAGCTGGGCAGACGCCTTTCGGTATGCTACGCTTTTACTGCTCTTCCCAGCTGATATTTATAACTCAGCCCATATGCGGTTATAAAGATTTATTATGAGCCTGTGGAATAAGTTCTGTTAATGTGTACAGTAAACGTCCAAGTTTTGACTCTGTGAGCCTTGGAGATTTCTAATAAGATGAAGCCATCTTGACCAGGGGCCAAGCCATGCACCGTTGGAATGAAGCCTTGTATTGACGAGTGCTAAGCTGTGCACCCCAGACTGTACACACCACGTGTGTGTGTGTGTGTGTGTGTGTGTGTGTGTGTGTGTGTATGTTTGCTGAAAACATCTGTGAGGGTCAGGTAGGTATTTTTCTCCTTCATTACCGTCCTCAGCTGAGAAGAGTTAAGTTGAAGGATCCATTGACCAAAAGTTGAAATGGAAATTTTTAAGATGATAAATAAAAGCTGGGCTGAGCCAGGCCAGAGCCAGCCAGAAGTACAGTGAATGGGGCGTCTGTCCACGACCTGGCTGGCCGAGTCCAGCTGCTGGGCGGTTACTCCAGGCTCATCAGGAGAGAGAAATTTGCAGCCACCAGCTGGTGTGGATCCTCACCACCTTCCCTTCCATGGCCCAGCCCTCTCCTTTCACCTACTTTGTTCATTCTGGGATACTTCTCTTGTCCTTAATGTATGTGTATGTATTTTTTTCAAGTGAATATCTGTCTTCTGGGGAAGACAAAATTCTTAAAACAATAGCATGAGATAGTTTCAAAAGGTTTGCAGTACTTTTCTTGATCTTGACTGCATTAGAATCATCTGAGAAATCTTTAAAAATATAAAAGAGTCCTCCCAAAGTGCTGTTGGAACATGTTTTTTTTTTTGCTGTTGTTGTTGTTCATTTTCCTTAGAGAAACCCCAGCTGCTAATATGCAGTTCAGGTCACAAACCTCTGACCCCGGTACCAACGCTAATTCTGACTCAAAGATTAGAGAATGGTGAAAAAGTGACTTTTCATAGAAGTTTTGAAAGTAATTAACACATGAGAGTCCCTTGGACTGCAAGGAGATCCAACCAGTCCATTCTAAAGGAGATCAGCCCTAGGTGTTCTTTGGAAGGAATGATGCTAAAGCTGAAACTCCAGTACTTTGGCCACCTCATGTGAAGAGTTGACTCATTGGAAAAGACTCTGATGCTGGGAGGGATTGGGGGCAGGAGAAGGGGACGACAGAGGATGAGATGGCTGGATGGCATCACTGACTCGATGGACGTGAGTCTGGGTGAAGTTTCCGGGAGTTGGTGATGGACAGGGAGGCCTGGTGTGCTGCGATTCATGGGGTCACAAAGACTTGGACACGACTGAGTGACTGAACTGAACTGAACTGAACTGAACATTTGTCTGCTTCCCAGAGTAGACAAGATAGATTGAGATGCCTGATTAATTCAACCTAAAATTTCTTTGTGTGATGATTTAATATGTGATTCTATTATCATCAATATTCTAAATGGACTTTTGTCCCAAATGAGCAATTAATGTAAAATTTCAGAGAGTAAATAAACCTGGACTGATGCTAGAAAAATTCTGAGGACCTCTCTACATGTTACTTCTGACTGAACAACAGTCTTCTTGGATGGCTATTGATCTTCGAATTAAGCAGAGAGCCCTGGATTTTAGCTGGACCTGTTCATGGTTGGACAACATGATCTCCTCTGTCAATTTCCTTTCCAAAACATGCCTGGAATCTATACATTCTCCCCACCCCGTTTCCACTGCTGCCACCACCTACCCAGGCAACTGTGGACTCCAGAGCAAAGTATACAAGCATCTTCTACATCTCCCTCCAAACCTGGTCTCCACATGAGCTATGTCACCACCTCCCATTGACGTCCACTTAAAGCCCTTCATGCCTATTCATGGCACTGAAAACAAAATCCGGACTCCTCACCAGGCTACAGGCACCACTGGGTCCTCTCAAACACATAGACTGCGCTCTCTGACCTCACCCATCATGTGTTCTCTCACTTCTTTCTCACTGGGAGACTTTCCCCAACCTGCTGCTTCCCCCGGGCATGCTTTCTGCCTCTGTTTCAGTTTTTATCACCGCTGTCTCAGCCTGTTTTTTCACTCCTTTGTAACATTTCAAGTTTGCAACTTTCCATTGTGTTTTGTCTGTTTAGCTCCTGTTCCAAGTCTGTCTCCTCCATTTCAAATGAAAGTCCTGGACTTCCCAGGAGGTGCTAGTGATAAAGAATCCACCTGCCAATGCAAGACACATAAGAGATGTGGGTTCAATCCCTGGGTCGGGAATATCCCCTGGAGGAGGGCAAGGCGACCCACTCCAGTATTCTGGCCTGGAGAATCCCATGGACAGAGAAGCCTGGCAGGCTACTATCCATAGTGTCACAAAGAGTCAGATACAGCTGAAGTGACTTAGCACCCTCCAAGCCTGTCTCCTTCATTAGAATGGAAGTCCCCTGAGGGCAGGGACGAAGATGTTCCCTGTTTCATCTACGGTTTCTTGAACATGCCTTGTGTGTATTGACTGCTCAAGAGATATTTGTTAAATGAGAGGAGAAATAAAAGAAATAATCTTTCTTCTTTCTTGTCCTTTACCTTAAACCTGTCTCTGTGTTGCTCCATAGTGCCACTGAGATGGAATCCAGGTGACAACCTCTGCTAACCTTCTTCTGGAGGGCCCATTCTTAACTTGTGGACTTTGAAAGTAGGAGAGAAACCCCAGATGGGGTTACAGCACCAGCCAGCTCACACTGATTGTATCATGCATTCTGGAACTCTGTAGTCCTCACAACAATACAGTACATTAGGAACTATGATTGTTCCCATTCTATAGATTCATAAACTGAGGCTCAGAAAGGAAAAGTATTCACCCAAGCTCACCTAACTAATAAGTGTTGGGCCAAGTGTTTTGACACCATATCTTCCAGGCTAACCCACTTTTCTTTGCTCCTCAAGGGAGGGTACCATTTATTAATACATCTCACAAAACTGGCCAGGAAAGCAAGACCAATTTTTCTTGGCAGTTGTGATACCTTGCAGGCTTATATTAAGAATGTTGGCTGTTTCAAATCTTCCCCTGCACTTATGCAATTGTGTATTTTAAAACCAAACTACAGGATTTTACATTTACTTCCTTTGAATAGTGTCACTTTTATTTCAGTGCTCCTTTGTTCAAATCTTCTAAATATCAGTGAATGTTTAGAGTGAGAAGAACATGGACACCAGAGCAAGACAAGCCTAGGTTCAAACTGCAGTCTGCAGTTCAGGGAAGTGTAATGATGGGCAAGCTATTTAACTTTTCTGAGTGCTGGTTTTCCTCCTTAGTAAAAGGAGAGTGCCTGTGTAGAGCCGTGTGAGGGCTGAGAGAAATCCACCTGTAAAACACGGCACCCTGCACTTCACATGTGGGGCCAGCCCCGATGTTGGCTTCCGGTCTCCCGGTCCACACATCAACCAGCTCTTCCAGCTGTGTTATCTGAGCTTCTCGCACACAGTAGACTGTTGTTCTGTAGCTTTTGAGTCATCCATCAATTAAACTGCTCCCAGAGGCAGCAGGCTTTTAAGGGGAGCTGTCTCTTCCCCTGAACACTTCCCTTCTTCATCCCAGGGATCAACTCTCACACACTTGTGATCAAAATGACCTTGATTTGTAGGGGATATGAGCAATGTTGCCTACTGAAGCTAGGTTTATTTGGGGGGATGTTCATGGCTTTACACTCTATCTTAAGGTTCTTGGACATCTGAATAAACACTGGCATGAAGCATAGTAAAAACAAATGCATCCATCTATGTGAACAGAAAATTCAGAGCTGGGAGAAGTAAAAAAAGAAATCCATGAGCTTACCTTCCATGTCCAGAAGTGACCTCATGCAGAGGACAATCAGCTGCTATTGACCATGATTTTGAGAAACACAGTGTCTGGTGTGCGAGGGCCCCTGTCGGACTGCCCAGTATTTCTAAACCTTCACAGAATGTGACCATTAGCAAAGGATATGACCATAAACACCTGAATAATTTGCCTGATTAATTCATAATTATCCACTATCACCCAGGCAACATTAGGATAGCTAAGCTTTGATGCAAGAGGGGAAAGTATAGAAGGAAGACAATCAGTGAATCAAAGGGGAAAACTTTAGACTTCTGAAAACAGAACAAGTCTGTGTAAGATATGACAATGCAGAAGAAGTTGCAAGAGAACCCGGCAGTGAGTGACAGGGGAGGAGGGAGTCTTAACAAAGGACAAGGTTCTAGGCCAAGGTGAAAAGGAGGCCAGAGGCTAAACTGGCTGAAGGACCTGTGAGAACCTTCACATGTTGTGGAGAGAATGTGAATCAATGCATCCGCTTTGGAAACCTCTGACCGTATCTACTTATACACAGCTTCAGGACTCAACAGTTCCACAACTGGTACATTTCTAGCAAATGTCTGTACAGAGGTTCACTAAAAGACACATGCGAAATGCTCACAGCAGCACTATTTATGATAGTTCTGCAGGAGTTTGCTTTGGATGCCATAACAAAGTACCATCGTCTGGGTCACTTCCGCAGTATTTATTTTGTCATAACTCTGGAGATGAGAAGTCCAAGATCAAAGTGTTGTCAGGGTTGATTTCTTCTGAGTCCTCTCTCCTTGGCTGTCTCTTCCCTATGTCTTCACATGTGTCTGTGTCTTAATCTCCTCTTCTTATAAAGAGGTCAATCGTATTGGACTAGAGCCTATCCCAATGACCTTGTCATTGTTGTTCAGTCACTCAGTCACTGCAACCCCATGGTCTGCAGCACACCAGGCTTCCCTGTCCTTCATTATCTCCCAGAGTTTGCTCAAATTCATGTCCACTGAGTCGATGATGCCATCCAACCATCTTATCCTCTGTTGTCCCCTTCTCCTCCTGCCTTCAATCTTTCTCAGCATCAGGGTCTTTTCCAGTGAGTTGCTCTTTGCATCAGGTGGCCAAAGTATTGGAGCTTCAGCCTCAGCATCAGTCCTTTCAATGAATATTCAGGGTTGCTTTCCTTTAGGATTGACTAGTTTGATCTCCTTGCTGTCCAGGAACTCTCAAGGGTCTTCTCCAACACTGCCATTCAAAAGTTCAAAATCCCAATGACTTTATTTTATCTTAATTACCTCTTTTAAGCCACTACCTCAAAATACAGTCGCATTTTGAGGTACCGAAGGTTTTTTTGAGTGTGAAGTTTACACCTCAGCAAAATAGGTGAAAGGAGAAAAAATAAATCAGAAGTTGCAAACCAGGGCAAAACAATCCAAAATATGTCTGCCAAGGTGGTCAAGTAAATCATTCAAAACAATTTTTGTTGTACTCAGCTCATATTTTCCGAATTGGGACCTTACAAAAGGGCAGGTGTCTATGCTGATGTAAAGACTCTTTGAGAACCTTCGTAAATACAAGATACTACCTCAGGATGTTACAGAACACCAAGAATAAAGACAGAGGAAAGGAATGAAAATAACACTGAAAAGACTTCTCATTTGTGGATCTGACTGTGAGATGACAGTGGATTGATGCCCTCCATAATGCAAAGAAAAGTCATTCTGGTTGTGGAATTCTACATTCAGAAAACTCCCAGGCAGGGAGATTGGCAAACTCAAAATAATGAGCCGTGAGAATCTCCGGAGCTTATCTTAGACATAACTTTTCTCCAGAATTTAGTAAATGATACATGGAACAATGGGAAGAACCGGACTCCAGCTGTGAGAAGGGAAGAGAAGTCCAGAGATGACGACTGGGTTGTGACCCAGGGAGACGTTCCAGGTTGGATGTGAAGGACAGAAGCTCTGGTGGGGGGGGCATCTTGGTTAAAAAATTATTCGAGGACAAAATGCCATGGATTGGGCCCTCTAACTGAGATGAGAAGGTAGAACAACTTGAAAATATGAGGGAGACACATTATTCTCTATTCAACAAGAAAAAAGAAAAGCAATGAAACACTCCTGGAAAAATAAACAAAAGTGAAATAAAAAAGTCATACAACCAATGGAATGAAGGAAAAGAAAAACCATTTGGATTTTATTTTAGGATAAATTTTACTTAATGTATATATATATATATATAGAGAGAGAAAGTCATACATATATATAATACATTATATAATATAATGTGTTATGTTCGTTATCCTTATATTTATGTATTATAATATTTTGTAGTATATATAATGTATGTAAAAAGCATTATACATATGTACATAATATATATAATGTATTTTGTTTCTTATCCTTATATTTATGTATTATATTATTTTGTACATTTACTTATACTATATTTTTAAAACAAATAGTTTAAAAAATCTTCAGAGACTTTTAAAAGTCATCAATAAATGTATTTTAGAGGCTGCCACATATGAAGCACCCATTTATGTGTGATGGTGAGTATTTTAGGAGACTTTCTCCCACAGAGCCCACACAGGTGGATGCTGACAAATCCTTAGCCAACTACACCATAGTGGGAGGTCGGGGACTGGAGTACTAGGGGCAACAATACACTAGGTCTTGGGGAAGATGACAAGATGAGTGACAAGTGAGTACCGGGAACTCAGAGGGAGAGAAGGATTCTAGCCTAGCAAGAGATGGCATGTGCAAACGTCCGGAGGCAAGAAAAAGATGGCTGAAGGGAACAGTGAATCAATCAGGGTGATTATGTTTAACATATGAGTGGTGAGGTCAAAGGCCATCAGGGGCTCTGGACATGTTTAGGGCATTTAATGGTGCCAGACTATCATTCAGAAAGGTTCTGCCAGTTTATTTACACTCCCATCTGCTGGGTGAGTGCCCTCCCCCACCTCTTCTTTCCTTTTCTTCCCCCCGCCCCCATTTTCCACATTGAAGTTTGGAATGCATTTTACAATTCGGGTTGGCTAGGCAATAGTAATGATCTAATTGTCACTCCCTGCACAAATTTCTCAGAATTTGTAGAATGAATTTCATGAGCCTGGAGGAAAATATTGAAGACAATAGCAGAACATCCTTTTAAGATGTGCTGTGTCCTCAAAGTTCTCAGTGGCCTAGAGGATGACTCTGTGTGGTGGTAAAACAAACACACAGCAACCCCACAGGAGCATCAGTGTCTCTGAACTGAAATGAGACTGTGCCATCTGCAGAGTCGTGGGTGGACCTAGAGCCTGTCACAGAGAGTGACGCAAGTCAGAAAGAAAAACATATCATATATTAATGCACATGAGGAGAATCTAGAACAATAGGATAGATGAACCTATTTGCAAACCAGAAATAGAGACACAGATGTAGAAAACAAATGTATGGACACCAAGGGAGGAAACAGAGGTGGGATGAACTGAGAGATTGGGAGACCGGGATTGACAGCTATACATTGTGCTGTGCTAAGTCACTTCAGTCCTTTCCAACTCTTTGTGACCCCATGGACTGTAGCCCGCCAGGCTTTGCTGTCCATGGGGATTTTCCAGGCAAGAATACTGAAGTGGGTTGACATGCCCTCCTCCAGGGCATCTTCCCAACTCAGGGATCAAACCCACACCTCTTGTGTCTCCTGCATTGGCAGATGGGTTCTTTACCAGTTAGTGCAACTTGGGAACTCCTCACGTATCCACTGGAAGTGGACACATTAGTTGCTCAGTTGTGTTAGACTCTTTGTGACCCCATGGACAGTAGCCTGCCAGGCTCCTCTGTCTATGGAATTTTTCAGGCAAGAATACTGAAATGGGTTGCCGTTTCCTTCTCCAGGGGATCTTCCCGACCCAGAGATGGAACCTGGGTCTCCTGCATTGTAGGCAGATGCTTTACAGTCTGAGCCACCAGGTAAGCCCTTATGTATATGCTACTATGTATAAAAAATGCATAAAATAGATAACTAATGAGAACCCTCTATAAAGCACAGAGAACTTCACTCAGTGCTCTGTGGTGACCTAAATGGGAAGGAAATCCAAAAAAAGAGGGGATATATGTATATGTGTGGCTGATTTACTTTGCTGTACCAACAACATTGTAAATCAACTATATTCCAAGAAAAATTTTAAAGGAAAGAAAGAAAAGTGACCCAAAAGAGGCAAAATCAGAACATGAACAGATTTTAGGAAAAACTGTAAACCCATTTGTGTAACTTATACTGTCCCTTTTCATCCATTAAAGGGTGATATATGATGAAAATCTACATTCATGTCTTAAAAAGCTCATTAATTGTAAAATTAAATTCTGAAAGATAAGAAATAATTGTGTCAAATTTAATTGGTAACACATTTTATTTGATGACACTAAGATTTTAAACTTTGAATAATTGATGACATTTTATAGTCAATAAAATAAGGCACATACACATTCTTGCTTAGAAAAAGTGGAATTACATTTCTTATAACCTGCTTTTTTTTTATGCTGAACAAGCACTTTTTGAATTGAGTCAAATGAACAGCAGGTGTTAAAACAACAGCAAAATGTTTCTGGCTAAATTCATTCACCAGAAGGTGCAGCCCTCGAGGATACTACACACTCTTATTCTTCATTTCTCTGCTGAGAGTTACTGCAAACCTGTCTCCTACGGTGCCGGTCAGCAAGCCAGGGGCAAACTGACAGAAGGGTTGCAGGGTCCAGCTGCATCCTCTGTTAGCCCTAACAGGGTGTCCCGGGGAATGAATACTCCCCCTGGCTGAGTGTTTCGATCTGTGAATCGATGCCAGGTCTGCTCTCCCTTTGCCCACGTCGCAGACTGAAGCCCCCACTGCCAGCCACTCCACTGGCTCTGCAGTGGTCAGAGATGCCCCCTTGGGAAGGGGCTGTGGATATGAGGTTTGCACCGGGCGGGGTTGGGGGACACTGAACTCGCTGGAGGAATTCCCACAGGCGGGGGCTACTATCAGGGAGTTCATTCTGATCCCTAAAGTATCTTCATTGCCCAAGGCACCTTAGGAAAATAAACGATCCTGAGGTTGCTAGTCTTGGAATGTAATTTCCTTTCTGATATTTGTTTTTGAAAGGCAAGTGGTGTCAAGAAAGCAGAGTGGGTGTGAATACTCCCCAGCTTCAATTCCATTCACTCTTTCCGTTTTCATGCCCTTGATGATGTAGAGCTCAAGATGTAATCTGCAGGGGCCTCAGTTTCCCCCTTTGGACCTGGGGAAAACAATACATCATTGGCCAACTAAGCTTGAGGATCAAATGAGATCCTCCATGTAAGGCTTGTTTTCTAAGAAGAGAGGGAGGAAGTGTGGTGGTTGAGAAGCACAAAGCATTATGTGTGTTTACAGACTGAAAAGACCTCAATAGATTATCTAGCCCAAACCCCTTGTTCTGCAAACAAAAGAAGCAAAATTTTGACGCAGACTTTCCTGAGGGTGGAGAAAGAGTTTGATGGTGAAGCTGGGTCGAGCACAGTCCTCTGTCTTTTAGTCTAAAGCTTCCTCAGTTTACTTTGCAGATATTCCTTCCAAGTCATGGAGCAACCACAAATGACCTTTGGCTACCTGAAATGTTTTTTTTTAATATCACAGCCTGAGGTGGCGCTAGTGGTAAAGAACCCACCTGCCAATGCAAGACACAGAAGAGACATGGGTTCCATCTCTGGATCGGGAAGATCCCCTGGAGGGGGAATGGCAACCCACTCCAGTGTTCTTGCTTGGAGAATCCCCACGGACAGAGGAGCCTGGAGGGCTACAGTCCATGGGATTGAAAAGGGTCAGACATGGCTGAAGCAACTTAGCACAGCAAAGCACAGCCTGAAGGAGTGAGGCTCAATGCCCATTTTACCCAAAGACGATTAAAAGAGAAAACTACAGCTTTCTTCTTCTTTTAAATTAAAAATTTAAAGATAAGGCCAAGGTAAAGATGGGGATTCAAATTTAAAATAGCCAAAGAAAGAATACCAAGGAAGTAGAAGACAAACATTTTGTCTTTCATAGGGAAAGAATTCTCCATTCTATTTTACAGCCAACCATAACTTGCAAGATGAATGATCCTTTCGGTTAATGTCATGCTTTTCAAGTTACATTAAAACCTGGTCTTGCATGAGAGGCTCTGGTGAAGCAGTTATTGTCAGCAGCTAGGCCTGATTCTGCAGGACTTTGTGTCCTCAGCTTTCCTGGCTTCCTCCGAAATCGAGGCTGGTACACAGAGCACCCAGACTTGATAAGCAATCTGGCTCTGAAATCAAACTCCCAGCACCCTGGATGGCAATGGCTCTCCTCCCTGAACTTCACCCTGGACCACCCCCTGCACATCATTCTGAGGTTAGACACGGCGAAGAGGACAGCATTCCCAAGGGTTCAGCCTTGTCTCTGCAAACCCCCAAACTTCTGCATGTGTAAGTAATGCATCACCTTCCCTTCTTATTTTCTAAGTGGATTTTTATGACTTACATGTCAACTTCTGGCTCTCAGGTGATAACACCAGGACAAACACAGATGTCTTAGGCTAGTTAGCTCTTTTCCTGATATGGTGAAATAAATGAGGAGGAAAAATAAGCAATGTCTTCCTGAGATGGAGATGGAGGAAGGATTGAGAAGCAGTGATGCACCATCCCAGTCATGTCCTGGAGTCACAGGTGTCTATACACGTGTTAGCACTCGTAGAAACATATTCTCCAAAATGGCCTATTCTTCTATATGTTAATTTCAAAAGGAAAGCTATTGTCTTTCTCATGTGCAGTGAGAGACTAAGAAACAGATTTGATTTGGCAAACTTGGAAGGCTTCCTGGAGGAAGTGACATTGAACAAGACCCTAAGGCTTGGCTCCCGACTTGGATGCCAACAGGGCCTGTGGTTCTTGGCCCTGGCTACACACTCCTTGGGACCTTTGAAATCAGATTGCTGCCCAGGCTGCCCTCAAGACACATTACATCAGAGACACTGAGGAGTACTTGGGCATCTGTATTTTTAAGCTTCCCAGGTGTTCTGAGGTTTAACTGAGTTGGAGAAGGCTTGAGCTGGAGCAGAGGTGGGTGCAGGGATCTGGGGCTGGCATGGCCAGTGTTCCCTGGGGTACGGTGAGCAGGGGAGCGGACAGGTGGGCAGGAGGAGTGCACTGAACACAGGCAGAGTGGGCAGGAGGCATCCACATTATCCAGTCCCGAGATGAGGGGAGGACAGAGAAGTCAACCATCTGGGGAAGCCAGCTCAAAGGTGACGTCACCCTGGGGCCAGCATGGACCCAGAGCAGTTGAAGGATGGGTTAGTCAGGATCCTGCTAGACAGCTCAGGAGTCACAGGGGTGATTTGTGTTCTGTGGGCTAATTGATTTAACGTCATGCCATTCAGGATAAAACCGTGCGCCATCAGCAGGAAACTCACCTGAGTAGCAATCAACAGCCCTGCTCTGCAGGCTGGCCCAGCCAGGGGGGTACAGGGCTCGCCTGTACTGACCTCCAGAGTGGAAAGAAAAAGAACGTTCACATCCTGACTCTAAACTTCTCTCCTCGCCCCGTGAGTCAGTACATAAACTTTAATTCAGATGTTGGCAGGACTGTCAGCAGCTCGTATGTCACGAGGAGCCCAAGGAGGCTCCCTGTGCCCGCCCGCAGCTGCCTCTACCGCCTTCCCCCGAGGTTGGAACCTCCTTGATTTGTGGAAACTTAAAGACCAGGGCCTCCTCGACTGTGGGAAGCAAAACTTCAGCGTGGATCTCTGCCTCAGGTCCCAGTTCAGGGACCCAGCCGTTGGGCCCAGGCCTGTCGTCCCCTCCCCGTCTGGGTGCATGGATGGTCCCTGCTGACAGCCAACCTGGGAGAAATCGAGCTATTAGCCCTGAGCAGTGAGGACACAGGGGCCGACAACAGACACAGGCAGGAGATAGGTAACTTGCGTTCCTCCCGGGGCAGCAGCCTCTCCTAAACTAATTCTCCCTGTCAGCCTACCTGCAGGTTCCTACTTACAAGTGAAAGTGAAGTGAAAGTGGCTCACTCCTGTCGGACTCTGTGACCCCATGGACTATAGAGTCCATGGAATTCTCCAGGCCAGAATATTGGAGTGGGCAGCCTTTCCCTTCTCCAGGGGATCTTCCTACTTACAAGGGCTTGCAGCAAAATGTGGAAATAGATATTACCATACGTATAATAGATAGCCAATGGGAATTTACAGTATGACTCAGGGAACTCAAAACGGATCTCAGTAACAACCTAGAAGGGTGGGATGGGGAGAGAGGTTGGAGGGAGGTTCAAGTGGAGGGGACATGGCTAAACTGTGGGTGATTCATGTTGATGTTTGGTAGAAACCAGTGCAATACTGTAGAGGAATTATCCTTCAATTAAAAATAAATTTAAAAATTTTTTAATGAAAAAAAAAAGCCCCCAAACCCCAGGGTTGGTAAATGCCTCGCTGAAGGGCAGAGCCTGTGACCTGTGGGTGGAGTCTGTGAACTGTGGGTGGAGCCTGAAATCTGTGGGTGGGGCCTGTGATCAGTGGGTGAAGCTGACCTCCAGAGCCTGAGTCCTCTTCCCCTCTCCTCCCTCACCTTTTTTAGGTGCTACCTGGTGGGGAAAGTTAAATGACACAGCCAACTGCTGTGACATTAAGATAAAACTCAACATACCTGTTCATGAGTTAGACTCACCACTGCACACAACCTCATCTTTGTCAACTAAAACTTGTCCTGATCCGCAGTGAATGAACAGGATGGGATGCCTGAATTGCAGCTAGAAACACACACTCTGTGTCCCCTCTGGAGAAACTGCCCAACCCCAGCACCCTAAAAAGGATCTAAATATAAGATGGTCTTGTTATTGTAAAATGAAGCTGAAGAAAACCAGAAGCATGTTTAAAGTTTTGAAAAGTCTCATTATGTTCAAAAACAGCCTGTGTTTGGTGCTATAGAGTTTATGAGCCTGAAAATAAAGTTACAGGGCATAATATAGAAGAGACCTAATCAACATCATATATCCAGGAAGCTTGGAAATTGAAGGGAAAGCTCATGTGCTGCTCAAGACTGCCAAAGCCAGGACAGGGCACATGCAGAGGAAGCCAGAGCTCGTACTCAGCCCAGGTTCTTCCAGGAGCCTGACTTCCCAGACGTGGACGACTCCTGCCCTACTCCTTCTCATCTGTGTCCTTATTTTTTAACGGCGGGTAGGCTTCCTTGGTGGCTCAGACAGTAAAGCATCTGCCTTCAATGGGGGAAACCCAGGTTCAATCCCTGGGTCAGGAAGATCCCCTGGAAAAGGGAATGGCAACCCACTCCAGTACTCTTGCCTGGAAAATTCCATGGATGGAGGAGCCTGGTAAGCTACAGTCCATAGGGTCGCAAAGAGTTGAATACGACTGAGTGACTTCACTTCAGACTCCATGAGAAATGGTTAGTTCTTTTATCATTTGGAATGGGTCAGTCCAAATGATCTCTATCTCTATCAATCCAAATGATCTCAATCCATCTCTATCCTGCTTAAACATGAGTAGTTAATTAATAGGGGGCTTCCCCCAGTGGCTCAGCAGTAAAGAATCCACCTGCAATGCAGGAGATGCAGGAGCCAAGGATTCAGTTCCTAGGTTGGGAAGATCCTCTGGAGGAGGGCCTAGCAGCCCACCCCAGGATTCTTGCCTGGAGAATCCCATGGACAGAGGAGCCTGGTGGGCTACAGGCCATAGCGTCTCAAAGAGTCGGACACGACTGAAGCAACTGAGCACGGCACAGCATAGCACAGTAGATTATTAAGAGAGATTATTTTCCGAAGACAAGGAGAGGAGAAATGTCTCCTTTCCCTTCGTCATAAAAGATAATGTGAACCTCTGTAGATCTGTCCGTGTCCACTCCCACCCCCATCCCAACTTTTAAAACTTGGGGCTTTGGTGAAAGCCTAGAAGCAAGGTCCAATGATCACACTTCCTAGAAATGTGACCTTGGATGAGTCACTCCTTAAACCTCAGTTTTCTCAACTGATAGTGGAGACAGGTTTCCAATCACATATCATTCCCTTGGAGACCCCTGACCCAGGAACCTGATCAATGATAACCCTAGGCCTCTATTTAAAAATTTTTTTCTTAATCTGTTTTCTTTTTATCCACTGACAGTATACTGTATTTCTGTGTGTTGATTTGTTAAAAACAGAAGATAAACCCTGGGGATACCACATTCCCATCTCTGGAATAAGGCCTAAATTTGACAAGAGCCAGTTTAATGGTGAAATTATCATTAGTCAACTTCTGGCCATATTTAGAGGAAAGAAAGAGATAAATTTAGAGAATGGCAGTGTGTATGGCTGGAAATTTTCTTGAACTCCAAAATCACTGAGGATCGTGACTGCAGCCATGAAATGAAAAGACACTTGCTCCTTAGAAGAAAATCTCTGACAAACCTGGACAGCATATTAAAAAGCAGAGACGTCATATTGCTGGGAAACGTCCATATGGTCAAAGCTATGGTTTTTCCAATATGGTTTTTCAACTCTCAGGATGTGAGAGTTGAACTGCAAAGAAGGCTGCTGCTGCTGCTGCTAAGTTGCTTTAGTCATGTCCAACTCTGTGCGACCCCATAGACGGCAGCCCACCAGGCTCCCCCGTCCCTGGGATTCTCCAGGCAAGAACACTGGAGTGGGTTGCCATTTCCTTCTTCAATGCATGAATGTGAAAAGTGAAAGTGAAGTCGCTCAGTCGTGTCCGACTCCTAGCGACCCCATGGACTGCAGCCTACCAGGCTCCTCCATCCATGGGATTTTCCAGGCAAAAGTACTGGAGTGGGGTGCCATTACCTTCTCTGAAAGACGGCTGAGCACCAAAGAACTGATGCTTTCAAATTGTGGTGCTGGAGAAGACTCTTGAGAGTTCCCTAGATTGCCAGGAGATCACAACAGTCAGTCCTAAAGGAAATCAACCCTGAATATTCACTGGAAGGACTGATGCTGAAGCTGAAACTCCAATACTTTGGCCACCTGATGCGAAGAGCCTGACTCATTGGAAAAGACCCTGATGCTGGGGAAGACTGAAGACAAGAGAAGGGGATGACAGAGGATGAGATGGTTGGATGGCATCACAGACTCGATGGACATGAGTTTGAGCAAGCTCTGGGAGATAGTGAAGGACAAGGAAGCCTGGTGTGCTGCAATTCATGAGGTTGCAAAGAGACAGACAGGACTTAGTGACCAAATAAAGCAGTGGTTGGAAGAGGAATAAAAGCTTGCAATGGACAAGTTTAAGTCTGGCTAGAGAGTTGGGAGATAAGTCAGCAGAGCCAACGGAATGGGGGGAAACTGAGGCAGGACCAAGGTCACAGTCAGTTAGGAGATGGCTGAGTTGAGTCCTACTCCATCCTTCAGGTGTCTGTCTGTGAAGTTACAGAGAGTCTACATACTGGTCTCTGCCCCTGGTTCTGGCACAGAGTTCCTAAAACCCTTTTAATTTCCCAAGTGATAAGGGCTTCTGGGAGCATGTTTTGTTTTATACTTGGCCTTTGACCTTGGTTTTTGACTCAGAGCTCCTAAATCCCTCAGAATTTCCTGTGTAATAGGGGCATCTTTTGTTTAATGAGGCATCTCTTCATGGGCTCCTGGAGAGCTTTAGCTTGGGGGCTGATTGCCAAGAAGACCAAGCCATGATTCGAAGCTTACTGCTCCACCTGTCATCCCCTGGTGGTGGAAATGTCCTACGTGAGCATGTAAAGAAAATATGAGTGCCTTTCCCAGAGCCTATGCCACATCAGGATGTACTGGCCAAGTGCCCTTTAGGTATAACATCAAGGGCCATGGGGAACCTAGAATGGTCGACTAAAAATCATTCACAGTCTAAAAGTTGAGAGTTGTATTTCATTTGGTGGGAATGTTTGGGACTTCAATCCAGCAGACATCATCTCAAGTAACTCTGAGAGAACTGCTCCAAAGAGGTGAGAGGGGAACCAGAATATATAAGAGTTTTGCAACAAATGGGCAGGTAGTCTGAGATCACTGCCAATCAAAGAAAACCAGACATCTCAAGTTTAAGAATTGAGCACTTTTCTATGTATGGGAAGATGCAAGAGTCTGGACTCCCTGAAATATTTCCTTTGATAGGCACCTCTCTGGGGCCTGATATTCTGTGTCTTCACATCCTCAGGGCTCAAGGTGGGAAGTGGCTGCCCTCTGATGGCTGCTAGATGGCAGGTATTCTTTCCCTTCCTGAGTTCCCTCAGGGCTCACAAGCTGGTGGCTCTAATTGCTGATGAACGTGATTGCCTTTGTTTACTGATATGGCAGGAAACATTCCATTTATCAGGCTGTGGTGGTGGCTCAGACGGTAAAGAATCTGTCTGCAATGAAGGAGACCTGAGTTCAGTCCCTGGGTGAGGAAGATCCCCTGGAGAAGGGAATGGCAACCCACTCCAGTATTCTTGCCTGGAGAATTCCATGGACAGAGGAGCCGAGCAGGCTGACTGGGTTGCAAAGACTCAGACACGACTCAGCAACTAACACATTCCGTTTATCGGTATGAACAATTCACTGGTTATCATCTAGGTGGAGAGTGGAGTGACCACAGTCCCAGCACCTACATCTTCTTGCTTGAAGCATCTTCCTGAAGGTGTCCCCTGATTTGCTCCTTCACAGGCAACTGCAACCTGGGAATCAGGGGCGTCAACGCTCCCAGGAGCAGCAGGGTCAACCCTCGAGGCTTCACTGGTCAGAGCCCCAGGCTCCCTCTTCTCCAGCGAGTGATTCCCAGCTGGGCTCTGTGCTTCCTCAGAGGGTCCTGTATGCGACCGAGCTCCAGGCACCCAGGTGGTAATGCCCACTGACACCTTGTCAGGTTTTCTGCCTGTTCTGCTTCATCTCCTCACTCCCTCCCCCACCTACTGGCATCCCCTCCACATGGACCACCTGCCTCCATATCCCTTCAGGATCCTGCTTTTAGGGAGACTTAAATGAAGAGTGTACACAGTAGTTGAGGACCTAGAATACTCGCTGTTAAGGCAGGAGCATAGAATTATTGTTGCACCGAAGAAGAACTGAACAGATCTGAGGAAAATATGATTCCTCTGAGCGATGCTCATCCCCAGAGGGAAGTTCTTTCAGGGAACCACAGCGAAGGGTGGGTAGGGTTTTCATTGTGAGTGTGGGAGAGGAAGACAAGAAGGTGGGACTATGTCAGGAAGGAGAAAAGATGAGGGAAAGAGGGCTTGGGAAACAGAAACTTGACACGCTGATGAGGAGGAAGTGTCAGTCGCTCAGTTGTGTCTGACTCTTGTGATCCCATGGACTGTGGCCCACCAGGCTCCTCTGTCCGAGGGATTTCCTGGGCAAGAATACTGGAGTGGGTTGCCATTTCCTTCTCCAGGGGATCTTCCCGACCCAAGGATGGAACCTGCGTGTCCTGCATTGGCAGGTGGTTTCTTTACCACTGAGCCACCAGGAAAACTTTGATGTCTCAACTGAACCAAAACAATCAAAAATCATCTTGTGATTTCCAGCCATGAAACCAAGTGTATCTGTATAATTGAGTGCAGATGAGGAAATTAGTTCATTCAGTCATCCTTTATTGAACTTGGAGGGTGACAGACACAGCGCTGGGGTGAGGGGATCTCAGTGGGCCTGCTGAGTTTCTATCCTGCTCAGTTTATGGACTGAGCCCCTGCTGGCACTGTATTAACTGCCTCGTGTTAAAAAGAAACAGAACTCTGGATTTATAGAATGTTTGAAGTGGAAGAGAATTCAGAAGTAAGAGCTTTTAGCCTCCATATTCCACTAAAAAGGAAAAGAGAGAGCGTGAAATGGCAAAGCTAGACTTGAACACAGGTCTCCGCTGGGCCCTGGACCCACGCTTTCCGCCAACAGCCCACGTTTCCTTTTGGGAGACGGATGGCAGATGCATCTCAGAGGGTTCAGGTCTCGTGTGCTGACGCAGGCTTATAGAGTTCTTCTGTGGAGTCAGGTTTTATTACACTAATTTTTAATTTGATTCAAAAGCCCCAGTATGAACTATGAGAGTCATAAACTATCTTGAGCGGGAAATATTAGGAGGAAAATTGCGGCAATCGTAAAATTCTTTCTTGTGCTGTAGAATCCCAAGGGGAAAGGAAGTGGGAGGAGAGGGGGCTTTTTCTGCCTCATCACCTCCATTTGGACGTTCTTTTAGGAGAGAAACAAGCTTTTGGAGCATCTTGATGGTGGCTTTCTACCATGAACATGCACCAAAAGCTCTCATGGATTCCTATAGCCACATAATTATTATTTGATGAGTCAGGGTAGAGTCTTGGTAATAATCTTTGGAAATTTTCCTTACAACAACATCACAAATCTTGCCAAGGGACCTATCACAAGATTGATCAGTGAATGATTTCCAAGAAATGTGAAAGAAGGCGTTGAATGTGAAATGAGGGGGCAGCCTGCAAAAGTCAGACCTTGGAAACTACGGGTCAGACAGCCTGGGTATTTGATGGATAAATTGAAATAACAAGAGAAGGAGAGTATGGGGGAGAATGTGTATGTGTGTTAGTCAGTTGTGTCCAACTCTGCAACCCCATAGGCTGTAGCCCGTCAGGCTCCTCTGTCCGTGGGATTCTCCAACAAGAATACTGGAGTGGGTTTCCATTCCCTTCTCCAGGGTGTCTTCCTCACCCAGGGATCAAACTCTGGTTTCCTGCATTGTCAAACAGATTCTTTACTGTCTGAGCCACCAGGAAAGCCCCATGGGGGAGAATGGATACACGTACTTGTATGGTTGAGTCCCTTCGCTGTTCACCTGAAACTATCACAACATTGTTAATCAGCTATACTGAAATACAGAAGAAAAAGTTTAAAAAAAAAAAAAAAAAGGTGGGAAAGGAGCTTGTACATCCGAAGAGACTTAAACAGTGATTCGGCAGCCACAGTCCATGGGGACGCAAAGAGGCGGACATGACTGAGCGACTAACACACACAGACAGTGTTTCATGTTTGAGACACTGTGAGGAAGAAATTAGTATTGACATAAAATGATGTGGATATTTGGAGGGAGATGTGAGCTGAGCCCAGGATGGGGCATGAAGAGTGGGGTCTTGCTCCTTCCCCCGAGTACCAGTTACAAGGCCCCTCGTCGTCGTTATCAGTGTTGTCATCTACTTTCATAAGGCTGATTTCACCTTGGAAGGAAAGCTATGACCAACCTAGACAGCATATTAGAAAGCAGAGACATTACTTTATCAACAAAGGTCCGTCTAGTCAAAGCTATGGTTTTTCCAGTAGTCATGTATGAATGTGAGAGTTGGACTATAAAGAAATTTGAGTGCCGAAGAATGATGCTTTTGAACTGTGGTGTTGGAGAAGACTCTTGAGAGTACCTTGGACTGCAAGGAGATCCAACCAGTCCATCCTAAAGGAAATCAGTCCTGAATATTCATTGGAAGGACTGATGCTGAAACTGAAACTCCAATACTTTGGCCATCTGATGAGAAGAACTGACTCAGGTCTGGAAAAGACTCTGATGCTAGGAAAGATTGAGGGCAGGAGGAGAAGGGGATGAGATGGTTGGATGGCATCACTGACACGATGGACATGAGTTTGAGCAAGCTCCAGGAGTTGGTGATGAACAGGGAAGCCTGGTGTCCTGCAGTCCATGGGGTTGCAAAGAGTCAGACACGACTGAGCAACTGAACTGAACTGGACTGTATGCAGGAGATCTCAAGGTTGAATAACCTTGCTTCCGTGTTTTCTACCAATGTCCATACTTTCCTGCTTTGCTGCAGCCTTCACCAGCTCTCCATGACCTTCCACACTGAGGCCAACTCCCACCCTGGTGTCTGTGGAGCGGCCTCATATCTGCCACATCTGTGTTCTTGTTCAACCCCATCATCCAGCCCCATTTCTGAACCTTCTCCAGCCAGACCTCTTCTTTGAAATCCTGCTGGCTGCTCTGAGTTCCTTGCCTTCTTTCTCTGCCAGCTTTGTGGACAACGACACTCAAATGTTTTGAGATCCCATGAGAGCAGGGATTATGACTCCTTTCTTTGCTGACATTCTCTGGCAACAGAAGGTTCCTTGGTATGAAGAGAAAAACTTCCTTGGTAATCAGTATAAGTCAGAGTCTGTCCTGCATTTTCCACCGTTGCACACTTAGCATCTCTTATCCCACCCTTAAGTCCACTGAGAGGAGGGCCACAGCCTCCCAGTCCAGGACACGGAGCTGGGGACACCAGGTCCAGGCAGGCCAATTCTCTGGGGAAACAAGGAAAGCTGGGTTTTTCTCCCAGAATCTTTCCTCCACTTAGCCTTAAGGATCCCAGAGAGACCCACATGGAGATGTCCTCTTTCCCTTCCCTGCTCAATAAATAACATTCTGAGTCCTAAAGAGAGGTGGTGTGGAGAGCTACATCTTCCCAGTGGAAGCCCACCCAGGCTGGATAAGCAGGATGGAGTGGAATGAAAACAAAGCAGGTAAGGATGATAACGAAGATGCGTACTCTGGCTGGCGAGAAGAATGTGGCAATGACGTGGCTGAGCAGAGCATGGGGCCCGTGCACACATGTGGCTGAGGCAGGCTTTAATGCAGCAGAGTCTTGTCCTTGTGGGGAGAGGACTTGACCAGGACGACAAGGAGTGGATGGTGACGGAGCTCCCCCTCAGGACTAGAACCACCCCAGGTTCCCATCATTCCATTCTAAGCTGATAAACACCCTTTCATTCATCATTGTCCTTGGATAGCAAGGGATGCTCAGAAAGGTTGCATTCACTTTGTCCCCACATTTCCCAGAAAAAATGAAGACTGAAACTGATGTTTGTTTTTGGCTTCCAAAGTCTGCAATCCTACTGTGCCTCTCAAACTGTTCAGGTATATCTACTTCTTTCCTACTGTGTGGATCTCTTGGAAATTGTGGTAGGTCAACCCTAGAATAGCTAAGCATACATCCACATCACATCAGATACCATTCACCTAACCTAGATGCTATTTAGCAAGTGTTCAATGAGTTTTAAAAATATACAGGAGACAAACAGAACAACGTGAAGTGAAAAAAATTGATTCATTTGATTGTCTTGTGACCCAGGGAAAAAAGATCACCTCTAAAACTGAAGGATGAAATAGCACCATGCCCAGCCTGTGGACTGCAGTTCTCAGAAAGAGGGAGCAGAGAATCCCAGCCCCCCTGCTCCTCCCCAGGGCACCCATCAGGTCTCCTGGGGTTACAAATGCCCGCCAGAGAAGCAAGACAGTGATTTGGTTTTCAGCTCAGTTTAGTCACTTATTCATGTCTGACTCTTTGTGACCCCATGGACTTCAGCACCCCAGACTCCCCTCTCCATCACCAAATCCCGGAGCTTGCTCAAACTCATGTCCATTGAGTCAGTGATGCCATCCAACCATCTCATCCTCTGTCACCCCCTTCTCCTCCTGCCTTCAATCTTTCCCAGCATCAGGGTCTTTTCCAATGAGTCAGTTCTTCTCATCAGATGGCCAAAGTATTGGAGTTTCAGCTTCAGCATCAGTCCTTCCAATGAATATTCAGGACTAATTTCCTTTAGGATGGACTGATTGGGTTTCCTTGCAGTCCAAGGGACTCTCAAGAGTCTTCTCCAATACCACAGTTCAAAAGCATCAATTCTTCAGCGCTCAGTTTTCTTTATGGTCCATCTTTAGATTTTGTCATTTCCTTTTTATACAAGTCACCTAAACATCTTGTGAGAAATTCGGAAAATACAAGAAAAACTTGTAAACCAAGAAAAACTTCCAATGGAGTCATCATAAAAATTTTCCACTAATACCTCAGCACAGAGACTTTTGGGTCGGAAATCCTTCGGACGATTTTCCTTGTGTTGGTATTCTGTGGATCTCTGTTTTTGCATACCTGCTTTTCAGTCCAATTAACACACAGCTGCTTTAGTGTTTCTCAAAGATGGGCCCCCACCAGGTGTGCAGTGAATTACCTGAGGTGCATGTGCAAATGCGGATCCCTAGGCCTTTTGTTCTACTGAATCCAAACCTTGCAGGTTATGGAAGGAAGAATCTGTTCTTAACAAAACTTCTGGCACAGTTGTTGTCTGCACTTCACGTTGACAGCCATCGCCTTTGTCACGCTCATACATACTACTCTAGAGTCTGGGTTACTTAGTGCCCTGCTGATGGACACTTGGGCAAGCTCATTTTTCTTCATGATGCCACATGTATCAAAGCATGTGTGACATTAAATAGTGTTTTCTTTGGACAAATTCCTGGAAGTGGGATTGCTGGATGATGGGGTCATTGCTATATGTAGAAGCAGCTGGAGGTGCTGAGATGAGAGTGCCAAGTGGCAGCTGTGGAGCCAGCTCAACCAGTGCCCTACCTTGACCTGGACCCTGCCCTGCCCACCTGGGTGGTCCTGCAGCTTCCCCGCCTGCCCTGCCCAGAGATGCTCCTACCTGGCCACTCCCACAGTTCTCCAGGTGGCTGTCTGTGAATGAATCTCCATGAGGAGGGCTTGGGAAGGGGCCATTGGGGAGGAGAGCTGCCCCCTCTCACAGGAGTGCTGGGAGTGACAGCTCACACTCCACGTGGGACTCAAGCAGGTTGATGTTACAGACCCCTCTTCCTCTCTTCCACTCAGCAACACTGAGAACTCCCACCTGGGTGACCAGTTGCGCCAGGTGCTGGGACCACAGTCTGGGATGGGACTCAGTCCCAGCCTTGGGTTCCTTGCATTCCAGCTAGAGAGACAAAATTGGAGATGAAGGAGATAGGGAAGAAGCCAGGACCTCCTGGAGGCCACAGGAAAGTCACCAGGAAGATGACATTTTCTTTGTTATTTCCAGGGGAAACTTCTTTAACTAGGAAAGGAACACACAGTTATCAAAGTCACAGAGAAGCACAGAACAATCTTAGAAACCCATCACTGCCTCACTCCTCTGACATAGCTACTATTAGGTTCTGGACTCTGAAATTGCATATTAAAAAGTTATGTATGTATGAATATACAGAGGGAGGTCATACTTTCCAGGATTTTTTCATTAAACTGGTTCTTCCACTCAGCAATATGACTTGGGCACCTTCTCATGTCTGTACACCAATGACCTCTTTTTAGAATTGTTTTCCTGGCCGTAAGATTGTCTGTGTTACAGGTGGTGCCTATGACCCACACCCTTGTTTCCAGTCAGTATTGTATTATGGGTTTTATGGCCAGGCTCTGCTCCTGACCTGTTGGATACCCCACCTCCTGGGGCCTAGGTCCCCTGTTTATAGCCCATGCCCACCAGGCTCCTCCACCCATGGGATTTTCCAGGCAAGAGTACTCGAGTGGGGTGCCATTGCCTTCTCTGTATCAGCATCTATTTGTATCTTAATGAAAACCTTGCATCTTAATAGACTGTTGAATTGTTGTACATATTATTTTAGAAGCAAACATGGAATGTAAATAGTAAGAAAGCTCAAGTTACTGATACTAGTGCTGTTGGTGAAGACATGAAAGCCAGAGAAACGCTTTCCTGAAGAATGTTCTATCTAGACTTGGAAGTCGGTCAAGTGGGCACCACCTCTCAGGGAATTGGCTACTGCTGACCTCTAATGGAAACTCCAGGTATTACACCAAAAAGAACTTGGAAACCCAGAAACTAGTTGTGTTATTTGTGGTTGATCCAACGGAAGTTGTGAAACCCTGGGGTCTCGGAAAAGGTGCCAATTTTCTCATGATTAGAGGAAACTTAACAGAGTGGATGGCATAGATCCAGCGAGTCACGCCTCCAATTGCAGTGCCGACTTCTGGCTGGAGCCAATGCTGACCGTTTTCTTGGATCTGTAATGTTTGTAGCACCATGATACATAGCGCTGAAAGCCCACCTGAGCTCACTCTCTAGTTATGTATCAGGCATCACACTCCCCCTGTGTCTCTAATGCTCCCCCTGTCTTCTAGGTGTTCCTGGCTTCAGTCCATAACTGCCTGTGACCTCTCATTATTGCTGGACTCATTTTCATCCTGGTGGGGAGGCCCCACCCTAGGAGAGCTTTAGCTCCTAGTCAACTGATACCTGGAGCCGGGCATCCTGGCTGCCCTTTTCCAGGCTCAAAAGCCCAAGAAACTCTCATCCTGACTGGGTGGAGGCCATCCATTAGCAAAGAAGCCAGCAACAAGGAGCTCACAATGCTGAATGACTGTAAAGTCATTACCTTACTGGCCTCAGCCTAGCTGTAAAGTCCTTTGCTGACTACTTTTGTAGGAAAAGAGTGAGTCCAGAAAGCAACCAAATATTTGTCTTTGGATTGTGCTTATCTTATACCAAGGATGATGTTGACCATTTGTGGGGTCGGGACTCAGATGCTTGTCTGGAGATGCAGGGCCAGTGGAGGTGGGCAAAGCTTGAAACTGTGGGGGTCCTCAGTGGAAGGGGGAGGGGGGGCGAGGAACCAAAGGAAGGTGGAGAAACAAGACGATGCTGTCCTGAAATGCAGCCAAGAGAAACTGTGTAGGTGGGAAAAGCAGGCCAACAATGGTGCATTTTCATAAAATGTGATGACATTTTAGTGATGTGTGAATTCACTTATGTTTTCTGCTCCAAAACTTCAGAGTGAGACCACCTGAGTTAGTATTCTGAGTTCCTGCATGATTTTATTTATTTATTTTTTTTATCATCAGCAGGGGGAAAACTGGATGGGTTTCGCTTTTTCAGCCCTATGTGTTTCATTTGGCCTCCAGAGCATGACATATAATAAGCTCCACTTTCTGTGGCTGAGATGCTGAGGCTGACACGATCTCTTTCTCCAACTTCAATGAGTTCCCTTAACCCCACAGCGTCTTTTCCTGCCCTTGGAAAAGGAGGGCCTGGCTGTGATGTAACAAAAAATTAAGGCCAATGTTTGAAAATACATAAGATAAATCCTTCATGGTCTAGGACTGCCATACTTTTAAATGACCTATATGTGTGCTGGCATATATGTTCACTGTAGAAAATTTAGGGAATACATAAAAAATAGGGAGGAATAATTGAGTCACTGGGTTCTACTACACAGCAAGAACAACATCCAGTATTTTATTGTGTGTTCTTAGAACTCTTAAAAAATTTATTTATATTTATTTCCCCATCTCTGGTTCTTTATCCATATCTGTATCTACAGAGTTGGGAGTCAAATCATTCATAGTGTTTTGCAAAATTGGTTTATTTTGGTTAAAAATGATAGAAATGGTTACTATGTATTCTTATGAAATGTGACTTGAAGGGATATATAATATTCCCTCATGAGTCTACCACAATTGTCCTAGTGTTTAAGCTATTTGGGGGGCTTCCCTGGTGGCTCAGATGGTAAATAATCTGCCTGCAGGGCAGGAGACCTGGGTTCAATCCCTGTGTTGGGAAGATCCCCTGGAGAAGGGAATGGCAACCTACTCCAATATTCTTGCCTGGAGAATCCCGTGGACAGAGGAGCCTGGCGAGCTACAGTCCATGGTGTTGCAAAGAGTCGGACATGACTCAGCGGCTAACGTTTAAGGTATTTTTATTGCTTTATTACTGAAAATGAGGCTGTAACGGACATCTAGTAAGATTTCCTTTGTTTACTTGTACATTTTACAATTTATTAATAATTCTGATAACTGAATAAGCAAAGGCTAAAAGGACATCCCTGGTCTTCAGTCAACAGATGAAGATGTTTGAATTCAAAGGTGATGAATGACTTTCCTAAGGTACTTTGAATAAGACTACAAGTGGTTTACAGAGAAAACATTTCAAAACTGATCAATAAGATAGGACTTAGGAAAGTGGGCAAGGCCTCTGTGTCTGTCTGCCCCCAGACAATGTCTTGCATCCCTGCTGGTCCTGAACTGAGAGGGCCACAGTCGCTTGAGGTTGTGAGGAAAGCCTGGGTGAAAGGGAGGAGCCCGATAAGGTCGGGGGCCTTTCCACAATTCAGACATCCTCCCAGAATGAAAGGAGGGTGCTGTTAGTCTTTATTTGCCAGGTAAGGATTATGAAGACCCGTGGCAAAGAAAGGGTTCCAGGAGCAGAGCAGAGATGGGATCTAGTGTGTAGGATGTTGGTGGAGCCTCTTTGGAGTCAGCACCTCTGAGGGGAGGGGGAGGAGTGAAGGAGTGGGAGCAGGAGTTGAGGGGGGTCGGGGTGAATGAAGGGGATGAGATGGAAGAGGGGAAGGAGGGGGGGGGGCAGGGGCAGAGGTGGGGATCAGGAGTGGAGGAGGGAACAGCGGTGGAGGAGGGGAGCAGGGTGAAGAAGGGGGATGGGGTGGAAGAGGGGGAGGATGGGAGGCAGGGGCAGAGGTGGGGAGCAGGGCTGGAGGAGGGGTTTTCTGTTCTTTTTCTGGCAACAATCTTGTACAGAATTTCCATAGCCATGGGAGAGAGGATAAAGTTAATGGTGTTTTTTTGGAAACAGCTCTGAGAACGAGGTACCAAGTTTATGGATGCCATCTCATCTTCTCTGTGGGATTTTAAGCTAAAAATAAATACCTGTATGCATTCTCACTTGGGTCAGAGGATTCATTTTTCCTTTGAAAGAACTAGAAAATATTCATCAGTATTTAATCAAAATATGATGTAGTTGACTTAATTCAATCACTACAAACTGAGCAAAGTGACATAATTGCTTGATAGATGGCCTTAATACATGGCATAAAATATATATTATGTTCAGAAAATAACTATCAACTTTACTGTATGTTGAGGTTTGTTTGCTTTTCAAATACTGCAAGTAAGATGTGGAGTTTAATTTTCTATTTATTATGTACCAGTTTCACTGATATCCATGTAACTTTTAACCATATGATTTCATATTTTATGCTTTCCATTTCTTGTTATCCCAAATTTGTACTTCCTATTTCTCTTTATCCAAAATTACAATTTTCTACTGACTTCTAGCGTTCACTCTCAGTTCAGTAGCTCATTTGTGTTAACTCTGTGTGACCCATGGATGGTAGCCCATCAGGCTCCTCTCCTGTTTCATGGGATTTCCCAGGCAAGAATACTGGAGTAGGTTGCCAATTCCTGCTCCAGAGTATCTTCCCAACCTAGGGATCGAACCTATGTCTCCTGTATTTCCTGCACTGGCCGGTGGATTCTTTACCACTGCACCACCTAGAAAGAACTTTTATATGTACAATCTCTTTAAATTTGTGAATGAACAAAAAATTTTCTGTCTTGGAAAAATCAAATTGTGCTTTCTCTTGTCATTTTCAGCAGTGACCCCAGTGCATTGCTTTGGAACAGAAAGAATAAACTTTGGTATGAAATATAATTAACTCCAGCACACATAGTGGTAAGGGGCACAACGTAAACTTTTCCATCTCTGTGCTGAATACGGGGTTTCACTCTGGAACGACAAAATGCAAGAATCACAGGAGGGTTTTGTTTTTTGTTTGTTCTGGGACTTTCACAGCCACAGTGTGCATGATACATTTCTACTCCAAGTGGGGATGGTTAAATACTAAACTCCAAATCCCAGTCCTCAGCCACTGTGGTTATAAGGAGAGCAGCCTGTTTATCAAATGAGACTCTCCCCTTTCTAGCCACTCTGATTGGACCAGGCAGAAGCACATGACCCAAGCTGGGCCAATGAGCCTCTTCCCTATGAAAGTCACAAACATCTGGAGAAGAACACATCCTTGAACTGGCTCAGTCTTGACTGCTGGCCTGTGTAGTCCAGAAGTTGCTAGGAATGGCTTTGTTCATTGGGAAGTGGAAAATCAAAGGCTGAACTGCACAGAAATAAGAGTGAGCAGCCCCAGAGAGGGAAGCGTGACTGAGAGACACACAGAAAATGTCCTGGGGTCTTGTGAAAGCTCTGAACTATGGTTTATTACAGTCCAGAGACTCAGGGCATCTGTGCTCACAGATTCCTGCCTCTTGATAACCCATCCCTCTCCCTTTTAATCCCCAAAGCCTCCACCCCCACCCCCTGCCACTAAATCTGCTGTTTTGTAACCCAAAGAGCTTTGACTACAAATCATAATATTAAATATTTGTATTTTTGAAATCCAAAAAGGTAAAAAGAAGGTGTAAGGTTTAACGGTTACTCACAGCTGGCCTGGGATTTGAGGAGTAGAAGCCGTGAAAGTAATAGTATCAGGCGAGGTTTCCCTGGAAGCATTTCAGCTCCGGTCCAGCCACCCTGACATCCATTCTGTGTTACTGTTCTGGGGCAGCGTGTGTCACTGAAAAGATGAGGCTGTCACACAAATGCTTTTGGAATAAACTATCTGAAATTGTCTTCGATTTCAACAATTCCTTTTCTCCATCTCATGGGAAGGGTAATTGTGCAACTCTTATCTCAGCCCACACAGCAATTCCAAGATAGGAGCATCTTTTCCCTTATTTTGCAGAGAAAGGAAAATAATGGAGAATTAATTTGCCTTGGATCACTCAGCTAGTCTAGGGCAAACGAAAGACTTGCACTCAGTTCTTCTCGTTTTTAAGCAGGGTGCTTTCGTCTGTGACACACAGTGCTGTTTCTGTCTCTTTCCTTGACAAGAATATCAGTCTCACTCCATTTAAAGATTATCAAAGTGTTTAATGAGTAATTTTATTATTTTGGTAGAGGATGTGTTGAGGAAAACTTATAATTGGTTTTCATTCATATTTTTTTGTTGCATAAAAATTGCCAGAAGACAGAGAAGCAAGGTATTTTGGCTTAATATGTTTTTTTCCTTCCAAAGAATCCCTAAATTATACCCCGCCAAAGAAGTTTGCCTGTAGATATGGTTTTTCAGTACATTTGGAATTATGCACATCCAGATACAAGAAAAAGAAGTTTATAACAACCAAAATAATGAGGTAACACTTCTTAACAGTAGTTATCTCTTAATATTTTCACTGAGCTAAAGGTTAATGTGGATTATTTCATTCACTACTTTAGGCAATTGTATAAGGCAATCAAGGTAGCTTTCCTGACGTTACTGTAGAGCGTTTAAAAATGTGGGCTATTGCCACTTTTCAAGTTGGATATTGTGCCTTTGCAGACAAAGGAAACAGGAGAAGCACCATCAGGGAATCCGTCTTGAGCCTTCCCAGTGTTGGTCACGGACTACAGCACAGCATGAGGACGACATACTGCCCTTGGCCTGAAGCTGTGTGTTACCCTGCTCTCTCAAAGTGGAGAGGCAGGACCCAGGGCTGCTTCATTAGGTCCAGTGAGAGGAGAGGGCTGGGTTACCAAATCACAGACTTATTAAAGAGTGAACAGAAGGACTTCCCTGGTCATCCAGGGATTAAGACTTTGCTTCCAAAGTGGGGTACCTGGGGTCAATCTCTAGTAGGAGAGCAGAGATCCCACATACTGCCAGGCAGCTAAACCCGAGCACTGCAGATACTGAGCCCACACATGCTCATGCTGCAAAGCAGTGAGGCTCCTGCATGACGCAACCAAGACCTGACACAGCCGAGTATATAAATCTGTTTTTTAAAACAGGCACAAAAACATTATAAGCATGGGGCTCATCAGAAAATCCTTGATTTTTGGTCCAAGAGGTAAAGGTAGCAGAGAACTTCATTAAAAAATGGCCCTTGCAGCAGCCCCCCAAAAATCAAAAACAAAAAATAGTAGTCTTTTAGTTTTTTCCAGTACAAATGAAAATGTTCACTGGGGGGATATGACTTTCAAACTTTATTTTGGATGCTTTCACTCCATCATAGCATGGGCTTCTGACACGCCCACCATACAGTGGCCACCTTATGTGTGCAAGTCAGAAACTAAGGCCACACTGAGGCTGCAGGCCTTACCAGGGCCTTCTGGCCTTTTCCCCAGGAAGGTAAACAACATCTCACTAATAAAACAACCAAACAAACAGCAAAGTATTTGCAGGCAATGTAGTCTAAAAAAAAAATGAGAGTCCCGATGTATATAAATACTATTATCATGATTAACTTAACAGGAATTCTTACCTAAAGAATGTATTTTTCTTTCTTTCTTTTTTTCAATATTCTAATTTATTCCATCATTTGGCTGGGCCTGGTCTTAGTTGTAGCATGCGGGATCTAGTTCCTTGATCAGAGACGGAACCCGGGCCCCTCCATTGGGAGCGTGGAGTCTTAGCTACTGGAGCACTAGGGAAGTCCCTGTACTTTGTATTTCTAACGAACGTCTCAAACCGCTCCATATGTGCGGGCTTCTGAAGGATGGTAGGCTGAGTTGTTTTCATCATGGAGCTCACTGACATGTGTACTGTTTATCAGTGTCTCTGTCTCCCTGTCAGTGCGCAGCCAGACTCAATAGTAAAACAGACTGCAGTGGTGGAAGGGACTTTTACCCCAGGTTGATAGTTAAATCCATGTGACCATGAGTTTTTGGGGAGATGGTATATGATGCAATTCAACAAGTTTGTTGTAGGAGTCAGGATGCAGGGTGCCCACCAGCCACCCAGGCTGCATCAATGACAGTGTCCTCTGTGTTTTATTTAGTTTATATGAGATGCTTCCTCCTTGCTACATCTTCATCTGAGCTTCCGGCAGAAGGGTGACAGTTCTGCTGTCTTAGCCACATGGAAAAACAGGTAGCCTTTGTGCCAAGACTTTCTTTCATTCTCTCTGTCTCCTCTCCTACTACTGGTGACCACCCTGCTTGAATAGCGTTTGAGCTACTTTGCTCCTGATGAATTTCCCAAACTCTGTCCACGGCTAGCAATTAAATGTCCTGCTGCCAGCTTACAAGGAATGCAAGTTGGATTGCCTCCCTCTCCACCCCCAAAGTTGCATGTTTATCCTTCTTCACCTTGATTCCCGGAAGAGTCAAACATCTGACACTCAGGTCAAGCCTAAAGGAAATGGTTGTCCCAGCTGAAAGTAGCCTGGATCTCAGTTTGCTTTTTAAGGCACTTACTCAAAATCAATGTCTAATATTTTCTTTGTGTGATGCAGCGCCTCTCAATAAAAACAAAAAGAGGTGCTTGACCTGAACTTTAAGAGGTCCAGGCAGCAGCGATGTTCAGTGGAGAGAATAGTATTCCATTACACGTGTCTGATGAAATAAATGATTCTGACTTAAACATTCAAGCACAGCTGAGATGGAGGAGACTTATTCCCTCAGCAGAACAACACGCCAGCAGGCACTTAACTTCAGACTCTCTCTTGCCTGTATTCCGTTCTCTCAAGATGGATGCTTTAGATTATTTAATGGAGAAAGGTAGCACTTTGAACTCCAGGAAAATCAAAATGTTACAGCTTTGAGGTTTTTATTTTTTTATTTTGGTCTCACGGTACCTAGTGAATAAAACCAGCATTTTTTTTTTAACTAACAAGCAAAGTTGTCTCATCTTTTAAGAAAGCAACTTCAAACATTTGTTATAGATGAAAGCTGGTCAAGCATGTAAGCAAATCATTTCGGTGTCTGATGGTTATATAATAAAAGGCATTTGATTCAAAACAGTGTGTCATGTTGGTCAGCAAATCTCTGCTTCCACTAAATAACCAAAATACACAAATTGAAATAAAGTGAAATTCTTTTTCCAGAGTTAATGAAAGGTTCCTGTTTGTGAATTGTAGGCTTTGAAGTCCAAAGCTTCCCAACAGCACCAGGAATTCACTGGTGATTTATGACTATTTGGACAAGTGGTGACCAGAGAGTTACTCTATGGAAAGCTGACATTCCCTACCTGTCAAGGCGGCCTTCCTACAGGCTGGGCTCTGACTCCTCTGCCCACAGCTCCTGCTCGCCTGGCCTCCGGGTGGGGTCCAAACGGGCCGTGTGGTTTGGCGCGGTCTCCGCTCTCCTCCGGGCCCTCGCCTTTTCTCTCCACCTGCCCCCACTCCACACGCCACTCTCCTTCGCATCAGCCTGCTCACTTGCCCCAGGCCCAGACAAAGCCCACTTCCCTTCTGTGCCGTCTCCCTGGTCCTTTCTTTGTGACACTTGGTTGATCCAGGACACTAATCTAAGGCCAGTTTGCCTGAGTGAGTAGGGGGTACTTGTTGGGTCCAAGAGGCTCTTTCAGATCGTTCCAGAAGTTCCCCAGATGGACAGTGGCCATCTGCGTAAACAAACAGTGGCCACGTTTCCCACCCCATCTTTAAGCCCTCTCTGCCTATCCTGGGAGCTGGCCAGGCCCCAGGATAGTCCAGACCAACAGACCCTGTGGGAGACCCAAAGGCCTCACAGGGACAGGTGGGTTCTAGGAAAAGAGCACCCTGCATCCTCAGATGCTGGAGTGTGCGGTCCTTGCTGGGTGGCATCCAGGACAGACACTCAGCTTGGAGGTGAGGCTGGGTTTTGACATGATCTGAGTTGGAGTATCTGAATGGCTCCCCTAATCCCCCCATGCCCTATAGCAGTGTGGTCATAAACACACACACACACACACACACACACACACACACACACACACAAACACACACACACCAAGGATCCCAGTACATTCATCAAAGCTAATGTGTGTTTCTGAGTTGTTTTCTTTTCTTATTTTGATAACTTACCTGGAAGCCACATGATTTTCACGACCATGAACATAAACTAGTATGAACAAGACATAAAATGACCCCCTTTATCTCAAAGTCGATCTTCCTATGTTTTTACGCTCTGGTTTTCTCTGTCGCTACACTACCTTTCATCTCCGTCAGCTAGCGTTTCTGGTACATTCCTGCACATCCCCTTTTGTGACGCAACATCCGGATGTAAAGAAAGCCCAAGACGAGAGCTGTCATCGAGGGCTTCACGGTCTAGTTGGAGATAAAAGAGTAAGCCTGAAAGGAGTAGTGAGCGAGGTGGCGTGGAGGGTGGGGGTGCTGGAGAGAGCTGAACAGCTGACCCCCTAGTCGGGGGCTTCAGACCCAGTTTTGTCCCTTATTGATTGCATGGCCTTGACACCAGGGACAGCTTCTGGAGCCTCTGATTTTGGTCCACACATCTGAAAAGTGACGATTATGTGGCTCCTGCCTCGTAGGTTTCAGTGAATGTTGAATGTGAGGATGGAGCCATTCTTGGCTCTCTGAGAAACACGTGACGCAGGTCCACTGGTCACCAGAGTGCCCTGGAGTCATGAAAAAAAAGTCTGGCTCCTGGGAAAAGTTTTGCCTGGTGAGTAGAAGGTGGCCCAAGTGGGATCAGGATGGGACTATTCCTTTCGAGAAAAAGAGAAGAAAGAATAGCACATCTTTAGACACTACCTTTGTCTCCCAAAGTTACATCTTGTTTTCTGGATCTGATGGAAACACCTCACTCATTGAAGGAGAAAATACGAACATATTCTTATTCTGGGTAAAATATTTAAGATGGAAGGCACCAGGCACAGCTTTTCTGCGTACAAAAAGCATAAAAAAAGACAAGAACAGAAAAAATATTGTTTGTTTAATGTGCATGGAGGATGAAGGAAAAAAAAAAAAGATCTTCAAATAGTTCAGCGTCCTGTCGCTTGGCTGCAATTCATTTCCAAATAAAATTCTTCCCAATACCATCCTGGCCCTGCCTCCCCTGCCTGCCAGCCCTCATTCACTCTTCCCAGAACCACCAGCATCTTTCCTGAGGCGGCACCAAAGAAAAATAGCACCTTTGTCTTTTTACACAGCTTCCTAACTAAAAACACGGGACCCCTTAGAACTGAGCTCTGGGTGGAGTCCACGCTCAAAGACATGCCCTAGAAAAATCAAGCTTGTCAAGATTTATGAATGTGTTGATATGGATCGTAACTCCATCTGTAGAATGAAATCAGGACATTTGAATCTGAAATTTATGTCTCCGTGATGTCAACTATCTGGAAAGAAAGGAGTTTCCAGAACAAAGAGATGGTCTTTCACTCGTATTAGACAAGCTGGAATGTTCCTTGAGATGTTGGTGAAGAGACAGTTGAGGGGACACATGGCGCTGCGTGGACTTTGGGTGAGATACCGTGCGTCTCCACTTTGCACTAGACTCTGCTCCTTACCCAGTGTTGTATCTGGCTCCACTCTGAGTGCGAAAGATGAATTCTTGCAAAACTCTCACTGCTGTCCAAATGAGATGGGAAAATGCCTCAAGACTACTGCTTATTCAGCTGTTTCCACAGAAGGTACCTGGAATGCTGGCCAGAGTTTTTTCTTCTTTATGCCTCTATGCTTTCACTTTTATTGCTGTTTCTTCAGATTATGTGAAGAGATAAATAGAAGGGGAGGATGTTGGGCAGGGAGTGTCTTGGGATACCCTGGTGTTTTCATGAGCTCCCAAACCCAGCTTGATTGGAAGACAGAAGTTAACTCTGGGCTGATGGGTTCATCATCAGAGCCCCCAAGGCCACAAGCATTTTCATGCATGATATTTCCCCCAAGATCCTGTTACTCTTCTTTAGGACCAAGAGCACTCACAGATGTTCCTAGAACGTTCACTGTAGCTACAAACCACAACCTCTCTGCACAAAGATCTGCAGCTGCCCCCATAAAGGAACATTTTAAATTGAAGCAGCATGAGAAAAGTGGAAATATCAGGTTTGCAGTTAGCATAGAATATTGGAAAGAGTCACATAGCTGGTAACTAAAGCCATGTGCGTGGATGAGTCACCTAGAAAGAGAAACAGAAAGAGAGAAGGCGGCCCAGGACTGAGTGGCAAGGGTCTCCCACATTTAGAGTTCAAGAAGGTGGGTTATCCAGGTATGAAATACAACAACTCAAAAATCTCTGAAGGGTCAGATCTTGCCCCAGCTCTGTGGTGGGTCAGTAGAATAAGAACTGGAGAGAGACCCCCAAGGAACTGGATATCATATACTGAACGAATGGGGTGGAGAGGTGGGGGGAGTTCAGGGGGATGTGAATATGGAATGTCCACTGCCAACTTCATAGGTGTTGAGGTTGGTATTATCTGCTGCCCAGGGTAGAGTCTACATGCTTCATACCTTTTCACCTCCAGGAGCAGGACTCTTTTCTGATCATTTTTACAAACTTTTCTGAATGCAGAAAAGACATTCAGAGGCTTTGGAGGTCACCAAGGCGATTTCTATATTTCAGAAATTATGGTAGTACCTCACAGCCTGCCATAAATACCAGTACCCTAGAACATTAATTAGTACGTTACCAAGATCGCAAACCAGAGTCTATTATGGTGATTTCACACTCTGTGATGTGTGTGTGTCTATTAAATGCCAGATGCCTCTGAGTCACAGTGGCTTTTATTCTACTTGTTTATCAGTTGCTAAGTCGTGTCCAACTCTTTGAGACCCCATGGACTGCAGCAAGCCAGGGCCCTCTGTCCTCCACTATCTCCCAGAGTTTGCTCAAATTCATGTCCATTGAGTCAGTGATGCTATCTAATCACCTCATCCTCTGCCTTCAATCTTCCCCGAGATCAGGATCTTTTCTAATGAGTCAGCTCTTCAAATCAGGTGGGCAAAGTATTGGAGCTTCAGCTTCAGCATCAATCCTTCCAATGAATATTCAGGATTGATTTCCTTTAGGATTGACTGGTTTGAGCTCCTGGCTGTCCAAGGGACATTCAAGAGTCTTCTGCACCACAGCTCAAAAGCATCAATTCTTTGGTGCTCAGCCTTCTTTAATAAGGTCTAACTCTCACATCTGTACATGACTACTAGAAAAACCACAGCTTTGACTGTATAGACTGTTGCCTGCAAGGTATGTCTCTGCTTTTTAATATGTTATCTAGGTTTGTCATAGCTTTTCTTCCAAGGAACAAGCATCTTTTAATTTTGTGGTTGTAGTCACCATTCACAGTGATTTTGAAGCCCAAGAAATAAAAGTCTGTCACTGGTTCCCATTGTTTTCCCATCTATTTGCCAGGAAGTGGTGGGACTGGATGCCATGATATTAGTTTTTTGAATGTTGAGTTTTAAGCCAACTTTTTCACTCTCCTCTTTCACTTTCTTCAAGAGGCTGTTTGGTTCCTCTTCTCTTTCTGCCATAAGGGTGGTGTCACCTGCGTATCTGAGGTTATTGATATTTCTCCCAGCAATTTTGATTCCAGCTTGTGCTTCATCCAGCCTGGCATTTAGCATGATGTACTCTGTGTAGAAGTTAAATAAGCAGGATGACAATATATAGCCTTGATGTACTCCTTTCTCAATTTTGAACCAGTCCATTGTTTCATGTCCAGTTCTGTTTCCTCTTAACATGCATACAGGTTTCTCAGGAGACAGGAAGATGGTCTGGTATTCCCATTTCTAAGAATTTTCCATGGTTTGTTATGATCCACACAGCCAAAGACTTTAGCGTAGTCAAGGAGAAGTAGATGTTTTTCTGGAATTCCCTTGCTTTTTCTATGTTGGCAGTTTGGTCTCTGGTTCCTCTGCCTTTTCTAAATCCAGCTTGTACATCTGGAAGCTCTCAGTTCACATACTGTTGAAGTCTAGCTTGAAGGCTTTTGAGCATTACCCTGCTAGCATGTGAAATGAGTGCAATTGTGCTGTAGCTTGAATTTTCTTTGGCATTGCCCTTCTTTTGCATTGGAATGAAAACTGACTTTTCCCAGTCCTGTGGCCACTGGTGACATATTGAGTGCAGCATTTCAACAGCATCATCTTTTAGGATTTTAAATAGCTTGCCTGGAACTCTGTCACCTCCACCAGTTTTGTTTGTAGTAATGCTTCCTAAAGCCCGTGTCTCTTCCTTCTTCAGGATGAGTAAAAAATCGGGTGAGTGAAACATTAGGAGGGAGGAAAAGCAGGAGAAAAGAGTCATGAGGGTAGAAGAAATTTTGCTTTCTATCAGAGTGTGTCACGTTTTGCTGGTAGGGGAGAAAGACTCAAAGGAAAATAAGAATAAAAACTGTTAAAGAATGGGTTGTGGTCTTAAGGAGGAAGGACAGCTGAGTTCAAAGGATTCTCTTTGACAGGGAAGAGATCTTTACTCTTTGACTATGGCAGAGAATGAAGGAATCAATGATGACAGAATCTGAACTGGAAATAAGCGAAGTTCAAAAAGGTCTTAATAAAAATTCTAAGCTTCCTAGAAGTAATGAGATCATCCTCTGTGAGAAAAGGCTTAGAAATGGGGACTCAGGGAGAGGGGAAAATAGGACCCATGGCAGACTGTAATGGGTCTTGTTAATGATCTGACAAAATACTGAGCATTTATAAATCTTCTTGTTAGGACCTCCAGTTGTCTGAGCAGCATCCAGCTGGGATCAGCTCACATGATGAAGACTCGCAGGCACATCTAGACCAAGATCAAGGATCAGATGAACGTTGTCAAAGCACGTGCATCTTGGCAAATGTCCACACGTGACTTCAGAGGAGCTGGGTGACCTGGTTGTCCCTTTGCTTGCAGCAACAAGAAGCTCAATGGAGTGGCGTGGAAAGACTGTGGGCTTCGAGTCACCCAGGCGGGGCTAGCATCCAGCTCAGCTGTCCACACCTGGAGGACATTGGCCAGAGGGCTGAGTATCTGCCCATCTCCTGTGATGCCAGGTGTGGACCCGACAGTCCTCACCATGTAGGCCTGTGGAGAGGACTCATGGGAGTAGGAGGCAGAAAGCATTTAGTGCAGAACAAGCAGCCACCACATCACGGCTCTGTCTCTGCTTTGCAGCTTTTGCTGTAGAGCAGTCGATGGAGCACCCGCGGATACTCTGGGTTCAGATTTCACTGTGGTTCACAGTGGTTCTGTGAAGATGAAACCTTTGCTGACAGTCCATGCTGTGCACATTTCAGAAATGAGCACTGCAAGCTGCTCTGCCTAGGACCTAACTTATTCACCATAGCTGATTTCTCTATCATCTCTTTAGCATCTATCTATCCCTTTGGCTGTCTGTTTATCTATATATCATCATCTGTCAACTCTCTCTCCCTATCTATCGTCTATCTGTGCGTGTGTGTGTGTTTCAGGGGGTTTAAAGGTTTTTTTTTGTTTTGTTTTGTTTTTTTGCTTTTGGTTACTGCTATGCTTCACCTTTTCACTTCCACTTAAAAAAAATTCATTTCCCCCAAATTCTCAGTGGTTGTGTGAGCGAATTATTAAAAACATGAAGAATAGGCACCTGCACTGTACCTTCAGTACGTCAGCCCAGACACTCTGAGGTCAGTCGCCGATACAGATCCATTACTCCTGGCCATCCAGCTGTATCTCTGCCTCCCATCAGACAGGCAACCTTCTCCTGATTCTGTGATTCTAGGAGCTTCTCTCATTCATGTCACAACCACCAGGTCTTGGCTAATGAGTATGTGTATTTGGAGTGATGCTTGAGGCTTGTTAATAAGTTGCTACCTGTGGAAATGTGTTCTCATTTGGAGAAACTGAGGAAGTCAAGAGGGGTGGATTGGCTAACCTATCCTGGAGACCCTGCGTGGACAGAGTATTCAGTGTCCTCAGGGGCCCTACCCAAGTGTGGATCTTTCCCTGCTTCTACAGACAGTGAGAAATCCAGAGGTTTCCCTCGCCTGAAGAGGGCCACCCTGTGAGCCGAAGGCTGTCTATGGGATCATGTGGACTTCAGTGCAAGGTTGAGGACGAGGCGCCTGCAGTGACAGAGCGGGGGCCTCACTGGACTCGCAGGGCCTCAGCTGCTTCTGTGCTGCTTTGGTACTGACTACTTCACTGGGAGGGTCTACCTGAGTGTCAGAATTTTGTCTGCAAATGGCTTTCCTCGTGTCCTGTCATTTCCCACCAAGAAAAGCCCTAAGAATTTTGTATGATATAATCACCTAAAGTCAGCTGGTACTGTGAATAAATGGAAGTAATCACCACAGCAATAATTGCTACTGGTTCTCATCAGGGAAAAGTCCCCCTGAAATCCAGGTAGAGGGATTTCACCAGTAGAACCAGCCCTTTGGCCAGGATGCTGGGAATGTTCCTTGTAGGCGTCTACACCCATCAGCGAGTCCACATGGTTCTGGTTCTGGCTGATGTTGGTGCTCACCGAATGTGCTTTTGCCTTGCCTTTTCTGATCAGCTTTCCGTCTGGGTGAGACCTGTTAGTGAAATGAGCTCTCTGGTTTGTTTTCATTTCTGACAGTCTCTATGCAAATCTCTGCCAGAGAGATGCTGGTTTGAGTCCTCAGAAGAAAAGGCCACGACTGTCTGGCCCATCTCCAGATTCTCAATACATGGTATGGTCTGGCCCATGGGATGGGCTCAGTAAACCCCAGTTAGATGAGTGACTGAGGCAGGGAATGAGTGAGGTTTGTCCCTCCCTCCCAGCCTTGAGTAACCTGTTGTCTGTCTGTCCCATGGGAGGGTGTGTGGGTAGGACAAGCAGCAAGCGGTGCTGAAGGGTCAGTTATTGCTGATGAGTCTTCCCATCTCCAGTTGAGTCTCCACAAGATTCTTGGACAGAATTTCCCTCAGACATATCTAAATCGCAGATTTAAGGACTGAAAAGAAAATTGAACGTTTCTGGCAATTATCATGCAGTTGCTTTAAAGGGAAAAATTAAAATTATACCGACAAAGGGCTGCTTAAAAGAAAAACAAATACATGAAAATCCTTATTCCACTCAGTTTTGGAAGTCAAGCTCTTGGGCATACAAAGTAAATGACCTTGCTCTGTGGTAAAGGGGGTCACATTCAAACAAAATGGAAAAGAATGCTGCAAGAACCTCTTCGACTAACCGGGGACATGCCCTTAATAACAAACCCACCTCTCAGCCTCCATCCCTTCCTGTTGGTGGCTGCTGCCTGCCTAGAATCACTTTGGATCGAATGTGCCTTTCATGGAGAGAAAAGGGGAGATTTCATCTCAGGAAAGTCTCTCATGTTATAAACGAGGAAACCAAGGGCCAGAGATGTCACGTGATAGAGTTGTGCAGCCAGCATGCAGCGGACCCAAGATCCATAGCGACCTCCAGCAGCAGCTATGAGATGCCTGTTGTGTGCATCACTGGGGCCTCGAGGTAGGACAGGAGTAAGAACAGTCCCTTCCTCCTGGGAGCTCGTCTCCCAACCACACCCACGAAAACTCTGAGAACACACAGCACATTTGATGTTCTGTTTTTTTCCCTGATAGAGGACCTTGTAATGAGTTAAAGGAATTTCAACATGCAGGTTGTCACCAACTGTCTCTCCCGTATGGGATCCTGGTGCCCTAAGGAAATCCTTTACCATCTAATGGCTCACGTGCTACCTCTAATGCCTGCAGCTACGGTGAGCAGGTGGGGCTGAGTGCCTGACTTGGGTCACCCAGGCCCTCTTGACCATGGACGGTCTCAGGCTTGGCAGCCGTGATCTCCTAAGGGTTAACCACAGGCTCCAGGGCTGGCGGTAGATTTCTGAGAGTCACTGCTCGCTCTCAGGGCCAATGCCAGCACGACATCTGGCGTGCACCTGAACAAATCCCAGAAGTTTCCTTTGCGATGTTGAACAAATCTGTGCCTTGACTCCTGGCTCTGAAACCCACTGTGGTGAGCGCTCCGGCAGGCAGGGCAAGGTCTCCTTCACATGAGGACCACGCCAAGAGGAGCAGCGTGACGCCGCCTCCACCCAGCCTGCGCCCCAAGCCGTCATCTAGGCTCCTTCTGCCAGTAATTTCATTTGGCTCACTCACGTTTTGAAGCCAACTTTTCCAACTGCAGATGAGTCGTCTCTTTTTCTCTCCTTTTCTCCCTGTTCTAGACTCAGTTTCCCCTCCAAAACCCCACCCCTCCCACCCTTCCTTGTGCATTCCCATCTACCAAGTCTCATCCCTTAAAGTGGCTTGAATTAAAATCAGGCCTTCAGGAACTTCCCTGGTGGTCCAGCAGTTAAGACTCTGAGTTCCCAAAGTGGGGGCCCTGGGTTCCATCCCTGGCCAGGGAACTAGATCCCACAGGCTGCAGCTAAGTGTTCACACGTGTGCATGCTAAGTGGCTTCAGTCGTGTCCAACTCTGCGACCATAGCCCACCAGGCTCCTCTGTCCATGGGATTCTCCAGGCAAGAATACTGGAGTGGGTTGCCATGCCCTCCTCCAGGGGATCTTCGCAACCCAGGGATTGAGCCCATGTCTCTTAAGTCTCCTGCATTGTCAGGAGGATTCTTTACCACTAGCACCACCAGAGAAGCCCAAGAGTTTACATACTGCAACTAAAGATCCCACATGCTGCAACTAAGACTTGGCATAGCCAAATAAATAAAAATAAACAAATGTTTTTTAAAAAGATCTACTCTAAATAAAAGAAGCCCTCAGAGGGGCACTGACTTCCCTCACACTCTCCATCACTCCCACCTTGTGCTGAAGGCGTCTTGTCAAGCATCAGTGGTCCATAATCCTGGCATCTAGTTACTTTCCTTGAGTGAGAGTTAAATTGCAGAATACTGCAGATGAGCAGGCTCGATAAGGTTATTTGGACCCATAGCCCCATGACACAGATGAAACGAATGATGCCCCAGAGGATCCTGTTGTCCCCCAGGTCTGCAAGCATCCTCAAGCCTTCCCTTTGCGGGTCCTCCCTCCTCTATGTTCGGGAACCCCTTCCTGTAGCCACAGCCTCTGGTGAACTCAGTCCCCCAGCTTCATGAGGGCTGTTGGGACTCCACCTGGGAGAAACTGTCTTCCTCCCACCCACCCTCGCCTCACCCCTCTGCCCTGGGATGCGCTGTTTCTCATTGCTTTCCCCGGTTCTGGGCAGCACTTGTGCTCAGCATCCCATGGTGTAGGACATGGATGCTGTCTTAGTGTGTGCCCTGCCCCCGAGAAGGAAAACCCAGAGACCAGGATTCCAATGCTGGATTTGGGCGGTGACCCTGGGGGCCACTGGCGAGAGGTGGAGAGGAGAGGAAAGACCTTGAAGGGTGAGTTGTGGCCCCAGGTCTGCTGTGGGGGGTGGGTTCAGGGTGAGAACAGCCTCCAAGAGCAGACCCATCAGAGAGCAAGGAAGCACACATGTTCACTGGCCACTGCCAGTCCCTCCTTCTGGGGGGTTCCTCGAGGAACACCGACTCCCTGGCATCTCCAGATCCCCTCAAACTCTGGGCAAGTTCTCAGTCAGAGACACCTGGAACCACATGCCAGGGTCCCTGGCATGGACTGAGGGGCCGGCAGTGTCCTGGATTGGGTGTACCTCCACGTCCCCGAGATACAGTACAGAATGGGCATGCTGCTTGTTTTAATTGAACTAAAACCTGAATGAAACCAATTGGTAAACCTTCCTCCTCAACTAAGAGAGAGATGGCAACCCAGAAGAATATGAGAAAAGCCTAGAGTTTGATGTAAAGTATCGAGAAGTCCCAGTTTTCTGCAAGGTGAAAGGTCTAGATCATTGGGTCAAGTGAAGATTGAATAAGATATAATATACACATATATGTTCACATGTGTGTACACATGTGTGTGCATGCACATATACATACACACACACACACGTCTCACATTTATGTGTATATAAATACCTGCACCCAAACAGAAATAACCTCTCATCCCAAGTGGTCCACTCTCTGCCCAAAGTCAACTCCAGAGAACCTCAGTCCAGTCACCACCATGGACACAGAGGAGTCCCAATTGCTGTTTATGCTACCATCTCACCAAAGATGGGGATCAAAGTTGTTACCCATGGCCACATGCCTCGAAATCTTTAGGCACTTCCTCCCAGTGCCCTAGACGCTTGCCCAGCACACCTCATCTCTACCCTTCCCTCTGTGACATCCCCCCATCCTTTCTCCTCTTCTGTCCCCGCTCTCCATCCAGAGGTTGACTTAAGAAATAGTCCATGGGACTTCTCTAGCTGTTCAGTGGTTAAGACTTCACCTTCCAATACAGAGGGTTCAGGGTTGATCCCCAGTCTGGGAGTTAAGATCCTACATGCCAAGAAACCAAACATAAGACAGAAGCAATATTTCAACAAATTCAACAAAGACTTTAAAAATGGTCCACATGAAAACAATCTTAAAAGAGAGAGAGAGAGACTGTCTATGTTTTTGTGTTGAAGCCACACTGGCCACCTCAGCTCTAACAGAAGCCTACCTCCTCCTTTTACAATAGAAACATGGCCTCCACTCCCACGTCCTTGTCTGAAAGATGCCCAACCAGTAATGAAGGGATGATGCCAATTAGCTTTGTTGTCTTTCTATGACTCTAAAGATAACTCTCTCCTTTTTGTTTTATTCAAAACTGGCCCACACGTTCACAAGGATCCATCTCTTTTTAATGTGTGTTCATTCAGATCCCCGGCAACACAGCAGAAAAGATAAGTATTTTGACATGTGTTCTTTTAAAATGCTTAAGATCGGAGAAGCCAAAGGCAAAATATGCTCAGAAATAAATGAAAACACATGAAGCCAAAAATGTGCATTCTGGCTTCTGGGTCTGATTTTGCTTCCTGAATGCCCTGTCCACCCTGCTCTCCAAAGTGTCCCTCAGGTCAAGTCTTCCAAGGATCACCGTCCAGTCCTCTTAACCCCTCCTGCCTCCCTTCTTGTCTGATCACCTAGTAATTGCCTCGTGTGTCTGCATGCGTGCTCAGTGACTCAGTCATGTCCGACTGTGTGCGACCCACTGGACTGTAGCCTGCCAGGCTTCTCTGACCATGGAATTTCCCAGCAAGAATACCAGCCTGGGTTGCCATTTCTTCCTCCAGGGGATCTTCCCAACCCAGGGATCAAACCCGCGTCTCCTAAGTCTCTTGCTTTGACAGGCAGATTCTTCACCACTGCGCCATGTGGGAAGCCAGTTATCTGGCATTGGTAGTGTTGTTTAGTCACCCCGTCATGTCCAACTTTTTGTGACCCAGAGACGGAACCCAGATCTCCCACCTTGCAGGTGGATTCTTTACCATCTGAGCCACCAGGAAAGCTATACTATGCTGTACTTAGTCACTCAGTCGTGCCCAACTCTGCGACCCCATGGACTATAGGTCCACCAGGCTCCTCTGTCCATGGGATTTCCCAGGCAAGAATACTGGAGTGGGTAGCCATTTCCTTCTTCAGTTTCCCTGCATGTCTGTTATCTCATAATATTACTTCGAGGAGACACACAGGCTGGGGCAGGACCTTTGTAGGACCTTGTCCAAATCGTGCGCAGCACCTTGTATGACTTTCAGCTCCCATTTCTTCCTCTTGCCTGACCTGATGTCACAGGGTTGTGTGGATGATTATGTGAAATGCTGTCTCGGAGGCCGACCCAGTAGACTTTAACACTTATTTTTCCCTTCCTGAGTCTTTGCCCTCCTCATGTCACCCATTATCATTTCCATGGGAGTGTGTGTGTCCTGGATTCCAACATTATTGCCAGCTACTCAGGAGGAGAGTGTCCAAGCACAGGGTGATCCCAGGATGGCCCGAGAAGAGTGGGGAGATGAGGCTAAGAACGAGTTTCCAAGCGAGTTATCACTGTGGGTCATTGCAGCTTAATTCTATGAAACTCTGGATAAAGGTATAAAACATGCCTCTCAAAGTAGGCCAGCCTGAGGTGCTAAGAGGCTGGGGGATCAGCCTCCCTGCAAAGCAGTCATGAGTTAAGCGCTGTCCCAGGCCACCGCTGCGCTCTCAGGCAGAGTCACCTTTCGAGGTTTCAGGGAACGACCCAATGAAGAGATGTAGCCATTGGCTGCTTGAAATTCTGCCCTAAGGTGGCCCCGCCTGAAGGAAATGGCTGGGCCCCAACAGAATCTGCTACAGGTGTTGTTGGCTGAGAAATGAAGCTCGTAATAATGACTGACACCAAAACAACATTTTTGAGTGTAAATATTGACCTTTGCTCAATGTGGTGCATGGAGTTAGCTGTGGCTCATACCGACAAGAGGGGGTAAAGTCTCAGTCCCGCACCAAAGATCTTACTTAGATCTGACTACAGGACACCTCTTCACATCTAGTTAGCTTGATTCCTTACAGCATAGAAGAACAAAAGTGCACTTGTGGGTTTTCCCTGGTGGCCCAGTGGTGGAGACTTTGCTTTCCACTGAGGTGGGTGGGGGTTTGATCCTTGGCCGGGGAGCTAAGATTCCATGTGTTGCAGGGCAAAGGAATGAAACATCAACCAGGGGCAGTATTGTACAAAACTCAATAAAGATTTTTAAAAAATAGCCCACATCAAAAATCTTAAAAATGCACTCAGTTGTGTGTTTGTTTATGTGTGCACGTAATACAGTAACAAGCCCATCATAAAATCTCCATGCAGAAGTTTAACCAAGAAACCAGTAAGAGTTCCCCAAATTATTACAAGAGAATGGATAAATACAGGCTGAGAGGGAGGACAGAGAGTAATGTGGCCAGCCCTGAGCCACGAGAAGCATCATGGTTGAAGGAAGTAGCACTAGCCTGAGCACCAAAGGCTGCCTGGGAGTTAAATTGGTGGAAGGTATGGGGAGGGGACTCTGGACATCTTAGGAGGAAAGGTCATGGGGAGAGAGACCCACAGCCCGAGGAACATGGAGGGAACCAAGGTGAGATCTCACGACTGTGGGAGTTTTGACTCAGAGTCTTAAAGGGGCATGCATTCGCACTGTGACCCTGGCCAAGTGGCTTAGCTTACCTGCTGTTTACATCTGAACAATGAAAAGAACAATGTCTCCTTCATATTAAAGTAGCACTGCCCAATAGGAACCTCTGGAATGATGGAAATGTCCTGTATCTGTGCTGTCCAGGACAGTGGTCACTGGCCAACTGTGGCCACTGAGCATGTCATACCCGTCCACTGAAGTGGAGAAATGGAATTTTCATTTCATTTCATTTAAACTTAAATGGCCACAGGTGACCCATGGCTGGGCAACAGTGCTCCATCCATGCCACCCCGTGGTGATATACAGGTCTCTGTACCCAATGCTAATTTAAAATTGCCTCTTGGACAGAAATGTGTTTGATCTCAACGTGGCTGTGACCAGCCGTCCCCACTGATAGCAATGGCTTTCCTGGCTGGCACTCTTCCAGCCCTGTGATTGACTTGGCCAGTTGAAAACAAAGTTCAAATGGCAGCCACTAAACGGTATGAAATATCTTAATTTTAACCTAAACAGAGGGCAACAACAGTCTCCAAGGCAGAAGCAGGGGCTCAGCAGATGATCCAAAAGACAAGAAGAAAAGTCAGTTTAAAGAAAACAATCAGTGGCTGAAAGCTATTAAGTTCACTCTTCTAGTTCAAAGAGATTCGAAATGGCAATTTGTCAGGCAACTGTTGTCGCTTTAGACGCCCCTAGTTGTTTTCTTTGAAGCCCTTGATTGACTGCAGGAGCCTGGGCCAGATTCTTCTAAGGACAGGATTTCCACAGTTGAACACATTTATGTCACAGTAATTATGACTCTTCCCAAATTTAATCAACAAAGGCATAAGAGTGCAAGTTTGAGAAATTATGCATGTGTTCAGCGGGGTCCAGGCAGCAGCCTGGGTGAACGTGGACGAGCCCAGACAGCCAGCTGGATGGTTTGGGTCACTTAGTTGTATCAATCCCAGGCTGGAGAAGGTTGGCTGTTGATGAGTCAACAATGAAACAGACTTCAACCTGAGAAGGATCATTTCTACGAATGAGCAACTAATGGAGAGTAATCAAGCGTGCTAACACTGTATTATCTCTCTAGCCAGCCAAGCTGGGGTCTAGAACGATCTCTTTTGCTAGTCATTTCTGAAAATAGGTGCAAAGGTGAGTGCACCCCTGGGAAGCAATGAAAGGCTTCCACAGAGATATGAGCACAGGAAGACCAGCGTGAAAGAGCTGTACATGCTTCTGTTCTCTTGACTCAGACTTGCCTCAAAGAACGAACAGAATGGAGAGAGGATGGAAAAGCCTTCTGAAGCATTTTGACATTAAGAAAAATTACTTGCAGTTATTTGCTATTTGCAAGGCTGTCAATAACCTTCTCAGCAATGCAAGTGTTTCCATGGGTGTTTGCAGAGGAGGTATGAGGGGCGAAATTTGTCAGGGCAGGGGTCCAACCTACGTGTCCACAAGGAAGGTCAGCTCAGAGGTTTGGGACTGAAAGGAACATAGCTATCTTCACAGACCAGCCCCGTTTCCAAACTCTTACACACCCCCTGACCTAGGCAACAGCAGTGTCCCAGGTAGAAACGTGGAGGGAGATACAGATTAAAAATGGGAGCTGAGGGACCCTGTGGAGAGCACCAATGAGGTAGACCCTTGCCTAGCAGCTGTGTGCCAGATGTCCCCACAATGCAGCCTTGGGGACACATCCATGGCAAGTAACTCCAGCAGAGAAAAATAAAAGTGATTTCTGCATACGGCTCGTGGGGCCAGGGCCAGGAGTGAGGTCGGAAAAGCAAGTCAACAAAGGCGGGAAGGACAGATGGGAAAAAGGTGAAGCCAGGGAAGATCTGGAAAGCTGGGAAGGGAGCTTGTCTCAATCGTGTACCCCCTAGTACAGGAAGCCAGGCAACAACATGTGTGGAGCAAAAGCTCATATCCATACCTGGCAGGAGGCTCCAAGGTCAAAGCCCCAGGACTCTTGGCATTCAGTCCACAAGGTGACTGTCCAGACCGCACAAGGAGCCTGATGGGAAGGCAATAATTTTAGTCATCTGGAACTTTCAGAATTCACTCATTCATTCATCCATACCTTTAGCTACATGATCTTGCCCGGTGGCACTAGTGATAAAGAACTCGCCTCCAGTGTAGGAGACTCAAGAGACAAGGGTTCGATCCCTGGATCAGGCTCCTGGACAAGGGAATGGCTATCCCCTCCAGTATTCTTGCTTGGAGAATCCCATGAACAGAGGAGCCTGGAAGGCTACATACCATGGGTGGTGAAGAGTTGGCCACATCTGAAGTGACTTGACACACGTGCTATTGTGGATCATCCTGGTGATGGAGAGCTGGAGGGCATATGTGACCCGGGAGTCAGGTGGCCTGTTTGGAATCCTAGCTCTGCAGAGCAGCAGCTCTACAGTCTCGGGTAAACAGCTCATTTCCTCTGTGCATTGATTTCTCTTCTGTAAAATGGGGATAAAAATTGTGCATCTCTTATAGGGCAGTCAAGATGATTAAATGAGTGGATCCATGAAAAATGCTCAGAGGAGCGCCTAGCACAGTAAATGAACTGCAAGATTTAACTATTTTTATGATGTGCTCATCAAAAAGAGCCACTAGGACACTTACTGGTATGTATAAGTGGAAGGAGATTAAATAGACTTTAAGGATAGTTTATTTTTACCCTGCTTGAAAGATTGTAGTACCTGAGCAACAGAGTTTACTGCAACCAGGGGAAACCTTTATGTTTCTTGGGAAAATCTTTTGTATATTTCCTGGTAACCTGTGCCTGCAATTTGTCCTTTCTTGTTCAGGTTCTGTTCCTGGAGGCCACACCAAACCAACCCGGTCTGCTCCCACAGTGGAGTGTTTCAAGGACAAGAAGCCTGGAGAGGTCCTGAGTTTTCCCTTTTCCAAGTGCCATACCCACAGACTTCCTCAATACTTACCAAGACACAGCTTTAGCATCTTCCCTTTCATTGTCAGTTCTGACTACACATGGCACCCAAGGCTGAGCTAATTCTGCAGGTGATCTGACCAGGACAGAGTGGAACAGATCTATGACTTTCTTCCTTCAAGACCCAACGGTCACTTTAAGGCCACCAAATAGTGAAGCCAAATGTGTGGCTGCTGCGTCTCTTGATTCCTTTTAAAGATCTTACGGCAACAGTACCATCAAGAGGTCTCCATAAATGTCATTTCGGGATCATTTCTTTACAATGTACTTACTTAGCAGCATTGACATTTGAGTCCCACATGTAAAAAAAAAAAAAGTCATTTGTCCTTGCCAATTTTTTGAAGCAATTTAGCGATTTTGAACCTTATTTATATTATACAATGTCATCAATAACCTAGTGTATCATTAGATAACCCAAAAGACACACTGTGAGAATTTTCATCAAAGTTACTCATAAAATGTGTGCATCAATAGGACAGAGCTCAGAGCCATGTGTCACAGGGCTGGGGTCCTCCCTCTGGACAAGCACTGTTCTATCATGGGAATATTGGGGGTGCAGCCTTGCAACTAGTTACTGACTTCCGAAATTGTCAGAAGAGTCTCTCTACATTTCCCCTTATTTTCCAAAATGCATCATGAAACACCCTATCACTATCTGACAGTAGTCTGGCAGGTCACAAGGGCCCCTTGGCCACTTGCCAGGTGACAGTGCCACCTTTTCAGTGGACCAAGGGGATTGTTGGGCCATCACCATGTGGGCAGAGTCCAGAAGGATCAAGTCCTTTCACTGCACAGGGTAACTTACACAAGCACCACAAGATGTCCGTTTTCTGTCCTGTAGAGGTGGAGCTCTCCAACTCAGGGCAAAAGAAACCCTGAGGGCTTGTGTGTTAACACAGATTGCAAGGTTCCAGCCCCAGAGTTTCTGACTCAGCAGGCCTGGGGCAGAGCCTGGGAATTAGGATTTTTCACACATTCCCAGGTGGTGCTGTTGCTTCCTGTCTGGAGGTCGCACTTGGAGAACCACTGTCTTAGATAAACTTCTCTTTCTGCTACTCTTTCTTTTCCTTTTGGCTGCACCACTTGGCATGTAATATCTTAGCTCCCCAACCAGAGATCAAACTTATGCCCCCCGCAGTAGAAGCACATAGCCCCAACCCCTGGACACCCATCAAAGTCCCTCTGCCTCTCTTAAGAGGGAAAGGACTAAGGACGGGACGTGAAGTTGACCTTCAGTTCTGCCTACATCTTTGAGACTCTTCAAACAGGAAACTCTCTGTACCAGAGGGCTGAGTGTCTATGAAGGCTATCTTTAGCGTTTGTCTAAAAAAGTTTTTAATTACCATCTATTTCCTATCAGAATTGTATTTCTTTTTCCTCTCACTGCATCATAAATAAATCCTCTTGATTAAATCAGATTTTGGCAAGAAAAGAAGGGTCTTCTCTGATCTTTGGCCAAACGTTTCCCTAAAACTTCATGCCCACCATATAGTTTAATCCAGAATTCCTTAAAAAAAAAAGAAAGAAGGTTTACTGTGAAATTGCTATTTCTCAGTGAACTCATGCTAGCTTCTTGTGATCAGATTCCCTTTGCAAGGGAAGCAGAATGTGTAATCTATTCCAGAATCCTGCCTGCAACAGGCATTCTGGTGTCTGCTCCCCTCACTGAGGTTCACACTGAAACAAAATAAAATTCAAATAATTCTCTTTCCTCCAGGTCGTCTGTCCTCTTGATACCATCATTTCTGAGTCATGGGTTGTGCCTTTGGTCATCCAAAGGTTGTGCCTGCTCACATGTGCTCAGAACCTTTATTTGTCCAGCAGACATCACGGTCCTCCACCTATTCAGGACTGCAGACGCACCCACCCATCCTGCAAAAGTTTTCTTTCTGCTCCCAGCCGAGGTCCCAGGAGCAGGAAGCAGCCAATTGCCAAAGGAATCTCCATGGGTCCTGACCTGCTTCTCTGTATCTTCAGGAGTCTCAGTGTTGAGAGAAAACAGATGCAAAGGGCTAGATGGCCTTTAACTAATGTCCATGGGCTAGGAGACTTGCTGGACAGTCTCCCGACTGTGGTCTATCTGACATCAGCAGTCTCTGGGCAACACACAATGGTCCCTCCAGCTGGTTGCATCGGACAAGATCTCAATGTAAAAAGATGCTCTATGAGGGCAGATGCTGCTTCCCCACAGTCCTTCCCCTCATTCCCATGGGCTTCTCACTCAAGACCTCTCTCAGCCTCAATACGCAGGAATCTGTCCCTTCTCCTGGGACATCTTTTCCCCAGAAACATGCAGATCGGCTCCCTCATTTCTTTTGGATCTTTACCCAAATGTCTCCTTCTTTCCTAAATGTTTCCCCTAAAATAACAACTTCCCCCACCTCCTCCAATCCCCCTTTCTGCTTTACTTCTCTCCTTAGCAAGTGTCACCATTGGAAATGCTATCAATTCTACCGGCTTCACTTTGTTTATTGTCTGTCCTGTCACAATGCAGAGGGTTTTGTGTGTTTGTTCAGCTGTTGTATCCTGAGTTGGTAGAACAGGGCTTGGGGCACAGGAGTCCTTATCGGTGAATACTGAATGAATGAATAAATGAATGAGTGAGTGAGTGAATGAATGAAGTGGAAGAGGGAAGCCATGAGAAAGAACATGGGAATGGAGACCCACATGCTATTTTACCTGCAAGCATACCCCTGGGTGCCTCTATTTTGAGCTAAGAGTTCACATGAAGTCAGGGATTTGAAACTGGTTATCCTAAAACTTCCATGCCCATGGACTTCCCCCAAAGACACTGGGGACCTCCTGAGGCACCTCTACTGCATTTTGAGGGCATTTGATCTCAGTCTCAAAGGGCCCTCCACTTACTACATTTCCTGTCTCCAGCTACTGAGATGGGGCAACAGAGCAGGGCCGTCAATCTGTGTAAACTAGAGTCTTCTCTAGTTTACAGTCTATCAGTCTTCTATCTGATACAAAGGGCTCTCAAACATTCTGGATGGGGTTGGAGAAACTTCATGTTGTATATTTGGTCAGTTCCTACTGTCAGACTCCCAGTAAGAATGTAACCCTAGGACCCCTGCTCATTGTCAAGTAACCATTATGTGACAAGTCCTGGCATACAGAGACCATCCCATTTAATCCTCATAGTAAATCACTTGGATCATGTAACCTTCATTTTAAAGATTAAGAAATAGAGGCTTGGTGAAGTTACGTATCTTTCCTGATTATGTGTGGTTAGCAGGCTGGGGGGAAGGATGGCACTCAGGTGAGTTTGACCTCAGAGCCCTCTGTCCTCTGTGTAGGCCCAAGTCGAGTTCCCCAGGGAACTTTGGAGGATATTACGGAGATGAAAGTGAAACACCTGGTGGCTCAGTGGTAAAGAGCGTCCCTGTCAATTCAGGAGACCCGGGTTCAATCCCTGAGGAAGGAAATGACTACCCACTTCAGGATTCTTGCCTGGGAAATCCCATGGACAGAAGAACCTGGTGGTCTACAGTCCATAGGTCACAAAGAGTAAGACACGACTAAGTGACTAAACAATGGAAATGACGATTCTGCTGTGACTGACTCCAGAATTTCCCACAGGCACTGGGTTCAGAAAGATGGGTCCAACCCATGTGCTCTAAGCCTAGAAACTCATCCTTAGGGGGCCCATCTGTGGGCCTGCGGCGGAAACCCCTGCGGTCCAGGGAGATCTCTCTCCCTCCCTGCCCCTTACTGTCTTATATCTTTCATGCCGATCGGGGCCCAGGGGGCCCAGAGGCACATCTGTGTTTCTACACAGTCTCCCCTTCATGTGCGCAAATAAAATAAGGGATGGCCAAGTAGACACCTGTATATACAGTCACCTTCTCGGCCAGACAGATATTTATTTGCTGCTGTATAAATGAGGGAAATTTGCACTCAGCCCTGAACACTTGGCTCCCCGGGCCATCCTCCCGTCTCCCCAGAGGCTTCTTCCCTGAGAATGGCCGCGGTCCGTGACACCTCATCCCGCTCTACTTGAAGACCAGGCGCCGGCTGGGGAAGATCTGTTTCACACCTGTACCTGGGGCCTCGGAGGGTGCCCGGGCTGTCAGAGAAATCCCAGGCTTCCGTGACGGGGAGGAAGTGCCTTAAAAGGCAGGTGCTCTGGTCCTGTCACACGTTGTTTTATGGGACGGTCCCTAAACCAGAGCCTGTTCCATTGGGCCTGCTTTAAAGGGGTCGGCCCACCTCCCCGGGCTGAGTGGAGATGATGCGAAACGAGGCGGGGGTGTAAACCATGAATGTCAGGTTCTAGCCCCATCTTCAGCCCCCACACTTGATGAAACATCAGCAGGGAAATGTCCGGATTCTCCTTCAGCTAACTGTGAAACACGTGGTGTGTAGGCTATAGTGATAAAGTCAGGAGAATGTCTTAAGGGTGTTCTTTTTTTTTTTTTTTTTTTGATGTGGAGCATTTTTTATTGAATCTGTTACGACAATGCTTCTGATTTGTGTTTGGGTGTTTGGACCTGAGGCACGTGTTGCCTGACCAAGGATGGAACCTGCAACCTCTTGCATAGGAAAGAGAAGACTTAACCCCTGAACTGCCAAGGTAGTCCTAAGGGTGTTCTTTTAGGATGCGGGGGATGGCAAACTGAGTTTCAGAATTGTGAGGAAGGGCATTATTTTTCTTTACTAGTAGTATTTTAAAATGAAAATATTGTAATCAATTCCTATTTAATTGCAAAGTTTCTAGACCAAGTGATGGCATTTAAAAAAATATTTTTTTAAACAGTTTTCTGTGTTAAGACCCAGCTTTCACATGACATATCATCAGTAGCCCCTGGAGTGACTGAGGGGCTGGACTGCCAAGAAAATCCCCCCAAATCATTTGATTTTGTGATTTGCAGTTCCCTTGCGTGCCTGCGTACTCAGCCACTTCAGTCGTGACTCTTTGCAGTTCCCTTGTGCCTAACCCAGCTTGGTTGAATATCTTTCGTGTGTTTAACCAATCGAGTTTTGTCCTACAGAGTTCCTCTTCAGATGTCTTCCTGTTCATCTGCTGTGGTTTGCTGTGGTTGTTAGCATTTGGGGCATAGTTTATTCATTCTCTCTCCTACCCCTTTGTCTGGCATTTTTGCTGCAAGAATCTTTCCCCCACAGGCTTTTCATTCTTTTCACCTCGATTTTTTACTAATATTACTTTTTAGTTAAAATATGACTGGATTTGTTTATCTCTTTTCTTATAGTTGGTGTTTTTGGGGAATTATTTAAGAACTCCTACCCCCAAGGTCATAAGAACTTCCCTGGTGGCTCAGACGGTAAAGCGTCTGTCTACAATGAGGGAGATCCCGGTTCGATCCCTGGGTTGGGAAGATACCCTGGAGAAGGAAATGGCCACCCACTCCAGTACTGTTGCCTGGAAAATCCCATGGACGGAGGAGCCTGATAGACTACAGTCCATGGGGGTGCAAAGAGCTGGACACAACTGAGCGACTTCACTCACCCCCAGGGTCATAGAGATATTCCCTTATATTATCTGCTGAAAACACTGAGGTTCTGCCTTTCACATTTAAGTCTTTAACTCACCTTTTTTGGTTTTTTGTTTGTTTTGCCTGTGGCATGAAGTAATTTTTACTTCACTTTTCTGTGGATGACCAGTTTCTTGGGCACCATTTGTTGAAAGTCCTTTCCAAACCACTAACCTGGGGGATACCTATGTTCGATCCCTGGGTAAAGAAGATCCCCTGGAAAAGGGCATGGCTACTCACTTCAGCATTCTTGCCTGGAGAATCCCATGGACAGAGGAGCCTGGTGGACTGCAGTCCAAGAGGTCACAGAGAGTCAAACACTACTGAGCAATTAACATACACACACACACACATCCTGGGGGAAACAGCTCTGCCACAGTTAGGGTTGCTGATACATGCATGGATACGTAGATCTATTCAGTACTTTTTTTTTTCTGTCTATCCTTGCACCTATACAACATTTCTTAGCGACTATACCTTTAATTAGAAGGCTTCCCTGTTTGCTCAGAAGGTAAAGAATCTTCCTGCTATGCAGGAGACCTAGATTTGATCCCTGGGTCGGGAAGATCTCCTGGAGGAAGGCATGACAACCCACTCCAGTATTCTTGCCTGAAGAATCCCATCACAGAGGCACCTGGTGGGCTACAGTCCATAGTGTCACAAAGAGTTGGACACGATTGAGCAACTAAGCAGCATGCAAATTATGGTCTCCTCATTTGAAAACTTGGATTAATGATACACAACTAATGAAAGTATGGTAAAAATGAACTTAGAAAATGCATATGCATGCGTTCAAATGTTTCTTAGCCACAGGAACGCCTGTGCAAATGTCCTTTGGTAAAGGACAAATGGGCTCCACATGTCCTTTGAGGCTCAGTGCATTCGTTTGTGGTGGCTGAATGATGAGTCACCACGCTATCCTTTCTCTCTTCTGGTCCTCCCAGAGCACCTGGCAATTGGCCATGTCGAAGAATCAGGGTCATGGGTAGTCCTCCGAGCACAACCCAGGACAGAAAATTATACAAGTCAATGAGGCTAAGTACTTTAAGGGACAAAAGATAAAATTACTGGTCAGGAATAAAAGAATATAGCAAGAACATAAATGAAGCAGGGAAGAAAGACAAGAATCCATTCTGTACTCAAGAGACTTTTTTTTCTGTCCAGACAGGAAGAGATGAAAGCGAAGAGAATGAAAAAAAGAGCTTTTAAAGAAATAGATATCAGTGCCATCCCTTAGAGAGGTAGTCTCCAACCTTTCAGGCACCAATGACCATTTTGTGGAAGACAATTTTTCCATGGACTTGGGGAGGTCGGATTTTGAGATGATCCAGGTGTGTTGCATTTCCTGTGCACTTTATTTCTATTATTATTGTATCAGCTCCACCTCAGATCACCAGGCATTAGTTCCCAGAGGTTGGGGACCCCTGCCTTAGGACATTGCTTGAGAAAAGGAAGCAAACATTTAAATGGTCTTGTAACTGGGTTACCTTTCTTTGGCTGTGATTTTCTGTTGCAACTGAGCCTCAAAGTAGCTGATTCTTACATGGGTTATTTGTGAAACTCAGGAAGGAAAAACTGTCCCTGCTGAAAGGCACATGGGGACAAGAGGGCAAGTCTCCCAAGAAGCTGCTAGTACTCCCTGGGGCTCCTTGAGCCACTAAATGTCCTTGAAAACACTTTGCAACCTTGAAAGTGACCTGCACCTGAAGCACGACTAATGATGAGAAGTGGCGGCTGCCTAGACAGCTGCTCGCTGACACGAGTCTGCAGGTCCTGAGATGCTCTGTGAGATGCAGACTCCTGGTCTGTCACCCCAGTCACTGCCGCCAGCCTCTTCCTTCTTAGCAGGTGCCTTGGATCATTGTTTTATGCCCCACATTTGAGAGCCATGATGTTTGTGAAGCAGGGAATTTGGAAGCTGCCAAGAAAGATTTGCACAGGGCTCGGCCCCACAGCAAAGAGCAAGCTTTGTGGCTTCAGTGTCTTGAAATAACATGTTGGTTTCACTTTGCTCAAATGAACCATATTTTTCCCAAGTCTTCAAAGTCCCTGGAGAAGCACAGAGTTATTGGTGGAATCCACAAGGCCATTTGTGCGTGGGGTTTGAATGGAGTCTTTGATTTGCACCTACAGGTACTGTAATTTGCCAAAAGTAAAAGGATTTTGTTGTTATTCATATACAAGTTTATTAGACTTTTTGTTGCACTTAAAGTAGTAGAACAAACAGTTATTTGGTTCAGTTATAATTATGTGAGGCTTGAGAAAAAAAATCATTGTCTTTTTTCCCCCTAATTTGAGAGATACTCACTGTCTCTTTTTTAAAACTTAAAATTTTTTTATTTTATTGAAATATAGTTGATTTATAATGTTACATTAATTTCTGCTGTACAAAGCGATTCAGTTTTATATACATATATATACACACACACGCTTTTTCATATTCTTTTCCATTATGCTTTATCACAGGATACTGAATATAATCCCCTGTGCTGTACAGTAGGTCCTTGCAGTTTGCATTGGCTTGTCCCAAACTCCCAATCCATCCTTCCCCACACTTCTCCTCGGTGGCATCCACAAGTTTGTTTTCTGCGTCCGTGAGTCTGTTTCTGTTTTGTAGATAAATTCATTGGTGTCATAGTTCAGATTCTGCATCTAAGTGTCTTTAATGAGCAGAAACTCTCAGCCGGAGCAGAACTTTCAGTGTAACTCTGAACACTGCCCTCTAGTGTCTGCACAGGCAAATACAGCTGAAGAGCTTGGCGCAGGAGCCCCAAGGTGCTCTATCCATCTGCTTGGAATTCCTGGCTTTGTGCATACCACAGACAGGTTAGGCTGTGGCTGCCCCTACTGCTTCTGGTCTCCTTCTCTACGCCACTCTAGGGGGTCAGACACATGCCACTGAAGTTTCGGGAACCACTTATTTGCCTGAGTGGTTCATGTGACATCATGAACAGAAATCAGCGATAGGAACAAACAGTCCACAGTTTGGTCTACACCTTGGTCAAGAGATGGACCTTGTATATGGGGTTTCTAGTGCTTCTGAACTTGGACCAAGCACTAAGTGTTAGTCACTCAGTCGTGTTTGACTCTTTGTGATCCCATGGCCTGTAGGCCACTGTCCATGGAATTCTCCAGGCAAGAATACTGGAGTGGATTACCATTTCCGTCTCCAAGCATTAAAAGGCAGTTAAAAGCCAACTTGTTAAGTACTGTCGTTAAGTCACACAAACAGATTTGTACTCTATTTTGTAAGAGAAAATTTGGTGTGCTAAAAGGAAAAATGGTCCCAGCAGACCAGAGAGAATCCTTCAATCTGTCTGCTTAAAAAAGTTGCACAATTTGAGAGCTGCAAGTTAAGTTTTATTTGGGGCAAAGTGAGTACTGCAGTCCAGCAGACAGCACCTCAGTGAGCTCTGAGAAACTGCTCCCAAGAGGCAGGGGGAGAAAGCCAATATAGACATGATTTTGATGAAGTGGGAATACATGTGATCAAGCATGTATTTTTCCAGAAGGTTTCTACTCATCTTGTAAAGCTTTTGCTAGCCCTGAGGAACAGTTACCACTGTGAAGAATTTTCCTGCTTTTCTAGATATGCAGAGATATAAGAATTGGGGCTATAAAATTGACTCCTGAAAATATATAACTATCTGAAGACCTAGCTGGCCAGTTTTTCACCCAGGACTGAGGGCCTCATTTCTGCTCTCCACCCTGAACTCCTTTCAGCGGGTGTTGAAGGTCAGCAGCTGCAGCAGCTCTTGATTTAATCCTTGTAAGGGTAGATGGCAAGTGCCCATGGCAAGTGCCAACTTGTAGTTGACAAGTCCACATCAGATGTGAAGAAGGTGTGATTAACCTTTCAATGTGTTAATATTCAGTTAGCAATTGTCTATATTCTCATACTCATTTTATATTTATTTATATTCATATTGCATACATATTTATTTTATATATATTATATATGTTTATATTATATGGACAGAGAGGCCTGGCATGCTGCAGTCCATGGGGTTGCAAAGAGTTGGACATGACTGAGCTACTGAACTGAACTGATATTTGTATTTATTTATATTCATATTATAGTTATTTTGTCAAGTTATCATAACTCACACTATTAGACCTTGAAAGTTTAAAACTTAATGAAACTTTGGTGTGAATGAGAAAGAGATTTTGTAAAACACATGCACAACACATATACAAGAACACAGGAAACAAGAGTTTCAAAGATTTCTGTTTCTTTTCATTGTGCATTTCTTTTCCTCCAGGAAATGGTAGAGACAAAAATCTTAAATATTTAAAAGCCAGTAGTTCTATTGAGTGACTGATACTATTTTACCCCTCTTTTTAGTCATTCACCTAAATCTGTGAAAATGAGAAAGACGAAAGCATTCTTATGGAAGAGAATCCAGTGCCAGCTCAGATTACATGCAATGAGAGATTTTCACAAACCAATCATTCTGTTTAGATTCAGAGAGGTGATTGAGTTGGCTTCTCTAGCAATTAGCATTTTCCAGGAGAAAAGGAGTTCCGCATTGGGAAACCCGCTGGCTTTCCTGGTGGGTCAGATGGTAAAGAATCCACCTGCCAATTCAGGAGAGGCAGGAGGCACAGGTTTGATCCTTGGGTTGGGAAGATCCCCTGGAGAAGGAATAGCAACCCACTCCAGTATTCTTGCCTGGAGAATTCCATGGACAGAAGAGCCTGGCGGGCTACAGTCCCTGGGTTCACAAAGAGGTGGATACCACTGAGTGAGTAACAACAGGACTGTTGGGAAGCCTGCGGATGAAACTACTGGAACTAGTATGCCACCTAATGGTCACTCCACACATTGCAGCTTACTAGGAAAATAGAAGAAATACCAGAAATTTCCTTTAGCAAAGGGCTTCCCAAGTGGCTCAGTGGTAAAAAATCCACCTGCAATGCAGGAGAGGTGGGTTTGATCCCTGGGTCGGAAGGTCTCCAAAGAATTGGACATGACTTAACTACTAAACAACAACAACAATTCTTACTTGACTCAGGTTAAAATTCTCATCAAATACTAAAATTTGCTATTTGTACTAAATATCCATTCACTTTTTATGGAAAAAAATCTTATCCGTGGCCTCAAGCCTTATCTGCTATTAGACCATTTGAAACAGTGCTGTTTTCTAGACCAGAGACTAAAGTCAAGTGTCATCATCCTTTTTGGCCATTTCCCTCAGTCCGGGATCCAATCACACTTTAGCTGCCTTTTAAGTGGACATTCCCTCAGCCATTCCTGTGGTTCTTGACCCGGATGTTTTGAAGAGCATTGCTCAGTTATTCTGTAGAATGACTTCATTTGGATTTCTCCAATGCCTTTCATTTGAGGCAGGAACATCACAGAAATGACCCTGCATCCTACTGAGTATGTCTTGCAGGACCCACAGGATGTACTTGTCCTAAGACTGATGGTGTTCATTTTGAGCTCAATTAATTTTGGATCCGTGTTAGCACTGTCTCAATGCTAAGTTTCCTTGCTTGGATGGTAACACAGTGGTTATATAAGAAAATCTCCTTGATCATATGAAATACACACCTTGACTCTACGTGCAAGAGTTGAACCAACACAGCGGCAGAGCGTGGAGGTGAGTGTGCTTGTGGCTGGATCTCCTCCCTTCCTGTCCAGGGTTCTGGGTCTCTGCTTCCTCCTCCCTTCCCTCACTTGGGGTTGCCTGGCTGGGTGTGAGTCCTTTGAGCCTTGGCTCCTGTTTGTCCAAGGGGAGACCAATTTCCTTCACCTGTTCTACAGCATCTCTCTCCCAGGGATGTCCAAAGATCAAAATAAGAATCACTCTCAGGGTCAGGAAAGACATGTGGGCCCTGGGTGGAGAGAGAGTATTGAATCCCTTCATGGTTAAGGGTGAGAAGTTAGGAGAGGGTGTGTCTAAACAGCCTGGTGAAATGAAGTCAGGTCTCAGGACAGAGTCTGTCCTTGGTCCCTCCTGTCCTATGCACCTGTGGCCATTCTCAGCCCCCAGGGCCTCCCTTCTAGGCTGTCTCCTCGGATACACACAAGGTGTTTTCAAACCATGGATGAGATCTTACCAAGGACATCGTATCCTTACCAAGGGTCATACCAACTCTAGAGCAGTGCCCATATGTGAACAGTGATGTCTCAAGTTAGTTTTGTGACTCGTCCAAGCAGGTGGGGTGAGTTAAGAGTTCTGTGGTCTCCTACAGGGTCACTGCCCTGGGTTGGATGCAGGATTCTCAGTTGGCAGCCTCACCTTAGCATTTTTTTTAAGATGTTTATTCGGATATAATTGATTTACAATGTTGCGTTAGTTTCAGGTGTAAAGCATAATGAATCGGTTATATGTACATATGCATGTGTGTGTGTGTGTATATATATATATATATTTATGCATGTATATATCCATTCTTTTTCAGATTCCTTTCCCATATAGATAATTATAGAATATTGAGTAGAGTTCCCTGTGCTAAACAGTAGGTCTTTATTAATTATCTATTTTATGTATGCTGCTGCTGCTAAGTCGCTTCAGTCGTGTTCGACTCTGCATGACCCCACAGACGGCAGCCCACCAGGCTCCTCCGTCCCTGGGATTCTCCAGGCAAGAACACTGGAGTGGGTTGCCATTTCCTTCTCCAATGCATGAAAGTGAAAAGTGATAGTGAAGTTGCTCAGTTGTGTCCGACTTTTAGCAACCCCATGGACTGCAGCCTACCAGGCTCTTCCATCCATGGGATTCTCCAGGCAAGAGTACTGGAGTGGGGTGCCATTGCCTTCTTCATTTTCTGTATAGTAGTGTATATATGTTAATCCCAATCTCCTAATTTATCACATCTCCCCTGGTCCCCCTTTGATAGCCATATATTTACATTTGAAATCTGTGGGTCTAGTTCTGTTTTGTAAATAAGTTCCTTTGTATCAATTTTTTAGACTCCACACATCAGTGATATCATCTGGGCTTTGTCTTTCTCTGATTTCATTCACTTAGTATGCTAATCTCTAGGTCCTTCCATGTTACTGCTAAGTTGCCCCTTAGTTAGCGCCTTGGTAAGGACTAAGTTAATCCTTACTAAGTTAAGCGTCTCAGCACGAGGACTAAGCTTGAATTACTCCAGACCAGGATCATTGGCTTGTCCCCACTACTTCCTGAGCGCACAGACTTCAGCCTGAGATGTGACCAACCTAGACCTCAGTTTCCTCGTGGTTTCATGCGTTTAACCACATATTCATGCCCAAATACGAGACATGGCATTGTTTGGTGTGTCGATTCACTATCAGTTAGTCAGTTCAGTTGCTCAGTCATGTCCAGCTCTTTGCGACCCCATGGACTGCAGCACGCCAGGCTTGTAAATTTATGGAAGTGTCGCATTGATGTAGAGAAGTGCTGTGTCCCAAGCGTTCAGCCCATGTGCTTTACCAGCGGGACACACTCGTGTAGCCCTCACCAGGATCTTGACAATGATCAGATCCCTCCTGTATCAGTAATTGTGCCCATGCTCCTCCACCGTTTGCAGTATTTTGAAATCAGCATTGCGTTTCTGAGGCCTAAACAGTTGCCTCGAATTTAGTTCAAATAGAGAATACTTTTCTATGAAAGATTTTTAGCAGTTTATCATTTAATGAAATAAAATGATGTACAGAGGAGAGAAGGGAGGAGAGAGAAGAAATGAGAAGGATACAGGGGCAGGGCAGACAATGGAGGTCTTAAATTATTCCCCTGCCACCTGACACGGTGAATGACCAGACTAGGCATGGCCTGGGCAGTGCTGGCCTCCCCTTGAAGATCCTGCCTCCCTGGTCTTTGTTCACGTGACAGAGAATGTTCAAGAATATCCACTTGCATGGGGCTCTCTGGTCCCTGTATCCACCATCAGGAATCCTCCGTTACCTGTCTCTTTCTCATAGCTCATTTTCAGAACCCAGTGGATGCTCAGCAAGCACTGATTATATTCATCTATCCTTCCTGGTTAATCCTGGCCTCTGCTGCTTCCTCAGCCAAAGTGGAATAGATACAGATTCTGGCTGAGGTCCTGGCTACCCATGCTGGAAGGCCGTAGGGGTCACTGGACTGTGGCTGAAGTGGAGATATGACCCCCACCCTATTCTGTAGAAGTTAGAAAGACCATCCTCAGGACCCACTGCCCAGAGCCTCATAGAAACCCAGCAATGTCAGGTGCCCTTGGTTGCACATGAGTGGACTCTTGCCTAAAAGCACAGCCATGATGGTTCCCAACTCTGTTCATCCTTCCTTCTGTGACTTGAAGTCCTGGGTGGTTTGGGAGGGACCAGTCAGGCCCCATGGAATGCATTTGAGCTGGAGGCCCCCTCACCAAGTGCATAGACATCTGTCTGCCTGTTCCTGGGCTCCTGGTCCTCTCAGCAAGGTAGAGGAAAGAGGTCAGGGGCTCTGCAGCCAGAACAGGTAGGGTTTAAGTATATGGGCCTCCTAGTAGCTGTGTGACCTTAGAATGGGGTTACCCAATCAAGAAGCAATATTCCTACCTACTCCCATCTTGTAAGAGATTTAAATGAAATAGAGAATAGAAAATACAGACCATAGAACTTGACCCAAGTGAGACACCAGGAGTATTTCCTTTCCTTTCTTCATTCCTGTATCTTTACATCTTCCACCTGCCTTGCCTTCCCTCCCTCCTTTCTTTCTTCCCTCCCTCTTCCTCCCTATCCAAAGCAAAGGAGTATGTTGCAAAGTCTAGGTGGTAGGTCTAAGGATATGTGCTATGTATTCACAGTGTGCCTCTATATATTTGGAATATTCCTTTATTAAAAAGTAAAATATTAAAAATAATACCCACTTGAAAATAAATGCCTAACAGTCCACACCAGACAAACTGAAGCAGAATCTCCTTGGCTGGGCCTCCTTGCCTTTTTTAGGGGCTCACAGTGACTCCATTGGGCAGCTGGAGCTGATCCTCATGGCCCAATCCCTCCATCAAAACTGCTCGATTGTAAGAAAAGTGATTCTGCTCAGTCCAAATTGAGTTGGAGACCTCAACGCAAGGCAGCTTCTCTTAGCAGACATAGGTTTGTGTCAGAAGAATTGTTGGGGCAAATCTTGAAGATTTTGGCAATAGCAATGATGAAAGATGCCCACTTACCTTTATCTATTTGTTTGGACCAGAGAACATTGGGGACTTTACCCTAAAGAAGACTAAACAGATGTAAGTCCACTTTATGTCCCTCCCCCAGGGCAGGGATGGGAAACAGCTGGGGCGGAGGGGGAACCTGGCAAACATGCTCAGTCTGAGTTCTCCTCATGTGAGTGAATATCAGGGCATCAGCATCAGAGCTGAGGTACCCTAAGTTCCACCCCAGAGAGGACCTGACTTCTGGTCAACCCTCAATACCCCAGACCTCGGCCTTGGCCGCATGCCAGGTACTTGTGCCAAACAAAACTTGATTCAGCTTCTGGGCTCTGCAAATCTGAGGATGCGGGAGACATGGGAAGACTGACTCAAAGAGATGCTGTACTTTATCTTCTGTACAATGGACTTGCAAAGAAAAGCAAGCACAGTGCCCTGTGCACTCCGGACAAAATATTAGGGCTTAAAAAAACGTGAAAGTGTTAGTCACTCAGTTGTGTCCAACTATTTGTGACCCCATAGGCTATAGCCTGCCAGGCTTCTCTGTCCATGGAACTCTCCAGGCAAGAATATTGGAAGGGATAGGCATTTCCTTCTCCAGGGGATCTTCCTGACCTAGGAATCTAAGCTGGTTCTCCCACATTGCAGGCAGATTTTTACCATCTGAGCCAATGCGGAAACCCTTAGGGCTAAAAGGCAGGCTTGCTTTCCGTAATCTATCAATGAGAAAAAATATACAGCAAAATCATGCAGGAGTGTTTGTTACATGCAGCCCCGAGGCCATCACAGTGATGGTGATTATAAGAAAGTGCTGACCTGAGCTGGGACCAAGTTCAGGAATTAGAGGGTGTAGAATTTAATCTCAGCCCTAGAGGGGGAGGGTGACTGTCTTGTGCTAGCCCTCGATTCAAAGAAACAAATGATCATAGAGCATTATTAACAAAAATCTATGCATCATTACAATGAAGATGTTCACAACAGTTTTGTATTTTATTCAAAACTGTCTCTGATCTGGGTGTTTTGAGGCTCAAATGCAGCAGATAAAAGAACTGTGTCTCTTCTGTGTTTTGTTTCGTGGTTTTAAGGGGAGGAATACCTTTCCTGAACGCCCTCCCATTAGTTTTAACATAAGAGTGACCAAGGTAAGTCACCAATCCTTTGTCTCCGCTGATATCAACCCCCAGGCAATGTCCCCAGTATTGGCCCCACAAGCTTTTATCCGAAGGCCAGCAGGTAACTGGTTTCCCATCAGTGGAAGGTGGGGGATCCCAGTACCTCTCACCCTGAGCTCCTGGTGGGTCTCCTAGGATGCCACATCTTTGCTCCAGACGCAGGCCAAGTCTGCTAGTGTGGTGAGCCTGAGCGCTTTCCCCACTTCCCTGTACTCTCCCCTACCCTCTCCTGCCCCCCACCAAGACTGGAGATTCTTGTGCTCTTATTTTCACAAGGCCCTTCTCTGTTTTTTCACCCATTTCAACAGCATTTAAATCTGTCAGCATTTGACGTGCCAGTGTGTGGCATCTGGACTTTCAAATGCAGAAGGGATGTTCACATGGAAAGTAAATAAATAAAGCCCCTGCTCCCTCTCCAACTGGATTTGTATAATTGTGTCAGACATAATGGAGTGTGTTTAAGAAGTGCACAGTGCGTATGTGTGTTGAGAGATGGTTTCCACACACACGCTGAATATAGGTCTGAACTCTTTATGGTCTGATAAATGAGAAATTAGCAGAACCAACTGTCGAAGGAATCAGCACCTCGTACTTGACAGCAAGAAACTAGACTCAAGAAGCTTCAGGCATGTGTGATCTTCCTCTGAAAGCAGCATCCATCTGTCCTAGTTCTGTCTGCTGAGAAGGTCTTGAGGCAACAGATCCTCAAGTAATGTGGAACCTGACACCAGGAGGTCAGCTACCAGACACCATTGTCCACTCAAAGGAATCCAGGATCTTCAGAGACACGGCTGGGGCAAGGAGAGGTCAAAATGAGCCTGGAATGTGAGGCACAAAGTGGGAAAGCACTCAGAGTCTCAGCTGCCATAATAACAGAGGTTCACAGAAGACTGGGGGATTCCTCACAGTTCTGGAAGCTGGAGATCCAAGATCAAGGTGCCAGCAGGGTTGGTTTCTGGTGAGACCCCTCTCCCTGAATTGCAGATGGGCAATATATAATGTCAGAAAGCAAAGGAAACTAAGGAGCCTCTTGATGAGGGTGAAAGGGGAGAGTGAAAAGCTGGCTTAAAATTCAACATTCAAAAACGAAGATTATGGCATCTAGTCCCGTCACTTCATGTCAAATAGATGGAGGAAAAGTGGAAACAGTGGAAAACTTTATCTTCCTAGTTTCCAAAATCACTGCAGATGGTGACTGCAGCCATGAAATTAAAAGACTCTTGCTCCTTGGAAAGAAAGCTATGACAAACCTAAACAGTGTATTAAAAAGCATAGACATTTTGCTGACAAACATCCATATAGTCAAAGCTATGTTTTTTCCAGGAGTCACGTATGGATGTGAGAGTTGGACCATAAAGGAGGCTGCGTACTGAAGAATTGATGCTTTTGAATTGTGGGGCTGGAGAAGACTCTTGAGAGTCCCTTGGACAGCAAAAAGATCAAACCAGTCAATCCTAAAGGAAATCAACCCTTAATATTCATTAGAAAGACTGATGCTGAAGCTGAAGTTCCAATATTTTGGCCATCTGATGGAAAAGACCCTGATGCTGGAAAAAATTGAGGGCAGGAGAAAGGGATGACAGAAGATGAGACGGTTGGATGGCATGACCGACTCAATGAACATGAGTTTGGACAAACTCCAGGAGATAGTGAAGGACAGGGAAGCCTGGGGTGCTGCCATCCATGGGGTTGCAAAAAATTGGAAAACTTAGAGACTGAACAACAAGAACAAATGTATAATGAATTTCTGAAGCCAAACCTAGATGCTTTATGGTATTTTGACCCTTCATTGGAACCAGATGAGGAGATGCCCTTCATCCAATAAGCCTGATTCCTAGTATTAATAACACTCTGCTAAAATGTCTGTTCCGCTAGCAGGCGTGTGTCCACCTTGCTCCTCTGCATCCCCAGTGGCTAGACCACAACCTGGAAGCCTGTATCTGCTGAGTAAATATCTCCTGGAAGAGTGAATTGGAACTAAAAAATGAATGAAATCACAAAAAATAGGGGTCCTAATGGGACCTTCATGCCATCTGCTAAATGAGAGGAGAGTAATAGTCACGATTTCTATTTGAAAAGTCAAGACCAGTGATGATTAAGACTAAGAGTTGAGACTTTAGAAGCTTACTAAAAATCATTCCGAAATACTTACTGGTAGACATCTTACTGTGTGCAAGGTAACTTTGCCTGGCTCACAGCTCAGAGACAGATCTGGTTGTAAGCTCCCACCAGTCACTCCCTCACTGCGTGATCTTGGCTAAGCTGATTAACCTCTCTCTACAGCCTTCTCCACGTCTGCATGATGGAAACTTCGAGAACTGCCTGAAAGGATTGCTTTAGAGTCTGTGAGGTATTTCTGTGAAAAACTTGGCAGAAGCAGACACAGAGTAAAGGTTCAAAAGCCTGAGAACTCTTCTTATATCGCAAATATGTAATATCAGAATCCAGACTGATGGAGGTGACCATGATGCTGCAAAGATGAGCCTTGGCGGATTGTTCTGATGGATGTTTATATTGAGAATGCCCTGGGAAGTGGCCTGCACTCAGTGTTTAGATGACTCTGGTAGCAGAACTGCAAGATCTGCAGACAGTGACCATCCATCGGCTACAGCCAACTCCTGTCACCACATGCCTTCATCCTGCTGGGCAGACAGGACTGCAGGTTAGCAGCACACCTCTGCACAGCTCAACCATGCTCTTAGATAATCACTACTTCAAATGCCAGATTCACAAGTGGACAACCATCAGTACCGCGTCGCCCACCTTCCTTTCGACTTCTTTTCATTCCATGCTCCCTTGCTCTGAGTACTAAATACATGAACAGGGGACACTGGTTTTCCAAAGGACACATCCATGCACTGTACAGCAGCAGCCTTCAGCCTGGGGTGCTCTTATTCCTGGAGGAAACTGAATTATTATCGCACAGGTATTTGGGCAAGGGTATAAGAACATCCCTGCCCACACCTTAACTCCTGTACCAGCGTTTCCTAAGATTGATCTAAATAGCCCATATCCCGTTCTTCATGGAATGTAGACTCCTCCTTCACCAAACTCAAGCTGTACTGCACTTCTTCACAGTGGAAAACCCTCCAGGGCATTACCAGCACAGATGTGCTCCTTAAGGATGAATCCAGTCATTATGAAATGCAAGGGGGGGTTCTGGTCTTTGACTGGCTTCTCCTAAAAGTGAAATGTGTCCTAAATAAGACACACTTGGAGCCTTGTTAGGATATTCTGAGTTGCATGTGATGGATGGATATGATGCCCCTGGAAACTATTTGATGGTACAGATATTTAAAGACAGGTCTTTCCAAATGAAAAGAGCTTTTTCCACAGAAATCAGATGTACTGTTTGCTTAGTTCCTTTTAACTAGAGAGTGCCCAAGACCAGTAGCCTAGGAAAGGACTACTTCTTCTGCTAAGCCCACCACAGTTATCTGAATCCCCAAACCTGCTGATCTGTAGTCCCACCTTGATGGACAAAAGAGGAAGACCAGTTGTTTGTGCCCACGTAACTTTTTGTTAAGATAGCAGCTTACAGCTCTCTGCTCACTTTCTCTGCAGCTAAGATGTTCACCTCTTAGTTGAAATTTCTTAGAGATGGGTTTTGAGTCACTGCCAGGAGAGACCACTGGCAACGTTAGGCAGAAACCACAGCTCCAAGAACTAGGAGGTGATGGTGGTGCATCGAGGGGGTGCGGCTGGGTGCCTAATAGCAGTTCTCCAAGATCTACTTGGCTGTAGGGGGTTTTTGAAATGCCCAAGAATGTTTGCATTGTTTTGTGTTTTCCTTAATGAGACACACAGAACAAGGGGAAGAACACGGATTTCACAGCCTATGAACCTCAATTTGAAAATCGCTAATAAGGACCTACTATATAGCACGGGGAACTCTATTCAAATACTCTGTAATGGCTTATATGGGAAAATAATCTAAAAAAAAGAATGGATATATATATGTGTATAACTGATTCACTTTGTTATACACCAGAAGCTAACACCCCATTGTAAATCAACTACACTCCAATAAAAATTTTTTTAAAATTGCTCCTGACTTAACAGCACACTAGTGAAGTGGTCAGATGGGGAGACCTGAGTCTGGGATTCAACTCCTTCAATTACCTTGTGAGTCAATGCATGTGTCTAAACTTTTCCAATCCTCGGTTTCTTCATCTGTAAACTGGGGGTAAGCCGTAAAACCTCCCTAAAGGCTTAGTTGCTAGCATCTGACACACAGCATGTGCTCCTGACTATTGTGGCAAGTTTAGCCATGAGAGGTTCATTTAACCTCTCCGACCCTCATTTATCTTCTTCCTTATTGGGGCAATGTTGAGGACAATCTCAAAATGTTTATAACGGAGTCTGACAGCTGGTGGCTAAGTCACGACTAGTATTCTTAGTATTAGCAGCATTATTCGTGTCATTATTAATGAAGTTAATACTGCTTAGTATGAGTATGATTACTGGCTTTAGAAATAGTTTTAAAGATTTTAATAATCATTAAATGATTTAATATGATTTTAATAATCAGGAAAGTGTGAGTAAAAGGGAAGACATAGTCAAGACCCAGATCTGGTCCAGAAAACTGATGATTGGATGTATATTTTATTATTTTTGCATCTTTGAAATCAAATGGACGTTCCCCTCAACTCTCACCCCTTCCTTTATCTCTTCTGCCCTTTGGAGAGCATTCATCTCCTATTTTCAGATTGATTTAAAAAATCAAGCCACGAGGCCAGTACCGGCCCTCTTTCCTCAGCTGAAGTGATTTCAGTTTCCTCTAAAATATGAGATTTTTTCCCCCTGGCTTGTATTTACTATGCACAGATGCAGAAGGAGAATTACTCAAGTTTTGCAATAAAAATAAGCTTGGCTTTGCGAGCACCTGCTTTCCGCCATTTAATAATGCGAGCTCCCTTCTCCTACCGGCTTCTGTTTACTCTTCTGCAAATTATTTTTGTTCTCAGTTGACAAAGATAAATGACGGGATTAATATATATTGAAGAAGTCTCTGGGAACAGTATGCCAGCCCAGAGGAAGGGTGGGTCTTATTTCCCTCAGGTAAGGCAACACAGCAAACTGGATTAAGAGTAATTTGCTGTGGGGCTTACAGATGATCACGATCCATTAGTGGTACACCATTTATGAAAATTGCTTTTTCTTAAATAAAAATTAGAATGACTTTCATTACCTTGTCAGGACTGAGCCGAGCCAACTGCATGCTCCCCCAAGGGAAAGCAAAACATCAGTGACAAGGTTTTGATTTTTGATTTAACCTCAACACAATCTCCAAACTGTTGAAAGTAACAGTGAAAGAAAGATGGGGCAGGGAACTTCCATCTGTGAGGTGCAAGCATCCTGTTGTACAATTACAGCTGAAAACTAGAAATGATAATATTTGTCAGAACAATGAGGAAAGGGAATCCAGGGTTGTATCTTTGGAGAACTGTTTTCAGAATTTTACAAATTGAAGCAGTTTAAGCAAAGAGTTTGCCAAATAACACCAAGACTTTCAATAGGATGGCATTTTTGTTTTAATATTATAGAATCTTTTGAGTTATAAAAGTCATATTTTTCAACCAACTGATTCGAACGTCATCTAAACATCTCCCTTATCTTGACATCCTCAGCATCAAGTCCAGAAACTCTCACAATCATCTGACGTGTTGTAAACCCTTTTTAACGTTCTTGGCTGTCCAATGATAGAACATTTTCTGCTTGTGAGGAATGTATCATTTATTTTTGAGCCCCAAATGATGTTAAGCCTTTTTAACACATGGATAACTTTTCAAGTGAGATAATAAAAGTTGTCAAATTCATTATTTATGACTAAGTTTGGAAAAAATTTTTTAACCTTCTCTGTTTTAGTACCAGGGCAAAATAGTCTTCCTCTCACATTATATTTCCAATTTCCATCTTAGAGCAGAGTTGCCATCAGGTCAATACCTTCAAAGAGAAAGAAAAAGAACATAGGGCCCAGCCATGTCCCTAACATTGTACTTAACCTCCCTCAGGTTTGTCGAGATCAAAGGCATCGATGGGTTTGGTACAAGAGCATGTCATGGGTGGTTGCAAAGTCATGCATCTCCTACAAAAGAATTGGGGTGTGGATCACACACATGACCCAGAAAAGAGAAAGGAAGACGTGTGTTTGGGGCAGTTAGCTAAGTTAAAGTAACACAGCGTTCTTGACTGAAGAATCCCAAGGACAGAGAAGGCTGGTGGACTACAGTCCATGAGGTCACAAAGAGTCAGACACAACTGAACAACTAAACAACAACAAGATTAATACATGATTCTGCCCCAAGTTAAGCAGGGAACTGGACCCCTCTTGAAATGAGAAGAGCAACTGACCAGATGCATTTTTTAAAAAAATGAGATTCTAAAGCTCTTACTGGCCCTGAAATACCTGGAGGGGCCAGGTCAGCCTGTCATGACCTCAGTGGTTCCCTTGGTCATGGGGATGGTCTTCAGCAATGGCAATGCAGCCCCTCAAGCAGCACCCAGTTCCCATCTCTGCATTTGTCCAGCTTGCGGACACATAAATTCTAAGGTCACCAAACTTCACCCTGGCACCTGGGCCTGGGTGAGCACAGAAAACACAGACTCTGTATGGGGGATTCACCAACCAAGGGACCTAGATGGAAGAGCGAGGCAGAGTATAAACCCTGAAAAACTTGTCTTTATTGATTTTGCGACTTTTACAGCCCCTGAGTGAACGAGGTTGTGGTTGGAGTCTTTGGAATATCACACCAAAGCAAATGCCACATAGGCTGACAGGTAATAGGTCTTCACACACCCAGTGGTCCACAGTGGAATTTTCCAAAGCTCTCCTGGGAGGTTTACTTAATTCTTCAATGAGTCAGAAACTTTCATATTCGCTGGAGACTAATAGCTGACTGATGATATAACTCAGAATCAATCTGGGGTCAACTCTCACACCCACAGAAATCCTGTCCTCCACAAAATTACAAAAAGTAGGCCAGTTAGTGCTGCATTCAGACAACATCTAAGGAAGGATCAGAAAACAAGAATAGAGACTCACTCAGTACAGAGATATTGAGAGGTTCCCCCTGGTAGCAGTTCACAAGCAACTAAACCAATTCAGGGTTTTAAAAAGCAGAGACATTACTTTGCCAACAAAAGTCCGTCTAGTCAAGGCTACGGTTCTTCCAGTGGTCATGTATGGATGTGAGTGTTGGACTGTGAAGAAAGCTGAGAGCCAAAGAATTGATGCTTTTGAACTGTAGTGTTGGAGAAGACTCTTGAGAGTCCCTTGAACTGCAAGGAGATCCAACCAGTCCATCCTAAAGGAAATCAGTCCTGAATATTCATTGGAAGGACTGATGCTAAAACTGAAACTCCAATACTTTGGCCACCTCATGTGAAGAGTTGACTCATTGGAAAAGACTCTGATGCTGGGAGGGATTGGGGGCAAAGAAGGGGACGACAGAGGATGAGATGGCTGGATGGCATCACCGACTCGATGGACGTGAGTTTGAGTGAACTCCGGAAGTTGGTGATGGAAAGGGAGGCCTGGCGTGCTGCGATTCATGGGGTTGCAAAGAGCTGGATATGACTGAGCGACTGAACTGAACTGAAATGATCAAAGAAATCAGAAGTCTTTTGGCGTGCTTACCTATGAAGGGTAAAGGGAAAATGAAATTCCTGGAGGAAATCAGTTCCTTCCTGTGTGTTGTGTTCAGTCGCTAAGTCCTGTCCAACTCTCTGTGACTCCATGGACTGCAGCAAGCCAGGCTTCCCTGTCCTTCACCATCTCCCTGAGTTTGCTCAAACTCATGTCCTTTGAGTTGATGATGCCATTGAACCATCTCATCTTCTGTCATCCCCTTCTCCTCCTGCCTTCAATCTCTCCAGCATCAGGGTCTTTTCCAATAACTCGGCTCTTTGCATCAGGTGGCCAATGAACCGAAGCATTGAAACTTCAGCTTCAACATCAATCCTTCCAATGAATATTCATACATGACTACAGCATTCCTACGACTGTAACTCAATGGCCAACCTGTACACAGAAATATGAGTTACCTGGACGCTCTCCTGCCTTTTAAATATTGGGGTTGCATTTCACATGAGAGCTGCCTCTAGGAACCCTGTAAACATCGGTTGAGAGAATGAGTGATTCATCACTCCATCTTCTGCAGCTCGGGCTCAGATCAACCCAGAGATGGAATTTAGGGAATATGCATCAGAGGGATCCCTAAAAAATACGCTTACTAAAGGGTGAGAGAATGATGGGCAGAGACCATCAGAGACCAGCATCTTTATTATGGGGGAAGTACCCACTTTAAAAAACCCCTTTCCTAGGACTCTTCAAGATAGAGTCTGAATTTCTCATAGTTCAAATCATTTTCAGTATTGTCTTCAATATGTGCCACATAAAACAAAAATACATGCCAAAAGGTCACCGCCTTTTTTTTCTATTTTCTTGCTTTGCTGCTACATTCTATACCTATAATCTACCTTCTTGTGTTATGCTGAAAAAGATACAAAGTGAAAAAGTAAAGAATGCTGATAGGCAGCTATATGTAAAAGGGGAACATTTTCTCAAACCACATACAAAGACAAATTCAAATGTGAGACTAGAAACCGTAAAACTGCTGGAAGAGAACACAGGCTGAATACCCTTTGACCTAAGTCATAGCCATATCTTTTTGGGTCCGTCTCCTGCAGTAATGGAGACAAAATCAAAAATCAGCAAATGGGACCTAATTAAACTTAAAAGCTTTTGCACACCAAAGGAAACCATTAACAGAATGAAAAGATAATCACTGAATGAGAAAAAAATAAATGTACAAGTGATATGACTGATAAGGGGTTAAAATTAAAAAAGTATTAACAGCTCATGTTGTGTGCTGTGTTGCTCATTTGTGTCCGACTCTTTGAGACACCGTGGACTGTAGCCCACCAGGCTCCTCTGTCCACGGGGTTTCTCCAGGCAAGAATACTGGAATGGGTTGCCATGCTCTCCTCCAGGGGATCTTCCCAACCCAGGGATGGAGCCCAGGTCTCCCTCATTGCAGGCAGGTTCTTTACCAACTGAGCTACCAGAGAGTCCCATTAACAGCTCATATACATATGAAAAAAAAAAAACCAACCCAATAAAAAAAATAATAGGCAGAAGCCCTAATAGATATTTTTTCAAAGAAGACATACAGACTACTAACAGGCACATGAAAAGATGCTCAACATTGCTAATTATTAGACAAATGTAAATTAAAACTATAATGAGGTATCACTCCATCAGTTCAGTTCAGTCGCTCAGTCGTGTCCAGGTCTTTGTGACCCCATGGACTGCAGCATGCCAGCCTTCCTTCGTTCACCCAAGCTCCCGGAGCTCACTCAAACTCACGTCCATCGAGTCGGTGATGCCATCCAACCATCTCATTCTTTGCTGTCCCCTTCTCCTCCTGCCTTCAATCCTTCCCAGCATCAGGGTCTTTTCCAGTGAGTCAGTTCTTCCCATCAGGTGGCCAAAGTATTGGAGCTTCAGCTTCAGCATCAGCCCTTTACTTCATACCAGTCAGAATAGCCATCATCAAAAAGTCTACCAATAACAAATTGTTGGTAAGGGTGTGGAGAAAAGGGAACTCTCATACACTGTTGGTGGGAATATAAATTGGTGCAGTCACTATGGAGAATAGTATGGAGGTTCCTCAGAAAAACTAATAACAGAACTACCATATGATCCAGCAATTCCCCTCTTGGGCATATATTCAGAAAAAAAAACCCACTGACTCACAAAGATACATGCACCCCAATGTTGATAGCAACACTATTTACAATAGCCAAGACATGGAAGCAACCCAAGCGCCCATCAACTGATGACTGGTTTAAGAAGAGGTGGTAAATATATACAACAGAATAAAACTCAGCCATAAAAAAGAATGAAATTCTGCCATTTGCAGGAACATGAATGGACCTAGAGAATATCATACTTAGTGAAATAAGTCAGACCAAGAAGGGCAAATACTGGATGATACCACTTATATGTAGAATCTAAAAAATGATTGTGTATAGCAAAAAAATATATGTAGCAAAACAGAAACAGACTCACAGACATAGAAAAAAAAAGCTAGTGGGGAAAGGAAGTGGGAGGAATGAGTTATGAGTAAGTGATTAAGAGATACAAACCATTATGTTTAAAATAGATAACCAACAAGAATATATTGTACAACACAGTAAAATATAGCAAGTATTTTTTCATAGCTTTAAAAATATTGAATCACTGTGTTGGACACTTGAAAGTAATAGGATGTTATAAATCAGTTATATTTCAATAAAAGGTAAAAATAAAGTATGTTATTGTCCTGTGTTTTGCTTTAAAAGGTGTATCATTTAAAAGTGAAGTAAGTTATTTTTGTTTTCCTGCCCATTATTTTGGTGCTTGTCTTCCTGGGAAGGACGGCCCCTTCCCTGGTTCCCTGTGCCCCAGAGTTAACCCATCTCTGTTCTCACTTGATTTGGGAGACACAGAGCTGAGCTCTATTTCACAGTCATCTGTGGTCCTCTGTCTGCTTTGTGTCCTGTCCCCAAGCATCTCCTAGTGCCTGCAGACCAGAGAGGTGCTTGTTCTTGCTAAGAAGTGCAAGAAGTTATTGCACTTAACATGGATTAAGGCTTATAGTACTTTTTAGTTTTTAAAAAGTGCTTTGGTATATTGAAATCCATAGCAGTTGTCTTGCCTAACTGGCCTCCTTCCTTCTGGTGGAAGAACTCCCTTTGTCCTTTAGGGCAGGGCTTGTGGTCTGATGGAGGTGGCTTGTCTTCCAAGGGTTAACACCCCTCCCAGGCCTGGTCACGTTCAGCCCACCGTTAGAGGTCTTCTGCCGAAAGAGACGTGGTCTCTGGAGCAGTCAAGAAGGAATATCAAGTCTCAAGCTATAGGGATCCATTTTTCCTACAAGGTGGGAGAAATGGTCCAGTGAATTCAACAGGGAGAAACAGAGGGGGCCGTGGCGGGAGAGCAGGGCATCACTGGGCTGCTGGATCCTTCCATGTGGGCATTCCCATCTAGGTGAGCAAACACGTTCCACTTCCTGCTTCAGCAAATCTAAATCTCTCTCTTCCAGCTGAAAGAGTCCTAACTTACACATAATTTGACTGTTCTTTATTAAATTCCTACTGTGTTCCATGTACACAGTCCTGACAATTTTGGTTCAAGAATCACTTTATTTATGTTATCTTAAAGGGGAAACTTCTATTTTTAGTGGCTCTCTGAAGATTAGCCAGTTGAACCTCCAGGGAGCAATTCTCTCCATTTCACAGAGGAGAAAAGAGGCTCAGAATGATTTAGCCACACGCCTCTTCCCTTCTTCCTCTGCTCCCACCGCTCTCCCTTCTTCCTTCCTTCCTCCCCACACTGGTCTCCCATGTTCTAGTTCTTAGACACCTAGGATAGGCAACTCTGACAGAGGACGCTGGACTTAAAATTGGATGTGCGGTTCCCAAGCCTGTCTCCACTTGCAAATACACATGCCCTAGATTAGGGTGCTTAACCTCCCTTAGCCTCAGTTTCTCTGTCTGCAGAATGGGGAGAATCCTTTCCCCAGATGCTGGTCAATGCCTGTCCCCATATCAACTTTAACCTGTCTGGCTCACTTTCTGCTTTTGGCATTGAGTGAGGTTTTCCAAACACAGTTGAATCCCCTGGTCCCAGCCTGCCTTCAGCTGATCTTGGCATCGAGATGATGGTGTCCTCAGAGGCCAAGTTCTCCTGGGGTCCTCACTTTCTAGACTGCTCAGGTTGCTCCCCACCAGCAGCATCAGGAGCCCCCAAGATTTGTCAGAATTGCACTTCTCAGGCCCCCCAGGACCCCTGAACGCAACCCTAAATTTCAGCTGGACCCATTATAGGGCGTGTGCCCACGAGGGGGAAGCTCTGCTCAGAAACCCTGGTTTCTCCATCTTGGCTCCAGCTCCCACGCACTGTATGTGAATCACGCCTCAGTGCTGCTGATTCAAAAAGTGAGACATGCACTTTTTGTCCCTCCCCGGCTCCTGGTGAGGAGTCTCTTCCCTAAAGCTCAAATCACATGCTGGGGACTCTCAGATGTCAGGAGAAGCAGCCAGTGAGGGCTTGTTCCCAAGTCCAAGCTTGTTCTGATGTGAGACTGGCCGATAAAATGAGAGAAGATGAAGTGTTGAGGCAAGGAATATGAGCCAGCTGACTGAGGAGATAGCCATCTAGTGTCTTCATAAAAACCATCTTTTCGGGTCTGGATGACAGGTTCTTTTATAGAACAGAGAGGGGGAGGAGGTAAGAAAGGAAAGTAACTTGACCATTTATCTTGCAAAATAGGAGGAGATATGTTCATTTTTCCTCTTCCATAGCCGTTCTCAGATGGGCAGGGTCAGACTGTCTCCCTGTTGGCTGAACACAGGCATTTTAGTTTAACATTCAGGCCGAGGAGCAGGTTCCCTGAGGCAGGCTACTATATAGGATTATACTAACAAAAGCATCACAAAACACAGGGTAAGTCAAAGAAACATCCGACAAGGAGTCAGAATTGGCTCTTCCCTGTTACAGTCTTCCTGCTGGATGGAACTTTGGAAGCTGCGAAGCATTAATAAGATGCAGTTTAAAATAATTGAGGGTGTAAATCCAAGGAAGGGTGTGGATAGAAGCTGGTCTGCCTTTAGTGTGTAGCAGATGGGATTGGGGGCACCTGGTCAGGACAGCAGGGGTACCACCCCCGGGGTGCATGGAGGTGACCACCCAGGGTGTGGGAGGCGGAGCTAGATGGCAGAGTACAGGGGAGAAAGTGAGGACGCTGGGGTGGGCATGTGGCTGGGGGTTCCTCCACGCAGCTCCTCAGAGGTCCTCATTGATTTCATCAGCCTCAACCTAGTCCACTGGCTCCGGAACCCAGGCTCCTGTTACCTCGCTGTGGTTGAACCAGGATGTTGTTGTTCAGTTGCTCAGTCGTGTCCACCTCTTTGTGACCCCTGCCAGGCTTCTCTGTCCATCACCAACTCCCTGAACTTGCTCAAACTCATGTCCACGGAGTCAGTGATGCCATCCAACCATCTCATCCTCTGCCATTCCCTTCTCTTCCCGCCTTCAATCTTTCCCAGCATCAGGGTCTTTTCAAATGAGTTGGCTCTTCGCATCAGGTGGCCAAAGTGTTGGAGCTTCAGCATCAGTCCTTCCAAAGACTATTCAGGACTGCAAGTGATCTGTAAATTGGCACTTCCCTGGCCGGGGAGTTGACCGGGGCTGCTGGCCAACCCCTGGGCCCTGTGCCTAATGCCAGTGCCTCCCAACCCCACCTGGACATTAGCAAAACCCAGAACACATTCTTTCTCCAAGTATGTAAGCTGGGTCCCACCCTCTGAGACTCCCATTCAGCTGGTCTAGGGCTGGGCCAAGAATTGGTATATTTTAAGCTCCCAGATGGTGTTCCTGGGCACACATCATCACCAAACTTTGCTCTGTATTACTGGAATCTGGTGAGGATGAGGTGAAAGGGAGAGGGGATCAAGGACCAAAGAGGTTAAGCCACTCACGAGAGGTCACACAGCTTAACTAGTCTCTGAGCCAGGACCAGCACCTAAGAGGCAGGATCCTCACCCGGCTGCCACCGGGGGCAGGGGTGGGGGTGTGTGGGGTATGCCCTCCACTCTTCTTCTCTCCTTTTGTCTGCTGTTAACATCTGGGGACACCTATGGACCTTCTGTGGACCTCAGAGCTTTCTGGGTCACATGTGGAATTAATTCCAGCTCCCCAAAGTCAGACCTCAGCCTAGGTCATCAGTACTGGGAATGGCTTCACCTGGTGCCGTGCAGTGGGGTCCACCCAGGCATGAACAAGCCCCACAAACAATGAGGGAGCTCTTGCTGGTTTGATGTCCCAGTCACAAACCTTTGATTAAATTGAGGGAGCTACAAATTTAGAAAGAGAAAAAAAAATAAGCTTCCATTTTTCCCTTTCCACCCCTCCCAGAGCTGCCAAGTGAATCTTGCAAAATGCACTGCCTTTCTGCTGGCTCTCCATCACCTTCAAGGCAGAATCTGGACAAAATCTCGCTGCTCTCCTCTGGTCCTTAATGTTCAGCTTACTGCACACATTTCACCACACCAATCTAGTAATTATTTCCACAGAATCCCTTGCTCGCATCATTTCTCAGGATTTAGAAAAATTAACTCTACAGAAGCATTTTTCTATCCTTCCTCTCTCAGTGGCCCTGTATCCACCGAAAATCCCACTTTAGATAGCAACTCCTGATCCAAATTCCTAGATGGCTCTTTGTTCCTGTCCCCAGGGTTTTGAACTCGCTTTGGTTCTATCTTCCTTGTTCTTTCTCCTGAACAGCTCCTTCTTCAGTCTTGCCACCCCCACCAGATGACACTCTTACATCACCTGTTTCACCTTCTTCCAGGCACATCTGCATTTGATAGCATTCTTGACTTTTTTGTCCACGTGTGTGTTATCTGCCTTGCCTTACTTAAATGTAGACTCCAGATGTGGAAATCCTCTGTTGCTCAGGGCTGTCTTCCCAGTACCCAGCACAGTGCAAACACACAGCAGCTCAGTCAGCATCAGTTCAGTGAACTAATCCATGACTCAATTATTTGTGGCCAGGATGCTCCAGAGCCACCCAGACTTGTCTTGCAGCCCACACCTGGCCTCTGTTCTCTGGGCTAACATCTGCCTGTCACCTCCTCAGGTGAGCCCCTCTTTTCACCAATGAAATGTTAAGTGCATTCAGAGATGGGGCCTTGACATCCAACTTCACTGGTGGACAACAAGTAATCAGGAAGTAAGCAGAGCCAATACGCCGCCTCTTCGCCCCTGCATGATCTAGGAGGCCAAACTCTGTCCCAGGGAGTGAAGGACAGTGCTGTCTCTGCCCACTGTGAAGATGGGTAATTTTGAAAAGAAAGCAAGAAAAAAAAAAAAAACCTGCCTTGCTTGCAATAGCACTGAGTCATAAAATGTTATACATTAATCTGCAAAAGAAATCCTAAGCGAGGACAGGGATCAGGACACTATGACCCCTGGGCCAAATCCCCCCAGTCACCTACTTTCTCATGTTTTAGAAAGAATGGGTTTCAATGGTTTTAAAAGGCAAAATTTTAAATGGCTGTATGTTTTGATTGCTTAGTTGCTCAGCCATGTCTGACTTTGTGACCACATGGACTGTAGCCCTCGGGGCTCCTCTGTCCATGGGGATTCTCCAGGCGATGGAGTGGGTTGCCATTTCCTCCTCCAGGAGATCGTCCCAGCCCAGGGATGGAACCCAGGTCTCCCATATTGCAGGCGGATGCTCTGCCATCAGAGCCACCGGGAAGCCCCAAGTGGCTGCATATACCCCCCAGATAATATTCTCGAATCTTCCCTCTGGACAAGCAACCCTAAAATATTTATATTTTCACTCAGGTTCTTCAGTGAATGTTGGCCAACCTCTGGTTTAGGGGAAGCTGTATCTTCCAAAAATCGTACAAGCCAACACCTGGATCCTTGTGCTGTTGTTCAGAAGATCAAAACCGCACAGGATGGAGTGAGCCTGTGGGTACCACACACTTTTGCAGGAGAGAGACTGTCACTGCTGTGGGGAGGACAGGAGGAGCCGGCTGGTCACAGAGTGGGCTGTACACTGCATGATAGGAACAGACTTTGGCATCAGAAAGCAGGTCCAGCAACAAGTGAGAAGAGTGGGACCCTGTACGGAATCTGCCGTGCCCTGTGGAATAAGAACGTGCCCGGCCCTGTGAATTGCTGGCTGAAAATGCCCACTGGATGTGTTCAGCCTGTTTTCACTCATCAGCCTTCAGAGCATTCCCTGAGGTCTCGAGAATACGCACAGCATCCACATCAGCGTCCTTTCCACCAGATCGGTCCCTGCCCGGCCTGAGACCACCCTCTGGTGCACTCTGAAGACGCCTTCCAGTCCAATTGGCGACGTTGCAGGTCTGCTCGCGTTCACCTGGGGGCGCCATTGAGCCAGGCCTGTGTTTAGCATTCTTTTGGAAAAAAAAAAACAAAAAAACAAAAAAACCCGATGGTGTCCTCAGCGCCTGCTCAGGCTGTAAATAATCTGTATCTCCCTCGCTTGCCCAAATCTGTAAATTTTGCAGACAGCATAATAAAAATGACCTGATGTTTTCATTATTGAGAATGAAGGAGTTTTAGGTGAGATTTTTTTTGTTTTCTCCAACCACAGAAGCAAATCCCGGAGTTAGACACAAACATTATTCCCATTCAGGTAAGTGGACCTAGGGACTGGAGGCTGCCTAATTGGGAGAAGCTATGAGTTGGGGGGTCTCTATATCACTGTCTTCAGGAGGAACTCTCACTCATGAGCCCCAGGCACCAAGCATATCATAACAGACTGGGGCAGTCAAAAGTCCATTTTCTAAACAGAATGACGTGTGAGTCTGAAGGAAGAAAGCATTTCCAGCAGCCTTAATTTCACTGGAAGTAATGTGCTTACAGTATCCTTTTGATAAGAAAGCTGTTCCTGTCACTTGGACCTCTTTTTTCATGGCCTAGAAAACATTTAACAATGATTATGACCTCATTTTTCTGTTTTTTTTTTTTTTTTACAGCTCTTTATGATTTTTCTGGACTTTCACTTGCATATATGATTTTATCTCCTAAAACATACATGGGTTAGTATGTGATTGAAATGAAAGTCCCCGAATTAACCGACTAGCTTTTATTATCTCTGACCCAATACTTACCATTCCTTGACTGTCTTTCAGAGGGTGAGCTAGTCTGCTTTAAACATCTGGACACCCTCCTTTCAGTCTTCCTAAACCATGTGAAGCATAACCGTGCGATGTAAACAGGTAAGTCTGAGCTGTTCTGAGCCATCAATCAGTACCTTAAGTTTGTAAAACCTTTCCTGATGCACCTGGTTCAGAGAAGTTACCCAAGAGCTAAGGCGGGGCCCTCTTCTTGGGGTCCTCATGCATTTTTCTGAAATAAAAACAAATATCGCCAGTTCCATTTAAACTCTATCCTGCTGTTAAACTAGAACAATGACTGTATCCATGCTGTCACGGCCTTCTATTTCTCCTCCCCAGTTTGAACAAATGTTACCAGCTACAAGGCTTTTGGAGTTATTACCAGATAATAATTTCACCAGCCCTCTGGGTTTAGAAAACAATACTTGGGGTAAGCCCGTTCTGATCACCTGCTAATCCGAGATAATTGCTTGCGGGTTTCATGGGGAAGCTGAGATTCTCAATGCCGGATTCACTGAATGGCTCTAAGGGAAGGGGTCTGGGGCGTGTTTGGCCTCCACCGGCAAACCTGAGGTTTGAGCAGAGGTTCTGTAGCAAAATTACCTCTTCCTCCAGTAAAGACCAACCATCAGCTTCCTGTAAAATCATTACATTCACTGAGCAATTCTAAGCTACTCTTTTATAAATTCTCCACTTTCTCCTGCCCTCTCTTTTCAGCTTCCTTTCCTTTTCTTCTTTATTTGTTCCTATAGCTGTTGTTTTCCAATTGTTTAACAGGCATCTGATTAAACCCTAGACAGTGGCTGTTGAGGATGGCTCGCTGCTGCTTGGAGGATTTGAGTAGGTTTGAGTGGCAAGGGGCACCCTGTCTTGGTTTCTCTTTCCTGGGAGGAAACATCAAAATTGTGCTGGTTCTGGGATTTCCCTGGTGGTCCAGTGGCTAAGACTCTGGGCTCCCAGTGCAGGGGCCTGGGTTCGATCCCTGGTCAGGGAACTAGATCTCACATTCTGCAGCTAAGAGTTCATACGCTGCAGCTAAAGAATACACATGCCACAGTGAAGATGGAAGAGCTCAAGGGCCACGACGAAGACCTGGCACAGCCAAATAAATGAATATTAAAAACAAAATCGTGTTGGTCCCACCGAGACTGCTGGTAAATCCCCAGGTGCTCTGCCAATTTGGTATGAATTCTCTAACCAGCTGCTTGGCAGTTGATTCTAAGCATTTACATTAAACTCAGACCTCATAGCCTCAAACCAAGAACACTGGAGGCCAGGACCTGATGACCTGGTGCCCGGACACTGTGCTTTCAGGAATAGGGCAGGAGGGGCTGGAAGTCGAAAGTGTGGGGTTCACATGGAGAAGTGAATCTCCTAGGACCACATGCTCTTTGTGAAAGTGCAAACCCAGCTGTTCTCCAGGCCTTGGGGTCTCCTGGATATGATGCTTTCACACTCTGAAAGGGCTTCTCACACCTCCACGTTGCAGGAGATTTGAATGTCAGAAGAGTCGGACACTTACTGACCAACTTCACTTGCACTTTTCACTTTCATGCATTGGAGAAGGAAATGGCAACCCACTCCAGCATTCTTGCCTGGAGAATCCCAGGGACGGGGGAGCCTGGTGGGCTCCTGTCTACGGGGTCGCACAGAGTCGGACATGACTGAAGCGACTTAGCAGCAGCAGCAGCCGAGGGCTCTGTCAGCAAAGTCCATAAACTCACCCTGCAGCTCATTTTCCTGGGAAATTCAGATTCAGAACTGCCTTCTTGCTTCTCTAGGCCTCAGAGTGTTTCCACATCTTTGCCTCTTTTCCCAGCTGCCTGCTCACTTCCCGGGGGACGTGAGGGCTCCCATGTCTGCTCGTCCCCAGGCTGACGATAAACACCCCGGGAATTAGCTTTGGGTCTTTGGAGATGTTGTCACAGTGGAGCTTCAGGGACAACTATGAAAGCTAAAGGTCATTGAAATGGCTGTGCTTTCTTTACAGCCCACAGGCCTAGATGCACTCCAGTACAGAAGACATTTGAACAATAACAACCAAAGTCTTAAAGCCAGACCTGTCTTGATGATTTTCTTGTTGTTGTTTTTTCATTCTTCTGTTCAAATCAAGCAATGAAACATTGAGTAATCACAAAATTGTATCCCTTTTCTAATATTTTGCAGTAAAATATATCATCTTCTGTCAATGCAATGTTCTAAGCTTCTTGTAACCTGTAAGAATATATTTAAAAGTATATGATGCCCAGGAAAGAAAATGTCCAATCAGTCAATCAGTTCAGTAGCTCAGTCAGGTCCGACTCTTTGTGACCCCAATTGACTGCAGCATTCCAGGCTTCCCTGTCCATCACCAATACCCAGAGCTTGTTCAAACTCATGTCCATCGAGTCGGTGATGCCATGCAACCATCTCATCCTCTGTCGTCCCCTTCTCCTCCTGCCTTCAATCTTTCCCAGCATCAAGGTCTTTTCTAGTGAGTCAGTTCTTCGCATCAGGTGGCCATTGTATTGAAGCTTCAGCTTCAGCATCAGTTGTTCCAGTGAGAATATTCAGGACTGATTTCCTTTAGGATGGACTGGTTGGATCTCCTTGCAGTCCAAGGGACTCTCAAGAGTCTTCACCAACACCACAGTTCGAAAAAAATGTCTACCATGTAGTAAATGGTCACCTGTTAAGAAAAAAAATGTATCTTTGTAAATATCTTCAGCATTGATATTTGGAACTTTGTTACAAAAGTAGGGCATGGGCTTTTTATCCTTTAATCCTCATAGGAAAACATCTGCTGCTAAGTCACTTCAGCCATGTCCAACTCTGTGCGACCCCAGAGACGGCAGCCCACCAGGCTCCCCCGTCCCTGGGATTCTCCAGGCAAGAACACTGGAGTGGGTTGCCATTTCCTTCTCCAATGCATGAAAGTGAAAAGTGAAAGGGAAGTCCCTCAGTTGTATCCGACTCTTAGCGACCCCATGGACTGCAGCCCACCAGGCTCCTCCGTCCATGGGATTTTCCAGGCAAGAGTACTGGAGTGGGGTGCCATTTCCTTCTAGGAAAACATCAGGTGGGAACTATTAGTGGCCCTCACTTCACAGAGAAGGAACTAACTTTGGGCAGTTTAGGTGAATTCCCCAAGGTCACAACAGTAGGGTCCACTGTGAGGCCTGTCTCCTGATCTGTAAAGTAAAGGACACTCATGTGCAGGACACGTCTAGAAGTCAGGACAACCAGTGTTCCCCAGGGCTTGGTCACATTGTGGATGTTCACTGTTGAGGGACCGGAAACACCAAGTTGACCCAGCAAAGCTGAATCTATTACACTTACTGCAGTTAGAGGGACAGCCTGTGACTGCAGGACCTCAAAATGAGGACTTCAGGGAAGGCTATTTACTGGGTCTTCGGGCCAAAGTGATTTTTAAAACAGGCCTTGCAAGGTGGTGAGCCGTCGGGATTGATCAGAATTTTTCCCCTTATCGGCTAAGGCGCAGAAAGTAATAGTCATGAAATGGACCTCAAGGAGTTAGTCTTGATAAATAAACTCTTTAGTTCATTCATAGTCTTATTTTCTAGGAGTGGAAATTTCCGGGTGGGTGGCGGATGCAGGCACTGAGTTATTTTTGCCTGTTCTCAATAATTTTTAACAGGGCATATGGAATTTTGAAAAATTATTGAAGCATAGTGGATTTACAATGTTGTGTTAATTGCTGCTGAACAGTAAAGTGGTCTAGGTATACATATATATATATATATATCTTCTTTTTAAAATATTCTTTTCTATCGTGGTCTATCATAGGATATTGACTACAGTTCCCTGTTCTCTGCAGTAGTCCCTTGTTGATCAGGGCACATTGGTTTTGCTTCTCAAACACTAAGGACAGAAAAGTGATCACAAACGGATGAAACTGCTGCTCCCAAGGAGCTGTGTCCCCTGACAGGTAGCCACTGTCCTGACTGGACAGCTGAGACAACAAAGGCTCAGGGAAGGGGTGACAGCAAGGTTCCAACTTGCACAGGAGTGACAGCTGGGCTCCAGGTTGAAGTCAGAGTTTACACCTTGGCTTTTGAGCTGCCGACACTGGGAATGTGATGCATCCCCCCCCACACACCCCTGCTCCGTCTCCAGGCCATGGATGTGCCCACAGCAAGATCAGTGGAGAGAGAAGAACGAGGGAAATTTACTCAGAGATGACTTCAGAAAAGCAGTCTATGGCAGAGTCCCCTGGCTTCTATTTTATGTCTTGGTGTTTTCCCCCCGAGGCATGTGGGATCTGAGCTCCCTGACCAGGGACTGAACCCACACCCCTTGCGTTGGAAGGGGAAGTCCTAACCACTGGACCACTGGGGAGGTCCCACCTCTGGGAGTTTTGATGGACCTTATGAACCTATAGATCGCTGAATTTTTATCTTTTAAGTCGTGAAATATCCTGGGGATGAGTATGGTTGGGGATGTTGTGGCTTATTTCTTTTAAATTTCTTTTTAAATTATTTATTTATTTACTTTTATTTATTTATTTGGCCATGCATATAGCATGTTGAGGAGCTTCCCTGGTGGCTCAGATGGTAAAGAACCTGCCTGCAATGCAGGGGACCCGGATTGGATCTCTGGATCAGGAAGATCCCCCAGAGAAGGGAATGGCTACCCACTCCCGTATTCTTGACTAGAGAATCCCATGAATAGAGGAGCTTTATGGGCCATAGTCCATAGGGTCACAAAGAGTCTGACATGACTGAGTGACTAACACTTTCACATTTTCATACATGTAGTATCTTATTTTCCTGACCAAGGATCGAACTCTCACTCCTTGCCGTGAAAGTGCAGAGTCTTAACCATAGGACTACCAGGTTCAGTGGATCAGGGAAGTCCCATATTCTGGCTTATTAAACAATAGGGAACATTTGCTTTATATCAAACTGTAGATAGCTAAAGGTCCATTGCTATTTCTTTACTCTCAGATATGAAACCTCTGATTTGTATCAATAGCAGAAACTATACAGTAGCAGTAGCATGTTAGAAAAGAGAGTCTGGAGTTTAAGACATTCATAAAAACAGCCAGAAATATGTGAAAAAAATCAAATAAAAATGGAGTGACTGTGTTTTCTTGAAATAGAAACATAACTTTATCCCTAAAAACTACGGTATCGTTTTAATTTTTTAGCCGGTTATGTTTTCATATTTTGGCTTTATATATATATGTTTTAAGCCTAAAGAGAGCAGAGCTTGGAACAGCTGTTGTCGTGTTGTTCAGTCACTAAGCTGGTCTGGCTCTTTGTTACCCTATGGACTACAGCGTCCCAAGCTTCCTTCACTATCTCCGGGAGTTTGCTCAGATTCATGTCCACTGAGTGGGTGATTCCGCTGAACCATCTCATCCTCTGCCGCTCCCTTCTCCTTTCGCCTTCACTCTTTCCCAGCATCAGGGTCTTTTCCAAAGAGTCAGCTCTTTGCATCAGGTGGCCAAATTATTGGAACTTCAGCTTCAGCAACAGACTTTCCAATGAATGTTCGGGGTTGATTTACTTTAGGATTGAATGGTGTGATCTTGCTGAAGTCCAGGGGACTCTCAAGAGTCTTCGCCAGCACCAAATTCGGAAGTATCAGTTTTCCAGAGCTCAGCCTTCTTTATGGTCTAACTACACTGAATACTGGAGAAGGCAATGGCACCCTACTCCAGTACTCTTGCCTGGAAAATCCCATGGACAGAGGAGCCTGGTAGGCTGCAGTCCATGGGGTGGTGAAGAGTCGGACACAACTGAGCGACTTCATTTTCACTTTTCACTGTCATGCATTGGAGAAGGGAAATGGCAACCCATTCCGATGTTCTTGCCTGGAGAATCCCAGGGACGGGGGAGCCTGGTGGCCTGCTGTCTCTTGAGTCGCAGAGTCAGACACGACTGAAGCGACTTGGCAGCAGCAGCAGCAGCGGCACGCTGAATACAGGAACACCTAAGACACCTTGAATGGTTTGGCCACCAGGGGGCGATGTAGACCAGCAAATTGAGACAACATCCATGCATGGTCCGCTCAGCACCGTTCTTTTTGGGAGGTTAGTGAAACATAGGAGCTTCCTTTTAAGACGGATTGAGAATGAACAGATAGACGTGAGCTTGATAAGATGTGATTATAGAGGATGAGGCAGGGAGCAGATAATTTAGAAAGGGAACCTAGAGGTCCTTTTGGCTCAGTTCAGCCAGGTCCTGGCTTGCTTTCCATCATCCACAGGTGAGTTTAGGGCGGAGGCTGAGGAGGTAACAATCTGAAAAAGGCAGGGGGCTGGGATTCATGCTGAACAGGGTGGCAGCAGGGCACTCGTCCAAGAACCCAGATTTCCAAAGGCTCAGCCTCATCAAGGCAACTGAAGGAAGACTGGGGTGGGTGGACAATAGACAAAGTTACCACTTTTGTTGCCTCTTTCCTGGGTCCAACAGCAAGGCAGTGTTAGATCAGAGAGGAGGCCTGGTACGGAGTCCAGCGCAATATTGAGCCTGGGCCTTCTTTTATGGTCCAACTTTTACATCCATACATGACTACTGGGAAAATCATAGCTTTGACTCTTCAGATCTTTGTTGGCAAAGTGATGTCTCTGCTTTTTAATATGCTATGTAGGTTTGTCATAGCTTTTCCTTCCAAGGAGCAAGCATATTTTAATTTCATGGCTGGAATCACTATCCTCAGTGATTTTGGAGCCCAAGAACATAAAATCTGTCACTGCTTCCAATTTTTCTCCTTCTTTTTGCACTGGTGGCTATGATCTTAGTTTTTTGAATGTTGAGTTTTAAGCTAGTTTTTTCATTCTCTATTACCTTCATCAAGAGGCTCCTTAGTTCCTCTTCACTTTCTTCTGTTGCAGTCGCATCATCTGCATATCTGAGGTTATGGATATTTCTCCTGGCAATCTTGATTCCACATTGTGATTCATCCAGTTTGGCATTTCACATGATGTACTTTGCATATAAATTTTAAAAAACTGGGTGACAGTATACAGCCGTGACGGTCCTCTTTCCCAATTTTGTACCAATCAGTTGTTCCATGTCTAGTTCTAACCTGCATACTGCTTCTTAACCTGCATACTGGTTTCTCAGGAGACAGGTAAGGTGGTCTCGTATTCCCACCCCTTTAAGAATTTTCCAGTTTGTTGTGATCCACACAGTCAAAGTGTAGTCAATGAAGCAGAAGCAGATGTTTTTTTCTGGAATTTCCTTACTTTTTCCAACCTTGGGATCCTTCTTTGCCCTTTCAGTTTTCATTAATGGTAACAATCTTTTATATTAAACTCCATTACCATAATTACAGTGATTTCTTTCTCTGGCTGATGCAAGTTCTAGCGTCGCCTCGCAGCTCATCAGCTCTGCAGACAATTTGGGCTTCAGGTGTGAATTGGAGGAAATTTGGGAAAAGGCAAGAAGAAAGGTGGAAGTGAGGCTCAGGGTCCCGTTGGAGTTAACACTCACGCCAAATGGGAGAGAGGAAGGGCAGAAGCCTCGAGGATCAGAAACAGCTTTCTGCAGATCAGGTCAGCCCCAGCGAGAGGCCAGCAGAGGGTGCTGGTTGTCCCTGTCTCCCTTTCTAGGCCTTTCTCCCCTCTGTATTAACCTCCTCAGCCTCTTCCCCAGGGTAGAGTCTCCTTGGAAAATGATCTTTGGGTAACATGCACATTAAACAAAAACAGCTGACAAAACTTCAACACATCACACAGAAACTTGCATTTTAAAAATGACCTCCATGAATCAAATTCCGAACACTGACTCCCACCAAATGCTGGGGAGAGGGTGGGGCTGACTGACTGCTCATCTCTTCTAGAAATGTGCTCACATTCTGCCTATGTTACAAGAATGTTTATCCTGTTTATTCCAAATGAATTAATAAACAAATATTGTTAAATGTCTCAGTTTTAATTTTCAGTACATGAAAAGTCAGTAGAATAAATACACACAGCACGAAACTCTTGGAGTCCTCCATACTTTTTAGAAATGTAAAGGGGTTCTGAGACCGCAAAGCTGGAGAACCTTTGTTCTAGACTCTCATGTTGAGATGAAGATCAGATTTAGGGGCTTCCATGGTGGTCCAGTGGCATAGACCCTGCACTCTCAATGCAGGGGGCCCAGGTTCAATCCCTAGTCAGGGAACTTGACCCCACATGCCACAGCTAAGAGTTCACATGCCACAGTAAAGACCTGGGCACAGCCAAAGAACCCCCAGTATGATAGACATTCAACGACAAAAGGATTAATAGGAGGATTTAAATACACAGATATTTATTTATAGAAGGCTGGGCCTAAATGGAACCTTGACATCCAAGCAGTCCTGGTCCAGAGAGCCCACGTATCCGGTCTCCTGACCCTCCCTGCTCCTTTCTCATGAATTTTCAACTGCCAGGAGTTTGGGTTTGACATGAAATAATAAGTCCCTAATTATTTTCCTTTCCCAACCCAAAACACACATGCACTCATGCATATGCACAAACTCATGTACACACACACCCTCTTGCCTGCAAAAACACCCTTACAAATGTACACGCACGCATATGCACACTCATACACACTCACAGTGCTGATTTGCATGAATGCTGGTATGTGCCGGAATGAAGACGGATGGGGACAGTCACCTCTTGCACCACTGTGCCTGTGTGGATACTTCAGATAGTTCTGGGGAGCAGAAGAAACAGGAATCCAGACACCAGAAGCCTGGTTCTTATCCCACTGTATGGCTCTTTGCTGAATTATGTTGGTTGCAAAAGCCTTAATCATCTGGGCCAGGTTTCCTCACCAGCAAGATGAAGGCGTGGAAGAGGACTGAATCCACTTAAACACAATTCTTAAACACAATTCTTTGACAAACATGAGCAATGGTTTCAGAGTCTGGAGGGCTCAAGTTCAAACCCCAGCTTCATCTGAGGCATTTCCTTCATTTGGAAGCTCTGTTTCCTATTCTGTTACAGTGGAGAGCCCTGCCAGCCAGTGGGCCTTAGTGGGGATTAAATGAAATATAGGACATACCTAAGCACCCTCAGGTCCAACAGGGTGGACAAAGGCGCCCACCAGCTGACTCTCCCATCCCTCAGACAGAGGGCCCACTCCTTCCCACACAATGAGTTTAAACCATGTTCAAACATCGTATAAGAAAAAAAGAGAAGGAACCCCCTCACACCCACTCTGGTACACCTTGGTGTTTGCCATTATTAGAACAGCAAACTGAATGCTATTGATTCAGAGAGTTTGTGGTTTACCGACCTGGTGCAGCTCAGTTCCTCTTCCTACCCCGTGACTCATGAATACACATCAAATCCTAAATAGTTTATTTACCTTTTGAACAGTTTTTTTTTTTTTTTTGGCTTTTTGTCCCATTTCCCTTGGGCAGATAACCCAGGATGCTTCCTTTACCCACAAAAGCAAATGGGAAACAAGAAATACTGTTTTAGAAAGAGAGGAAAATGTAAGCCTATAAATTTTATGGGTGGAAAAAACCCTCAGTAGAGGGCCTCATATGAAAAACATCTTGGTTCCAGTTTAATGTCCCAGTAGAATGCACCTTTCACACCCAAAATGTCCTGGAATGGATGAGAAATTATACAGTGATTTCACTTAGAAGCAGAATGCTTACTCAGTTGGGTGGAGGCAAAGATGGGGCAGTAGGAACTAGGGCATGTGGATGGAGAGGATTTCTCATGAACTCTTTCTAACCCACATGCTTTTGACAACCTTACTCCTTGAAGGTTGAATCTGATCCAGCAACACCATGTCCTGGAGCTTGTGCCCCAGACAGAACCTCATACCCCAGCCCGAACCCACTGAACCAAGAGCTGGATTTTAACAGGTCCCGGGAGGATCTCTGTGTTCAGTGCAGTCAGTAGCTCCTTGGAAACCTTGCCTGGAGCATGTGGGCCAGAGCTTCAAGATTTCATCAGTGGTTCTTTGGAAGTTACAGGATAACTTTTCCAAAAGCCTTGGAATTAGAGGGTCTTGGGTTCAAAAGACCTTCTCTCTATGTAGCTAATGCATGAGTTCCCTGGGAACAGCCCCATCTGGGGACCCCATTGTGAACTCCTAAGCAGCTAAGGCCCCTAGAATGGCTTTTCAAGAGTGCTTCCTTAGGACAAGTTGGAACTTGATTCTCTAGTAATACCACTCACCAGCCTGTTATTTACATCAGAGAACCACTCAGAAGAAAGGTTATGCTCCTTCCATGTGAAGAGTTCTTTGAAACACTAAGACAGCCCCCAAATTTGACCCTGTATCCACTCCTTTCCAAAGAACTTCAGGAGGTTCAGAACCCCTCCCTGAAGGAACAGTGCCCCTGGGTGCCCTGTGCCCATGCCTCTGCCAGCCAGGCCACACGGACCCATATCAGCAGTATGAGAGGTGGCTCCCATCACGTGTTCTGATGTGCCAGAGCATTCTCAGAATTATGGTAATCCCCTTGTTTTTCAGAAAGTTCATGGAGAGCTGTGGTCAGCTGGACCCTGGCAGTGGACCTTTTCTGTCGTTAGCAACACCTTGAAGGTGACAAACAGGGTGACAACAAGGGTTCATAATCTTTATGAAACAAGGCTAGATTCTAGAGATACCATCCAGAGCAGAAAATGCACAGACCACGGACACTGGTGGCCAAGAAGGCACAGCTGGTGGGAGGATAGACTGTGAGTCTGCAAATATCAGTGCTGTCGGTCCTCTGTATTCAGTTTCCACATCCGTGGATTCAGCCAACCGTGGATGGAAACCTACAAGCAAGCCTGTCGATCTGGGCGAGGGGATGGGTCTTCTTTTTACCCCATCAGAGCAGAGTGGAGCCAGGACTTCAAACCCAGTTGACAGTGACTTGTTTGTCATGTTGTAGATTCAAATTCTTCTACACGACCATAAAACATACTTTGATAGTTAGAATGTTGAGTCATCCTGAAGAGGTTAGCTTATGTTTGGTATGATCTAACTGAGATGGCAGCTAAATGTGTAAAGTGTTTTTGAAATATTTCCATCAGAGTGGTGCAAATAGTTATTCTTTGTTATTCCATGGCGACGTTCTGAAAATGAAGTCCTTTTGCACACAATTGGGAATGTGGCTAAGCTGGCTTTAAATTCCTACTCGGCCACTAACTGGCTTGGTAGATATGAACAAATAACCAAACCTCTCTTAACCTCAGTCTGCCATCTACAGAATGGGCTTAGTGATACGACCTTTGGAAGGCTGATGGAAGTGTAAACGGTAAGCTGTGTTTAGAGCACAATGCACTCAGCAATGCGTGTGGCATGTAACAAGGATGAAAATTCAGTTTATGAGATAAAAATTAAAGGACTTGACAAGGAAGACCCAGTGCAGCCATAAATAAATAAATGAAAGCATTTTTTTTTAAATTAAAGGATCTATGCACCTGAAAAAGACATGTGCACAGAGATATATTTTATACTCTCTAGGCAAGAGAAGATGGCAGACGTAGGAGGCTGGGGTTGGAAGTGCAGGTGACCCAACCTGCTTCTTTCAGCACAGACTCATGGAGAAGTTGAATCTGAAGCCTGGGCAGAATGTCAGCAATCGTTTGGGAGAGGCAGGTGCTCTGTGTTTAGAAAAGCATGGCCCAAAGCTCAAGGATGAATGAGAAAGGAGAGCTGGAAAGAACAGTAACGTGTATTAAGCTTATAACAGGACAGACACTGGTAAGTCATGGGAGGCTGGCTTTTGTTTTCTGCAGCAGGGGTGAACTAGCATTTCCTATTTTCCTATAAAAAGCCAGAGAGTAAATGTTTTATGTTTTGTATACTATATAGACTGTGTCCCCAAAACTCAGCTCTGCCATTGAAGCAAGAAAGCAGCCATAGACAAGCTGTCATTGAATGCGCGAGGCTGTGTTTCAATAAAACTTTATTTACAAAAGCAGGTGGCAGGTAGGAGTTGGTCTGGGGGCCATGGTTTTCCGACTCCTGCCATAACTGAGAGATTTCAAAAATCACTTGGAATTTCACCATCAAGAAACTTCCTGAATACAAGGGATCCAAAGAAAGCTATTAAAATCCTGAAATCCAGTCCAAGAAAATTTATAGGAAGAGATGATTCTGCCATGAAAAATAAACTCTCTTCCTATCTTGAGAAGGACTCCCAAGAAAATCTCTCGGGTGGGGGAATGTTTTCTCTACTCTGTGTCTGAAAATATATTTTGAGCAGAACATACAAATGTGTTAAAGGGGTATTTCATTCAAGAGGTGGTGGTTTGGGGAGGTGGGAGGCTCAGGAGCCAGAAGTTGCTGCTGAACAGAGAGGTTTATGTTTGGAGGAGGAGGACGTCACATGGTGCCTCGAGTGTCAGCCAGCCTGGCAGCGATGGCCCCGTGGCTGGAGCTGGGCTTCCCTAGCAGGACAAGCACAAGGAGACCTTCTTTCTCTCTGTGAAGGAGGAAGTTGATGCCTGAGCCACTTCATGGTTCCATGACTGGCTTATTGAGAATTTACTGGAGACACTGCACACATGGAGAATCTCCAAAGGAATTCTAAGGCACTTGCTGAGAGGTACTTCTATCTACAGGTCGAAGGAGAAAATGTCTCCATTTGCAGAAGAGCCCTCGCTTACTGGTTACTATAGCAACCAAAAGTGAGCTGGGAATGCAGGTTGTTGTCTATAAAAGCTTCATGAAGGGACAGTGACTTACTTCATCACAAGGCCCAGGTTCCTCACTCAGTAATGTCTGCCGCATGGGGAAAAAGTTGATTTTCACCATTTGGTGACATTTCTGGCCCCATGCACAGCTGGAAAAATGGCTGAAAGGATATTGGTGGAAAAAATGGGTGAGCATCACAGAGCCGATCATCTCTGCCCCCTGTGTCCATCCTATGACAGATGAGCCATCCCAGAGTCCTGAGTTCACTCCCCACCAAACTGAGAAGAAAAGGAGTCAGGGGGTCCAGCTGGTTTCCAGCATTTGGAACTCTTCTACATGAAGCCCAGTTGGAAACTTCCCATGGGGTCTTGTTCCTTCAGAAGAGGGCACATCATCTGGAATCAGCCCAGAAACCTGAGAAGTTTTGGAGATAAAATCTGTAGGAGCTGGTGGATCTCAGACACTGTCCTTCTTACTCTGAAGGATACTAGAAGGTCCTGCATGCAGGTTGAGGAAAAACAATAAGCTCAATTTCCAGAGTTCAGAGTTGGTTCTTGTTTTCACTAAGTTGCCCTCTACCTATCAAGATAATGTATTTTGAAAATCATTTTACATTGCAGTAGAGTTGATTAACAATACTGTGTTGGTTTCAGGTGCACAGCAAAGTGATTTATATGTAGCTATTCTTTTTCAAATTCTTTCCCCTTTATAGATTGTTACCACCTACAATGTATTTTTAACTGGAGTTTACATGTATTTTCAGTCCTAGAAATTAAAAGATTGAGCAAAACTTTGAGCTTTTGACTCCGTATAAATATTTGCTTCCCACAAACATGATGGGATAGTTATGACACAGAATCAAGCTATTTCTTACTTTACCAACAAAAGACTGTTTAGTCAAAGCTATGGTTTTCCCAGTGGTCATGTATAGATGTGAGAGTTGGACTATAAAGAAAGCTGAGCACTGAAGAACTGATGCTTTTGAACTGTGGTGTTGGAGAAGACTCTAGAGAGTCCCTTGGACTGCAGGGAGATCCAACCAGTCCGTCCTAAAGGAAATCAGTCCTGAATATTCATTGAAAGGACTGATGCTGAAGCTGAAACTTCAATACTTTGACCACCTGATGTGAAGAACTGACTCATTTGCAAAGACCCTGATGCTGGGAAAGATTGAAGGTGGGAGGAGAAGGGGACGAGAGAGGATGAGATGGTTGGATGGCCTCATTGACTCGATGGACACGAGTTTGAGTAAGCTCCGGGAGTTGGTGATGGAGAGGGAGGCCTGGCGTGCTGCAGTCCATGGGGTCGCAAAGGGTCGGACACGACTGAGCCACTGATCTGAACTGATTTCTTACTTCTACTGTAAAATGCTGTAAATTTGTATTTCTTTCCTGAAACATCCTGATGTTTCACTACATGTGTGAAGTGCTTTTCTATGAGGAAAAAATTATAAAGGTAAGCATCTGTTACTTCCTTTTTTATAATACATTTTTTCCATATCACTTAACTTTTACATTTTTTAGTCAAAGGAAGTCTAAGTTATTTTAGGCAATGTCCATTATTATCTTACTTTGAAAGAGAATCAAGGGATTTAAAAAACAACTACTTAACCTGACATGTACCTGTTTAATGTATTTTCTGTATATTTTGACTATGAGTCAATTTGAAAGCAGCAATTTAAAACTCACTTGAATGCCTAGTTTCGTCTAAACAACAATCACAACATAAAAACCGTTTTACAATCAAATTAGTAGTCAAATAACCAACGGCAAATGGAAAATTGGTCAACGAATTATTTCTTCTATAACCTAATTCAAAATGCGACATTTAAAAATGTAAATCGCTCTTTTCAATGTTAGAGAAGCATCGATGAGTAGTTCTATGAGTAGGAAAATATTTATTAAAATAGTAGCCACCTATTGGGACTGATCTTATTCTTTTAACCATCAACCCTTGGAAGAGACATCTGGGCCAGATGGAACGCAACGGAAACTAGAACACAAAATACTGTCCACCTGCGATGGCCCACACAAAGTGGGGAAACCACAGTCTCAATGCCGTTGATTTACAAACCTGGAGAATGAAGTATTGAATTAATATTTCATTGGAAAAAAGTTGTCCCCAGAACACTGATTGGATGAAAGGTAGTTTCTGTGGTCATGGGCCTTTGGTCTTTTACCTTTTTTGTTTAAACTGGGTTGGCCATACAGAGTTCCAGCTTCTTTCAAAATGAGAAACGGGTAAAAGCTAAGATAGTCCATCTTCCCAGCTCTTCTTCTTCTTTTTGCTGTCCACCATTGTTCCCAGAATTCTGCCCACTCTTAACTGTCTGCTTCGTGCCTCCTTGTAATGTTGATATCAAGTCCACAGATGAATTAATAACTTTATGGAATTATAAGAAGCCTTGCAAAGCAGCATGAGTTAGTTAGCTGATGCTGCTTCTTTAGAACTTTGTCAGGCTGAGCTTGGGCTTATGGCCAGGAATCTGCCAGCTCATCACATGATGCTTTCAGAGCCTAACAAACCAAAAAAGGAGATCAAACTAATCAGACCAATCAATTCTAAAGGAAATCAACCCTGAATATTCATTGGAAGAACTGATGCTGAAGCTGACGCTCCAGTACTTTGGCCACCTGACTGATCGGAAAAGACCCTGATGCTGGGGAAGATTGAAGGCAAAAGGAGAAGCGGGCAACAAAGGATGAGATGGTTATATAGCATCACTGACACAATGGACATGAGTTTGAGCAAACTCTGGAAGACAGTGAAGGACAGGGAAGCCTGGTGTCCTGCAGTCCATGGGGTCACAGAGAGTTCACGGATATGACTTAGCGATTGAACAACAACAAACCAAACTTCCAGAGCAAGTGGCAGTCACATCAGTATGACAAGTGTTATATTGTGAGTCAGAAGTTCTACCTTCTGATCCCACATCTACCATATTGAACTTTGTGAGCCAGGACAATTTACTTGAGCTCTTTAAAGCACAAATTCTTCCCCTGTTGCATTTAATGAGGTCATTTGCAGCAGGAAAATCCTATGATTCTAAACTTTATTCCTAATGGAGATCCAGATGAATGATGTTCTACTAAAGTTCCACTGAATTTGGGAGAAGACAGGAAGTGCTTTGTGAGGGGGAAGAGTCTGCCTTGTTAACTATGATTCTCATCCATTTCCTCCATCATCTAATTCAGTAGCTACATCTGTAACTTGAGATGAGTTTCTCCATTAAGGTTTTTCCCTTGGGGACTTGAAAATCAAAGGTGTGCTCTGCAATGTGAAGGGCATTTCTCTGGGATGTTAAACACCTTTGGTCCAACAGCAGTATTTCTAGGAGTCACAGTTCTCAGGACTAGAGTGATATTTGCTCAAGGTGCATGGGTGGAATTTGCAAATATCTGGCCCATCACGTTTCAGATAGCTGTTTCCAGAAGGACAGCTATGGCATACAAAAGCAGTCTCTATCTCTAAATCAAGCTACAAAAGGAAAATGGAAAATGATGAATACATACACATCTAAATAGTATTTATTCTCAGCCTTCATGTTAACATCTACAGTAGGGAAAGTATTCAATAATAATAGTTTTCCTTATGTGTTGGGGTATTAAATAAGCTAATGCATGTGCAATGAACATAAAAGACTTGAAAACTGTAAAGTGCTACTCAGAAATTCCTAATTTTTATCATAATGTGACCTTAAAGCTGAGGGCTTGGACTGAACATAGGGTCTCAGAAACCCCTTTGCAATAATATTTATAGGGTATTCTTACAAATCTAGAAACTGGACTTACTTCATGGCATCTAGCAATAGACCACCCTGTAAAGTAGGTAAGAGAAATACTTTAACCTCTATTTAAGCTTATTAAATAATGAACCTCTTATTGAACAATGGAGGCTCACAGGGATTAAGTGCCTACTTAAACCACAGCTCTGGTGACAGTGTCAGGCATCATACCTTCCAACAAGAAAAAACCCTGAAAAAGATGATTTATAATTGATTATTTCTACCAAACATTTAAAGATTTAACATCAATACTCAAATTCTCTCAAAAAAAAGAGAGAGAGAACACTTTCTAACTTATTCTATAGACCAGAAGTACCTGATACCAAAACCAGACAGATTAAAATAAAACTACAGACTGATATTCTTTATGAATATTGTTGCAAAGATCCCCAACAAAATAGTACTAACCTGAATTAAACAGCTTATTAAGCTGTATATTAAAATGAACATGTACCGTGACTAAGTGGGATTTATTCCTGAAATTCAAGGATGGCTCAATTCATAAAAATCAATCAATGTAATATATCACTGAAGAAGGCAGATAGACTGCAGAGTGTTATCTCAGTTGATGCAGAAAAACCATTTGACAAAGTTCACTATTAACGACAAAAATGCTGAAGATACTAGGAATAGCAGGAAATTACCTTGATAAAATAGAAACTGTATATGAAAATCTGTCAGTTAATATCATACTGAACAGTGAAAAACTGAAAGCATTTCCTCTAAGATTAGGGACAAGACAAGGGTGTCTGCTTGGCTTCCCTGGTGGCTCAGACAGTAAAGCGTCTGCCTGCAACTCGGGAGACCCGGGTTCGATTCCTGGGTCGGGAAGATCCCCTAGAGAAGGAAATGGCAATCCACTCCAGCACTCTTGCCTGGAAAATCCCATGGATGGAGGAGCCTGATAGGCTACAGTCCATGGGGTCGCAAAGAGACGGACGCAACTGAGCAACTTCACTTTCACTAGCCAAAGCAATAGGCAAGACAAGGAAGTAAAAGTCATGCACATCAGAAAGGAAGAAATAAAAATCACCTGTCAGAAATGACATAATCTTATATGTAGAAAACCCTAAAGATTACACATATATACAAATGTTAGAACAAACAACTGAATTCACAAAATTTCAAGATATAAAATCAACACACAAAAATAAGTTGCATTTCTATACATTAAGAATGAGCTATCTGCAAAAGAAATTAGGAAATAAATTCCATTTATAGTAGCACTGCTGCTGCCACTGCTGCTGCTGCTAAGTCACTTCAGCCGTGTTCGACTCTGGGCAACCCCATAGACGGCAGCCCACCAGCCTCCTCCATCCACGGGATTCTCCAGGCAAGAACACTGGAGTGAGGTGCCATCGCCTTCTCCGATAGTAGCACTAAGAAGAATAAACTACCTAGGAATGAGTAGTCAAGAAAGTGAAAGTCTTGTATACTGAAGACTATGAAATTTAATTTGCTACAAAATATTTAAAAGACACAAGTAAATGAAAAGGCTTCCACGCTCATGGATTTGAATCCTCAATATTCTGAAGATATCCGTGATAGCCAAAGAGATCTACAGACTGAATGCCATCCCTATCAAATTCCTGGTAAGTCTTTTGCCAAAATAGAAAAATCCACCCTAAAATTCATGTAGAATCTCAGAAATCCTAGATTGCCTAAATGACCTTAGACAAAAGGAAAACAAAATTGGAAGACTCGCACTTTCTAATTTGGAGCTTGCCACAAAAGCTCGAAACAGCATGGTATCAGCATAAAAACAGAGAGAGTTTTTAATGTTCCACTTTCCTGTTATATTTTCCAAGCAGTAAACATACGGAGTAGATGTGGAGTTAGAACGATACTATTTGCATTAATCAAGCTGCTCTTCTTCCTCCTTGACCTCCTGCCTCCCCTTCAAGGTCCTGGCGGGGGCTCCCTCCTTGATTCATCTGTGTGCCTATGATCAGAATCAAGTGATCACATGCATGTAAACCCCAGGGATGCAAAAATAGGTGATATCTGACATGCATGTGCATAACAGTGAAATAACGAAACCAGTTCCTCTAGCCATTCACAAAATCCATGCAATGACCTCATAATACACAGCTGCCCTTCCTTCTCTGTAGTCCCATTTCTACACCTGTCCTTGCAAACACATTTGTGATCCACAGAGAAGGATGTTGTACCTCCTTGAGGGTAGGTAGGCCTACCCTCAAGGGGTAGGTACCCTCTTTGTGACCCCATGGACTACAATACTCCAGGCCTCCCTGTCCATCACCAGCTCCCAGAGTTTGCTCAAACCCGTGTCCATGGAGTCGGTGATGCCATCCAGCCATCTCATCCTCTGTTGCCCCCTTCTCCTCTTGCCCTCAGTCTTTCCTAGCACTGGGGTCTTTTCCAATGAGTCAGCTCTTCATATCACGTGGCCAAAGTATTGGAGCTTCAGCTTCAGCATCAGTTCTTCCAATGAATATTCAGGGTTGATTTCCTTTAGGATGGACTGATTTGATCCCCTTGAGGGTGACTATGTGCAAGCATGCCAACATGAAATGTTCTGAGCTGCCCTGTAGAGTTCTCCTAAGAACACCATGGAACCCTGATTGTCATTTGCCTTTTTCAGGTTGAGGGCTCTGGGGATGTGAAGCAATGATTCTGCCCCCACCTCAACTCCTTCCACTGGATATGAACATGGTCTCTTGATGCCCCCATCACAAAGGAGTTCCACAGAGCCCTAAGAATTGAGTTGCATGGGTTTCCACACTGGTTTTAGTTTCTGGGTTTTGTTTTGTTTGTTTGTTTCTTTTCTTTCAGGATGTACCGGTGACATTGCTCAGATTCCCCACTTGGAGAGAAAAATAACCTTGAACTCCAGTCTCCAAAGTATTGATAGGATAGCAAGTGGTGGGCTCCCTAGGAGGCAGGATTCCTGAGAATTCACTTGCTGGAATGTTCCAGAGAGGAAGATTACGTTTTGGAACCAGATCTCCGAAGAATGCCCCATCTTCAGAATGAATTCAACAAAAGTGAGTCCTTGGCTTCATTTCACAGCAGGAAATGGCCTGTTCGGCCCTGTTTTCCCCAAAGGTCTCTGGCCCCTGCTTTGTCTGCAGAGGGTCATAAAGGCAGGTGCAAGCAGGAGCCGCAGAGACAATGGGACTGACCTTTAAAGTTTTGTCTCAGGCCAGTTCGGACAGCTTCCCCAAGCATGCTGACCAGCACACATAACTTCTGACCTTCGCCCTCCTCGCCTGCGTCCAGCCATTGTGGGCCAGGCATCTGTCTTCCTTGGTGGCACATCTTTTCAAGACAGAGAGACTGCGCATTGAGTTATTACGATTATTGTGACCTTGCCCTGTGACCTGTCATTTTCTTTCACACAATGAAGACACTGAGAAGATGCAGATTTAAAATAAGACGCATCATTATTTACTTTCACAGTGTGGGCAGTGTCGCCGTCTCACCTGTGTCTTCCCCCAGTCGTGTTTCCCCTTCGACTTTTGTTCTGCTTCTTAGAACCTAATACAGGGCTGAGGAAGGGGGAGGGAGACAGACATTGAATTCCTGGGCCGTTGGTGTTTATTAGATGCTAAGCCCATGCTCAGCGCTGTCATGGGCCCGGAGGAGGGGGCGAGGCAGGGGTGATGGCCGCCTGCCTGGGAGGATTTTGCTTCTGAAGGAGAAGAGCCTTCCTCAGGCCGCTGCCTGCGTTGCCCACTTTGGTGGCCTCTTGGCTGCAGCATCAAAACACCAGAGTCTCAGGGCCTTGCAGAGTCTCTCGCTGCATCTGCCCAGAACTGGGCAGAAGGGCACCTTCCTGCAGGGCATACCATTCCTTTGATAAAGGGCAGAAGCGAAAGAGTGGAGGAGCCTCTGAATTCTTCTCCAAATCTCTGCTTGACAGCCTTCCCCTGGCTTGGCCTCAGAGCTCATGGGTCAAGGAGGCCACAGTGGCCAAGCCCAGAGCCATGGGCAGAGGTGCACAAGCCTCGAGTGAGTGGCGAGGGGTAAGGGGAGGTACATCACAGCAATGGGCTCTTGTCGGGAAGGAGGCAGAAAGAATGTGTGAATATAACCTGTGATGTCTAGGAAGTTCTCATGACTTCCCTGAACTGCAGTGAGTGGTGCTGATTATAAGCATGAGATAGGTACAGACTCACCAGTGCAGGTGAGAACAGGGAGAAACCAGGACAGCGAACAAGGCCTTGTTGCTGTTCAGTCTCTCAGTCATGTCTGACTCTTTGTGACCCATGGACTACCGCACTCCATGCCTCCCTGTCCATTACCATCTCCCAGAGTTTGCTCAAACCCATGTTCATTGAGATGGTGATGCCATCCAACCATCTCATCCTCTACTGTACCCTTCTCCTCCTGCCTTCTATCTTTCCCAGCATCAGGGTCTTTTCCAATGAGTTGGCTCTTCACATCAGGTGGCCAAAGTATTGGAGCTTCAGTATCAGTTCTTCCAATGAATATTCAGGGTTGATTTCCTTTAGAATTGACTGGTTGGATCTCCTTGCAGTCCAAAGGACTCTCAAGAGTCCTCCAACACCATAGTTCGAAACCATCAGTTCTTCAATGCTCAGCCTTCTTTATGGTCCAACTCTCACATCCATACATGACTACTGGGAAGACTACAGTTTTGACTATATAGACCTTTGTTGGTAAAGTCTTGTGTCTGTTTTATCTTGATTTGTCATAGCTTTTCTTCCAAGGACAAAGCCTGAAGGTAGAGAAATAGAGATAAAGAGAAGATTCTTCTGGGCACTTGGGTTTTCTCTGACTTAGCTCAGTCTCATAGATGGGGAGGAGGAGAAAGAGGCCACACTGACATCTGCCATTTTTGGCTGCAAAGCATTTCTCCCTGTTCCTAAGGTCACTTCCTGTGCCATTTGGGAAATACTCCTTCCCCATTTAGGAGACCATAAGGTCCCTGCCTTTCCCTAGAAGTGTGATCTCTGGGGTCCTCTGTTGTTACCTACCTCGTCTTCCCCTGCAGGGCGGCTGGCCACTATCTTCAGACCCATCAGACTCTTTTTTTTTTTTTAAGATTTTTTTTTTAATGTGGACTATTCTTAAAGTCTTTATTGAATTTGTTACAATATTGTTTCTGTTTTATGTTTTGTTTTTTTGATCACAAGACATGTGGGATCTTCGTTCTTTGACCAAGGAACTCACATCCTCTGTATTAGAAGGTGAAGTCCAAGCTACTGAAACACCAGGAAAGTCCTAGACTCTTCTTTAGGACTTTTAAACATAAGAGGACTGCTTCCAGGCAGGACCAGGAGCAGCAGTTGTGGGTTACCGCTCATGCTGTGTCCTCCACTCCTGTCCGGTTTCCTGTCCAGGTCCCTGCGGAGTTTGTGGCGGTCCCTGTTACTCTGAAGTTAATCAGAGTGAATTCTGTATCACGAGACCAAAGGTACTGACTGATGCAGTCCTGTAGAAATCATTGAAAACCAAAATGGTCCTCTTAAGTGCTGTCTGCTGTTGAGAATCATAAAACAGTAAACAGGTGTCCAGTCACAGGCCACGTGGTGGTATAAGTCCACCCGTGAGTGAGTGTCCCCGCCTGGTTAGAGGTCTTCCCTGGGCCTGTACTCAGCTCCAGTGTGGAAAGGAAGGTGGAACAGGGTGAGAAGGTTCCAGATGGAGTGGTGGCCAAGCTGACCAGAATGGAATGGAAAAGGGACATTCATGGATGACTCGGGCCAGAGAAATTCAGGCAACACTTTGAGTGATGTTTGCAAAGGAATTATAACAATGCAAGCAACGATTTTTGTAAAATGTAAAATGAAAAAAGGAAAAGACACATTTACTCCAACATGCTCTTTTCTAATAGAATGAGAAAAAAATAAATACATGAGTTTGGTGTGACATCATCAGGTGGAGGTAAGGAGTGGCAGCTTTTTCCTTTGTTCTACTTTTATGTGGTATCTTATTCTTCTACAGCAAGAATGAATCACTCTTATAAAGTAAGATAAAATCTTTGAAAATTAAAGTTTCTCAAGACTAAAGGACAGAAAGCCAAGGAAGGGAGAAATTTATAAACAAAATGCTTTGTGCAGTTAACTTTCAGATGATTTATGTGTCTGCAATTTCTCTCAAAGACATAAATACTCCAGATTGTCTTAAGACCAGACTCCTCCACTTGGTGCAAAGCTTGGGCCACTGGAGTTGGGATGGGTGAAGAAATTAACCTGGATAAAAGGAAACCACCTGGATTTCTCAGCTCTCTATGAACAATGATTTTACTTTTTTAATGTGCCTCAGTAGTAGCTCATCGCATCTTTATAATAGCTAGTGAGGGACACAGCTGTTTCTAAATTTAAAAACAAAAAGACACAAAGGGCCTGCGCTGTGGTCTCTCTTTGACTAAGAAGAATATGGGGGAACAATGCATGTGTTGGCAGAGAGAGGCTTTATGGAAAGCTGAGCTGAGACAATCTCATCGCTTCTAGGAAAAGCTCCCAGGAGCCACTATAGAAAAGGAGGCAGGGCCGTCTAGGATGACAGCCAGACACCTGCAGATCTTTGAGATTATTCTGCATTCTCTGCTGTGGATGAAAGTTTGGCCTTTCTGTTTTCATATTTTTATGTAACAAATGAATTATATTTTCAAAGAGTGCTTTGAATGTCTACTGACTTGCAATTAAGTATCTTGCTGGAGATTAACATTGTGTATTTCTGAGAGTCATCATCTTCATTGTTCAAGGACTTTTGTATTCTTTGGAAATTGATGGATTGTACCAAGGGGGAAAAAAGCTACGAATTTAAAGTAAGAGAATGTTAGCATAAAGAAAATGACACATTTATGATATTTTATGTGAAGCAAGATGTTCTAATACACCAATCCCCAAACCCAAATCCATTGCAGCCACCAATATCCATTATAGCTCTCTTTATTACTAAGCCTACTCTCTTTGGGGCTTCCCTGGTGGCTTACATGTTAAAGAATATGCCTACAATGCAGGAGATGCAGGTTTCATCCCTGAGTCGGGATGATCCCCTGGAAATGGCAACCCACTCCAGTATTCTTGCCTGGAAAATTCCATGGACAGAAGAGCCTGGCAGCCTAGAGCCCACGGGGTTATAGAGTCTGACACGGCTGAGCATCCAAGCACCCACATCGACTCTCTTTGTTACTAGTGAAATGGCCCTAGGCAACTGCTACCAAGGAATCACAGTTACTTGAAAACTGAGACCTCTTGTCTATGCCTGCCCTCTCCATAGTTTGTTAAGATTACCAGAAAAGGAGGAGATTCCAACAGGCAGAAGCTGCCAGTTGTTTGTCAAGATGCATTTGCTCCTTCCTTAGTCAAAGGTGCAGATAGGAGTCCAGCCTCCCTGGAAGGTTCTGTGGCCACACAACTAAACTCTGTCCAATGGGTTGTGAGCAGAAAGGATGCTGCTGTTCTCTTGGAGAAACAAAAGGGGAGCCCTTTTCCTCCTTCACACTGGCTGAGATGGACTCACGCAGCTACGCTGCACCCAGAGGCAAAAGGCAGGCTTGGAGGATGGATCCTCTGAATTGTTGAGTTCAAGGGGAACAAGCTTCCATCTGGACTAGCCACGGTATCTGTGATGTCCTCGCTGTAGTCCTTGGCCTGCACCTCCATCCACCAGTGCATGTGGGAGGCAGGAGAATCCCTTTCCTTGCTCTTCCCGGACCCCATGCACTTTGCTACTTTCCATCAACCCTCAATGAGTCCAAAGCTTGAGAAAATAAAACATGTTTTTTTCTTACGGAAATATCTAGGATTTACTGCTTTGGAATGAAACACTAAAAAGAAGTGAGTAGAAGCAAGAAATAATTCCAGACAAAAGGAAAATGCTGACCCCCATCTTGCCTTTGACTTGAGTGGTCTGGAAGTTTGAAGAAAGTACAGCCCCCGTTGACAAAAGAATAAGGAGCCCAAACTCCCTGAGTTCCTGCATGAGGTTTGTCTTTCCCAGAGAGCTTCAGATGATTTATTTTTTGGATTAAATGGAGTCTAACCAGAAGACACTTTTTAATGCAAGCCCGTGTCATATGAACTGTTTTCATTCCTGCTCAGGCAGTTTTGTTTACAAACCTTCAAGACAAATTTCTGTGCTATCGGACAGTATTAGTGTCTCTAAGTTTTCATTCTGACAGAATAAAGATGAGTTAGGGCTGAATTCATTGCTTATTAAAAAATGAACATCTTTTAAAAAAAAATTCACTTATATCCTGCCTATGTTTGCCAGTGTTGTTTTTTTCTAAGGGAAGGAAGCCCAGCATGTCTAGAATAGGGTGAAGATGGCTTGCCCTTCACAGGAGATGGAGGAGGAGGAAAAATGCCCCTTTTCTAAGTGTGAAAGTTTTCCCTTTGTCTTGGGCAGTTTCTTGGTGACAGAGGCAACAATCTATACAAATTTGCCATTTTTCCTAACACCTGCTCTTTGGAAAACAAATTGCCCACATTTTCTTAAGTCCAGGTGGGAGGAAAACAAGGGAGTGACTCTGAGACCATCTATCACACTGCCGGGTATCCCCTCCACATCATGGCAGCCCCTCACCTTCTTGTCCAGAGGGTCCCACTGTTTGCTCCTTCTTCCTGCCAATGACCTGATGGTGACTTAGGTGGGAGAAAGCATTGCCATCCATCTGGTCAAGCACCATCCTTGTTGAATGAGGGAAAGAGAAGTCATTGGTTGGAGACCCCCAAAGGCTCTTTGGGCTGAATAAGTGAGAGGTTCCAAAATCTTGCCCAGAGTTTGACAGCTGAGTAGAGAGCTCAGAAAGTCAATAAAGTGACCTAAGCCCCAACCTTCACAAACAGTTCCCAAAGCCCAGCTGAGAAGAAAGGGTAGGTGTGGTATTTGACGGTGATTCTCTTTGCCACAAAAGATCCTGCTTGTTTCAAGTTACACTGTTTGAAGTGTACTTTTCCTGTACTTTTAATTTGCATGTAAGTGCAAACCTCCCTCGAACAAGGACTCCTGTGACTTGCTCCATGCCTGTAGCCTCTCCCTCCTCCATGCTCATTCCTAACCCAGGCTTTCTGGGATCATCTCCCAGGTCAATTATTGCACTCAGATCCTCCTCAAAGGCACACTTCTGGGGCAGCCTGAACTAAGATTTCTCTCTCTCTTACACACACACACACACACATTTTAACAAAAGTCAGGGCACAAGTCCATATAGTCAAAGCTATAGTTTTTCTAGTAGTTATGTATGGATGCAACAGCTGGACCCCAAAGAAGGCTGAACACTGAAGAATTGATGCTTTTGAACTGTGGGGTTGGAGAAGACTCTTAAAACTCCCTTGGACAGCAAGGAGATCAACTCAGTCAATCCTAAAGGAAATCAACTCTGAATATTCATTGAAAAGACTGGTGCTGAAGCTGAGGTTCCAATATCTTGGCTACTTGATATGAAGACCCAACTCCCTGGAAGACTCTGATGCTGGGAAAGATTGAAGACAGGAGGAGAAGGGGATGACAGAGGATGAGATCGTTGGATGGCATCACCGATTCAATGGACTTGAGTTTGAGCAAACTTGGGGAGATGGTGAAGGACAGGGAAGCCTGGTGTGCTGCAGTCCATGAGGTCACAAAAAGTTGGCCATGACTTAGCCACTAAACAACAACTACAAGGGCACAAGAGAAGATGTGTGAAAACATAATTTTCTTTAGTTTTCATGAAAACTTAACTATTATTTACCCCCATTCCATTTGGAATCTGAAGGAAATTGGAGTGAACCCAGCCTCCTCATCCATGCTCTCCTGTGCTTTGGGAGCTTCCAACACAGAGTCAGCAGTGGGGGCTGAGGGATGCTCAGCTGTGTGGTCATCTCTACCACCTGTTGAAACGTCCTTCCTCCCTGGGTCCCCAGGGCTTCATCCTGGGGCATTTTCAGATCCACTGTCTCAGTGCGCCATGTCAGTGCTGTTCTTAGGCTTCTGCGGTACAGTCTTCTGTTTCCACACCACATTGTGTGGAAGTTCACAGCGATAGGTATTTGGGGTTCCCTGAAGCTGAAAGTGTGAAGTGTGAGTCATTCAGTCTTGATCTACTCTTTGCAACTCCAAGGACTGTAGCCCACCAGGCTCCTCTGTCCATGGGATTCTCCAGGCAAGAGTACTGGAGTGGGTTTCATTTTCCTCCTCCAAGGAATCTTCCTGACCCCCATGTCTCCTGCATTGCAGGTGGATTCTTTACCATCTGAGCCATCAGGAAGCCCTCCCTGAAGGTGAGTGAGTCAGAATTTAATATTTGTGACTGTTGGACATATAATTCTAAGAGTTTGTTTCAGGGATCACAAACTATGTTTTTACCTCACTGCATATGATTTATCCCTCTGAAAAACTAAAATTAAGATGATTTCTTAACATTGGTGAAACAATACCAACCCTGATAGAGTTTTCTGTGCTTGTGTTGAACAGTTTGGGAAGGAGGCAAAACCATCAACCTGCTCCAGGAATTTTCTGCTCCTGGAACATAAATGCCTGAACCAACAAAACAGTTTACTAATTAAGACTAACCCTGACTCTTCAAGGCCCTCACCTTGCTGGGCCCCCAGGGATCCTAAACTGTTTTGTCATCAACCTTCCAGATCCTAAAACCCCTTAGGAAACCCCTCACCTACCCCATGACTTCCCCATTGTGTGGCCTAGCTGAGGCTCTCAAGGCAGTGCTCTCTCTATGGCCACCTAGAATAAACTTCACTTTGCTTAGATGACAGCTTGTTTCAGATGCTCTGCAAAAATCCATGTTGAAAGAAGTGGGAGGTTATCACGTGGCAGCTACCAGCAACAGCTTCCTTTAGAAGTAGACTCAGTTCAGTTCAGTTCAGTTGCTCAGTTGTATCTGACTCTTTGAGACCCCATGTACTGCAGCACACCAGGCTTCCCTGTCCATCACCAACTCCTGGAGCTTGCTCAAAGTCATGTCTATCGAGTCGGTGATGTCATCCGACTATGTCATCCTCTGCCACCTCTTTCTCTTCTTGCCCTCAATCTTTCCCAGCATCAGGGTCTTTTCCAATGAGTCGGCTCTTCGCATGAGGTGGCCAAAGTATTGGAGTTTCAGCTTTAGCATCAGTCCTTCCAATGAATATTCAGGACTGATCTCCTTTAGGACTGGTTGGATGTCCTCACAGTCCAAGGGACTCTCAAGAGTCTTCTCCAACTCCACAGTTTAAAAGCATCAATTCTTTGGCATTCAGCTTTCTTTACGGTCCAACTCTCACATCCATACATGACTACTGGGAAAACCATAGCTTTGATTAGACAGACTTTGTCGGCAAAGTAATGTCTCTGCTTTTTAATATGCTGTCTAGGTTGGTCATAGTTTTTCTTCCAAAGAGCAAGCATCTTTTAGTTTCATGGCTGCAGTCACCATCTGCAGTGGAGATGCAAGAAATTAAAGTCTCTCACTGTTTCCTTTGTTTCCCCATCTATTTCCCATGAAGTGATGGGACTGGATGCCATGATCTTAGTTTTTTGAATGTTGAGTTTTAAACCAGCTTTTCATTCTCCTCTTTCACTTTCCTCAAAACACTCTTTAGTTCCTCTTCGGTATACATACTGCTGCTGCTGCTAAGTCACTTCAGTCATGTCTGACTCTGTGTGACCCCATAGACGGCAGCCCACCAGGATCTCCCATCCCTGGGATTCTCCAGGCAAGAACACTGGAGTGGGTTGCCATTTCCTTCTCCAATGCATGTAAGTGAAAAGTGAAAGTGAAGTTGCTCGGTCGTGTCTGACTCTTCGTGACCCCATGAACTGTAGCCCACCATGCCCCTGCATATATGGGATTTCCCAGGCAAGAGTACTGGAGAGGGTTGCCATTTCCTTCTCCGATATACACACTACTCCCCCGCCTCCAATTCTTAAATGTTGGTGGGCAGAAAAATCACATGACGTTTCCAGCCTTCCATGGTGGAGATCTGCTCAGTGTGTCTGGAATGGGGCCCAGGAATCTGTTTGTTAAACAGGTCAGGGAGTTCCAGGGGAGGAACACACTGAAGATTAAGGACCGCGTTTCTCATCACATCGACCATGTGTCCCAGTTCTGACCCTGGCTGGCTGTATGACTCAGGACCAGTAACATAAACTGTGACCCTCTTCATGAGCAAAGTGGAGACCATAATGCCTGCTTCTCACATTATTTTGAGACTACAATGAGCTTGTAACAGAGCGGCACTTGTGGCATCCGTGCGTTCATCCTGTGTGTTATCCATCATTCAGAGCACTGGGCAAATTCTGAGAAGAGCTGGGGCTACAAGGTGGAGAGAGGGCCCTGATGTCCCCACAGGTGCAGATAGCAAGCCCCATGGCTTTGGGAGGAGAACTAAAATCCTCTGGCCTTGAGGGTCAACCCCGCATCTCAGGAAAAGTGTCCAGCATTGTGAAGTCACTGCTGAACCATCAACATTAGGAATTGGGCTGGGATCTTTTCCTTGACCGATACCTCACAGGTGCAGTCTTTGTTCAGATTCTTGAACAGCAGCCCCTAAGCTAAGTGTGCTGCTGGGAGGAATTGAACAAGAATAGCTGGCATGGGGTAGTGGGGAGCGGACAGGGAAGGGAAGAATGCCCGGTAAGGTATGCCTTCTGGTGAAGTCCCAGCCTTAGCCTGCACCCCCCCGGAGCTCTGCATTGTCAATTATACTTCAGAGGTTTTTGGCCAAGCTGGGTGGAGGGTCATCTCTCTATGTGTATCTTCAAGGACATTCCAGTGCTGGTAAAAGGGGTCCAAGGGGCTCTGGCCAGGTGCCAGGACTGGCCATCCACTGTAGATGTCAGCTCAGTTCTCAGACACACCCAGGCCTTATGCCCCATCACCAGCCTTGGGTTCTGACTTCCAGAGTGGACACATAGCTTAAAGCCTTTGAAATGGGGTCTATGATGGGGACCCTACCTCATAAGCTCATGTAAACAAACAAACAAACAAACACTTGTAAAAACTGCTATGAATCATCATTTTATCATACTGTACCCATTTTTGAGTCAGTGCAATTCTCCCCAAGGGAGCACACGGCATGATCAAGGGAGCAACCCCACTCACGGGAGGGTTGCTGTGTGCCAGGCAGCTTTCCAGTTGTATTACATCAGTTGACACATTTAACCTTCAGAAAAAACTATGACCTAGTAGTATCACTAGTAGGTATCATATGACACCTAGTAGTATCACAATGTCTCCTGCTGAGGAGACATTGACAATAATAATGAAAACTTGCTCAAGGTCACAAAACCAGTGAGTGCAGAGACGGAATTTGAACCCAAGTCTGTCTATTGAACTTGATTCAGGCTACTACTTAATGTCTGGTTATTTATGGGACTCTGTGACCCCCAAGAGAGGCAACCTTTCCTCATTCACCCCATCTTCTTAAACTCTGGCAAAGAAATTAGACATTTATATATATTTGCAGAAGGAAAAGAATAATTATCAAACAAACTTTAAACAGTTTGATCTAGAGTTTAAATTGTACTAGAAGGAGTTCATGGACTTCCCTGGTAGCTCAGCTGGCAAAGAATCTGCTTGCAATGTAGGAGACCTGGGTTTGATTCCTGGGTTGGGAAGATCCCCTGGAGGAGGGCATGGCAATCCACTCTGGTATTCTTGCTTGGAGAATCCCCATGGACGGAGGAATCTGGCGGGCTACAGTCCATGGGGTCACCAAGAGTTGGACACGACTGAGCAGCTAAGCAGAGCACAGCACAGGAGGAACTCAACAGCAACAAAAACTGTGAAAATTCAGCCTTATTAGTTCAGGCAGTAAAAATGAACCGGGGCCTAGTACATGCCTGGTATCCTGCAAGCTACCAGGGGAACAATGGTGAAATCAGAAACTTTCTCTCCAACCCAGATTAGGCTTGACAAACAGAGCCAGGCTGACCACTCCTAAGCCCACCCTCCACCCCTGCCTCCCTGTGGTATCCAGCCCGTGGTCTGCAGGGGTTCTCATGTTGCAGGATCACACTTCCTCTTCCAGCTGTTAACCATGCAAATCCATCCTCTGTTCTTTCCCCTCCCTTCCCCTGCCTTGTAACAGGTAAAGGTCTCAAAGAGTTATGGCAAGAAGAAATTGAGATGAGGGGATAAAGTTTCAGAACGAACCCTGAGTCACCAGATCAGGTTTCTAAATGTTGAAAATACTGTGAAAATATTCTCCTACCACAGGGAATTAGAATCACTTCCTGCAACTCCTATGTAATTCTGCAACCCGTAACCCTTCACTATGTCTAGGGGAGAGGGTTTCTTTGTTTTCCTTTCTCTCCATCTGCATTTTCCAGTGTATCAGGAAAACCCTATGTTGCTTTTTAAAAAATATTTTTACATTTCTGCAATATTTTTATTGAAGGATAGTTGACTTACAGCATTGTGTTAATTTTTTCTGTACAGTAAAATGATTCAGTTATATATATACACACACACATATATATATTCTTTTTAATATATACTCTTTTTCATTATGGTTTATCATAGGATATTGACTATAGTTTCCTGTGCTATACAGTAAGACCTTGCTGCTTATTCATTCTATATATAAAAGCATGGGGATTTCCCTGGGGGTCCAGTGGTTGGGACTTCACCTTCCAGTGCAGAGGGTGAGGGTTTGATCCCTGGTCAGGGAGCTAGGGGGCTTCCCTGGTAGCTTAGCTGGTAAAGAATCTGCTTTCAATGCAGGAGAACCCTGTTCAATTCCTGGGTCAGGAAGATCCCCTGGAGAAGGGATAGACTACCCACTCCAGTATTCTTGGGCTTCTCTGGTGACTCAGATGGTAAAGAATACACCTGCAATGCATGAAACCTTGGTTCCATCTCTGGGTTGGAAAGATTCCCTGGAGGAGGGCATAGCAACTCACTCCAGTATTGTTGCCTAGAGAATCCCCATGGACAGAGGAGCCTGATGGGCTACAGTCCATGGGGTCGCAAAGAGTTGGACACAACTAAGTGACTAAGCACAGCACAGCAGGAAGCTAGGGTCCTACATACCTCTCAGCCAAAAAAACCAAAACATTAGACAAAAGCAATAAGTAACAAATCTCAATAAAGACATTAAAAATGGTCCACATCAAAAAAAAAAAAATCTTTAAAAAAAAAAAGCTTTCGTCTGTTAACCCCAACCTCCCACTCCATCCCTCCCCCAGCCTTGGTGTTGCTTTTTAATTAAAGAAGAAATTATGTACAAAATGTTCTTTTCTGTCCGCTTCTCAGGTTTGGTGAGTAATTGCAGTGATGAGTAAGTTTCATGCAACGATGAGGATGTAAAGGATATTCACCTTGTCTTTCCCACCTTCTGCTTCCACAGTTGGGGGGCAGTGGTGAGTGAGGGTTTTCAGGAGTTCCAGGAGCAGATAGCAGGTTTCTGCTGCCAAATCTAGGGCAGAGGGAATCGACCCTCCAACTCCGTCTCCCAAATGGAGGGATTTCTGAGAGCGAAATGTAATATGTATATACAACAGAATATTATTCAGCCATGAAAAAGAATAGAATTGAATCAGCTGTAGTGATGTGGATGAATCTAGAGCCTATCATACAGCATGAAGTAAGTCAGAAAGAGAATAATAAATATGGTATATAACACATATATATGGAATCTAGAAAAATGGTACTGATGAACCTACTTGCAGGACAGGAATAGAGACACAGACATTGAGAACAGACTTGCAGATGTGGGTGGGGGAAGGGGAGGGTGGGATGAGCTGGGAAAGAAGCATTGACATATATGCACTACCATGTGTAGAATAGATAGCTAATGGGAAGCTGCTGTATAGCACAGGGAACTCAGCTCAGTGCTCCGTGATGACTTAGAGGGCTGGGATGGAGGAGCGGTGGGAGGGAGCGGTGGGAGGGAGGGGTGGGAGGGAGGGGGTATATGTATACATAGAGCTGATTCAATTTGTTGCACAGTAGAAACTGCCATAACATTGTAAAGCAGTTGTATCTCAATTTTTAAAGAAAGGGCACTGCTAGAATTACCTCGGATAGGCTAGAAGCTGGACTGTCTTAGGTAAACCTTTCTGTGGTGTCACCACAGTCCTAGGGTACTATGGATCTCTCCTTGCTGACACATCTTAAATTATGGAAATTTGAGTCCTATTCTGTATCCCTCAAAAGCCTGACTCTGCTGCTTGAACCATCACAAGCCACCAGCCTTCAGCTGCAAAAGAGAAATGAACTCTGCAGGGGACATATCCAATGCCGATTTAAATTTAATCTATGTGGTCAATTATTTGTATAATAGTGGAGGAAAATAAAGACTATTTCACCAAAGTCAACTCAGTAATTTTAGAGCCTTTAAGACATTTGAAAATGCCTTGTGCAATTATGTGGCGCTTAATACTCAGATAATAGAACAATGAAAGATGTATGTTTGCATTTTGTAAAATTAAACTGTATGCAGTTATTTATCTTTTACCTTAATTGTTTGAGCTTGTTTCTAATGTAAACTGTTGTAATTTTAAATAAATATAATAGAAAAAACTTTCCTAGGTATCAAGAATCCAGAGTAAATTTACTTTGCAAATAGGCTTTGTAGGTATGTTTTATGCTGAGGATCTTAAACTGACACTTTCATTCAAAAATATTTTGAATTACTCACTGTTTGCCTCTCTGAGGTCAGAGGGATTTTGAAGAGACTCGATTTCACAATGGAGTCTGGGTGACTTCATCTTATTTCAAATCATGAGGTATGGGAAATGTATAAAATCAATATGCTAGAAGGTGGGAAGTACATTTTGAGCTAACTTGTGTTAAGAATGTTGAACGTTGTTCTTTCATTTTTATGTCCTTCCTTCATTCCTGGTTCCATTGTACTTGCCTAATTTCTTCTTCCTTCTAGTTATACTTCTCCTCTACTCAAAATCTGTTAGCTTGATATATAATAAGAGGTTTCAGATATCGGGGGGGATAAAGCAAGTAAAGGTGTATGAATGTATTTCAGTTCAGTTCAGTTCAGTTGCTCAGTCATGTCCAACTCTTTGCGACCTCGTGGACTGCAGCAAGCCAGGCTTCCCTGTCCACCACCAACTCCCAGAAATTGCTCAAACTCATGTCCATGGAGTCAGTGATGCCATCCAACCATCTCATCCTCTGTTGTCCCCTTCTCCTCCAGCCTTCAATCTTTCTCAGCATCAGGGTCTTTTCTAATGAGTCAGTTCTTCATATCAGATGGCCAAAGTATTGGAACTTCAGCTTCAGCATCAGTCCTTCCAATGAATATTCAGGACTGATTTCCTTTAGGATTGAATGATTGGATCTTCTTTTAGTCTAAGGAACTCTCAAGAGTATGAATGTATTTGCTAATATTTAAATCCTCAAGACAAGCCAAACTATTGTTAAATTCCAATGGTGTGAGTTTTTCTAATATGATCCTCATACACTACAGATACTTCCAGGGTGAATAAAATGCAAGGGGAAAGGAAAAAGAACTTTTCCTGGATTTTAAGGCATTGTAGGATTGTGCTGCATCACATTCACTTTTGCTGGCTGGCTTAATTGTTATTTCATTCCTTCAGTGTCACAGAAGGACACAGGAATCCCTCTATTATTTTAATTATTCTCCTCTGTTTCTAAGCAATTCCTTGCCTACAGCAGATCCAGGCTTGAAACCCAGATGAAATCAGAAATGAAAACTTTCTCTTTAAAGTTATACTTAAAGGGGATACATGCAAACTGTACACAGATTTGGAGAAGGTTCTCCTTCCCATTGATCCCTATATCCATGAAGGTTGGGGGACCCATCTGACCATCTTCTTTATTAAAGTCTAATTGGAATCACCCAGGGAGCTTAGAAAAAACACATGTCTTGTCAAAACCCCAGGGATTCTGAGGGTGAGAATCACATGGGTCTGCGTAGAACCCAGGAAGCTACACTTTCCAAAAGCTTACAGGCCCTGGAACATTGACAGTCTACAAGATTTGAGCCAATGCTGCTTGAATTCTCTACCAATCAGGGATAACCTCAGTGTTATGCAGGTGAGACGGCTCCCCGCTCATCTGAAATCTGCCAGAGAATGATGTCCAGGTGGGGCCATGACAAGCCCAGACCATCAGGCATGGTGACCAACATTTGGCATCATGTATTCTCAGTGTGGGCTTCCCTGGTAGCTCAGCTGGTAAACAGCCCACCTACAATGGAGACCCCTGTTTGATTCCTGGGTTGGGAAGATCTAGAGAAGGGATAGGCTACCCACTGCAGTATTCTTGGGCTTCCCTGGTGGCTCACACAGTAAAGAATCCACCTGCAATGCAGGAGACCTGGATTCCATCCCTGGTTTGGGAAGATACCCTGGAGGAGGAAATGGCAACCCACTCTGGTATTCTTGCCTGGAGAATCCCCATGGACAGAGGAACCTGATGGGCTACACTCCATGGTGTCACAAAGAATCAGACACAACTGAGCGATTAAGCACAGCACAGAGACTTGGATCAGTTTAGAGAATTAACTCTGACCCTAGAGAATTAACCCATGCCCTAGTAGAACTGACAACTAAAAGGTGAGCACCTCTGTAGCTTCTGAGTTTCCCGACGATGTCTTGTCATCCCACCAAGACAGAAAGAGGTAGTTGACCCTTGGAGGCAATGAAGGTCACAAAGAAATGATGGTGCCTTGGTCCCACACACTGCCAGAAGAATTTTATGGGCATTGATAGAGAGCGGGAGGGGACACAAGTGGGTTGTGTGATACAAAACCAATGACTCTATTAACTGTGTGTGATTCAAGGAGTGTTTGGCTTTTGGATCTGTGTGAGGGTGGGCAAACCTCTTTCAACAGAGAAGAAATATGGCTTAAAAAAATGGGTGTAGGTATGGCATGTAAACTATGCTACCCATTTTGTAAGAAAGGGAGAAATAAAATTCTACATTTTAATGTGCTTTTATGTGTGTTGAGGAAAACACTGGGAAGTTTATGTAAGAAACTAAGAAAAAAGATCTTCTAGTCAAAGGTGCAGGGCAGGATCTTGGCAGACGGGTGGACAAGGATGAGAGAGCGATGTTTTTCTTCTTTATCTTTTGACGTTTTCTGGGTTTTGAACCATGTGATTTTCTTGCTTATTCAAAAATTTAGAAAGTTTGAGGACCTACACCTAATGCTAGCTTGTCTTATCCATTTACTGAAAAGACACCCAAAGAGGTTTCTGTGAATTCAGCAAAATGTTCATATCAACTGTGTTGTATCAGACATAGTAATATTTATGGGTGTTTGAAGCAGAGGCATGAGATTACCATGTAAGATGGATTATTTACCGGGGCTGTGGCTGATGCTCGGGGCATAGATGGGTGCAGGGAACCTTGTCATGACTCCTTCACAGGCCACACCATGGGAAGCCCAGACATTCCTGGACCATTGTTTTCTCCTTTAAGCTAAGCATTGAATAACTTAATATCTTATTGTCCCTGATGTTTATACCTTATAATAGTTTTAAAAGAGCTCCCAACATTGGGTCCTGCTTTCTCCCCAGCGCATGGCAGCCAGGTAGCTGCCCTTTGCTGTACCACCCACGTTGGGAGAAGATGCTTGATATCCTTCACTTGTGTTGCTGTGTCCCCTGCTTTCTGCTGTACTGTTAATATTTCCACAAAAAACACTTTGTAGTTCAGCATTTGGGGGGCCTGTAGCCCCATCAGCAGCTCCTCAGGCTTCCTGTCGAGCCACAACAGTCCCTCCTTCTCTGGTTTTTCAAAGAACCACCGCAGCAGCAGGTGAGCCAAATGTGAAGGCAGCCTGTCCCCACCTGGAATGTCACAGACAGTTTAGAGAATGAAAGACTAAAAAGTCCTGCAATAAAGTTATCTCTTGAGCTTTGCATAGACCAGCATCTCTCAAATTCACTGACCTACTAAACTCTTTTTTCAAAGCACACCTGTAAGTATTCTGAAAATTCTGTCCTGAATCTTGCCAGCCTCCTGGAGGGAAGCTGGGTCTCCCGATCTTACCTGACCCTTTGAATCTCAGGCTTTCTCTTTGATGAAAAGCGTTATCTCCAGCTCTATAATTGTTCTCTCCCCGTCTCCTCTCTGATTCACTTTGCAGCATTTAGTTGATCATCCTTGAGTAACATGGATAGAGACAAACTTTAAAGACAAAGCTTCCCCTGAAAAAAATTAGAGGAAGAAACAAAAGTCTCACTCGAGTGGTCTGTAATTTAAAGACATATGCACCCAAATGTTCAATAGCCAAGACATGGGAGCAACCTAACTGTCCATCACCAGCTGAATGGATAAAGAAGATGCGGTGTGTTTATGCAATGGAATGCTACACAGTCATAAAAAAGAATGAAATACTACCATTTTCAGCAACATGGATGGACTTACAAACTGTCATATGAAGTAAGTCAGACCTAGAAAGACAAATGTCATATAGTATTGCTTATACGTGGACTCTAAAAAATGATACTAGTAACATAAGTTACAAAACAGAAATAGACTCACAAACGTAGGAAACAAACATATGGTTTCCAAAGGGGAAAGAGGGAGAGATAAATTAGGAGTTTAGGATCAAAATATACATACTCCTATATACAAAATAAGTAACCAACCTACTGTAGAACACAGGGAACTATACTCAGTATCTTGTAATAACCTATAACAGAAAAAAATTGTAAAAAAGAATACGCATATATGTGTATATTTGAATCGCTTTGCTGTACACCTGAAACTAACACATTGTGAATCAACTATATTTTGATTAAAAATTTAAGAAAATAAAGCAAAAGTCTCCAAACAACTTTTTTTTTTCTCCTTGAAGAAAAAGCTCAGGCTTTTTGAAGAGTCTATTTCAGGTTAATAAACATTTTCAAAGCAGGCCACTTTGCTTTTGCCTCAAATCACCGCCATCCTCGACCTGTAAGAAGGGGATGCTACACCCCTTCCTTCCTTGGGCTGAACAGGCGGGAGACATTCCAGTCGAGTGGCTTGCCTGGACCTCCGATCAGGCAGGCAGCGCTGTCCCTGTTGCTGCCGGAGGGCAGTAGTGAGAGCCCCAGATTGGTGGTGTCCAGATGACACCAGGGAGCGGGAGAAGCCAGCAAGTCAGCATTTTAGACCATCTCTGCCAAGAAGGAGAGGCTTCCTCCACGTGAGCGTCTGCGGTGTGGCAATGCAGCCCTTAAATGACTAAAATTATTCACGGCCCCTGTTCCGGTCGTACAAAATGCCCTCCATTCACGGCACCGCGCTCTGTGGTGCGCCACCTGGGGCTCCTCGGGCACTTTGGAGATGCTATACTTAGCTTCACACCCCACATCCATTCAGTGCTGTTAACCAGGTCTCCAGGGTGTGGGCGGCCACTCAAGGCAGCGTCTTTTCACATCTATTAATACCCCCTTGGTCACCAAGTGGCATTTGTTTTCCATATATTTCCATGAAACAGGACAGCAGGGGCCAAGTTTTCTCTGGCTCATGAGAAGGGGCTCATTCTGCTGAGACAGTTTGTCAAAGTTAAAGTGAAAAACCCAATGGGTTTCTCAGCCCTGCTGTTCTCGCACGAATTTTTGATGTGCCAGGAGATCACATTTTAAAGGCAGGAAGGTAGGTGAAGTGAGAATTTTAACTGGACCTTGTTTATGTGTGTGTGTGTGTGTGTGTGTGTGTGTTTCTCCATGTCTGTTTAATGGGTAGGTTTACATGGGGAGGAGAAAGATGCTATTAAATCTTCTAGGTGATTCTGATTTAAACCCGATAAGCGGTTCTTCTGGGAATAGATGTCACATTATCCCGTTCCCAACCTCCTACTTGTACAGGCACTGCAGTCCAGGGAGCACACAGGCTCGCTCTGTCCCTTGCCAAGTGTACCATTTGGGGGCAATTTATTTTACCTTTCTATTTCACTCTCCTCATATGTACAAGTGAGCCTGCTGGTGGACACTGAACTTCGCATTGCACATCTGAAAGCTGAATACTTGGCCCAGTATAAGCTTGGCACTCCTCTTCTCTCTCCTGGCTTTCTCTCTTCATTGCCATCCCCACCCTGGCCTGTACGCCACTCACCTCTAGCCTCCTACCCTCCCTCCCCGTTCATCCCCTCTGGGGCACTTCTCTGTAGCCTGTCCTATGAGAACTACATCCTAGGGAGGACGGTTTCGGGGGCAGTGGTATCACCTGCGCCCCTGCCTTATCTCCAGTGGATAGCCTGCTATATCAGTAACAGCAGAATTCAACTCTGTCTTTTGAGTTAAAAATCCAAGTGTAGAAACCCAGCTCTGCAGGGTCTAAAAGGGGCTGTCCGGCTTGTCCCCTCCACTGATGCCACTCGTGTGGCTTTGCCATCCTCCTTTAGGTGGCACCCTTTGACTGCTGTGCAGCCGCACGAGTTCTCTTGTCTCCCTCTTCAATTAGTATTCATTGTGCAAAAATAAGAAAATTCCTTCATTATGCCGCTGCTCAGCGGCAAGCTGGTAATTAAGACTGTGCCTCAGCATTTCCATTAAAAAACCCCATTTCTCACTCCAGGCTGTCGCTTAGCAATAAAAACTTGCTGGTGAGGTCTTAACCTTAGGACATTTTAAAACAAACATTGCATTTAGCTTTTTAGAGGGTCTATCTTCTTCCTAATTATATACATGGAGCCTAGTCCAAGAATTTGTTTTTTTTTTTCTCCTTGTGACCAAAAAGGAATTGGAACTTTATCTAGGCTTCGGGTCATCGCAGCAAGGTAATCAATTTGCATGGAAATACAATGCAAGATGTCAAAGATATTTCAAGACCCAGTTGAAAGGAATGTAATCTTTTGAATTTTCAGGTTTGTTTCCCCTGCATGTGTGTGTGTTTTGTTTTTCTGTCAGTCTTCTCTTTTTCTTTTTCTTTTCATTTCTCTCTCTCTTTTTTTTTTTTTGTCTTTTGTCGAATCTCCCACAATGAGGCAAAACTAACTTCAGAGACAGTCACTCAGAAGAACTTCATCCAAAGTGCATTCCTTGAGGAATTACCTAAATAATCAGTTCATTTCATTATCCCACATTTGCAGGAGAAACTTGATCGAGGAATGCAGGCAGAGGCAGAGACTTCACCTTACCAAGTCTCCCAGCCCTCCAAGCCGGTCACAGGTCTCTGGGACAGACACTTGACAGGTATTGCACGCAAGCATCCTTGTATTCCACAGCGGTCCCTGTTGTAAACAATCCATCCCTTTATCAGGTGTAGCAGCAAATCTTGCATCCTGTAACGGCCTATTGGGGAAAAGAATCTTAAAAAAGAGTGGATATATGTATATGTATAAGTGATTCACTTTGCTGTATGCCTGACACTAACACAACATTGTAAAGCAACTATCTTCCAATAAAAAATGTCAAAAATATATCTGGTCATAAAAATCTCTGGTTAGAATGGGGTTTCTAGTCTGTTTTACAATACTTGTATATTTTCACACCTTGCCTCTATGTGAACCACCCAAAACAACATCCCAAACCAATGCTGGCTTTCTATCATCTGTACAGAAGCTCCTTCCTTTAAAATCAAAACAATGGACAGTTACTTAAATGCTTTCTACTTAACTCTAGGAGAGAACACCGTTAAAGTTGGATTTTGTGAATTAACATAACATAGTGAAATCAGAGGATTTAATCATTGACCAGATTTCTCTGCTCTGTATATGCTCTGGATGATCAGAATAAGACGTCCTAGGCATACATGTGAACTGATTCGCAAACAGTGATGCAGGCTGGTCATCACCAGCCTCCCCAGTGTTGAGACTTGTGTTAAAAGGCAATACCTTGCTTCACTGAAAAGACTGAGTTTGGTGTGAACACAAGCCAGTCACAGTTATAAGAAGATGTGTTTTAGAATTTGTGCCTTGGAAGAGCCCTGATGGGTTCAGAGAGGTCATACATCCCAGAGTTGGAACAAGACCGGAAGAAAGCGTGCGGAGTCCTGGGGCTTGTCTCAAGGCACTGGGACCGAGATGCCCTGGGGGAGGGGACAGAGCTGATGCATCTCACCTGTCACAACGGGCTGTCCCTTTCACCTGTTACATTTTCACATCTTGGCAAAGAACACATTTGGATGTGCTTTTTTTTTTTTTTTTTTTTTTATGTTTTTAGTCTCAAAGTATGGCCTGGATTTGAATGGCAGATGACTCATAAAGAAAGCTGTGGGTGGTGTGGGGGTGGGGGAAGCACCCCTATGAATGTCAGGAGGACCCCATATTCCTGCAAGGGGAGCCAGAGGGTTTGGGACCCTCAGTTGAGCAAGGACGTTGTCTGTGACTCCATGGTATTTATTTGAAGGAAAGGCTAGGGTCTTACACACTCTGCTGCAATCTTAGGACATACTATTGCCCACAAGACCCCCAATCCCAGACTCTCAGTTTTCCATGATAAGCAGACGCTGGGCTCCATCAGAGACTCTAGCACCCAGAGAAAATAAATGATTTGAACGTGAACATTCTGGTAGCATTGATCCTGCTGCCCGCCAGAGCTCAGTGATGGCCTTGCCCCATCTGGGCACCTTCCACTGGATGCAGGAATGAGCAGAGCCAGGGGTGGAAGCAGGGGGTGACGGACGAGCAGGACTTGCACTCGCCTTGTCATCACTGCCACTCCCTGTAATTGTGATGCCACTAAAATGGGTGAACAGGTGAGTCACGGAAGGAGAGGGGAATTACTTTTGTGTAACTGATACAAATGTGGAAAAACACCGCCTTTCTCCCTCTGGTGTTAGCTGCAGACCACAAGCTCCATTTTCCAATGCTGGGAAAAAAAAAAAAAAAACCTAGAATTTGAAATGGTAATTTAATTGACAGGCAAGATGGGTGACTAGGAAGGTTCATCTAGGTTAAGACTCACCCGAAGGGAGCTGGCAATAGGACAATAGAACAAGAGCAGTGTTGTGGTGATGAACGCTGTCCAGAGGAAGCGAGGGTCCCTTGGGTACATACAGGCAGCCCTCCCAGATACTGAGGATTTGGTTCCAGAACACCACAATAAAGCAAGAATCAACATACAGCAAGTCTCACCAACTTTCTGGTTTCCCAGTGCATGTAGAACTTAGGTTTACATTCTACTATAGTCTAGCAAGTGTAAAATAGCATTATGTTTGAAGAATCACTGTACCTACCTTAATTTTAAAATACTCTTTTGCTAAAAAGTACTAACAATCATCTGAGCCTTCAACAAGCTGCAGCCTTTTTGCAATAGTAACGTCAAAGCTCACTGATCACAGATCACCAACACAAAACTAATAACAATCAAAATGTTTGAAATCTTGCAATAATTACCAAAATGTGTCACAGAGACAGTCCAGTTCAGTTCAGTCCCTCAGTTGTGTCCAACTTTCTTCAATTCCGTGGACTGCAGTACACCAGGCTTCCCTGTCCATCACCAACACCCAGAGCTTACTCAGACTCATGCCCATCAAGTTGGTGATGCCATCCAACCATCTCATCCTCTGTTGTCCCCTTCTCCTCCCACCTTCAATCTTTCCCAGCATCAGGGTCTTTTCCAATGAGTCAGTTTTTCATATCAGGTGGCCAGAGTTTTGGAGTTTCAGCTTCAGCATTAGTCCTTTCAATGAATATTCAGGACTGATTTCTTTTAGGATTGACTGGTTGGATCTCCTTGCAGTCCAAATGACTCTCAAGAGCCTTCTCTAACTCTACAGTTCAAACATCAATTCTTCAGTGCTCAGCTTTCTTTATGGTCCAACTCTCATATACATACATGACTACTGGTAAATGTCCATTTGATTAGATGGACATTTGTTGGCAAAGTAATGTCTCTGCTTTTTAATATGCTGTCTAGGTTGGTCATAGCTTTTCTATCAAGGAGCAGGCATCTCTTAATTTCATGGCTGCAGTCACCATCTGCAGTGATTTTGGAGCCCCCCAAAATAAAATTTGTCACAATTTCCATTGTTTCCGATCTATTTGCCATGAAGTGATGGGACCGGATGCCATGATTCATTTTGAATGTTGAATTTTACGCCAGATTTTTCCACTCTACTCTTTCACTTTCACCAAGAGGCTCTTCAGTTCCTCTTCACTTTCTGCCATAAGGGTGTTGTCATTTCTATATCTGAGGTTACTGATATTTCTCCTAGCAGTCTTGATTCCGGCTTGTGCTTCATCCAGCCCAGCATTTTGCATGATGTACTCTGCATGTAAGTTAAATCAGAGACAGGAAGTGAGCAAATGGGAGTTGGGAAAATGTTGCCAATAGACTTAATTGTACAGGGTTGCCTCAAACCTTTAATTTGTGAATACACAATCTCTGTGAAGGGCGTTAAAGTGAAATACAGTAAAATGTGGTATGACTATGAAAAAGACATTGGGTCCAGGTTGTTTCACTGCAGTGAATGGCTCAGAGGAGCAGCCTCACTGATGGATCAGTTAGAGAAGTCCAGAGAGAGAGAGAGAGAGAGAGAGAGAGAGAGAGAGAAATAATTGTATCTCTAAGGAGAAGTTTGGGGTAAACTCTTATTCTGTGAAGCAAGTGGGAACAGAAACTAGGAGACCAACTGACATTTCAAAGTTTATGTATCTGTGGGCAGGGTTCTTTTCACCTGGAAACATTAATGTGGAAAAGTGGAACTGCTGTTGAAAATTATATCATGGTGATTTCATAACAAAACAATGTCTATAACTGAATTTACCTGTACCCTTAAATTGAGTAAAGATGAAAAAAATGAATTGTGTTCAACTTCACAGTAGATGATGGCTCCCAAACTGTGGTAGCAAAAGCATGTAGTTCTCTAAGCCCAAAATAGATTTGCTCCCCTTCTCTGCCAGACAAACTCCTATTCATCCTTTAAGACCCAACTCTACATGTCCCACTCCCTTTGGGAAAGCTCAGTCAATTCTTCTCTCATACTGAATCTCTCTTTCACGGTGTTTCATTCATACCCCTTCTGTGTGAATTTACTACCATGGGACACTTACTAGATTAGAAAGCTGATCTTCCTGCCAGACTGAGGTCTTCTGGATCAGATTTTATTCATATTTATCTCCTCAGTTCCAGGCCCAAGTGTTGGCTAACAGATGGATATGTATAGGCTCAGATGCTGGCAAAGTTTTGCTCTCTGGTTGGTCCTTTACACTTGAATGGGTATGAAGAAATCACCAGTGGCCAAAAGCCAGAAAGTTTGCACTGCGGTTGCCACAGACACTTCTGGCCTGTGTCCACACAGTAACCTAGTTTGAACATAATGCCCAGAAACCAACCTGTGTCCCAGCATGAATGCCTAAAACGCCTTAGAGCCGAGGGGTGTGGGGGATCAGCCTGGTTGAGATATTCATTCCATCATTAGCCCCAGGGGGCATGCTGACCCTGCTGCTCTTGGAGGAAGATGACTGCTCATTTATGGGAAGTGTTTGGTGGCTGGAGATGCGGTCAGTCGGCAGTGAGTGGTTCAGATGCCTGGCAGCCGTTTCCTAGGAAACCACACGTCAAGTACCTGCTGAATCATGAGCTTCCGTTGGATAACAACAAGCTTTTCTCTGACAAGACGTAGGAGGGCTGATCTGGAGCAGGTACCTGGCACACACCTGAGCTGCCTGATCTGAGGCCGAAAGAAGGAAAAGAGAAAATGTGTGGCTTGACTCGCCACCGAGGATGGACTTTCATGGGTGTGGCTTCCAAGGGAAGAATGTGTTCTCAGGGCAGAAAGGGCCATCAGACCTTTCACTTCATTCATTTTTCATGGGTGTTCTCCCACTCTATATTCTTTCTTGTCACTGTATGAGATCAACTCTCCTTTAGTTCCTGCTGCTCAGACACCACTGGTGTTCTTATGAGTGGACAGCAAAGGGAACACTACCTCTTCTAAATGAGGGGCTGCTTTCTAACACTCTGCATTAAAAGAATAAGCTAAAGGGTGATGGGAGACAAAGAATAAGTCATGGACTAGTTTCATTAAAACTCTAGGAAAATGAACAGCATTGCAGAGAAAATGGATTGGGAGACTGGCAAGGATAAAACTTTCTGGTTGAAGGTTAGATATAAACTCAGATTCTAAGTCCTCTTCATTCTCCTCTTGAAAAAGAGCAGGACCCGATGGTCCATCTCAGTCATGCCCTCTGCCTGCCTTTTGTCTGTGGAAACAATTTTAGCTAAGAATCAGTTAAATTAGAGAACTGAGAAAGTGCAGAAATAAAGGAAAACAGAGAAAAGAAACTAAATGCTAATAGTTTAGTCCTGAAACAAAGTCAAGGACCTTAGGTCCTTCTCAAGGGCTATGGATCATACTCTGAGCTGTCTTATAGATATTGCAGCTTCCACCAGTTCCAAGACTTGGTCTCAAGGAAGTGGGAACAAACTGACCTTGGAATTAAAGACTAACTGTACTGAAAAGAATCAAGATGACACTGATCAGGCCACCAAGGACCCCTTTCAAGTCTGTTCCTGCATGTAGCCCCCTCCCTCAGCCTACAACAGCTTTGTTCCCTGGTTGTCAGATGGGGGAGATGGCCTTTGGACAGGCGTCTGCCCTCCCCAACATCCCACCCCAGTCATGGACCTCCAAATCAAAGCAAACTTTCCTTCCACCAACCCTGCCTCTTTATTGGATTTTGAGCAGCAAGCAGGTAGACTGTACTTTTGGATACACAATGAAATATCCACAATAATTTTCTGTGAAGCTTGAATAATATTTATTAAAGCTCCAAGCAAAGCATTTGAGTAAGTAGCAGCAAGGATTCTGAGCCTCCTATTAGAATTTGACCTATTATATAATGCTTAAGTACTTACCTGAAATTCCATGTTTTTACATCCTAAAGTGTCGAGGACCATTTTGGTTGGAGGTGTTTGAAAGGTGGAAGAAACCAGTTGGCCAATGCAAAGGAGGAAAAGCACAGAAGACTCTACTAGAATTTTGATTGTTGGTAGAACTATACCTGGTACAGGACAACTAGATTGGAATGAAATCACTTAGGAGAATAAAGCTAGTTAGAAACTATAACACAGTGGCTTTTTCAGAAATAGATCTTTATCCACCTGCCCCACTTAGGGGCTGTTTGTCTTTCATCTTGGTTGTTTCTGCTTCTCGAATCCAAAATGGCAGAACTTGCATGAAGTTCACGGAAAATCCAGGGATCAGAGTGCTCTAGAGCATAGCACTCTCACTCCACCTTCTCAGTTCTCTGACTCTTAACACAATTGTAGCGATCTGTTGACTCCTCGTGGGCAAGGGATCTAGACGCGTTACAAACGCATAGGACAGTGGCTGTTGAGAAGCCAAACTCTTTCTATCAAATTAGATAGTTCTTAATTCAATATAATTCTAAATATACATTATTTTTTCCATGAAATTGGCTGATGGTGTGAAATTGATCTTTGTTTTCCCAGCAAATTGATTGGACCCTGTTGCCTGTTGTAACATATTAAGATATAACATGTATAGCAACAGAGATAATTTACATATATAAAGTGGTAAAGGTCATGTTTTAAAAAATTATTTAATACTGGTGAATGATGCTTACAATGTATCATTCCAGGAACAAAGGAGAAAAAAAATCTGCATACAATGTGATCCTAAACATGTAAAATGATATATTTATATTTCAGAATGCTAGCAGTGTGTCATCTCAGCTATATTTGTAAATTATCATATATTACTTGTATAAACTGGAAAAATCAAGATAAACAAGGTTCCCCAATTATAAGAAGCTATATAGAAAATTATGACATAGAAGGCTTTGAGGCTTAGGTTATACTAAAGGATTTTAATGGCTCATAGCTTAGTAATGTCCAATTATGAATATTCAACTTGCTGAAGTATATTGCAGTTTTGTCTGTGTTTAAAAATAAGAATAATGATTTGTTTCAACACATATGGATGTAAGATGAGATCACCTGCATAAAAAGATAGAGGAATAAAATAGAAAGAATATAATACATTTTGGGAAATTTTAAAAATACGATCCATCCCCAAGATTCATGCAGAATGTAAAGTTTCAGAAAAGATTTGTTTGTCAAGGAAGAAAAACATCAACATAAAGTCCAACCTATTAGCCTTCTTAAATCAAATGGCTGTCAGTCTATAAGTTCCCAAATGCAGTCTAACCGTAAAATGAATCACACTATGATATTTAAAAGTTGAAATGTTTCTTGAGAGCATTCCAGTTTTGCTATGAATGAGAAGTAGGAATTATTTCTTTTTTAATAAGTCTTCCAGGAGCCATGACCTCTGTGACCCCATTTCTGCGGAAGACGGTTTCATCTTCCCCCACCACTGAGTCCTCTGTATGAAAACGCGACCTTCCTCTTGGCGAATAAAACCTCATTCGAATGGGTGTACACTCACGCTCACATTTTGCAATATGTTTGCATAAGAATTTATTTATGGCTGAAAAGGTTCATGAGATTTTTCCCCCACTGTACTCTCTCTGGGATTTGTGCTATGGTTCTTGCATTGATTCTATCAAATGAGCTCATACTCCTGCCTGGGCCTGAGTTTCTCGAGTTTACTTCCCCACATGCAAAGTGGTCATCCTGACCCTCTCTCCCTCCCCAGAGAAATGGCAACAACACGGCAAGAAGCCCAAGCCGTATGGAAACATTATTCACTTGACCTGGTATTTGCAGATTTAACATTTCCAAGTGGCTGTGCATTCATTGTTCATTTTGCAGAGGGACACATTTGAATAGGACAAATTCAGAGGGCTGGTGTGCAGAAGCAAACACCTAAACTATTGATCAAGTTGGCCATGTACCGAACATCCCCACCTGCCTGGCCTCTGGACTATCTGGGTTCACATTCCAAAACTCCCTGGAGGTAGAACATTGACCTCATCAGAATAGACAAGGAAATAGGGTCTCTGGTTACAGAGTTATTAATGAATGACTGGGAATTACCGTTATCTATTGAGTTAAATGGTTCTAGATTATAAAGAATTGGGAGACATTATTTGCTATGGTGGGATTTTCAAGCCTAGGGATATGTGACCGCCTCAGGACATGTATCAAACAGAGGTAAAGGGCTCAGGTCCCATCACTTCGTGGCAAATAGATGTGGAAGCAGTGACAGTCTCTACTTTCTTGGGCTCCAAAATCACTGCATATGGTGACTGCAGCCATAAAATTAAAAGACGCTTGCTCCTTGATAGAAGAGCTATGACCAACCTAGACAACATATTAAAAAGCAGAGAGATTACTTTGCCAACAAATGTCCATGTAGTCCAAGCTATGGTTTTTCCAGTAGTCACGTATGACTGTGAGGAAACTGGACCATAAAGAAAGTTGAGCACTGAAGAATTGATGATTTTGAACTGTGGTGCTGGAGAAGACTCTTGAGAGTCCCTTGGACTGAAAGGAGATCAAACCAGTCAATCCTAAAGGAAATCAACCCTGAATATTCATTGGAAGTACTGATGCTGAAGCTGAAGCTCCAATACTTTGGCCATCTGATGTGAAGAGCTGACTCACCGGAAAAGACCCTGATGCTGGGAAAGATTGAAGGTGGGAGGAGAAGGGGACAACAGAGGATGAGATGGTTCAGTGGCATCACCATCTCAACGGACAAGAGTTTGAACAAACTCCAGGAGATGGTGAAGGACAGGGAGGTCTGGCATGCTGCAGTCTGTGGAGTCTCAATGAGTCAGACACAACTGAGCAACTGAACGACAGCAAAGGGCTCAGGATAAATGACTCCATGATATGGAAAGGAAACACGTGGGCTTTCTTCCCTGAAGACTGCTGCCTATGCAGAGTTCTATCTTGGGAAGCCTGGCATGCTCCAGTCCCATGGGGTCACAAAGAGTCAGACAGGACTGAATGACTGAACAACAACATCATAGTGGCCCTATCTTTTGTGAGATCCCAAGACTTCTGCCAGTTTAGGCTGTTCAGCTTTGTGGAGCTCGTGCAGTTGGATGTTAGGGCGAGCCTGACTTCTCCCAGCCTTCCTGCAGCTCATCCATCCTGGGAAAGCTAACCTGAAAGAGAGTGGGGAGCACTGATCCCTTTAACACGAGATACACAGGAACATCAGGGCAGCAATGGGGGCATCGCTAGAAACTAACCACAGTGTCACTTCATGAGGGTCTTGCCAGTTTTGGATTTCCCTGGTGAAGGGGCTTCCCTGGGCACAAGGCTGGAGGTCTAGGTTGGTCTTGGGGATGTCTGATCATTGTATCCTAATCCTGCTCTTCCATTTCTGGACAAATGAAGGCAGAATAATTCTACTCCCTGGGCTTCCCTTATACCTCAGTTGGTAAAGAATCCACCTGCCATGCAGGAGACCCTGGTTCAATTCCTGGGTCCGGAAAATCCTCTGGAGAAGGGATAGGCTACCCACTCCAGGATTCTTGGGCTTCCACTGAGGCTCAGCTGGTAAAGAATCTGCCTGCAATGCAGGAGACCTGGGTTTGATCCCTGGGTTGGGAATATCCCCTGGAGAAGGGAAAGGCTGCCTACTCCAGTATTCTGGCCTGGAGAATTTCATCGACTGTATAGTCCATGGGGTCGCAAAGAGTGGGACCCGACTGAGTGACTTTCACTTCACTTCAAAAGGCAACTGTAGGGAGGTGGGTGGGAAGAATTGGGAGATTGGGATTGACACATAACACTACTGATACTATGTATAAGATATATAACTAATGAGAACGTACTGTATAGCTCAGGGAACTTGACTTAATACACTGAATGGGAAGGAAATCCAAAAGGGAGGGGGTGTATGTACAAGTATAGCTGTACACTTTGCTGTACACTTCACTTTGCTGTACAGCAGAAACTAACACAACATTGTAAAACAACTCTACTCCAATAAGATTAATTTAAAAAAGACAACTCTAATGAATGCGGTCCTCTTCCTCTGCCTCCCTGCCCCCCATCCTGGGCAGAACTCAGCCACAGGGAAGACAAAGCTCAAAGCCCGAGGAGATTTGTGACGCTGGGTAGGATGCTCCACCACCTGTCTAAATGGAATGCTTTCACCAGGCTGGGGCGGAGAGACAACGCCTCCCACTTCCGAGGTGGGAATCCCACCCTGGGTCAAGGGACAGGGCTCACTGGTATTGGGGATGTAGAGACTGCCAGTCAGTTCAAGGATGGCCCCTGGAGAGATGCTGGCCTTGAAGTGCTGCCTCCTGGGGGCATCCCCTACAGGCAGAATAAACAAGGAGGGGCTTCTCTGTGTGGACAGATATGGGCCAGCTAGAGGGGGTCACGTGGGAGGCGCCAGCTCCCTTTCATCCTGGGTGGGATGGAAGACTGGAATCTGAGAGAAAAGGAATAAGATTCTCATGCTTCTCCAAAGGGTAAACACCTTTCAGGCTCCTCCCCTGAGGGCAGACCACCTGTGTGCTTTCTTATCTAGTCAACTCCATCCATTCATTCTTTCCACCCACATTCCCTGGGCACCTGGGGAAGAGCGCTAGATGCTATGGAAGAAGATGACACAGCCGGCCTCGGGGAGCCGTTCCTTGCCTCCCCAAATTTAACAAATCATGCCCACCCTACCCGGTTTTCTTTTCATAGGCTGTGATTCCCAAGAGCTTCCCTGGTGGCTCAGATGGTAAAGAAACTGCCTGCAATTCAGGAGACCCAGGTTTGATCTCTGGGTTGGGAAGGTGCCCTGGAGCAAGGAATGGCAACCCACTCCAGTGTCCTGGCTTGGAGAATCCCATGGACAGAGGAGCCTGGTGGGCTGCAGTCCATGGGATCACAAAGAGTAGGACAAGACTGTGCAACTAACACTTAGGCTACTTGGATGATTCCCAAGCTCTGGGCCAACAGGGGAGATTGGACGTTGTTACCAAGCCACAGGAAGCTAGGATGGCAAAGACCTAAGAGACAATCTGGCCCCAAACCAGGGTCTCAAAAGGGGACCCTGAAACCAAGGCACACAGGTAGTTCATGAGGTCAAATGTTATAGCTTCTGATGGCCCAGCCAGCGCCCCACCCAGGGCACCCAGCGCCCTTCACTCTTCTCTCCTCATCCCATGGGGCTGAAGATTTTATACAGATATGAATACAGGGGAGTCACTTATCAACTTTCTGTTGCTACTACTACTTGTAAAGTGGTTTTGGAAGACACAGCCCATCCCCTCTAACAGCTCAGCAGCTAGTGAACTGCTGAATCAATATTAGCTGAATCTGCTTTATGACGATCCCATGTGCCCTGCACACGGCCAGTATGAAGATTCATCTTGAAATAGGTTTTTCCTCCTGAGACCAAAAAATAAATATGCTGCGATTTTTTTTTTTCTCTGAAGTCTTTCTTTCTTTAAGAAGCAGGTCCTCTGGCTACATGGCATGTTCTAATGAGGATTCTTCCAAATTATTTGTTAGTTATTTGGTCGCTAAGTCACTCTTTTGTGACCCCCTGAACTGTAGCCCATCAGGCTTCTCTGCTGCTGCTAAGTTGCTTCAGTCGTGTCAAACTCTGTGCGACCCCATAGACGGCAGCCCACCAGGCTCCCCCGCCCCTGGGATTCTCCAGGCAAGAGTACTGGAGTGGGTTGCCATTTCCTTCTCCAATGCATGAAAGTGAAAAGTGAAAGTGAAGTCGCTCAGTCGTGTCAGACTCTTTGCGACCCCATGGACTACAGCCTACCAGGCTCCTCCACCCATGGGATTTTCCAGACAAGCATATTGGAGTGGGTTGCCATTAGTTAGTGTTGAAAATTAAACTTAGAACTCTTTCTCTTCGATACTCATTCTTTAAAACATTGTTGCAAAATCTGAGGTCTTCCTTACTCTGTCATGGTGGTGGTTTAGTCACTAAGTCATGTCCACTCTTGCGACTCCATGGACTGTAGCCTGCCAGGCTCCTCTGCCCAGGGAATTCTCCAGGCAAGAATGCTAGAGAGGGTTCCCATTCCCTTCCCCAAGGGATCCTTCCAACCCAAGAGTCAAACCCGGGTCTCCTGCATTGCAGGCAGATTCTTTACTGACTGAGCTATGAGGGAAGCCCCACTCTGTCATAGAAAGGACAAATTCTTTCCTCAGCCACAACATTTGAGATGGAACTTTAAGTGCTTTGATACCATTTCACTCATGATCTAGGGGCACTTCTATAAGTCTGGCCAAATAGGTGTTATAACCTCAATTTTAGGTAGGCAACCTAAAAGTTGTTAAGTGAATGAATATTTTTAAAATTTTAGGGGACTTCATATCAGCCATCAAATAGGCGGCAATGCCGACATTAGGACAAGACACTTCTGATTTTCATTTCCAAGCTTTGCTGCCAGACCACATTAGAGGTATTATTATCATCCTGTTAGTCTTCTCCTTTGAAGATTACTGCTGTGTGAAGCGGATATATTATTATACCAGTATAACCCCAATATAAGAATAGACAGGTTAATGGAACAGAACAGAAACTCAGGGAGTGCAGCCTGTATAGAAATCCAGGATGTGATAAGAGTAGCTTTCAAAATAATATGAAAGGGAGAGAGTGAAAGCTAGTGAGGGAATTGGTTAAATCTCTGGGGAGAATATAAAAATTAGAACCCTTTATAGTATCATACATACACTCACATATATTCTAGATGAATTTCATTTCCTAAAAGTTAAAAGATAATCATTGTCATGTAATAGAATTAGAATAAAAATCAGGGGGAAAGAGGAACAGATGATTTCAGACTAAGGAAGTGTTGTATAACCAGAATGACAGAGATCCCACCAGGCAAATGAGTGTATATTTGGATACATCAAAGATCAAATTTCAAAATACATGCAAATGCCTCAGTGCACATGACAGATAAGACTAATATCTTTCCTATATAAAGAGATTTTATAAAGAAATAAGAAAGATAAACTCATCAATAGATTAGCAGAAAATTTAGCAAAACATATAAACTCACTGAAGAATGGCTGGATGGCATCACCGACTCGATGGACATGAGTTTGAGTGAACTCCGGGAGTTGGTGATGGACAGGGAGGCCTGGCGTGCTGTGATTCATGGGGTCGCAAAGAGTTGGACACAACTGAGTGGCTGAACTGAACTGAAATGAAGAACAGATAAAAATGGGTGATAAGTATATGAAAAATGTATTTCATTTGTAATCAAATGTCAGTAATTTCAACAAACTTAGCACATGTATGCACATATTCAACATTCATCTGATGGATAAGAAAGCTGTGGTACATATACGCAATGGAGTATTACTCAGCCGTTAAAAAGAATTCATTTGAATCAGTTCTGATGAGATGGGTGAAACTGGAGCCAATTATACAGAGTGAAGTAAGCCAGAAAGAAAAACACCAATACAGTATACTAACACATATATATGGAATTTAGGAAGATGGCAATGACGACCCTGTATGCAAGACAGGAAAGAAGACACAGATGTGTATACCAGACTTTTGGACTCAGAGGGAGAGGGAGAGGGTGGGATGATTTGGGAGAATGGGAATTCTAACATGTATACTGTCATGTAAGAATTGAATCGCCAGTCCATGTCTGACATAGGGTGCAGCTTGCTTGGGGCTGGTGCATGGGGATGACCCAGAGAGATGTTGTGGGGAGGGAGGTGGGAGGGGGGTTCATGTTTGGGAACGCATGTAAGAATTAAAGATTTTAAAATTTAAAAAAAATAAAAAATTAAAAAAAAAAAAAGAAACATAATCATCAAGATGATTATGTTTATTTATCATCTTCTATCTTCCAGTTCCTGAGGAAGAGTAAAAACCTAACCTGAGCCATCCAATGCCTTGCTCCAAGTTGCAAAACCACCTTTTCTCATAAAGATATTAGAAATTTACATTCCTTTGGATTAAGTCAACTACTTAACATAGATGGTCCTCCCAAATATTAAATAAAATTAAATTGGATTATATGACAAAAAAAAAAACATTCATCTGGTAAAACTAACTAATTTTTCCCTTTTTAATGAACATGCCCAGCACTTCATAAAAGTGCAAAAAAAAAAAAAAAAAGAGCATTCATGTCATCTCAAGGGAATATAAATTGGAATAATCATCCTAAGGGAAAATTCTGCAACAGTTTGTGTTGCTTTAAGTTACTAAGAAAAATCCATTCCGTGTAAGGTAGTATATACGATGTTAAGATATCAGGTTATCCTAAGGATATAAGAGATTGGAGGAAAGATATTTACTATAGCATTGGTTGCTGCTGCTGCTGCTGTTTAGTCACTAAGTCATATCTGACTCCTTTGTCAGATAGTGTGGACTGCACCCTACCAGGCTCCTCTGTCCATGCGATTCTCCAGGCAAGAATGTTGAAGTGGCTTGCCGTTTTCTTCTCCAGGAGATCTTGCTTGATCCAGGGATCGAACCCATGTCTTCTGCATTGGCAGGTGGATTCTTTACCACTGAGCCACCTGGGAAGCCCTGGTTACAACTGGATAAAAAAGGAAACAATCTAATTATTCAATAGTTAAAAAAAAAAGAAAAGATCTAACCCAACTGAGGTATTTGTGCACAGGATCAGAATAATATGAAACTAATAAAAATTATGTAGACAAACACTTATGACTATGGAAGCAATTTGCAATGGATGGTTCAGGGGACAGTTATAAAGCATGTTTGCATTCATTTATCCAGAATGTTGAGTGAGAAGCTTAATTACATAAGTAATAACAACTTACGTGTATTAACTTACGTTAAAAAAGATGTAAATATAATAGCAGTAGTTACTTTTAAGGGTTGGGTATTGTAAAGAAGATAATGAATATCATTCATAATCCCACCATTGTTCACTTCAATAAACACGTGGAGCTCTGGAAATCGGAGAGTAATAATGAAGTTATTAGGTGTCCTGCTCTCACACGCCGCGTTCTTTTCATACAGAAGCTTTAATGTCATGCCTTTCCCCCCTAAGTTAAAACATGTCAAGGCCTTTTATTTTGCAAAACTCCTTCTCTGAAGAACTTAATGATAGAAGGAGACGATAAAATAGCTCCAGCTGATTTTTTAAAATACTTGCCCCGAGCTAGTTTAAGAGCTCTGATGCACAGCCAGCACTTTCAACCACTGCTTCCTGGGTGCTGCAGGGGTGGTAAGGAGGACTTGCCTTGGCCTCCTGGTCTTCAGCCCCTCTGTCTGTCCCCAGACTCTCCCATGTTTCTCTACCACAGGGTGCATTTGGGACCTAAGGGAGAAAAGCTACACCATGAAGCCAGCTGGTTCCATGACTCTGAGATGCTTGGAAACTGTTTTCCCCCTTTTCCTTCTAGAAAGACATTCTGAACTATGTGTTTTCCATACTACAAGAGTAAGGCCATCCTTTCAAGCCAGTCAAGACCAGAAATAAAGATTTTTCCCCCAGAGATGTCATGTTCTGAGAAACGCAGGGACGAAGAATTGTAGGACGTGGCTGTGTGCGTGCTTGCGCACTCAGTCACTCAGTCGTGTCCGCTTTGCAACCTCGTGGACTGCAGTCTGCCAGGCTCCTCTGTCCATGGAATTTTCCAGGCAAGAATACTGGAGTGGGTTGCCGTCTCTAGTGATTCAAGCTCTATTCCACACTAGAGTTGCGTTAGATGTTACAGGGTTGCGTAAGGCAGGGTTCCTGCGACCAAAGGGTTTGTGCCTCAGTATCTCTTCCCAACCCACCTCAGAAAGTCCTGTGACCTCCTGCCTGCTCAACTGTGACTCCACGAGGTTCCTTTTCAAGCCCCACCACCACTAACTCACTCTCTCTACTGTATCTCTTTTCTTTTTTTTGACCATGTGCCTTGTGGGATCTCAGTTTCCTGACCAGGGATTGAACCTGCGCCCTTGGCAGTAAAAGCGTGGAGTCTTAACCACAAGATCACTGAGGAATTTCTGCTGTCTCTTACTTCCTGACCAGCCAGTACAGTTTTCACCCCATTTTCCATGCATAATCTTCTGAAAGAGATCTCCCAAAGCCAGCTCCCACTGCCAGCTATGAGGCTCCCCGTCTGTCTAAGTCTTCTCTGAAAGACCCCCTCTGCCATTCCCAGCCAGCTGTGGAATCCTGTTTCCACTCCCTTTCCAGCCCCTAAGATTTTCAAAACTACTTGCGGTTCTGCTGCCAACCAAGCCTGTTTTATTTTGCTGCTTGGTCTTGCTCATGTAAAAATGCATGGTTCTCTTCTCTCTGGCTACCTTCTCAATATGTGTCTCTGAAATCTGGGTCTATAGCTCACCTTTCTCCTGAATGAGCACAAATTGAAACTGGTCCTCAGCCCCCACCAAGTCCAAGTACTCCATCCCCAAGCCCGCTGCCTTTGCACCAGAGTCCTTGCCATCACCTCCTAACTTGTCTCCCTGTCTCTGGCTTCATGTCCCCTAACCCCTTTTCTGCAATTACCCTTCTAAATCAGGTAAGGTCACTAAATAGAAACTTGGGACACATGAGGAATAGCTCCTAAACCCTTGAAACTCTATTGACATCTTCAGGAAAGTTGTCCTAGTAAATATTCCAACCCATAATGTGTGTGGATGTGAAGTGTGCTCTGCTCTGGACTTGTGCAGTGCGCAGCCTGCATGACCGGACAAAGGGGCTCCTGTTCCCTTGGTAGGACCCCATAGTTACCACATCAGAATCACAAAGTTGAAAGAACACATAAAGATCATTTGATCTCAATAATTTAGACCATCCATGTTTCCAACAAATGGTCTTTTGGCCCCTGCGTGAACATCTTGCATAACTGGGAGCTCACTATTTCTGAAAGTCTCACACTGTTCTTTATTGACTACAAAAAATAAACTTGCTGCCATTGAAGCTTCTGAAATTTGACATACTTTGTGACTATTCAGAACAAGAAAGTAGAATAGGGTAGTGGTTAAAGACATAAGAGCTATGTCGGAGGGATTTTCCTATGTACTGACTGACTTTAGACAGATGCCTTCATTTCTTCATCCCCTGGCTTCCTCATCCTCATGGAGGTGACATCATTGCTTATCACCTTGTTCTTAGGGCTCTGAGGTTTAAACGAAGTGGTACCCAGAGCAAGGGTGATGCTGCACATTAGCCATCAGGCACCCTCTTCTCCTGCCCACCCGAACATTTCAAGTTTTCTTCAACCTCTCATGATTGGCAGCTCCTCCCATGTCTTGACCACATTCTTCAAAAGTGCTCCTTCTGCACAGAGGTGTCTGGGCTTGAACACTGTCCTTTGGATGCCTTCCACGCCTCACGGTGGTAAACTCACCCACATTGTGTTCAAGACTCACCATTATTCATGCAGTCAAGAATCTTGATGGGAGGGAGGTTCAAGAGGGAGGGGACATATGTATAGCTGTGGCTGATTCATGCTGACGCTTGACAGAAAAGGGTAAAATTCTATAAAGCAATTATCCTTCAATTAAAAAATAAACAAATTAAAAGAAAAATGAATCTTACTAGGCACTTGGCTATGGTTTACATTTTCCTCTTTCATTTTGGGCTATGGGTTCAAGACATCTCTTCTCTCTCTGTGGTCCACCAGGCTGGGACATCACAGATGAATCATGGTGACTTATCATGTGTATTTTCGACTCTGATTCTAACGCTCACTCCCTTCGTGGAGCAGGAACAGTCTGAGGAGGGAACGATGACTTTTAGATCCACATGGTTCTCTTCGGAAGCTCATTTTTGGCTCTATCAGTTTTTGCTTTATTATTATTAGTAGTAGTAGTAAATAGAAGAGGTCATTGCTGCTTTATTTTCTAAAGCAACTTTATGGAGATATAATTCACATACCTTAAAGCTCACCCATCCGAAAAGCACAGTTCAGTGGCTTTAGTATATTCATAGATCTGTGCTACCATCACAGTCTCATTTTAGAACATTTTAATCACCCCAGAAAGAAACTTCACACCATTTCATGTCATTCCTCCTCATTCCTGCCTCCCACCCCAAGCCCCTGGCAACCAGTAGTGTTGCCTATTGTGGACGTTTCATAGACCTGGAATCATACATCATGTAGCCTTTTGTCACTGACTTCTCTTAACATCCTATTTTCAAGATTCATGGTGTGTCAGTTCTTCATTTTTTTTCTGCCAAGTAATACTCCTTGCGTGGCTAGGCCATATTTTGTTTATCCGTTAAGCAGCTAGTGAGCATTTGGGTGGATTCTTCCATGTCTAGCAATTGCTTTCGGTATTGTGTGGATCTTGTTTAACGAGATCCTGGGGGGACAGGTAAAGGGTGGCTTCCAATGCCATCCTGGTGCATCTTGGGCAGAGGTGGCCTATGGCTGGCAGGAGGTCTCCAGTGCCTTGAGCCATCGCCCACATCCTCATCTGAGTTATTCAGACCCCTGTGTTTTGCTGATTATTCTTTCCTGTCTCAGTTATTTGGTCTTAGAATCACCAAGTCCCAATACTCTGTGTGCTGCAGGTAGACTTTGCTTTCTGGAAGCCCTGCAGCTCAGATCCCAGGGCCGGGAAAGGATGGGCCTGTCCAGTTCTTGGGACTCTTCCAGCCTAGAGTCTCTGTTCTATGTGTTCTATAACCTCTTCAGAACCATGTGCAACACTCAAGCGTGCAGAGTGTAAAGTGAGGCATCAGAGGAGAGCTTCTAAACCCTCTCCTTTCCTCAAACATATACAACCCACCCTGCCACTGCCCCCGCCACCCCCCACACACGGTGTTTCCAGTGTAGACAACCTGTCGGTTCCTTTCAAACACCATTTGAAAAACTCGGCCATGGTCTTGTTAGTAATGAGGAGCCTTTTCCTTACTTACATTATTAGTTCCTTAAATTCTTACCCATTAAAAAAAAAAAAATTCCTACCCCTGTAAGCCTCAAAAACCTAAGCTCTGACGGAAGGAATTGCTAACTATGGTTAGTTATTTGTAAATAAGATGCAGGCTATACTCAGATATGAAGTTCCTGCGGGTCTTCTGCTAAAGTTCTGTTATTCTGTGCTGATTATATATTATTCATTTGAAAAATAATTATTTTGTGGGCTACAAAAGTAAACGCATAAATATGTTTAAGAATATTCTTTGATTTTTTAATGAAAACTTTTTCTTTATTTAGGATATTTCTCTACTTTTCAGGAAAAGCTCAAATTAAAAATATCTACCAACAGATACATACTTGCATATGTACATAATCCTCTAGTTCCTTACTATAAATTATGCCATCAACTTTCCTCCGGAAAGAGAACATAAGCTCATTTTGCTCCTTCATTTCCTGCAACAAATGTATGGGTGTGAGAAAGTGGAGGGAAAATCCAGTTGCCTGCAAACATCTGAATATTTTTCTGCACACTCAAAAGTTTGATGTTCCTTCACACACTGATGAATGTTGACTTAACTTCAGAATAAAACTAATTAAAAGTGTAGAAAATGCAAGCGTGTTGCTTCAGACAGCTTTCAGAAGGAGGCATCTTCCTGCAGTATAAACTGGCTATGGAGTGCTGAAAGTTCCTCGAAACAATTTTATTTTCTAGAAACCAAACAGATAGTCTTACTCTTGTCTCCAAATGATCAAACAAAGGTTTGATGAAGGCTTACTCTGCCTTAAAGGGTTAATGCCGATTTTTAAACTTTTATGTTTTTTCATTTTTAGATGAATGAAAATGAAAACTACTGGCTAAAAAGGAGGTTTTAATTCATGATGATTGACAAAGATTCATGAAGTGGTTTTTTTTTTTAAATTTTTTATTCTTTTTTATTCACCAACCCTTCATTCCAGAATTCCATTTGGAGTTTATGAGAACAAAATGCTTTCAGTTCTGTTCTCTCTGGCTTTGTTTGTTGAGTTCCGCAGGGTTTGCCCACAAGTTCTACTCGAGTAAATCGTATTTAGACAACCTCATATTTCATCTGGGCCTTTTGCAATGACTGGGCCAAGGTCAGTTTTATATTCTCCTGAAATCATAAAGTGACACTTGAGATAAACAGAATGTTTACTCTCTCCATGTGAGCTGAGGCTGATATGTAAATTTATCCTTATTCTTTCATCAAATTTGCATTTACCCTCTTAGCCAAACACTACAGGGTTCCAAATCAAACAGTTTTAATGATGGTCAACTCTTTATGACCGATGGCCATATCAGAGAAAAAGAAACAGCAATTTAGATTAAAATGAAAAGCACAGCCCTGACAGAACCTCCTCTCCAGGTTAGTGGTAATTGGATGAACTTTCCATACAAGAGGTGTTTTGATGCTTCACTGCTTAACTGTAATTACCACGGGCTTCCGGCTTTGTGTGGCCTGCTCTGCCCCTGTTATCTGCCACAAACACACCACACTCACCTAGCATCACTATTTTTTTTCTGGGGTCAAATAAACCAAGTACCTTCAAACAGATTCTTTATATTAAAAAAAGGAAATAAGAAAAGAGGGCATAAGAGAAGACTTGGTCCTCTTTGCAAATTGAATACTTTCAGGCTATCACTGGCAAAAAAAAAAAAAAAGTTAAAAAAACAAAAACAAAGCAAAACAAAAAACCCCCACAATAAACATGGAGCCTACGCAAAGTGGCACATAAAAGTCGAACGTCTAGATTTGTGAGCCCATGTTGTCTTCCTGGGAGAAGATTCTATTTGCAATTCTGTGTGCAATTCTGCAAAGGTGAAGGGGCCCTGGGCAGGAGGCTATGTTTCTCCCCACCTCCCAGGTGAGCAGGAATCACACAGGTAAGAAGCACTGGGTACCCAGTAGCCTCCAGGTCCATGACAAGCTGTTACTCAAGGCTTAAATCTCTCTCCGCAGAGAACATGAGGCATAAAATTAGTACCTGTGTTTGCTCTCCATTCTTTCTGAACAAAGGGAGCTATTTCTGTGTTATGAGTTTGTGGAACACAGAGGGGATTAAGCAGAGGGACCACACACTCGTGGCTTGGGGGGTGGGGGCTGGGGGGCAGGTGGAAGACACCTCCCAGCCCCCTGGAGGAGGCCGATTTCCACCGCCTCTGCTGGGTTGTCACTCCCTCTTGCAATGTGGCCGGGGTGGGCCTCACTCAGTGAGGAATCAGAGCTCCACGCCTACCCCGCTGTAAAGGCCTTCTTGGGTCCTGTTTTGTTTCGGCACCAGATGCGATGCCAGCAAGCTCAAAGCGCGGGGTCTCTGAGACGGCTTGCACAAAGAAGAAAAAAAGTGACATTCTTTCGGGGGCTCCTGGATTCTGCTTCCTGTGAGGAATAAAAAGTGCAGCCTGTTGGCCCTGGGCCTCGCTAGGTTACCGAAGAGACCCCACTCGGAATGTAGAACACATCAGTTCAACGGCTTGATGCAGCCCCAGAAGTGACATAATTCAGCCATCGACACACCACGGCGAGTGTCTCTGCCCAACTTCAGTGCGCGAAGAAGACGACGAAGAAAAGGAAAGAAAGGACCAGATAAAGCCGAGGGGGTGTGGGGGGAGGCGGGGGACACAGTTTCCTTTTCAGTGTGGCTGTCAAATGGCGATCTAATTGTGGCCGGGCTGCCGGAGAGCAGATAGGTTTTCTGAAGCCCGCAAGTATTTCTGCCATTCACGGGGCCCAAGGATGCCACACACAGTCTGTTTGTTCAACATAAGCAAACAGATTGTAAACTGGCTGATAATTTTTGTACTGACAATGTCATTTACAGCTGTCAGCCTTTCGTCTGCCTTGTTTGCTTTATTCAAATATGAACCAAGTGGACCTCCCTTCCAGAGCTTTCTTCTGCATTAAAATCACATCCATTCCCTTCCAAGCTGTCTTATCTAAAATTCATTGGAGGCCAATCAGTGGGCTGAATGCTTTGTTGTTTCCATGGAGGCAAGAAGTCTAGTGTGGACTTTCGGGGATTAGGAAGTTTCAGATTTATAGCCTTGAAGTGCACATTTCTTTCAGCTGGCTTCTTTTGATTGCACAGAGGCAGGAAATTTAAATATAATTTTATGTCGGAGCTGGGAAGCAGTGCTTAAAAATGTCATCGTTAGCTGCATGGTGACAGCTCTTGGGCTCTCTTCTCCTGGGTTAGTCCTTGGAATGAGGCTTCAGGGCAGGGCTCATATCGGCATGTGCCCCTCGACCTGGGTCACCACGGCTGCCTGGAACCGCCACATCGCACCTTTCCTTCGCTGAGCCTGGTTTGGGTACCTGCCTGCCTGGGGGCTGTGGGCAAATCTAGGCGCCTCCTCTATTGTTGGTGAAGGTCACAGTACTTTCCGTTAATAATTCACATCAGACAGACAGTCTGGTGACAGACAGACAGTCAGCTGTGACAGTATCACTGTGCTCAGCAGATACAGTGCATCCTTAAAAAAATGTTAGGCAACAGCTTGGTTCCCTGCTTTTCTGCATCTGGTACCAGCAGTTGGCTGTTGAATGCTCTCCATTCCAAGAAGCATTCAGGTTTTTGAGCTACGCCATTTTGTTTTAAGAACAACATTGGGGTCTCCCTGGCAGTCCAGTAGTTAAGACGTCACCTTCCAATGCAGGGGGTTTGGGGTCAATCCCTGGTCAGGGAGCTAAGATGCCTTGTAGTCCAAAAGCCAAAAACATAAAACAATATTTATAACAAATTCAATAAAGACTTTAAAAAATGGTTTAAACAAACAAACAAAAAATCTCAACAAGGACATCATAAAAAGAACAGCATCAACCCAGGGACAGTTTTCCCAGCAGAGATGAGGTTGCTACCTTCTTTGGGAAGGAGCGATCCTTTGGAAAACCTGTGATTCCTAGTCTCTCCGTCCACAAGTCAATCCCAAATACCATTGTCATGTACTGTGCACTACACTGCTGATGCTGGAAACTTTAAACCATAACATCACTGGTTGATGCAGCTCTGACGTGAGTTATGACTGTGGCAATTTGTTCAAACTTTCACTTTCTCAGTCCTTAAAAATAGGCACATTGTGTTAATCAACTCCAGTGAATGAATCCCTAGAACAAAGGATCGGTAACAAGAAATTCATCATGAAAACTTTTCTATATCTAAGATAAGTATTAAAGTCCATCCCAACTCAGCTTTGCAATTTTTCATTCAAATCAATTAGAACTAGCATGAAATACTTGCTTGGTACTTAAGAAACAAAAATTCCAACAGATGTACTAAACACACATGAAGTCATTTGAGGAGGGCTTGTAGAAATCTTGTAGAAAGTACAACAAAAATAAAGTTTCCTAGAAAAGAGGTCTCAGTAGTGGCTGCTAAATAGGGATTATTCATTCTATCTATTTAGAAAATATAAGATGCCTATAGTGTGTTTAAAGTGATAACCATTGAGATAACCTGAAATAGGTTTGCTTATTTACTGTTACATGAAATAATTTGTTGTAAGGGCTGTGGTCTGGAATACAGACCTGTCTATTCCTTTATACAATGTCATTACCAGTCTGGGGTCTGGATGGCTTTAAGTATCCTGCTATTTTAGAAGACAACTATCTTCATTATAACTGAGTTCCCAATTCCCCTCGACTTCAAAAGACCCTTCTTGTGGAGAAAGTAAGTACCAGTCTTTTTTTTTTTTTTTTTAAGAAAAAACTTTTGATTTTATATCAGAGTATAGCCAGTTAATAATGCTGTGATAGTTTCAAGTGGATGGCAAAGGGACTCAGCCACACAAATACATGTATCCATTCTCCCCCAAACTCCCCTCCCATCCAAGCTGCCATATAACGCTGAGCAGGCTTGCTTGTGCTAAGCAGTAGGTCCTTGTCTATCATCCACTTTAAATATAGTGGTGTGGACAAGTTGATCCCAAACTCCCTAACTATCCTTTATCCCTCATTCTTCCCCCTGCGACCATAAAGAAAAAGCTAGTCTTGCTTCATCTTTAAGACTTAAATTCTACTCTGGTGTGTGTGGGGGGGGATACTTCAGTTCAGTTCAGTCGCTTAATTGTGTCTGACTCTTTGCGACCCCATGGGCTGCAGCACGCCAGGCCTCCCTGTCCATCGCCAACTCCCAGAGTTTACTCAAACTCATGTCTATTGAGTCGGTGATGCTGTCCACCCACCTCATCTTCTGTCGTCCCCTTCTCCTCCTGCCTTCAATCTTTCCCAGCATCAGGGTCTTTTCTAATGAGTCAGTTCTTCATATCATGTGGCCAAAGTATTGGAGTTTTAGCTTCAACATCAGTCCCTCCAATGAATATTCAGGACTGATTTCCTTTAGGATGGAATGGTTGGATCTCCTTGCAGTCCAAGTGACCCTCAAGAGTCTTCTCCAACACCACAGTTCAAAAGCATCAATTCTTCCATGCTCAACTTTATGGTCCAAGTCTCACATCCATACATGGCTACTGGAAAAACCATAGCCTTGACTAGACAGACATTTGTTGGCAAAGTAATGTCTGCTTTTTAACATGCTGTCTAGGTTGGTCATAACTTTTCTTCCAAGGAGTAAGCGTCTTTTAATTTCATGGCTGCAGTCACCATCTGCAGTGATTTTGGAGCCCCCCAAACTAAAGTCTGTCACTGTTTCCACTGTCTCCCCATCTATTTGCCATGAAGTGATGGGACCAGATGCCATGATCTTTGTTTTTTGAATATTGAGTTTTAAGCCAACTAACTCTCCTGTTTTACTTTCATCAAGAGGCTTTTTAGTTCCTCTTCACTTTCTGCCATAAGGGTGGTATCATCTGCATATCTGAGTTTATTGATATTTCTCCTGGCAATCTTGATTCCAGCTTGTGCTTCTTCCAGCCCAGCGTTTCTCATGATTTACTCTTCATAACAGGATATTTTCAATATCCTGATATTTAGGTACTGCAGAGATTATTAGAATTTTTAATACTTTTCAAGAAAACAAAACTGATCTGTTTGCTAAAATTTCCATGCTACACAGAGGCCGTACAGTCGACGCATCACTAAAGCATCAATCTAGCACCTATTTTGTCCATATTAAAAATATATGTTTATCTCCACAATTCATGAGCAATTCCAAAAAGCAAGAAGCTCTGGATACTAAACTTTTGATGCCAAATCTCAGTTGGTGACTGAGAGTGTCGTGATCTCACTGGAGAATATGTCGAGTCCTTGTTCACTCTGTGATCATTGGCTGTAGAAATGTTTGGGTTTGCTTCTGGGATTGCTCCCCAAGACTTCACTGGGGATGCTATTAAGTAGGGTAATATTTTGCATCTTACCTTTTAAAAATCCTGGAATTGCAGATATGGAAACACATTTGGACCCAAGGCGTTGGGACAGCACTGTGCGTACCTGCCTAAGATGTGTTCCATGCGCTTCTGTGGTGACACTCAGGCAGCCAACGAAACATGGGGCTGACAGGGCTGTGCTTGGAATGGACCAGACAGGAAAGCATAGTTAGAAAAGGAAGCTGTTCCTCCACTCACATGCAAGGCTGTGGGGAGGTGTCGAGGGCCTGAGTGGCGGCTGCAGTGTCCATCTGGCCAGCTGATGGCACCAACTCGATGTCCGGCACAACTGGGTGGAGAGAAGAGGAAGGGAAAAGGTGACAGAGCCAGTGGAGTGAAACAGACACAGGGTGGGGACTTCCTTGGCCATCCAGGGGTTAAGATTTCTCTTGGTTGGAGAGCCAAGATCCCATATGCCCCTTGGCCCAAAAAAAACCAAAATGTGAAACAGAAACAATATTGTAGCTAATTCAGTAAAGACTTAAAAGAAGAAAGAAATAGACACGGAGTGATGTGAAGAAAGGGTGTTTGCTATTTCTTTTTCTTTCATTTGCATGTAAATTTATAATTATCTCTAGGGCTTCCCTTGTAGCTCAGACGGTAAAGCATCTGCCTGCAATGTGGGAGACCTGGGTTTGATCCCTGGGTAGGGAAGACCCCCTGGAGAAGGAAATGGCAACCCACTCCAGTATGCTTGCCCGGAAAATCCTGTGGGCTGAGGGCCTGGTAGGCTACAGTCCATGGCGTCGCAAAGAGTCGGACATGACTGAGTGACTAACACACTTATAATTATCTCTAAATAAAAAATAAAATTAAAAATAAGACAGAGAGATAATATTTGCAACTGTTTCTGACAATTTCAATATAGCCATATTTTTAGGGCCTCCCATAATTTAAGTAACAAAATTACTTATTTCCAGCAAAGTTAAAGAAAACTATTCCACAACTCTGTAGACAGTTTCCTAATACTGTATGAGTGCGTATACAGCTGTCCCTCGGTCTATGCCAGGGATTTGTTTCAGGAGTCTCAGCAGATACCAAAATCCAAGGATGCTCAAGTCCCTTGTATAAAATGACATCATACATTGAGCTCTCCCTACCCATGGGTTCCAAATCCTGGGGTTTAACTAACTCTGGATTGAAGTTCAAACTGTGGGTCGTTGAATCTATGGATGCAAAACCTGTGGATGAGTAGGGCCAAATATTGCTTTTTATAATATATGTAACTTTATTTTTCTTTTTGCTATTTCTTTGTTCTATTACAGCAATGCTTCTGTAAGTTTAAAGCTAAATGCAAATAAGGCTTTAAAAAGCCAATGAAGCCTCAAAAAAAAAAAAAAAAAAAGGAGTGGCAAAGAAAGGGGAAAAAGAAGAATCTTGGTTGAGATTTCCTCCTCCCTCTTCTTTTCTGGTGGCTGAAGTCAAAGTGAGCAAACAGAAGCACAACCAAAAGAGATGATAAGAGAGTTTGGAAGAGCAAAAGCAGAGAAGAGAGAGAATCATGTCTGAAACTCTCAAGAGTAGCCTGCTCAATCCTCCAACCAGGAGGCCCAGGCAGCTTTCTTTTTTTTACTTTTATTGAAGTATGGACATACAGTATTATCTAAGTTATAGGTGTACAATACAGTGATTCACAATTTTTAAAGATTACATTCCATTTACAGTTATTGTAAATATTGGCTACATTCCCCGTGTTGTATAATATATCCTGTAGCTAGAAAAATTGTTAGTCACTGAGTTGTGTCCAAGTCTTTGTGACCTATCAGGCTCCTCTGTCCATCCTCCAGGCAAGAATACTGGAGTGGGTTGCCATTTTCTTCTAAAAGTGAAAGTGAAAGTTGCTCAGTCATGTCCGACTCTTGGCAACCCCATGGTCTATACAGTCCATGGAACTCTCCAGGCCAGAATACTGGAGTGGGTGGCCTTTCCCTTCTCCAGGGGATCTTCCCAACCCAGGGATCAAAACCAGGTCTCCTGCATTGCAGGCGGATTCTTTACCAGCTGAGCCACAAGGGAAGCCCAAGAATCCTGGAGTGGGTAGCCTGTCCCTTCTCCAGTGGATCTTCCTGACCCAGGATCGAACCCGGATCTCCTGAATTGCGGGTGGATTCTGTACCAACTGAGCTATCAGGGAAGCCCTTACCCTAAGCTATAGGTGTACAATATAGTGATTTACAATTTTTAAAGATTGCATTCCATTTATAGTTATTATAAAATATTGGCTATATTCCCCATGTTGTACCATAGATCCTTGTAGCTTATCTTACACCTAATAATTTGTGCCTCTTCCTCCCTCCCCTCTCTACTGCCACTGGTAACCACTAGCTAATTCCCTGTGTCTGTGAGTTTGTTCGTTTGTTATATTTCTTAGTTTGTGGTATTGTTTCTAGATTCCACACATAGAAGTGATATCATACAGTATTTGCCATACAGATTTCTTAATCTGTGTTCTGCCTTGGGAGTGACAGAGAGCCCATGAATGAGACTGCCATGAAGACTAAACACAAAGTTCAGAACACGCGTGGGACGTGGTACGCTTTCAACAGACATCGCCGTATGAGGCTGCTGCTGTGCCAGGGCTGCTAAGCTGAGATGCACACTCATTACCCGCTTGCTTCTTACAGCAGCCCAGTGGGAAGCCAGCTTGCAGGGAGGCGAGCAGGTCAGCTAGTGCATCCCTCCTTCCGTCCTGCCACCCCAGGTACTGATGTTCGGATAAATGTCTCACAACTGGCTCTCTGGAAAAAAGTATGTGTGTTTGTAATGTACATTTCTTTGCTTATTATAAATTTTACTGATATAAAGAAAGAATAGCACATGATTATGTCAACAATAATAAAACGCAATTAGTTTCAATTCCATGCAGTTTGTACTAACAGGATGCTTTTGCTGGTTTTTGCTGAATGTTTGTATTCATAGCCAACCGATGGTTGTGATTCAACTATGATTTTTGAAAATTGGAGCACAAATCTTACTACCGTATTCACAAAGACATTGCTCATCTCATTAATGAACAGGTGTAATTCCAATATGGATGTTGACTGACATTTTTGCAGATGTTAAACTGCAAAAACAAAGGAGCAGCTATGAAAACCTGTTGAAACTCCATAGGTTCATCAGTGGTGTGAGAGGCTTCTTTGCTGAAATGGAGAATAATTTTCAAGTACTGGAGAATATTTCTTCAAATCCATGAGCTTTCAGAGTATAATAGCTCTAAGCCCAGCACACATTTTTACTTTAATCTGCTATCTTAACACCTTCTCTACCACTTTCTTAAACCTGGTCAACAAAATGATTAATCAAGCTCTGATTAGTGAGATTTGTCAATTTCCGTGGTGTCAGTACTCTCATCGGGCTGATTTCAAGCTATCAAGATGATGTCATTGAACACAGATGTGGGAGAGAGGCCAGAGTTACCTACAAGACTCATGGGGGACGGGACATCTGATCTTGAGGTTTGAAGAATGGGTACATTTTTATAGGTGAAGGTGGAGGAAAGGGTTCTCCAGGTAAAAGATATATCTTAGATCAAAGCAAAATAGAGAAACCATTTTGACACAGAGACACAGAAAAGCCTAGGGAGGACGCTGACACGACGTATTCTCCTGAAAAGGAAATCTGGAGTCAGACTTGGAAGCATTCTAAATACCTTTCTTATCTTAAGAACTGTCCCTCTGCATGATCAGAGGTTTTGTTTTCTTTTGCTTTCGCTTGGTGGGAGATAATTTGCATGTTTGTGTTGTTTGGGTTTATCACTCCACAGGATGGCGGCCAAAAAGGAAATATGCAGTAGCATCTAAAATCATTAGATCTTTAAGGGCATCACCCTGATAGCCAGGGTCCTGGAAAGTTGAGAGCTGGCTGACAGGAGGTGGGAGAGTTGAGGGAATTTATAAAAGTCAGTGTGAGATTTTGCCCCAGGACAGAGCAACAAGGGGTCAGTTCCCAACAGCCTGTATCAGGCCTGACCCACCGCTGTCTGGGTCCCCAGTAAGCAAGTCAGGGCCTGGCTCCTACAAGGACCTAGGCAGCTTTGCTGAGTGAACTGGCAGCTGAAACAGAAAGCAGAGGTCAGATGGAGAGAGAGCCCGGGTCTGTTCACAGCTGCAAAACAGCTCCAGGATTCAGCAAGTGCTGTGCAAAGCTATTCCTCCTTCATCAGAGCAGGTAAGCAAAGACATTGTCTGTTTAAGCCAACTCTGATGAGAAGTTGAAAGCACGGATTGCAATCCACAATTTTTTTAGGACCTATATATGTGTTATTGAAGAAATTGGTTAACAAGAGTTTTTTGGTCTTGTTTTTTGTTAATATGGGTTACACTTTTTCTGGAAACCTATATTTTGTACTGCCATTCCAACCTGGCCATCATTCTTTGTCACTGCTCCTTTTTTAAGGTGTTAGTAATCTGTAAATAATCTTTTAAATCCATTTTTGGAAACTGCATTAAGAAATGCTCTTTAGGAATCCATCTGGGAGTAACTGGGGGCTTTTTCCAAATTTAATCCAAAGTTTCCTTTTCCCTCCAGTTGGGGGAAACTGAGACGAATGATGCTGAGCTATAGGAATTAACACTGACTCGAGAATTTGAAGTATATTAATAGCTATACATTTCCTTGTCTGAACCTTGGGTGTGACTAAGTACTAAATGCTGAGGTGCTGGATGATAAGTCTGTGTCTGTGTCCATTGTATATACAAGGCCGGTTAATCATTACAGGTTTCTGTGCTAATCACCCACCACAGTGGGGCTGACCACCGGGGCTGGCCAGGAATGACGGATTTCTCCCTAAGACTTGGCAGGAACCGAGCTGCACCGGCTTCATTCTGACACCACTAAGAGATAGCTCCCCTATTCCGGGCCTTATCAATTTTTATTTGTCTGCTTCCTTTAAATTGATGAGACAATGGCTGGGTTGTTTGCCTCTAGGTGTAACTAGTGGTGACTGTTTCCAAGCTTGTGGGTTTTGCTCTGACATTCTAAGCCTTGGGCTACAGAGGGCGGAGGGGGCTGCCCAGAGATGTCAGTTTTCACTACCTGATATAACGGCTTCATTCGCTGATTCATAGCTCCTCATTTCCCTGGAATCCAGGAAACTTGACCTTGTTTACCCCACTTTTATTCAGATTCAAGAGCTCTTAGACAATCTTCCCCCTGAAATGATGGTCTCCGAAACAAGGTGTGCCATTTGAAGAAAGCTTTTTATCAAAGTTTAACATGAGGAAATGTGAACATATAAATATATGTCCAGTGAGTTTTACACACTAAGCCCATCCTGTAAGTAGCACCCAAATCAAGGAAGAGAACATCACCAGTCCCTCGGGGGCCCATCTGTGCTCTTTCCAGTCACCTTCCCTCCCAGCGCATCTCCACTTCTACCCAGCAGCAGAGATTAGCTTTTGAACTCTAAATGAACAGACTGACTGTATTTGCTCCCTTGTACTGGCTGCTTTTGGCTTCCCTGATAGTTCAGTTGGTAAAGAATCAGCCTGCAACGCAAGAGACGCCGGTTTGATTCTTGGGTTGGGAAGATCCCCTGGGAGGCTACCCACTCCAGGATTCTTGGGCTTCCTTGTGGCTCAGCTGGTAAAGAATCTGCCTCCAATGCGGGAGACCTGAGTTTGATCCCTGGGTTGGGAAGATCCCCTGGAGAAGGGAAAGGCTACCCACTCCAGTGTTCTGGCCTGGGTGGCAAAGAGTTAGACATGACTGAGTGATGATCACTTTCACTGGCTGCTTTTACTCAGCCTTGTAAGAGTCAACCACACTTCTGTGCTGACATGTAGCTCACTGCTACAAGCATCCCTTGACATTTTCTCACCGTTGCATGTATTCCTTGGTGTGACTACATCACCAGTCATTCATGCTGAATGTGCCATTTTTTATCTTCAAAATATCTGAGACAAGAATTCTCACTAGATCCAATCACTGTTTTCTGAATTCTCTTTTTATTACCTTCTCCTTCTCCAAATCCAATTATTCCAAAAAGCTTCTAATAATTTTGTGGCTTCCTCCTTCTCCTCATCAGATTCATCTTGCAAACATCCCCCAAGAACACAGATCTAATGACATCTTCTTCCTCAGAACCTCTTCTATGGTACAGAAGTAGAGACACAGATGTATAGAACAAGCATATGGACACCAAGCAGGGAAGGGGAGGTGGGAGGAATTAGGAGATTGGAGTTGACATATATACACTGCTGATACCATGCATAAAATAGATAACTAATGAGAACCTACTGTATAGTTCAGAGAGCTCTACTCAGTACTCTGTATTGTGCTATACTATGCTTAGTCACTCAGTTGTGTCTGACTCTTTGAGATGCCATGAAGTGTACCCCACCAGGCTCCTCTGTCCATGGGGATTCTTCAGGCAAGAATACTGGAGTGAGTTGCCATGCCCTCTTCCAGGGGATCTTCCCAACCCAGGGATCAAACCCAGGTCGCCTGAATTGCAGGTGGATCCTTTACTGTCTGAGCCACCAGGGAAGCCCAGGAATACTGGAGTGAATAGCCTATCCCTTCTCCAAGGGAGCCTCTGGACCCAGGAATTGAAGTGGGGTCTCTTGCAGTGCAGGTGGGTTCTTTACCAGCTGAGCTACCAGGGAAGCTCACTCAGTACTCTAAATGGGAAAGAAGTCCACCAAAATGAGGGGATATATGTATACATAAGGTTGATTCACTCTGCTGTATGGTAGAAATTAACACACCATTGTAAAGCAAATGTACTCTAATAAAATTAATTTAAAAAAAAACAACCCTCTTCTTCTGCCTCTCCTCCTCACCCCTTCCAGGCACCTGTACGCCCCTAACTTGGTCTTTCTTTAAAAGCACGTGATCTACTTCTTCTTTCTAGGATTTATGAAATCGAGTATTTCCTGCCATATCAGTAAGAAGGGTGTCACAGTCATTAGGGATTGCAGCCCTCTGGTGACAGCCAGTGCACCCTAAGGGAATTAAGAAAAGAGAAGAATACCTGCTATCTAACAGCCATCAGAATGTAGTCTCTCCTTAAGGTGAGCCCTGAGGAAAGGAAACTCAGGATATGAAAATAGAACACTGGTCCCAGGTGGGTGAAGTGCACATGAAAAATGATTTCAGTAAGCCCAGATGCTTGCATCTTCCCATACATAGAAAAGCACTAAATACCTTAACTTGAGCCACTAGTATCTGTGTTGCTTGTGTGCTCAGTTCAGTTCAGTCTCTCAGTCATGCCCAACTCTTTCTGTCCCCATGGACTGCAGCACACCAGACTTTCTTGTCCATCACCAGCTCCCAGATTCTGCTCAAAATCATGTCCACTGCATCAGTGATGCCATCCAACCATCTCATCCTCTTCTCCTCTTGCTTTCAATCTTTTCCACCATCAGGGTCGTTTCTAACAAGTCAGCTCTTCCCATCAGGTGGCCAAAGTATTGGAGTTTCAGCTTCAACATCAGTCCTTCCAATGAACGTTCAGGATTGATTTCCTTTAGGATTGACAGGTTTGATCTCCTGGCAGTCCAAGGGACTCTCAAGAGTCTTCTCCAACACCACAGTTCAAAAGCATCAATTCTTCAGTGCTCAGCTTTCTTTATGGTCCAACTCTCACATCCATACATGTCTACTGGAAAAACCATAGCTTTGACTAGATGGACCTTTGTCTGCAAAGTAATGTCTCTGCTTACACGCTAAATTGTTTATAGCTTTTCTTTCAATGAGCAAGCATCTTTTAATTTCATGGCTGCAGTCACCTTCCACAGTGATTCTGGAGTGCAAGAAAACAAAGTTTGTCACTGTTTCCATTGTTTCCCCATCTGTTTGCTATGAAGTGATGGGACCTGCTGCCATGATCACAGTCTTTTGAATGTTGAGTTTTAAGCCAGCTTTTTCACTTTCATCAAGAGGCTCTTTAGTTCCTCTTCACTTTCTGCCATAAGGGTGCTGTCATCTGCCTATTTGAAGTTATTGATATTTCTCCCTGCAGTCTTGATTCCAGCTTGCACTTCATCCAGCCTGGCATTTCACATGATGTACTCTGCATATAAGTTAAATAAGCAAGGTGATGATATACAGCCTTGACCTACTCCTTCCCAATTTGGAACCAGTCTGTTGTTCCATGTCCAGTTCTAACTGTTGCTTCCTGAACTGTATACAGATTTCTCAGGAGGCAGGTCAGGTGGCCTGGTATTCCCATCTCTGGAAGAGTTTTCCACAATTTGTTGTGATCTACACAGTCAAAGGCTTTGGCATAGTCAATAAGGCAGAAGTAGATGTTTTTCTGGAACCTTCTTGCTTTTTCAATGATCCAATAGATGTTGGCAATTTGATTTCTGGTTCCTCTGCCTTTTCTAAATCCAGCTTAAAGTTCTGGAAGTTCACAGTTCATGTATGATTGAAGCCTGGCTTGGAAAATTTTGAGTGTTACTTTGCTAGTGTGTGACATGAATGCAACTGTGTGGTAGTTTGAAGATTCTTTGGCATTGCCCTTCTTTGGGATTGGAATGAAAACTGACCTTTTCCAGTCCTGGGGCCACTGCTTTTTCCAAATTTGCTGGCATATTGAATGCAGCACTTTCACAGCATCATCTTTTAGGATTTGAAATAGCTCAACTGGAATTCTATCACCTCCACTAGCTTTGTTCACAGTGACTCTTCCTAATGTCCACTTGACTTCCCATTCCAGAATGTCTGGCTCTAGGTGAGTGATCACACCATCATGATTATCTGGGTCGTGAAGATCTTTTTTGTACAGTTCTTCTGTGTATTCTTGTCACCTCTTCTTAATATCTTCTGCTTCTGTTATGTCCATACCATTTCTGTCCTTTATTGTACCCATTTTTGCTTGAAATGTTCCCTTGGTATCTCTAATTTTCTTAAAGAGATCTCTAGTCTTTCCTTTCTATTGTTTTCCTCCATTTCTTTGCACTGATCACTGAGGAAGGCTTTCTTGTCTCTGCTTGTTATTCTTTGGAACTCTGCATTCAAGTGGGTATATCTTTTCTTTTCTCCTTTTCCCTTAGGTTCTCTTCTTTTCTCAGCTATTTCTAAGGCCTCCTCAGACAACCATTTTACCTTTTTGCATTTCTTTTTCTTGAGGATGGTGTCGATCACTGCCTCCTGTACAATGTCACGAACTTACATCCATAGCTCTTCAGGTACTCTGTCTATCAGATCTAATCCTTTGAATCTATTTGTCACTTCCACTGTCTGGGGATTCTATAATGATTCAAACTGAAATATCATGGTTGTCTTATTTCTTGGACTTCTTAGTTGCTCAGATGGTAAAGAATCTGCCTGCAATTCAGGAGACCCAGGTTTGATCCCTGAGTCAGGAAAATCCCATGGAGAAGGGAATGGTTACCCACTCCAGTATTCTTGCCTAGAGAATTACCTGGACAGAAGCTACAGTCCATGCGGCTGCAAGAATTTGACACTTTTTCACTCATTGTATTTCTTATCTAACACTCCTAGCACTCAGTGCATTTCTGACTTGGGAATATATGTGAAAAGTCTTCTAACAGTAGAAAATTTAAATTCTATGTAGTTATATATTTAATGAACTGTCTTCTCTGAAATTCGTATGATCATGTAAAATCAGGATGGCCCAGAGAAATTTACTCTTGGGTATGTGGTTACTCATTACAGAGCCCACCCCATAGCTATTAATTGGACTTTCTCTGTGATCCTGGAGACAAATTTTAACAAGAGGCCCTCAAGCTGGGTTCAGAAGAAAGCAGAGTGAATGCTCTCAAATCCAAGAGATTTTCTGATGGGAAAAATTAAGTAATAAATCCAACTTTGAAAGCTCAGGAGTTCTATCAATAAGTCTTCAGTCCTCAGCACAGCTCTTCTCCTAGCATTTGACCTCAAGATTGCCACCTTAAAAAGTAAGTTCCTGTGAAAATAAAAATAATCAAAAATGATCTGCAGGGTTTCCCTGATGGTACAGTGGTTGAGAATTTGTCTGCCAGTGCAGGAGATATGGGTTCAATCCCTGGCCAAGGAAGATTCCACATGCTGTGGAGCAACTAAGCCCAGGTGCTGCAAGTGCTGAAGCTTGTGTCCCAGAGCCCATGCTCTGCAACAAGAGAAGTCGCTGAAATGAGAAGCCCAATCGTCACAACTAGAGAAAGTCTTCTTGCAGCAGCAAAGACCCAGCACAGCCAAAAATAAAATAAATAAATAAATATTAAAGTAACATATTTGTAAAAAAAAGAAAAGAATGAGTTGGAATTTCTCTTGCTGTTTAAACAGCTCATTCCAGTCCTCCTTGTGCCCTGAAAGACCAGCTCAAAAGCAGTGAGAAGCATAAAGCAAGAGGCAGCTGGGGGGGAAAAAAAAACAACAAGTCTTGAAATGATAAATGCAATTTTCATGTCAGCAACTGGAATTTTTTTGCAGTGTTACTGTCTTGGCCCGCTGACAGCATGATTTAATGGGCCTGGTTGTTCCATGGGTTGACATGGCAACAACGGAAAATACCATAAATATCTCCGTTGTGGACGTGAATGGTCTGTTTACACTGTGTGTGGTGTATTGTGTGACATGTGTGCCTGTGGTCCCATCCAGTTGGAAACGTCTGGAATTGACAGCCATTTTTTAGAGTCATTTGGGTTAAAATGAGTCTCATGATGGATACTTTACTGCAAGTCCAGAGCTGCACATTTTTTGTGTATATTTGACAAATTAAACTCCATGTTTAATGGGCCATGGAGCTCTAACACATTTGGCCATGAACCCTAAGCCACTCTCTGCTTCAGAATTGAGACTATGTTAGATTTCTTCTGCATTCACACAGTAGCGAGTGATTGGGACATTTATGCAAACTAGCATCTAGTGAGAACTTCTTGGGCTTCCCTGGTAGCTCGGTGGTAAAGAATCCATCTGTGGTGCAGGAGTCGCAAGAATCGGGAGAGACTCAGGTTCAGTCCCTGCATTGGAAAGGTTCCCTGAAGGAGCACCTGGCAACCTACTCCAGTATTCTTGTCTGGAGAATCCCATGGACAGAGAAGCCTGGTGGCTACAGTCCATAGCGTCACAAAGAGTAGGATATGATTGAGAGACAGAGTTCGCACACAGGAGCATTTCCTTGGACTCACTGAAACCCAAATCCTAGAGTTGGAAAACATTTTTAAATAACTTCTAGTCCGGTAATTTGATTTTTTGGACAAAGTTAAAAAACAAAAACAAAAACATGACTTCTTTACTTTGTACTTCAAGTTCTCTGGGGAAAGCAATACGATTATATCTCTCTGTACTTAGTAGATTTTTGTACATTCAAAGGAATGAGAATTTTGTTTAAAAAAAAAAAAAGAAAAAAGAAACAAACCTAAAACCAGTTGTGTCGCACTGTCAACTCTTCCAAAGGCCACCAGAAAAACAGACTTACCAAGCAAATCTATATTGTGCTTTGTCAAAGACTGCACTTGGTTTTCTAGAAGTAAATTGTTGTCAGTGAAGAATCAACAAATTTGCCATATCTCAGTAAGGGACAACATCACCTTGATAGGTATTGGTGACTTAAAGTGAAAGGTAGGGTAGGCCTTTAGGTCTAGACTGGGACGTTTTTAAGGTGGTTCTCACCAGATGGAGAACTGGCTTGAAGTGGACAGAGTTTATGATATTATAGTTTCGGTGTAGGGGGCACTGCAATGGCAAGGCTCTTGAAGAGAATTTGATTGGTTGTGGTCTTATCTTCCAGGATCAAGCAGCTACTTTAGCTTGGTGTCAGTGTGATCTAATATCAGAACAGAAAAGAATGACTCATTTTAGTGCTGTTTCACACAGCATCAGAAAATTCTGTTGGTTCTGTTCTCAGTCTTGACCTTTGCAGGTCTTGTTATGACACTCATTCTTTCATTTGCACGTTCGCTCTTTCACTAATCGTACAGTAAACACTGACTGAAGGCACCCCTTAGGATATAAAGGTGAGACTTGTTATCCGCCCTCAAGGAGTGCACGATATACACTGTTGGGTCCTTTTAATACGTGACTACTCTGTTAGACTCTTTTAAGGCACCTAAAGCAAAGACATGCTCAGGTAACCACAGAAAAGCCCTCTTTATTTTTGTAAGAGCTCTCCAGGAAATTAGAAAGCACAAGATGCTATTGCAGTGCCCACAAGACTGGACCACATGGAGACCAGAGACATGCTGGAGCACAGTTCAGGTCATGACAGGAGCTCTGGGGATTCTGCAGCCACTGGGGGGAGGAGGACACCTTATCTTCTGGAGGAGAGGATTAACTGGCTAGTCACAATTTAGGATGAAGTACCACTACTTCCCCAGCCTTTCACACATGGCCAACTCATCAACCAGCTTACAGACCATGGTATTCCAGGGTCAGAGCCAGAATCCAGCTGTGTGTCTTTGGATCATGGCTGACTCCCAACCCATCAGCTCTGGGTCAAGAATCAGTTTACATGACAGTGTGCATAAGGAATTATTGGGGATACTTTTGCTGTCGAAGACCCAGAGTGAACATACACATTCATAGAATCACAAAATTGTAGAACTTAATACCACAGGGATTTAATTGCACCCATTTATTTTTGTTTTTTAATTTTTTGGAGGGCTTCCCTGGTGGCTTAGACAGTAAAGAATCTGCCTGAAATACATGACATCCAGGTTTGATCCCTGGGTTGGGAAGATCCCCTGGAGAAGGAAATGGCTTACCCACTCCAGTTTTCTTGTCTGGAGAATTCCATGGACAGAGGAGCCTGGTGGGCTGCAGTTCATGGGGTCACAAAGAGTCAGAGATGACTGAGCAACTAACACTTTCACTTCGCACTTTAATTTCTTTGGCCCTGTTCTGCAGCATGTGGGATCTTAGTTCCCTGACTTGGGATTGAACCCATGCCCCCTGCACTGGAAGCATGGAGTCTTAACCATGGGACTGCCAGGGAAGTCCCTCTTTCTTTCTTTTTATTATTATTATAGATAACGTGTCTTCAAGCCCTACTTCCTTTAGTTGAAACTCAAATCTTCATGGGGGTCAAATTTAGCTCTTTGCAAAATAATTTTGTTGCTTTGGTTTGGTTTTTCAAGTTTTCATGGCATTGTATCTTATTAACTTTAAAACCACTATGGAGAACATCTCCGTGAACAAACAGAAACAACCAGAGAGTTGAAACAGGAAATCTTTAAAAGCTTCTTTCTTTTTCTTTTTTTCCCTTTCACTTTAATCTTAGTTTTGCAGAGGAAGCAAAATATTGTCAGTGAAGAATAGACAAATTTGTCACATCTTAATTTGATGGTAAAGAATTACTTCAATCATTGATCTGTATTTCTTTGTCTTGGGATAAAACTATAACCATGGAGCCAGTTTCTACCTGCTGCCTGAAAGAAGAGGTTTAACCTCACTGAAGGTAACTGCGTCGTCCTTCAGGTATTGATGTGTTTGGTTTACAGACTCATTCATCACCATGTCCTGAAGAGTCATCTGTCACAGCAAGATGGGCCTTTGTCTCCTGGACTTCTAAATTACCTTGTTCAAAGCTTAGGATGAGCACTGAAAAAGTGAAAACTCCTCTGTGTTTTCCCATGTATAATGCCATTTTAAGCTTTTTTGAGTTGGAGGGCCTGGAAGATTCCTCTGGTTAACTCTTCCAGTCCTGTGGAGATACCTTCATTGTGAGAGACCAAGCTGTCAGGTCACTCTTGCTTAGACTTCTCAAGTGACTCCTGTGGGAAAACTGGAAGAAGATTTGCAAGTACAAAAGGTTACAAATGTGGAACTCAGACATAAAAAGAAATGCCACTACAGACAACGATTCCCTAGAAGCAATGAACACACTAAGCACCCTTTGTAGGATAATAAAAGACCAGGTATCCTTGAAGAAATGGCTGATTTTCAGACTGGGGCAGAGAAACACAAGATCAGCCTGGTACAACTTGTAAGGCCTGGAAGCAAGAAGGTACAGGTACCTTATAGAAAGGACACAATGATGGAGGAATATCAAAGAGACTCAGGAGCCAACTGAAAGAGCTCCGAATGTAGACGGTAAAAAAAATGACAAAATAGCATTAGTGCATGGATGCTCAGAGACACTCAATAACGTCCAGCTCTGTGCGACCCCATAGATTGTAGCCTGCCAGGCTCCTCTGTTCATGGGATTCTTCAGGCAAGAATACTGGAGTGGGTTGCCATTTCCTTCTCCAGGGAATCTTCTCGACCCAGTGATGCAAACTGCATCTCCTAAGTCTCCTGCATTGACAGGCAGATTCTTTTACCACAGAGTTACCTGGGAAGCCCAAAATAATACCAGACCACCTGACCTGCCTCCTGAGAAATCTGTATGCAGAAAGCAACAGTTAGAACTGGACATGGAACAACAGACTGGTTCCAAATCAGGAAAGGAGTATGTCAAGGCCGTATATTGTCACCCTGCTTATTTAACTTATATGCAGAGTTCATCATGAGAAACGCTGGGCTGGATGAAGCACAAGCTGGAATCAAGATTGCCAAGAGAAATATCAATAACCTCAGATATGCAGATGACACCACCCTTATGGCAGAAAGCAAAGAAGCAAAGAGCCTCTTGATGAAAATGAAAGAGGAGAGTGAAAAAGTTGGCTTAAAGCTCAACATTCAGAAAACTAAGGTCATGGCATCTGGTCCCATCACTTCATGGCAAATAGATGGGGAAACAATGGAAACAGTGACAGACTATTTTTGGGAGGGGGCTCCAAAATCACTGCAGATGGTGACTGCAGCCATGAAATTAAAAAATGCTTGCTCCTTGAAAGAAAAGTTATGACCAACCTAGACAGCATATTAAAAACCAGAGACATTACTTTGCCAACAAAAGTCTGTCTAGTCAAAACTATGGTTTTTCTAGTAGTCATGTATGGATGTGAGACTTGGACTATAAAGAAAGCTGAGTGCTGAAGAATTGATGCTTTTGAACTGTGGTGTTGGAGAAGACTCTTGAGAGTCCCTTGGACAGCAAGGAGATCCAACCAGTCCATCCTAAAGGAAATCAGTTCAGAATATTCATTGGAAGGACTGATGTTGAAGCTGAAACTCCAATACTTTGGCCACCTGATGCAAAGAACTGACTCACTGGAAAAGACCCTGATGCTGGGAAAGATTGAAGGCGAGAGGAGAAGGGGACAACAGAGGATGAGATGGTTGGATGGCGTCACCGACTCAATGGACATGAGTTTGAGTAAACCCTGGGAGTTGGTGATGGACGGGGAGGCCTGGTGTGCTGCAGTCCATGGGGTCACAAAGAGTTGGACATGACTGAGTGACTGAACTGAACTGATAACCCCAAATATACAATAAATATCTATCTATATATATATTAGTATAAACATACTTAAAATAGTACTGCAAGTTCTAGCCACAGCCATTCCAAAATTAAATAAATGAATAAAAAGCTTCCAGATTGGAAGGGAAGAAGCAAAGCTGTCAACTATTTGCAGCTGGCATGATATTATACTTTACACAGAAAGCCCTAAAGTCTGCACCCCCAAAACTATTAGAATTCAGCAAGGTTACAGGATACAAGATTAATATATGGAAATCTGTTGTGTTCTATACACTAATAATGAACTTTTGGAAAGAGAAAGTAAAGAAGCAATCCCAGTTAAAATCACATCCCAGGACTTCCCTGGTGGTCCAGTGGTTAAGACTCTGCATCTCCATTGCAGGGGGCATGGGTGTGATCCCTGATTGGGGAACAAAGACCCTGCATTCTGCATGGTGTGGCCAAAAAAATTAAAAAAATAAAATAAAACCACATCTGAAAGAATAAAATACCTAGGAATAAACTTAACCAAGGAAGTGAAAGCCCAATACTCTGAAAACATTGATGAAGTTGAGGATGATACGAAAAATGGAAAGAAAACCCATGCTCTTGGACTGGAAGAATTAATACCATTAAAATGATCATACAACTCAAAGCAAACTACAGATGTAATACAATCCTCATCAAAATATCCATGACATTTTTTTTCCATGACATTTTAAAATAGAATTAGAACCAATTATCCTAAAATGCATAGGGAGCCACAAAATACAAACCAATGTATATGACAAAACAGAAGCAGGCTCACAGATATGGAAGACAGACCAATGGCTACTAGTGCGGAGAGGGAAGAAGTGAGGGGCAAATTAGGAGTGTGGGATTACTATGTATAAAACAGATGAGGAACAAGGATAAAATGTACAGCATAGGAAAATATAGCCATTATCTTGTGATAACTGTTAATGGAACATTATGGGTAAAAATACTGAATCACTAGGCTGTTCACCTGAAACATGTAATATTGTAAATCAACTATCAGTCCAGTTCTATACTTCAATATAAATAAATTTTAAAATATACATATTTAAATAAGTCAATAAGTGGGGTAGCATAGAGAAATCTCCCATGCAGAAAAATTGCAAATAGTTTATATAGATATTCTGCTTTCAGAGAAGTAGGACATAACCCTCACTCTTTATGTGTAAGCAGTACCCAGTGATTACCTTTCAAAGAATACAGGGTGGAAAGAGAAGAAAAGAGTAACTTTTTAGTGGAGGAAAATGACTGTTATCTCTTGTTGGGCTGTACCCAGAGGTCTACAAGACTTGTGCTTGCCCAGCCTCAAGACAGAAGAAAGAGCCTGGAAGTCAGCAGAGAGTCATCAGTGGTGTAATGGATGGGAGCACTTACATGTCTGAAACAGGGTCCTGGAGTGATGCCCTACTGTGTGCAACAGACAGTGGGCAGGACCTAGTAGCAGTCTTCACTCCCAGTTTGGAGGTAGGGAGAGTACCAGTTATGAGGCACTGATGTCAAGTAAGCTCATTAGTTACCAGGGATATCTCTCACTGCCCCTTTGATAAGGACCATCACTAGCTGGGACCTGGGGAAAGAACATAGTAAAGTCAGTCCTGCTCATAGGGTGCAGCTGAATCAGGTGCTGGTCAGGCAGGGGATGGACAGAGAGCAAGACCACCACCATCTTGAGTGGCCTGATCATACACCATGGCATCCAGGTGATCAAAGTTAACAAGGACAGTGATGGCCTCTGGGCGTTTTATGCCCTTGATACAATGGGATTGCACTTGATGTCTGAAGTCTTCTTCCCCGAAACTCAGATCCCCAGTCTCACTTTAAGTAAACCATTAGACAAATCCCAGTGAGGGACATTTTACAAAATGCCTAAGGAGGACTTCTCAAAGCGTCAGGATATCCAAAACTAGGAACATCTGAGAAACTGTCACCATCAAGAGGAGGCTGAGAAGATAAGAGTGAATGTGATGTAGAGTCCTGGGTGGAAAGGACATGGGGTAAAATGACCCAATGAAGTATGGACTTCAGTTAGTACTAATACTGTGTCGAGTATTAAAAATTACTAGAAATGCAAAAGGAAACGTTGTGTCTTTATTTTCCTACTTACAAGTTCCTTCTTACAATGCTCCACCCCTTTGGGTAGGAAGACTCGAAGCCAGTGTAGTTCCCAGGTAGAATCTTAGGGCAGCATCGTTCCCATTTCCCCACCCGAGTTAGTTTAGTTCAGTTCAGTTCAGTTGCTCAGTCGTGTCTGACTCTTTGCAACCCCATGAATCGCAGCATGCCAGGCCTCCCTGTCCATCACCAACTCCCAGAGTTCACTCAGACTCACGTCCATCGAGTCAGTGATGCCATCCAGCCATCTCATCCTCTGTCGTCCCTTTCTTCTCCTGCCCCCAATCCCTCCCGGCATCAAAGTCTTTTCCAATGGGTCAACTCTTCGCATGAGGTGGCCAGAGTACTGGAGTTTCAGCTTTAGCATCATTCCTTCCAAAGAAATCCCAGGGTTGATCTCCTTCAGAATGGACTGGTTGGATCTCCTTGCAGTCCAAGGGACCCAAGTTAAGGACCAAGCAAAAATAACTTACCCACTTCCTCCAAGAAAATCTAATCCTCAGAAATGTGAGTCAACTGAAAGCATTTATTTATCAAAACTGCAGCTCACTCACTGAGATTTGCTTCAAAACCATCCATCTCACGGGGCTCACCGATACAAAGCTATTACATCATAACTTCCACCCAGGCCTCCAGAACCTCTCAGTGTAGACACTGACTTCTGCATTCTGAGAAGCTACTGACAGTCAGGGTGGGGTTCTCTCACTGCACAGTGCATCTAAGTCTTAGATTTGTTTCTTCAAAAGATTGTTCCGGGGTCTTCTAGGAAGTTGACAATCTACAGTCCTAAGGAGAGGACAAGGGAATTTAATCTTATCTGTAAGAGAGTATTAGTATTTTCCCCTGGAACACAATTGCATTTCAGGTAGATATTCAGCTGAATCAGAGATTGCCTCCTATCAGAGCATTCCTGGTCCTTCCCATGGCATTGGCTGGGGGTAGTCTGGGCTTTGGATGCTTTGCAGGGAAGGACAGAGCTCTGATCCTCTGCATCCTGGCTGGCCCAAGGACTGTGTCGCTGACCAAGTCTGCAGTTCAGGGACCTGTGCTCACCCTCAGTTTACGCAGTCTGAGTGTGCACCCTCTCCAGCATCACCATGTCTCTGAGTTCTGGTTTTAACGGCTAATTTGGTCTCCAGTCAAGTTATCTACCTCACCTGGCAAGATTTTATCCCTACCACAGTGGTATGGTAAATAACCCACCTTCCAATGCAGGAGATTTAAGAGACGTGGGTTTGATCCCTGGGTTGGGAAGACCCCCTGGAGGAGGGCATAGTAACCCATTCCAGTATTCTTGCCTGGAGAATCCCGTGGACAGAGGAGCCTGATGGACTACAGTCCATGGGGTTGCAGAGTAGAACATGACTGAGTGACTTTGCACACGCACGCAGTGGTACTGCCCCGAGAACGGACGGCTGCCCTGCACGTCTGCTGTGAAGCAGATGAGGACTTCTGCATTCTTCCCTACATGCTACAGCCCCTCAGGTGGGCCCTGGAGGCTACTTCAGGCCTTATGTCTGCCCACTGGCACTCATCCGTGGTCATGCTTGGGGACTCAGGGTGTCCTCTGCACATTCTCCAGCCAGGGTTTCCATCTGGGGTTTTCTCAGCACCTCGGCACACCCACCACTTCAGTCCAGACAGGAGGAGCCTGTCCCAGTCACCGACCTCTTGTTAGCTCCTGCCTGGACTCTCTTCTCTCTGTGCCAGCCTTCCTTTTGTTGTCCATCCAGAATGTCGCCTGTGTCACGGCCTCCTCCTCCTCCTGAGGTGACAGTCGGTCTCTGGGGCAGACGTAGAGATGTGCCACTCAGAGCCCCCTCCAGAGAGGACTGATCAATCATGCTGCCTCAGGGAATGCAGTTGACTGATGTCCTCCGGGTTCCCTCCCTCTCCATCCATCCCAGGGTGCGCTGGGGGATGCAGAGAGTGACCAGGCAGTGGGCCGGGGCTGGGCCATTTCCTCCCAGCAGGGACCACTCTGTGGGGAGGCTTTGTGCCAGAGTTCCTGTGTGGACTGAGAGGGACAATCTCAGACTTTTTTCCCACCCCTCCCAGTTCACAGGTGTCAGATCTGCCTTCCTGTCTGCAGGCTCTAGCTGTTCACTCCTTCTTCTTCTCTTTGCTGTTCATAGGTGTGTATGTGTGTGTGTGTGTTAGACGCTTAGTCATATCTGACTCTTTGAGACTCCATAAACTGTAGCCGGCTAGGCTCCTTGGTCCATGGAATTCTCCAGGCAGGAATATGGACTGGGTAGCCATTCCCTTCCCCAGGGGATCTTCCCAACCCAGGGATCAAACCCTCCTGTATTGCAGGTGGATTTTTTACTCTGTGAGACACAAGGAAAGCCCCATTCATAGGTACTCCTCACAATAAATCACTTGCTCCTTTAATTTCTTGGCATCTGCTATCCAGAGCACCCAACAGCTCGGTCCCCAGTCAGCAGTGCCATGGTGGTGAACGCTACTTATGAGAAAAGAAGAAAGTGTTAGTCACTCAGTTCAGTTCAGTCACTCAGTCGTATCTGACTCTTTGCAGCCCCATGGACTGCAGCTCAGTGATCCCACGAACTGTAGCCTGCCAGGAGCCTCTGTCCATGAAATTCTCCAGGCAAGAATCCTGGAATGAGTTGTCATTTCTTACTCCAGGGTATCTTCCCGACCCCTGAACCACCAGGGAAGCCCCAACTTATGAGAGATTGGGTGAAATGTCTATAGGGCTTGCATTTGCACATGATATTCACACCCAAGTACATGCAATCAGTTCTTTTAAGAAATAAAGTTAGGTTGGACATTTTCTTTTGCTTCTACATGCGATACTCACCTTTCTCCATCCTGCTCAGTTTGGGAGTCTGGTCCTTGTCAACTACACTGTCTGCTCTCTTTCCTCTGACTTTAGCCGGCCTCAGTCTATGGGAATCACCAGGAAGAGATTGGAGGGTGGGAGAAGGTCAGATTGGGGAGGCGAGCTGCCTAGTCCTGCCTGTACCCGCTGTGTCACTATGGGATGTCTGCGTTCCTCTGCTGAGGGCTTCAGCACCCATCACTGGGTGATACACTCTAAGGGTTCTGATAATGGTTTGCTCCCTGTCCCCTGGGCCCAGAGTCTGTGACAGTTCCCACTGTACCCCGCGCTGTAGTACCAGCACCTTCCCACACTTTGTATATAGTAGGGTGTCCCTGCATGGACCCTGACTGCCTTGAGCAAAGGTCAAATACAATTTAACAGAAATGAATCTAAATCCACTTGGCACATGGTATTAATTTTATTGAGGGAATTCTAAATCTTTAGGTTTGAAGACCCTATTTTTCAAACACTAAGAAGGAAAAATGTGTGAAAACAGATTCTGTTGTACAATTGTATTGAGATCATGATAGAAATAAAGTCTGTTTTGACCTTATTCTAGAGTTACTTCCACCTTTTGCCAAAATAATTGACATAGAATCTATCAGAAGAAATAATCAGTCATATTTGTCAATAAATATGAACAAATCATGAAGTTTGAACACGTCATAAAGTTCTACATACCTTGTGAAATAAAAGGTCCTGTCGGGATAGAAACTCTTCAGGGTTGACTGATGGGGGTCCTTCTGGTTAATATAATCGTTTTCTGTCCTTGAACAAGTGTCTCCACCCCAAAACAGGATTGATTTCTCCCCTACATCAAAGGGTGAATTGAGCAATGGGACTGAAGCCAGTGTTTCCAAAACTCTATTTCCGTTTTTACATCTTTCTTTGTTTTTCAACTTCTCTTTTCAATTTTCAATGTGTATATGTGTCTGTGCGCACACACACACCCCCAGATGTCATTTTAAGTGAATGTTTCCCCCCAATCTTTTCTTATTCCACAGGTTTTACAATCAGTAAAATTCAGCACCTGGTTTTCTAAGAAATCCTTGGCCGGTTCTGATGTTTACCCAGTTTACAGCAAAGATGTTAGGACATTTGAGTGTTTCCCGAAGAACAGTCTGGGTCTCTGAGGATCAAATGTGTGAATGAAACTCCGCTCTTCACCCCTGCCTGACGTCCCCACAATCTCTGCCCAGTGTTACCTTCCTCAGTTTTTGCATTGGACACAAATTGTCCAGGTTGGACTCTTTCCTCATCAACGAATCCCAAATGTCACATCTCAGAAGCATCTCAGGGGCCCTTCAGCCCTCCCCTCTGGGTTGAGTCCAGCACCGCCCTGTCCCAGGTCCCTGTGGGGCCATCCACGTCCTCACTTCCGCTCCACATCCCTGCTACACCACCATGGTTGTCTTTCTGAAATACACACCAGGTCCTGTTTACTAGCTCCAGGAGGAACATCTAAGCTCTCCATCTGTCACAGCTGGACTCCAAGGGCAGCAACTCAGGGCCCTTCCTTAGCACCAGCTGAACCCCTCAGCCTGTGGGTCTTTCTGCCCTTGACTTCTTGTGTCTTTGACCTTCATCTCCTTGGATGGGGCTTCTCATCCCTTAAGTCTCAGCTGAGACACTATGTTTTCATGTCCCTTCCTGACCATCCTAGGCTAACCAATCACTGTCTCCCTCCTGCCTTGGGACACACCTGGCTTCTATGAGAGTATCTGTCATGGTGGGATAGCTGTTTCTTTACACAGCTCTGTTCTCCAGAACAAGGTGTGATCTGGAGGTGGAGCCAGATACTCAACTAATTCAACTGCTTTCCTGCTCCCTGACATATGGTCAGCACCCCAAAGGGATTTATGGATGGAATAAGTGAATGCATTTCCACATCTCCTTAAGAGAAGTGCCAACTCATTAATTATTCTCATGGGCCCCTTAAGGCAAAAGACGACGTGATCTGATTGAGTTTCTTTTTGAACATTTTCAGGATCTCAGTGAATTACAGGTTACAAACATCTCTGTGTCTCAGCCAGAGGTACATTAAGAAGTGATGAGAGGTCTATCCCACTACATCTCTAAGGCTCTCTTCATCCTCAGATCCATGTCAGCGTGAGTTCCTGTACCTCCTCTGGCAGACGAGTCTGGTCATTGAGGTGTGTGTAGGTGAAGGTCAGGAGCTCACTTCTCAGTCTCAGAGGCCTGGGGGGCAAATCCCACTGACACCACCGGATTCATTTCATTTGGGTGGCTTAAGAACTAGTCTGTGCTGTGCTCAGTCCCTCAATAGTGGCCGACTCTTTGCAACTGCATGGACTAGAGCCCGCCAGGCTCCTCTGTCCATGGTATTTTCCAGGCAAGGATAATGGAGTGCATTCCCAGTTTACCGCCTTCTAAATGACTGATATTTCTCAGTTTGGTACCTGTTATGAATGAAGGAGAGGCTCTGCAATAAGATCTCTCATTCACCCAGAGTCTTCTACTACAGAAAGTCCTCTACCTACAGACCTTCAAGTTGGGAATTTTCAAAGATGTGGATGTGCGCTCACATGTCCAATCACATAAATCAGTTCACGTGTCTGGCATACACTGTCACAGACATGCATCCCTACAGGCGGTTGTGTATTTGTGTCCTTACCTGTAAGGTACTGCATAGAGCACAGTAGTGCATTAGCTTTATTTCAAGCCCAGGATGTTTGGAAGTGAGCACAAAAGCAGTGGTGCGGTCAGTAACTCTTCTTGCTTGTTCACTCAGCGCCAGCTCCTGTATACCAGCTGTTGTGCTGCTCTGCTGTCCTTTTCAAGGTTCTATGCTATAAGACTAAAGACGTTTTCTTTATTTTTTGTGCTTTTTAATGTGTTATTTGTGTGCAAAGTATCATAAACCTATTACAGTACAGCGCTATGTAATCGATTGTGTTAGCTGGGTAGCAAGGCTAACTTTGTTGAACTTACAAATGAATTGGACTTACGAATGTGCTCTCAGAACAGAATTTGTTTGTATGTAGGGAACTTACTGTATTTAAGCTATGACCAATCTAGACAGCATATTAAAAAGCAGAGACATTACTTTGTCAACAAAGGTCCATCTAGTCAAAGCTATGGTTTTTCCAGTAGTCATGTATGGATGTGAGAGTTGGACTATAAAGAAAGCTGAGCACCAAAGAATTGATGCCTTTGAACTGTGCTGTTGGAGAAGACTTTTAAGAGTCCCTTGGACTGCAAGGAGATCCAACCAGTCCATCCTAAAGGAAATCAGTCCTAAATATTCATTGGAAGGGCTGATGCTGAAGCTGAAACTCCAATACTTTGGCTACCTGACACAACGAACTGACTCATCTGAAAAGACCCTGATGCTGGGAAAGATTGAAGGCGGGAAGAGAAGGGGATGACAGAGTATGAGATGGTTGGATGGCATCACCAACTCGATGGACATGTGTTTGAGCAAGCTCTGGGAATTGGTGATGGACAGGGAAGCCTGGTATGCTGCAGTCCATGGGGTCACACAGAGTCGGACATGACTGAGCAACTGAACTGACCATTTAGTAACGACCCTAAACTTCCTATAACACTGCATAGTTCTGCAGGCTGATGGCTCAGCTGGGTGGTTTTCACTGGAGTCTTCCCTGTGGGAACAATCAGACAGAGGCTGGGGCTGGAGTCGGCCCGTGGGAAGGTCTGTGACACTGTGGTCCCAGGCCTCTGCCTCTGGCTCAGCATGGCCTCTGCTATGTCTCTTCCCTGGGAGGTGGGGGGATGGCTCAAGGCTTCAGGTGGAAGCTGGCCCACCTTTTCTGATAACTTTAGACAGGGCACAGCACCCCTTCTGCCCCATCCTGCTCACCAGAAATGAGGCGCTAAGTCCCGCCCAGTGCAAAGAGGTTTCCAGCCTCCAGCTGATGGAAGGGAGGAGTTTCAGAGAACATGGGGACAAGATCTCAGAGTCAAGATCTGGCTTCTGACAAGCCTTGGAGACACTCCTTCCTTCTCATTCACCTGCATTCCTCCGGTCTGTGGGCTACTATGGGTGGAGACAGGAGAATTCTAGGAGATCCCTGTTCCTCCTCCAAGTCTTCAAAATGCCTGCTGCCATGCCCGCGTCTTCACAGAGAAAAACTGAGGCCACATACAGGCAGATCTCCGCCATACTGTAGGTTTGCTTCCAGACCCACTTGCAGTGAAGCCAGTCACACAGGGCACAGGTTTATACACACACTCTCTGTTACAGGATTATGGTCACACTAGACTGTCATCTATTAAGTGTGCAACACATTATGTCTAAAAAACAATGCACATGCCTGAATCAAAAAATAGTTGATTACTAAAAAGTACTCCCATCTGACTGTGCAGCATTACCACAAGACTTCCATTTGTTAAAAACTCAGGATCTGTAAAGTGCCAGAAAGCCAAGCACAATAACACGAGGTGTGTCTTTGGATTGAATCCTGCCACCCATCTTTAATAGCACAACTAGTAGTAGAACCCCAGAAGGCTTCAATTTTCTATGGAAAGCAAGAGAATTAAGTGACTTAAAGTGCCACCTCTGGGGCTATTCAGAGGGCCCGGGCCGAGACCTGAGGGGTTGCTCATCTCTAGCACGACCACATTGAGGCTGAGACTGAAAGCCCATGTCTTGGCCATGCTGGGGAGAGTGTCTTGTTGGGATGAGTTTTGGGAAATAGTGGTCTCCAGACTGTCATTCCCCAAGCCTTGTAGACAGATTCCCTCTCTGAGGTGGAGATCAGTGTATGGGATGTTTGTTGAGGACAGGCTTTGGGTCAGGACCCGAGGAAGTGTGTCCCAGTGGACCCTGCAGGACATTCTGCAGTACAGAGCCTCCTTGAATAGTCCTGTGGGCTGCCTAGATGCCTGGTCTTAGAAAAGGAGCATCAGCGGCCATTGGATGCCATACCCAAAAGGGACATGAGCTGGGCTCTTGATGTCTCTGGGCAGTTGACCCCTGCTCGACAGGACTTACACGAAGACCATCAGCAAAGGACACTCCCAGCACCTGGGAGTCTTTCCTTTATGGGGGAGGGGGCGTTAGCACAAATTGCCAATTTGTGTTGTGAACCACAAATGACAAGGTCCCTGTCCCCAAGATTCTGATCCTATAGGTCTGAGGTGGGCCTGGAAATCTATGTTTCTAAAAGGTTTCCTGGTGATTCTTATTCACAGCCAGGTTTCCCCAGCACTGGCCGATGGCTCTGAGGCCTCCCGAGGCCGACAGAGGAACCAGGATGCTGTGTTTATAGGCATCCCTGGGTTGAACAGGCGGTGAAATTCACCAGCAGCAAAGTTGAGCATCAGAGCCTTGAATTTCCAGATTACCCCTGTTCTTCAGCCACTTGTCTGAGCCTGGATGAGCGCTCCTCCCACAAAACAGATGGCTGATGGCGTCAGGGGGTAGGAGTTGGAGAGGGGGGCAGTGGTCCTGATTCTGGCCCCTTACAGCTGGCACGCTCCGGCCGGCCTCATCACTCCCGACAGCAGGCTCTCAAGAGCCTGCTGAACTGAACTTTCAGCTCACTCACTTGGCTGCTTCCCCAGCCAGAGAAAACAGCCCTATTATAAACATGCAGAGCTGGAGCTGGGAGCGGACAGGAGGAGTCCAAGCTCTTGCCTGAGTGCATCCTGCAAAATGGACTTTTCTGTCAATGAGAACACAGCCCTGCTTTGACTTCTCCTGTGTGCTTTGGCAGTTTCGGCATGGTAGTAAAATTTATCCAGGGAAAACTGGCATTTATCTTGGGCTCACTCGCGCCCGGCAAAACTGATAAACAGATGGGGGCTCGCCAGGCCACGGTTAATTTGGTTAGCACTTTACAAAACACAAATGCCACCCTTTATTCCTGCTGGGGTTATTTACTGCTAACTGGGAAGTTATTGGTCTGTGATAGTCTAACAGGACCATTCACACCATTTAAAGGGTCCACTCTCCAAATTTTGTGAGGCACTGCTCATGGGAGGAGGGGCTGAGGGTGGGGGGTGGGATATCTAGGGTGGAAAGGGACTTCCTGGCTCTCTTGACCATAAAGGACTAAAATAGCCCTGCTGGGTTTGCGTGTGCACACAGGACACTTGTCTGTAGGGTCGTGGAGGGGAAGAAAAAAAGAGAGAAGGAAAGAAAGAAAGAAAGCAGCGAGCTCTGATGGGGAAGCTTTCAACAGAGATCAAAATTCAGACCAAATGTCCCAGCCCGGTGTCTCAGAGCTTTCTTCCTTTTGTGTCCCAGCTAAAGGCACTGGGGGGGATCAGAGACCTCATCGTGCCTGTTTACTTTGGGAACAATCGCTGGTGTATGAATACTAATGCCTCCCTCCAGCCACAACTAATTGAATTGCAGCGGGCGGCGGTGGAGGGGCTCTGCCAGCCAGTCCATCACGGCAGCTCCGTGGACAGTGATCGATGCCATCCACGTCCCCAAGAGCACCCTTGAACACCTAAGAGTAGGGGTATGAACCTGCATTCTGAGTTTCTATTAACCAGTCCCCTCAGAGGGGCGGCAAACGTCAGGCATGGGCTTGGTGATTGGAAGGATGGGGAGACAGCCCGCCCCTCCCCGCCCAGGTTCTCCTCCCCTTCTCCTGACTTCAAGCAAGTCCAGGTCGTGGGGGTGAACCAGGAAACATCTTCCAGGGACCCTGCAGGAGGGGCAGGGCCACCTCTGCTGATGCCAAACCCACCGAAGGCACTTAGCTTGTTTGGGCTGTGATGGGAGGCCCTGCTTGGGAAGCAAAAAAGGCAAAACAGCCAAAGGTTTGTGCTGCGGAAGGATGTTCCGACACTGGAACAAGAGAGAGAGGGGAGAGGGTACAGGGAGCAGTGGAAATCGGCCTCTGGCCTTGTCTCCCTTCTAACAAAGCACCACATGGGGACGTTTGGCCGTCCTGGTTGTCTGCTCTGTGTTTACACAGCAGTATCCTGCAGCTGGGACCCTGCGCTCAGTGGGACTTTGTTCTCCTAGCGAGAAGCTGACCCCTGCCGAACTGCCGTCGGGGAAGCAAGCCGATGCTGCCCACCAGCCTGGAGGTCTGGACACTGTGGAAGTCGTCCAGCTCTAGCGCCACGGGTTCCCATCTCCAAAGCAGTCAGCCCAGGCCAAGCCCCAGACTGGCCTCTTTCACGAGAGCTGTGCTGTCACCCTGGCCATTCCTGGAGGCGGAGGCGGGCACTCGGCTTGGTCCAGGCGCAGGCAAACAGAAGAGGGAGCTTGCACGGATACAGGCCTGGGGCGGCCCTGGGAACCACGGCTGCCTGGTACCTAGAATCTCCAAACTTTAAATTCACTCCATGCATTTGCTTCGTTTTCTCATAAGCTTCCTAGGCTTTAAAAAATTAGCCCTATATGTCACGACCAATAGTTACTTTTCTGTACACGGGTTTCCCAGCTGCATTTTCCCTTTTAAGTATGAAATACCCTCTGCCCATTCTGAATTTTGCAGAAATAAAGGATATGTTGTTCTTGTAAATAGAGATTAAAAAAAAAAAACTTAAAAATGTTTCTACTTTATCTCTTCGTCTGTCTACCCGTTTATCCATCTACCTCTCTCTCTCTATACTGGCCTGTGTATGTATGTATGTATCTATCTGCCTATCTATTTATTGATCTGTCTACCCATTTGCCTGTCTACTTGTCTATCTATCTGTCTACCTATCTGTCCATTTTTCTATGTATAGTATATGTATGTATGTATGTATCTAAATCTTGGAAAATAAAATAAAACCCAGAAGGGACAGCAGGTCTAAGGGAATAGCCCCACCTCCAGCAGAAAGAGGGGACAAGACACTGTGTCATGCAGCCAAGGCAGGCTGCGAATAATTCTGAATCTATGCAGGAAAGCAATATTTCCCTATATCCTGCTTTCTAACCCCACTTGACCAAACAGACAAGAAGATGTATGAGGAAAATGGTAATTTTTCTGTACTTGTACCAAATGTGAAATATTTTCAGTCCCTCTAATCTGGGCTGTTTTAGCCCTCACTTGCCAATCCCCAGCCCAACCCAGTAAGCAAACAGCCTGACCACCCGGCGTGGGCCACGTCCTGGGGTTAAGATATTCCACCGAGAATCCAGGCGTTCTTCTTAGCTGATATTCACGGCCACTATTCTTGTGCTTTGAATACCAAACAAAGGAGACAGAGCTGGCTTAGCGGCTGCATAAGTGAGGGGAGGATGGTCAAGAGAAGCATTCGCCCCTGCAATTTGTATTTAGGAAATAAATATTCCAGACCCTCACCCAGAAGCCAGGTTTTCCCCTTTGTTATGAAGCAGTAGAGTTTATTATAAAAGCCACCAAATTTCTAGAAAGACTGCAGGAGACAATCTGTCTGGGCCTAAGACCGTCCATATCCTTGTTACCTGGCCACCTTTGGTTTGGAGGCCTGATTGAGGGGCTGTAAGTAGAACCACCGTCCAGAACCTTCCTCACCCCAGCACTGCCCTATTGCAGCTTCACACTGTGGATCTAGGGGTCATGTACACACTCTTCCTCCACCCTGTGAAATGTAGCTCGAAGGGAAGTTTAAGGAAAAAGTAATCAGGGTGTAGTGATAAGCTGCAGGGCAGAGGGCAGTGTTGCCAAGAGGAGAGAGAAGAGTGATTCCAGGCAAGAGAAAGTAGAAATCAACGGTGCATTTGATCTTGGCACGGTGTCCTTGGGATGGCCTGGGGCCCATATCTGCAAAGCCGATCTCCCAGCATGAATGGTCTGAGAGGCGGAACCGAGTTATAAACAGAAGTATTTGCTGTTGTTGTTGTTTTTCTGTGAACATCAGCCGCAATAGTTAGTGGAGACTATGGAGAAGTGATGACAGTTTATTTGGTTACTACGCTTCCTACGTGCTATGCTCTGAGTACTTCCAATATTCCAGGCTCATTTTCATCCTCCTGATAACCAAGCAGGAGATGGGATTACCAACCTCATCTTGTAGATGCAGGAACTGAGGTGAAGAGAGAGTAGGTCAATGCCAGGTAGCCTGACCCGGTCTGTCCTCTAACCATGTCTGATGGGCCTGCAGGAGCCCTGGACTCAGGCCTATCAGGAATGTTCTGCACCCTGACCCCTGGATTGGGTGTTTGGAGTTTCTGAGAATGTCTATCACCAGACTTGGACAACACTCATGACTGAGGGCACTTAATGGAATTAGAAATGGGCTGATTACAAGACACACACAGCTTGTCTGGAAGGCCACCTGTTCCCCAAGTGTCAAGTATAACTATACTAAGTTATACTTTTCACGTATAACTAAGAAAAGACTCGGGCCTCCAGAAGACCAGTCACCTTCCTAAACTCCATCTAAAGTGACTGTTTTTCCAGTAGCCTCGAGTACAGCTGGCTAGACGATAAAAGTTGGTGCAACCTTTTTGAGACATTAACCACTAAAATTTAAATGAGTGTATCCTTTTACTTAGTAAGTCTATTTCTGTGTGTTCACTCCATAGAAAAACATACAATTTTGCAAAGACCCATTCAAGGATGGTCACTGTGGCTTTATCTGAAATAGCAAAGTTCCAAACACCAGAAATGTCTTTCCAAGGAGGACTGTTGAAATAAACTATCCTTTATATATGCTAGATGTGTGCTAAAAGCAAAATGGTGAATCTGAATAACCTAAAATGGGAAACTATACTAGATATTTTATGAAACGAGCAAATAACTCTATAGGCAGAAACATCCCCTTTTATTAAATAATTGTGTTATGAAATAATTGTCATACAGGGATATTGTGGAAAACATTATGGGAGCAAATACTCGAATCGGCTCAGCGTGGTGATCTCGAGGGTTAAGCTCAGAGAGAGGATCTGCTCTTAATGCATTATGTTGACCTTCATTCTTTAAATTTTGAGGTCTTCATGGGTATGTGTATTTTAACAGGAAAGAAGATATTCCAAAGCAATTGTGTTTCTCAGAAAATCCTTAGGGATAACCACTGACACCTAGCAGTCCTGTTTAAAACATCTGTACTGTCAGGCCATCCAAGCTAGTTCCTTGATAGAACATTTTTATGACTCAGGAGGTATGTCTGTTACCGTTTCTTTCCCCTCTTTCTCCTAAGCCTCCTTGTCCACACTGGTCTGATGTCTGAAATTATTTTTAATAGAGTTTGTTGTTGTTGTTCAATCTCTAAGTTGTGTCTGACTCTTGTGATCCCATGAACTGTAGCCTGCCAGGCTTCTCTGCCCATGGGATTCTCCAGGCAAAAATACTGGAGTAGGTTGCCATTTCCTTCTCCAGGGGATCCTCCCACCCCAGGCATTGAACCTGCAGTGTCTTCTGCATTGGCAGGCAGATTTGTTTTACCACAGAGCCATCAAGGAAGACCCTTGATAGAGATTCCATAGCTGTGAATTGGCTGACTAGCTAACGTGTATTTCTTTCTTCTCTGGTCTCTGTTCCCTCTAAGGAAATCCAGCCTCTTCATAAAAATCCCAACTGTGAGCTTTCACTCTAGCTCTGTCTCAGGCTCCATCAGATAAGGTTGTGATGTGGGAACGTCCAGGGGGCTGCTGTGAGATGCTCTCCTCAGCCTCCCTCGCAGTGGGGCTTGTGGCTCTAGCTGCTGGAAGGGCTCCACTGGAGGCAACAGAGGTCCAGAGTGCCTCGGGTTAAGCCCTGCCCACATCTTGCGACTGGGGGTTGTGGGCAGCCCCAAACTGGAGCATCTCCAACATCCAGGATGATCTTAAAATGCCCTTCCAGCTGCACCTGGCTTTGTCAGTCTTTGCCCATCTTCATATTCTTCAGTTATTTCCCTTGCCCCACTATTTGCAAAATAGACCAACTATTTATTTAAATCCTTTGAAGGTAATGAAGAAATCGAGTTGAAGCGACTTTTTCCCCACCTCTTGCAGTGGGTTGTGAGCGATGCCTTTCTGGCAAGGTCGTCCCTCGCGTGCTGTCTTTTGAAATGACAGTAATTCCTCCTGAGATAGGACACTTCCAATAAGAGTGGAGTATTCCTTTGTTGGATATCTGGACCCCACAGCAAGCACTTCATTTGGCAGAAAGTACATTTGCTTGAATCTTTCTCCTCTGATTTTTCTAGAAATTCATCAGCTTCTCTGGCAGGAAATAGAAGAAAAATGTACATAAGCCCTGCTCTACAGGTAAAGGACCTGGGCTAGAACTGGCCCCAAAACGTAACTCTGATGCCATTTCCTGCCTTCCTGATACTTTATTTTCCTCCAAACTTGATTCAATAATTGAATCATTGGCTTTCATTTCCCTCCATATGATAGTGTTCATTTTTTTCTGTTATAATTTTTAACTGATTTTTTTCATATCTTGGGATAAACTTGATAATAGTTTAACATTTTATCTTGGAATTTTTAACATTTTAAAATAATGTCTAAGCTTACAATTTCAAAATTAATTTCTACTGAATAAGTTTCAATAACAGCATATACAGTTTTTATAATATATCCATTCAATACTTACTTTATAGATTATTAATAATGAATAGATATTCATTTTTACATGATTCATGTTGTAATGAAGGTGATTCAATTTAAACTGGGGACCCAGCAATTTCATCTTAGTACTTTAAAAGACGACAGATGATTTGAATGTCAATAAAGTAGATTATACATTGGCACCATGCCATTCACAATAAGGATTTTTTTTTAAAAAGTTTACATGTGAAAGTCCTCACCCATGAGTTCATTACTTGCCTAATCTTTGTTTAGGGTCACTGGCTATTTTAGGTGCTAGATTGACACTGTCATTTGATTATGATAATTCCTTAAGTTAAAAACAATTTCTTTACTTCCATTGTCAAAATTGTTGTAATATTCTAATTTTTTAGATCATGACGTCTTATTGCCATTTACTGGGAAATTCTCATAACAAGTAAATCATTCCTGGGAGTCAACAATATTATGGCAAAAACAGTAAAAAAAAAAAAAAAATCACGGTGGCAAGATGTCAGGGATGTGAAGTGGTATCCCACAGATGGTATGTTTGGGTCATGGGTTCACATGATGCCAGGAACCTGGCAGCCCCTGAATAGCAGTAATAGTGTCACTGATCAAATCATGACAGCATCGTCTTTTCTCACTTGGAAAATGTTGCAACTTTTGGTAGAGAGTAAACATTCAACAAAGGTGAGTTTCTTTTTTAACTTTTCATTCAAGTGGGAAAACCCTCATCAAAAGTTGCAAACGTTTTAAAAAGAGGGCTTTATATGTAGAACATTACTTTTTTGAAGTTTCTTAATATGTGGATTCAAAGTCAGCTGTTGACAGGCAAGATTTGAATTTCATTTTTTGTTCAGTTGCTCAGACTTGTCTGACTCTTTGTGATCCCATGGACTGCAGCACGCCAGGTTTCTCTGTCCATCACAATCTCCTGGAGCTTGCTCAAACTCATGTCCATTGTGTTGGTGATGCCATCCAACCGTCTGGTCTTCTGACATCCCCTTCTCCTTCTGTCTTCAACCTTTCCCAACATTGGGGTCGTTTCTAATGAGTCAGATCTTCACATCAGGTGGCCAAAGTACTGGAGCTTCAGCTTCAGCATCAGTCCTTCCAGTGAATGTTCAAGATTGATTTCCTTTAGGACTGACTGGTTTAATCTCCCTGTAGTCTGAGGAATTCTTCTTCATTCATTTAAAAACATGCATTTTAATCCAAGTCTCCATCACTGGGTAAACAAACAAATAAAAAGTGATGTATTAAATACAATAGAATATTATTCAGCCTTAAAGAGGAAGGGGCTTCTCTTGTGGCTCAGCTAAAGAATCCGCCTGCAATGCGGAGACCTGGGTTTGATCCCTGGGTTGGGAAGATCCCCTGGAGAAGGGAAAGGCTACCCACTCCAGTACTCTGGCCTGGAGAATTCCATGGACTGTACCAAAGAAAGGCAATGCAAAAGAATGCTCAAACTACCGCACAATTGCACTCATCTCACATGCTAGTAAAGTAATGCTCAAAATTCTCCAAGCCAGGCTTCAGCAATACGTGAACCGTGAACTCCCTGATGTTCAAGCTGGTTTTAGAAAAGGTAGAGGAACCAAACATCAAATTGCCAACATCCGCTGGATCATGGAAAAAGCAAGAGAGTTCCAGAAAAGCATCTATTTCTGCTTTATTGACTATGCCAAAGCCTTTGACTGTGTAGATTACAATAAACTGTGGAAAATTCTGAAAGAGATGGGAATACCAGACCACCTAACCTGCCTCTTGAGAAATCTTTATGCAGGTCAGGAAGCAACAGTTAGAACTGGACATGGAACAACAGACTGGTTCCAAATAGGAAAAGGAGTACGTCAAGGCTGTATATTGTCACCCTGCTTATTTAACTTATATGCAGAGTACATCATGAGAAACGCTGGACTGGAAGAAACACAAGCTGGAATCAAGATTTCCGGGAGAAATATCAATAACCTCAGATATGCAGATGACACCACCCTTATGGCAGAAAGTGAAGAGGAGCTAAAAAGCCTCTTGATGAAAGTGAAAGAGGAGAGCGAAAATGTTGGCTTAAAGCTCAACATTCAGAAAACGAAGATCATGGCATCTGGTCCCATCACTTCATGGGAAACAGATGGGGAAACAGTAGAAACAGTGTCAGACTTTATTTTTGGGGGCTCCAAAATCACTGCAGATGGTGACTGCAGCCATGAAATTAAAAGACGCTTACTCCTTGGAAGAAAAGTTATGACCAACCTAGATAGTATATTCGAAAGCAGAGACATTACTTTGCTGACTAAGGTCTGTCTAGTCAAGGCTATGGTTTTTCCTGTGGTCATGCATGGATGTGAGAGTTGGACTGTGAAGAAGGCTGAGCACCAAAGAATTGATGCTTTTGAACTGTGGTGTTGGAGAAGACTCTTGAGGGTCCCTTGGACTGCAAGGAGATTCAACCAGTCCATTCTGAAGGAGATCAACCCTGGGATTTCTTTGGAAGGAATGATGCTAAAGCTGAAGCTCCAGTACTTTGGACACCTCATGAGAAGAGTTGACTCATTGGAAAAGACTGTGATGCTGGGAGAGATTGGGGGCAGGAGGAGAAGGGGATGACCCAGGATGAGATGCCTGGATGGCATCACAGACTCGATGGAAGTGGGTCTGGGTGAACTCCGGGAGATGGTGATGGACAGGGAGGCCTGGCGTGCTGCGATTCAAGGGGTCGCAAAGATTAAGACATGACTGAGCAACTGAACTGAACTGAACTGTACCATCTATGTTGTCATAAAGAGTTGGACACGACTGAGTGACTTTCATTCTTAGAGAGGAAGAAAGTTCTGATACACAGTCTAAGATGAATGGCCATGATGCTTAATAAAAGAAGACAAGGCACAGAAGGACAAATGCTATATGATTTCACTTATATGCTGCTGCTGCTGCTGCTGCTGCTGCTGCTAAGTCGCTTCAGTCGTGTCTGACTTATATGGGGTACCTAGAATTATCCAACTCACAGAAAGATGAATGCCAGTTGCCAGAAGCTGGGGTAGGTGGGTGGTGGGGAGCTGTAGTTTACTGGGTACAAAGTACCAGTTTTGCAAGATGCAACATTCTGCAGATGGGTTACACAACAAAGTCAATGTCCAACACTACTGAACTGTGCACTTAAAAATTAAGAAAGGGGCTTTCCTGGTGGGCCAGTGGTTAAGACCTCACCTTCCAATGGAGGGGATTCAGGTTCTATCCCTGATAACATAGCTAAGATCCTACATGTCTTGGGGCCAAAAAACCAAAACATAAAACAGAAGCAATACTGTAACAAATTCAATAAAGAATTTAAAAACAATCCACATGAAAAAAAATCTTTTAAAAAATGGTTACATGGTAAATTTTATGTTATGTGTATTTTATTGTGATTAAAAAAAATTTTTTAAGTGATCAGAAAGTTATGCAATCTGCCCAGATGTGACTAAGAAAATGAGAAGGGCCACAAGGCAGAGCACAGTTGGAAGCAGGGACTAAAGATAAATAAAACATGTTCTAAAGTGTAAGTCACTCAGTTGTGTCTGATTCTTTGCAACCCCATGGGCTATATAGTCCATGGAATTCTCCAGGCCAGAATACTGGGGAAGGGTCCCTTTCCCTTCTCCAAGGGATCTTCCCAACCCAGGGATCAAACCTAGGTCTCCTGCATTGCAGACAGATTCTTTACCAGCTGAGCCACAAGGGAAGCCCCAACATGTTCTGAAAATGTTTCTTAAAGCTTAAGTAAAAAACAAGCATTTACTGAGGAACACTGTATACTAGATAGGTAGGACATGGCTCACTGCCAAGCAGGTGAGACATGTGTGGATGGACCGTTAGATATGGCGGGACAGTGGCTAACACCCCAATATCACCATAGGGGTCAGCTTCAAAAGCAGGAGAATTATGCAGAGGCCATGCTTGAACTCTGATCAATAACCCTCTGCATGCAGCCTCTGCATAACCTGAGTGCCCAATGCACCATCTTAGGGTAGAACTTACAGACAGAGCTGGAAGACGGCTAGAGAGTGTCCAAGTGTGCAGCGCTGCCTACATGCTACTGTTGAGGAGGCCGAGGCTGGATGGGGGGTGAACAGGCCCCTGTTCTCTTGCCAGAGCAATTCCTGCTGTATCCAACAGCTCCCCACCTCTGGCATGCCCCTACATTCACACCTCCTCTTCTTTCCTCTTCCTGGAGAAGTTTATTTTTTTAGAGACTTTTCTCTACAGTCATGGGAGAATCCCAGGGATGAGGGAGCCTGGTGGGGTGCCATCTATGGGGTCTCACAGAGTCGGACACAACTGAAACGAATTAGCAGCAGCAGCAGCATGGCATTTATTGAAGGAGTGGCTGGATGATTTGAAGAGCTGATACAGGTGACTCTGTTTCTCTGTTTTTTATGACACGTTGAGCATAAAATTTTCATCACTCATGGATTTCATAAGTGATGGAACACTGGGAGGTTGTATTTCCCCCTGTGAAACCATGAAAGTGTTAGTTGTTCAGTCATGTCTGACTCTATGAGGTCCCACGGACTGTAGCCCTCCAGGCTCTTCTGTCCATGGGTTTTCCAGGCAAGAATACTGGAGTGGGTAGCCATTACCTTCTCCAGAGAATCTTATCAACCCAGGAGTCAAACCCAGGTCTCCCATATTGCAGGCAAATCATTTTTCATCTGAGCTACCAGGAAGCTCCTAACATTTTCCAAATGATAAACATTAGTCTAAACGGGAAAATCCACATGTTGTTACAGTCATTTCCAGAATCCTGGGTTATTACACTGGCCTGACTTTGGAGAGCACCCCCATGTCACTCTACTTCCCTTCAGGCGGCCCTGGAGCCTGCTCTCCCAGAGTGCACAGCCTACTAGACTTCATGGGACCTGACACCCTCTGAGAGCAGTCCACAGTTAATAATGGACAGGTGTTGGTGGATAAATACCCCAAATCCCTCACTCCTATGCGAGAGGGGGCATAACCCAGAGATGCATGTTCCATGATGTCCCCAGTAGAATGAGGCTCTGGTGGCTTGCCTGCTAACTCTCCTGCACTGGCTGCCTTTCCCTCCCACTCAGCTCAGGGCTTCCTGGAGCCATCTCCCAAATGAACTACGTGCCTGGAATTCTCATTCAAGACATTCTCTCCTCAACCAGATTTAGACACCTGTAGCCATCACTTTCATAGCAGCTTGTGACTCCTGTTTAAAGCAAAAGTCACCACAGATGATGGATGCATATGGATACGGTGACAGGAGAACATCTCAGCTCTCTAAATTTCCAGCTGCTTTCATTCAAATATCCAGCCCAAATCCCAGGGTCTCTTTATTTGAACTGGTTTACCCAACCCACGTATAGTCACTGATATCCCCGCCAACCCAGTTTGCATGGCAATTTCAGGTCTGTGTACACTCCATAACTTAACTCCCCTGTAAAATTTCCACAGGGAAATCAACGTCTCCCTGTATATTTATTTGTTTGTTTTTTGAAGTCACGTGGGCTGTCTGTGTTTATCAACTCTGTCTAGCTTGCATATATATTGCAGATAAGGACAAATCAGGAGACTACTCAGAATGCTTTCTCTTTAGATGCAGTCTTACTTCTTAATATCTCCATGATTGGGAGGGAAGCAGAGAGGGTAGACAAAGATAGAGAGGAATAAGTTATTTAAACTTTCAGCAGATATTTTCACCCTTAAAAGGAAACTGACTCTTGTATAAGGGGAACAATGTGGTTTCTTTTCTTAAGGAGAGTAAAGCACTCCTGGCCCTTTATTTTGGGCTTCCCAGGTGGCACTAGGGGTAAAGAACCTATCTGCCAATGCAGGAGATATAAAAGACATGGATTCTATCCCTGGGTCAGAAGATCCTCTGGAGGAGGGTATGGCAACCCACTCCAGTATTCTTGCCTGGAGAATCCCATGGACAGAGGAGCCTGGTGGGCTACAGTCAGTGAGGTCACACAGAGTCAGACACAACTGAAGTAACTTAGCACATCCGCACGCACACATGCCCTTTATTTCAAGTAATAGCAATGGGATGGAACTGTAGTGAGAGGGTTTAGGGTTGGATTGCACACTCAGAATAGTGTGAAACAAATTCCCGCAATGCCAAACTACTCAACAGTCTCAGGGAGGACCACTCAAACTGGCAAATGCCTCCTGCTCCTTATTCCAGACTGAAAGAAGGGCAGAGAGTGTCAAATCTTCCAGATTCAGTGTCAGTAAATTCTTACTGCATGTCCTCTCTGGGCTGGTCCTGTGCTAGAATGAAGAAAACAAAGATGTTTAGGCTATTCTGTTTTACTCAGGAAATATGCAACCTGGTAGTGAAAACAGATCTAACAGATGTGCAAATACATGTATTCACATAGGATGGGATGAGTTACAAGAAATAAAGAAATAAAAGCAGAAACATATGTATGTTCCTTGAAGGCAGCAGAGCCAAAAGGTTAAATCCACCTGGAGAAATTGGGAAAGGTTTTCTAGACTGTGTCTCCTGAGATGGGTGTTGGAGGATAAAGGGACAAAGGCAAAGGGAAGAAGAGGCGAAGGGTATTTCAGGCCCAGGGAACAGTACGGGTGCATGCCTGAGAGGACTAGAGATGGCTGGAAACCCAGACGCCTGAGCCCCCAGCCACAGCCCCCATATCTAGACAGAGAATCCATCACAGTGTTGGAAAGCAAGAGGTGAGTCTCAGTGGATTTGAAATGTTGAGGAACCCTAATAGAAGAGCCATAAGCCTGGATGAAACAGGGATACTGCTCCAAGTGAGGACAGAGGTGCTGCTATAAAACAGACACCAAGCTCTTTCTAGGGTTCCAAGCTCTGAGGCAGCAGGCTTATGAGATCAAGGAAGCCCCGGGCTGCCAAGAGTGATGGTTCGGGAGACTGAGGAAGGGCTGCCCCACCCTCGCAGACCAGCTGTGTTGCATAGCGGCAGCACCAGGGTCACTGAGAGCCCCGTTAGAGACACAGGCAAGGCCTGGGAGGCTACTGGTGCCAAGGGAAGCCGAAAGCTCCCACCTATCCTCTGGCCAACAGGATGGCCCCCACCTCCCTCTCCAGCAGTGAAGGAGGATGGGGAGGGGGCTCATTAAAATATGGGTTAATAAGGAGATTTCAATGTGAGAAAAACACACCACCAAGAATCATCAAATATTTAGAGCTATTATGAAGTGTCCACAAAAAGACTTCCCTTCTTGAGAGTCCCGTGGACTCTCAAGAAATATGTAGGGAAATATGCTGTTCTGTCACGTTAAACAGCAACAACATCTCTCAATATTGTCTGAAATGGTAGAGCTAGGGAAAGAAATTTCTGGGGGGGTTGGGGACTGGCAGTAGCCATGGAGTGGACTAGGCAGAGATTGGTCAGAATGTGTAGAGCAGGTGAGGAGCAAAGAGGAAGTGGAGTTACCTGTGGAACAGGTGAGCCCTGGGTGTGCTGTGAATGCGCAGGACCAGCCCGGCACCCCAAGTTGAGTGTTCACACTGGAACAAGCTGGTGAAGCCATGTGAGGGTTTGCGCTCTGGGTCATGATGTGTAAAGAGCAACGTCTTGACAGTCATGGTGGTTTCCATCTCTTCTCACAAGACACTCTACTCAGCAGAAAGAAAATGTAACAAAAACTTGGTTTATTCACAAGAGTCAGTTCAGTTTAGTCTCTCAGTTGTGTCTGACTCTTTGCGACACCATGGACTGCAGCACGTCAGGCCTCCCTGTCCATCACCAACTCCCAGAGTTTACTCAGACTCATGTCCATTGAGTTGGTGATGCCATCCAACCATCTCATCCTCTGCCGTCCCCTTCTCCTCCTGCCTTCAATCTTTTCCAGTGACAGGGTCTTTTCCAATGAGTCCGTTCTTCATATCAAGTGGCTAAAGTATTGGAGTTTCAGCTTCAGCATCAGTCTTTCCAAGGAATATTCAGGACTGATTTCCTTTAGGATTGACTGGTTGGATCTCCTTGTAGTCCGCAGGACTCTCAAGAGCCTTCTCCAACATCACAGTTCAAAAGCATTAATTCTTTGGCACTCAGCTTTCTTTATAGTCCAACTCTCACATCCATACATGACTACTGGAAAAACCATAGCTTTTGACTAGACGGACCTTTGTTGGCAAAGTAATGTCTCTGCTTTTTAATATGCTGTCTAGGAGAAGGCAATGGCACCCCACCCCAGTACTCTTGCCTGACAAATCCCACAGATGGAGGAGCCTGGTGGGCTGCCGTCCATGGGGTTGCGAAGAGTTGGACATGACTGAGTGACTTCACTTTCACGTTTCACTTTCATGCATTGGAGAAGGAAATGGCAACCCTCTCCAGTGTCCTTGCCTGGAGAATCCCAGGGACGGGGGAGCCTGGTGGGCTGCCATCTATGGGGTCGCACATAGTTGGACACGACTGAAGCGACTCAGCAGCAGCAGCAGCAGGTTGGTCATAACTTTCCTTCCAAGGAGTAAGTGTCTTTTAATTTCACGGCTGCAATCACCATTTAAAGAAGGAGAATGAAAATCCTCACAGGACAGATAAGAAGATATCTTCTGTGACACAAGGGTGTGCTGGGATGGAAAAGGACTGGACAGACCTTGGAAATGAGAATCCAGTCCTTCTCTACACTGTGTGTGCTGTACAGAGAAATAGATGCACAAACACACAAAGAAACAACCTGAACAACTCGCAAATCAATGACTTACACACAAGAATGAAGAGAAGAAGGTATAAAAGAAAGTTTAGAGGTGGAAAACGGATCTAAAAGATACAAATCCCTTTCAGGAGGAGATGTGAATTAAAGAATAGACATTGCCTTCCAGAAGGCACAAGAATGGAAGAGAAATAGTGCAAGAAGTTTTTCCAGAGCCTAAAAGACACACACACACACACACACCACACACACACACACACACACACAAGACCATGTTTCAGAGTTTCCTGAGAATGAAATGCAAGACGTGGAAACCCCTCTACCTTTTGTGAAACCAGGGTACACAGAGTGAATAGTCATTCTTAAAATCTTCTAGAAGAAGAACAACAACAAAAATAGCCTGTCTACAAATGGAGCCAGGAATTGAAGACAATACAGCAATTGAGCTCTAAAACTGAGTTTCAATTCTAGAATTCTATACCCACTAGACACTATAATTCGAGGGCTGGACAGTGAATCAATGAATCAGAGAGACAAAAGGGGAAAAACTAAGGAGAAAAACTGGTTTACTCTTGAAAAATTATAATTCAGCACCAAAATCCTACAGCAACAATGTCTAATAGAAATCTAGTGGAAAAATAACATGGGCCACATCTGTAATTTTGAATTTTCTAGTAGTCACATTCAGAAAGGGCAAAATGTAGAATGGCTTTGACAATATATTTATGTATCTAAAGCAGTATATCTAAAATATTGCCATTTCAAGAGGTAATTAATATTAAGATACTGTTGGTGAATCCTTTTGGCCTACATCTTTGAAATGTGCTGTGTGTCTGACACCTACAGCACTTCTCCATCCAGGTAAGGCTTGTTTCCAGGGCTCAGTAGCCCCTAGTGGCCCATGGTGACTGCCCCGGTCAGAAATTCTAGATGACTTCAACATGGTGAGAGGAATAAGGGAGGAAAATAAAGTCTTATCTGGGAGTAAAACTAATCCTAGATGTTGATAAAGATCAAATTGCAGTACATTTAATCACAGGGTAAGTGATCATACAAAGAATCTCTGAAGAACAGAAATAAAAGTATAATTTCCAAAACATTGCAAAAAAATAAACCAATGTTGATAAATCCAATCAAAGTCTGTATGCACAAGTGAATAAGCATTAAAAAGGAAATTTAGAAGTTGAAAATTTGGCATAAGCATGTCCAAACAAATCAGTGATCACAACTAATATGAAGGGTGGGATTCACATGTTTAGAGAGAAGGGATACTCAGATTGAATTTAAAAAGAGAAAAAGGATCTGGTCAAGTCCTAAGACACACACACCTGAAACAAAAAGAAAATATGTTGAAAATAAAGAGAGAAAATATGCAAAACAGATACTAACCAAAATACAGGTAGAGCTAAATGCCAGGCAAACAGAAAGCAAGCAAAAGCCTTATAAAGCATTTAACATTTCATATGGATGAAAAGAACAATAAATCAAGAAGCTGTATTTGCTACTCATGAAAAATTATAGGTTCAAATAATATAAAATGAAAACTATGAAGAATAAAAAGAAATTTATAATTCTAAAAATATAGGTAAGAAATGTTAACACAATTTTCTTGGAATTCAGCATATCAAATATGCAGAAATAAGTAAAAATAAAGGAGATTTGAATAATGCAGTTAATACATTCTAAAAATTGTGTATTAATCTTTCTTGCACCAAAGCAGAAAATGCACATCTCTTTCTTAATCAAATGATTGATTATAAAAGTCTCCTAACGTACATAAAAGAGTGATTTACCAGGCCTACTAGGTCCCCCTCCCCCAGATGTCTGTTCCTCCAGAATGAATCCCCACTCTCTGAGGGGGGCCTTCAGGACCCCCACCTTCTGGATTGATCTGCTTACAAAAGGGGTATGGGGGACAAGGGAAGAGAGGGACCTAACTCTGGACCAAAGGCTGGGGTCTTATGTTCACCCCTGGGTGGTTGGGCTGCCTCTTCACAGCGCTCTCCACCTCTTCTCTCCCCTTCAAGTCACCTCTCTTGAGCAAATGCCATCAGCATGCTTCTCTTCTTAATGTATCTGTCCCCACTGCCAACACATGTGTTCTTTTACTTGGGGAGAAGGGCTATTTTAAAGAAAATCTCAGGCATTTTCACTCCTAAATACCTAATACACATCTCAAAAAAAAAAAAAAAATCCTTCCAACATAATTGCCATGGCATATGACCTTAGCAAAATAAGAAAGAGAATTATTTAAATTATTAAAATAAAAATATTTCCGTGATAACATCAAATATCTAGACCATTTATCCAAATATTCCATCTTACAGTCTACTGAATGATGATTTTTTAAAAGCTTATTAATTATATGCATTTGCTATGTATCTTGAGTTTCTTTTTATCTGAAACAATCCCCTTTTCTCCCATGAGGCTGCTGTTGAAGTCACCGTGGCTGTAGAATGCTATGCGCTAGATCCACCTGGCTGTGCCTTCCTGATGTTCTGTAACCTGCAACTCCGCCCTCCATATGGACCTAGATTGGAGATCGAATGCAAAGACCTCAAGAAACGTGTGTTACTTTTCTTCTGTAAGAATGCTTCACAGACTGTGCTGTGTGCTTCACATTGCACCATGCCAGAACTTATATAATATCCACTTTATATGAAATAGAAATAAAATATGAAGTATCTATGAAACTTTCATAGATCCTAATATTGGCCAGTGTGAATTCATATTCATTCATTCTCTCTCTCCAGTGAGAGTTCATATTTGGAGCTGCCTTTGTTGCTTTTTTATTATGTATTGTTAAGGAAAAAAATTCTTAAATTTTAAGAAAGATGCATTTTACTATATCAACATTTGACTATGCAATGGTGTATATCTCCCTAAATAAAATGAAGACAAATGACATAATAGGAGAAAATATTTTAAAAATATAGAGGAAACTAATTATCTAAGACATTCAGTTCAGTTCAGTTGCTCAGTTGTGTCCGCCTCTTTGCGACCCCATGGACTGCAACACGCTGGTCTTCCTTGTCCTTCATCAACTCCAAGAGCTCAGCCAAACTCATGTGCATAGAGTCGGGGAAGCCATCTGGCCATCTCATCCTCTATCATCCCCTATATAAGACATAAATAACTGCAAACAAAGAAAGAACCACAACAGTGAGTGACAAAGAAAAAGAAGAAAAAAACAATAGAAAAATAAGGAAAGGATGCCAACAAGATATTCATAGAAAAAGAAAAAATGATTTTCAGTAGAAATATGAAAAGGACTCAATTTCAGTAATAATCAGGGTCAAATTAAAATATTAGGACACTATTTTTACCCTATTGTATTGGTAAATGTTAATAGTTTGGTAATAATCATTCATTCATTTATTTAATAATTATTTCCACTTTCTGAACCTATGGCAGGCCTAATTGTTGTCATTACTGGGAACAAAATAGTTGTCCTATCCTTCAGAAGCTTGCATTGCAGAGCAGGTACATAGTTAATAAAAACAGATAAAAAAGTACAAGAACGTAATTTTAGATGATGACGTCTCTGCCAATAAATAAATAGCCTGATTTATTTATTTACTAGACCAGGTAAGGGAGTTAGATGAACTACAAGGAAGACCTCAGAGGATAAAAGAAGGATAACCAAGATGTTGCTGGTTGACTGAGTATCTGGAGTTGGAGTTGATGTTGGGGTGGGGTGGACAGAGATTTCCTGAATCTTCGAAGAGCCATACCAAGATCCAAGGGCTGGATGAGCCTGCCATTTTGGAGCAGTAAGAGGCCAGTGTGTCCAGTGCATAGTGGTTGGTGGGGTGTACGCCCCATGATAAATGGTGTAGGAGTTAAACAATACACCCATTCATCATCACCAGGAAATAAGGGACATGCTAAAGATAGGGCAGTACAAGATCAAGTCAGGATCAAGAGGACCACTTTGAGAAGATTGGATTCAATTAAAAACACTATGAGAACCCTGAGATCTTTGAGAAAAGAGTGATGCAATTTGATTTTTTCAAGTGTATCCTGGAATGGTTTGCTGAAGGTACTGAAGAAGAAAAAAGAAAGCAATGAGACCAGTCAGGGTCTGGAGAGCAGCCCCATGGCACAGGCAGAGCTTCAGGACTGGACAAATAAGAGGAAAAGGGAAGAGATGGAAGTAATACCCAGTTTTGGCTAGAGTCTCCCAGTGGATCTTTGGTGTCATTGACTGTGATAAGGGAAAGATGGGCAGAGTTCCTGGGAGGGATTGGACAAGGGCTGCAGGCTGATAGGAGCCTGTGAAGATGTGAGAGGGGAAGAAGCAATCAGCCTGGCATTTTTAAAGAATGATGTGGAGAAGGGCAATCCAAAGGTGGGCTTGGGGGTGAATGTAGGGGTTTCTGCAACATTAACAAACTCAAAAGTGAGACTCAAAACCAAGGTGAAGTGCAAGGTGGAGAATAGAAATTTCCAGAGAAAGGACTAAGGTGGAACACAGAAGGGTGTGGGATGGTTGGGAAGCTTGGGAAGAAGAGAAGGAGCAGATAGTGTTCATGAGGACTCCCAGATTTTAGACCTGACAGAAGGTGTGAAAAGAATACCCTCCCATGAGTAAAAATGTTACAGGCAACAGAGAACAGATGTCTTTCTCTCATTGAATCTGTTTCTCACCCAGGTCTCCACAACGTCCAGGATGTGACCTGGGGCTAGTCCCATGGATGGGGACTTGAAATAACAGATTACGTCAGTGGTGGTGGTCACGATGAGAACATTACAACCACCAGACAACTTCCTGATAATAAACTTTATGAACTTGGGACAATATTCCTCCTTCTCCTTGAGAAACCTGAAAAAAAAAAGACAGTTTACTGAGGGTGAAGTGCAGACTGACAGGATGAGCAAGGTAGACAAGTTGTCTTCTTTCTGTGGTAAGCAAAGGATGTAAAAATAAGAATGGATTTGCATAGCACTGTTTGAGGGTGTGCAGGCTGATGAATATGGAGTTAGGCAAGCTGCTGGGTGGGAAAGCACCAGAAGGTCCCTCCAAAACAATCCATCCTTGGTGCTGGCTAAATCACACAGGCGTCTCAAGCAAATCCGTCCTGTCGCTTGTTGTTGTTGAGTCGCTAAGTCGTGTCCGGCTGATTGCAACCATATGGACTCCAGAGTGACAGACTCCTCTGTCCTCCACTGTTTCCTGGGGTTTGTCAAATTCATGTCTATTGAGTTGATGATTCTATCCAGCCATCTCATCCTCTGCAACTCCCTTCTCCTTTTGCCTTCAGTCTTTCCCAGCATCAAGGTCTTATCCAATGGGTTGGCTCTTCACGTCAGGTGTCCAAAGTATTGGAGCTTCAGCTTCAGCATCAGTCCTTCCAATGAATATTCAGGGTTGATTTCCTTTAGGACTGACTGGTTTGATCTCCTCGCAGTCCAAAGGACTCTCAAGAGTCTTCTCCAACACCACAATTTGAAAGCGTCAATTCTTAGGCCGCCTTCTTTCTGGTCCAAATCTCACATCCATACATGACTACAGGAAAAACCATAATTTTGACTATGTGGACCTTTGCCAGAAAAGTGATGTCTCTGCTTTTTAATATGCTGTCTAGGTTTGTCATAGCTTCCCTTGCAAGGAGTAAGCATCATTTAATTTCATGGCTGCAGTCACTGTCTGCAGTGAGCCCAGGAAAATCTGTCACTATTCCATTTTTCCTCCTTCTATTTGCTATTGAATTCCACCCTTTACAAAAAATACACATTGGGGATGTTCCTGCATAGAGGTATTCAGTCCATTATTTAATATAAGTTTATATTAATTTCCATTCTTCTATTAGCATTACTAAAATAATATTTTTAACAGACAGCTGTATTCTATTTTTTACAATTCTTATCCAAAACATCTATCTGGAGAACTTACTTAAGTTTCTTTTACTCTAATACGTGGATGAATGAAACTCAGATCAACTGTCATTTCCCCCTAGTAATTATTCATTACAGATGGCTGAGAACTACTTTAAAAAGTCATGCTTACACAATGTTGAATACCAACTTTAGAAATTATTAATTCAACAAATCCAAACAAGCTTCCAATCAAGAAAAACTGAAGTGATTTCATAATGTGTCTAAATATTGACCTTTGTTCTTCAACTTTTGGGTGTTTCAACAGCAAGATAAGGAAATACCAACCAGGGATTAAAATCCCAACCTTGTGAACATTATATATGCTGACTTGTGTAATGGCACAGACAGACATAGAAATAGTGGGCACCAGGTAATGTGTCCTGTAATTTCCTCTTCTTTCTTGCATCTGAGCTGGAGGAATTTATCATTACTATGCATCATTAATGAGCATTCTTACCTTCTTTGTACTCAAGAAACATTAATTGCAAGATACTCTGTTTTCACTCTCATTTGTACTCTCAGTACACTGAAAATCAGATATTACAATTGTTAGTGACAGACTGCATAACTCAGAGGGTCATCTGGTCCCAGAGAGGAAGTCAACTAGATGCCCAACCACTGCTAGCATTGCTTTTTTTTTCAGTCCAGGGATGCTTAAAGATGCTATATTCCAAGGGCAGGTATACCATTTATGCAAACTTACAAATAGGTTCCCCACTTATTTTTTTTTAATTTTTATTAATTTTTTTGATCTCTCCACACAGTATATGGGAACTTAGTTCCCCAACTAAGGATCAAACCCGTGCCCCTTGTGTGGGAAGCATAGGGTCTTAACCACTGGCTCACCAGGGAAGTCATGGTCATCATTTATTGATGTGGGAAGAGTTGGGAAATGCACATTCCTGGCTATACACAACTTCAGCTGTAGCTTTAGATCTGCTTCAGTGCCAGGGGAGGGAATCAAAAGGATGTGGGGATGAATATGATGGTTAAGTCAAAGAAAGTTCTTTGATGGTATATAATGACAAGTATGATAGCATGTACCTCCAGGTAACATGTATGAACCATGTAAAAGCTGAAAAGTCACAGAAGAACCAGAGATCTAACAGAGCTTGATTTGGACCAGATTAAGCCAGCATGCTGCCCATCTGCCTAGATCCTTATCCACCCAGTGAAGGCCTGTCCACTCCCACCTGGCCATCCCTGCATCCCTCTGCTTAAGGACTTTGGTTGCTGGAGTCTTTTCTCCTAAAGGTGCTTCTGGCTAGAATTTCTGGGGGCACTAATAGCCCTGAAGAAACCCTTGACTAGTCACTGGGAGTCAGTGGGCCAATGACCCAGCCCTCCAGCCCTCGGTTGGGATGACCCTGAGGTGAGCTTTCTACACTGGTGCCTAGTGCAGTCCCAGCAGGAGTAAGTTAATTGTTCCCAGCAGGGACTGTCTTGATGACAAGCCCTTCACTCCCTACCTTCCTGCCTCATTTCCCCCACTCCTTGATCTGTGTTTCCTGGGACCACCTCCTAAGTAAACTACTTGCACCTTGATCTTGGTCTGCTTCTAGGGGAGTGCAAATCAGAAAGCATGACTTGATCCCCACGTCTCCGGGGATTAGTTCTGAGTGGGGTTGGTAGCCAGGGCTGTGGTGCACCCTGAGGGTCTGAGTTCTCACCCGGGGCTCTCTCACTAATGAGTTTTCTGAGCTGCAGTAGGGTGAAGGCGACCCACTTCTGCATCCCTTCCAACACGGTGTAGCTGCTGCCAGGAGCTGGGAGCATTGGGGTAAACATGACATTTCCCTCATGCTCAGCAAGACAGGAAGTTCATTAAATTTGGTATAAATCTTTGCCTTTAAAGTGCCAGTTGGTGATTTATTTTCTCCTTCTGTTTAGATTTTTTAGAGCGTAGGTGCCAACCTCTGGAATCCAATCCAAAACCCCAAGCGAAGTCCTGTTGATAAATCAACAAAAGCCATGTTTGCACAACGCAAGCCAAATGCAAATCCCTCATCCTTGTGAGGAAGCCTAATGATCACTTTTCAGTGTTATAAAAGGTGCCGTGTCGAAGCATCTTGCTAGTTCTCACCTTGGCCTCTAAAGAACATCCTCTGACTGCCTTTCTTCAGAGAAAATCCACAGATAAATAAAACTTCTCAGTGAACACCAGGGCCACAAACACATCTGAGGGGAAAGAAAATTGCATCAGGATGTAGTTGGCGGGCCCAGTCCTGCTTATCTCTCCATCATGTTGGGTAGCACAGTTCTTAAGTGTGTGCTTCTCCATCTACTGAGGGGTCTCAATGTGGCCCCCACATAGGACCTTAGGGAAACCTGCATAGCATTGCTGAAACGTGGCTCACTTCTACACGTTTTCAACTGAGGCTCAGGCATGGATCTGAAACCATCTGACACTCTATCTCCTCATTTTGGGAGGATGGTTGAAAGGATTAAATGCATTCGCTTGTTTGTTCTTCCAGCCAAGAATATTTATCGAGCACCTATTCTGTGCCAAAAGTGGGCGAGGCTTCAGGATATATAAGGGAACCAAACAATTATGGCCAACGGAAAGAAGGTCAGGTACGACTGAAGAACCAAAAACAAAGAGATGAAGAAAAAGCAGGCCGACTCCATCAGCAAGAGCCAAACCATGCCAGGTCTCAAAGCCAGTGATCAGGAATTAGGTCTTTGTGCAAAGAGTGACTGGAAACCATTAAAGTGTATTGAGCAAGGTAATGGGTGGCACGAGAATAAATTAGGGACAAGAAGAGAATGGATGAAATGAGAGTAATAGCATAAAGCATCCATACCAGTGTCTGGCCCAGTACAGGACTCAGCAAATGCTGGTTCTTCCTCCTCCTCTTTGTGTCTTTCCCCTCAGACACAGGAGTTACTACCCAGCCCTTGAACACCTCCTCCAAAGCAATATGCCCTGGTAACGGTTAAGCTCTCACCTACCTTCATGATCCAATTATCCACAGGAGGGCAAAGATCATTTATTCTTTGGGAAGAGGAAATGGGGAATTAACTTTTATGAGCTAACGTAGAAAAGGCTTCTGTTTAACAAGAATCATCGTAAAATTGTTACACGTTTCATACTGATGCATGTAGTGAAGCATTAAAGAGGTTATAGGATTCTAGAAGTCGTATCCTAGGATCAAAGACAGCTCGAATGGTTGGGCAAAGTCGAAGGGATCTGGCTTCATGATATAAGCACACACGTGTCCTAGAACAGCTATTGTTCATGAAATTTTGCTATTAGGTAAGATGTAAATTGTAGATTATGAGACTTAGCTTAGAAAGTGTTGGCCTACATAGATTTGTAAAGAAAGATAAAAGCATGTAAGCCATTGAATGTGGCTGAACAAAGAGATTTTTGTTGAGCTTTTATCTTTAAGGGCTTCCCTTGTGGCTCAGCTGGTAAAGAATCTACTTGCGACACGGGAGACCTGGGTTTGATCCCTGGGTTGGGAAGATCCCCTGGAGAGGGGAAAGGATACCCACTCCAGTATTCTGGCCTGGAGAATCCCGTGGACTGCATAGTCCATGGGGTTGCAAAGAGTTGGACATGACTGATCGACTTTCACTTTATCTTTAAAACAAGCTCGAGATGGACAGAGACAAACACAGAATGATGTCACCATCAGCGAGGTTCAAGAACGCCAGAAAACTAAATGTTGATGATGGTTTCTAGAACAAAATTTCCCGAGAATTCCAGAAAGCTTTATTTTGCTACATTTAGATCAAGAAGGGCAGGAAGTGAGGACTCATTACTGGTGGTAGGTTTTAATAATCTATTAAGAAGAAGGATTTGCAATTGGAAACTTGAAAGAAAGAATGAAGATCCAGAATTGGTGAATTGCTAAGAAAAATAACCCGAACTTTAGAACGGGAACTGAATGAATTGGTAGATGAAATTACAGAGCTAGCCTGGTAACTAAAAAATTCATGGGATAAAAATGACTGATATCATCTTCATGTATGTTATTTCCAAGATTCTATTCTCAAATTCTTCCCCAAGATATGAAGCTATATGGGCTTCCCCCCACGCTCACCCCCCGGGGAAATACAATAAATAATAGTAAATCTCTTAAGTTTCTAGCAGAACTGGAATAACAAAACATTTTTAAAAAATCATGAGAATTATCAGAAGGCTAGAGAGAAAGAATAGTTGCTTTCTTTTTTCAATGACTTACTAGACTGCATTCTGAAAATAATAAATGAGGGAACTTCTGGTTAATTCCTAGAAAAATTCTCAAGTGAAAATTTATACAGGATTTCTGAGCTCTTAAAAAGGAGTGTGCATAGGAACCGCAGTAAGGTCACTACACATAAGTCCTTTCACAAGCCTGCTGATTTCATTTCCCGCTGTGTTTCTGAAGAGGAAGCTCAAGACCAGAGTAGGTGACCGCTGGGTTTATTTCTGACAGACACCACAGTCACCTACTGGAAGGAAGTTGTGTTCCTTGCTGCTTGTTATACAATGAAGGTGAATTCCTCATCCTGTTCCGTCACATTCAGGTACTCCATCTGCTTGGGACTCAGGTTTTCATCCTGGACTTTCTCTAAGTGTAAGTGGACAAATCCATGTATCAAGTCCTACCCGTAAACTTGATAAAGCACAGGAAGGGGTTGCTTACCTATGAATTGTTGGGCAAATGCCATTTCATATCACCCCATTCAATACAGGATATTTAATGCTGTTCTTCCTAGCAGAAGGACAATATGGTATTATCATGGTCTTGATAAAGGTAAAGCTTTAGTGATTTGTAGAAAAGCGATTGTGTTTGGAATTACCTGGGTGATAACCACACTGCTGGGGCAACAAAGTGAGCTACATGATGAGCATTGAGGAATGCACCCATCTCTTTTGGAAGCGTTTTCGCTTGGTGGGGAGACTGGCAAGCCTTGTTATAACACGGATGGGGTCCCTGCATTCTTCCCAGGGAGCTCCATTCCAACATGGCCCCGGAGAAGCTCTGCACAGCACAGCCCTTACATCATCTGTACTATATGTACACTTGGTCAGGCTGTGTAAACTTTGACATGTGGGTGTCAATCTTTCTCATATTTGCAGATGGCTTTATCAGAGCGTGATTAGTTTCCAGAACAAATTTGAGCAAAAGAAAACATTACCTACAGTATGTAAGCCAACAGACCAGCTAGTTTTCAGATTTGTCTATTTACATGGGCACTGGATGTTTTGCTAAGGCTCTTTAAAACTGATGGTAATTGAACAGTGCCAGTGTGTTAGTGGAAGCTGATGAGTTGTAAAGGTTTTATAAACAACCAGGGTGGATTTGGCCACAGCCTTGCTGGTAATGTTTGTTAATCTCCCTGCGCAAGTGTGCACCTAACACAATGTAAATACTCTAGAATTTGGAGGTGTCAATAGTGTAACTTTTACTGTTTGTAAAATCATTCTTTGATATCATCAGCAAGTTGACTGAATGTCCCATGGCCAAATATAATAAAACCTTAAGTAAGCGCTTGCAGAGAAATAAGGGGAAACATGTGTTTTATTTTTACCCCACTGCATGTTTGTTAAAGGATCACCACAGACTGATAAATACAGCCATGACTTGTCTGTGTGTAGATTTCTGCCTAGCTTCCAGTGAAGGCTCGTTTTATTCAGTTCTGAGAAGGAAGAGAATCTGTTTAAAATTATTCGATGGCTTAGTTTACATGTTTTGCTGAGAAAGACTCTAGAATTAGAACTTCCAGGGAAAATCTTAGCCCCACGTTAGTCAGCAAATAAGACAGTTTCTTCAAGATTTATGCCCAGCAGAATTGTCGGGGTGGTTGTAGCCCATAATCGCTAGGTTCAGACAGGTATTGAAATTCCCATGTATACACCTGTTTGTGGGTGTGGCTGGACTTTTGAGTGATGTCAAATGATGTCTTTGAGTCCTCCCCATATTTCTGAGCAGGACTGTGAACCACTAGAGGGCCTATCCATTTGCTAGGCTTCTCTGGACAAGGAGGAAAAATCCTTCTGGATGTCAGAGAAAAATTTTTGTAAGGTTATTGGTTTTTTTTGTTGTTGTTGTTTAGCATCTTACTGACTGCTCCTCTAACCCACTTCAGCCCACTGCTGATGTCTGTGACAATCTGGGGGTGTGCAGTGCCCCAGGGTCCACAGACCAGATGACAGCCCTTGGGGTTCACGACCAGCCCCTCCAGCCACAGTATTGATGGATCCAGGAGGAAATGAAGCAGTGGTGACATTTTAAAGGGGAATTTGTGAACGGCAGATATGAGCATGACTGGCTCAGCGTGGCAGCACATAAAATCAATACAAATAACCCAAACCTTAATACCTTGATCCGGGGAGGAGGCTGGCTTTATCAGAGGCTTGGAAGGGAGCGGCCTGAGGCCACCTGCAGTGGGCCTGCTATTGACCTACTCTGGAGAAGCGTTAAGCCAACCACAATTAGAGGCTTTTTTGTTTAAAGTCATTTCTTTCCTCAGAAATAATTTTCCAGGGAAATGTGTGCTGGAATAAAGGAAAAAAAAAAACCCTTGGAAACCAGCACCCTTGATTCTGCCATGTTGTCACTGCAGAAAACAAAGATGCAATGTGTATCTCTCCTCGTTTTACAAGTTGTCTCTGTTTTTAAATCTGTGTAAATAATTTGAGGATGCCCACTGCCTTCCTCCTGGGTGGTTTCTAAAGGCTGGGGATGAGCCTTCCATTTTGTGAGCTCATGATGGTTTATCTCACTGCTCATTGCAGGAAGCAAATCATGTTCACGTCTTCGTGGCATCAAATCCTCAGGTGCATCACTAAAGTTTGTGCAGCCAGCCCCAAAATCAATGGGTGCTAAGACCTGGTATTAGAAAAGGACAGGACTCTATCGATTGCAATATTAAATGTTCCCTCTTTGCATAATTGCATTTAAAGGAACAGGCTAAAAGGAACCTTGTGGCCAATTTACTTTGGAGATGCTTTTCAGGACTATCCTTGCTATTACTCATTTTGCTTCTTGACATGTTCTGGCAGAGTGACTTCAAAATGTAAAACTCAGAGTTAACACTCCCTTAGATTTTATAAGATGTGTTGGATGAGTACATGGGTGAGGGGAGGCACACTTGTTTTCACGCACCTCTTTTTAGCTTTTTTCCTTCTGTGTAGCCCTTGTTCAGGTCTATTGGGAGGAATCAGGAATCTCAGAAAGCAACAGACTCTGCAGTGTGCAGACAGCTCCTGACTGTGGGGTGAAAACAAGACCTCCTCCCCGGAATCATTCAACCTCTTGTTTCTAGTGAGATGTCTGAATGACCGAGGAGCCTCATTTATCACCAGCAGAGACTCAAAGAGGGCAGTCTTTAGATAGCAGAGCACGAAATCTCTCACAAAAATAGAAAAAAAGAAAAGAAAATGGGAGAATTTATTTCCTATTTCAGTCATATTATTCAATGCTTGGAAGGAAAGCAAATAACCGACATGTCTAGGCCCGTGTGAGTAGGAGCCTAAGATGCTAGATTCCTCTCCCGTTATTAATTATTTACTTTTTTAAAGGGTAACCCTCTGCCTTTTAATTATGTGGGATGTGGGATGTCTGGGCACCAGAGGCATCTGTCTGTAATGCTGTCTGCTGAGCTGAGAGGAGATGAAACAGAGATGGTCCACATACTCGGTACGGCTTGGTCTTCTGGTCAAGGGCACCTCCGTCCCGGCCTGAATCAGATTCTCTCTCCATCTCTCTCTGACCCCCAGACAAGCCAGATGTGAAAGTCCTATGACTGCACGCTCTTGGGATTCAAAGACCCCGGACCCCCAAACCTGCAGTCCTGCGCCTGCGCGTGTGGGAGCTGGGCCCTGTGAGGTCAAAGTCACGGCGGCAGGGCACTGCATCGCTTAATGTGTGTACAGAGTAACTCTGTTTGTTTGTAGGTCCTTAGTAGAAGGGTGTCTGATGTTGACTTTTTGAGGCTAAAATTGTTTGAATTTTCTCTCCCGACTCTAAGCCACCTTCCAGAGGCCTCTTTTTTTTCATGCTGTTTGTACATTCATTACCTTTTTAAATGTCGTGAAGCAGTAAGCAGTCCAACACTTCTCTCTTCGTCCACCCATTGTCAAGAAGAATGGGGCCAGACAGCCACGGGCCACGTCAGCTGCTGGCTTCCCTGCTGGCCCGGGTGATAAATATTTGGAGCTTGGGGCAATTATTCCCACACATTGTGCAGCCCTGCAAACCCTTAGTTAAAGCCAAATCAGATATTTGGAGAAAAACACGTGGCCCAAGACATGTTTATAGGAGTGCATTTCTAGTAATACAATTAGCACTGGGCTCCGACTGGGGGCTGGCCAATGGTTAAGAAAGAAAGGGATAAACCTAAGAAACAGAGCCTCTCTAGCTGCATGAGTGTGTGTGCACACGTGTGTTTACTGTAACTTGAACAAAACCCCCAAAGCTAAACTGCATTTTTCTTTAGTTTAAGCTATAACGAGGGAACTTGAAATTGTCTTCTCAGGGGAAAAAAGAAAAGTCATTTCATTCTAGCCAATTTATTCCCAGTCTTTGCACCTGAAGGAATGGACCCCTAGCTAGACTCCTCTGACTTGTGTTGGAGGCAGGGAAAGCACAGGGACCAGGCTGTATCTACCTGGCTCCTGGACATCCTGGAGGGGAGCGTTCACCCTTGTCCTGCAGGCAAACAGGTCAGAGGAGGCGGGCGATGAGCACCCAGCCAGCTTCAGGGAAACCAGTGCTGCCTTCCTGGTGGCCTGTAGGCTTCGGGGCACACCCGTCTTTCATGGCAGTCTCTGGTTGTGTCGGTTACAAGGCCCCTTGAGTTTCAGCCTCCCCATGCGGAGATGCTCTGGTTCTTTGGTCCTGGTCCTGGGCATCCCCTGTGTGTCTCTGGAGGGTATCAGTTTGAACGTAGTCTGGTTTGATTTTCATCCTCTCTAGACCAGGACAGTGTCAGCTGAGGCCAGCTTCTCTAAGGAAGCCGCACCCCTCACTGTGAGCATAGCAGGGTCCCCCAGGTGAGAAACATGGGCCAGGAGCAGGGCAGTGAGGTCACCCGGGAAGCGACCAGCGCCGGCTGCAGGAAGAGGGTGGACTCGCAGCATCCTTGGTGTCTTTTCCTTCATGAGAACAGCCTCCCTCCAGGCCCCAAGTGCATCTTGCCAGGGGGAGGGGGTGTGTGTGAGCCATGCCCTCTAACCAGGGGCCACATGGGGTCACTCCTGTTAGGCCTTGACCGGAGTTGACAGAGGTCACAGCAGGATGCACTCTACCCACCCAGATGAGGACTTGGGGTTGGAAGAATGAGGTTCATGTCCCTGCCTTCTGATGATCTGACCAAGGGCTTAGACCAGGCAGTGGTGGCAGACTCTCCTCTGGAGCCCTGGGGGCTGGTTTCCCATCTCGTCAGGCTGCAGGGACTGTCAGGGAGCTAGTGAGGTGACAGCAGATAACCCAGGGCCAGGGCCAGGGAGAAACTCCAAGACTTGAGACTCAGGAAAGAAGACAGGCTAGGACATGCCTTCCCTGTGGCTGGAAGGGGTTAACAGGAAACGCCAGATTCTAGGAAGGAATGGGGTGAAAGGCCAAGACATCTTCTCGGGAGTTTTATGGAGTCTCATTAGGGAGCCTGTAACTTAGAAGGGGTCCCTCTGACCAGAGGATACAGCTGTCACTTACTGAGTTTATAAATAGGCGAGTCTCTAAAACCCCTTTAGCATCACGTTCCTCGTGACGATGTTAGGAATTAACGGCACTCTTGCAGGGGAGGGCAGACCCCAAGGGCACTTAGGAGGGTAAACCCTTCCCTAAGAGCAGCAGTGTGGAAGGAAAAGTGGGGAAGCGAGTGGGGACATCAGACCCCTGTGAGTGTGGGGAGTGCCTGTGCCCATGGAGGAGCAGAAGCTGCTGGGCCTCCGGACCCCGTCCTGCTCTGACCTGGGCTGGAGCCGCCTGAGAGGGGCTCAAAGGCTGGGCTGAGTCTGTGGGATGTGTGCCAACCCCCAGAGCTGGACAGAGAGCCTTCCCCAGAAAGGGAATCTGAGTAGTGGGCCTCTGGGTCTGCAGTTCCAACATAACCTTGCATTCTGTCCTCACCCCAAGACTCCCAGAGATCAAGGCCCTGGAGGGGAAGGCCATTATTAGGTTTTTCTGTCCTGTGTATAAAGACGCGCACAATGGAGGATTCTTTAAGAATTGTATCGGATGTAGGGGAACCCCTGAAAAGCTACCCTGGTTCTCTTTTGCTGTGTATAATCCCCCTGCGCAAGATTTCCCTTTTCACATTGGACACCAGGAGTCTGAGAACTGCAGGGAACTGTTGACTTCTTTTTTTGTTTTGTTTTTAAATTTTATTCTATATTGAAGTATACTTGATTAACAATATCGTGTTAGTTTCAGGTGCACAGCGAAGCGATCCAGTTATACATACACAGGTGTCTGTTCTTTTTCTAATTCTTTTCCCATTTAGGTTGTTACATGATATTGAGCAGAGTGCCCCCGTGTGCTCTACAGTAGGTCTTTGTTGGTGTTGCCCAGTTTTCGATAAAGAGCATCAGTGACCTCTTTTTTCTGTATGATTTTTGAAAGTAAATTTAACTTTGTATTCCTTAGGTTTTATGCTTAGTCTCAAATGTTTTCTTGGAAGTATAAAGAAATAAAATCCAGATACAAAGATGGATGTAGAGACAGATAATCTGTTCCAGTGAGACTTCCGGGTCTTTCTGCGTTCATTTGAACACATTCTCTGGTCTGGGCAGTTCTGCCTTTTCTGTGGCTTTCTTGGTGTCAGTCTTTCCACACTTTGTGCACATGCTCACCATTCCGTTACGGCTTCCCTCATAGCTCAGCTGGTAAATCATCTGCCTGCAATGCAGGAGACCCAGGCTTGATCCCTGGGTTGGGAAGATCCCCTGGAGGAGGGCATGGCAACCCACTCCAGTATTCTTGCCTGCAGAATCCCACGGACAGAGGAGCCTGGCAAGCTACAGTCCACAGGATCACAAGAGTCGGACACGACTAAGTGACTAAACCACCACCACCATCACCATCCCGTTAAGCTGACCTACTCCATGAAGTTGAGTTCAATGCCCAGAAGTACCAACACACACAGAAACCAAAGCCCTTCTTGGCACATTTCACCTGCAGTGTCTCTGTGTCTTGGGCTTCGTTGCTAAGACAGACGTGCTCATTTCAGTCCCACCACATGCAAGCTGCCCCGGAGGGGAGATATTGAATGTTGATTTCTCATCTGTGAACCACGATGGAGAACGCCTTCCTTTCGGTATGGTTCTGAGAATGACATAGGATGTGCTTGATACCCAAGATGCTTCCTTTCCCATCTTGGGAGCTCCCAGTGATTGCGGCCACGTTACAATAGAAAGCACTGGACCACCGTCTTCCTGGGTGTTCCGAATGTGATCAGGTATGCAAGTGGGTGTTGTTTCCTACTGATGGGCTCCTTGAATGATGGGCTATATTTCTATTTCCATCTTTCTTACATGCCCCTCAGTACCTGGCAGTGCTTAAGAGCATCATGCTTTATCAATTATAGGATGACTAAACCATATAAAGAAAGCTGAGAGCAGAAGAATTGGTGCTTTTGATCTGCGGTGTTGGAGAAGACTCTTGAAAGTCCCTTGGACTGTAAGGACATCCAACCAGTCCATCCGAAAGGAGATCAGTCCTGGGTGTTCATTGGACTGACGTTGAAGCTGAAATTCCAATATTTTGGCCACCTGATGTGAAGAGCTGACTCATTTGAAAAGACCCTGATGCTGGGAAAGATTGAGGGCTGGAGGAGAAGGGGACAACAGAGGATAAGATGGTTGGATGGCATCACTGACTCAATGGACATGGGTTTGGGTGAACTCCAGGGGTTGGTGATGGACAGGGAGGCCTGGCATGCTGCGGTTCATGGGGTCGCAAAGAGTCGGACATGACTGAGCAACTGAACTGAACTGAACTGAACTGAAACCCCATATGAGCTGTCATTTCATTCAAGCCTTTGGTTAAGCAGGAGGGATACCACACTGCTCCTAGCCCTCATGAGTCCACCTAGAAAGATGTTTTAGGGAAACAAGAATAACAGTTACCAATATTACCTCTTACCTTCCTAGAAGCAAAGGTAAAGTCAATATAGCGCACGCTGTAGGGGAGCTTCCTTTTGTAAACATTTGGGCAGTGTGCAGTGGGGCCACATCATGGCACCTGGAGCCAGGTGGCTGGAAGCATCACAAACTCCTTTACTAACAGAAGAGGATGAAGGATGGTACCCTGGATCCCTACCCACCAGAGAAGGAGTCACCCATCTCCACCTCTAGCCTGGTGAAATAGCAAATATTCAACCAGAAAACTGACTTCTCGAGAAAAAATACCTCACGTTTACAGCACAATAGATACACATGCCTCAAGATGCTTTACAGAAACATTAAAAGACAGTGTGTGGATGGCACCAGAGAGAAATCCCCAACTCCTTGGCGCTCACCTATCCCTCAAAACTCTGCCTCCTTCTGGCTCAGCCCTAATATCCCCTGCCAAAGACAGACCCTGAGGGCCTTAGATTAGAGAATCCATGTGATGCTTCAACTCCAGGCAACACAAAAGCAGATGCATCGGGGTGTGGGAAGAAAATGTTAAAACATATACTCTTGGCAGTCTAGTGGCTAGGATTCTGGGCATTTACCAGGTAAATATATTCATTTTACACATGTTAGGTTACATGTTCTTCTGGTAGCTTGTGGGATATTTGGCCAAAAACCATTTGAACATCTCCACACAGAAGACCTCCCCCCAGACACAAATAACCATCACTTGCTCATGCATAAATTCAGTGGTTCTTAAGTTTGAACTCTGGGAAGAGGCAAATAGCGCTGCTGCTTTGCAAAGTGTAAGGCTAATCTTAACTTGCGGGATTGATATAATCAGAGCTGACTTTTGCTTGACTCTGTGTGCGTTCAGGTCTCCCTCTATCTCTGCTCTGCCTGAACAAATAGCATTCATCTGGATGAACCATGGGTTTGGCACTGAGGTTGAGAAGGACCACATTTTGCTTTTAGCCAATGTCCTGATTCTAGAGTGTATATCAGGCTCTGAGCTTCAGCAACTGCACAGCCGAAGGTCAGGTGGTATCTTCCAGACTCGTGAACACAAATCAAATCACATCCAGTCTTCATCTCACACTCTGGGGGAGTCTAAGCCCTCCTGCTATTTCCTCCTCATATTCCTGATGGCTCATGTCCTCAGGGGGACTCTGCCTCCAGGCACCAGTTCTGATTCCTGGTGTCAGGAATCTCATTCAAGTCTCATCCAAATAGGATGATATGTTCCCTTTGTCCATGTCCACTTTCTAAAACCCACTGATGCAAAGCACTGATGATGAATCAGGTTTCAGTGAAGGTTTGGGCACCTGAGAGGGAGAGGGCCGCCATCGTACAGTGGTATTTTAGCCATCCCCTTTCCAATGTCACCGACCTCTCAAGGTCCTGTCCTACGTGTGGTGGCCGGCTTTTTTAAATCTTGTTTGTTTTTTCTGCTTTTGTCTGTTGGCCTGCAAGTTCATATTCTCCTCATCTATTGTAGAAAGAAATTCAATATTCTCCAGCCTGAACTTGCACGCATTATCACAGTTGGCAGAACAGAACCAGTAGAACCCCCATTTAGTCCAAGGAATTTAACAGACAGTGGTTGTGGGATAAAAGGCAGTTTTTTCTATTATGTGGGGTGTGATGTAGACAATCACAGCACCTGACTTAAAGGCCCTTCCTGCCCAGAAATCTACCCTTTCCTACCTCAACCCCAAGCTGAGTTAGCTAGCACACAAATTCCGTGTATGCTTAGGCACTAGAAATGGATGAAACCGACATTTTAAAAGCAATTTGATATTGCTAGTTTAAAAGTGCCTGTGGTCACTCTCTGGCCCCAGGGTTGCAGTTGGTCACCTCTGTGCTGTTACACAAGGGGCCCTTTGGATCTGCAAACACTCCCTGCTGCATGCTCAGGGCCAAAGGAGACCCAGTGGTGTCCAGTGACAGAATGCCCGTGAGCAGGCCAGGCAGGCTCCAGCAGCCCCCTTCTGCCCGATGACACCTGCCTGTTCATGCCCTGTCCCAGCCCCATCCACACATGGGGCTCCCTCACCTGCTCTCTCTCTTTACTTCTATATTTAAAAATAATTGTATGTATTTTTATTCTTTTGGACTATGCTGTGTCTCCGGTGCTGTGCAGTCTTTCCCTAAGTTGCAGAGAGGGGGGGCTACTCTCTAACTGCAATGCATGGGATTCTCATTGCAGTGGCTTCCTTAGTTGCAGAGCATGGGATCTAGGACACGTAGGCTTCAGCAGTTGCAGCACGTGGGCTCAGTAGGTGTGGTTCCCAGGCTCTAGAGCCCAAACTCAGTAGCTGTGGTGCCTGGCCTTAGTTCATCTGTGGCATGTGGGATCTTCCTGGCCCAGGGATTGAACCCACGTCATCTGCTTTGGTAGGTGGACTCTTTGCTTACCAGTGAGCTCCCCCTCCTGAAGCCTGCCTCCTTCTGTTCCCCCTCAACTCTTCCATCCCCTCTCCACATAACCTCTTCTGAGATGCGTGAAAGGAAATTGTGCCTCTGTGCCCAGTAGATGCTTTCTACAGGTGCCCAGCAAGGATGCTCAAAGGGAGGTCATCTCGACACGTCAGTGTAAGATGGCAGCCTGTGCTCATGCTCATGTGACCGTGAGATATTTAAGTGGTCTTCCCCTAAGGGGAGTAGTTTAAATTCTATTTTTGTCTCTGTATTCTCTATAAGACCAGTTTTCTACAGGAACACATTCTTTTCTTGGTGAAAAAGAGAGTGAAACAATCAGCTATATTTAACGCGAGATGAACCTGACAGGTCATAGGCAGGCTTTCCATGGTCAGAGCTGGAGGCCTGCTGCCCCGTCTTTCAGACTGTGGGTGATTTTTAGAAACTGAATTGGTCGTCAGTGCTGAGCCATCAAGATGTTTTGCAGCTGACATGCCTGCTTCTTTAGAAAACTCCTGGAAGGTCTGTCTACACAGCCCAGGGACCTAAACTTCTGGTCACTGTCCGAGGTCATTTAATAAAGGTGAAAGTGAAAGTGAAGTCACTCAGTAGTGTCCAACTCTTTGCGACCCAGTGGACTGTAGCCCACCATGCTTCTCTGTCCATGGGATTTTCCAGGTAAGAGTGCTGGAGTGGGTTGCCATTTCCTTCTCCAGAGGATCTTCCTGACCCAGGGATAAGACGCTTTGCCGTCTGAGCCACCAGGGAAGTCTGTCAATTTGGTCATATAACTCCTTAGAAGAGGGGAGTGTGTCTCCCTCGCAGCCTGCCCCCGATGGTGGGAAGCAGTTGGTGGACCTAGCGGGAGGCTGTTTGCAGGAAGAGGTCGCTAGGCCATCGGGAGGTGAACAGATGCTAAAGAAGTTTCACCAGATTGCTTAAAAGAGAAAGCGGCAGCCAGGTGGGTGGGCCCAGCCTCTTCAGGAGGAATCCAAGATCTCAGTACCTATCCAAAGCAAATCAAGCCTCAGGGCTGGGCGGGGGGCTCCAGCCTGCATCCAGGACCTTCCCTCGGGATTAAATGAAACTTAAACCTGCTAACTAAACACCAGCACAAAAACATCAGCACAGCCATTCACCTGGCATCAATCATGACTGACAGTCCACTGCAAGGAGGGAGCTCCAAGCGCTGGGGAACAAAGGCCAGGAGAGAAAGAAGGGAAAATTGTGAGAGGAAAGAGAATCTTCACCTCACAGGCTCGAGGGAGACCCAAAATGAAGGGAAACAGTTCCTGACAGGAAGGTGAACCCCAAATCAGGCTGAGGTTTTGTGGCGGACCTTGCACAGACCACCTTTGAATCTGATGCCAAGAAAGGTTCCACCCACGGGGACCTCCTGGCAGCAGGCGCTGGGCTCAATATCCCATTCATTCACTCGTTCCTTCCCCGCTTAGTCCATTCATTCATTCCACAGTGCATCCCAAGCGGCGCATACAGCGTGGCCAAGGCCACACCCCTGCTAAGAGAGGGGACAGAAGATGAGCGGGTGAGTGAGCACGTGGATACAGCGTTGAACATGGAGAGATGCTGTAGGAGAAACAGAACCCAGCAAGGGGCCGAAGGCATGTCCAGCTCAGCAGATCAGAGGAGCCTCCCAAACAGCAGGTCCTGCAGCTGAGAACAGGGGGCAGGAGCATTGTCAAATAACCATGAACAACAGGGACTTGACTGTGTTTGGTTTGAAGCAAAACAGCACTCTGGTTCCAGGTAAGGGCTGGCATCCTGACCACTAAGTGCCCCCACCCACTGAGTTTCCATGGGGAGAATCCCTGTGCAGGTTGGCCCACTGGCCTCCTACCCGCCCCTCAAATGCACCAGGTGGAGGTCTACCACAGGGCCTTTGCACCTGTCATTCCTGGTTCAGTATCTGCCTTCTGGAAAACTGATCCCAGGCATCACGTATAATGCTAACCAACTTTCACCTTTTGGGACTCAACCTAGAGGTTTCATCTTTCCAGAATCTTTCCTTGGTTTCCTGGGTCCCTACCCCTTCCCTCAAGATGCAGATTTGGGTCAAGAGTCTTAAATAGTCTCTCTTAACACATAGAAGATGCTCAATGAGGCTCCTTAAATTAAAATGCTACATCTCTAGATAACCAGTAAATGCAAGAGGTGAAACCCAAAACCAACCCACATACTCCCAAGTGCTCCTGCAGACACCCTTCTCCAGCCCCAATCTGTCCCAGCCTCACCTCCTGAAAGGGACTGCCCCCCACCTTTGGAGGACGTATTGATCAGTGCCCTCTGAGGGCAGTCCTCTTGACAATTTGGCTCTTCTCAGAAAAGCACAGCAAAAACAATTTTTCGAATTTAGACTAGCCTCTGTTGCTCAATAATAGCTGTTTTTCCTGGAAATATCTTTTGGGGAGATGTTAATTATCAATAGAGATCTTTTCCCAAACACAGGGGTATGTAGGCCCGAGCACACACTGACCCGTGAACTCTAACCTTTAAGGCTCAGGCCTTGAGTTTCAGTGTCTGGCCCTTTCCCTTGGGAATATCTGCTGGCAAAATGGCCTCCTCAAGTTCAAAAAGTACCCAAGCAAAGAACACTAAGTCACATCTCTACATTTCAAAGACAAAAGGACTTAAAATAGACCTTTATTGGTCTGAACTTGAAGTTATTTTACCTGCGAATAAGTCAGATTAATTTCTTGGCCTGAACCCAAAGTAAACAGACTTGTGTTCACTGCATTTTAAGGTAAACGTGTCTCTCACAAATCTGCACAAGTTCAGGGGTAGCAAAGAGCTGATAAGCCATTCAGGGGTGCATTAGTCATTTTCAGAAGGCATCTCTACCAGGAGGGTCATCTACCGAGCTGTGCAAGCACATCCCCCAGGAACTAAAACCATACAAACGGAGAGATCTACTTCCTGTAAACAAATCAGAGCGAGGTAAAAATATTCTAGATGAAAAAAAGATTTTGTGATCTTTGGAGAAAGAAAGACGGCGTGATTGCTATTTTGTTCAAGACCACTGGAAAGAGGGCTTTGCTGAATGTTGAAGGAAATTCTAACCTCCAGGTGGGGAAGACAGCTGGAAAAGCCATTGCCAAATCCTCTCAATGAGCAGTGACTTTATACAGGCTTTGCTTGTTGATGGAGAAACGAGGCCAAGTCAACAGGAGCCTGAGAGTGGCCAGGTCTGCTATCTCCTGTGGCACAAGGCAGGAGACAAAAGAGATCCAGGTTCAATCCCGGGATCAGGAAGATCCCCTGGGATCCCACTCCAGGATTCTTGCCTGGAGAATTCCCATGGACAGAGGAGCCTGGTGGGCCACAGTCCATGGGGCCGCCAAGAGTCAGACACGACTGAAGCAACTTAGCGTGCACACATACACGTGGCACAAGAAGGCATGAAATGTTCTGAGATGGGATGGATGGCCACTCTTAAATTTCTTTCCCTTGGGCTTCATGATGCTGCTTTGACACATCTCAAATGCAGGGTTGGAAATGGAGCTCACAGCCCCATTATCACACGCATCTGCACACAGTTACCAAGGTACTCTAAAGATAGAAGTGGGAGGGGATGGGGAGGAGGGGAATGGAACACAGTCTCCACCTCCGTCATGTGCAGCCAGGTCCAGGCAGAGGCTGGAGGATGCAGTATATGGAAGTCCCAGGCAGGTGCTCGAGAACAGCTGTCTCCTGCACAAAGAGCACCCATGAAGGCCATGGCTCATTGTACAATTATATTTACCTTCATTGTCTTCTGGGCATCACTCACATGATTCATTACTGCCCAGAAAACATTTCAGTTCATGTAAAAAAAAAAGGGGGGGGGGTTGGTTTTTCATGTTCTCCTCATGGAGCAGCAATAAGCTCTTTCGGAATTAAGGAAACCAGCAGTTTCCAGGTAAAGTTCTGAAAGGCTCTTCCCCTAAAGTAGTTGTAATTTATAAACTATTGGGAAAATGAAATGAGAGGCTGATGAAACGAACTCTTCCCAACTGATTTCACATCTCAATTTGATCAATAAAGCATTTAACAAAATTTGAGTTTGGCATGGCAAAGGGAGATACTGAGGAAAGCAGCAACAGAGAAGATCTTCATGATACATACCTCCAGACCCCAGCCTCACACCTTTAGCATAATCAAAATGGAATGACTCCCACTTTTATTTAATAGGGAAATTTCATGAACATAAAAATATGCCAAGTTTTCTGGAAGTCACATTGCAACTTACCTCTGCTGCTGCTGCTAAGTTGCTTCAGTCATGTCCAACTCTGTGCAACTCCATAGATGGCAGCCCACCCGGCTCCCCCATCCCTGGGATTTTCCAGGCAAGAACACTGGAGTGGGTTGCCATTTCCTTCTCCAATGCATGAAAGTGAAAAGTGAAGGTAAAGTCACTCAGTCATGTCTGACTCTTAGCGACCCCAGGGACTGCAGCCTACCAGGCTCCTCCATCCATGGGACTTTCCAGGCAAGAGTACTGGAGTGGGGTACCATTGCCTTCTCCGAACTTACCTCTAAGAAACTACATTTTATTAGGCTTTGTCATTGCATCAAAAAAGAATATCCACAAAAATCTGTACAGGCTCTTAAAACACTCCTTCCTTTCCCAACAATGATCTGTATAAGAACAGCTTTTCTTTACATACAGAAATAACATAACACAACAGAATGAATGCAGAAACAGAAATGAGAAACCATGTGTCTTCATTAAGCCAGATGTTAAGGGGATATGCAAAAATGAAAAAAAAAAAAGCCACTGTTATCCTTAAATGTTTCTGTTTAGGAAAATATAGTCATTTTGGTTAAAAAAAAATAGGTTTTTGGTGTTAACATTTCATGGGTTTATCAATTATTTTGAGATATTAATAAATATTTTTATAGCTTGTGTTTCAAGCTCTAATAAAGCTCTAATGTGCTAAATATCACTATCAAAAAATGTTGCCCATATAAACTAAAGCTCTTTGGGGTGTTCAGGAATTTTTAAAAACGTAAAGCAGCTCCAAGAGCAAAGTTTGAGAACAGTCGATGTCTAAGTTCTTGTCCAACTTTTTATAAATAGAGTTGGCAATGCTGGTCTGCAAAGATCTTTCTGTCAGTTCCAATTACAGAAAAGTCAAGATCTTTAAGGAATCTGAGGAGTCCGGGAAGGGTTTCCACACCAGCCTGTTAGTCAAGTTCCAAGTTTAGTCCCTTGACTGAAAGCTCTTCCATGGTCTCAGCCAAGTCTGTCCAATGGGGCAGAGGCTTAGTCTTACTAACCCTTCTCCCAAGCAGCCCCTTTTCCTTTTAAGGAAGGAATCTCTATGCCTAGGTGATTGCATCAGGGAGGGGCACACACACTTCAGGTCCCAAGGACACACTTCCTGTGAGGTCCATCTTTTCACACAGGTTTTCTCTAACTCCGCCTTCAGATAAGGGCAATTCCAAGAGCAGACACAAAGCAAGTCCCAGCCCCCGGCCCTATTCTGCAGGAACTAGTGAAGAAATGAAACTATGGAAGGATTTCCCTGCGAGAAACACTTTGCATCTCTGTGGATTCCTTGAGCTGATGAGCTGGAGCTGGAGGACGTGCCAGCAGGAGGCCCCATCACCAGATCCTGCAGGGTCCACCCTATCTGTTTGCTCATATATACCGATATATGATACATATACACCTATATTTGAAAATATGTCCCCCAGAGGGATGTTTAATGAATATTAGTTTCTTTTCAGATCCTGATCTTCTTCCACCAAATTTTTCTTTTTCTTCTTCTGTCCTGGGTAGTCGTATAGACTTGAAGACCCATTGGCTGACGTGGTCACAGAGAAGAAAAGACAATGAAGGCTCCTACCTCTGAGTGAGGGCAGGTGACAGATGAATGGAGCTCCTGGGGATTGTGTGTAAAGGGATACACCTGCCGAAGGTGGTTAACAAGAGATGTATTTCTATACAGGGAACTGCCATAAATCAGAAAGAGATAAAAGCATTTAAAAACAACAAAGCAGGCCATATTTTTTGAGTAATTGAGCCCAGTTTTAGAAAACAAGAAATGTCTGTGTCTGTCCTTGTCTTTCAACCATTACTCTCTGTTTGGTTAAGCTATACAAACATCAGGACTCTGATGTAAAAGACTTTTCTTTTGTGCATTGCACATAAATGTCTTTAATCTTTTGAATTAGGAATTTATTGGTTGGGTCTTCCAGGGTAAATTCAGTGAAGTTCTGAAATGTTTTCCTCCGAAAAGAAAGAGAGGGAGGAGGCAGAGAAGGGTCAGGGAGGCTCAAACCTTAACCCTCAGCCCCAAGAAAAATGCTTTACTGGCACAGGAGAGTAAGGGAGAGTCCAGCTGGTCTTTAGCCAGCTGAAATCTGGGACCCAGGGGCATGTGCCTTGGGTCAGGCCAGGGTAAAGGGACTGCAGTGCAGGTGACCAGTTGCAAGTGAAGGTCTTTCCTTGGGATTTCAACAGAAATAGGCAAACAAGCTCATGAGACAAGGGTTAAGCCTCACGGCTGTGCTCTGTCCATTGGCTTTGGTCCTTCTTTCTTCTGACCCTTTCTATGATGCCTCGGTGAAGGCCACATCACAGTCTGGCAGTTACCCATAGTTGGCCCATGACTTGGGGTTCAGCCAACTCCCCTCCCTTCCATGGGCTCCTGAGGACGGATAGGAGCCCCGTGAGCAGCTGGGAGACAGACTGAGCAGAGGCTGCTGTTTCTGTGTTCTTTTCTGTCCCCCTCCTGCCATGCCCACTCCCTGCCCGATCCCAACATCGGCCTTTCCAGCCCCACGAAAAGATTTCATGTGGAATGAAGGTCTCTAGAAGGCAGTTGAACTCATTACAGGTTTGCTTGGCTGTTTTCACATGAGGGGTAAAGTTATAATGAAATTTAACTGAATTAAATTGAATGAAATTTTAAGACCTGAAAAGGTCTTTATCTTAATACTCAAGACTCTCAGAACTTGCATTTTTCTTTCCCCCTGGGAGTTTTCAAAACATAACTCTCTGTGAGATGTCACCTAAAGGACTGCTGGGAACTGGGTGTATGGGTTTGCCAGAGCTGCTGTAACAAACACCACAGACTGGACAGCTTAAACCGTAGAAATGTGAGGTCTCTCATTTTCGGTGGGCAAAACTGAGAAGTCTGAGATCAAGGTGTGGGCACAATTACTTCCTCCCAAGTCTGTGAATTTGTTTGTCCTCCCTCCCAGCACCTGGTGGTTTGCTGGCCTTGTTTGGGGCTCCTTGGCTTGTCAATATATCACCCCCATCTCTGCCTTCCTGCTCACATGGCATTTCCCCTCCTGCCATGATGGTTTGGGTGGCCCATCTGCTCCAATGTGACCTCATCTTAAACTCAATGTACCTGCAATTACCCTATTTCTATCAAAAAATCACATTCTGAGGTTCAGGGTGTTGGAAATTCAAAGCATAAATGTGGTAGGAATCCAGTTCAATCCTTCAGCCCACGACATGTGGTGGCGAATCAGTGTGTGTGTGCTCAAACTCCCTCCCCACACAAGCGCAGACACAGGTTGATCATATAGTGTGTTGTGATGGTGGATGGCATGTTGGAGGAAAGTGGGGTGACAAGCTATCCTGGTTTGTCAAGACTGAGAGGGTTCCTGGGAGGTGGAACTTTTGGTCCTAAAACCCACAAAAGTCCAGGACAAACAAGGACGAGTTGATCACCCAAGGGAAATTGTAACAAAAACACCCACAGAAAATCATCAATTCATGCCAAGTTCACAATTCTATCAAACTGAGACTTTTGACTGAAGAAAGATTCATAGGTTGTTAGGATTTGGAGTCATCTTAGGGATCTGTCTGAGGGGCTTGGAGGGGTGGAATGCCTGTCTGTAACCCCACCCCACATACACAGAACACTGCCCAGGCCTGACCTTAAGCAGCTTCTTAAGGAAACCAGTGGATGGAAATATTCAATCCTATTCCGTAGGGTTGCAAAGAGTCGGACATGACTAAAGTGACTTAGCATGCGTGTACATGTATGTAAAGAAAACCTTTTTTAGTTATATGGCAAGTGAAAGTGAAGTCGCTTGGTCGTGTCCGACTCTTTGCGATCCGGACTGTAGCCCACCAAGCTCCTCTATCCATGGGATTCTCCAGGCAAGAATACTGGAGTGGGTTGCCATTTCCTTCTCCAAGTTATATGGAGAGCGACATAAAAATCTATATAGCAACATTTAGAAAATTGTATCGAAAATGTTAACAAATTGAATGTAGACAGTTATGGAAAGAGCTGTGTAGGGACAAGCATGCCTCAAAGGTAAAGGGATTCCCAGGAGAAAACTATAGAGGATGGTATAAATGTTGCATCAGGGGAAAAAAAAGAAAGAGTGAGTTTATTCCAAGCTTGTTCAGAACACTGGATCTCATTTACCCTAGCTTGAACCCTACAGCCAGAAAATCTGGGTTTGAACCATCTGCAGTGACCTCTCTACCCTGAGGCTCAGACCCTCCCGTACTGAGGATGGAGGAGTGCAGACCCCCCCACTGGCCTTGAACCACTCCCTCCCACTTCCATCCATGCTGTGCCTTCAGGGGTGACCAGAAGTTTCCCAAAAGCTGAGCCTGTAACTCTAAGTCTTACAGCTTCAAATTATTTGGCAGGAGTATGGGGTGAGGACAGTTCAGTTCAGTTCAGTCGCTCAGTCGACTCTTTGCGACCCCATGGACTGCAGCAGGCCAGGCTTCCCTGTCCATCACCAACTCCCAGAGCTTGCTCTAACTCATGTCCATCACATTGGTGATGCCACCCAGCATCTCATCCTCTGTCGTCCCCTTCTCCTGCCTTCCATCTTTCCCAGCAAAAGGGTCTTTTCTAAGGAGTCGGTTCTTTGCATCAGGTGGCCAAAGTATTGGAGTTTCAGCTTCAGCATCAGTACTTCCAAGAAATATTCAGGACTGATTTCCTTTAGGATGGACTGGTTCGATCTCCTCACTGTCCAACGGACTCTTAAGAGTCTTTTCCAAAGCCACAGTTCAAAAGAACTGATTCTTTGGCACTCAGCTTTCTTTATGGTCCAACTCTCACATCCATACATGACTACTGGAAAAACCATAGCTGTGACTAGATGGACCTTTGTTGGCTAAGTAATGTCTCTGCTTTTTAATATGCTATCTAGGTTGGTCATAGCTTTCCTTCCAAGGAGCAAGCGTCTTTTAATTTCATGGCTGCAGTTACCACCTACAGTGATTTTGGAACCCAAGAAAATAAAGTCTGTTACTGTTTCTATTGTTTCTCCATCTATTTGCCATGAAGTGAGGGGACCAGACACCATGATCTTAGCTTTGGAAAAGGAGACAGAGGAGTAGGTGTCACTAGGCAGTGGCTACTGGGGGCCACCAGGACCCTGGAGAGGAAACTGGGGTCTGTGCCTCACAGCTCCCCTCCCAAAGCCTCACCCCCAGACCCTCTTCACTGTCAGGGGGCAGTCTCGGGGGCTTCCCAGCCAACAGATAAGGGAGAAAAGGCCAGGGTGGAGGCATGGGGAAGAGCAAACTACATAGCCCTGGGGAGACGAGGCCATTCTGGGTGCCGCTACCCACACCTGCAGCCCCCAGACTTAAGGATCTGGGGCCACCTTCTCATCCTTCCGGCTCCCCTCACCCCCTCCTCCCCTACACCCAGCATCACCCTCACTCCCCAACCCACAGCCTGAGCCCTCAACTCCTGCCTGTCAGCTGGAGTTCTCCCCATGTGGGGCCCCTCACCTCCTGGCTCCCCTTTTGCCCCAGCCTCCTGGGTGCTGCATGTGGTATCCACCCTTCTCTGAGAAATCCTAGTACTTCTCAGATACCACCTCCTCCACAAAGCCTTCTGTGATCCCAGTCCTACCCCACAAACACACACACACTCCCCCACCATCACCACCACAAACAATCTGTGCATGCATGTACCAGGCCACACACATCACACATCCCACACACATACGACACATAACACTACACACACACCCCTCATACCACCCTCCATCACACAGACACATATACCCATTACATACCCTCACATACATATCCCACACATACAGTACACACACCACCCACCACACACACCCCACCAGCCACCTCCTGTTTCCTGTGGTATTTTGCTTAGAGGTCTGTGACTTTGTGACAGTTACTTCTCTGCCCTCCCAACTTTGCCTTACTCGGGCCTTGAGCAAGTTCTTTGCCACATTAAATTTTCTTCCCCCAAAACAAATCAGGGTCACATGCATGGTGGCCTCAGTGAACATGAGGTGAATTCAACCTGATACAATAACATTGGAGTTAATCTAACAGGTTGGAGAAATGCAGGGTGGTGGGAACCCCAGACCGCAGGGAAAGCAAGCTGGGCATGAGCTCCACCTGAAGGACAGGGCACCCACGGGCCCACACCCCAACTTCAGGACGGCCACACAAGAAGTCCGTGTGGGTCTATGGATGCTAAGGCCCCGCTGATGGCCGCCTCCCTGGGTTTGAGGATGCGGGGCTCACACATCAGGCCAGGGCTGGGCCTGGAGTTGAGGGGCTTTGCGCTTCAGCCTGCAAATTAATAATGGATCATCAGGTGTGTTTATGTGGAAAAACCGTCACATGCTGCAAATGAGCCAGGTACGTGGCATCTCCCTCATCGGGAATTCCGCACACAGCTGGATGCACTCGCAAATTCACAATTCAGAATTAATTGGTTTTTAGGCCATGCATTTAGGTCAGATCAACCAGACACTCCATTTCCTGTGGTGAAAAGAAATTAAGTCAATTCCCACCCCCCACCCCCCCGCCGCCAGACCCCTGGCACTCATCTCGCAGGCCTGGCAAGCCGGCACTCTGAAAGCAGGGAGGAAGCCAACCTTTAAAGGCATTCTCATTATCTCTCCGGGAGATGTCATTAAGTACTGTAAACATGTCCTGAATGAGTCCATGTCACAAAGACTGCAAAGTATTTAGAGAATAAAAACCTATAAGTGCCCAAGTGAGATAAAACAAGGAGGGGGAGAAAAGGGGAGAGGAGATACTCAAAAAAAAAAAAAAAAAGGAAAGAAAGACAAGTAAAAGAAAAGGACTTCTTGACCAACAGTTGAGGGAAATATGGGGATGAAAAGGTAAATTTGGTCTGAGGAGCTTTTACCTGGGGGTTGAGTCGGAGAAGCAGGGACAGAACCCACCTGGTCTAAGGGCTTGCTGTCCCTGGTCCCAGGCTCCTTGCAGACATCACCAGTCGGTCACATCGATGTTGCCCACTGAATCCAAACCTGGTAGACATTGCTCATCAATCACATCCATCTTCCTTTCAAAATCTACCCTGGCAGACATTGCTACTCAATCACACCTATTTGCCCTCTGAATCCAGACCTGGTGGATATCACTAAATGACCACACCCATCTTTTTTTTTTTCTTCCCCTCTCTCAGCTTTCATGAGCTATATTTGATGGATGACCTAGTATAAGCTTAAGGTGTACAAAGTGTACAATTTGATTCATTTACAAATTGCAAACTGAGTCCAACTATAGGATTAGTTACCACCTCTATCCCATCACACAGTTACCACTTCTTTATCATGATAAGAACATTTTGGGGGGACTTCCCTGGTGGTCCAGTGGTTAAGAATCTGCCTTGCAATGCAGGGAAGGTGGGTTTGATCCCTAGCAGGGTAACTAAGATCCCTCATGCTGCAAACCAACTAAGCCCACTTGCCACAACTACTGAGCCCTCATGCTCCCTGGAGCTCTAGCCACAACTAGAGAGTCCAGAGTCCATGTGCCATGACCTAAGATCCCACATGGCGCAATGAAGACAGACACAATCAAATAAAATAAATAATTTTTAAAAATTTCAGATCTACTGTCTTAGCAACAGTCAAGTGATCACACCCATCTTGCCCTCTGAATTCACATCTGGCCTCAGGATTCTTGAAAAGCAAGGATTCTAATCAAACAGTCTGACCTTTCTGATTCTGTCTTTGAGGATCTGGGCTGTCTCTCTTTCCAGTCTGTGAGTCTGCACTGTAAGGAGGAGCATGATTAACTGAGATGAAATGAGCACATCTCTTCATCTGTTATTTCACTTGGCTTGTAGTTTACAGTCAAGTTAGGGAAATAAGATACTTGAAGGTTTGCACTGATTTTCATCCCTGGGAGTGGACACCATGTGCTCACACAGGCCCGAAGACAGGGTCCAGAGTACATACTGCGTGGAATCAGAGGGTCAGGGTTTCCAGGGAGAAGTGACAAAACCAAGTTTCTCCTTTGGACTCTGCCCTCTGCCACCAGAAACGCTTCCCCCGCCCCTACAGACAGCAGGAAGTCCTGGAAGTTTACCACCACCACCATCCCCCACCAGGCAGACCTCAGCCACCAGCAGGCTGTGTTAAAGCACAGCCACCTAGCTTGGGCTGGGGAACTTCTGGGGTGCACATTATGTCCCAGGGTCCTGGCAGGGTGGTTGGGGGCTCAGGCTGAAACCACCTTCTGCGCAACTTTGAAGTCACAGACCTGCTTGGCTTCCTCCCTTCTTGCCTCACTTCTTCCCTTCCTCAGCATCCTTGGGGACATATTCTTAACACTTCATCACTTGACATGAATTCTCATCTTGGGCGCAGCAGATGATGAGCTCTTAGAGGGCACGACACAGACCTCACCTATGCTCTGTGGACCTCAGGTGGACCACACCGCTCCTACTCAGGTGGGCTTGACCTCTGCTCCCAGGGCATGTCTGGCCAGCTCTATACTGTGCAGAGTCAGGGGCTGAAACAGCTGGAACAGACCTGACAGGCTGCACACATAACCTCCCTTGGTTAGGACAGACATAGTCTGCCCCAAAGGCAAAGAGCCAAGTGAAAACTTCCTATGGGGGGCCCCTAGAACGTTGTTGTGGCCACACTGGCTGCTGTGAAACCACTAAAGGCTATGCAAAACCTACCCAGGAGGAAGTATGATAAGAAACCACACAGGGTCACCTATCTCTGGCTGGGCGCTGTGCCTGTGATGCCCCGGGACCCTATCTAAGACTTCTCAGGACCTTCAAGTCTGATTTGACCTCTGCCTGCGTGGTTTTCTGCTTTTGAACTGTTGTGTTGGAGAAAACTTGAGAGTCCCTCGAACAGCAAGGAGATCCAACCAGTCCATCCTAAAGGAGATCAGTCGTGAATATTCATTGGAAGGCCTGATGCTGAAGCTGAAACTCTAATGCTTTGGCCACCTGATGCGAAGAACTGACTCATTGGAAAAGACCCTTTTGCTGGGAAAGATTGAAGGCAGGAGGAGAAGGGGACGACAGAGGATGAGATGGTTGGATGGCATCACCAACTCAATGGACATGAGTTAGAGCAAGCTCCGGGAGTTGGTGACGGACAGGGAGGCCTGGCATGCTGCAGTCCACGGGGTCGCAGAGCCAGACATGACTGAGCAAATGAACTGAACTGAACTGAACTGAACTGCCTGGTCTGGTCGTACCACAGTGCTCCTGCCCTTAGGTTACCATTAGAGCCAGTGGAGGCAAAAAAACCCAGAAAACCATCACAGCCAGTGGAGGCAAGAAAACCATCACAGCCAGCCATTGCAAGAAAACCCTGTCTTTTCCATCTTAGCCAATCATCTGGTGCCCCGGGTGGTGTTCTTCTTAGAGTTGAAATCTGAATTCTGAGTTGAAAGGTCCTGTGTATGAAGGAAAGAGGAGTTTGTAGAGCTGGTCCCTTCCCACTGGCCAGTCCTTGGATATTGGGCCAGGGCATCTCAGTACTGCAAGGTGGTCACGACCGTTATCCCATGTCTGCTTTGTAAAACCGCAGGTTACATGCAATGATAGCATATTCTAAGGCCAGGGAGGTGAATCTCGCTTTCCACCTGAAACAGAGCTGTCAGATTCTGAGCTGGCATCCTCTACCTGTACTCTGTTGTCTGGAACTCCGAAAACTGAATGGCTTTTTTTTTTTTTTTTTTTTCTCCTTTGCAGGAAGTATGTGTGACTCTGGCCAGATTCGGAAAAGAGTGTAGATTCATTTTCCACAGCTGCTGTGACAAATGACCATCCACTAAGTGACTTAAAGGACAAACTTCTCTTTTGATGTGTCTGTAGGTGAATGGTCCAACCAACGTTGGTCACGCAGGGCCAAAGTCAAAAAGTGGACAGTGTTGTCCTCCCTTCTGGAGGCTAGGCAGGGGTGGGGGTGGGTTGGGGGATATTTCCTCAGCAGACTCGCTCTCTCAACTGTTCTGCCATGGCTGGCGGCCTCTTTATCCATCATCAAACCCACAGCAGAGGGGTGGGGGGCTTGAGGCCTTCCTCTGTGCCCGTCTTCTTCTTTCACATCCACCTCTGAGCACTCCTTGTCTGTCTCCTGCTTCCACTTTTAAGACTCTGGTGATTATACTGGGGTGGGGGTGGGGTGTCCCACAATACTGTGTTCCAGAACCCTGTCCAAAAAGCGTGTCATGAGATGTCATGGGTGTTCGCTGGTCAATACTTCATCAATACTCACTCATCAGGTGTTAGTGAGCATCTCTGCTCTGCTGGTCAGTGCGCTGAGATGGTGAGTACATGCCAAGTCGCTTTAGTCATGTCATACTGTTTGGGACCCCATGGACCGCAGCCCGCCAGGCTCCTCTGTCCATGGGATTCTCCAGGCAGGAATACTGGAGTGGGTTGCCATTTGAGACCCAATCATAAAAAAAAAAGTGAGAGTGACAACCACCCTGATTTGCTCAAGACGGGTTTCCCAAGACACAGGACTTCCGTTGCTGAGGCTGGAACAAGGCAAACTGGGATTCTTGGTTACCCCAGGCGTGGTCTCTGCCATGAGGACTTTATAATCCGAGAGGGCCATGAACAAAGGGCAGCAAAGTTGACTTTGCTAGTTGCTGTAAGTACCTTGAGACAAAGAGGAAAGGAACTGAGACAGAGATGGACAAAACAGTAGTCCTCCTTCTCTCGGGAGACCCCGTTTTGCGTAACACTGACCACACTCAAATTCAGGCTCAGCCCTACACATGCTGCTTTTAAAATTTATTTTTAATTAAAGGATAATTGCTTTATGATATTGTGTTGGTTTCAGCCTTACATCAGCATGAATTAGCCATAAGTATGCATATGTCCCCTACCTCTTGAACCTCCCTCCCATCTCCCGCCCCTTCCTATCCCTCTAGGTTGTTACAGAGCCCCGATTTGAGATCCCTGAATCACAGAGCAAATTCCCATTGGCAATCTATTTTACATATGGTAGTGTGTATGTTTCCATGCTACTGTTCACACCTCACAACAGGCACACAAAATGAGGACAGTTATTGCCTGCAGTTTACAGGGGAGGCGACAGAAAAAGAACTCACTGGCCTAACATCATACAACCACTGTTTTAGGTCAAGTTCCCCAGAAACCGGTGTCCACTTCAGCCTTCAAGTAGTAAAGTGGAAGGTGGATCCAGCCTCGCAAGTCCCAAAGCAGGGTTACTAAATCTCTCTCCCATTCTGTCTGCTTTCACATTCTTACAAATTTTCCTAAAACATAAGATTCACCTTTTACTTTTGAGAATTTTTCTTCTGCAAGAATACTCTTTATTCACTGGGACTAGGGTCACACAAATATTAAAGCTCAAAGTGTGCTTCCATTGGAATGGACAGACAGGCGAGCATTGAGGCATGTTGGTCATTTGCTCTTGTTTCCTTCTGACACATCAAATAACAGAGACCTACTTAGTATGTCACTGATAAGATGATGAAGATTCAGTGAAACTCTCTGGATCTCAGAGGTTTCTCTAATGGCTTTGAGGTGTCATAACCCATCATGGAATTCACACAAACACACACACACACACACACACACACACACACACACACACACACACAGAGGTCGTAATTATACCAGTGCCTTTGTGTGAATGGGAAACTAGGAGGCAGTGTTGTGTCTTTTCAGAATTATCCCAGGAGTGGTAACTCCTAATTTCAAACATCAGAAGGCCTCCTTATTCACTGCAAATGTGATGTTTTAGTGTGACCTTGGCTCCTTACTATCTCAGAGAACAGATTCTTTATGGGCTCCAGATGGAAAGTGGAAAGTTAATAACCCCTTGTAGACAAAACCCATATGTTTTCCACGCACTACAGGGATGCACTTTGTTCAAAGTGTCATTTATGTAGAGGGAAATTAACACATAAATGATGATAGATTGCTATTTCCAAACTGTATTTTAGATGTAGCAAAAAGAAAAAAAAAAGGATTTAGTAATGCAGAAAACCTGGGTTCGATCCCTGGATTGGGAAGATCCCTTGGAGAAGAGAATGGCTACCCACTCCAGTATTCTTGCCTGGAGAATTCCATGGACAGAGTAGGCTGGTGGGCTATAGTCTGTGGGGTCACAAAGAGTCCGACACGACTGAGCAACTAACACTTTCACTTTTAAATAGACATTTAAAAGTCTGAAAGAAGAAATAGGTCTTCCAAATGATAAATAGGAATCACCAGTCTCTCTTGTAATTGTCTGTGTGTGTACATGTGTCCTATGTATGTCTGAGGGGACGCCATTCTCATGCCCCCAAATAAACACAAACAATCTTTATTCAAAAATTATTTATGTATTTGTATTACTTAGGTGACATTTGATTACAAGTAACAGGGATAGAAATAAGAAACATTCATTTCTCTCAGACGTAAAATCTAGATTCTACTCCATAAAATCCTTGCAGCCCTTTGTAGCACAAGTTTACTGTGTCTAAGCTTCAGCCTTGGTCTTCAGAGCAACACTACATCCATTTCCAGGCAGGAAGAGTCCACACAACAAGGCTGTTTTATCTTATTGGTCTGACCTTGGTCACATGGCAACACCCAGCCCCAGGGGAAACTGGGAAATGTGGTCTTTTACATGAGTAGCCAAGCACCTTGCTAAAAACTGGAGTATGTGACTGTGAACAACAGGTGAATGGATGTCAAGCAATCAGAACAACCCTGACAAAAGCATCTAGGATAATGTCTAAAGATGTCAATATGGCTAATTTCAATAAGGATTAGTCTTGTTTCTTCTCATATCAGAGGGAAATTCTTCTAACCCTTGGCTTGCCAATTCCTGGGCAAACTAAAACCTGAGGTCAACTCTAATTGTCATGTTCATGAAGATTTTTTGGAACATGAAAAATCAATCTAGCAGCACCAGCTCCCTTTATCAGGACCAGATTCTATAATGCATCTTTCTTTAATTAAAAAAATTCTTTATCAGAATGTATACTCACTTTCTCTTCTTGGGTGCCCCACATCCAATGACTTATCCATGTGGGAGCATAAAGACCTTGTCTCCTTACTTACTCAAGGTCAGCACTGAAGGGTGATCCACCTTCAGAGTTCCCAGGGGTCAGATGAAGCTTTCTGGAGACTTCATTTCAGCTCAAGACTATGCTGACCACCCCTCATACTCTTCCTCCTCCAAGAGCACTTTGCAATAAACCTGCGCATAGACCTCTATCTCTGAGGCCACTTCCCAAGGAGAAGAACCAGCCAAGTGGCCATACTGGGTCACTCTCTTGTGACATCCCTTACACTTGTCAACTGTCTCCATATAGTGTGTCCACACACCATGCCAGTCAGTGAGCACCTCTGCTTTCTGCTGAAGGCTGGCTCCACTCAGCTCTCCTCTCTCATGCTAAGGATCCCTCCAGATCCTTCATTATTTGTGAGTAGACACCTTTTGGAGGATCATAATCTTTAGGGACATTATGCCATCACAAACTATGGAAGAGAATAGGAATCCAGCTACCTGAGTTCCCTCTCTGCTCTGCCAGCTAGGGTGAAGCTGGCTGAGTAGATTTCCTCCTCTCTAATTTGAGGATAACAACCTTGACTTAGAGGGCTATGGATGAAATAAGCTAATATGGTTTCAATCAAAAGTTCTTTTTTAAAATTTTGGTCACATCGTGCAGCTTGAGGGATCTTAGTTCCCTGACCAGGGACTGAACCTGTGGCCAAGGCAGTGGAAGTGCCAAGTCCTAACCATTGGACTGCCAGGGAATTTCCCGACTTTTCAATGTTGTCCTACTCACTTCTTGTATACCCTAGGCTAAGGCAGAATTCACTTGTGGGAATGGCCAAGGGCATGCGTTGGCTTTCTTATTGAACCTTGCAAAGTCCAAAAGCTCCTCAAAAGGGATATCCATTTTTCTGGTGGTGCCAGCCTTCCCCTGTGTCGATAGTCACTCTACTTCGAGTTTCGGTCTGTGCTCATTTAGTTTTCACCCTTGTGTGGCTGCCATGTGCTGGATCTTCCCCCCACCCACCTGCCCAATCTTTCCCTCTGGTTGTAAAAATTCTCAGCTCAGTAAAACACAGAAATTTCATGTGCTCACTCTCAGAATATAAGACCCAACCACTGATACAAAGTCTGCTCTTCCCGATAACCTGAAAACAGTGGGTCACAGCAGTGGTTCTCAAAGTATGTGTCCCTTAACCAGCAGCATCATCAGCCACAAACTTGTCCAAAATGTGAATTCGTGGCCCCAAAACATATTTACTGAATCAGATTCTCTGAGGGCAGAACTAAACAATCTGTACTATAACCAGCTCTCTAGAGGGGTCCTGTAAAGTTTGAGAGTCATGGTTAAGAAGGGCCCCAAAAGATATAGACAAGGTGAGCTTTCCTGGAGAAACCTATGCCAACCTTCAGTCCTTCCCCTCAAATGCATGTGAGTGTTTGGGTACTTACCTTAACCCAAACAGGTTTTCCAATATTAGTATTAACAACCTTTGGGAAAACAAATTCATTCATGAAATTTTTAGAGCAAATGAATACTAGATCTGGAAAATCTTTGCCTACCTGTCCTCAGCACTCCAGCAGCAAAAAGAAAGAAAGAAAGAAATGGTTGTTAAACTTTCAAGCCACCTGACCTGGAAAAGACTCCAGCTGCTGATGGGGGATCTGACCACACTGCAGGCAATAAACGGCTGGCTAACCTGTCTTTATTTGCTTTCTGCTCAAGATAAACATTTATCACTGGGCGTATTGACTAACACCATATCACTTCCCACCTTACACTTTCACAAAGGGAGCAGGCTCCCCTTGGGAACTCAAACCTTTGTGGGGCTTAAGAGACCCCCAAGTACTGCTGTGGTTATGAGGCACTGTGGGATTCAGCGGGGTGTGGGGTCCCCTCTGCCGAGGAGAGGTTACAGTTGCTGGGCTCCAGAGCAGGGTTGATGAGGAGCAGGTGCTCTGCCCAGGGGAGCCGATCAGGGAGCAAGATGGTTGCTGCCCAGTGAGATGTGGGGGCCACAGGAGGCCAGCTGAGGTTCTAGGAAGTGGCATTGCCCAAGCACAGGTCTCTACTCCAAACGCCTGCATTATTCTTGCCCTGGGAAACAAGTTGCAAATAAACCTTCTGTTTATTGAGGTTTTGCTTTTTTTTTTTTTTTTTTTCCAATTTTTGCCAATGATGGGAAGTGAGGGCTAGAGAAAAACCAGCCATATTGGCTTGATTTGGAAGTTACAAAAAGCATATTAAAGATTCATTACAGTCCGTGAAAGTTTTCATCTTTGAGGCTGCCTCTTTTCTGATATAGACGTCGAGGAAGGGTATAAATGAGAAATAGATGGGTAAATAGGTATTTATTCACAACCAGCTCCTTCTCTGATTTTTTGTTTGATTGGTAGCTATGAATTCCTGTGGCTATGAATGTGATTTTTGAGTCTATACAACTGGGAGATTGTATTTTTTTTTAATTTTTATTTTTACTTTATTTTACTTTACAATACTGTATAGGTTTTGCCATACATTGGCATGAATCCAGCACGGGTGTATATGCGTTCCCAAACATGAACCCTCCTCCCACCTCCCTCCCCATAACATCTCTCTGGGTCATCACCATGTACCAGCCCCAAGCATGCTGTATCCTGCGTTGGACATAGACTGGCGATTCGATTCTTATATGATAGTACACATGTTACAATGCCATTCTCCCAAATCATCCCACCCTCTCCCTCTCCCTCAGAGTCCAAAAGTCCGTTATACACATCTGTGTCTTTTTTGCTGTCTTGCATACAAGGCCGTCATTGCCATCTTTCTAAATTCCATATATATGTGTTAGTATACTGTATTGGTGTTTTTCTTTCTGGCCTAGGAGATTGTATTATATTTAAAAACCATGCATCTTGAGAGAAGCAGTTTTTAAATTAAACATAGTTTAAAGGGGTCCATACATAAGGACTAACCCAACCTACTATTTTCCAAACAAATTGTTGTGACGTTAAATTTAACATTTTCTTATTTGCCGTCTATTTTTATTCTGGAGAGAACCTTGACTGTCTGTGCTTCAGGGGAGCTGATGTGGAATGCTAGCTTTGAGGCTACACCTCTGAGTCCGGGGACAGCCCATGGTGACACTGAGATCACTGGCTGCAGTTGTTTCTTCATATTTTTCTGTATATATTTTCTGGCTTAAAATTTTTAAAGTCATCCTTTAAAAAAGAAAAACTGAGCAAAAGCAATCTTTTCCAGTCTTTGATTTTGAGATATTATAGAATCATGTACAGTTGTAAGAAATGATACAAAGAGAGTCCATGTATATTTTAGCCAAAGGTAATGCTGAAGGCAAGTTTTGGGGGTATCTAACAAAGAAGAGAGGGCTCTCCTGGTGGCTCAGTGGTAAAAGAATACAAGAAAGGCAAGTTGCAACCCTGGGTCAGAAAGATCCCCTGGGAGATGGAAATGACAACCCACTCCGATATTCTTGCCTGGAAAATTCCATGGACAGAGGACACTGGTGGGCTACAGTCCATGGATTCACAAGAGTTGGACACAACTTAGTGATTAAACCATTACCAATATCCTGTAAATTTATAAGCTATTGCAACAGGATATTGACCTGGTGGAGTCAGGATGTAAAACATTTTCATCACCATGAGAATTCCTCAAGTTGTACTTTTCCAAATCCTCATCTTTCCCATCCCAGCTTCTCCACCCCTGGGAACCACAAATCTACTCTTCACCTCTGTAATTTTTTCATGTCGAGAATGTTATGTAGGGCTTCCCTGGTGGCATAGTGGTAAAGAATCTGCCTGCCAATGCAGGGGACACAGGTTTGATCCCTGATCCAGGAAGATCCCATGTGCCACAGGGGAACTAAGCCCATGCAGCACAAGTACTGAGCCGGTGCTCTACAGCCTGGGAGCCACAACTGCTAAAGCCTGCGCGCTCTAGAGCCCATGGTCCACCACAAGGGAAGCCAGCGCAGTGAGAAGCCTGTGCACTACAGCTAAAGGGTAGCCCCTGCTCTCCGCACCTAGAGAAAAGCCTGAGCAGCAGCGAAGACCCAGCACAGCCAACATTAAATGAAGAAACTTAAAAAAGAATATTACATAACTGGTATCACACAGTACGCAGTCTTGGAGATTGAATTTTTCCCCTTCAGCGTAATTCTCTAAAATGTATGCAGAGCATTGCATGTATCCATATCTTCCTCCTTTTTATTGCTGTGTAGTCTGTCATGGTACAAATGTACCTTCTTTTATTTAACACTTCACTTATTGAAGGACATCTGGGTTGGTTTTAGACTGTTGTAAATAAAACTGCCATAGATATTTGTGCACAGATTTTTGTGAGAGCATGTCTTCATTCTTCTGAGATAGATGTATAGGAATACTATTTCTGAGTCACATGACAATAGCATACTCAGCTTTCAGAGAAACTGCTGAATGGTTTTCCAGAGTGACTGTAGCTTATCATCTTAGCACCAGAAATCTAAAAGTGATTCAGGTTCTCTATCCTTGTCATTATTTGGTATCATCACTATTTCACATTGTGGCTTTAATTTGCATTTCTCTAATGACTGCTGATTTCCCTAATCCCTAATTGATTTCCATGTGCTTATTTGCAATCTATGTAACTTCTTCTGTCTTCTGTGAAAAGTCTCTTCATGCCCATTTTTAATGGGATGGCTTGTTTTTTTACTGTTGAGAGTTGAGAGTGTTTTACATACTCTATAATACTAGTCCTCTTTGGGTAAGTGGCTTGCAAGTATTTTCTCCAGGCTATAGTCTTGTATCATCCTCTTAAAGGAAACTTTCACGCAGTTTTGAATTCTGGCAAAGTCCTATTTATAAATTTTCTCTTTTATGGATCATACTTTTGATGTCAAGTCTAAGAAGTCATTGCCTCATGCTAAATCCCTAAGATTTTATCTTATGTTTTCTTCTAAAAGTTTTATGTTTTACACGTACATTTAAGCCCATAATCCATTTTGAGTTAATTTTTCTCTAAGTTTTGAGACTCAGGTCAAGGTTCATATGTTACCTATGGATGTTCAGTTACTTTAGTATAATTTGTTGAAATGGTTCTCTTTCCTCTATCGGATGATTTTGCAGCTTTGTCCAAACTCTTTGGGGCATATTTCTGTGGGTTTATGTCATATTCTTTATTCTGTTCTATTGATCTTTGTATCTATCCTTCTGCAAATTCCTCAGTGTCTGGATTATTGTAGCTACAAATAAGTCTTGACATATGATAAACTGATGTCTCTGTTCTTCTTTTTCAAAGTCATTTAAACTATTTCAATTGCTTTGCCTTTTCATATACATTTTAAAATAATCTTGCTTATAGATGTAAAAATCCTTGCTGAAATTTTGGTAGGAATTTCATTAAACCTCTAAGTGAATTTGGGGAGAATTAATATCTTCACCATTTTGGTCTTCCAATTCATGAACACAATATGTATTCTCCATTTATTTATATCTTATTGGCTTTTTAAATCAGTATTATACAGTTGCCAGCATAGGAATCGTGTATATACTTTGTTAGATTTATGTCTAAGAATTTCTCTATTTTTGGATAATGATGAGTGATATTATATTTTAATTTTGGTATTCAGATGTTCATTGCTGTTATAGAGAAATACAATAAACTTTTGTGCATTTATCTTCATCCTGCAACTTGCTGAACTGACTTGTAAGTTCTAGGAGAATTTCTGTAAATTCCTCGGGATTTTCTATGTACCAATAGATAAATCATGTTGTCTGCAAATAGAGACAGTTTTATTTCTTCCTTTCTGATCCATATGCCTTTTGTTTACTTTTCTTGACTTATTGTACATGCTAGAAGTTTCAGCACCAGGTTGAATAAGAGCAGTTAAAGTAAGCATTCTTATCTTATTCTCAATCTTAGGGGAAAGTTTTCAGTTTTAATATTAAATATAATGATAGGTATAGATTTCTGTAAATGGTCTTTATCAAGTTGAAGACATGCTATCTATCCCTTTTTTTTCTGTGAGTTTTTACGTGAATGAATACTGAATTTTGTTAAGAACATTTTCTGTGTATATTTATATGGTCATGTGATTTTTCTCCAATGATCTGCTTGTGGCAAATTACACTGATTTTCAAACCTTGAACCAGCCTTGCATTTCTAGAATAAATCCCTTTTGGTTATGGTATACAATTCTTTCTGTGTTTCACTATATTCTATTTGCTAATATTTTGTGAAGAATTTTTGGTCTATATTCATTAAGGATACTGGCTTGTAGTTTTCTTTCTGAAATGTCTTTGTCTGGTTTTGGTATCATAAAATGAATAAGGGAATATGTTTCTTCTCTTCTGTTTTCCAGGTGAGATTAAGTAGAACTGATATTAATTTTTCTTTATATATTTTGTAGCATTCTCCAGTGAAACTATCTTGGACTGGAGATTTTTTTGAATGGGAGAGTTATTAAATTACAAATTCAGTTTCCTTCATAGGTATAGGGCTTTTCAAATTATTATAAATTGAATGAATCGTGGTAGTTTGTGTTTTTCAAGAAATTTGTTCATTTGGTTTAATCTGTCAAATTCGTGTGTTGTTTTTAGCATTTCTTTATTATTCTTCTGTTGCCTGCATGATCTATAGTGATATTGCCTGTTTCATCCTGACATTAGTGATTTATGTTCTTTTTCCTTTATCAGTATTGCTAGAATTTATCAGTTTTATTATCTTTTCAAAGAACACACTTTTTTCATTGGTTTTCTCTATTGTCTGCTTTCAGTTTCATTGATTTATCTTCATTATGTCTTTCTTTTGTTTGCATTGAATTTATTTTCTCTAAGTCCTTGAGGTAAAAGCTTATTTTATTGCTTTGAGACTAACGCTTTTCTAATGTGCACACTTAATGCTATAAATTTCCCTCTCAGAACTGCATTAGCTGTGTACCATGCATATTGATACGTTGTATTTCCTTTTTTATTCAATTCACTCTTTATGACTTGAGAATTCTTCTTTCAATACATTTTTGTTTGTATGAAAGTGAAAGTGAAGTCGCTCAGTTGTGTCTGACTCTTTAGTGACCCCATGGACTGTAGCCTGCCAGGCTCCTCTGGCCACGGGACTATCCAGGCAAGAACACTGGAGTGGGTTGCCATTTTCTTCTCCATGGGATCTTCCCAACCCAGGGGTTGAATCTAGGTCTCTTGCATTGCAGGCAGACTCTTTACCATCTGAACTACCAGGAAATCTCTCTGTATAAGATATCAATTTTTCTACAATTTTTGAGATTTGTTTCATGTCACAGGATATTGTTAAAATTAGCATATGTCTCATGAGCAGTTGAAAATAATGTGTCTCCTGTGTTAATTGGTAGAGGGTTCTCTAAATGTCGAAGTTGTCCCATGGATTGATAGTGCTGTTCAGTCTCTCTTTGTTTCTTCATCAGTCTAGCTGAAGGTTTGTTGATCATTACATAGCACCAACTTTGGATTTTGTTTCTTTCCTCTACTGTTTCTCTATTTCATTTATCTTCACTGTAACAATAATTGCTGTCTTCTTTCTGATTGCTTTTGACCTAGTTTCCTATCCTGTAAGTTATTGATTTGAGATCTTTCTCCTTTTACAACATAGAAAAACACTGACAATTTTCAATTTTTGCAAATATTTTAAGGGGAATAAAAAGGATTATGTACAGATAGATTTCCGCCTTTGACCAGAGATTTCATATGTCCCTTATAGCCTGGTTTCTCTAAATATGCTGGTCAAGAGTCCATTTTAACTGCTGAAGTAAGAAATAAATCATGTCCCTGCTTTTTAAAATGAATTATAAGTTTGAATAAAATTAGAGCAGTGAGAAGGGAAAGTTCCGTTTCTGTGGAACACTCCTGAACTTGGCCCTCTGAACGTGGCCTCCCTCAAGGAGGGACATTTCCTGAATGTGGGTGCCATCCCACCCAGTCTAGGATTTATGTTCTGTTCCACATCACCCATGTTTGTCTTGTCCTTTTCTTCCCTTCCTGATCCTCCATTGTTTACTTGTTCCCAGGAACATTCATTCATTCCTAAGTTCACTCAGTTATTCACTGAACCAAACTTACAAAGCGCCTCTGCAAGCAGGTCCTAGGGATTGAGGACACATGAAACAACCTGAATCTTGAACTTGAGAAGCTCACGGTCCATGAGGGTCCCACATGTTCCCTTGTCAGGAACCACCCAGGAGCAGAAACATCCCACCCTTAACAGTCTACTTATTCCTCAGCCACAGGTTCATATGCTTAAGGTTGCTGGACTACAGGACATAACAATAAGGGTCTTTTATTTTATATATATATATATATATGTGTGTGTGTGTATATATACATATATGTGTATATATATATATATTTTTTTGTTTGTTGTTGTTGTTTTTTTGCCACACCATGCAGCATGGGGAACTTATGCAACCACAGGTTGAATCCTCACCCTCCACAGTGGAAGCATGGAATCTTAGTCACTGGACCGCAGGGGAAGTCCTAAGAGTCATTTATTTAAAAAAGAAAAAAAAAAGAACCAAAGGATGTCTATTGAAGTGAATATAGAATTCTTCAGAACAGTCACTTGGAAAGGCTAAACTCTGTTGGTGTTTACAATGGTTTAGGAATTTGCAGTACACCCATCAGTACCTTGGCTCTCTCCCAGAGGTCACCTGCCAAAGGATCTAAGCATGCAGGAGGCTTCACCCTTCCTCTATCTGAAGGAATTCTCTGGTGTACTTGGGGCAGGCTGGATATGTGGAGGTGCCAACACCGTAGAAGCTGTCACTAGTTGAACAGAGCAGGGCAGGGTGGGTCTACACCCAGCTTCTCCCCCTTGGAAGGAGAAGGGGGAGGCATGTTCTACACAATCTCAGGAACTCCCCAGTTGATCTGAACCCTAAATTTGCAAATATTTGAAAACACAACTGCTTCATATTTTAGAATATTTATATACTTATCCATGCCTTATTATGAACTAGAAGGATATCCTGGTGAGCCCTCAGGGACTGGGTCACTGAGGTGGCAGGAAGAATATCTGTATTTTTGGGGGGCAACTTGATTGTCTGGATTTCAGTCTCAATTCTGTAACTAGCTGTGTGATCTTGGGAAAATTATTTAGTCTCTTTGTAAAGTGGGGATAATGACAGAACAGACTGTAGGGTTTACTGGGAGCAAACACATGACAAGTGCATAAAACAGTGTTTGAGGCACGGTAGCACATTCTAGAGTTGTTATCATTATTATCATTGTTCCTATGCCTTTTTTTTTGTCATTTTGAAATTTGTGCCATATTTATGTATGAAAAAAAATACATAACTTGAAAATTTCCGTAGACAAAACTACTTCTGAGTAGTTTTCTGACAAAAATCAGTCAGAAATTTTTATTTGCATTTGATCTGTGCATGCTAGAGGATACCTTATCTGTACCTTTAACTTCATAAAGAATTTTAAAATGCCATGATCATTAAATAACATAAAGAGAGGAAAAGCCTTTGGGAATAGGCCAATAGCTGGTTTTTCCATTCGGCTGCCATAAGAATCTGCCTCTGTGCCAGTATTACAAAGTGCTCCTTATAGTCATTTATTTCTGGTTTGACGACTGGAAGGTTTTTGTTTGACTATGATTCCTGGGTCCTGAGTAATTTAGGCAACAGCGATATCAACTGCATGCAAGCCTTTGTGAGGGAAAACCAATTATTTATCAGCTGAAAAAAAGGTGAACCATTTCCTAAAATTGTTTGCTGACTATGAAACCCACACTGGGTGCTTGCACCGAGTGGGGACCTGCAACCCTAACATTCTCTGAAAAAAAAAAAATCAAGTTTAGGAACAATGCGGAAGTATACAGAATAAACACCCCCCTGACTCCCAATAAACACCACCAACAAATGACAGTAGCCTGGTGGGGCCATGCAGGGACTATAGGCTGTTCCCATTCATTCTGTGGAAAGCAGCACCCCACACCCCACCCCACCCCACCCCACACCCTAGCACGGCAGCTGTGTTTGAGCTGGCATTCACCAACTCTGAACAGCATTCAAGTAGAAAAACCTCACATGGCTTTTTTTTCTCTCCCCCTAACTAGGAATCCGGCAGAGTGCTATATTGAAATATCAAACACTGGTAATCGTTTTAGCGGTACTGTTAGTTTGGATAAAATGTCTTTCCTATGGTAGCTAATTGCTTAAATATCTGCAAACTGATATCCTCTTTGTAGACATTTATGCTGTCCTCTTTTTATAACTTTATTTCATTTTCTGTTCATTTCTGATGTTGACTCAAAGGGCCTTTATCACCTCGCACTGATAATCTGTGCTTTATGGCCGCTAGTGTGATTGCGAGCAGTTGAAGCCGCGTGCAAAAATACACACATATAAATATTTGAACAGGAAAAAGAAAGTCTGATGTAGGCCAAGGAAGAAATGCATGCATTTCAACAAATAATGCCACTAGAAGGAACTTGACTCTAAACCAGGACCAGGCAAGGTCACCCTGTCCTTGTACCACCTGTCCAGTGGTTACAAGTGCCAGGGTCGATTCCAAAGAGCTGGGTCACTCCAGGTCCTGCGACCCAGGGTGCCCAGCCAGAGGCCACGCTGGCAGCCCTAGGACATCACTGTGGTGCCCTCTCTTGGGTAAGGATCACTCACGTCATTCCCTCTATGCAGAGCAAGTTCGCTCTTACAGGGAGTTAAAGACCTGGGAGGTTGGAACGAGTTTCTCGGGCCATGCCTCTGGCACCAAACCTTATGGGGGTTCAAAGGACATGTTGCATTGTGGCTGCCTTGCCCATTTTTGCGAGGGGAACTTCCCTGGTTTTTCATGCTTCTGAGCTGAAAATGAGCGCAAAGTGGCATTCGACTTGGAGAGGAAGAGCACCCAGGAAGCAAACGTGCAAGCAAACAGAGCAGCTAGTTGGGCAGCATAGCTGCCGCTGGCCGCCGTTGTCCCTGACAGCCGGGCGACACGCCACCACCTGTGTTTGCACACCAGCTTTCCCCGATCCGCGAGAAAATGGCCCGGCCGGTCACATGGCAGCCAGATCAGCCGGCACCATGGGAATACAAAAGCGGAGCTTTTAGCAGAGTTAATCATTAATGCGCCTCTCTTTGTCCAGCCCGGAGTGCTGACAGCGCTTTGATAGCCGTGTTTGCCATGGGGGGGCTGGGTCGCAGCCAGGTACTAAAGAGCCCAGCTCCCCTTGCCGTGCCCGCAGGCTTGAGACCAACCTGCACGCTGCCCTCCACCCCAACCCCCCAGCGCACCCCTTGGGCTGGTTCCTGGACACCCACCACGAGGCCCATGGGAGCCCCAAGGTTGGGAGAGGCATGATTAGAAACGACCGTGATCCTCCCCACCCCACGAGTCATCTCTCCCCTCAACCAGAAAAACACACAAGCACAAAACTAAACTGAGGATGTTTTTCATTTGCTTTAATGTTGGCCAGGGGTGGCCTATTTTGGTATAATGGCAAGGGGCATGATAGTCCCAAAACTTAGCTTAGAGACTCACCTGCAAGTATATTCTGGTATTTCCATTGCAGCAACTAAAATACAAGTGTCCTTGACAATTTTTTTTAAATGGAAAATCCCATTTTAACAACCGTGAAGGTAAGTAGCTTGTATACCAAAGGACTGGACTGGAGTTAGGGTAAATGCAAACCAGGTTAAGACCCCCTGGCTACCTGTTTTTTCCTGACTCTGTGAAGCTGCCCCTTCCCAGGTATAGAAATATCCAAACCTCCCCAGATTCCTGCTTTTGCCTTCAGCTTGCCGAGAATGTCCTTTGGATTCATGCGGTCAAGTCACTTTGCCAACCCCCTTGAAAACATGATATAAACCATGAATATCCCATTGTCCTTTATGAACAATTGAAAACAAGCAAATCAAAAGTCCATCTTTGAAGTTTGGCTTACAAAGGAGCAGAGATTTTTAAGGTTGGGGCCATTGAAAAGCAGAACTTTTTTCAAGGAATTTGAGCATATGAAAATCCTGCTGATGGCAGTTGATTGCGCATGAAGACATGCTCAGTGAAGAAATTAACCTCAAAAAGTGGTCCTGCTGTGTGTACCTGTGTCCCCCCTGGGCAGAGTTAAAATACCTTTAAAGATTTTATCCAATTGATCTTTACAACATCTAGGGCATACTGGAGAATGACAAATTTTATTGCCATCTTTTTTTTTTTTTTTTTTAGATGAGGAAGTGAAAGTTGACTGGCTTTTGCTTCATCACCTTGGAACTGTAACTACAGACGAATGATTGGAATGATTCAAATCCCAGAAGGATTAGATTGTGCAACCCATGTCTTAGGATAGACTAAGTGCTTGCTTTTTGTTGTTGTTTATTTATTTGTTTGTTTGTTTGTTTGCTTGCTTTTGCACTTTGCACTCTGCATTTTCAGCCTGGCTTTACTCAAGGAAATTGTTTAACCCTGCTCAAGCTTCTTGGTCATCTACTAGGTACTACAAAGTTCTTGGCTCTGGAGGGAATACAAGTGGATACAATGTGGTTCCAGTTGTGAAGAACCAACTCAGGAGGAGAGTCACACATCACAAATAAATCCAGCACCAGAGAAAAAAGTGGGCAACACTTAACTGCCACAGGATGAAACGCCCAAGTCCTGGGATCTTGGTGGAGTTTTGCCCCAGATCTGAGAACCCTCTACAGTGTGGAAAAGCAGGTGATTTCAGTACATGTGGATGTTAGAATGTGGAGAGCATCCAATTCAAATAGTGTTATCAGTTTTAACATAATGAGGAGGGACTGTGGTATTATTTAATCAGCCTTCCCTTTTAAAAATGCTCTTTGTCCAGCGAGCACAATCAAGATTCACATCCTACCTTGTTCATTTCATCCCAGGCTCATCAGCCAGCATTTTGTGGGTAAAGTTAGAGTTGACGTTATTATAAAAATCCATCTCTGTTCCTCTACTAAATACATGTGTGCATGCTAAGTTGCTTAAGTTGTGTCCGACTCTTTGTGATCCCATGGACTGTAACCTGCCAGGCTCCTCTGTCCATTGAATTCTCCAAGCAAAAATACTGGAGTGGGTTGCTGTGCTCTGCTCCAGAGATCTTCCCAACCCAGGAATTGAACCCACGTCTCCTGCATTGCAGGCAGATTCTTTACTGCTGAGACACAGGAGAAGCCCCTACTATATACAGTTGGTCTACAGTATAATCTCTGGTTTTGCAAGAGGCAAAGCTGTTATCTAGGCATGCATTCATTCAAATATATTTCAATGCATTCAAGGGGCAAAAGAGAAAAATATGCTATTATTTTAGAGGCCAAATTATTTGAATTAAGATGTTATCAGAAATTAAATGGTCATTTGGGGAAGATGGTGGAGGTCAAATGATGCCTTGATGTTGATATATTGATATTACCTGATACTGACATTTTGCAGTCAATGCTGAAGTGGATTCAATCCAGAGAGAAGGCTGGATCTGTAGCGTGTGTTGTTTCATCTCCTGTGGGGGTGGAGACAGAAATCCTAGTTCACCCTAAATGTGATGCAAGAGTACAGATAGTGGATTTGGAATGTGATTCCAGGAAACAGGGTGAGAAGAGAAGTGAAAGATAAGGGAGCATGTGTTAGTGATCCAGCCACCACCGTGAAGCCTGCATCTTAACCCAAGACGGTACCTGGTTATCTGTCCACCAACTCCTGCCTTTCATCGAATCCCGGTACAAACAACCTCTGAGAGGCCAAGGAGGGAGAGGCAGGAGTCTACAGCCAGGACAGACTTTGCTGAAGCTGAAGTAGAGAGAAGAGAAGGGAGGCTGACACTTGGAGCCGACTGAGGTCAACACAGCTTATCAGCAGAACCCTAGGTATGGACACCATTAAACATGGGGTAGACAGATGCCACTTCTTAGGGCAGCTACAGTTCTCTCTGGTGCCTTCTGTTTGTTATGCAAGCATACTTGAGTAGGGAGAGATAGTCTCCCAAAGACCCACATGTCCGATCTTATAAGTCTTATAACTGAAAGTCACTCAGTTGTGTCCAAGCTTTTGTGATCCCATGGACTGTAGCCTGCCGGGCTCCTCTGTCCATGGGATTCTCTAGACAAGAATACTGGAATGGGTAGCCATTCCTGATCCAGGGATTGAACCCGTATCTCCTGTGACTCCTGCATCGTAGGCAGATTCTTTACACTTGAGCAGGGAAGTCCAAGGTGGTGTCCAAGGAGATGTCCAAGAAATTGATTTTAAAGGTGCAGGAAAGCCATGGTCAGCTCTGGGAGAGTCCCCTGCCAAGGGTTTGCATGTGTCCATGTGGATGGTGAGCTTCTCCAGTAGAGTGATTTGCCCAGAATTTGGGGAGCTCTCCTGGCTTGGCCACACTTGTTTTGGAATGAAGATTCAGGAAGTGGCATAAATGCATTTATTTATTTGTGTTTGTAGCACGTTTAGAGTCCTGATGCTTCTCTTTGCAAGGTCACTTTTCTATGCTCTGCTCAATGAATCCAAGCCCCTTGCAACTCAAGCCTGCTCCCTGTCCTGCCCAGCAGAGTTGGGGGATTTTGGGGTCATCATGGGGAGAGGTTGGTGCAGCCAGTAGGGCTGAGTGAATGTGTGAGGTAGATAGTCTCAGAGTGTGGTCCCTGCTCAGGCAGCAGCAGCAGCATCACCTAAAACTTCTCAGGAATACAGGTTCCCAAAATCTACCCAAGACCTACTCACTCAGAAACTCTTGCAGGGGCCCAGGTATCTGCGTCTTAGCCCACCCACCAGGAGATCTTGAGAGTAAGAAAAGAACCATAGCTGGGGCTGCTCTGGGGGCTCCACTTTGATGACTTCTGTTTCTCCTTCCGCCCCCACTATTCTGTTTTATACACTCTTCCCTGTGTATTCCTCAGTTTTCAGTAATATTCAAAGTTACAATTGTTGTTCAATCACTCAGTCATGTCTGACTCTTTATGACCCCCATGTACTGCAGCACGCCAGGTTTCCCCATCCTTTACTATCTCCTGATGTTTGCTTAAACTCATGTCCATTGAGTTGGTGATGCCACCCAACCATCTCACCTTCTATTGTCCCCTTTTCCTCCTGCCTTCAGTCTGTCCCAGAATCAGAGTCTTAGCCAATAAGTTGGCTCTTCTCATCAGGTGGCCAAAGGATTGGAGCTTCAGCATCAATATCACATTACTAACAGCTTTGCAGAAAGAGAAATTATCCTGGTCCTATACATATCCCCATTAAAAACTGGGTGAATCAAAACCCACGGGAAACAGGAAATCCTAGGAAACATGAAATCCTAGGAAACACAGGTGCTTGGGTTGCCCCGCATTGGAATCTAACAGCCCGAAGGTGTTTGAAAAGCTGGCAGTCTGTCCCAGGAGAATATTTTCTTCCCTGTGTTCTCTCTGGACTGATCTTGAGCACAAGAGGAGAGTCAAAAAAAAAGTCCTTCTCCTCCTGGAGCAGCGTGGAAAAAAGCAGATTCAAGTGTGTATTTAGGGCAGTGAGGAGGGAGATGAGGACAAGCCTGCAACATTGCCCCACCTTCTACTCCCAAGATTATACTCTCTGCAAGTTGTGGGCGGGGAACTTGCATTTTCCTGCCTCCACCCCCAAGTCTGTGTGCCTCTTGGGATGTCCATATCTCATCCTGGGTTTTGGAAAGCCATCCTGAATATACAATGGCCTCGAAAGGCAAACCAATGTATCTTCCTGTGCTCCATGTCAGCTGAAGACCCCTTACCTATCACAAAGCCTGGCCCCTTGCAACCACCGAAAGGAACAATGTCAGTCTGCAGGGAGACCTCTTCTGATGGGATGGTCAGGGATAAATTTGGCTACAAAGACATCACAGGTTGGGTTCCTTGGGAAGCGGACACTGAGCTGGAAATTAGCAGGATGTTTATTAGGGAGTGAGCTCCACACTTGGGCAAAGAGATCATCCCAAAACCTTAGCTGTCCCCAAGGGTGGGCCTTCCACGTAGTTCCTACTGGGTACAAGGAGTGGCCTGCCCCTCCATGCTGAGACACTGAGTGGGAGATGCTTGGGCAGGGACACAACCTGAAGATAAGGTCTGCCCTGGAAGGACCCCCTGTGATGCCTCCCCAAATCTAGCACAGTGGAGTCTGCCTTGCCTGTGGACTTAAGGATGGACCCCCACAGCAGAGGGACCTGGCAACGTTCAGATCTCCACTCATGATTTTGGAAAATCATCTGATATTTTATTCTTATTGCCATAAAAAAAAAAAATCAACGAGGGCTTCTCTGGTGGCTCAATGATAAAAGTCTGATCTGCCTGCAAATGCAGGAGACACGAGTTCAATCCCTGGTCTAGGAAGATCCCACATGCGGTGGAGCAACTAAGCCAGTGGACTGCAAATATTGAGCCCATGCTCTAGAACCTATGCTCTGCAATAAGAGAAGTCACTGCAATGAGAAGCACATGTACTGCGACTAGAGTGGCCTCTGCTCTCCCCAACTAGAGAAAAGCCCACGCAGAAATGAAGAGTCAGTACAGCGAAAAATAAATTAATAAAATTATTTAAGAAATCAGGTAACAAGTAAGACTTCATTTTCCCTAGTTTAAAAAAAAAAAAAAAGCACAAAGAAAGCATACTTTCATGCCTTTTTTTGCAGGACTTCTTAGGGGCACTCATTTTCTCCCTCAACAGTTAAGTGGAGGATAATTTCTCATTCCCGATCTCACTTCCTCCCCAGAGTAATGTTTCAAATACAAAACATACATTTTGAATCATTTCATGCCACAACAAGATTTGAAAGTTTAACCTGTGGTGGGGTTTGGTGGGTGTTTATCAACCATTAGGATCCTTATGTTGTTGTTCAGTTGCTAAGTCGTGTCCAGCTGTTTGCAACCCCAAGGACTACAATATGCCAAGCCCCCCATCCCTCACCACTTCCCAGAGTTTGCCCAAGTTCTTGTCCATTGAATCAGTGATGCCATTCAGCCACCTCATCCTCTGTCATCTCCTTCTCCTCCTGCCTTCAATTTTCCCCATAATCCAGGTCTTTTCCAATGAGCTGGCTCTTCACATCAGGTGGCCAAAATATTAAAACTTCATCTTCAGTATCAGTCCTTCCAATGAATATTCAGTATTGATTTCCTTTAGGATTGGTTTGATCTCTTTGCTATCCAAGAGACTCTCAAGTCTTCTCCAGAGTCTTCTCTTAGGATCCTTAAGATAACCCTAAAACCATTAACCTGTTCATAACAGCAGACTGGGATAGCCTATGTTGTCCACCAGCAAATGACTTATTTCCTCCAGTGGTCATGTATGGATGTGAGAGTTGGACTATAAAGAAAGCTGAGCACAAAAGAATTGATGCCTTTGCACTGTGGTGTTGGGGAAGTCAAGGGACTCCTTGAGAGTCCCTTGGACTGCAAGGAGATCAAACCAGTCTATCCTAAAGATCAGTCCTGGGTATTCATTGGAAGGACTGATGTTGAAGCTGAAACTCCAATACTTTGGCCACCTGATGCAAAGAGTTGACTCATTTGAAAAGACCTGGATGCTAGGAAAGACTGAGGGCAGGAGGAGAAGGGGACGGCAGAGGATGACATGGTTGGATGGCATCACCGACTCAATGGACATAGGTTTGGGTGGACTCCAGGAGTTGATGATGGACAGGGAGGGCTGGCATGCTGAGGTTTACGGGGTTACAAAGAGTTGGACATGACTGAGTGACTGAACTGAACTGATTACTGAACCTACCCACCTGCTTGGTCATCACAATCCCCAAGCCATGATGGAAAAACCCTTTGCTTCTGCATGAGACTCTTGGAGGCTTTTACACGAGTGAGGGGAGAATGTCATGAACACTTCAGAAGCACATGATTACAGGCACAGCTTGGTGTGGACCAGAACCAAGTGATGCATCTGTTTAGAAGATGTTGAGTCACTCCCTCCAGCTAGGTCATTGAGAGCCCAGCATGGACAGGGAGGGTCTTCTATCATCTCTGCACTCGGCCAGAGTGTGCATTTCCATCTCCAGTGATGAGAATACCTCATGGAGCAAACCCATGAGCTATGTTCTGTGTCTTAAATGAAGATAATTCTTACTTATGAACTGGGTATTCATGCTCTGTTAAAACTCATCATTTGGTACCCTAATCCCCAAGATGATGGTATTTAGAGGGAGGGTTTTCCTGGTGGCTCAGACAATAAAGAATCTGCCTGCAATGCAGAAGACCTGGGTTTGATCCCTGGGTTGGGAAGATCCTCTGGCGAAGGGAACGGCCAGCCACTCCAATATTCTGGCCCGGATAATTTCATGGAAGGAGGAGCCTGGTGGGCTATAGTCCATGGGATCACAAGGAGTCGCGCAAGCCTGAGCGACTTTCACTTGGGGAAATAATTAGGTTTAGATGAGGTCATGAGGATGGGGGTCCCCATGATGGGATTAGCGTCCCTGTAAGAAGAGATTGGAGACCTTGCTTTCTCTCTCTCCTCTCTCTGCTTCTCTCCCACATGAGAATACTGAAAGCCAGGAAGTTAGCATTCAGACATAAAATCTGCCAACACCTTGATCTTGCACTTTCGAGCCTCCAGAGCTGTGAGAAATACCTGTCTGATGTTTAAACTACCAAGTCTCTGGCATTTTGTTTTGGCAGCTCAAGCAAAGACATCATCGCTCTGAACCTATTGCAAGATTCAGGTTCATTCTACAGACTAGGCTGTAGTAAATGGCCTTAAGATATCTCATTGTTTTACCCACAAGGTGTTGGTGGGAACACATGTCCCTAAGTGCATTCACTATGGACAAGGGAGGATCCAGGAGAACAGGGGTGGGAGGGACAAAGGATCTAGGTCTAGTGTTGTGAAGGAGACGTGGTTGGTTGTGGAAACCTCCAAACGCTGCGGCACATGAGGCCGAGCTGCTGTTGCCTAAGATACTGGTTTACAAAGGTGAGTAGGGGTGGTGGGCTCACAGTGGAGACCTTTGGAAAGCTTGACAGAGAAGGGCGAAAGGGACACGAGCAGTAAAAACTGCTAATATTTACTGGACTCTTACTGGTGCTAAGAACGACTCTACAAGCTTTACAATTAATTCTTAGAGCTCACAAAAATTCTATGAAGTAGGTGATTATCTCCTCCACCAGACAGCCCAGGAGACAGAGACTCACAGAGTTGAATAGGGCTCAGAGTCCCGTAGAGAGCACACTGAGGGATGGGAGTCTGCCAGGGGCCAGACCTGCTGGGCTTTCTCATGAGTTCTCGGTACAGCTCTGACCCTCGGCTTCTCCCATGGTCAGTAGGGCTCATGACAGCTGCCCAGGAGTGGGGCTGGGGGACTCCATGGAATGGGGTGAAAGCATGAACATGTTTTAGAAAATGAAAATCTCCCCAAACATCAGAAACTGTGATAGTTGTCCTTCCCATCTCTTCTACAGAAGAGAGGTCCCTCTTTGATCAGTTGAGGTAGCATCCCAGGCACTGAGCGATGGAAGCTTCTCTGTATCAAAAGGGACAAGCAGCCACCAGCACACGAGTGGAGTTGAAGCCTCAGATCCTCACTGGCATGAGTCATGGTTTTGCAGGCAGGTGGCCTTGGCAGTGAAAGGCTGGGAGTTTCTAGAGAACACCTGCCTACCGGGGAGGCCCCGGACACTCATCTTCCACAGGGGCCCTCAGCGGCCAGAAGGCCCAGGTGATGTTTGACAGCCTCGTTCATCTTCAGCAAGAGGGTCTGGTGCTGCACTGGCTCATTGATGGGCCCCTCGGCCTCTTGACAGCGGCAGCTGCCTTTCCCATGTGGCCTCTGTCCTCACTTGGAACGTGGGTGGTGAGGAGGGACCCCGAGTTCCCAGGCTGCTTGGGGCCACCTGCTCCATCCTTGTTTGCAGACCTACTTGTTCCCCACCCTGCAGGGCCTCTGCGTGCTCAGCAGATGTTTTTCTGTTTTCACCGGCAAAGCTTTTTTCCTTCCCTTTTTTAGTATCAAGGGCCCAGAAACAGCTGTCCATTTGACCACATGCTACTATGGACATAAACTATTAACTATGAACACCTTTCCTCTGCAAATAACTGCTTTATTTAGAGCTGTCCTCAGATGCCATCATCCCCTCCTGGGTGCCCCATCCCTGGCCTCTTCATTTGCCGAAAGTTTCCCCAGGAGGGTGCCTGAGGAAGTCAAGCTGAAGATGCATCTTTGGGCCAAGTTCTGCAGCCTCCTGCAGCTCGACAGGGACTTGGTGAAGCCCCTGCTCACCCAGCTTGGGGTGGCCTCTGCCTTCTCGCCACCTTACCGTGGCCCTGGTGCCTGAAAGAGTCATTCTTGCCATTGAAGAAACCAGAGGGAAATTTGAGGAAACTTGAATCACCTGAATGTAACCTCTCCATCCTATATAACAGATTTTTGTCCTATAACCTCTATACCTACAGCTGTCTTTTCTATGCACCCAAGTTCTGCCCGTCTCTAAGACCTTGGTATGAAAGTGTTTCCTCTGTGATCAGAGACGTCAGTAAAGCAAGAGGGCCTAGGATACCCAGGCAGGGAAAATTTCAGGGAAGGAGGAGTGTAAAGAGGCCAGGGAGGTGTGTGAAGATGATATTGAGAAGCCCAAAGCCATAGTTTTTATGTCAACTTTGGAATGGCCGCCATTTTCACCTGCACTGTGGACAAGCTCTGGAGTAGTGACCTTGGGCCTTGACCCTTCCTTCTTAGGGTCAGTCTGCCCTGGAGGCTGAGCTACAGGCTTGGACTTGACATCTCATTCAGCCCAAGGAAGCTTTCTTTTTCTCACAGGGATACTGTCATTGGCCTATTTGCAAAGGGCATAAAAAGAAAACTATGGATAAAAGCAGAGTAATCCATTCTCAACACAGGAAAACCAGTTTTAAACCTTGCTGAAATAACTGGAGTGACTCTTCTGTTGCTTAGGGAAGCAGCAGACAGAACATGACAACTTCTGTCACATTTGGACCTGGTGAAATGGACAGAGCCCTGGACTTTGAATAAGGACCTGTGGGTTTGGGTTCCGGCTTTGTCAGTGGACTGTGTCTTGGGAAAGTTATGGATCTGTCTCTTTAAGTGCCTCTAGAATAAGAGGTATGATTACGACAGCCACCACTGACACCACCTCTGCATCTTGATTAATCTTCCTAAGTTGGGAGGCAGGTGTCTAGGGTTCAGGTGTGAAAACCAAGGGCACAGAGTGGGGCAGGTGGGGATGGGATACTTAGGGAGTCTGACATTCCCTGGGGGTCCTCCTGGAGTCACCCCTCCAGGAAAGCATTGATCTGTCTGACAACAGAAACCACTAGTAGTCAACACGTGACACTTGCCTTCCAGCTGTCAGCCTGAACCGTAGCCCTCCATGAGCTCCATCACCAAAGGGGGAGACATGTCATGTCAAGACCCATGGTCTTGGCTTTGCTCCGCTGCCTCAGACCAGCGAACCCCCATCTCCATACTGACTTGCTGGTGCCCTTCTCTACACTCTTGTCTTCTCCGCTGGCTCCTGTCAGCAAAGCCCCTGTTCTCTGCCTGGGCTCTGCTATTTCATGCCGTGTCAGCTCGGTTTACCTTATAATTATCTCCAGAATGCCTTCCCCTACATTGTTCTGGGTTAGAGTTGGCCCAAACGGACATGCGCACAAGGTTAGAGCTGCAGAAGCAAAGCAATGGCCGTCACCAAGGGGTTGGATAAAACAGGCATGACAATGGACAGATCTACCTGGTGAGGCTCAGCTTGTCCTGGTTCTCTGCCTTTGTCCAGTGCATCTTCCAGATGCTCAGCCCTGCTGACCAAGAACCAGACTGGATGTCCAGAGCAGAGATGATACAGAGAAACAGCTTCCTCTAGATCTTTTCTGGAACTCCTCCATCACAATCACTCTTCAGTGACAGGATGTGCTTGTCTTTTCAGATTGACTGGTTAAAGCATCTCTGATCATCCAAGCCCCTTCCAAATCTTCACTCCTCCAGCTACTCCCAGAAGCATGAAAAGTCCAATCTTCTCCTTTAACATCCACTGTAGCCTTGCTTTCTGTCCACACAACATCCCCAAGTCTTCCCAGGACCACAAGACAGGACGAGTAAAGAAAATCATGAGATACCCTGGATGAAAAAGAGAATTTATTCCGCTGCACCATTTTTATAACAGAAAGCTCTATCATGAGTGACTCATCACTGCATTTTTCAAAATACAGGAATCCCCTCACAAGACCAGCAGACACATTGTTCAGTCCCTTACTTTCTGAAACCTTTGGGGTGATCCATCAGAACAAAATAGAACTGAGGGCTAAAGCCTAAATCAGGAACATTCCCAGAAGAGAGTAATGATTCCTGACACCTGCAGGGCTCCATAAATGTCCAACGACGTGGCAAAATTCTAAAATGATAATTACCTAAATTCACTTCTAACATAAAGGGCTGGGAAAAAAGAAGCCCGATGGGAAATGAAGAAAGAGAAATTACAAAATCAAATGAGCCAGAGGACACCTCCCTATAAGACAAGGAGGCAGGTTATGAGACGAGACAGTGGACCCTCTTGAAGTGTTCTAGAAGAAATGCCCATGGTCTGGGTGGCTGGTGCCCAGACTGTAGTGGCTGTAAGGAGAGCGTGTCAGGTGACAGATGGACTCCAACACTCCTGGGTGACCTTACCTGGGGCACAGGGTGGGGCCTGCGCTGAGGGGCCTTGAGGAGAAAGATCAGCAAACAGGAAGGAATTAAAATGTCTCCTACCAGCCCTGGAGATAAGCCTTTTATAGGGGCAGGCTGAGCAAGATTTTTTTTAAAAAAAGTTTGTCCCAGAAGAACAAAGAAGTCATTCTATTCCTTTGTTGCATGGTGGATGGGGGTGGGGCAGAGTGAGGAAACCTACTCAGAGCTTTCAGGAAACTAAGGCAGCCTTTGAAATTTCCATTTTGAATTTAACCACTGACATTTTTATCTGGTAGGTGTGATGCAGGGGACACAAAGAAACCCAAAAAGTGGCTGAGGGGACCGGGCTGCAAGCCACCCCACATGACACGTGTGAGGGCTGCTGAGGCCAAGTGGGGCTCAAACAGGGCTCTGAACCAGGGAAGGGGGCCCCGGCCTGGGGGTGACACTGGCGGAGGCACAGAAGTGAAGAGGGATATTTTGAGACAACAAGAGTTTGCCTTGCCCCGCGCATTCAGAAGAGTGAAAGGAGATGAGATGGATTTAGAAGACAGGGGTCATTTGGTGAGAGGCTCACAGGTCCAATGAGGATGGCAGGCTTGGTCCTGGGGACACGAGGCTCTGGACACCGACCATGGGCATCTTTTATGTGATTTGGCCTGCTTTGGGAGGCCAAATTTGCTCAAACGTAATACCACCACTGCTTCATCTTTGAGTTTTTAAAGCATTAAATTGAGATACCTGAAAATTTGAGGCTCCAAGTGTCATTCCTCTTTGGAATTAGCTAGTTGGTAGAGGTCCAGTCCTCACAAATTGATGGAGCTTCTCTCCCTGTGGGGGTCCAGCAGAGCAGAGGGGCTGGATGCCCCGGCTACAGAGAGAGGTCGCAGAGGTGAGGCAACATAGAAACGCTGGCCTGAGTCAGGGTCCTGGGGGGCCAGGGATGGTCCAGAACTCAGCTTGGATGAAGAGAGAAGAAATATGAGTAATCAACGATATAAAAGCCCACTTCCAGGTCTCCGGAACTCCAGCTCCCTTGGCCGCGCAGGACAAATGCAAATCATCTTCGCCAAGACAGGAGGGCCTACGGGACGAAATGGCCCTTTTTGCTAACCTCTCACAGCATCACAAACGATAGGAAACAAGTGTTTGATATCACCTCCCCACACCCCACATAGCCTGTTTTTCATTAAATAGGGAATTCTAGAATCATCCTGGTGCCTGGGGAGCCTCTTCTGATTGGCTGGTCTGATGTCTAGGAGTCCAGTGTCCTTTTCTCACCTTGTTCATATCGGTGTGTTCACGGTCTATACATGTCTTCTGTGTGCATGCCTACATGTGTAAAGCAGGGTTCACTTTCATGCTACATTCTAGGCAGAACTAAACCACATCCTTTAAACAGGCTGAAAAGTTTTTCATAATTTCCAGCGAAGAGGTTGAACTTGCTCACTGCCCAGGCAACACTTAGTGTTGAATACCCTGGCAATTTTTCTGGGGCCTCTCCAGACCATGTCTCATTTCTGTTCTGAACACAGTAGAGCTGCAGCTTGGGAATTCTTAAAGCAGGGGTGCAGGTCACAGGTAGGGCTCAAAGTAACCCCTGGAAAACCTCTGAAATGACCCCAGAACATAATGCTACATTGAGTCTGGCTATGTATATCCTCTCCTGTCCCTCTGCCAGCACCAGAAAATGGTCAGCTCTTCACAGAGCAGCTGGGAAAGGATAGGCTTAAGTCCGGGATCCATTTGTCCAAAGCACAAGAAGCTCCTTGATAGTTGGTGAAGCAGCTCCCGCCTGGAGAAACAGGTTGGGGTCGGAACCAAGGGAGAAGTAGGCGTGCAGGCCAGCAGCCAAGGCCCGGGGAGATCTCAGCCTAGAGGTGCTGGACTCAGGGAGGCTGAGGACACACAGGGTGGTGCGTCACCTGTTGCTGCCCTGCCAGCTGCCCAAGCAGAGCACAGTCACCCCCATGTTACACCCCCCACCTCTCAAAGCCAAACCCCGGCCAGGCCATTGGGCTGGACCTCCAGAGTCCGGGTTGCCAGGTGTCCACAATGGGTATCTTTAGCCCCACAGAGGTAACGAGCAGGCTAAGTCACTGCAGTCGTGTCCAACCCTTTGCAACCCCATAGACTGTAGCCCACCAGGCTCCTCTCTCCATGGGGATTCCCCAGGCAAGAATACTGGAGTGGGCTGCCATTTCCTTCTCCAGGGAATCTTCCCAACCCAGGGATCGAATCCAGGTCTCCTACATCTCCTGCATTGGCAGGCAGATTCTTTACTTCTTGTACCTCCTGGGAAACCCAATAAGACTTATGTTTGAACCAACTGCTTCTCACCCCTAAGAAGCTCAGAAATAAGCTAGGTTTTCAAATTCACTTCTGAAATAAAAGTACACGGGGTACTTTTCTGTAGCAGGCTAACCAAAAATGCATAATATCTTAACACAAAATAAAATAATTTTTTAAAGTGGTAAAGGCTAACTGAGATACCAGCCTTTAAAATGGCTTGTAGATAAGTGGCCAGGCCTCTACAGTACCCATGAGCCACTGTGGGGTCAGGCACCCTGCAGGCTCAGAGCCCACAGATCAGCAATCTTGGCCAGCAAGTGGGAGTCAACGTCCTCACCTGCTCATCACCTACCTAAGGCCACCCGAACACATTTTGACCTGGATAAAAACAGTAAAAGAAAAGAAAGGAAAGGAAGAGAAGAAAGGAGGAAGGAAGGAAAGCAGAGGAAAGAAAAAAAAAAGAAATGAAGGAAGTTTGGAGGGAAGGAGTAAGGAAGGAGAGAGAGTGGGAGGGAGGGCGGAAAGGAAGGAAGGAGAAAAAGAATGTTCTCTTTGAACAGGAGAGGAGGTTGCCTGGGACTGACAGAGGGAAATAAGAGGAGGAATTTAAATGGCACAGTGACTAACAAAGCCGCAGGTGTAAATGGCTGTTTGAGATCCTTGTACATGTCCAGCACCTACAGTCTACGGGCAGCTGCCTGCTTCCCACAGCTTGTGAGAGGCAGCAGAGGATTGTGACCACAGCCCAGAGGGGTCAGTATACCTGGCCTGTGAGCTGCTCTGTGACTGAGGGTCCTTCGGCCTCCCAGCCCTATACATGATGGAAGCGGAAAACACCTAAGCATGAAAAGGTGCCTTTAGGTCAGTAATTCAATGCTCCTGAATTTTGTCCAACCACCAGGCAAGAGAAGCAGGACAGAAACTGCCGTCTGTGTTGCAGGTCAAAGATATGGAACATTCCTAAAGTTGCACAGGGTGTTGACAATCAAAGAGACAAGCCCCCAGCTCTCCCCTGTCCTGTTCTCTCCATCACAATGACTAGAAGAAGCTCTAAGTGACAAGGAGCTCGTGTATCCGATCAACTTAATGTATCTGGAGGCTGGAGAGCTTGGGAAACTTATGTCAAACTAGCAAAGACTCAAGCCATCATCAGAATAACTCCACATCTGAGAGGCAGGGTTTTCTCCACTCTCTTTGGCCGTTCTGTGACCACCCAGGTGGGCTCTGGGTATCACTGGTGACCTGTCTCCGTGGTTTTTGCTCTGCTCCTGTTTACCTGTTTTATCAAGAAGGGGACAGTGTGTCTGTTTGTGCTTTGCCGGGCATTAATAAAGATAAGAGAGGCCGTAGCTACCAAACAGAGTTTTCAAAAACCCTCCCTGGTTTCCCTGGCTGCCAGGCTGCGTGCACAGACATACAGAGTCACTGATGCAGGAACTATTATCACCATCCGATTATTGTCATTGTAATGCCTATTCAACGGCCCCTTTGTAAGTTCCTAGAGGGCAGGGACCGTGTCTTGGGCTGCTTTTCATGAATTCATGCCTTCCTGCTCCCATTCACTGATTCTACAAACGTTTATTGAGTGCAGACCTCACCGTGCCTGCCACAGTGCTGGGGACACAGAGAATATATCATATGCTGGGTGTCCTCAGTGGCACAGCCCTGCCCTGGAGGCCAGCCCTCTTTCTGTCCACTCTTCCAGGAAAGAAGCCCCTCATCGGGCACGGGTTGGGCTGTCTACAGCTGCCTTCAGGCCACAAGACCTATCGATATCTTTATTCCATCTGAACTTCTACAGTGTGACCGTATTTCTTTTATGATAAAACCAAAAAAACCGAATGAAGTCTAGTTTTTAAACCTATCATTTCAAAACTAAACTTCTACTTCTCTCATCCTTGACCGCCCACTTGAATCTCCTTGGGGATGTTCAAAGACGCATGCCGGGCCCCATGTACAGCATGGGCGACCTCACTGGCCAGGGCACCAGGGATCTGCAGAACTCCTAGATGATTTGAACACGTGGCCAAGTTGAAAGACACCCGTCAAAGAAGGGACAGAGGAAAGAAAGCCTCAGGCTCACAGGTGGGGGCTGCTCTCTCTCAGATTTGTCTTTTGTGCCTCTGCCTGTGTATTGAGGTGAGGAGAGAATTCTGACTCCCTGTCCTGAGCCACTTGCTCCCCATACCCAAGATGTCCGTGACTTCCTAGCTGCCCTTGCCTCAGGATACCCTCCTCTGCCTGGGACATGCTCCTGTCACCTCTGGGCCAGATAAGGCTCTGGACTCTGGCCCAACAGGGAGTCATCCATCTCTTTCAATTCTGGCTTCCATACCCTGGACTCCAGGATCTCACCCTTCTGTTTTCTATGACTCACACGGTCGGATAAATCCTCTCCCTTTCCTGGTGGCAATGACGTCCTTTAGGAAGGGGTACCTCTTGGAGGCATCAATCCTTACACCAATATGGGGGCTTTGGGGGATGCTAGGAGGGAAGGGCCCCAGAGCCTTCCTGACACATGGTGGAGGAGCACACCCACACCTGTGTCCTTGAAGTTCATCCCCAAGGAAGTGCAGACCAAGAAGACTCCTGTATTTGTGAATGGGCAGTCCTGCCCACTCAGAGGGTGAGCTTTGTTTAGAAAAAGGAAACTGAGTTTTGGCAAGGATGTCGAGAAACGGGAACTCTGGTACCTGTGTGGCTGGTGGGAAAGTAAAATTGTGTAGCTTCTGTAGGGGTGAGCTCCTCAAAAAATTTCTATAGAATTCTCCTGCAGCTCTGAAATTTTACTGCAAGGTACGTGCCCAGGGAACTGAAAGCAGGGACTCAGAAACATGTGCACATGTGTCCATAGCAGCATCATTCACCACGAGCAAAAGGCGGGAATAGCCTGGATGTCAGATAAATGGATACATTGATGAATAAATTATATATATATATACACACACATGTATGTGCATGTATAAATGATTATCTAATGTGTAAATATATATTTATTCAATGAACAATACACATATTAGGAGACAACGTGTTAATACAATAGGCATTAAATATTAGATGATGTTACAAAACACATAATGTAATCAAAATTGAAACTTAAGGGTGAAATTAAGAATGCAAAGAAGACGACTTCTCTGGCAGTTCTGAGAATCTGCCTGCAATGCTGGAGACCCCAGTTTGATTCCTGGATCAGGAAGATTCCCTGGAGAAGGGATAGGCTACCCACTCCAGTATTCTTGGGCTTCCCTCGTGACTAGCTGGTAAAGAATCTGCCTGCAATGTGGGAAACCTGGGTTCAGTCTCTGGATTGGGAAGATCCCCTGGAGAAGGGAAAGGCTACCCACTCCAGCATTCTGGCCTAGAGAATTCCATGGACTTTATAGTCCATGGGGTTGCAAAGAGTCAGACACGACTGAGTGAATTTCACTTCACTGGTGGTCCGGTGGTTAAGAATCCACCTTCCAGTGCAAGGGGCATGGGTTTGATCCCTGGTCAGGAAACTAAGATCCTGCGTGCCACAAGGCACAGTCTTAAAAAGAAACGGAAGAATTCTTACTCAAGCTCCCAGTGGTGACCACCCATCTCTGAAAATTGCCCCCGATTGTTTCCCTTTTCCTTGCTCTTCTTGACTCCCATGAAAATTTAGATTTAAGGATAAAGTTCTTTGTGCAGCCATTTTTAAGGTGTCTGTTTTGTTGCTCTGGAAAGACACTGTGGGTATCTGAATTCCTTCCAGTGGGTCTGTCTGCCCTGAAGACAGGATTTGTTTGGGGTGAACCCATGAGGATGACATGAGGCTGGACCATCACCCAGATGCTGAGAGTCTCTAAACACAAAGTGTTTTCCACTTTATACCTGATGCTCTTGGGAGCCCTCGCATGCATCTAACTTGCTGTTTGTTTCTAATAAATCCAGTCCCTTGGATAGATAAGAGTCTAAGTGAGACCCAAAGATAACACAGCTGGGTGGTGACGGGGTTGAAGCCTCAGGTCTCAGGGCTGGAAGGGCGAGCTTCAAGAGCAGCTTCAAGGGAACTGATTCCTGAGATTGCCAACATGAAGACATGCCCGAGACAACCATCATTCCAGCAACATCATGATGCCTGTAAGACAAAGATGAGGACATGTTACTTTTGAGCAAGGAAGGCAGAGCAGGAGAAATCAATGTGAATTCACAATGAAATTTTTAAATCAGAGAATTTTAATAAAGCATAGTTTTTTTTTTAACAAAACAAAATCCGTGAATTGATTTCGTTATTGTCTCACATCTCTACTCCAACGTGGGCAGTTGTACAAGGATATCGATCTATTGAGTCACATGACAATGCCTAGATGTGAGTGTTACAGACCTCAGAAAACATGAAGCTCAAGTGGTTGAACCCAAGTCTTCAGTGACATAATGTGCAAACTCCTGAAACTGTGATATTTAAGGGGAAGATCTTTTCCAGGGGTATAAAAAAATATATCTGAAGGGGAGGGAGCTTCTAATTTCAAGGACAATAATGAAAAGAAAATCAGCAGTTAGTGACACTGGAGTGAATATTGGAATTCCCCTAAAAGAAGAAAAATTGGGGGGGAGAAATCAAATAAATGAATAAAGTTTTTATGCACATGCTGCTGCTACTGCTAAGTCGCTTCAGTTGTGTCTGAATCTGTGCAACCCCATACACATGAAGCCATGCAAAATGATCGATGGACAAATACAAAATCCATATGCCCCTTCCAAATGTCCTAGGGCACGACCACAACACATCATGGAGCGAGGTGTGAAATTCACGTGAGACAGGAAAGAGCTGAGGGTCTCCAGCCAGTGAGCAGCCAGTGGACGTGCTGGACGGGGCCAGGGTTCCAACAAAGGCTGCTGCACTGTGGAACAGGTACAAGACAGATGGCTCGTTAAACATTGCCAGCATACTTGAGTGGTGCCATTCCGCGGTCAGAGCCTGGATAATGGTCGCAAGGACATTGTGTAGCAGCAAGTTGGCTAATTTCAACCAGGCTAAAGCTCTTGCTTATCTTTGTTGGTTTTGCAAAGATTAAGGCCCTTTCTCTGCTTTGAATGCACCACAGCTGCCCAGCAAAGCATTCCTGAAGTTTTGTCTGAATTCCCGCTGTTAAGAGGGGGCCCTGCAGAACTTGGCACATGCAAAGACTTGTTTGCTTCGTCCTTGGAGTTGCTTCTCCCCAGAAGATCTGGGCCACTCTTTCCTCTGAATTCTGGGCGGAATGATCTGGAGTCATGGGGGTCTTTGCAAGAAAATCTCCCCCTTGGGGCTTCAAAATGCATCTGCTGTGGATTTCTATTTCAGATTAAGACTGATCCATTCACTACTTTTGTGGAAAAGGGTAAACACTGTCGTAAATTCCATCCAGTGAATCACGAGGAGATGGTGGTTCAAATTCAATGTGTTTGCTTTCGAAAGGGGGCCCTTGGCTTCTTATCTTTATGTACAAAAGAAAATCAGACTCAGCCTGGTCCTGCAGCCAATGGACATACACCTGGGCTGCTCAGCTGCTGTGGGGCCTCCAACCTGAAGCTCCTCTCCCCTGTTTGCAGACAAAGGCAGAGGGCGAGGGGCTGATGCAGAGGGGGCTGGGCCAGGGTCTGTGCCCACAGGCCCAGAACAGAGCTAGCTGTGGGCATTATCTGGGTACGTTATGAAAAGTGATGCCTTGACTGATTAGGTGTTTCTGGCAGCTCAGATGGCGTCTTCTCTTAGAGGTGGTGTGTGGCTATCCCACCTTGCTAAGTGCTATATTTGCCTGAAGCAGCCTCCTCTGCCCAATTGATCATTTCCAGCTATATGCACTTGAGAATTTGTGCCCAGTAGATAAGCTTTAAAATTAACCTTTTTGACTACATCTATAGAAGCAAAGAAGGAACCAAGAAAGTTGATTTTATCCTCCCTCCCTCTCTCTCCCTCTCTCTCTCTCTTGCTCTTTACACACACGCACACACATGCACCCTACATCGCAGTGTCTCTCTGCAGTGTCAAGTGTTGTCAGGATTAAGCAGTAGCTTCTGGTGAGCAACTAAGTTCTGAGGATGCACTTGAGAAAATGAAAGACATTTCATTCTAAAGAACTTTCCATTTGGAAACTTCAAATGGGAGAAACCAGTGAGAAGTGGGATGTTACATTTTGTGTTATTGTATGTTTGGAATTCAAGAAAAGAGAAAAGCATCAGCTTGGGAGGTCACCACAAATTTTTTATAACATTTAAAAGAACCTTCTATATCTCTTCAAATGCAAAAAATTAGAATTTTGGGGGGCTCAAAAATCACTGCAGATGGTGATTGCAGCCATGAAAGGACACTCGCTCCTTGGAAGGAAAGCTATGATACACCTAGACAGCGTATTAAAAAGCAGAGACATCATTTTGCTGACAAAGGTCTGTATAGTCAAAACTATTGTTTTTCCAACAGTCATGTATGGATGTGAGAGTTGGACCATAAAGAAGGCTGAGCGCCAAAGAATTGATGCTTTCAAATTGCAGTGCTGTAGAAGACTCTTGAGAGTCCCTTGAACAGAAACGCAATCAATCCACTCAATCCTAAAAGAAATAAGTCCTGAATATTCATTGGTAGGACTGATGCTGAAGCTGAAGCTCCAATACTTTGGCCACCTGATGTGAAGAGCCAATCCATTGGAAAAGACCCTGATCCTGGGAAAGATTGAAAGCAGGAAGAGAAAGAAGTGACAGAGGATGAGATGGTTGGATGGCATGATTGACTTGATAGAAGTGAATTTGAGCAAGCTTGGGGAGATGGCGAAGGATAGGGAAGCCTGGCGTGCTGCAGTTCATGGGGTCGCAGAGTCGAACACGACTTAGTAACAAAACAACAGCAAAGGGGCAAGGCATGTCCACCCAGGGCTCTTCTGTTGATTTATTCTGTTATTTTCCCACCGTCTCCCATCCGTGTTCTGGCTCCACAGCACACACTGGTGTTCCCCCTGCACCGTGGGGCATGAGCAGGTCCTCCAGATGGGAGGGGCTACCTGTGCTATAGTTATCTACTTGCTTCCCCGGTGGCTCAGAGGTTAAAGCGTCTGCCTCTAATGCGGAAGACCTGGGTTCAATCCCTGGGTCGGGCAGATCCCCTGGAGAAGGAAATGGCAACCCACTCCAGGATTCTTGCCTGGAGAATCCCATGGACGGAGGAGCCTGGTGGGTTACAGTCCATGGGGTTGCAAAGAGTCAGACACGACTGAGCAACTTAACTTAACTTAACTTAATCAAGTAGTTATCTACTTGATTCTAGGTAAGCCTTCTTTGATTCCTCTCGTCAAGAATCACTAGTTTCCCTTATGACATGGTCCATTTACCCTGGTTCAAATATGTATTGGTATATAGAATGTCATTCCCACCATTGTTCACTCACTTTTCAAAGAATCAGATTTTAGTGGAGATTTAGGCTGTTTTATTGATTTCTCTCCCTGTCTTCTTTATGTTCTTCTTTCTCACTACTCTGGTTTTATTCTAATTCTCTTTTTTCCCCTAGTATGTTTCATTTTGCTTTTAGGTCTTTGGTTTTCAATGTGTCTTGCTTATGATCATGTACTCAAAATGACACGAAACACGAAATGCCACCTAAGTATTGGCCACAGAGTTTGACGTGATATTTTCATTCTTGTTCCTTTATAAAAATTTTGCAATATCTTTTAATTTTGTCCCTTGAATACCATTGCCTATGTGTTATTTAATTTTTGAGCTCAAGAGATATTTGACACTTTCTTCTTATTATTTCTTATATCATTATGATCAAAGAGCATAATCTGTGTATACTGATAATTTGGCAATTGTTCTTTTGTTCCGTGAGAACTTATAAATGAATATTCTGTTTGCAGGTATATGTTTATGTATACCTATTAGATCAGCACTATCTAATAGAAATGATGCAAGTCATATATATGTGTGTGTGTCTCTGTGTGTGTGTATAATTATATATATATATTTTAGCAGCCATAGTAGCAAAGTAAAAATACACCTGAGTGTCAGTGACTCAGTCATGTCCAGCTCTTTGTGACTCCCATAGACTATAGTCCCCAGGCTCCTCGGTCCACAGGATTTCCCAGACACAGTTACTGAAATGGGATGACATTTCCTTCTCCAGGGGATCTTCCTGACCTAGGGATCAAATCCAAGTCTCAGGTATTATAGGCAGATTCTTTACTGCTGAGCCACCAGGCAAGCCAGAGAATACAAATACCAAGTTCCAATGAGAAGTTAAACAGAAGACAGTGGTTCGGAGACTCCAACATATTTGGCTAGTATTAGCATAAGACTTTTCAAAGTGGTTTCTTTTCCAGATACCCCATTCCCTGAGGACACCTCCACTTGTAAGTGTAATGGGCGTGTGCCCAGCTGGCCTGTCCCCAGCAGCAGTGACCTGGGTGAGGTTGGATTGATCTTGGGCACCAGCTCTCCTTCCTCAATAAAAATCTATTGGACCAGAAGCCAAGGGGTTTTATTCCTACATCCTCTGAGAGGGATGTTTTTCTAGGATTTTGCTTCTTAAAGGCAAGTTCACTTTCTTGGACAAGTGGGTGTCCCAGTGATAGAGCCCAGCTTTCCATGAGTGGACAACAAATTGCATCCTGGACCTGTGTTGCCAGGATTCCTGAATTTGAGTTGGAATTTTAGTGTTAGAAGCAAAGCTACAGAATTGATTGTAGAGAGAAAGAGTAAACGAACTTGGGAAATTCCCATGTCCTTCCTGGTGAGGATCAGCAGGACAGGAGGTTGGGAAGAGGACTGAGTGGAGGTGAGCTCTCCTGCAGGCATCTCCATCCAGCCCCAGCTATCAGCTGCTGCCCTGGAACTGGAAGCTTTCAAAGTATCTTAAGCAACTACATTAAATCCCCAGTCTGTCTTCTGTATCCATACGATCCCTTTTGTCTGAGAACTATCTTCTAAAGATTACGAACAGAGCCTCAGAACTATCTTGGACTCTGGGGTGACTGAAGCCATGATGTCAAAAGACGCTTGCTCCTTAGAAGGAAAGCTATGACAAACCTAGGCAGTGTATTAAAAAGCAGAGACATCACTTTGCCAACAAAAGTCCGTCTAGTCAAAGCTATGGTTTTTCCAGTAGTCATATATGGATGTGAGAGTTGGACTATAAAGAAAGCTGAGCGCCAAAAGGATTGAACTGTGGTGCTGGAGGAGACTCTTGAGGTCCCTTGGACAGCAAGGAGATACAACCAGTGAATCCTAGAGGAAATCAGTCCTGAATATTCACTGAAAGGACTGGTGCTGAAGCTGAAACTCCAAAACTTTGGCCACCTCATGCAAAGAGCCAACTCATTGGAAAAGACCCTGATGCTGGGAAAGATTGAAGGCAGGAGGAGAAGGGGACAACAGAGGATGAGATGGTTGGGTGGCATCACTGACTCAGTGGACATGAGTTTGAGCAAACTCCAGGAGATAGTGAAGGACAGGGAAGCCTGGCATGCTGCAGTCCACGGGGGTCACAAAGAATCAGATAAGACTTAGCAACTGAGCAAGAACAACAACAATGTTCAAACTCCATCCTTGTCCAGTTAACAGTGGGCTTTTGGATGGTTCAAAGAATGAAGATGATTCATTCTTCCTCTGTGTAGCAGTGATAGGACCCACCTCATAAATTTTTCAGAACTGGAAGATATAGGGACTGACAAACTGCCATGGACAGCTCTTGATAGTATTAAAGATTTGCTCTAGAATGGCTGCCATCATTATTGCTGCTATGGATCATTCTTAACTTTCCTGTGAGTCCAGTTGCTAAGTAAAAACTATGGCCCAAAGTGTGAAAGGCAGACATCTACCACTGGGGTCCCAGGGCAGGGGCTCAGAGTGACTCAAACGCCAGAGGCTCCACTGGCTTCTTTCAAGAAAAGTACTGGACCATTGAGAGACTTCTAGATCCATGTAGCCCTCTCCCAACCCTGTGACCCTAGATGGATGTGCAGGAAAAAAACGAATTAGATGGGTCCATCCAGTCCCTCTGGCTCAGTACTCTTGTGGTCCTAAACCTAAGACTCTGGCCTTGATTAACTAATCCTCCCAGTGTTCTGGTTGACTAAGAGAAGCGTAATGGGAGGTTCATGCACCATAATCTTCCTAAAGAATGCTAAGCATACCATCCCAGAAGAAATCCAGTTTTCTCAAACCCTGAGCAGCCCACTCTAAGACTCCTACCTCCAACATTGCCCTTTTGGCTCGCCTGCTTAGGAGGCTCTGAAGAGGTCAGGGGAAACAGGATGCCACCTCCCCATCTCAAGAACATCTTTTGGGGAATATCCCTGGTGGTCCAGTGGTTAACAATCTGCCTAGCAATACAGGGGATGCAGGTTCAATCCCTGGTTGGGGGAACAAAGAATCCCTCATGCTGGGGAGCAGCTAAGTCCAAGAGCTACAACTACTGAAACCTGGACACTCTGGAGCCCATGAGCCACAACTCTGGAGCCCATGCACCACAAAGAAGAGGCCACATGATGTAACGAAGATCCTCCATGCCACACCTAAGACCCAACACAGCCAAGTAAATAAATATTTTCTTAAAAAGGAGAGGACATCTTTCAACTGAACTAGGGTCAGCTTCATTTTCAACTTGGGGTACATTCCAGACTGATATAAAGAAAATGGATTAGGCTGGCAATTCCTTGATTCCATTCACAGACCCTGAGAGCCTGTGGTGGTGAGTGCTGTGCTGGCCCCTGGCTGAAGCTGAACGCTGTCTAGAAAAACAAAGCAGGTTTTAAAAAATAATAAACGTCATTTAGGATGTGACTAACCAATGCCCACTCCCTATGTGTGTCTCTATGTCTATAATCTTTCTGCTTGTAACTTTCAGGCAGCTTTCCTCTTACCCACCTTCCACCTGGGCCCAAGAAGGCATATGCCAGGAGAAGGACAGTGATTCCGGCCAACACAGTGAGTCAGGGACATATGGTGTCCTGAGCTCTCTGTTTACTCTTGTACCTGGGAGATTAGTCAGCCAGAAGCGCAGAATCAGCCTGAATGCCATCTGCTGTTCTTCAGTGCAGGCTGAAGGGGACAGGTCAGCCCTACATATCTTGATAGCTAGGGGAGGGCCTGGACCATCCAGAATGCAAAAGCCGCAGTCTGATGAAGGCAAGGCTTCTGTTCTTCCTACTGTTAGGCTGTCCTTTCTCACCAAACAAGGGAAGAGCTGCATCTGGGAAAGGAAGATGGACCTTGAGCTACTGTGGTCCTGGTTTGTCCCAGGCTCCTTGGTGGACTCTTCACAGCCCCAAGACACCAGGCAACTGTCCTCACTCCACTCTGGCTGGTCTACAGCCTTGGGAGTTGGTCTAAGAACTCAAGGTTTCCTGCACAGAAAGCTGCTGATTTGTCAGTGGAAAGATTCTAGTCTTTGGCCCCTGCTTCCGCCTACTTTTAAGGTCAGGTCTTGAGGTCTTGGGTAACTTTTTCAACCTCCCTAAGTCTCCCTTTCTTTGTCTGTTGAATGGCGATCTTCACAAGGCTGTTGCCTAGGATGAACTGATCTGAGATAATCTATGTAAAGCACCTGGATTTAGGAGGAGTGCAATAAAAGTGAGTGCCCTTCCCCCTCCCCTGGATTATGTGCCTTTTCCCCTCACTTCATGGAGATTCCTTGGTGAACAGAAAGCTGTTACGTCATTTGCTTGTAATCCTCATGATAAAATAAAATTCCCATCAAAATAATGTTAACGGCCCATTGGCATGTCTGGATCACAGAAATAATGATGTGGTGAAAATAAAACTGAAGCTATTGGCTCAAGGAAAGAGGTTAGCAAGTCACAGTGTGCAGAGAAAGAGAGAGAGAAAGAGTAACTGGCCCTGGGGGAGCCTGAATCATTCTCCATCAACAGCAAAATTGCACATACAGTGCAGGACTCCTGTGAGCTCTCAAGACATGCTTTGGACAAAATGCTCCGTAGTCTCCAGCATTCTAAGTTCACTTCTTGGGAGTCTTCTATTCCATCAACACTGACTCCAGTTCCCAGCCTACCAGCCCCGAAAGGAGGCTGATGTGGCTGTGGGTTTCATAAACTCCTTGTGGGAGATTTTCTCTCATTTGGCTGACAACAAGGTATGAAGTTGCAAGTCACAAAATTCCAAATTATGAAGGCATCTCCATCAGATTTCTGGGCTTCCCAGGTGGCTCAGTGGTAAAGAATCTGCCTGCAATGCAAGAGACACAGGAGACGAAGTTTGAGTTCCGGGGTCAGGAAGATCCTCTCTAGGAGGAAACCACAACCCACTCCAGTATTCTTGCCTGGAGAATCTCATGGACAGAGGAGCCTGGTGGACTACAGGGTTGCAAAGAGTTGGATACAACTGAGTACACACCACCGGATTTCTACTAGTGCTATGGGTTTTGTTATAAAAATTGTCCCATTTGCAGCCACCAGCTCCCAGGTGCAATTTTCAGCACAGAAATTCCCTGCGGCCAGTTATAAGGAAACTGTGACAACATCCGGCCAACTTCAGAGAAATTGATTTGGGCTGGGAGGGTGGACTTTGTTCACCCACGGTGTTCCAATGAATATTTTCAGGCTTAAGGAACAGACCGTCCAAAAATAAAATTCATTGATTTTTCCAAAGGGCAAGGACAAGCAGATGGCCCTAGTAAAGGAGGTCTCCGCCATGGCTTTCCTGCACTCACGCTGTATTCTTGATGTTGAACAGATGCTCTTCTGGAGGATGAAGAGAAATCAAGACAATCAGAGACAAAGTTACGGTTGGCTACCATGGAATACGCAGTGGGCATTTTTTGGTAGAAAAGCTGGAGAATCCCCACACCCCATGCCCTGAGCACATTCATCTCCAGCTCCAGGGACTGTTGGACCTCCGGTTCTGACTTCCGTTCTCCACACCAGCAAAAGATGGCTGGGACCAGGACAGCTCTGTTCATGCAAAATAAGATGGTCAGCAGAGTCCAGACAGCACAGGCAGGAGGGGAGCCCAACTGCACAAGCTTCTCCTTGTTGATGCAAAATGGTCCCCATGGTCTGGGTGAAAAATAACGGCCTTCAGGGTCCATGGGAATGGGCTCCAGCACCAGCGAGGTCACTTCTGAGATGAGCTGGTCTCTTCTGAGATGGTCGTGCTCTCGATTCTTCCTGGGCTCTATTGCTTCATCCATAAACGGAATAACAATGCCTGTGTTGAAATGGGTTCTCAGTGCACATTAAATATGTTTTTAGAGCAAATGTGGAGACAGTTGACTTGCACTGATGGAGGAATTTAAAAAAGGAAGCTAGAGAAGGGTAGGCTGAAGAGCCAGTGAGGATCCCTCCTGCCCCAGATCCCATGGGCACTTTGGCTGGTGGTGAGGCCCGGATCCCACTTCAGTGTCTTCTTTGAGCATTGAAGGCTGCTTTCCAGGTGGAACGTGGACACCAGAGTATGGGCCATTCTGGAGAAGCCACTGTTTCTGGAAATAATCCACATTTGAGCCGTAAACAGGGCCTGCCTTTGCTAGTGTCAGACGGAGACATGGAGAGGGTGGTGTTAGTGGTTACTTTTCAGAATCATCCAGAATCTTTCTGAATTCTCCAATGGAGACAAACTAGCTCGTGTACACAATTGCTTTTGGGGTCTAATTGTTGTCTAAATTAGCCTTGCTTCCACAGACAATGATAAATGGTATCTTGAGAAAAGCATAGGGATTCGATGGAGGTTCTGAAATCACTTACCAGCTGGTCTTTAATCCTCACATTGACATTTATGGTGGCTGGACTCCAGTGACGCATGCCCTTGCCTTCGATTGCTAAAAAGATCCAAAGTCACAGACAAGCAAAATCAGGGAGCTGAAAGCATTACAGAAAACCTGTCATTAATTACTACGTTGATAAATTAAGGGGAGACATTTCTGTAGGAGCATGGCTCAGCTGAGAGCTCAGCATTGGTATTGCAATGGCACCTGTATTGCTGTGTGGCCCTAGGCAGTCTCCTTAACCTCTCTGATCATGCATTTTCTCATCTGTAAATGGACAGAGGACACCTGATAACACCTGCCTCAACTATACCTTATGGATGTCCAGGATCCAGTAAGAAAATAGGCCTGAAGGCCTTTTGAAAAATCAGAAAGGCTATAAAATTTAATAACAGTACACTATCATGGTTATTATGTCCAAGGAACACCAGCTGGAAGATGACAGATCGTCCTCTATCTACTGGTTATTGCTGCTCAGCATCTTCTAAGATGTATGTTTGTGCTCAAAGGTCACCCTGACTCAGTCTGTGTGTGTCAATTATAAAATTCATCCAACTTTTCTGTACATTTGAAAATTGTTCTAATAAAAATGTTGGCATATGAAAAGAATCACCTTACCTGAACACAGTAGTCTTGCACAGGTCTAGAGGCAATGAGTTTGGAGTCTCCATTTTGAACAAAAAGAAAAAAAAATGGCAACATTATCAAAATGGGAAATAAAACAAGTCATAAATTCTGGCACAATGAAATGTGTCACAGTCTATGATATTCACCAGTCTTATATATAGGAGCACATCATTCTCTAAAAGGAAAAATGCTGAGTTTGTCATGGCACATGACTTTGAGCAAATGCCCTTTACCTGTTAAAACAATATGTAAGAAGATGGTACAGCAACTCTGTACCTGTAATAATGTTCAGTGAAAGAAGCAGCAGAGAGGCAGATTTTTATATACTTAATGGCAATTGTGTTCAATAAAAAAGAAAACAGAATGACTAGAGGTAGAGGTACCCAAAAGATCACAGCGGTTTGGAGTGAGAGGGTTAGGATCACAGGAGGACTTCTTCTTTTGTGTAAAATTGTCCTTTGATGTAGTTATACTCCATTTATTATAGAAAAGAAGAAATACGATTTTCATTGAGTGTAATTGTTTGATATTAAAAAATAAGTAAATGGCAATTTGTGTACACAGGTCCTCTGCCTGGCATGGCTGGCAACAGCAACTTTGCTTTGAAAGAGGACCTCGTGGGTGCCAGGAGCATTGTTCATCTGTGGCTGCCCCGTGACTTTGGACACAATAGTTGCCAGGTTAAGGAGTACCCGCTGGGAGCCCAACCTGGTTTAAGTCCATTGTTGCTTTGAACGCTCCTTGGAGGAGCCCACATCGCCAAGCTTTGAAGTTGTGTTCCCAGAGCCTGCTTATACTGGAAAGGCACAGACTTGGTGTCGGAGGTGGGGAGATGTTCGAGATGATCCCAAAGATCATGATGGTCCCCACATGTGGCCAGGGAGCGCTGAAGACCCCCTGCAAGAGGCCAGGATGTTACCAGTTAGAAAGCTGGACGCAGCTGGGGCATTTCTTTCAAAAATCTAGCCAGGGATCTGCCCAGCCTTTAGGGAAACAGCCCTCAGATAACACTAAGCTGCCTCTCACAAAGGAGCCCAACTCGTTCCTTGTTCTCAGGAGGCAAGAGGCAAGGTCACTTCTCAGAAGATCACATGGAAAAATCTTGGTTTCCCGACCAGGGCCAGCCAAGGCCAACAGGCTGCGGGGCACCAGGTCAAGACTGTGGAGTCCTACCTCTGCCCTGCTCCCAGTCTCCAGTGACCTCTATCTCCAGAGTCTCTGCTCCAGCCCCTACTTCCCTGGGGAGAGGTCCTCAGGGCCTTCTTTTGCTTTGGAAAACCTAAGATTCTTCCCAAGGCACTAAGCTCAACAAGTTAGCCGCAGTATTTTCTGAAGACCATCTATGTGTAAAGAGCTAAAGTGATAAATATAAATGCACCATGACCTTCACAGAGGCATCCACTGTGCAGTATTAACCACTAATAGTTCTTCCCTGATGGTCCAGTAGTTAAGATGCAGGGGACACAGGTTTGACTCCTGGTCCTGGAAGATCCCACGTGTCTTCAGGCGACTAAGCCCGAGCACCACAACTACTGAAGCCCGAGCACTCTGGAGCCTGTGCTACACAGCTAGAGAAGCCACTGAAGCGAGAAGCCCAGGAACCATAACTAGAGAGCAGCCCCTGATCGCTGCAACTACAGAAAGCCTGCACGCAGCAATGAAGATCCTGCCCCGCTCAAAATAAATAAATAAATAAATAAAATTTAAAAACAGGTGTCAGGGAAGATGAGGTTCTATAAGCAATAGAAAAATGCTACAAGTCGAATGCATTCAATTGCTTTAGTTGTGTCCAGCTCTTTGCGACCCCATGGGCTATAGCCCACCAGGCTCCTCTGTCCATAGGATTCTCCAGGCAAGAATACTGGAGTGGGTTACCATGCCCTTCTTCAGGGGATTTTCCTGACCCAGCTATTGAATCCGTGTCTCCTGTGGAAAAAATCACTGATATCTTCCAACCTCACCACTTGCAAAGCTTTTTTCTATGGACTTTCCCTGAATAAGCTCATTTAAGCCCCACCACAGCTCTTTGACATGGATATTATTTTTATGTGCATTTTACAGAGAAGGAAACTAAGGCACAGAGAAACAAAAGCACTCTGGCTGCAGTGCCTAGGGTCCTGATCACCCGCTGTAGCATGCCCCTGCCACCTCCCATGCAGTGACAGCTGTCATGAGGCCTTAGCCAGGCACTGGGGCAGGGAGGCAAGAGCACTTGTCCAGGTGTTATGGAAGCTTTCTACTCCAATTTGGGCTTTTTGACACCGTCGTAGAATAAAATTCTTCATCCATTTATTTCAAACTCTCAGAGTGACACTAAATAAAAATATTTGGTGTCCATGATAAAAACAATATAAACAAACTACAAAGAACTTTCCTTAATTGAAGACAGGACCAGAACAAATTCCTACAACCTCAGTGCCTGCCCTACCCCAATCGCAGTAACGGTGGGGTGTTTTTTCTTTACCGTTTCCCCGCGTGTTTTCCCCTGCCATAAGGCTGGATGCTTTGTCAATGCTTGATCCCTGGCACACAAAACTTAGAGAATGGGTGAAGGATGTGAAGACAAGCATATAGGAGAATCCAGGCAGAAGGAAGGGAGTTTTATTTTTATTATTAAAGATTTTTGATGTGGACCATTTTTAAAGTCTTTATTGAATTTGTTCCAATATCACTTCTCTTTTATGTTTCAATTTTATGGCCTCAGGGGATATGAGACCTTAGTTCCCTGACCCAAGTTCGAACCCATGCCCCCTACATTGGAAGGCAACATCTTAACCAATGGATCGCCAGAGAAGTCCCTGAAGGAAGGGAGGTTTTAAGCAAAGTCCCTGGAGCCCTGGGAGATGGGCCACTGAGAGGAGGTAGGGGAGGAAGACACCAATAGGAAGCGCATCTCGCACTCCGCGCCGCAGGACTAGAACTCAGCTGTGGAGGCAGGGGGGCCAGTGGGGTTGCTTGCTGCAGAGCCTGCGGGGTCTGACTTTCTTGTATGAAGGGTCCCCATGGAGGAAGCATAGGAGAGGAAGGACCAGAGGTGGTGACGAGGAGGCAGTTCTCCCAGGAACAGACAGAAGAGTGGGGGGTGATCTCCTGAGGATGAGGCCTAGGTAATGGGATGGAAATGGTCTGGCTGCGAGGGAGGAGTTCACTTGCCTCCCGGGTTGCTTGTATGATGTCACCCAACGTACAAAAGGCACATGAAAGAAGGGCATAGAAGGGATCCTGGCTGTGACTCTTCTGGACTTTACAGGACTCACATGCAAGTGAACTCCCGAGAGAGGGCCAAGGTGCTGCCCAAATATTCTGGCCAGAGGACACTTTCCACAGAGCACTTGGAAGGGTCAGTGCTTGCAAAGCCCACTTTGGGGAAGCTCACATTAGGTACCACAGCGTCTGCACTGGATACAACAGCGTCCATGTAACCAAGCTGGGGGTCAGTGAGCATTGATTCTTTCCTCACATCAGGTGATGAAAATGGAAGTCATTCTAAAAACCGAAGAAGCTCAAATGCATACAGAAGATCTCAGAAGGCAACTGGGACCCTACATCTGCAACCTCGTCTGAGAAATAGCTGGGATGTGGGCTCAAGTGCCAGATTTACAGCGTCCTGGCTGTGTGATCTGGCAAGGGTTACTTAACCTTTCTGAGAAGCGATACAGGGCACAAAGTCAGGTAATCTAGTGTGTACCACTAGTTACCTGCTGCTCAGTAATGAGCTACCCCAAATTCAGTGGCTTAATCAACTCATTTTTTGTCTCTCACGTATTATCTCCTACCTGTTGGTAGAAAACCAGGTAGGTTTAGCTGAAACCTTGGCTTCAGTCACAGCGTTGGCCAGGATGGGGTCTCATGTGAAAGCTTGACTGGAAGAAGATGGCTTCTCAGCTCAGCGTGGTGGTTTGTAGAATCAGGTTTCTTGAGGCTCAGTTCTTTACTGGCTATTGACTCACCCTCGTTCTTTCCCCTGGGGACCTCCCCAGCACAACTGGCAGCTTGTTCCGTCAGAGCGGCGAGACCCAGAGTTTGCCAGGGAGATGAAGGCCACAGTCTTTTGTAATTTAATCATGGAAGAGATGCCCCCTCACTGTGTTCATATATTTATCTATTTGTCAGAAGCAAGTTACTCAAGGGGAGGAGATGACATGAGGCCATGGTTCCAAGAGGTGGGAGCGCTGAGGATGGTCTTGGAGACTGCATGCCACATAGATGCATTGTCGTATGGGACCTTGTTTATACTTATGTTTATACTTATGTTGTTCCCGTACAGCGATTGGTTATTCTCAGTCTAAATGTTTAAAAACTTCCTGTGAAAATTGATCAGTCAGTAATATCAGCTGATCATCACCTTAGAGACAGCCAAAACATCTCAAAGAATGCCAGTGGGAGAAGGAAAAAAGAAACTCAAAATCAGAACAGTGGCTATGGTACTTAGCACCTTGAAATGATCTTAGGCCAGGAAGGATCCAGAAAGCCACTGTCCATATTTTTCACTCTCAGGGACCAACAGTCTTAGAATTATGCCATTAGCTACCTCTTTTTCAGAAAGCAAAAATAATGATAATTCATTGTTTTTAGGACTTTATACATAGGAACTTATTTAATCCTCAGAACAACCTTGTGAATTAGGTTCTATTATCCCCATTTACAGGTGAGAAAATGAGTAACAGAACAATCACAGGACAGAGCTGATTCCCTTGTCCCTAGTGAGTGGCAAGCAGAATCCTGACCCTTTTTGTGACTCCACTCTTCCACCTCAACCACTTCACGGTGTAACCTGTTAAGGGTGGGGGTACATGATCTCTGGTCACTATTAATTAGGAGAAACCAGAGACCAGACTCCAGAAAAACTCTAGAGATGTGAGGCAGGGAGAATGGGGTTGGGGGTGGGGACACCAGGAAGATTCACTCCCTTGTCAATTTGCTAAGATCCTCACCTCCATTCTGCATCTCTCTGGATGCCTGTTGGTCAAGGCTAGCTGAGTTCCTGCTGAAAGCTCTAAAGGATCAGGGTCCTAGCTACCCTCCTGGGAGCTTAGGTGAATTTCTTGGACTTTCTAAACTCTGAGGTAAAGAAGAAGATACTTTAAAACAACAGCAACAAAAAAAAAAAAAAAAAAAAAAAAAAAAAAAAACCTCTAAAAATTGCCTTTCCTGTGATCAAGAGCCCACAAACAAGCAGGCCTGGGTGACATTCAGAGGCAAATTTGGGCCCCAACCTATAAAGACCACAATGGCCCTCTTCACAGATGGATGGTCTATGTAAGTACAAAACAAAGCTTGGAAGTCTGACAGCACGTGTGCATGTTCTAAGCCTGGGCAAGCCAGGGTCACGGCATGCCACCTTCAGGGGGTGTTCTGGGAGAAAAAAATGTTACCACGGGGTGTCAGAGTGGTCCCCTGGCCTTCTTCTCCCTTACAGAGCAGAGCAGCAGTTTACCTCCAAGGAGAAAAGAAAAAAACTCCAACTTTCTCACAATTGGGTCCTGGTGGTGACAGGGATAACCATGGACATTCTAAAGATGCCACAGAGTGAACAGTTGAGTTTAGAAAGAGACAGAACTCACCGTATCATGTGACCATGGGAACAGATTGGAAGTGGGGCTGAGAAAGCAGGATGGTCTACCTCCCTTCCTCACCTCCTAAATAACTGAGAAGCCAGCTGAGAAGTCCAGGATTTTTGCCATTGTTCTGCTCCCCTCTGGGACTAATTAGCACCCCTCCTCCCCCAGGGCTAAATTAGCTCCACCAGAAATAAAGAAGGTTGGGGTAGAGGGTGGAGAACAAAGCCCTTCCCAAGGACTGGAGGTTATGCTCCTGGCCTGAGGCTGGGAAAGTGAACCAGGGGGCCATGTGACCTGCAGAACTGGGGTCCAGCTCTGGGAATCCTGCCCTGGGGAGCCTCGATGGGCTCCCCCACAGCATCCTCTGAGAAGAGCACCAGGAACCCGCACATGCACCTTGCCTTCACACAGCGCTGTCGGGGTGGACCACGTTCCCCTCGAGGACTCCACACACCCAGAGCCCCGTGAGGGGAGCCCTCCTCCAGAGACGAGGAACATGATCTGACAGATAGTTGCCTGCAAAAGTCCCCCAGCTCTAAAGAGCCTGCCTTGACTCTAAATCAACGTCTTATTATCTCTGGTCTTGATACCTTTGAGGAGAAAAGAACGCTTTTGAGAAGTCTGGGGACCTGAGAAGCTCTCTCCTCTTTCCCTAATCATGGGAGTCTGGGCCTCCCTCCAAGTTCCCCATTTCCTAGCTGTGTGGCCTAATGCAGGTGCTCGCCCTCTCTGGGCTTCAGTAGCATCCCATGAAGATCAGAAGCATCACAAACAAGATAGCTTAGCTTTGAGTGCTGAATCGTATAAAGTCCTTGATGACGTGCCTTGTGGTTGGCCCCTCACTTCTGAAGCATCTCTACAAAGATTTTCAAAGGCACTTATGTCTCAACTCACACAATCAGACATGGACAGGCTCAGGCCTCCCAAGGCTGCCCTTTTCACGTCCTTCCTAGCATCTCCTGATGACCGGCACTCAGGCTCACTCCAGACTCACGGGGGAACTGCCCACACGGTCCAGCCTCTTGGAGCGCAAGCTACCGGCCAACTCAGCCCATGGAGCAGGGCCTTAGGATTTGACTGGCAACACGAGAGAAGACAGGGTGGATGGGTTTAGAGGGAGAGGAAGTGAGTTCACATTGCACCCTAGGTCGCCGTGGGCTGGGGAGGACAGGGGTCCTGTGCACAGGTCACATTTACACCTGGAGTTTCAAGGAAGGGTCGTCCTTGGAGATGCTGAGTGGGCAGATGTCCGCAAGTAGCTTGAGGAAGCTTCAGTGGGGACGTTAGGAGTCACCAGACAGCTCATGTACATAGGCCTTATCCTGCTGCCTGACGTTGGTCACGTTGCTCAACCACTTGAGCCCCACTCAGTTTGCTCATCTGTTGAGGGAGAGTCAGGGCCCTTGTGACCTTATTCAGGAATGAAATGAATATAGACAGACCTAAAGGCTCATAGAAGGCAGGACAAGCACTCCAGAACCTTCCCTGCCACTAGGAAAGGGGTGGGGGGGGCGGTGCTAAGGGGAGGGGCCAGGAACAGCCCCTGGTGAGGGAAGAAGGGCTGAGGAAGGGTCTTCACAAAGGAGGGAATCTCTGGAACACAGTGGGGAGCCAAGTGAGGGGCCTCCGAAGCATGACCCTGGACCATTTCACAAGATCCAGGGGGGAGCCGAGGAGGGATCCACAGGTGAGACAACCCAGAGGCCACTGGCATCACTGGTAGGTGGGTGACTGCAGTGGGGAAAGAGAGACCAGAGGGGCCAAAGGAGATGATGGCTCAGCTGGAAAAGAGAGGAAGCAGGCCGTCCTGAGAACAGTTAAAGCAGCTGTGCCAGTGAAACCCATCAGCTCGTGTGATACAGTGCATCCAGGGGAGTCCTGTGCTTGTGGTACAGCTGAGCAAACCGAGGCTAGGAGAGGCTGGGAGACTCACTCAAGGTCTGCTCCCTCCTCTCTGTCCCCTGCACCATCGCTCAGTTTTGCGGCCCTCACTTCCTGCCTGGACTTGCCACGTCGCCTAACCACTCTCCCTGCCCCATTGGACCTCCTGCGATTTGTCTTCCGGCCAGATGTCCAGGTGCTTTTTCTAAAATTCTGCACTCCTCGCTTAAGCCCCTGCCCTGGTTAACCATTACCTTTGAGATAACAACCACATTCCTCACCACCCAATCCTGGCCCCTTTCTCATCCATCCCCCCCCCTCAAGTCTCCTCCTCCACCCTCTGCCCCAGACTAACTGGATTGCTCGTGTTGTCAGGGTAATTACAAAAACAGCGTAGACTCTTGGACTCTCACCAGGGACTGCACAAGCGTCTCTCTCCTTCCTTGCATCCACCTGAGATGGACAAATTATTCATCCCTCATAATTAAGGCAGCTGATGTTAAAGAGGCTGAGTCACTTGCCCAGAAACTGGTTTGTTCAAACCCAGGTCTCAGTAGCTCTAAGACCCATGCTCTTCACCATCAGGCTCCAGGAAACCGGCTGGCTGCCCCGTGAGGACCACCTTCTGTGTCCTTCCCCAGCCCCACCCAGGCAGATGCCTTCTGGTCTGAATGCAAGGCTCAGCCCTCTGGAAAGCCAGGTGGAGTTCTGGCTCCCAGGCTGGCTCCAGTGGCTCAGAAGACTTCCCTTTATCATACTCCTTTCAAGTGATGATCCCATCTTCTGTAGGATGCATCCTGGGCTTAATATTATCTCTTCAGGAAGAGAGAACTCCCACCATGGGAACTGGATACATCCTCAAGCCTGTCTCACACTACACACACACACACACACACACACACACACACACATACCAACTCGCATGCAAACAGCTAAGTCATTTTCTGGGAGCCTGTCTGCTTTGGTCCAATTCCTGATGCTACTAATCTGGGCCTATGGAGGGATTTTAATCCCATTTTGATACCCTTGATACATGGTAGAAGCTCCATGGATGAAACTTGAGGGAGTAAATAATGAAGAGCAAGAAAAACAGCTAGTCTTTTTTTGTTTTTCGAGAACTTACAAAACACCAGGCATCAAGCTAGGCATTTGGCATGGATTATCTTATTTTGATTGCTGACAATAAAAGCTATGAGATAGGGAGTTTTCTTATCTACAGTTTATTGACGTGGAAACAAAAAATCAGAGAGGTTAAGCATGTCACTTAAAGTCCCACAGCTACAGTGATAAAGGATTGAGATTTTTAAACCAGTTTGGCTGATGTCAGAGTTTGAGGTCTTAACCTTGGGCTGCCTTTTCAGAGAATGAAGAGTTTTACTGCTCCTAGAAAATGCCATTCAGCCCCCCACCTCCCTCCTTCCTGTCCCCACCCCTAGGTCAAACCCATCAAGATCATGTCATACTGCTTTCTTTTCTCAGTGTCTCTCTTAAAAAAAAAAAAAAATCACATACAACTAGGACAGTAATTTAAGCATGGGACTTCCCTGGTGGCTCAGCAGTAAAGAATCTGCCTGCAACATGGGTGATGTGGGTTCGATCCCTGGGTTGGGAAGATCCCTTGGAGAAGGGCATAGCAATCCAACTCCAATATTCTTGCCTGGAGAGTCCCATGGACAGAGGAGCCTGGAGGGCCACAGTCCATGGGGTAGCAAAGGAGTCGGACACAACCGAGCAACCGAACAACAGCAACATATACATAACTTGTCCAGTTTGCAAAATTAGTGTGTCCTTTGACCTGGATGCCTTGATTTCAACCTATTCAACAACTGAGACACACTGTTATGTCTTATGCATATGTCTTATGCTTCTTTCAACTGAAGATTCTATTATATGTGAAATGTAACCTTGACTTAATAGTGTCTTTGTAGGAAGACAAAAACCTCACGTGGTAAATGAACACATTAATCCCTCCCTCATGATATATATAAAAATAAACTCAAAGTGGATGACAGAACTAAACATAAGATTATAACACTTTCAGAAAAAAAGCAAGTCAGAAAGCATTTGGGATCTTGAATTAGACAAGTATTTCTTAAACATGACATCAAAAACACACAGGATAAAAACACATAAAAAAATTATAAATTGGACTTCACCAAAATTAAAAAGCAAAACTATTCTTAAAAAAACACTGTTCAGAATTCCTGGGCAGTCCAGTGGTTAGGACTCAGCTCTTTCACTGCTATGGCCTGGTTCAATCCCTACTCAGGGAGCTAAGATTTCACAAGCTGTGAGGCTCAGCTAAAAGATGGCACTGATAGGAAAATGGAAAGACAAGACCCAGACTTGGAGACAATGTTTGCAAAACATGTATCAGGTTAAGGACTTGTCCTGAATATGTTAAAAGATAAAACACACTTTAAATTCAAGAAAAAGAAAATAATGCAATAAAAAAATTTTGACCAGACATTTCACCAAAGAATGGACAAATCACCATATGAAGAAAAGTTCATCATCATTTGTCACTGCTGCTAAGTCACTTCAGTCGTGTCCAACTCTGTGCGACCCCATAGACAGCAGCCCACCAAGCTCCCCCGTCCCTGGGATTCTCCAGGCAAGAATACTGGAGTGGGTTGCCATTTCCTTCTCCAATGCGTGAAAGTGAAAAGTGAAAGTGAAGTCATGTCTGACTCTTAGCAACCCCACGGACTGTAGCCCACCAGGCTCCTCCATCCATGGGATTTTCCAGGCAAGAGTACTGGAGTAGGGTGCCATTGCCTTCTCCGTCATTTGTCACTAGGTAAATGCAAATTTAAACCACCATGACATACTAGTATACCCATATTAGAATTTCTATAGAATACTGACCTTCACGTATTGCTGGTGGGAGTGAAAACTGGTATAACAACTTTGGAAAACAGTTGGGGAGCTCCCTAAAAAGTTAAACATATACTTACCATACGACCCAGAAATCTTTCTCCTAACTATTTACCAAGGAGAAATGAACACCTATGTCCACACAGAAACCTGGACATGAATGTTTATAATGGCTTTATTCATAATAGTCCTAAACTGAAAACAACACAAATGTCCTTTAAATGAAGGCTAGGTAAACATCCTGTGGAGCATCCCCGCCATGGGTACCACTCAGCAGGAAAAGGAACTGATGACTAATCCACGTGAAAAAGGGTCTTCATTTCAAAGGCATGCACAGAGCAGAAGCCAGGCACAGCAAGGCTACACAGATCTAATTCCATCTCTGTGACATTCTGAAAAAGGCAAAGCTCTAAGGATAGAAAACAGATCATTTATTGCCAGTGACCAGGAGGGAAGGTTTGACTACAGAGAAGCACAAGGGCACTTTTTGTGGAATGTTCTGTATCTTGATTTTGGAGTTGGTTATATGACAATATGTGTGTGGGTGGTCAGTCGCTTAGTCATGTCTGACTCTTAAAAACTCTATGGACGGTAGCCCACTGGGCTCCTCTGTCCATGAGATTTTCCAGGCAGCAATACTGGAGTGGGTCACCATTTCCTCCTCCAGGGGAATCTTCCTGATCCAGGGATCAAACCTGCGTCTCCTGCATTGGCAGGCAGATTCTTTACCACTGAGCCACCTGGGAAGTCCACATGACATACATTTGTCAAAACTCTGGGAACTGTACGATAAGAAGGAGGCACTTTAGTGTATGGGAATGACACCCCAATAAAAAATGAATTCCTGTTCAGAGAAAACAGTGGTGGAGGAAAAACCAGGTGACAATGAGTTAAATATCTGCACTCGGGTAGATTTTCTATCAGGAGCTACTCTACCTGTGAAACAATTAGTTGCCTTTGACACAGACTTTAGGAGGCATCCAAAGTTCAGAAGCAATAGAAGGTAGAGAGTAGCCTCTTAAAATGAAGGAAATACAGTTTGTCATCTTGTGATTATTTAATGGAGAAGTAAATGGCAGCCCACTCCAGTATACTTGCCTGGGAAATCCCATGGACAGAGGAGTCAAGTGGGCTATAGTCCATGGGGTCACAAAAGAGTTGGACACAACTTAGCAGCTAAACAATAACAACAACAATGTACAATTGATGTTTAACCTCATGCAGGCCAGTTTATCCAGACCTTTTCTGACCCTGAGGCTATGTGTTAGCCACCCACCTCCAGTGTCCCTGAAAGTGGGGTGAGCATCCCTCCTATTTCTCTCCCCGGGGTGAATGTGGAAATAGACAGGACAGTAGCCATGTTGAAAGCAGGGACGTCCATCTATTGGGACAGCTTCCAGCCAGCCTCCTCTTTCAGGCATTTCGCAGTTGACGGAGAATAGATGCAGGGTCTGTGTTTCCATTTCCCAAAGCTTAGCCCCGGATGGAGGGTCCACCTTGAGATTTGAGCCCTCAACTTCAGCAGACATTGCCTGTGCAGGTGTCCTGGGCTCGTCTTCTGTCCCTGCCAAAGGCGTGGAGACTTAGCCACGCCCGCTAATCCAGCTGCACAAAAGCACAGTAGCTGCTAGGATATATCTGCCTGGCTTTCTTCCACCGTGAAAACATTCACACCCCTGGCTTCATTATTAGAAAGTCCACAGACTTTTTTACTGGGAAAATAGATTCCAGGAAATTATACCTTCAAAAGCCTTTTCCTTTAGAAGAATAAGTCATTTGCCCTTTGTGATCAAAATCAATACCAGCAATGGGGGGAGATGGACCACTGTGTTCCTGAAGAGATGCTCTGGGCAGGATTTGATATCACCTGTAGGTACCCGGCAGCTGAGCATAACCTGAATCTCATTATGAGGGAACAGGGGAAAATGAAAATAAGGATCTGTATTCTTCTAAACTGTCAATATCATGAAGCATAGAAAAGGTTCTAGAACTATTTCAGAGAAAGGAAATCACAGACACATAGTATCATGTGCTGGGGGTGGAGAATGCCAAAAAATACATTCTTGAGTGAAAATTAATGATTAAATCAGAAAACTAATGGTAAATTAGGAAAAAACACTGTCAACGTTAAATTTATGGAGATGGTCAACTGTGCTATGGTTATGCAAAAAATACTCCATTTCATAGAAAATAACACATGGAAATACTTAGCAGTAAACAGGAGACATTTGGTAGGGGAAAGTCATGCTGTGTGCAACTTACTCTCAAATGGTTTGGAAAAAAGTAATTCTTGAAATTATTTGCATTATTATTGCTGCTACCATTGGGATGAATATTATTGTCAAAATTATTAATAAAAAACTTTTAGGGACAGGGTCAGCCAGGCCAAGAAAAATAAAAGCTTTTGAAAACTTTAACACAATGACTTGTCCTTAACGCAAATCATTTTGAATATACATTTAACTCCGTGAGCTTGGTTAATTGCAGAAGGTGGGTGGAGGAAGGATGAGAAATGTGGTTTTTCTGGGCCCTACAAAAAGCCCCCGTAGACCAGATCCTTATGAAAATGTCAATTCTAAATATCACTTGACAGATGCTTTTCCCAGGCTTTTTACTGGGACAGGCGTCAGGCGCGCTATCTCCTTCAGACAATGTCTTGGACCGTGTGGGGAGGCCCCTGCAGACACCCGCCTGCCAATCATTTCCAGCACCACCATTTCCATTTTCCCCCTAAATCCTCCAAAGAAGGACTGAATATTTACAGCCGTCATGTTAACATTTTCCCTTTTCCGCTGTTTGGCTTGGCCGAGACATTTTTGGCTGCATCGATGACTGTGCTGGTCAGTGACCCAGGCAGTCCCACGAGGTCCTTCTTCTGGTGGTCATCGTATTGCTCCTTCTTAGGGTGGGGAAGGGCATAGATTATAAGGAGGAAGAAGAAATGAACACCAGTCCCTCACTTTCATCATACATTTGTGGTCTTGATAACATGTGTTATTAACAGAAGAGGGAGGAGACCTTGGCTTCAAGTTTGGGGGTATAGATAAAAAGCCTTATAGCAATCGCCAACTCTCAGATTAACACTCTAAAAGTGCAATTATTACACCCACCCGATCGTTAGGGACTGGATGGATCTTCCCCATGTGGGGACTCAAGGACCCAGGCTCCCCGATGCTGACGTCATCAGCATCTCCATATATCGTGCACCAGTGCCTGCTGGGGAAGGAGGGGGGCGCCAGGGGAGATTTATGAAGTCCAGTGGCCCACATCACTCTAGTCCACGTCACACGACCAATAATCTATCATCGATGTCCGCACTCCTCTCATGAGACACAGGATCTCCTTCCCTCCCCTAGAACCTGGGTGGGCCTTTATAATTAACACGGCAGATGTGATGGTAACAAGTGACTGTGAATGACTTCTAAGACTAGATGATAAAGTCAGCACGCCTTTGGCTTGCTTCACTCTCTGTGTCTCTTGGCCTCACCTCAGACACCAGCTGCCATGTTGGGAGGAAGTGCTGGCCACCAGGAGATGCCCTGTGCGTGCATTCCAGCTGAACAGTTCCCCAGCCACCAGTCGGGATCAGCTGCTAGACCAGTCAGCAAATGAGCCATCCATTGTCCTTTGCAGAATTTTGACCCGTGGGAAAAAAAATGAGACATAGAATCTTTTTGTTATTTCTTAAAGCCACTAATTTGGGGCGTTACTTGTCACACAACTGTAGATAACTAACACAATGAGCATGTTGCCAGTCTCTGCCATGATTCTCAAGCCTCTCTGCATAGTTACTCATCAGGACTCCCTGACTACCACCCAAGGGAAAAATTACTGCAACCACAGTAACCTCCACCACCATCACTATTGTGTCCATAGGGCCTTGATAAGAAGTGTAGATGTCAGACCAAAAAGAGGAAATTGTGGAGAGTTTTGCCAAGGCCGTTCAGGCAAGATTGAGGGAACTTACTGGTGACACACCCTGGGACTGGCAACCGCAGAATGGAGGTGGTATTATCATCCTAGTCCTGAAGGGACGATGTGGGGACCGGTTAGTGGAATCTGGTATAGCCTCTAAGTATAGGGGACAGATCAGCTGAGAGGGATTGAGACTTTCAGAATGCAACGACCGTCAAATGGAGGCAGGCCCAGCAAAGAGAGAGCGAGCTGGGGGAACAAACACCCAAATTCTCTCTCCTCTCATGCTCTGATTTTTCATTGATATTTCCTATTGGGTGAACTCAACAGAAAAACAAAGAACAGGCAACCTGGCTGAACAGTCTATAGGGTCAGCCTCCCAGGGGATGGAGCAGGATGAGAAGGTTAGGGAGTAGATCTGGAGGGGGAAATACAATGTCATGTATATACACCATCACCCCCACCCTCACCATCTTCCTCCCATCAGCCCCACCATCATCACCCCCAGCATCACTACCGTTACCACCATTACCCCCATCATCACCACCACCATCTTCATCATCATCTTTAGAGTACCTCATTTGCATACTACTTCTGGATTTACAAAAGAATTCCTCATACTTTCTCTTGTATCATTCCCAGAAGGTCACCCTTGCAGGATCCCCTGCATCTAGCAGAGGGTTTGGTCCATAACTGGTGCTTAGTTCGATCCTGCAAATACCAGCACATCCGCTCTACTGAAGGATCTCAGACTCACAGGCACAGAGAGTAACGTCCCAAGACGAATATGTCAAGTATCACGAGAAAGACACAAAGTGTTAGAAGGTTTGATTAGGAAAGACTCATGGGGGTGGTAGTGCCCGAGACTGGTCCTCGGTGTAAGCAGATCTCATCAGAAAGGGAGAGAGCTTCCATATCCTGACAGCCACATGAAGGAAAGAATTAAAGGTGAGGAAACAGAAATCGTGTTCTGGGAACAGGAAATACATCCATTTTGCTGGATCACGGAATCTACAGAGGTAAGACCTAAGTTACGAAATTGAAAAAAAGTGAAGTGATCATATTGGGATAAGTCACAAAAGCCAAGAAACACTTATACTGAGTACATCAGGTGCTGGGGAGTCAGGGATGGTTTTTGAGCAGAGAAAGAACTCGGTTTACAGCGGTGGGAGGCTAAGTGGAGCGAGTGCCTAAACGAGGTGGGGAGATGACCCACGGGGCTGCCCTCACTTCAGAAGCAAGCCTCTTGCTAAGGGAACAAGAGCCGAAATAGAAGAAAAGGTGCGACCGCATACTGACAGGCTGAGCAGGAGCAGGTGAACAGTGCTCTTCTACCTCAGGCACAAGGGACATCACAGTCCAACATCATGCTTTTCTATTGAGTGACTGCTCATGCCAGGCACTGCCCTTGACTCTGTGGACACAGCAGGAAGCCAGATACATAAGGCATCTCACTCCTCCCCTGGATTCAGTAAGAGAAAAATAATGCCCTCAGATCAAGCAGGAAATTCAGGACTAAGAGATGGCATATGTGCTCTCTTTTGCCTGGAATAGCCTTCATCTCTTCCCCTTTGCCTAGAAAACTCCTATACACCCTTCAAAACCACCTAGAACTCCCCAACAATTGAAACACTTGTCTCTGATTCTTTCCACTATACTTTAGTCTTTTGACATCTTCCTTCACAGATAACTAGTATTGCAAGGGTTTCAGAAAAGCTTTTATAATTACAATAGATTGTGAAAGGTCTCTTGGAAGTTGTGTTAAAACTCTAGTAAGTTTTAACGCGTAAGACATAAAAAGCGAGTTTGGAATTATTGTTTAGAGCATATTTGCAAAGGGAAAAGGCAGCTTCAGTGAGCTGTGTTGGGGAAAGAGGGGTAATGTGATAACTCACTCATCTTCTATACCACCTACCCAGTCCTCTCTACAATCCCTTACACTCCATCCCAAGGTACTTAAGCCAGCAAGAGGCACCATCGGCAGAGCTCTAGTCTAGGTAAACCACAGATGTGCTCTAGTGAGTGGTATTTTTAAAATCAAGAAATACAAGTGCATTTACTGGAGGGAAGGGGAAGGCAGAGCATTTGAAAGTGGGCATCTCCCAGGAATCTGCCAATGGGCACACAGCTACTCGGGCATCTCTACCCGTACGTGACAGGACGGGATGGGCTGGACTTAGGGTTGGGTGGGGGAGGTGGACACAGGCGTTTATTTCGCAATTGCTATTGGACACTTCCTGTTCTCAACTCTAGTCTGAGGGCTGCAAGCTATAAGGTGAGGGAGACAGCCCCAATTCTAAAATGCTCATGTTCTCATGCAAGAGAGAAAACACCTGTAAAAGAAGTTAACTTGTAGTTGTTACATGCCAACTGCCCAGAACAGCGCCCTCAGCTTTATCCAGCCAGGATGGGCCTCTGGCTTGGGTTTATCTCCATTCTACAATTGGCAGGATGAGCAACAAAGTCCTACTGTGTAGCACAAAGGACTATATTCCATACCCCATAATTAACTGTAGTGGAAAAGAATATATAGAAAAAGAATGTATGTCTATGTACAATTGAATCACTTTGCTGAATAGTAGAAATTAACACAATATTGCAGGTCAACTATACTTCAATAAAAAATAAATAATAAAAAAAAATTCAGCAGGAGAGGTGAGCCCTCACACCTGGCGGACTCAGAGTCGTGTTTCCACCAGATGCCCAGTGAAGGGTGGGTAAACCATGTTGATGATGCCAGGTGAAGCAGTCTGCGTCTGTGGCTACAAGTAAGCTGGGTCCTGGCTTGCAACAGGAAGGACCAGCCTCATCCTCCAGGAGAAAGGACCAGGAAGACCTAGAACTCAAAGGAAGGATGCTGTCATTAAGCAGGTTAGTGTGGAGTCTTCATGGTGGGAAATCAGGCTGAAAGAGTCATTTGAGATCAAATGGAGACTCGTGGAGAAATAGTTTAGAATTTCACCCTGCAAGAAGAAGGATGGCTGAGCTCAGGAGTGGGGAGGCTCAGTGGTACTTTCTGGATGCCAGTCCACAAAGCGAAAGATGCTGGGGATGCCAGCCCAGAGGTGAGATCCATCCAGAGGGCCTGGATGTATGTGTGGTGAGAATGGAGAAGCATATCAATGAGAGATGAGGCTTCATGAAAGGAGAGCAGGCAGGAAATACTGGGCCTCAGGAAACCTGAAACAGTGCATGCAAAGTGATGATGGAGCCTCCAGGTAAGGCTGTTTGGTAGCTGAAGAGGTGAGACTACAGAGGTCAGGAGGGAGGCAAGCTGGATCCTGAGAGGAGGGTCCTCTCTGGGGAGGTGATGGTTGGAATGAAGAGGAGAATGAGTGGATAGTTACGGATGTGGCTTCAAAACTAGAAGAAAGTCAGTAGCTGCATCATTATGGGAGCCAGAGGGAGAGAGAGTGTCAAAAAGTGAATGGTGTCTACTGCTGTCACAGACAGCATCTCAAGGGGGACAACCATCAGACTGGTGTTCAGGGGTCATCCCCTAAGGGCGCTCTGTTAGTAAATAGAGCAGCGGGGAATGAGGAAAAGCATGAGAAGCAAGCAGGTTGCTGCCTCCCCTACTGAGGACTTGAGCCAGATCAGCAGTCACCCCAAGGAGGGAAGTGGACGAGAATCCAGGAGGGTGTGGGGCCCAAATGGACAGGAAGATGACCAGCCTAGAACCAGTCTACCTGACATTAAACTCCCAGGAGATCTGGGGCACACGTCGTAATGAATGTGAGCTTCAATTTTTCCATTTTTATTAATATTTTGGAAATGTTCAAACACCTTAGGAAGAAAAATGTATTCCATCAGTTTGTTCCTACAGTCACTGGCCCACAACCAATCCCGATTTACCCTTACTTCATCCACTGCTGCTGCTGCTGCTGCTAAGTTATAGACGGCAGCCCATCAGGCTCCCCTGTCCCTGGGATTCTCCAGGCAAGAACGCTGGAGTGGGTTGCCATTTCCTTCTCCAATGCACGAAAGTGAAAAGTCAAAGTGAAGTCTCTCAGTTGTGGAGTCGCTCTGACTCCTAGCGACCCCATGGACTGCAGCCTGCACGGCTCCTCCGTCCATGGGATTTTCCAGGCAAGAATACTGGAGTGGGGTGCCATTGCCTTCTCCTACTTCATCCGCCTTCTTTCCCAGTTGGTTCATCTGGAGGTTAGGTCTAGATCGAACTCCTTCTAAATCACTCCCTTCCTTCATTAATTCTTTGAGTGCCACTTGAAAAGATAAAGGCTGTTGTTCAGTTGTATTCGACCCTGACCCTATGGAAACCATTGCTACATCTAAACAGTTAGCAGTAATTCCTGAACAGCCCAGAAGTGTTTGAATTTCCCCACTTATCTCATAGGATTGGAGGAGGAAGAGGTGCTTTATCCCAGTGAAAATCCAAACAAGATCCACCCATGGCGTTTTGCTAACATATGTTTTCATTCTCTTTTAAATGATAAGTTCACCCTTTTACTTTTTTTTTCTTTTTGATGGTTATTTTTTGCAGAAACGGGTAATGCGTCCTGTTTCCTGACACAGGGCTTCACTGACAGCACCCACATGGGGCCATGTAAGGGGCTTCTCTGTCCCCTGCTGTGTCTCCTGCCGGCTAGAAGTTAGACCCAGAGGCTCGATGGCTCACGTTAGACTTGTTCCTCTCCCATCACATCGATGTGGATCCGGCGTCCTGTGACCTATCTCTCCGTCATGCTCTGATTGCTGTGTGGATTAAGGCAGTCCACCCCATCCGTCCATTGTAAACCCCTGGTACTTTTCACCACATTAGCAGAAAAATACAAGTTCTTTCTTTCCTACAGAAGATCTAATTCTATTTTGATCAGCAGAAAAAATTAAAGACTCTAGATACAGTAGATCAGCACATATAAAACGTCGAGATTTCCTAAATATAAAAATTGTATTCATGACAAATTCAATTTTTCTAGAATGAAAGCAATATATAGAATGTGGCCTGTCACTGACATTGAAGCACTAGGTGTGAAATGCCTCATGAAAAGTATGATGGTGGTACTTCCCTGGGGGTCCAGTGTTAAGACTATGTGCTTCCAAGCCAGGGGGTGCAGGTTTCATCCCTGGCCAGAAAACTGAGATCCTGTATTCTGCAGGATGCAACCAAAAAAAAGAAAAAGTACAATGGTAACGAGGGGGAAAGCATCTGGTGCAAAACACCCCCCGCCGCTATGCAGTGACATAAATTCTAGGAACCGACTGCTGGTAACAACATCGGTGGTGCTGGAAGCCGGTTTTCTTCTCCACCAAGATTTTCCTCGTCATACAGGACCTAGACTAGGGTGCTGGCAGAGAGAATGGAAAAGTCATGAGAAATGTGACCTTAGGAAAGAAGAGCTAACAGGATTTGGTAAATAATTAGAAAGGGGGAGAGACGGGATACTGCTCATACCTTGACCAGTGAAATCTTAAGTAACAAAAGAATGTAAATTGGAAATTTCACAAGGACATGGAAACTGCTCCCTTGTTTAAACCAATGGACGTCCCCAGCTGGTGAGACTCTGACTTTGCAGATAACAGATCCTCAGATTGCCCCCAGAAATGTTCCTGGGCTATCAGAATCTACCTTTTCATCCCTGGATTCATCTTAGAAAACTGCTAATACATAACAAGGAGTTCCATCAGCTAGGGGATATTCTAAAACACTGGGCCATGTGCCAGACAGAATTTTAGGGGAGTTAAGTATTTACCTATTTATCTGAAAAGTACCCAAATGCTTCAGATCCTAAATAATGAATGGTTAAGGAAATATATGGGGGTTGGAAGAGCTGCTGACTTCCTTGCACATGTAAAGAGTTCTGTAGAATAAGTAAAAATTGTAGGTCCTTCTATGTAATCAGTGCTATCAGTGGTTTAGCAATGGGAGAGCCTGCAGGGCAGAAGCTTGAGGACAGACAGTGTTGAGGGCACACCCAGAAGCCCACATTTGGGCCCCCAAAATGAGGAAGAAATTACAGAGAGGAGACGTTGAAACGTAGAAAATAAAGGTGTGAAGGACTGCCCTGGCAGCCCAGTGGCTAAGACTCTGTGCTTCTCCTGCAGGGGGTGTGGGTTCAGTCCCTGGATGGGGAGCTATTAATAAGATCCCACAATCCCACGCACCTCACAGTGCAGCCACAAAAAGTGAAATGAAATAAAACGTCTGAGAGAAACCACTCAGCCCTGCATCTGGCCCCAGGACTTATTAGAAGCAACACGTCAAAATAAAGCATGTAGAAGTCAGCAGATTAGTGACAGTACCCCCCCCTCCGCCAAGCCTGTCACTAAACCTATTTATCAGTGGACATTCCCAGACCACAAAACCCCCATCAGCCAACCATTTCTCATCCATCAACGTGCAAAATGACCCTTGATCCAGGGCAAAGGTCTCACCCCTCCCAGCCATCTCCCTAAGATGAGACCTAACCACAGATGCTGGCATCAACAAGGGACAGCCCTTGTGGGCACACGGAAGCAAGTGTCCACCACAACAGCAGTCCAGGCAGGAGGCTGACGCCTGCAAAGAGCCAGCCCCAGATGACCTGGCCCTCTCAGGGGCCAGTCTGCTGTTGAGAGGTCGGAGCTCAGTCTAGAGGGTTCCTGGGCTCTGGCCCAGAAGGAGTCAGTAGTTCCTGTGAACATGCTGCAAAAGTGATGAGGAAAGCCTAGACACCTCTTCTCCATTTAAAAGGAAGTCGTGGAGGCCTCTGGGCCCAAAGCTGGTGGCTGAAAGATCATGGTCACTGTGGGAAAAGTAGCCATATAGGATGTGGGGGGGATGGTGATCCTGGGAGACTTGTTGGCCAATGGGATTTGAGCACTTGCCCCTCCTGGTCCTTGAACCTCACTTGAGACAAATTCTTAAGACAATCATAAAAACCATAGCAACCTGATGCTGGGAAAGATTGAGGATAAGAGGAGAATGGGAAGATAGAGGATGAGATGGTTGGATGGCATCACCGACTCGATGGACATGAGTTTGAGCAAGCTCCGGGAGACAGTGAAGGCCAGGGAAGCCTGGCGCGCTGCAGTCCATGGGGTCCCAGAGAGTCGGACACAACTGAGAGACTGAACAGCAACAAAAACCAACTTGCTGACATTGGGATTTGCACTGAAGGTGTGAACTGAGGGGCTGGGCAGGAAAAACAGAAGACCAGGAGCAGGTGAGAGGACAGGAGGGCTGCCCGGTGAATCTCCAGAGCTAACTGCTCCATCCTCTCCTGCCCTGTTTTTCTAGAACAAGAAACAGACCTGAAACATCAGCATCACTCATTTCGAGGAAATTTGTCTTTTAAACATCTGACTGTAAACTCGTTTTTGTTTTATCCTCTGACAGAGAGAGAGAAGCCGAGGCGAAAAGAGAGGAGTTGGCATTTCCAATCTTTTCAGGGCAGCGAGGCTGGATCTGGGAGCAGCTGGAATCAGTCCTGTGTCATGCAGCAGTGCAGAGATCAGTGTTGGGAGAGCACGTGACAGGCCACCCCCAAGGCAGGAAGACTCTGGGCTTGCGATGGAAGGGTGAAATGAAGGAAATAGTGAATGGTCTCCTGTGTTGTCCCTTGAACCCGACCAACTGGAGGGCACAAGCGAGCCCGGAGAGGGGCGTGAGGATCACGCTCTCTGCTGGAAGCAGGAGGCATGTGTATGTGTGTATGTGTGTGTCTGTGTACGTAGATCCCAGGAAGCGGGCAGAGTGAGGACCGGGAAGATGAAGCAGGGAGAAGCAACAGCCCCGGGCTGGTCATGGCCTCAGGCAGCAGGTGCTCTCTGCTGGAACCCTGCTCAGAGCAGAGTGGGGGCCTAAAGGGTTGTGCCTGGAGTAGCAGCAGGAGTCCCTATCCTTCGGGGGCTTGGAAATAGCCGTAGACAGAGATGGGGCCACCCTCCGACTTGCAGCTGGCCGGGCTAGGTCAGGTGGGCTTCCCAAGGGCAGAAATGCTATCTCAATGGCAGCTGTAGAGTGACCCTTGGGGACTGACCTCCCCGGTCACAGTGGGGGTCAGTGGGGTGGTAAAGAGACTGTGAAACAGGCCCCAGAGAAGCCCCATGCCTCCCAGACCTGACAAAAAGTTTCCGTTTCTCACTAGACATGGAAGCCGCTGACGGCCCGCATTGGCCTGTGCCCTGCCTCCTGCTACCCTGCCCTTGTCCACCAGGAAGGATAGCCTGGGAGCTGTGTCCAGGGCATAGCCTCTGCCCAGGAAGCCTGTGGCACCTCTCTGCCTGCCTGCCCCCATGTGAGGAGCCCGAGAGTCTGTCCTTCTTAGACACAGAGCACAGTGTGGACCCAGGGTTTTCAGAATTGATTCACACAGGCACATTTTCAAGTTGTTCCCTCTGACTCTGAGGGGTAAGGGTCATTGCTTCTCCCTTCCCCTCTCAGACAGGTTCCTTGGAAGGGACTTTGAGCCTGCAGTTTCCCTCCAGAAATACTCCTGAAGGAGAGTCCCCACCTGCCCCGCCCCAGATCAGTGCCCAGGGCGCCAGAGCCCCCAAAAGGAAGGGTGTGGATCGGGGAGAGGGCGTTCCTCTAGGCAGAGGGAAAGGGATTTGGGTCCTCCTCTCACTGTCCACCGCGCCTGGGGGACGTGATGGGGCCGCCGAGTTTCCGTTTCTTTGTTTGTGGGCCTGTGACCACGAAGATGGGGGTCGGGACCCAAAAAGTATAGAAGTCTCCAATTTCCTTCTCAGCTCCCCAGGTGTGACGAGTGAGAACGTCACTGCCTGGCTCATCTTCACTGCCTTGGACATTTCTTTTTCAAATAACTATTGGCCCTTTCTTCGGGATCTGTATGATAACACGTCATTGTAGAAAGTTCTTTCCCCAGAAGACACGCCATTGATGTGATCTACAATGGTCAGATCACAATTCAGAGATTTTAGGGTTCCCCCACCTGTGGCTCCCTTGTGGAGAGTCGAGTCAGAAGATCCTAAAGGACATGGCCAGATCTTCCCCTGTTTTTCCTTCCCAAGGCGATTACAGAATGAGTTGTTTATTTTGTTCCATTTCTCATATACAGGCTTTCCAAGCCTTGGACCTTGGGTTGCTGGCATTTTAATTAACCTGACCCCACCCCCACCCCCACTTCTTCCCCAGTGATTTCAGGAAGGGAAATAAAACAGCAACACTGCCTCCCCCCAACACAAGGCTGGGATGATTGTCTTACCTCTTACAAAGGGAGCACCAACCCTCAGGATGGCGCCCCCAGCTCCCTAACTGGCCTACCCCTCTCCCAGCACCTCCAGTCAATTCTGAAGTTTCCACTTCAGATAGAAATCTGTTGAGTGGGAGGAGGAGTATTTCTCCTTTTAATAAGTAAAATAAAATTTTCCTCTGGATGAGCTTAGAGCCTCTCTTTTCTCATTCCAAGGTCACTTTTATTCTGAGGTCAGTACTACCCATAAACCATCATTTCCCAATAAGAATGCAAGGCAAATACCTCCAGATTCCCAGAATCTGGCCTTGAAACCAACCTGATGTTTAAATCAGCATGGATATCCCTCTGTTGTGTCAAATCATAGTTTCCCCAGAGATACTGTGTTTCTTGTTTCTTTTCTAGTAAATTTTTATTTTTTGCCCCAATATTCACAGCTTAAGCATTTTTATCCAGTTTAAACGATGGGGATTTAAATTGCTATTTTAGTGGAAGAGGCTTGATTAAAACCTGTGTCCTCATCAAATTATTGGACAGTGGTTCTTGGGCTCTGTTTACATTAGTGTCAACCTTAATTTAAATTCTGCATAACTATATTTGCTTCGCTAAATGCATTCACCAGGAACATACCACAAATTACTTTGCATTATGAGCAGACTGTCTTTGTCTATTGCAAAGTGTTTTGAAATTAGCACCATAAGTAACTAGCTGTAAGTGTCACTCGATCTCCTTAATGCCTCATTAATCAAACCCTGTGGCAGCTGGTGTGATGTCCAAGCCCATCTCATAGAAGATCGGTATCACTTGCTTCTTGCTCCTGACCACAGTCTTTTAAACCTGATTCATGACTTGTGCATCTGCCCGCCCTCCTTGTGGCATTCCCCACACTCAGAGGTCCTCCAGTGAGGGCGGCTTTGCAAGGCAGACCAGTTCCTGAGTATTCTTTGCAGAAATGGGCAATAAAAAACCACTTCTCCTCTCGTGGAAACCCATGATCTCAAAAGGAGGAAGGTCATCTCCCTGTGTTATCCACAAAGATTCAACATAATTTTCATATCACTCTTAAAATGCCTTTCTGGAAAAAAATTCCCTGGACTAATTTTCCTTTAGAGCAGGAGTTAGAGAAACAAAACATATTCTCCCAGGAGACTGCAGTTTCCACCCTGGCCTCAGTTTTCAGAAAGATGATATACATTTAGTCGAAGCATTTAACCAGGAGAGAACAATATATTTGTTCCTTTAAACATGGGGTGATTTCTGTCCTAAATACAAAATTTTTAAATTTGTACTTGCAAAGGAAATAAAAAACAACTCAGATTTGATATTTTTATTATAGTCCTTAAAGAAAAAAGACTGTCATTCACATGTACATGTTTATACAAAGTCATACCAAAAACTACATATGTTACAAGATTCTTTTTTTTTTTTTTTTTGGTCTTTTGCTGGAGCCATCAAACATGCAAATACCTAAAAGAACACATCCCTGTTGTTCATCCCCTTTCCCTGCATTGCATACCGGCTGGAACACACACACACATACACACACAAACCCTTTTCACTAAATTTGATCTCCTTGGTGTTAAAACTACTTCGCAGCTCTACTGGACAAAGGCGTCCCACAGCATATCCTGAGCAAAGTGGGCAGTTGCTGAACATGTGGGTGGGCAGGGTCACACTGTCCCGCGTGGCCCTGGCCATGGCCGTGGGGGCTGGCACGAGGGACCCCGGTGTAGACACAGGTGCTCTGTTTCCTGGGGGCCACCTGTGAGGTCGGTCTTCAGGAGCTGCGTCTCTATGGACAGCCTTTGGTTTCGTGGCCTTCCCTTCTGACAATCCAGCAGGAAAAATCCACATCAGGGTTTTTTCCTATGGGTTTTGTCAGTGTGAAAACACACACACACACAAACAGGATTGAAACTTCGTACTTCCTGCAAGTGGCTTTCTGGTCTGGCATTTTGTGCAATTTAAGTAAACTATTAATTTTCTTTGGGGTTACACTTTTTGCCTTTTCGCCTTACAAAGCCTTTCAAACTAAATAAACCTTATTAGAATAGAATGCAGCCTTGTCGCCCAGCTCCCAAACCAATGTCCGTGGCAAAACCCACTGAGTTTGAACAGACGGATGGTTCAGATCTTAACTTTAAAATCAACCTAATGTAAGCCATACTTTATGCTTATTTTTATCACATCTACTTTCTCTTATGGCATTTAAAATAGGCTCTGACTTTAATAGAGCAGATGGGAAAGAACATTTCAATCATATCTTAGGAGACATTTACTTTGATTAAAGGAGTAATTTACAGAAATTACAAATATGTTTTATGTCCCATCACCAGCTCATCCTGTTCTCTCTCTGCTTATGGCAACCTCTATTCACTAGGACTCTGAAAAGATTAAATGTGGAAAGGAGGAGTCCAAAATGATTTTCAGAAGTGACGAAATCATCACTGAACAATTTCAAAATGGCTAATTCAAAACTTCCCCTTCTTTTCAGCAGCTGTAGGAGAGTGAGTGTTTAAACCAAAAATTTTACCTCCTCTCTCTTTCCCTGTTTTACACACTCACCTCCTCCCCTTTCGTTCCCCCAAAGGCAACATTTTGGCTTGGCAACCAATACAAGTCACTGAACCCTTCCATTGAAATACTCCACAAAGATCCTGCCTAATCACAGCTTGGATTTCAGAAAGAAAGAAAAAACTCAGGAATTCGGACGCTAGGCATGTCACAGTCCCCCGCTCCATTCTGCCCTTCCCTCCCTCACTGTCCCCGGTGAAAGAAAAGACAGCCACGCCTCACCCGTTACAGTAAAGACACCCCGAGATTTAGGGGGATGAGTGCAGCCTTACTTAGCTGCAAGGCTGCAGCTGTGCTCTTATCTGGCCAAAGGAGCCAAGGGACAACAAAAGACCGCAAAGAAGGGATGGTGGCTGCATGGGAAAGCCACCAGCCCCGCATTGTGGTGCCCTTCTGCTGAGCAAATAGTTCAAACTGTTCATTCCCATCTCCTATTCTCTCCCTGGTACATTGTTTGTGCCCCTGCATTTCATTCGGCAAGGAAGGTTGCTCTCTGGGCCTATAAGCAAACAGTCCAGAAAAGAGCTAGCCATCCCCTTCTCTTCCCCGGAGAACTAGCATTTTTATTTCGGCTCCAAGCTGTCAAAGACCTGGAGAGTTTATGTCAGTGTCCTGAATTAATTGCTTTAAGCTGTACCAGGCTCCACGGGCTACCAAATATCCAGGAGATGTTTATTAATAACTCTTCCTTCAGGATTCTGGCTCCAAGCCGTCCCTTGGTGGTGGCCTTTATCCAGCTGCCACCTTCTCCCCACTGGCCTCTTGGTGCTGGGGGTGGTGGCGTGGCCAGTGGTAGAAAGGCTTACCTCTTTTCCTGTCATCGTGACAAAATTTAGAAATGCCTGGAGGGAAAAAATATCCACCTGTGTATCAGGACATGTGTGATGGTTATCTTTGTCCTGGCCCCAGGAAGCTCCCAGAGTTACAGAAACTGCATGAGCACTTCGAAGAGGCCCAGTACAAGCTCATTTAGCCCATACAATTAACAGAAGCAGCCAGAGAAATTATCTCCCCCTGCCCCCTCCTCTCTTCCTCCCCCAAAAGAAAATTCAGTGAGGCTGACAACTTGATGTATTTTGAAGTTTTCCTGGTAATAAAAAAAAGAAAAAGCCTCTTTAATAGAATGAAATAATAAACCAATTTATATACCGATATAAGACCAGGATCGCGAGTGCCATTGTGTAATTTTCCACTTGACTTTTCATTATCTACCTGAACAAAATCAATCTATATGTATGGGATCAGCATACAATTCCGGAGATAAAAGCTGAAAATAAATGTGCTTTGCATATCCCAGAGATAAAAGACACAGTCCTTCGGACAGCCTTTTCTTCTCCAGCAGATGTATTTATAAAATAAATCGTCTGTCAAGGGGAAAACAAAATGAGACATAGTGGTGTATCTGCAGTGTGGACTCTTTTGCTGGAAATATTGATCCTGCAAATGAGCGCTGGTTAATAAGTGCCCTGCCGATGACAGCGGGTCTACCCGAGTGCCGGCTGGGTCAGCGCTGCTCCCAGCCAAACTGCCCCACCGCCAAAAAAAAAAAAAAGAGAGAGAGAGAGGAGAGACTTCCCCTATTAACACGGATTTAAGGCTGAGGACTTCAAGGGCCTTCTGAAGCCTCTCCACAGAGACAAAGCACACTGAAAAAATAACACTATGTTAGAAACCCCCCTTGAAGCTTGTGAGGGACCCTCAGTCTTCAAAAAAGAAGTTGAGTTCCATCCTTTTTTTGGGGATGGGGGAGACTTTCTTTACCCTAATACCTAGAAATGGAGCTAAGGGCAGTACAGCCCTGTCCACACTGGCCTCACCTGGGTCCTGACCAGTCCCTCCCTCTGGGGATGCATCCTCGTCAGCACTGCAAGTGTGTGCCATGCTGGGCAGATGGCAGAGGCATCCAGGCCTGTGCCCATCAGGTCTGGGCTCCTTGGGGCACAAACACCCCCCTGGGGGGAGTTCATGGGGCTTGTTCCCAGGCTGGCCACTCTTGTCCCTTCTGTGAGGCAGTGGCCAATTGCCCATGCTTTATTGGCCAGCAAAGAAACCCACAAGGCATGGGTCCTGGACCACTTTTGCCCCTAGACAATCGCTCTGAGCTCGTGGACTTTATCTGGTCATTGAGAAGTAATGATGCCTTTGGCCAAGGACTTAGACAACTTGCTGCTCATCGTTCTTCATTCATCAGAAGCTTTAGTAACTTTGGGGAGGTTAAGCGTCTACTTGGGCAACTTTAATGTTTTATGTTTTCGTATCTTGGTGCTTAGTTCTGGTGGTTGTTGGTCTGGTAGTTTGGCCCAAGTCTGCAAAACGTGATTTTCATGCATCGCTTCCCTCGTGCCGAGAGCTCATATTCACGTCCAGAACTCACCTCACTCCCCAGACCCTCATGGGGAACTATGGGGTAAGGTCCCCAGGAGCAGGCTGACGGCAGGGTTGTGGACTTTTAGGGACTCTCCTATAAAGGTCAGAGTTCAGCACCGGGAGAAGCTTGTGTGCTTTCAGGCATGTGGGCCTCTTAGGAGCACAAGCATCCTCCCTCCATCCCATCTTTTTGTCCCAGTATCTGTGAATAAGCAAATCTACAGAAAACAGAAGAATACAGTCAAAGAGGGTTAGGCTGTCATTCTCGTTTGAAAAGTAAACCGCATCCTGACAGCCTATTTTGAAAAGTCCCTGTATTTTCATTACAAAGTTGATGGCTTTTATGTCCAGAGTATTCAGCCTCCATGAACTCAAGGCGTGTTTTATCCACTGTTTAATTACTCCATGATCCACGCATTTAATCTGCATCCTGGAGAAGCTATACTGGTAGCATGTGAGCTTCATCCACCACGTGAAAAATCCTGTAGGAGTTTTGTAGCCCCCACCCCCCACAACCTCCCAGAAGAAAGAGGACATAAACAGCAGGGTGTTTCTACACCAAAAGGCACATTTACCCATCCTGCATAGCTGTCTCCCAGCATAAGCAGGGTCCTGACCCAGATCCAAGCTGCAGTCCCTGTTTATGAAACAAGTATTGGCTAAAGAGAAGAAACTGAGTTTTTCCAAAGGTATTTTTAGTCATCGTGTCAGTGGTATCCTGGTTTGATGTCATTCCCCAAGAAAGAAAAATGGACAGTCAGAAGTCCAGTAAATGTATTTGGGTGGACACATTCAGATAAATGGAACCAGATGGAAAGTTAGTGTCAAATGTCTCTAGTGCTGACATTAAAAACAAACAAACAAACATATATCAAGCAGTTAAAATATGTAAAGGAAATGAAGGATGTAAACCAAATTCAGGCAGAGGGTGAACACATGCCCCTCTTGGTCTTCTTGGGGGTCAGTTAACAGAGGAGGATGAGCCCCCAGCCCCCGGCTGCTGCTCAACTCCTCTGGAACCTAGGAAACTGAAGACATTATATGTGAAAAAACGCAAGCTGGCCTGATTGTATTTATCTGCCTAGGAATCCTAAGTTAACTCATTTTGTCCCTCAATAGTTGTCTCATTCTTCCCTTTCAGTGAGCGTACAGCATCTTGACAAAGAATCAAAGAGATCTCTTGGTTATCTCTTGAACTCCACCTAAACTAACAGACACAAATGCAAAGGCCCAGTGCAGCCCTTCCCACCAGGCTTGATGGAGAAATAAAGAGCCCATTTCCAAATGAAATCCCACAATGGCATCCTGCCCTGTGGATGAGGTACTTACCTTTTCAAGAACGGCCAAATGGGGAATATGTTTCAGCGTTGTTTTTTGTTTTCTTTCTTCTTCCTTCCTGCCTTCTGTTTTGGAGGGCAGGGGGAAACTGATGATGGGAACTGGATGAAACATGGCCCTAAATCAGAATTTCTTGCATACCCCTGTAGCACCTTCCATTTGAGTGCAATCAGGATAGAGTCCCTCCTCCAGGCTCTATGAATTATCAACACAGAAATCCATTCAGAAGGTGGTGAGACCCAAAAATGAGGCCAGGAGAGGGCTCTGCCATGCTCTAATGATGCCGCAAACTTTTCCACAGCACTTAAAATGCACTTCAAGTGGTCCCAGAGCAAGGGGGTTGCTTTTTGAAATGAGAAGAAAAATAACTATAACTTATCCATGGTGATAGTTTGAAAAATGAATGAAATTTTCATTTCTAGTACCTACTGTCATTGTGAAAAAAATTACTGGATTATGACACTACACAATGCTAAAGAGACATGTATAATTTCTTGCATGTCTCATAGTCTACAGCAAGTTGTTGGAAACATTTTTAAATGTGGAGAACCAGGTGAAAAATCTCTATAATTAAATTAACATCTGACCCAGAAAGTGTTGCCTTAATCACAGGAAATATTCAAGAAGATGGATTGACACTCTATATGTGTGACAACTTTTCTTGACTTGAAATGTTTTCTTTTCTTAAATTTAATTTTATTTTAATTGGAAGATAATTACAATGTTGTGATGGTTTCAAACATATTTCTCAAGTATGTCCTTATTATCTGAGAATAAGAACTATGTATCCTTATTCAATTTTTTTTCTGCCATGTTGCACACAAAGAAAGCATGATACCAAGGAAAGGAGGGAAACAGGTTTCTTTTTAAGAAATACAAAAACAGTTGCTCTATTATATGATTTGGGCAACAACAGCCTTATAACAAACTCCTTTTTAAAACAACACTTACTACTCCTGTACAGAGGAAGGCACGACAACCCACTCCAGTGTTCTTGTCTGGAGAATCTCACGGACAGAGGAGCCTGTCAGGCTATAGTCCATGCTGTCTCAAGGAGGCGGACACTACTCAGAGCCTAAGCACACACCCCCCTGTGCAGATGAAGGGCTGCGCTTCAGCCTGACTTCTGGCTGGCCCCAGCAGCGATTCCGTCCAGCTTGTTGACGTTACATGGGCTTCATTAGAACCAAGTTAAATGTTCAAACGCACCTCATATTCTTTTCCAGTGATGTTACGAGAGAAAGATGTGGATTTGCAGCCTCACGCAGAGGATATTTCGTCTCCATGAAACCAGAGTTCTGGCCATTCAGTCTAATTTTAAAAAGAACTGCCCACTCAATGCAGAAATGACAGTTCCTTGTCTCAGGCATTACTTTAAAAAGTTCAAAAGAAATATCTGCACCTAACACAGGAAAGTATTTTACTTCCTAACCCACTCAGACTTTATCACAGTTAATGCTGGCAGTGGAGTTAGATGAATCAGGAAAACCATCAAATCATCTTCATATACTCATCTGTGAATTTTTGAAGCCAGACAACATTGGTAGAAGTTTTCTCTCATTTTCTCTCACTTTTCTTTCCTCTGGGGGCTGGGGAAAGAGTGAAAGACCAGTAGGGAATACACTGGAACTCTTTTTATTTTGAGGAAAGATAAGCCTCCATTTTCAAGTAACTTGAAAAGTGACAATTCTGATACTGAAGAATTTCAGCACTGGCCTTCCTAAAAACTCAAGACTGATTTTCAAATAGCAAATATCAAGGTTCAATTTCTTTACAGTTGTGAGTTTCATTGCAAAAGGAAAGAAAGGGAGGAGGGGAGTAGATGATTATATATTTTGCTTGATATCACACAAAGTAATTTAACATTAATGAAGGACTAGCGGATTTTACAATTTTTACTGTTCCTGTCGTAGCTAAAAAGTCATGTCATGCCCCAAAACCAGGCCTGAGTTGATAAGCTTTTTTTTAATACAAATTTTAGGTTAGACTAGAGGATTTTGCAGAAGTCTAAGTCATGGTTTGGGGTGAAACTGAACAATATGTTTGAATCCAGTGTCCATCTGAAGCTCATTTCTGTTCACATCTTTCTCCTATTTTGCCAGCATCTTGCAGTTTCCCAGCTCTGGGGTCCGAATACAGATGGCTACATTCTCATACTGGGCACCCAGAGAAGGTCACATGCTTTACATCAATGGCAATTAGTTCCCCTTTTTAAAATGGAAAATGTCATTAAGTTCTTGAATAATTCAAGAGTAGAGGTCACAATACAGTGTCCCTTTTGGGGGTCTTTATGGTGCAAATGGCAAAACAAGGCGATCCTATCAGTAAGAGTAGATCTAAGGTTTACAATGTAGCTCTATTTAGTGTGACAGGAAAATTAAATTACACGAGGCACTCATTCATCGTCACCCGTTAACAGGCTTGGGAAAATTGTGGATCCCTGGGGACAAATCACTGACAACGTGCGAGGCAAATAAAAATATGTCATTTTAATCGGCCTCCCTTTTCCTCCGCTTGGTTTTGAAAATGACAAACATAAACTGGTCCCCCACAACTCTCCTTGGGTATATGGTCCCGAGTGGCCAGGGCACGACCACAACTTAAGGACGGGTTAAAAATTCTAGGGGACACGGGTCTGTTTCCATAGCCGTAGTTGAGCTGGTCTGGATCCAGGGGTCCCTGGAAAGGAAATACAGGGGAAGGTTTCACATATAAACCGGCGTCTGCGGCTCCCCAGCCCGCGCCCTGGGGGTGATCTGTACGGCAGCTACTGCGTTTCTGGAACCGGGGCTGCCCCTCAACCTGCAGGGTGTCAGGAAGAGGGGGACCAAACGACGCCGGGGCCACCAACCTCCCTCCCTCCCCAAGGGAGAGAAAACCCGCACGGGCCTCTGGAGTCCTGGCACCGGGCTCTCGGGCTGGGGTCCGATGGATGGGGTCGAACCAGAGGCAGCGCGTCCTCTGAGGTCACCGACCGAGAGGAAAGCTGTTCCCGGGCCGCGCCAGCACATCCTCTCCATACACGTTCCCTGCGACCCCCACGATCCCAGTTTGGGCTGGTGGGCGTGGCCGCCGGGGATCAGCTCGCACCCTTGACCACCCTCGAGGCTCGCAGAGCTCTGGGCCGCTCCACTCGCGCGTCCCGCCGCGCGCCCTGCGGTCTCCCGCCCACCGCGGCCGCCTGCGCACCTGCGGGGCCCCGGCCCTGCTTCCCGCTTCTCCCGTAGCAGAGCGTGGTGGGGGCGGGCCCCTCCCCGGGGGCGCCGGGGCGCCTGCGGGTGAGGTTGACCCTTCCAGTGCGTGGGGCGCCCAGGGGTCAGTCCCCTGCGACGTAGGACCTGGAAAAGGCAAGAAGGACCACCCGTCTGCCTGTTGCTTTTTTTTTTTTTTTTTCCAAGAAATATGTCTGGCGCTTCCCTTTTTCGGGCTCCCAGACCAAGACGCTGCGAAGTCCTGTGCTGGCCAAGTGAGCGCCGAGCGGGGCTAGGCGGACCGCCCTGCCCCGCACCTCGCGGTACTGCGCTCATCTCCGCCGCGGGCCCTTGGCCGCGCGGGGAGGCCCGGCTCGGATGCGCGCCCCAGGATGCGAGGACCGGGGAAGGGGGCGGCTGCCTGGCTTTGGCGGAGGGTCCAGGCTGCTGACGGGGAGCGGGAGGCCGTTTCAGAGACTGCAGTTCCTAGAGGAATGAGAACCGCGGGGCCGCTGGGTTTCTGAAGCAGTCCGACGTTAGTAACGCTTAGGTAAAGCAAGACACTTCATTTTAAAGAAAAAGTTCTATTTCAGCGTGACTGCTGCCTCGGGCGAATAATGGGTATCGGAGCCTCCGTATCTTTGTAGTTGAATTAAAAGTTGAATTAAGGAATACATTTCCTTCCTGGGGTAGGGGGTGGGCAAAGGGGTCAATTTAGAGGTTTTTCATTTTCTAAACGCTTCAATTTAAACAAACACTTGGGGGCTCCCGGCCGCTGTAATTCCAAAGACAATTTTCCCTGGTTTTAATTTGATTTGCATTTTTTCAACTTCGATAATATTCAATTTCATGGCTGAATACACAGGTAAACACTGTTAGGTCGTGTTTTTTCGCCCCCCTGCACCAAACACAATGTTGCTTGTCTCAGAATGCCAGGGGAGGTGACACCCGGTCCCAATAATATCTGCGGGTTTTTCCTGAATTATTTTACGAAATATCTCGGCTTCCTCTGGGCACCAGAAGCGTGACCTATAGCTGAAGGGCTCTGCAGGTGTAGGGAGAGCAACACAAACATGGCCCAAAGGAAGGAGGCAAAGCAAACAGGTTCTTATTCTGCATAGAATCTACTCTAATTTTACCCAGAAACATTTAAAAATATTTTATTAGTAGTTTTAACTAATCAAAAAATTATCAATATGTTTACCTCCCCCAGAAATACTTTCAGTGTAAATTTTGTCGCTAGAAAGATGAGCACTGAGAAATACAATGAGATAGTCTTTGCGAGAAGTTTAATTCGCAGCTTTGAGCTATTTTATCAAACATAAAATTTAGAGAAAATATGTCATGAAATTGGTTAATTAGCTTTAGTTATATTAAAGCTGATATTTAACAAAATGCCACTGTTAGTAACCTTGGGGCCAAACGCTCGGAGCTGTGTACAAACAGCTACACCAAAGGCTAACACAGGTGGACAGTAATCTTCGGACACGACGTCCACCGTGTACCTTGTAAAAGATAGTTGAGCATCATCAAATATACAGCTAGATTGGCACATAGTAAATCTATCACAACTCTAATGCATTTTATATTCCTTCACGAAACTGTGGCACAAGAGGTAAGTAGCAAAGAAACGACATACTTAATTGGTCGGTCCAGGGGTATTTATATAACAAAATAGCACTCTCAGGAACAATTCCTCATTTAAGGAATATATATTATATATGTGTGTGTGTGTGTGTGTAATTTGCTTAATGGTCATTACTCTGAATCACTATTTCTATTTTAAATCCTAAAATTTTACAGATTTGAATGTCTGTCTTATTTTGTGAGTTTTTTTTTAATGAAGAGCTCGTAGACTATATTAGTGACTTTAAACAATTATAAGATATTAGAGTTTTGGCATCTTGGAAAGAATAGATTCACTGGTTACAGTGGTGAGATGTTCAGAAATTTCTTTGCTTGAGGCTGGCTGATTTTGGCAAACATTATCATGCCGATCTCCTTGGCATTATCGTACGAAAGGGGTTTAAGCAAATGAGAAAGGAATTTCTTTTGAGATAGTATTGACTTTGAAAAAGAAAGTTCCTTAATTTTTTTAAAAACACCATCATCATAGAAGGCTTACTGTACCGAAAGCCTTCAGGAAAATTGACCTTTATCGTTTGACTTTTAATTTTTTTCAACAATTATTGAATTTTAAATGATCATTGTTTAGGATTCATCCTAATCCTCTGTATTGTGGGTGACTGGCAATTATGTCTTTCTGTTTATCTTACACAAATAGATGGTGGAGTTCGATGTCCACAGATGACAGCCGTGCAAACCTCCTCCTCGGAAAGAGCTCATGACAGGGACTCAGCTAAAACACACGGTCCGCTCAGAGGATGGCAAACTACGGGCAATAGGAACCTCTTTTTCTTTCTCTAGTCCTAATGGAGGAGGAAACAGGGATCTTGCTAAGAACCTAAAAGCATTGATCATCAGAGTAAGTTTGCCAATTTCATTTGCTTTTACCCCCAAAGAGCTCTGTGTGCAGGCAGGCGATCTAGAAGCAGCTGTCAGGCATACTGGACAGCAACTGTCCCCTCATCCCCAAATATTCAGCTGTGTCTGAGCAGCCAAAGATGGAAGAGGTTCGGCTGTCCTGGGGTGGGAAGGGGAAAGGAGGAAGGCCTAGGGGGATCCTGAGAAGTAGGTCTTTGGGGGGGGGCGGGGGGTAGAGGGAGGCTGGCAGGAGAGGGAGCCCAAGTCTCAGTAGGGAGCTTTTGATACAAACCTACGAACATGGGAGGCTGTGTCCTTTGGGGGAGACGTTGGTTCTCAGAGGAAGGAGTAGCACCGCCTGAAAGACCTAAATGCTTTAGGAAGGATAGCTGAGGGTGCTCCAGGTGGCTCAGTGGTAAAGAAAATGCCTGCCAATGCAGGAGACACAGGAGACTCGGGAGATGCAGGTTCAATCCCTGGGTCAGGAAGATTCCCTAGAGAAGGGAGTGGCAACCTACTCCAGTATTCTTGCCTGGAGAATCCCATGGACAGAGGGGCCTGGCGAGCTATAGTCTATGGGGTCGCAAAGAGTCGGACACGACTGAGCAACTGAGCATGCACAGATAAAGACTGTGGTCCCTCTGTCCCTTCATGATTAATAAGAGCAGGAGTCTAACGCTGGGGGTGGGGGGTGGAGTGTGTGTGTGTGTGTGTGTGTGTGTGTGTGTGAGAGAGAGAGAGAGAGAGAGAGAGAGAGAGAGAGAGAGAGAGATTCTGTTAAATGCAAGGGAGAAATCCTGCAGTTACTTTTAGTTGTTTACTGAGCAAGGGCAAAATCTAAACAGCGATTTCCAGGATCAATGAAGGGATCGTCTCAGGTTCCAGAGCTGAGCCCCCTAAATGAGTCTGGCATCCTGATAACTGCAGGTTAGCACCTGAGATCAACTCCTTCCTGCGGCTCGATGCTGGCAAGAGATACGGAGGCATCTTGTTCTGAGCTCTGGGAAGGGCGAGGCGAGAAGGGGATTTAATTGTCTGCCTGGGTGAATCGAAATGTCCTTCTAAAGCAAAGAAATCAAGAGAGATTGGCCTTTAATTGGCAAACTCGGCTGGTTGGAGGGGAGTGGTGATTAAATGGAGGAGGATAAAATGCAGATCAGACCCCCGCCCCTACCTTGCCACTACAGATTCCAAGTTTCCATTCTTCTCCTCCTGTCTAGAAGGCTAGGTGCTTGGGCTGGCCTGCTCGTGGTGGTCTGACCGTGGTGACTCTACCCTTCTCCCCATCTCAGTCTAATGCCTCCATTATCAGTTTGGAGTGGGGAGAATAGTTTAATCCAGAACTCTAATTATTTCCAAGGGCTGGTCATCCCCACACCTAAGACATCATTGTGTGCAGAGCGGGTCTTAGGACTCAGTTGTCCGGAACCTCCCCTGGAATCCCCAAAGGGGATTGGCCCTGTCTGCAAGAAGTCCTACCCCACTTAAAACAGTCTGGGAACTTATCTTCCAGTAAGTAGAAAAGAAAAGGAGACCTCCAGGCCAGGAGGGCCTGGCACAAGCAGGCAGCAGCCATCCTTGGCTTGCACACCCTTTTGCTTGTGTGCAGCTCCGCTGGGGTGGCACTCTGCCCCCAGACTGCAGGCTTACTGAGGCGGGGTCCCAGTCTCCTTCTGGGATGGAAGCAGGCCAGTACCCCTTTCACCCCCGCCACCCCTGCCCCCAGCATCCCATTCTGGGCCAAACCTAGCGGCAGGTGTTTACCAGATCTGCATTTGTATGTGTGTAGGGGGAGGTGGCTGTGGGGGCAGGGCCTTGCTGCCTGCACAGCTGCACTGGCAAAAGGGTGTGCAGGGGCCCAGCTGTGGTCAGAGTGTACATTCCAGCTGTGCTGTCACCTGGGCTGTTGGGCCACCAGGTGCGGGTCAGAGGGAGGTCAGAGGCCCCTGATCAAGATCCCTAGTAAGGAGTAGAACTGACAGGTGGCGCCTTGTCTGTGGATGATTTTAAGCCTATATGCAATCCCTTGTTTCTGCCCTTGACATTTTCCTCTTCTCTGGCATTTTTCTCTCCTGCTCCCACTGGAAGAGTCATCTGGCTGCCGATTCTCTTCTCCCTTCCAGCCTTAGCCTGTGGGCCCCCAAAGCTTGAATGGGGGAGGAGTCATGGTCCAGACCTGACTGATCCTCTGGTCAGCTTTGGGTCCATGGCGCATGGGAATTCTAACTCCAAGAAAGAAAAGGAGACCCTTTCTAGGACAGCGCTGGGAGGGTCTCTGCCATCCTTCCAAGAAGTGCTCAAGCCTGTTCTCCTTGAGATCTTCTTGTATCTTTCCAGCCTTCTTCTAACACTGGAGGCTCCTCCCCCAACCCCCTCCTTGCTTACCATCAGCAACTCACTTTGAAAACCTGGGGGTCCTAGTGAAAGCTGACCTCCTATTGCATTAGAATCAGAGAGTTTTGTGCCCAGATCACATGAAACCAGGAAAAGCTGAAAGAACACAGAGGCAAAAGACTTGGATTCAATGCTGAACTCTGAAATTGGAGTCCTTTCTCTAATTTCTCTCTGCCTGGGCCCATCACGCATAAATTCTGACAGCTGCTGGGGACAGGGGTTCTTAAATGAGGTCATGTTCATTGAAGACACTTAGCTTGGTGCATGGTACAGAAGGGGACTCCACTGAGAGATGGTGGATGGAGTACAGTTGTGATCAAGAAAAGAGGGGGAAGGGCTGGGGCAGGAATGAGAGAAACACTAAGATGGTAGAACATTTTGCCCCAAAATGCACTCATCTTTTTCGGGTAGACGGTAAATTTTCTCTGCTAGCAAGTTGTTGAAGTTGCAACTTCTTTCTGTGTGTAAACAGCTCAGTTTCATGTAGCTCAGAATCGCAGACTGAACAGAAGATGTATAGTGAAATTGGTGTCCTTTATTTTAAATTTATTAGACTGGGCTTTAAAAGGTAAGGTGAGCAGAAAGCTCAAGTGGAGGGTCATCTCTTTTCGAGAAGCGTGCACAGGTTGGCATTTTGATGTCTCTGCTAAAGAAGCCTCTGGCTTCGACACACAACCGCCTGTGACCCGGGTCCTGTCCTGGCCAACAATCTACCCTGGTCCTCTGCAAAAAATGTCATTCCCTTGTCATCTGCCCTCCCCAGCCCCTAGCTCCCACTTCACACCTTAGCTCCTCCCAAGTCCTCTCCGTCAAACACTTCCCAAGGTTGTTTTCTATTTTCCAGGAAGGCACTCTGAACACTCAAGTCTTCAGATTAAGAGTTGCATGCTTTTCTTTATGTGAGCCAACATTTCAAGAAAATCCATTATATAACCACATCTGCTTTGTGAAAAGAAATGGGATGATGAATTGAGACCGTATTTCTAATGAAATAAGTTGGGATTCACCCACATGCCCCTTATTTTGATTTGCTGGGGTCGTGAGCAACCTCGGTCCAAAAACGTTCCTGCTTGTTCTTGAAACCTGTGTTTCACCTTTTTTCCCCAAGAAGTGAAACCATGGAAAAGCTGTTTTGCCTAGGAAGAAAATCTAGTCCTCAACCATATAAGTGAGCAGAAGTGGAACCACTTAGCAAGTAGAACTAAAAATCAGCAGACAGTTCTGATTCCAAAGTTTTCATCTACATCATACCCCAGGGTTTCCCCCTCACGCACCTATCTTTATGATGCACAAGTTTTCCCTCTCAGTTCATTTGACATATTTAAGTTCAGTGAATATGGCCTTGCTGGCACGGCATCCTGGCATCGCGGGGAATATCAGTGCCTCCGAGTAGCTTAAAGAGTGTTTCAACACCAGGCACTTGCCCTATTGAGACGTGAGAACCTCTAGTTTTACATAAATGAAAGCAGCTTAATTTGTGTCGCTTTTATTTTTTCCAGCACCAGGACTATCGGTTGTGTTATCTGCCAGTGACATTGCCCACTTTTTTTTTTTTTTTGTTTGAGAAAGAGGTGTGTGTGAAGAGTGAGTCGATGCCTTCTCATGGGAACCTGGTGAGGATGGGGGGACATGTGTAACAGGGACATCTGACCAGTGTTTTGTTGGCAGTGAGCACAGAGCTCTGAGGATCAACCACTAAGGTAAAAAACTGAGGACACTGCTGTGCAGATGTGCGTAACACCATCCTGTGTCCTCAGCACCTTCCGCAGAGGATGAACAAAGACTCTGGAACACACCCCAAGGGTGCAGGGGCTGGGGGAGGGGAGAATAGGAATCACCTCCAGTCTGGCAATAGGGACCAGGGCGGAATGACAGCTTGTAAAATAAGCCTCCATCAGTCTCCCAGGAGACAGCCGGCCTCAACTTGGGTGTTCCCCGCTTGTTAGCCTCACTCATAATTGGTCTCCCCTCCCATCCCACGTTGTTGGTTTTCTGTGTGTGGCTTTTGGTGTGAGCGTGTTAGGTCATCAACAAATACAATGGCGGGAGGTGGCGAGGGGGGGGGGACACACACGATTGTTTTAAAGAAGAAAGGAGAGAAAGGATGAGAGAGGGAGCAGGAAGGCTGTGAACAGAATGCGGAAGATGCCCCAGGATTTAGGCTTCCAAGGCAGCCCTTGGAGTGCCAGGGGCAGCACATTCCCTGGGAGTTTTATGTAAGGGAGGAGCAGCCCGCCAGGAGCTGGGGACCCCACTGAGCTGGGGACCCCACTGAGCACCACTGGGGGCACCATCTACTCCCAGCAGTTTTTGTTTGCTTGTCTCCGTAGGTGCCTGTAACACATTGCTCATATCCAGTGCATTGCATCAAAAAGGAATTTCTAAAAAAAAAAAAAAAAAAATCCCAATTCTTGTGTCTGCTCAGAGAAAAGATGTGGTCTCAGGAGCAGCCAAGGACCCGCAGAGATGGGTGGGTTGAGTGGCTGGACACACAGGCCTGTGCCAACTGGCCTTTTCCCCCATCCATGGTGAAATAGTTTCTCCCACCCTCCTCAGGATCTTTCCCTCCAGCCCACATTCTCTTTTCTCCTCTTCTCAGAGGAAGCCAAGTCCTGGGAGTAGTGGCCATGAGAAACCTGTGGGCTGACCTCTGTAAAGTGGAGAGCCAGCTGGCTGTCCAGTCAAGGGGTGGTCGGCCCGGGGGGTGGGGGTTGCTGTGGACACACTGTATTGTTTTCACCCCAAAAGGGCCTGGGACCCTCAGATATCTGTTTACTGCAAAAAGAACATTTGATGGGGAAAGGAAGCAACTGATAAGCAATTAAACAGAGTAGTAAACTTTTGGAGAGTTTTTCCTTGTGTTTTTATTTGTGTAATTTCGCTCCACCAACCATTGGGCGGCCTGGGTTGCCATGGTGCTATAGCCGAGGCTGGTGTCCACTGGGTCTCTGGCCGGACAGAGGCTTCTAGAGTCTGAAATCTTGCTCTTCTGTGGGGTTGGTGGCTCTCAGAGGGGTTGATATGAGGGAGTCTCTTCTATTGGGTGGGATTCAGTGCCTGTAAGTCTGCAGACACTGGCCACAGTTAGGTTAGGTCCATGGCAGGGGTGGATTGCAGGCTCAGATTTTTCCTCCTCCCTCCTAGCACAAAGGGGACATTCCCACCCCCCGAGGCCCTGCCACGTTCTCTGGAGTGTTCTGGACAACATAGTTCAGAAGATCCCGGCCCCAAGTGGAGAGGCTCTGCAGAGCCCAGATCTCAGAAGTGTGTGCTGTCCCAGAAAAAAACAGTTACCCCGAGGTACCGCCAGGTGCCTTGTTGAGCAAACACACCCTCTCCCTACTCACCGCCCCGACCCCATTGAGCTTTCTCTCTAGCGTCTCCCTGCCCCACGCCTCCCCACATTAAAAGGCCCCCGAAGTACCGACGACCAGCTTCTCTGTATAAAGCCGGGAGAAGGCGCGCGATAAACATCAGGCGTTTAAATTGGCCATTTGGAAGATTACATCTCTTCAGCGAGGGTCTTTCTTTCAAAACACTGAATTAAGGGCCGCGGCTACTCCGCACCGGCTCTCAGAGGCCAGGCACCTTTTTTCTTCGGCCGTGGAATGGGCCGGGCGCGGTGACCCGGCGCCATCAGAGGCCCGGGCAAAGACGTGGGGCGACACCGTCTAATGACAAGTAATTGACGGATTCGAGGCCGCGCATTACCAGCGGAACGGGGAGGCATTAATTATTTAAAAACGATTAGCCTCGCGTGTGTCCCGCAGCAGAGCCGTCTCGTTCAGGGAAGATAACTAGCCACGCGAACCGAAGCTGGGCTGGGAGCGCGGCAGGGCAGGCGCGCACCCCAGCCGGCCTTGGGCGCGGTGGACAAAGGCGCACGCCACCCCGCGGGGACGGGGGAAGGAGGTGACGGGCGCCCAGGCTCCCTACACAGGGACGTGTCCACAGAACTGACCCTGCCAATTATCAAGACCGATTTCTGGCCTTTTGGGTTTGAGATGTGGGTGAGTGCGGCGGGAAGGGAAGAAACTTTCCAGTTACGGTGGCGGGTAATTTCAGTGGTCCGAGACCTAGCGAGACCTACGTCCTGGCGAAATATCAAACTGATCAAGCCGGCGCGAGCCTCCAACGAGCCAGACACCCAGCCCTAGAAAGCAAACCCCCAGGCGGAATGCAAATTTGGAGTGGGGAGGAACACCTGGTAGACCCCAGGGGAAAGACACCTTTTCTACCCTGCTCTCCAAAGTCGAGGGTCCTGCGGTGTCCACTGGCAGCCTCGGAGCCACTAGTTTCCCTAGCGGGCGCTTTCCCGTAGGCGGGGGACAGGTGCCGGGCGCGGTGACCCGGCGCCATCAGAGGCCCGGGGAAGGGACGTGGGGCGACACCGTCTGTCCGATCCCTCCAAACCCGATGTCCTGGGCCAGCGCGGGGGGGAGGGCAGTGGTCGAGGAACCGCCCCGCGGCCGGGTTCAGCATTTCCCTCCTGGAACCGGCTAGTGGCCCCGAGGCTCCCGGACCTTCCTGCGGTTCTGCGCGCTCATGGCGAGAATCCGGGTTTCCCTGGCCGCTGGGAAAGGCGCTGCCCCTCCTCGGCTCCCGGACGGCGGGGCCCCCACCGCCGCTGGGCCTCCGCGTCCCTGGAACCCACGCTCGGGCCTCGCTCTGCAGCCTCCCAGGACTAGCGCGCCATCCCCCGCCGCCCCGATCCCAGCTTCTGAGGCCCAGACCGGCTCCCACCCCCGCCTCCCCACTGTCCCAGGGCGCCAGGAGGCCCTCGGATCGAATCCCCGGCCCAGAGAAGCTGCGGGAGCCTGCGGTGGCTTCCCGGCGCTTCGGGACCCCGCCAAACTTTCCAACTGTGCGCAGGACCCAGGTTCACTCTGGGTCCCCCAACACCTAGCATCCTCAGAATTCCCCGCAAAAAGGCCACCTTCCCAACTTCGGATTCTCTCCGACTTGGCTTCTCCCTCCTTCCCCGCCCCTCAGGCCTCGGAGCCCCGGGTAGGGCTAGGGTCTGGCTGGGGGCGGGGAGGCGCGCGGAGGGGAGTGGGGGGCGCACTCCCTACCTGCGGTGCGGCGGGCGGGCGGGCGGGTGGACCGACGCGCGGCGGCAGCAGAGCGTCCAGCGCGCGGAGGGAGGCGGCCGACTGCTCCTAGCCGAGGCATCCCCGCATTTATTTGAGCTCAAACCGAGCGACTGTTGACTTTAGCACACAAAGCAAAGATTTCACTGCCCGCTAGTTTAAAAATGAATATTTTACCAAGATATCGATCAGCGTTATAAAATTCAGTTAAGTACAATGGGATCCTGCAAAAAAAAAAAAATAATAAAGGGGGGGCAATATAATATCTGTGCAAATTTGCTGAAGTGTGACGTGGCCTGGAAAGTTTACCCTCCTGGAATTCGGATCTAGAATGTTTTTTTCGGTTGTTTACTGACTGTTTATTCACAGATCACGGTTGCTTAAACCCGCGCGCGGAAAAGGAAGAAAAAGAGAGAGAGAGGGAGGAAAAAAGAGACACTGCACCCTACTACGCAGAGTTGGGGGACGCGGGCGGAGGGCAGTGTGAGCGCCAGTTAAGCTGGGGGCCTTGGCGGGAGGAGGGGCTGGGGCGAGAGGGTAGGGGGCCGAAAGCCTCAGGATGCGCCGAAAAGCCTCCGGAGCGGCCAACTCCCCGACATCCTTTTTAAGTATTCCTACAGAACTATATCTTATCGGCCGGGATCAGTGGAGGGGGGCGCGCTAAGTAGTTTAAAACGACCCTCGCACAATGGGCGTGCGATAGGAAACATAGCAGGTTAGGGCAGCGCTTTCAGCCCTCATTGTCCCGCACTCGGCCCCCGGCCCTGCCTCTCGGCTCCTTCGCCGCAGGAGCCTTTTATGTGATAATGAAACACATTTCAGGCTGGGCTCACGACGTGTGTGTCCCTGCCAGGGGCAGAGACGGCCCTGATTGCTGGCTGCGGCCTCCGGATCGCCTACCCCCCTATCCCCTCCCCCTCCCCTTCCCCTTCCCCTTCCCCTTCCCCCTCCCCAATTTCTCTTCCTTGTGTTCTTCGGGACAATGTGGCATGTTAAAAAGGGATTTGGAGGCGGGAGGCGGAGGCGAGTACAAACCCCCCTCAAGCGCCTGGGAAGGCCAGGATTTGAGGGGCAGAGAGATCCTGCGGCGAGTTGGCAGAGGGTGATCTGACAGGCGGTGTCCAGGCTTCGGGCGACTGCCAGGGACACTCCAAGTTTGGGTGGTCAAGAAGCCCAAAGCCCAAAGTCCGGACACGGGAGCCTGGGCTTAGAAACCCAAGGCCTAAAGTTTTGGCTTCTCACTCCAGAAATTTTCACCCTATGCAAGCTAGCTGTGCCCTGGATGACCCCAAGTCTCGGGGGGGGGGCGGTGCCTAGAGCCCACTGGCTCCTGCCCTAGCCTGGCCAGCTGGCAGGCCAGCAGATGCCTCCGGCAAAACCAAAGCGGAGCCCACTCTGCCCACACAACACCCATTTGGCCTCTGAGGTTTCCGCTCTTATTGGCCCTGATTTTACTCCTGCTAGACTATTTTTGAAAGGAGGCAGTGTGATTTGTAAGAATTTATTCTGGGTCTTCCTTTATGCTTTGGGGTTTTCCTTTAAGGATCACAGCATACCCACTCATCCCCTTGGCCCCATAATCCTGGCTTGCTAACCTGGCCTAACAGGTCACTTGGCAAGGTTCCAGAAGTTTGGAGGGTAGGGCGCAAACCTGCAGACCCCTGGAATCCAACCCCTGGCAGGGGCCACCTGGCCAGACATGCTGGCTTTTACCTCTGCCTCATTCCCCAATATACCTATATTTAAAGATTTCCATCAGAACTCCAAGATCCCTTTAAAATCACTTCCAGGAGAAAGTCCTTTGTTTCTCCAGACCAAATGTTCAAATGCATGATTCCAGAAGCCTCACTACCTCTGGGCTGCAGCAAGTTCTACTGAGGTTGTGCAGAACATCTAAATGAAGGTAGAGGGTGGGATGGGGGTGGTGGCGGATCGTAAACAGAGGCCTGTTGTCGAATGCAGGTAGAGGCCCAATTCCAGGAAAAGGTGAAGAGAGAGGCAATGATGAAAAGGAAAAGGGCTGCACCAGGAATTTGCAAATCCAATCTGGACTCACTGTGAAGGTAGGCCAAGGATTGGGAATACAGCAAAAAAAAAAAAAAAAAAAAAAAAAAAAACCAACCCAAAACAAAAAACCCACAAAATCCAGGATTTTTTTTTTTTCCTCCAAGAGAAACCAGCCCCAGGGTGCAAGAGATGTCAACAACATTTCACCTTCACGTGGTTCAGCTGGAAAATATGGATATGGAGTGTGGTTTTTGCCAGGCTTTGGAGATGAACCTGTATCAGCCCCATAACCCCCAGAATGGTTCACCTGGGATCTTTGAGTTTCATTTTGTATAAAGTTAAACTCAAAATTCAAAAAGTAACCTTGAACAATGTTGAGTTCCATTAATGATGTCCTTGCTGGAGTGTTAGGGTGAAGTGTACTGAAGTCTGAAATTTACTCTGAAATGCATCTAGGAACGTAAGTAGACTGATGGAGGTGTGGATAGATGGGTCAGACATCCAGTATAACAAGTATACTGAGCTGAGAACTATAGGATCTGAGCAATGGGTATGTGTCTGTTTACTGTAAAATTCATTCAACTTTAAGTTTGTCTGAAAATGTTAACAATAAAATGTTGATAAAGCAGCAACCATCTCGCCTCCCCCAAATAAAATAAAACCTGCAACCAGTCAGGGTCTCCCTCCCTCAATTTTAAAATATATCTCAGATATGTTTATTTTTTTAAATCAGGCAAAGGAAAAAAAATCTTGAAGATTCAAAGCAAAAAACTGGCAATAACACTTTAATATAGATTTGTGGAACTCTGGTCCTTGCAGTCAGAACACACATTTATAAGCCATAAATAAAGCACGCAGAAACCATAAATTAATCAGACTTGAGACCTGGATTTCACCGTATCAAGAATGTGAATGCTTTTTTCTTTTCTTGGGCATTTACAACAGACCCTTACATTATTTTTTTTGTCTCTCTCTCTTTTTAAAACAATAGTACAACTCTGTTTTCTGTTAAAACTACATAGTTTTACACTGAGTCACTCACAAAAGTTTGTGTTTTTTTCCTTTTCCTTTTTTAATAAAGTAAGACTTCCCTGCAACAACAGCAATGAAGAGGAACCACAACAACAAAAAGTCAAGAATTGGCAGGTTCTTAAAGAAGCAGGCGTCTACACAGTAGTGGAAACTGAGGCTTTTCTTCTTCTTTTTCAACAGGTTAGCTTTTTCTTTTCCCCTCTTTATATAGGATGGTAGACATCAGTGTGGCCCACGCGAGGGAGGGAAGGGCTGCAGAGGGTGAGGGGAGACCTCTGTGGGGGGGGCGGGGCAGGGTGTGAAGGGTCCTTCTCCCTTGCACCTTTCCAGCAGCCCTCCCTCAGAGTCTCCACCCCACTTCCTGTCTCTCCCATCTGGGTCCCGGGCTATCCGGGTCGCCGCTGTCTTCTTACGAGGAGTTCATAATGGGCCGGGAGTACACGCCCTGGTAGTAGGAGGTGTCTGAGGCCAGGGGCGAGGCATCCAGGCCCGCTTTGTTCGTGACCGGGCCCATGGCCAGGCTTCCCGGCATGGGGGACCCGTAGCCGGGGTAGTGCATCACCTGTTCGTAGGCCTTGAGGTCCATTTTGTGGGGCTGGTGGTGGTGATGGCTGTGATGGTGCTGCTGCTCTGACGACATGAGGTTGTTGATGGAGAAGGGGTGGTTGAAGGCGTAGTGGTGCTCCGGCTTCAGGTGGGCCTCGGGCGGCAGGCCCGGGTGATGCGGAGGGCCCAGCAGGTGGGCCGCGGCCTGCTGCTGCTGCTGCCCGGGCGAGGGCGCCGGCTCCGGGGGGCTCAGCGCCGAGGCCGGCGTCCCCTTCAGCTCCCCGAGGCCCCCTCGCTTGTGCTCTTGGCACGGGGAGGCGCTTGAGTGGGGCGACTCGGTGCCCGCCGGAGTCTCGGGAGCCGGCCCGGCGGCCGCCTCTCCAAGCGGACCCTGCGAGGCCTGGGCCCCGGCGGCGGCGGCCGCCTTCTTGCCGCCGCCCGCGGCGCCCGCGGCCTCCTTCAGGGCCAGCTGCTTCTCGCACTTGAAGCGCTTCTGGCGGCGCAGGTAGCAGCCGTTCTCGAACATGTTGCCCGAGTCGGGGTGCAGGGTCCAGAAGGAGCCCTTGCCGGGCTTGTCGGGCGAGCGGGGCACCTTGAGGAAGCAGTCGTTGAAGGACAGCGAGTGGCGGATGGAGTTCTGCCAGCGCTGCTGGTTCTGCCGGTAGAAGGGGAAGAGGTCCATGATCCACTGGTAGATCTCGCTCAGCGTCAGCATCTTGTTGGGGCTCTGCTGGATGGCCATGGTGATGAGCGAGATGTATGAGTAGGGCGGCTTGGCGTGCGTGTAGCTGCGCCGGTACGTCTTGGGGTCGCGCGCGCGGCTCAGGCCCGCCTGCCCGTACATGGGGCTCATGGAGTTCATGTTCGCGTAGGGCGCCAGGCCGCCCATGGCCCCAGCCGCCTGCCCCCCTAGCGGGCTCAGGCTCGGGCTCAGGTGCGGCCCCATGCCCGCCACGCCGGCCGCCCCGGCCGAGCCGCTCATCCCGGCCATGGCGCCCGCCCCGGGGGACATGCCCGCCAGGGACGGGCTCATGCCCGCGCCCACGTACGACGACATGTTCATGGAGCCGGCGCTCATGTTGCCCGAGCCGCTGCCCATGGCGGCCGCCGACATGCTCATGTACGTGTTCATGCCGTTCATCCCCAGGCCGGCGTTCATGTTGCTCACCGAGGAGTAGCCCTGAGAACAGAGCCCGAAGGGAGGCGCAGAGCGTTAGCACCGCGGCTGGAGAGCGCCCGGCCGCCTGGCCGGACCCCCGCCCCACGCTCCACGCCCCACGCCCCACGCCCGGCCGTCGGGCCAGCCCAGGCCCCCGCCTCCAGGGAGGCCTCCAGGGAGTCCTGCCTTCTCGCGGCCTCGGCCCGGGCCCCGACCCAGCGTTCGTGTCACCCGGAGCGCGCCGCGATCGCCCTCGGAGAGGGGGCGCGGGGGCTGCGGCTCTGCGCTCGTGGCCACCCCTCAGCCCTCCTTCGCCCGGTTCAGATTCTACAGCAGGGGTCTCCAGGAGCGCGCTGAGCCAGGCAACCCAAATGCAGCTCCCCTCTGTAGAATCTCCCCGACTCTCAAGCCAGTACACCGAGCAGGCGCCGCTGCCTCGGAAGCCTCCTCCGACCCTGGCCAGCGACCTGTGGGACACGACGCCGGGTGGTCTCCAGCGGAGACGATCCCAGGGTCCTCTCCGTTCAGCCTTCCGCCCGGACCCCATCCTGGTCCCCGGGGGAACCTAGACGCGGTTCCCGCGTGGAGCCTTTGGCCACCCTGAGACATTGAGTGGCGGGACCGGGAGGGGACCGCGAAGTGAACTGGTCGCGGCTGGGCTCTGCAGCCACCGACTTTCTTCCTCTTTGTCGTCTCGTCCTCGACCCTTTTTTTCTCTACCCCAGCCCCCGACTCCTGCCCACCTTCTCCTCTCCAGCTCCCCACCCCCTCGCCGGCCGACCTCCCACCCCTCCCCAGCCGCGCGCTGCCAAACACAACTCTGTTAGGATAGTGCGTGGCTCGGCCACGGAGAGGATTTGGAGGCGCCGCAAGTCAATATTTGATCACAAAGTTAATATTATCTCAAGGCTAACAGTGTGTCGTATAAAAAAAAAAAAGAGACCCATTTGAGTCGAAGGAGGGTGGGAAAGGCGGCTGCCCCGAGCGGCTGGGGTGGTGTTGGGGTGGTGTTGGGGTGGGGGTGGGGGGTCGGGATCCGGCCAGTGAAGCGGTCCCGAGGTTGGGACCGAGGGCAGACGCCGCCACCCAGCTTTCCCCGGCAAAGCCGACTGCCTACCTCGGGCTCGGTGTAGTAGCTGCTCCAGTCGGACGGCTCGTGCCCTTCCATCTTCACCGCTCCCAGCATACTGGAAGCCGAGTGCATGGCAGTTTAAAATTTAACAGCCACAACAAACGACCGGCAATCACCCCCCCCACCCCCACCCTCCTTTAAAAAAAAAAAGTCGGCCAAGGCACGGTCCCCTCCCTCCCTCTCGCTCTCCCTGTCTCTCGGCCCTGCTCCTTCGGCCGGCCAGAGGCGGTGGTGGGAAGTGGGCGGGAGGTATGGGTCGCGGGAGGAGGGGGCCGGGGGTAGGAGGAGGCCCGGAGCCGAGCCCCGCCGCCGGAGCACCCGCCGCCGCCGCGCTCGCGGGCTGCCCGGTGGAGGCCGAGGCTGGCAGTGCCGAGCTGCCCGGAGGCGGCGGGAAGCGCGCGGCGCGGGGGAGGGTGGGGGGGGCGGAGAGGAGGAGGAGGAGGAGGAGGAAGGGGTGGAGGAGGGAGGGGGAGGAAGTGTGGACCGCGCAGCGGACAAGTGCCGCAGTGACGTGGGCGGCTGGTGATATAGCGCGGCGCGCCGGCGCGGGCCTCCAATCCCCAGACCCCGGGCAGCCCATTTGAATAATCAGCTCACACCTGGGTGAGAGGGAGCCCCGGCCTGCGCCCCGCACCTGCTCGCCCCCCCCTCCCACTCAGCCGCCCTGAACCCCTGCACGCGGAGCCGCGACGGGCGAGCCAAGAGGGTGGACGCGGGCCTCTGGGGGGGAGTCCAGCCCCCCTTTCGTCTGCGGGGCGTCCCCGCGGGAGGAGGGACCCGGGAGGAGGCCTCCCGGTGGAGCAGCCCAGGGCTCTGACCCCCACCACCAACCCACCCCCGCCCGCCGAGTCTCATTGCGCCCGGCGCCTGGTACGTTGGTCCGAGGGCGCGTCCGGCCTCCGCTCAGGCTCCGCAGAGCCTTATCACAGGCGCATTTATTTATCCTGGTTTCTGCGCTCACAGGGCTCATTCCCTGTCAAAACAGCCAGCCAGTGACAGAGCCAGTTTGCAAAGCGCTGTCCTATGTAACAAAACTGTGTACACACCTTGAACTCCCCGGCCGCTGCTGCTGGGAGGCCTCTCCCGTTACAGTTAAGACCCAGAGCGGCTACGGAAGGCCTGCGGTCCCGCCGCCCCGGCTTTTTGCCTCCTCCTCGCCCGGCTTCCAGGGCCCGACCGGGCGGCTGGCGGGGACGAGTCCAGTCCCACTGTCCCGGCGCCCGGCGCAAGCGGCCCCGCCAGCAGCTGCGACGGTTAGGAGACTATTTGTCTCTGACAGGAGGGAGTGTTTCAAGGTTACTTTTCAGCCACAACCAGGTACCCACAGAGTTTCGTAACTAAAACAAACAAGGCCTGAGGTGAGGGGTGAAGCGAGAGGAAAGAGGGGAATTAAGGAATCAATACTGGGGCAAAAAGAGTCCGCCCGAGGAGGGCCTCTGTGGTCTTCGGTTTCCCGAGGAACTGTTTCATGAGAATTTGCAACCCTAGCACCATATTCGTCCTTTTATTTTCGATCCAACTTCCAGTTCAAATGATCATCTGTTCTGGGTTAGCTACGGAGACCTCAGTGAGCCAGATTTGGGGTTAGGGTGGTAGGGAATACTACTACAGGTGTTTGGAGGTGGACACCTTTTCTTGATTCTAAAAACCCAGCTGGGTCGTGAGGATGCAGCCTTGAGCTCTCAACCCCAGAGAGAGAGAGAGAGAGAGAGACAGAGACAGAGAGAGAGAGAGAGACAGAGAGACAGAGAGAGAGAGAGAGAGAGAGGAAACAGTGGGTATCTGCCCCACCTGTCCAGAGTTGTGGGGAGTGGTGGCCGAAGACAGAAGCGAGGTGGCAGGCGCGGAACAGAGCATCTAGAGCGGAAGGCCGGGTAAGGGTCAGGCCAGAGGGCAGGGGCGGAGCAGTGGGCTGGGGCAACTCCCACCCCTTCCCTCTACTCCAGGGCGCTAGGGCCTGCAACGCTTTGAGCTAAAGGTGCAGGCGATGCTGGTCTAATTCATAAGGAGGGCGTTAATGCACCCGTTGAGCAAGGGCCGGGGAAGGGTTCCCCACAGCCAAGGTTTGCGTCTGCCCGAAAGCGAGGACCCTCAAGAGGGACAGGGCAGTCCTGGGTACAGCCTGGGTGTCGGTGTGTGCGGGGGAGCCGAAGGGACCAGACCCTGGGCATCTCTCACCGGTCCCCAAGCATGGGTGGAAACGACTTGACCACTCTCCAGAGGCCTGGGGAGAGACCGACGGTGCGCACTGCCCTGTTTTTAGCGTTCTGCGCAGGCCCAGGGCAGAAACACAGACACAAACGCGCACGCACGCACGCACGCACCCTTCCTCCTCCCCGCGGGGCCCTTATCACATTCATCAGTGAGTGTGCTTAATCACTCAGTCGTGTTCGACTCTTTGCGACCCCATGGACTGTAGCCCGCCAGGCTCCTCTGTCCATGGGATTTCCCAGGCAAGAATACTGAAGTGGGTTGCCATTTCCTTCTCCGGGGGATCTTCCAGAACTAGGGATCGAACCCACGTCTCCCGCATTGCAGGCTAATTCTTTACCGTTTGAGCCAGTAAATCAGACAGTAAAACCGGAGAAATGACAGACAGCTTTCGGGGGATGCAGAAGATGGAAAGCTCGAGCGTCCTGGTTAACATAGTATGGGCGTCTATGTATGTGCACTCCTCTCTTTTCGCTCTTGGTTCTGGAAACCTCTCCGCCAGCAGAAGAAAGCACGGCCCCGGGGAGGAGGGAGCGCCCCTGGGTGGCCCGGCCCCGGGTCCCCGGCTTCCGCAGTGACAGGGCTCCCCCTGTCGGTCACGCGGCCCCGGGATAGACCACAGCCCTACGGACGCCCGCGGCCCTAACCCAGCGACCCGGGCGCTCGAGCCGTCCGACGGCGTCTCCCAGTCTCCCGGAAAAGGCTTCCGGCGGGGAGGAGGGTGCTGGCGTTTCTTACGGGTCCCCGAAGTTCTGCACAAACCCAGATCGACCTCCGCCGCCTGTGGCGACGCCGCGGAGCTCGGGCGACGCGACCGCGAGGACCCTCCCCGGGAAACGCGAGCGCGGCCGGCTGATGCTGCGGGGAGCGAGCGCTCACGCCGCGGGCCCGCCGCTGGTCTCCGCGCCGAGGCCCGAGGGGGCGCTCCCACCCCTGCGACTCTGGCTCCTTCCCTTCCCGGCAGCTCGAGTTTCTAAAGGTTGATTCAGAGCGTCTGGCACGAGAGCCTCAGGCTGGAATGCTGTAAATTGCTCCAGGAGCTTCTCTCCAGGAAAAAAGTTCGCGGGTAACTCGGGCTGAAAACAGATGTTTCTCCAGATCTACCCCCACCCTCTTATCTGAAGGAGGACTGAAATCTGCAAAACTTTCCTTTGCTCGTGTCCCCTGTTACCCCCCGGTCTTATCTGGCGCTGCCGGCTTTGCGTAAAAGTCGCCTTATAATCGACGACTATGCTAGGGGTTAGCGCGCACTGATTTTATTCCGGGTGCTGCCCCAGGGCATAGGCTCAGACTCAAATCTGGGCCTCCTCCGGGCTCCCTGCAATTTCCAGTAACACTGCTTCATCCCCGTGGCCCTCCATCATGTGAAACTAGCCAGTGGGGAAGGGACATCAACAAATAGAGCTCAACTTCCCAAAGCGATGACCCATAAAATGCCAAAGGGTGGTGGTGGGGCAGGCGCTTCTGGCTGATCAAGATCGGTTCTGGAAGCCTTTTGGAGAATACAAAATGGGACAAGATTTGCTTTAGGGAAGCTGTCCCCAAACTTTTTGGCACCAAGGACCTGGTTTCATGGACAATTTTTCCAGGGACCAGGGTGAGGGGAGATGGTTTCCAAATTACATTTACTGTGCACTTTATTTCTATTATTATTATTATTATTACATCAACCCCACCTCAGATCACCAGGTATTAGATCTCAGAGGTTGAGGACCCTTGCTTTATTTAGCGCATTACCAGACAGGTCTGCAGTTGAGGTTAAAACAGAAGAGACAGAGAAAGGTGACTTTAGCAAAATCTTGTGAAAATATACGTTTTACCTCCAAAAAACCTTTGGTTTGGGGGAAATCAGACACCCACCTCTCCGTTATTCATTCACGGTGGCATTTTCAGGATGAGTCCCAAGTCTTAATAAAGAAGAGGCATATAGTTAAAGGTTGTAGTTAACATTTCCCTTTCTGTGGGTTGTTATTTCTGAAATTTCATTTAGAAAAATCAGACTATCAAAATTAGTCTACTTGGCATTGAACACTCAGATACTTTTTTTGCTGGCTTTCATAGTTCTTTGATGGCCAAAATCCCAGTTGTTTACAGAGAGGGCAATTGAAACGATAATTAGCGAAGAATATCTTTCAAAGGAGATTTATGTGGAAACACACACACACAAGAAAGTGGTTTTCAAAGTGAGAGAAAAGCAAGATATGACACTGTAGGTTTATACACAGTAAGTTTATTCACATGCACACAATCTACCTCTCTTGGGCAAGATTCACAGGAAAAGATGGGAAATAAGTCCTAATAAATAATGATTAAGTAAGATAAATATGTTGCCAGAAACCCTGGTTGTGTTTGGTGGTAGGATTATCTCTTCAATCTATGTTTTTCCTGCAGTATAGTTGTATCATTTTATATAATAAACTATTATTTTATGATGACATTATTTTTTATTATTTTAAGTGAAATATATAATAAGAATATTAGATTTGATGTCATGGAAACTTTACCAAAATAACTTACACTATATTCACTCAGTTCTCACCTGTGCAAGAAGTCACCGCTCCAAGGGAACAAGGATTTGAGTTCAGAAAACAAACCAGTATTATGTTCTCTGACCTGTGTTGGTACCCTTCTTGAGTTAAGGGAGGAAGAGAAGCTATTTGCATGCCAACCCCAGGCGATGACTTCCTAGCCTGGTACCAGGGAGGGGTGAGGCTCTGTCCACAGGTCCCATTGGCTGAATTTGGTACTCACATCTCTTTCTCTGATGCATGTAGAATTTGATGGCTGTTTGGATGGTTGGGTGCAGTTATGCATTGTGCATTTTTGTGAGCTTCCTTGATGGTCAGGTTGAGCAGCTGTCGACCCCATTGGCATCTTTGTAGGCCTGTGGAGAAGATCAATGATCTGCTCATTCGGTTCCAGGGTCTGATGAATATTCCTAGTATCTTCTTGGCATCCTGTCTACCATTGTTGAGGCTTTAGCACATTTCTGTACGTGGGACTCTTAAGCAGGTAATTCATCTAATTGGAAGAGATAAAAATAAAGCAATCACAATTTTGAGTAGCAGTAACAACACGTCAGTGTGAGTGAGAATAAGTTTTTCTTAAGGGATGCCTAAATTAGATGTATCTGTATTGGTGGCCCTGTGGGCTCTTTCGTACATTTAGATGTTATTCTTGGAGGTAATCTGTTATTCCTGCCCCAAAGGCCAGCAATAGACCTAACTGAGGATGGGGGTCATGGAGAATCTATCACGCACCTAAAGAATCAGACCCGGACATTCCTTCTTAGGAAAGTGGAAATCAGAAGGAGGTTGGCAAGGCCTGGATTTGGTGGCCTTAGGCTGCCTCTGCCTTCCATATCAGAGTGATATAGGGGCTTTGGATAAACAGAAAAAAATTAGAACCAACTTGCTCTCATTTTAAGCAGTGATGATGAAGAGGAGTTTATAGAGTTCTTTCTGGTCCCTCCAGCAACTACTTTAATGAGTAATTCCTATACTACATATGGCGAGACTGCAGCCCTGAGCATTGTAGATAAAGCCATGTGCTTCTAGAGGTCATTTTCTTCTACTTGCTCCTCTTCTTCTTCTCTTCTGACATGGGTTCCAGCAGACCTTACTCTGCTTATGTTTTTAAGTTTCCTTTCAGCAATGACCCGGGGATTTTTCCCGAGGTCCAGAACCCCATTCCAAAGGGGAGTCTACCTGTCGCCATTCAGAATTAACAGACCTGTTGGCAGGGATGCATGCAAACCTCAGGTGAAGTACGCTGCCTGTGGTTGACCCAGAATTGATGGGGGAACCAAGGGTTGGGTCCTCTGAAGCCAGCCTGATGGCATGATGCCAGCAGAAAGTAGCCAGTCAGGGGCATGTGGCAGGCCCCTCCACTGCCGCTACCATTTGTAATCTCTCTCGAGTGCCAGCTTTCCATCCTACAGGTACTAGGGGGATTCTGGCTCTGGGAAGAAGGCAGAAGGAGCACCTACTGTCTTGAGCAGTGCCCTGTGTCTGTGTGTGTGTTCGTATGTGTATGTGTGTGTATGTGAGAGGGAGAACATGCAAGTGTATAATACACGAGTCTGTATTCACTTCTCATCTACTTTATTTCCAAGAGTCCTTCCCGAGGAAGGATTGCAGAGCTTCCTGAAAAGTGAGAGCTTCGTTTGACAGGGAGCGTTGGCATATTACAGCCACTGTGACCCACTGGGGCCCGGGGAATTAAGCAGGGCTGGGACCACCCCTCAAATTTTTATGTGCATAACCTTCCCCTGGGGATCTTGTTAAAATGCAGATTCTGATTCAGCTGGTCAGGGGAAGGGCTTGAGAGTTTGCATTCTAACAGACTTCCAGGTGGTGCGGTGGAGGCTGGTCCTAAGATCATGGCTGGAAGAGCCCCGCTTCCCTAGGTCATCTTGCCGTCTGTCCTGAGCAGGGTGGTAGTTTGGACATTGATGAAACGTGAAGTGTTAAGTCCATCGTCACCTTCAGTGGGTTCTCCCTTCCCACTCCCTCCGGCCACACGGACCATCTCCGCAGCCAGGATGCACCATCCCAGGGTTCAGAACGTGTTCTCAGCTTGGGGCGTGGAGGACGTGCTCTCCCCGGCGCCCCTCCCTGTCCCCACCTGGCATTGTCTGAGGCCCGCACCTCCCGCAGCGCTTCTCCGGGGACCTCCCTGGTTGACAAGGCATAAGTGGGAACCTACAGCAATGATCAGTTTGTGATTTGGAAGCTGTCATTTTCCGAGCACAGAAAAGTGGTCTAAACAAAGTGTCACCTGCGATCACGCTGCATCACAAAATTCCCCCTTCGCTGTTCTCGGAAAGCGAGAGAATCCAGAGGACTCTCTGGTCCTGCCTCCCGGTGAATCTGGCGCTGGACTCGTTGACCTTTTCCTAAACATCCCCCGACCTCATCACTGATCCCAGTGTGTATTTTAAAGTAGCGAAATAGATTCAAGGAAAGTGACAAGGAGATTCCTGTTTATCGAGTTTGGAATGAGTTTTCACGTCCTCCTCTTAGGGAAGACCTGGGTTTCCTGTGGAAGCGACCGGGACTGGGAATTTTCTTCCACAGACGCTGACCCGATGCTGAACTAGCACCGCCTGGCCGATGCTCCAGAAAAAGAACAAGAGCAGGAGTAATGAATGCAGTCTGAACCCGCAGACACGCCAGAATTAAACGCCTCCCCCCGCCCCCGCCCCCGCTCCCGCCCCCGCCCCGCCAGGAAATACACTGTTTCTCTTGCTCCCACCCAAATATTTTCCAACATTTATAATAGGAAACGTTTAGAAACTAAAGTGTGAGTCTTTAAGGTGAGAAGAATGTAAAAACTCAAGCTGTTCCTTTAAAGCTTATTCTATTTGCAATGTGCACCCATAATTAGCACTCAGATCATCTTCCCCTTGTGGGAATTTAAATAAATCATTCCTTCTGAAAAGGACTCCTTCTTTCCAGGTAAGAACTGCTAAAAAGGAGTAAATGTATTTCTTTACTCCTATGGGCAGATTCTTCTTATTTCTACTATACTTATAAAAGCACATGGAAAGATCAATGTAAACATAGTAAGAATTTTAGACCAAGTCCTTAATATGTTTGATTTTAAAAGCAGTGAGGGCTGGAGGTGAAAAAGCTGCGGAGGACATTACTGCTTTGAGATCCCTGGATGGAGCTGGATATAGCAAACTTACTATGTAGTTTCTTTCACCCCTGCTGGCTACATCACTCTGTAAGTTGCCTCTGTCATACTAAAGGGATAGAGATTCGAGATGCTGTTTTGGTGTGTATTGTTTTGCGTCATATAACAAATGATCACTGCTGTTTAATATTCTCCAGAAAACTCTACATGAATAGATCTGTACCTTCCCAAATCCTGAGAATTTAGCTCTCCCCTTTAAGAGGAAACCTGGCAAGATCATCCCTCTAAGTCTTCAAAATAAAGTGCTAAGTGGATGCTAAGGATGAGGACCATCTGGTCCTGGTGGGAGTTCTGTGCTGCTCCCACCTCCTCAGGCTTTGTGGTCACACAGGAATTGGAAGAAGCCTTTTTTTCTTCTTACCTGTTTCTTTTTTATTATTTTCTCCTTTTTATGCTTAATTTAGAACTACAGGTAAAAAATTTTTTCTTTATGTTTATTCCTCAGGTTTACTGGCCCGAAAGTGACCAGGATGTTCATGGTAATATTTGCATCAGTTCCCCAAACTCCAGGGTTCCTTAAACTCCAAGGTTCCCTCTGGAAGGTTGGAGTTCCCTTTGTCCCGGGGGAACTGGAGTGAGATGTTGAGGGCTTGTCTCAGACCACCCAGCCCTTCTGTCCCAACCTGGGACATTTGATCCAAACCTTGAACTGTTTCCGTATCACCATATATTCTGAGGGAGAAGTCATCAGAAGCACGGGAAAGAGAAAACGCTCACGGGTAGAGATTTCAGTTATTGGTACTCAGTGTGTGCGTGTGTGTGACTGTTCTACAATATGTCCACGATTGTAACTCTCAAAGAATAGGGCTAAATAAGCCATTTATTGTTGTTGTTTAGTCCCTAAGTCATGTCCAACTCTTTTGCAACCCCACGGACTGTAACCTGCCAGGCTCCTCTGTCCACGGGATTCTCCAGGCAGGAATACTGGAGTGGGTTGCCATTTCCTTCTCCAAAAATCTTCCTGACCCAGGGATCAAACCTGCTTATCCTGCATTGCAGGCAGATTCTTACCCAACTTAATTGTGGAATTAAGAAACTGTTAAAAGAATGATATAAATCTCTCTGAAATTATATAAAAAGTATATCTACTTTATGATGAAAGGTTAAATACTCCTTGGACTGGGGTAATTTTATTTAATTTTTGTAAAGATAATTCTGACTCTATGCACAGAAAAGGTTTGAAAGTTGCGCACAAGGCTGTTACGACTTGGAAGGCTTGTGAGAAGACTTGCCATTTTCACTTTATATTTTCCTCTATTTTTTAACAATTATTTCTTCTCTTTTTGTCATTAAATAATGTTAAGTAAACAAACATTGAAAAGTGCAGTCTTTGCCACTGGGTAGATGACAGGCTGCACATGGTATTTCTGCTTCTCTGCTCAAACATATATTTTTTTGCCTCTTGGTTTGGAGAAAATGAGTGAGTCTGCTGAAGACACAAAGATCATATTTGCAAGAAAAGGATCAAACTGGGAACACCCATGGCCCAGGAGTGTTAGGTAAGAAAAATAAGCTGCTAAGACTCAAGAAATCTGTCCTAACTTAAAAAATAAAAAGCGAATGTCCCAGGGCAGATCTTAAAGAACTGGGCAGTACTTAAATTGCTGTGGGTCTTAATCGCTGATGGTTCTCAGGAAGGGAAAGGATTGAAATGGAGTTCTCTGTGGTTCAGCTTAATTAATATTTATGGCTGCAGAAGAAAATTAAATAAGGCAAATGGTGTAATTTTAAACAGTCTGTGGTGCTGGTAGCAGGACTCACAATAAATTCAGAAGCAGGAAGAGAGTGCTGAGGAACCGTTCCTGATTTCAGGCTTCTTCCCCTCCCCTGCCTCCCAGGCAACCTTTTATTTTATTTTATTTTATTTTTTTGGTACTGCAGCATACTTCAGTACTGACAGCTCTGAACACTACTGCCTGGTTCACTTCTGTTTTTTGTATGTTTTTGTCTTTGTGACCAATTATCTGCAGGAAGATTTTCTTTCATGGGGCATGCAGATGGGAGGAATTATGTCCTAGGATGTTAGCTCTGGCACCATCTCTAATGGCCCGACTGAGTGTTTCTGGGGTGTGTATCTGCCACTTACTGATTCTTTCCATGGTTTGATGAGTTGAGCTTTTCTATCTTGGGGGCAGAGAGCTGATGAGATAGCACAGTTTCCCTATCATGCAGAATCCTGACCTTAGAACTGCTTCTGCACACTAACAAACATTTATTGGATGAATGGATGGAAGGAGGGATGGATAGAAGAACAGAAGACAGTTGCTATGCAACTCTAATGGTAAAACTCATAGTTTACCCACGAGGACTGGTATTGGAGGGATAAAATCAGATTAGGACAAGTTGTGGGTGAATGCTTTTCAAACTTCAATTGATGGCTCATCAGTGTGTTGGGGCGGTAATCTACTTCACTGAAATGATCATTAATTAAAGGAAGGGAGTAGAATAGAATCTCTCTGTGCATCGCACATAGAAAAGGCATGTGTAGTTCTGAAAAAATTATTTTTGTTATAAACATGTGTGTATCTGCAGCAGTATGGAAAATGCATTCTCTACTGGGTTAAGTGTTAGTCATGTCCAACGCTTTGCTACCCTATGGGGTGTAGCCTGCCAGGCTCCCCTGTCTTTGGAATTCCCCTGGCAAGAACACTGGAGTGGGTTGCCATTCCCTTCTCTAGAGGATCTTGACCCAAAAATCAAACCTGGGTCCCTTTCACTGCAGGCCGACTCTTTACCTTCTGAGCCACCACTTCAAAAAACCTGAAAGACCAGGTCCACTGGGAGCTCAGGGATTCTTAGCAAAAAAGCTTCAGATTTCCCATCTGGAGTGGAGATAACAGTAAAAGTCACAGAGTGGGTGAGGATGAAATGAATTGAGGATTTGATGGGTACCTGGTATTTTGAGAACATCTGATCACTCTTACTCCCCCCACCCCCCCTGACCCCGCCCCCCCGCTCCCTAGCGTTGCACCAGGGGGAGTTCCAACCCTGCCCAGAGAGACGCGTCATGCCACATCTTACAGTTTGTCCTCTCAAATCTAACCAAATCAGCCTTCTTAAAAGACAATTAAACTTGCTCAAAATGATGCCACATATTTGATAAGATCATTTTCATTTCTCTGGATGAGGTCAGAGCTGTGCTGAGCCCTGGGTCAAGGACCACTCCAGAAAGAGCAGAAGCATTCTACCCACTTGCAACTCTTAGCAAGAGTTCAATTTGGTTTCAATTCCATGGCTTTCTCTTCCTTGGAAGGTTAAATTCAGTGCTGACTGTCCCAACCTCTCCCTATTTCCAATTCTTTCTAAACCCTCTACCATGTGCTAAACCATTCCTCTTCCTCCCTCCAACCCCATCCTCTTCTGAAGTCATTTCGTCCAGAAAACCCCTGCATCCCAATGTTTTTGTAACTCCCCTCTTCACCCTTCCCAGCTCACCACTTCTTTTTCTGATTCCCATTCTATTCTCCTAACATTCTTCACATTCCCCTTCTTCCCCATTCACCAAGCCATCTTCCACCCAGTCATATTCTCCTGGTGACCGAAAGCTGGCAGAAGCCCCATTCATCTTTCTAGAAGGTCCCTCAGCTGACAGAGCCAACCTGCTGCCCTTTTCCTGCTGGCTGCTTCAGATCAACCTTGGCACCTGCACTAGGGAGGAATGTTTGCTAACTTTCAACCATTAGATTGAAAAAAAAAAAACAACAAACTTCCACTTTGACTTATTTCAGGTAACTTCAATGTTTCATTCTCTCAACTGAGAGGACCAACATAGCCACCTGTTTTGTAAGAAAATGAAAACTTTGCTCTTAGTGATGGAAAACTCTTCCTTTTTCCATGGGACCTGGTGAGTCTGCATACTTTGCTCTTACAATGAGTACTGCAGTGAATCTTCTTGTCCGTGAATTCATATGCACGTGCCCATGTTCCTCTAGTGCCTGGAGGTTCTGGAGAGATCCACATATTACCCTGTAGAGGTCATTTCTGCAGATGAAAGGGGGTGTGCTGGAGTGAGGGCATAATAAAGGAGACTGTCTTTATCTGTCATGTTTTAATTTCTTTGCAAAGAGGATGCGTCCACATGTTATTTTTGTATTTAAGTTATGTTGAAATATTTCCAACAGCACCGACAAATTCCAACATTAGCAGTTCTCATCAAGAGGTTAGTCAAGCACCTCCTTGCTCTGTGCCTCTTTCCTCTGGGTTACGGCCAGTGGTCACGGTGATGGGACTGATCCTCCCTTGCATGGGTCCTCAAGGATTAGAAATTCTGTTCTGAAGCTTCCTTCTTTTCAGTTCCTGCCACACTTGTGACAGGATGTGTAAACCAACCTTGGCCTTAACTCTCATTTAAAGACACTTTTGTTCATATTCTTGGAGCAGGTCGGTCAATGTGAATCTGATAAACGTATGCAAATCCCCAGCCATGCCCTGTGGGTTCAGGGCTCATGGATATCTTCAAGGAGTTTCCAGGGTCAGGAGTGGACCAGAAATCAGCACAATGCGGTGTGTTAGTGCATCCCAGGGGACAGCAACCGGATCTTCCCTGGATGGGAGGAAGTCCTACCTGGGGGAAGGAGATGAGTTCCCCAGGCTGAATGGGACCCAGAGCTCCCCTAGTGGAGGGATGCGGCAGCACAAGGGAGTGCCCCAGACCCAGCCCGGGAAGCCACAGCCTGGAAGAGACCATGAGCTGCAGGGGGACAGAGGATGGGCGTTACCTAGGGTTTGGGATGGCTGTTCCCCTGACAGTGTGGAGGGAAGTGAGGCTGGACCCAGGACCACCTCTCATCTGGCTCTGGCCCAGCAGGCTGATTGCTGGGAGTGACAATAGGCCATTTCAGCTTCTCGGGGTTCCTGGGCTGCAGAGGTCATGGCCCTTCCTGGGATGGTCCATATTCCATCCTGATGGAGGAGATCTCAGGCCCACTCCAGACATCTCTATGGGCTGCACTAGCTCTGAGGTACCCCATCGGGTTCTGCAAGGCTACTTTGGGGCTACATGGAAGCTTAGCTTGCCCCTCTGCCCACAGCTACCTCCACCCCCACCCTCCTGCTCTGCTATATGTTGATCCCATCGGTCCCCCATGAACATGGCACAGGCTAAACCCCACCGAGAAGCTGTCTTGTGGAGTCCAGATGAACAGCCAGTTTGGAGCTGCAGCACCAGTCCAGGTGGGGAGACTCCCCAGTGATGGAGACATCCTAGTTCTATCTCTGGCCTCTGAGAGTGTCTCCAGAAAACTCCAAGCTGTCAGATGGGAAAGTATTGGGTGACATAAAAATACAGAACTGGAGGTCAAAATTCTCTTAGTTCCTGTTTCCCCATGAAGTAGAGCCAAGGAATTAAGTGCAAACTGGCACTTGACTCAGCAAACACTGGGAAAGCACTGGGGAACTGAGAGCAGGAAGGGAAGGCAGCTGATAAGGGGCTGGTGATGAAGCCAGTTCCTACTGTGGGCATCTGGAGCTTCACCTACAGTGGCTTCTTAAGGCAGAGGAGAAACTGTACTGTGGACATATCCCTGGGAGTAGGAGGGAGCGGGGGGCCGGGGCGGGGGGGGGGGTGTCTGTTCCTCAATCCTGCACTGCTGATTGACAGCTGCTGTTGGGGGTCTTAAACCTCCAGACACTTCCAGTCCTAAGCAGGGAGGGTAAAACCCTTTTGCTAGAAAACTGCCTAGGGAATCTGGCAAATGCACGGAGGGTTTAGGGGGAAAAATATTCAGGGCCCTGCCAACATCTCTGTATGTTCCAGGGTCTCCATTTCTTAATAGCTCAGCCCACCTGAGCCTCAGCTCCTGAATCATTAAACAAGGATAATGCTTATGAGGGCTTCTCAGGGGTGAGAACTTTAAATGTGATTTTGCTTTAGTTCTCAAATAATATGGTTAAGGATGGGTGACATGGTGGGGAGATGGCCATGTCATAATATTATTCTTTGTCATCACACACTCTGGCTCAGCACTTCCCTTCCTAAGTGTAGCGAGGCCATGAGTCCCCTCCAAGATCTCCAGGATGGAATCCACCTTCCAAATGTGAATTTCCAGAGTCACATGCAGTTGGTCCCCTGCATTCACCAAATGTAATGCTCTGCCAGCTCCCTCTGGCACTGTCAAAGGCACCACTCAGAAGAGTGTTGCAGAATCCATGCACCATGTTCTTTCCACACTTTGTAGGGCTAACATCTGAGGACAGTGAGGTCAGTGTCCACCCAGGGGCTGAACAGGGTTGAAGGTCCTCCTATCTCCATGGCAGTGCTTACTGCACCACAAGGAAGGCAGATAGAAATGCCCATTTTGAAGAGAAACCTTCTAAAAGTGTGTATTTTCAACTCAGTGGCAAAAGAGTCAGCTGAAGTATTGAGTAAAGGTGAACTTTGTTCCTTATTAAATAGAAGGTAAACTGTTGCCTTGCTCCCAGTTTCCTGGTGAGATGATTCACTTGCAGTGAATGGGGACTCACGATAACATTATATCATCATGGAAAATCCTCTCTGTAAAGGCCGGATCTCTAACTGCTCCTTAAGCCCCAGAGGCCAGAGAGTACAATACACTGGGCTCAAACAGAGCAGAGATCACAGAGGAAAGCTCTTATAAATCGACCCAACACTTTTGTACAAAAAAATCCAAGACTGTTGTAATTCCCACCATGTGTGAGAAGGGATATCCCATTTTCAGGGCTCTTTCTACAAAGTACTGATGGAATTTCTCCCATCCTTGTAAGAACTCTCACTCCCTGAGTCCCAGATTACTTTTAAGAGAAAGCCTTTGATTAGATCCCCATGAGGTTAATGAGACCTTTAATCAGTCACAAACCCTTCAAAATTTATCTGGAAATTGCACCCGCTCTTTATTTTTATCACTGTTCCAATGGTCCTTTCTATAATTGAGTTTTACGTTCTAGACATTAATCATTGTAATTTTTAAATCTAGATAACATCTGAAGGACAAATTCCCATTTCCTAATCTTGTTTAAGGCAGTCCGGAATAATAAGCTTTCAATTCAAGATTTAAAAAAAAAAATTCACACATGCACATAAACTTGAGATGTTTCAGACTTTATGATCTGAGCATAAAAAAGAAAGGGTTGAGCCTTTGATTCATATTCTATTCAATCACAGGTACACCAGTACTGGAGGGATTTGCATGTTTAAAGGAGTGCGCAGAACAGCAGCCCACATAATGAATTCTGCGGGGTCTTGGCGGAGGAATTGGTATTCATCTTTGGCGCTCCTGTCTGCGGCAGGGTCTGTGTTCTTCGCGTGCGCTGATTGGGCACCAATGCCGCAGCGACCAATCATATGGCGTCGGAGGGAGGACTCCATCTCAGCAGGACTTGGACTTGGGAGAAGGGATGAGTTGAGTGGCTACCGGGTCCACAGATTGGTTTGCAGGGTGTGTGTGCGGCAAGAGTCGAGGCGTGGGTGGTGGGGTTGATTCCTTTCCCCGGACAATCTCTTGATTAGGAAGCATCTCCTTCTTGGGGGTTTGAAGAGCCAGAGGCATCCCTTTCTCCATTTTCTGCTCGCAGTTGCATCAGTTAAGGTCAGTTCAGTCGCTCAGTCGCGTCCGACTCTTTGCGACCCCATGAATTGCAGCACGCCAGACCTCCCTGTCCATCACCAACTCCTGGAGTTCACCTAAACTCATGTCCATCGAGTCGGTGATGCTATCCAGCCATCTCATCCTCTGTCGTCCCCTTCTCCTCCTGCCCCCAGTCCCTCCCAGCGTCACAGTCTTTTCCAATGAGTCAACTCTTCGCATGAGGTGGCCAAAGTACTGGAGTTTCAGCTTTAGCATCAGTCCTTCCAAAGAACACCCAGGACTGATCTCCTTTAGAATGGACTGGTTGGATCTCCTTGCAGTCCAAGGGACTCTCAAGAGTCTTCATGGCTCACCTCTTTTTTTCCGGTGGGAGAATGTGCTGGAAAATGGTCTGAGAATGAGCTAAATAGTCTTTAGCTCTCAGACTGGTCAGAACTTCGACATTCAAGTGTTCCACAGGCTGTGCTAAAACTGCTGCGGATCCTCAGGACCTGGAAATAGCTAGCTATGGTTGAGGGTATTTAAAATTTTACAAGAAAAGGTGAAGGCACACCACTAGGGCACATTGAAACCACTGTTTCTGAAAGGGTTGTGTGAGAAGGAGCCGGAATGGGGGCCGGGGAAAAACCTCAGTTTTCCTTTAGCTCAGGCTTACTCATCACCTTTTCTCTCCAACTGTGTCAACATAGGGGCAGGACCTCCTGTCAGTCAGCAACTCTGATGTCTGGGAATCCCTCCTCTCTGTCCTCATCATCCACTGACTCTGCCAGGGGCTGCTGCTTCCCTGGAGCTTATCATCCAGTCGAACAAGTGGTCTAGCCCAAAAGTTTTCACTGCATGAGATAAATGGATGCTCGTACTTAGAGCATGACTTTTAGAATCAAGACTTTTGACTTGAGTCTGATTCTGTCACTTCCGAGCTGGGTAACCTTGATGAGAATCCAGAGCCTCTTAAGTCACAATTTCTTCATCTTTCAAGGAAGGTAATGATTGTTTCTTCCTCTCAGGATGGTGGGTACCATGCCCGTCAGGCACCCATTGGTGGCTCCCAGAGAGGGATTATTCATGGCCTCTGAAAATACAGAACAGTTTATCCCCCCTAGTGGCTGCAGCTTGCTGTGGGAAGAGCCAAATGGATTTTCACTGAATTTGGAAGTGGCCTGACTTCCAACACTATGAATCTTCTCTGGGGGGCTCTGGGAGGTGATGTTCTCCAGGACAGCTCGGGCCCTGCCTTTCATCCCCCACTCTGCCAGGTGGGGGAAACGGGGGCATATTTCTTTTGAGGATGCTTAATACTTCCTCCCGGAGAAGGCAATGGCACCCCACTCCAGTACTGTTGCCTGGAAAATCTATGGACGGAGGAGCCTGGTAGGCTGCAATCCATGGGGTCGCTAAGAGTCAGACACGACTGAGCGACTTCACTTTCACTTTTTACTTTCATGCCTTGGAGAAGGAAACGGCAGCCCACTCCAGTGTTCTTGCCTGGAGAATCCCAGGGACAGGGGAGCCTGGTGGGGCTGCCGTCTAGGGAGTGGCACAGAGTCAGACACGACTGAAGCGGCTTAGCAGAAGTAGCAGCAGCAATGCTTCCTCCGGTCAGATTGAAGTTCTGACCAGTTGTTATGATGGCTGGCTCCTTGTCCTCATCGTTATAGGAGAAAATTCTGGTGTTTGAGACTGACACCTTGGAGAGCATCCTATTCTTCCACAGAAGGAGACATAGAAGACAGAAATGTTCTGACCCAAGGCAAACATTTCTAACTTTTTATCATGGTTATTTCTAAAATCCGAGAAATAAACATCTTACTGGCACTGTTCTCCCCAAATTCGTGGGAAAGATGGTGGGCAGAGAGTCAAACGATCCAGCTTTGCCCAGAGTTTTGTCTCTTGGAAGCTGGGTGACCCAGAGTAAGCTGGTTAAGCCTGGGAGCTTAACCTTTAAACCAAGCAAGGACATGCACATGAGCAGACACTATGAAGGCGACCAAAGATCATGGTGGGGCGGGATGGGGGGGGGGTGCGGGGAGGGCTCAGTCCTATGACCTGGTGTCCAGGGACTCAGAGCTGAAAGGGTCTGAGAACTCCTCTTATGAACCAGTTACTTGTTTGGGGGGACATGAAGTGGGTTTGGCTCCTCCTAAGAGATTACTTGTTTTTTTTTTTTTTTTTTTTACAAGTGTTCACAACTACTCATGATAACTAGGATAAACCCTTGATGTTGCAAATATTGAACCAAAGCCTTCTTTGGTCCCTTGCCAATCACGCTCTCTTTTGTTCCATTCACTATGAAAGTGAACCCATGAGAAAAGGGTTTGGAGTGTTTTCTAGACTCTTGCTACTTTACTTGACTGTGCACCTGATTCATGGGGTTTGGGGCGGGGCTGTTTCCTATTCAAAGGGAGATTCTGCTTTTGAAGGTCCCTGGGGGCTTGAAGATCTTCGTTTCTGACAGGCTCCCAGGCAAAGACAATCTGCCACCCCAGATTTGAGAATGAAGTAGTCATTGACCTGCTCAGAGGCGCAAAGTTCTCTTTCCTGAGTCCATAGCAAGGAAATCATTTTGAAAGCTAATTTTGGGAGAAGAGAAAAAAATGTTTGAAGCTCCAGAATCTTCCTTCATATGTCAAGAAAGAGGATGGTCAGATTCAGACCCTAGAGCTCTACAAGAGTCTGAGGAATTAGGGAGGGGTGCATATGCAGAGTACATCATGAGAAACGCTGGACTGGAAGAAACACAAGCTGGAATCAAGATTGCCGGGAGAAATATCAGTAACCTCAGATATGCAGATGACACCACCATTATGGCAGAAAGTGAAGAGGAGCTAAAAAGCCTCTTGATGAAAGTGAAAGAGGAGAGCAAAAATGTTGGCTTAAAGCTCAACATTCAGAAAATGAAGATCATGGCATCCGGTCCCATGACTTCATGGGAAATAGATGGGGAAACAGTGGAAACAGTGTCAGACTTTATTTTTTTTGAGCTCCAAAATCACTGCAGATGGTGATTGCAGCCATGAAATTAAAAGACGCTTACTCCTTGGAAGAAAAGTTATGAGCAACCTAGATAGCATATTGAAAAGCAGAGACATTACTTTGCCGACTAAGGTCCGTCTAGTCAAGGCTATGGTTTTTCCTGTGGTCACGTATGGATGTGAGATTTGGACTGTGAAGAAGGCTGAGCGCCGAAGAATTGATGCTTTTGAACTGTGGTGTTGGAGAAGACTCTTGAGAGTCCCTTGGACTGCAAGGAGATCCAACCAGTCCATTCTGAAGGAGATCAGCCCTGGGATTTCTTTGGAAGGAATGATGCTAAAGCTGAAACTCCAGTACTTTGGTCACTTCATGTGAAGAGTTGACTCATTGGAAAAGACTGTGATGCTGGGAGGGATTGGGGACAGGAGGAGAAGGGGACGACCGAGGATGAGATGGCTGGATGGCATCATGGACTTGATGGATGTGAGTCTGAGTGAACTCTGGGAGTTGGTGATGGACAGGGAGGCCTGGCGTGCTGCGATTCATGGGGTCGCAAAGAGTTGGACACGACTGAGACTGAACTGATGGAAATAGCTGGGAGGGGTTTGTCTGAGACTCAGGACATCAGGGCTCATGTTCTCTTTTTCCACCTAGGAGGGAAGCAAGGGAGGAAGTGAGTCTGGGGTGGAGGGTCTGGAGCTGGTGTTTGAGTCTTCCTCACCTGCCTTTGTTGGAGGGGGGGAGCCAGGCACTCCTGTAGGCTGGAGGGTGGGTAGTGAGACTGCTCAGAGTCACTGATGGACCAATCCATCAGGCCCTGTGGGCTGCCAGGTGAGTGATGGGGAACTGAAGCTAGCGTTGAAGATGAGCGTGGCCGGGACTCAGACTCTGCAGCCCCAGAGGTGAGAGTCAGCCGTGTGTGGACCCAACCCTGATCCAGGTGCCTGCTGTGCAACCCCTGCCCTGGCACAGCTCCCCCTAAGAGCCATGTGAAGCCAGCCCTGGGCAGTGGCAACAAAGAAGTGGAGTAGACTTCACCTGGGGTCAGTCAGACCGAGAAGAGGTCCTGCCTGGGACCAGGGGCCTCCCACCACCTGAGGATGTGGGAGCACTTCATGAAACTGGGCACATCTCGAGGAGGACTGCCCATCACCCGAGGGTGTGGGAGCACTTCCTGAAACTGGGCACATCTTGAGGAGGACTCCCCATCACCCGAGGATGTGGGAGCACTTCCTGAAACTGGGCACATCTTGAGAAGGACTTCCCATCACCTGAGAATGTGGGAGAACTTCCTAAAACTGGGCACATCTTGAGGAGGACTCCCCATCACCTGAGGATGTGGGAGCACTTCCTGAAACTGGACACATCACGAGGAGGACTCCCCACCACCTGAGGATGTAGGAGCACTTCCTGAAACTGGGCACATCTTGAGGAGGACTCCCTATCACCCAAGGATGTGGGGGCACTTCCTGAAACTGGGCACATCTCGAGGAGGACTCCTTACCATCTGAGGATGTAGGAGCACCCCCTGAAACTGGGCACATCTTGAGGAGGACTCCCCACTACCTGAAGCTGTGGGAGCACTTCCTGAAACTGGGCACATCTTGAGGAGGACAGCAGTCTACAGCTCTGGTGGGAAGGTGCTTTTCCAACAGATAGGATAATGAGCTGACAGAGGCTGCTAAATGGGAGGAGGAGACTGTGTGATGTTTAATTAGCAACCGTGCTCAGCACCCTGCGACAACCCCCCTCACCCAAGTTTTTAGAAGGAATGCAGGTGGGAAGGACTTCAAAATTGAGTCCAAGCACGGGAAATAAAGAAACCCTTTTCTCTTGGCATGTGGGAATAACTGTGTGTCATTTCCTGCTACAGTGTCGGGAGCAATAAACTAAATCTCACTCTCCCAACACAAAACCATTTCATTCCTCAAACTTGTATCCATTGAGTTGGTGATGCCATCCAACCATCTCATCTTCTGTCACCCCCTTTACCTCCTGCCCTCCATCTTGCCCACCATGGGCTCCCATGGGCTTGCCCAGGCCAACAGTTCAGAACCTGAGTGGGGACACAGCAGGGGACATAGGGCCCTCCTTACTTGGTCTACTTTTTTTTTTTTTTTAATATTTATTTGTGTGGCTGTGCCAGGTCTTAGCTGTGGCACCAGGATCTTCTGTCTTCGTTGTAGTATGCTGGATTTTTAGTTCCCTGACCAGGGATTGAACCTGAGTCCACTGCATTGGAAGTGTGGAGTCTTAGCCACTGGACAGCCAGGCAAGTCCCCACTTAATCTATTTCTACTTTGATGTTTATGCCATCAAAACTCACTGGACCACTCAGGATTATTTTTCAGCTGTAGGTTACAGAATCAGAAACCCATAGGTTATGCTGATTGTTGGGAATACTGTGTTTAAGGTACACATATTGGAAAACCTTTGTTTACTCTGTTTTTCCTAGTAATCCTTCATAACACCCCAGTCTGTAGTGCCATATAGTGAATTCACTGTGAGCTGCTCAAAGTTACCTACTTGGCCAGATTTGACTCCTGTTTAAGTGCTGCCTGATCCAAGTTTACACGAGTGACTCCTGCTGAGCAGTTGCATACAAAGCAGGGGCTGTCATTGGGCAGCTTTGCAAGCCCCACTGTTTTCACTGGTCTGGGTGTGTGTTTTAAGAGGAACATGGCCAAAAATCTGCAGTTGGCTCTGCTGTCGTTACATGAGGACGCCAGCGCCCTGTGAGGGCCGCACAAGGAATAGATGCTGAAAGGGTCTAGGTGTAGGTGGCAGGGTGGGAGGAGTCTCTAAAGTTTCCCTCCAGAGCCCATAGTTCATGGATACAGGGCATCATATCCCTGACTTGGTCTGGGATGCTGGGAGTGATGTGGAAAATTCAGCAGGCACCGTGCATCTGGGCTGGATGGGGAGGGGAGGGGAGGTGGACAAAGAGGGAAAATGCAGGCAGAGGGAGACAGAGTCTAAGATCTCCCATGACTCCCAACCCCTGGTATTCACAGCCCCCGGGGGTCTGCTCCTCTGGAGCATAGCCGAGACTTGCTTCCAGCCAAAAGACTAGGGCAAAGGGGAAGGGACTTTGTAGATGGGACTAAGTCCCCAGTCAGCTGACTTGGCCTTAATTAAAAGGAGAGGATCCCAGCTGAGCCTGACTTTATCAGGGGAGCTCTCAATACCGGGGACAGAGGCTGTCCCTTGCTGGTTTGGGGAAGTGAGCTACCAAAGTGAGCCTACCGATGAAGAGGGCCATGTGCCAAGGGCTTGTGGTTCCTTGTACAGGTTTGGACTAAGCTGAGGCGGGGGGTGGGGTGTGGGGCGGGGGGGATGTTGGATCAGAGTGGACGGGGTGAGTGGGAGACTTTGGGGAGGCCTCTTTCTGAAGTGGCTCTCACCTTCCTGGCCACCCCAGAAGTCAGCTGGCCAGGCTGGGGCCTGCCCGGGTTTGGGAAGACCAGCGGGTATTAGAAGACCTGACCCACCCGAGGACTCCTCAGGCCTGTTCTTTCTAGATAAGTGGGCCCCACGACATCCATTTCCTGGCCAATTCTTGGTAGCTCTATAGCGTATGTATTCATACCCTTTCCATGTGGTCTTACATTTGGGGATAGTTGTACCTGCCTTAGGCTCTGTTGAGGGTCTTGGGGCTCTGGCCTGAGCTAATTAATTCCACTTTATGCCCAGACACAGGTACCAGTTCAGGGGTGAGCTCTGAATCCATGAGACCCTCAGGAGACACGTGCTGGGAGCAACTGGAAAAAGAGCTGCTTTGCTCTTCTGAGACGCAATCTCCACCTTCCCTCCAGGATGCGAGGGAAGAATGATCATCGTGAGAGTCTCCAGGAGCTGTTGGCAGCCCTGAATGAAGCTGCCCACTCAGCGTAAGCTGAGGAAAGCAGGATGAACCCAGGGTCTTGCTGTTCTTGCTGTACCCCTGAATCACACAAACCGGAAGCTTGTCTCTCTCTGGACCTCAAGGGATGTGATTCCTGCAGTCCATTCTGGTATGAGCCAGAGGGCTTCTGCTTGGGGATGGCTTCTCCTAGTCAGGGTTTAGTTAGGTTTCCTACACTTCTAGCAAAGTAGAACCTTATTGGCAGAAAGAATGGCCCTTTGCTGTGTTTGCACCATTCAAAGACCTCACTGCCCAGCGGATCTCGCCAATGCTGGTAAATTTCCCTCAAACTATTGTCAAATAAAAACCATCATTTCCGATTTGCAAAATGTCTCTAAAAGCCTTGGAGGCTTGCACCAAAGTAGCATTTTCCTCTTAAACATATCTACACCAGGATTCTAAAAATTATCAAGATTACTATTAAAAAGAAAAATTCCCAAAACTTTGGGGACTGGGTTTTGCATTTGCAAAATGATTTGCAACCAGACCTGTCAGGTAGCACTTCATGGAAATCAAGAAGTTAGGTTTTGAATATCTAGGTCATTTTCTTCTCAGCATCCAAATCCATAGTAAAATCAACTTTCTAGCTGTCTAGATTCAGTGGGGCTAGATAATCAGCGCTAAGCTCCATCAGGTGCTGAGTAACTGTGATAAAGTAGTCAGAGCTGGGGGCTTCCCTGGTGGCTTGGTGGTAAAGAACCCACTTGCCACTGCAGGAGACACTGGTTTGATTCCTGATCCAGGAAGATCCCATGTGCTGAGGAGAAACTAAGGCCACGTGTCACAACTATCGAGCCTGTGCTTAAGAGCCAGGAGTCTCAGCTGCGGAGCCCATGAGCCACAGCATCTGAAACCCTTGTGCTTTAAAACCTGTGCTCCGCAACAAGGGAGGCCATTGCAATGAAATCCTGCACACCCCAACTAGAGAGTAGCCCCTGCTCTCCAAAACTAGAGAAAAGCCGGTGTGGCCGTGAAGACCCAGCACAGCCAAAAATACATACATACATGAAATTATTTTTTTTTAAGTAGATGTAGCTGGGAAGCAGTCCTATTGAATTAACTTAATTCTTTAAATCCATCAATTTTTTTTGCTCCAGAAACTCCTCAGTTTGGTTGTTCTGTCCTGCGGCCACCTTCTGTAGTTGGCAAACCTGGCCCCTCCACCCTAAATAACTCTGAACCTGTGGCATTGGATCTGGGCTGGTTTGAAATGGCAGTATTTTCCCACTCATTTCTTCATTCAGGATTTCTTTCCTTCAAAGGATGCTTGTGTTTTCCGTGTCTGCATCCCTGCTTGTATGAATCTAAAATGAATCTGAACTAAAAGTACTTGTTGAGTGGTTATGCTCCCAACTGTAATTTGGAGTCAAGGTATGAATATTTTATACTCAAAGAGTCACTGAAAATTTGTAGGAGGCTTTTTTTTTTTTTTAAGTAAATGAATACACTCATTTTTGTTGGCACAGGTAGACGATAGCTGGGGGAAAACAAAAATACAGGACAAGTCCTCAGTCATCAGTCTTTCAAAAATGAATCTGGAACTGTGTTTGGGGATGATCAGGAGTAAGTGTGGTGAGGACACAGTGTCCTTGGGAGGATAGAAATCCCAGGATGAAGGGGAGCTGAGTAGGAAACAAACACAAAAGCCACCCACATGCTCCGATCTCAGCTTGAACCCACCCAGATTCCCAAGGTGCCTTTCCAGAAGGTTGTCTTCATGCCCTGGCAGAAACTAGGTGTCGGGCAGGGGAGCCAGTATTCAGATGTCTGTGGCTTCCTTTCACTGCAAAAATAGATTTACAAAATAATCCAGTCTTTGGTCAGGCCTCTTCCAAGACGGGGAGACCTGACAGCCTCTGTGTGTAGGGTGTTCCAGCTGCCCTGAGCCCACATTTCTGTGAGCTCATGGGTTGCTTCAAAGCTGTTGAACACAGTTGAAACAGAATATTAATACATGTGAACTGAGTCTATGCGGTTTATTCTCTTAATAACGTCTCCAGGTTTACAGGGAGGGTCCTGTTAAGTGATTTTCTTTAGCTTTAAAGAACTAAAAAGTAGAGAGAAAGTGTTTGGGCTCTTTTAACCTTCAAACATGACCACACTGAGGACAGAGATTACCCAAGAAATGCCAGTCTCTTTCCTGAGACTTCTGAAGGGCCGTCGTCACAAGTCCTTTCTGACACCCATCGAGGGCTCAAAACGCGTTTTCATTGTGCCTGATGCATAGTGCTTCTCTGATCACAATTCTGGTCTCACTAAGCAAAGTATGGGGCAATTTAGAGGGGAAAAGGGACCTTTTTAAACTTTGACGGGGCAATTGCCAAGATCATGACTGCTTGTGGGTATTGGGCACACTGCCCTTTAGTAAATCTTAAAAGGCCACACCTCTCTCTTCTTTCCCTCCATCCCTAAGGGTTTCATTCCTAATGTCTGACCTTTATTCTGAACTCAGGATTCTGGATTCTTTAAGTAGATTCAACCTGGGAGGAGCTGGTAAAGATTCAGATCTCTGCAGTGTAAAAAGCCCAGATAACATTTTTATTTATTAAATTGGACAAAGTTTTACATTTGTTAGTGAGCAGCGTTGGCCAAAGTGTAGCTAAAAATTCTAATTCTTAGGTTGGCTGTGAGAATAAAATGGCTGCAACCTCTAAGGATGGATTGGTGGCGCTATCTACCCTACGATTTGTCTTTTAGTTCTTTATCCTCCAGCGCTAAAAGTGAGCAGAGGTTTACAGATTGCATTTGTGTTGATAGCAAAACAACTTCTATGCTAATCAACAGGGGCTCCAATGCATATAGACACACAAAGGAATATTATGCAACTGTGCAAAAGGAAAAGCTGATTGGACTGTGGTATTGTTAAGAGCTCTCCAAGACACAGTGCTTGAAAAAAGGCAAGGAGCAGAACAGGATAGTTTAACCCCATTTGTGTTAAAAAGAAGATGTATCTGTGCACTATACATCTGCAGAAAATTTCTGAAGGGACAGACATCAGTTGTAATGATTACTATTCTCTTTGTTTTAGAACTGGGGACCTGAGAGGAGAAAAGGGAGAATTTACCTTTTGTGTTATATACTTTTGTGTTACTTTAAAAAATTCTGATGGAGACAATCCTGGTGGTCCAGTGGTAAGGAATCAACCTTCCAATGCAGGGGATGCAGATTTGAGCCCTGATCAGGGAACTAAGATCCCACATGCTGTGGGGCAATGAAGCCCATGCGCCTCAGCTAGAGAGAAGCCTGAGTGCCACAAGTAAGACCTGACACAGCCAATAAATAAAAATCTAAAAATCATAATGTCTGTATTGTTTTATTGTGATTAGCTTGTTAGTTTTTAAAATAAGCACATAAATCCAGCTGCGGTTATGAATTTACATCACCTGTGTCAATCCAGACTGCCTTCTGTTTAACACCACCGATCCTCCCACTCTTATCCCAGCTCCTTGCCAGCCTCTTTGTGGCCACATCCATGCTCAGCTTTTCCTGGTCTGAATACAGGAGTGCAGTAAACCCTCCAGAAAATGCCAGGGGGCTGGTTGTGCCCCTGATGTCTTTATTCCCAAGTGGTGATCTGATTTCTCTCAATCCAGGTCCTAATAACCTCTGTGAATGCCATGGTATTTGTGTTCATAATAAATATTTGCAAAGGCAGTAGCCCAACATGACACACACTTATTATCTCACTATTTCTGTGGTCAGCAGTCCAGCACAGCTCAGCTGACCCTGTGCCTTGGCTGAGTTCCCACAAGGCTGAGTTCAGGCTGTTGGCTGTGTCTGTGATCTCATCTGAACACTCAGCTGGGGAAGTCTCTCCTTCTAAGCTCCAAGGTTGTTAGCAGGAGTCAGTTCTTTGTGACTTATTGGTCTGGGGTGGTGGTGGGGCCTCGGTTTCTGGCTGGTCGTTGGCTGAGGCTGTCTTGGATCCCTTGCTTCACTCAAGCCAGTGAGGGAGACTTGATAGACCTGCCGTTCTTGTTAGGAAATCATGGCTGTGATAAATCATTGCTCATCTGTTGGCCAGAAGCCAGTCACAGGTTCTGCTCACACTCGGGGAGAGGGATTGGTTGGGCAAGGGCACAGACACTAGGAGGTGGGGCCATTGGGAACCACTGTAGAATAGTCCCTTCCCATCATGAACTTGTATGAGTGATGTTCAGACAGCCAGATAGAACTCCATCAGAAGCATCTTACTGCCTCAGATGGTTTTTCCTTGTGGGCTCTTTACCTTTCCAGTGACTCACAACTTCCCAGGGTCTTTCTAGACCACTTTCCATGTCTCCTGTGTTCATTCCTATATTTCCTTTATGCCTGGCTTTAGCCAGTGATGTCAGCCTATGTTGAAAGATTAATACCCCTCTTTCTTCATTTGTGTCCACCCCTCTAGTCCTGAGCATTGGAGGAAAGTGACTTGGGATCAACGAGGGCTCGGATATATAGCAACTAAGTGATTCTGGTTCCTCTGGGCTCCGGTTCTTGGCCACCTAGTCATGGTGCGAGAACCTCTGCTGCACGCCTGCTCTGTCACTCACTCCATGTCACTTTCTTGTTGATTGCCTTCAGGAGCAATCACTGCCTGATGCTCTCTGGTTGGTTATCTGTTTCCTTGTCTAGGATCTGCTTCCCTCCTACTTAGTGAGAAGCAGGGATGCAGGGAATCTTGTTTTGTCTTGTTCATGCAGTATCTCTGGAATCTAGCACATGCTAAACATTTAACAGGTATATGTAGAATTAATAATTGATTTAGTCAGTGCCTAATCAATGTGCTCTGTGAATCTTTTATGTGGAAGTAAGCACTATTGCTGCCCTGGCCTTGGCAGTCATTTCTCACAGTGATTTCAGAGGTGCCTGATGACTATGAACCTAAACCTTCTGATCCTAGTGTTATTGACTTTGGCCTTGGTGATGTCTAAGCATTTCCTACTCTTCACTCTCTCCCCACATTGCAACCTGCTCCAGTGACCCACAGCATCTAGGAGTTGTTTTCAGTCTCCACGTTGGCCATTGGCTTCCCCCAAACAGGCTATAACTACAAAACAGTGCAACATTTGGAGCCTAACAACTGTTCCTCTTTACCTGAATATTTGTTGGCATAGATGGCCTAATTAAAGACAGGGATTGATAGCAGTAATAATAATAAGAATTATTACAATAAAATATTACTCAACCATCAAAAGAATGAAATAATGCCACTTGCAGCAATATGGATAGACCTAGAGATTATTATACTAAGTGAAGTAAGTCAGAAAAAGAAAGACCAGTGTTGTAAATTAAAGCATATAGATGGAATCTAGACACAGTACTGATGATTCTATGTGCAGGGCAGTAGAGGAGACACAGACATAGAGAACAGACTTTGGGACACAGTGGGAGAGTGTGGGATGACTCGAGAGAATAGCCCTGAAACGTATACGTTACCACATGTAAAATAGATAGCCAGTGGGAGTTTGATGTATGATGAAGGGCACCCAAAGCTGGTGCTCTGTGACAACCTGGAGGGGAAAGGGAGGTAGGAAGGAGGTTCAGGAGGGAGGGGACACATGTATGCCTATGGTTGATTCATGTTGAAGCATGACAAAGGCCATCACAATGTTGTAAAGTAATTATCCTCCAATTAGATAGATGTTTTTGTTTAAAAAGAGAAAGACAAATACCATAGGATATCACTTGTATGTGGAATCTAAAATACAGTACAAATCAAAATTATCTATGAAACAAAAACAGACTCACAGATGTAGAGAATAGATTTGCAGTTGCCAAAGGAATGAGGGGGAGGGGAAGGTAGGAATGAGAGTTTGGGATTAGCAGAAGCAAACTATTGTATATAGATTGGGCTAAACAAGGTCTGACTCTATAGTGCAGGGAACTATATTCAATATCTTGTGATAAACCATAATGGAAGAGAACATAAAAAAATAATATATCTGTGTAACTAAATCACTTTGCTATGCAGAAGAAATTAACATGACATTGAATATCAACTATACTTTGGAACACTTTTTTTAATAAAGTTGTTATTATTTTGAAAGTGCTTGCTGTGTCAGGCTCTCAGTTGTGCACTCTATCTGTAGTAGTGTCTCCTTCCACACTCACAGCAATCTCATCAAGAATGGGAGACGAGGGGCTTCCCTGGTGGTCCAGTGGTTAAGACTCTGTGCATCAAGTGCTTTCTGCAGGCGGCGCACGTTCCATCCCTGGCTGGGGACTAATATCCCACATACTATGTAACGCATGCTGAGTCATTTCAGTCGTGTCTGACCCTTTGCGACCCCATGGACTGTAACCTGCCAGGCTCCTCTAATCATGGGATTCTCCAGACAAGACTACTGGAGTGGGCAGCCATTCCCTTCTCCAGGGGATCTTCCCGACCCAGGGGTTGAACCTGCAACTCTAACTGTGACAAGGCCAAAAACAAAACCAAAGTAAAGGGAGATGAGATTCCTGCTCACTGGGCCAGTCACACTTCTAGAAACAACTACCCGATCCAGTGGAAATGTAGTCTCTAAGCCATCTTATTAGGCAAATGTCAATGAAAATAATTTTAATGGCATTCTTGCATTAGGAAGAAGCCTTAATGGAAACACAATTTTGCCATAATTAGATTGAAATAGTTCAGCACTGTATACATAATCTGAACTGATCTTACTTAAGCTCAGCTAGTACATTGACAAGTCACTACTGTAAGCTTTTAAGAAATGGATTTCTAATATTTGATTTTTCATAGTGTTTATTCAAAATTTAATTTTACCATTAAAATTTGCACTATATGAGTCATTAAGGCTACACCTTTCTCATTACTGTAACAGGAAGACACATTCAAACAAAGGCATTTCAGAGTACTCAAGGCTGACTAATGAAAGTCGACACCTAGAGGCTTTCTTTGAACTGGTCAGGACTTTCTGTTCTTGATGAAGGGCACCCTCTTTTCCAGGGATAGGAATGGTCATTTTACATCCATTTTAAAGGCTTGCTTTTCTATTATATCTTTTTCTTGGCCTCCTTTCCAGAGTCTGTCTCTGAAAAACAGGCTTAGAAGCCCTTCTAATGAAGGGGAGAATGTCCCTGCTCAATGCCATTCCCAGAGAGACTTGACCTAAAGTACGTGGGGGCAGGGACAGTGAGTAAACAGCTGGGAAATTTTTTCCACTGGACTGGGACATCTCCTATATTCTGTAGATGTGCAATTAGACTCTGGCTCAGATGACTTAATTGTAGCATTTTCAAGGGCTTTGCAGGGTCTAAGAGGCAGTGAGCCATGCGCCAGGACTCTGGAATGAGATGAGACACTCAGGTTAGTCCTTCTGGACCACATAACAAAGGCTTCTCAGCTTTTTTGCAACACCAATTTCCTTGTCTCTGAATCAAAAGTAAACTGAGATGGTATCTTCGTGCAGTCTTTGGAGGCTTAGTATTGGATTAACACACTCATATACAATACAATTCCTCGGCACAAAATAAGCAATGAAGTCGTGGTCCTTCTTGTCCTGTCCTCATGACCTGCCACCAATTACCAGCACAGACCAGTGCCCCTTCTCAGGACTCAAATAAAGGTGGAGTTCTGGTGGTGAGGAAGGGGAGCAACCCCAATTATCTCCTCAACACACCAGCAAAAAAGAGATGAAGAATCATCTTGGGAGAAAGCCTCACCCAAAGAAGGAAAGAGAATTCCCTGAAATGAGTCCTTCATGTCATCCTTCTTCTCATTTATGTGTAAGAGAACTCTTGCTTTCTGATTCCATTCACCCCGTGTCCTATTTTCCTTTTAAAAAGATTTTTATTGGAATACAGCTGATTTACAATGTTGTGCTGTTCCCTGCTGTACAGCAAAGTGGATCAGTTATACACATACATAGATCCACTCTTCTTTTAGATTCTTTTCCCATAAGGTCATTATGGAGTACTGAGTAGAGTTCCCTGTGCAGGTCCTTTTTAGCTCTTTATTTTATGTATACAAATGACCTTCTTCCTCAAGTTGTGTTTTTATTAAATGTCCCTCCATTCATGCTGATGTTCATCCTCTCAGCCTTCCCTTCTCACTTCCCCACACTCCCCACATCTTTTGCACAAGCAAGACCTATCAGCCCAACCCCCAAGCCCTGTCTCCACCTCCACTGTTGCCCTCAGCGCCCAAACCACCGTGATTGCCTTGTCGTGTTAGTTCTCAGGACCCTTTTAGGTCCTGCTCGGCGGGCTTTCTCATTCTGTGTTTGCCCCCAACCCACAGCAAACAGGGCAATGCTTTAAATGCGTAAATCTGATCACCTGCCTTCCACCGCAAAACCAATAACTCCCCGTTGACCTTAGAGTAAAATTCTCTGCAGAAACGTAGACAGGCTGCAGGCCTCAGTTCTTAAACGGTAACTTGAAGGGGAGGACAGTCCGGATTTAAATAAAAGTGGGAAAGACTTCAAGGACAATTTAGTCACGCACTGTCAGAGAAAGTACAACGTCTGGACAGAACTGTTCACCTGAAGCACGAACAGGATTGTTGTTGAGTCATGTCTGACTCTTTTCAACCCCAGATGGTGACTAGTGGCAAAGCTACGAGGCAGTGAACTTGAACAGAGAAGAAAAACTAAGGAGATGCAGCATGCTCTATTAGAGCAGATCTAGCAGCAGCTCTCAGGACATTTGCTAGGGATGCCTTAGATAAGCAGGGAATTCCCCCCGTCACATCCCAAGCTGAGAAGTGGGTGGCTGCTTGGCTTGGTTTAGGGCTCATTGACTTCAGGGCTACAGGTCCACAGCTCTGCAATTCTTGCAGCCTCTCTCTCACAAAAGCGAAACGACAGGAGCTCCAGCTTCATGACCACCCAGTACAGTCAGAGGCAGGGGACAGAGGGCAATGCAGGTCAGGCTCTTTTCCTCACCGACCATCCTCCTGTTACAGAGAATCACTCCTTCCCAGAATTTCCCCAGCTGGTCCAGACTTTACCTTGAGTCTCTTTGGCCAAGACTGTGTCATAAAACCACTCCAGCCCTCTGGTCTGGCACATCATGTCTGAGATTAAGAATCTCTGCTCAAGACATGAATGAGGTTGAGGTTTTGTAAGAGAGCCAAGAAAAAGGAGGGTATTGCCCAAACGGGTGGGCAGTCACCATGTCTGCACAACATGCCAGAAAGGGAGACGGAGAATCCAGTTTGGAAGAAGGCAGGATCCCCAAAGAAGAAAATTCCTTACAAGGGAACGAATGCTTCGTTATGTCCTAATAAACAGTCCTTCCTCTTATGGAAGGACTCATTAAGAACATGAATCAGGACAAAGAGAAACAGGCAGCAACCCAGTGCAGTGTGGAAGCCCGAAAGAGCTCTTAAGCTAGATAAAGGGTATTAGTGAGAAAAAAAAAAAAAAGAGATTGGAAGCTTAACTAATAATACTGTGTTAATATTACTTTCCTGATTATCATCATTGTACTGTGATTATGTAAGACATTAACATTTGGGTAAGCAGGGTCTGTGGAAATTCCTTGTATTATTTCTGTAACTTTTTAGTGAGTCTAAAATTATTTCAAAATGAAAACTGAAAAATAAAACAAATGTTCAGAACCAAGAAAATGAAAAGAGTAATATGAGATGGTGGGATGTTTCCTTGCTTTAGCTAAGAACATAAATTGTTAAAATACTCCTATTTGTAGCTTAATAAACAAAATAGGAATGACAAAAAATGGGATGGATAGGGCTAAAAATTTTGAGTGATACTAGAAAAAAAGTTCACTATAATCACAATGAACCATAATTAGAAAATGATTGCAAATGTTTTAGATATAGAGAGCAAAAACTCACATATAAAAACTTAATTTCCTCCTCTTTCAAAGCAGGAGTCAGATATTGTACATAGTGGAAATATGATCATAAAAATAATATCCATAACGAAAGCTTTTATATTCATTTTCACTTTAGAAAAATTGTTTAGAAATGATCTGCTCTATCAGATCATATGAATTTCAGCATTTCTTCATATTTTAATTCATCCTCTTTTTCTTCGATTAAATAAATAATTAAATAAATGATCAAAATGCTTTAATCCAATTAAAATGTCATAAATACTATGAGGCAATTTTTCTAAAGGCCTCTGTTTCTCTCTGTCTGGCTATCTATCTTTTTTCTGTCTACCTATCTATTTGTCTATCTGCCTATTTGTCTGTCTATCGATCTTGCTGTCAATCTTTCTGTCTGTCTGTGTATATGCAAAGATGGATGCTTTGAGTAGTGTTTACTGACTGCTTGGAACCATGCTTGTTTGAGTTTGGTGGATTTCTCTTACCTTTTTGTGCCACTCTGAATTTTTAAAATTCACAGTTTTTGAAGTGAGTGTGTGTTTTGTTCCTAAAAACATTTAAAAGACTAGATGATTAAAAAAATAAAACAAGTTACATAGTTGGAGATGTGATAAATAATATTTCTGTGTGTTGCATGTTCCAACAAGAATAAAGCATTAGGATTTGAAGCAGTGACTGTTCCCACTGCCCACTGCCTGGAATTCCTTCTTATTGCCTTTCTTATTGTTCTGCCTCATTCTTTTCTCTGTTTAGCTTCTCTTCTTTTTAGACCCAGTTCAAACAAGGATCTCTCTCTCTCTCTGTCTCTCTCTCAACTGCTGTGACATTTCATATTATTAACTATCTGACATGATTGTAGTGGAACCTGTGTTGATGACCCATCTTCCCATTTTCACACTGTTAGGGCCAGGGCCACGTTCTTTGTAATTCCCATGCTCATCGCCATGCTTTGGGTGTATTCTAAGCTTCATAATTGATCATCCCGCATTTGAATAGGTGATTAGAAAGCTGGGAATGTCACCAAGGAGAACAGAAGATGCAAAATGAATTTGAACTGAAACATCAATAAGTATAAACATTTGGAGTTTATGGGATTCTGGTGACAAAATTTCCTCATGTGATTTCACCTGGAGGATGGATTAGACAAAAGAAAGTCCACAGACACACACCCTCAGGACTGAAAGGGTGCGCACAGTCTCAGGCACAGCAGGTGGGCATCCAAGGTTGGTGTATTTCCTCCAGGTCTTGTGGAAAAGCCTTGCTTGGAGGCACAGCGTGTTGGTCCATCAACACAGGAATCCATGGTCAGCAAGTGAACCTTCACATGCTCTCTGTTTTTAGCAAGTGGTCCTTAGGAGCAGAAACTGCAGCTGGGCAAACCAGAGTTTAAACCTCACTTTCCTCACTTCCTATTGAGCTGTTGTTTCCATGTACTATGGGGCCAGCCCTCTTAGGACTCACCTTGTAGGCATATTGTGAGGACAAAAACAAGATAATAGCTGAAAGGCAATCACTCCAAGTCTGCACTAAGTAACATCAGGTTACAGAAGATTACAGCCCAATAGTTACTGTTGTGACTAGCTCTTCATTGTTGCACTGTTCTTGCGTTTGGGCATGCTCAGTTGTGTCCAACTCTTGGCGACCCCATGAACTGTGGCCCACCAGGCTCCTCTGTCCATGGGATTTTCTAGGCAAGAATACTAGAATGGGTTTTGATTTCCTCTTCCAGTGAACTTTCTGACCCAGGGATTGAATTCAAGTTTCCTGAGGCTCCTGCATTGGCAGGCAAGTTCTTGACCACTAGTGCCACCTGGGAAGCATTTCTGTTCCTTTTGCTTTAGGTTAAATTCATGAATCCTTTTGTGCCTCTGTTTCTCCAGGAATGAACTTGGAAATGACCTGGTCTTGTAGATATCAGGTGGCAGGAGTGCACAAACATTTCGTACCAGGAAGCTGCAGTCAGCTCCAGGCCGATGATGGCGGGACAGCTGACCCTCTTTCCTGCAGAGTCTTGGCTCCTTATCTCTACAACGAGCACCAAGGAGTTGGCCTTTCTTCCAGGGCTGCTTCTTGGTGGAGCTCATAGCTGATGATAAAGCGCTTGACAAACATGGAGTGCTGAATGGTATCTGGTTGGAACCAGAGGTGAGGCATTGATAAGGAAGAGGATGGCGACAGGTTTCTGATACCCACCATAGTCCCTTATGAACACAGTCTTTCCTGGATATTGTCATACAGTGCAATGCACCAGCAAGATTAATCACAAGAATAACTAGCATTTACTGAGAGCTTATTCTGATCCAGACAGTGGAATGCCTGGTGGCTTTGGGGCCATGAGCAGGTCATTTTTTTTTTTAAACAATCCACCTTCTGATATAATTATTATTTCAAGTATAATCTTGAAATAAAGCAAGGTGTATTAGTGGTCATAAAATACACACGGGCCTGGGAAACTTTTTGTTTATTGAAGTAGAGTTGATTGGCAATATTGCGTTAGCTTCAAGAATTTGGAAAGTGATTTAGCTATATATATATTTTTTTAATTTTTCAGATTATTTCATTGAAAACTTTTGATCAAACGTTGTATCTATAATCATGCCTGTAAAAGTAACAATAATACAGAGACTTCCCTGGCAGCCAGGTAGTTAAAACTTTGCTTTCAAATGCAGGGAGTGGTGATTCCATCCCTGGTCTGAGAGCTAAGATCCCACATGCCTTGTGGCCAAAAAAATCAAAACATAAAGTAGAAGCAATATTGTAAACAAATTCAATAAAGACTTTTTAAATGGCCTGCATAAAAAAAATCATTAAAACTAAGTAAAAGTAACAATAGTTTAGTTCAGCTCACTCACTCAGTTGTGTCTGACTCTTTGCGACCCCATTGACTGCAGCACGCCAGGCTTCTCTGTCCATCACCAACTCCTGGAGCCTACTTAAACTCATGTCCATTCAATCAGTGATGCCATCCAACCATCTCATCCTCTGTTGTCCCCTTCTCCTCCTGCCTTCTATCTTTCCCAGCATCAGGGTCTTTTCAAATGAGTCAGTTCTTCAAATCAGTTGGCCAAAGTATTGGAGTTTTAGCTTCAGCATCAATCCTTCCAATAAATATTCAGGACTGATTTCCTTTAGGAATGACTGGTTAGACCTTCTTGCAGTCCAAGGGACTCTCAAGAGTCTTCTTCAACACCACAGTTCAAAAGCATCAATTCTTCTGTGCTCAGCTTTCTTTATAGTTCAATTCTCACATCCATATATGACTACCGGAAAAACCATAGCTTTGACTAGATGGACCTTTGTTGGCAAAATAATGTCTCTGCTTTTCTTCTGAGAAATCTGTATGCAGGTCAAGAAGCAACAGTTAGAACTGGACATGAAAAAACAGACTGTTTCCAAATCAGAAAAGGAGTATTTCAAGGCTGTATAGTGTCACTGCTTATTTAACTTATATTCAAGGTACATCATGCGAAATGCTGGACCAGATGAAGCACAAGCTGGAATCAAGATGGCCAGGAGAAATATCAATAACCTCAGACATGCAGATGACACCACCTTTATAGCAGAAAGTGAGGAGGGAAGAGCCTCCTGATGAAAGTGAAAGAGGAGAGTGAAAAGGCTGGCTTAAAACTCAACATTCAAAAAACAAAGATCATGGCATTCGGTCCCATCACTTCATGGAAAATAGATGGGGAAACAATGGAAACAGTGACAGACTTTATTTTGGGGGGGCTCCAAAATCACTGCAGATGGTGACTGTAGCCATGAAATTGAAAGACACTTGCTCCTTGGAAGAAAAGCTACAACCAACCTAGATAGCATATTAAAAAGCAGAGACATTACTTTGCCAACAAAGGTCTGTCTAGTCAAAGCCATGGTTTTTCCAGTAGTCATGTATGCATGTGAGAGTTGGACTATAAAGAAAGCTGAGTGCTGAAGAATTGATGCTTTTGAGCTGTGGTGTTGGAGAAGACTCTTGAGAGTCCCTTGGACTGCAAGGAGATCCAACCAGTCAATCCTAAAGGAAAATCAGTCCTGAATAACTCCAATACTTTGGCCACCTGATGTGAAGAGCTGACTTAGCAAAGACCCTGATGTTGGGAAAGATAGAAGGCAGGAGGAGAAGGGGATGACAGAGGATAAAATGGTTGGATGGCATCACTGACATCGATCAATGGACATGAGTTTGAACAAGTTCTGGGAGTTGGTGATGGACAGGGAAGCCTGGTATGCCTCAGTCCATTGGGTCGCAAAGAGTTGGACACGACTGAGTGAGTGAACTGAACCGAGTCTCTCCTCTCTGAGACTTCACTCGTGACCAGGGTTGCTGCAATGTCTCCAGAATACACACATTACCATTGTGTAGCAATAACTCACATTTTCATTGTTTGTGTCGGTCTTCTCTTCTTCCTCCTTTTTTTTTCTCTTTTTTCATTTTAAAATAAATTTAGTGGTTTTGTTATTTTATCATCTTTATTTGAAAAATGTTTCATAACTGCAATTAATCAAGCTTATAGAAAAAGTACAGAAATCAGTTAAATGAAAGCATGTGCTCACTATCCAGGTCTTCATTTGTATGTATGGATTAAATAAGTAGTATAAAATCTCAATTTTCATCTCCACCTTTCTTCCAAGATGCAATTATATCAGTATCTTTCTAATTAAGTCTAAATTATTTAACATCTTTGTACATTTTCTAAGTGAAAAAAAATACCTGAGGATGTCTTAAGTAACTATTACAAATTACTCTGTCTTTATTACAGTTTTCTAGAAATAGATTATATATGATAAAAACAAAGTCATGCTTATTATTTTCAGAGGATGTAGTAAATGTATCAGCTTATTTTATCCATTTTTTAATTTTGGCTGTTCAGAGTGCATTTGGGGAGGTACAAATGATCTGAATTCCTGGTTCCCTGAGAGATGCTGTAGGATTTAAGATGGCAGGCATCTCAATCCACATTTGAGAAGATGTGTTTCAGTGAAGAACCTGAATGTCCCAGCCAGACTGTAAAAGAAGCATGTCAACTGCTTCCTCTGTAAAGACTATTAAAAGCACAGAAAGTAGGGGACACTAATAGAAAAGTTCCAGAAAGGCTTAAGAGCACAGCTTAGAAAATATCACATAAATGACTACTTTGGATTCTCTGTGGAGTCTCTTGCAAGTAAGGGAAGCCATTGAGCTGTTCATATGTTTTTGTTTTTACTGCTGTAACCTAGTCATTAAAATTTCCCAGGGAGCCTCTGCTCAGTGGCACATGAACTGAGAGCAGAAAAGGCCCTCTTGTCTATCAGCCCCACATGGCAGTGTTTGGGAGCTATAAATCAGGATGTTCTAAAAGCTTTGCTTTCCCTGACATAATCCCAAGTGTATCCATTATACCTGTGGAATCATCTTCCAGGGATGTAGTGCCGTCTTGCTCATATAACTCAAGGTAAACTTCTTCCAGGAATCCAGTCCCTTCCTCAAAATAGAGGGGTAAAACTCCATTTTGTCTAAATCTCTTTAAATCATCACAGTCTTTGTCTGTTGCCCTGATGTTCCATTATTCTTTCTAGCTTAGATTTTAAGACCCTACAAGAGGTAACGTCAGCTGGTCGACTATCACGTATATAAAATATCAGTGACACACAGGACAGGTTGGGTAGGTTTAGTCCCATAAAAAACAACAGAAAATCACTGGTGTTCAAGTGGAGGTTTATTCCATTCACGTTGAATGATTCTGATACAAAACAATTTTTTTTTTCAGTGACCAATATTAGGCTCCCCAGTTCTCTCAAGTAACTGACAAACGTAAATTTCACTTTTCAGTTATTTTTCTGCGGCTGAGCCACAACGCTGAAGGCTTTACAGCAAAGGCGACACATGGAGCCATTACTCACTGGGCAAATAACCCTATCACAGGGCAAGAGAGTAACCTTCACATCCGCCACTCCCAGAGCTGCCCCGCCTCCCAAACAGAAATGCTGCGTCAAAGACATTGGTTCTTGGTGTTTGCGTAATTTTTTTATGTGTTAGTTTTTGCAATAAATGTCAAGCTCTGGTTGAGTTGAACATGTGCAAGTAGATAGCAGGGGTACAAGGGAGATGAGAAAAAGACAAAGACACACAGAGTAGCTGGAGTTGATCCTGAATTAAGGACAAAATCAAATTTTAAAGGAGTGTGTGTGTGTGGGGGTGTGTGTGTGTAAGTTTGCTTGGATCTCAACAGAAGCAGAATATCAGATTTTCTTCATTTCCACCAAAGACAAAACAACAAGGAATTGACAAATCATTTCTCAAAGGATTAGGGTTCATGACAAAGGGTCACCCTGATGGTGGATATATTGCAAACACTCCTGAGGTGGTTACCCAGGAGAGTTGGGGAATTTCTCTTCCTGGGGCCAGATTCGGGGTTGGGGGAGGGATAGAGAGATACCCCTAGATGATTGGTGCAATCTTGGCCTTGAGGGCACGACAAAGCATTCCATCTACTCCCTCCTAGGGTCCCAACCTCACAAAGCAGAACAAACCTCTGGTGCCCGGATAGGTGACATTGTGGACAGTGTTTATCTTTCTAGGAGGCCTCCAGCTGATGTCGTAACCAGGGCAGAGTTGAAGTGACAGAAAGTCCTCTTGAAGGAGGCTAGGGTTGAGCATCCACCCAATGTCACTCTTCAGAGAAGCCCGTCTGCCCTTCCAAAGGCTCTCCATCATCTTGACAGCATTCTTGGTCAGCAGGTATTATTATGATAATACCTTGAGTTTATTTAGCACCCAGCACCCTTTCAGGAGAGGTCAAAGCCAGTTGGGCAGTCAGTCAACAACAGTGATTGAAGTCTCTTGGTGTTTAGAGCTGTGTATTAAATCACTGTCAAGCCCCCACCAGCCCCATCCTCACCACACACCAAATGTACCTCGGGGGCTGCCGGCCTGAGCCCACATGGCCGCCTGCCCCCCAGGCTTCACCCCGTCTCATTCTCACTCATCGGCTTTTATTGACTCACGTTTACTTAGCATTTGTACAGACCTCTCTACATACACACTTGGAGATTTCTCCCCTGCCCATTCTCTCTGTGTCTGACAAGCCACAAATATCCTCTCTAGCTGCCTACGCTGCCCACGTAGTTAAAAGCAGGAAGCACAGAATGCCCAGAAACGAAAAAGAGCAAACTGGCAAAGAAGTTAACTTGATGTTTTAAGCCAAGAAAAGGAGAAGGCTGCTTTCTGAGAGCCTGTCTGTCCACCCGTGAGTGCATGGTGGACTTTGGCCCACATGCTCTATCTTTCACTGCTTCTTTCACGGGATAACAGGAAAGGGCCGGTCTGTGGGGGAAGGAATGTAGGTTGTGAGACTTTTCAAATGACACAGGAAATACAATTGCCTCAAAATGAGACAACTGAGCTTGGCAAAAAAAAAAAAGTCACCAATCATATATAGTCCAAGGACATCTGTTTCCACTTTTATGAACTTCATCCATTCTTCCTCCATGTGTGTTTCCTATGTTTTTAATTATTTTTTTATATGTACAGTGAAGTTATCTTCACATATTAACTTCATTATTCCTTTGTTTTTTTTTTAAATTTTAAATTTTAAAATCTTTAATTCTTACATGCGTTCCCTATGTTTTTAATTATTTTTTATTGGGGATAATTGCTTTACAATGCTGTGTTAGTTTCTACTGTACAGCAAAGTGAATCAGCTGTACATATATATATATTTCCTCCTTTTTGGATTTCCTTCCCATTAAGGTCACTGCACAGCACTGAGTAGAGTACCCTGAGCAATACATAGGTTCTCATTTGTTATCTATGTTATGTATAATAGCAATAGTGCGCATTTTTTGGTGTAACTAAAAGTGTGTTGTTCAAAATAAACTATTTTATGTACATATCATAACATGAAGCAAATGGTCAAATTTTGGATGGCCCTTTGAACTTCTGTATTTTTCCACATGGATAGGATGCCTGTTACATTTTTAAAGATGTGCTCCAAGAAACATTGGTGTTAACTGAGCAATACTCAAGTGCCATGTTGAAAAAGCATTCCGTTTTATGACAAATCACGAAATGGCATATAGAAATTGATTTCATTTCGTGAGAGGCATGCATTACTTTTGGTTTTTTTGTGTTACTTTTCTAAGTGAGTTGTCATTCATTTTCACATAAAGAATATTGTTTTTCTGGAGTTCTGAGATTAGTCTTTGCCATGAACTGTGAGTGGCCAAGACTGGCCTCAATCTCAGGTTTTGAGTTTCTCAGGTAAAACACCATCTGAATCCAGACAGTTCTGGGCTGGAGAGGGAATGTTGCAAAGTCTTCCAGGACAAAGTTTCTCTGTCCTCATGAGCCTTTGTTGTTCCAGACAGCAGGAATTGGCAAGAAGAAGGAGGGACAGACAGGCTGGTCCCTGCCAGAAAAAATCAGATTTAAAAACCATTATTGATCGAAATCATTAGAAAATTCCAAGACCTCATTCTAATCAGTCTGCATTTATTTTTCTATCTTCCATTAACAGAATTGTCAAGGGTGGGGGTGCTCCATCTCTATGTCTCATTATTTTAATACTTGGGATGTGAGAGGCCCCCAAGGAGTGGAGAGGGTGCCAGGAGCTCCAGGCTGGGGATGAGAGGATCAAGTCGGATGCATGAGAACTTGGACGGTGATGAGCTCTCCTTTCTCTTTGACCCCTGAAAATGGCAAGAAAAAAACCATTCTTGGAAATAGTTTTGTCAAAATAAAAGGAACATACAAATAGTCCTTGTTGTTTATTAACACTAATGTGGCTTTCCCACTTTGGGATACTTAATACTAAATTTGAAGAACTAACTTGGAATTTTATTTGTTATACACCAACCTTTAAAGAGATCCAAAGCCTTAAAATTTACTTCAGATAGCCCCTGTTGTTAGAAATAAGTAATCAGGACTACCCTCACCATCCAGTGGTTAAGACTCCGTCTTCCAAGGCAGGTTGTGCAGGTATGTTCCCTGGTCAGACAGCTGAGGTCCCGTATGCTGCAAGGTGTGGTCAAAAGTTATAAGAAAGGGAAGAAAGAAGTAATTAGCATTCTCACTGTATAGTACACTTTCTCTGTGATGCAGTGTAAATCCCAGGCCTGCCTACTTTAGTTATCAATGTGTTTTTTCACTGGACAGATATTTATTGAACACCTACTGTGGGTTATAGATTGCTTTCTTTATATATATATATATATTCTATTTTATTTAAATTAATTGATTTATCTTAATTGGAGGATAATTACTTTATGATATTGCGACAGTTTTTGCTTCTTGGGAGACAGATCTGAGACGGAGTTTATTGTGAATAATGCTTATTAGGGAGCAGGCTCAGGACTGATCCCCCGTGGCAGGAAGGAAATGGGGCAGGCAGAAGGAGGAGCTGAGGTCGGTGCAGGCTCAGCCAACCCCAGGGGGACCGGGGGGCTAGAGTGGCCATTCAGATTGGTCTCTGAATGGCTTTGTACTCCCATGAGCGTCAGTTACTGGGTCTCCCTGGGAATGACTATGACCTTGGACTGGGCAGCTCCCTGCAGGGTCCCCTGGGTGTATTTATTAGGGTAGCTTAGTGAGCTGACCAGAAGTGCATTTCTCTTGCCTATAACTGTCCTCAGGGGGTTAGCCTATGTGGTAGGACCAGGTTCTTTCTGTCTGGTTCTCATGTCATTCCAAGGTCATTGTCAAGAGCAGCATGGTCAAAGCTCCACTGCTGCTATGGCCAGCTTTCAACAGTGTAAAGGCAGAGCGCAGAGTGTGCAGCCCGAGGCCAAGACCCAGCACCATGCTCATCCCTTCTGCTCTGGACACACATAGCTGCAAGGTATCCTGGAAACGTAATTCAGCAGGAGCCCTTGAGTCCAGTCACAGCTCCATCACTGTGGAAGAAAGGCAAATGGCACTACTGACAGCAGGAGTCTTGGTGACAGGGCTCAGAGCAGCCTCCAGAGTTGCTGTGAATGGATCCTGTGAGGATTTCCATCTCACAGATGGTGTGCTTCCTGCAGGTCACAGTGGTTCAGCCGTGCCTAGACCCTGCTTATCCTGGTACTAACTGCTCAGCTTTGAACTTTCTCTTGCTTGGTTCCACCCTAGAGTTTCTGATTTTGTTGGTCTGGGTTCTAATCGGAACACTGGGGTTTTTTAAGCTTTCCAAATAATTTTTGGTACCATCAAGATTAATGGCAGCTAGTTTAGCAGAAGTTAAATTCTGGATCAATTAGGTGTGTGTGTGTGTGTGTGTGTGTGTGTGTGTTTGTGTGCATGTGTGAGTATAAACAACTTTCTCCTCATATTTTGGTTAATGGCTCAGGTGAAATGGACATGAAGGTGGATCTGGCTCTAGATAAGACTTGATTCAGAAACAGAAATAAAGTCATCCAAACACAGTCCCTCTCACTCTCCCTCCCTCCCCCTCTATCCCTGGCCTCAACCCCTTTGTCTCTCCTCCATGTTTGTCCCCTTCCAGCCTGGCTATGACAGTAAGATGCTATCAGCCAACCTCCTCTTCAGATCTAATCCAGCAGGAACATAGAAGGGCTTTCCTTTTATCCTGGTTTGTTTGCAATCAGAGATGCCATATATACAAAAGAATGAATGTGATGCATGTGTATAATTGAAAGTGCACTAATAAAACTGAGTCCTATCCTTCCAGCACACAGGGAAGGAGACAGAACATCATTCACACTTTAGAGACCCCTCTCTGCAACCATTCTCCCATCCCATCCCCGACTCAGAGCACACAAGAGACACAACTAATCTGTTGCCTACTTATGTGCTGTTTTGACTTTATGTAGATGGACTCATTGACTACATCGACTAGGCTAAAATCTGTGAGTGTGTGGATCACAACAAACTGTGGAAAATTCTGAAAGAGATGGGAAAACCAGACCACTTTACCTGCCTCCTGAGAAACCTGTACGCAAGTCAAGAAGCAACAGTTAGAACTGGACATGGAAAAACAGACTGGTTCCAAATTAAGAAAGGAGTATGTCAAGGCTGTATATTGTCACCCTGCTTATTTAACTTATATGCAGAGTACAGCATGAAAAATGCTAGGTGGGATGAAGCACAAGCTGAAATCAAACTTGCTAGGAGAAATATCAATAACCTCAGATATGCAGATGACACCACCCTTATAGCAGAAAGTGAAGAGGAACTAAAGAGCCTCTTGATGAAAGTGAAAGAGGAGAGTGAAAGGGCTGGCTTAAAGCTACACGTTCAAAAAACTATGATCATGGCAGCCGGTCCCATTACTTCATGGCAAATAGGTGGAGAAACAATGGAAACAGCAACAGACTTTGTTTACTTGGGCTCCAGAATCACTGTGTATGGTGATTGCTGTCACAAAATTAAAAGATGCTTGCTCCTTGGACGAAAAGTTGTGACCAACCTAGACAGCATATTAAAAAACAGAGATATCACTTTGCCACCAAAGGTCCATATAGTCAAAGCTATGGTTTTTCCAGTATTCAGGTGTGGATGTGAGAGTTATACCATTAAGAAGGCTGAGTGCCAAAGAGTTGATGCTTTCAAACTGTTGCACTGGAGAAAACTCTTTTAGAGTCCTTTGGACAACAAGGAGATCAAACCAGTCAATTCTACAAGAAACCATCCCTGAATATTCATTGGAAGGACTGATGCTAAAGCTGAAGCTCCAATACTTTGGCCACCTGATGTGAAGAGCAGACTCACTGGAAAAGACCCTGATGCTGGGAGAGATTGAGAGCAGGAGGAGAAGGGGATGACAGAGGATGAGATGGTTAGATGGCATCACTGATTCCATGGACATGAGTCTGAGCAAACTGCAGGAGATTGTGAAGAATGTAGGAAGCCTGGTGTGCTGCAGTTCATGGAGTTGCAGGGAGTTGGACATGAGTAAGCAACTGAACAACAAAAGATGGACTCATGCACATTCTTTTATAAGTGATTCCTTAACACAAAAGGGTGCTTCTCAAATTCACCCACACTGATCCATCTCTCTGCAGTTTCTTTTCATTATTATATACTATTATATTGTCTGAATTTACCTCAATTTGTTATCCATTCTCTATTCCGTGGACATTTGGGTTTCATATTTTTTCACTATTATTATTAATGCCACTTGGAAATATTCTGATATGAATTTCTCCAAGGCACTTTACAAAAAGTGGACTTACTGGGATGTAGGAAAGCAATAGACATATGACTGCCAGTCATTTTTGGAAGGACATAAACCTTCAAAAAATGCATAGTGACTTAGGAGAATCTTAGATTTTCAACAAATGTATGTAATAGTAGGGACAGTTCCAGTGGAGCTTTGTGTGGGAAGAGGTGGATACACCTCCCAACAGCCTAGGAATGGTATTTAAAGAAAAGATGCTCTTTGTTTTGAACCAGATGTTCTCCAGCCTGTGAAGTAACTCCTCGGCACTCACCATGTATGAGAAGGCATAATAGGGAATTACCACAATGACACTGGGTCATATTTACTCAGCTATTTGAAGAACGCTATAGCTGAATCTTTGCTAATTAGATTCTTAATTCATGAAAAATATTTTCAGAGGATTTAATGATCTGGATAAAGCAGAAGTGCAATGTGTGGCTCACACATTTAAATGGCTCCTTAAAAATTGAGGGGGATGGGTCTGGGACATTTGTGTTACCCCAACCCATTTGGCCTTCCAAAATCAGAACTGTGCCCTCGACTTCTATATTTCCATCCTATCACGTACTAGGGACTCCACTTGAAATAAGTAATTTGGAAAAAAAGAAACTCTCTGTGCTGTTTTATGGTTTAATGGAGTTGTATCAGCCCAAATAACTTTCCTTTAATTGGATTTGCTGGAGAAAACCAAAAGGAGGGAAAGGAAGAGAGAAGAGATGAATTATTACAAGTGATTTTTTATTTCATTATTAAGGCAGGTTTTCCCTTGAATATTTGGAATCCTGCCTCTAGTTGTTCTTATAGGGAAAAAGAAAGAAACCAGGGAATTTCAGACAAGGGTGAAATTTGCCACCTCTCTGTGGACAGTGACCTCTCTGGGGTCAGCAATTGTATCTTGTGTGTCCCTGTCTCTCCAGGGGGTGGACAGAAAGAGTCAAGGAGGAACTGGTCCATCTGGGCTGTGCTTCATTTGATGGCTCTTGGATGCTCTTCAGAGGAGACAGACTTCGAGCATGTTTCCAAAGGAAAATGAGCCCAGAGAAATGGGGTTTAATTAGAACAAAAGAGCTTTGGACGGGGATAAGACCTCCGTTTGTCAGAGGATGGAATGTTGGAATGAGTACGTGACTGAGTTGCCATTGTTAGCCACAGAAAGGAACCGGGCTGTCTGTCCCTTCGTCCAGAGGGTGACAGGAAGGAGTGATCTGCATGTGGCTGTCCCGGCCAGGGTGGTGTGGTCCCTCCAGAAGGTTTCATTTCCTGAGGCATCTAAGAGTGTCCGGCATGAACTCCCTATTGATTCACTGCAGAAGCAATAATGTTTTTCTGCCTCTTGACCTTCTAAACACCGTCCTCTTCCCAGTTCTCCTGCATCTATAAAATGTGTCACCCCCAGGCATTTTTATGCTAATGCAGTTGTTAATGGTGCTAGACAGGAAATATTTCCTTCTCCTTCACAGACTGTTTAGAGCTCCCTCCAAGATAAAAAGCTACCAATGAGATACACACACACACTCCTACATCTATATGTTTATTTTAGGTAATGTGTGTGTGTGTGTGTGTGTTAGTTGCTTATTTGTGTGTCTGATTCTTTGTGAACCCATGGACTGTAGCTGGCCAGGCTGCTCTGTCCATAGAATGTTCCAAGCAGGAATATTGGAGAGGGTTGCCATGCCTTTTTCTGGGGGATCTTCCAGACCCAGGAATTAGAACCCAGGCCTCCTGCATTGCAGGCAAATTCTTTACCATCTGAGCCACAAAGGAAGCCCCTTGTGTGTGTGTGTGTGTGTGTGTGTGTGTGTATGTGTGTATATCTTTGATATCAAACATCTACCTATCTTTAGATTTCTAAGATTGACGAGCCTATAGTTACTAGGTTGTAATTTAGGAGTCAACTGGGCTAAATGTGGTTAACTCAGGTGTTTTGTTTTGTTTTGTTTTTGTGGGCATGAGAAATGATTTCTTTCATCCTCTGTCATGTAGTTTAATGAATCACACTTGTTGATTAAACTTTCTGTCTGAATGATTAAACTGATAAGCTAGCCATTCATTTCAATCTTATTATCAGCTGAAAGAGCATAAGGAAACAGCATCGTTTGATGATCTGAGGCGATGCTGACTAGCACGCAGCGGTGGCCTGGAGGTGACAGGAGGCCGCTCTGGGATTTTCTTGCTTACTGATCCAGGAGATGTCCTTTCCTCCTATGCATTTATATGTGAATATATGAAGATGGGAAAGTGAAGTCGCTCAGTCATGTCCTACTCTTTGTGGCCCCATGGACTGTAGCCCACCAGGCTCCCCTATCCATAGGATTTTCCAGGCATGAATGCTGGAGTGGGTTGTCATTTCTTTCTCTGGGGGATCTTCTTGACTTGAACCTGGTTCTCTTGCATTGCAGGCAGACTCTTTATTGTCTGAGTGTGAGGATGGAGAAGAAAAATTAAATAAAATTATCGTTTGGAGTTAGGTCTTCTGTGTTAATTCCAGTCCTCTCTAAGGAAGCATCCTCGGGAAGACAGGCTGATGTGTGCCAGCCTCTTCTTGCCACAAATCCTCATCATAATTACTTGTTGTCCTACAGCTCTGCAGGCTGGAATCGGGGCTGGCAGGGGACCATCAAACAAAGTGCGGGCGTGTTTGGCAGGGACTGGGATGTGAGTACACATGCCGCACAGAGGCCAGCTGGGCACTGCCACCTGTCACTCCTGGTGGCGTTATTTGCTTGGGGCACCCTCAGCTTTGAGGGTGACTAGATGCTGCTGCAGAGAAAAATGAAGCCTGGCAGAATGTTCTGACATCATGAAGGTTTTAGCAATTTGCCTGGTTATTTTGCTTCTTTGGTGACCTTTTGCACTTGAATATTTTCTCTTTCTCAAACATTCATTTTCAACTCTCCATAAACACTATGATTTTTAAAGTACATTATTAATCTTAAGGTAGAACATTCAACTTTAAGGCTGGGGGTAGGTTTCACTAAGGAAATGGCAATCCACTCTAGCACTCTTGCCTGGAAAATCTCATGAATGGAGGAGCCTGATAGGCTACAGTCCATGGGGTCGCAAAGAGTCGGACACGACTGAGCGACTTCACCTTCACTTTCACTTACAAAGGAATCTTCACTTCAGTCAATGGAAAGACAGAAAGTTCTGAGTGTGAGATTTCTGAAATCGTGCCCTCTTCTTGTAAAGCTTCCTTGAAATTCCTGCTCTGGAACTCTTTATTTTCTTTAGTTTATCCAGGAAGACCTTTATCAGGGAAGATTAAAACTACGGTCCAGGAGGGAGACTTCCCTGGTGACCCAGTTGTTAAGAGTCTGTGCTTCTAATGCAGGGGGTGAGAGTTTGATCCCTGGTCAGGGAAATAAGAGCCCACATGCAGCATGGTGCAGCCAATAAAGGAAATAAAGCAAAGAACTGTGAGCCAGGAAATGAGGTTTGAGTGCGGGAGCCATGGAAGTTTGAGGCTTATCTGACTTGATTCGTGGTCACTGCTGAGTTGAGAACTCAAATATGAGAAATGTGAGGAGGCTCATGTCTCCATTCATATTTCCCACCTTCTAGTTGGCGAACACGTGTAATCAGAAGCTCAGGTACCCTCCTCGAGGATTAGATACAAGATGTCACCTACACAATTCTTTCTTTTTAATACAAAGTGTTTTGAACTGGCACAATAATATGCTCTTTCAGCATAAGTTTAGAAACCATCACCACCATTCTTGACACTTAAAGGTTAAAATGTGAAATCCAGGTGTGTCTTCTATTGTTCTTTCTCTTTAGTCATCGAGAAGTTCTTAAACAAGACAGTTTCCCTTATTTTACTGGGAGTTTTATTTAAGGTGTGTGTGTGCATGTGGGCATGCTCAGTTGTGTCCAGCTCTTTGTGGCCCATGGACTGTAGTCCACCAGGCTGCTCTGTCCATGGAATTTTCCAGACAAGAATATGGAGTGGGTTGCCATTTTCTTCTCCAAGGATCTTCCCAACCCAGGGATCAAATCTGAGTCTCTTGCATCTCCTGGACTGGCAGGTGGATTCTTTACCACTGAGCCACCTGGGAAGCCCCCTTTATTTAAGGTGAAAAAGGCCAAAGGATGAATTGGATCATCTGCACTGCAAGGGTGTGAAATAAACCCAGTTTTGCTTGAAGGTACTCAGTTTCAACTGAATTTTTTTAACATTCTGTTTTTGCTTAACATAATCATTTATTCCTGGAAGGAAACAGAAGTGAAAATGTGCCTTGCTCTCAAAATGGATGTGACATGTAAATGATTAAGGAGAAATCCTGAAGCTCTCTATGACCGTGGATCCCAAAGAATGATTTTTACGACACTCATTCCTGAGTTGTAAATTACCTATTACTTAAAGAAGGATTCTATGGTTGAATATCAACCAAGATTAAAGAGTTTCCTTGCTGCCCTGGAATTTCTGGGGACCAGGGTGTGTAAGTGTGTCTGTGACTGCCCAGAAGGGGCCACAGCATCCCCCACGCACATGCCAAATAATGTGACCACCCCTGCCCCCAGGTTATGTGGTACCACTTCAGAGAACACACTTTGGGGAAAATCAATTTGTAAGTATTGTGGCTCCTTTGGTAAAGAATCTGCCTGCAATTCAAGAGACCTGGGTCTGATCCCTAGGCCGGGAAGATCCACTGGAGCAGGAAATGACTACCCACTCCAGTATTCTTGCCCAAGAAATCCCATGGACAGAGGAGCAGGTGGGCTCCAGTCCATGCGGTTGCAAGAGCTGGACACTACTAAGGGACTAACACTTTCTCTTTCACTAAACCACAATGCAATTTTATTTCCAAAGACATAACTTCTACTTTACTTTTATTTTCACACTTTTACTCTTTCATGGTCTTCTTCACATTCAAAACTAAATTTCCCCAGAACTACTGGTAGGCTGTAGCAGGGTCAGGCAGAAGTCTGCACTTTGATCACTAAGGGTGTAGGTCAGGACTCTCAGATGGAGGATCCACCCATGCATCTGGGATTCGGAATGTGAAGGAAGCCTCAGTTTAGATGAAAACTGGCTCTCTCACTAAAGACATGTCTTTATTAAATCCCTTGTCTTCAAGTCTTGCGTGCACTGTATTATTAAGCAGATATTTTTCTTTTAAAAAAACTATTTATTTGACTGTGTCAGGTCTTTGTTGTGGCATGCAGGCTTAATTGCTCCATGCTGCATGCGGGATCTTAGTTCGCCGATCAGGGATTGAACCTGCAGCCCTTGCATTCCAAGTCAGATTCTTAACCTCGAGGGAGGTCTCCATAGCAGATGTTACTCTTAGGGCTTGAACAGAGAGGGAAACAAAGCAGAGGGCATTTAAACTATAACTGTAACTCACCAAAGAGATGTCAGAAGAATTTGGTAGAGAACAAACTTATGGTTGGCAAGGGGGAAAGATGGGGGAAGGGATAGTTAGGGAGTTTGGGATGAACATGTACATATTGCTACATTCAAAGTGGATAACCACCAAGGACCTGCTGTATAGCACAAGGAACTCTGCGCAATGTAATGTGGCAGCCTGGATGGGAGAGGAGTTTGGGGGAGAATGGTTACATGTGTATGTATGGCTGAGTCTCTTCGCTGTTCACCTGAAACTATCACAACATTGTTAATCAGCTATGCCCTAATACAGAATAAAAAGATTTTTAAAAAAGAAGTGGGGGTAGCATAACTGGGGATTTCAGGGAGAACCAGAGGAAGCAGCGTGAAGATACAGGGGATGCAGGAGGCTGTGACCTAGTAAAGATGCTCGCCTGTATTGAGTGCACCTCGCCTTACCCTGACACAGGAAACATGCCTCAGTGAAGATGGATTTGGAATAAACTATAAGCAAAATGACTGTGTGGTTTATGAAAAAATATGGAAAAACTGAAAAACAAAATAAATAGCATGCATCTGTTGACTGTTTGCTGTAGCTCACGTGACCTCCTCAGCGTGGGTACCACAGCCTCACACATTTAGTTAGGTAAATACGAGATACATGGGGGCCAAAGACATCTCTGGAAGAGGACCTCTGGCATCAAAACCCAAAGATCACATCATTCCTAACTTGAGTACCAAAGGCTCTGGTTTCATTTCTAAGCTTTCCTTGTTGTCTGTAAATGGGTTCATTGGGTATTTCACAGACATTTAATCTCAATAGGCTGGTTTATATCCCCAGTGTGTTTCCAGGAAAGGCTGCTCAATGCACACTCTGCCTCGCTCACGCACAGCACCTAAAGTTGGTCCCAGGAGCAGGGACAGAGAGAGATGCTGGGATGCCTAGGATTCATGGAGCGGGGGGGAGGTCATGAAGAAGTGATGCTGCCTCAGGAAGGGAAGGAGTAGGCACAGGTGTGGTCTCACAGCAGGTCTAAGCCAAAGAGTAAAGCAGCTGAAAGGGATGGAGAACACCAAGGTTAGGATCTCTTTGAGGAGGTGTCAGATAAGCAGGGACCAGATGATGTGAAAATCTGGGCAGAGAGCATTCCAGACCAAAGAGGCAGCATGTGCAAAGGCCCTGAGGTGAGCACCTCCTTGGTATGTCCGAAGGTCAGCAAGGAGACCAGTGGGGCTGGGAGAGAAGGAAGCAGAGAAGAGCACAGGGGACGGGACAGAACAGTATCCAGGGCGCAGAGACAGCAGGGCGAGCTGGGTCTTGGTGGGGAAGGAGCCCCACTCCAGTCACTGAAGGGTACACGTCGCCTGAGGGGCCCTTGACTTCTCCAAGTGCCAGTGCTGTCGTCTATAAAATAAAAGAATTCTGTGATTCCAAAATGATGGCCCTGCGTTTCATGCCTCATTTCCTCACCTGTCAGGTGAGAACAGGCTGCTTTTAATCCTTAAGAACAATTTGTGGGCCCTGCGCATTGCCCCAGAAGATCCACAATACTGTCATAGAAGGAGGGGGATGGGTTTTAAGAGGGTAGGATCTTGAGGAAGCAAGCGGAGGGGCTCGGCATCACAGGGACTGTGCTGGAGCCACAAGGCCATCACAGGAGGCCAGCCTTCCTGCCTTTACATCTGAGCATAAATGGAGGCCCTATTGATTTTAAGGTCCTGGAGTAGCAGAGAGGTAAGCCAAGGCAGAGAACATTTTGGGTTGCCATGTACAGAATGCACAGTCTAGCAAAGAGTATAGAAGAAATGCATTATTGATCTTTCAATAGTGCAAGAGGAATTCCTCCCGCTGGAAGAAAGAGTTATTGAAACCCCTTCAAGTGTGCACTAGGGTAGAACTGGAGAGGAAGCAAAGATAAAACAGGCCACAAAGTTCCCACCTTTTAATGTAAGATTGCAGCTGAGGGTCAAGAGTGGGACAATGAAGTGTTTTTGTAACATGATCATTTTTACTGAGATATAATTCACATACTATTAGGTTTATCTTTTAAAATCCAGATTTTTGAATAAAATTTATTTTCATGTATTTTATTCTTTGGGGTCTTATAAAAGAAACTATTTTCTTAATTTCATTTTCAGATCATTCATTGATGTATGTGGACATACAATTGATTTTTGTATATTGATCTTATATTCTATAAACTTGCTAACTTATTTATTTGCTCTGGTCAAATTTTTGTATATTTCTCTGGAAGTTTTGTATGCAAGATAATGGTCTCTTCAAATAGCTAGTTTTATTTCTTCTTTTCCAAATTGATTATCTGTTATTTCTTTCTCTTGCCTTATTTCCCCAGTCAAAACTTCCAGTACATTATTAAATAGAAGTGGTGAGATCAGGCATCCTTGTCTTGTTCTTGATCTTAGGGGAAAAAAAAAGCTTTCTGTCTTTTCATATTAAATATGAGACAGTTTGTTTTTTGTGGGAAGTGTTAGCCACTCAGTTGGGACCCCATGGACCAGTAGTCAGTTTTCAACCCCAGTCTGCCAGTCTCCTCTGTCCATGGGATTCCCCAGCAACAATACGGGAGTGGGTTGCCCTTCCCTTTTCCATTCCCTTTTCCAAGGATGGAAATTTCCTGCATTGCAAGCAGATTCTTTACCATCTGAGCCCCCAGGGAAGCCCGGTTTTTTGTAGTTTTTTTGTAGATGCCTTTTATCATGTAGAGAAAGTACCATTATTAAGGCTTTTTAAGATTTGTTTGTTTTAATCTGAAAGGTTGTTCAGGCTTTTTAAAAAAGGCTTTTTCTGTATCTGGTGAGATGGTTATGTAGTTTTTATCCTTTATTCAATTACTAAAGTGTATTACATTGCTTGATTTTTTTCTGTTGAACCGTCTTTGCATTCTTGGGATAAATCTCAATTGGTCATGATTCATGATTCTTTTTATATTTTGCTAAATTTGGTTTACTACTATTTTGTTGAAGCTTTTTTTTTATTCGGTCATTAGGTAAATTGACTTGTAGTTTTATTTTTCTTGTGATATTTTTCTAAGGCTTTGCAATCAGGGTAATGGTGACCCCAAGAATAAGATGGGCATTATTCTTTCCACTGAGAAGAGTTTTTGAAGAATTGATGTTAACTTTTCTTCACTCATTTGGTAGAATTCATCAGCAAAGAAATCTTGTTCTGGGCTTTTCTTCATGCTGCTGCTGCTGCTAAGTCGCTTCAGTCGTGTCCGACTCTGTGTGACCCCATAGACGGCAGCCCACCAGGCTCCCCCTTCCCGGGGATTCTCTAGGCGAGAACACTGGAGTGGGTTGCCATTTCCTTCTCCAATGCATGAAAGTGAAAAGTGGAAGTGAAGTCATTCAGTCGTGTCCGACCCTCAGTGACCCCATGGACTGCAGCCTACCAGGCTCCCTCGTTCATGAGATTTTCCAGGCAAGAGTACCGGAGTGGGGTGCCATTGCCTTTCTTCATAGGTAGTTATTATTATTATTATTATTTCAATCTTTTTAGTTTTTATAGGTCTGTTCAGGTTTCCACTTCTCATTTGGGCATTTTTAACAGTTTGTATCTTTTTAAGAATTTCACTTAGGTTACCTAAATAATGACTTGCAATTATTCAGAGTATTTCCTTATAACCCTTTTTAACTTCAGTGAGGTTGGTAGTAGCGGCCCCTGTTTGATTTCTGACTTTAGTAATTTTTTATTGGCCAGTTTAGCCAAAAGCTAGTTTATTTTTGGTTGATCTTCTTAGATAACCAAGTTTTAGTTTAATTGACTTTCTATTCTCTGATTTACTTATTTCTGCTTTAGTATTCCCTTCCTTCTGCTTGCTTTGGGTTTAATTTGCTCTATCATTTTTGTATTTTTAAGGTGGAAGATTATTAGCTTGAGATTTTGCTCTAACCCTATCTTCTAAAAACAACTGTTTACTGGCAATCTTTTCAGATTAAAAATGAGATCATTTATGTAAGTGAATTGAATATTTTTTTAAATTGAACAATTAACATATTTTCATGTTGACATTTTGTGTAGACTTCACTCTCTCCAATAACATTTTATTGTGTGGAATTTACTATAATTTTCTTAAACAGCTTAGGACTCCTCAACTCTTTTGTATTTTCTCAAATGTAGTCATCTGATCTGTCTGTCTTTGCTGGACTATGGTGAGCAGGCAGGGGAAAGATGTTTTAAGATAAGAACTAGGAACAAAAGTCACAACTTTCTCCATCCTCCCATTTCCCTGGAGTAGCAGTGACAGAGAGCAGAGGTGTCTCAGATGTACGAGCAGAGTCAGGAAGACATGATTCATTTAGCCACATGCCTGGTTAAACCATGAGACCTTTACTGGTTCTCTGGGCCTTTCCTTGGATACTAGAGATTTAGATTCACATTTCCCAAACCTTTCCCTTTCATAAGAGAGTCTGTGGAAAAGATGGAAATCTGAAGCAGCTCTTCACAGGTTTTCTGTGAAGTTTCTGTAGTTTCCCTAGTGAGGTGGTTGAGTTGTTCTCGTTTAGTCGCTCAGTCGCTCAGTTGCTCAGTTATCTGACTCTTTGTGACCCCATGGATTGCAGCACACCAGGCTTCTCTGTCCATCATCTCCCGGAGCTTACTCAAACTCACTTCCATTGAGTCGATGATGCCATCTAACCATCTTGTCCTCTGTCATCCCCTTCTCCTGCCTTCAGTCTTTCCCAGCATCAAGGTCTTTTTCAATGAGCCACCTCTTTGCATCAGATAGCCAAAGTATTGGAGCTTCAGCTTCAGCATCAGTCTTTCTATGGGTGATTGAGTACAGACCCATTTTTTTCTTTCTTTCTTTCTTTCTTTTTTTTTTTTTTTTTCTGCATGCTTTCACTGTATGACTCTGGAGGGCCAGTACATGCTCAAGTTTGAGAAGCAAAAGCCTGGATACTTTTAGTGGGTCAAAATTCGCCCATTTTAGTTGGAACAATGTGCATGTTTCAGAGACACAATCTTCACATTTTCAGAGACAAAACAACCATTCTTTAAAACAAGGCTTCATGTCAGCACAGGTGACGAAACTGAAGCTGGTACAAGGCCAGGGGCTCCCACACTTATACAGAGAGATCTGGTCTCCTGGTGTTCAGGAGAGGAGGCATAATTTCAAGTCTGTTTTGAAAATTTCACCTGTCACCAAGATCATGACATAGTTGGGAGGTTGTAGCTGAGTAACTAATTCATCTTATATAGATTGTCTGGCAGGTGAAATCTCATTTAGCATATACATTTAAGGCAACATTTCTCCAGGCTGGTGTCAAAGAACAGCAGTAGTGTGAGATGTTCAGTAGGAAATGGTTTTCCTGGTCGAATAAGTTTCTGCAGTGCTGATTTCTCAGGGTTCACCTCGGAGTGTCTCCATGGCTTTAGTATATCTCTCTCTGAACAACTGTGCAGAGCACAGATGTAGAGAACAAACACAGGAATACCAGTCGGGAAGAGGAGTGATGTGGGAGATTGGGATTGACATATATACACTATTATGTGTAAAACAGAAAACTAATGCTAACCTACTGCACAACACAGGGAGCTCTTCTCAATGCTCTGTGGTGACCTAAATGGAAGGGAAATCCAGGGAAGAGAGGATATTTGTATATTGAAAGCTGATTGACTTTGTTGTACAGCAGAAACTAATACAATATTGTAAAGCAACTATACTTCAATGAAAATAAGGAATTGTGCAGAAAAGCTAGGAAAATAGTGTCTGGGTCTTGAGAAACAGACCAAGAAATAAGGTTTCACCTGCAAATGGTGGTTGGGGGGTGATGCTAGGAAGCTGCTGGGGAGTCAGGAGGGGAGACAGGACAGGGAGGAACCACAGACCACTGTGACTGACAGGCTGGCTAAGCCTCCAGGGGACGGTGCAGGAGACCTCAGTGGGGGAGGAAGGTGTGCCGATTGTCCTCCCATCCGGTCCATCACTACCCATAATGCTCCAGTGCTGTCACTCCCCGGATCTTCTGACCTGGGCAGCACAAGCTGCGCACCTCAGGCACTGAGGTGCAGGCACTGCAGAAGAAGCTGTGAGGTGCCCTGGACAAAGGGGTGCTGCATGGATGTGGGGGTCACGACATCTCCTTGACACCTAGGATTTCTCCAGTTTCACCATTTCCCTCTCTTTCCTTGCCCTTTCCCTGTCTCTTCCCTGGGGATTTTTTCCCTTTTTTTCTTTCTTTTAAGATTTTTTTTTCCTTTTTTGATGTGGACCATTTTAAGTCTGTATTCAATTTGTTACAATATTGCTTTTATTGTGTCTTTTTGGCTTTTTGGCTGAGAGGCATGTGGGATCTTAGCTCCCAGACCAGATCAAACCCACACCCTCGGCACTGGAAGGCAAGGTCTTAAGCACTTTACTGCCAGGGAAGTCCCTTTCCTTCTTTTCATAACAACTACTAACTTCACTGGAGCTTCCCAGGTGGCTCAGCAGTAAAGAGCCAGCCCCGTGGATCTTTATTTCAAACCCTGGCTCTCTGATCTTCTCCAACGAGTGTTCCAGAGACAGCAGGGATGCTGGCTCACCCCCTCCATGCCCCTCAGCGCTGCGAGGAGCCCTCCTGTCCTGTGTGGCCAACTCCCGCTCTCCTCTGCGCACCCTGCATGTTCTAACCATTCAGCCAAACGTGAGGGAACTTGGCTTCATTTTTCATGTTTTGCTCAGGCAACAAATTCACTTCCCTGGAGCTACAACGACTTGTCCTACCAAGGTGTCTCAGTGTCCCCAGGACACAAGGAAAGACCACCCCTTCAGCGCGTGTGGCCAGGGGCCTGGCAACAGCTGTGGAAAATCTGGATGCCCCTTGACCTACTTCAGCTGAAGGCCTCCTCTGTCCCTGTGACGAACTGCTACTATTTTAAGATTGAAAGAGTTTTACGAGATTTCAGAAATTTACAGTTTTAGATTAGAATTCAATCTAATGTTTTCAAGGGAATTCTTATACGAGGCCCGTAAATTCTAGAACAAAACAGCCACAGATTCCGACGGAACTGATCTGCATGGAACTCCCTCTGAAACCTTCTCCCTGGTGAGCTCTGGAAAATATTGGCTGCCCACAACCCGGGGGCACGGCCAACAGCACCCCCTTCCCCATGGCCGTGGGCCTGGTGCCGGGCGCCGCGGGCGGGCACAGCTGCGGCCACGCCGGTTGGCCCCGGCCTGCTGCCTGTCACAGGCTGTTTACCTGAGGATGTATTTCGAGGCCACAGGGCCCGACTCCGTCTCAAGGGCAGAGGAAAATGTGTGCAGCTATTTTAAAGCCGGGGGCTGGACATCTTGCCACAGTCTGCCTTTCAAAGGGACACACAGGCTTAACTAGGGAGGAGATACTCTCCAAACAAGCCCCGTGACACTTGAGGGGCCACTTTCAGACAGAAAAGGAGAAGGGCCCAAGGGTCTCCCATGTGCCTGCGGGGAGGGGTGCACACAGGCCTGGGGGTGGTGCCGGGAGAGCCTTGTGGGGCTGCTTGGGGCACACTCACGCCCATGGCACCTGTGCATACACACACACACATGAGTGTGTGCTCACATTCATATACACAGACAGGCACAGGCACGCAGTCACATCCATCGCACACCTACACTCACATATGTGCACACAAATGTGAATGCACATGCAGTGAGGTGTGCAGACACACATATACTTCCACAGACAACTCACTACCACACACTCATGCTCCTCTTAGCTCACACGCTCATAAACATATACCCACACTCACTCCTACACACAGGGACACCCACACAGACACCCACACACACACATCTTCACACTCAGCACACACACACAAACTCACACACTCACACAGTACCCCTCACACTCAAACACACGAGGGCAGGGTCTTCAGGTCTCTGAGCCTTCTCGGAAGGCTTGGCATCTTCGACCGTGGGCGCCTCCCTGAGCCCAGGGGGCCTGTGGTCCCTGTGACCCCAGATGCCAAGTGGGGTTTGTGTGGAAGTAGATTTGTACTCTTTCTCTCCTCCATCCTCTGCCTGGAAGACAATGGGCTTCTGTGGTGTCTCTGAAGCCGGCTGGGGGCTGTGGTGAGTTCTCCTTGGCCAGCTGAACCATCATGACCAGGTTCATGGACTCCAGAAGTTCACGAGCAATTTGCCTCTTCCTGTTTGATTACCTGTATTTTGTCAGCTGAAGTTTGTTCTATGCAAACTGCTCACCCTCTCAGCATCATTCCCTCCTTCCCAGGTGTTCTCCTGCAGCTGTGGGGGATGAAGTCACCTGCTCGTCTCTAACTTCTAGTTGTCTTGAAAAAGGCAAGACAAGCAAACGTACACGAGATGTTCCAGGGAGCTTTGGGTACAGAAGGTGAGTCAAGACCCTCTTCCTATATTATCTAGAAAACAAATGTAGTTTTGGGCATTTAAATTATTAGTATTGCAGAGACTACTACAAAAATTTTTGTTAAAATTAAAGGTTATTAATACTTCTTTTTCAACCAATCAAATCATTTTCATGTTCACATGATTCCTTGGAGGCCTTATTCATACAACCAAACAATAAAGTTCCTGGAGTTTTGTAAATAATTTGCCCTCAAATTCTCTGAATCCCTGGATCCTAATCCTTATTCTCCAGGATAATCAGACATCCTTCTAGGTAGATGTTGATACCTTCTAGGTAGATGTCGATGCCTTCTAGGTAGATGCAGATATTATTGGAGAAGGTAGTAAAACAAAGAAATTAGAAAGAAGGACCACACAAGAGTCAGTCTCTTTTTGCGTGTGTGATAAAACATATGCCTTATTGTTGTTGTTCAGTCTCCCAGTCGTGTCTGATGCTTTGTGACCTCATGGACTGTGTCACGCCAGGCATCCCTGTCCCTAACCATCTTCTGAAGCTTGCCCAAGTTCATGTTTATTGCATTGGTGATGCCATCTCACCATCTCATCCTCTGATGCTCTCTTCTCCTTCTGCCCTCAATCTTTTCCAGCATTAGGGACTTTCCCAATGAACTGACTGTTCCCATCAGGTGACCAAAATACTGGAGCTTCAGCTTCAGCATCAGTCCTTCCAGTGCCTTATAATCATAGTCATTTTTAAGTGTACAGCTGAGTGGCGCTGAGTATATTCACATTATTGTACAACCACCACCAGCATCCAATTCTGGAACTCTTACATGTTGCAAAACCGAAACTCTGTTCCCATCAACCACTGACTCCTTATTTGTCCCTCTCCCAGCTCCTGGCAACCATGATTTTACTTTCTGTTGCTGTGAATTGGACTATTCTAGATACTACTGTAAGTGAGACTGTGCATGTCTGTTCCCTGTGACCAGCCTGTTTCACTTGGCATAATGTCTTTATGCCTTCCCTTGTGGCTCAGCTGGTAAAGAATCCACCTGCAATGCCAGAGACCTGGGCTCAATCCCTGGGTTGGGAAGATCCCCTGGATAAAGGAAAGGCTACCCACTCCAGTATTCTGGCCTGGAGAATTCCATGGACTGTATAGTCCATGGGGTCGCAAGGAGCTGGACACAACGGAGCGACTTTCACTTTCACTTTCAGTGCCTTTAAGGTACATACACATGGTAACATGCTTAGAGTTTCTTCACCTTCAGCTGACAAAAGTCTTATTTGTAGTCTTATTAAAAGACCTAGTAACTACAGATTTCTTGTTCAGTTGACTCTCACTTGGCAGTTTAGAGTCTTGGTTTCCTTATCTGTAAAGAGACTTGACAAAGGCCACACAGTAAATGAAGTGGGGACAGCCATAAGCCAGAAATGACACCAAGTTCTACCTGAGACTCAGAAAAGCAGTTCAGAGTGGCCCCAGCAGGACCCAGGGGCACATGGGGTGGTTTTCAGGATTATGAGCTCCTTATAGCAAAATTCAGACTTAAAAGGAAGAAAGTAGGGAACACCACTAGATCATTAAGGTATGACCTAAATCAAATTCCTTATGATCATACAGTAGAAGTGACAAATAGATTCAAGGGATTAGAGAGGATAGTCTCTGAAGAACTTTGGATGGAGGTTCGTGACATTGTATAGGAGGCAGTGATCAAGACCATCCCCAAGAAAAAGAAATGCAAAAAGGCAATATGGTTGTCTGAGGAAGCCTTACAAATAGCTGAGAAAAGAAGAGAAGTGAAAGGCAAAGGAGGAAAGGAAAGATATACCCATTTGAATGCAGAGTTCCAAAGAATAGCAAGGAGAAATAAGAAAGCCTTCCTCAGTGATCAGTGCGAAGAAATAGAGGAAAACAACAGAATGGGAAAGACTAGAGATCTCTTCAAGAAAATTAAAGATACCAAGGGAACGTTTCATGCAAAGATGGGCACAATAAAGGACAGAAATGGTATGGACCTAACAGAAGCAGACAATATTAAGAAGAGATGGCAAGAATACACAGAAGAACTATACAAAAAAGATCTTCATGACCCAGATAACCATGATGGTGTGATCACTCACCTAGAGCCAGACATCTTGGAATGGGAAGTCAAGTGGGCCTTAGGAAGCATCACTACGAACAAAGCTAGTGGAGGTGATGGAATTCCAGTTGAGGTATTTCAAATCCTAAAAGATGATGCTGTGAAAGTGCTGCACTCAATATGCCAGCAAATTTGGAAAACTCAGCAGTGGCCACAAGACTGGAAAAGGTCAGTTTTCATTCCAATCCCAAAGAAAGGCAATGCCAAAGAATACTCAAACTACCGCACAATTGCACTCATCTCACGCTAGTAAAGTAATACTCAAAATTCTCCAAGCCAGGCTTCAATAGTACATGAACTGTGAACTTCCAGATGTTTAAGCTAGATTTAGAAAAGGCAGAGGAACCAGAGTCAAATTGCCAACATCAGTTGGATCATCAAAAAACTAAGAGAGTTCCAGAAAAACATCTACTTCTGCTTTATTGACTATGCCAAAGCCTTTGACTGTGTGGACCACAACAAACCATGGAAAACTCTTCAAGCGATGGGAATACCAGGCCACCTGAACTGATTCCTGAGAAATCTGTATGCAGGTCAAGAATCAACAGTTAGAACTGGACATGGAACTATAGACTGGTTCTAAATTGGGAAAGGAGTATGTCAAGGCTATATATTGTCACCCTGCTCATTTAACTTATATGCAGAGTACATCATGGAAAATGCCAGGCTGGATGAAGTGCAAGCTGGAATCAAGACTGCCAGGAGAAATATCAATAACCTTAGATATGCAGATGATAGCACCCTTATGGCAGAAAGCAAAGAGGAACTAAAGAGCCTCTTTATGAAAGTGAAAGAGGAGAGTGAAAAAGCTGGCTTAAAACTCAACATTCAAAAAACTATGATCATGGCAGCAGGTCCCATCACTTTATGGCAAATAGATGGGGAAACAGTGGAAAGAGTGAGAGGCTTTATTTCTGGGGGCTCCAAAATCACTGCAGATGGTGACTGCAGGCATGAAATTAAAAGATGCTTGCTCCTTGAATGAAAAGTTATGATCAACATAGACAGCTGTTAAAAAATAGAGACATTACTTGGCCAACAAAGGTCCATCTAGTCAAAGCTATGGTTTTTCCAGTAGTCATGTATGGATGTGAGAGTTGGACCATAAAGAAAGTTGAGCCCTGAAAAACTGATGCTTTTGAACTGTGGTGTTGGAGAAGACTCTAGAATACTTTGGACTGCAAGGAAATTCAACCAGTCAATCCTAAAGGAAATCAATCCTGAATATTCCTTGGAGGACTGATGCAGAAGCTGAAACGCCAATACTTTGGCCACCTAATGTGAAGAACTGACTCATTGGAAAGGACCCTGATGCTGGGAAGGATTGAAGGCGGGAGGAGAAGGGGACGACAGAGGATGAGATGGTTGGATAGCATCACTGACTCGATGGACTTGAGTTTGAGCAAGCTCTGGGAGTTGGCAATAGACAGGGAAACCTGGAGTGCAGTAGTCCACGGGATCACAGAGTCAGACACAACTGAGTGACTGAACTGAACTGAACTTAGCCCTCAGTCAGGCTCAGGTGGGCAGCCTTAGACCTTCAGTGGGTTTGCCAGGCAGGTTCCCAGAAAGAGGCAGATCCTGGGGGCCTGTTCTCAGCAGGCCATCAGGCACCAGTTGGTGTAAATTGGATGAAGGTAGAATTTCTCCAGCTGAAGTTGCTCAGCAGACATGCACACCCACACACTCACAGACACACACACCTGAGAGACCAGTTTTTCCTTGTAGTGACTAGGGGGACATCTAGTCTAAAGACAGTGCAGCCTCAGCGCTGCATGAGGCTCGGAGTCTGGCATGGGGACTGGCTGGCCATGGAGGCTGCTGAATGAATGAAGAGCTTCCAAGGTCAGCTCCGTCATAACCAGGAATGTTTCTCTCTCTCTCTCTCTGTTTTTTTGCTATGTGGATGGTTCTAACTTCTCATGCAGATATTGTATTTGGAAGAAGAAGCATTTTTTATTTCTTAAAGCATTAAACTAGGGAAGAAATGCGTTTAGAAAATGTAAACATACCTGCAAAAATGAATGCCTGTTTTATTCTTCCCTGAAAAAGGCCAACATAAAGGAAACTAATCTTGGGAAAAAGCAGAGAACAAAACCCCACACCCCTCCTGTGCGTCCTTTCTGTTGGGCCACCGCTCCTATCTAAAATCTGTCTTAAAAGACCCTTGGATTCAAGTCAATGTAAGGCAAAACCAATAAAATAGTTTAAAGTAAAATAAATAAATAAATTTTTTAAAAGAGTGGATAAATTAAAAAAAAAAAAAAACCCTTGGAGGAGAGAGAAGGAGAGCGGGTACTGGGCACTGTCCTAGAGAAGGGGAGGTAGGATGCCTGGCTAGTGCTGCTTCCCCATCCCTGGGTACCAAGCCCCCTTCGCCACAAGTCAGCCAAGACAGAACCATCCAGGTGGGTTGGTAAATAGCAGACCTTCTGAGAAGGGTGCCTTTCATCTCTGCCCTGGAAATGCTCCCATCAGAGGATTATCATAGTTATGTATTTCTGGCCCCCTTCTCAGCAATTCTAAGTTTTCAAGGGGAGCTGGACACAGAAGTTTTGAAGAAGTACCCCCTCCCTACCTTTACCGCCAGTGATTTTAATATGCACCTGGTACTAAGACCCATTTAGGAGATGAGGGGAAACCCAGAGCTCTCACTGGGGAGGGTTCCCCGGGCGGGAGGGTCCTTGACCACGATCTCTAAGTTCAGCTCTCCTCCAGCTCCCAGGGGCATGAAGACTCAGAGCCAGATTGACCTGGCTCCCAGTGGATAAGATCTCAGGAAGTAAAACAAACATTTCCTGTGGAAGCAAAACCTGTCTATTCAGGTGATCAACAAATAATCTTAAATTCTCTCATTTTTTTTTTTCCTTAAGAAATGAGTGACATGGGACTTCCCTGGTGGTCCAGTGGTTAAAACTCCACACTCCCAAAGCAGGAGGCAGGGGTTTGACCCCTGGTCAGGAGGCACTAATGGTAAAGAACCTGTCTGCCAGTACAGGAGACATAAGATATGCGGGCTGGATCCCTGGGTCGGGAAGATCCCCTGGAGGAGGCATGGCAACCCACTCTAGTATTCTTGCCTGGAGAATCGCATGGACGGAGGAGCCTGGCAGCCTGCAGTCCTAGGGTCACATAGAGTCGGATACAACAGAAGTGAGTTAGCAGCATATGCATATAGGCAACTAAGGTCCCACTTGTTGCATGTGGCACAGCGAAGCCAAAAGAAAGGAAAAAGAAATGACTTGGTGACAGCCATGAACCACCCACCTCGCCACCTCCAGTATCTGCATTAGCCCCTGCCCTCACCCTGGCTGAAGCTCCCCCCTGCCCACTATTCCTGGCATCCCGTGTGTCAGCCCAGCGGAGGGGAGGGATTTTGCAGCTCTGCCTTCCTATGGGTGAGGCCCCCCCGGTTCTCTTCCAACAGAGCTGTGGCTCATCTCCACGTGTGAGTGCCAGTTCTCAGGTTTATCCTGATCTATGGGGATGAGAAAGGAGGGGATTAAGGGCTCTAGCTACAAAGTTCCTTTCTTCCCCTACGTCACTCTGAAGGTCTCCTACCCAACCAGGACAGGGGCAGTGGCAGCCAGTGACAGTTCCCCAACGAGTGAAAAGTAACTTAGATGAGGGACAGCAGAGCTGGAGGGATGTTCATTCTTAGACCTTCTCAGTGCTCACCGACTTAGAGCCACATCCGAAAACAACAGCAAAGAATAGAAGGGATTTGTGAAGATAAGGGGATGCCCTGCAAAAGGAAATAGGATGATCCCTTCCAGAAATTTCCAGCTAGCTTTCCGGAAAGCCACCCCAGGACTAATCAGAGAGAGTAAGACAAGAATAATAGATGCTTCTGTTTACTAATGCCTGCCATTGCGAGGGACTGTGCTTTATCTTCATTATCTAAGATTTTAATGAACATAGCAAGACAAGCAATACTATTGTCTCCACTTTACAGATGAGGAAACCAAGGCTCCGAGAGGCTGGCTCCTTTGCCCAGAGTCACACAGTCACTAAATGCTAGCCATGGATTCCAACCTAATTTGTTTTATCTGAGATTGTATGACCTCCAATGTTAACTATCATTTCTTCATCAATATATTTCCCCACTGGGCATCCTCTCTGCCACCCTCCTGTCAACTCTTACCAGCTGTACTTGGGTCAGAATCCATTTTGCACTGTAGGGTGCAGTGTTACCAAAACAGCCTGCTATTCAATACTCTTCTCTGTATCTGTGGGGTAAAGCTCCGGGTGTATCACCTTCAAGCTCAGCACAATAATTCTCCAGGAAAACAGTCTAAGCAGGTACACATTCTTAACCCTGGCCTTTCTCTCCTGGGCTTCCTTCTCAAGTCCTCCCTTCTTGTTACTTATTGGGTCCCTACCTGTCCTTCCGGGGGGCCATGTGGGGTCATGACAGTCATGGATTCTGGAGTCAGCCAGACCCCAGGCCATTTATTACCTCTGCAGTGGGGCTATGGTGTAATAAAATGCGAGACAGAAAAGGAAAGGACCAGAAGATGCTTGAAGTGAAGTGAAGTGAAGTGAAGAAGATGCTTGGTATCCAATAAATCAGCATTTTGAAAACTGAGTCACCTCTAAGGCATGGGTTGGGGCCAGAATTTTCATGTGTTGACTTGGACACCATCCTTCCACATCCAGTCAAGCTCTTTTTCTTGTCGGAGTTTAAGTGTTCCTCCTTTGCCTCCCCTCCCCAACCCCCTGAACTGAAACTCCTGGTTTCTTTCTCTCACTGTGTAGCATTCCCCTTTCCTGAAAATCCTTCAATTTGGCAACAAAATGAACTTCACATTCTTTTTTTTCCTCACTGACAAACTGTTCATGGAATTTTGTAGCAGTGTGGGGTGTCTCTTTTGGATCTTAGAGTCTCAGGATTCAGAGCGGTGGTAATATGGCCGTGGTGAATTGGAGAATTTGGTCTCCCACAAGTGCCTGCTGCTCTACCCCTGATTCTGCAATGGCTCCCAGGCGGTCCCCCCTCCACGGGAGCTGTCCTGCTCCAGGGCCAACGGGAGAGCATTGGCAGTGAGCTGCAAGCATTCTTCCTTGGTCATGCCTTCCTAGCAGGTGGCATTGACATAGCCATAGATATAGGAGCTCCCAGAGCCTAAGATGGCAAAGACTTGTCATCATACCCACCATGGGCACCGAGGACACCTGACCCCCTTCTTGGGGTCCCAGCCAGCAGTGATGATTCCTGCCATCAGGCCTTCTTAGTATCAGGGACAAGTCTCCTTAAGGAGGCTGGCCGCTGTGTGTACCACTGGAGGCTCATTCAGTTCAATGCTGCGGAAACCAAGCTGATAAGTGACTGCGTCAGCTCCTGCCTGGGTATCAGCTGCTGAGCCTGAGGGGCAGCAGACAATACAGTTGTGAACAGGGATCAGCTTGGCAATGTACGACTCAGTGGTTGTCCTGGAGCCTGCTCCTAGAGCCATGCCCCTATCAGCTTGCACAGCCACGAGAGTGGTCCCCGTGGAAACGTCCCGGCTCTCCCAGTCGGGGGCGATGGCTCCAGGCCCCCAGGCTGGTGCCAGCCCGGCTCCCCGAGCAGCTACTGAGGTGGCTGCCATCTTCTTCCTCCTGAACTGTACTTTCTTGAAGTCAGCTTCCCAGGGGTTTTTTTGCTTTCTTGAACATTGTGCTAGGTACACAGTGGGGTAGTAAGACCATTCTGGACACTGACTCATCGAAACAGTTATTTTTGGACTCTGTTTAGAACAAGAGAAACTCCAGGTGACTGCAGCAGTGCTGGTCTGAGCGCTCCGGGGAAGGCTCAGATGCTTATTGCTAATTCAGACCACCTGGACCTGTAGCATCTTCCACACCAGGGGTGAAAACCCACCAGATGCACATACCACACCCTGGCCTGGGAGCAGGGCCATTCACCTTGCTGTCTTTCATACGTGGGAATACCTTGATTAATACAGGCGATAGGATATACCAAAGTGGTAATTTTCCAGCCTGTGGGGCAGAAGATCTCTGGGGAGAAGCAGAATTACCCCCAAGAGCGTGGCCTGTGGGCTGAGTGACACTGTGCTTCCTAACCGAGGTATATTTCACTGAACTTTGGATGCCACGGGTTGTAAACCCATCAGTGTTTACGTGTACTAGAAAATAAACACTGACATTAGATTATCGGCACAATGGCCAAGATTTCATCAATGGTCAAGAACATGACATTACTATAAATACCGAAGCCTAAAACGGAAAGCATTCTTTGAATTTGCTAAAATAGTATATGGACCATTTTTCAAATTAAAGTAGCCATCTCCTTAAGCCAGATTTAGTAACATTCAAGTTTACTTTAAAATGTGAACTGAACTCACGATAGCATTTTCTATTTCTCAATGGCTGTAAGAAACACAGCTATTAAGGGCGATTTTGATCTTAAAAGAGACCTTCCTTCTCAATAATGTTGAGACTCCCTGGGGGTTCCTGTGAAAAATCATTATCTCTCAGGGAGCAGATGAAGATTGAGCAGTGGGTCCCAGAGGGGCTGCTGATTAGAGACAATCAGTAAGGGAACAGGTCTATCCCGAAGTGTGGCTACCACAATCTGATCATGTTACCCTCTAAAGTGAATATACTGTAGTTTCTGCCAAAATCACAGAAGGCCATAAAATAGACAAAGAAACATTACCCCTGGGGAGGGAACAAGGGAGGGTGTTTGCTGTCAAAGCACTTCCTTAAACTCGCGGCTCCCTTGGATTTTTCCAAAGCACATCCTCTTACCCATAATCACATTTTGATCTCACGAGTCTGACCAGAAAACCCACCTGGGAGACTTCTGCCTTGTGACGTTTGTGTAGCAGTGGACATTCAGAGCAGACGTTGCACGCGGTCTGGACATGGAGCCTACCCAGAAGTCTTGGAGTCAGGCCGGCACTTTCGGGAAGCTGTGTGAAATTCTGCATGACCATGACTTGTGTTTTTACAACTTGGTTTCTGATGCCTGTAGGACTGAATCTCAAATACAGAAAAACCAATTGACATTGGAAGATCAAAGCATTTAGTAGTTGCAAGAAGACGTGTCAACAATGATATCATCATTCGAACATACCAGGCTTGGCGGATTTGAGGGGATTCTGTGACTGTCCTGGCATCAGAGGCTTAGCGATGCTGAAGATGCTGCCTTCTGGTTCCTCAAGGGCAGCAGCGGCCCCTTGTCTGCCTGTGTCACCTCTACCCTCAGGCCACTGCCTTCAGAGGGGCCCCCTTCTCCCTTAGCTGGACACCCTCTCAGGGTGTGAACCCAGGAGGCATCATCACCTTCAGAATACCTTCCTCACTTCTGAAGATCAGAGTCTCAGAACCCAGAGGTCAGCTGTGCAGTTCATGTGACCAGATTCGTCTCCTGGTGTCTGCTCTGGGCTGGAAAGGACAGGAGGCAAGGCTTGGAGAGGACTCCCCTTCTGTTAACAACTCAGTCATCTGGATGCCAAAGGAGCAAATCATTCTATCTCTGCATTTCTTATCAGTACTAACTGGCTGTTTCTGCAGACCGTTTCTCTAGAGGTTTTAATGGACCCCATTAGACTCACATCTAAGACCCCAGGATAATTAGAAATACACTCAAGCCTCTTGACATCCAGTGAGATTCAACTTTTCCTATTTACCAGAAAGATGATTTTACCCAAGTTAGGGGAAAATTGCCAGAAAGACAAGTGATAAAACAATGAATGGTTTCTTTGAACTGAAGTACTTGAAGGCATAGCATTATTGAAACCAGACACAAATATACCTTGGGGTCTTTTTGGCTGGAAGTCACCAGGCCCAGCAGAGCTGGTGGCTGTCTGTCCAGGGCCAGCTCTCAGAGGGCTGTTCCTCAGTCTTTAGGGGAAGTGGACCACTTAAAACTAAGGCCAATTGCTATGTCCCTTGCCTGGAATTTGTGGGGTTCCTGCTACAAATACAGCCAGGATTAGTCATCTGGTGCTGACAGCTAGCTCCAAATACTCTTAACAGGAGTCAACACCCACTCACCAGACCCTTTAGAGCATAGCGCAAAGGGCCCATGACCTAAGGGATTAAGGGGTGACAAAGGCTGAAATCCCAGGAGCCATAACCCAAGAATCAATGAGAGCTTGCTGCTAGAGGATGCTAGCATGTGTCCTTTTTTTCTGATTGTAGGAGCTGAAATTTAGTTCCTAGTGAGCAGGGAGATAAGGTTTGACATAAATGCACTAACATGTGTAGAACAGCTGGCTGGTGAGAAGCTGCTGGATAGCACAGCGAGCTCAGCTTGGTGCTCTATGATGACCTGGAGGGGTGGGATGAGGACAAGGTTGGGAGGGACACCCAAGAGGGAGGGGCTAGATGTATACCTATAGCTGATTCACTTTGTTGTACAGCAGACACTAACAACATTGTAAAGCAATTATATAGCAATTAAGAAAAAGAATACCATTCATTTCTTTGTGTCTTACTAAATGATTTGGGGGCTCCTGGTTTGTACATTGGTGTTAAAAATGAAATGAACCTTGTCCCTGCTTTCCACAAGTGTGGCTGTGGTGTCAGGGAAGCCGACCCGGCCAAAAACACATTGTGACCTGGATCACTCACACTGGGGCCACAGGACTCACTTTGCAGTGTGACGCAGGTGGGTTTGCACCAGGCAGCTCCCCAGAATTATGGCTCGAGGACCCCCTGAGCTGCCTGGGAGGGAGCACAGCCCCCTCACTCCTCCCCTGCCCAGGTTGCTCAAGTAGATGTGGGCAGGTCCATACAGAGTGGGGCAGGGGTGGGGGTGGGGTGGGGCTTCTCATCCAGACCCTTCCCACAGCCTGCCTGCTTCCTTCTGCCCCTGGATGGGACACGCCATGTACAACACCCATGGGTAGCGGGGTAGCCTCTTCACGTCCTGTCTGGCTTCTATCTTTTTCTCATTTTAATGCATAAAATGCAGCCCTGCCTTTGGTGCTTGTGATTTTGCTCTGTTTGACATAATCTGGACCAGACATCCTAGTTCTTTCCCTGTGGTTGATTATTTCCAGACCGATTCTGAAAAGACCAAGTTCTCCTGTTCTGTCACCTTGCCATTACGGAGGAATCAAGTCCCGTGCAAAGGACCTGCAGGGGCAGACAGGCCAAGATGCCCAACACACATCTCCCCAGGCTCCTTGGCAGGGATAGCCTTTGTTTTCCGTGGAAGCAGTCATTAGCCTGTTGGCTGCTCTGACTTCGTACTGTTTGGAGGAACCAGCAGGACACACGTGTGAAGCCTGGGACTATAGCGGTCCCCTTTCTGGACCCAGACCGGGCTGGCTGACCCTGGCCTTGTCCAGCACTGGCCAGCACTGCTCGCAGCCAGGCCAGGCTCAGAGGGGGCCCAGAGGCCTCTGGTCCCCAGGTCATCACCTCATCAGCTCCCTGGGGTCTCAAACAAACACTGCCTTCCCAGCCAAGGAAATAATGCGTTCCTTGTGATGCAAAGCCCCCTGGGGGGCTCGCGAGGAGCTTCCTGGCCCCACTTTGAGCGCAGCTGTCAGAGGTTCCTCGGCAAAGCAGCTGGACGGTAGGCCCAGCTGGGCTCAGGTGGGCAAACAGTAGTTCAGAAGGGAAAGCCGGTGTTGGGGGGGCGGGTGCTGGATGTGTATTCCCACCCCCCTCCCAGGGAGGTGCAGGCTCCATGTGGCTTAGTGATGTAGATTTCTCCTCCGTTTTCCGGTGTCAAAGCTAGAAACCTGGTCAGAGGCTTCTCAGGGCGTCACACCTGGGACCGCTCCTTCCCGAAGGAGGGATTGCACTGATGTTTCAGGGATGCTGGTTGAATCCTGGCTCTGAGTTTTTTCAAGGAAAGCATCTTTTACGGGGAGGGGTCTGGGGCTTTAGCACCCACATCTCCCCCAGGGACTGCTCCCCCTGACATGCAAGGGCACCTCTGATTTTCTTAGTGACCAATGCCTGTTTGAAGATTTCGGCCTCTGTCTCTCCTCCCCTTCACTACAGACACTTGTTATAAACAAAACAAAAACCTCTTGGGGACTTCCCTGGTGGTCCAGTTAAATACTAGAATCCACCTTTCAGTGCAGAGGATGTGGGTTCCAGCCCTGGATGGGGAACTAAGAACCCACATGCCTAGGGGCAACTAAGCCCATGGCCCACAATGAAGACCCAATGCAGACTCAATGCAGCCAAAAAAAAACAAAAAAAAAAACCCGCAACGTAAACCTCTTGGACATCATGCCACTGTGATTGGCAAGATCCTGATCCCTATTTTCTGAGAGCAACAGGTTCACCCAAACATCATTGCTTCAGTCTGGCCCCACACAATGTCCCTCCCTTCTCCTTGAGCGTGGGACCAGGCCTGGCATGCCTGCTAGCCCTGATGTCCAACTGGATACTGGACACAGTGCACTTAAAAAAATATTTTATTTATTTATTTATATTAATTGGAGGATGGTTACAATATTGTGATGGTTTTTGCCGTACATCAGTATGAATCCACCATTGGTATACACGTGTTCCGTCCATCCTCAAACTCCCTCCTAACTCCCTCCCCACCCTATCTCTCCAGGTTGTCACAGAGCATAGATTTGAATTCTGCCCCGCTCCTGACACAAGGTTTTAAGACTCCCACCCATGTCTTCCTTGTTGACACTGATGCCCCCAACTCCTGATTTCTGCTCCCAAAGAGCCACATCTGAGGCATTCTTCAAAGCCCTGTCTGTCTTACTTTCCCCTTGCAGACGTGTGTAATAACTGGAGCCTCTGATTTTCCCCTTTTCATTTTCCCACACCTTTCCACTGTTTTCCACTGTTTATCATGCTCCATAAATTAGCATCTGAACATCGGCTTTATTTCTCAGTCCTTTGTACCAAATGAGTTTGCACTGTCTTGTATCCTGGTGCTGAGCATTAGAAAAATGTATAGACACGCATGTGCGTAAGGCGCAGGACAGCACACGAGTGGCTAGCAGCTGGATGTTCACCATGTGGTACGTCCATTCAGTTTGTATATGAGCGCCCAGTGGGGGGAAATGGTTTTTCTCTTGTGACCATTAGCTCTTAATATCATTTCAAAAAGGTATGCATTATAAACTAATGCTTTTTAAACTGAACTATAGTTGTTTAACAGTGTTGTATTAATTTCAGTTGTACAGCAAAGTGATTTGGCTATGTATGTATATAGATAGATAGATATGCATTTCTACTTATTTATTCAGGTTATTTTCCATTATAGTTTATTGCAAGATACTGAATTTAGTTCCTTGTGTTACCCTAGTTTATGTGTAGTAGTTTGCATCTATTGATCCCATACTTCTAATTTATCCCCCTTCCCTCTCCCTCTGGTAACCATAAGTTTGCTTTTTTATGTCAATGAGGCTGTTTCTTTTTTTGTTTATAGCTTTATTTGTATTACTTCTTTAGGCTCCACATATAAGCAATATATAATATTTGTTTTTCTCTATCTGATTGCTGGGAGAAATATCAACCACCTCAGATATGCAGATGCTATCACTCTAAAGGCAGAAAGCAAAGAGGAACCAAAGAACCTCTTGATGAAGGTGAAAGAGGAGAATGCAAGAGCTGGCTTAAAACTCAGCATTCAAAAAATGAAGATCATGGCATCTGATCTTGTCACTTCATGGCAAACAGATGGGGAAACAATGGAAACAGTGGCAGATTTTATTTTCTTTGGGCTCCCAAATCACTGAGGACAGTGACTGCAGCCATGGAATTCAAAGATGCTTGCTCCTTGGGAGAAAAGCTCTGACAAAGCTAGACAGTGTATTAAAAAGCAGAGCTGTGCAGCTCCACCCTAAATCTGGCAGGAAAGGGTGTGGGGTAGTCCTCCTGCCCCAGTGGATCCAAGAGGCAGAAGGGGCAGTGAGGAGCAGCTTGGCGTCTCTCCCCATCCAGCCGGGGTGGCCCTTGCAACGGGTAGGCAGAAACTGAAGCCAGAGAATCTCTCATTGGACAGCAAGGAAGTTCAGAAGGCAGGGCAGACAGGAGGCTGAGTGACACCAGCATGTCATGGGGAGGGAGGCCAGACCCCAGCCCCTTTCTCAACCCCTCATTACCCAGAGCGCAGGTGCCCCCGTGAGCCCTACTCCCCACCCACTGTTGACAAGAGTTTGAAAAATTCTTCTCTTTGAGACAAGTTCTCCCATCTTGCTGGGGTGGGGTTCACCAGGGAAAAATCAGGGTCATTGTTTAAAAAATACCAACTCACAGTGCTTTCCTGCCTCTGTACTCTTATTATCGGGGTATCCCATCCTGCCAATGATTCACTGAGTACTGCTAAAAGGCTTCCTGAACCATAACCATAGTCCTAATACCATAATACCATATGTAAAAATAATCAACAGTAAGTGTTCAATATCATTAAATATGCAATTAGTGTTCAAATTGCCAGTTGCCTCAAAAATGTCACTGTTTATGGTTTCTTTGAATTAGGGATCAAATCATTTCTATATGTGGCCGTGGGTTAATAGATTTTCAAACTCTCCTTTAATCTATAGGGCCTCTCTTTCCTCCCCCAACCCCCTTTGCAATGCTTGTACATGTGGTCTTTCCTGCAGGAAGGCTACCTTCGTAAACTCTTGTGCAAGGGACATACACGCTCACATCTTCTGCCCCAAGTTCAGTCAGTGCCTTTTAGGGCATTTCCCCGTGGAAGGTGACTTAGAGGAGGGAAAGTCCCACCCAAGAAAGTCCCAAGAGCTTGCCCACCCCCATGGTGATTAAACCAGCAGGACAGAGTGGATGAGGCTTGGTGCTTGGATATAAGAAGGCGACCACATTCTCAGAGGTCATGCCCAGAGGCCGTGGGCCAGGATGCGTCTTAGAGGACAAGTTTGCATTTTATTTGCTTACTTTTGACAATGTTACATGAGAAGTGAAAAGACAGAACAAAATCGAGGAATATCATTACACATCTTAAGTAATGAAAGCGTCTCTCCTTGCTGACTCTGCGGTCAGCACCTCCCCCACCCCCGTTGTCTATTTGTGAATCGTGGGTGAGAATTCATTAGGAAGCCTGGACTTGCTGCTTGGTGAGCGCTCGGTGACTGCTTGGTCAGCCTTTCCTGAAGGATTTTACGCCAGGTTTAAGCCAAGATGAAATAAGTGCCAGGCCAGGGACTTCGATAAGCCCTTGAAATTAGTGATCTTCTTACAGATTTGGGCACAGGATGAACCTGGGCTTCCTTGGTGGCTTGGATAATAAAGAATCTGCCTACAATGCAGGAGACCTGGGCTCCATCCCTAGGTTCAGTCCGTGGATGGGGAAGATCCCCTGGAGGAGGACATGGCAACCCACTCCAGTATTCTTGCCTGGAGAATCCCATGGACAGAGGAGGCTAGTGGGCTACAGTCCATGGGGTCCCAAACAGTCAGACTCGACTGAACAACTAGGCACCCACACAAGGATAAATCCACCAAAAGGAACCTCCGGGGTACAGGAGGGGTGAAGATTTAGGGCAAATAATACAATCAACCACAGTGGTAAGCTGTTGAAAGCAGCAAGAAAAGTATAGTATTGGCGGTGGGGACAAATGCTTTTAAGCACATATCAGCCCCTGGAATTACTGGATTATGAATGTTATTTAATCCTCCCTGCTGTTCTGCACTACAGGAGAGGAATTCCTGTTTCCTGGTTCTGTAGTGCAGAAATGGGATGCCTCATGCTTCCTGAAAAGGCAGTCATTAAATGACAGAGTCTGGATCTGAACCCAAGATTTGGAACCTGGGTTTGATTTCAAAGCCCAATCTATGTCAATATCATACCTCTCCAAAAAGCTCTTGGCTATATTGACTCCCCTACAAGCTACTTCTTCATCCAGCCTCAATCATAACGTGTCTGAACTCTAGATGCAGTGGCATTGGGCACAGAGACTTCATTCCAAATTGTGCTGTGGTCTACTACTTTTGATGGAGCTCAGTGTAACAGAATTTCACAGCAGGCAAACTGGGAATAAACTAACCACACAAACATGGTACTAAAGGTCCGAGAGGGATTCAGTTGTTTTTCACATCTGATGTTATTTGTCAGATGAAGTCCTTCTCGGGAGGTTAGAATGTGTCCACTCTTTCCATCGTCCCAGTGTTGAAGGTAAGAACATGGAATTGCCATGTAGGAAAGTGCTTTTCCAAGGTCACTGAGCTTCTGACTAGAAGCACCAAACAGAACTGACGATCAGCAGAGGCTGGCTGTCCTGGACTCCTGCCCCCTGGAATAGCAAATACTTTCTCACAAGCACGAGTATTTCTGCCTTTTGTTTAAATGAGGTCTAACTCTTGAGGGATAACTAGCACAGCCAGAGTGTACTGGGCCCACCTGGTGATCCTGGACGTTTTATCTGGACAAGTTGCATACTTCTTGAAATTACGCTCTTGAGAAATTCTTTGAGAAATGTCAAGGTGGCTGGAGCCAGAGCAAACAAGGATGACATTCTTTTCGTTCTTTTTCCTGGGAGGTCATTTTCTCTTTACCTTCCAGCTCTGTGGGCCACCATCTTCCATAACAGACCATCAGGCTGCTCAGAGGTCCACCCTTGAGGGAAACAGGAAAGTTGGTGAGGTTTTTAAATCAGTTTACCCCAGAATCCCCTTCACTTTTTCTCACTGTAGCTCCAGCTGATAGGAACCCTTAAAGCTGGAAAGTGAGAAAGGCACTCTGGCAACTTATGGGCTACACCTTCTAACTTGTTAAGAACGTGGATTACAAATGATGACATCATCCATTGGCCAGAGGGGAAGAGGTCACAGCGTGGGGTCATCTGGCTCAGTTTTGTCTCTCTCTACTCCCCGTGTATTGCCAGATTTGCAGTTTGTTTGCTAGATAAGAAGTCACTTGAGGCAGGGTTTCAATTCGGAGTCAGGTTTGGGCAAAATCTTTCCGGTAAGAGTGGCTGTGTGTCCCATGGATAATGCTGATGACCTGACATGTTTTGTATTGAGGTGAATCCCATGTTTGCCACTACTTGACTGCTTTTGGTCTACAGAAACAATTATTCCACACGGTTTACATTAAAAAGTTATTGGCTTTCATGATCTAAAGAAGAAGAAAAAAAAACTAAAGAGGTGTAATCATCGGTGAGTTCTGAGAAAATATGCCATTGGGAACAGTTCCTAAATCTGACTTCTCTATGGAATGCTATTTTCTTCTCACATGGTAAAATCACAACCAAATCAGAGCTGTTCCTTCAGAAAACTACTTGCTCTCTAAATGGTATAAAATCACACTTAAGAAAGAAAGTGACATGAAAGAAGGTTGAGAGAAAATTGGAATGTGACTGTGTCGCCGTTTGTCCAACTCTGAACACAAAGTAAAATTTTAGAACTGGCAACATCAGTATCTTAGGAAGAAAGGATTATTGCAGCATGGGAAAGAATATATCCCACAAACTGAAGTTTGTGTTGTGTCTCTGGGGTCTTCACATCCAAATGAGAATTTGAAAAATCTCCATCTCTGTTTTATTGGTAACCTGAAGGACGCTGTCGCTGTTGCTCCATGAATGCTAAACCTGGCTGTCGTTTACATCTCTGTCACTAAATGTGGCCAGGAGCCAGGCCATGTGGACAACAATCTACGCTGAGTCACTGAGAGAGAGAGAAATGGCTAGCTCTCCAGTCACACTCCACCAACCCCTAAAGAGCTGCTAGCAGCAGAGACATATTCTTTTTTGAACCAAGAGCTTTATCAGGCTGTGACTTCACCTGTGTCCATCTGCAGCAGCTCCTGAGTCATAGGTAACATGTAGAAAATGAAGGAAAAGTTTGGCATTATGCGGCATTTTTTGTTTTAGAGTCCTGTATCCTCTGGTGAGCTAATAAAATTTTGGGGTTAAAGTAATAGTTTAATGAGTTCATTACTAAAGGAAAAAATACATTTTTAGTTTAACTGAATACAAATTTTAAAAATAGAGTGATTTAAAAAAAATCTAAACAAAAAATGTTAAAAATAATAATGACACTATCACAAAAGCCAGTCCATCATTTCTAACAGCAAATGAGACAGGAAGGCAAGCAAGTACATCTTTCTACTATTAAATTCAACATGGACAATTTGGGTTCTCCGAAAATACTGTCTATCAAGGTACATTCATGTTGATCATCTGACTTTCTTGGCCTTAAGTCTTGTTTGTAACAGATGCATACATTTGGCTCTCAAGAGTTGTTCAGAAGCTAGGCTCGTTAGGTTTCCTTCATGTTTTATTTCTGTACAAGTGTATGTGATATAATCATAGTTGCATGACACTTTTTCTTTCCGGAGGGTGGTTGCTTTTCTCAGGCCTGGGGAGCACTGTTGTAGAGTGACCGTCCAGAGCTCACATGGCTCCCCACTGCCGAGTCCTCCCACTGAGGCAGTGCTGGGTCAGGGACAATCAGAATGATGTGTCCCGGGAGAAGACAGGGCGGGGTCCCTCCCCAGCAGAATGGACACAGGGAGGCCCCCACAGGGCAGAGCCGGCCAACCTCCTGGTCTCAAGGTCAAGCGGGTTGCACAGGTGCACCAGCCACCCGGTGGCCCCGCCCACACCTGGGTTCCATCCAGGGAGGGAAGAAGCATGTTCCTGGGTTTCCGGCACCTGGAGCTGGGCAGAGATGCACTGTCTGCTGGATGGGACACCTGCCATCTGTCTGGGATGGATCCGAAGGATAGAGGCCAGCAATGTTTGGCATGCCTCTGTCCTCATCTCCCCAAGGGCCCCTTGTTTGCAGCCCCGTCCTGGCTTTCTCCACTTAGAAATCTCTTGTTAGGAAACCCAGCGCTCTTTGTATGTGGCCACGTGGGGAGTCCACATTTAGATGCAGACAGGACCGGGGATGCAGCCTTTGTTCAGGGAAACACAGATGGAGATTTTTATGGGGGGTCAGACCTAAACCTCAGGTACAGGTTCTGGTGAGAGGCAGGCATTAGCTCAGGGTGGCAACCGGGGCCCAAGGGCCCGATCCAGCTCACCACTGCTTGCACAAGAGTTTCGCTGGTGCCCAGCCACGTCCGCTTGTCTTCACTTGATCTGCCCCCACTTTGTGCTGCCATGACCGAAGTGAGGAATTGTGACAGAGACTGACGGGCCGGGAAGCCTCAGTCACTTACTCTCTGGTCCTCTCCAGAGAAGGTTCACGGCCCCTGCGTCACAGGAAGGAAAGGAAAACAGCCCCTTTCCAGGAGACCCTGGGAGCACCCCATCAGCAGCCCCCCTGGTTCCACAGCTGCTCTTCACTCCCCACCCCCCGCCCTGGTGCCTGGGAGCAGTCAAAGCACGGTGCGCTCTCCTTGCTGAAACACCCCAGCCTCCGTGAGCCAAGCAGCCGTCCTTTTGCAGGAGTGAGAGATGCCGAGAGACCCCCTTTCCACGAGGCTATGTGGGGGCCAGCTCTGCGGGCTGCGGCCTGAGTGCCTCCCACCCGGTCATTGGCAAGGGAACCTGGCTACTGGTTGCTCCCTGGCCCCTGTGCCCCGCTGTCCCGTGCAGGTTGAGCGTAAGAGAAATGCAGCTCTCTCGGGGCTTTTATGAAGATGAAAATGAGGGGGAAGCGCTGAGGACCCAGCCTGGCGCCCGCTAATCGACCTGTAGATGCCTGAGTCAGAGGGGACTTGGGAGGGTCTGCTACCCATCCCAGGAGGAGGGTGGACATCACGCCCTCTGTTTGTGTCAGAGCAGAGTCCGGGTCTCGGATCCACTGCTGTTGTTTTGTGTGTGCTATACACTGGGCTTGGGTTCAGGCTCCACACTCAGGGCTCACAGGTGAAGCAGAACTTCATCCCATTTTGCAGATGAGGAAACAGAGGTGAGGCGGCCTCAGGCTCTGGAGGTCAGGGTGACTCTCCCATCCACACTCTCCCCCGGGCCCTACTCCGGGGTCACGGGGGAGGGTGGAGTCATTTGAGGTCCCCGGTAGAGGAAATCTCAGGGGAGGGGCGGTGTGAACACTGCCTTCAGCCTCACTGGGAAGCTGGAAGGGGCTTTCCGGTGGGCCCTGGCCTCCCGGGTCCAGCATCACGAGAGGTCCATCTAGTGGTCAAAGAGGGGAATCCCAACCATTAAGTAGGGAGAGCCTGAACCAGAGCCTCCTGGTTCGCGCAGCTCCACTTGGTCTCGCTGACCCCCATCCCAGCGCGTCAAGGGGCGGGCACGTTGGTCAGATGCTGGCCTGAGGTTCCCTCGAAGTGGACATGGCCACGAATGGTCTATGGAAGGGAGACATTTTCAGCGGCTAGCTCTCCCTCCTGGGACAGTCTCCTTCCCCCGCTGCAGAGCCCCTGCACCTCAGCTTGGCCAGAGGCGACCCCAAGAGGACATTGGAGCACGTTGAGGGAGGCCTCTGGCTGTCTCAATTGGGAGGCGCTGCTGCCGTCCAGTAGGAGAGGCCGAGGGTGCAGCTGACACCTTACAGGGTACAGGACGGCCCCAGGACGGAGAACATCCCCCATCACGCGCCAGTGCGGTCGCCCTCTACGGAACGAGAAGACTGACCACGCCCTCCTCCTAATGGGACAACTTGTAGCAGAAGGGAGGATGGATGGAGGCTCAGACCCTCTGCACGTGCTGTTTCTCCCATCTGGACCACTCGGGTCAAGTGAGCCTTGGCCTTCTCTCCTCCCAGGACGGGGAAGCAAGGGTGTCGGTCCCTCACGGGTGGGGGGCTGTGCCCCCTTGGCCTGGTGCACTGACAGGGAGCGACAGGTGTGGACGTGGCCTCAGCTTGTCCTCACGTGCCTCCACAAGACGAAGGGCACCCAAGCTGTGCTCTGTCTCCCCGGGTCCTCGGACACTGGTGGCTCACGTCTCTTGACCGAAGCTCCAAAGACCAGAACCAGTGACTGGCTCAGCCTGGCCTGGAGGATTTAGGAGCTGCGACCAGACCATGGAGACAATTCCAGCTCCTCGTTCTCTGGGCCACGTGGTCACGGCTATGGAAATCTGGAGGTTCCACAGCTGACCACCATGAGAGTTGTTATATCACTTCCCCAGCTACACTGGACGCAGTTTGCTTAGTAAGGAAAGCAATCTTTTCGTTGAATTTCACATTTGCTACCAAGTAATGAATTAACCTTTTTGAAATCACAAAGGGGATCACAGTAGGAAAATGAAGCCATAGCCTGTCCGAGAGATAGAGACAGATGCCTGGATCACAGACCGGAAGACAGAATATAAAAACATTCAGTACTGACTGATTCCACATTCGAGGCAATCACTAGTTAGCAATGGGATGCGCCAGCCTGCCATCTCACTGTGGGCAGATTCTGTCATCATGAACTTAGCTCTGGCTTAATGAACTGGATTCTAGAAGACCTAGGCTTACCCTTACCCTGTTGCCATCAGGACTTCTTCCAGTTTTCAGCCACAGGAGCTAACTGTGAACACTATGTACTCGTGAGTGGCAGAGAAACTGTGCAAGGGCTCACAGTTCCCCACCTTCAGGATACGAGACACTTCTGATTAGTCAGGCAGACAGGTGAAGGAGAGGGCAGTCTGGCTGGGGGTGCAGAAACTGATGCTGATTTCAGATGTGAGGACTAATGTTCTCGACATCATTTGCTCAGATTTTTTTCTCGTTTTTGAGAAAAGTCAGCCATCTAAAAACTACTTATTAAGTACCCAGTGTAGCTCAGTTACCAGGAAGCACTTATTAAGCACCCAGGGTGGCTGAGTGTACCGAATGGAACAGAAATGACATGGATCCAGGGTGAATGCTATCCCTCCCCACCCTTCCTTGCCCTGCTGTTGCTGCTGCTGCTAAGTCGCTTCAGTTGTGTCAGACTCTGTGCGACCCCATAGACGGCAGCCCACCAGGCTCCCCCGTCCCTGGGATTCTCCAGGCAAGAACACTGGAGTGGGTTGCCATTTCCTTCTCCAATGCATGAAAGTGAAAAGTGAAAGGGAAGTCGCTCAGTCTTGTCTGACTCTTAGCGACCCCATGGACTGCAGCCTACCAGGCTCCTCCATCCGTGGGATTTTCCAGTCAAGAGTACTGGAGTGGGGTGCCATTGCCCTCCAGGGAGATCCAACTAGTGGGAGGCACTGGCAGAAGAGCCGCTTGGGAGGGAGGAGAGGGGCCCAGGCATCTCCAGATGGGCCCGTCTCCTGCAAGACTGCGGTTCCTGCCAGAGGCGGTCCTCCCTGAGCTCCCTGTTGTGCTTGGCTCGAGGACTCTGATAACCCTGAGCCCCCTGCCCCTCCAGTGATAGGGGGCAATGTGAGGGGGTCAGCTTCCTGGCATTGCTAACACCTGGGTTCATCACTGTTTCTTGGTTGGGCCCTCAGCTCCCCATCCCTGTGTAACAAATCCCCCCTATTAAATTCTGTATGCTGTAAGTGCCCAGCATGTCTTCCGCTTTGGGGGGCTCCTGCCTACTCTAACCAAATGCATTTCACATTCCTTCTGCTTCCTCTCTCAGGGCTTCAGACTACCCAGCATCCTTTACATTCCTAGATGTCTGCTTCTTTCTCACCCCAGGGCCTTTGCACCTGCTTTCCCTCTGCAACATATGCTCTGGCCCCACTTCTCCTGCTGGCTGACACCACATCCCCTTAAATTGCAGCTGAGAGATTATCTTGGCAGAGACCTTGGCCAACTACCTTTCTAAAGCAGCTCCCATCACAACAAACGTAACTTTCTCTCTCACTATTTATTTCTTTCAAATTGTGTGTCATGATCCATGGTGATTTTGTTTATGTGTCTGAATAGTCACTTATTAATAATTATTTATCAGCTGCCATCTCTACTGAAGTCTAAGCTCTGTGCTCCCAACTGAAGCCTTGTGCCTGGAAAATGGAATAAAGATGGTCAAATCAATGAATGAATGAGTGTTTTAAAAACTTTGAACCCATGACGATGTCAAAATGAAAGAAGTTTCAAATTTGGTGCATTTCTGTATTGCTTTTGGAGATGTCTGGAGAAGGGGACGCAGGTGTTAAGAGTCTGTGAATTTTTCTGTGGGGCGTGGAAATTGTCCTTGCTGGCATTTCTCCTCCTGAACTGGGTCAGGCCTGTGTTTCGACTGGGGTGGGGTTGGGGAGGTGGTATCTCCCTGCCCTTTAGCTCATGGTGTGCTCCAGACCAGAGTCACTGTCTGGATCCCTCCTCCTGATGCTTCACAGGTTAGGAGCAGCTCAGTGCAAACCAGAGACATTGTCACTTGGCAGGTGAGTCAAACCTGTAACAGGGGTCGCTGGTGCCCTGGTTGTGTTCCTAAGCCTGTCTGAGCTCACCTTCAATCTGGCAGGACAGTCCCCGCCAATATACCTCCCTTCCTGCCTGGGTGGGTCCCTCACCACAGCCAGAGGCATCATTGCAGGCCAGCCCGCCCTGGTGGAGGAACGTGTTTAAGACATTTGGTCAAGAGAGTTGGGTGGACATATGAGGCGGGGTGCAGGGAGGGGTTGAGACAAAGTGCCCAGTCTCCAGCTTTCCTGCAGACGACTTCCAGGCGTGACCCACAGTGTCTCCATCTCCCGCAGGACCAGCCCCAGGTGTCCACAGGGCTTACCTGTTCACTAACATCCCGCTACCCATCTCCTTCCCCACTCTGTCTCACTTCCGGGTTCCCTGGAATGGGCACTTCCCCTCACAACTGCGACCCCAACACCACCACTGTAACCCTGATAACTCCACTGTGACACCTCCACCTGACGCTGACCAGGCAGGTGGTCGTGTGTCAGATCAAAGGTCAGCCTGCCATGTCTCCTCGTTTGTCGCTAGCCCCCAGGTACCTGGGAGTGGGTAGAAGGTAAATCCCACTGAACTCCAGATCCAACGAAGGGGCTGAACCAGCTGCAATGAGGCAGCACAGGCAGCAGAGGGCAGCAGAGGATGCTGTTTCGTGGCTGGGTCTAGTGCTGGCTCAGGCTCCCCACGGACCCTACAGGAAGGCAGGCCTTGCTCCCCGAAGCCAGTCCTGCCCAGGTACCAGCCCCCACCCCTCAGACAGGTTCATGGGACACAGAATTAAAGTCTCTGACCTCAGGCGGGTGATGGAGAAGCTCTCTGTGGGAAAAGCCTCTAACTGAAGAAGAGATAAGTTTAAGGTGTTCGCTTTCCCAGCGGCCTGTCCAGGAGCGAAGGCGGCTGTCTGCTGAATGCAGATGGGTTATCACAGTGGACAGGCTTCCCTGACCCTCCGGTAACTGCCAACAGGGCCTTGAGCCCTCAGGAAGATGCTTGTTTTATAAAGATGAGGACAGTCACCTAGAAGTTTGGATCCTCAGGCATGTGCCCTTGGACAGCAGGGTCAGGGTGGGATCAGGCTGACCCTCCTTGTGCCACATCCTTTTAGGATGTTGATGACAGGACTATGGGAATACTGATGTGGAGAGGAGGAAGGTGTAAGCCCTTGGAAAGAGGAGGGTGCATGGCAACTCAAGGAGAAGTGGGTCACGTTTTGAAAAGCCTTCATTGTATCTGAAGTGTCCAGTGTGGTGATCGGACATATGCATGCATTGTGAAAGATGACTACAATCAAGTTAATTAATGTATTCATCATGTCACAGTTGCCTTTTTATTTTTTTGAAGTAGGAACACAAAATATTTACTCTCTGAGCAAATTTCTACTCTCTCAGCAACGTTCCAATATGCAATGCATGCATGCACGCTCAGCTGCTTCAGTCGTGTCCAGCTCTTTGCAACTCTATGGACTGTAGGCTGCCAGGCTCCTCTGTCCGTGGGATTTCTTAGGCAAGAATGCTGGAGTGGGTTGCCGTGCCCTCTTCCAGGGGATACATCCTGTTAACTGTGCCCTCTGCGCTGTATAGTTTACACCTAGATCTTATTCATCTTAAAACTGGAAGTTTGCACCCTTTAACCAACATCCCTCCAATTCGCCCACCCCCTCGTCCACGGAAAACAGCACTCTACTCTCTATTTCTATGAGACGGGCTTTAGTGAAAGTGTTGGTCGCTCAGTCATGTCCAACTCTTTGTGATGCTATGCCCTGCAATCCGCCAGGCTTCTCTGCCCATGGGATTCTCCAGGCAAGATTACTGGAATGGGATGTATTCCCTTCTCCAGGGGATCGACCCAACTCAGAGATTGAACCCAGGTCTCCTGCATTACAGGTGGATTCTTTACCATCTGAGCCACCACAAAAGCCCCTTTTAAAAAACAGATTCCACAATGAATGAGATCATACAGTATTTGTCTTCTCTGCTTTATTATTTCACTGGTACTTCCTCTAGGTTCATCCATGTTGTCACAAAAGGCAAGATTTCTTCCCTTTTCATGGCTAAATAGTATTCCACCATATAGGTGTGTATTTCACATCGTCTATCTGTTGACAGACGTTTATTTTGTTTCTATATCTTGGCTGTTGTGAGCAACAGATTCATTGTGTTTTTGTTTCTGGAGATACTGCTGCCCTTAGTTCTGGGTTTTCACATTCCTGATAACCTTGGAGACACACAGGGAGCAGTGGAACCTTGGTCCCTTACAAAAGTCACAGCTAAGAAAGCTGCTCTCCTCTTCACCCCAGGTTTCACGCTTTCGTTTATGCTGTCACCCTTCCTGCCATTTGACCAGCCTTCCTCCCTGCCTGGAAAGAGGTTCTGGTCCCCACCTCCATGACCCCCTCGCGGGGGCTGAGCTGCCATCCTGCTGTTTTCCTGTTCTTCCCAGGCCTACCCGTGTCCGGGCACTGAGGCCACCCTGATCCAGGCTGTGAGAAGGGACACCAGAGGCTCATGCCAGAGTAACTCAACGTGACGCTGGACTCAGTGCCCGGGAAGAGGCCTGTCCACCCATTTCCAGGGGTTGGATGCCCTGTCCTGTATCCCAGCTCCCTCCCAGGTCACATCATCACCACCAAGATACCACCTCTCACTGACTCCTTCTGCTGTGGTCATGTCTGCTGCTGCCAGGACCCAGATGCATTTCTACTTTCCAAGAGGTCTCACTCACAGGACGAAAGTAGATGCCAGCCTGAGGATGAGGGGAAACTTCTTTTCTTGTTTGAATTTCTGCTTTCCTGGGCTCTCAAAGCCTTCAAAGCATTCCTTGGGTCAATTCAGCCGAGGACAGATCTGAGGGTGGGTCACAGATCCAGGGAGAAGGATGCCCTCAGAGCCCACGGAGCCCTAAGGTGTGGGATTCTAGCCCAGTCACCCCACCAGCCTCAACTCCAGGCTGACAGCCTCTCTCTGGCAACAACACAATGTTCTGAATTCATCTCTAGGCCGCCCTATCTTCGGTCATGCAAGCAGATTAACTCTAATTAAATCGCTTACTTTAATTTCCATCTTTCGTCCCCTAATGCCAGGGCTTTCTTCACAAGGCTCTCAGACAGAAGCTCCCCTGAGACGTTGCCCTGCAGGTGCCAAGTCATCTTTCCACCCACGGTGCTGCCAGAGGGTTGTCTCAGCTGCTCCAATAAGTCCTGGACTGTCAGGACCCCACTCCTGCCTAAACTGGGGGGACAGTAAGTTGGTTCAAAAGTGCTCCAGAAATATAGAGCAACTGAGAGGCTTGAGGACACGAAGCCCAAGAAATAAATACTCCATTAAATATGGCACATTCTAAAGCAGTTCAAGCTCAAGATAAGTGAAAATTTCAGGCTGGGATAATCCCATCAGCCTCTTCCAGAAGTGAGCTATTTCCAGATTGATCACATCTGACCTCCAGCTTCATTTCTCAGCTGCTGCAAAGATCAGATGGGGGTGGGTGGGGTGTCTGTGCTTTCAAGTCCAGTTCCTTCACCCACGTTGTTCCCAAAGCAAGTCCATCCCACTGACTTTGCCTTATTGTCTTCCTCAAGGTCACTTTCCTTCATCTTAGGCCAAGGCTGTTGTTTAACAGAACTTTCTTCCACGGAGGAATTACTCCACGTCTGCATTGTGCTGTTTGGTGACTGTTGAACACTTGAAATGTAATTACTGTGATTAAGGAAGTGGATTTTAAATGTTATTTTATAATAATTTCAGTTTAAAAATTAAAATGGAAATAACCAGTCATGGCTAATGACTATTGTAATGAACAGCACCATCATAGGTAATTAAAGATCTTAACTCATTGTCGTTCTCTGCAATGTAACGTCGGCTTCAATTCCCGATAGTTTCAATGCGCTTATGCATGATCCTTTCCACAACTTGGCCTCTCAGATTTATCTTCCTCCAGCTTTTGTTGCTTTTGGCCTCAAAGCACAGCATGTGGGATCTTGGTTCCCAGACCAGAGATGGAACCTGTGCCCCTTGCATTGGAAGTGCAGAGTCTTAACCACCAGACCACCAGCGAAGTCCCTTCTCCAACTTTATTGAAATATACTTGACAAATGACATTATGGGCTTCTCTGGTGGCTCAGATGGTAAAAAAAGAATCTGCCTACAATGCGGGAGACCCAGGTTTGATCCCTGGGTTGAAAGGCTCCCCCGGAGGAAGGCATATCAACCCACTCCAGTATTCTTGCCTGGAAAATCCCCATGGATAGAGGAGCCTGGCAGTCTATAGTCCTTGGGGTCGCAAAGAGTTGGACATGCACATACATGACATTGTGTAAGTCCAAGATGTACAACGTGGTCATTTGATACATTTATGATGTATTTACGTAGTACAAAATGATTCCTACCACAGCTGACCTAACGTTTCCATCACACCATATAATTATCATTTCTTTTTTGTGGTGATAACATTTAAGATCTACTCTGTTATCAGCATTCAAGTATCTCTCTCTCTCTCTCTCTCTCAGTAGCTTAGTCGTGTCCGACTCTTTGCGACCCCATGGACTGTAGCCCACCTGGCTTCTCTGTCCGTGGAGTTCTCCCAGCAAGAATACTGGAGTGGATAGCCATTCCCTTCTCCAGGGGATCTTCCTAACTGAGGGACTGAACTGGGGTCTTGCACACTGCAGGCAGATTCCTTACTGTCTGAGCCACCAGAGAAGAAGCCCATTCAAGTATATAAAACACTATTATTAGCATCCGAGAACTCACAATGAGATGCTCAGAACCTGTGAATCCTACAGTTGGAAGTTTTTACCCTTTGACCAAATCTCCAATATCTCTCTGTATCTCCTATCCCTAACCCCTAGTACCCAGCATTCTTCTGTTCTTATGAGTTCAGCTTTTTCACATTCCACATGTAAGTGAGATCATATGATACAGTATTTTTCTTTCACTGTCTGACTTAACTCAGTCTAATACTGTCAAGTTTCATTCTTGTTGCAAATGGCAGGATTTCCTTTTTTTATTGTGGCTGAATAATATTTCATCATATATACATAATGTGGATATTTTTATGTTTTTATGTGGATGTTACACCTTTTGTTGTTGTTCACAGTTTGGGATATTCTGCTATTGCTTTGTTTTAAATCTTTTTTCTCTTTGATATACAGTTTGGGGAGTCTCTGTATCCTAATCTCAGAGTCTTTCCTCAATGAAGTCCAGTCTACTGCTGAGCCCATCAAAGGCAACCTTTATCCCTGTTACAGGGTTTTTAATCCCTGGCATTTCTTGTAGACCCCTTCTAAGGATTTCTCTCCACTGACATCACCCATCTGTTCTTGCATGCCATCAACTTTATCCATGAGAGCCCTAGCCTATGAGTCATAGTTTTTAATATTCTAGGTCTCATAATTCTCACTGTCAGATCTGACTCTGGGTTTGATGCTTGTACAATTTCTTCACCTGTGTTTCTGCCCTTTAACTTTTTGTTGAGAGGTGGGTGTATTCTATGGGGTAAAAGACAAACAGACTACAGTTAGTGAGAAGATGATGGGAGGTGGAGGGGATGTTTGGAGGGGATGTTAAGCCCATACAGTTAGTTTCTATCCTTCAGTGAATCTGTGCCTCTCAGCTGTGAACTTCGCAAATGTTTCTCTCTCTTTCCTCCCCCATCTTAGATGGGAAAGGCTTCCTTGGTGTCTCAGACAGTAAAGAATCTGCCTGCAATCCAGGAGACACGGGTTTGATCCCTGGGTCTAGAAGATCCCTTGGAGAAGGAAATGGCAACCCACTCCAGTATTCTTGCCTGGAGAATTCCATGGACAGAGGAGCCTGGAGGGCCACAGTCCATGGGGTCACAAAGAGCTGGACACGAATGAGAGACTAACACTTTCGTTTTCACTTTTCTTAGATGGGGCAAGGTGGCTAGAGGGGGCTGGGCTTGGGTATTTTCTGTTTCTTAGATGGGGCAGGTCAGCTGGGCTCTGATTAGACTCCAATAGATTAGGCTGGAGAGAGAGCATTATTAAGGAAAAGCAGGGTGCTGTATATTTTAAATGTTAGGAACATTAGGGGATTTTTCTAAGATACTCAGTGTGAGGATGGTAGATCTCTGGGAGGTGAAACTCACAAAAATATGCCCCTCTCCACTCCCACCATGTCCATCCTACGCTCCACCCCCCAACTCCCCAGAGTTTTAAACTCAAGCCTGTGCACACCAAGCCTCCAGCAACCCTCAGTCCCAGTTTAGACTTCCTGTCCTGAAGCTGGTTCCCACAGGGGTTTCTGCTCATGGGTTTCTCCTCCAGTAAGGAGTGTTTCTGTGTGTCTGTCCATCAAATCTCTCCAATTTGGGGGGTAGCATCTTCATTAAAAGACGCTTACTCCTTGGAAGAAAAGCTATGACCAACCTAGATAGTATTTTCAAAAGCAGAGACATTACTTTGCCGACTAAGGTCCATCTAGTCAAGGCTATGGTTTTTCCAGTGGTCATGTATGGATGTGAGAGTTAGACTGTGAAGAAAGCTGAGCACCGAGGAATTGATACTTTTGAACTGTGGTGTTGGAGAAGACTCTTGAGAGTCCGTTGGACTGCAAGGAGATCCAACCAGTCCATTCTGAAGATCAGCCCTGGGATTTCTTTGGAAGGAATGATGCTAAAACTGAAGCTCCTGTACTTTGGCCACCTCATGCGAAGAGTTGACTCATTGGAAAAGACTGTGATGCTGGGAGGGATTGGGGGCAGGAGGAGAAGGGGACGACAGAGGATGAGATGGCTGGATGGCATCACTGACTCGATGGACATGAGTCTGAGTGAACTCCGGGAGTTGGTGATGGACAGGGAGGCCTGGCGTGCTGTGATTCATGGGGTCGCAAAGAGTCAGACACGACTGAGTGACTGAACTGAACTGATCTTCCCCTGGGACCTCACCTCCCTGAAGGATCCAGGAAGAGCTGTTGGTTTTTCAGTTTGTTCAGCTTTTCACTTGTTGCCAAGACAGAGTCACAGTTTCCAGGCTGTACTGGAAACTGGAGGGCAGCCCTGCCCCACACGAAGTGGAGGAAGCAGCCTGGAGAGGGAGGGGCAGCTTCCCAAGGCTGCCTGGGAGCAGCAGGGATGCATCTAGGAAGCAGGTTTTGAACTTTCGGGCACAAGTGGACAGTGTGCCTTCCCTCTAGCTGTTCCGCAGCGCTGCCCCAGGGCAGAGTGACTGACCTTTGCAACGTGAATGTGACTTCACGTAACTGTGTTCAGTCGTTGGTTGGAAGCTAGTTTTCTCTTTGGTTGGTCATCCAGTGATGTGGTTCAAGAGACGACATTTTCTAGCGTCCACCACATAACAAAGATGGTGCTGGGGACTTTCCAGCATTCTTTCCATGAACCTTCCTCAGGGGTCAGTGGGCTAGAGGTCATTTCCTCCCATTTAAAGGTAAGAGAATAGTTAAAGGTCAAAAGAGGTGACCACAGAGCTTCTTTAGATCCCTGACCCCCAAGGTCTTGTGCATGGTGTTCAGAGTAAGGTCAATGGAAATGCGGTCAGTAACCCTGATCACAGTAGTGAGTGATACCTTGAAATACCTTTGGTACATGGTAAGTCTTTCAGGGCTCGATTGCTGCATAGGAAATGACTCTAAAGCTCAGTTGATTAAAACAACAGAAGTCTGTCATCTCTGTGGATCAGGATTCCAGGTGTGTTTTTGCTGGGTGCTTCTGACCCCATGTCTCTCATGAAGCAGCTGTCGAAATGATAGCTGGGGTTGTGGTCGCATCTGAGGGTGTGGTGGGGTGGGTGAGGGTGAAGGTCACCCGTGGGGTGCTGGCAGGCTTGGCTCCTCGCATCACGGGCCTCCCATGGGAAGAGTCCAAGAGAGAGGGGGAGATGGCCCCCAGGATGGAGGTTACAGTCTGGAAAGTGATGCCCTCCTCCACTACCACTTTTTCCATATTCTGTTTATTAGAAGTAATGACCATGTTCATTCAGTCCACCTTCGAGGGGAGGTTATGGCACGGGGATGACGTAGAGCCATTTTGGAGGTTTCCAGTCACAGGGCTATGTGTCTATTGGCCCAAGACAGCCCCATCTATGTCTTTGCATATTTGTCCTGGTTTGGCTCCTCCTTTTCCTCTCTTTCCTGCCGTTTCCTCTAGTGTTTGTAGAATTCAATCCAAAAGCCATCAGTTGGAGCCCAGCAATTCTGATAGGAATTTGATGAGATCCAGGATACTATGGAGTCAAAAGTACTTCTCTCTCAATGTATGTATTTTTTACAAAGAGGGAAAAGGGAAACTTTCAGTGGAGAAGTCTGACAGAGAGCAACTCAGTTTGGTGAATAAAAAACATCACCGGTAACAGGACAAGTTGTGCTGCTTGACGAGATGCAATCAGAAGAACACAGTGTCATTTAGGTGAGGCTCCTGCTGGAGACGCACCCTGCGTTGAATCATGAGAGAACATCGGATGAACACAAACTAGGAGACTTTCTTTTTTTTTTTTTTTTTAAAGTTATATTTCTATCTCTTTCAATTTTCTTCTCTTTCAATGATCTTTCTTTTTTTTTTTAATTTTTTATTTTTTTTAAATTTTAAAATCTTTAATTTTTACATGGAGACTTTCTATTGCCTGTGCTCTTTGATATACCAGAGCCCTGAGAGCCTATGAGAGGCCAAGGAACTCACCTAGGTTGCAGGCAACTGAAAATACATGATGACTAAACTCAACATGTGATTCTCCTCTGGATCCTGTTTCTATAAAAGACATTATTGAGACTGTTGGTGAAGCCTGAAGTGAGGCTAAGGACTGATGGGGTAACTGTCAGGGCTGGTTTCCTGATTTCCATGGTTCTGCTGTGGTTGGGCAGGAAAACGTGTCCCTCCTTGTAGGAAAGACTCATTACGGTGTTTAGGAATGTTGGGGCATCATGTTAGCAGCCCACTCTAACAGTTTCAGGGGGCAAAAAAGAATTCTTTGTACCATACTTGTAATTTTTCTATAAGTTTCAAATTTCTTCAAAATGTAAGGTTCTAAATGCTCCAATGAGGATGGGAAATGATACGATTACACTGCTTACAGATGAGTGCCTCTAAAAGCTTGCTCCCCAGACTTGTCACTGCCCCAAATGCTGATTTATCATCTGTGTCAAGTCTCTTCCTCCAGAGAAAAATTTTCTCCAAAGCAACACAGAAGACACAGCCCTCAGACAGAGCTTGGGGAGGTCACATCTAGTCGAAGTCTCCTACACAAAGGAATTAACGGAGTAAAAAAAAAAAAAAAATCCCAGGTTTGGAAACTGAAAGCATATCAAGGAGAAGGTGATAAAGATGACATTGCCCAGCAAATTCCTAAAATCTCTTTTCAGTCTAAAAGTAGAACTCCTGATCCCTTACACATTAAATGGCTGTCATGGTGTTTCCATATTCAGTCTATAAAATGGGACAAAAAAGCATCTGTGCACACTACCAAACTATTTGCAAACTCTCAGAGCCAAAACCTTCTACTGCTGTAGTCTGTCAAGATAATGGGAGCCAAAGTAGATGCCCTCAGTCATGGGGAATCCATGCAGCCTTGAGTCAAGCAACAGGGAAGGGCACTTACAAAATGCAGGACATTGAGATAAAGATCCTTTAGAACAACAGAAATTCTGAAACCGAGAAACATGGAACTAGGCTGAAAAATGAAAGAAACAGAAAAGAATAAATAAAAGTTTATTTTGGGAACTACTATGCACAAGATATAAATGTGACTGGTTTGGAAAAGTAACTGTCCAGGACATTGGACTTCCCTGGTGGTCCAGCGGCTAAGACTCCGAGCTCGCAGTGCAGAGGACCCAGGTTCGATTTAGTCGGGGATCTAGATCCTACAGTAGAGTGTGAAACTCAGTCATGTCCGACTCTTTTCAACCCCATAGACTATACAGTCCATGGAATTCTCCAGGCCAGAATACTGGAGTGGGAAGCCTTTCCCTTCTCCAGGGGGATCTTCCCAAATCAGGGATCAATCCCAGGTCTCCTGCACTGCAGGCGGATTCTTTACCAGCTGAGCCACAAGGGAAGGAAACCCACTTGCTGCAGCTAAGTATCCCACATGCTGCAGCTAAGTATCCCACTTGCTGCAGCTAAATATCCCCCATGCTGCAGCTAAGTATCCCCCATGCTGCAGCTAAGTATCCCCCATGCCACAATGAAAAACCTTCGCTTGCTGCAGCAGATATAGAAGATTCCACGTGCTGCAACCCGCGTGCTGCAATGCAACTAAGACCTGGCAGAGTCAAATGAAATAAAAACATAATTGTCTTTAAAAAGAGCATATGAGATGCAAATATATTTTGTCATTTTGGGGAAGGTGGGTGGTGGGAAGCTGGTGACCACCAGAATCTGTTGGGCTTAAAGACATCAGGCATCGCAGCTCTTCAGGCAGGCTAAGGATGCCCACACTCTCTGCTCTCCTCTGTCTCAGGACCAGGGCTCTCTGCTTCCTACCTCCTCCCACGCTCTCCCTTCCCACTGACACTCACATACCCGAATAGACCATTTTTAGTGTTCGAAGCATGAAAGTCAGATGTAACATTCCCCAATTCAATCTAATCAAAGACAAATCTCCCCAAATCTAAAATACGTCACACAGCCCATAGCCCATACTCTGTTGATTCTGGAAACTACACCAAATACAGTTTTAAGACATGAGCTGTTTCTTTTCTATCTAGGGTCACTCTCTGGTCTCTTCATATTTTCCCTCGAAGCTGTTGGACTTAATTCTAAGCTCTGTAACTTGGCTGGAATGAGTCATGTCCTAAGTAATTTTTCCTTTTTTATACATATCTTGAGTTATATGTTTCAAGGAATGTGTCCATATCCTCTAAGTTGTGAAATTTATGGGCATACTGTTGACCATCTTATTACTAGATGATTCTTTTAGTATCTGCAGGATATATAGGGTTGCCTCCTCTTCCATGCCTGATATTGGAAACTAGAGTTGCCTCCTTTTTGATAAATCCATTCAGCTAAGAATTTATTCCATACATTTAAAAACACATGACATGATTATGCTTTAATATACAACTAAATATAAAACACCATAATAAGCTGATGGTGATTAAAACATGGTATTTCATTTGTATTGCGTGACAAATGATTGACATCCTTAATCATAAATGAGTTCTTAGAAACCAGTAACAGAGACATTGATATTCCAAGGGAAATGAAAAAAAAGGAAAAAGCAGAAGAAAATGAAATAACACATGAGGCTAGTAAGGATTAACCATATATGAAGATGAATGAACGGAACAATAACAGAAGAAAAACAATTTCTTTGTAATGTCATATCACCACTTCCACTTCACATCCACTCAGTCGTGTCTGACTCTTTGCAGCGCCACGAACTGTAGGCCCCCCAGCCCCTCTGTCCGTGGGGATTCTCCAGGCAAGAATACTGGAGCCGGTTGCCATTTCCTCCTCCAGGAGATTTTCCTGACCCAGGGATAGAAAGGAGATCCTAGCTCTCCCGCACTGCAGGGGGATTCTTTACCATCTGAGCCACTAGGGAAGCTCAAAATCATATTACGAAAGAGTAAAATCTAACATTTGTACAGTTTTAAGAAACAGACCCACATAATCAAACACTGGTGATGTCCCATATTCATAGTAGGGGGAAATCGGTAGCTTGGATTCAAAATACACATTTTTTAAAAGATACTTAAAAAAATGTGGACCATTTTCAAAGTCTTTATTAAATATGTTACAATATTGCTTCTGGTTTACACTTTACGTTTTGGCCATGAGGCATGTGGGATCTTACCTTCTCAACCAGGGTTAGAACCTGCACCTCCTGCTTTGGAAGATGAAGCCTTAACCATTGGACCACCAGGGAAGTCCCGTAAATTTTGGATTTTAAGTCCAATCATCTCTGTCCTTTCTGCTGGTCCTGAAATGCGGGGAGGTCAGTGGCTGATGAACTGGGTGAGGCCCGAGTGAGGTGAGGAGGTGAGAGTGAGGGCAAGGTCAGAGGCAGGGTCTGTGGAAGGTGATAAGCAGGGAGGTCCGTGACTCAGCCGCTGGGCGGGTGCAGAGCAGAAGGCAGAATAGCACTGGCCACTCCCTTCCGCAGTTGTTATGGGGCATTTCCTGGTAACGCATTGTTAGGCGCCATTCCCCAGTACATTTTGCTGAGACAGAAGGAACTGACCCCTGGTGCTCTCCAGCTGTACATTAAACTCGCAGAAATCTCAGGAACGTTGAACTATATATAGAGTATACATTCCCCTGCAATATGGGAAGGAAGAGGCACACGACTTAGGAGGCCTCCAGGGAGGGCGGAAGGGCTCCATTTTCAAAGCTCTTGTTTCTGCAAGTCATAGTTTGCTTTTAGATATTTAGATTCTGGGTGATTCTTAGTTTCCAGTTTTTCACAATGGAGTGTATTATTGACTATTTCATAATAAAATACATATTACTATGCGTGCTGCAGTGTGGTGACGTAGAAAGACTAAAAAGCAAAAAAAAATTCTAATAAAATGGGTTGTCAATAATAACAAATTATATAAACATTTAACACCAGGTTGAAAACCCACCAAGAGCAAAATATGAAAGCCCAAGTTTCTTTTTATCAGACACCAGCTCCTCCCTTTGGCGTAAAGGAGGACGCCATCTACATTTTCAAGCACAAGCTGTGATTTTTAACACTTCAGTCTGCTCGGCCCTGATTACATGTTCCCTTGTGTTATATAGTACTGTTTGGAATTGTTAGCAGAACTTCAGCAGAGAGACGCAGAGGCACAGAGATAGTTCGTTTAGCTGTCAAGAGAATCTTGGGTAGATAAAAGGGCCAAGCTGAAAGTCTGACTAATATGATTCTTCAAGAACTCAAGCTTTTCCAGGTCAGCAGTCGGGATATGGAGGATGGATAACCCCTGCCCCCTGAGCCCCCCATCAGGGTTCTGGATTTGACCTCTCACTTTTTAAGAATCTTTTGCTCCTGGTTTTAAAATGGGAGCCCTATCCATCTCACAATTTGTAGGACAGAATCTTCGAAGTGACAGCTAACCCTGAAAAAGATTTATGTCCAGACGTGATATAGTACCTTCAAATCTCACACTTACCCACTGTCACTCGGCACCTCCCCTGAGTGCCCTGGTTCTCATCCTTTGAGAGAACATAAGCACTTCTCTAAAGAATGTCTGGAACCCTGTGAGCTGATGAAGCCGAGGGTCCTTGCTCCATAAGGGGACACACTGGGCATGCAAAGCATGGCTGCAGGTTGCTCTCCAATCCACCCATGAGTGGATCCTGGTCCTGAACATCTGCTCCAGGGGAAAGCTTCTGGGCAGTGTTCCCTGAGTGTGTGTGTTTGTGGGTGTCCTGAGGAGGATTTGAGGGGCGTTCCAAGATGCCCCTTCATTAACTACTCTGGGCTCACCTGTGCTCAGGGGCAAAGCTGAGTAGCTCTGTTCTCCTACATTTTACTCTAAGGCTCCTCGGAGCCTCCGTCTGTTGACATTCACAGGGCACCTTCAACTTGTTATTTCCCGAACATCTTTCCCCCAGTCAGGAAGTGTGTTCTACGGCCACAACCCCACGAGGGCTGTAGCTTCCTGGCTCAAGGCAGCAGCCATGCAGACGCCTTCATCTGGGAAAATCATAGCAGAGAAGATAGCCAGGGGAGGGGGTGGTACAAGGCTGGGGAACTAATGATATCCTATGGCCTCTCATTCAAGGACGAGAGAAGCCGGGTGGAACTGGAGATGAGCCGAGGTGAGAACACAACAGCCCAGGGCGGCCTCTGGAGGAAGATGGAGCCCTGGGGCCCTGGGATGGGATGCTTCCACCAGCCTTGGGGAGCTGGCTGTGGCTGGGGGCTGGCTCTGCCTATGTCTGGCCCTGTTGGTGATCAGATGTGTGCTGGGAGGATCAGCCAGGCAGACAGATGTGGGGCACAGTTAGGAGATTTCACATCCCCAGCTCACAGCTCACACTGTGAGGCAACACCAGCCTTTTGTTTCAAAGTCAAATTGTATTTTAACGTTTTTATTTCCCCCCTTGGGCCCTCCCCAAAGCCACATTAAAAAAAAAAAAAAAAGATCTATGGAGTTTTCCCTCCAAACACATAAGTAAAGAGCGCATAGCACAGTGAATCCCATACCCATTATTAATGTGGCCCCAAGTTGCACCCTCTGTGTGACCCCCAGCCCTCCTTCTTGTCGTGGTCTGCACTTGGGTTGGAAAAGGATTTCCAGACTCTGCAGAATGAGAGGAGAATAGAGTTTAGGAGACCCTGTTAGACCAGCAGGTGTGCTCAAGGGAGAGTCGATCCCTTTCATGGGTTAGTAGCCTCAAGACTAAGAAAATTCCTGCTGGCAGGGTGGCATTAGATGACTGGCTAGAGTGTTATAGGGTGAGTATTTTTACCTAATATGGGGTCAGGGAGCTGGTCGGTTTAGATGAGGGGGGCTCATGGTAACAGTTGCTATAGGGCTTAGTCAGTTTTGGAAATGACCTTGGTACAGGTCTCCACATCTATGACTTTGGTACAAAGTTTTACACCTTGGTATAGGGCTCAATATTTCCAGACCCCACTGCATTATGGTGAAAAGTGAAAGTTTTCATTGCTCAGTCATGTCTGACTCTGCAATACCATGAATTGTAGCTCACCAGGCTCCTCTGTCCATGGGATTCTCCAGGCCAGAATACTGGAGTGAGTTGCCTTTTCTTTCTCCAGGGAATCTTCCCCACCCAGGGGAGGAACTTGGGTCTCCTGCATTGCAGGCAGATTCATTACTGTCTGAGCCACCAAGAAAGCATATGGTGAAGCCAAGTCCAAATATCCCATCATTTCAGTTGCAGCATGAATTCCAGCAGAGAAGGACATGAGAACACATCTTGGGATGCCATCAGCATAGGCACACCATCATTACCCAATATCAGGTGGTACTGTCAGGAGCACTATGTCTGGCCTGTGTCACGAATACCTTTTTTCAGCTATTTTATTCAAAACGGGATCCATGCAAGTTCTGCACAACACATTCAGCAGACGTGCCTCAAGTGTCTCTCTTTTTTGCATGTGTGCTCTGTTGTGACCCCAAGGACGGCAGCCCTCCAGGCTCCTCTGTCATGGATTTTTCCAGTCAAGAATACTGGAGCGGGGTTGCTGTTTCCTCTTCCAGAGGATCTTCCCTAGCTAGGGATCAAACCCGGGTCTCCTGCATCTCCTGCATCGGCAGGAGGACTCTTTAATATTGAGCCACCTGGGAAGCCCTCTCTCTTTTTAACCGAGGCTTAAAATACACACGGCCAACCACACTGACTTTACTTGCGTGTGTCATGTGCGTGTCCAGAGCCACACAACCAGTGCCCAGATGGAAAGGCAGGGCATCAGCAGCCCCAGGTTTTCCTGCCCTTCCAGTCAGCCCAGGAGGAACCTCTGGTCTGTCCTTGAACTTCACACAGACAGGATCACAGCGTGTGCACTTCTGCTTAAGGTCATGGCTGTGAGATTCACCCAATCGTTTTTCGTTTCGTTTATTTTGTGTCGTGTTTTGTTGTGTGCTTGTACTGCTCCGTTGGCGAATGCTATAATATATTTTGTCATCTATGATGATTTGAATCTAATTAATAATGCTGTTGTCAGCATTATCCTTGTCCATGTTTTTGGTAACATAAGCACTTCTCTAAAGAATGTCTGGATAGTAGAGTAGACACAGCTCAGCTTTTGGAAAGACTCCCAAACAAGCTTCCAGCATGTACAGATTACAGTTGCATATCCCGACATGCAGTGGGTATTTATTTTTAAGCCACTTTGACGTGTAGCTGTATTTCACTGTGGCTGTGATGTACATTTTCCTGATGACTAATGATGTTGAGTACCATTATTAGCTATTTAGATATCTTTTTAGGTAATTTAGGCATTTAGGTAATTTCAGATAATTTTGTCCATTAAAAAAAAATTGGTTTTTTAGTAAGTTCTTCCCTCCAAAATGTAGCACGAATCATCCCAGTGGACCAGAATGGAGCTGGTTATGGACAGACAGTTTGGGGAAGAGAAAAGAGATGAAACAGTGAAAAGGTTAAGATGCTGGTTCCCTTAGTGGACTTAGAAGGGGGTGGATTGAGCCATGGGTCTCTTGCTTCCCAAAGGGAATCTGTTCCTTGGGAACAAGATGAGCATAAAAATAAAACAATGACTGAATGACTTATATAAATGGTGAAAAAATGGATGATTCCTGGAAGGATGTTATACCAACAGAGAACAATGGAGAGAAAATAGAAAGAATTACACATATATATGCATCAGTATACGATAGTTATCTTTCTCTTTCTGACTCACTTCACTCTGTATAATATGCTCTAGGTTCATCCACTTCTTTAGAACTGACTCAAATGTGTTCCTTTCCATGGTTGACACATATGAATGGAATCTAAAAAGATGGTCCTGGTGAATTTATTTTCAGGGCAGTAGTGGAGAAACAGACATAGAGAACAGACCTATGGACTCAGGGGGAGGGAGAGGGTGAGATGTATTGAGAGAGTAACATGGAAACTTACACTACCGTATGTGAAATAGATGGCCAATGGGAATCTGCTGTATGACTCAGGGAACTCAATCTAGAGGGGTGGGATGGGGAGGGAGGTGGGAAGAGGTTCAGGAGGGAGGGGACATGGGTGTACCTATGGCTGATTCTTGTTGATGTTTGACAGAAAACCACAAAATATTGTAAAGCAATCATCCTTCAATTAAAAAAATAAGTAAAATAAAATATACATATAAAAAATAAAAGAGTTACACAATTTGGAGAGGAATGTCATGGCTATTTTCTTTACATTTTTATTGGCATATTGCTGCTTTCCACTGCTGTTAGTTTCTTCTGTGCCGCAAAGTGAATCAGCTATACGTGTACATATATTCCCTCATGTTGGATTCCCTTCCCATTTAAGTCGCTGCAGAGCACTGAGTAGAGAGTTCCCTGTGCTATACAGTCGGTTCTTATTAGTTATCTATTTTACACATAGTCTCAATAGTATATATATGTCTGTCCCAATCTCCCAATTCTTGTCATGGCTTTTATGTAAAACTGTTCCTTGAAAAGGGCTTCCCAAGTGGCTCAGTGATAAAGAATCTCCCTGCAGTGCTGGAGACACAGGTTCGATCCCTCGGTTGGGAAGATCCCCTCCAGAAAGAAATGGCAACCCACTTCAGGATTCTAGGAAATCCCACTGACAGAGAAACCTGCATCCCATCCCCACACCCCGCTGAACCTCCTTAGAGGTCTCCTCTCAAACTATTGAGTTCATGGAGTCTCAGGAGAGAGAGACATGACTTAGTGACTTCACAAAAATAACAAATTCCTTGAAAAATACCTATTCTAGGGAATTCCCTAGTGATCCAGTGGTTAGGACTCAGCTCTTTAACTGCCGAGGGTCTAAGTTCAATCCCTGGTCAGGAAACTATGATTCTGCAAGCTGAGAGTTAAGGCAAAAGAAGGAAAAGAAAGGGAGGAAACTATGATGAGAGTCTTGTGTGTAAATCACAAATGATCAGTTCTTGAACTTTGGCTTCCAACATCCCCGACCTGCTTTGTGGGACAGCAGGGCTGAGGGCCGGTCTTGCCAGGTGAGAACTTCTTGCCCGTGCCTGGCCTTTCCTGGAGGAGAAGGAGGATGGCCCAAGTGGAGGCAGAGGCACTCAGGCCTGTTGGAATTGCCTACTCCCAAGACATCCTTGTGGGCATCCAGCAGGGAGGCCCCCGGAGACTTTTGATGGGATGGTCCACTGGGCATTGCCACTGAGCCGGCCCAGGGCAGTGCCAGGCTCACCTCAATTCTCCTGTGGCCGTGCCGGGCCAGCTGAGGGGGCCTGGCTCAGGGCTGCAGGGGGACTGGGCCAAGGAGCCTGAGGGGAGGCCCTGCCAGGCACAGAGACTCCAGGCCCCCCGCTGCCTGGGTGGGATTTGGGAGCAGCTTGGAGGATGTGGGGGAGAGAAGTGAGCTAAGGAGAGAGAAAGGGCTTAGGATGAGAAAGGAAACTGCCAGCACCCACCAGCTGCAGTGGAGTTACCAGCACCAGGCCTGGGGCCATCAGAACTGGGGGGCAGGGTCCGGGACTGCCTCTCCTGGATTTGTCCCAAGGGGACTCCTGTTGGGAGACGGACTCCCTATGCGGCTGCAGTCCTCAATGCGGGAACACACATGGGACCACCTGGGGAAGGAGAGACCACTTGGGGCAGGAGGGGCCGCCACCAGGGTCATTCATTTCTGTTTCTGTGCCTTCAAGGCATCCTGGGTCCCTGCCCAGACCTTCCCTGAGTTCTGCCTGTGGACACTGGCTGGAGCGATTTCATGTCTGAGGCTAAACATTCTGATGGACACACACCCCCTCCAATTTAATTCATACAACACACCCAGAAAACTGTCCCCACTCCCCCGACACACATACAGAGGGAGCCGTGAGGATATGAAGGCTCCGAGGGGCCAGTGTAGGAGACAATCAGCCCCTGGCCCATACACCTTCCATTCTCAGGGCTACCAGAACACCTCTGCCTGAGGACTTTTTAAAAATGTTGGTTGCAGGAGATGCGGGGCCTGGGTCCAAGGCCAATCAGAAGGGCTGAAAACTCAATACCCTGGGAGGTGGCCTTGATCAATGGGTGCTGAGAAAGACCCAGAATCCTCACCACTGGGAAGAGAGTCACCTTGAAGCTTGTTCCACATGCTCTGCCTGCCTTTCTCATAGGAATGATGCTCATGGTGGTACCCTCTGAAGCTCAATGATGCATCTTGCTGCCTGGTTTTCCCTGCATCCCTTCCCCACATCCTCACAGAAGATCCTCAGGGGTCTCCTCTCAAAGGAACTATTGGCCTGCTGACAAGTTGAAATTAGAGTGATCACAGCTCAGGAGTCTGAAAATGGAGTCAGAGGGGCTAAGGACCCAGTCTCAGAGTGCCTGCACCCCAGGGAACTTGAACTTCTCTGCACTGCATCAAAACCAAGGCTGCCACCAGCCATATTGGAAACAACATCCACCAGCTGCAACCTGATGGTCTCAAGGTCACCCCTTGTAACTGTGCAACCATTTTGGACCCAACTGATATTTGATTAATAAGCCTCTTTATATCCTGCCAGATCCAATTATAATTCTTGACAAACAATTTATGTAACTAACTATGGCCTTGCAAGTTTTTTTATTCATTTCTCTATCTTTGGTGATGTCTGGTTCCCAGTGCTGATGGTGGTTTAACTGCTAAGTCGGGTCTGACTCTTGTGATCCCATGGATTGTAGCCTGCCAGGCTCATCTGTCCTTGGGATTTCCCAGGCAAAAATACTGGTTAATCCATAGAAAAAAGCTTTCATGATCTAACAGTGCTTCTATGCACATGTAAACGGAACAAATGGGAGTGTGTCACTTTCTTCAGTAACTCACTTCTCAACATTGTCAAGTAGGCAGCTTGCAGAGATGCTGACAATCCTCAGGTCACATGAAGGTGGGAAGAGGAGCTGCCACACTTAACTGTAAACACCTCTTGTTGAGTGTGCTGTGCCCACGCTTGTGCAAAGTCGCTTCAATTGTGTCCAACTCTGCAGTCTTATAGATTGTAGCCCACCAGGCTCCTCTGACCATAGGATTCTCCCAGGCAAGAAACCTGGGGTGGGTTGTCATGCCCTCCTCCAGGGGATCTTCCCAATCTAGGGCTCAAACCCAGGTCTCAGCTGCAGGGTATTACCTGCTCTTCCCTACAGAGCAGATGAGATGCTGGACAGACAGGCATGTGATAAGCATGGCAAGCTCCTTGCTTTTCCTCTGTTGAAGGGAGGAATTCATTCCCTGGCTGGACGCCATAAGTTACTCACTGTACATTACCCTGTGCCTCCTGGAACTCAAATGAAACTTTCATGAAAGTGTTTATAGAACATGAACATTGAAAGCCCCAATCATGCCTTCTAGGTGCCAAGCAGCCTGCTTGATCGGTTTTCATGGCAATGCCAACCATCTGCAATGGAAATTGTAAACGGAAACCTTCTGTAGATACTGTGATCAGCCTCTGTTACCTTGGATGTGTTTGCTGGTGTTTTTTTCCTTTCATAAACTGTGTGATGCCTCTTATCAGGTGATGATTAGCTAATGGACTTGTCATTGTTTTATCTCACTGAACAATAGTGGGAATTGAAAAAAAAAAGAAGAAAATGTTCTCCAAATGTTCCCCCATGTCTCTAAATATCCACATACATCAGCCTTTCTGGAGATTATTAAGCACAAGTCAGCAACTCTAAAGGGCTAAAATAGCATCTGACACTTATTCAATCAATTTTCTTTTTTTTTTCAGATACGGTCAATTTGGGGAAAATTTGGTGGCTTTGGGGCAATGAAGTTAAGAACAATTTCCCCCCTTTTTTTTGCTGCAATTTCCTGAAGTTTGAGACTTCAGTGATACTAGCGAGAATGATAATGTCACCATGCTCTTTGATTTTCAAGCTGCATCCATATATTATTTCTATTTTATCAACAAGGAAAATAAGGGTGAGAATGGGATTTATACCCTCAACAGCACAGTAAGGGGCCAGAGCAAAACTAGTATTCAGATGGCCCGATTTCCAGGTGGCCGTGTTTTCCTTCATGGATGTGACAGTTTAACCTGCATCAGAGGGACCAGGACAACGTCCCACACCTCACAGTCTCTACTCATGTACAGATCTGACCAGTCTGTATGGGAGAAGCCCTCAGGGTCGAGGTCCCCGGGGACCGTCCCTGTAATTTTACTAAATCACTGGCTGACTTGATTCCTCAATTAAAATGCTTTTTCCTTAGCTTTACAGTTGTGGTTCCTTTTTGAAATGAAAATGCCCCAGGGAGGGCTTATCCACGTAGGCGTCTGTCTTTTTCATGGTAGTATTGGTATCAAGAAGAAGAGGAGAGAATTGTGCCAAGAACTGTGTCAGTCACCTCCTGTGTCCCAGGACTACGAGCTGGAGCTGCTTGATTAAGCTTTAACGTTTTTCCTTCTAGGGTTTAATCACACCAGATAGAGATATCATGATAACTCAGTCTAGTCTCGTTAGTTTAGGTTAAATAAATCACAGAGAATGAAGAGCAAGATATTAAGAAATGCCATTTCAGATAAAGGCTTAATTTGTTTACTTTCCTTCTGGTTCACTTTGCTTTATCCTCAGTCTGCCCAGACCCCGAACCCTAAAAGGCAGGATGTGCAGGTGAAGAAAGGACAGGAGTGGATAAGGCGGGGGAGAGGAGGGTACTGTGAAGCAGTATTTGAGATATAGATTGCTTCCATCAAGTTCCAGTCCTTAAATGAGACTCAGCACCTCTAGGACCATCCTCTTTTTTTCAATTTTAACTTTTAAACTTATTTTTTATTGGAAGTATATTTGAATTACAATGTTGTGTTAATTACTCCTATACAGCAAAGTGACTCAGTTATATATTTTCATATTCTTTACCACCGTGGTTTATCACGGGATATTGAATATAGCTCCCTGTGCTCTATAGCAGCACGGTGAGCATCCATCATATGCCTTTAACTGTTTCCATGTGCTAATCCCACGCTCCCTCTCCAACCTGTTTCGGCCCTCCCCTTGGCAACCACCAGTCTCTTCTATGTCCCCGATCTGTTTCATAAGTAGATTCATTTGTGTCGTGTTTTAGATGCCACATGTAAGTGGTATCATATGGTCTTTGTCTTTCTCTGACTTCCTTCACTTAGTGTGATAATCTCTAGGCCCATCCATGTTGCTGCAAATGGCACTGTTTTATTTTTACTGACTGAGTAGTATTCCACTGTACATATCTGCCATACCTTCTTTATCCATTCATCTGTTGATGGACATTTAGTTTGTTCCCATGTCTTGGCTATTGTGAACAGTGCTGCTATGAACACAGGGGAGGCTGTCTTTTTGAATTATGGTTTTCTTTCGATATGTGCCCAGGAGTGGGACTGCTAGAGCATACGGATATATGCATATTCTATTTTTAGTTTGCAGAGGAACCTCCTTGCTGTTTTCCACAGTAGCTACACCAACTTACATTCCCACCAACAGTGCAGGAAGGTTTCCTCTTCTCTATACCCTCCCTAGCATTTGTTATTTATAGACTGTTAAATGGTGGCCATGCTGCCCAGCATGAGGTGGTACTTCACTGTAGTTTTGATTGGCATTTTGCTAATAATTAGCAGTGCTGAGCTTCTTTTCATGTGCCTATTTGCCACCTTTATGTCGTTTTGGAGAAACGTCTTTTTATGTCTTTTGCCCCCCTTTTAAAATTGAGTTGTTTGGGTTCTGCCATCAAATTGTATGAACTGTTTGTATATTTTGAATATTTAGCCCTTGTTTGTTGCATCATTCGCAAATGTTTTCTTCCATTCTATAGGTTTCATTTGCTGTGCAAAATGTTATGAGTTTGATTAGGTCTAGGAAAACCTTCTAAGGCTGATTTTAGACCACGCTTTTCTCACCCCTCATGTGGGATCCATCACTTAACAGCATCCTGCTGCCTCTTCCTCCAAAGGAATTTTTATCATTCCTCTGGACCTCTAACAGAATGTTGGCAAAGTCATGGACTCATTATTCATTGTCTTCCTCCTGGATAGCTGCCAGACTCTTCCCACGATGCAGATGCCCCTCTGGGAGAGTCTTCTTTCCCAAAGTAGATGCTTGAGGAAGTAAAGACCTGTCAGACAACAGCTAGCAGTTAGGGGAAAAAAATCAGAAAGCGGTTGGCAGCAACTAAGTATAGGAATGGAATCTTGACTGGATTCCTGGTGAGAAAATCAGACCGCCTAGAGGTCCAATTAGAAAGAGAGACACTTGCACACTTAATAGAGAGTGATGAGAAATGGGAAAATAAAATGATGATTCTTTTACCAACTGACCAAAACCAATACAAAATGCCAACAGGTTCTGCTGAGAAATTTAGAGAAATTATCATTATTTTTTCCTAGGTCTAAATGTGTCAAAGGGTGAAGAATTTTGTCTCAGCCTTAGCAAGGCTTCCTTATTTTGGACGCCTATAAGGATGACAAAATACATTTCCAGAAACAGATGAACTTATTTGTGGAGAAAGCTCTGAAGAGTGAATGGGTTTCAGAGAATGTTTACGGGGCTTGTCCTCCTTTGCTTTTCTTGGTTCCCTTTCTGAAAAACAAAGCCTTTCTTGAAATCCCTTACCCTGTATGAGATACTAAGTTCAAAGGATCCGCTGCGTTCTTTGCTTTACTGCAAGGCTGAGAGATTTTTCTGTCTCAAGATCATTCCTCCTTCTTTATTAAACTAGAAAAAAGCCTGAAATGGAGGCAGGGAAGCGAGGTTCCTTAAAATGTGGCTTGAAGCTGCGGCTTCACTTTCAGCCCTTGTTTCATATTTTTGGTTACTGATGGAAAGCCTTAGCTTGAATATACCAAATTTATTCCTAGAATTGATTATGCTGATAAAGGTCACAGAACTTCTTCAACGCGCCAGGCCCCAAGAGACTCTTTCCATCTCATGTACCTCCTCGACCTTTCAGAAGTCTTTGCCTGTGGACCACCTGCCCTCAGCCCTGAGCCCCACAGTCTTGCACTCTTATTCTTTATTAAAAACAAAATTCACTGAAGTATAGTTGATATGCAACGTTGCGTAATTTCAGGTGTACAGCAAAGTAAGTTATACATATACATATATCCACTCCTTTTTTAAAAGATTCTTTTCCCACATAGACCACTGCAGAGTTCTGAGTCGAGTTTCCTGTGCTACACGGTAGGTCTTCATTAGTTATTTATTTTAGAAATTTGAATAGTGATGTGCATACGTCAATCCCAATCTCCCAACTTATCCCTCCTTCTCCTCCCCTTGTGTTCTCCCCTGATAACCATAAGTTCGTTTTCTACATCTATGAGTCTATTCTGTTTTGTAAACAAGTTCATTTGTACACACTTTTTTAGGAATTTCATGTATAAAGGACATCATATTGTTCTTGTTCTTTTGAAGAGGGTTCATTGCTGATCATCTTTTTCCATTCTGTCCACCAAGTCCCACCCACCTTGAAGGTCAGTGCCTGCCGACTTCGTGGACCTTGAACTTGTCCATGCATTGCTCCTTCCCTCTTCACTGAGTTATAGCCCATTCCCCCAGCCCTGCGTTCTGAGTCCTGCATGCGCACAGGACCACCTCTCCTAGCAGCCCAGGACCCAGAGCTCCAGGTCTGAGGGTGGGCTCCTGGAGCACTGGGTCACTCAGAGCACAGCTAGCTGTCCTGGTCATCAAGCTGCTTGTTTGAAGTGGATTTGGGGGCTGGAGGCTCTCACCTGCCTCCTCTAACCTCATCCTCGATTCCTTGCTCAGAGGAGAAATCAACACCCCCCTAATCCAGCCATATCTCCTTCTGTGTCATCTCCCCAAACTGGAGCTTCTCTTGGGCTCCCCTGGACTGGGCTCCTGCAGGGCCCCTGCTGCACCCACCACAGAAGGATCGCAAGTCCCACGTGAGCTCAGCCCACTCAGACTCCCTGTGGACCCGGTCCAGCCTCCATCTCTGGACTCGGATATGCCTGGAGGCATCAGGTAACATTGCCCAGCGTGGTGGAGAACCTAATGTCTCAGCAAGAGAAGGAGATAGAAAAGGCCACAAAACCAGTTTCCCCCTTCCTGCCCTTAAAGGCCAAGAGACCAGTTGTCCCCGCTGGCTGGACCAGAAGTCACCACAGGGGTCCTACAGCCAGAAGCCAAGATCATCTCTGCTCACCCCGTGTGGTCTCTGCCTTCCTCCTCTGCCTCCCTCCACGTTCACTCCCGCTGCCCTGAGATCACACCTCCCATGAAGTCGAGTTGGAAGCTTGGCCCAGAGTCCTGAACAAGCAGAGCCCACGATAAAGACTCTGGTGCCCCTTGGCTGAACCACACATACCCTGTACAGCATCCTAACCCAGAGGCCTGGGACGTACTCGCTCTTCTCCTCTGCTCCTGTGGTCCAGCCACTGCCAAACAAGGCTGTGTCCCAACATGGAACACCTCGGAGGTCCTCTGTCTCCTTGCCTCACAGTGACCCTCATGCTGTAGCAGCCTCCTCACTGTCCTCACCAACAATCATGAAAGGGGCCTTTCTGAAGTGCAAATCCAGACATTTTTCCTGCTTAGGATCATCCTTCCTTTTCCATCACTGTCCCTGAGGATAAACTTCATGTTTATTAGATGAAGAACTGAGGTTTCTCCTCTTCAGCCCTATTCCTGACAACTGCTTCTTCCAACTCAGCAGGAATGGTCCACATGACTAGCTCCAGTGACTATTAAAATCTACTTTCAAGCCACCAAATATCTAATCCTTATTTCTTCTTCCTACATTTTCCTCCCAACAGTGAGAGAAAAGAACAACTTAGACATTCTACACACATAAAGAAGCAGACACTGGACAGTTGGGGATTCCAGAGGGAAGAAGCGGCCTGAGGCAGGGCCCTGAGCCCTGGTTTCCACTGTTGTGGCACCTGGGGAACTGCCTGATTCTCAAGGACCATCTGCAGCCAGAGGAGGACCCAGAGCCCCCAGATATGACAACTCACTCATTCAGGATGTGGGCCTCACAGAGGCTTCCAGAAATTCTCTAAGAAAGAATAGAAATCGAATTCCAATCCCCAGTTTGAAAAATTCTGCAGAAAAGCTTTCCAAGTCTCCTTAAAGCCCTGAAAAACAAAACAAAACAAAACCTGCCTCAGTCCTGGGTGCACAGGGAGACAGGGCACCCTGGGAGAGAGAGAGGAAGATGGAAGGCTCCTGCACCTCTCAGGAGAAACCCTCAGTGGCTGGACCACCACAGGCACCAGTGCTAGGCGGACATGGCTGTGGACTGACCTCCAGGGGCAGAGAGGCTGGAGCATCCTTCCTCCTGGGTCAGGATGGACAGAGGTGGCTGTCCGGTCCCCGTGCGTGGCCATGTGGAGCTGGCTCACCACACACACACTAACCTGCTCCCATCTCCAGCAAACACCTCTGAGGTCCTGAAGTTGTTTTCCAGCTTTCTCTCCTGGACTCTGCTGAAGGACCCAACCATCCTGCTCTTCCAAAGCCCCCTGAGTGGAATAGTCTTGGTGTGGGGTCTGTGCTGCTCACAGCTGCTGAATCTGGATACACCCAGATTCAAGGTTTGGATGGGCCCTGGTGCTGCCCAGGAGACTGGATTGTGATCCATAGAGGGAGAAAAACAGATTCCTTTCAGGTCCTCCAATCCTGTGAGTATGGACACAATCATTGCTGTGGTCTCAGAAGCCAGGCTCCCCCTTGCCCCCGCTCCCACCCCGTCATGTGGCTGTAACACATGATTTCTGAGGGTGTGCAGGAACATTTCTTCTTCCAGGCTCAGTCTGTCCTGCTAAGTTAAGCACTCAACTAAATGAGCCAGAAGTGTTTGAAAAATTCTAGCCCAGTTGACCGACGAGGGTGGTTCCTCCTAGAGCAGACACTTGACCTGCCTCCTTGAGCTGGCTGAGGAGGAGGAAGGGGTGTTTAGCCAAACCTCCCTTTAGCAGCTCATAAAAACTCGACCGTGCATAATGACAACTGACATTTCCGCAGCATGCTTTTGTTTCTGAAGGTTCATGGTTTCAACTGTGGTTCTTAACAACTGTTCTGCAAATGAGGCCAGTTAATGTTGGCGAGGGTAAGTGACTTTCCCAAGGTCACACAGCTAGTAAGGACTGGTCCACAGGCTGAGGTACAGAGCCCTGAGCACCCCTTCCTCCCCCCGGGGTTCTTTCCTCCCATGGTAGGGTCCTGAGGGAGACTCATTAGAGCCCGAATGTGGGGACAGCCAGCCAGTGTCCCCCACACTGTGAGGACAGGGCATCAGTCATACACCTAGGGCTAGTCAGAGGGACCCCAAACTATTTCTGCAGTGAAAACCACCTTCATTGGATGCATCCAAAAAGATGGGGGATGGGATAAAAGGATGCAGTCCCCCCAAATCAGCTATACTATGGTGTCTTGATGTAGGGGTGAAAGGAGTTGGTATCTTGTTAAACTCAGTGAAAGTCGCTCAGTCATGTCCAACTCTTTGTAACCCCTGGACTGTAGCCTGCCAGGCTCCTCTGTTCATGGAATACTCCAGGCCAGAATACTGGAGTAGGGAGCCTTTCCTTTCTCTAAGGAATCTTCCAAACCCAGGGACTGAACCCAGATATCCCACATTCTAGGTAGATTCTTTACCATCTGAGGCACCAGGGAAGCCCAAGAATATTGGAGCGGGTGACCTATCCCTTCTCTAGCAGATCTCCCCCACCCAAGAGTTGAGCTGGAATCTTCTGCATTGCAGGCAGATTCTTTACCAGCTGAACTACCAGGGCAACTCAGTGATATTGATTCTTCCCACATAACTCTCAGAGGCAAGTCTGGGGGATGGACACTAAGCAACCGTCAGGACCGGTGGCTGCAATCACAGGGTGGGTCTGCCTTTACCACCCACTTGGATTTCTACCCTGTACCCCAGGTCCTGCTCGCCCCACGGCTTGGCAGCTACCTCCTGCTGCCACAACGAGGTCCCCAGTGGGTTTCCTTCTCAGGCAGCCCCTTCCTCAGGGCCCAGAGTCTTGACTGTGGCCCTTTGTCATGGGAACAGGACCCCGGAAGGAAAACCCTGCTGGAAGAGGGGCCAAGAGAGTAGAAGATGAAGCCCGTCTGGCCTCAGCAGCCCCCCTGCCTTCCCCACCCAGCAAGGTGTCATTTCCCACCCGGGAAGTGGGAGACTCAAGACTCCTCAGATGATAACCGCCCCACAGGATACTCGGGCCGTGCTGAGCTCCCAGGCCTGGTGGGGACCCACAGCTGGGGGTGAGTCCCCTGCAGGCCAGAGCTGGTGGCAATGACCGCTGTGACAATGCTCTGACGAGGTCAGCCCGGCCCCTTCATAGCTCCTACCATGGGAGAGGAAGGAAAGGAAGGGGCTCAAGAACCTTCCAGAAGGCCGAGGTCAGATTTCTTGTAGGTCGTGCCCATGAGCAGAGACAGTTAAGGGGCAAGAATAACACCCCCTCAGGGCAGGGAGGGGGATTGTCTCTAAGCTGGGCCTGGATTCACCTTGAAAGTGAAAGTCGCTGAGTTGTGTCTGACTCTTTGCAACCCCATAGACAGTAGCCCACCAGGCCCCTCTGTCCATGGGATTCTCCAGGCAAGAATATTGGAGTCGGTTGCTATTTTCTTCTCCAGGGGATTTTCCCGACTCAGGGATTGAACTCAGGTCTCCAGCTTTGCAGGCAGACTCTTTACCAACTGAGCCAACAGGGAAGCCCTTACCTCAGTCTAATGTCAACACGCATAGGGCCCACGGGACCGCTGGTAATTCCTGGACCTTCCCTGGATGTGTTCAAGGCAGGGAACAGATGCTGTGGTCAGGCTCTTCGAGTACCAGGTTTCTAGTCATAGGTTAAGGATCCGTTGGCACAAAGACTTGTCCCTCTATAGACTTTGCATCTGTCTGCCTGTCCATCTGATTTCTGTTGCGCTGGTTGTTCTGCTTCAGCTGACCTGGTTTCTCCAGGTGTGGATGAGATGAAGCCCTGGAAGGGTGAGCTTCCCAGCCTAGTGGGTTGGGGCCCTGAGAAACACTGGGAGCTATCACCACACATTTAGTCCAAGACCAGCGATCTCTGGAAAAGCAGTACTTTGAGACAATTTCTGACTCATATCCTAAAAGTAAGAAAGAGCAACGAAAGGAAAAAAAAATTCCACAAATGGAGAAAGTGTTGCTGACCCTGTGACCTCAGATGCCCAAGCTCAGCTCTGGCCCCCACCCATGTGCCCCCACCCACCTGCGAGGGAGCCCCCAAAGGACCTTCCTGTTGTGTCCCACCCTGGGGTCAGGGCAAGGAGTGGTGCTGACGCTCCTGGGTACACTCACCACCAAACCCTCTGCCCAGGGCAGAGTGTGGGGCTGGCGGGAAGCAGGAAGGGCCAGGGCTGGGCAGTGCCTGGGTGGGTGGGTGGCTGGAAGGGCCCTGTGTGCTGAGTGCCCACAGAAGGCGGTTCCAGGAAATTCCAGGCCGGCCAACCTAAGTGCCTTTCAGAGCAGCCATGCTGCTATTTTAAGGGCTGTGTTGAGGGAAAACAGCTCAGTAAAAGCAAGACAATTGTTCAGAGGAGGGAGGTCACCGTGGCTCGAGCAGCCCCCCTGTGCCTTTTGGGATGTGGCCAGAGTGCGGGGTGGAGCTGTGGCCATGACACCTTCCTGACAGCTGCTCAAGGGCTCACCGGCCCCCAGAGCCTGGCCAAGCCTTCAGTTCCCTGAGTAACAAAGAGAAAAGGCTCTATCCTCTTGGGGGGATCAAAGATCCTGGTCCTCCCAGCTGGATGGTGGTGGCCTGCCTGTCACCTCTAAGCCTGGGCTCTGTGGAGCAGAAGTTCCCAAGTGAGGGCCCACCTTCCTGCTGCATCGAAGGTGATTGTTTGGGTCTCAGGTTCACGGTCACTGCACCTGTTTGCTGATTTGGATGGAGCCCAGGTCCTTCTCCAGGGTCACCCTGTGCCACTCACCATTCCCGATGCCTCTTCCCCCCATCGCGTGGACAACGTCTCTCATTCTCCCCCCAAAACATGCCCTGACTGGGATCCAGTGCTCATAGCGTGCCCCCCTAACCTGTGCCACCTGTGTACCAGGGGCTGGAGGACCAGGAAGCCAGGGAGAGCCTGAGCAAGACTTAGTTCCCTTTGGACCAGCCGAAGTGGGAATCTAGTTTGGAAGGTACAAGAAAAGACCAAGAGAGGGGTGTCCTGGAGTGTCCCAGGGTGATAGATGGGTTTCTGAGCTGGTCACCTTGAAATGAGAGGAGTCAGCATATTTGAGAGAAGAAAATAAAAGAGAAAGAAAGAGAGAGATGTTTTCCTTCTCACTCCCTGGTCACGAGGCCCCAGCCCCAGAACCTGTGGGGAGAGGAGATTGGACGCGGCAGAACCGTGGTCTTCCCCAGGGCATTGCTCTGTGGAAGCCCCTTGCGGCTGACTTGTCAGTGCACTTGTGGACGCAGGATCCGTGTGCATTTTCTCATCTAATCCCAGTGCCCAGAGGGCATTGTCCCCACTTTTACAGGTGAGGAAACTGGAGGTCAGAAAGGTTAAATCGCTGTTCTAAGTCACACAGCCTGTTAGAAGACTAGGTCTCAAGCCACTTGTTCCCCGATAACAGGGACCACTCCTGGTCAACTCAGATTGACTTCCTCGGTCCTCACAGGTTGAAGAAAGGCTCAGGTGCTCTGGTGGGTTGAAGATGGTGCAAACTGTCAGATGTACCTCCAGCAAGAGGCGGGTCCCCATCCCCTCCGCTCAGCAAATCACTGAGGCAGTACATGATGCTGTGTGGACTCCAAGGTCAGAGAAGAGGAAATCTTGCCACTTGGCTTTGGCCTCACAGAGCTCTCACTTTCTGGATATTCCTCTGGGGATGTCCCCAGGTGAAGCCGGCCCCCATGCTGTGACAAGCTGGCTATGTGAACACCCTGATCAACACAGCTTTAGCTGAGCTCCCTACCAACAGCTGGCATCACCTGTCAGCCAAGCCAGTCACTTGGAACATGTAGTCTGGGTGGAGATAGAAGCTCCAATAGGTGTCTGATGGTAACCACTTGAGGGATTCCAAGTGAGGACTTCTACCTGAACCCACCCAAAACCGTAGGTTGTGAACAAGTGGCTGAGTGTGAGAGTAACTGACTGCATAGCCATGAACAACCACAGGGTGCCTGCGTGAACACCTGGGTCAGGTGAGCTGCATGCTGGTGTGGGAGTGTCATGTGATGCAGAAGCAGCAGCAGGGCCCGGACATACCTGTTCTGCTCAGAAGGACCAAAGATGTCTCCTGGCAGTGTGGCCTCACGTACAAACTCACCTTCATGAGTAGACTTCCAAGCAGAGTATGGGGAGCAAACTTGTAATTGGTGGTGGAAGCTTGTCTCGAGAACAAAGAAGGATGGCCAGATCCAGGAGTGGAGATGAGCTTAGAAACTGTCCAGGCAGATTTTGGAAACAGACAAAACTCCAGGGATGCAGGAAGACTATTCTCTATAGAGAGGAGTAAAGCAAATACAGTGCATCCCGATGTGAATGGCAGGGTGACATTTCGCTGCGGTGCCACTTCTCATTTGGCTGCCAGCTTGCTTCAGGATTGGAGCTCCCAGGGGACAGCATTCATGTTACTCATTGTTCTGGAGGTGAACCTAAGGGTCTTTCTATTCTGAAAATAGTCTCACAATTTATTGAACTTCCAAGAAGCTGAAGTTTTCATGCAGCCACCATGCGTGTCTGTAGATTGCGCTCCAATATGCCAATGGCTGGTCCGCAAACACGGTTTAGCATCAATCTGATTTCAAGCTCAGCACAACTTGTGTTCTGAAAATCACACCTGAATTTCCCAAGCTTTATCTCAATGTCTTGAAATACAGTTTGTCTGTCCTCCAGCTGTTGAGACACTTGGTGGTGGCCTTCTGGGCAGGTGCAACCTCCATAGGATTTTATCTTTTGGTTTCAAGTTTTGTAAGGATCTGAAGTTGGAAAATCAAGTCAGGGCCCCAGAGCTCATCCAGGGGAGAGGGAAAGCCAGGCAGGTATATGTGTATGTGGAAATGCCCCTTGCAGGTGGCTAGGTTCACCTTCTCTTGTCCTGAAGGAAGCACCAGGAAGGCAGGGGAGGGACAAAGAATTGGAGGGGTGGGGAGGCTTTTGCCTTCAGTTTCCTAGATTCCACCAGGCCAGCTCTCCAGACTGGGGCTAAGCTTAACGTTGAGTCGGCAGCCAGACTTGGTCCTTGCTTTTCAGCCAGTTGAATATTTGCTTGTTTGTTTTGGTTTGTCTAGAAAAGAGGATCATTTAATAAGATCAAAGATAAAGAACTGTGACTTCTGAAGATAAGCAACCAAATAAAGGCAAAGAGAAAAATGATGATTCTTTGTCTTAAAGAAAAGCCAGAAATTGATGATATTTGAACTTCAAGGTTGTAAAAATCCCTCTGTATGTTAAAAAGCACAAAAAATCAATAAATAAAAGCATGAACTTGTATTTGGCTGGAACTTTTGGGCTGCCCTGGTAACTCAGAGGTAAAGAATCTGCCTGCAATGCAGGAGACCTGGGTTTGCTCCCTGAGTCAGGAAGATCCCTGGAGAAGAGAATGCCTACCCACTCCAATATTCTTGCTTGGAGAATCCCATGGACAGAGGAATCTAATGGGCTACAGTCCATGGGATGGCAAAGAGTCGGACATGACTGAAGTGACTTAGAACGTATGCATGTGTTCTGAAGAAGGACCAAGAAAAACAACAAACACCAAATTGGAGGTAGGAGAAATCAAGCAAAACCAACAGAGAAAACAGCTGGGAAGGGCAAAGGACTCCTGCACATTCCAAAGGAATGGCTCAAGAATGGGAAAATGGCAGGTTCTTGGAAAAGAATCTTCTATAGCACTGTCTTGGGGCTATCAGGAAATAAGAAGAGTTTTTACTTTCTTGTTTACTTTCAACAAGAGTTGGTGGAATACCAGCAACAAAGAGAGGCTGAAAAGATCTGACAGCTCTGAGAGTTCTCATTTTTTGCTTGAAAGTGTCCCTGAAGGATTCCAGGATGCTACTCCTTTCAGACTATTGATGGAGACGAAGAATATATATGTTTGCCATTATGAGAAAGAATATGAAATTCACTAATATTTAATAAACAGGCTTCCCTTGCGGCTCAGCAGGTAGAAGAATCTGCTTGCAATGCAGGAGACCTGGGTTCAGTCCCTGGATTGGGAAGATCCCCTGGAGAAGGGAAAGGCTACCCACTCCAGTATTCTAACCTGGAGAATTCCAGGGACTGTATAGTCCAAGGGGTCGCAAAGAGTCGGACACAACTGAGCGACTTTCACTTTCACTATATGAAAAGCACAGAAATCATCTCTTTGTTGGTGAAAGGGACTTACCTGCGTAGTTCGGTAATCCCCACAACATGACCATTGCCCATCCTGTGCTATGCTTTCTCACACACTGTTGAATCTGCTCATAAACCTTATCATAGCGTGTATTAGGCTGTATCTTACTGATTAGGAAACAGGCTTAGAGAACATATAAATTATTTTTTAGATTTTTTTTAAAGAGTTTTTTGATTTGGATCATTTTTTTAAAGTCCTTATTGAATTTGTTACAATGTTGCTTCTGTTTTTTTTATGTTTTGGTTTTTTGGCCACAAAGCATATAGATCTTAGTTCCCTGGCCAAGGATTGAAACCACATCCCCTGCATTGGAGAACTGTATCTTATCCAGTAGAGAATCAAAGAAGTCCCTAATTTGGTTATTTGTTTGTTTGTTTTTTTAACTTTTTTTTTATATATTGGAGTACCAAGGTGGTAAAAATCTGCCTGCAATGCAGGAGACCCAGTTTTGATCCCTGGATCAGAAAGATCCCCTGAAGGAGAGAATGAACCCACGCCAGTATTCTTGCCTGGAGAGTTCCATGGACAGAGAAGCTTGATGGGCTACAGTCCATGGAGCTGCAAAGATTAGACACAACTGAGAGAGTGACACTTCACTTTTCATAGTTGATTAAAAATGTTGTGTTAGTTCCAGGTGTATAGCAAAGTGATTCAGTTATACATATATATACATGTATCTGATCTTTTTCAAATTCTTTTCCTATTTAGGTCATTATATAATATTGAGCAGAGTTTCCTGTGTTCTGCAGTAGGTCTTGTTGGTTATGACTTGTTAAAAGGCTAACAAAGGCAGGTACACATTTTTAAGAGTTTATTTATGCAAATATTAGCTTGAATCAGGCATTTCCAAACCAAATGTGGTCAGGAACGCTATACGTACATGAGCCAGGGTGCTGTTTTTTGGAAGAAGATGAGGGAACCAAGCAAGGAAGTTATTTGACTCTCTCTGGCTTAAACAGTTGCCTTTATTTGAGAAAGTCCAGTGGCTGTTTGTAACTGATTATTCTTGATTTTCATCTTTCACATTCAGCTGTGTTATCTCTGGCTTAGATTTTGGTTAATGCTGTGGATTGCCTTGACATTAGAGCCCACCATATCCAATGGTCTCCTTGTTTAAATGCATTGACAGGGTTATACTTAAGGTCGAAGACTTACCAGATTACAAGCTCAAATAAGGCTCACACTTGTGACTCCTAATCTCTTCCTTTCATAATCATTCCATCCATCCTTCCAGAAACCAAAGGTGTCATGTTGCATGACAAACCAGAAGGAAAGCTGCAAGGCATTACAATAACATGAGATTTTCTAATGTAAAAATTAAATTGTACTTTAATAATATTCAACTTGAAATAAGCTTACACAATTAACATGGAGAAGGATTTTTTTCTCTTTATAACCCCTCTTGAGGCTAGAATCTTCCCCGGAGATGTAAATTCGTGCCCCCCAAAAGACGGGATCTCTTCTCTAAAAGGAAACAAAGTCAGTGTTTGATAAATATTTGCAGAATTGTTCTAGGCTCTGTTTTCTTATTGGAACAAACCAAGTCCTGTGCAGATGAAACAGTTTGATCTCCTTTCCCAGAGGGAGGTTTCAGGAAGACTTGGGAAGATGAAGAATGAACTTGACCGCCTTTCTCTGAAGCCGGGAGGCTGCTGCACTCAAAACAGGATTTCCTGGCGACCGTTTCAGTAATGTTTTACTAAAAATGGAGAAATCTGAAGGAGAAGAGGGAAGAGGAAAAATGATATAATATAGGATGCTTCCACAGCAGCTGTCGAGGCTCTGAGGGGAAATAAGGAAACTCCAGCCATCTGGGGAGCGTGGAAACACTGTACATTTGGCTTGTAGGTTGCATCTTGGAAGATCATTTATATATGCTTTATCTGAGAGATGGTTTAGGTGTGTAGGATGCTGGAGGAGGGTGTACTTGTGGGGAGGCCACAAAGAAGCGGCTTCAGCAGCAGGAATGACCCTGAGCTGTCCCCAGATGGAGGGACAGTGTGAGAGAGGGTGCACTCTGAGCTGAAGGTGGGTCCCTGGTGACTGACTTGGAAAAGCCTAGAAGCAGGGCAGTTGGCCGCATCCTGACGTTCAGCTTTGCTGCCCTGAAACTAGTTTTCTGCAGACAAAAATAGAGGTAAGTAATATTGGCCCTCCTTACTACCCCTGGCATATGGGTTCTAAGAACCCCTGGGCCCCCAAATTCACAGAGGCTCATGCCCTTTATTAATAAAGTGCAATATAATTGGCCTCCACATCCTCGAGTTTTGTCTCTGACGAGTCCACCAACCGAGGCAGGAGGTAAATGCATTGCACCCCAACCCCCAGGTAAAGCCACTGGAGATCCATCCTCTGAAAGCCCACACTCCCAAATGAGGCTAGCAGGGCAACTTGAGAGAGGAGACTAAGGCTTAGTCTCATGTATTTTCATTCTTAAAGTCAGGAGGCCTCCCCGACCACACATACGCAGAAGGGCTCTTTGAAGGTCAAAAGGGGAATGATGCGAAGTGAGGCCAGGCTACCCCTAGGCCTCTGTGGTGGAATCCAGTTTAGCTAACAGATGAATGAGCACACACAGGGGAGGAACCTGAGATATACCAGATAGGGACTGTAAACCAGGCAAATAAAAATGATTGGCCAAAGGAAACTTGGAAGAGAAGTAAATCAAACTACCACGAGGGTGTGACTCGGCAACTCTAAGTCTGCCCCTGTGTCTTTGGGAATCAACATTTCTACTTGTTGATTGAAAACTATGCCTCCCTTTTCCAGTAGGTATTACATCTTACACCTTCACACTGCTTTATCCCTGCTGACAGGTTGGTGCTTATCAGCTTGTCAAGTTCAGAAGCGCCACACATACTGTACTCTTTTTTCTTATAATAAATGCTTTGTTTGTTTCACTACTTCCGTCTTTGTGGAAATTCTTTTCCTGCAAAGCCAAAGGGCCAGGGCCTTGTCACTGACCACCGGTATAGAGGTTAGGATTCGGTGCCCTTAACACCATGACCCGACCTCAGTCTCTGGCCAGAAACTGAAGTCCTGCTTCAAGATGTTGCAGGATGTGGCCAGCCGAGATCACGACCATGGATGGAAATTTCGATCCAAGGCTAGTTGAACACACGACTGAGGAACCCTTGAATACAGAAGTGACTGTACTTACACCTCCTTCACAGGAGCTTCTGAACTTGTCAAGCTGATTGGCATCAACCTGTTAGCAGGGATAAAGCAGTGTGAAGGTATAAGATGCAATGCCTACTGGAAGAGGGAGGCATACTTGTTAATCAGCAGGTGGAAACGCTGGCTCCCAAAGACTGGGAGGCCAACTGTGGAGCCAGCTAAGGAACCAGCCGGGTATCCCAAAGCTCCCCTCCCTCTAGCCAATACGGTGCATGTTTATTTTGGTGTGGGCTGGTGTGTGGATGCTACTGCGAGTATGCATGCATGCATGTCTGTGCTTTTGCCTGTGTGTGTGTTCAGTTCAACACAGGATAATAGGGGTGGGTGAGGAAGGAGTGGATGAAGTTTCTAAAAGGAAAGCTGAGGACATGTTCCCAGGTTCTGACAGATGGTGAGTGTATCTATCAGGAGTGTTCGGGTCTGAGTCAGAGGTGAGTGTACAGCATCAAGTGAAATGCAAGACTGCAGAGCAAGGCTTTCCTTATGGACATCCTAAACACTGGCCATGAAGACCGTGGGAGGAAAGGGAAGTGATAAGTGGTTAGAGCCCTGGAGGGCAAGCATGGTTGTAAGCTGCTCCAAGAGGAATGGCTCATTCCTGAGTAGCTGATAAAGCAGAGTCCAAACCCTGCCATCCTGTTACCGAGTGGAAGGGCAACTCAGGAATTCCGAGGAAGCAGTTCACCGGTGAATCAGGGGCATGGAAACCCTGGGGTGGGTGTTTGCTTTTTCTGTCAAGTTCCTCTTTAACTCACCTTTTCATCTTTATCTGGAAAGCTTTACCATCTGACCTCATGGGCTGAAAATGTTACCAGATCGCTCAAATATCAAACACAGCATCCTGCATCCCTGACCCCTAAAGCATAGACCACGATGAGCTGGATGCCCAAGCCAGAGGGACTCCAGGCCTCCACCAGGACTTTTCTACCAGGAGGTTGGGAATAAAGAGTGACAAATCCCTGGAGCCATAAGATGACCATCCATGCACCAGCCACCATGGGTCCAGGCTCACTGCTTCCCCCCACCTCCAGCTAACCCCGCTCCCCTGCCTCCAGTGAGAAACAAAACCAGGATCATAGTTAGCATCTGCTGTGAAACAGGCCACCCCAGGATTGACTGGCTGAAATGCCTGCACTCTCTTCATTCTTCAGCCCTCTGATGGCCAGGTGATCTCCTGCTGGTCTTCCTTTGGCTCCCTTACCAGGCTGCAAGCAGATGGGGGTTGGATGGGACCAGCTGATGGCTGGCTACATCCCAAGTGCTCAAAAGTGCAGAGCTTAACAAATTGCTTGCATCGTATTTGCGGATGTACAATTGTCTGAAGCAAGATACATGGCCAAGTGCAGAGTCAGGGTCGGGGTGGATGGCAGTAGCCATTGATGCATAGGGGAGCATAGTTAGAACAATCTACCATGCCAAGGATTAGATGTTTCCGGTGGTACATGGCTCTGGAGAGTGGAGTGGCTTTCGATTTGGGTCCCTGTCACTTGAAAGATCCTTGACTAATGAAAACCTCCAGACACCAGAGGATGCTCTCATCCCACAGAGCAGGGAAATCTCTCTACTCAGACACATACAGAAAATCACAGTGACTTGTTCATTAAATCTGCAGTTATTAATAAGTGTTTATTGAGAAACCACAAGAATCCTGTGTAATATAAACAGAAGGATTATACACTCTTTCTAGGCTCCAAGTAGCTCACAATCTCCAGGGAAAACAAGTCATTCCCATACGGAAAGTTAAAATGCAGCCTAACAACATGAGTCTCGAAGTTGCCAATGTGCAAGGCAGATGCTGTGTGAATGGTGAATTTGTTGGGAGCAGCTTAGGGAGGAGGCTGGTGATGGGGGAGGCAGTGCCTCACTTGGCACTGCCCCTGCTAGAGGGTCTGCATGTTAGAAACTCCAGCTTTGTTGATGACTGAAGAAGGGTGGGTGTTGAGGAGAGAAGGACAAAATCCAGAGGGGGCTCGGTGCCCAGGCCTGGCAACCCAGGGTCTGAACAGGGAAGGCTGAGCACCAAAGAAGTGATGCTTTTGAACTGTGGTGCTGGAGAAGACTCTTGAGAGTCCTTTGGAAAGCAAGGAGATCAAACCAGTTCACCCTAAAGGAAATCAGTCCTGAATATTCATTGGAAGGATTAATGCTGAAGCTGAAGCTCCAGTACTTTGGCCACCTGATGTGACAGTTCATTGGAAAAGACCCTGATGCTTGGAAAGATTGAAGGCAGGGGGAGAAGGGGGCAGCAGAGGATGAGATGTTGGATGGCATCATCGACTCAATGGACATGAGTTTGAGCAAACTCTGGTTGCTAGTGAAGGACAGGGAAGTCTGGTGTACTGCAGTCCATGGGATCGCAAAGAGTCAGGCAGGACTTAGCAACCATCAATAACAACAGCAACATGAGTACAATGAGCCAAAAGATACCTATCAGGTGTGTTTTAGGTGCTTTTACAACCTTTCATTGTAGCTGAGATTTCATCCCAGGTTCAGAAACAAACCAATGAAGCTCAGAGGACTTATGCCTCCTACTAGTGGCAGATTTGATGAAATTGGAAGTCTTCAAGTTGAGAAGGAGGAATACCCAGGATAAGAGCCATCGAAAAATCTGTCATAGAGGAGGCACTGTTGTCTGCACTTTCTGTTTTTCTGATTTATTTATTTTTTAATTGAAGGATAATTGCTTTACAGAATTGTGTTGTTTTCTGTCAAACATCAACAAGAATCAGCCATGGGTACACCCATGTCGCCTCCATCCCGAACCTCCCTCCCATCTCCCTCCCCATCCCATCCCTCTAGATTGTCACACAGCCCCTGTTTGAGTTTCCTGAGTCATACAGCCAACTCCCATTGGCTATCTATTTTACATATGGCATTACAAGTTTCCATGTTACTCTCGCCATTCTGTAGATTGAGGCATGAATTTCGTCTACTAGCTGTTCTCACATCTCAGTCATTAGAGCTTCTATAACAAAAACACCACAGACTAGGGGTGGGGCTTACAGACAATAGAAATTCCTTCTTTAAAAAAATTATTTTATTTATTTATTTTTGGTTGTGCCGAGTCTTTGTTGGTGCTCAAGCTTCTTTCTACTTGCGACAAGCTGGGGCTACTCCTTAGCTGCAGTGGGCAGGCTTCTCGTTGCTTCTCAGGTTTCTTCCCTTGTTGCAGAGCAGGGGCTGTACAGCGCTTGGGCTCCAGTAGTTGTGGGGCAAGCTCTCAGTAGTTGCGGCTCCCGGCCTCTGGAGCACAGGCTCAGCAGCTGCAGTGCATGGGCTTAACTGCTCCTCAGCACGTGGGCTTCGTCTCGGTCAGGGATCGAACCCATGCCTCCTGCATCGTCAGGAGGACTTTTTTTTTTTTCTTTTTTTTTTTTTACCACTGAGCCACCAAGGAAGCCCCCTAGAAATTTATTCTTCACAGAGGGCTTTGAAATCCAAGATCAAGCGATGGTAGGTTTGGTGGCTAGTGGGAGCCAGCCTCCTGGTTCAGAGATGGCCATCATTTCAGTGCATCTTCACACGGTGGAAGGGGTGAGTGCTAAGTGATGGTTCTCAGCCATTTGATGATGATGAGGATAGCGTCATGTTTTAGAGCTGGAAAGGTTTTTGACATCTGGTCTTAACCTCCATCTTTACCCGGATGTTCTTGATCATAATTGGTCAAATGTTAGAATTTTCACTTTACCCTCATTTTTAAGCCAGTGATTTTTAAAAACTCATTTCATAATAACAGATCTCCTTTTTTGTATGAATTCATCCTGGAAAGTGAAAGTGTCGCTCCGTCGTGTCCGACTCTTTGTGACTCTGTGGACAGTAGCCCGCCAGGTTCCTCTGTCCGTGGGATTCTCCAGGCAAGAATCCTATAATGGGTAGCCATTCCCATTCATTCTGGGACTATGGTTTAATAGTAGGTGTTTAATTACATAACTTGTGATCCGTTGTTAAGGACTACCGTGCTGCCTATAGAAAAATCACTTTTAGGAGAACATTTATTGGCATGAAAATGCTCATGATATATTCACAGAGAAAAACTAAACCACAGAATAGTAGAGCAATGTGGAGACATTTTTGCAGTGTTACACATTTACATGTATATCAGAGACATGCATTGATATGTTAACATAACTCATCTCTGAGTGATAGGATTTTGAGCGATTCTCATTTTAATCTGAGTTGTTGTATTTCTCAGTCAGTGTCTGACTCTTGGTGATCCTATGGACTGTAGCCCACCAGGCTCCTCTGTCCCTGGGATTGTCCCAGCAGGAATATTGGAGTGGGTTGCCATTGCAACTTTAATATACTGAGTATGAATCAGTTTTAAAATTAGGAAAAAAAAACCCCATAAAACAAACACAAGCTGTATAACAAACCCTAAAATGAACATAAGCCATATGACAAAGCCTGTGAGGTGAGTTTTAAGACTCTGTGCTAATAACTTCTATTGACGTAAGAGACTGGAACCAGCACTGGGTCTGACAGCCCGGGTGGGAGAACCAGCTCACGTTCTGAACCCCCAGCACCATTCTTTTATATGCTGCCCAGTGAGTAAAGGACCCCCTCCCTCTGTAGGTGCTGGCGTCCCAATCATTTCCCTTGACCAAAAGTCGATGGAAACAGCAGCTTGTTTCCAGGTAGACTGCTCACTTCCCAGGAGGAAAAATTCAGACAAACCATGGATTTTTCGGTGCTACTTGAATTACCCAGATTGGTATGTATTTGTTTAGGATTTATACCTCCGGTCTCCACATCTCTGTCCCAGCAGGGAATTACCCAGATAATCGTGCAGCTGTGCAGACTTCTCCCTGAAGGTCACAAGCTTTGGTCCTGATATTGGGAAACATGTGTTTCTCATCCTCAAAAAAGATTGTTCTTGGCTTTAAACCCCAGCACTTAGCACTTGTAAAATTGAGATAAAGCACATTGGCAGCTTTGGGACTTGGGAGCGCCAACAGCTGAGACTGGACTTTGGAACGACTGAACTGCTTCATCCATTCTGAAGCGGCATTTGGTCTTTTCTCTGAAAACAGTCCACAGCACTCACCTTGGGTTTCTAAAGCATCTCAGAGAAGCAGCCCGTCCGTTCCGCCGCCCTGCCATGATGTTTACCTCCTTCCGACGTGTTCTCAGCAGAATGAAATGGTTCTGACCCTGGAAGTAGTCTGACCTCAAGCATGCCGGAAGACCCAGGCCTGGGCCCGGAACCAGAACCTGGCCCAAGGCTCTGGGGCCACCCAGCTCTGCTTCCAGGCTTGGAGCACCCACGACCCCATGTACGTGCTTAACAGGGGAAGGAGGCTTGCCCCCATATGTCTAACACACTCTGTGATCCTGAATTTAGGCTCATTACTTAGAAATGGTATAAGGTTCTAAAAAACATCTCAGGGGGAATGTAATTGACATACAAAAACACAGGCAGTTCTTTAGCGTAGGTTTGATAAGCTTCGTGGTTTGTTGCACCTGTGTGCCCTCAGGACTCGGCACAAGGTCGAAGACCCTCACAACCCACACACAAGCTGATGCTCCTTCCCAGCTGAGCACCCCTGACCCAACCGAAGATAACCACCACCTGACTTCAGTGCATCAACTCTGCCAGGCCTACAGCATCATACAAATGGAAACATGCTATGCATGTCGGGATTCTTTAATTCAGTGTGTCAGTCATATTTATCCACAGTTGTGTGTGGGTCAGCAGTTTGTTTCTTTCGACTGTCAAGTAGAAGTCCATGAATACATCCTGTTGACGGACATTTGAGCGGCTTGTACTTTGGGGCTATTATGAACAAGGTTGCTATTAACATTCTTGTACAAAGCTTCTCGTGGATATATGCTTTCATTTTTCTTGGGTAAATGCCTAACAGCAAAATTGCTGGGTTGATGTATGAATAAGTTTTTAAGAAACAGAATGGAGTGGTTTTGAAAATGGAAATTTCTGGTAGACTTTCACCTCTCAGAGGTGAAAGGGGACTTTGATTCCTTGGTCATTTAGTCCTAACCTCTCCATTTAGGACAAAAGCTGCTGAGACACCAGAGGGGTCATGTGGCACCCCCACCCCCAACCCACCTGCATTGCTGGTAGGTTCAGTTAAGAGCAGAGCAGGGATTAGGACCACTCTCTGATTTTGTGCTTCCTTACACAAAGCAGAGTGATGTGGAGGGCTGATGGGGTGGAGGTGGCAGTCATCATTTCAAATAAAGCTGTTGGGAAAAGCCTCACTAAGAAGATGAGGTTTCCTCCAGGACCTGAGGGGGCAGAGACTTGACTTCTAGCAACATCTGGGCAAGTGCGGCCTCAGTCAAGGGGCTGCGGTGCTCGGGCCCTTGATGGGGAACATGGCTGGTGAGGCTGGAGCACAGTGGTCAGGAAGCGAGCTCTGAGGATGGGACCCTGGTCTCCCAGGGCACTCTGGCATCAGTTCTGAGTGAAATGGCTGCCTCAGGGGAATCAGAGCACAGAAGCCCCCTGAGGTCCCTCTAGCTACTGTGTGGAGTATGGATAGAGTGTGCGGCGAAGCGGGTACAGGCAGGAGGTGACCGGGGGCTGGCCAGTGGCAACTGGGGTTCGATTCTGGTATATTTTGAAGATTGAGCCAACAACTTTTGCTACTGGGGGTATGAGGAAAGAAGAGGAAGGATGCCTCTGAGACTTCGAGGTCAGCCACCAAAAGAACAAGATGGGGACAACAAAGAAAAAGGAGATAAAGCGGGGAGGGGAGCCAAGTGGTTCTGTTTTGGAGAAGTTGAGTTCAGATGCCCAGTAACATGCAAGAGGGTCTCTGGGTAGTTAGACACAAGAGTCTGGAGCTCAAGGGAGACACACAGGCTGGAATCATAATCGGGGGGCATCGCTGGTATGCCGGTGGTTTCCCAAGTCATCAGACTGGGCGAGATCACCTGGAAAGTGAGTGAGGTGAGAAAAGAGAAGCTGATTATGCACAGAAGGGGGACTGGTAACCCAAACTGAGACAAGGAATCAAGAGGCCGGCAGCCAAGTGTGGGGAGTGTTTAAGGCGTAGGGATGATGAGGGAATGCCGATGGGTCCACAGGGGAGGACGGCCCTGGCCAGGACTCAGCGGTGTGGACGCTGCATTGTGACCCATACCTGACAGTGTGTAAAATCGAGAGGTGCGGAATGATTGAGCGGCAGGTGCACCTGAGCTTGACTCACGACCCCTGCTTCGAGCCTTCTCCAGAGAAAATGGGAGGAGGAAATGAGGAAACTGAAGAAATCAGGGGGTGCCTGGAGGGGAATATGGGTTAGGACAGAGGTTCTCAGATGGGAGAAATGACTGGATGTTTACACGATGGCAGGAGTGATCCAGCAGAGAAAAGTTAAAAATATTCCGCCAATAACTGTGAGAGGTGCTAACCTAACAGACTGTCGAGGTGAAGGTATCTTCATTGGCATAGAATAGAAAGGCAGGTCAGCAGGCCAAGTCGTGGGGGTGAGAGCCCTGAGTGGGCAGAGTGGTTTCCTGAGCCCTGCCTCTGGCTCTGCTCCAACTGTCTGAGGATCTGGAGCGTCAATCATCCTCTCTGAGTCCATGTTTCTCTAATGACACAATGAAGGGTTGAGGTCAAAGCATCCCGGCTCGCACACCCCACAATAACCACCTAAGGGTTCCCGAAGGGCCGTCAGCTCCCTGATGTCCCTGTCACCAGAACCCAAGGATTCATCCCATAACTGTGTGTGAAAGCCCACATCCCCACAGGGAGAGAGTTTTAGGCCGTCTGTGTTCGGCTGGGAACCCAGATCCTTGGAAGAGCAAAGACTTACCCAACATTCTGGGAACGTTTTCACAAAGACCTAGGATCAACACCCTATCAAAGGCAACCATCAAATTTTGAGAACTGGAATGGGGTGAGGTCAAGGGAATGTCTGACAGCTGAATGAAGGAGAGGGTTAAAAGGGCTCTTGTCACTTATTTATAAAACAGAAATGGACTCACAGACTTGGAGATGAACTTCTGGTTACAAAGGGCAAAGGTTGGGCGGGGATAGATTGGGAGCTTGGGATCAACATGAATGCACAGCTCTATTTAAAATGGATAACCGCATGGACCCACTGTATAGCACAGGGAATTCAGCTAATGTTATGGGGCAGCCCAGATGGGAGTGGAGTTTGGGGAAGAATGGATACGTGCACTTGTATCGCCAAGTCCCTTTGCTATCTACCTGAAACTATGTTAACTAGTTAAACGTTGTTAATTGACTATACTCCTATACAAAATAAAAAGTTAAAAAATAAAACCACTAAAAAAATAGCTAAAAATAGTTGTACATATTTTAAAGGCACATTATAGCTACTTTACAAAATATATTTATTTATAATACACTAATTCTTCCTAAATTCTCATTATTGTAGATGAAGATTGTTCCAGGTATTTTTCCAGTTCCGGGCAGCTGATTCAGTTCAATCTGCTGCTGCTGCTGCTAAGTCGCTTCAGTTATGTCCGACTCTGTGCGACCCCATAGAGGGCAGCCCACCAGGCTCCACAGTCCCTGGGATTCTCCAGGCAAGAACACTGGAGTGGGTTGCCATTTCCTTCTCCAATGCATGAAAGTGAAAAGTGAAAGTGAAGTCACTCAGTTGTATCTGACTCTTAGCGACCCCATGGACTGCAGCCTACCAGGCTCCTCCATCTGTGGGATTTTCCAGGCAAGAGACTGGAGTGGGGTGCCATTGCCTTCTCCGCAGTTCAATCTACTCTGACACCAAATTCCTAGAAAAGCTGAGTGTTTCTACCAGCAGGTATATTTTAAGAGCTCAATTGATTACTAGCAAATAATGTTTAGATGCCCACTTTGTGAATGTCAGTTAATCAACAGGACAGGTGTCTACAGCTTTCTCTGACCACTCTGAAAGTCGCTCTGTCATGTCCGACTCTTTGCAACCCCATGGATTATACAGTCCATGGAATTCTCCAGGCCAGAATACTAGAGTGGGTAGCCTTTCCCTTCTCCAGGGGACCTTCCCAACCCAGGGATCCAACCCAGGTCTCCTGCATTGCAGGTAGATTCTTTACCACATGAGCTATCAGGGAAGCCCCTGTTTAAGATCATTGTACTTAAAATTCAGGAATTTTCCAAATGACCCTAAGGATGATCTGATCTTTACTGGATGGGGTATAGATGAAGAAGTCTTGGTTATCTAGCTCACTTCTCAGAGGTCACTGGGGACATTTTTATTCCTCCAAAGTCTCCCCTCACTTTCCAATCCATACCCTCCCCTGTGCCTTCATACCCAGCAAGGTATTCCCTTAAAAAAATTGCCTCACTAATTAACTCAGAAAATGTTTACTGAGCATATCCTATGTTTCTGGCACATGTGACAATGGGATTAAGACATCGTCCCGTGTGGTTGGGTGGCAGGCAGCAGCATCACTCCATGCAACATTAGGCAAGTTTGGGGTGAGGCAAACTGAAGGATGCCCTCAACTCAGCCTTTGGGAATTGGAGACTTTGTAGAGAGAATGGTACGAACTTAGGACCTGAGGGACAGGCAGGAGTCAGCAAGGATGGAGTGGGACAGAGCTCACCAGGGGAGGGGCCTGTGTGTGTCAAGGTGCCAGTGGAGCCAGGCAGTGCGGCCACCTTGGGATCTGATGGGGGACATGAGGGTGGGGGCCAGGAGGCGGGCAGCGACAGATCCTGGGAGCTACAGGCAGGTGGAAGAGATAGAAACAGGCCAGGTGGAAGAGATCGAAAGTCACAGTGAGGAACAAAAGGGGACGTGGTCACCAATTTCAGGCAAGACCTGGGAGCAACCTAACCCAACAGAAACAAGGGTGGAGAAAAGTGGCTGATCCTAGAGATAACAGAATAACCAGGACTTTCGATGGTTCATGGGATTCAGGCCTGGAGTCCTGGGGACCCTTCAGGGGAAGCAGGCAGTTCCAAAGCCAGAGATGTTGAGTTCAGCCATGATCATTTTTGAGCTGAGTCTGCCTGTCATAATAGCAACTTAGCAGCTGAGATGAGCCATTGGCTGACTTCTCCACCCACCCCCAAGGTGTCCTGCTGCCCCAGCATTGGGCATCTTCATCTGTTAATGAAATGCAAGAGCAAGTGAAGGACTAACTGACTGGTGAATCCAGCTGATAGAATTTGAACTTGGAGAGAGACAAGTACTTCAGGGCAGATGGGGGAGCCGCAGGGCGGAGATATCCCCTTGAGGGTTTGTGTGCAAGAAGATGCGGCCCCTCGGGCACGACCTTGGGGGCACGACCTTGGGGACCGACCTTGGACAGACTGGCAGAGGAGGGGTCCTGGCAGGAGAGTGAGAGGGGCCAGAGGCCCTGAGGGAGAACACCGAGTGCTGCAGGGAACCATGAGGGTGAAAACTGAGAAGGGCCCCTGGGTGTCATGAGGCAGAGGCTGCAATGATCTTTGTGAAACAAGGCAGGGCAAAGAAGCCTTGTCCTCTAATCTTCCCTTGGATCCATGGCTGCTGACAGCAAGTAGCACTCCGTTTAGGAAACAGAATGAAGAGGAGCCAAGCTCAGCCCTTGGCGGCTGTCTGCAGGGGGAGAGGAAGAGTGAGCATGTGAGAGAGGAGGGTCCTTCTCCCCAGCCTTTCTCTGGCTCAAGGTGATGTGATGGTTCCTGGCTTTCCAGAGGAGCCCAGCGACTCCTACATTCCTGAAGCAAGGCAAAGCCAAGCACAGGGCAGAGGCCACTCTGGGAATGTTTTGTTGTTAATTTTTTGGTAGTTGAATCATATTGGCAAAATTGTTTCCAAGTTGCTCAAATATAGATGGAGAAACTCAGTGTTATGCTAGAGGCTCACATGCCTCTGAGATAACATCACAGGGCTTGTGTCACCAGCTAATGGATCATCAATAAAGCAAACGTTCAACTCTGGATGCTGAAAAAAAACATATTTCCCCTCGAAAGATAATAAAGGACGAGGAAATTGAATAGGTTCTAACCTAGAGACTCTTGTCGAATTTGATGATCTTGTTAATGGCTGCCTAGGGCATGTCTTACCCACTCCAGTGTTCTTGCCTGGAGAATCCCAGGGACGGAGGAGCCTGGTGGGCTGCCGTCTATGGGGTCGCACAGAGTCGGACACGACTGAAGTGACTTAGCAGCAGCAGCAGCAGCAGGGCCTGTCTTAAAAAAAAAAAAGTGGTGGGGAAAAAATCTGTCCTTCCCTGGCATTTATCTTTTGAGCCAAGCAGACTTTGAGAAAATGCTGGAAGGATTTAACTCTAGAGAAGTGAAATGCAAATGTAAGAGGAAAACAATGCCAGGGTTTTGGAATGATGCTACAAGTCTGAACCAGAATTACTTTCCAAAAAATACTCTCCTATGACTTCCTATATTTCTGTTTCTGGGCCGCATAAGAGAATGTTTTCAGAAGAGCAGATATGGACAAGGAGACAGGAATGACTATTGGCTGACCCAGGATATTTTCTCCAAGTGCAAGTATGGGGACGCCTAACTAAACCCAGGGCTGCCCTTGAGATCATGCTTGATTGGCTAATCAAGCATCAAATCTCCTCTCTTCTCCAGAGATACAAGGGTGGAGAAAAGGAGGAAACTAAGCAAATGCTGAAGCAAATGTCTGTACTGTGGTGCAAGGCAGGAAACCAGGAAAGTGCTAGGTAGGTGTAGAATCACAGGCTCTTCAAGGTTGATCAAGATGGCGCCATGGAGATTCACTAAGGTCAGTTCTGCTAAGGCTGCTTGATGCTACAGCAGTCTGACTCAAACTCTGTTATCGAGTTGATGGTGGTCACTAGTAAACATGGACATTCTTCCTGGATTTTTCTTTTCCAAATAAATACTTCTTGAAATAGTTTACCAAGGGTCATGATCTCCTTGAGTTGCTCCATTCCCACTGGAGACTCTTTTACTCTCCTTTGCTGTCCTTCATCTCTCCTTGCCTGTAAATGCAGAATGCCCTTTCTCTTGTCCCTCCAAACAGTCTTCCTGGCTGACCTTATCCAGTCCATTGATTTAAACCTCATGTAACTATTGATGAATCCCCAGCCTATATCCCTGACATTACCTCTTCCTAGAGCTCATATACTCTTTATACCAAGGTGTGAATATTATCCTGGATGACAAAAATTCTTGTTTAGGGGCTTCCCTAGTAGTCCAGTGGTTAAAACTTCACCTTCCAATATGGGAGATGTAGATTCAATCCATGGTTGGAGAGCTAAGATTCCACACGCCTCTTGGCCAAACAAACAAACGAACCATAAAACAGGAACAATATTGTAACAAATTCAACAAAGACTTTAAAAAATGGTCCACATCGAAAGAAATCTTAAAAAATTCTGTTTTGTTTGTGTCCAAATAGCGTGAAGCTGGCCATTCCCTCTGTGACGTAGATCCAATAGGCATCTTCAAGTCTCACTTGGGTGACTGAGCAGATTCCAGCTTCTGACTCTTGCCACTCCAAAATCTGAGCTCCCCGTAGCCTTTCAGAGTAAATAGAAATCGGTTTAAAATCTACCAATGGCTTCTATTAGAATATAAAGTAAACCCTCCCCTCTCCCCCCAGGACTGGTACCTCTCTGCACCCCCACCTCATCTCACACCACTCTCCCCACCTCCGATTCTGTGATCTGGCAACACTGAGTTTTGGAAGGTGTCATGCTTGTTTCAGCATCAATGTCTTTGCGTGATAGTTCTCTCTACTTGTCATAGGCCCCATAATCTGTGCTGTAATTAATTTTAGCTCATTCTATGTCATTCAAAATCAGCTTGAAGGTGACCTGCCCAGAGATGTCTGCTAAAATGGTACCTCCACCTTGGCCTTCTATTTCGGACTCTGTCTGGTACTAATTTCCCCCCATGTTCAGTTATGCATTGGTTTGCTTATCTGTCTACACTGGGTTGTGCTCTCTTCTACATGAAAATGTGCTTGTCTGTCTGTTCAGGGTGTAGGATGGCTCTTAGAGCAAAGAGGAAACCCTGTAAATGTTTTTGAGCAATTGTTGAGTCAGAGACCAGTTCATGGACATCCTCCTCGACTCTGCTTCCTGGGGTTTAACTCGGATAAGATGTTGAAAGTTTGGCCTTGATTCAACATGACTGTGAAAGTTCCAACAATTCGAACGAAGTTCAAGTTACAATTGAAGGTGTTTTCTTTAATTTAATGAATGAGTTTCAGATTTGTTTTTCTAGAACTTTCACAGCAGGAGTCATTCCAAATTTCAAATTGATTTCACCTTTTATTTGCCCTTCCCTCTCATCTTTCACCTTGTTGGATCTGAGAACACCCATCAATTCTGACTCTGCCTTTTTCTTCTTCATCATTCATAGAAGTGATGGATACAGATAATTTTGATGCAAAGTGATAGAGCATAATAAATGATTTCCCCCTAAACACTGTTGTAATCTATTTGACTGAAATCAGCCTTGAATCATGTCCCTAAATCAAAGTTAACTGGCCTATAGAGACAGAAAGCAGATTAGGGATCTTCTGGGATAGGGATGGGGTGAAGGTTTACTGCAAATGACATCAGGACTTTGAGGTGATGGATGTCAGTTTTATCAGGGTCATGTTCACATAGAGGTATGTGCTTGTCAAAACTCATCACACTGTATAACTGGCATGTATGCATTTATTGTATGCAAATTATACCTTCACAGAGGTGATTTTAAAAATCCAAAAGAATCACTCGATGACAAGCACTTTGTTCCCTCTCACACTGATTGCCCGAATGTCACAGAACTAAGTAGGATGTTACAGAATGTGGATTTTGAGTGTAGTTGCTCTGCCATGGACAACATGTGATCTTAATTTTATACAAAACAATCCAAAACAAAAACAGCCTAAATTAGTTTTGGGGGTTTTTTTTTCCCTATTTGAGCAGAAAAGAAATATTTCTTAGTCTTAATCCAGATCTTTAGTGGTCACCTGAATATTTTCATGGAACAAAATATCTTCCTTAGTTTGGCTTCCCCCCGAAAGGAAGCCCCTCAGTTAAGGATTTGGGTGCAAGCTTGGAATGTGGGAGGTGCCCCCATGACCCTCAGTGTGATGGAGGCATGGGCAGGCGAGGCCGAACACAGAAGGATGCCAGGACAAGTTGTGTCAATGGTCAGAAGACTCTGCTGGAAACGTGCGGCTCAGTCCTGAGGGAGGCCTGTGGGAAATGGTGTAGACCATGCTCCAAGTCACCCCACCTGGGGGAGGAGAAGCAGCAGCATTTACCCACAGACTCAGCTCTGCGGGCTGAAGTGTGCTTCTCCAGACTTTCCTCCTGCCCAGCTCACAGTGAGCGTGCTTTGGGGACGAGAAAGAGTCATCAGGAAGACAGCCAAAGAAGTTTTGGCTAGGATGACACTGGACAGGGCTTCAGGGAACCTGGGTGCTAAGTGGGTGGGGTGATCACACCACGCACGCCAAGCTCTTTCCTCGGACGTGAAAAGTCCACCCGAAGGTGCTTGTTTCGCTCTTGTTTGTTTGTAGTTTCCGTTTGTCTTCCTTTCTCTATAATAATGGTTGATTGATTCTTTGTCCATTTTTAGCTCTAATTTAAAATGCCAAGATTAATCATGGTCAAAGGTAATGACTGATACTAATCACGTTTATAAAATCCTCCCACATACATGGGAATGTTACTCTGATTCACTGAGACTTGTTAGGAACCAGATACCAAATCGAGTACTTTCTTGGCTTACTTGTGAAAGTAACCCTAAACTAAGGCTAGGGATGTTTATCCTACATTATAGACGGAGAAGCTAGACTTTGAAAGGTCAGTTAATTGCCCAGGTTCTGGAATCTGCAGATGTGGCCAGAAACTAGAGCCAAGCTGCTATGCCCAAGCTCTCAACTCCAGTCCCCAAGTTTGGTCTACCTTCCCCGCCAGCAGTGTTCCTTCCCTAGGGGGCAACTCCATCTCACAAGAAGAGCGTCTGGGATCAAACACAAAGATGTTGGTGGACAGAGAACCAGAAACAAAAGATACAGTGTGCTTAAGGACATCATGTGCATGAACGCAACTCACACGAAAACTGTCAAGATGCTCACCAAATGTGTACAAAGAAAAATCCATTTTCCTGTCCAATAATATGATAAGAAAAAAGAAGTAGTCCACATGAGGATGCATTGAAAAAAAGAATTGTCTTAACTCACGGAATCACAGCTAATTTATTTAAATATTGGTTTGTCGAGGGGCTGTGATGGTTGGGTCTAAGGGGTAGACGCTGACCACATGCGCTGCAGCCAGCTGAGTCTCCCGGACACTGGAGAGAAGTCACCCTCTTTGATCTTTCCCCCCACAACCAGCTCCTCATCTTCCCATTTCCTGTTCAATTGTCTCACGACATGAGACTGCCTTTGCTTTTTCTCCTCTCTTTCTACCATGGGCATGGTGGTTAAACATAGGACTGGAGAGCTGATAAGAGTATCTGGGGGTTATCCTCTCTTGTTTAACCCTCCTTCCTCCCTTCCCAGCTACAGTACTTTGCAATGACATCTGGGGGTTATCTTCTCTTGTTTAACCCTCCTTCCTCCCTTCCCAGCTACAGTACTTTGCAACGACTGACCTTAGCATACAGGAACGCTGCATCATTGGCCTCCTTCCCTGACTCACTTCTGTCACTCTTATGCCTTCTGGGGTCACCCAAACCAGCTGCCCACCTGGCTCCTAGAACCCAACCTAAGCTAGCGTGTTAACATTACCAAGCTGAGTCCACTTTGTCCTGACTTCACGCACAGATCTTCCAAGTCTCCTGAGGGCAGAGACAAAGTTTGATAGGTTCATACCATCCGTCCTCAGCCTGGAGCCCCAGGCAGCAGACCTACAATCTCTAGGACATGAACAGATTACCATTTTCATAGAACTTTGGGTTAAAACATAAGATCTACAGGGCGGAAGGCACTAGCCAGAGGAGCCTGTGGCAGGCCTAGTTCCAGGTCATGATCCATCTACACGTAAGCTGTGACCTGGGTGGACAGGGTGCAAAAACCCTGGGGAAGGGAAGCTGGTCCCAGAGTGGAGCTGTTAAGGGACCTCAGGGGTCTCTTTGGGTGCTGGTCCCTTTGGGTGCAGATCACCTTTCTGTTTTTGCATGGGCTGCTGGGGATTCAAATCCACCACATTTTGGCTCATTCCTAGCAAAGAGTTGACTGTACCCCATGAGTGTTTCTACATCAACCTAATTTTCAGCTCTGCCCCTTCTCCAGCTTCATCCTTTCTATCTCATCCATTTTCTGTTTTTCCTGTATCCAGTGAGGTAAAAGGACTCCTTGGTCCTGCCTGTAGGCATGGATGCTCCGTCTGCAGAGAGGCGGGGGTATCAGGGTCCAGGACAGATGAGCAGCAGCCCTGGGACTCCAGTCTGGGTCACTGTCCCACTTCACGGGACTGGCTTCTGCCATGTGCATGGGCCCCTCTTCTGCCGACTTGGGAATTCAGTCTCAGCTGAACAGGGATCGGAGCCTGAGAAGACACACAAAGAATAATATTCTTTCTCATGCAACTGACAAAGTCAGCGTTAGAACAATCAGGGTGGCCAGCAATTTCACGGTCAGCGCTCTTTTGAGAGCCTAATGATTTCCAGCTGTGGTCGCTGGATGCCCAGCCTCTGGGAAACCACAGATGGATGGAACCCGGGCTTCAAGCTCGGCAGCACTGAGTGCCAGATTTCCAAAAGAGGGATGCTCAAAATAACTGCCCTCGTAAGTGGAGAAAGGCACTTAGGGAACTCCAGTGATCGTGGCCTGTAGCTCATAATTGGGATTAAAAGGCAGCAACAACATCAGCAACAGTCCCCTGACTAATCAGAATGAGTTCTCCTCCTAGACTTTTCAGTTTTATTCCCTTGAAGCCAATTTTATGACAGTTTCACTGCTGCCATTTAGTGAGAATGTTCTCAACTTCTTTATTTTTCTGTCCCAGGAAGATATCAGCTTATTCCACATGATTATAGCCCACTTTCTGAGGGTTCTAACATTTCATTGGGTTTTGAATATTCCTTAATATTCATCATTATTTTTTAAAAGTCTTATGTGACTTAACAATGTGACCCAAAGCCATTAGCAAAGGGTTTATTGGTGTTCCGTTATTGGTAAGTTAAACTTGGAACTGAGACTTCCCCTTTGGTCCCAAGTTTCTTCAGCCATGAAACTGGAAATCGACAGGAGTCAATCCACGCATGGAGGAAAGATTTCGGGCTTATTCTCGAGGAGATGGCCAGCCTTCCATGTTGGCAAGTTCAAGGAAGGGGTCCACTCCACCTAATGAGTCGAGCCATCTCCTGGGGGTAAATGAAATGCCAGATGCAGATGGAGTGAGAGCCACGGGGCTGGCTGGGGAGCCTGGGTAGGAGGGTGGTAGCTGGGTGGTGGCAGCCACAAGAAGAGAGACACAGGCAGGTAAGGTTTGCTCCAGATGCCCCAGAATGTCCAGACTCCAAACTGATCTCATTCCATAGCACCAGGCACAGCGAGGCAGGCCAGGGAAGAGGGAGGAGAGAGCGGGGCAGAGGAGAGGAGGGTGGGTGAAGGCGAGACCGTCCAGTGTCCAGGATTGGGGTGGAATGGGGAGGGACCCAAGTGGCCCACCCTCTCATTGGAGGCCGAGGTTTCCACGCTCTGCTGAAGCTTACCCATTGCTCAAGATTCCGTATCTGGCCTGATTTAAATTTCACTTCAGCCTAATAAGGGCTTCCCAGGTGGCGCTAGTGATAGAACACCCACCTGTCAATGCAGGAAATGCAAGAGACTCGGGTTTGATCCCTGGGTTGGGAATATCCCCTGGAGGAGGGCATAGCAACCCACTCCAGTATTCTTGCCTGGAGAATCCCATGGACCGAGGAGCCTGGAGGGCTACAGTCCATGGGGTTACAAAGAGTCGGACATAACTGAAGTGACTTAGCACGCACGCACAGCCCAACAATCCACATTCCGAATGGTTTACTCTGTCCCAATGGCTTACTTTGTCTGAATGGTATCAATAGTATCGCTTGTGTTCTTCCAGGAGGAGATGAAAGAGTCGGACAGCAGAGGAAAGGCCTGGAGATGAAAGCAGATCTGGTGAGATGGTCTACGCAGAATGCTGGTTTGGGACAATGCCAAGAAAAAACGAGGCCAGAAGTAAAGAGCCCAGTTTTCACCGTCCTCAACAGACAAGGAAAATGAACCCATGTTGGTGGAGGGCTTACCCACCACAAACCGTCAGAGAGTCACACATTAATTCCTTTGGCCCATTTCTCAGATTAGAAAATTGAGGTCCTACAACTTTCTCTTTGATGACATAACTGGTGAATTTGAACCCAATCTTTAAGAGGCAAGATGTGTGTGGGGAGGTGAGGGGGGATCCTGATGCCAGAGCAGAATAGAGGATGGAGGGGGAGTGAGGGGGAGGGGAGAAGGGGGTGGGCAACACCCACATGGGCAGCTCAGTGTTGGAGGACCTTAGATGGTGTGTGGCCTTGCCCCCTTAATGACGGGCAGGTGGGGACCATTTGAGCATGAGTGATGAGTGGCTGGGATGGACTGTGAGGTGCAAAGGCACTGCGTTTCGATTCTCCTGGATAAAACCAGGGCACTTTCGGGGTGAAAAGAGCCATCAGCTCGCTCATCAGGGCATGGGATCAGCTTGATAACCCTGAAAACCTCCCTCCTGTGGGATCAGAAATTGGCCTCTGAGAAGCAGGATCTTTGCAGATGTTGGAATCTGTTAGAAGGGAAGTTTCAAGTGAGAGCCAGCAGCCCGCCCAGAAGAAGCCCCTGGGGTGGGGAGCACTGAGCCCTGTGGTCTGCTTTGACACATGGGAGGAATCTTTTCTGGACAGATCACCCTAACCTCCATCCTCAATCTCAGCGAAGTCAGGGAGAATTGCCCTCCCTCCCTTGGACAGAAACCATTACTTTTGGTCCTCCTGGTCAGTTTGGCAAATCTACTCAATTCCAAACTTCCCAGTGTTTCTGTCTAGTGTTGTGTGGTGATCTGAGAGGTCCTGTAAGGCCTGCCCTGCTCCGTGCCTGCCCTCCTCCCCTGCAGGAGGATGCACCAGCTGCACTAGCCCCTGGAGGGGGACCTGTAACCTCTCAGAACCCTGTAGCCATAGCCTTGATTTATGTTACTAGATAATCACTTAGGAGCATCAGCGCTGGGCTTGTATAATGGAATCTGAAGTCAGGGCTGCTTAGAACACAACTGCTATTAAAGGCTGAATGCATCCTTACTTATTAGAATACACTTATTTTCCTTCCATGCTACGTGTTTTGTTTCTGTGTTAGCCTGATTTCATGGGTGCCCTAGAAATCATTTTAGGCCCAAGTGTCTGAGTCCAGAATCCTTTGAAAATATTTTAATTCCCTTAAAATGGAAAAGATTTTGGAAGTATGAGTGGGGTTGGCGGGGGCAAGTTTCAGAAATAGGAAAAAAAACCCACAAAGCTATGCAGAGCTGTGACGACCCTAGTAGGAACAGATAAAGGGCTGATTGCGTCTTTTTTCCAGCTAAAAAGACTGGACAATTTCCTGCCTGCCCATGCAGCACTCAGAGTCCAGTGTGATGCAAGGAGAGACTAGCAGCGGAAGTTCAGGCCCATCTGTAGAAGCTACAGAGCAAAGGGAGAAAACAGAAGACTCCCCAGGGCTGCCGCTCTGGGCTGGGATGACCTCTACATGCAGCCTCACCAGGTCCCGATGAGGGTGGGGCAGGGGACATGTGACACAGACCAGCACCAGAGTTCTGTGGGATCCGGGGCTAGTCAACGGGCCATGAAGCTGGAGCTCTGACCTGAGTGGCAGCTGCCCAGATGGAACTGTGGGCCCCCATTCCCACTGGAGTTTTGTTAACAGAGAATCTTTGTGGGTGAGGGGCCACATGCGTCCGGCAGCCCCAAGAACAAGGGCAGAATTTTCATGAGAGGCCTGATGAACAGGCTGAGATGGGGGTGCAGGACTCAGGTGAAAGGCTCAGAATGAGGCAGTTGTCAGCACAGGATGTGATGAAACCACGCAGGAGGGATGAATCAAGGCAGATCCCAGCTGCAAGAAGAGCTGGGAGGCAACCCCAGTGAGTGAAACCTGAGGGCAGGGGCTGTGGCAGCACCATGGATAGCTCCCCTGGCAACAGGACAGGAGGCACTGTGTTAAGAAGGATTCTGAGGCTGTGAGGGGCCAAGCTGGAAGGACTGATTGATTGCTACGATTGACTACTGATGCCTCCTATGGACATGCAAAAGGTAGGATAAAAAGTCTGCAGCTGACTTGCCTTTCCCAGCCTAGATCTGGTCTCAATCCACCAGAGGGCCTTCCATGTCTCAGTCAGTTTGCACATGGGGGATTTGGGTCTCTGAGCTCTGCAGGGATCCTCCAGTGTGCTTGGGATTCATCTCATCAGCCTCTTCCCTCCAAGACCTCCTCTCCCATCATATCTCCCTGTGGCAGGGAGGTTCCTGAGAGCTAGACTTTCAGCTGGAGCCTTGACCCTTCTTTCCTAGTGACTGACCATCAGGTGCTGCTACTTGGACACAAGGAACCATGGCAGCCCATCTAACAAGAGTTCAGTGGTAGATGCTGGACTATGATTCTGGAAAACTCCGGGAAACTCTGCCCTCTATCCTCTCCAGCCCAAGGTTCATCCTGTAGAAACGTCCTCTTGAGTGATGTCCTTTCCCTGCAGAAGGCTTTCTGTGACCACCCCCACCAGGACCCTGCCAGGTGCCACCCCCAGGGATGCACTGCCTGGGGATGTGCACTGCACATGAAAGCATTTTGCTGAACCACAACCACGGTGCTTGTGCCTCTGGCGCATGTCGCATGGAGCCTTCTGTGTGGCTGAAATGTGACACGAGCTTGCTCGGAGCCGCCTGTTCCCGGGGAGTGTTGATCTCCTTGGCTCGGAGACACTCACGGTCCCTCAGCTCTAAAAGCATTTACAAGCCGAACACAGGGCCCTCACTTCCCTCCCTTGCTCGTTGCTGCCATCCATCCCAGTGGGGCGCCATCCAGCTGGGGCCAGGGCCCTCTCTTTCTTTCACTGCCATCACCTTGACTCCTGGCCCATGACATTCATACGTGGCCAATTTTCTTGGTTACCTCAGGCAACCAAAGGGATGGGAAAATGATTTCTTCTTAAAGTCCCTCAATACCCTTCTCGAGACCCTAACTCCAGAGACCCTAAAGAGGCCTGGCTTTCACTACCAGCCACCGTGATATTGCAGGGGCAGCATATCCAGCCATTTAATCCTGTCTTCATCTGTAACTGCCTGGCTCATCTCAGGTGCCCAGTGGCTTTGTCCTGGTTGCTAGGAGGGCAGCGGCTGGTCCCCCACCCTTAGGTGTTAATGACAGAAGTTGTAACACCCCCAAAGTCCTGGGGATGTTGACAAAGAAGTAAATTACTAAGGCTGAACTTTCTGGTTCAAAGGCACTGGCTTTACCCTCATCCCATGTCTGGTGGCCCAGGTCACGTGTGGGTGTGAACATTTGAGCCCATAGGTTTGCTGAGCGCCTGCCCTGGGTGAGGCTCCCTTCTGGAATTGTTCTTTGTTCAACAATCTGAAGCCCTGTGAGATAGCTATATAATCCTATTGTACAGATTCATTAAGTGCATTTAATGGAACCAAGTCATACAGCTTCTGGGTGATAGAATTCAGCCTCAAGCCCAGGTTTCTAATCCAAATACCATCTGTCCGCAGATGTGGCAGTGGAAATTCAGGAGTCCCTTCTACAGAGGTCTGCTCCCCCCTGCACCAGGCTGTCTCTCTCTCCCTAGATCTCTGCCCTACCTCAGCAGGGAGACACAGGAGTGAAGCTTCACTCATTTCTGATCATTAGTTCCTGGAACACACCCAGCCTTTGGTGGATGTTTGCTGAATAAAAGGATATTAGAATCTATTTTACAAGTGTGTATTAGTTTCCTGTGCTGGCTGTAACAAAATGCCACAAACCTTGTGGCTTAAGATAACACAGATTTATTCTCTCACAGCTCTGGAGTCCAGAAATTCAAAATCAGTTTCACTGGGCTGGAATCAAGGGTTGGCAGGACCATGATCCTCACCCGCTTGCCCCAGCCCAGTGCTTGGGGAAAGTCCATTTCCTGCTTCTTCCAGCTTCTGGGGGTTGCTGGCACCACTTGGTTTGTGGCCACATTGCTCCAATCTCTGCCTCTGTGGTCACATGGCCTCCTTCTGGCTTCCCTCTTGTAAAGAAGCTTGTGATTGAATTGGGGACCCATCTACATAAATCCAGGAACATGTCTCCTTGTCAAGATCCTTAATTACACCTGCAGAAATATTGCCAAGGAAGGTGATACCCACAGGTTTTAGGACATAGATATCTTGGAGGATCCTTACTTAGCCTGACATTCATAGAGCCCCTGTCTTCAGAAGCCCTGATATGAGGCTGGGGGAGCTGGCCCAGCCCCCTTCATGTTGCTGTGAGGTTAGTGCTCACTTGGACTGGGGGGTCTTACCCATTTCAGAGGGATGGACTTGCTGTCTTGACCTTCAGGAGGAAGGCATCCTGACCTCCATGAGAAAAGCTCTGTTTAGAGTCTCTTCACCTCCCAGCAGGTCATGAGGGACCATGATCTCAGCCTCCTGGGCCTCAGTTGCCTCATCTATGAAATGGGAACAATAAAAGTACCTCCCAAAAGCTTTGTCATGAAGGTGATGGGACAGGGACCATGTGCTGAGACACCCTCACACAGCTTAGAATGTCAGCTACTAGCATTGATCTTACTGTCAGCAATGTCTCCTGGGAGCTCTATGGGGGAAACCCGTTGTTTTTAAAGACTTTCTGATTCATTTCTAACTACTCAGAAGTATTCCTGGCAGGTCGATGGCCTGGGGTGAGTAGGAATGAAAGTCAGTGAAACTTCCTTTTGTGGTCACATCCATCCTTTGGTAAATTTGGATTTGCTCTGACAAAACCACTTGGCCGCATAAGATGCTTTCTTCCTCACCAGCGGCCAAGTAGGTGGCAAACTGGGGAAGGATGTCTGCTTTAAATACTTCTGAGTGGCCTGGAGTGAAACACTGAACATCGGCATCTTGAGAAAAGTGGTCAGAAAATTTCATCTCTTCTCTTTGGAGCTGTATAGCACGAGCTGCTTTCCCCTCTAGACTAAATTTGGAATTCTCTTCCCTCATGGAAAAGAGGATCTGGCAGGTCAGATTTAGTTAGAACTAAATAAATAAGAGGTGATGAAAGCCATCAGTGTTGACATTTAAAGTTCTGCCTTACCGTCAGTCGGCGCTTCCCTGTCTTGACACACATCAGAATTCCTTCTGATGCTGTGACATAAGCTGGTGAGCAGGTCCCCCGTGCTTCCTGCCCAGGACTTCTGTCCTGGGCTCCATCATCCCTAGATTACAAAAGCTGCATGGTGACAGCAAGGAACAGCCACTGACCCTCACGGAGTTGCGCACTTAGGGCTTCATGTCCTGGTAGCATTCTGCTGACCTGGTGTATCTATGGTGGGCCTTCTCCCCAGGGTTTGAGCAGAATCCCCATCAGAGTAGTTGGGGTGCCTTTCCCATCCTTGGGAGGCTAGGTTCAGCCAGTGGAGCTGATTCCAGCCCCGGGTACAGCCTGTAGGCCAACTCAGCTGAACCAGTCAAAGCCAGCCAAGTGGAGCTGAGCCCCAGCCAGTCCTCCAGTCTGTGAGTCAGAGAAGGAAGTGTGCACCATTCTTGCCACGGAGGCTCCGAGGTTCCTGGTGACACAGCAAGTGGGACCGACAGACCCTTCCCCCACCAGCCTGTGGTTGCCTTGAGGAGACCCGCCACGCATGGTCACCAGGTGCCGGGGCCAGGGTGGATGCCTACGTGTCCCCGCAACTCAGAGGAATGGCTTCTTTTCTGATTCAGACTCTCTTTTCCCTTACTGAGTATTAGGAGCCTGTGACTGGTGGTGCAATAGGGCTGGTCATGAAAGCTGGAAGCGCATTGGTGATGGTGCAGGATAAGACAGAGCTCCTTACATGACTCATGCTGATCCAGCCACAAAGGCGCAGAGCGCCCCGTCTGACCCCACACCAGCTGGGTGCCTTCTCCAGCTCTGTCTGTGAAGTGGGCTCAGAGGTGGGTCATCACTCGGTTGCCATAGCTGTGAGGTGTCCTGAGATTCACTCAAGCTTCAGGGCCCAGGGCCCAGCCAAGAGCCACCCCAGAGCAAAGAGACAGGACTGGCCGGTGGGGTCATTCTGAACTGGGTGGGGCTGAGGTGACCATCCTGGTGGGCGTGAGAACCAGAGGCTGAAAAGGGCAGTCAGGTGGGCTGAGGCTGTCTACGCTGGAGCAGGACCCAGCACACTCTGGGCAGAATCAGAGGAAGGAAGAGGGCACCTACCTCCACGCTTTGGGAGCTGGAGTTCCAAAGCTTGTGAAGAGTGACACAGCAGGCAGAGTCCAAGCTGAAGTCCAGGAGCCAAGCAGGAGACGAGAACTGCCCCTAGAAGCCCAGGAGGGGGTCTGGGTAAAGCCCTTGGGAGCTGAGAGCAGGACGTGGCTCAGGGACGGCGTGGACCATGGCCAGCTGTGGCACTTCCGTAACCCCACTGGCCCCCAAGGGCCCAGGACAGCTCATCTGAGTGGCAGGGCTGGGCAAGTCAGGCCTGAGGGAGGTGGGGTCCAACCCAGCCATGCTGCCTGGGGGTCCCGAGTCTTCAGAGCTCAGAGATCTGGCTCCTGCCTGTGCCATTCCACCCCAGTCCTTCCCAGCTTCCTGAGATCCTCTCCTTCTGGGTCCTTTCTGTAGCACTGGATAACTCTACACCAATCCATCATCTCACCTCTGCCCTAAGCTCTGAAAGGTCAGTATTTTGGTCACTGTCACAACTCTAAAGCCTGATACACAGCCTGACCCTGGGGGAGTGAGTGAGTGAAGTTGCTCAGTCATGTCCGACTTTTTGCAACCCCATGGACTGTAGCCTACCAGGTTCCTCCGCCATGGGATTTTCCAGGTAAGAATACTGGAGTAGGTTGCCATTTCCTTCTGCAGGAGATCTTCCCACCCCAGGGATTGAACCCGGGTCTCTCGCATCGTAGGCAGACGCGTTACTGTCTGAGCCACCAGGGAAGACTCTGGGGGAACTTTTGGAAAATACTGGTACAATAGAAAAAAAAAAAAAAAAAAAAAGAGCAAATGAAGAAGAAAGAAAACTCAAGGCCAATCTACCAAAAACAAGAAAACGAAACAGGTCACCTATGTGTTCCTTGAGTTGGTGGCATTTGGCAAACAACTTCTTCCCGCCCTCCCCCACCTGCTATGCAGAAGATGCAGATGGATGACGCGTGGTTTCTGAACCAGGGGCTGCGTTTCTCTGCTGCCTCTCCCTGGCGGAACTTTGATTGTTCTAATCTGGCAAGCTCTGTTTTCTGCATTAAAAAGATGGAAGTAATAAGAGCAACTTCATGAAGCAGTAAACAAATGAATGGATGAAAAGGGCAGTGCTTGTCACACAGATGGAGACAAATACACGCTAGCTGGTCCGCCCTCCTCTTGGCCTTAAGCTTTGATTCTTGCTGGCAGGAAACAGGATTCAACTTGAAGAGAACTTCAGCAGCAGGGGAGATTTACAAGAAGAACTCTGGGGTGTCTTGTGGAGTTGGGGAGCCATTGAAAAGTCATGCTCAGAGGCCAGCTCTGGGGCCCAAGAAGGGACTCTCAGGTGTCACTGGCGCGTTGCCTTCATCCCCTGCCTGATCCCTCTTAGCTAGGGAGTTGGGTCTCAAAAAATGAACATGGAAGCCAAAAGCAAATCTCTCAGCAGAGGAGATGGTCAAGAAACAGGAGCAGGATATGGACAGATGGCCCCAAAGTCCAATGACACTCTCCCATGTTACTTCCTCCACAAGGTAGATCCCCGAATCTACAATTGGTGATATGCGTTCCCTCCCCAGCATGACTTTATCCTTTACTTTGGGCACTTATACTGTCCCTTGTAATTTGACATCTGTACATATATGTTGCACACGCCCAGACGCTGCTCCCTCAAATGTCTGATTACAGCAAGCAAAGGACCAGCCCCTTATAAGCATCCCAGCTGTGGGCTTTGTTAGCTGTTTGTAGTCAAGAACAGGAGGCTAAGTGCTTCAGTTCAGTTCGGTTGCTCAGTCTGACTCTTTGTGACCCCATGGACTGCAGCACACCAGGCTTCCCTGTCCATCACCAACGCCCAGAGCTTGCTCTAAGTGCTCCAAGATGTATACAAGACTGCCCTCATCACTGAAGATGCATGAACCGATTGCGGGGTGTTTTGCCTGCCTACTATGCCTCAGGCATGGTGTTGGGCCAGAACCTTGCTTTCTTGATCTGCTGCCAAAGGTGGAGTCACAAAGGGATTGTATTTAGGAGACAGACCCATTTCCAACTCATTTGACATGGCGGCTGAATACAGCTTCTATTTCTCTTGTGCCCAGTAACTTTAGCATTTCTTGCTTCAATATAGTACCAGTAACAGAAGAACTTGCTTTGGTCCACCCTTAAAAGACAATTCGTTCCCTGTGTTTCACTCTGGCCTTTAGATCAATCATATTGTCTCATTTCAAATTGTACACTTGTATAACTTTCCAGGAGTTTAGCCAAATATTCAAAAAAATTGCTGGTTTGATCAGTGAATGCCAGAAACTGAGGAGTCCTAGAAATCTTATTTTAGGAGATGAAATGGCAGATTTCCCTGTGGGGCTATCATTTGACAATAAATGAATATTTCATTGGATTTGTTGGAAATGTTTTTCTTTGAAAGTTAATTCATGGTTTGGGCTCCTGCTGGTTGCCCTCCATCTCAGAGTCCAGGACTTATGTTAGATTCAGCTTTTCCATTCCTGGGAAGAACACTCTAAAATTTCAAACCAAGGAACAATCCCTTTTTCTTGAAGAAAAAAAGGAAAAAAAATCCAATGGCTATCTACATTTTTACTACAAGTAAGAATCAATTGGAAGGAATCATACACTGACAATCTGAGAGCGTATTGTCTGTTAAAGTTATTCTGTCCTTTTTTAAAGCCACTTAACCCTCATAGAATGTGGATAAGCATGCTTATTTAAGAACACATAAACTGTGGACAATGTCTGTTCTGTGATTTGAAAGCCCACGGCGTCTATACTAGATCATCAAGCATAGAATGTGTCCAAGTGCCATATAACCTCCTCCCACTCTCCCCTCAGTCATGTCCCAATGAGAAGTGCCCAGTCTACTACACATGTGACAGATAGCAATGCAAGTCACTGCTCTGAGCATGAGATGGACGGATGGGTGGACGGATGGGTGGACGGATGGTTGGCCTGCTAGTTGAGCACCAAATCCTCACCATATGCTACCATTAGCAATGGGTGTGTCAAAACTGCCCACCCTCTGATAGGCTGAAATAAGAACCAGTATCACTTCTGAGATATGCCTGCCCAAGAATGCATAGTCTGAATCTAATCCTAGGGAAATATCAGGCAAAGCCGAACTGGGGCACCTGGTATAACTGTCAAATAGGGAAAGGAGGACGTCAAGGCTGTATATTGTCACCCTGCTTATTTAACTTCTAGGCAGAGTACATCATGAGAAACGCTGGGCTGGAGGAAGCACAAGCTGGAATCAAGTTTGCTGGGAGAAATATCAGTAACCTCAGATATGCAGGTGATACCACCCTTATGGCAGAAAGTGAAGAGGAGCTAAAAAGCCTCTTGATGAAAGTGAAAGAGGAGAGTGAAAAAGTTGGCTTAAAGCTCAACATTCAGAAAACGAAGATCATGGCATCTGGTCCCATGACTTCATGGCAAATAGATGGGGAAACAGTGGAAACAGTGTCAGACTTTATTTTTTTGGGCTCCAAACTCACTGCAGATGGTGATTTCAGCCATGAAATTAAAAGACACTTACTCCTTGGAAGGAAAGTTATGACCAACCTAGATAGCATATTGAAAAGCAGAGACATTACTTTGCCAACAAAGGTCTGTCTAGTCAAGGCTACGGTTTTTCCAGTGGTCATGTATGGATGTGAGAGTTGGACTGTGAAGAAAGCTGAATGCCGAAGAATTGATGCTTTTAAACTGTGGTGTTGGAGAAGACTCTTGAGAATCCTTTAGACTGTAAGGAGGTCCAACCAGCCCATTCTAAAGGAGATCAATCCTGGGTGTTCATTGGAAGGACTGATGCTGAAGCTGAAATTCCAATACTTTGGCCACCTGATGTGAAGAGTTGACTCATTTGAAAAGACCCTGATGCTGAGAGGGATTGGGGGCAGGAAGAGAAGGAGACGACAGAGGATGAGATGGTTGGATGGCATCACCGACTCGATGGACGTGAGTTTGAGTAAACTCCGGGAGTTGGTGATGGACAGGGAGGCCTGGCATGCTGCGATTCATGGGGTTGCAGAGTCGGACATGACTGAATGGATTGAACTGTCCTCCTCAAAAGTGTCAAGTTTGGGCAAGCCAGGCAAGCCCCAGGAGATGTCACAGGCAAGATGGTTAACAGTACCTGGGAGCCAAAGGCAGCCCTGAACTGCGGTACTGAACTGAGCCCTTTTGCTGCAGAGTACATTCCTGGGGCACAGGATACACTGGAATGGGATCCAAGGACAAGTGAGTGTTAACGCTGTCCACGCACATTTCCTGGTTTCACTAATTGTGTGTGGTTACAAGGGCATCAGATCTGAAACTTACTCTCAGACAGCTCAGGAACAAAAGGTGCTAATTTTGTACTTGCACCTTCTCTGGACACTTAAGATCGCTTTCAAATAAAAAATGGGTTGAGACCTTCTCAGACTACCCTATCCACGTAACAACGCTTCATCCCCACCTGCCCCTGTGACCCCCAGGCCAAGCCTGTGCTTCAGGCTATAAATGTTCTTAGAACAACAGCCCACTTCTGAATATTACCAGCTCAGGCTGAACATTGCCTTTTACATCCACTTATTTATTTTTGTTTTGCTACTAAATAACACTTAAACATCCTCCCTAAACAGCCTGGGGATTTCCATCAGTTGGAGGGCCAACCTTCGGAGGGAAAAGGCAACATCAGCCGTGTGTGTGGTGACACAGAGAGGCACCAGACCCGCAGGCCACTGTGTTCAGACCTCCCCCTGCACAGGGGAGGATACAGGTGAGGATACAGGTGAGGATACAGGGGAGGATACAGGTGTAGACGCAGACAGGCTGTCAGCAGTGGCCCCCTCCTGGGCCAGCACGCTGGCCACTAAGTCTCTCTGTGTTGCTCTGGGGGAGCAAGCCCTGATCCTCGATCCTGGATCCTCTCTGTGTCCCCAGGGCTACGATCTTGAGCTAAGCATGAAAGGAGAGCCAGAAGCAACCTCAAGTCCCTGAATAAACCAGGAGGGCACGAAGGGAAACAGAGCTGGGAGAGCGCCAAAGGGCAAAGAGAAACGGGCTACGTTCTGGTGGCTTTTACTTTCAGTTACTTGTAACAGGAGTCTGCTCTGAGAGCTCCAGGGAGGGTGGTTCCTGGAGAGGGTGGCTCATGGTTAAGAGTCGGAGCTCTGGATTTAGGTTTCAACATAAATACAGATCTGGTGAATAATGCGCACTGGGCGCCCAGCAGGGGGGACCTCACCAGAGCACTGCGAAGGCTTTTGAATGGTTCTGGAGACTGGCCAGTGATGCTGCAAAGGCGAACAGAGGTGTGACTGCCACTAAACCCAGTGCAACAGTGTCCGGAACTCTCCAGAGCCTGAGGGAGCAGGCATGTGGCGATGCACAGGGTGAACATTTATCTATTCCACAATAACATCAAGAATACCTTTAAAAATGAGCACGGATGTGGAAACAGGGCAGACAAAGAGTCCCTCCTCAGAGATGAGTTCTCCTGAGAGGTACACACCCTCAAGGGTGTGCAAACGTCAAGATGGCCCTTTGCTTGAAAACAAGCTCTAGGCTGTCAGTCTGGCTGCAGAAAACTCTGGGAATCATGCTGGGCACCAGAGGGAGGCAGGACATCGGGGTGAGGAAGGGAACTCACCGTTGTCCATGTTTGCAGGAAGGAGGGAGGAAAGGCTGCGATCGGGGAAGGGGAACCCCAAGTGCTGCTGGCGCTGGCCAGTCAAAAAGGAGAGAAGGAGAAACCAGCAAACAGAGAATGTCATGACCTTGAGGCTTCAGAATGAGCCCAGAAATCTTTGCCTGCCCAGAGTAGAGATGGCAAAGCTTCCTCCCTCCCTACAAATGGCTGGGAATTTCCAGGCAGCAGGGTGGCTAGCAGCTGGGGACACAAGCCTTCCATCCCAAAGGAGGGTCCAGGAGTCACACGCCGTTGGACAATGTGACTGTAGCAAGCGCACTTGAAAAAAAATGAAACTCTGGCTGGTACTTTTGTACCTGGAGAAAAGCTTATATATCTGTTGGAAATGGAACATTGATGCGCCAAACAATATATTCTGCACACAAAATAATCAAAAAGCTGAACCAGACCACCCAAGTGCAGGTCAGGGCTCAAGGAGAAACCCAACTAGTGTCTGATTGAGACGCTCACTGGGCAAAATTGGTGAGTTTGAGCAGGTCTCCCAAGTGATGGTTCTTGCCTGCACTGCTAAATAGAAAGCGGGAGGGGACAGTTTTGTGGTTGAAATTAGACTTCCTGATTTTCTACGGCAAACAAGGTCTCCACTGGCTTGGGAATCATGCCATTGTCTCTAAACACTGCTAGGTCCTGCCGAGAATTGTGGAAACACAGCCTGACCTCAAAATACTTTCATCGACATCATACCTTGCAATGTGTACTCTTGAAAGAAGGAGACTAGATTTGCCTCTAATTTGAAAGATGCAGAAAGCAAGGGGAGCAGTTAGGATGAAAACTGGCTTGGGGTAAATTATGTACGTAAAGGAAGAATAAAATCGAAAGGCAAAGCCCTTTATGAGCTATCCAGCAGCTGCAACCCCCTTTCACGAGCCAAGAAAAGAATTCAAGGAATATGAACCAGTTATTAGAGGAAAGCACTACATCAGCTTTCATTAGCAAGAATGAAAAGCTGGCTGAAAAACAGAGGAAGAAACATTCAAATGGACCCTCATTAGTGCTTGGCTCAAGTTTGTAGCCTTTAAAGCTCTTCTGAGACCTAGTGGGGGAAAAAAAAAAACACATTAAAAAGCAAATAGGAAGGGGAAGTACATGATCCAACTGAGGTCGTGCTTACAGAGACAGTTTATACTGACTGAAATGCATGCTCCACGCAAAGGAGGCCTGAGTAAGATTTTAAAAATATGTTTGATACATGCTTTGAGTTGAAGTGCTAAAAGACAGTAAAAAAGAAGAAGAAGAGGAAGATGGCACCACTGTCAAGATCCCAGAGACGGGAGGTGATTTTTTTTCATGGCTTCAAGCAAGTGTATTAATATCCATAAGCCAGACTCAAAGGATACAGAGAGAACAACTTTAAAATAATCTTAAACTGGAGGATAAGGGCAGGCATTTCTTTTTTAAACTTTTTTGTTGCAAGATATTGGCTTTATAATATTGTGCTGGTTTCTGCCATACATCAACATGAATCAGCCACAGGTATTCATATGTCCCCTAAAGGAAGGCATCTTAATTAAGATACAGACCTGGGGTCCCTGGTGATCCAGTGGTTAAAACTCCGCACTTCCAATGCAGGGGGCACGTGTTCAATCCCTGGTGGCGGCCCTAAGTTCCCACATGCCATGTGGCATGGCCTCTGCCCCGCCCTCCCAAAAAAAAAGTTACCGGCCTGGTTGTTTTAAAAGAGAACAAATAAGAGCAGCCTACATAACAGAAAAGCCTGATTCCCTTTCACATGTAAGCAGGGCTTCCCAGATGTCTCTAGTGGTAAAGTACCTGCCTGCCAATGCAGGAGACGCAAGACACGAGGGTTCAATCCCTGGGTTGGGAAGATCCCCTGGAGAAGGGCACAGCAACCCACTCCAGGATTCTTGCCTGGAGAATCCCATGGACAGAGGAACCTGGTGAGCTACAGTCCATAGGATCACAAAGTGTCAGACACGACTGAAGTGACTGAGCATCACGTTTAAGTCCACATGGGTAGGCAGCCCAAAGGAGTAGGATGACTTTGGTCCCTAAATGGTCCAGGCGCTCAGCACTGTGTGTGTCTGGCTGGCGATGCATCCTGCCCTGCCCCCGCACCACATCTGTCTTCCTGGCTGGAAAGGAGAGAATGGAGAAGTGTAACTCCCTTTTTCACAACCCGGAATTTGCAATTACCTTTTACGCTCACAGCCCACTGGACACAAATTGATAGTGTGGCCACATATAGCCACCAGCATCCAGGAGATTCAGACTTGAGCTGGGAAACCATATGCTAAGACTGGATGGAGATGTAAGTGATAAAAGACAAGTAGCCATCTGGGCACCCAGCTCCTTCCAATGTCTTGCTCCACTAGCCTGTGAGTGGTGCCTCTGCCACCCACAAAAGCTGCCCAGCACCGCCTGCCTCATTTGCATTCCAGGCAGTGGAGAGGGAAGGAGAACACACAGGGCCAGCGGCTTCCTTCGAAGGATCCAGTGTGGACTTGCACATGCTATGCTGGTCAATTCCGTCTGTCAGGACAGTCTTGTGCCCACATCTGTCCTCAAGAGAGGCTGGGGAACATCTGGGGTTTGGAGACTCTGTGAGTAACAGGAAGAATGAAAGAAAGACTATTGGGTGATGAACTGCTTCTCAGACACAGGCAGTATAAGCTGTAATTGCTGACAGCACATCCCATCTTCTGAAGGTACCAGTAAATTACTTTTAGTTCCTCAAAGACCAAACGCGTTTCTAATTAGGAAGGATTTTATTAATCGGATAAGCCCATCTGGCTTTCCAACTCTAACACACTTTGTGTGTTCTTTAATAATAATAATCATTTCCTTTAGAAACAATTTGTCATTCAGATGGTATTTTCAGCAATTTTGTTTGAATTAGAGAAGCTTGACTGTAAAAGGGCAATGCAATCCCAAAACACTTTCCCAAACTGTGTTTTGCGTCTGTCCTGCAAGATGATTCTGGAAAACAGATGCATGAAACATCCCCCAGCTTGCCCTCAACAGTTCTGTGGAATGTTCTGCCCATTAATCCTTTGAAGCAGGAGAAATCACCCCATTTTCTAAACCCAGTGTGGGACCGACTCACTCAGTTCCTGAAGCCCTTCCAACCATGACCTTTAACCCTTCCATGCTACTGCACTTCACAGAACACACTTCGAGAAACACTTTTTAGGGTGGTAAAAAATGAGCAAAAAATGGTTTAAAACAATCAGCAATAGACACAGTGCACAAACTATCTCCTGTCACAAGGTTCAAGAGCGGGCTGTCTCCAAGACCCTGAGCATAGGCTGAACTCTCCCTCTGATGAGAGAGGACTAGGCTGGGTCACATCTAATATTAGGGATTACAGATCGTGTCTTCTTTTCACCTCTCCCTGTATACGAAGGAGACCTAAAGGATCATGACTTTTGCAAGAAGAGTATCCTGGAGGCCAGGACTAAGTCTGTCCTCCATGCCAACCCCATGCCCTCCCTGGGACAGGCCGCTATCTTTATGGATGTCCTTGGGGTGAGGAAGTGAGTGAGTGTGGAGCATTCTGAGAGCAGGTGAGATAACCAGCCACTGGTCAGGGGGATGACATCTGATCACCCCTCATGGGGGAAGCTGCAGAAGCCAGCAACGCCAACTGACTTGGTCACTGAGCCAGAAAGTGGTGGGAAAGGATGGGGTTCCGGACTGTTCCCCCCGCCCCCAGAGCCCATTTTTCCCCCCTCACTGAAACTTCTCACACAGGGATGGAATCCAGTGACATCCTCGACACAGAGAGGGGCCTGGAACAAAGGCTTTGTGTTGAAACCATTCACAGAAGCCAAACATTTCCCCCCATGGCTCTTTGGATCAGAATTCAGCTCTGATGAGAAATCTTCATCTAGTCATGGGAAAATACTTATTAGAATGTTAAGGGAAAAGCGAGATTAGAATCTAGGAATTGGTATCATTTCAAGCTTGAGAAAAGAAGTACACCACGGCATTTGTGTAGCTACAGACACAAGTAAATAGGAAGGGAATACATGATATGCTAATAATTGCTATCACCGGAGCAGGGTTATGGTTGGCTTTTGTTATCCACTATTTTCCTCCTTCAGTGAGCTTCTTTGGCCTTACAGGTCCATGTTGACCTGCGACGCCACAGTCATCCTCAAGCCTCAGCTCAATCCTCTGCCTGTGGGGTCCTGGTGATGCCCCCGGCCCCTGCCCTGTCACCTCTGCAGGTTGCTGAGGGTGGGTGGCTCTGTAGACAGCCAGAAGGCTCTGCTGATCACATTCCTTCCTCTGTCTCTCCTGGAGGGAGACCCTGAATCAGACCCAGAGCTCCCTGCCCCAGCCCCCAGGTCCTGGAGGGCTCTCTGGCTATCTCCTGCCTCCTCCCGGGGCAACAGGCAGGCCCGGAGCCCAGAAGTTGCCGCCAATATTCTTGTAAAACTCTCTGTCCTTTGCCTAGGTGTCTGCCTTGCATGGCAGAGAAATGGCTCGTGGGATGACGGTGGACCTGTGCTTCATGGTCTAATGTGTCCCTTGTGGTGCTGAGAGGTGAGCATTTGCCTGAAGGCCATCTCAGTGTTCCTGCTCTTAAAAATGCCTTGGACTTGGCTTTGTGTCCCACAGAGAATGGCACGAACCTTCTCTCCCCAGAAGCCTCTGAACTAAATAAGTGAAGCCATAAGAGGAACACTTACTGTTGTTTTATGTTTTAGTGAAAGAGTAAGAAGGCCCTGCAGGGAACCAAGGGCTTCCCAGGTGGTGCTAGTGGTAAAGAACCCACCTGCTGATGCAGGAAAAGAAAGAGATGCAAGTTCGATCCTTGGGTTGGGGAAGATCCCCTGGAGGAGGACATGTCAACCCTCTTCAGTATTCTTGCCTGGAGAATCCCATGAACAGAGGAGCCCAGCAGGCTACAGTCCATGTGGTCGCAAAGAGCAGGACACAACTGAAGCAACTTAGCAGTGAACCAAGGAAGCCTGACTGTGTGTGAGGGGGCGGGGGGGGGGGGAGGTGTGTGCCTGTGTGCACACACATGTACACACACATACACACACGTGGACATCTCAGAGTATTGCAGAGGGTGTTCAAGGCTTTGGCAGCTCCCATGCCACAAGGCTCCAAATGCATTTAAAAAGGAACAAAAGCCAAAGCAAGGCTCTTAAGCATGTGGCATGTTATCAAGGTCTACTTTGAACAACACTCTAAACACACATGAGCTTTTCATGGGGACTCTGAATCACCTAATGGGAAGATCATGGAAACTTCTTCGTCTGCTGGGACACACAGGCCCCACGCCTGTAGAGCCTGGGCTGTCCCCATCCCAGGAGAGGCCAGGCGCCTTGATCAACATTCAGCAGAAGCAGGAAGAGAGTGGGGGATTTGCAGACATTCCAAGGCTGGGCATCTTCTCAGGTATTTCCCAGCCTGGACCAACCCTTGTCTGGTTGGAGGGGAAAGGAGCGTGAGACCTAGTCATGCGGATGATGCGGGCTTGGTCTCACAGACCGCTCGATGTCAGAATGTTCCCTTCGGCATGAGTCCATCCACCACTTGTGGTTCCAGCCCCAAGCCAGCAGCCTGGGCAACCTGGTAGCTTGGGAGATGCTTCCCGAATCCCAAAGTATGAGATCCCATCAGCTTCTCTGAGTCACAGGCTATAGCAGGGGGTTCAAGTGTTCCTCAGCCCATGCTCACCAGGGATCCCAGCAGCTACCCACTGCATCCAGTTTACACAGGAATTCAGAAGGCTCCCCAGGGGGACACACTGGCAGGGCCTGAGGACATGCCGACTGTGGGGTGGGCCTAAGGCAGGGCCCTCAGGCCGTCAGAGGGCACATCAGAATTGGTGTTCTGAGAGGATGTTTCTGCAAGTCTGGGGCCAGGGAGGTCTGCCAGGCGGTCTGTGAGCTGCCAAAGATAGGTCCTGGCCTAGGAGCTCGCTGGGAGTGACAGAGAATGGCAGCATGGTGGTAACACACGTGAGAAAATGAAATTCACTGGGACTGAGTGTGTCCCTGCAGGCAGGGCCGCTCCCAGAGGCTGGGACCGCAAGATACCCTACAGAGCTCGTCCTTTTGCTCCTGCCCGCAGCCCCCTGGGGCCTCCATCCCATGACCCGGCAGGCAGGATGCCCCACCTCATCCTTACCACCCCCGCCCTCCCATGGACCGCTTGCTGCAGATGAGCCTGCTCTCTCAAGGAGCAGACCCCACCCAGCAGTCCTCCAGAAAAGGAGGCTCCCCCCATGGGGGGCAGAGAGATGCTGGTGTGGGGGAGGGGTAGCAGGACCAGCGTGGAAGTGACAGGAAGATGCAGGATTCAGGGACCAGCCCTGAGGTTCAGGCAGGAGGCTCTGCCGTGTAAATGGCTCTGTGCACATTAATTATGTGAGCGTCTACATCTTTCTGGGAAGGCGTAAAGATGGAACTAAAAGTGGAAGTCAGGTAAAAAGTGAGGGTCTGGACACCTAAACATTTTGTTAAACATTTGTTTTTTAAAAATTTGATGTTGTTGCACCTGAGTGGAGCTTCTGAGTTTTGTACTGCTCAAGATTTTCATAAATAAAATCTTTTCTCACCCAAAAAAAAAAAAAAAAAATCGAGGCTGTTTCAGGATTGCAGAAAAGTTGCCGTAAGAATACAGAGAATTCCTGATGTCTTTCACCCAGAAACCCAGGTGTGAACATGGTGAGATGGTTACCATCTTTGCTCTCTTCTTCTCCTTCATCCTCTTTACCCATAAATACTTCTCTGTGTGTCCCCTAAAAACAAGAAGTTTCTCACACAAAATTTCAAAAATTATCAGACTCAGCAAATTAAGACCTCTACAGTCATCCCCCCGACCCTTATCTGTGGTTTCACTTTTTGTGGTTGTAGTTACCCAAGGTCAACCGCAGTCTAAAAATATTACATGGAAAATTCCAGAAGTGAACAGTTTGAGAGTTGTGAATTGCACGCCTCTCTGACTAGCGTGATGAAATCTCGTGCTGTTGACTCTGTCTCACCAGGGGCATGAGTCACCCCTTTGTCCCACATGTCCTGCCTCTCAGTCACTTAGTAGACACTTAATGATCAGATCAAGGTGTTGCTGTGCTTGTCTCCAAGTGACCTCATTTTACTTAATAATGGCCCCAAAGCACAGAAATACTGATGCCAGCAAGTCAAATATGCCAAAGACAAGCAGTCAAGTGCTTCCTGAAAAGTGAAAGTTTTCAACTTAATAAGGAAAGGGTCAAAAAAAATCATAGCCCAAGGTCGCTAAAATTTACAGTAAGAACAAATCTTCTGTCTGTGAAATTGTGAAGAAAGAAAAGGAAATTCAAGCAAGTGTAGCTGTCACACCTCAAACTGCAGCAGTCTATGGCCATGGAGCCTGATAAGCACTTAAGGAAAAAAAAGGCGTTTAATTTGGACAGTGAAATATTTTGCTTGACAGACGCCACATTCGATACCTTTTGTGACAACATGTTGTGCTAATTGTTTTATTAGTTACGGTTGTTGATCTCTTACTGTGCCTAATTTATAAATCAAAGTTTTTCATAGGGATGCACAGAGAAGAGAAACATAGTAGATTAAGGGTTCACTACTATCCTTGGTTTCAGGCATCCATTGGGGGTTTTGGAAGGGGTTTCCCTGGTGGCTCAGATGGTAAAGAATCTGCCTGCAACAATGGAGACCCAGGTTCAATCCCTGCATAGGGAAGATCCCTCTGGAGAAGGGAATGGCTATCCACTCTAGTATTCTTACCTGGAGAACCCCATGGTCAGAGGAGCATAGTGGGCTACAGTCCATGGGCAACACAACTGAATGACTAGCGCACTACACCGCTGCCTCTCTGATGAGAGGTAAGGGCAACAGAATAAACCTATTATCTAATATACACTCTTTTCCAGATTTCATCCATTATCCCAATAATGTATCAGGATAAAAGGAGCTCCCAGGTGTGCAGCCCCTTGGACATGGACAGCTCCCCACCTCACGTCCACCCCATGGCCTGGACATTCTACAAGACAGCTCTCAGTCTTACAGCATGTCTTCAGTCTGGGCAGGCTGGTTTTAAGCTTGCGTCATAGGCAAATCTGGACTCTCTCAGCCCCCCAAAGCTGCCCTATTTGGCAGGCATCTTATCTAAATCTCCAGACGCTGGCTCTGTTTTGATAGAGGAATAGGACCATACCCTTGGCAGGCCCACAGCACCGCTAATTCATTTTCATTAAAGTAGAGCAGCTGCCCCCACTCCCGACCTTCCCAGCCAACTGTTTTCTTGTTCTCTCCTCTGCCCCTTGGTGAGGCTGCCTGAGTCACCAGCAAGAGCAGTCCTGGAGCCCAGCGGTCGGCTCTGCAACGGAGAACATTCTGAGTGATCATTAAGGATGTGTTTTTCCACGTGGAAAATATCAGGCCTCGGGCACTACCGCACTGCAGCCTCAGGGGACCCTGGGTTGGAAGTGATGTGTGCGCCTCAGGACCCCCAGCCCCACGGGGAGCTCTGAGGGTCCTCAAACTCCTCAGGGCCATTCATTAAAAATAACACGGCTTCCCGGAGATCAAGGGATTGTACACAAATCTGGTTTGCATTGCCTTGAGGGGGCTGGGGAAGAAGCGAGTGGATAAAAATATGAGCCTGACTCATAGCCGTGCTTGATAGCCCTGTGATCTGGGATCAGCCGGAGCCCAGCGTGAGCTCACTGGTTTTTCATCCCCTTCTGCCCTGACCGCCCCCTCACCTCAAATCCATACCACACAACCCCCATCCACGCTGTGTGTCCTGCACATGTTCTCATGGACTGGACTGGCCAGGCCACCGGGCACACAGTGCCACTGCAGTCCCCTCCCAGGCCGCTCCCCTCGCCTGTGGACCCTGGAAGTGTTTCTGTGCAGGTCCTCACCCGGGAACTCAGCCTTCAGACACAGGGAGGGGGGGTGGTCACGTGGGCTTCTGGGCATCTAGTGTCCTTGCTCTCCCCAGCCAGGCCAGCCAAGTCTCCGATCAACCCCACTCTGCCTCCCACCAAGCTAGGACGTGGCCTCAGACTCTGAGCAGACACCAAGTAGAAGCCACTTTCCATCTGCTCTGGAAGCAGAGGGCAGAAGAAGGCCCCGCTATCTGTGGTTGTCTAGGAAGGCTTCAGGAAGAAACCTGTCTGGGGCATTAACTATGTGTGGGCCTATAAAAGGAATGAAACTGTGCCATTTGCAGAGACATGGATGGACCTAGAGACAGAGTGAAGTAAGAAAAACAAATATCATATAATGTCGCTTATGTGCAGAATCTAGAAAAATACAGATGAACCTATTTGCAAAGCAGAAATAGAGACACAAAGAACAAACATACAGACCCCAAGGGGGAGATGGAAGTGGGGTGAACTGGGAGCCTGGGATTGACATATAGACTCTATTGATACTATGCGTAAAACAGATAACTAATGAGAACCTACAGGGAACTCTACTCAGTGCTCTGTGGTGACCTAAGCGAGAAGGGTAGGGAATACAAAAAGGAGGGGATATACGTTTACATACAACTGATTTACTTTGCTGTACAGTAGAAACTAACACAACATTGTAAAGCAAGTATACTCCAATAAAAACTCAAAAATAAATAAATAAAAATGGGTGGGCCTGAGGAGGGTCTAAAGGCATTGGGTTTGGCATGGGGGGAGCCCTCTGCAATCCCTCAGAGTCAGTGCCTGCTTTCGCTCATTAAACCTCAGCCCATATGGGTGGGCACTCCAGAGCCTCTGGACCTTGCTGTGTTAAGGAGTGGTGTGCTGGTCCCAGAGCAGGTCCAGGGAAAGGCAAGTTCTCAACATAAGGGACAGAAGTCTGTGACTTTATTTAGTATGACAGTAATGACATGCGCTTTTGTGAGCATGTGTACGAAGAATGATCAGTCCAGTGGGAGATCATGGAAGCAAATGTGAGAGGGGGATGGTCTGTATAAACTTCCTAAAGAGAGGTGTTTCCTGAAGGGTAAGCCTAGATCAGTTGGCCGGCAGAAGGATGCTCTGTGCCCTTGGGTCTCGACACAGCTCTGTGTCTGCTGATTGTAGACACTCTTCTATTTTTCCGGCATTGCAGTTATGACTCTCCTGTATGCCCAGCATGACACCACCGATGGAGAAGAGTTGGGGCAGAGGGGCCTGGGGCAGTCAGGGGAGAGACAGGCCAGTTCAAGACAGCATCCTCCAACATCTTATGGAGAGAGCATGGTGCAAAAAACTGTCCCTTATTAGAAAATTGCTAGAAAGCTTGTTGCTCATCCATCGTTCAATAAGTAGTTGCCAGCAAGCACTTCCATAGGCTGTGGCTGTATGTCACCCTGGGTTTGCAAACTGTCATTTGGACCCTTCCATCAGAACTTTCATGCCTCAGCTGCTAGGCAGTTAGGGAGGGTCCAGGCCCTAGATTCCTCTGTGCAGTCAAAGAGATGGTCCAGACCCTGAAGAAGGGATAAGTTTAAATAATGGGAAGAGAAGGAAGTCCAAGCAATAACTGTTACAGGAGGATTTGGTGACCACCAATAAATACACGGTCTGAAGAGAGACAAGGATGAAAGACTGACAACGTCAGTGCCTGCAGAGGTTACTGGGATGCACTGTCAGATAAAGTGCCACCAGAGTCAGACATGGCCATCAGCCCGGTGGGCATTCTTTCTACCTCAGCTCTTTACAAAACACACCTACAGCCTGCTGAGCACAGATGACCACTTTCTAATGTGTAATAAAATGCAGGAAGATATGCTATCACAGAGACAAAGCTGAATGACTTACTAAATGCTGTGGCTCAAATGTTTATAATATGCCTAAATAAAAAAGAATAAGGAACTGACTTGGAAGAACTCTGTTTTTTTGTTTGTTTGTTGTTTTTTATAAGAGTATCTACATAAGCCACTCACACCTGGGGCTTTCCAGGAGAAAGTCTTCAAAAAGTTCTGATGGGAAAGCCAGTGCTTCATTGACTCCCAGAGCACTCCATAAATGCTGGTGGCTGTCTGAATGGTGACTTTGCCTGCGATGAGCTGGAAAGACGTGGTCTCATGGTTTTAACCATTTTTATTGGTCCCACTGCCAGCCTTGTTCACATGGGCAAGATGAGGGTCAAGGGTCAGCTCCCGGCTCTTTGCTCCGCAAGTTGCATGTAGATCCTTAGACAGTCTAAAGTTAGACTTAGGTGGGAGGTCAAAGGCGCTGGGGTAATTTAGCCTTGGGAAGTAAACCACATCTTCCAACAAGAACATCTTACTGGACAGATGGTGACCAGCTGTTCCTTTCATGGAGGCAGGAGAGATGTGGGGATTAGATTTAGACAGAGACTATTTGGATGGTGTGCTGTGTTGGCATTGGAAGAGAACCCAAGGGACCTGTGATCTGCACTCTGAGAGATGTAAGCCAATGACTAAAGAGCCTTCCTTCTATATACATTAATCTTGGAGGCGGACCCTAACATTTAGTGGATGCTAGATAATGTCTGTTGGGAAATATTTATTAAACAAGAGATTTCAGGGTATATAGGTGTGTGTTAAACTAAGACATTTGCATGATTGTGACGTGTACAAGATCAATGAAGAATCCAGCACTTTCTCCTCTTCTCTCTCCAAATTGCATCTCATTTCTAGCCCGAGTGACCCACTACATGCCGATAACCCCTGCATGTTTTAATATCTTAACGAGTCCCTCTTTTCTCCTTATGACTTTGAAAAACAACCAAACAAAGCCTGTCCCTGCCTGTGGGGGTCCCTGTCTCCCACGGTGGGGGATAAGTGCTCACAGCTGCTAGAACCTTATTAACAACTTCCATTTTATAATAGCTTCTAGGGAGAAAGCACCACAATTATGACAAAAGAATATTTACAACATGTGAACTGCATCCATCTTCAAATTTAATGCTACAGTACAAGTAACCACCATTCTGGGCTCTTGGATGTCAGGCTTGTTTGTGATTTCTGAGCTCTATCACTAAATTTATAAATCCGGGGATGAATGCCTGTCTTAATGCATTATGAGAAATGAGATAATGAACTTGACACCCTCTGCCTAGTATCCAGTAGAGTCCTTCTTCGTTTTACCCTAATAAAAGAAGTTAAAATGGGTCATGACCTTCATAAAAACAAGTTTGTCTCAGACAACACGTCTGACCACAGGGATAGGCACGTTTGGATTCATGTCTGCTGAAAAGACCCAGCTGGGCTTGGCTGTGAACGGACCTACTTATCTGTTTCATTTTGTTTTATGGTTTTTCAACAACTGTGGAAGAAACTAACCCACTGTCATGTGATTTTTCAATAAAAATAGAAAAAAAGATAAAGAAGAGCTGAAGAAAATGATTGTTTTTTACTACTTAAAACAAAAGTGTAACTTGATGTTAGAAGAAAATAGACAGAAAAAAAGAGAAGGATTTACTGAGTATTAGAAAGCTTAAAAAATAAAAAGGTCAGAGGGAGAAGGCAGGGTAAGTACATCAGGCTTGCTATAAAGATGAAAAGTTTATAATTTTAAAGGCTCAAAATGTCACTTTATAGTTCATATCTTAAAACTATATGCTCCATTTGTGGTTGTAGCTGTTTAGTTATTAAGTTGTGTCCAATTGTTTGCGACCTACCAGGCTCCTCTGTCCATGGGATTTCCCAAGCAAGAATACTTGAGTGGGTTCAGGGGATCCTCGTGACCAAGGGACAGACCTCGAATCTCCTACATTAGCAGGTGGACTGTTTACCAGCCAGCCCCCAGGGGAGCCTATACATTCTGTTAGATCACTCAGTATCTTACTTGTTGAGCTTAGTGCAATATTTCCTTGTAATAAATGCATTTTCTTTTTTTTTTTTCTTTTGGCTGTATCCAAGAACTCAAGGAAAACCTATGACTTGATCTTAAAACATTTTCTCCTGAAATCTGTGACAAAGGAATCTCTGACAAAGAAGTTTCTCACAATTCTATGACTACAAGTGTATCTTTCAGAAGGATTAGCTGCGCTGTATTCTCTTGCCAGCTTTGGGAATTTCAAAATGATTCTACAGTAGAAAGAAAGCCGAGAAACACCCTTCTGAGCTACAATTTGTCTTTTTGAAGCTTCAGATTTTGGAAATATATCTCTGATAAACTCAGTATAAATAGACCACTGTCACTTCCCATGTGGGCTGGTGGTAAAGAACCCATCTGCCAATGCAGGAAACTCAGGAGACATGGGTTTGATCCCTGAGTTGGGAAGATCCCTGGAGGAGGGCGTGCAACCCACTCCAGTATTCTTGCCTGAAGAATCCTATGAACAGAGGACCCCAGTAGGCTATAGTCCATAGGGTTGCAAAGAGTCAGACAGGACTGAAGCAACTTAGCATACCCACACATTTAGCAGTCTACCTGAAAGCAAAAATGCCAATCAATACTTTGCAAATTATGTCTATGTCATATTAGCTTTGGGTTTATTGTTTGCTGCTATTTATCCACACATAAACCAGAAGCACTTCTCTTTCTGAAGGCAGCTTAGCACTGGGTTTGGTGATAAAAGGCCCACAGCAGTTGTGGTCCAGCTTCAGGGACGAGTCCAGCCATCTCTTCTCATGTGTCCTGTCGCCTTATCATCAGCTGACTGGCTATTTCTAGCTTTAAATCACATACACCTAAGACTTTATTCTCCAGCTTTTAATGACAAAAAGATATTTTCTATTTTGAAAGAGAGAAACAAAGACCTGTAATTTGGCTTCCCTAAGAAATAAACATGCATTTCTCCATCACTGCGGAGCCCTACAGAGCTTAAAGCATGAGCGAATAATGACCATTATATTAAGATTATAAAATCAAGATGGAAGCAGCTCAAAATTTTGCTTGACTGAGTGATTTGTGTCTTTATGGGTGGGATTCTTAAGAACATCTTAACACCAGATGTTCTTGGTGTTGATAAAACTGGTGTTTATTTTGACTTGACCCTTCCCTAGGGGCTGCGCTCTGAGAATCAGCAGGATTTTGTTTAAACTCAACACTTTACCCATTCGGAATGCAGACCGGGGGCTGTTTTTCCTTTTCTCTTTGTCCGGTGACTGGAAAGCCGTTTCTGGGTCTCTGTAGGACTTGTTTTTGAGAAGACACACACACACACTGACCTGAGAGCAGGGAACACACTATAAACAGGGAGATTCATTTCTTTGATAATGCTCAACTAAAGTACCAAGTCTCCTGAGAGAAATAATCTTTAAATATCAAATAAGCAATTTATAGAAGTCAGAAGCCACACCCAAAAGGGCCAGAACTCTGTTTTTAATGGAGGATGCCCGGAGACTTCAAACTGGCCCATTACCCAAAGGATAATATGTCTTATTTTCACGGCAACATGATCACCGGCTTTTCCAAACCTTCATAAAATGATGGAAAGTGGGTTTTCTAATATAAACCCCAGTGCGATCTCTATTTACTAAACCACCAGTGGACCCACAGAAGGGATTTTGGACAAAGAGCCATTTCTTGCTATGATTACCCAGAAGTGGAAAACACTGCCTTTTTAATACAAGATGTGGTCTGTTTTATGATCCCACCTTCCACTGAAATTCCTTCCAGTTCACGTCGGTGTTCAGACATAGAATGAAGGGGAATGTCCACCTACGGACGGTTCTTGGTGGAACTAAGGACACTGTGCCTGACAGTTTATTTGCAGCAGCCTCTGGTAGCTCAGATGGCAAAGAATCTGCCTGCAATACAGGAGACCCAGGTTCGACCCCTGGGTCAGGAGGATCCCCGGGAGAAGGGAATAGCTACCCACTCTGGTAATCAAGAGAATTCCATGGACAAAGGAGCCAGGCAGGCTGGAGTCCATGGAATCACAAAGAGCTGGACACGACTGAGCGATTAACACTACAATAACCACACTCTTACATTTGAAGGCTAACTCCCCAAGAAGCCCGCTGACAGCAGCAGCATCCCTGGGCTTCTGAGGAGTGAGACACATAGCCAGTCGGAAGATGCTTCGTTTCTCCATCAGGCTCGCATCCCCCAGCATTTCCGTCGCACACGGGGGACCCTCTGACTCTCCAGCTCCCTCCTCAGTTTCCTCCTGCCCCTTCCCACCACCCCTCTCCTCCTGGTACTCCTTTTCTCTCCCCTCCACCAGTACCTAGAAGAAGGAGAAGCACAGGCCTGGCTCCAAGGAGGGCACAGATGTCTAGTGGGAACCAGGGACCTCCTCTCCTGGCACATGCCTGCAGATCAGGGAGATGAGATCAGCCCCTGACCATCCCCAGGAGGTTTGGATGGGTTCTGTGATGACTCTGAGATGAGACCCAAAGATCCAAACACAACCAGATGCCAGAGGGGCCCTAACAGGAGGTCAGGAGCCTGGGGGATTGTGTCATTTCAAGTGATGCTCCTCTTAACAGTTCAGCTAGTTTCATAAACATAGACACCCCGTCTCACGCGGAGACTCGGCCTTAGGTGCAGTGACCACAAGAGAGAAGTAGTTCCCTTCCAAGCAAAACACAAGAGAAAGACTTGCGGTTTCAGCCCCGACGTGTAGAGCTTGGGAGCTGTGACTCCAATGCTTACAAGAAAATAACCTGAACTAAGAAAAGCACTGACAGGGACTTCCCTGGTGGTCCGATACAGAGGCCCTGTGTCCCATCCCTGCTCAGGGAACTAAGGTCCCACGTGTCGCACTGTGTGTCCAAAACTGGAAAAGAAGAAGACAAAAGAACTAAAGAAAAGCATTGACGTTTCCCAGGCCCACCAGAGAACCACGGTCACTGGGTACACCCGCCACCTCAAATCTGGAGGGATAAGCACAAGCAGAGGGGCGTCTCACCAGGAGGGTCACAGAGGGGTCTGCCTGCCTGGAGCCGAGCTGCTGGAGCTGTAAACTGGTGGGAACATTTAAATGGTAATTTGCGTGAACTGCGGAAACCTGACCGTGGACCAGTGTGAGAGTGTGAAGCCTCTGGGGGCGGCAGTCCGAGTAAGGGGACCCCATAGTTTCGTGGTTTTTACCTCTAGGAACCCCACCCGACTCTTAAAGACAGAGAGAAACAAAAAACCTTCTTTCTAGCAGGGAGCAAGAAAAGAGTGACCAAGGTGAAATAGATCAGAGCCTTTTCCATAACAAAGACCAACTCAACAGGAAAGAGCTTTATGAGAGCTTTATCTGATCTGGGGAGAGGGAAATTACCCACCTCCACCCCCTGCTACCTTTCTTGTCTCACTTAAGGGAGAAAAACCAACTGGGAGAGTAGCACTGACCTATATGCCGTGTGTAGAATAGACAGCTAGTGGGAAGCTGCTGTGTAACACAGGGAGCTCAGCTCAGGGCTCTGTGACGACAGAGGGGTGGATGGGGGAGGGGAGGGAGGGAATATATGCACACATGTGGTTGGTTCACTTCATTGTACAGCAGAAATCAACACAGTCTTGTAAAGCAATTATACTCCAATTAAAAAAGAGAAACCCTTATGAAGTCACAACCCAGAGGCACAGACCCACTAAAAGGCTGAGACCTAATCCCCCCCTCCCACAGTTTACACCTCCCCAGCAAGATCACCTGAAGATCTATTTGGTTCAGATTCTATTTAAAACAAGCTCTTAGAGAAACCCAAAGACAAAAGAGAGAAACAGGGATATTCAATTAAGTTAAGGCCAAAGACATCCACAGCTACACGAAACATTAAACATAGCACAATCCTAGCTAGATGTACATAAAATTTCATATGAAAAGCATTTTAACTCAGTCTTTACTAGCCGATGCATAATATCTCTCATTCAATAGAAAAATTACAAGGCATGCTGAAAGTCAAGAAGAAACAGTCTAAAGAGAGAAAGTAAGTATGGCATCATACATGGCATCAAATTTGAAATGATCAAACCAGAGAATTTAAAATAACTATGATTAACTTGTTAAGGGCTCTAATGGAAAGAATAAACATCTTAAAGGACAGATGGGAAAAGTAAGCAGAGAGACGAAAACTCAGAAAGAATCTAACAAAAATGCTGGAAATCACAAATGAGGTAACAGAATGAAGACTGATTTTGATGAGCGCCTCTGTAGACTAGATGTGACTGAGGAGAGAATTAGTGAACTTGAAAATTTGTTGTTTAGTCCTTAAGTCGTGTCTGAATCTTTTGTGACCTCACGGACTGTAGACTGCCAGCCTCCTCTGACCATGGGATTTCCCAGGCAAGAATACTAGAGTGGGTTGCCATTTCCTTCTCCAGGGGATCTTCCCAGCCCAGGGATCAAACCTGTGTCTGTTGCACTGCAGGCCGATTTTTTTTTTTTTTTTTTAACCACTGAGCCAGTAGGAAAGCCCCGAACTTGAGGTGCTTCAGGGGAAATTCCCACACCGAACTGTTACATGTGTGATTGGAATACCAGAAGAAGAAAGAGAGAACAGATTAGAAGAATATTTGAAGTATCATGGGTGAGAAGCTTCTGAAATTAGTGACAGACAGGAAATTACTCCAAGGGCCAACCTGTCATTGGATCAGAGCCTCACGGCCCATAGACTCTGGGGGAATGATGGCTTTAGGGTTGGTTGAACGATCCTAGCAAGGCTTCACAGCATGTGGATTTTCAAAGCACGCATCACTGTCCCGTGTTCACCATAATGGTTGTATCCAGAGGGAAAAATTACTTATAAATTCTGAATGATGAAGCCATTTCCTTTACTCTTAAACACTCTTTAAACAAAATTGCTGCACTCAACAGTAAATACTATCCAAAACTCATCCCATTAAATCTCATTACCTGAGAGTGAATACCACTGTCTAATGGACCAAAGGATTCAATTAAATGAAAGTTAGGCAGAGGCTTGGAATCTGTACAAGCAGCATCCAAAATGCCTGCAGCATTTGGAAAATCATGTAATTGAAATTGTACGTGGCCTCAGATGGTCACAGCTCACAAAGAGACCCTGGAATTGGCAGCAAATGGCTTTGCTGGACATCCAAGTACTTTCCCCTTTTGTAGGATGGTTCTCTGTCTCCCAGGACCTCCCCCTTCCTTTCCCTGTCATCAGCACTCACCTGTCCTGGGTCCTCACCCCTGAGGGAGTTGGCAACATTTTTGCTATCTGTACTGTGAATTCAGGGGTCATTGCCTTCTGTATGCCATCCTGGAATTATTCCGTGCATCTGAATCACCCCTCATAAAGCAGAGAGGTACCCTATGTTTAAGCAAGGATCAAGTCCTTAACACAACAGACTCTCAATTGCTTTATTTTAAAAAGCAAAATATTCTTTGATTAAGGCACACTAATCTGAAGTGACTCCATCAAGGCCATCTGGGATCAGCAGAGGAGAATTTTCTAAAAGGAAGAAAAGAAAATCGGGGGCCATGTCAAAATTGTGACTGTAGGACCATTAGTGTCCAACACCACGGCACATGCTTTGAAGGTAGCTTTACAAAAACACTACAAGTAGTGGTAACATGGTGGAGAAGGTGATGACGATGTTACCTTCATCTAATGTCAGTGATATTTGCAAAGATTTGGAAAGGTCATTTCACATTCATTTTGAAGCTACAAGTGAAATTACCGTAAGACCGAGAAATCGTGCTCTTGGACCTGTCTTCCAGGGAAATGAAAAACTATTCACAGAGGAACTTGTACACAAATGATAATAGCTCCAGGGACTTTCCTGCTGCCCAGTGGTTATGACTTCACCTTCTAATGCGAGTGCAGGTTCCGTTCTTGGTTGGGGAGCTAAGATCCCACATGCCTCGAGTTCAAAACACCAAAACATAAAACAAAGCAAGATAGTGACAAAGTCAATAAAGGCTTTAAAAATGGCCGACATTAAAGAAATATCAAAATAAAAATTATAGCTCCAAACTAAAAATTACCCAATTATTCTTTGACAGGACAGGTAAACAGACTGTGGGACATGCATGCCAGGGAGAACGGCTCAGCAATAAAGAAACAGACCAGTGATGTCCACACAGCCTGATGGGTCACAAGGAAATTACATGTAGCAAAAGCAGTCAATCTCCGAGCTTATGTGCCGCCAGTGTCCACCTGTGGGACACTTGTGTAAGAGTAGAGTATAGAGATGGAGAGCAGACTGGCGGCTGCCAGGGCTTAGGGACAAGGGTGTGCTTATACACGGTGTGGCCAGAGGGCCTGCTGGTGGGAGCAGAAGTGAGTGTCCTGATGTGATGATGGTCCCATGAGGAGGTTACACGTGATAAATCTGCACACACAGACACACACACAGGAGTGCAGGTGAAACCGGTGAAACCTGAATAAGCTCTATGCATGGTACCACCATCAGGTTCCTGGGGTGGCTTTTCTCTGCAGCTGCTTAAGCATCACTATCAGGAGGTGATGGGAGTGTGCACATCTTTGCACCATCCTGCGAATCTATATTTGTTTCAAATTTAAAAAATTTTTAATCATTTCATGAACAATGGGTATTCATGTTTTAAATAATACGTGACTTTAAATGTGCATCTGTAATGCAATTACTGAATATAATATTTCGAGTGTATATTTTGACTGTTTTATCCACATCCACAATAATTAAGTAGTTGCCAAAAATGTCTCTTTAAAATATCTTTCCACAATGAGGATGGAATCATCTGACATTGGGGATGGCCTCAGATCTGACACAAACAGTTTGAGCTCCTCCTTGGTGCCCACGGCCCCCCGGCTCAGTCCTATCAACATAGGAAAGCTGTCTGTCAGTATCTCCTTCCACCAGCTTCGAAGTTCCCAGAGGTCAGAACCACAGCCAGGAGATGGGCAGAGCCGGCTTGACTCACCTGTTTCTTCTCCTTCCCTTGCTGCCTCTCTCACCATCATTCACCAAGGTGTGGGCTCACTCATTCATTCAACAAGTGTGATGCCCCACCGCCCTCACTAGGCACTATGTGCTGGGGGCTGGGTGTACAGAGGAGCCCAGCAGGTAAGATCCATACTCTCTGAAGCTGGCATCCATCTGGAGGAAAAAAAAAAATATTAAAACACGAAGGTAGATAATCTAATGAGGAAGATCGTTGGAAACTGTGATGAGCACACACAATAAAGGAAGAGGACAGAGACGGAGATATGTGATGGGGGGGTGCAGAGGCCACTTTCGATCAGAAGATCAGAGAAGGCCTCTCCTGCTTGGTCCACAGAGCCTGAAGCCAGGCAATTGGAGGGGTCATCAGGGAAGCGAGGAGGAGGGTGGGGCCATTCCAGAGGAAGCGGACAGCAGGTGCAAAGGCCCCAGGGTAGGAAATAGCTGGGTCTGTCGAGGCAGGAAGCCACGGTCATGAGAGAATGGTGGCCACGGCTCCTTGTGGGAGGGACGTGGTGGGAGCAGGACAGCAACTTTAGGACCTAGAAGCTGGCCCAGAAGAGGGGCTCTCGGAGGTTCCTGCTGTGCTGACTCCTATGTGAGACCAGTTGTTCATTTTCAGAATCACATCCTGAATTTTGAGAAAACTGAAAGAACATTTTAAGGTTCAAAATCCAACCTGCTGAGAGCATGTGTTCTACTCCAGACCTTCCAGAACCTTGCAGCTCTCTCTGGCCTCGTTCAAGGCTGAAAAGTGCGAAGCTGTGTTGAAGCTGGATCCCAAGTCTCCAAACCCACTCTGGGGGGCCCTGGGTGGGTGGCTGAATGTGTGGGAGCCACCCACCCTGTACAAACCCTATACAAACTTCTTGATCCAGCTTAATCCTACAGGTCTTAGGTGCTCTGTCCTAGCTTCACTCCCTCACCAACGCCTTCCACTTCTCCCAGGACACCTTCCAGCCCAGTTTAGATGAGTGTCCTTTCGCATCACATGTAAGTAGCATGTGTGAGTACTCAGTCACTCAGCCGTGTCCGACTCTGTGATCCCATGGACTGTAGCCCTCTGGGCTCCTCTGTCCATGGGATTTACCAGGCAAGAATACTGGAGCGGGTTGCCATTTCCTTCTCCAGGGGATATTCCCAACCCAGGGATCGAACACATATCTCCTGTATCGGCAGGTGGATTCTTTACCACTGAGACACTTGGGAAGTCCCATGTAAGTAGCAGCAGTATTAATATTTGCTCCCACTACAGGGGAAACTTCATGGGAGCAAGAGTTTCTCCTATCTTGTTCTCTGCTGTGTCCCCAGGGCCCGAGAATGCCAAGCTCAGAGTGGGAGCATGGTGAAATATGCGCTGAGTGAGCAAATACAGAGTGGCTTGAGGGGACTTTGCTGGTGGTCCAGTGGTTAAGACTCCACCTTCTAATGCGAGGGATGCGAGATCGATACCTGGTTAGGGAGCTAAGATCCCACATGCCGCAGGGCACATAAGTTTCTGCACCGCAACAAGAGAAGCCCTGTGCTGCAATGAAGACCTAGCACAGCCAAAATTTTTAAAATTAAAAAAATTGAAGAGTTATAAAAAAACAACTGAGGATTGTGGGGTCTAGAGTCCTGCCCATTCTCTGTCTCTGTCAGTCTCAGTGACCCATATGATAACCAAGCTAAGGATGGGAAGGGGTGGGGGTCACCCTGGGGGGGACTGTGAGCTCTAAGTCATGTTACAGAGGACCCGCAAACCCCCAGTGGGCTCAGGGCTGTAGCTCCTGGTCTTGTCTGAACACAGAGAATCCAAAATGTGTTCGTGGCCTCGGGGGCTCAGGTTCTTGTCAATTACTACACATATGGCAATTTGTCCAAGCTGCTGGGCCACATGGATAGACTGCTGCCTTCCTGGCCTGCTCTTGGCATTTGTTAGCAGGAAGGTTGGACTGGCTGGTGACGACCAGGCAGCTGTCCCAGGGGATCCACGGCAGGCAGCTCTACGGCTGAGGCCCACCCAAAGGTGCTACTGGGTCAGGGGCTAGAGTCAGCAAACTCATGTTCTCCCATAGGAAGTACAGCTTAGGAGGCAATGGGTAAAGGAAAACCATCTCTCTACTCACAACACTTCTGACACCTGATGGCTGGGTTTCCTGTACCAGTTTCCTAACTCTCTGCAGACACCAACTAGGGGCCCTACAATTTAGCTCAATTCTGACAGTGGAGTTAACACAGACCCTACAGATGGAGGACTCAGACCCACAGGACTGCTCCCTAAGTCCAGAGGCCGAGCACAAGCAGTGGGTCCCCAGCTTGCCAACACCTTTGTTCTTCATGGCTACAAGTCAGGGGTTCCCAGATCCCCCTCTTCCGTTTTGATAATTGGCTAGAACTCAGAGAACCTAGGGAGGTGCTCTACTTAACTGTTATCAGGTTGCTATAAAGGATATTATAAAGTATACAAATAAACAGTCAGATGAAGAGGTACATTGAGTAAGGTCCAGAAGGGTCCCCAACACAGGAGCTGTGGAGTTCGGGGTGCACATTGGTGCTTTCACCAAACAGAAGCTCTCTGAGCCCTCCCACGTAGGGTCTTTATGGAGGTTCATTAGAGAGGCATATTTGATGAAATCACTGGCCACTGGCCACTGACTCAATCCCCTGCCTCCCTCTCTTCCCAGAAGGTTGGGGGTGGAGCTGAGAATTCCAACCCTCTAATTACTGTCTGCTTCCTCTGACAACCAGCCCCCATCCTGAAGCCTTTGTGGGACCCACCAGGAGCAACCTCACTAGAATAACTCAGATGGGGTTGAAAGGGGCTTATTAGGAATAACAAAAGATATCCCTCACATCCCCATCCCCGTCATTTAGAAAATTCCTAGAGTTTTTAGAGCTCTTGGCCCAGGAACTGGGGAAAAGACCAACTATAAATGTCTCTCTCTATCCCAAAATCCCAGTGGGAGTGAGCGAGCCCAGACTTTCAGTTTTCAAGGAACAACCACCTGGAAGGAGCTTAAGTCAAAAGGGCAGATGTTTGTCTCACAACCCAAGGCCCACATCTAATAAAGGATCCAGTCCAGAGGCAGGACTGGCAGGACCCTTCGCTCTGGGCATCTCACTCACTCTCTGTGATCTAGAGACCTTGGTGGGCCTGAGGCTGTGATCCCTGTTCCTCCATCCACCATCACCCAGATTGAGGGGGAGCCTGAGTCCAGCCCAGAACTCCCAGAACAGACCTTTGGTTGGAGGAGCTGAGTGAAAGTCCACTTGGAGTGCAGTGGACCATGACTGGGGTGAGAGGTTATAATGAATAAAACACAAGGCTGTGGAAACTGGATTTAGCAGAGGGTCAATACACCAGTGATGAGCTGGGCAGATACCCCAAGAGAACCTACAGGATTGCCCACGGATTTGGTATGAAGAGTCTCTACTGAACCACTAATAGGATACAGAGGAGTGGGAAACGCAGAGTGAGGAAGCGAGCATTTTTGCTGCACCTCTGGTTCATTTTACCCTACGTCATGGGCACATTAGCCATGGTACAAGCCTGGAAGCCCCTGTGGTAAGAGGCTGCATTGTCTGGTATTCTGACAAATGCTGACCATTCTACTGGGGCCCCCAAATAAGTAACAGTGACATCACCACTATGACTTTTTCATTACCTATCCTAGCATGGAAGCTATTTGTCATGTCTTAAGTAATTCCAAAGTAATCAAAACAAGGTACAATTAGTTGGAAAACCCATGTGTTTCTCTGCTAAGAATGATGTAAGGGAGTGAAAGGGGGCAAAATGAGAGTTCCTTAGGTCAGGGCTTTTACGAGTAGAGAATGTCCATCATTGCCATTTTTATTTCTGTTTTATTTGCCTATAAATTAGGTATCATATCCAAATAAACCTTGCCAAGACCAATGTCAAGGAGTTCCCCCCCAGGAATTTTACAGTTTCACTTGAGGCTCAAGTCTGTAATCCATTTAAGTTGATTTTTGTAAGTGGTGTAAGAATAGAAGTCTGGTTTTATTCTTCTGCCTGTGGTTATTCCATTTTCCCAACACCATTTATTGAAAAAACTGTATTTTCCCCTTGAGTTTTCTTGACTCCCTGTCAAATATTAATTGGCTGTATATGCAAAGGTCTATTTCTGCTTTTTCAGTTCTGTTCCATTGGCCTATGCATGTATTTATTAGTCTTTTCAATAAACAATGTTAGAAAACAACAATTTTTTGGATATGACACCCAAAGCACATGGAACAAAAGCAAAAATAATTAGGACTAACTTAAACTAACAAGCTTCTGCACAGCTAAAGAAATAATCAACAAAATGAAAAGGCAACTTTAACAATATGAAATAATATATGCAGATCAAATATCCCATAAGGGATGAGTAGCCAAAATATATAAAGAGCTCCTATAATTCAATAGCAAACAAGCAATTCAATTTTTTAAAAGGCAGAAGAAACAAATAGGCATTTCTCCAAAAAAGACACACAAATGGCCAATAAGTACTTGGAGCACCTTCTCTTGCTGTGGTGTGGGGAATGGATCCCCCTTCATACACACTGGACGCAGATTGTTTATCATCTTTGGACCATAAAAAAAGATCAATCCTGACTTAACCCTTTCAACACACAAAAGGCCCAGCAAGGTCCGCCTATTCACAGGTCCAGAGGGTTTCTGGCAAGATCCACAGGAAGGGGCCACAGTGTATGTGCCTGGCTGTGAAATTGTGTCCTGAGCTCCTGCAAGGAGGAGCCCCATTTCCTGAAACAGCCCGTCCCCATTATGACCCGAAGGAAGAGGATGTGATCAACATCCTCTTTGAAGAGGATGGAAACTGGCCCTGTCCCCTGTGTTCACACACCTTCTCCTACTAAACAGGGAAGAGTGGGAGTCCTCCCAGCCTTGCTCACCACTGGGTCGACGAAGGTGGACATTGACTGGGCAAACTTCTCCCTGCAAGGAGAATTCCAGGGCTTACAAATTAAATATAAAAATTATATTTCAGGACAGATACACTCTGGTTGTTCTGATGCTCTTAGTGGGTTGATTTTTAGAAAATTTCCTGAATTTTCTCTTGCACCTGAGGCAAACCTACTATAGAAAAATCTCAGCAGAAACGTGGTCAAAGAACATCTGCAAATGGGCCTGGATGAGCTGTAAATGCTCAGTTGAAAGACTGAATTCACAGATAAGTTACGATTGAAGTGGCTCTGATTTTTGTTTCGTTTGTTCACCAATAGCCTTTGATCATTAATTAACAAGAAGCATGTTAATAATGATATTTGGTCAAACCAGTCAATCCTAAAGGAAATCAACCGTGAATATTCATTGGAAGGACTGATGCTGAAGCTGAAGGTCCAATAATTTGGCAACCTGATGCAAAGAGCCAACTCATTGGAAAAGACCCTGATGCTGGGAAAGATTGAAGGCAGAGGGAGAAGGGGGCGACAGGGGATAAGATGGTTGGATGGCGTCACTGACTCAATGGACATAAGTTTGAGCAAACTCCAGGAGATGGTGAGGGACAGGGAAGCCAGGCGTGCTGTAGTCAACAGGGTCACAAAGAGTCGGACATGACTTGGCGATGAAACAACAACAAACTACTCATCCTTCCTAAAAACTTACACCCTGCCACCTCTGAGGATAACCTCTTTATCTAAAGCATACTTCAAAAGCAGGGATTAGTGTTGAGCACAGAATTTTTTTCACAAAGTCCTGAGTACCATTTTCCCACAATGCCAAGCTCTCTGATACAATTCCTCTTCTTTCATGAGGGTCAAGCCCATCCGTTACATCTCTAGTCGTGGGCAGCAGTGGAGCTCCAGGCGAGCTGTTGATCCTTGGGGACCATCACCAGGGCACAGGATATCACGCTGTGTCCTGCAGCTAAGGCAGCAATTCAGGCCAGCCTCAACCACTTTATTCAGTCAATTTTACTTCAGTTTTCAACTCTACTGTGGGAACACATAGCCTCCTACATGGAAACAGCCCCATCTGTGACCATGCGTGTGTGAGTGTGCTGTGTGCTTAGGCGCTCAGTCATGTCTGACTCTGTGTGACTCCATGGACTGTAGCCCACCAGGCTCCTCTGTCCATGGGATTGACCAGGCAAGAATACTGGAATGGGTAACCATTCCCTTCTCTAGGGGATCGTCCCAACCCAGGGATCCAACCCAGGTCTCCTGCACTGCAGGCAGATTCTTTACTGTCTGAGCCACCAAGGAAGCCCCGAGTGTGACTGTTAGTATTTAAATCCCAGGAAACACATGTCCAGTGCTGAAGGCCCCACTTCTGTGATGAGCCTTCCAATGCTGTGATAATTAAAGGTTCCTGCCAGAAGTGCAGTCACCCAGGGCCCATGACGCCTTTTCCTGGATACCCTTGACCAGGAGACACACACACCAGGCAGGAATCAGGCTCCATGGCCCCGGGCTCCTTCCACAATTCAGCTTCCTGGCGCCTGCATGAAGAGTTCCAATGAAAATCACTATTGTCCCTTCTAATTAGACAAAATCCCGGACATGACTAGGCCTTGAAAAAAAAGAGATTCTGTACGAACTTCTGCTTACCTGTTTTTGTCCAGTCTGGACATGAGGGTCTTTGTTATAATGCTCAGGAGAGGAAAAAGCAAGTCATGTATTTTTAATCTTGGAATATTTTGAAATAGTAGAACTTTTAATAGAGCATTCCTGAACCTGAACTCTGCAAAGAAAACTCTTGTGTTTCTTTGATTCCAGCACACACCCTTTCCCTGGTATGCTTTACATTCCTGAAATAAGGATGCTATCAAAGTTTACATTTCATGAAAGCAAACTAAAAAAAATCCTGCTGTTGAATTGATTTTTATCTTCCATTTTGAGCTTCTGAGTTATGGGAGTGTGGTATATGTTTTTCACTACAGGTTAAATTAAAGTGTAAATACCTACAAGAAACATGAAAGATTTTTTTTTTCTGGCAGGTTCTGTTACCAGGTCACAGTTCAGTTCTTCCTTGGCAAGGAATGCTTCCTGTCCTCCATCAGTCTACCTTCCCCTGATTCCCAGTTCTTCTCTTCTTCTTGTCTGTATTTCTTGGCCCAACCTGATCTCCTCTGGGCTGTCCCATTGCTGTTTTAAGATCCTAAAATGTTCCCTCAACGTTCCCTATAAGAAAATACACTTTTTTCAACCACCTCTTTCAGTGGTTTGCTACTGCCTAAAGCCCTTCAAAACTCCAGCTGCCGGCAGATATTTCTAGAATTGGCTCCTTTAGACAGGTTGGACTGAAAGCCAGTTGTCAAACCTGGGGGCTCTTGAAGTTCCGCTACAATATATGCCATGATCCTGGCTGTGGATGGAGAGTTCTGATGTCTTCTGGAGGGAGGAGGCACAAGCAGGCTGGACTGCTGTGGGCAGGACCGTGGGTGTGTCCAGTTCTATCCTATGCCACCCCATCCCCTCTGTCCTCACTGCCCCCACCCTGTCAACCCCACCCCTAAGACCCCAGCTGTCTAGCTCCTCAGGAAACACTATTCCTGAAACGGTTCTCTCCAAGAGGAATAGTCACTCAACAACACAGTAAGTCCCCTACATATGAGCAAATTCTGATCAGAGAGCACGTTCGTAAGTCGAATTTGATTGTAAGCCAACAAAGTTAGCCTAAGTAACCAATGAATGCAATTGCCTATATAGTACTATACTGTAGCAGGTTTATAGTGCTTTTCACACAAATAATACATAAAACAAACAAACAAACAAAAATAAAGAATATGTGTTTAGTCTCAAGTAATAGCACCTTGAAAAGCACAATGGTACAGCCCAATGGCTGGCATATCAGGGCAGGCATCGAGTGAACAGGCAAGAAGAGTTACTGACTGGAGGAGGAAGAGGACCTGAGAGATGGTAGAGCTGAAGGAAGTGAAGGGCAACAGGAAGTGAAGGGCAAGCTGAATTTCGCTCATGCCTGACTTTGATGGAATGCGAGTTAGCATTTTTGAAAGTTCGAAACTTGAAGGTTCATGTGTCAGGGGTATTACTGTGTATGTTTTTAAAGTGACTATCTTGTGTCTACCAGTGTGTATGGCACCCCAGGGGTCAGCAGAGTAGCCCATGACATAGAAGGATGTTTTTTTCAGGTATAAAAGCTCTGATCTCATGCCCATTTATATCACAAGGACATGTTATACGCACAGGAGTTCCCAGGACATTTTGGAAAAATAAACGAAAAGCTATGGCTGTCCCAACACTAACTGGGGCCCTGTCCATGGTCTGAATGCTCGTGTTCCTCCAAAGCTCACACGCAGAAAGTCTCATGCCCCATGTGATGGTATGAGGAGGTGGGGCCTTGGGAGGTGCTGAGGTCCTGAGGGTGGAGCTTTCATGAATGGAATCAGTGCTCTTGGAAGAGAACCCACAGAGCTCCCCCAACCCTTCTGCCATGTGAGGACACTCTGAGAAGACAGCTGTCTGAGAAGCACCAGAACACACCCCTATGGACGCCTTGATCTTGGACTTCCAGGCTCCAGAGCTATAAGAAATAAACTTCTGGTGTTTACAACCCCCACCGCCCCCCCGCCCCGCCCCAGGCAGTGGTATTTTGTTACAGCAGTCCCCAAGGATGATAGCGGCCTGATGGGTGAATTTGTCTGAGGAGAGGGTCCAAGGGGCTCAGGCAGAGAAGAAAGGCCTTCAGGATCCAGGAGACAGTGACTGGAGTGCACGAGAGCCTCAGTGCTCTAGGAGGGAAATGCCCATGTGAGATGACTCCTCAAATCCAAGTTCAAAGACAGAAAGAGGGGAGGTCCCATTCCTGCACTTGGCTGTGATGGAGATGAATTTATACCACTCAGAGATGGGCATGGTGGACAAAGAGACTGACCACAGCGGGAGCAAACAGGGCAACTGCAGAGGCCCAAACTTACCTCCAAGGTATCAGAGGTTTGAGATGTGCAAGCAGGAGATGATCCAGACTCCAGTGATGCAACAGGCTCCCAGGCAGGGGTCAGGCAGTGTTGGAAGACACTTTGAGCAGGCAGGGAAACAGTCCTGCAGCTCAGGTACCTGAACTGACTTGCTGCCAGGGGCGGGCTGAGCTGACCCAGCCACTCTGGCCTGACATTTCACATTTCAAGGGATGATGTATGATCTCAAAAATAATACAAAGTCGGTACCCAGAAAACTGTGTATCCACATTGGTTCCAGGGCTTAAAACAAATTAAATGAAGATAAAACATGCATATCTTTTTTGGTCACACTGCACACCATGCAGAACTTCCCTGAACAGGGATTGAACATGTGTCCTCTGCAGTGGAAGCATGAAGTCTTAACCACTGGACCACCAGGGAAGTCCAATAAAACATGTTTGCTTAAAAATAGAACTGACCCTCCTCCAAAGACCTCATACAACTCAGTATAAAAAAAAAACAAAAACAAAAAAAGCAAAAAAACAACCCAGTGATTTGTCATTTAGATTTCCATATCTTGACTAGAGAGGAATAAATTCAAAGGAGCATATGTCTTTTAGAATTAGTGTTTTTGTTTTCTTTCGCAAAATGCCCATAAATGGTAAGGCTGGATCATATGATGGTTCTATACTTAATTTTCTGAGGACCCTCCATACTGCTGCCCATAGTGGCCTCATGTACATACATTCCCATCACCAGGGTTGATGGTTCCTTTTTCTCTACATCCTCATCAATACTTGTTAATGATTGTCTTTTGATGACAGCCATTCTGACTGGTGGGAGGTGACATCTTGCTGTGGTTTTGTTATGTATTTCCCTGACAATTAGTTATTTGAGCATGTTTTCATGTGCCTGTTGGCCACTTGTATGCCTTCTTTGGAAAAGTGTCTATTCAATGCACTTCCCATTTTTCCACCTGGACGTTTGGATTTTTTTGATATTTAATTGTATGAGTTCTTTGAAATAGATTAGATATTAACCCTTTATCAGATGCATTATTTGCAAATATCTTTTTCCATTCAGTAGGTGGCCTTTTCTTTCCATTGATAGTTTCTTTCGCTGTGCAAAGCTTTTTAGTGTGATATAGTCCCATTTGTACATTTTTGGTTTTGTTTCCATTGCCTGAAAAGACATATCACAAAAGTATTTCTAAGACTGATGTCAAAGAGCATACTGCCTGTTTTCTTCTAGGAGTTTAATGGTTTCAGATCTTATATTCAAACCTTTAATCAGTTTTGAGTTTATTTTTGTACAGTGTGAGAAAGTAGTCCAGTTTGATTCTTTTGCATGTAGCCATCCAATTTTTCCAACAGTAAATACCAAAACTAAAACTGTTTCTTTTTTAAGTGTATTAAGTGTTTCGTATATCACTCAATCTTTTTTATCAGCTCCATTTGAGAATACAGTCTTAGTCTAAAACTACTTATTTTTTGAAATTTGAAATAGAATCCCATTATTATACAATCCTTACTTTGTTATCATCATTTCCTGTTATATAAATTGTAAGAACAAAACAACCACAAAACACAGGGTTGATTGAAGTAAGACAGAGAAAAAAAGCAACCAACTCTTATTTTTTAGGCCAATTCCCATCAACAGATGTAATGGACAATAAATGGACACCATTTATGCAAAGGCCTCTCTGCTTTTATAGCTCTGAGCCCACGCAAAATGTGACTTATTGTATGCGCCGATATGCTCCTCTGTGTCTGATTCTTGAATTTTAAGTCCTGCCCTACTTCTTACTGCTTCACACTGGGTTCAATGGGGACACTTTCTTACTGGAATAACACTTCTCTCTTCTCCCCATCAGTCCACCCACTCCTGAGCCCACCCTGAGTGACTGCAGCAATGAGCAATGGGATGAGTAATGATGTCTAGTTACGGCCATAGAAAGTGGTGAGCACGGGTTACTGTTCACCCAGCTGGAGGACCCAGAGCCAGTGTCAGTGTGAAAGGAAAGAAGCCCCCTGAAGTGAGGAAGGAGCAGCGTGAGTGTCTGTAGAGTCCTTCCCCCCTTGCAGTCCCTGTCCCTGGATTAGTTGGAGCAATCAGTCAATGCAGTGTCTCCAGTGACTTCTCAGGTCATGTAGTGCCCCTCTCCTGCATTCATTGATTATGATGGATTAATTCAGTCATTGTTCTGCATTTTAACCCTATGGCACTTTTATTCCCCCTTCTGCAGAGGAAGACATGTTAATATGAGTAATGAATGTCCTTGTAAAGGTATATGTACTTGAAGGAGAGTGGCTTTGCTTCTCTTTCCAGTTTTTATTATTCAGTCCAAGAATTTTCATGAAACAAAATCATCCCCCACAGGGGTCTGGACTGAAGCCACTTGAAATTGGTCACCTTGCCAGATCTGTAAGACAGCGGTGTATGGGGACACACAAGGGATATCCCAAATAAGTAGGGGAAGCCACCAGCTGTGGTCAGGACTCAGAGGCAACGGATGACTTCATCAAGAACAGAGTAAAACCTTGGGCTCACCTCCAGTTTGGTGTGTGTGCAGGTTAAGCCGATTCAGTCATGTCTGATTCTTTATGACCCTATGGACCGTAGCCTGCCAGGCTCCTTTTTCCATGGGATTCTCCAGGCAAGAACACGGCAGTGGGCTGCCATGCCTTCCTCCAAGGGATCTTCCCAACCCAGGGATTGAACCCACATCTCTTATGTCTCCTGCATTGGCAGGCAAGTTGTTTACCACTAGCACCACCTGGAAAGCCCGTATTTATTATGGAACTGGATGGAATTTTATATAATGTAAGCTCTGCTGCTGACCCCAAAGTGGAGCCCTTGAAGGGTGACAGAATATACCATCCCAAAATAGCCCATTTTGGCATAAGAGTTACTTTGAGATAAAGGCACATGAGGAATAGCAGGTGCAAGCAGGCCAGTCTACTCTTTGCTTTTCTTCTTGGAAACCCAAGATTAAACCTCCCATTTAAATGAAAGATGTCTTCCCTTTGCCAGGAAGAAAGTAGCGCTTTTATCATCAAGGATGGGAAGTTGAGACAGAGAGAATTTTATAAGACCAACCTCATTAAAATAATTTTTATCTCCCTTTGGCCTCCACCCAGAGTGTAGTTACTTTCACAATCGCCTCTCTTTGCTCAGCTTATTATAAAAGCATGCAGGGCCATTTTGGGGGAACTTTATTTTTTATAAGGATTTCTGCATAATGTACATATACATTCTACTAACTGCTTCCATGTCAGTTTCATTTTCAGGCCCAGCCAAAAAAAATCTCAAAGAAGACAGGGGTAAAATTTTGCTTTCTCAACACACTGAAATGAAAAGTTGGGGGCTGAAATGTTATCTTTAGAAAGCATGTGCTTGTCTTTAAGGAGCTTTTTAAGCTACTGGTCCAGTATGGTGAGCAGCATACAGACATGAATACCTAGGTACCCTCTATTGGGCACATGTGTTCTAAGTCACTTCAGTTGTGTCTAACTCTTTGCAACCCTATGGACCATAGGCCACCAGGCTCCTCTGTCTATGGGGTTCTCCAGGAAAGAATACTAGAGTGGGTTGCCATTTCCTCTTCCAGGGTATCTTCCCAACCCACAGATGGAACCCGTGTCTCCTATATCTCCTGCACTGGGAGGCAGGTTCTTTACCGCTAGTGCCACCCACGAAGCCCATGTACAGATGCTATATAAAGATGGAGACTGAACGAGAGCACACTGTCCTTTCTCTCCTGAGACAGTAGGTATAGAGTCCTCTCCTCAAACAGAGTTGGAGAGCTCTTGTTCTGATGACTCATCCTTAATGAACTGTGGAAGGAGAAAGGAAAAACGGCATCCCAGGGATGGGATGTAAGTTGCCTCCAGACTGAGTAACACAGAATACACTGACATTCGGAGAGAAGTCTAAGAGGAACTCGTCATCTGGATTCAAGGATTTGCAGGGCATATTGGAGAGCTGCTAACCAAGAGCATAATGGCTGAATCTTACAGCATTCAATAATATCCAACTTGGGTGGTCCAGAAGGAATCTGGCCAAGGCAGGCTTCCTACCCTGAGTAAATCCATTAAACGTTCTAAAACAGATACATGGATTTCAGCTTGAATTCAGGAGAGTCAGGACTTTTGCTAAGGAGCCAGTCGCTTGGATTGGTTGCTAAGGAGTCAGAAGTCAGGAAGCAGAGCCCTTGAAGAATGCCCTTGTCTGATGGAAACAGAACACAAATTGCCTTCATTTCCCTGTTGGATTTTAGCAATTTTCAAAGAGGCCTTGAGGCAAAGGAAAAGGTTAATGGGGGTGTGAAATATATAGCAGTATTTGTTTATTTAGATAAGATCATTATACTTCAGCGGTAGCAGAAGAGTAGAAGCAAGATCCTTTGGATGTCTGGCCACCCAGGGAGAAGAGTTTAAAACTGTCCTTGGACACGTGTCAGTTCTCCTGAACCCTTTTTAATAATACTGGACACACATTCTCAGCCCAGAGAGAGGGCTGGCCCTGAAATTATGTCCACTATCCACAATGGCCCTAGGCCACCAATTATAGGAAACTCAAAATGCCTTAGGGGTTTTTATTGATTTTCAGAAGAAAAACTAACCTTATAGCACCTGACAGCAGGGCTTCAGTTGAGAGCTTGAGAATTTCTGATAAAAGAGAGAAAGACCACAGGACCAGTGATGACTATTATGATCTGCTGGCCCCAATCTATCAATTATCAGGAATCTTAATATTGGGAATTTTGTATTGCAGATTGATATACATAGGTTGGTAAATCAAACATTTAAAGCAGGTTTTCTTTTTAAAAATTTTTATTTTAAAAATATATTTATTTTTAAATTTCTTTTTAAAAAGTTGTGTTTATTTATTTGACTGTGTTGTGTCTTGGTTGCAGCACTCAGGATCTTTCCTTGAGGTGTACAGGTTTAGTTTCTTCATGACAGCATGTAGGATCTTAATTCCCTGACCAGGGATTGAACCTGTGACCTCTCGCATTGGGGTCTTCCTAGGTGGTACTTGTGGTAAAGAACTCGCCTGCCAATGCAAGAGGAAGAGACAGATTCAATCCCTGGGTCAGGAAGATTCCCCTGGAGGAGAGCATGGCAACCCACTCCAGTATTCTTACCTGGAGAATCCCATGGACAGAGGAGCATGGTGGGGTACAGTCCAGAGGGTCACACAGAGTCAGACATGACTGAAGTGACTTAGCATGCATGCACACCCTTGCATTGGAAGACAGATTCTTAATTGCTGGACCACCAGGGAAGTCCCTAAAACATATTTTCTTATAAAGGTTTTTAATAAGGCAGAGAAAACCCGCAGACTGCAGGTTCCCAGGGCCTCAGGGAGTCTGGGGTGAGACCCATGAGTAGATGTCTGGAGCCTCGGCAGATCGTCCAAGATAGGCCAGTCTGGGCACATAGTCACCCTGTCATTGCTGTCAGTACCTCTGTGGAAATCAGCTCCATGGGGTGAGAAAGAAAGAACAAGGTCAAAGCAAGTATCATATTAGCCAGGACTCATCTGAGCTGGGTGTCATAGCCAAACCTTAGAAGTCGTGAGAATCACCAACCAGTCCTAAAAGCTTAGGTTTGAGGGGTCTCTTGGGTTACAGATCAACTGCAGTCCTGGTGCTGAGTGTGCTGCAGTGAGTCCCCCGTGCTGGCCGCGCTGGCTGATCTGCAGTTGATCACCAGAGGTCATGTCTCAACCACAAGCCCCCCACCCTGCCTTTGGACAGATCCATAAGGAGGTTGCTGAAACTACACCCTAAGAAGGGGTCTGGTCAGTTCAGGACTCCAGTGGACATCCTCCTGAGGAACATACAACCAAGCACAATGTGGGTCCCTGCCCCTTCCTCTCCTTAAGTCTGTGCCCCAAGACACTCTCACTTTTGCCAGGAGAGCCTTTGACCTTCCCCCTCGTGTGGGCTGCCTCTGATATGCAGGGGATGATTAAAAAAAAAACAAACAAGCAAGGGCCAAGGATCCTTGGCTGAAATCTCCAGCACTATCTCCAAGCCCTTAACTTTTGCTGCACCATTAGAGCCAGCCAGAACTCATTACCCAAGTCTGGCACCCTGTGTCCCCAGATCCAGTCCAGGAGCAGCTGAGTCCATTGTGTTGCTCCCAGAGGAAAGTTCTCCAAAGACATCTGTTATCTGCGGGTGGTGGGGACTTCAGGATCAATTAAGGCTTCTGCCAATGGTGGACTAAAGCTATCCTCAATAAAATGTGCTGATGTGCTGGAAAAATATTCTAAAGCACACTTTTAAATGCAAGGCAGCTCTTATTAGTAAGGGAAATACTCTGCTGGCAGAAATGAAGTGAGAACAGGAGTCCCAAGGGATGAAGAAGTGCCAGCACCATCAGCTATTTGGGAAACCTGTTCTTGCCAGGCATCCTAGACCCTCTGTTTTGCAGCTGGAAGTGTGGGGACCACTCCATGAAGATGGAGGATAAAGTGGGGAGGCTCACCTATCCAGGTAGAAAAGTATTACAAAACCATGGTCCTTAAAGTGAGGTTTCAGTAGAGAGAAAGAGAGAAAGAGAGAGAGGTGGGGAGGGAGGGAGAGAGACTGATCATCCCATGGGGCAGAATGGTGATCTCAGAGACAGCCCTTTGTGCACAGTTTATAGATAGGCACAGCTGAATATCTACATGGAGAACAGCACATACACCTGCCTCAGTCCATAGCTCGGTGGGATAAAGATTAACTGTAAGAGCGAAATTTCATACTTTTATAAGTTCATATAAGAGTAAATCCTTGGGATGTCAGACCCAGAAAGAATTTCCTCAATTAAAGTTGAAAACACAAACCGCAGGGGAAATAGTGAAGCAACCAACTTCTTAAATCGAGATCTCCTGTTTGTCTAAAGACCTCACAGAGGAAGTGGGGGAAGGTGCTGCGTGGACAGAGAGTAACGGATTGGGGAAAAGAAAGAACAAGAGAGAGAAACACAGACCATTAATACAATGAGAAGACAGTTCCAAAGGCAAAAATTGGTGAAAACACAGATTGGCAATTCACAGATGAGGAAACACAAATGGCCGAGAAACATTAAGGAAAGCTCAATGTCACTCATTAGAAAGGAAATGCAAGAATGCATTTTACTACATTCAAGCCAGTTGGCACAGTTAAGATATTTGATCACACCCACTGTTTGGCAAGGCTGTGGAACAACATGGAAAGGAACTGTTACAAATAGCTGTTAGGGTAGAAATTATGGCAATTTGACTTTATCCAGTAAAGTCAAGCCCTGTTCACCTATGCTGACAAATTCTTGTCCATGTGCCTCAGGACATGTGCTCAAGAATCTTCCTGGCAGCATCCCTCTGATAGAGAAACCCATAGACAACCCTAATGTCCATCCATAGGAGAAGGAACAGATGACCTCAGGGCAGGGGTTTCCTTGGTGGGTGCAAGGAGAGGGCACCACGGGGAACATTTGAAGGCTGATGATGTATTTCTCAAACACATCGGCTGGTTGGCATATGGATTTTATTTTATTTCTATGCTGGAAGCCTGGAGTACTGCAGTCCATGGGATTGCAAATGGTCGGACATGACTTAGCAACTGGACCCAGCAACTGAACAACAACAACATTATGTGCAATATATATTGTAGTTGTATGTGCCAAGCATTCCATGGCTTAAAACCTCATTTACAGAGATCTGATCTAAGTGACAAATAGATTCAAGGTATTAGATCTGATAGACAGAGTGCTTGAAGAACTATGGATGGAGGTTTGTGACATGGTACAGGAGACAGGAATCAAGACCACCCCCAAGAAAGAGAAATGAAAAAGGCAAAATGGTTGTCTGAGGAGACCTTACAAATAGCTGAGAAAAGAAGAGAGCTAAAGGCAAAGGAGAAAAGGAAGTAAATACCCATTCGAATAAAGAATTCCAAAGAATAGTAAGGAGAAATAAGAAAGCCTTCCTCAGCAATCAATGCAAAGAAGTAAAGGAAAACATTAGAATGGGAAAGACTAGAGATCTCTTCAAGAAAATTAGAGATACCAAGGGAACATTTCAAGCAAAGATGGGCACAACAAAGGACAGAAATATTATGGACCTAACAGAAACAGAAGACATAAAGAAGAGGGGGCAAGAATACACAGAAGAACTGTACAAAAAAGATCTTCATGACCCAGATAACCGTGATGGTGTGATCACTCACCTAGAGCCAGATATCCTGGAATGCGAAGTCAAGTGAGCCTGCTAGGACTCCTGCTAGGAAGCCTGGGGACCCTTCCCTGGACAGATGGGACAGTGGAGTCAGCCTCCAGTTCCTCTAGGACTGTCCTCTCTGCAGGTGTTATGAAGCCCAGGTCTGGCAGCTCGCTTGGGCGGAAGCCAGTTCTCGAGAGAAAAGTGTTGGTAGGGAAGGAAAGGTTCATTTTGGAGGCTGATGACCAGGCAAGAAAGTGGACTCCTGCTGTAGGGAACCAGCTCCCACTTGCTGTTCAGAGGACAGGAGTATTTAAGGGGGAGTTCTGGGTTGTCCAGGATGGCACAGTCAGCTCGGACAGTCACGTTGAAATCCATGATGCGATGGACTTTTGGTCATTTTGGCTAAGTACAATTAATCTCTGGTTCCAAAGTTTGTCCCCACTTCTTTGAGAATTGTGCCTTTGAGAACTGTTCTTGGAAGTGTGCCAGGTAGAACAGCCTATGTCATGGCTTCAGTTTGGTGATCATGTGGTCATCTCTTCCACCTGACGGGGGCTTCAGCATCTGTAAAACAGCCCACAGGATATGGCTCAGAATGTGACTTCTGGTCCTTGAGGAGGAACTAGGGTCCTTGTTTTTGATAAGTGACTAAATTATTATATTTTGTCTTGTGTAAAGGCTTAGCATGCAAAGTATAGCAAGTTTTAATGCCAAGGTGTTGCTTACACAGGGGCAGCTCTGTGAGCTCCACACCCCACCCCGCCCCAAGACTCAGCCAGGAGGTGAGCAGCCTGCCCAGCCTAGGAGGATGGTGATCACTCATGGGCCTGCTTCTTCATCTCCAGCAGTCCTCCGGAGAACCAGGGTGGGTGGGATGGGGCCTCTCATCCTCACAGAGAAGGCTCTTTGACGTGGCAGAGACTTTCTTCTGTGGAGACAAAAAGACTAACGGAGAAAAGGATGTGACGGGCTGACATTGCTGTGCTCTCTGCGGACTCCCCAGTTTGTTTATTTTTCTTCTATTCCAAGTATCTCTTCAGTCCTCGCCTTCTCTCTCTCTCACACACGCACACACACATGCACGCACACATGCACGCACACATGCACACACACATGCATGCGCACACATATGCACACACATGCATGCGCACACACATGCACGCGCACACACATGCGCACACATGCACGCACACATGCACGCACGCATGCACGCACATGCACGCACACATGCACACACATGCACACACATGCACACACATGCACGCACACATGCACGCACACACACATGCACACACATGCACGCACACATGCATGCACACACACGCGCACACACATGCACACACGCACACATGCACACACACATGCATGCGCACACGCATGCACACACACATGCACGCACACACGCAGAGACAAAGCCTGCAGAGGCAGATATAAATCACTCACCTTAAAAAGAAAAAGCACAAAAAAGTCTTGATTTTTCTGTTCAAATTCTCTCCCTGGGCCAAGAAGGGGGACGAAGGGAACCCTTTAAGCCTGAACGTCTGAGAACTTCTTGTGTATCCGTGTCCACGTGTTCTCACCGCCTAACCCCTGAAGGGTCAATGGGGTCCGTGGAGGCCTGGCTGTCCCCTTCTGCTGCTGTGTTTCTGGCTGTCCTGCCCCCACTCGAGCTTCAGAGAAACCATTTTCTTCTCCTTTCTGTCTCTCTCCTTCAGTTTCCTCACAAGCAGACTTCCCTGCCCCCGCCCAGGAGAGGCCTAGGCCATTCCACTCCCATCTCCAGCTCTTAGAATGTGCCCCTCATCCCCATAACCCAACACCATGGAGCTTTGGTTTCCCTTTAGTTTTTTCCCTATCTGTAGCCCACCTCTCCCTGAGAACAGAAACATCATTTGTGAGATCCGAGGTGCCGGTCACATAGCTTGTATAAACATGCCTTCTCTGACGTCTATGTCCCCCTGGGCTCAGAGCCTCATGGCGTCATCACCGGTGTGATTCCCAGGGAGGGCTGCCAGATCCAAGGCTGCTGAAGAAACTAAGATGCGATTTCCCAGTTGCTTCCCCATAGGGCTCCGTGCCAAAACTCCCTGGGATGAGGAGTGGAGAGAGGGGACTGCACTTCACAGGGGCGGCCATATGGAGAATCAGGAAGGAGATCCCAAGGCTTGGAGTGACAAGAGTCTACCCCAGTTCAGAGACGCATCTGAGAGACAGTCATGCATCCCAAGGTCTGTCGCGTTCGTGATGGACCACGTGACACATATCTGCCCACTTCTCTGAAAGGCTAATGATAAGCGAGCAATATTATCGCCCAGTACAGGGCAAACTGCAGTCTTTGTCCCCTAAGGTTGCCACTGGCTGCCCCATCTTCCTCCTCGAAACAAAACTACGACACAAAAAAAACACGGCAAAGAATGGACTTTGCTGAGCTCCCATCTTTAAAGCTTGGTTTGTACCAGGGGTCTTCAGAAACTCCAGGCAGGAGTTGTCAGGCAGGCCTTGGGGTTCCTTTGATCCTGAATGCACACCTGCTCTCCTGCTTGTTGCCTGTTCGTCCCCATTTTGCCTTCTGAAGCAGCTCAGAACCCATCAACTACCTTCTGTACAGGACAGCCCTTCTGTAACTGAATCTCTCTGAAGGCCCATGAATATTTTCTTTCTTTTGGATTCTTTTTATTATCATTAGCATTATCATTACTATTTTGGTCTCCTAGCAAGTGAGATCTCAGCTCCCTGGCCTGAGATTGAACCTATGTTCAGTGCAATGGAAGCATAGAAGTCCTAACCACGGGACCTCCAGAGAATTCCCCTGCCTATGAATATTTTCTGAGAAAAATGTTTTCTGCTTCTTTGGTCCTTCGTTATGTGAGCTGCTTCTTAGACGGTTCACTAGCTTATTCTGTCCACATGTCTCCCTAAGGTTGGAGCTGCCCCTGCCCCTGGCTCTCAGCACTGCTTGAACCAGAGACATTCCCTTCCTGCTAGAATCACCTGCTGCCACCCCAGCAGCCGGAGCATCGAGCCATGCTCTGAGTATCTCCTGATTTCAGACTTAGGGTGCTGTTCTCATCCCTGCTTCCCTGGTGGCTCAGTTGGTAAAGAATCCACCTGCAATGCAGGAGACCTGGGTTGGATGCCTGGGTTGGGAAGATCCCTTGGAGAAGGGAAAGGCTACCCACTCCACTATTCTGGCCTGGAGAATCCCATGGACTCTATAGTCCATGGGGTCTCAAAGAGTCAGACATGACTGGGAGACATGACTTTCATTTTTTCATCCCTGCAGGATGCCACTTTTTGGGTTTGAACTTATTTTTCCTGTTGCAGGAAAATAATTACAATCTTTGAATCAGGCTTGGACTTTTTATCTTCTGTCTTACCACCACCAAGGAAGCTTTTGGGAAAAAGGGCATCTGGGAACCTTGAGACCATGAGCGTAGTCCCGAAGCAGCCCCACAGTCCAGGAGTCACAACACAGCTGTGGAAACAGAGGCAGAGGAATCACAAAAGCCGTTGCGCCCCCCTGGCTATTGTGCCACAAAAGAAAATCCTGCGTGGGAAATATGTTTAGGAGGGAGGTATGGACATTTAGCCTGTAGTTTTGAGTCAGTTCTATAATATTTTACATACTACATAGTATTTGATTATTGGATTTTGCATATATAATTCATTCATTGTTAGATCAAGTCTTATTAAGAATTTATATAACTTAGCTAGGGTCATTCCTCATTTTATTTTTCTGATACATTATCTCATAGTCTTTGCTTGACTTTTAAAAATTTATTTGTTTTAATTGGAGGCTAATTACTTTACAATATTGTAGTGGTTTTCGCTACACATTGACATGAATCAGTGGTGGGTTTACATGTTTTCCCCATCCTGAACCCGCCCCCATCCCCACCTCCCTTAACTTGTGTATTAACTCCAAGTTCATGGCTCCTCCTCTACAACTTTTCTCCTCAATTTCACCTTATTCCTTCTATCTTCACATAGCTACTTCATTCACATTATGAATAAGAAAATGTTTGTTACTGTTGGAATTTATTTACACAATTTTTTAGTTGCAACTTTTCAAAGTTTAGTAATAATTTTCTCATTGTATTTTGGCATCAGGTATTGCAGAAAAAAATCTGAGGATGTTATGATGTCCATATTTTGTAATTAATTCTTTTTTAAAATTCAGACTTTTTGGTTTATTGGTACTTTTTAAATTAAAAAAATTTTTTTTTCTTTTAATAAAAGTAGCTCATATATGTTGTCAAAAAGAAAAAAAGAAAGTCCTGCATGGGATGGACACAGAATACCTTGAGGCAGATGGCAAGGAGACAGCCCCAGGCCATGAAGCTGGAACGGACAGGGGAGCACCCAGCCTCGTAGCCTCCGAGTGGAACCACCCATGCCCCACACTTTCTTCCCTCACAGGATGGAGCCTGGGGCCCACAGCTGTGACTCCTCATGGCCTGCCTGTCCTTCTTCTTGGGATTGCCTTCCAAGTAAACCACATGCACCCACATTCCTGTCTCAGGTTCTGCTTCTAGAGGAACCCAAACTAAGACACGCACCTTCTAAATGAAGGCCTAGGTAACTGGGTGGACATAAGGGTAAAAGGAACATGCCTCTGAATGCCAGGATGCTCCAAAGAGACAGGTTCCTGGATTCCAATATCTACAACTACATTTTCAGTGTAGAGAAGCCTCTAAATTTTTTAAAAAATGGATTGATTTACTGATTGAGATAGCATTAGTTTATAACATTACAGATGAGTCACGTGCACATTGTATTTCTATTTCTGTGGACACGGCACTGTTCTCATGCCCGCGATGTGGTTTCCATACAGGAGCAGACAGTCGACCCCCTGTACCCATTTCCCCCTTCTAGCCCCCTGCCCCTCTGGGAACCACTACTCTGTTCTCTGCTTGTTTTTGTTTGGTTTGACTTGTTCATGTATCTGGGTTTTTGTTTGTTGGTTTTTTGTATTCCACATATGCCCTGAGGGACAGGACCTGTTAGAAACACAGTCTGTTCACAATTCATATAACAGGCAAAAGAGACAGGGACCCATATCAGAACTCACATCAGAAAAAAGAGGCTGAGTTTCCATTCCCTGTTCCTTCATGAACTTACTCCACAGAAATGCTCCCCATGTAATATGAAGTGAAAAAAAAGCAACTTGTATGACCCTCATTTTGTGAGACTATCTACATTAAAGAGAAGTTATCATATTTATGTGTCTATTTATACATTTATGGAGCACTAAGTTTGATATTGTATGAGCATTTTTCTCTATAAATATTTAGAGAGCATTCATTGCTCTTAACAGACATGTTATCAATTTTATATACACATGGAAGGATGCCAGAAGAAAATACAAGAACATGGTAAAATGGGTCATGGGATTATTAATAATGTTTCCTTACTCATCCTTTGTATATTTTCAGTAATTTCCAAAAGCTAACAAGAATTGTTTTGTGACTTAGCAAAAATCAGCATGATATTTCAAATCTCCTTTGTAGCAAGAATCTTTACAGAAATTCCAGCGTCGGTGAGGAGCCAAACTCACACAACAGAGAGGTTTGATCTTGGAAAATGAAACAGCCTCCAGCCATTCTAGGAAGGTCCCTCGCAGCACTCAACCCAACATCTCCCAAAGGTACACCGTCCCCAGCTTTCTGCTGATAAATCTCCATGATTTTGCTAGGTCCTTCCACCAACACATACAGAAATTTGTTCTGCATTTGGCTCAAACCTCTTTCTACATTTGAACAGGGCTGAAATTACTAGAAACTGCATCAGCACCAGGCCATATACCTACAGTCAGCCCATCTCTCACCAGTTCACGTCTTCCAACACAGCTCAGCTGGGGGCACACCACTTGTCCAAAGAAGCCACTAATAAGAGGGCTGGTCTCAGGAGATCACAGATGGAAGGAGTGGCTTCAGGAACTCCCACATCTCTCCCCAAGTTCCCATTTATCTCTGATGGTTGCTGACTCATCACCCCTCGACTTGGTGGTTTCAATCAGCAGTGAACATTTTATTCTCTCATAGTGTCGGTGGGTGGTTCTGACTTAGGCAATCCTCTGGCCATAATTAGTCATCAGCTGGAGCTGGAACAGACTGGAAGAGCCTGGGCGCTGGAGCAGTGCGCTGGAGGAGTGTGGCTGGACATCTTCCCCATCTTTCTTTATGTAGCTGCAGGGAGGCCACACATGACCTCTACACTGTGGGTGACTAGGTGCCTTCCAGCGTGGTGGCATGGGGCTCCAGCAGCAAGGAGGAGGCTGAATTCCCTTTCATGGCCTGGCCTCGGAAGTCATATCACCTCTGTACACTCTAATGGCCGAAGTAGTCACTGAAGACATCCCAGTGCTAGGGGGCGGAACATAGCTCCACGTCTAGACAGGGTGAGTGTCAAGGTCACCTTCAAGAAGAGCCTGAGCCACGGGAGAAGCTGCCGTGGGGAAATGGGGATCTCTTTTTGGTAACCCCCCACCCCAATTTCCTCATCTTCTGAGACCCAGCTACGTAGAGATTTTCCTTGTAGGGCAACCTTCTTGAACATTCTCTCCAGTGATACAGCTTGCTCCTTGGATCTCCTGTATGCCACCTTGCACAAGCTAATTACTCATGGGCCTCTTTGTACTGGGGAAGTTCACGTCTCTCTCCCCAGCAATCTTGTAAACTCCAGGTTCATTTTCTCTTCCTTGTGTTACCTATTCAACAATGTTTAAAATGACATTTTCAAAACTCTTTACCGGTGTGGGTAGTGTAAAAGCCCTTTTTGGACGCTTTTCCTGATTTTTACTACAATGTGTTACTTGCTAAGATCGTCCCTGACTCCACAGGAAAAGTAAGAAAGAAAGTCTTATATAGATGGAAGACGATAAACCAGAAGAAATGTGAGGAAAAAGAAAATCCAAGATTCTACACAAAACTGATTTTTTTTTTACTCTAAAGTAAAATTCCAAATTTTGAACAATTGTGGTCAGTACCGAAGATGTAGATCATAAAGCTAGCAGAACAATATGAAATTACCTTACTTAAAGGGACACAAAATCCTCCTCTCTGTTCTTTTTAATACTAGGCCTACTTCATCTTTCGCTTGTCTTTACACTGATTGAAAATGATAAAATTCCCCCTAACAACCTGCTTTTTTTCTTTTTGATGTTTCAAAAACATCGAAACTTTTAAAAAACTACAAACTTTTTTTTTAATGTGGACCATTCTTTAAAAAGTCTTTATTGAATTTTTATAACATTGCTTCTGCTTCATGTTTTCCTTTTTTGGCCGAGGGACATGTGGGATCTTAACTCTTTGACAGGAATCGAACGCACCACATTGGAAGGTGAAGTCTTAACCACTGACCACTAGGGAGGTCCTGAGCAAACATTATTGATTATATAACCACTGCAAAAATAAAAGAATACTTGCCTGCTTGTAACTGGAAATATTTATGTTTAGCTAAGAATCATTTTCGTGGGAATGACAAAACATTCTAATCCAAGGAAAGGTTATGAAATTGGTTTCCTTCTCCTTGTCTTCCATGATGTGTGTGTGTGTGTGTGTGTGTGTGTGTGTGTGTATACATATATTCATCTTTTTCTCATCATTAATAATGGAGGTAGGAATTTCTAATCCGTGGGCTTTCTGATTAATTGCATATTGTAAATGAAACTATATTAAACATCCTTCATCATAACTCATCTAAAGGAAATTTGATTCTTCCTTGGTAATCCAGAATGGTTCATAATTAAGAATGACCATTATAGGTTTCAAATATGTTTGGTTATTTGAACAATGACTTGGGTTCTAGATAAGTTGTTTCTACTTGACAGATCATTGAAAAATCATAAATGATATGTTTTTCCAGTTTTGGTCTGCTGAAAGATCATGCATTATTTATAGGTTGTCTTCAATTAGGCATGTTTTGTAAGATTCACAGCATATGTCCCTTTAGGTTTTCTTAGTGGTTTTCGGTGATGGGCCTGATTCGTACTTAGCACAAGTATTATATTGTTATCATTTACACTAGGAAGAGAAAGGAATTGGGAGCAAAGGGAGTCTTTTTAGTAACCCACACCTCAGAAGTCTAATTTCTTCCCACATCTTTCATAGCCAGTGGTGTTTTCTCTGATCTTGATGTTAGTATCAGACCCACTGGATCTTTGAATTGTCCAAATCAGGAAGGTCAGGCAGTCCTGATTTCTCTTTCCATGACTGGAGTTCATCTCTAATGCTGTTCATCTCCTCAGCCAAGTTCCAAAGTGAAAGTGTCCATCCTCACTCACAGTGGAGAAAACCACTTAGTTTCTAAGAATCATGGTGGACAGCTCAGGTCTTCATCTTTCCCTGGAGCCACATGTAGAAGGAATGATGCCCCCAAGAGTGACGCCATCCCATGGGCAGGCCCAGATTTGGGCTAAAATCTCTGAAATGTTCTGAATGGATGAAGCACTAAAATGGTTTGCCATCAGGATTTTATTCCTGGTAAAAGTGCAAGAACATGTCAAGAAGTGCCTCTGCAGGAAAGGAAATTCTGGCCATTTCCCTTCTTCCCACCCATGCAAGCAAGGCCGGGGCATAAGCCTTCAGGCAGGCTCTGCAGTGTGTGTCAGCTCAACTCCCTGGAATGATGGACTAGAGGTGGCCTTGCTGCCAGGCCCATGGCTCCACGCCCAGGGATGTTCTGCACTTACACCGTGCACGCTTGGGCTGCCCGTGAAGACCTGAGTGCTACACGCTCCCTACCATGTGTGTCTCATCAAGCTCTGCTGTTGACAGGCAGCATCCCATCTGCCCATGCCCCAACCCCCACCAGCCAATCACGGATCCAGGCAGGACACCTTCCTGGACGGCTTTAGCCTCAGGTCGGGGAACAGAACAGCTGAGTTTCAGAAACGTCCTGCAGCCACAGCTGTGTGTCTGATGGTGAGGGTCTCTGGGGCTTGGGGAGGATGAGAAAGTTATATTCCCCTCTGTTCCTGGAGGCTATTTCTGCTGGGCATCAGCACAGCCCCGCTCCTCTCTGTCCCAGTGATGTCAAGTCCCAATCCCGTCCCCAGAGCCTACCCTCGGCTCTTGTCAACACAGCAGCAGAGAGTGGTGTTGTTATCATGATAACTAAAATTAGCTCTCATTTTCATGAAGGAAATAATCCCCAAGCTTTGGCACTTTTTGGATTGGTTGTAATCACTTTTGACATGTTTCCCATCTGATTGGAAGTGCAGGTGTGGAATGGGATCTGTGCCCTGCTCGGCTGGCTTGGGTCAGTGCCAGGAGCCAGCTTTGCAAGAGAAGGGCCCAGCACTCTATTTAGTCATACAAATCGCCAATTGCTCTTAGAAACCCAGGATTGTAGCAAGGTAAAGGCTACAGAGATTAAATAGAATATATTCCGATCTTTTCATGAAAACAATAAGGTCCTCAGGTGCTGTGAAGTGTGAAAGTCGCTCAGTCATGTCTGTCTCTTTGTGACCCCATGGATTATGTAGTCCATGGAATTCTCTAGGCCAGAATACTGGAGTGAGTAGCCTTTCCCTTCTCCAGGGGATCTCCCCAAACCAGGGATTGATCCCAGGTCTCCCACATTGCAGGACTCTTTACCAGCTGAGCCTCAAGGGAAGCCCAAGAATACTGGAGTGGGTAGCCTATACCTTCTCCAGCAGATCTTCCCGACCCAAGAATAAAATCGGGGTCTCCTGCATTGCAGGTGGATTCTTTACCAACTGAGCTATCAGGAAAGCCCCTCTTGCGTACTGGGATCTCCCCAGAAGCACAAGGCAGAAGAGGACAGCTACAAAGCCGCACCGTGTCCTGCATGCATCCATCCACCCAACCTCAGCATCTGAGAGTCACCTTTGGCTTTCCCCTCCTTTTCCTCCCCTAAATGCAATCATCCACATCCTGTCATTGTGTCTTTTGTGAATTCTGTCTCGTCCAGTTCTCCAGTCCCTGTTCTCACTGCCCTTCAGACCCTCACTCACTCTCGTATTTTCACTTTGAGGTATTTGTCACTTGCTCTTCGACCAGCAGCTCCGTCTGCTTCCACCCGCCCTGCCTCCTGCCCTGCAACCAGCTTCCAGACTGGACTCTTCCACACATCCCTACACATGCTCCTTCTATAAAAGGAGGCTGTCCTGATCTAGAGGTGGATGGAGAAGAGGCAGTCAGAGTATGTGGTTCGAATGCTGTGACAGCAGACCCTGTCTCGTCCCCGCAGGCCCCTGTGCAGGCAGTTTCCTACCGTGAGCCTCAGCATCTCGGCCCAGGGCAGCCCCGGGTGAGGAGGAGCTTCACTCACGGGCAGGGGAGGCCGGGAGCACCAGGGATCCGTGAGCCGTTATGCGAGGAGATGCGGAGAGCACCTCATCTTCTCAGTGCTCAGAGAGGTGCTCTATGCTTCTTTCCGAGTCTCCATTGGGAACTGGCCCATCTATCCCCAGCAGTGACCTGTGAGAAGACACACCTGTCTAAAGTACAGTAAGTTCCCTCTGTAGGAATAAATTCTGTTCCAAGAGTGCGTTCATGAGTCCAATTTGTTCGAAAGTCCAACAAATTTAGCCTAGGTACTCAACTAACACAATTGGTTATGTACCGCTGCTTTTACGCTTGCTTCCAGACATCCTGGGCTTAAAAGAAAGATACTACTGTACTCTATACAGTGCTATAAAGTACACAGAGGCATAACCACTTGTAGAGGGTGTACGCATGTGACAACATACACCAGACATGTGTGAACTAATTTACATCCTTGAACATATGAACACACATTCTGATCTTGGAAAGTTCCCAACTTGAAGGTTCATATGTAGAGGACTTACTGTATCAGAATACAGAGTAATACATTTAGAAGTAGTTATTGGTTCAAAGTTATCATTGGTGCCAGACCCTAGGCTGAATTTGGGTGACTTAAGGATGAGGGAGAAGAGAAATCTCTGCAGAGACTGATAATGGAGAGTCGGGACACTGGGGGAAGCCTAGGGGCAAGGACAGGGAGAGGGCCATGGGCTTGAAGGGGAGGGGGTGACCCACAGTGCCTCATGGACCCAAGGAGGCTCCTGTCTGTAGGTTTTCTGGGTGGATAAAAATGTTCATTGCCTTCTAGCCTCTTGGCCTTACCTTTACCATCCTCTGCTTTGCTTCCTGTTTCAGTTTGTTCCTCACATGCTAGACTTCTGACTTCTGCCCAGAAAGACCATTTACTTACTTAGGTGATGAAGTCTGGACAGATGTCCAGGGCTCACTAGCCAGCATGTCATTGTATCTGCTATGCTCTGGCTGACTTTCCCATGAGCAGCTCTACCCAGCCCTCGCCGTCTCACAAGCTCCCAGGGAACAATCCCCTAAATGTATGTTTTCCTCTCTTTCCTGCTTGATCTATTAAGATTAAACTCAATGGTTCATTTCCCGTAACCGTCAGCACCACTGACAATTACTGCGGTAACTTGTTACAACGGTGACTACTATTTTAATTAAAATCACTATGGAAACAATGGGGCCCACACAGGTAATGCCAGGGTGGGGTGGGGAGGGAAGAACCAAAGTGGGATGTGTCTCGGGTTGACCAGTGTCTGGCTGTTGCTTTCCCGTTTATGAAGTCAGCCAGAACCGCTTGCCAAAACAACTCCCATCACAGAGAACTATGAGTTAGTTGACCTTCACCCTTTTCTCCGTCTCCTCCTACAGACTTCCTGGTAGGTCATGATTCCTGACATTTGCCTGACCTGGTTTGTGGCTTTACAGCACACAGTTTAAACAGTTAACTTCCAAAATGGTCCTTAACTCACTTGCACAGCCGGCATATGTCTGACTTTAGGGTGAACTCAGTCCTGGGTGATGCAAATGTCTTTCCATTGTCTGAGCAACTGACCTCTTGAGTGCAAGAATAAAGAATAGTATGCTTGGCAGGATTTGTTTATTCAAAATTACTGTTGGTTCCTGACATTGACTCCATCTAGGGTAGGTCAGGCTAGGGGATAAATACGAATACAATCTCTCTGTGTCCTCAAGGAACTCATTCACTGCCTTGGAAGACAGAGATTTATTTAAAATTGTTCAATACAGTGCAATCTCTGCTACAATAGAGTCTTGCATACACTTTTTTTGAGGGAAGATACCAAAGTGCTATCCAATTATTAATAACAAATGCCATAATTTTAAATAAGAAATCATTAGAAATTATAACAAATTTCAGTATGGAAGCAGTTAACTGTTTTTGGTAAGTTCTAACTTTTCTATCATTATTTGTTGCTATTGTTTAGTCACTCAGTCGTGTCCAACTCTGCGACCCCGTGGACTGTATGTAGCGCACCAACCTCCTCTGTCCGTGGGATTTCCTAGGCAAGAATACTGGAATGGGTGGCCATTTCCTCCTCCAGGGAATCTTCCTGACCCAGGGATCAAACTTGCTGCATCTCCTGCATTAGCAGGCGGAGTCCTTACCACTGAGGCACACTTCTGCAAAAAACAGTATGGTATTCTTTGGAATAAAATTTTCAGTGATAAATCAATCCCTAAGAAACATAAAGTAAATAACAGTTCGAAATAAAAATAAACTGCATTTTAGCTTGATTCAATAATAATTGCTTTAATTTAAAAAAAATAAAAAATTTAAAAAAAAAAAGAAAACAAATAGATGTAATAAAAATGTCTATTTGAATAAGAAGTATATCACCACCACCAGACAGAAAAAAAAATAAAAATAAAAAAAATAAAAAATAAAATAAAAATCAAATGCATATGGAAAACATCCCAAGCTATCTGATCCTGAGATGCCACCATGCTGCAGTTCATCCCCTCAAGCTCCCGGGTAAGAAATCTGAATGACGTTTTGTTTACTACAGTTGTCCCTTGGACTAATTCCACAGGTACTGATCCCTTACATAAAATGGCATAGAATTGGCATATATAACCTATGTACATCCTTCCATATACTTTAAATCATCCATAAATTATTTATACAATTTCATGTCATGCTACATAATTAGCTGCCAGTGCATGATGAATTCAAGTTTTGAATTTTGGAACCCAGGATTTTTTTTTTTCCAAATTTTTTGATCCCCAATTGGTTGACTCTGCAGATGCAGAACCTGTAGAGATGGAGGGCCAACTGTAGTTTATACTCACTCCTAATTTCTGAATCAGTACTGTTGGTGCTATTTCCTAAATATTGTACCAGTCCATCTCTACTTCTTAATCACCACAGCTTTTGCCAAGGTAAATGCCTCACTGCTGCTGCTAAGTCGCTTCAGTCATGTCCGACTCTGTGAGACCCCATAGACGGCAGCCTACCAGGCTCCCCTGTCCCTGGGATTCTCCAGGCAAGAACACTGGGGTGGGTTGCCATTTCCTTCTATCTTTCTTTAATATTGCTATATTGGGTCATAATTCAAAGATCTTGAGTTTTTCCACCAACTCATGCTTCACTACATGGACATGGGGTGGTTCACCTAAATCCCAAGCCAATCAAGCCACTTTGTTCTTAGAAACATTTGGTGGCTCCCTATTGCCTGTTAGAATAAGGTTAACAATGAAACCCCATGGCTAGGCCCTAAATGGCTCATGGTCTCTTAATACACTTTCTCTTTTGCTGTTTTCCCAGTACAACTTAGACTCCATCCTCACCCAGCTGTTCAACAGTCTTCTAAAACTTCCTGTCTGTATCTCCATGCCTCTTTCTGGAATCCACATCATTTAGGGAAAACTTACTACCTTCTAAGAGCCTGCTACTCAAAGAGTGGTCTGCTGACCAGATGCATCATGGCATCTGGAAGGTTGTTAGCGATACAGCGTCTTGAGCTCTCCTCCTGACCCTTGACTCAGAAGCCGCATTTTCACAGCATCCCCACAGGATCCTCAGACATGCTGAGGATGGAGACACAATGCACTAAGCCATCTCCATCATCACCTTCCCTGACATACCCTTCATCCTTGTCAGGGACCCAGCTCCCAGAGTTCTATTGACTTTGATGTTGCATAGGACATGAAATAACTGACTGGTTCCAAATAGGAGAAGGAGTATGTCAAGGCTGTATATTGTCACCCTGCTTATTTAACTTATATGCAAAGTACATCACAAGAAATGCTGGGCTGGAAGAAGCACAAGCTGGAATCAAGATTGCTGGGAGAAATATCAATAACCTCAGATATGCAGATGATACCACCCTTATGGCAGAAAGTGAAGAGGAACTAAAGAGCCTCTTGATGAAAGTGAAAGAGGAGAGTGAAAAAATTGGCTTAAAGCTCAACATTCAGAAAAAGAAGATCATGGCATCTGTTCCCATCACTTCATGGGAAATAGATGGGGAAACAGTGTCAGACTTTATTTTGGGGGGCTCCAAAATCACTGCAGATGGTGATTGCAGCCATGAAATTAAAAAACGCTTACTCCTTGGAAGAAAAGTTATGACCAACCTAGATAGCATATTGAAAAGCAGAGACATTACTTTGCCAACAAAGGTCTGTCTAGTCAAGGCTATGGTTTTTCCAGTAGTCATGTATAGATGTGAGAGTTGGACTGTGAAGACAGCTGAACACTGAAGAACTGATGCTTTTGAACTGTGGTGTTGGAGAAGACTCTTGAGGGTCCCTTGGACTGCAAGGAGGTTCAACCAGTCCATTCTAAAGGAGATCAGCCCTGGGATTTCTTTGGAAGGAATGATGCTAAAGCTGAAACTCCAGTACTTTGGCCACCTCATGTGAAGAGTTGACTCATTGGAAAAGACCCTGATGCTGGGAGGGATTGGGGGCAGAAGGAGAAGGGGATGACAGAGGTTGAGATGGCTGGATAGCATCACCGACTCAATGGACATGGGTTTGGGTAGACTCTGGGAGTTGGTGATGGACAGGGAGGCCTGGCGTGCTGCAATTCATGGGGTCGCAAAGAGACACAACTGAGTGACTGAACTGAACTGTGGAGTCGTCTGAGCTCTTGAGGAACAAAGGAATGTTGCCTGTTCATCTTTATATCCTCAGAGCCAAACACTGAGCTCACTGTCTTTCATCCCACAAACAGCTATCAAGCACCTGTGAAGGGCCAGTCACACTGCGAGGTGGTAATGATGCTAATGGTGAAGAGATGGCACAGCCCCTGTTCACAGGCATGAGAACGATATTCATCAGAGACAAACAGACTTTTGATAACAGTCTTGCCAAGAGGGCTGAGCCCAGAGTGTTGGAATTTAGAGGAGCAGAGAAACATGTGCTGACCCTGAGTGTGTCCCAGGGTTCGTAGGGACACGCTTGTATGTATTTAAGGTCATTGTTCACACGTGTAAATACAAGAGAAAACAAAGAGGTGGAGTTGGTGATTACATTGCCCATCACAAAGCACAATGTACCTAGAAAATTTAGCTCTTGGAAAACTTAACGTTATAGCTATCAAGCTGCTGGGTCTTTTTTCAAGATCCCTGCCCTCTGACTTTTCATTCTTTAAATACTGCTGCAGTCAGAGATGGAGAAGGCAATGGCACCCCACTCCAGTATTCTTGCCTGGAAAATCCCATGGACGGAGGAGCCTGGTGGGCTGCCGTCTATGGCGTTGCACAGAGTTGGACATGACTGAAGCGACTTAGCAGCAACAGCAGCAGCAGCAGTCAGAGAACTCTGTACACCCACGAGCAATTTCTTGCATCTTCAATTACCTGTAGTAACCAACTTCTTCCTCAGATTGAGTTGATAAGTCTACCAACATCTATCCTTAACCTCCTGAATGGTCTTGGATAAGTCATGTTCATCCTACTCACAGCTTCCCAGCTAGGATATCTTATAAATATGAATAGCTATGAAGGATGCTTCATCAAGAAGCTAGTGTTGAAGGCAAGTGATGTTTCATCCTATTTGGAACCCCTGGAGGACATGCCACACAGCTGGTCCCCCTGAGTGGCTAGGAAGTTGAGATATACACAAAAATCCATCTATCATCCTCAAAGGCTGTTTTTAGCGGGTGTGTTGATTCTTGGGTGCTTCTGGCCTTTCATAAGGCAAAGTGAGCATGTGTCAGTCAGAACAAGTGCAGAGCAGAGTCTTTACCTCTAGAGATTGAGTCCTGAGAGGGTAGGAGCAGGGCTCCAGCAGCACCAGTGGCAGGAGAGATGGGAGAGGGACACTCAGGTGTGCTGTTCAAATAAAGACCTTGGCGTCTGGAAAGCAGAAACAGAATTAAAAAGTTGATTTTATAGTATTTCTTTCAAGGAAAGATAGTAAGTATTCTGTAATCTAAAAAAATTAGGGTAGAGAGTAGACTTTTTCAGCAGCTGTTGCCAACACAGCTCTAGCTTTCTCTATGGATGCTTTTTTGGAATAGCACCACTCAGCCTAGGTCACTCGAGCTGCGGAGCCAGAGAATCTGGAGAGATGAAGCCCCTCACCTTTTCTCTTCTTAAGGGGGTGCTCCACACCACCACCACCAGATGCCCAGCCCCCAGGTCACGCCAGGTGTCTGAAGTGAGGTTGATCACAGAAACTGGGGCAGCTTGGGATGCCATGGAAGCCATCAGTCAAGAGCCACCTGCACCAGCTCTTGGTCCCAGCACCTCGAGAGAGCTGCCTCCACCCTCTGAGCACCCCAGGTCTCCCTCAAAGTGTTGCCTTGAGGATAAATGCAACGTAGACACAGAGCCCAGAACTCATGAGAGAAGTTCCTGCTCTTTCCATTCAGAAATACAGAAACTTCCAGGAACGCAGAGGCCCTGATGAAGGTCATAGCAGTGGGGGCCCTAAACTCCGCAGAACAGGGAGGCCTTCCCTGTTACCTTTAGGTAAGATCTGTTAGGGGTAAGCCCACTGGTTTGCCTCCATTAGGTAGGTAGCTGGTTGGTCTCTCCAAGCACCCAGATCGGGACCTCAATTTTAGTCATGGAGGGCCAGGAGAAGAGGGGACAACAGCTGAAAAAGGCAGACATTCTGCTAATTAACTATGAGTTGGAGATAGGATAGAGTAGTGAGAAAATTAGAGAAGTGGTGATTTTGACTGAGAAGTTACACTGAATTAAATTTAAACTTTTAATAAGGGGTAAAAAAATCTATAAATGTTGGATGACTATATAAGGAAGTATTCAGTCCTGGGTTGTTTTCGGATACATTCTTTATTCAGGACCCTGTAATAAACTTTGAAAAAAGCAGAGTGGCATCTCTTTGCTGAAACCAGTTAAATCAGTCTAGCTGTGATAGCATTTTCCCAGTTGGCGCAACCATGAATCACTACTTTCTCAAAGGACTTAATTAACGTCAAGGCAAAAGCCTCTAATTTCCCCCTTATTTATCATTTGGCAACAAAACCTGTTTGCTTACCACAGATGCCAGAGAATAGATTAAGCTGATAAAGAAAAGTATAAGATTAACAAGTGCAATTTACTTGTCAGATGGAGGTATTTTATCGTTTCACCGAGTTGTTCTCTCTAGAGGGAAACTTGTGTATTGATACTTTGCAACAGAGACAAAGCCAGGGCCAGTTCAGAGGTCAGTGTCAGGGAGGTAAAGACCGATCATCTCTGTGGACCAGGGAATGCCCTTCCCACACCCCTCCCATCACTGGAGAAGAAAGATAAGAAAGCATCTTTCTTACACACTCTAAGTTAAACAAAGTTTTAAGTATGCTTGCTTCAGCAGCACATGTACTAAAACTGGAAGCCGACAGAGATTAGCATGGCCCCTGAACAAGGATGAAGTGTAAATCCATTAAACACTCCATTATTAAAAAAAGAATTTTAAATACATTGCTGTAGTAAAGGGAACCACGCACACACACACAATAAAACAATATTACAGTGGTAAAAGGGAAAAATGGGGAGGAAGGAGTAGTTAGGGAGTTTGGGATGGACATGTGCACCCTGCTGTATTTAAAATGGAAAACCAACAAAGACCTACTGTATAGCACAAGGAACTCTGTTCAGTGTTATGTGGCAGCCTGGATGGGAGAGGAGTTTGCAGGGGGAAGATGGATACATGTATGTGTATGGCTGAGTCCTTTGCTATTCACCTGAAAACTATCACAACATTGGTAATCAGCTATACCTTAACACAGAATAATAAGTTTAAGAAAAAGAAGCAAATAATTACAATATTATAGGTGGAAAATAGGATGCTATCTATACTTCTTAAATTAAGACATAAATGTTCTTATTATTCATAAGTGTGACACGTGAATAATAATGAAGAAAACTTGACAAACTAAAAATATACTGTAAATCCTCCAAAGTACCGGAAGTCAAACACACATATCCCACAAATATCAAAAAGAAGAGAAAGGGGAAAGCAAAGCAAAGAAAGGGAAAGAAATCCCTAGAGCAAATGATTTAGGAAATACAGAGTATATTGAAAACAAATCTCTGAAGTGAAGCTAGTGACAAGTGACACATAAACCACCATGTTCAAGTCATACATTTGGATGAAATGATGCTAACAAATGCACATGGGTTCAGCACATCTACTGGGAAAGAGTCTTGCAGAATGAGGTATGTGTGAAAGAAACTACTAAAATCAGAATGGGCAAAGACTGACCAGGCAAACTCTAACAGAGAGAAAGCTAGGAGTAATAATATCAGGCAAGGATAAAGTTAAAGCAAAAAGTGAAAAACCTAGAGTGAAAGGGGTCATGAATATTAACACATGGCATCACCCGCAACGATAATGCAACTGTCTTTTATGCACTAAATGGGGAAAAAGAAAAAGTCTTTGGGGAATAACTCCAAAGACTTCCCTGGTGTCTTGGGCTTCCCTGGTGGCCCAAGGGAAGTAAAGAAGGGAAGTAAAGAATCTGCCTACAATTCAGGGGACCAGGGTTCAATCCCTGGGTCAGGAAGATCCCCTGGAGAAGAGAATGGCAACCCACTCCAGTATTCTTGCCTGGAGAATCCCATGGACAAAGGAGCCTGGCTGGCTATAGTCCACAGGGTCACAAGAGTCGGACACAACTTGGTGATTAAATCACCCAGAGACTTCTAGAAAAATTTTTTTAAAACCCAGAAGTAGTATGAGATCAACTCATTCTTATGATATTGTGCTTGATCAAGTGGATAAGATTTCTCAATTAATTAAGGCGGCAGAGGTTCTGAAGTCAGTCAGCCTCAGCCCAGATGGGTTTGCTCAAACACAAATCACTGGGTTCCACCCCAGGGTTCTGCTTCAGTTGGTCTGGGTGGGCGCTTGAATCCTGTGCAGATGGACATTCAGTAGAGAAAACTATCTGAGGAGAGATGGTGCCCTTTTGAAAGGTGACGGATTACAAAGACAAGGACAGTTCAAGAACTGGTATCAGAAGTCTCCAGGAACTTGCAAGACTTAGGCAGTGGGGCCACCAGCCCAGGGGAATCACAGCCGAGCCTTGAGGTGATGGCAGCCCCAGCAGGAAAGCCACCAGCCCTGGGGTTCAGGGGAGAGGCCTGAGGACAGAGGGGGAGTTTTGCCCCCAGTCTCTGTTTCTAGGGCTTCCCTGGTGGCCCCGATGGTAGAGAATTCACCTGCAATGCAGCAGACATGAGTTCGATCCCTGGGTCGGGAAGATCCTCTGGAGCAGGGCATGGCAACCCACTCCAGTATTCTTGCCTGGAGAATCCCATGGACAGAGGAGCCTGGCGGGCCACAGTCCATGTAATCACAGAGTCGGACATGACTGAGTGACTAACACTTTCACTTGCACCTTTTGCTACCCATGGGAGCGATGGGGGCAGAATCCCTCATCCTGTTCGAGTCTGTCTATCTTAGCCTTACCTCTCCTCAGCTCTCTCAGGTGCTAAAGTTTTCCTCACAGCCTGCCTTCTATTTCTGCTCCCATTAAAAAAGGAAAAATCTCTGTTTGGCCACGTGTTGAGTCCTTTACACACATTCCGTGACTGTGTCCCTGTGAGGGGCATGACCCCTATGTTATGGGTCAGGGATCTGAGGTCAGTGAGATCACCTACCTGAACACAGCGCGTGCAGTGAAGGGGCTCGAATCCCCATCCACCTTGATCCAATGCGAGAGTCACACAACACTCCTCACTGTGCTTCTTGTCTGCTGCTGCTGCTGCTGCTGCTAAGTTGCTTCAGTCGTGTCCGACTCTGTGTGACCCCATAGACGGCAGCCCACCAGGCTCTGCTGTCCCTGGGATTCTCCAGGCAAGAACACTGGAGTGGGCTGCCATTTCCTTCTCTAATGCGTGAAAGTGAAAGGTGAAAGTGAAGTCGTTCAGTCGTGTCCGACTCTTAGCGACCCCATGGACTGCAGCCCGCCAGGCTCCTCCATCCATGGGATTTTCCAGGCAAGAGCACTGGAGTGGGGTGCCATTGCCTTCTCCTCTTGTCTGCTAATCCTCTCTTTTCTTTGCACTCGTCTCTTTCTCCCAGCTAGGAAGTGTAGGTTTAGTGTTTTGTTTTGTTTTTTTGCTTAGTGGGTTTTTTTTTTTTTCTTTTTCTCTCTCTCTTTTTCTCCTGGTTCTTTCCCAGGAAGTAGTCAAGTTTATATGAGTCTCCTTCAAGCCACCTCCCATGGCCACATTCCTCAGTCTGCTGAAACCGCTCCTTCCTCTTGACATTTCGATCTGGATGGAAGGCAGAGGCTGTCATCAGAGAACAGCCAGCTGCTGGTAGCACCAGCCTCCCACACGCCTGTCTGTCCTCACACGGCCTGCCAAGCCCCTGGGGCCTGAGTCTTGGCTTTGAAAGTCTCCAAAAATGGCAGCATCCTTAGCCAGAGACCAGGTTCACCAGTTCTTCCTAATTCTGTAGCTTAGAAATCATTTGCCTTTAAGGTGTCTTTGAACTTTCACGTTGGCTTAATAACTTACAGAGTTTTGAAGATGCCTTGCTCTCATCTGTGTCTGCCTTTCCTGTTGATCAGAAGTCAACTGCAGAGGGGCGTGCATCAGACCAAGAAATCTGACCAGACCCTGATTTCAGCACCGTGGGAGCGGACCAGTGGGGGTGGGTGGTCTCCAGGAGTCCTCCCTTGCTAGACATTCTGATTGTTCACCAATGCCCTCTGGGAATGCAATGCTGGATTCCACCCTGAAGTCTGGAAAACTCTGGACTTTAAGGAGATGATCACGTTCCAAAAATTGAGATAGCAAAACAAACAGGATGGAAGAGTCTGAAGGCACTCCCTTGATTTCCAGCTGTTTCCAAAATGTGTTCAGTTCAGCGAAACCCCAAACACATGGTGGAAAGCTTATTTCCCTCTAAAAATGTTAAATCCACACATCAAGCTAAAAGAAACCATCTCTGTATGAATTGGATTCATTCACACTTAACTAATGCAAAGCTTGGCAAGGAGCAAATGGAATATAAAGAGACTCCTTTTGGTGGCCTGAAGACATCTTCCCTTGCTCCAGGTTGCCTACTAAGAAGGGGAAAGAGGAACGAGAAAGCTGGACTTCTTGTCTGACTCAACATCTTCCATTGGCAAGACTTCATCAGCACTAAAGCACAGATAAGAGCAGAAGACACTGTCTGTGAAGAGGATATGCACTGGATCTAGAAAAATGGTCCTGACAAACCTATTTGTGGGGCAAGAATGGACATGCAGTATCAAGAGTGGACTTATGGACACAGTGGAGAAAGGAGTGGGGCAGCAAATGGAGAGAGAAGCCTTGAAACATATGCGTTACACAGGGACCTCAGCTTGGTGCTCTGAGATGACCTGGAGGGGAGGAATGGAGGGTGGGTGGGGGGAGGCTCAGGAGGGAAGGGATATATGTGTACATACAGCTGATTCCCGATGTTGCACAGCAGAAACCAAGACAATATTGTAAAGGAATTACATTCCAGTATAAATAGGTAAATAAGAAAAGCCTCTGGCACGTCCATCACAGCCTTACAAAGAGGCTCTCAGTCCTTCCTTGCGTTGCCTCCAACCATGATTCTGGTTGAGGCGTACTCTGTTTTCTCCCTGGATTATTTGAGCATGCAACTCCCTGGTCTTCCCGAGTTCACTTGTGCCCTCTTTAACCTGCTCCGTCCCCAGGATCCTTGCGTTTCTGAATGATGTTGTTAATCATGTAACTGCTCTGTGACTGACTTTTGGCCTCACTCTCACCTGGAAGTCTTACAAACCCTTAGTTACTTTGCATTAAATACCTCCCCTACCCCAGACCCTCCCTGCACAGCAGCCAGCAATTCTGGGCTTTTTAGAAACCTGCCCTTTCATTTCTCTTACTGGTCTCTTCTTCCTTCACTCTGTTTAAAACCCTATTCTTCTTTAAAAGTTTATTTATTTTAATTGGAGGCTAATTACAATATTGTAGTGGTTTTTATTTTATTTTTATTTGTTTAGGAAAATGAGGTAAAGTTTACTATTCAATTCATAATGAACATAGCGATTCATGCTTTCACTTTCATGCTGCTGCTGCTGCTGCTGCTGCTGCTGAGTCGCGTCAGTCGTGTCCGACTCTGTGTGAGCCCAGAGACGGCAGCCCACCAGGCTCCGCCATCCCTGGGATTCTCCAGGCAAGAACACTGGAGTGGGTTGCCATTTCCTTCTCCAATGCGTGGAAGTGAAAGGTGAAAGTGAAGTCGCTCAGTCATGTCTGACCCTTAGCGACCCCATGGACTGCAGCCCACCAGGCTCCTCTGTCCATGGGATTTCCCAGGCAAGAGTACTGGAGTGGGGTGCCATTGCCTTTTTTTTCCTAGTGGAGCAGGCCTTTTTTAAAAATATAAATTTATTTTAATTGGAAGCTAATTACTTTACAATATTGTATTGGTTTTGCCATACATTGACACGAATCAGCCATGGGTGTACACGTGTTCCCCATCCTGAACCCCCCTTCCACCTCCCTCCCCATCCCATCCCTCTGGGTCATCCCAGTGCACCAGCCCGAGCCCTGTATGCATCGACCTGGACTGGCATTCACAATGATAATACATGTTTCAATGCCATTCTCCCAAACCATCCCACCCTCGCCCTCTCCCACAGAGTCCAAAACACTGCTCTATACATCTGTGTCTCTTTTGCTGTCTCACATACAGGGTTATTGTTATTATCTTTCTAAATTCCATATATATGTGTTAGTATACTGTATTGGTGTTTTTCTTTCTGGCTTACTTCAGTCTGTATAATAGGCTCCAGTTTCATCCACCTCATTAGAACTGATTCAAATGTGTTCTTTTTAAGGGCTGAGTAATACTCCATTGTGTATATGTACCACAGCTTTCTTATCCATTCATCTGCTGATGGACATTTAGGTTGCTTCCATGTCCTGGCTATTATAAATAGTGCTGCGATGAACATTGGGGTACACGTGTCTCAGTTCTGGTTTCCTCGGTGTGTATGCCCAGCAGTGGGATTGCTGGGTCATATGGCAGTTCTATTTCCAGTTTTTTAAGGAATCTCCACACTGTCCTCCATAGTTGCTGTACTAGTTTGCATTCCCACCAACAGTGTAAGAGGGTTCCCTTTTCTCCACACCCTCTCCAGAATTTATTGCTTGTAGACTTTTGGATAGCAGCCATTCTAGCTGACGTGAAATGGTACCTCATTGTGGTTTTGATTTGCATTTATCTGATAATGAGTGATGTTGAGCATCTTTTCATGTGTTTGTTAGCCATTTGTATGTTTTCTTTGGAGAAATGTCTGTTTAGTTCTTTGGTTCTTTTCTTGATTGGGTCATTTAGTTTTCTGGAATTGAGCTGCATGAGTTGCTTGTATATTTTTGAGATTAGTTGTCAGTTGCTTCATTTGCTATTATTTTCTCGCATTCTGAAGGCTGTCTTTTCACCTTGTTTATAGTTTCCTTTGTTGTGCAGAAGCTTTTAATTTTAATTAGGTCCCATTTGTTTATTTTTGCTTTTATTTCCAGTATTTTGGGAGGTGGGTCATAGAGGATCCTGCTGTGATTTATGTCGGAGAGTGTTTTGCCTATGTTCTCCTCTAGTTGTTTTATAGTTTCTGGTCTTACATTTAGATCTTTAATCCATTTTGAGTTTATTTTTGTGTATGGTGTTAGAAAGTGTTCCAGTTTCATTCTTTTACAAGTGGTTGACCAGTTTTCCCAGCACCACTTGTTAAAGAGATTGTCTTTTCTCCATTGTATATTCTTGCTTCCTTTGTCAAAGATAAGGTGTCCATAGGTGTGTGGATTTATCTCTGGGCTTTCTATTTTGTTATATTGATCAATATTTCTGTCTTTGTGCCAGTACCATTCTGTCTTGATGACTGTGGCTTTGTAGTGGTTTTTAAAGAACCACTTTAGGGACCTCTGAGGGTTTAGTTGTTAAGACTTCACCCTCTAATGCATGGGGTGTAGGTTTGATCTCTGGTGGGAGAACTAAGGTCCCACATTCCTTGGAGCCAAAAACCAAAACGTGAAACAGAAGCAGTATTGTAACAACTTCAATAAACACTTTAAAAATGGTCCAGATTTAAAAAAACTTTAAAATAAATAAATGTCCACTTATACAATACTTCCTCTATTCAGTTTTTAACTTGCTTTTTTAAAATAAGTTTAGATTTTTACAGGAAAATATAAAAATAGGACAATAAGCCCCTGAACTATGACCCCAGCCTCCACTGTTGCCAAGTCTTACATAACCATCCTGCAAGTATCAAAACCAAGAAATTCACATTGGTTCAGTTCAGTTCAGTCACTCAGTTGTGTCCGACTCTTTGTGACCCCATGGACTGCAGCACGCTAGGCCTCCCTGTCCATCACCAACTCCCAGAGCTTGCTCAAACTCATGTCTATTGAGTCGGTAACCATCTCATCCTCTATTGTCCCCTTCTCCTCCTGCCTTCAATCTTTCCCAGCATCACGGTTTTTTCCAGTGAGTCAGTTTTTATATCAGGTGGCCAAAGTATTGGAGTTTTCAGCTTCAGCATCAGTCCTTCCAATGAATACTCAGGAGTGTACTTTAGGATGGACTGGTTGGATCTTCTTGCAGCCCAAGGGACTCTCAAGAGTCTTCCCCAACACCACAGTTCAAAAGCATCAATTCTTCAGTGCTCAGCTTTCTTTATAGTCCAACTCTCACATCCATACATGACTATTGGAAAAACCATAGCTTTGACTAGATGGACCTTTATCTCTGCTTTTTAATATGCACACAGATTTCTCAGGAGGCAGGTCAGGTGGTATGGTATTCCCGTCTTTTTAAGAATTTTCCGGTTTGTTGTGATCCACACAGTCAAAGGCTTGGTATGGCCAATAAAGCAGAAGTAGATGTTTCTCTGGAACCCTCTTGCTTTTTTGATGATCCAGCTGATGTTGGCAATTTGATCTCTGGTTCCTCTGCCTTTTCTAAATCCAGCTTAAACATCTGGAAGTTCATGGTTCACGTATTGTTGAGCCCTGGCTTGGAGAATTTTGAACATTACTTTGCTAGCGTGTGAGATGAGTGCAATTGTGTAGTTTGAACATTCTTTGGTATTGCCCTTCTTTAGGATTGGAATGAAAACTGACCTTTTCCAGTCCTGTGGCCACCACTGAGTTTTCCAAATTTGCTGGCGTATTGAGTGCAACACTTTAACAACATTATCTTTTAGGATAATAGGTTCACATTGGTTCAATATCATAAAAAAAAAAAAAATGGCTAAGAGAAATGGCAACTCAGTCCAGTTTCTTGCCTGGAGAATCCCAGGGATGGTGGAGCCTGACGGGCTGCTCTCTATGGGGTCGCACAGAGTTGGACACGACTGAAGCGACTTAGCAGCAGCAGCAGCAGCAAGGCCTAATTGACTTTCACTAGTCTTTCCACAAATGTCCCTTTTTTTTGTCCTGGGATCCAACTCAGGATTCCTTAGGGCCCCTAGTTTCACCCCTTGTGGTTCTAGACTTGCTTTCTCACAGAAAGATGAGACACGGTATTCTGTCAAACCAGTTTTTCTCAGAAGCAGCCTCTGAGCTGGGATCTCAGCTGAGTGCTGACTGCACCTGACAAGCAACGGGCTGGCACCACACAGACAGAAAGTACAGGATGCTGGAGCGCTTCCCGTCAACTCCAAATATACAAACGCCACACACTGCAGACCGCGACAGACACTCTCTCCGTGTTGTCACCTTTATTGTTTTTTTATTTTTCAGGCAAGAATTTATGTAAGAAGATGATGAAAAGGAACAGGTCACTCAATGACCTATTGAATGGAATGTGAGCTATTTATTCAATAAATATTTTCTGAGTGTCTACACGCGCAAGATGGTTGTGGAAAGGACACAGAGGCACCCGGGAATTAGGGACAAGATGTGTTTCTGTAATACTTGTTTATTTAGGAAAATGGGATTTGTAATTCCCAGAAAACTTTGATCCTCAGCCCCAAACTTCCGCTGTTGCACACAGCTAGCCTCTCTCTCTGTCTTTCTCTCTCTCACACGCACACACACCCCCTCTTCCTGCTCCTGAGCCTTTGCCCTTTGTCTGAGGGGTGCCAGCTCAGGAGACAGTACCTAGGAGCCTCCAGGAGAGGAAGAACCATAGCATCAGAAGATAGAAGGAATTCTAAGGGGCCCAAAGTGATGGAAGTTTTGCTTTACACTCACTAATATCAAAACCAAGCTGAAAAAGAGACGACAAAGGAATATGCATGCTTATAAACCAAGAAATGTCCACTTTGTCTAAACTGAGGGCACTAAAAGGCTTTGGTTCCTGAAGTCACGAAACTTCCAAAGGTCCTGTTCTTTCAAAACTGGTCTTCCACCTTGAGGTTATCATACTGAGTGAGGTAAGTGAGAGAAGCAGAAATATGTGACATCCCTTATACATGGAATGTAAAAAGAAATGATGCTGTTGTTTAGTCACTAAGTCCTGTCTGACTCTTTGCAAGGCCAGGCCCCTCTGTTCATGGGATTTCCCAGGCAAGAATACTGGGGTTGCCATTTCCTTCTCCAGGCCATCTTCCTGACTCAGGGATCAAGTCCAATGTTTCCTGCATTAGCAGGCAGATTCTTTACTGCTGTGCCAGCTGGGAAGCCCATTTATTTATATATAATACTCAAACATTATAATATATTTATAAGAACTGTATTGCATAAGTATTTCAATGTATTTGTATAGCTCTATCCACTCCAGTGTTCTTGCCTGGAAAATCCCAGGGACAGGGGAGCCTGGTGGGCTGCCGTCTATGGGGTCGCACAGTCGTACATGACTGAAGCGACTTAGCAGCAGCAGCAGTAAGACATATCATGTTGAACAAGTGTGGGATTTCAGAGAATGTGCCCACAGCCCTGGAAGTGCCTGGAATGTCCCGCCACTTTGTCGGTGATTATGGTATAGTTGTGGCTTCAATATCTGTGATCAGACTGAGGGTGTTTTAGGTAAAACTTTTCTATAAAACCATCAGAGAGTGAAGCCTTTTGAAAAGACAGATTTAACAGTCTTTCTGGTTTCTGTTATGGTGCTTAGTCTAGTTACTGTTTAACCTCTTGTTGACAAATGCTGTTAATTTATGGAAACATCAGATGCACCTAGATTTTTTTAGTTTTGGATTAAATTTATGCAGAATGTGCTCTTAAGGAAAAGCTGTTTTATCAGTCTGCTCATTTCTTTTCTCCTTCACAGTGCATCAGTTTGTGGCGCTTCGTGTTTTTCTTGAAGAGATGTGCCTGAGATTGATTTACTTACTGGCCTTTTCCTGGAAGCAGCATTGGTTTTATTTATGAATTCTACACATTGCTTATCTGGGCACTTTTGTTTGATTTCAAATTCATTAGTGACTACTTTGGTGTTTATAACTGCTTTTTTCTAACTTCCTTTGGTTGTACATTCTTTACGTCTTGAGTAATTTCTAGTGAATATATTTCCAAATATTTTTTTGTTAATTAAAACATTTATGACTACGGGTTTCCTTCTGCTATAATTTTGGACCAATATACAGTACTTTCCTTGTCTTGAACTTCTAAAAAGTTTAAAATTTTGGTTGTTTTTTTTTCCAGTTTGATCTAAGGACTTTTTGAATTACTATTTTTAATTTCAGTTGGTTAGATTGATAGCAGTGGAAAGGGACAGGGGAAATGTTATTTTTAATTTCCAGTTTTTTTAAGGTTCTGCTGTTCTGGTTTCTATTTATTGGTTTTGTTTCTCTGCTATTTTGCTTCTCTGGTTATCCTCCAGTAAACAATAGGAGATATAATGTGATTTATACACGATATTTTATAAAGAATTGGCTCACAGGAGACTGGGAAGTCTCATGATCTTCAGACAAGGAAGATGTGTGAAGGTGTGTTAGTCACTCAGTCGTGTCCAACTCTTTGCAATCCCACAGACTGTAGCCCACCAGTCTCCGCTGTCCATGGAATTTTCCAGGCCAGAATACTGGATTGGGTAGCCATTCCCTTCTCCAGGAGATTGTCCTGATCCAGGGATCAAACCTGGGTCTCCTGCATTGCAGGCATTTTCTTTACCATCTGAGTCACTTGGGTGTCTGCACCAGGAAAGCACGTGTTAAAATTCTAGCCTGAGTCCCTCTGAAAGGTGTTTGTTAAACACCATGCCTTGATTGTGTTTTTATGAGATTCTCCTTATATTTCTAACAGTCATTGCCACAGATGTTCACTAATATTCTTACACACATATGTACATAAACATTCATGAGCATTCCACTTTCTTGGTAGATATTAACCTTTGACTTAAGGAGATGTTTCATGGAGTTTCAGTATTGATATTGCTGTCTTCTTTTTGTGGTGTATTCTTATTCTATCCCTTATTTTCTTTATTAAATGTCCAATCTTTTTCTTTTAAAAACAGTACAGCATTTATAAGTGTGGTTTCCAAAGTCCACTCTTTCAATTCCCTGTCTCTGCCCTGGCCAGTTATTTATCTGACTATCTGTCTGTCTCCCTGTTGAGATGTAGTATATGTTAAAGGGTTTGAAAGTGCCCAGCGTGTAAGAACCCAGCAAATGTTTACCTATGGACCTTTTTTATGACTATCATTTTATTTTATGTTAGAAAATCATTTATCTTATAAATAAGCAAAGCATTTATCTTATAAATAAGGAAGCATTAGAATTTAGTTTCTTAAATCCAGTTTGAGAGCTATATATTTTAATAGGGTGAATTAGTGAAGTGAAGTGAAAGTCGCTCAGTTGTGTCCGACTCTTTGCAACTCCATGGACTATACAGTCCATGGAATTCTCCAGGCCAGAATACTAGAGTGGGTAACCGTTTCCTTCTCCAGGGGATCTTTCCAACCCAGGGATCTAATCCAGGTCTCCCACATATATTTTAATAGGGTGAGTTAAAATCCATCCAAGTTGATTTCTACCATCATTAGTGGGGGTTTTATTTTTATACCTATTCTTCCTTTTACATTTTTTATTCACTCGGATTTTATTATTTTAGCTGGATTATTTTAGCTGGGGAAAATGGATGATTCTGGAAATTTAACCATTTCAACTGGGTTATCCTATTTTGTAGCAGATTAGTCTTCATAGTGTTACACTTCTTTTTATTTCTGTAAAGCCTTTCATTTCTGACTTTTGTCATTTGTTTTTTTTCTCTTTTTTTCTTAATCTGCTAAACAGTTTGTCAGTTTTGCTGATCCTTTCAGAGAATCTATTCCTGCTTTCATTGATTTTTCCAGTCTCTATTTCTCTTTTTCTCTGTTATAATAGTTTTTATTGGTCTCCTTTTGCAATTTTGGGGTTATTTGCTCCTCCTTTTATAGTTTCTTAGGGTATAAAGTTTTGCTATTTGTTTGGATGTGTCTTCTTTTTTAACATAATTGAACACATATGTTCAATTAATATATAATTATAGTTATAAATTTTCCTCTTAGGTCTGCTTTTGCCATGTCCTATACATTTTGGTATGTTGTGTTTTCATATTTGTATCTTATTATTTTTAAAAATTTCTCATTGATTTCTCTTTGAGCTATTGGTCATTTAAGATTGTGTTGTTTAATTTTCATGCTTGTGGGTTTTTCTGTTCTCTAGTTCCATTCTATTGTGATCAGAAAAGATATGTTATATGATTTCAGCCTTTTGAAGTTTATTAAGTCTTTGTCCTCTGCTCAGTAGATGCTCTGTGGCCTGACATATGGTCTACCCTGTAGAATGCTCCATGTGCACTTGAGGAAAATGTACATGTTTGATACTGTTGAGGCACTGTTTTTATAAGTCTGTTAGGTCCAATTTACTCAGAGTGTTGTTCAAGTTCTGTATAGGCCGACTCAGAAAAATTGCAGGTTCAATTTCAGACCACCGCAATGAAGCGAATATTACTATAAAGGGAGTCACAGGAATTTTTTGGCTTCCCAATGCCTATTAAAGTTATATTTATACTACACTGAAACTCATTAAGTGTGCAATAGTATTAAGTCTAAAAACCAATGTACATGACTTAATTTTAAAATACTTTATTTCTACAAAAATTGATAACCATCATCTGATGATGGAGAGTTGCCACAAACCTAAAAGGACCTGAAGTAGTCTGATCCTGCTACTATCAATCTGAGATCATCATTTCTTGTGTAACATCTACATTTCATAAGTTACTCAATTATTTTTATCAAGTATATTTGAGTCCTGATATATAAAATTTTAAGCAGAAGAAACTCTTTCCAAACATTGCAATGCAAAGATTTCTAAGCTGGATAGAACCCTGCTTCCCTGCCACAGTCAAGATTCTGAGGCCCCCAAGGAGAAATCAAGATCCTCAAGAACAATGATTTTTATCAAGACAATGTGTAGGAGCTGTCTGTTCAAATACATAATTGATGAAGATATTTCTCTTAGATCTTAAATAAGTCTTTTGTTGAGCTGGGCGGGCTTCTCAGCAGACAGAGTGCTCTCAATTCTCCTGAGTACTTTAAAATTTCCAGTGATTTTTGTTTCTCAGAAAACTTCTTGCTTTCAGCAGTTTCTCAAAGAAAGTCAACAGAAATCTGTTTCAGTGTTACAACGAGTCCATTTTATCCATTACATTCCTCTTACTTCTGGAAGACAGCTCTTTTAGAGGTTTTATCTCTCCCTTCGCTCTTGTATATTATAGAATTTTGTAGGAGATCCAACTTATTAGATCACCCAGAAAAAGCCAGGCATATCCTAGTCAGACTGCCCAAGAGTCACCGGCTTTGCCCTCTGCTCAGGAAATGTTTCATAGCTCTCTCCCTTCTGCAGCTCCTTCTGCATTTGCAATGAGAATTCAAACTGGAGTGAGTATCTCTCCACCTGCTTATCTCTCTGTCTCATAAAACAGTGATGGAGGCCTTAGCACTAACTGGAGGTTTGTCCACTGTCTTTAAGCGGTTCCCTTAGAAGTTATCACTGAGAGAAGGACTCAAGTGCAAGCAGTTAATTTATGGAGCGACTCCAGGAAACACCAGTGGGGGAATGGAAAATTGAACTGGGGAGGGACTTCAACAAAAGGCACCTTATTGAGCAGAATTGCTGTGGACAGCAGCTGGAGCTCAGTCTCTGAATAGCTGGGAGAGCAGGGAAGATGCATCCCATAGTTGTCCTAACCAGGAAACAAGGGAGAAGGTGTGTTGGTCCACTGGCTTCTCTCAGTCACTGCCCGAGGGCTTCTCCTGGAGATATTAACTCTCTAGCATTTCTGGCCCCTCCTGTTGGGGGAGAGCAGACTTAGACAACTAGAAATGGCCCACTGGCCAAGATTCTCAAGTAGCAGCAGCTGGTGTTCTCAGCATCCTGTCTGCACATTGTAGGAGATGAGGATGGGAGGACATGGATGGGTACCAGCCACATCTGCTACACACTCCTTCTGTGCTTCCTCCAACTCACTGGAGAGGATGGAGAGATTCCAACCTTCCCTGCAATCCTCCAGGTATATGCTCTAAGAAGTCCTAGGGAAAAAAGGGAAATCATGATTCTGGCAACTAAATCTTCCAGTATGTGAAGTTTTCTGTAAGCCAAAAGCATTTCCAAGAGAATAGATTGCTAGTCACAGAGGAAGGTCCATTTTCTCCTGTCTTTAAAGTGTGGCTCTGTAAACAGATGGGCTTCCAGGATAGCTCAGTTGGTAAAGAATTTGCCTGCAATGCAAGAGACCCTGGGTTGATTCCTGGGTCTGGAAGATCACTGGGAGGGGATGGGCTAACCACTCCAGTATTCTTGGGCTTCCCTTGTGGCTCAGCTAGTAAAGAATCCGCCTGCCATGCAGGAGACCTGGGTTTGATCCCTGCATTGGGAAGGTCCCCTGGAGAAAGGAAAGGCTACCCACTCCAGTATTCTGGCCTGGAGAATTCCATAGACTGTATAATCGATGGGGTCACAAAGAGTCAGACACGACTGAGCGACTTTCACTTTCACTTTACTATATACAAATGTGCTAATTCACTTTTAGTGTAAAGAAAAGTCTCAGAATATTAGCATTCTTTATGATATGACTGGCATAAACTAAGCATGCCAATATTGCTGAAGCAGCAACAACCAGAGGAAGGATCTTTCTATTTTAAATATGTAATTTATTTTCTGCCAACTGCTTTTTAAAAGTGAATGTATAATATATATATTTTAGATATATACATTTGAGAAACCCCCTTGAGATGAACTCAGCTGCCTACCTTTAGTACATCCGCATGGAGAAAAATTTTTTACAAAGCATGACATTCACTCAGGGTACATTAATCAGGGACCTAAAGTGTGCCAGATACTGTGCCTGGCACAATAAATAAGTGATGAACTCCTATAAGCCTGGTCCCAAGGATCCCACACTGTAGGAGGGAAGAACAAGGCAGGGAGAAGAGCCAGATCAGCAGAGGAAGGTCACAGAGAGGAGTGGTCGTGAGTGTGGACCCCAGAGTCAGAATGGCGTTCTTAGCATCTCTGCTCAAATCCTGCTGCTGACACTCACTCATCACTTGTCTTGAGCCAACTGTGAAAGTGGCTCAGTTGCATCCAACTCTTTGCGGCCCCATGGACTATTCAGTCCATGGAATTCTCCAGGCCAGAATACTGGAGTGGGCAACTGTTCCTTTCTCCAGGGGTTGTTCCCAACCCAGGGATCAAACTCAGGTCTCCCACATTGTAGGCAGATTCTTTACCAGCTAAGCCACATGGGAAGCCGAATTACAGAGCCGCTGATCTTCAGTTGTGCTCACCTATGATGTGCTAATAACACTATCCGCTGGGGACAGAGCAGAAAGACTAGAGGGGTTGAGCATCACATCAATGGCTCAGTGAATAGTAAATGTCAGCTATTATTAGTGCAAAGAACTGGATTAGTAATTGCTTATTGCAGAATAAATCACCACACATTTAGCACCTTAAAGCAAGACATACTTCTCACCTTTCGGCATCCGTGGGTCAGAAATCCAGGCACAGCTTAACTGGGTCCTGTGCTTCAGGCTCTCTCCTAGGCTCCAGTCAAGGTGCCAACCAGACCTGGGCTTCCATCCAAAGACTCACATGGAGCAGGGCTGCTCCCAAGCTCCTGGGTTCTTCCTGAAGGGTTGGACTGAGTCCTCACCTCCTTTCAGGCTGTGGCTGGAGGTGCCCTCATCACTTGCCACGTGGTCTCCCCAGCACGGTGGCTCTTCTTTAAAAGGGAAATAAGGAAGGTCTGCCAGCAAGCGACGAGCCACAGTCCCGTGAGATCTGTTCAAGGAGGACTTCTGTCACTGTTGTTGCATCTCATTGGTTGGAAGCATGTCACGGGTCTCACCCAGAGTCAGCAGGAGGAGATCCCTCAAGGATCTTAACACTGGGAGGTGGAGAGAAGGAGGGGCCATGTTAGGGTCTCCTGCTACAAGCATGTTTTAAATATGTAGTAAGTCCCCTACATATGAACTGATTCCATTCCGAGAGTGGTATTCAGAAGTCCAACACAGTTAGCCTAGATACCCAATTAACACAATCGGCTATATAGTACTGCACTGTAATAGGTTTATAATACATTTCACACAAATAATACATAACAAACAAACACAAAAAAAAACCAAAGAAAACATTTTTAATCTTACAAAACAGTACCTTGAAAAGTTCAGTAGTACAGTTTGACAACTGGCAGACAGGGACATGTTTGTATCTTTGAAAGTTCACAGTTTGAAGGTTTGTGTGTAGGGGACTTACTATAATACGGTGTAAGTGGTCTGCTCAAGGGGGTGAGATTAATTAGTAAAGGATATCGAGGAGAGTCTTCAAGGAGTAGCTGCTAAGTTGAGATGGGAAATGTAGGGATTTCCCAGGAAGGCCAAGAACTAAGGGCATCCCAGGAAGAGCAGCATCCTGTACAAGGGCAGGCGGTGATAAGCCACGTGTTTTCATCCTGGGGGCCACATGGGGCAATGGAGAAGTAGGCAAGGAAGAGCATTATACTTCATTAAAATACCCTTCACCTCCCCCTCTGCATCCATGCCATCCCCTGCTCTGTGCCCTGGGAGGCTGACTATCACAGCTGGCTCCAGCTGGGTTCAAGCAATGCTGAACATTCCAGGAGGTGAGAGGGAAGATAGAGAGAGACTGGGATGTCTCTGCTTTCTGGACCACTCCTGGGGGTTTGCCTCGATCTGGTGGGATCCTTGGACCAAGATTAAGACCCTCACAGCCAGCTGTGTTTCTAGATTCCATGACCACCCCTCCCTTCACCTCTTCAGGCCCGGGTGCGATGATAGTGTCATTTGTTTCTCGATTGTGTGCATGCATACTAAGTGTATTCAGTCGTGTCTGACTCTTTGCGACCCCATGGACTGTAGTCCGCCAGGCTCCTTCGTCCATGGGAGTCTCCAGGCAAGAATACCAGAGTGGGTTGCCATGTCCTCCTCCAGGGGATCTTCCCGACCCAGGGATCAAACCTGCACCTCACGTTTCTCTTGCATTGCAGGCAGATTCGTTACTACTGAGCCAGCAGGGACGCTCCTATTTCTAGACTGGGGGCACTTTTGGGGGGCTTTCTTACCCGTTGCCTGCAATTCTGCAAATGGCCCCTTTATTAAAATGTCTTCAGATTACCCAGTGTGGGTGTGGCCTCTCTTTTCTGTTGGGGTTAGGCTCACCCTAGACTTGCTGTGGCCCTGACAAGGGAAGCTGAAGCACATCTGTGAGGCCAGTGGACAGTGAGGAGATGGGGCGGCGGGTACAAGCATGTGTGAAGTTTTGTCCCAAGGACCTAACATCTTACGGGAAGAGAAGAGAATTCAGATGGCTTCCTGGTCTGTGCTTGGTTTTCCAAGAAAGGCTGCGTATGTCACCCAGGGGAAAATTCAGAGGAAGACTGAGTTTAAAAAATGAATGATGAAGGTTTGGCTCAGACACGCAGAACTGCAGGACCATGTGGAACAGAGAGCAATGCCCATGAGACATGGGATGTAGACATTTGTAGCCCAGAGGGTGTTCTGAGAAGAGACACGAGGCAGGAGGCATTAGTTTGAAATTTGTGTTTAAAAACATTGAGGAGAAAAAGGTGGTCTAAGGAAAGGATCTGGAGAGAGAGGAACAAGACATTTTAGAGATAATTAAGACAATGAAGACCTAATAGATATAAAGGAACACCTAAATATTTTGCCATTTTCATAATACAAGTGTTTCCCCCTTTTGATTTACCCCACATATATTTTTGACCAACTGTCACTGGTCTGGATGAGTTTGGTCCATCAGCGATCAAGAAAGGCATCAGCGACTTGCCTCAAGGGACTTGGTTCTGGCAGGGGAGGTAGCAAGTAAAAACGAGATCTAGGGAGCCAGTGTTACAGTAATTTAGAAGGTGATAAGGAGACAAAGGAAAAGTGTGGTAGAGGGTAGGGCTCAGAGAAGAACTGTCAAGGAAGAGGATGAGGCTCCCAGGATGGAAGGCCCTCCAGGCAGAGGGAACAGCAGGGGCCATAAGAGAAGAGCAAGCCTGGCCAAGTGCCAGCGAGAAGGTCAAAGTGGAGAGTGAGCTGGACAGAGGAGGGAAGATGATATCAGAGGCAAACAGGAGACAGAAGTCATGAAGAGTCATCAAGGACAGTGAAGAGCCCTGAGGGGGGGCCTTATGCAGAGGGGGGAGCCACTGTGAGCTGTGAAGACCAGGGACTGCCTGATGGTTTGGACAAGGGTGCAATGTGAGCTGACTCACTTTACCAGGGCCATGTTGCCCCTGGTAGGGAGTCTGGAGGGGCAGGGGTGAAAGCAGGGGGATTCCAAAGAAGGCCTTGCATAAGGGATATGGTGGTGACTGTGACCACATGGTAACAGCAAGAGGGTGAGAGTGGATGTGTTATGTGCACATTTTGAAGATGGAGTCAACAGGGGAAAAACCAGATATTTCCTACGAGTCACTGATTCAGAGGAGGGTCATCAGTGGGTTCTAAAATCCGTGGTGTAACTTGAAGACAAACAGAATACTTACAAAGCCTTCAGGTATCTTCTCACAAGATATTTATTAATTGCAAAAATTGGGGAAACCCAGCAGATGTCACATTCACCAAGGGATTTGGGTTGACATTACCCATCATGAGACAGATGGACATCTTGTGCTGGACGATTCGAAGCACCAAGGAGGATGCAAAGTATTTCAACTGGAAGCTTGCTCACTGTGTTCAGTTCAGTTCAGTTCAGTCTCTCAGTCATGTCTGACTCTTTGCGACCCCACAGACTGCTGCACGCCAGGCCTCCCTGTCCATCACCAACTCCCGGAGTTCACTCAAATTCATGTCCATTGAGTCGGTGATGCCATCCGACCATCTTATCCTCTGTCATCCCCTTCTCCTCCTGCCCTCAATCTTTCCCAGCATCAGGGTCTTTTCCAATGAGTCAGCTCTTCACATCAGGTGGCCAAAGTATTGGAGCTTCAGCTTCAACATCAGTCCTTCCAATGAGCAGCCAGGACTGATCTCCTTTAGGATGGACTGGTTGGATCTCCTTGCATTCCAAGGGACTCTCAAGACTCTTCTCCAACACCACAGTTCAAAAGCATCAATTCTTCTGCGCTCAGCTTTCTTTATAGTCCAACTCTCACATCCATACGTGACTACTGGAAAAACCATAGGTCTGACTAGACAGAAATTTGGTGGCAAAGTAATGTCTCTGCTTTTTAATATGCTGTCCAGATTGGTCATAATTTTTCTTCCAAGGAGCAAGTGTCTTTTCATTTCATGGCTGCAGTCACCATCAGCAGTGATTTTGGAGCCCCCCAAAATAAAGTCTCTCACTGTTTCCACTGTTTCACCATCTATTTACCATGAAATGATGGGACCAGATGCCATGTTCATAGTTTTAAGCCATGCTGAGTTTTAAGCCAACTTTTTCCACTCTCCTCTTTCACTTTCATCAAGAGGCTCTTAGTTCTTCTTCGCTTTCTGCCATAAGGGTGGTGTCATCTGCATATCTGAGGTTATTGATATTTCTCCTGGCAATCTTGATTCCAGCTTGTGCTTCATCCAGCCCAGTGTTTCTCATGATGTACTTTGCATATAAGTTAAATAAGCAGGGTGACAATATACAGCCTTGACGTACTCCTTTCCCTATTTGAAACCAGTCTGTTGTTCCATGTCCAGTTCTAACTGTTGCTTCCTGACCTGCATACAGATTTCTCAAGAGGCAGGTCAGGTGGTCTGGTATTCCCATCTCTTTAAGAGTGTCAATCAGTCAGTTCAGTCGCTCATTTGTGTCCGACTTTTTGCGACCCCATGGATTATAGCACACCAGGCCTCCCTGTCCATCACCAACTCCCGGAGTTCACTCAAACTCATGTCCAAAGAGTCAGTGATGCCATCCAGCCATCTCATCCTCTGCTGTCCCCTTCTCCTCCTGCCCCCAATCCCTCCCAGCATCAGGGTCTTTTCCAATGAGTCAACTTTTCGCATGAGGTGGCAAAGTGTAACACCAGACAAACCCCAGATTCAAGGGTGCTCTGCAAAATATCCGGCCCATACTCAAGAAGGAAAAAAGTAAACACAATAATTGAGAAGTTGTTTCTGATTTTAAAGGCTAAAGTGTATTGATAAGATCGTGAATGACTCCCCCCGCCCTTTTTCTAATAAAGGCCATTATTAGGTCAACTGACAAACTCTAAATTAGGTCTTTAGATTAGAAACAATATAGTGTACATGCATGCTCAAGTCGCTTCAGTCATGTCTGACTGTAGCCCATCAGGCTCCTCTTGTCAATTTTGTGATTTTAATACCAGTCCTGAGTTAAGTAAGAGAATGTACTTTTAGGAATGCACATTTTGGGAAATGTGCTCTGAAGTATTTAACAATAAAAAGAAAGAGTTAGATGTCATATCTGCAACTTACTCCCAAATGACCAGAATAAGCACTAAAATACATACCATGATAATGCAAATGTGGGAAAATGTGAACTTTGGGGGAATCTGAGTGAAAGATACACAGGAAGTCCTCATATTATCCTTTCAACTTTTCCATAAGTCTAAAATTATTTTAAATTATAAAAGGTTATTTTATTTACAAAAAGTCTTTCCAGGAATTTTGGGAATTTCCAGAGTTCCTCAATTCTCTAATCAATTCCAGCTTATGATTAAATACTAATAGACATTATATTAAAGACATATTTAAATCCCTAAAATAAGTTAACCAGAAGGGGAGATCCATTACTTAGTATATGTTTCCCTGAGAATTTATAAATCTTTCCATTCATGTTAAGTTCATCAGGTGGCAGTTTCTTTTTTTCCTTGCTCTGTCTTTGGGTAGAAGGACTACACAACTTGTTGTCATATAAAATTTACCCCAGCCTGTGCCCCACAGCTACCAGATCCCCTTCCTCTTCTCTTCAAGGAAAACTGACTTCTTGGTGTGTTCTTGATGTTCCTGGGAACCCAGCCCGAAAAGTTTTCCACCAGAGAATCTGGGGTGAAAATGCTTCTGAGAAGGAAATGCTCCTGTCTCCATTACCCCCGAAAGCAACATGCATTTCGTACCTTGATTTGACTTAAATCAAACTCTTTACCACTACTTTTGACTATAGGACTCTTGGGATCCAGGATTCTCAGCTGTGGGATAACCTTTAGACCATCTTTAAATTTTGATACTCAACACATTAGGAGGAGTTGTTCTAAAAAATGCACACACAAGAGAAAACCCATATTTCAAACCATATGGAAACAATAAAAAGATGTGTCAGCGGTTCTAGGAAGATGTCAGCAAATTATGAAATTTAAAGGGAGCGAGGCAGCTTATCTGAGCCTGGAGACACAGCTGGTGCCTGGGGGTTTGGCCAGTTCCTCGCCCACAGCTCACTAAGTCATTGTTTCTGACTTCAGGCAGTAAAGGTGGGAGAGATGGCAACAGGATTCAGACATCCCTGCTGGAGAAGAGCCCCCTTTTGGCCTCTGCTCAGTCCCCATGTCCTTGACATTGTTTCTCGTCTGCATAGTGCGTTGATCAGACCGGATGCTTTTGCTTCACTTTAGGATTCTTGCAGTTCCAGGCATGGGTGACCAACTCCACTGTCTTGAACAAGGAGAGTTCTGGGCAAACATCATTGGTGGTGCCCTAGTCCTCAAATCTCTCCCCACTCCTTCATTAAAACTGGCAAGGAAGACCCCTGGTAGTCGCATGCTTAAGCAGATGAAGACACACAGCCCAGAGGTACAAGTCCTGGATGCTATGAGCTTGGGATAGGGGTAGGGTACAGAAAAGGAAGCAATAGGGTGTCTGATGGCAGAACCCCAGACTCCACAACAGGGCCCCCACAGTGGGAAGGTGTGTCACCAACAATGGGTAGGGTGCCGATGAAGAATGGCTGACTTTTACTCACTGATATTATCTCATTCATATTCCCTGTGGACAATGTACCCTTGGCCCCATCCTCACAGTGATGGTAACTAACATCACAAGAAAAGACAACCAGACATCACGGCCTCCTGATGGACAGTAACCACGTGACCTAGAGTCCTGCCAGAGACATGGAGCCCGACTTCAATCCAACTTACGGGAGATGCTCAGGGGCAGGTTGAAAGGTGCAGGAGTGTCTGCAATACAACCCACGCTGCAGACCAAACAGCAAGGCTCTGCTTGTTTTATGACAAATTATTAAGGAAAAGAAAGGACTGAGGGCCAATCTATAGCCTGGAAGAGACTAAAATAACAAAGCAAAATTAAAACTAGGACAGTAAGAAGGAGAAATATCATATGACATCCCTTATATGTGGAATGTAAAAAGAAGCAATACAAATGAACTTACAAAACAGACTCATAGACTTAGAAAACGAACTTACGGTTGCTGGGGGAAAGGGATGGTTAGGGATTCTGGGAAGGTTATGTACACACTGCTCTATTTAAAATGGATAACCAGCGAAGCACATGCAACTCTGCTCCATGTCATGTGCCATCCTGGATGGGAGGGGTTTTGCAGGAGAATGGGCATGTGTGGCTGAGTCCCTTCCCTCTTCATCTGAAACTATCACAGCATTGTTCATTGGCTGTACCTCAATACAAAGTGTTTCGGTGCTACAAAATAAAATAAAATTTAATAAATAAAACTATGAGCAGTATTAAACTACATTATCCAGGGATTCACATTTTATTTTAACATTACGGAGGGACTTCCTTGGTGGTCCAGTGGCTAAAAGTCCATGTTCCCAATGCAGGGGTCCTGGGTTCAATCCTTGGGCAGGGAACTAGATCCTGCCTGCCACAACTAAGACTAGGTACAGCCAAATAAATAAACAAATGTATTTTTTTTTAATTACAAAGAAACACAGGAGATGATGACTATAAAATTTGGGAGAGTGGTCACAGTTGGAGCTGAGAACGTGATTAGATTCCAGGGATAACTAACAATATCCCATTTCCTGGCCTGGGTGTTCACATCAGCCTTGGCTTTGGAATCCTGATTAAGCAGTGCATTGTGTCTCCTTTCAGAATAAATTGTTTTACTCATGGCTTGAACAATAGAGGGAATAGGTGGATCGTTGGATGCCATTGATGGGAAGCCCAGTGTACAGGCAGCTGGGAGATGTGGCATCCAGCCCCCAAACTGGGTCTGTCTGAGGATGAATCACATACTCTAAACTACTACACTTTCCGTGGAAACCCGCCAGATGGGCACTACCTCACCTTTGGAAAACTGAGCAATGGAGTCTGGGGGTTCTTGATTGAGGAGGGAGGTTAAGGAGCACAGTGGACATGGGCCTGTTGTTTATCAGCAGATACCAAGTGAGGATCCACTCTGATCTCCTATCTCTCCCCATTGAGTGAATTCCACCTGCAGGAGGAACTTACCCAGCACCTGGGACATCCAGGAGCCCAGGCTGACCTCTGGCTCAGCCCCTGGGTCTGCTTTGTGCCCAGGACTCTCTGGCAGTCTAGGTAAGCCAGCAGATCCCTTCATGCGTGCTGTGCTTAGTTGCTTAGTCATGTCCAACTCTGCGACCTGATGGACTATAGCCCACCAGGCTCCTCTGTCCATGGAGATTCCCCAGGTAAGAACACTGGAGTGGGTTGCCATGCCCTCCTGCAGGGGATCTTCCCAACCCAGGGACCGAACCCAGGTCTCCCCCATTGCAGGTGGATTCTTCACCATCTGAGCCACCAGACCTCTTCACAGACTGAGGCTTTCAACTATGCAAAACACACAAGATTACAAGGGAATGCACCAATCAAAAAATACATATGATCTATATTAAAATGTGTTATGTGATTAAAATGTTCTTGCTTAACAACCTGAAAAAATAAAGATCTAGCTGTGGTTCTCATACTGACCATGATTTCAAAGGACGTAAAGATGTGAAGGATGAACATCTGTGACAAATGGAAAATGATATAAAAATGTGGTTTTTAGGGTGACAGAAAGCACAGGTTTCACTAACACTGCTGTGATTTGCTGTCTGCATTCATAACAGAAGGACCTGTGAAGCCTCTAAGAAAAGAGAAGTAAGACAGGTTTGGGGCTCTCCTGGTGGCTAAGACAGTGAAGAATCTGCCTGCAATACAGGAGACTCCAGTGCAATCCCTGGGTTGGGAAGATCCCCTGGAGAAGGGAAAGGCTACCCACTCCAGTATTCTTGTCTAGAGAATCCCATGGACAGAGGGGCCTGGTGAACTACAGTCCATGGGGTCACAAAGAGTCAGACATGACTAAGTGACTAACAATTTGCCCTCCCTCCGAAGTCATGGATTCCCCACTGTTAGGGACGCTGCCCTAGAGAGGGTTTCCACAGTCAGAGTATTCTTTGCAGATCCACGTAGTGTGATGTAGACTAGATTTATAAGGAAAACTTTCTGTGTAAAATTTATTTTAAAAAAAGAGATACAGCGCCTCAAGGAAGGGCTAATGTCCTTTACAACAAATAGTATATTTCTTCACTTTTCATCTTGAATGAAATGAAAGAGAGAAGGCAGGTCACAAGCCGCATGTTTATGTGTCTGTCAGCTGGAATGCCCACATGGAGTTCTCAAGAAGGGAGGGATGTTTTTGTTGGTTTAAGCAGAGGATAGAAATCAAATAGTGTGTTTACATTCAGACCACACTAAAAAAAAAAAAAAGCAACCCAGAAAGATTATTTGAGGGCTTTGCATTCAAATGCATATGTGTGACCAAAGGAAGTGGTTTTTCAGAGAACACATTTTTCCAATTCAAGCCTGCATTTCTCTGATGCACTGAATTTGAAAATGAAATGAGTGTTTCTGGTGTCTTGCACTTTTTCTTAGGTACAGGACAACAAACTTTGTGTTAAAACTGAAACAGCACAGCCTGGTGCCATCTTCCAGGTTGGAACAGGATACAGTAAGAACCCTACATGCGTGCATTGGTCGTTTCAGTTGTGTCCGACTCTTTTGGACCCTATGAACTGTAGCCCACCAGGCTCCTCTGTCCGTGGGATTCTCCAGGCAAGAATACTGGAGTGGATCGATGTGCCCTCTTCCAGTCGAAGTCCCCTACATAGGAACCTTAAAAAATGTGAACGTGTGTTCCATCAATTTCAGGCGTGAGTGACATTGCAACTTGCCCCCGTAGTCTCCCATTGCTGAGGATTGTTCAGCTCTACCATCTCCCACCTCCTCCCCTTCTCCAGTCACTAACTCTTCTTGTCTATAGAATTTTAACTCCCTGACCAGGGATGGAAACTGTGTTCCCTGCATAGCAAAGTGGATTCTTAACCACTGGCCCTCTAGGGAAGTCCCAATAAAGACACATTTGATGCCACAAAGTAGCTATGCTATCATCTGCCTATGAGTAAATATTTGCCTACAAGGCACGGTTCTAAGTGTATGCTGCTGCTATTGCTGCTGCCAAGTCGCTTCAGTCGTGTCTGACTCTGTGCGACCCCATAGACGGCAGCCCACCAGGCTCCCCCGTCGCTGGGATTCTCCAGGCAAGAGTACTGAAGTGGACTGCAGCCCACCAGGCTCCCCCGGCCATGGGACTCTCCAGGCAAGAGCACCGGAGTGGGATGCCATCGCCTAAGTGTATGGAGCCTGTCAAAGCCCAGGAGACAAACCGCTTTCTCAAGAAGCTCATAACCCAGGGAGGAAGAAATATCATCCCATGGAAAAGCCACCCCCTCCTGGCAAGAACATCTGTACTTCTGGGCTAGAGAGAACCCTGCTGCTGCTGCTAAGTTGCTTCAGTCATGTCCAACTCTGTGCAATCCTGTAGATGGCAGCCCACCAGGCTCCTCCGTCCCTGGGATTCTCCAGGCAAGAGTACTGGAGTGGGGTGCCATTGCCTTCTCCAAGAGGGAACCCTAGATACCTGGAAATCTCTCCTGGCCCTGATTCCAAGCTAACCTCTGCTGGGAATGTTCTGATAGCCCTTAGTCCATGGATTTTCACAACCGCTTTGTGAGTGAAGTTTATTACTGTCCCTCATGGAGAGGAAATTAAGGTTTTGTGAAGAAAAGAAACTTGGAGTGCGATCTAAACTCTCATGAGAAAATGTTCTGCAGAGAATTTACTGATCTTGCAGGCTTTCACTCAGTGATTCAGAAATCAGGCAGCATCCAAACCAACAGATAGAGATGGGCTCCAAAGTGTTGTGCAAGGTGGCAGATTTTTATAGAACAAGATGAGAGGGAACAAGGGGTTTACCCTGGGTCTTGGGTAAGAGACTTTACCCTTTCATATCAGGCAGCATGGGGCCACCTGTGCTTGACCCTGGATGATGGTCTGGTGTCCTGGGGGTACTTGCTTTTCCATCAGAAATCTTAGTGCAGAGTTTACCTGTCAGCACTATCTTGCACCTGGGAACAGGACATCTTTTGTTTAATTTCTTCAACCAAGAAGACACTGAGTAGTGGTAGCAGAGCCCCAGGGAGCATGCCCCCAGCCCATGCCACCAAAGGCCTTGAAATAGCATCTCTCGGGGTGGGGCTCAAGAGACCACATGGCTCGAGCCGTATGTGACGCCATGGACCACACCGGGATGCTCTGTGGGGGACAGAGGTCCGGGGAAGCAGCGTCTCCTTGTCCTCTTTGTGCAGGAAGAGCTACATCATCTCAGCTGAAAAACAATGCTCAGCTGAAATGAGTTGACTGTTCAGCTGAAATGGGCTGAAAAACGAGTTCAGCCCATTGCCCTTCTGTTCTATTCAGTAGATGAAATTTAGCAATTAGGCCATAAAGCTGAAAAAGACAAGACCCCAAGAATAATGCAGGATTGAATGACACAGGGATGGGAGAAAGATGAGTTTAAAATAACAGATGCATGGAAACACTCAACTTAATAAACCAGACAAATCTAGCCACGTCTTTGAGGACAAAGTGCTTTAAATACTGGGGCTTCAGAGTTGTTGAAGAGAGATTTCTGTGGTCATGGGAAATCTCCGGACTCACACTGTCCAATGCAGTGGCTACAGTATTGCAATCCTACAACATTCTTCCTTTTCCCATCAGAAAAGCATACAGTATAGCTAATTAAGGAAGCAGGCTGGGGAAGTCAGACTGGAAAGTTGAGGCTTTAAGAAGTCTTGAGAGGATGGTGGGGAAAGGAACAGAGGCCATGAACAGGGGGGCTGCTGGATGATTTTCTAAGGTCCCAGAAGAGGGAGGCAGCCCAGAGAAAGCAGGGAGAATGGGCCCCAGCCTTCCTCTCATCAATTCCAACCATTGTAATCAATTCCAAAGTAGTCATTCTTTGGTCAAATTCACCACTGTTGCCAAAATCTTGGCTCCCTGTCCACCCATGCCTAATAGAAATATCAAGACTGAGTTTAGAGGGAATAGAAATGACTATCTTTATTAACTTCTGCAGGCAAAAGGTTAGCTCCTCAAGAGCTGTGCTCCCTTTCTCGGGAATAGGGAGAGGTTTTAAATCCTCTTGAAGGTCTTGCTGTTTTCTCTCTTTTGCAAAGTTTCAAGACAGCCGCAGCTGGCATTAGGCAACTCGGCAGCTGGGTCCAGTGTCCCTGAAGTTATCAGCCCAGGACCTTCTTTCTGAAATGCAGAATGCTACAAGAGAGTGTAGGGGGACAAGAATGCCATGTATAGAGTATAATCGACACAGAGTCAGAGAGTAATTAGCTTTGTGAAGGCCAAGTTCAGCTACAAATGTTGGGTTTTTTTAAATCATTATTTTATTTACTTTTATCTGTGCTGGGTCTTTGCTGCTATACCAGCTTTTCTCTAGTTGCAGTGGGTGGGGACGACTCTCTAGTTGCAATGCACGAGGTTCTCATTGGTGTGGCTTTGCTTGTTACGGAGCACAGGATCTAGGGCATGGGGTCTTCAATAGTTGTGGGTCACCAGCTTAGTCGCCCTGCAATAGGTGGGATCTTCACAGACCAGGGATCAAACCCGTGTCTCCTGCATTGGCAGGCAGATTCTTTACTTCTAAGCCAGCATTCTCAAGGAGATCAGCCCTGGGATTTCTTTGGAAGGAATGATGCTAAAGCTAACTCCAGCACTTTGGGCACCTCATGTGAAGAGTTGACTCATTGGAAAAGACTTTGATGCTGGGAGGGATTGGGGGCAGGAGGAGAAGGGGACGACTGAGGATGAGATGGCTGGATGGCATCACTGACTCGATGAACGTGAGTCTGAGTGAACTCCGGGAGTTGGTGATGGACAGGGAGGCCTGGCGTGCTGCTGTCCATGGGGTGGCAAAGAGTCGGACATGACTGAGCAACTGAACTGAACTGAACTGAAGCCAGCAGGGGGCTGCCAGCTACAAGTGTTTCTTAGTAGTAATAGCTAAAGAATACCCAAGATAGTTTAACTCTTATAGGCTTGTTTGGCTGGTATGTGCCAAAGCCTGTTCACTCATTTCTGTTTTTGCTGCAACACTATCAGATTTTGAGCTAGGCCCTCCGAGTGTGCCTCCTGATTTTGAATTCAAACCGTTCCCAGTTGTTCTTCATCAATGTGCCTCCTGATTTTGAATTCAAACCATTCCCAGTTGTTCTTCATTTTGGGAGAGAAGGCAGGAAGGGAATTTAAATTGTTCATCCAAGACGTGAGTTAGACAAAGGGGAGGTGTTTCTAACTGCAGAAGGCCTGAGGCTGTGGCAACCTGACCCTGCAGACAACTGCCAAGGCTGCCCACTGTCGCTTACAGCGGTGGGGGTGGGGGGACAGGTGGCTCCAGGGGAGGCAACTCTTCCTCGCGGGCCCCGTTGTCTCTCTGCAAAATTGAAATGAGGCAAATCTACCACAAAACCCAGTCCAATCTACACTGTCTAGAGCAGTGGGGGAGCCTGTCTCTCAACAGGGGACATTTGACAAAGCTTGGAGGCTTTTCTGGATTTCACAAAGGCAGGGACTTGGGGGGTGGGGTTGCCACTGGCATCTCAACAGTGGAACCCAGGGATGCTGCTAAACATCCCATAAGGAGAGGACAACCCCTTCCTCAGAGAATCATCTGACCTCAAATGTTAGTGGGACTCAGGATAAGAACTGTGCCCTGCATCCTTTCAGGTGAATGCAATTTAAATTCCTATGATGGGTTCTCTGCTCTGAGGATATGGACAGCAAGACTTCCTCCTTTACCAAGGACACCCGTGCCTTTGTTAAAAGGGTCCATCAGGGACCCCTTCAGGGAGTGGGTCGGGGGAAGCCGGTTTGGGTTGGGGTTGTAATATGGAGGAAGCATTCCAGAGTGGGTTTCAGGCAAGGCTAAAACTAGGGGCTTCCACTGACCGCATGAGGGCCCCTGGAGGGTGGGTGATACCTCAGAGGGTTCCAATCTGAGGTTTCACAGCCCTGCACCCACAGTCAGGGTCAAGGTCACCCTAGGAGAAAGAATTGCATGTCTGGGGGCATTGAGGGGCCCAGGACCCCAAAGCCTGGTGGCTGGGAAGCCACACATGCGGGCAGTTCAGGACACACTGATGTGAAGGAGGGGTGCATGGAAGGAGCTGGGGGTCAGGCAACACCGACTCCAGCCCCTGGGGGCGGGGGCCAGGGGTGGGGTGGAAGTCAGGGGGCAGTGTGGGTCACTGTGTCCCCCCTCCTGTAAGACATCATGGATGGTGGTGTCAAGGGACAAGGGCTGTGGAGATGCAGCGACGGCCCTGACAGGAATTCCAGGGTAAATGCCTCAAAGGCAGGGAGACCGGGGCCGGTAGGCTCCTCATGACTGAACTCTTCCATGTCCTCTCTGGGCTTCCACAGAAGCTTTGAAGAGAACTGGGGCACATGTGATGGGAGGGGACGGGGGTGTCTTTTCTTTTCTCCTCTCCTGGCTTTTCCAGTTCCTCTTTCCTCTAAGCACTGACCACCCCTGCCTCCATCATTACTTGACACCTAACAGGGGCCCTGGTACAGAGCATAGGGAGACAGGAGACCGCAGGTGGATGGAGAGAGCCTCATCTGAGCGGACACCATTGCCTGGGGCCCTGGGTACCCTACCCCCACGGACCAGGGGAGTGCCCGCCCGCGTCCAACTCCTCCCCGACAGGGTCTTCCCTGCCTCTCCTTCCAGTGTCTCAAGTCACCAGAAACCTTTGAATCCAGGCTTCCAGGAGCAAAAAGAAAACCATCTCAATCCATCTCACTGATCAGCACTTCTCCTTGGTGGTCTCTTTCATAAACCAAAGACCTGCCTGCGGGATCCTCAAGCAGTTCCTCCCCCTTGGGGAAGGAGTCTGCTGTTACAAGCAGAGGTCTTTACCCCAGGGTCCCTGGAGAGATTCAACACAGGACTCTGGGTGGGAAGAAATGACAAGTTAATTTTCACCACCTTGTAACTGAAATCTAGCAATTCTGAACAACAGGTGCATAGTTAATTTGCACACATCCAGAAATGCAGAGTTCTCCAGCCCTCACCTCATGTGTTTGAAAGCCTGGGGTGGCTTTCCTGGGATCCACCCTGTGTAAAAAAGCAAGGCACACCAGGAGACACGTGCTGCCCCCAAGCCACTGACCCCGCACCTGGGAGGTGGCACACGCCCTTGGCTGGCCATCCCCTGTCCCAGAGTGACACATAGCAGGCACAGCTCCCCAGCCTCCCACTGCCTCCTGACTTCAGGGCAGAGTGTGTCAGGCACTTTAATGCCCTATAGCACGGTCACTGCCATTTCCTTGCCCAGTTCCTTTTCAGTCTCCGGTGGGTCCTGCCAGCCCCTTTTTACAATTTGTCCCCATTGCCCTAAGGACATTTTAAATTGCACTATTAGCAACAAACAAAGAAAAGTCTGGATTACCAAGGTTTGTTTGTAGATTGCTTTAAGAACTCAAAACACATTTCCCTAGAAACAAAGGAGATAAGTAAAAAAGGCAGCGTGGGTCCCTCACAGGCCTCCACCCAGAGAGAAGGTTTAGCCTGTGATGCTCAAAAAGCATAGTGTTATTTTGCCAGTAAATCGCTCTTAAAACAATGCATTCTGAGTTCAGACTCACATGCCTAGTACCTTTCTAGGAAGGCATGATGGTTTTAAAGTGTGACCCCCATATTCTTCATACTTCTTCGACTGGGGTGAGTTTATGGCCTCTCCCCAGGAATCTGGGCTCTGTGACTACTTGACCAAAAGAACATGGCGGGAAGGATCCTGTATCAGTTCCATTTTATAAAGATAGTATTATCCTGATACCAAACAAAGTACAAAAAAGAAAAACCAAAGAGCAGTACCCCTCATAAATATGGATGCAATGATCCTTAGCAAAATGTTAGAAAATAGAATTCTGCAAGATGAATCAAAATAATCACACACCATATCCAAGTGGATGTTTCTCCAAGGATGTAAGGCTGATTATTTGAAATTTTCAAATATCTGAAAATGAATTAATGTAATCTACCATACGTGTACCGGTTAGTCGCTCAGTCATGTCTGACTGTTTGCAACCTTCAGATTGTAGCCCACTGAGTTTCTCTGTCCATGGGATTCTTCAGGCAAGAATACTTGAGTGGGTTGTCATTCCCTTCTCCAGAGGCTCTTCCAGACCCAGGGATCAAACCCTGGTCTCCTGCATTGCCCGGGTAAAGTGAATTCTTTACTGTCTGAGCCACTGGGGAAGCCCAATCAACCATATTAACAGACTGAAGAAGGAAAACCATCTGATTGTATGAACTGATGAGAGGGAAAATGCATTTGACAAAACTCAATACCCATTCACAATAAAAACCCTCAGGAATACAGGAGAACTTCCTCAACTTAATGAAAACCATTTACGAACAGACTGGTTTCTCTACGTGGTCACTCTAGACAGCATGTGTATTGGTGGTGTTCAGTTGCTCAGTCGTGTCTGACTCTTTGAGTCTCATGGACTATAGCACATGAGGATTCCCTGTCCTTCACTCTTTCCCGGGGTCTGCTTAAACTCATGTCCATTTAGTCAGTGATGTTATCAAACCATCTCATCCTCTGTCGTCCCCTTCTCCTCCTGCCTTCAATCTTTCCCAGCATCTGGGTCTTTTCCAATGAGTCAGTTCTGCGCATCAGGTGGCCAACGTATTGGAGCTTTAGCTTCAGCATCAGTCTGTGCAATGAATATTTAGAACAGATTTCCTTTAGGATTGACTGGCATGTATATGGGGACTTTCTAGCAAGATGAAAGTCTTGGCTCCCTGGTTGCCTGCTCCGACATCACCTGTTGTTGGAGGTGGGGCTGCCCAGTGGGGGCCAAAGCCCTAACGCCCTCTTGGCCATGGTTGGCATGGGCAAGGGTGGGGACATATGCTTTTCTGTGGTTTGGGGCTGGAGAACATCAGTTCTTGTGAAAAAGTGCTTTGTCTTTCCAGGCTGCTCTTTTCCTAGCCCTCTGACTGGAGAGAGCGGGGTTTTTAGTGCCGTGTGTGTCTGTGTCTTTGGCATTTCTGGGTTGTTGGCTTCTCCAGCTCCAATGCTGGGGTATCTGAGTCAAGAAGAACCCCACGCTCACACGATGTTTTCCTTGGGCCTGAGGTTGGTCTCCAGCCAGGCTTCTTTCCACCTTCCCCAGTCTTCTGTGGTTCTTCACGTGTAATGGCTTGGATTTTAGTTGTCCTTAGCAGGAGGAATGGGGAAAATCACCTATTCCATCTTCCTAGAGTATTAGGCAGAAGTCCTGACAGTTTTGAAATATCTTCGTTCTCTCTTACTGTTTATTATTTGGATGCGAAGAAAGCTGAGCGCTGAAGAATTGATGCTTTTGAACTGTGATGTTGGAGAAGACTCTTAAGAGTCCCTTGGACTGCAAGGAGATCCAACCAGTCCATTCTGAAGGAGATCAGCCCTGGAATTTCTTTGGAAGGAATGATGCTAAAGCTGAAACTCCAGCACTTTGGCCACCTCATGCGAAGAGTTGACTCATTGGAAAAGACTGATGCTGGGAGGGATTGGAGGCAGGAGAAGGGGATGACCTAGGATGAGATGGCTGGATGGCATCACTGACTCGATGGACGTGAGTCTGAGTGAACTCCGGGAGTTGGTGATGGACAGGGAGGCCTGGCGTGCTGCGATTCATGAGGTCACAAAGAGTTGGACACGACTGAGTGACTGAACTGAATGGAATAGAATTTTAGGCGGCGTCTCAGAATTTGAAGGTTTTGCTGCACTAATGTTTACTCTTCCAACAGTGCCTTCTGCCTTTGTTCCCTTTAAATGGGCTCTCTCTCTCTCTCTCTCTCTCTCTCTCTCTCTCTCTCTCTCTCTCTCTCTCTCTCTCTCTCTCTCTGTCTCTCTCTCTCAATATTGCTTTGTCTCTAAAACTCTGAAGTCTCGGGAAGATGAGCCTTGGCGTGTATGTTTCGATCTCTTTTACTGGGTAAGCTTGAGTCCGCAGACTCGCGGCCTCAGAATGGGAAATAGTCCTTCTACCACTTACCTGATGAATGCATCCCCTTTGCTGTTTTCATTATTTCCAAGTTTCTGAAGAGTCAGATGTCATGTCTTCTTGAGTGATTTTCGAAGTTCTTTTCTCACCTGCCTGCCCCCTTCTTCATTTTCTTTGTGCTCATAGGTTTATCAGACCTTGTTTTCTTTCTTCACCATCACTGGCGTAATTCTGGGTGGGAGGAAGGAGGAAGGCTGAGAGCAGCCCGCAACACTAACCGGATGCTCACCCTGACCTTTGAGGTTGATCCCTCAGCTACTAGCCTCCAGCCTGTGTAACACATATAACCTGGTAAAGAGTCTTCCAGGATTAGATATTCCTGTGTATATTTTTTAACCTAATGTGATTGCTTTTGCCCTAGAGAACTGCACCATTTTATTACTAACTTCTGTCAAAACCCTCTCATCTGAGACCTGGAAAGAACTCAAGAACTTTAAGTTAAGATGAAATTCTGGAAAACCACTTTGCAATCACTGGCCTTATATACTACCTGTGTCAAGACTACTTTCCTTTTATTCTTATCTGTATTTAAGCACACTTTTTTTTTCTTTGCAAGTAGTTATAGATAGAAAATTTGTAAGGATAAGTCCCATCTGTTTCTCTGGTGGTCATCATCTTCTATTACTGGGCACATTCGTCACCACTAGGGAACTGACATCACTTCCTCTAAGGGCACACTTTATTTGGCTTCCACTGGTTTTTTTCCTCGTGTCCTTTTGCTGTTCCAGAATCACATCCAGGAGACGAGATTACATTTAGTCATCCTATCTCTCCAGCCTCCTTGGGTGTGTAACCGTATCTCGGACTTTGCTTGTTTTCGATGGCCTTGAAGAACACAGGGTGGGCCGTGTGTAGAATGTCCCAGCAACTGGGCCTGTCTGGTATTCTTCTCTTAGTTGGGGTCATGGGGTTTGGAGTCCGAAAGCAGCAGACAGAGCATGAGTGTCCTTCTCAACACGTCCCTTTGGGGGACACGTCTGCAGGGCCAGCGGTGGTGACCGTCAGCAGCAGCAGCTTTAAAGCTGCCGCCGCCTCTTTTCATGTCTGCTGTCCGGAAGCAATTCACTAAGTTCAGCCCACTCCTGAGGGGAGCGGGGAGACCAGTACCTCCTGGAGATCTCTCCTGACCTGCTTTTTATTTTTACAAAGCCAGGAATGATTTCAGAGCTCCAATTGGCTGAAGCCTCTCCGTTGAGGAGCAGGCATAATCCTCTGTGTGTATGGGAGCATCCCTGATGCTGGGCAAGGCCGAGTGTCCTCTGAGGCCCCCAACATCCTTCCTTCCAAGATAAAACAATTGTCTCTTCTCAGAAACAAAGTCCATGACGTCAGGGCAATGGGTTTTCTATAGAAACCAGGCCCATGTTAGGAGGCCTCCTGGGGTTCAGAAGAGCCAAATTTATACTTAGGTGTGGGTTTCAGAAAGTGGTTAGATGTTTGTGTGGGGTGTTTTTTTGAAGGAAACTGTACATTTGGTGTTAAAAGCCTGAGGACCACGAGCCGGGAACCTGGGGCCATGTGCAGGTGGGTGGGGTGGGTTTGGGGTTGGGGGAGGTTTGGGGGGCTCAAGTGGGTCTTCTCCCTCGCTGCTCCCATTTCCTCTGTACCCAGCAGCCTGTGCCTTCCATGGTGGGGGACATGGACCATCTCTCTCAGCATGTCCTCATCTCTCCAGGCTCTTCTGGGGCTAAGGCAATAAGTGTCTGGAAAGTTCTCTGTGCTCCCTGGACAGAAGACGAATGCCAGGCTGCATGGATGTTGCCCGTGTATTGCTGACAGCTTCACCATGCACAGCATTGGCCAAGCTCCAACCTCTCTGGATTGATGGGCAGGAAACGGTGAACATTTCCTGCAGTGCCAACCAGTGAGGGTAAAAAAGCCTGCAGAAAAAAACATGACCCTGTGCGTCACCCACTCAGCACCTCCATAGACACCTCCCCCAGGGCTGCACCCCCAGGTCACTGAACCATCTCCAGCCTCACGGCTTCAGGTCCCTTTTTTCCAGTCCCTGCAAGTTGCGGAAGCAAGCCGCTGTGTGCAAACATCTTGAGGTGAGGTCCCTCAGCTATGTGGCCTGCTGGCCACGGCTCCACATACCCAGAGTTCATCCCAGGGCAGGGCAAGTGAAATCATTCTCAACTCTTTCTCAGAATTACAGGCCAAAAAACGCAGAATTTAAAATGCCCTGGACTTGGAGGAGCTGGCTGTCGGGAGTGGAACGATCCCTGACTATAAGGCTGCTGCTCATGGTGAGATTTATAGATAGCAAACATGTTGGAAGAAGCTGGGGTCCTCGCTCATTGACTCGCTCATTCCCGGGCTCACTCATCAAAGATGCAGCTGGCCTGCCCACCACCCTGCACCCCTGAGGCCCACGGACCAAGGAATAGGGCGACTAGAGCCGTGGAGCCGTGTTTGACAGGAGGCCAAGCAGGGGGTGCACACAGATGGTGAACCCGCCCGGCTCCTCACACTCTTTCCAGGAACACACCCAGGAAAAGGTGAGGCCCACTCGCTGCACGGATGATCTGGCCCAGTTACAGAAAGACACGGGGTTATTTTTATAAAGAAAGGAAAGAAGCAATCCTTTCCAAACAAATCCCAGCTGGGCCGAGACCCCTTTCTGTAAAATAAACACGCCCAGAACTTAGGAAGTGCAAAGGGAAATGTTTACAGGGAGATCTGAGAGCCGCCTGCTGGGGCTGAGGGCCTGGAACCTGGGCTGTCTGAAGTCTGCCTGTTTTGTGAGAATGGCCATTGAGGCCTCAGGAACTTAGCCCGGATGCCAGGGTTCTCCACACAGTGACACCAGTTTCTCTCAGAGACAGTCACCTGTGAGGTATGAAATTCACCAGTGTTTAACTAAACCAATTATTTTTAAAATCTTTATTAAGCTGGGCTCTGCTGTGCTTAGCTGCTCAGTCGTGTCCGACTCTTTGTGACCTCATGGACTGTAGCCTGCCAGCCTCCTCTGTCCCTGGGGATTCTCCAGGCAAGAATACTGGAGTGGATTGCCATGCTCTCTTCCAAGGGATCTTCCCAACCCATGGCTAGGACATAGGTCTCCTGTGTTAATCTAATCTACTGCCATGCAATTTGCCTTTTATTGGTCCCTATTTATAATAAGCAAGTAAACTGAACATAAGACTTGAAGAAAACAAGCAGGGTGTGTGTGAGTAGGTGTGAGTACAGAGGGGCACGGCTGAGTGGATGGATGAATGAGTGTGTAAATGTTAGGGCAGGCAGATTTAGCAAATAAAAATGTGGAACATCTGGTAAAATCTGAATTTCTGATGAACAGCAAATACTTTTTGAAGGTAAGTCCATCCCAAATACTGCATGGCTCTATTGCAAATATGCATTGAACTTGCTTACACTGAAAATTTTTCCTTGTTTATCTGCAATGCAGTGTAACTGCACGCCCTGTGTTGTATTCAGCAATCCTAGTAAATGAGAGTGTATAGGGTTGGGCTAGCATGTGTGTCGTGAGTGTGAGTGTGTTGGAGAGAGTGTGTGTATGTGTGTGAATGTGTGTTACAGAGTTGTGTATGTCTGAGTGCTTATACATGCATGTGTTTAAGTATGAATCCTGTGAATGTGCGCACGCACGAGCAGGCTGGAGTCAGGAGAGGGAAGGAGGTCTGGTGAGGAACGTGGTGAAAGTGTCACTGGCAGCTGAGGGCTCCTCCCAGCCATTCTTCCCCCTCCAGAAAGAAGCAGTGCCAAGCAGAAATGCCAAACTGCCAGTCTCGATAATCTCCAAAAGATTTCATGCAAAGAAAAAATATAAATTTGAAGAACTTTTGTGACTTTGATCAAAAACTTTCACATCTGAAAACATCTGGTCCAGTGAATCTCTGGCTTAGGGACCGACTCTGAGGATTTTTTCCCGAGCCCCAGGTTCCCCACGTCACTCCCTTGCTTATCGTGTACATGAATAGCTTTGAACTATGCCTTCACTTCATCACTCCACACCTGGAGAAATCATCCCAAGAAAAGAGTCTGCAGTGCACTAGCTGCAGCTGTAAGCTCAGTATTTATGAAATAGAAAACACCTGCATATACCTAAAGGTTATTGGAAAGGATGCCCACGTCAGTGTGGGTCCATTTCCACAGCAAAGCAATGTGCAGTCAGTAAAGCAACATTCATGAATGTTTTATTTTATGTACACTCAAGGCAAAGTGGAAAACAGGAGTCAAAGCACACATGTGAAAGGGTCCTTCAGCACAAATACTCTATGAAATCCACAACGTATGAAGGGACTGGTAGCAAAAGTCCAAAAAAAAATGCACAAATTTTCATCAAATTGGAAAGACACAAATGAAAGGAAATGCTCTAATTTATTGGTAGAACTTTTCTTTTTGTGATGGGTTTTTTAAAAATGGTGGGGTTTTTTTTTTTTCTACTTTTCCTGCTTTTTGTAATGAAAACATGTTGCTTTCAAACTGGTAATAAAATTTACTTTGGAAACAGAATGAACGTACACAAAGTGTGTCATTGGTGGCGATGTAGACAGGTGTGCTGGGTGTCTGAGATGGGGTGGAGCTGAGAGCTGACTGGGAGCCCGGAATTCTTGTGAAGGGTAGATGCCCAGCTGGCTCATGGCTGACCCTGATTCCGGGGCCTTGGGGCCTGCAGCCAGGGGACTCTGCCTAGCAGGGGGTGGGTAGGTATTCAAGGTCAAGAGGAGGTTTCAGTGAGGGGGAAGGTCATGACTTTTTGCCAAGAATGGCTACAGGGTGGCTGGCCTTGGAGCAACAGTAAAAATGCAAGTCTACTGCCTCAGGGAAGGACCTTGAGTCAGACCAGCTCCCACAACATGTGAGCCAAGTGTTTCCTCTCCCTGGGCTCTCCCACCTGCTGTTCTCACGGCCCCGTGCCCACCAGGTCCCCTCTGTTCTTCACAGCTTCCCACGATTCTAACGTCTGTCTGTGAGTCCCACCTTCCTTTACTGTCCTTGTGTATTTTCTCAAGAGGACCCTTGAAATCTCTGACCTGGGGACGGCCGGGGCATGGAGCAGAGGCCAGGGGATGGGACTGCATGGGCCCAAGGGGAAGGCTGAGGCAGAGTTGATATATTGGCCCTTCTGAGTGGGTGATTCCAAAGTGACATTGTGAGAACGGAACTCAGAGCCTTGCACTGTGTTGAACTCTGCTCCAGAGCATGGCCCCAGCTGGGGCACAGATCTGTATACAGCCCCTGGAGGAGCGCTCTTGGCCCCCAGTCTGCACCCCACCCTCCTCTGTCTGAGGGCAGCTGTGGGTTGGGATCTGACTGTCTCAGCCAGTGGGCAGATGTCTGCCTCTCCTGCCAGGGGATCCCTGTGAGTGCTTGTCCAAGAATGGACACGTTACCCAGTCTGGGACATGTTCAATGGGACGTGAGGGTAGGGCCCATTGGGGTGTGTGAACACAAACCTCTGAGCACTGAAATAACACTGTGAAGGAAGTCAGGGCCCTATAGGAAGCTGGCAGGGCAAAATGTAGAGGGCAGGAAGGACCACCTCGTTGAAACAGCTGTTTTCTAGGTATGGGGTCAACAGATGCCTTCTATTGTCCAAACTTGTTTGCCTGAGATGTTCTGCCATTTACACAGAAAACCTCTGAGCTCGTTCCTGTATGTTTTCATTCAACAATGAGGATAATGAATGTGTCCGAAAAATAAAGACAAAGACTCAGGTTTCTTGGAAAATCCAGGATCTACAGTTTCACATAAAACCAAAAGTAACACTATTTCCCTCAAACAACATGACTTGGGGACTCATTTAAAATCATAACTGACAAAAGGTGTGACATGAAACGGTGATCAGGTCCAGAACAGCCCCAGGCCTAGCCCCACCTCTGTCCACTTTTCTCCCATCCTGCCCCTCTGTCTCCACAGTCTACAACCAGGGGCCCACTGGCAGATAGGCTGTGGCCTGGACAGACTTTCGTTTCTTCACTTATTAGGGGGACAACTTGGGCAACATTTAGAGATACCTCCGGCAAATTTGCCTCATGTCAACTGGCTCCCAGTGGGGCCAGGTTAGTCCCTGGGCCATCCTTCTGGGAGAGGAACTCCAAGGGATGGGTACTCACTGACTCGGTCACTGGGGCAGAGGGCGTGGGTCCTTCACCCTCATTGGTTCAGACCAGCCTTGACAAGAGGCCCAGTGATGATGCACTGGAGGGCTAGTCGTTGCTACGTTGGTGTCCTGCTCACCAGGCAGTCCATTGCATTCTTACCCTGCCTGATGTTGACTCATTCCCCATCATTTAACATCACTGATAAATATTAAAATGAGTTAATACTGACATTCAGTATTACTAAATGTATACTCAGGGGAGGCTGTGGCCCCCCTCCTGACAATTTTCTTTGGTGCTGAAGACTGAAATCTTAGGGATTTCCCTGGTGGTCCAGTGGCTAGTACTTCACATTCCCAATGCAGGGGGCCCGGGTTCAATTCCTGGTCAAGGAACTAGATCCCACGTGCTGAAACTAAGACTTTGCATGCCACAGTGAAGACCTTACATGCTACAGCTAAAAGATTCCTCATGCTGCAACCAAGACCTGGTCCAGCCAAATACATAAATATGTAAAAAAAAAAAAAAAAGACTGGAATCGTGGTGGGGGGGGGTCTCACTTTCCTTTAGGAAAGAATGTCAGTGGAGACAGAGGAATGAAAACAACCTGCCCATCCCAACCCACCGCTTTATGAATTGCAACCCCGAGCACCCATGGCCTCCTGACCCCAAGAGGCTGTCTACACACCCCATGATACGAAGCACCACTGACACGGTCAAGTTTAAATAGGGGACAAAGTGAGCACTCTTCCCAACACTGCCATGGCCAGTCTCTAAACAAAAGCAAAGCTAAACAAAATTTGGAGCTTGTGGTTTAACAATGAGACCAAAGACTTGAAAACTGGGTTGGTCACAGAAAGTTCAGACTCTGGGATTGCATTTCCTCATTCCCACGGCGCTGATGACCCTGCACTCCCGTGAAATAGGGTTGATGAGATGAGAGCAACAGGAAAACATTTGGAGGGAAAAGAAATCCATTCTTCATGCAGACACAGTGGTCACAGTGAGCAGAAGAATGAAATGAAGCGCATTTCTTTAATGACAGTTGACGTTCAGGAACAATCAAGTCCCTGAGTTAAATGCAGAGCGTTTTTGGCAGGGAGAGAGAATGACTGTGTCAAACATCTCAACAGAGCCTACAGCACCACAGACCTCAACGACAACAAGTCATCCAGGCACCAGTAGGAGGACATACCAAGACATATTTTGTACTGCTTTTTGCACTTCACACTTTAAAGAGCAGGAAGAGAAAAGTAAGATACAAGTTGTAATGAATCACAGTTTCTGTTGAAGAATCAATCAAACAAACACAAATTTGAGCCACCTCGGGAAAACCTGACATAACTATCTTTCAATCTAGGAAAACACACAGCTTGGCTGGAACTGTGAATAACACAGCAGGCCTGCTTAAAAGTGGTTCAACACATAGCTCATATCATGTATTAACATAAATATGTGGGATCTAGAAACATGGTATAGATGACCTTATCTGCAAAGCAGAAATAGAGACACAGATGTAGAAAACAAATACATGGAAACCAAGAGGGAAGGTCGGTGGCAGTGGAGGGAGGTGGTGAAATTGAGAGACTGGGACTGATGTATATACACTATAGATACTGTGTGTAAAATAACTGATGGGGACATACTCTATAGCACTTGTGTGTGCTACGTTGCTGCAGTTGAGTCCGACTCTTTGTGCCCCATGGACTGTAGCCCACTAGGTTTTTCTGTCCATGGGATTCTCCAGGCAAGAATACTGGAGTGGGTTTCTATGTCCTCCTTGAGGGGTTCTTCCCAACCCAGGATTGAACCCAAGTCTCCTGCACTGGGAGATGAGTTCTTCACTACTAGCAGCACCTGGGAAATCCCACTGTATAGCATAGGGAACTCCAATTAATGCCCTGTAATGACCTAAATGAATAGGAAGGAAGTCAAAGGGAGGGGATATGCGTAGCAAAGATGGGCACAATAAAGGACAGAAATGGTATGGACCTAACAGAAGCAGAAGGTATTAAGAAGAGGTAGCAAGAATACACAGAAGAACTATACAAAAAAGATCTTCATGATCCAGATAATCATGATGGTGTCATCACTCACCTAGAGCCAGACATCCTGGAATGAGAAGTCAAGCAGGCCTTAGGAAGCATCACTATGAACAAAGCTAGTGGAGGTGATGGAATTCCAGTTGAGCTATTTCAAATCCTGAAAGATGATGCTGTGAAAGTGCTGCACTCAATATGCCAGCAAATTTGGAAAACTCAGCAGTGGCCACAGGACTGGAAAAGGTCAGTTTTCATTTCAATCCCAAAGAAAGGCAATGCCAAAGAATGCTCAAACTATCACACAATTGTACCCATCTCACACGCTAGCAAAGCGATGCTCAAAATTCTCCAAGGCAGGCTTCAACAGTACGAGAACCATGAACTTTCAGATATTCAAGCTGGATTTAGAAAAGGCAGAGGAACCAGAAATCAAATTGTCAACATCCATTAGATCATCAAAAAAGCAAGAGAGTTCCAGAAAAACATATATTTCTGCTTTATTGACTAAGCCAAAGCCTTTGACTATGTGGATCACAACAAAATGTAGAAAATTCTTCAAGAGATGGGAATACCAGACCACCTGATCTGCCTCTTGAGAAACCTATATGCTGGTCAGGAAGCAACAGTTAGAACTGGACATGGAACAACAGACTGGTTCCAAATAGGAAAAGGAGTACGTCAAGGCTATATATTGTCACCCTGCTTATTTAACTTATATGCAGAGTACATCATGAGAAATCCTGAACTGGGTGAAGCACAAGCTGGAATCAAGATTGCTGGGAGAAATATCAATAACCTCAGATATGCAGATGACACCACCCTTATGGCAGAAAGTGAAGAAGAACTAAAGAGCCTCTTGATGAAAGAGAAAGAGGGGAGTGAAAGAGTTGGCTTAAAACTCAACATTCAGAAAACTTAAGATCATGGAATCTGGCCCCATCATTCATGGCAAATAGATGGGAAAACAGTGGAAACAGTGACAGACTTTATTTTGGGGGACTCCAAAATGCAGATGGTGACTGCAGCCATGAAATTAAAAGACGCTTGCTCCTAGGAAAAAAGTTATGACCAACCTAGACAGCATATTAAAAAGCAGAGACAATACTTTGCCAACAAACGTCTGTCTAGTCAAAGCTACGGTTTTTCCAGTAGTCTTGTATGGATGAGAGTTGGACCATAAAGAAACCTGAGCACCAAAGAATTGATGCTTTTGAACTGTGGTGTTAGAGAAGACTCTTGAGAGTCCCTTGGACTGTAAGGAGATCCAACCAGTTCATCCTAAAGGAAATCAGGCCTGAATATTCATTGCAAGGACTGATACTGAAGCTGAAACTCTAATACTTTGGCCACCTGATGTGAAGAAGTGACTCATTGGAAAAGACCCTGATGATTGGAAAGAATGAAGGCAGGAGAAGAAGGGGACTACAGCAGATGAGATGGTTGGATGGCATCACCAACTCAATGGACATGAGTTTGAGTAAACTCTGGGAGTTAGTGATGGACAGGGAAGCCTGGTGTGCTACAGTCCTTGAGGTCGCAAAGAGTTGGACATGACTGAGCAACTGAACTGGTAGTTGATTCATTTTACTCTACCATAGAAACTAACACAATATTGTAAGGTAACTATACTCCAAAAAAAATTAATTTAAAAATATATTGGAAATTAAATATATATCTTGCTACATTAAAAAATAAAAAATGTGCAATGAAAGTGGACAGAGACAAAATACTCTTTTCCTGAAATCTCAAATTTTCAAAGATTTCTTACAGCAACTAAGGCAGAGCTCTAACTGGTTGACTCAATAGCCGTCCAGGCACCAAGGACCCATATGCTCTTTTTCCCTCTGTGGGCTGAGTTGTGCCAGACTGGCTGCCCGGTGGTAGTAAGATGGCTGGAGGAATTCTTATAGCTGGGGTCCAGGGACAGAAATGGGTCAGCCCTTCATGTATCTCCCTCTTAAGAATGAGGAAAACTTCTCCAGGAGCCTAGCCGTCATCTCTCTGGGATCTGCTGGTCACCCCTGGGCCAGTGCTCAGCCACGACTCAGTCATGGCGAGGGCACCAGGCTGCCATCAACAGCCTGTATCAGCCATGCATTCTGCTGGGGAGGGTGGGGTCATCACCTCGGAATCACATAGGAAAGGAGATACCTGAATGGAATCAGAGCGTGATGAGGAATTTATTCTAGTCACGTTGTCCAAGTTCAGCTGTTTCTAAAAGCACAAAAGTTCAATTTTGGCTTGAATCGACTGGCCAAGAATTTAAAACACATTTATTTCAGAAAATAATATCAGGGTCAGCAATTAGGGTGACTTTTTCCTCCAGATTTTTGCTTTAGTTCTAATCTTCTATTTCAAATGCATGGTAATTTACCTTATAAACATTCTACACACACAATACTTGAGGGCGTGTATATTGTATGGAATATGGCTCACTTATGTTTGCATTGGAATGAATTCTGTTCAGGGGAAATACTGCAGAAGTGCTCCAATGGTAGTCCCACTGCGCTTTGGAAAGTTGAATTTCTGTTGTTTCTTAAAGTATTAAAATGTCATTTTAAATATTCTTTTCTTTGACCTATATATAATATTAAAATTTCCATAAAGAAATGCTAATTGAATTTTATATGTAACTGAAGAATACAATGCAATTTAATACAATTCCAAAAATGTAGAAATTTAATTTGATTGTTATTGAATATGAAAGAAAGAAAAGTTGAGCTGTTGTGTCTGAATATATTTGGGGAGAAATCTGCCAAAAAAAGAAATCTTTTGCTTCTCCAAAAAGGCCTATTTTAAACTAATTTGAGGACTATGAATTTACATGATAATGCCATGATGTTTATCCAAAGGTAGGAGAAAATGTGGTCAGTTTTAGCCAACTCCCAAATAGCTGCTGCTGCTGCTGCTGCTGCTGCTGCTGCTGCTGCTGCTGCTGCTGCTAAGTCGCTTCAGTCGTGTCCGACTCTCTGCGACCTCATAGACAGCAGCCCCCCAGGCTCCCCCGTCCTTGGGATTCTCCAGGCAAGAACACTGGAGTGGGTTGCCATTTCCTTCTCCAGTGCATAAAAGTGAAAAGTGAAAGTGAAGTTGCTCAGTCGTGTCCAACTCTCAGCGACCCCATGGACTGCAGCCTACCAGGCTCCTCCGTCCCTGGGATTTTCCAGGTGAGAGCACTGAAGTGGGCTGCCATTGCCTTTTCCGTCCCAAATAGCAATTAATCCAAATAGCATTTTTGCCCATCTCTAAAACTGTAAAGCCCAGATCCATCTTCCTGTGTCTGCACTTGATGACCACGATGGCAGAGACAGGCCACCCACTTTCCTTCTGTGCCATTTTGGTTATGCAACGTGTTATTTGATCCAATGTTTCTAGAAACACAAAGCCGAGAGGTAAAGTCCCTACAGGCCCACCACTCACCTTCATTGCTTCCCAAGGTCTGTCTTTCCTTCCTTCTGTTTGTCTGTTTTGGGGGAAGGGGTCACATAAAGAGGTTGGTGCCTCACTCCCGGGCTGACCCTACAGTATCAGGGAAGAGGATTCGCTGCCACACCTGAGGAAACATAAAAATTGTGTTCAAGTTAACCCACTGTTGGCACTCCAATCTTCCACATCTGGGAAGCTCTCAGGAAAGAGCCCCTCTGCACCAACTCCTTGGCCTTGAGGGGCAGGCCTGGCTGAGGCCCTGGGGGTCACGGTAGATGGGGCTGCCCCTGTGGGCCTTGAGTGTGGCTCCAGAACCGTGGATCAGTGTCCCCTGGGAACACCAGTCCTCGGGAGGCCCAGACCTACCCCAGGAACGGGGAGGTGCCCGGGGACTGCGTGCCGCCAAGCCACTGGGGGTTCTAATGATGCTTCAATTTGAGGACTCGGGTCTGGATCATTGTTCTCCCATTCATTGCTTGCAAAAACGAGTCTGTATTAACCAGTTATGTCTGTAAGTTACTGAAGGTTTGGAGGGAAAGCTGAATTCCCCCACCTAAGCCTACATTGTACTGTACCACAGCGTCCTGGGGGCAGCCAAGGCGGCACTGCAGGTTCCAGGTCTGGTAGACCCTTCTGGGATCGGAAGCCTGGACCCAGGGACAGACAGCTTCTCCTGCTCATGAATAACTCACGGTGGGCACCCTCGGACTGAGAGCCAGCCCCAGGTCCCCACAGACCGGCCTCTGCCTGGAACTGGCAGCATGTGCACGCAATTTGGGTTAATGGAGCTTTGTTCATTAACGTTTACCATTAATCCATGTGTCCTGTCTGGGGATTCGCCCTATGGGACATAGAGAGTAGCAACCACCCCCACACTCCCCAACCACGTGGCCAGGGGACGCCCGACGGTGTGCTGTCACTGGGCTGGAGCAGAGGGGTCCTCCCAGGACAGGAGTTCACTAAGACCGAGTGATCTGATCCCAGCTCATCCCGCCGTGAGAAGCTTCCAGAACACAGAGTGGGTGTGGGTGTAGAGAGAGATGAAAGTCAAGGGGGATGATGTTCCACATCTCAGGCAGGCACCTGTGCCCTGCATTCTGCGTGGGCTGGGAGTTAAGGGTCAATGGTATCCTCTGCCAGGTGCCCAGGGGAGGTAGAGTGGAGGACTTGACTCTGGGATCTTCACCCACACAAATGAAGGGAATTCACACACAAATGGGCTTTCCTGGTGGCTCCGATGGTAAAGTATCTGCCTGCAATGCGGGAGACCTGGGTTCGATCCCTGGGTTGGAAAGACCCCCTGGAGAAGGAAATGGCAACCCACTCCAGTACTCTTGCCTGGAAAATTCCATGGATGGAGGAGTCTGGTAGTCTACAGTCCATGGGGTTTCAAAGAGTCAGGCACAGCTGAGCGACTTCACTTCACATACAAATACTCTAGCTCGGGACAGAGGGATTTAGGCAAAGTTTTAAGTAGCTGTGCTGTGCTGTGCTTATTCTCTCAGTTGTGTCTAACTCTTTGAGACCCCACGGACTGTAGCCTGCCAGGCTCCTCCATCCATGGGATTCTCCAGGAAAGAATACTGGAGTGGGTTGCCGTGCCCTCCTCCAGGGGATATTCCCAACCCAGAGATCAAACTCAGGTCTCTTGCAGGCAGAGTCCTTACCAGCTGAGCCATCAGGGAAGCCCATGAATACTGGAGTAGGTAGCCTATCCCTTCTCCAGGGCATCTTCCCTACCCAGGAATGGAACCAGGGTCTCTTGCATTGCAGGCAGATTCTTTACCAGCTGAGTTACCAGAGAAGCCCTTTAAGTAGCTAAATGGCCCTAGAGTGAGGAGCTGGGATCTGACCCCGACCTGTAGCTTGTGCCTGCTCTGCAGTCCCAGGTGGTTTATCTGTGTGTTTGTATAAGATCGGCCTACACGTTCCAGCTGCTTCTCTCGACAAGTGAGGCTGAGGGTGTGAAAGTGCTCAACGGTGTGCAATAACTGGATCTACTTTTACCTGCTTTCCATCAGGTTTTCCGAAGATATCCTCCAGAACTTATTTTTAAAACATCCTAAATATCCAGCAGCAGAAACCAAGAGTGGGAGCAGTGCTCTGCGTGCATACCTGTCCAGGAAGTGCTGGAGTCACGGGGGTACTGAAACCACCAAAAGGCCCCCCAGGAGTCTTCTGGCTTGTTCTCGTTTCTTGCTCTGGAGACAGTACTAGTGCCTGGCAACTCTCCCACCTGAGATTTTCATGTTTCTTCTCCACTTACCCTTCCTCTCGCTGCTGTTCTGGAGGTGCTCCGGGTCTGGACGACGGTGGGGGTGGAAGTGGGGGCTGCCACTGGCTGAGTAAGGCCAGGGTCTGCAGTATACAATCAGCCAGGTCTGCTAGGAAGCCCACCTCCTGTCTGCAGAGTAGAAGCACCTCAAGCCCACCTGCACTGGGCTGAGCACCAGATACTCACTTGGGCGGACCTTGGAGATGCCCTCTCTGCCCTCAGGTGTCCACACCTTGGGCAGGATTACTGAGCTGTGTTTGGCAGGGGCTGGGCAGAGACAGGGCCATCGGGCTGGGGAAGCCACTGGGAGGAACCATTTTTGCCACATGAACAAATTAATAAGCGGGAAAACCCCACACAAATCCTAAAGTGCATCTGATCGGCTTTCCGGTGGACCCACCGCTGCCCATGAGCTTCTCTGCTGATGCCAGCCCACGATCTTCCTGTGCTGGAAAGACCCAGCATGAGCCCCAGCCCTGCCCAGCCCTGCCCAGCCGCTTTCTGGGGACCAAGGACCATCACGAGATGGTTTAGGCCCTGTTTCTTCTTCTGGGCCAGTGGGTGGGTCCTGCCCTGACCTGCTTTTGCCTCTTCTCTGAAGTATGGGAATAAAGGATCTTACACTCTCACCTGTGAAGAGGGCCAAGTGGGGAAGGTATGGGAAGGCCTGGGAACCACGTGGTTCATGTGGAAGGAGTTATGGGGCTTCTCCTTCTTTTCCATGAGGCCACAGAGCCCAGAGCTGGGTGGGCATCGGGGGTTCTGTATGTGGCCTCCCCTACATGAACCCTAGGTCACTCAGAGCTGTTCTGGTAACAGCACCAGGGATGAATGATCTACCCTCCATCCCTCCCACAGATCCAGTCCGGGTGCTTCTGTTTTAAGTGTGGCCTGGTGGAACTTCTAAGTTCAAGGCCAATTGGCAGGTGTGCACATGCCCTGCTGATGGAGGGGACGCTCCTTAGAGATTCAGCCGTGAAACGGTGGCTGTCACTTCATGTGTGGGTTCGGAGTCTGCGCTGCTCCCAGACTCTCTCCACATACGTGTTTATTCGATAAGCCGTTTATAAGAAACTGGACTGTCTTTGAAATGAGAGACCACCTTTGAGTCGCTGTCGACAAGCTGTAATTCTGAGAAACTGGACCGTTTCTGAACCCAGCATCTGCTCTGCGGTGTAGCACCTTGGCATTTAGAGTTTCTAGGAGAATGGAACGTGTCCACCTGGGTTTGCTTTGAGCCGGCTCTGAGAGGGGTGAGAAGGAGGGAGCTGATGCTGTCGGGCCCTGTCCATACCCCTCGGCCTTGCCACTGGGGTCATGGGAACAGCGTCACATACCTTCCCTCCCCCAGGGCCTCTTTTCCGCTGGGGGAGCCAGTGTCCCTGAGAGCCGCCCCAGGCCATGATGAATGGCACTCTGCTGCTGGTCCCAGACACCCCAGTCCTGGCAGACACCCTGGCCACTTCAGCCCCAGGAGGGGGCAGGTCACTTTGCATTTGGTCCTCATCACCTCCTGGATCTCCCTGTGGGTCTGAGGCCCGATGCCCACGTGGAGATCTGCTCCTAGAAAACCCTGCTCTTCCCTTCCCCAGCTTACTTCTCCTCTGCCCTGAGGATGCACCTGGGTTCACCTTCCAGGAAAACTATATAAAAGGCAGAAAGGAAGGAGACCCGCGCGTGGCCTCCCTCAGGGTCCTTGGCAGGGACAGGCCCCCGTCATCCTCAGGGAAGATGCAGGTGTTGGATGATGCTCTGCGTTTTGTTCCCGTGAAAGGAACATAAACAGTGGAGTAGAGCCTCGGATCAGTTACAAACGGAGAGGAACTTACTCATAACTTCCCTTTTTAATTTTTTAAATGCTTACTCTAATGGAGGGTTAGGATTTTTGATTTTTACTTTTTTAAACTCAGCTGTTTCCTACTTCTGCTTTATAAAATCAGAATTGAGGAGATCTCAGTGTCTTACAGGGAATAGCGCCTACTGGAATCCCATCCCCTGCCCCTGAGGATCAGCAGCTCTGAGGCCCTGCTGGGAGCCCGGGGACTGGGAGCCGGATGGTCAGGTGAGAGCCGCCCTTGTCAGAACAAAACCACAAAGTGATGCCCTGACCTCATGCTCTGTCTAGTCCAGAGATGATGGAGAACCACAGTCCTTCATTATAATTCAATTCCCGGGCACTCTGAGGAAGTCGAGCCTGTCACAGGGTTTCTGTCTGGACTGTTAAGCACCATCACTGATACACACGGTTCATCAGAGATAAGGGACTGTTACCCTCCTGCCACAGGACCAGACGTGCTAACTGTTGCAGACATTCAGGAACAGTTGGATAATATCTGCTAAAATCTAAAATGTCCATACCTTTTCACTCAGATATTTAGCCTTGAGACTTCTATAGATACCTAATCTCTACATCTCAGAAATTTAGTCTAGAACTACTTCAAGATATACAAGGGGGTGGTAACCATGACTTTGTAAATAATACCAAAAATTTAAAAAAAAGAAAAGAATCAACAGGGAACTAGTTAAATGTGTGTGTGTTCAGTCCTTCAGTCATGTCTGACTCTTTGTGACCCCATGAACTGTAGCCCACCAGGATCTTCTGTTCATGAAATTTTCCAGGCAAGAATACAGGAGTGGTGTGCCATTTCCTTCTCCAGGGCATCTTCCCGACCCAGGGATCTAACCCGGATCTCCTGCATTGGCAGGTGGATTATTTACCATTGAGCCATCTGGGACACCCTGAATAGTTAAATAGATGATGGAATACGAACTATTCTCTAGAATATGGTGCAGCCATTTAGAAGAATGATGTAAGCCAATGTCCACCACATGGAAAAAATTAAGATTAATTACATGAAAAAAGTAAGTGCAGAATGTTAGATTTGCTAGCCACTCAGTCAAATCAACCAATGGATCAACCCAGGAGCTCCTGCAGCCTTGGGTGGCATGAGGTGTGTGTGTGAGGACGTTTCACCCAGGGCATGTTGGGGAGGCCGGCCACTCCACACAGTCACCTCCCTGGGGTGCTGGCCTGGGTGCCCTCGGGCAGCAGGGCACCACCCGTGCAAACATGGCTGCAGGTGGGAGAGTGGTCTCCCTCCTGCTGTGTGGTTAGCAGAGAAGTGAGTCTACGGAGCACCAGAAAGGAAATGGAGAGACTAAGACCCAAGGAGGGGGGCAGGGGGCCAGCCACATGAGATCCCACGACTCTGTCCTATTCCAGGGTCAGGGGATATGGCCACCCTTGGGAGACACAGCTCTACCCTCCCTCCCCGCCCCCAGAACTGAGGGACAAGCTCCTTTCTATGTGAAAGTGAAAGTGAAGTCGCTCAGTCGTGCCCGACTCTTTGCCACCCCATGGATAGTAGCCTGCGCCAAGCTCCTCTGTCCATGGGATTTTCAAGGCAAGAGTACTGGAGTGGGTTGCCATTTCCTTCTCCAGGGAATCTTCCCAACCCAGGGATCGAACTCAGGTCTCCCGCATTGCAGGCAGATGCTTTACCGTCTGAGCCACCAGGGAAGTCCTTTCTATGTGGGAGATGCTTAATTCAACTTCAGTCCTTTCTCTTACTTGCCACCCCCTGAGCACTTTCAAACACGTGTCAGTTCTGGAGATCAGAAACTATTTCTGTTCGTAAACCTCTTGCAGATTTCTTGACTCGCTGGTTGCTTGGCAGACTACTCCCTTCTCCTGACCTTGACCTCTGTTTCATGTTTTCTGTCCATAGTGTGTAACGTAGTCCTGGCTGCTTAGCTGGCATTTCATAAATGCTTTTGGTGCATGAACCAGTAGACTTACCTTCAAATGACACAGCAACCGACGAGGAGGGCCAGTGGGTTTGCTGTATGAAAACACTCCCTGTTCAACAGAACTGTCCTTCATTGCTGATGTTCAATGATTTTTACTGCAAAATAGTTTCATGTGTGATGACACTGCACCATTCATAAGGCCTTTTCACATCTGTGATCACTTGTTTGTGGGGACAGGCTCTGGGGAAGGGGACTCCTCCTAACTCATGGTGCGTGTGTGTGCGTGCTAAGTCGCTTCAGTCGTGTCCAGCTCTGTGTGACACTGTGGACTGCAGCCTGCCAGGCTCCATGGGATTCTCCAGGCAAGAATGTTGGAGTGGATTGCCATGCCCTCCTCCAGGGGATCTTCCTGACCCAAGGATCGAACTTGCGTCTCTTAATGTTTTCTGCACTCGCAGGCAAGTTCTTTTACTGCAGCGCCACCTGGAACCCCTCCCAACCCGTGGAGTAGGGGTCAATTCAGGATTTGAATCCACTACCACCGGAGCCCCTGGTACCTGTGTCTGAGAAGAAATACAGGGCAGCCTGTGCTCTGCTACAGCTCAGCCCACTGTCCCAGCAGCCACACCCGCCACACTCCCTGTGACTCAGGACACACTTGAGTGCTGAAATTGGCTCAGTTCACCAAAGCCCAGAAAATTCAGTTGCCCAAGTCCCCGGGGACTCATATTCAAACCTGAAGAGGAAGAAGGAGGTACCTCCACTTAGAGTGAGAGAGAACTTACTTCTCAGGGTCATAAGATTCAGTTTCAAGATCTTGCCAGAAACGTGGTTCATATAAACCTAGTATCTTGTGATCAAAGCCAAGTTTTCATGTTAAACTGAATAAAAACGTCACGTCACAAGAGCAGGCAGCGTTTAGCTCTGAACTGGGATGATCTGAGAAATTATTTCAATAGCTCCACTTAATATTTGGATTCCCCTAGCTGACCAGTAAACCCAAACTCTCTCGCATCTTTCCTTTCCACTCACCTGCATTTATGACCTTCTTTTTCTGGCCATTGATGGAGTATGTGTAGCCAAACAAATGCCATGCCCAGCTTAGACACAATCACCACATTCCTGGTATGTACTTCCTTTGACAAAAGACAGTAAGTGTCTTTAGCTAATGGTTGCCATGACAATACCAAAACTGAAAGAATAGTGTTTCTTGCACACCAAGGATACTTACAATGTAGGCTTCATGTGAGTCATCATCTCTTAAACTTTTGTTAAGATTTAGAGTTGACTATCAGCCAATTGTCCCTTGACATCCATCCATTCTCCCAGTTTTATTTGGCTTGCTGTCCCCTATTCTATCCAGAAGAGTCAAGCTCCAGTTTTCTGAAAAGCCTTGTACATTTGGCTGCTGTATACCAGACTCAGAGGTCACTCCAGGTGGACCCTTCCCAGTTGGTAATAGAAACAAAACCTGTCACACCCCCAGGAGGCTGTCACTTCCCTTCCCGGATCGTTTATAGTTTCACTGCCTTTGGCCAAGGTTCTGTTTGCATTTCTGTAATTATTCAGCCCTTGAAATTTCAAAATCCTTGGACATTTGCCTCTCTGTCTGGTCACATACCACTAACAAGAGAAGTGAAAAAACATAGGTGAACCTGATAAAGATCAGTAAGTAAGTATACACACATACAACCATACATACGTGTAGTAAGTTTTGTGGTCTGAGAATGGTGCATTGCAGGCACTCAATAAATGCATATTAAATTAATGATTACAAGCACAGAATTAAAATAGACTTGAACACCTGTACAACTCATCAGCCCATTTTGACTTGGCTGCCTTTAGCATGAATTCTTTGTAGATCCTGGATATGTGTTTGGAGGGGGTTGACTGGATGGACAAGGAGAGAAGAGAATTCGGAACAAGATCCACCTGATTTATGATGAAAGGATCCCCAAAAGGCAGCCATCTTTTCAGCAAAGTGCTGTGTCGACTGGTCCTCCAGGTGGAAACATTGAAATTTGACCCCTACTTCATTCACACCATTCATAGAAACCAGTACCAGATAGATAATAGACTGAAACGTGAAAGGCAAAATGATAAACTTTGAGGAAAACGGGACAACATTTGTATGACCTTCAATGAAAGTCCACTCCTATATGCTCCTTTGACATTTGGTGAAATTGGGAGGATCTCAAATGGCTAAACCACAGATCACTTCCCCACTCAGCTCCCACGAATAAGTTCCCTAACAGAACACCCCTCCTCACTGAGGGAACCAGTGCAGCTCCTGCTTCTTCCTGAGTACTGGGTTTCAATTCCCTGCAACACACAGAGCCATTTAAATAAAACAGTCGCCTGCTGTTGGAACCAAGGAACTCCTCCCCACCCTTTTGATACTGACCACACTGCCAGTTTCCCACAGGCTCTGCTGGTTCACTCTGATCCCAAGCGCAACCCCTGTGTGGCTCTGCATGGAATGTGAGGTCTCCCCAGGCTGTGAGTATGTGATTAACAAACTGATGGCAATCTCATCTTTCATTATTGGGTGCCATGTGTTTCGCCATCCCCATAACCCTAGGATGGGAATTCCTTTCTCATCAGCAGAGCAAACAGTAGGTCATTAAAACATCTGACCATCCGTCTACCCATCCATCCATCTATACATCTATCCATCCTCTGTCCAGTTCAGTTCACTTCAGTTTAGTTGCTCAGTCACGTCCAAATCTTTGCGACCCGATGGGATGCAGCACGCCAGGCCTCCTTGTCCTTCACCAACTCCTGGAGTTTACTCAAACTTGTGTCCATTGAGACCGTGATGCCATCCAACCATCTCATCCTCTGTCGTCCACCTTCTCCTCCTGCCTTCAATCTTTCCAATCATCAGGGTCTTTTCCAATGAGTCAGCTCTTTGTATCAGGTGGCCAAAGTATTGGGGCTTCAGCTTCAGCATCAGTTTTTCCAATGAATATTCAGGGTTGATTTCCTTTAGGATGGACTGGTTGGATCTCCTTGCAGTCCAAGGGACTTTCAAGAGTCTTCTTCCAACACCACAGTTCAAAAGCATCAATTTTTCATCCCTCAGCTTTCTTTTTCGTCCAAGTCTTACATCCATACATGACTACTGGAAAAACCATAGCTTTGACTAGACGTACCTTTGGTGGCAAAGTAATTTCTCTGCTTTTTAATATGCTGTCTAGGTTGGTCACAGCTTTTCTTCCAAGGAGCAAGCATCTTTTAATTTCATGGCTATAGTCACCATCTGCAATTATTTGGAGCCCCCCAAAATAAAGTCTCTCACTGTTCCTGCTGTTTCCCCATCTATTACCCGTTAAGTGATGGGACTGGATGCCATGATCTTAGTTTTCTGAATGCTGAGTTTTAAGCCAATTTTTTCACTTTCCTCTTTCATTTTCATCAAGAGGCTCTGTAGTTCTTCTTCGCTTTCTGCCATAAGGGTGGTGTCATCTGCTTATCTGAGGTTATTGATATTTCTCCCAGCAATCTTGATTCCAACTTGTGCTTCATCCAGCCCAGCATTTCTCATGATGTACTCTGAATATAAGTTAAACAAGCAGGGTGACAATATACAGCCTTGACGTACTCCTTTCCCAATTTGGAACCAGTCTGTTGTTCCATGTCCAGTTCTAACTGTTGCTTCCTGACCTGCATACAGATTTCTCAAGAGGCAAGTCAGATCCACCTACATATTTTACAATACCTGTAGTTTTGCTTGTATTTTGAAATGATGTTTTTATAGATGCACTAAGAAAATATCACCCCTACACCTGTTCAAGTGTTTCAGTAAGAGCGCCTTCAGGGTTCTTGAAAGCTTAATTTCCAGAAATGTAAGGCTGCTGACACACCCAGTGATGAAAAGGTGGCATGACTGTGGAGCAAAGGTACACCTAACATTCCAGCAAAGAAACAATGAGGACCTGAGAAAGGTCAGCCGGATTCCTACCATCAACGAGAACGTGTTTCTAAAGTGCTAAGTGTCCTGCAGAAAGGACATCACAGAGCGCCCACACACAAGGAGCTGTGAATGATGCTCAGGTTGAAGAAATGCTCTCATCCAGTCTCTCAGCATGTTCCACACTGAGGTCCCAAGACAAGGGAGCTCTGAATCTGGGATACTCATGGAGGCTTTGAGATTCAGAAACACACCTGGTGCGGCTGAGTCAATGGGTGAGAAGGCTGACCTGGAGGGACGAGCAATCAGCCTTGGGCTGCTGCTCTAGCCGGACCGTCCTCCTCTACTCCCAGGTGCTGGAAAGTTACAGTCTCTGAGTCCCTCAGCTGCCTGCGTCTCCAGTTTGGGACCTGGAGAGATCTGTGCTCCAGCCTGTTATTCCCTTCAGCCCAGATTTCTTCTCTACTCCAAACTGTGGAGAGTGCAGAGGGGAAGCTCTCAAGAGAAAACACTGCACACGCTCAAAACAGTGAAAACTCCAGTGAAGGTGACGACCTTTCAGATTGTTCAAGTTGTCTGGTTCTGTGGTAAGCTCTGACAGTTGTCATTTTGTCCTGGGATTTCGAAGGTGGGAAGAGTCTCAATGCTCACGCAGTCCTGGCTTGTCAGCCCTGAGTGGACATCAGATGAAAATGCCTGGAACCAGGCATCCTGCTGTTTTTGATGACCTCAGGTGATTCCAGCGTTGAGGCAGGATTGAGAACACAGAGGTAGGTGCTCCAAATTTCCTTGACTGCAGGTGAAGCCAGGAGACTCAGCGACCCCAGCAAAGCAGGACTACATGGCCCGCCGTCATCAGGAAGACACTGCTGTTGTATTACCCAGGTGAGCATCTTTTCCACTCCCCAGAATTTCATGTCTCTGCTATAGGGGAATATAAGGAGACCCAGTGGAATCCATCATCTTGCTTTCCATTTTCTTAGGAGACTGGCTGACTATCACATGGCCAGAAAGGTCCATAAATTTCCAGGGTGAATTTATACCAGAAGCTTGACTACAAAATCACAGAAAAAGCATAAGTCATAGGAAAGAAATTCGATTCTACCCTATTTCACTGAGGATGACACAGGGAAAGAAAATAGTTATTGATTTCTTTTTTACTAAATTATTTTTTCCAGTTTTATTGAGAAATAATTGACATCCTTTACTGTATAAATTTAAATCATACAGCATGATGGTTTGATTTACATGTATTGTGAAATATTTACCATAACAGGTTCAGCTAATATCCGTCTTCTCAAATAGATGCAATGAAAAGAAAATAAAAAAGGAAAAAATAATGTCTGTGATGAGAACTCTTAGGATTGACTCTCTTAACTTTCCCATATATCATAGAGCAGTGCTAACTGTAGTCATTATATCACACATTACGTCTCTGGTGTTTACTTATTCATCTTATGATACCAAGTTTGTACCTTGTGACTTCTTTCATTTAATTTCTCTTCCCCCTACCCTCTGGTTACAACTCTAATCTCTTTTTCTATGAGTTTGGTTTGTTTATTTTTATACTCTACATATAAATGAGTATTTGTCTCTCCCTGTCTGACTTATTTTACTTAGCATAATGCCTCTAAAGTTGACCCATGTTGTCACAAGTGATAGAATTTCTCCATTTTTATAGGTAAGTACTATTCCAGTGTGTGTGTGTGTGTGTGTGTGTGTGTGTGTAGAGTGAGAGAGCACTGGGGGCTTGTGTGATCACACACAGGGAGAGGAAACCTGAAGTCTCCCAGTAATGAACAACCCACAGTAAACAGATATCCCACTGATGATAAGAGAAGAACCTGATGAAGTCACAGAGTGATGCTGGGGACCAGAGGTCCCACCCACAACTCTGGACTGTTCTCGATGGAAACTGTCTAGGTACTGACTGACCAGATCCAAGGTGACATCTGCAGATTGTCTCCATCATCCCAGAAATGAGACAACAGAAAGCAGAGGAAAGCAGAGGTTGATAGTAACTGCCTCCCTCATCGAGAAAACACAAAGTTTACCATAAACGCCAAAAGTGACCTTACTGAAGTGAAGCCGTATGTAAGCTCCTGATGGAACCTGGCTGGGGGAAGGAGGTGGTTTTTGAGGCTGGGTTTGAGGCTGCTTAGGTTTTTGAGGCTGTGACCCCAGGGAGAATGAACCAGAAGACCTTTCCATACCTGGCTGGAGGCTTCTTCTCACACACACTTAGCCACTCTGAACTCAGGCTACACATGTCCCGAGGAGCCATGGTGTCTTTCACTAGGACTTCACAGGGCAGCTGTGAGACTGACTGGGATGCTGCTTGGGAGGGACTTTTGAAGATTCTGAATAGAGGGTAGGTCTGGAGGAAAGAGCCAGCAACCTCCACTTCCTGGGTCTCTCTTCCATGAAGGCTGCCTGATTTCTCCATGTCTACAGGGAGCTCAACCAGTAGAGAATCTGCCTGCAATGCAGTGGACCTGGGCTTGATTCTAGGGTCAGGAAGATCCCCTGGAGAAGGGAATGGCAACCCACTCCAGTATTCTTGCCTGGAAGATTCCATGGACAGAGGAGCCTGGTGGGTTAAAGTTCATGGGGTCACAGAGAGTCAGACACAACTGAGTGACTTTCACTTTCACTTATCTCTGGCCAATCATGCTGATGCAGAGTCCTTCCTGGCGGCACACACATTGCTCAGCCAAGATGAATGCCAGCGAGAAGGATTCTGGAAGATGAGTGGACACGTGGCTTCTCCTTTTGACCTTTCCCACATTCCTCTGATTGGTAATGGCTTGTTAGTTATATGTTCCTTATCGGGACCTCCTGTCACAAAATAACTCATGTGAATGGTTACTATGGTGCCTGGCCCAGGGTGGGCATTTTCAGCCATTGTGCTTCCCCTACCAGCTCCCCAACATCCATGGAAAGTCCACATCCTTCTCAAGACATTCAGGAGTTTCGGTGGATAGGTGTCCTCCCCATCGCTTTGACTTTGGGGTATTTCCCAGTCCTTACTCTTTATGTTTGGACTCTATTTCATCACTGCTTGGAGAGAACTTAAACCTGAACTCTAATTTCATCAACACACATGTACATGCACTCACACACACATTGCAGTCAGGGGGGCACTGTAGTCAGTGTTTGAGGGTGGGGGGTGAAAGGATTTGCATCAAGAAAGGCCAATGAAGTAAAATTAATTACATGGTCCCACCTTCCAAGCACTTCACCCCAAGGCACTCGCTGGGCCACTCAGGGGCCACCCCCATCCCACCCTCTCCTTTACCTCTCAGGGTCTCTGAAACCTTTGCATTTTGAATACAGAGCAGGTGGAGCTAGCTTCAGACTCATAGCCCTGACCAGCCTCCCTCCCCCACCCCGCCCCATCCCCACCCCTTCTCCTGCCCTGCAGCCCACCCAGAACTCTCTTCTCACCAAGAGTAATCCCCTCCGCCCCACGAGAGGAAGGATAGCTCAAGCCCTGAGAGTAACCACCCACACCGCACCCACTGCCCCACACCCACCTCTTAATCCTGCCCCCACTCCCCAGCCCCAGATGAAGAGGGAGATGAGATGAGGGCAGGGCTGGAACTGAGTCTGATCTGCAGGGCTGCTGTTTCACTCTTTGCTTTCAGATCCTGAGCGCGGTCGGGGGGAACTGGAATGACTGCTTCGCCCTAGACAGTAAAATGCACTGTTGCTCTGCTCCCTGTGGGGATCACAGGGCTTTCTGCTTAAAACTGGAAACCAAGAAGAGGGCTGCATGAATCCTTTAAAAACATGGAGTGACTGGGTGTATTTAAACGTGTTACATATTTAGCGAATTCTAACAGTCCCCGTCTTGATTTTGATCTCTGACAAAGCAGCCCTTAAGACAAGGATTTAGGATCAAGTAGTTTACATGGAAAGTGATTCCAAGAAAAGCGCGCTGAGGGCTTGGGGATATGAGAGAGGAAGTTGGTAAAAACAGGACCCCAGAGAGTCAGCGTTGGAAGCCCTGGTAACCTGGGTAACCCTGGTAACCCTGGTAACCTGGTAACCTGGGGTGTAGACAGAGAGTGGCCCCCATCTTCATGGTCCCCTGGGCATTTCAGACCCCCACCCCCACCCCCTGCTCAAGTAGATCAGAATCGGCAAGTGAGTTCTTCTTGTCACTGAGGGAATATGGGCTGAACTCCGACTCCATGTGCTGCCAAGGACCAAGGTGACTTTTCCCCACTATAACAAGTAAGTAAGTAAGCAAAGTCACTCAGTCATGTCCGACTCTTTGTGACCCCGTGAACTGCAGCCCACCAGGCTCCTCAGTCCATGGGATTCTCCAGGCAAGAATACTGGAGTGGGTTGCCATTTCCTTCTCCAGGGGATCTTCCCGACCCAGGGATCGAACCCGGGTCTCCCACATTGGAGGCAGACGCTTTAACCTCTGAGCCACCAGGCATGCGTATTATTAGCTTCCTGTGTAATGAACATTCCTCCTATTTAAGAAATAAGACTGTGGCTCAGGGAGGGTAAGCACCTGGCCCCATGCCTCACAGCCAACCATCACGAGGCCAGGCTGACTCTAACCTCTGATGCTGTGATACAGGTCTTCAGCAGTACCATCACCCTTTGGCATGAGACGTATTATCTGTGGTCACCCCCAAATCTGGGCTGGCCTGGGACTGCTTTGACTGACACGTGAGGCAGGGTAACACCCTGCCAGTCCTGGAACCAGGCTGCGTGGGACTGCAGTTCCCAATTTTCTTTTTGAAGTCAGATCCCAGGGGCCACCTGAGACCACCCGGCTCGCTTTAGCCTCCTGGAGAAGCCTTGCAGGCAGCACTTAGAGCCAGTCACGTGGTGAAGGCTTCCTGGCCACAAGTCCAGCAGCCCAAGGAGCACAGCAAAGTGAGGGACCTCAACCGACACCCGAGACCCAGAGGAAGTGCTCAGCGGCGACCAGTCAGCCAACAGCTCCGCAAACAGGAACAGACGTTACTGTCTTCGGCCACAGACTCTTCGGCCACAGACTCTGGCATGGCTTACTGCATGCAACAGTCTGCTGAAAGGAAACCCAGCCACTTTTTTTCTTGTTTCAAAGCCACCCTCTACCTGTATATAACTTGGATGAGTAGAATTTGTTTCAGAACTGAAAAAGGTAGTTAAGGAAAGATCGGATAGGGGAATCTTTCATTTCTCTTCAGTTCAGTTCATTTCAGTTGCTCAGTCGTGTCTGACTCTTTGCGACTCCATGGACTGCAGCATGCCAGGCCTCCCTGTCCATCACCAGCTCCCGGGGTTTACTGAAACTCATGTCCTTTGAGTCGGTGATGCCATCCAGCCATCTTATCCTCTGTTGTCCCCTTCTCCTCCCTCCTTCAATCTTTCCCAGCATCAAGGTCTTTTCGAATCAAGTGGCCAAAGTATTGGAGTTTCAGCTTCAGCATCAGTCCTTCCAATGAATATTCAGGACTGATTTCCTTTAGGATGGACTGGTTGGATATCCTTGCAGTCCAGGGGACTCTCAAGAGTCTTTTCCAACACCACAGTTCAAAAGCATCAATTCTTCAGTGTTCAGCTTTCTTTATAGTCCAACTTTCACATCCATAGCCTTGGAAAAACTATAGCCTTGACTAGATGGACATTTGCTGGCAAAGTAATGTCTCTGCGTTTCTCTTAGCCATCATGCAATTGTGAAGCATCCCCAGGCAAGTCTGCTTTAGCTGCAGGAGATGATGCAGCCAGCCAGGACACGACAGAGTCTGCAGCCCCCACCTGTCCTTGTTCTGAGCCTGGGCTGCCTTGCCAAAGTGCATTTAGGGGTGGGTTTGTCCATCTCTGTCTCCATTTGGAGATGCTTAACCAGGACCAGGAATAGAAACTGCAGCTGAGAGGCTGGCTGACATAAGGAGGCCCAAGGTCACTGGTGGCCCAGGGACAATGGTGTCATGCCCTAAAGACAGATGATAGTGCTCAATGAGCTGTTCAGTCATTGGCTTTCTGGATCCTCGGGGGAGGATCCAGAAAGAAGGCAAGGCCTTGTCCTCAAGCAGTGGCCAGTGTAACTGGGAACATAAAATTCCCACGAGACAAGATTAGGGAGCTCCAGAAGAGGAGAGTTGACTTCAAGACTGACTACGAAGCTACAGCAATCAAGACAGTGCAGTGCTGATGAAGACAAAGATCCGTGGACCCATGGAATGTAAGATGGCACAGCTGTGTTGGAAGACAGTTTAACAGTTTAGGACAAAATTGCACATACTCTTACCGTTTGATCCAGCAGTCAGGCTCCTTGGTATTTATCCAAAGGAGTTGAAAACTTAGATCCAGATAAAAACCCGCATGTGAATGTTTATAGCAGCTTTCTTCATAATTGCCAAAACTGGGAAGCAACCAAAATATATCTTTCATAATTTAGTGGATGAACAAACTGTGGTACATTCAGAGAAGGTAATATTATTCGGTGATAAAAATAAATGAGCTGTCAAGCCTTGAAAAGAGATGGAGGAATCTTAAATGGAAAAGGGAAAGAAGCCAATCTGAAAAATGCTACACACTCTTACAATTCCAGCTCTATGACATTCTGGAAAAGGTGAAACTGAGGAGAAAGTGAAAAGATTAGTGGTTGCCAAGGGTTCATGAGGGTAAGGGCTGATGGAAGAGAGAGAGAGAGATGCAAGGAGGGATGAATACATGGAGCACAGGGGATTTTTAGGGCAGTGAGAGGATTCTGTGTGATATTGTCATGGTAGATACATGTCATTAGATATTTGTCAAAGCCCACAGCATGTACAACACCAAGAGTGAGCCCCACTGTACACTATGAACTTTGGTTAATAACAGTATATAAGCGTTGGCTCATCCTTTGTAACATATACATCAAATTAATGAAAGATAATATCAAGAGAGGAAACCAGGGATGGGCAGCAAAGGAGGCCTCTCTGTACTTTCTGCTCCTTTTTCTTTTTTAACATTTGCTTATTTATTTGGCTGGGCTGAGTCTTAGTTGTGGCATGTGGGATCTAGTTCCCTGACCAGGGATGAAACCGGGGCCCCCTGCATTGGGAGCATGGAATCTTAGCCTCAGGACTGCCAGAGAAGTCCCTCATTTTTCTATAAACTTAAAACTCTTCCAAAAATGGTGTTATCATTTTAAACAAATAAGATGTAGCTATGTATGCAGAAAAGTGAAGTCACTCAATCGTGTCCAACTCTTTGCAACCCCATGGACCGTAGCCCTCCAGGCTCCTCCATCCATGGGATTTTCCAAGCAAGGATACTGGAGTGGGTTGCCATTTCCTTCTCTGGGGGATCTTCCCAATCCAGGGATCAAACCCATGTCTCCTGCACTGCAGGCAGACTCTTTACTGTCTGAGCCACCAGGGAAGGCCATTATGTATGCAGAAGTGAAGGATACACAGTAAATTCTCTCTCTGGGCGACTTATGGTGGGACTTGTTGTTTCTATTTTCTCCTCTTTCCCTGTCTGTATGTTCTATTTTCCTGCAATAAACATACAAAAAAAAAAATTAGAAAGCCGATGTGAAAGTGTCCTTCCCTGATTTATGGCAAGGGGAGGAGGAGTTGAGGCTGGGTGCACTGAGATGGTTTCCATGAAAAAACTGGGTGTTTGGGTTAGTGAAAGAAAATAAAGTTCGTGCCTGGGAAAGAAAAACTGAGGTGACATAAAAAGAGCTAGAATGTAAACTGCTGCCACCAGTGTGGAGAACAGGACAGAGGTTCCTTAAAAAACTAAAAGCACAGCTACCATATGATCTAGCATTCCCGCTCCTGGGCACATATCTGGAAAAGACAAAATTCAAAGAATTGTATGCACCCCAATGTTCATAGCAGCACTAGTTACAGTAGCTAAGAAATGGAAGCAACCTAAAAATCCATCAACAGATGAATGGATAAAGAAGACATGATACACACACACACACACATACACATATATATATAATGACATGATATATATATATATATAAAATGATGTGATATATATAAATACAATAGCATTCTACTCAGCCATAAAAAGGAATGAAATACTGCTATTTGCAGCAGCATGAAAGAACCCAGAGATTATCATACTAAGTGAAGTAAATCAGACAAAGAAAGATAAATATCACATGATATCAATCATATGTGGAATCTTAAAAAATGATACAGCTGAACTTACTTATGTAACAGAAATGGACTCACAGATACAGAAAACAAACTTATGGTTACCAAAGGGGAGGAATAAATTAGAAGCTTGGGATTAAAAGATACAAACTATTACATATATAATAGACAAATAATAAGTTCTTACTGTATAGCATGGGAAATTCTGCTCAACACTCTGTAATGATGTAGATGGGAATAAAATCGAAAAGAGAGTGGATATATGTATATGTATAATTGATTCACTTTGTTGCACGTCAGAAATTAATATAGCATTGTAAATCAACTACAATTTTTTTCAAAGGAGTAAAGGGCATAGGAACAAGCCATGCATAACTAGCTTTGAATGTATAGAGGACGGAATACTGGCCCCGTTGCCTGTCTTTTGCAAAACCTGTATGCACGACAAGAAGCAACAGTTAGAACCAGACATGTAGCAAGGCTAGTTCAAAATTGGGAAAGGAGTACATCAAGGCTGTATATTGTCATCCTGATTATTTAACTTATATGCAGAGTGCTGCTGCTGCTGCTGCTGCTAAGTCACTTCAGTCGTGTCCAACTCTGTGCGACCCCATAGACGGCAGCCCACCAGGCTCCCCTGCCCCTGGGATTCTCCAGACAAGAACACTGGAGTGGGTTGCCATTTCCTTCTCCAATGCATGAAAGGGAAAAGTGAAGGGACGTTGCTCAGTCGTGTTCAACTCTTCGTGACCCCATGGACTGTAGCCTACCAGGCTCCTCTGCCCATGGGTTTTTCCAGGCAAGAGTACTGGAGTGGGGTGCCATCGCCTTCTCCAATATGCAGAGTACATCATGTGAAATACAGGGTTGGATGAATCACAAGCTGGAATTAAAATTGCCAGGAGAAATATCAACAACCTCAGATATGCAGATGATACACTGTAATGGCAGAAATCAAAGAGGAACTAAAGAGCCTCCTGATGAGGGTAAGAGAGGAGAATGAAAAACCTGACTTAAAACTCAACATTCAAAAAACTAAGATCATGGCATCTGGTCCCATCACTTCATGGCAACTAGAAGGGGGAAAAGTGGAAATAGTAACAGACTTTATATTCTTGGGCTCCAAAATTACTGCAGATGGTGACTGCAGCCATGAAATTAAAAGATGCTTGCTCCTTGGGTAGCATCTTATCTCCGAATTCAATGGACATGAATTTGAGTAAAGTCTGGTAGATAGTGAGGGACAGGGAAGCCTGGCATGCTGCAGTCCATGGGGTTGCAAAGAGTTAGACACAACGACTAGACAACAACAACAACAAAAAGTTATTTAAAAATTCAGTCTTTTTTAGTCTTGCACAAACTTCGGTCTATTTGTCTTACTTCCAAATTCACCCCATTTCTTCCATGAACCCATTTGGGTGTCATAAGGGAAGCACTGTGGGCCCTTTTCTTCCAAAAGCTGAGCCAAAGCTGCACAGCAGGCTGACCCCTTGTCCAGCCTGCTTTGGACCTAACAATACTGCTCTTGAAGTGCAGTAGTGTGTAACTGAGAGACCAGGTCAGATCACAGCACACCAATGGCCCCCATGTAAGAGAGCTGTGTGCAAACAAAAATCTGAATTTTACAAAGGTATATAATTTTGTTCAAACTGCAAAATGATTTAACTCATGTGGTCCTCAATGAATATATCAAGAGGAATCAACTTCTTCCTAGAAGCAATTTTGGATAAGGAGGGAGAAATTAAGACAAACCCTGGACCATTGAAGGGCTGGTGGTTGTTGCATGGCCTGGTACACATCTGACTGTCCCTAGCAGCAGAGCAGTGGACAAGAGGGCAAGGTTTCTGCCATCACACAGCCAAAACAGGCCGGTAAGCACATAATTACAACCTAATTATCCTGCCTCTGGATGAAAGTGAAAGAGGAGGGTGGAAAAAGTTGGCTTAAAATTCAGCATTCAGAAAACTAAGATTGTGGCATCTGGCCCCATTACTTCATGGCAAATAGGTGGAGAAATAGTGAAAATAGTGACAGACTTTATTTTTGGGGGGCTCCAAAATTACTGCAGATGGTGACTGCAGCCATGAAATTAAAATACGCTTGCTCCTTGGAAGAAAAGTTACGATCAACCTAGACAGCATATTAAAAAGTAGAGACATTACTTTGCCAACAAAGATCTGTCTAGTCAAAGCTCTGGTTTTTCCAGTAGTCATGTATGGATGTGAGACTTGGACTGTAAAGAAAGCTGAGCGTCAAAGAATTGGTGCTTTTGAACTGTGGTGTTAGAGAAGAGTCTTGAGAGTCCCTTGGACTGCAAGGAGATTCAATCAGTTAATCCTAAAGGAAATCAGTCCTGAATATTCATTGAAAGGACTGATGCTGAAGCTGAAACTCCAATACTTTGGCCACCTGATGTGAAGAATTGACTCATTTGAAGAGATCCTGATGCTGGGAAAGACAGATGGGAGGAGAAGGGGAAGACAGAGGATGAGATGGTTGGATGGCATCACGGTCTTAATGGACATGAGTCTGAGCAAATTCTGGGAGTTGGTGAAGGACAGGGAGGCCTGGCATGCTGCAGTCCATGGGGTCGAAAAGAGCTGGGCATGACTGAGCAACTGAACTGAACTGAATTATCCTGCACTGACTCATCCTAATAAAACAGGATCAAAGTGAGTCCAGCCTAGCCTGGGAAGTGGGGAAAAGCTTCTCAGACAAAGAAATACACAGATGCCGGCCAGTGAGGCAGGAACTGGCAGGGGAAATGTGGCACTGGGAGGAACACTCAGATGTGAGGTCAAGAAGTGTCAGGTGTAAGAAGCAGCATATCCAAAGGCCCTGTGGCAGGAAGGGCTGGCTGGGTCAGAAACAACAGAAGCTTGTTTGTGAGCCTGAGATAGAGCTAGCAAGGGATCAGAGGTGAAAGGTGAGGCCTGCAGGTACGTGGGGTCCTGCAGGTCTGCTTGAGGAAGTAGGATGACATTCTCAGGCCCACGGGGAGCCCCAGGGGTTCTGAGCCTAGGACTGGCATTTTCTGATCTGTTTTAAAAGAGGATGGAGCTAATGTATAAATGTTATCAGTGGATATTTTGTTCTCAATCTTCAGTTGTAACTCATCTGAAGTTACAGTAAAAGCTATTTTTTAAATGACACTTACTTTGCATCCCTCATGAACTCATTTCTTGAACTCTTGCCCATGCCTGTGGGATGGGAGGAAGGACACGAGGGATGGAGAATGTTCACTCTACTGGTCCTGCCCCACCAGCCACGTGGGGGCAGCACTTCCCTGTGGCCATCACAACGGAGTGTCTGAGGCAACACAGCTGCAGGGCCTGAGATACTCGGGGAGGCCTTCTGGCTGCTCTCAATATACAGGCCATCCTGGGGCACTGCATTACCCAGGCCTCCAGACTAGGCTCCTGTCCCAATTCCTGCATCCAACAGAGTTCATCCCCTCCACAATATTCCCTTTGGCTCTCTTTCCACAGAACTCAGGTGTATGGCCATCAAAATGAAACTGCCCACAAGGCCGTCTGCTCCAGGACCAGCTGATCCTGGTCACCAACCAAAGAAGATTTTGCAAATAGAGACCTGAAGGTCAAGCCCCGCCCCCCACAGTGGTTCCTCTGGGTTCCTGTGTACCCAGGAAAGGCCAGGGGGCTCAAGGCATGATTCCAGGGAAGGCCCAGGTATGTCTCCTGTTTCCAGTTCTGCAGACACAGGGATGTCATGCGCCAGGCTCGTATGTGCTACAGGTGCTCATATTAACTCCTGTAGAAGCACAACTTTTATAAGGTCTACTTTATAGATGAAAACAAAGAACAGCTACAAACAGAGTCACAAAAATACAAAGCATTCTGACCAGAGCTACAGAGCAACTAGAAGACAGGCCTGGGCCTTGCACTAACATCGCCCTCTGAAGTGTGCATTTTTCCCTCCATTGTGCTGTGGATATGCATGGACTTTTAGCAAAACCACAGACCCCAGCTCCTGGCCACACCGAGGCCCGCTGTTTATCGAAGCAGCAGCTTGATGTGGTTCAATTGCTAAAAGATGGTTCTTGAAAAAATGACTGAGGAAGAATTCAGTTTCACAGTAAAAGACAGTTGCCATAATAAATGTCTGAATAACTGATTTTTGTCTGCAAGTACACACTCTTCTGCTATAGTTCAGTTCTGATAAAACTGTAGAGCTCTTTCATTCTACGTTGCTTTAATATTTACCCATTTTTAGGATGCCTGCCATTAAATGATAAGCAGCCTATTTCAGACATTGCATTTTATAGTTCTTAAATTTGCAATTTACATAGCTTCTATCTGTCTACCAAAATTTTCTTTATTATGAGTGTATTTTCCTTTACTTCGTAGAGTATAGTTACAACAGTTACTTTAAAACTTTTGTCAGCTGGTTCTAATATCTGGGTCATCTCCAGATTGGCTTCTGTCACTGTCGTTTTCTTGGCTCTTAATATATTGGGTGATTTGGGATTATATCCTGATATTGTGGGACTTCCCCAGAAGTCCAGTAGTTGAGACTCCAACTTTCAATGCAGAGGGTGTGAGTTCAATCCCTGGTTGGGGAACTAAGATACCACATGCAGTGTGGTGTGGGTAAAAATGAAAAAAAAAAAAAAAAAAAAGATATATTCTGACTTTGTGATCACAGGGCTATAGAGTCTATTGTTTTCTAAGGAGAGTCCTCACAATTGTTTGTCTGTGTGTGTATATATGATTGTTTTAGCAGGAGAATAACTCAGCCAGGCCCTGACTGAAACTCTCTTTCCCTGACAGGAAAAAATCTTGGGGCTTCCCAGGCGGCGCTAGTGGTAAAGAATCTGCCTGCCAACTCAGGAAATGCAGGAGACTAGGGTTCGATCTCTGGGTCAAGAAGATTCCCTGGAGGAGGGGATGGCAACCCACTCCAGCATCTTCGCCTAGAGAATCCCATGGACAGAGGAGCCTGGCAGGCTACAATCCATGGGGTCACACAGAGTCAGACACTACTGAAATCACTTAGCCTGCATGCTTTTGACAGGAACAAACCATCGCTCAGCTCTTTGATCCTTGTAGGCTGCTTGGAGCCTGTGGTTCAGGGCTCAGCAGAGAAGCAGGTAGACCGACACCCCGAATGTGGAACCCCCATCCCCACCCCAGACTCTCACCTTCCAGCAGCTCAGTTACCCTGAATTTTGACCTCCAGCTCTTCAAGCCACTGGAGAAGCAAAACACTCACTAGAGTTTCACCTCCCAGGATGGCACAGACCAGGTGGGCCTGCCCTCAGCTGGAAGCTGGGCCTGCAGTGGACAGCCCACACCAGGCCATGCCCTTCTTCCCAGTGCTGACTCCCTTCCAAAACCTTCTGTAGGAGCCTGCAGAGAACATTATTTTTTTTATTTTTATTTTTTAATATTTATTTTATTTGGCAGTGTCTGCATGTGGGATCTTTCATTGTGGTGCATGGATGATCCAGTTGTGGAGAGCAGGCTTAGTTACTCCGAGACCTGTGGGATCTTAGTTCCCAGACCAGGCATCAAACCCACATCCCTTGCACCGCAAAGCAGAATCTTAACCTTTGGACAACCAGGGAAGTCCCGTTGCTGAGTACGTTAAATCCATCTGTCATTTTAGGCTTGCAGCCACGCCAGGAGGAGGGCAATGGCTTAGTCACCACCCACTTTACTGAACAGGAAACACAAGCTCAAAGAGGGTAAATCATGGCTTCAAGGTCAGGATCACACGGTCGGTAAATGCCACCAGCAGGAACCCACCCCAGATCAGCTGGGCCTGGAGCCCCGGTCCTTCCTCTCCAGGCTGTGTCCACACCTCGGGTCGGTGTGTGGCCTCTCCTCAGTCGTGGTGGCAGCCCTCAGAGAATGGAGAGGATCACAGAGTTAGACAGGTGCTTGGGGCAGGGCCAGGGGAGGGGTTCCAGCAGGTTCCAGGGAAGCAGAGGTCGAGGACCTGGAGCTGTGGTTCCTTCCATTTAGTTCCAGCTGAAAGGAAAGCAGAGTCATCATGGCCTGAAACAAGCTGAGCTGATGCGGCAAGGCAGGCTGTGATGGCCTCAGGATTGCAGAGAACATCGATTCGAGGACTTGGAGGAAGAAAGTAAAACCTCCTTTGCTGGGGGCCTGTGGATGGACAGATGCTAGTGCCATGAGCTCTGCAGGTCCCAGGTGAAGCCACACTCTTCCTGCAGCACCTGAGCAGAAACTCAGCTGAGCTGCAAGACCACTGGTGCAGGTTATCACCGACCAATCAGCCACTTTCCTGTTGCCTAACTTGCCCAAGTTGCTTCATGTTGCATCCTTAAGGTGGCACCCAGGAGGGAAGGTACTGTGTGTGAGTGAGGGAGGGGACTCTGTATCTTGCACAGAGCTCGGCACACACCAGATCCAAACACGTGGGTATCCTCCCTTACCCTGAGGTCAGCAGCGTTCCTGGGAGACCAGGTGGGCCTGCCCTCAGCTGGAAGCTGGACCTGCAGTGGACAGGTTCCTTTGGGACAGGGGCCCCAAAGGAACACAGGGCTTGTTCAATCTTCACTTCCACATTCTGCCCTAAATTGCTTATAAATAATTGCCCATTAGGCATGGAGGGGTTGGTTTACATCCACAAATACGTGCACCCATGAGGGGAGACATTACAAAGGTAAATCAGACAGTGACTTGACTTCCCTGGTGGTCCAGTGGCTAAGACTCTGCACTTCCATTTCAGGAGCACAGGTTCCATCTCTGGTCGGGGAACAAAGACTGAGAAATGCCACACCCCAGAGTTGCTGAACCTGAAACTGCAGCTAAGGTTCCATCATCCAGTGCTTTCCGAGGAGGGTGGCCTCCTCCCTTGCCCCCTGCCTGTGGAAGTACAGTCTCAATTCTGGGGGCAGGGGGAGCGGGGGAGCACTGTGCCTGGAGGACCATCCCTGCCCCTCGGGGCTGTGGCCTGCGATGCCCTTACACTCCCTGGCCGGTGCATTGGCCTCATTCTCCTCTCGACTCACCCTATCTTGCTCTTGGGAAAAATAAAAATCAGAAAAATCTAGGCTTCAGACAAGAAAAGACCCCACAAGTGGGCATCATTCTCTTCGAGGCCAGAAGCCCCACTCCTTTCCTGTTTCTTCTTTTCCCCTCAACAGATACAAACAGGATTTTCAATGATCGAAAAGCTGTATTTTAAAAAGTAAAAAGAAGCAGGTGGACTTGATTTGTAAAAATATATTTTACCCAGTATATCCAAAATACCATTTCCATGTGTCATCAACATGAAAATTATTAATGACACGTGTACATTTTTTTGTACTAAGTCTTTGAAATCCAGGTTGTATTTTAACTAATAGCGCATCTCAACTCCAACAGGCTGTGGGTTCAAGGCTCAGGGCCACAGGTGTTGCCTCTGTGTTGGATGGCACAGCCTTGGGTGTTTAAAATTCAAATAGGGCTTCCTTTCTACCCCATCTTGGTTAATTGCATCCCGGTCCAGACAGTCTCCTTACCAGCTGCCCATCCTGTGGCAGGACCAGGAGAAGAAACTGTTCCCTCCCTGTCTGTCTGTCCCTCCTCGTTGGGCAAAGCGTCTTAGGCCTTGGTCAGGAAATTGTTTGACTTCTGGAAAACTCACGCTATCCTGTGCTTTTCCAAGAGTCCACTAACCAGTCCAATCTGTGCTTTGGTTAATAGCATGGACCCTGGATGGTCTGAGTTTGGAGCTCACCCCACTGGTTACCAGCCTTGGACAAGTCAGTTCTCTTTTGAGCAGCCTCACTTTTCTCATCTGTGAAACGTGGTGGGATCTCGCGGAGAGAAGAGGAATTTAATAATATACGTGACTCCCTTAGAATGAAATGTTGCCTGCAATACGGCACTCCCTAGACATGCCTTAGCTTCTACCACTGTTACTGTTACTCCTGCTGCTATTATTACAACTATAGTCATCATCGGGGCCGGGGCTGGGGGTGTTGTTGTGACAAACATGTCCTCCAGCCATTCAAGGCTACAGTTGTCAGATTTAGCAAATCGAATTACAGGATGCCTGGCTATGGTAAAATTTTAGATAATTTTTTTTAAATCATTTTTTAGGGTTTTTCCCACAAAATACCCTTGAACTGTGGTGTGCGTATTTTGTCTGGCAGCCTAATCTGGGAGGTAGGTGGTGGCTTGGCCTTGGTGCCCTGTCTGGGCTCACACACACCTGGGAGGGGCACTCACCTGGAAGGGGCAACACTGGAGCCAGGTTTCTAGAAGCAGAGCCTAGGACATGGATTCCTGCCCATTTAGGGCTAGAAGGGCAGAGGGGAACAAAGCTAAGCCAGGACATTGGATCAACAGGAGAGCAGCTGTCTAAGCCTTCAGCAAGTGCAGCACCCAGAGTGCGCCCCTGGAGCTGGAGGAGGCCAGCCTTCTGTACGTTGGCATCAGTCAGTGGTCGTGAGCTATGCAAATGGGTGAGCCACCCCTGCTCTGCCGTGTCTTGGCCCCCGAATCACTGCTCCCACCAACTAAGCCATGTCCAGGCACAGAATGGCAGTGGGAGCAGCCGGGTCCCAGCCATGAGTGCAGCCTACCATCTCTCGGGGCAGATGCTGAAACAGTCTGCCCCAGGCCTCATCCTGCCCTCAGCCTCTGCTTCTTCACAGGGACAGAAGAGCAGTCTGACCAGAGGAAGCGGTCCAGCTAACCCCAGCTGGCCCACTGAGCCGGCTGCAAGCCTCCCTTCCAAGCAGGGACTCGGTGGACATAACAGACTTGGGGTAAAAGGCTTGGATTTTGTTCAATAGCTCTTTAAAAACCACCTGCATCTTTTTTAATCCAGCAATTCTTCAGCCTGGGTTGTTTATTTCCACAAAATTGTCCGGGTATCTTAGTTGTTGGATTCAAAAGAAAAATCACAAGACGGGAGTTTATTTGAATATGTAAAAGGCCACACTACTCAAGACCTCAGCTCAGCAACAACTGGAGACTTCTTTGTAGCAGATGAAAAGGCACATAGCGCTCCATGGTCACTGTTGGAAAAGGGAGTATTTCAGCTGAATTTATCTTTCAAAAAATAATATTGTTATATTTAAAGCCTTAAGTAAGAAAACACTGGGCTTCCCAGGAGGCTCAGTGGCAAAGAATCCGCCTGCCTTTGCAGGAGACACAGGAGACTCGGGGTCAGGATCTGAAGGAGGAAATGGCAACCCACTCTACTGTTCTTGCCTGGAGAAGTTCATGGACAGAGGAGTCTGGTGGGCTACAGTCCACAGGGTCGAAAAGAGTCAGACATGACTTAGCACGCGTGCGTGCGCACACACACACACAAAGAAGACACTAGATTTGACACTTCTCTCTATACCGTGCACCCCAGGAATAAGATGATATGGTGCCCAGAGATTGGCTCCATGGACCAACAGTCAGGAATGACCAGTTGCATTGCTCCGCCGTCCTGGGAAAAACAGCCCACATGTGTCTGGTACCCTGAAGCAGTCCACGGGAAGCTCCTGGACGCCACTGGGAGCCACTGCTCTGCCCTCATTCACAGCCTGGCAACCACGTAGCACTCCCCACATAGCCTCAGTGCCTCCTCCCCAATTTCAGCATCCTCACATCAGCATCATCACTGCCACCCATGGTAACAGTACCCACTCACGGGCACTTGCTGTCCTGGGCACAGCACTGGAAGCAGTGTCTCTGCACATGCTCTGATATTCACCTCATCCAGCCTTGATGCTCTCGGACGGTAGTCAAAGGAGCCACGGCCGCTTCTGCTCACTTTACAAAAGAGGAAACTGAGGCAGAGAGGGTGCATGGTCACCTTGCAGAGACTGGGAAGACAGGAGAGAAAGGACCAGTGACCAGGCCCTGCTGCTGCTCTGCACGGCCCCGCCAGGATCCCCTACCAGGAACCTACAGTGCAGTGGGTGTGGCTAGACTTTTCCAGTAAACATGAGATTTGCTAAGCCAGGTGACTTCCTTCTCAGCCATGGTAACTGGAACTCCCCACTCCCTTATCCTCTGTCACCCCCTTCTCCTCCTGCCTTCAATGTTTCCCAACATCAGGGTCTTTTCTAATGAGTCAGCTCTTTGCATCAGGAGGCCAGTGTATTGGAGCTTCAGCATCAGTCCTTCCAATGCATATTCTGGGTTGATTTCCTTTAGGATTGACTGGTTTGATCTCCTTTCAGCCTGATGCTGTGCCCAGGACAGCAAGTGTCCCGTGAGTGGGTGCTATTACCATGGGTGGCAGTGATGATGCTGATGTGAGGATGTTGAAATCAGGGAAGAGGCACTGAGGATATGTGGGGAGTGCTGCATGGTTGCCAGGCTGTGAATGAGGGCAGAGCAGTGGCCCCCAGCAGCGTCCAGGAGCTTTCTGGACGCTTTTCCCACTCACTCCTCCCCCCGTAGCACTGATGACCAGAACAGACCAGGAAGTGCTTGGGATCAGAGGACAATGATTCATTTTCTGCAGAAAGGAGGGAGGGAGGTGGAGCCAGCAGGACATGGGTTGGATGGCAGCCAGACTGCCCTGCAGGTTCGGTACCTCATTCTGTACATACACGTCGCTGACCCTCCCTGGCCCAGGGTCACCTTCTTAATCGGTAAGGTGGTTCTAGCAGCCAAGGGCCTGGGTGATAAGAAGATAAAAGATAACAGACACACATGTGTACCCATACAAGTAAATGCACACCTATGTGTTACATACACACACACACACAAGTGTATTAAGCCTAGCATAGTATTCAGCACACATTCAGGCTGAAAGGAGATCAAACCAGAATCAACTCAGAATATGCGTTGGAAGGACTGATGCTGAAGCTCCAATACACTGGCCTCCTGATGCAAAGAGCTGACTCATTAGAAAAGACCCTGATATTGGGAAACATTGAAGGCAGGAGGAGAAGGGGGTGACAGAGGATAAGATGGTCAGATGGCATCACCGACTCGATGGACATGAGTTCGAGCAAACTCTGGGAGATAGTGAAGGACAGGGAAGCCTGGTGTGCTGCAGTCCATGGGGTCGCATATATGTATGTGAGAGTTGGGCCATAAAGAAGGCTGAGCACCAAAGAATTGGTGCTTTTCAACTGCGGTGCTGGAGAAGACTCTTGAGAGTCCCTTGGACTGTAAGGACATCAAAGCAGTCAATCCCAAAGGAAATCAACCCTGAATATTCATTGGAAGGACTGATGCTGAAGTTGAAGCTCCAATAATTTGGCTACCTGCTGTGAACAGCCAACTCATTGGAACAGACTCTGAAGCTGGCAAAGATTGAGAGCAAGAGGAGAAGGAAACAACAGAGGATGAGATGGTTGGATGGCATCAATTCAATGAACATGAGTTTGAGCAAGTTCCAGGAGACAGTGAGGGACAGGGAAACCTGGTGTGCTGCAGTCCATGGGATCACAAAGACTGAAAAACAACAAGCTGAAACAAGGGTCCCACCCTCCTCCTTCCTCCAGCAAAGAACATTCACCACAGGCCGCCTTCAAACAGCACCTGTCTCAAATCTATGAAAATGAACATCTTTTTCGATGTTTTGGGGGGCAACATTTGCCTTTCCCGTGAGCAGTCAGTTCTTCAGTCAGCCTTTCCGGGGCCCCAGCCTTCCTGCCTACTCCGAGAGGATGACATCTGCCGGCCCAGATGCACGCAGGCAGCACCCTCTCATGAGCCAAGTTCAACCCCTCGGGGATGCTGTGACTCAGAAGCTCCAGGTGGAACCTGAGGGTCTGTATCTCTGCTAAGCTACCAACCAAGGACAGGGCTGCTGCTCAGAGGACCAAGTATCTCTGCCACCGAAAGCTGTGAGCACATGTCATCCACGAACTCCAGCACAGCTAAAGAACATGAGCTCCTCACAGTGGGTTAGACACTCAATTATTCCTTTATGCCTTCAGCAGGTGTTTCTTAAACAAGAGTGCAGGGGGTGAAGCTTACGATCAACCTAGGTAGGGTGTGTTTTACATCGATCACTATATAAAGCCTTCTTTTGAATATGGTCACAGAACTGTGGAAAGTTACCATAAGTGAGCGTTCCTAAGAAACTGTGTTATTTCTAACTGACCAAGTAGCAATAAACCTAAGCCAAAACACAAATAGGTATCCATAAAAGCTGGGAAGGTCTCACTGTTGCCCTTTAAGACGGGCCAGGGCATTCAAGTTCAAGGCTTTGCTGGAGGGATTTCCTTCCGGCTCACCACCCATTGTCTGGAAGGAAAATCTGAGAACATCCACCACGCCTGGCAGATCTGATTTCAACCCACAGACTTCAAGCGAATCCAGAGGCTCCTGTATCATACTGTTTACATGTTCTATATCCAAGCTCATTGTAGACAGGAGGTCTGTGATTTGTATGTGTTATCTTAGTAACCGTGTTTGAAGAGGAGGAAGATCTTAAAATAACAGCCATTATCTTGCGTGTTTGGGGTCTGCCAAGTATTGTCTAAATCTTCATGGTAACAATGCGAAAATGATTGGAAAAGATAATGATCTCCGTAATACTGCTGAGACGCTTAGCAGGGCAGGAAAAAGCGAAAGGATAGTAATCTGGTGCCTCCCCAAAGAGCAGGCGACCTCACCCACAGCCGGACAGAGGCGCGTACAGAGCAAAAGAAAGCTCATCCTTTAGGAGTGAAACCCTACAGGAAACAAGCTAATTAGGCATGTGGAGCAGACACCACCAGCAGACTAGAGAAATTTGGCCTTCCAAGAAAAAGGGAACAAAAGGCTTTCACCAAGAGTCCCACGATTTAAATTCTCCTCCCCACCCAATTGTAGATATGGTTTGAGTGTCATTGGGTTGGGATTTGTGTGTGTCCCTGGCTCTGAGCCATCTCAGATCCTTTGGAGAAGTAGATATGGATTCTTTTTACCAGCAGAAAGGAAAGAAAACAACTGAAATATGTATGAAAGGAAAGAATCATCTTTATCATGTCATTCATTCTTGTCTGATTTTAAGTAGAAAAGTCGAGTTTCATATTACAGAATGTTGGAGGCTGAACAGATTTTAAGAAAGACAAAGAAATAAGCCCCCTTCCACTCTGTAATCCCATGATGCAAAACTACCGTGACAGTCACTTGAATGCTCTCTCTAAATCTATCATTTTTTTTTTTATCGTTTCTGCAGAAAAGTTGTAAGAAGAGTTCAAAGAACTCCTTCCCATTCTCCCGGAGTTCTTGATTGTTTACATTTTGCCCCATTACCCTTCTCTCATCCTCTCTTGCTTCCTCTCTGTCTAAACCATTTGAGAATAAGTCATAGAATTCTGCATATAGGATCCTCCCTACATATGCCTTTGGGTTTTCTTGAGGACAATGACATTCTCTTTTGCATCCGAAGTACAATAATCAAACTCAGAAATCTTACCACCAAGCAGTGCTGATATCAAATCCACAGGCCACTCTTAGCTGCTGTCATTTGTCCCTTGATGCCCTGGATGGCTCTGTCCCTCTGCTTCCCATCCAGGACAGTGGGGGCCTCCAGCTCTCAGCTCTCTTGAGCCTTGTGGACGCTGAACAATGTATTCTTGACCCTGATGTGTTAGAAAGTTAGGCCAATGCAGGACATCCTTCAGTGCATTTGGCTGATGTTTCCCATTGAACTGACTTGGTTTGTGTGTTCTAGGCAGCAATGTCGTGGACATGCCTGGTGCCCATGTCAGGATGCTGGGTCAGGTGTTATGACAATGGTTGGTCCCAAAGTTGCTGGTTTGACCTCTGTTCCCTGGCTTAAGGTGGCACTCACCAGGTCTCCCCACCATGAAGTTACTATTTCCCCCCTTAATACATCAGTCTTTAAAAGCAAAAATTTTAGACCTTTTAGGTAATATCAATGAACAGTGTTATTAAGACTTTAGACAGCATCTTTCTGCCATGAAAGACAAGAACTTTGCTTGAATCCCCCCAACTGTGAAAGACAGAGGTCCAGAAAGTGTGGGTGTGGGGTCTGAGACGTTTGCTCTATGTCTCTGCAGTGTGTGGACTGGAAAAGGAGGTCCAGGTGTTACATTTTCCACCCCATCAGGCAGCAGAGAGAAACGGGACACACTTGAGAACAGAGGGGACCCTCACCAGACAGTCAAAAACTGTCCTCTAGTGTCCAAAATGCTGGTTTTCATGTTTGGAGACCATCAGCGTCCTCTGGAGGGTTCAGGAACACAGACTGCTAAACTCTGGAGTTTAGGATTCAGAGCAGGGTGGGGCCCAAAAATTGAGACTTTAGCAAAGCCCGAGAGATGCTGAATCCTACCTGGTGAACCACTGCTCTGGAATCCTCAGTGTCCTTCCCAAATTGGGCTCCTCTGCTCTAGGAGCTGTCGTGTCCTCGGGCTCATCACTTCTGGTTGTTATTGGCTAGAAAACTCACCCCATTCAAACAATCAAGCTCAAACTTAAAAAAAAAAAAAAAAGAATTTATGATGTTAAGAAAATTGAAAATCTATTCTAGCTTCTGAGCTCTAAAGTCATCCCTTCCACACTTGTGGATAAGGTCTACACATTTGATTAAGTGTTTATCAAATGTCTACACATTCAGTAAGGTGTTTATCAAATGTGTAGCCTCTGGGGCTCCAACTCCAGAGATTCTGGCCCATGGAGATGGAGCCCCGAGAATCTACACTGGAATGAGAACATCTTAGAGGAACATACCTGGCTACTACATGGGTTAGTTGCTGCCATTTCTGTTTCCTTTACAAGATCCTTTTACCCATTTTCCCGAGTAAGACTCTCAAATTGTGGTGTCCATTCCAATCATGTGGGAAGTGTGTTAAAAATGCAGATGCCAGAACACAAGACCCCATCTCTCCCCGGAGTTCTCAAGTCAGCAATGGGCCCCAAGGCTGGCCTTGGACCACGCATCCCAGGTGAATCTGAAAAGCATTTTCTGGCATGCTCGGGGCTCTGCCAGGTGAGGGTCAAGCCATCAGTTCAGTTCAGTTCAGTCGCTCAATTGGGTCCAACTCTTTGTGACCCCATGGACCGCAGCACACCAGCCTCCCAGTCCATCACCAACTCCCAGAGTTTACTCAGACTCATGTCAATTGAGTCAGTGATGCCATCCCACCATCTCATCCTCTGTTGTCCCCTTCTCCTCCCGCCTTCAATCTTTCCCAGCATCAGGGTCTTTTCAAATGAGTCATTTCTTCAGATCAGGTGGCCAAAGTATTGGAGTTTCAGCTTCAGCAGCAGTCCTTCCAATGAATATTCAGGACTGATTTCCTTTAGGATGGATTGGTTGGATCTCCTTGCAGTCAAGCCGTCACTCGGCAAATATTGCTCTTCAGCATGAATCATGTTGGTAAAACACGGGACTTGTTGGTGTGATGTCTCCAGAGCTAACAAAACGTCTCCCAGGGCTGGTCCATATACTGCCTTTGAAGGTAACCCCGCCCATCTTCTAGGGCTGGCAGATAAGCAAAAAGAACACACATGTGAATCTTAAATATACCTACTTTCACTCTGGCCCCGTGCGTGCTTTTCTAACCACATTAAACTGTACTGATGGCGTCAATATTCAAAGGCCTTCCGGGGCAGGCACCACCCAGTCTAATCCGAGCTGCTCAAGTAATGAGAGAAGTGCTGTCCTACACGGTTAGCCCACAAGTGTGCAGTGGGGACCAGACAAGACTGGTGAGGGGACCTCTGCTCCAGCCTTAAGGTCCTCAGAAAGGGCCCCTCACGGCTTCTTCTCTGATGTTGGGGTCAAATTCTCCCCCATTGGGTAGTCTGTCCAGAATCCCCAAGCTGAAGGAGGCCTTCTCAGTGCCCCCTGAAGCCCACCTCAGCTTCCAGCCTGGCTCTCCTGCACTGGAAGCGTCTGTTTACCCCCCTGTCTCCCTCCCACAGTGGACAGTATCTCTCAAAATGCTGAGTCCTACGGCTGGAGCTTCACCTCGATGAAGGGACAGACAAATCCCCAAGGATGCCAGGCCTGGAAGCAACGGCCAGGGCAGGGCCCAGAGCAGCAAAACAGGAAAGAGAGACGCCAGGGTTGGCGGCGGGGAGTGGGGTCCAGGCAGGAGGCCGGAGGTCAGCTCTGTGTGTTGGGAGGAAAGCAGGCTGGATGCTCACTGTCTGACACAGGATGCTTGCAAATAACTAGCCTGGGCAGAGGTGACCTGGTGGGCAGAGGCGAGGGCTCTCCAGTTACAGGCTGCAGGGCAGGAAGCCAGAGGGTCAAAGCATTTCCAGGGGCAGAGGAAGCTAGTCCCACCCCTCACCCGCAAGCGCCCTTTCGTACTGGTTTTGACATTTTTCTAAACCGGAGCCTAGTGTTGATCAAGTGTATACACTTGGCCAAACTTTAGTTGGGCTTCTCTGCTTGGATGGCTGTTTCATTTCATTGACGGAGAACAGTTACATCGTGGATAAACCCACAGAGAGTCATTCATCACGAGCACACACGCACAAGCTCAGAGCCTCTTGTCTTCTGAGAGGCTGGTGGTGGCATGTGGGGAGAGTTCCGTCCTGTCGGTAAAAAGGGAAAATGAAGGCCACGGAGAACTAGCCTGCCTGACCCCTTCCTCCATGTTCAGCCTCAAGGTTCAGTTCCCTCTCCTTGGGCCCTGCTGCGCCCAACTCTGCTTTCACGAACTCCACTGTTCTCTCCCTTTCATTTCTTTCCATTGGGCGGCCTTTCCTCTGGCTGCTGGATTGGCTTTGCAATTGCTTTTCTGTTGTTCTGAGTAGGATTTCCATAAACAGCACATTTCAATGGCAATACAAATGATTCTGGCACCTTCCAAGAAGCAGCAAGCTGTGAGCAATGAAAGGAGCTGTCAAGCTTCCCTCTGAATCCACTCAGCAGGAAGGTGAGACCCACTTCTCAGGCAGTTAAATAGCTTTATTGTGGGGATTGTTTCCTGCTGTAGTTGAGTCAGATCAGATGACTCTTCAATATGAGTGAATTAAACCCATCTGAAGGACTGCTGTTGCTAAGGATGGTGACCCCAGTTGTGCAATAATATTTCTGAATGAGTCTTCAGGGAAGCTGCTTTCACCCCAAGAGACTCTGCCCCACCACATCCATCCACAGAGGCAGGTGGAGGGTCTGTGTCAGCTGACCCACCTCGGCCACGGCCAGTCCACCCAGAACTGGACCCAAGCTGGACTCATTCGTCGCACCTCTCTGGTCCTCCGAACGTGCACCACTAAGAAAGCGATGGGCCACCAAAAGGGAAAGGGGAAGCCTGGAGCCAAAACCAGTAGCTAGCGGCTTGGGGATACAAACAGGGTATTTGTGCAGAGAGCTGCGTAGCCAGGAGATGGAGGGGTTTTCTCTGCCTTGTGATAAGAGCAGGGGCCTAGGGGACACACCTCGGCCTCTCCTATTTCTGCTCATCCATAAAGCTATGGGTTTTCCAGTAGTCAGGTACAGATGTGAGAGCTAGAAAATAAAGAAGGCTGAGTGCCAAAGAACTGATGCTTTCGAACTATGGTGTTGGAGAAGACTCTTGAGAGTCCCTTGGACACCAAGGAGATCCAACCAGTCAATCCTAAAGGAAATCAACCCTGAATATTCATTGGAAGGACTGATGCTGAAGCTCCAATACTTTGGCGACCTGATGTGAAGAGCCACCTCACTCGAAAAGACCCTGATGCTGGGGAAGACTGAAGGCAAAAGGAGAATGTGACGGCAGAGGATGAGATGATTGGATGGCATCACCAACTCAATGGAAATGAGTTTGAGCAAGCTCCAGTTGATGGTGAAGGACGGGGAAGCCTGGCGTGCTGCAGTCCATGGGGTCGCAAAGAGTCGGACACAACCAAGCTACGGAACTTCAACATCATGTGAGGCAAGGTGCTGACCACTTTGCTCTGAATAGTCTTTGCAGGCTGTTTGTCCAGTGATAGCCTTAGAGAAAGAGACAACATGCCCTGGGGGCTCTCGGGAGATGGATTCCTGATCAGAGGAATAAAGATAACAACCCTCTCTGCAGGAAAGTTGGGCAGGTTTGCTATCGCCCCTTAGAAGATGAAGAATGCTTAGATTCAGGGCTCCTTTTCTGATGTAAACCCCTGGTGTGCACAGGATCCATCTGGGCCCTCCCCATCACCCTCAGGAGCTTGAGGGGCGGGCGGTAGGCAAGGAGGTAACAAGCAGGGACTGGTGCCAACAGAAAGCTCAGCCCCACTAGGCCCTAAGCAATCAAGTCCCTGCGACCCCATGGACTGCAGCACGCCAGGCTTCCCTGTCCTTCACCATCCCCTGTCTGGGAGCCCCTGTCTCCTGCCAGCTGCCATGAGACCATAGCGGGCTGGCTGGGGAGCTGGGAGGTAGTGTAAACTGCCAGGCCTTCACAGTTCTTGGCTGAAGGTTAAGCAACAGACCAAGCTGCTCACCATGCAGGACACGGACAGGCTTGTGTGGCGCGTATGCCGATGGGGCAAGTCCACTCCTGAGCTCCAGGCGTCTGGCGTGCGTCTAGAATCAGACTGTGCTCCTTGGGTCTCCAGATGGATCTGCAGGAACTTGCCCTGAGTCTATTTCTAAAGGACTGTATTGTAACCTGACCACCAGGAAGACAGTTTCCTACTTACCAAGTGCTATACTGTACAGCAGGAAGAGGGTTTGAATTTCTAAAACTGACATGGGGCAAAAATATCTTTCCAATGCTCCTGCTACTATCCCCTCTTGGGGTCTGGAGGGACCACAGGAAGGATATTTCTTCCTGCTGCAAATAGTGTCCAGGAACAGAATGTCCAGACTAATGGCCTGGTTCCCGTAACAACAACAATTGTAAGGGTCAGTGTTGAGAACACGCAAGGTTCAGGATCCTATGCTGAGTGCTTCATGTATGTTTTAAACAGAGGCTGCCAGGCAACAAGCGTGACATGAATGTTTCCTGGTGTTATCATCACAGTAGTTCATTCAATGAGGTAAGAACTCCTGTGTTCATGCCCTAGAGATGAGAAAAGCAAGGTTTAGAACAGCCAGTGACTTACTCAAGGATAACGGGGTAGAGTGTTTGTGGGTGTAAAGACTGAAAACGCATCTGAATGCACTAAAATCAAGCACGTGGACCACCTCACATGAAAAGGAGTTCAGTGGGAGTGGTGTCAGAGTTGGTGGCCTCATGAACACTCAGGGTTACCAAACCCCCTAGTTCCTTCCTGGTTCCTGTCCTATCGTCTTCAGCATATCAAATAAGCTTTTGCCTCACAGTCGCAAAGTGGCTGCAGCTCCTCCAAACCATATATTCCCACCAGACAACAGCCAAATCTTCCCCAGAATTTGTCCCTATAGGGAACCATCACCTAACCCTGGCGGCCCAGTGGTTAGGACTTGGTACTTTCCCTGCCACGACCTGGGTTTAATCTCTGGTTGGGAACTAAGATCCCACAAGCCTTGTGGTGCAGCCAAAAATAAAGACAAATAAAATAAGAAGAAGTCAGCCGTGCAGTTTCAGTGATGCCCCCTCATGTCTCATTGACCAAGTTCAGGCCACATGCCCACCTCTAAAGCCAGACCAGATTCTGGGAGGGGAACCAATTTGAAACCTTGAGTACACTAAAAGAGAAGGCCTAAACAAAACCAGAGATCTGGCCACAGGGAAGAGGAGCATGGACTCGGGAGGTGTGCGATAATGGCTGGGATCCTGTCAAAGCCAGATGGGACCCAGGGCATGGATGCCATACTCTCAACCTCATGTTACACTCTCCCCTGCAACGGAACATTCTAGATTTCCACCCTGTGGCATGGTGGCCACAGCCATGTGTGACTTAAGTGTTTGAAATAAATGTCATGTGACTGGAGGGCTGAATTTATTATTTAAGTCAAATGGCATTCAAAGAGCCACCAGGTCTGGTGGCCACAGCACGGATGGTGCAGGGACAGCATGTCCGCAGTGTTGCTGGAGGCATTGAGATGGCCTGTAGGGCTCTGGTGGGCTAGAAATGTAACATGAGGCATCGCAGAACTCGACCCGTTTCAACAGCCACATAAATAAAGGGAAACAAAAGAACTAAAATTCATTTTCTACTACTCTTATTTTGAAGAATTGAGGCTTTTGAACTGGGGTGCTGGAGAAGACTCTTGAGAGTCACTTGGACTGCAAGGAGATCAAACCAGTCCGACCTAAAGGAAAGCAGTCCTGAATATTCATTGGAAGGACTGATGCTAAAGCTGAAACCCCAATACTTTGGCCACCTGATGCAAAGAAATGATTCATTTGAAAAGACCCTGATGCTGGGCAAGATTGAAGGTAGGAGGAGAAGGGAACGAGAGAGGATGAGATGGCTGGATGGCATCACCGACTTGGACATGAGTTTGAACAAGCACCGACTTTGGACAGGAGTTGGTGATGGACTGGGAAGCCTGGTGTGCTGCAGTCCATGGGGTCACAGAGTTGGACACGACTGAGTGACTGAACTAAACTCTTATCTGCACTTTATCTCTTCATCCAAAATATTATTACTCCAACACATAATCAAAAAATACCACTGATATACTTCACCTCCTTTTGTTCATCTTAAAGCTTTGAAATCGGGGGTGTATTTGGCACCCACAACTCATCTCTGCCTTTCAATTGCTCAATACCCCATGTGGTCTGCACTGCTCTAGAGATTTCAGAGCCTCTGTGTCCAATTGTCTTTCCTGACACTGGTTTCCAGCTCTGGAAGGTAGGCCGGATGCCCAAGGTATCCCTGGAGGGCTGGTCCCCACCCAGAGTCCCTGGAGGGCTGGTCCCCACCCTTCCTCTTCTGATTAAGCAAGCCAAGGATGAGAGGCCATACTTGAAGGAGCACTGCTCAGGGCAGCCACCCAAGCCTACTTCCTCTTAAGCAAAGGGTCTAGAATTAAGTCCACATTTTCTGTCTCCAGCCCACTCTCTTCTACACACAGAGCTATGAGACCAGGATGCTGAGACAGTCTGAAAACAACCCCCAAAGAGAACACCCCTCAACGTCCTCGATTTAGAGACTGACAGCAGCGTCTGCCACCGGACACCACAGACTCATCCCCACCCTCAATCTGTGCCTTTCTCACGCTGACCTTTTGCTCTTCTTATGATTATAGGCTCAGGAATCATAAGGATTCTGAGGAATGCATATGACAAGTAATAAATTCTCAGAGGGAGCCCTGTATGCAGCGCTGGGTCTTTGGGGCAGAGGCGGTTGTTGCCACCGCACTGTCTGGATGTCACCAGATCTCAGCGGGGCGTGTGAAGAAGGGCGAGGATGTAAATCACTCCTGACTGACAGAGCTGGGCACCTGGCCTAGTGAATTATGCCTTTAACACACTCACTGCAGAAGTGGTCAAAGCCACTCTGAGAGCACTTCAGATAATTTTCTAATCAGTGGTTGACCGACACTCCCAGAACCTTGCCCAGCCAAGCGCCAAGCCTCCCCTCAGGGACTCCTCTGAGCAGAAGCTTCTCCCAAGAACTGCCGGCCAGGGGCCTGAGGAAATAGACGAGATGACCCCATGTCCAGGAAAGGAACCGCTCCTGTCCCGTTCGACTCAAGGAGGGACTATGAGGCCTCAGCTCCACCCTCTTGCCCATCACTCAGTCTGAAACCCCCTCCAGGCCTTGGGCAGCTAGGACCAGCTGGACCCACGGTGGCCCTTCCATCGCCTGAAGGAGAAAGTCCCTTGGACCCACCCCAGGTCCAGCTCTGCACAGCTCGTAACCATACACAGGGGAGCCCTGAGCCTGAGATCAGACATTCGATCAACAGACCCCAAACCGGCCCCATATTTACTTCCTACACAGAAGAGACCGGTGAGCTGGAACTATGACACAAACGGCCTTCACTCCTGCCCCTTTTACTCTGGTGATTGTCACACTGGTGTTCTCTCCTGCTTGAGAAACGGAGTGTCTGTCCCCCTTCAGATGTTCATTTACAGCCAGGGAGCACACAGGTCTGAGGCCCAGCCTCTTCCAGCCAGGAGGACACCAGGCTAACCCCCTTGAGCAGAAGGGCCTCTGACTGGTTGCTCCCAGGCTCTCCCTGCAGCCCCTCCTGGGGGCACAGTCATTCCCACCCAGGGTGGCCCCTGGCTGCCTGCCTTTCCATAATTCCATTCAATTAGAAGTTGCCTTAGGGGACTTCCATGGTGGTCCACAGGCTGGGACTCTGAGCTCCAAATGCAGGAAGCCCAGGTTCTAGCTCTGGTCAAGGAACTAAGACCCACATGCCACACAACTAAGACCCAGTGCAATCCAAATAAATAAACTGATTAAATTAAATTTAAAAAAAGTTGCCTCGGTGCATTTTAGGATTTTCCAGAAAGCCTCTCAAACATTCAGATGCCTGGGGCACCTCCAGACCAAGTAACTCCCTGCTGCTGCCAACATATAGCCAGTATCAAGTACTCACACTGCAGAGAGGGCCTGGCTCTCTGGGAAACAGTTCCTGAAAGCCAAGGCTACGTCAGACCGCCACCCTCCGTCCCAGACTCCAGTGGGGATGGGACCGCCTGGTCCACGGTCAGCCCTAGCAGGCTCTGAGCCTAGCCTCTCACATACTAGCAGCCTCCATGTCCCAGGAGTGACATCTGCCCCTCCCAGCTCACCCGCACTGATGAAGTCGTCAACTGCCTAAGTCAGCACACCTGGGGTGAACACACACGCACCCAGGAAATGTGAGCTACCAAGCTCCTTGTTTGGGGGTGTTAATGATCACATCTAGTTGTTGTAACTGCTTCCCATACGTCAGCTTATTTAGCCCACAGGACAGCCCATGTGCCACTTTGTAGAGAGGTTGGGTAACCTGCCCAGAACCACACAGCTAGGGGCGGTGGAGTGGAGACTCAGCCCAACACCTTGTGCTAGGCTACCTCCAAAAATGACTCTGTCCCCAGCCCCCGCCCCACACTGTCAGCTCAACCAAACGCCTGCTAGGTCAGCCGAGTGGCGTTTTCTTGACTTTGGGGAAGAACCTCCACGTTGACCTGGGACTTCCCCGTCTCTTTTCCTTCACGTCCATGAAGTTTAGTCACATGACGACACTGGGTCAAGGACAGTGACACTTGGTATCAACTCAACTTTGTTTTCCTCACCGGAGTCATTTTTTCAAAGCTAAGACATCACTGTACCCCACTCCCAACCTGGGCCTGGGGTTTGAGGCATGATGGGACATGAGAGCGAGGTAGGATATGGAACTTGCGCAGAAGACCACCCATCTCGGGACCAGCCCATCGTGGGGGGCCTGTGTCCCCTCAAGTCCACCGCAGGAGGAATACCTGTGCCTGCGTGCTCACCCTCTAGAGAAGTCACCGCTGTGGGGTGGCCCCCGTCCCAACTGCCTCTCTGATTCTTCTCTATAAACACAGAATTTGGAGAGACAGTGACACTACCCCGCGTCCCCGTTCTCCACCTCCTCTGATCCACAGGATTCTGGGTTCACCTGGGAGCCAGTTCATCAGTACTGAGCTGGGGGGGCCAGGAGGCCACTGCTTCCAGAGGCTCGGTTCCCAAGGGCCAGCACCACCCGCTGCAGAACTTTCCAGGGTACACCCCTATTTGAGAAATTCTGCACCCTGTATACACTAGCAGGGAGGGCTGGGGCTGGGGCCTACTGGACGGGCGTCCAGCCTGGGATAGTCCAGCCTGGGGGTGTGAAGTCACTCTCTGGAGTTTAGGAGAAGACTACCCGTGCAGAGTGCTCCCCTGAAAACCACCTGTTTCATGCAGTCTGTGTCCAGCCCCAAGGGCATCGGAGCCCCTCCGGCTTCTCCTCTCCCCAGGATTCTGACTTTTAGAAGGAAGTTTGCGAGGGGGCGGGACCCTCTGAGAACTGGTCTAGGATGTGAATCGTTCCTGAAACTCTGGCTGTTTTTCGCGGGGAGGGAACAGAGGGTGCCGGGAAGAGTGGCCACACGTATGTGACTTGTTACAGTAACTCTGCCTGAGAGAGAACTGTCTGGAGGGTGGAGGCAGCCAGCACCCCTGCTTGGCCCAGACTTTCTGCCTGTGGGGGGGATACAGCATGTTCAGAAAGAGGAGGTAGAAGGGAGATGCCTCCAAACTCTCCCCCAACTCCCCCTTGGCCGCTGTTCTGAGGCCCTTGTGCAGAGAGGTATTGCTGTGTGACAGCCCAGAACCCCGACCTTGTCGAACCCCCCAGGGCCCCAATGCCTGCTTGCAATCACAGGTGTCACCCTGGTCGTTGTAGGCCAGCAGCCAGCTTCCTATGAGTAGAAAAGATTTGGAGAGAATTGGCATGGGTTTGTCAGGAGGCATGAAACCAGGTCAGTGAAAAGGAAGAAACCAGGAGCATAAATGCCATCTTGTTCCAACAATGGGGTTTTTTGTACCCATCCACCCACCGGAAAATCCCATGGATGGAGGAGCCTTGTGGGCTGCAGTCCATGGGGTCGCTAAGAGTCAGACACGACTGAGCGACTTCACTTTCACTTTTCACTTTCCTGCATTGGAGAAGGAAATGGCAACCCACTCCAGTGTTCTTGCCTGGAGAATCCCAGGGATGGGGGAGCCTGGTGGGCTGCCGTCGATGGGGTCGCAGAGAGTCGGACACGACTGAAGTGACTTAGCAGCAGCAGCAGCAACCCACTCGTGTGAGAGCAAGAGGCCTCCTCATGGCAGCGATGCACACGGTGATGGCCGTGGGGGAAATCTGGGGAGGCAAATGGAAACCAGCCCGGATTTTGGATGGAGGAGGCAGCTCTATCACCCCCTAATAAAAAAGAGTCGACATTCAGTAAAACATCAGCCAGATGTAGATAATAAACAGATGGAGGCTGAACACAGTAAAAGGCCATAACTTTTTGCCTGATATTAACCCAAGGATAAATTATCTTTCCCCAAAGGACAGAGCAGCTTAAGAGGAGCTTCAGTCCTGTTGTCTGCCAAAAGTGGAGGCGGGGGCTGCAGAGATGCATGCGGGGCTCCTGCAGGGGGCTGGACGGCAAATGGGCTGATCTGTGTGCAGGGAGCGCCTCGGGGCCCAGTCTCAGCTCAGCCAAGGACACTTCTGGGTCTGGCTGGCCAGTCCTGGCGGCAAGAGGAAGATACTAGGGCGGGAGGGGAGCTGGCCCCTGAGGAGAGGCCCCCTCCACTCCCCTGAGTGTTGGCCTCGTGGAGCTCACAGCTTCCTGGCAGGAAAGCTTCAAGAGAAAACATCCTGGGCCTGCCTTAGCCAGGACCTGCCAGACTTGGGTCTCCTCTGACACCCTGGAGGCACCAAGGTGGACACAGAGGGTGCTGGAAGGCTAAAGAAAACCTGAAGGATGGGGCAAGGCCAGAGGGGAACCCTCCACCACCACCCCCTACTTCCCCGGTGGGCAAGGACGCCTCCCTCAAAGCCAGGGCAGGAGGAAAAGCAGAACAAGACCCTCCCCTGAAGCTCTCGGGCCAAAGCCAGGCTTCACGGATATGAGCGGGCACCTGGTGTTCTGGAAACGGGCAGAAAATCTGAATTCTGGTCCTGGATCCAGTGTCCTGTGACCTAGCCAGTGGCTGAACCTAGGTCCTCAAGCTCTGCCTGTAAAATCAAGAGAGCCATCCCCAGCCTAACCTTAGGGACTTTTCCACATGGCTGCAGATGCTGTTTTCTCCTTTACTGGATGAAAAAAAGAAACAGCCTTAAAAGTGACCATTGGACACTTACTCCCTCACGTGGCCAGCCAACCTAGTGACCCGGAAGCAGTGATCAGCAGGGATCAGTGAGTCGCGTGGGCTGGAGTCTAGGTGGACGCACAGATGCTTCGAGTCTGTCCCGGGGTGGTCTCCATCTGTCTCAGGGAGAAAATGTGTAGCCAAGTCTGCACTATAGACTGGAGACGTGGCTGTGGGCTGGAAGCTGCTAATGAAGGTGTGAACCCCACCCACACACATACACACACATGCACTCACACACACACACACATGCACGCAGACACACCCAGACCACCCCCGACCTGGCAGTATGTCCTGGAATCACCTTGGACACCTGGAGTCAGTCAGTTGTTGGGGCTGCGCGTAACTGTAACCTCCTGGCAGCCTTTGAAAGTCAACCGTGTCTTTGTTCCCTGGTGCCTGGCGATGCCTGGCAGGACAGACACTTGGTACAAGTGGCTGAGCTAAGCTGCGTGAACCACACAGGTTGATGTGGTTCCAGCTAGGCATGTGGTTTCCTGGCACGGGCAGTGATCTGAATGGGCCTGGGCTCCAGGTCTCTGCCCCAGCCCTGAGTGGGGCTTGGAGGCCTCTCTTCAGCCTCATGCAGTGATTCTCATGGGCACAATCTCTGACATGCAAGACTGGGCACCAACCCAGAGCCCTGGCAACACTCATGCTCTGCTGAGTAATTTTTTTTTTTTTTTTTTTTTGGCTATGCTGGGTCTCTACTGAGCTCTCTAATTGTGGTGCTCAGGCTTAATCATCCTACAGCATCTTAATTCCCGTCTAGGATCTTAGTTCCCAGACCAGAGATTGAACCTGTGTCCCCTGCATTGCAAGGAATGTTCTTAACTACTGCACCATCAGGGAAGTCCCTCTGCCTGAGTATTTTGTGTTATTAACAGACTGAAATCTAAATACCACTTTCTTTCATCCTGCAGGAGGGGGCGACCCAGTCCTGTACAAACATCTATTCTGATTCTTTGGACGTCCTGAAGTCTATATTTTAATTTCACCTGAATTATGAATAATTTCAAATACTGTAACTTATTATCACAGGGGAAAAAGGGCCTTTTCCCCCTGAATAAATGCAACCTTTTCAACTTAGTTGGTGATGATTTAAAGCAAGGTGATAGAAAGAAAGGTCACTGGGAAGCAGGGGACCTCCTCGCCAGCTGACACAGTGGATAGCAGTGTAACCTCGCTGAGCCTCAGTTTCCCACCTGGAATGTGCACAAAGCAACAGGCCCCACCTGAGACTGAGTTTTGAGTTCTTCCCAGCTGCAACTCAACTTCATCAAGGAAGCAGGAGCGGGGTTCTGAGGCGGTGGGAGGGGACTATGGCATTCTTCTGTGTGTACCGCTCTCTTCACCACTTGTTAAAAATGAGCACTGACACTGCCTTTGACCTTGGAGTCACGAATCATGCGGTGAAGAGGGGTGTCTTGCTGGGCTGTCTTCTTTGTCAGCTGCAGGGCCTTCTCAACTCTCAGGCTTAACAAGTCGGCAGCTACGAGTCATGCCAAGCGTTTGTTGGGAATGCACTAGAGCGCTAGAGCCAGCTGTAGTAACAAGAGTCTTCGCTGCATAAAACCCTCCCTTGAGCTCTGAGGATACCTGCACGTTTTACTGGCCTGGGGCATCGGCCATATAGACACCCTCTGACCCCAATCCTGCTCCACTTATCAAGACCAGGAGGTCCCAGCTTGTGGCTGCATCAGGAATGAAAACATTTTCATCCTGGGTAGAAACAGCCTTCCGGTACCTTCCACCAGTGAACTAGCTTTCCTTTTTAAAACTGCCTTTGATTTACTGTGCAGTGACCAGCCAGGCATTTAATTTTTTGCAGACGATCAGGAAGATGGTATTCACACGTGACAGGTGATCGCTCATCAGAATTCTTGCCCAGCTGGTCAGCACTATGTTTTCAGCAAACACAAATGCAGTTTGCACATTTATCTTTAAATTCTTGCCTGAACTTTCACCATAAACTCGCCCTACCTAGCAAATGGTAGGTGCCAACGCTGATATCAAAGGGAAAAACAACAACACGAGGTCTGCGTTGGCTGTGCTACCTCAGAAATCGGACTTGGCAGCTTGAAGAGTGGCTGGGAAAATTCCTGCAAACCTGCCCATCCAAGCTGTTCTCCACCAGGCTGTTGAAACTGTGAATCATTCCCACCCCGCCCTCCCTCTCCCTAAGGAGATAACCGAATAACCTCCAACTCCGTCAGCACAGATGTCAGAACCCAGAGACCTGTCCTGTTGCACCTGGTCAGCGGGCACCATGCCCTGTGGCTCTGCTCTGGGAAGGCAAGAGCAGAGCTCAGGGGAGGCAAGCTGACCGCACACAGGGCAGGGTGGTGGGAGAGGCTCTGTAGATGGGGCCCTGCCCTCTTAGAGCCTGGAGGCTGCTTAGCGGTCACCTCTTGCATTAATCTTGAATTAATCTTGAATCTGGAGAAGACTCTTGAGAGTCCCTTGGACTGCAAGGAGATCCAACCAGTTCATCCTAAAGGAAATCAGTCTTGAATATTCATTGGAAGGACTGAGGCTAAAGTTGAAACTCCAATAGTCTGGTCACATGATGCGAAGAACTGACTCATTGGAAAAGACCCTGATGCTGGGAAAGATTGAAGGCGGGAGGAGAAGGGGACAACAGAGGATGAGAAGATTGGATGGCATCGCCAACTCAATGGACATGAGTTTGAGTGAGCTCTGAGAGTTGGTGATGGACAGGGAGGCCTGGTGTGCTGCTGTCCATGGGGTGGCAAAGAGTTGGACACGACTGAGTGACTGAGCTAAACTGAACTGAACTGGCATTAATCAGATAAGACCAGGAATGAGAGTACACTTCTGGGCCAAAATAAGAAGCATCAGGGATCAGGCCTCAGCGAGGTGAGGCACCCAGGACCCTACTTTGTGCAGGGCTGCCTCCCCAGGAAGGCTGTGGGGAGCCACATCCTCCGTGGGCTACATGGCAGTTACCAGGACCATAGCACTTGGCAGAAGGGCCAAAGCAGAGGGGATGATGGGTCCCAGTGGCCGGGAAAGGAGGCACTGAGAGTGTCCAGGAACACAGTCCTGTAATTGCTGATCATCGGGACACACTGGCAGATGAGGACCAGAGGCTCCCCACTGGGGACTTAGGCCGTGGGACAGCGGTGACAATGAGACGCATGGGTCCACCTGGCCAAGAACCCATGGACAGTTCCAAGTCCCTACAAAACCGGGGTACATGTGCCTCCATTTTTCAGGGGGAGGTTGGCCAAAGGAGTCTGTCCTCATCATTTTAATGCTTTAAAATCATTTTATTGCCAAGGAGGCAGGATCCCAGGTTCTGTGACTAGACTGGCCTAATGTCTATCAGGGTGGGCCTCTTTTGAAAACGAGAGAACCAAATTAAAAACAAAAATCCAAGATCATCAACCATGTTGCCTAGAAAGGGAGCCCTGACCACCGAAACAAGACCCGAGGCTTCCTAGCTGGCGAGATGTGGACAGTGCGCCAGGTGAGAGGACAGATTTGGGGACATGGAACAGGAATGGGTCACTGGTCACTGACCCAGCACAGCCACAAGGAAGCTGTGGGATCCCTGGAGACAGAGCAGAGCAAGAGTGTCCCGTCTGGGTGTGTGGGGCCAGCCTGGGAGGCTCGGTGCTCAGATGGATACCCAGTGGCACAGGAGGAGGATGGGAGGACTGCTCCAGGGAGCTGGGGGGTATTTGGGGGGATTGTGCTTAGTTGTTTTTGTAATTTTTTAAAATTTACTTTTAATTGAAGCATAATTGCTTTACAGCATTGTGTTGGTTTCTACCAAACATTAACATAAATCAGCCACAGGTTTACCCATGTTGAACATCCCTCCCACCTCCCTCCCCTTCCCACCCCTCTAGGTTTTTGCTGAACCCTGCTTTGAGTTCCCTGAGTCAAACAGCAAGTTCCCATTGGTGTTTCTATATTTTTTTGCATCTAGCTTTCTTTAGCCATTCCAAGGAGGCTGTGATTTCTTTCAAAACCATTTTAATGGGAGTATAATTTATATATTCTATCACCTCCACTACCTTTGTTCGTAGTGATGCTTTCTAAGGCCCACTTGACTTCACATTCCAGGATTTCTGGCTCTAGGTGAGTGATCACACCATTGTGATTATCTTGGTCTTGAAGATCTTTCTTGTACAGTTCTTCTGTGTATTCTTGCCATCTCTTCTTAATATCTTCTGCTTCTGTTAGGTCCATACAATTTCTGTCCTTTATCGAGCACATCTTTGAATGAAATGTTCCCTTGGGATCTCTAATTTTCTTGAAGAGATCTCTAGTCTTTCCATTGTGTTTGTTTTCCTCTATTTCTTTGCATTGATCACTGAGGAAGGCTTTCTTATCTCTTCTTGCTATTCTTTGGACCTCTGTATTCAGATGCTTATATTTTTCCTTTTCTCCTTTGCTTTTCGCTTCTCTTCTCTTTACAGCTATTTGTAAGGCCTCCCTGTACAGCCATTTTTCTTTTTTGCATTTCTTTTCCATGGGGATGGTCTTGATCCCTGTCTCCTGTACAATGTCACGAACCTCAGTCCATAGTTCATCAGGCACTCTATCAGATCTAGTCCCTTAAATCTATTTCTCACTTCCACTGTATAATCATAAGGGATTTGATTTAGGTCATACCTGAATGGTCTAGTGGTTTTCCCTACTTTTTTCAATTTAAGTCTGAATTTGGCAATAAGGAGTTCATGATCTGAACCACAGTCAGCTCCCGGTCTTGTTTTTGTTGACTGTATAGAACTTCTCCATCTTTGTCTGCAAAGAATATCATCAATCTGATTCTGGTGTTGACCACCTGGTGATGTCCATGTGTAGTCTTCTCTTGTGTTGTTGGAAGAGGGTCTTTGCTATGACCAGTGCATTTTCTTGACAAAACTCTATTAGTCTTTGCCCTGCTTCATTCTGCATTCCAAGGCCAAATTTGCCTGTTACTCCAGGTGTTTCTTGACTTCCTACTTTTGCATTCCAGTCTCCTATAATGAAAAGGACATCTTTTTGGGGTGTTAGTTTCAAAAGGTCTTGTAGGTCTTCATAGAACTGTTCAACTTCAGCTTCTTCATCATTACTAGTTGGGGCATAGACTTGGATTGCTGTGATATTGAATGGTTTGCCTTGGAAACCAACAGAGATCATTCTGTCATTTTTGAGATTGCGTCCAAGTACTGCATTTCCGACTCTTTTGTTGACCATGATGGGTACTCCATTTCTTCTAAGGGATTCCTGCCCGCAGTAGTAGATATAATGGTCATCTGAGTTAAATTCACCCATTCCAGTCCATTTTAGTTTGCTGACTCCTAGAATGTTGATGTTCACTCTTGCCATCTCCTGTTTGACCACTTCCAATTTGCCTTGATTCATGGACCTGACATTCCAGGTTCCTATGCAATATTGCTCTTTACAGCATCGGACCTTGCTTTTATCACCAGTCACATCCACAGCTGGGTATTGTTTTTGCTTTGGCTCCATCCCTTCATTCTTTCTGGAGTTATTTCTCCACTGATCTCCAGTAGCATATTGGGCACCTACCGACCTGGGGAGTTCCTCTTTCAGTATCCTATCATTTTGCTTTTTCATACTGTTCATGGGGTTCTCAAGGCAAGAAAGAATACTGAAGTGGTTTGCCATTCCCTTTTCCAATGGACCACATTCTGTCAGACCTCTCCACCATGACCCGCCTGTCTTGGGTGGCCCCATGGGCATGGCTTAGTTTCACTGAGTTAGACAAGGCTGTGGTCCTAGTGTGATTACATTGACTAGCTTTCTGTGATTATGGTTTCAGGGTGTCTGCCCTTTGATGCCCTACACTGAAGAACTATATAAAAAATATCATCAAGACCAAGATAATCATGATGGTGTGATTACTCACCTAGAGCAAGACATCCTGGAATGTGAAGTCAAGTGGGCCTTAGAAAGCATCATTATGAACAAAGCTAGTGGAGGTGATGGAATTAGAGTTTAGCTATTACAAATCCTAGAAGATGATGCTGTGAAAGTGCTACACTCAATACGCCAGCAAATTTGGAAAACTCAGCAGTGGCCACAGGACTGGAAAAGGTCAGTTTTCATTCCAATCCCAAAGAAAGGCAATGCCAAAGAATGTTCAAACTACCACACAATTGCACTCATCTCACATGCTAGTAAAGTAATGCTCAAAATTCTCCAAGCCAGGCTTCAGCAATAAATAAACCGTGAACTTCCAGATGTTCAAGCTGGTTTTAGAAAAGGCAGAGGAATCAGAGATCAAATTGCCAACATCTGCTGGATCATCGAAAAAGCAAGAGAGTTCCAGAAAAACATCTATTTCTGCTTTATTGACTATGCCAAAGCCTTTGACTGTGTGGGTCACAATAAACGGGAAAATTCTGAAAGAGATAGGAATACCAGAACCCCTGACCTGCCTCTTGAGAAACCTATATGCAGGTCAGGAAGCAACAGTTAGAACTGGACATGGAACAACAGACTGCTTCCAAATAGGAAAAGGAGTACGTCAAGGCTGTATATTGTCACAATGCTTATTTAACTTATATGCAGAGTACATCATGAGAAACGCTGGGCTGGAAGAAGCACAAGCTGGAAACAAGATTGCCAGGAGAAATATCAATAACCTCAGATATGCAGATGACACCACCCTTATGGCAGAAAGTGAAGAGGAGCTAAAAAGCTTCTTGATGAAAGTGAAAGAGGAGAGTGAAAAAGTTGGCTTAAAGCTCAACATTCAGAAAATGATGATCATGGCATCTGGTCCCATCACTTCATGGGAAATAGATGGGGAAACAGTGGAAACAGTGTCAGACTTTATTTTTGGGGGCTCCAAAATCACCTGAGATGGTGACTGCAGCCATGAAATTAAAAGACACTTACTCCTTGGAAGAAAAGTTATGACCAACCTAGATAGCATATTGAAAAGCAGAGACATTACTTTGCCAACAAAGGTCCATCTAGTCAAGGCTATGGTTTTCCCAGTGGTCATGTATGGATGTGAGAGTTGGACTGTGAAGAAAGCTGAGTGCCGAAGAATTGATGCTTTTGAACTGTGGTATTGGAGAAGACTCTTGAGAGTCCCTTGGACTGCAAGGAGATCCAACCAGTCCATTCTGAAGGAGATTAGCCCTGGGATTTCTTTGGAAAGAATGATGCTAAAGCTGAAACTCCAGTACTTTGGACACCTCATGCAAAGAGTTGACTCATTGGAAAAGACTGTGATGCTGGGAGGGATTGGGGGCAGGAGGAAAAGGGGACTACAGAGGATGAGATGGCTGGATGGCATCACTGACTCGATGGACATGAGTCTGAGTGAACTCTGGGAGCTGGTGATGGACAGGGAGGCCTGGCGTGCTGCGATTCATGGGGTCAGAAAGAGTTGGACATGACTGAGCGACTGAACTGAACTGAATTTATATATGGTAAAATTGCATCACTGACTCAATGGACATGGGTTTGAGTAAACTCTTGAAGATGGTGGAGGACAGAGGAGCCTGTTGGGTAGAGTCCATGAGTTTGCAAAGACTTGGACACAACTGAGGGATTAAACAACAACAACAACAAAATTCACTCCTGTTAAATGTATGGTTCTACGCATTTTGACACTGAGAAGGCTTGTCTCCAGGTGATGACAGAAGATTCCAGGAGGACAAGGAGACCCTGCTTGAAGTTGAGGGTGCCCTAGAGGGGCTTCCCAGGGAGGGACAGCTCTTGGGAGTCTTGTCCGGGGGAAGGTTATTTCAGGTGTAGGCAGGGGAGATGTCTGCCCTAGGGTGGAGGCATTAACATCATGGACCCCAGTTTGGAATCTTGGCTTTCCTCACTGGATTCCTGAAACCCTTCCGCTTCTGCCACCCCATTCATTTCCACTGTTTCCAGTGGGTGTGACTGAACTAACCATCCCCAGGGCTCCTTCTATCTTTTGCAATCACACTTTCAAAACATACTGAAGAGGATTTTGATTCTGTTAGAATCTGATGTTAAAACAATATTTCATTTCTCTGGTGAGAGGAAATCTGTTGTTTGCCTATATCTGAATCTGCTGACCAAAAAAAGGAAGAAGGGCGCTCTCAAAACAAAAGGAGACAGCGCTGAACCCGGGCACACATTCTGAGTAAGACAGACAGGCAGAGGCGGGTGTAGCCTGTGTTGTTTTATGAAGAAATGCCAAGAAAGTCAGGGATGTTTTCAGATGAGCTTGCTGTCCCCCACCGAGTCAGGACAACCATGGAGACGTGTTTTTCCATCTTTTCTGTGACCTCGGTTTTCCTTGAAGGGATGATGTAATGATTAACCCTGATTCAACACACAATCAATGTGAACTTAGGGTCTTCTGCCCCCTGCTCTGTCCACACGGGAAGGTCATGCCCAGGAGCCTTAGGAAGGGCTGTGGCTGTGTGGGGGTGGGAGTGGGGCACATGGGGCACCTTGAACAGCACATCCTTACTTCCTGTTCCCTGAAATGTCTCATTTTGTGTCTTTACACTCTCCAGTGGGCTGCAAGGGTTCGGACCCAAGCATGGGGAGATTGAGCAGGGTCTGTGAAGACACGTGAGCTGGGTTTTGTTAAAACCTGTTGGTGAAAGGGAAGAGAGGATGTCACTCTGGTCAATCCTTGGAAAATCTTGTCTTTGGATTCGAACATGACAACACAAGACCCTCGTTTTGTGGGGATTGTGTCGAGGGGCAGGAGGAGGGCGTATGGAGTGGAAGCCAACTTCGTATGGCCTGTCGTGTAGATGAGCCCAACATTAAAAGAGGAAAACTTCCTGGTGTCATGAAAATATTCTGTATAGTGACGACAGCAGTGTCTCCACAGATGTGTGTTCTTCAGGACTCGTAGAAATGTTCGCCAATAAAAGGGGGGAGGGGGGCGAGTTTTGGTGTGTGTCAGTTGTACAGTGGTTTGAAGAAATCACGAGCATTAACCCCCACCCACCAGGGTCTGCAGATACTAACACTCCTGGTCCCTTAGCAGCAGGCAAAAGCCCCTTGGGCCATAGGCTCTTCTTTCTCTACAGAGAGCAGGACGGCCACCAGGGGACCCGGGGTGGCCGGAAAGCCCCTCGCAGGACGAGGACACTGCCTTCCCTGAGAGAAGGAAGGTGGCAGCCGGAGCTGGTCTGAGTGGCCACTTCTCACGGGCCCCTGGAGATTCAGTCCCAGAGGCCTGTGACTCCCTGGTTGGGGGCTGGGTGCCCAGGTCCACAGCCTCGTGCCATGTCCCCTGTAGCAGACAGACGGCTGGAGGGGCTGGGTCCCTCCAAGACCACCATGGACACAGGGCCGGTCCCTTGCTTTGAACTGAAGATTCTTTCCTCCTCGGCAGGTTCCCCTTCGGTGTGACTAGATGTGGCAGTTGGGGTGGGAGTTGCTTCAGGCTGTGGTCGCCCCTCCTCTGCGGCTTCCCTGGGAGCATGGAGGAGGTGGGGAGGAGGGGCCCTGCTCCTGCTTTCTCTGAGGGGCCTGTGGGCAGGGCAAGTGGGGCTCTGAGGTGGAGTTTACACCTGAGGACGTGCTTCGTCTCTGCTGTGTCACCCTCCCCACCTGCTGCTCTGCCCCGTGCCTGAGATCCCAGCAGGATATGTGTCTGGGGGGCAGCAGCCCTTCCAAGTGACCACATGGCACCTGGAAAGAACACTGGCCACATGCTGGAAAGCTTGCACTTGTCCTCAAGGCACTCCAGATCTCAACACTTTTTTGTCTTTCCCCACTTAAGCACCCACCAGTTCGATGGTGCATATGCTATGTTATGGAGCACCGACTCAGGCCAGCTCCCCTAGTCCAGTCCTCTTGCAAAATCCAGGGGGCCCTGACAATGCCCTTTACAGCTTGAGGGTTATTTTTGGCTGGGCCCTGTGGTTTGTGGGATTTCAGTTCTCCAGTCACAGGACTAAACCCAGGCCACGGCAGTGAAAACAGCAAGTCCCAACCACTAGGCCACCAGGGAACTCCCAGCCTTGGAGGCTGCGTGGTGCCTGTGGCCGTGTGACCACCGTGTCAGGCTGCAACTCGTATCCAGGGGTGCATGACACCTATACTCCTTGTTGGCCCTGAAGGATGTTTACAATGCAGACTGTACGTGTGTTGCCCATGGGGACATGTAACTAAGTCTAGAAGTAGCTGTGGTCTTCTCAAATGATTTCGGTGGGTAAATGGATCATCCGACGGCTCTTAAGGAGATTGACTCCTTGAGTGGTGCATTTGCACAGAGAATAGAATTTAACATCTCTAAGCTGACCCACGGCCCCCTTCCACTTTTCTCTGCATACCACCTCTGCAGGCTTGTCATGGACCCCCTCCTCCTCGCCCACCTCACACCACACCCTCTGCCAAGACTCTTCCAGCACAAGATCTTTGTGCCTATTGTGCCCACCACCCAGACTGCTCTGCCCTGCGCTCTGCCTGGGACCAACCCTGCTCCTCCATCAGCCCAGCGTGTGTCCGCTGGCCCAGTGGCCTCTCCAGACCTGTCTCTCTGGGCTCCTCTTCCCCACTCCTACCATGGTTTCAGAGGCAAATACAGTTTTGCGGCGGTCAGGACGGGCTCATTGGTTGTATGCTGTCTCTCCAACAAGACCTCAAGCTTCTCAAGGCAGGGGGTTGGTCCCTGTGTCACCCCCAACCCCTTAGGACACAAAGCACATGCTCAATAAATATTTGCTGAACTGATCCAAAGGGTTTGGTCTGAGAACAAAAAAAGAAAAGCCACGTGAGCCGTCAGATTGAATTCTGACTCCTCCAGCCTGGCCTCCTCCCCTAGGCTCCGTGAGCCCTGGAACACTACCCGCAAACACACACCACACACCCTGCTGAGACCGGGAGGCCTGGATGGCAACCACGTGAACAGAAGGCAGGGTTTATGGCCCATTTCACAAGGGCCACCCACTCTGGTCTGAAGTGCTGAGGACTTGTTTTTAGGGTTAACTGACTTGTTCATACGGGTCTTTTCCGAGAGAGGCTGAGGTTTGACAACCTCAAGTTCAGGTGAAGCCTATAGGTGCTTCTCCCATGGGACAGAAAGTGAAGGGCCTCAGCAAGGTCGACACCCACCCCATCAGTGTCCTTGGGTCCAAGATGCCCTGGTTGACGGTTCTCGCCTCTGAGTCTTGAGCACTCGCTTTGGTTTTCTTGTGTTCTTGAAAAAATATCCCTCTTTGGAGGAAGACATCCTAAAGCAATGAGCCTTTTTTTAAAAAAAGAAAGACACTTATATGATATTTCTTTGGCCACACTGGGTGGCATTTAAAATCTTAGTTCCCCGACCAGTGATGAGACCCACGCTTCCTGCAGAGGAAGCAAGGAGTCTTTCTTGGACTGCCAAGGAATGCCAAGCAATGAGCCTTTGAAAGTCAGTTTGACAGCTCCTTGGAAGCAGACCCTTTGGAAAAAATAGAAGGCCAGGTAATGAGGTGTCACTCTCCCCTTCCCACCCCTAGTACGATTCATTGGCACCTGCTTTGCCCCCACTCATAGAGTTCTTTCTTTATAGGTACCTATTATTGAATCTGGATTTTTGCTAGGCTTCCAACTACTGAGAGTAACTGCTGCTCTGGCCATCTAGAGAAGGTACGCGCCTGGGATGACCCAACCCTCACCACCATCCCCCTAGCTCCCACACACCCCAAAGCCATCTCCTTCATCCAGAACAGTGTGTTGAAATCTTGCATTTCCATGACACCAATTACTCAGATTAAAACTGAGAAATTCAGCAGGATCCAAACATGTAAAAATATTTGGATATTTGACTAAGTCCAATTTTCTTCCAAGTTCTGCTTTCTGAAAACTTTCAAACACCGCATATAAAATTCAGCCAGTTTCACCATCCCAGGAAGAGGGACCCAAGATATGCATGTATTAAAAAGACAGTGTTTGTAATCTCCAAGAGAAATTAGGATGATTTCATACTGCCTGAGACCTTGGTTTCTGAGCCACAGGGTGACTTTTGTGTTTGAATATCTCTGAGCCCAGATAATGCCGAACCATTTGTTGAGGGATACAGGGCCAAGATTCTGGAGATGCCCCAAGAAGGACTGCTTCTTTAACTCGGCCCAACAAATACTCCTATAATGTATTTTAAAACACATAGGCATAAGTCCTGTGTATGAAGTTGTCATGGTTACAGAAGAAAAATAAATATTTGTGCACACAGACATAACATGAAGTCCTTCTACAGTGAAAACAATCTCCTCTGGAAAGACCTTCGAAAGTCAGCAGTGAGCCAGACGTGGATGGAGCTAGTAGGGGGCAGCCTTTAAACGTACCTCTTGGCATCTGCATTTTTCATAAGCCTTGTTTAACAGCATAAAATTAAGGGGCTGTGGGAGTTAGGTGAACTGACACAAAAACCAAGAGCACTGTTATTTATTTTCTACAAGTGACATCATAAGCAGGAGTTTTGCCTGTGTTCTAGTTCGTCTCCAATAAATAAATAACTATGTACAAATGTGCTGAGTTTACAAAACAATAGAGGAAAACCTTTGCATTACAAAAGATACATTTACATGATACATTTTTTTTCCATACACTAAGCATTTCATTCCTAGCTTACTTGAACCAGAGACCCTGTGTAGCAATGTCTAAAGGTGTGTACCTAGGCTCTTCTACCAGAAAGCAAAGCTATAAAAGGAAAATTCCTCAGTTAATTCCTCAGTTTCTTGAATATAGGGCCTAACTTGGCCTGCTACTTATTACTCATATTTAATCTGTTCCAGAACGTTGGCAGCTGTCTGGAACAGCTCTCCTCAAATATACGGAGCAGACAGCCCCCTGCTGAACTTGTTAAAATGTAGATTCCTGTGCAGTAGGTGGGATGGCGCCTGAGGGCATTTCTAACCAGCTTGCCGGGGCAGCTCCTGCCTCCCGGACTGCATTCCAAATGGCTGGGCTCAGAAAACTCTCCTCCAAAGTGGGAGAAATCCTGGAGGGCCTGATCAAGAAGAGGCCATGCTGCAGCCTCCATCCCCAAGCTTCCAAATTCCCAAAATACCAGTAGAGCTGGTTTTATTTGGGCCCACAAATGACAAGGACCATGAGAGTCCAAATGGCCACTGGCGTGAATTCTGCAGCTGAAACTTTCTTGCACTGTCTCCTGGGATGGGCTTCCATCTCCTCTCAATTCAGAACAACCATTTTCAATATTTTCACAAATAACTAATAATAATCATAGGGAAAGACACTGCATAAGAAGCTTAATGATGACTACTTTCCAAATCAAAACAGCAACAACAACAGTAAAACCCAGGTTCATTGTTTGAAAATAAAAAATGAAAATCTTGGGTTGAATTCCTAGGTCAGTCCAGCAACATGAGTCTAATAAATGCCCTTTATATTTTAACCTTTCTTAAAATGCTATTGCTCTGGAAGCCTGAAATCTCAGGATAAATTAGCAACTCTGGTGAAAGAACAGATTCTCAACCATTCTTATTTCTAGTGTTTTTCTTTCTGTTTCACAAAGTAGTTCTGCCCAGGCAGACAGCTAAGAGCAGAAAAGTAGGGTCCAATAGAGACAGGGTGGCTCAGGTAGGTCAGCCGAGTTCCTGGAAAGGGAAAGTTGGGAGAAATGAAAAGGATGAAATGGGGCTTAGCTTCATAAACACAAGAGAGCTGGAAAAACTTCACCAAGATAGTGTAAGGATCCCATAACAAATGGGAGCACACACATAAATAGATAGAGCAGGAGGGAGAGGGGAGGGGAGGGGAGGAAGGCGGGAGAGATGCAAAGCAGGTGTTGGAGACACACCCGGTAGGGAAAAAGCAGAACAAAAAATAAATATAGGGGTCATTATCCTTGACTCAGTGTCATTCATCAGTCCGCTGGAATGATGTCTGCCCCCAGGCTGCCAAACAAGAACACACACACCCCCACCCAGTGCCCCTTGGTGAGGGCACAGGGCACTTTGCAACCTGTCACAATGAAGCTGTCATCCCTGCTCGCTTGTCTGATGACATCATGGAAGTGGCTAGGGCCGAACTTCCAACGCCCCCCTTCCTCTCCTCCATAGCCAAGTGCAGAAGCAGTGAAAGAAGAGGGGTGAGGGGGCTTCTATTCTGATGCCAGCTGAGGTGCTTGGGGCAGGGGAGTTGGAGAGAATGGCTGCGGGGCCGGGAGGAGGGAGGGATGTCCGGGTACCAGGCTTCTCAGAGTTTCTGAGGTGTCCGCTCAGTTTTCACCTGCTGCAGCATCAGCTCCTTGGCAGGGACCCCGCACTTGTACTCCAGCTCCCCCCGCGAGGCGCCCTGCTTCTTGCGCAGGTGGCAAAGGAGGGCCAGAAGCGCCACCACCAGAGACAGGCTTGCGATGGAGATGCCCACGAGCACGCCCGAGTGCAGGGGACCAGCAGGTGCTGGCGAGGGGCGTGCGGTGCCGCCCGGAGTCGGGCTGACCGGGGGCTCCCCAGAGCCGTCATTGTCCTCCAGGGTGCCCTGGCCCTCATTCACCTGGATGGGGTCACAGTCGGTGCCAGTCTGGCCAGAGAGGGCCGAGTCAGGCCCGCAGATGCACTCGTAAGTGCCAGGGAGGTTGTGGCACTGGCCAGGGCAGATGCCGTTGTCACACTCGTTGATGTCCGTGCACACGGAGCCCTCGTCTAGGATATAGCCTTCAGGGCACCAGCAGATGGCCGGGTTGTGGGGGTCGCAGTCAGCCGGGCACGAAGTCTGGTTGCAGAACATCCGGCACTTGTGCGGGGCGCCGGGGACAGGCGCGAAGCCCTCGGCGCAGATGCACTGGTGTTCGGACCGGCCCACCGGCTGGCACTGGTACTCGCAGCTATTGCCGAAGCACGGGTCCACGGGCTCCACGCACTCGCCGTCCACCAGGTCAAAGTCTGGGAAGCAGTGGCACTGGAAGCCGCCCTCAGTGTTGACGCAGCTCTGCGGGCACGGACTGGGCACCTGCGCGCAGTCGTCCACGTCCTCACATCGGTGCTGGTCGGCGGCCAGCTGGTAGCCTGCCTCGCAGATGCACGTGTAGTTGCCGAGCCCGTGGAGGTGGCAGAAGTGCTCGCAGAGTTGGTGGCACGGGTGCTCGGCCGGCGGCCCGCAGGAGCGCCCGTCCGCCTGCAGGGCGGCGTCGGCCGGGCACAGGCAGTTCGAGGCCCCGGCACTCGCCTTGCACTCGTGCTGGCAGCCGCCGCGCTCTACGCCGCAGGCCCAGGCACCTGGGGCTTCCCTGCTCCAGCGCCCCTCGGTCTCTCCCAGCGGCGCCGCGCACTCCAGCTCCACCCCGAGGGGCGCCACCGCGGCGGTGCTGCCCAGCGGCAGCGCCTGAAAGTCTGCGCCGCGGGCTCCGAAAGGGGTGCCATAGGTGATCGAGAGCCCCGCGGCCGCCGTGGCGCCAGGCTCCACAGCCAGCGGCCGGCAGGAGGCGGCGAAGTGGAACTCGCAGAGGAAGCCGTCAGCCTCCGCGTCGCACGGCCGCTCCTCCCAGGCGGGCTCTCCCGGTGCCAGCGCCCCGGCCGCCGCCGAAACGGCGACGCACAGCGGACCGCATAGGCGCTCCCCGTCGTCGCGAGGTCTCGCCCACCTGCTGAAGCTGGTGCGGTTGTCGCCCGTCACCCACTGGAAGCCGCGCAAGGGCCCGGAGTGCTCTGGGTCGTCGCAGCCTGGCGGGCGCTGCAGACCGATCCAGAGGCGCTGACCGTCGCCGCTCAGGAGCAGGGAGATGACATCTTCGGCCACCGAGGAGCGCACGGTCATCAGGTGGCCCTGCAGGCGCTCGCAGACTCGGCTGGCGGCGAGGAAAGTCGCGGGGCCCCGGAAGACGGCGAAGCAGTCGAGATCGACGCACTGGCCGCCGAGCGGCTGAGGCTCAGGGGGCGCCGGGAGCCCCAGGCCCGCGGGGGCCAGCACGCCGAGGAGCAGGACGCGCAGCATGGTGTCCGCACGCGGCGCACAGGGTCCCGGCCGGGACAGAGAGAGGCGGGGAGCCCGCGGCGACAGCTGCTCGCGTCTGTCTCCGACCCGGCGCGTCCGGCTGTGGCGAGGCAGTCTCTGACAGGCCACCAGGCTCGGGCCCGAGTTTATAAGTGAGCGGTCCCCCTCCCTGGACGTTCGGGAAAAGGAAGGAAGTGCCTGGTGGGAAGGGCTGATGCTGCGTTCTCGGATTACTGGGTCCTCCGGACGCCCTGCGCCCGCCCTCGCGCCCGGGATCACCTCGCCCGGGGATGAGTAAATTCGGCCCTGCCTGCGAGGTCCTCGGGCGGGGCCTGCAGCGCAGGCTCCAGGGGGCCCCGCACCTCTGTCAAGGGGGACCCGCCCCGCCAACCGGCCCCATGCGCGCCGCCCTACGAGGGGCTTAACACGCTACCCTCCTGAATCTCCTTGTCCTCTTTTCCTTCATCAGTGTTGTTACCAACTAATTCAAGGAAAGCCTGGATTGCGGAGCTCTTGGAAGACGAGATTGGGCGAGAAGGGCTTAGAATGGGGGCCGGGGGAGGGCGGTTCCGTAATCCCTAGGACCTACAGGGCTTCGGGAGAAGGTGCACGTCACCCAGAGGGTTTGGAGAGGGGCTGCCTAGAGCTTGGCCTCGCACACACACACACACACACACACACACACAAACGCGCTCTCAAGGGGAGCTAGCCGACCGGATCCGCCAGGGCGCCTAGTTCAGGAGACCGAGGCGCTTGGAGACAGAGGGCGTGGCTGGGGCCACCCTCTAACAAGGAGGAGGACTGGCCTAACACTTGGACCCTGGGGGACCCACAAGTTCCTGAGCGCAAGCTACCACGGCCAGACCTCATCTCGTTACGTAAGAAAGTCGCGGAGACACTGTCAGGGTCCCAAATCTCGTCACCTTTAGGAAGTGGCGGCAGACGAATTCCTGCGGACCCCTGTAGGGGAGCGAGTTAGCTTGAGTGGTCTGAGTTTGTCCATCATCTCAGAGGGGCAGTGCAATTCGCACCCCCAAAGGGACGCACGGGGTGCCCTCGCGGGGAGGGTCTGTCTGTTGGGGTCTTTTTCCCAACAGATCAGATGGATACAGGGGCGCACATAGGTGCTACTTGGTCCGCAAAGGACACGGACGAGGGGCGATTAAGCGCTGGTGCGGGGTGGGGAGCACTGGGAGGAGGAGACTGGAATCTGTCACTTTCACGACCTTATCCGCTTACTCACTTGTCAGGAATGCGGAGGGGTCAGTCCAAAGCCCAACCGAGAGTGGCAAATTTGTTTTTTGTTGTGTTGTTTTTTTTTTTTTAACACCCTGTGCCATCCTCCGCTGCGGTCACTCACAGGGATGCGCCAGGTGGCGGCGCTGTTGAACTCTAAACGAAGCCAAAGAAACGGCGATCCCCGAAGTTGGGCTGAAAGGATTCCTTATGCTGAGTCCTTTCTCCGGGTAGGACTCGCAGATCCCCTTCTGACCCGGGGGTCGGGCCCCCTACGTCCAGCCGAGCCCAGAACTTGCTGAAGGAGCTGGACAGTGTGGCGTCGTCACGTGCGGAAGACAGACACCCGCTGGCGGATGGACAGTACTGTCTGCAGTAACCAAGGGGGCGGGGCGGGGACACCCCCGAAAGTGCAAGGGGATGGGGGAAGGCACGCTTGACCATCCCGCTACCCCCTAGCCCCACCCAAAGGGACACGGACATTTGAGGCTTCCTGGATTGGGCCAGACTGCACCTAAAGAAGGAGGAAGGAAAGACACCTCCCCCTCACCCCCCCCCCCACAAGATCGGAGAGTCTCGCAGTCTGGGGTGGGTCCGGGCAGGCACTGTCTGGACATCCCACTGGCTTCGGGACCAAGTCAGGGGCCACGACTCCGTGCACCGCCACCCTGGAGAGGTTGTCTCGGTGGAGCCGATTGGGGCGGGGCGGGGCGGGGCTCCAGACACAGGCTGGAACTCGCCACTTTAGAGACCTCAAAGGTGGACGCCTGAGACAGGAAGGGAGGCAGGGCCAGCCACACCCTTTGTGCCTCTTTTACAAAGGATTTCAGGACTGTGTTGGAGGAAGGCTCAAACAAAGGGTGGGGTCCTCTGAGCCCGCGCCAACCTTTAAAGGAGCTGAGGGACATTCCAGCGTCAGGTCTGGCCCCCACCAAGGTGGGTCACTTCTTGGAGGGGTTCTAGGTGATTTACCCATAAAGAGCCAAAGAGCTTTATCAAATGCGGGAGGCAACTTTTTTTCTTAAGAGACATTAAAAATAAAAAAAAAAAAAAACAACTTTCTAATTCCAACATGAACACCTGTTCTTAGATATATTAACTCCTAGGTCTCCTGATGCTTGGAACCCTTTCCAGTATTCTTGCCTGGGAAATCTCATGGACAAAGGAGCCTGGTGGGCTATGGCTACAGTTCATGGGGTTGCAAGAGTTGGACATCACCGAGTGGCTAAACCCCCTGGTGCAGATCCCGCTTGGCACTGTTTCTCTCCAGAGCACGTGGGCAGCTGTCCCTGCTCTGGCTTAGAATTTAAGCCTCTGAGGTGGGGAGATGGGTGGAAATACACAATTCCAGGTGCTCAGGGCTTCCAGGCTGTGAGATGCAGGGCTAACTCCCAACTGTTGGTGATAAAAGCTCCCCACCCATGGAAACGACTGTCACTAGCACTTGAGGATGTGGGGGAAGGAGGGATGTATAACTTATGCAATACAATAACCATAATCCCCTATGGTTATTTAAACTAAAACTTATTAAAGTTAGAAATTCAGTTTCTCAGTCTCCCTAGTTACAGCAACTGCCCCACTATAGGGGCTAGTGACTATAAATTAGACGTTACTGAGAAAACACTTGATCATCACAGGAACTGCTTTTGGGCCCTGCTGGTCCACACGAGCACTTCCCTGGTGGCTCAGATGGTAAAGCATGGTCCACACAAATGATCTCAAGGAAGATATTGGTGGGGGCACGTGAGTATCCCTTCTAAGATTCCAAGTACACTGTCTTACAGTCATTGCTATTTTCAAGATAATGGTTGTAAAAACTGTCATCAAGGGCTAGAAGGGATATGTTAAGAAGAGCGTAGAAACTGTTTTTGTTTTTGCTTAGTTGCCAAGTCCTTTCTGACTCTTTGCAACCTCACAGACTGTAGCACACCAAGCTCCTCTATCCTCCACTATCTCTCAGAGTTTGCTCAGATTCATGTCCACTGAATCAGTGACACTATCTAACCGTCTCATCCTCTACCGCACCCTTCTCCTTTAGCCTTCAGTCTTTCCCAGAATCAGGGTCTTCTCCAATGAGTCGGCTCTTCACATTAGGTAACCAAATTTTGAAGCTTCAGCTTCACCAACAGTCTTTCCAATGAATAGTCAGGGTTGATTTCCTTTAAGATTGACTGATTTGATCTCCTTGGTACTTGACTAATGAATACATTGGGCTTTCCTGATGACTCAGTAGTAAAATAGAGAAGGAAATGGCAACCCACTCCAGTATTCTTGCCTGGAGAATCCCATGGACAGAGGAGCTTGGTGGACTACAGTCCACGGGTCGCAAAGAGTCAGACACAACTGAGCGACTTCACTTCACTTCACTTCAGTAGTAAAAAATCCACTTGCCAATGCTGGAGATGCAGGTTCAATCCCTGGGTCAGGAAAATTCCCTGGAGAAGGAAATGGCAACCCACTCCAATATCCTTGCCTGGAAAATCCCATGGATGGAGGAGCCGGGCAGGCTACGGTCCATGGAGTCGCAAAAAGAGTCAGACAGAACTTAGCGACTGAACAACAGTAAGTTAGTACATCAATATTATGTTTAACCTGGATATGAATTATAATAATTTAGATATTAAGAAGAAAGACATCTAAAAGGTAAGAACGTCATGTGTATAAGCCATAACAATATTAAGATGAAGACACAAAAATAAAGCCTCTGTGATGGTACAGCAACATATGATTCTAGAAGTGGAAATTAACTGCCTGGTGAGCAAACGTTATTCAGTAAACAAGAGCCTGGCACCTAGCAAGGTGCAGATTTTACTAAATTTTTGCAGTCAGCCAGACTTTCTTCAAGAAGCAAGATGAAAATTGACAGTCCTTTATTGGCCTATTTTTAGAAAAGAAAATATGTTGCATCTACCCAAACCTAATATTTGATAACATATTTGATGGTGAAAGACCAACAGCTCTACTCCTAAGGTCAGAAATCAGACAAAGATGCCTGTTCCTGCCATAGGGTGCTGGAGGTTCTAGCTAGATTCTATCCAGGGTAGTTCTGCATGGAAATGAAATAAAAGGCATTCAGATTTAAAAGGAAGACATAAAATTATCTCTTTATTGATCATATTGCCTTGCTTATATGCAGAAAATCCTAAGAAAACTATCCCCAAACCATAAGATCTAATAAACAAGTTCAGCCTTACAGGAAGTAAAATCAATACCTAAAACCCATTTTGCATTTCTATATAGTAACAATGCACAAATTTAAAATGAAATTAGAAAACAATTTCATTTACAATAGTATTAAAAATAATTACTTAGGAATAAATTTAACAGAAGAAGTGCAAAATACATACTCTGACAACTACAAACAATGTTTAAAGACATTTTAAAAGACCTAAATAAAGGAAAAGACAGTTTATGTTTATGGATTGGAAGATTTAAGCTGACAAAACTCCCAAAATTAATGTACAGAGTCAATAGAATCTGCATTAAAATATCTGCTGATTTTTCTACAGAAATTGTCATGCTGATCCTAAAATTCACAAGGAAATTCAAGGGGCTCTGAAAAACCAAAGTAATCTTGGAGAAGAGAAACAAGACAGGAGGACTCACACTTTTTTATTTCAGATTTTACTACAAAGCTACAGTAATCAAAACAGTGTGGTTCTGGCATCAGAAAAGACCTAATCAGTCTCTTTGGCACAGAATTGAGTCCAAAAATAAACCCTTTGAATATATACAGTTGGCCAATAAGCATATGAAAAGATGCTCAATAAGAAAAATTTTTATATTTAATCAATTTAGTCAATTTTTACAAGGATGGCAAGACAGTTAAGTGGAGGAAAGAACAGTCTTTTTTACTGTAGCCATCCTAGTGGGAATGAACTGATATCTTATTGTGGTTTGATTTACATTTCCCACCAATGACATTGAACGTCTATCTTCATGTGCTTATTGGCCATTCGTATGTCTTCTTTAGATGAATATCTATTCAGATTCTTTTTTAATTTTTATTTTTTAATTCAAGGATAATTGCTGTATAGAATTTTGTTGTTTTCTATCAAACCTCAACCTCAGTCAACCATAAGTTGGCCATAAGTTGGCCATAAGTGTACATATATCCCCTCCCTTTGGAACGTCCCTCCCATCTCCCTCCCCATCCCACCCCTCTAGGCTTATACAGAGCTCCTGTTTGAGTTTCCTGAGCCATATAGCAATTCCTGTTGGCTGTCTATTTTACATATGGTAATGTAAGTTTCCGTGTTACTTACTCCATACATCTCACCCTCTCCTCCCCTCTCCCCATGTCCATAAGTCTATTCTCTATGTCTGTGTCTCCATTGCTGCCCTGTAAATAGATTCTTCTGTACCATTTTTCTAGATTCGACATATATTTGTTAGAATACAGTATTTATCTTTTCTTTTCGACTTACCTCACTCTGTATAATAGGTTCTAGGTTCATCCACTTCATTAGAACGGACTCAAATGTGTTCCTTTCATGGCTGAGTACGTCGTGTATGTGTACCACAACTTTCTTATCCATTCATCCAGATAAGGGGATAAGGATAAACTTCCTTATCCCCCTTATCCAGTCCTTAGGGGTCTGAGAACAGACCTGCAGGATGCTTTGGTAGCCACCCTGCCCACCCCCAGGTGAGGGAGTGAGACCATCTCGAAGTTGGGCAAACGGGGGCCCTGAAGAGTGAAGGAGTCACAGAGAGCAGCTGTTAGGAGGGAGCTCTGCTCGGAGTCAGGGGCTGCCAACACTGAATCCTTTCTTCAGAAATCCCACTCCGAGTCACAGACCCAGGGGGTGCCCAGGGTTCGGTCAAGCTCTGTGGAAAGGGGGATGGGAGTGGCTCCCCGCTGGGAGCTCCCAACCTCACTCACCTGCACCCAGAGCCAGCCCACCCACAGAGGGAGGGGGAAGCATTCACCCACACCCAAACCCTGGGAATGCTCTTCAGACTGGGAATAATTCTGAAGCCAGATTTAAGAGAAGTGCTGGCAAAGGCTTCTCTTTAGAGTTTATTCTCCTTTAGAAGGGACTTTGGGGACATTCAGCAAGACCCAGCCTTTTGGGGTCCCTTACAACACCCCTCCCAGGAAAGAGGACCTACCTACCTCATGTTCCAACAGGTGATGAGGACAGAAGCTTCCTCCTTGGAGCTGGATGCCACTTTTATGCTTCTGGTGTCCAGCTGGCCACTGAAGAACTTGGAGTCAACAGATGCATGGGAAAATCCTGGCAGCATCATCCATGGTGCACAATTAAAACTCCAGCTGGTCCTACCGCAGCCAGGATAAATACACGCAGCTGGTAACAAGAAAATCCAGAACTTGAAATACGCCACAGAGACACTTTAAGGCTGTTTTCTTGCAATACTTACTCTTCTGCTGTCTTCCTGTGGTTTGAGCATGGACAAGATTCTTGTATTTTATCTAAAAGTCTTGTTTCATGGTGAATTAAGCAGTCTCTGAATCTGGAGAAAATCATGATTGGAAAAAATATCTATTTGGCTTCCTGTTTCCCAGAAAGTCTTTGCCGCTGTTTCCATTTCTGGCCCAGCATCTTTCCAAAGAGTTGAGAATGTCGTTTAAATGAGTCAGTCCCCAGAGCTCAGTGGAAGTGACAAAAATGTGGACTGAACATTCATGCATTGTCAGCTCTGGTCGAGTGAGGGGCAGCTGGGGTCGGAAACAGGCAGAGGGAAAGGAAGTAATCTACTAGCCAAGTGGCTGCCTTGCTCCCCAGCGTGAGGTCCCAGACCAGCATCCTTGTCTGGGGACTGCTTCCAATGTGCCATCTCTGATGGGCCCACCCTGTGCTTCCCAAATCAGGATCTGCCTTTGCCAAGACCCCCTCCTGGGGGCATGGGGGGCACACACTCCCCCCGCCAAGTGGTTGTGCTGAGGAAGGACCTAGCCAGGCAGCAGAACGGCCTCACTGAGACCTTGCAATAAACCAGCCCCTTCCCTGCTCGCTCCCTACAGAGGTTCACTGACCCTCTCTAGTTTGTGAAAAGGAGCCCTGAGACCAACAGCATCACCGTTATGTCTTATCTCTGTAAAGACCATTCATCACCTCAGACTTGTCAGAAAGGCAAATTCCTGAGCCCAGCACAGACCTCCTGAGTCAGAAACTCCAGGGCTTGGGCCCAGACATCTGTGTCTATTTGGTTCCTTCACTGTAGTCGGATTACCATTTCATGCAGCTGACTACCTGCCCAGTTGGTGCAAACTTGAATAAATTAAAGTGTAGCTTCCTGGGTTGCCATCTCTCTGGTCTAATTTACTTAAATGTAAAAGCTGATTTCTATTTTTAGTCAAATATCATCATTAAATAGTACCTTCTATATGTTGACGAGGTCACATCCCTCAAACCAGAGGTCAACAAAAGGGACAGATAGTCAATATTTTATCACAATGGTGGGCACATAAGATGAACTTGAACAAGTCCAAATGCTCTTAGCTCTGTTTCTATGATAGATAAGCTCCCTGAGACTCAACCTCTCTTCTCAAAATGAGGAAAAGAGCTACATCTTAGGGTTAGATGACAAAATCTGGATCCTAGGATGAATCTCTGAGTCTGCTTCATGGACACTCAGGATGGGCAGGGGAACCAGGCAGATCCGTGGGGCAAGCATTGAGTATTTGTTCCCTAAAACAGCTGCTGCCATGTATTCTGCTGTCAGCAAGCACACTTCTGTTCATACCGATATCCAAGTCTCACTGGCCAGAAAATTTTATGAAGATCCCTGGCCCTCAAAACTTCAAGCTCATGAGGACATATGATCACCTTCAAGAACCTACACACCAAGGTCATACGCAACTAATGGATTCCTCTTTAATATTAATCTAAAATTAACCGTGTCAACAATAAGTAGAGAAACTGAGGCATGGGAAAAAAATTACTTTGTCAAATCTCATTCATTTAGACAAGATAGAGGAACATGTGTTTGTCTTGCTGGGTAAGGAAGGAAAGTGGGTCAGAAAATATGAAAAGTCTGAATTAGAAAATGTTTAAGGCAACAAGGCAGACACTCTTGGTTGGCTGATTCCTCCCCCATCCAAAACCCTTCACAACCTTGCTCTCTAATGACCCTCCCAGTGGTCAGCCTACAGACAGTCATGTTGTTCAATTTTAGCCAACACAATATTTTTTAAAACTGCTTGGAGGGCTATCAGGAGGATTCTTCAAAAAAGAAAAATAGAGGATTTGTTTCTGGTAAAAAAAAATTAATTAATTCTGGAAAAAATATGAAAACAGCTATTTGAAGGCACTGGGTAGTGACCAGTCTCAGATAGAAACTGGAGGGATTTATCCCTTCAAAGAAGGAAACCACTTTGGGTGAGATTCATATTTATTCATACTTTATCCCAAGCACACTCTCAATTTACGAGGTATGGGACAACTAAGACCCCTTAAGAGAATGAAAAGACAAGCCATGGACTTGGAGAAAATCTTTGTAAAAAAAAAAAAAATGATAAAGGACTGATACCTAAAATATACTGCTGCTGCTGCTAAGTCACTTCGTTGTATCAGACTCTATGCGACCCCATAGACGGAAGCCCACCAGGCTCCCCCATCCCTGGGATTCTCTAGGCAAGAACACTGGAGTGGGTTGCCATTTCCTTCTCCAATGCATGAAAATGAAAAGTCAAAGTGAAGTTGCTCAGCCATATCTGACTCTTAGTGACCCCATGGACTGCAGCCTGCCAGGCTCCTCTGTCCATGGGATTTTCCAGGCAACAGTACTGGAGTGGGGTGCCATTAAAATTCAACTGTAAGAAAACAGCCCAATTTTATTTATTTATTTATTTTTATTTTTATTGGAAGCTAATTACTTTACAATATTGTAGTGGTTTTGCCATACACTGACATGAATCAGCCATGGGTGTACATGTGTTCCCCATCCTGAACCCCTCTCCCACCTCCCTCCATATCATATCCCCTCAGGGTCATCCCAGTGCACCAGCCTTGAGCTCCCTATCTCATGCATTGAACCTGGACTGGCAATTTATTTCACATATGATAATATACATGTTTCAATGCTATCCTCTCAAATCATCCCACCCTTGCCTTCTCCCACAGAGTCCAAAAGACTGTTCTATACATCTGTGTCTCTTTTGCTGTCTCACATATAGGGTCATCATTACCATCTTTCTAAATTCCATATATATGCCTTAGTATACTGTATTGGTGTTTTTCTTTCTGACTTACTTCACTTTGTAAAATAAGCTCCAGTTTCTTCCACCACATTAGAAGGGATTCAAATGTGTTCTTTTTAATGGCTGAGTAATATTCCATTGTGTATATGTACCATAGCTTTCTTATCCATTTGTCTGCTGATGGACATCTAGGTTGCTTCCATATCTTGGCTATTATAAACAGTGCTGTGATGAACATTGGGGTACACATGTCCCTTTCAATTCTGATTTCCTCAGTGTGTATGCCCAGCAGTACAACTCAATCTTAAAATGGGCAAAAGACCTTAACAGACACCTCACCAAAGAAGATACACAGATGGCAAATAAGCATTTGAAAACATGCTCCACTTCATGTCATCAGGGAAATCCAAATTAAACCAACAATAAGATAGTGCTCAACATTCAGAAAACTAAGATCATGGCATCTGGTCCCATCACTTCATGGAAAATAGATGGGAAAACAGTGGAAACAGTGTCAGACTTCATCTTTTGGGCTCCCAAATCATTGCAGATGGTGATTGTAGCCATGAAATTAAAAGATGCTTACGCTTTGGAAGGAAAGTTATGACCAACCTAGACAACATATTGAAAAGCAGAGATGTTACTTTGCCTAAAAAGGTCTGTCTAGTCAAGGCTATGGTTTTTCCAGTGGTCAAGTATGGATATGAGAGTGGGACTGTGAAGAAAGCTGAGCGCCGAAGAATTGATGCTTTTGAACTGTGGTGTTGGAGAAGACTCTTGAGAGTCCCTCGGACTGCAAGGAGGTTCAACCAGTCCATCCTGGAGGAGATCAGTCCTGGGTGTTCATTGGAAGGACTGATGTTGAAGCTGAAACTCCAATACTTTGGCGACCTCATGCAAAGAGCTGACTCATTGGAAAAGACCCTAATACTGGGAGGGATTGGGGGCAGGAGGAGAAGGGGATGACAGAGGATGAGATGCCTGGATGGCATCACCAACTCGATGGACATGAGTTTGAGTAGACTCCGGGAGTTGGTGATGGACAGGGAGGCCTGGAGTGCTGTGATTCATGGGGTCGCAAAGAGTCCAACACGACTGAGCGACTGAACTGAAATGGACTGAACACACCTATTGGAATGGTCAAAATCCAGAACACTGACTACACTAAACGTTGGGGAGGTTGTGGGGCAGCAGAAATGCTCACTCATTGCTGACGCAAATACAAAATGGTTTGGTCACTTTGGAGCACAGTTTGGAAATTTCTTACAACACCAAACACACTCATACATTATTCACAATCTTAGGTAGTCACACTAATGAATAAAAACTTATGTCCACACAAACACATGGATGTTTATAGTAATTTTATTGATAATTGCCAAAACTTGGAAGCAACCAAAATATCCTCCAGTAGGTAAATGGATAAATTAACTGTGGTCCATCCAGACAATGGAATATTATCAGAACTAAAAAGAAATGAGCCCTTGAGCCATGAAGAGACATGGAGGAAACTTAAATGTTTCCTATGCCAATCAGAAAATGCAACAGGCTATATGATGCCAAATGTATGACATTCTAGAAAAGGCAACACTACAGAGACTGTGAAATGTCAGTGGTTGCCAGGATTTGGGGAGGGGGGATAAGGTGAACAGGTGGAGCACAGGGAAATTATTCTGTGTGATACATGCAATGGTGGATACAGTTTTCAAAACCCATAGAATGGGGACTTTCCTGGTGGTCCAGTGGTTAAGATTTTATATCTCTACTGCAAAGGGCCAGGGTTAAATCGCTGGTCAGGGAAACTAGATCCCACATGTTGCAACTAAGACCCAGTGCAATATACACACACACCCATGTGCAGAGCTTCCCTGGTGGCTCAGATGGTCAGGAGTCCACCTGCAATGCAAGAGACCTGGGTTTGATCCCTGAGTCAGGAAGATCCCCTGGAGAAGGAAATGGCAACCCACTCCACCATTCTTGCCTGGGAAATTCCATGGACAGAGGAGCCTGACACGCTACAGTCCATGGGGTCACAAAAGAGTCAGACAGGACTGAGCAACTGAACAATATTTAAGGTACGGTACAAAAGTGAACCCGAATGTAAACTATGGACTTTAGTTAACAATAATGTGTCAATATGGCTCACACATTGTACCCCATGTGCCACACCAAAGCCCAGTCTTAGTAATAGGAAATTGAGAAATCTTTATGCGGGTCAGGAAGCAACAGTTAGAACTGGACATGGAACAACAGACTGGTTCCAAATAAGAAAAGGAGTACATCAAGGCTGTATATTGCCACCCTCCTTATTTAACTTATATGCAGAATATATCATGAGAAACGCTGGGCTGGAGGAAGCACAAGCTAAAATCAAGATTGCCAGGAGAAATATCAATAACCTCAGATATGCAGATGACACCACCCTTATGGCAGAAAGTGAAGAAGAACTAAGAGCCTCTTGATGAAAGTGAAAGAGGAGAGTGAAAAAGTTGGCTTAAAGCTCCATATTCAGAAAATGAAGATCGTGGCATTTGGTCCCATCACTTCATGGCAAATAGATGGGGAAACATTGGAAAGAGTGGCTGACTTTATTTTTCCGGGCTCCAAAATCACTTCAGATGGTGATTGGAGCCATGAAATTAAAAGACGCTTACTCCTTGGAAGGAAAGTTATGACCAACTTAGACAGCATATTAAAAAGCAGAGACATTATTTTGCCAAGAAAGGTCCGTCTAGTCAAGGCTATGGTTTTTCCGGTGGTCATGTATGGATGTGAGAGTTGGACCAGAAAGAAAGCTGAGCGCCGAAGAATTGATGCTTTTGAACTATGGTGTTGGAGAAGACTCTTGAGAGTCCCTTGAACTGCAAGGAGATCCAACCGGTCTATCCTGGAGGAGATCAGTCCTGGATGTTCATTGGAAGGACTGATGTTGAAGCTGAAACTCCAGTACTTTGGCCACCTCATGCAAAGAGCTGACTCATTGGAAAAGACCCTGATGCTGGGAAAGATTGAGGGCTGGAGGAGAAGGGAACAACAGAGGATGAGATGGCTGGATGGCATCACTGACTCAATGGACATGGGTTTGGGTAGACTCCGGGGGTTGGTGATGGACAGGGAGACCTAGCGTGCTGTGGTTCATGGGGTCACAAAGAGTCGGGCATGACTGAGCAACTGAACTGAAAATGTTGAGAGGTTACAAAGGAACTCTCTACTTTCAACTCAATTCTTTTGGAAACCTAAAATTGCTCAAAAAATCCAATAATGGAAAATAATAGTTGATTAACCCAAAATAAAACAAGAAAAAGGCATCAGATTTAAAAAAAAAAAGTGGGCAAGGCAGAAACCAAGTAACCCAAGAGGCTTGAACCTGATAAACTCTGATTTCGTCTGTTTGAATTCCTAGAACAGGTGAAAGGACTGAATCCACAGAAGAAGTGAAGCAATGCTTATCTACAGGGTGAGAACAGACGGGAAGGAACATAGGAGACCCGCTGGGCAGTGGAAGGTCTTCCTGACTGAAGCGCTAGTTATGGGATCTGTACTCTTATCACAACTGAGCAAATTGTCAAGGTGGGATTAGTGCCTTTCTCTGCCTATAAATGAGGGAAAGAAAGAATTTTTTTTTTTTTTTGCATGTGATAAGCATGAGGATGAAAGTCACAGGCTGGTGATGAAGGACCAAAAAGACAGAAGGCAGCCTGAGATTTCCCATCTCTGGACCCTTCATCATATAAGAAAATAGACATTATGTTAATCAGGCATTATTATGGGCAGACGAATTCACCACTGAATACTACAAGTTCACTTAACATAAAAGCAGAAAGAGAATAAAATACCCAGAATATATATTGAAAAATACTGATTCATTTGCATTCATGTGAGAATCATTTCTAGTTCCCGTCTATTCTACACAAATGGATGTAAACACTGGGATAAGCCCCTGAAGATTAATTTGGTAGGCTACATAGATCAGCTAAAAATCTCGTATGAACCTCATTTCCCCAACAAAACTTCATTCATTCATTCATTCATTCTGGTTTGTTTTCTTGTTTGTTAAGCTGATGTGTGAGTTGATTCCAGACCGTGTGACTCCAACTTTCAAAATAACAAGGCCCAAATGAATCATCTTTTCCTATGCTCAAAAAAGAAAAAAAATGCCTCATGTTGAAGATCACTTGGCACGTAACTGAAGTTAACAGAGAGCCTTTCATTTCAGCCACAAATCAGTAAGCAGCAATCCAGTCTCCAAGCATCAAAACCAGTCTGGGCATCTGGTCCCCTCTGAAAAAGCCTCTTAAAGAAAGGCCATGACATTACTGCTGACATCAGCACCTGCAGTGCCCAGGAGCTTTTCCAAGATTGTTTTCACTTATGAACTTAAATAACACGAAAGATTGTTTCTACAGTAAAAGATGCTTCCCTAAATAGGCAGGACCTGAAGACAAAGGATAGGGTTTGACTGTGGCCATTGCTCAGAAGGAAATGCAGTTAGGTAACTCGAAGGCAAGGGGATAAAAGAAGAAACAGGACACTGTGAAAAGAGAACATTCAGCAAGATGTTGGGCAGCGGTACTGGGGGTGGCACAAGCGGGGGCTGGCAAAGACCACTTCTTAGCGAGGTATGTGCCTCTCGTGATGGAGGCCAGAAAAATGAATGGGATTCATGATTCCTGAGCTGCCCTGGAGGGAGGTAGAGAGAAGACTGGGAACAGTTGTGTCCAGGTCCACGCTCGCGAATAAACCTCCTGTGAATACCTGTGGCCAAGACTGTGAGCATCATGGTTTCATTGCCCTTGAGTAGATGTCTAAAAGCAGAATTGCTAGGTCATGTGCGTGTACGTTTAACTTCTTAAGAAGCTAGCCCACTGTCTTTGACAAAGCAGCACCTCTGGCATTCCCATCAGTGTGCACAAGGGGTGCAGTGGAGCAGTGGTCTCTGCCAGCAGGGTGCAGTCACACCTCCGCCTCCAGGACACACAGAGGCGCTATTGTGACCAAGACAGAGGCAGGAAGGCCCCTGTGGGGTCAGTGAGGCTGCAGGCACCCTCAGATCACGGTGGGCCTCAGGTACACAAGCTCTCAGGGGATGGCAGAGAGCTTTGAGCGGTACGTGTGTGTGTGTGTGTGTGTGTGTGTGTGTGTGTGTGTGTGTGTGTGGTGTACATGCACACATGTGTGCCTGGGGGAATACACAAGTGCGAGAATACAGAGGTGCTCTCTTGGACATAAGTTGTTATTAGAAATACCCATCATTGCTCAGTGCTCCACCTTCCTGTCTCACACAGGATGAAAGCCAGCTCGTCTCCTCAGGGACCTACTGGTTGACACCCTTGAAGTTAGCCGGAGGTGGTGAGACCTAGCAATCCAGGTGAGGCTGCAGGATTTCATAGCCCTACTTCACCACTTGTCAGCTGGGACCGTGAGCAAATTTCCCAGCTTGTCTGTGTTTCCACTTCCTTACCTATCAAGTGGGGAGAGTAATTCTGCCTGTTTCTCAATAAATCAGTGGCACTTTTTATCTGATAGTAGTCAAAGTTTGGTAAATTTTCCTGTCACCTTGCTTTAATGTGTCCCAAGAACTGAACTATTCAGGTGGCCTTCTGTTGGCCACATTTGAGATGAAGCTGTGTGTAAAACCGTGTGTGAGGCTCACCTTTCCCTTGAGTGCCCCCCAGCCTCACAGGAAGACAGACGCAGAGCCACTGAGCCATCACGTCAAGAACAAAGGGGTGGGGGCGGTTAGAGAAATCTGGAAAGAGAGCTCTCTCCTCAAGGTCCCAGCTGCCTCCTGAGGAAATCGGCAGTGACTTGCGGAGGAAGGAAGGGCTGTTTCTGCTCGGTGTGGGGGTGATGAGGACAGGCGGCAATTCACCCAGACTGTTCACCAGAGGCTGTGTCTGTGCTCGGGTCAACTCCCATCCCCCCGTGTCTGCATCTCTGTACCTGAAGGCTTCCCCATCCCAGAGTGGAGCCCCTCTGGAAGTACCGGGAATTACCCATCCGCCTGCAGCAGCCCCATCCACAATGGATGGAAGTCAGTGTATCAATACCCCGGCTCCCACGGCCCTCTGGTGGAATGACATTTCCTAGTGTTTCCACAGTTGCATTGCCTCCGCATGACCCTACCGCTAATGTCCATCTTTCCCATTAAACTACTTTACTGGAATCCCTGTCTCCATGTCTGCTTCTGGAGCAAAAGGAGCCTGAAGACCAGATGGAGAAGACAGCCTGGTCCAAGAGGAATAGGGACATCTTGAGTGTGGGCAGTGCTCTGTGCAGGGGGAGCAGCCTGGGGTGAGGAGCCAGTAAAAGATGAAGGCCGCGGACAACATCAGAGATTCAAGTAGGACCCTCATAGTCTCCCCCTGCCTGCCATTCTGCTCCAAGACCCCAGGGCAGCCAAGCATCAGACACAGAGTTATTGAGTGCTACTGTGTGCCAGGCCCAGGGAGCATCAGGGACCAGGGACCAGGCAACAACAACAAAAATTGCCCTAGAGGTGCTTACATATATGTAAGTACAGGCAATAAGTCAATAAATCTTAACCACAGGAAGAAATGATACGCCATGTTAGAAGGTGACTGGTGCTTTGGGCAGGACAGGGGTCTCTGGGGGGGCTGGAGAGACAGTGCAGTTTCACAGCCACCTCAAGAGACAAGAAAAGAGAGGAGCAGGGGAAAGTCAGGAGACTTGGGAAGGAGGCCCATCCAAAATCACTTCTAGAATAAGAGAGTCGAGAGAGTGGCCAGGAGGGCCTACTCCCAATAATGAGACAAGAGAACCACCCCCAAACAGATAAAGCAGAGCTCCTCCAGGGGGGGCCCCAGACCAGCAGCAGCAGTCTCTCCCGGAAACCTGCTAGAAATGCAGAGTCTCGCAGGCTCCAACCCAGACTTGCCCACTCTGGGCAGAGGCCCTGTGAGGGCTCCAGGCTCCTGAGATGGAGAGAGCGGGCCCAGAGCAAGGCAGGACGGGAACACAGAGAGAAGAACATAAAGAAGGCTGGAAACAGAGATATTCTAAGAGAAATGATTTGTATTCATAAAATGCCACAAATTAGCACAGGGTATCAGTTTGGAGATTTAGACAGGATGTAATTGGAGGTGAAGATGCCCAGAAGGTTGCATTTCATATTGGTAAAGAAAGGGATAATGCCAAACGCACGTCAGTCACCCAATTGTGCAGCTTTGCCGGTGGTTCAGCTGGTAAAGAATCTGCCTGCAATGCAGGAGACCTGGGTTCAATCCCCGGGTCGGGAAGATCCCCTGGAGGAGGGCAAGGCAACCCACTCCAGTATTCTTGCCTGGGAAATCCCATGGACAGAGGAGCCTGGCAGGCTATAGTCCATGGGGTCAAAAGAGTCAGACACAGCTGAGTGACTAAGCCATCGAGGAGAAGACAGAACTGCTAGAAATACAAGGATTGACAAAGCTGATCTCCATGGGAGATGATGAGAAAGAGGATGGACTAGCTGGTGTGATGGGTGTACAGGACTGCACCCCCCACCCCCAGTGCACACACCAAAACCTTAACCGTGACCATGAGGGTGGGTCCTGGGACACACAGGGCACCTTGCCCTAGTTCAGAGATGATGGGTTTGACAAGGAAGTGAACGGTTAGGTTTGGGACTGAATCTTTTTCGGAAAGGAAGACTCTGGAGAAAGAAGGTAAAAGGCACAATTATTTCCTTCCACCTCATAGATCTCATTATTTTCACTGGATATTTGAACACAGAAGGAGCTCGAGAGAGCAGATGTCATGGACCCAGCTTAAGCCTTTATGATACCAGGACAAGCATGAAACGCAGAGAGGGCAAGGTAAAAGTCTTTGCAGGGAAAGGTGACAAGAGCCTGATGAGGAGGGTGTTGGTCCTCCACAGGGGTCAGCAGGAAAGAGCCTGGCTGTTCCGCTGTGTGACCCAGGAGGTTAGAGATGGCGTGGAGAGAAAACAGCCTTGCATGGTCTCCGACTGAAAGCCAAGATGTGCTGTTGGGGCCCAGTGGCCTTCATTTTGACCTTCATCCAGGCATCCCCTACCCCCTTCCCTCCCTCTCTCTCCTTCCCTTCTTCCCTCTGTTTATGCTCCACTCCTCCCATCCTTCCCTCCACGCAGCTGAAATCTATGGATTTTAACCACAAGGGAGGACCAGCATCAATGGTGGCAAAACTCAAATAAAAAGCCCAGCAAACAGGACCCAGGGCAGCAGCTCCTGGGGAGCTCTGGCTGCCGGCTCCTGGAGGCTCAGGCAGAGTGTGCTCCCTGCTGTGAAGAGAAGAGCCTCAGGTCAAGTTCACGGGAGAGACTGTTGACCTCAGGGCTTATCCTCCAACTTGACCTTTCACTCCTCCCCTCTTTCTTCTCTTTTCACCACTCCTGGCCTTTATTTCCTCTGAAGACAATGATCCAGGGTGTAAGAGATGAGACACTTTTGAGCGGAGGCTTTTTGATTTGGGGTTTATTGTCTCTTCCTCCTCATACTGAATAGATTGAGGAGTCAGCTCAATCAGGATGGACTCTTTCAGTCCATGTTAAAGCCGTGGAAGGTACATGATGTGTATGTGGCTCTTTCATGTTAATCTATGGGTTTTCTGTCACAGATGTACTTGTTTTGCACAATAGGTTTAATTCTGTATGCATTTTGTGTGTGTGTGACTCAATCATGTTTGAAAGATTTGCTAGCAATTACATCACTCTAAGTCTCTAAGAGGAATTTCTGCTGAAGTGTGGCATTTTTGTTCCTGGGCTTTTCCTATAAATCAGGAAACCCTGGCCTCAAGGTTTTTCAATATGAAACAGAGGATGTTAGGATTGTATGTATTTGTGTGTCTCTTTGTGTCTCTCTCTTTGTGTGAAAGGTGCTTTTCTCTCTGTGTGTGTGCGCGTATGTTGCGTTTCTGTGTGTGTGTGTGTATGTTGGGGAGGAGGCAGCCACAGTTCTTCATATTAAGATATTATTTCCAAATGGGTTTTGTTAGTGACTAGACAGCTCAAGAATAAGTTTTATTGAGCCCCGGTAATGACTGTTTATCACAAGTGTCCAGGCCATTAGCATCACCGGAAAGCCCTTGATTCCCCATAAGCCCTGTTTTTACAAAGTCCACAGTCTGGAGAGCAAGTCGACTGGGAATCAACCACCATCTGCTGCTCCAGCCTCCAGTCACGGTGAGGTTTATGTGGCAGAACAATGAGCGAGCGGTCGGCCTGTCCAGTTAGTTAAATATACTGGAAAAGGTTTGGTGCCCAAGTGGTCATAAGTGCTCCTGTGATCATTGCAGAATGGTGTTTGCAAATCGCACCCATTAGACACGTTTAATCCAGCACCAGGCGTCACCCACACAACTAAAACGATGCAGGGGATAGAACAGTGGAGATGGAGGCGTGCAGCAGGGCTCAGGGTCAGACGGCAGAGTCTAGAAGCACAGATCTGGGCCTGGGGGCCACCCTACCCTGTCCTCCACCCACCTCGGTGCCCTCAGTGCCGCCCCCAGTGAGTAAAGACACACGTCATCAAGGCATCTCTGACAACGGACACAGGTACCTTTGAATGCAGTTCCTGCTGTGTATTGTGAGCTGCTGTGAAGCATATTAAAATATTAAACCAGACTGACAGCAATGTATTCCAGAGTTTATTAGGATAAGTGGGTAACAAAGCACAAAGGATGACAACCCACTTCCGAGGTTGCCCCGAGGTGCTTTTCAGAGGCCTGAGGGCAGCTCAGTGTCCAGCCCGCCCTCCCCCATTCTGGGATGAAATGACCCTGTCTAGAAAGCCTGTGATTCCAGCATCAGTGGAACAAACTTCAAATACACACATTCAAAGAGACTTACATGTTCTCTTCTAGCACTCAGGGAGGGACTGTTGATGTTTACAATCACATCGAATTGTATCATCATGCAAGACCTCACCTATGATCTAATTCTAGCTTAAGCCAAATATGCAAAAAGAGTTTTAGGCCAGGGGAATGGTGGGCAAATTCTGCTGAAAGGAAACACTTGCCCCCTTGCAGATAAGAGGAACAATGAGAGAAAGGAATTCCAGTTTCTTTCTAAAACGAGTGGGTGTTATCTCCATGAACAGACCAAAACACACTTCATTTTGTTAAAGAAAAAAAAAAAAAAAAGGCATTTCAGTGAGTTTTACTCCCGGAATCTGGAACAAAGTAAGGTACTTGATTATTGAACACGTGGAGAGTTTGATCATCCTCTTTCTTTTGGTTGACAGGCTCCACAAACCACACAGATTTAAGCCTTGGGTTTTGCAGCCAGAGAGGGACAGATGTTTTCAGGGATTCTCTGTCTCTGATTTCCATGCTAACCCTATTGTTTTCAGGGGTGGAAATATGTAGGGGACATTACACCATTTTGCAGCTGCTGGAAAGCAGTGCTTTCCTGTTTTCCTGATTTAGACAATGGAGAAACTAAGAAGAAAAATAATAGGAAAAGGCTTTCCTCTATTTGTTTTTTAAAAAACTGCATTATTTTGAATTTGGTACCTTTTTCAGAGTCAAATCTCATCTCTGTTCTCTCAGTTTTTATAGAAATCTATATGGGAAAGACAGTAGGAATAAAAGTAACTAACGATCAAATCCACATCTTCCAGAGGTTGTTCAGGGTAAAATCCAGGCCCTGCACAATGTGCTCAAACAAAGCTCACAACCAGAACATAAAAGACAGAGCTACACACGCGCGTGTGGGAGAGAGTTTCACTCCCAACTCTGCTCCTCTTGAAGGCTGCACGGAAGCACACTCACATACGTGTTTAGTTTTTTATTTCAACTTTCACCTGAGCGTGGGGAAAGATGTGAAGACTAACCTTTTGGAGAGGCTGCTAATCTATTGGCGATGGACACTCAGGCCTGAGATGGCCTTGCCAGGCCTGGTGGTCACCACAGGCTGAGTCCCTCCCGGCTTCAGGCCAGAGCTGGTGGGTTCACCCTTAGTGCCTCTGGGGACAGGCGACAGGCACCAAAGTGACACCAGCAAGGTTGCTTCTGCCTCAAGGCCACCCAGACAAGCAGTCGTGGGTTCATCATACAAAGGACACTCTCCAGGTCCTCCAAGCCCAAGGCAAATCTGGAGAATGGCCTATCCTTGGCTGTCTACACTCCACTTTCCCAGGGGACTGTCCTCCTGCTTCAGCCCCTCCAAATGGCCAGCAAGAGAGAAGAGCAGTGACTGCAGAGACTGCCCCTGAAATTCAGGAGCGGGCCTGTTTGAGGAGACAGTCTCCCTCTAAGTTATCTGCATCACTCACGTGATGAGTTTGTCCCAAACATAGAATTATTGAGCCATGGACAGAAGCCCAAGTTGTCTTTGAACGTGTTGCTAAGCGGAGCCTCTCCACGACCCCAGCACCGGCTTGCTCTGCCGCTCCGCAGGGCAGGGGGTCAGGGACAGAACAGCACCTGGTCAGCCCCATCCAGCTCGCTGCTGGGGGAGTCCTCGCGTGGCAGAACCCACCTCTCCCCACACTCCATCTGTCCATTTACCTGGCTGTCATGATCGAGCCACCTGGCTTCTGGATAAATAGATACTTTGTCCACCAGCCTCAAGCTCCCAAAACAAGAATTCAAACCCCTAGACCAAAGCAGGTTCAATGGGAGAAGGAAGCATCTATCTGACGCTTTTTATCAGAGTCATGGCCCAAGGTCGTCCAGCTGGGTGGCGGCTGCAAGGGCGGGTTGTCAACAGAGGGGCCGACTCTGACCGAGCAGGTTTGGAGTAGCTGTGACTTATCCACCCATTTCTCCCCATAGGGGTTCTCAGTGGTGGGGGGAACTGGGGGAGGCACAGTGGGCAGGGCTGCGTATTCCCTACTCACCCCCAGAAGAATTCAAACATAGAAACCAGATGGGGCCGGGCCATGGAAGAAATCAAATGGCCTCAGCCAATTCAAGGCTGGTGGACCATGGTGGTTGGGGGCATCCTGGATTGGGAATGTCCCCCTCACCCCGGTGACCAGGGTGAGGTCTGTAAAGGCCTAGAGCGAAGCATTTCTGTAAGTGCAAATACCAGCCAGCAGCACTCACAGCCACAAATGGCCCACAGTCAGCCCCACACAGCATGGCACCCAGGGACCCTGGGCTAAGGGGCACAGCGTTCCACCCCTGGAACATTAAAGCCCAGTGTTCCAAGTGGAAACTGCAGAATATTGGGTGCCTTTCAGAAGCAGATACTCCGAACCCTGTGCTGGGCCCCCTCAGACCTCCATCCTTTCTTCCTTCCTTCCCCCAACCCCTTCCAGTTTTCCTTTTTTCCCCTTTCTTCAATGTGAGCTATAGCACCTTTATTTCGAAATTGGCAAAAGGCATCTACTTGGCTCTGAAGGCCAAGCACATGGGGTGCTGACCTCTGGGGCAGAATTTGGATCCCGGAAATGGTTTCCTCGGTCTGACCTGCAGAGGAAGGGGAGCATCAGGGAGGGGTGCAGCAAGGGGTTCACCCCCTGTCCCACCTTCTCCAGGTGCCCAGGCCTCCTGTGCTGCTCAGGCAGCTTCTAAGGGCTCTGACCCGCAGTGAATTCTGGGCTGCTTTCCAGGAACGGCGGAACTGATGGGGACCGAGCACCACCGAGCACCACCAAGCACAGCAGTTGTGGGAAGTCTGGCTAGTGGGCACTTAGAGACAAGGCTGTAAATTAAAACGGCTCTGAGCAGTGTCTGCTGTTGCACAAGATCTTAGTTATACTCTCATTCTCTCTCCATCTCCTCTTGTCTTCTATTTTAAGGAAACGGGCTAGAGGACACCTTTGTTGTACGCAGCGCTGGGCTGGCACCCAGGGGACGAGTCCTGACTTGGCTGTGCTGTGTCCACAAGACGGGCTCAGCTCTCAGGAGGCCTCCACCACCGTGAACTGTGCTAAATGCTCTTAAAGCACCTTTTAAACTCAGCCCCTCACATCATCCAGAAATCACCAGAGCGTCCAAGCCCAGGCAGAGTGCAGAGACGGCAGGATGGCATCGGGGGCGTGGGGCCACTTGGCCCTGGAGACCAGTGGTCTTTAACCTTTGACCTCACGAGTGTCGGTCTCACCAGTCAAACACATGGTGGAACATGGGAACATTTATTGAGATAAATTGACTCACATAGTTTTGAAACAAACCCTGCCTTCTAACCCTAGTTTCCAGAGTCACTGTTTACTCGCTTGGTACAATTTTCCCGACATTGTTCAGATTTCATTTGCAAATACACTGAAGACAATTAGAACCCGAAGAGCTAGAGAGATGTGATTTCTAAACGCCCTGCCTCTGCTGCCTAACTGGATGGAAATGCAAGAATGGAAAACATATGTCTCCAGCCTGAACATGTTCCCTCCATCAGAAACAGAGCTTCTTACATAATCAGACAACTGATAGACTCAGGCTTCATCACACCAGAAGGCACAAATCATTTCAGTCCAAATTTGCCCTGATTAGCGTCCTCTTAATAGAGGTGTATGCGGGCAGAGAAACAGTTCAAACAGAGCCTGTTAGCACCTGACATGTCAAGTCTGATCCAGAGTCAGGGGTTACATGAACTCAGTCACATTTGAATTTCAACAGGAAAGGGAAGGAGAATTGTTAACACGCATGAAATTCCTGAAATGACACCTGACCCTCCCCTGCTTCCACACTACACACGTGTGATACCTGCACAGTTCAAGCTACCAGGCATTTAAAGAGAAGGTTGAGAACTACTTGCTAGGATTCCAGTCTAGTCTTCCAGGAGGATGGGGGTCCTGCTTTCAACGGTCTCCTGGCTCCGAGGATGGTGGTCGCTGCCAGTGTCCAGGGGCCTCGTCAGCATCAGCAGTCTGTCCCTGGCGTCGGACTACAGGAACAAAGGGCAACACGTTGGAAGCTGTTGCTCTGGGGCCATGCCATCTGGAACCCTGGGCGCGGGGACACGGGGCAGGGTGGCACCCCCAGAGGGCACGTGTGGGCCTCGAGGAGATCCCAGGGGGGCGTGCCTGCCCCTCACCTCTGCCTGCTGCGTGCCACGGTCACTGCCGCCCCCACCCCGCGCCCGTGCCTGCCACACTCCCCCCGGGCGACCCAGCCTCCTTCACCTGTAGGGGTTCTCCGTGGCTCTGCTCTCAGCCCTCTCGGGGACCCAGGCGTAGCTGTCCGCGGCACTCTGCGGCTGCTGCTTCTTCTCCTCCCTCTTGGCCCTGCGCTTGCGACAGACCAGCAGCCCTAGGGCCAGAGCTAGCAGGAGCAGGATGGCCACGACGGTGCCAAGAATGTAGAATAAGAGCAGCTGCTGTCCGTCCGTGCCCTGGTCGCTCTGCTTGGCTGTGAAATCCTCGCCTGCAGACTCCCTGTGGCCAGTGGTGGCTGTGGGGTGATGGGTGCTGGGCTCCATCCAGACCCCAGGCGTCTCACTGGGGGCCAGCATCTCCGGTGGAGGCAGGGAGATGGGGACCCTAGCTGGGAGGGAGGGTCTCCTGTTGGAGGGCGCCACCATGGAGGTAGCCTCAGGGTTGTCCCCGCTGGGACTGGGCACGGTGGCAGAAGACTGGAGCCCCTCTTCTCCATTTCCCGTGTCTTCCCCAAGGGGAGACCTGCTCGGTGGCCCCAACGATGTAGGCCCCCCAGTGCAGGAGACGCCGTTGGTGTCCAGCTCCCAGCCCGGCAGGCAGCCACAGCGGAAGGACCCCTCTGTGTTGAAGCACAGGCTGTCACAGAGGCCACCCTGCTGGACCTCACACTCGTCCACGTCCAGGCACTGGGTGCCATCCTCCCCAGCCAGCTCGTAGCCCTCCTCGCAGGAGCAATAGAAGGAGCCCTCGGTGTTGGTGCAGCTCTGGGCGCAGGGTGAGTGGCCAGGGGCACACTCATCCACATCCACGCAGGCCCCCTCTTCGGGGCCACCAGGCTCAAAGCCCACCCAGCACTCACAGCGGAAGCTCCCAGGGGTGTTGACACAGTCCTGGGCACAGGGGTTGTCCTGGCACTCGTCCACATCCACGCAGTCTCGCTGAGTCGAGTCCAGCTGGTAGCCTGGGGGACAGTGGCATGTGAAGTCTGTTCCGAGGGACCCGGGGAAGCACGTGGCCTCCCCTCCGCACGGGCTGGAGCTGCAAGGGTTCCGAGAGGTGCAACTGACCAGGTCGTCCAGCAGCCGGAACCCTGGCCGGCAGCCGCATCGGAAGGAGCCATCCCCGCCCTCGAAGCAGTCCTGCTGGCAGCCTCCATTGTTGAAGTCACAGCTGAACTTGGGGCTCACACAGAGGGGCCCTGAGCTGTCCCAGTCAAACACACTGGGGGCCTTCTCCTTGCACAGGAAGTAGTGCGGCCTGCCCTCGTCCCTGTCCTCACAGGCCACACTGGCCATCGAGGCAAAGGGCACGGCCTGCAGGGAGGAGCTGGTGGCCTGGAAAGGGGTCGTGTAATTCACCTGACCTGGGCCCCCCAGGGTTAGCGGCCGGCACATGCCTTTGAAGCTGAACTTGCACACAAAGCCCTCGATGTTGCTCCCAGGAAACCCGGATTGCCCACAAGGACCATCGACCCACTTGGAGAGGCTGCTGGCCAGGCCCGGCACAGACAGGTCCAGAATCAGGGACACGCAGCGCCTCTGAATGCAGGTGTTCTTAACCTCTTTGTACCAGTTGTTGTACTGCGAGGCCTCCCCATCGCCAAGCCAGCTGAAGCCTTTCAGGGGCAGGCTGCTGTCCGGGCAAGTGCCCTTCTCTCGCTGGAGCCCAATCCAGAATTTGTTCTGGCGTTCTGGCAGGGGCGCCCCCAGCAGCAGGAGCTGGGTCAGGGCGCCCTGGATGTGCCGGGCCTCCTCCTCACTCTTCACCGTGGCCAGATTGCCCCCTTTCTTGCTGCAATGGAGCTGGGCATCCTCCGCATTCAGCTTGCGCCTGTGGGCAGTGTAGCAGGCAGCCCCCGCACAGACCACAGCCTCCGGGTCAATGGTGTTCTCCGCCTGGGACTGGATCGACAGCAGCAGCAGCAGCAGCAGCAGGCCAGCGGAACTGGCCATCGTGGCCTCTGTGTCCCTCTGAGTGGGAGGCTGACGCCCTGGCGGTGACAGCGGCAGCCCGAGCTGAGCTCCGAGAGCCGAGGGCTCAGACGCGGACGCTCCGTCGCAGAGAAGGACACAAAGGCTGAAGGCTCTCCGCGGCCCCCTGACCCAAGGCGCATCCTGCCACTGCACTTCTTATTCCTCACCGGATACAGGGGCTTCCTGTGCTGAATGGCTTCTGACTCCTGCTGCCTTCATCACGGTTTTGTTGTTCATAAAAGGAGCCAGGCAACGTCGCTGGGTGCGGGCTAAGGAAATGCAGCGGCGATGGGGGTGGGGAGACGTTTACGGCTTGCATGCACCAGCGCCTTTATTTAGGGGTCCCTCCTCCTTCCCATCCATGTGAGGGCACGCGGCGGAGTGAGTAGAGATTTGGAGGGGGCCAGGAACTTGAGAAACTCACTTCATAACCCATAATAAAATTCCACTTTGGTTTGCAAACAACCAGAAGAGGGAAAGAAAAAAAAAATCCTCAGACTTGAGACACGATGGTTATAATTTTCAGCCTTTTTTAGAAGCAAACTGGGCTCTCGTTTTGCTCGCTCATGTTCCCTTTGGCTTTGAGAGTCTTTTTTCTCTTATGTCCCCCCATCGTGAACTTTAAATAGATAGGCAATTTTAAAATAGGAACTGGGCCGTGGGAATGTCTGAGTTTCTAACACAATGCCAAGCTCCCTCCTCGAGAACGTTAAACCCAATTGGGTGAAATTTGGCAGTTTTCAGGATTTTGGAGCGCAAATGCTGTGTTGTGATGTGGCAGCATCGCAGAAAGCATCATAAAGGAAAAGATGAAAATGTCTTTGACCTCACAGGCTGAGACTTGAGCGCCTGTTTTTCCTCAGCTCGGGGTTACCGGAAGGGTGGAGGTCTGGGCCCAGAATCCATCCAGGCCACGGCTGACCTCCTTCCGAACAGCGACTCACAGAGGCCCTTGAATCGAAGAGTTCTTTTCCTGTGATGACAGTGCGTTCTGCTCACTGAGACTGTCACCGGTTGGGGTCCCCAAGAAGTAGAGCCCAGACAAGGATTTGGGATTCACGGTTTATTTGAGAGGGGAGGGGTGAGACAAGGGCAAGGAAGGGGCCAGCAAGGGGTGACACCAAATTGAGCAGGTGACCTGGGGCTCCAGCTGGGACTCTCAGGAGACCTGCAGACCACACATCCGGCTCCCCAGAGAAGGGAGGGGACTGGACCCTCCCCCTTTTGCTCCCCCTACCCACGGGCACCCATGACTCTCGGCACTCTGGGTGGATGGTGAGGACCCAGCCCCCAAAGGGAGCACTCAGTGGAGAGCGGCAAACCTCCGAGTGACTGAGATGGGACACCAGCTCTCCTCAGAGCTTCCAGTAGGGTGTCGTGGGGATTGGGAACTCAGGGGCTTTCAGCCTACACAAGGATAAAGCACTCATCTAGGACTCCAGTCAGAGAGCCCTCAGGGGGTGCTTCTTACGTTCTTTTTATTTTAATCAGATGTTTGCAAGAGTCCAGAGATGCTTTCTTAGAATCCACTGAGTTCTCCTTGTGCTCTTTAGTGTCTGTGGAGATCCATCCACCCACCCACCTATCTGTCCATCCACTCATCCAACCATCCACCCACCCATCCATCCATCCATCTTTTTATCCATCTATCCATCCACCTAACCATCCATCCACCCAACCAATGTTGATTAAGGCCTTATTGTATACTGGGCTCAGCACTGATATTCTAGGAGAAAACTCCTGCCTTCATAACCTTTGACATCCCTTAGAATGGACAGATTTAACATGTTGAGCAGTTTTAGCTGTGACAGGTACCTCGGGGTGTCAGGAGAAATCCTTGGGATGGACACTTGGGACAGGCTCCTCTGGGAAAGAATGACAGTGAAGCTGGACTTTAAAGGAGGAAAAGATGAGAGGGGAAATGGCATTCATGTGGGGGAACAGCATGTGCTAAGGCCCTGGGGTGGGAGGCCCATGACCTTGTTAAGGGAGTGAAGGAAGGGCGGTCCTACGAGAGCCTGAGGAATGGGAAGGAGGACAGGGGGAGGGGAGGAGCCCTGAGAGCTCAGTGACAACGTGAATTATATCTGAAATCCATGGGGAAGCACTGAAGGGCTAAGACCTTCATGTGGCAGCCCCCCACCCTCTGTGCAGAGAGACCTGAATGGTGTGTGAGGACCACTCAGCAGGCAACCATGGTTTCAGGCTGAGATGGAGCTATATTGTTCCCCTTTTCATAGAATTAGAGCAGTTATAAACATCTCTAAAAAATGAAAAATGAACAAAACTAAAGAATAAACTCTGTGCCACGTGTGAGCTACTGCACTGAGCCTCCTGGGTACACTATCCTACATATGTAAAACCATGTGAGGACACACTTCACCAGGGGTGGTTTGTGAGTTTCCAGCTGTTTAAAGGGACAGAACACATCTACCCCTGGTTCAAATCCCACTCTGCCCCTCAGGAGCTGTGTGGCTTTAGACGAGCTGTGGGACCTCTGTCCATGTATGAGAGTCCGTAGCAGTTCCTCACGTCTCCAGGGAGCTCTGTGAGGGCTCCGGGGGCTCTGTGAGGGCTCCGGGGGCTCTGTGAGGGCTCCGGGGGCTCTGTGAGGGCTCCGAGGGCTCTGTGAGGGCTCTGGGGGCTCACATCTGGGCAGGGGATTTCGGGGGAGGAGTCACTGTCCCACCAGTATGCTGACAAGCGTTGATCACCTAAACTTGCCTCTGGCTTTGGTGCCTTGGTTTGGATATTTGCTGGCTTTGGGGCGGGACCTAAGCTCCGCATCTCCAGAGGGCTGGGTTTCCTGGTCTGTAAGTGAGGGCAGATGGGAGTCCTGATGCCATCACCCCAGTGAGGAGTCCATTAGGGCAACAGAGAGACAGAGGTGCTGGCTAAAGTCCGACCCCACACCCCCCCCCCGCCCCCCACTGAGCAAAACTAAGCAGGAGGAAACCTGTTTCACTGGCTGCAGACAGGGAGTTTTTTCTTCAAAGACTCTCCCCTGCCCTTACCCCCACCCCTGCCCCTTAGCTGGTTCAGTTCAGTTCAGTTCAGTTGCTCAGTTGTGTCTGACTCTTTGCGACCCCATGAATCACAGCACGCCAGGCCTCCCTGTCCATCACCAACTCCCGGAGTTCACTCAGACTCACGTCCATCGAGTCCATGATGCCATCCAGCCATCTCATCCTGGGTCGTCCCCTTCTCCTCCTGCCCCCAATCCCTCCCAGCATCACAGTCTTTTCCAATGAGTCAACTCTTCGCATGAGGTGTCCAAAGTACTGGAGCTTCAGCTTCAGCATCATTCCTTCCAAAGAAATCCCAGGGCTGATCTCCTTCAGAATGGACTGGTTGGATCTCCTTGCAGTCCAAGGGACTCTCAAGAGTCTTCTCCAACACCACAGTTCAAAAGCATCAATTCTTTGGCGCTCAGCCATCTTCACAGTCCAACTCTCACATCCATACATGACCACTGGAAAAACCATAGCCTTGACTAGACGGACCTTAGTCGGCAAAGTAACGTCTCTGCTTTTGAATATACTACCTAGGTTGGTCATAACTTTACTTCCAAGGAGTAAGTGTCTTTTAATTTCATGGCTGCAGTCACCATCTGCAGTGATTTTGGAGCCCCAAAAAATAAAGTCTGACACTGTTTCTACTGTTTCCCCATCTATTTCCCATGAAATGATGGGACCAGATGCCATGATCTTTGTTTTCTGAATGTTGAGCTTTAAGCCAACTTTTTCACTCTCCACTTTCACTTTCATCAAGAGGCTGTTTAGTTCCTCTTCACTTTCTGCCATAAGGGTGGTGTCATCTGCATATCTGAGGTTATTGATATTTCTCCCGGCAATCTTGATTCCAGCTTGTTCCAGTCCAGCATTTCTCATGATGTACTCTGCAAACCCACATTTCATAAATAGTGTCCTTTTGTAACGTATCATGCACAGTATTTACAGAAAACTTGACTGGGCTGAGCATTGTTTTTAAGGCTAACTAGTACTCACTTCCCAGATCTGGCTTTGGCAAACAAAGTGGCTCATCAACATTTGGAAAGAAATAAACCAAGGAAAGGGTACGGGGCTTGGGGCAGATTCTGTCTCGAGGAGAGCTCAGCGTGAGATGCGAGCCTGTAAACCCTGCTCACACAGCTGGATTGGCAATTTTCAAGATCTCTTTAGCATTTACAACACTCTCAGTGGTTCCAATAAATGGCATAGAGTTTTGCCCTATTTAGACAATACAGTTTTATGGAAATAAAGATGTCTATATGTCCCACAATCAAGGTTCAATTCTTCATGAAAAAAAGCAAGCATGTAACAGTCATTAGAAAACAGTGAAGTCAGACAGAGAAAAAGAAATTTGTATATTAACACATATATGTAGAATCTAGAAAAATGGTACCGATGAACAGATTTGCAAACAGAAATTGAGACACAAACATAGAGAACAAATATATGGGAACCAAGAGGGAAAGGGGTTGAAGAAATGAATTGGGAGACTGTATTGACACATACAGATACTATACATAAAGCAGGTAACTAATGAGAACCTACTACACAGCACAGGGAACTCTGCTCGGTGCTCTGTGGTTACCTCAATGGGAAGGAAATCCAGAAAGGATGGAAAGCTGAATGCAGGACAAGAAGCAACAGTTAGAACCAGACATGGAACAATGGGCTGGTTCAAAACTGGGAAAGGATTATGTCAAGTATTGTCACCCTATTTACTTAATTTATATGCAGAGTCCATCACAGGAAATGCTGGGCTGGATGACTCACAAGCTGGAATCAAGACTGCCAGGAGAAATACCAACAACCTCAGATATGCAGATGATACCACTCTAATGGCAGAAAGTGAAGAGGAAATAAACAGCCTCTTGAAGGTGAAAGAGGAGAGGGAAAAAGCTGGTTTAAAACTCAACATTCAAAAAATGAAGATCATGGTATCCAGTGCTATTACTTCATGGCAAACAGATGGGCAAAAAGTGGAAACAGTGTCAGGTTTCATTTTCTTGGGCTCCAAAATCAATGCAGACAGTGACTACAGCCACAAAATTAAAAGACACTTGCTCCTTGAAAGAATATCTATGACAAACCTAGACAGTGTATTAAAAAGCAGAGATGTCACTTTGCCTACAAACGTCCATCTAGTCAAGGCTATGGTTTTTCCAGTAGTCTTGTATGGGTGTGAGAGTTGGACTATAAAGAAAGCTGAGTGCCAAAGAATTGATACTTTCGAACTGTGGTGTTGAAGAAGACTCTTGAGAGTCCCTTGGACTGCAAGGAGATCCAAACAGTCCACCGTAAAGGAAATCAGTCCTGAATATTCATTGGAAGAACTGATGCTGAAGCTGGAGCTCCAATACTTTGACCATCTGATGCCAAGAGCCACCTCATTGGAAAAGACCCTAATGCTGGGAAAGATGGAAGGCAGGAAGAAAAGATGACAGAGGATGAGCTAGTTGGATGGCATTGCCAACTCCACAGACATGAGTTTGAGCAAACTCAGGGACACAGGACAGGGAAGCCTGGTGTGCTGCCATTCATGGAGTTGCGAAGAGTCAGACACGATTTAGCGACTGACCAACAACAGCATATAACACATATACACACAGTTATAGAAAAGGAACAGAGAAAAAATACCAAAAAGAATAAAACATTTCCCCTAACAACCCAGTGACATGGGTACTGATGTGACCATCATGCTTATTTTCCAGCTGGGAAAGCTTAAAGTGGTTAGGAACTTGTCTAGCTAGTAAGGAGTACAGTCAGAACTTGAATCTAGGCCAACTGACTCCAGTCGAGGTACAGATGGCCCAGGGTATGCAGAGAGCCCTCTCAATTTCTGGTGGATTCAGCTTCTATGGCTACCCTGAGCCTAGATTCACATGCCCAAGTTTGGGCCCATTTGTTTAATTTTATCTGTCTGGTGTCTGTTTCTGTGATTATGGTTTCAGTGTGTCTGCCCTCTGATGCCCTCTTGCAACACCTACCATCTTACTTGGGTTTCTCTTACCTTGGACATGGGGTATCTCCTCAACAGCCACCCCTCCTGACCTTGAACATGGAGTATCGCCTCTCGGCTCTCCTGCTCCCACCCAGCCACCGCTTCTTGGCTGTGGAGTTGCTGGCATATTGAGTGCAGCATTTTCACAGCATCATCTTTTAGGATTTGAAATAGTTCAACTGGAATTCCATCACCTCTGCTAGCTTTGTTTGTAGTGATGCTTTCTAAGGCCCACTTGACTTCACATTCCAGGATGTCTGGCTCTAGGTTAGTGATTACACCATCGTGATTATCTTGGTCTTGAAGATCTTTCCTGTACAGTTCTTCTGTGTATTCTTGCCACCTTTTCTTAATATCTTCTGCTTCTGTTAGGTCCATACCATTTCTGTCCTTTATCAAGCCCATCTTTGCATGAAATGTTCCCTTGGTATCTCTAATTTTCTTGAAGAGATCTCTAGATTTTCCCATTTTGTTGTTTTCCTCTATTTCTTTGCAGTGATCGCTGACGAAGGCTTTCTTATCTCTCCTTGCTATTCTTTGGAACTCTGCATTCAGAGTTTTTCCTTTTCTCCTTTGCTTTTTGCTTCTCTTCTCTTCACAGCTATTTGTAAGGCCTCCCCAGACAGCCATTTTTCTTTTTTGCATTTCTTTTCCATGGGGATGGTCTTGATCCCTGTCTCCTGTACAATGTCATGAACCTCATTCCATAGTTCATCAGGCACTCTATCTATCAGATCTAGTCCCTTAAATCTATTCCTCACTTCTACTGTTTAATCATAAGGGATTTGATTTAGGTCATACCTGAATGGTCTAGCGGTTTTCCCTACTTTCTTCAATTTAAGTCTGAATTTGGCAATGAGGAGTTCATGATCTGAGCCACAGTAAAACATCTATTTCTGCTTTATTGACTATGCCAAAGCCTTTGACTGTGTGGATCACAATAAACTGTGGAAAATTCTGAAAGAGATGGGAATACCAGACCACCTGACCTGCATCTTGAGAAACCTATATGCAGGTCAGGAAGCAACAGTTAGAACTGGACATGGAACAACAGACTGGTTGCAAATAGGAAAAGGAATACATCAAGGCTATATATTGTCACCCTGCTTATTTAACTTATATGCAGAGTACATCATGAGAAACGCTGGGCTGGAAAAAGCACAAGCCGCAATCAAGATTGCTGGGAGAAATATCAATAACCTCAGATATGCAGATGACACCACCCTTATGGCAAAGTGAAGAGGAACTAAAGAGCCTCTTGATGAAAGTGAAAGAGGAGAGTGAAAAAGTTGGCTTAAAGCTCAACATTCAGAAAACTAATATCATGGCATCTGCTCCCATCACTTCATGGCAGATAGATGGGGAAACAGTGGAAACAGTGTCAGACTTTATTTTCTTGGGCTCCAAAATCACTGCAGATGGTGATTGCAGCCATGAAATTAAAAGACGCTTACTCCTTGGAAGGAAAGTTATGACCAACCTAGATAGCATATTCAAAAGCAGAAACCTTTGCCAACAAAAGTCCGTCTAGTCAAGGCTATGGTTTTTCCAGTGGTCATGTATGGATGTGAGAATGGGACTGTGAAGAAAGCTGAGCGCCAAAGAATTGATGCTTTTGAACTGTGGTGTTGGAGAAGACTCTTGAGAGTCCCTTGGACTGCAAGGAGATCCAACCAGTCCATCCTGGAGATCAGTCCTGGGTGTTCGTTGGAAAGACTGATGTTCAAGCTGAAACTCCAATACTTTGGCCACCTCATGAGAAGAGTTGACTCATTGGAAAAGACTGTGATGCTGGGAGGGATTGGGGGCAGGAGGAGAAGGGAACAACAGAGGATGAGATGGCTGGATGGCATTACCGACTTGATTGACTTGAGTTTGAGTGAACGCTGGGAGTTGGTGATGGACAGGGAGGCCTGGCGTGCTGTGATTCATGGGGTTGCAAAGAGTCGGACACGACTGAGCGACTGAACTAACTAACTGGTGTCTGTTTTATCATCACCTTTCATTTCCCCAAAGAGTTCTGAATTACATCTCTGAATTACATCTCTGAATTACAATTCTGAATTACATGAAATGATGAATCACAGCATCCACGCCCTACCTGTTTCCAGCACAGCCTGGGACATTCATTGCAGGAAACATCCCTAGTAATCTCCTCTGAGTGTCCTGGTTTCTCTTATCTTGCTTCTCTAGTGCTCTTTAGAAGATCACAGCTAGAAAGTGGTCTGGTCCCTAGACCTGGGAACAGTAACAGTGCCCTCAGTCCTCTCCTGTAATGTTTGATGTCTCCCAAAGTAGGGGTCCCACTGCCAGTCAGTGCAAAGAGGCCACAGCAAAGCCTCATCCCAACTTCCAGATGTTGACCTGTTTATCCAAAGAAGGAGCATCATGGGCTCCAAGTTGGGTCCAGTCTTCAGTTCAGTTTAGTTCAGTCGCTGAGTTGTGTCCAACCCTTTGTGACCCCATGGATTGTAGCACACCAGGCTCCCCTGTCCATCACCAACTCCCAAACCTTGCTCAAATGCATGTCCATCAAGTCGGTGATGCCATCCAACCATCTCATCCTCTGTCACCCGCCCTTCTCCAAATGAGTCAGTTCGTCGCATCCAAAGTATTTTCAGCTTCACATCAGTCCTTCCAGTGAATATTCAAGACTGATTTCCTTTAGGATGGACTGGTTGGATCTCTTTGCTGTCCAAGAGACTCTCAAGAGTCTTCTCCAACACCACATTTCAAAAGTGTCAGTTCTTTGGTGCTCAGCTTTTTTTATAGTCCAACTCTCACATCCACACATGACTACTGGAAAAACCATAGCTTTGACTATGGTTGGTCATATTTTGACTATGATGGACCTTTGTTGGCAAATATCTCTGCTTTTTAATATGCTGTCTAGGTTGGTCATAGCTTTTCTTCCAAGGAGCAAGTACCTTTTAATTTCATGGCTGTAGTCACCATCTGCAGTGATTTTGGAACCTAAGAAAATAAAATCTCTCACTCTTTCCATTGTTTCCCCATCTATTTGCCATGAAGTGATAGGACCAGATGCCATGATATTAGTTTTCTGAATGCTGAATTTTAAGCCAACTTTTTCACTTTCCTCTTTCACTTTCATCAAAAGGCTCTTCATTTCCTCTTCACTTTCTGCCATAAGGGTGGTGTCATCTGCATATCGTGTCTGAGGTTATTGATATTTCTCCTGGCAATCTTGATTCAAGCTTGTGCTTCATCCAGCCCGGCATTTCAGCAATGATATATTCTGCATAGAAGTTAAATAAGCAGGCTGACAATATACAGCCTTGACATACTCCTTTCCCAATTTGGAACCAGTCTGTTGTTGCATGTCAGGTTCTAACTGTTACTACTTGACTTGCGTACAGATTTCTCAAGAGGCAGGTCAGGTAGTCTGATATTCCCATTTCTAGAAGTCCAGCTCTTAGACCATTTTTATTAGCCCCATCATGTCAGTAAAAATGTGAATTCATTATCAATATTTAGGAAGTGTAAGATTTTATGTGAAGATTTGGATTTCTGGCTTCTTTTGAAAAATAGCCTCTGGTGATGGTGACCCCGCCCTGACATGGAAATCAGCGGCCCTGCCAGTGCCCCTGGAGGCTGCCCAGCTGGCTCCTATATCACTGGGGAACTTAGTGTCACTGATTATCCACCCAGTGCCCCACCTGCTTCATCTGAAGCCATGATAGTAGTTCAGCTGAAAGTTACCTGGGGTCTATCAAGATCTGTGTGCATTTCTCTCTGTATAAAGTGAGCTGTGGGGAAGATGCTCTCTCTCCTTCTTCCTAAGACAAGTTCACCTGTGTACCTGTCGGCAATAAGCATCAAGAGATATCAGAAACTCGTTGATCCAGGTCTAAGCCAATGATGGCAAGTCCACCCCATGGCCAGCACCTGGACCAGGGCAGACATGTGACACAGGCCGTCCACGTGGGTTGAGGCAGAATGCTGGATGCTTGGGGAAACTTCTCCTCGCCCTCAAGCAGAGACATGAGAAATAGACACCCCATACTTGGTATGGTCTTCCGGATGCTGGTTTGCAAAGCTGATGGAGTCTGGATGAGCGGACACACTCAGAGGAGCAGAGCATGAAGATGAAAGGAGGCTGACCCTAAAGTCACCCTGCCAAGACTTCTTATTTGACATTATTAGCATTTTTATCATAGGATGGATGATTTACATTATTGTTCCAGTTTCAAGTGTCCGATAGGGTGATTTAAGATTTTTATAGATTATACTTCAAGGTACTATAAAATATCGGCTATATTGTACAGCACAGGGAATTATTAGCATTTTTGTTTGACTTGTTGGCTATTACTTGCAGCCAGTGGCATTCTTTCCAGACTTTGGGCTCTAAAGATTTTACTCTGTGGGACAAGACCTGACCCAGGGGCCTCAGAAGTCCTCCCAGGTCTGCAGGCCTTTGGTCTGTTTGCAGAACCACATTTTCACACAACAGTTCTAGGGGTCTGGGACTTCCCTGGTGGTTCAGATCTCACCTTCCAATGCAGGGGATGTGGCTTCAATCCCTTGTTGGGAAACTAAGATCCCACGTGCCTCACGACCAGAAATAGATAAATAAATAAAACAGAAGCAATACTGGGACAAATTCAATACAGCTTTTTTTTCTAATGGTCCATATCAAATAAATCTTAAAAAAGAATTCTAGGGGCCAACCACTGCCTCTCCCCTCCTCCCCCCTCAACTCCATAGTGGAAGAGAGAAAAGGCTTCAGGTTGGGCTCTTTCTGGGGAAAGAGTTGGCCTCCTTGCCTGGTGCTGACTGGGAAGGAGGTGGGGAGGGGGGCCCCCTGCAGAGCCCAGGACAGCAACAACAAAACTCTGGGGAGACTGGCTTTTCCTCGTCCAAACCCCAGCAGCCTGCCAGTACCTCAGGCACAGCAGGTGCCCTGAGGGGGCAGAGGGGAGACACACCCGAGCCAGCTCGTCCCACTAGCTTGCCCTCACCCTTCTCTTCCCATGGGAACCTTGTGGGTGGCAGAAAGGAGGAGGAGACTCAGGGCACTCTGGGCCCCAACATGCAGAACCCTATCTAGACCCACACGGGGAGCAGCCTCTTCGTTGCCTGCTTGGGATCACACGTGACAACCTCACAGCACCCAGAATGGAGGTGATTCCACCGGTTTCCTAGAACAGGCTGCAGCCAGGAGCCCAGGGGCTGCCAGCATTGCACCTAAGTGATTCAGCAAGTGTGCTTTTACGCCGGGTGTTTTAAAAGCAGAGTGATTCTGTTGTGTTAATAATTCATCTCTGACCTTTTTTCTCTTAGCGCTGGGTGCTGACCAGTTGCGTGCCTCTTTTTCTTCGCTGCCTCCCAGTTCTAGATTAGCCGTGGCCATGGGTTTTGGAGACTAACCCCTGCTGGCCTCCAGGTGCTCAACGACTACTTGGCGGACAAGGGTTACGTAGAGGGGTGCGTGCCATCGCAAGCAGATGTGGCAGTATTTGAAGCCGTCTCCGGCCCACCACCTGCCGACTTGTGTCATGCCCTCCGTTGGTATAATCACATCAAATCTTATGAGAAGGAAAAGGCAAGCCTGCCAGGAGTGAAGAAAGCTTTGGGCAAGTATGACCTTACTAATGTGGAAGACACCACAGAAAGTGGAGCTGCAGGTAGTAAAGATGATGATGACATTGATCTCTTTGGATCTGATGAGGAGGAGGAAAGTGAAGAAGCCAAGAAGCTAAGAGGAGAATGCCTTACCCAGTATGAGTCAAAGAAAGCCAAAAATCCGGCACTTGTCGCCGGTCTTCCATCTTATTAGACGTGAAACCTTGGGATGATGAGACCAATATGGCAAAACTAGAGGAGTGCATCAGAAACATTCAAGCGGACAGCTTGGTCTGGGGCTCTTCTAAACTAGGTCCAGTTGGGTATGGCATTAAAAAACTTCAAATACAGTGTGTAGTTGAAGACGACAAAGTTGGGACAGACATGCTGGAGGAGCAGATCACTGCTTTCGATGAGTATATACAGTCTATGGATGTGGCTGCATTCAACAAGATCTAAAATCCATCATGGATCAGTGCCCTTAAACAAAAGTTTGAAAGACAAATAATAATAATAATTCATCTCTGAGCCCCCCACCAAATTTTGAAAATGAAATGAAAGTCACTAAGTTGTGTCCAACTCTTTGTGACCCCGTGGACTATACGGTCCATGGAATTCTCCAGGCCAGAATTGTAGAGTGGGTAGCCTTTCTCTTCTCCAGGGGATCTTCCCATCCCAGGGATCGAACCCAGGTCTCCTGCATTATAGGCAAATTCTTTACCAGCTGAGCCACCAGGGAAGCTCAAAAATACTGGAGTGCATAGCCTATCCCTTCTCAAGGAGATCTTTTCAACTCAGGAATCGGACTGGGGTCTCCTGCACTGTAGGTGGATTCTTTACCAACTGAGCTATCAGGGAAGCCACCAAATTTAAAATGGTGACCAATTTTTAGGAATTAGATTGTCACACTGCAAAAGCAGCTGGTTCCACAGAATTCGGTAAAACAAATTTATTTGATTTAACTCAGAGTTTCTAGTTATGAGTGTTGGGGTGCAGAAATATAGGTATTTCCTTCACTAGGAAACTGCATACTCGAGGTATCAGTGCAGCTTCATAGAGGACATGCAGATTTTCCCTGATAGAGGTTTACTGTTGTGTTCTCCTCACTGATCCTCCAGGACACAGTGGGTAGCAGACTTCACTCAGGTCAATACATCCTCAGGTCTAGGAGTCTGAATCAGCCCAGTCACAGGCACCCAGGGCACTCCACACTGCCCCCACCCCCGCCCCCCAAAGACCTTGCAAGGCAAACCCTACCCCCACCCTAGAGGATTCTGCTGGCCTTCCTACCACAGACAGGCTGAGATGAATAAGAGCAACCCTCTCAGAACCAGGCTGTCTTGTCCAAGTTCACACATGGAGTGGTGATAGAGCAGGCAGGGTGAGGGAGGAGATGGGAGTGATGGAGGAGGCAGGAGGGATGGAGGAGATGGGAGTGATGGGGGAGATGGGAGTGATGGAGGAGACGGGAGTGATGGGGGAGACGGGAGTGATGGGGGAGATGGGAGTGATGGAGGGGACGGGAGCGATGGGGGAGATGGGAGCTATGGGGGAGATGGGAGTGATGGGGGAGACGGGAGTGATGGGGGAGGCAGGAGTGATGGAGGGGATGGGAGTGATTGGGGAGACGGGAGTGATGGAGGAGACAGGAAGCTATGGGGGGATATGGGAGTGATGGAGGAGGCAGGAGTGATGGAGGGGACGGGAGTGATGGGGGAGACGGGAGTGATGGAGGGGACAGGAGTGATGGAGGAGGCAGGAGTGATGGGGGAGGCAGGAGTGATGGAGGGGACGGGAGTGATGGGGGGAGGAGTGATGGGGGAGATGGGAGTGATGGGCGAGACGGGAGTGATGGGCAAGGCAGGGGTGGTGGAGGGGACGGGAGTGATGGGCAAGGCAGGGGTGGTGGAGGGGACGGGAGTGATGGGCGAGGCAGGGGTGGTGGAGGGGACGGGAGTGATGGGCGAGGCAGGGGTGGTGGGGGAGGTAAGGGTGATGCAGGAGTAGGATTTTCACCTAGACTTGGGAGTGGGGTGAGTAGGAACACTGGGTGACACTGTTATCTGCTTCAACCAGTTGAAACACAAATCAGTGGAGATCAGCAGGAAAAGGCAGCCGCACCACAGTCCTTTGCTTTCTCTGGGCCACATTCCTTTGAGACAGCTGCACTAATTCCATGTTCACATGATAACCTATACACACACGTGGCAGGCTGATTCCTAGTGGCCCCAAACTACTAACAACCCAAATCTCCTTCAATGAATGAATGGTTTAACGAACTGTGGGCTTACAATACCTTGAATAATACTTTGTAGTAACAAGGTAAAAACTACTGACACACACACAGCAATCCCCAGAGACTGAAAACAGCCAGTCCCAATGGTGGCATGTTGTGAGGTTCCACGTGTAGATAACCTTGAAATGACAAAAAGGTGGGCAGTGAGGAACAGATTGCTGGCTCCAGAGGTCAAAGAGGGGAGCGGCTGTGAAAAGAGCTCGAGGTGTCCTTGTGATGCTGGAAAGACTCAGGTGCTGACTGCAGAGGGTCAGAATCCTTCTGTGACTTGTCCTCTCATTCAGCAGGATGCAATCACAGGGGAAATGACCCAGATGAGGACTCCAGGAGTCTTCTGTATTGTTTCTTATAAACTGCATGTTAATCCATAAGGATCTCAAAATTAAAGGTATAATTAAAAGAAAGGAGAGTGTCTTGGTCACGAATTTTTCTTCACCTCCAAGAGGATTGGACCAAAGGAGCTCCATCTCCCACTAGCCTCAGGGAAGCCAAACCCACCCACACAGGTCCTCTGGCTTATGCTCTGGGTCTTAGGAGCCAAGGCTACATTTGTCCCCTGGCTTTAAGGCTGCAACCTTCAGAAGGACCAGGGATAAGGCCGTGGGAAAGTGTAGACCAGCCCCGTGCAGGGGCGGGCAGGGAGCCATCATATGGGGTTGTGTAACCACTATAGGGACCAGAGAGCAGCAGGGCCTCCATCAAAGAAGATGCCCACTTGTCAGTCCCAACACCGCTCCCCAGAGACTGTCTCCAAAAGGTTCCATCCAAGTGGTAACACCCTACAGGGACTAAATAGCTCACTGTCTTCTAATATCCAGGGTCCCCAGCATTTCCTATAAAGGGCTGGACAGTAGATGTGTTTTCAGCTTTCTGAGCCATACAAACCACATTGTAGCTACTTTATCTCCAGCTTGAAGCAGCCACAGACGTTAAGTAAACAATAAAGCATGGCCGTGTCCAATAGAACTTTATCTACAAAAGCAGGCCTCAGGCAGAATTTGGCCCACAGACTGTGGTTTGCACAACCCCACTTATATTTACATGATGCCTTTGCAGCTTACCCAGCACGTCAGCTCCAGCCACTACCACTGGGCCATGGGTCACTTTTAGCCAGCTCAGGGGTGGACCCCTTTAACAGGAGGGAAACCTGGGACAGCTGGGGCCCAGGAGAGGAGCTGGGATTGGATGAAGGGAAGTTGAAGGCCCACTTAGATACCCCACATTGTCAGAACCTGAGAGCCAGTGGGACAAAGCCAGGAATGAGGTGGGGTGTTTCATCCATCAGCAAACAGTGGAAAAGGGCCTGTCTCTCTGTCCATCATCTCAGCTAACAGTGAGGGTATTCTGCCAGGTTCTGACCTGTGCTGATGCTGGGGATCATGGATGGGGGCAAAAAATTCTTCCCAGGGGCAAGAGTCCAGATCTTCTCCCAGTGTGGGACCTGCTTCCTGGCTGTGTGAGCTCAGAGCACTCACTCCCCAGGCAGCACAATTGGAAACAGGGGGCTCCTCCCTGGAGTCACAGTTCCTTCATGCTTCGAAGAGCTTCCCTCCCAATTCAGCAGTCTGCTCTCTCTACCCAAGGAGATTGGGTCAAGGTGGCCACGTTTGGAGTCTCCCCTTAGGGAAAACTCCAAGCATTATTTTCATGCCCTAATTCTCCCAGAACTTTTATCCAGCTTGGGCTTCTGTCTGGACGGAGGTCCCTGGAGAAGAAACAGGACTTCTAAACCGTCTTGGGCGCTGAGGTCCTTAGCTAAGGCAGACAAAGACCTCGGGAAATGACTCAAACTCCAGGAAGGAAGTTTAAAAAAAAAAAGAGGGAGCTCATTTAAAGCAAGAACAAAAAAAAAAAGAAAGAAAGGCAAGCTAACATAACAAGGAAGGCACATGACATCAGCACCATTTTCCTAGCAGTGATGCCAGCCCCCAACCGGGGTTGCTGGGTGAACTTGGCCATGGGATGTGGGGGATGGAGTAGTTAAAGGTCCTTTCTAGGAAGGTAGGAGAGGTGACTCCCTTGGTGCACTGTTATCTTTGTCAACTGGAAAAAAAAAAAAAATGAATCACCTAAAAGCTGAGAATTGAATTCTATTTAGGGCCAAAACTGAAGACTTAAGTTCATATGACAGCATCTTAGGTCACTCTGAGGGCCTGCTCTGAAGAGGTAAGGGAGGATCCAGGTTATATAAGCATTTTTGCAACAAAAACTAGATAGTTGGACTATCAGAAGATTACTTTTGAAATCCAGATACTTCAATTTAATGAACTGAGTACTTTTCTGTGTATGGGACAAAGGAGCCTAGCAGGCTACAGACCATGGGGTCACAAGAGTGGGACACAACTTAGTGACTAAACCACCACCACCACTGTGTATGGGAAGATGCAAGAGTCTTGGCTCAATATGGACCTCAGCCGCCTGAGCCAGAGTCCCAGCCCCTCAGCTACCTGGACCCGGTATCCCGGTGCCTCAGCTACCTGGACCCAGTGTCCCAGCACCTCCCAGTGTCCCAGCACCTCCCCAGAGTCCCAGCACCTCAGCTACCCGGACCTGGTGTCCCGGTGCCTCAGCTACCTGGAGCATGTGTCCCAGCACCTCCCCAGTGTCCCAGTGCCTCAGCTACCTGGACCCAGTGTCCCAGCACCTCAGCTACCCAGACCCGGTGTCCCAGCACCTCCCTAGTGTCCCAGTGCGTCAGCTACCCGGAGCCACTGTCCTGGCGCCTCAGCTACCTGGACCCAGTGTCCCAGCACCTCCCTAGTGTCCCAGCACCTCAGCTACCTGGACCCAGTGTCCCAGCACCTCCCCAGTGTCCCAGCACCTCAGCTACCTGAGCCAGCATCCTGCACTTCTCCCTTCTTCATCCCCCCGCAGTGCATGGTTGGGGCGGCTGCAGTGGCTGATGGCTCAAAGGCCACAACGTCCTTTATTTACTGACAGGGCAGGTGACCTGCTTGGTACATATCTCTTACTTGGGGTTGAAGCTTCACTTACCCAGAGGGAGGGGCACATAGTGTAACTGAAACTGTAATTTTCATCAGCTGAGCCCATGAAACTAGCTCTCAGCTTGAGAAACAGGACATCCCCTGGAGGACGTGGCATGGTGGTCCCCAACTCAGACAGTGTGGATGGTGACTGGGTGACTGTGATTAGGTCTGTGGAGGCACCCAGGAGAGTGACCGCCCTGCCCCTGTCTGCGGGGCCCAGGTGTTGGACGTGGGTGACTCAACTGTGTGTCGACACTGTGTCCCATTCCTTGAAGATACCACTGTTCTTAAATCCATTCATTCTAATGAGGAGATTTGGTTGTTTGGGGATTTTTTGTGTGTGATCATGGAGGGATGCATGGCTCTAGAGGCACCTTAACCACTGTGCCTCCTTAACAAGGGTGAGTGCCCAAGGGGGGCCATGGCATCACCAGCTCCCAGATGCCTTGTCCCTTCCTTCTGCAGGAGAGGCGGGGGGAGAGGAGACTGGTGCAGGCATGGGCTCCTTCCTTGTCTTGCACTGGGCCAGCTCTGCATCCGCTGATCTCTTACACCCAGCAAAGGTCCTCCTTGAGCCCCTGCCTCGGTCCCAATCACTGCAGTCTGACACCTCACTACATCATGGGGCCTTGAGATGAAATAGACAACATTGCCCTCCAGGAGCTCACAGACAGGTTAAGAAAATCAAAACAGAGTTTGAGAGATACAATTGGAGAAAATGTGGCTAGAGTCTGGAGGAGGATGGGAAGGAGGTACATCAGGGAAATCCCAGAGTCTCAGATCTGAGCCGGGTTTCAAGGGATCACGTGGATGCTCACCAGGACACACCTGCCTCACTCAGGACCAGAAACAGCACAGAATTCTGGATTCAGAATCAGGTCCAACCTTTGGAGTAAAAAGAGGGTCGAGACGGTAGACTCAACCATGCTCCTTCCACTCAAAGGCAAGCCCACCTTTGGGCTGCTGCTGCAGGGTGAGAGGTGCAGGTGAGGAGCAGAGTTGAGCCACGGCACCTGGGACCTCAATCCTGACCAGTGTGCTGGCAGTCTGATGTCCAGGGGCTGTGCTCGGCTTCTGCCTCAAGACGCCACCAACAGACAGTCCTATGTGTCCATCACGAGCCCTCTCGCTGGCTGGGTGGCATTTCCTGCCATCTCTTCTCCTCCCCGGAAGGTGCTCACCCACCTGTGACACAAAAAGACTAAATAATCTCACCCCCAAGGACACCCATGCAAATGGTCCCCAAGCCCAGGCCCAAGTTGATTTCCTGTGTGCTCACCTGGGGGAGCTCAGAGGATAGAGTTCTGCAGACACAAATCTGGAGGGCCTTTTCTGTGATGGTTTCTGTGTCATATGAGGGCCCCTCCCCCCTGGTCTTGTAGGGCCTCCTTCCCCCCAAGGCTCGGAGTCAACTTGTGGAGGATGCCAGTGCCCATGTGATTCCCAGGCAGGATCTCACAGCTCCCACAGAGGTGCTTCTGTTTGTGGATGGATATAAAATTCAGTTGTTCAAAATGGGAGACCAAAAGGAGGGATATTTTTATGTGGCCATGATGCTGACGTCACTCTCTCTGTAATTCAACCTTTAAGTAATTGTCTCTTCTCTAAAGCAGAGGGCGGCTTAGAGCTGTAGGAAACTGATGTGGGTAGGGAGAGAAGCTGGAATGAGGCTCCAGCCACCTCAGCTTTTGAGAGGATCAATAATAGCACATCTGGTGAGGGACAGGGAGGCCTGGAGTGCTGCAGTCCATCGTATCGCAGAGTAGGACATGACTTGGCAACTGAACAATAACAACAACAACCTATTCTTTGCGCTTCCCAGTGGCAATTGTGGTAAAGAACCTGCCTGCCAAGCCATGAGAAGTAAGAGATTTAAGTTCGATCCCTGGGTCCGAAAGATCCCCTGAAGGAGGAAATGACAACCCACTCCAGTATTCTTGCTTGGAGAATTCCCACAGACTGAGGAGCCTGGCAGGCTTCAGTCCATGGCATTGCAAAGAGCTGGACACGACTGAAACAACCTAGCATGCATTCATTCTGAAAAACTACCAAGTTTTAAAAATCGCATATAAACATAGGCATGTGATTTGAAATTCTAGAAAAATTTTAAAAGATACAAAGAGGCGAGCTCCTTTTCTCCTCCAGAGCTTGGTCTTAGTCTCTGAGGCCCTGGCTGGAGCGAATGTTCCCAGGACAACGGTTCTCTCTTCGAAGATAAACATCTCCATATATGTGCAGTCCTGTCCTGCCCTAGCTCTGTCACTTAGAAACATGTCTTGGAGTTGTCCCTTATCAGCCCCACAGCCTTGACCCTTCTTCCCAAGCGTCATCCATGATCTAGTCTAGCACATTCCTCCTCCAAACCCTGAGAACTGCCTGTTTATCTGGGTGGGGAGGAGGGTGTCTGTTTTCCTACGGAGAATTTGCTGTTTTTCTTACTGAAACGTAATACAAGTTTACAAAGTCACCACTGTGTGTGTGTGCGTGTGTGTGTGTGTGTGTGTGCGTGTGTGTGCACTTTTGCTTCTATTTGCCTTTGGACTGCATTTCTGGCATTGCTTTATTTCCAGAAAATTCTAATTTTTATCTAATTAGAAATTTTTACCCATGTTTTATTAATGATATTGAATTTGTGCCATGCTTAAAAGTGAAAGTCACTCAGTTGTGTCCAACTCTTTGTGACCCCATGGACTATGCAGTCCATGGAACTCTCCAGGCCAGGATACTGGAGTGGGTAGCCTTTCCCTTCTCCAGGGGATCTTCCCAACCCAGGGATTAAACCCAGGTCTCCTGCACTGTGGGCAGATTCTTTACTGGCTGAGCCACGAAGTAAGCCCAAGAATATTAAAGTGGGTAGCCTATCCCTTCTCCAGGGGATTTTCTCTACCCAGGAATCAAACTGGGGTCTCCTGCATTGCAGGCAGATTCTTTACCAACTGAGCTATGAGGGAAGCCCTGCTTAGATAGTTTTCCTTACCCCATACCCATTAAAAAATATGCTTCAGTGTTTCCATATTTTCAGGAGTTTCACACTTTTTCTTTTTACTTAAAGTTTTATTTTACATCTGGAATATACTTTAAAGAATGGAGTAAGTGAGAGATCCAGTTTAATATTTTTCCAGATAGTCATCTAGGTGTCTAATTTCATTTAAGGACCAAATCCTCCTGCTCTATCTATTTTAAATGCTATCTTTCTTATCAACTAAAGTCTAATGCTATTTGGGTCTATCTGTGTACGGGGTTCCCTTCCCTGGTCCATGTGTCTCTTCACCCCTACAAACACCACAGTGTTTACACCCTGCGGCTGCAGTATTTCAGGGCATCTGGACTTATGTGTCTGAATCTCCTCGTGATCTGATTTTTCCCATTTTAATTCACTCTTCCTCTTTTTGGTAAGAACTTCCCAAAGATAAAAGTCAGCTTATCTTGTTGAAACCAAACGATCTTTCTATTTTTATTTAGACAGCAGTCAACATATAGATTAACTGGAGAAGTTTCCAGTTGATGATTAGGAGTTATCAAATCCCAGAAGACAGGACACGTGGTCAGAGCATCCTTTTTTCTTCGGTATTTAAGTTTTTGTCAGAAGGAACATGCACTTTATTTTTTTCTATGGTGCTTTTAAATCTTTCTGTAGTGCTATCATAATTGGAATGTTTTTTCATTTTATTTTCTGGCTGGTTTTAGCTTTTATAAAGTTACTGATTTTTGCAAAGTAAACATGTAACCAGACACCTGACTGGTCAGCTTGTTACTTCTAATAATTGTTCAGTTGATTCTCCTCGTCTTTCATACAGAATCCAGCCCTTCTGCAAAATGCAATGATCACACCTCCTGTCTCACAGGTTTGAACTCAGTACGCTCCCCTGGTGAATCACCCTAAAGGGATCTTCAAGAGTATGGCACATGACATGGTGTCCTCATAGAGCTGTCCTGTTCCAGGCTTTAATGGAAAAGTTTCCAGCTTCTTACCACTAAGCACGTTTTTTATCACAGTTTTATCATGTGGTGAAAGTAAATGTCTACTGTTGAATTTATTTTAAAAATCAGAAACACATTGAACTTTAGCAAACATTTCCTTGACCTCAAAGGAAATGATGGTGCATCTTCCTCCCCTTTGACTAAGCAGAAGCTATGCTGGCAGAGCCCCATTCATATCTCCTTCTGGTGGGCAAGCCATCTGCCATCTGCAGAGAATGTGGTTGGCCAAGGGCTCGCAGCTGCCCCCCACCCTGGGAATGGCCCTCAGCAACCCCCCCGGGGGCCCTTTCCCCCAGAGATCCCTGGAAGGCAGGGGCCCACAGTCTTGCTGGTCTGTAAGGGTGACAAGAAGCCCGACTTCTGCCCTCCTGATGAGGCTGGCAAGGTGGTATAAATCACGCTCCAGAGCCCCAGCTGGACCTGAGGGACCCCTCTTGGCCTTGTTGCTCCCTGCCTGCACCCACCCCCTCAGCCTTCTCCTGGGACCTCCCCGCTGGAAGCACCTGCTAGGAATCCTTGCTTCAGGCTCTGTGTCCAGGGAACCCACCGTGGGTAGGCTTAGAGAAAGTTGTAGGAATGGTAACTGATGCTGCTGCTGCTGCTGCTAAGTCGCTTCAGTCGTGTCCGACTCTGTGCAACCCCATAGACGGCAGCCCACCAGGCTCCCTGGCCCTGGGATTCTCCAGGCAAGAACACAGTGTTCTAACCGGATCCAAATTGCATTTTGAGGGGGAACCCTAGTTGGTGGCATTTACTATCTTTAATGCATTCCTTGGCTGTTTTTGCTAACATTTCCCTTATGACATTTCCATCAATAATCATAAGGAGATCCATTTCTAATTTTCTTCTTGTGTTTTCTCAGGATCTGCTTTCACAGGTACTGAATAAAAATACACATGAAGTTTTCTTTTTTTAATTGACTTAGAACATTTTAAATGGCACTGAAATGGCCTGTTATTTGAATTTGAAAGTTTTACCAATTCCAAAGAATTTGTTTGGACCTGGGTGGGGAGGCATAGGCCTTTACTGACTGTCTCAGTTGCTCCTTGGTAGCCCATCTGGTTAGATGTTCTATTCCTTTGAGGTCAGAAATATTTTTTTCTACATAAGAAAAAACACAAATTCTCTGTGTATTTCTAGAGTAACACCCATTCTATTCACTCATATGGAGTTAAAATATTATCTCAAAATTATTTTTCTTTCCTCAGCTCCTATGGTTAGATTCTCATCTCATGTATATGTTTCCTTTCTGTGCTTTCTTCTTTATCCTCCTGCTGTGAGAGTAGCTTCGTTGTGTGGTTTTTTTTTGTTTTTTGTTTTTGTATGTGAAAATGCAAATAGTACAGAAAAGAACAAAGTAAAAACCACCCCAAATCTCGTCCCTCTGAGATGATACTATTAATAATTTGGTGGGAATGTCTCTGGTAGTCCAGTGGTTAGGAATCTACCTTGCAATGCAACGGATGCAGGTTCAATCCCTGGTCAGCGAGCTAAGCCCACACAGCAAAGCTACTGAGCCCAGGAGCTCTAGAGCCCACGTGCCACAAATAGAGAAGGTCCAAAAACCGCAATGAAGAGCCCAAGCGCTGCAACAAAACCCCAGCACAGCCAAAATAAAGTAAAATCATCATGATGACTTGGTGACTTTTCTTCATTATCCGTCTAGGCTTCCATGCCTGCAGATAGATGCGGTCAACACGAGCTGGAAGATACCGATGCTGTTCTCACTGTAGCCTCCATTCATATGTAAAAGAGGAGTATTTTGTTTTGTTTTTCTTTTTTCTTCTCATTTCCCTTCTCTCTCTCACACACACACACACATACATAGACTTTCACTAAATTCCAAAGTTAGTGAGTTAGTCTCCAACATTGTTGTTTGGGGTTCTTAGTGCTTTTGTTTCTTCAAAGTTGGGGGTCCCTGACACTCATTTTCCTTGTTGTTTTCGTTGATTTGGAGAGAGCAGGACATAGTGAAGAAAGCTGAGCGCCAAAAAATTGATGCTTTTGAACTGTGGTGTTGGAGAAGACTCTTGAGAGTCCCTTGGACTGCAAGGAGATCCAAACAGTCCTTTCTGAAGGAGATCAGCCCTGGGATTTCTTTGGAAAGAATGATGCTGAAGCTGAAACTCCAGTACTTTGGCCATCTCATGTGAAGAGTTGACTCATTGGAGAAGACTGTGATGCTGGGAGGGATTGGGGGCAGGAGGAGAAGGGGATGACTGAGGATGAGATGGCTGGATGGCATCATGGACTCAATGGACGTGAGTTTGAGTGAACTCTGGGAGTTGCGATTCATGGAGTCACAAAGAGTCGGACACGATTGAGCGACTGAGCGACTGAACTGAACTGAACTGAAGGACACAGCTGCTGTTATTCTGACACCTTCACAGGGAAGACTCTTGCATCCATCCTCATGGCGACTATAACAAATTAACACAAATTTAGTGTCGGAAAACAACACAGGCATGTTGACGTACTGTTCAGGGAGTTAAAACCAAGATGTGGGCAGGGCTGTGTTTCCTCCCGAGTCTCCAGGAGAACGACCTCCTTGTCTACCCAGCTTCTAGATGTGTGCATTCCACAGCTCAGGGCTCTTCCATCCTTTCAGAGCCAGTCATGGGGATTCAGTGTTTCTCCAACCATGTCGTCCTCACTCTGACCTCCACCCCCCACCCCCCACACACCTCCCTCTCTCACTTATAAGGACCCTTGTGATGCCACTGCACCCTCTGGTTTATCCACATTATTAAACTCCCCACCATGTGATCAGCTGATCAGCAACCTTAATTCACCTGCAGTGCTCACCCCCTTGCCATGTAACAAGACTCCCAGGTAAGGGCGTCCCGATGAAGGTGTCCTTCTCTTGGAGCCTTATTTGCTGACAATAATTCCCAAACGCTTTTCCCCAAATCTGCTCGCTCACATCCTGGGATTTAACCCCATGCCCTGACATATACTGAGCTGCATTTGGCAGCTGGTGTGAGCAGGGGACCCATCAGAGACATGATAGGGAAGGAACACAGTCCAGAGGGACTGACCTTCCCAGGTCTGAGATTTGCACAAAAGGGGAAGCCACCCCCCCAAACAGAAGGTTTGCTTGGGCCTCCCTCTCCTTGAACCCCCTCAACACCCATATTAGGTCTCTATTTTCCTCACACCCACGGTGAAGGGACTGAGGTCCACAAAGGTTCAGGGTCATGGAGACGCCACCAGGAATAGAGAGTCTGGGCTCACAGCCCCCACATCCTGAGTTCCCCACTGTGCTGGAAATACCCTGGGAACTTACCTCCGGAGAACGTGGCCGGAAACCGCTCCTCTTCCCTAATCAAGCCTCTCAGCCAGTCTCCAAATACGGCAGGGGCCAGGGACGCACTCACAGGTTCTGTTACAAAAGGAAGCGTCCTCTCAGATTGCCAGGTCTCTGTATATAGCACAGAGCAGGGGGTGAGGCCAGGCCCCCGCCCCACACACCATCCGACATCCAGTGCTGTGCTCAGGGCAGGGGGGGGTGGGGGCACCCAGCTTGCTCACCCATCCAGCAGGAAAGCACTGAGCTCCCAAAGTAGTCACTTGCTGATAACACAGTCCCGTCTACTACAGAGGAAGACAGCCAGTGCCTTTCTGAGGTGGGGGAACCAGGGAGATGCACCCACCCAGGGGTCCACCCTGCAGCCAGCCATGCCTCGAAAGTCACGCCCCCAAGGACGGACCCCTCTCAGCTCTTCCCTTGGCCTCCTTGTCTGTCTCTGCCCATGGAGATGCCACCTTCCACTTTTTTTTTAAGCTAGTCACTGTTTATAGCTTAAATGCCAGGCATCGTGCTAAAAACATCAGTGATCCTATGGTTTCCTTTCATCTAAACAGTGAAGGTGGGATATTCTCACAAGGCAGAGCTGTGGGAAAGATACTCAAAAAAACTGAACCCTGAAGTCATAGAAGTCTCCCCATCATTATGGAATGACACTCAGTCATTGGGAGGTGCTGCCCAAATGGAAGGTTCTGTACAGACACACGGTTAACAATCTCAGAAAAATTTAGAGATGATCACCTGGCAGAAACCTGTTCCCAGCTCATCTCTGAGAACCAAGGCTGACCCTGGAGGCACTGCCCCCTTATACGCCTGTGCCTGGGCCTCTACCATTTAGTGGGCTGCTTCCGCTGTCTCCCCAAAGAGCAAGGGGTCAGAGAAAGGGGCCATTCCACTCAGAGCCTGTGTCCCCACCTCTAGGTCATGCTCTGGACCTGGGGCTGGGTGGGCTCTTGCCTGGCCAGGCCATCCTTATAGAGGAATAGCCCTGGGTGCGTGCATTCTGACCCTCAAAGGGTAACCACAGCTGTTTGCAGGGTGTTTGTGGGCAGGGTCTGCACATGTAGGCATGAGGTAGGAGACAGATGGGCCTCTGGACTGGACAGCTGGTGTTTGTCAAACAGTGTGAGATTGCAGCTTTGTTCTCCCCCAGACACTCCAAGAACAAAGCTAGAGGCAGAAGCTGAGCTCTACTGAAGTAAAGCGATAAGATGATCACTCCTGAGGCCAAGGAAGCTTCCCTGACTGCCCAGGCACAAAAAGACTCTTTGGGGATCAAAAAGGAGGGGGCACCACCCCACAATCAGTGATGCCAAGACTCCCATAGGCGTCTATGGTGGAATCCATCTTAGCAAAAAGATGCACACTGCTGTTGGGCAGGGTCCTAGAACAGGTCAGATGTGGGAAAAGAAACAAGATAACTGCTCAAAGGGAAACAAAGACCCAGAGGAACTGACCTGTATAAGAGATAGAACCCCCTCTTCACGACCTCCCCGTCATTAGGGAGGAGACACACACTCTCTCTCACCAGGTGTATATTTCTGCCTTGATTCTGTCTTAAATAAACTATTTCTCTGTATGCTTTCCTACATGTTAGGCTGTACCTCTGATAATAAACTTTGAATTTGTTTCTACAGTGTTTGCCTCCTTGAGACATTCTTGCCTTCAACCAGGAGAAAAAGCCAGGAAACTTTACATCTAGCCTCTGGCTCCTGATGGCCTAGTGGCTAGGAGTCCGGGTTTTCATTCAGGCTACCCAGGTTCAGTTTCTGGGTGGGAAACTAAGATCTGCTTTCAGGACCACTCACTGCTGTCTCTCCTTGAGACCCAGCAGGCTGACTGTCACGCAGGTGCACGTGAGAGCCCAGGTGCAGGAAAGCTGGGGTGGAGAAGGGCAGGGAGGCCGTGGGCCAGGTCAGGTTCCACCCAGAAATGTGGAGGGAGGGGTCTCGCAGATCTATATTCAGTCCTGAGTTCCTAGAACATTAGGAAGGCAAACTTTTCAAGGTACCAAGATAATCCATGTTTTATTCAACAGTTTGCTAGCTCGAGTTAAGAATTTTAAATATTTAAGCCTTCAGTAAATTGCCTGACCATCTCTGGGGCCAGCTGAGAACAAGGTGGCAGGGGTGGCAGGAGTGTGTGATGGGAGCTCAGAGGGGTGTTGGGCTTCAGAAACCCCAGAGCACACCTGACAAGCTTGCCCAGGCTGGTGGGCACTGGGCCCTGGTGGCAGCCCCTGCTCCCCGGGAGTTCACCTCCCCAGTTCTGGAAACCACCTTGGCTTTTGATTCGGTGGTAACATAGTGGGTTTGAGAGACAGTGTTGCTCAGAAACGTCGCTGTGAGTGAGAAAGCCGGCATCTCCAGAGCTAAGCGGAGAGTTACTCTGCGCAAACCAGCTGGAGCTGACGATCATGGGGCACAGGATCAAGATAGGTCTCTGGGACTGACGCATGAGGCCTGGAGGCTGCGATCTCAGGAGTGAGTGGCCAAGTCCATAGTAGCTGCAGACCTCTACCTCCGACAGAACTTCCAGGATGACTCAGGGTTATCAACAGCGCCCATGTGGTCCCTCCATTTTTGGATGGCTCAACCTTGCTTTGTCTAGTCCTATTTGAAAACAACTCACTTCTGGACTTCCCTGGTGATACAGTGGATAAGAATCCACCTAGCAATGCAGCGGACATGGATTCGATCCCTGGTCTGGGAAGATTCCACCATGCCGCGGAGCAACTAAAGCCTGTGTGCCACGACTACTGGGGCCTTTGTGCCCAGAGCCTGTGCCCTGCAACAAGAGAAGGCACTGCAATGAGGAACCTGTGCACCACAATGAAGGGCAGACCCCACTCACCAAAGAGCCTTCAAGCAGCAATGAAAACCCAGTGCAACCAAAAAAAAAACCTAACTCATAAGACTGACAAAGATAAATAGCATATGATATTGCTTATAAGTAGCATTAAAAAAAATAACATACAAGTGGATTTATTTTCAAAGCTGAAAGAGACTCACAGACTCAGAAAACAAACCAAAGGAAAAAGGAGGGTGGGGAGAGGAATAAGTTAGGAGTATAAGATTAACATATACACACTACTGTATATAAAATAGATAACCAACAAGGACCTACTGTATAATACAGGGAACTATATATTTTGTAATAACTTATAAGGGAAGAGAATCTTAAGAATATCTATGTTTATTTATATTCACATACAACTGAATCACCTTGCTGTATACCTGAATCTAATGTGATACTGTAAATCAACTATACTTCAAATAAAACACACACACACACACACACAGCTCACTTCATGGAAAATCTTCCCTGATGGTGGAACTCAGCCCGGTGTCTTCATGGAAACACGTTCCCTTCTGTGAACGTTTCTTGTGTGATTGACGCGTTTCCCCCGGATCCCTCTTAGTCCACTAATTCTGTAGCCAAGACCGTGACTTCTTGGTTGAACTAAAGTTACTGAATCAACAAGACAGAATCACATTGATTTCATAGCCTCATGCCTCACATTTTAGGAATGTTCCCACTGGGAAATGTGTCAGAGGCTCTCAAACACTGGTGTGCATGAGAATGACTAGAGTGGGTCCTTCAGAGGAGAAGCCTGGCCTCCGCCTCAGTCTGCATGTCCAGGCAGATGCCTGGCACCTGCCGGTCCAATCAGTACTGCAGGGGATTCTGACCGAAGCCACCTGGGGACAACGCAGGGAAATGCTGGTGACAGCAGCACCAGCAGAGCTTATAAGGTGTCCAGAGGGAGGGGGTGGGGGCACGTCTGGGGGACAAAGATCTGTGCTTTTGAAGAGAGGTGAAAGGAGGAAGTTTGTACTAGGTAACAAAGGATTATTTGATTCTAAAGTAAGTGCTAAGATTAAAGATTTCAGAAGCATTTAAGTCTCATCACCTAAGTTCATAAAGATACTAAAAACCAACTTGAAACAACAAATCTATTAGACAATGGTGGACAGACCATGGTTCCAACAGCAAGGAGGGCATTCTGCAACAGTCTGGGTCAGCTTGAACGTTCATCCCTCCTGACTTGAGCCTCTGGATGGAACCATAGCCCCAGCCAACACCTTGACAGCAGCCTGGGGGCCCTGAGCAGACTCCTACTCACAGACGGAGAGGAAAGGATCAACATATGCCGCTGGGTTAAGTTTGTGGTCACTTGCTACCCAGTTGGGTTCAGTTCACTCACTCAGTCATGTCCAACTCTTTGTGACCCCACGGACTGTGCAGCATGCCAGGCCTCCCTGTCTGTCACCAACTCCTGGAGTTTACTCAAACTCATGTCCATTGAGTAGGTGATGCCATCCAACCATCTCATCCTCTGTCATCCCCTTCTCCTCCCGCCTTCAATCTTTCCCAGTATCAGGGTTTTTTCAAATGAGTCATTTCTTCAAATCAGGTGGCCAAAGTATTAGAGTTTCAGCTTCAGCATCAGTCCTTCCAATGAATATTCAGGACTGATTTCCTTTAGGATGGACTGGTTGGATCTCCTTGCAGTCCAAGGGACTCTCAAGAGTCTTCTCCAGCACCACAGTTCAAAAGTATCAATTCTTCGGCGCTCAGCCTTCTTTATAGTCCAACTCTGACATCCATAAATGGAAAAACCGTAGCTTTGACTAGACAGACATTTGTTGACAAAGTAATTTGTTTTTTAATATGCTCTCTAGGTTGGTCATAGCTTTTCTTCTAAGGAGCAAGTGTCTTTTAATTTCATGGTTGCAGTCACCATCTGCAGTGATTTTGGAGCCCCCCAAAATAAAGTCTGCCACTGTTTCCACTGTTTCCCCATCTATTTGCCATGAAGTGATGGGACCAGATGCCATGTTCTTAGTTTTCTGAATGTTGAGTTTTAAGTCAACTTTTACACTTTCCTCTTCACTTTCATCAAGAGGCTGTTTACTTCTTCTTTGCTTTCTGCTGTAAGGGTGGTGTCATCTGCATATCTGAGGTTATTGATATTTCTCCTGGCTATCTTGATTCCAGCTTGGTGCTTCATCCAGCCCAATGTTTCTCATGATGTACTCTGCATATAAGTTAAATAAGCAGGGTGACAATATATAGCCTTGATGTACTCCTTTCCCTGTTTGGAACCAGTCTGCTGTTCCATGTCCAGTTCTAACTGTTGCTTCCTGACCTGCATACTGATTTTTCAGGAGACAGGTCAGGTGGTCTGGTATTCCTATCTCTTTCAGAATTTTCCACAGTTTATCATGATCCACACAGTCAAAGGCTTTGGCATAGTCAATAAAGCAGAAGTATATGTTTTTCTGGAACTCTCTTGCTTTTTTGATGATCCAGAGGATGTTGACAATTTGATCTCTGGTTCCTCTGCCTTTTCTAAATCCAGCTTGATCATCTGGAATTTCACAGTTCATGTACTACTGAAGCCTGGCTTGGAGAATTTTGAGCTTTACTAGCGTGTGAGATGAGTACAATTGTGGGGTAGTTTGAGCATTCCTTGGCTTTGCCTTTCTTTGGAATTGGAATGAAAACTAACCTTTTCCCGTCCTGTGGCCACTGCTGAGTTTTTCGAATATGGTGGCATATTGAGTGCAGCACTTTCAGAGCATTATCTTTTAGGATTTGAAATAGCTCAACTGGAATTCCATCACCTCCACTATCTTTGTTCATAGTGATGCTTCCTAAGGCCCACTTGACTTCACATTCCAGGATATCTGGCCCTAGGTTGGTGATCACACCATCATGATTATCTGTTTCATGAAGATCTTTTTTGTACAGTTCTTCCGTTTATTCTTGCCACCTCTTCTTAATATCTTCTGCTTCTGTTAGGTCCATACCATTTCTGTCCTTTATCAAGCCCATCTTTGCATGAAATCTTCCCTTAGCACCTCTAATTTTCTTGAAGAGATCACTAAACTTTCCCATTCTATTGTTTCCCTCTATTTCTTTGCACTGATCACTGAGAAAGGCTTTCTTATCTCTCCTTGCTATTCTTTGGAAATCTACATTCAAATAGGTACATCTTTCTTTTTCTCCTTTGCTTTTCACTTCTCTTCTTTTCACAGCTATTTGTAAGGCCTCCCCAGACAGCCATCTTGCTTTTTGCATTTCTTTTTCTTGGGGATGCTCTTGACCCCTGCCTCCTGTGCAGTGTCATGAACCTCCATCCATAGCTCTTCAGGCACTCTGTCTATCAGATCGAATCCCTTGAATCTATTTGTCACTTCCATTTCCACTTTGTAAGTGATCTGATTTAGGTCATACCTGCATGGTCTGGTGGTCTTCCCTACTTTCTTCAATTCAAGTCCGAATTTGGTAATGAGTTCATGCTTTGTGCCACAGTCAGCTCTCAGTCTTGATTTTGCTGACTGTATAGAACTTCTCCATCTTTGGCTGCAAAGAAAATAATCAATCTGATTTCAGTATTGACCATCTAATGATGTCCACGTGTAGAGTCTTCCCTTGTATTGTTGGAAGAGGGTGTTTGCTATGACCAGTGCATTCTCTTGCCAAAACTCTATTAGCCTTTGCCCTGTTCCATTCTGTATTCCAAGGCCAAATTTGCCTGTTACTCCAGGTATTTCTTGACCTCCTACTTTTTCATTCCAGTCCCCTATAATGAAAAGGACATCTTTTGGGGGTGTTAGTTCTAAAAGGTGTTGTATGTTCTATGTTCTTCATAGAACCATTCAACTTCAGCTTCTTCAGCGTTACTTGTTGGGGCATAGACTTGGATTACTGTGATATTGAATGGTTTGCCTTGGAAACGAACAGAGATCATTCTGTCGTTTTTGAGATTGTATCCAAGTACTGCATTTCAGACTCTTTTGTTGACCATGATGGCTACTCCATTTCTTCTAAGGAATTCTTGCCAACAGTAGTAGATATAATGATCATATGAGTTAAATTCACCCATTCCAGTCCATTTATTTCCTAAATTGTCTGATTCCTAAAATGTTCACTCTTGCCATCTCCTATTTGACCACTTCCAATTTGCCTTGATTCATGGACCTAACATTCCAGGTTCCTATGCAATATTGCTCTTTATAGCATCAGACTTTACTTCCATCACCAGTCACATGCACATCTGGGTGTTGTTTTTGCTTTGGCTCCGTCTATTCATTCTTTCTGGAGTTATTTCTCCACTGATCTCCAGTAGCACATTGGACACCTACCAACCTGGGGAGTTCATCTTTCAGTGTCCTATCTTTTTGCCTTTCATACTGTTCATGGGGTTCTCAAGGAAAGTATACTGAAGTGGTTTTCCATTCCTTTCTCCAGTGGACCACGTTTTGTCAGAACTCTCCACCATTAGCCATCCATCTTGGGTTGGCCCTACACGGGCCTACTGGGCCACTTGTTACCCAGTGAGGGAGAACATCTGTTTCCTCTTTGGAGAACTCTAGAGGAACATCTCTTTTTTTGGTCTGGTTTTGGTTTTTTGAAAAAAAATTTTTTTTGATAAATAAAAGGAGAATAGGTGAAACATGGAAATCACCTAAATGTCCGTTGATAAATGAATGGATAAAGAAGGTGGGGTACATATATACAATGGAATCCTACTCAGCCATGCAAAGAATGAAATAATGCCATTTGCAGCAACGTGGATGCAACTAGAGATTATCATACTAAGTGAGGTACGTCGGAAAGAGAAAGACAAATACCGTATGCTATCACTCACACACGGAATCTAAAACATGGCACAAATAAACACATCTACAAAACAGAAACAACTTCACAGACATAGACTATAGACTTGTGGTTGCCAAGGGGGGGGTGCCAGGGAAGGACCAGAAGCTTGGGATTAGCAGATGTTAAGTATTACATATATAGGATGGATAGAGAGCAAGGTCTTACAGTATAGCACAGGAAACTGTGTTCAATATGCCATGATAAACCATAACGGAAAAGAATATAAAAAAGAATGTTCATATGTGTGTAACTGAGCTACTTTGCTATACAGTGGAGATGGGCACAACATTGTAAACCAATGATACTTCAGTTGGGCTTCCTTAGTGGCTCAGATGGTGAAGAATCTGCCTGTGATGCAAGAGACCTGGGTTCAGTCCCCGGGTTGGGAAGATCCCCTGGAGGAGGACATGGCAACCCACTCTAGTATTCTTGCCTGGAGAATCCCCTGGACAGTGGAGCGTGACAGGTTACACTCCATGGGGCTGCAAAGTGTCAGACATGACTGAATGGTTAACACTTTCATTTTTTACTTTAATAAAAATAAATAAATAAAGTTAAAAAAAAAGAATCAAGCATGTGTCCTGCCTTTTCTATATTACCTGTACATTAAGGTAACACAATAGTTGATTATACGAAAATATTGTAGCTATTAAATGAGATAGTAATAATAGAGTTAAAATGCCATTGTTTTGTTACCCCTAATCAAATAATAGCAATGACCATCAATGGCTGTTAACAAAGAAAAAAAAAAAAAAAAACCAGCTTGACTGGGGAAGAGAGACAAGTGGGCATTCTATACCTCCTGAGAGAAGGACACCACACTTCCCACAAAGGGTCATTGCAAACAAATAACCAAGCAAATAAAGCCATTCCTGTGGCCGATCAAGCCAGAAGATCTAGCTACCACCTTGCAGACCATACAGGGGCTGGAGAGACACGGGGAAAACACACACACACACACATACACACACACGCATACACACGCACACCATGGAGACGGAGCCAACAGATCCAGACCATAGAAAACTGCAGGACAAGTAACTGGATTCTTTCGCCAAGTAGAGAGAGGAACCTACAGATGAAAAGAGGCTCAAGAGATGTGTCAGCCAACTGTCGTTTTGCACAATATTTGGATTTTCATTTGAACAAGCTATAAAAATGGCCCATAAGAAATTTAGGGTAATTGGGAACCCTAATTGGATGTTTGAAAATGACAATTTTTAGGTAGGTTCATGCTATTAGACTCTATACATTAAAAGATTCTTACTTGTTGGAGATATTTTGTGAAATATTTGCAGATAAACTATTATCCTTTCCAGGATTTGATCCCAGTGGGCTGGGGGGATGGGTGCGATACAGCAGAAATTGGGCTGACTGCAGGGAACCTCTGAAGCTGGGAGATAGGCACCCGGAGGTCATTATATTATTAATTTGTATTACATCATTCCCTTGATACTAATATGTGATTGAAAATGTCCTTTTTTAAAAGTTAAAATTGCTAAGAAAGACCTGGAAGGCACTGTCCTATAGGACTAGAGTTCAAGGGACTGATGTTTTTTCCCCATGAAAACTTTTCCCGGCATGTTGTCATTGAAATGCAGGAAAATTTGTCCTGAAGGAACAAATTTCTGAGGTCAGGTACCCTGAACACATTCATTGCATGAAATGAGGAGTGGCCAAACGATGGCTTCAGTGCAGAATTAGGTAATGATTGTGAAAAAGGTCCTCTCCCTTTCCAATGGCTGGTAACTTCTTTAATGTAATTGTTCTGACTTTTATAACGCCTGTTGAGTAACAGCGCATCTCTACAAAACCTCACTTTGGAATGAGGGGAGCTTTTGTTAAAATAAAGAGATGTTTGGGAAATGCAATGTTCGTTTGGGTTTGAAGCTAAGTGCTGAGTCAAGTGCTGATCGCTGTCAGCTCCAGCACTGACAGAAGCTGCCTCTGGGACGGGCTGAGGCGCCCGGCGCTGTGACTGAGGTCAGGGCCCCAGGTGAGCGGAGGGCAGAGGAAGAATACAGAATGGGGGTCTGGGTGTCAGTTTAGCTCCAGAGCTCATGGGGGTGGAGACTGGTCCAAAAATTCCATGGCACAATTTGATCCCCATGTTACCCTCCTGTTTCCTGAAACAGCAGTAATTTTACCTCTGATGTTATCTAGGCCTACGGACCACTCTGGATGCCAAGTTCAGGGGCCCATTCCCATCCCCTAGGGGACCCCAACCACTGCTCAACCACGTGCCTTGTAGCATGCCTACCTGGCTGGACACTGGGCTCCCTCACTTGTGCATCACCTCTCACAGCCCTGGATGCCCGGTGAGGCCAAGTCAGGTTAAGGAGCCTTCTTGAGGGGGCCGGGGCTCAGCCCCATATCAGAAAGACAGACCTGAACACTCTGGTCACTGCTTTGTTGTGTCTATTTATCTCCACGGCAACGCTGGGGTATCCAAGCACTGCCTTGTTTACAGACAGGAGACTAAGTGCATGGAACTAGGTTCTTATGCCGAGGCCATAGACGAGGTGGACTTTGAACTCCAGGTCCTCATACAACCCCTGGGGACCGCAACTCCTGAAGCAAGAGGCCTAGCATCAGGAGCAGACAGGGCTGGACAAGCTGAAGTGGTCACCACGCTGGTGGAGATGGCTCGGCCACTATCTCAGCCACCACTGCCTTCAGACATTCAGCAAATTTTCCATGGTGAGAAGGTCCAGAGCAAGCATGGAGGACTGTGGGAACTTCTCCCTCCATGTATCCAGCATCGTGCTGGCCACTTGGAGGACACTAGTGACCTCAAGCATCTCCAGGGAGGGACCTTGGGAAATTACTAACTACCTGCTCCCAGGGAGAAGCCCCTCCACGTAGAAGTTGCGTCTCTTCTTGGTGTGAATACCTTCATTGCAGGCAGTTTCTATCTGCCCAGCAATGTTGCCGAGCATGGTACAGGGAAGAGATGGGACCAGCAGCTCACCTCCGCCAGACAGGTGTGCAGGCAGGTGTCAAGCACACATGCAGGAAGTCCTAAAACAATCAGGACGTCATAAACATTCACTAGTTAATGTAATTTAACTCTGCTTATAGTTTACTTTTGAGACCAGCTGTGTCTGTGCGGCTCTCTGATTTACAGTCGTCTGTCACAGGCTGAGGGAGCCCAGACTCAGCTCCCAGGGATGGAGACACAGATGCCCGAAGTCTGGTCAGATCTGTTTTCATGCCAGGTCATGGCAGGGAGCCACGCCAGAGGGTAGAACGGTTCATCTTAAAACACGGGCACTGGGGACACCAAGTGATCACTTCGCTGAACCTGCGCAGCAGACTGGAGAGGAGGCGATGCGGCCACATCAGCCTAGTGGGGACCCAGGGTTTTCTTCTGCTGGTCCAGGGACAGGAGATTGTCCTGTTGCTTATTCTGTTAGAGTCAAGGGCCAGGAAGTGGAGGTGGCCTTGCTGTTCTCGGCACCCATGACTCCCTGCCCTCAGCTTGTCTGCCGGGCCGGCTCGACTTCCTGTGGAGGATCTCCTGCCTGGACCGCCGCCAACCAGTAAGAGGAACAGAGGCGATGCGGGAGGAGGTAACAAGCGTGCAGGAGATAAATCAGGAACAGGAGAGTTCCGTGGCCCAGGGACCTGGACGCATTTTGAGAAGATGTGGCCTGTGTCTGCACTGCCCTCACCAAAGACTGCATTCACTCTGCTCAACTGACCTCTCGTCAGACAGCAGCACCAAGTAAAAATCGTCAGGGAATTCCTTGGCCATCCAGTGGTTAGGACTCAGCACTTATACTGCCGGGTTCAATCCCTGGTTGGGAAACTAAGATCCCGCAAACCGCACGTACAGCCAAAAATTAAATAAATACATAAAATAAAATCCATTCTCAGGGAAGGTAGGGGAGGGGAAATGGAACAAGGTGGTCAAAAGGCAAAATCTTCATTTATCAGGATGATTGTATTTTACACCTCTGTGTGGTACACAGGAAGCTTGTTGAGTCAATCCTATGAGTTATCACAGGAGAACTTTTTCCTTGTCTTTTTATTGCATCTGTAAGACAGTGAATGCTAGCTGGACTTCCTGTGGTCATCATTTCACAATATATATATAAATCAAACTATCACGCTGTACATATTAAACTTGCACAGGGATGTGTGTCAATTATTCCTCAGTAAAACTGGAGGTGGGGGGCAAGAATCTGCTTTCAGAAGGATGGCTTGACTAGGAAGCAGAAGTTCGTATTATACAAAGCTGGGGGCAATTGTAAGACTCTGGGGGATGCTGGCTTCTACTTGGCCTGTGTCCAATGACACACATTTCCAGTGTTAGTCAGACCTATCTCCACGATGCCCTGAGAGTCAAGCTGGCAAGGTGGGGATGGTTCCTAAACTCAGTTGAGTTAAGACTCCCCAGTTGTTTTCGGCCTTACCACCGTCCACATCTGGGTCACCTGCTTCTGACCTGGAGCACGTTTACTGAATCTCCCAGGGCTTCAGTTTGGGCACTTGACCTAGTGATAGCTCACTACTTGGGAAAGCTTTGGTGGGTTCCATCTGGCTCCATAATCCCCACCCCAGCTGGGCGGACTCAGCCTTGCTGGCATGAGTAGCAGGGTGACCCCAGAGGTCCGGGCTCCTGGACCAGAGGAAGGGATGGCCAGGCCTCAGTGAGAAGGACTGCAGGTGAGCAGTGTGGGGACAGCCAGGCCATCCTGGGCATCAGGACTGGGGCCTGTCATGAGGGGCTGGGGTGCGGAGTTTGCAGGAAAGGAGGATTCTGAATCCCTGGGAGAGAGGAAGCCCCCACCTGCAATCCCTATCCTGATATTCCTGGACCAGAGCATGGGGTCCCAGCCCTGAAGCTGTTCACTGGGGCTCCTAAAATCCATGCTCACAAACCCACAACCACATCCACCCATCTATACTTTGTAGCTTCTGGACGTGAATTTCTTTTCTAGGTCTAAAGCAAGGTACATGGGGGACTTTGGAGAGCTCTTCCATTTCTGGGCCTTCATTCAGGGTCTTGTGAAAAAATTGGGTCAAAAGTGAATGAAGGGACTTCCCTGGTGGTCCATTGGCTAAGACTCTGGGCTCCCAATGTAGGGGTCCTGGGTTTGATCTCTGGTCAGGGAAATGGATCCCACATGCCACAACTAAAAATATCTTGCATGCCACAACCAAGACCCAGCACAGCCAAAATAAATAAATATAAAAAGTGAATGAAAAGAGGCATTGACAAATGATTTTCAATATTTCATGCTATGCCAGGCGGCCTGGCACCAGCTTCTAACCCCCTTCACCACCGTGGGGCATGCTCAGGTCTGTGGGAGGGGAGCTTTGGAAAAACCAGACCAGGCCCACGTCCACATGGGTCTTGGACACTAGAGAATGTGCAGTAGAATCAAGCTTTTCTTCTGAATGCTCTCAGTGGTGGTTTCAGACCACCGCCTTTCCAAGCCCGTGGCCCTCAGATCTGGGCGTGAGGAACACAGTCTCTACTTTGAGAAATCCTGGAGGCACCAGCCATGCCAGGGTCACAGGCCGGGGAGTAAGCCTGAGGCTGTGCTATCTTCTAATTAGAAAATAAGGCAAAACTTAAGTGTTTCGAAGTATTCTCATGTGGGTAGACAGTAGTACCTAGTTGTAATTTATAAACATACATAAACTGGGGGTGATATGAAAAACTGTTAAAAAGAGGAGCTTACTCACAAACCCTCTAAGGCCCACTCAGACACGTGTCCGCCAAGGAAAGGGCCCCCACCCATCACATCCAGGCTCGCTCCAGCTAGAGGGAACTTGAGGTCACTTGCTCTGACCCTTCATCTCCCAAATGAAAGGATCAGATCCAGAAAGATTAAGTGACCAAGGAGAAACATCTGGTTTGCTGTAGAAACCAAACTAAATCCAAAACACTTGTATGTGTATGTGTGTCTGAATGGATGCATATGCGTGTGTCTCCGTGTGTGTCTGAATCTGTGTGTGTGTCTGCATGTGTGTGTATGTCTGTGTGTAGAACAAAACCAGTGTTCTGCGTTAAGAATATGGAACCATTATTGAAAGAAATAAACAAAATATTGTCTCTATCCGACAAAAAGAGTCTGGTTAAGTAACCACATGATGACCTGCTGTGTGTAAATCATGTTCACAAAGAGTTTATACTCAGAGACAGAAATGTCCATCTTTTAACATTCAAGGTTTAAAAGTCTCACTGATGGAACGCAATTGTGTCTGAAACTATGAAGAATTCCTGCTCTGCCCATAGGGAGCCTCTCTGGGTACTGGCACATGGGTGACATTTTTGTCTTGAATACTTCTCTGTCTTTTGACTTTCTATAAGAAGTATTATACAGGACATTTTTTAAACTGAAAAGAAAATGGGAATTTGTAACTGGAGGTTTGCATGGGAGCTTCCTGACCCAGAGCTCTTTCGGGTGACACTACCCATGTCTTACCTTCTGGTCAGCTCAGCAGGTGCTCCCGGGTGCCCCGAGGCCAAGGCAGGGCTGCCTGCCTAACCTGGCCTCTTCCTTGTAAAGTCCGATGTTCCAGTTCTGCATCAAGCTTGGGTCTGCAGTCCAAGGGTGGCTCCAAGTTTGAAAGTACCATTTCTGCTGCCTTCCACCTCCACCCTCTCCCTGCACCACCTCTGTGACCACACATGGCATCACTGTAGGGCTTCAGGCTTGGGAGCAAACAGGCTACCCAAGACAGCTGACCTCGAACTCTTCTTCATTTATTTCCCTAAAGTCTACTATGTACGGATGTGACAGTTGGACCATAAAGAAGGCAGAGAGCTGAAGAATTGATGCTTTTGAAATGTGGTGCTGCAGAAGACTCTTGAGAGTCCCTTGGACTGCAAGGAGAACCAACAAGTCTGTCCTAAAGGAAATCAACCCTGGATATTCATTGGAAGCACTGATGCTGAAGCTGAAACTCCAATACTTTGGCCACCTGAGCAAAGAACTGACTCCTTGGAAAAGACTGTGATGCTGGGAAAGATCGAAGGCGGGAGAAGAGGGGATGACACAGGATGAGACAGTTGGATGGCATCACTGACTTAATGAACATGAGTTTGAGCAAGCTATGGGAGAGAGTGAAGGACAAGGAAGCCTGGTGTGCTGCAGTCCATGAGGTCGCAAAGAGCTGGACATGACTAAGAGACTGAACATCAAAAGCCTGGAGAAGCCACACACCCATGGCTCTGCTGTGACTCTCATGGGCTTGGGACACACAGCCCACCAGGGAGGGAGCAGTCCCCACTCCTGGCCCCAGGCCTGCAGGGTAGACTGGGTTTTCCCTTTATAGAATAGTTAGAAAGTGGCCAGGGCAGATGCCGGCCACCTGCTGTCTCAAAACTGCATCCTTTTCTGAGGCCATTGGAAGTGGGAATGTGGAGTTTTATGAGCTAAACCACTGCCATCTTTGCTCTTCCCTTCACAGTGTGGAGGAACTTACTCAGCAAGGACCCAGCTCTGTCCTTTGTCAGTCACCACCGCCTGTTCCACCAGGGCTCAGCTGGTCAAGGGAAGGCGACAAGAACCGCCTTCCTGCTCTATCAGCAGGGCTCACCAGAGCGCAAAGACCCTGCGATAATAAACACCCTCATACCACTGTTGGGGGAGCAGAAAAGGAGTTAATTTAAGTGCCAAGGAAGTTATTTGAAACAACTTGGCCCAGGCTGCTTTGAGGAAATGTGTCCACTGTGTTGGCCGCCCATCCCGGTCATCAGCACACAGCGGGACACCTCTGGACACAGAGCCTCTTATTGGTCCTCCTTTCACGTCTAGAAACTCAGATGCATTTGCATGGGGCTGATCAGGTGAATGGGCTCCGGTGGGGTTCCAGGTAGAGCAGAGACAGACATGCAGAGTGTCGCTACAGGCAGTGCGAGCAGCGCCTGGCATGCTTGGTAGCAGGGACTGCGACCTCCTCGTGAGCGGGGCCCCCAGGTGCTGCTTGCTCCCAGGGCTTGAGGGCAGGGTTGGGTGTAAAAGCTGAGCTGGAGCGTCCTGGGTCCCGGGGTGCAGGCAGAGGAGGGTGTGCATTTGCACAGAAGGGTGGGGCGCCAGGGGAGGAAAGGGAGGCAGGGTCTGGGGAAACTGGGAGATGGCACCTGCCAGGAAGGGTTGGAGGCCCGCCTAGAAGATGGTTTCTCCACGCGCACGTGTGCAGTGGGCAGGGCTGACCTGGCCCAGGGACGGTCAAGGCAAGATTCAGACCTGGAGGGTCAGCGTCACCCAGGCGCCTGCTAGTAACACTGATTCTCCACACTCCACCCCTTGTATTATTTTCATGGGGCACCTGTATCTTAGCACACACACTGGGGGACCTAACAGAAATTCTGTCACAGGTCCTCAAGCTGAAAGTCTTGAATCAAGGAGTTGACAAGACCGTGCCCCCTAAAGGCCTCCAAGGAAGGATCCTTCCTCACCTCCCTCAACTTCTCACAGCCTTGCGTGTCCCCTGGCTTCTGGCCACATCACCTCCATCTCTGTGGTCACTCACTGGATTTTCCCTGTTCCTCTGTCCACTTCTTATAAGGAGACCAGTCAGCTGGCCACATCACCCCTTTCTCTGTGGTCACTCACTGGTGTCTCCCAGCTCCTCCGTCCTCTCCTTGCAAGGAGACCAGTCACCCTGGATGATGGTTCACCCTAATAATCTCATCTGACCCTGATCACATCTGTAAAGTACATTCACGGGCTCTACAGGTTTGACCCAGAAGAAACACAGCCATCTTCGGGGGAGGCACAACCATCGGCAGGAGCCCAGCAGGCCTCAGCAAGCCCTTCCATTTGAGATGTGCTGGTCTGGACAAGCAGAAGCTGTCCCCGTACCTCCCTAGTCATGCCCTGAGCCCCAGGCTGCAGAACGTGCCTGCTATTTGAACCTACAAGTTCAACCAGAGTTAGACTTGGGACCAGCAAGGGTCAGGCTCAGGGACCTGCTGAGTTTATCAGTAATAGGACTCACAACCTTCTCTCCACAACTCTAGGTCACAGAGAGCCTCTGACTCCTCTACCTGCGTGGCCAGGACCCCTCACAGCCCACATGAGACAAAGACCTGGATGCACAAATTGCAGCTAGGTACTGCTGTCCATCCACACATGAAAACTTCGAATAGTTTAGTTTTTGTCTTATCTTTTAGCTAGGAAAAAGAAGAGCCAGCTTCTTGCTCTCCAGAGTGTGACCCCAGCGTGACTGGCACCTCCTGGATTTCCCAAAGCAGAGGCAGGCATTCCTGGAGTCCAGAGCTGGCAGCCACAAGCTCAGGAAATGTGGCAGCTTGAACATCACAACTGAGAGTATCAAGAAGAAAGCGCAATTCTACCACATGTTCTCGAATGTCCAAGATACTCAAGTGTTTCAGGTGAGGCTGAAATTGATGTGTGGACAGGAGGGCTTCATAAAGTTGGCGTGACCAGGAAGTCCTGACCTAAAAGTGATGGAGACGAGTGTCCTCCGGGCCAGAAACAGATCCTGGGTCCTTGTTCCAACAACTCCAGCTCTCCAGAGCTAATGTCTGCATCCCCTGGGCTTCCCTTCTCCTGGAAGAGTCAGGAGCTGACATCCCGGGGGCTGCCCAAGTCAGTGGGAAGTGAGAGTCAGGGTCACCCAACCTTGTCAGAGTCACCTAACCTTGCCACGTGGTGGCATGGTGGCCCAGTAGGACCAAGAACCTAGCAGAGTTCTGCTCGCTAAAGCACATGGTCCAACTTCCTCACTCCCAGTTCAGCCCCTCACTTCCCACCTGATATTCCCCAAGTTTGTCTCCCAAACTTATCTCAGGGGCAGCATATGGGGTTCTAACCTGAGGCACAGGTCCACTGTGATGTAGCCCACCCTGGACCTACGGATGGAGGTGGACGTAGAGGTCATATCCAGCCAGTCTCTGGAGGACTAATCTCCGGCTCACACATGGGGCTGAGATGAATGTAATCATCAGCCTAAGAGAAAAGAAGCAGGAAAGCAAACCTGCCCAGTTGTTCACGAGGCTTGTAAAGCGTAAGGCTCCTTCTGCTTGCCCGGGGATTTGGGCTTCTTATGAAACCACAGAACTGCTTGGAGCCCAGGGAGGTCTTCAAGTGGCCCCGAGCTCCAGGCTTCCCTGGTCACAGGCTAGGGAAAGCGCAGACCTGCTTGAGCTTTCTGAACAGGGTGCAGAGATGTCTGAGAGGCCAAGAGACATAAATCCTAACAGATTTCCTGTCACTCCACTTCCCTGATGAGGATCCAAATGCCACAGCATAAATCACACCCACATGTGCCGCTAAGGACAACTCAGCCTAAAACAATCCTATTCCAGCTTTTCCAGTATTATTTGGCAAGCCTTGGTCCCAGGCCATGTATTTTTTACAAGTTTGCAGATTTTTTTCATTTATTAAACAGGACAGTCTCGGTGTTTTGTCAAATAAGTCTGGATCTAGCTGCGTACTCAGCCCTAATCAAACATGTTAAAGGCACCAACAACTCCTAAATTTAAAAAAACTGCTTTCGTTTAAAGTAGCAGGCTTCCCTGGTGGCTCAGTGGTAAAGAGTCTGCCTGCAATGTAGGAGACCTGGGTTGGATCCCTGGGTCCGGAAGATCTACTGGAGGAGGGCATGGCAACCCACTCCAGTATTCTTGCCTAGAGAATCCCATGGACAGAGGAGCCTGGCGGGCTGCAGTCCACAGCGTCGCCCAGAGTCAGACACGACTGAAGCAACTAAGCAGCAGCAGCAATAGCCATGTTTTTCAAAGTCAGTGAACCGCTCAACCTTTTTTTTTAAAGTAACATTTATGAATATCCTACAGGACCAGGATGCTGATTTGGGGAACCCTGGGCTTCACACATCATGCCTCAAGTACCCTACATGACCTGTAAATGGCTCAGGGTGGGTGATTGGAGCTGTCTGCAAGGTCTGACCCCCGAGTCTTAACCCAGACACCTAGCATCTTGAGACACGTGGAGAAGCCAGCATCCATACTCACGTCTGTGGTATTGAGCTGGGCAGGGATGGGAGAGACAGCTCCCTCTATTAGGCATTCTGAAGGTGCACTGGAAAAGAATCCGGTTTTCTATATTTCCATGAACTGGTGTTTATTTCTGCTGTCACCAAAAGATCCAGCCACACCAGCCCTGCTTCTGCGTGTTCTTGCAGTGGCCACTGCAGTGTTGGTCAGGCTGGCTTGGTATGGAGGCAGTCAAACTGACCTTAAACCTCAAGAACCTTCTGATCATCTGACCACAAGCTGGAAACATGCCAAGAGTTGGTCAGGCCTTCTAAGAATGCCAAAGAACTTCTAGTGACCTGCTGCCCCTGTGAGCCAGCAGCAGGAACTGTCAGCCCTATCCTGTCCCTTTATCCGGTAAGTGCCTCTTCTTGTCATTGTACTGTCATCACAAATTGTTTGCTTTCTGGTTGTGCGAATCATGCAGTCTTTAATTTCCTGGTTCTTATCTTTCTCCCCACACCCAGGAGAAGCAAGTCCGCGCCTCCAGCCAGCCTCAGCAGGGGTTTACTCTGCTGGGAAAGTGGGTCCCAGGGAACGCGCACTGAGCTCATGGATGATGTGTGTTCTCTACCTGGGACATGCGGCTGAGACATTTTCCATCCCTGTGGTCCTCAGGAACTAAGGCCCCACTCACTTCCCAGGGATGGGAAGGAGCGTGGAGTCTTCGGGGCAGCTCTCCCAGCAAGGTCAGACCCAGGGCTGGGGCCCCAGGCCAGAGTTCCTGCCCCATTTGCACCTTGCCTCTGGGACAGGGGCTTCCTGGTGGCTCAGAGGGTAAAGCCTCTGCCTGCAATGGGGGAGACCCGGGTTCGATCCCTGGGTCAGGAAGATCCCCTGGAGAAGGAAATGCAACCCCTCCAGTATTCTTGCCAGGAGAATCCCATGGATGGAGGAGCCAGGTAGGCTACAGTCCACGGGGTCGCAAAGAGTTGGACACGACTGAGCAACTTCACTTTCACTTTTCACTTTCATGCATTGGAGAAGGAAATGGCAACCCACTCCAGTGTTCTTGCCTGGAGAATCCCAGGGACAGGGGAGCCTGGTGGGCTGCCGTCTATGGGGTCGCACAGAGTCGGACACGACTGAAACGACTTAGCAGCAGCAGCAGCAGCACACATACACACGCTAACTGTGAGCAAAAACTCCAATTTTCAAGAGAATCAGGACCAAAAGAAAAAAAAAAAATGCTTCTTTCAAAGCGTGTGTGAGCTGCAGCCTCAGCCTCAGGAAGCAGTAACTGTGCTCTACATCCAGACCCCTCTGGACCCCATCCACAGGAGGAGAATAGTGGAGGGGAAAAGTGAGCAAGCAAAGTCAAAGTGTTAGTCACTCAGTCATGTCTGATTCTTTACAACCCCATGGACTGTAGCTGGCCAGGCTCCTGTGTCCATGGGATGAATACTGGAGTGTGCAGCCATTCCCTTCTCCAGAGGATCTTCCCACCTCAGGGATCAAACCCGGGTCTCCTGCATTGCAGGTGGACTCTACCATCTGAGCCACGAGGGTGACTTGGGGTGGGGGAGTAAAGCTGGGATGGTGACTCCAAGCAGGTGGGTGAAGCCACTCCTGGTCCTCTGCAAGGAGACTCAGATCCAGCTGGCTGGCCTCGTAGAGCAGAGCCAAGTGGGCCCTCACATACCAAGACCAACTCTGTGTTGCCCTCAGCCCAACTTCGGGAACACTTGTCAGTCAAATGAAGGATGGCAGAACGCTACCTCCCAGGTACCAAGGCAGGACAGAAGGAAAGACGTTTCATTTATCCTGAAACCTGGGCCCTAGCAAGACGGTTCAGAGACTGGACTCCTCCACAGGCTGCCTTCTCCACTCGCTGGGACAAGCCCAGATGGCGCCGAGGTGTGTTACCTATGGGCCACCTGTGCAGTCACTGGCCGGGTTGAGAAGGGCCTGCACTTGCCTTACTGACCTGCTGTCGCTGTTTCGAATTTCTATGATTTGTGAACAAGAACCTTGGGGAGTCTGAGGCTAGTTCTGGACGTGGGGCCGCATTGCTTTTCAGTTGTCACCTGTGAAGTGGGGCGATGACCTGATAGCTAAATGAGGGGGAGGGGGTCAAGTTCTTTGCAGTGCCAGGTGTATAGTGAAAGGTATTGACTTTCAATAGCGTCTTTTCCTCCTTCTCTGTTTTTTCTTTTCTGGGTTTCATATAAAAGATCGGGAGCTTCCCAATGAGGTATATAGTTCTTCATTCTAAAGGTTTCCTTTTGGAGAGCTGGGGACCAAGAACGTGAGAACCATCCACCCCTGTAGGGCCTGGGCTTGTATCCACATCCTGGCAACCAAGACCAGCAGAAGTAGACAGAATATAAGCCCCCTCCCTGTGGGCCCTGAGACTGGTGGGATTCCAGGTCACGCAGCCCTTCTCTCAGCACACAAGTACTGATGCCAAGGGACCTGGCCACCCTCAGGTCTCCAATGGGATTTTCCCAACAATTCCTGGAACTGAGAAGTCAGTGGGGAAGGTCATGGGTAGAGTAAGGTCACTGGCCTGGCTCCAGAAACGTGGCCACAGATAAGTCCCCTGAGTAGGAGCTCCCCAGGCCGCAACGCCCACACAACCCTCCCTCAGGACTTCCGCTCGGAGCTGCAGAGTTTAGAGAAGCAGGGAGGCGACAGCCTGGACAACGAAGGGTGGGTCTACTCCACCCCCAGAAGCTGCTGCCTTGGCCTTGGAGATAAGGCTTCTGAGGACACAGCGTGAGGCTCCCAGACACTTTCAATGACAGGAGAGCATCGCCCTGCGGGAACCAGGATGCGTGCCATCTGCAGCTTCCGGTTCTCGATATTAATCATCTTTGCGGATAGAAAAGGGTGCAGCCCTTTTCCAAGGGTCTGCATTGTGACTTCAGCTAAGGTTTGTTGTTTAAATGTCTGTTTATCCATCGATCAGTTTCTTCCAATTGCAGACTAAGAAAGATGGGCCAGGATTTAGGGAATATTAGAATCGGTTTATTTTTATTTTATTGTATTTGTCTGATGCAGGTGCCATCAACAGTGAAGATTTGCTTTGAATGCCAAAGAGTGTGGCTGTGAAGTTCTCAGCACCCTCGTTGGAAGGTATGACACTGGGGCAGGCTATGGGGATGGCCGCACGAGCCACGGTCCTGCTCTTCTGGCGTCCTTCATGAGACGGACCCTGTGAGGAGCTGGCCTCTCTGGGTGAGCGTCTCTTCTCTGGAAAAGCCTGAGCCCTGAGCCAAGCCTGTCAAGGCTCCTCCAGCTGCACAAACACAGGGTTCTAAGATCTCGAGGACACAGCTAGACCACTCTCTCCACACCCATCTCCATGCCCATCCACACAAAATATACGAACAACGAACAATCCGAAATGAAATCAAGAAAACAACTCAGTTGACAACAGCATCAAAGAGAATAAAATATTTAGAAGTACATTCACCCAAGGAGATGAAAGACATGCACACTGAAAACTACAAAACTTGGCTGAAATAAGACACAGATAAATGGAAAGATGTCCTGTGCTCCTGGATCGGAAAACAACATTTTTAAGATGTTTATACTACCCAGAAGGATCTACAGATTCAACACAATCCCTGTCAAAATTCTAATGGCATTTTCTTCAGAAATAGAAAATTTTATTCTAAATTTTATATGGAATGAGGGACACTGAATAGCCAAGACAATCTTGGAAAAATGTGGGAAGTGTCACATTTTCTGATTTCAAAACTTGTAACAAATCTATAGCAATCAAAACAGTGTGATAATGGCAATAAGTAGAATGGAGAGCCTAGAAATGAACCCACACACATAAGAACACAGGGCTTTCAGCAAAGGTGCCAAAACCATTCAATGGGAAAAGGAGAGTCTTTTCAACAAATTGTTAGGAAAACTGAATATCCACATATATAAGAATGATTGCCTTGCCCTACATATACAATTATTTCAAAATGTATTGAATACCTAAAACTATGAAATTCTCTTAGAATAAAACATGCAGGGAAAGCTTCATGACGTGATACTTGGTCATGATTTCTTAGATGTGACCCCCAAAGCACGGGCAACGAAAGTAAAAGTAAATAAATTGGACGATATCAAGATGGAAACCTTCTATCGATCAGAGCACACAACTGACAGTGAGATGACAATCTGTGGAAAGGGAGAAAATGATCACAAACATTATATCTGATACGGGGTCAATATCCAAAATGTATAAAGAACCTCTTCAAGTCAACAACAATAAAACCCAATTAAAAATTGGGCCAAGGACTTGGATAGACATCTCTCCAAAGAAGATATACACCTGACCAATGGCATATAGAAAGATGCTCAACATCACAAGTCGTTAGGGAAAGGCGAATCAAAACCTCACATCCATGAGTACGGCTACTATTCCAACAAAAAAAGAAAGAAAAACAGACTATGACAAGCCCTGGAGAAGATGTGGAAAAAATGGAAACTTGTAGATCATGGGAGGAATGTTAACGGTGCAGCCATCATAAAAAATCGTGTAATAGTTCCTCAAAACATTAACTCTTCCCTCATAGCTCAGTTCGTAAAGAATCTGCCTGCAATGCGGGAGACCTGGGTTCAACACCTGAGTTGGGAAGATCCCCTGGAGAAGGAAAAGGCTATCCACTCCAATATTCTGGCCTGGAGAATTCCATGGACTGTACAGCCCATAGGGTCACAAAGAGTCAGACACGACTGAGCGACTTTCGCTTTCAAAACACTAAAAATTAAATCACACAGCAAGCATTTCTCAACAATGTGAATGGATGGTACGTACTAAGCCCTAGAATTCGCCTGCCAATGCAGGAGACACAGGTGCGAAGCTTGGGTTGGGAAGATGCCCTGGAGAAGGGAATGGCAACCCACTCCAGTATTCTTGCGTGGGAAATCCCACGGACAGAGGAAGCTGGTGGTGGCAAGGGTTCGGACATGACTGAGTGACTAAACCACCACCACCAAGCCCTACTGAGCTGTACACTTCATAATGGAGAAGATGGTGAGATTTATGTTATGCATGCTTTGCCACAATTTGAGAAAAGAAAAGCTATAAATACAAAAAAAAAAAAAAAAGAAAATTCACATAGAAGCCTTGTCATCTAAGGAAACTCACAGTGTAGTGGTGAGTCGGACATGACCTCAGGCTCCGTACCTCGTGGGCCAGGCCCTCTGTGGGCCCAGAACCTTCCGAGGACTCGGGGAGACAGGGGAGGATGTCTCTCAGTTGTAGGCCTGTGACCTCCCTGCACACAAAAGACCCTCCCTTGTACCCAGGAGAAGGGAGGGAGACCACCCAGGTGACACACCTGGGCTCCAGGTAAGAACTTCTAACAGGGGTGACTGGCTTTCGGCTTCCAAAGTCAGCCTCTCAGACTTCTCAGGGAAAGCCAGTCTGCAGATGCGTGTCCTCTGCCCTTCAGTTATGCGGTCATGAGCCACAGCCTTGATCCTGATGTGCAGAGCTCTGCACTGAGCAGTGTCACCTCTGAACTACAGGCTGGAGAGCTGAGGCTTCACTAGGTTAAGGCCTGGCCAAGGCCACACAGTCAGTGGCAGCAGAGGCGAGAGGACCGGCCATTGGATTCTGTTGGCTGTTTCTTGCTCCTCAACAGACATCTCACATCTTGGAGGCTTAGCACAAGGCCCATTTTTGTCATCTCCCTGGCTCAGCGGGGTGGCTGTGCTCAGGACGCCTGTCCTGGCCACTCTGGGTCTCCCATGTGGTTTCAGTTGTATGTGAGCAGAGCTGGAGCCACCAGAGGTGTGGCTGGGAGGGGATCTCTTTCCCTCTCCAGATTTGGGGCCCACCTTCTCCACAGGCCTCCCTGCACAGCCTCTCCTGTGGCCTCCCCAGCAGGGTGGCTCAGGGGTCCCAGGAGCAAGGGCTTCACGCATCCCTTAAAAGGCAGGTCTGGAACAGCAGGACCTCATCACTGCCAAGCCCCACGGGTCAGAGTGAGTCAGAACCCAGCCCAGATTCCACCCAGCGGGGACCACGCGAGGGCGTGAACTCTGGGAGGTGTGCTTCCCTGCGGCCCCTTTGGTAACTGGTCCCCACCCCTCCAGCAGCTGCGGCCCTGGCCTGGAGGGCAGCGCCTGCCCTGGGGAACCGGGAGCCTCACCTCCTCCACTGGGCCTGCAGGAGGTGGCGGAGAGAGGTGGTCCTTTCCCTCGGCCCGGCGGTCTTCCTGTTTTCTTCTCCAGCTGCACTGATGACAAGACAAACAAGAACCAGTGCGAGATTTGTCTGCGGTCACAAGCAGCAGGCAAACTCCAGCCACTGAGCCATCCCATCCCTCATCTTGCTGGGTGTGCTGTCAAGGGGCGCCCCCCAGGAAGCATGGCGATCATGGTGAATGAGGGAGCCTCCCCGCCCCACGACAGGCTCCTCGGCAAGGGCCGAGAACAAGGAGTGGGGAAAACACGAGGGGAGGACCCGAGCGGTGTGCCCAGCCCCCAGCCCCACAAGCGTTCCTAGGAAGTGACATGTGGGAGGGGTTTGTCCACAGCCAGGCTCTGCCTGTGGGAGAAAGAGAGGGGACATCCCCTCGAGGAGGGGACCGGGAATGAAGGATGAATGAGAGGGAGGCCTGAATCCATCAGGGCAGGAAGGGCGTGTGGGGCCAAAGCCTTGAACATGGGTACGAGCGCCCAGGTAGACACCTTCCCTCCATTCTCTGTTTCCTGGGAAGGCCAAGGAGAGGCCTGTCTGAACCCGCCCTCGCTCTGTCTTTGGGCAAGGGATTCCTTCCTCATGAGGCTGCAGGGTAGGTGTAAGCGGCTGGGAACCCTCTGTCACGTGTCAAATTTAAAAGGGCTGAGGGATTTCCCTGATGATCCAGTGGCTAAGACTGTGTGTTCCTTATGCAGGGGGCAGTCCGGAGGAACAGTCAATTGTGGGAAGGTTTGAGGGGGGTTGAGGCGAGGGAACTGGCTTTCTGTCGCAGTCTTCATAGGTCCCAGTCATCGTTCTAGCTTCCTGGTCTCTGTCTGAGGTCAGATGTAGATTCTCAGGCTAATATTTCTTGGCCAAAAGTCATCACCCAACCCAGAGTCAGCCTGATTAGACCAGTTTGCATTGTTTATGATCTCAGTTCAGTTCAGTTCAGTCGCTTAGTCGTGTCTGACTCTTTGCGACCCCATGAATCGCAGCACGCCAGGCCTCCCTGTCCATCACCAACTCCTGGAGTTCACTCAGACTCACATCCATCGAGTCGGTGATGCCATCCAGCCATCTCATCCTGGGTCGTCCCCTTCTTCTCCTGCCCCCAATCCCTCCCAGCATCAAAGTCTTTTCCAATGAGTCAACACTTCTCATGAGGTGGCCAAAGTACTGGAGCTTCAGCTTTAGCATCATTCCTTCCAAAGAAATCCCAGGGTTGATCTCCTTTTCAATGGACTGGTTGGATCTCCTTGCAGTCCTAGGGACTCTCAAGAGTCTTCTCCAACACCACAGTTCAAAAGCATCAATTCTTCGGCGCTCAGCCTTCTTCACAGTCCAATTCTCACATCCATACACAACCACAGGAAAAACCATTGCCTTGACTAGACGGACCTTAGTCGGCAAAGTAATGTCTCTCCTTTTGAATATACTATCTAGGTTAGTCATAAGTTTTCTTCTAAGGAGTAAGAGTCTTTTAATTTCATGGCTGCAGTCACCATCTGCAGTGATTTTGGAGCCCCAAAAAATAAAGTCTGACACTGTTTATGATCTAACCCAATAATAACATTAATACTTAAAAAAAAAAAAAAAAACCACCCTTTAGGCATCCAGACAAGCAACTTTGCAAAATCAATGCTAAAAATGTCAGAGCAACTTTGCAAAACTCACACTAGGAATATTTCCCACATCTCCACCCATCTGCTGAGGGCTTCCGGGTGTGTGGCCACAGCAGCCTCACCTGGCTCATCTGAGTCTCCAGACGAACTGTCTGGTTTCTGAGCCTCTCAGGCTTTTCAGGACACCCAGCTGAGGGCTGAAGCCCAGAGTCGCCCCCAGGTGAAAAGGGAGAACTGGGCTTCTAGGGGGACATGGATGAAGATGTCCTTTTTATGTCTCCTGGCAAGTCCACTGGCCTGACGGCTACAACGCTGTCAGTTCCCAAAGCCATCTGAGGATCCCCAGTCACTTGGAGTCAGATCAAGAAGAGAGAACACTCAGAGCCCCTGAGCAGCCATGGGCAGCCAAGTGGGCCTGCAGATGATAAAAATGCAGGCACAATGGTGGCTCAGATGGTGAAGAATCCGTCTGCAGTACAGGAGACCCGGGTTTGATCCCTGGGCCAGGAAGATCCCCTGGAGAAGGAAATGGCAAACCTCTCCAGTATTCTTGGCTGGAGAATTTAAAGGACAGAGAAGCCTGGTGGGCTACAGTCCACAGGGTGGCAAAGAGTTGAACACCACTGAGCACCTAACACATACACCTTATTCTCTCTCTGCTTGACCTTATCGTATAAACCAAAAGCCGAGACACACATTTGAGGTATGATCAGCACAACAGCCAGGAGTGAGTTAGAAAATAAGACCATTTAGGGGTGCTAGTCGTGCCCACCGAAGGGTTCTCGTAACAAGGGACCGGTTAGATGGTATTTCAGAACTCGGAAGCCACAGTGGCCTGGTCTCCTGTGCACACAGGTAGGAGCACCAGGAATGTCCTCTGTGGCTTTTATGCGGAGGCTGGTGTAGGGTACACACCTCTCCCCCTGGCTTTTCTGTCTCCTGATTTTCATGCTCGGTGGGCTGTGTCCTGGCTGATCCATGTGTCATCACACTGGCTGTTGTAGACACACAGACCCTTGTGCATGTGGGGGAAAAGAAAAAGAAAAGAAAGATAGTGATAAGTCATGTCCGACTCTTGCGACTGCATGTACTGTAGTCCGCCAAGCTCCTCTGTCCATGAGATTCTCCAGGCAAGAATTCTGGAGTGCGTAGCCTTTCCCTTCTCCAGGAGATCTTCCCAACCCAGTAACTGAACCCAGGTCTCCTGCATTGTGCGCAGATGCCTTCCTGACTGAGCTGTGCAGGAAGCTTGTGCACGTGGGGACAGAACAAGAAAGATCCCAACAGGCGCACCTGCCCTGCGAGCGCAGTGAGCACTTTCTGTCCTGACGGATGCTGCCAGTTGCCTCAAATGACAGTTGTGATGCCCGGACTGCCAGCTCAGCTCTGTCCCCTGGGGATGAAGCCTTCTCGTAGGTCCTGACCTACGACATGAAGCACGACCTCCTCATCTCATCACAGTTCCTGTCTTCTTCTGTGTGTAAGAGGCGATTAGTCCTCTGCCTCTATCTGCTCTGTCCATCAGCTATGGGAGGGTCGGTCTTTTCATCACCCATGTGTCAAGGTGAAATATGAAGTGAAGAAACTATCCCCTTTAAATCTGTTTTAAAGTATTTATTTATTTGACTGTTCTGGGTCTTAGCTGTAGCATGTGGGATCCTTCTCTTTAGTTGTGGTATGTGGAATCTAGTTCCCTCACCAGGGGATCAAATTTGGGCCCCCCCCACATTGAGAATGCAGAGTCCTAGCCACTGGACTATCACGGAGGTCCCCTTTAAATTTGATATTGATGCAAATGTCATTCACACTTGTTAATTCTTTTTGAGTTGTAATCATCTTGTTTTAGAATATGATTACTGTACATAGTTTGCGTAGAATTCTTTTATGGCCCCCTGAACCTTAGCCATGTTTCTCTCCTTTACTCCATGGTTACCTATTTTTATAACTCTCCCACATTTTCTTCTAGTAGTTTCATGGTTTAATTCTTAGGGGGTTGGTGTTTTACATTTAAAAAACTTTAATTCAGCCCAATAGAATTTTACAGCCACTTGTTCTTAGCTCTGCCCTCACAGGTTCTTTGTGGGTTCTCCCCTTCTCTCTCTCTCTCTCTCTCTCTCCATGGTTTGTATTTTGTGCTTTCTTTGCTTTGGGTGCGTGGGTTGCTTCTGATTGTTTCAAAATTGTGGATTTTGTTTCTGGTTCATCTTGTTGGTTCTGGCTCTGTTGCTCTATGAGGGGCAGGATGAGATTTAACTGTCCAGTTGCAGAACCACTTTCACATCCCTCCCTAACCCAATTTTTACTGCTTGTGTTATTATTTTTTTTAACGCTTCTGAGTTTCACTTCTAATTTAAATATGAACTGATGTTCTTAGCTTTTGAAGATTTCTTTCAAACCCCAGGATTCAGCACAGTGATTTCAGAGATGTTTGACTTGTAACCAGGAACCCACAGGTTGTTTATTTGAAAGGAAAATCCCAAAATGTACTTTTAAAAAATGTAAAACTGGGAGGCATGAGCCATTATGGCATAAACCGAATGACCTCATGTTATTAGCTGGGAGGGGTCCTCGGTATCAGATATTCCAGGAAACAGCGCTGGCCCAGTCTCCTCCCCAGTGAGGCGATCTCAGGGATTCTGAGTCCATTCGAGCTGAGCGTCATCTTGTGGGGACCAGACACCCCGGGGGTCCCATCCACTGAATTCCCTGACCCCCCAGCCCCCAGCTTGGCGGCTTTGAGTCATCCTAAGAGAGCTTCATCATCATGCTGCCCTGTGGCCCGCAGAGGGGAGGAATTCGGGAACACTGCACTAAACAAGGGCCCTGCCCTTCTGTTACGGAGGCCCAGACCGCAAATGCTTGCTGGAAGACGGTCACGGGAAGCCCTTTCCCTTCCCTCCATCGGACAGCAGCTCTGGTCCAGGGCCAGCTCAAACCTGTGGATACGCGCTGAGTATCTGCGTCCTGGGCACAGGTGACAAAGACAGTAGGGCGTGCCCTGTGTCCTGGGCTCACAGTGTTTTGAGAACAGACACTTGAGTAAGAGACTAAAGGCCAAAGGGCAGCAGCAGGTGCGGGGCAGGGACACTCTGCTTCCAGGGGACACTCTGCTTCCAGGGGACACTGAGGATGAAGGGTACCCAGGGCCCAGGAGGCAGATGACCAGGTTGGGGATGGCAGCTCCTCTGTCCCTGCCATGCTCCAAGCGCAGGCACCCCCACCCGGACACTGTCCCCTGCTTCCTATAGCCCCTGTTGGATCCTTGACACTGGACCCTAGTAGAAAGCACTCACATGGCCTCAGCTACCCCAAATCCTCCTTTCCCGAGAGTCCCTCGCCTCTGCCCCACAGCCAGGGCTAGTCCATGCGGAACGTAGCATCCATGCCTGCACCGGCCACCCTAGTGCATTGATCAGTACCTGCTGTGACACACTATGGACCCAGCGATGAGCAAAATGGGCCACTGCCTGCCTTGGGCTCACCTTCCCGTGAGACAACAACATGTCGCTAGACGTGGGTGTGAGATCAGGTAGGCAAGCACTGTGAACAAAAATGTGAAAAGGCAGAGGGCTCCAGAGGACTGGCCACTGATGTTTTGGGCAGAGTGGTGGGGAAGGCCTGAGGAGGTGGCATGTGGGCTGTAGGTGTCCAGAGGCAACAGAGCAGGCTTGACTTCTTAGAGTAAGGAGCAAAGCTTGCTGAAAGAACTAAGTTCCAGCCTCTTCGAATTGAGTCTTATGAGATACTGGGCTTCCTAAGCAGGAGATGGTCACAGAGCGTGGGCCAGCCACAAGAAGACACTTGGGGACGGGCCTTAGGTCAGCAGATGCCCATCCAGGGAATAGGCCAGAGCAGCACTACTGGCCAGACTCCAAACCAGCCAGTGCAGGGTCCAGCCTGGCCAGGGCAGCCCGCCAGCCTGGGTGGAGGAAGGTCCTCGGAAGGCCTTCGCAGGAACATGACAGTGAGACTTCCAAGGTCATCCTGACCCTTAGTAGTCAGACCTATAAATATTTGCTGGACAAGCAAATGCCAGGCTTTTCTCCTTTCTTCCAGAACACATGCTTCCTCCACTGCAGCCCATCAGGAAGAGACAAAGTCCACACCAGCTCAACACCGTGTACGGTGCTAACTTTCACCGGTTTCTGGTAGCAGAATGAGCCAAGAAAACCTGGCCCCTGTGAAGGAATGGGGTCCCTTGTGCCTCCATGGCAGGAATTATGAGCCCCAAATTTCTGTCCCCTTAAATAGTGATGCCCTTCTGGATGGTCAGATGTCTAATATCTCCCTCTTCTGGGAGATATTTTCCCAGAAGATATATTTCCCACTTTGCCTGAATTCTTTATTTTAGCATTTACTTATCATATGATCAAGAAGCTCTTTTCCTAAACATAACAGTCCTGATTTTCATACATCAAAATTCCGAAGCAGAAAAAGGTATCATCTCTGCTAAGTGATCAGGAAAAACCTTAGAAGACTTGGCATCAACCAGGAGGGTTCCTCCAGCGTGTGGGGACACCAGCTGTCAGCGAGGGTTGCAAGCGTGCGCATGCGTGCTTCCTAGGAAGGAGGGACACAGGAGTCCAGATGAAAGGGATCTTTCCAGGGACAGAACACCACAAACTCATGGCATCTTGCGGGTGGGGAACCGGGCCAGCCCAGGGGGCACCAGCCTCACACCCAAACCCCAGATGCTTCTGGAGCAAAGCAATGTGTCCACCGCATCACATCTCTTCTTCAAAACGGGCTTGGTCAAAGTCTGCTCCATAGAGCAAAGTCCTTTGCAGTGCTCTGGGGGATACAAAAAGTTCCTTGGCTGGAGAAGTTTGGGAAACACACATTCTCTGGGTAAGAGAGCCAGCTCCCACCTGAGCCTCATTCAGGCTCCTTGGAAATCCCCTCCCAGGCTGAAATCCCATTGCCCCACCACTGCTGCCACCCCCTGTGACTCACACTGCGACCTAGATGCTGCTCCGGAGGGGCTCCAAACACCCTCTCAGCAGAGCCAGAGAGCAGACCAGCACCTAGGGGGAGGCCTGACCTGACAGCAGGGCTTAGGGGGAAAATATGACACAGACAACCGACATCTCTCCCAACATCCAGGGGTGGCCCCTGATCCTCGGAATATACTGGGGGCCAGGAAGGCCTTAAGGAGACTCCTGTAGCAGGACATGTGGGAGGTGACAGGGTTAGGGTCGAGGGCATGGCAGGTGGGAAAGAGCTGGCTGGGAGAGCTCATGTGCTACCTATGTGCCCGAGAGCCAGGGGCACCAGCAGACGGGCAGAGACAGTGTAGGAGCCTCTTCTGCAGCGTCGTGGGGTGCAGGGGGGAGCTCTATGGTCCATTTGACCTGACGCTGCACCACGTGAGGGCTTTCCTGGTGGCTCAGCAGTAAAGAAGGTGCCTGCCAGTGCATGAGATGCAGGAGATGTGGGTTCAATCCCTGAGTCAGAAAGATCCCCTGGAGCAGGAAATGGCAGCCCACTCCAGGATTCCTGCCAGAAAAAAAAATCTCACGGACAGAGGAGCCTGGTGGGCTACAGTCCACGGGGTCGCAGAGAGTCAGACGCGACTGAGCGTGCATGCGTGAGAGCAAAAGCACAGAAAAAAGAGAGAAAGTCAAATTAGATTAAAGTCCAAGCGAGAACACCTTGTTCAAGAAAACAGAAACGCACAATTTGTTCGCAAGAAAAAGTCTCCGTTAAAAACGCTTTGACAGAGATGGGAAAGTTCGATCTAAATGAAAACTGGACTTATGAAAACCAGATTTTTAATGAGTAATGAATAACGATTGTTTTATCTAGTCTGTTACGTATTAATGGCAGATATAAGTTGGTTGTCTTTCATTTGAACCATTTTGAGTCATGTCTCTGATTCCCTGGAAAAGGACACAGGATGACCACGATGAGTCAGCCAGTCCCTCTCTACAATCCATGACAACCTACTGCTGTGTCCACATCCAGCCAGCATTCCACAGATGTGTGATAAACGTCACTGGACAAAGAAAAGCACTCTTCCAAGACCTCAAAGAAGTCATAGATCCTTCTCAAACTGGCTCTTTATCCTGGATGATCAGGTTGTTTGTCAATGGCTCTTGCACTTCTCAGAAGCCAGAAGTCTGAGCTCGAGCTTGCCTTATTAGAGCCAAGTCGCCTACCAGCAGAGCCAAAATCAACCCAAAGTAATCAGCATGAACTTGTCCATTCAGACCACACAGATTCACAAAATCTTCCTCTCAAGACCCAGGGAACATCTGCTCCAGCTAATCAAGCCATCAGTTTAAGGGCACACACCGACCCCCAACCCCAACCCCGGCATTATCACTGTTTTTCCTGTCTTTTCTCCACTGTCTCCTTCCTGGCTTGGGGGACACAGCAGGTCTGAGGGGACGGATAGCCACTGAGGGTCAGGGCCTGGGCTGGGGCTTGGCCAGAGGCTGTGAGGACATGGGTAGGAGAGAACATTCTGGAAAGAAAAGCAAGGAAACACATTTATCAGGTGGAATCACAAAGGCCAAAGAGAAATACAAAGAAAGAATTTTGTGTGAATTATGGGCAGATTGCAACCCACTCCAGTATTCTTGCTTGGAAAATTGCAAGGACAGAGGAGCCTGGTGGGCTACAGTCCACAGGATCACAAAGAGTCAGACACAACTGCACACACACACACGCATGCGTGTGCGCACACACGCAGGAGATAAGCATCCATTCTCATCAATCTTCTCCCTCTCGTTTCCCCCGTCACCCCTGACCAGGCATCCAGCAAATAGTCAAGGATCAAAGTGCCTCCTGGTCTATGGTTTGGGAGAAGCAGCATTGCCAGAGTGGAGCTGTGAGCTTTTCCTCCTGTGAGCACTGGGGTGCTACTTTACAAGCATGTCAATGAGGCTCCTCCTTCAACTCATTCCAAGCAGAGGAGTCGGATTAGGCCCTGGAATCTCCTGAGGGTCACTCCAGGGGACATGGATGCCGGCTCCATGTCAGGTGCAATTCTGAGAGTCCATTCCTCCTGTCCCACTGATTCTCTCCTCTCCAAAGGACAATCGCTGGTGTGGCCAGTCCTGCAGAGTTCAAGTGACCCGGTAGGGAAGGACCAAGTCCTGGAGTCACCATGCCCGTGATAAGCCCAAAGGCCCTGTACATAACAACCAGCTGGGGTCAGTCCCGGGACCCATTCGACAACAGGACACAGACATCCCTTTTGTGATCCACTCTTTTTTTTTAATTAAACTTTTTTGTTTTATATAGGGACATAGCCGATTAACAATGCTGTGATAGTTTCAGGTGGACAGCAAAGGGATTCAGCCATACATATACAAGTATCCATTCTCCCCCAGACTCCCCTCCCATCCAGGCTGTCGCCTAACACTGAGCAGAGCTCCCTGAGCTACACAGTAGGCCCTTGTTGCTTATCCATTTTAGATAGAGCAGTGTGTACATGTCCATCCCAAACTCTTCAACTGTCCCTTCCCCCATCCTTCCCCCATCCTTCCCCCTGGCATCCATAGGTTTGCTCTCCAGGTCTGTGAGTCTGTTTCTAGTTTAGAAGTTCATTGGTATGATTTCTTTTTAGATTCCACATATAAAGTCTGTCATGATCCATTCTAACTCTGGATAAAATTCTTCCGATCTCCAAGCTGAGGACTGGCCAGGACTGAGACTGCAAGGAAAGTCCCTGGCCCCCATTACAATGTGCTTCTCTGACTCAGGGAGGAGAAAAGAAATCTTGGGCACAGCTGGAGGCTATGTGGGGCAGGGAGCCCTGTGGGGAAGCCGTCCCCAGAATAAAATCCAGAATATTCTCTAGAACATGCCCCAGGGCTGTCCGATTGCTCACCTGGAGCTCTTCTCTCTACCTAACCCCTCCTTACGGAAACTGCACATGGGGTTCATTGAACAACAGTGAACCCCGGGCGCCCAGAGTTCAGCTTGTGTCATGTTCCCACTCTGATTGGGAAATCAGAAGCAGGAGGGCATGTGCTCTGACTCGTTTTAGACAGATTTCTTTTAAAGTCGTCACAACTTAGAAAAACTCTACACCTGTGCTCGTAGGGTCCTGGATGGCTTTAAGATGGATGAAGTAAACATACTAACTTAGAAGGACCTTTTCAAGGTATCATATATGAAAAAGCACATCGTGGTTGGGTTTTACAGTGTGATTTTATTACCACAGTAACACACATGCTCACACTCATACCCACACCAATACCCAGAAAAGCCCACAGAGTTTCTGGGTGGTGCTGTTTAAGGGAATTTGTGGACAGTGTATTGGTTTTGCTGGTCTGCATTGCTAATATGCCTCTTGACAAATGTGTGTCAATTAGTGAATAATTCATTTTTTAAATAAACAGGACCAAGTGTAGGTCTTTTTTCTTACCTGTTAAAGAGGTTAAATTTGAGTCATCAAGAACATTCATTTGTCTGAGAGATTGACCCCCCATCTCTCGGATAACCCCTCCCTGGGTTAATCCCCCTGACCCCAAGCCCCGCGATATCTCTGTGATGGGATGTTTGGGCCCACGAAGCCCTGTACTGTATCTGGAGCCCAGTGATTGACGACTCTGACAAAGGTGACGGGGTAACACATGAACCGGAAGTTGCTGGTCCCCCCTGGGACCTCGGGTGTGTCTGCACAGTCAGGGCTCCTGGCTTCATCTCCCTCTTGCTGCGGAGATGTCAGAAGCCAAGGCTGGAGTCTGATGCAATGATGGGTGGTAGTCACCCAGGGCTGTAGGCTTGGTCGTCAAAACACAAGCAGCAACCAGAAAAGCAGCACCAAGGAAAGGCTGCAGGACTGACTCCACTGAGTCAGAGGAGTGAGTGACACCGTAGGGATGGAGCGCTCACCCCAGGAGCTACTGTCACGTGTCGCCATGAACACCGCCTGGCTTTCAACACCTCGTTGCTCAATGAGGGAGTGACCTCAGCCCAACCCCTGCCCAGTGGGGTCATTTCCTCTGCAACCTGCCTGACTGGTGGTTATGCAGCTTCCTCTTGCATGCTTCTGGAGACAGGGTACTCACCACCGTGTGTGAAAGGAGAGCAACTTGATGGCTGCATCTGTAGAAAGACTGTCCTGTAACAGCCATCCTCAGTCTGCCAGGGGGTCAGTTCAGTGCTGCTGCTGTTGCCCATTTCCCTCCCCCAGGGACACTCAGGTCTTTGCCACAGCGACACCTGCTGCCAGGCCTCCAGTGGCCCCACATGGACATCCCACATTCCCTGAAGTTTTGGATTGGGTGGTGAGAGGCCAAGGGGTGGGACCTTAGAGGGACTAGGACCAACCACAGGGACCTGGGGAGAGGCTGGCCCAAGTGCAGCCCCTCAGCAGCCCCCTGTACTGCAGTCTGTGCCCCTGACTCCCCTCCCCAAGCATGGCCCTGCTCAGCCAGCCAGAGGCCTCCCTGAGGGGCATGCTGGGGGTCTGTAACACCCCAAGTCAGGAGACGGTGGACGTGAGTGTGTCCTGGGGAGGGGGCAGTCCCAGAAGGTAGTCTGCATGCTTCGGGAGGGCTGGGACCACTCACCCTTCACCTCGTTCCTTGCCTGACCCCCAGCCCTCGCTCCTGCTCCCCCAATCACCCCCAAGCTAAAGGGTCCCCCCATTCTGGCTCAGCAACTGTTGGCTAAATGAGTAAATGGGATGGAGATGCAGATGTAGACAGCAGACTTGTGGACGCAGTGGGGAAAGAAAAGAGTGGGACAGATGGAGAAAGTAGCATTAACATGTACACCACCGTGTGTGAAAAACTCAACCGGTGAGGAGTTGCTGTACAACACGGGAGCTCTCTGTGATGGCCTAGAGGGTGCGATGGGGGGAGGGGAGGAAGGCTCAAGAGGGAGGGGCTATATGTATAATTACGGCTGATTCACATTGCTATCCGGCAGAAACCAACACAGCACTGTAAAGCAATTTTCCTTCAATTAAAAAATAAATTAAAAATAAATAAATGAGTGAATGATCCAACCCGAGACCAACGTCGTTACCTAGGAAACAGGTTATCCCAGACAGGCTCCCGCCTGCACCAGCGCTCACGGGTCCAGACATGAGTCACCACCTCCAGGCAGAGAGGCCAGTCTAAGGCTCACAGTCCCAGCTGCAAGTTAGCTCACTATCCTGGCCTGTTTCTGACCCCAAGGTCACCCTCTCGGCACCGTTTGGTCATTGAGACCCACACCTGGGGGAGACAAGCCTGGTTTTCATGTAAGACCCGCACCTGGGGGAGAAGAGTCTGGCAAGATTCACAGCACATTCTCTGTCATCTCAGCTCCTCTTCCTATTTCCTGTGCCCTAGAAAGAGGTCCATATAGTCAAAGCTGTGGTTTTTCCAGTAGTCATGAATGGATGTGACAGTTGGACCGTAAAAATGGCTGAGCACTGAAGAACTGATGCTTTTAAAACTGTGGTGCTGGGGAAGACTCTTGCGAGTCCCTTGGACAGCAAGAAGATCAAACCAGTTAATCCGAAAGGAAATCAGTCCTGTATATTCATTTTTAAGGACTGATGCTGAAGCTGAACCCCCAATCTTTGGCCACCTGATTTGAAGAGATGACTCATTTGAAAAGACCCTGATGCTGGGAAAGACTGAAGGCAGGAGGAGAAGGGGATGACAGAGGATGAGATGGTTGGATGGCATCATCAATTCAATGAACATGAGTTTGAGCAAGCTACAGGAGAAAGGACAGGACAGGAAAGCTTGGCGTGCTGCAGTCCCTGGGGTCACAAAGAGTTGGACATGACAAAGACTCAACAACAAGAGAGAAGAGGGGGCTTTTTGGGTTTCCAGCTCTGAAGCTTCCATATTTGCATCAGTATTGCTCACACACTAGAGCGTCTGCAGGAAGCTGGCCTGGGGCGGGGACTTGCAGGGCCCACCCTCCTCCTGTGGGCCTCCCATCCCCCTCTGGCAGGGCCAGCTCTGGTCCTCGGAATCCTGCTCAACACCAGCTTCAAGCTTCTCCTCCAGTCTCTGGATCTGCTCAGAGAGGAGCTGAACCTTCAAAACTGCAGCTGAGTCCACTCTAGTGGGTTCATCCAGGAGGAGTGTGGGTGTGGCCTCAGATCCGTGAAACACGATCAAGGGGCTTCATAGGCCCAGGGGTGACTGTCCCCTCCCCCATTTTCCGTCAGCCACAACACCCAGGCTCACGCGGCAGGGACCACACAGGGTGCCAGTGATGTGGGGAGTCCTCCTTACAGCTCAGATCTCAGAGCGAACCCTCATCTCCACTGAAGGAGACACTAGCCAAATCGGGACTGAGGCCAGGGACATTATCACAGGCCATCTGTTCTGAGGGATGATAAGGACACAGAGCAAAGGCAGAGCCTCCCCTCGGCCACCCGAGGGTCCTCCACTGCTTTGCTGTTCTTGAAGACCCTGACCAGGGTCTCATGTGCCAACGCCCAGAAAGAGCCACTCCCTCTACAGGAAGCGCTTGCTCAGGGCTCACTTAGGACTGTCCTCACCTGGGGCAGTCACTGCGTGTCACCCTCTGACACAGTCCCCCATGTCAGGGGTACGGGGGTGGGGGGGAGCCTCGCGGTCATCAGGGTGACTGTCTGGCCTGAGTGGACTCTGAGGTCACTTAGCTGAGGCTGTCACTCTTAGCCAAAAGCACAGACTCTTGTGTCACAAGACGTCAGTCCATACCTCCCTGGGGACAGAGCCTTCCTGCGAGGGGACACCCCCTCCCCAGGAAGTGTCTTGTCAAGTGTGACTCAGTGCTTCAGAATTTAGCTTCTGGAGATGTGTCTTGGTTAATAAGCATTAATCATGTCCTATCTGTGTTTTTGGAGAAGGAAATGGCAACCCACTCTAGTATTCTTACCTGGAAAATCCCATGGATGGAAGAACCTGATAGGCTACAGTCCATGGGGTGGCAAAGAGTTGGATGTGACTGAGCAACTTCACTTTCACTTTCTTATCTGTGTTTTAAACTAGGAATAAAATTCAACCATTGGACTATGGTTTGTTGCTTACTTAGCTGTATATATAGGCTTCCCCGGTGGCTCAGACGGTAAAAAATCTGCCTCCAATGCACAAGACCTGGATTTGATATTTAGGTCAGGAAGATCCCCTGGAGAAGGGAATGACAACCCGCTCCTGTATGCTTCCCTGGAGAATTCCATGGACAGAGGAGCCTTAGTGGGCTACAGTACATGGGGTCGAAAAGAGTTGGACACGACTGAGTGACTAACACATAAACTAGCTGAATATATAATGTCAGCTTATCCTAAGACTGTACACCCACTTAATTTACTAAAATATTCGTTTTAAGTAAAGTGTTCACTGTGTATAGGAATTTCTTTCTTGGAGGTTCTTGATCTATCTACAAAGAAAAATGTAGGGATTACTTTACTATATATGGACTCCTGTGGCTGATACAACAAAATTCTGCAAAGCAATTATCTTTCAATTAAAAATAAATAATTTTTAAAAAGTGCTCCAGAAGTCTCAATTGTGTTTATGTTTTTCTAATGTAATGTTAGACTAGTGTTCATGAAAGTAATTGAGATACATCAATATTGTAGTTTAAAAGTTGTACATGATGACATATTTTGCTTTTACTTTGTGGTTTTACTGAATAATCTATTCCTCATCCAAAGGCAAGCATGAATAAAATTAGGTTAAATGTAAAAAGAAAAAAATAAACAAGCCTTGAGATATGTAAGCAGTATTCTGTGATGCTATATTTCTGTTTGGAAAAGGAGTGTATACTTAGGACTTAACACAGGGACTTGGGACAGTGCCTGCGATTTCTCCAGGTGGCAACATGGAAAGAGGGTTTTGGGGAGACCTCACCAGACCACCTTCTTGCCACCTCTGGCAAATATTTGCCCATATATAGAAAATGCCTTTTTTTTGTTTTTTTTTTATTGTTGTTTTAGTAAACTTTAAGTTTATATCAGATTTCAAATTGTGCTAAAATTTTCATGGATGGCCCAAAGAAACACAATGAAAAGCACAACTACCTCCCAGAAATGGAAGTTTTTGTTTTTTGTTTTTTAAGAGGTGGGATGTAAATAAATCACACAAGGAGAATGTCACCTGCTGCTGCCCGGGCACCATACGCCTCCACTGGAGCCATCAAACCATTCTCCATGTTAAGGGGATCAACGGTCCTTTTCCTCAGGAGACCTTAGGAGCTCAACAAGATGCCTTTCCTATTCAATCACAATGTTAAGAGAAGGAAACTGAGCCTCCAGCCCCCTCATGATGACTGGACTCAGGCTGACATCTGTGTTCACGCAGAATCACGGGGGACACCAGGCTTTAACCTCTTTCTTCCTCCTGGGGCCTGGGCACAGCCATCCCAGGGCCCACTCCTGGGGCAGGGGAGGGACTGCAGGCTGAGGTCCACACTCGCTTCCCTAAAAGAAAGGGCCCTCATTCCTGAGAAGCCGCTTCCATCCATGGATGGCTGCAGCTCTAGGCTGGGCTGGAATGAGCCGAAGCCCCTGTGGCAGGCAGCCCATCCATAGGACTGCTCTCCTAGCGAGAGGCAGTGCCATTCGAGCCACTGGGTTTGAGAAAGGGGCATTCCTGTGCAGAGGCAGCTGCAGCTATGGATGGGAGGCTGAAGCCAGTGCAGGCCCAGCACACCTTGGCTGAATTTAAAGGATCCAGTGTCCCCTGGGGAACAGGCATGGACTGGGCCCTTCCAAACTCCCAGATGAGCCTAAAAACTAGTCCATTCACGGCCCGTAGGAAAGGTTTTGAATCAGAGACAGGTTTTGAATCTGCTTGCCACCAACCAACAGAAGAAAGACTGAGAAGACTTGTCTTTCCACTTTCACCTCCATCTGGCTCCCAAAGCGTGGGAGAGAATGTGTTTCCTCCTAAAGGACTCTTCATAGGTTGGTAATCTCATCCTCCGTCACTGGAGTTTTCAGCTGGAGGGAGGCGGGGCCCGAGGCCTCCAGCCCTGGCAAAGAACCAGCCCCAAGCAAGCAGCACAGCACAGAGTGGGCTTGCTGGGGGCCACACTGGTCTCCAAGGGCATGAACACCCACTCTGCTGCTCACGAGTACCAGGAAGAGCTCATCAAACAGCGTGGAGAGAGCTCATTGCGGGGCGGGGCTCCCTGGAATGCTTTGGGATCAAGCGCCCCATCACCCTGACCCCAGCCTGTTGTCCGATTTCATGTCCCTGTGGCCAGGCTGAGTCTGAGTCTGGCAGGAGCTGCAGCAAGTACACCTCAAGGCAACTAACAGGCTGTAGTGATCCAAGTGCTGGGCACCGCTGGACAATAAACATGGGTGACTGTTTGATTGAAATACGAACACCTGGGCCCCAACAAAACCACAACAGGAGGTGGGTCTAAACCAAGAACCTTCAGGAAGTCTCTGTAGCATCAGCAGGAGGGACATGCAGATGGAGGGGGCAGGAGGGAAAAGGACACAACCGCCAAGGGCTCCATATTGTGTGTGTGTGTGTGTGTGTGTGTGTGTGTGCTAAATCCCTTCAGTCTCTGAATCGGACATGGCCATTCAGGGCTGCACCCACCTGCCCTCATCACCCTCAGGAAGGATACCCCTCATGAGTCTCCTCAATGAGGAAGACCAATCCCAGGATCAGACCCTGTGTACCACCACCCACCCCACCCCGCCAGCTACATCTCTTTGGGTTTGAAATCAGCTGTTGTAATTCTCTGCCAGGCAGGGAAGCAATTCTAGAAGAGTTACTTGGCAGTGGTGCCAACATTTGTGGACGGTACACAGCAGTGGTGTCCAAAAATCAAGGACAAGAACGGCATGAGAGCCCAAAGTTTGCCTTTGGCACTATGTATGTTTTAAAGAAGAAATGGAATCTGAAATAAATGAAAATGATGTTTTATTTATTATTTTTTTGCAGTTTCATTTTAATATCTGAGGCTGGAAGCTATTAAGCTGTCGCCACATGAAAAGTGACTAAAGCTTGTGTTTGGGGTGACCCTGGACTTTGCCCCAGGGACAGGGTGTGTGGGGGACCATGGGGGCACCCCCCACCCCGGGGCATCTGGACTTTCCCTGGACAAGCTCTGGGATGAGTGGTGGGTTCAGCGCATCTCATTGTTGAGACACCTAGAGTAGTTCTTTCCCTTGTGATTGTGAGTTAGCGGGTGAAGACAAAAAGCTTCGTGTACCGTTTCTCTTCCTCGGCTGGAATCCTTCATGACCAGGAAAACAGGAAAGTGGTAAGGCCTGGCTGGAGAAAGGAAATGCAGAGGAAGTGGGGGCCGGCACAAGCAGGAGAGCCGAGGAGGGAGCGCTGAGGGGCCAGCCCCAGCGGGCCCAGGAAAGGGGCGGGGGTCCTAGCCTGGGGATAAAGGGGGAGCCACTCCCTGGGTTGTTTTCCAAGGTCGATTTACAGTCTCCATTGTTGGCCTTTCCTCTTGTTAATTAGGCATGAAACAGCAGCCACGGATGCCCATCCATCTTGTCACTGGGCTTCACTTTCCCTGGCACGTCAGCTCTCAGCTGCCCAGCAGCTGCCCTGTCTGCTAATGCCGGGGAGTTGGAACATGCTGGTCTATACTCGTCTCACCCAGAGCTCAGCTCAGATCTCATGGGGCTGGAGTGTTTGGGAGCTGTCTGCAGCAGATGAGGGAAGGGCATCTTGTTTTTTGATTTATTTCTGAAGCAGGCTGCACTGGGAAATTTAAACCAGAGACGAGACTTCCTTCCTTGGCTGGGGCATCCTGCCTTCTGAACGCAGCTGCAGCACACACACCTTTGCCTGGGAAAGAAGGATAGATGAGTCAGTAAAGGGAATGAACAAGGACCTTCTTCCATCTGTGAGACAGAGATGGAAGCTTAATAGACAAGTGTGCTGTCAATGAATGTGTTTGTGTCGTGATGAATGATCCCAGCTTCTTTCTTAAAAGTGAATTTCTGAGATGTGCTTCCAGACTGTGTGTGTGTGTGTGCGCGTGCCTGCATATGCCTGCGTGCTAAATCCCTGCAGTTGTCTCTGAGTCTTTGCAACCCCACGGACTGTAACCCACCAGGCTCCTCTGTCCATGGGCGTCTCCAGGCAGGAATACTGGAGTGGGTTGCCAAGCCCTTCTGCAAGGGATCTTCCCAACAACCCAGGGATTGAACTTGTGTCTCCTGTGGCTCCTGCATTGCAGGTGGATTCTTTACCACTGAGCCACCAGTGAAGCCCGTGTGTACGTGTGAGTGTGTGTGTGACCCACATATAAACTGGAGCTCCCTGTGGCCCAGTCCATACATGGAGTCATGTCTACGGAAGCACTGCACTAAAACCCAAAGTATGAAAAGTCAGTTGCAGTTTTCGTTTGAGGGTCTGGAGAAATGCCAAAGGAGATCCAACATACGGGCCCAAGCAACACTTGTTAAAATCCTCCCTGTTGGATTCTCTGATTTCTCCAGAATTCTGCAGCCTCTCTTTTAATGGCAAAAGCTCTCTCTGCTTCCAGCCTCTCCTGTTTCAATCCCATGGGTGGTTTTGGTCAGCATTTCACACTGAAAACTGTGCCTCCTCTTTGTCCACGACCTGCGTTCTGCAGGGCTTCCCAGGTATCTCCAGTTGTAAAGAACTCGCCTGCCAGTGCAGGAGATGTAAGAGACACAGGTTTGATCTCTGGGTCGGTTGCCTGGAGGAGGGCACGGCAGCCCACTCCAGTATTCTTGCCTGGAGAATCCCACAGACAGAGGAGCCTGGCAGGCTACAGTCCATGGGGTCACAAACAGTGAGACCTGACAGAGAGACTTAGTGCATGAATTCTTCAAAACAAAGGGAGTTTTGGAGGCTGACTCTCCTCCCTCCCTGTTCCCCCACCTCAGGCCTGTCTTCCTCTCTCTTCTCTCACCAGTTTCTGTCCCCCGAACCTCCTGGCCAGCACCTAGACCTCCTCCAGAACAAGAGCTGAAGCTGAGCTGAAACACCCAGGTGTCTCTTTCTTAAGCCTGTGGGGCAGCCAGGAGAGCAGGGACATACAGTTTGTAACCTCATTCCTCACGGGAATTAATCTTGTGGCCATCACACTTTCCTGGCCCAGCTCTCCCCACTCCTGCAAAGAAAAGTGCTGACCAGGGGCCTCCTCCACTCTCAGTCAAGCCCTTCACGCCCAGGAACCCTTTCCCCAGGAACGGGGTCCCCTCTGGGGCCTCTCTGAGACCCTCTGGAACCCCACCTTCCCAGGGCTTCCTGCACTTCGTCATAGGCCTCAGGGCTGTGCAGGGAGACTCTGCAGGGTCTCTCTGCCTGTGAAAACTCACAGAAGAGGCTGTGCCATCGAGGAAGCCCTGGCCATTTTGTGTCACCCCTGCCTTCCTCTTCCTCCGCTGGCTTGTGGCGGGGCGGGAGGAGAGGAAGCAGAGCCAGTGATGCAGACACGCGCACAAGGCTCCACAAACACCCTGGGCTGAGGCCAGGGGGCCTGCACCCCCCGCCCATCAGCCAGCTTTCACAATCAAGGACTCACGTTCTGTTCAGAAAACAGGGATTCCGACAGAGGGTGAATTCTCTGTGACTGTGCGTTTGGAGGCTCTTGAGCAACTCTAGGGCACAGGAAGTGTCTCTGCACACAGGAGCAAACCCTGGGCCTGGAGGTTGGGCCACCCCCACCCAGGCTGGGAGGACGGTGCCCAAGTGCCCCAGCTCTCACCATGCTTGCTCCCACACAGGCATTTCCCTTAATGAAGTCGGGGCACCTTGAAATCCTTGTGGCATCTGTTTGGCTCACCGGGGACCCCCTGGGGATCCCCGCTGTGCTGGTTGGAACAGGAGCCTGATAAACGGATCCCAAGAAACACTTACAGCACGGCCCATAGCCAATTCAGAGAGAGCAGAGACACAGAGGAGACTTAATGATAAGAACAGGGATGGGGGCTTCTGGGACCAGCATGAGAAAGCAGAGACACAGAGGAGACTTAACGATAAGAACAGGGATGGGGGCTTTTGGGAGCAGCATGGCTGTGGGGATAGCGTGGGGACAAGGGTGGGGGTGGGCACCCTCGGGGCAGCTTCACCGCAGAAAGGACCTAACTCAGGCAGTGAGGGGCAGGACAGGTGAGGCCAGGCCATCCTTGCCGAGGGGACCGTGGCACCGAGGTGTTACCCCAGGTGGAGTGGGGTCAGGCCCCGGCATTGAGCCTTTCGTGGGGAGGAGCGTCTTGTTGAGCAGGCCCCCAGCCCCTGGAGTTGGGAGGACCCCGCCTCGCCTCCCTCTAGCGCCCCTTCTTGTTTTCCCTGTGCTCATGCTTGTCATTTGGCATAGCTGATGCAGCTCTGTGCTGAGTTTCTGCCTCCCCCAATCAGCACAGCCACAGGTCGGTGCGGCCAGTGTCCGGCCCTGGGGCTGGCAGCCACGTCAGAAAGCTCAGCGTCTATCAACACAGGCACGAAATACCTAGGCTGCCGCCTCTCTGCCCGCCTGGCCCCTGCAGACTCAGAGGAGGGCAGGTCTCTCCCTGAACTGTCCCAGCCGCTGTCCCCAGACAGACAGAATTCCAGCTGCGTCCTGGATTGTTTCAGGGATGGAGGGGCCTGGGCCAGGACAGACAGCGGCGGCAACAGCACGGGGGTATCTGGGCCCCTACTGCCTTGGGAAGTTCTGCTTTTGGGACTCACACCTCCTCGCCCCCGCCACGAGGAGTGAATTCCCTCAGGGACCCCTGCACCCCTAGCCAGCTGCCATCAGCCAAACCTTCTCTGCAGCTCCTGACAGCCCAAAAGGGTTAACCTGGAGCAGCAAGGGCCTGGGAGGCTGCTCTGGGCCTAACCCCCGGATGGAGAGAACCGTGCCCTCTGCTGGCCAAGCCTCGTAGAGTCTGGGAAACCAGCAGCCAGAATCTGGAGCCTTCTGTAGGAGCATCTGTAAAGGGGAGGAGGAGGCAGCCCAGCTGCCCAACTGGCTTAAACTGATGGGCTTGGAACCCTCACCTTCAGGGCAGGTATTCCCCTGCGGGGGGCCAGGGAGGTATAGCAGGACGGCCAGCCACGTATGGACTCACAGCACCCGCCCTTCCTCAGGTTGAGGCTGAAATCGCCTCAATCACAAGCCTCAAAGGAGATGGGACATTGATCCTTTATGACCAAACTGCCCGTCTTTCCCAAAACAGCATTACCCAGCCAGCCTGACACTCCATTCTGTATGGTGGTTTCCAACGTTATAACCAGCCTTCGAGGATAAAGGCTGAGACCACTGGGGTGAGCATTCAAAAGAAGCTACAAGTCTGCCAGCCAGAGCCAAGGGTCTCCGCAAGCACAGTGACCGCTCCTGGCTGCCCCTTTAACCCCCCACCCACATGGACGGCGGTGCAAGGAAAGCAGTGATGCTGCCCACGGACCAGAGCCCCCAGCTGGGTGGCAGCTGGAAGCCACATCTGGCAGATGGAGCCCCTCATTAGAGGAGGGGTCCGCCCCAGGATGACTGGGGGTGGGAGAGACAGACTCTAAGGATGGTTCAGGCTGAGGGGACCTATTAGGAAGCCTCTTCTCTCTGGATTGGGTATAAGGGTTCATTCTTCAGTCCACAAGGATGTATTGAACATCTCGTGTGAACAGATGCCCTGAGATGTCAGGGGACCAGCAGCAGACAGGGTGTCAGCTCTCACTCAAAGGAGAGGCTGCTGCACTGAGATGGAACCAGGGACAGCAGGGGGTGGGTGGAATGCTGGAAAGGAGGAGCCGCACCCTCAAACCCCTGAGCAGTGCAGCTGAAGAGTGGAGAGGAAGGCACCGTGGCTGCAGGAAGGAGAGCAGGCAGGGACCAGGGGGCAGCTGCAAGCGACCAGAGCCCCAGAGGCTGTCTCAGCACTGGGGCTTTGTCCTGAAAGCCAGGAGGGGCAGGGACATACGTTAAGATAGGGGGTGCACAGAGTGGGGATGGATGTCCACAGTGGCGATGTCATCAGATGCTGAGGGCAGCAGGGCAGACTAGAGGGGACATGAACAGGTCCACGGACAGCTGGTGGCCTGGAAACTGAGCCCCAGAGGCAGGCTCAGTTCTTCTTCCCTCGTAGACTTAGTCCCAGCAGGTCTGCTTGTCAGGATCACCTGGCAAGCTGTGCCGAATGCTAATGCCCAGGCCCTGCCCCCAGAGACTCCAGTTTCTTGGGACTGGGGAGCAGCCTGGTCTTCTGCATTTAACCCAGATGATCCCAGTGAGGGCTCTGCCCAGAGTCCTCTGCTTCCTCTCCCCTCCAGTTCAGTTCAGTTCAGTTGCTCAGTCGTGTCCAACTCTTTGTGACCCCATAGACAGTAGCACACCAGGCCTCCCTGTCCATCACCCACTCACGGAGCTTACTCAAACTCATGTCCATTAAGTAGGTGATGCCATCCAACCATCTCATCCTCTGTTGTCCCCTTCTCCTCCCGCCTTCATTCTTTCCCAGCATCAGAGTCTTTTCCAATGACAGTTCTTCATATTAGATGGCCAAAGTATTGGAGCTTCAATATCAGTCCTTCGGATGAATATGCAGGACTGATTTCCTTTAGGATGGACTGGTTGGATCTCCTTACTGTCCAAGGGACTCTCAAGAGTCTTCTCCAACACCATAGTTCAAAAGCTTCAATTCTTTGGCATTCAGCTTTCTTTATAGCCAACTCTCACATCCATACATGACTACTGGGACACCTGAGCAGTGCAGCTGGGGGTGGGGGGCAGGCAGGCTGCCCCTGGTGGCCCCCAGGGCCACGGGGACTGTGGGCCCTACCGTTGACCGTGCACTCGACAGAACTTAGCATCCCCTCGCCATTCCCTCCCTCCCACTCCCTGGAGCCTGTCTTGGGTCAGAACAGCAACAAGAGGTGGGGAACTCAAACCAGTCAGTTCCCAAGTCATCCTGGGAGGTGGTCTGGCTAATGAGTGGGGCTCACATGTGGCCCCCACATCCTCACAGCAAGGGGCTGGCCGTGAGCTTGCGTTGCTATCCAGGATGCCTGGCCTTCCAGAAATGCCTCCTTCCCACCTGTTGTCTTCGGAGGGTGAGGGGAGAGGGCGGGAGAGGGCCCCTTCCCTCCCAGGAGGCAGCAGGTCTGCCCCTTGAGCCCTGCCCCAGGGTCAGACAGTGGCAACCCTGAGCGGTTTCTTCCCAGTTCTGTTCATTCAAGACCTAGTCCAGGGAAAGGCCATCAGCTATGAGAAAAAGGGCACATGCAGGAAAAATCAGTAAATGAGTTTATTCCTTTAACACTGGACCAAAGTGCACAGGACCTATAGTTGGTCTTTTCTCCCTGGCCTGTCCTACTTCCGGCCCCTTCCTCTGTCCCCCACAACCTACGTATCCCCTAGCCCACTCCTAGCCCCACCCCAGGCCTTCCCTCTCTCCCCTCACTGAATTCAGCCTGACAGAGGGCTTCTTAAGTTTATGTCTCAGCAGGACTTCCCAGGCAGCCTAGTGGCTAAGATCTGCACTCCTAAGGCAGCGGGCCCAGGTTTGATCCCTGGTCAGAGGAATAAATTTCATATGCTGCAACTCAGAGGTCACATGCCACAGGGAAGATGGAAGATCCTATGTGTTACAACCACCCAGCAGAGCCAAATAAAGTATTGTTTTATAAATCCTTTAAAAAAAATTATCTTAGCTTCTTTGGACTCGGGGGCTTTGAGACCTGAGTAGCCCCAAACTTCTCATCAGAACCAGCTTGCCTGGACCTGGCCATGGGAGGCCAGGGACTGGGTCACCTGGCACGCTTCTCCAGGAGCCCGGGTCACTCAGCACCCCAGGCTGCCAGCACTGATGCCCTTGAGGGCAGGCTGCCGCCAGCCTTTCTGGCGACAGGCAGGAGAGCAGCCTCAAGGGCAGGTGAGCTGTGTGCTTGAACCCGACAGCTCAGGAAGAGGCCTACGTCGGTGCCGCCTGCTTGTTTCCTGAAGACCCGCAAGTCTGTGTTTAATATACTTTAGAACAATGTCTGGAAACTGCACTTTGCTTTTTCAAGTGTCTTGACTTCAATCATGTGGACGATTTTACTCATGACCTAAGAATGCCAGACAGGGCACCTTACGTGCCATGGACATGCCGCTGTGGCTGCTTCATCTCTGGGCGCACGGAGAGCTTTGAGAAGCCGGGGCTGGGTGCGTGCAGGCACTCGTAGCTGGCACTGTGCTGGGTGCCAGCGTGGAGACACAGAAACAGATCAAGTCTCTGTGCTCCAGGGGCCTGTGCTCTGGGTGGCATGGCGGGGGAGGGAGGCAGACCTCAAATCAACAACTAAACAGGAAGAATTCCAGCTCCATGGCTGCTGGGTGGATGCCTCTGTGACAGGACGGCCAGAAACAGAATGAGCCGGCCTCTGACTTGGCCTTCGGATGGAGCTGGCTGCAAGGACTGTGGGCAGGGCTTTGAATGGGGGCAGGGAGGCCAATGTTCCTGGAGCCCCATGAGGCCTGAATGTGTGAAGAAGAGAAAGACATCAGCGTGGCTGAGGGGAGCAGGGCCGGGGGGCAATGGGAGGGCCTGGGGACGATGGGCATAGCTTCCGTGGCAGGTGCTGGGGACGAGTCCGTGGGCTGACAAGCCACATCGGAGCAGGAGTAGCAGGACTGAAGTTGTAAAATGTTTGCTCTGGGAACTCTGTGGAAAATAGGACACTAATGCATCCTTTTGCTCTTTCTTCCTCTAGGTGGTAGAAGTCGGGGCGGGGGGGCCACCTGCAGGGTGGGGGACAGGGTGTCACCAGACAGGCCACCACAACCAAGCCAGCACAGGGGATGAGAGCCCATGTTCAAGGTCGTGTGGACAGGAAAGGATGTTGAGGGCTGCCACTCAGGACTTCTGCCTCCCTATCCGGCCCCTTCATCTGTATCTCTCTAGGCCTGGACCACACGCAGCGTGCGGAGGCTTCATCTCTGCCTTGGGGATTTGAGGATGGTCTTGCCAATAGCCACCCTGAAGGCCAGCCACCCAGGAGACCCAGACGAAGCCCTGCCTGGGACCCGGAGAGCTCTGGGGAGCCCATCAGAGAGCCCCCCGCCACCTGGGGGCTGGGGCAGCCCCTTCCCCTTTCCTGGATGAGAGAGGCTGTTGTTGGCAGAGCCCATCCTGAGGGTGACCAAGGACAAGCCCTCGCTTCCAGAGGAGGACCACGCAGCAGCTGCAAACAGCTGATGGGATGGAGAGCTTTTCCAGGCCAAGCAGGCCTGGTAAGCTGTCCCCCACGTGCGTGTAAAGGAAAAAGGAAAGAGAAAGAAACTGGAATTCCACTTGCGGTTGGTCACCAGGGCCCAGCTCTGGAGGGGGGGTTCAACCCCCTAGTGTCTCAGAGGCCAGGTTTGCAGGACCACTCCCCTCCCTTCCTGCTTGAAATGACCCTCAAGCTGTGTACTTGCAGTCATGCCCGAGCCTGGGGTTGCTCATGGTGACTGTGTGTGGCCCCCTCTCTACCCTGGAATGTTTAATGAACTCACCTGCTGTGCCTGGTAGCAAGATTTGCTTCATGACTAAATTGCCGTTGTTGGAAGTATTGTCATCACACATGGGATTAGCATCCTTCACAGCAGTCCCTACTCACTATGCTGAGCTCACATCCCAAGCCTACACGATACGGCCCTTGTCAGTCAAGCTCCGTCACTGTCCTGAAGCTGGGAGGGCGTCTTACAGGGGCTCTGTGTCTCTGACAGAGAGGCCCATATGCTTGCTGCTTGTTGAAATCTGCCTTTCTGTGTCACCAGGAGAAGGGACGCTCTCTACACCTGGGTGGGTTTCCTTGTTACTGGATTCCTGAAAGGGCCCAGACCGGCCAAAGGAGGACATGAGTGAGGGCGCTCAATGGGCCTCCACCAGCCCTCACATGTCCACCTGGCCCCACGACCCCTCTGCAGACCCTTCCCCTTCCTCAAAGCATCCCAGACCAGAAACACCAGAAACATGATTTGTCATGTGGCTCAACCTTGTGTGTGTTGCACGCTCAGTCACTTCAGCCATGTCCAACTCTTTGTGACCCCGTGGACTGTAGCCCACCAGGCTCCTCTGTCCATGGGATTCTCCAGGCAAGAATCCTGGAGTGGGCTGCCATGCCCTCCTCCAGGGGATCTTCTCAACCCAGGAGTTTCCTGCATCTCCTGCACTGCAGGTGGATTCTTTATCACTGAGCCACCAGGGAAGCCCATGGTTCAATAGTAGTTGTGGTGAAATTATATCACCTAGAGCAGTTTAATGGACAGAGATACTGAACGAGGGCACAGCACGAAGAGGGTTGTGTTAGCCACTCAGACAGGGTCAGAAAGGTCATTCATGGCAGGCTTTGAACAGGAGTTCAGGCAAAGCAGGCGAGGAGTAAAAGGTGATGGCAGCAGAGAAGGAGGTGGGAAGGTCCAGGAGACAGAAAGAGTGTGAAGCTGGGGTACTCTTGCTGCCCAAGGAGGAGGTGAGGGAGGAGACAGGGGAGGAGGTGGTGGGGAGGTGGGGGAGAGGTGAGGAACTCCCAACCTCCATCCACGCCAGGGAGAGCCACACCAGGGGTACTGGCTCCAGAAGACCCAGCAGCATCTTGAGATTATAAATCATGATTTTTGCTTTTTAACAAAAATGGCTTTGATGCATAGACATGATCAGCTCCAGCCCCAAGTCCCGCAAGCTCCCCAGGATTTCTGTCCATCCCCCAAATCTAGAAATATGATTTTAAAACTCAACATTCAATTACTAAAATCATGGCATCCAGTCCCATTACTCCATGGCAAATAGACAGAGAAACTATGGAAATAGTGACAGACTTTATTTTCTTGGTCTCCAAAATCGCTGCAGACAGTGACTGCAGCCACGAAATTAAAAGATGCTTGCTCCTTGGAAAAAAAGCTATGGCAAACCTAGACAGCATATTAAAAAGCAGAAACATTACTTTGCCAACAAAGGTCTGTCTAGTCAAAGCTATGGTTTTTCCCATAGCTGTGTATGGATGTGAGAGTCGGACTATAAAGAAAGCTGAGTGCTGAAGAATTAATGTTTTTGAAACATGGTGCTGGAGAAGACTCTTGAGAGTCCCTTGGACTGCAAGGAGATCCAACCAGTCAATCCTAAAGCAAATCAGTCCTGAATATTCATTGAAAAAACTGATGTTGAACCTGAGACTCCAATACTTTGGCCACCTGATGCAAAGAAGTGACTCATTTGAAAAGACCCTGATGCTGGGAAAAATTGAAGGCAGGAGGAGAAGGGGACAACAGAGGATGAGATGATTGGATGGCATCACTGAATTGATGAACATGAGTCTGAGCAGTCTCTGGGAGTTGATGATGGACAGGGAAGCTTGGCATGCTGCAGTCCATGGGGTCGCAGAGTTGGACACAACTGAGCAACTGAACTGATCTGAACTGAGCTGGCTCTGAGATCCTGCTCTGGAAACCCAGGCTTCTTTCATCCTTTCTCTTTATGTGGCAAATGCATGGAGTGTCTGCTGCATATTGGGTGCAGGGCGCGGTTCACATAACAACAATGAAGGGATAAAGAAGGCCGCTCTCATGGGGCTTCCATTCCACTGGAGGCAGAGGAGGTAAGGAGAGACAGATGACAAGCAAAGCACAATTATTGAATATCACATGAAGATAATTGCCAGGAAGAAAAGCCAGTATGAGGGTGAGGATGAGTAAGAGTTGAAACTCAAAGACATCTATCATCCCCTGCCCTCCCCCTCCTTCCGCTCTATTGATTTTGATGCAAAACTTGGTTTCCTCTGCTGACCGTGAGCCTACAAATACATCTCTCCATGCCTGCTAAAGTGTTGAGCTCAGCTTCTCTGGGGACTACTGTTGTCTCTCATTAATTTTCCCAAAACTGCCTTCTCTATAAATAACTCAGGCAATTAAATTGTTTAGAAAAACCTTAAGGATTTGCCGAGAACGAACATCATATTGTTTACATTTTAACTGGAAAGATTACCAAGTGATTCCTGTTTTCCCATCTGATTGTTAAATCCTGATAAGTCAGCTTATTTTTGTTAACAAAATCACTGGATTCCTCCTGCTACGTGGTGTTCAAGTGAATTAACAGAGATTGGAGGCAAAAATTGGATAGGAGGAGTAGCTGCGCTTACAATGAGTTTCTATTCACAGTCTCATTAAAGCCAGCCGTGATGGTTTTAGGAAATGTGGGCTCATCTAGGTGTGCAAACAAGGCCTTCTGGCTCATGGAACAACTAAGAATAGCTGTGCTTGGCCGCCCTTCTCATCACATTGTTCAGCTTCAGGAAAATATTTTTGTTTTGAAGATTTCTAATCTGCTTTTGCTCTGGGCAGGGGTGAAGTTATAGAAATAGGCTCTTTTCCCCCCTTAATACTTCAAAGCTTCCCCAAATGGTCCTTGTGGAAAATACAGGGGCACCAAAAAAGAAAATAACATGACCATCTCCCTGCCATCCGTGGATTTAAAGAGATGAGTCCCCAAAACTCTGTTCTCTGGGTTGGAAAGCTTGCCTGGAATAAGGTCACAGTTTGGATATGCTTTGGATGGGTTAGCTCCTGAGCAGGTTTCTATAAATCCTTGGAGACGTTAAGAAAAGTATTTATAATGTGCAAAAAGGGCCAAAAAGTGGATGGCAGGAACTTTCATTACCACGCTGGGTAATGTTTAACAAGACCACCCAAAGATTCTTCAACTCTCTGGGGATGGGAAAGGGCTGTGTTTGACTTGCCATGTCCTTTGATTTGAAGTTAGACACTGTGAAATTATATGGTTCATTAGAGACCAAATCTAGGATGGATGCATGTGATTTCTGTTCTGGGGGGACATAATCCCAAATATTACAGTTTGTATTGCCCCCAAAGGCATTAACCAGCCAGGGTTGACCCTGAGGCAGTAAACTTATCTCAGGATGATGTTTGGGGCTGAGGGGATCGGACCCTGATCCGCTACTCCTTTCTGAATGAACTTCCCCACCTGATTGACTCCCTCAGCGGTGAGCTAAGTGCGGTACTCGGCTTATGTTCCTTCTGCATCTGTGTGAGTCTCATTATTTTAACTCTCAGAAGATTGGACCTTGATGGGAAGGACAATTACCAGGGTGATGCCGTGTTGACTATGCTGAGCCACCCTGAGCCTGCTGCTTCTTTTAAGAACTCTCCCTCTCTCTGTTCCTGGTAGGGGCCCACTGCAAAGACTCACCCTCACAGGGATTAGATGAGATGCCCAGATATCCTCCCTATTCACCTGGGATAGGGCCACACACCAACCCAGTGCCCAGTCGTGTCCTTATTAATAGTTAGTTGAGTTGCTAGTTGCTGCTGGACCAATCTAGACAAACACCTGCTCACCTGAATTTCCAAACTTTAATGAAGCTTCTCCTCCTTCCCTGCCAGGCCCCTGGACTTTGGACCAACTCAGCCTGAGCCCATCGGAACGTGGACACCCCTTGCCAGCACCCCCTTTCAAGGCTCTCGGCCAAGAACTGGGCTGTCAGAATACCTCCCTGTCTTGCCACCAGCTTACCCCCTGACCCCGCCCCACACACAGGTCCTTGCTAGCCTTGCTGACCCTCCCTTTCGAAGAAGATGGCCCCCCACCTGCCCCCAGTGTCCCTTGCAGATCTCACGGTCTGACCGTCTCCCTGTTGTACCAGCCCCTCCCTTTACTGAGCAGAAGGCCCTCTTGGCCCACATCCAGATCTGCTTTGATTGGGCCCCAATCTGATCCCATGAGGAGGAAGGGCCCAGCCTGAGGCTCCCTCACAATCTATTCGTCCTGCCCCACCTGCCTCTCCTGCCCCACCATGAACAAGCTGGGAGACCGTCTCTGGGGCCAAGAGGCAGAGGATGGGGGACAATGGGGCAGAGACTGGGTTTGCAGCATGGACAGTCCTTGAATGCCAGCCCCAGAAATTGTATTATTAACCAATTAACCACTGGAAAAAATATATGCAATTTTTCCAGATCTTCTTCCTCTCAGCAGAAATCTGGGATGTGTTATTTTTCTAGGTCCCTTTCCATTGAAACGTGTGTGTTTTGAAGGAAACATAGCCCATATGTTGCTTATTCATGTTTCATGCAAAATGCTCTTGGGGAATATTTACCCAAGGTCCAAAACAACTTCCATTTGTTTGTGTTTTTAAAGAAATTTCCTGAACTTAAAAGCAGGAAGTCCTTGCTGGCCAAGTATATGAATGTAAGCTCTACAGGTTTGGTGGGCTTGAGATCAGGTGTCCATAATGGGTTCAGGAGGTCTCCCAAGCCAGAGGATTAGCATCAGCCTCCCGGGACCTGATGGACAAGCCCAGAGCTGGTGAGCAGAGACCAGCTCCACCATGAACATGGCAGCCGAGCTTGCAGATGGCAGTTCCCAGGGGAGGACAGGGGAGGACAGGGAAAGACCAGGCCTTGTGAAAATCAGCTCTGACTCATGGCCCCAGAAGGTTTGACCCTGAATGCCTGTCAGTTTCTGCTCAACCCCCCTCGCCCTCGCCCCGCCTGGAGAGGGAAGGGACAGGGCATCTTGGAACTCATTCTGGCTATCAGGGCAATGTTTTGCTGCAGAAAGAGGAAGAAAACCCTGCCTCAGTGGGGGTGTCCCTCCCACTGCCAAAGAGAGGAGGAGAGGGCAGCCAGTGGGAGGAGGTGAGATGGGGGCCAGGGATTAGTGGGCAGGCTGTGAGGGCAGGGCCGCCCAGCCGTTCTCCGCCCTGCAGTCTCAGGCCCACCATCTGTGAGATGAGAAGAAATGCACCCGCCTCACCAACACACACACATCAGAAACACACATCTACGACTCCCAGCACACCCCTGGCGACCCATCAGCAGATCACACGGCAGAGTCTGGGGGGACCTACCCTGTCGGTGCAACAGTGCTGGCCACACCTGCCCTGACCAGTGTGCCCGGGAGGTTCTCAGCCAGTTTCCAAAGGACATCTGTGCAGGCACAGCTCGGGCCACAGAACCTGGAGCTCCTTAGCCTGGATCGAGGGTTCCCAAAGTAGACCACGTGACCCTAGGAGTGTGTGAGATGGTCCAGCAAGGCCTGGGAAGGACACCAAGGCTTTCTGTAAATTAATGTCACAAGAACATAAGAAAGAGCATCTCCCAGTTCTTAGAGTAAGGGCTGACACTCATGGATGAGCACTGCCCTCACAAAAGTCCATGAGCCATCAGAAAGTGCGGGCACTCAGCAGGGCTCCACCCAATGTTTCCATGGACCTGCTGTATGGATACAGACCCAGGAGGATCTTGGAAGGACCTTGATATGAGAGGGGGGTGACTAAGCAAAGTCTTACACCCCTCGACTGGTGTGGATCCATGCACTCAGGTGATTCTAGAGACTAAGTGGGTGATTCTCTTTCACAAAAAGGTGGACACGTCTTTAGATGCACTGTCCTCTTTTGGCAAAGGCTGCTCATCAAGGGCAGCCTAGCAAACTTTCTGAAAAAAAAATCAATAAACCCACTGAAGCTGTCTTTTCAGGGGAAAGGTAAGGTTTTCACAGAGGGAGAGAAAGAGACTGCTTTCTACAGAAACTCATCCCAAAGAGACTGAAAAAATGTGGAGTGTTTTCCATCCTTACGCAATTTCGTTACTGGAAACGCATAACCATATTATTTATAAAAATATTATATATCTGTGTACTGAGAAAACTTGCAAACAGAATCGTGTGCTTGTGTCTCCAGCTGGGGCAGGGTCTGTAGAACCAGATCCCAAAATGCCTCAATCTCAGAAGCTTGAATCACTGCTTCCAAAAGCGTGGTCAGGATTTACAAAATTCATAGCACATATTCAACCATATTAATGCTCCCAGTACCATTTTAATAAGAAAAAAAATTGTATCCACAATAAAAATAACACAGATTATTTTAAATGTTGTGTATTTCATCTTTGCTCTGTTATCTTTTTATTTTGATGGGTGTTCTATTACTCAGATAACATTCCACTTCAGTGTCGCAAGTACGGAATATGTGTGTATGGTACATATACATACGTCATGTGTTAGCATATTTGGGATGACTTTTTAGATTTGGGGTGATCGTCTTGTCCTAGATGGTCCCACTGAACCAGGTGGTGTCCCACTGAGCCCCAAGGAGCCAGGTGGTACCAGCCACAGCCCACAACCCGACGAAGCCCACCTCTGCCCACTAGACTTCACCTCACCTGAGAGCTGGACTTTCTGTTCCTTACCTGCTTCTGCCTGGCCTCCCTGGAGCCTGTCTCTTGGTGAAAAGGCCAATGTAGAAATGGCACCATAGTAAGATCCTCAGACACAAGCCAAAGCAAGCTAATGCAGGTCCCTAAAACGAGGCCTGGGAACACGACTGCTCTGCGTGTCTGCAGAGGAAGCCCCCCGCCCCCGCCTCCTCCCCTCTATTGCACCCACATGCACTCCTGGCTGGGGGAAACATTCCATATGTGTGCACATAGGTGCACAAAACACATATATGCACACACACACATACACATGCACGAATGTAACACTTAACAAGTCTGCTGGCATCTGACGAGCAGATATTCTTCATCATAATTTTAATTGCCCAGAGAGTTGGCAATGGGATGGCGCAATAACTGAAGAAAAGCAAGAAAAATACCTGAAACTTAAACATTCACTGTCTAAATGGAGGGATGTATACTTTTGGACATCAGGGCAGCAAGAAGAGGATTAATACTTCTTGGGTGAATAAAATAAAACCAAAATTCAGGCATACCCCCAGGGCCAGGCTCCAGCAGGCATATGGTTTAGGCCGATGAATGATGAGCCAGTGCACGGGTGATGGGGAACAGATGCCTGGCTCCCTGCCCCACCCCCCACCCCCCACCCCGTGCACAGCCCTGCCAGCCCTACCAGCCCCAGCAGGCCCTGCTCATAAACACCCCTGCCCCTTTCACTCCTCCTCTGCTCTCAGGGACTCCCAACTGTCCCCCCTGCCTCCATGTCCTGCCATGGCTCTGCTTTCAGGGACCAGACTAGACACAGGCCGTCTGTCCAGGGGGCACAGCCTCACACCCAGTGGGCACCTGCATTGCGGTCTGAACGACACAGGCATGTCTCATTCTTCCAAAAATGAAAATTAATGCTACCTGTGGCTTCCCCATGACTCACTCTGCATCTCCTGGGAGTGTGAACGCCAGATCTGGGGACCTGAGGTTGCATCCACGCCACCAGCTCCAGAACACGCTGGGCGGAAGGAAATTTTCGAAGGACTGTTTTCCAGCAGGAAATGGTCCACCTTGTCTGAGAGACAAGCTTCCTGTCGCTGGCCCCATGGACCCTGGGCACCTGCTGTGTTTTCCACCCAGGCCTGTGGTCTCAGTACCAGGGTTCATTGCCAGCTGCTGGCGTGGGGCTGCTTCCAACACTGTGAACTACCTCTGACCCATACAGCCCGGAGGGAGGAAGCCAGGAAGGCATGCATTAAGATTCCTGAGCCCCGGGCATCAGCACATTCAGAGCCTGAATCCCCTGGGCTTTTTTGCTCCACTGACCAGACACACTCCAAGTCTTCCCTCCCCATCTGTCACCTCTGTCCTTGTGCAGAAACTAAATGAGGCCTCAAGGGCAGCGAGAATTACTACGGTCCCTCAGGCTCCGTCCTCATCCCCTGTCTGCTGTCCTTCCCCACCTCGCTCTTCGTGATTCGCCATGAAGCCATGAGTTGGTGCCTGGGTCTGCAGATTCTAACTCCAGCATCTCCTCTAGAGCTGCCCCAGGGCCCCCTCCTCCACAGCCCTCCCTTCATGGCAAATAGATGGGGAAAAAATGGAAACAGTGACAGACTTTATTTTCTTGGGCTCCAAAATGACTGCAGATGGTGACCTTTGCAAAGTCAAGTTGCAAAGGTGTGGATAGAGGATGAGGGTAGGGCTGCAGCCCTTTCTGCAGCAGTAATGGTCTAAAACCACTGCAGACTCTGTAATTCCCTGCATGGTCATTGAGAACTTACCATGGGCTCTGCTGACACACAGGTAGGCAGCCCCCCACTCCCAGGTCCCAAACAATTAAAGATCCCATGAGAGTTCTTTGCTCCTGAGCATCGTGTGTTCCGAGACCACTGCACACCCACACCCTGCCCACCTACCTACCCTCCCTGGTCCCTCCTCCTAACCAAAGCCAGCCCCCATCAAAGCCAGAGCCATGCCAACATCATGGAGGCCTGTCGCCTCCCGAGGGAATCAGCCTCCCCCACAGCACTTCACAGTCACGAGTCAGCCTTCCCTCCAAGTTCAAGGAACCCAGCAGGTGCCGGCCAGTGTGGGGCCCCCTGGGTACAGCCACAGGGAGACGCACAGTCTGCCACAGTGCCACCATGCGGCAGGACAGGGGAAAGACGCGAGGTCTGAGCAGGTGCCAACCTTGGCCCTGGGGGAGGAAGGAACTCCGTCCCTCCCCAGCTTGTCTGTAGGGACTTCCTGCGTTTAAGGCATTAAGGCAAACAGGACAGGAAGCAAACAGTGATTGCAAGATGAGTGGCAAGACTCTTCTTGCTCCCCACGTGTGGGAGCTGGGCATCTGGTCACAGTCTTTGTCCACAGCACACTCCTTCTTGTGACTTTTTACTTCGATACATTTCAAATTTTAAAAGCTTCAAGAATTGTACAAAGAACTCCTCTTAACCTTTTACCCAGATTCACCAGTTAATTATATGTTGCCTCTTTTCCTTAATCATTCTATCACTCTGATATAAATATATATACATACATATGAATTTATATGAAGTTTTTTCTAAGTTGTTTGAGAGCAATTAGGAGAAAGTGTCCTCTGTTTTACTACTAACTTCATTGTGTAGTTCATAAAAACAAGAATAATTTCTTACATACTTATACAATATGTAAATCAGAAGATTTTACATTGATATAATTCTATAATTTAGCACAGAGTCCATATTCAAATTACATCAATTGTCCCTATAATGTCCTTTAGAGTAACATTTTTTCCAATAAACTTTTAAAAATTCTTAATGCCTAAATTCATAAATTCACTTAAGAGTAGTTGACTAGCAAGTCAAACTCATCCACACGTTTCACCTAGCCGCTCAGGTAGCAGAGACTTCGCCCTGTGATGTGGCTGGCTGAAGAGGCCTGGGGTCAGGAATAAGAGCAAGTGATTGGCCTGGACTTAAGTCACACGGAGGACAGTGGGTTTTTTTTTTCCAGTGTTAAACCTTTCTGCAAGCCTGAAATACCTCCCAAACCCCTGCCCCCAAGGGTCTCCTAGACGGAGAAGGATTCCAGGTAAACTTAATAAGAGATATTGCTCCAGATAAACTCTCCCTGGCTGTGGGGACTACAGGGCATGAACAAACAGAGCTGAGGATGAACACGGAGAGAAAGCAGAGACAGGGATGAGGGTCGGTGGGCTGGGCTGCCTGGATGCCGCGGTGGTGGGAGAGCCAGCTTCCCACTCACTCCAGATCTTACTTCTGCCTTATGAATATGTAGTCGCTGTTCAAAACAAAAAAGGCTGGGGGCGGGGGACATCCTTGGTGGTCCAGTGGTTAAGAGTCTACCTGCCACTGCAGGGGACACAGGTTCAATCCCTGGTCCGGGAAGATCCCACATGCCTCAGGGCGACTCAACCCGTGCATCACAACTAGAGTCCTCACCCTAGAGCCTGCACGCCCCCAGAGCCCACGATCCACACCAAGAGAAGCCACTGCAGTGAGAAGCCCACGCACCCTAACCAGAGAAAGCCCAGGTGCAGCAATGAAGACCCAGCACAGCCAAAAGTAAACAAACAAATAAATAAAGATCCATTTAAAAAGTAGTTTTTTAAAAAGGCAGGGGGGATGAGTGGGGAGGGTCATGTTTGGCCAGGATGGTGCTGATACATGGTGATGACATTTCCATCAAGAACCCGCTGATCTTGAGAACAATGCAAAAGACATCTTAGGTGAATTCTTCCAGAAGCTGACTCTAGATTAAGAATCCAAGTGTAAATTTGTTTGGACGGTGAGCCCAGGAGCCCAGGTAGGGGACTGAGAAATTGATTCAAAGAGAGGCAGCAAATAAAGGTGTCCCGTCAATCAAGACATCATGTGGGCAATTGCAGTGCAGCCCTTTGGGAGGACTTGTAGAGCACGCCTTGCAATGGCCCTGAGACCAGAGAGCTGGGATGTTAACACATCTATCCCACACTCCAGCCCTGGGAAGAGGGTTGCTCCTGGGCTTTGAACGTCCTGGCACTTCTAGCCTACAGTGGCAATGAAGGGGTGCCCGGTGACCAGAGAAAGTCTTCAGGCTAAAAAATGTCCAGGCAGGCAGCTGAAGACAGGTGTGCCCTGAAGAGTTAATGACAGTCTGCCACAGTGACATCACCACATGTGACCCGATCCATCCTTAAATCAGGAAGTGCAATTAAATCTCAGCACAGATGGTTATGTTGCTCATGGTTTGTCTAGTAGAAAAGTACATAAAAAGTCAGGGGAATGAAAAGGCAACACCACCAGCAGTTTTCAGAGAGAGTCCCCTGCAGGAGGTGAGTTCAAAACTGGTGTTTGGAGGGAGCTGGAATGGCCCACGCTGCACACCAGCGGGTCTCCCGTGTTCTCTGTGAGCTGGGTGGGGCTCAGGGTCCCTGCATCAGAGAGCTCCATGGGTTGGAACACCAGGTGAGCCAGGCTTTGCTGACAGGGTCAGTGAAGACACGGAGCAGGAACAGATGTTCTGAGTTTGTGGGGCAGGACTGCCTCCCCCAGCGTACTCTGCATGTCCCCATAAGGCTGATCTCAGAAGGTTTCTTCAGGATGTAGGCAAAAAACAATGGAATTGTCAAGCTGCTGAAACCCTATCAGACAGATCGTTGGGGAGCAGTCCACAAAATGTCCAAGGGGTGGCTGCCAGCCTGTGTCCCACCCAGAGAAACCCTGCCCTCCCCAAGGAGGGCAAGACCTAAGATTCCTATCCACACACTGGGAAGGAAACAATGAGCTCTCCACCATCTTCACTATGATCATTCTTACTATTATTATAATGATCGTGACAATATATTGGGTGATCATTATAATAATACACAGAGGCCGTCAGAGGGTGAGATGGCTGAATGGCATCACTGATGCCATGGACGTGAACTTGGGCAAAATTCGGGAGATGGTGAGGGACTGGGAAGCTTGGCATGCTGCAGTGCATGGGTTCGCAGGGTTGACATGACTGAGCGACTGAACAACAGCAGCGTATATTGGGCATGTCTCCATGCTGCCCATTTTCTCCTTTTCTTCTCAAAATGTCATCTCATTTATTCCTTAAAACAAATCCTTGGGGTGAGTCCTATTGAAACCCCTCACCACCAATGCAGAAACTTTAGCTTTGAGAAGGTGGGTTCCCTGCTCACAGACAACCAGCTGTGACAATTCCAGAATTCCAGCCCATTGCCTATCACTTTCAGTCCTCAAAACCACCTCCTGGTCATGCCATCCTGCCTCACCCAAGCCCTGTGCACTCCCCACCAGGAAAGTATATGCTCCCCACCTGAAACACTGCCTGGAACAGAGGGAGAAAATTCACCCCCTTCCTATTTCCAAATGACTATGGGTCAGTTAAGTGATCCTAGGATGACTTCTACCAGGAGCCAGTACTTACTTATCTGATAGTAGTTCCTTTAGACCCCTGCTCCCCTCTGGGGAAGCCCTTGTCCAAGGTGACTCAGAGGACATTGGCACATCTTGGGAGGAACCAACTCCTTGCCTCAGGTCACTTTGGGCAAAAGCCAGGTTGTGTATCAGTTCATTTTCTTCTGACAACAGGCCTTATTTATCCCCTAAAGCAGGGTGTTTACTGTGAAGAAACAGGCCATGTGAGTGGAAACAGGAATGGCTATGTGGCCACATCAAGCCTTAACACACCTGCTTCTGTGGCCTGCCTTGGCCAGGGAGCCTGTGCCCGAGGCCAGGGCAGCCCACACTCAGGGTTACTGCAAGGCTGTCTTGTATTTAGACCCGTTGTGACTGACCTACTTTCCTACTTCCTCTTGGTTTGTTGTTGTTGTTGTTTGTTTGTTTTTTCCATTTTAACGCCTTTCCTACGATCTCCAAGCATCTGGACAGATGATAATGTGATCATTCCTGTATTTTTTTAAGACACTGTTTGCAACAAGGAGAGACCAAAATAATGCCAATATCCACCAACTTCAAAATAGATAAAGTGTGGTACGTTCATTCAGTGGTCCACTCAAATGTGGTTGAAGTTGACATGTTAACTGTGTGTTTTCAACAAGGCTAAATCTTTAAAAACAAATGGTGCTAGGGAGAGAGTGTGGAGTTAGTGTCTGATGGGGACAGAGTTTTGGGCAAGATTTTAAAAGTCAGGGAATAGATGGTGGAGATGGTTGCCCAACAATGTGAATGTGATAATGCCATTAAACTGTACCCTTAAGAATGGCTAAAAGGGCTAAATTGTATGTTCTGTGTATTTTACCACAATTAAAAAAAAAACACACAGGACTTCCCTGTTGGTACAGTGGATAAGAATCTGCCTGCCATTGCAGGGGACACAAGTTCAACTCCTGGTCTGGGAAGATCCCACATGCCTCAGAGCAATGAAAGCCCGTGAGCCACAACTACTGAGCCCAAATGCCTACAGGCTGTGCTCCACAGCAAGAGAAACCACTGCAATGAGAAGCTCACACACTGCAACTGAGAGTAGCCTCCATCACTGCAACTAGAGAAAGCCCGAGCTCGGCAACAAAGACCCAGCACAACCAAAAATAAATAAAACACTTTGTAAACACCGTGTGTGCTATACTTAGTCACTTAGTCGTGTCTGACTCTTTGCGACCCCATGGACTGTAGCCTGTGAGGCTCCTCTGTCCCTGGGATTCTCCAGGCAGAAACACAGGAGTGAGTTGCCATGCCCTCCTGCAGGGATCTTCCCAGCCCAGGGATCAAACCCAGGTCTCCTGCATTGCAGGCAGATTCTATATAGTTTGAGCCACCAGGGAACACTGTAAAACACTGCTATATATATTTTAAACAAACAAACAAAAGATCATTTGTAAATAATCTGAGGTAATTATGTTTCTGATGTTTGAAGTACGTCATAATATAAGTAAGTACACAAATAACAACAGATGAACATGTTTACCTCACCCCTTACCCTAAGAAATCCTTTAGGTAAACAAGCATCTTCTAAAGCACAGATTACTGGGAGTTTTGGAGTCCACGTTCATGAATGTCAGTGCCCACCCCCAGGCTGGTGGGAAGTGGTCACACAGGTCAAGTCCATGGGTCACAGCCCAGAGGCAGAATATCGGGTTGACCTGGTGTCCAAAGGGAGCATGCGGGTTAATGACGGGAGGGACAGGAGCTCATACACCTGACACCCCTGTGCCTGGCCAGTCCTGGGGGTTGTCCTCTTCAGAAGCAGGAGACACCTGACACCCATGCACAGCCCAGGTTCACGAAAGCAGGGGTCACTCGGACACCCACTCAAACTCACTGACCACCACAGGACAGCATGAGTCCGTTTTCCCGACTCCGAGGCTTTTGTGAAAGTAGTGAGGAAATCACCCAGAAATGGCCTCAAGCTGGACTCTAGGTGCACAGCCATCCCGCTTGTCAGAAAGACCTCCCTAAGCTGGGCTTTTCCCAAACAGTCCTGGGAGCCAAGGGTGAAGGTTTCCAGTGACCGGCAGGGTGAAGAGGTTTCGTCAAGGCCCCCAGGTCTCCAGATCTGTGTTTGTCCTGCCGTGAGCTGCCCACTTCACTCCAGGTGCCTGGCCCCCTGCATCGCGAGCCCCCACATTGTGAACTGTCTGGTCTCTGTCATGCTGGTCACCAACAGCTGAGGTGAGAATGCAGACACAGGTAAACACAAGCAGGTGGGCATCTCTGTGTGCCGAGAAAATGGGATTTATGGGCACTAGACCTTGAATTTTCCATGTCAGCGATATTAATATTATTTCGAATTTTTCCCCCAATCATCTAAAAATGTAAAAATTGCAACAAGGCAGGACCCTTCGGGGCCTTCCCGGGAACAACCCTGCCCCCACGTCCTGGGCCTGCCTCTTGTTTGTAGAAAAGCTGGTCTCCCAGGCTGTCCTGAGTCACCAAGGAGCTGGCTCAAGCACTTAACAATCAGGATGATAGATTCACAGGAGGCCTAGCTCCTCCCCGAAGGACACAGATAGCAGTATCCCAGACACATTCCTAAACTGTCTGGGAGACATGATAACCACCACCAGAGGATCAAGAGCTAGCTGCATGATGGCTAGACTGTAGCCATGACACCGGCTGAATATCCCAGCAGCCCTGAATCTGTGACCTGCATGATTCCCAGAACTGACCTCAAGGAAACGAGAACAAACCGACCCTGGAGTCGAAGATTAACTGCGCTTAGAACAATCAAGATGATTGCTGAGCTGCCTGTGCTGTTTTGCACGTAGCCCCCACCACACCCCCTGAAACTGCCCGAGTTTTCCTTGTAAAACCTCTTTCCCTGTAACTGACAAAGGGGAGACAGTTTGGGGAATGCTATTCCACCATCGCCCCCGGTTGCCAGATTCCTAAATAAAATATCCTTCTTTTCCCACCAGTTTTTGTCTCTAGAACATTGACTTTAAAAAACAAAAACAAAAAACCTTTTTATTTTATATTGGAGTATAGCTGATGAACAACGTTGCGATAGTTGTAGGAGCACAGCAGCGTGACTCTGCCACACATACACGTGGATCCATTCTCCCACAAAGTCCCCTCCCATCTAGGCTGCCATGAAACACTGAGCATTGACTTCTCTCTCTCTTTTTTTTTTTTTGCTAATTCATTTTTTAAAATTTATTTGTAACTGGAGGACAATTGCTTTCCAATGTTGTGTTGGCTTCTGTCGTACAACAACATGAACCAGCCATAAGCATTGACTTTGGAGTGACGAGTGTCCTGAGTTCACTTGCAGGTCCAGCCAGCAACCTCAGCCATGCGTAACCAGGTGAAGCCTGGTTTGTTCCAAGCGTCACAGGCTGCTGACCCCAGCCTAGGCACCCAGAAAGATCCTTGAGCCAACCCTACGAGATGCCTCCATGAGGGCATGGGAGGAACAGCGGGAAGGAGAGAAAGGAGGAAGAAGAAGGAAGAGGGGCAGGTTCTCCCTGTGGACACTGCCCAGCCCCCTGGTCAGGCTGGGCATTTCACTGTCCACTCAGTTACAGCAGCTGAAACGGAAGCATCAGCTCCAATAGCGACACTTCCCCCAGCTCCTGTAGGGGCATCTCATTCGTCCTCACAATCACTGAGGCCACTGCTCTTTATCCTGTCATTGGGAGGAGAAAATGGGGCACGGACACCAGAAGGAAGCTGCCCAGAAGGACACCGGGGTGGGCTCAGCAGCCAGCACGGGCATCTTGTCTCAGCCTCGGTGCCCCTAGCCCAGTGAACCTGAGTGCTGGCCCCAGGGGTACACATGACACCTCCCTCTCACCCTCTCATCCCCGCCCTTCCTCGTACATCACTTCTGCCCTTGGCCTTCTGACCCCAACACAGGAGCACAGGGTTTCCCACCCTGAAACACCAGGGAAGCCCTCCCGGGAACAGTCTGACCTCATTTCCCCCTGCAGCACTGCCATGCTTCTGTGAAAGTCAAGCACTGGTGTTCTCAGTCACAGAGTTACAGGTGGAAGACAAGCCGCGTGACCAGTAAGTTAAGTTTATGTAGAACCAGGCCAATCTGGGCCAACAGTGATGATAACCAACAGGACACAGGCTCTCTCATTTGAGGATCGAAGAGGATGGCCAGAGCGCATGTTTCTCTGGAAGGCATCACCATGCACGTGGGAATTGTGCTGGTCTGAACTGTGATGTTGGAGAAGACTCTTGAGAGTCCCTTGGACTGCAAGGAGATCAAACTAGTCAATCCTAAAGGAAATCAACTCTGAATATTCATTGGAAGGATCGATCCTGAAGCTGAAGCTCCAATACTTTGACTGCCTGAAGTGAAGAGCCGACTCACTGGAAAAGACCCTGATGCTGGGAAAGACTGAAAGCAGGAGGAGAAGGTGACGACAGAGGATGAGATGGTTGGATGGCATCACCGACTCAATGGACATGAGTTTGAATAAACTCTGGGACTTGGCGATGGACAGGGAGGCCTGGCATGCTGCAGTCCATGGGGTCGCAGAGTCAGACATGACTGAGTGACTGAACTGAACCGAACTGAGTCTTCTATTTTGTCAAACTTGGCTTGGACCATTTAGAATATGTGTCATTGTTTACAGCTCTCAAAAAAATAAGATTTGTATGTTTCGTGGAATTGTTCAGGGTGAAGCAAGAGCTGAGTGACCCAAAGGCATAAACTGCTCATGTCTGGGGGGCCCAGGAAGGGAAGGCGGCTGAACTATCACATCACATAGAAAGTCACATGTCCTCCCCTTCATTGACCCCTCCCACCTCGATCAGCTCCAAAGCCATCCATCCCTGACCCGCCCAATTTCCTGTCCCTCAGTCCCAGCCCAAACCACCATCCAGCCAGACTTCTGTAGAATCTTCCCCTGGGGCTTCATGTCCCTGCTGCTCCCCTACAGGCTCCACCCCGAGACCAGAACCCACATCTGCCCATGGGGTCCAGCTGAGATGGCCCCAAGAGAGGGAGGATGGGGACTGAGTTCTCTGAAGGCCTATGGTCACTGCTGACATGAGCTGGTAGACTGTCCCCCTGGGCAGCGGGCCCCTCAGTGGTCAGTCTTAGGTCATGGGGAGATTCCCACAGCCCCTGTTCTCCATGCTTCCCTTGATCTGTGCCCACAGTCCCCTGCACCACCCCTGCCCCGGTCACAGGGGCAGAACCAGACTGCAGCAGACCACCGTCAGACACAACATCTTGTCTGTATGGGGCCCCAGCACCCTGCCCGAGTCATAATCAAATGAAAAGCTGTGGAACTTGTAACAGAGAACTTCTAAAATAAGATATATTGGACCTCCCTCATGAACTAGTAGTTGAGACACGATGCTTCCAGTGTCGGGGGCACCATGGGTTTGATCCGTAGATGGGGAACTAGAATCCCATATGCCAAGCAGCATAGTCAAAAAATAAGTAGTGGACAGCACCAGAGGCCTGGCTGCTGAGGCTCCTGCATCACAGAATCGCCAGTTATCTGGCGCCCTGGGGAGGGGCCAGGGCTCGGCCTGTGGCCCAGCAGCCACGGCGTGTGCAGCAGCTGGGCTCTATCGTGGCTGCCTCTCAGCTTGAAGGGCCACTTGATTTTTCATAAAGGACTCTAGGCAGGGTGGGTCCTTTGAACCATCACTCACCACTGGAGCTTGGCCAGGACCCTTCAACCCCACGCCCCTGCCTGCTGCTTCTCCTTCACCCAGAGGCAGCTTTGACTGCAGTTGGCAGAATCAGTCCCAGGGTCAGGACCTTGAACTTGGTCTGGAATTTGGGGCTCCACCTCTTGGCAGAGGACCATGGGAGTGGCCTTTGGTCCACCCTCGGGGCCTTCTGCCCCTGTGTTTTTAGGAGGAACTGCTGACTCTGCAACAGCCCTTCTCCCACTGACAGCGGCCCATGTGCCAGCGACATTGGCACAGCCGGTCACGTTTACCACAGGTGATAAGCAGCGTCTTCCCCAGTTAGCGCCAACGCTTTCAGAAGTGTTTTCTCTCTACAGTTTGCATTTCAAAGAGTTTTATTTTCTCAGCTCCTGGAACCAGTGGATTCTCAGTGATGGTCAGCCCTTCTTATGTTGGAGAAGGAGACACAGCCAGCCTCAGGTCCCAACCACACTGCTAGAACACGGTTCTGGTTTTCAGTAAATCTCCTTGAGCCTGGAAACAGAGAAGTCTCGCGCCATCAGCCATATTTCTAACGCGACCTGTGTGTGTGTGTCTGTGTGTGTGTGTAACCATCCCTCCCATAGGACTCAGGGGTCTCAAGCTGTAAAACCTATTGTTTAGTCAAGACCCCAGATCAACATGTCCTGTCATCAGTGCTTGAGTGGTCGACCTGAGCCCTGGGAAATCTGGAGTCCAGAGGCTGATGCTCCCTCCAGTCCTAGCTGGTTAAGCAAGAGCCGAGTCCTGGGCCCAGTTCCTCCTCGGAGGGCATGAATGTGACCCCGGCTTGGTGGGTTGTGGGTGCCCAGCGAAGGTTCAGATTCCAAGGAATTGAATGCACCCGGAACCCCAGCGAGTGCAAGGCCAGCACTCTGGATTCAGGCCCCGAGTACCCCTGGACTGGCTGAAGAGCCTCATACAGCTTTGTCCAGACTCCCAGCAAGTGACATAATGGTCTTGGGAAAGTGTCCCTTTTCACTGAAGCCTGTGGGCCATTGCATGCTAAATCACTTCAGTAGCGTCCAAGTCTTTGTGACCCTACAGACTGTATCCCGCCAGGCTCTTCTGTCCATGGGATTCTCCAGGCAAGAATCCTGGAGTGGTTTGCATGCCCTCTTCCAGGGGGTCTTCCCAACCTGGAGATCCATCCAGCTCTGCTTCATCCCATCCCTGTCTGAGCAGCTTCCACACAGAACGTTCAGGCTCCCTGCAATGACCCAAGGAGGCAGTGAGGGGGGTGATGATGTCCTGACTCAAAACCGTCCACAGTGGGCAACAGGGGTGGTTGTGGTGCCCTGTGCCCTGCTGCCTCCATCTGGGTCCTGTCAACCTCAGGATGGTCCACCCTGGAGCAATACATCTGGTTTGCTATACTTAAAACCTCCCCAAACCACATGGAGAGTTCCAGCAAACAGCAGAACCTGCAGAAGAACTAATCCCAGGCACACGGCCCCCACATAGCCTCCATGCTTATGGCGAGGGAGTGAGGGGTATGCCCTGTCTTCAGTGCACCTCTGGGCAGTGAAGTGGAATCTGGACACCTTACAGTGGCCCCCAGAGCCCATGACACCTCCCACTGTGACTGGCCTCTGCCCCTGGAATGAACGCAAGTGAGATCTGCCCAGAATGTGGCCACACCCGAAGTCCACGGCGCTCAGATATCAGCACACGGTGCCGGCAGTCCCTGGGTAGTGGTCTCCTTTTAAAAATCCATTACAGAGAACTTCTATGCTCTTGTAGAAAAATTAGGAACTCAAGAGAAGTGAAACCAAAGATTCTCAAATGATCTATGATTCCACTTTACACAGTGTTTTGTGTATGTTTTGATGTCTTCTCTCTGATATGTATTATATAGATGTATATTATCCCATACGTAGCACACATCTCTCTCTGCTCTCTGTTCAGTTGTGTTCAACTCTTTGTGACCCCATGGACTGTAGCCCACAGGCTCCTCTGTCCATGGGATTTCCCAGGCAAGAACACTGGAGTGGGTTGCCATTTCCTCCTCCAGGGAGTCTTCCCTATCCAGGGATCAAACACGTGTTTTCTGCATTGGCAGGTGGGTTCTTTACCACCGAGCCACCTGGGACGCCTGTATTATACATGTGTGTGTTAGTTGCTCAGTCACGCCTGACTCTTTCCAATCCCACGGCCTGTAGCCCACCAGGCTCCTCTGTCCATAGAACTTTCCAGGCAAGAATACTGGGGTGAGCTGCTGTTCCATTCTCCAGGGGATCTTCCTGACCTGGGATTTGAACCCTGGTGTCCTGTATTAGCAAGCATCTTTACCATCTGAGCTACCAGGGAAGCCAGTATTATACACATGTCCACATATAATTTTTGTTCAAAAACAAGTTTGTTTCATAATCTTTCTCACCTGTTAATTTATCATTTTAAATCAGTACCTGAATATATTACAAAAGAATCAAACAATGTGAAAACAGATTCCCTCCACCACCATCACCCTCCCTACCTCCACCACAACCCCCTGACCCCCCCCTAAACCCCCACTTCAGCCCTGTAGCCCAAGCTCCTGTCTGGCGACAACGCTGCCATGAACATCTTCCATCTCCAATGCGCATCTGTTTCTCTAAAGTGACATGGAGCAGTGGAATCGCTGAGCCAAAATCTGCGCTTACTCTTTATCTTAATAAATACATCAAATTGTTCTCGAAAGAGCTGTACAGACTTGTTCTCCCCAAATCAGAACAGCTGTTTTCCCACATCTGCTAACATTTGAAACCATCGCACATCTTACTGTTTGCCAGCCCAATAGGTGAAAACTATTATCTCACAGTTGTTTTAGTTTGGATTTCCCTGAATAGTGCTGATGTTTACATTGGCTGGTGAGCTTCCTCTGAACAACCCAGTCATATCCTGGCCCCTGTGTTGTTAGCCTTTTGAAATGATTTTAGAACTTCTTAAATGACATTTTTCTCCCAGTTTTTTCATATGTTTTAAAACTTTGCTTATGATGCCTTTTATCATAGAAATTATTTTTATGTCCCCCAAGCTTTCAATTTTCTATAATAACTTTGTGAATTTTGCTTTATTGCATGAATATTATACATGGATATTGCACATGAGTATTATTATGAATATGACATGAGTGTTATATGCATACCAGCAACAAGTTGGTTCTTATGTTTACTTCTTTCTCAAAAATGCATTTCACAGATAGTAAAGAAAAGGAGTCTAATTTTAACCAAATATCCAAGAATTATAACTGGACCCAAGTGTCGCTACTGAGTATATCAACATTCCCACATATTGGAAAGCTGCTTCCCCATACATATCACTGGCACCACTTTGTGCATGTGCTGAAACCACATTCTGTTGGCTGTGTTTTCTTGAGTGACACCTTCATTCTTCATTTGTTGAGTCCACTGCCTGTCTGCAGCTCTGACTCATCATCTGTATTTTTGAAAATCCTTTCCGGCTGCTCTGAGAAGGGGTAAAGCTACTCGGGGTCACAGTGGGTTAGACAGGCAAGCAGTAAATTCAGATGGCTCCTTCTGTCTTCGTGGGCCAAAGGGCTTCTTTTGGCCACCTGGGACAGCCTTCTAGACCATCAAAGATGTCCAAAAGTGCATAGAATGCCATGTCTGGCTTTTCGTGGCCACGCCTAAGTCATCTGGCCAGTGAATGACCTTAGGGGCATCGTGGGTGCCCACCCAGGGCACCTGGGTGTCTCCACAGTATGTGCGGGGTGTTAGAGACATCAGTTTCATGTCACAGATGCTGTATTTGAATTTCTAACAGTTTTTGTATTTGTTAGTAAAGTGTGCCCAGGGGAATAGCTACTGATCAAATGGAAGGAGCACATACTGACTGCAGGAGAGCTACGAGGTCCAGGTGGAACTTTGTGAGGATGTACAGAGAATGGCTCCAGTAATGGGACATGTTTTGAGGACTCGAAGCGAGAGAAACATAATCTGAGATCATAAAAATCATCACTGAGGAATTGCTGTTTATGACTCCATTCTGAATGGGTAGACAGTGGCAAGATTCTTATAGCTGGTCTATTTGTTTCTTGCTACATTTCATTCTCTGCAACAGCAGACACTACGTTGGCAAAGGAGTCTTGTCTTGTTTTTCACCATAAACAGGTTATCTACCATTTTGCTCTGCATGCAGGCAGGCTAAGTCGATTCAGTCATTTCTGACTCTTTGTGGTGCTATGGACTGTAGCCCACCAGGCTCCTCTGTCCATGGGATTCTCCAGGCAATAGTACTGGAGTGGGTTGTCATGCCCTCTTCCAGGGGATCTTCCTGACCCAGAGATCAAACCCACGTCTCCTGCGGCTTCTGTATTGTAGGCGGATTCTTTACTGCTGAGCCACTGGGGAAGCCCAACAATTTGCTAAATACAGTCTGTTTTGAAAGTCCCAAGGAATGTTGCTCTTCGGAGGTCTTATCCCATAAAATCACATATATGGTGTTTGGATGAAGTGATTGACCTGTAACTGGGAATAAAGTGTAATAGGTCAGTTAACAGAATCAACACCACTTAAGTCTCAAGACTAAAGACTAAAGACTAAAAAGATGGGCCAAATCAACCTGACAATGTTATACGGAAACTCTGCAGTGGATGGGGGAGATCCTCAAGTAGCAGAAAGTGTACTTGGTGAAAAGAAAATGCACTGTTGGGGAGGAGTGGGGTAGAAGTTTCTCTGCACCGTCTCTGGGAGCTTTAGCATCTGTCTTTCGGGACAACAAGGCCTCATGAAGGGAAGGTCTGAAAATAACCTTACACCACGAAGGTAACCTTAATTTCATGTGGGTGACAAGAGAAAGCTACAAGGAAGGCTGGGATCTGAGAGCAGATGGCAGGACGAAGGTTCTTTTTCTTTAGGGCAAAGCTAATTTAGTCTTAACAGTTGTGATTTCCTAAAAAGGAAATATATATACCCCTCCCTCCCTTGTTCCCTGATGTCTCTCTCTCTCTTCCATCCAAGGGCTTCCTTGTCGGCCCACCAGCCTGGGGTCCTCAGAGAATGGGCTCATGGACCTCCCCTGTCACCTGTCTGAGGGGGTGGTACGTGCAGGAGAAGCCACTGGGGGGCCCTTCCAAGGCCGCATACAGGTCTCCTGGGTGATGCTCGGAGCCTCTGACACCGGGTCCAGGAAGCTCCCTCCCTTCCAAGGAAGCAATGGAAGGACTCACCCTCCCAGTACCACAGGAAAGGCAGCCCGGAGCGGTGACCAGGCCCAAAGGCAGATGTCGCAGGAAGGAAGTCTTCATCCAATGTGACCTCACAGGTCTGCGGTCTAACAGGTCATCTGCAGAAAGTGCTGAGTGTGTGGGTTCATGTCTCAGGGCGGCTGTGAGAAATCACCACGCATGTAGAAAGGGCAAGAATAACAGGAACCATTCTCGGAGTCCTGAGGCCACACTCGCTCCTATACCTCCTCTGAGGCTCCAGGGAGGGTCCTTCCTGCCTCTTCCAGCTTCTGCCCCAGTGGTCCTGGGCTGGTGGCATTGCCACTCCAGCTTCTGCCCCTCCTCCCACCTCCTTCTTCTCTCTGCACACCTGCTTCTGTGTCTCTTCTTAGCAGGACACCAGCCACACTGGATTCAGGGCCTGCCCTCCTCAGGATGCCCTCTCCTGACGAATTACACAGCAGTCAGTGGTGACTCTGAGATGCGACCCTCTCCTTTGGACACAGTCAGAGGGAATGTGACTAGAGAGGGGTGCTGCCAGCCCCAGACAGCCCAGAGCTCGGCAGCACACAAGGTCACACAGGTCACACAAGGAGCCATCGCTCTCAGCAGAAGGGGGCTGAGGTTGGTGTCGCTCCGTCTCTCGGTCGTGTCCAACTATCTGAGACCCCATGGACTGCAGCACATCAGACTTGCCCTGTCCAAGATGTCCGCCCTCAAAGCAAAGCAGTGCGGACCCAGGGTCTGACCCCACCTTCTAACTCCAGGCCCACCACTTGACAACTGCCTGACCTTGTCAGCTCTCTTCCTCTCCTCTAAACCTGCTTCCTCACCTTGAAATAGAGACGCCACTCATCACGCATAGGGAGCTGTGGGCACAGGGGAGTGCTCCGCCCATGCTGACTGACCATCCTCTCCAGGCCCAGCACGGGGAAGGGATGTGTATGGAACGCCTGGGAGCCTGTGTCCTCACGGAGGTCACTCTGCATCTGCCATTAGTAACCACTTGGGAAAGTGAATTTGAGAACTCAGGCCTGGAAGGCTTATTCCAGGTCCTTCCCACCTGCTCCTTCAAAGAGCTCACTGTCCACCCCCGACCCCCAGCTGGTCCCTTGTGGTACTCATCACCGATGGGACCCGGAAGGCATTGCTGACCTGGGGGCACTAACTTCCCGGACACGGTGACAGATATCTGTCCCAGTGAAAGGGGGCGGCAATGTAAGAGGACATGGGCCCGGCCCCTTCCGTTTCCTCCAGACCCGCCCTCCCTGCTGGCCAGAGCACAGCGGACACCACACCCGCCCCAGGGAAGAGGCTCATTTCCACACTGGACTCTGAGACACGCCCTTCTCCACTCTCCACAAGGCAAGGGTCCTAGCATCAGTCCAAGGAAATGCTAGTCTCTCCTTCCCATCAGCAAAAATGAAAGTCCTAGTGCTTAAGAGGGCAGGAAACCCACACAGCTACCTAAGTGAACAGCAGTCCCATGGGGACAGCCTTTCTCGTGTCCATGTGGCCACCACCAGCAGCTGCAATCACGTGGAGCTCACGGTTTCTAAAATGTTTAGCAAGGACTTCCCAGGTGGTCCAGTGGTTAAGACAGGCTTGATCCCTGGTCGAGGAACTAAGATCTTCCATGCTGCAGGGAGCAGCCAAAATTTTTTTTTTTTTTTTTTCAAAAAAAGGATACTTAGCAGACAGCATGCTCCTCTTCAACCCGCCTCCCCCCCACCCCGGTTCTCACAGAGCCCTGTGGCCCTAAATAGGCCACATTTTCACCTCTGACTTACAGATGGAAAATCTGAGGTTCGGAGCAACTGCCCAGAGAGGCTCCATTGAGTGTCAGAGCCCGGACTCAGATCCAGCCTGTAATCCAGGCTTGGCACCCCCAGCTGGCCCAGGCTACCTAAGGAGCAGGGGGTTTGGTCTGAAGCGGACACAGCCCTTCTTCCCTGCAGAAGCGACCCTCCAGCATGCTCCGTTCACAGGCTCCCACAGCTTCTCTTGTATGTCAGCACATATATTTGCACATGAGGACCAGGGGACAGTGTGGCCAAGTGGAGAGAGCTGGGGGTTTGGATCAAAACAGACCCAGATGTGAGTCTGATCTCTGCTGGGCTATGGGCCTATGGGTCCGATCATCGTCGTGGGGTGGGAGTAGTGACACCTGCCCAGCACTGTGGTGCAGGACTAAGGCTATGGCCCAGTGCCATCCCTCTCGGCGGGCAGCCACCCTGTCACCCCATCAGAGATTGTCTTCAGATGAGAAAGAACTACATCCTCAGTGACACAGAGGTTGGCCGGAGTTAAGCCAACTCTCCCTTTGTAAGAAGCCTCAGGGCCTGATCGATGATAAATCCAAGATGCCAGGTGATGAGATCCTACCCAGCCTGACTCTTCTTCTCAGTCCGGAGGTCCCGCTTAGGTCGAGAGAGCGGAGCTGGGAGAGCCCAGATGGATCTCCGCCAGCCAGTCCGTCTTTCAGCAGCTGCCCTGTCGGCACAATTGAGTGTCACCAGAGCCCTGGCTTGTCTTGGCTCCCGTGAAGCCATTATTGCTTTCGATACATGGAAAGTTCACTTGCAAGCACAGCATTTTTGACAGCTTGTGATTTGCACTGGGAAGTGACTCAACTTCCTCCAAGACCAAGGCAGTCACAGCACTAAGTGACAACTCAATCTGCCGGGAGTGGGGCAGCAGCCAGCTGCACCATAACCACACACTCGTGAAACAAGCCCTCTCATCTGGCTCAGACATGGCCACAGGACAGGGATTTGTAGACCCAGAGAGTGCTCACACCATTCAAGAGGCTGACACGTGGGCTGGACACAGACCCACGCCAAAAGCCCCTGCACATGCAGGGGGAAACCAATAAAGGTTTACATGAAAACCAGGGTTTTGCAGCATCAGCTACTCCACCACCTCTCTGAAAGCTAGAACAGAAATCAACACCTTCTCAATTCTTTTTTTTAATATATTTTTTATTTTTACTTTATTTTACTTTACAATACTGTATTGGTTTTGCCATACATTGACATGAATCCACCAAGGGTGTATACAAGCTCCCAATCCTGAATCCCCCCTCCCACCTCCCACCCCATATCATCTCTCTGGATCATCCCCATGCACCAGCCCCAAGCATCCTGCATCCTGTATCGAACATAGACTGGCACTTCGTTTCTTACAGGATAGTATACATGTTTCAATGCCATTCTCCCAAATCATCCCACCCTCTCCCTCTCCCTCAGAGTCCAAAAGTCCTACACATCTGTGTCTCTTTTGCTGTCTCGCATACAGGGTCATCATTACCATCTTTCTAAATTCCGTATATATGTGTTAGTATACTGTATTGGTGTTTTTCTTTCTGGCTTACTTCACTCTGTATAATAGGCTCCAGTTTCATCCATCTCATTAGAACTGATTCAAATGTATTCTTTTTAATGGCTGAGTAATACTCCATTGTGTATATGTACCACAGCTTTCTTATCCATTCATCTGCTGATGGACATCTAGGTTGTTTCCATGTCCTGGCTATTATAAACAGTGCTGCAGTGAACATGTGTCTCTTTCAATTCTGGTTTCCTTGGTGTGTATGCCCAGAAGTGGGATTGCTGGGTCATAAGGCAGCTCTATTTTCAAGTTTTTAAGGAATCTCCACACTGTTCTCCATAGTGGCTGTACTAGTTTGCATTCCCACCAACATTGCAAGAGGGTTCCCTTTTCTCCACACCCTCTCCAGCATTTATTGCTTGTAGACTTTTGGATCGCAGCCATTCTGACTGGTGTGCAATGGTACCTCATTGTGATCTTGATTTGCATTTCTCTGATAATGAGTGATGTTGAGCATCTTTTCATGTGTTTGTTAGCCATCCGTATGTCTTCTTTGGAGAAATGCCTATTTAGTTCTTTGGCCCATTTTTTGATGGGGTCGTTTATTTTTCTGGAGTTGAGCTGCATAAGTTGCTTGTATATTTTTGAGATTAGTTGTTTGTCAGTTGCTTCATTTGCTATTGTTTTCTCCCGTCCAGAAGGCTGTCTTTTCACCTGGCTTATAGTTTCCTTTGTTGTGCAGAAGCTTTTAATTTTAATTAGATCCCATTTGTTTATTTTTGCTTTTATTTCCAGTATTCTGGGAGGTGGATCATAGAGGATCCTGCTGTGATTTATGTTGGAGAGTGTTTTGCCTATGTTCTCCTCTAGGAGTTTTATAGTTTCTGGTCTTACGTTTAGATCTTTAATCCATTTTGAGTTTATTTTTGTGTGTGGTGTTAGAAAGTAATCTAGTTTCATTCTTTTACAAATGGTTGACCAGCACCACTTGTTAAAGAGATTGTCTTTACTCCATTGTATATTCTTGCCTCCTTTGTCGAAGATAAGGTGTCCATAGGTGTGTGGATTTATCTCTGGGCTTTCTATTTTGTTCCATTGATCTATATTTCTGTCTTTGTGCCAGTACCATACTGTCTTAATGACTGTGGCTTTGTAGTAGAGCCTGAAGTCAGGCAAGTTGATTCTTCCAGTTCCATTCTTCAATTCTTAAAGTAGACAGTTTCCAACTGAGAATTCTATACCTAGCCAATCAATTAAGGACTTCTTCAGGAAAAAGAAATTAAAGGGCATTTAAAACAGATAGGAAGTCTGGGGTCCATTTAGACAGTGGAACATTATTCAGCCATAAAAAGAAATGAGCTATCAAGCCATGAAATTCACAGAGGAAACTTAAATGCATTATTTCTAAGTGAAAACAGGCAGTTAAAAATGCTACTGTGATTGCAACCATGTGACACTCTGGATGAGGCAGAGATAAGGGGACAGAAAAAAAGACAGGTGTTGCCAGGGGTTAAGGGGGAAGGAGAGATGAACAGTAGAGCACAGAGGAATTTTTTAGGGCAGGTAGTGGGTAGAGCAAGTGGTTAAGACAGGAATCAGGTAAGGCAGGTATTAAACAGAGCGTAATAGATACAGTAGGTAGTAAGTAGGGCAAGTAACAGATAGAGCGGGTGACAGGACAGGTAGCTGATAGAGCAGGTAGAGGGTAAGAAAGACAGATTACAGGTAGGACAGGTTACAGGAAGGGCAGGTAGGTAGCAGACAAAGCAGGTAGCTGGTAGGGCAAGAAGCCCTGCCTACCTTTTTTTTTTTTTAATAGCTGACATTTTGGCTGATTATCTATGGCTGCGCTGGGTCTTTGTTGTTGTACACGGTCCCTTCGTTGCTGCGTGTGAGCTTTCTCTAACTGCAGTGAATGGGGACTAGTCTTCATTGTGGTGCGCGGGCTTCTCATTGCAGTAACTTCTCTTGTTGTGCAGCATGGGCTCCAGGGTGTGTGGACTTCAGTAGTTGTGGCGCATGGGCTTAGTTGCCCTGAGACATATAGAATCTTAGTTCCTAGACCAGGGATCCAACCCACATCCCCCAAACTGGCAGGCAATCCTTAGCCACTGGACCACCAGGGACATCCCCCACCTACTTTTTAAGATGATAAGGGACTAACCCATCACCCCGAACCCGGCAGTGATGAGGCCAGGAGGTAAAGTCTGCCCTCTGCCCTGAGATCCTGTAGCACCGCCCTCTACTTGGCATAGGTTTCACTGTCTATCCCACCTTCACCCCCACCACCCGTCTGTTCACTGACACCCTACTTTCTAGAGCCCGACATTTTCTGTTTACAGGAAGGAAATTCCGCTTCTCATTTCCTGTGAGTTTCCTGGGTTGTGGCAGCCTTGGGATTGGGCTTTGTTTTATTCCCGTCTGTATGTCCAGGGTTTATCTCTTAACAAAACACGCGTACCTGCTCAATGGATTAGCTGCTTCCCAGCACCAGGCTGCTGACGCTGCTCTAGTCTGGAAAACTCCCTCCCACTCCCGGTAGCCCCCAAACCTTGGAGATGAGTTTATGCAGCTGAGACAGGCAGGCACTACCGTGCTAAGTGGCCTCACTGAACGGCAGCTCAGGGGATCAGGAACACCCATGGGGCCTAGGTGAGCCAAGCTGCTGCACCTGCCCTGAAAGTGTGTGAACTCGCCCAAGCCACTGCTGGAGGGGGGGCTCTGACCATGCCCACTTCCTCTCCCCCAACCACCTTCCCATCTCAAGTAGCCAGTCGCCCATCTTTGGGGAAGTGTTCCTATCCAGAGGCTCCAGCCACCCGAGCCCCTTCAAGGCCACTGACTCTGTGACACAGGAATCTGTTTGGATGTGCAGGGGTCCCAGAGCCAGACTGGCCTTGCCCCAGTGAGGAGTCTCTCTCTCTGGGTTCACCTTCTGCCTCCCTGGAAGAATCATGCTCAGGGTACCGCTATCCCTGGCCCTAGGAGAGGCAGGGTGGTTCTTGGAGATTGGCAGTCACTTTGAAGCGGGGACCCAGACAGGCACAAGTGGTGTGTGGAGGGCAGGAGGAGCTGTCTGCATGTAGAGACCTGGCTGGTTCCACCTCGGCATCTGTGAGTGTCCAGCCTCACATCATCGACGGTCACTGCTCTGGCCTTGCCGACCTTTGGCAGAGGGGATGAGGCACACCATGGGCACCAGCAGCCTCTCGCAGATGAGCACTGAGTCTTACCTGAGAAGCACCTCCCTAAATGCTGCTACACCTGAGCTGAGGTTGTGCCGTCCAGGGCGCAGGATGGCCCAGCACAGTGTGGACACCAGGAGGTAACAGGGCGAAGTGTTAGGTAAAGACAACCAGGACACCAAAAGAGTGTCCAACAGGCTTTTTAATGGCGAAGCGCTCCCGGGGCAGGGTTCCCGGACCCGAAGGAGGCAGGTCGAGGAAGTCCGCGCCTGGACTGTGTTGGGGGTGGTTTTTATACGCTCGTTTCGAGGGATGGTCAGGCTAGATGGACAGGGGTTCGGATAGGTCGCCAGGCCGAGGCGTCGCGGGCTGACAGGTCCTTCTACGTGACTGGGGTGGGGCGGCTTTAGCTGGTGAAGTATGCTGTCATTGGTCCCCGGGATCTGGGAGGCTCCTTCCATTAGGGACGTCCCCCGCTGGCGGGAGGGAGAGGAGGGGCAGCCCATCATGGCCCCCAGGGTCTGGCCTTACACGAAGCACAAGCTCCTGCCTGGCCAGAACTGATATTCCTGTGGGGGATGCTGTCTATAAGCAGACAGACAGGCGAATAAACCAGGAAAGCATCAAGGAGAAATGAGAAGGCAGTGACCACTTCTGTGCAGTTGGCAATGAGCCAGTACCATTGCGAGTGATGAGGGGGAGGTCTCGTCCCCACAGGAAGGCCCTTCTGAGTCACAGCAACAACTGCACGGTCCCCAAGACAGCCTCGTCTCAGTGAGAGACCAGAGCTGTCCCGAGGGCCTGCCTGGCATCACTCATACATGTCACAGAGCCTGCCTGCTTCCCCCAGGCCCTGTTATAAAGATGTGATACACTGTCTGGGGGGCAGGATGCTTGCTCAGCAAGACAGAAGACGTGACCTGGTCTCTGGCCTGTGTTTGTCTGGATGAACTGACCCTTGGGTGCTCACTAAGTACTGCTAATCCCCAGGGTGCTCTGGAGGCCGAAACCCCAGGGCCTCCTGGGCCTGCAGCCCCCATGCAGACACTGGGTAAGGGAGACTCCTGGTGTGTTTCTCACGGGGTCCCGGAGCACCCGGATCGTCCCGCACACCTGACACCAGGAACAAGGGGCAGAACACCCGTGAAGGGACCACAGTGCCGCTACATTCAAAATCAAAATCCATGCGGGGGACTTCCTGGCTGTCCAGCAACTAAGACCCTGCACTCCCAAAGCAGGGGGCCCAGGTTCCATCCCTGGTCAGGGAACTAGACCCCTCAGGCTCCAGCCAAGAGCCCAACGCCACAACTAAACATTCTGCACGCCGCAAGTAAGACCTGGAGCAGCCAAATAAATTACTTTTTAAAATTTCTTTAAATTCGTTTTGCTGAAAATTTGTTCTTAAATGTTTGTAAGTGAACAAGGCAGAGGCCTCCTAAGAACACAGTGTGTGTGAAAACAAAATCAGGAGAACTTGATTAGGAAGAGAAATCCTTGAGGGGAGGCGGGTGGAGTGGGCTTGGGACGGAGCCCAGGGTGGGAGCAGAGGGGCCTGAAGCTCTGGAGATGGGGGCAGGGTGCTGAGGGATGAGAGGGGAGAAGGCCAGGCCTGGGAAGGGCGGGGGGTGCAGGCCTTGTCTGGCACTAACCCGCCTGTCTCAGGGCCCCTCGGAGGCCACGTCTGGAGTCAGAAAGCCTCAAGCATTTTCCACTCCTGCTTTTCTCTCCCCCCGCCCGAGGGGGACTGAGAAAGCATTTCCCCACTCACACTGCAGCTGAGGGGTCAGGTAGGGTTGAGAGTGGGTGGGAACAAGGGACACTGTGTCTTCTATGCTGTTCCTGGGCTGCAATGCTTCTGCCGATACCATCAGGAGATTTAGGAAAACAAAACACACCCACCTGGAAGTCCGCGATTTGCAGCCTGAGGCCCCCAGGCTCCATCCCCAAAGCCAGACCCTGCTCCCGGATGTAGCCCACGCAGTGGGGCACCGCTTCAAGGGGGTTCCCCATAGAGATTGGACACCCAGTGTTTCATTCTCGGGCTTGCTTTGCAGCATCATGTGTTTCCCTTGTGTCACGACTGAGCACCTTGATCAGCAGGAAAACTTCTGCAGCAACAGCTGGGCTGGATGAGGTCATGTCTTCTTTCCAGAGACGTGAGGTGCTGGGCCCAAGCCCCCCTCCCATGCCCTGGGACCTTCCTCTGGGCCCAGAGGCCACTTAGAGTCCCTGCTGGTGGTGCCCAGATGCCATCAGGTGGTCAGCTCTTCCCGACACGGCATCATCACCAAGGGAACATCAGCAAGCATGTGGAGCAGGCTGTCGAGATGGGACACAGCTGTCTCGCTAGTGCAGCCTGTCCCAGGACTGAGAGGTGGATTCAAGAGACAGATTCGGACTTTCTGCTTGTTCCCACCTGCTTCCTGCCTTCACGGACCACTCCCCTCTCAATTCCCAACCCGAATCCCTCTCCCCAGCTACCAACTTGGTTTTTAACAAGTGGTTTTAACTTGGCTCATAACAATTTTTTATGAAATTTCATCAGTAAAACCTAATGGGCCAGAGCTTTTCCTAGTAAAAGACATTTGCTTGTAGATTCAATCATCTTACTATGAATAGGTCTATTCAAATGCTCTGTGTCTTGGATCCATGCCTGATAGGTTTGTGTTTCCAGGAATTTGTCCATCTCATCTAGATTATCCAATTGGTTGGTATGCAAATGTTCATAAAACTCTCTTATAATCTCATATCTGTGGAATGGTATAATGTCCCCACATTAACTTCTGGTTTTAGTAATTTGAGTTTTTGCTTTTTCTTCTTAATCAATTTGGGTAAAGATTTGTTGATTTTGTTGATCTTTTCAAAGACCCAGATTTTGGGTTTATTGATTTCCTTTGTTGTTTTCATTTTCTTTGCTTCATTTATCTCGACTATAAATTTTATCAGAACTGAGAGATAATTCCTATTATCTGAGTCCCAGTTTGTGGTCCTTTGTTATAGCAGCCCCAACAGACACACACTGATACATTTATTTCCAAGAAGAATTACCCAGGCAGGGTAAAGAGATGAAGGGATGTTGGAGTGTTGGCAAGAGCAGGGAGCAGCCGGTCTCACGAACCTAACAACTGGGTGTGGACAGTGAGCATTCCAGGCCCCATGCCAGGGATCCAAGGTTTAGAGAGGTTAGAATGTCCCTGGGATACAGGTGGCCCAAGGTTACAGGGTGGTGAGCAGAGTACGGTTTCAAATCTGCACTCATGCTGAGCTGTGACAGGAACTTTTAAACAGCCTCCTCCCATTCAAATGTGTTTGCATGTTTCCATCTGAAATGAAGAAAAAACACAAAAGATGAGGGGGTTCATAGGAGCTGGAGGAGGATCTGTAAATCTCCATCCCCCATCCTCCTCACCCTTAGCAGAGATGGAGCTTCTACACATGCAGTCCCCTTGAGGGCCTGATGGGATTTTCCATGAAATGTTCTGGCATGACCAATCCAGGGCTATTATTTGCAAGCTCACCATTGCAGAAACCAAGGTCTCAGGGAGTCTCAGTAAGATGCCCAAGCTCCTATGGCAGTGAGCCCTCCGGAGGGGAAGTAGCATGAGCGCCTTAGAGAGGGGGGACCCCTCACACCAGGGGCGACCCCACTGAGCTGACCTAGAGGGACCAGGCTGGATTCCTGAGGACCTGGCACGAGAGGCCTCTCAGATTGACCAACAGTACTTCTTAAAGGGCAGCAGAATGTATGAAGTCGTCCATCATGGACTTCAAACAAATCCTACCCAATGTGATTACACGACCCTATTTACACGGTGATGCAGATGAGGGAAGAGAATACAGCCACGCACCCACATCTGAGGAAGCCTGTGAACTACCCAAGAAAGTTCAGAGATTCATCTGACCTTAGAAAATGTCAAAAGAAGGTGTGCTGATAACGAAGGCCAGGATTGAAGTAAACGGACAGGAATTAATCTCCACTCATTAACAGGAATCTGACATGAACTTTAAATCAAATCAAAGTCAGATCATTGAGGAACAGGAGTTCAGGCACAGTTCCCTCCCACCCATGGCTCCTGCCCTCCTCTTTGCCAATGGAGCCTCCATCCCTCCTTCGGCTGAGGGCACGGTGTGGGTGTCTGGAGGAAGTCACACATCTGTGCGGACTGGGTCACCCTCCTCGGGGCCAAACCCAGACCCATCCCTGGTCCTTGCAACTGCCCTGCCTTCAACAAAAGCACTGCATCCCGCACACACCTGTCTCTCCAATCCCGCCCTGTTCTCTCCCAGCCATCTGCTCTGCACCCACCACACACTCGACCATCACTGTCCTGCCTGCTCCTCCCCGTGGTCTCAAGACCCAGACTGGCCAGGCTGCCCAGGAGCCTCCCCACGTGGTCTCCTGGCTCCAGCCTCAGCTTCTCCCCACAACTGCTGCCTGATCCGGATGCTCGCCCTCACTCCTGGGACCCTGCAGCCTTGCCCACACCTCTCTGCAGGCACCGTGCATGGCGTCATGTGTTGTGGGCATTCCCTCCACCACACTTTCTTTTTCTTTTTTTCAAAATTTATTTGTTTGGCTGTGACAGCTCTTTAGTTGAAGAACTGGAACTCTTAGTGGGGTCTAGTCCCCTGACCAGGGATCACACCTTGGCCCCCTGCACTGGAAGCTCAGAGTCCTAACCACTGGACCACCAGGGACATCCCTCCACCCCACTTTCTATCGTGGTAGTTCCCTACACTCAGGGATTTGTCCTCATAATCCTGCCTCTTATGGTGAGGGTTGCTAAACACACACTCACACAAGCACATATATATATTAATATATATATATACACACACATACACACACATGGTGCTACCCAGGTGGTGCAGTGATAAAGAATTTGCCTGCCAATGCATCAGTGGTACAGTTTGCTAAATATACCTAAAATATACCTCTCAGAGATATTCCAGTTTTATTAAAATTCACTTATGAGTTACTATGAAATTATTACTGGCGGCTGTCATAGACTAACTGTAGGTAGACATTTTCCCATTTCAAAACAAATTAGTTAAATGTAAAAGAAGTAGTACTCTCCCCTTTTCTGAATTATGATATGTTATTTCATTGTTTAAAAAATTTTTTGCTTAATTATTTTTCCACTGATTCAGTTCAGTTCAGTTCAGTCACTCAGTCGTGTCTGACTCTTTGTGACCCCATGGACTGCAGCACGCCAGGCTTCCCTGTCCATCACCAACTCCTGGATCTTGCTCAAACTCATGTCCATTGAGTCAGTGATGCCATCCAACTACCTCATCCTCTGTTGTCCCCTTCTCCTCCTGCCTTCAATCTTTCCCAGCATCAGGGTCTTTTCCAATGAGTCAGTTCTTTGCATCAAGTGGCCAAAGTATTGGAACTTCAGCTTCATCATCAGTCCTTCCAATGAATATTCAGGACTGATTTCCTTTACGACGGACTGGTTTGATCTTGCAGTCCAAGGGCCTCTCAAGAGTCTTTTCCAGCACCACAATTCAAAAGCATAAATTCTTCAGTGCTCAGCTTTCTTTGTGGTCTAACTCTCACATCCATACATGAATACTTGAAAATCCATAGCCTCGACTAGACAGACGTTTGTCGACAAAGTAATGTTTCTGCTTTTCTACTGGTATGAATAATTGTTTTTCTTCCAGTACAAATATAAAAATAAAATACAACCAAAGGAAAAAAAGAAAGAATCCCCCGCCAATGCAGAAGATGCAAGAGACAAAGTTTTGATCCGTGGGTCGGGAAGATCCCCTGGAGAAGGACAGGGCAAAGCACTCCAGTATTCTTGCCTGGAGAATCCCATGGATAGAAGAGCCTGGTGGGTTTATGGGGTTAAGAGTCGGACATGACTGAGCACACTCACACACACATGTTCATATACAGATACGTGCACACATGCATATATACACATGCACGTACTCACAATACCCATGCACATTCATATAGAGACAGAACCCCACCCAACCGCACTGTGTTGGCCTCCCATATGGAGGAACCTCCAACAATGTTTCCAACCAGGAAAGAAGCAGAAAGCTGATGAGAGACTCAGCAGCAAAGATGAGTTTCACCCCGCTGTGAAGTGTCCAGGGCTGGGCTATGCTGTCCAGTGTGGCCCCGTGTGTGAACATGTGTGGACACATTCTACCTGTAGACACTCTTCCAAAATGTGCCTTCGTGTAAAGCACATGCCAGGTTCGGAGGTCTGTGTGGGGAAAAGGCGTGAAATATCTCATTTTCTTTGACTACGTATTGAAATGACTATACTTGAGATGTACGGGATTGAGTAAAATATATCATTAGAATTGGCCACCTGAGACGAAGAGCCAGCTCATCGGAAAAGACCCTGATACTGGGAAAGATTGAGGACAAAAGGAGAAGTGGGTGGCAGAGGATGAGATGGTTGGATAGCATCACTGACTCAATGGACCAGAATCTAAGCAAACTCTCTGGAGACAGTGAAGGACAGGGGAGCCTGGAGTGCTGTAGTCCATGGGGTTGTAAAGAGTTGAACATGACTTAGTAACTGAAAAACAACAACAACAAATTGTTAGAATTAATCCTACCTCTTTCTTTGTGCTTTTAATAGGCCTACCAAAAAGGGTAACATTATGTGTGTGGCTCATATTATCCTCCTATTGGCTAGCACCTCCCTGGGAGCAGGCCACAACACAGACCTGGCCTCACCTTTGCTCCGTGTCTGTGGATACATCACCCAGAGCAGAGCTTAAGAGCTGTGAGGAGACCATCCAGCCTGCAGTTCGAAAATACTGACTTCCAGCTTTTTAAGAAACAGCTGACCTGCTCTAGAGTTAGACAGCAGATGAGTGAGCCATGCTGCTTGGGACAACGTAGAAAAGCTTCATCCATCCATCATCTAGGAGGCTCCAACAAACTCAGCCTAGTTAACTGAAAACTAACTCAAGAAAATTTGTGTAAAATTTGTTAGAGCTGCCTCAGTAATTCAAAAATACATTAAACTGAATCTGAAAAACAATATGTGTGTGTCTGTGTATAGCTGAATCACGGCTCTACACCTGAAACTAATCCAACGTTGTAGATCAACTACACTTCAGCTATATATATATATGTATATTATTATATATATTTATAAAATAAAAAATTTTCAAGTACATTTTCCTGATAAGTCAATTATCAAACACAATAATTATTCAATTATGGATTATCATCGTGAGAAAGTCCAGAATCCTGGGTGGACTCCACTTCTAACTTCCAGAGAATTTTATTTGTGGCAGCATTTTCACTAAGTGACGAAGCGGGAGCCATTGTGAGCCCTCCCAGATAGCGCACGTGGCTCCTGGCAGCCCTCAAGGTTGTTCTGTTTCCCTTTCAGTCCCGAACAAGTCGAAGGCAGATGAAGTGAGCAGGCACATGGGCCTCTACCTGCGGCCCACAGCCGTCCTGCCCTCCCAGGGCCCTCCTCATGGCCCCTGTGTCCCCCGCCCTCTCACCCCACCCACTGTCACCCCTCCACAGCTGAAGCTCAGGCCCCAGGCCTCTGTGTCCACACTCCCATCCTAGACAGCCCCTGCCCCCCAAGCTCCACGTCCTCTCTGCCGCAGGAGCTCTGCACAGTATGCACCTGTCTGCTGCAAGTCCACATCCCGAGAGACTCACCCACCCTCACCTACAACACTCTGTTATCTGTCCCTCTCCCCTCCCACCTCTCCCTGCATTCAGCGGCAGGGGTGGGGGGAAGGGGGTGGGGCTGGCGCTGGGGAATCTGTGTGAAATCTGCGGGAGTCACTCAACTAGAAGAGGCTTCCCTGGTTCCTGCAGGTGTGCCCCCTGCCGAGGGGTCCCACTCCCCAGGAGATGAGCGATGCCCGGATTTTATGTACATCCCACATCTATGACTGAATGCCACCCATTTTGTGTAAGGCACAAGGGTTTGTGTGCTGCAAACACAAAAAAGGAAGAGAAAGGATTTCCTAAGGTGCTCTGGTAGCTCTTCCAGTGGGCATCTGAAGGGCCCAGGCTTCACGTGGCTGGTTGGCGTCTGACTCCCAGAACGTTCATGTGAAGGAAGTCAGGTTTCTTTGGGTTTTCACTTTAACGACATTGGTCTTTTCATAGGTGATGTATTTACAGGGCAGAACACTCAAAAAACCACACAGGGCAGACTGCCTCTCCAGCTTCCTAGCACCCAGCTCCCTTCCTTGGAGGCTGCCTCTTCATGTCTGTACTGGAGATGGTTCTGCTCACCTGCAAACCAATTTGGGGCTTCCCCGGTGGCTCAGTGGTAAAGAATCCACCTGCAATGCAGGAGATGTGGGTTCAATCCCTGGGTCGGGAAGATCTCTGGAGCAGAGCACAGCAACCCATTCCAGAATTCTTGACTGGAGAATCCCATGGACAGAGGAACCTGGCAGGCTACAGGCCATGGGGTCACAAACAGTTGGACACGACTGAAGCAATAGAGCACGCACGCACAAACCGATACAGAGTCTTTATTTTCTCAAATGTTTATAAGTCTGATTTCAACCCCCAGCTCACTCAGCCAGGCACAAAGTCCGCTTCACTGGTACTAGGCTCACCAGGCACTCCAGAGTCCCAGGAGAACCAGGTGGCTCACGCTGGGCCCAGAACATAGACTCAGGGGACCCTGGGCAGTGCCACAGCCTCCCCTCCCGTCCTGGGACACTGTGGCCACCATGCTTCTGTGAGGAGCTCCCCCCAGCTGGGAGAGTGTTGATGGTGGGCACTACTGATCAGTGGTATCGGGGTCAGGCCTGGGCTGAGGCTGGGAGGAGGCTCCTTTGCTGGGGGTGGGCTGAAGCCAGGCCTGCAACAGGAGGTGGGCAACTTCTTTGTGATTTAACTGCATTTCCCCGATGTCTGGGGAAACTGAGCACCTCTTCAAGTACATATGGACCACTGCTGTGGTCTTTGGACAATGTTTTCAAGACTCTGGAAAGGTTTGGGGCCTAACTGCTGGAACTCAGAAATTGTCTCCCTCGCCCCTCCCACCCAGTCCTCCCTTTACCCCTCACCCCACCCTTCCTGACTTCTTTCCCTGGGTGAGAAGCTTTAGAACCAGCAGACTCTCAGCCCTTGGGGAGGGGGCTAACGTCCTGTGCCCAATTTCAGCATCTTCCCCACACATCTGGTTGATTTTCTGACCCCAGCTGGGTGTCCCACATTCAGTTCGATTCTCACAGATATGGGCTCAGTCCCCCTGGACTCCACCCTCAACTTCTCACCCCCCACCCAACTTCAGATGCCAATCTCAAGACCAGGTCATCAACTGTGCTTTTCACCAACTAGCTCTAGATCAGAGATTCCCACGACCCGCTCTTTGTGTCTGATTACCTTGTTAGAGTGGCTTACAGAAGTCGAGGGAGAATTTGACCCATTAGATGATCAGTGTGTTATGAAAGGATGTAACTCAGGAAAAGCCAGATGGACAAAATGCCCAGGGTGGGGTGTGGTGAAGGAGTATACCAAGCCCTCTCCAGGCTCAGCACTGTCCCCAAATCTGCATGTGCTCACCAACCCAGAAGCTCTCTGAGTCCTGGTTTTTACGGTGCTGTGCGCCCAGTCGCTCAGTTGTGTCCGACTCTTTGCAGCCCCATGGACTGTAGCCCACCAGGCTCCTCTGTCCAAAGGATTCTCCAGGCAAGAATACTGGAGTGGGGTGTGATATCCTCCTCCAGGGGATCTTCCCAAAGCAAAGGTCAAACTCTCATCTCCTGCATCGGCAGGCGGGTTCTTTACCACTTAGCCAACAGGGAAGCTGGGGTTTCTATGGAAGATTCATTTCACAGTCATGATCTGTTAAGTCATTGGGCATCTGTTGATGGATTCAACCTCCAGCGCCTCTTCCCTCCCTGAAGTCAGAGACAGGAGTTCAGGACTGAAAGCTCAACCCTCTGGTGAGAGGCTGGGACCCAATCATGTGGTTGGGTCCCCATCCTTAGGCGTTTCTGAAAGTCACCTCATTAACATGACACCTTTATCACTCTTGTCTCTTAGGAAATTCCAGGGGTTAGGAGCCCTGGGCCAGGAGGGGGATGAAGATCAAGCGTGTATTTCTAATAAATCACAGCAGCACAGAAAAAGAGGTGATTTCAGCCTTGATCCAAGCACTTCCTCAACAGAGAACACTCTCCCTACAGGGACTCTGGTGGCAACATGAGGATCCGCTTGGCCACTGTGTCACGTGTGTTACACATGAACTGCCCGAGGCATGCAGTAGGTTCCCACAAAAAGCAGCTCTCTCACCCCCACAAACCTGGTGAAATGCGATCTCAGGGTCCAGGGGCCCACTCTCAGCAGACCCCCAAGGACAAGGCAAGGTTCCCTGTTTCTGGGACAGGTTAGGGCTGAGCCTGTTCTCAACCAGTCTTTCTTCCTGGTTTGTGCATCCATCCAGTCCCTGACTCCCACCCCCCATCTGGTCCCTTTCTGAGTGCTCCCTTTGGCCTCGGACTCTAGCTTGGCCCAATCCCAGCGGCAAGGGAGGTAGAACAGCTTCCTCGCTAAGGCTCTACTCCTGGACAGCAGCCCAGAAGCTGCTCTAGAAGATGAGAACCGCCCCACTCCCCCCATGGCTTTCAATCCTTCTCCCCCAACCTCCCTCCCAGCGCATCAGCAGACTCAGGGTTTTGCTCCATTGTTGGTTCTGGAGTTTCTGGTGATGATTCACCCACACAGTGAAAGGAGCCTGGACCAGGTGAGGAGACGCCACCGGGGCTGGTCTTCACGGGCAGCCCAGGCACCATTCTGGGCAGGAGAGGCCCTCCTAGGACTGGGATAGCCCTTATTAGGGCCCTACTAGAGGAGCCAGGAGGAGCCTGGTGGGCTGCCGTCTCTGGGGTCGCACGGAGTCGAACACGACTGAAGCGACTCAGCAGCAGCAGCAGAGGAGCCAGATCAGCCGTGCGGCATTGCCAGAGGAGAGGCAGCAAGGGGGGCTGGGAGGGACTTGGCTTCCAGCCCCTGCCCGTCTTTTCAGATGGAACACGCAGTCCAGAGACCGACCCCAGCCTGCGTGCCCATCCCCCCCAAGGCTGCCCTGGGACACTTGGCTCGACTCCTCCGGCAGCTCTACCCCAAGCCTAGGTCGCTGTTTTGTTGGGACTGGCCTCCGCGCAGGGTCACCTCCATCCCCTCCCTTCCTGTCATCCCTCAGAGAAACTCCCCAGCAAAGGATCAGAGGGGTCAGCGCTGGGGCAGGTGTGGGCCTGGTGGACGATGACCCTGGGCTGTGATGGCTGCCAGGGGAAAGGCACTTGGTGCTGGGAGGCGGCCGCACCTGGGCCCCAGCCCAGCCCTTCCGCCCCAGCGGCAGTGCAGTGGGGGCAGGGAGGAAGGGGTGATCCCTGAGCCTGCCGAGGGATCCTGGTGTCAGGGCACCGGTGCAGAGAGAGTGTTCTTGGTGAAGGGGCACGGTGATGATGGAGTTTAGAGACCAGCCAGTTTCTGGGGAAAGAATGATTTCTTCCTTTAGAAGCAGGTCTTTTGGCAGGGGTTAGGGTGGGGGTGGGTTCTGTGATGAAACCCACCTTATACGCCCCTGAGATGAGGTGTGTTTCAGCTAATGCAGCCCTCAGCCAGACACGGAGGGCATTACCTCTGGACCACTCATACCTGGTAGTCCCGGTGTGCGGGAGACGTGAGCTTCTTCCCAGGACAGGTCGCATCTGAGCAGGAACCTTCCAGAGTCCCCACACTCTCCCCTGGAAAAGGATCCCAATGTCTGTCCCCGCAAATGACATCTGAGTCCCTGAGGACCCCTGGGAGGGTGAGGGGAGAGGCCCTCCATTTTGCTTCACTTTGAGGGAGGCTATCCCATGGATGGAGGAGCCTGGAAGGCTGCAGTCCATGGGGTCTCGAAGAGTCGGACACGACTGAGCGACTTCACTTTCACTTTTCACTTTCATGCATTGGAGAAGGAAATGGCAACCCACTCCAGTGTTCTTGCCTGGAGAATCCCAGGGACGGGGGAGCCTGGCGGGCTGCCATCTCTGGGGTCGCACAGAGTCAGACATGACTGAAATGACTTAGCAGCAGCAGCAGCATGCAAACCCTATTTTTCTAAATTCAAGCAGCTTCTGTCACTTTTCTCTGATACGTTTCCACAGCAAGACGCCTGCCCTGGACGTCAGCTGCCTCTCATTTGAATAATGCGAAGTGTGTAGAGTGCACCTAACACGTGATTAAAGCGTGCTTCAGTACTCGCTGCCATCTGTGGGCCCAGTGGCCTGGAGTGGAGGGCGGGGAGCCAGGCCCCACCTGTCGCTGGAAAGAGCAGCAGAGCGTCCAGCTGTCTCTAGTCGGCCACACAAGCTTTGCATGGCCTGTGCATCTGTGCTGCGTCGCCAGTGCGGCTGTTGGCAGAGGGACAGCAAGGTCAGAAGAGACTGAAGGAATCTACTCCCATCACGAGGACAGGCTCTCCACACTCAGGATCTAAAAGGGGCCGGCCCCTGGGGCACCGAGGGACAGCTATTTTAAGGGTAAGTTCCAAGGACATGAACTGGAGAGGAAGAAATTTAATAGGCCAAAATGTAGCCTCACGGAAACACCACCAAATAAGAACAGGCCACAGAAATGGCCAGAGCCAGAAAGCCCAACAACATGGCCACGACCAGGGGCTCCCCCGAACAAGAACCTCCTCCAGGTGTAGTCAGGGATTCTGGGGTCTCGCTCAGTCCATGCAGCTTGCACACTCTCAGCTTCATGACAGGCCATGGGAGGTGGGTGCTCACCCACCAGCCTTGCCTGAACCAGCCCATCCTCAGGTGGGTGGGGCTATGGCTCTGGAACCTGCTTGTCTAGGAGCCAAGGTGCCAGTATGACGATGCGCTGGCCAGAGCCTTTGCAGTGTGCTGAGACCGACATGACACTGGAGCTTGTCTTCCGGCAGATGCTAAGGTTCTTCCTCCTGAAATGAGGGCTGGGGAGTCTGCACTCCAGGGAGATGACCCCCTCTCCCGGGCAGCAGAACCATGTATGGACAAAATGCCTGGAGGACCTCTGCTTTGTCACCCTACAGATTTTACCTTAAAAGAACAAAATAGCACAAAGCACATGGCTGGTGATGGCAAGCTTGAAGAGAGAAGGATAGTTTTCCCAACAGTAAGTTGCAGCTAAGACCTGAGGGTCTCTGCAAAGACCATTTCCCAGGGGCCACTTCTCCAGTCCAACAGGTGAAGGAGCCGTGTTTACTGCTCTGCTAAGAAGCAGGTTTGCAGAATCAAGGCTACAATGTGAGGCAGGGGAAGGGGCGCCTGTCCCCAAGCCTCCCTTCTTTCACGGGTGTCACAGCCATGTTGCACAGGCCCCTCAACCCCATCTCCTCCACAGACAAGTGGCTCTCCTCTAAATCTCCCATCATGGCATGGGCTTCCTGAGCTGACACACTGCCCATGTCAGCCTTGAGCATCTCTAGCTGCAAGAGCACATCAGGAAGCCCGTTCCACTTTGATGTGATGCAAAGTGCTTTCTCACCCTTTGATCGCGGTGCTGGCAGAAAATAGATTTCCACTCAGACATTTAGAGCAGAACCTTTCATGGAGAGAGATGCAGATGGGTGTGAGAAAACACACCTGAGGCTGTTGACACCCTAAGGCTGAACAGGGGCTGTGTTCCTGCAGCCCCATGGGACCGGAGCCTCAAGGACAGACCCACTGTGAGATGTGGTACCAGCCAGGGGTTAAGGATGCAATCTGCAGGGCACCAGCCAGGACTGGGACGGATGGGAGTGGAGAGCAGAGAGCAGCATTCACGCAGCAAACTGCTGCGTCTCTTCCTTGGTGCCCACTACGGGTTCCTGGGCATCTCTCTTGCTGCGGTCCTCATTTTGCATTGACCCATGATTCCCCCAATAGTTACTCTTAGATTGCAGCCTAAGACTCACTTTCTCACTTTCTCCACCAGCTCTGGGTTCACGCTCCAGGCCTTATGATGAAGCACAGGGGTCCCCACCCAACACACCCCACTCTCCACCGGGGCCCCTCGTGCCGTCAGCTGAAGTCAGACAGAGGGTGTGACACAGACCGGGACCCTGAGCTGGTCTTCCTGCAAACACACTGGGCCTGGGGTGGAACCCTTGGCTGCCTGAACGTGTCTACTAACCACAGCACCCTGCGGACTCCTCTTGACAGTTGCTGATTCCACAAGTCAGGGACTGCCCGAGCCTGCCTCATTCCATCGACTGCTTGTGGTTAAAACTTGTTTTCCAGTTGACCACAGCCCAGCCCTCCCCACACCAAGCTTGCGTACCCACTCAACGTCTTGAGACCAGAACCAGAGGCCAAGGCGATTTCACCATCACTGCAAAATATATGAAAAATATGCAAAATATCTGAAACATACAAAAATCCAAATTTGCTCCACATATCTCAAGGGAGTCGGTTGCTTAACTATTGTAGTTGATGTGGCGTGGCCATGAGACCCATCACGCCTGAATCTGTTGGGCAGTGGCAGGTCCACTGATGCACTGACCCAAACACAATGCCCTCGCTCTGTCACACAAAAGCTGAGGGGCCGTGAATACAGGATTGGGAAAAAAGGACCCTCTTAATAAGCACAACATCCCAGGCTGTGTGACTCTCCTACTGCAGAATCGGGGCTTAAAGGTACAGCTTTATGCTTTTTATTCTGAAAACTGTGTGACAACATTACAGACAGTATTGAAAAATAAGAAAGGCTCTGATTTTTAGTGGAAGTCTCTGACAGTTCTTTTCCAGACACACATTTGCTACAGAAGGAAAGAACGCCCCAGACCAGCCCAGTGGGTGACGTGGGTTTTCCAGGAGCCAAGGACCAGTGAGTGAAAGCAGAAGTGCCCACCAACTGAGCAACTCAATCCGCAGCTGCCCCTGGACCCTGGAGACGCGCGTGTCTCGCTCTGTCCCTTGGTCTCTCCTTCCCAACCCCTCCCCCACCCCCAGGCTCGCCCTTCCACGTGGAGGCCTAGTGGGACCTCCCCCCAGAACTGAGAGCCAGCAGCCCCTGGGGGCTTGTGGGTGGGTGAGCTCAGGAGAATCTCTTTCCCTCACAGACAACTGCCTGGGCAGAGGGGAGATGGTCAACAAGCATCTCCGAGCTTTAGCTGGCCCCTCCGTGCCTCTAATCTCCTCCTAGTGGCCCTCACCGACCTGCCGCTCTCCCCGTATTCCATCCCCTCTGCCTAAAGACCCAATGTTCCAGGCCCAACGCTGTCCCCCTCAGTCTGCCGGTCTGTCTGCAGCCAGTTATGCCATTTCCTGCCTCAGCATCCCTGTGGCCATGGTCCCACCACCGGGTGTGGTTCAGGGCCCCAATCAGGGGTGGCATCTCTGATGGAAGGTCTGAGAGGGGGCTCTGTCTCTGCGCCCATCTCGCCAGGGGGAATTACGATGACAAAGAAGTGACTTGTAGAAAAAAGTCACCCCCTGGGAGGCTGTCCATACCACAGCATATCATTCAGCTGCTCCAGCCTGACGCCCACCCCTCTTGTCCTCCAGCTTATTCCATCAGTGCCCCACCGCCCTGTGGAACTTCAGCCAGATGCCAGCCACCCTCCCATTGTTCCTCGCCCAAAACACTCTTACCCCTTGAAATTCCCACTGCGGACAAGCTCGTCTACTCCTGTGAGTGGGAATGACCCAGTTAACCATGAGAACTCGGGGCCGATTTCTTCCCCAGCCTCCAGTTGTCATTGTCCAGCTGCCTTGTGATCACCCACTCAGGTACCCCGTGGACCTCACACCCCAAACGGGTGCAGATGGGGCTCCCACTTCCTCCAAGACAGAGACCCCAAGCCCTCCCTCTCCTAGCCCATCAGGCAGTCCTGTCTGCATGGGCCCCATGTGCACCTTCCCCATGGCCCCTTTTTCCCATTTCTCTGCCAGGATCTCCTCCAGCCACCATGACCTCTTTCCTCAACTACTTCAAATGTCTCTAAGTTGAGCACCTGCCTTGGGTCAAGCACTAAGCTCCAGCCTGAGAAACAGGTGTGTCCAAGACACCCACTGCCCTCCAAGAACTTGTCTGTACCTGGAACTGGCATTACCCTCAGGGTTGGTGGGGACTGCAAGGGCAGAGGTGGAGGTGGAGGGAAGTCTCCAGAAAACTCCATCTGGGAGGAAGAGGAGGTTCGTGACTTCGGGTTAGGCAGGAATGGAGTTAAGCAGACCACCTAGCCTCTTGGCTCTAGGACTGGCATCTGTAGGAACCCTTGCCTGTCAGGGTCTCTCACCTTCTCTCTGCAGAGCACTCAGCGGAGACTTGGTCTCATTTCTTGTTATCTCCCCTGAGGACTTGGGAAGCTGTTTCCTTTGCACAGTCCCCCAAACATTAGTGAGGAGAATTCCAGCTGGGATCCAGGATAGGTGTGAGGTGTGAGGGTGAGGAAGTTGTCAGCAACCAGTGCAACAACTGAGCAGCCCTGGAGGCCACGCCCACCTTCAGGCCGAGTGTAGCAGGAGCACCAGAGTGGTTATTGGGGGAGTTTCTTCTCCACCTTTGTCTTTCCTCCTAAACTCCAGCCTATGGCACCTTCACGGGGAACACACCCCCAGGAGATGGAGAGGGCTCCGGGAAGTGTGACCCCAAATCATAATAACTTCTCAACATCACCATGTTTAGTAGATGTCCATAAACTCTTGAAAAAATATTTTAATGACTGTGATAACCTTATTTACTTATTTTAAGCTTTTTCTAATGTGGTATAGCTGGTTAACAATGCTGTGATAGTTTCAGGTGGATAGCAAAGGGACTCAGCCATACTTACCGTGTATCCACTCCCCCCCAAACTCCCATCCCATCCAGGTGACCACATAACACTGAGCAGAGTTCCCTGTGCTCTCTACTAGGTCCTGGTGGATCATCCATTTTAAATATAGTAGTGTGTACATGTCCATCCCAAACTTCCTAACTATCCCTTCCCCCATTCTTCCCTCCACAATCATAATGTGATAACTCTAGAATATGCAGTGAAGTCTTTTTAAGTAATTGCTAAATATATAAAGCAACCCCAAGAACTTCCCCAGTAGTCCAGTGATTAAGAACTTGCCTTCCAAGCCAGGGGACGTGGATTCTATTCCTGCTCAGGAACTAGGCCCGTGCGCAACTAGAGAACCCGCCCACCACAGCTGGAGAAAACCCGTGCACCACAACAAAGAGCCTGCGTATAGCAACAGAGACCCAGCACAACAACAACAAAAATACTCCATGATTTATGGCAAAAATCAGTAGTTTGTTAATCCTCACTTCAACTTTAAAAAAAGCAACCCCCAGATGTCATGATACATAACCCCTAAATGTCATGTGATGCAAGACGGTGACTCACTGAGATTCACTGGGGTCCCATGGCAACCACCTCTTGCGTGTCGAGCAGAACATGTGTGGAGCTCTGCTGAAGATTTGTAGGAAGGCAGATGACCCCAGAGAGGACCCCGATTGCCCAGGGGATGGGTGGCTACACCTGGGAGGGGAGCCACAAGGCCACAACTTTGCCCCCTCTCTCAGGGGCCTGTTAGCAGCTCCTTCAAACTCTGAAATAAAGGGCCCGGGGGTACTTTCTGTGGCATTGCCTGAGGCTCCATTACTCAGAAGTGCGCTTGTAAACCCGTTGGCCCAGAAGACAGCCCAGCCAGACTGTCGGCTCAGCAAACAGGTCTTAGAGAAAGCACACTTTCCTGGCCTGGCTTTGGGATGGAGGTCCGATGTCCCCTGCTATTTAGGGGGAGAACAGGACTACCTGAGGTGCCTGTGGACCCTGGCTGACCCACACAAACACGCTGTTCTTGGAGAATCCAAAACTCCTGCCTCTGCAGACTGCTCTCTGGAGCAAGGCTTTTCACGCTCCTGTTCCAGGCTCAGTCCCCAGGAGAAATTGCTCAACACTCTTGAGCAAACTTGCAGAACAGCCAGAGGTCTGACAGGGACAGATCGCCCCCACCCAGCCACCCACCAACAACTTCAATTTGAGCCACCTGGCGACAAAGGTGAAAAACAGTGCCAGTTGCTGCCTCCTGACCATCCTATGGAATCAGGGACCTTGCCCTGCTTCCTCAGCAGGCTTCCCAAAGCACACAGCATTATGTGAGTCGCCAGCCCCGGGCCCCATGCCGGCCAAGCCCACTGCTGCACGTCCCCACGTCCTGCCCTGTGCACCTCCTCTCCTCCTCCCAGGCCGTCCCTTCCACCAGAAATAGTCAGGGGTTTGGTGTGCAAGCAACAGAACGTGAAGTCGAACAACTTAGGCCAAAAGGGAAATTTCCTGGAAGACTACCAGAGTTCAAGAACCAGACAGGAAGCTGAGAACTGCTATTTCACGTGCTTGCTACTCTCAGGACCCCTGGCGGCTGAGAGGCTGGAATTCTCCTCACAAATGTTTGGGGGACTGTGCAAAGGAAACAGCTTCCCAAGTCCTCTGGGGAGATAACAAGAAATGAGACCAAGTCTCTGCTGAGTGCTCTGCAGAGAGAAGGTGAGAGACCCTGACAGGCAAGGGTTCCTACAGATGCCCACTATTGCCCCTGAGCTGGACTTTGTAACAAAAGAAAACCAGCCATGCAGGCCTGAAGGTGACTTGGGTGGCCTTGTCTGGTCTGATCTTGGAGGGGGATGGAGAGGGGAAGAGGTGGGGATTTTTTGGTCTGAGACCCTGGGAATGACACCTCGCAGCTCTGGGCCCTGGTTCCCTCACAGTCAGGGAACAGCTGTTCCCAATGACTCTCAGGCTGTCTCATTTCACTCCCTATTCAGCCGCAGGGGATCCAGGCTCTTCAGCCTCTGATGTCAGCTTTGTAGGATCCCGGCCAGGTTTGCAGACCCTTCGTCACAGCAGCGCCTATTTCCTGAGCACCTGTGGAGCTTGGCTCCTGCCTCGTGATCTCAACACTGAGGCTCTGAGTCTGCCAATGACCGTTAGCCAGTGGCCCTGGACTCCCATTAACCTGGCTTCAGAAAGCTCTCAGGGGACCAGCACAGCCATGTGCCAGTAGAAGGGCTCAGATACCCCCAAACACACACAAACACACACACCTGGGCCCACAGGCCTTGGTGCACAGCGTCTGTCCACTACTCCCCTCATCTCCTCTAGCTATTCTTTGTCTCCTGCTGTTCACAAACCACTGACACTTCGGAAGAGCCCTGCAGGCACCCCACAATCTACTCCCGGCCTCCCACACTATTTGGATGCTGGAGCAGGCCTGAGCTCTTGTGCAGTGAGGGTCCCCTCTTTCCAACCCTATCTCATACTCAGTCGCTTGGTCCCCAAAGCAGCTGGGCCTTTGCCCCTAATCCACACGAGTCCTTGTCTTAGGAGCATCTTGGCCTCTGGCCTTGCTCAAGCCTGTCCACCGTGCTGAGTTCAGATGTCATGCCCACTTCTCTCAGGGTCCCTGGGCCCAATCCAATCCCTCCTTCCTCCTCTGGTAGAAAATCAAAGCCCTATGAAGAAGGGTTACAGGATCTGCTGGGTCCAGGGCAGGCTGAAAACCCGGGGTCCCCTGCTCAGAAGTTGTTAGGATTCCAAGACACAAAGCTCAGAAGCAAGCTCGATACCTTCCAAATGCAGGGCCCTGTGTGATGGCCAGGTCACATGCTGGGAAGCTGACTGTGGACAGGCATCCACTGCCACAGGAAAGGCCCCAGGAACAGCATTGAGTGCCATGCTGAGGGGGAACTGAGGCCACATCTGTGTGACCTGTGCACCTGCCCTCCTTCCTCCACTCACCCCTCAAGAGAGCTCAGCAAGTGGACCCAACAGCTGAAGGAGGGGGTGAGGGAGGAGTTGAGAGACAGGGAATCAGAAGTGGGGCTGGGTGTTGCTGGCTCCTTCACTTTCCCACTCTTCTCAACACAGAGCCGTCTTGTGGAAAAGGCTCTGTGTTTACCATATATAGAGGTTGGAGGCACCCTCCTCTCCTAACCTTGCCAGGGGCTGGGCCCCACCCTCTCAACTGACCTTCTGAAAGTATTCTGTGAATGGCTTCAGGTTCCAAGACCTCAAAAAGTCAAAAGCCTTTGACTGTGTGGATCACAACACACTTTTGAAAATTCTTGAAGATACGGGAATACCAGACCACTTTACCTGTTTCCCAAGAAATCTGTATGCAGGTCAAGAAACAACAGTTAGAACTGGACATGGAACAACAGACTAGTTCCAAATCAGGAAAGGAGTACGCCAAGGCTGTATACTGTCACCCTGCTGTTTTAACTTACATGCAGAGTACATCATGCAAAGTGCTGGGCTGGATGAAGCACAAGCTGGAATCAAAACTGCCAGGAGAAATATCAATAATCTCAGATACACAGATGACACTCGGGCACACTGAGGTCTGGGAGTTCAGTTCAGTGGCTCAGTCGTGTCCTATTCTTTGCAACCCCATGGACTGCAGCATGCCAGGCTTCCCTGTCCATCACCAACTCCTGAAGCTTGAGCAAACTCATGTCCATTGAGTCAGTGATGCCATCCAACCATTTCATTCTCTGTCATCCCCTTCTCCTCCTGCCTTCAATCTTTCCCATCATCAGGATCTTTTCAAATGAGTCAGTTCTTCTCATCCAAAGTACTGGAGTTTCAGCTTCAACATCAGTCCTTCTAGTGAATATTCAGGACTGATTTCCTTTAGGACTGACTGGCTGGATCTCCTTGCAGTCCAAGGGACTCTTAAGAGTCTTCTCCAACACCAGAGCTCAAAAGCATCAATTCTTTGATGCTCAGCTTTCTTTAGAGTTCAACTCTCACATCCATATACGATAACTGGAAAAACCATAGCTTTGACTAGATGGACCTTTGTTGGCAAAGTAATGCCTCTGCTTTTTAATATGTTGTTTAGGTTGGTCATAGCTTTTCTTCCAAGGAGCAAGCATCTTTTAATTTCATGGCTGCAGTCACCATCTGCAGTGATTTTGGAGCCCCCAAAAGTAAAGTCTGTCACTGTTTTCATTGTTTCCCCATCTATTTGCCATGAAAAGATGGGACCGGATGCCATGATCTTAGTTTTCTGAATGTTGAGTTTTAAGCCAACTTTTCCACTCTCCTCTTTCACTTTCATCAAGAGGCTTTGTAGTTCCTCTTCACTTTCTGCCATTAGTGTGGTGTCATCTGCATGTCTGAGGTTATTTCTCCTGGCAATCTTGATTCCAGCTTGTGCTTCTTCCAGCCTGGCATTTCACATGATGTACTCTGCATATAAGTGACAAAATAAGCAGGGTGACCCACTCCACTCTTCTGAGTTGGTCAAAAGTTTCATTCAGGTTTTTCTGCACAATGTTATGGAAAACTCCAGTGAACTTTTGGCCAACCCAATGCTTTGTTACAGCAGTTGAGCTGACTAATACCTCCCCCTCCCAGCCTGAGTCTCCTCCTCTGTATCATGGCAAGACTCACAAAACCCCTCTCACAGAAGTGTTGTGGGGGTTTTTGGATAAAGCCATACACAGATGGAAGCAGTTATTCTCTGAGACAGTAAAAATTGCTTCTCACCCAGAATCTTGAAAAACAGTTTTTGGTTTGGAACGTCCATTTGCCTTCCCTCCCTCCAAAAAAATCTCTGCTATTTGGGAGCTGCCACAAGACATGATCCTGACGGTGAGCGGTAAGTCTTCAATCCTTCTACACAGTTCTTTGAAATAAAGCATCATCTGACCTGACTTGCAAGTCACAAAGTTCGTTCCTAAGCAATGAGCATGGACTGGAAGAACCACTGAGAGAATCCAGAGCTTTGGGAAGATCCTGGACTGTTGGCAAGGGTTGTGCCAGCAAGGGTCATCTGTGGTGCAGCATGCCCACCACAGTCACCATCAAGCCTTCTTCTCTGGGGTCACCTTTTCCTCTTTTTCTGGGAGGCAGCAGATCTGACGCTGGTGGACTATTTCCTTGATCTCACATTCCAGGACGGCTCTGTCGCTGCAGGAGGGCACAGGGCATCTGCTTTCCCAAAGGCTTCCAACACTTCCTTCCAGTAAAGAAAAACCCAAAGCCCCTCAGTGACCCACTGCTGAGGCACAAGAAATATTCTTGGACTTCTCCGCATTTTCTTGGGTTTGCCCTAGAGCTGCTTTGTCATCACAGGCCTGAAGCTATAGAACTGAGCAGACGTGTGGGCAGAGGCTCTTTCCAAAGTCTGGACCACACTCGTGTGGCCTTGCTTGAATAGCAGCTCAGAATTTAAGGGCTGGAAAGTCCATCTGTGTGGTATGGAAATCAGGAGTGCAGTCAGGTCTGAACTAACTGCCGCAGGGCAGAGAAGTGGGGTGGAAAGTAATGCCCAATTCAAGGTGCTGAGATCACAAGGGACGAAAGAATCCTGGGTATGGGCTGGGGAGTCATTGCCATCAGCAGAATCTAATAGGCCTCCACTTCTGGGGACTTCTCCCCCAGCCTTCACCCTGCAGCCCCTCAGAGACCCATCACCCAGCACGTCCTCTGGTCAGAAAGGCAGTTGTTTGCGTGGTCCCAGACCAGCACTCGCTGCTCCAGCAAGACATGTGACTTAACCCAGGCCTCACCCATCCTCCTAAGCAGAAAACGAGGCCAAGGCTCCAGCATCTGAGTTATGAAGCTCTCCAGAGGGTCCCGATGCCCGTGCTCTGTTAGGTGTGTTTGGGTTTACTGCTGTCTATTGCTACTGCCACAACACACCTGGACACCAAGGTACTGACCCTGCAAGAGTCAGGAGGACCCCCTGCAGACTGCCCAGGATGTTTCATGTTGAGGCACTCCTGTCTTCTCACTCACCGCTGGGGCTGGGTTCCCCCAGCAGCAACCTCGACAATCATTCCAGTGCGAGCGGAGCCCTGGGGAGGTGACCCCAGGACACACTGCTGGGCATGGGGAGGAGTCAGCACACGGGGTGTGGTGAGCAGGCCAGCACTGGGGGTGCTGGAGATGGTGCAGGCAGCCTCAGAGATGTCCCTCCCAGGGCTCAGGAGCTGGGCCATCGGTCCTCCAGCCCCTGTCTGTTATAGTTGAGGGCGACCCTGGGGTGTTGACCCCCCGGTGTCCTGCTGCACCCTGGATGAGGCTGGAGTCTGTGGCCGGAGGACCCATATCCAGAAAGGACAGCATGGGAGCCCCCATCGCCAGCTCTGCCAAGCTCCCCAGGCTGCCAGGGAGAAGGGAGGTTCAGAGACTCTGGTTCCTTATTCAGTTTCCCCACATTGGCCGAGGTGTCTCGAGTCCCCTCTTCCCGGGACACCTTGTCATCTCCCAGTGGGGCACTGCTGCTTCAGACATGCATTTCCGCCGATTCTGGGCCCTTCTGATTCTTGGACCAGAAGGGTCCCTCCGCAGGTGACCAGATGCTGTATAAAAACACCTTAGAGGGAGTGAAGTGGGGCCCCAGGGACAGGCAGTTTTACCAGACCACCTCTCACGCAGATGGTCAGCTCATAGAGGGCGGGGACCAGGAAGCACTCCACTCTTCCTGGGGTGGTCAGCTCGGAGCAGCTGTGGCTTAAGGAAGGACACAGCCAGCCTACCCTGCTGGGCATCTAGGAGTGGTAATACTGGCACCAGTCACCTCACAGACCCACCACCGAAGGGTGGCCTGTGAAGGACATTGAGTATGAGGGTCACCATCCTCTTACAATGCCTGCCTCCTCAACTCCACTGTCCCCACCACAGCCAGGGTTCCCCCCCATCAGAGGTTCCAACTAACTTCCAAGTGCCCGAGGGCTTTCCCAGAACTTGGTGCCAGGAAACAACACCCTCCCGCAGCCCAGGATCCTCAGAAGTTGGATGCAGATACCCCAGCTCTGTCCCCTCTCTAGCCTCCAAGGTGGGACTGTTGCCTGAAAAACTGGGTCCTCCTCTTGGTGGGTGTTGGGCCAAAAGACAGTCAAGCCAAACAGAGGGAGAAGGAGGAATGTATTACTTGCAGGAAATAAAGAGAACACTGGGGATCTTCCCCAAAAGAGTGTTTGCCTGGCAGTGTGCTTGTGAAGGGGCTCAGGCAGGAGAATTCAGCACAGCATTAGGGCAAAGGTCAACAGAACCCAAGTTTTAGTCGACTGCAGTCACAAGTCAGAAAAGGCAACATCGCCATCCTTGAGGTTCACCGGAGTGGGAGTCTTCACAACTGGTGTCCAACAACTCCGCACAATTCTTTCTACCAGGAGCTGGTGTCAGGCTAAGGGCTCAGCCAGGCAAAATTCCCCAGATGCCAGACACAAGTCCAGCCGGTCACCTGTGCTTCTGACAGACTGGTTGTAGATCAGAGGCTCCTCCGACCCCGCTCCCACATGCCCTCAGGCTGACTTGCTGTAGTGACTCACAGAAATCAGTCCTTACTAGACCACTGCTTTATGAAAGAATGTAACTGTCCCCACTTCCTGAGTTACATTCTTTCATAATACATTACAGGGGCCGGAAAGGGGACAATGCATTATAAAAGAATGTAACTCAGGAAGTCAGCTGGAAGAGATGCTCAGGGCAGGGTGTGGAGAAAGGGCGGAGCTTCCCTGCCCCCTCCAAGCTCACCAGCCTCCTTATTCTGGGTGTTCATCAACCGAGATGCGCTCAGGACCCCATCCTTTTAGGTTCTTCAGTTCAGTTCAGTTCAGTTCAGTTGCTCCCTCGTATCCAACTCTTTGTGACCCTGTGGACTGCAGCACGCCAAGCTTCTCTGTCCGTCACCAAGTCCCAAGTTTACTCAAACTCATGTCCATTGAATCGGTGATGCCATCCAGCCATCTCATCCTCTGTCGTCCCCTTCTCCTCCTCCTGTCCCCCCCCAATCCTTCCCCAGGCATCAGAGGTCTTTTCCAATGAGTCAGCTCTCTCACATGAGGTGGCCAAAGTATTGGAGTTTCCAGCTTTTAGCATCCATTCCTTCCAATGAACACCCAGGACTGATCTCCTTCAGAACGGACTGGTTGGATCTCCTTGCAGTCCAAGGGACTCTCAAGAGTCTTCTGCAACACCATAGTTCAAAAGCATCAATACTTCGGTGCTCAGCTTTCTTCACAGTCCAACTCTCACATCCAGACATGATCACTGGAAAAACCATAGCCTTGACTAGACGGACCTTTGTTGGCAAAGTTGGCTTCTTAATATGTTATCTAGGTTGGTCATAACTTTCCTTCCAAGGAGTAAGCGTCTTTTAATTTCATGGGTGCAGTCACCATCTGCAGTGATTTTGGAGTCCCCAAAAATAAAGTCTGACACTGTTTCCAAATAGGTGTTTGCATGCAACTCCAATACTTTGGCCACCTCATGCAAACACTGACACTGTTTCCATCTATTTGCTATGAAGTGATGGGACCGGATGCCATGATCTTCCTTTTCTGAATGTTGAGCTTTAAGCCAACTTTTTCACTCTCCTCTTTTACTTTCATCAAGAGGCTTTTTAGCTCCTCTTCACTTTCTGCCATAAGGGTGGTGTCATCTGCATATCTGAGGTTATTGATATTTCTCCTGGCAATCTTGATTCCAGCTTGTGCTTCTTCCAGCCCAGCATTTCCCATGATGTACTCTGCATATAAGTTTAATAAGCAGGATGACAATATACAGCCTTGACGTAATCCTTTTCCTATTTGGAACCAGTCTGTTGTTCCATGCCAGTTCTAACTGTTGCTTCCTGACCTGCATATAGGTCTCTCAAGAGGCAGGTCAGGTGGTCTGGTATTCCCATCTCTTTCAGAATTTTCCACAGTTTATTGTGATCCACACAGTCACAGGCTTTGGCATAGTCAATAAAGCAGAAAGTGGTCCCCAAAGTCAGCTTTTCAACATAACAAAATACAGCTTTACTGTTCCACTTAGGAAATTCCAAGGGATTTAGGAGTTCTGTGCCAGGAACAGGATGAAGAGGAAATCTGTACCTTTTATTTAAATCTTGGTATCATACCTGCCCTGTCTCAACTCTCCCTCCCCTCTGTTCCTGCACCTCCCACACCTACCACCTGCACTGCGTCGCTGCTCTGTATCCACTTCCAGATCAGGACACTAGCCACGGACCAGCACTTCTTACACGCTAAAAGAAGCTGCTAAGACGCAGAGGAATCAGATAGTCCTGAGAGTTCTGACTGGAGTGGACACATGTTACGGCCCCATCAGTTCAGTTCAGTTCAGTTGCTCAATCGTGTCCAACTCTTCACTACCCCGTGGACTGAAGTATCCCAGGCCTTCCTGTCCATCACCAAGTCCCAGAGTTTACTCAAACTCATGTCCATTGAGTCGGTGATGCCATCCAACCATCTCATCCTCTATTATCCCCTTCTCCTCCAGCCTCCAATCTTTCCCAGCATCAGAGTCTTTTCTAATGAGTTGATTCTTCACATCAGGTGGCCAAAGGATTGGAGCTTCAGCTTGAGGATCAGTCCTTCCAATGAATATTCAGGACTGATTTCCTTTAGGATGGACTGGTTGGATATCCTTGCAGTCCAAGCGACTCTCAAGAGTCTTCTCCAGCACCACAGTTCAAAAGCATCAATTCTTCGGTGCTCAGTTTTCTTTATAGTCCAACTCTCACATCCATACATGACTAATGGAAATACCATAGCTTTGACTAGACAGGAGCTTCCCTCATAGCTCAGTTGGTAAAGAATCTGCCTGCAATGCAAGAGATTCCGGTTCGATTCCTAGGTCGGGAAGATCTGCTAGAGCAGGGATAGGCTATCCACTCCAGTATACCTGGGGGCTTCCCTTGTGGCTCAGCTGGTAAAAAAATCCGCCTGCAATGCAGGACACCTGGATTCAATCCCTGGGTTGGGAAGATCTCTTGGAGAAGGGAAAGACTACCCATTCCAGTATTCTGGCCTAGAGAATTCGATGGACTGTATAGTCCATGGAGTCGCAAAGAGTCGGACACAACTGAGCGACTTTCACTTTTTCTTGACTAGATGGACTTTTGTTGGCAAAGTAATGTCTCTGTTTTTCAATATGCTGTCTAGGTTGGTCATTCACTTTTCACTCTCATGCGTTGGAGAAGGAAATGGCTACCTACTCCAGTGTTCTTGCCTGGAGAATCCCAGGGACAGGGGAGCCTGGTGGGCTGCCATCTATGGGGTCACACAGAGTCAGACACAACTGAAGCGACTTAGCAGCAGCAGCAGCAAGTTGGTCATAACTTTTCTTCCAAGGAGTAAGCGTCTTTTAATTTCATGGCTGCAGTCACCATCTCCAGTGATTTTGGAGCCCAAAAATATAAAGTCTGTCACTGTTTCCACTGTTTACTCATCTATTTGCCATGAAGTGATGGGACCAGATGCCATGATCTTCGTTTTCTGAATGTTGAGTTTTAAGCCAACTTTTTCACTCTCTTCTTTCACTTTCATCAAGAGGTTCTTTAGTTCTTCTTCACTTTCTGCCATTAGGGTTGTGTCATCTGCATATATGAGGTTATTGATATTTCTCCTGGCAATCTTGATTCCAGCCTGTGTTTCTTCCAGCCAAACGTTTCTCATGATGTACTCTGCATAAAGTTAAATAAGCAAGGTGACAATATACAGCCTTGACATACACCTTTTTCCTATTTGGAACCAGTCTGTTGTTCCATGTCCAGTTCTAACTGCTGCTTCCTGACCTGCATACAGATTTCTGAAGAGGCAGGTCAGGTGACCTGGTATTCCCATCTCTTTCAGAATTTTCCAGAGCTTGTTGTGATCCACACAGTCAAAGGCTTTGGCATAGTCAATAAAGCAGAAGTAGATGATTTTCTGGAACTCTCTTGCTTTTTCCATGATCCAACAGATGTTGGCAATTTGATCTCTGGTTCTTTGCCTTTTCTAAATCCAGCTTGAACATCTGGAAGTTCACAGTTCACATACTGTTGAAGCCTGGCTTGGAGAATTTTGAGCATTACTTTACTAGCAGGTGAGATGAGTGTGACTGTGTGGCAGTTTGAGCAATCTTTGGCATTGCCTGTCTTTGAGATTGGAATGAAAACTGACCTTTTCCAGTCCTGTGGCCACTGCTAAGTTTTCCAAATTTGCTGGCATATTGAGTGTAGCACTTTCACAGCATCACCTTTTAGGATTTGAAATAGCTCAACTGGAATTCCATCACCTCCACTACCTTTGTTCATAGTGATGCTTCCTAAGCCCACTTGACTTCTCATTCCAGGATGTCTGGCTCTAGGTTGGTGATCACACCATCATGATTATCTGAGTCGTGAAGATCTTTTTTGTATAGTTCTGTGTATTCTTGCCACTTTTTAAAAATTATCTTCTGCTTCTGTTAGGTCCATACCATTTCTGTCCTTTCTTGTGCCCATCGTTGCATGAAATTTTCCCTTGGTATCTCTAATTTTCTTGAAGAGATCTCTAGACTTTCCCATTCTATTGTTTTCCTCTATTTCTTTGCATTGATCACTGAGGAAGGCTTTCTTATCTCTCCTTGCTATTCTTTGAAACTCTGCATTCAAATGGGTATATCTTTTCTTTTTTTCTTTGCCTTTCACTTCTCTTCTATTCACAGCTATTTGTAAGTCCTCCTCAGACAACCATTTTGCCTTTTTGCATTTCTTTTCCTTGGGGATGATCTTGATCCCTGCCTCCTGTACAATGTCATCCGTAAGAAAAAGGAAGCTGCAGGCCAGCCTGGCTATGATCCAGCAGCCCAGTGGGTGACACCAAAGCACGTGGAAAGCTTATGGGACAAACATGGGCAGCGCTGCTGGAGGGAGCTGTGCTCAACGGGCCATATCTGGTCCCCCCAGTGACATTTTCTCATGGGAACGCAGACCCTTCAGATCACATCATCCACCATCACCCCTGGTCCTGGTCGCGGCTCCAGACCCCTGGCCCCATCCATGGCCCCCACCTCCCCTGCTCCCTCAGAGCCCCTGCTGGTCTCACGGGGTGCTCTAGTCCCCAGGACACAGGTTCGGGCTGCAGATGAACAAACTTCCATCTGGGTGCAATTTCAGAGATGAGGAGGGAGCCAATTCGGACTGTGGGTAGCTCCTTGAGGCGGTGTCAGCGTGGAAGGCCTGGAGGGGCCCTGTCTTCAGGGTCCCTTTAGCGGCAAGTGGCCCACCAGGTCATACAGTTGTGAGGTGCTATTCCAGAGGCTTTCCTTGGGCCTCAGGATGAGGCTTCAGTGGGCCTCCGAGAGTGCTGCACAATAGACCACATGATCCTCAGTGCATCACAGGCGACCAGCCATTTATTTGTTCAGGAGTCTGCCACCTATCAGGGTAGGGCTTGGCAGGGAGGCACATGTCTGTCCTGAGCCACACCAGCCCCAGAAGCCCGACCAGAACTGGAGGGTCCATTTCTAAGGCAGCCCACTCCCGGGACTGCTTCCTCTGTAGTTCTGCTGCTTCCTCTCTGGTGTGTGTTTGTGTAGGTGAATGTGTACCTGTGTGCACACACACTTCACGCCTGCTCCCCTTCTCCGTCCCTACCTCTCTCTTGCTCACACCTCCCCTCTGGGCCCCTGACCACAGCTCAGCTCCTAAACTAATGGGCTTCTGTTATCCCTGCATTCCTAGGACCCCCAGAAAAGACAGGTCCCAAGTGACCTTCCAGAAATGCAGTCCCAGCTCACTCTGGGCCAGCGGCAGTTCGGATGATTCCTCCAGTGGTGGGGGTGGGGGGCGTGTGGAAGAAGGGGATAGCTAGCCACTCTAGTATTCTTGCCTGAAGAATTCCATGGACAGAGGATCCTAGTGGGCTACAGTCCATGGGGTAGCAAAGAGTAAGACATGACTGAACAACTAACATTATGTTTGTTTATGCTCAATTATTAATAGTTCCTCTGGGGGGGGGGCGTTGGTGAGGGGGTGGGGATGGCAGTAGCAGGGAAAGAACAGCACATGATGGTGCTGGTCATCCTGTTTCACAGGCACAACTGCCCACAGCGTCGTGGACCACCAGGAGATCAGCTCCAAGTCACGCAGCCTTATCAAGCAAACGCCATCAGATACTGCAGCAGAGAACCATGCCAATAAGGGGAGAAGCTCGGTACCAGGTTTAGAGACCCAAGGATACCAGCCTGTCTTCAGAGATGCCAGCAGCTTAGCACGTCTGACCAGCTGCGTCCTTCCTCCCTGGACAGACTCCATGAGGCAAATAGGCCACTGGCGCCATGGCTGCTCAAGCCAGGATCATCTTCCAGAAGGCACCCATGTGGTTTGGTGACAAATCCCACCAATTTGCTGGTACACTTGTTCCAAGTTTAAAAGCCTTCCTTGTTGGAAGGATCATTGGCAAATAAGGAAGCTGTTGTCAATGCAAAATGTCAAAGCACACCAATGATTCCTGGATGCTTGCTTTGTGCCTGGCCCTGGGCTAAGCACTGACAACACCCTCTTCCAGTCACTCCTGACCTAAGGAAATGAGGGCATTACTGTCCCTCTTCTACACATGAGGCACTGAACCTCAAGAAGGTTAACTTACTTGCAGAATCACTCTGCTAGTGCAGGAAGCCACACTAATTAACTTACAAGTAGGTTTGTTTATAGGCTTCTCTGATAGCTTAGTTGCTGAAGAATTCACCTGCAATGCAGGAGACCCAGATTCAATCCCTGGGTTGGGAAAATAGCCTGGAGAAGGGAATGGCTACCCACTCCAGTATTCTTGCCTGAAGAATTCCATGGACAGAGGAACCTGGTGGGCTACAGTCCATGGGGTTGCAAAGAGTAAGACACGGCTGAACAACTAACACTGTGTTTGTTTATGCCCAATTTTTAGCAGTACTGATAATAAAGGGAATTTACTGACTCTTGAAACTAGAAAGTCTAAACTTCAGGATTGATTTGGTTCCCAACAGTCATCAAAGTCTGCTTTCTCCCCCTCTTTCCTGTCTGCCTCATTGTACAAGGGTGCCCACCTCAGCAGAGCAAGATGGCTGGAGCAGCACCACTGCACATCACACGTCCAGAAGGAAAAAGATAAATAACATCTTTTCCAAAATCCCCTGGCAAACTCCTCTAGGTTCAGCGGCCCTGATTAGGCAGCCCACCACCCTTGAATTGCTGCCTTAGAGCCAGCAGTGTGTCTAACTTTCTAAACTCAAGCAGCACCGGAAAGTATAAAACAGGCTTGCTTGGAAGCCTACTAGAATGTTGTGGAGCAATGATTTGAACCCTGTCTGCTCATTCAAACAGTATTTACCGACCCCTTGCTGTGGATCAGGCACAGTTTAGATGGTAGAGACTAATCTGAAAGTTCCGGACCTCCCATCTTCCTGTTGCTGGCTGGGCTGCCTCTCAGGGTTAAATTCTTGTTTTCATCAGAACCTAGGGCTGGTTAAATATCCTCCCGACCAGTGTTTCTAGGACTGAAGAGGCTCTGTGACTCCAGACTGTCACTTAATTTCTGTCTCTCGACCTCCTAGTCTATATCAGGAATAATGATGCCTTCCTGAAGTTATGAGAATGAAATGAAACGGGTTTACATGGGAAACATACGGAAACTTAAAAGCGACATCCAACCCAGTGGGCATGCAGGAGGTCAACTCTCGTTTTCATGCTAGTGATGCTGGGATTCGGAGTTTTGTAGATTAAATTCCCATTTCACTGGATTGGGCTTTGTAAAGACATTGTCTTGTGCATACGGTTCCAAAGACGCTAGTTCAATTCAAACGTTCTACTCAACCTGTAATTTATTTGTTTATAAACCACATTTTTCATGGCGGGGGCGGTAGCCTATATTGAAGAGCCCATCCACTTTCTAAACTGGCCCTGAACTCTGAGAGCAAGCGTTCCCCTAGGAAAGCAGGCAAAGAACCGCCCTGGCATTGCCAAGGGGAACACACCCAGAACAGGCAGCAGCGTCAGTTAACCCGTGCCAGGAGGTTTCAGCGCAGCCGCGAGACGGCCCCAGAGCCCCCGCCCAACCCCGCCCCAGAGCAGGGGATCTGCGAGGCTTCGTCCAATCAGAGGCCGTACCTAACCTCGGGCCTACGTCTATAGACCAATGAAGACTCGAGCGAGCGGTCTTCTGGGAACTTGCCTCTCCCGGAAGCTGCCCTACCCATGCCACACTTAGGCGGGGCTAGCCTTACGGTCGGCCGCCCCACTGGCTGAAACGGCTGTCCGTCACGGGGCGGGAAGGGGCCGGGCGCTTGAGTCTGCGCGTTGCTGGCTGGCCGCGCGCGCGGGAACCCGCAGAGGCGCTGGCTGGACCCGGCAGGTCCTGGGAGGTGGTGGTGAGGCGGAGGCGGCTCTTCCCCGGCCCGCTTGGGCAGGCTGCAGAGGACCGCGGAGCCTCGGCTGGCGTGGCCTACGGTCACGGGGGGCTCCGCGTAGCCGCGTGAACGGAGCCGCCCACGCCGACCCATGCGGTGATTTTCCCCGCACCTGCCCGCCGAACTGAGCCCCTCGCTCACCCGGTCATCTCCCGCACTGAGCAGGGCGGTTACTCCCGTGCAGGTAGGTGCCCCTGCGCAGGTCTGCGCTCCCCGGTCTGGTAGATGACCCCCGCGTACGTAGGAGGTGCCTCCCCCCCGTCAGTGGCCCCCGAGTGGCGAGGATGCCACTTGGTCTCGCCGCGAGTCTGGGGCGGTTGCAGCCCCGCAGAAACGACCGCTCCCTAAGGACCCCCGGGCGGGCAGCTGGTTGAGCTGCGGCGGCCCGAGATGCCGGTGATCGGCGTGGACGCCAGCAGATGGGGGCTCGGCTGGGTGCAGGGGGTGGTGTCCAGCGAGGGCGACGGGCCCGCAGGGGGAGGTTACAAACTGGCCATCCTGGAACCCTGCGCCCCCAGACTGGACCCAGAGAGGCAGGAGCCGGTGAGACAACCGCGCCGTCCGGGCAGGCAGCGTATTCTAGTAGAGGACAGATCAGGGCCGTGTCCACCCTCGACCTAGTCCGCACCTGGGTTTTCTTTCCTCGTTGCGAAGTTGTTACCATAACGCCTCATCAGTTTGCGGTGACTATTGAAGGACGGGGTGTATATAAAGCGCTGGGAAGTATAGTTTGTAGTGAGTGTTTGCGCGGCTGGACTTGAGGCCCCACCCCCGCCCCGAGGGGGTGGCAGGACCCGCGTGGGTGCCTGGCCCTCGGCGCTCTTTTCAAGGCCGGAGCTCTCCCCGCCTACCCGCTCCTCCCCCCGGCCAGTTCTCTCCTGGAGGCTCTGGCCTCCTCCGCCTTCCTCTCCCTGACTCCCTCCTAACCTTGCGTGGGATCTTTTCTCTCTTTCAAAAGCTGATTTTTTTTTTTTTTTAAGTTAAACTCTCCCCAAGTCTCATCCCCATAAAGAATCCGCCTGCAGTGCAGGAAATAAGAGAGGCGGCTTCCATCCCTGGGTCAGGACGATCCCCTAGAGAAGGAAATGGCAACCCACTCCAGTATTCTTGCCTGGAGAATCCCATGGACAGAGGAGCCTGGCAGGCTACAGTCCATGCGGTCGCAAAGAGTCAAAGGAACACTACTGAGCATGCATGCACAACGTTGAAATAAAAAAAATACTCAGTATTTAAGTTTGTAAATCTAAATGCATCCAATATTTTAGTAATGTTGTCTTCTGTTGGATTTTTGTGTAGTGAAATATTTTAATCAGGCAAAAAAGAATACAACTACAATAGTTATTGTATACCTTGGGGAAAAAAAGCAAATAATTTTTCCTTATGCTTTTGGGTTTTTTTTTTTTTTTAAGGAAATGTTTCATTTTGGCTACAGCTAAAATTCTTCCTTGCTGTCCCCACCCCCTCACCCCACAGAATTTCTTCTGTCTGGCCTGTCCTTTCTTGGCTCACAGGACTCCCCTGTGCTCCCTGGAGCTCTTGAGTCGTCACTCATTCCAGTCAGCTCCAGCCTTGCTCCTCAAATAGAGCCCATAGTGAGAACTGTGGCCACCAGTCCTGGTCCTGTCCTGTCCTCAACGACATTTGTTCTCTTGCCCTCTTAGGGAACCTGCCTTCTCTTCACCTTCCCAGGCCCAGTAGGTGAGCTCATGATAGATGGATCAGCCTTCGTTGGGCCACTGTTCCTTTCTCCAGAGTGTGGTGTCTGCACCAGACACACGAGGGCAGTCACAGCTGTTCCATGCTTCCAGGAAAAAGCAGCCTCCCACAGTCAGTTGTTAAGAAATTCATTGTTAAAATTCATAGTAATAAGCTGTCATTGCTGGCCGTATGGGTCTCAGGCTTTTTAACTGAGTGTGCGGTGTCCCCTGCTTCCCTTCATCCTGCACTGCAGTCATAGTCATGCACAGGTAGGGATGTTCCTGTCTCCAATGAGCAAACGGGGGCCCAGCCGGACCAGGCGTCGGCAGCAGGGGGCGCCCAGAATTTCGCCTCAGTCGGAGGACTGGTCCTTTGTGGGGCGTGACGGTCATCAGCATTCACACAAGGTCTCTTCCACCTTCCGCCCCCTCGGGTACAGGAGGCACCTGGGCCAAGGCCTCCCTTGGCGGGGCCAGTGATGGCGTCCGTGGACTTCAAGACCTATGTGGACCAGGCGTGCCGCGCAGCTGAGGAGTTCGTGAACGTGTACTACAGCACCATGGACAAGCGGCGGCGGCTGCTGTCCCGCCTGTACATGGGCACAGCCACCCTGGTGTGGAACGGCAACGCTGTCTCCGGGCAAGAGTCCCTGAGTGAGTTTTTTGAGATGCTGCCTTCCAGTGAGTTCCAGATCAACGTGGTAGACTGCCAGCCTGTCCATGACGAAGCCACCCCGAGCCAGACCACGGTCCTTGTGGTGATCTGTGGGACAGTGAAGTTTGAGGGCAACAAACAGCGAGACTTCAACCAGAACTTCATCCTGACGGCCCAGGCCTCACCCAGCAACACAGTGTGGAAGATTGCCAGCGACTGCTTCCGGTTCCAGGACTGGGCCTGCTAGTGGGGTGGTGGGACACCCCCAGCCTGAACCCTGGGCTCGCTCAAGTCTGAGGGGCCCCTGTCTGGGCATACACTTGTTTGTCACAGTTGCCTTTTTGAAGTAGTAAAATTCTCTATTTTTCTATTTGCCCAGGAGAGACTCTGGTTCTGGAAATTTTGATGAATAAAATGTTGCCTTCTTTTCCCCTTGCTGGATGTGTTTGGGCGATACTGGGGAGAGGGGCCCACGAGAAGGAGGGTTAAAGCTGCAAGGCCAGCAGAAGGCACTGCAAAGACTGAGATCCAGGGCTGCCGCACACAGAGAGGACACCCTTGGGACTCTTCGAAAATCACCAGGCGCACATTCTGGTCGAACTACTGAATCTCAGAGGGTGGGCCTGAGCGTTTTTGGCATTTTATAAAAGCCCCCTAGCTGTCTATTAAAACACTTTAGAGAACCCCCTGACTAGGTGGCTGGACCCACACTGGGACTTCGCACCTGTGCTGGGAGTTACATGGATGAAAACAGGTAAGATACCTGGAGTTAGCTAATAACTGCTTGTAAACAAGGAAGCTCCATTGACTACTCCCTTACAAAGAGGAGAACTGCTTTTAAGAGGAAGAAGTACTGAGGTGGGGCTGGGGGACATCAGAATTAGATGCTGGTTTTACTGTCCCTGAGGACCAACTCACCCCATTTCTCCAAAGTAAAGAAAAAATGAGCCGTTTCCATCATTCTTTGATTAATAGATGAGCTCTTGTGGACACGCGCCTTCCCCAGGTAAATCTGTGATCAAAGGTCAGGCTGGGGGGGTGTGGGTTAGAATTAGGAATGGGGGACTTGTGTAGGCTGCACAGATGGTAGGGACCTCTAGCCCTGGGCTATGGCGTCCACCAGGGATGGCTAGGCAAGGTGGGCATTGCTGCCATGTCAGGAAGGATCTCACTCCCCTCTGATAGAGGAAAAGGGGCCTGACCTTGGGGACTGGACTGGAAGCTGGCAGGACAGAGGGACAGGGCAGGAGGCTGGATGGTGGCTGTTGTACAGAGGGTGGGGGTCAGTACTAAAGGGCAAGCCCTGGTCAGTGCCCCAGGCTGAGATGCAGGCCTGAACACAGAGCCTGGTGTGTGTGTGTGGGGCTGGTGGGGTCGGTGCAGGGGTGGGGGGTGGTGTCTCAGGTGCCGGATCACTGGGCCTCTGGGAGAAGCCAAGCAGAGAGTGGACAGGGTCCTCAGGGCTCAGAGTTGCTAGGGGAGCAAGAACCCCCCACTGCAGGAGGTCTGTTTTCTAAGTCCAGATCTAAGCAGTCTTGGGCTCCCCAGGTGGCGCTAGTGGTAAAGAACCCACCTGCCAATGCAGGAGATGTAAGAAAGGCGATTTGATTCCTGGGTTGGGAAGATTCCCTGGAGGAGGGCATGACAACCCACTCCAGTGTTCTTGCCTGGAGAATCCCATGGAAGAGGAGCCTGGAGGGCTACAACCCGTAGGGTCGCAAAGAGTCAGACACGACTGAAGCAACTTAGCACACATGAACTAAGCAGTGCTGAGGCCTCAGAAAACCCACTCCAGTGCCCCAAGAAAAAAGAGATCCAGGGTCAGAGATAGCCAACTCCTCTTACAGAATGCTCCCCTCCAAAGGCTCGTGACAGAAACTCTGATGACGGAGGTTGGTTCCGGAGACTAGAGGTGCACCAACTTGCTGAGGGAGAGTCCAGACACAGAGCCTTCTAATCCTCGAGGCTTTGAGGGGCTTTAGGTGAATGCAGAACTGTCTCATCTACAAGTGAGTGCCACATGTCATCAGGGTGCCCCACTGAAGGACATCAGCTGCTCTCTGACCACTGAGAGTCCACTGAGAGCTAGGTCAGACATCACTTGCTCTGTGGGTCTTCGCTAGTGCAGCTAGCACGCAGGCCTGCACTTCAGTGTAGCAGGGGCTCACAGCCCCTCTGAAGGGGGCTTGAAGAGGCAGACCTGTCTGTGATACAAATATGAAAAATCTTTGAGAGTCTCTGAAGTTCAAATACTTGGTAGAGTATTAACAGTTGTTACAGGCAGGAAGAACAACATCCCAAGAACAGCTCAAGATACTCTGCACTATTTTCAGCCCCATTTTACAAATGAGGAAACTCGCTTTGTGTTTTTAAAAAAAGATTCCATATAGGCTTGCCCTATATGCACGGACCACTAGAAGGACTGGCAAAAACGTTAAGCACGCTGTCCTCAGGAACTGGGTTCTAGAGTTTTAACGCGGAGACAAGGCACTTGATGCCGAATGTCCTCGTAGATATTCATACAGCGTGCGCATCATGTTTTTTTAAATTAAAATCTCATTTAATAATCAAGGCTGTTTTCACAGCAAGAAAGGGGCATTCAAGTTGCGGACACCTCGAAGAGTGACTTCCCGCCCCAGAGCGTCCCGACCTGAGCCTGACCCTACCAGTGAAGTATCCAAGTAGATACCGCTTTGAAACATCCTGGGTTCTCCGGGAAGAGAAAAAAAAAAGGGGGGGGGGCGTGTTTTATTACAGATCACCACCTGGCCCTGTGAGAAGTTAAAGTCTGGAAACGCTGCCCAAATTTAAGGCAGGTAAAGACGTGCCTGATCTCATTGATACAGCCCCAGCTGACCCAATACTGCTTGGCCTGGCCCACTTGAACCAGATCGTACAGCCGGACAGCGCTAGAAAACCCCTGCCCGGCCCCAGGGCCGGGCCCCCACCCTGAATCCAAACCGCGAGGCCACGAGCCCCAGGCACGGACGCTCGATCCGCCTCCGCCCATTCTAAGGCCACTAAGCCGCGCATCCCGGAGCACGCAGGGAGGCCAACAGCATCACCGGCGACGTCCGAGGACCCAATGGAAACCGAGGCTCCAGCCCCGCCCTTCGTCAGCGCCCGGTGGTCGGAGCGGGCGGCCTCCGGTGGGCGGGGCGGGCAGCTCCGGCTACCCTCCCTGGGCAGTTTAGAATTTGATGTGGGGAGTTGCTTACGGTCTGGTTCCAAAGATTCGCTTTTAAATCAGATCATTTCCTGGGTACAACAGCATACCTCCTTTATTCATTTCAGTATAGTGAAGGTTTCCGCAAACATTTTTCCAATGATGATTTGATAAACATATACATTATGGAATTATTACGACGAGTTCCATTAAACACTTTTTAAAACGTTGTTTTAATGACTGCATAATAAACCAATGCATGGGTATATTCAGTTGTCTCCTTTTGGGCAAGTAGGTTGTTTCCAAATTTTCACTAACATAATAATTACCTGAAAGTTGTTCACTCCACTTCCTCAGAATGACTACAGGGGGTTACATGGAGATAAATATCTATTCCCCTGAGACTGCATTTCCCATGCAAACATTTGCTGCATCACAGATTGTGTTTAAGTTCGGGTTAAACTTTGTCCTATTCATTATCATTGCTTTTTATAGTGATGTCTCTGCCATGCGTACACGTATGTGAGTTGTCCATTTGTATTCTTTGTTTTGTATTAGGCTGTTGGTGTTTCTTCATTTTCTAAAGCTTCTTTGAATAGCCTGCTGTAATTTCTACCTTGGAACCTGATCAGGTAGCATTTCTAAAGGAAACTGAATATAAAACTTATAATAATCACATCCAGTTTCTTCACTTTAATCATTAAAGCTATTATGACCCTGAATAAAGAAGTCCTTTTAGCACTGAACACTAACCAACTTGGGTAGAACACAGAATTTTGGCTGCTTTTTCCACATATCCTGGTTCTGTGTCTACTTGGACTTTCAACAATTCTAAATACTTCATATGCTTTTTTAAACACTTAGGCTCTTTGTTAATGACAAAGTAAGACTGCAGTGGTGTTACATTTTATATGAAATTGTCCTATAAAAAGTGGTGGGTCGTCTATTTGACATCTTGTGTTGAAGCAAAGTTGATTTCAAAATGTTCATGGCCAGATTAAATTTATCCAAATGTGGTGCTCATGATAAGAGGATATATGTATTTTTAAAACATACATGGCTTAATGGAATCTGAACTCTTTCCACAAATAAGGTGCTATTTGTTCGTATGTTTCCTATCTCCTATCATTAGCATATACACTTTTCTTGAAAACATTTTATTTGGGCACACATCTTGAAGACTGAGGACTGTTTTTTGAAACTATTGAGAGTTTTGATAAACAGAACATCATGCTGAATACACTGTATGTGTAAAAATCCCTTGCTTAAAGTTGTTTTCATCCATCAATGAACATGTGAAGTTGGAATCCCCATGCACTGCTGGTGGGAATGGAAAATGGTGTGGTTGTCATGGAAAATAAGTTGGGGGTTCCTCAAAAAGTTAAACACAGAATTACCATATGGTCTAGCAATTCTACTTCTAGATACATACCCCAAAGAAATGAAAGTACGGACTCAGATTCTCGTACACCAGTATTCATAGCAGTTACTGGCAGACCGATACCAGGAGAGCACAGAGTTGAGAGATGGTAGGGATGTGGCCAGGTAGTAGGGCTGGAATGCTGGACTTTAATAGGAAGCCCCCCCTCAGGTCCCCCCAGCACCTTAGAAACCACACTTCTCAGTATTCACTTTTGGATTCACACAAAACAAGACATGGAACATCTAGGATGCTACTGATACTTAATCATACCCTCCCTAGTTCCCATTTGATGTTTACCTGATCTGACAGGAGACAGCTCTGTTCTGTAGTGGCAGAGGCGTGTGGCCAGCACAGAGCTAAGTTATGGAGGTTCAATCCTAGCTGTCTTGTTCTCCCTGTGTGATCTTGGGTAAGCTAGCCAACCTCCCTCTGCCTCAGTCTCCTCATTCATATAATGGGGGTAATAATACTACCCCCTCAGAGTTTTGTGAGTAGTGACTAACATCAGTAATGGGGGAATGGTGTAGTAGTGGCCCACCTTCTGTAACCATGAAGCACGCTCTGTTATTATCCTGAGACTTGAGACCAGTTTGGGTGAAGTTGCTGGGAGGAGATCTGTTTGCAGGAGGAAGTCAGGGCCCCTGGTGAGGGAGGGGAAGAGACTCCCAGTCTGGAGAGAGACTAAACTCTCAGGGCATGCACCTGGCCCTGAGGCCAACCTCCAGAAACTGGGATGACTTCTGGAAATCCTCCTGAGAAGAACAACTGTGGGATACACTTCCTAGTGCACCTGGAGGGAGGAAGAGCCCACGAGTGTGTGAGGAGGGCAGGGAACCGGCAGAGTCTCATGTTTTTTTTAGCTGCAGTAGAAAGCAGAGATTGTACCTTAGCTACAAATCAGAAGCTAGAAAGTAGGGCGGAACAGATGGTGGAACTGCTTATCTTGTTTGGGCTTCACTGTGAATAGCGGCTGACCCATTTCCCCAAGGTCACAGGCTTCTGTGCTGACTGCACCCAGGCAGGGCAGGTGGGCACAGTGCCAGGGGGCAGGGAGGGCGTGTGACATGTGCCCCGTGTGGAGGAAGCGTCGGGCCATGGCAAGCCGAGCTCAGTCTTCTGCCACACGGCCTCCAGTCTCCCTGGTCCTGGGCTCCTTCCACTAGTGACACTGTGATCATCAGGGCGAGGCCTCCCGCTCTGAGCGCTTATAGTCCTAAACATGGAAACTGAAGGATGAAAGTTATTTTCAATGGCTTCCATTCCTCCTGCCCTAACTACATGGAAAAGAGGCTGCTGCCTAAGGCGCCCTTGCCTGGACCCTGGCACCCGGGCCCTGCTACCGGGTCCACACTACGTCCCAGCCGCTTCAGGCAGATGTTTTCCAGACGGGTAGAGACAGTAAGAGAGGGCTTGTTCTAGACGAGGACCGTGCAGAGATCTGCCTCGTTTCTGGACGTTGTCTACACTGTGCAAACTGAACCAGAAGACACAGGATGAGAGGTCGGCCCAGGATATGTTGGGCCTCTGGGACAAATGAAGACAAAGGGAGGTTAGGAGCGGCGACGTGAAGCCTCCGGAATGGGGCGGTGGCGGCCCAGGCCCCGGGATCGCCTACGGACAGCCGAAGGCTCGCACACCCCGGGAAGCGGTGGCCCGAGCGCGAAGCTCGCGGGCTCTCAGAGCACACGCGGCTCCGGCTCACCTCCTGGCCGCCCGCGCGCCTGCCGCCCACGTGCCTGCAGCCCACAGCGAACCCAGCCCCGACTCCGCCCGGTGCTGCCGAGCTAGACCTACAGATTTCCGCGGCACGTGACGGCGCCCGCGACGGCGCCCGCCCCCTCCAGGTGCCAAGCCCCTCCCCACCGCCCCGCCCTTCCTGCGCCACGCCCCTCCTGGTCCCGCCCATCGCCCCGCCCATATGACCCCACCCACCAGACGCTCCGCCCCATCTGGTGCCCCGCCCTCCTACTGTCCGCTGGGGCCCCGGAGGAGGGACCTGCGCGTGAGGCGCGGGTCTCCCCCACGGGGCATGTGACTTTCTCGGCCCTGCCCCTGCCCCCCTACCCTACCGCGTCGCGAGAAGCTCAGAGCCGCCGGCACAGTGTTATGCGCAAGCGCAGACCCTACTTCGCGGCGGGTGACGCAATCCTGCGCAGCCGGTAAGGCGTGCGGCGGCAGCGTGCGTCGGATCACGTAACTTTTCCGAACGGCTTCCGCCGCCTCCAGTGCTTGCGCAGGCCCTCCCCTCTACCAGCTGGGGGCGGGGCCGGGCCCGACGCGGCCAATCGGTGTCGCCCTCGCAGACCCCACCCCCGTGCCCCGCCCCCCGTCCGTCGGGCCGCCTGTCTGTCCGTCTGTCCGTTCCCAGGCCTAGTCCTCGGAAGCGTGTCTGCGGCGGCGGCGAGGTGGCGGGTACGCGGCCAGCGGGGCGGTGGGCGGCAGGCCTGGCCCCCGCCTCGCGCTCAGTGGCCACCCGCGGGCTGGGAAGCCGCCGAGGAGTCGGGGTCGGTTCAGCGGGCGGCGGGCTAGGGGAGAGGCGGCCGCGGCCCCTGCGTCCGGAGGGCGCTGAGGGGCTGGACCGGGACCGGTGAGGCCGACCTAGGGACCCGACCGCACCGGGGGGACGGAGGCCGGGTCTGGGAGGACGGGCCCGACTGGAAGGCGGTGTGCTCTGGGGGAGGCGCAAGTCAGACCCGGCCGCTCCGTAACCGTGTCAGGGGGCGCCCCCGCGAAGGCTGCCCCGGGGTTGCCCGGCCGCCGGCGTGGCTGCCACTCCAACGGCGGCCTGTCCAGCCTCCAGCCCAGGAGCCGCTGTGGCCGGAGGGACTGAGGGCCCTGCTCCAGGTAGCGCAGCTGGACCCCAGCGCTGTGCCCCCGATCGCCCCAGTGCAGTAGGACGGGCGTCCGGGGGTGGAGATGCCGTGGATTGTCCGCTACTTTCCAGGAAGTTTTCTTCGTAGAAAGTAGATATTTTCTTCAATCGGTTGTTTCCAAAGTCAGTCAGGGTTTACTTTCCTAACCGTGGTGGCCATGTATTTTATCTGGTTTCCAGATCAAAGCGTTTGTGTTTTGGTCGCTAAGTCGTGTGTCCGACTCTTGCAACCCCGGGGACTCTAGCCGGCCAGGCTCCCCAGTCCATGGGATTTCCCAGGCGAGAATACTGGAGTGAGTTGCCATTTCCTCCTCCTGATCAACGCAGCACAGCTTATTTATTGTTGCTTTAAATTCTGTTTACAGGGTCTGGGTCTGCAGGCTAATAACAGAATCACCTCGAGAAGCAAATTGTTGCTTTAACATACTTCATTAATAATATCTTTAGGGCAGCCTTAGTCTTTTTTCATAAAAATGTCTCTGGAGGTACACTGGGACTTCAGAAAAAATGCTAAGATGTGATGTGTGACTTGAAAGTGTACGGGAGAAAAGTTAGGTTTTTTAGGTCGTTAATCAGTTTATATCCTCTAAAGAACTGATATATAATCCTCAGTTCTTATTCCTTCTGCTTTGGAGGTTGCTGTGCATGAATAATTCTTGGTTTGTGTTCAAAGGTGTTTCTGGGAAGAAGAAACATGGAGAGTGGTGCGGTCCTGCTAGAATCCAAGTCCTCCCCAATCAACCTCCTGCATGAGATGCACCAGCTCCGCCTGCTGGGTCACCTGTGTGACGTGACCGTCAGCGTGGAATACCAGGGCGTCCGGGAGGAATTCATGGCCCACAAGGCAGTGCTGGCAGCCACCAGCAAGTTTTTTAAGGAAGTGTTCCTTAACGAGAAGACTGTGGATGGTGCCAGGACTAACGTCTACTTAGACGAAGTGCAGGTAGCCGACTTTGCTTCCTTTCTTGAGTTTGTCTACACGGCCAAGGTACAGGTCGAGGAAGACCGGGTACAGCGCATGCTGGAAATGGCGGAAAAGCTGAAGTGTTTGGACTTATCCGAAACTTGTTTTCAGCTGAAGAAGCAGATGTTAGAGTCGGTACTTTTGGAGTTGCAGAATTTCTCAGAGTCTCAGGAGGCAGAAGGGAGCAGCGGCGCCCAGGTTACGGCTGCTCTCGCCCCTGAGGCCTGGGCCGGGGTGGCCCCTGATGGCCCTCTGGCCAATGGGGTTGCCAGTTCTTTGGATCCCCCAGCAGAGAGAATCAGCAATGGCCTGTTGCCAGATCTGACCCCGAGGAAGTCCAGGGAGAAGCCAGACAAGAGGAAAGACGTGGCTAAGCCCCCCTACCCCAAGCTCAGAAGGGCCAGTGGGCGGCTGGCCGGGAGGAAGGTGTTCGTGGAAATCCCTAAAAAGAAGTACACGCGCCGACTCCGGGAGCAGCAGAAGAGTGCTGAGCAGGACATGGGGGGCTGCGGGGGCCCCCGGGAGCCCAGCCCAGAAGCCCTGGAAACCGAAAAAGAAGCAATCACGAAGGACGAGGAGGACAGCGAGGCTGGGGCAGGGGCGGAGGCCGCGCCGCCCAAAGTGGGGCGAGGTGAGGAGGGGGACGAGGAGGAGGAGGGAGAAGAGGGCCCGGGTCGGCAGAGGAGCAACTTCCAGTGTACGCGCTGTGAGAAGGCCTTCTTGTACGAGAAGAGCTTCCTGAAGCACGTGCGGCTCCACCACGGCGTGGCCACCGAGGTGGTGCACCGCTGCGACACCTGCGGCCAGACCTTTGCCAACCGCTGCAACCTGAAGGGCCACCAGCGGCACGTGCACAGCAGCGAGCGCCACTTCCCGTGCGAGCTGTGCGGCAAGAAGTTCAAGAGGAAGAAGGACGTGAAGCGGCACGTGGTGCAGGTGCACGAGGGCGGCGGCGAGCGGCACCAGTGCCAGCAGTGCGGCAAGGGCCTGAGCTCCAAGACGGCGCTGCGGCTGCACGAGCGCACGCACACCGGCCACAAGCCCTACGGCTGCTCCGAGTGCCCGGCCACCTTCTCGCAGCCCTCAGCCCTCAAGACCCACCTGAGGTAGGCCTGGGGTGGGCGTGGAGGCGTGGGCGCCCGGCGTGGTCCCCTCTCCCTGGAGGGGTCACTGTTCGGTTGCTCCTTCTCGAAGTCGGGGGCTGCTTCCATTGTCTGGGTTCTCCCTGGAGACAGAGATGCGGGGATGGTGCTCTCTGGGTGGGGCCTGGGCTGATGGGGACCCCAGCCTCCCGTTCAGGCTCAGGGGCCCCTCTCCATCCCTTACAGCCCCCCATCACCTCTGCTGAGTCGGGCCAGAGACCCCAGACTGCCTTACTTTGGGACCCCGGCCTGAGACCAGTCAGGTGGCACGGTCTCCCTGGAGACTTAAGCGGAGGGACACTTCTCTGGGTGTGGAGAGTGCCTGCCACCTGTCAGTCTGATAAGCTCCAGGGTTAGGACAGTTAGGGATTCCATGTATTGATTCTGAGGTACAGGTAGGTGACATTCAGTTTTTAAATAAATTCCCTTTTGATGCTCAGTACTTATACTTGAAATTCAGACAAAGCAGTTTTCCACTCTCCCCGAGATCTGCCCTCACCCTGGGCCAGTCTGGGGGTGGTAGGTGGGTGTTCATTGTCCTTTTCCTGCCCCAGCCTGGCTCAGGAAGGGCTCAGGAAACGTGGTGATGGTCACTCCGTTCTTGCCCCGACGTGCAGGGCTGACATGTGTGCCCTGGGGACCAGCTGGCTTCATGTGTTAACAGTAAAGGACAGTAAAGGTTTTGACCACATGGTTCTTTGTCAGTCTAGGTGACTGTTCTTAATGAGGCAGTTTTATAAATACCATGTGGTGCTATTGAGTGTCTTAATCTGTGGAGGTTCGGCCTCTGCCTGCATGTGGGGCACCACTAACCACACGGCCTATTTGGCGGGCTCTGTGTCCGGCAGGACTTGGCAGTCTTGCCTCAGGCAGAGACTGACTTGGGGCTGAGAGTCCTGGGCCTCACTACCTTTAATTCCTTCACATTTGGGCTTGTGGAGCAAAGGGTTTCTGCAGGTGAGGGAGGAGCTTGGTGATGCAGAGTGAGCTTTGGAACACAATCTGAATTACTCTTATGGTTTCAGAATTCACACGGGGGAAAAACCTTTTGTCTGTGATGAATGTGGTGCAAGATTCACTCAGAACCACATGCTGATTTATCATAAAAGGTGTCACACAGGTAAATATGCTGCTGATTGAATATCTTTCCTGTAGGAGGGAAACTGCAGTTTATTAGTTTAGATGTTGCTGTGTCTGCCTGGGGTTCAGGTTAAAGCCGGGATTTGCTTCCTCATCTAGTAAGTGAGCACAAGTAAATGAATAAAATATGCCCACTGCCTCCAGTACCATGTGCCCATGGCCATGACCTTTGTGTACTGCTGGTCCTGTGTCCGAGGCATCCAGAGGTAGCCTGGTGTTTCAGCCCCAAGTTCCCTTTCCAAGAATCTTTCTCAAAGAAACTGCTCAGAATGTGGGGAAAGCCATATGCTGTTATCTCCATTCTTGCTGTTTCTAGTAACACAGCATCAGGAACAAATGGACCGTCCAGCCCCAAGAAAGTGGTTCAATAATCGGGTAAATCCACCCCGTCCCACCCAGGACTAAGCCTTTCAGCCTAAGGTCTCTGAATAATTACGAAAAATGCCTGTGCTTGGTTGTCAACTTGAGATTCACAATGAAGCATACAGTGAATCCCAGCTTTCCTGAAAACCTGCAGACTTAAGAGTTATGAGGTGTTGAAGTGGTGGAATTATGGGGTTGTCAGAAGTTTTGTGGTATAATTTCATCATGCAAGGGAGAACGTTTAAGCTCTCCATTCTGATTCTGCGCAGTGCTCCTGGGGTCAGAGCCCTGGGGAGTCCAGCTGTTGGGTATTGTGCTTATCACACAAGCCCAGTTTTTTCCTGCCTGCATTTAAAAGTGTTTACTTCTCTGCACTGTCCTGTGAGCCTCAAGTTCCGATGGTGAGACAGGTGAGCCACTTAATGATGTGAACTACTAGACTGAAAAAGCAGAAGTGGTGTCTGATCAGAGTGGAGGAGGGAGTCAGGTCACACTGAAGCATTCAGTTAGAACTGGTCATTTGATGGACTTGCTAATATGTTCAGATTTTATTGAAGCCAGTTTTGGCGTTTGAGAAATCAGGGCAAACCTAACAGAGGAGTCTGGGGTGCAGACTGCACAGCGTGGCGGGTGGACGCCCTCCTGCTTCTCACCTGCCCAGGTGGGCGGTCGCTGCTCCAGGACAGCCACATGTGCTCACCACAGACTCCGCTCCCTTCCGGAAGGGCGTCTGCTAGAGACCCACCACAGCCCTGTGGAAAAGTCCAACTTTTCCAGCAGACTGTTCTTGTTTGGGAATGACTGCATTTCCAAAATGTGAGCTGGCTGGACGTGCTCTTTCATCCTAATCTACTGGAATCTTTCTGGGGATTTCCAGTGGGCAATTCCACCAACTTTGGGTAGCAAGCACTGTACCTGAGTAGATGTTTCCGAGTAGTTTTCACAAGAGAAGGTAGCCCGCAGCCTGTCGGGGCACTTCGGAGGGTGGACCTGGTCCTCCCGCCTGTGTCACATCTAACTCCCTGTCTCCTCTCTCTGTGTAGGTGAGAGGCCTTTCATGTGTGAAACGTGTGGCAAGAGTTTTGCTTCCAAGGAGTATTTAAAACATCACAATAGGATCCATACTGGGTCCAAACCCTTTAAATGTGAAGTTTGTTTCAGGACTTTTGCTCAGCGGAATTCACTTTACCAGCATATCAAAGTCCACACAGGTATGGCTGGAGTGTCACCAGAGATGGGAGGTCAGTGTGCAAGAAAACATCCTGAAGGTTTTATTGAAAAATTATTTGCAATTTTAACTTTACATTATATGCTTTAATAGCATTTAAAACTTTCCTGAGTTTCTAGTTTCTCTGACAAACTGGAAAGGTCTGAACATGTGTACACAGATGTGGACATGTGAACGTTTTCAAACCTTCAGATTAGAACTAGGGGTGACGGTGTGCATGGTCAGGTGTGACTAGAAAGTAGGTGAGCTGCCCACAGCCACTGCACCAGCTGTGGGTGAGGCCACGGCCCCCGGGGCCCCTTGTGGCGGGGGGGGCGTGTGCTCCTGTGGCCCTGCTGTGGCGGGGGTGGGGGGGGTGCCACCGTACTGCCACAGAGCAATAGTCAGCCCTTTCCCCTCCCTTCCCCCTCCCTCCATCCCTTCCCCTCAGGGGAGCGGCCATACTGCTGTGACCAGTGCGGCAAGCAGTTCACGCAGCTCAACGCCCTCCAGCGCCACCACCGGATCCACACAGGGGAGAAGCCGTTCATGTGCAACGCGTGCGGGCGGGCGTTCACCGACAAGTCCACGTTGCGGCGGCACACCTCGGTGAGCCAGGCTGGCCCCGGGGTGCTGCTTCCAGCTGCGCGGCCCTGGATGGCAGAGTGCCCGTCCTCCTGCCCTGGGGCCCTCCGTCCGGGAGGGGGGCCTGGTGCTGGCCGAGTCCATTCTGACAGGGACCGCGGTGAAGACGGGTCTGATGGGTGGAGAAGGCTGTGAGGCCCAGTGACAAGTGGCTGTGAACCAGGGGGCTGTGAACCAGGGGTCTGTAGACCCTGGGCAGGGACACGTGGGTGACTGCTGTTGTGCGCTTGCTCCCAGATCCATGATAAGACGACTCCGTGGAAGTCCTTCCTGGTCATCGTGGACGGCTCTCCGAAGAACGGCGACGGCCACAAGACTGAGCAGCCTGATGACGAGTATGCGCCGTCCAAACTCTCCGATAAATTGCTGTCTTTTGCAGAAAATGGCCATTTTCACAACCTGGCCACCGTCCAAGGCAGCATGCCTGCCATGCATGAGGACAGCCCCGCAGACCCAGCCTGCAAGTCCGACGGCCCCGTGGGGTCCCAGGACACGCTGCTGGCCACTGCCATCAGTGAGCTTAGCGAGCTGACACCACAGACAGAGCCAGGCCCACATAGCTCTGCTCTCTGACCCACGTGGACTGGAGCAGGGTCACCTGCCTGGAGGGTTCCAGCCTGCACTTGCACGGGAGGGCTGGATGTGAGCTTTCGTCAGGGGCCAAGAAGCAGGCAAGGATGGCTTCCACAGTTTTCTGAACTGCTACTTGCACGTCGCTATCAAGTCACTTCTCAAGCTTTCCCTTAGAAATCCTGACCCGCATGACCTCAGCCACACTTCATCAGCAAACAAGGCAGTTAGCGTCGCCTCACTGACCTCTGGTGGCAGCGCCCTGATGCCCAGCAACCCTGACACTCACAAGGCCGCGGTTACTGCTCAGCTTAGTCATGGGGCAGAGCGCCAACCCTGCTCCTGGAACTGTGTACCGGCTTGCTGCCTTAGGCTTTGTGTAGGTTTGTTTCTGATACTTTAAAGCTATTTTTCTACCACGGTGAAAGAAAACTGGGACCACATATTTATTTTCAGCTGTTTCTTTCCTGTCAAACTGAAGCCCATCAGAGATACTCTGGGCTGGAGATGAACGACAGCACTTGGCCCCCGCCCTGCTTGTAGGCACTAAACCGAATGCTTGCCAGGTAGCTGCTCATAGCACACATGCAACTAGGAAGTTGGTCATTAAAATGACTTGAAGTGAAATGTGGCCATCAGGTTTCCTTCCTAAAAACCCAATTAGGTAAAAGCTGTCCTACCAAAGACTAGCAGAAAACAGTGGAGTAGTTTTCGCAAAGAGGTGTGAAAAAAGCCAGGGGCTGAGAACACTTGAAACATAGTGTAGTTATTTTATCCATAAGCAGCAATGCAGTGGTTGTGGCAAATCTAAGAACACAAGAGTATTGGTAGTTTTGCTAGACTTTTTTGACTTTATTTCTGTGATTTTCAGAAACCCAGTGTTTTTCATTAATGCGTGAGGAGCCTGACACAGGCAAGCCACTGACATACGTTCCCCTGGGAGCATGAGCAGATTGGGCAGCAGGGACCAAGCGCCTCCGCACGCTCCTTCCTCTCTGATTAGCCTTAACAGTGGACCACGGAATGGCCAGCCTTGTCTTAAATGTGCCTGTCACGCTGGCCACTCTTGCCCAGGTGGCATTTGCATCCCGCCCCAGCCTGGTTCTTGACCCACTGGCAAGGGCGGTTCACTGTGTGCACAGTGCTTTGACTCACAGGTGACCCAGATCAAAAGCAAAGAATTTCTCTGTCACTAGTCGCTCTTTTTCTTAAATTTTAATTTATTAAACTTGCTGTGAAAACACTCATTTTCTAAGAGAAAGGTACTGTATGTTTAAGTCCAAGATGGAGACACAGGTGCACGAAAAGCCAGAGGAAGACCCAAGATGCTTCTTCCCCATAAAACGCGGACGGTGCCCCGGGGGCTGACAAGCCACACGCCTGCTCCTGGGGTACTGAGTCCCACACGTCTCCTGCTGTGACAGCAACACCCTCTTGTATTTACAGAAGTTATTTTCACACACGTTTTCTCTCAACAGAACGAACCTGCCCGCTGATGAACTGTTTTATGGGATAAAGTCATCTTAACGAGAAGGAATTTAAATAATAGATTATTTTGTTACCTACTGGAATTAATTTTTGTCTTGAATTTGTTTTAGAGATTCTACAAAAGTTTTATGTGTTAATAAATGTTTGTTTTGTAAAAATAGTTTTGCAAGGCTGTTTATTTTCATGATGTAGAATTCATGTTCTGTAGAAATCAGATTCCTGATTGAAACAGGTATTTGCATTTTCTGGTCCTTGGAGAGTCTCGCCAACCCTGTCTGCTGCACTTGTTCTGAGATGTGACAGGCCCAGCCCTGTGCACAGGCCCGGCCTCGTCACGGCCATGGTGAGTCTGCTCCACAAAGCCGCCTCTGTCTACAGTCACTTGTCTGTCTGCTTCTGGGGAGCGGAAGGGAGGGGAGGGCTGCTTCCTAAACTGCTGAAGGTGCATCTCAGGGATCTGGGGACATCTCTGTTTCTCCCACTGTGGGTGCTGTGTTGCCAGGTCATTGTCAGCCCCAGACCCTCTGGACATGCTACCCAAGGGGGCCATTTTGCACCTTCTAGCCTTCGTGTGGAAGATGCAGTCAGCCCAAACTCCAGAGCTCCCCTGCCTCTGCTTTTACCCAAAATTTGTTGTACAGACTTTGAAAATAAATTTGGCCAGGTGGTAAGGAAAGACCTTTCTTAAAGATGACCTTCACAGATATGTGGTTTTACCGAAGACAGTCACCTAAACTGACCAATGTGAGTGTGAGCTGTAATTTAAACTCTAACTGGCATGTCACGTGCCTTGCCACAGCAAGGACATTTTTTGAGACCAAAAGAGTGCCTGTCCCCTTAACTTGATGGTGTTCCTGTTGCTTAAGGTGAAAGGCGATTTGTCCACAAGCACCAAGGCAGGCAGGAGGGTACAGGCACAGGGCCAGGTGGCACATCAGTCAGACCCAGCTGATGCCTAGCAACTGCCCACTTCCCTCCACTGGCAAGGGGCTATGGGACCCTCCCCGAGGCTGGCCAAACCCACCGCGAGGGCTTCTGTTAGGAAACAAAGATTCTGAGAGAGGCATCTGAATGAGAAACTTACCTTGAGGATCAACGACAGGGCAGAGCTCCTACATGGGACCACGTGTTAGTCTATTCATTGTGAGTTTGCCTCGAATGATCTTTGAGGGACCTGACCGAGGCACTGAGCACCAAGTCAACGTGGCTCCGCCAAGACAGACCGAATGCTGGCCTCTGCCACCAAGGCGCTGCCCCTCCCTGAACCTTGTCGGAGCTCCCTGACCTGGCAGCAGCAGGATGGGAATGTGGAGACTGCAGAGCCCTCGGCAGACCAGCAGTGGCACCAACAGACAGGATGGGTCTTCACAGAGCCTGGACAGCCATGCCCACTGCCCGGGGACACCTTCCAGAATGAGAAGCCAGCCCTGACCTGTGCAAACCAGCCAGGAAAGACATACCACGCTGCTCATAACTGGGACTTTATTTACTGTACAGGTTCACACAAAATACACAGACTCTGTGAAGGTGGATTTATCATCCAGGGTGAGTTTTCATAATACACCCTCCCCGACAGCCCCAGGGAAGAGAGGCCCAGGCCCGCCGCAGAAGCCCTGGGGGTTGACTCTGGGCATCTGAAACACATGGTGTCAGAGGAAACAAGAAACGCACACGCTGTGGTTACAGGGGCACTGTCACACGCGGTCACGGCTGTGCAAGGACACTGCTTCCAAATCATTCAGTAAAAAAGAAGTTCACACAAGCTAGAAAAACGTTGCCACAAAAAGCAAAGCTTTCCCATAAGAAATTTTAACTCTTAACAATGAACTAAACATGACTTGCTAAAATATGAAGACTGTAACATAAGTCATTATATTTTGTTCATAAATAACGATTTATAAATGCTGGAAGTCACCGCTATGAGTCACAGCACTGCCCACTCTGATGGAATGTTTCTAGGGAGGAAGCCTGGAGCTGTTCCTGGGATGTTTTTCTTCTCACTTTTATGTTCTAGTGGTCTGTTCTAGCCATTACAATTATTTTTTACTTCTTCATGTGAAATATTAAAAACAAAAGCATCTTAACTCAGGCACTGGTCCTAGTGTTCAACATACCAACTCTGATGTGATAAAAGTGAGGGTGGCTCAGGCGTGTCCCAACCCTTCGACCCCGTGGACGATACAGTCCATAGGATTCTCCAGCCCAGAATACTGCAGTAGGTGGCTGTCCTTTCTCCAGGGGATCTTCCCATCCCAGGGACTGAAAATGGTGCCAAGAGTATTTCTCAAAACCACAGATCTTCAGACAGGGGTCTGTCAGGGGATCAGGATAAAAAGCTAATAAACAAACGTCATTTGGTTTTTCCTTTACGTGGTCAGACCACAAGTTTCCTTAACAAGTGGAAGCAGACTTTCCAGACCAGCGACAAAAGTGCATGACTGGCAGGGAGGGTTACCGACCCCTGGGTAGCCAGGCCTGCAGCCGGCAGACACACGCTCATCTCACCCGTGTGCTTCTGACAGGCTGGGCACTGAATCACAGAGAGCAACAAAACCCCACTTCTCTAAGTTTTTTTCTTAAAAGGTTCTGATAGAAAGTGAAGAAGTACTAAGCAGGCTCTGTTCCAAAATGGACCATAACCAAGAGCCAGCTTTCTTTTAAGGATCCCAGACCTTTGAAGGAAAGAAGGAATCCTCACTGGATACCAGAGTCCAAGGTCAGAGTACCCCATGTCTCCTGGTCCACTGAGACTGCCCTGTGGGCTGGGATAGAGCCACCACTGCCCCTCCTCTCCACCAGCCCAGGCCACATAGATGACTCCACAACTACAGCCACCGAATCCTCACAGCTGCCCACAAGGCTGCTCCACGATCAGGCCTCCGCTGGTCCTTATCAGCCTCCTTTCTGCCACTTTCTCCTCCCTCCTAGTCGGACTTGTTCCCCATCCCCAAACCTTCCTCCCAGCTCAGCCCTCAACCTCGACCCACTCTCTATTTCTGCCCAACAGCACCTTTGAATCCCAGTTGCTGGCCATCCAAAAATTGAACACCTTTCAAATACCAGTTAACATCTGACAGGACATAGGAAATCCCATTTATCTGTCAACACTGCCATTACCTAGCAATAAATGCACATCAAACAAATCACTTAGAAGAGATTCAGGAAACAAGAGCACGTCTAAAGCACAAGGTTATTAGCACGTAACATCAAGGGCAGGGATTAAGTTCACAGGTCAATAGCACACATATATAAGTCAAAACAATAGGATAGAATTCAAATACACCAGATAAAACAATCCATCAGCTAAGGACAGGTCCCCTCAGAAGCTCACTGGGGCTCTTTCCTGATGGTGCAGTAAACTATACTGTACTCAGCCCACCAAGCCCATCGTGTCCAATTAACAGATAAAATGAATGACAATTAAAAATGAAAATGAATAACATACAAGCTTCGACTGAGATAACCTCCCGGCTCTGGTGAGGATGTACACAAGGGGGCACACGGGGTGCCCTCTCAAAGTGGGAAAGTGTGTGAACATGAAAGGAAAGGGATATGCCAGTTCAAACACCTTTCTGTGAAGGTGAAGCAAGGGTCCTGCCCCAACTAGAAGTGGACACTCCCTCCAGGAAAGGAAGACACCTGTCTCTCCTAGATCTCACGCACAGTGCACTTATGAGCTCAGGTTCACCTCCACACGGCCACACACATGAGCAGGCTGTGTCAGGAAGCTCCCTCATCCCCACTGCAAGCAGCCAGCAGGCCTGGCTGACCTGAATTCTCACGTGCACATCAGCTACAGAATACACAAGAGCAGGGAAACGGGTCACTGGCACCATCAAAAGAATCACGAGATAACAAAAAGGATAAATAATTCTAATGAGGAAAGTCATAAATGCATTCCGAACAACCATCCTACACTAAACAAACACGTTTAGAGAATCCACCAAGGCGCAGGTTCACAGAGAACATGCAAAGCATCTATTACAACAACTGGGTTGGGTACCAAGTCCAGGGAAAGGGACATAAAAACGTGGCAAAATGAAACACAAGCTCTGCACATACTGAAATACCAAGGAGGAAGATTCTGGAGCAGTTCTTGGAAAACTGGGGACTCTGACAAGCGGGAGGCAGCCCATCACAGACTCACAATACGCATAAGAGCGGCCCACCCGCCCACAGCACGGTGACACACGCGGCGGCTTAAACACACACACACACACATCATCAGGCTCATGTGCAACGAAATGAAGCCGTTGAATGGGCATCCCACAATGATCACTGGCCCTAACGCGAAATGAACAAGGACTCGGCGGCATGCCGCAGGGACACTGTGCCTCACTTGAGGTCTCCGTCCCCCTCCCCGTCCCCCTGGATGGATTTCTTGATGCGCAGCAGCATGGTTGTGAGCCACTGGTCCAGGCGGGAGATGGAGTCAAACTCCTTCACCTGGTGAAGGGAAGAGAAGCAGAAAATGGTCCACAGAAACACAGTCAAACACAGAATTACACCATACTAACTCTAAAATCATTCATTCTAGTTTACAACTTTCTTCATTAAGAGCTTTTAACATTGCTCTTATGCTAACATGCTGTGGCAAAAATCCACAGCAGCCTTTGTAACTGGACAAAGAGCACGTTTAACATGACAAAGGATGTAAGACTTTGTATAAGGACAAAGGGATGTGGAAAATTAATGTGGCTCCATCTCCAATGAACACAAAACACAGTTGCAGAGAGAGACCAAAAGGAAAAATTCCTTCAACTCACTTCCATGAGTCATTAAAGAATGGACTTTCACAGGGTGAAAACGGTTTTGTAGCAAAAGTTAAAGAGGGAAACTCACCCTCCCACCATGGCTTCAAAGCCAGGTTGAATGAGTTACTGAAGGGCACTAAGAAATTCACTTTGATTCTAAACATAAGATGGAAAAATATGGGAAAACAGGAAATTGGTGAATGTAAAAAAATTTTTTTCCATTTTATGCCAAGAATATAACAAACTCTCACTGCTTTATTTTTATGTTTTAAATTTAACTGATTTAACTGATATTACTTCACACTTATTTATGGATCAGATTATTTTCCATAGAAATTACCCAAATAAATCATAACTGTATGTGATATATATTTGCCTTGCAGCTAAAGTCAGCAGAGCTCATAGACTGTCTTAATTTTGAAGGTTGGTGAAATCTAAAAACATTTCTTTTGGAAAACAACACAGATATAGCACAATAATGTCCAAATAGATGTTTAGCGTTTACACAATGAAAAAGAGAAGTTGTATCTACAATGCAAACTTTCAGAGAACACACTAAATCCCAAAGGGGAACTTACTGCTTCTGTGTAAGCTTCACTGTTCTGTTCTTCATGAGCTTCTAGAAGTTTCTGGGAATATAAATACAGAAAAATTATCTTGGTTGGCTAAAAAGTTCCATCTATGAGTGAATACTTTAAACAGAGAAACAGCCTTCATACTACACTAACTGATGCTGCCAAATGACTTACAAAAATGGGGAAGTTTTCCAATACAAGAGGCACCCAGGTCAGGGATCCAGGCTTGTGCTAACATTTCTGATCCGCCCAATTCAGAGCATGGTGTGCACCCGACCCTAACGGCATCTGAGGCCTAGCGTGCGAGAGCAGGACTCACGGCTTCACAGGGTTAAAATGTTGCTAGATTCCAATCCCACTTACTCACTTTCAGTAATTTGCATTCTCTAGAGTCAGTGAATGCTGGAAACATTTCCTCGTATTTCTCAAGAGCAAGCTGAGGAAGAAAACGACTTGTTAACGTCTGAGTCACTGAACCAGAAAATGAAGCTGTGACGTTCTATTAACATCGACACAATTTATTTACATCCTGTTTAACTATTACACTCAACATCAAAAGCAACCTGTACTGATCAAATCTACTTATTTTTAATTTCAATTTCAGTTAAAAATAAACTTCTAAACCAGTTTTTCTGAAAGAGGCTGCTGTGGAGAAGACCACACGAGACAGATGTCATCGTCAAACCTCCCAGGGCAGGCGTCTGCTCTCGTGCACTGGACGGATACTGTGCCCAGACGCCAGGGCCCAAACCCCAACCCTGTCCTCGCCTCTGCCTCCAGCCTTCACTCTGCTTTTCACTTCTCCCAATTCTCACTCCAACTCCACTTCTGAGTTTTAAAAAAGACATGATTCTACTTTTCCTGTCTCCCCTCAGCCCCCTGATTTCTTTAAACCAAACTACTGAACGAGGTGTGGCCCCTGGGTTGCTTTAACTTAAGAGCCTTGACAGCTGGGATTCCAGCGGCCGCAGGACAGCCAGGATGGGGTCAGGGATTCATCCCTGTCTTGTTTTTCATGGATACAGTGCAGTTTTGCTCTGGATGACGGCTGAGCACCCACGTTCAGGATGAATGAAGCACATCAGAAGCTGTGCCTCAGGGCGCCTCACCTTGGCGTTCAGCTCATCCACTATGAAGTGGCAGAGGGCAGCTTTAAAGAAGTAATCCTTTGCACTGTACTTCAACAGAGGGTTATCCATGGTGTTGGCCCCAATCTAGGCAAGAAAGTGGGATCAGAGTGAAAAGGTTGGCTCTCCTACAAAAAGCACGCTGACCCTCACCTGCTCTTTAGCAAGTGCTCTCTCTGCGTCTTATGTTAGAGAAGCTATGAAATCCATTCTTTTAATCCAAAGTCATGTACCAGAAATGTTACTAGATAGGAAACAGTATTTGAGACATAAAGTGCTGAACCTGTTAAAAGCGACTCAGAATTCCATTTCCAGGAGGATGGAATAGACTCACTGTCTTCTGTCCCTCCCGCTAAGTACAACTAAAAGCCTTGATCCTTTTATACAAAATTAACATCAGGAGACTAAAACGCAGAGTGAGGAGCAGACCAGCATGGGGCACAGGGCAAAAGGCAGGGAGTTGCCTGCTTTTTCTTGCATAAACCCCTGACTTGGAACAGAAAAAGCCAACAACCCATAAATGCCAGTGGGTAAGGCAAAGAAAAAAAATAAGAGTGAGGGAACAGACGGACATCTGCTTTCTCCAGCCAGAGGACCAGGACAGGAGCAGTGCACAAGACAGGGAAGGCTCAGATGACACCTGCTCTGGCCCACCCCACCCACAGCAGCAAATGCCAGAGAGAGATGGGACGCCTGTCCTCCTGGGACTGGCCAGAGAGCTCAACTCTCCTGCCAAGGGAGCCAACTAGAGGCCAGCCTGTGGCCCCACCACAGAGGCCTTTGAAGCCCATGTGGGGTTTGCACCATTTCTCCTAGAGGGAATGAGGCATCCTCGCCTCCCAGCGCACCTGGCTTTACCATCACCTGCTAAGAACCAGGAGGCCGGGTGGAGAGCCTGGTCCTATACCTCCACCTGGCAGGAACAAGTCATACCCCTTCAGTGTCAAAGAAGACCAGCTGAGAGAGGAAGTTTAAACAAGACCCTGTCCTATAACAAAATGTGAAAATACCCAGTTTTCAAGTAAAACTGACTTGCAATACCAAGAAAAGGGAACAACTCAGGTTGAATGAAAAAAACGGTAACTAATAAACAATAGTTCTCACATAGAAGAGATGTTAGAATTATCTAACAGATGTTAAAGGAATCCTCCTAAAATGTTTCCACTGGCCATTACAAAAGTGCTTGGGACCAGAGGGAAAACCAAAGCATCAGTAAAGAAAGAAAAAAAATTCTCAGCAAAAAGGCCTAAAAGATACAAAGAAGAAATGAGCAGAAACTTCAGAACTGAAATACATAATAGCTGACATAAAAAATGGATGGGTTCAACAGCAGAACCCATGGAAGAGAGGGAGGACTCAGAGAACTAATGGCAGAACATTAGAAATTACTCGGTCTGAGCAGTAGAGGGAAGACAGACTGAGAAAAGAGGAGCAGAGCAGTGGGATGTGTGTGACGATAAAGCAAGGCCTGGCATCTGGGCCGTCTGAGTCCCAGAGGGGAGAGAAGGGAGTGGCTAAAAATCACTTGAAAATATAGTAGCTGAAAATTTCCTAAATTTGCCAAGAAACGTAAACCTACAGATTCCAGGAGTTTAGTGACTCCAATCAAAATCACAACAAAAACACCCTTGCTAAGCAATCCAAACTTCTGAAAATTGAAGACAAAGGAAAACATTTTGAAAGTGACAGAGAGAAACGCCACCACACCTACAGGGAAAACAGCCTGGATGACAGTAAACCTCTCATCAGAAACTAAGCCGGCCATAAGGGCACATTTCTCAAGTGCTGAAAAAGAGCTGTCAACCCAGAATTGTATGCCCAGGGAAAACTGTATACCCAGCTTCAGGAATGAAGGGGAAATCAAAACATTCACAGGCGAAGAGACACCAGAAGAATGTGTCACAAGCAGACCTCCCCTAAAAGAATGGCAAACGTTGCCCTCAAGTAGAGCAAAATGCGGGAAGAGATCCTGAAACATCACGAAGAAAGAACACAGTAAGCAAGATATGGAAAATACGATGGGCCTTTCCTCCCCTCCTCAGTTTTGTAAATTAAATTGGGTGACTGAGGTAAAAATTGTAATAGTGACTGATGTGTTTCTAAACGTGTGTAGAGGAAATACTAAAGACAATTATATATTGAATGGGGGAGGATAAAGGAACAGAAAGTAAGTAAGGTTTCTGTATTTCATTGGAACTGAAAAAAATGACATCATTACCCTGTGATACAGTATGTAAATGTAACACCTAGAGCAAAACACTACAAAGGCTATTTAGAGAGAGATACTCAAAAATACTTTAGATAATCAAGCAACCCCCTCTAAGGCAGGAAAAAAGAAACAGCAAAACAAAAACCAGATAAACAGAAAACAAAAAAAATAAAATGGCTGACTTCAATTGTAATATGTCAATAATTACATTAAATGTGAATGGTCCAAATACACCAATTAAAAGAAACTGGCAGAGTAGACTTAAAAACAAGACGTAACTCTATGCTGTCTACAACAAACTCACTTCAACTGTAACAACACAGGCAGAGTGAAAGAAAAAAGAATGCATAAAGATACGTCATATACACATTAATCAAAAGAAAGCAGGAGAGGCTATATTTAGTATCAAAGACTTCAGAGCAAAGAGAATTACCAGAGACAGAAGGGGGCATTATATGATAAAAGGGCCAAAGCAGCAAGACACAGCAACCCTAAACAAGCATGCGACAAACAGAGATGCAGAACAGCATGAAGCAAAGACTGACGGAAATGCAAGCTAGACAAATCCACAGTGACAGACTGCAGCACTCCACTCTTAACAACAGACACAGAAAATCGGCAAGTATACAGAGGAACCCAACACCATCAACCACGAGCAGCTTACCAACATTTGTAGAACACGTCACCCAGCAACAGCAGCACCACAGAACATAAAACAAACTTACAAGGACTGAAACCACACAGACTGCACTTTCCAGCCACAACAGGATCAAACTAGAAACCAAAAACAAAGATAACAGGGACATCTCCAAACACTTGGAAACTAAACAAAACACTTATTAAAAAACCCAGGGAAATCAATAATTTATTGCTATTATAAAAATAAATAAAGATAAAACAATGTCACAGAATCGTGACAAGACAAAGCAGCACTTCGAGGGAAACTGACGGCACTAAAAATACCCACACAGCAAAGAGGAAAATCCGCAAGTTAAGCTTCCACCATCAATGCCCTACAAGAGAAGAGCAGAATAAACCCAAAGAAAGTAGAGGATAGAAGTCAAGATAACAGAAGGAATCGATGAAAATAGAAAAACAGTACAGAAAACCACTGAATTCTACCAAATATCTAAAGAATTAACACCAATCCTCTACAAACTCTTCTAAAAAATAGAAGAGGAGAGAACTCTTTCTAACTCATTGTGAGGCCAGTATTACCTTGCTACCAAAGACATCACAAGAGAAAATTAAAGATCAACAGCCCGTATGAATACATGATGCAAAATCCGGAACAAAAGACTAGCACGTGAACTCTAGCAGGCCTTCTGCTCAAAGCTGCGCAGACAGCAGCCTCACCTGCTCGAAGATCTCGATGGCCTTCTGGTACTGCTCCAACTGGGCGGCGTATGCAGCCACTTTCAGCAAACATTTGTTAGCCGAGCTGAAACCAAGAACCAGGGCAGGGTGACAGTCCCAGAGAAAAATGACAAGACACCTCAACGCACCTTCACCAGGTCCAGTGCAAGAGACCCCAGAGAAAAAGCAGAGGTTTGCCTTTCACACACATCACAAAACTATCAGACCCTTTCATCACACATCACAAAACTGTCAGACCCTTTCATCACATGTCACACGACTGTCAGAACCTTTCATCAAACATCACAAATCAGAACCTTTCATCACATGACACAAATCTATCAGACCCTTTCATCACACGTCATAAATCTATCAGAAACTTTCCTCACACATCACAAAACTATCAGAACCTTTCATCACATATCACAAAATTGTAAGAAAAACAATACTTGCCTGTTGGATTCCTCCCCCTTGTAATAATCGGCTGATTGTTCGTAATGGGCGATAGCCTGAAAACACACACGTTTTATTCAAACTACTTGTTTGAAGAGTTGCATTTACATTTGCACAGGTATTTTTTTCCTATAAAAACCCTTTTCAACAGCACAACTTTCATAATCTGGCTTGCTTTATTTTGGGAACACAAGAAAGCATGTGCTTCCAGAAACCTGGTGGCAGGTGGCTTGCCATCCACCAGACTCTCTTCTTCCTGACCCCCGACCCAGACAAATGCCCACCACCCCATTTCCCCAGGTCTGTGACAGTCAGGGGCAGCCACGTGACCCATCCTCTCCAAGGGGATGTCAACAGACATGCTGTGGCCCACCTCCAGGCGTGGTCCATACAGTTGACTCTGCAGCCTTCTCCAGGCCTGTCCCCTTCCTATGAGCTGAAGGCAATGACCACGTCTAGTGACGCTGGAAGCCATAAGCTGAAGATGGCAGCCTTTCTGCCAGCCCGGTTCCCAAGTGGTGTCCCCACCACTGCCAAACCCTAAGTGGTGACAGAGTTGAGCTATTCCACTCAGCTCTATGGCTTGCTGCAGCAGCACAGACATTCCTACGAGACCTAGGGATCCTGTAGAATCAGGGTGTTGCCTTCCATCTAGATGGGGGTGCTGTGAACTGTCAGGTGGAGAGGAAACAGGCTGCAGTCTGGAGAGCTAGAAGCCCTGGTCATGCTGTGGCATAAGACACAGTGAAATAAAGCACCCGATGACTCCAAGCAGAACCCATGCTGCTGGAGCAGGAATTCTAAGGGAAGAGACAGACAACAGCGCCTGGTTTTCAGCAAGGCTTTGTAAGAGAGAACTCTGGAAAGATCAGCTAGTTTGTAGGCAATTATACAAGGACAGAACCTCATAAGATTGAAAAGGGTCTTCTATACCCCAACTGGCAAGAGTAGTCAGATGGCGTTTTCAGTAGGGGAGGGCCAAGTGGGTCTGTAGCAGGCCTCATGACACACACAATGGCTTCGTGAGCCATTCCATCCGTTGCCCCGTGGCTCTCCCACAGCAGCACAGAGGCCGCCACCAAGGACACAGGCGTGAACGGGCAGGGCTGTGCCTGGAGACCTGACTGTGGGTGGTGGAATTTCAACCCCACACACTTTATGTGCCATGCAATATTCTTCCGACCAGTGATCACAAAATGTAAGGACTGTCCTTAGTTTGTGGGCGTAAAACAGGCAGTAGATGTGCACACTCCTGCCTTAAACATCCAGTTCACCCAAGGAGTGGAGAGGAGGCAAGGCCTGACATGGACTCAGGCCAGCAGCTCAGTGTCTGCAGGGCAGTCCCGAGGATCTGAGAGGGGGCTGTGGGGATGCAGGGGAACCCCATCAGAAGAGCCCTCAGGCTGGGGTCACTGGGAACCCCCCAGAACTGACTGCAGGGCCTTGGGCCCTCTCCCGTGGGCGGAATGACCAGGGAGCAGAGCCACCTCTGGAGCCACGTCAGCCTCTACTGGACTGCAGGGCACTGGAGCCCATTTGTGAAGCAGACACTTCTGTGTGGAGTCACAACACGTGGGATCTAGGGTCAGCCATGCAGCCCTCCCTCACTAACACACTCCCATATAAGTTTTCTGAGTATAACTGATAATAGGAGAAAAACTGGGAACAGTTTAAGTGATTTAATATAATGGGCTACTGTGCTAAGATAAGAATAATGACGGGAAGTTTCAATAAGAAAAGTTCTTTATGAAATAGCATATTTAAAAACAGCCATAAAAAACATATACCTGAAAGAAGCACCTGGCATCGACTCCTTTGGAGCAGGGGCAGAGTCATGGCACACACACTGTCAGGGACTTCCCTCCCCACCACCCTGTGAACGCCGAGGGTGAAGACCCAGTGCGGTGCCCGTCACAGTCAGTGCTCAGCAAACAGGTGCTGAGCGGACAAAGGCAGCTGTACTGCCCAGGCGTCCTGCTCACAATACCACCAGGTTTTCCGTGAATTTCTAACTAGTCAAACATCGTCTCTGAATTGTCCGCATCCTCTAAAGTACTTGGCACTCCTTCCCGCTGTAATGATGGGATAAGTATGGGAAACAAGACCAAGTCACCGTGCAGGGAATCAGGCTGTGTGCCTGCTCTCCAAGGAGGGAGCAAACTACTCACCTTTCTGCTCTCACCACCTAAAATCTGAGGAGCGGGGCTGGCCTGGAACAATGGGACTGCTGTTCTGGAGGGTGTGCCTGTGTGTTCAGTGGCTTCAGCCGTGTCTGACTCTTTGCAACCCCATCGACTGTAGCCCACCAAGCACTTCAGTCCATGGAATTCCCCAGGCAAGAATACTGGAATGGGTTGCCATGCCCTTCTCCAGGGGATCTTCCCGACTCAGGGATTGAACCTGCATCTCTTGCGTCTCCTGCATTGGCAGGATTCTTTACCACTAGTACCACCTGAGAAGCCCTCAAGGATGATGATAAATATCAACTATCAAGAACACACAGCGTATGTAACAATGAATCCAGACAAAATTATTACCCTCTAATTTGGATAAAGCGATCACTATACTCCTCCCTGGGGAGCCTGAGAAGCCACAGCATGCTGGAGAGCACTGGGCCCTGAAGGCAGAGACGGGGCTCCAGGACTGCAGCCCCCACCAGGGCCTTACAGACAACACAGTGGCTGAGAGTCAAGCTCTAGAGCCCACTGTGTAGGTAAAACAGCCTTCAGGTGGATCATTCTTCTAGACCCTACACCTGAGAAGCCTACCCTACCCTAGAGACACCTACTCTATGCTAACACAGCCAAGAGAAAACCCCGTTCTCCAGGGACCTGAACCAGGGCTCCTCTGGGCCACTGATGATCACAGACTGTTACCACACTAATGTTTCACTTGAAGTCAAAGGAGAAATAAGTTTACGGAACTTCACATGTCCCTGTTCGCCGGCTAAAATCCGAGTGAACCAGGGACACACTGTGGCCACATTAACAGGGAAGAAACTCACTCATAAAATGAATCAGACACAAGGTGCCTTAGTGTAACTGATTTTTCAAACAAATGTCATGTGCCACCAACCCAATCTGGAGAGTCCCACCAGGGAGGTGAGGACAAGGATGTTTTCTAGATACAGGAGCCCAAAGGAGAGGTGAGCTGCTCCACGTGCCTTCACCCCACACTGTTGACATCCCTGACCCTGACAGCCCCCACCCCGTCAGGGCCCGTGAGCAACCGGCAGAACAGCAGCAGCACTGGGAGAGACGTGACGGGCTGCAGAAACTCCTGCGACAAACTGTCAACACTGTTTAACAAAAAGAAAACCAGGAATTCACAACAGATCATTTTAGCCAACCTGAATCTCACAGAGACGCAAGTGGTGAAGAGGCTGCCCGAGACCTCGCCTTTCAGACCGAAAACTGAACGCTGAGGTCAGGAGAAGACACAGCAGCCTCGGCTGGCCGGACACTCTGCCCATCAGCACTCACCCTTCTCAGGACAGCTCAGACTCAGTAAAGACCAAGCCCGCTCCAGACACCCTGACCAGACAAGCATCTCGGCCCCGCTACCCCTGCTCTGCCATCAACTCTGCAGACTCAGAGTCGCAAAGATGGGCTCAGGGCCGGGGTTCACCACCTGCTCCTGGGTCAGCGAAAACCTCCCCAGGAGACACGGCACATGGCCCTGATGTGGTCAAGGTCTGAGGGTGGCCTCAGAAGAGCAGGGCACAGCAGACAGGGATGGCCCAGAGACCGTCCATGACACAAGCCAGTGAGTTCTGGGCCGCCTGACCACCAGGGGCATCCCTGTGAAGTCAGAGTGGGAAGCCGCCTGTCCCACAACAGTCCTGAGGGGCCACCCCACCGGGGATCCCATCTGCCCTGGTGGGGAAGACACCCTTGGCTCACTCAGCAGAGCCAGGGTCTCAGACACACTGGTATACCAGAGGCAGGCTCGGGCCGGTGTGGGGCACCCACTGCAGTGGGGGGAGAAAGCAAGACAGGGGTGGTGAGCGGGCCGTCAGAGTGCCTGTAAGGGGGCCCCGAGGTGGGGGGCGATGGGTGTGTCCTGGAGAGGGCAGAAGTCCCAGTTTTCATGAGGCCACTGGGACAGTTCCTATCACAGTATCAAACAGGCAAAGCTCTGTAGAACTGGCGTGTGGTAGAAGAGCTCAGAGCAGAGGGAACAGCAGCCACAGGCCCTGAGGCAGAAGACGCCTGACACAGGAGAGGCTCCGGAGAGGTCAGGTGGCCACCACACGAGGAACAGGGGAGAGGTGCTGGGGAAGGGGGCGGGCCCCGAGGCTGTGAGTAGTGGAGGGACCACCTGATCCACTGCTGACGCGGACGGGCTGCTGCCAGACACAGAGCACTGCAGGCCGTGAAGCTGTGTGAGCGCCGAGGACCGCTGGAGCAAGGGCAGGGAGGGGATGAGAGCCCAGCCCCCCGAGAAGGGGAGGAAGCAGCCACGGGCAGGGGTGAGAGCACCAGGCAGCACCATGCTCCACTGGCCAAGGGAGAGATGAGACAGGAAGCGAGGGTGACAACAATCCAAGGCGGAAGCAGGCATGGGATGAGGGTGATCTCTGAGCTCAGCATCCACCACCAACAGAACCAGCCACTCCTCCCTGAGGCGTGCCTGCTGTCCACAGTGCTCGGTTTTACATAAATGCTGTCCCAAATCTGAGCAAAGGCAGCCTGGGGCCCTGGCAAGGGGTTTCCTTCCCGCCACCACCTGAGGTCCCCAGGGACCTCACCTGCGCATGCTTCCCTCTGCCCTCCCATCCCCACCGCAGGGGCGCCTGGGGTCCCCGCCCACCAGCTCCCCCAATCTGCGCACCTTCTCAATGTCCACCAGCTCTGTCTCGTAGATCTCTGCGATGGTGATGTGGTGCTTGGCCGCAATCGTGAACCTTCCCTGGGGAGGAAACAGAGCGGTCACACCCTGGTTAACTGTGAGCCGTCTCGAGGGCTCCACCCCACAGCCGCTCAAGCAAGGCAGGTCTTACCATGTCTGTGTAAATGTCGATGGCTGCATTTAAGCAGTTGATAGCCTCTGAAGCGAAGGCATTCAAGGGAAACAATGAAAAATCCATTCAGTCAGAGGGTTTGCTAAGCCTGTCTTCCTGGGGGTTTCTAGACTGCTAAGGGGGCCCCACTGGGGCGATGGGAAGCAGGATGGTTGGCAAGAAGCAAACACGCGTCTGCACATGCCCGGCCCCTCCATGAGCCAGTACACAGCGGCTGCAGCATCAGAGAGGAGGCAGGGTGGGGAGGGGAGGCTGGCTCAGTGACGCCTACTCTGACCCTGAGGACCTCACGGGGAAGTCTGCATCAAGAAGACAGGACAATGGAGCCAAAGCCAGCATCAACACCCATCCATCTATCCACTAAAACCTGAGGGCAGCTCCTTCCTCACTGACATCATGTGTATGCAGCGATTTTGGAAGACAATTACTTTTTGTACAGGTCCTAACTTTTGGTGTACTAACAAATATCACCAGGAAGAAAAAGTCTAATGAACGAGACAGCTCATGAATAACACCGATTTCCCAGAAGAGTGAACCTCACAGAGCAGAGGCATTTACAACTCGGGCACACAGGGCCAATGAGCGCCCACCTCACAGGGCAGAGACGTTTACAACGCGGGCATGCAGTTGGCAGCGCCCATGGCACTGCTTCTGCTCTGGAGAGGCAGCAAAGCAAAAAGACCCAGGGGAAGAATCAGGAAAGTAAATAGATTAGTGACAATGAAAGCAATTTCCCCCTAACCTGTGTAAGAAATATGGATAGTTGTGCCTTTAAAAATACAGGAAAATTGAAGAGCTATCCACAAAATCCCACTCAATCCCCCAGCTCGGAATTTGATGCCCTTTTCCTCTGTTTTCTGGACGCATTTCCACGAGCACACGGTTTTTGTGAATCTGAGATTTCGGCTCCCAGTGGTCCTTCAGTTGCCGTGCAGACGTCCCAGGTCACAGGGCGTCCGGATCGTCAGGGCTTGAGTGCCTGTACCACGCGGGCGTGGCACTAAATGCTGATGTGCAAGGACTCTACTGTGCACGCGGGCTGTGCCCAGTTTTCCCCTTTGGAAATAAGCTACGGCTAATCCTTATACCACAGCCCTTATTTCAGTGTGAGATTGTCAGGAAACTTGGGATTTCTGTTAAAATGGACTGCTGAAACAGGAGGGCAATCCCACAACCACAGGGCATGTGTGGAGCGAGGTCAGGCCTTCAACTGCAGAGTGTACGCTTCTCCAACTCAAAAACAAAGGACATTGAAAAACTTCACCACTTCAAATACCCAAGATCATTCTTTCCTCAAAACCAACACTTGGAAAAATGCTTTTTAAAACAGTCAGATAGTACTTGCTTTGGCAGCACACATACTAAAAAAGTCAGATGAATGCTGTGTGTATAAACTGTTCGTAATTATTGGATTTTACGACCTCCCGTTCACTGCATCTCGACATAAACTATTCAGAAGTAAGGGAACGAACCTTTGTTTCCCTTGGTGGGCAAGGTACACATTCATGAAATTAACATTAGAAGACTTAGATACAGTTAATTTCCAAAAAACTGTCCACAATGCAGCATAGATGGTGTTTAAGAAGACAGTACTGACAACAGGATAAATTTAACAGATTTTCTCCACAGAAACTTCAGATGATCAGGGTTAAAAATCTCCAAATCTCCAGTCGGGGAGTGCGTCTCCCTCCAGCAGCAGAACTCGTGGGAGGTCTGGGGGTGCGAGGCTCACCTTGGGGGTCCGCCTTCTTGTAGGCGTTCCCGGCGTCCACAAAGCTGGTGGCTGAGTCGTGTTTGCTCTGCAGCTGCATGTGGAGCTTGGCGGCTTGACAGAATGCATTTCCTGCAGCTGAAGACGACACATGAGTGAGTCAACACAGGAGCAGCCACCCCCGGGGCAGCCCCGCTCCAGCCCACGCCTAGGGAAGGCCCCGTCCTGACGGTGGCACACGTGCATGTGACCCGGTCACTGCCGGTGGCCACAAAGATGCCTGGGACCCAATGGGCCAGCAACAAGTGCTGCTCTCAGCCTCAGGCCTCCGTCCACACTGACTGCACACTCAGCACTCAGCTCCGTCCCCAGTGCAGGCCCCACACTCATGGGCGTCTCTGAGGAGGCATGAGGCTGGGAGGATCCATTTCCACTGACTCAGCCGGCATAGCCGGAGAAATGGCAACACAAGCAGCAGCAGCACAAGCCCCCAGATCAGACCACCCCGCTTCAAGTCTTGCTCTGCACAGGACAAGAGGACTTCCGGGCACTTCTGAAGATATGGACCCACCAGTGTAGCCTGGGCCCTGGCAGTCTGAGCCAACGCTGGCCCAAGATTGGAGGGGGGACTGGAGAAGCCTGCCCACCAGGCCTTGACCCCTACCTTTGTGGATCATGAACCTGGCAGCCCAGAGGAGGGTCCAAGCTGCTGCCAAGTGGTGGGCAGGTACCTAGGACCTCCAGGTAGCTGGAAACTACCCACCACAGCTCAGGAATGCGACAGCCCAAGAGCAGCTCTGATGAGTTGGGTCTCAGAAGTGTGTAGCATCACTCGGACCTCCTAGGCAAAGTGCTGAGGACAGCGTGGCCCCAGAAACACATTCACGTGCTGGCCATTTCCATAACTAAATGTATATCTGCCCTCAGAGCACACCTGTGCTTTGCCAGGTTGAAATGTCATCATTTCTTTTACAACTTAATCCTCCTCCTCCCACCAGTAATTTCATTTTTTGACAGTTTATCTATGCTGGCCATCCCAGAACCAATGGTGTTCCATCCCTTCCTGGCTGGGGGTAACAGCACAGCACGCAGGCTCTCCTGGGCTGGCTCCACTTCCCCAGACAGTATTGAAAGCACTGATTTGACAATTTCACGCTCCCACCTTCCAAAACAAGCTGCTGACTCACCTTTTCAATCTGAGCACTCACTCCAAACACCACTAACCTCCATCTCTACCAATGTGGAAGTATCTTTAAAGGAGCATATTATTAAAATAAAGTTACACACATTCTCAGACCCAGTTTCCTCAACTGTAAACATCTAATTCCTGCCAGGATGATCTCTCAAGAGCAGAGTAGCAGACAAATCAGACAAATTCTTTTATCCTCATAAAATAACTTCTAAAACTATAAAGAGATGAGATGCAGTGGTATCATGATCACCACCACCACAAGGAAACAATTTCAAAGAACCTAATTTTCTTTCAGTTTATTATTTCCTTTTTTAACCACTTTTAAAATTGAGGTATAGTAGATTCACAATGTTGTGTTAGTTTGATGTACAGCAAACGGTTTCAGTTATATGTGTGTCTCTGTGTGTGTGTGTGTGTGTGTATATATATATATATATACATATATTCATTTTCAGACTCTTTTCCTTTATAGGCTATTATAAAATACCTAGTATAGTTTCTTGTGATATACGGTAGATCCTTGTTGTTTATTTTATAAACTGTGTGGTATCTGTTAGTCCCAAATTCAAGGAACCTAATACTCTGTAAAATACACTGAGCGCCTGTCTACTGTGCTGCACATATGGGTCCAGGCCCTGCAGGCAGGGCAGAGAGAAAGCTTCCAGAAACACGCTGGTCGTCCAAGGTTTATGTTCCGGGGAGGGATAGCACATAATAAAAGCAAGACAATACAAACAAACAAATGGACTTCACTTATTTTTGCTAGATGGTGGTAAGGGCATCAGGGAAGAGGGGAAGGGGCTTCCCAGGAGAGTGGACCGCCAGGGATAGCCAGGAGAGACCTCACTAAGAGGATGATGACATTCGTAGAAGGGCCTGGAGGAAAATAGGGACCAGCCACACCCTACTGTGGGGAAGACAGTGTCAGAGGGACAGCAAAGCACAGGCAGAGAGTCAGAGGAGGGAGCCGGGGAAGAAGTGGGCAGGTAGGAGAAGCGTCCAGAGTGAGGAGAGGATGGGAGACCAGCTAGACTCTGAAGGCCACCTTGAAGGATTATAGCTCTGCCCTGAGATTACATGACCTGACTAGAGATTTAACAGGGCTACTTTGGTTTCTTCATTAAAACAAACAGGTAAAGTCAAGAGGCAGGGAGATGTCAGCCCAGGCAAGAGATCACAAGGGTAGGGGTGAGGGCATACATATATCCCCTTCAGTTACATAAACAGTAACGCTCCTCTGAAAGGAACTTTCAAAGGTTAGAACATCTGGTCCCCAGATAAACAAAGGAAAAGGTCTTTTTAGATAAGATCACTTTTTACATATTATTACTGGATCTGATCCTGGTTTTTCCAACAGTCATGTATGGATGTGAAAGTTGGACCATGGACCATAAAGGTGGCTGAGCCCTGAAGAACAGATGCTTTTGAACTGTGGTGTTGGAGAAGACTATTGAGAGTCCCTTGGACAGCAAGGAGATCCAACAATTCTATCCTAAAGGAAATCAACCCTGAATGCTCACTGGAAAGACCAATGCTGAACCTGAAGCTTGAATACTTTGGCCACCTGAAGCAAAGAGCCGACTCATTAGGAAAGACACTGATGCTGGGAAAGATTGAGGACAGGAGGAGAAGGGGACAACAGAGGATGAGATGGCTGGATGGCATCACCGACTCAATGGACATGAGTTCAAGCAATCTCCAGGAGATGGGGAAGGACAGGGAAGCCTGGTGTGCTGTAGTCCGTGGGGTCACAAGAAGTTAAGACACGACTAAGTGACTGAACAACAATGCTAACAGGACCCGAACCAAAAAAAAGAGGTGACCACTAATCCTCTTTTCTCCTCTCTTTTAAAATACATTATAATTCAGGGGCAAAGGCACTTTGAAAACAGAACATATCTTTCTTATCTAAATGTTTTAAAAAGAATTTTACAGCCAGATAGGATCTTTCAGGGCCATCTAAGCCAACAGCATCTACTTCATGGAACTGACTTGGAAGCATCCGCCTTAGAAACAAGTGGAGAGGCTGCACACCTTAGGTTCACGTGACTTGGCGTGGCTTGGACACCTTGGTCAAGATAGGAGAGCCCCTGGGGAAACAAACGTGCTTTGGGAGGGAAAGGTCCCCCACCTCAGGTCATCTGCAGGCTCAACGAGGCCTGAGACCCACATCCTGCCTGGTCAAAAGCCATGTCCACCTTCACTACAGAAAAACCCCTTCATGTAACCTCTCTTTTTTTCCAGGGGTAGAGGAAAGATTCTGCTTCTTGAATCAGTGTTGGAAAAGAGCCACCCCTTCTCGAAAAGAATTCTGATTTCATTTTGTGTACCTTCCCTGTGTAAAAGTATTATGTTAGAAAATGAGGAGTCTCTCAGGGTTTAGAAGTAACACTCCCACTGCCTCATTTCTCAGGGGACCACAACCAGTCATCAGGGTAAGGTATGGTTAGAAAGTCTCCACCAAGGTTTAGGCAAAGAAAAGCAGGCATTTCTATTTATCTGACATCTTTTTCAGTAACTTTTACTTCAACTTTCATTCCTTGTACTAAATTTATTTAAGCACATGAGTAAACAGCAAAGGTTACCCTTCTTAACTCCAAGTAATAGTAAGTCTTTTAATCACCACAGGCCCACTGTAGTAAGTGTTTTGCAGACACTAAAGCAGACACGCCTTTATGCCTAAACTTCAATCAGTATTTCAAGCTTTGCTCCCTTGGATCAACAGCCCCTCTCCCCCACCCCACCCACACAGCCAGCAGTTTTTCTAAGGGGAAGGCGGAGAGTCATGTCCTTCTTCAAAGTGATTTTAAAGTTATTTGCCTGGAAAGCAAACAAACAACACCTTCGTACATACCACTCCAGTTCTTGGCCATCTTGAACATGTTCGCAGCTCTGGTATACATTTCACAAGCCTCTTCTATTCTTGTGTTTCCTCTGAGAAAAATGTAAAGATGAGGTTAAGTTTTACAGTTAACAACCATCCATGTCCCTAAATATCCCTCAAGTAATGGACATCTACCAAGCACTTACGACATGCCAGACCAGTGCTAGAGAACCTTGCCAGCAGCTCGGACGGGACACTCTGATCACCCTTGCTGCCCCAGGTGAGGGAACCGAGGTCTAAGAGAGTAAACCCCACCCTGCTAGGATGCCAGAGTACTGAGACGCAAACACCGCTGTGGCAGGACCCAGGGCCTACACCCTCAAGAGCGTCCTTTCCATGCATGTGAACGGAAGTTTTACTTGTCCCGAGGAATGAGAAGTATATTTTTCAAAGGAGACTGAATTTTGAAGGATAAAGACATGTTGATGCTTTTAACGTCCAAGAGCACTGTTTGTGTTCAGACTTAAAAACAAAACCCGACGCAGGAGCAGCAATGCACCAGGCTGCTCAAGGGCTGCAATGCCTGGTGTGAAAGGGGCCGGGGGTCCAGCCCCCACACTGTGGAAATGCACTCTACAACATCCTGTGGGGGAACCTCATCGCTTTCAGAGTTTCCACTGCACCAAGCTGAGGCCTCTACGCCCACGGCTCCTCTGTCTCATGTGTCTACTCTATAAACAAGAAAGAATGAGAGAGAACCAGAACAAGAGGGGCTCAGCACAACACACACCACACGCCAAGGGGATCTCCCAGCGGGAAACGGATGGAAGGACTAAGCGAGGGCGAGGCCAAGGCTAACTGCAGTCTGGAGGGGGGACAGCCACGAAGCTTGCAGAGGGCAGGCACGGATCACGTGGGACTCTACCTGGGGCAGTCACCACCGAGTGTCTGACTCCAGACTAGTACTTTAATTTCTTTGGGTCTCCAATCTTGCATGTGTAAACTGAGAGTAATACACAGTCTATTAGTTCAGTTCAGTTCAGTTCAGTCGCTCAGTCATGTCCGACTCTTTGCAACCCCATGAATCGCAGCATGCCAGGCCTCCCTGTCCATCACCAACTCCTGGAGTTCACTCAGACTCGCATCCATCGAGTCTGTGATGCCATCCAGCCATCTCATCCTCTGTCGTCCCCTTCTCCTCCTGCCCCCAATCCCTCCCAGCATCAAAGTCTTCTCCAATGAGTCAACTCTTTGCATGAGGTGGCCAAAGTACTGGAGCTTCAGCTTTAGCATCATTCCTTCCAAAGAAATCCCAGGCTTGATCTCTGTCAGAATGGACTGGTTGGATCTCCTTGCAGTCCAAGGGACTCTCAAGAGTCTTCTCCAACACCACAGTTCAAAAGCATCAATTCTTTGGCGCTCAGCCTTCTTCACAGTCCAACTCTCACATCCATACATGACCACAGGAAAAACCATAGCCTTGACTAGACGGACCTTAGTCGGCAAAGTAATGTCTCTGCTTTTGAATATGCTATCTAGGTTGGTCATAACTTTTCTTCCAAGGAGTAAGCGTCTTTTAATTTCATGGCTGCAGTCACCATCTGCAGTGATTTTGGAGCCCCCAAAAAATAAAGTCTGACACTGTTTCCCCTCTATTTCCCATGAAGTGATGAGACCGGATGCCATGATCTTCGTTTTCTGAATGTTGAGCTTTAAGTCAACTTTTCTGGGTTATTATGAAGATCAGAAGAAATAATCCATGTGGAGCTGTCACTGTAGGGCTGGACCCAGAGTCAGTCAGGATGATCACTGTAACTAGATTCGTGTACTGAAGGCATACAAACTCTGGACTATTTGTATACCTCGTAAGTGATCTGTATCTAGAATATATAAAGAACCCTTACAACTCCATAACAAAAAGACTAATGATTCAAGTAAAAATGGACAAAAGATCTGAATAGACACTTCCCCAAAGCTTAAAAAAAAGATATAGCCAATAAGCCCTTGAAAAGATACTCAACATCATTAAACATCAGAGAAATGCAAATCAAAAGCACAAATAAGATAGCACTTTACTCCCACCAGGCTGGTTAGAATCAAAAGAGAGGACTAAGGAATGATAGGGAGGATGCAGGAAACTGGCGCTCTCGTTTACTGCCAGCACAAGTGGCAAACGGTATAAAAAGCTACCCTGGGTAGGTCTGGCAGCTGCGCAAAAGGTTACACATAGCTGCTGCATGACCCCAAATTCTGCACCAAGGCACATACCTAAGAGAGATGAAGACATTGGTCCACTCAAAAATTTGTACACTAATGTTAACAGAAGCATAGCTCATGATAGACAAAAGCAGACACAACCCAAATGTCCATCAACTGACAAATGATAAATGAAGGTGGTATACACACAGTGGAGCAGATCAGACAATAAAAAGGAATGATGTACGGAAGGACGCACTGATTGTGCTACAAAGCAGATGACCTTCACGACATCATGTGGAGTGAAGGGCCAGTCACAGGGGAGCCCACCATGCACTGGAAAGGGCTGCAGCAGGCTGGTTCTAGAGCTGGGAGTGCTGGAGAGAAATGGAGGGGGTGGGCAGGGCTTCTTTCTGGGGTGACGAAAACGTGCTAAAACCACTTGCTGTGCTAACTGCATCATTTCGCGAATATGCTTAAAAACTACTCAACTGGACACTCTGGACAGGTGAATAGTATGGTATGTGAATTACACCTCAATAAAGCTGTCTCCCTTTCCTCTAAAAAAATCCCCTTTGGGTGGGTATGTCATACAGCCAGGGACAGGATGGCAACAAACCACACCAACAATAAAGCGGCAGAAGGAGCAGACTTTTCGCTCACACCTTCACACTCGCTATTCTTCACTTCAAAGCTACATTTTTAAAAAGCTAATTATTGTGATGAACATTCCTAACTCAAGAAAGCTTTCAATCTTAGCCACAGCTCCTTGGAGCTAACAAAGGGCTTGCCACTGTCTGTGTCTTATTTTTCTAAAGTGTACCAGGAATCTTGAACTGTAATTACAGTGCAATCATTCTTATTAAAGGTTTCCAAATAAAACTAGCTTAATTAAAATGTACTTTATCCTATTATTTTCAGAAGCAGGTTCAGCTAAGAATAATAGAACGCCTACAGCATGCTGTCTCATGCTGCACATTTCCATGCGCTTTATGCCACCTTCAGCATTACAACGACCGCAAAAGATGACATCTCCGTGTTGTTGTCATCCAGTCACGAAGTCATGTCTGACTCTTTGTGACCCTATGGACTGCAGAATGCAGTCTCCATATTACAGAAGGGAAAACACTGTACCTGGAGATCAACGGCTTGTCATCCAGCCAAGGTCAGTGGTGGAGCGGACACCTGATGTCAGGTTCAGCTATCTTTACAAAACTAATGAGTGAACTCTGTGAGACTCAAGACCCTCACCTCTCACTTAACAGAATCACCAGAAAAATGCTGACATTAACAGCACCAGAGAACTCACTTGTCACAAACAGACACAACTTAAAGAATTCATGAAAAAATTATCACCCTGCTTATTTAACTTATACGCAGAGTACATCCTGAGAAACGCTGGGCTGGAAGAAGCACAAGCTAGAATCAAGATTGCAGGGAGAAATATCAATAACTTCAGATATACAGATGACATCACCCTTATGGCAGAAAGTGAAGAAGAACTAAAGAGCCTCCTGATGAAAGTGAAAGAGGAGAGTGAAAAAGTTGGCTTAAAGCTCAACATTCAGAAAACTAAGATCATGGCATCTGGCCCCATCACTTCATGGCAAATAAATGGGGAAACAGTGAGAGACTTTATTTTTTGGGGCTCCATGCAGCCATGAAATTAAAAGACGCTTACTCCTTGGAAGGAAAGTTATGACCAACCTAGACAGCATATTAAAAAGCAGAGATGTTACTTTGCCAACAAAGATCCGACTAGTCAAGGCTATGGTTCTTCCAGTGGTCATGTATGGATGGATGTGAGAGTTGGACTCTAAAGAAAGCTGAGCAACAAAGAATTGATGCTTTTGAACTGTGGTGTTGGAGAAGACTCTTGAGAGTCCCTTTGACAGCAAGGAGATCCAACCAGTCCATCCTAAAGGAGATAGTCCTGGGTGTTCACTGGAAGGACTGATGCTGAAGCTGAAACTCCAATACTTTGGCCACCTGATGTGAACAGCTGACTCATTTGAAAAGAGGCAGGACGGAAGAGGATGAGATGGTTGGATGACATCACCAACACAATGGATATGAGTTTGGGTAGGCTCTGGGAGTTGGTGTTGGACAGGGAGGCCTGGTGTGCTGCAGCTCATGGGGTCGCAAACAGTCAAACATGACTGAGCGATTAAACTGAACAAATTTACTTTTAAGTCACTCCAAATGCCTACTGTGTTCTATACCTGTGAAAACTGATTTTTGTGAGTTTTAAAGAAAAACAGTTTTGACTGACTCTTATCCATAGCCCTTAGAACTGAGGTAGAAGATTCATGAAAACAGAAACAAGTTTCAGTGAGGAGTCTACACTATAACTGATACAGTACAGCACGTGGGGGGCTTCCTGGGTGGCTCAGTGGTAAAGAATCCGTCTGCCAGTGCAAGAGACACAGAAGATTCGGGTTCAATCTCTGGGTCAGGAAGATTGCCTGGAGAAGAAAACGGCAACCCACTCCAGTATTCTTGCCTGGGAAATCCCATGGACAAAGGAGCCTAGCGGGGCTATAGTTCATAAGGCCGCAGAAGAGTGGGACACGACTTAGCAACTAAACAACAACAGCACATGGCACTAAGAAAATAACATTCTTACCAAGGAGGTCAAAATGCTGAGAAAAGGACATTTAACTGCAGGCTGGAAAAATCTGATTGCCTGACACCCCCACCCCAGGTTCCGCAGAGGAGATGAGGTGAGAGCGGCACGCGCCCCTCCAACCCGGCCCCCATCGCTCAGGAGACCAGAACAGCAGAGCTGGGTCCAAGCCCCTGACTCTCCTCCCTGCCCCTTCCTGTTTAGGAGGGAAAAACTCAGCCTGGGAAAATCACACCCTATTAGTCCAGAGAGCGCAGATGACATCTACACACAAAAGACTATTAACCCCTCACTCATCCAAAATCTTGCATTTTCCTCATGATGAGTGAAAGCTATCTGGAAGCCCCAGGAAACTGTAACTGAGCACATGGGCGGTGAGGGTGGGGAGACACCAAGGCAAGGGCCGTGGGCACCAACGGCTCATGGTGCCTGTAACTGCTTGACTCAAATCCTTTGCTTTTTCACAAACCAGTAACAAGAGGTGTGGCTGCAAGGAGGTAGGTTTTGGAGTCGGACTGCCGACAAACACGCGAGTATCCATCAGCTCCCGACCCTTTGCCCCAGATCCACAGCGCTCCCAGAGCAGCCGGCAGAAGCCGAGCGGGGGCTCAGCCTCGACCACCATGTGCTCTGCCTTGGACCCTGCGATTCCATCTTCTGAGAAAGTCTCACTTTATTTCTATTTAACAAAAAAAGAATCAGATTCTAGAATGCAGGAAACAATCTGAGACGTTTAAGACGTGTCTGACCAAAGTATTTGCATTTAAGTATAACTTCTTGAAATAAAGTTACAAGAACAGGTACAGCACATAAAGCTGGTGGGACTTTTATCTGGTAATAGCTCCAGACGAGGGGTCAAGCATGACGAGGGGTCACGCCTCCTGTAGAGGGGAGATATGTATAGACTGGATCTTTTAATAAAACAAACCGAGATACTTAAACATTACAAGGAAGCTAAGAATAGGAATTACTGGATAAACTCAGAAATGACTCACACACAACATGACTTGTCAAGAGAAACTTTTATATTTAATTTCAGTCTTCATAAAACTTTAATTTTTTTAAACAGAATTTAATCATTGAGACCTGAGATTCCTATAGGACAATTGTAGCTGCCTAAATACAAAAACACGTCCTTGTATCTTCTGGAACCACACAGATCAACAAGGAGTGGATGTAACCAATGGATTGGATCCACTCAACGAATTGGAGACCATTGAGTCAGAAGTCAACAAGATTTCATTTAAGAAAGCTGGGGCAGTAAAAACCCTGAACCAGCAGAGCTAGAGGCTTCCCAGGTGGCGCTAGTGGTAGAGAACCCCCCTGCTGATGCAGGAGACACAAGAGACACAGGTTCGATCCCTGGGTCAGGAAGATCCCCTAGAGGAGGGCATGGCAACCCACTCCAGTACTGTTGCCTAAAAAATCTCATGGACAGAGGAGCCTGGCAGGTGACAGTCCATAGGGTCGCTCAGAATCAGACACAACTAAAGGGACTTAGCATGCACGCAACAGAGCTAGGGAGACAGCCCCTGCTAGCAATCAGGAGGGGACACCTGGACACAAGAGGGGGTGCAGCAGGGTCCCACAAGCGCAGTTCACAGGCAGCAACACCCCTTCAGAGAAGGGCTGCAGTGTGGGATTCAGGAGGCAAGTATGAGACCTGGAGGGCATGGGGGCCTGGAAGGGGGCCCTGGCTAGAGTGTCAGGCTCCAGAAGATGTGCTTCCAGGGGAGGGAAGGAGAGAGGAGGCTTGGCAGTTAGTGAAATAAAGCAGAGCTGGAAATAAACTCAGGGTTTTGGGAAACAGGGGAGGCAGAACTAGAGTGGCAGCAAGCCCCAACCCAGCCCCCAAATTCTAGCCATCAAGGAAACCACACCAATGTATGGACAGAAGGTGCTGTGAAGGTAACGTGAATTTAAGAGAAAGAACACTCCCAGTGTTGGCCCTTCCCCAGGTGAGCGGTCTGCAGTGACCCTCTCTCATGACGGGCCTCGCAAGGGCACCATCTGAGCTCGCAGTCAGGCACGTGCTCCTTGACACACTCACAATCACTCTGGACCAGACACCCATTCTGCCTTCACGTTCAGTACTGTAGTCAATGAATTATATGAGACAGTCAACCCTCTACTATAAAACAGGCTCTGTGCTAGATTGTTTCGCCCAGCTGTAGGCTAATGGAAGTGCTCTGGCAGGCCAGGTAGGTGTGTTAAACACATTTTCGACTTACAATGGGTTTATGGGGACATAACCCTACTGTAAGCAGAGAGAGACCTATACAAATACCGGAATCCCCCTGACACACACACACCCTGAATAGAGGGGTAAGTAGAGCACATTCACTGACTGGCATACAGGGAGGTAATGCATGCTTCCCAGGGCAGACAAAACACCAGATTCCCAAGCAAGGAAATCAGGCAGAAGGTACTAAAGAAGATTCACAGGGCAATAGCATGCTCCTCTGGTGACAGAAGCACAGACGACCCAGGCAGCTTCTGCTCCCACTCCCCCCCTCCCAGTCAGCCCTGGCCACTGTGCCCGGACTGGATGAGGGAGGGGAGATGCCCTCTCCCTGGGGCCGGGCAGCACAGGCCACGTGGCCACAGGCATCAGATAATCCTCTTAACTAACACGCCCTAGAACAGGCAATCACAAACAACAAGAAAGCAAAGACTGCTACCCTGGCATCAGAGGAGGTAGAATTGGGCTCAAAAGTATCAAATGAAATAGAGAAATTCACTTCATAATACTAAATACAATTCAAATGAAAGTATACTGGTTGTGAACATCTAGGCACCCAAACATGGCAGCCATCTTTATAAAGCAAAAATCACAGGAATCCTGAAAGCCAAAATAATCTTGAGAAAAAAGAACACAACTGGAGGGCTCACAGTTCCTGATTTCAAAACTTACTGCAAAGCTATAGTAATCAAAACAATGTGGTACTGGCAATAAAGACAGACACACAGACCAGTGGACTAGAATAGAAAGCCCATGAACAAATCTTTGCATTTATGGTCAAATGATTTTCAACAAAGGTATCAGAATATTCAACAAGGAAGAGGCAGTCTTTTCAACAAACTGTGCTGGGAAAATCGAATACTGATTTGCCAAAGGATGAAGCTGGAGCCTTACGTATGGTGGTGGTGGTGGTGTAGTCGCTAAGTCGTGTCTGACTCTTGCCACCGCATGGACTGTATGCAGCCTGCTAGGCACCTCTGTTCACAGGATTTCCCAGGCAAGAGTGCTGTAGTGGGTTACCATTTTCTTTTCCAGGGGACAATCCCCACCCAGGAATCAAACCCAGATCTCCCACTATGCAGGCAGATTCTTTACTGACTGAGCTATGAGGGAAGCTCCAGCCTTATGCATAGCCTTATGTGAAAATAAACTCAAAATGGATCAAGGACCTAAATGTGACACTTAAAACAGCAAAAACTCTTAAAAGAAAACAGAGCAAAAGCTTCATGACACTACATTTGCCAATAGTATCTTGGATATGACACTAAAGGCACAGGTTAAAAAAAAAAAAAACAGACAAACTGAACTTCATGAAAATTAAAAAAAAAAAACTGTGCATCAGACACTATTCAGAGAGTAGAAAGGCAACATACAGAATGGGAGAAAATATCCCCAAATCACATACCCGATAGGGGATTAACATCAAGAATATATAGCAAACTCCTAAAACTCAATAACAAAAACAAACAGTCAATTCAAAAACGGATAGCCAATGAGAATTTGCTGTATAGCTCAGGAAATTCAAACAGGGGCTCTGTATCAACCTAGAGGGGTGGGATGGGAAGGGAGATGGGAGGGAGTTTCAAAAGGGAGGGGATATATGTATACCTATGGCTGATTCATGTTGAAGTTTGACAGAAAACAGCACAATTCTGTAAAGTAATTATCCTTCAATAAAAAAATAATTTAAAAAAAGGACAAAGGACTTGAATAGCCATTTCTCCAAAGAACATATATGAATGGCCAATAGGCATACGAAAAGATGCTCAACATCATTAATAATTAGGGAAATGCAAATCAAAGCTACAATGAGATATAACCTCAGACTTGTTAGAATGGGCATTATTTATAAAATACCAAGTGCTGGAAGGAAGCATGTAAAGAAATTAGAATCTGTGTGCATTGTTGGTAGGAATGTAAAATGGTACAACCGCCACGGACACCAGTATGGCAGTTCCTCAAAAAATTAAAAATGGGATTACTACATAATCCAGCAATTTCATTTTGGGGCATATACACGAGAGAATGAAAAGCAGGCTCTGGAAGAGATACCTGTACAATCATGTTCATGGTTGAAACGAATAATTTCCTTAAAAATACAATTTACCAAAACTGACCTCAGTAGAGATAGGAAGTTTAAACATTTAAACATTTCCAGGGGAAAAAAGAAAAGTATCACGGACATTAACACCAAAAAGCCCAACATGACTTCACTCAAGAGGATTCGATTTAAAAATGCAGAGACCAGAGCATGGGGAAAAAAAAAAAGAAAAACTTACAAATTGTTTTTATGAGGCCCCTGTGACATCAGTGCTTCAATCTGAAAAAGACTATACACACACTGCAAATAAAAGAACTTGAAATAAAATAATTTAAAACAGTATCCAACTGTCCATTATAAAATTCATACATTATAATTCAGGGGGTTATTCAAGGGATGCCAGGACAGTTCAGTATGAGGATATTCCTTGGTTAACGTACTAATAACTAAAGGAAAAAAGTCATGCTTACCTCACAGTTATTGAAAAGGCCTTAAAATATAAGTCCTTCATTCAATCCATAATGAAAACACCCATTAAAACAAGAATTAGCAGATACCTCCTTACTGTGAAAAACATGTATTTTAATCCAATAAAGTACTGATCTATTAACTTGTTAGATTTTAATTAACATTCCTAAGATAAGTTCTATTAATATTCAAATAGACACGATTAACATTCTGAAATTCTGCTTACAAAATCTCCTTACTGTGAACTCCTACGTATCACTCACCAAAAATTCTTAAGATACAAAAGTCTTGCTGATTTTATACGCTAATCAAATGAACTCAAAATGAAAGCATAAAAATGAGTTATAAAGTCTCCTATAACTAGGATGATCCTCTGTCCTGGTTGCAGGGACACTCCTGGTTTATACTCATCTTGGCATCTCAAAAATATCCCAGTTTGAGCACTACCTTCACGGTCACTCTATAACTCACAGATACAGGGAAATATCTGAAAAAAGTCTAAAGTAGAATTATATAAAGTTTAAATGCTATTTACATATAAAAGATAGTATTTAGAGATTGAGGAATCATGAAAATCAGGTGAAGATGCACTGTCATGGAAGCCATACTACCTTCTTCACTTTCAGCACAACCAACAAACAGTATCTAAAATTAGTAAGGTAGCAGAAGTATTCTCAAATTATTTAGAATCATGGTAGCAACCATCAGAAGAATCAAAAGGAAAGTTAAAAACAATTACCTCTGCTGATTAAGATTTAGGAGCATGAGGATTCAGGGAAAACTCTACTTTTCAACTGAAACTGTTCTGTGCTCCTTGCCATTTCCTACCATATGTAGCTGCTACATTTACAACTAACAGGTACTGAAGGAAACACAGAAGAAAGAAACATGGACTCCCCTTCATTTTGTTACCTTTGTTCTTCAAACTAAACAAAAGAGCACAAGAAAACAAATCAGCATGTGTAAGGCATTCACTGGAGTCCCCTGAAGGCCCAGGGAGGTGCTGGGCCACAGCCAGCAAACAAGGTAGACCTCCAGGCCCTTACACCCAGGAGCCGCAGGCCACCACAGTCCTGGTCCTCCTTACCACTGGTAAAGGACTCTGCACCTCACAGGGCTCACAGGAACTAAAGAATATGGGGAACACTGCAAAAATGCAAACAGAAAAAGGCCAATCATGATTATCATTTGATGTATGAAATAACTTGACATTAAAAATCAAAAAACCAAATGATTATAATACAGCTCTGCGCAGCACCTCATTCAATCCTTACAGCTCTGACAAGTAAATTCTTTCCCTCTGCCCATGCGAAAGCTAAAAAAAAACAGAATCTCTGAGTACGATTTGCTTGGCCAGGGTCACCAAGCCAGTAAACTAGAATCTGTATTTGGTCTTCTTACATATATATACACACATACACACACACAGCGTGTGTGTACATATTATTATGGCTCACATATACATTATATAATACATAACAGGTTATTCTATTATTACATAAAAATGTATTAAATATATATATTTCTTACACTATACCACCTGTCTCTAAATCTGAGCTTAATAATAAGTTTTTTTTTTTAATTCAATCTGCATCTGAATATCTACTGTAACTGAGGTGGACCTAAACGCTTTACAACTGCCATCATATGTCCCCATCATAATTTGGCAAAATTTAAACACAGTCTTTGCCAAAATAAAGCTGAGTGAAAAATACTGAGAATTAATGACCCACAATGCTTAAGAAATACTCCCAATTTTCACAAGTAGCTAAGAAATATAGATTCAGTTATTTCTGAGCAAACCTATAAGAGGCTTCCCAGATGGCGCAGCGGAGAAGGCAATGGCACCCCACTCCAGTACTCTTGCCTGGAAAATCCCATGGACGGAGGAGCCTGGTGGGCTGCAGTCCAGGAGATCATAAAGAGTCAGACATGACTGAGGATGCACACAACCCTATATGGCCTTTCATTAAATTTACTTTGACACGGCCAGATTTATAGCTCTTTACAAGCTTTGAGCCTGGGGAACATTCAAGAGCATGGGAAGATAGGGTTAACCACCCAGAACCTGCTCCCACAGTCAATCTTAAGCCACTCTCTTCCACAGGCAGTGTTCCCCACTGTGGTCTCCTATAACAGGATGGCAGATACAGTACAGGCTGTAGAAATGCTAAGCCATCTTGCTGTCAGATCTAGGTCGGCTGATCATCAGTTCATTAAGATGGTAAACTAAAATTTGATGTTGACTACAAAATTCAATAGCTCATCTTTGGAAACAAAATCAAAGCACAGCCCTTTCAGTGGCAATTTTGCTACACTAAGCTAAGCCAGGGAAGGAGTTAAGTTTTAATTGAATTCCACGACTCCAAGAACACATCACTGTTATCTGTCAGTCAAGCAGAAAGACTGACCATCATGACAGCAGTTTCTTGTGATGGCTCAGCAGGTCCTTTCCTGCAGGGGAATGTGGGAAAGACCAGCAAGGAACACAGACATCTCACGGGTGAGCCTGAACTTGTGCCTTACGTACAGAAGAATGTATGACTGACTTCTTCATATTTTCAGCTAATTTTACTGAAAGCAACAAAAAAGGAAGAGCCACAGAAGAGCAGTGAGAAGGCTGCATTGCCACAAAACTAGCACAGTGTGTGGGTCGACACTGAGCAAAGGGGATCCACTCTTACACAGGTTTTAATCTGCAGTTGGGTTAACCAGCCCCAGGCGTGAAACATTTGCAGTAAAGTAGGTTGAGCGCCTGTAACAGCCTCCAGTGCCCCAAACAGCATCACCTGCCCCCAGTAAAGTGCTGTCAGCTCTTACACAGGTGGGCTCAGTGACACCAATACGTGGGTATGTGCTGTTAACTTAGGAATCAGACATGCAGATGGACTGCACTGTGGTTTAAAGCCAGGAAAAATTCTCTGGCTAAGGGAGCTAGGGCAGAGAGGATTAACACAGGTATCCCAGCCCAGAAAGCTGAAGACAGGTGCAAGTGATGCCCAACGTAAAGTAAGATTCTGAACACCTAAAACTGACACAGAATCTGTCTTCCCACTGTCACTGACAGAAAATCTAGCTGTTGGCTTCAAAGAATTATGTAACGCTATTAAAGCTCAAAGAACTCTGAGTACCCTTCTTCCCCAAGCTTTTCCAGAGACAAGCATTACTAAAACCACAGTACTCCACAGTATAAATAACCCTTATGTGGTGCAAAGCTCTTTCAAATATTGATATTTTACTTCATTAAAAGCCCAAGGATGCAATTCCAAAAAGTCTCTGACTCTGAAATCCTGGCAAAGTCAACTTCATCTGTTTGGTTCTCTGTTTCCTTGATAAATAACAGGGCCTGATCATTCTGATGAAGATGCTAATAATCCTCATCTTTAAGACTAAACATTTTACAAGCATATATTCTTGGAACCTTCACTCACTTCTCTTACACTCATCTTACAGCACAGAAAACTGAGGCATGGAGAGGCTAAGGAACTTGCCCCTGGTCCCAGAGCAAGGACAGTACACCGACCTGCTGGATCTACGTCAGTCCTAAGACGCAATGACTTCCGTGAAAACTGAGGCTGAATGCTGAGGATGAAGTCTTCCTACAATGCTCCACAACGAAACAGATGATCAACAGTCAAGAAGAAAGAAAAAAAAAAGACGTTTCTCTAAAGACAAAACACATTTCTAAAATCCTTTTAGGATTACTGGTTCAAGATGTGGTCAGATTTCACAAGAAGCACAACCAACACCTCTTCATCGAAAGGAGCCAGACGAGCATCCCTCTGAGAATCATCAAGTGCTGTCAGGCGCTTTTTCCTCTGCCGATTAGATTCTCTTCCAGGGATGCGAATCCACACTGGAAATGCTGTGCCATTAAGATCACCTCCCAGCTCGAGGTGCTAGGACATTAAATTTTACTGGAATAAACTGTAATTGTTTTGTGAACCAGAGAAAGGAGTTACTGCTTGGTGTTAAGGTCAGGTATAAGACAGGGTTCCTTATAGTACTGTCGTAACGTTTAAAGGAGTACAAATTTGTGATTCATGGCTATACTCTAAACCACACATCATATGATAAATTTAGAAACCACCAGGGATAAATGCCTTAGAGAAGGCAATGGCAACCCACACCTATACTCCTGCCTGGAAAATCCCATGGATGGAGGAGCCTGGTAGGCTGCAGTCCATGGAGTCACTAAGAGTGGAGCACAACTGAGTGACTTCACTTTCACTTTTCACTTTCATGCATTGGAGAAGGAAATGGCAACCCACTCCAGTGTTCTTGCCTGGAGAATCCCAGGGAGGGGGAAGCCTGGTGGGCTGCCGTCTATGGGGTCGCTCAGAGTCGGACACGACTGAAGCGACTTAGCAGCAGCAGGGATAAATGACTAGAGAGGTTCTTGAGGCAGGAACCGTTACCTTCCTGCATCTTTGCATCCTATATTACGCGCCCTGCATAAAACCTGCTTTTAAGCTTCCTGGAGATTATCAACACTGGTAAAATATCACAACTCAAACAACGAAGGTGACAAAACAAGGAGATTCCAAACTGAATTTGCAAATGCTCTGGGTGTTGGCCAAGGGTCTTTCGCTTTCATAAGAAAATACGGAAAACCACCAGGAATTTTCTGCCTCCCTCATCCTAAACAGCTGAATCATTCACCTACTCAACCAGCCAGAATTCTTCCAAGAAACGTCAGTGCAGGCTCTGCTTTTTGGGAAGTCCGAATTTAAGACCTTCCCTAGGAGGGGGCAGAAGAATTACAGGAATTGAACGGGATTTCCAAGAGACGCAGACTTCGAGGAGCTGCGTTATCCCTAAGCCAACCGGAGACCCTGGCTATCACAACAATTTCTGGCGAAGCAATGGCACCGGGTTGAGAGCACGTCCTCACTCACCCCACGGCTATTACCAGTGCGCTTGGCGCAAGGCGCGCGGGCACAGGGCGGCGGACTGCGGGCCGGGCGCCCGATCAGGGGTCTGGGGCCCGCCTCTCCCCTGAGCTTCACGCCCACGCGGGACTCCAGAGAGGGGCGGGCCGACTCCAGGCGAAAGAACAAACCTGTGTGGCCGCCGCGGCGTCACGCACACTCGTGCTCGGCCAGTGGGACCCGGGACCCGCCACCCGTGCGGGGGGTGGGGCGGGGGGGGGCGTGGGTGGGCCCCCTCCGAGGGGCCTAGAAGATCTCGGAAGGGCATGTAGGGGGCCCTGGGGTCGTCCTGAAGGGTTCTAGTGGGCGCGTGGGGCTCCGGAGATTCTAGGGGGTCCCTGGAGGCAAGGTGGGAGATTCCGGGGATTCTAGGGGGTCCCTGGAAGCAAGGTGGGGGGCTCCGGGGATTCTAGGGGTCCCTGGCAGCAAGGTGGGGGGCTCCGGGGATTCTAGGGGTCCCTGGCAGCAAGGTGGGGGGCTCCAGGGATTCTAAGGGGTCCCTGGAGGCAAGGTAGGGGTCTCCGAGGGCCCTCCGAGGGTCCTAGGGCCATCCCTGGAAGGGTGTGGGGGCTTCGGGGATCCTAGAGGATCCCTGGAGGGCGTGGGGGTGCTCCGGGGATTCCAGGGAGTCCCTGGAGGCAAGGTGGGAGACTTTGGGGATCCTAGGGTATCCCTGGAGGGCGTGGGGGCCCTGCGGCATCCTGGGGACCCCAGGGGACGCCGAGGAGACCTAGGGGAATTTCTGGAGGGTGTGTGGGGATTAGAGGGCCCCCGGGGCGCTCTGGGGGCCCCCGGGCAGGGACGGAAACCCTCCCCGGGGCACGTGCGGTCCGGCGCTCACCCAAACAGCCCTCGGAGGAAGGAGTGGGAGGCCTTGACTCGCTTCTCGGCCTCGGCCATCAGCTGCACTGCCTCTCTCTCCTTCCCCGCGTTGTCCATGTCGCCAGCCTCACTCCCCGCCACAACCTCCTCAGCAGGCCGGACGCGCCGCCCGCACCTCCCAGTCCTCTCGCAGCGGCCGGGCGCAGAGGCGCGGCGCGCGGCCTCTCGGGAGTTGTAGTCCAGGCGGTGCCACGGCCGTCCTCTCGCAGCGGCCGGGCGCAGAGGCGCGGCGCGCGGCCTATCGGGAGTTGTAGTCCACGTTCGGTCCGCGGGAGCCTGCGAGACGTCCCCTCTCGTTTCCTGAAGGGCGCAGAGCCGGCCGGCAGCTGGAACCTGGAGGCGGGTGCCTGACTTTCTCCATAGGACCTACGGACCAGGAGAGCTTTTGGCCTTTAAAGATGCGGGAGATAGAAAAGGGCCCGCGGTTTCCAGGGAAGACGGCCTGAAACAGCAGCATCCCGTTGCATCAGGAGTCCTTGCCCAGGACGACCGACCGTGGCCAGGGGTTGGTCCGGGGGCGCGGGATAACGGAGCGGGCGAGGACACGGCGGGTGCCCGCAGGAAACCTCAACCGCACGCGAACTCCGCGAGCGATGCAGGGCGGCCACGGGAAACGGGCCCTAACCCTGCGAGGGTCACGCGCCCACCGCTCAGCTCCAGGGAGGACCCAGTTTATCTGAAGAGCCAGACAGTTAAGAAGGAAGCATTTGCCCCGAGACAAATTCACAGTTGGTTTTCGGTCTCCATGTAAATGTCTGTCTTCTTCCCTGGTTACCAAAGACTTCCATATATAGGATCTGTGCATAATCCTCTATTGACTGAATTCTTTTCAATGGACGCGAGCCATTGAGCTCTCTTATTCTTGACATAATGCTGGCCACAGTGTGCAGTGGATTTCTTAGGACACAGTTCTGCCTGCCAGGACGACGTCTATTCTCCTAGGAGAAGTATTCATAGACAGACGCTCTCCTGTGCCAGTGATTTCCCGGCTTGTCCCAGAGGGAGTTATTCTGTAATGCAAAGTCTAGACCGTTTATATTTGGGAATACTAAAGCAAAGATAGTGATGCGATTATGAAAGTCACTACCAAAGGAGAACTTGTGACAGCTTCAAACTATTAATACATACACTGTGGGCACTGACACACAAAATACATCTAAGAAAATGAAGCCTGTCTTGACAGAGCAAGGCAAATGGGGTCAAACTCCTAGAAAGAAAGGTCACTAAAGCATGTCACAGTTCCTACAGTGCAGGCACTTCAGAGGCAGAAGGAAGCCTTAGATTCTCAGGTGGAGTTTATTTATTTTAACTACATCCATTATTTTGACTTCAAAAAACTAATTTGGAGCAGGATTGGGAAAGGAGGAGGCAGGAAATTAGAGGCAATACTCAATGTGGAGTAAAGAGAAAAACTGCAAAAAGTGGGCATGAGCATCTGAGAAGCAGAGCAGCCTCTGTGGATTTGGTGGTGGGACCAACCCAGAAGCTCCAAGGGCAGCATCAGCGTGTTGATTAAAGCAGTTCCCAAAGGATGTTCAAGAAATACCGATCCCTAACCCCCTAGCTCTCTGTGTCGGCATCTTCTGAAGCTGGAGACTAGGAAGTATGTGTTTAAGAAACACGTAGGAAATTGACTGGTAGACATGGAATGGTGAGGAGTGGGATGAACTGTGAGAGTGGGATTGATGTACGTGCACTGCTGTGTGTAAAACAGGGAGCAGGAAGCTGCTGTATAACACAAGGAGCTCAGCTTGGGGCTCTATGACGGCCTAGATGGATGGGAGGCAGAGGGTGGGAGGGAGGCCCACGAGGGAGGGCATATATGTATACAGCTAGCTCATTCACTTTGTTGTACAGCAGAAACTGACACAACATTGTTAGAACAACTATATGCCTATCAAAGAAGAAAGAACACTACCATTCTAGAGCATCCAGTTCATGCATCGAGTGTAACATATCAGTTCACCATTGTGGCATATTTGAGTTTTGTCACATTTGGCTGTTACCAAAATACTCAAGTCCATCCCAAGATACAAGAAAGTCTTTCCCAGAAGCAGTCACGTGGACCTGGCTGCTCTAGGGTGTGGAGTCTCTTCCCCTCCATGCTCTGCACAGGTGACAGGATCAGGAAACGTGTGATGCCTGTTGCCCCGGATTCCATACTTGCTGCTGTGCCTACTCCTTAACATCTCTTTGTAACCAAATCAATTCCAGGGTACTTTTGCGGTCGTTTGTGGACCTGGGCAGAGCAGGAGACCTTGGCATGCCTGACGCTCATGAGGACAAGACCATGCTGCTCTCGTTACAAATCAATGTACTTCTCGTCGTCTATTTAGTGCCATGTTTTCCCCACTTTGTACTTCCTGTTGGTGATTTCACTATTTAAACTGTCCCCCAAGCACCACGCTGAAGTGCTGTCTAGTGTCTTCAAGGGAGAAGGCTGGACTGTGCCCTCCAGAGAAAACACGTGTGTTGGATGAGCTTCATTCAGGCATGAGTTGTGGGGCTGTGGGCTGTGAGTCCATGTTAACAAGTCACTGAGATGTCAAATCAAATGAAATATGTTGTGTGCAAGAAGGTTACATACTGATGGGTGACCAACACGGGAAGCAAACCTGCATTTACCTGGGGGTTGAAAGGTGGGGCAGGATGATGGTTCAGTCTTTGTTAATTCAGGATCTCTACTGACTTTACAGAACTACCTCTAATGGTGAAACTCGACCACTTTGGGAGGGTGTCTGGTTGACAATGAAGTCAAATCAGGGAATCTCTCTTCCCATTCCCCAAAAGAAATGGACAAAAAAAAATAAAAATAATCTATCAACTCTTCCCGAGAATGAAAGCAGGGAAATCTCTCCATGTCAGACCACCTTACCCCCAGCCCCACTCACCAGCCACCTCCTGGTGCTGTCTGCTCTGTGGTTCTGACCTGTACGGACTGCATCCATGGGGCCATGACCTCTGACTTCCTGTTGTGTTTGGCCAAAAGATGCCCAGCCAGAGGTGGAGGGCAGAAGGTAAGAAACATCATGGCAGTTTTCCTTGGTCTCCTGGTCAGGTGCCCATCTGAGGCTCCCTTCATCCTGCAGGAAATGACAGTCCTGTGCCCTGGGTTCCTTTGCCCACAGCACTTCAGGTACCCCCATAAGTAAGCCCTCCTTTTGCTAGTGTGTCCTGCAGGGACCCAGATAGACATGCTCCCCGGGTCGTTGTCTGAAGCCCATATAACCTTAAAACCCAGAACAGAAAAGGTCAGTGTGAGAAAGGACAATTTGGAGCCAGTCTCACTTATGAACATGGATACAAAAATTCTAAACAAACATTAGTAAACACACCATGCAAAAAAAGAAAATCTTGATAGTTATGAACATAAATATGAAATGCTGAACTTTAAAACTTTAAGAAGTTTTAAGTGAAAATACAGGAAAATAGCTTTATGACCTTAATTTCCTAAATAGACATCAGAACTGCAAACTGTAAGAGAAAAAATTGATACATTCACTCCATTAAGGACCTCTATAGCTCAAACAGGAAAGAATATGCCTGCAATGCAGGAGACCAGGGTTCGATCCCTGGGACGGGAAGACCCTCTGGAGAAGGGAATGGCAATCCATTCCAGTATTCTTTACTGGAGAGTCCCATGGACAGAGAAGCATGGCTGGCTACATTCTGTGGGGTCACAAAGAGTCGGACAAGACTTGAGCGACTAACACACACACACACACATCATTAACAGTAAAGATGTATTTTTACCAACTTAGCATAGCTCAAACAGAAAGAAGAAACCACAACCCAGGAAAGGATATTTGCAGCACACCTACCCGCAAATCATTATTATTAAGGATAAAGAAATTACAAATCAGTGGAACACTGACAACCAAATAGAAAACACGGGCAAAGAACTTGAAGACTTGAAGGTTACAGCAGCAAGGTCTGGATCCTCTTCAGCTTTTGCTGCTGTTTGCCTGGAGAGAATGGAGGTATGTTCACAGGAAACCAGTTAATGGCCGCCAGTGGCCTTCAGGGCCTGGGTCCCCTTTCTTTGTTTTCAGGATGGGTCTTGACCACTGTTTAAGTGACATAGCCTGCTTTGTTGGTGGTGTTCAGTCGCTAAGTCATGTCCTACTCTTTTTTTTTTAATTTAAATTTATTTTAATTGGAGGCTAATTACTTTACAATATTGTATTGGTTTTGCCATACATCAATATGAATCCGCCACGGGTGTACATGTGTTTCCCATCCTCAACCCCCCTCCCACCTCCCTCCCCGTACCATTCCTCTGGGTAATCCCAGTGCACCAGCCCCAAGCATCCTGTATCCTGCATCAAACCTGGACTGGCAATTCGTTTCTTATATGATATTATACATGTTTCAATGCCAGAGTCTTCACTCTGTATATAGGCTCCAGTTTCATCCACCTCATTAGAACTTTCAAATGTATTCTTTTTGATGGCTGAGTAATACTCCATTGTGTATATGTGCCACAGCTTTCTTATCCATTCATCTGCTGATGGACATCTAGGTTGCTTCCATGTCCTGGCTATTATAAATAGTGCTGCGATGAACAGTGGGGTACACATGTCTCTTTCAATTCTGGTTTCCTCGGTGTGTATGCCCAGCAGTGGGATTGCTGAGTCATAAGGCAGTTCTACTTTCAGTTTTTTTAAGGAATCTCCACACTGTTCTCCATAGTGGCTGTACTAGTTTGCATTCCCACTAACACTGTAAGAGGGTTCCCTTTTCTCCACACCCTTTCCAGCATTTATTGCTTGTAGACTTTTGGATCACAGCCATTCTGACTGGCATGAAATGGTACCTCATTGTGGTTTTGATTTGCATTTCTCTGATAATGAGTGATGTTGAAAATCTTTTCATATGTTTGTTAGCCATCTGTATGTCTTTTTTGGAGAAATGTCTATTTAGTTCTTTGGCCCATTTTTTGATTGGGTCGTTTATTTTTCTGGAATTGAGCTGCAGGAGTTGCTTGTATATTTTTGAGATTAGTTGTTTGTCAGTTGCTTCATTTGCTATTATTTTCTCCCATTCTGAAGGCTGTCTTTTCACCTTGCTTATAGTTTCCTTTGTTGTGCAGAAGCTTTTAATTTTAATTAGATCCCATTTGTTTATTTTTGCTTTTATTTCCAGTATTTTGGGAGGTGGGTCATAGAGGACCCTGCTGTGATTTATGTTGGAGAGTGTTTTGCCTATATTCTCCTCTAGGAGTTTTATAGTTTCTGGTCTTACGTTTAGATCTTTAATCCATTTTGAGTTTATTTTTGTGTATGGTGTTAGAAAGTGTTCTAGTTTCATTCTTTTACAAATGACTCCGTGAACTGCAGCACGCTTCCTTATCCTTCACTATAGCCTGCTTAGAAGCTGATAAACCAACATCACAGGATTATGGACACCATCTGTAGAAGGCTTGCGTGAGGACAATGGCATGTGAAAAACCCACCACCCCAGGCAGAAGTCCCATGGAGACAAAATGCCTGGCCCTGTGACCTCTGACCTCCTGAGCCCCATGGTTTCTTAGGTGTCTTAGTCTGGAAAGAGCAAACGTCCCTTGGGCCTTTCAGGGTGGTGCCTTGCCACCGCTGGCAGTCTGATGCTGGCCTGCACATAGGGGACCAGCAAGCCTCTGGCCAGGGTCAGCCACATCCTTCTGCCTAAGCCCAGGGACCAGGGCAGCTGCTGGCGGCCGGCAGTGCCTTCTATAGCCTCCATTGGGAGCGTTCTGGACAGGCATTCATCCAGCCCGGGCTGCTCCTTGCTGGGCTTGCTTTGAAGGGCTTCTGGCAGTAGGATGAACCACAAATCGATTGGCTTCCTGCCTGGATTCTATCCAGGTCAGCAGCCAGGCCAGAGCAGGATTGTTCAGAGGACAAGGAGGAGCTTGTCAAACACAAACCAAACAAGAAGATGGTGGAAAGCAGAACCCAGAGGGGGCCAGCCTATTGTTTGGAGGGCTTCATTTGTTCCCCTAAAGTGAGGAGGGGAGGCTCAGGAGCAAGCAGGTCGCTAGGAGAGTGCAACACCATGACCCATGTCCCAGCCCCAGGCCAGTCGTTCCAGAGGGATGGAGGGAAGGAATGGCCGGCAGCCCAGGGCCGTTCCACCTGCCTCAGCTCCTTCTTGTGCAAACAGCCCCAGGCGCTGTGCCAGCACTTCTGTACCTTTTATGATTCAACATCCACAGGCTGTTTTACTATGACACTGACTTTACATACTCAGAAGGTGAAGCTCAGCCAAGCAACAGTGGCGAGGCCTCCCCACCTTGACACTCGGCTCCTGCTGGGTGGTGTCCCTCTCACAGTGGCCCAGGCCCCATGGTGAGATCAGACCAACAGCTGACCCATGGGATGTCTGCACCCAGCCTGGCCAGGCGGGAGTGCTCTCTACCTGCCTGCCTGCTCCCGAACAGCCTGTCCTGGAACCTGCCGGACACCCTGGGGCTTCGGCTCTCACCAGCCACGTAACTCCCCCTGCCCCAGGACCTGCTCCGCTTCGGGAATCAAAGGCACCCCCACCTCAGGTGTCCAGTCAGACCATAGCGTGATGAGCAGTGGTTTTGCCCAGCATGGTCTATTCAGGCTCTGTCACTGGATGTGATCAGGCCCCTTCCTCTGACCTTATGGACTTGCCCAGGCTTCAGATCCCCCTTACTCCCCTGCCACGGCCGTATATTTCCTGTTTTCACCCAACTGTCCCATAACCACACACAGCAATTGGGCCTCAGGCTTTCCCTTTCTGTGAGTTTTATGAGTGTTTTTCTTCTGCTAGTTGTACCATGTTTCATGGACATGATGAGCCCCCATTTGCCCTTATTTTATGGACAGTAAGTTGTTTCTTTTCCCGGCAGCATGTTCCACCTTCCCCCCTGTTCCATGGTCTTCACCAAGCCCTGGTTTCCCCTTTTACCATGGACAGGACCTCCTCTGCTTTCCACTTATCACATGGACATGACTAAGCCCTCAACTTCTCCCTCAACTGTGGAAACAACCCATCTCAGCCCTCTGATTTGTGGATGGAACACTGCTGCCTGACTCGTCTTGCCCCAGGGATGTCGTCCAGTCCCTGTTCCTCACTTTCCGTGGACAGGACCAGGATGCTGTGTTCCCGTTGGTCCACGATTTGCCCTGTTTCATCCTTACTCTTGGAAAGAACTAGAGCACTGCTACTTCCTCATTTCACAGATGTGACCAAGGCTCTTTTTTTCCCCTTAGGCATAGACTTGATGAGGCCTCCTCCTTCTTCCCACTTCCTCCTTTTCCTTGGATATGCTCATTCTCATTTTCCTTTTCCTGGCATTTGACCAGGGCCCCTATTCTCCCCTTATTCCATGCATATAATCAGCCCACATTTCTTAAGCAAAACTATTTGGTATGTTTGTGGGTTTCCTAACACAGCCCTTGGATATCACCTTCCCCTTCCCAGGTCCACAGACTGGTGGTGTATCCAGGGTGGCTGTACATCTAGACATCTGGGGCGGGCTGAGCTGGTCCAGACCCAAGCACTCTATTACCTCACTCAGAATCCTTCTGTATCTGTTTCATGATTGCACACCTGCCATCCGGGCTCAAGTATTGTTGAGGTTGCCGCCTCCCTGAGCTGGACAAATCATGAAGCCATGGGGTCTGGGAGGACACCCTGCCAAGTATAGTAAGACTTTCACACTGGAGAGTGGTCTAGGTTCCAGGACACTTAGGGTCCAACGGGCCATGGGCGTGTGTGTTCAGAGTCATGGCAGAATCATGGAGGAGGGTGTTCCTGCCTGGCTTGAGAACAGGTTCCTCCCTTCATTGTCTCCACCCTAATCTGAGATGAGTCTTTTCCCCCGTTTTCATCTTATAGATGAAGAATCTGAAGCTAAGGAGATGAACCAGTTCCCCTAGAACCCAGCAAAGACCCCAGCACAGCCATTTACAAACCTGGGTCTCCCTCACCATATCAAGCTGCTTCTCAATGACTAAGATCCTATGTATTTATTTTTGAACATTTTAATCTTTATTTTGAAGTCAGTTTAGACTTACAAAAAGGTTACAACAATAGCATCAAGTTCTCCCATCCCTGCATGCTAATATCCTGTGTTAATTCTAGGACGATGGTGGAAACCAGAGTTAACATTTGTATTCACAGAAGAAATGTTCACATATTTAAGTAGGTGTTAGTCATTCTGGCTTATATATGAAGTGAAGTGAAGTGACATCGCTCAGTTGTGTCCAACTCTTTGCGACCCCATGGACTGTAACCCACCAGGCTTCTCCATCCATGGAATTTTCTAGGCAAGAGTACTGGAGTACTGCCTTCTCCAGGGGATCTTCCCAACCCAGGGATCAAACCTGGGTCTCCTGCATTATAGGCAGACGCTTTACTGTCTGAGCCACCAGGGAATCCCCAGGCTTACATATGAGTTGTGCTGAATTTTATGCTAATTAAAACAGCCTGTTTGTGACCCATCAGACATACACTGTATATCTGCTTTAATTGCTAAAGAAAAGGGCAGACTGTCCAGAAGTTCATAACATCTGAAGATAAGAGATAAATGCCTCCCTTCCTAGGATGCCGATGTTGAGACTCCTTGATGATAAGACTCCTCCCAGGGCCACAACTGAACTGACTCTCTGTATACTTGCTGATCCAGTTTTTTTGAAACCCTGCAGGCATGTATCCCTGACTGGTTTGATGTTCTTTGTTCTAATACGACATAAAACTACTGACAGCCATGCTTCTTCCCAGAAGTTCCTCAGAGTCATCTGAGGTGTTGTGTCTCTGGATATACGCCTCAGTTTATCTCAAACAGAGCCCTTTTCTATCCCCATTATAGATGGGTTATTGGTTATTCATGTCAACAGTTTTACGCTATTAATCTACAGACCTTATCCACATTTCATAATTGTCCCACTAGAGTTCTTTGTCTGGGGCAGAATGCCATTCAGGATCCCACTTTGGTGAGTGTTTTAAGCACAGGGAGCTCTTATGGGCTAATGGGTGCTGGTGATGGGGTTTAGGACAAGCTATCCCCAAATATGGCACCTTGGCCCAAAGATGGTCTTAAGCCAGAGGAGTCTGAAAAAATGGCAGAAGCAGGAAGGTCACTCTGACCTCCCCACTAGTCCTTCCTTCCTGAAGCAGGAGATAAATGTACCAAGTGAAACCATCCCCTCCCTGCACATGAGGACAGAGGTTGTCCTGTAGCTGGAGACCGGAACACAGAGCCAAGGAGTCTGCATAAACTAACCTGTTACCCCTGCACCATAGGGTACCCTGAACTCAACCCCTTCATCTTGGTTACTTCACAGTTTTACTGTGTCTACAAGTTATGAAAGCTCCCTGCTCTGGTCACTTCTCTGGATCTTCACTTCCTTGCGGAGGCTCCCAGGTACTCATGAAAGCCCAGAAAGTTGGTTGCCTTTCTCCTGTTAATCTGGCTTCTGTCAATTTAATTCTTTGGCCCAGATGGAAACCCAAAGAGTGGAGAGGAAATTTCCCCTCCTGCACAGGTAACACCTAACCTCCGGGGGACTGCAGGATTTAATTTCTAAACAAGGCTCACAGCTCATTGCTCCCTCATAGAAAGGCCACGGTTACCTCACAAAGCTCTGCTGGGGTCACACCAAGATGGTAAGGGCTAGCACTGGGGCCTGCAGGCACACTTGGATCCAGCAGCAGAACTCTGTGGTCAGTGGATGGCAGAGAGCCAGTGCCAAAAGGGAAGCACAGGAAATAGTGGATCGCTGGCCTGGACGGCTGGAACCCACTGTAGGTAATTGGAAGGTATCAGGCCCTCATCCCTTGCATCCCAGTTCAAGCATCACCTTCTCTGTAACCTTCCCCCAGTCCCACAGACAGACTCTTTTCCATCTGATGAAAGAAAGTGAAAGGAATTGGTCACGTCTGAGTCTTTGTGACCCCGTGGACTATAGCCTGCCAGGCTCCTCTGTCCATAGAATTCTCTAGGCAAGAATACTGGAGTGAGTAGCTATTCCCTTCTCCAGGGGCTCTTCCCAAGCCATGGATCCAACCCAGGTCTCCTGCATTGCAGGCGCATTCTTTACCATCTGAGCCACCAGGGAAACCCCTTCTCTGTCTGATACATCACCTCTTCTTGCCTGCGGGGTCTGTCCTGGGGGCTTTCCTCCTAGTAGGGTATGAAGGGGGAGAGAGGCATTTAGAAATCATACTTGCCTCAGTTACTGAGAAACCTAGGGGGGGTGAGAAAAGTGAATGACTCTCTGCAGGTCCCTGGCGGGTCCTCCGGTCAAGTCACGGGCAAGCCCCGGAAAGAAGGGGTCAAGGTCTTGGTCCTTGGTTTCACGCAGGCAGGCATCTCCCGCGGAAACCTGCATTGGTGAGGGCAGCAGGGAGAGCAAGTGAGTGGACGTGGCTGCACCTTCCTACCTGCAAAGCCCCGTGGAGAAGAGACCACAGAGATGGGAGCTGGACGCTGGGGGAACCCACTGCTGCTGCTGGCGGCCCTGGCGCTCGTGCTGGGTCGGCATCAGCAGTGGCTGGGCTTCCAGGATTCCGAGAGCCCAAAGAACGTGAACGCCACGCTCGCCTTCTTCTTGGAGAACTACAACAACAACAGCAATGACTCCTACCTGTTCGGCGTAGACAAGCTGCTCCGCAGCCAGGTGCAGGTGAGACAGCGGCACAGGTGTGGCTTCAGAGAGGGGTGGGATGGGGGGCGGCTTCCTGGGAGCCGGCCCTGCAGGGTCCTTCAGACCCCGAGCCCCCTGAGTATCCTCTGAGCTTCTTAGCTACTCTTCTGGGGGGAAGAATTGGTTTCATTCAGAAATTGGCCAGAGGGACAGCAACCGAGGATGGTTTCATTGCCTTTATTATTCCTCTCTTTTGGCAAAATATAAGCATTCATGTCCACAGCTTGAAAATCTGGATCTGAAGATCATAGCTGTGTCCTTGAGAAACCCAGAATGATACAGAGGGCCTCTAGTTGGGTCCCTTTCCTAGCCTGGAATTACCCGTCCTCTCTCATTTTGTTTAACATATAAAGTTTCTCTGAAATACATCAGTTGAAGGATAATAGAGGAAAGCAAAGCTGTTTTAAAAAACACTTCTGTTGGTCCAGCCTGCCCTCAAGGTTAGAGAGTAAACTCTATGAATTAGGATGGCGACAGTAATACACCTTGGTTCGATTTGCTGGATTTGGGGAATGACTGACTTGGAGATCAAGGCTCCAGTTAGAGAGAGGGGTGGCAGGAATGGAGCCCAGGGTGGGGCGGGCCATCAGGAAGTACTGGTATGACCCAAAGGGCCTCCCGGGCGTGGACAGCAGCCGGTCCACCTGAATCACTCCTGCTGCGCGACGGCAGCACACGGGCCCGAGGACACTGAGCTGACGTGGCCACTAGGTGGCGGCCGCTCACCACACTCTGCCCAAGGTGGCCTTTTCTTCCCCCTGTTGGTCCCTGGGATAAAGTGGAACTCCAGGAGGCCAGTAACAGAGTTGGTGAAAGTGAAGTGAAAGCGAAAGTCGCTCAGTCGTGTCCGACTCTTTGCGACCCCATGGACTGTTGGTCCTCTATCACTAACAGTTAACTCAAGTAATTGTTTACAAGCTAACTTCTGATATCACTCAGCCAGGTTAGTGGACAGAGAGTGTGCCCCTGAGGGGCTGGGTGACCTGGGGCCAGGCCCCTGGGCAGGCCTGTGCGCTGCCCATTGACTGCTTCCATCTGTGCCTCACAGTGGGCAGGGAGGGGACACAGTGGCCGTCTTTGCTGGGCTCCCAGTGCCCCTTCTGGTTTTGACACCCAGCTCCTCCTAATTGTGGGGTCTTGGTCAAGCACCATCCAGACTCTCCAGGCCTCAGCTTCCTGACCTTCGAAGTGGGCTGAATAAGAGTGAAGTAGCACCTGTGAAAACATTTGTATCATCACAATCATTCCTATTACGATTGAACAAATAAGTCTAACAATGAGAAAACATGGAGCACACTCAAGCTTCTCTGGTGGCTCAGATGGCAAAGAATCTGCTTGCACACACAAAAAGAGAATCTGGCTGCAATACAGGAGACCTGACTTTGATCCTTGGGTCGAGAAGATACCCTGGAGAAGGAAATGGCAATGCACTCCAGTACTCTTGCCTGGAGAATCCTGTGGCCAGAGGAGCCCGAGGGGTTATAGTCCATGGGGTCACAAAGAGTTGGACACGACTGAGTGACTGAGCAGGCGAGCCCAAGCACACTAAAAGGTTGGTTAACTTTAAGCTAGCCTTCTAGATTCTTCACACATGCAGGGTGTGCTGAGTGTCAGTGAGAAAACTCTTGGCACCAGTCTCGCTAGCTGGTTGGAGCGATCCTTAGATGAACAGCCAGGAGCCCTGAATCCTGATGTCGGACCGGGCCCGTGTCCTGACATCCTTCCAGGGGTCGCCGGGATCAGGATGGTGGTCCTATCCCAGTTCCCTTCCCCCGCCTCTCTGCCCTGAGGTTTTCTGGGGCCTGTCCTCCCAGGAGCCACCCCGCAGAGTGCCCAGCCTTCTCACCGCTTTGACACTAACTTTGAGACAAGGCAGCAGAGAGGGAAGATGAGGACAGGGGCAGAGCCCAGGAACTAGACTAGCCCATATGGCTCCATCCACGTGTTCTGAGGACCACAGTGCAGACTTGGGTGCATGATGGGACTGCAGCCAGGTTGCCTCCCTGGTCCCAAGGATGTGAGGGAGACAGGTAAGAAGCCACCTGTGGCTGCAGCAGTAGAGCGGGTACAGAGCAAGGACTGGGCATCGCACATCCCAGGTGGTGATCAGGGGGCACTGGGCATCCTCCGGCAGGTAGGGAGGAGGCTGAGCCCCGGGATTGGACCAGGGACGGAGGCTCCTGAAGCTCTTCTCCTGTCCCAGCTCCTCCAGGAGAGCGTCAGCCATGCTGGGAGTCAAAGCTAACAGCCTTTGCTTCTTGGTAGCTGACGACGGGTGTGGAGTACCTGATTACTGCGAAGATTAGCCGGACCAAGTGCAAGAGGAACAGCACGAACAACCGCTCGTGCCCCATTCAGACCAAGAAGAATCTGAAGAAGGTGTGTGCTGACAAGCAGCGGACGAGGGGCTCCAGGCAAGGGGGCAGTAAACATTGCGCAAGGAAACGTGGATTGGTGTCAGGGGCCCTGTGGCTGGGGCAGAGCCGGGACTCGGCCACGGGGCTGCCTGATGCCACAGGTGGCACCCGGGGCGGGGAGGAGAAAAGGGAAGCGCTGTAACTGGGCATCTCTGCACCCTGGGCTGGCACTGCCCCAGCCCCAGGTCTCTGGGCTGCCGGACCCCTTGCCCACCTGGTCCACTCCCTGGACCTCAGGGGGAAGTGGCTTTACTTTCCTTGGGGACCTTGTTCTGTCTTGGTCCACATCCCCGGGTCCCTCTGGATTGTCCAGTCGCCTCCTTGTCTCCCTACCTCTGACCTCCTCCTGGTCCCTCCTGCAAGTTGGCAGGCCTGAGGGTCTCTCTGTGCCCAGGAGGGAAGTGCAGGAGGACTGGGTGGGGGAGCCCAGGATGACATTCCTCTGCTGACATGGACACCCCCTTCGCCCCCAGCATGTGCCAGCGAGCAAAACCCACCTTGCCCATGTGGTCAGGCCTCAGCGCAGGGTCCAGACTCCCCAAGCAGGGGCGGGGGTCAGGGGCAGAAACTTCTTGTCGTCTTTAAGAACCATTTTCCTGAAAGCTGACTGTTTTCTCTCTTCTCTCACAGAGTTTCATTTGCGACTTTTTGGTGTACACTCTACCCTGGATGAATCATTACCAGCTCTGGAACAACTCATGCCTGGGTGTATAGATGCATGTGTGCAAAGATCCTTGATGGACGCTGGGGCCGCTGTGCTGGGTGCTTTGTGCTGTAGAATCCGCCAGGCCCTCATATCCCTCATCAAGATCTCGTCCACACTCACATACACGTGTACACTCATGGCCACCCAAAACTCTCCCATGTGCACTCACACTCATGCACGGAGTCAGTGGTCTTTAGGCAGCTGATGCCATTTGAGCAGAAGGCGGTTAATTCTTTGGGGGAACCTCATAACTTAGTTCCCACCCTCAGTCACATCTCTGAGCTTTTCTTAGTTCAGGTACCTTCTGACTCTGGCCTGAGCTTGGAGGGCCCAGTTTCTGCCCCATGCATTGATAACTCTATGACTGACAGTAGTCTCTGTGAGTACGTCAGGGGTCCCAATGCCCACCTCCAGGCTCAGGAATTCACTGGGAGGACTCTCAGGGTGCTCAGGGATGTGATTATTGCAGTGATGGATACAGGACAAAATCAGCACAGGGAAGAAGCTCTGGGGGAGACATCACAGACATCAGGCTCAGGATTCCAGCATCCCTTCTCAGGGCCACCACATGACACACCCCTCATTCCTCTAGGAATTCGATGGAATGTGTGCCAGGGAATCTCCCTGGGGACTTGGTGCTGTTCACATGGGCAGCCTCTGCCCAGCATGTACCGAAATCGCGGATTTGCGGAAAGAAAAGAGGTGCTCAGCATAAACCCCATTGTTTGTATAAACATTGTAGACATAGTGAGGCCCTCTTATCGCTGAAAGAAAGTTTTATATCAGCACTGGAATGGTTTATCATCCAAGTTCCCAGGCTCCAGCCAAGGCCAGGCTTGCCAGCAGGCCTTTCCAAGGACCCTATCTTGGGCTGGCTGTGGGAGCTTTTCTTGACAGAGGGTTTTTGAGCCTCTCTCGGGCTCACGGCTGGGGGAGTGAGACCCATGGTGTCTTCCCTCATGCAACTCACAAGTCGAGCAGAAAAGATGTGCCCTTAACCACTAGTGGATCGGCTGTGGGCTGAGCGCTGCCCCTGGACCAGCTGGCCTCCTCCCTGGGAACTGGGTCTCACCAGCAGTCATAATGGTAACTGGAGAGAGTGTTTTCAAAGGGGAAAAGTAAACGCATGAGCAAGAACCTCACATTTACCGGAAGGTCCTGAGTCAGAAGAGAGAATGGAGGTAAAGGGTTAAAGGTGGGGAAATTGTTGTGCAAAAAAAGAGGGATGCCCAGTTTTGCAAATCTGATGTCCTAGAGGGCTGCCTGGGGACCTGGCACTGCCTGCTACCCTTGCTCCCTCATTGATCAGAGTTGAGAGTCCTATGAAATGGCATCTTATCACCCTGCCACAGGCCAAGAGCCTCCAGGAAACCTCTCTGTCCAGATCCTAACATCCCAGCCGAGTTCGGCCTAGTGGCTGACTTCTAGAAATGGAATGTAAATGGAGATAAACTGTCTACACGTCTCTCAAACTGGTAGAATATTGATGCCAGTAAACCAAATTATATATACGTAATGTAATATCTAGAGTGACCACTAAAAAGTGTATGTGGAGAAACATAGCAAAAACAGTATAAAAATACAGGGAAAAAAACAAAAACAGTATAGATACATACAAGTGGAATTCTTTTAAAAAATGTTCAAGAAACTCACAGGAAAAATAAAACAAATAAAAAGCTGAGAGAACAAATAGCAAAATAGACATAGTCACTGACATATTAATAATTATATGCATGGTACATACAAGTCATGTGTAAATTGTCTCAATGAGCCAATCAAAAGACAGAGATTGATAGAGTGGATTTAGAAAATGACCCCACTGTAGGCTGTCTACAAGAAGCTTTCCTTAAACATAATGATATAGGTAGGTTGAAAATAAAAGGGTGAAAAAAGTTTTATTATGCAAGCATTCATTGAAAGCATGAGAGCCTACATTAGTATCAGATGAAGATGACCTCAGAGCATGGATTGTCACCGGAGATGATATTGCTATATAGCCTCTAAGTTGTATCTGACTCTTTTGCACCCCTGTGGTCTGTAGCCCACCAGGCTCCTCTGCCCATGGGATTTCCCAGGCAGGAATACTGGAGTGGGTTGCCATTTCCTCCTCCAGGGGATCTTCTCAACCCAAGGATCGAACCCGCGTCTCCTGTGTCTTCTGTACTGGCAGGGGAAGTCTTTACCACTGGGCCACAGAGAAGCCCGTGTCCAGAGACAGAGGAACATTATAATACATCCACTCTGGAAAAGCTTGGCAGTTTCTTTCTTTTTTTATCTTAAAATATGCTTTGCCACATAACTCAGCAATTGCGCTCCTGGACATTTAACTTAGAGAAATGAAAATTTAGTTCCACACGTAAATCTTACATCAACGGTCCCTAACCTCCGGGATCTAATGCCTGATGATCTGAGGTGGAGCCGATGTAATAAAATAAAAATAAAGTGTACAATAACTGTAATGCCCTTGAATCATCCTGAAATATCCCCCACCCCTCCTCAGCCCATGGAAAAATTGTTTTCCATGAAACTGGTCCCTGAAGCCAAAAAGATTGGGGACCACTGCCTCACATGATTGTCCATAAAAGCTTCTTTTGTAATAGCCCAAAGCTTGAACAACTAACACACCCGCAACAGGTAAGTAGTTAACTCTGGTACTGAGTACGCCATGGAATGCCACTCAGGAGTTAAAAGGCGCTTACTGCTGATGCATGAAATGACTTGGATGGATCCCAAGGGCATTGTTACCAGTCCCCAAAGAGCCCTGTATGATTCCATTTATACAATATGTGTTAATTGGTACAGTGATAGAGATGGAGAAATTAGTGATTTCTGGAAGCATGAGAGGGTGAAGGAAGGGTGTGATTGCCGTGGCGTTCGGGCAGAAGGTCTTCGTGGAGGTGGCCACACAAATCTACATGTGATGAAAGGACACACACACACTGTATGGTGTCAGTTTCCTGCCTGTGATATTTTTCCATAATTACCAAAGATGTAACCATGGTTGGGGGAGGAACTAAATGAAAGGTAAAGGGACCATTCTGCATTCTTTGTAACTTCCTCTGAATCTACAGTGATTTCAAAATAAGAAATTTCAAAAACCTACTCGGCTGGGAAGTCCAAGGTCAATGAGCACACATGTCCTGCCTTTCCTTTATTCTCCAACCCACCCCCATCCCAGCCCCCAGCTCCAGACAAAGCAGTCAAAATGCCAGAAGACAGTTGACAGCTGATTAATTAGATTACGCTGCTACTGCCAGTGTTCTTACAAATGGCTAATGTTTGTTTGAATATTGGCTTTGTGTTAGGCATTGTGTTGAGTGACTTAGATGCATTTATCATCATTAATCTTTACAACGATTCCGAGAAGTAGGTACTGTCATTCTTGTTTAAAGATAAGGAGACTGTAGGTTAACATTTTCCCAGACGGTTGGTAGAGGGGACTCTCACTTGGGCCCCACCTGAAATGCAGTCCTGAGGACTCCAGAACTTTCGCTGGGAGAGTAGAAGTTGAAAAAAAGAAATTGTCCTTTGAAAGCTGCAGCCTTCGCTAGCTGTTGGGGACGCGGTGGCTGCTGCCAGCTCACAGATCACCCATGCCCTGTCCCCTCAGTGTCTGCCATGTCTCTCACTTCTCATCCTTCTGTGCACAGATGCCAACACCTGTTCCCATCACCTCTGGCTGCTTGCTCTGCCCTCGAGCCACCATGAGCTAGAGGTTCCAGGGAAGTAATGCCCGGCACCCTGCAAAAGGAGATAAACGCCCCAGCCACCTCTCTGCCAGCCGATGGCTGCTGTGTGGGCCTGTGAGTCTCCCACAGAGTCCCTAGAACCCCCGGAGACATTAAACCTCAAGGCTTTTGCTCAAACTCTTGGGGAGGCTCATCCTTTCCCTACCTTGTGTGAACCAGGGCGGATGTGACTCAGTGAACCACAGGTGCCATCTTGAGACCACACGGGGGAAGTCGAGTGGGGAGCTAAGCCTGGTGACATTACTTGACATCCTGAATCAAGCTGGTGGGTGGGGGTGCTTATTTCTCACTGCTAATGTGACATCCGTGAAAGGGCACCCCTTTAATGCAGCATTCCTGGTTTCTCTCTGCCCTCAAACACTGCCTTCCCGGAGGAATTCATCTGATGGGTTTGTTGGGAAGAATAAATGGGGCATGATAGCCCACATCCTCCTCCTCTCACAGGAAGGGAAACAAGAAACCAAACATCATTGTGGTTGGTTTGCAAATTGTGGGAGAGAAATCCTTCCAAAAAGAGACCTGCTCTGGTCCAATGCTGCTGATGCTGGGGTATGAGTCTAATTCTGAAGTCTGGTATCAGAAAGTGCTCGTGCCTGCAAAAATAAGGCATGTGCCCTCCTCTTTTCAATTAGTTGCATTGTTTGTCCTTGTTTCTTCTTGTTTCACACTTTAGACAAGAAAGACTAGGCATCTCAGAGATGTCATCACAGGCATTCTTGCCAGTATCTTTTAGTGTTTAGTTAAGTAATTAGAGCATCTTCCTTTGTTCTCCTTCCCCCTTTTCTCAACTTATTTTAAAATCTAAACAATCCTACTTGATATAAAGATGAGGTTCAAGTTCTGCTATCATGAAGGTGTATAAGCTATAAGGACAAGAATTATACATGTCATCTCACTTAGACACCCAAACTGCCCTAGCCCAGAAGAACTTCAGATCATTTTATTATAAGTTAAAGAATCTGGGGGGGGAAAGAGTGGAATCATAAACATTCAGAGCATGAAGAGCACAGGTTGACCAACATTTATTTCCTCCACTGAGAGTTCCTGTTGGGTGCAGGGTAACTTGAGGCACAGTGTCTGTGATCTGCACTCTGAGACACCTAGACATTTGTGCAGTTTTGAGCCAGAACTTTATACTTTTCAAACCAGGGAATAACAAATACTGAGAAGTAGCAATCGATTTTCTAAAATAAACACAAAACAAAATGTAGAAAAGATCAACACACAAGGTAAACATTTTAAAGGGGAAAGAAGGTGTCAGACATGTGGATGGGGAAATGACAGGCTCCCCCAACCCTGCCCCATCCCAATCCACCTCCAGGCAACGTGTGGGTCTGTCTTTATTTTGATTTTAAGGGTTTGATAGTGTCCCTGCTGAAACCACCCCCACAAAACCGCCTTCTGCCCCTGGTTGGAACTGGAGACTGGAGATAAAGTGTCTCCCCACCCACGTCACTGTGGGAACAACTGACTTTCTCCCTCTTCTTTTCTACGCGTGTACTGTTCCTGCCACACTTGCCCTTGCTTGCTCCCCTCCCTCTCTCCCTCCGCCCGCTCTCCTACCTCACCCCTTCACGCCTGCCTTCACCTTCCTCCCATGTGACCCATTCCCTCTCCTCTTCTTCCTCCCTTCATCTGTCCATCCACCTGTCATCACACCTTCGCCTTCCTTCCTGGTTCTCTCCCAAGATCCCATTTCATTTCCAACAATGAAAGCTCGATCAACAGATTTTGTACATTATTATCATTTCATAGTGTGATTTTGCTTTCCTGCTCTCTTAGAAATCCCAGAGCAAGGACACGGTGGGGTGGGAGACTTAAACATTAACATTTCTCCTAAGATAGAATTCACTGACTCCACAATTCAATCTCTCACAGTGACAAGACTAAGTTTACTGTAATCATCAATTACTCTTTTCATAGACTTCATGATCTTCTCCACCAACAAGTCTAACTTGCTAGATTTTGAAGACTTTTCCATGGAAGGAGGAGCCTGTGGATGGACACGTTTATCACACAGGCCACTAGAACTAGGGTGACCAGAAATCTAGGAACCAAACCAGGACATGTTGTAAGCAAATAAGGATGGTGTTAACAATGACACTAGGAAGTCAGACAGCAAACAGGACTGTCCTAGGCAAGATTACTACGTGATCACCCTCACATAGTCCCTTTGGGTAAAGAGCTGTGGTTTGCAGGGCCTGTAGGATTTGAGATCTTCAAGGCCCCTGAGCACATGGGCCCTTCTGACATGTGTGTGTGTATGTGTGTGTGTGTGTGTGTGTGTGTGTGTGTGTGTGATGGTACACCTCCTGAGTGATGATGGCCCAGCTGACCTTCCCAGTATGAGAACACTGGGTGGGGATGAAGCCATTTTTGGGGAGGTGGCTCCTCACCAGGTCACGTGCCTGCAGGCTTCTCCCCTCCCTGACCCACTCCACCCCTGATTGAACTATTCCTGACCCATTTTTCTATCGCTTCCTCCTGTTCGCTTCAACACTGCTGGTAAAGGAACAGAGCCTACAGCCCAGTGATTGTGCGTTCACAACAGGCTGATGTTCAGATATTCAGTGGGTGCACCAGCAAAGTCCTGCAGCCGCTAAAATATTATTATAACCAGCTATTTGCCTGGGGCCAGAGTGCTCCGCCCCAACCCTGCAGTTCAGCCACTTCTGCTCCTCCACCTGGGCCCCCTGCCTCCCCATCGTTCTTCCAGCAGCTGAGAAGCAGAGCCCCGGGAGGTGAGCCCTTTCTTGGTGACATGCCCAGTACCTTGTAGAGTTTCCCTTCCTGGAAGGAGCAGTTGGTCAGCTTCGACTTGAGGCAGGTAGTCCGCCGCATCTCCAGGTTGACCTGATACTCCAGGTGGTCAGTCAGCTGTGGGAGGCAAAGACGAAGGATAAAGGACCCCTCTCCCATCTCTGTCACTTCCGGGGGTGGGAGTTCCTCATGGGGCACCCAGGTTGAAGGCCCTCCTTGGACATACCCATGGGTTCCCCTCTCCCCTTCCTGGTTGCCTCCCCTGGCCCCTCTGCCATTTGAGCAGAATTCCCCAGAAGCCACTCCATGGGCAAAGTCACCCTTGGTGACCCATGTGTTGCTGATGTAAAGGGCAGAGAGCAGCAGGCTAGACTCTGAGGGCCAGCCCGCCTCAGCTGTTGGTGCTGGGTGCTGCTGCCCTCATGGAGACAGCCCCCAGCGTGCACACACATGGTCTCCCAGTGCCCAGGAGTCCCCTTCCCACAGCTCAGGCCCTTGAACCAGGATGTACAGCCCTGGTCTTGGGTATCATTTAAGCGACTCCACTTCATCCGCTCCAGGAGATTTCTGCTTCTCTTGAAACACCCACTTTGGACTAAACAAGACTGAGTTCACTTGCATGGCTGCCCTGAGCCCACAGATCCCCAGAGAAAGGCACAAGGGGAGGGGAGGCACACAGACCCTCTTCACGGCCTTCAGGACACGCACGATCCTGAAGTTGTACAGGTCCTCGTTCTTCTTGTTGAAGTCCTCAGTCAAAAAGTCCATGGTGGTCACCACCACGGGGTCTGACACAGGCACCTCGTAGACAAGAATGAAGGTCCTCCGCTTTGATTGATAGCTGAGGGCCACCAGAGCCCCCACAACAGCCAGCAGCAGCCGGGGGCCCTGCCAGGTTCTGGCCATTGTGGCTTGCCCTGCCTGGGGCTGCTCTGCCCAGTGGATTCAAGGCAGCTAGGTGCCACCCACACCCACAGCCGTTCTTCTCCTCTTGATCTTGCAGGTGAGAGCCCGCTGGGAGAGCTGGGCAGACTTGCGTCCTCCTCCCAGGCCTCCTCATCTGAAATACACACACCCACCAAACCACCCCTCCCCCTTCTCTAGGGGGCTGCTCTCTGGGCAGGCTAGACCCTCCTGCTAGCCTAGTGTCTCTGAGTGGGAGCCAGCCTGTGGTTTCCGTCCACTGAGTTCAGCCCAGCCAGGCCATGGGAGGCCTGGAGGGGCAGGAAGCGATAGGGACACGGGGGCGCTGGGTCCCAGGGCAGTGGAGTGAGGTGGAGCCCTGAACACCATGTTCTGTCTCTGTGATCATCCTTAGACTTTCTCCCGGTTGGTCCCCTCTCCACTTCCCAGGCTGGCCAGGATGCAAGTTTGCCCATGAGCCCAAACCTTGGCATCTTCCTCCTGCTATTTATTAGCTGTGAGAGGTGTCTGGGACTCCCCGGAAAAGCTGAGGTTCCCCAGAAAATGGAGGCTGTGCCCCATAAGGAAACTTGCAGGTGTGGCCTTGACGTGGCTCTGTGTTCATGTCCTGCTATCCCTGCGGATGGACCAGTGATGTTTCCTGTCCCTGCGACCCTCTGTGGCACTCGGACAGTACACACATAGCCTCCATCCGGTACCAGCATCTGGGCAGGGTCTTCAGATGCCCAGAGCTTAGAAGGTGTTTGGAGATGCGGTTCTCCAACCCAGAGGCCTGCCTGTGGGAGGGAGAGATATCTTCTTTCTCCCATGGCCCTCAGTCTGCCCTGGCTCCTGTCTCATCACACATCCTGGACTTTCCTGGTCTGGAGGAAGAGAGTAAGGGGAGAGACCAAGAAGCCCCTGCTGCAGGGCTCCAGCCCCAGCAGGTCCCTTCAGGCTCTCCCTCATCCTCCACGGCAGTGACCTCTCCTCTCTGGGCAGTTGGTTAGCTTCTGGGGGCTGCGGTGACAAGCTACCACCAACAACAGCTTAAGACGACACACATTTATTATCTCACAGCTCTGGACATCGGAGGTGTGGGCTGGGCCGCTGTCCTTCCAGAAGCTCCTGCCTCACTCACACGCAACCCTTTCCTCCATCCTCCCAAACAAAAATACCAACATTCCCATAGAGATAAGACACAGTCTCATTACACAATTTTCATATGCCCAGAATGCAATCCAAGGTTACTCAGCCCATGAAGAACTCAGAAAATTTCTCCTTGTTGAAGAATTCTCTTAGCCCTTCTTCCAGAGCAAATCTGCTGGCAATGAGATATCTTAAACCTGTCCTCAGCTGATTACATCTTCATATCATGATTATCCCTAAATATATTTCCCCTGATTATGGGGTTCTGGTTTGGCAGTTCTTATCTCTCAGAATTCAAAGTCTTATTCTACTCCCTTCTAGCTTCTCTGTTCCTGATGAGAAATTTGCAGTTGTTCAAATTTTTGTTCTTCTGTAAATTATGTCTTTTGTCTAAAGGCTCTCAGGTTTTTATTCCTTTGTCTTTAGTTTTTTTAGCAGTACCTTGATGTGGATTTCTTAAAATTTACTTGTTTTGGGGTTCAATAAGTTTCATAAACCTGTGTCTTTGACAAATTTGGGAAAGTCTCAGCCGTTATCACTTCTCTTTCTTCCTTCGGCTCCCCCTTTCTTCTTCTTTTTCTGTAACACTTTTCATTTTCCTCTGAGAGTAAAATGACATGAAAGACCTTTTTAAATTGTCCCATAGACTGCTGAAGCTCTATTCATGCTTTTAAACATTTTCTTCCTCTTTAGTGTTTGTAATGGATAACTTCTGTTGATCTGTCCTCAAGTTCATAAGCCCTTTTTGCCGACATCTTCAGTCTGCTCTTGAGGTCACTAATGAGATTTTTATTTTGGTTTTTTTAATTTTCCAGGATATCAGTAAAATTCCTATTTGGTTTTTAAGGCTATCTTCTATTTCTTACAAATAGTTCCTACCTTTCCAATCTTTGAAAAGTGCTTACTCCCACTTGGAACTTTCATTTTTCCTTTTGGCCACAGAGCATGTGGGATCTTAGTTTCCCAATCAGGGATCGAACCTGGTCCCCCCGCATTGGAAGCACAGAGTCTTAACCATTGGACTGCCAAGGAAGTGCCTGGAATTTTTGGATAATACCTTCTTTAAAGTCTGTCAGATATTTCCAATACCTGAGTTATCTCAGCACTGGCCTCTACTGATTGGTCCCCCCCATCCCCCAGGAGAGCTGTAATTTTCTTGGTTCTCTGTATACTGAGTAATCTTTGGGTCATATCCTGGATGTTCTGAAAGTTGTATTATGAGAGTCTGTATCTTATTTGCGCTCTCTGGGGAATGTTGGTATTTTTGTTTCAGTGGGCGATTCACCCAGCTGCATTCAGGGCACAAATTCTGACCAGCATTCTGTGGGTTGTGGTTTCAGGATCAGGTCAGCTCTGTGTCAGTCCTGCAGGGCTGTGGGTCTGTACATGTGTGTTTTGCAGGAGCCAGGCTGGCTGGGTGGTGGTCTGTCCCTTTCTTCCATTCACATCTTCCTTGTGCCATTAGGGTTAGAACCACACTCGTGCCATTCAGGTCCACTTTCTTGAGCTCCTATGATCCATCCGGTCCTTTCTGGTTCCCTGGATCTTCCCTTTCTTGCTCGGCTTTGCAAACCCACATCTACACCCAATGCTGGGGTCACGGAGCAGGAGAACAGAGACAGGAAAAATTAATGGAGTTCTGTCTCACCACCTTAGACCCACAGCAGCTCTGATAGGACGGGAACGCTCCACTCCCTCAATATTTATGTGGCTGAAGATCAGCCATCCCTGCTCTGCTGTCCATTCTGCTGCCATAGACCGTCTGGGAGCTGGACCAGAAGAGGACCGAGGAGGGAAGAGACAGGATTTGTGCCTCCAACCCTCCCACTCCCCAGACCCCTGGCTTTCAAGTTCCCTGTCTTGCCCCTGGAGGGCTTCTCCCAGAGCTGTCAGTTCAGACTTGGCTACCTACACAGGGATGGGCACCCCTGCCCGGCTCCCGGCAGCGATGGGGGAGTGGGAGGTGTGTGCTGGCAGCCCTCTCCAGAACCCTCCCAGAAAGCCCCCATCCTCCCCACTCTCCGCTCGCAGGGGCTGGAGCCAGGGCATGAGACCAGGTCAGTGCAGCCATCCTGCCCCAAGGCACTGCCAGGTGAGGGATAGGGCCCACCCTCCCGGGGGACAGAGCAGCAGAGGGGCTCAACCTGCTCCCCAGGCCTCCCACCATGGAGCCCTGGCTTCCCTGGCCACAGGCACATGTGCCCACCTTTGGGACAGGCCGAAGCAGTGGGGAGAGGGAGCAATTTCCACACAGGATAGATGGGAGCTGGGGACTTGATGCCCTGCTCAGGGGACCCCTCACCCCAAGGCACAAGCTCCACTGTCTTCCAGGCATCCCAGTGAAATGGAGCCCCGTTGGCCAGTATCACCTGCTCACCAGCATCCCTGGACTGCCTACCCTTCCCCACAGCGCTGCATGCCCTGGACACCACCAGCACTGTGGGGCTCCCTCTGATGGCCTGGGCATTTCGGCCAGAAATGCCCATGTGGAGCTCTGCCCCTCTTTCCAGGTGGTGCCGCTAGGCAGCATTTAAGCCATCTCCAGCCGCGACAACGTGCGATTCCGTGTCACAATCACCAAGGCTTGTTCCTATTGCCGGATCGGGAGCGCTGGCCCAGGACTTCCAGGGTACACCCCACCCTCCCCCGGTGCAGTTGGGGTCCCCTGGTGCTGCACCAGGCCCACCATGCTGGGCTCACCTCCCCTCTTCAGACCCGTTTTCACTTGCCGAGGCGACTGCTGTGTCCCAATTTTATTGTGTTTTCAAAAGTAGTTTTCATCTCAAAGAATCTCCAATTTAGGGGAATGCTGTAATTACAATGCAAAGAAGTGTTTCCCCTGAGGCACTGGAGAGGAGTTTGCCAATGTGATGCCCATCACCCTCAGCGTGTGAGTGAGCGACCCCCCCACACAGGTGGGTCCTCCTCTCCAACCACGGTGCAACCAAGGAGTCCGGGATAGAATGCAGAGGCGTCCCCTGTTGGTGCTCAGACTCATCAGGGGTCGGGGACAGGCACACACCCCACTTCGCCAGTAACTGGGCACCAGGACGTGGAAGTACCTATCCTGCCAGGAGCTCCTGGAGAAAGGGCCGTCTTCACTCCTTCCTTCGGGGCCACTCCTCAGACTCTCACTGACCTCATGACCATGACCTTTCTGCAGGGTCACTATTTTGTAGAGCTTCCTTAAATTCGTGTTTGCCTGACATGCACGGCAGCCTGGCCACATGGCACGTGTCCTTCTGGGGGCAGAGGGCAGTCTGGGCCTCCCTTCTGCCTGTGCCCCCCACCTCCAACATTGCTGTAGGCCCCCCCACCTCACCCCACTGCCCTGAGAAATGGCAGTTCTGTTCTCCCAGCAGGTGCCAGGCCAGCCATCCTGATCCCTCTCTACTTCTGGAATAGCAACAGTCAGACCTGCTAAGGGCTAAGGAGTAGTCATGTCCTGTAGGTGCATGTTTAGTTATGGATCTATCATCCCAGGGTCAAGGTCAGAGGTGTGGGTGAGGAGGAGGCCTGCTGACCTTGGTCTGCTCCTTGGGCTTTCGTATGGCCTTCACCAGCATCCCTGTCTTCTCCAATCTCCAGGTTCCCTTCCATCAAGGTTCCCTATGACACCCACAGTAGTATTTTTGCCAGATGCTGGGGAGAAATACCCCTGAAGAAAAGGCATCTTCTCTGTCTCAACTCAGGGAACAAAAACCTAGAGTGTGGTATCTGCCAAAGAGGACTGTGATGAATATCCCAGGATTTCAGTGGAGACCATGAAGAACTGCATCCTAAGAGTGAAAGTCAACTGGAAATACATCATTCTCAGAAGCCCTACTTTGAAAGTGTAAAGAGATCAAAAAGGTGACAACCTAGAATTCTACAGTCAGCAAAAATATTGCTCAAAAATGAAGACAAAATAAAAACATTTCAGCCAGCCAAAGAGAAAAGAAATCTCAAAAATTTCAAAAGATTGACATGGTTCAGAGTACGTTTTCTGTTCACAGTAAACTGCAAGAAAAACTTAACGTGATAACCTCCATGTTGTGCTGTGCTTAGTCACTCAGTCGTGTCTGACTCTGAGACTCCACGGACTGGAACCTGCCAGGCTCCTCTGTCCATGGAATTTTCCAGGCAAGAAGACTGGCGTGGGTTGCCGTATCCTACTCTAGGGGATCTTCCCCACCCAAGGATCGAACCCATGTCTCTTGTGTCTCCTGCACTGGGAGGCAGATTCTTTACCAGTAGCACCACCTGGGAAGTCATGAACATACAGCCAAGTGATAGGAGTCATCACAAATGGGATAAATCCTCTAAATAAAAGAATGTTAGACTGACTTTAAAACCTCCATGCTGTTTACCAAGACACATACTTAATTATTAAGGCACTATCTGCAAGTGAAAAGACGGATAAAGATACAGCATGGAAACGCTAGTGAAAGCATTGCGGGGTGGCTACTCTGAGGTCAGACAAGGCTGACCCCACAGCGAGAGCATCACTGGGATGTAGAGGGATCATTGATGAGACTAAAATGGCCCCACAGCTCTGTTTGTACAAGCAGTTAATGACAGTGTCTCAAATGTACACAGTTATGAGAAAAGGAGACTAGACACATCCACAATTATCATCACAATGAGAGACTTTAACACCGCTCTCAGTAACGGGCAGAAAAACAGACCCAGACACAAACCTAAACCAAACAAAAAAATAAAGTAGAGAGAGTCCATATGAGAAAAGTTTGGTCACACAGGTGACCTGAGATGCATCAATATCTGCTAGAGCCTACTGGCGGTGGATGCGTCAGTACCTAACGCTGCACCTGAAAAATGCAGAGCATACAGCCGTTTCAAGAACCTGTGGAATATTGGTCGTAAAACAAACCTCAGCAAGTTTCCAGAAGAGACATAATAGGAAAGCTGTTCTCTGACTGTAGTGGACGTGAGCTGATAGTCAATGAGAGAAGACGGCTAGGAGATCAGCTATGGTTAGGAGCTGCTATCAGGGCAGTGGGGAGGACAGCGTCACTTAGACACCCCTGCGGCTGGCTGCATACCCCATACTCCCCTGGGCTCATCTGGGGGCTGTTGCTTCCAGCCAAGGTCACAGGCAGCCTTGGCCGCTGCCCAGGAATGGGCTTCCTGGTGCTCCCAGGACTTCACGTGACTCCGGCAGTCCCTGCTTATACGGCCCTGAGGGCAAACGGGGGACTCAGGACCCAGCAAGAGTGGGACACTCACAGGATGAAGCCTTGCAAATGAGGGAGACAGAGCCTGCTGGGTGCAAGTCCCTACCTTCGAGGTTTATGTGACTGAAGAGGGAATGCGACTCCCCACTTGGCCTCTGTTTGGTGCCCACAGGCGAGACTGGCCGGGGATGCTGCGGAAGGGCTGGGCAGAGGCCCCCTCAAAGCAGAAGGCCAGCAGCACAGGGCTGCAGGGGGTACGGGCTGTGGAGGGCACCGCTGGCCGGAGAACACTCCCACGCCCCTGTCAGCTGTCTTTTGGGCTGAGGTCGAGCAGCATGTTTCTGAAGGCGACTCTGCTTCTGGGGCTTGCTGTCCTGGGCATTCATGTCTGGGCCATTGAAATGGAATTCGTAGACATTAGTAAGGACCTCGATTATTTTGCGGTGTCTGTGGAGTTCGCTGTGGCTTGGTTCAACAGTGGCAATACCGAGGAGCAGGCCTACAAGCTGCTAGAGGTGAGGCGAGCCCAACAAAAGGTAAGTGGCCATCATGGGCCTGGGCTGTGGAATGGCTCACCCCAAGCTGGCCTGGGTGAGCAGGGCTCTGATCAGAGGGTCCCCTGCCGCACACAGTCCTGAAGGGACTGGAGGGGCCCCCTTCCTGCACAGATGACCCTGGCTTCCTTCACGTGCCTTCATTTCCTGACTGGCCAGCCCTTCCCTGGGTTGAGTCCAAGGCCTGGACTCCGGGAGGCCAAGGGCCCACTGCTGGCCCTGATCTCTCCTAATCCTGTCCTCGCCTGGGGTCTAGCTGAGGTGCAAGGTGCTGGGCATGTGTGTGTGTGTGTGTGTTTCTGGCTGGTGGCTTCAGCTATAGGCATTTCTGAACCCTTAAGGAAGTCAGCTTTCTAGACAATTCCAGGTCAGTGCCCTGGAGGTGTGTTCCTCCCTGGTGAGATTGCTGGCTACATCCCTCTTTGTGTTTGAATTCTTTCCAGTTCTCACTACCTCTCTGTAGGGGACAAGATTCTATCTCATGATGACTTCTTAGAGAAGCTGACGGACACACACAGCAGCACCCAGGTCAAAAACATCCACCTGGATGAAGGTTTGCCCTTGGGTGCTGAGCCCCTGGGTGCCCCAGGAGAGATGGAGGGTCCAGCCCCCAGGCCTCTGTCCTGGTCTGGATGTTTCCCCCGAGGGACAGCATGGCTCTGACAAAGGCTCCGTGGGCGTGCATTTCCGGCCCCCTCCCTAGAAGGAGGCGTGCAATGCCCTCCGTGTGTGTGGCTGATACAACTGAGAGCTAAGGGATGTCAGGTTGCTGTGCGTGTACTGTCAGCCCCAGGTCCTCTGTCCCACGACACCCCTCACCCCCCACCACTGCTATGGACTGGTGACATGCCTCCCAGGTCCCAGTCATCAGGAGGAGCAAGACAGGGAAGTGTCCAGGGCTGCTGGAGCCACACTCCAGGGCATCTTTTGATTGATATGTTCTTGTAGAGAAACTGCACAGAGGTACGTGTCCTATTCATATGCATAGTCTAGTCTTTTGCGCACTTATCTACTGGATTCTCTACCTTTCTGTTTTCTAATTTCTCCTCGGCAGAGCTGGACAATGATATATTTAATGGAACTGGACCTGGGCCGCACAGTTTGTAAGAAACACGACGAAGACATTGACAAATGCCCCCTGCAAGAAAGCCCAGGAGAGAGAAAGGTTTGAGAATGAAAACAACCCAAAGTGTCACAAACCTGAGACAGAAAAATCACATCAAGGAGGGTGTGCTGCCAAAATCCTGGCTTTTTGTGCCCCAGTGCCAAGCAGAATTATGGAGAAAGAAAGAGTGGCTTTATTACCTTGCCAGGCAATGGGGGAACACAGAAGGCTAGCACCTCAAAAACTGTGCGCCCTCTCCCTGGTGAGTAGGGAAAGGTTATATAGTCAAGCAGGACTGCGTGATGAGGATGAAGGAAGTGACAGTCTTGTATTCTTTCTTCTGCGGTTTCCAAAGGGAGGGCTTGCTGTCAAGGTCAGGGTGTGTGCAGCGTCCCAGGCGGTCATCTCCTAACCTCCATGAGCCTCTGCCTCGGGTGGTTTCGGTGCTGCCTCTCTTTAGATTAGCAACAGTCCTGCCCTTCGGGCTTCCCCGGTGGCTCAGATGGTAAAGAATGTGCCTGCAATGCCAGAGACCTGGGTTTGATCCCCAAGACAGAAAGATCCCCTAGAGAAGGGAATAGCTACCCACTCCAGTATTCTTGCCTGGAGAATCCCATGGACAGAAGAACCTGGTGGGCTACAGTCCATGGGGTAGCAGAGTCAGACACAACTGAGCAGCTAACACTTTCACTGCCTTTCGGAACTCCTTTATTTCCCACACAGAGCACCTTGCTACTGATCCTTCTGGTGACCAAGAAATCCTTCCAGGACACCAGCCACCTACCTGGAGGTGGCATCAGGTCTCACAAGTTAAAGATTGAAGCCCCTGAGACACCTGTCCCCCATTCAGATGCCAGCTGCTCACAGTTTCTGTCCAATTTGACCACACATCAGGGGTTCCCATCTCCCCCTCTTTGAAAGTTAAAGTTAAGTCGCTCAGTTTTGTCTGACTCTTTGCGACCCCATGGACTGTAGCCCACCAGGCTCCGCCATCCTTGGGATTCTCCAGGCATGAACACTGGAGTGGGTTGCTGTTTCCTTCTCCAGAGGATCTTCCTGACCCGGGGATCAAACTCAGGTCTCCCGCATTAGAGGCAGATGCTTTTAACCTCTGAGCCCTGACTAATTTGTTGGAGTGACCTAAAGAACTCAGGGAATAATTAGCTTTCCTGTCTTATTGAAAGATACAGTGAAAGGACACAGGTGAGCAGCCAGACACACGGATACCCAGGACGAGGTGAGGGAGGGTCCCGAGCACAGGGGCTTTGGCGGATTGAGGTGCGTCACCCCCCAGTACAAGAACGTGGTCACCCACATGGGTGCTCTGAATCTCAATTCAGGATTTGGGAGGAGACTTCCTCCGTAGGCATGACTATCTCCAGCTCCATCGGTGGGTTTTTCTAGTGACCAGTCCCCATCCAGGAGCCCACGAGAGGCACCTCAGTAGAACAGAACATGCTCCTGGAGTTCTTATCACTTAGAAATTTACAAGGGATTCAGATGCTGTGTGCCAAGAATCTGGGCAGAGACCACTATGTCTGTTTTCTTTACCTCACAGAAGGCTTCAAGGAGGGAGCTTAAGAAAGTCATCAGGGTTGACCCAGGGACAGAACGATGAGTCCAGACCCCTCCTCTCCTGGTCCTAGGGCTCCCCCTGCACAGAGATGCTTCCAGCTCAGCAGCAAGCTGGGCCCTGTGCTCACAGCCTGGCTGGCCCACCAGAGACCCCCACAGACCGCCTTGGGCCCTCACCTCCAGGATGGAGGCGCCCCAGCCTCCAGCTTCCTATGAACTTGGGTCCAGGCAGATGCAGTTCTCCCTGTGGGCCTCCCCTTCCTCTGGGAGGACCAATTAGTTTGCTGGTCACTCCCACCCTCCTCCTGGTCTCCTGGGCGGCAAGGACAAGACTCGGTCAACCAGTCCTTGTGTCCTCACCCCGTGGGCTGGCGTCTGGTCGGTTGGACTGAGACCTTGGATATGGGCCTCAGTGGGGCTGCGGTCTCTCTGGACCCAGCCTTGGAGCTGCCTCCCCTGGGTGGGTTTGCAACTACTGAGGGGTGAGTGGGTGGCACCTGAACCATCTCCTGGGCAGGTTGCGGGCTCTCCGGGAGCTCACTGGGCAGAGCCCTTCAGGCATCGCATGCCCTGGGGGAGAGGACCCTGAGGGGCAGGTCATGGTGCCGCCTGGCACCCTCTCAGGAGCTCCCAGCCTTGACCATGCAGAGCTGAGCTCCAGAGCCCAGCCCCAGGCTACTGTTTGATTCTGCTTTTCTTTTCTCTTTAGTTTTTAATGTACCTTGAGCTCCTGTTAAGTCTTCATTGCTACATTGTTCTTATTTTATGTCTTACATAGAATTTTTTTTTTTTTTCCAGCTGAACTGCACTTTCATTGTGGACTCACGGCCCTGGTTTACCCAGTTCACCCTCCTGAACAGCACCTGCCAGCAGATATAGGGGAATGAGCTCCAGACTCCCACGGCAGGTCCTCTTCCCCTGAAGAGTGAGGGTCTGGAGTCCTAGGTCTGCATGGCACCAGGGCAATTAAAGGCATCTCAGAGCACATTCTGGGTCCCTGTCAGTTTTTCCTTCTCTCTGATGATTTATTTTCATGGATGTTGTTGCCAATGTTGAGTGATGGAGAATTTATCACTGGTCTCACCTTGGTTGCAGGTGCAGGTACTGAGTTAATCAAACTTTTCTGATCATGAGAGGTTGCCCTTCCTGGTTCCTCCAGGGCCCTCATGGTTAGTGTGCATATCCACTCATTAATTCATATATTCCTTGTTTGTCTATCATCTGTCCATCCATGTATCTATGCATCTATCCCTTCACTCATCCATATAGTCAGGCATCCATTCATCTTTCCATCATCCATGCATCCATCTATCCATCCATCCAGGCATACATCCATCCTCCCATCATCCACTCTTCTGTCCATTCACCCTCCAATCCCTCCAGCTTCTATCCACTCCACTCAAAAGGAATCCACACAGTTTTGCCAGCAGACAGTTTTTCCAGGTGACAGCCACCTGTGTCCCTTCTATGTCCATCTCTGAGGCCAGACTTACAGTGGATGGTCCTTCTGGGGTGGAGTCGGTGAGGATGCCCAGGCACAGGGATGGGAAGTGGGGCTCTTAGTGAACCCCCATCAGGGCATCTGCCCTGGAGCTCACTGACAGATGAGAAAGTCTTCTCAGGGTCTCTGGGGACGGCTCAGAAGATGGCAGCTCCAGTTCCCCCTCCCCTCCAGCTGCCTGACCCTTGTGTTCCCCCACTGGAGCCCAGCCTGTCATCCAAGCCTATCAACACAGAGTCACTACCCCTGAGACAGGCTCCAAGGGATGGGGGCGTGGGGGCCCGACTGGGACAGAGAGGCCATGGGATGCCATCTGGAGGAGGACTTCAGAGGAAGAGGCTCCAGGGGTCTTCCCTCTGCCTGTTGAGTTTGGGGATCTGGTTTGCATGTCCATGGTCGTTGGTCCCTTTCCTGGCTGGCCGATACCCATGATGAGGCTGTAAGCACTGGTGAGACAGATCCCCCTCTGTCCTGTCCCCCAGCTCTGGGCAACTCCATGAGCACCGCTGGCTGGAGTCAGCCTTGGTCCTTTGGTACCTGTGTTTGGGATTTCTACATCTCCCCACAATTTGATAAGGGCAAGTACAAACTGATAGGAGTGGGGATGTGGTCATCCAAGCTTCCTTTGAGAGCCCTTGGGCTCAGAGGGATGGAGCCATTGTTTGCGGGCCCTGGGCTGGATAAGTCTAGCCTTACCTCCCGTTTCCCATCAGAGGTTCTTTGTCCTGCTCTTTTCAGCTGTGCTATGGTCTGAGCTCAGAGACACCTGACTACACCAGGGGGCTTTGCACTTGTCCCTGTCTTTGTGTCATGGCGCTTAGCATTCAGACCCAGCTGCAAGGTGACTGTAAGCCCACCTCGAGCCTCTGGGGGGGACACCAGGGTTCAGTGAAGGTGACTAATGTCAACTGCAGCCTCCGTCTGCTGGTTGTAGCTCTCAACACATATGGGATCAGAAACACAGCCTTTGGGAAACCGATGTCACAGCTTTGCTTGGTTAGGGAAGTTACAAGAGGTCTCTCCGGTGTAGGGGTCATCCCTTCTCCCAGTCTCTGGAGAAGCCACAAGGGACAGAACCAGAGGGAGAACAGCCAGATTCCTGGTACAGGGAAGAGTGAAAGCACTGTCTCGATGGTTGACAGACAGCCCACAAGGTGAAAGCCAGATATTTACAAAAGTGTAAGAAATCATTTAACAAATTTGATTTGGAGTATTGTGGAGACTTGAAGCTACAGCATGGGACATCCAGTTTGTGTGGCCAGGCAGCCTGCGGGGACCTTGCCCTGACTTGAGCCCCCAGTACAAACTCAGGCCCAAGAGGACAAATGACAGACCCAATGCAACTTCCCCCGAAGGCTTCTCTTCCCCAGTAGCTGCCTTAGATAAGATCCCTGCAGAGCTTTCCGGAACCTGCTCTCTTGGTTTGAGATGACCAATCCAGCCTGAGCCGGGAGTCCAGGGCCTCCAGTGAAGGCGTGCACATCTTGCTCTGTGTTTGTGCCCCCAGTCATGACCCTTCCCCCCGACCAACAGCGTGGGCCCTGCTGGTACCTCGTCCAGAGCTTGAGAGTAGGAAACGTCTCTGTTTCAGTTTCTCTGTGGTCTCTTCGGAGCCATGGGTTGCTACCAAGCACCCCGGGCTGCACCTCAGTGTTGATTTGACAAATGAATAACAGTTGCACAGACTATCCACCAGTGGCTGCAGAGCACACGCTCTTTTTGAGCTGATAAGACATTTATCCAAATTCAGCGTATCCTAATCTTGATGTTTCGCACCCCCTGACCCCCTCCTGGCTGTCATTCACGTCCTTTCCAGCAGGGCCCCTGCCTTGGCTGGCTTCCCAGTTGCTCACAGACATTAGAAGCCCTCTCCCCAGTGCCCAGCACGGCTAGGCCCCAGAGCAAGGAGGTCCGCAGATGTGGGAGGTGGAGAGGACGCTACCCCAGCCCACACACTGCCCTTCACTGTACATTCCAGACGCTTCCTGAGGTCGTGGGCTGCAGCCAAGATCCAGTTTGACCCTCAGCTGCCCAGGACTCAGGACCCAGGACCCACCAGTATCCGTAAGCGCTCCTATGACTCTGCCCGTCCTGGGGGGCAATACCATGAGGGAATCCCAGAGGGTTCGAGGCCCTCACCCAGACCCTACTGAGGTTGGTCTGAAGCTGTGCTAGAGATAAGGGGGAACAGAGCTTGCGGGTCCCTAGTGCCCAAGGCTTATTTGACAAGGGGTGGAAACTGGGACATCCCCCCGCCCTACCCCCAGCTCTATTTCCCTATGGTGATGATGGGAGGGTCAGAGAGGAGGAACTGGGCAGAGGGCCCGGTGGGCAGCAAAGTGCTGTGCGGGGCAGGGCAGTGCTGGGTGGGGAGCTGAGGAGGACAGCTTACCGAGCACTCGGCCTCCAGGACGACACTGGACAACATGTTCTGGAAGCTGCCTCTGCTCCTGGGGCTTCTTGCTTTGGGGCCTCACGTCTGCAGCTGGATGTTTGAGGACGTCAGGAAGACAGGGAAAGAGTTCAGCCTGTGTGTGGAGTTTGCCTTGCACCACTTCAATGAGCACCAACCAGACGAGAATGCATACAAGCTGCTGTGGGTCAGACGGAGTCAGCGCAAGGTGAGGGCGAGGGGAGTAGGGGAAGGCATGGAGGTGGGAGGGGAGGAGGTTTGGGGAGGGGGAGAGACCCTCCCTGTGGCCCCACCTTTTCCCTGAAGTCAGGCCCCGGGGTAGGGGTGGCGGGTCCGTGGTCTGCATGAAAGGGTAAGTGTTTGGTCAGTGTTAGTCACTCAGCTGTGTCCGATTCTTTGTGATCCCATGGAATGTAGCCCACTAGGGTCTCCTGTTCAGGGGATTCTCCAGGCAAGAATACTGGAGCGGGTTGCCATGCCCTCCTCCAGGGGATCTTCCTGACCCAGGTCTCCCATGTTGCAGGCAGATTCTTTACTGTCTGAGCCACCAGGGAAGCCCTCATTTGGTCAAGGATGTTTAAAAATACAAACTTCCACTAGAAGGGCTCCAAGGTTCCAGTACATTTGCTGAATGCTTGGAGCAGGGGAGAGAAGGAGAGGGAAGCAGAAGGCTAGGCGAGGAGGGAGATGACTGGGGGGGCAGCACCCCAATTTCAAAGTCCAGGACGGAGCAGCTTTGCAGAGTCAACAGCGGGCCTAGGTCTCTGGGCTCATGGCCCAGCTGCTGGGCTAAGGCGCCTTGTAGAGCAGACCACCATGGGTCCTGGGTCGGGAAGATCCCCTGGAGGAGGGCATGGTGACCCACTCCAGTACTCTTGCCTGGAGAATCCCATGGACAGAGGAGCCTGGCAGACTATAGTCCATGGGGTTGCAAAGAGTCGGGCACAAGTGAGCCACTAGCACTGACCAAATGAAGGATCTCTTGTCCTTTCATCCAGACCACAGATCCGTCACCCTCACCCCGGGGCCTGACTTCAGGGTAAAGGCAGGGCCATGGGGAGTCTCTCCCCCTCCCTAAGACCCCTCCAGGCCTGAAGGAGGCAGTGGAGATAGCAGGGCCTGCTCTCCTAGGGCTGGTTTACCCTGGTGATGAGAGCAATCAAGCCCCAAGTTCTTGGATGAGACAGTTGAAAGGCGGACAAGAGCAGTCATTGCAGGACCACAGGGCTGTGGGGAGGGTGGTGTCGGGGGCAGAAGAGCCTTTTTGAAGACTGGCACTCCTGGGAGGACCCACATGAAGGTTTGGGGATAAGAAGGATGGGGAAGCCCAGAGAGGGCCTTGGACCAGGAGGAGTCGTGAATGCCTGCAGGGCCAGGCTGCAGTCTGTGGGTCTGTGTTGCAGAGCAGGGGTGTGGGGTGGGGAGAGGCGGTGGCATGCAGGGTGTGGGTGTGTTGGTGGCCGGTCAGGATATTCCCCTCAGAGTATCAGGGACTCAGGAGAAGAGGTTGTTCAGCTTTGTCCAGCATCTCTCTGGACACTGTAGGAGCAGTGGGTGTCTCAGCCTGGGTGCAAGCTGAGACCAGGGTGCAGGAGCCCTTCACTGGTCTCCGGGTAGCAGAGAAGAGCTGGCTTCTGAGTCTGCTTGGAAACTGATGTGGGATATGGGTGGGTTGTCAGGCGTGGACCCCGGGTCCTTGTGCTGAGCAGATGGGCAGACAGCACAGAGAGGGGCGGGGGAAACAGGAAGAAGGTCGGGTATCCCCGAGGCAGCCTGGGAAGGTCAGGAAGGCTGTGGTTACAGAGCATCATGGTGGGAAAGAGGGGAGCGTGTTGTCCTGAGCACTTGGCCAGGCAGCACTTTCCCACTGATGCGCATTGCTCCCCCGCCCGTACCCTTTGTCTGGATTAACTGTTGTCCAGCCATTCTGAGCCCAGACCCAAGCCTGATGCTGGATGGCCAGCCCCGAGTCGGCCTGAGTCAGCAGGGCTCTGATGGGAGGGTCTTCTCCTACACAGACAGCCCCGGCTTCCCTCACATGCCCTCCTTTCCTGACCAGCTGGTCCTTCCCTGGCTTGAGTCCCAGCCCTGGACTTGGCAAGGCCAAGAGCCCCTCAAGCATCCGTGTGGCCGCCGCTGCCCCCGATCCATCCTAAACCTGTCCTTGCCCGGGGTCCAGCTGCAGTGCAAGAGACTGGGCGTGTGTGTGTGTGTGTGTGTTGGGGGGTGGGCTGCATCAGCTGCAGGCATTCCTGTACCTCTAAGGAAGCCAGTTTTCTAGGCATTTCCAGGTCAGTGCCCCAGAGGCATATTCCTCCCTGGGGAGGTTTCTGGCTACATCCCTCTCCATGTTTGAGTTCTTCTGAGTTCTCACCACCTCTCCATAAGAGATGAGATTCTATCTCATGATGACTTCTTAGAGAAGCTGATGAATACACAGAGCAGCGCCTGGGTCACAAACATCCACCTGGATGAAGGTTTGCCAGGTGAGCCCTTGGGTGTCACAGCTGCCCCAGGAGGGAGGGAACATCCAGCCCCTCAGGTCCCCATCCTGGTCTGGATGTTGCCCCTAAAGGGACAGCATGGCTTTGACAGAGGCTCAGCGGATGAGCATTTTTGGCCCCCTCCCTAGAAGGAGCCGTGCGATGCCCTCCGGGTGTCTGGATAATGTGATTGAGAGCTGGGTGATGCCAGGTGTGCTGTGCATGTGCTGTCAATGCCAGGGCCCTTCGTCCTGGAACCAACCCCCACCCCACCCCCCCGCCCAGTGCCATGTGCTGGTGATGCAGCTCCTGGGTGCCAACCATCAGGAGGTGTGAGGCAGGGGAAATTCCAGGGCTGTGGCATCTTTTTGTAATAAAGTGGAGATTTAGGATGAAAAAGAAAAATAATACACAGACTGATGATAAAAAAATAAGAAAATGCACCTAGGTTTGTCCCAGTTGATACATATGTGCGCATTCACACCGTTTGCCCATTTTCTGTCTGAATCTCTGTGCTTTTCTCATTACTGCAAAGTATGTACTCACAGAAGTTTCTACAATCTCGCTTTGACAGAAGTACTCTTTGACATATTTAATGGACCTGGACCTGGGCCGCACAATCTGTAAAAAACACGACGAAGACATCGACAACTGCCCCTTGCAAGAAGGCCCTGAAGGGAAAAAGGTTTGAGAGTAAAATCAACCCAAAGCATCACAAATCTTCAGAGAATGAAAAAGAATGTCCAGGAGGGTGTGTGAGGAGGCTTAGAAGGCATCAGTGTTGACCCTTGGACAGAATGCAGGGTCCAGGCCCTTCCCCGCCAGGTCCCAGGGCTCCCCCTGCACAGAGATGCTCCCAGCTCAGCAGCAAGCTGGGCCCTGTGCTCACAGCCTGGCTGGCCCACCAGAGACCCCCACAGACCGCCTTGGGCCCTCACCTCCAGGATGGAGGCGCCCCAGCCTCCAGCTTCCTATGAACTTGGGTCCAGGCAGATGCAGTTCTCCCTGTGGGCCTCTCCTTCCTCTGCTCCGATCCTTCTGGATGGGAGGATTGATTCGTTTGCTGGTCGCTTCCACCCTCCTCCTGGTCTCCTGGGCGGCAAAGACAAGACTCAGTCAACCAGTCCTTGTGTCCTCACCCCGTGGGCTGGCGTCTGGTCGGTTGGACTGAGACCTTGGATATGGGCCTCCGTGGGGCTGCGGTCTCTCTGGACCCAGCCTTGGAGCTGCCTCCCCTGGGTGGGTTTGCAGCCACTGCTGGATGAGTGGGTGGCACCTGAACCATCTCCTGGGCAGGCTGCGGGCTCCCCAGGAGCTCACTGGGCAGAGCCCTTCAGGCATCGCATGCCCTGGGGGAGAGGACCCTGAGGGGCAGGTTGTGGTACCGCCAGGCACCCTCTCAGGAGCTCCCAGCCTTGACCATGCAGAGCTGAGCTCCAGAGCCCAGCCCCAGGCTACTGTTTGATTCTGCTTTTCTTTTCTCTTTAGTTTTTAATGTACCTTGAGCTCCTGTTAAGTCCTTCCTGCACCCTCATTATTATATTGTTCTTATTTTATGTCTTACATAGAATTTTTTTTTTCAGGTGAACTGCACTTTCATTGTGGACTCACGGCCCTCTTTTACCCAGTTCACCCTCCTGAGCAGCACCTGCCAGCAGATATAGGGGAATGAGCTCCGGACTCCCACGGCAGGTCCTCTTCCCCTGAAGAGTGAGAGTCTAGAGTCCTAGGTCTGCATGGCACCAGGGCAATTAAAGGCATCTCAGAGCACGTTCTGGGTCCCTGTCAGTTTTTCCTTCTCTCTGATGATATATTTCCATGGATGCTGTTGTCAATGTTGAGTGATGGAGAATTTATCACTGGTCTCACCTTGGTTGCAGGAGCAGGTACTGAGTTAATCAAACTCCTCTACTCACGGAAGGCTGCCCTTATTGGTGCTACAGGGCCCTGGGGATTGGTGTTGCATATTCATTCATTCATATATGCTTCACTTGCCTATCGCCTGTCCCTTCATGCACGCTTCCATCCACCCATTTATTCATCCTTCCATTCACCTACCCACTCATCTGTTCACTAATCCAGCCATCCTTCCGTGCATCTATCCAGTCATGCACTCATCCATCCTTGCATCATCCATGTTTTCATCCATCCATCCATCCTTCCTTCCTTCCATTATCCATTCTTCCATTCTTTTTTCTATTCATGTTCCAATCTCTCCACCCTCCATCCATTCCACTCGAAAAGAATCCAGGCAGTTCTGCAGGTGACAGCCAGTTGTGTCCTTTCCATGTCCATCTCTGAGGCCAGACTCACAGTGGATGGTCCTTCTGGGTTGGGGTGGGGGGAGGATGCCCAGGCACAGGGGTGGGAAGTGGGTGACTAAAATGATGGAAGGCTCTGTCCTCTGTGGAGCCCCATAGGGCACCTGCCCCGGAGCTCAGTGATGGATGAGAATGTCTTCTCAGGGTCTCTGGGAACGGCTCAGAAGACGGCAGCTCCAGTCCCCCCGTCCCCTCCCACTCCCTGACCCTTGTGTTTCCCCTTTGGAGCTCAGCCTGTCTTCCAAGGCTGTCAACATGGATCACTAGCCCTGGGACGGCCCTGGGGTGACAGAACTCCTCACAAGCACGTCTCTCGCCCTGGGTCCTGGTGGGGGCTGCCCTGGAGGGTCCGAGGGTATGGGGGCCCAACTGGGACAGAGAGGTCATGGGATGCTGTCTGGAGGACAACTTTAGGAGGGGCTGAGGGGTCTTCCCTCTGCCTTTTGTGTTTGGGGATCTGATTTTCTTGTCTGTGGTCATTAGCTTGTCTCTTTCCTGGCCAATTGGTTCCCCTGAAGGGTCATCAGCCCTGGTGAGACTGCTTTTCCCAAGACTACCAAGGACAACTCTACCAGCCACATCACAAAGACAGTGGCCGGCTCCGCTTTGGCTCCTTGTCCAGCCTGTGTGTAGGTCCTTAGCCTCCTCACGGGCTGGCAGGGGCATGCACACATTGACAGGGTAAGTCTGTGGTCAGCTAAGCCAGCCTGTTGCCCACCCTTGGCTCAGAGCCCTTGGGATGGGCCCAAAACTGTGGCCCATCCGCTGAGCTGAAGCTCATGGTCACAGGCTCTGAGAGGGCCTGCGGAGGGGACTGGTAAATTTCATGCCCACCACTGTTGTCATCAGTGAAACCACATTAGCAGGGTTTGGGTGATGACTTACTTCCTTGGGTCAGTCACAACCATGGCCTGTCCCATGTCACTGTGTCCTGGAGGGACCTCTCCAGATTCAGCCTAGTCTGAAATCAATAGGGAGGGAAAATATACAGAGTACAAGCACACAGTAGAAAAATGGATGCGTTAAAAATCCTTGATTTCCATGAAACCCAGAATGTTCTCTCGGATTATCTGGTTTGGAGAAGCAGGGCCCTTTGGGTTATATGTGCTGAGCTCCTTGTTAATCCATTTCATCATGGGGAAAGGGATGCAGAGGCAGCAGGAAAGGATGAGAAGAGAAACTTGGATGCTTCAAGGACAGAGTACAAGTACCTGTAGAACTGCCAACCTACAAACCCTAGAAGAGAAAAGTAAAAAGAGAGAAATATTATAAGAAATAATGAAGATACATTTTCCAGAATTAAAGGAAGACACAATGAAAAGATTTTTTTATCAGTTAGCTCTAGCTGCAAAAGAAGCACCCTCAAACTATCACACATTGTAGGAAGCATTCATCCTTCCTGACAAGTATGCCAAACAGGGGGACCGTCTCTGATTACATTCAGGGCCACCCAGGATTAAACTTTTCTGTGTCCTATTCTTCGCAACCCCATGAATTGTAGCCCACCAGGCTCCCCTGTCCATGGGATTTCCCAGGTCAAAATACTGGCGTGAAAGGAAAGAATGCTAAAGTAGGCTGCCATTTCCTTCTCCAGGGGATTCCCGACCCAGGGATCAAGCTTATGTCTCCTGCTTGCCAGGTGGATCCTTTATCACTGAGCCACCTGGGAAGCAAACTCTTCTAGGTAATATTAACATGCTGATGGTGCATGTGTGTATACGCACGTGCTTGTGAAATTCAAAGGATTATGAGAGTGTTAGGGGGCATAGGATTTGGTTCTTTTACAAAGTAGACAACAGTAACCACTTCTTTCTACAAAATATCCAAACCCCGGAAACGTTGCTTCAGTTGGGTGAATTTTAGTGCGCTAGTCAGCTCCTGGCACAGGAACACTGCCTGACAACCAGCCCCTTCCCCTCACCTTGACCTCACCTTGATCTCAGCAGTGAGCTGTAGCAGGAGTCCATAATTAGGTCAGGGTCTGAGACTGGCCGAGAGTCATGCCTGTGTGGCTTTCCTTTAGGTCAGCACAGCTGGGCTCACCCTGGGGTGGAGTCTACATATTCTGGGGTCCAGACCAGGTGCCTCACCCTAGAAGACTAGGGTCTCCCAGGGCCCCCTCACCTTGGGAGACCACCAGAGAGCAGGCGGAATCTTCACATCTCATCCTGATGCTGTCAACCCTGCCTCCACTGCATAAGCAGACAGCAGCCACATGCCAGCCCACCACTGCAGGAGGCTGAGTGGTCAGGGCAAAGGGTGCAAATGAGCTGGTCTTAATCTTGGTGAAGGGACAAGGACCATAGTGATGCTTCTCTGTGCAAGTCTTGGTACCATTACCTGGAGCAAACAACCCAGGTCCGAGGGTTGCATGTGTGGTGATGGACATCTGTCCTTCCCCAAAGTAGGAAATCCAGCAGAACTGGGCATGTCAGGGGCACAGACATCAGTGACTAAGTGCTGAGGAGAGGTAGGGATGAGAAACACAGCGTCCAGGGTGAGGTCACAGGACAGCTGAGGAGCACGTGTGAGAGACCTATGACACTCCGGCTCCCGGTCTGGGTGATGGATGCGTGGGTGTCCAGCGTGTTGTACCAATGTCAGGAGTGCCATGAACTGAGACAGATGACGTTTAAGCTGGCTCTGGGCAGCTAGGGTTCATAAGAAAGACAAGCCAAGAGAAACCTCAAATGCACCCTGGTGTCAGAGAAAAGTCCAGCATGTGCTTAGAACTTGGTAGTTGATTGGACAAGGGCTGAGGGTTTGGGTTACTCCATCAGCCCAGCCTCTGAGGACCTAGGGGTGGGGGGACTCCACCCCCATCCACTGAAGACCCTTGACATGGGCTCCAAATTTGCTGGGCTGGGTCTTGGATTTTGCCCTTTATGACCCCCGCCCAGCCTGAGGGGCTCAGTCGGGCCTTGGGTGCCTCCCAACCTGCTTGGGCTTCCCTCCTGAGGGCCCTTGCTCACCCGAGTCCCTGGGTTGTGGGAACCGTGACGCACAGGAGAAGACCTGTCTCCTTTATACTCTTGGCCATGACAGAACAGGGAGGGGGCCCAGGTGTCCCAGGAGGGAGGGACACGGAGGCCCAAGGAAGAGGCTTTGTGGTCTCTGGTGCTTAATCTGCCCCCAGAGTGGGGTCTTCCCAGGCTCAGACCTTGAGCTATGGTGCCTGAGGCCTCCTGAGCCCAGGGGCGGAGGGGCAGGTGTGGCTGACTCCCTCAGGGTGACAGATTGTCAGCCCTCAGGTCCTGCTCCTTCTTGGTCTTCTGCTGTGAGCACAGGAATTGCACTCTGGTCTAACCATCATACCCCTGCTAAGCTTATCTACTCTCTTTTTCTTCCTAATTATTGAAGAATACATAAAAATATATTCTTTGACCATTATAATTATTAAATTATAATTCAATATAATTTTGATTATATATAACATTATATAAATTATATGCATATTTATATAATTGTATTTATTATAATTATATTATATAATTATATTTCTATTTATATATTTATTATAATTATATTACTTATATAATATAATATATAAATATAATACAATTATATAATGTATAGTATACAATTAACTCATCTATAATATAGAACACTTGAAACATTGTAAAGAAAAACCAGAAATGAGTGTTTTTCCACCAAAGCAAAAGCATTGCTCATCGACTCCTCAAATATTCACACATTCTCCATGCCTAGCCTGGCTCTGGTGGAGACGTGTTGGGTGACAGGAAGGATTCCCTGCTCTTAGAAAGTCCATTTTATTTCTCATGGGGAGAGATGGGCCATCAAGATATTCACGGGTAACTAACTGTAGGTTATGATGGATGACATGGAAGAACAAAGAGGGTGGTGAAAATGAAAACAGGAGCCAGGAGAGGCACATGAGACTTGGGGGGAGTCTGTATGGAGACTGGCAGGGGGATAAGCCAGGATGAGGGGCTAGTGGAGGTGAGGGAGGGACGCCCGGACCCCGAGAGGGAGCTGTGCCCCGCGGGGCAGGCAAGGCACTGGCCTCAGACTTGGTGTAATGGGAGAGCCTCCCAGGGCCAAGGGTGAAGAGGCGGCACCCACAACTGAAGGGTGATCAAGACTCTCCTAGAAGGTTAATAACAAGATTCTCTGCTTTTTTTAAACAACATATTTTTTATTTAGGAAGAAGTGAATCATATTTAGTGTTCTGCATCTTGTGCACCACTTTTTCAATAAGCATTTTCCAGCACTGTTGACAATTCTTTAAATACAGTTTTTAAGTTACTGTAACAGAGGGTGAAAAAGTTGGCTTAAAACTCAGCATTCAGAAAACTAAGATCATGGCATCCAATCTCATTACTTCATGGCAAATAAATGGGGAAACAATGGAAACAGTGACAGACTTTATTTTGGGGGGGCTCCAAAATCACTGCAGATGGTGACTGCAGCCATGAAATTAAAAGACGCTTGCTCCTCAGAAGAAAAGCTATGACCAACCTAAACAGCGTATTAAAAAGCAGAGACATTACTTTGCCAACAAATGTCCATCTAGTCAAAGCTATGGTTTTTCCAGTAGTCGTGTATGGCTGTGAGAGTTGGTCTATGCTTTTGAACTGTGGAGCTGGAGAAGACGCTTGAGTCCCTTGGACTGCAAGGAGATCCAACCAGTCCATCCTAAAGGAAATCAGTGCTGAATATTCATTGGAAGGACTGATGCTGAAGCTGAAACTCCAATACTTTGGCCACCTAGTGCAAAGAACTGACTCATTTGAAAAGACCCTGATGCTGGGAAAGATTGAGGGCAGGAGGAAAAGGGGACAACTGAGGATGAGATGGTTGGATGGCATCACCTACTCGATGGCCATGAATTTGAGTAAGCTCTGGAAGTTGGTGAAGGACAGGGAAGCCTGGGATGCTGCAGTCCATGGGGTCACAAAGAGTTGGACATGACTGAGAGACTGAACTGAACTGAAGAGGCTCCTTTTATTCAAATCATAATGCATTTGTATCCCTAGTGGCTCAGATGGTAAAGAATCTGCCTGCAATGAAGGAGACCCAGGTTTGGTCCCTATGTTGGGAAGATCCCCTGGAGAAGGAAATGGCAACCCACTCCAGTATTCTTGCCTGGAGAATCCCACGGACAGAGGAGCCTCTTGGGCTACAGTTCATGGGCTCAAAATCTTGGACACGACTAAGCGACTAACACATATATTTACTAAAGGTGGGAAACTCTTAAAATACCCCTGGTACTTTTAATATGTAGCAAAATTTAAAAATCATGGATGCATTAGAGTTGACCTCAGAACAACACTGGCTTAAAGTAGGTAGGTACACTTATAAATGGAAATTTTTAAAAAAAATGCATATGTGGACTGTAAACAAATTTCAACCATAGGCTATTAGTAGCTAAGTTTTGGGCAATCAGATGGTCTATGTGGATTTTTGACTGTACTGGGGGTAGGTGCCCCTCACCCCTGCATTGCTCAAGAGTCAACTGTACCAATAAGTGACCAGCAATAGGCCTTTCCCTGGTGACTCAGCTGGTAAAGAATCTGCCTGCAATGCGGAAGACCTGGGTTCAATCCCTGGGTTAGGAAGACACCCTGGAGAAGAGAATCACTACCCATTCCAGTATTCTGGCCTGGAGAATTCCATGGACCTGTATAGTCCATGGGTTTGCAGAGTCAGACATGACTGAGTACCTTTCACTTTCTTTCACTAAATTTAAATTCATGTAATGCTTTGCATTGATTCTCTCTCTGGTCTTTTATTATGCAGAAATACTTGCATAATTTCACAAAGATGTTGGAAAGGTGCCCAGCAGAGGGGGTCAGAGGCCAGTCGCTTAGGAAGCCGAGGTCACAGCGTGCTCGGCCTTCCACTCTGAGGGCAAAAGCAGGAGGGGCTCACGGGCCATGTGAACCGCGGGACCAGGGACCAGGGGCCAGCAGGGGCGAGGCGCCCTCTGAGACAGGGTCACAGGTGTGGAATTACATCACAAAGTGGGACTGCCCCCTGGGGCATGGAGGTCGCAGGTGACCACAGACCAGAGAGCAGGAGCAAGGAGGCCCCAGACTAGGGCGCTGATACAGCTGAGAGTGCTGGGTTCATAGGAGAACTCTGGGCTGGAACTAGGTCAGAGTCCAACTCCCTAGGACGGGGATCCGGCCGGAAAGGGAGCCAGAGTAGGAAATCTCAGCGCTGCCACACCCTTTACTGCCACCTCTTACAAGCCAGAGATGCAGAAACAGGAGTGGGCCGTGAGGCACACAGGGTAGGTGCGGACCAGGGACTCTAAGTGAGCTCCCTGGAGGAGCCACCCAAGAGGAGCAGGGCAGCAGGCCGGTGGGGACTCTGACCTGGCTTCTCATGGGTGGGGCTCCTTGGAGGAGAGGGCTAGTCCCACCAGCTGACCCTGATGCTTCTGTCTTGATCCAAGCTGATTCTCTCTGGGTAAGATCTCTGGAAACTGTCGTGCCAGCAGCGGCCACGCCATACCACTCGCAGCTCCATCCCTGGGAGGACAGAGACATTCATCTGTGTCCCCAGAAGAAGGGACCATGACCAGACTCTGGGGGACCTACCAGCTCTGGCTTGCCCTCCTGGTGGCCCTGGTGGCCCTGGTGGCCCTGGGGGGCAGCACGCTTGTATACAAGGACACGGACAAGGTCTTGTGGGCATTAAGGAACGTCAGCAGCTCGAGTGGCAACATGAAGCAGTGCCTGTGGTTCGCCATGCAGGAGTACAACAAGGACAGCAGGGACAAATTCTTCTTCCAGGTGGTCAAGGTGTGGCAGGTGCAGATGCAGGTAAGGGCGCTTCCTCCCAGTTTGCATACTTGCTTCTGCTTGCCCCTGGCAGCACAGACCGAAACCAGAATGAGAGGGAGGGTGCGTGAGCAGCACTGGGACCCAGTGATGCTGAGCCCCACGGCCAGCTCCCTTTCTTAAGTGCATGACGGCTGTCCTAGGGGCCCCAACCTATGAACTCGGTTGGACCCCAAATGGCAAATCACACATCTGTGATCCGTGTTTGGTAAGGCTGGGAAACAACTGAGCACCATGAATATTTTTACAACAATGCTACCCTGAATGACATTCAGTCTCCCCATATCCCGTGGAATGTGGGTTGACATGGAATAGGAAGGCTCATCAAGTGCCTCCTCCCAGATGCCTTCATTCTCTCAGTCCTACATCTTTCTAGCAGCAGTGGTTCTGTCCATGGAATCCCTCCTGACAGGGCCTCAGGTGACCCAGTGCTGGGAGTCGTCGATCACCTGATATCCACGTGGGGGACGCTCCATCCCCACCTGCTGCCCAAGCAGGGGTCCTTGGTGTTGGAATTCGGCTGACTTCTAGCCTCAGTCGGGTGTTTGGGGTGTGGCTGGAGTCTAAGTGCACAGGAGATTTGCAAGGATGTGTTGCAGAGACATTCAGCAGACAGGCCGTTGTGACAGGCTTACCCCAGGTGTTGGACTCCAGGCTCTCTGGTGGCAGGAGCAGGGCCAGTCTACACGTGACCCTGTCTCCAGGAACACGTGTGCCATCAGCCCAGTGTCCCCAACACACGGTGCTGATGACTGCACGCTCCCTCAGGGGCACTGCCATCACCCTTCAAAGTAAAGTCTCCTGGGTCCTGTGACTTCCGCACAGGAAGAAAAGCCCTTCACGGTTTTCTCCTTTAGGACCCAAGTAGCTTGGGCAACAAGCAGTACCAGATGCTGTAGATGAGGCTGAAATGGAGACAAATGATCACAGCCTTTAGGAAGCCAGGGGACCAATTAGAAGACAAACTGCGAGACTTCCCTGGCCGTCCAGTGGTTAAGACTGAGTTTCCCTGCTTTAGGGGGCATAGGTTTGATCTCTGGTTGGGGAACTAGGACCCCACATGCTGCACAGTGTGAACAAAAATAAATTAATTAATTAAATAAAGAGCTGTCTTTCACTGGAAATCAGGTTCTACTCTCAGCCAAGACATGTTGATCAAAGAGAGTTAGTGGCTCATTCGTTTCTGACTCTCTGTGATCCCGCGGACTCTAGCCCTCCAGGCTCCTCTGACCATGGGATTCTCCAGGCAAGAATACTGGAGTGGGTTGCCATTTCCTCCTCGAGGGGATCTTCCCAACCCAGGGATTAAACCAAGGTTTCCTGCATTACAGGCAGACTCTTTACTATCTGAGCCACCAGGGAAGCCAAAGACGATGAAAAAAAATTAAAAAGAAAACAAAACCCTGAGCCTAGCTGGAGAGCTGGGATGCCGCCTTTCGCACGTTGCTTATGGGGCTTCCTTAGAGAGTTGGTGAGTCCCCTCCTGCACCAGCCACATCCTCACCAATTAAGTGAGGATCTCTGGGTGGGACCTGCATCCCCTGCATAGTCATGACTGAGCCTTGCCTCCCCAAGGAAAGATGAAGGTGACGCCCAAGGGCAGACGGGCTACAGGGAAAGGAGGCTGGTGGGCGGTGGGTTTTTTTGCGGGTTTCTCAGAAGCAGCTTCTAGCACTAGTGTTTCAGTGAAGTGGTTTATTTGAGAGGCCATCCAGGAAGCACCTGGTGGTCAGAGGGGATTGAGAGGGGGCAGGGAAGTGGCCAGTGCAGGGGAGTCGCTGAGCACATTGACTGTTGAGGGCGTCTGGACTCCGTGTCCCTTGGGCCCTAAGGAGATGGTGCAACACCTGAGCAGGGCTGGGCCACCTGCAGGAGGGCAGCTGGGCTCCTCTCCCACCAGCGCTCGCCCGTCACTGGCTGGGAGCTGTTCCCAGGGCCCTTGGCTCCGTCTGGCAGCAGGGAGCCCTGGGAAGCAGCAGAGTAGGTGGGTGCCTGGGCCCCCGCCAACGGTCTCTGCTACAGGAGGTGAGCAGGGAGAGTTTAGGGGTGCGGGGACGGGGAGAGAAGAAGTTTTACTCCTAGCCCTAAGGAACCGTGTGAGCGGCCAGATGGGTGGGCTGTGACCAGGCCAGGCTGGGCCTCCCAGACTGTGGGCGAGATGTTCAGGCTGTCTTAGGAAGACTGAAAGCCAGAGGGGCATCAGGTCAGGGAGTTCTTGGGATCCCCGTGACCAGATGTGGTCTTTCAATCTGCCATTCTGGTTTCCTCACTTCCGGAAAGGGGCGTGTGCATTCAGGTCCCCACTTCCTTGGAATCAGGTCGTCCTCTGCCTTCCTGTGGCCGGAGGAGCTGAGGCCAGGACTGCAGGGGGAGAGCGTGTTCCACGTCCGAAGCCTCTGTCTCAGTCCTGGGTCGGCCGTCAGCTGGCCAACCAGCTTCTCCCATGACAGCCCAGTCTCCCCGTTAGCTCTCTGGAACAAAACTAAGACATCACTTGTTTTCGTTGTTGTTCAGTCGCTAAGTCACGTCTGATTCTTTGCAACCCCATGGACTGCAGCATGCCAGGCTTCCCTGTCCTTCACTATCTCCCAGAGTCTGCTCAAATGCATGTCCATTGAGTCAGTGGTGCCATCCAACCATCTCATCTTCTGTCATCCCTTTCTCCTCCCGTCTTCAATCTTTCCCAGCCTCAGGGTATTTTCCAATGAGTCTGCTCTTTGCATTAGGTGGCCAAAATATTGGAGTTTCAGCTTCAGCATCAGTCCTCCAGTGAATATTCAGGGTTGATTTCCTTTAGGATGGACTGGTAGGATCTCCTTGCTTAAGGCTGGAGAGGCAGTGTGGGAAAGCCTGGTAGCGAAAGTTGAATCCAGGGGAACCTGGACCCAAGCTGCAGACACACTCCTGTCTCTTGCTGTCTTCTTCCTCTTTGCTTAATTTTGCTTCTCCTGGTCATCAGAATCACCTGGAGGCTTGTTCAGACACTGAATGTGCATACCCCACCCCCTCAGCAGTTTCTGATTCAGTGGTTCAAAACCTGCATTTCCATCCACTTCCCTCGTGATGCTAATGCTGTTGATCCGGGGACCCCACCTACAAAGGTCTGGGGCACCTCTGTTGAAGGACAGCCCTTATCTACTCCTGCTCTCACTCTAAGAGCTGATGGGAGAAGTATTTTCTGCATGGCGGGCTTGGCCGTCTCTAAACCCTGCTGTAATCTTTTAAAACCAGATGGGAGCAGATTTATTAATAAATTGACATAGAGCAGCCTTCACCTCACCCATTCATGAATTCTGTCAACCGCTCCTGTTCTGCTTCCTAAGTACTCAGAGAATAGGAAGACAAACCTCGCTACACGAGGCCCTGGGGTGGGCTTATGGGTCTTGGGTAGGGGAACCTCAATGGGCAGGGGATCTCAGGTGACAAAACCTGAAGGGTGTGGGCGTGTGTTTGTGTGTGTAATGGGAAGGGGCTCAAGGAGGGGATCCCATGTGGCTGAGGGTCCTGTTCCCATGGGGCCCAGGTGAACTGGTAACACCCCGGGCGCAGGAGCCGGTTGTTCTGAAGTAGAAGGTCTTGCCTTCAGGAAGGCCCCACGCTGGATGGAGCCTCCGCCCCAGGGAATCTGGCTCCAGGTAGGGGTATCTTTGTGTGGTGGCTCCACAGGCCACCTCCTAAAGATATGTTTGGAGCGGGGAGGAGGAGATAAGGAGAGGGAATGAAAGGAAGAGCAGTTTTTTCAGGCTTTGGTAAAAACATTAAAAAGGAGAAGAAGGCTTTTTTGAACAAAATTGCATGACTGTTAATCAACAGGTCACGGATCGTCTGGAATACTTTATTGATGCTGAAATCTCCCGCACCAACTGCAGAAAGCTTCCAAACGGTAACAAGAATTGTGTGGTTAAGAACACCTCCAAACTGGAAAAGGTAGGGGACACACCAACTGTCTGCGGTGGTCTTGGCTACTCTGAGCCCCAGGCAGAACTTGTGGTACCCAGACCTTGTCTTTGAGTGGTCGGCACCACTCCCAGGGCAGAGCCCCAAAGTGGTCAGTCCTGCGGCCCTCGTAGCAGACGGTGCAGGACAGCAGACTGTGGAGGAAACCTCATCCTCGGGACAGGGTGCTGTCAAGATCACTCTCAGTGTAAGGACTCCATCCCTCTGGGTTCCTGGTGCAGGGAAACTTGTTCACAGACATTCACTGGGAATTCACCCTCTTGGACCTGGAGGTACCACTCTGCTGTGGCCTGACCCGAGGTTGCCCATCCTTGTGAAAGCACAAAGGGAAGTCCATTCGTTCACTCAGCTGCTCATCAAAGCTTACCTGGCCCCAGGTGCTATGCTGAGTGCTGGAAATTAAGCAATGACCAGGTCAGGCATGTCCCCAGCCTCCCAGGCTCAGCCATGGGAAGAGCCCCAGGCTCGAAGCAGAGGGCTGATGTGGCCCAGGGGCTTTTGGCCTCAAGCCTGTATTTCTGACTGGGGTGGGAGTATCCAGGGTTAACCTGAGGGCTTCCTCTGATGTTGGTGAAGCCCCCCGGGCTCTTTCCCCCTCTCACCTCTCTGAAGAGGTGAGCCCCTTCCTTCACACCCATGGTCCTTCACATGAGGTATGTCAGAATCACCTGGCAGCCTTGACACACCTGGATGGCAGGGTTCCCCCTGCAGAATCAGACAGTAGGTCTGGAGAGGAATCTAAGAACTGGCGTTGCTAATGAGCTCCTGCAGTGGGGGGTCCTTGGGACCGTGCTCAGAACTGCTGTGGCATGCAGTCACAGCGGGAAACACAAAAGTCCGTTGACCAGAACCTAAAACTTCCTCTGTGGGCTTACTGTGAACAAATCCATCACTTCCAGTAGAGCAGAGGCTCCTCAGGACAAATATTCAAGCAGGGAGCATGTGGGATACCATCTGATCTTTTATTTTAGTTTTGTGTATCTTTTCCTGGTAGTAGAAATATCATGGGCTAAAGTTTATATTTTCTACTGTGTGCATTGAGCATAAAGGAGAGCTGTTACTTTTTACCTGTTTGTAGAAAATATTAAAGAATTAATAAAAATTAATTAGGAAACTTGTCTCCAGGAAGCTCTTTTATTCTTTGTAAAGTTTCCATGGCCCATCTCCATTTTAGAACAAAGAAACCTTTGTTCCTTTTTTTCCAAGTGTTTGGAATAATGCTGAAGAGGAGTCATGCTGGGTGGTGTCTCATTCCTGGAGGATTTAATGGGATTCTTTTCAGTATTTATGCCTTATTAGTAAATACTATATCAGGTGCTGATTTCCAAAGTTCTTCCAACTCCCTCTTTACCAAGAGTAATTTTTTTTAATTAAGGATGTTTTCTTCTATTAATTATTCTTTCAACATCTACCAAGTATATCGAATAATTTTTCTTCTTTGACCCATTACTAAAATAAATTCAAATAATAGATCCCCTAATATTGAGTCATCCTTACGTGTCTGGAATAGGAAGTACGTGTCTTTCTCGGTTGTTCTATAACTGAGTGTTGTGGTTGGCTCATCTGCACTGAGAGTGGTGGCAGGCACACAGGTCAGGGTGTGCAGACTTTCTGGGCAAAGCCACATCTTTGGCAGGGTTTCTGGACAACTGGACCTGGACACGGCAGGGGACCGTCCTTGTGGATGGTCAGCTGACCCGATCAGCTTTGTGGAGCCTGCTGTGGACACACACATCTGGCATCATCCTCTCCTTTATGGCAAATTTCTAGTTCTGTCTGACTGCAAGGGTGCAATTCCTGAAGGTCACCCCGTGGAGGTGCTTGTGCATGTGGGTGGCTAGTCTCCGGTCACTGCTTTGTTGTTGACAGGATGGCCTCTTTTTCTTATCACTCCCTTTGTGGGAGCCATCCTGCCGGGTCCACGCTGGAAAGGAGCAGTAGCGTGGGTGGGGTCTGCCCTCGTCTCCTAGAATATAGAGGGCTTAGTGAAGTGAAGTCACTCAGTCGTGTCCGATTTTGTGACCCCGTGGACTGTGGTCTACCGTTGCTCCTCTTCCATGGGATTTTCCAGGCAAGAGTACTGGAGTGGGGTGCCGTTCCCTTCTCCTGGGGATCTTCCCGACCCAGGGATCAAACCCAGGTCTCCCTAATTGCAGGCAGACACTTTACCGTCTGAGCCACCAAGGAAGCCTGGTGGCTTAGTGTGCCACTTTTTGCTTATGAATTTTGCTTTTCTATATATCAATATTAAGTACATTCAAACTCCCCAAAGAATGACTTGGAGTGTGGGGTACACACACACACATGCGCACGTGCGCACACCCACACACACACACACACAGATTCCATTCCCAAACCTACTGAATCAGAATGTCCAGGTACAGACACTGTATACACTTCATGTCAAGGGAACTCTGAAAAGCACTGCACAAGGGCCAGCAATTGTTCTATATGCTGCCTTTAATTTGCTATCCTTTTTAAAGGATATTATATTCTATTTTACTAGGTAAGTCTGAGTTAGTTTATTTCTTCGTTGTGTTTTGGCTTCAGGGTTTCTCCGGTCTGGTGTAACAAGAACAGGGGCTTTTCAACTTTTTTCTGCAATTGCTACTGCTAAGTCGCTTCAGTCGTGTCCGACTCTGTGTGACCCCATAGATGGCAGCCCACCAGGCTCCCCCGTCCCTGGGATTCTCTAGGCAAGAACACTGGGGTGTGTTGCCATTTCCTTCTCCAGTGCATGAAAGTGAAAAGTGAAAGTGAAGTCTCTCAGTCGTGCCCGACCCTTAGCGACCCCATGGACTGCAGCCCACCAGGCTACTCCGTCCATGGGATTTTCCAGGCAAGAGTACTGGAGCAGGGTGCCATGCAATTAGATCAGTTTAAAAACCAAAAGAACTTTGGATTCCCAAGGTTTGATGTAATTTGCCCATAAATCATCTTGACTTGGTATCTTGTGGGTTTGAGGGAATGGAGACCCCATAATCCTCCTTTGTGTGTGTCAGAATTCAGCCAAAACCTAACGTCCTTCTCTCTGACACTGTTTGTTCCTCACTCCTGAAATGCCCCTGTGTTTCCAGTCAGTTATTGAAGATGGCCATTGCTGTTTTTCTAGGATGTCTACCTGCCCGTCCATCTGCCTAAGCCTCTTTCCACCCATTTGTCCATCTATTACCCACATATAGAAGTTTTCATTTGTCATTTCAATGACATTTTGAAAGGGAGAATAAGGAGCTTTGGAATAAAATTTGTTAGGTCCTAGAATCCTCTACATTGCTCTTACCTGATGTATTTGTTGTCAGAGCAAAAGGCATTATTTGATTATTAAGATGACACATATTAGTTTATACCTGGCGCAGAACTACCATATTTACATTATAGAAAATATTAATATTTTATTTTATAAAAATAAAATCAAATTTATGTCTGATCTCCCACCAAAAATACGATGATTAGTATTTGCTCTCTATCCATGGATGGGATGGAGACAAACACTCCTCCATGTAACTTCTGGTGGCTACAAGGGTCTGCAGCCTCCAGCTGGCAAATTCTGTGGGGTGTTCCTTGACAGGTGACGGCCCGTCTTCTGGCCTGTTCCTACGCTGGCACCTAGCTGCAAAGCTGGCACCTAGCTCCTGAACTGGCACCCAGTAATGGAACCGCTTTTTGTCTTGCTCTTGGCACACTACTGACTTTTGCTGTGGTGGTGGTCTTTTCCAGAGACAAATGTGCACCTTCTGGGTGGGCGCACTCCCATGGCACGGCTATTTCACGGTGATGAAGAAGCAGTGTGTGGACGTCTAGAGGCTCTGGAGCCCCGCCACCACCCCTCCCTTTGCAAAGAAGTGATGGCCCGTGAGCCGGTACCAACACGCTCCCCTCACACGTGCGTCCCTGCTTGCCGTTCTACTTTCTAGTTTCTTACTATGTGGTATTAAAAGGTGGGCAAGACCCATGCCTCCTTCCTGGCCTCACAGGAGGCCACTTGCCTTTGGCTGACGTGATGGCATGCCACTAGGAATAAGGAACGTTTGTCCCTGAGCACAAAGGGTGGAGTGAGGGCTGATTCCATTTTCCACTGCACACTTGGGAAGGAATCACTTGTTGATTGGATAACACCCCTCACACACACACATGCAGACATACACACACAGAGGGCTGAATACAGTGGGTGCTAACTCACAGGTTCCTTCTGGGAGCCTCATCTGGCTTCAGACTCCTCCCTCCCTGGGTCCTGAGTGGGTGGGTCACCAGGGGGCTGGGAAACCCCCTGGCAGAAGCATCAGTCCTCTCCTGCAGGGTCTCTGAGAATTGGGAGAATTTGTTCTTCTGTTTATGTAAGTGTCAACAGTGGTCACAGATCGAGACAGGTAATAAAGAGGGCAATAAAGATTCAGGGGAAGCTGAAGTTCTCGTGTGTCTGGGGTGCATGTGTGCACACATGTGTGCACGAGTGTGCATATGTGTGCAGGTTATACAATGTGTGCAGGTATGTATTGGTGTGGGTGTGCAGCTGTGTATGTGCAAAGAGACAGAGAGGACGTGGGGGTCTGTGAAAGAAGTATAGGGATGATAGTAGGAGATAAAACTCCCTCAAAGAAAGCAGTCATTAAAAAGGTGCGGCTGGGCTTCGCTGGTGGCTCAGTGATACAGAGTCCACCTGCCAATGCAGGAGGCACAGGTTTGATCCCTGACCTGGGAAGATCCCACCTGCCATGGAGCAACTAAGCTTATGCACCACAGCTACTGAGCCTGCGCTCCTGAGCCCGGGAGCTACAACTACCGAGTCCACGTGACTCAACTACTGAGGCCTGCACGCCCCAGAGCCCGTGCTCCGCCAGAAGAGAAGTCACCACCATGCGAAGGCCATGCACAGCAGCTAGAAAGTAGCCCTGGCTTGCCTCAGCTAGAGAAAAGCCTGCGCAGCAATGAAGACCCAGTTCAGTTCAGTTCATTTCAGTCACTCAGTCGTGTCCAACTCTTTGTGACCCCATGAATCGCAGCACACCAGGCCTCCCTGTCCATCACCATCTCCCGGAGTTCACTCAGCCTCACGTCCATCAAGTCCGTGATGCCCTCCAGCCATCTCATCCTCGGTTGTCCCCTTCTCCTCCTGCCCCCAATCCCTCCCAGCATCAGAGTCTTTTCCAGTGAGTCAACTCTTTGCATGAGGTGGCCAAAGTACTGGAGCTTCAGCTTTAGCATCATTCCTTCCAAAGAAATCCCAGGGTTGATCTCCTTCAGAATGGACTGGTTGGATCTCCTTGCAGTCCAAGGGACTCTCAAGAGTTTTCTCCAACACCACAGTTCAAAAGCATCAATTCTTCAGCACTCAGCCTTCTTCACAGTCCAACTCTCACATCCATACATGACCACTGGAAAAACCATAGCCTTGACTAGACGGACCTTAGTCGGCAAAGTAATGTCTCTGCTTTTGAATATGCTATCTAGGTTGGTCATAACTTTTCTTCCAAGGAGTAAGTGTCTTTTAATTTCATGGCTGCAGTCACCATCTGCAGTGATTTTGGAGCCCCCCAAAAATAAAGTCTGACACTGTTTCCACTGTTTCCCCATCTATTTCCCATGGAGTGATGGGACCGGATGCCATGATCTTCGTTTTCTGAATGTTGAGCTTTAAGCCAACATTTTCACTCTCCTCTTTCACTTTCATCAAGAGGCTTTTTAATTCCTCTTCACTTTCTGCCATAAGGGTGGTGTCATCTGCATATCTGAGGTTATTGATATTTTTCCCGGCAGTCTTGATTCCAGCTTATGCTTCTTCCAGTCCAGCGTTTCTCATGATGTACTCTGCATATAAGATAAATAACCAGGGTGACAATATACAGCCTTGATGTAATCCTTTTCTTATTCGGAACCTGTCTGTAGTTCCATGTTCAGTTCTAACTGTTGCTTCCTGACCTGCATATAGGTTTCTCAAGAGGCAGGTGAGGTGGTTTGTTATTCCCATCTCTTTCAGAATTTTCCACAGTTTATTGTGATCCACACAGTCAAAGGCTTTGGCATAGTCAATAAAGCAGAAATAGATGTTTTTCTGGAAATCTCTTGCTTTTTCCATGATCCAGCGGATGTTGGCAATTTGATCTCTGGGTGCTCTGCCTTTTCTAAAACCAGCTTGAACATCAGGGAGTTCACGGTTCACGTATTACTGAAGCCTGGCTTGGAGAATTTTGAGCCTTACTTTACTAGCATGTGAGATGAGTGCAATTGTGCAGTAGTTTGAGCATTCTTTGTCATTGCCTTTCTTTGGAATTGGAATGAAACCTGACCTTTTCCAGTCCTGTGGCCACTGCTGAGTTTTCCAAATTTGCTGGCATATTGAGTGCAGCACTTTCACAGCATCATCTTTCAGGATTTGAAACAGCTCAACTGGAATTCCATCACCTCCACTCGCTTTGCTCGTAGTGATGCTTTCTAAGGCCCACTTGACTTCACATTCCAAGATGTCTGGCTCTAGATTAGTGATCACATCATCATGATTATCTGGGTCATGAAGGTCTTTTTTGTACAGTTCTTCCGTGTATTCTTGCCACGTCTTCTTAATATCTTCTGCTTCCGTTAGGTCCATACCATTTCTGTCCTTTATCGAACCCATCTTTGCATGAAATGTTCCCTTGGGATCTCTAATTTTCTTGAAGAGATCTCTAGTCTTCCCATTCTTTTCTTTTCCTCTGTTTCTTTGCATTGATTGCTGAAGGCTTTCTTATCTCTTCTTGCTGTTCTTTGGAACTCTGCATTCAGATGCTTATATCTTTCCTTTTCTCCTTGGCTTTTAGCCTCTCTTCTTTTCACAGCTATTTGTAAGGCCTCCCCAGACAGCCGTTTTGCTTTTTTGCATTTCTTTTCCATGGGGATGATCTTGATCCCTGTCTCCTGTACAATGTCACGAACCTCATTCCATAGTTCATCAGGCACTCTATCTATCAGATCTAGGCCCTTAAATCTATTTCTCACTTCCACTGTATAATCATAAGGGATTTGATTTAGGTCATACCTGAATGGTCTAGCGGTTTTCCCTACTTTCTTCAATTTGAGTCCGAATTTGGTAATAAAGAGTTCATGATCTGAGCCACAGTCAGCTCCTGGTCTTGTTTTTGTTGACTGTATAGAGCTTCTTCATCTTTGGCTGCAGAGAATATAATCAATCTGATTTCGGTGTTGACCATCTGGTGATGTCCACGTGTAGAGTCTTCTCTTGCGTTGTTCGAAGAAGGTGTTTTCTATGACCAGTGCATTTTCTTGGCAAAACTCTATTAGTCTGTGCCCTGCTTAATTCCGCATTCCAAGGCCAAATTTGCCTGTTACTCCAGGCATTTCTTGACTTCCTACTTTTGCATTCCAGTCCCCTATAATGAAAAGAACATCTTTTTTGGGTGTTAGTTCTAAAAGTTCTGACAGAATGTGGTCCACTGAAGAAGGGAATGACAAGCCACTTCAGTATTCTTGCCTTGAGAACCCCATGAACAGTATGAAAAGGCAAAATGGTAGGATATCAAAAAAGGAACTCCCCAGGTCATTAGGTGCCCAATATGCTGCTGGAGATCAGTGGAGAAATAACTCCAGAAAGAATGAAGGGATGGAGCCAAAGCAAAAACAATACCCAGTTGTGGATGTGACTGGTGATAGAAGCAAGATCCGATGCTGTAAAGAGCAATATTGCATAGGATCCTGGAATGTCAGGTCCATAAATCAAGCAAATTAGAAGTGGTCAAACAAGAGATGGCAAGGGTGAACGTCGACATTCTAGGAATCAGCGAACTAAAATGGACTGGAATGGGTGAATTTAACTCAGATGACCATTATATCTACTACTGTGGGCAGGAATCCCTTAGAAGAAATGGAGTAGCCATCATGGTCAACAAAAGAGTCGGAAATGCAGTACTTGGATGCAATCTCAAAAACGACAGAATGATCTCTGTTCATCTCCAAGGCAAACCATTCAGTATCACAGTAATCCAAGTCTATGCCCCAACCAGTAACTCTGAAGAAGCTGAAATTGAACGGTTTTATGAAGACCTACAAGACCTTTTAGAACTAACACCCAGTGAAGACCCAGCCCAGTGATAAATAACTCGGTGTGTCTGCGGGAGGATTCTCTGATGGATAGAGTTTTAGCAGCAGCAGCAGCGGGAGGATTCTCTGAGGGATACAGTTTTTAGTTTCGCAGGGTGAAAACCTTGTGGAGATCAGGGGCACAACAGCGTGGATATACTCAGTGCTACCGAATGTCCGTTTGAAAATGGTTAAGACGGGAGATTGTATATAGATATATTTACCACAATTAAAATGTTTTTAAGTAACTAGCCTGTTTAAAGGTGGCGTTGGGTACAAATCGGGATGACAACTGTGTTCCCAAAGGTCAGGGTTTCTCCTCAGGGTCTGGCGGGTGATGGGGAAGCAGCGTTGCTGCCCTGATAGAAGGAGGCCACGAGACCCCCAGGCCATTGCTTTCCTCTCGGTTCCTCTGAACTGAGGCCTCAAGCGGGAACATGGAGGTCTTGGTTGGGACCATCACGCTACCCGAGGTGACACCAGGCACTTACCAGGCAGAGCCCTTGCCTGTCCTTCCGCTGTCCCTTCCCCCGACCCCCATCAGTCCCCACGGTCTCTCTTCCAGGCCCAGCCTTGCGCCCCCCCCTTTCCTCAGACAGCCCCTGCTCTGCCCCCCTCCCCACCAGGAGCCTCCCCCAACCAAGGGCCCAGGATTTAGACCTGAAACAGGCTCTACATCAACCTAATACTCATACCCTGATTGAAAACTACTCTTTCTCACCAGCCAGGGGGCTCCATCTAAAAGTGCCCCCTGACACCCCAGTGGGACGTCCCCCAGAGGAGCAGCAGAGCCCCCACCCAGCCCGGGTGCCCAGGTCAGCCCACAGCCACCTGCCTGTTCCCCCGGATCCAGAGGAACACGTGGGTGCCCTAGGAAGGGCCTTTTGGGACCAGCCCCTTGGGATGGCCCTGCCTTCAGGCCTGTTGGGTGGGAACCACGGGAATCCAGTGTTCACTGCAGGCCTGGGGACAGTGTGGGGCCAGCCAGACATTCCAGGGCAGGGCAACCACCACTGGGGTGCTACAGGTGTGCCTTGCTGAGAGATGCCTCATACAGGCCTATTTCTAAGTGTGTGTTAACTAACAAGAAAATTTAATCTAACCTCATCTCTTTCCAACCTGCCCCTCCAAGGCTCTTCGTTTTCTCTCTCTTCACATGAAAAATGATGCCAAGCAGGCCTCGCTTTTCCTTGCTGGGTTTCATGTCATTTCTGTAAGATGTTCCTGGAGTTTCTTTCTCTCTCTCTCTCTCTCTCACACACACACACACACACGTACTTACTTCCACTGAGGGGGAGAGGAGGGAAAGAGCCCCCAAGATCTGATCTGCAGCCTCTACTTCATCCTGCTGAAGCCCCCCTGCATCCTGAACTTTGTTCTGGGACCCCGGAGCATGGGGTCCCAGGAAGTCATGGAGATGAGGGCCCAACCAGGCAGCCCAGGTGGACTCGGAGGCTGCCCATTCTCAAGACCTGTCCAGAGCTCAAAGGGGGTTGAGGTCTTTCCACCCAGTGACCAGTCATGGCCATTCTAACTGCGAACAAGGAATCCATTCAGCCCAGGCCTGTGTGGAGCTGGGAAGGAGCCAGAGCTCTCAGGACATGTAGGCACCCCAGGGACCACTTGGGCTGCAGTGGCAGGGGATGCCGGGCTTGCAGCCTGGGAAATGGCCCGGGGGGGCTGTGGGGAGAATGCGGCCCAGTGTTGGTCTCAGGGACATGAGCGCTGCACCAGCTCTGCCGAGTCCCCTGTGGCACCTTTATCCCTGAGGCACTGCAGGTCTGTTTGCCTTGAGCCGGGCTGCCTGGGGACTGCCTGGCTCTGGGGTCCTGCTTGACTGGGAAGCCATGTGGGTACACAGACTCAGCTTCCATATGCCTCTTGGGAGAGTCCCCCTTTCTACTTGGTTGGTACGTGTAGACTTGGTGGGTGCATTTCTAGGGTCTCCAATGGAGTCAGAGACAAAGGGTGAAGACCCAGACACTGGAAGCGTGTGGAACAGCCACCACTGTCCACCCTGTGCAGGGGGCTGGGTGGGAGGGCCACATGCAAGCTCTGGGATGGACCCATACAAGGGCGCCTCACTCCAACCCCGGGATCAAAATACAAGGCCATTTTGTTTTACGGGATAAAGATTTGGGTCCTCTCTCGAGATGGATGGACATGGCCAGGGCAGAGGAGGGGCAAGCAGGAGGAGGGTGCTGCAGCCAGAGGGGAGGCCCAGAGAGTGAGATGGCCCTTCTGTGGCTGAGGGTCCCTGGCCAGCCTGGCTGCTTTCCTTGGTGAAGCCCACCCCCCTCAGGTCCACCATGGGGGTGCCCAGATTCCCTGGAGACCTTGGACAGAAGCAGGCCACCATCTGCCTTCAGGCATCCGCGGTCTCAGCCAGGGCCACCCCACGAGAGTCATCACGAAATAGACCGGACGGGACACTCACTTCCTCCCACAGTCTCTGTCCCCATCACCAGGTTTCTCCTGGACGTGTGGCACCAGGTCAATGCAGCCGTCGATGTCACCCAGGGCCAGCCAGAGGCTCCTCAACTCCTCCCCGAGGAGCCATCTTCTGTGGACTGACCAGAGTGGAAGGACAGGTGACTTGAAGGGCCTGGATGGCCACTCTCCAGCCCAGTGATGATGCCAGTGGGCACCAGACATGCCCTTGTGTGCCCACTTTGTCTACAGTGCCCAGGGCATTTTTAAAACTTCCTTCCTGCTATTCCCCACCCATGGTTTGGCCGCACAGGTGGCATGCCCACACTGGGGTGCTCCCCACCCCCAGCTTTCAGCACTCACACACCATGTCCCCACCCTCGGTGGGACCGACCCCTATGATGGACAGCCTCCCCACTCCTGGCTGCACACAGGTTCAGCCTTTGACAGGAAAGGATGGAAGCTCAGGAAGCCACGGCAAACAGAGGTGGGGGTGCCCAGGGCAAGTGGGCACCTGGAGCTCACGATCAGGCGTGGCCAGGGGAGGCCCTCTCACCACAGTGTTTTACTGACCCTACGAGCAGAGCCTGGCTACCTGGGGACCAGTCCCAGCTAATGGCCTCCATTCTCAGACATAAATGTGTCTGAGCACAAGTAAATGAGTCCCGAGTCCTGGCTGGCCCACAGAGCCCCCCAGTCAGGGGAGTGAAGCCAGGAGCAGGGTTGGCTGTGTGACCACCTCCCAGACACCAGCACCCCTGAGCTAGGGTCTCTGTGGGGGCTGGGGTGTAGCCACAGGCCAGCTCGGAAGATGAAGTTCTTATCTCAACACTGTTGCCGTCTAGATCAGTCCTTCCTGTATAACTGGGTCCTGGGGCTGCTTGCCTTCACCTTGGAGGACCGCATGCCCACCTCTGTGAGCGGGTCCATGGAGACAAGGGATGGGCTGGGTCAGCTGCTCTGCACATCCCGGCCGGAGAGCCTGACCGTTCCAGCTCAGCTTTCAGGGCTGGGACACTTGGATCTGCGGGTCTCTGCTGAGGCTGGGTTGGACGGTGGCCTTGGGGACAGTGGGCAGTAGAGGCCTGAGCCTTATCTCTGCAGGTTCCTCCCACTTCTTACTGTCAATCGCATCCCATCCACAGTTGAAAAGCATTATTTCAAAGGTCACCTTTGTCCTTGAGCTGACACAGATTGACTGTTTCCACTTCTAAGTAGGTCAGGGATAAGACAGACTGCAAGGCACTTCCCCAGAGAACAGAGAGCCCTGGGAATAGAGGGTGGGAGGGCTTGGGTTGAGGAGCCCCCAGCTCTTATCTGAACACCAGGAGCCTGCAGGGTACAGCCTTCCACCCCCGCAAAAAGGAATGTGACTCTGGGGACTGACTTAGGAAAAGAATTATCAGTGGCAATGACCTGCTCTCCGGCCCCACGTGGTGCCCCACCATGGATACTGCAGGGACGGGCCCCTGAGCTGTCTGACTTGGTGGGCTCAGCCTGAGGTGTACACATGCCCAGGGCCCTGCTTCCAGAACTCTGTCTCAGAACAGCACCCAGCCCCCCACAGAGAAAGCCCTTCTGCAATCACTGTCTCCCCTTCAGCTTGTCTGTGCAAAAAACAAGAAGGTGGGACTGTGCCCATTGCCAAGATGGAGAGCTTGCTGTGTAAAGGACTTAGCCTCACCCTCTCAGTGTCACAGCAAACTTCACCCACGAGAGAGGCCCAGGGCCAGGGCAAGGCTACAGAGCAGAGGATTGCTCCAAAGTGCTGGGGGCTGGACCCCATCCTCCCTTCAGACAAAAGGAGATTTGTGATAAAGTGAGGGTGATTTTTGTAGGATCTCGCCCAATTAGGCCACCCTTGGGGCAAGACTAAACAAAAGGCATTGCTGAAAAGAAGAGTCACCAGATGAGACGAACCAAGCTGGAATTATGTATGACAGCCTGGTGAAGGGCAATGGGCAACCTTCCCAAACTAGGACTGGAGCCCGATGTCCGACCTAGCAGATGTCAAGAAGAGGTGGCAAGAATACACAGAAGAACTGCATAAAAAAGAGCTTCACGACCCAGATCACGTTGGTGTGATCACTCACCTAGAGTCAGACATCCTGGAATGTGAAGTCAAGTGGGCCTTAGGAAGCATCACTATGAACAAAGCTAGTGGAGGTGATGGGATGGCAGTTGAGCTATTTGAAATCCTAAAAGATGATGCTGTGAAAGTGCTGCACTCAATATGTCAGTAAATTTGGAAATCTCAGCAGTGGCCACAGGACTGGAAAAGGTCAGTTTTCATTCCAATCCCTAAGAAAGGCAATGACAAAGAATGCTCAAATTACCGCACAATTGCACTCATCTCACACGCTAGTAAAGTAACGCTCAAAATTCTCCAAGCCAGGCTTCAGCAATACATGAACCATGAGCTTCCAGATCTTCAAGCTGGATTTAGAAAAGGCAGAGGAACCAGAGATCAAATTGCCAACATCTGTCGGATCATCAAAAAAGCAAGAGATTTCCAGAAAAACATCTATTTCTGCTTTATTGACTATGCCAAAGACTTTGACTGTGTGGATCACAATAAACTGCGAAAAATTCTGAAAGAGATGGGAATACCAGACCACCTAACCTGCCTCTTGAGAAACCTATATGCAGGTCAGGAAGCAACAGTTAAAACTGGACATGAAACAACAGACCAGTTCCAAATAGGAAAAGGAGTACGTCAAGGCTGTATATTGTCACCCTGCTTATTTAAATTATATGCAGAGTACATCAAGAGAAACGCTGGGCTGGATGAAGCACAAGCTAGAATCAAGATTACTGGGAGAAATATCAATAACTTCAGCTATGCAGATGACACCACCCTTATGGCAGAAAGTAAAGAACTAAAGAGCCTCTTGATGAAAGTGAAAGAGGAGAGTGAAAAAGTTGGCTTAAAGCTCAACATTCAGAAAACTAAATCATGGCATCTGGTCCCATCACTTCATGGCAAATAAATGGGGAAACAGTGGAAACAGTGGCTGACTTTATTTTGGGGGGGCTCCAAAATCACTGCAGATGGTGATTGCAGCCATGAAATTAAAAGACACTTACTGCTTGGAAGGAAAGTTATGACCAACCTAGAGAGATATTAAAAATATCTATCTAGATATTAAATATCTAGATATTAAATATTAAATATTTAATATCTAGATATTAAAAAGCAGAGACATTACTTTTTCAGCAAAGGTCCATCTAGTCAAGGCTATGGTTTTTCCAGTAGTCATGTATGGATGTGAGAGTTGGACTAAAAGAAAGCTGAGTGCCAAAGAATTGATGCTTTTGAACTGTGGTGTTGGAGAATACTCTTGAGAGTCTCTTGGACTGCAAGGAAATCCAACCAGTCCATCCTAAAGATCAGTCCTGGGTGTTCATTGGAAGGACTGATGTTGAAGCGGAAACTCCAATACTTTGGCCACCTGATGTGAAGAGCTGACTCACTGGAGAAGAGTCAGCTGGGAAAGATTGAGGGCAGAAGGAGAAGGGGACGACAGAGGATGAGATGGTTGGATGGCATCACCGGCTCAATGGACATGAGTTTGGGTGAACTCCAGGAGTTGGTGATGGATAGGGAGGCCTGGCGTGCTGCAGCTCATGGGGTCGCAAAGAGTTGGACACGACTGAGCGACTGAACTGAACTGAACTGTCCAGCCCTGGGCAGTGTCTCCTGTGTGTCTCGCTCAGCCTCTGCCTTGGCAAGCAGCCAGCAAATGTGATTAGGGAGGAAGGTTATTTGGCCTTTTTCCTCCCAGGCTCTTTGCTTTTGAGGCTGAGTTGGAGTTTGGGCCTCAACAGCACAGCCTTTCATGGTGGCCTCTGTCTGGCTGAGAGCTCACCCTCCCCACCTCCAAGCAGACCCTCAGTCCTGCAGGTGGCCAATGGCTTTAGGTGGGTGGTGGAGAACTTTCTGGGGAGTGGTTCAGAGTGGAGGGACAGAGGCCTAGAGAAAGAAAGACTAAATCTCCAAATAACTTATTTCAGTAACGTTCTCTGGCCCTATAGCCCAAGTGAGTCCAGAGATCCTGCTTAAGAGGGCTCACCCACATTGATCCAGGTGGGAGAGGATCTCCCAGGTTTATACAAGAGCTGGAAAGACTCAGTCATCCATAGGAAGAAGTGGAGAAGGTCCTGATGTTTGGAAACATGGAGTGAGATGGGCTGAGGCCCTCAGCGAAACCCTCCAGCCTCCCCCGGCCCGCAGGCCTCAGACTGGGACCAGTGTCAGTATGAGCCCCAGAAACACAGCCTCTGATGCAGGTTGTAAAGCTCCCTCCTCACCAAGGACCCACCAGGCATCCCTCCCCTCCACCCGAGCCCAGCCTGTACTGTGCTGTGCTAAGTCGCTTCAGTCGTGTCCAACTCGTTTCTATCCTATGGACTATAGCCCACGAGATTCTCCACACAGGCAAGAATACTAGAAGGGGTTGCCATGCCCTCCTCCAGGGAATATTCCCAACCCAGGGATTGAACCTGCGCCTCATGTCTCCTGCTTTGGCAGGTGAGCTCTTTACCACTAGCACCACCTGGGAAGCCCCAAGCCCAGCCTAGGACCTCGAAAATGGTCTGTGCTGACAACGCTGGTGAAGATGCTGTTTTGTAAACAGTTGTGTTTTTTCTCATTTCAATGCAAGCCTGCTCTTTGGAGCCAAAAGTCCAGGATAGGGGCAGTCTATCAAAGCAGAAGAATTAGGTAATAACTGTTCTATTCCAGACAAGAAAAACCAGGGTGCCCATGCTCTATTGTGCACATAGACAAAAATGTCTGTAGGACAAATTCCTGGATTCAGATGTGTTGGGGACTGTGTAACTTTTAAATGTTTGGCAGAGATTGCTAAATCACTGTGAACAAGGACTGTTGGATCCCCATGTACCAACGCTGATGAAGGTGGCTTATCAACTAGACACTATCATTGCATTCAACCTTTTTCCAAAGAGTAAGGGAATGGTGATACTTCATTGATCTGGGTTAATCTGAATTTCTGTTAAAGATGCTAAGCATGTTTTCAAGTGTGTTTTAGAGATATTTATACTTCTTTTTCTGTGTTTTCTCCAAGTTTCCTATTAGATTCTTGTATTTTTAAAGATTACTTCCCAAAACTCCTTGATATGATGAAAATTGAGATGTTCTGCATCATACTTGTCAAGTTCTTACCACTTGTTTCCCTTCATGCCCATTAAAATTTCAGTTCAGTTCAGTCGCTCAGTCGTGTCCAACTCTTTGAGGCCCCTGTGAACTGCAGCACACCAGGCCTCCCTGTCTATCACCAACTCCCGGAGTCTACCCAAACCCATGTCCATTGAGCCGGTGATGCCATCCAACCATTTCATCCTCTGTCGTCCCCTTCTCCTGCCATCAATCTTTCCCAGCATCAGAGTCTTTCCAAGGAGTCAGATCTTCACATCATGTGGCCAAAGTATTGGAGTTTCAGCTTTAACATCAGTCCTTCCAATGAACAGCCAGGACTGATCTCCTTTAGGATGGACTGGTTGGATCTCCTTGCAGTCCAAGGGGCTCTCAAATGGTGATCATCAAAAACAGAGGTCATAACCAGTGCTGGCATATATGTAGTAAAATTGGAACCCCCAGACACTGCCCGTGGGAGTGCAAAATGCTGTAGCCATTTTGGGAAATCATCTAGTAGGTTCTCAGAAAGTAAATATAGCGTTCAGGTAACTCAGTAACTCAGTGTATATCCAAGAGAAATAATAGCATCAGTTCAGTTCAGTTCAGTCACTCAGTCGTGTCCGACTCTTTGCGACCCCATGAACCGCAGCACGCCAGGCCTCCCTGTCTATCACCAACTCCCAGAGTTCACTCAGACTCACGTCCATCGAGTCAGTGATGCCATCCAGCCATCTCATCCTCTGTCGTCTCCTTTTCCTCCTGCCCCCAATCCCTCCCAGCATCAGAGTCTTTTCCAATGAGTCAATAAAAGCATATGTCCACACAAAAGCCTGAATAAGGATGTTTGGAGCAATACTAGTCATAATAGCCAAGAAGCAGACACAACCCTCATGTCCACTCATTGGGGAGTGGATAGATATAACACAGTACGCACATATGCAGGGAAATGTTATTCAGTGATAAAAAGGAATGAAGCAGCAATTCTTGCTATAACAAGGATGAAACTTGAAAATATGCTAAGACAAAGCCATGCACTACAAGACTATACAGAATATGAATCCATTTATAGGAAATGCCAGAAGAGACAAATCTGAAAAGTAGATGAGAGATTGCCTAGGGTTGAAGGAGGCAGGGAACCTGGCTGGTACTGGTTTAGGCTTTCTGGGAAAGCTGATTATGGTTTTGGATGTAAAACTCTTGAAGACACAAAAAGCCATTGAATCACACACTTAAATGGTTGGATTGTATGCTGTGAGAATTATATTTTAGTAAAGTTGTTTAAGGTAGTCCCTGATGGCTCAGTGGTAAAGAATCTGCCTGGTAATGCAAGAGACATGGGTTCCATCCTTGGGTTGGGATGATCACCTGGAGAAGGGAAATGCTACCCACTCTAGTATTCTTGCCTAGAGAATCCCATGGTGGCTGCAGTCCATGGGGTCACAAAGAGTCAGTCATGACCAAGCAACTGAACAGCAACCACGAAAGGTGCTTAAAAAACCACATTGCCCCCGAGCGGCGAGCCTGCCTCTTAGCTGCCCACTGGCTGCACCCCCTGAGGCAAGCAGGGTGAGGAGCACCAGTGGGTGGTCCATGAATCCTGATTCCCATAGTCAGGGCAGAATGAGATGCTTCATACTTGGCAATAGCTTCTGGAACAATCAGTATCTGCCATGGCCTATGACCCCAAAGCAAATGAGTGAGTCCTGTGCAGGGGTGCGGGGGAGGGGGAGTGGGGCCATGCTGAGAGGATACAAACCCCTCCCCTCTCTGTCGCTGGAAGCCCAAGGACCAGCCAAGAACTCAGTCCTGCGGGTCCACATCCATCACAGTGTCAACACCTCAAACCCTTGCCCTTTGACTTTCACAAGGCCACCTGGGTAGGCTCCAGCAGGTTCCCAGGGATTATGGGCTCCCCCTGCCCCTTGCTGAGCAAGGTGCCAGGGGAAGATGGATCAACCAGGGCGTCTGGAGAGAGACTTCAGCCCAGATCACTGTTTTCAAACAATTCATGTGGTCAAGTTGGGGAAATGGACTCCTTTTGGACCATACCATCTGCTCAAATCATCTTAGCCCCACCGAACTAAGACAACTGAGGAAATTGTCTTTGTGCTTTGCATTTTGAAAGAGCTTTTCCCATAAAAGAGAACTTAGCCCTTTGCCAATTATCTTCCAAATAATTTATTGTGTTCCCATTCACCTGGTGACTTTGTGCCAAGGAATCTGTGTGAGCAGGTGATGTGTGAGCCTGCATGTGTGAGTGTGTATTGTACAAAATGTGTGGGTCAATTGATTGTTCTCCATCTGGCTTCTGTGTTTCCTACAACCTTAGAAGTTCAGTTCAGTTCAGCCGTTCAGTCGTGTCTGACTGTTTGTGGCCCCATGGATTGCAGCATCCCAGGCTTCCCTGTCCTTCACCAACTTCCAGAGCTTACTCAAATTCATGTCCATTGAGTCGGTAATGTCATCCAACCATCTCATCCTCTGTTGTCCCCTTCTCTTCCTGCCCTCAATCTTTCCCAGCATCAAGGTCTTTTCAAAGAGTCAGTTCTTCAGATCAGGTGGCCAAAGTATTGGAGTTTCAGCTTCAGCATCAGTACTTCCAGTGAATATTCAGCACTGATTTCCTTTAGGATGGACTGGTTGGATCTCCTTGCAGTCCAAGGGATTCTCAAGAGTCTTCTCCAACTCCACCGTTCAAAAGCATCAGTTCTTCAGTGCTCAGCTTTCTTTTTAGTCCAACTCTCACATGACTACTGGAAAAACCATAGCTTTGACTAAACGGACGTTTTTTGGCAAAGCAACCTCTCTGCTTTTTAATATGCTGTCTAGGTTGATCATAGCTTTTCTTCCAAGGAACAAGCGTCTTTTAATTTCATGGCTGCAGTCACTATCTGCAGTGATTTGGGAGCCCCCCCAAATTAAGTCTGTCACTGTTTCTGCATATAAGTTATATGTACTCTGCATATAAATTAAATAAGCAAGGTGACAATATACAGCCTTGATGTACTCTTTCCCGATTTGGAACCAGTCTGTTGTTCCATGTCCAGTTCTAACTTTTGCTTCTTGACCTGCATACAGATTTCTCAGGAGGCAGGTCAGGTGATCTGGTATTCCCATCTCTTTCAGAATTTTCTACAGTTGTGATCCAGACAGTCAAAGGCTTTGGCATAATCAGTAAAACAGAAGTAGATGTTTTTCTGGAACTCTCTTGCTTTTTCGATGATCCAGTGGATGTTGGCAATTTGATCTCTGGTTCCTCTGCCGTTTTTAAATCCAGCTTGAACACCCAGGAGTGCACTGTTCACTTACTGTTGAAGCCTGGCTTGGAGAACTTGGGGCATTACTTTGCTAACACGTGAGATGAGCTTAGTAAGGGCTCCTGAATTCCAGCCCAGGATTCCATCTCAGACATCTGACCCTTCAGCAGGTAACTTTCAGGTCTCACAGGCCCTGTCTGGATCTCATCTTACAGGTCTCAGGTGTGATCCTCGTTGGGCTGTATGTTATCCTGGAAAGAGAAAGAGTGATTTCCCAGTGTCTGAGTTCGTGAAAGTCCCTCACCACGGCTGAACCAGGCCCCTGTGCTGAGCGAGACGGAGTCGTGACCGTCAGGGGAGCCTGACTCGGGAGAAGAAGCACGCACAGGGGAGGAACCTGGACCAAGGGAGCCCTTCTGGGACAGGCCTGGAGATGCGGAGAGAAGGCTGCCATCTGTCCCTCCCACAGAGGGTCACACACCCGTGGCCATCGCCAGCCTTCGGCTTCGTGTCCTCGTCACTAGCCCTGGGCTCCCCTCCTGAGCGAGGAGGCCCAGGGCCCCTGAGCCCAGCTGTTTGGTGCCTCCTCCTGCCTCTAAGACCAAGGGGTCCCACAATGGGACTCTGACAGAGACTCGCTGGAGGTGGCTTCACTTCCAGCTGCCCATCCAAAGCACAGAGATTTAGAAAGTCCAGAGGCATGGGACAGGATGGGAACTCAGTGCTGGCAGCAGATGCTGTGGGCTCCCCAGTGAGTCTATAGGCTTGAAGGCAGAGGGTCCCTCATCAGAGGGGCTGGTCACTTGGGCCGCATCAGTGGGGCAGGGCTTAGGTCACAAAGGGGCCACAGAGGTGATCACTGGCAGGGAGGGCAGCTGGGGGGCAGAAGCACCCAACCTTGGCCCCAACAAACACCTCGAGTGGGCACATGGCTGGGAACTGAGTGGGCTGGAAACGAGCTGGCCACAGGCGAGAGCCACCGTGCTCAGGTCTTGAGGAGGGAGAGAGGCTGCCTGCGGCCGGCGGCCAGCTCAGGGCTTGGCCACAGCATTGTGGAAAGGGCCTTGGTGCTCAGGTGGGTCTGGGGGTAGCCCTGGTGGGCAGGAGATGGCCCTGGGCGGCTAGCCCATGTGCCCAGGCACATGGAGCAGGAGAGTCACTCCTCCCCATCGTGTGTCACGTCAAAGCTGCCGTGGAGCAGAGGCAGGGCGGGAAGGGATAGGTTACTGCCAGCCGGGAGGGTGGGCAGGAGAACCCGGTGTCCATGTGTGTCAGCCTCCCCACAGGTCAGTCTCTGGGAGGCACAGGTTTGGCTGGTGATTCCTGGCAGAGGGCACGTGGCAATCCCAGATGGGATTAGCAGCTGAACTAAGACCCTGGGAGTATTTGATGCTGGGTGTCTATATCTAAACCCCAGGAGTCTCTTGGTTTAGACACTACATCCTCTGTTCAGCCCAGACACTCTGTCCTTACTTCTCTGGGCAAACGCACCCCATGGATCCAGCTTTGGCTCAGGCTGCTAGCTCCTGGTCTGCCCCCTACACCTGAACTGCTGCATCAGCCTTGAGAGCTACGTCCTGTGGGTCCTTGTCGGCTGGAGGGCTTCCTCTAAAGCAAAGGTGCTTCACAAGTGGCATGCCATCCCTTGTACATGTAGGCGAGACTGAGCCGGACAGCCCTGGGCTAAAGCAGACTCTCAGTCCTGGGACTCTTGCCTCCTGAGTGTAAAGGGCATCTCCACGGGGCTCGGAAAGATGGGGACACAGCAAGTGCAGGGCCTTCCACGGGCTGGAGAGACTCACCCCCACTTAGCAGCCAGGTCCCGGCACAGACAGGTCCTAGGCAGCTATCAGGAAGATCAAGGGTGTGTGTGTGTGTGTGTGTGTGTGTGTGTGTGTGTGTGTGTGTGTGTGTGTGTGTGTGTACACACAGAGGTGTGTGTGTCCTTCCAAAAAGGAAGCATCCGTGGTGGGCAAATGGACTGAATTAGACCTCTCGCAGGTGGCTTCTTTTTGGGCAGATGATGTTAACAGCTGTTCACTTTCCACCTGCAGCAGCGCTGGGAGGGGCCGGTGTGGAGGCAGCAGGGTCCGCTAAGCCTCGGCAGGACGGGAGGGACTCGGCCTGAACCTCTGGTTGAGGAGCCATGGCCAGGATCTGCCCCGGCCTGCTGCTTTGGATGACCATGGCGGCCCTCGCGTCCAGAGGTATCCAAGCCTGGGGTTCGAAGAAGGTGACGAGGGAATTCCAAGACATCTCAGCATCCTACGTGTATGTGCAGCAGGCACTGTGGTTTGCCATGAAGGAGTACAACGAGGCCAGCAAGGACACATATGTCTACAAGGTGATGAACATTCTGAGGTCCCAGGAGCAGGTTAGTGGCTCTCGCTCCCCATCCTTTGTCCCCATGCCCACCTTGGTGGGAGGGCCATTGTCAGCTGAGAGCAGCTGAGAGATACCTGGAGCCAAAATTTATAAACTTTAATTTAGGGGTTTGGGGAAGAAAGTTAATTAAGTTTTCTCTTTTATAATTCTGGGGGTAAAACATAATATATCCATTCAAATAACTTAAAAGTAGTTATAGTCGCATCAGAAAACATAGGTAAGAGCACAGAGGGGCTCTTAAAGGGGCCACGTTTGGGACAGTGTGAGCAGATATCATCCACCCGAGTGTTGACGAGGATGCGTTGTAACACAGTGAACAAGCAAACAAACTCCACACCCAGCTTTCATTGTAAGTAGGAACCAAGGCAGAAGGGAAGATTCCTCTTTACAAAAAAATGGCTACTTAGAAATGCGAAAGAATAGGAAACTAGAAAGTCACCTTTTGCAACCACCATGGTGATAACAAACTCAGGCAAAGATCAGTGATGAATCTGCCATCCAAGATGGAGAGAAGTAAGGGGAAGGGGCCATAGCTACAGGGACTGCTTGTTAATTAATTACAACCAGAACACACGGGACAAACTGACACCACGTGCCTCTGATGGGACATCACTGCAAGGACATGGCACCACTTGTATACCGTGTTCCCACCCCAAATGTGTGAAGTGTTCATGAGGGACAATTAGACAAGTCCATGTTACGGGGTGCTGCTTCCCAGGTGATGTTCGTGGTAAAGAACCCCTCTGCCAATGCAGGAGACATAAAAGACGCGAGTTCAATCCCTGGGTCAGGAAGATCCCCTGGAGGAGGGCATGGCAACCCATTCCAGTATTCTTGCCTGGAGAACCCGCATGGACAGAGGAGCCTGGCGGGCTACAGTCCATGGGGTCACAAAGAATCGGACACAACTGAACTGGCTGAGCACACACACAAGCATATTACGGGGCATTCTCTAAGACCGCTTCAAAATATCAGTGCTGTAGATTTCAAGGAAAATAATACTGATGAACCTATTTGCAGGGCAGGAATAAAGACACAGACGTCGAGAATGCACTTGTGGACAGAGAGAGGGAAGGAGAGGGTGGGACAGATTGAGAGAGTGGCGCTGATGTATACACACTGCCATGTGTAACGTAGATAGCTAGTGGGAAGGCGCTATATGGCACAGGGAGCTCAGCGTGGAGCTCTGTGACAACAGAGGGGTGGGATGGGGCGTCAGAGGGAGGTCCAAGAGGGAGGGGATATATGTACACATATAGCCAGTTCACGCTGCTGTGCATCTTGTTGTACAGCAGAACCTAACGCAACATTGCAAAGCAATTATACTCCAATTTAAAAATTGATAAAAATTTAAATATCAGTGCTGTGAAAAATGGGGGTAGAGCAGGAAATGGTTCTCATGAAAGGAAATTTAGGAAGCATGATGATAAAGGCAAGATGTGTTTCTGTGTTGTCTCTTGGATTTAAAATAATACCAGGGACTTCCCTGGTGGTTCAGTGGCTAAGACTCCATACTCCCACTGCAGGGAACCTGGGTTCATATCCTGGTCAGGGTACTAGATTTCACATGCCACAACCAAGACCTGGTACAGCTAAATAAACAAACAAACAATAAAATAAGGCCATAAAGGATGCTCTTAGGGCAGCTGGAGGTTGGAATATGGACTGTGTCTTGGAGGAACCAGCACTGTGTTTCCTGAGAAAGAGTGTTGTCCTGCTGTCTATGCAGGAGCCCAAGGTGGGGTTGTTGGGGTGCAGGAAGCAGTAGTCACAGGCGCAGAAGGTGATGTGCCATGGATGACGCTGGCCTGACCCACACCTCTCCTCCACTCACCCCATCTTCCCTCCAACCTGTACTACCCACCTTCCAGCCACCACCAACCTGCCTCCTTTTCCAGCTTCCTTACATGGGCAGAAGTTTCACTCAGTGTCCTGACCCCCTAAGAGGTTGGGACACCTGACACCTCATCCATCTGCACAGGCTGTGGGTCCTGGGCTCCCTCTGGTTCTCTCTGTGGCCCCAGTTGTGTGCTTTGTGTTTTTAGGAAGCAACACCTGGGCCAGGATGTGCATTCACCAATGGGTGGCTGAATTAAAACCCCACATCCCTAGGGGCTCAGATTTAATAGCTGCTCTTAATGAAGTTCCTGCCTTTCCTGGGACTAGTCCATTTTTCTTAATCTGTGCTCTGTGTTTATATAAATAGAAATAGATGGCTCTGATTTATAGGCTGATATTTAATCTCCTGGGCTTCTCTGGTAGCTCAGTCAGTAAGAATCCTCCTGCAATGCAAGAGGCCAGGGTTGGATCCCTAGGTTGGGGATCCCTGGAGGAGGGCACGCAACCCATTCCAGTATACTTGTCTGGAGAATCCCCATGAACAGTGGAGCCTGGTGGGCTACAGTCCATAGGGTCGCAAAGAGTCAGACACAACTTAGTGACTAAACCACCATTTAATAATAAAATAAACCAAAGACCCACATATCTCAAGACTTACATATCATTTCATACTGTTCACTGGTTCTTTTCATGAATGTCCATTTTATTTCTTAGTTCACTGTCAGCTCTAGAATTCAGGTAAGGATACAAAAATATCAAGTGGAAACAGGTTAAAAAAGAGGCTAGGAGAGAGGTGTTTTAAATTCACTTGAAAACATATTGAAGAGAGGAGTAAGGAAGAATATACTTTCCCCAAACAAAAGCGAACAGAAAAATACTGGGTGACAATTCAGATGAAACTTAACAAAATACCCACAGGCCCTGTAGATGGAAAATTGGTCTTTTCCACTGAATGACTTAACTTAAAACTATGAAGATATTTATCAGCAGTTGTCACTCACAGCCTGCAGCCAAATCTGGCCCATGGCCCTTCTTAGTACATCCCATGAGATATGAATGAATATAAGAAACAAAAGGAGACTATTTTGTGACATATGAAAATTATACTGAAACTTATGTCCATAAATACAATTTTATTAGGACACTGCCAGGCACACTTTTTGAATGCCGTCTGGGCTGTATCTGTGCTGCAAAGCCTGGAATATTTCCTCTCTGGCCCTTAAAGAAAAAGCGTGTAGCTACATGCTCCAGTTCACAGAGGAGGAAACAGGCAGAGAGAAATTTAGAAACCTGCCCAGGGTCACACAGCTACTAAGAGAAGAGCCAAGATTTAAACCCAGGCTGTCTTCTCTTAATCCACTGATGCTACTGCCTCTGAATGATGCCAGCTGGGCCAAAGATACGACAGTGCAGCCAGCCAGGAGGGCACAGTGTCACAGGAGGCCAACGGAGTCAGAGAGGCCTGGCCATGGCGGGAGTGAGGGGCTGAATCCACAGCTGGACTCTCATTTGCCTCCCTTTCCTGGGCAATCAGGGGCAAAGGTGGGGCCGGGGGTCTGTCAGTGGTTGTTGAGGATGATTTAGGGAAGTCTGTTTTTTTGGTAATTTTCACTTGGAAATTTACTCAAATACAAAGCACTCATTCTTAACTGAGCATAGATTTTGCTCTTCAGGGCATTTTTGGCCATAGCCTGAGATGTTTCTGATCATCACAACTGAAGAGGCTGCTACTGAGATTTGAGGAATGGAGTCCAGTAATGTGGGTCATCATGCCTCAGGCATAGCAGGGCCCCCACAGCCAAGAAATTCAAATGCCAACAGCCCCAAAGTGCCAACAGCCCCAAATGCCAACAGCACTGGAAAACTTGATATCCAGTCCTGAAAAATGTGCTTGGGGTACATTTGGAAGTAGTTTTGAAAGTGACCACTGATTTCTTTACATACCCCGCAGACATCAATCCTGGTGGGCACCCCTGCAGGTGTCCTTTCACACACTTAGTGCATAGCTGAAAATTTTAAAGTATGTTTTATACTCGTGAAACCGTACTTAGATTTCTGCCTACACCCATTTTGTTCAATGCCCAGGTGACTTTTCCAGAATTTCCAAAATGGTTACTCTGTTTTCTGAATTATCTCTTATTCTTGTGCACTCAGGTACAGAATCTAACTAACCTGGTCATTCTCTTTAAATATTCTTTCCTTAACGTCTTATAAACTTTGTTTTCCTTTTCAGATTGTTTCTATGTTCTGGCTATCGTACATAGTGCTGCAATGGAACACTGGGGTACATGTGTCTTTCTGAATGATGGTTTTCTCAGGGTATATGCCCAGGAGTAGGATTTCTGGATCATATGGGAACTCTATGCTTAGTTTTTTAAAGGCATCTCCATACTAATCTCCATAGTGGTTGTATCAACTTACATTCTCACCAATAGTGTAGAGCGGTCCCCTTTTCTCCACACCCTTTCTAGGACTTTTGTTTGTAGATTTTTTGATGATGGCTGTTCTGACCTGTGTGAGATGATACTTCATTGTAGTTTTGATTTGCATTTCTCTAATGAATAGTAAGGTCGAGCATATTTTCATTCTTCAATCATGAGAGTGGACATTTACCGTTGCTCATCTGGGTTTCTCTGTTAGGCCTCCTTGAGTACAGGGCTATGGTGGGCTCTGGACAGGGTGGGGGCGGTGAGGGGAGATGCCTGGAAAGTCAGGGATTTGGGAGGGTGTATGACATGGAATAAGGTGTAGATAACTAAAACTGCCAAAGGGAAGCAATATATTCTAAGTGGATTTCACTGAAAATGTTGATTCTTTCCCAAGCTCCAGTGAACAAACCATTAGTTTTCCCAGGAAAATGGTCTTTACGAAATAGATTCCTTGATTTATCTCAATGAGAGCTGTCATTGCTTTAAGATTAAAAATCATAATGAAAAAAATTGAGAAACAGAGAGACAGAGAGAACAAGGTAAGGACCACTTCTGCGTTACCCCAAAACTCTGTTAAAAGAAACTATAGGAGGGAGGGATGTGGGGAGACATCCTTTGCCCCAAGCAGTCAATGACATGTTTGTTTGTCAGAAATGACAACTGATACCACATATTCTTTGATGATCTCTAACTTGAAATGATTCACGGACAGGTCACAGATAGTTTGGATTACCTTCTTGAAGTCGAAATTGAACGGACAAAGTGCAAGAAAACTTCAGGGAGAACTGAAAACTGTTTAGCACAAGAGGATCCCCAAATGCAGAAGGTAGGTGCTGAGACAGCCTTCAGCAATCTTGAATTATCTTGCTTGAAATCACTCATTAGCCTCCAGATTCTTCTTATCTCTTATCTTCTTCTTATCTTTGCCCTTACAGGGCTCATGCAGCTCTTAGAGATTCTCCATTTCAGATCTCCTATAGGTTTTGAACTTATCTGTTTTCTTTATTGAGTCTTAAAAAGGAAGAAAGGGTAACTATCTGATCTCCTTGGGGAAAAGTTTTAAAACCTGATATTATCTTAAATAGTTATAGGCCTGGTTCACGGGAGGTAGGAAATTTAAAAATTTTCCAAAGTATTAAGTAGCTGAAAATCAACTACAGAAGAAAGAAACAAAATCAGCTATAACTACCCTTATGGAAAATTAACTGCTGTCAACTTATTGTTATATTTCCTAGTTTTTTCTATATTTTATATTTGTGTTTTTGTGTAGTAGGGAATTGCACTGCATACTGTTCCATAATTTAAATTTTTACTAAATAATAAAGTCTAAGAATTTCTGAAACTGTATAGTTATTTGAGGGCAGTATCACAGCAGACAGAGACTGCAGCCTTGAAATTAAAAGATGCTTTCTTCTTGGGAGAAAAGCGATGACAAACTTAGCGTATTAAAAAGCAGATCACTCTGCTGACAAAGGTCCGTCTAGTCAAAGCTATGGTTTTTCCAGTAGTCATGTACAGATTTGAGAGCTGGATCATAAAGAAGGCCGAAAAAAATGATGCTTTCAAACTGTGGTACTGCAGAAGACTCTTGAGAGTCCCTTGAACTGCAAGGAGATCCAACCAGTCCATCCTAAAGGAAATCAATTCTGACTATTCATTGGAAGGACTGATGCTGAAGCTGAAGATCCAATACTTTGACTGCCTGAAGTGAAGAGCTGACTTATTGGAAAAGACCTTGACACTGGGAAAGATTGAAGGGGGGAGGAGAAGGGGATGACAGAGGATGATGATTGGATGGCATCACCGACTCAATGGACATGAGTCTGAGCAAGCTCTGGGAGATAGTGAAGGACAGAGAAGCCTAGGACGCTGCAGTCTATGGGGTCACAAAGAGTCGGGCACAAATTAGAGACTGAACAACTGGAACAACTAATGTGTTCCCCAACACTGCCAGAAACCAGCTCAATTCATCCTGATCCCCCGCAACCTGGATGCCCTGCCAGTCTGGACTCAGTTCCTCCATGGCCAGTTTGGGTTCCTGGTTGCTTGGTCCTTTGTCCCCCTCAACCTGACCCCTTAGTCTTTGTTTCTTACACAACTTCAGTTCTACTGAGTGCCACGTTGATGTAATGGAGGTTTTCTCACTTTACATTTTTATTCTGATTGAATAAAGATTTTAGGCAAGAAGAGGGACAGAGTGATCTCACCTAGGTCAGAAGCTGGGAGCACCGCTCTTTCTGCAGGCCCTGTGTCTCCTCCCAGCTCCCCAGCTGCAAGCTTTTCCTGGTGGGACCTGGCCAGATTCTGATCCCCTTTCCAAAGCCAGTAGGACCTCGAGTATTGGTTCTGCCTCCCATGGGAAGGACCTGCTGGGTCTCCAGGGGCTGCAGGAAGTCTGCGTGGGTGGTGGTGGTGGGGGGGAGTCTAGAGCTGGACTGGAGGATTTCTCCAGGCTACTTCATCCTGGGCTCCAATACTTGCTCTCTTGGAGCAAATGGAGCCCTGACTGTGATGCCCTCATATCGCAGGAACATGAACCAAAGTGGCACTCATCTCAGTTGCAAACCTGTCTCCTCAGCCATCAGGTCAACTGTTCAGGGGCCTGTAGGGACATGACTGGCCCCTCCTTAAGCCAAATCTTGACACCCGGAAATAGGAGGTTGTGGTTTTCTTTTTTTAAATTTTTCTTGCTTATGAGTTATTATGCTTTTTATCTCTCCCAGGCATTTTATTGCACCTTTATTGTGGCATCCAAGCCCTGGAAATTTGAACTCAAGATGCTAAAGAAAGAATGCAGTCCTATCTAATGGTCAGCTAGCCACTCTGCCGCTCTCGTGTGCATTTCAAGAAGTGAAGATACTTGTAAAACACTTAAATAAGACATCTGACCTCTCGACTTCCCTTTTGTAGCCTGCTTTCTTTTTGTGCATTCTCCAGGCACGAAGGCTATGGATGCGGTGCTGGTAGGGTAGTATCTTCCGCTTAGTCAGTGCATTCACCTGCGGGGACAGTCTGCTCCCAGTGAATGGAAGAGAATGTGAACCTGTTACCATATTTCACCAAGCTCTGGGCACAAATTACTTTCCACTGACAGCTCTTTGTGTGGAACTAACAGGAAGCCCCACTCCTCCATTGCTTCAGGTGGGGAGTTTCTGCAAGGCCCTGAGGATGCATTGAGAATGTCTGTCCACGGATTTCCACGGAAAGCTCCCTCCCAGGGCTGCAGAAGGCACAGCGTCTTGCTTCAGACGCAGTTTTAACCCCTCCCGATCCAGCCTGGGAGGTAGTTGGGTGACTGGGAGACTTGTGTTTTGCTTTCGGTTCTGAATCGAGGCAGGGAAATGCGAGTGATGGTGCAGGAAGAGAAAGCTGCGTTTGGGCATGTGCCTGCACATGTGTGTGCGTACTCGTGTGTGTGCTCTCAGAGTGGGGCTATGATCTAATGCCTTATGACTGATCACCTACCCTCGGTGCTTCAAGCAGCTTATCTGTTTCACTGTGGCGTCTGTGGGTCAGGGGTCTGGGGTGGTTTGGTTGGTGTCACCGCTCCTGAGGTCACTCTCAGGCTCTCACGGCACTGCCCTGGTCTGAAGGTGAGCCTGGCTCTGGGGAGCCCGCTCCCCAGGCGGCTTGCCCTTGTGGCTACTGGCTGGTGTTGGCTGTGGGCACGTGGTCTCTGCTGTCCTCTGTGGGGGTCTGTCTGCACAGCTGCTGTGTGCTGGGTGAGGCGGACATCTTCCCCCAGACAGAGTGTCCAAAAGTCCAGGTTGGAAGCTATGGCACTCTTGGTGGCCCAGCGTCGGAGGAAATATACGTCACCTCTCTGGGTTGTTGGCCACTTTGATTAACTTCAGTTCAGTGCGGGAGAGAGGGCTGCAAGGTGTGGCGACCGGGAGATGCCAATCAGGGGAGGCTCCCGCCGTGTGTGCGTGTGTGTGTGTGTGTGTGTGTGTGTGTGTGTGTGTCTGTTTGTCTGTCTCTCTGTCTGTGTATCTGTGCATAGGGCTGGGCTGAGATGGTGAAGTGAATTAACAAACGAAAAAGAAGCACTTTCCAGAACATAGTGGTGGACACGACAGCCCTGGAGGGCAGGTCAGGGCCAGCCAGGTAAGTGTGAGCAAGCACACAGGAGCAAGCGGGTACCTACCTGACTGCTGGATGAATCTCCTGGGACTTCTCCTGCAGAACCCGCGGTGGGCGCTTGTGTGGGGCAGACTGGCTGGTGGGGGATCTGAAGCTCCTGAGAGGAGCCTGCAGCCATTGCAGGGCTTGGGAGAGAAACACCTCAGTTCTTTTTTTTAGTAAAGTACAGTGTAACTGACATACAACACTGTTAGTTCCAAGTGTAGAACTTACAGTGATGTAATACTTCTCTACGTTACAAAGTGATAGCCACCATAACTCTAGTTACCATCTGTTATCCTCCAAAGGTGTTAACAACATTATTGACTGTGTTGCCATGCTGGACGGTTCAGCTTCGTGACTCATTCATACCTAGAAGGTTGTCCCTCTTCATCTGTCATACCCATTTCACTGCTCGTCAGCATATGTCATTAGGATTTGGGGGCGGAAAAAGAAAGACTCACAAACGCATTTCCCAGCAGAACATGTTGCTTTCAGGGCTGACTACAGCAAGAGGAACCCAGAGTCCAAATCCCAGGGTGACTCTAGGCCCCTGGGGGTCTGGGGACCGGAAGGGGAGATGCAGCCTGGAGAGCAGACTGAGGCCAAGGAGGCCCCACAGCTGGTCCTGCCCATCACTTGACAGCCCCACCCCCACCTCTGTTTCCATGGGTGAGGTCCAGGGAATCTGCAGAGGTAAGGTCTCCACTTGCTTGTTCCTTTGTGTTCAATACTTATTTATTCTACCCTGAATATTCATTGGAAGGACTGGTGCTGAGCCTGATGCTCCAATATTTTGGCCACCTGATGCAGAGAGCTGACTCATTGGAAAAGACCCTAATGCTGGGGAAGATTGAGGGCAGGAAGAGAAGGGAGGCAACAGAGGATGAGATGGTTGGATGGCATCACCGATTCAGTGGAGATGAGTTTGAGCAAACTCCGGGAGACAGGTCAGGGAAGCGTGGCATGCTGCAGTCCATGGGGTGACAAAGATTCGGACACGACACTGAGCTACTGAACTACAGCAAGGGCTCTGCCTGGACCCTGACACCTGGGAAAGCTGAGGAAAGTGTTGAAATGTTTCCTGGCAGATGAGAAAGTGGCCACAGAGCAAAGCACAGGATCCGGAGGTAGCGCGTTGGCCACTGACGCTGTATTTCCCTCCATGGCCCTCTCAGGGCCCGGCCGTCAGCCTTGGTGATGGCGCCTCGGGCCAGCAGGTTAGCAGCTGGGAAGGCAGAGACCACGCTATAGTCTTGTTTCTGAGCTGTGGGTGAGGCTTGGGGCCCAGCGACCTCGCCTCTACTGGGGGGATGGGGTTGTTGCCCAGGGAGGGACAGCTGGGCCAGAAACCCACTCCCATGATTCCTCAGCACACAGATTCCAGAAAGAGGAAGGGGCCAGGTCGTGCCATCCCAGGCGAGGTGCACAGGGCCAGGGAGGTAGCTCCTCCCTCCACGACGGGTCCCTCCATCTAGGGCTCACGAAGCCAAGCACCCCCAGAGGTCCTCCCTTCTGGACAAGTGGGCCCAGTGGGGCCAGGCAAAGCCAGGCCTTGCAGCCACCTGTGGAGGCAGGACCACTTACACAGCCCCACTCCCATGGCTGACAGCAGCAGCGTCATCCAGGCGGAAACACCAAAGCCCTCAGTACTTATAGTGGGAATTTCTAATAATGTACTTTCACAGCCTTGAGAAATTTCATAGAAATAGCATCTGGAAAAATAGCATATATCAAGAAACTGTGTTGATGATTATTTTCCATGTTTTTCTTAAAATAATAGCCTGTTACAGGCCCCAAGGCCAGACGCAGAAGGGAGTATGACTGGGATCATGAAAGCATGGACCTTGGAATACTGGGTCAGCGTCAGGCATGAACACTGCCTATGCACTTGCTAATTGTTTCCAAAAATTTCCCAGAAGGGAACGGCCCAGGGTAAAAACAAGATCTGGACTATGTCAATGTAGTGTCTTAGGAAAGAGAGATCAAAGAAAGTCTGTAGTCAGCAATCAGGAATAAAAGCTGGATTCCGAGTGGACTCTGCACCTCAGTCCCATAGAGGCAGCAGGCCCCCTGACACTGCAACAGACTTCATGTTCTGTTTTCTATCTCGTTGCTCGCTCCCAGACCTTTAGGGCAACAAGCACCCCCTGCCACTGCCCCAAGGGGTGAGCTCATGAAGGGCCGGCAGCTTCCCCACTTTGGAGCAACCCCAGGGAGACCCTTCCCAGGAGCTGCTTGAGGGGAACAGTGAGGTCGATTCCTTGGAAACATGATGGGGTCACAGTGCCTAAAGGACCCTGAAAGCTTTCTTTGATGGAAGAGCCAGGAGTCAGGAAAGGCCTTGGAAGGAGCAGAAGGAGCGGTCGGGGCGGGAAGGGTCACAGACAGCGGGGTCTGTGACCAGGTAGCAGGGGGACAAGCACACAGCTGTGCCTACGCTGAGCGGTGCCCGCCAACAGTGAGGATGCCTGCAGCCGGGCTCCCCTAGGCCCTGCCTGAGTCCCGGGCTGGAAAGCCAGCCAGACCTGGGTGGAGGACCCTTACATGCTGAAGAGTTCTCACACTGCAAGACTGGCCCCTTCCCCAAGAAAGTCTGCCACACACATGGGAGCAGGTAACACGGGGCTTTCCCTGGGGCTCAGCGGGAAAGATTTTGTCTGCCGTGCCAGGAGCCACGGGTGACACGGGTTTGATCCCTGGGTCAGGAAGATCCCCTGAAGGAGGGCGTGGCAACCCACTCTAGGATTCCTGCCTGGTGAATCCCAAGGACAGAGGAGCCTGGTGGGCTACAGTCCATGGGGTCACAAAGAGTTAGACACAATTGAAATGACTGAGCACGCATGTTCACTCAGGCCACATAGGGAGGAAGGGAGGGAGGGAGAAGGACCACACAACTGCTACCTAGAGTCCCAAGGCAACCACAGGCTTCTCCAGCAAACCTACCTCTGAAGGGCTGCCTGGAGCAGGGATGCTGAAGCCAGAGGCACAGCCCAGATGCACCTGTGCAGACTGTTCCACCTGTGGTGGCTCGGGTGTGTGAAGGGGAGAGACCCATCCTCAGGCCCAGCCGGCTGCCCTGCTAGAAGGACAGCCCCAGCTGCCCAGCCCTCATCCTCTGGAACCAGGCTGCACAAGGCTGCTTGCAGTGCTGATGTTTAATGACTAGTTCTACGGGATGACATGGACAAGAGGTGTGTCCACATGGCCTGGGTGTGACACCCAGACAGGTGCTCAACCAGAGAACAGAACCAGAGCTGCTCGGACACCGAAGGGACACGGCAGGGTGGCAGGGATGCCCCCCAGGTGGGGGTGTGGTCTCACTCAGCGGAGCCCTCCAAGCAGGTGTCGTTCAGGACTTTAGACTTTGTTCTCCATGGGTCAGCGGCGATCATAAAGTGTCCGTCTGTGGGAACAAGCACAGGGACAGAGTGTGGGGAGGCAGCCTCGGGAAGCTGGTATCTCCAGCTCTAAAGCTGCATCCACCCTACCTGCCTGCCCCAGGTGGCCCCCGGGAGCAGCCCCAAGCTCATCCTAGATGTTCCCGACCTGGGACCCTCTGCTGACCCTAGAGGCACCTGGGTCACTCTGCCCTGCCAGGCCTGTGATCTCCAGGGCCTCCTCCCCCCGACACTAGGATGTCCCACATGATCCATGCCCCCAGTGTCCCACCGGGTCCTCTGACCTGACCCAGGCTTGTTCAGGGGCGAGGCTCACCCACCTGGTCACCTGGAGCAGGAGCAGCAGGGTAGGGCCTAGGAGGGAGAGCAGGGGACTCAGCCTCCATCCATCCAGCTCTGGGCAGGAGGACCACTCAGCCACAGAGATGCTGCCCCTCCCTCACATACTCCTTCTCCTGAAGGCGGGGCGGGGCGGGGGTGACAACCAGGGAGGGGACATCTCACCTTCCACCCAGGGACCCGGACCATGTGGTCAGGAACAGTCTAACCCCAGGGGGACCTGGGATGCAGCAGCAGATATGGGACCAGTGAGCAGACAGGCCAGGGGCATATGAGTGACCAGTGACCCCTGGGCTGGCCTGCCTGGCTGGCCTCCATCCTGCAGACGACCCCTCAGTGTCCTTTGGAATGCCGTCACCATCACTGCCCACACCGCCTGCCCTGATGCAGTGTCCATGGCCCTGTAACCTGAGGGTGGCTGGTGTGTCTTACATTGTTCACGTCTGGAGTTGCTTGAAAAGGACAGTTGTCGATGTCTTCGTCAAATTTCCCACACCTGGTTCAGGTGAACTCCAGCTCCATGGAGAACACCAGGCCGACGTCCACCTGGATTTGGACAGACACTGAAGTGGACATAGCCCTCCTGCCCCCCTTACGTGCCTGGCAGGTAGATCCACACAGTGGAGGCAGGACAGGGGTCTTTGCAGGAGGGGCTTGACTGCCAGTTTACTGGATAAATCTGGGCTGAGAAATGGATATCCCCTTTTGCACCCTGTTGTGACTACTTTCACCTGTCCTACAGCGAGCAAGGAGCCCCATGGAGCTGCAGTATGCTCTCACACACACATGCACACTCAGGCACACACAAGCACACACAGGACTGGGAGTGCTCCTTCTGAAGAATGTTCTTGGCGTTTTCGTCTGCAGGCCACGTGAAAACCACACACCCCTGGTTACATTCTGCACAGATTCCATTGCTAGGAGAACGTTTTAGGATGAAGAAGGCCATCTGGGATGAGTATAAATCACACTGGATCACTGAAACACGGACATCACCGTATGTAAATTAGATGACCAGGGCATGTTCGCTGTATGCAGCAGGGCGCCCAAAGCTGGGGCTCTGGGACTACCCAGAGGGAGGGGGTGGGGAGCGAGGTGGCGGGGGTCACGAAGAGGGAGATACATGTATACCTGTGGCTGATTCATGTTGATGTAAGATAAGGACCATCACAATATTATAAAGTAACTATCCTCCAATTAAAATAAATACATTAACTTTAAAAAATCACACTGGATCCATATAGACGGAGGCCCAGAAGGAGCCCACAGCACATGGACTCTGAGGAGAGGCTGTGAGCTCCCAGAGGCCCCTCAGAACCAGGGGGCCATGGCTCCTGACGCTCCAGGCGCTTTCCCCCTCCTGCTATTCCTACATCTCTGTCTCTCTCTGTGTGTTTTGTAAATTAACCTTTTTTAATGTTATTTCCTTGAAATCTTTTCTGAATCTCTTTAGTATTTTCTGTCTGCCTCTTTAAAAAAAAAAAAAAAAAAGGTAAGTAGCCTTATCCCCTTACAGTCTATATTTTGGTCATTCTTCTTTAAACAAGCTCAAATATAATGAAAACTGAAAATACATTTTACATGTGGATAGACTGATGGAGATTTAAAACACTCCCAAGTTATTTCTTTTCTAAAAACTGAAACTAACACAACAGGTTGTATTTCCCTCTATTTTATGGGCTTCAGATGATGATCGAGACCCCTTGTTAAGCACCCCCCCACCCCTGCCAGACCCTCATTAACAGCAGGTGTGTACCAGCAGCAGGGGAGGGTACCTACAGGATCCTTCCACGATCGCAGTACACGCACCACTTTGTAGGCGTTCCTGCCCTGGTTCGTCAGGTTGTACATGTGCAAGGCATACTCCATGGTGGCAGGGAGGTAGTTCTTCAAGAGTCTCTCTTCATCATCTCCCTCTTTCTCTGCAGGACCCCAGATGTGACTCCCCAGGGGCTGGGGACCTAAGAGAAGCAGGAGCAGGGTCCAGGGCCGAGCCCACTTGCACCTCCACTGCCAGCCCAAAATGGCTGCTGCCCCCAGCCACCCAGGCTTCACCCTTCCCCGTCTCCGGCTCCCACCCGGCCTCCCTGGGCATTGGTCCAGTCTACCTGCTCCAGGACATACTCCTCCCCTGGTCCGCCCCTCTGGTCTGACACTCTGTCCCTTCCCTCTCATGACCCTGCCTCCTCCATCCCAAGCTGATAACATTGCCTCCTGTCCAGGAGAGAGAGCGAGACCCAGGCAGGGTGGATTGGGAAGGACCAACCGTGGAGAAAGGTCTGCTGCTGCTGAACTCCAGCCTCACGCCCATCTTGGCATCTCATGAGGGTCAGAGGCTTATGGGGTACCCCAGACTTGGATGCTGAATCAAGGGCACAGTTGCAAGGAGTGTGAGTAGAAGGCGGTCCTGGGACGCAGCAGCAGGTGAGGGTTGGAGAGACCAAGACGGACAGAGCCAAAGAGGATGAGTGGCCAGGAGTCAGCTCTGTGGGTGACAGAAGGTGGTCTGCAATGGCTGGGAAGGACTCTAAAAGGCCTGCCTGAGAATCACTGGCCTGGAACGTGGGGGCTTTGGCTCTGTGGGAACAGGCTTCCCTGGGCTTCTACTTTCTTGGTGCTCCTCCCCGCTGCAGGCAGACTGGCCTCGTGACAGAGACACGAGGAAGAAAGGAGGTGATGACAGCGGCCATCGGCCACAGGCCAGGGAAGGGCACCCGTGGTAGCAGCCTCCAAGAGGAGTGGGGGTTGGCAAAACTGGGCATTGGACTGGGAATCAAATGCCAGGGGAGTCAGTGACAGAGGAGGGAGCTAGGGGATCCGAAAGACATCACATCATCAGTGCCTGGTCATTTTATCATGAACACAGCCAGGTACGAGTGCTACCAGTGACGGAGCTCTGACAAAGGGGTGAGGAGGGGTGTGAAGAAGCCACGTCCAGGTCCGTGACACCCCCATGGGCTCATCAGGACAGCCACGTGCAGACCCCAGCAGTGATTTCAGCCCCATAATTATCAAGGATCCCCGAGTGTCGTCCAGGGAGAAGGCCAGCAAGAGAGGGTGGGGCACAAGACTCGCGCAGGGGGTTGCTGGGAGCCCTGGATGGAAATGAAGGACAGATCCCTCCTCCAGCCTGTCCACCTGGGTCACCCCAACGCCCTCCCCTCACTCCCTGGGGACCAGATGGATCCCCCTCCCCACCCCACACGGAGTGGGCTCCCCCCATGCGGGAGCTGCTGCCACTGTCTCTTCTGGACCTCAGAACCATGGGGGTAGCCAAGCCAGGTTCCTGCTCACGTTAGGACACGCATGCAGACCTGTCCCCGCTAAGTGTAGAAATCCACAAAAGCCTCTTCCTGCGGAACAATTTCCCCACTTCCATCACTAGTCAAATGGCATCTTGAAGAAAGTCCACGGCACTGGTCCAGCTCACAACAGGATGGAGTGCTGTGGCCGCCATAGCGACTGAGCCTTGGGATGGGCAAAAGAAACCTCGTCTATCACGAGCTCTAATGCTCCAAAGGATAAAGATAATGTGGTATGAATACACATGGAATACTACTCAGCCGTGAAAAAGGACCCGGTTCTTCTAACGCAGCAATGTCGACAGACATAGAGAATATTATGCTGAGAGACATAAGTGAGAGAAAAAGAGACATGCTCTGTGCCAACCTACATGTGGAACCCCCAATATTAATTCAAACAAATCTGTATGAAAAACAGAAACAGATTCACTGATACGGGAAGAAACTAGTGGTTACCAGTGCAGAGAAGAAGGAGGAGGGGCAAATTAGAGGTAAGGGATTAAGACAGACGAAGCACACACAGTATACAACAGATAAGCTACAAAGACTATGGAATAACACAGGGAAATACATTCGTTTTCTTGTAATAACTTTGAGTGGAGTACTCTTGATGAGGGTGAAAGAGGAGAGTGAAAAAGCTGGCTTAAAATTCAACATTCAAAAAAACTAAGATCATGGCATCTAGTCCCATCACTTTCTGGCAAATAGATGGGTAAAAAGTGGAAATAGTATCCGATTTTATTTTCGTGGGCTCCAAAATCATTGCAGACAATGACTACAACCATGAAATTAAAAGATGCTTGCTTCTTGGAAGGAGAGCTTTGACAAATCCAGACAGCATACTAAAAAGCAGAGACATCGCTTTGCTGACAAATGTTCCATATGAACAAAGCTATGGTTTTTTCAGTAGTCATGTACAGATGTGAGAGTTGGATCATAAAGAAGGCTGAGCACCAGAGAACTGATGCTTTCAAACTGTAGTGCTGGAGAAGAATCTTGAGAGTCCCTTGGACAGTAAGGAGATCAAACCAGTCCAACCTAAGGGAAATCAACCCTGAATATTCATTGGAAGGACTGATGCTGAAGCTGAAGCTCCAATACTTTGGCCACCATTGGAAAAGACCCTGATGCTAGGAAAGACTGAGGGCAGGACGAGAAAGGGGAGACAGAGGATGAGATGATTGGATGGCATCACCAATTCATTGGACATGAGTTTGAATAAATGTGAAGAACAGGTAAGCCTGGCTGGTTGCACTCCATAGGGTTGCAAAGAGCTGGACATGACTTAGTGACTGAACAACAACAATAGCAACAATGTACATACACCTCTGTGTGTGTGTGTTAGTTGCTCAGTCCTGTCCCACTGCTAATATTAAATCAACTATAATTCAATAAAAAATGTATAGAAAAACTGTCACCCTAAAATTCCTTGTAATAGCTGTAATTAGAAACTTTTCAATTCTTAGGCATTGACTAAATAAGAGAATGAGTTTTGAGTGTTAGGAAGACACCAGCTCTGAGACTGTCTGTGCCAGGGGCAGGAAGGGGACAGGCTGGCAGGATCAAAGCCTCTCCTCTCCTCACACAGGTACCACCTACTCATGGAGGCTGGACTTGTGGAAACCCACTTTTTTCTCTGTCCCTAGGCAAGGTAGTTTGACCCTTCCCTGATCAGTGTGGCCCCCAGAAGCCAGTCTCAAGCCCGCAGCCCCCAGCCCACAAGTGCCTGACTGCTCGATGTGACTCTGCTCCAACCACTCCTGGGGGACTTTGAACGGGGCTACCTAGTCAGGTCAGCACCATCCCCTGGGAGCCAGCTAAGATCCTCAAGGGTCAGGATCCCAGGGATGGACAAGGCCCAGGGTCTGGGGCGTCCACAGGCCTCCACGGGTGCTGGGCCCCTCTGGAATTCTCAAGTAGCTGTGGACGGAGCCTAAATGTCTGTTGCAGAGGCACAGGGCCGAAGTCTTGTCTGGAAAGAGTGTGCTGTGTTGTGGTCCCAGGGCTGCTTTGTGCCCCAGCTGGAGGCAGTGAGGGTCTCTTCTGTGAAATGGCCCCTCCCTGCTCACAGGGAGTTGTGTGTCCCTGAGCTGTGACCGTGAGGCCTCCAGAGGGCGCCAGCATTCCCTGAGGACACAGCTCAGCTCCTGAGCACATGAGCTTCCCTGCTCTCTGCTTCCCCCTCATCCCTCCCCCTCCTCTGGGGACAGCCCCCAACAAAGGGGACAGTGACAAAGGGGACAGCGAGGGCCCGCTGAGTGTCGTGGCCACCCCGCCTGGGACACCTCTGACGGAAGGTGTCTCCATCAGCTGGCCAGGCGCCAGGCTGAGAACCCAGGAGCTGAGGGGTCCTGTCAAGGGAGACTCAGGGATTCTGCGGGAAGCTCCTGGGTCCAGGACCTGCAAACCCTGCCCCCACCCCACCCCGGCACCCGCCCAGGGGCCTGGGAGCCTGTGTTCCAGAACCCGAGGGCACTGGGGGCCACAGGGATGGGGACACATCTGCACCTGAAAGACCCCAGCCCTCTGCTGCTTTCTTGGTGGGAAGACACTTCACCTCCGGGCAGGCCGCCTGCCGTCACCCACAGCCTGACTCCGGGACACTCATCCTCTTTGGTTCCATCCCTCCTTGTGTCTCTGACCCTCACCAACTGCTGTGTCCCGGGACCTCCTTCCACTCACTCTCCTTGCAACTGTGCCCTTGATTCAGCATCCAAGTCTGGGGCACTCCGTAAGTCCCTGATCCCCCTGAGATGCCAAGGGGGGTGTGGGCTTCCTCCACGGTTGGTCCTTCCCAACCCACCCTGCCTGGGTCTCACTCTCTCTCCTGGACAGGAGGCAATGTTATCAGCTCGGGATGGAGGAGGCAGGGTCATGAGAGGGAAGGAACAGGGTGTCAGACCGAGGGGCGGACCAGGGGAGGAGTATGTCCTGGAGCAGATAGATGGGACCTGTGCCCAGGGAGGCCGGGTGGGAGCCGGAGACGGGAAGGGTGAAGCCTGGGTGCAGCAGTCATGATGGGCCGACAGCGGAGGTACAGGTGGGCTCAGCCCTGGACCCTGCTCCTGCTTCTCTTAGGTCTACAGCTCCTGGTGACTCATGGCTGGCGTCCCCAAGGGAACGAGAATAGTAAAAACAGAGATATCTTGAGGCTTTACTTTCCTGCCGTCGTGGAGTATGCCTTACATATGTACAACCTGAAGAGCCAGGATAGGAATGCCTACAAAGTGGTGCGTGTACTGCGGTCGTGGCCGGAGTGGGTAGGTACCATATTTTCCCCACTGCTGGCCTCATCCGCTGTTACTCGGGTCGGGAGAGGGTGTCATCAGAGGATTTCAATCATCATTTGACAACCATAAAATAGAGGGAAATACAGCCTATTGGGTTAGTTTCAGTTTTTATTGAAAAAAGATAATAATAATGGGAATTTTTCAAACTCTGGGAGGTGTGTTTTCAGTTTTGTCATTTTTCACCTTGTTTTATGAAGAATAAGCAAAATATGAAGTATGAGGGGATGAAACTATTTATTTTTTTAAAAAAAAAGAGCCAGACAGAAAACCCTGGATTAGAGATTTAGAATCGACTTCATGGAAATAACATTAAACTAGGCTCATTTAGGAAAATCAGAGAGAGAGAGAGAAGGGAAAGCAGCTGGAGGCCCCTCGTCCTGAGGAGCCTCTGGGCATTCAGGGCCTCTCCTCTGACCCCATGTGCTCCGGGCTCCTCCTCCGTGGATTGAGCATGATTTACACTCTTCCCAGACCAAGTTCTAAATCCTAAAATGTTCTCATGGCAATGGAATCTGCAGAACACGACCAGGGGTGCAATTTTCACATGCACTGCAGACAGAAAGGCCAAGAGCATTCTGCAGAAGGAGCAATTCCAGTCCTGTGTGTGGCCACGTGCGGATGCGTACCTGTGCTTTGTGTGAGCGCCTGGGTGGGGGGAACACGCTGGGGCAACACCCCCTCTGCACCTCTGGACTGAGTGACAGAAGGAAGGCAGAGGGCTCTCCACACGGCCCCAGCTTCCCTCCAGGGACAGGAGCGGCTCCCGCCTGGCCCTGCTGCCCCGCTGCCCCCAGCTGGGTCTCTGCCTGCAGTCTCTGGCCTGGAGTGCAAGACTGACTCAGTGTTGAGAATAAAGGCCAGGCTAGAGTCGGGGGGCACTGCGAGGCCTAAAGTCCAGGCAGTGGAGAAGACAGATCACTTTGTGAGAGGGAGGATGCTTCTTGGAGTCATTGTCCCAGTCCTGTGAATGTGCCTGCGTGCTTGTGTCCTTGTGTCTGTGTGTGTTGATATGTGCGTGTGTTTGTCTGTGTGCATGTGTGTGGATGTGTGTTTGCGTGTGTGTGTGTGTGAGTGTGTGGATGTGTGTCTGTGTGTGTGGATGTGGATGTGTGTGTGAGTGTGTGTCTGTGTGTATGTATGCATGGATATGTGTGGCTGTGTGTATGGATATGCATGTGTCTGTGTGTGGATGTGTGAGTATGGATGTGTGTGGATACGTGTGTATGAGAGGAGAAAGCATCCACTTCACATTCTGAACAGAGAGAAGAAAAAGGCCTGGTGTTCTCCATGGAGCTGCAGTTTGCCCGAACCAGGTGTGGGAAATTTGACGAAGACATCGACAACTGTCCTTTTCAAGCAACTCCAGACGTGAACAATGTAAGACACACCAGCCACCCTCAGGTTACAGGGCCATGGACACTGCATCAGGGCAGGCGGTGTGGGCAGTGATGACGACGGCATTCCAAAGGACACTGAGGGGTTGTCTACAGGATGGAGGCCAGCCAGGCAGGCCAGCCCAGGGGTCACTGGTCACTCGTATGCCCCTGGCCTGTCTGCTCACTGGTCCCATATCTGCTGCTGCATCCCAGGTCCCCCTGGGGTTAGACTGTTCCTGACCATGTGGTCCATGTGGTCCAGGCCCCTGGGTGGAAGGTGAGATGTCCCCTCCCTGGTCGTCACCCCCACCCCACCCCGCCTTCGGGAGGAGTGTGTGAGGGAGGAGCAGCATCTCCGTGGCCGAGTGGTCCTCCTGCCCAGAGCTGGATGGATAGAAGCTGAGCCCCCCTGCCCTCCCTCTCAGGCCCTACCCTGCTGCTCCTGCCCCAGGTGACAAGCGGGTGGATAAGACTGATACACCCCTGGATAAGACTGATACAGGTCAGAGGCCCTGCTGGGACACTGGGGGCATGGGTCGTGTGGGACATCCTGGTGTCATGGGGAGGAGTCCCTGGAGATCACAGGTCTCGCAGGGCAGAGTGACCTGCCCACCCAAGAAGGTAGGGTTTGCTGGATGCCAGATTTATGGCTGGAGACGCCAGCGTCACAAGTCCCTCCCCCCTACTCTGTCCCTGTGCTTGTTCCCACAGACCATCACCTGCTTCTTCACTGTCGACGCTGAACCCTGGAAGACAGAGTTCCAACTCCTGAACGACACCTGCTTGGAGGGCTCCGCTGTGTGAGACCACACCCCAGCCTGGGGGGCACCCCTGCCGCCCTGTCGTGTCCCTTCAGTGTCCAAGCGGCTCTGGTTCTGTTCTCTGGATGAGCACCTGTCTGGGTGTCGCACCCGGGCCATACGGACACGCCTCCCTGTTCATGTCACCCCATAGAACTGCTCATTAAACGTCAGTATTGCAAGCAGCCTTGTGCAGCCTGGTTCCAGAGTGTGGGGGCTGGGCAACTGGGGCCGTCCTCCCCGCAGGGCAACTGGCTGAGCCCTGGGGATGCGTGTCTCCCCCTTAGACACGTGAGCCAGCTGCCGGTGGCACAACCTAGGAGCACAGGTGTGTCTGAGCTGTGTCTCAGTCTCATGGGATGAGCATGATCCTTAGAGGGATGTTGGCATGGCCAGACAGGCAACCCTCAGTGCAGGGTGGACCAGACAGGGTCTTGGGCCCCTCAGCACATGCCCAGGGGCTTGCTCATACACATCCACTGATCTGGGAAGCTACAGGAGGGGGGAATGTAGGAGGGGCTCCAGCCTCCACTCAGATGGGCCCACCTACCACAAGCTGCAGTGTCTCCTGGAGCCTCTTAAAAATATGCAGCTTCCCAGGGTCTCTGGACCTTTGGAGCAGCAGGTGCGTTTCCTCTATGCCCAGGGCCCCTGGGACACTCAGAGCTGAGAATGGCTGCTGATGCTGTGGAGACTCTGGAAGGGTCTCCCAGAACAGGACTAAGCAGGCCCGTCTGTCAGGGGAGAAGCAGGAGCAGGGTCCAGGGCTGAGCCCACCTGTACCTCCGCTGTCGGCCCATCATGGCTGCTGCACCCAGGCGCCCAGGCTTCACCCTTCCCGTCTCCGGCTCCCACCCGGCCTCCCTGGGCACGGGTCCTGTCTATCTGCTCCAGGACATACTCCTCCCCTGGTCTGCCCCTCTAGTCTGACACCCTGTTCCTTCCCTCTCATGACCCTGCCTCCTCCATCCCGAGCTGATATCATTGCCTCCTGTCCAGGAGAGAGAGCGAGACCCAGGCAGGGTGGGTTGGGAAGGACCAGCCATGGAGGAAGCCCAGCCACATGCCCCCCTTGGCATCTCAGGGGGATCAGAGACTTATGGAGTGCCCCAGACTTGGATGCTGAATCAAGGGCACAGTTGCAAGGAGAGTGAGTGGAAGGAGGTCTCGGGACACAGCAGTTGGTGAGGGTCAGAGACACAAGGAGGGACGGAACCAAAGAGGATGAGTGGCCCGGAGTCAGGCTGTGGGTGACGGCAGGCAGCCTGCCCGGAGGTGAAGTGTCTTCCCACCGAGAAAGCAGCAGAGGGCTGGGGTCTTTCAGGTGCAGATGTGCCCCCATCCCCGTGGCCCCCAGCGCCCTCGGGTTCTGGAACACAGGCTCCCAGGCCCCTGGGCGGGTGCCGGGGTGGGATGGGGGCAGGGTTTGCAGGTCCTGGACCCAGGAGCTTCCCGCAGAATCCCTGAGTCTCCCTTGACAGGACCCCTCAGCTCCTGGGTTCTCAGCCTGGCGCCTGGCCAGCTGATGGAGACACCCTCCGTCAGAGGTGTCCCAGGTGGGGTGGCCACGACACTCAGCGGGCCCTCGCTGTCCCCTTTGTCACTGTCCCCTTTGTTGGGGGCTGTCCCCAGAGGAGGGGGAGGGGTGAAGGGGAAGCAGAGAGCAGGGAAGCCCATGTGCTCAGGAGCTGAGCTGTGTCCTCAGGGAACTGGCTCCCTCTGGGGGCCTCGCGGTCACAGCTCAGTTTAGTTCAGTCCTATCGACTGACTCTTTGCAACCCCATGGACTGCAGTATGCCAGGCCTCCCTGTCCATCACCAACTCTGGGAGCGAACTCAAATTCATGTCCATCAAGTCGATGATGCCATCCAGCCATCTCATCCTCTGTCTTCCCCTTCTCCTCCTACCTTCAATCTTTCCCAGCATCAGGATTTTTTTCCAATGAGGCAGTTCTTTGCATCAGGTAGCCAAAGTATTGGGGTATCAGCTTCAGCATCAGTCCTTCCGACACATATTCAGGACTGATTTCCTTTAGGATGGACTGGTTGGATCTCCTTGCAGTCCAAGAGACTCTCAAGAGTCCTCTCCAACTCCTCAGTTCAAAAGCGTCAATTCTTTGGTGCTCAGCTCTCTTTTTAGTCCAACTCTCACATCCACACATGACTACTGGAAAAACATAGCTTTGACTAGATGGACCTTTCTTGGCAAAGTAATGTCTCTGCTTTTTAATATGGTGTCTAGGTTGGTCACAGCTTTTCTTCTAAGGAGTAAGCATCTTTTAGTTTCATGGCTGCAGTGATTTTGGAACCCCTAAAATAAAGTCTGTCACTGTTTCCACTGTTTCCCCCTCTATTTGCCATGGAGTTATGGGACCAGATGCCATGATCTTCATTTTTTGAATGTTGAGTTTTAAGTCATCTTTTTCACTCTCCTCTCACTTTCATCAAGAGGCTCTGTAGTTCTTCACTTTCTGCCATAAGGGTGGTGTCATCTGCATATCTGAGGTTAATGATATTTCTCATGGCAATCTTGATTCCAGTTTGTGCTTCATCCAGCGAATGATATACTCTGAAGAGAAGTTAAATAAGAAGGGTGACAATATACAGCCTTGACATACTTCTTTCCCAATTTGGAACTACTCCATTGTTCCATATCCAGTCTAACTGTTGTTTCTTGACCTGCCTATAAGATTTCTCAGGAGACAGGTAAGGTGGTCTGGTATTCCCATCTCTTGAAGAATTTTCCACAGTTTGTTGTGACCCACACAGTCCAAGGCTTTGGGGTAGTCAGTGAGGCAGAAGTAGATGTTTTCCTGGAACTTTCTTGCTTTTTCTATGATCCAATGGATGTTGGAAATTTGATCTCTGGTTCCTCTGCCTTTTCTAAAACCAGCTTGAACATCTGGAAGTTCTCATTTCATGTGCTGTTGAAGCCTAGCTTGGAGAATTTTGAGCATTACTTTGCTAGTGTGTGAGATGAGTGCAATTGTGTGGTAGTTTAAGCATTCTTTGGCATAGCATTTCTTTGAGATTAGAGTAAAAACTGACCTTTTCCAGTCCTGTGGCCTCTGCTGAGTTCTCCAAATTTGCTGGCATATTGAATGTAGCACTTTAACAGCATCACCTCTTAGGACTTGAAATAGCTCAACTGGAATTTCATCATCTCCAAGCTTTGTTCATAGTGATGCTTCCTAAAGCCCACTTGACTTCTCATTCCAGGATGTCTGGCTTTAGGTGAGTGATCACACCATCGTGGTTTTCTGGGCCATGAGTATCTTTTTTGTATAGTTCTGTGTATTGTTGCCACCTCTTCTTAATATCTTCTGCTTCTGTTAGGTCCATAACATTTCTGTCCTTTATTGTGCCCATCTTTGCATGAAATTTTCCCTTGGTGTCTCTAATTTTCTTGAAGAACTCTCTAGTCTTACCCATTCTGATGTTTTCCTCTGTTTCTTTGCACTGATCTCTTAGAAGGCTTTCTTATCTCTCTTTACTGTTCTTTGGAACTCTGCATTCAGATGGGCATATCTTTCCTTTTCTCCTTTGCCTTTCACTTCTCTTCTTTTCTCAGCTATTTGTAAGGCCTTCTCAGACAACCATTTTGCCTTTTTGCATTTCTTCTTGGAGATAGTTTTGATCACTGCCTCCTGTACAATGCTACGAACCTCTGTCCATAGCTCTTCAGGCATGCTATCTGTCAGATCTAATCCCTTGAATCTCTGCAGGTGGATTCTTTAGTAGCTGAGACACCAGGGAAGCCAGACCTTAGCTCAGTGGCGCACAACTCCCTGTGAGCAAGGAGGGGCCGTTTCACAGAAGAGATCCTCACTGACTCCAGCTGGGGCACAAAGTAGCCCTGGGACCATGACACAGTGCACTCTTTCCAGACAAGACTTTGGCCCTGTGCTCCCACAACAGACATTTAGGCTCCGTCCACAGCTACTTGAGAACTTCAGAGGGGCCCAGCACCCATGGAGGCCTGTGGTCGCCCTGGACCCTGGGCCTTGCCCATCCCTGGGATCCTGACCCTGTAGGTCTGGGCAAGCCCAGAGAAGGTGCATCTTAGCCGGCTCCCAGTGGAAGGTGCCGACTTTGTCTCTGGACCACACTCTGGGTGGCCCAGTTCAGAGTCCCCTGGGAGTAGATGGAGCAAAGTCACATTGAGCAGTCAGGCACTTGTGTAGGCTGGAGCTGCGGGCTTGAGACTGGTTTCTGGGGGCCACACTGATCAAGGAAGAGTCAGAATATACCACGCCTGGGGACAGAGAAAAAAGTGGGTTTTCAGAAGCCTGGCCTCCGTGAGCAGATGGCGCCTGAGTGGAGAGAGGAAGAGGTGGGGTCTTTGCAGGGGGTGGGAGCTCTGAACTCCACCCAGGGCCTCTCTCTCCTCAGGGTGTGCACATTCACAAGACTGCTTACAGCTCATCCCCTCACCCCAAGATGTCGTTGCCTAGTTTCTGTACAGGTGAGCACCTCAGCCTCTTCAAAGAAAGAGAGTCCTTGTGATCATTCTTTTTGCTTTTTGCCAGCTGCATGGCTTTCAGGATGCTAGCTCCCTGACCAATGATAGAATCTGAGCCCTTGGCAATGAAAGCACAGAGTCCTAACCAGTGAGCCAGCAGGAAATTCCCTCTGACTTTGCTTTTCAAGCAGATTCCATAGTCACTGTTCCCTGATCTCCAAGCACAGCACTCAGTCCTACCCGGAAGATGTCCTTTTGCCATTTAGTATTTGCAACAGTGAAGTAAGGCCATGTAATCAAGTATGAGAAGCAACCAGATCTACGGGGAAAACTCCCAAGAGGTCGTGTCGCTGGGCCGTCTTTCAACCTCAAAACAGAGGGAAGTTGCACCAAGATGGATGAACCAAGAGGAAATTATGGTGACAGAAGGCAGACAGAGGGCAACACGAGGTGTGCTTCTACTTTCGTGAGGAAACCAAAGTAGACAGACTCACAGAGGTGCAAAGTGGAGCAGAGCCTCCCAGGGCTGGAAGGAGGGGAGCGGAGGAGGCTGTCAGAGGACACACGTTTCAGTTACAAGATGGATCATTTCTGGACATGTGCTGTTCACCTCAGGGCCTGGAGACACTGCCACAGATGTGCATCTGGGCTGAGAGGGTAGAGGTGGAGTGCTTTCCATACCAGAAATGAGCAGCATTTAAAAATGAAGGTACAGGAGGGCGCTTTGGGAGCCGGTCTTCTGTTCGTGTCCTGGAATGTGCAAGCTTTCTCACACGGATCCCAAACTCCAAACTCTTAAGTGTAGACATTGGATGTGTGTGGCTTCTGTCTCTCAATCAAATTTTCACAAAGTCATGAAATCAAAAACTCCACAACAGGCTGTCCCTTTTCTCGGATGGCTGTAAGTTCACTGAAACTGCGAAGAGAACATCAGTGTGCTTTTTCGCCCAAGAATGAGTGTTCAGGAATGGAGTTGGGATGGATTTGGCAGCAATTTTAGCAACATCTCAGTGGATTTGAGGGGGAAGAGCCTGTGGAGACATGTATGAATAGAGTCCTGATATACCTAGATAGGTAAAGAGTCCAGGAATGCCCACAGCTGCCACTCAGAGTTTGTCATCGGAGAAGCCTGAAAAACAGGGGCCTGTCTTGTCACGTCCTGAAGGCAAGCAGCCACGTGCATTTGGAGCGGGTGTCCACAGACACCCTTACCTTCACACGGGTTGGAACCCCATGCCCAGCGTGCGTCCTCACCATGCAGTCCAGGGGAGAACGGGTTGAGTTGGCCACAGCTGGCTCAGGTCACGGCATGTGGACACAACTGGACCTGACAAGTGGTGCAGAGCCCCTGGATCCGTAGTGGTCTGGGGGAGGCCCCCTTCATAGACTGAGAGCAACAGGCACCATTGAGACCAGAACCCAGAAAAAGAGGGTGAATGTGGACCTTAGGCTGAGAGGACCCGAGATGTAGGCGCAGACAGGGCCGGGGCCTGGGAAACCCAGACGGTGTGCCATCCTGGCGGGGTCCCTCGGTCTCCGATCATAGCTCTGTGCCCAGCCCCGCCTGCACCCGGACTGGACTGACTGCCTTTTCTCTCAAGACGCTATGCATCCTTCTTGTCTGGACGAGATGTCCCTCTTTTACAAAGCTGCCCTGATGCCCTGTGGAAGAACTCTGTCTCCCCAGGTGGGATCGTAGGTGCCAGGTGGCCCCGTTTCCCGGGAGACACAGGGCTTCTGTCATGCCCATGTTCATGCTGCTGGCACCCAGCTCCCCCAGGGGTCTCACAGGGAGCCCCCTGCAAGTGCTCCCTGCAGTGAGACTGAACCCATGAAGCCTACCCTCCTATCTCAGAGGCATTGATTTTAATGGTCAGATAGTGAGAACAAGGGCCAGGACCAACCCCCAGCCCTTCTCTGGAGAGCTGGGGTGAGCAGTCGGTCATCTCTACACAGGATGGAGGACATTCCTCCCCAGCACCTCCCCCACTATTCCCTGCCACCCACCTCACAACTCCACGCCTTCCTTCCAGGAAGGCCTGGTGCCCTGTCCTCGCGGCCTAGCCTGACTGGCCGCTCCCTCCCCGATCTCGAGTCTCCTTGCTGGGATCGCACACTGGGCTTCCAGAACACCTCCTGCTTGACACTCCCCTCGGGGCCCCATCCAAATAGCCAGAGATTTCCCAGACTTACCAGGAGGTGGGAAACAAGGATGTGCTTGGAGTCCCCGATGGCAGAAAAAGGAACAGGCAGAGAACGCCTCAGGATGGAGCTGTGTGACCTTTGTTGGCCGTGGGAATCAGCTGGGGCAGAGCTGGGTCTGCGCCCCTGCAGGCCTCCACTGCAGCCGCCCCACCTCTCCTCCTACCGGAGGCCCCTCACTTTTGTCTCCAGTGACTTCAGGAAGCCCCTTTAGGTTTCCAGCAAATTTAAACTGAAAAAGAAGCCCTACAATAGAATCTGCAAGTGACACAAATGTTACCACCAAATAGGTGAGGCCTCAATCCTTCTAAAGACGCAGGTGCACCTTCTCATCGTCCACGGGTCCACCGATGGGCCACGCCCAGGGCCACCGGGGAGGCCCTCAGGGCGGACGCCTCTGAGCTGGGGTCTGGTTTCCAGTTCTTCTTACTTGCAGTTCCAGGGACACATTTCTACTTTCCGTCAGCTTCTGTCTCCACAACCACAGGAAGAGAGTCACAGGCATCTGCCTGGAGGGTGGTGATAGGACGAACGAGGCAGTGTATGGACAGCATCATGGAGACCTCGGCCCAGCTGGGCACTGACAAGCGATTCTCCACCATCCATGCCCCTCCCTCATCATGGGGCATAGTCCCTGAGGAGCAAGGCCTGGTCCGGACACCCTGGGCACCAGCAGTGAGACTCAGGTTCTGTAGCATGGCAAGTGGGGACAGCAAAGGAGGGCCTCGTGGGCTCCATTGGTGCCTGGCAGGTCCCAGAGGTGGGGGCAGATGCAGACACGGGCTGGGCCTTGCTACCTGGCCTTGGTCTGATTCATGCCAGGACCAGAGCTACAGAAAGCTCTTCCTGAAGAATCAAGTGGGGTGAAAAGCTCTGACAGCCAAACTTGCCTGCCCACTTCCAATTCCACATGCTGGGGAGCCTGGGGGTCAGTCCCTATGTTCTGACCCCACAGCAGCTGTGACCCCAGCAGGTACTCAGCCTTCCCAGCCTCTTCCTTCTTCCTGGACATGGCCTGGGGTCCAGTTTGTGGAGCCCTACCCCAAGGCCACAGGTGCAAGGCCTTGCACCAGGGCACAGACATGGAGTCCAGAAACAAGGTCTTGTCGGGAACTAACTGAGACCCTTGGTGACCATTGCCAAAAGCCCCGCCCCTCCCCCATCATCATCAGCCTGACCCCAAACTAGGCAAAAATGCCCACCCTCTGCTCATGCTATAGCGCCCTACCCCGTCACCTAATGCCAGGCTGCCAGCAGGAATTTTCTGTGTTGAAAGTGAAAGTGCAGGTTGCTCAGTCGTGTCCAACTCTTTGTGACCCCATGGACTATACAGTCCATGGAATTCTCCAGGCCAGAATACTGAAGTGGGTAGCTTTTCCCTGCTCCAGGTATCTCCCCAACCCAGGGATCGAACCCAGGTCTCCAGCATGGCAGGCTGATTCTTTACTGGCTGAGCCACCAGGGAACCCCAAGAAAACTGGAGCAGGGAGCCTATCCCTTCTCCAGGGGATCTTCCCAACCCAGGAACTGAACTGGGGTCTCCTGCATGGCAGGCAGATTCTTTACCAACTGAGCTTCTTTGTCTTGAGACTATAAAAATTGGCTGGAAAATTGCCGGCTCTCCCCGGCCTGTCAGGAGGTTGGCCCGCTGCATTTGCAGTGCCTTTATTATCTCTACTGTTTGCTTTTAATAAACTCACTCCCTTCTGAAATGCTCTGTCTGGAAATTCTTCTCCAACCCGAGCTCGGATTGCCATGACAAAGTTCACGACGGGCATGGGCAGCTACGCTGGGATCTCAGTCTGGCTGAACCCTGCCGTCCCTGCCCCCAATGCTGCTGGCCAAAATCTTGGCCTTCTTTGCCCACCGAAGCCGAATTTTCAGAGACGGAGTTTGGAGGAAATAGAAAGGTGGGGGAGAGGGGGACAGAGTAGGCTCAGACCTCAAGAACTGTGCCCCCTTCCTTGAGGAGTCTGGGGGTTTATATAAGACGAGGGGCTCGCAGTCATCGGTGATGAGGAACAGAGGTGACAGGATCTTGATTTCTCCCTCTTGCATCGTTTTGAAGACAGTCGTTGACTTGAGTCAGTAATCGGTAATTGAGTCTGGTAGGTGGGTGGCGCTGCGGCCTTCTTTCTGATATGTAACTACAAGGGGAAGGGTGTTGTAAGGGTGAACACCAGACAGGGGATGTATTTAGCATGCAGTCAAAGGGAAAAATGTGAACTCTGGCTCCTGCAGAGTTAGGTGGCAGAAAACCAAGCTTAGTTACAGACATGCAGAGTTAAAGTAAAAAAAACTAGGAATGTTCAGGCCTGCTCACTATTCTTTTTATCGTCTTTATTCCCAGGAAAGGGAAAAATAAAAACCCATTCCTCTCTTTTTCCTCCTTTTCCCTGCAACACCACCCCCAAATCAGCAGTGTAGGACTCTTGTTCTCTCCCGGGATGAAATCAGGCCGGGGATCGCACGACCTACCCCCAGTCAAGTGCCTCCCTCCACCCATCCTGGCCAGAGCTCCTCCCATGGTGCCTTTGGGGCTGTCCTGGCAGAGCCACTTTCTCACGCCATGTGTAGCCCTCCAGACATTTCATTCTGACAGCTCTGGGCAGCGTTTACCAATGCTCTTTTCAAAACTGTTCTTTAGATCCTGCCAATCTGACAAGCTTGTCCCTGTCGCCTTCACAGCTACTCCTACGCAGATGCTGGCTGCTTTCCCTTGAAACGACTTCATTCAGAGTTGGTTTGGGGTCTCCTGCCACAGTCTCCGTCAATTCGGCCAAATTTCCACTTCTTCAATTCACATTGTCTGGGAGTCAGGCCCTACACGGGTGCTTATTTTAGAAACATCACACATCAGACTTGGTGTGGAAATGACACTCCCTTTCAGGGATCCAAAGACTGATCCATCCATGTTCTCCCTTCTTTATTTTTTCAGGCACCTCAGCTGTTCTCCCCCAAGCCAAACTTTCTGAAGCCTCCCACCACCCACATGAACTCAGGCCAGTCAGACTTGAATCTACCTCCACAGTGCTCACACACAGAGGCTCCCGTCAAAGGTGACCCTTAGCAGTACCGATACGTGGCCACCAGACACTGGAGGGGGGCCATCCTGTGTGGGTCCACCACCCCTTCCATATCAGCGATCACACAGGTAGTCTGACACCAGCCAGCTCAGGGCCAGACCAGCCACAGGGAGGCCCTGGGAGACCTGGGACGTAGCAACTTGCTCCTGGGGCCTGGTCGGCAGCTTGGAGCCATGAAGGGGCTGCTCTTCTGTACTTTTGGCATGTGTTGATTCGAATTTGAGAACAAAGGAAATAATGGTTTCCAGCTTTTTGCTTCCCTGTGAATGCGAAGAGAAGCTGTGAGCCCCCCTCAGAGTGATGTGGGGGAAGGGGCATGGGCAGGAGGACTGGATGGGGGAGGCCTTCCTCTTTGGGGGTGTCCTCCACAGGGTGTCCAGGTGAGAAGCGGGACAGGAAGAAAGGATGGTGCTGGTGATAGCCAGGGCTCACTCGAGGAGTGGTCTGTGGCGCTTGTTCTATAGACTTTCTATCTAAAAGTTTAAGATACCCAAGGGGGCAGGGCTCTACTCACTACCACCTGCCCCAGAGCTCAAATCCTAAGGAGGCTGCTCTGCCCTCAGGGTCCCCACCTCCCCGGGTCTCTGTGCTTCTCCCTCCTCTGAGCTTGCATTTCAAGAGATAGCAAGGTTTGCTTCAGAAAAAAACTGAATTCACAGCAATGTTGACTTATTCTGGCACTAGCAAACCCAAACAACTGAATAAAAAACCAGAAGACACCAAAGGACTCCTTAATGAAAGGGCAGGAGACCATCAAAACCTTACCTGATCCTGCTGCAGGGCAGTGGGAGGAATGAGAAACCTGATTCGGTTGGAGACTGACCGTTCCAGCAGTGAAGCCACGGTTCTCAACATTAACGTGCAGTACAAGCCCCTAAGGGGAGGGGAATCCCTTTCCCATTGTGCCGGACATAGTAACTCAGTCATATCCGACCCTTTTGCCCCTCCATCGACTGTAGTCCACCAAACTCCTCTGTCCATGGAATTCTCCAGGCAGGAATACTGGAGTGTGTTGCCATTTCCTACCCCAGAGAACCTTCCCAACCTAGGGATCGAACCCTCATCTGCTGTACTGCAGGCAGATTTTCTATCACTGAGCCACCAGGGAAGCCCAGTTACCCATTGCTGTGAAACAAATTAGGCTTCCCAGGAGGCTCAGTGGTAAAGAATCCACTTGCAATGCAGGAGACACAAGTTCTATCCCTGGGTTGGGAAGATCCCCTGGAGGAGGGCATTGCAACCCAGTCCAGTATTCTTGCCTGGAGAATCCCATGGACAGAGGAGCCTGGTGGGCTGAAGTCCATAGGGTTGCAAAGAGATGGACTTGACTGAGCTTGCAGGCACGTGAAATAAACTAACAACTTCAAACAGCGAGCATTGATTATCTCACAGTTTCTGTGCCCCAGGAATTCAGGTACAGCCAAACTGAGTGCGCTGACCAAACTTGACAGTGCTGGCTGGTGGGAGACTGACTGCTTCCAAATGCCCCATGTACCTGCTGGCCTGCCTTGGTTCCTCATCTGTGCATCTCTCCAGAGGCTACCTAAGTGTCCTTGTGGTCACACTGAGCCAGCTAGTGTCTGAGGTTGGAAGCCGCAGTCCACAAACATTTTGGGTAGATTGGGCAGTGATGGTCATCACTTCTGCTGTCGTCATTTCATTCAAAACTAGTCACCAACTGTACAGATTCTGAATTGAAACTTACAAAAAAAAATATTTCTTTCACACAAACAAGAGACAGGTCAGGAATATTGGGATCAAGATTTAAGTTTTTAAATTTAAAAGGTTGTTATGTGGGGTGTTTTCACTGGAGTAGCAGATGACCTAAACATAAGAGAAAAATACTTTCTGTTCTGAAAACCAAATGGCTTTTTAAAAAGACATCTTTATTCTCCAAGAAATCAGATGCAGTTGTAATGATGATCTGTTTTCTCTAAAATTTGACACTGCCATCCTGTATATTGTTGTTATTGTTGATTAGTACTAAGTTGTGCCTGACTCTTTTGCAACTCCATGGACAGAGGAGCCTGGAGGGCTGCAGTATTTCCCAGGTCAGAATACTGCAGTGCCTTGCCATTTCCTCTCCAGCAGATCTTCCCGACCCAGGGATAGAATCTGAGTCTCCTGCATTAGCAGGCGGATTCTTTACCACTGAGCCACCGAGGTACATTGCTGTAAGTGTTCTGATGGAAATCAGGGATTTGCCCTAACTTTGCAGACTGCTCTTCCTGTTTTCTGAAGCTTAGACCTTCTTTGTCTATTTCTCCATTTGTTTATAAAGGCGGGCTCTGGTTCCACTGAATGCATTATCCTGTGTAATGTGATTTTATGTCTTTTTAAAACTAACTGGATGAAAAAAATTATTTTTTAAACCGAAAAAACAAAAATTAGTCACCAAGTCCAGCCCATACTCAGAGGAAAGGAATTACATGAAGGCAAGAATCTCAGGAGATGGAGGTCAGGGAGACCAGCCAGGGTGCTGCCTGCCAGTTAATTAGCATGGATTATAGAGCTCCACCCAGACTTTATCATTCAGCAGGCAAGGGCCGGAGCCAGAGAATGTTCACTCCTAAATAATTCCTGGCCGGTGTTGCTGCTGCTGGTCTGAAGACCACATTTTGGGAGTTGCTGTTTTAAACCCCCTTCGTCCAATCACAGTGGGAAATAAAACCTGTTCGTCCAATCACAGTGGGAAACAGCCTCCAGCTGCTGCAGGAGATTGGACTTCACCCAGGCAGCAGTCAGACCCAGGCATCCAGTGCTGAGATTCTGGCTGAGCCTGAGCTGAATAAGAATTTAGGGAGTATTGTGAACTTTAAGACTTTGGATTTTTAACTCACAGGAGAACAAGAGCACTCTATTTGGGGTTTAATTCCTTTGGACTTCAGTTTCTTAGGACTTCATTTTGTAAGAGGAGTTAACCTTGAAATCTTAAATTTGATTTTTTCCTGGGAATGAGATAATAGAGGCCCAGTTAGGGTGGAAATTTCTAGGCTGACTTGTCATATTAGAGTACAATTGTTTGACTGTGCTTGTTTAATTTTGTTGAGGCTTGGAAATGTGGCCGGAAGTTATTTGGGATGGGAAAGAGAATACACAGTAAACATTTGGTTTGGGTAAATTGTAACTTTAGGGTGAATTTTTACAAAAACCACTTTATTCAGATATAATTCACAAACATCATGATTCAACCATTTCATGCGTACAATTCACTGGTTCTTAGTATATTCATAGAATTGTGCAACTATTCCCGCTATCTACTTTTAGAACATTTTCTTTATCCTCCAAGACAATCCCCTACCCATTACAGTCACTTCCTGCCTCTCTGCCACCCCCAGCCCTGGGCAACCACTAGTCTCCATTGTGTCTCCATGAATTTGTCTCTTTTGGCCATTTAACATAAACAGAATTATACAATATGTGGTGGTTTTGTTGCTGACTTTTTTGAAAGCATAATGTTTTCAGGGTTCACCCACGTGGTAGCATGAATCAATACTTCATTCTTTTTATTGTCTGATTATATGTCATTGTATAGATATACTACATTTTGTTTACTTGTTCATCAATTGACAGACATTGGGGTTTTTTTTTTTCCTATTTTTTGATGCTATGAATAATACTGCTATAAGAATTTATGTATTTTTTTTATGGTCACATTTTCATTTATATCACCATTTACACAGGAGTAGAGTTGCTGGATGATGAAACTCTACCTTTAACCTTTTGCAGCTGTACCTTTTTATATCCCCACAAGCAATATAAGAAGATTCTAATTTATTGTCTGTCTTTCTTATTATAATCATGTGGTGGGTGTGCAGTGGTACCTCAGTTTGATTTTGATTTGTGTTTCCCTAGTGGCTAATGATGAGCTCTCTTCATGTGCCTATTGGTCATTTGCATGTCATTCTTGGAGACATGTCTGTTCATATTCTTTGATATCTTTAAATTGAATTATTTTTCTTTTTAAAAATTTAATTGGGTTATTTTAAAATTTTTAAAATTGGAGCCTATTTATTTATTTAAATGGATTAGTTGTCTTCTTACTGGTTGTAAGAGTTCTTTATAAATTCTGGCTACATGTTCCATATCAGATAGATGATTTCCAGATGTTTTCTTCCATTCTGTGGGTTGTCTTCCCTCTATCTTGACAGGATTGTCAAATGACAAAATTAAAACAATTTAGGAGTTTATACCCTTTATTCAAGGGGAAGCTATCCTTGGGTTGGGGGTTACAGTGGTACACCCTCTCAAGGGATTTTGGTCAAGAGCAAGTTTCTGGAGCATTAGAAGCAGCAATGTAGAGACAGGGCATAACTGATTGGGCTTGCATATCTAACTTTATTTAGAAAGATCAAGGAACAAGGAAATAAGCATGGAGCCAGAGGTGGTTTGGTGCTTAGAGCTGGACTGATTGGATATTGCATTTCTGGTCCAAGGAAGCATTTATGAGAATGTGAAAGGTCAGTTTGCTGACATGGCACCTTCAGCAGAGCAGCCCCGTCTCGGGCCTAGACATTTATTTCCACAGTCCACCCTTTTGGTCAGCCTCTTGGCCACTCTAGCGGTTTGATGAAAACCATTGGCCTTAGTATGAGTCAGTTATCATTACATCTTTGGGTCCCAGTGTGGTGTTCACAGGAGAACACATCAAGTTCAGATTCTAGGAGTTGACTATGTCCTCTGGTCTCTTCCATCATCCTAGGCCACGAGAGACTAACCATTGCCTAGGCAACGGCTGCCCACATGCATTTAAAGCTTTTGAGAGAATGCATGTGTTATGAAGACAATTTTTAACAACGAGACAATGTCCGTGGTTTGAACACTCCTGAGTGGGCATCCCCATGAACCAGCTAAAGTCAAATAAATCAAGAAATGATCCACAAGAAGGAGATACTGATCTTCTCGACTTACAATGTGCTTACAGCCTGGCAAACCCATTATAAGCTGAAAATATCACAAGTCAAACATGCATCTAATACACCTAACCTACCAAACATAGAAACTCAGCCTGAAAAGAAAGTGAAAGTTGCTCAGTTGTGTCCGACTCTTTGTCACCCCGTGGACTACAGCCTACCAGGCTACTCCGTTTGTGGAATTCTCCAAGCAAGAATACTGGAGCAGATTACCATTCTGTTCTCCAGGGGATCTTTCCCACCCAGGGATCGAACCAGGGTCTCCCGCACTGCAGGCGGTTTCTTTACCATCTGAGCCACCAGGGAAACCACCTCAAGTGTGTTCAGAACACTTACATTATCCTGCAGCTGGGCAAAACCATCTAACGCAAACCCCATTTTATAATAAGATGTTGACTTTCTCATGTAATTTATTCAATACTGTACCAAAAGTGAAACAGAGTGGTTGTGTGGGTCTAGAACAGTTGGAGTGTGTCAGTGTTCACCCTTGTGTTGAGTGCTGATGGGGAGTGTCAGTTGCTGCCTGGAGCCACGAGAGAGAATATCTGTTTGGACATGAAAAGGAATTTCATCCATAAGAATAAATATAACATATTAAGAATAAAATTTAGGAAAGAATAGAGAGGATGACTCTTACCTAACAGGTATGAAAACATGATATTTCAAATGCAGTAGTTGGCACAGAAAAATGAACCCAGCTAGAGTCACCACTGACATGCAGAAAGCAACCCCTGATGCTGTAGGAACGATGATAAGCTTTGTCTTTTGAAGAAGTTCTTGGAAAATCCACAGGGTGGAAAAAAAAAGCCTAATCATCTCATTTGAAAAAGTTATGTTAGACTCTTCGAAGACACCATCTAAAACTAAAACCTGTTGACGTTCTGACTGGAGACGTGAGATACATTTATGTGACAAACTTCAGTGGCTTCATATGTTGTGTGCCATTCTAAGTGTTTACAGACATGAACACACAGGATTCCCGTGACCCCACAAGGAAGGAGCTCCCTGGTCCCTCCCCACCACCCCGAACACCTGCAGCTCAGCACAGCAGGGAGCTGGGAGGTCACATGGCCAGTGGAACATTCACCCAGCTTCCCTGGGCATCACCCCTTCTGTGCCAGTGCCCACAGGCACAAGCCCCAGACCCACCGCACGTGACAAATCCCTCAAACACTGGGAGGTGTAGTCCAGCCATTTTCTCTTGCTTGGGGCTCTCATGGGACTGCAGTCAGGTGACAAGCAGGGCTGCAGCCCCCGGTCAGTCCAGACAGGCTGGACATCCATGGTGGCCCAGGCACCTGGCAGCAGGTGATGTCAGCTTTGGCTGTGAGCTCCTCTGAGCATCTCCTCATGGCTTCCCCCAGGGCAAGTGTCCAAGGAAACTCAGGGAAGGAAGCTTTCTCTGCAGCCCAGAGGTCACGGGGCCACTTCCTTTGCAGTTTTTGGTGGAAGGAAGCCCACAAGCCCACCCAGAGTCAAGAGATGGCTTCTAGACGCACCTGTCAATGCAAAGAGTGTCAGCCTGTCAAACGACTGCAAAATATAGACAGATCAATGAGCATTTGTCCAGAGCCAGGCACTGGGCTAAATCTATTTATATGATGACTTAAATTACATACAAAGAGAAAACCCACAGTCCCCAGATGGTGTCACGTGTGCTAAACCCCAGGATACAAAATTTAGATTTAACGCCTCACGTAATTGTAGTCTCACCTTCCTCAGAAATGTCACCTTAATCAACCACATGGGGTTTTCTGCTCAGCACCATGAAGTCACCTGTCGTGTGGGAGGTCCAGAGGAAGAAGAGGCAACCCACATGGTAAAACATATGTCCTCCCTGCTCCCTTTCCTGGCATCTGGGCCCAAAATATGCCCCCCCACACACTATTTTTTGCTGACTTCCTCGCCCATCCTCCTCTCTATAGAAGCTTCCATGTTCTAGGACTCCTCTGCATGCCCTCGTGTCCTGCTATGAAATGCTACCAGATTCATGAGCCCTTGGGTGGAATCAAGACTTTCAAATTTACTCAGTTGAATCCTGCTTTTTAGCCACACTTTTATTTCTGTTTAAAATAAATAAGCCTAAAAGTACTACCATGAAGACGAATGTGGCAGGAGCTACGTTTCCTCCCTAGACACACTGGTCTGGGTGGCCTCCTGATCAGCGAGCCTTCTGGGTCACCCCACCATACCCCCAGTCCCACCTACTCCCTAGGGACTTGGGGTGGTGCTAACCTGAACCCTGAGGTGTGGGCTGAGCAACAGGGGGCTGGGTGAAGACAGGTGAGCCAAGCGAAGCACACCCCGACCCGACCGCCCTGACTTCCACAGGAACAGGGCACTGGAGGCATCACAAAGGGATGACTTTATGGGAAGTCAGCCTGGACGCTGGCTGACTTGTGGAAAGTCAAGATTTTCCACCCAGGAGAGCCTCTGCAGGGAGGCTGCCCCAGCCTTCACTTCTGTGTCCACAAGTCCCGCAACTCCCTGTAGGGGCCAGCCCCAGGTCCAGATCCAGCCAGTGCAAGGCCTGTGGGCAACCTTTCACTCCTCGAATTCCAAAGCCCTTTTGTTAAGTCCCATCTGGGGTGAGAAAGCTCTGCTATGCACTACATGAAGATAGAGACAGGGGAGGCCCTCGGGGCCCTGTGAGTCAGGGAGCAGCAGGTGGGAGGACACAGTTCCCACCCTCTTCCTGGCATCCCAGTTCAAGTTCTGCAGGTGCACCATGGCATCTAGGGTGCTGGCCTCAGAGCCACCTGTGTGAGTCCTGTTTGTCACTTTGCCTTCTGTGGGCACCACGGCACAACAGGAGGGCTGGTCAATGCTGCCCTGAGTGCGGCGAGTGTCTGGAAACAGCCTCTGGGAGAGCAGCCTGTGAAGCGTCACCCTTGGGGTGAGTGGTCAACATGAGGGCAGTGCCGGGGGCGGGGAGCAGGACTAGACCATTCCCAGCTGGGGGCACTAAATATCCACTCTGCTGCCCAGTGATGATGACACTGACGGGTACCATCTCCTACTGACTAAACACTCCTTAGGAAAAGAAAGTCCACTGTGTGTCTTAAGTTCTATACGCCTTCCGTGGCAAGCTGTGCTAAGACTCGTTTTACCTGGAAGCCCAGAGAAGGGCGGGAGGGGTGTGAATGAGTAAAATCCCTATAGATGCCACAGCTCCTGAAATGTATCCTGGAAGCTCTCCTAGTTCACTCTCAATTCCGACCTTGACTGACCTGGGTTCTGATGGGTACTCCCCCTACCCCGTTTCCATCAGTTACACATATTTTTAGTTTTTGTCTTTCGGTAGGTGCCCAGAGTTGTTTGTGGAAAGAGGATGACATAAGCCATTCCTTATTTTGCTTCTAGGGAACATGACCAGTGAGTCATCCCAGCCGTCTGATCAGCTCAGCACATGTGCAGCTCCTCTGAGGGCGTACCATGCCTCGGACTCCATCACACTCCCTGTCCTCCTGTCCAGCCCTGGTGGATGGTCCAACATTTTGCAAACACAGCAGCCAAGTTTCTGGGGTCAACAGCTCAGGTCCCCTGCGCTCCCGTCTGACCATCAGAAGTCACCAAAGCTGAAGGTCCAGCTCCCAGCCGTGTCTGCTCCCCGCCCCGTGCCTGCCCTCAGAGCCAGTGAGAGGAGTAAAGTAACAGCATCGACCCTTCCTTCTCAACCTTCTGAGACAGTGAGCAACTCAATAAGTAGCTGCTGTTAACTTTTTTATTGAGTAAAATAGCAGAGCACCGTGCACTTGGAAAGCAATTAGAAGAAAGACACAAGTTAGAGCCCCCTGGCAGATCAGAAAATGCCCAAGGAGCCTGTGTCTGCGGGGGCAGCATGGGGAGGGCACGGCCAGTAGGCAGTCACCCACCGCAGGTGTGGGCGCTCTGCAGGGGCGTGAGTGAGAGGCGGTCAGTGGCCTGCCTGACACCCAGTCCCCTATTAATCCTGGCAGCTAAACTTCACCAGGTTGATGGTGTTCATCCACGGGACGACGTAAACCTGGAAGGAGCACAGCTTTTCCTGTGAAAGGAAAGAGGAGAACAGTGGGTCAGGGTTACAGTTAAAGACTGAGGTGCACGCCCCTCCAGCCCCCCTCCCCAGAGCGCTGGCACTGAGACAGGTCCAGAGGGAGGACCCAGGGGCCGGGATACAGGTCCAGGAAACCCCCGCAGAGGTGGGGCCTGGGAAGGGTGACCAAGGAGTGCAGCCCTCCCTGAGACCCCCGAGAACCAGCCAAGCCCCCGGGAGAGCCTGGGCTTTGGTGAGTGGGCAGCATCTTAAGGTTTCAGCACGGTTCAGGCCTCTGTGTGCATACGTGTTAAGCTGCTTCAGTTGTGTCCAACTCCTTGCGACCCTATGGATTATAGCCTGCCAGGCTCTCCTGTCCCAGGCAAGAATACTGGCGGCCATGTTCTCCTCCAGGGAATCTTCCTGACCCATGGACCAAACCCCCATCTTTTATGTCTCCTGCATTGGCAGGTGGATTCTTTTCCACTGGTGCCACCTGGGAGGCCCTTACAAGCCTCTAAAGCCTACTAATCTGGGGTAGGGGTGGGGGACAAGGATGGGATTAAAGGGCCCTTTCTTGCTCCCCAGCAAATACCCTCAGCTGTGTCCTCCATCTGGCAGGCAACAACCCCTAAAGCACGTGGTGCCCCAATTCCCCGGTGGAAACCCCCTATAGACACACAGCAGTCATGTGCACACATGCACCCTTCCCCATCACATCCCCAGCCACAGCTGTGACGTGTCCCCAAGGGCACCCCCATCCCTGCTCCCAGCAGGCACATACCCTCTTCAGGTGCGGCTGGTCATGGAAGGGACAGCTGTCTAAGTTGGTCTGGGACTTGGTACATGTAGTCCGGCCAAGCTTCACGTCCAAGAAGTAGTTCATCCCCGACACAACCTGGACATGCAGAGAGCAGACACAGTTAGCACACCCTGTGACCGTGAACATGTGCACGCATGCGTACACACACACACACACGTGGTTACCTTCCTCCCACCACACCCCAAGTCCACGGTGACAAGTTGCCAGGGCCGCACCCTGGAAGCACAGTGGCTTCTTGGCAGCCCCTGTATCCCAGGCCCTCCCTGGATCTTCTTTACCAGCTGCTCCAACCAGGCGTCTCCCACAGGGACCCAGAAAGGGGAATCCACAGGCCAATATGCTGACCAGGTCCAGGAACAGAAGGCACAGCTTTGAGGAGCCAGCCAGGGTGCGGACAAGCAACCGACCAGCGCCCCGGGCCAGGGCGGGGCCTGAGCACAAGGTGCAGCCATAGCCCATACCGCACCCACAGGAAGGCTGCTGCCAGTGACTCCACTTTAGTGGAACTTCAGTCCCCACTGTGGAGCCCATGGCATCCCATTCCCTGTATGTAGTCCAGGTTTATTCACTCCCTCTCGGAGAGGGGAAACCAAGAGCTTCACATTCACAGATGTTCAGGCCAACAGAAGACTTCCTGGCATGCCTTCCTCTTAAGTGTGACTTCTGACAGTGTGGCACATCCTCTGGGTCTTTTACACTTGAGGTTACAGGAGAGATGTGAACTCTAGCCTCACAAGGGCACTCGAGACGTGCCTGGTTAGAACTTGCAGAAGCATGAGGGGCAGGGACCCGGCTCCAAGTCCCACCTGGTGGAACCACAATCCCTTTCTGCTGTCACTTTCCCATATGGCCAAGGAGCTAGTGTCACCCTGGAGAGGAGCAGGCTGGGGGGTACCTGGCAAGTGGGGAGAGCAGTCCCATTCAAAGGGAACGGCACCAGCCCACTGCCACGGGAGGAGAGATGGCTGTGGCCCTGACTCATCTCCTGTGGTTTCAGAAGAAGGGAGTAGGAAGCCCTGAGGCTGGCAGGCAGGACCACACTGCCGCTGCTTGTGTGGCTGCATCCCATTCTCCAAGGGGACATAGGCCAGATGGTCTCAACTCTAGCCTTCTTTCAAGGACCACTGCAAAGTCCTGTAGCCCTTCCTGATTCTCCCTCCTGCCCTCTTCCCAACTCTGACAACAGGCTCCTCTCTGGCCAGAACCCCAGGCAGAGGTCAGGTTGTCAGCAACGGTGTGCCCATCTCAGGGTGGGGGTGTGACGTCACAGCCCAGAGGCTGCTCCTATGGACATGACATGTGGATGAACCACAGTCCACGAGCCTGTTTCCTTAGGCCAGGCTCCCTGCCGTGGGACACACCTGAGACCACAGGGCCCACTCATGAACTCGTCTGTTTGCTGATAACCTCCAGGTTCTCTGGAGAGCAGCCAGGCCCCCTGCAAGGAGGGTGTTTGGTGTGTCTGACCCCCAGGTCACTGCGTGATGATGAGAGGACCACGGGAGGCCAGGTGTGTTCAGTGGCACCTGCGGAGAGGAAGCTCAGAGGAACTCGCCTCTTCTGTGTGACTCAAGGCTCAGTTCGAGGAAACATCAAGCCAAACACAGACCTGGTGACCGTCTGAGCAGTGACTGGCCAGAAGCAACGCCAAGGTCATGAGACAGACCAGCAGCTGCCCCAGAGTAAAGGAGATCACAGGACAGAGGCTGAGGTGGGGGGCCCGGGAATATCCTTGGCTGTAACAGACATAATGGGATGTCAGTGACATCTGAATAAGACCTGTGTATCAAAGCGTCAGGGTTGATATCTGATTTTCAAAATTGTATTGTGGTTACGGAAGAAAAGGCTTGCTTTTACGAAATATACACAGAAGTGTTCACCTTCAAAAACTTCAGAAAATAAATGCATATACGTACATCCCTACACACAGGTACGTGGGGAAGAGATGGATCACGCAAATATGGCAACTTTCAACAGTTAGGGCATCTGGGTGAAGAATCTACAGTGATTCTATGCTAGGTACTGTTTCTGAAACTGCTCTGTAAGTCTGAAACTGCGTCAAAATAAACAGCTTAAACAGCTAAAAGGAAAAGGTGCTTTAAGAATCACTCAGTGGGCAGTCAGGTGTGAGTTTCCTTCGTCTGTGGTCATTTAGTTGACAGCTCACGATGAGCCTCAGGACCCAGTGACCCCAGAGCTTACCTAGCAAGCTGGCCAGTCCCGCGAAGGGCTGCAGGCGCCGGGAAAGGCCGGGGGCCACGCCCGGGTGAGAAGCGCAATTGCATCCTTGCCGATTCCCGGGGCCTCTAGGGGTTGGGGGCTGCCCTCCCGAGCGAGCTCTGGGGGCCCTCGGGCGGGGCTGGGGACTGCGCGCAGGCCTCGCCCTCCGGGGGCCGGGCTTGGGCAGTCCCCGCGCCCCTACCCTGAGGCCTGACCTGGGGCCCCTGATCTCGGCACCCTGCCCCGCCGGACGCACCTGCTTGCGGGCGCGCACCACGCGCATCGCGCGGCTCTGGTAAGCGTCGTTGCTTCGCTTGTTGAACTCGCTGACCGCAAAGGACAGCGCCTCCTGCACGCCCTCCTCGTTGACGTCCGCCTCCATCAGGCCGCCCAGCAGGCGACCCTTTCTAGGGCCCTGCGCGGCCGCAGGGCTCAAGGCCAGGCCAGGGAGACGATCAGGGCGGCCAGCAGGAGCAGCGGGGCGCGCGGGGAGCCCACCATGGTCCCTCAGATGCAAACAGACTGCAGTCGAGGGGCGATCCGCGGATGCTAGCATCGCCCGGCGGGCCCGGGCGCCTTTATGACCCGGCCGTGGTGGACCGCCCCGCCCCCTTCCACTTGGCCTCGCCTCTTCCGCCCCGTTGCCCGGCCCATGTCCTCCGCCCTAGCCCCGCCCCTCCAGGAGTCACCATCCTCCTGACCCCGCCCACTCTCTCCCAGTCCCGCTCTCCTCCCTTGGTCCCCAGCCTCCCCGCCGGCCGCAGCGCCTTTACGCCTGGGCTGTGGGGGACCGCCTCGCCTGCTCCCGCTTGGCCCCGCCTCTTCCGCCCCGTTGCCCCTCCCGGGATGCTCGGTCCGTCCGACCCCGCCCACTCCCCCAGTGCCGTCCTCCTCCCGTGGTCCCCACCCGCGCTGCCCCCTCCCACTTGGCCCACCTCTTCCGCCCAGTTGCCCCGCCCACGGCCTCCACCCTAGCCCTACCCGCCCGGGTCTCGGTCCGCCCGACCGAGCCCGCTCCTCCCCAGCCCCGCCCTCCTCCCGTGGCTCCCCATCCTCCCCCAGTCTGTCCCCGAGTCCTGATCTTGTTCCCCGGCGCTCCTCGAGCCGGCTCACCGCGGTCTTTCAGAGGGTGTCCCCTCTCCGGGCCGGCGAAGCTTGTGCACCCGAACTCTGTCTCCTGGCCTGAGAGGGCGTCTCGGCCTCCTGGCCGTCCGGGCGCCTGCTCCGCGTCTGGGAGTCCACAGAGAGCACGACGGAGGTTTCCGAGGCAGCGGGAGGAAGACCTTGGTTGCGCCCTGTACCGGGAAGTTCTTCCCCACAGAAGCTCATCGGGTTCTCTTTCTCACGACTCGTTTACTTATTCAACCGCACACCTTTCTGGGGCTTCTCCCTGGCCAGGGTGTCTGGGGCCTGTAGCTGGGGGCGGGGGACTCTTGAGGCGGTAGAGCCCCCGCTTGACAGAGGGGTAGTGCGAACCCGTGCATAACTACATTTTCTAGGAGACACATTAAAAAGTGTAAGATGGTAACGGACGACCCTATATGCGAGACAGCAAAAGAGACACAGATGTAAAGAACAGACTTTTGGACTCTGTAGCAGAAGGAGAGGGTGGGATGATTTGAGAGAATAGCATTGAAACAGATATATTACCATATGTGAAATAGATCGCCAGTCCAAGTTTGATGCATGAAACAGGGCCCTCAGAGCCGGTGCACTGGGACAACTGTGAGGGATGGGATGGGGAGGGAGGTGGGAGGGGGGTTCAGGATGGGGAACACATGTACGTCCATGGCTGATTCATGTCAATGTATGGCAAAAATCACTACAACATTGTAATTAGCCTCCAATTATAAATGAACACATTTTTTAAATGTAAAAAGAAAAAAATGTATAATATTGCTTTTTATTTAACTCAGTATATCCAAAATGTTATTTCAACATATACAAGCAATTGTGAATGACAATTTTACACTCTTCTGTGTGTGTACCTTTTACCCTTGGAGCAGATGTCAAGGCCAGTAGGGCCCAGCTTTAGAGGGGTGGGGTGGGGATGGGGTCAGTGATCAGTGATTAAGATCAAGGGGTGATGGGGGCTTGTGTTGGAAGTGAAGGGTGAAATAGACATGGGTGCCTCTGGATGCTGGTCAGGAGGCCTCTGAGAGGACAGACATTTGGGCTGAAACCTACCTAAAGGGCAAGAAGTCCTGCCGACACAGAGGAAGAGCACTTCAGGCAAAGGAAGAGCCAGTGCAAAGGCCCTGGGGTGAGGCTGGGCCACCCTGCTCTAGGGACAAGAGAATGCTGGTGTTTAAGCAGGGAAGGGGTATGACCCGGAATTTCATCCTGACAGCTGGGTGCACCCTAAACTGTGGGTGGGGGAACCCCTACCTTGTGGGCGTGGGAGGGATAGTCCCTGAGGGAACGGATGGAAGCCTGGGGCTGATCTTGCTCCTCTCCTCAGAGAGGCACATCACTGGCTCTGGTCCTCTGTCCACTGCTTAGAAAACTTGCTTGATTCTTAAAAATCAACTTTAATGAGGTATGATACGCACACAATAAATGCCTTGTTTTATGTGTCCAGACAGGAATTTTAGCAAATACATACATTGGTATTACCTCCCCTCCAAGCTCTAGAACACTTCCATTAGCCTGAAAGTTTCCTCCTTCCTCTCTGTGGTCAATCTCTTGCTCTTCCCTGGGCTTGGATGATGCACACCCCTGTCTCTGTGGACTGAGGCCTTGCTTGTTCTTGAACTTTCCACAAATGGCCTCATGCAGTGTGTTCCTCTGGGTTTTGAGCATACAGACTTATAAAACAATACTTTTTATTTAACCCAATATGTCTAAAATATTATCTCAACATATACAAGCAATTTTTGAGCCTCCTCTACTGTGTTAACCTGGTTGTTGGTTCTTTTTCTTCCCAGACTGAGAGGATGTGGTCAGTTGGGTATTGATTGAGCTGCCAGATCCTTTAGTCCAGGACTGTGGAGATCCAGGCTGGAGAATGGCGCTGGGAGTGGAGGGAAAGGCTGTTCTCTAACCTCTACCCTGTGTGCCCGAAGGTGACCCAGTGACCAATGACCTAAAGAGATGCTGGCAGAAATACCAGGTGGCCTCTGGGCCTGTGGTGCGCATCCAGAGGAGGACTCTCCCGGGAGCGGTCAAGGCAATGGTCAGTGAGCGTCAGCCCACAGCCACTGTGGCCTTAGGGCTGGACCAGCAGGAGTCTGGCATGAAATCCAGAACGATATTAACAATGAATACTTATGTTCAGTATTTCTGAGACCCTGTTGCCTTGAGGCCCAGTTATAACTGTAGGGGCGGGAAATTTTTCCTTATACCTTTCTAGGTTCTTTGGCTGGTCTAATAATTAAATTGCCAAAAGACAGATTAAAATATATTTAACTGAGAAAAATATATTTAACTGTATACATTTAGAAACCCCATAAAGGAAAGACACAAAGGCAGTCAGGTAGTTGAAGCTTACAAGCCACCCTGACCTAAGGAAAGGAATAGGGGGCTGGGACTTCAAGCAGAGCAGGGGTGACTCATGGGAAGATGAGATGAGCAGGTGCTTGGGGATCAGATGACAGCCCTACGGCACAGATTGCTCTTTCAGATAAATATGTCTCTCTGGTAGTGTCTCTCTGGTATCTAAATTCCTTTTGGCAATTCAGAGGAGGTAAAAGCTTTTCCTGAGGCTGCTGGATCTTGATTCCTTCAGTTCAAAATCCCCCGCCTGACATGGTGGCACGTTTAGGGGTGGCGTCTTCTGCCCCCTCCCCATCTCTCCCTGCTCTGACTCAGGGGTGTGTGTGTGTGTGTGTGCTCAGTTGTGTCTGACTCTTTGCAACTCCATGGACTGTAGTCCACCAGGCTCCTCTGTCCATGGAATTTTCCAGGCAAGAATACCAAAGCTGCTTGCCGTTCCCTTCTCCAGGGGATCTTCCTGACTCAGGGATCAAACCCAGTCTCCTGCATTGCAGGCAGATTCTTTATCCCTGCACCACCTGGGAAGCCCAGGAGGCTCTGGAAAAGTTATGGCGCCCACTAAGTGAAGCAGGGTTGCCTCTGCAGTACAGTAAGACAGAGGAAGTGCTTTCTCAGTGAGCTAGAAGAGAGGGGAATTCCACCAAGGGAAGAGTGGGCCGCTGTGGCCCACGCTTCTGAGTGGTGTGACTGTCTTTGAAGGGCAGGAACTGGTCCTCACCAGGGTTTCCCACCTCGCAGGCAGTGGGGCTGCAGCCTCAGGAGGTGTGCTGGGTAGAGATGGGCAGGGTCCTCCCATCTGTGTCGTAGTCAGGGAGGAGGTGCAGGGCAGCAGAGAATATGGGAGCACGGTGGTGGGTGTGGATGTGTTGGGGCAGCCTGAATGCTGACCTGTGTGGCTGGAGGTCAGTTACACTGGTGATAGGCATTTTGATACAGAGACATCTCTTATCCCAGGAATGGATGCCCACAGAACTGCCAGAGTGGCCTACAGGACAGTCTGATGAGGCAGAGAAGGCTGGGCTTCTCCTCTACCTGTAAGGGTGACCTTGGAAAATGTCAGAAGTCTTTGTTAACCACTTTGTCAGCCACTTTGTTAACCGTAGGGACTGGGGTCAGGAACACAGACATGGGCAGGCTTGGGTGGGATGTGTAAGCATGGGTAAAGATGACAGAGCACCCGTCGCTCTTACACTGTTGCTGGGAATGTAAATTGAAATGATGACTGTGGAAAACAGAATGAAGTTTCCATAAAAAACTAAAATTAGAACTGCAGTATGACCTAACAATCCCATTACTGGGCATCTATCCTGAGAAAACTATAATTAAAAGGACACATGGATCCCAATCCCAGTGTTCCTTGCAGCACTATTTACCATAGCCGGGACACAGAAACAACCTAAGCATCCAACAGCTGAGTGGATAAAGTAGATGTGGTACATATATACGGTGGAATACTACTCAGCCATAAAAAGGAAGGAAATTGGGTCATTTGTAGAGTCTTAGATGGACCTAGGGTCTGTCACATAGAATGAAGTAAGTCAGAAAGAGAAAACAAGTATACTAACTCATGCATATAGAACCTAGGTCTTCCCTGGTGGCTCAGTGGTAAAGAATCTGCCTGCAATGCAGGAGACCTGGGTTTGATCCCTGGGTCAGGAAGATCCTCTTGAGAAGGGACGGGTTACCTACTCCAATATTCTTGCCTGGAGAATTCCATGGACAGAAGAGCCTGGCAGGCCACAGTCCATAGGGCCACAAAGAGTCAGACATGATTGAGCAACCAACATACTTACAGAATCTAGAAAAATGGTACAGATGAACCTAGTTCCAGGGCGGGAATAGAGACCCAGATGTAGAAAACGGACTTGTGGGCACAGAGGCCAAAGGGGAGGGTGGGATGAACTGAGAGAGTAGCATTGAGATATATACACTACCAAGTGTAGATTAGATAGCTACTGGGAAGCTGCTGTATAGCAGCCACCTGGGCTTGCCAGGTGGCTCAGTGGTAAAGAATCTGCCTTCCAAGTAGAAAACCTGGATTAGATTCCTAGGTTGGTAAGATCCCCTGGAGGAGGGAACAGCAGTGCTCTGGATGACCTAGAGGGGTGGGATAGGAGGAATGGAGGGAAGTCCAAGAGAGAGGGGACATATGTATGCATATAGAAGATTCATCTTGTACAGCAGAAACTAACACAACATTGTAAAGCAATAATCCTCCAAAAAAATTTAAAAAAAAAAATGAGCAACCTATGCCTTGGGGTCTGTAACCTGTGGCTCCTAGGATAAAGCAGGAACCCAGAGAGAAAGAGAAAACTGAAGTTGAGGTAGGGGATTCTGGCACCCAACCATCAAGTGCAGCGTGGAGGGGCGCACGTCTGCACAGGAGATGAGTGTGTGTCCTTCTGCCGGGTGAACAAACCAGTCGTGTTTCCACAAAGCTGTGTGTGTGACAGCTGATCTCATGATCTGAGTTAGCAGAGTGAGGAATTAAGGCAAGGGAGTGGCAGAAGTTCTCTGAAATCAGTAAGCAATCATAAATGGATACAAAGTAATATTTTAATAAATAAATGACCAAGTGCATAAAACTTTCCTCCAAAGTGTAAGTGACCACATCAAGTAGCTAAGAGTTGAGATTCTCAGTACTGGGGCTTTGGTGTCCAAAGAGTGGGCTTGCCTGGGCTTGCCAGGTGGCTCAGTGGTAAAGAATCTGCCTTCCAAGTAGAAAACCTGGGTTAGATTCCTGGGTTGGTAAGATCCCCTGGAGGAGGAAATGGCAACCTCCTGAAAAATTGCCTGAAAAATTCCATGGACAGAGAAGCCTGGCAGGCTACAGTTCATGAGGTCACAAAGAGTCAGACATGATTTAGCAACTAAAACCACCACCACCACAGAGGTAGCTTGGACTGAGCAAGGCCTCGGTTTTGTGGCATCTTATCATGGAAAGATTGGGAACCTCTCTTATGGGAGGCACAGGGTTCTCTGGGGTGGAGCTCTGGCATCCCTTACACACACCTCCCCACAGTGCCCCCTTCCACCCTCACGCTCTGGGAGACTCAGGGATGCTTCTAAACATGCGCCAATGTGGGCAAAGTATTTAGGGCTCTGCTAGGGGTTGATGCCACAGCAATAGGGCACCAGGATGCTCAGGATGAAGGCTGCCAACAGCCCCCATAGAAGAGGCCAGAGCAAGCCCAGCAGCCTGAGGCTGACCTGTCCTTAATGTGGGAGAAGAAGTCCTCTCAAAACTTGTGCTCAGGTCCACGTGTAAATGGCCCTCCTTGCCTTGTGTTGTCAGTTACCATTTATCCTTTCAAGCTACACATTTACCAGGGCTGCTCCTGAGCGCGCGCGCACGCACGCGTGTGTGTGTGTGTGTGTGTGAAGCAGCACAGCTAGGGTGTTAGGGGCAGGGAGAGGAGGTCCAAGGATGGGGGAGCGGCAGCTTGTGCATATCGTCTGCCCCCCTCCCTCCTACTCCTCCATCTCTCTGGGCCTCAGTCCAGCTCCGAGGAAAACAGCATGGCTCCGAGCCGGATTGAGCAATCCCCTTGGCACCTCTGGGTGGTAAGCATTTCCTTTCCAGATTCACAATGTAATCACTGCTTGACTTCCTCTGGGTGTTTGTGCTGCCTTGAAATCTCATTCCTTCAGCCATCTGCAGTGGGGTGGCGCTGTTAAAGCTGGATCCCTGGATGCTGGGCCTGGCACTCCCTGCCCCAGAGGACAAGTGTTACAATAATTTCTTTCACACTAGAAGCCAGGCAGGCCGGTGCTCGGTCCAACCACAGGTTTTGCCTGGAACATGGTGAAAATACTCTTGCCAAGTTGGGGCTTGTGAGATGAGGGAGAACCAGAGAAGGGAGATGATGAAAGAGAGAGGCAGAGAAGGGTGGGTGCAGGAAGGAGGAGGGGAATACATTTCCCCTGACATTTCACTGTGGAAATTTTCAAACAGGCAACCAAGTTAGAAGGATCTTATCGAAGCACCTGTACTCTCACCACCTAGATTGCGCCACTCGTCCAGCACTTTAGTTATTTTATCACATGTCTCTCTACCTGTCCCTCTTTCTCTTCACCCATCAGCCCATCCTTTTAAATGTATTTCAAAAAGAGCTGTCGACATCAGTGCATTTCACAGCCAAATACTTACACATGCAGAGCACTAACTAGACCTTGATGTTTGCTCATAGCTTCTTCATTTGTTGTAAAATTTACTGATTGTGAAATGTACAAATCCAAAGTGAACATTCACTTGATTTTGAAAGGTGTGTGTAACCCTCACCCCTAGCAGCTAAGAAAGATGACCATCACCCCAGAAAGTCACTTCACCCCACTTACCAGTCACTTTGGGCCCCCACCCTCAGAGACAATGCTTCACTGACTGGTTTTTTTTAAGTATATAGATTAATTTTATATAGAAACTAAGTATATAAAAATTAAGGCTTCCCTGGTGGCTCAGATGGCAAAGAATCCGCCTGCAATGCAAGAGGTCCAGGTTCAATCCCTGGGCCGGAAAGATCCCTTGGAGAAGTGAATGGCTACCCACTCCACTATTCTTGCTACTGGAGAATCCCATGGACAGAGAAGCCTGGTGGGCTACAGTCCATAAGATCGCAAAGAGTCAGACATGACTGAGCAACTAACACTTAACTATAGATTAATTTTGTCTATTCTGGCAGTTTATTGACTGGACTTCTACAATATGTGGACTTATCAATGTGGCTTTTTTTCACTCAGTTTCTGAGATCATGACTTGCTGTTTCAGTTGTATATTTATAAGTCACCTCTTGACTACCACCAGAACCCTCCAGAAGAGTCTCAGGAGGGTCTCAGGCCCCCGATTGCAGGCACAGCCACAATGACCAGGACACCAGCTTTTGGTTACCCAGAATGTTTGCTGCAGCTTCTCTTTGCAACCTGAGACAACCTCTTTCCCTTTTCCTCCCTGCTCGCTCCCTGCTTCCCTTCCTTGCCCTATCCCCAAAATTGGCTTTAATTCTGGAAAAGAAAAAAAGATGCCACCATCACTAGAGGAAACCTGATTTTAAAAGACCAAGAGTTGATGTTCCTAATGCTTCCCTGTATCTGAAAATAAAATTTCTTGTTCTTTTTTTTTTTAATCAAATTAGTAAAATACGTTTGTTATAAAAACAAAGAAAAGTGTAGAGGGGATAAGTTACCCGTGGTTGTACCTGTGTGGACATGTGTACAGGTGGTGGCTGTTTGCCTCACTGAGGTCATGTGATGACTTATTCCTGGCGCGTTTCTCCCTGTCATTACGTCATGATTATTTTTCATGAAGTTAATCATCTTTAGAAGCTCTGCTATGCTCCGTATTCAACTTGCCATTCCATACTTTAATTATTTTTCTCTAATGCGAGATGTTTAGGTTCCCCCCCTTTTTTTTTTCTGTAATGAAAAATACTGTGATACAGATTGTGATAGGAAAAAGTCTTAGTGTGTATTTTGATTTTTTGCTTGTTTGTTTAAAGTCTTGATTGACTTTCTTACAATACTGCTTCTGTTTCATGTTTTGCTTTTGGGGCCACGAGACATGTGGAATCTTAGCTCCCTGATCAGGGATTGAACCTGCACCCGATGCATTGGAAGGCGAAGTCTTAACCACTGGACTGCCAGGGAAGTCCCTTCCTTGGTGTGGATTGTTTTCTTCCTGGAATTTGAATTATTAAGTCAGAGGCTACAAAGATTTTTTTTCCGGCGGAGGGGTGGGGGTGGGGGGTTGGCTACAGATTGCCAAGGAGTTCTCCGGAAAGCTGTGCCTGACTCAGTCGGGTCCAAGGAGCAAAGAGAAAGTAATGGTATTCAAGTCAGATCAGAAGCAGCGTTCTGTGTTTTACTTGGTCTGGGGCTATTTACAAGCCCAGGTGGCCTTGATGCCACTTCCCTGAGCTGAGACTCTCGGTGGTGCCACCTGTCCAGCAATTCTGTTCCCAGACTATAGCCTTTCTATCTGGATCACATTGTGGTGGTCCCATCTTGGACTAGTTATCTTCCAAGAAAAATGTGACCAGTTCCGTATTTATGCTGTTTCATCGACTTAGAGAACCTTTGTAGAACACAAGATGTCAGAGACTGACTTAAAGATGGAAAAGCTCGGCTCCGGCCCTGCAGAAGTCCTGGCCTAAGGAGAAAGGCTTGTAAACAGGCATTTCAACCCTGAATGAGGCAAACCATCACGGTTTCGGGAAGGCCCAGAGGCTGTGCTCTGGGTTCTGCCTGGGCCTCTCACCAGGCACGTGGCCACGGCTGCAGAAGGAGCAGTGTGGTCTTGATTCGCTTGTGAACCCCAAGAAAGCTGGAGGGTGGCCTATTTTTCCTGGTCTAAGTCTGGAGAATTCCCTGGTCCAGGCTCCTTGCCAGCCTCAGCCAGGGCCCTATACTTGCAGCCCCCTTGAGCGCACCTCCCCTCGAGGCCTGGTCGTTCGCAGCTGTAATATCCTCCATGCCCACAACTCCCACACCATGTCTCCTGCACAGACCTGCCACCTCACCCCCTGATGGTGTGATTTGCATGGCGAGCCCCACCTTCCAAAGTTTCCTTAAGGCCATCTCGCTTTTATGAAAGACCTGCTTTCACTAATGGAAGGGAATCTGAAAGGATTTTCATTTCTACAAAATAAAGGGGCAAGAAGTGAAAATTGCATTCAGCCTCTGTTCCCATCAAGCCTTTATGGGGTCAGTGCACCCCAGGAGCAGGAATGGCCCCACCAGCTCCTTCCCTGGAACCACGATCATTGTCTCAGCCTCAGCTGTCAGAGTCGTGAGCTGTGTCTGTGAGCATGTGGGCCTGATCTCCAAGTGTTGTGTGCATCTGTTAGCAAGATGTGTCTTAAGGTAGCTGCTTCTTCCCCCTAGGCCGATTCTTCCATGAAAGTTTTCCCAGGACACTCTACTTTTGGATATTGGGGGGAACCTCTAATAAGAAACATATATTTGGTCTCCATCCTGTTCTTGGCACAGAACTTCTGAAACTCTTACAGTTTCCTAAGGAAAGAAACATAAAGGTATCTTTCGTTATGCAACTGAGGGGACGTTTGGACCCCCACCCAAGGCTGGGGGATATTTTCCAGAGGATCCAACCATCTGGTTAGAGGGTGGGAACTTTCAGATCCACCACTCACCCTCGACCCTGGGGGTGGGCAGGAAGAAGGGCTGGAGGCTGAATCAGTCTTGGAACTGGCTCCTGAAGTGGGTGGGGGAGTCAGCTGGTAGGAGTTTACATTTCATGGAGACAGTGTCAGGACTGAGTAGAATTAAAGGACACCCAGCTGGTGTCAGGACGCTGATAACTGTGGGAAAGGTTCGCACCTCTGAGCTGGTGACCAGCATCAGTCACTGGTACCAGAAGCCTACCTCCAAATCCATCTGATTGCCTTTCCTCTTGGTGGCCCGAGGCCCCTCGACACTGCCCATCACCAGACTGCGAGCAGCTTTGCCCCTTTCCTTTCTGCCTCACAGAGTTCCCCACTGTGGTCGGGGCTGTGACTTCAGAATCAGCCCCTCGGGAGCACCTTCCATGACCACACAGTTTAAAATTGTGGCCCCCTCCCCCTTCTCCACCCTCCTAGCTTCCTTCCCTACTTTATTTTTCCCATCGTGCCTTCTGAATGTGTGGGTATATAGTCTCCTTCTTTTCTGTCTCTACCCACAGAAGGCAAGCTTGGTTTTCCTGTTTGGTTCACTGCTTTTCCCCTTGCCTGGCCCATTACCATAATAATGTGAGTGCTACCTAAAATAATGAATGAACTGCATTAGTTGTCTTAAAAAAAACCTGATTTTTGTTGTTTTTGTGAAAATGATGTCACCGTTTCCTCCCACTATAGCTTGTCTTTTATTCCAGTGTTTATTTTTATTTATTTATTTGGCTGCGCCTGGTCTTAGTTGTGCCATTCGGGATCTTCAGTCTTTGCTTTGGCATGCCAACTCTCAGCTGTGGCATGTGGGATCTAGTTCCCTGACCAGGGGTGAACTCCATCAGCATGGAGTCTTAATCACTGGATCACCAGGGAAGTCCCTATAGCTTAAGTCTTATAGAATTGAAGTTAATTCTTTTCAATAAGACAGTGAAAGGAAAACCCTTCAGGGACTTGGGAAAAAGAAGTAAAACTGAAAACAGTCCCTGGGATCACTTGTTTTTCATGTCTCAGGAATTTGGGGAAATGAAACCTACAGTGAGGTCAGGTTCTGTGGTTGAGGCACAAGGAAGGCTGCCAAGGAGGTCAGGTCTAGACACACTCATCTGAACACAGCTGCTGGTTAAAGCATAATCCCATCCCCCTCTGCTTCTTATTGGCCCTCCAGAAGCACGCTTTCTGCACCCGAGGACCTTCACAGAATAAAGCTGCTTCTCCCTGAGCTGTTCTTGGTCAGTGCAAGAGGGAGGCTGGGAGGCTGCCAACGGATGGAAGCTGGCAGAGACAGTGACACAAAGCGGGGCCAGGGGGTACCCTCCCCGCCTCCCCACACAGCCTTCAAGGCGAGGGGCGCTGATTGAGCACACCCAACTTGTCCAAGGAGGGGGAGTCTTTGCAAAGACGGACAAGTGTTAGCCAGCCCCCTGCCAGACGAGACTCTGCCTGCCTGTGAGGGTCATGGGGCGGAGGCGGGGAGGCAGGGGTTCCAAGCACCCTGGGCCAGTACAGTGGGGCACCAGCTCGTTCACCATGACCACAAAGACTGGAAAAATGGCCACTGTGGCCTTGTACCTGTGTGTGAAAGACTCAGGTCAGCTTGCAAGATGCAGAAGAAATGCAGAGAAAACAGGGCTATTTGGGAAGTTTGGGATACAGGCCCCAAACACGACAAAACAGCAGTCTAAAAGTAAAGCACCGACTTTTACTTTGGGAGGAGACTGACTGTATCATAATTTGTCCAGCATGTTCCTCTGGTTCAGGTTAGTGTGTGGAAGATGAGAGGGAAATAAAATAAAAAGAAAAACGGGAAAAGAATTTTTCCCTCGGTGACTCCTCCGCTTCCCTTCTTTATGTGGACCTGAGTTTCTGCCTGCACTGTTTTCCCTCTTCCCAAAGAAAGAGTGATTCATTTTTCAGTGGTTAGAAGCTCCATGGCTGAGGCCTGGCGCCCCGTCGGAGAGACTGCACACTGATTTGCTCAGGGGTTGGCAGGTCGGGTCCTCCAGGGGCCTCGAGGGACTCGGGAACACGTGGGAATGAAATTGTGCAGCCAGGCCAGCAGCCTGGGTGCTTGGACCCTTAGGTCTGGGTGAGGAACTCACAGCTCAGTGCGTGAGATTTTTTATTCAGAAAGATTTCAGAATTAGGAGAAAGTTTGTAAAGATAGATGGTGGGTCTTCTGTGAGACCTTCTGTGCATCCCCAGTTAATCAAGTTCTAATTTGAAGCTGTTGTGAAGGTTCTTTGTGGATGTGATAACAGTCCAGGTAGGTTTGCTTGAAGGAGGGGCAGGTATTCCGGGTGACCTGGGTGAGCTTCCTGCAACAGGTCCAAAGACCTGAGAGCAATACTGAGCTTCCCTTGAGTTGAAAGGAACTGCCTGGGGGTGGGTGGGGGGTCCTGGGGCCACAGCTCCAGCCCAGCCATCCCAATAGGCCTTTCTCCCCCAGTCTTGTAGCCGCCAGAGTCTCACCCCAAACCTTGTGGCCATCTCCTGGCTCTGCTTCTCTGCCTGAGCCCTGCCAATGCACACACCTGTATCACTTGTGAGCTTTTGCCTGATTCGTACCCACACATAAACACACACCTATAAAATTAAAAGTTCAAGTTTGTCCAAGTTGGCAAATGCCCTTAGTCCCAAAACACCTCTAAGGGCACCACTTAACTTTCAGAGATTTCATCTCCTCTTCGATTTTGGACTTTTGTTTCTTGTTGTCTTACCAAATAATTTGGTGCTTTAAGAAATTAAGATTTTGAGTCAGTAGTTTTTGTTGTTTCTAGTGGTAGGTTTGTCCCACCCCATCCTGCCTTCTTCCTGGAAATGGAGTCCTTCTCCGACCTTCCCAGACTTGGCTGAACTGCACACTTAGAAACTAAAATCCAACATGATTGTCTAAGCAAGTTAACGTGGAAAAGCAGGTGTAAGCTTTTCAAGTCTTCTGTTCTTTAGGCAAAGAATCACTGCAAGTTTCCTTCAAATAGGCTGTAAAAATGGAATTGCATAAAACTACCAAAATTGAATTGATTAAAAAAAATCCTGAAATTTTCTAAGAAATGTTTCGAAACATTTAATTTTTTAGTCACTACTAAATCATTTTAAAATTGCAATGTTTTATCCAGAAAGTACTGCTCCAGCAAACCCGACCCCTAAGAATACAAGAGTAAGGTAGAATGGCTCTGTGTAGGCCTATTATTATTATTAGTTTAAAAATTTTTAGTGGAGTATAGTTGATTTACAATGCTGTGTTACTTTCAGCAAAGTGAGTCAGTTATACATATACATATATCCACTCTTTTTTAGATTCTTTTCCCATATAGGTCGCTACAAATTAATCACTAAAGGGAGGTTGCCTATAGCTTAAAGTATACACAACAGTCCATCTCCTGGAACCCTGCATCACTGGTCTGAACATTAAGCTAAAACACCCATTTTTTTTTAGCTGTCAGGAAACCTCCTGACCAGACCAACAACTAGACCAGGAAACATTTGCAACAACTTATGGCCTTTTTCTCAGAGAAGGAAATGGCAACCCACTCCAGTAGTCTTGCCTGGGAGCCTAGCAGATTACAGTCCATGGCGTCACAAAGAGTCAGACATGACTGAGCAACAAACACACATGGCCTTTTTTAGGGGCTTCCCCAGTGACTCGGCAGTAAAAGAATCTGCCTGCAACACAGGAGCTGCAGGGAATGAAGATTTGCTCCCAGGTTGGGGAAGATCCCCCTGGAGGAGGAGATGGCAACCCACTCCAGTGTTTCTTGCCTGGAGATTTCCGTGGATAGAGGAGCCTGGCAGGCTTTAGTCCACAGGAACTGAGCCACAAACACGTGGTCTTTTTTATTCACCTCCTCACCTGCCCCTTTCTTTGTTCTATAGAAGAAACCAGCGTACAGACCCAAAGTAGTTCTTAGGAACCTTCGTCCACCCGCGTCTCAGTCTGCGGGCTTTCCTATTCCTTTCCGTTCACTATTCCGTCCCCAGCCACTCGGATCTCAATTGATCGTCCTGTTGTACGGTAAGCAGTAGAGTCTGGACTCGGTATGTTACTAGTTGGAGTCCACATTCTGGTCCTTGGGCATGCTGACTCCAATCCCCTTGGCTGAGTAGGGGTCCGGGCGGTGTATGGTGATGCTAGGCCGAGGATCCGTGGCAGAAAGGGCCAAACTATGCATGTGTGGGTTTCTTCCTCAAATCCCCATCACAGTGCTTAGGAAATGTCACTCCCTCTCTCCCTGAGGCTGTTGAAGATGGTGATGAGAAATGGGGATGACCTGGAGGGGGCAAGCGTGGGAAAGGGGGAAGCGGCAGGAAAATGAAGGTGCTGCCATGTCCTTTTCTACGTGCTTCCTCACTTTCCGCCAATCCGAGAGGCCCTTCCCATGATTTGTAGATATTGAAATCCACCAAGAATTGGTGATTAGCACATCCTCACACTCACACGGTCAGAAAGGGGACAGGAACCAAGTGTGCTTCTTCCCCATGGACGTGGAAGCAGGCTGGTGTGCAACGACAGGGTGTGGAAAGTGATGGATCAGCCCAGCAGGGACCAGAAGGGAGTGAGAGGGTGAGGCTGGCGCCCCACAGGCATAGCCCCAGGGCCGGAGCTGGGGAGAGCAAGGCAGGCAGGTTGCTCTGCCAACCTGGGCGCAGATTCCCTGAACACCATGGGGCTGTGTTATTGGTTAGCACCCAAAGGGTCTCCTGGTGCTTATGTTACCAAGGCTTTTACCCTTGCTTCTTAGTGAGATTCAGCCAAGCCCCAAAGGTCTGCAGACCTAAATACATGACCAGCCACATGCAGAGGGGTCTCGGTGGTGATGGTTTAAGAAGGGAGAAGTGAGTGCCAAGAATATGTCTATTAAGGATAAAATCACTGGTGGGCATGCATAGCTGAAGGGGTTTGTAAAAACCAAGAAGTGATTGATGGGGTAAAAAAGCTCTTTCCGGGCTCAATTGTGGATCTTCTGGGTTCAAGGCTGACTTCCTAAGCTGTGTGAATTCTCAGCATTTGGTCCGGCATTCCTTCATTAGCTGGTCTGGATAAATGTGAGCTTTGTCCTTTCTGGAATTTGAATTTCCCCTGGTGAGAACAGAATGGATAGAATAAAGGACTCTACTGTCAGCCAATGCTCTGCACTCAGACTGAGAGGCCGCCGTCTTAGGCTGGCCCGACTCGCCTGGATGGGGTGGGAGCAGCGTCTGGACTGCGTGGGAAAGAGCGTTTCTGTGTTGGGGAGCTGGGACCCGGCTAAACCCACAGCCTTTGGCCCAGCTGTGTCAGGACATGGGCCGTTGTGTCTCTGCTGCTTTGAGCAGGCTCCCTGTGTTGTCAGCTTTTAACAAATGCACAATGTGAGAGTCATGATCAGGTTTTATTTGAGGCAAAATGAGGAATACAGCCCAGGAGACAGCAACTCAGCTCCAAGAAACTGCTCCAAAGAGGCAGGGGTCAGTATAAATGTGATTTTGGTGAAGGGGGAGAACTTGCAATCAAGCACATATTTTTTGCAAAATGTTTCTGTAATCATGAGGAGCAGTCATCAGCATGCAGGATTTTAATGCTTTTCTAGATATGAGGAGATACAAGAATTGGGCTCATGAAATCAGCTCCTGAATATATCTAACTATTTGGAGACCTGTTATGCCATTTTTCCCCCCAGAGCATAGAGTGCCTCATTTCTGCTCTCCACCCTGATTTCCTTGCAGTGAATGTGTGTTAAGTCACTTCAGTCATGTCTGACTCTGCAACCCCACAGACTGTAGCCCATCAGGCTCATCTGTCCATGGTATTCTCCAGGCAAGAATACTGGAGTGGGTTGCCATGCCCTTCTCCAGGGGATCTTCCCAACCCAGAGAATGAACCCAGGTCTCTTAAGTCTTCTGAATTGGCAGATTCTTTACCACTAGTGCCACCTGGGACACTGACCTCCTTTCAGGCTGTTGTTGAAATTCAGCAGCTACAGCAACACATAATTTAATCCTTGTAGAGGAAGACAGCATGGCAAGTGCCAATTTGTAGTTGACAGAGTGCACTCGTTTGCCTGCTGGCTCTGCCCTCTCTCTGCCGGTGATCCAGAGGAGTGGGGCAGGGGCTCCTGCTCAAGAGGGGGTTTCCTTAGTTCCCTCACTTTGGGCCACAGCGACCTGCTTCCCACTTCCTCTTTCACTTCCTCCCCAAAGGTCTGGAATAAAGAGTGGAATCTCTCCCCAGCATAGGAGGAACTCCGTCCTTCTCCATCCCCCTTTCACTTCCGCTGAGCTGAGCTCCCTGCAAAGGACTGACCTGAGGCCCCACCCGACCCCCCTACCCTCCTCCTACTGTTGTTTACCAAGTGGGTGGGTGGAGGGGGTGGGCGGCTGTGTGGGGTCTGCAACTCACCAGAAAGTCTCCTACAAGGGGCCGGGAAGTGGGGCTGGCACTGCTCTGACCTCATTGCTGTTTCCTCCGCACCTCTGGGGACAGAAGAGGAGGGATGGTGTGAGTCCCTAATACTCACCATCTGACGAGTGGACACAGGCTTGAGTCACAAGGTGATAGACGACCTAGGTCAGAGGCTATCTGCCATGCGGGGCATGGGTCTGAGACAGGGAGCCCGGTGGGAAAGCATTCCTGGACTGGGTCCACCTGCAGGACGACAGGACAGTGATTCTGGAAACAAACTGGGCAGAACAGGTGGTCTGGAGGCCAGGCAGATCAGCCCTGTCTGGGGGCTGCAGAGCAGGGCTTCCCAAACTTGAACGCACACCGGAAACGCCAGTTCTGACTCGTCTGTTCTGGGATGGACCTGAGACCTTGCATTTCTGTCCTGCTCCTGGGTGACACAGCGAACCTTGGAGCAGGGGGTACAGACCTGGGGCTGAGCTGCAAGCACAGTCCTGGGGGTGTCCGGTCAGCTCTTGCCCTCTATCCTTGCTTCCTGTCAGGTGATTCGCTGGCTCGTTTGTTTGGATAACCTCCTGCTGGGAGTAGACATGAGCAGGACCACGTGGCTGCAGGTCAACACACGTGTCCAGCATCGAGCCCATGTCCTCAAGAGCAGTCACCCAGCATGAAGCACATGGACATACGTTTCATATCACACGGTAAAAGCCATGGCTTTAATTACTTATGACTCTGAAGGCTCCCGTCACTGTAACTCCAGCCACCCTGGTTCTCTCTCAGAAGCGCTCTTAGGATAAAACCTTTGCAGAGCAGCCTGTGAAATTCGGGCTGACGGATGCTGCTGAAGCCGTCTTAATGGTTTAGCTGCTTAGTCAAATCTAAGATTTTAGGTTTCTGTGCTAGACGCTTGCAGCTTTAATGTTTTATTTTGGGGGGTGCTGCTGAGTGTCTGAACTGGCTTTGTCTCTGGGGTGACCACTTTTGTGGCTCCTGGGGGAAGTCAGAGTTCCAATCTCAGTACATGACCCTCCTCCCACCCCCTGGACCGGGGAGCATGGTGCCCATCAGATGCTGCCATTCTGGATTTTAATTTGAGGATTTCAATTTGAGCTCAGTGGTGAAGACTCCAATGCAGGAGACACAGGTTCAATCCCCAGGTTGGGAAAACTGGAGGAGGAAATGGCAGCTCACTCCAGTATCTTGCCTGGAGAATCCCATGGACAGAGGAGCCTGGCGGGCTACAGTCCATAGGGTCACACAGAGTGGGACACAACTGAGCAACTTAGCACACACATGTACAAAGAGACTGGAACCTTTGATGAGGAAGTGTCCCTGTCCTCTGTGGCAGTGCTGGCGGGCTGCACACTGCCCTTCAGGCCACGATGCTGAAGGCCACATCCATTGCTGAGCAAAAGCAGGAGCTGCAGCCGTGACCAGTGTGTCCATGACGGTGACCAGGCCACCCAGCACCCCTCAGTCTGTGCTGGTTTCCAAGCCGGGCTCTCCAGCCACCCCCGGCCCCACCCCCACCTTTGTGAACCATCTCATTTCCTCTCAAATGAGCTTTTCTCTCTGAAGTCATCGGACTTGGTTTCAGTTCCTTGCACTGCACTGTGCTCCTTTTCTTCAGAGGATTGATATAAAAGACTCACTAATTTCCTCACTTTTTCCACCGCTAGCTGCTGATTCTGGATCTTCTGGGATTTCCCACACTTTTCATTTAAAAGGCAGTGTAGCCATGTTAAGCTAAATTAGAACACAGCTAACGTGTCACTGGTTGTAGTTTCTGGAGCACGATTTGTAAGCGTGTGTTAAGTAATTTAATAAGTATCTTCTCTGGAACTGCCCAGGAGGTCCAGGGGTTAAGACCTCATCTTCCAACGTAGGAGGTGTGGGTTCAATCCCTGGTTGGGGAACTAAGATCCCACATGCCTCGAGGCCAAAAAAAAAAGGTAAAACAAAAGCAATACAGGGCTTCCCTGGTGGCTCAGATGGTAAAGAACCTGCCCACAAGGCCGGAGATCTGGGTTCAATTCCTGGGTCAGGAAGATCCCTTGGAGAAAGAAATGGCAACCCACTCCAGTATTCTTGCCTGGAGAATCCCATGGACAGAGGAGGAGCCTGACGGGCTACAGTCCATGGGGTTGCAGAGAGTCGGACACGACTGAGCGACTAACACTTTGCTTGTAACAAATTCAATAAAGACTTTATAAATAGTCCGCATCAAAACAATCTTTTAAAAATTAAGTATCTCCTCCAGCTACTAAGTGTTGATGTGCTGGCAGTGTGTGATGGGCAGGGCATTGCTCCGTCTGGCTGAGATCCAGGTGCACTGAGTCCAAGACGGTGTCATGGAAGGACTGCACCAACGTCCTTGAGGTGTGGTCCCAGTGTCCTTTCACTCCTTGGGCTGCTATCTAACACTGACTAAGAGAAGATAAAGCTCCCCAGGCTAGCCGCTGGATGTTCAGAAGTCCACCGGTCAACAGTGGTGAGCACATGACTTCGAACTGCTATAATATTCTCTGAGGTGTGATTAGCCACCCTCCAGTGAAGCTTAATTAGCAATGACATCCTCAAAGAGCTGCCATGAAAATGTCCAGGGATATCAGCGCTAGCAAATGAAAGGGGGTGTAGGAAATCATCGTGTATCTTCCATTTCCAGCCGCTCACCTTGGTACAAGGGTGGAAGTGACAGTATGAGCAGCCTGGCTGCAATGCCAAGGTCAGGTGCAAGGCCCCCCTCCTCCTTGCTCTCCCTGGTCCCTCTGAGAAAGGGGAAATGTAACCTGTTCTCTTGAGCTTTCAGGCGTGGAATCCAAGACAAACTACCTTGAATCAGAACTGTTGAATCACAAATGTCAGGTTATTCTTCCAACCATGAAGGTGAACAGCTAACCTCCACTAATGAGACTTACTTGAGTGAAAGTAAAGATTAAGAGGCTAACGTGTTGAAAGCCAGAATCCATCACTGAATTCCTCCGTTCCTGGATGAGGGTACTGAAGGAAATGCCAGTTAGGCACCAAGTGAAAGTTACATGAACACACACTCACACTCACACACACAGATGGCAGCTGGGACTTCTTGGCACAGGGTGAGCACCCATCCAGGAGGCGTGCCACCTACATGGCCTTTTCCATGTGGCCTGTCCACTTTACTTCCCTGGCATCTGGCTTCCCACCTGGTAGCTACCTTCCCGTCTGACTACATGGTGAATTTGAGGCTTGGGCAATCCTGGCACTTTCTGTTAGCTCTAGCAGAAACTTAACAAGATAGAGGCTTAGAAAAATTACAGAAGCCTTGAGATTTGTCCCTGACGAAAGCTGGGTTTCACACAGTGTCTGTACTTTGGGGCTTGCTATAGCCGGCTGCCTCTAATTTCTAACCCACACCTTGAACTTGACACGTCCTGCTCCCTAGTTGGACCCCAGGGGTGGCTCAGCCCCTTCTAACTCAGGTGAGTGAGGAAAACAGCTCCAGGGGTAGAAGCAGAGACAGAAGGTAGAAAACTCAGACCTTCAGATTCGCTGGGACATGGGAGTGTGTCAGATATTGATACCATGGAAAGGTGAGCCCAGCAGTCAGACTCCTGGCCCACCCGCTTCTTCCTTCATTCCAGCAAGCTGCTGTTGCCAGGGGGACCACTCCAGAAACCATGGCAACAGGGGGTCTAGAGGAAGGAGTGCAGGTGAGGCCTGGGACCTGGGACCTGGCCCCCTACCCTTGGTCAGTGACCACCTGGATCCTGGATGCCATGAGGTTTGAAACGGTGACTTTACACTCATCACAGCCCTGCTGTCGTCTCACTCTTTGGTCTCGAGGCAAAAGTAACCTTGTGTTCTGGGTTTCATTTCTCTGAACTCACCTTGCCTCCCTTTTACTTCTCTTCCCTGGATGCTCAGCTCATCCAAGGAGGAGAGATAGCAGGGCTGTTTTGGGGGGCAGGGCAGCAAAGCTGGGGGTTACACAGATGACGAGGACCAGAGGAGTCGGAAATCAGTCCCAGGAGGCGAGTGGAACCTGGGCTTCTTCTCCTGAAATGAGCAAGCCATGAGATGCTTAGGGAATAAGGTACTATCTCCAGGTGGGCTGAGTCTCTGAACTCAAGGAGAAGGTCACAGGCAGGGGAAGCTGTCAGGGTTTTCTAAGCCCCTGCCCACGTGGTCAGTAACGCAGCTGCAGGTTAAGGGGACAGGGGACCTGTGGCGTCAACATCAGTCCAGGAGGTCATTCTCCTTGCCTTTGGGATGCTGTCCAGCCTCATAGCCACACTCCCTCCCCAGGCCTCACCTGGAACCTTGTGTCAATGTTCAGGATACTGGGTCCCCAGCCCCACATGTGACATTTCTGAGTGGAGCCCAGGACACCCCTGTGGCAGGGCAGCGCCCCCAGCACCCCACCAGGCTGATTCGTCCCTATCCCTTACAAATTCATCTCCGGACAGATGTCCTTGGCTGAAGGCCTGGGCAACTGGCCCCCTGCTCTTGGTCAGTGACCATCTGGATCCTGTATGCCATGCCTCCAGAGGGACAACGCTGTGGTGCCACTTAAGCTCCAGGGACCCTGGGGTCCCCTCAAGGCTGGAGCTCACCTGAAACCTACTCTGTTCATGGCTTTCTCTGCCCTCCAGGCTCTGTGAATTTCCCCCGGGAATCCCCTTTTAGGAAACCAGCATCCTGGGATCCCATCTCAGCTTCACCTCTAGAGACCCAGATCCAAGACCACCGTAAACCAGGCAGGGGAGGGCACAGCGCCCCGCAATTCCTCCCTAGGACGGCAGATAGCGCGGGCCTCAGTGAAGACAGGGTACAGCCAGATTCCACAATTAACAGGTTTACCAAGGGCACATGGAGCTAAGAGTTGTGTCCCAGCTGCTGTTTGTCAAATGCCAGGAATAAATGAAGAAAGTATGTGTTGGAACTCTACTTACATTGAGAAAGAGGCAACCGTGCTGAACCCACGCGTTCTTGTTTAGCCTTTAGTCATGGCACACCTGCTGACATTGCATCGTGTAAAGCAAGCGGCAGGGCCCAGCCCACAGTGAGGTGCTGGAGAGTGACAGGCCGCCATGGAGTGGCCGGGGTGGAGGAGTGGGGTAGCTGTGGTGGTGAATACTCTCGAACAATTGTCACAGTAGTGTTGCTTCCTCCCTCCTGGGGTGCTGGCAGAATTAGATGGGACAGGATTTGTAAAGTGCTTAGACCTGTACCTGGCCTTTCTCTTTTGCTCTCTCCCCTCTCTTTCTTCTTTCCTTCCTACCTTCTGTTTCTCCTCTCCTTCTTCCTATTGCCTATCTATCTAACTATCTCTAACATTTCCATTTTTTTCTTCATCTATCTACAACCAGTAAAGAAAAAAAAGGAAGACCTGCAAAATCCTCTTAAATATCTTTAACGCGTCTCCCTCACCTCACTGCTATAGCTATAAGGAAACCTCTGGGTTTCTCATGCCTGAATTACCTTTGTTTTTTTTTTTTTTTAATTTTATTTATTTATTTATTTTTTTTAAATTTTAAAATCTTTAATTCTTACATGCCAATTACTGTTCTGCTCTGACCAGACTCCATGCTTCCTGTCCTTTTCCCTCCAACCCACTGCAGCAAAGCAGATGGTGATCCTCCACGTAGAGCTCTCGCTGGTCCCTAACTGGCCTCCAGTTAGTAGATGACATGACACGTAACTCTGTGGCCTTTCCCCTGATGCTCCCTGCAGGCCATGGGCTCCGGCCTGGCCTCTGGGGAGAGAGTCTGGGCTGCACTCCACCTGGAGTCGTGTTGCCATTCTGCGTGTACCTGTCCTGGGTCTCTTTTTGGTCCTTTGGGAGGCAGACTTCCTGTGGCTTCTCTTGATAGGTTCTGAATATAGTAGTGCTTTGGAAAGAGATTGGAAGCTAGAGGGAGGAAACTGCTGGGCCATGACAGAGACTGGACTCAGCAGGGAAGAACTGGAGCCAGGTGCAGCGGGACCATCACAGGCACCAGAAGGAAGCTCACAGCCTGCAGGCTGAGGGGCTCACCTTCTTTGGATCCAGTGTGGGTTGGGGGGAGTGGGCCTTTGCTCCAGGGGATGTTCAGGACAGCCTAAGTGTCCGGCCAGTTCCCTGTTGCTGCATACAGAGCCACCCCACAGCTTAGGGGCCTAAAACAACACAAGACCTTTTTTCTGCATCTGCGGTTGTGGAGCAGTCCCTCTGCCACCCCCCTGGGTCCACTGGTGTGACTGCTGAGCTGGGGGGTAGAGTGGAGGGTGGGCCTGGCAGCAATAGCTGGGCCTGTCTTTCCACGAATTCTCTCATCCTCAAGGAGGATGGACCATTCGTCTCCACATCAGGAAGCATCCTCAGAGCACAAGCTCCAGTGGGCAAGCCTGGCTCCAGCCCCGGAGCACATGTTCCCTGATGTCTCATTGGCTGAAGCAGGTCATGTGGCCCAGCCTAGGGTCAGGGTGGGTGGGGCTCTAAGGGTGTGTGCACCCCCAGGCCTGATGCCTTGGGGACCATTCAGGTGGCAGGTGACAACAACCTGCCACCCTACATGGAATCCAGAGTCCTGAACCCTGAGCCTCTGGTTGCCGTTTTAAATGCTGTTATTTGGGTGAAATTAATGGCACCCCACTCCAATACTCTTGCCTGGAAAATCCCATGGACAGAGAAGCCTGATAGGCTGCAGTCCATGGGGGAACTAAGAGTTGGACATGACTGAGGGACTTCACTTTGACTTTTCACTTTCATGCATTGGAGAAGGAAATGGCAACCCACTCCACTGTTCTTGCCTGGAGAATCCCAGGGATGGGGGAGCCTGGCAGGCTGCCATCTATGGGGTCGCACAGAGTCGGACACAACTGAAGCAACTTAGCAGCAGCAGCAGCAGCAGGATTCCCCTGATAGGTACGGTGTCCTTGACCACAGAGTCAGGGTGCAGAGGAAAAAGTGGAACCCAAGAGTCAGGGGGTCTAAGTGCAGCCTGTGTCTACCCTTCCTCATCACACGATCTGGTCAAACCGCTCCAGCCCCAGTGGATTGGAAAGGAGACAGACAAGCAGAGTTGGAGTGAGCCAGCAGGAAACCTCACCAGCCCTGTGTCTCCCCTGCACCAGGCTACACACCTTCTTCAAGTCTTCTGTGTTTTCTTACCTAAAAAAATATTCGTTTGGACTTCCCTGGTGGTCCAGTGGCTAAGACTCTGCCCTCCCAATGCAGGGGGCCCAGGTTCGATCTCTGGTCAGGGGACTAGATCCCACATGCCATGACTAAAGATCCCACATGCTGCAGCTAAGACTTGGTGCAGCCAAATAAATAAATAAATATTGAAAAGAAACATTCAGTGACTGCCTGCCCTTGGCCTTTATTTCTCGGTATTTGGTTTTAGGTTCAAGGCGTTTCAGCGTGAGAGCTGGGGTTCCCCTCTTTACCTGGCCGATGTGCTGTCACAAAGCAATGTTGGGGCTTGCCTTGTTTCGGAGGGAGTAGTCCCTGGCAGTCACTTGCTGTGCTTTGCACACACCATTAGGATCACTTTCTCCAGGATCCAAGAAGATAAGGACATCAGTCAGGAAGCATTTAAAGCTCTGTTTCCAGCCTTTAATGTAACCATCCTGATTACTTATTGTGGAATGTGAGTTGTTATGGGGGCCAGGAAAAGAAAGGCTCATAGATGAGGCAATGTAGAATGTGGGCTGAATCACGTATTAGTGTTTTGCACAGCAAAGGCCTCACATCTCAGGGTTTCCGTCATGGCTCAGTGGTAAAGAATCCACCTACAATGCAGGAGACATCGGTTTGATCCCTGGGTTGGTAAGATCCCCTGGAGGAGGGCACGGCAACCCACTCTGGTATTCTTGCCTAGAGAATCCCATGGACAGAGAAGCCTGGTGGGCTACAGTTCACGGGGTCACAAAAAACTGGACAGGACTGAAGCGACTTAGCATGTACACAACCTCACAGCTCAGGGGTTTACAGCCACACGCTTCCTTGCAGGCTCTTGCGTTCGCAGCCTGAGGGGCTCGTGTTTTCATGGTGTGGCTGAGCACAGGGGGCAGGAGCTGTTGGGTTCAGCCTCTTCTTATTGGGGCTTTGAGTCAGGCAGGAGGACCAGTCACATCACACATGCACCTGTCTCAGCCGCTCACATTCAGTTGGCCCAAAGGCAATGGCGTGGGGCTTATGTCTGCATTGTCTAGAGGGAGGGGCTTACTCTGGGCAGAGGGCGTGGATGTGTATTTCAGCCAGGGAGGCAACTGTCCATTAATCCTACTCACCCCCACTGCATCCTGGAGAAAGCCTTTCCCTAGAATGGGTGTGTCAGTGCACGCATGTTCCCAAGAAGCTATGACCTCACAGAAGCTGAAAGTCTATTAATATTAACAGGCTGTTTTCCTCCCCACCCCCCTCTCTGCCTGACCCCAGCGGGTCTGGGAAGTCACAGCTCCTAAATGGGCCTCTCCAAGGTGGCAACTTCTCTACCCAGGGCCCCAGCTTCCTTCTCTCAAAAATGGAGAGACTAAAGGGCATGGTCTAGGAAAGTCCCTGCAACCCTCAATTTTGTGATTCATTAATTACCAAGTTCTTCACCTAGCTTCCTGCTCTGCCCCCAGTCGACCCTGGGCCATGAAGCCCTGTGCTCTCGAAGTCAGCCACATCCCGGGAGAGTGTGGGTGTGAGTCTTGTGGCAAAAACCCAGGAGGACACAGAAGAACAGAGATGGGAAACAGCAAGCCCATCTCCATCCCCTGGCAGAGGGAGGTGCAGGATGGGGTAAGGCAGAAGCTGAGGACCCTCCCCTTCTCAGTCCCCTGCCCTGAACCTTCTCTGCTGTCACAGCCTTGCCCCCACCAGCCCAACCCCCAGCTCCACGGAGACCAGCATGGGTTTGGAAGCTGGCAGGACTTATCCCTCATCCCTAGCTGGTCCCAACCTTCTTCAGGCGGTGGCTTAGAAGCTGTGTATTTACCAAGGCGTTGGTTACAGGAACCGTGGCATGGAGGGAGTCTGGGGGCACTCAGGGCTTCATAGAGGGCGGCCAGGGAGGGTGGCCCTTCAGGGCTCAGAGAGAGGGAAGGTGCCTGGGGGGCACGCGGGAGGGGTGAGGCAACCCCACCCACAGTGACGAGGATGATCTGCCGAGACGCCAGAAAGAGGACCCTCCTTCTCCGGGAGCACCTCAGCGCAGGCTCAGGGCCTCGGCCACCTACCCCGTGAGTCCCGCGGACCCCTGAGCTGGCCGAGTCTGAGGTTCAGATCGCATCCGCTCCTGGACCACAGTGACCACTAGAGGGGGCCCTTCACCCGCCGATAGTCATCCTTCCCCTTCTGCTTCTTATTCCAGCGTCACCGCATGCAGAACACTCTGAGGGTGTCTCCAGGGTGACTGAGGGTCCGACCTGGGGGAGAGCTTTGCAAGCTGATTCCCCCCCTGCCGCCCCGACCCCCCAAGATTGCTGCCTTGGCTTCTGGAGACCCGCCTCCTGGGTTCTGCGCTCGCTGAGCCACCAGGATCTGGAAAGGTTGGTGGATTGTACTGAGCAGAGCAATTGCCAGTAGGGGGCAGCAGGCCCCCATCGTCCTGCTCTGCGGCCCGTGCAGACGTCTGCAGGGCAACCACCCAGGACAGACCAGGGGTCCAGGGACCTCACGGGAGCAGGCCATGGTGAGTAAGTTGTCCTTCAAGTTTGGGTCCACATGGTCCACCAGCCAGAGTTGTGTGTCCTCTCTGTAGCCCTCCAGCCCTTCTGAGTCACTAGGGCGTTCCCCATCCTCCTCGTGGGTCATTTCTACTTGTACATGTATTTCTGCCTCATCTGGCCATGGGCTCCTGGAGAGCAGGCATTGAGTCTCCTTCCCTATGCAATTTGAATCTCAGAGGCCACTGAAATCATCACAAACAGAAAATAGCTGCTACTCTTACCACCACCACCCACCAACAGGGATCATGACGCTCAGCAATTCCCTTTAGCCTCACAAAAGCCATTCAGTAGGTAGTGGGACTCTCTCCACCTTACGGATGAGGAAACCGAGGCACAGAGAGGTCAGAAGAGTATCTCAGGGTCACGCAGCTTGTGAATGGCAGAACCGGTATTTTTAGCCCATGGGTTCTGGATCCAAGGGGCTTCCCTTGTGGCTCAGTTGGTAAAGAATCCACCTGCAATGTGGGAGACCTGGGTTAGATCCCTGGGTTGGGAAGATGCCCTGGAGAAGGGAAAGGCTACCCACTCCAGTGTTCTGACCTGGAGAGGTCCATAGACTATATAGTCCATGGGGTTGCAAAGAGTCAGACGCAACTGGGTAACTGTCACTTTTATGAATCCAAGTCCATGCTCGTGCTCTGAAGGGAGCTGTCTGCAGTCTCGAAGTCCTTTGGGTGTTTGACAGATTCTGGGCTTCCCACAGCGCACTAGTGGTAAAGAACCCTCCTGCCACTGCAGAAGACATAAGAGACATGGGTTCAATCCCTGGGTCAGGAAGATCCCCTGGAGGAGGGCATGGCAACCCACTCCAGTATTCTTGCTTGGAGAATCCCATGGACAGAGGAGCCTGGCGGGCTACAGTTCACAGGGTCGCAAAGAGTCAGACAGGGCTGAAGCCACTGAGCTCACATGCACACATGGGCCATAGCTAAGCTGCTTCCGAGCTGCAGCTCAGTGGGTGCTTCCCTTTGCAACTCCAGGGTGATAGACCCTCCCATGAATGTGTCTGGGCCCAGACCCTCCTTCTGCTGGGAGCTCCCTTCCCCTTAAGCTGCCTCACTGATGTCTCCCCACCTTTGGTGATTCAGCAGTTTTCCTTTTTTCGTAAAGGCGACCATCCAGGTTGGGCTGCCAAGAAGCAGATGAGTAACAGTAGGTGGTTTCTGGTGGGGGGCAACCTCAGGAAAGATTGAAGTCAGGAGGAGAAGGGGGTGACAGAGGATGAGATGGTTGGATGGCATCACAGACTCTATGAACATGAATTTGAGTAAACCCCAGAAGATAGTAAAGGACAGGGAGGCCTGGTGTGCTGCAGTCCATGGGGTCATGGAGAGTCAGATATGATTTAGCAACTGAACAACAACCCCAGGAAACATTTTTTGGGAGGGTGGGGAAGCGTCAGGGAAGAGGAGAGTGTGGACTGTCAGGAATTTCTGGGAGATGGTGCTGAGGGGGTCCCTCTGGGGTGTTAGTCTCCTGGTTAATCTCCTGGACACCAGCAGAGGCGAAGTATAGAGGAGGCTGGCAGCTGGGAGGTACGCAGGAGGCGCTAAGGCAGGAAGACCAAGGGTGAGTGGGCAGCGTCTGCCACCGCTGCATGGCACCCGTCCTTCCCCTACCTTCTGCGTGGGTTTAGTGCCCCCTGCCTGCTTGCCAGCACCCATCTTATCTCTGATTTCCATTTGCTCACTCAGCACCCATCTTCCATCAAGGCCAAAGGCTCGCGGAGGGCTGAAGACTCTTCTCCTTGATTAATATCTCCACCACTCGATCGTGTATCTAGTACAGACCTGTTATGACAGGCATGAAACATCCAGAAACTCAGAAACTGTAATTTATGGAGGAATGTGCTTGAATAATTAAAAGAGAGAAATGCTTTATAGAAGCTGCAGGAACAAAAAGCAAAATTGCTTTGTGCAATTTAAAAAATCACCCAGAAAAATTAAAATGCGTAACAGGGAAGTGGAGGCGAAAGAAAAGGTAATGAGCAGACTGAAGGCCCAGAAGGAAAATAAGGTAAAAAATGAAAATGAATCACAGGTGGTGGGACACTTGTTCTCTTTCTGGATAAACAAGGATTCAGGCCAGAGCTCAATGCAGCAAAAGGCTGGCCCCCCAGCTCATCGCCGGGTGGTGCTTGGACAGGCGGCCCTGTGGTCCTCCCGGTGAGCTTGGCTGAGCTGGAAGGAAAATGTGAGTTGTCATCTGGATGCTCTGTCCACCCTCGATCATCACACAAATGGGGTAGCATGCTTTTCTTTCTATTTAAGGAATTTTTAGAATCCTGAATAGCATCAGACCCCAAGCATGAGGTTTTGATGTCAATATTGACGGGATGGGGGATCGATGATCAGGGCAAAGTGGCTTTGAGGCCCTGCCCTGCCTTGTGCTGCCTGTGAGGCTGGGGATACCACCAGGGACATTTAGGTGGGCATCCCACTGGCCATTAGGGCTGCCCTCTGGATGCTCCTGCGTCTTCCCACGAGAACCAGAGGGAGTCATGCTGCCCCTTCTTGTGCACCAGGCATAGTCATGAGACTGGCTTTGGCCAACAGAGCAGAAGAGATGACATGTGCCATCTGTCGACACGTCAGGGGGTGGTGTCTGAGGCCTCTCTGTCTGCGACCCGGGGTGAGCACAGCCCGGGGCAGAGCCCCCCTCGGGCTCTCGGTGCCTCTTGGAACAAGCAGGACATATAGCTGTGAGTCATGTTCCTATCTTGTAGATGAGGTTCTTTTTTTTTTTTTTTTTTCAGCAGCAGACTATCCTGACCACTGCAGCACTCAAGGGAGCAAGAAACTCCCGACTGGCCCTGGGCAAGGTGCACACAGGCTCCAGGGGCTGTTCGCTCTGTTTTGAAAATTGTATTAACCGAGACACGGGGAGGAAGAAGAAAGCGAAGAAGAAGAAACAAAGGCATGGGATCCTTGCAACCCCTTCCCTGAAATGTCCTCCTGTTTTGTTCATTATAAGGAGAGGATGGGGCTCTCCCTTTCATTAGGAAAGGACTGCTCATGCTAAATTACATGATGTAAAGTGCCAGGTCAGTTTAGCTGTAGAGTAAAAAGCATTTCGAGAGCCTGCCTGTTTTGTTGTATTTGGATGACATGGCCACTGAAAACCTGCAGGAGCCCCTTTCTAAAGGATCCTTTAGGCTACAAAAGAAATAAAAATTTCTTATAGTACCTTGAAATGTCAACCGTCTGCCTGTAATGGTTGCAATGGCCATGTGCGTCTGGTTTAGGGAGGTTCCATACCATGTGCAAGAACTGTCTGCCCCGTGATGGTGAGTCAGGGAAGGAAGTCCATAGCGAAGATAGAGGGTCTCACGGAGGACCACCCCAACTCTGCCCACACTCATCAGCAAGACTGCCAGGAAGAGATATCTGCTTCAGCTCTAAGGGTTTGTTGCACACAAGCCCAGGTGATGACACCTCTGTAAAACTCAGCAGTATGTTTCACAGGCGGAGTCTCCTGTAAGGAGAGGGGACTTTGGCCCCACACACTGGCCCCAGCAGCCTGGCTACACTCACACGGTTCCATGGTGGCTGGTGCTCTTCTGAGGACGAACCCCACCCCCTCCTGTTACATGAGAAATTTTGATGAATTTTGATGTTCCCATGGTGATGACACTCAGGGAAGTGGCTGGTGGCACTGAGCAGGAAGGGAGGTCTTTGAGTCTGATAATCCGTCACTGCCCCTCCTCTTGCCCACCGCTCTCAACTCATCTTTAAACTGTCTGCTTCTCTGCTTAAACTTTGTGGGCCGCCACCGCCTATGACCTCAATTATGTGGCTCTTGGGCCCGCTGTCACCACGCACTGCCCACCTGCCCAGCTCCAGCCTGCCACTTCCCCCAAAGGAAGGTTCCAAGATGCAGTTCTCCCCGCCTTCTTTCTGGTCCTGCTCCCCTTCCCCATCACCTCCCCTGGCCTGTCATCACAACACAGGTAGAATCACGTGCAAGCAGGTGGCCCCCCAGGGCTGGCATGGGGCCTTGTGATGGTTCCTGTGTCTTCAGCCTTCCCACAGCCAAGCCTGGAACACTGCATGTTGGATTTCTCCGAACAGGGTATGAACTGACTGCCAAGACCCTGGACAAAAACAGGACTGTGTTCAGAGTTTATTTTGTATCAATACTACATTGCTTTAATCCTGTAGTATACTTTAATATAATGCATAACAGGCAAGTACTAAATGTTCTTAGGCATTTCTGTTTATTCTTTCAAATGACTCTTAGCAGCTTAAAAATGACTGAAAATATATTCATCAAATGAAATCCAAATCTATAGATTAATTTGAAACAAATTGGTGGGAGGGGAGAATTCATGTTTTAGACTCAAACCCCATTCCCACCAGAGATGCTCAGAGGGCTCAAACAAACCTCATGTGCAACAGGGCCCAGGGACCCCACAGATACTGAGACAGAACTGTGTTTGAGCATCTTCTGTGGAGGTACGGGTCAGCAGTGGACTGCCACAGGGGCAGGGGCTCTGGGTGCAGCAGACCTGGGTGTAGCATTAACCCTCTTGGAGGAGGTCGCCATTAACTCCACCATAGAGCTGCCAGACCTTACCCAGCACTGGGAAACAGACTCTTGGAGGGCACAAACAGAACCTTGTGTGCACCAGGACCCAGGAGAAAGGAGCGGTGACCCCGCAAAAGACTGACCCTGACTTGCCTATGAGTGTCCAGGAGTCTCCAGCGGAGGCGTGGGTCAGTGGTGGCCTGCTGCAGGGCTGGGGGCACTGAGTGTAGCAGTACGTGATGGGATCTTTCGAAGGAGGCTGCCATTATCTTCATTACCTCCACCATAGTTTGAAAGTGAAGTCGCTTAGTTGTGTCCGACTCTTTGTGACCCCATGGACTGTATAGCCTACCAGGCTTCTCAGTCCATGGGATTTTCCAGGAAAGAGTACTAGAGTGGGTTGCCATTTCCTTCTCCAAGGGATCTTTCCAACCCAGGGACTGAACCCAGGTCTCCCCCATTGTAGGCAGACCCTTTACTCTCTGAGCCACCATAGTGTGGCCCCAGGTAAATAGCAGGGAGGGAACACAGCTCCACTCATCAACAGAAAATTGGATTAAATATTTATAGAGCACAGCCCTGCCTATCAGAACAAGACCCAGTTTCCCCCTCAGTCAGTCTCTCCCATCAGGAAGCTTCCATAAGCCTCTCATCCTTCTCCATCAGAGGGCAGACAGACTGAAAACCACAATCACAAACAACTAACCAATCTAATCACATGGACCACAGCCTTGTCTAACTCAATGAAACTATGAGCCATGCTGTGTAGGGCCACCCAAGACAGACGGGTCAGGGTGGAGCATTCTGATAAAATGTGGTCCACTGGAGAAGGGAATGGGAAACCACTTCAATATTCCTGCCTTGAAAAGAATAAACCCCAAGAACAGTATGAAAAGGCAAAGAGATAGGACACTGAAAGATGAACTCCCCAGGTCGGTAGGTGCCCAATATGCTACTGGAGATCAGTGGAGAAATAACTCCAGAAAGAATGAAGAGATGGAGTCAAAGCAAAAACAACACCCAGTTGTGGATGTGGCTGGTGATAGAAGCAAGCTCTGATCCTGTGAAGAGCAATATTGCATAGGAACCTAGAATGTTACATCCATGAATCAAGGCAAATTGGAAGTGGTCAAACAGGAGATGGTAAGAGTGAACATCGACATTTTAGGAATCAGCGAACTAAAATGGACTGGAATGGGTGAATTTAATTCAAATGACAATTATATCTACTACTGTGGGCAAGAATCCCTTAGAAGAAATGGAGTAGCCATCATGGTCAACAAAAGAGTCTGAAATGCAGTACTTGAATGCAGTCTCAAAAACGACAGAATGATCTCTTTTCATTTCCAAGGCAAACCATTCAATATCACAGTAATCCAAGTCTACACTCCGGCCAGTAATGCTGAGGAAGCTGAAGTTGAACGGTTCTGTGAAGACCTACAAGACCTTCTAGAACTAACACCCAAAAAAGATGTCCTTTTCATAATAGCGGACTGGAATGCAAAAGTATGAAGTCAAGAAATACCTGGAGAAACAGGCAAATTTATCCTTGGAGTATAGAATGAAGCAGGGTAAAGGCTAATAGAGTTTTGCCAAGAGAACACACTAGTCATAGCAAACACCCTCTTCCAACAACAGAAGAGAAGACTCTACACATGGACATCACCAGATGGTCAACACCAAAATCAGATTGATTATATTCTTTGCAGCCAAAGATGGAGAAGCTCTATACAGTCAGCAAAAACAAGACCAGGAGCTGACTGTGGCTCAGACCATGAACTCCTTATTGCCAAATTCAGACTGAAATTGAAATCTGAAATAAATTGAAGAAAGTAGGGAAAACCACTAGACCATTCACGTATGACCTAAATCAAATCCCTTACAATTATACAGTGAAAGTGAGAAATAGATTTAAGGGCCTAGATCTGATAGACAAAGTGCCTGATGAGCTATGGACAGAGGTTCATGACACTGTACAGGAGACAGGGAACAAGACCATCCCCAAGAAAAAGAAACGCAAAAAAGCAAAATGGCTGTCTGGGGAGGCTTTACAAATAGCTGTGAAAAGAATAGGACTGAAAAGCAAAGGAGAAAAGGAAAGGTATACCCATTTGAATGCAGAGTTCCAAAGAATAGCAAGGAGAGATAAGAAAGCCTTCCTCAGCAATCAATAAAAGAAATAGAGGAAAACAACAGAATGGGAAAGACTAGAGCTCTCTTCAAGAAAATTAGAGATCCCAAGGGAAAATTTCATGCAAAGATGGGCAAAATAAAGGACAGAAATGGTATGGATCTAACAGAGGCAGAAGATATTAAGAAGAGGTGGCAAGAATACACAGAAGAACTGTACAAAAAGATCTTCATGACCAAGATAATCACGATGGTGTGATCACTCACCTAGAGCCAGACATTCTGGAATGTGAAGTCAAGTGGGCTTTAGGAAGCATCACTACGAACAAAACTAGTGGAAGTGATGGAATTCCAGTTGAGCTATTTCAAATCCTAAAGGATGATGCTGTGAAAGTGCTGCACTCAATATGCCAGCAAATTTGGAAAACACAGCAGTGTTTTCCAGGCCACAGGACTGGAAAACGTCAGTTTTCATTCCAATTCCAAAGAAAGGCAATGCCAAAGAATGCTCAGACTACCCCACAATTGCACTCATCTCACACACTAGTGAAGTATGCTCAAAATTCTCCAAGCCAGGCTTCAACAATACGTGAACAGAGAACTTCCAGATCTTCAAGCTGGATTTAGAAAAGGCAGAGGAATCAGAGATCAAATTGCCAACATCTGTTGGATCATTGAAAAAGTAAAAGAGTTCCAGAAAAACATCTACTTCTTCTTTATTGATATGCCAAAGCCTTTGACTTGTGGATCACCACAAACTGTGGAAAATTCTGAAAGAGATGGGAATACCAGACCACCTGACCTGCCTCTTGAGAAATCTGTGTACACGTCAGGAAGCAACAGTCAGAACTGGACAAGGAAAAACAGACTGCCTCCAAATCGGGAAAGGAGTATGTCAAGGCTGTATATTGTCACCCTGCTTATTTAACTTATATGCAGAGTACATCATGAGAAACACTGGGCTGGATGAAGCACAAGCTGGAATCAAGATAGCTGAGAGAGATATCAATAACCTCAGATATGCAGATGACGCCATCCTTATGGCAGAAAGTGAAGAGGAATTAAAAAGCCTCTTGATGAAAGTGAAAGAGGAGAGTGAAAAAGTTGGCTTAAAGCTCAACATTCAGAAAAGTAAGATCATGGCATCTGGTCCCACCACTCAGTGGCAAATAGGTGGAGAAACAGTGGAAACAGTGTCAGACTTTATTTTGGGGGGCTCCAAAATCACTGCAGATGGTGATTGCAGCCATGAAATTAAAAGACACCTACTCCTTGGAAGAAAATCTATGGACCAACCTAGACAACATATTAAAAACAGAGACATTACTTTGCCAACAAATGTCCGTCTAGTCAAGGCTATGGTTTTTCTAGTAGTCATGTATGAATGTGAGAGTTGTACTATAAAGAAAACTGAGTGCTGAAGAACTGATACTTTTGAACTGTGGTGCTGGAAAAGACACTTGAGAGTTCCTTGGACTGCAAGGAGAGATCCAACCAGTCCATCCTAAAGGAAATCAGTCCTGAATATTCATTGGAAGAACTGATGCTGAAGCTGAAACTCCAATACTTTGGCCATCTGATGTGAAGAACTGACTCACTGGAAAAGACCTTGATGCTGGGAAAGATCGAAGGTGGGAGGAGAAAGGGATGACAGAGGATGAGGTGGTTGGATGGCATCACTGACTCAATGGACATGAATCTGAGTAAGCTCCGGGAGTTGGTGATGGACAGGGAGGCCTGGTGTGCTGCAGTTCATTGGGTTGCAAAGAGTTGAACACAACTGAGTGACTGAACTGAACTGAATGTCTTTATTATATTTATCGTCTCATACATAAAATAATAAAGCTTGAGATCATTTTATCTTGTCTTATTCTTCATAAGGAATATAATAAATTCTTTTTATTCTTCATAAAGAACTTGTTTCCTTAAACATTTTTGTATTATTATAAAATATGCATGACATAAAATTTGCCATTTAAGTGTACAGTTTAATGGTATTAAGTACATTCATATTGTTGTACAACAATCTCCATCATCCATTTCCAGATATTTTCATCTCCCCAAACTGAAACTCTACACCCATGAAACGCTAACCAGCCCCACCCTTCTACTTTCCTTAACATTACTCCTCCAGTAACCTCATGTAAGTGGAACTGTGCAGTATTTCTCCTTTTGTGCCTGACTTATTTCCAGTTAGCACAATGTATTCAAGGATCATCCATGTTGTAGCCTGTGTCAGAATTTCCATCCTTTTTTATTTTTTTATATGTTGCTGTTCAGTCACTAAGTCATGTTTGACTCTATGTGACCCCATGGACTGCAGCACGCCCTGTCTCCCGGAGTTTGCTCAAATTCATGTTCATGGAGTTGATGATGCCATCCAACCATCTCATCCTCTGTCGTCTCCTTCTTCTTTTGCCCTCAGTCTTTCCCAGCATCAAGGTCTTTTCCAATGAGACGGCTCTTCTCATCACATGGCCAAAGTATTGGAGCTTCAGCTTCAGCCCTTCCAATGAATATTCAGGGTTGATTTCCTTAAGGATTGGCTGACTGGATCTCCTTGCTGTCTTAGGGACACTCAAGAGTCTTCTCCAAATGGCATTGTAACATGTATACTATCATGTAAGAATCGAATCGCCAGTCTATGTCCAACGCAGGATACAGCATGCTTGGGGCTGGTGCACGGTGATGACCCAGAGAGATGTTATGGGGAGGGAGGTGGGAGGGGGGTTCATATTTGGGAACACATGTACACCCGTGGTGGATTCATGTCAATGTATGGCAAAACCAATACAGTATTGTAAAGTAAAATAAAGTAAAAATAAAAATTAAAAAAAAAGTCTTCTCCAGCACCACATTTCGAAAGCATCAATTCTTTGACACTCTCATACATTTGAATACCTTCAAAAGTAGGTTAATTGGGTCATTCACCTTGATGGCTTTTCCAATGTGTGGGATCCAGGTGAAGTCCAGCAGTTCCAGACAAGCTAGAAGTAAAATTATGACCTGGGCCACAAGATGTCATGAGGAAATTATTGTTTCAGTAAGAAATTCATATGCGGATTCATCACACTAATCAATGTAGCTTGCAATTGTAAGGCAACACAATTTTGAAACTCAAGACAACATAGTGACAATTTAAAAATGCTGTAGTGGGTGAGCATTGTGAATACAGAGTCTTTCAGATTTACCAATGTCAGATCAAGGAAACTTAGGAATTGCTAAAATCTTAGAGCTCATCTTTGAAAGAAAACTGACAAAGCTTGCCCAAACTTGGTAATAATTAGAAAAATTTGCATGCTATTACCAACTCTGAATTTTGAATCAGAAAGAAAATGTTATATGCCATCAACTTAAAAGTGATTAGCACTGTTAGTAGAAAGACTGGTTTATCTTTCCTTTATAGAAAATGGTGTTACAAAATCAATATCCTAAAATAAGGCAAGGCAATCATCATTCTTTGGCTGAGGATGAAAATACAAGCAGATATCATGACAAAGTTGTGTCAAGAAGTTCATTAGTGAAAATAGTATGTGACAAAGTAAAAATAACATGGATCATGGAAGAAAAAAACTGGCCATCTGTTCCATCCACAGGAAGAATAGGGGGAAGATGACAGAGCCTAAGGCAACAAAACCAGGAAACAGAGATTCTCCTATCTTCCGCTTTGGAAGATCAAAACCCATCTTCTTTGACAAACCTTGGCCTTCTCACTCAATGAGAGACTTTGTTGTCTACATTCAAGGGCTGTCAGAGACTTTGCTCATCAAGAGAGGAAACATTCCACTGCCCCAAGGACCAAGGTCACCTTGACCCAGAAAAACACTGTGCACTCAGAGGTGCAGAGACTTTGGAGAAGGGGTTCTGGATAGGACACCGCCCCGTCCCCCCAATCTGGCTGCATGTCATGGTTTCCAAGCATATGGACTGGGTTCACTTTGCAGCGACTCTTGGCCCCGTGGCCCCACTTCATTCTGAGTCTATTTAAATACGGTTTTCAAACCCCTTCCCCAAAGCCTATCATAACCCTCTTTCTCCATTTGGTGACTCGCCCATCTCCCTGGCTGCAGGGAGCCAGTAATGGTGACTGGTGGCTCCAGATCTGTTCTTAGAGCACTGACTGCACCATGACATATGTTATTTTTCTCAATTTTGTAAATGCCTGGATATTTATCAGCATTTTAGAATTTGTAGTAAGCTCTGACTTATTTTCTCTTTCTAAATAAGACACCTTTTGTGCTTAGTTTGGTATTGGTAATACCAATGTGGTATTTTTCATAAAGACTGTTCCCTGGACTGTCCAGGCTTAGACTCAGATTCAGCTGTTTGACTTTTAAATTTCCAGCCAGTGGTGGTGGTGGTGGTGGTTTAGTCGCTAAGTCATATGTCTGATTCTTGGGACCCCATGGACTGGACCCTGCCAGGCTCCTCTGTCCATGAGATTTTCCAGGCAAGAGTACTGGAGTCAGTTGCCATTTCCTTCTCCAAGGAATCTTCCTGACCCAGGGATCAAATCTATGTCTCCTGCATTGAGAGGCAAATGCTTTAACTCTGAGTCACCTGGGAAGCCCCACAAGGAAGATACATCCCCATAAATCTGCCTTAAGTTGAAAATATTAGCAGTTGCATATGCATTTAATATACCTAACATAAACATTGATGCAATGAACATGAACTTGGGCAAATGCCAGGAGATGGTGAGGGACGGGAAGGCCTGCCGTGCTGCAGTCCATGAAGTTGCAAAGAGTCGGACACGATGGAGTTACTGAACAACAAGAACAACAAACATCATAGCTTACCCCATCCCACCTTAAACGGACGTCCCTCTGTCAGTGGTGGAGGCCCTACATCACAGACGCCTGTCTGCCACACTGTAGAAGGCCACCTGCACAGTTTACTATGTTCTTTTTAATAAGATATTTCTCTTTTTTCCCCCAAATCAACTTATATTTACTGCGTGCCTGTAATACGTCAAGTTCCGCACCAGGCTTTCATGTAGTTCATTTTCCACTTGAACAATTTAAAATACATATTTGCATAGAGTAGACAGCAGCATGGTGTTTACTCAGAAAAATAGAACATTTCCCCATCCAGTCAATTATACACGGGCCATGAAACATGGAACCAAAAACTATAGCCTCAGTAAAATGGATGCTTTTCTGGAACTGTGGGAATTAAAACAAAATTGCATCAAGAAGTATATGCTGGCCCCCCCGGCAGGCGAGCAGCCTCTGCAGGAAAGACATCAGCTCTGTCCTCAGTAAGTTTCGAGGATGTTCTAGGTATGGAGCATGGATGGACAGAGCAGACCCGGAACAGAGGCAGGTTGTGGCATTGTTCAGCGACAGCCGGACAACGGTGATGGCATGGCTGGCTTCCCGGGGTGCCTCCTCTGGGCCCATTCTCAGCACTAAACATGCGCCCTCCTGACAGCATCCCATAGTCACTCTCCTCACTTTGGAGCCCAGCAAACTGGCTCACAAGGGAAGTATCCCAAGGCAGGGAGAAAGAATGGGAACCAAGGACCCATGCCAGCAAGGGACAGAGTAAGGACTTGACTGGTGAGGGGAGGGCTCTGCCGTGTGTGCTGGGCCTGCCACCAAGGTCAACTCAGGAAGGAAGACACCGTGTTCTCAAGCCTGTGTCAACAACAGAAAAGTAACAGGAAGGCAACGCTTCCCACAGCAGAGTTTAAGCCAGCACGTGGCCAGTAATGACCTCAAGGACGGCACTGATGCGTGACTCCCATCAAAGCAGCCCATTCGTATCTCATGACCTCACTGAACTTAGAGTGCATGGTCCCACCTCGGACGCTGACCCTGGTACTGCCAGGATGCAGGGCATTTGCACCATCACACAGATCCCTCTTGTCGGCTTTTTACAACAGCACTGACTTCCCTCTGGCCCCACATCCTCCTTGCTGCTGCTGTTGCTCAGTTGCTCAGTCATGTCCGACTCTCTGTGACCCATAACTATAGCCCACGAGGCTCCTCTGTCCATGGGGATTCTCCAGGAAAGAATACTAGAGTGGGTTGCCATGCCCTCCTCCAGGGGATCTTCCCAACCCCGGGATCTAACCCCTGTCTCTTATCTATCCTACACTGGCAGGTGGGTTCTTTACCACTAGCACCATCTGGGAAGCCCCCGACCTCCTCCTTCATCCCTGATCAATGTGAAACTCTTCTATTTCTATAATTTTATCATTTCAAGAAGGTGACAGCAATGGAATCATGACACTACATGTAGTATGTAATCTTCTGGGATTAGATATTTTTGTGCTGTATAATTCCCCTGAGAATTCATCCAAACTGTATCAATAGCTGCTCCTTTTCACTACTGAGCAGGTAGCAGCAGAGTGGAGGTTCCACACTCTGCGTAAACATTCAGAAGTTGAATGACTCACAGCTGGTTGTTTCTAGTTGGAGGGACTGTGAATGAAGGAAGGCTGCTATCAATACTCCTGCACAGATTTTTCTGTGAACATAAATTTTCATCTTTCTGGGATAAAAGCCCAAGAGTGCATTTGTTGGATCCCATGTAAGTTGTATGTTTGGTCTTAGGACGTGCCACACTGCTTGCTGGAGTGGCTGAATTATCATACATTTCCAATAGCAATGCCCCAGGGACCCAGTTTTTATGCATCCTTGTCAGCACTTGATACTGTCATTATCTTTTATTTTAATTGCTCTGATAGGTGTGTCATAATGTCTCACTGTGGTTTTAACTGGCATTTTCCTATGGTTAAGAATGCTGAAATTTTTTTAATGAGGTTTTTGCCGTCTATATATCCTCTCTTGAAAATCTCTTTCCTCCATCGAGTTGCTTTTGCACCTTTGTCAGAAATCGGTTGGATGTATGGAGTGGGTCTCTTTCTGGGTTCTCTACCATGTTCCAATCCAAGTCAGTCGATCAGCTAATACTTGCCTTTAATACCTTAGATATAAACTAGACCTTCATACTGGGTAGAGTGACTTTGCTCACTTTAATATTTTTTTCAAAATTGTCTTATTCCCGGGACTGTGATATTGCATACAGATTTTAAAATAAGTTTGTCTGAGCCTATAAAAATCCTTACTAGAACTAGAATGTCCAAAACAAATCTATGAAAAAGATGGGGAAAATTGGAGGACTAACACTTCCCAGTTTTGGAACTTACTACAAATCTACAGAATTAAGACAAGATGGTCCTGATAGAAGTGTAGCAATTTAGATCAATTGTCTAGAACTGAGCTCATTTATTCACCCAGTCATGGATCCATCCACCCATCCACCCATCCATCCACCCATCCACCCATCCATCCACCCCCCCATCCATCCATCCATCCACCCATCCATCCACTCACCCATCCATCCATCCAATGACCATAGTTGTGTACCTACAGCAGCCGTGAGCTCTGCTGGGCTGCTCCTCTGGGTGGGATGGGTAGGGACCCAGCATGATATCTGCTGGGCTGCTCCTCTGGGTGGGGATGGGTAGGGACCCAGCATGATATCTGCTGGGCTGCTCCTCTGGGTGGGGATGGGTAGGGACCCAGCATGATATCTGCTGGGCTGCTCCTCTGGGTGGGGATGGGTAGGGACCCAGCATGATATCTGCTGGGCTGCTCCTCTGGGTGGGGATGGGTAGGGACCCAGTATGATACAGCACTGCAGGTAGAGGGCACACAGGTGGGGAGCAAAGAGAAAGCCTTTCAAGCTCAGGTGATCTGCGTCCTAGGATATTTGGCAATACCTGGAGGCATATTATCTGTCATGACTCGAGAGGTGCCGTTAGCTAGTGTGGCAGCCTTATCCTACAATGCCCATGACAGCCCGTGACAAAAATGATCTGGCCTCACTTATCCATAGCGCCGAGGCTGAGACCCCTGCCTGAGTGACAGATGGCAGCTAGTCAGACAAGAAGAGGCTGAGAGGGTGTGGGAAGCAGTGTGCCCAGAGCATGTGTCCACACGCAGGGGCCTTGGGGAGCTGAGACGGAGAGGTGAGGCCCCTGAGGGCCAAGATTCTCAACTGTCTTTTTTTTTTTTTTAATTTTCAGTGGAGTATGCTGCTGCTGCTGCTAAGTCGCTTCAGTCGTGTCCTACTCTGCGCACCCCATAGACGGCAGCCCACCACGCTCCCCCGTCCCTGGGATTCTCCAGGCAAGAACACTGGAGTGCTTTGCCATTTCCTTCTCCAATGCATGAAAGTGAAGCGTGAAAGTGAAGTCGCTCAGTTGTGTCCAACTCTTAGCGATCCCATGGACCGCAGCCTACCAGGTTTCTCCATCCGTTGGGATTTTCCAGGCAAGAGTACCAGAGTGGGGTGCCCATTGCCTTCTCCGTCAGTGGAGTATAATTGGTTTAAAACACTGTATAAGTTTCAGCAGTACAGCAAAGTCAATCAGTTATACATATACATATATTGACTCTTTTTTTCTCTTTTAGAATTCTAAGGAAAAATATCAATAACCTCAGATATGCAGATGACACCACCCTTATGGCAGAAAGTGAAGAGGAACTAAAGACCCTCTTAATGAAAGGGAAACAGGAGTGAAAAAGCTGGCTTAAAACTCAGCATTCAAAAAGTGAAGATCATGGCATCCGGTCCCATCACTTCATGACAAATAGATGGGAAAACAGTGGTAACAGTGACAGACTTCATTTTCTTGAGCTCCAAAATCATTGCAGATGGAGACTGCAGCCATGAAATTAAAAGATGCTTGTTCCTTGGAATAAAAGCTATGACAAACCTAAAAGAAGGTGAAGTCTCTCAGTTGTGTCTGACTCTTTGCAACACCGTGGACTGTAGCCTGCCATGCTCCTCTGTTCATGGGATTTTCCAGGCAAGAATATTGGAGTGGCTTGCCATTTCCTTCTCCAGTGGTTCTTCCCAACCCAGGGATCGAACCCAGGTCTCCCACATTGCAGGCAGACTCCTTACCGTCTGAGCCACCAGGGAAGTCATGACCAACCTAGACAGCACATTAAAAGCAGAGACATGACTTTGCCATCTAGTCAAAGCTATGGTTTTGCCAGTGGTCATGTATGGATGTGAGAACTGGATCATAAAGAAAGCTGACCACTGAAGAATTGATGCGTTTGTACTATGGTGTCGGTGAAGACTCTTGAGAGTCCCTTGGACTGCAAGGAGATCCAACCAGTCCATCCTAAAGGAGATCAGTCCTGAATATTCATTGGAAGGACTGATGCTGAAGCTGAAGCTCCAATACTTTGGACACCTGATGTAAAGAACTGACTTATTGGAAAAGACCCTGATGCTAGGAAAGATTGAAGGCAGGAGGAGAAGGGGACGCCAGAGGATAAGATGGTTGGAGGGCGTCACTGACTTGATGGACATGAGTCTGAGCAAGCTCTGGGAGTTGGTAACGGACAGGGAAGCCTGATGTGCTGCAGTCCATGGGGTCAAAAAAAGTTGGACAAGACTGAGCCACTGAACTGACTGACTTTTTTCTTAGACTCTTTTCTCATGTAGGTCACAGCAGAGTACTGAGTAGAGTTCCCTGTGCCATACAGTAGGGCCTTATTAGTTATCTATTGTGTATGTGTCCATTCCAATTTCTCAACTGTCTTGAAGGCAAATGGGAGGTGAGAACAATTCTAAGTCGGGGAGGGGTATGATGAGACTACTTTCCCAAAACAGGAGCTGCTTGACAGGGGCAGTGAATGGTTGGGGCAGCAGGTGGAGGGACCAGAGCTAGGGGTCCTGTAGGGGCAGGGGCCTACACTGCAAGCCAGGAAGCCCGGCACACACGGTTACTGTCTGATCTCCACACATTGTGCTACTGTACAAGCTGTCTCTTTTGAGATATTTTATTAATTCCTTTTCATTATCATATTTTTCAGAAAATAGACCAGATAAAATGACAAAGACCTTAGTGGAGAAACCGTGTCTGGTGTTATTCGTCAGGTTGAAGCTGGACTCTTCCTGATGTGAGAAACATTTCTAGAATCACAGTGTAGCCAGAGATCAAGACCCAGAACCCAGGAATAGCTGGAAGCCAGTTCCAACCCTCCCTTGGTCAACAGAATTCTATAGGAGCCCAGTTTCTGCCCTCGGCTCTGACTAACCAAAGAAAATATCTAACTGAACCCAAAGCAAAATCAATTTCCCCTTTTAATTTTAATTGAAACTTTCAGCTGGCACGAGTGTTGAAAAATGAACTTCATTCCCTGTTTGTAATATTAAAGGGAAAATTAATGTAATTAAAAAGTGATCACTGCACATTGTTCTCAAATTTCCCTCCTGAATTATTAACAAGAGCAATCCCACCCCTTGGTGGCCATGTTGGAGCATTGGTATTTCCAGTTTCTGCCTCTCCTTTGCAGCCCTTCTTCTTTAGGATACTTACCCAGATTGACCTTTGTGTATCTATAGCAGGGGCTATAATTCGTGTGGTTGCTGCCAACCCTGGGATTAAATGAGACACTTTCCTGCCTCAACAAAGAGTCAGCTCATTTCTCCCTATAAGAATTAATGAGCAAAGGTAATGTCTTCATCACAGGATTGAGTCTGAACCCCTGCATGGAAGATACATTTTTATCCAAGCTAATACTCTCTGCCCAGATGATTTTTCATGCTGTTGTAAAATTGAGCAAGGTTTCATAAAGGAACATGGATCCAGCTTGTAAATGAGGTTGCTAGGGAGTGAAATTATAAATGATAGAAAAAGTTAATCTTTCTTAGGTTAAAAAAAATAATAAATCTCTGTAATTAAGGTGTTTCAATTTTTCCTTCCCAAGTTCAAATTGGATTTTGTATATAGAAAGATCTCACTTGGGCATACATAAAAATGTATCAGAACTGGCTTGTGAGAATCATTTAAGGAGATGTTAAGAGTCACAGCAGACTTATATACAGGCGGAAATGCACAGCGAGGTTCTCTTGGGAAATTCCAGAGAATGTGGCTTGTCTTTCAGAGTGTACATCTTACTTTATTTGGCTTGTAACAGAGAGAACCCTCCTTTACCAAGAGGAAGCCATTCCAGGTGGCATGGCATCTTTGTCTCTCCAGCAACAAACCATATAAAGCAAGATATAAGAATTCTGTTTCATGACTTGAGTTGGTATTATTGAGTCCTAGAGCCCATTTATAGCTGATAAATGCGGTCAAGAAAAAAAAGTCTTTTTGAAGAGATCAGAATCAGTGGAATCATCACTGACCTCCTGGGTCTGGAAAGACCAGGAATATTGCTGTTATCCCATGAGAGTAGTGACCATCTGCTTCCTGAGCAAGAATCAGAGGAAAGCCCCTTCATTTTGGCATTGGAGATTTGTTTACAAGTCTGCAGTAAACAGAATCGTAAACAAATCTGGGCCAGCTGGCCAGTTCTCCTGATCCTGCTGCTGATCAAGCCGACAGACCTGCTGAGGAGATACTGGGATGCTGAGACACTGGGATGACCTCTGTCATTTTCTGCTAGTGTCAAGGTCATGTCCATGTGGTCTCTCCAGTCAGGTACCCAAGCGTCTTATATGATAACTCAGGCCTCCCCAAAGTACAAGCCATCTTCTGGAAGTGTAAGCCTAGAACTGGTACCACATCGCTGCCTCTGATTTTATTGCTCATAACGCTTCACAGGGCCAGCCCTGACCCACACATGAGGGTGTGTGCCTCAAGGCATGGTTCTGCGAAAGACACTCATCCAGTCTACAACTGCGGCCCTGCCAGGGGATGGGAGGTCTCTCCTCATTTCCCAAAGGAAGGCAGCTTGTCAATCTCTCCAGAAAGGAGCCACAGGAGTTCCCTGGGGCCCTTCTGACCAAGGAAGACCAAGGTCATCCCAGAGGGAGAACCCTCTGCCAGCTTATTTCTCACGCATCCTGGAGGACAGAGAGTGGTGTGCTTTCCCTTACAGTGGGGCTTATCCCTGCTCCAGAGGCTGCAAAAGCCTGGCGGGTCTGGGTGATGAGGGGGCCCTCTAGAATGAGTGGAAAAAATATTTCAACTCAGGACATTCAAGGCTGTGAGAGAGGAGGCCCAAAGTGAATAACAAAACGCTCGGCTGCTGTTGAACTCAAGGAAGAACGACAAGAAAATTTAATAGGAAACAGTAATGAGAAGCTTTAGGAGATGTCGTCAGGGCACCAAATTACTCTCAGGAACTAAAAGTAGGCGAAACAATTGAGTTTTCAATTAAAACGTGTAACAGATGAAGTGAGAGAGAGAGGGAGACGATTACAGCAGACAATTGAATTACAGAGCTGGAGAACAAGCAGAGGAGACAGTCTGTAGCACGGGGAACACACACACACACACACACACACACACACACACTCTCTCTCTCTCTCTCTCTCTCTCTCTCTCTCTCTCTCAGAGGTATGGAAGCCTCAGGGGGAAAGAGCAAAGGCCTGGGGGCCAAATTCCAGATACCCAATATATGAGCGATAGTCTACAGCAAACTAACAGCCAACCAACCAAAAGCAATGGGTGCAAGGAAAGTAATACTGAAAGATTCAGAGCAAGCTGTGAGCATGTCTACAAAACAGAAGCAGACTCCAGACCCAGAAAACAAACTTGTGGTTGCCAAGGGGGGCAGGGGGGAAAGGATGGAGCGGGAGCTTGGGATTAACAAACTAATATATAACATGTAGGATGGATAAGCAAGTCCTCATATATGCTTTAGTATACAATAGTTGTTCTGTTTCTGACTTACTTCACTCTGTATGACAGACTGTAGGTTTAGCTTGGTGCTCTGAGATGACTTAGAGGGGTGGATTAGGGGACAGGGAGGCACAAGAGTGAGGGGGTATATGTATATATGTAGTATATATGGAGTTGATTCACCTTGTTGTACAGCAAAAACTAACACAACATTATAAGGCAATTATACTCCTATCTAAAAATATTTATAATAAAATTAAAAGCAAAACAACAACAACAAAGAAACCAAAACAAAACAGCAAGGTCCTACTGTATGACACAGGGATCCATATTCAATATCCTGGGATAAACCATAATGGAAAAGAATATGAAAAAGTATACACATATGCATGACTGAATCACTTTGCTATACAACAGAAATTAACACGTTGTAAACTAGCAATAGTTGAATAAAATTTTAAAAAGTAGAGTGAGCCATGAGTGTTTAAAAGCACTCTGCTAGCGCATGGGTGGTCGCTGTGGAGCTGGTGTCTCTTATGCACGTGGAGGAGTCCTCTCTGTGTGGGTATTTCTGGGCTGATGATCACTGTTCAGTTCCCAACAGGCAACATGCTCGGGCTCAGGGCTTCCCTGGCAGCTCAGCTGGTAAAGAATCTGCCTGCAATGCAGGAGACTCTGGTTTGATTTCTGGATTGGGAAGATCCCCTGGAGAATGGATAAGCTACACACTCCAGTATTCTTGGACTTCCCTGGTGGCTCAGCTGGTAAAGAATCTGTCTGCAATGCGGGAGACCTGCGTTCGATCCCTGGGTTAGGAAGATCCCCTGGAGGAGGGCATGGCACCCCACTCCAGTATTCTTGCCTGGAGAATCCCCATGGACAGAGGAGCCTGGCGGGCTGCAGTCCATGGTGTTGCAAGGAGCCGGGCACGACTGAGTGACTAAGCACAACAACGGGGCACTGACTGGTAGAGCTGGTGTTGCTGGGACACCCTTCCACCCGCCCTTCCCACACTGAACACTGACCACACTGAACATGCTCCCTACCCACACTCAAGGAAGTTCAGATCTTACTTCAAGAGTACTGAGGTATTTATGACATCAAAATAGTTTTTTGCTGAACTAGAACGATCCAGAATCTTCATGAGGTCCTTAGGATAGATTGAACTAATGACCATGAGTCCATGGCTACATGTATCCTCACTGTTGAATAGTGACGTTAAACAGTCTCCCATTCAGAGATGGAGTCTATCTCTCTAATAGCTGATATCTGAGTTGGCTGTGTGAATTGCTTTGGCCAATGAGATCTTAACAAATGCGATGTTCACCAAGGCTTAAAAAGTACCTGGGCATCACTGCTCTGGCCCCCCAGGGTTCATGGGTTACCAAGCCCAGACCAACCTCTTGAACAGTAGAAGACACAAGCCAGCCCCCCAGCCCACAGTCAGGCAGCTTGCAAACATGTTGGAAGCCATCCCAGACCACTGAGCAACCTCAAAATCCTCCTGCCGAGATGAACAGAGTGACCCAGGTAGGTTCAGACAAAATTGCAGACCTACAGAGTCATGTGTTAGATAAATTCCTGTTTTTAAGTGACCAAGCTTTGTGCTGCTAGTCATGCAGCAGTGGACAACGGATACATGGTGGCCTGTAGGTACACACAGCAGATGTCACCCCGGCAGCCCCCACCCTCGGCATCTATACTGGACACAGAGGAGTGGTGCCCACACAACCCTGGTCTCTACGCAGGAGAGGTGACAAGTCGTACTGGAAGGAAAGCACCGGGGAACACAAGCCATTGACAGGGCCCTGCTGGACAGTCCAGTTGGCTGAAGACTGTTCTAGAAGTGGTGTCAGAGCATAGACAGCCTAACAGGCCAATAGCATCTGGGCTTTTCCACCTTGCAGAGCACCTGCAAACCTGCCTTAGAACTATCTCTGCGGAGGTGGCCTAAAATCCTCTCCTGCTCTGGGTGGGGACTGTGTGGGAGCCCCACCTACAGGACGGGGGCAGCAGTCAGGGGGCTCAGCTCGGATGCTGCAGGGCTGGGTTCTTCTGGGCAAGGGTACCAGCAGAGCAGGCATGTGATCGGAACCCTGCTCCCTCAATCGGGTGGAAACTAGAGCATCCAGTTTCTCTCCACTCAAGCAGGAAGTGTTCATCCCCTCATCTGTTGTGACAACACATCTCTTGGCTGGGGTGGGGTCCTCAGGCTCAGCCATGGTCTGAGCCGCTACTCCAGTGCCAACACGCAGGAGTGGGTCCCGTGCCTCACCTTAGCACCTTTCTCAGGTGGGATCACCAGCTGCGGAATAACTACAAGCTGCAGATCCCATCCCAGGGCTGCTGAAGGGCCATGCTGGGGAGCACTGGGCTGTGGGCTAGAGGTACGACCTGCGACCTCTCACCACGATACTGACAGCCCAGCCCCAGCTATGAGCCTCACGTCTTGTCAAGATCAACAGAGGTTGTTCCGAATTGCTTCCTTTAATTCAAAATAGTTTGGAGAAGTCATCCATTTTCAAATTGTGAGCTGTTTGAAGTAGATAAACCACATTCCCCTCCAGCCAAAAAGTTCTAGAGTTTCTATCTTTTTAAAACCTATACATGCACAGAATTTAAAATAAATCTAGCAATGAATGTCGTCTTCATTACCATTGCCTTTGGGTCCCATCAAACAAAATTTCCTTAACGGAATTTTATTAAGGTCACCGTTGATTCCTCAGTCACTTCTCTGGGTAGAGGAGAAACCAATTCAGTCTCTTCTCACTAGGGGAATGGAAAGCCAGGCTTTCCAGGTTTGATAGGGGGCTTCTTCTCTGAACCTTCTTCCTTGGGCTTTGCCGTGGGCTTGAGAGAAAAAATGTGCTAAGTTCCCAGCAGGCTGCAAACTCTGAGGGTCAAGGGCAAGCGAAACAAAGAGATCTTTTCATGCTTTCTATGTGCTCCATTTTGGAAACTCCTTTAAATATACAAGGATGCTGGCTAATGAGACAGGAAAGACCCCAAGGAACCCTTGTTTACTAAAGGCCCCTTAGCTGTTATCAGAAACACTCCAAAATCCTTCCCCTCCTGGTTATCATGCTTCCTGCTTCTCCCACAGAGGCACCACCAGCCATGGCTACTTGCCTTGCCTGGGCACATCACTGAGTATCATGATGATGCTCAAATGCAGGGCAGAGGGACTTCCCTGGTAGTCCAGGGATTAAGATTTTACCTTCCAATGCAAGGGGTGCCAGTTCAATTCCTGGTCAGGGAGCTAAGATCCCACATGCATTGTGGTCAAAAAGCCAAGCTGCAAAACAGAAGCAATATTGCTAAAAATTTAATAAAGACTTTTTAAAAAATGGTCCACACACACACCACAAAAAAATTGCAGACCAGCTGTCCTGTTAATACGTTTAGAGTATGAGATCTCGGAATGCCATTTCATGACGGGCTCATATATTTCCTGTGGGTTATTGCTTTTTAACCTAGATCATCTTGGAGACAAATAGGTTTCATTTATATTCTAAACTCATGCAAAGGGCGGCCAAGCTTGCTATTTCAGGAGTCTGATTTATTTTACAGAAATTAGCATAACCACTAAAATCAAATCCATTCCCTGCCCCAGTGGGGCAGCTGAAGCGGCCCATTTACATGGCGAGAGTCCAGGAAAGCACCTCATTTTCCCGATGGCTGGTGTCTGTTATTTTGGGTGGCCTTTTGTTATGTGCATGAAACCATCTCCCCAGCTGGTCCTCTCCCTTCACTCCTGAACTAGCAGTCATTGTTTCTTATTTAACAGGACATCTCCTTCTGATTTAGATGGTGATTCCTTTTTTTTTGGTTTGTTTATTGTAGTAAAATATCGTTGTACAATGATCATTGTAACAACTTTTAAGTGCAAAGTACAGAGGCATTGTCCATTTCTAATGTAGTGTAACCACTCATTTCCATTTCAAGAATGTTTTTATCTTCCCAAACTGTGCTCTGAATCCATGAAGCGGTAACTCCTTTATTCCCTCAGAAGTGGCATTACCCTAGGCTCTACCGCCTTCTTGTTTTTCCACTCTGACACGGAGCAGAGCATGAGTGACCAAAGGGTGAAACTTTGTAGATGTTCTCAAAAGCCTGCCCACGTACCTGGATGCCCACTTGCTGTCCTCAAACTCTCCCACGAGTCCTTCTCTGCACACCTGTGGCTCCTCAGAGAGCTTGCTCCCCAAGCTGCCTGATGGTCAGGAGCCCCTCCTGACCTGTGCACACCCTGGCGCATCCTCACACCCCGGAGCACCCTTCAGCCAGGAGGGACGGTAGGCTGCTGGATGCTGGTGCAGAGTAAAACCTTTCCCTTCAGCCTTTCAGGCAGGTCTGGGACACATGCCACACTATCCCTGGGACCTCTAGGATCTTACATGAGCTGCCCATGATGGTGACCTTCTCTGTCAGTTTCCCGCACATGATCAGGGTCCCCCAGGTAGCAGACACTGGGAGCAAGGTAGCACTTCCTGCAGTTTCTTGGGGGCGATGCCTGTAAAGAGCAATGAGGGGAAGAAGCAGGTTGGGCAGAGCAAGGACTCTGCCGTGCAGACCCCACACCTCTGACGAGAAAGGGTCAGCCGGGCTGCGATGTCATGCTTCTTGTGAGAGAGGACCTGAGATTTGCATCCATCTCTGATGCTCTTTTCCACAGTGGTTTGTGCTACCATGAGCTAACTCCATTTCCACCCAAGTTGAGGTTATTTGCAGGGAGGGTCGTGGTAACATGTCGGTCGAATAGACAAAGGGGCAGGGCTGATGGAGAACTGTCATTGGCCACAGGACCATGGCAGGAGTTGTCTTCCCAGACACTCTGTCACTCTCTGGGGATGCATGGAGCCCTGGGCATCAGTCAGGAGCGGGTGTCACAGTGAACCAGGCCAAGTTGTGCCCGGAGCTCTCAGGCCCCCTCATTAGATGTCACAGTCTTGCAAGGTGAGTTTCAGAAGACCCTCCAGAGGAGCAGGCCCACTTGGAAATCATGAGAGACTGAATCACTGCAGAGGAATTCCCATGCTTGCTGGGTGCTGAGCACCCGACATCGAGAGCTGCCTGGGGACCAGGGCAGTCAGAGCTGCGTGCTTGAGGGGCATGGGGTTTCCATCTCGTAAGACTGCCCCACAGGGTGCCTTTTCTACTGCATTTTCACTTTATGGTCCCTGAATAAAAATGCCAGTCAGATGCAGATCAAACAAAAGGCATTTGAACACTGCAGGATTTGAGACAGGCATCCAGCAATTAGGAGGTGATTGCCTAAAAACATCAGTTAAGAGCAAGGTTTCCAATTTCCATACATGCTCAGCTTTGTCCCACAGGTTATTAGAACAAGCCCAACACTGCAAAGCTGTTCACCTGCACACACCCTGAGTGCTTGGAAATGGAGACCAGCTTCTTTAATCACAGCGGCATGGAGCAAATGTCTGTTTCTCAGAGGAGCTGATTTTAAAGGTAGCTTGAAATTAAGTGACTCCAAGGCCCACGTGGGTGTCCCGGCAGCAGCCATGTACCAGGGTGACTTCCCGCATCATGGACCGCAGTGCAGGGAAGGTTGAAATAATGAGGGGATTGGCTCTCCCTTCACTCGCTTCCTTAGTCTTTAGAATTCATCGAGGCAATTAAGTCCTGATTGTTCCTCCATGCTGGATGCTCTGAGACACGAATTATAAGCAGTGAGCCTGCAAACTGAGTGATAACCCCTGGCCACTCGGAATGACCCCAACAGAAGCCTCCTCAGAGCCAGGTTCCTCCCAGTCCTCTCTGCTCACCCATCTCAGCTCAGGTCATGTCCCAGCACAGGTCCTCGGCTCACTTCCTCGTCCCCGCGGGAGACAAAGGGAATGAGGAAATGGGGCGTGAAGATGGGTTGTCTGTGGGAGAAGCAGAGCTGAGTGAGAAGAGAAAAGAGGACCATCCCAGACACAGGAACAAAAAAGGAGGAAGGGGAGGAGAAAGAGGAGGCGGGGGAGGGGGAGGAGGGAGAGAGAGGGAAGAAGGAGGGGGAGAGAGGGTGGAGGGGGAGGAGGACAGGGAGGAGGAGGGGGAGGGACACAGCCTGTGCTCATCACGCTGCCCAGGACGAGCACACTTCCCCTCTCTCTCTACCAGCTTTACTGTTACCTTGACGTCAAACAAAGCATACTTTTCTAAGTTTGCTCTTTGAAAAATCCTATAATTATGGTAACAGTGACAGCTTGACTCAGTGCAGTGCTTCATTCACTACGACATACTTGCGATGGTATCTTACTGTTTTCGGGTACAGAATGAGCCACACTGTGGGCCCCCAGGAAGCTGGGTTATATGAAAACTGCAGGGTGGAGTCCACCCTCATCCGAACAAGAGAATGCCTCCGGGTGACGCTCTTAGGGGCTAAGAGGTATCCGATGAGGAGCCCCAAACTCAGCAGCTTAGAACATCACTAATGCTGCTCCCAGGGCTGGGGGGTGGGTGCTCAGGGAAGGCTGGGCTGTGTGATTCTCTCCCCGGCTGGAGCTGCAGTCCTCTGCAGACTCACAGCAGACAGCCCTCCCGGCCTCTCCAGCGACCCCTGGGGCAGTTGGATGTGTTGCAGGGCATCGGGAACCCCCCTTCCCCAGAGCACGTATCCCAGGAGAGCAGGTGAGAGGTGCGTGCCCTTCTTCCACCCCCGCTGAGTCCCTTTTCCCAGTGTCCAGTGCGTTCTGTTCATGACAGATTCAAGGAAGAGCTCCACAGACCCCACTTCCCAATAGCAGGAGCAACAATCACATGGGACTCTATTTTATAATCACCAAGAGATGGCCCCAGGCCAGTTCTGTCCGAGGACTAGGCTCCCAGGCACTTCTCTGCTCTACAAAAGTCTCCTGAATCTTGAGGAGTAAAGCACACAGGATGGGGGCTCTTCCCTGGTGGTCCAGTGGCTAAGACTCTGCTCCCAACGCTGGGGGCCCAAGATTGATTCCTGGTCAGGGAAATAGATCCCACACATCACGACTAAGACCAAGCACAGCCAAATATATAAATAAATACGTTAAAACACACACACACACACACACACACACACACACACACACACACACACGATGTCCCACCATGGGGCTGAAGCTCTGTGTTTTTAAGTAGGTTAACATTTAGGTACCTTCCTCGCATGGACTATCAATTAATGTATCTTCTGTTGAGTGGCGGGAAGAAACCAGGGATGGTGAATGGGGGAGGGGAAGGGGAAGGGATTCTGTGTCTGCATGCATGGAAGTGAGGGCTAGACATGGAGCGAGTCAGGACTGCCTCTCCTCTGTCTTACACGCCTCAAGAAGGAAACGCTCATCTCAGACAGAAGTTGCATGGCTGGCATCTGGTCCTGGCCAAGAAGCCAGCACAGACAGTGGCCCAGGCGCAGCCCTTCACACCAGCCCTAGCCCCACTGATGAGCACGGGGCAGCCACAAGTGCACATCCTTGTAGAACCAGCTGTACACTTCTCACATTCTTCTTCATTAAGGAAAGTGCTGCATGTGGGCATGTATGTGGCTGGTGTGATGTAGCAGTGGGAATACGTAGATCCTGCCTTCAAGGGGCCCACAGCCCAGCAAATGAAGCCCAAACTGCAAACCTGCGAGCCCACTGAGAATTGCCGATTTTTCCTGGAACAGTGTTTCAGGAAAGCCTTCTTCGAGAAGGTGAAATCTGAGCTTAATCCTGTAAAGTTCGCCTGCATCTCAGTATGCCTGCCTAGTGTGCTGAGATGGGGGTGAGGAGGGGACTCGAAAAAAAGACAGCTACTGGCTGGGGGTTTTGTCTGAGCAGCCAAAGAGGGAGGAAAGGGCAAGGTTCTTCCGAGTTCTGCCACCTCTGGTGTTCCAGGCAGGTCCTCCCCTACAACACAAGCAGGCCGTAGCCCTGGTTAGCTCCCAAGAAGTGAAAAAGGGTGGCAGATGGAGCTGCCCAGGGTCCCAAAGCATCTTTCTCTGACTCTGCTTCACCCCAGTTCTCTCCTTCAAAGCCATCAGGACTTGGGAAGCTCCAAGATTGTCATAAGTTCTCTAACTATTGGCAAATGTAGTTTCCTATTGACTCCCAGGTTGTTTTCCCTTTGGTCCAGTTCTGCCCTTGGGGGCACAGAGGGAAGCCTAATTAACTGTCCCCTAAGTCAGCCCTCTCACACTCACCAGTCATCACCGTGTTCACCCCAGTCTGGACCTGTGTTGTGTTGTGTTATGCTTAGTTGCTCAGTCGTGTCCGACTCTTTGCGACCCCATGGCTGTAGCCCTCCAGGCTCCTCTGTCTGTGGGATTCTCCAGGCAAGTATCCTGGAGTGGGTTGCCATGCCCTTCTCCAGGGGATCTTCCCAACCCAGGGATCAAACGCAGGTCCCCCACATTGCAGGCAGATTCTTTACCGTCTGAGCCATCAGGGGAACCCAATCTGGACCTCTTTGGCTCAAATTACTTCTACTTTCAGATATAGGACATAAGGCTGCCTCTAAACATATCTCGATTCATACCTATCTCTTCATCCAGAGGACCAGGCTTTTATAATGGTGCTAATTAACTCCAGTCAATGAACTGTGTTTTGTCTCCCTTGTGTCTATTTAAATAATTGGAGGTGGCAAGTTCTGATTTTGAATTTGACTTAGCTTACAGGAGCTCTGACCATCTTGACAGCTGCTTGGAAATTGCTCTGACTCAGGCTGAGTTGTGGCAGATAAACACCCAGCCACAACCTTGGCGATGCTGCTGTAATTGATCATCGCTGGTGAAAGAGTGGTCTGTGTAAATGGCTTGAATGAGCCTGAGACACTTAGGATATATCGTTCAGCCACAGGGACTCTGATCCGCACCAAAGTAAAGCAAAATAACCTCATTATTAACCCAACAGTGGAGCTGGCTCTTGCCTCCCAATGAGTGGTAGTGCCGTTCTTGCTGTCACTGATAATTTTGGAAACCATTAGCCGAGCAGAGATTATTATTTCAAAAAAGGACAGACAGGTGGTGGCTCTCGCCTTCTTTCCAGGAGCTGAGAGGTCAGCATGCTTGTTTTCAGCTAGAAAGGGGTTAAAGGTCAAGAGAAATTGGAATTATTGCCATGCAAGGAGCCCACTTGGTGCAGCAACGTGATGGTGTCATGTGTGGGATCGGCAAGCTAAGGCATTGAGAATTGAGAGTACAGTAGAAACACGAGCGTTTTTAGATATAATTTAAATTTTTTTTTTTTAGTTTGCGGTACATGTTTTTCATAATGTGTTAATAGCTATCAAAGTAATACACAGCAAAAAAATTAAAATAGGAAAGTCCATGGATACACAGTAAGAGACATAGTCCCTGCGCACCTCAATTCTGTCCCCTACTCTTCAACTCCTTCTGTTATGCATTCTGGTGGTCACTACCGAAATGCTCACAGCCTATTCTGCTATTTCATGCATCTTAAAATAATTTTCAGGCTTCCCAGGTGGTGGTAAAGCACCCCCTGCTGATGCAGGAGACACAAGAGATGTGGGTTCAATCTCTGGGTTGGGAAGATCCCTTGGAGGAGGGCATGGCAACCCACTCCAGTATTCTTTCCTGGAGAATCCCATGGACAGAGGAGCCTGGCGGGCTACGGTCTATAGGATTGCAAAGAGTTGGACCCAACTGAAGCAGCTGAGCACGCACACGCACACCCAGCTCCATAAAAGCAGAACACAGGGAGAGAAGGGGGCAGGGAGAGGACAGGACCCTGGGTCCCTGCCCTGTGCCATCTGATGTCCAGTTGGCTGTGATGCGTGTGGCACCTTGGTCTATTCCTGCTAAACGCCTTTTGAGTATGTGATAGGTTTTCCGTGAAAGCAGCGGAGAGACATGCTTAGCAAACTCTCAGAGCTCACACGGGAACAAAGCGACAGAGCAGGAGCTGGACTGCAAGGCCGCTCTGACTGCAAGCCAGAACTCGTCCAACAAATTACCATGAGCCAGTTGAATTCGGAAGCGTTGCCTGACTTCTTTCAGCTTTTGTTGCTCAGTCGCTCAGTCGTGTCTGACTCTTGGCTACCCCTGGTCCTCAACCATCCCTGTCCTTCACCATGTCCTGGAGTTTGCTCAAACTCATGTCCATTGAGTCAGTGATGCCATCTAACCATCTCATCCTCTGTCATCCCCCTCTCTTCCTGCCTTCAATCTTTCCAAGAATCAGGGTCTTTTCCAACAAGCCAGCCCTTATAGTCAGGTGGCCAGAGTATCGGAGCATTAGCATCAGTTCTTCCAACGGATATTCAGAGGATTATAAAGGAATAAATAAAAGGAATAAATGAATCCAATTTCTTTAGGATTGACTGGCTTGATCTCCTTGCAGATTTATGAACTGACATTTTCTGGGATGAAATTTTCTTTCACATCTATGATCATTACAAATAAAATCTAGAATAAGGTCCTGCTTAAAGTGAAGTCACTCAGTCGTGTCTGACTCTTTGTGACTCCATGGACTGTAGCCCACCAGGCCCCTCCGTCCGTGGGATTTTCCAGGCAATAGTACTGGAGTGGGTTGCCATTTCCTTCTCCAGGGGATCTTCCTGACCCAGGGATCGAACCCAGGTCTCCTGCATTGCAGACAGACGCTTTACCCTCTGAGCTACTTAAGGTCCTGCTTAGGCTGATACAAAGTTAATAACTTTGCAGAAACGTATGTCCAAGGGCCAGTTTGGCAGCTGGTCCTTACATCAGCAGAGGCTGGAGATCTTCCCTCCTGGAGAAATGAGGACGGGGCAGCGCTGTCAGTTCTCAGAACCTCCGAGGAGGGTGCAGCTGCCACAGTGTCAAGAGAAGGGACTTCACTCTTGGTTGGTCTCTGTCATCAGATCGTTTCCCCATAACTGAAGGGGAGATTTATCAGTGGCAGAAATAAATTGCATTATATGCCAGCCCTGTCTTTGCAGTCCTGCACATTCTGTCTGTGTAATAACCTGCTATGATTATGTATGAACTTCTAAGTGGGAACAGAGGAGACTTAATTCCATTAAATTTCCCTGGAGATGGGGAGTCTGACTCAGTTCCAACACAAAGCTTCTGTTTGTTATTAAGCTTTAGTGTTTGGAGCACTATTTTGCAGAGTTGTTGACGGTGCCTTGATGAGATTTTTCAGTTTATGTAACCAGTCCAGGCTCCCCACACTCACAAATGTGAGATGTGGCAACACAAAGAACTTTCTTCCTTCTGAATGAGTAAAAGGCCCTGCTTTTCCTGCTCCCCAGTCTAGGGGATGTGATCTCATGTAATTTCATTTTCCCTCTTTTCTACAGACCAGATTCTTTCTACTGATGCAGAAGTTCTACTAACCACAGGCACAGTTTGCCAATGATCTTGAATCACACGGTTTTGCAAAGGATGTGAAAAGTGGCAAACGCCATATAGAATCAAGAGACAAGACGAAGGCTCTGGTTTAATCACACAGACTTGTTCTTGGCAATGTCGTCATGGCTGTGTGACCCTTGGGGTGCATAACAGAAACCCAGTGAAGGATCTACACCTTACAAAAATTCGGGCGTGCACCATTCGTAAAGACTTTATTGTATTCGTTACAATATTGCTTCTGTTTTATGCTTTGTGCTTTGTCGTTTTTTTCTTTAAGTGATGTGGGATCTTAGCCCCCTGACCAGGGATCAAACTTGCACCCACTTTATTTACTGGAAGGTGAAGTCTTATCTATTGGACTGCCAGGGAAGTCCCAAGGATCTGAAGATTAAGAGGATTGGTTCTATTGACCTGAGACATGGTGGGTGAGAAATTGACAGGGCTGGGAGCAACAGGAGGTCACCCATCCCCTCTGCCTGGCATTCTTGGCCATGCCCTCCTGTCTCAACACACCTGCTTTACCTTTCTCTGCAGACTGCCTCTGCCATGCGCTGACCGGTGCTTTCCTGTGACCCCAGAGTCCACAGCCTGAGTCAAGCAAGTGTTGAGCTCAGGTCTGCACAAATGATAGTACCTCTGTCCCTACTCACACCTCAGAGGGAGGCTTACCTGGATGAGCCAGAGACACATCCGCCTTGGATCGCCTCAGCCGTGGTCGAGGAGTGGGTGTCCCAAGGAGTAGGTTGGTTTCTTCCCCACCGCAGCCTTCCACGATGGAGGAGGGGAGTTAGCAATGAGTGCTAGGGGAAGAATAATGTCTCCCGGGCCTTCCCTGCTGGTCCAGTTGTTAAAACACCACACTTGTACTGCAAGGGGCATGTGTTCCAGCCCTGGTCGGGGAACTGAGATCCCTACATGCCATGCGAGGCAGCCGAAAAAGGGAAAAGATTGCAAAAAGCAGAGGAATGTCTCCGCAGGTGCCCGTGTCCTAATCCTGCATCCGTGAATGTCAGCTTCCATGACAGGGGGACCTAGCAGGCGTGCTTAAGTCTTGATTTGGGAGATGATCCTGGACTTAGGCAGGTGACCTGACATCAACATGAACGCCTCATAGGAGCGAGGCAGGAGGGTCGGAGGCAGAGAGGCCGATGTGACCATATAATCAAAGGTTGGGGTCTTGTGATGAAGAGCCACGGACATCTCTGGAAGCTGGAAAGGCAAGGACCAGGTTTGCCTATGGAGGAGGGAACCAGCCCTTCCAGCTCCTTCATGCGGCCCAGGGAGGCCCGTGACAGACTTCTGATCCCCAGAACTGTAATTTACTTTTGAGGTGGACATTATTGGAATCTGCAGGTGTAATCAAGCTGGAATATATGAAATGCATCCTTTGAATTGTATCCTTCATTTAGGTTTTTCTACTGTAATTTATCCAAAGGGTTTATGTGTGAGAGAAAAGGAGAAGAAGGGAGAAACATAAGGGTCAAACTGTCTTTATTTTTACTTAGAAGTGATTGTGGGTCTGGTGATAGCAGGGTTCTCCCCTGTTTTGAAGAGTGTGTGTAAAAAGCTCTATGGATATTGGCTAGAAGTGACCGGAATCCCCGCAGGCTGACCCATGTTCCAAGCCCTCATCTTCTCATGGTGTGAGTCACCATGAGGCTGAGTGGCCTGAATGACTTCACAAGGGAAACTCTTCTTCCAGTTCATGTTCTCTATTGTGAAAACATCTGAGTCCCTCAAGTCAATCTCTGGCACCAATTCTATGCCCTCCAGGCTGAGGACACCGAGGACCCAAGAAGACGTTGGGAGCACCCCATTCGGATGCTCGAAGCGGGCACTGACCGCGGCAGGTATGTGCTTTAGAGGCAGGAAACACATCTGACCCCTGAGATGTGACCAAGGAGATCCAGTAAGGGGTTCCGGCTCCTGGGGGCAGGATGAGGCTCATGGACTCGGTCTGTGATAGCTGTCTCGGACCAGGCTGCCAGGAGATGCCTGGAAGGGGAGCTCAGACCCGTCCCGATCCAGGGCTCACACAGCACCTGCATGAACCAGGGGAGTGAGATGGGCTTTCTGAACACTTCCACTTTCATCCTCTTGCTGCAAAGAACCCCGCCGGCTCCTGAGGGATTAGATTTGGGCTTTCTTAAAGTCTGTCCAATCTTACTGTAGACAAAGTCTGTTTTGCTGAATTATTTAGAATCAGGCAAGATCTTCTGAAAATTTTAATTTGTGGCGTATACACCCGTTCTTCACCTTTGCCTGAGAAAAAATCAGGTTCGACCAGAAGAAAAAGTTGAACTGTTAGGGATCTTTCAGGGATCATGAGCTAACTGTTCAGGAGAAGGTGGGGGGCCCGGGTGTAGATCGAGTCTGAAGGCAAGGCTGGCCAGCACTGCACTCTTGGGGCTTCAAAGAAAAAGCCTGACTCACCAGGAGAAGACAGTCAAACAATATCCCTCCCACCAGGCACAGCAGGGCAGGGCAGGCTGTGATGGGAGTGCTCCTATGACATCCGGCCAGGTGCATGGAAACCTGAGGCTAAGAGCCAGCAAGGGGAAGAAGCATTTCACACGTGTTTGGATAACAAGCTTGACTCAGGGCAGAGAAGCAGAGTATGGGGAGCTTAACAAGAAAAACATCAGGAAAGCCATCCCTGTGGTCCTTCTCTGTGGTCTGAAATGTTTAGTTCATCATGAATCTAAGGATGTGGTTCTTCTGGGCACTCTGAGAACGCATGAAGGCATCTCTGATTCTCCAGTGATTTCTGGAGCCCTGTTACTGTTCAGTGGGTACAGCTCAGTGACACTGAATACCTTGTGATGCACAGGACAGGTGTGCATTCAGCAGAATAACAAACATCAGCTGTCACATCAGAAAACCCCAAATTCTCAGGGGCTTCAGCCAATACACGGTTGTTTCCTGCTTTCAGGAATCCCATGAGAGTCTGGGGGCTCCTTCATCCTGGCTCCCAGGCCCCTCTGGATCACATGCCCAGGATACATGCCCACAGATCACTTCTGCCTCCAGTCCCGGGGCCAGAAGCAGTCACATGCCCATAGCGTGCCTGCCAGGGAAGAGGGAGACTCAGGGGGCACAGGAAGTTTCAGGGAGCCCACTTATGCTGATGTCTCCACAGAAGGGTTGTTCACATCCCTCCAGATATCCACTCTCTTGCCTGAGACCCAAAGCCTGGAAAAGCCTTCCAATCACCCGTAGGCTAAAACTGTACCATACTTCATGTGGAAACACAAGTTAGTTCTAGCCCAGTTTTAACAAACACCGAAGCAGGAATTGGAAAACCAGGTAACTTGAGGAGAGGTGACACTGTGTTTTGAAACTTTCTCAGAAGCTGGTCACCAGCTTGGAAAACTATGGCACCGGTAAGAAACCTGCTAATATTTGCTTTGTGAATAAACACTCAGCTTTTGTCTTTTTCTGTGTGTCCATGGGTAATGCTGTACATGGGTGCAAGAAACTGATTCCTTAGGCCTAAACAGTTCTGGTTTTAAATACAGACAACTGTTATTTATCTTTGTAGTATCGTTACAGGCATAGCTTTTGAAAAACTGCACATATGGGTAGATATATCATCTATTGATTTCATTTCAGGATAGAGATATGGGCACTGTGCTGTATTCACACTAAAGGGGTGCACAGGTCTCATGAGCTTGAGAACCACTGTTTCAGAAGGATTAACTCGGTGCTCCGTGATGATCTAGATGGGTGCGCTGGGGGATGGTGGGGGAAGGTCCAAGAGGGAGGGGATGTGTGTATACATATAGCTGATTCACTTCCTTGTACAGCAGAAACTAACACAACATCGCGAAGCAATTACACTCTAGAGAACAGCTTTTTTATTTTAAATTTAAAGATGCTTTGGGCCTAATTTAATGCCAGTATGAGGGAGGAACCTGACAGGATAAATATGAAATCAGGGGAAAATGCACATTTAAAGAAGTCTGCAAAGGTAGAGACAGGAAAGCCCCTCAGAGAAGAAACTCTGTAGTCAGCCCAGTCCAGGAGTGACTGAAGGGCTTACTTGGTGGCTTAGGTGGTAAAGAATCTGCCTGCAATGCAGGAGACCCAGGTTCAATCCCTGGGTCGGGAAGATTCTCTGAGAAGGGAACAGCAACCCGCTCCAGGATTCTTGCCTGCAGAATTCCTTGGACAGAAGATCCTGAAGGGCTGCAGTCCACAGGGTCTCAAAGAGTCAGACGTGACTAAATGACCTAGAATTCAAAATATGAAGAAGTGGCCAGAACAAGGACATCAAGGGTCTGGGCAGAGGTAAAAAGTAACCTGGATCCCGTGACTGATGCTGCTGTACTTAAAGCTCAGAAATGTTCCTCAGGGCCTAACCCAGGGCAGGGTCACTTCTGGTCCAGAGATGGAGCTAAGGGGCCCATTTATCCCTTATCTTAGAGCCCACGCCAGAAGCTGCAGGCAAAGGGGTGCTGAAAGAGCACAGAATGTGTAGACAGAAGCTCCAGAAACTGTCCCCAGGACCCTAAAGGGCCTCTGAGCCCAAGATGCAGTGTCCCTCACGCCAGTTATCCATGCAATGTGACCCTCCTGAATAATATCCGATACCCAGCATGTTAGGAAAACACTGATTGTACTCAGACAACTCAGTTAAGTAGGCAGGAAATAGAATTACATATTTTAGAAAGATTTCCATGCAAATGTTTAAATGCAGCTTTGGCTTTAAAGTAAGTTTATATCATCTAGAACATTTAGTTCCTGGCTGATGCTGGATGCACATTTTCATCTTTGGTTTCACTATTAAAATAACAAAAGCTGGGCTGAGGACACCGGGTCTCCATGCTTCAGTCCGACTGTGACCGGAGCAAGCTCCTAAGAAGGTGGACCAGAGATGCTGAACCTGCCCCGACCCTCGGAATGTAGGTCTGGGGGTGGCTGTGATGCAGCGGAGGAATGATTCTCCAGTCGAGCATGGTGGCTCCTTGGCCATGTATCCCTGGATCTCCTCATCCAACAGCTGCCCCTGCAGCTTCTTTCAGGGCAGCCAGCAGGTGATGGCATCCCCAGGGTGCAGGGCACAAGTGCCCTGAGTTTCACTCCCCGTGTCCCAGTGGAGCTGCCTGGCTGTGCAGAAATATGACAGCCCAGCCCCTTTCCCCAGGAGAGGATCCATCCCTTCGGGGTCAGACTGAGCCTGAGACTCCGCCCAGAATTGCAAGCATTCTGCCTTCATCCTGCTTCCCCCCAACCCCCTCGATCCTCAGGGACGCTTCCCTAATGCATAGTGTCTGACACTAACCAATCACTGCCTAGTGTCTGCTCTGGGGGAACCCTGACTTCAGACAGGAGGCGAGCAGATGATTACCTGCAGGAGTAGAATCCCCGCTTTCATTCAAAGCACAGGATCATCTGTTTTGCTTCATTTTATCTAAGCAACCCCCAAAGAACAGTCTTAATCCCAGTGTCCTGTCTTTTTTACCATGAAACCTGGGATGCGGCAGCTGGTGGAGGATGCAGAGGTCTGGAGCCTGGAGGCCCTACTGTGTCTGAGACCATCTGCCAGTCTGGACCAGATGCAGATTCACACGGCAGGTGTCCTGACTCCAAAGTGAGTAAAGTGAAGTCGCTCAGTCATGTCTGACTCTTTTTGACCCCTTGGACTGTAGCCTACCAGGCTCCTCCGTCCATGGGATTTTCCAGGCAAGAGTACTGGAGTGGGTTACCATTTCCTTCTCCAGAGGATCTTCCTGACCCGGGGATTGAACCCAGGTCTCCCGCATTGTAGGCAGACACTGCACTGCCTGGATCTGATGGGTGTGCAAGTCTGACTTTCAGTTTGAAAATTCTAGGGTCTCTCAACTTGTCTGATCAGGTAACCCTACAGATAACAGTGATAAATATGTGTATGTGTCTAGATATGTATTTACACATCACGTACATATGTGTATAGGTACACTTTACTAATGTTAACATTTTACCTATGTTTAAAACATGCTGGAATAGGTGATGACTATAACATGAAGAACACTTCAAACATTTAATTTATTTACCAGCAGTACAACATCTTTTAGCAATGATGATAATATTTTAATGAGAGCAATAGAATCAAGTATGCTTCAGAAATTTTGAAAGAAAAATTTAACCTTCTGTAATATAGCAGTTTGAGAGTATATTTTATATTGATTTATTTTTATATTTAGTTTCAAAGGCTGTCAGAGCAGACAAAAATATCTCACATGTGTAAAACATTGCTTATATACTCTCAATCTTAAAATCCATTTTTGATCCTTCCTACTTTTAAGTTACCCTCCTTCGTATTGATTTTAATGAATAACATCATAACACATGAAGTCTTTTCATTTGGAAGTTTTTTTTTTTTTAATCTGAATAATGCGTAGGTAAGAGTGACATTGAGGTAACACACTTCCTTCATTCCTAACAACAAAATTATGTGGCAAAGCAGCTTTTCCAATATTCATCTCACAGTGCCTCTCTGTATGATGAGTGCTCTTCAAGAGACTTGTTTACAAACCGGGAATGGATTCACAAGCTTAGAGAACAAACTTACAGTTACCGAAGGGGAGGGATAAATTGGGAGCTTGGAATTGACATATACATACAGCTATATTTAAAATAGACAACCAACAAGGACCTGTTGGAGAGCACAGGGAACTTTGCTCAGTCTTCTGTAAGAACCTAAGTGGGAAGAGAAATTGAAAAGGAATAGATACATGTACATGTATAACCGAATCACTTTGCTGTACGCCTGAAACTAACACGACGTTGTTAGTCAACTACACTCCAATATAAAATAAATCTTTAAAAATGGAGTAAGTAGCTTCTTTGTGGAGAAGGCAATGGCAACCCACTCCAGTACTCTTGCTTGGAAAATCCCATGGACAGAGGAGACTGGTAGGCTGCAGTCCATGGGGTCACGAAGAGTGACTGAGCAACTTCACTTTCACTTTTCACTGAAGGAAATGGCAACCCACTCCAGTGTTCTTGCCTGGAGAATCCCAGCGACGGGGGAGCCTGGTGGGCTGCCGTCTATGGGGTCGCACAGAGTCGGACACGACTGAAGCGTCTTAGCAGCAGCAGCTTCTTTGTGACTCATCATCAGAAAACTGGCTCCACCTGAAGAGGTGGGTAGAGTATGTTGAATCTTCCTGGAGCACACGCTGACAGCCAGGTGACCGTCAGGCTGTTCCTTTTAGTGACAGAAGCCCGTCAGTGCCGGAAGCTGGTGGGACGGCCAGGCTTCATCTGCCGCAGAAGGCCCACAAGCCCTCTTGGCACGGGGTAGGCTGGGAGTGCCCCCTCCCATCTTGAGCTAGGGAGAGGAGCTTTGGTTGGATGAGAGACTGCAGGTGTGTTAGTTAGGGATGAATGTTCTTGTGGGCTTCCCAGCTGGCACGAGTGCTAAAGTACCCACCTGCCAATGCAGGAGATCCAGGTTCGATCCCTGGGTAGGGAAGATCCCCTGCAGGAGGGCATGGCAACCCACCCCAGTATTCTTGCCTGGAGAATCCCATGGACAGAAGAGCCTGGCGGGCCACATACAGCCCTTGGGGCTGCACAGTCAGACACGCCTGAAGCGCCTTAGCACACACACGCACGCATGAACTTTCTTGTACCTAAAAACGAGCCTGAGGCAGTAACTGAAAGTAACAGGAAACTCATGGAAAATTTCTCTGAATGTTAGTCCAGGAATAAGAAGGGAATCTGACCAAGTGTGCTCGGAGGTGGAAGTTAGAGGAAAGTGAAGCAGTTTCCTCCTGGGGCCCACAGCTTCCACCTGTCAGCTAAACCATCCACAATCTTCAGTTCTGCTGAATAATTATGCCAAGAGCTTTTTCTTCACAGTTAGGCTTCAGGACAAAACCCCAGTGGTGCAGATCCCATAGTTCGAACGCTAGACCCTTAGAAGCACTGTCTCTGAAGTCCTGGGAAAACCAAGAACCTTGTAAAACATTGGGCTTCCCTGGTGGCTCAGCTGGTAAAGAATCTGCCTGCAATGTGGGAGACCCGGGTTTGATCCCTGGGTTGGAAAGATCCCCTAGAGAAGATTCCCCATCAGAATCACAGCGGCCGCCTAGTCCTGCTGCCCCCTGACCTCACCATCAGCAGCCCCGTAGTGAGCTGTGCATGTTTCACAGGCTGTTTGGGGCTGTCTCTCCCATGACTCCACCCTGCCCCCCATCCCTTGCCCCCTGTACCCCATCCCCCGTCCCTTGGCCCCGTCCCCCATCCCCTGTCCCCGTATCCCTTGCCTCCATCCACTGTCCCCTGTCCCCCGTCCCTTGCCCCCGTGCCCTGCCCCTGTCCCCTATCCCCCATCCCCTGTCTCTTGCCCCCATCCTCTGTCCCCTGTCCTTTGCCCCCTGTCCCCTATCCCCTGTCCCCTGCCCCCATTCTTGCCCCCTGCCTCCTGTCCCCCATCCCCTGTCCTCTGCCCCCTACACCCTGGCTCCCAGGAGGCACTCCCCTCCGGTCAGGAGAGCAGCACAAACACCAGGTCTCCGTCCTGGCCCCTGTGGTTTCACATTCTTCACAGACCAACAAACACGGACCCAAATGGATTCCTCACGGCACTTTTTCAGACTGTTTCCTTGCTGAAGTTGGCGCTTTGTCTATTTCTAACTTAGCCTGAGGATTTTAGATTTCATTTTGGAACACATTCCCAAGCAATTTAAACACTTACACGATAGCTTTTTTTCTCTGAAGCACTGTAAACACTGAGCAAATTGAGAAAGAAATGCCCCAACACCTGAAGGCAAGGATCCCAGTAAGACAGGGCCAGCAGGCGAGCACTTCATGGAGGAACCTGTGATCGCTGGTGTTTGGCAGCCACTCGGGGCTCCGCGGGCTTGGGGCTGGATCCTCGTCTAGGGCTACCCTCGCTGGGACCCTTTACACTCTAATCTCAAGGAGTCTGGATTGACTGAATTCTGCCTGTTTCAGCTCCACTGAAAAGCAGGTTCCTGGTCCTGTTGCTTCCTCCCGCCTCCCCTACCCCATCCCCACCCCGACCCGGACTGCCCCGTTGCTATTTGCACCATCACTGTGATTGGAAGGCGACAGGCTGGTCGACCCTTTTCCTTGAAAGGAACCTCCTTCCACATGCAGCCACTTAGTGACGACATCAAGCGTTTCCTCCAGCGTCATCCACCGGGGGCCCCTCCTGCTCCCTGTGCTGCCACAGACGGACACACGGACACGCAAACCCCTGCGCCCCGCCCCCAACACACTCACTCTCTGCTGACTGAGGTGTTGAGGCACATTCTGAATTTCAACCCAAACCCCTCTCATCTTCTATCTTTCTTGACACCTCCCCTGAATATCTGCCTCTCCTCCTAGGACAATGACACTCAGATGTCACCTCAGATGTCCCCTGGTGACACCTGGTCCTGGGGTCCTGCCCTCCTGCACACCCATCAGCTCTGGACAGAGCCTCAGGAGTTCTGTAACATCCATCAGGGACTTTGGGGATGGAGAAAATATCCCTGTGGACACTCATGTCTTTGCACAGTCTGGTCCCCTCCTCTCTGTTTCCATGGATACCCTGGGGAGCAAATGCATTGATGTCTAATTGGACGTTAACATGTACAGTGCTGGTTACATGTGCTACCTTGATTAATCATCAAATTAACCCTGTAAAATGTGTGACACTTAGATAAGAACATGAAGGCTTTGACTTGCCCAGAGTCACGGCTGGCGAGAAGTTGAGTCAGGTCCCCATGCCAGAGCTGCTTGGCCCCATCACCTATGTCAGCCCAAGTGTTTCTGATGTTTTCCTTCCCTGACCCTATACCTGGTTGGTAGTATCTATTGAAAAGAAATATTAGCAGGATAAAAATGCAGCCAATAGGGCAGTATTTCCAAAGGCCCTGTCCAGGCTGATGGATGTTCTATGGACTCCAGCTAGGCTTCCAAAATATTGTTCTATGCACCAGAGAAATGCTTACCGTGGACATCAACTGATGGATTCCCTGTTGCAGCCATCAGCCTCTGGCCTTTGCTGTTCATACCCTGCTACTGTTCAGTTGAGGGCAGGTGCAGGACTCCTGGCCCCAGTAGGGGCAGGCTAGGATGGCAAGGAGCCAGTGTCCCGGGAGCAGCCATCAGTCCATGATTTAGTGGATAAAGATGCTTCTCCTGACCTTCAGCTAGGGTGGCATGGAAGCCCACACCATCTCCCAGGGCCCCACTCAGTGTGGACGCATTTCATCCTGGTCCCTTACCCGGTGTGTCAGTGGCTCCTAGCTCACAGCCTGCACTCGCATCCCATTCTATCAGCATCTGCTTGCAGCCCCAGCCTGTGGCAGCAGCTCCCAACAGGATAGTGCCCCACGCTGTTAGAGCAGAAGGGATGGAGCACAACAGCTTTACTAGTCCCTGCGGGCATCCGGGGGTCAGCTTGATAGAACAAGCTGCATGCCATTCAATGATGAGAAATGACCTGGGATGTGGAAGGATGTGCATGAATTTCATGAGAACCAGAGTGTCCACCAGGGTAGATGAGTGTCCAGGTCTCACACAGAGGGACCCTCTTAGCCCCTCTCTCTCCCTCTTGTCTATCTCTCTGTCCATCTCTTCGTCTCTCTCCCTGTCGGTTGAGGCAGGATTTGTGAGTTCACTCATATGCCTTTTTTCTTGCAGGGATTATTGTGCATTTACACTCTATATTTCCCTCTCCCCTGAAAGAACGATATTAGATTATGGTGATGATAGTGTGCTTCTAATAAAGGAAGACAGATTAGACAGTTTCCACATGAGCAGAAGCCGCTGTGATTGGCCACCTTCCTCTTCCCCTGGCCCATGTTTTCTGTCTCCTTGAGCCATCTGCAATGACAAGGTTCTGAGGTTGCTCAAGCAAGCACCTGTGCCCCTTGTAAAACCCAGTGAGGATAATCCTAGTTTGCTAAATTCTACTAATCTAAACACGTGCTTTTGGCACAATTTGGTATCTGGTACATTGGGATCAATTCTCTCTCATGTGGGCACCGCTATAATCACTTTTGATGCAGGTCCGTGAAGCCTGATTATTCTGTGTATTCCTAGTGGTTTTGTTTCGCGTTTATGAATCCTTGATCTGAATCAAATTCATCCTGAGGTTGAAATATTTTAATTATTTAGAAAGTTAGTGTGATTCATGCTCAGTCACTTCAGTCGTGTCCAATTTTTGCAACCCCATACACTGTAGCCCACCAGGCTCCTCTGTCCATGGGATTCTCCAGGCAAGAATACGGGAGTGAGTTGTCATGCCCTTCTCCAGAAGATCTTCCCACCCCAGCGACTGAACCCAAGTCTCCTGCATTGCAGGCAGATTCTTTACTGCTGAGCCACCAGGGAAGCCCAGTGTGATTCATGAGTTACTTAAACAACTCTTACCAGTGAGCATTATTCAAACAGAAAGTTATAAAGTCAGTTCTTTGGCCAGAATCTTTAGGCAGAAGGAGAAATTTCAACCAGAGAAAACAGCTAGTGACAAAGCAAAATTTCAGCAATGGAACTGCCACCTCATCCCTCGCATGAATGTGACCTGGAGAAAATCATGTCCTGTTTCTGGAGAAAAGAGAATATGGAAAAATTCTCAGGAAAGCTCCACTGTAAATTCTTATGTATTAAAGTTCTTTAAACTCAACTGAGTCTCTTTGGGAAATCCTCAATACCTTCCTGACTTCTTTCATGGCACTTACAATCCCCCCCAGTAAAGAGAATTTTGCTTACCATGATGTGCAGGGTCTGTGTTTTTGGCCAAGCCTGTGCAAGGCCTTGTGGCTCAGCTGGTAAAGAATCCGTCTGCAATGCAGGAGACGTGGGGTTGATCCCTGGGTTGGGAAGATCCCCTGAAGAAGGGAATGACTACTCATTCCAGTATTCTGGCCAGGAGAATTCCATGGACTGTATAGTCTTTGGTGTCGCAGAGTCGGACAAAACTGAGCGACTCTCACTTTCCCATGTGAGACCCAGGAGGCGGCTACCCCCATGTCTGGACCCAGCCAGGGCACAGGGCTAGTCCTGATTTACTCTTGCTTCTAGAGAGAGAGAGTCAGACACGACTGAGAGACTTCACTTTCACTTTTCACTTTCATGCACTGGAGAAGGAAATGGCAACCCACTCCAATATTCTTGCCTTGAGAATCCCAGGGACGGGGGAGCCTGGCGGGCTGCCGTCTATGGGGTCGCACAGAGTTGGATACTGAAGTGACTTAGCAGCAGCAGCAGCTAGAGGGCTTGGCCATTGTCTTGTTGCCAAGGCAATGCAGGAGGGGTGCTGGCCTTGCTACTGAACACGACAGGACATGTGTCAGGGGGTGGACATGTGCATTCCTAACTTTGTCTTTCTGTTTTGAGCCTCCTTTGGGGGTTGGATTGCAAAAGAATGTGCACTCTACAACCTTTGGTTTTAGCAAATGCCAAGAATGGTCTTTTCCCGTTAGAGGCAGGGTGCTTAGAGTAAGAAGGACTGCAACAGGGCATTTGATTGCTCCGACTTGGAAGTCTGTGGCTTAGGTCTGGGCCCAGAACCACAGCTTCAAGGACCAGAGGTGGAAAGTCTTCATCCATCCCACCTCTGACAGATGGTAGAGGAGACTGGCTTTAGGGATCTTTGTGCTGGGCAGGGCCACTCATCACTCAGAGCAGGGGAAATGAATTCAGTGTTAAAACAGCACTGTGAGTTCTCCTCTGCCATGGGTCCATTCAACCCAGCAATTGGGGGCTGGCAGATAGAGACATCTCTCACCTTCAGAATGAGGTGATGTTTCTCACCTCTCTCCCAAGGACATGACCTCTGCATTGCTTCACCAGCATCTTGCCTGGCATCATCACCAGACATCACCTGTCGGGTCCTAGCCTCTCTACCTGGTGGAATAGGAGGCGGGGCTCTGGGCTGCAGGAAGAGCTCTGTGGTCTTTAAGGTAAAACCCATCTTGCTGGGTCTGTGTTTTTCTTTTGGAAAATGAACAGCCCAACTGAAACTCTTCCGAGCCATGGTTCTCTCAGCTCTGCACAGTAGAGGGGAAACCCCTCTATGCAATGTTGCAAATATTTTAATCTGACAAATTCACCATGTGAACAAATGAGAAGTTAATTCATAAACACAGAGCAGGCCTGAAACTGGTTAGGATTGGGAAATGTTTCAAAGCAGGGATTCCAGTCCCTTACACCAGCCAACAAAAATTCTCAATGTTTTAAAATCCTCCAGGTGGTCTTGTTTTGAACCATGTAGCTTCCTGGTGAAATGCCAGGATGGATCAGTTGTAAAATGTATTCAAAGAAACTAAAGAAATTACCTTTCTATGTCATTATTGATTATAAAGTAAATTTTGAGGGTCATGTTTCAAAATCATTGATTTTAGTTTTAGTACAGTTGATCTGAGGTCATCCTGTTTGACAACATAAGAAAGAAAAATTAGTGGCTAATTAATATCACTGTTTATGACAATAAAACTTCTCAAGAACTTAAAGAAGACTCTCTTGTCTATTCTCCCCAGTAGGAATACACTTGGCCATGTCATTGAATAGGAGCATCAAATACTTAGAATATATATGTATGTGTATATAACATACTTTACATATTCGTGAGAAGAGACAATAGGTGTCTTTTGTAGGTCATTTTATTTTTTCTACATGCTATTTTTTATTGGAGTATAGTTGATTTACAGCGTTGTGCTAATTACTGTTCTATATATATATTTGTAGCTGTTGTTCAGTTGCTCAGTTGTGTCCAACTCTTTGTGACCCCATAGACTGCAGCACGCCAGGCTTCTCTGTCCTACACCATCTCCTAGAGTTTGCCCAGGTTCATGTCCATTGAATCAGTGATGCCATCCATCCATCTCATCCTCTGTCACCCTTTTCTCCTTCTGCCTTCAGTCCTTCCCAGCATCAGGGTATTTTCCAGTGAGTTGGCTGTTTGCATCAGGTGGCCAAAGTATTGGAGCTTCAGCTTCAGCATCAGTCTTTCCAATGAGAATTCAGGATTGGTTTCCTTTAAGACTGACTGGTTTGGTCTCATTGTTGTCCTAGGGACTCTCAAGAGTCTTCTCCAGCACCGCAGTTCAAAAGCATCAGTTCTTCGGCGCTCAGCTTTCTTTATGGTCCAGCTCTCACAACTGCATGTGACTACCAGAAAGACTATCAGTTCAGTTCAGCTCCGTCACTCAGTCGTGTCTGACTCTTTGCGACCCCATGGACTGCAGCACACCAGGCTTCCCTGTCCATCACCAACTCTCTGAGTTTACTCAGACTCATGTCCATTGAGTCAGTGATGCCATCCAACCATCTCATCCTCTGTTGTCCCCTTCTCCTCCTGCCTTCAATCTTTCCCAGCATCAGGGTCTTTTCAAATGAGTCAGTTCTTCGGATCAGGTGGCCAAAGTATTGGAGTTTCAGCTTCAGCATCAGTCCTTCCAATGAATATTCAGCATTGATTTCCTTTAGGATGGATTGGTTGGATCTCCTATAGCTGTGACTTTTTGGATCTTTGTTGGCAAAATGATATCTCTGCTTTTTAACACACTATCTATGTTTGTTAGAGCTTTCCTGCCAAGAAGAAATCATCTAATTTCATGTGGCTGTCACCATCTGCAGTGATTTAAGAACTCAAAAAGAGGAAATCAGTCACCATTTCCATTGTTTCTCCATCTATTTGCCATGAAGCGATGTGGCCCGGTTTGCAGGGCACTTTTCTGGGATCCACTAAGAACAATGCCATGATCTTAGTTTTTCTAATATTTAGTTTTAAGTTGACTGTTTCACTCTCCTCCGTCACCATCATCAAGAGGTTCTTTAGTTCCTCTTCACTTTCTGCCATTAGCTTGGTATGTGGTATATATATATATACACACATGCTTCCCTAGTGGCTCAGATGGTAACGAACCTGCCCATGATGTGGGAGACCTGGGTTTAATCCCTGGGTTGGGAAGATCCCCTAGAGGAGGGCATGGCAACCCACTCTAGTATTCTTGCCTGGAGGATCCCATGGACAGAGGAGCCTGGCGGGGTCCTGGCAGGGTGCAGTCCATGAGGTCACAAAGAGTTGGACACGGCTGAGCAACTAAGCACAGGATGTATATGTGTATATAGATAGATAGATACACATTTTTTCCATTTTGATTTATTAGAGGATTCCAGTGGTCATGTATGGATGTGAGAGTTGGACTGTGAAGAAGGCAGAGCACCGAAGAATCGATGCTTTTAAACTGTGGTGTTGGAGAAGACTCTTGACAGTCCCTTGGACTGCAAGGAGATCCAACCAGTCCATTCTGAAGGAGATCAGCCCTGAGATTTCTTTGGAAGGAATCATGCTAAAGCTGAAACTCCAGTACTTTGGCCACCTCATGTGAAGAGTTGACTCATTGGAAAAGACTTTGATGTTGGGAGGGATTGAGGGCAGGAGGAGAAGGGGACGACAGAGGATGAGATGGCTGGATGGCATCACAGACTCGATGGACATGAATCTGAGTGAACTCTGGGAGTTGGTGATGGACAGGGAGGCCTGGCGTGCTGCAATTCATGGGGTCACAAAGAGTCAGACACAACTGAGCAACTGAACTGAACTGATTGAACATCAGTATCTGTGCCATGGAGTAGGACCTTGCTGCTTATCTGTTCCATGTGGATGGATATCCAAAGCCTACATGTGCTAACTCCAATTTCCTACCCCAGCCTTCACCCCCTCCTCCTTGACAGCTGCCAGTCTGTCCTCCACATCTGTGGTTCTGATTCTGTCTCATAGGTAGACCAGGGATGCGGGCACACAGCTGCATGGTTTGTATGAGTTTGTTGGTGTGAGCCATTGTCAGAGGAGAGGGAGGCAAGGAGGCTAAAGCCCACAGATGCAACATATTTTCTTTTAAATGAGGTCTCCACCAACAATTTTCAGTCTTGGGTCAGGAAACAGAGGCCATGCTCATTTCTCTAAGGGAGTGTCGTTAACATTTTAGATGAATATTACTTTAATTTTCTCTGTGATTTTTTTTAAGTTACATTTGTCCAGAGAAATATTTTGAGACTGATGGCAGGTGTAATTCAATCAACCAGATAGCAGGTTATTAAAATTCTGAGAAAAGTTTGGGATCAGCCAGCAAGAATGGGACTCAAAGTTGCATGGAGCCCCTAGACCCCATGGAGACAAAACCTGTCGAGCCTCTGCATCACACGGGTTTTCCTCACCAGTTGTTTCCAGGGCAGCCTCGTCGTGACTGGTCTGAACAGTAGGAAGAAACTGGCTTATGAAAGTGTTAGCTGCAACCAAGTTGGCTGTGAGGGCTGCAGCTTTGGGAAACTGCGCTGGCTCTCAGAACGCTGGGTGGAGACAACAGGCAGAACCCATGTAGAGAGAAATGGCAGATCATAGTGGGCCCGTTATGGGGGCTGCCCTTGGGGGAGAAGAGTGGGTCCCATAGAAGTGCCCTGCAAACCGGGCCACAGCTATGCTGGAAGGAAGAGAGAGACGTGTGTTTGCAGCAGGTCACACCATCACGGAAGCCACCCTAGGTTATGCCAATGGTGGATCTGATGGGGGAGACCAAGCGTTCTACCCCAACCCCTCCCCACTGCCTTTGCTGCAGATGGGGTTTGCAGGTGGACGGACTCTGGGATGGACCCTGAGCATTGGCTACTATGGAAAAGCTGGAAGAGAGACCAGCTGGGCAGGGCAGAAGCGTGCTGGTGATGTGGGCTGACCCCTGACCCCATGGGGGCCCCGGAGCCAGAAAGGCCATCAATCCTTCAGGGTCATGTGGGGTCAAGCCTGAGCAACCAGGCTCTCGTCATCAGCTGTGGCCCCAGGCTGGCCGGGCCCTCCCTGAAGGGCGGCCCCAGAAGGCCATCGGCTGCTGGCACTCCTGGCAGCAGGTCCCAGCCTTCACAGACCGACATCTGGGGGTCCTGCAAGCCCAGCAAGGCATTCAAACCCCTCCCCTCTTGCAGCTGAACTGAGTCGTCCACTCCAAATGCTACTTCTTCTGCAGCCCCTGACATTGTTCTGCACTTGCCCCTGAGTTTTTCCCTGGATATAAGTTTGTCTGTTTACTGAGGTCCTTTCCTTGGCTGGGGTTGGGGGACACTTTATATTTTTCCATCTCCTCCTCATTGGGCTTCTCACGCCTTGGAGAACCAGGCTGTGCAGGTCCATCCAGTGCCATGCCCCACTGGTAACACATGTACCCATGAATCTGCTTCTTTCTTTTTAAACAGTATGTTTTTAATTGAAGTATAGTTGATTTACAATGTTGTATTAATTTCTACTGTACAGCAAAGTGATTCAGTTATACACACACACACACTCACACACATATATACACCATTCTTTTTTTTCTTAATATTCTTTTCCATCTTTGCTAAGTCCCCACCTTTATGACCAGTGTAGCCCCAGGTACACATGTGAAGCTGGCGCATCACTATGGCTGACCAAACGGGCAGGTGACAGATTTGCAAACGTGGACCCCCAGGAGCAGGCGACCTGGCTCCTCAGAGAGAAGAGACACCTGCAGAAATATTGATGGCTTCTTTCTGTGATTCCTGCTCTAGAGAATATATTATCATTATCTATGAAATGCCTGCATAACAGGGAGCAAGACTTGATTAATAAGTCACATGAAATGAAAACAATGAACCTCAGCAAGGCCTTTCTTCGGGTTGGAGGAAGAAAAAGTACTCAGAGTTGTCTAGGCCATGAGCATTGTCAGCCCGAGGTCCCATCAGGTCGCGCTCAGACAGGTGAGGGGCTGCTAGGCGGGGCTTTCAACAGGCTCTCAGGCGGAGAGGTATCTCTTTCCAGGGCTAGGGGAAGGACTCGCATCAGGACTCCTGCCTGATGCTTCTTCCTCTCAATTGAAAGGGATTGCAGTACATACTTGGTAATTTTCCCCAGAGACTTCAGATCTGAGAATATTCCTGCTCTTGGTAAGTTAAGGTATTCCTATTAAGCAGGACAAGGAGTAACACCACTCCCATGTCCAAGATCACCTGTTTCCCTTGCTGTTTCATCTCTCCGTCCAGAGCATTGTGTCTAGCTTCCTCTGCACCGGCGTTAGGACCTGGGCTGCATGGTGCTTGAATCCTGGCCAGTCGTGTGCACCAGGGTGCTTGGCAACTAGTGTCCTTTTCCAGCTTCGGCTCCGCTGCCCATGCCCAGGGCTCCTGACACTTGGCCCAAAGTGCCCGCTATAGAAACAACCTTCCCTCAGCCAAGGGACCTGCTCGACTTGATTTGTAGGTGAAACATACACATTTCTTCATCCTGTTGACCCTGCCTCTACCTCCCTTGACTACCAAATGTGCACGTTTGTACTCGCAAAACTTCGTTGCCCATACCAAGAGACGTGGCTCACCCTGGGGGACACCACGCACTGCTGTGTGCTCTGCTGACCCGTAGGTGAGGCTGGGAAGACCTTGGACATTGCGCACACTCTGCGTCTAGGGATGAGCAAGGCTTCTGTGGGTGCAGCCTGTGTGCTCACGTGCTTAATCACTTCTGACTCTGTGCGACCCCATGGACTGCAACCCGTCAGGCTCCTCTGTCCAAGGGATTCTTCAGACAAGAATACTGGAGTGGGTTGCCATGCCCTCCTCCAGGGGCAGGGCGCAACATTGCCTCCCCCCCAAAACCAGTGACTTGATCCTCTCTGTCCATCTACCTGGCACTCCTTCCTGGCCTTCCCAGGCCCTGACCACAAGGTATTAGATAAATCAACACAAGAGGCACAGAGTTTCAGAAGTTGCTAACTGTGGCCCATCCAATTATAGGAAACTCACTGTTGTCTGGCATCTATTAAGCAGAGGTTTCTATTAATGAAGTCTTCTGCTTAGCAACCAAGCAAAAGTAATGGATGTTTAAATGATAACCCTGAGGACGGTGAAACTCTGAAGTGCCTTCTGAATTATCAAAGAGAGATTAATATTCCTGAAATGTCCCTGCAATTCATTTTTTATAGAACAGCACAAAGGCGAGGATAAAGATAAATGGAAAGAATTCTTAGGAAACAAAGATTAGGTTAATCATGAGAGTCGAGGCTTTAGAATGGGAGGACTTTAGAAAGAATTTAATGTAATTTTACAGAAAAGGAAAGTGAGGTTCATGACTGGCATGGTTTTTAAGAAAATAGGTCAAGTTTTGAACCTCTGGCTTCCAGCCCCTTCTTTAAGGGGATCCACGAGCATCACCTCATCCACCCTTCACAGCAGACTTCGGGGGAGCACACTGCCCTGCTCTTAGCTCCCTTTCCCCTTTGCTGTTCCTCTTTTGGTGTTTCCCCCTCCTGTTGGATAGAAAAGCCACCTGGTGCATCCATTACCATCAGAGTATTTACGACACAGAGCATCAGTGACATGGTGTTAAAGGGTGCAGACTCAGGGCCACTCTCTCCAGCAGCCTTGACTTTGGGTGAATTAATTAGCCTCTCTGAGTCTCAGAAGGTGGTCAGAAGTAACCAGTTCCATGGACTGTATAGTCAGTCCATGGAATACTGGACTAGAATACTGGAGTGGGTAGCCTTTCCCTTCTCCAGGGGATCTTCCCAACCCAGGGATCAAACCCAGGTCTCCCACATTGCAGGCAGATTCTTTACCAGCTGAGACACAGGGAAGACCACAAATAACTTAATCTTTTTCAATGATTAGAGCAGCTTGACTAGAGAATGTTCTATATCAGTGTTTGTTCAGGAAATACATCCCGCTGCTGAATATTTTTCTTGCAAAACACGAGGCTGGCAAGGAATGACTTCACGCTACATCATAACTGCTATGAGGTAAGTCCTGTGAGGGACAGTGTGGGGTCGGGGTGCCTTGTGGGTACATTCCAACCACAGCACAAAAAACCTCCATCTTCTGGGTCGAGGGGTGAGGGCCTTGATGATCATAGTTTAATAGTGGTTTTGCTGGAAAGAAGCAGAAACAGTGGAAAGATCACAACTGTGGGAAAGTATTAAAGTTTACTTGCCCACCTGAGAACTCTTTAAGAGAAGCCAAACCATTGATACAATCAATATGTGATGGGATGAGCTGGAAGAACTGCTCTCGATTGTTTGTTATGGACAAACATGTCCTATTCGTAAACACAGTTCTCCGAATAAGAACATCTGCATTTTCCTTGGGTGTTTGTTTTCCTTGTTTGTTTTCCTCGGGAATTTGGGTGTTTGAGGGCCACCTTGGGGATTTTCTTCATCCCAGAGACTGTGATGTGTCTGATGAGGTTAGAGGTGAAATGGAGCCTATTTTTGAGCAGATTATTGATATTTGGATTTATGACTTTTAAACGTTTTAGTACCTGGACTGAGTTTCTCCATTTATGCTCTGGCGTGGAACTCTGTAGGCGTTCCAGGCACCCTATGGTTTCAGCTGGGAGTAAGAACCTAGTCCATGTGTTTGGCAGGGACCCATCCATGCTCTGTGATAGCAAGCTTTTCTCTGGTATTTGGCCCTCAGCCCCGCTCCCTCTCCACCCCTAGTCCCGGTAGGTTTGGTGGTCACTTCTCTACTCTGACCACCAGCCTCCTCTCTCCCCTCTCCAGTGAATGTGGCTCAGCCCTCAGCATCAAGCTGAACCCCAGAAAGGAGCCTGCTGATCCAGAAGGAGGAAGTCTTTGGGAGGAAAGTCACTGATACAATGACTCTGATATATTCTTATCCCTAAGTGACCCCTGGGATACTTCTCCCATCTTCATCTTAATAAAACAGCCTTGAATTTTATAAAAACCTAAATACCTGTCATTCTGGGACCTGAGGGCAACTCCTGTGTAATTTGTTTGAGGAAAAAAAAAAAACATGCTCAAACCAAACACACTCTGAAGACCCAGCCCTCTCCTTTTCCATTCTTCACCAGCAGCAAGACGCTGTTTTAAAAATATGTGAACAGTTGTTTGCCCACTTGAAATCCTCTGCAGATTCCCACTGTCCTTAGAGGAGATGCTCATCCCTTGCTGGTCTCCAAGGTCCAGGATCTGCTGGCCTCCTCTTCCTCTAGCCCTCTCACCAAGCTCCAGCCAGTCCAACATCCCCTGTGCTGCACTCCAAGTTCCTGGCTGCTTCGGGTCTAGCTTTCCTGTGTCTGGAACATGTTTCCTGCAGGGATCATCCATGATGGGTCTCCTCTCCCTCTGGTCTCCAGGGAGATTCCTCATGCCAAGGGGCCAGTCTGAATTAGAACATTACCAGTCACTACCGTGCCAACCCTGCATCCTCAGCTGGTCCCGGCCTCATCCCAAATCACACTGGTCTAACCTTCATCATTATAACCTTAGCACCTCTCCTAACCTTTGGGTATCAACCCGAAAATTCCTGAGCCTTCCCCTTTCCCGAAGGGGCTGATTCCTCTTCTACAGTCAGTGGCGCTCATCCCATTGAGAGTCCTCCCAGTTCAATCCTGCACAGTTGGCTGGTCTCGGGTATGAGACCCAGCAGAGACCTGCCAAGTTTGGTGGGTGTTGGGTTCCCCAACACCTTCCTGTAAAATCTGTTACTACTGAGGACATGTTTTTTTGTAGCTTTACTTGACCCTCCTGTGCCCTTTGATTCTGAGTCTGGGTTAAACTGAACAATTAGAGGTTCCTGGAAATTGCTGCTTCTACAAAGACTGACTCAGGATTTAGGGCAGCCTGACTGTCTGCTACGATGGGTCTTTCACACCCTGACACAGACAGGAGGGGCTGGGACCCCTCCTTCTTTTATCACGAATATCTTAAAAATCTGGAATATTCTGTGGATGACCCTCCCAAAGATCATTTGGGTTTGCATGTCAGAAATATGGGCTTGTTATCAGTAAGAGAGTCTGCCATCCAACACATGACACAAAAGAGGCCAGATCCAGAGATTCCAAACTAGAAGCAGAACTTTCCTCCCAAATCCAACTGGTCCTTGTCCACTGGCTCCAAAATGTAAGCTGATTTGGTTGCAGGTACATGTTCGGCCATGAATTCATTCTGGCAGGAAATAACATCTCTCAAAGTTAGACCTTCAGGAGAAGCACTGTACGGTTTTTCCCTTTCTGGCACATGGAAATACATACCTTGAAAATTTTCTAGGCCATAAGAATCACATTCCCACTGCATGGAGTTTAATTGATGATGCTGTGTGCAGATGAATAAAGCAGAGAACAACTTTTTGAGGAAACAGTCTCTTTTCTGTGACACACCGCCATTCTGAGGTCACTTGAAATCTCCACCCAGGAACAATCCCAGGTGGTCCAGTGGCTAAGGTTCCGTGTGCAGGGAGACCGGGTTCAATCCCTGGTCAGGGAACTAGTTTCCACATGCCGCAACTAAAGATCCGCATACTGCAACAAAGACTGGAGACCTGGTGTGCTGCAACTAAGACCCAGCACAGCCAAATAAGTAAATAAGTAAAATAAATGTTAAAAATACTCCACCTAGAGCAGTCCCTCTCATGAAGGAACTGAGGCTTCCCCCCTTGTCTCCTGTTTCCAAAACCTGTGAATCAGATCCCAGCTCTCAGAGCAAGTCCCTCTTTTCCCAAGAGGTTAACTTCAAATTGTTGGTTGATGGTACACAAGCAGAGCCTGACTGAAAAGCCATTCTTGAAGGGCAATTTAAAAGCTATCCAGTCCAAGGATTCTAAGCCTCAGTGTGAACTGGGTTGGGCCATTAGGCTGTCTCTTCTCTGCTTGCCAAATTTCCCTCCCTGAGCTGTGCTTCTGTGCGCTGCCATCAGCTGTTTCCAAGGAGAACCCAGACTCAGACTCGGGCCTCCAAAACCAGACCCCACTGAGTCATCCTCCACCCTCCAGAGAAGATGGGCAGGAAGCAAAGGCTCAAAGACTCAGTGAGAAGACTCCTTCCACTGCCCCTGGGAAGGGCCGGTCCACACTCTGTTTTAGACAAGGAGCATCACCCCTGCTTTGGTTGCCAGGAAGCCGCAAAGGGACACCAGCCCCAATTCTGCTTCCTCTCAACTGGCACTCACCTACATTTTGGTTTTGAAATGATTGCACATTTTGTGGCAAGTTATTTCAAGGCCTTGTAACTTGACGAGGATTCTTCATCATTCAAACCCTTGGTGAGGATAATTTTCAAACAGGGTAGAAAAATGATGACTGAGTTCCCTTTCAGCCTGGACATTCTGCAAGGCAGTAACTGAAATGCCCTCCCCTTTCCATTGATCCTGCTGAAATAAGTGTGTCTTTAAGACAGGCCATGACAGTTGATGGCTGCTCAAATGTTCTTCCTGATTTAGGACTGATAATCAGTAGGCTTGTTGGTTCACTGTTGCTGCATCAAACTGAGAAGTGAAGCCTGGTGACTCATCAAAAGGCACTGTCTGAGCGTGCGGGGTGAAATTCTGTGCTTTTGGTTAAGAAGACAAGCAACCCAAATCCCATCTTAGACGGGGATACAGCCAGTTACTACCTCTGAAAAGTCATCTGTCCCATTCATTTCCATTGAATTTCTTCCTGCTTTGCCTCCCTCCACCTTTCCCAGCCCCTGTTTTAATTCTTAAATCGTTTTTTTTTTTTTAAGATTTTTTTTGATGGGGATCATTTTTAAAGTTTTCATTGAATTTGTTACATTACTGTTTCTGCCATTCACACTCTGGCCTTTTGGACTTGAAGCATGTGGGATCCTATCTATCTCTGAGACCAGGGATTAAAACCACCCCCACCTTGGAAAGCGAAGTCCCAACCACTGAACCACCAAGGAAGTCCCATAAATCAGTTTTTAAAATGAGCTGTCATTTAACGAGACTCTCAGTTCAGACTGAAAATGTGGCATGGGGTGAAAGTGAGGTCAGGATTGACGGAATGCACCCCTATCAATTTACGCCTATCAGAAAGTGTCACCCGCCTGGAAGGGAACTGATCACTCATAGCAAGAATCCTCAAAGCACATGCAGGCCCCTAAGGACCTGAAGAAGCCTAGGTAATTGAGATAAAAGTGATTCCACCAGGACTGTAATGAAGATTCTGAAAAGTCTGCTCCCAGCCAGCAGGGGCTGAGCCTGGGGGTTCTTAGATCAGTGGGGCGGGAGCAGCAGCCTGAGGGAATCAGTGTGTGGTGGTGGGGAAATACCTACTCCAGCCACAAAGGCAGCTCCCGTCCTGGGTCTCTATACGTTGGGAATTATGCAAGAGGCCAGAGGGGCCATGAAGATATCAGGGTGACAGGAGGCAGTAAGTCACAAACCAGCCCTATGCCCAGTTTTCCCCCGGGAGGGAGAATACCTTTTCACTGTGAGCATCTAAGGACCTCATACCCATTACCTGCTTAAAGGTGTGCTGGGCATGTTTTCAGCCTCCAGTAAGAGCCAAATCGAATTCATGTTGTTCAATAGAGTAGAAAATATTTCTGAGACCATATTTCACAGATTATAAGAAATAAAAGGGCAAGGGTATTTGCAGAGTGAAAGCGAAAGCTGCTCAGTCATGTCTGACTCTCTGTCACCCCATAGACTATATAGTCCATGGAGTTCTCCAGGCCAGAATACTGGAGTGGGTAGCCTATCCCTTCTCCAGGTGATCTTCCCGACCCAGGGATAGAACCAGGATCTCCTGCATTGCAGGCGGATTCTTTACCAACTGAGCTATCAGGGAAGCCCACTTGCAGAGTAGAAGTGTTTTAAGAAAATCAGAGGTAGACAGCAAACTACCTCGTTGGTACCGCCCATCACAGGATCACCTTTAATGTTCCCAGTGGGAACCACCAGTGCCTACTGGTGCTACGAAAAGTCAGCAGGAAGACCTTTCCTTGCCCGGCCACTGACACTCCATTTCCTCTCCTCCTTCACCCCTCATTTAACTCCACTCCTGACCTGGACTCTGTCGTTGCCAGTGGTCTGGCTGCTGCCACTGGTTCTTTACTTTGACCCCCTTCTCCCCAGCCCCTGTGTTTGATTGATTCTTAGGTTCTCCTTTTATGAAATGAAAGTATTGAGAAAAAAAAAAAAAAGGATTTTAAAATGCACATCACCAATAACTTCTTTGATTCATGTTTATGACAGTGTTTTGTTCAATGATTTGTTGAATAATTTACCTCCTTGAGATACATCAACACACTTTCCTGGTGCCTCCAAGGTCCTACCCAAAGGATTCAAATGCAGATTAGCATGAACTGTGGATGTTTCCATCCTGGCTGCAGGGTTGCTGAGAAGAAACGAAGACACACATCCCAGGGCTGCTGAGTCAGGGGGTCTGGGGAAGACAAGGGAAGAGTTTTAAGTTTATTCTTAGGTGTTGTGCAGTGGGGTTCATAAGGTAAACATAAACTCTGGGGAGTTCACAGATGAAAGTAGAACTTTTATGACAGAAAAAGGAAAGGGAAAAGAAAACTATGCGTTGAGTAACCAGGTCAGTGTTGATGTCAACTCCTTGCTATCTTTGCCAGCTCAGGTTATAATTTCAGTAATCACGACCATCTATCCCTGGGGCTTCCCTGGTGGCTCAGACGGTAAAGAATCCAGTTGCAGTGCAGGAGATCTGGTCCAATCCCTGGGTCAGGGAGATCCCCTGGAGAAGGGCATGGCAACCCCACTCTAGTATTCTTGACTGGATAATCCCATGAACAGAGGAGCCTAGCAGGCTACAGTCCATAGGGTCACAAAAGAGTCGGACATGACTGAGCTACTAAACAACAACAACAACATAAATAGAATCATGCACTATATGTTCTTCTGATATTAGCTTTTTTCCACCCAACATAATTTCCTTGAGCCTCATCCAAATGCATCACTCGTTGGTTCCCTTTATTGCTGAGTTTTCTGTGGAATGCCACTGTGAACTTTCAAATCATAAATGTGTCAATTAAGTAAAATTAACATGAACTTTGCAAGCAAAAAGTTGTGTCATTGCTAATCCACCTGACATGAGTTAAAACTCTGGCAGGCCATGAAACATGGACACAGTCACATGGGAAACTTGTGCGATGTCTTACTAGTGCTCGGCAAAGGCCTGTGGGAAATCAGAGACTGCATGGAGGAGGTGCTGGGCGGGAGGGGGGCGCTTGTTGAAGAAACCAGTGGTCTGTGGTTCCACTTAGTCAGCACACGTGTGCCAGGCTTGGAAGAAAATCAACTTTGCTGATCCAGCCTCATTGTAGAGGCCATTGGGAGGACCTAGCAACCATGGCATCATTGCATCGCTGAGTGTCCTTATATTACCAAAAGATTGTCTCTAACAAAAAATATGTCAAAGGGAAAATAGCACTAGGGACTAAAGTTCTAAGGTTAGAAAGATGCATTCCTGAAGGAATTTCAACAATAAAGTGCTTTAGACTTGTGTGCTTAGCTATTGCAAATTAAAATTTAGAGATTGGTTTATCTACCTCCGAAGCAAACAAACCTAAAAGCCTCCTCCTTTGTCCTTGAATTCACATGTTCCACAGCTATCGGAGTCTTTCGTCACCTTGGTGTTTGTGAGATGTGTCACCAGCGACACTGGAGGGATAACAACAAATAACAACAAGGGCGTCTCAAGGGTGAACAGAAGCCCAGGAAGCACCTTTCCTTGCTCTCATTCAGCTTCGGTCCCAGACCCTAAACAGGTTAGAGCCAGTCCCAGCCAAGTCTGAGCAAATCCTGTTATCTAATTCACGAATCTCGTGATCTCTGATACATGTTGTGACAACACATTGGTGGAAATGCCTAAATGAACAAAGATAGGAGAACAGTTCCTGAATCTCTGAACCCACCATCAGCTGTGTTTGCAAGACTTGTCTGTGTGGGCAGAGACCCTAAGACATGACTCCAGTAAAGGAAGCAAGGCCACCATATGGCTGTCACAAGATGAGCACATGGCCGGGGAGGGCCATCCCCACGGTCTCTGAAGGTGGACGTCTCAGACTGGGACACTTTGGCTGTAGCCACGCCAGGCTGGTAGGGCTGAGCTCCTTGAATCCTCCTTCCAGTCACCAGGTGCCAGGCAGTCTAGCTCCAGCACATCGCAGGCTGGGTTCCTTCTGCCCGCCCCCATGGTCACGTGAGAGTTCAAGGCCTTTGCTGTCCATCAGCCCATCTGTCCTTCAGTCACACGCCCTGTGCTGAGTCAGCCTCCTGATATGAGTATTAGACGTGGCCACTTAGTGGATCAGGCTTTTGGGAGCTTTAACTGCCTTTAGAACATGCTGTAAACTTGCTATTGGAGCATCAGTGGTCGTTTCCCCCTTCCAACCCCTGACTCCACTCTGGCCAAGGAGCACCCGAACCCCTAGATTCTGGATGCAGAGCCACTTCTAACCCCCCTTATTCAATTCCTTTTTCTCTCCAGTCCCCTTCTTTGTTCTTTCCTGTTTTTGCTCTTGTTTTAACATTTATTATTTACTCGGCTGTGTCAGGTCTTAGTTGCAGCATGCATGATCTTAGCTGTGGCATGTGGGATCTAGTTCCCTGACCCAGGATGGAACCTGGCCCCCCTGCATTGGGAGCATGGGGTCTTAGCCATTGGACCACCAGGAAGCTCCTTTTCCTGTCTTTTACCTACAATGTTTTTACCCCAAAATAGTCTCCTGGGAGTCAATGGCTGCATTTACCCATAATTCCTCAGGAAGCCCTTGCCTGACCTCCCAGCAGGACGTTTTCTTGCCTCTGCGAAGCATTTCCATTGCACCTTTTATGGCATAAATACCCTTATCAAGGCTGTTTGATGATCCGTTTCCCCAAGTAGACTGATGAGTTCTTGACAACCAGGAGCAGTTGTTGTTCAGTCGCTCAGTTGTGTCTCTTTGTGGCCCCATGGACTATAGCCCACCAGGCTCTTCTGTCCATGGAACTCTCCAGGCAAGAATACTGGAGTGGGTTGCCATTCCCTTCTCCTCAGGATCTTTCTGATCCAGGGATTGAACCCAGGTCTCCCACATTGCAGGCAGATTCTTTACCCTCTGAACCACCTGGGAAGCCCCAACCAGGAGCAGATCGGATTCAAAACTTTGAACACTACCACTCCACTTAGGCTATAAGTGCACCAAAAATGCATGTGTTGAAATGAATGAATAGATTCCCTGAGAGGAATGTCTTTATGATTTCAGTAGTGAAAATTCCTGTCCCATTAGGACTTTCTCTGGCATAAGAACAGAGCAGGAATCAGAGTATGATGTACGGAAAGGAAGCGGGTAGGTACAGACAGATGGATTTTTCTACATTAAAGCATCTCTGTGCATGGAATTTTTGAGATGGATTTTCCCAGTTAATAACAAATAAGATAAGAGTTGAATTCCTCTTCTGCTTTTAGCCAAAAATTCCAGATTCTCCATCTCAGATGGGTTCAAGCGGTCGTCTGCTCCTCAGCACGTGTGGAAAGCCGGAGTCTTGACTTAGTTTGTCGTAGACGAGCAGACAGTGCTGCCTCAGCCTGAGTCTCCATTTCACCTACTGATGATGGGAAATGTCCCAAAGGACCTCCTGGCAGCACCTCAGGGACCGTGAGGCTAGACTCCCAGCATGTATCATTCCTAAGTGGGTCAGAAACCCAGAGGGATGAAGGAAAACTCTTGTCAAAAGATAGTTAACAACCTTTGATACACAGTGTCTCACAATTATCTGCTTCTCAAAATCTGAGGGCTGGTGATCAGGAGTCTTCTGTTGGTCCTCTGGGCTCACATGTGTGCTGCAGTCTCTGGGGGGCTTCCCTAGGGCTAGGTGTCCATAAGGACCAGCAGACTCTGTGAGCTGTTGGCTTGCACAGCTATGTGTCTTCAAAGTGACTTCTAGCTCTCTAGGAGGCCACCTAAGCCTCTTTCACAACCAGCAGGCCCAGGGCTGGAAGGAGCCAAAGGCAAGAGCTGAGGACATCTGGGCTCTGGAGTGTTACACAGCATCACCTACCAGGCTCGTTCATCAGAGCAGGGTCCAGGGATCACCTGAATCCAGGGAGTGTTTTGCTCCAGGGAGCACCCAGATTCAGGGATGACTCAGGTTCGGCGAGTGCCTGGGTCCAGGGAACACCTGGATCCAGGAGGAAGAGGCTCTTGACAGGAGAGGCAGCATCACATTGTAGCGGGAGGCCTGGATTAGACAGTCTGCCACAGCACAGGCTGGACCAATACGGGGAGTCTTCACTGACCGAGAGCAGCACCAGCTTGGACCCGAGAGTCTCAGAGACCCACAGCATGCAGAGCCGCAGTGATGCTAACAGGACTGGACTAAAGCAATGGGTCCACACGGAAGGCTCCCTCCACCTGGTCAGAAGGGACTCAGCCTGAGCACACACCATTCCTGCCCATCAGAGGAGACTGAGCTAGACTCGGGGTCTGTTCCTGAAGCAGTCCCAGGGGAAGTGCTGGCAGAGAGGAGAGTCGTGAAGGGAGGTTCCGAGCTGGAATCAGCAAGGCTAGGTAGAGCCAGGCTGCGACACCTGCTTGGGGAGACCCGGGCTGTGGGAGGGAGGCTCCCAGACCACCGTCCATGTCCTATCCCCCTGACCACCATGTGCTCCAGCCCATCTCTATGAGTTCATCCAGTCTGTAAAATCAGGAGTGACAGGCAGATAACAAGTGTGTCTTAACACGTCAGGCATTAAAAAAAAATAAAACCCTTCTAGATTTCAGCAGGGCCAGGAAGCCTGTGGCTCGTAGCCCAGCATCATGTGGTTTTGGTGGCTGTGGTGTTGGGAGTCTTCCTGGTTGTGAAGTGTTTGTGTTTCTCCTGTGTGGCGTCAGGCTGACTTCCTCTGAGACACTGATGTTGTCCCGATTCTGGACCAGGAGGCTCTGTCTGTGAGCTGGTCCCCTCTGGCTGGACTGGGATCAGAGGCGGAAGACTAGGATGTTTCACAGAAAGGCTGTGGGATTCCAAGACCGCTTCTTCATTGTCCGTGGCACCATTAATGTGGTGCCCAGAGGCTGGTAGAAATAGAAACTTGGAGAGTCAGATGTTTGTGTCTACAAGCAGACAGTGGGGTCATCATGGGAATCCAGAACCCACTTAAAAACCCAGCAAACCCAAGGCCTGACAAGGGGCCAGGGCGCCTCACTTCCCTATCATGGAGGCAACAGAAGGAGGGTTGTCCCTCGCCATCAGCACTATCCCTCTACCAAGGGTCCAACCACCGTATCATGACCCGTGGCCCCACAGGGCAGTCTTCAGGAGTGGCTCTGGACCCATGCACTAGCCTGGGGGACAGTTTCAACCCCTATTTGCCTGTCACAGCCCACCTGGACCACAGTCACCCCATCCACAGGATTGCTGAGACAATGGACCCTTGACCAGCCTTGGGGTTGCCAGGATCAACAGGGCAGATCTAATGGTGAGCTCACCACTTTATCTGGGGAACTGGCCACCGAGCAGGGTTGATAACAGAGGCGTTGATTACAGGCAGAGCTTCAGCCACATGGTCTATGAATAATACACACAAGAGGTTAAGAATATACTTTATATCATAGTCTATATGACTCATATGACAATGCCACTGGCTATCTGATTCATTCTCTGTGGGGATCTTAATTCTTTGAGTTTTAGTAACAGTCTGTGAAAACTGAGATTTAAACTGACACCATAAAAAAGATAATGCAAATGACTGATACACACATGAAGAAATGTTCATTAGTCACTAAGGAAACACAAATTGTAAACACAATAGAGTGTCACCACACACACACACACACACACACACACACACACACACACCAGAATGGCTAAAATTTTTTTAGAAGACCAAAAATGCCAACAGTTGGCTAGAATTTGGAAGAACTGGAACTCAGACATTTTGGAAAAAAGTTTAAAGGTTTCTTATAAAGTGACATATATGCTTACCACCAGAGTATGAACACAGGCCCACACAGAAAGTTGTCTGCTAATGTTTACAGCAACTTTATTCGTGAGAGCTAAGACCTGGGGGGAAACCAAGTATTTATTGTCAATAGAAAAGGGTGACTGCTGAGACATGAACAATATGGATGGAACCCCAAAACATGATGCTGAGGGAAATAAACCCAGACACAAAAGCATATACACTGCATGATTCCATTCGTAAGGAACTCCAGGAAAGGCAAAACTAAACTACTGTGACAGCCCAGGTCTGGGCTTGGGAAGGTATTGATCACAAACCACAGGAGAGGAACTGGAATGATGGACATGTTGGAAGATTGACCGTAAGGGTGATTGCACGGTATATATGCTTGTCAAAACCCAGCAAACACTGTACTTAAAATAGATGCATTTTACAGTGTGTACCTCTTGCCTCAATGAAATTTGCTTTTTATTTTATTTTTTAGTTTATCGGGGTATAGTTGCTTCCCAATGCTGTGTTAGTCTCTGCTATACAGTGAAATAAATCAGCTATATGTATACATATACCTCTCCTTCTTGGACTCTACCCTCATCCCACCCTTCTAGGTTATCACAGAGCACTGAGCTGAGCTCCGTGTGCTATATGGGAGCTCCCCACTGGCTATCTATTTTATACATGGTAGTATATACGTGTCAATCCCAATCTCCCTTTTATTATTCAGTCCCGCTAAATTACGTCCCACTCTTTCTGACCCCATGGACCATAGCATACCAGGCTCCTCTGTCCTCCACTAACTCTCAGAGTTTGCTCACTTTCAAGTCCTTGAATCAATGATGCCATCCAACCATCTCATCCTCTGTTGTCCCCTTTTCCCCCCGCCTTCCATCTTTCCCAGCATCAGGGTCTTTTCCAATGAGTCATCTCTTTCCATCAGGTGGACGAAATATTGGAGCTTCAGCTTCAGCGACAGTCCTTCCAATGAATATTCAAGGTTGATTTCCTTTAGGATTGATTGGTTTGATCTCCTTGCAGCCCAAGGGACTCTTAAGAGTCTTCTCTAGCACCACAATTTAAAAGCAACAATCTCCCTTTAGAACATCCCTAAAATGTACTTGACCGTCTTATTATTCAGCAAGCAAACATGCTGAGACCTGAGCCATTGCCTGCCAGGCTCTGCTCAGTTCTGGGGGATGGGGGCTGCTCACACGCTGGCCTCGTTGGACCTGAGGTCCCTGTTTGCACCTCAGCTCTGCCTCCAGTTCCTCTTGGGGAAGAAAGCACTTTGCTAATGGGATTAGGGCTTCTTGGCTAGATGCCAGCAATGACCAAATAATTCTCCAGAGACTGAATCAAACCCAGCCTCCTTCTGAGTTGAAATATTGATCATTGCCAAGTTCACTTCTGCTCAGTCCCTGGAAGATCCTGTTTCTGACAGGAAACTGCTATTAGCATTTCTCTGTTTTTTCAGCCCAAAGACAGGGAGGGCTTTTTCCCCAAAGTCAATAGAAATGATGTCCACTGAACTGTGTTTATTAGAGATGAGCCACAGAGAGCGTTATTCTGTTTTGACATGTTTTTCCAAATGGCAGAATTTGGACAGAATGTGGTGTTTGCATCACCAGAGAAATGATCTCAGAAAATATTCATTGAATGATCATAAGACCCTCTCTGAAATCTGCTACTTAAACACAGGAGATAAAACTATCTCCTCTTTAAAGCATCTTCTGAGGATGTGTAGGAAGGAACCTCTGGCTGAAATAAACATCCTTTGGGCCATGATGAAATGACATCACAACATACAGATTCACCCAAGGGGAAAAATAACCTCTCAGAGAGAAAATGTTATTTTCTTCATGAGAACGGGAGGCCAAAAGTGCCTCTGTGATGATGTCATTTCAGACCAGAAATAGCATCTTATCCAACCTCACCCAAGGCCAGCCCATCCTAGCCAACACAGCAGGGAATCTTAACCAAAACAGCAGCCCAGCTCTGGAGTAAAGGTTCATCCTCCCCCTCTAACATGGCTTCTTGCAAGATGGTGCACATTTCAATATGAAAAGTTCAGGCTAATGTCACGGTGGGGAACCTGTCAAAGCGGACAGTCTTCTTTCACCCTTTGGATTCTGATGACAGTGGCACCATGATGTCAATTTCCAGGTGCAGAGATTGAGCTGCCCGTGTCACATGTGAAACACAGTGGATGGAGGGGGAGGAAGCCCACGGCCTGGGTGGGGGGGTCACAGCCTTCCATCCTTACCCACATCCCCCAGACCTGCACAGCCCCCAGGGTAGCATCTGAGAACAAGGAGTGGGTGGCAGCCTGTGCAATCTCAAGACTGACTCTGCGGTGCTTCTCTCCTGCACTTGATGTGCTTGGAAAAGGAGCCCAAACAGCCCGGATCCTGCTCCTGTCTGTTCCACATGCGTGAAGACCCTCTGCTGTTCTCCTCTAACACAGCACAGGATTGGAGTAACAGGGACATCTTCTCCCTAAAGGCGGGCGTGGGTCTCCCTCTGGCATCGTTAACACCCTGGGGCCTAATGACTTAGCTTCCTGAAGCAGGTGCCGGGGAGCTGACAACAGAGATTTATGTTCTATCATCCCCAGGCTCTGCACTGTCCAAGGTGACAGACCCCAGAGAGCATGGCACCCCTGGAAACCGGCAAAAAGCCAAGGGTTGTGAAGAGGATTCATGCTTTTTGACTTGGGATCCTGCATCCTGGCCCCGCAGCCAGAGCAGGATCTAGCATCGTCCATCGGCCAATGAGACAGGACTCAGGTATAAATCAATGATAACACCAGGGCTGACAGTTTCCAGCACAACCAGAAATAAGCATTTAAAAAATGTATAAGGGACTCATGAGAAAAAGAACAAGGGAAAATGGAAACTCAAGAATGCATACAACTCAAATATGTAAATAAAATCCCCATCCTATGACAGAAGGGGGTGGTATATGTTTCACGGGACTGTATCAGAAAAGAAGAAATGGAACTCCCGGAACTTGAGATGCTAGAAAAGAATCCAGAAAGCAAGCCCAAAGAAAACAGTAGAAAGGAGTAATAGAGAAAAAGGTAGCAATTAATGAAATAGGGAAAATCAACATATTCAAAGGCTTGTGGCTGACAAGACCAATAAGGTTGAAAAATTGATGCAGAGAAACTATATAAACAAGATGCAGAAAGAAAAGTCATGTATAATTACAGATGTAGCAGAGAATGAACACTTTGAGTAAGAGAAAAATTGACATGTTCTTAGAGAACTATGAGTGATCAGACTCTACTGGAGAGGAAAGGGCACTGGACCAAGTCCGACCCCTTGTCATTAAACACGTGGAGGGAGCATTGGAAACTTGCCCACTGATGGGTCTGCACCTAGCTCCCGGGCAGTGCTTTTTGGATTTGCTGACGAGTGTCTGTCACGTGCCAGGCTTTACTCTCAGGGACTTTTATGAATTAACTTTTCACTGTTGCAATGACCCCCTTTGCAGGGCGTGTGCTGTTCAGACCTGCCAGGGAGTTAACTGGCTCTGAAGGAGGTTTTGAGACCTGCCTGGCATCACAGAGATCAGAGTTGGGATTTGAACCCAGGACATCAGGGTGTGGACTGCACGAGCCACATGCCCTGGATGCGTGGATGCTCCACCAGGAGCAGATAGTCTCCGCCTCACACAAACCCCACCTGAGAAGGAGACCCCTTCCCTGAGCTGGCCAAACACTGATGCCAAAACCAGATACAGGAAAGGAAAGTCAGAACAATCTCCATCAGCATCCAAATGCAAAATGTTTAAACAAAATACTGCATTATTAAAAAATCAAGTACACTAAAGATGCTGCTGCTGCTAAGTCGCTTCAGTCGTGTCCGACTCTGTGCGACCCCATAGACAGCAGCCCGCCAGGCCCCCCCGTCCCTGGGATTCTCCCAGCAAGAACACTGGAGTGGGTTGCCATTTCCTTCTCCAATGCATGAAAGTGAAAATGAAAGGGAAGTCGCTCAGTCATGTCTGACTCTTCGCGACCCCATGGACCGCAGCTTACCAGGCTCCTCTGTCCATGGGATTTTCCAGGCAAGAGTACTGGAGTGGGGTGCCATCGCCTTCTCCAACACTAAAGATATTCTAAATCATATTTTCATAACAAACAGGAAATTTTAAAGAGTGCTTAGTGGAATTGAGAAATAACACAACCCATAATTTTCAACTTGACTAAACACCAGCACAATTTATTTCTATAAGCTTCGATAGAACTTGATTCTATTATTTTATTATTATCTGGAGTTACTAGGAAACTATGAAATGTGAAAGCAGTTTGCCATTAATGCTTAAGTGATTCCATTAAAAGAAAATATTTCAATATTTTAAAAATCTCTCATTATATGAAACAGACAATACTCAGAAATATGTTGAAATTATTACAGAATGCAATAATGGTTAAACATTATAAAATGAAAATATAATTCACCACTGTAATAATTAAAAGAAAATGCCAATATAGTTAGCTCAATGAGAGCAGAAAAAGATTGTTTGATAAATTTGATAAAAACCCATGGTAAAAACTCTTAGCAAACTAGAAATCAATATAAATTTCATAGTCTGATAAAATATATCTGTCAGAAAGTTATGAAAAAAAAATCCTGCCTAAGAATGAAACATCAGAAGCATTCTGTTTAAAGACAGGCAATAAGGAAAAAAAAAAAGTAAGACCAAAACAGGGTGGCCACCACCTGCACTCGTGAGCAATCCATAGCAGGGCCCTCCAGGTACAGAAGGGCCGGAGAAGAAGGGGATGGCTGTGATTCAGATGTTACCACTGTTCACATGGAAACCAAAAGATCCTACAGACAAATTATGAGAAATAATAGCAGAACCTAATGCAGTTGTTTAAGAGGCAGACTGTGTATTAAAGTTTATGGTATTTTTTTACTCAAACAGCTGTTAAAAAAAAGTCAACGAAAGATTTTGTGGCGAATGGTACAAATATAAGGGACTTAAAAATGAATGTCTAAAATGTGAGATTTTAACCTGAAAATATCTGGTGCTTTACTGAAAGCTGTTACAGAAGTCTTAAGGAAGTAGTATGTTTATGGGCGAGGATTCTCAGTGTTCTAGAGTGGTCAAGCGTCCCCAAACCGATGTCTCAGTATAAGACGGTACAACAGATAGAACACAATTCCTCACCAGAGTTTTTTCATGGGGCCCAACCAGCTGATCTAATAGGTGTGAGGGAGGGAAAGGCCCCCAAGAGTGAGTCACAGATGTTCCAACAGAAGCCCCCCTCCCCTGCCCCTCCCCACAGACCTACTGGCATAGCTCATGGAGCCGGGGACCCAGGCCATCATGGAGGTGCCCTCTGCAGGGGGCACTTGTGGGAAATGCCCACAAGCTTCCTCCAGTGCCTCTCTGTGGTGAGTATTACTGCTTCCCTGCACTCTGGAACAGGGACCCTTTCAGAGCTCAGGGGCCAGTGGGCCTTGCTCTCCCATTGTCCAGCTGTGCAGTGGACAGGTGAGGCCATCCTGTACACAGGACTAAACCTCCCTGCCTCGGAGCCTTGGTTCCCAAAACGGCGATGGCCCAGCTCTGCAGAGGCGATGGGAGGGACAAAGAACATTGCTCAGGTCTTTGCGGCTCAGGTCAATGGCAGTCCTGGCCCTCTTTCCAGAGGACAGTGAGGGGACTGAGGCTACTTTCTGATCCTGTCTGATGCCCCCCCTCTGCCCTCCCCCAGGGCTCTCTTCACTCTCAGGAGATGCTTGACAGGGGCAGAGCCTACAGGTCAGCAGGTCACCAGCCTCCTTGCATAGATGGGGAAACTGAGGCTCAGAGAGGCACCCAGCCGGTGAAGGCCTGAGTGACATGACCCTGAGGACGCACCTCCAAAGACTCCCTGTCTCCAGGAGCACAGGCTGTAGGGCGTTTCCACCCACCCAAGGGGCTGAGAGGTCATCTAAGAAGGGTGGGTGTGAGCTGGGTGGGTGTCTGCTCGTGGTCTCTCCAAGGAGCACCACCAGCTCCTCCATTTGCTCTTTCAGGGTGAGGGCAGACTGACGTCCTCTCTCTCCCGATGTCCTGTCCTGGGCCTGCATCACCTCCAGGGTGTTCTATTCATGCCTGAAATCTCTTCCCCAAGGTTTATGTCTGTGTCTGTCTCTCGCCTTTTAATCAAACTAGCGGTTTTCTGACTGCAGGGCCGGTGGATTAGGAGCAAAATAATCACCCACAAATTGGCCAGACAGCCCAGATGAGACAACTCAGGTCGGAGTAATTTAAACATTGGTGGAGATGATCAGAGAAGAGACAGAGAGACCAGCTCAGGGACGCCTGGGCTGTGGTGGTGGCAGGGGGAGTTAGGTGGATTCAAGACTGACAGTGTCACAGACATCTGACTGCATCCTCCGCCCCCAGGACCCTGTGAAGGAAGAGACGACCCCCAAACACAGGTGGGCTGGGGGCACCCGAGCCCCTGACTCCTAGAATCGCTCTCATGGTCCACAGGGGCCCACATGTCCCCTCTTCTGAGGTCCCCAAGGATGTCAACAGCCCCTGGGCCAGCAGAGCCTTTGGCACAGCCAGCTGGCACGTCCAGGTGCTGCCCGTACTGAAGTTCCATCCAGGAAGGTCTCAGACCCCCGAGAACTGGACACCAGGAGGGGCTGGACTCCAGTCTGGCCTGGCTCAGAGCTAAAATGCTGCCTGCTTCTCTTCTGGCCCCTTTATTTCTTGAAGCTGCTAGTGACTTAGCTGTTAAACAAGGTAACTCAAAACAACTGTCCTTTTGAGCAAAAATACTCTAGTCTGAATTATTCATGAAGCTTCTGAACTGAAGGCTTGACATTCTCTCTTTAACATGGAGTAAAACATGGGGCTCTGGTTGGATCATGTCCATCCTGAACAAACAGCACGTATCAGTCTGTACAAGGAGAGAGCACCCCACTTCCCAGGATGAGCCTGTATCCCCCAGACCCCAAGCGAGCACCTGAGCTCCCCTTTGCACGTGTTCCTCACAGTACAGCATGGTCCCTGAGTAGCGGCGTCACCATCACCCGAAACTTGTCTGAAGGGCAGACTTCTGCCACACACCCCCCCACAGCCCCACAGGAGAGTCTGGGGTCAGCCCCCTGCCCCAGCAACCAACGATGCGGCCGGCCTCGGCCTTGGCTGTCCCACCAGCTCACCTGCGCAGGGTCTCTGCCCCCATCTCTCCTGCTGCCCCGGTCAGGGGTGCCTGGAGGTCTCAGGGTTGAGTCTCCACAGCTGATTCTGATAGACAATCAAAACCAGGGACCCCAGAACTGGGTCATGGAGACCCAGGTTCTCAGGTGTGAGTTTGGAGCTCAGGGGAGGTTATGACACATTCCCAAGAGCCTTGTGTCAAGGAGGTTTGGCCCTGAGGGATCAGGATTTGATCTTGGGTCTGCCCAACTCTTTCTGTGTTGCCAGTGGTTTTAGCCCCGACCTGCCTGGGCCCCCATGGCCACGTGGCTTCTCCCAGCCTCAGCCAATCTCCTGGCACCGGTAAGAGGGAGATCTGGTCCTGTGCAGAGACCTGCTGTACAGAATACAGGTGACCCTTCAAAACAGCGTACCTGGCAAGGAATAGGCACCAAACAGAAACTTACTGTCGTAGACAATAATACAAGATCGCCCCCCAAAATTTGTTACTCATGCAGAGTTCAAGCTGAGTTAAGAAGTGCTCACTCTTGGAGACAAGTTTTTTGGTGGTTTTTTTGTTTTGTTTTTTTTTTTTTTTTTCTGGAAAAATGAGAGGAGGTTTACTGTGAGGGCTCCGAAGGGCCTGCAGGTTGGTGTGATCTTTGGGAGAGAAGAGTCAGACATTCTCCTTTAAATGACATTCTCTCAGAACGTATCACATTCTCCTTTAAATCCACCCAGGACCCCAGGGTCACTCCTATCAGGATTCAGGAAGGGAGAAAGACAGCCCACCTCCCACAGAGTCCTGGACACCCCCCACCACCACCACACACACACATACACACACACACACCTCTTTGGGTTTCTCGAAGCTGCTACTCATATTCAGATTACTTGCTCCCTCAGGAAGCAGAATCACATCCTGACACAAGGTTGGAACTCCATTTAACACGTTTTCCCTGGTAAAAATGGTTTCTGTAGCCATCTGGGCAGACCAGGCTTCATTTTCCTAATGGAGTGTTTCTGCATTGAGTCCGCATTAGGGACACCTCACGGGCAGCATCCTTGAGCCTTGTCCAGTAGTCTGGGGATGTTAGGACCTCTTTGGGGAACTGGGATGAAGTGGCCATTCTCGCTACCTGAGGGCTTTTCCCAGTCAGCTGCCCCTGAGCTCTCCTCGACCTGCAGAGTTTTCTCATCTATGAAATAATCAGAATAAAATTAGACGCTACTGGTATCCAGATCCCTGTGATTACGCCCCAGGGAGGGGAGAGGAGAGAATTGCAGGGTGGGCTGCTTGGCTGTTGGCAGCAGGCAGAGGAGACTCACAAATCCTTTGATGCTGAAGCCTTTCCCCTCTCCCTCCAGGATGACCTCTGTGTTCAGTTCCCTCCAGGATTATCTCTGGGTCCCAGCGTCTCACACCAGGATGGAAAGAGGAGGAATTTGGTCAGGAATGTAGGTCCATCTTTCAATTTTGTGCTTAACTGGGGGTGTGACCTTGAGGACAGTACTTCGTCCCCCTGTGGCTTTGTTTTCTTGTTTAAAGAAAAATCCGTTGTTTCCTGATCCTCTCCGTTTCTAACCTTAGACTCCGTGAAGCTTTTGTGCTGATTGCTGCTATTTCCTGGGACTCGGTTCTGTCTTATGCACTGTGGGCACACTCCTGGTGAGGTCAGGTGACGTGTCCCACCCCAAGCCCTGCAGTGTCCTGGGGACTGCGGCTGCCGGAACACAGCCTCTTTGCTCCCTGCCCCGAGGCAGTGATGGGTGGGAACCGCCCTGGGACAGAAACCTGCCCTCACTTCCCGAACAGTAGCTGCCAGTCAAGTTCGTCTCAGGTGGGTTGAATCCCTGTGCCCTTCTCATCATTGATGTTTCCATGGAGGGTTTTCACCTAGAAAAGGTGGTATAACATGGTGATTGTACAGAGATTCTGCTTCCAAGAGCAAAGTGAGTATGCCCAGTCACCAGCCAGCCAAGGCTTCGGCCACCAGGACACCTATTGCTCAAGTTGCCCCGAGCCTGTCCCCCGAGTGTCCCCACCTTGTCCTTGGCTCGTGGTGGCCCTGCTGTAGGGATACAGAGGGCCTTCCCTTCTTGGTGAACTGGTTAGAATTTCACTGTCTCTTCCCAATATCGGAGGCTGCCAGCAAAGGAAGTGGACCCCTGAGAGGGTGCAGGCTCCTGAATGTGCTCCCCACCAAGGGGAACCGGGGATTATGATGGCCTTTTAACTTCTGTTTTTCAGTATTTCACAGATAAATACAAGACAAAATGCAGACAGAAAACAAGTATTTTCAGTGAGAAAGGTGTGTCCTTAGTGGACGAGCAAGAGTTTGCACAAAGCTACGCTCAGAGACAGGCCGGATGGTGCTCCATCAGGACCGCCAGCAGCACCCCCAGTTTGGGTCTGGACTCAAGATTCATTCTGTCCAATCAGAAGCCTGAAGGCCATGTAGTCCATGTGAGCACTTTGGTATCTAACGCTCTCATTCTCCTTGAACTTCAGGACAATTACTATATGAAGATACGTTATTACTTGGAAAGTCAGAAGGTTCAACAGTGCACAAGGCTTGTTTCATAAGGTCAATACTCATGGCTTCAGTAGAACACTCGAATCTTAAAAATGGAGAAGCAGATGTCAGGGTGGAAGGAAACAAGACACTGGGCTCTCCTGCCTCATCTTCTGTCTGCTGGGGAGAGAGGACAGGAGGATGGGATGAGCAGTGGTCAGGGAGCTTTCTTAGGGAACAGGGGAGGAACACAGTCAGTCATTCATCTCTGCCCAAAGCAGACCTGGGGGACAGTTGATAAATCTCCTACAGGAGATGCCACGGATGAGAAGCTAGACTCAGGCACTCGGGCAGGAAACTGGGGGTGGAAAAAGGAGAGAGGTTTCAGAATAAGAGAGCTTATTTTGCTGAAACATAAAAGCTTGAGAGGAGAACATTTTTCATGTTGACATATCCTTAGGATATTTCCCTGGCCTGCTATTGTTTTATTTCAGAACTTGCCAGAGTGAAAAACAAACCAAAGAAATGAACCAAAAAAAGAAAAAAAAAAAGAAGAAGGAGAAGAAAGGAAGGAAGGAAGTTCAGGCTCCACAGATAACATTCCCCCTATACCTGCAGCGAGACCTGTTTCTGCCACCAGAAGCCTCCCCCATCCCTCCACCCCCACTGATGGTGCAGAGGCCAGAGACCCAGGTAGCTGGGTGCTTGGAACAGGGGACCCTCTGGAGTGCACAAAAGTAATAGAACCTCTTGATATTTTTTATCTCAACCTTTTAAATATTCTATTGTGCATTATAAGTGCCCCTGTACAAAGTGTGCTGGGTACAAAAGTTCATGGCTATGATTTATATAGAGGTAAGGCCATACATACTGGGTATTTCCTCACAGAAGTACTGATCGCATGGATTTGGGGGTCTTGGTTTGGAAGATCGCCAGGAAGCTAAGTGTGTTCCTGAGTGTTTCTCCAGTAGCTCAAAGTCACTTAGAACCAGCAGAGCCCTGGGCCGCCTCCACCTGGGCCGGGCCCCAAGACTCAAATGGAAGACAAGGAAGGGGTTAGAAGGGAGGGGCCGCAGGAGGCAGGAGTCTTTCTGTCTTCTGGGACCACAGCAGGCGATGGTGACTGCAAACGCGTATCACTTAACTCATTGATGGGATGACAGATTCCTCACCACCTGACCTCCACAGCCACATTTACAAGACGAAACAGCAAAAATGCTACTTCAGTAAGAAACTCTGGGCTGTGGTTTCTGGCTGCAGGAGTTATAAGCTAATTGTGCCTGAGCAGAAATGCCAAGTCTGTCTTTGGAATCTTTGCAACTGCACTCTGAACCTGCCTGGGAATGCCCAGCTCCCACACCAGTCACCCCTGAACTGCCCCATCACCACCAATTACACCCACCTGGAACCCACTGTCCTCACCTTGGGTCCTGGGTCCTCTGGGGACTGTGCCTCTCTCCTCTGACCCTTGCTCCAGGGCTGGGGGCCCTAAGGAGGTGTTCTCCTGGGAGACAAAGCCACAGGCAGCCCGCAGCTTTACTCTGTATGGGATGGTTGCCCAGACACCCATTCTTCCCTGCCTGGTCACTCTTCCCTTCCAATTCCAGGACACCCCACCAGGCGGCTTCCTTCCCTTCTCGTATGTGAAGAAAAAAACAAAATGGGCCACATCCAGGCACACCAGAAGGAAGGAGCCTCTGTCTGCAGAGGTCAGCCCTCATTCCCTGCTATGAACCTTTGCCTCTGAGGTCTCCGACCCCTCCCCTTCCCAAATCAAGCTGCCAGGCTTCGCTTTCCTCCCCTGTCTGTTCAGTTCAGTGATGTTAAGAATATTTGCATGGTCACATGGCTGTGCAACCAATCTCCAGAAATGTTTCACCTTGCAAAACTGAAATTCTATATCCATTGATCAACAATTGTCATCACTCTCCCGCCAACCCCCAACTTCCTCTCTCCATGGGCTGATCACTCCAGATACCTCACATAAAGTAGAACCACACAGCTTTGTCTCTTTGTACCTGATTTACGGGGCTTCTCTGCTGGCTTAGATGGTGAGGGGTCTGCCTGCAATGCAGAAGGCCCGAGTTCAATCCCTGGGTTGGGAAGATACCCTAGAGAATGGAATGGCAACCCACTCCAGTATTCTCGCCTGGAGAATTCATGGACAGAGGAGTCTGGTGGGCTCCATGGGGTGGCGAAGAGACAGGACTGAGCAACTGACGGTTTCACTTCAGCATGTTTGGGTTATGTCAGTCAGCATAATGCCCTCCAGACTCATCCATGTTGCTGGAAGAGTTAGAACTTCTCTCCCTTTAAGGATCAGTGATATGCCGTGGTACGTGTTTACCACGTTTTTAGCTTTCTATCCTTTATCTGTCACCGGACACTGGGTAGGCTTTTGTTGGAGTTTTTCTCATCTGCACTGATTAATATTTCTGGGTTTCTAACTTCTTCAAGTCCAGAATATACAAAGCAGAAAGAAACCCAGGAAAATCTATAGCGTGTCGTTCCCCGGGGCCCGGGCTCTCGGTCTGTCTGCTCTCCACCTTTGTGCGTCTTCTCTTGTTCGTTTCCTGTATCATGTCAGGATGATGGTCATGCTGATCGAGACAAACAGGGCCAAACTCCTCTGCTCCGTCTCCTTGGAAGAAGAGGCCCTGCCGCTGACTTCTGTGTTAGCATCTAGTGAGTATTTTGCTCGTTCTAAAAAGGTTAATTTCAAAAATATCCTAAATTTTGTTTTTTTCACTGAATCAGACAAGGCTTTCCTACCTTTTTGTTTAGAGTACATGTAATTTTACTTTCTGAGACTTGCATTTTAATAGTTCTGAGGTTTTTCACTTGAAGACATTAAATTAGTTTGCAAAAAAATTGTAAGTCAAAGGCCTCTTTTTGTACTATTTGTAAACTCGGTTTCTTTTGTCAGTGCCAACCATTTGGTGAGGGTCTCATAGTCCCTTCTGGGATGTTGGACTTGAAGCCACTGACACAAATCTGTGTTATTGGACCATGGCTTTCAGAAAGGCCAGAGGATAAAGTCTTTCAAGATTCTCCTAGACAACTAACAGCCATAAATTTTATGGACTTCAAACACTTAATAAAATTTACACCTGCTGAGAAAATGATTTGCCATCTTTTTAGAGAGTGCTGGGTTGAACTCTGCTCAATATTATGTAACAACCTAAATGGAAAAAGAAATTGAAAAAAAATAGTTGCAAGTATAAATATAATGGAATCACTTTGCTGTACACTTGAAGCTAACACAGCATTGTCAATCAACTATACTCTGATATAAAATTAAAAGTTTAAAAGGAAGTGCTGGGCTTCTCTCCAGCACAAAGACGGGACCTCATATTTCTCCACCAACCTGTGAAGGCTGTGTGAAAGATGGGACCTGGGGCATTTAGCTGTACTAAGAACTTGCTCTGACCCAGCAGAGATCTTTTGATGGTCCAAAGAAATTTACTTCTAGTGAAAAATCTTCCATTTGAAGGGTTTTAAGTATAAATAAATCCCATATCTACAGATTCTATTTCCATAAAATTTCCATAAATTTAAAAAGAAAGAAAACCTCCTCCTAGACGGAAATATATCGTTACTAGTGAGATTGTAAGATAGTTGGAGATACTCCTGAACCACAAAGCTCCTCTCACCTTGAAGAGTGGCTTGTTGTAGAAATTCAAGGGAACAGTCATTGCAATGGCTCAAATGAACGAGTATCTGACTCCAAGAGAAATATCAAAGTGAAACTAAATCATCAAAGTTGTTCTTGCTTTATTTTTCCTTCAGAGATAAAAATGTCAGTTCAGTTCGGTCGCTCAGTCATGTCCAACTCTTTGCAACGCCATGAATCGCAGCACGCCAGGCCTCCCTGTCCATCACCATCTCCCGGAGTTCACTCAGACTCACGTCCATCGAGTCCGTGATGCCATCCAGCCATCCAGCCATTTATCCTTGGTCGTCCCCTTCTCCTCCTGCCCCCAATCCCTCCCAGCATCAGAGTCTTTTCCAATGAAAAACAATGTCAACATATACAAAAGCCAACTTGGGGGGCTTCCCTGGTGGCCTAGTGGCTGAGACTCCATGCTCCCAATGCAGAGGGCCCCCGGTTCGATCCCTGGTCAGGAAACTAGATCCCACATGCCACAACTAACACCCAGTGCAGCCAAATGAATAAATATTAAGGCAAAACGAAAGTGACCACCAGTGGGGCTTCACTTGTATTCCTGTAGTGCTGATGTAGAATGTATTCATGTCTGTAAGGACATTCTTATCTTGAGCAAAAGTGCCCGACTGAAGTAGAAGGTCACTGCTAGACCCAGAAATTAAGAAACTCTCATCTGCTCACTCCTTTTGAACAGCAAGCAGATGACTTTCAAACCCCAAAGCCTTAGTTTGCAGAATTAGCAAAAGGCTTGTGCATTATCTCCAGGTTCCAGTCATAAACCCCAGGCATTTGGCTGAGCTAAGACTCTGAGCTAAGACATCAACCTGAACAAATTAGCACCAAGCTCTGTTCAACAACTTATGGCTCAAAACAAATTTTTATTATGTCTCACAAGTTTGTGGGTAGGCATTTAGGCTGGGCTCAACAGAGATTCTTCTGCTCCCAGTGAAGTGGCTAGGGCACTCAGATGTCCAGCTGGTAGACTGGTTGGTCTAAAGACCCAAGATGACTACTTCACATTCCTGGTGCCTTGGTGCTCGTGTCTGGGAGGCCAAGCTCACCTGACCCCCTTGGGGTCACCCCATGGCCTCTTCCACTCTCCAGTAGAGGGGGCGGACTTCTCCCATGGAGACTCAGCATGCCAGCAGACCCATGAGCTACCAGGCTGCTCACAACCTTGCCATTGGCCTCCCAGGACAGTTTCTCTGGCATCAGGGAGTCACGCAAGCCACTGAAGCAGCGGTCACCAACTGGGTGGTGAACTCCACCTCTTAATGGGAGAAGTTGACAGAGAATCTATGGGCCATCAATAATTCACAGTCTCATTTTTCACCAACTCAAGTAGCATGATAGTCCTGAATTTTTACAAAATTATTTTTGAAGATCCCAGTATGCCTCAGCCATAAACATCATCTATATTCATGGGAGATAGCTTGCTGAGGTAGACTGATGGAGGCAGCCTTCCTCAAGGGTCTCAGATGCCAAAAAAATCTAAAGATGCTACTCCTTCTTCCAGGGAGGAGAGCAGGCTGTGGATGGTTCTGCTACAACACAGCCCTCCACAGCCCTGGCTACCTGATGTTCACAGACTATTTGCTGCAGAGATGGGCTGCAATGAGAACAGAGACCAAGAAGTTGCTCAATATCCTGGGCTTTATCTCCACCATCTATCTCAAGGCACATGAATTAGCATCGATCAAAAGCGATCAGTGTTTCCAGAAGGCAGCATTAAAGGCCACTTGAGATGGGAGATGTGGCTGCTGAAAAGATGCTGTACCCCACACTCAGCCTCCAGTGGGAGAGGTGACCCTAGGTGTGCCAGGCTTATACTCTGGAATGCAGTCACTCCAATGGAGAAGCAAGGGTATAAGAGTAGATGTTTGTTGGGTACACTTAGCGCCTTAGTGCTGAGGGTTAAGGCAACACAGAGAACTTGAGGAAGCATTCCCTTGAAGGAGCATTCACTGGACTTTGTTACTTCCCAGGTAAACTCTGAGTCTGTCTTCAGATCACCTGAGGATCTGAGCAGGCAGGGAAGGGCATTTGGCCAGCACTGTTTATGCCAGGGAGCCTCAGGTCAGAGCCTGACCCAGCATCAGCCATCACACAGCTTGGATATTTCAGGGAACCCTAAGAAAATCCAATTTCATGAGTAACAGAAAGTTTGGTTTCAGTAGTTATCCATTCTAAAATGTTGCATGCTCAGTTGCGCCCTACTCTTTGTGACCCCGTGGACTGTAGCCCATCAGTCTCCTCTGTCCATGGGATTTCCCAGGGAAAAATACTGGAGTGGGTTGCCATTTCCTTCTCCGGGGGATCTTCCCGACCCAGGAATGGAACCCACGTCTCCTGCATCTCCTGCATTGGCAGGCGGGTTCTTTACCACTAGCACCACCTGGGAAGACCCATAATGTCAGTGCTATTCTGCAGGAATGAAGAAGGCAATGGCACCCCACTCCGGTACTCTTGCCTGGAAAATCCCATGGACGGAGGAGCCTGGTGGGCTGTAGTCCATGGGGTCGCTAAGAGTCGGAAATGACTGAGCGACTTCACTTTCACTTCACTTTCCACTTTCATGCATTGGAGAAGGAAATGGCAACCCACTCCAGTGTTCTTGCCTGGAGAATCCCAGGGACGGGGGAGTCTGGTGGGCTGCCATCTATGGGGTCGCACAGAGTCGGACACGACTGAAGTGACTTAGCAGTAGCATTCTGAAGGAAACAGGGCAGGATTTGGCTTCCCTGGGATTGAGTTCTTGTTCAGTAGATAAACCTTTATGGATGCTGCAGCCTCTAGAAGTGCAGGCTTCATGGGGCCTGGACGCTGATGAAGAGCTCAGAGACAAGAGTGATGGACCTAGATGAGGCGGAATCTATTCTCCTGCAATTAACACGGAGCCTGAATGAAACAAGATGAGCTGGAGCAAGTCTTCCGCAGAAGCCTTCCTGCAGGCTGCAGCTGTAAGTCAGCATGGATTAGACTTGGGGACATGGTCTCCTGCAACCCGGTGCCTGGAGCACGTGCACCTTCTGCATCTGACCAACCCTCTGTGCTTTTATCAGAGAGTCAGAGAGAAGAGGAACCTCCTATCGGAAGGAGTCAGGCCCCCAGAGAGTCACCTACTAGATGCGTACATACCTGCCTGAAGTTCCTCCTCTCAACTCCCGGTTGTTGATTGTGGGCAACTTCTGGACATTCAGGCCCCTCTGAACTCTCCACTCAGGTCAGGCCTGACCACAGTGATTCAAAGATGCAAACCCTCTCCTGCATCCAGTCATCAGTCCTGGGCTGTGGTCCTTCCCACCTCAAGGCACATCCTTCTTCCTCTACTGGACAAGATCCATAGTGCCTGGCACATAGGAAGTGCTCAGAGAATGTGAGCTGAGTGCATCAGCAGATGTGGATAGGGGACCATGTCCATTATAAACTTAGGTAAGAATAACAATACATTAAATGATGACTGTAACCAACGTACAGCTAAGAAGTAGGGAACCCAGGGAAGAGGGCCTTCTGAGATCCATTAAAAAGTTGAAGATACAAGAATATTTTGTATTGGCCCAGCTTCCTGAGTCTTGCAAACAATTTTATAGTGATGATTTGAAACTCGAAAATAATTATGTATCAAACACTAGTGAACATGATTCCTATTCATGTGTGTGTGTGTGTGCACGCATGTGCATGAGCTTCTAGGATTTCAAACTGGGAGATGGGAAAGCAGAATCTTGTTTGTTCAGCAGTTACCCATTTTGGGTAAATACTGAAAACAAACTTCTTGTTACTCATGAAAAATTCTCTTTCTCTGACTTTTCCTGACTGTAGTAGCAGGTCTCCCACTTGAAATCCTCTTCCATAATCTGAATGCTAGACTTTAGTGCTGTGTAGACTATGGATGGACCGATCATGTAGGCAAGTCAATATCAGGTTGCTCAGAAAACTGTTGATTTTCTCCTTGGGCTCAAGGTGTGTCACATTGATTAGGGTTAGGCCAGAACTATCCAGCCAGACCATATCTGCACTCTTGACCAGCAGAATTCATGAGACATAATAAATAGTCATTGTTGTTTCAAGCCACTGAGTTTTGGGATTATTTATTAGGTGGCGTTTAGTAACTAAGAGTTGACTAATTTTCTGATTCTATTTCAACCACTCTGAGCTGCTCAGTGGAAGCTTATTTCTGACTCAAGAACTTTGTGCTTCCTGTTTCCAAATCAAAGGAAATGTTCTTTTCTAGCACTGCCGTATCATGAACTCCCTCTTTGTTGGTATATCTGTTCCAGTGTCAAATCCCAGGAGACCCTCCTTCACTGTCCACACAGAAATGCCTCCTCCTGCCGCTGCAATCATTTTCTGCCCGTTTACCTTGTTATTTTTTTCACTGAACTTTACTGTACCTGAAACTACGTGTCTATATATTTATTTACCTATTATCTGTCTCTCATTAGAATGCAAGCTCCATGAAGGCAACAATTTCAAAAGACTTATTCAACAGTAGGTCTTCCAAAATAGGACAATATTTAGGACATTAAAAAAAGACTCCACCTAGTTTATATTAGATAGACATTGAGATAACCCAGCTAGTCATTGTTCCCTCTCAAGATAAACTGAGCAGAATTTTTCTCCAGAATATATGAAGAATTATCTCAAATAGGAGTACTGTCATTCAGTTTTGCTTATATTTAGAAGTAGATCTAGGCAATACATTTGTATCATAGACAGATATATAGTATCTGACCAATTTTTTAAATTAAGGATTTTAAAGTATATCCCTAGAACAAACAGGAGCAAATATAAAGCCTTGACTCTAACACTTCTTGTTATCTATGAATCCCATGCAAAAGCAGATTAACATAACCTGACCACTCCCTGAAAGGGAGCAAGATTTTTGATGTGTCAGCTGGGAGACAGTAAGAGTTGGTCACCTGTTTATAGTGGAAATATTGCTACAAGAGAACAGGCAGGATTAAAGACACCCACACACATTTTGACAACCTCATCAGTGGAGAGGCGGAGCCAGTGCCCATCTCTGAACTGGAGTGGAGTCTGTGGATGCTTGGTTAAGAGAGGATGCATGTGTGACCCTGCATCAGGTTCTGAGGCCAGATTTTAAGAAATCAAGAGCTTCTGTTTCCCGATGCCTTAAACACTTGCTCTTGGAGCCCTGAGCACTTGTAAGAAGGCCAACTCTGCTCCTGTAGAGACCACACGTGGAGATATCTGGATATGACATAGGGATGGAGAGGGATGGCTAAGCCCAGAGGCTGGAAAGTCACCTTGACCCTCCGGGCCACACCAGCTTCCAGGTGACCATCATCAAGTAACTCTGGTCAACACCATACATCACTGAAGAATCGCCTAGCTGAACCCAGCCTGTAGTGCCAACCCACTGATCATGAGCAAAACAGAACAGTTGCCTTGTCTCTATGTTTTGGTCTTATTTGTTGTGCAACAATGGCTACCATGAACAAAGGGCTTCCACCCTTCCTTTCTTAGATTAGTAGCAGATCCTCTTCTCTGAAATATCCCTGTGCATTCATGCCAGGGGCCTGATGCCAAGGACATCCCCGGGAACCCCTCACAGAAGCTATTGCTTACTGTGCCTGCCTGGGAAAAAAACCAGATACATCAAGAAATTATTACAGTCACACTTTCAATTCTTAACTTCTTTTAATTGAGATCATCAAAGAGAAATAGACTTCATTACACACACAGCATGAGGGCTGTACTCTCTGGAGTTCATGCTTTATTCATTCAAATGATTACATTTCACTTGTTTTGTTGCAAACAAGTGACTTAAATTGGAAAAAAGAGAAGAGAGAACAATTTAAGCTAAAATGTAAAATTTAATACTTTGGTATGAGATGAGTCTGTCAAGAGTGAGACTCTACACCTAAATCTTTAATGAATAATGTAAAAATGTAACATACTGTGTGTACCTCTGGTGGGACCACGTAGTTATAGTTAATTACTGCTGGGCAGTGGACAACAATGTTCACAGCATCGATACACATCTTTCCTAAAGGAAATGTTGCCTTTGCAACATGTTTTCTCACTTTCTTCTTGTTTTTTTTAAGGATTAAAAATTTTTTTTTATCTGCCTGTCTTTTGAGGGAATATTTCACTAATCTCTCTGGCATTTTAATTGTTAGAAATGTTAGATATTATTGAGCAGCCATGGACATGAGATCCATTTATAATTCTTGAGCCAAGTGATAGCTACAGTTAGCATTTTGGTTTTTTTCTTCCTACTCTATTTCTATGCCTACTCATGTCTGCCCCTCTCCCTTTTCTAAGAACAGAAGAGTGTATGTGTGTTGTCTTAATTCATAAACAGCATCACTGGCTTTGCTATGATTTTTCCATTGATGAGATGCACATTTATCTTATTTACACCAAAATAACTCAAGACAGGTTTCCAGCCAGGGGGATAATTTGTCCCGAGCTGGCAAATGTCAGCAGCGCCTGGGCTGTACTAGTGAACCAACACAAGGCAAGCACTGAGACATTAGTGTACTTAATACCCAACTGTTGAGGTCTGTGTTCATGAGGAAATAATACAGAAAGATAGATATTTGCATAAAATCTGGCTCCTGCTAATAAAGGACTTGTGAGTCAGCGGGAAACAGACTATAATAAGAGGGTTTTATCTTAATATGATAAATGCACTAATAGATGTATGTCCCAAGTGACTAAGGGGTGAAACAGGGGTTCATTTGCTGCCCTTGGCACAGTTAGAACATCCTGGCTTAATTATATTAATGGTCTATAATTAGAAGAAATAACTATTCCAGAAAGGGTTGAGGCTGGAAAACAAGCGACCGTCAGACCAGAAAAGGAGCCAGAGATAAAATGCCCGACGCAGCCCACAACACTTTTAACACATGGAGGACCTGCCTTTCTGCCTGCCCACCTGTCGTGACCTGGGCAGCTGCCAGCTCTCACATGAGGTGAGCAGCGAGCAGCCCCAGAGAAATGCAGGTTTTCCTGGTCTGCGTAGGGACCACCCACTGTAATCTACAACCATCCCTCATTCAGCCCTTACCAAAAATACCTGATGGGACTCAGAATTCACAGCCCTCCACTGTGCCCTTCTGCTTCTCCTTGGGGCTGCTGACAGCCCCTCAAGGCTTCTCCCACATCCCCTCTCATCCTTCCCCTGACCACTGCCCTCACCCACAGCACCCAGGAACTCAAACAGGGCAAACAACGAGGGCTTCTGTCCCCAGCTCAACCCTCTTCCTGCTGAAGCACAAAGCTTTGCTTCTGTAAGTAGCTTTTGTTCCATGCCTTGCCGGTTAGATGGCACATTCTCGAGGATAAGGGGAAAGTCTCATTTCTTTTGTTTCTTCCTCAGTCCTAGAAACATAATAAGCACTTGAAATGCAAGTCGAATGTAGTAGTGAAGTGAGCAGATGCACGCATTACTGGCTCAATTGGTCCTTGACAGAAATAAACTTCAATCCAAGAGTTTACTGAGATGTCAGGCCAGTAAAAGAGATCTGTCATCAGAAAACTCAAGGCCCACCTTGGGCTTCCTTTCCTGAATTATCCAAATGTCAAGTGGATGAAAGTGAAGCGGACAAGAGAGTCCTCGATACGCAAGAGGACGGACAGCACACCCCTGAACTGATCTCAGTGGGTGGGACTCTCATGGGAGGAGGGACTGACTGACAGCCTGAAGCTTCTGAGCCTACGTTTTGTGACTATTCCCTTTAACAGCCTCGCCTAGAGGGACCCTCCCATGACTATGCGCCACAACCGTTCCCTGCTAAGATGCTCTCTGACATGGGTATGCTTGCATTTGGTGTTCTCATCCTGCTTAATTACATTTAACCAGTTATTTCACTGATGCATTTGTTTGTTCTCATGTTTGACATGTGTTTGTGAAGAACCTAAATGGAGGCCAGCATCCCATCTTCCTCCCTGCCCTGCCCGCTCCCAGCATCTGACACCCAGCGCATTTCCCAGCTGGGTGCTTTCCCCTGCTCTCCCATAAAAATGGCCACCCTGCCACTGACATTAGGTAACAGTACTGACTCTCACATGCCTTCATCTTGGTCCTAAGGATTTTCTGTGTACAAGAACCTAATCTTCCCAAAACAAATCGGTGGCATGGATCCAATTATTATCCCCATTTCACAGGTGGGAAAACTGAGTCATAAGCCATGGGATTTTTCCAAGATACCTGGGTAATTTATAGTAAAGGTGAGTTTTGAAGGTCAGTTGTCCCAGCAGTGAGGGCACACGTGATGAGATTTGGTGAATCCACATAGACACCCTCATCAGACCCGCCATATACAGGGTGAAGTACCTGCCATGTATCCAGGATTGTATGAAGGATTGTCCTTGCCCTGCCTATTAGCAGGGAACCTAAGATCTTATCAGTAATTAAGGATATGCACAGATTATTGAATTCTACAGATGTACTTAAATCTGATGGTATGAAGATACGGTTAGTTATAAAAAGGAGATCTTATTTTGAGGTGAACAGCACAGCAAGCATGATGAATGACATGGTTTTTGAGAATGAGGGGCTTTTTCCTCAACAGAATAAAATCTGTTAGCTCCTAGTTGTAATCTCTTGGATAGCCCAATAATCATTTTGAATTTGAAAAAACCTTATATCTTGAATCACAAATTCTTAAAATATTACTTAGCAAGTAATGAAAATTTGGAGTCTTGAGCAAATCCCAAGATTGCATTTTGGGGATTGTTACAATGCCCTTTGGCTTAGAATCTCTTTAGAAAATCACTCTGATAAATGAGGTGCTGGTCAATGACTCTGTTAATTCTTCCCCAAACATGAGATTCTCATGTCTCAAACATGAGATAGTCCTACACATCCTTACTTCTCCATCGATCAGCTTAGCACATCTATGCCCTAAATGTCAGGCTTCCCCTGTGGTGCTAGTGGTTAAGAACCTGCCTGTCAGTGTAGGAGACATGAGAGATCTGGGTTTGATCCCTGAGTTGGGAAAATTCCCTGGAGGAAGGGCATAGCAACCCACTTCAATATTCTTGCCTGGAGAATCCCATGGCTAGAGGAGCCTGTCAGGCTACAGTCCATAGGGTCGCACAGAGTCAGGCACGACCGAAGAGTCTTAGCGAGCATACACATCTTAGATTCCATCACCAACTGAGTAAATAAAACATACCTACAGGATCCTTGAAACCATGCATCATGCACGTGAAAGAGAAGTGACCTGGACCAGAGTCCACTGCCTGGACCAGAGCTCACTGACTGGATTAAAGCTCAGGGACCAAGTACCTTGAAGGTCAGTGCAGATGGCCCCTGAGAAGGAGGCACTTTGTTTGTCATCTTAAAAGCTAAACATCTACACAGCAGTAGTGCTGCTGCCAAATGTTCCTTTCCACAATTCCATAGTTGAGAATACGGCTTTGGAAGTTATAAATTGTTGGCTATTATCTGATGTTCTCAACTTGGACCTTGCTACATAATGACTTCCCCAGTAGGATGCTCAGCTGCTAATTCACAAACTCCTTCTCAAAAAACTTTTCAGGAAATTTGTAACAAATCCATTAAATTAAAATGAATTTGTGCTATATTGAGAAGCAGAACCATAGGGGGCCAATCCAAATGATGTTCATTTTATTTATTTTCTCCAACCTGAGGAGCATTCTGTTTATTTATCTCCAGTGAGAGAGGCATGCCCTATTCTTCAATGGTCATGGTCCTTATGATCAGCGCAGAAGAAAATCACATCTCTTCATTGGATGCATTTGAAACTGTCCTCTTTAACTAGATATCTGCCTAGTTTCCATCTAGCTTTGTAGACAGTGGGCTGGAACTGCTTCAGAATCATAGACTATTTCTGAGTTGGGGTTTCCACACTAAAGGACTTCCCTGATGGTTCAGTGGTAAAGAATCCACCTGCCAATACAGGAGACATGGGTTCAATTCCTGAGCCTGGAAAATCCCCAGAGAAGGAAATGGCAACCCATCCCACTATTCTTGCTTGGAACACTCCATGGATGAAGGAGCATGGCGGGCTAGAGTCCACTGGGTCACGAAACAGTCAGACACGACAGCAACTAAGCAACAACAAAGGGCAGCAGTTTGTAAGCTCGGCTACACTTTAGAATTCAGGGAGCTTAAAGATCCAGATGTACAGGCCATGCTCCAGATCAGCTAAATCAGTGCCCAGCAGAGGACCCAGACACTAGCACTTTTCTTAGAGAACCCAGGTGTTTCCCTGGGTTTCCACTGCCCAGGACAGTGGTTTTCAGTCCCACGTGTGTGTACCAGCATCACCAGAACCGTTATCCTCCCTCCCAGCCCCAGGTTCTGACCCAGCAGGGCTCCACTGGGGCTGAGAATTCCCTGTTGATCTGGCATCACGCTCTCCAGAGGCAGCACTCCAAGTTGTCCAAACCCTTGTAGCTCAAGACATCTGAGCCTCATTTCCAACATCTGCAAAACAGGCACAATAATGAACTGTGCCAACATTTTCTGAGCAAATCCAGTGGATCATTTGTGAACAGCCTTGACAAAACCTCCCTGGTAGCTCAACTGGTAAAGAATCCACCTGCAATGTAGGAGACCCCGCTTCGATTCTTGGGTCGGGACGATCCCCTGGAGAAGGGTTAGCCTACCCACTCCAGTATTCTTGGGCTTCCCTGGTGGCTCAGATGGTAAAGAATCCACCTGCAATGTGGGAGACCTGGATTTGATCCCTGGGATGGGAAGATCCCCTGGAGAAGGAAATGGCCACCCACTCCAGTTTTCTTGCCAGGAGAATTCCATGGACAGAGGAGTCTGGAAAGCTATAGTCCATGGGGTCACAAAAAGCTGGACACGACCGAACAACTTTCACTTGATAAAACTTAAGCTTTGCAATATCTGGGTTCTAGCTGGTGAGGAGTAAAAACTCTTAAAGGCTAGCATTCAAAAGGTAAAATCATGACTTTAACACAAATGTAAACATGCCTTAATAATTTTGATTCATTAATTAATGACATAAGATACAAAAACAGGTTCAAAAAAAAAAGGGAAACAGTATCTAAAGAACAGAAATGTAATAGATAAGCAGGATGCTAAGATGAATTCAGTCAGAGATGCAAAACTGGGTCATAATTCAGGCATTAAAATGTAAAGTTTGAAAAAAAGTAGAATGTTTGGATCATCCTTTATTCAGGCCGGAAATCAATTCCATTTCCACCAAGGAAAAACATTTGCATTGCTCTGAAAAAGAATCATTTGCATCACAATGGACACAAAACACCTGCCTCACCATCTGCCCTCCACAACCCACTTCTATTTTCAGGAACAGCAAACCAGCAGGAGAAGAACCACCACAGAGTCAGACGTGCCTGGGGTGGCAGGTCCTCCACCCCCCCAAAATTCCTCTGTGGACCCATGGTCTCCTCTGCCCCTTTCTAAAGATGGCCTTCAGGACAGAATCAGGGCTTCCCTGGTGGCTTAGATGGGCCACCAAAATCTGCCTGCAATGCCAGAGTCCTAGGTTCGATCCCTGGGTCAGAAAGATCACCTGGAGAAGGGAATGCAACCCACTCAATATTCTTGCCTGGAGAATCTCATGGACACAGGAGCCTGGTAGGCTGCAGTCCGTGGGGTCACAAAAAGACGGGCATGACAGAGCCACTAACACTTTCACTTTCAGGACGGAATCAGAGCATTTATACACTTGCAGATCGTGGCTCCTGCCTGGCTTCTGAGATGGTGGATGACCTTGGTGCTGTCAGAGCAGAGAACACGTGTGTGTACTAACCATGTGTTGTGCTGTGTACTAAGTTGCTTCAGTCATGTCTGACCGTGCAACCCCATGGGAGGTAGCCTTCCAGGCTCTTCTGTCCATGGAATTCTCCAGGCAAGAATACTGGAGTGGGTAGACATTCTCTTCTCCAGGGAATCTTCCCAAGGCGGGGATCGAACCTGGGTTTTGTGCATTGCAGGCAGATTCTTTACCGTCTGAGCTACTGGGAAGTCCATGTACTAACCATACTTGTACATATACCTAGGGATACTGTATGTATGACCACCTGTGTGTATTAAGTTAATCATGAGTTCACTCTGATGTCTGATCACCCCATGGGCCACTCTTATCTCCCCCTCTGACTTCCGTGTAAGCTCGCCTCCAACAGGGAGAACTGGCTTCCACCACCCAGGGTCTGTTCCAGGCACATGTAAGTCGTCATCAGAAGGCCCATCCTGCTCCCACGGGAGTAGTCCCTTCACCTGTACTCCTAGAGACCGGTCACTTCCAATGGGACTTAGCGTCTGTTCTCACCACTCCCTCCATACATTTGTCATGCTTAGATTTTTTTGTCATATCTGCATTCCATCCTAAAAATCTCCCAACCAACTAAACATTTTATTTTTCAATTTTCATATGCTGTTTCACTCTTTGGGTTGTAAAACTCTGTGGATTTTGACAAATGCACAAAATGGTGTAGCCACCATAGCTGCATCAAGTGAAATATTGATCGTTTCACTGCCCTAGAAATTCCCCTGTGCTTTGTCTGTTCAGCCCTCAAGGAGCCCGCAGGCAGGGTCTCTGGTCCAGAGTCCAGAGAGGCCCCCACCACACTCTCGGCAGGAAGAGGGCAGCAAAGGGGTGACCGAGCACCCACCAGGGAGGGAGGAGCCTGACGGAAGGACAGCTTTGCCATCCTGCTGGGATGTGGATCAAGGCCGCTGCACCCAACCCGGCCTCAGTCCAACAAAGACCTTGAGGCTCAGAGGGATGCCGCAAGTTCTCCCAGAAGGACTCAAACAGAAGTCAGCTTGATTGCAGGCTTTCGAGTTTATTTACAAAATAACCAGGCTTCTTTCTCATGCTGGGGACAATGGTGGAATGTTACTTCTTACAAGACCTTTACTTTGTAGTAAAGTAAAAAATGCTATATAATTACTTGTTTCAGCAGATTTCTTGGTGATTTTATTAGGAAGGCTAGAAGACAATGGCACCCCACTCCGGTATTCTTGCCTGGAAAATCCCATGGGCGGAGAAGCCTGGTGGGCTGCAGTCCATGGCGTCGCTAAGAGTCGGAAATGACTGAGCAACTTCACTTTCACTTTTCACTTTCCGGCATTGGAGAAGGAAATGGCAACCCACTCCAGTGTTCTTGCCTGGAGAATCCCAGGGACGGGGGAGCCTGGTGGGCTGCTATCTATGGGATCGCACAGAGTCGGACACTACTGAAGCAACTTAGCAGCAGCAGCAGCAGAAAGGAAAATACTGCCATTCTGCTGAAAGTATGTGTAATCCTGTAAAAAGAATGTATGTACCCAGGTCGCAATGTTCTTGCTAAGTTCCCCCTCAATTAGTTTACAAATAAATCCCCTTTTAAATGTTCTAGAGGAACACATATTTAAAAGTCATGGCAAATTTTCTTATACACGTTAACACTTCCTTTTTAATGTGATTATTCTAAAACATATGAGAATGGAATTTAACATTTTTAGCCTGGTTCTGAATGTGTTTTTAATTAGCTATAAACTAGGGCCTGTGACCTAGCATCTTTTAGCCTCCATGTCCTCCTCTGTAAAATGACACCATTGGCCAGTTCACATCTCAGACACCTTCCAAAATTACTGTCCTGGTGGTGCTGATAAAAGTCATACATCTTAGCCACAACTTAGAAACACTCTCCTGAGGTCCCACAGAACACAAACTTCTATCCATTGATATCTCTGCTACATTATTATTGAGCACTGAGGTGTTTGTTACATTTTCTGACACAAACAATGATCTAATCAACATCTAAAAAACATCCTCAAAGACATACTGATGTCATTTGCAATTCCTTCTGGTGACTCGCAAGGACAGTTACAATATTTTCCGAAGTAAAGCAGTTGTCCTAGGGATTGCTGCTGAGCAGTGTGATCTTATGAAATGCTCTCTTTGTCACATATAAATGCTGGATCCTGGGACTTCCCTGGTGATCCAGGGGCTAAGACTCTGCACTTCCATGGTGGGGGACATGAGTTCAATCCCTGGCTGAGGAACTAGGATCCTGCATGCCATGCAGTATGGCCAAAGAATTTTTTAAATAAAATAAACTCTAGATTCTGTTTCTGAGTTATTTGTTCCATTAATTTCTATGTCTTATTGTGCAAATCATTATATCTTTATACATGTCTTGCTATCAGCTGGAACACACATATGATTTTATTTTAATATGATATTCTTGGTTATTTTTGTTTAATATTTAAAAGATATTGACGTTACTTCAGAAAACTCTCATGTGCACAATTGCAGCTCGTTCCCCAGCACCCAGCCCCAGGCAGCCCCTCTCTGTAATTCCGGATCAGCTTCTCTGTATTGGAATTCTGTTTAGATGGAGTTACATTCTACAGCATGTACCTGTTTGGGCCAAGCTTCTTTGGCTCAACATAAGGATACTGAAATTCATCTTTGTTGTGGTGTGTATCACTACTTCACTCTGTTTTACTGATAACTTGAATTACAGTGTATGAACTCACTACAGTTTTGATGGACATTTGCCTGCTTTCCAATTTTTGACAATTATGAGCCACGCTGCTATCAACATTCTTAATACAAGCTTTATTATAAATATAATTTTATTTTATCTTGGAGAATATATAGAACTGCTGTGTCACAAGATACATGTATGTTTAACTTTTACTTTTAACAGCTTTATTGAGATATAACTCATATCCCATACAATTCACCAACACAAATGTACACTTCAGTAAGTTTTAGAATATTCTTAGACTCATTCAACTACAACAACAATCAGCTTGTGGATGTTACCATCACTCCAAAGAGAAAGTCAGTCATGTTTCAGAGTCATTCCCTGCTTCCTCCTCACCCTTACAGTTCCAGGCAATCCTAACCTACTTTATATCTCTCTAGATCTGCCTATTCTCAAAAGAATTCACACAATATGTTTGGGAACTGGCTCCTTTTTCTTACCGCAGTGCTTTCAAAGTTCATTCATATAGAAGAATGTATCAACACTATTCCTTTTTATGTAAAATAACATTCCCATGTATGGATAGACCACATGTATTTATCCATTCACCTGTTGAAGAACACTTGGTCTGATTCTACCTTTTTGGTTCCTATGAGTAAGGCTGCTGTGAGCATGTGTGTGTGTACACGTCTATTTGCATTTCTCTTGGGTGTATGCTGGGGAGTGGAATTGCTGGTCTTACAACAGCTCTGTGCTGAACAGTCCAAGGATCTGCCTGGCTAATTCCCGCCACAGCTGCACTACCAACATCCCCACCAACAACAAGAGTGAGTCTCCCTCCTTCACAGTCTTGCCAACACATTCTATTGTTCATCTTCCTAATTTAGTCTTCCTAGTGTGTACAAAGTAACAGGTCATCGTTCTGATTTGTATTCCTCTGAGGGACAAAAATTAGAGATACCAAGGGAACATTTCATGCACAGATGGGCTCGATAAAGAACAGAAATGGTATGGACCTAACAGAAGCAGAAGATATTAAGAAGAGGTGGCAAGAATACACACAAGAACTGTACAAAAAAAGAGCTTCAGACCCAGACAATCACAATGGTGTGATCACTCACCTAAAGCCAGACACCCCGGAATGTGAAGTCAAGTGGGCCTTAGAACACATCAGTATGAACAAAGCTAGTGGAGGTGATGGAATTCCAGTTGAGCTGTTTCAAATCCTGAAAGATGATGCTGTGAAAGTACTGCACTCAATATGTCAGCAAATTTGGAAAACTCAGCAGTGGCCACAGGACTGGGAAAAGTCAGTTTTCAATCCAATCCCAAAGAAAGGCAATTCCAAATAATGCTCAAACTACCACACAATTGCACTTATCTCACACACTAGTAATGTAATGCTCAAAATTCTCCAAGCCAGACTTCAGCAATACGTGAACCGTGAACTTTCAGATATTCAAGCTGATTTTAGAAAAGGCAGAGGAACCAGAGATCAAATTGCCAACATCTGCTGGATCATAGAAAAAGCAACAGAGTTCCAGAAAAAATCTGCTTCTGCTTTATTGACTATGCCAAAGCCTTTGACTGTGTGGATCACAATAAACTGTGTAAAATTCTGAAAGAGATGGGAATACCAGACCACCTCACCTGCCTCTTGAGAAACCTATATGCAGGTCAGGAAGCAACAGTTAGAACTGGACATGGAACAACAGACTGGTTCCAAATAGGAAAAGGAGTACGTCAAGGCTGTATATTGTCACCCTGCTTATTTAACTTATATACAGAGTACATCATGAGAAATGCTGGACTGGAAGAAGCACAAGCTGGAATCAAGATTGCTGGGAGAAATATCAATCACCTCAGATATGCAGATGACACCACCCTTATGGCAGAAAGTGAAGAGGAACTAAAAAGCCTCTTGATGAAAGTGAAAGAGGAGAGTGAAAAAGTTGGCTTAAAGCTCAACATTCAGAAAATGAAGATCATGGCATCTGGTCCCATCACTTCATGGGAAATAGGTGGGGAAACAGTGGAACCAGTGTCAGACTTTATTTTTGGGGGCTCCAAAATCACTGCATATGGTGATTACAGCCATGAAATCAAAAGACACTTACTCCTTGGAAGAAAAGTTATAACCAACCTGGATAGCATATTAAAAAGCAGAGATATTACTTTGCCAACAAAGGTCCGTCTAGTCAAGGCTATGGTTTTTCCAATGGTCATGTATGCATGTGAGATTTGGACTGTGAAGAAAGCTGAGTGCCGAAGAATTGATGCTTTTGAACTGTGGTGTTGGAGAAGACTCTTGAGAGTCCCTTGGACTACAAGGCGGTCCAACCAGTCCATCCTAAAGAAGATCAGTCCTGGGTGTTCATTGGAAGGACTGATGCTAAAGCTGAAACTCCAATACTTTGGCCACCTCATGCAAAGAGTTGACTCATTGAAAAATACTCTGATGCTGGGAGGAATTGAGGGCAGGAGGAGAAGGGGATGACAGAGGATGAGATGTCTGGATGGCACCACAGACTCAATGGATATGAGTTTGAGTGAATTCTGGAACTGGTGATGGATAGGGAGGCCTGGCATGCTGCGATTCATGGGATCGCAAAGAGTCAGACACGACTGAGCAACTGAACTGACTGACTGACTGAAGGGATGACAAGGAGGAGCATCTTTCCACAGGCTCCTTGGCCATTTGCATATCTTCTTGAGAGAAGCACCTATGTGTAATAGATGCTTTGCCTGCTTTAGTTGGTTACATTTACTTTTATCATTAAGTTGTAGGTGTCTTTATATATTCTGGATACTAAACTTGTATTGGATGCAGTCAGTCCTTATTAGTCACAGATTCTATAATTGCAAGTTCACCTACTTGCTAACATGTATTTGTATCTGCAAGAGCAGTTGTGTAGTGATTCACAGACATGCACGGGGAGGAAGAAAACAATTGTGTTGCCTGATGCATGTGTTCCCAGCTGAGGTCAAATAAGACCTTCTCATTCCAGCCCTCACCCTGGAAACACATGTCCTGTTTGTGTTTGATTAGTGTTGTGGCTTTTTTGTCTTGTGACTTTTGTGGGTAATTTCTCTGTTTTAAGTGGCCTTATCTTGAGAGTCCCTTGGACTGCAAGGAGATCCAACCAGTCCATTCTGAAGGAGATCAACCCTGAGATTTCTTTGGAAGGAATGATGCTAAAGCTGAAGCTCCAGCACTTTGGCCACCTCATGCGAAGAGCTGACTCATTGGAAAAGACTCTGATGCTGGGAGAGATTGGGGGCAGGAGGAGAAGGGGATGACCGAGGATGACATGGCTGGATGGCATCACGGACTCGATGGATGTGAGTCTGAGTGAACTCCGAGAGTTGGTAATGGACAGGGAGGCCTGGCGTGCTGCGATTCATGGGGTTGCAAAGAGTCGGACACGACTGAGTGACTGAACTGAACTGAACTGATCCTGGTGCCGGCCTTCCCTGATGGCTCAGTGGTGAAGAATCCACCTACCAATGTAGAAGACTTGGGTTCAATTCCTGAGTCAAGAAGATCCCCTGGAGAAGGAAATGACACCTCACTCCAGTATTCTTGCCTGGGAAATCCCATGGACAGTGGAGCCTGGTTGGCTACAGTCCATGGGCTCACAAAAGAGTCAGACACGACTTAGCAACTAAGCAACAACAACAAGCCTAGCGCTGACACACTGCCTGGTGCCCTAAATGCCTTAGTGTCCAGCAGTGGAGAGGTCACTGCTACTCCATGGTGTGACATGGCAAGAGAGACACACAAAGTGTCATCAACGGATACTCTTAACCGAATACTTACAAAGCAAGGAAGGGTCTGAATGACTGTGTATGATACTGTTGAACATTTTTGTAAAACTAACAAGGCAGTGAGATCAGCTGTTTGCTCCCATAAAATGGGCTCCAGAATCTGAAATTCCCAGATCAAGTACCGTATCAGTGAGCTTCAGTGTTGCCCAGAAGACACCTGTCTCCAGTAGCTGATGGGCTGAGATGGAGGAAAGGCAAACCCAGAAACCTCATCCTGGGAGAGGTGGACCCACAACACAAGTGAAGCTTCTAGTCCCACACAATGTCTGCCATTCAAGTGGGGGGCATTGACTGGGAAGAAATGGTATCCTGAGAATCAGAATGGGGATGTGTGAGAAGATCATATCCTAAAGATGAAGCTGGGCACCCTGGGCCCCTAAATTCCAGTAGAAGCAACCCCTCCATACCCAGTAGAAACAGAGCCTTCATCTCCACCTGAGGATATCAGCTCCCTGTGAGGCGGATGCTTTACAAGACCCCGCTGATGCCCCCCAGAATGATTGCCCCATCCCAGTCTCTTTCCCATCACCCTTCTTTGCTTCCAGACCCATAACTGGACTCAAGTCCCAGCAGCCCCCAGCTGGGTTGTGACCTGGGAGCTGCCCTGCTTGCTTTCTCACGTGTGCAGACAGAAGGCAAGGAAAGCTTGCGGGCGAGCGCGCAGGGTAAGGTGGAAGGCACGAGGTCGGGTCTCTCACGGCGGGGCGTGGAGAACTTTCTGCTGTTTGTTGATTTGATAGTTCACCATCATTGAACCTTCTTCCACCGAATAACTGACCGCCCACAAACAAAGAAAAAAAAGCAAAAGAACGTCAGTCTTGGTGCCCCAGGGCTTTCAGAAATTCTGTAATTCTTTCCGGTTTAACTAAACATGATCCCAAAGGAGGTGTTTGGGCTAATTTCTCTTTCTCTCTCTCTGACACACTGTTTTGGCAGGCAGGTGTATATCTATCAGAGTATTTTCTAAAGTAATTTAAGACCTCTTAGAATCCTAGGAAATGGGGAATCCACGGGCTCCTGTGTCTCCTTTGCATGCTCTCCGGTCTCAGTACCTGGCTAACTGTGACTTAAACACGATTTATGATTCCAGTCAAGAGCCTGATTGCATTTAGCTTGCTGGTGACAGGATCAATTCATTTCCTCCAGGAGAAATGAAGCATTGACTGTCAGACCTCTGGTCTGGGGACATCAGGTTCTCCCAGAGCCTCCACCCTGCATCGAGGGCGCCTGCCTCTAGCTTCTGCCCTTTCGAAACAGCAGCGCTGGGCCCCGGCTCGCCAGCATGGGGTCAGGGGCAGCGAACTGTGATCCATCATCCAGGGAGAGCCGGCAGGATGACTCCATCAGCAGCTGAGTGGACGCCTTTGGAGGAAGCTGAGCAACCATGGAGAAAAACTGGTTTTACAGAAGGGGGGTCTGGTCAGGTTGGGACTCAGGCAGCCTGGGTGACAGGACGGTCCCCACAGTGCCGAGGGCAGGAGGTGGGCAGTGCAGCCAGAGGTGGGAGGTCAATGGGGAGCACAGACAGCCTGCCCTCGACTCTCCTTAGATCCAGTCCTAAGGCAAGACCCCCATCACCACTCCTGCAGCGTGTCAGCCCCACACAGGACTCATCTGAAAACCAACCCCTCTGGACAGGAGATGAAACAGAGGAACTGCAATGTGAGCTGTTAGCCCAATCATTTGTCGGCTGCTGTTTCTTTGTGCTGGTGATCAGTTTGGTCGGAAGGCTTGTATTAGATGGAAGTCGGGGTCTGGGATTCTTGTTTTCTGAAGACAGAGAAAGGGGAAGTGTGTGAGTCGGACATGCCAGCCAGCCACAACTTGGCGACCCAGCCCTCCTATCTTAAGAGCATTGCTGTAGGTGAAGAGGAGCCCATGGGCTCTCGGATGAGGGTTGATTTGGGCGGTTAATGGAGACATGTCAGCATCCAGGTAGCACACCCTGAACTGTCTTCTCTCCTCGGAGTCTGACTAGGCAGAGAATCCAATTCCCCTGGCCAGGCCATATGCGTGGATGCCACCACTGTCCTGGGAGATGCGATCTTCTGTGAAGAAACAATGCTCACATCACTTCCTAAGCATCACAGGACCCAGAAACGTGATGCCCTGCTTTTCAGGAATAGCTCAGAGCACATTTAAGAACACAGCACTCTCAGAACTTGAGGGCAGGAGTTGGTGGCCCGGCCCCAGGTGCCCACAGCCGCAAGGGGGCCGCAGAGCAGGGGTGGCTTCATTTATGAACTTTGCAAAGCTCACTGCTGTGCGATTGATTTAAATTAGAAACAAGATGCAGAGAACCTGTGTTTCTGTCTTTTCCAGGAAACCTGAGTACCCAGTGTGTGCTTAATCACTCAGTTGGGTTGACTCTGCGACCCTGTGGACTGTAGCCCACCCAGCTCCTCTGTCCATGGGAATTCTCCAGGCAAGAATACTGGAATGGGTTGCCGTTCCTTCCTCCAGGGGATCTTCCCAACCCAGCGAAGGAATCCATGTCTCCTGCATTGCGAGTAGATTCTTTATCGTTTGAGCCACGGGGGAAGAACCCACAGCATGTGTGTTGGCCACTGATTTCTGTGGATTCAGTAAAACCACAGGTAATGGATTTCTGAGGATTTATACATTCAGAAGCAGCAGAAGAATTCTCATGGACAATGAGAAACTGGCTTAGTCAACCTGTTCACTGCTCCACTTTCTTCCCGTGTGGCAACAGCTTGGAGGGGCTTGAAAAATGGCACGAGAAACATGAACTTTAGAATGAGACATGCAACGAGGCCCAGGCCAGCTTCTCAGAGGGGACCTGAGACTCTTGTCATGGAGACTGGCCGTGGGTTCTGGTCGGTTTGCTTCCAGTGGGACAGAACTGGGAGCAGGACCTGCACTAATGGCCATCACTGGGTTTCCAGGGCTGGGACCACTGACATCCCACTCACAGAGGAGGAGACAGGACTGGGAGGGGCAGGGGGCTGCGTCCTGGACTCAAGAGCAGGGGGAATGTGGTCAGGCTCTGTTTTCTCTGCCTAGTGGGGCTCGTGGCTATGGTTCTCATACAGGCCTGGCTGTTAGATGACAGTGGGGCGGTGGAACAGTCCGCAGATGGGTAGCACTAAAAACAATGGGGGAGATGGATATTAATTCTCGGTGTATGATAAGCATGCTACGTTATGTGAGCAACTTTAATTCCAAAAATCCGGGGCACTAACAGAGGCTGTGGGCTTTCCTGGTGGCTCAATGGTAAAGAATCCTCCACCAAAGCAGGAGGCGCAGGTTCGATCCCTGGTTCGGGAAGATCCCTTGCAGAAGGGAACATCTATCCACTCCAGTCTTCTTGCCCGAGAATCTCATGGACAGAGGAGCCTGGAGGGCTACAGTCCATGGGGTCACAAAAGAGTTGGACACGACTTAGCAACTGAACTGCAACAGTAGCGCAGGCTGCACGCGGGCTGATTTTGACGTTAAGACAGAGGGGGGGATAGGTAACTTCTGAGTCTCAGATTATCTGAACACAATCCTGTCCCTCTTCTCTGACTTGTCTAGAATAAATACCACAAGACAGGGAAATAGGGAACTGCAGACCCTTGGTGCAAAACAACAACAAACTCTGAAACCAGAAAGGGTATCGGAGGCCTATCTGAAGTGAATCTCGAGGACCCTCCAAGTTCTAGTCTCTTCTCCAAGCGCAGCGCAGGAGCTGCGGTAAGTTTATCAGCTCTGGTGACACAGGCGTGAAGCCAAGCTGCCCAGCCTGTCAGGACCAGCAGGAGAGTGGGGGAAACGGAGGACCAGGACTAGAGGCATCACAGGGGAGGCCAAAGGGCCAGAGACCGTAGACCCAAAGGAGCAGACGGAGAAGGAAGTGAGGAAATCCAGGAACATCTGAGATTTTATGGCCTCAGGAGTTCCCACTCCCCCTGGATAAACACGCTCCACCCCATTCTCTCCATCCCAGGACGGGGAGCCCACTGGCTGCAGACAGAGGTTGTCTCCTCGGCGCCATGGACACAAGATCTCTGGGCAGCTTTGCTGACTCTTCTTATCATCTGCATGGACTCACAGTCTGGAGCAGCCTTGAACTGTCTGCTGGTCTCCAGTTCCAATGGAAATAAATCACCATAAATACGAGGCCATTAGATCAGCAAAGAATGGCTTTTATAGAACCGTAAAAGCTTGCTGACAGCCATGAGCTCAAGGGCTTAGTTAAGTCAGAACATATTAGCCTCCAAGTTTTCAGCAAAATCTCCCTTCTGAATCCTCAGGAACCCAGCTCTGGCCAAGGGGCCCTTGTGAGTCGACCTGTGCACCTTGACAAGGCTTCTTCACTGGAAATCGCTCAATTTTCAGCTCCCCAACTGCGGGTCATGGGACATCTCAGTCTCCATAATCATAGGAGCCAAGTTCATTATTAATCAGTATACACTTTATATTTCATATACATCCTAGGAGATACACACACACACACACACACACACACACACACATACATATATGTATAAGCCTGTATATAATGTAGGGAGGTTGAGATAATCAGATTCAATGAGGCCGTGCAGTCATGTCTGTTCAGACCCAAAGCTGACACAGGGCAAACTAGAGATGGTGATGGCTATCCTCGTGGGAGGTGAAAATGTTGGCTCTTATCGAGGAAGAGTGGCAAGAGAGATGTGAACTTGGCAGAAATTGAGACCGAGTGGTGCAATGAAGATCATGGCATCCGGTCCCATCACTTCATGGGCAATAGATGGGGAAACAGTAGAAACAGTGTCAGCCTTTATTTTTGGGCTCCAAAATCACTGCAGATGGTGACTGCAGTCATGAAATTAAAAGACGCTTACTCCTTGGAAGAAAAGTTATCACCAACCTAGATAGCATATTCAAAAGCAGAGACATTACTTTGCTGACTAAGGTCCATCTAGTCAAGGCTATGGCTTTTCCTGTGGTCATGTATGGATGTGAGAGTTGGACTGTGAAGAAGGCTGAGCGCCGAAGAACTGATGCTTTTGAACTGTGGTATTGGAGAAGACTCTTGAGAGTCCCTTGGACTGCAGGGAGATCCAACCAGTCCATTCTGAAGGAGATCAACCTGGGATTTCTTTGGAAGGAATGATGCTAAAGCTGAAACTCCAGTACTTTGGCCACTTCATGCGAAGTGTTAACTCATTGGAAAAGACTCTGATGCTGGGAGGGATTGGGGGCAGGAGGAGAAGGGGACGACCGAGGATGAGATGGCTGGAGGGCATCACGGACTCGATGGACGTGAGTCTGAGTGAACTCCAGGAGATGGTGATGGACAGGGAGGCCTGGCGTGCTGCGATTCATGGGGTCTCAAAGAGTCAGACACGACTGAGCGACTGAACTGAACTGAACTGAACTGGTGCCTCTGGAACAGCAAAAAGAGGCAAGAAGCCTAGAGTTTCCAGTTTCTGCAAAACACACTTGCATTCCTGCAATTTCCCCATAAATCCTCCCAGGAAGCTCCCGGGCTGATAGATGGCACAGTGGTTACAGCCGTCCACACCTCCCCTGCCCTGCCCTCTGAAGCTCCTCCCATTTCCCCATCCCTGCCACTTCAGCTCTCCTGTCATCATCTCTGGCTGCCAGAATGTGCCAGAAGCAACGCTGTCCCCCTGCACAATTCCCCTGGGACCCCAGCTCTGCCATGAGAACCACCCAGGCCTGGCCAGGTAGGGGACAAGAGACACAGATGATCAGAGGCAGCCCAAACCCACATAGGTAAGGGGCCCAGCTGGGTCTAGCCAGCGACCCAGCCAGGCCAGCCTGGACCAGCAGAGCTGCCTGTGGACCCAGAGCTGACAGCCCTGGAACTCCTATTTCGAGTTCCTGAGTTCCAGTGTGCTTGGCGATCACCATGATGCTTCAGTAGCTCTCTGGATCTTGCTCACAAGTGGTCCTTGACTACGAGCTGGGCACCCTGCTTTCTGCTCAGGAACTGCACGACTGGGTGAGGGTGGATGGGTTTTCTGATCCCGTGGCCCTGTGTGGTGACACCGGCTGCTAATGTGTCCCCAAAAGACCTTAAACTGAACCCATCACCCCCCTCCCTGGGGAGAGCAATCCCACCCCTAGAAGACCCTAAGCATCCAAGGCCCACTGTCACCACAAGCAACGACCCCAGTGTGTGTGACTCATCACTTCTTGCCTCTCCGACGGCACACACTTCTGTTCTGCCTCTATTTCTGTGGCCAGAACAAGGTGGCCACAACACACCAGACTTCCTATACAAGTCCAGCCAGTTGTTGAGAAGAATTGGATGGTCTGTCAGAGAAATCAGTTTTCCGTTTACTGGTGGTTCCTCCCCTGTGGTTCTCGGGGGTCTCACTCGACCTCCAGCTCTGATCCAGTCCTCCTGAAGAGCCAGGAAAGTCTCATCCCTCGGACCCTCCTCTGAAGTCCTGAAAAGGCCACAAGACCAGGTAACAAAAGTGATGCTTGGCCAGGGACTTCCGTGGAGGTCCAGTGGCTAAGACTCCCAGCTCCCAATGCAGGGGGCCTAGGTTCTATCCCTGGTCAGGGAACTTGACCCCACAGGCCACAATCAAAAGCATTCACACGCTGCAGCTCGAGATCCCACGTGCTGCGGTGAAGACTGAAGATTGGCGTGCTGCAGCTAGGACACGGTACGGCCAAGTAAACTTTTTATTTTTGACAAAAGAGTGATGCCTGGCCAGGAACATAACACACCTCATTTGCCCATCATGTAACATGGCTCAGAATATTCTCTGCTGTGGTTACAGTGAGAAATAAATGAAAACATGCTCTTGGGAAAACCTATAGCCATACCTAGCCTAGAGCAAAAGCACTTAAATCCCTTCCCAAGCAAGAAAAAATGGACAGAATGGAGGGAAGCGTTAAACAGTGGACCTCACATCTTGAGAAAGAGAGAGAGGTTGGGGAAAAAGAGAGAGAAAAACTTTTCCAAGAAGAAACTATTTCTGTGGCCTCCGAGGCCATTCGGAGGCTGGAGGCGCATCTTGTGCTCCAGCGGCCCATCCGTTGATCCCCACTGTGCCCTTGGCAGCCAGGATGGTGAGGAATCCGGGCCCAGAGGGAATATCTGGCAGAGGGCAGCTCTTGTCCAGTGAGAAGCTGTTCAGAGAACGCAGATACAAAGGCCAAGGCCAGAGCTTCCCACACGTCTTGGTTGGTGTGCCTGCAGGACAGAGTTCCTCTTCCACAGCCCTGTAGCTTTGGACCCTGAAGGAAGTGGATGGTGGCCCCCAGACCCCCATCCTGAGAGGGTTAGGAAGAGAGAGAAAATGTGTGCAAGCCCCTCCACCGCCCCTGATCTTCCTGAGAGCTGGGTGTGAATGGGGAGGGCTTTGGGCAGTGGGAGGTGCACCCTTTGGAGGTTAAACAACCCACATGTGCATAAGAAAGGTCCAGACATAGTAATCTGGCACCAAAGCAGAGGGTGAGTTTTCTGAGCTGCCTGTGGGCCCATGAACCCTAAGCTGTTAGAACAGCCTTCCTCTCGGGGGACCCACAAGCCAGTCAGGCCTGCAAAAGACGATTTGCCTGAATATTCTCTTAATTATACCCAGGAAGGTGCAGGGCCTGTGGCAGTCTAGACGGAGAGAGGTAAACTAGTCCTGCTTCAGCTGTAGTGGACCCTTGGGAAATCTGGCTGAGAGGGCAGGAACCCATGCAGCCACATGGGGCTGCAGAGAGCAAGACGGCTCTCCTTCTCCGCTGCCTTGCTGTGGGCTCATCTACCCCAGGAAGCAAGGCTGCAACTACAGGTGAAACAGTGCCCAGGAAGCCTTGTGCTGCTGTTCATATCAGCAACTCCAGAGGCAAGTCCATCCACTGCCACGCACCCTCCTAAGTCTGAGACCTGCTGGCACATAAAACAGTGCTTTACGGTGTATCATGACACCCGTGAAGACTTTGTTTTATCCCAATTAGCAGAGTTTATCCTGCAATATTTATGAATTAGGCAGACTCAGGGATAAAATTCTGCTGTTAATTATAATGATTGTCTCAGAAAAGTGAATCATTGGATACCAATGTTTAATTATTATTGTCAAAGGTGTGGCTGTTTAACCATAGCCGTTCTCTCATACACAGTTGAGTGATTATGTGTGCTTGAAGTCTGGAATTTTTAATTCTACAAGAAAACTATAGAGCAGCCTGAATGCCTGACTTGTCAGAACCTTTGGAATAACAAGGGCTTGTGAGCAAGACTAGCTTTGAATCACTCCACGTGTTGTTTCTGCACTCCCCTTGATGGATCTCGGAATTCAGCCAGAGTTCCCAAGCCTGCCAGCAGCACTCTTGAGGGGCAGCCAAGCCCTGGGCTGACCCTGCATGACCTTGCATACCCCGCTTCAAGTCAGTGTTTTTATTTTTGTTTTCCTTCATCTGTTTCCACTGTCACCTACGTCCTCCTTTCATCTCACCTAGGACTCTGTCTAAAGTCTTTTCTTCCCCTGGTGGAACAACGGCTCACTTCCAGTGTCCAGGCCCCCTTCCTGCTTCTTAGCTTGTGTCTCCAAGACCACTCACCTGGACACCTGCCCACCCCTGGGAACACCTGCTCAACCTGAGCGTGGCTCTCCACCCTCACCTGACCCAAGAGCTCTCCCATCTGAGCCCCCACCTCTTCCAGAGGGGAGGAGGAGGTGGCTGGGGGCTTGGGGATCCCCCTGTGCTCTGTGAGAAGCTGCTAACAGTTTAAATCAAGGCCTACCACCCAGGGGCCAGGCTGAGTTTTTCTTTTACTTTTTTTAAAAAAGTTTTATTGTATTTTTTAATCTACCTATTTTATAGGACCATAGTGAGAATTTGTTCATTTATTTAGTCTCACTGCTTGGCATGTGGGATCTTAGTTCCCTGACAAGGGATCGAGCCTGCACCCACTGCATTGCAAGTACGAAGTCTTAACCACTGGACCACCAGGGAATTTTTCCTGAGCTTTTCCTTCTCAATGGAATCCCTGACAGTCCCCTGGCTCAACTCTCAAATTTTAGAATCTGTTTCTATGCGAAGTTATGATCTGACACATAATGTTTGCTCTTTAAAAATAGTTTTATTTCAATTTAAAATATGACGTATAGGGAAAATTAACTTTACACCACTTTTATGGAAGATCAATCACAGTGCCTGTTTTCAGTAACAGAAAGCAGCTGCTGTTACAGGGGATGCACACCCCGGGGTGGGGGGAGCGACCCCGCCAGCCCCTTCCCTGGTACCACAATCATCGTCTCAGCTTCAGCCGTCAGAGCCGAGAGCCGTGTCTGTGAGCATCTGGGCCTGATCTCCATGCATTTTGTGCATCTGTCAGCAAGATAGGCCCTAAGGTAACTGCTACTTCACTCTAGGCCACTTCTTCTATGAAAGGTTTCCTAGGAACGCTCTATTTTCAGATTGCAGGGGAAGCCTGTCCATGTACACGGATTTTTCAAATGTCAGCTAGAGCCCATGTGCATCCAATGGGAGGTGGTCAGCGTCTGATGGGGTCATGGGGTCCAGTCTCTTCCTCAAACAGGAATCCTGGCAGGCTTGCTTTTCTTTTTATTTCATTGTGCTTTGCTGGCTTATCTATGGAGAAATAATCTACACAAATACGTTTCTTCTTTTAAACAAATGAAAATGTATTCTCTGTATTCTGCAGTTTCTTAGGCTTTATACTTTTGAGCTAATGTCATAGTGTCAAAAATAGGCAATTATTTCTCTAAAAGATTCATGACATATGTTTGTAAGAACAAACCATAATTATTTAGCTGGTCCTCTATTAATAAATGTTTACTTGGGTCCAGGCTTCATCCTACAAAATCCTTACAAAGTCCTTGCATCCTTGGATTTGAGTGACTTTTTCTGCAGGTTTCATTTCCAGACTGAAAATGTCTGGGACAGAATGTGATTCATTTTAAATTTGAACAGACATCTTCAAATTAGCCTTTTGAGAGGTTGTATAAACTTGACATGCCACTAGCTACCTTAATTTTTAATTTTACTTTTATTTATTTACTTTTTTTTGGCCATGCCATGCAGCCTATGGGATCTTAACTCCCCAGCCAGGGATCAAACCCCTGCCCCCTGCAGCGGAAGCACAGAGTCCTAACCACTGAACCGCCAGGAAAGTCCCCAAGCTACCCTATTTTGCTTTCTGGAAGGTTTTCAGCTAAACCTGAAAAAATAACATTTTCTGAATATTATTAGTTAATTCTTTTTGGTATTTTCAAATCTATAAGTCTGCCTTTTCCAGTCCATATGTTAGATGTTTTTTCCTGTCTGATTTAAATGACTAGTATTTACAGAGCAATAAAATTATGAGGAAAGCTCGTGGATATTTTTGGTTCATTCTTGCCTTAAGAAGAGGAGCCAAGAGGTTTGATTTGTCTTCAGAAGCGTGTGTGTGTTTATGGAGATGCAGCTCTAGAACCGGATGATCCCACCAGCCACCCCTATGATCTTATGAGCCTTTCTCCAGCTCACATTTCCCCGGTGCTTTTTCAGTTACAGCCTGCATCCTCTGCCCTGTATGTCCAGACACTTAGAGATGTGCACACACTGAGACTTCCTTAAAGTCTTGGGACGCGTAGTGCCAATGGGCAGTGGTCCTATGGCTAATATCTACTCTGGACTTACCCCTGGAGGATCTGACATTTGACAGTCCTGGACCTGGGGAGGCCAAGCCTTTTCCCCCACCCCACCGCTCATCACATCCCACATTGAGGGACAAGTTTACACAAGTAAGGTGCTTCCAGTGGTGTGTGTGACGCTTACAGTGCAGCCTGCCCCAAGTCTCCCAAGCCAGGTCCGCAGCCAGGCCTTCTTTTCTCGTTTTCCAGGAAGTTAAGTTGGGAGCAGACAAGCCCAGGCTTAACCAGAGGGTCTTCCTCTGATCGAAAGCACCGTGAGAATGTGGACAGATTGCAAAAACCCCATCTGCTCAGGCCCCTTCGCTATGTATGACATGATCGCTGAAGCTTTACCAACCTCTCTCCCAACAAGCAGACTCACCACCACCATCCCTGCCACCCCTGCAGTCACCACCTTTTTTTTGTTTTAGTATGATTTTATTTATTTGGCTGTGCTGAGCTTTAGATGTGGCATGTGGGATCTAGTCCCCTGACCAGGGATGGAGTCTGAGCCCCTCCTGCTCTGGGAGCACAGAGTCTTAGGCACAGGACCACCAGAGAAGTACAGCTCACTTCTTGATCACTGGTCCCGCTTTTCAGATGGGACCTGAGGTTTGGGGGAGGGAAGTCCTCTCTCCAGTCACCATTTGGGATCTCATGGGCTCTGAGCACCAGAGTCGCCCGTCTGGATCTAAATCTACCCTTTCCCCTTGATCGCCTTCTTTGATTTCTTTCCAAATGTTTTCTTACTCCAGCCTTTCCATTCTTCTTCCGCTCTAGATACATTCATTCCTAAAATACTCCTCTGCCCCCACACCTCTTTGTTTAAGTTTCTTAAGGCAGGAAGCCCTGTCTACGGGCTTCGTCCCAGGAGGAGCCTCAGGGCAGAGAAAGGAGCCCTTTGGAATAAAATTGAATCCCCACAAAATAATTCCTCCCCTGTTCCTCTGCCTCTTCTATGCCCGCTTCCTCCTCCCCCAGGGTTTCGGGACCCATCCTTCCGCTCCTCAGAACCCACTTCTTGTGGCCTTCTTCCCGGAGGGAGTACTGTGTCCACCATCTGCAGGATTCCTGGATCTTCGCTACAGGTGAGAGGATTCCCTCTGCAAAGTCCTCCCTCTTGTTATCTGGAGCCATCAGGGTCTCAGAACCTGCAGCTTTAATACCCAATGGGAATGGATGCTTTAAAAAATACCTGGGCTCACCTTATCTTCTGACATTTAAGTAAAATGTCATTAAAAACTCCAAAATGCAAGTGTGTCGCCGTGTTACAAATCACATTGACTAAAGAGAGGAAGTGGCTTAGGGTCCTATTTGAGATTGTCTTTCTAATGATTCATGCAGCGATCAGACAGATCTTGGGAAGTTCAACTTGATCTTTAGGAATTCAGAGTTCTTTGGGGCAACTAGTTTCCATTGTATCGCCCCCTCTGTTTGGCCACACTGTGAGGCATGCAGAACTTCTCCAACTAGGGATCAAACCCAGGCCCCCTGCAGGGGACACACAGAGTATTAACCACTGGACCACGAGGGAAGTCCTCCTCCATTGGTTTGTCTGTTCCCTTAAAGCAGCGGAGTCTCCAGTCTTTTTGGCACCTGGGCCCAGTTTCATGGAATGCAGTTTTCCGGGGGCCAGGGGAGGGTATGAGTTTCAGGAAGATTCAAACACATTACATTTATTGTGCACTTTTCTATTATTCTTACATCAGCTCCACCTCAGATCATCAGGCATTAGATCTCGGAGGTTTGGGGACCGCTGTCTAAAAGGGCAACAAACACATCACAAGTCAAACAACAATCATGAGGGCAAAGCAGTCAATGGGGGGTCATCCTGCCCTATTTGGGAATTTTTATGTATTATATTTTACAAAGCATTTTAATATGAATGATCTAATATAAATTAATCCCAATTACTATTAAGGCACTGCTTCTTTGTTTTGGTTCTATCCTCATTCAATAGACATCAGGTTTTTTGATGCAACCAGTGCCTAAATAAGTGTTAAAGCATGCAACAAATAATACAGCTGCAGTTTCTATTTCAGAGCTGTTTCATTCATTCGTGCGTTGTTTGTCATTTCTGAATTAGAATGGAACACACCAAAATACGTGACCATAGGCTTCACCCTTAGAACTTCAACCTGTTTAGAAGACTGCTTTCTGCAGCGCTGCAGTGCAGCACTTTCCCAAAGCAACTTTTCACATTGCCCTCACCGTTTCCTGTGTCTTTCATGTTCTTTTCACACTCTTTTTCTCTTAAACATCCTCTGGCTTTCATAGTCGCGCCACATTTCCTTCCATCTCTTTTTTTATCTTTGATCTCCTTCTGAAAACACCTCCATCCATGCACTGAAACATATATGAAAAAGCTTTCAGATTTGTTTTGTCCTTTTCATCTCCTTTCATTTTTAAGCCAGGGTCTTCCCATTTTGATTTGTTGTTGTTGTTTGTACTGAAAAACCTTCCTCTCGTCACAGGCACCTTCTTCCTCTTTATTCAGTTTCTTTTGGCTTTAATTTATTGGTTTTAAAGTTGGCTGTTTCAGATTTTTTTTTTTTGTAGTTTAATGACACTCTATATGAGAAGTCACACTATAATCTTCCAGAAGTCCTTTTCCCCCAGGTTTTAATGAATTAATGCACTTATTTTGGGTGCACAAGTAGGGTCCTGTGGCAGGGGGAGGGCTGTGAGCCCCACCATGCCTCCAAGACTGAGAGTAGCCAGTTGGATGAATTGGTGCCTCTTCTCAAAAGCCCCTCAGCAACCTTCTCTAGTCCTGCTACCCCTGGTCTCCTGGGAGGCAGCGTCATGGTCCCAACAGAGCATCCACGTCATGACTCCCGGGGACATGGGCATTCTGGCATCATCATCACCTCCTCTTGGCCTTGCTCTCCAAACCCAGGGGCTGGGCCTGGAGGCACACAACTTTGTGCCTGAGACTGGAAATGGGAACTGAATAGATAAAAACCCACGACAACACAAATAAGGCACCCACAGGGGACAGTCAGGTCCTGCTTAACACACTATAGCTATGTCATACCTGAAAAGGAGAATGGAGGAAACGGCAGTTCATGGAGCTTTCATTCTCAGAGGTAAAGCCTCAGCTCTCAGACCTGTATCTCCTATAGGTCGCTCTCCTGGCAGTTGCACTAAGCAGCCTTTTGACCTCTGTCTGCTCCCTCCTGGTTTCATTTAGCACAGAAAGGAAAGCAGGAGAACCCACTTAGAGAAGACAGGAGAGGAGAAGAGGCTGCAGACAGAGACTCAGCAGTTGGTCTTTGGAGAAACCACCCACTGGATGGGGCCCCCATCTCTGCTTATCTGCTCCAAAGGCCCGGGGTGTGGTCACAAGTGTGAGGCAGCTGAAATGCAAAAGAAACCCCATCTCCACCGCCACCACTGAGAGAGCTTGTGTGGCCTCAGATATGGGACAGGGTGCAGCGCAGGGAGGGAAGAAGGAGGCTGGCCGCTCTCTCTGAAACGATGCCCAAGCCCTCTCAGCATCCCTCCCACCCCCACCTCCGCCGAAACGTTCCCACCAGCATTTCATTCCTCTGGGGTTTTCACAAGCGTCCCTCGTTGGCAGAGACTACAACCCAGGGCAAAGGAGGGGATGAGTGAACTATTAAGCCCCTGCCCAGGCTCACATAGTGACTTCTGAACTAGAGACAACAAGCCACAACGTCTCCTTCCCTTCTGTCTGGGTCTTAATGTGGACCAGCGTCCCGTATCACCCCGGTTGTCCCAGCCTTGCTAGCGGTTGCACCTCTCATAGTGAAAGTGTCCTGATCTGGATGGTAATTATACAATAGTCCTACCAACTGGGGGCCCTGTGCCCCTGATGCCCATCTGAGAATCCCATCTGTATTCCTAAGCCCGGCAGGCTGGGGGAAAACTCAGGCATAAATAACTCGGGCTTCTCGGGTGGGTCCTCCGATGACAGTCCCGTTTCTGGAGACCATCTGTCCCCAGGCTGAAGAGCACAGAGAGTTGGGGAAGAACACCAGCTGTAACACAGAAAAGTGCTCACTCACAAAAGAAAGAAAGTGAAAGTGTTAGTCGCTTAGTAGTGTCTGACTCTTAGTCCCTGGAATTCTCCAGGCCAGAATAGAGGAGTGGGTTGCCTTTCCTTTCTCCTGGGGATCGTCCCAACACAGGGATCGAACCTGGGTCTCCTGCACTGCAGGCAGATTCTTCACCATCTGAGCCACTAGGAAGCCCTAGACCTTGTCAAAAAGAACAGACAGTAACACCTGGCTTGGGAAATCACAGCACGATTCTCCAGTGTCATTTGGTTTAATCCTCACAATAACCCCATGGATGGAAATGAGCCCCTATGGAGCTCAAGTTCCCCCAGCTATGAGTGGCTGGATGCCAGCCTTGGGCAGAGGTCACTGGACCCCTGTCCTGGTCCTTCCTCCATGCTCAGCTGCTGGGCCGGACTTGGAAGGCGAGGAAGCTACAGTGCGATACCCCTCAGTCCCTCTCCTTTCTCCCTGCTGATGTCTGACATCCAATCAATCTTCCAAATGTCTTGTTGGGGGAGGAGCACACATGCAGAAGGCAAGGATAACTATAACGAGGCATTAATAAAAGCCTACTTCCTCAAATGCACAGCTCCCATCTTTGTTTCAGGTGGGCCCATGCATCCCTGTGGCGTTCCCATGTGTGCAAACAGAAGATACTAGGAGGCAAGGTGGGCTCCAGATGTAAATTACCAGAGAGGGATTCTGTGGTCTTAATTAGTGGGCGTCACTGCAGGGAAGCGAGACTTATCTGCTTTTCTCAGCCCTGCAGGCTTTATTGGTTATGAAAAGACATTTGGCACAAATTAACTTTCTCTTATTGGAAAAATAGAGAGTGGGGACAAAGCTCTTTCACGCACCTGAGAGTCAGTGTAATAGAGGCGCTGGCGGTTGCAGGATGGGGTTAATCTATTTGGGCAGGTGTGACTGCAAACAAATGGTTTTCAGAGGGGAAAATGGTCCCTGCGTGCTGCGGAGTGATTTGAAAGTAAAACAAATAACTCAAACAACCCCAGTGACCCCCAAAGCTGGCAGAGCACAGAGCACCATTCTGGGAAGATGCCAACAAATGAAGTCAGCAGCTACTGGGCTGCATATGGGTTTTTCTCCAGGCTGACTGTTTTTGGAAGCTGGTGAAAATAGACTAAAGTTACAGATTACCAGTCAGGCCGTTAGCACGCACATGTGACACGCCAGCCAGTGGTCCCATAGTGCACTGGGTACCATGGGAGATACATACAGGGGTTCCCCGGGCTTGAATCTGGTGGCAGGAAAGCCAGGTGCAACCATCTGAGGTCCCTGAGAGACTGCTGCTGGGGGATGATGTGGTCTAGGCTCCGAGGCTACAGGAGGGCCAGGGTCTGGGAGCAAGTCACAGAAAAGGAAAAAGCTGTGGTGGGAGCTCAAGAATAGTGTCAAACAGCACATTCAGCTGCCCCTTGAGCCCGATAACTTGAGAAATAAAACCAACACCCTGACATCACGGGCGGGCTGCCGTCCACTCTGCACTCAGGATAAAACTCCCCTGAGAGCAGGGTAAGGTTCAGAGTAAGACAGAGGGGCTGGACCAGGCTGGAGGGGTCCTTCCTCTGGCCTGGCACTTCCTCGGGCAGGCTGCTCTTCTGCATTGTGTCCTGGCTTCCTCATCTGTATCTGGAGAGTATTAGTATCTGCCACACAGGGTTGTCACCAGGTTAAGTGAGAAAATCCATATGAAATTCTTCAAGCAGGTCCAGATGGAGATATCACAGAGTCAGAAGGGTGCTTGAGCGACGTAACACAGCAGCAAGCCTGGGAAGCAGGGGCAGGAGAAGCCCTCTGGGTTTACAGTAGTGAGCTCTCTTGGGACAGATGTCTCAGGGAAATGGAAGATTTTCCTGGGAAAAATCTGAAAAAAAATTTGTTTTCCCGGGCTGAGAAATAAACAGGTCGGTGAAAGTGGTTCTGATTGTCCATTGCATCAAATATCCAAGGATATGTTCATGTAAAGAAGAGATGGAAAAAGATCCAGCCCCAGGCTAAACCAACAGGAGTGTTGTGTATTGTTGTTCAGTCGCTCAGTCATGTCTGATCCTTTGCCACCCCATGGTCCTCAGCACATCAGGCTTTCCTATTCTTCACCATCTCCGGGAGCTTGCTCAGACTTATGTCCATTGAATTGGTGATGTCATCCAAACATCTTATCCTCTGTTGTCCCCTTCTCCTCCTGTTCTCAATCTTTCCCAGCATCAGGGTCTTTTCCAATGAGTCTGTTCTTCACATCAGGTGGCCTAAGTATTGGAGCTTCAGGACTGATTTCCTTTAGGGTTGACTGGTTTGGTCTCCTTGCATTGTATAGTGGAAAAGAAGGTTTGTGCTTTTTTTTTTTTTTAATGTGAAAGACTTTGGTAAGCGTCTACATTACATTGATGAGAAAATTCTAGTAGACAAGAGATGTATAAAGATTCAGGATACAGGACATGAGGGCACAGACTCAGAAGCCTGACAAGCTTCGTCAAAAAACTCCTCCCAGATTCCCATTAATCTTTATTATCAGTTGGGAGGCAACCGACTTTCAAATAATCATTGGAGAGTTTGGGCAATTCATTTGCTCCCTTGCAGGAAGAGCTCCAAATAGGAGGGTTATTGCAGGAAGGTAAAAGTCTCTGAGCAGAGGTCAGCCAGTGGAGGATCCACAACCAGCTTCTTACCAAAACAGGCCTCTGTGGGGCATGAGGAGGGAAGGCATGGAAACTGGGCACAGGAAGAGGACATCAGGACCAATTTCCTGGCTGCTGGGCTCTTGGAGGTGTGGTGAGTGGTCCTCGTTGTGGGTGGGCTTCAGGAGGGTGGGTAGCTCTAGCTGCTGAGACCCAGGGTTTTGTGGCTCCTGAGTGTCCAGAGGAGAGGGAGGAGTCATGCCTGGAGGAGGGTTTTTCAGAGCTCTGGGAGCAGGGAAAGCAACAAGCAAGGGAAGTAGGAAGAGCAGGGTGGGTGCTGGGCAGGCAAGCCTGCAGGCGGGAGGGAGAGTAGGAGCTGGCAGTTGGAGGGAAGCAGCTGGGGAGGGTAGAGAAAGCATTAGATTTGGGGTGTGCTTTGAAGGTAGAGCCAACATCACTTGCTGATGGATTGAATGTCAGCTACGAAAACAAAGAATCAAGGATGACTCCATTGTTTTCTACTCAACCAACTGGAGGAAAAGAGACCCTTTCCTTGGAGGTAAAGATACAAAAAGAAACGCAGGGGCAGCTGGTGTGCAGGAAGGAGCAGGCACCCTGTTTGGGGCATAGTCAGTCTTACAGTGATGGGATTTATCCCTGCAGAGGATTGGGAAGCTTTGCATAATGCTGAAATCTTCCACTTCGTTCCCAAAACAGTCCCAACGTCTTGCCTTAGTTTCTTTACTTAGCTCAACATTATTCAGCTTCCTAACAATAACTCTAGGAGGTGCGTTCATATCCTGATGCGAGTCGAAATCTATTTTTCTCCTCTAAAATGATGGCCGTGAGATTCAGATCCCTCTGTGCTCCTCCTGGTGTGGAGGAGATGAAGGCATCAGAGATCAACCGCGTGCAGGTGGGGAGAGAGCTTTGTCCTGGAGAATGTGTGCCCAGGGTAGAGGGGTCTGTCCCTTAATTTCTTTGCTTGTGACTTTACTCTGTGAGGAAGATGTCATCGTTTGGATAAAAGTTGAGCTGGGAAAGCTCAGCACGCAACGGAAGGTAGATGGGGTTAGAAACATCTACACGCTGCCCTCGCCGCCCAGGAGTCCTCCCTGAGTTGGGAGCCTCACCCATCTTTCCTTTGTCTGGTTTTCCCTGTGGCGTCGGACAGGGAGCACCTAGACCAACCCTGCAGAAACACTTAGGTCAGTTTCCCCCTGAGAGGCCCATGGCGTTCTCCACCTCCCGCCTCTGTTGCTGCTCAAGGCGCTGGGAATCAGATCCCTCGGAGGCCCCAAAGGGAGCCCAGGAGAAGAATTCTGAGATTCCCTGAGTTTGCATGAGAAAAATGTAACTTTACTTTCGCTTACATAACTGAAAAGGAAAATTTCCTTTTAAATGTTGGCCCAGGGATTCCCGGGTGGTCCAGGGGTTAGGACTCCACACTTGCCCTGCAGGGGGCACCGGTGGGTTCAATCCTTGGTAGGGAAACTAAGATCCCGCATGCCAGCATCGTGGCCAAAAACAATAAATAAATAAACTTAAAAGAAATTGGGCCAAAGGAAAAAAAACAACCCTGAAATGTTAGCAGTACCTTCGTCTTTGTCACCCATAAAAACCACAGATATTTTCATGTCTCATCACAACTGTCAATTGTCATAATTTAAAGTTAATACATCAACTTAAAATTACATCTATTACTACACTGCAGCTTTTATAATAGTTTAGTAACAGTATCTCTACACCTATAATCCATTTTATGTTTTAATCTCGTTTATTTTGTTTTATGCCTCTAAAAATACTCTTCTGAGAAAGATTGCACAGGCTTGGAAGCTCCTAGAAAACAGAGACGGTGTTTTGTTATTCTCATGACTCAGCCCCAAGGATGGGGACCAACACAGTAGATGCTGAGCTAATACTGTCAAGTGAATAAATGGTTGAATGGCTCTGTTATCTTAATTTTTCAAGGCTGACAATTAATCTAAAAATTGAAATTTGTTGGAAACATGGAGTAGCTAAAGTAGGTCTTACAAAGACTGAGACCTGACTATATTTTAGCATTTTACTCATTATGACTTGTCAGCATCCTTGTGGCTTTAACTATAATTTCTATTTCGAGGTATGTTCCTTCCTGCCCACCACTCAGCTGAGAACTGCTCTCTACACTGAACTACACAGATTGGTTTCCTTGTCATTCTCTGTCTGGGGTGGGGAGGTAGAAAGAAGGAGGTTAATTTTCTCATTTTTTCTCAGCTACGTGGGTTCCAATGGTGAATATCATCTCTCCTGCACACTTGACTTTATTTGCCTCTTTAAATGTCTTTCAGTTAAGATGAAATGTACATTAATTGGTTGACATTCAAAGAGATTATGCATTTATGAAAGTAATTACGCATTTCTGAAAGTAATCTTAAATATCAATTCGTTTAGAAGAATACTTATGAAAACTGCTATTGTTTGTCTTTCAACTTGGTGAAAAAAGGGAAAACAAGACAGCCAGGGATGATTCTGTTTGCAGTGTTCATACCCCAACCTTCTTCATCAGACAGTACACTTTCTGAGCAGGTGTCTTTTTAGGCACGAAATCACTCTGGGAGCTGCTCCTGCCAGCAGGCGCAGAGACATGTGGGTGATTAATGCTGTTCAGTTTACCTGGCATGTAACTGAGGCCGGCTGCTCAAACAGCACCCGCAGCAGCAGCAACACAGAGACAATGGCAAGTGCCAGGGTTACAACACTGAAAGATGAGGCAGGGCCAAGACCCCCATCACGTCTCAGATGCCCAAGTGCCCATGCGTGCTCTTGGATCCTCACCTTACACGCCAGGAGACAGCCCCACCCTGGTCAGAGGCACAGGCAGCAGAGCCAGGGATCTTACCAAAGGCTTTCATTGGACTGTCTGGTGGACTATGGCTTTGGACCCCTCTCCAAAGGCTGACTCCCCCCAGTTCCTGAGAATCAAGGGACAAGAGTTTTATAGACAGAGGGAGGGGGCTCCATGTAGAAACAGCGCAGTCAGCTCTGATGGTCCTCTTGCTATTGGCCATCGGTGGTCTGAGCAGCAGCATCTTGATTGTTTTAAGAACAGTTAGTCTTCAGTTCCAGAGTTGGTTTGTTCCCATTTCCTCAAGGCCAGTTCTTGGAACTGTAGCAGCTTACATCCATGTCTACAGGTTGGTCATCATGTAACTAACTTCTCCACCTGGTGGGGGTTTCAGTATGTTTGAGACAGCTCACAGGATATGGTTCAGAGTGTTACATATAACGCTTGAGAAAGAAATAAAGGTCCTTGACTTTACGTACTGACTAAACTATTATTGTTTGGTCCTGTTTGACTCCTTTGCTTTGCTTCTACGTTTTCTCACTTCTCTGATTAAACTTATTCTTTGGCTAAAGTTTTTCCACAGAGGAAAACCAGGCAGAGACATGGTGGGTAAGGACGAGGGGGTCCTGCTCTGTTTCAGTCTGACTGGATCCACTCAATATTCTCCCAAGTAATTTCCCAGCCCTCAGCTCCACTCCTAATCCCCTTCTCCACCTGCATCCAGAGCTGTTTTCCCAAAACAAAATCTGCTCATTTTTCTTCCTTGACCTGGTGTAGCCGTCACCTTCCCAAGTCATCCCAAGGAAGGGCAAACACTTTGTGGTTCCCAGAGACTTTCTCCTCGTGGCCTCATATGCCTCACCAGGCCCTTTTCTTGCTAAGCTCTGGCTCCACTGACTGATTTTCATGCCCTATAGTCCTCAGACTTTTATGGGCCTCATGGTCTCTGCATGCACTGGCCCCATTACCTGAAACCCTTCCCCTCCATCCTGCTCTTTCTTTGCAGCCCCAGTTGAACCTCTCTCCTCCGGAGCTGGAGTAGTGAGGTCACCACCTTCAGTAGAAGATGGGGTTCTGTTCGTCGGTCCCATAGCTTCCAGTAACACGTCTCCATGACAGCTTCATAATTTGGGATCCTTACCTGGCTGACCTCTGTTCTGTTTGCTGGAGCACAAGATCCCTGAAGGCAGGGAGCACACCCGATTCCACGTCCTATTGCATCCCAACTCCTTGCTCCGTTCTGGCACATAGTACGAGCTCAGCTGAGATTTGGTGAATGCAGAGATTAGTAAATGGGGCACTCATGAGGCCTCCCTCCGCTGCCTCCTACAAGGCGATTCACGAGCAAACCCCTTTTTGCAGTGAGTCATCTGTTCTCTCTTTTGCTTCATTCCTGCCAAAGAGAAGAGAATGAGACTGATTGTGCTGTGGATCCTTGGATGGGACTCTGTTGAGCTGATACCAGGGCTTCAAATAATCCACCTTCACCTGGTTTAGAGCAGCAGCTTTGGGCTCAAGAGAATATTCCCTGGAATACGTGGGGACACACAGGTGTCAGGGCCCTACCCCCACCCAAACCTCTGTCTCCACAGGTCTGCCGGGAAGCCTGAATTTCCTCATTCCTAACAGCCCAATGATGCTGACACATGGGACATACTCTGCTGCTGCTGCTGCTAAGTCGCTTCAGTCGTATCCAACTCTGTGCGACCCCATAGATGGCAGCCCACCAGGCTCCCCCATCCCTGGGACTCTCCAGGCAAGAACACTGGAGTGGGTTGCCATTGCCTTCTCCGAGGACATACTCTACATGACCACAAAAGAAAAGCTGCAAGTTCACTGCCTGGCATGACTGTTTCACAGAACCAGGGAGAGTGGATGCCAGTTTGGACTGGAACTGAATCCTTTTTGGATCAGTGAGAGAAGATGAAGTCTTATCCTATTGTTCTATAATCATGTCTTGCTCCTTTTCCAAAGTATCTGAGAAAAAAAATAGCATTTATTTTTTTGGAGTACCTTCCATATTGCTTGCAGTATTTGCTTTTTAAATTTACCTCATAGGGACAATTTGATACACTCAGTGTACAAAGTCAGTCATCTTGTTAGCTTTGGGGTTTTACTGTCATGATGACCAGTAGTTGTCTTTTAAGCATTGCATATAGTTTACAGAATAACTACTGAACAAGCAGCATTTACCCTAAAGAAAAAATATTGGATCTAGAAAGATTTTAGGAGATGTTGGTCATTTCCTTCCTCCCTCAGTCCACAGGATTCCAAGGGATTTCAGTGTCTCTCTAACAGATGCTGAGAGGCTGCTAAAGTCTGAGACCTCATCTGTTGACTTATCCATTTGGCACTGATCAGAATTGGTTCACCAATCACCCAGCCGTATATTCATCCATCCATCTATCATCCACCCTTTCACCCATCCATCCACCATCTACTTATCCACCCATCCATCCATCCATCTACCCATCCATCCATCCATCCACACACCCATCCATCCATCCACCCATCCATCAGCTCTAGCCATTTACCCATCCAGTCACTCAACAAAACACAACAACATAAAACTCAGTGTACCCTGTGTTGTGGGGACCAAAGCTCATCAGAGTTGTCTTAAACTCAGGGATCTTATAATTCTATGGGAAAAATATAACACAAACAATTAGTGTCATGAAGAGATATAATTAAAAAGTTAAATACGTCCAGAAGAGAGAATGTGGTGGCGGAGCTTCGAAAGAAGGAGGTCTCTGCATCTGCAGTGAAGCTCTTGTCCGAGAGGCAGGAGCTGGCCCTGAACTTCCGCTTCCTCACTTCTTTGAAATTTGAAAAGGAAGTGACAATATCCAGGCTTATGTGTTTAAGGTTTAGGATGTTATGGGATGTTACTTAGTGAGGACTATGCTCTCAGCACAGCGAGGTGCTGTCATCACTCTCAGAACTAAAACTGGCAGGTCTCACTGGCAGCCTTTCTTTATCTCCCAGGATCAGGCATTCCTCTTTGCAAACCTCCCTCACACCCTCTGCCTGTGCGCTCGTCTCCACCTGCGTGACCTTCACTGCTGGCAAACCTCAGGAGTCTATTTCTTCCTGGAAAAAAGAAGCAAGATAACAAGTCCAACTGCCCCTGGGGTCCAACTTGGAGTCTCAATGCCGCCTCTTTTCTAAATGTAGAGACCAGGATCAAAGAATGAACTGGTGGACTAAGCCAGCACATGCAGTGCACACACACGTGTCCTTTGAAGGCCTGAATGAGTGGGGCTTGGTGCCTCTCTGTGCTGGAAGCCACTCTGGGTTTGATAGATGCTGAGCAGAGCACCATCTGTTCTAGGCTGACACAGAGACGGGCAAGCCCTGCGAGGCTCAGTCTATAGAGCTGATGGATCACCTAACCGCACGCCCAGGCTACGTCTTCCAACTCTATCTAAAAGAGGCCCCAACACATCTGGAAATACACGCAGTGTGTGGGAAGGAGCCTGCGGGGCAGGGCATTCCAACACCATGACCACCCCAGAAGATGCACGCCCTCAGGAAAGAGCAGTCAGCCTGCAGGGGAAAGCATGTCTTGATGGATTTGGGTTAAAGGAGGAGATATGAAAATGAATAACAACACACATGCACGCTGTGTTTCTGTAATTGTGCAAATCCACGAAAAAGTCATAGTCCCATCTGATTACAAGGAGACAGGTCTGTTTCACTTAAAATGCAGAAGGAGTCTATCCCCCCTGTGTCAGCCGCAGCGGGGGATATGCTTGCTGCACTATGGGGTGGTGCTAGCCTGTTAGGCATCAGAAACGACAATTAACCCACCAAGAAGTACCAGTGTGTATGGCCGCAGGTACCATCCACAGACAATGTCTCTGTCACATGCTGGGGAGGGGCGTGCATGGGGATGACCACACTGTTCTCAGACCACAGACAGAACAATGTCAGGGGACAGAGGAATGGCCGGACCTCTTTTTGAGACCATCGTGTAAACAGAATGGGCTCGTCACCTGCCTCATCAGCAAAGACTATCCCCGCATGGCCATGCTTGTCTTTCTTCTCTTCTCCATAGTTATCATGTGGGGCTTGTTTTGACCAGTACTTAAAGGTATATTAATTTCATTGATTCATTTGAAAAAAAGTAAATGACATCATTTAAATTCAAAGATTTCCAAGACGATCCTGGAGATCCCATACCCATGCCACGCCATGAAGACATTGTCATGTCAAGCGTTTCCCATCCACCTTCTACCAAGAAGTCAGGTATTCTGGGGACTTCCCTGGTGGTTCAGGGGTTAAGACTCCATGCTTCCAAGGCAGTGGGCATTGGTTCAATCCCTAGTCAGGGAACTAAGATCCCACATGCTGTGCAGCCCAGAAAAGAACAAAAAAGAAGGCAGGCGTCCTGTTGGCTTTGTGTTCTTAGAGAAAATGCCCAGGCGGGGGTCACTCCAATAGGAGATACTCACCACTTGGGTTTACAAAGTGTGGGATTCACAGCCCCGTTGTCTGACGATTGTCCTGTCCATGACCACTGTACATCTCATTGTCCTGCTCCTGAAGTTGAAGTGTCTCTGGTTGGAGAATCAATAGTGAAGTCAACATTCCCAGGGGCTTTGTAAACAGTAGTGCTCATAATCGACGGTGTACCCATTTTCCCCCTGCCCCTGGAAATCAGGCCCAGTTTGGGGCTCCCCTTTCCAAAAAATAACTGTCTTCAAGTGTCCACAGGGAGCAGGCATGAAAGGGTCATTCTCTGAACCCAAACTCTGAGTTCCTGGGACACATCGCCTTCTAAGTGATCAGGATGAGAAGCTGACATTAACGCAGGAGAAAACTGTTCCAGGGTGGCTTCTGGGGACAAGTTGTGAGTAGATTTGCAAGCGTCCACCTTCACTTGCCCAAGAAGAGCTCAACCACTCGCGGCAATGTGACCAAATGATGGAGAAGTACCCTCTTCAGAGAACCGCAAGGTCCTGGGTGAGTTCACTGCATCAAGTCAGCATGCTTCTAAATCATCTGTGTGTCAACAGAGTAATAAGACACAAAAGCTAATACAAACTAGGAAATTTAACAGGAGTCCAAGTCACATGTGAAAGCACAGAATCCTCTGGCTGATGACTTCCTTGGTCCCCAGAGGAAAACCATGGCTATTTACTGGAGGGGAGGGGACACCGTGCGCAGAAGGATGGATTGGGAGAGGCATGAAAGGATGAGCCCTGGTGGGAAGGGAGAAAGTCTGGCTTCATATCTGCCGGCTGCGAGTAGAGGGGCTCTGGGGAGTCATTTAACAATCTAGGATGGCCAAGACATTTGCTGTAGAATTGATAAATGTGTATCTTTTAAAAAGTTGACTTAATTTCTGTTGTGCTGGGTCGTAGTTGCTTTGCACAGGCTTCCTGTCGTTGCCGCGAGCTGGGGCTACTCTCTGAGGCCGGGCACAGGCTTCTCACTGTGGCAGCTTCTCTGATTTCGAAGCACAGGCTCTAGTCGTGGGCTCAATAGTTGTGGCTCATGGGCTTCGTTGCTCCACGGCATGTGGAATCCTCCTGGACCAGAGCTCAAACCCGTGTCCTCTGCATCGGCAGGCAGACTCCCATCCACTGCACCACCAGGGAAGCCCACTAGCTTTACATCTTTGTCGATATGAAAGCATTAGTGGAGTGGACATCGAAGGAGCAACTATCACAGGCTCCCATGCACAGTATTTTATCTAATCTTCACTGCATTTGGGGACTCAAATTTAGTAGCCCAGTGTTTGTAGTCCTTGCAAGATATTACGTCTATTCAATGATCTCATCCCAAAATAATGTAATAGAATTACTATATTCATATATCAATATTTTATTTTTTATAGATATATTATACTGAAGACATAGCATATGTTTTTTCAAAATAGGCAAAGTCATCTGCCAAATGGCTCACGCTAGGGAAAAGAGAGAGAGTGGGGACTTGAAGGACCTCTGATTTAAGATGAAAAATCAGAATCTTGGAAAATATTTTAATTCTAAAACCAGTACTATAGTTACCTTAGAAAATGGGATTCGTAACTTTGGCAATAGAGGGTTTGCTAATTAAAGGCATTAAGGAATAAAACCATCAATTAACAGTTTGTTCTTTTCTAAAAGAGTTGGAGGAGACATACTTGACCAGTGGATATTTCTGGTGTAATCACACGAAAGACAAAACAAATATTAAAACTGAGCTTCGGCCGTGAAACAGGGACTAACGCTTGGCTGGAATCTCACTTGAGGGATGACACTTCACCGTAAATCTTGAAAATAGTCCCCATGACTGTTTTTTGTTTTTGTTTTTTGAGGTGGGAAATAGCTCTTGTTTTTCTTCAGGGCAATGAAAATACAAATACAAACTGTACTGACAAGTCAAAGATCAACTTCATTGTCCATGTCAAGTCAGACACATATCTGTGTTCATAGACGGACCCACAACATGTACCCATACTCGTCAGCTTCCTGATGAATGTTGTTTACATGCAAAGAAGATTGTATTATAAATAGGAGTTTCCAGAAATAATACATTCTTCCTACTTTCTCCACCCTGCTGTGGCTTCTTGGTTCTACTCTGTAGTAAATCTATAGCTTCATCAGAGGGTACACAGCACCAAGTACAAGAAATGTAAGCTCAAAACCATCAGCATCTGACTGGGAACTTAAGAATATGGACCTGAGATGGGAGCCCACATCCCAGGAGCTGAAATGCAGGTTCTGAGTACACATGGGGTTATTTGCTTTCCTGGCCCCGCCTGTAACTACGGACAATCACAGCATGACTTGACTGTGTATGTGACTACAGGGATTTATTGAATAAACATTTACCATGTTTACAAATCCAGAAAAGGCTGGTATAACTGAGAAAGTAACTAGGGATCACGTTTGAGTAGGCAGGTCATATCATCACCTGGATTAATGGTTTTTTGGAAGAGGATTTGGAGTCAATGGGACCACAACCAGCCCCAAGCACCAAGCATCGTCAGTGCCTGTGCTGGACCAGTCATGAGAGGTCAGAGTCAGAGTGGTCTCAGGTATCACCAGAGCACAGAGAGCCTCCTGATCGACACCATGGACCTGCTGACTCCCTCCAGCAGATTCCCGGACCTGGTGCCCAGCTCTTCCTCGATTTGTTTCTCGCCATCTTCTTTGGCAGCCCTCATTCTCATATCGCCCAGGCCTGCGAGATTATCAGTGCTTTTCTTGACTCCATGCATTCACCTAACTTCTCTTTCGAGTAATCTCTATGACTAGGGTTGCAAATGGTTAAAGAAGAATACATCTGACAGTTTCTGATGGTGTGGCACCCTCAATAAACATTCTTCTCTTGATCTTTGTGAGGATGAACGCTTCCCCTTGACTTCTCCATATTGTCATTTTGAAAACTGCCTTTTTGATTGAATCGGCTGCACTCACGTAAACTATCACTCATTTTGGCAATCACCAACAACGTTTATCACCGAAAACTGACAAAATTCTAAATCAACCTCAGGAAAAAAATGTCAGGAGGCTGAGCAGTGAATAGAAAATGGTAATTATGCAGTTCCTGGACTTCTTTTAAGCTCATTGTATTGAGTTTTTTAAAAATAGATGACAAAATCTATCAGCATCAGCAAGGCAAGGTCCTGATTCTGTGCCCCAAACTGAAACATCCCTGCCTTCAGGAGGGCAGGGCCGGGTGACAGGGCCAGGCAGCAGACAGGCGCTTCCCCTGGCGACAGAGACGCAGTTTCTGTAGGTGCAGGAGGCACAAACCACAACCCTCTTCACCACCAACCAGCAAATGTGGCTTTAGAGCCAAGAGCAGCCTCACCAGATCCCCTTTCATGTTAAATATGCAGAAAGAAAGCCCATAAACACACCAAGACTTTGATACGAATCCATCACATCTCATCGAAATACTTATCTAAGCATTTCTAAACCTACATTTTCCAAATGCGGTGAGTGTGACACTATGCAGGACTTTATAAAAGATCAACAGCCAAGAAGTTTGTAGCCAAGGGTTGCCATGCCTGTGTACTCATCAATAATCTCTATAGGGAAGCAAAATTTGCCACCCAAAAATGTCTCTTCAGCATGTGGAATATTTGAAAACTTGAAAACTATCAAGGCCCAGAAAATGCAGGAAGAACCTTTGACCTTCCCATAACTGCCTAAGGAACGTGGATGGAGGGCTGGTTCCAAGAAAGAAACATCACCACAGACCATTACAGTACGAAGCAGTTGTGCAGGCAGGGAGGAGCCCAGCACGGTCAGTGTGTTAAAAGTCCTCTCTGTGCCCCATTGTCTCTGCTGGCCCAGCAAACACTTGTTTACCAAACCTTTGCTTTCCCACCTCCAAGTAAATCGCCTTCCTCCCTTCTGAAGTCCCAAACCTCTATCCTCAACATCTTCCTTTCTCTTTGGCTAAAGATGACATTTAAAGGAGGAATTCAGTCATTTGCTTGCCTGGTAGCTCAGCTGGTAAAGAATTCACCTGCAGTGCCAGAGACCCCCTGGTTCAATTCCTGGGTCAGAAAGATCCCCTGGAAAAAGGATAGACTATCCAATGGCTCAGTTTCCCTGGGTCTCTCCAACATATGCACATTATTAAACTTTACTCTGATTTTTTCCTGCTAATCTATCTCATGCCTCTAATTATTAGACCATCTAGAAGAACCTAGAAAGGCCAAGAAAATTTCCTCCTCTCCGACATCTCCATGGGGATAATTTCCTGAAATGGCAATTGCCTCATTGCTCCATAGAGGTCCAAACCCATTATGTCCAGGCTGAAATGCTCTCCTTGGTCTCCAGCACGATGCTGTTTACCTGGGCACAGTACCGGGTTGCTGGGAATGGAAGGGTCAATGCAACTAAGGCATGGGAGCGGTTGGTCCTTCTCACTCTTGTGTCACTGAGTAACAGCCATCACTGAGTTCTTGGGAGGTCAACATCCTCAGTAAATCACCCCTGGGGACCAGCAATAATACCAGCCAAGAAAAAATGCAACACACAGAGAGAAATGCATGCATCCCTCCCCCCAGAAACAAGGTGGGACGTGATGGCTCTAGATCCCAGTAAGATCTTGTTGTCCTGCCAATGGGCTCTTCTCCTTGACTGATTCCTGTAGGCAGCTTCAAGAGCTCCCAGGAAGGAGTTTTCCTGGTGGTCCCATTGGCTAAGTCTCCAAGCTGCCTGCGCAGGGGGCCCAGGTTTGATCCCTAGTCAGGGAACTAGATCCCACATGCAGCAACTAACAGTTGGAATGCTGTAACTAAAAGTCCCAAGGGCTTTCATGAAGGTCAGAAATCCCCAGCGCCACAAATAAAACCCAGCACAGCCAAGGGAATAAATAAAACAAACCTATGAAAAAGAACTCCCTGGAAGACGAGGTATGAAGATCACTCTGCTAGACGGTGAGTGTCTGTGTGGCAGTCACAAGGGGGCTCAGCTCCTGACTCTGAAACCGAGCCGTTACCACTGAAAGGGTCAGTTCAGTGTCTGAAATGCTGGCGCAGGCCAGGCCAAGCTGCCGTCTCACAGACTAGTTAACAGCACTATGGTCACCAAGATTTGGAGTTCCCCATGAGAGCCACTAGCAGAAAGCATTCACTCTCACAGACTCATCCTAACCTCAGACCCCTCATTACGACCCCGGGCCAGGTCTGAAGGCCCCTTTGGTACAAGCTGCTGGGCACGCCACGGGGTCTCATGGAGGACAGCGTGGTGGGCACGTGGAGAAGCATCATGATAGGAAGGTGCCCGTTCCCGCTCCAGCTCTGGGGGATGCTCATCCGCTGACTGTCTGCACCGCCCCTCCTCCTGCCTGCTGGGCGGCCAGAGGGCTGGCGTGAAAGGCCTTCTGAGAGGCGCTTCCCACACACTCCGATGGAGCACCGGTCTCACGGCTGGCAGATGTTTGTCCCAGACTGGCAAGAGAGGCTGCTGTGTCTTCTGCAACTGTAGACAAGGCAGCAACAGCTCCGAAAGCCAGCCAGGCCCTGAAATCCGAGGAAACAAACCTCCCTCCTAGCCAGAGTTCCTTTTCCTGAAACACGTCCTAGGTTGAGTTGGTCACATGAACTTGGCATGATTTCCTCCACACTGCCTCCCTTTGCCCAGTGTGTCTAGATGACTTGGTCCATGACACGGTAATCCGGGCTCTCAGCTCCTTTCCAGCAGATACTGGTTGCCATGGAAACACGGATGGCGCCACCTTGGACAGGACTCACCAATGCTCTTTACAAAAGAAATCAAGCTTTCTCTTGGCTTGAGCAGCAGCACTGACACACATCCGCCCCTGAGTGACTGAACTGACAAGTAGCCTAAGAGCCTCTGTGCTCACGTGGCATAAAGACGAGGGGTCCCTCGGCTCTTAGACGAGACGGACTCCTCTGCTGCTGCCATGCACCGTGGGAAGGCAGCCTGGGCAGAGTGTGTCCAGAGCTTTTTGTGACTCAGGAGACCCGCGAACTCAGGGGACTATTGCATTCAAGCGGAGGGGTTTCCACGGGGCAAGATGCAGCTGATTTATGATGACTTCCCACCCAAACTTAGCACAGTGCAGCCCAACCCAAGACAGCTGGGGTGAGAGTCAAGAGAGAAACCTGGACCCCTATCTACCCCAGCAAAAGTGACTCCTCCTTACCTTATGAAGGTTACTGGTCCATGAGCAATGGGGGAAAATCTTGTCTCTTTGGAAATGTCCTTATGTATATTTGGTAAAATAATTCTTTCATATACACGGAAATGCTAATAGCCAGTGTTCTTGCCTGGAGAATCCCATGGACGGGGGAGCCTGGTGGGCTGCTATCTATGGGGTCACACAGTCGGAGACGACTGAAGTGACTTAGCAGCAGCAGCAGCGTATCATCTTAAACTAAAACAGTTTAATTTTTTTTCCGAGAACTTCAGATGAGTTTAGGTCTCAAAATGAGTCTGTAGTGAGACAATGTTGTATTTCAAGGGTATACAAAGAAAGACATTGCTGGGGTGGGGTTTACTTAGCTCTCAGCACCCTGGGTAAAGTCAGAGACCTGGGTCAGTCCCGAAAGGGCTGAACCAGAGGCTTCCTGAGGCCCAAGGTCATCCAAGGTTCCAGCAGCGTTGTGAGGTTGGGATGGGTAGTCGAAGGCCAAGATGGGGGTTCTGGGTGAGCTCTGGTGCTGACCGGCTTTCTAGCATCAGTGATGAAGTCTCCACATGTCTGTCAGGTTCAGTTCTGTACCCACAAAATGAGAGATTTGTATGAAATGAGTACCAAGCCCATTTTCAGACCTGAAATGCCAATTTGGGCCCTGCACGGAGACTCTTAATTGGGCAGGTTGGTTAAAATCATGTTCTGTGGGTGAGCTAATCTCACCAGGGCTGATGGTGGTTGACAGGGAGGATGTCTGGGGATTCTAATTGAGTTCACTAACCTGCCGAGTGCTGTTCTGTCTCCCAGCATCCATCAGTCAGCCTTGTTTGGGGGAATAAATGGCAGTGCCTGCAACAACCGAGCGATACATAATTGCTAGACCCCATGATGCTGACTGCAAATACGGTGGCCGCAGTCAGACAGGATAAATTATCATGACAAATGGAAGTGACCACATTTTTTTCTTTCTTTCAGATTCAGATGCTCTCACTGAGAAATGAAAGTAGATGCCCGAGGATGGCTCAGAAGCTTATTCTAGGACCCCTCTGTGTATGATAAGTAGTTTTGATGATGACAGACGCTCTCTATAGCCATGAAAAGCTGTTATAGTTGGGTTTCTTAAGAGAGCCACTGTATATTAAATCTAAAACAATAAAGATATGATTTTCATGTGACGATCCCATCTCTTCTCTCAACGGCTTGATTGAAATATAATCTACATCCCATACATTTCACCCACTTAAAGTATATGATTCTATACTTTTTAAGTTATGTTCACAGGGTTGTGCAGCCATCACCTGAATTAAGTTTTGAGCATTTTCATCACCCCAGCAAGAAAGCCCATACCTGCAAGCATCACTCCCAAAGCCCTTGGTAATACTGCTCTTCTTTCTGTATCTATAGATTAGCTTGTTCTGCACATTGCACACACATAGAATCAAGCAATATGTTGTCTTTTCTGATTGGCTTATTTCATTTAGCATAATGCTTTTAAAGTTCATGTATCAGTACTTTTTTTTCTTGTTGAATAATATTCCATTGGATGGATGCGCCACACTGCATATATCCATTCATCTGTTGATGAATATTGGAGACTTTTCACTTTTTGCTTATGAAGAGTGTTGCTCTGAACATTCCTATTACAAGATTTTGTGTAGACACACATTTTCATTTCTTTTGGACGTATACCTGAAAGTGGAACTGATGAGTTATATGGTAATTCTGTTTAACCTTTTGAAGACTGGTCAGACTGTTTCCCAAAAAAGCTACACCATTTTAGTTTCCACTAGCAGTGTGTAAGTGTTCCAATGTATCCAATAAAGAAGCAGGGAACTCAGTTAGGAGAAAATGCAATAATCAAGGTCGAAGACAAGCATCCTGCTCAAGCCATCAGTGAGGATGGTGGGGAGGGGACGCAGCCCCCAGGAGGAAGTGGGGCAGTGAGAAACATGGAGGGATAATGACTTCCGCTTCTTTATGGGGGTCTCACGGAATGGTGGTCCTCTCTTTTACATGAGGGGTTACAATGCATTCAGTTATGAAATTCTGGAGACAGAGACAATGAAAGAGACAGAGAAGGAAGCCAGGATTTATGGATTCATAGGGCAAAGTTCTCAGGTCTATGTATACAAGACAAAACTTACATATAATCAAAATTATCTCCAATCCCATAAAACTCTTCTTTTTAAATTTTTTTAAAATGATATTAGTCATAACAACAAATTATAATTTTATCTTTTTTGGCTATACCACGCAGCATGTAGAATCCTAGTTCCCCAACCAGGGGTCAAATCCACGTCCCTTGCATTGGAAGTGTTGAATCTGAACCACTGAACTGCCAGGGAATCCCCCATAAAACTCTTAATTCACCAGAAAACTGAAAAGACAACATAAATGTCTGTGTCTCTCTGTATTTTACTGTGAGCCCCTTTTTCTGGATCCTGTAATGGAATCCAGGAGTCTTTAAAATGTGAAAAGCACAAAAGAATACATGTTTCTCTTTTTCCTTCAGGATATAGTCAATCATAGTTGACTTCATGTTAAATGTGATGTCATTCCTTTACATGCCTTCAGCAGGACACCTCAGGTGAAGGCTGGTGGGTGAACATGAAACCCTTGGTCATCTGGAGCCAACATAGTGTGGTGATGGGTTGGGACCCGGGGCCAAGCGAACATGTTCTGATTTTAGCTTCTCAGACACTTGTTTCTAATCCCACTTCCCCCTGCCGACCAGGCATCTCTGGGGTCCTCTGGAATTATTGGTGTTTGAAAAGGCAGAAAAATGTGAAACCTCCTCTTCGAAAAACTCTCAGAAAAACAAAAGCACAAATTCCAATACCTCCTCCCACCATCGGATTCCAGAAATTGGGCTAGCCTGGTGCAATCACCTCTTGCCCAGCATGGTGTCATCTAGGAATAAATTCAAGAAAATTTTCCTTTGTTCTTCCACTAAATGGAAGAGGTTTCCTCCCTAGACACTGTGTGGCCTCACATGCTTCCTGCCAAGAATTCAGGAATCCCCATTTCCTTCTGAGCTTAACACATCTTGATCAGTAAAAGGACGGATCATTAGGAGTCAAACCCATAAAATTGAAGTCACTTAATTAGTACTCGACACAGTGTGCGCACTTAATTACTATGATTACCAAGCCCAAGAGTCGTCATAGTGCATTTTAATGACTCGCCTTGACAGCTAATTGATGTCTCTGGATGGTTCTAGGGAGGTATGGAGTTCCCCTCCCCAGAGGGTCCTCAGCAGGGTCACAGACAGAGATGCTTAGGCAGCCGGGCTGAGGAAGAGCAAAGATGACATCTCCATTTTCAGATGTGGAGAAGAGCCTCCTGAGCCCCAAGAACCACCAGGATAGGCCTCCCACTCCCAGGTCTGCGTGATTCCCTGTGAGATGGCTCTGCAAGCCTTTTCTCGTCTCAGGTAGTTTTTTTCCTCCTAACCGGGATCTAAAGCCATCAAAAGCCAGGAACATGAGCTCTAAGCAAAGATATCAAGAGGCACCCTGGGCTTCAGGACCAGGAGAGTTTCCAGAGCCTCTGGCAGGAGGCTTCGTTCGGCTTCCACTGAGACTTGTAAATTGAATTGACGAGTGCGAAATTACAAGGTCTCACTCAAACCTTCTCCTCCTCCTCAAGTCCTCCCCAAGCACAGCATCTTTTTCCTCACATCCCTTTCTCCTGATTTATTGGCTCAAACCTTAACACATTTCCACCGCCAGTACTCTCAGGGCAAGCCCTAGGATGGCCAGGGCTGGGTCATCCTGGGTAATTCCTGCTGTTAGGCTGGTCCTTCACCTCCTGCCTCATTCTAACCCCTGAGTAAGGACCTGCCCTCCTGTCAGCTCCATCCCTCCTTCCCTATGTTCCCCTGACAAGCTGGGAGACCCACTCAACTCACAGTTGAGGCCTTTGGAAAACTGGTAAAAATGCTATACTTGTGGAAAACCATCCTAAGGTCCAGGCTTTCTCTTGTTTAACTACATCAGATCTTCCAGAGCATATGTTATTAACCCAAGGATTTACAGAGTTCATAGATAGACTTCAAGGAGGTTCAGAAATTTTTAAATTACACTCTCTGCAAATAATTTAAAGTCTGTGAAGTTTTCTGGGGAGAACTTTTCCAAAATACTGAAAGGAAAGCCTGAGTCAGGGGAAAAATTTAAGAAAAATGAAAGACACACTGTTTTAGACTAAAGCTGTCCTTGGAACCCACATGCAGGCTCTCTAACTGCATGTTGAAGGAGCATGTGAAAGCTTACGAACTCACATGGGCAGAGGGTAGTTCTGTGACCCCAACAAGGGAGTAGTACTTGGTACCCAGTGGGCTCCCTAAACCCCTGGTTTGAGCTGCTTCTTTTATCAAGATGACTTTCATCTTCTCCAGCACCTGCAGATTTCCAGTGTCAGAAAGGGAAAAGCAAGTAATCTATGGTGGGTTGGAAAACTTGGAGAGCACTACAGGAGATTCGATAACCTAGGCTCCAGCCTGCAGAGAGTTAAGAGTTAAAAGTGTCCATCTGTATTGGCCAGATTTTGTGGCTCAGTGTCCATCTATTTAACTGGCTATTCTACAGGTTGGCAATGTGGGCTTCTGAGGGGTTCTGGGTTCAGTGGTTCTCATTGAGGCCAGTGTATGCATCTGTGGTCTTTGAGTTGGGAGGCAGGGATGAACAGGCAGGGATGTCAGGGATGACCCTGGCCTTTCTCCCTGGGGTCTCTCATCCTCCGGTAGGCTGGCTTGGCACATTCTCAGGGTAGGAACAGCCTAAGGGCAAAGAATAGGAGCTGCAAAGATGCTTAGACCTGGGCTTAAAACTGTCACATCCTGTTGTCCAAAGTACAAGAGGAACCCAGACTCAAAGTGTAGGAAAATAGATCCACCCATTAACGGGAAGAGATACAAAATATCTTGGCACATTTTACAGTCTCCCAGACCAGGAAAAACCCTCCAGTTGAGCCCAGCACAAACCACCAAGCTGCAGAACTGTTAAGTTCGATAAACAGCAGTTGTTCTGAGCCACTAAGAGTAAGGTCATTTGTTTCGCAGCCAAAATTAAACCATACTTGGTCTTAAGTCAGATTTCCCTAAGCCAGATGCTGAGATGAGGGTTCACGTGGATATGACTGGTTAGGAAGTATGGCCAGCAAGGCGAGTGGGGGGTGGGCAATGGGGACCAGGAAGGGACAGTGGTCCATCACAGGCTAGGTAACCAGCAGAGCCTGTAGAGAGGAAACCTCTTCAGAGAATTGGTCCCACCTCTGAGTGTATCAGCCAGGGTGATATCTCTGCACCCAGTGATCATTGATGAAGACTCAGGAGCATGCGGCCCTCCAGTCAAGAGACCAGCCAGTTGGGAGTGACTCGCACCAGGGTCTGCTCTGCACCAGGTGGCTTTGGGGACCTGTTGGGAGCAGGACACCATCAGCCCCAGGGTCCAGGACAGGTCATTCTCCCTCCAGGGTCTCGAGTCTGCTCTTTGGACCCTGTAGAATGATTCTAACTCTTTTACCGCATGGAAGTTCTTTCTTATCTTTCTAATGGAACATTTCTGTTGCTGCTGTTACAACTCCAGTGCATGTCTCACTGTTTGTACCTCCGGGGAGAAAGCAAATTGCTGTGAAGTGTCCTTACCACCACCTCTCAGACACTCAATGACCTTCACTAATCCACCTCCCGGACACGTTCTGCTGGAGAAGTGGCCTCAGCTCCATTAACCTCTCCCTGTAATTGCCAGACTCTCCCTTTAATCACTTGGTCAGTTCCTCTCTTAATCCTCTCTCCGCTGCCCACCTCTTCCACACGCCAGGCTCTTTCTTAAAGGCAAAGACCCAAGCTAGACACTGAGCTCTCTTATTTAGTCAGCGACAGTCAGTTGGAACAAGTCTGTGCATCCTGGCCTAGCGTCCCCTTCTCCAAACAAGATGCTGGACATTGGTAGGTTTGCTTTGACTTTTGAAGATGCAATTATGTCTTCAACATATAAGTCATTAGTACTATTGTGCTTTATAAGAAACAAACATCTCAAGGGGGGAAAAAAATCAAAGCTCAAAAGATATATTAGGGACTTCCCCGGTGATCCAATGGTTAGAAATCCACCAGCCAATGGCAGAGACACAGGTTCAATCCTTGGTCCGGGAAGATTCCAAATACCGTGGGGCAACTAAGCCTGTGAGCCACAACTACTGAGGCCCCTGAACCCAGAGCCTATGAACCTAGAGCTCCGCAATAAAGGAAGCCAGGCAATAAGAAGCCCAGGCTTGCTACAACTAAAGTAGCCCCCATTTACTACAACTAGAGAAAGCCCACACATAGCAGTAAAGACCCAGTGCAGCCAAAAATAAATAAATAAATAATGTTTTTAAAGATATACTGGGCTCCACAGACCCTTTGTGTCTGGAGGGGCTTCACTTGCCTAGTGACCCTCCCCTTGTAATTACATCCAGGAGATTAGAGGTCTGCTGATACAGATACAACATTTGCATCTTCCCATGTGCTTTTCTGTGTCATTTCTAAACTTTGGCTCCAAATACTCAATATATAGGATCAAATTATAAGCACCCCAGGAATGAATACATGTGCGTGCGTATTAAGTCACTTCAGTCGTGTCTGACTCTTTGTGACACCATGGACTGTAGCCCACCAGGCTCCTCTGTCCATGGGATTCTCCAGACAAGAATACTGGAGTGGATTGCCATGCCCTCCTCCAGGGGATCTTCCAAACCCAGGAACCTGCATCTCCTGCGACTCCTGCATTGCAGGTGGATTCTTTACCACTGAGCCACTGGGGAAGCCCTAGGACTGAGTATACTTCCTCCTAAAATATGACTGTGATATTTCTACTTGTAATAAGATATATATTTGGTCTTCATCCTCATTTCTCATTCTACAAACTCTTGGAATTTCCTAAGTGTTGAGAGCCTTGAAAACGTGTCTTTTGTTATGTCAACAAGGTGACTTCTGAATCCCACTTAAGGGTGGGAGCTGGCTGCCATGAGAACCAACACTGAATAACAGAGGCTTCAGTTCAGTTCAGTTCAGTTCAGTTCAGTCACTCAGTCATGTCCAACTCTTTGCAACCCCATAAATCATAGCACGCCAGGCCTCCCTGTCCACTGTCAACTCCCGGAGTTCACTCAAACTCATGTCTATAGTGTCGGTGATGCCATCCAGCCATCTCATCCTCTGTCATCCCCTTCTCCTCCTGCCCTCAATCCCTCGCAGCATCAGGGTCTTTTCCAATGTTAGGCTCCCTTATTTCCAGGGAAGGGAGAGGAGCCAGAGGTTGAATCCAATCACCAACGGCCAATGTTTTAATCCATCATGCATCTGTAAAGAAGCCTCTATAACAACCCAAAATGATGGGGTTTGGGGAGGTTCCAGGTTGGGGAACCAAAATGCTTCCACATACCACCATGCCAGGCTCCAAATCCAATGGAGAGAGAAGGGACCTCACCCTATGTATCTCTTCATCTGACTATTGCTTCATACCCTTTAAAATCTTTGTAATAAGCTGGTAGACCTAGGGAATAAACCGGCTTCCTGAGCCCTGCGAGCAGCTCTAGCAAATTAATCGAAACCAAAGAGGGTGTCATGGGAACCCAGCAGTGAGAACCCAGGAATGGCCCTCGAGTTGGTGAATATCTTCTGTATGTGCCCCAGGGAAAGGAGACTCGGCTTGTACCCTTTGGTCTAGAGTTTGCCCCAGGATCAGCTGAGGAGGCCCTTTAGAAAGACAGGGGACAATGGCTAGTGTTCTTCATTCAAGGGTGTTAAAAGATAGAGACAAATGCCTCCTCAAAAGGGCCAGAGAACTCAGTTAGAGCGTCCTCTGTGTCCTGAGGTGTGTGTTACAGATACGGGTCCTGGAAAACCCTCTGCTGTGCTTACCTACAGCGTCTTTTAGACGAATGATTCCCAAACTGGCCGGCATCGGGGTCCCCAGGAAGGTTGGTGGAAGCACCCCCTGATGGCCCCAACTCCCACCCCCAGGGTATGAACCTACCTTAATGCTTTCTAGGTGGCGCTGATACTGCTGATCCAGGAACCGGAGATGGAGGCCAGTGCTGTAGGCCATGCAGTGAATTTCCTGGCAGCAAGGACGATGTCTCTTATGCCTTTAATTACTGCATATTTCTTAGGAGAGTGCTGTTTCTCAGCTAGGGTGCCCTAACTCACACCACAGGAGGCAGCAAGGCTTGCACTGCCCGCAGAGCCTTAGCAAGGCCACAGTTTTTTTTCTCCTTCACTCAAAATCTGAGGTAGACAGGTAAGACTGTCCTCCATCCTATGCCTCAAGGACCCAAGCTCCCTCCATGGAGATGGGGGGCATCCAGGTCGCTGGACAGAGGAGAGCAGAAGGCTGCCCAGTGGCCCCTGAACGTTTTGGTCCAAAAGTCTCGGGCATCACTTCTGCCCACAACAAGGTGTATCTCCCATTTGGGGAGAGTCACGGACACAGCTGCTTTCTTTTGTCCCATCTCAGGGCCCCACTGTCCTCTGGAAGTTCAATTTCTTTACATCTTTACCTGCTAACACACCACCTTTCACCAGTACTGGTGGACATGAGTTTGAGCAAACTCCGGGAGATAGTTGAAGGACAGGGAAGCCTGGCATACTGCTGTTCATGGGGTTGCAAAGAGTCAGATACGACTTAGCAAATGAACAGCACAAATAGAGGAACAGCCGTGGAGAATCTCCCATGAGGCAACTCTGACCGAGCAGACTTAACCATGTTTCTCTGCAGTCAAAGCCAACCTGGGCTGAAGCCACAAGAATGGAGAGTCAGAGCTCCGATCAGGGGAGGATGGTCTGAGCTGCCCCCTCCTCCAGTGTCCACAGTGAATGTTGTCCTTACAAGACAGCCATGTATTGACACTTACATCTAGGGGGATGGAGGATGCGAGTGAGTATAAAAAAAGTCTTTACTGCTGTCTTATGGGTGTAGCTACGGAACCTAACATGTGTCTACTTTAACAACATCCCTGAAACATGCCACTTGGACCGTGGACTTAGTTATAGGGGTCTTGCAAAGACAGCAAAAATATTCACCTCACTGCACTGTCTTTTCCTACTGTCCATGGGGGTCTCCCATGGGAAATCAACACTGAATATTCATTGGCAGGACTGATACTGAAGCTGAAGCTCCAATACTCTGGCCACCTGATGCGGAGAGCTGACTCATTGGATGGAAAAGACTTTGATGCTCAGAAAGATTGAAGGCAGGAGGAGAAGGGGGCAACAGAGGATGAGATGGTTAGATGGCATCACCAACTCGATGGACATGAATTTGAGCAATCTCAGAGAGATGGTGAAGGACAGGAAAGGCAGGAATGCTGCAGTCCACAGTCACACAATCTGGACCAGCCACATTCTCTGGCTGGTACTGTCTCCCCCCCGCTGCAACTGCCACAGTGCTTGTCACCCACAGCAGTAACTGGCCACTCATCCTTTCTTTTCATCCTGCTTGTCTTTTCTTCTTTTGGGGCGGAATCTGCTCATGCTTTCCGAAAGCTTCATTTGGTTTCAGACAAATTCAGGTTGCTTCCTACTTAATTGGTCATTGGACTCCAATTAGCAGATTGTACCTAAGGTGAGAAAAGATAATAGATAAGAAAGCAGAAGTGTATTCATATTTTATCACTTATCAGTAGCATTTATTGGCACAGTTCTGTCTCATCAGAGGACCCTTGCAGACAGAGAGCAGGAGGGCAGAGGATGGCCCTGGGAACTTCCAGAGGCCTGAGCTTAAAATCGAATCTGCAGCCACTGACTCAGCACCTGGGCTACATCAGTGTTGCTACTCACAGAATACACAGTCCAGCCTTCAGGATATGCACTGAGGGGAGAAAACCCTGAAGAAAAATCAATATAAATAACAGGTATGCTGAGCACACAATCAGAATAGAATGCGGAATTACCTGTGTCCTGAGGAGGCTGGGGTGTGAAGCTCTTCCCAGGGCTGCTGACACTGATTAGAACTTGGGGGAAGAACAAGGGCTTGTCTGGGGACTGGGAGATGGGTGGAAGGGAGAGGCAGAATGTTCCGGAAAGGGCAGCAGAGATGCAGGACCTGGAGGAGCTGAGGGCACAGCATCCCAAGAACTGACAGGAGAACCTGAGACCCACCTCACTTTTCTCCTGTGATTATTGAGCTCCCAAAATGTGCAAAGTTCACAGTTAAAGGGACTGCTGCGTAGATGCACACTGGACTTGAATACTTAATATGATATAGTTCCTTAACATCAGTTACAGATTAAAATAATAAGCTTTGGCATATTTTTTGTTCATGAAGTAAAGTGTTAGTTGCTCACTCGTGTCTGACATTTTGCACCCCCATGGACCGAAGCCTGCCAGACTCCTCTGTCCAGGGAATTCTCCAGGCAAGTATACCGGAGTGGGTAGCCATTCCCTTCTCCAGGGGAGCTTCTGAACCCAGAGATCAAATCCGGTATCCTGCACTGCAGGCAGATTCTTTACCATCTGAGCCACCAGAAAAGCCCCCTTTCTGGTTAATATTACTAGAATTAATTTCACTTTTTTCTCTTTTTTAATGTAGCTGCTAGAAAATTTCAAGTTACATATGCAGCTTGGGTTAAATGTCTAGTGTTGGACTGCACTGCTGGCCTTACTGTGTATCCTCCAAGACTGATTTGAAGAAAATCTATATTTTGGTCCCATCTTTAGTGCAGGGGACTTTGTGTTCTTTAAAGAATATCACCTCATGAATCTGCAAAAGTCCCCGCAGAAAAGCAGCAGAGTGTAGATCAAGTATGATGAGGTCAATGGGGCATTTGTCTCATGATTTGTTTTGCAGGAATGAAAGAAGATATCTTATTAGAAAAAATCCTCATGAATTATTCTTGGAGAAGAGATGAAGTTACAGTTCCTTGTTTCCAAATCTTTGTTAGCAACTTGCAAACATTTGATTCTAATAATTAAAGAGCTGTTTGGAAAAGATTGAACATAATCTAGTCCAACAGCCTGATTTTCCCGGCAGCTATGACTTACGCAAAGTGCTCACAGCTTAGGTCACACAGCTCAAATATGGGTCAAGTTCAGCCTGCAGTGTCTGTCGGCATATTTCCAGCTAAAGTGCTTGAGATAAAACAGGGAGGCTTCAACAGAACAGGACATTTTCTTGTGACTGAAGACCTGGGACCTGCCCTCCAACCACACGTCCTCATGGGGCAGGTGTGGGAACTCCTGTCTGGGGCTTCAGTCTTGATTTCAAGGTGGACAGGAACCTACATTGTCCTCAGACCATCACTGCCGCTCCCACATAAACAACCACCATTCCTGCAGCCTCTGTGGGTACCAATCACAGTACCGCCTAGGGCCAGCAGCCCCTACCACAAAAGAGCAACTCTGAACATCACTTAGTCCTAGGGATGGAGGAGTTGGGAGCTCTGAATGGTCCTGATTTTGATTAAATCCTCTTGAACAATGTCCTTCTCTCTTCCTGAAAAAAATGAGCTTACATTTGCAATATGTATGGTCCCCTCTGTCCCTGATTATAAACACTCGGTGGGTGGACCCTCACCACCACAAGCTAAGATGTAATATGTAGACAGATAGGGAACCTACTATTGGTCTCTTAGTGCTATTGGTCATGATGCAAAATAATTGTTGGATCCCATTCTGTGCTGGGCACCCCGTCCCATCGGCTCATTTAACCCTGAAAACACAGCTACTGTCACGTCCCACATCTTACTGACAACAAAACAGACATTGAGGAGTCCAGTCGCTTCTCCCACCTCCCCCATGGTGTCTCACAAACAAACAACCAGATTTAGTCTAAAGAGAGTGGAATTGAAGGTAGCAAGAAGAAAAGATGAAAGTGAATATGTCAACAAAAACCAAGGCTGGTGACTGTCAGAAACCTCAGGCCTCACTGAGCGAAGTTCGTGGTGATGGTCCTCCGGCCACCAGCCGCCCCAAAGCCCCTTGCCCCCATGAGCACAGTGTCCCCTCGAGTCACAGGACTGCTCCGTTAGGAGGAGGCAAATTCTAAAAGCATAAACATAGCTTCACAGAGAGCCAGGCAGGTTAGGAAGGATTATTTGGTGTAGTTGAGGGAAAAGCTTAATTCTAATTTTTTCCATATTTATGTACCAACAGCTATATGCAAGGCACTCTCCTGTGTGCCTCCACTGAAGCAACATTTAGGTTTTAGCTGGACAGATGTCTAGTCCACACCTGCTATGAGTCTGCACTGGCCTGGACGGGGCCAGTAGGGTGTGGTCTTGTTGAGGGGGTACAGTAAGGAGACAAGGCTCTATTCTGGCCTCCTGGGGCCCTCCTTTCAGGGTCGAGGGGGGGCACTCTGGTGAGGGGCCAGACCCACTTAGCAGAGAAAATCTGCAAACAGTAGTCGAGGACCCATAGGGCACAGACCATCCCCCTCAGAGCTGAGACAGGATGGGAGCTGAGTTAGCTAAGAGCCCGAGGGACACTGAGGGTAAAGGACAAGCCTACTGCTGGTGGAGGTGGGGGGATTCTTGATACCAAGAACAAGCTGCAGAGAGTGCACACGTATGTGATGCAGGAGGGGGCATCTGCTCTGCCCTTAGACTTGGCACTGGGGCTGTGCCACCATCCCCTACAGAACTCAGTGGCTCCACACAGCACCAGTTGGTGTTCCCCCCAATTCTGTGGGTCACAACTTTGGGCAGAACTGGAATAGGTGGTACCCCCTCCTTGTGGCTCAAGCTGGGACCACTCACTTGGCTGCACTCAGTTGGCTGAAGGCCGGAGAAGACCCCCACGCTTGCCTGTCCCCTCCCCTGTCCTTTCCCCAAAGATCCTCTCATTCAGTGGTCCTGATGGCATGAGGGTTGGGCTCCCCACAGAGCGTGGGTGCAGTTGCTGCCAGGCCTAAGGCTAATGCCTAGAGACTTTGTTGGTCAAAGCAAGAGGACAACAAGGATGAAACATCTTAGTAGAAACTTTGATAATAGACCCAAGTGCGCTCGCGCGCGGGCGCGTGTGCATGTATGTGCATATATGTGTATATGCACATGTAAGTGTATGTGTGTATGTATGTGATGTGTGAGTGTGTGTGTGTGTGTGTGTGCATGCGCGTATGTTTTGAAAAGCAGTTTTTCCCACAAGTACATGCACACTTGTCAGGATTCTGCTCAGTTTCGATAAGCAAAGCCTTCAGCATTTCTAAAGTCAGGCAAGCTTTAAATTGACACGGTTTTGGTTGCCTGGAGATTATCTTGGTGATATGCTGACTGGTTTTTCTATTTCTAAAGGAACTTATTCCACTGCTCTTTTTGTAAAATACTGAGAGCTCTCTACTTCTTCACAAATTTCCACTTTGCTTTTCAAATGTGCCTGAATCTCAGCTTCTGCAGTAGCTGCGACTGGCCTCTGATCCTCACCACTGGTGTCCAGGGCATGTAGAGCAGATATCTCTTTCCGTTCTTCCGTCTTCTGTGTTTCAAGATATGTGTATGCATCTATAGAAAGGGGGGAAGACAAGATATGTGTATGCATCTATAGAAAGGGGCGGGGGAAAGAAAGGAAGATAAATTCCCTCTCCTTAAAAAATAACCTTGAAAGAAAGCTTTCGGAAAATAAGGCAGGAGAGTATTTTAAGGATTTCTTGAACATGAACAAAACACATCCAGCAATAAAGAAAAGGACTGCCACGTCAGACTGTTCCTTTAGCAGTTTGTTCATCAAAACAACATCACTGAATAAGTGAAAGGCAAATGACAGGGCAGGAAAACAAGGACAGAGGAGTGGACCACTAACATCTATAAATCGATAAAAGAGAGACAACCCAAAGGAAAGTGGGTGAGAGGGATGAGCCAGGGGCTCACAAAGAGGGCTGGATGGCTTAGTCCTGGAGGAGGTGCAGGCGAACTCAGGGGAGAGGGGCCATTAGGCGCACCACAGAATGTCTGGAACAGAGCAGAAGGAGGCCTGTAAGACTAGTGCTCGCAAGCAGGCAGCAACTCGAAAGTCCAGTGCCGAGTGTGTGCGCTGCTGAGGGTTTTGGAAAACTGTCAGACAGCATTGATTAATCTGACCATGTGTGTCTCTCGTGTTACAGCAGCTTTTTTTCCAGGCGTTTAAGACATGCACAAGAATGTTCACAGAAGCCCTGTTAATAACAGCAAGAAAATGAGAAAATCCACACACACACCTCATCGACACTAGAATGGATGAAAAGTATTACTCACACAGTGGGAAGCTGGCCCGGCACATGAAAGGATACACCACTGCTCTTCATGACAACGAGATCAACTTCACAGACACAGGGAAGCCAGATTCAAAAGAACGCATTTCAAATTGACTCCTTTCACAGGAAGTTTACAAACACTGGTTTACAGTGAAGGAAGTGGGAAAACTGCTTGCCTCTAGGGAGGAAGAGGGTGACTGGGGAGTGGTTTCCTGTCCATTCTCATTCAGAGAATTAGTGAACCAATAAAATGTTTGACTCAGAGGGAAGGCACAGACAGTAATCCGAAGAGACAAACGCGAGGTAGCAGCTGCTCCTGGCTGCAGGGACGAGAATGTTGAATAAGAACCGCCTGAAAGGCATCTGGCTCTGTGTCACCAAAGCAGTGTAGCCTGGGTCCCAGACTGATTCCAGCAGAGCAGACGCCCTGGGAGGTGTCAGTGTGCTGACCCATTCTACTACCGACCTTCTTATCACAAAGTGCTTCTACAAACATTCTCGCATGTATCTTCGGTGTAAATATGGTATGACTCTGGAATGGATTTCTGTGTCATAGATTGTGGGTATGCTCTATCTTGGTAGACACTCCTAAGCACGTTCCCAAGTAGTTTCACACATTAAAATTCCCATTAGAAATGTGTCACAATTCAATTTGCTTCACATGTTTTTCAACAACTGGCTGAGTGAGTGAAGTGAAGTCGCTCGTGTCCGACCTCTTTGTGTCCCCGTGGACTGTAGGCCGCCAGGCTCCTCTGTCCGTGGGATTCTCCAGGCAAGAATACTAGAGTGGGTTGCCATTTCCTTCTCCAGGGGATCATCCCAACCCAGGGATGGAACCCGGGTCTCCTGCATTGCAGGCAGATGCTTTATCCTCTGAGCCTGAAATACCACCGTATTAGTCATTAAGGAAATGCAAATATATATGGAATGTAATATATAGAGAAATATAATATATAGGTACAGAAATTTAATATATAGAGAGAAATACTTAATGTATATGTATTTCCTTGATGGTCAAAGTGGCAGTTTACCTTTTCATATGTCTGCTGCTACTGCTAAGTCACTGCAGTCGTGTCCGACTCTGTGTGACCCCATAGACGGCAGCCCACGAGGCTCCCCTCTCCCTGGGATTCTCCAGGCAAGAACACTGGAGTGGGTTGCCATTTCCTTCTCTAATGCATGAAAGTGAAAAGTGAAAGTGAAGTCGTTCAGTTGTGTCCAACCCTCAGCAACCCCATGGACTGCAGCCTTCCAGGCTTCTCCGTCCATGGGATTTTCCAGGCAAGAGTACTGGAGTGGGATGCCATTGCCTTCTCCGTTTCATATGTCTATTGGTCATTAAAATATTCTCCTTAAAGAGGTACTTTTTCCAGTCTTCTGTGTTTTTTATTCAGTTGTCTGTCTTTATCTTTTCTAAAAAGCACTTTTATTTGAAAGAATTATAGATTTGTGGGAAGTTGCAAAGCTAGTACAAAGAGGTCCCATGTGCCCTTTACCCAGCTATCCCCAAGGGTTACATCAGATACAATTATAATGCAAAATCAAAATCAGAAGAGGAAGACTGGCTCTTATTATTCAGCACAACTCTCTGCTGATTGATTCAGGATGCTCCTGTATCACATTCATTCTGTTTTATTGTTGAATTGAAGTCTGCAGTATGGCTGTACCATCATTTATTTAACTTTTCTATTAGAAAAGGCAGAGGAACCAGAGACCAAATTGCCAACATCCTCTGGATCATCAAAAAAGCAACAGAGTTCCAGAGAAACATCTATTTTTGCTTTATTGACTATGCCAAAGCCTTGGACTGTGTGGATCACAATAAACTGTGGAAAATTCTGAAAGAGATGGGAATACCAGACCACCTGACCTGCCTCTTGAGAAACCTGTATGCAGGTCAGGAAGCAACAGTTAGAACTGGACATGGAACAACAGACTGGCTCCAAATAGGAAAAGGAGTACATCAAGGCTGTATATTGTCACCCTGCTTGTTTAACTTATATGCAGAGTACATCATGAGAAATGCCTAACTGGATGAAGCACAAGCTGGAATCAAGATTGCTGGGAGAAATATCAATAACCTCAGAAATGCAGATGACACCACCCTTATAGCAGAAAGTGAAGAGGAACTAAAAAGCCTCTTGATGAAAGTGAAAGAGGAGAGTGAAAAAGTTGGCTTAAAGCTCAACATTCAGAAAATGAAGATCATGGCATCTGGTCCCATCACTTCATGGGAAATAGATGGGGAAACAGTGGAAACAGTGGAAACAGTGGCTGACTTTATTTTTCTGGCCTCCCAAGTCACTGCAGTCATTAAATTAAAAGACACTTACTCCTTAGAAAGAAAGTTATGACCAACCTAGACAGCATATTAAAAAGCAGAGCCATATTACTTTGTCAACAAAGGTCCATCTAGTCAAGGCTATGGTTTTTCCAGTGGTCATGTATGGATGTGAGAGTTGGACTATAAAGAAAGCTGAGCGCTGAAGAATTCATGCTTTTAAACTGTGGTGTTAGAGAAGACTCTTGAGAGTCCCTTGGACTGCAAGGAGGTCCAACCAGACCATCCTAAAGGAGATCAGTCCCGGGTGTTCATTGGAAGGACTGATGTTGAAGCTGAAACTCTACTACTTTGGCCACCTGATGTGAAAAGCTGACTGATTTGAAAAGACCCTGGTGCTGGGAAAGATTGAGGGCAGGAGGAGAAGGGGACGACAGAGGATGAGATGGTGGATGGCATCACCGACTCAATGGACATGGGTTTGGGTGGACTCCGGGAGTTGGTGATGGAATGGGAGGCCTGGCGTGCTGCGGTTCATGGAGTTGCAAAGAGTCAGACACAACTGAGTGACTGAACTGAACTGAATTAGGGATATTTTTGGTATTTTCAGTTTTTAGCTGCTACAAACAAAACTGCCATGAACAATCATGTACAAGTTTTTATGCTAACCTAGTTTTCATGTCTCTAGAATAAAGGCCCAGGAATGCCATTAGTGGGTTACATGGTAAGTATATACATAGTTTGGCTGTTGTTTTTTTTTTTTAAAGAAACTGCCAAACTATTGATATTTCCCAGAGTGTCTGCACCAATTTACATTTCTATTAACAATGTATGAATGACCCAGTTTCTCTGCATCTGCAGCAGCAGTTAGTATTGTCAGCTGTCCTTTTTTTTCTATATTTTAGTTGTTCTGATGGGTGTGTAGTGATTGCTCACCGTGGTCCTAATTTGTCTCTCTAATAGTTAGTGGTGCTGAACTTTTTTTCATATGCTTACTTAACATCTTCAGTGAAATGTCTCTTTGCATCTTTTACCCATTTTCCAAAGAAATAAATGTTGAGTTTAGAGCATCGTATATTCTTGATATGAGACATTTGCCATGGTCTTCAAATATTTTCTCCCAGTCCTGAGCTTGTCTATTAATTCTTTTAGCAATTGATTTTGTAGAGTAAACTGTTTTAATTTTAGTGAAACCTGTCTTTATCTTAATAATTTTTAGTCTATTATTTGGACAAAGGTGCATATCAAATGTGTGTGTGGAGCATGTGTGTTTGAGTTGGCAGCTCTGGCCCAGTAGCAAGGCAACCTATCTTATTGACCTTTCTGGGCATCCGAAGACCTGCTGTCACCCACCCTCAGTCCTGTGTGGACCGGTTTCCCCTGAGCTGGGCTCCTACTCAGATGAGCACCCTGAGCTCCGAGCTGGGTGCCACCAGCTGCTTCAGGCTGACAGATGAACAGATGAGACAGAAGTCACACCCCAAATGTTGCCTCGTTTGATGCCGTGTCATAATTGTAATTCTGAGTCCATTTTAGAGCATGACCTTTCAAAAATTTTCACTTGTCTTAATTATTTCCTGGAGAGTCTCTCTAGTGCTTGAGTCCTGTAAAGAAATTATATCCATCCACAAACTGTAACATTCAGAAATGAATTTAAACTTAAATTCATTAACCTATGTGAGTTACAGGCTTCTCTGGTGGCTCAGCTGATAAAGAATACACTTGCAATGCAGAAGACATGGGTTTGATCCCTGGGTTTAGAAGATTCCCCTGGAGAAGGGAACAGCTACCAACTCCAGTATTCAGGCCTGGAGAATTCCATGGACTGTATAGTTCATGGGGTTGCAAAGAGTCAGACACGACTGAGTGACTTTTACTTTCACCTTAGGCTTCCCTGGTGGCTCTGATGGTAAAGAATCTGCCTGCAGTGTGGGAGACCTGGGTTAGAGCCCAGTGTTGGCAAAATCCCCTGGAGGAGGGCATGGCAACCCATTCCAGCATTCTCGCTTGGAGAATCCCATGGACAGAGGAGCCTGGCGGACTACAGTCCACGGGGTCACAAAGAGTCAGACACAAATGAGCAACTAAGCACAGCACAGCCCATGTGAGTTACAGCTGGACGAGCTTCCCTGAGGAGCCGATGTTCAGTATTTTTTCTACGGAAACATCGAATAACGAATCCTTTTGATTTTAACCATTTCTACCCCTCTTCTAGTGCTCTTTCCACCCAAGTTTGGGGCAGAGCCTTCCTTGTTCCTTCTGGGGCAAGAAGGGAGCCAGGGTGAGAGCAGACCTGAGGGGAGCTGCTGCCGGGGGGAGCAGACAGGCCCTGCACTCCCTGGGAAGACGAGCCCACGCACACCCTGTTCAAATCTCCCTCCAGCAGACACTGGGCTCGCTGCCAACCAGCTCCCAGCATCCTAATAGGAACACTTGTCTTCATCCGACCCAGCACAGCTTTCCTGCTGGTTCCCTTCAAATTTCACCTCTCCCTGAAAGACACACACTCACACGCACACACACTCACACACACAGATCTTCCCAGCTGCAGTTCCTATATCTGCTTTCTTTTTCTCCCTCCTTTTTCAAATTTTATTTTGACAGCATCAGGTCTTCATTGTGGCATATGAGATCTAGTTCCCTGACCAGGGGTGGAACTCAGGGCCCTCTGCATTGGGATCATGAAATCTCAGCCACTGGACCCCCGCCTCAAGGAAGTCCCCACTTTCTCTCTCAGACCAGTTCCCTGGGTTCCTGAGGGGAGGTTGTCCCTGAACCCACTCTTTGCCAAGATGCCCACAGACCCCTTCTCCAGGTGAGTGATGTGATGGAGGAACAGCGGTGGGGAGAGGGGACCCCCACCCTGTCCATCTCCTTTGCAGACCCACAGCTCATATTGACCCTCTGTCATCCTCAGATGCCCACACGGCCAGAGAAGCTCCAGGCCACCAGACGGGCAGCCCTGTCCCAGGGAGCAGGCATGGGTTTCGAGGTGGGAGGGGGACTGCTGGTGGCCACATCTTCTTGGCCGCCCAGAAGGGACCCTGTTTGAGGCAGGATGCCCATGTGTTAGGACTTTACCGCCCTTCATTCTGCTCTTCCCTCTGGTGCAAATCCTCTCATTCTGTTTATTCTTTCAATAAAGTTTGATGTTTGTGGGTAGCAACGGTCAGAGTTGACTTTTTTTGCTTTTGACTGAATTGCTTGGAGGTCACTAATTCGTTTGGCTGGAGCAGCTTTGGGTCGAGACATGAATGGCTTTGGAAAGACTTTCTGGAGCCTGAGCTCATCTTTCCCACTTAACCAAAGTGAAGGCTCAGGACTGAGAGAGTAGATCTCAGAAGCCTTCAACCCAAGCAAAAAAATTATAACTGCAGTGATGATGCTAACTAGACTTCTCAGGGTGGTCATTTCAGGATGTATACACATATCAAGTCACTGATGCTGAACACCTTAAACTAATATACTCCTATGTCAAATGTACCTCAATTAAAAAATAATTTGGAAACTATTTTTTTTAATGGAAGCTGAGCTATGGGGTGCAGGAAGCAAGCCCCAGCTCAGCCATCAGCTGAGGACAAGTCTTTGGCTCTGGGTCATGTGTGTGGCTTGTTCGGCAGATTTAAATGCAGCTGCTGCTGATGCAGCTGGTAGGGGAGCCGTGTGCTTCCCTGGAAATGCTGGGGAGGTGGGGGTGGGGACTGTGACAGCCACAGCCTGTCTAGGACCATGGCCCCATCCTTGCTGTAGGCTCTCCAGCTCTGAGGAGCAGTGCTGGATTCCCCTAGTGGGCTCCCTCCTGACCCTTGGGACACAAACCTGCCTTCCTCAGCACCTGCCCTCATTCCTTGTCCTCCCCAGACACCTCCCAGGGTCTCTGCCTGTTCTCTGTCCAAAGAGGCTGATCCCTGGGGACCAGGCAACTGTCACCAGGCAGCTGCCTTTCTGGCCGAGAGTGAACAGCAGGGATGGGAGGTTAGAAATGGAGAGAAACTGGGTGCTTCTTCTCTGACACCCCCAACTCCAGCACCTTGTTCTGGCCACAACTGTGCCACCTGCAATGACGGTGTCGCCAGATAACCTTTCTCCACACCGACATCTGAAGTCCTCCCCCTCCTGTCCACCTGGTCTTTGGGATCACAGCTCCTCTGCTGTGACCTCCAAGGCCTTCGCCTCCCCTGGTCTGGCCCGCAGCGCCTCCCCACTGCTACTGGCCCTTCCGTTGGAGCCTCTTCATCTGAATCTTCCAGGGCAAACTCTGATATGGCATCATCTCTTGGCCCCTGGTTACCTAGCTCTCCTGGTGGACCCCCTCTCAGACACAGTCTGGCTGTGGACCCTGGGACCCACTCCAGCCAGGCCCCCTTTGCATTTGGCCCAATCTCTCCCACACCTCTGTCAGAGGAAAGAGCCAGAAAGAGTTGTTGTACTTCTTGACCTAAAAAATGCAAACTCTTGGAAGCTTTACGTAAGAAGGCTATCTATCTGCAACCTTCAGTTAACTGGACAGTGGATCCCATCCCACAGGTTAGGCAGGAAACACACCTCATTTCATCTCGGGGTGCCTCCCACAGGAACGTACTGTGTTTCTAAGGTCTGGAATTGCACCTGCCTCAAAGGGTCCAAGTGGGGAGAGGTTCTTGGGCAGCAATTACCTATCTGCTCAGTATTTCTGGTCCCAGGACCATTGCAACAGTGGGGAGAGGAGCCTTCCACCCCCATGGACGCACGTTCTTGAGGTGGGCGGACTCCTGCTTTGCTTGACTGCCTCCTCTCAGGCCCTCTCCTGCCCATCAGTCCAGAAGAACCTCCCTCATACCAGTTCCTTCCAGCATCACACTTCCCACTGTGCTCTTCACCAGCCCTGAGAAATCCCCAGGATCTCAGGGCTGTGGACACAAAAGCCAGGAAATCTCTCAGGCTCAGCGCCCCTCCAACACACACCACACAAGGCACAGAACCAGAGCCCAGGGGTGCTAGAGGGGATGGCAGGGAAAAGGGAGCCTTTGAGAGAAGATAATCAGAGGAGAAATCACCTCAGGAGACCCCCGAGCCCCCCAAAACAGAAACCGAGACTGCCAGGCAGTCCCTGTTCTTGGAAAAAAGGAACAGAGGCCCCACTCAGGTGTGGAGACTGGCTTCAGCCACCCCAGCATCAGCCTTCACCAGGCCTTTTGTCTGCTTTCCCTCAATCTGAATCTCCTGAGTAGACATCTTGCCAAGAAAGCATCCGAGGAAAGAAAGACTCACACAGTAGTCTCAGGTACCTTCTTTGGAAAATATTTTCAGACACCTACAGAAGTACCTTTTCCTTAAAAGTAAGGGGACCCTCTTCACCGTGGACCTCACCATTCCCCACACTAGCTACCTCCTCCACCATCACCGTGGGCAGGACCCACAGACTCCCTCCTGATGGAGGCACAAGACCCAGGCTCCTGTAGCCTGGCAACCTGGGCTGGGGAGGGTGCCCCCCACATTGAAGAGCTCAGCGCTGAGCAGGATGCTGGCTTGGGCTCTGACAGGAGAGAAAATTTCTATCTGACAGCACAGGACACTGGTGAACTGTAATAGAAATGGGCCACCTCCAAGAAAGTGATTTGTGTTCTGGTTTGTGGTCAGGGTGTACACAGCCCTGCCAGGTTTCCAAGTGATTTATAGATTAAGAGCTTTTTGCTTATTCTTCTTAAGAAAGATTACTTTGCTGTTTTCTTGTAGATGTTGTGGTCCTCGGGTGTGGCTGGGGCAAGACAGAATGTGTGTGATAGTCCAGTTCATATGCTGAATGGAGAATGTTCCCTGTGGGATGAAGCAGGGAGAATCATATATTGGTAAATATGGATAATGGTCCCAGGATATGGTTTGAGTATCTATGAGGAGCCCCTGTCTTGACCTGCAATTTGAGTGAATTTGGGGCTATGGAGAAGGCAATGGCACCCCACTCCAGTACTCTTGCCTGGAAAATCCCATGGACAGAGGAGCCTTTGGGCTGCAGTCCATGGGGTCGCAAAGAGTCGGACATGACTGAGCAAATTCACTTTCAGTTTCTACTTTCATGCATTGGAGAAGGAAATGGCAACCCACTGCAGTGTTCTTGCCTGGAGAATCCCAGGGATGGGGGAGCCTGGCGGGCTGCCGTCTATGGGGTCTCACAGAGTCGGACACGACTGAAGCGACTTAGCAGCGGCAGCAGCAGCCTTCCCCAGCCCACAGGCTGCCCAGTTTGTCAAATGGCATGTCACTGGCATTCAACGGTTTTGCAGGCTCTGAAATCTGATCTATCAGTTCTTGAAATATAAACTTGCCCATCAGGATAGAGCCACACTGGCATGGCTCACAAGACGCAAATGTATAAGCAAGGATACTACTGAGGAAACTGTAATGGAAAACGTACTCCTCAGGCTGATCAGATGGCTCCTCTTGACATCCTTGGTATATTCCCTTTCTACAGACAAGAGAAAACAAAAAACTCCATATGATGTCTATGCAGAGGCTATGACATCAGAAGAAAGGGTTACTTGGATCATTCAAGCTGAGTCATTAGCCAGAGACCATGTCCAGGCCTCAGGCAATTCATAAACAAATACTTCCAATGTTCAATTTCGTGAAATGTTCATACATTTTCTGATGACTGCCCTTCCCTTTCTTGACCAACTAACATGTTTTTAAAAATCTGTGTTAATATCTTAGGTCAAATTTTGCACTGACATGTGGCCAATCTGTCTCACTATCTCTCTAGAGATGTTGATTAACTCTTTCCAATGTCATTCATATTGTGCTGATTTCACCCACTGACTCTCAGAGGGGAATCTTGCTTCTCTTACAGAGAAAATGTGTAGAAAGTCTCCTCACTGTCCCCCCCAAGAGACACTCATGCCCACAGCATTGTCCACTGTTGGCATTTCTCTCCTCTCTGTCCCAGACCTTCTCAGGTGTTCCAACTCCCTCGGCACTTCCACAGGGACATGGGGTTGCAAAGAGTCGGACACGACTAAGCGACTGAACTAAACTGAAATGAACTGAACTGAAAGATATAATATGAATTAAAAATAAACTACAAGGTATTCGCTTATAATAAAGAAAATCAAAATAGCACAAACAAGGTAATACTCCTTGCATTATTGAACCAAGGAATAAAAATCCAGTTTAATGGTGGATCATTTGAGTCAAAGGTTAAGTCCCACATCAAACTGTTACTCCTTACTTTAACTAAATTGGAAGTTATTTCTAGATCTTTCAGTAAAAATATGGACCAGAAATTTGGGAAGATTCTGTACTGTCTACTTTGACTCAGCTAGACTAGCAGATAAAAAAAACATTTCCCCTTTAAATGGGGAAGAGGAGCTCCTGGACACAGGAGCGTTTCACTTTGGAAGAGCAGCAGATGATTCTAACCTACTCTTTGATCATGTTCAGTGTAGGGTACCATCTCTTTATCTTCTCTTTCAATGTTTTTATACATCAGTTGATTTCTTCACTAAATGAAGAAATTTTCTGATGTTGGGAAAGAGTTAAAGAATTCTTGGTGATTAAGTCACTCACTCTTCTTAAGAAATCCTTGTCCTTTAATACAAAAATCCTGCATCATCCGGCCTTAATGCATTGGCTTCCAGATACTGATGAAATAGAGTGACACCACTCAAGCAAGGCACTTGAAACTGTAAGATTACCTTCATGCACTGCATGCTGGGAAGAAATAGATTTTGCTTTCATCTCAAAACCCCAGGTGAGTACCTTACTCTTGAGAGACCAGCAGCTCCACAGTGGAAAGCAGAAATGTGTCCCCACTGCCTGTTGGGGCAGGATGGAAAGAGGACTCCATGTACTACCTGGTGGGGTGTATTTGCAGGAATGTGGTTGAGCTGTGAAGCCAAGTGGAGCCCCAGAGACTGACCACATGAGGACCCCCCAAGGGGCCATGGGACCCAGACCCATAGCAGTGGTGATGCTTCCTGGATGCAGCTGAGGGTCCCCAGTCAAAGCCAGAACCACAGTGGCTGCCACCTGCTGGAGGGGGTACCCAGAGGGGTTGAGAAATCCTTGGGGGTCCCACAGAAAGCAGAGAGAGATGAGAAGCCCCAGCTCCTCCCTCCCTCCTGCCCTCCCCTCTCGCATCAGGACCTTCACTGCCCAGACCAGCCGGCAAAGTGTTGGGCAAAGTGCAGTCCCTGAAGGGCCCAGGGAGTGAGGGAGAGCCATGGTGGGCCTGGGCAAGTGGGGGCTGACAGACTGCCCATCTCTTCGTAGCTCTTAAAGGTGTTTCTCCTGGCTGAAGGATGACAAGGATCTCACTGTCCCTTTAAGCCAGAATCAAGACTGATTCTCACCCTGGACGACCAACATTCTCATACAGGGCAGCTGATGGGGGAACACCCAGGGACCCTCCTTTGCCTTCCAGCCTTTGCTGAAGCAGCTGATCTGAGCTTCCAGTGGACATCAGCACTCAGATACCTTGCCTCTACCTTCTACTGCAGCGTGTGTTTTGAGGAAAAGAATGAGCATTTCGACGCATCCCAGCACCCGCAGCAGAAGGGTAGCCTGGCTCTTCCCAGCAGCACAGGGCATCTGCCAGGATGGGTGAGAACCACTGCTTCCTCCTCCTTCTCCGCAGGGACCATGGGGCCGGGGGGCCTGAGGGAGGCACAGCAGGGCCGTCACTGATGGAATTTTGCCCTCACCTGCTTTCTCATTAGTCATCGATCGGGTGGCTGGTTTTAATGCTCTTTTCTCATCGATGTCATCTCTCAATTGGACTTGGCCCTCAAGGGGCTGTTAGTGGCGGCCCACGGCCAGCTTTCTTTCCTGGAAAGTCACAGGCTGGACACCAGCCTGGTGAATGTGATGGGGACCCAAGTGTGCCTGGCATCCCGGCCCAGGGACAGAGAGCTGGAAGCATCAAACCCTCCACCGCATGTAGTGAACTCACAGGTGGTCATTCCCAGATCCCAGGAACCCTCCCCTCCACCAGTGCCCAAAGAGTCCTGGCGAGCACAGGACTCCTAGCCGCCTGGACCCCGCCTCATTAGAGGCCTGTCCCACTGGGGCTCTGGGGAAATGAGGAGGTTTCCAGCTCTCCTCCCATTTATCTCCCCCATGTGGGAAACCATCCAGCTCTGATGGGAGAGAGGCTGGAAGCAGAGTCATCGCTGAGGTCCCATTCAGTCCTGAGTGCAGCCCCAGGTCACACCTGCCATGAGGCGTAGGGAGACAGATGTGCAGGGCTAACAGCATTTGGAGACAGTGTCCCTCTCTCATCTGGCCAAGCACGTGCCCCAGACCTCAATCCTGGTCTCAGGCACAGAGATGGGGGGGTGGAGTCTCTGCAGGGGGAACTCTTCCCCAAGGCCAAGCCCCCATCACCCAAGATCTTTTTTCTTTTTGTCTGGCTAGCATCTCAAGGCTGAAAACCAGAGCCCCTAGACATGAGGGGAAAGCCAGGGAAAGGGGAGAAGGAGGAGAGAAGGGAGAGGAGGAGGGACCACTAGAGGGGGAGGGGAGGGAGGGGAGGAAGGAGGGAGCTGAGTCACAACTGGCCTCGGCCATTCGCTTCCCTGCACCCTGGGCAGGACCCCACTGTCACCCCGGGCTGTCTCCTGGGGATGGGAAAGAAGTTCAGAAGACCTAACCTTGGGAGGACAATGGGCTTTATGATGACGACTCAAGAGGTCAATCCCCACCCCTCCCCACTGTGAAAAAGAAAACGCAACAATGTGAGCACCGAATTTTCATGAACAGCATCTGGGTACAGGTACGGATGTGGCTTAAATATATAACCACAGAAATTAAAGCACAAATGTCAAGATCTGACTCTCTCCCCTAATTTTGTGAAGCCAGCCCACAAGAGGGGAAATGGGTGACGTTATCATTAATGTGCTTTATTGCAGTCATTTTACTTCACCCATTGCCTAGAATTACACGATTAAAAGGCAGTTGCTGTAATTAAGTCATTCAACAAATACCCACTCTGCTCTGGGCCTTTGGAGGACAAAACACGGAAAAGATAAAAAGCATATGCATCATATTATTTTAGTTCTTCCAAAGCAGAGCTGGAGACAGATTTGGAGGCAGATACTTTATTTGGAAGCTGATCACAGGCAGCAGGAGTGAGACAGAGAAAGGATAAAAGCCAAAACTAAGGATGCTTCAAAGGGCAGTCGCTGTGATGGGCCGTGGGGCTCGCCTCCCCTGGGACCCTTTGAGAAGCATGCAGAGCGCCCCACTGCAGGCCTGTGCAAGAGGAGCAGGGAGTGGGGGAGGCCTTTCTTTGTTGACCCTGAGCCCTCATTAGTTGGAGGCTCCCTGGGGTGCTGATCCTTGCTGGATGCTGCACAAACTTCTTTGGTGCCTGAGAAAGCAAAGAGCCTGGTGCCTGAATGAATGGGTTGGGTGCCAGAGATGCCCACATCATTTCAGGGGCTCAGAGTAGTGGCAGAGGGGAGGTGGACAAGGCATGGCAGCCCCTGCCCTTCCGGGTCTCAGCCCCTCAACTGCATGCCATCTGGGAGCCCCTTGGGCATGTCGCCTGGGAAGGCACAGGGTGGGTGTGCCTGGGCTGATGGCTCCTCTGCTTCCTGCCCATCCCCCAAAAGAAATAAGTAAATGATGGGGTTCAGGTCCAATAGGAGGGCTCTGGAAGGGAATGACCCCTCAGACCAGTGTTCACATTCCTAAACTTGCGCTTCCAAGGCTTGTGGCTCTGGGCAAATCTACCCAGGTTTGTCAGTTGTAACTTCTGCTTCCAAAGCTTTCCTCCTCTCGGGAATGTGTTCAGGACCAAAGATGAGGTCCATAGACAGGCCAGGTGAATTCTTCAGGGCTTTACAAAGGGAGGTGAGTCAGTGTCCTGAGCCCAGGGCTATTTCCACTGCTTTGTTTTAGTTAATGGAAGATAAAAATAAAAAAGCAAGTTTTCCAATTTCATAAAGTAAATGCCTCAGGGAAATCTGGAAGAATATCTTCATTCAATTTGGGCCAAACTGCACGATTATCTTTTGTTTATGTGTGTGGTCAGGAGCCTAGTGATGGCTTTATCACTGATATCTGAGGACCTGTTTTATTTGCTGTGAGTCAAGGCAGGGGGTTAAATCGTGTTGTTCACGTGGGTCCAGGAATAGTGGAAAGAACAACTCTGTTCAGGGAAGCTGTTCCCTGCACGTCAAGCCAGTTCCTGCTGGGAACACACCTGGTTGCCTGTGAGGTGAACATCCTATGACCCTCCTTGTATTTTTAACAGCTGAGATGGGATGGAAACGGGAACAAAGAGCACTTTGGTTTCTCACTCCTAACAAGAGGAGTGCCCTGGCTGCTCTGATCATCTCGGGAACTGCCTCCCCAGAAACATTTCTTCCCAGGAACCTCTCCCATCCTTTTCCTGATGAGGACCGAATGTGGTCCTGCCTGGAACAGGTGCAAAAATGGGCAGGTGCCTGACAGCTGGCAATTCCTGGTCACACTCAGGAGCTCGAAACAGCAGTGTTTTCAAGTTTGTAAAATTACGAAAGGAAGCACTAGGAATCCATTATCATAGTCAGTTTGTTGAGAGTTCTAGATTTTTTACGCATTTACACAGACTCTTTTGGCAAACTGGAGGGGGTTGTTCATTTGGGGAGTTCTGGGAGTTGGTAATTGGTATCATAACCACCTTACTATTTTCCATTTACTGTGTCTTTTTCATTAAATATGTATCTTGGACTTGTGTCTACAATTTATACAAAGATCTCCCACATTCTTTTAAAGTATTGCCTTTTCTTCCCATATACCAATCTACAGAGACATTTAATAGAGTCATGTTTCCCATTTTCTTTACCCTGAACTGTCTGTTAGTATCTTTCTCTATTGAATTGTTTACTTTTATGTGAATCTAATTAGAATTTTACTCTACATTCTGGACATGAACACTTTGTTATATATGCCACAAGAGCTTTTTCCCAGTCTCTCATCTTTCAGGGTATTTTATGTTGATTTTAGGTATGGGAAAAATATTAATTTTGATGTTGCCAAATTTATTTTCTTTTATAACAATTATGTCAATTGTGCTTTTAAAGAAAGCTTTCTATACCTTCTACTCTCAGTGATATATATGTTCTCTTATTTTGTATTTACTTAATTTTTGGTTTGAGTATAGGGTTCAGTTCAGTTCATTTCAGTTGCTCAGTCGTGTCTAACTCTTTGCGACCCCATGAATCGCAGCATGCCAGGCCTCCCTGTCCATCACCAACTCCCGGAGTTCACTCAGACTCATGTCCATCAAGTCAGTGATGCCATCCAGCCATCTCATCCTCTGTCATCCCCTTCTCCTCCTGCCCCCAATCCCTCCCAGCATCAGGGTCTTTTCCAATGAGTCACCTCTTAGCATCAGGTGGCCAAAGTACTGGAGCTTCAGCTTCAGCATCATTCCTTCCAAAGAACACCCAGGACTGATTTCCTTCAGAATGGACTGGTTGGATCTCCTTGCAGACCAAGGGATTCTCAAGAGTCTTCTCCAACACCACAGTTCAAAAGCATCAATTCTTTGGTGCTCAGCCTTCTTCACAGTCCAACTCTCACATCCATACATGACCATTGGAAAAACCATAGCCTTGACTAGACGGACCTTTGTTGGCTAAGCAATGTCTCAGCTTTTGAATATTCTATCTAGGTTGATCATAACTTTCCTCCCAAGGAGTAAGCGTCTTTTAATTTCATGGCTGCAATCACCATCTGCAGTGATTTTGGAGCCCCCCAAAATAAAGTCTGACACTGTTTCCACTGTTTCCCCATCTATTTCCCATGAAGTGGTGGGACCAGATGCCATGATCTTCATTTTCTGAATGTTGAGCTTTAAGCCAACTTTTGTACTCTCCTCTTTCACTTTCATCAAGAGGCTTTTTAGTTCCTCTTGACTTTCTGCCATAAGGGTGGTGTCATCTGCATATCTGAGGTGATTGATATTTCTCCTGGCAATCTTGATTCCAGCTTGTGCTTCTCCCAGCCCAGCATTTCTCATGATGTATTCTGCATAAAAGTTAAATAAGCAGGGTGACAACATACAGCCTTGATGTACTCCTTTTCCTATTTGGAACCAGTCTGTTGTTCCATGTCCAGTTCTAACTGTTGCTTCCTGACCTGCATACAGGGTTAGACTTGTTTAATTCGTTTTCACATTCAATTACTTAATATACCTTTGTTTTTATGAGTAGTGTTACAAAGAGTCTAACAAAACAGAAGCCAAGTAGTCCAATATGGTTTTCATGATGGTTAACAATCATATAATTTGTTAGGTCAAGTCCACAATCATTATATAGTGTAGTAGGTCAAGTCCACATTCATTATATATGACTTGAAATCTATTCTGACTATTCAGTGCGCGTTATCTTTTCCATATGAATTCTAGAATTAGCTTGTCCAGATCATGATAATTACTGTTGTGGTTTTAATTAGGATGCCGTGAATCTATAAACTAATCTTTGGAGAAATGACCTTGTGAAAATATTGAATCTTTCTATTCAAGTCCATGATAAATAACTTATTTTTTTCAGGCCTTCTTGGAGATTCTCTGAAAGCTTAGTAGCTCAAGAGGTGTGATAATTGCACATGGTTTCTAGCTTTAGGGTTATCATTTTATAATTTTGCTACTGTTATGAATGCAATCTTTTTTATTATACTGTCTTTTAATTTTTTTTCTACTAGATTGTTTTTAACAATAAAATACCTCACATCGGTGAAGGGGGTGAAATGTGCAGTTCCTGTATCAAGTGGAACAATACAAATACAGCAGATTCATTCGCCCTCAGGCAGTTAGACAAACTCCCTCCTAGGGAGGAAGGTGGGAGGTTTACTCTCTGCATGAATAGCTTTCCTTGTATGTCAGATACTCTAATATCAGAATTCAGTGAGCCAGCTAACCAGCAATTTTCTATTCCTGTCTATTGACTTGGCCCCTCAGTCAGCTCTGGTGCAGGAAGAGCCCTGGTTTAACAGCTGTTACAAAAGTATAAACATGATTGTACTGACAGCCTGCATACTTGGACTCCACACACAGTCCCAGCAGGTGTGTTTTCAGCCCAGAGCTGAGTGTGTAGGTTGGGCCCCAGATCCTTGGGGGTCACACTCTGTAGGGCTACAGCAACAGGGAAAGGATGGGACATTCACCTGTGGGATATTTTCCTCCCATCTGTCTTCCACTGCCTGTTTCCCTCTGAAATGTTCCCTCTTAAATTGTTTGGGGTGTGTGTGTGTGTGTGTGTGTGTGTGTGTGTAAACATAAGCTCAGTCCTGCTGGCAATGGGTAAAGGCACTTAATTCTCAAAACCAGTTGTCAACATAAACTCTCATTTGTTCTTGTTATTGTTCAGTTGCTCAATCGTATCCAACTCTTCGCGACCCCAAGGACTGCAGCTGTCCAGGCTTCCCTGTCCTTCATTATCTTCCAGTTCAGTTCAGTTCAGTTCAGTCACTCAGTCACGTCTGACTCTTTGCGACCCCATGAATCGCAGCACACCAGGCCTCCCTGTCCATCACCGACTCCCAGAGTTCACTCAAACTCATGTCCATCGAGTCAGTGATGCCGTCCAGCCATCTCATCCTCGGTCGTCCCCTTCTCCTCCTGCCCCCAATCCCTCCCAGCATCAGGGTATTTTCCAATGAGTCAACACTTCGCATGAGGTGGCCAAAGTACTGGAGTTTCAGCTTCAGCATCAGTCCTTCCAAGTAACACTCAGGACCAATCTCCTTTAGGATGGACTGGTTGGATCTCCTTGCAGGCCAAAGGACTCTCAAGAGTCTTCTCCAACACCACAGTTCAAAAGCATCAATTTTTTGGCGCTCAGCTTTCTTCACAGTCCAACTCTCACATCCATACATGACCACAGGAAAAACCATAGCCTTGACTAGACAGACCTTTGTTGGCTAAGTAATGTCTCTGCTTTTGAATATGCTATCTAGGTTGGTCATAACTTTCCTTCCAAAGAGCAAGCATCTTTTAATTTCATGGCTGTAATTACCATCTGCAGTGATTTTGGAGCCCCGAAAAATAAAGTCTGACACTGGTTCCACTGTTTCCCCACCTATTTCCCATGAAGTGATGGGACCAGATGCCATGATCTTCGTTTTCTGAATGTTGAGCTTTAAGCCAACTTTTGTACTCTCCTCTTTCACTTTCATCAAGAGGCTTTTCAGTTCCTCTTGACTTTCTGCCATAAGGGTGGTGTCATCTGCATATCTGAGGTGATTGATATTTCTCCCAGCAATCTTGATTCCAGCTTGTGCTTCTTCCAGTCCAGCATTTCTCATGATGTACTCTGCATATAAGTTAAATAAGCAGGGTGACAGTATACAGCCTTGACATATTCCTTTTCTTATTTGGAGCCAGTCTGTTGTTCCATGTCCAGTTCTAACTATTGCTTCCTGACCTGCATATAGGTTTCTCAAGAGGCAGGTGAGGTGGTCTGGTATTCCCATCTCTTTCAGAATTTTCCACAGTTTATTGTGATCCATACAGTCAAAGGCTTTAGTATAGTCAATAAAGCAGAAATAGATATTTTTCTGGAACTCTGTTGCTTTTTCAATGATCCAGCATATGTTGGCAATTTGATCTCTGGTTTCTTTGCCTTTTCTAAAACCAGCTTCAACATCTGGAAGTTCGCGGTTCAACTGTAAACTCTCTCCCAGAGTTTGCTCAAATTCATGTCCATTGAGGATGAGATCCAACCCTCTCATCCTCTGTTGTCCCCTTCTCCTCCTGCCTTCAATCTTTCCCAGAATCAGGGCCTTTTCCAATGAGTCAGTTCTTTGCAACAGGTGGCCAGAGTATTGGAGCTTCAGCTTTAGCATCAGTCCTTCCAATGAAAATTCAGGGTTGCTTTCTTTTAGGCTTGACTCTTTTGATCTCCTTATTAATCTGTCACTTTACCCATCTCATGACGCTTCGGGGCTACTGTCATTTTCTGGTGACTGTGAACCTGAGGCTGTTTCCACCCGTTTCTCAGCCTCTTGGTGTTTATTCTTCTCTGTTTCCCCTCTTGACACTCTTTACACAGGTTCCATTGTCTTGATCCTTTCTCTCTTACCCACTTTTAGATATTTATATTTTATGAATATTATTATCTACTGTAAGTACTGCTTTAATACTTCTTTCACATGGCATTTCATCTCTATTTTAACAGATTTATGAAAGTATAACTTAAACACTATGAAATTCACGCTTTGTAAAAGTCAGTGATTTTTAATAAGATTACAGAGCTGTACAGCCCTCACCACAATCCAGTCTTAGAACATGTCCATCTTCATGAGAAGAGCCCCCATGGCTGTTTCCATCCATTCCCCTCTGGCCCCTGCACCAGACAACCACTGCCTCTTCTGGACATTTCATATGGTAGAGTCATTCAACACGCAGTCTTTGAAGTCTGATTCCTTCCATGTCCAGGTCTATCTGTGTCAGAATGTGTGTCAGTGTTTCATCCCTTCTTGTAGTCAAATAATATTCCACTGTATGGATAGCCAACATTTTTATCTAGTCACCAGTTCCTGGGCATTTGGACCATCTCTGTTTGTCACGAGCAATGGTGCTATAGAAATTTGCAAACGTGTCTTTGGGTGGACATATCTTTTCATGTCTTCTGAATTGATGCCTAGTTATAGAATGGCTGAGTCATGTGTAAAATCGATATGTGACTTAATAAGCTGCCAAACTGTTTTCCAAAGTGGCTCTGCTGTCTTGTAACAGAAAGTGAGCCCTGGCCCTTTGGGGTCTGCACAGATCTTGGGTGGTTGCTGTCAGAATTGGATAGGATGGTATGATACCTAACTGATGTCCAGAGAGTTAGAGAGTTGGTCTATGTGGGAAACTGCACCCATTTGGTGTCATAAGTATTAGGAGTAGCAATAGCTCAGAGAAGAAAACTCTTACAGTCTCTCACCTTTAAACACCATGCCAATTGTAAGTTTTTTATAGGTTTCCTTTATCAAATTGAGAAAATTCCTTCTATGTTTTACTTGTTTTAAATCAAAGATTTTAATCAAAGATTTATTATTTGCTTTCCTCAATTTTTTATTAAAAAAATTAGCATCAGTTGTACCAAAAAAAGATGAGGTTTCTGTTTCTTATTTACCTCTTCAGTTCAGTTCAGTCGCTCAGTCGTGTCCGACTCTTTGCGACCCCATGAATAGCAGCACGCCAGGCCTCCCTGTCCATCACCATCTCCCAGAGTTCACTCAGACTCACGTCCATCGAGTCGGCGATGCCATCCAGCCATCTCATCCTCGGTCGTCCCCTTCTCCTCCTGCCCCCAATCCCTCCCAGCATCAGAGTCTTTTCCAATGAGTCAACTCTTGGCATGAGGTGGCCAAAGTACTGGAGTTTCAGCTTTAGTATCATTCCTTCCAAAGAAATCCCAAGGTTGATCTCCTTCAGAATGGACTCTTTGGATCACCTTGCAGTCCAAAGGACTCTCAAGAGTCTTCTCCAACACCACAGTTCAAAAGCATCAATTCTTCGGTGCTTAGCCTTCTTCATAGTCCAACTCTCACATCCATACATGACCACAGGAAAAACCATAGCCTTGACTAGATGGACCTTAGTGGGCAAAGTAATGTCTCTGCTTTTGAATATGCTATCTAGGTTGCTCATAACTTTTCTTCCAAGGAGTAAGAGTGTTGAGTCTAATTTTACTCTTTCTGGAGTACAGCCTGTAATCATTGTAAAGAATGACTCTTTAAAAAAAAGGGGGGGGGGAAAGAGAGCGAGATTCTTTAACGTGGTGGTAAATTTTCTGAATTTTTTTATTTTGAGCGAATTTTATGAACACTTCCGTTGGAGTAAGACCACACTGAGCTACAGAATTTCAGTTTCATGGTCTTGTTTTCTTCCCCACCTTGTTTGGGTGTATTTCTCTGTTGTTTTCTTGTTGATGAGAGAGATTCTGATGGTAATCAAATCCTCACTCATCTCTTACCACCACCACCACACAGAGCACTTAGGACATCTCTCTATTCCTAGTTTCCTAAAATCCTGTCCACTGTATCTTATTTCATGCCCCATACACAGCACTCAGTGGGCCATTTTGGTCTAAGTCCCACCTTGCCCAGCTCTGGAAATGTTTAATTTCGAACATTGCCCTCCATGTTTTTCTGTCCTCTTCCTGTGACTCTCCTATGAGATCATTTAACCTTTATTAACTGAAAGGTAGCAGAGTAGCAAAGCATTTGAAACTCGGTGGCACGAGAAAGAACAGGCCAATATGCCTGGAATCTCTATCAGTTCAAGGCAATAAGCCTCAACTAAATGTCCGGGGAAGGGTGTCAAGAAGTAATTAAACTCCCAATCATAAATTGACTTGTGGAAGATTAAACTTTCAGGGACAGCTTGAGATTGATGTTACAGTTCATGGGAAGCATGCTCATTTTTTTTCTTTCAACCATTTATAAACCACCCACTGCTTCCTGAGGCTCTTGCTCCGATAGATGAGTTTGCCACAGGGTGTGTAAGAATTCTCCAGATTATTGCAAAATTTCTTGATTACTGCCTTTCTCTTAGTATTGGTGCTTCTTTCTGTTTGTGATGGGTTTGCTTTCTTTTCCTTTCTGAGATACATCCGTTGACACATGGAAATACATCACCAGCATAATTCTATAACCAAGCTTTGCTGGTGAAAAACCACTTATTCATTCTAGGACATGTTTGAGGTTTCAACAAGAAGCAACTGGAGATTTATTAAGTACATCGATTGTTCATTTATCACATGTACAGGTCCAATTTGGTTAGTTTCTTTCTTTTTTCTTTTTTTTGCCACATTGTGTGGTTTGCAGGGTCTTAGTTCCCTGACCAGGGATCGAACCCTCTGCACTGAAAGTCCTAACCACTGGGCCACCAGGGAATTCCCTGCTTATTTTCAATATTGCCTCTCTCTGGGGGTTGAACTGAGTTGCTTTTTACTGCATCCATTCTCACAGAGATAATGAATTGCATTATCACTCATGGATGAGCCAGGGTCCATGGTGGGTTGGAAGGGCAACCCAGTCTTCCTGGCCTCTTGACAGCCCCCCCACCCCAGCACTTGGCCTGCAGCCCCCACGCCTGCCCCTCAGGCTCCTCCTGCAACCTTTGCCTATAATTCCTGCTTGATCCCATACTTTCTGAGCCGACACCTCCTATAAGGCATACTTCAAAGCCCTCTTGCCCAGAAAGTCTTCTCTGAGCTTGTTTCTCTGGAATTTCTCTTATCTCAACTTGCATAACATTTGCAGGCTAAAAAGCAAAACAAAAACCTGATTCACAATATCCTCTCCCTGTCTACAGACAGTGGACCCAGAGATCCTCACAAGGGTCTATCATCCACTGTGTTTTCTATATAAAACATTTTGGACAGTTTCCTGTTTCCTCTAAAAGTTCTTGTTTCCTTAACTGTTTACTTTTACAGGGAAGAAAGCTCAACTTTTATTTGAAAGACCTTTGTCTCAAGCCCGCGTCCACCCTTACTAGGTGGCAGCTTATCTGGGCCTCAGTTTTCTCATCATTTGATGAGAAAGCAAGAAAAACGTCATAGGGTTATTGTTAAAACTCAGAGAAAAGGCTGCATGTGAAGAATCTGTAGGGGCTACAATGGGTAACACCCATGGGACATATTTAGGTCTCCTCTTACACTGTAGAGAAAGGGCACTGAGAGTCCTGTGCCTCACCACACGTCTGCATCACGTCTCCTCATCACATCTGTAGAAGTTAGAACTGCAAGGCAATGTCTCTCTCTACACAGCAATGAGCACATGCACCACGAAAAAGGCTCAGGACCTGGGGTCATCAGATGGTTCACATCTTAAACCTGCCACTTCTCAGTGTGCGATCCTGCAAAGCTGCTTGACTCACCTCAATTGATTCATCTATAAAATGGATGTGACAGCAGCAAGGCTAAGCAAGACAAGCCTAGACTGAGGACTAAGCTGCCCTCCCAGCCCCCTTGCCGTGATGTGGGGACTCGCTCCTGGGAAGCAGTGCATGCTGCTCTCTGGCCATATATTTTCCTCCAAGATCTCAGCACTTCCTCTTTCTCCCCCACAACTGCATCAGTCAGCTTTCACTGCATAACAAATCACCCCAAATTCAGGGGCCAAAGTAAGTCCTGAGGCCAGCCTGGATTCAAGCCTGGGGAAGTAGTGTCCTGCTGCTGATGGGCAAGTGGGGAAGAATCAAGACCATTTCTGCAGTTGACCACAGCTTTGGGGACCATGCGTTGAAGAGGGTGGTGCCACAAACCTCCCTGCTGATGCATTTGAGTACTGTGTGCCCGGAGGGTGGGGTTATTTATCAGAGCATCCTAGGTCTCCTGATTCCTGCAGTGTGAAGGAGAACTCTTGGCTCACAGAGCTTTCATCAGGCTGAACAAGGCAAGCTCTGGCAAGCTCTTAGAACAGTGTCCTGCCTATGCACAGGACATGGTGACTACTTGATTATTTGTTTTATTCTTGCTGTTTATATTATTAGTATTGTTATTAGAGACTTATGACAAACAGGCCCCTAACAGAACCCTAATTATGTGTCTTGAGGGTCATGTGGTTCTGGAGTCCCACACCTGGCAGAGTTTATGTGAGGTGCTTGATAAATGCTCCTGAGCCAGCTCTGTCTCTGCTACTGCAGGCCCAGAGGGCATCTGCACAGCAACCTTTCTCCAAAGCTGCAGGGGCTTTGTCCTTCTCTCACTACAAGCCCAAGACTCTCCCTAGACTTTGCTGCTGACCCAGAGAAGACTTCAGCAGCAGACAGAGAGGAGAAGTCAGACCACTCTTGGTGAGAATCAGAAAGATGTTGGGGCAGTAACATAATTTCTAAACCAAAGAATAATTAATGTTGAGCAAAAGTTAAACAAGCACGCATACACAGGGTAAGACTCCAAGGTGAAAGTGAAGTCGCTCAGTCGTGTCTGACTCTTTGCGACCCCAAGGACTGTAGCCTACCAGGCTCTTCCATCCATGGGATTTTCCAGGCAAGAGTACTGGAGTGGGTTGCCATTTCCTTCTCCAGGGGATCTTCCCAACCCAGGGATCGAACTCAGGTATCCGGCATTGTAAGCAGATGCTTTACCATCTGAGCCACAGGAAGACCGCACACGCAGGGTAAGACTCCAGGGGACGTGCTAAATGCGTGCGTCCTTTTATATAAAAGCTAATCTGTGCTGTGCAGTCCAGGATGTGGTGCCTTCCCAGGAAGCAGGGAGTTGCTGAGGGGAGGGCATGAAGCCTCCTGGGTGCTACTGATATTCTGACTCTTGATTCGGGAGCTGGTCACACAGCTGTGTCCTGCTTGTGAAAACTCATCAAGCTTTTCATTTACGACCTGGGCACTTGCTGTATATATAATACATATCAGTCAAATGTTGAAAATGAATGTATGCTTTGATCATTTGTAACTCGTAGGGTTATTTGTATGTTAATGTTAGTAATACAATAAATAGAACTTTCCAGGGGTCACAGTGGTAAAGACCCCACCTGCCAATGCAGGAGACAGGTTTGATCCCTGGGTCCTAAAGATCCCCTGGAGAAGGAAATGTTAACCCACTCCAGTATTCTTGCTTGGAAATCCCATGGACAGAAGAGCCTGGTAGGCTATAGCCCATGGGGTCACAAAGAGCTGGACACAACTGAGCGACTAAACAATACACTAAATATGTGCATTAATAAAATACTTGTGAAATTACATTAATTAAATCATATTTAATCTTGAATTTAATCATCATTTTTAAAGCTAGACTAACTGTCCTAGAAAACCCAAAGGGTGTGATGTTTGTTGCAGTTCACAAAGCAGCCAGCTCCGTGCCACCTATGTCCATTCTTGTCTTCACCTGTACACAGGCAGTCAGGTATGACAGACAACTATTTGGAACTTTATAAATTATGGTGATTTTATTTATTTCCTTTTGGCCACGCTGAGCCACTTGCAAGATCTTAGTTCCCAGACCAGGCATTGAACCCAGGTCCCAGTAATGAAAGCACCAAGTCCTAACAACTGGACCACCAGAGAATTCTCAAAGTATGGTGATGTTAAACAGCACAGTTCTCCCAAATCCCAGCTTCTACTTTCAGCTTTATTCTTCGATTTTTTATCCTGTGTTCTTTTTTGCCTGAATTTGATTGATTCTGTTGTTTGGCCTTAGAAGCATAACCCTTTCTTTCCTCAGTCCCCTTTATGATGTGGAAAGTCACCCAAAAGGCCATATTCTGGTGGATTTCTGAGTCCCGCCCCCAACAGTGTCTGGTATGTAGCAACGAAGACCGATGGAGACAATCACGCCAGCTCCTGGTGGGAGGTTCTTGAGGGAAAGATGGCACAAGCAGGGCAATACCTCAGGGTCAGCAACCTGGACGTACAGTGGGTTTGGGAATAAATCACTGTGCTAATCCTACAAGATTAGCAAGATTTGCAAGAATACATGGAAGAACTGTACAAAAAAGATCTTCACAACCCAGATAATCATGATGATGTGATCACTAATCTAGAGCCAGACATCTTGGAATGTGAAGTCAAGTGGGCCTTAGAAAGCATCACTACAAACAAAGCTAGTGGAGGTTATGGAATTCCAGTGGAGCTGTTTCAAATTCTGAAAGATGATGCTGTGAAAGTGCTGCACTCAATATGCCAGCAAATTTGGAAAACTCAGCAGTGGCCACAGGACTGGAAAAGGTCAGTTTTCATTCCAATTCCAAAGAAAGGCAATGACAAAGAATGCTCAAACTACCACACAATTGCACTCATCTCACATGCTAGTAAAGGAATGCTCAAAATTCTCCAAGCCAGGCTTCAGCAATACGTGAACCATGAAATCCCTGATGTTCAAGCTGGTTTTCGAAAAGGCAGAGGAAACAAAAATCAAATTGCCAACATCCCCTGGATCACGGAAAAAGCAAGATAGTACCAGAAAAACATCTATTTCTGCTTTATTGACTATGCCAAAGCCTTTGACTGTGTGGATCACAATAAACTGTGGAAAATTCTGGAAGAGATGGGAATACCAGACCACCTCACCTGCCTCTTAAGAAATCTGTATGCAGGTCAGGAAGCAACAGTTAGAACTGGACATGGAACAACAGACTGGCTCCAAATAGGAAAAGGAGTACATCAAGGCTGTATATTGTCACCCTGCTTATTTAACTTCTATGCAGAGTACATCATGAGAGACGCTGGACTGGAAGAAACACAAACTGGAATCAAGATTGCCGGGAGAAATATCAATCACCTCAGATATGCAGATGACACCACCCTTATGGCAGAAAGTGAAGAGGAACTAAAAAGCCTCTTGATGAAAGTGAAAGAGGAGAGTACAAAAGTTGGCTTAAAGCTCAACATTCAGAAAACGAAGATCATGGCATCCGGTCCCATCACTCCATGGGAAATAGATGGGGAAACAGTGGAAACAGTGTTAAACTTTATTTTGGGGGGCTCCAAAATCACTGCAGATGGTGACTGCAGCCATGAAATTAAAAGACGCTTACTCCTTGGAAGAAAAGTTATCACCAACTAGATAGCATATTCAAAAGCAGAGACATTACTTTGCCGACTAAGGTCCATCTAGTCAAGGCTATGGTTTTTCCTGTGATCATGCATGGATGTGAGAGTTGGACTGTGAAGAAGGCTAAGCGCCGAAGAATTGATGCTTTTGAACTGTGGTGTTGGAGAAGACTCTTGAGAGTCCCTTGGACTGCAAGGAGATCCAACCAGTCCATTCTGAAGGAGATCAGCCCTGGGATTTCTTTGGAAGGAATGATGCTAAAGCTGAAACTCCAGTACTTTGGCCACCTCATGCGAAGAGTTAACTCATTGGAAAAGACTCTGATGCTGGGAGGGATTGAGGGCAAGAGGAGAAGGGGACGACCGAGGATGAGATGGCTGGATGTCATCACGGACTTGATGGACGTGAGTCTGAGTGAACTCTGGGAGATGGTGATGGACAGGGAGGCCTGGTGTGCTGCGATTCATGGGGTTGCAAAGAATCGGACACAACTGAGCGACTGAACTGAACTGAACTGAATCCTACAAGCTCCCACTTTCAGCAAGAGTGCACCTCCTCCAGCTCTTTTTCCATCACCTTGTGTGAGCAACTGAACATGGTGGAAGAAGCGTGTTCTTCAACATCCTGTGATCTCTCTGCCTTTGGTCTGCATCCTCCAGGGCATCTGCTGTGAAACTCTGGGGGTTTCCTTCCTGGGGGACACGGTAGCCAGGTATCCATCCAATGACTCCTGGCCTTCGTGGGCTGAGGGTTGTCCCTAGGGGCATTAACTCCTTGGTCCTTTCCCAGATGCCCTGTTGTGCTTGGCCAGCTCCCCTAAAGTGACAGGAAGCCTCAGGGCAGACCCCTGCTGGCATGAGGGGAGGTGCTCAGGACACATGGAAGCAACCACAGCAGTGGCAGGTGAACTCGGGGTACAGGTAGGCCCAGGACAGTTTGGCTCCAGCTCCTGAGCTGAGTGCAGCCTGGATGACACCCGCCCAAATATCCACACCTGCTCAGGTGCCCAGCCTGGTGTAGAAAGTGCCACCTGGCAGCCGCCTCACCTCCCACTGAATGAGCCTATTATGTAGGAACCAATACTGCAAGCTGGTGGACCCGTTCCCAAGCTTTATGTAACATGTGTGTGTTTACTCAAAAGACATCTGGACCCCCCTGAGTCACTGAGTCCACTCAGCTACCAGCATGAAACATCACACCCGGCAGAACGTGAGCCTTCATTTCTGAGCCAGGAAGCCAGCCCTCTCCTGGGTTTGCAGGTGACAAGGGACAGGAAGAATTCTGCCCTGAGCCATGCTCTCCGGAACTGAAAAGTGATATTTATGCCAAAATAATCGATCCGAGTCCCTGCCTGTGCAGACTAGGATTTTCCCACTGGTCTCACAACCAGGTTATTCATGATTTTTGGCTGCTCTCCCTGGCTGCTTTTCTAATTTTTAAAACCCTGACGTTGGCTGTCTATTTGGGGGGATAAAAGTGTGCGTGAGGAGCTCGGGCCCTTTGCACTGACTCTACGTCTTCTCAATTGGCCAACAGGGACCCTGAAGTTGGAAGTGATGGAAGAACAGACACTCAGGCCCTGGCCAAGTTCTGCCCAGCTGCCAGGACACCTGTGGAGCTCAGGTCCTTGCCCCTAAGGCCGACTCACTCCCAGCCTAGAGGACGCCCCCCCAGCCCCCGCTGATTCCCCGGCATCGTTCCAGGGGCTATGTTCTGAGGCTCCTTCGTTGTCGGTTTCCAGCCTGTGCGGGTCCGAAACTCCTCCAGCTCTGTGTCAACCCAGCAAAGGATGGAGGGTCTACCAGCCCTGAACTGCCTGTTTAAGCAGACAGGTCTTTGGTTGTATCTACTCCTAAAACAGCTCACGTGAAAGATGGCTCTCGGGTCGGCCCTAAGGGCAAAGGCTCACCCAGCCCCAGCCAGCAGCACTACCCTGGGCAGACAAGCTGTCCTCTCCGAGCTGCAGAGTCCTCACTGGCAGATGGAGGGCACAGGGGATGATAGGGTTCACCTCACCGAGCGGTTGTGAGGATTCAGTGGAAGGCAGCCTGGAAGGCACGTCTGCTGAGGAATCACATGAGGCCCGGAGCAGCCTCCAGCCTGGGCATCCATTCTCGCCTCACGCAGCACCCGGCTGCCCACGAGGCTCCTGCATATGGGGCATCAAGGGGAGGGCCGGACAAGGGGAGGGCCGGACAGCCTGATCCTGTTGTTCGGCTGCCGTCCAGCCACTCCTAGGCTGGCTGGCCTCAGGAGGATGAGTCAAGTCCACTCCTGCTCACCGTCAGGCTGATGACCAGCTCCAGAGAAGAGGACCCCGGCCCCTCAACCGCGGATCCCACCTGCCGGGCTGAGGCCTGGATGGGGCAGGCGCTTCGGGGATTGCGGGAGAAGAAAACCACTTCCTCCTGAAACCAAAAGCCTCCCTCTGATCACCCACTGGGCCTCGCGGGAAGCAGGAGGGCTCAGGGGCCACCTGCCCTGTGAGTTCTCCTTCCACGCAGACGCCACTGGAAGAAAGTGGTTCTCACCCAAACGTGTTCATAAATAGCACGGAAGAGCTCTGACACAGGGAAGTGCTTTTAGACGGTGAGCACGTGACTCATGGGGGAGGGGCTCCTGCTAAAGTGCAGGTTCAGGTTCAGATGCAGAAGTGGGTGGAGCTGAGGGTCTGCTCGCGCAACAAGCCCTCAGGCACTGCCATCGAGGCAGGTCTGGGAATTGAACTATGACTATGGGAATTCTAAGACCCCAGAATCTAACACAGGTGAGACACTGCTATGGGTGAGGACTTAACTGGGAACTCTCTGGAAGCAAGATTCCAGAAAGATTGACAAAGCTGAGTGGTAGTAGTATGGTGGTGGTGGTTTAGTCGCTAAGTCGTATTCGATTCTTTGCAGCCCCATGGACAGTAGCCCACCAGGCTCCTCTGTCCATGGGATTTCCCAGGCAAGAACACTGGAGTGGGTTGTCATGCCCTCCTCCAGCAGATCTTCCCGACCCAGGGATGGAACGCCAGTCTAGGTTAACCAAAAAGTTCGCTAACGTTTTTCCAGTCAACAACCGGAGAAGGATATGGCCACCCACTCCAGTATTCTTGCCTGGAGAATCCCATGGACAGAGGAGCCTGGTGTGCTACAGTCCATGGGGTCGCAAAAGTTGGACATGACTGAGAGACTAAGCACAGCATACAAGCTGAATTTGGAGATCAGTTCAGAAAGAGAGACCAATCAAAGCATCATGCAGCCTTTGAGAGAACCAAACCCTCAGGATTTACTGCAGACCCTGGCAGCCCTGGGCACAGGAGTCTGGGAGTCTCTTAGCAAAGGCTTCAGTTGGGCCTGGGAGGGGAGCTTCTGTCCAGAGGGAGTCTTGGATTTCTCCACTATGTCTCTGGTGGGTGCTCGTCTGTTCAGTCCTGGAAGCAGGGCCAGGAAAGGCCTCTGACCTAGGAAAAGGTATCAACATGTGCCTTGGCAGGACAGGGTCAGGGGTCAGGGGTCAGAGTTCAAGTTGAGTTCAGAATGCGGCTCTACAGAGGCTCAGATAAGAGATGACTAAACCTGCCAGGACCAGGAAATGGGGAGGACTTTAAAAGTGAGGGGAGAATGATGGGGGAATCTGCCAGAGAGGAAGAAGCAGCGCATTACTCCCCATCTGTCTTTCCGGTCTGAGTTCTGTCCCCCAGCCTTCCGGGGTTCATATTTCTCAGGAAAAAAAAAGATGACTCGCTGTGCGTTGCTTTTATAATAAATGAGGTATGAAAGTACTTCAGTAACTTTAAAATATGATGCAAATGCCAAGTGGAGCTATTTTTATTTGCCTGCATGTAACTCACTGATTGTTTGTGTTCAGCAGGTAAGACAGATTAAAATGCATTTAGAAGAATTTGCTCTTGTTCTTGCTAATACAGTCAATTGAGGACCTGGGTTTATCTCAGCACCTGAGGGTGAATAAATCTTTCATTACTGTTGTTTTCATTCTCAAGCCAACAGTCACTAAATGCCTGTAGCAGATGCTGCCGGTGACCTTTAACTGGGCTTGGGCAGCCAGGTCCTAGCTGCATGAGCCTCTCTGTAGGGCAGCTCTGGGCTCAGGCAAACCTGGAGGGGCCCTGGGAGGCTGCCGCAGCCCCCACCAGAAGGGCCCCCAGCCCCCGACTGGCAATCTGGGGTCAATAGCCCAGTCCCTTCCTCTGGATGGATAAAGCTACCTTGGAACAACTCACAGCCCCAAGCTCTGCAGGACCAGACTGAGGTCACACTTCTCTCTCTCTCTCTTTTTCTTTTTAATTTTTACTGGAGTATAGTTGATTTACAATGTCTTAATAGTTTCAGGTGTACAGTGAAGTGAATCAGTTATACTAACACACATATGCATCTTTTTAAGATTCTTTTCCCATATAGGCCATTACAGATTATTGAATGGAGTTCCCTGTGTTATACAGTAAGTAGATCCTTGTTAATTATCTATTTTATCCATAGTAAGGCAATGGCACCCCACCCCAGTACTCTTGCTTGGAGGAGCCAATGGACGGAGGAGCCTGGTGGGCTGCAGTCCATGGGGTCGCTGGGAGTCGGACACGACTGAGCACCTTCACTTTCACTTTTCACTTTCATGCGTTGGAGAAGGAAATGGCAACCCACTCCAGTGTTCTTGCCTGGAGAATCCCAGGGATGGGGGAGCCTGATGGGCTGCCGTCTATGGGGTCGCACAGAGTCGGACATGACTGAAGCGACTTAGCAGCAGCAGCAGCAGCAGCAGTGTATGCATTGAAGAAGGAAATGGCAACCCACTCCAGCATTCTTGCCTGGAGAATCCCAGGGATGGGGGATCTTGGTGGGCTGCCATCTATGGGGTCACACAGAGTCGGACACGACTGAAGTGACTTAGCAGCAGCGGCAGCAGCATTCTATTCACACTAAGTCAAACAAGTGGAATCAAAATGTAATAAATTTTTAGCTAGGCAAAATTTCATGTTTTCTAAAATATACATATTATATTACACATATGATTTATATAAGGCTTCCCTCGTAGCTCCGTCAGTAAAGAATCTGCTGATAGTTCAGGGGACCTGGGTTCAATCCCTGGGTCAGGAAGATCCCCAGAGAAGGAAATGGCAACCCACTCCAGTGTTCTTGCCTGGAGAATCCCAGGGACGGGGGATCCTGGTGGGCTGCCATCTATGGGGTCGCACAGAGTCAGACACAACTGAAGTGACTTAGCAGCAGCAGCAGCAGCAGTGTATGTATGTCAGTCCCAATCTCCCTATCACCTGATAACCATAAGATTATTTTTTACATTCGTGCCTCTACTTCTGTTTTGTGAATAAGCTCATTTGTGCCATTTTTAAAAAAATATTCCACATATAAGCAATATCATACTTGTCTTTCTCTCTCCAACTTAACTTTACTCAGTGTGACAATCTAGGTCCATCCATGTTGCTGCAAATGGCATTATTTAAGTTTTTTAATTGCTGAGTAATATTCCATTGTGTTTCACATCTTCTTTATCCATTCTGCTGTTGGTGAACATTTAAGTTGCTTCCATGTCCTGGCCATTGTAAATAATGCTGCAGTGAACCCAGGGGGCATGTACCTTTTTGAATTATGGTTTTCTCTGGGTACATGTCCAGTAGTGGGATTGCTGGATCATGGTAGTTTTATTCCTAGGTTTTTAAGGAACCTGCATACTGTTCTCCATAGTGGCTGTACCGATTTACATTCCCACCCACAGTGCAGGAGGGTTCCCTTTGCCCAGAATTCCCCCTGCTTCCCTCCTCCTCTGCAGGCTTCTCCTAAGAGCCTGTGCTCCATAAATCACGTGCTCAGGCTCTGCTTCTAGGGAACTGACCTCAGACAATTCTAAGACACTTTTCTGAAAGATCTCCTTTCATTGTGCAGTGCGTACATATACATAAGGTATGCGTACATATACATAAGGTATACATACATATATGCGTGCTGCGCTGTGCTGTGTTCAATCGCTCAGTCATGTCCAACTCTTTGCGACCCCATGAACTGTAGCCTTGCAGGCTCCTCTGTCCATGGGATTCTCCAGGCAAGAATACTGGAGTGGGTTGCCATTCGCTTCTCCAGGGGATCTTCCCAACCCAGGGATAGAACCCACTGCAGGCAGGTCTCCTGCTTTGCAGGCAGATTCTTTACCAGCTGAGAGACCAGGAAAGCCCATTTCATATATATAAATATTTTTAATGGAATCTTGAATTTTAGGTGGAAAAAGATATCCTGCCTCCTCCATGCAGTATGCAGCATGGGGATTGGCTGGAAATGGTCCCACAGAATCAGAGAGCGTGCGGTAAACAGGGCCCTGGACAAGCCCCTTTGCTGACTCTGCTATTGTGGGAACTTGTGAACCTTCTCAGTGTTCCCCCAGCTGTTGGTACCATGATGCGATGCCTCCCACCCACAGCCCACCACTCATGGCGCTCCCCTCCCCCACCTCCAGGGGGATCACACCCGACAGAACAGCTCCTCTCAAATCTCTGAAGCCTGTGCTTTAGGCCTTGCAAGTGACAGCAGCGGAATTCCAAGCTCTCCATTGAAGTGAATGGTAACAGAATCACTGCTTGCTTTTCCTTGGGCTCCTTCACAGTGCACTCATCCCAGGACTCAGAAAAGGGGTCTCGTCCCTTTCTCCGCAATTCCCAGGCCACATCTGCAAACTTTGCCCCAATTCTCTTGACTTCACACATAACAGATTGTCCTCAAATCTTTCAAATGTGACTCCAGAAGTTGGATGGGGAGTCCATGCCTGGTCAGAGTGATCACAGGGACAGTGACTGTCTGGGTAACCCCAGGCTGCAGGCCCAGCGCCCTTGGGAAAACCTTTGCCACCTCCTCCCACTCAAGGGAACCTTGCGGGAGTGCCCAGTCTTCAGTCCTGATGACCCTTTTGGGAGTTTAAGGCACCACTGGATAATGCTGCCAGCAACCAGACCACTGACCCCAGCATCCTGGGTTTCCAGGATGGCGGTGGCAGACCATACTTCACTAGCCCAGTAAAGCCGACCCCTTCGATGGAGAAACAGGACCACTCCCCAGGGGCAGCCAGAGGAAGGCCCTTTCAGGAGCTTCATGCCAAATGGAGGGTGAGGACGGAAGTCGGCAAAGTGGGGAGTTGCAGGCAGACCTGGGCCCTTTCTGACCCTGATATCTCACTCTGATTCTTCTTCCTTGGAAGAGCTCCTTGTAGACAGCAAACAGCACCCGCCCACGAGCAGTGGGGACATTGCAGAAGGTACTGGTTGGTGCTTACCCGCCAAGGGAGGCTTGGCTTCCCTTCTAGGAGCTGAGAAACCGGAAAACAATGGCCTAGCATACAACAGAAAAATATTAGATATGCAAAAAAGCAGGAAATCATGACTATAATCTACGGCGGAAAGCAGTCAATATAAAATACCCTGAAAGCTAACACAGATGTAAAAATTAGCAATAAAAGCAGTTAAATAATGCTTATAAAAGCACTGAAACATTTAAAGGAAAAGTTGAATTGTAATGGTGGAACAGAGAATCTCAGTAGAAATGGAAATGTAAAAGAGAGCCAAATGGAAATTTTAGAACTGATCATTACAATATATAAATTATAAATTCCTTTGGGTTATGGAAGCATGTTATAGATTGCAAAAAATAAAGGTCATTGAGCTCAACCAAAGATCAGCAGATTTGAAGAATAGAGGAGAAAAAAGTTTGAAAAAATATAAACGGAACACAAATGATCTGTGGCATCATATCATTTGGGTGATTGGAATTTCAGATGGAGAATAGTGAGAATGAGGTAGAAAAATATTTGAAACCATAAGGACCAAAATGTTCTCTAAAGATGGAAAAAACCCCAATTTACAGATGAATGAATCTCAGCAAATCCCAATCAGAACGAAAGCAAGGAAAACCATCAGACCTTAGGTACACCTTAAAGGCATCCAGAGGAAAAAGATGTATTATTTATGACCCTAGTGATGCAAATAATGATGATTTTTTTTATCATAGTCATAGATCAAAAGGCAATGCAATGACTACTTTTAAGGTGCTGAAAAAAAAATGCATCAATCTATACCCTGGTAGCTCAGTTGGTAAAGAATCCATTTGCAATGCAGGAGACCCTAGTTCGATTCCCAGGTCAGGAAAATCTGCTGGAGAAGGGATAGGCTACCCACTCCAGTATTCTTGGGCTTCCCTGGTAGCTCAGCTGGTAAAGAATCCACCTGCAACGTGAGAGACTACCTACTCCAGTATTCTGGCCTAGAGAATTCCATGGACTGTATAGTTCATGGGGTCATAAAGAGTCAGATACAACTGAGAACTTTCGCTTTCATAGTATAGATAGACAGATAGATAGATAGCAAAAATATCCTTAAATATGAGAGTGAAATAAAAACATATGCACGTAATTAAAAATCTGAAAAAAGTTGTTAACCAACAGACTTTCACAATAATAAATAGTAAAGGAATTCATCACTTCCCTGGTGGCTCAGATGATAAAGAATCCACCTGCAATGCAGGAGACCTGGATTCTATCCCTGGGTTGGGAAGATCCCCTGGAGGAGGGCATGGCAACCCACTCAAGTATTCTTGCCTGGAGAATCCCCGTGGACAGAGGAGCCTGGTGGGGCTGCTGTCCATGGGGTCACAAAGAGTCAGACATGACTGAGTGACTAAGCACAAAAGTATTCTTCAGGCTAAAGGGAAATAATACCTAGTGGATAAATGACTCCAAAGGAAGGAAAGAAAACATTTGAAATATTAAAGGATTAATTGCCTGGAAAGTCCCATGGATGGAGGAGCCTGGAAGGCTGCAGTCCATGGGGTCGCTGGGAGTCAGGACAACTGACCATCTTCACTTTCACTTTTCACTTTCATGCACTGGAGAAGAAAATGGCAACCCACTCCAGTGCTCTTGCCTGGAGAATCCCAGGGACAGGGGAGCCTGGTGGGCTGCCATCTATGGGGTTGCACAGAATCGGACACAACTGAAGCGACTTAGCAGCAGCAGCATCAATTTGAAGATTATATACTTTTTCTTCTTATAACTTTCTTAAAAGATACTTGAATGTGGGGAGGGTGCAGAATAGGTGAGGAAGAGATGCAAACTTCCAATTTAAAATAAATAAAGCTGTGGGAATGTAATGTACTGCCTAAGGAATATGGTCAAGAAAATTATAATAACTTTGTGTAGGGACAGATGGTTACTAAAATCATTGTGGTGATCATTTCATTAGGTATGCAAATGTCGCATCACTTTAGCTCCCTGGAGACTAACATAATATTGCACATCAACTGTATTTCAACTAACAAAAGATACTTGAATGTTCAAGGAAAATAGAATAACATGATGCTAAGGGCTATAACATATTTAAAAGGAAAAATGTGATAAAAATATGAATTATATGGTGTAACTGGAATTATTCTGCTGTAATATTTGAACATGTTCTATAAAATGATGCAAAGTTAATTATTTGTAGACTGTGGCAAATGAAAATGCATGGTGAAATTTTTAGAAAAACCATTAAAAAATTAAAGTGTAGTAGACAAAAAAAATTAAGATACTAATAATGTGATTAGCTCAAAGGAAACTGCCTAAGAAAGAAATAAGAAATAAAAAATGAGAACCCAATAGTAAAAACTCAATTAGTAAAAGTGGTTAAGGTAGATAAGTATAATATATATTTATAGTTATAAATATGTTATACATGTATATGAATATGATAGCTTACATCATATATATATATACTTATATATAAACATAATGTGTATTACATATAAGATAATTTATGAAATATAAGACTTTGTCACTCAAAGACGGGAATCAAGCTTCACCTAATCGACCCACTGAAACTATGTTAAATGTAAGAAAAATGCAGCCTAAGAATACTTCTCACTGGTGATCAGTGGTGAGACTAATAAAAGCATTGCATCCAAAAAACAAGAACAGGCTGCTATAAAAAAGATACATTCAGAGAATAAGGTAGCAGGCCGGAAAAGTTAAACCTCTATTGCTAATAGTTTATGCACATGTACATATGTGCGTGTGTGTGTGAAAAGCAGAGCAGACAGTAGTAAACAGAGTCACACAAACACAACCAGGAAGTATTCTTCTAGAAAGAAGAATATAAAGGTGAAACTGTCCACTTTCCAAGGCCCTAGAGACAGAGCTCAGTTTAACTGAGATCCCAGACTCCACCCCAGCCTGCATCCTGCCACCACCTAGGAAACTGTCTTCTTTCCTCCCAAGACCCTTCCACTGGCTTTCCCTCCATGCAGACTTCCTGTAAGCAAAAGAACTGCAGTTTACATCCTACTGAGATACAGGGGGTGGAGGGCTTGCAGATCGGAGGATACGAGGGTAAAAACACCAAGGAACTCGTGGCATGGGAGTTCTTGATATTCTATTCAGATCTACAGCAAAACAATGCACTTCATGCTTTTTCTAATCACTTCCGAGACAGGTAGAGACAGCCCAGAACCAAGGAAGGTCAGGACCCCTCCTCAAGAGCCCTGAGCTCCTAAGAACCCCCGAAGAGACAGCCCTGAGCAACTGTCCTAGGAGGCTGGCAAGAGGTGGAGGCAGGGGCATTGGGATCCCTGAGCAAACAGAAGAGGATCCCCTCTGTCCCCTCCCTCACTCACCAGATTCCCCTCCCTGTGGGGAGGCCCCAGCAACCGCCCTCCCCTTCCCCACCTTCATTCTGTTTTTCTCCTGAATAAATTGGGAGTGGGGTGAATGAACCTTCTTTGAAAGAAATTATGTAACTCTGCATTTTTTTCTTGACTGCAAAAAAGCCTTAGGGCAAAACTGTACGATGAAAAGGAAATGATTAACAACCATAATTTGTGCTTCTGAATTCCAACTCCAAATATTTGTCCACTTAAGAACTCCGATAGAATCAACAGACCGAGTTGGGGGACTAATGAGGGCACCGAAGGCGGCTTGGTAACAACTCCACACAAAACCCAGCCAAGCTGCCACTGGCAACGATCAGGAGAAAAGGAGATGGCATTCAGGAATGCAAACATAATAAAAGACCCGGGAATAAACCAGTTAAGAAATTCATAGACAGCGGTTTAAAAAAACCCATACATGCATGATTTGGCCTCCCGTTACAGAAGGGCAAGGACGTGGGAACAAGAAACATGCGGATATGCCCAGTGCTATAAAAGTGGAAATACCTTTAAACCCATCAGTAAACTTACAAATTGCTATCAAAATCCTATGGTGATTTTTAATGAACCTTGGCAAGGTGTCTATAAAGTTCGTATGGAAAAGAGAATATAAAAGAAGAGGAAGAATTTTTAAAACATCAGTATTAATGAGATGCCTGCCATACCAGATGTGAAAGCAGCCTCAGCAGTCAGAGTAGTGAAATCTGGGTGGTGATGACCCAGGTCCAGACAAACGCAGGAGCCAGAGAAGACAGATATTCCCGGAAGAGATCCCTACGTGATGCAAATAGGATGTGCAAAAATGGGGAAAAGATGGATCCTTCAGTACATTGTACTTTGGCAAATCCATTCCGTTTTGTGGTAAGCAGAATAATAGTCCCCATGCTACCCCCTATACTTTATGACCTTTCATGACGGGAGGAACTTCAGAGATTCTATTAAGTTCATGGACCTTGAAATGGAGAACTGATCCCAGACCCCTGGGGCTCAAACCAAACCCGAGAGCCTTTGAAAGTGAAACTGTCCTGGCTGATGCCAGCCACAGAGACACCGAAGGACGAAGGGTCCTGAGATAGAGGAGCAGTGGCCCCTCCAGGGGCTGAAAAGGCGAGAGCCTGTCCTCCCCGAGGCCCCAGAAAGGAAAGGGTTCCCCCCACAACCTCCTCTTGGTCCAGTGAGCCCTGTGGGACTCCTGGTCTACAGCGCTGTGACACAGTAATTCCAGTGATGTAAGCCACAAAGTCTTTGGTAACTTGTTACAACAGCAACAGTAAACTAATACAACTTTGAAAAAGTACGGTTTCTATCATTCTACATATGAAGATAAATTCTAGGTTCATTATTGAGTCAAACATAAGGCTTCCTTGGTAGCCCAGATGGTAGAGAATCTGCCTGCAATGCAGGAGACCCAGGTTCAATCTCTGGGTTGGGAAGATCTCCTGGAGAAGGGAATGGCAACCCACTTCAGTATTCTTGCCTGGAAAATCCCATGGACAGAGGAACCTGGTGGGCTATAGTCCACAGGGTCGCAAAGAGTCAGACACAGCTGAGCGACTAACACTTTCACTTTTTCATAACAAAACATCTGGTTTGAGAGTTACAGACACACATGTCAGTGAAATGTGCACAGTGAGGCCGGAAGAGAATGAAAGCAGCTTCAGTAGGATGTGTGTACACCCTTGAGGTGAGAGAAAGCCCTCTCAGCCACACAGGAAGCAAGATAACAAAAAGATGGATAAATTTGACTTTGAAAAAATTTTTTAAATGTTCTCAGGGACAAAACAAAATGAACAAGAGCAGCCTGGCATATATACTTGACAAAGTGATTTCTAGCATATGTAATTGGATAGCATATGTAACAGGAATAGTATCTTTATTATACAAAAAAATGTATAATCTTTATTTATCTTTATAGCACAAAAATATTGTACTACAATATTAAAGAAAAATAACAGCAACTGGATGGAAAAAATTATAGAGTATGAGAGTAGGTAATTCCCCAAATAAGCAATTTACATAGCCGCTGCTGCTAAGTCACTTCAGTCATGTCCGACTCTGTGCGACCCCATAGACAGAAGCCTACCAGGCTCCTCTGTCCCTGGGATTCTCCAGGCAAGAACACTGGAGTGGGTTGCCATTTCCTTCTCCAATGCATGAAAGTGAAAAGTGAAAGTGAAGTTGCTCAGTCGTGTCCGACTCTTAGCGACTCCATGGACTTCAGACCACCAGGCCCCTCTGTCCATGGGATTTCCCAGGCAAGAGTACTGGAGTGGGGTGCCATTGCCTTCTCCGAATTTACATAGCTAGGAAATATATAGAAAAGAATGGAATCCAGGAAATAGTAATGAAATTGACAAAGAAAATCAAAAGTGCCATCAAATGGCAAAACTTTCAAATATTGATAACTGTTACTGATTGAACATTAGAGATTTTTCTTTTTTCTTTCATGGTATGTAAGTATATGAAAAGATATGACAATGAAGAAAGTAAAACATTTTTTAATCTGGCTTATGCTATGGTTGAGTCAACCCTAATTCTTTTCCTTCTGTTATACAAGACAAACACATGAGCACATGCACATACATGTCCCTGCACACCCATGCACGCACTGACGACAGGCACAGGCCTGCACAGACAGACACGCTAAGGTCAGAGCTGCTGAGCTGAGTCTGAAGGGTCTAAAATTCCAGAGGTGAGAAGTCAGATGCCCAAGGCTTAACTCTGCCATGTTTGCAAAGTGTGTAAGCCTCCTGCCTGGAGAGACCTCAGAGCACATCCAGGGGAGACCTGCTTTGATTCTTGCTGCCCACGTGCCCTTGCCCTGTGGCTGGTGGGTTCTTCCAGACACTAGTGGTAATACTTTGCTTTTGTCCTTTTCCCTTGTCCAGGGAGCTTTGAAGGGACTTTGTGGGTGGGATAAAATAAAACTTGAAGTTTATTCAACTGAAACATCTCTTGTGAGATTCTCTGCCTGGGACACAGCACCTGAGTCTAATTAAAGGAGTCAAAGTAAGAAAACCACAGCATTATTCATAGTAGCCAGTATGTGGTAGCAACCTAGATATCCATCAACAAATGAATGGATAAAGACCTTGTGGTACATATATAAAGCGGAATGTTACTCAACCATAAACAGGAACAACATTGGGTCATTTGTGGTGATGGATGGACCTAGAGTCTGTCATACAGAGTGAAGTAAGTCAGAAGGAGAAAACCAAATATAGCATATTAATGCATACACATGGAATCTAGAAAAATGGTGCTGATGAACTTGTTTATAAGGCAGGAATAGAGACACAAACGCAGAGAACAGATTTGCGGACACAGTAGGGGAAGGAGAGGGTATCACTGACATGAACACACTGCTGCATGTGAAATAGCTAGCTTAAGGGGAGCTGCCGTGACAGCCTAGAAGGGTGGGATGGGGTGGGTGGAGCGAGGGGATATGTGTAAACTTTACAGCTTATTCATGTCGCTGTACAACAGAAACTAACACAATACTGTAAAGAAACCATACTCCAATTAAAGGAAGAAAATAATAAAAATTAAAAGGACTCAAGGTAAAACTTGAGAACCCAGCCTCCAGCCTCTCCACACCGCAAAGAGAGAGAAGTCAGCTCCTTGGGGCAGTGTGAGTCCGCGCGGCATTTGGCAGAGTGACGGCATCCCGGCTGTTCCTGCAGGAGAAGAGAGATGTCACTGCAGCTTGGTTTATCCCAAGAAGGAGGAAACTGGAAATAAGCCAACTGTTCACGGATGCAGCGAATGCTGAGTACATGATGCTTCAGCAGGACATCCTACATTGTGTGCTTGCACCACGGGCCTCCTTCCACAGGCTGCCCACCCGCCGTTCAAGGACAGAGGGAGGGGGCCTCCACTGCAGCCATTAAACATATTCAGTGCAGATGACAGGGGCTTCAGCAGGTGCTGGCCCGGGGCACCCTCACCTGCCTGCAGGTGCCCCTTCCTCCTCAAGCAAAGCCATGCATCAGCAGGTGTGTGGGAGGAACAGACAGCAGAGTCCCTCTCACAAGAAATCATGAAGGGAGCTGCTGCATTCTGTCACTTCCAAGGATGGGAAACTGGAATTTCCCCAAACGAGCAGAAGACGCAGTGTGAAGCTTCAAGCTTCGGCTTTGAACCGCTTGCTAAGCTTGCAGCGCTGGATGCTGTATGTGACTCTCTGAACTGGCTGTCCACTTTACAGAAATGTGTACATGATGGAAGTGGGTAAATACATGTGGAACACCTGCTGGTGCAGAACATGCCACAAAAGCCTGGTGCCTTTTCTCCCCGGAGTCTGTCTCTGGAGTCAGCCATGGGCCAAATCCCACCCACCACCTGTTTCTGTAAATATTTTATTGGAAAGCAGCCAACCCCCTTGTTATGCATTGTCTATGGCTGTTTTGAGCTATGGGGGCAGAGTTGAGAGTTCACATCAGAGAACATCTGGCCCACCATTTCTTTTTTTTGATTAATTTTTATTGGTGTATAGTTGATTTACAATGTTGTATTGGTTTCTATTGTACAGCAAAGTGCGTCAGTTTTGTATGGATATAGATATATGTATACACACTCTCTTTTAGCTTCTGCTCCCGCCTAGGCTATTATGGACTATGGAGTAGAGCTCCCTGTGCTGTACGGTAGGTCTTTATCAGTCATCTGTTTTCTATGTAGTAGGATGTATGTGTAAGCCCTAATCTCCCAGTTTATCCTGCCCCCACCCTTACCCCTTGATAACCAAGTTTGTTTTCTACATCTGTGACTCTGTTTTGTAAATATGTTCATTTGTACTATGTATTTAGATTCCACATATATGCGATATCATATGATATTTTTCTTTGTCTGTCTTACTTCACTCAACGTGCCAATATCTAGATCCATCCACGTCTCTGCAAATGGCACTATTTCATTTTTTGTGGCTGAGCAGTATTGCATTGTATGTATTTCCACATGGATAAAGATCCATTCCTTCACCAATGGACTGGCCCACCAGGTCTTAAAATCCACGCATATTTCTGGAAAGATCTAAGAGAAATTGGTGACATCGTTTGCTTCCAGGGAAGAGAATTGGCTGGTTGGGGGCCACAGAGAGAGATTTTTAGGTGACTGTCCCTTTGCATTTTTTATTGTTTTATGATTTACCTATTCATAAAACCAGATAAAGTTTAAATTAAAGATTAAAAAATATATATCTGGCCCACAAGCCAAAGATACGCACGTCTTGCTCTAAGCGAAAGAAAGTCCCTGGACGATCAGAGGTTTTTGCCATCTCCCTATCTTTCCTCAAGTGAGTGTCACAAAATGACTGCACGAGTGTGAAAATATGGAGTGTCCATTTATGATATGGGCCTTCTTCATACTTTTACTGGTAATTGCACTTTCAACTTCATCTAAGTCATTTTCTATTGGAGTGTGTCAGAATATGATAATAAACTGAATTTCCTAATGTTTTAGATTTCGTGCATCTTTTATTGAAAGAAGGCTCTAAACTCTTTCAATATATTCTCAAAAAGACAGTTTTAGTCAAGGCACATCTTGTCAAGTAGGGTATGCTCGGCTGCGAGGAACAGAGCTCACGACCCAAAGTGCTTTAAGAACGCGGTGCTGATTGACTTCACAACCTAGGATGCCCGGAAGTCAGGGCTGTCTACCTGTCCAGGGGTCCCGTGGCCTCACTGTTGTTAAATCCAAGTTCATGCACCCGACTCACAGTGAGGCAAAACAAACTTAAACATGGGAGTCTGGAGCAGAGCAAAGAAGGGAGAATGGACAGCTCATGTTCTAAAAGTGGTGTGGGGGCAAGAGTTGCTATAAACACAGTTTGTGGGGAGGGCTGCGTGATGTGTGACTATTCTCTAGCGGCTGCTAGAAGAACTCAGAGAGAAACATCAAATTGTTTTATACATACCTGGAGGAGGAGCCAGCAGCAGGCTCCATCCTACACTGCTATTTCTCTCTGTTTTCCTCAACTCCTCTAGCTAGTCACTGCTTGAACCTGCCGTTTGGAACTCAGGGAGGGTCTGGCAGGCTGAAACCTTCCTCCTTCTTAAAAGAAACAAGGGACCTGGAGGGGCTTTTATGCCCGGGATGGGGGACCAGGGCCCTGTTTAGTTTCTTTATCAGTGATCGCAGTTCTTTTTATCCTGCTGCTCTGCCATCCTCGGGGCTTTGGAAAGAAAGTGCTAGTCGCTCAGTCATGTCCGACTCTTTGCAACCCCATGGACTGTAGCTCACCAGGCTCCTCTGTCCATGGGATTCTCCTGGAAAGAATTCTGGAGTCGGTTGCCATTTCTTCCTCCAAGGGAATCTTAACAACCCAGTGATCGAACCAGGGTCTCCTGCATTACAGGCAGATTCTTTACCATCTGAGCCACGAGGAAAGCCCTTGGGGCTTTGGATTATCACCTCTGTGCTGCAAACGGTTCAGCTCTAGACACTCATGAACAAAGACAAGTAGAATTGGGGAGGGATGGGGAAGCAGGAGCAAGAAAAGTCTTCCCCTCTTCCCCCTCTCCCTTTATAAGAGAGAAATTTTCCCCAGAAATCCTGTAGCAGCCCTTCACCTCACCTCTTGTTGGTTAGAACCGAGTCACCTGATCTCTGCTGGCTGCCAAGGGTGCTGGAAATGAGTGTCTGGGTTGAGACAGGGACTTGCCTATTTAGACAAGGGTTTACCTATTTAGACAGGTATTTGCCTATTCAGGAAGGTATTTGAGTTTGATGCCTATCTGGGTTGAGGGAGGTACAGATGCCCCTGTGAGCAAATGAGAAGAGTCAGAGGTTGGGCAACACGATGCAGGTGGACTCACATCCTGGGTTATCAGGCTGCTAACCCTCCTCTTGGTGGGGCCTAGCCTCTATACCCCATGCTGTCTGCATGCAGTTTGGAAAGGGGTATTTTCGAAGGTGGTTTTTCAGAAATGGAATGAACTGTGATGGTCCGTCTTGTGCTCAGAAAATGGGAGCTAATGGGTGTGATCTATGTCCCTCCTCCTGCTTTTCCCCCCGGGTCCCCTGGAATGACAGGACTCCTCACCCAGTGACAGGGCCCCAGCCAGAAGCCACCATGCTCTGTCCTCTTCTCACTGAGCCCAGCTTCTCCTCCAGGTCGAGGTGGACAAGTGTTTCCCCTTCCCACTGAGCATCAGTCTTGTCCATAAGTGAGGATTTTATTGATTTTGGCCAAAGGCCTGCTGCAAGATTTATCAGGAGCCACAGGCTTGTGCAGTCTTCAGAGCTGGAGGGAATTTCAGAGCCGGGAAGAAGCTATATTTCAGAAGTGGTGTTGACTCATACAAGAAAACCCTGAGGTCTGGGGCCCCACTTCCCCGAGGCAGCTGGTGCATCGTGTCAAGCTTGCAGTCCTGCTGTGCGAAGAGTCCTCATTATACTGAATGTCAAGTTCCCTTCGGAGTTCCCCAGTGGCTCAGTGGTAAATAATCCACCTGCAGTGCAGGAGACACAAGAGACGTGGGTTCGATCTCTGGGTTGGGAAGATCCCCTGGAGGAAGGAATGGCTACCCACTCCAGTATTCCTACCTGGAGATTCCCATGGACAGAGGAGCCTGGCGGCCTACCGTCCATGGGGTCACAAAGAGTTGGACACGACTGAGTACGCACATACACACACAAGTTCCCTTCTGACCAAGTGGACACACAGACGAGGATGACAGCCATGCCCCAACATATGTCCACAAGGAGGAGCCTGATATGATGTGAGAGTAACCTGACCTCTACCCAGCTTAGGGAAACACACAAATTTAGAAAACAGTTTTTTCAAAAAAAGAGTCACAGAGCCTCCAGACTCCCAAACCACCATTATTAGATGTTGATCCTTGTTGTGTGTTTCTTAAGAGCATCGTATCTGTAGGTCTGGTGTGTATATATATGTGTGTGTGTGTGTGTGTGTTCAGTTCAGTCTCTCAGTCATGTCCGACTCTGCAACACCATGGACTGCAGCACGCCAGGCCTCCCTGTCCATCACCAGCTCCCAGAGTTTACTCAAACTCATGTCCATTGAGTCGATGATGCCATCCAACCATCTCATCCTCTGTCATCCCCTTCTCCTCCCACCTTCAATCTGTCCCAGCATCAGGGTCTTTTCAAATGAGTCACCTCTTAGCATCAGGTGGCCAAAGTACTGGAGTTTCAGCTTCAGCATCAGTCCTTCCAATGAATATTCAGGACTGATTTCCTTTAGGATGGACTGGTTGGATCTCCTTGCAGTCCAAGGGACTCTCAAGAGTCTTCTCCAACACCACAGTTCCAAGGCATCAATTCTTTGGCATTCAGCTTTCTGTTTAGTCCAACTCTCACATCCATACATGACCACTGGAAAAACCATAGCCTTGACTAGATGGACCTTTGTTGGCAAAGTAATGTCTCTGCTTTTTAATATGCTGTCTAGGTTGATCATAGCTTTCTTTCCAAGGAGTAAGCTTCTTTTACTTTCATGGCTGCAGTCACCATCTGCAGTGATTTTGGAGCCCCCCCCCCCCCCCGCAAATAAAGTCAGCCACTGTTTCCAATGTTTCCCTATCTATTTGCCATGAAGTCATGAGACCAGATGCCATGATCTTAGTTTTCTGAATGTTGAGCTTTAAGCCAACTTTTTCACTCTTCTTTTACTTTCATCAAGAGGATTTTCAGTTCCTCTTCACTTTCTGCCATAAGGGTGGTGTCATCTGCATATCTGAGGTTCTTGATATTTCTCCTGGCAATCTTGATTCCAGCGTGTGCTTCCTCCATATAAGTTAAATAAGCAGGGTGGCAATATACAGCCTTGATGTACTCCTTTTCCCATTTGGAACCAGTCTGTTGTTCCATGTCCAGTTCTAACTGATGCTTCTTGACCTACATACACTATTGGATGCAAATTTTCTAAGTTGTTTTGCAGATGTGAAAACCCCTCACCCAATGAAAGATGTTAACTCCTTGATGAAGGGGAACACACAGCCCCAGGCCTCCTGGAGCCTTATGAAATGTGAAACTCACTCAATCTTCAGTCCTATCGGACTCTTTGCAACTCCATGGACTATAGCCTCCCAGGCTCCTCTGTCCATGGGGATTCTCCAGGCAAGAATACTGGAGTGGGTTGCCAGGCCCTCCTCCATCCTGCAGCCTAAGAACTGACAATGTTCACCTCTGTGACACCTACCGGCTGCCTCACCATCAGCAAATCAGAACTGTACACAAGCTGATCACAGACCCTGCAACTCTCTCCACCACACACAACCAAACACACACCTGGCTTTTAAAAATGCTTTGCCAAAACCCTTCTGAGAACTTGAGGCTTTTTAGGGCATAAGACATCCCATCTACTTGCTGGCCCTGCAGTAAACCTTTCTCTGTTCCAAACTCCGAAGTTTCAGTTTGTTTAGCCTAGTTGTGCACGTGAACTTGTGTTTCCATCATTTTCTGATGTTGTGGTATTTATATTTGCTTGTCTGTGTGTTTGGGGTAATACCCATCATCATGAGTGTCGAATATCTCACCGTGGTTTTCATTTACATTTCCTTAACTACTAGTGATGTTGAGCATGTGTGCTTATTGGCCATTCATTTATCTTTGGAGAAATGTCTTTCTTTGCCCATTTTTACTGGGTTATTTGTCTTCTCAATTAGGGGCTCTTTAGGTATTCTGGATGCTAACCTCTTACCAAACATATGATTTGCAAATATTCTCTCCAGTTCTGTGGGGTAGTTGCTTTTTCACTTTGTTGATAGTGCCTTTTGATGCACGAAGGTGTTTAATTTTGGTAAAGCCCAGTGGAATTAATTTTTGTGGCTGTTGTTACCTGTGCTTTTAGTGCCATATCCACTGTACGTTTTAGGTGTTTGGAGTGAAGTGCGTTTCCATCTGCAGTAAAAATGTTGGCAAGCTTTGCCCCATTCTCTGTTTCTGTAGCACCCACAGGTAAGCCTTGGGAATCTCTTTTCTTTTTAATATTTACTTCTTTATTATTTATTTAGATGTGTGAGGTCTTAGCTGCAGTATGTGAGCTCAGTAGTTGCGGCTCAGGGGCTTAATTGCCCCGGGAATGTTGGATTTTAGTTTCCCATCCAGGGATTGAAACTGCGTTCCCTACGCCGGAAGGGGGCTTCTTCCAATCAACAGCCAGGGAAGTCCCAGGCCTTTGGAATTTCTCAGTCATCAAGTTGGTTGTGATTTTTAGCATTTCTGAGTCATCTTTCTTCTTGTTTCATTGGTCTTTTTATCATCTTTCTTCTTGTCTCCCAACAAAAGGGTGCCTCTGATGAAAAGTAGCAACTTTTCAAATTTCTCTATGACATTTCCTGGGGAGATATCCCAGATCTCAGTATGTTTTGAAATTAATTGGATAAATTGAAACGTTTATTTATTTTCATTGTGGTTTATGATGCTTTCCATGAGGATTAAATAGACAAAGTATTAGTGAAGTGTTGGAAGGTGGGGCTGTCCAGCTCATCAGCTGCTGGCTGCTGTCAGCCCTGAGCTCCAGAATTGGCCAAATATTCACGAGATTCCTCATGGGACGTGCCTGAAAGTCCCTGTAGAGGGTGTTTTACAGGCATCAAGCACCATAAGTGACATTATTGTCCATAAGTAGGGCCACAATGGATGAAACAGAGTTAAAATCAGACAACACAATGTAGCCTGAGAATAAAGCACACAGGGAACAAGAACCAGGCCAGTTTGAAAGGCCTGCAGTTTGAAAGGGACCCTGAGACACAGAGACGGGTCGTGTGGACCTGCTGTCCTGCCCTCTGGCATCTCCCCCTCGGGCTGAACACCCTGAGTCATGCCCCTTCCCCAGAGCCCACACGGTGCACCCTATCCATCTGGACAACCCTCCCCTGCCCGGCCTCATTTCTCAGGGTGTGATAATGTGATGTTCTGGGAAAAACAAAACTGCAAGTGTAAGTCTAATTTAGCTTAGCAATATAAAGGCAAAACTTGTACAGGTGCGAAGCATGGCTCTACCTGAATTTTACTTTCTCATAATTTTCCACGTTTCTATAGCAAATATGAATGGCTATGCACTGATTTTCACATTAGAAACAGAAAATGTTTGTTATAAGAATGCACCCTGCTCCTCCCCTTCCTCCTTCACCGTCCCCTCCCTTGAGGGCTGGAGCTCTGCACGGGACCTCCTGGCCTCCGCAGCACCCCCACCCATAAGAAAGAGACAGAGGACCCTTCGTGCAGCCCTAGAAGCAGGTGCTGTCACGTTGGCGGAGACACGGGAAATGCAGGGATCTCACCCAATTTCACCAAGGAGTAATTGTAAAAGATATTTTAGGGGGACTTCCCTGGCAGTACAGTCATTAAAACTCCAGGTCTCCAATGCGGGGGAGTAGGGTTCAATCCCTGGCCGAGGAACCAAGATTGCACTTGCCATGAGGTGCAGAAAAAAAAAGAAATTATTTAATTGCCATAAGGTAGGTGTGGGTGCACTCAACCACAGCAAAAATAAAAGATACAGGTTGTAGAATAACATACAAAATGTATTTCTTTCTTTGGGGGCCTCTTATTTCCTCAGGAGTCTACCAGAAAGCTTACCTACATTTTCTTTTGTTCCCAACCCCGGCCTCCAAGTTCCCTTTTAACTACTGGAGGCTGAATAAATGCCCAGACACGTGCGGTTTTCAGACAAGAAATCTGTGTCGCTGGCCCCATGCCACTCTCCTGCCCACCCCAGTTCACACCTCCTGTGACGTGACCCACTGACCCCCCACAGTGTGCACAGGCCAACACGCCCAGAGTGCCACACGGCCTCATTTCCTCCACGCAGGACACCTGTGCCCTCCAGCCTGGGGTCCTCGCCTCAGGGAGCCTGGGCCCCTCACCCTCCCATGTAATACAGACAATTCTGATCTTATTACTTTCCCAGAGACTGGCTTTTGCTCCAGAACCCACCACGGGTCTTCATTTCCCTGCCGTGTTTTCATGCCCTGGAATTTATGTACTGAAATGTGCATGTGATTATCACAGCTTCCCACCTGGTACTTCTTCCTCCCTTGATTAGGGTATTAAATCGATTTGAAATTTGAATTCTTTGAAATGATGCATGCATATGAGTCGAATCATCTAGAAGCTTCATTTTACAAGGTTAAAGTGGATGTTAGTTATTTTTCCTAAAAGTGAGCTGAGGACCAGTGCTGGTACCAAATCTCTCCATCTGTCTGAATCAGCTCCCTTCCCTGGGCAAGAAGTATGAGGCCTCAACTCAGCTATGTTCTCTGGGTTTCATTTACCCACAAAACTCTGAGATGCTATCCAACAGTTCAACTGGGGTATTAGTCAAAATGGTCCAGAAACCAGAAGAGTGAGTCTTCCAACCAGCCATGTGAACCAGGGCCATCGGACAGCTTGCAAGGCCAACAAGGAAGCCTTACCTGCAAAGAGGTAAGGTAAAGAAAGTCTAACCACCCCCTTCCTCTTGTCTATTGTGCCTGGTGGGGAGCGAAGACCCTGTCTGGAATTTTCATGGCCTCACTGTAACCAAGCTTTTCCTTCTCTCTGGCGACCTTCCCCTGCAAAAGTGCTGGAAATCACAGCCATGTCTTAGGATGAGGAAATGGAGGCATGGAGAGGTTAAGCGACTTGTCCAGAGTCACAGAGCTTGGATGTGAACTCAAGTCTCTTACTGCATCCTGCCGAGGGTGCTTTCACAGGTTCCCTTTCCAGAATTCCAGCTTTCTTGCTGTGTTCAGGTGACAGAAAAGACTCTGAGTGGAAGGGAAGCAGCTCACTGGGCCCTCTGCCTTGCCCCGGGGTGTGTGTGTGTGTGTGTGTGGAGGGGGCTGGATTCTAGACCAGAGGGGCTGAGGCAGCCCCTCCCTCAGGAGCTGTTCTCCCCTCACTTCAGGCACTTCTGACCCTACTGGAGACACAGAGATGGGTCGTGTGGACCTGCTATCCTACCCTCTGTCGTCTCCCCCGTGGGCTGAACACCCCGAGTCATGCCCCTTCTCCAGAGCCCACCTATCCATAGGTGAACCCTATCCATCTGGACAACCCTACCCTGCCCGGCCTCACTTCTCAGGGTCCCTTTCAAACTGCCATGGCCAGGGCCATGCAGCTAAATTTATTCCTCTCAGTTTGGGGCCAGCTCCTGGCTTTCCCAGGCCATTTGGAATCCTGCAAGTTTGTTCAGAAAATCAGCATTGTCTGTCTGTCTTTGGGCCCCAGAATGTGTATTTGGGTCTGAACGTAAGAGCAAGAGCCAAGCCGGCAGCACAAGGACAAAGATCCTCCACCCGCCGCAGCGGATCCCCACCGCCGCCACCTGCACACTCACACTCACACACTCACATTTTCACACTCACACACTCGCACCACTCCCAGCACTGTCCCCTCTCAGTGCCCCTCCTGGACACGCCCGTTCCTCCATCCTCTCGGCCACCTCTGCTCTGTCTCCTGTTCCAGGTCCTCTGCCAGCTTCACTCAGATTTATCTTGAAAAAAGTCCAACACCTAACCCACTTTCCAAGGGCAGGTCTAGGAGGGAATAATTGCTGTTATATAGGGCGAGCCCCGGCGGCTCTCAGGAGATGCCCTGGTTTCCATAGAGCTGGTGCTCCGCTCACCCCCTGCATGGGTGCTCAGCCAACCCCCACCCAGAACCCACCGTTGAGAACAAAGATAGAGTCCTCCCAGCGGGAAAGGGGACCCTCCTGGCCAGCATCAATGCTCAGAGGACAAAGTCTGCAGACACTGCTCATTGGCTATGGGGCCCAAGCACAGGGATTCTTGGCAAGTGTTGAAAAGTGAGGAAGTGTTGGAACTGGGCAGCACACTGATGAAGCAGCCTTGGCTTTGGTGGGCATAGCATAGGGAAGGTCTCAAAGGAGTCCTGAGAGCAGAGTCTCTGTTGGGACTCACCTCCTAGGACCAGGGTTCCCCCACACCCCGGGAGCGGGTGCCCTGGCTGTTGTTTTGTCTTGGGGTTCTGTGCTTGATTCCAGTATGGTGTAACACGAGGTCAGGAAATCCAGTTGGTTTCAGTGCTCAGTATTAATCAGAAAGAAGGCAAGTTTGAATCCATGCAAAAGGAAGTCCATTTGGGAAGAGGTAGATGACAGCCCATTAGTCCACCAGGAAAGAAGGGATCAAGGATCCAGTGGTTAAGACTCTGTCTGAGCTTCTAATGCTGGGGGCACAGGTTCAGTCCCTGGTCAGAGAACTCAGGTCTCAGCCAAAGAAGCAAGGGATCAGACGAGAGGAACTTAGTGGCCTCCACAGTCACAAGGGAAGCAGACCAGAAAGCATCTTGCCCCTCCAAATTAGCTACTAATTTTTATTTTAATGTTAAACCATGGCATTATTTACCATCGAACTCTACCTATTAAGCACAGTTTAATGAATCAATCCAATATTTTTACAACAAGTGATACATATTAAGAATATGAATGTATTAGTGAATCAAATGATTTGTTCAAAATAATGCGATGTGATGATGGTGCATCTAATTAGAAATTAAAATCAGGAACCTGATTAGAGGCAATTGTAAAAGTATGTAGGTTTTGTTAAACAAGTAGAAGGTGGTGGGCTAGGAGAAGGCACACAAGCTGTTCAGGACAGTGCTTCGCCGAAGGTGAGCAGAAGCAGAGGCGAACCTGAGGCTGTGAGCATCACCTGTGGGCCTCACCTGGGTCTCAACCAGAATGCTCAGCTGTGATGTCACAGCCCCAAGGTTGACCAGGAAGATGTTGATAAATGCTTTCTCCCAGTCCAGCCACCACAGCTAACTAACCACCTCACTGAGTCTGGGTACCAAATCAAGCATCTTAATTTCCATCCCTTCCTCTGCAGATTCGTGAGGTCATAAAATAGAATCTTCTTTCTGGGGAAAAACAAAAAAAAACTTTTGTATCATGAAAATATTTACATTGATCACAAAGTTATATGGAAATAAAATAAAAAGCAATGTCTGCAAGTACACCTAGTTTTCAAGTGTTTTAGATCAAATGTTTAATGTTCTTGTGAGAGACCATCGGCCTCACCACATTGGCCTGGAACAGCTGGCTGGGCCCGAGGCCACCCCACCAGTGGGCACGGCCCACCACTCCAGAGCTCACCTGTTCTGCAGAGCACATCTCTCTTTGCTTTGCACATTCTTGGTCCTGTCTCCCCAACATCAGCCTCCTAGATTAGGAGCCCTCGCCAGGCAGAGGCTGAGTTGGAACCACACCTGTATCCTCTGCAGCACCTAAGGAGACACCCTGAACCCCTAAATGCATGAGGGAACTGTGTCTCCCACTGCCCGCTGGCCTAGAGGAGGGAGGGTTCGGTGGATTCAGACCCACCTCCAGTCACAGCCTGGAGGTCGCTCAAGACGATAACTCAGCCAGCCCTACAGGAGGATGGCCTGACTAGGGGCTAAGAAAGGAGACAGGAAAATATAGTAGAAAAGAGCTGTTGTCCCAGCCAATTGAAATTCAAAAGATCCCCTGGGGATTCATTTTCTAAATGGCTTCTAATTTCCCTAAGTGTTTTGTCCTTTTCTGTCTTATATTCGGGCATCCAATGAGCAGGCCTTGGTGCCATAAATTTTTGACATTCCCTCCCTGGCAAAATCCCCTAATTATAAAACACCGCTCGCCAACAAAAGCCTGAGGGAAGAGTAAATGACTTCACTTTTGTTTTTACCATCGACTCCAGAGATGACTGTCTTCTCATCCCCACAGAGCGAGGCCATCTTCCTCCTTCCCTTTGTAGCTGGTGCTGGATGCCTGCACTCAGCCCACAGCCCCGGCGATGGGAGGCCTGGAAATTGTCTGGCATCTCCCATTCCCGGTGACCCTCTGCAGAACGTCAGACAGTGTCCCCCCAAGGATGGGTCTCACCACCTTCTCCCAGCCCTGGGCAGCAGGAGAGGGGTCCTCCCAGATACAGGTACCCTCAGGGTTATGACCTCAGCAGGACAGGTACGAAGGACAGAGGGTTAAAGTGAGTCGAATGCCAGCGGGGGATGGTGGGGGGGTGGGGCGCGCTCCAAGCACTTTTCACGAGGAGGCATTTAATCCTCCCAACAAAGGGGATTAAATGATGAGACACTGTTACTGCCCCCATTTTACAGATGAGAGCCAAGGCTTGGAGAGATTAAGTGTTCGCCCAGGGTTTGTCTTTCTCTCTCTTTCACAGACACATATCTGTGCACACAGATGTGCACACACACACATACACACACAAGCATACACACACATATATACAGAGTCGCTAAGTGCCGGCACTGCCTTCTGATTGGGTACCTTCCTCCTGTACACAATGTCTTACCCCTCATAGCAGCCTCCTTTTGTGATCTTGGCTGCAGAGCCTCAGGAAGTTAGAACTGATAGAAACTCTAGTTCAAGTGAGAAATCCAAGCCTGGGAGAAGGTGGACAGCACACCAGAGGTCACTTGGAGAAGGTTTGCCAAAGAGACTGTTGAGAAGGTGAGCAAGTCCTGAAACCCAGCATCTCAGGTGGGTCTCCCTGAATCAGCCTTGAGATGAGGCCCCACGGGCAAGTGACTGATTATAGCACAAGGCCCCGTTTGGGGTCAGGAAGGAAGCAGGAGAAGAGACGGGAAGGGAGACAAGCTCACCAGGGCAGGATCTCAGGGAAGGGGAGGGCATCTTGCAACAGGGAGCCTCAGCGGGACCCCCAAGTCTCTGGAGGGTGGGCAGCACCTCGCGCTTCACCCTGCGTGGATGTAGGGGAGCCAGACTGTGCCTCGTTCCATCCTCACCAGCCTCCGGGGAGGATGTTGCCCTCAGGCATGTCCGGCTCTCTGAGTTCGCAGGGCAAGAAGTCCCTGTGGCCTGAGTCTTCTGAAGACAGTACCCACGCTGGCTTTAGGAACATGGTGTAGGGGGCTCTTGTTACGGCCGTCTCAGCAGAGGATCTTCAGTTCAGTTCAGTCACTCAGTGTGTCCGACTCTTTGCGACCCCATGGACTGCAGCAAGCCAGGCTTCCCTGTCCATCACCAACTCCCAGAGCTTGCTCAACCTCATGTCCATGGAGTCAGTGATGCCATCCAACCATCTCATCCTCTGTCATTCCCTTCTCCTCCTGCTTCCAACCTTTGGAGGGTCTTCAGTGCCTGTCTTAGACCCCTCCTACTGGGAACAGTGGCAGTCGTGAGGACCCTTGTCGTGTGTGGCAGGAACACAGATGCCATCAGAGCCCAGAGGAAACAATGGAGGGTCTACCAGGATGACTTGAAAGGAGAAGTGCAGGCCTAGGCCCAGTGGAGGGCAGCACTCACTGCTGCTCAGAGGGATTAAAACACTCGTCTGCTCGAGTGGAAGTCATATCGAGTCAACACAGTGGCATGAGGGGTCCCCCCGAGGCACCCTGAGGATACACTCTACTGCTTGTTTCTTCCAGCCATTGAAGGGGCACCTTGATCACTTCAGGGCCGTGTGGGTCTCAGGTCCATCATTCCTCCATTGCCCTGTGGGGATGCCAGGGGTCAGGAGGGTAAGCCACAACTTGGAGACTAGCACCTCCACTTTACACAGAACCCAAGAAAGGATGGAACTGCCATTTCTTGAATCCAGAGCATGAGCAGGTTTTGCGCCTGCTCCTCACCTCCAGTCTCACGCTTCCGCTCCATGAGCCAAGTCTCCAGGGCGCTTCCCTCCTCTCCCTGCCCTGACTCTTTTCCCCTCAGACCCAGTCCTCCAAGGTCAGTGAGTCAGGTGCAGGCCATGGTCTGGAGAAAACCCAGAGTCAGGAGGCCCAGATACAAGCATCAATCTTGCCACTTGGTAAATGTGACCCAGGGGCCCAGCTGGGATATTGAAGGCCACAGGGAGCTCCAAGGGTGGCCTGTCCCACTCCTAGGAAGAGGGCTGAGCCCCCAGTTTGCAGGCAGGATGGTTGAGGTCCAGCCCCAGACCTGCGGAGGGAGAAGCTGAGGTCTAAAGCCAGAATGTGGCTCGAGGCCAAAGACCAAGGAAAGGGGGAGATAAGTAGATGGGTGAGTCGCAAGGAAGGAGAGAAGCCAAAGGAATCAGGGGCCAAACCTGGCCTAGGGTTGTGACTCAAAGCCAGGTTCCTCTTCTTCGCTCCACACAACAACCCAGGAGCCACGCCTCTGCATGCAGGTCATGATGCCCGCAGAGGAGACAGCCTGAATGTGTAGCCCTGGAGCCCAGAGACCAGCCCAGGGCCCAGGGCATCCCAGCGCCTTCTCCCAAAGTGGTCAGCAGATGTGCTCGTCCATGTACCCAGGGCCAGAGTTCATCCACACCCCACAGCGACGCAGAGCCCAGGGAGGGGAGGGAAGGAGACACATCCCAGCTGACACTGCGCCCACGACCGCTGGACCACGGCCTTGGCCAAGGTCCACCTGCCCCGGGACAGGGATGTTATCTCGGCCTCCTCCAGATGACGGCGGGAAGACACCGGGTAATTCTCAGGTCACCATCTCAGTTTGGTGAGCAGGCTATTTATAGGAAGGTGAGGGCTCATGAGTCTGAGGCCTGGGGCTGGGGAACTGAGGAAAGGCAGGCATGCACTGCTGGCCTGGCACCTAAACTCCCTGGGCGTTCAGCGTGGAGGGGAGGGCCGGCCCCCATCTCTGTGGACACCAGAGACGCTGGACACACCCAGGCTCCTCCGGCTCCTCCCCACTTGAGCCCCTTGGAAGGGAAGCGGGCTGAGCTGAGGTGACCTGGGGCAGCCAGAGCCAGAGGCACCAGAGCAGAAATAACCAGAGAGGAGATTCCGGAGGGAGCCGGACTAGAACAGACTGTCTCAGCACAAGCCGCTGCTTGTTCGGGAAGGATGGCCCAGCCTGTCCTGTGGAGCCGGGGCCGCCCTCCTCTGCCAGCTGCCACCCCCACCTCTGGCCACCCCAGCTGTGCTGGGACGTCTGTCTGTGAAATTGTGGTGTCCAGTCAGTGGAAGCCACGTGACCCAAGAGCCGCTGCCAAAAGCCCACAGCAATTAAAAACCTCCACAGAATGTTTCAAAATTATTGTTATGGCTAATTTAAGTTTTTAATTATCAAATGCATTTGCGTGGGAAGGAAAAAGCCCTATAATACACATAAATTCTAGGACATGCGTAATTTTGCAGCAAGAACACCCCATAGTATTCAAATTGTGTGCGCCCTGCTCACTTCTGCTTCTCTGCTGCTACCATGGACAGCGCCCGGGCAGCCGCAGCGGGGACCCTGGGGCCAAACACAGGCCAAATAACCCCGTGCTCATGGTCCTCCCCTCCCCGTAGAGGCCTTGCAGGCTTACAAGCAGAGCAGTTGAGATGGATAAAGAATGGAATAGTGCTCCAGGCAGGAGGCAGTCTGGGAAACAGACACAGAGGAGAGGGACTCCCTTCCTGAAGGGAGGACGAGGCCCCAAGGTTGTGTCCAGGAACTGGGGATGTCAGCAGTGGGCCTGCCTGTGGGCGGACACAGTGCAGGCCAGGGGCGGATAGAGACACACACCTGACCCAGAGCACAGAAGAAGCCAAGGGAACTTGAGATCTGTCCTGAACTAGGGGCTCACTTCATGGCACCTGTTCCAGAGAACACTTTTCTTGTGCTGTCAGCCCCGAAGTGGGTTATTGTTGTGGGCACACTCAGCTCCTGCTGTGGGAGGAGACCCTCCTCTCCCCGCACGCCCTAATATCCAGCAAAGCATGTGCAAGGCACCCCAGCAATGATCAGCTGCTAATGCGTATGACAGTCACCCAGGGGAGCAGAGCCGGGCACAAAGGGCAGATTCCAGCATTTGTCCGAATGAGTTCCTTTGTTCCAGAAAAGAACATTCTTTTCTTGAAAAATGAGTGATAAACTGGGAATCACAAAGACGAAATTGCTTACCTTTGTGGGTTTTCCCCTCCAGTTCCACATCCTGCAAAATTACAGAAGTGGCTATTTTTGCCACAGAATTCGCTTTTTCTTTTTTTTTTGCAGAAAAAAAGCACAGACAGCAAATATATATATATATATTCTTGAGCCAAAAACGAGTTTGTAGGCCTTTTAGAAAATACCAGAAATCATGCTAATAATTAATGACGTGTTCAAGTGCTTAGATCTGCACCAGCAATGTTTGCGAGGACCCCAACCTCCCAGCTTCTCGTTAGTTTAGATCAGTATACACAGTTCTTCCATTTGGCAAGAAAAACACAGTCTTCTTTCATCTGAGTGAAGGAGGTGCAGTGTCCACTTTGGTGCATGGATCGAAGTGGATTTACGAAGTCCCGTTTTGAAGCTAGTGTTTCTGAACACACTGTTGTAAATTCTAGCCTCCCAGTCCATCCCAATAGCAAGGTTTTGTAAAGATCAGCTTTTCCTAATGATTTTTCTGTCCAACCATCCTGGAACCAATCCTATTTCCAACTTTCCGCTAAAATACATTTTCTGAAAGATACCGATTATGTTGATACTATCCTCTGTCATGATAATAGATATGGGTTATGGATCATTAAATGGGTCATGGAAATGAGTCCGTAGATGAAGAAGTCACCTGCTGAGGCAGGTCAGGGGGAGCACAGAGGACCAGCGTTGCTGGCCACAAAGGTGTGACAGGGCTGGGTCATCATCTGACACCATGTATCCAGGAGAATGCGAGGCCAGATCTGTGCTCAAGTTGAGTGACAGTCCAGGAAGAAGAACTAAACAGTCCAAATCAGGAGACAGAATGGGTGAGGGTGGGAGACTCCTAGTGGAAAGGGCCCAGGATATCTGCCTGGAGAAGAGGCAGGCCCTTGAACTTGACCTCTTTCCTGGTTGGTCTCTGGCTGCCCGGTGCATATGGGTTGTTTCCTGGGAAAGGTTTAGAGTTGACCCCTGCTGGACAGTGTCACCAGGCCTGTCCCTTCACGTCCCCCCATGGGTCCTGTGTGTGTCCGGTGGTCCTAGACCCACCGGGTCATCTCTCCAGGCTCTGGCTTTAAAGTCTGGAGCTAGTGGAGCAGGAGCCCACAGGCTCACACTCTGATGGGAGAAATGAAGGCTGTCCCAGGAAGAGAGACTGAGACATATGCTGGTGTAAGTCCTGAGTGGCAAGGCCCATGGAGCTGGGGTCCAGCAGAGGGACCCGGGGGATCTGACAGGTGTTGGCCTCACTCAGCCTCTGTCCCCTGAAACAAAGAGGCACTTGGATGAAAGAAAACATCAATCACCCTCTCATGTGGCATCTGAAGACCTTCTAGCAGCAGCATGCTTTGTGCCGAGAATCTAGATTTTGCCATTCCCCTCGACTTCCTTGAGAAAAGTCCCCAGCAGCCCTGGCAGTCTTGCCAACTGCCTTTAAGAACAATAACCCACTGTCCCTGCCCAGGAACAGCCGGTGCACAGAGCACATGCCCATCTGTACACGGCCGGGCAGCAGATACAACAACCACAATCATTAAATGCGAGGAAACCAGGCTCCCTGCCTGAGGACAGGCGACAGCAGTGGCAGACACTTAATCCCAGGCTTGCTGAGCCCCTCACTGTGGTAAGCCCACCTTGAGGCACACCCTGTGTGAAGGCTGGCTGTTCACAGAGCCAGAAACAGACCAGACCTGAGCCCCCTCTTCACTCCCTAGCAGTGAGACCACCATGTCCAACACTCAGCCTCTTCCTCTCCTGGGGTCAGTCCTGTCACCCCCCAGGCTCTGATCAGGATTCAACAGCAGCTGATTGCAAAAATTGCCCGGATGCCTCCCATTCTCATGCATCTGATCTCCAGTGGGACCTCAAGGCCCCACCATCAAAGGCTTGAGGCCATCTCCCACCTCTCGACCTTGGGCCATGTGATGACTTTGGTCAGGGAGACCTCACTATACAACGTGAGCTTGGAAGGCCATGTGCACTGGGCCTGAAGTGCTGGGCACCACCAGCCTGGGCCCATCACCCCAGTCTGCAGTCACCACCCCCAGACAGGTGAGGAAGGCCTGGCGGGCAGAAGACCACGGATGTCCATGGGAGCCCAGGTGACACCATGGGAGTCAGAGGTGCCCAGCGGATCAGCCAGCACCACCACCCTCAGAGATGTGAGCAAATGGAGGGTTGCCATTTTCAACCACAATGTTTGGGCTGGTGTGTTTGCAGCAGCAGGTAACTGATCCACTGGACCACAGAAGTGGCTCACAATGTGTTAGCTTCCTGCCCTCCTTGATTCATTTCCAAATGATGCAAGGGAATGGCACAGATAGACTTGCTCAATGCAGAGTTTCCTCAAACCTTCAACTTGTAACACAAAAAATCTGTGAAGCACAATAAAGCTAAGCCCAATTTTTAAAAAGTGATGCGAGGGATCCAGACGCCAGACCACAGATCTGAAAGTTGGACCTGGGTTTCACACCCCACTCAGGCCGCCTGAGGACCAGAGAGCCATACCAGGTGAGGGCCATACCAGGTGAGTGCCATACCAGGTGAGGGCCATACCAGGTGAGGGCCATACCAGGTGAGGGCCATGCCAGGCAAGGGCCATGCCAGGTGAGGGCCATACCAGGTGAGGGCCATGCCAGGCGAGGGCCATGCCAGGCAAGGGCCATGCCAGGTGAGGGCTGTACCAGGTGAGCACCAGGAACTCCGCTGACTCCCATGTTCTGGACTTCCGGTGCATCTTTACCTGTTTTAAGCTCCCACTTCGACATTGCCTCAAAACTTTGTCTAGGTTCAAAATCTCTCTCCCTTTATTTCTGATACCAAATTCATTTTTTTCTTAGAGCCTTGCCCATCATTCCTACAATACTTTGGCCACCTGCTGTGAAAAGCCAACCGCTGGAAAACATACTGATACAAGGAAAATATTGAAGGCAAAAGGAGAAGAGGGCGGCAGAGGATGAGATGGTTAGATAGCAGCACCAACTCAGTGGACACAAATTTGAGCAAACTCTGGGGAGATAGTGGAGAACAGGGGAGCCTAGTGTGCTGCAATCCAGGGAGGTGCAAAGAATCAGACAGGACTTAGCAACTAAACACCTGACTGGTCATCTTTCTGTTCTTCTGAGTCCACAAATTTCTCCTGGGACAAGACATTTTCAATTCCTGGATGTCATCTATCAAGACAATTTATGTAATAACAGATTGGAGGACTGGAACAAGATGAATGACACTGCCTTAAAATTGGGTATACCTGCTCGGTTGCTCTATCCTTAGTATTACAATCAGCATGTAACAAGGCTGAGCACTTCACACGTTTGATCTAAAGGTGGTTTAAAAGGGGCCTGCTGAGCTGCAGGCACCATGCAGGGCACTTTGGAGGCTCTGCCTGGGGTCTGGATGCTTTCAGTTTGAGATGTGCTAAGGAGTATCTCCTACCCGAAGACCTTCAGTCCGTGCGTCCTTTCATCCTCTCGCCTGCCTCTGGGCACTAACAGCTTCTCCAGAAAGTCATGCAGAGCCTGACAGCTGGCTGGCGCCTGAGCGATGGTTCACAGCACAGGAACTGGCCCCCCGACCTCTCTTGGCTCTGCGAGTTCTGTAATCACTCCTAAGAGATAAGCCTTGTCGAGAAGGTTACTTGACACCCAGGAGATCTGGTGACTCCTGCTGTGTCCCGCTGCTCAGTATGTGACAGTCCCTCTTGTGTCTTCCTATCTTAACTCTCATCACAGCGTTAACAGAGATGACGACATTCCGAGCAACACCTCGGGATCCAGGCTCAAGAGAAACTACCATGTAGGTGTGGCTGCCTACCATCCCAGACCAGCCAGGTGCCCACCTGGCCCTTGGTGCCTTCCCCGAGCGGCCACACATGCCCGGAGCGGGAGACACCCCTCTCGTCGTCTGAGATTCCCGGCCCTGGCAGGTTTTTCACGCAGTGAATGCTGACACACAATGGAAATGCAGACAGCAAAAGGTGTCTGTGCACGTGTAGGGGTGGGATCTAGAGAAGAGTATACTTCTGGAATGCTTGAAGCTATGTGAGTGGCATGGGAGAAATGAACAACAATAATAACTCACCACATCACGAACTTTCCCCTTTTCCTTCAAATTACCCTCTTTCCTCAGAGACATCTAATTTTACCTATGTGACTCCCATCTAGTGCAGTCAGTCACCTGGGATGTGCTGGGACCAAAAGCCGTAATGAGAATAAAACATAGTGACCTAAGGGAGCCACCATATTCATCCCACAATGGAAGACCACCAGACTGTTTGAATGCTAAACTGAGTAAGGTGTGTTATGAAAACGAAGCCTTAGAGAATGCTCGGAAATGTACCACACTGACCCCACCTACCCACTCTCCACACGTCACCTGGAAGAGCTTGGGGACTGAGTTCCAAAGCACCATCATGGAACGTTTCAAAGTACCAAGGACACGACACAGAGGTGGACCTCAGAACTCCACACAGGAGGCCACTGAGAAGAGGCTCCCTTCCTTGCTCTCTGCACCCCTTACTTCTGGAGGGAGCACCACGCAGGCAGTCAGCACAGGCAGGGGTCACATGTTACACTACACTCACGAGGTACCTGCCTGCTCTATCCAGAAAAGTCCAGTCGAAAAGGCATGTGGTGCTCTGGAGGCACGGGCAGGTGCAGCTGCACCCCACGCTGGTGTTCTCTGGAGCAGAAGACAAAACAGGCCCCCGAAGCCAAGGCAAAGCCTGGACAAGTACAAGCGCAATGAGAGGTGAGAACCCGGGTCAGCTGTACTTCAGTGGCTGCAAAACTCCCAGGTGATAAGCAGGAGTCATGCCTGTCCACCTCCAATGAGTCTAACAGTATCTGCTCAGCCCAGTGGTTCAAATGACAGAATGTTCTAGTCAGGAAAGGATCCAGGGTCAGTGGCAAACTCACAAGGGTAAGATGGCATCTTTCTCCCATCGGAGCAGTTCCTCTAGTGCCCTTTCCAGAGAGTTCCAGACCACACCCCTTTCAGGGGCCTGGAGGAAGAAACCTGGCTGCACTTTGCCACCTTGCAAAGATGGAGAGGAGGTGGCTCTCGGGTGGATAAAGACAGAGCACAATGGACCCGGGTCTGCTGACCCATGACCCCACCCCCGTGCCCACTTTGAGCCTTCTCTCTGGGCTGCCAGGGACCCAACAGGAGCCAGTGCCTCAAAGGGAACTTGGGGAGAGACCTATGTTCTGGCCCCACCTCCCATCCCAGCCATCTGGAAACTCCACCCTAGGCTCCTAGCAGAGGAAGAGATGCCTTCTTGGGGGCAAAGGGTTGGTGACCAGGCAGGGACAGACTGCACCGTGGCGGGTCTCCTGGACGAAACAGACCATGACCACCAGCACGTGGCCAGTGCCTGCCCGCGGCCAGTGCCTGCCCGCCTGGCACTTCTGTGCCTGGGACAGAAGTGGGCTCACAGATTCTTTCCCTAAATCACTCTTTCTGGTTATTTCTTTCGTCTTCTTTCTCTGTGAAATCCCAGCTGAAAACACCACTTCCCCCGCCTCCCTCAACCTTGGAAATGCAGACTATCTTGGGAGGTGCCTTCCCTCCCCACTACCCACTCTCTTCATCAGGATTATGCCCACCCACCCCCATCTCTTTCTTCACCCGCCCTAGTTTCCTCTCAATCCCCAAGGCCCAGGCAGACGTTGGGCCGGGACCCGAGTCTGAGCCCCACGCCGGGTTTCGCGAGGATGGCTGGCTGGTCAAGACTCGGGCAGATCAGGCCTGTAAAGGGGGTCCTTAGAAACCTCGAAAAGAACGAACCAGAGCCTGGGGAGGCCTTTAGGACCGAGGGGAGCCATCTCTCCTCCCAGCCAGGAGGCAAATCCGCCCCATTAGTTTCCAGGGGCCTCCCCCTTCCCCCCCAGCCTCCGTCACCCACATTCCCAGACACCGGCCCGGGCCACCTGCCAGACGCGATCCCCCGCGGGGCCCGGCCGCCCGGGGCAAAGTTGGCGGAGCCTTCACGCGGAGCCATTCCCTCCTTGCTCCTCCTCCTCCCTGCCGCCCCCCGCGCCCGTGGCCGCCGCCTCAGGCACGCGTGTCTCCAGGCTCTGCAGCCGAACCAAGCGGCGCGCCCCGGGCGCCCCTCGCCCACCCGCCCGCCGGGCGCGCGCCGCGGGAGTCTCCCCGCATCCTCTTCTCCCAGGGACCGAGGGCCGGGCTCCGCCCCGCCGCCGCCGCTCGCTAGCTCAAGCCGCCCGGGCCGCCGCCGCTGCCCCGCGTCCCGGCGCTCCAGGACGCGCGGGGCAGCCGGGGGCGCGGGCGGCGAGCGCAGTGCCGAGCTGCACGGAGGGGACGGAGGGGAGGGCCGGGCGGCGGGGGAGGGAGCGGGCAGCAGAGGCGGGCGCAGGATCCCCGGCGCCCCGCGCGCTCGCTCGCTGTCTCCGGAGACGCGCGGGCCGTCGCCGAGTGCACTAGCGGGTCACCTTGTCCAGAAGGTAAGTCCCGACCGCCCCGGCCGCGCGGGCAGCGGAGGGGTCGGCTACAGTGGGGCGGGGGCCGCGGGCGGGCGGCGGGGAGGCGGCCCCCGCGCGGGAGGGAGTCCTGGCTCCGCCTCGGAGCGCGCAGACCGGCGGCGGGGTGGCGCCGGGGTGAATCCGGGCGGTCCGGGCGGCGGGACCGGGGAGGCGTGGGGTCGCCAGGCGCCTGGGAGAATCGGAGGAAGCGAAGAAGATGAGAAAGAAGGGGCCGGGCGCCGGCAGCCCGGGCTGCAGCCTGGCGCCTCGCCACCCCAGGCACCCCGGTGGCGCCGAGGAGCCGCTGTGCAAAGTCGGAGGGAGCTGCTGAGATCGAGACCCGGGAGCGCGGTGGAGCAGGGCTGCCCGGGCGGTGGAGGCGCACGGCAGGCATTGGCTCTGCGGGTCCGGGAGACCCCTTCGAGTGACTCACAGGAGACAGACGGGGGCTGGTGAGCGGGGCCGTGGCGGAGGTGGGGACCGAGGTTCATCTGGGACCGGGAAGGGAAGCGGGCTTCGCTTCACCAAGCGGAGGGAAAAAGGAAGGCAAGGGTGAGAGCGCGCTGGGGCCCGGGACCCGGGAGCCCCTCGCGGCCGCTGCAGCCCGCAGCCCCGGGAGCCGCCAGGAACCGCTCGAAGAGGTTAGAGAGTGGATGCGTTTGGGGGTTCAAGTTGTGGTCACGATTTTCCTTGGTGCGATTTCTGTCTCTTCGTGCGCGCTCTCGGAGGTGAGGAGCGAGGGAATTGGGTTACAGAGGAAACTGGGCACTTTTCCTAGGGAAGGGGCTTTGATGGCGATGCGTTTGTGGCGGTTCCAGTGGAGTGGGCGCTTCGAGTCCTGCTTTGGGAAGGCTGCCAGTGGGGTCGCTCGGCTTTTCTGAAGGACTAGAGGAAGGGGTCCTCTGGTCGCCTTCGTTTCCTGGGGTGGTCCCCGTGCACGCAGAGCCTTAGGCGCCTATCACCCCGACTTCAGGTGCGCACAGCCCTTCTGCGGCGTCAGATGCTCTGGCGCCCGCCAGGCTCCTGGCCGAACTCCTGTCTGCGCCTTCTCGGCCGCGTCCTGGGTTCAGGTTCGGTGCGGCAGACACCGGCCGAGGGTTTGGCCGATTTAGCGGCCGGGAGTAGGTGGCTCCGTGCTTTAGTTAGAATCAGGCTCAGACAGTGGGGTGAGCCCCCGGGTCTGTGGATCTTGTTGACCCCCCTCCTGCTGGCCAGTGTGTTTGGTCAGAGCCCAAAGGGAGCGGCTGCTGCGCTGCGCAGACCTGCAGCCCGCGGGGTGAGCCTCCGGTAACAAAACCGGGAGCCGGCCAACTTTTCCTTGCTGAGGAGAGATCGCCGGGCAGTCAGAGTTGGTGCTGGGATGTGGTCTTTTGAGGGGCTTTGGCTCGCTAAATGCTCCGGGCAGCCAGAGTGCAAAGCCAGCCCGGCGGTGGTCTGATGTCCATTCTGGCTAGGACAGGAAGTGGCTGGAGCAGGTTTGGGATGAATTATTGCATGCTCTGTGCCTGGCGGTGGTGTGGAATGTCTTTCTGGAGATCAGACCACAGGTGCTGGCCTGTGAGGCGTTTGAGGACGAGTCCTCACCTCTCTCCCTCCCTCTCTTTCTGCAACGCCCGGGGGTCCCTCTGCTCCCAGCAGAGGTTAGTTTGTCGCTGGTCTGCTGCCCTCTCCCACCCTGCCCCCACCTACTGCATGGAAATGGAATCGCGGTCATCAAGAAGGCCTTATCAAATACAGAAAAAACTGGGGAAATCTCTGTCTGAAGTTTTTTACGATGGAGGATGTCAGTGCCCCTCCTCCAACCCTGTTGCCTCCCTCCTGTTTACCACTCTCCTGCGAGTTGGAGGCCATGTCTGAGGAAGGGTTTGGAAATCCATTCGCAGCTCCCTTCATCGCAAAACACAGCCCCATGAATCTCCAGCTGATGACGTTTCATTTCATTTTCATGTAACCAGGGACAGAAACAACTTCTTCAAATGATTCTATGAGAAATGGGTGATGTTAAAATAGAAACAAAGATGCCCCCATGTCCATTATGGGGTAGAAAAGAAACCTGCTAACCTCCTGGAGGCCCAAAGAGGGGAATTGAAGGAGGAGAGAGAAAAATTCAGATGCTGAGAAAAGAGACATGTGGAACAATTGCACTTGGCTTGTGCCAGTGGCCGTGCAAGGGGTAAACAGATCCCAATTAAACCAGGATAAGCAAAAGAATACGTTTCGGTTAAAAAAAAAAAAAAACTTGAATCATTAAGCAATTTCTCCCACATTAAAAGTGCTGCGCTGACTTGGCCTCAGCTCCTCATTAGCTCTAATGCATATTTTCTCAGGAGTTATTACTATTGTAATAGATTAAAAAGCTCTTTTCTTATGTAAGTTTTCTATGAGAGACACTAGTCGGTGCTATCCTGAGGTTCATGAGAGTGCTGACATTTCATATCTCAATTAGAGAGCATGTGCTGGTCACCTTGCCACATCTGGAAACTGCTTGCTCTGATGGGTTCCGAGTGTGGGGTCTGTGGACTGGAGAGGGTCTCCTGGGGCCAGCCCCTGGAAACTGTGGGAGAGAGCCCCCATACCTGCACACCCTTCCCATTCCCCATGCCTCTGCACCTGGCTTTATAGAAAAGCTGCTCCTAAAAATTGCCAATAATGCGCTTGGAGGTCTGGGCGGGCTTTCGGACACCTTGATAAGGTGAGCTCTTGAACCGGATCCTCAGCCAGCCTGCTGTGATGTGAATAACCAGGCCCTAGAGCAGCACCTCCACTAGCTTTGTTCGTAGGGATGCTTTCTAAGGCCCACTTGACTTCACATTCCAGGATGTCTGGCTCTAGATGAGTGATCACACCACTGTGATTATCTTGGTCTTGAAGATCTTTTTTGTACAGTTCTTCTGTGTATTCTTGCCACCTCTTCTTAATATCTTCTGCTTCTGTTAGGTCCATACCATTTCTGTCCTTTATCGAGCACATCTTTGCAGGAAATGTTCCCTTGGGATCTCTAATTTTCTTGAAGAGAGTTCTAGTCTTTCCCATTCTGTTGTTTTCCTCTATTTCTTTGCATTGGTCACTGAAGAAGGCTTTCTTATCACTTCTTGCTATTCTTTGGAACTCTGCATTCAGATGCTTATATCTTTCTTTTTCTCCTTTGCTTTCACTTCTCTTCTTTTCACAGCTATTTGTAAGGCCTCCCCAGACAGCCATTTTGCTTTTTTGCATTTCTTTTCCTTGGGGATGGTCTTGATCCCTGTCTCCTGTACAATGTCATGAACCTCAGTCCATAGTTCTTCAGGCACTCTATCTATCAGATCTAGTCCTTTAAATCTATTTCTCACTTCCACTGTATAGTCATAAGGGATTTGATTTAGGTCATACCTGAATGGTCTAGTGGTTTTCCCTACTTTCTTCAATGTAAGTCTGAATTTGGCAATAAGGAGTTCATGATCTGAGCCACAGTCAGCTCCTAGTCTTGTTTTTGCTGACTCTATAGAGCTTCTCCATCATTGGCTGCGAAGAATATAATCAATCTGATTTCGGTGTTGACCATCTGGTGATGTCCATGTATAGAGTCTTCTCTTGTGTTGTTGGAAGAGGGTGTTTGCTATGACCAGTGCATTTTCTTGGCAAAACTCTATTAGTCTTTGCCCTGCTTCATTCCGTATTCTAAGGCCAAATTTGCCTGTTACTTCAGGTGTTTCTTGACTTCCTACTTTTGCATTTCAGTCCCCTATAACGAAAAGGACATCTTGTTTGGGTGTTAGTTCTACAAGGTCTTGTAGGTCTTCATGGAACTGTTCAAGTTCAGCTTCTTCAGCATTACTGGTTGGGGCATACACTTGGATTACTGAATGGTTTGCCTTGGAAATGAACAGATATCATTTTGTCGTTTTTGAGATTGTATTCAAGTACTGCATTTTAGACTCTTTTGTTGACCATGATGGCTACTCCATTTCGTCTAAGGGATTCCTGCCCGCAGTAGTAGATATAATGGTCATCTGAGTTAAATTCACCCATTCCAAAAAAAAAAAAAAATCCACCCATTCCAGTCCATTTTAGTTTGCTGATTCCTAGAATGTTGACGTTCACTCTTGCCATCTCTTGTTTGACCACTTCCAATTTGCTTTGATTCATGGACCTGACATTCCAGGTTCCTATGCAATATTGCTCTTTACAGCATCCGACCTTGTTTCTATCACCAGTCACATCCACAACTGGGTATTGTTTTTGCTTTGGCTCCATCCCTTCATTCTTTCTGGAGTTATTTCTCCACTGATCTCCAGTAGCATATTGGGTACCTACTGACCTGGGGAGTTTCTCTTTCAGTATCCTATCATTTTGCCTTTTCATACTGTTCATGGGGTTCTCAAGGCAAGAATACTGAAGTGGTTTGCCATTCCCTTCTCCAGTGGACCACATTCTGTCAGACCTCTCCACCATGACCCGCCCGTTTTGGGTGGCCCCAAGGGCATGGCTTAGTTTTATTGAGTTAGACAAGGCTGTGGTCCTAGTGTGATTAGACTGACTAGTTTTCTGTGATTATGGTTTCAGTGTGTCTGCCCTCTGATGCCCTCTTGCAACACCTACCGTCTTACTTGAGTTTCTCTTACCTTGGGCGTGGGGTATCTCTTCACAGCTGCTCCAGCAAAGCACAGCCACTGCTCCTTACCTTGGATGAGGGATATCTCCTCACCACCACCCCTCCTGACCTTGAACGTGGCCTTAGAAAGCATCACTATGAGCAAAGCTAGTGGAGGTGATGGAATTCCGGTTGAGCTATTTCAAATCCTGAAAGATGATGCTGTGAAAGTGCTGCACTCAATATGCCAGCAAATTTGGAAAACTCAGCAGTGGCCACAGGACTGGAAAAGGTCAGGTTTCATTCCAATTCCAAAGAAAGGCAATGCCAAAGAATGCTCAAACTACGGCACAATTGCACTCATCTCACACGCTAGTAAAGTAATGCTCAAAATTCTCCAAGCCAGGCTTCAGCAATATGTGAACCATGAACTTCCAGATGTTCAAGCTGGTTTTAGAAAAGGCAGAGGAACCAGAGATCAAATTGCCAACATCCACTGGATCATGGAAAAAGCAAGAGAGTTCCAGAAAAACATCTATTTCTGCTTTATTGACTATGCCAAAGCCTTTGACTGTGTGGATCACAATAAACTGTGGAAAATTCTGGAAGAGATGGGAATACCAGACCACCTGACTTGCCTCTTGAGAAACCTATATGTAGGTCAAGAAGCAATAGTTAGAACTGGACATGGAACAACAGACTGGTTCCAAATAGGAAAAGGAGTACGTCAAGGCTGTATATTGTCACCCTCCTTATTTAACTTAGATGCAGAGTACATCATGAGAAACGCTGGGCTGGAAGAAGCACAAGCTGGAATCAAGTTTGCCGGGAGAAATATCAATCACCTCAGATATGCAGATGACACCACGCTTATGGCAGAAAGTGAAGAGGAACGGAAAAGCCTCTTGATGAAAGTGAGAGTGGAGAGTGAAAAAGTTGGCTTAAAGCTTAATATTCAGAAAACGAAGATCATGGCATCCGGTCCCATCACTTCATAGGAAATAGATGGGGAAACAGCGGAAACAGTGTCAGACTTTATTTTGGGGGGGCTCCAAAATCACTGCAGATGGTGACTGCAGCCATGAAATTAAAAGATGCTTACTCTTTGGAAGAAAAGTTATGACCAACCTAGATAGCATATTGAAAAGTAGAGACATTACTTTGCCAACAAAGGTCCGTCTAGTCAAGGCTATTGTTTTCCCAGTGGTCATGTATGGATGTGAGAGTTGGACTGTGAAGAAAGCTGAGCGCTGAAAGATTGATGCTTTTGAACTGCGGTGTTGGAGAAGACTCTTGAGAGTCCCTTGGACTGCAAGGAGATCCAACCAGTCCATTCTGAAGGAGATCAGCCCTGGGATTTCTTTGGAAGGAATGATGCTCAAGCTGAAACTCCAGTACTTTGGCCACCTCATGCGAAGTGTTGACTCATTGGAAAAGACTCTGACGTTGGGAGGGATTGGGGGCAGGAGGAGAAGGGGACGACAGAGGATGAGATGGCTGGATGGCATCACGGACTCAATGAACGTGAGTCTGAGTGAACTCAGGGAGTTGGTGATGGACAGGGAGGCCTGGCGTGCTGCGATTCATGGGGTCGCGAAGAGTCGGACACGACTGAGTGACTGAACTGAACTGAACTGAGACCAGCACCTTCATTCCTCTGCCCCCAGCAGAAAAAACCAGCGTGATCCCCAGCACCTCGCATTGGCCTTTTCAGGTCCCATGCACAATGGGGATCCTCACAGCCAAATGGGCTGGTTGAAACGCTGTGACCTGTAGTCACAGCAACATCCTGGGCTGGGCAACATCCTTGGACTGGGCAGGCAAAGGTGAGAAGATTGAAGGATAGGGTGTTGGTTTGTCAGCATCAGCACAGCCTCAGGCTAATGAGAAGAGAAACGCCTGGTCCTTTGGTGGGAAGTCACATGAGGCTGTTTGGAGGGAAAAGACTGATCAGGGGCGACATTGGGGCCACAGCTTTGACCTAGCATCACTGAGCTGGAGGGCTTGTGCCAACACGTCATAAATAAAAATAAAACATGAAAGGTATTCAGATATTAAATATTCCGAACATTGACCCAGTTCCTGCTCGTGTCACCAGAATTGGAATAATGCAGGTAGTACCCAGTGGTTTAAACAAATGTGGTTTTTCTACATTCTCTGTGCAAGATATTAGGGCATTTCACATTTTTTTCAGAGAGCTTATGTTTTAAACAAGAACAGCTGTAACTCTTTCAGCCTGGACTATATAGTTCAGTGCCCTCAGCCTGGCTTAGTTCAGGTCAGACAGCCTGAGGACTTGGTCTGGGAGGGAGGAGGAAGGGGGAAGTGGGAGGGGAAGAGGAAGGAGAGAAGAGGAGGAAGGGGAAGGAGGAGGGGGAGAAAGCAGTGAGGAGGTGTGGTCTGCCCCAGGACACCACCTGGGATTTCTGTGCCGAGACAGGCTCTGCTGTTTGCCCATTGAATGAGCTGAGCTCATTTAACTTTCCTGAGATTCTGTTTCTCTCCCTCCCTGTTCTTCCCAGGGTTTTGAAAACAAAATATTAAAGGCTGCTACCGTTTTTTAAATGGGAACGACTCTGGTTTAGGAGCACTTTGGTTAGAGTGTTAGGGTGTCTCTCTGGGTGAAGTTCTTGTCCCTGTGGTTCTCAGGACATAGTGTGAGCCCCAGCCTGTCCTTGCTCCTGCACCCTCCAGATTCTTGTTGGCAGGAGTCAGGATAAGGTTTGGGAGGGGGCCACTGATCCACAGGGACATGCCCTCAGTAGGAACCTCCTGAGCACTGTCAACGTTGCTGCTGTGTGGGTTCAGAGGACGCACGTGGGAAAGGCTCATGAAAGATACCTCTAACACAACTGTGTTTAGACTCACATCAACTTAGAAAAGTTACCTTAGAAAAGTGAAGCTTGTTCTCTAGGATGAAACTTTTTTTTTTTTTTTCCAGATTTTATTTATTTATTTATTTACTTTACAATATTGTATTGATTTTGCCATACATCAACATGAATCCGCCACGGGTGTACATGTGTTCCCAATCCTGAACCCCTCCTCCCACCTCCCTCCCCATACCATCCCTCTTGGTCATCCCCGTGCACCAGCCCCAAGCGTCCTGTATCCTGCATCGAACCTGGACTGGCAATTCGTTTCTTACATGATATTATACATGTTTCAATGCCATTCTCCCAAATCATCCCACCCTCTCCCTCTCCCACAGAGTCCAAAAGACTGTTCTATACATCTGTGTCTCTTTTGCTGTCTCGCATACAGGGTTAACACCAATACAGTATGCTAACGCTTATATATGGAATTTAGAAAGATGGTAACTATAACCCTGTATGCGAGACAGCAAAAGGATGAAACATTTTAAAGCAGATCATAAACCAACCACAAAGTACTGCTTATCATATGTGATGATTTAGTTACAAATGTTTCGGTCAAAAGTCCAAGTCACCTTCAACCATGTTTTGACAAATAGCCTGTTAAATTGCATGAGATGAATAAAATCAAATACTAAAGGAGAACGAAAACAAATAAGCCTTGGGACCCAAGAAAACCATTAGAACTAAGACTAACACAACCAGGAAAAAATATGTGTGCAGAGAAAGTAATAAACAGAAAAGCTGCTTCTGAAAGACCAGCCCAGGGGACAACTCTGCACATTGGCTTACTTAAAAAGAACATACCACCGAGTTCAATTTACATTATCCCAGAAAGGTGGGAGTTTTGCTTCTGGGGGTCAAGTCAGTGTTCAATGTAAAACATTTTGAGTTTTTAGCTCCCAACCGCATCTTGTGTTCATCACAGTCATTTTTAAACATTGGTCTTAACAATGCTACAGTGACATTTTGGGGCTGTGACTCTGAGGGAGAGAACGTGGGTGTTAACTGATTGCAATCTGAGCCTTTCATCAAGGGCCTGCTTAGCTTAAATTCACATTTTTAAAACATATTACTTCTCAAACATTTGACCTGATTGAGTAATCACTTTTCAAACCTATCTTCCATTCCTTCCTTGATTTTTTTTGTTGGGAGACATCAGTGCCCAAAACAAAACCAAAAAGCAAACAAACATTTCAGACAATTAGAGCCACAAAGGTTTCATTCCATTGCCTCAGTTTTGAACCAAAGATACTCCTAAAAGAGAAAAATACCGTACCTCAAATATGTTGAGGCTTCAGCCCTGCTCAGGAAAGCAGAGGAACAAACATATGACATAAACTTAACCTTTCTGCCCTGGTACAACATGCGGTTTTTATGTGACCCTCATGATTCTGGCCTTCTCACCTTGGTGTCACGGCTCTCAACTCTGCAGTGTTTGAAATAAAAGGGTTTGCTTTTGAGGATTCCAGTGTGATTAAGTCCTAGGTCAGGGCTGAGAAGGGCTTCCCAGGTGACGCTAGTGTTAAAGACCCCACCTACTAATGCAAAAGACGCAGGAGATACGGGTTTGATCCCTGGGTTGGGAAGATCCCCTGAAAGAGGCCATGGCAGCCCACTCCAGTGTTCTTGCCTGGAGAGTCCCTTGGACAGAGGAGTCTGGAGGGCTACAGTCCAGGGTCTCAGAGGCAGACATGGCTGAAGTGACTTAGCATACACGCATGCAGGGCTGGGAAACCCAGCACTAAGGCCTGGGCTTAAGCTCCCTTTAGCATCAGAAGGGCCCCACGGATGTCCAGGTCATGCCACCAAAGATTGCTACCCGTTCTTCTCTTATTGGCAATGTCTCAGGTTGCCTTTAAATAAAATATTCACAGGGACTTGCCTAGTGCTTCAGCAGTTAAGATTCTGTGCTCCCAGGGCCAGGGGTACGGGTTCAATCCCTGGTTAGGAAACTAACATCCCACATGGCAAGCGATGTGGCCATGTTCCTCAAAAAAGAGTGGGGCATAAATTTTTTAAAGATGTAATAAATAGTAAAGGTAAAGTCTTTGCATTTCTGTAGCTAATCTTAGTATCTGAAATTTCAGCCCCAGCCCTTTCCCTCGGGTTTCCTTTAGAGGGAACATTTCGGTGCCAGTTGGGGTGAGGCTGCTGTGTCTTGCAAGCCAGCAGGAAAGGTGAGCTGAGGCGGGTCAACAGTGTGCTCTGGGTCTGAGACACCATCTGAGCACAGGGGCTGGCCTATGCCCACGGCTCAGCCACTGGTAGACTCAACAGCCAGGCGTCTGCTCCAGACTGTGCCCAGGGTGCACGCAGACAGTGGAGAGGACCCGCATTGGGCAAGCCCACCCCTCCTAGCCCAGCCTGGAAAGGCCTTCCAAGACCCCTGGCCTGCAAACAATCCCGTCCCGTCGTCTCTCTCCCACTCTCTTCCTCTCCCTTCATGTCCTCCCTGCAAGCAGCTGCAAAACACAGGCTCCAAGCGGACGAATTAGCACGCTCACTGCCCACAGCTTTTTCTTTTCTACACTGAACCCAGAGACACAGCACGCCCGGCTCAGGTCTCCATGCAGGGCCATACCCCCAATGCCATCACTAAGAGGGATTCCTGTTAAACATTTAACTAAAGGGAAGTCTTCTCTTTTGTTCTAAGTCCATTCTCTGCCTTTCACCCTTGATATTCTGTTGGCTGTGGATGGAAGGTCCCACCTGACACGTGGGCACCCTCTTCCTTGACCCCTTTGCTCAGAATGAGATCTCAGGGCTCTTGCTGGCATCAGCCCTAACATCCCCTGCACTCAGCACCACACACGTGCCCAGCGGCTCAGAACAGGAGGACCACCAATGTGACCGTGTCCCAGACCCTGTCATCCTCCTTTGACCCCAGTGTTCTTGGCAGGATTGTTGATCTGAGTGTTCGGGGTGCAGGGTCCTTAGCTGTAAACAGGGCCACTGAGTTTATTTGAGACCATCACAGTCTGTTCTGAAGCCACAGAGGAAAATGGGCTGTGGCCGAATAATGCACTTTCCTTCTCCGTTGCTGGACTCCAGCAGTGACTTTCCAAATCCCTTTCTGGGAAGAACATGTACTTCAGGTTCTTGGGTGGTAGACATGAGTTCCTGCCCTGATTCTCATGGTCTCTGCTTGTGTGTAGGACAAACCCAACTCCCAGGGTGAGTGGCTCCAGTGCAGCTGTGACCGCTTGGCTGTGCCCACTGCCCACGGGTGTTTGATCCTGGTCCAAAGTAGAGAGGTTTTCATGTGTTCAAGTCCCCGGCCGCCACGCTCCATCCACCAGGAGAGTGGACGTTTTGGACACACCACCGTCCCCTCTTCCTGTTCCCCTCTTTGGCCCTCAACTTAGAAGCTCCTTGGTGGGTGCAGCTCGGGGGGCTCTGAACTCATCCCTCCCAGAGCTGCTGTGCCTCCGCCAGCTGCTCTGTGGACAGACAGCAAGACAGTGGCAGCCAGCCTCCCAGATGTGTGAGCAAAGGGCTTCCCAATGACCTTGGTGAGGGTGGACTCCGGAGTTATGGCCCGTCTAGAGCCGCCCACACAGCACTCCAGCTGCCTCAGGTTCCTGGGCTCCTGCCCAGATGTCCAGTCACTTTCAGATAGTCATCGCCTAGTCCAGTTTAGAAATGCAGCCCCATCACACTGTGGACTGGAGAACGCTGCCCACTGGGAGTGTGCCCGCTCCGTCTGCCATCAGCTCTTTTGTTCCACTTGGGTGTTGGAACACTGTTGGTGGGGGGTGGTGGGGAAGGGGGCAAACAGCTGTCCCTTCACTGGAGCTGTGGTCATCCCCTCTCTGCTATTGGGGAGGCACCACTGATCTGTCCCCAGGACCTTCCCAGGGCACATCTCCCTCCCCCAGGCTCAAGGGTCCCTGCTCCATCTGTAGAATGGGAGCACCATCTGTAGAATGGGAGCACCATCTGTAGAATGGTCTCCACTCTTACAGCCACCCCAGCCTCAGAATCCGTGCTCCTGGCTTGTCCAGCTGGTCCCCGGGAGAAAGTGTGTGACCTCTAGGGAACATGAACCCAGCCAGACCTGTGGATGTCTCTCCATCTTCAGGCTGAGGGCCTGGGAGCCTGTGGACATGTGTGGGGGCTGAGGGCAGTGTGGGCCTGACATAGAGCTACTTCGGGGGGGCTGCGCTTGAGAGGAGAGCAGTGATCAGGGTGCCTGAGGCCTTCTGGACTGTGAACCCTGATCCACCCACAGGCCAGGACGGTGAGTCCCACGGCCCCGCCCTCCTGGCTGCGGTGGACCCAAGACACAGGGAAACTGGCAGCCCTTCAGTGGAAACGAGGGCTGGGGGAGGGGCTGGGAGGGGGGAAGGAGGCGGGGCCCAGGGAGGCCAAGAGCCACCAGAAGGGCCCCTCCTCCACTTCTCATGGGAGAGGCTCCCCCGGGGCCAGGTCTGGAACCACCGCAGGGACTCAGCCCTTGGCTTCTCCTCCCCGGTGGGCAGCCCTGCTCTCTTCTCTCGGGTGGAGCTGCTGTGCCCACCTGAGCTATGGTGGACTGGTTGCACCAAGGGGGCCCCATGGCCCAGTTGCCTTGTGAAGTAAATTGAGTTCACGCACTTGGAGGAGAAGCATCAGCGCACGTCTGAAGGGCCAGACGGAAGCTTTCACAACACAGCAGCTTCTTCGCAGCTTCTTCAGGGAAACCCACAGAAGCTTCTCCTGTTTGCCCCGCGTTGCTTCTCCCTCCGAGGCCAGGAAGAGAAGGTGACCATGGCAAGTGTGTGTATTAAGCAGTTTTATCCAGATCCCCCATCTCGCAGTTGGTGGGGTGAACCCCAGGGGGTTCCCCGCTGGCTCTGTGGCCCTCCCATTGCCAGAGGAAGGGCCCAGTGCATGGACCCTTCAGGGACCTGTTTCCTTGCTGTTTGTCTCAGGGTCACGTTTGCCCACCCCCACACTCAGGTTTCTTGGTGCTGTGCTTAGTGTAAAGCTCAGGACAGTAGCCTGTCCTGTGTTATCTTGGACTGACAGACACAGACAATTCCATTTTGTGATAAAAGCCAAGTGGGACAAACATCACTGGGTCATCTGTCCCTCTGTGCTGGGTGGTGGTTTCCTGGGAGGATAGTGTCCATGCAGGTGAGCAAACAGTGACCAGGGGTGAGGGGAATCCAGCTGTGGACCAGCCAGGGAGGGTATGCCCACAGACGTCCAGGAGAACAGGTGTGTCCTATACAACATGCGACAGTCGGAGGGGAAACTGCCTCCTCTATTCCTGCAGGCTCCAGATGACACAGAGAATGTCTAAAGACATAAAACAGGGCAGGAGGTCACCTGGCGAGACCTGCTTTCTGCTCTGGCACAAGGCTTTTCTCAGAAGTTAGAAATGTCCTTAGATGCTGCCCAGAAAGGCTGGTCTTCCTAGAATTTGTATTCAGAGCTTCAGATGTTTCAACAATGCATTTCAGTGAGATGGGACTCTGCTTGTTGCTTCCCTTTCTCCTTAAGACCAATTTGGTCCCTCTCTTGGAGAATAAAACCAAGCTGAGCTCAGTTGTTTCTTGGGGGCACAGATCAGAGGGCCAACGACTCCGCTGGAGTTCAGCTCAGCCTTAGAGGACATCTTGGGAGCACAGTCCTGATCTACACCTCTCTTTCCTCTGAATCCTTCTTCCCCACCTTGACCTCCTTAGATTCCCTGACCAGGTCCTCTGGGCCAGGACAGGTGAGCCTGGCAGGAGTCCACTGTTTGTACCCTCCTCATACTAGCAGCTGAACTGTCCTGGAAACATCACACATCTTAATTTCAAACTATACTACAAACCTATAGTAATCAAAACAGTATTTATTGACATAAAAACAGACACATAGATCGATGGGACAGAAGAGAGAGCCCAGAAATAAACACATGTGTATACGGTCAATCAGTGTATGACAGAGGAGACGAAAATGCAATGGAGAAAAGACAGTCTTTTCAGTGAATGATGGTGGGAAAATTAAACAGTCACATGTAAAAACTGAAACTGGACCACTATTTTACACCACACACAGAAAGTAACTCAGGATGGGTTGAAGATTTGAATGTAAGACCTGAAACCATAAAACTCCTAGAAGGAAATGTAGGTGCTAAGCTCTATGACATCACTCTTAGTGATGGTTTTTTGGATTTGACACCAAAAGCTAAGGCAACAAAAGCAAAAATAAGCAAGTGGAACTCCACCAAAGTTAAAAACCTCCGCACAGCAAAGCAAACAATTCATTGACAATGAAAAGGCAACCGACCTACTGATTGGGAAAAATATTTACAAATTATATATCGATAATGGGTCCATATCCAAAATAGATAAATACTCTACAATTCAACAGCAAATAATACTACTAATGACCTTATTAAAAATGGGCAGAGAATCTGAGTAAAGATTTTTCCAAAGAAGACCTGCAGATGGCCAGCAAGTACCTGCAAAGGTGCTTTATTCACCAGTCATCAGAGAAATGCAAAAGCTAATAGAGTTTTACCAAGAGAATGCACTGGTCATAGCAAACACCCTCTCCCAACAACACAAGAGAAGACTCTATACATGGACATCACCAGATGGTCAATACTGAAATCAGATTGATTATATTCTTTGCAGCCAAAGATGGAGAAGCACTATACAGTCAGCAAAAACAAGACTGGGAGCTGACTGTGGCTCAGATCATGAACTCCTCATTGCCAAATTCAGACTTACATTGAAGAAAGTAGAGGAAACCACTAGACCATTCAGGTATGACCTAAATCAAATCCCTTATGATTATACAGTGGAAGTGACAAATAGATTCAAGGGATTAGATCTGATAGAGTGCCTGAAGAACTATGGACAGAGGTTCGTGACATTTTACAGGAGGCAGTGATCAAGACTGTCCCCAAGAAACAGAAATGCAAAAAAGCAAAATGGCTGTCTGGGGAGGCCTTACAAATAGCTGTGAAAAGAAGAGATTGAAAAGCAAAGGAGAAAAGGAAAGATATAAGCATCTGAATGCAGAGTTCTGAAAAATAACAAGGAGAGATAAGAAAGCCTTCCTTAGTGATCAGTGCAAAGAAATAGAGGAAAACAACGGAATGGGAAAGACTAGAGATCTCTTCAAGAAAATTAGAGATCCCAAGGGAACATGTCATGCAAAAATGGGCTTGATAAAGGACAGAAATTGTATGAACCTAACAGAAGCAGAAGATATTAGGAAGAGGTGGCAAGAATACACAGAAGAACTATACAAAGAAGATCTTCACAACCCAGATAATCACAATGGTGTGATCTCTCACCATGAGTCAGACATGGAATGCGAAGTCAAGTGGGCCTTAAGAAGCATCACTACAAACAAAGCTAGTGGAGGTGGTGGAATTCCAGTTGAGCTGTTTCAAATCCTAAGAGGTGATGCTGTGAAAATGCTGCACTCAATATGCCAGCAAATTTGGAAAACTCAGCAGTGGCCACAGGACTGGAAAATGTCAGTTTTCATTCCAATTCCAAAGAACGCTCAAACTACCGCACAATTGTACTCATCTCACATGCTAATAAAGTAATGCTCAAAATTCTCCAAGCCAGGCTTCAAGTGTACGTGAACCTTTACCTTCCAGATGTTCAAGCTGGATTTAGAAAAGGCAGAGGAACCAGAGATCAAATTGCCAACATCTGCTGATCATCGAAAAAGCAAGAGAGTTCCAGAAAAACTTCTTTGCTTTATTGACTATGCAAAAGCCTTTGACTATGTGGAATACAACAAACTGTGGAAAATTCTAAAAGAGATGGGAATACCAGACCACCTGACCTGGCTCTTAAGAAATCTGTATGCAGGTCTGGAAGCAACAGTTAGAACTGGACATGGAACAAAAGACTGATTCCAAATAGGAAAAGGAGTACATCAAGGCTGTATATTGTCACCCTGCTTATTTAACTTATATGCAGAGTACATCATGAGAAATGCTGGGCTGGATGAAGCACAAGCTGAAACCAAGATTGCCGGGAGAAACATCAACAACCTCCGATATGTAGATGACACCACCCTTATGACAGAAAGTGAAGAACTAAAGAACCTCTTGATGGAAGTGAAAGAGGAGAGTGAAAAAGTTGGCTTAAAGCTCAACATTCAGAAAACTAAGAACATGTCATCCGGTCCCATTGCTTCATGGCAAATAGATGGAGAAACAGTGGAAACAGTGGCAGAGTTTATTGGCTCCAAAATCACAGCAGGTGGTGACTACAGCCATGAAATTTAAAGAAGCTTGCTCCTTGGAAGACAAGCTATGACCAACCTTGGTTCGGTTCGGTTCAGTCGCTCAGTCGTGTCCGACTCTTTGTGACCCCATGAATCGCAGCACGCCAGGCCTCCCTGTCCATCACCAACTCCTGGAGTTCACTCAGACTCACGTTCATCGAGTCCATGATGCCATCCAGCCATCTCATCCTCTGTCGTCCCCTTCTCCTCCTGCCCCCAATCCCTCCCAGCATCAGAGTCTTTTCCAATGAGTCAACACTTCGCATGAGGTGGCCAGAGTACTGGAGTTTCAGCTTTAGCATCATTCCTTCCAAAGAAATCCCAGGGCTGATCTCCTTCAGAATGGACTGGTTGGATCTCCTTGCAGTCCAAGGGACTCTCAAGAGTCTTCTCCAACACCGCAGTTCAAATGCATCAATTCTTCAGTGCTCAGCCTTCTTCACAGTCCAACTTTCACATCCATACATGACCACAGGAAAAACCATAGCCTTGACTAGACTGGACCTTAGTCGGCAAAGTAATGTCTCTGCTTTTGAATATGCTATCTAGGTTGGTCATAACTTTTCTTCCAAGGAGTAAGCATCTTTTAATTTCATGGCTGCAGTCACCATCTGCAGTGATTTTGGAGCCCCCAAAAATAAAGTCTGACACTGTTTCCACTGTTTCCCCATCTATTTCCCATGGAGTGATGGACCGGATGCCATGATCTTCGTTTTCTGAATGTTGAGCTTTAAGCCAACTTTTTCACTCTCCTCTTTCACTTTCATCAAGAGGCTTTTTAGTTCCTCTTCACTTTCTGCCATAAGGGTGGTGTCATCTGCATATCTGAGGTTATTGATATTTCTCCCGGCAATCTTGATTCCAGCTTGTGTTTCTTCTAGTCCAGTGTTTCTCTTGATGTACTCTGCATATAAGTTAAATAAGCGGGGTGACAATATACAGCCTTGACATACTCTTTTTCCTATTTGGAACCAGTCTGTTGTTCCATGTCCAGTTCTAACTGTTGCTTCCTGACCTGCATACAGATTTCTCAAGAGCCAGGTTAGGTGGTCTGGTATTCCCATCTCTCTCAGAATTTTCCACAATTTATTGTGACCCACACAGTCAAAGGCTTTGGCATAGTCAATAAAGCAGAAATAGATGTTTTTCTGGAACTCTCTTGCTTTTTTGATGATCCAGCGGATGTTGGCAATTTGATCTCTGGTTCCTCTGCCTTTCCTAAAACCAGCTTGAACATCAGGGAGTTCACGGTTCACGTATTGCTGACCAACCTAGATAGCATATTAAAAAGAAGAGACATTACTTTGCCAACAAAGGTCAATCTAGTCAAAGCTATGGTTTTTCTAGTAGTCATGTATGGATGTGAGAGTTGGACTATAGAGAAAACTGAGTGCCGAAGAATTAATGCTCCAACTGTGGTGTTGGAGGAGACTCTTGAGAGTCCCTTGGACTGCAAGGAGATCCAACCAGTCCATCCTAAAGGAAATCAGTCCTGAGTATTCATTGGAGGGACTGATGCTGAAGCTGCACCTCCAATACTTTGGCCACCTGATGGGAAGAACTGACCCATTTGAAAAGACCCTGATGCTGGGAGGGTTTGAAGGTGGGAGGAGGAGGGGATGACAGAGGATGAAATGGTTCAATGGCATCACTGACTCAATGGACATGAGTTTGAGTAAGCTCCGGGAGTTGGTGATAGACAGAGAGGCCTGGCGTGCTGTAGTCCATGGGGTCACAAAGAGTCGGGCACGACTGAGGACTGAACTGACTGTCTGATGAGGCATCACCTCACACGTATCAGAAGGGCTTTTATCAAAAAGACAACAAATCAGTTGTTGAAGAAAAGGGAACTGGTGCACTGATGGTGGAAATGTAAATTGGTACAGTTGCTATGGAAAACAGAATGGAGATTCCTAAAAACATAAAAATAGAACTACCATACAATCCAGCAATTTCACTTCTGGGTTTATGCAAAGAAAATGAACACAGTGGCTCAAAAATATATATGCACCTCTGTATTCACTATAGCATTATCTACCATAGCCAAGATATGGAAGCAATTGATAGATGGATAAAGAAGATGTGATTATATATAGCTATAGACACATATATAGCTATAAATATATACACCCATATATACAATGAAATATTATTTAGCTATAAAAAGAAGGAAATCCTGCCACTTGCAGCAACTTGGGTGGACCTTGAGGGCACTGTACTAAGTGAAGTAAGACAGAGAAAGATTAATACAATAGGATCTCACTTGTACATGGAATCTGAAAAAAAAAAAAAAAATGAACAAACTCCAAACTCATAGGCAGGCAGTGGTGGAGGGGTGGAGAAAAATGGGTGAAGAGGGTCAAAAGTTACAAACTCCAGTTATAAGATGAATGTCATGGGGTGTGCTGTGCAGCATGGTGACTGTGGTTAACAGTATTGCATTGTATATTTGAAACTTGCTAAGAGAGTAGATCTTAAAAGCTCTCATCACAAGAAAAACATTGTAAGTATGCCTGTGATGGATGTCAGTTAGACCTACTGTGATCATGTCACAATATATGCAAATGATCATACGCCACTCACTTGAAAGTGACATAATGTTATATGTCAATTAGGCTTCAGTAAAACAAAGACACAACTGCGGCAAGGGTTGCTTGGCTGCTTCTTGTACTCCGGAGAACCCGTCCCTGGGCACGAGTTGGAATGGGTACCAGATGACCCAGAAGCCCAGGGGGTGTGGGTGAGGCCACCTGACTCGACTGCTGCTCTCACAGCTGTAAAATGAAGAAGATGCTTCCCCACTTCCTTCTTGGAATTACTGTGAAAATGGAAATAAAGGGTGAAGTGGAGAGAAAACTTAGGTCGGGAACTGGGAAGGTTGGGAACTGAGAATGCTCGATCCTAAAAAAAAAAAAAAAAAAAAAAATCTTAAGTAGTTCTAGAGGCCTGGTGGGCTGCCGTCTATGGGGTCGCACAGAGTCGGACACGACTGAAACAACTTAGCAGCAGCAGCAGCAAAGATCTGTTTGACAACAATGAGAATACCCTTAGCACTACTGAACTGTACACTTGAAGATAGTCCAGATGGTAAATTTTATGTTGTGTATTTTTACCACAATAAAAAAAGACTCATATTAATTGGAGCTCAAAGGTTCTAATTACTAGCGACTAATTGATGTGGACTCTTCTGATATAGCCTCAGGAGTAACTCCTGCCACATCTCATCAATTATGTGTGAGTCACAAGTCACATTGTTTCTCAAAAGAATCTTCTAGAATGTGATGCTATCTTAGGCCCATAGTCAGAAACTGGGGCAAAGATTAATAGCAGCGATTTTGCACATTATGTGGGTGCATTCATTATTATGTGATTGAATTCTTGGTCTTGGAAATTTTGTTCAGTTCCATCATTCTCCAGAGATAAAAGGGACAGGTGAGAAAAACAGAAGTTTCATGTCCTCACAGGTCTAACAACTTCTCCAAATTTATGCAGAAATCAGTGGCAACGCTGATTTGGATCCGACCTTTTGCCTTTACATGTCTTGTTTTCTCCTTTTCCTTATTTGTGTGCAAAATGAAAATACCTGTTTAAAGAATTGTGTAAGTTCATAGGTTAGAAATGAAGCAGCAACAATAACAGAGAACCAGGGTCATGGGAGCTGAACTATAGGGGTTATTTTTCTGATGTGATACAAGCGAAGTGGGAGGTTGTGACTTGGCAACTCGGTGGAGTCAGGGCGAGGTCTTACCCACTTCTTGGTTCCCAGGTGGCTGCTTCAGCTCCAGACATCACATCTGAGATCAAGGCAAGAGGTGTGAGAGGTGGACACAGCCCCTCCAGAAGACATTTGCCCACAGCTATCTTGGGCTTGAAGCTGTGTGTGTGACCACTCTCGGTTATAAGAAAGCCTGGGGTAAGGAGGAGGATTTAACTTTTCCAGCCTCCAGGTGAAGGTGTGCAAAGGTGATGTCCTGTGGTGGGTTCTCCATTCAGCCAGTGATTGTCATCCACCTGTCAACTAGAAGAGTGCCAAGGGGTATTTTGGGATGCAGTGGGATGGGAAGACCAGACTGTGTGTACAGTAAGTCCCCTACACGTGAACAAGCTCCACTCCAAGAGTGCGATTGTAAGTCCAGTTTCTTCATAAGTTTAACAAACATTGTTTAGGTACCCAGCTAACACAATCAGCTGTACAGTCCTGTACTGTAATAGTTTATGGTGCTTTTTACACAAATAATACATTAAAAAAAAACATTAACCATGTTAAATCTTATAGTACGGTACCTTGAAAAGTACAGCAGTACCAGCTACATCGTGCTTTAATGCCTGCTTTCAGACATCCTGGACTTGAAATAAAGATATCGTATTACTGTACTCTGTAACAGACAGTAAAGCACACAAAAGCCCAACCACCTGTAGAGGATGCACGCGGTGACAATGTACACCAGACAACACGAAGTAGCTTATGTGATCGGACATGCGAATGCACATTTGCTCCTTTGAAAGGGAGCATTTTGAAGGTTCATGTGTAGGAGGCTTACTGTCCGTGTGAACACAAGGGACCACGGTGGTTTGCTGGTGACAATGCGTGTAGTGTGCAGGGGAGGGATGGCAGACAGGTGGAGACAAGGGAGGTGACAAACCTTGGGCTTGAGCCCAGCAGACAGGACCAAGGCTGAGCAGAGCTGGCTCAGCCCAAGAGACCATGTGCATCTCCTGGGGGCTGGTAAATGCAGGCTCTGGGGCAGCGGATCGGGGCAGGAGACCCTGCGTCCTCACCAGGCACCGAGCTGATGCTGTTGCCTCCCTCTGAGTGGCCTAGGTCCAAGTGGTTCGCAGATTTGGTGGCACAGTGGATTCACCAGGGGATGCTGAAAACTAGTTTATACACAGATAACGTGCAGAATACAAATTGAGTTCAATAATGTTTAAAGGAGCAGCTGAGTCGGCTCTTCTTACCGAAACACCTGTTAGAGCCACACTCGCCAAACTCTAACGCACATGAAACCCTCAGGGATTTGCAGACGGGCCAAGCCAGGCTCAGCAAGTCTGGGTCAGAGCCGGAAATCTGTGTTTCTAACAAGTGCCCTCTGATGCTGCTGCTGCCGGTCCCAGGTCACACTTTGCAGGCAGGTGCTAAAGGGCTGAGGGGTTGGGAGAGGGTGGGGGCATAGAAGAGGTGGACCATAACCCTTGTGCCTGGTGTGAGCTGAGGAAGGGTCCCAGCTGCGTAGTGGGAGAGGCCAGCATGCTGATAACCCTTACATGTGGGCTTATTAACTGTATGTAAACTCACATGGGGCTTCCCTGGTGGCTCCATGGTAAAGAATCCGCCTGCCAAGGTAGGAGACAGTAGAGGTTTGATCCTTGGGTCAGAGAAGGAAATGACTCCAGGAGAAGGAAACCCACCCCAGTATTCTTGCCTGGAAAACCCCATGGACAGAGGAGCCTGGCGGGCTGCAGTCCATGGGGTTGCAAAAGAGTCAGACAAAACTGAACAACTCAACAACAGCAACAGACTTGTACAGCCTGGATTTAGGGTCAAGAAGTAATGTATATTTAAAATTTATCTTATGTAATATTTTTTAAAGAACAAATGCTAGAGTTGGCCATTTCTGTGCCTCTAGGTTGACTGGGGTGAGTGTTGCAGGTCGCATGGCTATGGCCCAAGCCCAGGGGGCTGTCCCCCCATCCTACAGTCTCTATCATCTGTGCTCTGCTCTCTCCACTTCCAAACCAGAGACCAGTGCTGTTGGTGCTAGGAACATGATAGAATATCCCGCAAAGGCTCCAGAGCACTCCTTGGCTGGCAGGGGAGCTAAATGAACACAGGAATGCAAATGTGTAGACACCACAGTGTGTATGTGTTCACATGTGCATATGTGCACATGCGTGAATCATGCATGTCTCCTTCCTTCCATAATATCTTGACCCATGGGAGGTACAGTAGCTTGTTTGCAGACATGGGTTACAGCAGCAGTCCCCACCCCCAGTCCTCAGCCAGTTAGGAACTGGGCTGCCCAGCAGAAGGTGAGGGGCTGGCAAGCGAGCAAAGCTTCCCCTGTGCCTCCCCATCGCACTCCCCCAACGTTGCTCCCCATTGCCTGCTTTACTGCCTGAACCATTCCCCATTCCCGGTTTATAGAAAAATTGTCTTCCATGAAACAGGTTGGAGCTGAAATGTTGGCAACCACTGGGCTACCAATTCCTCTCCTCTCCCCACGCCCCTCCTTTGCACGGTGTCCCTCCCATTGAGAGGAGGAGTCTCTTTCTCTACTCTTGGGTGGGGCCTGGCCACCTGCTTCACTTTGACCCACACTGTCATGTGGGAGAATGATGTACTGGTTCTGAGAAGCCCTGGCTTCTTCTGCACTTGCCCTTCTGGACCTTGCCTGACTGGTGAAGGAGCCCTGGGCAGTGCAAGGTCCAGCCAGGAGCCACCAGTGGCACTGGTGGGGCTGACCTGAGCTTCCCGGTCCCAGTGAGCCCCAGTGATCACAGCCTCCTGAGTGATCCCAGGAGAGACCAGCCAAGAACCAAGGAGCCCGGCTCAGCCCACCTGGTCACCCAGAGGACTGTGAGCAAATAGAACAGCTGCAATTTTAACCTGCTAAATTTGGGGTGTTTGTTACACAGTGAATAATGACTGACGCCCACGGCTAGAAAAACCTGGGCTGGAAATATATCTGCATAAAAATATGTGTTTGAACTGCATTCAATACTGCAGCCTGTTTTTTGTTTTTTAAATTCTGGCCATGTTGCACAGCTTGCAGGATCCTGGTTCCCCAACCAGGGATTGAACCCAGGCCATGGCAGTGAAAAGGCTGAGTCCTAACACTGGACTGCCAGGAAATTCCCAATACTGCAGCCCTTGAGTGAAAGTCAGATGGGAGTTCACCATGCCACTCACTACCCTGCAGAGAGGAAAGGTGGGAAGTGACACGGCTGGCACCCCTGAGCCCCTGCAGAGTACCTGCCCCACGTGAGCTGCTGCCTCCTCAGGGCACTGGACCTAGCATCCCAGGCAGACATCACTCCTTCTTCACCCACACAAAGTGCTCAAAACAGTGTCGTGTGGACTGACCTCCCTGTCAGTGACCTAATTGTGGCTTCACTGCCCCAGGGTGGCTTGAGAACAGGTAGACCAGATGGATGAGTACTAGAGCAAGGTGGTGATAATCATCCAGGTTCCAGACTGTCCCCTGGGCTCCAGGACCAGCTGAGGAGGGGCCAGTGTCCTCTGTGGTGTGACCTAAGGATGTGGGTGCAGGGAGCCCACCCGATGGGCACACCGGCTCTGCCTAGAGAGCAGCATCTCCCTGGGTCGGCCTTCACTGAGGACTCTTCATCCTGGGCCCACATGCCTTTACCGACAAGCTGAGTGGGACTGGGTGTGGGTGTCTGCAGAACAAGAGTTGAATACGGAGACACCCTGTCTGCCAGGATGCTCAGCTAGAAGCACGGCTCTGGGTCAGCCAGGACTGAGCCCGGGCTCTGCTGACTCTGGGACAAAAGGGGGTGACATGTAAAAAACCTCCTGGGTTGTCATCATTTCTCCAGCGGTGACTCAGCCCTGTCAATGGTCTTGGCAAGTCTGAGCTGCCTGTGGAGGCCGAGATTCCTCCCAGTGCCCTGACCTAGAACTGGACATCCAGCTCCTTGTAGAAGACAATAGGGTTGGCAGACGAAGGTCACGTTCCTTCCTTGTTCCTTTACATACACACAGACTTGCATATGCACACACTGACATATTCACACACGTGTAGACACACACATAACATACCAACATAAACATGGGTACATTCAGTTACAGAAACACACACACTCACACCCTGAGCAGTAAATTCCACTGTGTGAACATCACTGCTGGACACAGCTGTTTTTGGGGGTTGAGCCAGGGGATAGTCCTAGGGGACACAGAGACGCCTCACGGGGCTACTCGATTCTTCATCAGGCAGCCCTCTCTCCAGGGCACCAGAGCTCCTGGCTCGTCCGGCTGGCAGATCTGAACGTGGCCCCCAGGAGTGGGTGCCTGCAAACAGCAGCAGAGGGGTGGTAGGAGGGAGGGGGCAGTGGGAGCCTGAGAGTACATGTCAGGCAAGGATGTGGGTGGATCGGGGGCCCGGGTTTTTAGGTAAACGGATTCTCTCCGTTCTCCTCCATGATGAGCAGCTGCAGGCAGAGTCAGCAAGGGGGTCTCTTCTGTTGTGCTTGGACCTCCTGGTGGCTGGTCTGTGTCCACACAGTGTTGGGGTTGGGGTCGGGGGAAGAGTACAGTTCCCAGAGGAGTTTATGTAAAGCTTGTCTTTGCAGCTTCTTGATTTTTACAGAGAGAGTTATTGCACCCAAAATAGCAGTCATGCTTTGCCTGTGAGCTCTTGGGATGGGGCTTGCTTGGGACGCTTGGAAACTGGAGAGAGGCTGGGGCGGAGGGGCGGTGGTGGGGAGGCGGCGGTGCAGAGACTGTGCTGGGGGCTCAGCGGTCCACTTGCCCAGGGCTGCGCCCTGGCTTATCCCATGCCCTGTGCAAAGGTATTCAACCTCTCTGTACCTCGGTCTTCCTGTGAATGAAGAGGAGGCCCCAGTTGCCCTGCCTAGGGTTGTTAGATGAGCTAAGATGAGGCAGCACTCAGTGATGTCAGCTGAAGTCAGGGCCAGCTCAAGGGGACGTGCACTCCCTCGTATGGGGCCTTGACCAAGGGTGGGCTTTGCATGGGGGGCCAAGCCATGCTGGGAACCTGGGCAGCCAGGGCCCAGGTGGGCACAGAGGAAGGTGGGACAGATGCCTAGTCAGAAGCCACTTCAGATGCTCTGTAAACTTGAACCATCCACGTGAGGCCAAGCCAGGGAACAGGCGAATCCCAGGGGATCCTGACCACCTCCCAGGCCTGGTAGGGGGTGCCCAGTACAGATAGCCCTGGACTTCCTCAGAGCCTGACTGCCATGCAGGCGAGGGTGGCTGTTGATAACAAGTGCCAGGAGAGGGCTTCCCAGGTGGCACTAGTGGTAAAGAATCCACCTGTCAATACAGGAGACAGACCTGGGTTCGATCCCTGGCTTGGGAAGATCCCCTGGAGAAGGGCACAGCAACCCACTCCAGCATTCTTGCCTGGAGAACCCCATGGACAGAGGAGCCTGGTAGGCTACAATCCATAGGGTCACAAAAAGTCGGACAGGACTGAAGCAACTTAGCACATGCACGCGCCAGGAGAGGGCAGGTGGAGTCCTGTGTAACATGAGGCTATGGAAGCATAGTCCTCACAAAAGTTAGGGAAACCCTGACTATTTTGTAAATATCATTCCCTTTCCAGTTTCTGTGAAATCAGTTTTGTTGGAAGAATTAATTACACCAGAAAACCTGACCACACAATCTTCCTTGCTCAGAAAGCCTGTACATTCATAATTATCTGTAAACCTTGTTAAAGGTTAAATGAACTCACTTCCTAGGCTGAGTTCCCCTTGGGGCAGGAAGCCCACATGTGTACACACTTCTTGAAGGTTGGTTCCTGATTTTAGTGTACTTATTTTAGCTATATTTTCCTCCAAATCCAAACTATCCTTGAAGTGAAATGAAAGTCGCTCAGTCGTGTCCGATTCTTCGCAGCACCATGGACTGTCCATGGAATTCTCCAGGCCAGAATTCTGGAGTGGGTAGCCGTCCCTTCTCCAGGGGATCTTTCTCCAGGGGATCTTCCCACTCAGAGATAGGACCCAGGTCTCCCACATGGCAGACTGATTCTTTACCAGCCAAGCCACATCCCTGGTATTAATATAAGTTCTGGAGGTGTGCAGGTGGCCTTTCCCTGAGTCTCCATGTGGAGCTGTGGTTGGTCTGACTTCCTCGGGCCACTCTGCTGACCAGGGACCCAGAGCTGGCACCATTTCCTAGTCACTGCTGAGTCCAGTATCGTGGACAGGGTGAAACCAGAGCCTGGCAGCAGAGGTGCATTGCCCACTCACAGCCAGACCAGGTCAGAGCAGGCTGAGTGTGACCAGTGCCCTCTTTCAGGCCCAACAGTGGCTGGTCTGGTGGTGAATCATGAACAAGCAGATTCAAGCAAATTCTCGGGTGTGAATGATCATGGACGTGAAGCAGGCACCTGGGACAGTGTGGGCTGGAAGCTTCTAGAAAGACCACTTCTCCATCCTGTGGACCACTGAGCATTTTTATGAGCCAGGCTATGATGTGAGCGACCAGGGAGTGAGGCTGGCGTCAGCCACTGGGACATGCATTCCTGGGGGGCGTGGGGCTGGGTAGGCAGTGTAGACTGTGGAAGAAGTCTGCAGGTTCACATGACAGGTAGACAGGCCACTGTGGTTCAGTTGCAAAGTCGTGTCTGACCCTTTGTGACCCCATGGACTGCAGCACACCAGGCTTCCCTGTCCTTCACCATCTCCCAGAGTTTGCTCAATCTCATGTCCATTGAGTCAGTGATGCCATCCAACCATCTCATCCTCTGTTGCCCCTTTCTCCTCCTGTCCTCAATCTTTGCCAGCATCAGAATCTTTTTCCAGTGAGTCAGCTCTTCACATCATGCGGCCAAAGTATTGGAGCTTCAGCTTCAGGATCAGTCCTTCCAATGAGTATTCAAGGTTGATTGCCTTTAGGATAGACTGGTTTGATCACCTTGCAGTCCAAGGGACTCTCAAGAGTCTTCTCCAGCACCACAGACAGGCCATTGGAATGTTATCTATGTAGTGGTCATGGATGGTAGCTGTAAGAAAATGACTTTGGAGCCGAGACCCTGAGGATAAGAAGGATCTGGCCAAGGCCAGACGTGTGTCGAGGGTGTGGGCACAGCAGATGAGACCAAGCAGACCTCACAGAGTTAGCCTCACTGATGGAGAGGTGGGATCACATGGCATCTCCAGGCGGAGGGCCAGAGCCAGGCTATGTTCTGAGTCCATCCAGACTCTCACAGGTGATTGGAGCATGAGAGAGAGGCTCTAGTTCCTGAGTGGTCCAACTCTGACCATGAAGGGGAAGCAGGTGGGTGGGGCAGGGCCAAAGATGCCTGGTTGGGATTGGGCTGCCGGTGTCACGCAGGAAGAGGCAAGTGGAGGATAGCTCAGGTCTGGGACCACATGGCTATGAGACTTGGATGCCCTCGAGGCTGGGCTCCTGTCCTGTTTGCTCACTGCCCCGTGTCCAGGGCCTGAAATTCATCTGAATCCCAGAGGGCATTCTGTGCTATACGGAGGTGGGAGAGGAACACAGGGAAAGCGGGCTGATCCCCTGAAGTACCAGGGGGTACCCAGCTGGCTGCCAGCTCAGAGGGGACATGTTGCCTGCCAGTGTGGACACCACCAGCACCACCAGGCTCAGAGGAGGGTACTGAGCCCAAGGACTGGCTGAGCCTACCAGAGGGAGAGGGAAGAAAGGAAAGATGAAGGAAGGAGCTAGAGTTCTCCTGACTTGTAGAGTCTGACTCCTGGAGACCCAGGATCAGCCCAGGAAACAGAAATCAGGAGACACAGAGTCTTCAGGCTCAGCCCTTCGAGATCTCAGGCCACAGGAGCCCAGGCTGGGGGCTCAGTCACCCCCTTCATTTACCAAGTATTGGGGCCAGGGAGGCAGGAGAGGAACAGAGGCTTCTCCAAGAAGGTGAGGGAATTGTGAGTGTGAGTGTGGTTTGTGATGGTGTGTTAGAGATCACGCCGTGGGCTTGGGGTGTGAGGTGATCAGACGGTGAGGGACGTCCGGTCCCTGGGTTGGAGTTCAGCGCTGGGGGCGGTGGTGGAGGCTTGATGCTCCGGGGGGAGGATGCAGAGAGGGGAGGGAACCCCTTGAGGAGCCAGGGAGCTGGGTGAACCCTGAAACCACAGAACAGTGACGTAAGGGGTGGTTGGTGGAGGGTGTGACATCTCCCCCTTGTGAGTGGTTCCCGCAGGTGGGATGAGGGAGCAGGCAGGGCAGGGCTGCCAGGACCGGCCACAGGGAGGACCCAGGGCTCCAGTGTGGTCCCTGTTCCCTCTGCTGTGCAGAAGCCCGGAGTGATTGCCCAGCGGAGCCCCTGCGTGCTGGGGAGGGGACCCTGAGGAGGCACCACATGGTTCTGGCTCTCAGGACGCCCCTAGGGTGGGAGGAACTTGACAGCCCTCCTCCCCCTCCAAGGTGGATTCCCAGATGCCCTCTATCCCCACGGGTGGGTGTGAGGTCCCTCCCAGCACTCAGTGTCTCTGTAGGTGCCCCTGCTGGGAACAGTTATACTGCTCAATTCAAGGTCCCAGAAATGCCAGTTCTCATTTGTTATATAGCATCGGTCAGTTAGAAAGAATTTCTATTTATTGGAACAGTCACTCTTGTACCTACTATGATTGTGGTCATTGACACTGTGCTTATTACACTTACTCTGAATAAGGTAAGGCAGGGACCTAGCCTGGGAAAGAACACATGTATCCGAGTTCCACTGAGGTGGGTTGTGCCAGCTCAACTCTGTGACCTGAGGCCAGGGAGAGCGGGTCTCTCTAAGCCGCTTCAGGTGACAGGCCTGCCCTCCATGGGCGGGAAGCATCTTTCACACCCACCTGCCTGCTGCCCCACCTCGCTGGAGTTTGGCTACATGACCACTTTTGGGGGGATACCCTCCACCTTGCTGCCTTTGGGGGAGATACAAACACTCATCCTTTGTTGCCCTCTCCCCATTTATGTCTTGAGCTTAATCGAGTTTATAATCTGAACCCATGTCATTCCATTCCCCTGGTTACCTGGTTTACGAAGAGTGATGGCAAGGAGGCTGGGGCATCACCTGGGTTGGGACCAGAAGGCATCTTGGGTGAGACTCACTTCATTGACAATTCTAGCCTCTGACAGTGTTGGTTAGGTTGGAATAAACATGGTGAACTTTCCTTTATCACAAACCAGTGGGGTTTTACTCAGACCTAAGGTCGAATCCTAAAACTTGGCCTTCACTTTGTTCAGACTTAAAATGGCAGCGATTCTGAGTAACCCCAAACTTTTGAGGGCATTGAACAAGATCACCTGGGGGAAGTATATGGACCTAGCCTAACAGTAACTGCCCGACAGGTGGGATTGTTACTGTTTTGTGTTTGGTAGCCATCAGGTTGCCCTACATTGCAGCGGCAGCAGGAGAGGAACCCTGTGTCTTGCATTTCTGTGTGCATTCTCAGGTAAGTTTGTCACTTTCTGCCCAAATGCTGCTTCATGCTGACAGGGTTGCCTGGAATCTGCTGGCTGACCTGCAGGCCCTTCCGGCCGTGCAGTTTGCAGTCCGTGGACACGGAGCGTCTCTGTCTTTACTTAGTTTTGCAATTGCGTTAATGGTGTCTCGGTAGTTTTGGGTGTACACATTTCAGCTTCTTTTGTTAAATGTATTTTATTCTTGATTCTCAAAGCATGGTGTTGTGTGTGATGGTATGGGGGTAGGCTTCCAAGAGACCTGGGCGTAAGCTCTGCCTCTCTTCCTGACCAGCAGCTTGAGGCAGCTTCTCTCACGTCTGCTCCCTCCTCCATAAAGTGAGAGTCAGGTCCATTAGTAGTGGGGTCGGCAAGGTGATCACCCAGGGTAATGAACGCGAGAGTGCTCAGCACTGAGCAAGTAAATTCTAGCTGTATCCTTCCTTTACTGAGTCTGCAGTAAAAATTATGATTTTTTTCCCTACATATGACATCTTGCCCCCATACACTAAATTAAAAGCCCCAACAGAGTCGAAGAAAAAAATATCTACTTTTGTACTTTAGATATTTTAAAATAGTCTTTCATTTTTTTCTTTTGAGTGATATAATTTTTATCTGTTTCTAAAATTCAGTTTCTCTTTATCTCCCACTCCTGAAAAATCCCTCTGAGTTTTTCTTTTTTTAATTTTGTTTTTGCCCTTGATCCAGCTTTTATGGGCTGATTAAAGAATTTTCTCTCTTCCAAGTAGGATGAATACAACTTCCTCTGTTTACTACCTCATTGCTGGCTCATGTGTTCTCAGAAGCGTGGAATTTTTACAGGACATAAAATCCAGGGCAACATTCGCGTCCAGGCCCCGCAGGGCGTTGTGTTTCCCACATGGCTTCATCCTCTGACTCTGTGAGGCGCTTGGTTAAGCATGGCTTTAAAGATGCTGACACAGATCAGCATGTCTGTCTAACATCAGCGCTGCCCTGGGAGGAACACAGGACAGTGGCTTGGAAGCCGCTGCTGGGGGAGATCCATTTCCCACAAAGTGGAATAAGCCACACCCCCTGGCTCTTCCACGCACAGTGGGGACCTGTGTTCAGGACCCCAGGGAGGCCCATGGGAGCATTTTTTAATTAGCGGAGAAAATTGAAATCAAAAGCAGATGGCTTACCAACTCTACCATACAAACACTAGAAACACGGGGAAAAAATGAGATTTCCTCAAGCTAGCAAGCATCTGGAATAATTGGGAGCGGCTTTTAAGAAAAGAAATATATCTAGGTCTCCTGATCTAGGTACTGAGGGTATTTGCATATTTCATATAGTTAAGTATGTTATTTATTTTATACTTTAAATAGTAGTATCTATGCTTTGTTTTGGATATAGTTTTATAGGTAATATACTAAAACTCTTGAAAATCCCTACTTAATGGTGGTACAGACTGAGTGTTTGTATCCTTCCCAAAATCCATGTTTGAAACCTCAACTTCAGATGTGATAGTGTTGGTGGGTGGGGCCCTGGGGAGGCAATCAGGGAAGGAAGAGGTCTTCCCCAGTGGGTCAGCGGGTAAAGAATCCACCTGCAATGCAGGAGATGCGGGAGACACGGGTCTGATCCCTCCCAATGGAGCTGTGTGTGCGTGCCAAGTTGCTTCAGTCGTGCCTCACTCTGCAACCCCATGGACTATAGCCTGCCAGCCTCCTCTGCCCATGGGGTTATCCAGGCAAGAATACTGGGGTGGGTTACCATTACCCTCCTCCAGAGAAATCTTCCAGACCCAGGGACCGAACCCAGGTCTCTTGTGTCTCCTGCGCTGGCAGGCAGATTCTTTACCAGTAATGCCACCTGGGAGGCCCTCGTGATGGGATTAGTGGCCTTAAAAGAAGAGGAGGAAGCAGGTCTCACCCTGTGCAGTACAGGCACCCAGGAAAGGACACGGAGAGAAGGAAGCCGTGGCAGAAAAGGAAGAAACCCTCACGGGAAACCCACCGCACTGGCCCCTTGATCTCGGATTCCAGCCTCCAGAACTGTGAGAGGATGCATGTCAGTCAAGTAGGCCGCCCTGTCTCTGGTGCTTTGATGGCAGTCCAGCTGACTTTGTACCACCCTTGACACCAGCCCTGGGTGACAGCTAAGATGTCATCCAGCCTTCGTATTTGTTCCAGGCCCCAAACAAGTCTGTGCACAGCCTGGCCGGGTCCATGTCTGTGTCCAGCTGCCTTCCTGACGTGGTAGCTGCATGGAGAAGAGGATGAAGACAGGCTCTGAAGCTACATAGGCCTTTTACAGGATGTCCAGGACAGGTAGGCTGTCAGGAGCTTGCCCACTTCATCCCCCTGCTACCACCCACCACACTTCGGCTGTACCCATGGAGGTAAAGAAGACGACCACTCGAAGTCTCGTCCAGGAGTCTTGTGTGCAGGGGCCTTTGAACCTTCAACTCTGGGAGTCCAGGCTCCTTAGAGCAAACACCTGCCATTTCCTAACTGTCCAGCAATAGAAGCCCTCAGCCTGCAGGCTCACAGGGCCAGGGAGCAAGGGCTGGAAGTGACCCTTGACCAATGGTGGACCAGGGTCAGTGGGCAGAGGCCCCTCAGGTGGGATAACTCCAGGTTTTGCACGATCCTTGGACTCCCTGGTGGGATGGGGTCCAGCCAGCAGCAGCAGTAACAATTTAACAATGCACACCTTCTTGCCCTCTGCCTTGCTCCCCTCTACCTGCTCTACATTTCTGGAACCTCCTCCCTGATAAACCCTTTACACGCCAGTTCTTGTTTCCAGCCTGCCCAGCAGACTTGGGCATCACTGTGGACATGGATTTATAGCCCTACTAAGATGGTGGTCCTGCCAAGATTATGCTTCTCTGCTGCTCGGGAGGTGAGCTCTGTCCCAGGCTGGTGAGGGCAGGGCTGGTGTGTCACTGGAAGGCAGTGAGCCTTGGGAAGCAGCCTTGCTTGTGCACAATATTGTTGCTCTGATTCACAGAGCATCACAGCCTCTCAGGATGAATCATCTCCCGGGCACAGACGGGAGTGGATCTGGAGGAGACAGAACCTCTCCAGATCCCCACAAAAAAGCCTTCTCCTGCAGAGCCAACATGATTGTGAAACAACTATCCCCTGTCTTCTGCAGGCATTTTAGTGACTTTTAAGGGAAAGCATCAATCCATGGATGGCCCAGGCAGAATCCCTTAAGAACACGTAACTTGTGTTTCCAGATCAAAACCACATCCCTATGTGCAGGACCATTTGTCCTCTGGAGAGGAAAGCATGAAGGCCTGCCAGGCTGTCCTCAACCATCCAAGGTGACAAAAGCCAAAGGTCATAGAAGAAAGAAAAGAGTGCCAGCAACCATGTTACAAAGCATCAGCTTCCAGCATGTCTGGAAAGCACCTCGGAGAGTTTTATCTCTATCTGTGTTTATTCTGCTTTCAATTCTGACTAGTTAAGGTCGTCTCTGGATATTAACTCTGAAAGATCCACTCCACGTTCATTCAGAAGTCACGGCATTGAGCATGACACACTTGTGCTCCAAGTTTTGAGGTTGCCCTGGATGTGTGATCCATTCTTTGCCCCAGATTCATAGCTGGGGTCCCAGAAGCTCTGTGGCCTGGAAGCAAAGCTGGTCGGTGAACCACCCTCGTCCCTCTCTGAGTTGCTCCTCCCTGTGGGCCATGGAGTCAGGCTGGCTTCCCTGCTGCTGATGGCCAGGAATCCACCAGATGGGTCATGCATGTTATCAATCACCTGGGCATGACAAGGATGCTTGGCAGTTAACAAGACTGGTTAACCAACCATCCAGCTAATCCATAGGTGATATTAATGGGTAAAGAGAAAAGATTAGGGGAAAAAATGAGACAGAGCCAGGAGACAGGTCAACACCCCACATCCTATCATGGTGTCCAGAGTGACCGAGAGCTCACAGCCACAGTGCAAAGGAGGGAGACACTGTGAGCAGCATGACTCACGGTGTCCAAGTGGTAAAAATAGCCTGGGCTCATGCGAGAATCGTCTATTTCTGCTCCTGAGATGAGATGCAAAGTTGTCCTGGAAGCAACATCACACTGCGATGCACAGCATCTCCCAAACACCCCCAGGTGCCTCCCCACCCTGCTTCCAGGCCCCCTGCCCTACTCCACCCTGCCCACAGCTCCCAGCCTCATCACTCAAGTCTGCCTCCCACCCTCAAGTATAGCGTGGGCTTCACAAGAATGGGGCTTCCTCACTCGGGCCCTCATCTGGCCTTCAGCACCAAGGACAGTGTCTGCCCATGCATGGGTGCTCACCGGTGTTACTGACATTGGACTGAAGAACTCCCCTTCCATCGGGTCTGACCATGCAGAGAAGACCCCAGGGTCTATCCAGAGCACTGTTCCCACAAACCCAGGAAGCCCTAAGCAGGACAGTCAACTGACCGTGGTCCCTCATAAGAGCCCTGGCCTGAAGGGGCCGCTTAGGCATAACTAGAGAGAAGAGTCTGGGTCTCCCAAAGACACATGTGGGCTTAAAAACAAAGGCCAGAAATGAAGGAAAGAAAACCCCCTAAGAAGAGAAAGGGATAAAACAGACTATGGGACTTCCCTGATGGTCCAGTGGCTAAGACTGCACTCCCAGTGCAGGGGGCCTGGGTTCAATCCCTGGTCAGGAAACCAGATCCCACATGCCACAACTAAAGAACTCAGGTGCCTCAACGCACATCGAAGATCCCAGATCCCACGTACCACAGCTGAGACTCGGCACATCCAAATAAATAAATAGTTTTAAAATAAATAAAATCTACCTTTTGGGGAAATTAAAAAACAACAACAACAGACTAAGGAAATGGGAAGGAGGTTAAGGGGTGACTCAATATTAACAGTGGGGAAATGGAAAGTTAGAACCAGGGATGATATTTAACCATCAGATAACTTAAAGCTCCAAGAAGAGAAAAAAAGTTGATGAGTTAAAAAAAAAATTGAAAATAGATGTGAAAACAAGCAAATAAAAAACATACAGGCCACAAAACTAAGAGGAAAGCCAAAAGTTAAAGATTAAAATCTTAAACAAAAACAACAAACAAATGAGCACCCAAATGCTAAAGCGAGAATAGAAATTGAAAGCTAAATAGATACAGTTCTTCAAAACAATAAAAATTTTTTAAAAAGGACATGATTTTTCCAGCTCCCAACCCCACCTCCCCGCACTCCGAAATGATTGTGAGAATTGAAGGGAAAAGAAAATAGAGGTAGAAATAAAGAACCTACAGATTAACTCAAGAGTACTGCTACCAGGCCAATAAGAAATAAAAACGCAATTGCCAGGACACCAGGTCCTACAACAGAATGCATTCATTGCGATTTACGAAAGTAACACAGCATAAAAAGACCATAAATAAAATATATGAAGGACAGCACAGCCTTGAGGAGTAAATCTCTCTCTGGAGTGCACATCAGCTTACTGTAAGATGTCACTGGGTCCCTGTAATTTTTGCAGAAACCCCTGGCACAGACACCAGTCACTCAGAATCTATGACCCACTGGGCTGTAGGCATGTTGTACTCAGTCCCAGGGGAATTCAGGGATTCAGCGAGTGTATGCACACGCACACACACAGACACATGCAACTTTAACTCATTGTCATTTTAAAGTAAATCTGAGTCTCTGGATTCTTGTGAACTGTTAATTCTTTTTTTCCCCCTCAACTTATTTAGAAGGTATACTTTTTATTCACATTGCTAGCTGTGATTCTTAAAATTATATGTGTACTCCTTAATTAGTTAGTGTTGCCATCATCCTGCTCCTTAATGATGTAAGTGAAAGTGAAGTGGCTCAGTCGTGTCCGACTATTTGCGACCCCATGGACTGTAGCATCCGTCCATGGCTCCTCCGTCCATGGAATTTTCAAGGCAAGAGTACTGGAGTGTGTTGCCTTTTCCTTCTCCAGGGGATCTTCCCAACCCAGGGATCAAACCTGGATTTCCTGCATTGTAGGCAGACGCTCTTACCATCTGAACCACCAGGGAAGTCCCTTAATGATGTAAGGATCTTAGAATTCTCCTCCCATCTTGCATGATTGTCCAGGATTTCCATTCCCTCTCACTCCTCTCAGAATTCGTCATTACTGCCGCAGGTTGCGGTCATCTTCTGTAGTCAATGCTTATTGATGATTGACCACATTTCTCCTTTCCTTACATCTTCATTTCATTTCTTCATTCTGTGATCAGTTTTCTTTGGCTGGAGGACATGCTGCAGTAGCCCTTTCAGTGAGGGTCTGCTGGTGGTTCTCAGTGTTTGGCCAAATGCAATATGTTCTTATTTGTGAAAAATAGTTTATGTATTGAATTCTAGGTCCAGTGTGTTTTCTCACTTTCTCTGACATCTTGTTGATTTTTTTTTTTTTTTATGATTTCTATGACTGTTGGTGAGACATCTCCTCTTGGTTTGCCTTTTTCTTGGAGACAATCTATACATTTTCCTCTGGTTAGGATCACCTTTCTGTGTGGTTTTTCTCTAAGATGTATAGGTGTGGACTCCCCTGCATTATATGCTTCTTTCACCAGTTCTGTGAAAGTGAAAGTCACTCAGTCCTGTTCGACCCTTGTGACCCCATGGACTATACCCCGCCAGGCTCCTCTTGTCCATGGGATTCTCCAGGCAAGAACACCAGAGTGGGTTGCCATTTCCTTCTCCATCACTAGTTCTGAGAACATCTCAAATCTCCTTAGACGTTGCCTCTTCCTTTCTCAGTGTTCCCTCATGCTGGAACCCCAATCTCTCCCTGCAGCATTTCTATCAGTTGATTAAAGGACATTCTCATTTTATCTTCCTGCCTTCTCCTCCTGCCCCCCGTTTCCCACCGTATGCTGACTGCAGGCAGTGTCAGCCCTGCCATGTTCCTGTGCTTTAATTCTCTCATCAGATACATTTAATTTGCTCATTAACTCATCTGTCCTGTTTTAAATTCAGTGCATATTTTTACTTTAGGAAATTCCAATTTGCCTCATCTCTTTTGAAAGTGTGCTTCCCCCTTCATGATTTATTAATGCTTCCTCCTTGCATGCCGTGAACATCTTGAAAGAGACTTACCAATTCACTTCTTACTGTCCCTAAGTTCTTGGGAGGCAGCTCTATCCGCTGACACAGGCGCATGGTGGGTGGTTTCTTGGCAAACTGTAAATATTTACACTGTGATCCTTCTCTGTGGAACTCTGCAAATTCCAGCTGAGGATTTCCTGATGGGAAGGTGTGTCTGGTAGGTGCCCCAGGGATCCCTGACTTGAGACCATGTTGTTGTTTTTTTTAACATGAATCTCTCAACTTGAGAGGTTTCCTGACCACATGCATATTAACATTTCAGACCTCAGTTCTACATGACATGGAATTTCCGGCAGAAAACATGCCCCAGTCTCAGGCCCAGAGGATCAGCCCCATTGTCCCCCTCCCTGTGCCATTGAACAGTGATTCTAGGCAGCACTTTCACCGGACGTGTCATCCTCTGAGAGTCCCATCTTTATGTGGGGCATCTGCTCCTACTCCTTCTGGAGGGACCACTACAACCCAAGCCTCGTTTACTGAGACTGACCCCTCCACAGGGAGGCAGTAGCCTCAGTTCAGGTGTCAGGCTCTGTATTTTGTGTCTGTCTTTAACATCTCTGCCCTGGAATGTTCCCCTTGCTCTCTCATGGGCTCAGCTCTGCCTTTGGCAGCGTCTGCTGCTACGCAATCTGGTCAGAGGCTCTATCACAGGAGGTTACACATCGCACGCACGGTCTGTCTCAAAGCAGATTTCTCCCAAGAAAAACAGTGATCTGGTGACACCAGGACTGAAATAGGCAGAAACAGGCTGGGGCAAGTGCCTTGGGTTCAGCCTCTGGTTTATCACTTGGAATATACCCTGGTCTCCGTGCTGGTGTCTGTGATCCAGCCTCTTGTGGTGCCTGTTTTTCTAACTTTGAGGCTCACTGTGTCCAGGCCCGCCAGCTAAGGCCAGAAGGAGCACAGCCTGGGATCAAATGAAATTGGCCATATTCAGCCACTGCTGCAAGTCGAAGGGGCTGCATAGGCTGGTGGCGGCACCCTCAGAGAAGGAGGGTCCTGAGGACTGGGGTCGGTGCTCAGTGATCCTCGGGAGCAACTGGGGAGGGGGCAGCGATGGATGTGACTTTGCAGAGAAGCCTGGACTGTAATCTGTGTCCAGGCAGCCGGGCTGGGTGATGGGAGAGGGCGTCACTCAGAAGCAAAGCTTGAGGCAGGTTTTGGGTTTTTTAGATTACACTATTATATTTTTATTGAAGTATAATTGCTTTGCAATGGTTTGTTAGTTTCCAGTGTACAATGAAGTGAATCAGCTGTGTATATACATGCATCACCTTCGTCTTGGACCTCCCCGCCAACGCCACCCTCCATCCCGCCGCTCTAGGCCATCACAGAGCACTGAGCTGAGCTCGCTGTGCTATACAGCAGCTTCCCATGAGCTATGCATCTTACACATGGTAGTGTATATACGTCGATCTTTTTAAAACTTATTTAACTGGAGGATAATTACAATATTGTGATGGTTTTTGCCATACATCAACGTGAGTCAGCCATAGGCATACCTGTGTCCCCTCCTCTCTGAACTACCCCCCACACCTCCCTCCTCACCCCACCCCTCCAGGTTGTCAGAAGAGCACCAGCTCAGGGTTCCTTGCATCATACATCAAACTCCCAAGGCTGTGTTTTACATATGATAACGTATATGTTTCAATGTTGTGTCGGCAGTGGATTTCTCATGCAGAAACAAGAATTTCTGTAGGATTTCTCTCTGTCCTGGTGGAAACATTGTTACCACCAGCAGGGCTGGTTTTTCCTCCTGGGACTTAGCTAGCCTTTCAGGGAAATGTTTTCAACAAAGAGAAACTCCTCGTTCTGAAGGAAAGCCCGGCTCTTCTGAAGCTCCTGGCCCTGCCTGTTTCCCTGCCTCTCGATCTTGCTACGTTCTGTGTGTGACCCACTGGGAGCTCTGCATCTTCACTCCGTAAAGTCCCAGCCATCGAACTTTGAAGCATTCGCCTGGGAAATAGCCGGTTCTGCTCTGCTGAAAGCTAATGAGATTGACGAAGCAGCAGGTGACCTGCGATGAGGGTGTCCCCACCCCAGACCGGCCCAGCGGGTTCTCTTACTCCAGTTGTGTTTGCCAGGTCTGTGAAGATGCCAGACTGGCAGAGAGGCTGAAAATACATGGCAGGGAAAAACCTGAGACGTCGCCTGGGAAGGCTGGGCTGAAAGGTGGCTCGCTATCTCTAAGGCAGACTCTGGCAGGTGCACTTCAGCTACAGATGAGCTGGTCAGTGCTTCCTCCATGAAGGTCTGAGGCACGTGAAGTTTACTGCGTCCATTAATTAGAAGGTGGGCCAGGGACGCAGCATGAGATGGTGCTTCTGTTTCTGAATCTTTGTAATGAAGGGTGTTTCTGGGTTGAAGAAGCCCTTCCTTATGAGGAAAATGTGCGGGAATATCACTTTCAGTTTTTATGCCCTTAGTGTACTTTAGCAAATCTGAGGTTTAGGGAACCTCATTGTACAGGAAAAAGCAAACCCCGTCTGTTTTCATGGGTCCCTGAGATTGCTTATAGGTGTCTTTTAGTAGCTGGTTTACAGTGTGGAGGAGGAGCTGGGGCTCCTTCTGGATTTATTTCTGCGACCTTGGGAAGGTAAGAAGCATGTCATTGTTGCAGCCTTCTTTTTACCCTTTTCCATGAAATGGATCCTAGCAACAGCCAATCCTCAGCCCACGTCAGTGTGTCTTTTCTGTGGATATGGATGCGCTGCTGCGCTGCTGCTTTGATCCTTTGGTAATTTTGTTCCTCGTGAAACTCTGGTCTGCTGGGTGCATGGTCGAGCTCTCTCTCCGTCTCTCTCCCCTGTGTGCACGCTCTTACACACACACGCACCAACACACCCCTGCCACCCCTCACAGCACAAGCTCTAACTCCTGCAGGTGAAGCCCATTTATTAACTGGCCAATGTGGAAGGATTTTCTGGGAAGATGTTGCAGTTTGAGGTTCTCTTTAATATTTTATTTCTCCAGTTCTAGCATGCACAGTCTTCACACTTTAATGTTTTTCTGAAATTCTGAAATAGGGATGTGTTTTACAATCCATGGCTACTGAGACTTGCTGAGTTATGACAAGGATCTTCCCTGAGCATGTCTTTATGTATGTGGGCAAATTTAAGTGAATATTGACCTCATGAAATAATAATAAAGTAATTTAGGGTTTAAAATATATGTACTTCATATAATTATCTATTTTAAAAATAATATTTTGTATACATTATGTATACACCTTAAAATAAATGCAATAATAGTACTAAATTGGGAGGTACTAATAGTACTAAATTGGGAGTACTAATCAGAATTAACATGTTCTAGAGTTCTTGTGCTTTCCAGAAAATGATAAAAGAAATAATTTATTTTAAACTCAAATAACATTAAATATACCATATCTTATTGGTTAGGATGCCAAAGTCACTGCTTCTTGTTTTGAAGAAAGCAATTTTTTAAGGTTTTTTTAAAATATTCATTTATTTATTTGGGTGCATGGGATCTTCGTTGTAGCACACGGACTCTCTAGTTATGGCCCGCAGGCTCGGCAGAGGGAGCCGAGCAAGACCCCGGGCTTCAGCAGTTGTGGCTCGTGGGCTCTGCAGAGCCCAGGCTCCGTAGCTGCAGGATAGGGGCTCTCTAGTTGTGGTGCACAAGCTTAGTAGCTCCACAGGTCGTGGGATCTTAGTTCCCTGGCCGGAGATTGAACCCATGTGCCACAGACTGCAAGGGGCATTGGATGACCTAACCACTGGATGGCCAGGGAAGTCCCAAAAGTCTTTTTTTTTTTTTTTCAATATGGTAAAATGCACATTACTTAAGATTTACCATTTTGACCATTTTTAGATATGCAGCTTCGTAATGTTAAGTATTTTCACATTGTTGTGCAGTCATCACCTCATCCATCTCCAGAACTTTCTTATCATCCCAAATTGAACTTATATCTATTAAATAATCATTCCTCATCCTTCTCCCCTAGCCCTTGGTAACCACCATCCTACTTTCTGTCTCAATGAGTTTGACCAAAAGGTATCTCATAGAAGTGGAATCATATGGTATTTGTCCTCTGGTGTCTGGCTTATTTCACTGGGCATGATGTTCTGGGGTCTCCTCCCTGTCGTTAGAATTCCCTTCCTTTTGAAGGCTGAATAATATTCCACTGTATGAATGTAACACATCTTGCTGATCCTTCATCTATTGATGGGCGCATGGGTTGTGAATAATGCTCTAATGAACACAGTGTACAAATACCTCCTAGAGACCCTGCTCTCAGTTCTTTGGGGTAACTCCCACAAGTGGAACTGCTGGATCATCTGCTCGTTCTAGGTTTAATTTTTGAGAAACCACCAAACTGTTTTCCATAGTGGCCTCAGCATTGTACACTGCCAGTACCCATGTACAAGGGTTCCAATTCCTCCACAATAAATGACTTGCAAATTATTTTTGTGGTTGTTTTGACTCATAACAAAGACGCAGAAAGATATTAAGTAGTAGACAAAGATAGTGGTGAAAAATTCCAACCTCTCACCTTGAGTCCTAATATCAGCCATATTCCCAACCTGCTCTCCAGAGGCCATCCGTTCCTCTTGACAGCCAGCACACCTGTACTGCTGGGTGCATCCGGCCTTTTCTTACTCCATTGGCTTTATATTCTGTGCAGTAAACCCCTTGTTTTGAAAGGAGAGAGTTTCACTTACTTAAGGCTAGAATGTAGATCACTAACATTACTGCCCATCTCCTTCCCCCAAGCTTTCTGGTGTGTAATTTTGAGTCCTTCCATCCATCACTATTTTATCTGTAAAGGGACTTGATTAAACCCCCATCTCCCATCTTTCTACCGGCGAGAGGAGGCTGTGGGCAGCATGCTTGCCCACTCTTCCTCCCTCATACCATGTGCCTTCCCGTGAGCTCAGCTATGTCCTGACTTTACACTAGAATGAATGAGTCTCACTTAATGACTGTGAGTCAGACCCTGAAATCAGGCTTCCTGGATGTGATTCTGGCTCTGCTCGTAGGTGATAGCATGAAGCAAGGTACTCATCCTCTTGATCCTTGTCAGTGGAATGAAGATAATGATAATACCTACCTCAAAAGGGTTATTTTGAAAATTAAACAGGATAATCCAGGGGACGTCAGAGAATGAGATGGCTGGATGGCATCACTGACTCAATGGACATGGGTTTGGGTGAACTCCGGGAGTTGGTGATGGACAGGGAGGACTGGCGTGCTGCAGTCCATGGGGTCACAAAGAGTCGGACATGACTGAGCGACTGAACTGACTGATCCTTATAAATACCTTAGCACAGTGCCTGGTGTTTAGGAAATGCCCAGCACTTCTTGGCCAAAATGATGATGGTGATAATGATGATGGCGATAATGCTGATGACAACTTTGTCAGGACTGGTAACCTTTAAAATCTGTTTTTTAATTATGTAGATTCCAAATGTGGAATTATAAAAGTTATCATCATAATTTTTTAAACATTGTTGACTATAAGCCCAAGTTGTAGTGATAAAATACTATTTCCTTTACACTAGTTGCCAGTACCAGACCTCGTGTACTAGGAGTAGAAATATTCTTAGTGTCCAGGTCAAACAGGATCTGCCTTTTTATATTCCATAGCTGCCCAAAATAATGGGAAATTTGGGGGGGGTGGATTTCTGTATTTAGACTCACAGAACTCTGGCAGTCTTTCTGGTTGTGCGTTTCTCCTGGAGTTTCTGAATGACCTTCTTTTAACATTGAGGGAAGAAACCTGTGCCTTCTTGCAGCATCACTGATGTCTTCTGGTGCTGTGTTTGTTCTCTTTCCTGTTGTTGACGGAAACAACACAACGAACACAACTTGCCTTTGTGAAGCCCACAGATGTTCGTTATAAATTGGACAGATTGCTGCAGGACAGCTGCTAGACAGGGATTTCTTTTTATCATTTCTGGATATTCACTGTTTCCTTTATCTCTGATTACCCACTTCTTTGGTTTTCCACTGTCTTTTTTTTTTTTTTTTTTCTGGAGTAAATTTGTGAGCTACTTATTTAGAGTGAGTATGAGTGAGATAAATTTTCTGAGCGCTGAAAATATTTACTGTTGTTGTTTGGCTTCCTTTTTATTTTTGCTCCCACTTGAGTGATCGCTTGTGAGGTGCATAACTCAAAGTTTGTCTCCCAGCTTTGAAGGCACGATCCCACTGTTCAGCGTGTGCTGTCTTAATGGAAAGTCAGATGTCAGCTTGTGTGCCTGTCTCCCGGCCGCCTCTCCGATTCCAGGCTGGGGCCACCTCGTCCCTTCCAGCACTTTCCTCCTTCAGGAAAGAAAAGGGAACCTGGCTGTGGCTTTTCATCCTTTCAGTATTTGCTACGATTTTCTCTTCTAGTAAGCTTTTCTTTTTTTAAATTAAATTTTTATTGGAGTGCAGTTAGTTTACAATGTTGCCTTAGTTTCTGATGCAGAGCAAAGTTAGTCAGTCGTACATACACATATACCCATTTTTAGATTCTGTTCCCATCTAGGTCATTACAGAGTGTGGACTCGAGTTCCCGGTGCTATGACAGCATCCATATTAGTTAGCTAGTCTCTATATGCGTGTGCATATGTCAGTCTCAATTTCCCAGTTTATCCCTGCCTAGAAGATCTTTCTCATTCCTTCAGTGGTTTTTCAAGACACAGAAGACAATCAACGTGCCAAACCCTCCTCCCGGAGTCAGGAGCCCGGCTCCAGCGTAGCCTCTCACCCGGGCCACCAGAGGCTTGTTTTCCAAAGGACAGACTGGCTTTGCTGGTTCCCAGAGTCAGGGCTCTGCTTTCTCTTCCACCATGTTGGCTCTTGTCTTTATTACCACCTGTCACCTGTATCTTTTCCCTTCATCATTATTATTTTGGCTGATTTATCTATTTGGATGTTGATTCATTTATGTTCTAACCTTTATTGTCCTAATATGTGCATGTAAAGCTGCTTTGCCTAAGTGCCTCTTCACCTGCACCCCTAGGTTTTGGTATGTAGTTTGCTTTAATACGTAGTTTTTTCAACAGGATTCAGTTCTAAATAATTTTATTCTTTGGTCCAATAGTTATTAAGAAAGTGTTTGTTTTTTTTCCTTCACTTCTAACTGAGAGTGGCTTTTGCTAAATGTATTGATTTTTTTTTTTTTTTTTTTTTTTTTTGGCTGCACTTAGTTCCCTGACCCAGGCCCTGAGCAGTAAAAACACAGAGTCCTAACCACTGGACCACCGTGCGTGCTTGTCCAACTCTTTGCAACCCCCATGGACTGTAGCCCACCAGGCTCCTCTGTCAATGGAATTTTCCAGGCAAGAATACTGGAGTGGGTTGCCATTTCCTCCTCCAGGGGAATCTTCCCGACCCAGAGATCAAACCTGCATCTCCTGTGTCTCCTGCATTGGCAGGTGGATTCTTTACCATCAAGCCACCTGGGAAGTTTCCTAAACATATTGACTTCTGTATCAACTGTACTGTGGTTCCAAAACACATTCTGTAAGATACAAAATGATGTGAGATATGCTGGTGCGTCATGGCTTAGTACTTGATCCACTTTTGGGAGGGAGAGAGGAAGGGAATGGAGAGAGAGAAGGAAGGGAAGATTAGGAGAAACAGAGAAAAAGACAGCATACCAGTGCCTGGAAGAATCTATTCTATAATTGCTGGATGCAGAATTTTCTATGTGCGCATTGCTTAAAATTGCTACTGTTGCTTTTTGAATATTCCACATCTTTCTTATTCTTGGTCTGTTTATTTCTTAACATGGTTTAGAGAGTGTTTTCAAGTTTCTTGTTCTGCTGGTGAAGATATTCCATTATTCCTGTAATTCTATCAGTTTTCCTTTGAGACCGTGATATGAATTGATTGTGTGTCAGGAAGTCGAGCAATGAGCCGGGTGGATTGAACCCCTACTATGTTGCATCTATGTTCCTAGGTGGTAGCTTTTTTACTCCTTGATGTCTGCTTTGTTTTGTTTATCTTTTTAAAGATTTTTTTTGGGCAGTGGACCATTTTTAAAGACTTTATTGAATTTGCTACAATATTGCTTCTGATTTACATTTTGGCCTTGAGGTATGTGAGATCTTAGCTCCCTGACTAGGGATAAACCTGTATCCTCTGCATTGGAAGGCTAAATCTTAACCACTGGACCACCAGGGAAGCCCCTTCTACTTTGTTTTAGATTCATTAAGCTGTGCCAGGTTTATTTTCCGCCTAGGATTTTTCTTGTATACATATTTTCCATCCTTCTGTTTTCAGCACTTCCACTTCCTTATGCTTTAGGTATGTCTCTTATAAATAACATATGTCAGGATACTGTTTTAAACCCAGAGTGAAAACTAATTTTAACTAGCGATTTCACCTAATTAATGGCCATTGTGAGTGCTGATCTATTTTCACTTGTTACCTCAATTTTTATTTTTATTTTTGTCCTGTTCTATTTGTTTTTTTCTGTCTTACTCCCTTTTTCTCTCTCCTAATTTGAAATGTGTATAGTAATTTTTATCCATTTGGTAGTTATCCTTGAAATTTACCCAGGCGTATTTAACCTAAGCCTAAAACTGAATAATTTAACACATTTCTAGAACATTGAAAAGATGTTAGTATCACCCACCTCCTGATTTACATACTATTATTTTCCAGTGTTTAATTTTTTTAAATGAACCTCACAGTTTAGGGGCGGGGGTCATATAGCCTCGTTATTTGTTTGGATTCATGAACAAGGTGTTGGTTTCTCTGTTCACCAGCTCTTGCCCCCTAAGCTGCCCACCAGCCTCGTTTCTCTTCCTCCTTTAGAACTGTGTTTGGGTCAAGTCTCTTCATTTCTTAATCAATCTTATTTCACTTTGTTCTTGAAAGACAACTTTCTTGTGTTCAGAGCTGGCAACTAGAGACATGGATGGACCTAGAGACCGTCATACAGAGTGGAGTAAGTCAGAAAGAAAAGCAAATACTGTACATTGATTCATATATGTGGAATATGAAAAAAAATACTGCTGTAGACAATCTTATTTACAAAGCAGAGACACAGATGTAGAGAACCAATGTATGGACACCAAGGGGGAGAGAGAGGTGGGGTGGATTGGGAGACTGGGATTGACATGTATACACTATTGATTGATACTGTGTCTAACATAACTAGTGTTTAACATAACATAACGTAACGTAACCCACTGCACAGCACAGGGAACCCTACTCGGTGCTCTGTGGTGATCTAAATAGGAAGAAAATCCCAAAAGGAGGAAATATGTGTCCTGCTGCCACTGCTGCTAAGTCGCTTCAGTCGTGTCTGACTCTGTACGACCCCAGAGACGGCAGCCCACCAGGCTCCCCCGTCCCTGGGATTCTCCAGGCAAGAACACTGGAGTGGGTTGCCACTTCCGTCTCCAATGCAAGAAAGTGAAAAGTGAAAGTGAAAGTGAAGTCGCTCAGCCGTGTCCGACTCTTAGCAACCCCATGGACTGCAGCCCACCAGGCTCCTCCATCCATGGGATTTTCCAGGCAAGAGTACTGGAGTGGGGCGCCATTGCCTTCTCCGGAATATGTGTACACATATAAACAATTCACTTTGCCATGCAGTAGAAACGAAGGCAACACTGTAAGGCGACCGTACTCCAATAAAAATTTTTTAAAGACACACAAAAAAATTAAGTGGGCAGCTACTTTCTCTTGACACATTGTCATTCTGATGTTCGTTGCTGAGTAAATTATCTGCCTTTTTCCTCTGACTGCGTATAAGGTCTCTATGAAGTTTACATTCATCAGCTTGACTACAGCATGTCCGTGAGGCATTGCTGTGTTTATCTCTCCGTTCTTTCTGGAACTCTTACTAGAAATGGGTTGAACCTTCTTATTCTGTACTCCACACTCTTAACCAACCTTTTATATTTTCTATCTCTTTTTCTTTTAATAGTGCAGTCTAGATGTTTTCCTCAAAATTATCTTCTAGTTTATTTTTTTTCTTCAGCTATGTCTATTTTGCTATTTTTAATTCTGTTGAATTTTTCTAACAACTGAAATACTTTCACTTTTTAAAATTCAAACTTTTTATTTTTTTCTGTTTATTTCTGATAGTCTCTTGTTACTTGCTCATCTTTAAATATTTCTATTTCTTTCATAAATATTTCACAAATTATTTCTATCATTTAAGTCTGTATTTCTATAAATATTTCCATAAATATTTTATAAACAATTGTTCTATATTCCTATATCTGAAGTCCTTGATTGTCCAAAGCTATTTTTTTCTATTGATTCTCCCTCACAGGGACATGAAGTCTTTGTGTGGGAGGAACCTTAATTGTCCGCTTATTGCTCGGTCTTATTTTTTTTAATATTTATATTTTCTGGCCGTGTCAGGTCTTAGTTGTGGCACACGGGATCTTTGTTGCATCATGAAGACTCTTCTGTTGCCAGGTGAGGACTTAGTTGCCCCATGAAATGTGGAATCTTAGTTCCCTGACCAGAAATCAAACCTGCATCCCCTGCACTGCAAGGCAGTTTCTTAACCACTGGACCACCAGAGAAGTCCCCGTTTGATACTTCGTTGTTGTTGTTTAGTCACTATGTCGTGTCCGACTCTTTGCAACCCCATGGACTGCCGCACACCAGGCTTCCCTGTCCTTCACCATCTCCCTGAGTTTGCTCAAACTCATGTCCATTGAGTCAGTGATGCCATCCAACCATCTCATCCTCTGTTGCCCCCTTATCCTTTTGCCTTCAACCTTTCCCAGCATCAGGCCTTTTCCAGTCTGTTGGCCCTTCACATCAGGTGGTCAAAGTATTCGAGCTTCAGCATCAGTCCTTCCAATGAATATTCTGGGTTGATTTCCTTGAGAATTGCCAGGTTTAATCTTGCTGTCCAAGGGACTCTCAAGAGTCTTCTCCAGCACCACAGTTCAAAAGCATTAATTCTTCAACACTCAACCTTCTTTATGGTCCAACTCTCTTATATGCTTAAATTAGGAGAGCTTTCCATCCCAGAGCTTTGATTCTGTTTCTGCCTGGAGCCAGGGGTCATCACTTACTTGACACTATGTCAGAATCTATCGAACAGTGAGTCTCAAAGTGTGGTCCATGGGTATGCATATCCACATCCTACTGGTTAAGAAACTGCTGGGGGCCTGGGAATCTGTGCTTGGTGATGCTAGTCCTTACACTGAGGCCACTTCCATCTAGTCTCAGCTGAGAATTAGGGGTTGGGTATCAACTTCACAGTCTTATGTCTCTACCAAAGCTGTGTGACTCACTGTCACTATTACAGTTGGTATCAGTCTAACTCTGCCCCTCCCAGTAGTTCTTCATGGAAAGGCAGTGGTCTTTGGTGATTTTCCTTCACAACCAGCATGTCTCCAGGTGTGTCCTAATCCTGGGTTTTATTTTGCGGTAAGAAAAACCCTTGGAGCATGTCGTCAACTTTAAAGTCAGAAAGGATGGTCTATCTGTTGAGATTTTAATTTCACAAATATAGTTTTTTTACTTTTAAAGTTCTAAGTTCATTTTTAAACACCGTAAGCATGTTTATCCTGTACCTGCGTCTGACATGTGTGGCCCCAGTTCTGCAGTGTTCGCTCACCTCTACTGAAAGTGAAAGTGAAAGTCACTCAGTCATGTCTGACTCTGCAACGCCATGGACTATACAGTCCATGGAATTCTCCAGGCAAGAATACTGGAGTGGGCAGCCATTCCCTTCTCCAGGGGATTTTCCCAACTCAGGAGTCAAACCCAGGTCTCCTGCATTGCAGGCTGATTCTTTACCAGCTGAGCCACCCACCCCTGATGACTAGTGCTTGTTTCCTCAAGTGCTTAATCCCAGACTCTAGGTCCACAGCATGATCGGTGGACATTTTCTAAGATCTGTCTTTAGCACATTCTTCCAGAGGGGATTTTCATTTGCTCCTGCCAAGAATCGGAGCAGAGGTGAGTGGGATTTCTCAGCCCTGGACACTCCAAACTGAGTGATCTAGGCACACAAAGGGTGAGGGCTTGGGGTCCAAGTTCAGGCTTGTGGCTGCAGGTTCTCTGAGTTGAAGTCGCCCCAAGCTACAGGTCACTTGCAAGATCTAAGGGACAAGAATATTTACTTGCAAGACTGCTGTCTCTATCACTCACTGGTGAGGAGGAAGATTCTTGCTTGCATCTGTGTCCTCACTCAGAGCCCTCTCGAGGAATTCTTTGACACACAGGTGGCCTCCATACCTCTGAACCACAGAGTTGGGTAGGGGGTGTGTCACTGCTACTGATGGTGATGACAGTGTCCACGTCACTCGTGCTGTCGGTGGTGGTGATGTTGGTGGCAGTGGTGGTGGCAGATGGGAGGGGTTATGGTCAGGAATCAGTCAGCTTTTCCTGTGAAGAGCAGATAAAAGCTATTTTAGGCTTTGCAGATCATATGGCCTCTTATTACAGGTGTTTAACTGCTCTTTTAGTGCAGAACAGTTAGAGGCATATGTGAGTGAACGGATGTGGATGGGGTTCAATAGAACTGTATTTATGGATACTAACAGGCTTCCCTGATGACTCAGGTGGTAAAGAATCTGCCTGCAGTGCAGGATATCTGGGTTCAATCCCTGGGTCAGGAAGATCCCCTGGAGAAGGAAATGGCTACCCACTCTAGAATTCTTGCCTGGAGAATCTCATGGACAGAGGAGTTTTTAATTTCTCAGTTTTCATGTATCATGGAATATACTTCTTATCTTCAGTCATTTAAAGATGTATAAAATCTTTCTTGCTTGTGGGTTGAATTTGTCTGATGGGGAATAGTTTGCCAATTCCTGGTGGTGATAGTGGTGGTGGTAATGTGATGATGATGGTGAAAATGGTGATGATGTGATGGTGGTGATGGTGGTGGTGGTGGTGATGGTGGTGATGGTGGTGGAGATGGTAGTGGTGGTGATGATGGTGGAGATGGAGATGGTGGTGGTGGTGATGATGGTGGAGATGGTAATGATGGTGGAGATGGTGGTGATGGTGATAATGGTAGAGATGGAGATGGTGGTGGTGGTGATGATGGTGGAGATGGTAATGATGGTGGAGATGGTGGTGATGGTGATAATGGTAGAGATGGAGATGGTGGTGGTGGTGATGATGGTGGAGATGGTAATGATGGTGGAGATGGTGGTGATGGTGATAATGGTAGAGATGGAGATGGTGGTGGTGATGATGGTGGAGATGGTAATGATGGTGGAGATGGTGGTGATGGTGATAATGGTAGAGATGGAGATGGTGGTGGTGGTGATGATGGTGGAGATGGTAATGATGGTGGAGATGGTGGTGATGGTGATAATGGTAGAGATGGAGATGGTGGTGGTGGTGATGATGGTGGAGATGGTAATGATGGTGGAGATGGTGGTGATGGTGATGAATGGTAGGAGATGGTGGAGATGGTGGGTGGATGGTGGAGATGGTGGTGGTGGAGATGGTGGTGATGGTGATGATGGTGGAGATGGTGGTGATGCTGATGATGGTGATGGTGGTGGAGATGGTGGTGGTGATTGTGGTGATGATGATGGTGGAGATGGTGGTGATGGTGATGATGGTGAAGATGGTGGAGATGGTGGTGATGCTGATGATGGTAATGATGGTGGAGATGGTGGTGGTGGTGATTGTGGTGATGATGGTGGAGATGGTGGTGGTGGTGATTGTGGTGATGATGGTGGAGATGGTGGTGATGGTGATGGTGGTGGAGATGGTGGTGATGTGGTGGAGATGGTGGTGGTGGTGATGATGGTGGAGATGGTAATGATGGTGGAGATGGTGGTGATGGTAATGATGGTGGAGATGGAGATGGTGGTGATGGTAATGATGGAGATGGTGGTGGTGGAGATGGTGGTGATGGTGATGGTGGTGGAGATGGTGATGGTGATGATGGTAATGATGGTGGAGATGGTGGTGGTGGTGATGGTGGAGCTGGTAATGATAGTGGTGATGGTGGAGCTGGTAATGATAGTGGTGAGGGTGATGGTGGAGATGGTGGTGATTAAAAGCTAGAGGTGGTGAAGGTAGACATGGAGGTATTATTGGAAAGGAAGACTCTTCCCACAACATCTTCCTTAAGACTGAGATAGAGTCCCACAGAGCTAAAGGAAGTTAGCACAACTTTCACAGACAGCAGAGTCCTTGATACACAGGTTTACACACTTCCGATATCACAGCATTTCCTCTCCAGAGTCACGAATCAGGCTCAGATTCCTGTGCTCTTCCCAGAGGTGGTGTGACAGGGCCTGGCTCCCCACAGGAGTCTGAATCAGCTGTGTGAGCAGGAAGTCCCCAGCCACCCGAAGTCGTGAGTTGGGTGATGCAGCATTTTACGATTGTAATGTGCCATTTAAACGTTAAATAACAATAACCGATCTGGTTCTAATGCTTCATTAACCTTCTCCACTGCCAAATCGCAGGCTTTTCTGTATGTTTATGCTAAAGGCAGATTTTAATTGTTTTAATGAGGATTTGCAAGCAGATCTCTTCTCTCGACACTTGGGCATTGGTGAGAATACATCTATTATTTGCTTAGCAGGAGGGAAGTATTACTGTTGATGCAAGAGGCGTCTGACAGTGTTGGGGTTTAGGGAAGACCCCGCACCTGGTGCCCTCCTAACACTTTGCTGATTGAGCCGTGTGAGGGCAGATTGTGTGAGGAGCAATCCAGGCCTGTCACAGGGCCCAGCATCATGCTAACCGAATCTGCCAATTAGTTTTGTTTTCCCCATTGACTGCCTGGTTAGTTTGCTCTGCTCTCCTTTGATTCAAAGATGCTGCTCTAAAGGTAGTTTTACGTGTTAAATAGGACTCTTGCTGCACAAAATCTGGCACAGATAAGGTCTTAATCAGCCACAGAGGCACAGACATCAAGTACTCCTCTACGAAATTCCTTCCTCCCCCAATAGACACACATTAGCAGTGCAGATGATGGGGGTGGGGGAGTGAGTGAGAGGAGGTGGGGAGATAGATTTTTTTTCAAGATCTAGAGTTGTGTACAGGCTCAGAGAAAAAGACAACTCATAAGAAGATGGTTTAGTTCTTCATTTGCATTTACTTCATTGCTCATACCTCTGGAAATTACTACACTTAACAACTCTGGCTCCCAAAACTTTCTTTACATTTTTTTTTTCTGAGTTACTTCCTCAGAGCAAAACATTTATGAAATATTGGAAACAAGATTGAGAGAAACACAACCTGGAATATGTAATCCCAGTTTCTCCACGGAGAGGTCCATGTATAATTCTGCCATATTCATTATAAAGGGTCCTGGTGGTGTGCGTGAGTGGTGGGGCCAGACAGAGCTCAGAATCGCTCAGACCCTGTTTCTGGTGAGGGAGATGGAGGCTGGGGCTGCAGTCCAGACTGCCTTGTTCTGAGGCCCCTGCTGCGTTGGGGCCGGAGCTTTCTGTCCAATGAGGAGGCAGGTGCAGCCCGCGGCGTGCCCTCCGTCAGCAGGTCACATGGCCTGTCTGCCCGCGGGCTTTCTTTGGTCCGGCTGAGATGGGGGCGACCCTACCTCTGCTCTCCACACTCCGTGAAATGCCTTTCCTGCACTCCAGAGGCACAGACTGAGAGTTCATTTTGCCTTGTTCTGTTTTGAAGACATTTCCATTCTGACTTGGTTTCCCTTGTGGTTCAAGCGGTCAAGAATCTGCCTGCAGTACATGTAACCCATGTTCGATCCCTGGGTCGGGAAGGTCCGCTGGAAGAGGAAATGGCAGCCCACTCCAGTATTCCTGCCTGGAAAACCCCGTGGACAGAGGAACCTGGCGGGCTACAGTCCATGGGGTCCCGAAGAGTCAGACACGACTGAGCAACTAACGCAGTCAACTCCATTCTGACTGCGCATTTGCCAGAAAAAGAAAGCTCTATTGTATTAACAACTCAACAGGAGAGGTGCAGTCGTAATTAATCCAGTATTACATAGGATCTCAAGAGAAACCCCCCCCAACAAAATGCTGTGCAGCCACGCAATGGATGACCCCTCAGCCAGGAGGAACAAAATGCTGACACAGACTCACCGTACACCCTGAACACACGACACTCAGCAAGAGAAGCCCGGCGTGGAGACCACACACATGACTCTTTTCATGTGGAACATCCAGAGTAATCAAATCCATACACGCGGCGGGCAGACTGGCAGCTGCCAGGGCCCAGGTGAGAGGGCAGTGCTTGTTGTGTGACAAGTGATGGAAATATTCTGGAATTGGATGAGAGGAAGACTGCACACCGCTGTGAGTATGCTACAGCCCTGGGAACTGCACACTTTAAAAGTCAGGCAGGGCCTTCCGTGGTGGTTAGGAATCCACCTTGCGATGCAGGGGGTGTGGGTTCGATCTCTGGTCGGGGAATTGAGATTCCGCAAGCTGCAGAGCAACTAAGCCCATGTGCCGCGGCTACTGAGCCCACACTCCGGAGCCTGTGCGCCAAAACTAGAGAGCCCGGGCACTGCAACGAAGGGCCCACCAGACACAGCCAAGATCCCTCGGGCTGCAACTAAGACCTCGTGCAGCCAAATAAATAAATTAATATTTTAAAATTCGTTTTAAAAATAAAAAAGTAAAAGTCAGGTGAACATTATGATGTTGGTGCGTGTGCACTGGGTCGTGTCCAACTCTCTGCAACCCCATGGTCTCCTCTGTCCATGGGATTTTCCCAGCAAGAATACTGGGGCAGGTTGCCATTTCCTTATCCAGGGGGGTCTTCCTGACCCAGGGATCTTCCAGACCCAGGGATCGAACCTGTGTCTCTAGATTATATCCCAAAAATGTTATTTTTCTTAATGAATGAAGTTACTAACTAAAACGAAAGAACAACGGAACTGGGATCTTCCTGAAACAGCACACACCCCTCAGCTATGAGGGCTGGTGGTGAGGTCCACAGTCTGACAAGCTTCCCCAACTTTCTGGGTGACATGTGGGTGTCACTCCAGCTGAGCGAGGAGATGGTACACCTTGGAGTCAGACATACCTGGTTCAAATCCCACCTGTTTCTCTTCCTGGCTGGAGCACCTTTTTTTTCTTTGCTTAACACACTGTCTGGGTTTGTCATCACTTTCCTGCCAGGAAGCAATTGTCTTCTAATTTCACGGCTGCAGTCACCATCCACAGTGATTTTAGAGGCCAAGCAGAGGAAACCTGTCACTGCTTCCACCTTTTCCCCTCCTATTTGCCACGATGTGATGGGACCAGATGCCATGACCTAAGGGTTTTTTTAATATTTAGTTTTAGGTCAGTCTCTTCCTTCCCCCTCATCAAGAGGTTCTTCAGTTCTTTTTGCTTTCTGCCATTAGAATGGTATTATCCACATATCTGAGGTTGTTGATATTCCTCCCAGCAATTCACTAGAGAGCATTCCCTAAAAGCTGCAGAATAGTCCTTGTGGTGGTGTTTGTTCGGATTTGAGTCAGTAGCTCCAGGTGGTCAAGACTCCACCTTCCTGACTGAAGCCCAAAAGGTGCTGATGCTGCAGGTTCTCAGTCGACTCTGGGTGGTGGCGATGTAAGCTGTGCCTGCCTCCAAGTGCCACGATTTCAACCGACTTCTGGATTGGTGCAAGGCAAGGAGATCCCTAAGTCGCATTAGTCCAATCCTGTAACCCTTGAGACTGTTACTTTTGACAGACATTCACTGGCTGTATACCAGGGCAAGAACAGGCAGGAAACTGTGGTCCTTTTGTCTCAGGCTCTGGGCAGGGCAGGGCTGAGGAGGCGGTGATGTTGAATAGCTGTCCCATTGGCAGAGAAGGATACACCAGGAGCTGTAGGAGAAACCGGAACGCACCAGAAAAGGGAGGGTCACACTGGCTATGCTGGAACAAGGGACTCCATCCAAGGAGAGGAATTTAAACAAATGCAACCACATGTCATTTGTAAGATACTCACTGCAGATCCTGGCAGAAGGAGCTGAATCTGAGAAGCCAATCTGAGCTTCAGGAAGGTTTTTCTGGGCTTGGTGGTACACCCAGCCCTGCACAAGTGGCCCATCAGCTTCTCTGCGGAAGGATGAAGATCAGAGAGGCTGGATGTTTGGACCAGAAACACCTGGAGGAGCTGGGAAGGTGACCAGGTGTGGAGGTGACGCTCACACGCAGGATGTGCTTCACAGGTGCTTAGAATTCCTGGTTTTAGCTCTTGGTTGTTACTGGACCCCAGGGCTGAGGGCTTAGAGGCCCAGGAGCAGAGCTGGCACTGTGTTCTGGCCTCTGTTACATGTGTCACGGTGTCAAGCTGGTGACACCCACACCTCGCAGTGCATACCCTGCCCTTGACCGGTCATCTGTCGACGTGATTAAACTGCTATTTTCCCTTTAATCACAAGGGTGTCTTCTTTCTCTCCTCTGCTTGTTGTGAAATTTCAGATTCCTGTGCGTGTGCATGCTCAGGCGCTTCAGTTGTATCCAACTCCTTGTGACCCTATGGGCTGCAGCCCCTCAGGCTCCTCTGTCCATGGGATTCTCTGGGCAAGAACACTGGAGTGGGTTGCCATTCCCTTCTCCAGGGGATCTTCCCAACCCAGGGATTGAACCCAAGTCTCTTACATTTCCCGCGTTGGCAGGCACGTTCTTTACCACTAGTGCCGCCTCAGATTCCTGAAGCTACCTCCAAACAAAGCAGTTATAATGTAAGACAATCCTTAAATCTCCTAGGAAGCCAACAGCGAAAGCCTCAAGATGGAATGTTGCTACATAATAGTTATTAACTTGCAAAGAGGAAAAGCTGTCTCCCCAAAATCATAAACTTTGGTGTCTTCTTCTTAACATGTGAAACTCTAGAAAGGAACTAGAGGGGAATCGTTTAGAAGAATTCTTAATCGTATCCCAGATACACAGGTGTTTCTTTAAGCCAAGCACCACTGAGACAGGGAAATTTTCAGTCCACTTCCTGGGACCCTGCTGAAGGCCAGTGTGAGTGTCAGAATAATTCTAACGTGTGTAGAACATACTAACATGTGCGTGTAAGATTTCCTCAGCTGGGGAGCTCGGTCCATGTACAGCACTAACACGTAGGTCTTCTTATCACTTACCTTCTAAATCTGTGTGGGGCATTTTTATTTTTTGTTTTTATCATAGTTAGTTAGTTAAGTGGCTCAGTCGTGTCTGACTCTTTGCAACCCCATGGGCTGTAGCCCACCAGGCTTCTCTGTCCGTGGGATTCTCCAGGCAAGAATACTGGAGTGGGTTGCCATTTCCTTCTCCAGGGGATCTTCCCGACCCAGGGATCGAACCCAGGTCTCCCGTATTAGAGGCAGACGCTTTAACCTCTGAGTCACCAGGGAAGCCAAGTTATAAGCAAAAGCAACTTAGTTCTTCAGAAGAAAAGAAAAGATAAAATAGATCAATATTTAAGATATACTAGACAAAACATCTGAAAATATAAAGATAAAAATACATTACTCAAAAATTTTTAATTTATTAGTGTATAAAGCTTTTAAATCCCTCTAGTCAAAATTCATTCACAAGAGGTTGTAGGTTGGTTGCTTGTTGAAAATCTATTTTAAAAGATCAAAAGCTGAAATAATTCTTTATTCCTTTGTTCCATTAGTACTAAGTCACAGGATCTTCCTTGGTGTGAGTTTTTCTGCTGGGATGAGGAGCCTGGGAGAGTTGAATGATTGACCCCACTCACCCCGTGGTTGAAGCTGGTATGGGTGGGCTTGCCTATGGCTTTCAGGAGTCAGCTGAAATCCTGGGGCTCTCTGGGGCAGCAGTGGTCCTAATTCCTGCACAGCCTCCTTCATTGGGAAGCAGAGTCTGTCCAAAGATGTTCAGGGTCTATCTATGCCTCCCTCTGGCCACTGCCCCCACCGAGCCTGTCTAAACCTTCAGGGTAAGTGGGCTCAGATCAGTGACTGTTCACCCCAGCGACCAGGACACACTGGGACAATCAGGGTCTGACTGATGAGCTTTTCAGGTGTGATTTCCTTGCCTCATCTCTGTTTCTTCCTCCTCCAGGGGAAATGGGCCCCGTGAGGCAAGCGTGACCCTCAAGTCCAGCCCGCCAGCCCGACGACCAGCCGGGAGGACAGCACCATGGCTGGAGTCGTGGAGCAGAAGAGCGGGCTGGTGCGCAGCAAGCTCAGCGAGGCCGGCAAGAGGAATGGCCTCATCAACACCAGGAGCCTGGTAGCCGAGAGCCGGGATGGCCTAGTGTCTGTGTACCCCGCTCCCCAGTACCAGAGCTGCCGGGTGGTGGGCAGTGTGGCACCGGCTGGCCCAGACGGCGCCCGGAACGAGCCGCTCCAACAGCTGCTGGACCCCAGCACGCTCCAGCAGTCAGTGGAGTCCCGCTACCGGCCCAACCTCATCCTCTACTCGGAGAGTGTGCTGCGCCCCTGGGGGGATGGCGTGGCGGCTGACTGCTGTGAGACCACCTTCATCGAGGACCGCTCGCCCACCAAGGAGAGCCTGGAGTACCCCGATGGCAAGTTCATTGACCTCTCACCCGAAGACATCAAGATCCACACGCTATCCTATGATGTGGAAGAGGAGGAGGAGTTCCAGGAGCTGGAGGTCAGAGCGTATGTTTGTCACAGGCCGTCGGGAGTGGGATGTGGGGCTCTGGGGGGACGAGAGCCAGGCAGGCGCAAGTCAGGACATGAAGACAGTGAGCAAAAGTGCAAGGAAACCACAGCCTCCTGGGCGCCCTTCACTCAGAATCTGTGTGAGAGATACAGGGATGGAGAAGGAGGTGAGGTCTGGGACCTAGGGCTTCAGAGGGAATTCTGCTTAGGGGACACAAGGTCGAGGCCATCAGGATGGGACTAAGATGCGTTTAAGGGTTGACCGTGCTCACAGCTCAGGGGGCTGGGGGTTTCTGCTGACTGCCCAGCCACAGAGGAGAGTGCTGTGCTGTGCTAAGTGGCTTAGTTGCGTACGATTCCATGGGTGGTAGCCCGCCAGGATCCTCTGTCCAAGGGATTCTCCGGGAAAGAATACTGGAGTGGGTTGCCGTGCCCTCATCCAGGAACTCTTCTTGACCCAGGGACAGTGGCCACTGGCCAAAACCCCCAGGGGAAGGAGGTTCCTCAAAAGCCTGGAAGTGCACACTTGGGGACAATTTGGGGTGTTTTGGCTGCCACATGTGGTTTCCTTAATTTGACATTCTGGAGTGTTTACTAAGGATTGTTGGAACAGCTGAAACCTAAAACCGGCTGGAAGAAATAGTTACAATTGATAGCATAAGGGGCAGACAAGCTGAATTATGGTAGAGTCCCGTCTCCTGTAGGGCGGGCATGGGCATCAGATCACACTCTTAGGAACATGCATGTTGCCCATGGTGTGCCACACAGCTGCCCCCATGGCAGGGTGAGAGCAATGCCACAGGGGTCTGAGCCCAGGAGACCAGCACCCAGGCTGGGGGGCAGTCATCTCATGGCTGTGGGGATGGCTGGAAGAAGGCTGCCCCACTGGGCTTGCCAGGTTCCCCTGTTGGCCTGAGCCTGAGAACGCCGGCTGGCCACTGGCCCCAGAGACAGGACCATACACCTGTCATCACGTGGCGGCCACATGAGTCCAGCAAGCCAGAGCTCTTCAAGCCTGTGCATGGAGCACACGTTACATCTGACCGTCCCAAGCAAGTCATGTGGCCAAGACCAAAGTTGGTGTGCAAGGGGCTGCTCAGGGTGACGGGACAGGAACATCTCAACTGGGGGCCAGGACGGCAGCAGCCCCCAGCGAGCAAGGGTGTAGACCGCTCACCATCACTCTTTAATTGTCAAACTGAATGGAATGAGAACAGCAGTGCTCCTATTGTGAATGAAACAAAACACTCAGTCCACACTGACCTGAGGCTCTTCCCAGGAAGCAGCTCTACTTCGGACAAGAGAGAAAACGTGGTTTTGCATCCTTGGGGAATGCCGTAGCATCACTGGGTCAACAGCAGAGCAATTCTGTGTCCAGGAAATTGCAGTTTGCAGAGAGCTTTGCCCAGGTAGGAGCAGGGTCTGTCGCAGGAGCTTCCCCTCTGCCCTCATCTCCTGCCTGATCAGGCTCACCCTGCACTTGCAGCAGAGCGGTCCTAGTGCAGAGAGGTCTGCTGGTCGGGCACGCGTCTGCTGAAGCTCGTGTGGCTGCGTCCTCTGGGCTCTGGGGCCTCCTCCTGGTTCCCGGACACAACAGCTAAACCTCATCTCCAGGACCCCAACATCTGGAAATCACATTTCCTTGTCACACAGACAAATTTAAACTGAGAAATGCAGGCATACCTAATAAAGCAGTTCTGCAAACTGTCAAATTTGGGTTTAAAGCTGAAAATGAGTGGCTGCAGGTCAGGACTGGAGGGCCTCGCCGCGTGTTGAAAGGCTGATTGCCGCCCCTTTGTGACAAAGCCAAGTCTGCGCGTCCGTCAGAGAGCCCGTGGAATGTCATCACTGGGAACCAGTGACGCAAGAGCAAAGGGGAAGGAGAGGCATATTTTTGAGGCATCTTCCCTCCCTCCTCTCACCATCCCATCTGACCCCGGAGCCTGCAGGTGGCAGGCTCTGTCCCTAACACTGCATGTGGGAGGCAGAAGCTTGGAGGGCTCCCAGGTGCCTCTGCTGGCTCCAGACGCCTGTGTCCTGACGGTGATGCTGTGTGGTCCCCAAACGGCTGTTTCCTATACAGCCGCCTCCTCACGTCTGAGCCCTCAGCTGGACCTCTCTCCCGTGAAAAACCGCAAGTCCTGGAAACCTGCCGGGAGAGATAGGATTTCACACTACAGGTAGCACCTGCAGAGGCTTCTTCACACGCAGGAGAAGAGCTGGGAGGACACGCAAACATTGGACAAGAACCCCAAAGCGAGAATGAGAAACAGCAACGAAAATAGAAGAGGGGACCCAAAGGAAACAGAAATCACACGGGAAAAAAAGCAGTGTTTTGAACACAATCTCATGTCCCGTGAAGCTGATCTGTGGTGGGACGAGGAAGCAGGATGCAGTTTGGTTGGTTTGCCTGGCTGCCCCCGGCTGGACCCTCACACGCGGTGATGAGAGAGGTGGTAAGTGGGGCTCCTCCCTTCACTCCTGGTTCAGGGGCAGTGCTCAGACTCTCAAATGAATGACCAAGCTCTTCAGGCTCTTTATCAGATGTAGAAAGTGGCCTTTGTCAAGATGTGGTTGAACAGGGTGTTTTAATACAAAAAACAGGTGTTTAACTTTGCCAAATGTCCATTTAGATCATCGTGTGTGTTGGGGGTTGTCTTTACCCTATTGCTATGACCTATTACATTAATTGATTTCATATACTAAGCTGTCCTTTACATTTGGGGATAAATTGGCCATGGCGTTTGCACCTCCTTATTGCTGGATTCAACATGCTAACAACTTGGCAAGGATTTTTATTTCTGTGTCCATGAGGACCCTTGGTCCTTGTCAACTGCAGCTTTCTTTTCTTGTGTCTTTCCCTGGTTTTGGTGTCAGGGTGACTGGCCACAAAGGATGAGTTGGGAAGTGTTCCTTCTTCTTCCGTCTGAAAGATGCTGCCCTGCGCTGGGACTTTTTCTTCTCAGATAGTCATTCACAGTGAAGCCACCAGGGCCCAGGCTCTTCTTTGTGGGAAGATTTTTTTTTTTTTTAACTACTGATCAGACCTGATTTCCTTATGATGTGAAAGAAAATCTTTAGGTTTTCCTTTCATCTTGACTCAGCTTTAGTAATTTGTGCCACTCTAGGGATTTTCCCCTTTTATCTTAGTTACCTAACTTGTCAGCATAAGGTTGTCCATAATAGTGCACTTAAATCTCCTTGCTTTCTGCACAGTTGGTGATGTTTCCTCTTTTTCCTGCCTAATTTGGTGATTTTTCCATTTTCTCCTTGCTCAGCCTAGCCAAAAGTTTATAAATTCTGATGATCTTTTCAAATATCTGTCATCTGGTTCCACTGATTTGTCCTTCACTTCAGTTTTCCATTTCAGTGATTTTCGCTTAGATATTTCTGATATTGTCCTGTTTTCTATAGTCTAAATTTGCTCTTCTTTATCTAGTTTCTTTAGGCTGGAGCTTATTTATCCCTTTGAGATTTTTCTTCCTGTATAATATATGTATTTAAAGCTGTAACTTTCAAACACTATCTCAACTGCCTCCTATAAACTGTGATATGTTGTGTTTTCATTTCCTGTTTAGTTCAAACTAAGATGTGAGGAGAGCTTCCCAGGCACTGTGGTCCTCTCCCTACCAGGAGCTCCTTGTTAAATTCCTGGATCATCCAGCTCTCTGCCACTTGGCCCAAACAGATTAGAGCCATAAGTTGGGAGAACTGCAAGCTTTCCTGTTTGTGGCTGAGAATGGAGCTTCCACCCTGTGCTCCCCAGTCAACTCAGCTCCATCTAGCAGCAGAGAATGTGGTCTCCAAGAGGAGCCCCTCCCTAGCAGAAATACTTCACGGCCAAGCAGGTGATGAGTCTGGATGAGCTCAGAGCAAGAACAACCAGACTCACACTATTCTTTTTTTGTGTGTACTTCATGATTTTGTTTATAATATTCTTTTTTAAAATAATTTATTTATTTTAATTGGAGGCTAATTGCAATTTACAATATTGTCGTGGTTTGTGCCATACATTGACATGAATCAGCCATGGGAGTATATGTGTCCCCCATCCCGAACCCCCCTCCCACCTCCTTCCCCATCCCATCCCTCAGGGCTGTCCCAGTGCACCGGCTTTGAGTGCCCTGTTTTGTGCATCAAACTTGGACTGCTGATCTATTTCACATATGTAGTATACATGTTTCAATGCTATTCTCTCACATCACCCCACCCTCACCTTCTCCCACAGGGTCCATGTTCTTTATATCTGTGTCTCCTTTGCCGTCTCACATGCGTTTACGGACTCACACTCCTCTGACTCAGGATTCAGCAGTGGTTGTAAGCAAACACCCCTCCCTCCAGGAAGGCTGTTTTGAACATTCTCTTCAGTCATTCCTCAGGGACAGGATCTGCCTGCCTCCTGGCTCTGTCGTACCAGAAGTCTTGAAAAAGGATATTATCTGCAGTGCTACGTGTGTTTTCCAGCAGGCACTAGATGTGGACAAAGAATATGTCCACAGATGGCTTGTGCTTAGGTTAAGAATCTTAATCAAGTTAATTATCTTTAAATAATCTGACATATATCCACTTAAAGCACTAAGAAATTTAATTACTCATTTTCCTCCCTTGAGACAGTATGTTCAGTTCAGTTCAGTCACTCAGTCGTGTCTCACTCTTTGTAACCCCATGGACTGCAGCACGCCAGGCCTCCCTGTCCATCACCAACTCCTAGAGTTTACCCAAACTCATGTCCATTGAGTCAGTGATGCCATCCAACCATCTCATCCTCTGTCGTCCCCTTCTCCATCTGCCTTCAACTTTTCTGAAATTAAAAAAATATATTTGGACATCCCAGTTTCTTATGGCTCTAAGTGCGGATCATTCACCCTTAGATGAGTGATCTGAAAATCATTCAAAATGATCAGGAGATCTGTCTTAACCCTTCTTATAGTCACATCTGATCTAGCGCTGTCCAACCTGCAGCAAACTCCTCTTTCTGTAAACAAGCCTATGTGAATAACTTCCTATCTGGAAATTAAATTTACCTTTATGGAATAAATATTTTGAAGGCATCCTACATACTGACAATTTCCAAAGACGAATTCAAAAATATCATGTGCAATGTAAGCATGATCGGAATAGTAGTGTGCCATTTACCATTTTCATTTTCTGTGTCAAGGGAAACTCTCATTTAAATGTGGGACTCACAGCATGTTTCTTAAAAAGTAAAAATCAATATCTTTATATTCTCATCTTACATTTGCCAGTAAAAGGCACTGGAGTGTGTAATTATAGCCGTTTGATGGGGGGAGAATCTATGAGATAATAAATCCATCTGTCATAAGAACACGAGGGGATCGTTCATCATGTTCCTCTGAAATGCTTTACGATAAGCAGAAGGATTGGGGCATCAGATTGAATTTGTATGCCAAGGAAATAAAACCTTTTTACTTTTTCAAGCTCACACTGATCAGATCCCTTATCCATGGCTCCTGAGCCCCTGCTCAGAATCACAGTTGGGAGAAAACTGTTTATCTGTTTTGACAAAGGGAGAATGTTTCATCATTATAAGACTAGAGTTATTCTGGGACTTCCCTGGTGGTCCAGTAACTAAAGCTTCACACTCGCAATGCAGGGGGCCTGGGTTTCATCCCTGGTCAGGGAATTAGATCCCATATGCCGCATCGAAGTTCAAAGATCCCACATGCTGCAGTTAAGACCTAGATCAGCCAAATAAAATTTTTTTAAAAGACTACAGCTATTCTAAGATTGCCAGGAGTAATATCAACAACTTCAGATATGTAGATGATACTACACTAATGGCAGAAAGTGAAGAAGAACTAAAGATCCTCTTGATGAAGGTGAAAGAAGAGGTGAAAAACTGGCTTAAAACTCAACATTCAAAAAACTAAGATAATGACATCCAGTCCCATCACTTCCTGGCAAATAGAAGGGGAAGAAGTAGAAGCAGAGACAGACTTTATTTTCTTAGGCTCCAAAATCACTGTGGATAGTGACTGCAGCCATGAAATTAAAAGACACTAGCTCATTGGAAGGAAAGCTGTGACAAACTTAGCATGTTAAAAAGCAAAGACATCACTTTGCTGACAAAGGTCCATATAGTCAAAGCTACAGTTTTTCCAGTAGTCACTTATGAATATGAGAGTTGGATGACAAAGACGGCTGAGCACCAAAAAAGTGATGCTTTCTAATTGTGGTGTTCGAGAAGACTCCTGAGGATCCTTTGGAAAGCAAGAAGATCAAACCAGTCAATCCCAAAGGAAATCAACCCTGAATATTCATTGGAAGGACTGATGCTGAAGGTGAAGCTCCAAAACTTTTACCTGATGCAAAGAGCCAGCTCATTGGAAAAGACCCTGATGCTGGGAAAGATCGAAGGCAGGTGGAGAAGAGGGTGACAGAGGATGAGATGGTTAGGTGGCATCACCGATTCAATGGACATGCATTTGAGCAAATCCCAGGATATGGTGAAGACAGGGAAGCCTGGTGTGCTGCAGTCCACGGGGTCACAAAGAGTCAGACACGACTTAGCAACTGAACAACAATTCTAATGAAATCAGCTCTCATAAGATTACAGATGGCTGTGAGTCAAACACTAACATGATGGGATTTGAATGACAGTGAAAGGAGAGTCCGTGACTTTGGTGAATCTCTTTCATATTCAGTTTGAACAAACACCAGTAAAATTGGATTCTAAACCACATTGGAGTTTAATAAAATTTCTCCAAGCTTAACCAAAGGTCCACATATTTTAAGCAATATTCATGCAACAAAACCCAGTACCAAGAGCATCCTTTGGGGTCCCTCAGAGGCAGATTTGCTCAATGCTTCATGAAACGTCCCTCCTCAGTGCGTGCCCTTAATGCCCATGTTCAGTGACCACCGTGCATGCAGAAAACACTCGTCACAGCCTGGAGCCCTGGGGAGGCCATTTAACCTTGGCCCATGTTGATAAAAACCTCATCTTCCACCTACTACAGTATAATGTTATCAGAAGAGGAAAGTGATCATAAGCATTCAAGTATGTTAGAAGAAGCGCATCCTTTGAATTTAAAGTTTTTGGTGATGACAGCGTGCCCCACCCATTTTTAGCTGGATTGCGAGGCATGCAGAGCTTCCCAGATGAGAGATCAAACTCATGCCTCCTGCAGTGGAAACTCAGAGTCTTAACCCCCTGACCACCAGGGAAGTCTGACAATGCCCTTTTTAAGGGAATGATGTGAAGCATCACCCCTATATAGGGGTCTGTTCAGCTTTTTGTCCATCGTGCTTCTGCAGAACAATGGAAGAACAACCACAGAAATCAAGCATGAGCCCAGCTTCATGATTGCCGATATTTTCTTTTTTTTTTCCCATGCAAGCCATTTCACAGCGTTTCCTAAAAAGATAAGGAAAGCTCACAGGGCTGACATGCAGATGGTTGTTCACAGACATTCTATGAATTCTGCGATGCAAAAAAAAAAAAAAAACCAACGCAGGGAAATAGTGCAGGTGGCTGGCCCTCATGTACTGGAGTCATGCTAGATTTCTGTAACAAGAGGCATTTGGCCAGTGCAAGGATCATCAGATCATTCAGACTATTAGCAGGCGAGAGAGACTCCATCCTTATGGACAAAGAGCCCACATGTTGTCCTTGTGGTCCCGGGCATTGGATCCGTGGTGCTCATACTCACCAGGAGGAAACAGAGGAAACAGACAGGAGGAAACAACAGGAGGAAACAGACACAGAGAAGGCAAGAGAGAAGCCTCACTGTGCGAAGTGCTGAGGGTCCCTGCCTGGCTGGTCTCCAGGGAGGGTGCTGTCCCCATTCTGAATTGAGATGGTCCCACCTTGGCTGTCCTGAATGTCAGCTGAGGGTCCCAGAAGGAAGGATCTTTTCTCCTTGATAATGAAAACCACACTGCATATCACGCCCCTGTCACCAGAGAAATGTGAAATTGAGTTAGGAAAACAGCCTCTGTCCAGTTAAAATACAAATCCACACAGCAAGAGGTGCATGCTGCTGATGGAGTGTTCATAAGAAAACATAGGAAAATGTCCCCTTGCATGGTTCACCCGAGGTGCCCATGAATATCCACCTGATATCTGTCAGCAAAACATCCACCAGCCTGCAGTGGTGCTGAGCAGACGAGTCATGAGAAACCTCAAGCCTGGAAAAGTGAGAACCACCAGGGGGTCTGGGGGATGGCCAGTGTCCTCCTCAAACAGGTAGAACTTGAGAAGTCGGAGGACACTTCTCAGAGTGGAGAGAAGTATATCTAGAAACAAAACATGTTGCTTGGAACCATAACCTTACATAAGATGCTGCCCACGGAGGTCTACACCGTGAACTACAGATTCAAGAAGGATTTAGCAGAGAAAGCAGTGGTGTTTCGGGGAGGCTTGGTGGAGGAGGGTCCGGGTTGTGAAGGGGGAGCAGCCGTAACTTGAGGTCAGATCCCAGAGGACGGTGGTCTTTCCAGCTCACCATCCAGTGCTCTGCTGGCCCAGGCTGGGTAAAGTCTGCACACGTTTCAGCATGGCATTGGGTGGATTTTCCTCTTGTGTTTCTTCTAGGAAATAGGAGGAAGATCTAGCTTTCGATAGGTTAGCCAATTCCTGAGTCTCCTCTTCTGGTCCTTTTGCTTTTATCCCTTTTGAAATGTCAGTAAGCAGCAGATCACCCAAAGAGAGTTAGATTAAGTGCAGACACTCGAGGGTCCTGTGAGCAGTCCCCTCCCCCATTACTTCACCTCCCATTCATTCCCCGCATCCCCAGACTCCTGATCCCTCAACTTCCCAGCCCCCCACATGGCTTTGAAGCTCCTCCTGCACCCAGAATATTCTCTCCTCCCCTTCACTGAGCTAGTTTCTCATCAGCATCCAGGTCACAGTGTTCGTGCCCCGGCTGACAAAGTCTCTGTGTTTTGGCTTGTTTATTTTCTGTCACACTGGACACTGCCGAGCCACCTTAGGTTGAATTTCCCAGAAGCGATCAGTGATATGAGGACTAATGAGCACCTGATTTACTGGGAAATGCCCCCTGAAGACGAGCCGGTCAGCACGGGGAGCAAGATAGGAGGCATCCAGGAGGGATGGGCTTCAAAGCACAGAGGCGCCCGGCCTGGCCCCAGGACCAGGGATGTGGGCAGCGTCCCCATGGATACTGTGGACGGAGCAGGCCATGGGTGAGTCAAGTGTAGCCTCCAAGGTGAGGACCAGAAGCGAAGTTCCTGGATACATCCCCAACTCAGCACTGAGTGGGCGCCTGATGACCTGTTGCACTGATTGGTCTATCAATGAATAGACGACTCTGTTCGAGGGCCTCCAGGTCAGTGTCATCCTTTTTTTATAATCAAAATGCAGCCAGACTCTCCTTGTGTGAGCACCTAGGCTCCTCAAGCATTTATGCTCCTGGTGAGCATTTATGTGACCTGGACTTTGTTTAATGGGATGCTTTAAAAAGTCTCCAAAGTCAAGTCCGCGGGTCAGAGGCGGGAACAGCGCTCCACAGGGCCTGCGGTGGCCCCAGGGCCTCTTGGCAGCGATCAGCTTGGTGCTGAGACACAAGAGCAGACAGTGTTTCCCACGAACCACAAAAACAGAGACAGCCTCCAAACCAGGAATAAGGAAAGCAGAACATGAAGACTGTTATTGGCATTTCATTAGAGAAGAGAGAAATCCCAAGGTCATTCTAGCTAATAGACCTTCCCCGTGACTGCAGAGGAAAGAAGAGAGAGCAGGGGGGCCCCCACCAACCCCACTCAGCCCCCTGCCCATCCTTAGAGTGTCCATGGGATTGAGAAGATTGAAGCTCCCAAGGACAGCCTTGTGGTCCCTCTGGAGAGGACGGAGTCAGAGGTGCGTGTGGACAAGCTCGGCATGGCCACTGGGCCGCTGTCCCCTGCAGAAGTTTGTCCATGTTGGAACAAGATGAGAAGCCTCGTGGAGGCTGAAGAACCCAGGAGAATTGAGGGCAGAGAACAGAATGATGACGGTGGGCTTGTCGTTGCTGTCGTTGCTACGTATTTGCTGAAGTAGACGTTGGTCCAGAGGTAGGCATCAGGGCAGACAACTTGGGACATTCTTGACATGTGACAGTGGAGAGATGCCCCCAAGACAGAATCCCCATGATTCCCCATCCAAACACCTCTCTGGAGCCCAGCAGCCTCTGTGTAGGTAGGTCCCGGCTCTCTAGGGTGGGGCCTGGGCATCTGCATTTCTGACAACTTCCAGTAAGGCCGATGCTGCCGCCCCTGGACCACACTGTGAGCAGTGAGGGCAGAGAGTGTCACTGTTCAGTGGTCCAGGCAGCTTCTAAGCCACTTCATGGAGAAGCTACAAGAAGGTTTCTCTCACTAAAGAGGGGCTACCCCCAGCGACCCCTTGGGATGCCTGAGGACCTCTCTCTCCTTCTTCTAAGGAAGGCCCTTAACCCATCGACAAGGCTCACCCCTTGAGCTCCCTGCCCCAGGACCCTCCCAGTAAGACATCACTTGACCCTCCTCATCATCCTGGTCTCTCTGGATCCTTCTTGAGATGAGGTGAGTAGATCATCCAGAGGTGATCTGCGCAGTGTAGGGCAGACTGGAGCTCCTGCCCCTCCTTCTAGAACCTCCCTCCCCAAGGCCTGCTGGTGCTGCCAGGCCTTTGGCATCCGGGTGGCACCAGCCTCACTCGCTGCCTCTGCCCAGGCGCTTCCTCCCCAGGCTCTTTCCATGAGTCCTCCTGACTCATGCTTAGCCTCAGGGGGCAGTGAGGATGGCTAAGAATCCTCTCCATGTGTCTTCTAGAAATGTAGCAATGAACTGGTGCAGCCTCACAGAGGAGGCAGGTGAGCTCCTTGCTGGGTGGATGCCGGCGGCTCAGGCAGGGTCCTGGCATCGGGCAGTGTCCACTGGAGGTCAGTGTGTTCCTAAGGGACTAGCAGCTCTCTCCTCTGTTCCAGCTGGAACTGCCCACCGCCCTCCCTGTAACCGCCTACCTCCCGTCTGCTGTTCTTAGCATGGGCTGAGGGTCAGGTGTGAGAATGTCAGACTCCTGGCAGACAGGAGAATGTCAGACAGGAGGCTGACCTCTAATCCACCAGCTCTGAGTCCCTTCTCACAACACCCGGGGTCCACCTGGCAGGCAGGATGTCTGCATTTGGGAGGCAAAAGCTAAGGGAAGGATGCCAGGGACTTGGAGGAGAGTGTGGAAGGAGCCAGCTGCCACATCAAAGAGAGAACAGATGCCTCCCCAAATAAGAGATACAAATGGCAAATAAGCACGCAGAGATGTCCACATCACCACCTCGGGAGAAGTGTGAACTAAAGCCAGCACAAGTGAGCCCTGCACAGAGTGTCAGAGGGCAGGCAGCTGGGAACCGACAGCTACCGAGCGCCGCGAGGATGCAGAAGCCAGTCAGCTTCCCCGGAAGACAGCTGATTGCTTTCCTATAAAGTTAAACACCGTGTGACCCAGCAACCCCATTCCTGGCATTTAAAGACACGAATTCTATGTTCAAGCCGAAACTTGCACAAGCGCGTCACAGCCTTTATTAGTAAGAACGAGAAACTGAAAGTAAAAAGCCTTCGGTGGACGAACGGATGAACACACAGCGGCACTTCCTTACCGTGGAAAACCACTCGGGAATAAAACGGAGTGAACTGCTGACACCCCCGGCAGCCTGGGTGACCCTCAGGGCCTGGTGCTGAGGGGGCTGGTCAGGGGTCTTGCCCCAGGCAGAGGTGTATCCTAGTTTAGGCTCTGGGCCACGCTTACGTAAGAGGTGCGGTCACAGATGTGGGGATGCGTTCTATCTTTGCAGTCCCTACAGGAACTCTGTTCTAGTTTTGACACTTTTATGTGAGTCTAAAATTGTCTCAAAGGGTGTGTGTGTATGTCTGTTTGTGTGTGTATACACATATACATCTCTGTGACCTAGACTTAGTTGAAGAGTTTTTAGATATGACCTCATACACAGACACAGTGAGTGAAATAATTTATTCATAAACATACATACACATACTGTACAAGGCCATCTTTAATGAATTTTAATATTCTATAATCTTCAAACTAACTAAAATACAGTTTAAATACATGCATTCCTTTCAATAAAATGAAGTATTTTAGGACAGTAAAGAAACTTGGGAAATGAGTGATTTTTTTTTATTTTTTAATTGAAGGATAATGGCTTTACAGAATTTTGTTGGTTTCTGCAAAACATCAACGTTAATCAGCCATTGTTGTTGTTCAATCACTCAGTCATGTCCGACTCTTTGCGACCCCATGGACTGCAGCACACCAGGCTTCCCTGTCCTTCACCATCTCCCAGAGCTTACTCTAACTCATGTCCATTGAGTTGGTGATGCCATCCAGCCACCTCGTCCTGTCGTCCCCTTCTCCTCCTGCCTTCAGTCTTTCCCAGCCTCAGGGTCTGGGGACGTATACATACGTCCCCTCCCTCTTGAACCTCCCTCTGGTAACTGATGACTTTGAACAGCCCAGCCAGTGACTTGATATATGGCTATAGGTTTACTGTGATAGGATCTTGCCCAGAGGCATCACTTGGTTTAGAAAATGCTCTCATTTTACAAATTAGGGAGCCCACCTCTGCCACAGGCGCACGCAGACATGCGGGGCGGTGGCCACGCTCGGTGGCAAGGGGGTGAGGTACACCAGGTAGGCAGGCCCTGGGGTCCCTGCTCCTAGACAGACGGCTTTCTCGTTGCTGCAGAGGTGGGGCATGGAGCTCTGAGGACCTCACCCTGCACAGGGGCTGGCATCCTTGGCCAGTCCCTGATGCTACAGAAGGATGAAGGAGGCATCAAACAGGCAGGAGGTCCACAGTCAGCCTGCTTCAGAGCACGACAGCCGTGGCCCCTACTCTAGCCAGAGAGGCTTCTGGAGCCTGGCCAGGTGGGGGGCCCAGGAGGAAGAGTGCGGCTGGGCTCTCAGAGGAAGGCCCTGTGGTTCTCACTGGCCCCTCCTGAGGCACGAGTAGCTCCTGCACTTCCTCAGGGTGCAGATCCTCTGTGGTGGGTGGGCAGATGGGTGAGGACAATTGGAACGACACTGTGTCCCCATAGCTCATTCCCAGGAGGTGTGCGCCCCACCTCTCTGGGCAGACAGACAGGTGCGGATGGCTGGATGGATGTGTGTCCGTAGCTCGTTCCCAGGAGGTGAACGCCCTGCCAGGGCCCCCGCTCCCTGCCCACCCTCCTTGCCTCTCAGTCGAGGACAGTGTCACCCTCACAGGCCCACGTGAGCTGTCCGCCACCAGGATCACCTGGGAGCCCTTTGTCATTGGCCCCGGGGGTGGACGTGCAGCCACCCATCGGCTCGGTGACCCGGCTTTGTTCCAAGAGCCACCCTGGGCTCCACGCGCCTCCGAGCTCCTGAGAGAGCAGGCGTGTGACACTGACACTACTAAGTGGCTTCTCTGCAGAAACACGAAAAGGACAAACTTGATGGAACGCCAAATCACAATGTAAAATGAATTATTCATGTGTCATAAAAAGAGTGAATTTGATATTTTTTCATTTCTCCCCCATAACTCTCCACAGTGTTTCCATTAAAGTGTAATGAAAAAAAAGGGGAAAGTGAATGCAATGCCTAATCCCCAAAAGAAAGAATTCAATTTAAAGTATAATTTTTTCCCTCCTAAAATGGCACGTGTGAGGGATTTTTTGACTTTTTATTTCCGAAATAATTTCAGACAGAAGAATTGCAAAAATGGTATGAAGAATCCCTATATGCTTGTCACCTGGTTTCCTTTGGTCTTAACCATTTACCGTTGGGTGCGTTACCGTTCTCTCAATGTGCATATGTTTTCCTGAGCTCTTTGCAAGAAGGTATCAGACAAGATGTCCTTTTACCCCTAAATGGGCGAGGTATGTTTTCTAAAAACAAGTGCAATTATAAAAGTCAGGAAATTAAAATCATTCTGGTACTGTCATCTCATCTACAGAGCTTATGTACATTTTCCCAGTTCTTTCAATATTGTCCTTATAGCAAAAGGGGAAAAAATCAGACCCAGTTCAGGACCCAACCTTGCATTTTCTTGCTCTTCTCTTGTTGTCGTTGTTTAGTCGCTAAGTCGTGTCTGACTCTGCAATGCCATGGACTGGCTCCTCTCTCCACGGGATTCTCCAGGCAAGAATACTGGAGTGGGTTGCCATTCCCTTCTCCAAGGCATCTTCCCAACCCAGGGATCCAACCCACATCTCCTCCTTGGCAGGTGGGTTCTTCACCACTGAGCCACCAGGGAGCCCTGAGGCTGTTCTCTGATCATAGTCCTCTATAATCTGGAACCTTTCTTCCACCATCACCTTTATGTTCTTGACATGTTTCGAGAGTCCAGGTCGGTCGTTTCACAGGGAAGCCCTCCTTCTGGGTCATCTGGTGATTCCTGCGGTTGGGTTCAGGAGATGGAGCTGTGGGCAGGGCCCCCATCAGGAGACACCTGCCTCCACGTGTCCTGTTACCAGTGTGGCATGTCCGTGGGACACCTGACAAGCGGTGATTCCATCCCTTTTTGCAAGCAGCATCTGCCAGGTGTCTCCCAGCCAAGCAGCATTTCTCTGGAATTAATAAGCATCTTGAGAGGAGGTGCTGTGTGAGGATGGAGCACCCCACTTAGCGCTAGTTGTTCACTTACTGGTTTTAACACTCTTTACAAGCTCCTAACCTCATGGCTTCTTCTGTATTCATTAGCTGGGCATTCATCCATGGAGTAGAGTTTTCCCTTCCCCCATATTTATTTCTTTACACATTTATTGCTTCATACAGGCTGGACCATTGATTGTTACTCTATAGGTTCCTGTCCATCCTTACAGTATTCATGGTGTGTTTGTTCTCTTTGTTACAGATTAGACAGCAGATGCCCCTTCTGGTTGGCTCTGTGTCCTTTTGACACAATTCATCATCTCTTACCCATTTTATCATCATTTCCTGCGCAGAGAGCTGTCCCAGGTCTGTTTTGGATTTGGCAGCCCTGACCCTGAAATCGGTCATTTCTTCAAAGTGCCGTGGTTCCACATATTGGAACAAGCCAATATGTTGCAAGTCGTGTTTAGAAACCGACGTCTAGGCACTGGATCTGCTCATCACCTGGGAGTGGGTGTGTTGTCCCAGGCCCTCCCCACAGACTGAGCTGGAAGAAACATGTAGCACATACATACATAAGCACATCTGTGTAACTGTGTGTACACAGTCCGTGCATACACGGCATACTTATTTTTTTAATCTATTTATAGATAGATGGAAACTAACATCCTCAGTCTAATCCAGGCTTCTCACATCAGTAGCACACACTCTTTCTTCAGCCACTTTTTATCCCATAGGCTGGACGCCTCACCGTTTATGTAACCACTGTCCTTCGAATGAGCGTTTAGGTCATTCCCAATATTTTGCAATTACATACAAGGCTGCAATGAATAACCTTGAGAATGTGTATTTTTCTATTATCGGAGGTGAATCTTCAGGATAAATAACCTAGAAGTGAGATTATTGGGCCAAAATTCAGCATGTATTTAATTGTGCTGCACATTAACAGATCTGCTTCCTAAGGTGGCACTGACTGCATCCATCCAGCCTGAGTCCCCACAGCCTAACAGATGAGGTGGCTGGCTTAGGTAGAACACGGTATCTTCATGCAATTTTGTTTCTCCTTTCTTAAAGCGAGGATGGACATTATTCCACTTGGATGAGACGAGACCATCAGAGCACCCAGGCCAGGAATTTCAGACACTGACCCTGCACTCATGTGACTCTGAGAGCCAAGTCCTAATTCAAACCAATCCCAACCCGTGGTGCCAAATCTACCATGGACTTTCCACCTGCAAAGAGTGGGGAACCCAGTGGGTAACGTGTTATATCTCTCTGACAGGTGTGACATAAAGGGGAAGACTAAGATCTAAAGGCATGAGCATTGCTTTACACAATTACATGAACCTCTGTGTGCAGAAAGTCGGACATGAAGAGAAGCACACTGGACGGGAAGCTACGACAAACCTAGAGAGCATGCTGTTTTTTACTTACACAAGTTACGTTTATACATCTAGTAGGTAAAGCAAATTACACCCATTTCAAAATACACATTTAAACACACACCTGAGTACCTTTCAAAAGGCAAGAAGTTTTTAAGAGAACTTCAGTTTAACAAACCAAGCTAAATGGAGAGAATTTAAGTTTGCATTTGAAATGGTATTTAAACAAAACCAAAGGGCTAACACTCAGTATTGAGACAAAGAATGCAGTTCACTAGTCACTAGGCAAAGAAAATGGCCCATAGCAGATGGCACACAGAATGTCCTCCAAAGAGATATCACTTTGCCAACAAAGGTCCGTCTAGTCAAAGCTATGGTTTTTCCAGTAGTCATGTATGGATGTGAGAGTTGGATCATAAAGAAGGCTGAATGCTGAAGAATTGATGCTTTTGAACTATGGGGCTGGAGAAGACTCTTGAGAGTCCCTTGGACTGCAAGGAGGTCAAACCGGTCAATCCTAAAGAAAATTAGTCCTGAATATTTGTTGGAAGGACTGATGCTGAAGCTGAAACTCCAATACTTTGGCCACCTGATGTGAAGAACTGACTCATTGGAAAAGACCCTGATGCTGGGAAAGATTGAAGGCAGGAAAAGAGGGACAACAGAGGATGAGATGGTTGGATGGCATCACCAACTCAATGGACATGAGTTTGAGCAAGCTCCAGGAGATGGTGAAGGACAGAGAAATCTAGCATGCTGCAGTCCATGGGGTCGCAAAGAGTCAGACACGACTGCGTGACCGAATACACTAGTGGACTCGTGGGGCAGTGGTGCCATGCTGGCCAGTGCAGACGTGGGCACCACGGCGGTCTTAAACCTCCGTGGCCTGGTGGGTCAGACCAGCTTCTCAAGGAGTTCCAGTGCTGTGCTGAGTTCTGATCTGCTCCACTGGCTGCTCCTTGGTCCCCCGATGCAGCGTCTCCAGGTGGACCATATCCCACGTGCTCCATGTGAGGATGAAGGGCGGGGGGCCCCACCTGTCAGCACGTCTGCTCCTTTGTAAGTTTCATCGCCAATGACCTTGCTTCTTGTAGGGAAAACCAGAAGTGGGGAAAGAAAGGAAAAAAATCACTGATATGCCCCCTCGTCTGGAAGCAGCTTAATTCTGACATTTTGGGGGAAATATGACTTGTTCCACGTTCTACCTCTTTCTTTCCCTCAGTTATTACAAGCGTCTTTCCAGGGCAGTGAATAAGCACCCACATCACCATTTTCCATGGCTGTGTAGAAAAGTCCACATTGAGTCCTCTGTGCTTTTGCTGTTTTGAAGCAGTGCTGCCGGGAGCACCATGCAGACTTCACAGGAATTCCCAGTGCCCAGTGTCTCCTGGCCTCTGCCTCCCAACCCAGGCCATGCAGAGATGCTTCGCCCAGCAGAGATGCTCCCCTCAGCAGAGATGCTTCCCTCCCCCAGCAGAGAAGGCCAGGGGATGAGGGGGCAGTGGGGGCCCAGGGAGCTACTGTGGGGGTGAGGCCTTGAGAGAGATGAGTGACAAGGGGTGCAGCCCCCTGCACCCTTGTACTCTCATGTCCATGCTCACAGGGCTGATACGTGTCCAGCCAGGCTCTGTGATTATCCTGTGAAATCTTCCCAAGGAAGAAACCTCAGGGGCAGAGAACCAGCTCTCTGCATGGAGGTCACGGCTGAAGGCAGACTGCCTGGCCACTGGGAGGAGGTCCAGACCTGCTCTGCCCGCTTGAAGCATCTGTTCCGCCAACCACATGGATGGTGAACACCTTTGGATGCCTGCATCCTGCCTTGCAGATATTCTAATCTAATGACCTGTGAAGAGGATTTTCAGAAACAGTTGCTGTGTGTGGCTCGTGCCTTGGTGGTGGCAGTTGTGTGTTCCCTCTTCTTGGTTTGTTGGTGTCCCTGTCACCCCCCCCAGGCCCCCACCCCCGTCTGATGGCACAATGCCCAGGACCAGTTGTATCTACAGTACTGCTGCTGATGCGAGGGAGAATGTACAGAGAGCTGGGCTGTTTGTGTCTGCCCTGTAATTTATCTGAGTTTTTAAAATCAATTTTAATCAAAATTGACTAGTTGTTTTGATGCTATGTAGCCACAACTTCATAGTTTACAGAAGTGGCTCCCTTATACTCTGAATAAAACTCTGAAGATTTTGAGGGGTGACTCTTTACAAGGTTGTGTCATCAGAAGCTATTTCCAGAGAGGGGAGTCGAGGCCCGGGCATCTCTGTGGGGTCTGTGGTCACAGCTCGCACTGCACTGCTCTTCGATTGGAGGACTTCCCACTGACCCCTCTGGCCGCCGGCCTCCCCGTTGCCACGTGAAACTAAGCAGTCAAGAAGTGGTCATCAGAATCCCAGGGCAGAAGGGTGTGGAGAAGACACCCCAGCTTCAGACAAGAAGCCACTGAGGCCAGTAGGGTTGGCAGATGACCAGACACTGCTGTTCAGACAGTGGGGAGCACAGAGGTCCAGGGTGACCTGGCCAGCTGGCCAGTTCTGTGGCTTAGGGACATTGTAACCTCCCAGAGGCCAGGGTGTCTTTTGCCAAATAGAAATAACCAGAAAAATAGCCACAGCCGCTATTTCCAGAGCTGCTGTGAGAATCCAGCCAGCCCACATATTTAAACTCATAGTAAACTAAAACAAAACCTAAAACCTCCAGGGAAGCCCAAAGCCTGAACAAGTACCCACAGTCAGAGATGTCACCCAGGCACCAGGATTCCCACATGCATAGACTGACCTGTCACGTGACACACATCCTCTCTGGATCTGTCCTTCGGCCCCATCCTCTGTGTCTCTCCTGGGCCCTCAGGTCCTGCCGACTCTGGGGTCCCTTCCCCAGACCCCATGCAGAGGGCCATCAAGGACAGAGTGGCAGTTCCAGCCCAGTGCTGAGGTTCCTGGAGACCCTACCTGGCCTCCCCATCCTGGATGGAGGGTTCTGGCCTCCCTGCAGGAGGGCACATGTGCGTCTGCCCACAGCCCTCAGTCCCAGACCCCGTCATGTGCAACACCTCCCTGGGGCTGCGGGTTCCACCTCTGCAGGAATGAGGACAGGTGTGCCCCCTTCCCTTTATTTTTTGGGAGGCGAAGCTACAGAGGAAAGACAGGAGCTCTGCAAACCTGGCCCAGCGAAGGGGAAAGGGAGGGGTGCTGGGGATCTGAGTGTGTGTGTGTGTGCATCTGGATGTGTGTTTTGGTGTGTTTGTGTATGTACGCATGCGTCTGTGTGTATCTGCATGTGTCTGCGTGTGTTTATGTGTCTCTAACCGTGCATATGTGTTCGTGTGTGTGTGCATGTATCTATGTGTGTTTGCATGTTCATGTGTCTGTGTCTGTATTTGTCTGCGTGTGTGTCTGTCTCTGTGTGTTCAGATGTGTGTTTGTGTGTGTAACTGTGTGCATGCGTTTGTGTGTGTTTGGATGTGTGTTTGTGTGTGTGCTTGTGTCTGTGTATATCTGTGTGTCTGTGTCTATGTGTGTGTTTGTGTGTCTGTGTATGTGTTTCTGTGTGCACATGTGTCTGTATGCATGGAGGGCAGCTGGGTGCTGTGTGGTCAGTGTATCACCTGCTCCCACCCTGGGGGCCCAGGAGGTCACTCCTTGCCATTGGGGTGAGCCCCTCCCCGTGTGCCTGTTTCTCCCCCAGACAAGACACAAACAGTCCAGCAGGAAGCTTCCTACGCAGGCACAGTGGACGCTCCGATTTGCAGTTTTATGTGTGTTTGATTAACCAAAACAGGAGGGACACCAGGGCTCAAGACCAGCCCACGACATCCTTATAGAGGTCACAGTCTAAGGAAAGAAGGGATTCAAGGCAGTGTCCTGGCCCCAGCACCAGTCCTGCCTCGTCTTAAAACCAGGTTGACGTCCTAGAATGAGGAGTGGACTCCACACCCCGCCGGTGTGCACCCAGCCCCATTCTCCAGTGGACACCCTGCTGTCTGCACCCCATCCCAGAGGTCCACTGGGCTGTGGGTTTAATATCCCTGGAACAGCCCAGAGCCCATCCTTGGGGTCTTTCTCTTCCTACGGGGGACGGCACTGGCAGGGCAGGCTTTCTGGGCCTGACCCCCGCATCAGTGATGGTGGGAGACCCCTGCTGACCCTCGTCCTCCCACCCGTCTCTCCCGGCAGAGTGACTACTCCAGCGACACAGAGAGTGAGGACAACTTCCTCGTGATGCCCCCGCGGGACCACCTGGGCCTCAGCGTCTTCTCCATGCTCTGCTGCTTCTGGCCCCTGGGCATCGCCGCCTTCTACCTGTCCCACGAGGTAAGGCCTCCCGCTGGCCACATGTACGCGGCCGGTGCGCCCAGGCTGGCGAGGATGGGGTGGGGGTGCTGCGGGGGGAACCTGGTCTCGGGGGCTCAGCCTCACCCCAGCAGACCCGGGCGCATGCTCAGAGGGCGGCCATGGGGAAAGCGGCACGTTGGGACCCGGGCCTCTGAGCAGACACTTGTGGGGCACCAGCAGGACAGACTCTGTGTTGGGAGAGTCCGTTGGGGGTGCTGGAACAGAGGTAAAGTGGGTTCTGTTTTCTTTGTGAAAGGCTCACACATAAAATAGAGTCCCATGACATGGCGCCTGTGCACACACCCCAAACAGCCTGTCTTGGCCAGTAACTGGGCCCTCTGTCCAGTGGCAAGGCTCTAAGAGAGTCAGTTCCTGGCCCTTTTTCATGGCCAACCTCCTCCTTGTGCCTTCATGGAGCCCAGGTTTCAAATACTTCCTCTGTGTTCCTGTCACTCAGAAATTACCTATGTTCCCCTTCTTATTAATCAAAGGAAGATGTGTACTTGTCAATTAAAGAGGGAGTTTCAGCCTCACCCGTTATCCCCACCAGATGGGGAAGAAGGCAGCCCCTTCTGTTGCTCCAGAGCCCACAGCGTCCTCAGGGCACCTGGGGTTCCCTCGCCAGTGTCCAGGACTCTGGGGCCGTCCAGCCAGGCCTTGGGCTGGGAACGTTCATTCCTCTTGCTTTGAGAAAGACCCTCGCCTCTCACTGCTTCTTGCTGTTGTCTGTTCTGATTCAGTGTGTTGGGTGAGAGTGCCTTTGTGTGCTCCTGTGTCCCCTGACCCCCCTTTCCTGATCCTACAAGGAGTGAGGAGGGAGAGGGGAATCCACTAGTGGGCCTTGAAGGCAGCTTCTCTTTGCAAGGAAACCGAGAGGCCCCAGAGGCCCTTCCAGGGGGTGTGGCGCAGCCGCTGCTCTGAGATCTTGGTGTCAGAGGATGTATGGGTGTGGGGAGGGGTGACGGAGCCGTCCTACTTGGCCAGAGTTGGGCCCAGTGGTTGTTCCACATCCAGCTTTGGCCTGGAGGGTCTGTCTGAGCATCTCTTTGGCGAGTTGGTTCTACACAAACCAGAGGCCCCTACTCTGGGGTGCACAAACCCAGGCTGTAGAACTAGACTCTGGGCCATCAGGGGCCTCGGGGTGGTGAGTGGAGCCAGGCTGGAAGCTCCTGGACCCAAGCAGTGGCCATGCGTGCTGCGTGCGCCCAGGATTGGGACGCACAGTGGGACCTGAACAAAGGAGTGTGGGCAGGTGGGGCCGCCAGAAGACCTCAGGCCTGGAGCCCACCGCTCCGTGTCAGTAGCACCCTGATCCTGTGTTCCTGCGATGCAAACAGGCAAGAGGGTTCCAATGAGGTGAAGGAAGGTCCAGGAGGGTGGAGCCAAGGGAAGCCGGGTGTGACGTCAGCGCCCCCTGTATCCAGTCCTGACACATCCAGAGTTGAAGGCGGGTGGCCCACCCCTAGCCTCCTGTCCTGACCTGCTGACTCACCCCATCCTCCGCAGAGGGTGCCCTCCACACTAGAGCTGTGTTTTAATTGCCAAATTGTAGAATATTTTTACTCTACAAGTGGACATTGGTGTCACCTGCCAGCAGGGGCTGCGTAAGCCCTGGGTAAGCAGAGGTGGGGCCCAGGACAGGTTGCCTACAGACCAGGTCGTTCCTGATCTCGGCTTCTCCCTGATCCTGGGGGAGGCCCGTCTCTGGAGCAGGGCAAGGGAGGCATAGCATCTCTGTCTGAAAGATGGTAAATACAACAAAAATCCAGCCACAATTGCAGAGACTGACATTAGATCCTCCTTCTCAGGTTGGGAATATCCCCTGGAGAAGGAAATGGCAAGCCACTCTAGTACTCTTGCCTGGAGAATCACATGGACGGAGGAGCCTAGTAGGCTGCAGTCCATGGGATCCCAAAGAGTCAGACACGACTGAGCGACTTCACTCTGACTTTCTCAGAGAGTAATGTCATCCTTCACACCTTAAGAACCTCCTAGACTTGGGCCTGGCCAGTCAGGATGTTTAATGCTTTCGATGGAAAGGATTCTGATCATTTATTAACAGCAAATGTGCTGTGCACATTCTCGGAGTGAAGAGCAAGTGTTCGGAGGCCTGAGGGATTGCCTTCACTCTCGGAATAAGAGGTCCCCGGCTCTCAGCCCCTCTTCTCTTTGTGCTGTGAGCGTGGGTTGCCCCTCGAGGAACATGGGTCCATGGGAGCTTGTGGCTGAGACTCAGGCACTGCAGGCCCGGGAGGCAGGCAGCCCCAGGCACCCAGCACTCCAGCCCAGCCCTGAGGCCCCCGGGCCTTCTGTCCCTCCCTCTAAAGCCCGACTGCAGACACTGGAAATGGGAATTGTCAACACACCCTGAGTCCCCAGGTGAAGGGACAGCTGGACGGAGACGTGGGGTCTTTTCTCCAACAGATTTTATGATTCGAAAAAGGCCTTAAGTAGCAGTGACAGCAGTCAGAGTATCAGTGAGGTGGGCAGCGTCTGCACCTTGCCGGGTCCTGATCCAGGTTAAACACCCTACACCTGCCTTCTCGGGCAGTCCTGGCCAACAGAGTCGACAGCCTCAGCGGGGTTAGAAAGTCGTGTTGTCTGGCCCCACCAACCTGCTCCATCAGAGCCACCAGGGTGGGGCGTGGAGCCTGCAGTTGAACAAGCCTTCCCTCCCTCCTGATGCTGCTATAGTCTGAGCTGTTGCACACACATGTTCTCTCAGGAAGTCTGTGACAGGGCACTGCCCTCACATCACTTGGTGGCTATGGGATCAGGGAGGGCGATGACATCCCAAGGCCAGACATGGCTGGCAGTGGGCCTGGCCTGGAGCCACCCCCAAAGAGACAGCGAGTTGGAACTGACAGTGTGGAGGACTCAGCATGGAGGCCCAAGTGTAGTATCTGTCCACAACTTCATTTACTCCAATGCTAATCATTTGATCCCAGCCCCCAGTGTAGGCATGATTTATACACCAAAGAGAGAGAGTGCTGTGTGTAGTTTTGGTGAGTCCACCAAGGAACCGATGCTCTGAGTGATGTTGAGAGTGGGGAGGAACCCAAATTTGCTGAGCGACGCTAGGACCTAGTTGATGTGCTCACTTCATCTTATTTAATCTTTGCAATGAGTCTGAAAGCTGGGAATTTATTATCCCCATTTTATAGATGAAAAAACTGAAGTTTCAAGGGATTAAATAATTTCTTGAAATCAGAGATGCAGCAAGTATGGTACCTGATGCATATATCAATGTTTCTAACCCTCAAAATCAAATTTCCTGCAATATAACTTTTTAAGACTTTTTTTATTTTATTTTTTGGCCACGAGACATGCGGGTTACCCAGCCAGGGATGAAACCCACACCCCTGAAGTAGAAACACAGAGTCTTAACCACTGGACCACCAGGGAAGCCCCCTCCTTCCCCTCCTGCAATATAACTTTGACTTTTATCTGCAAACAAAAAATAGAAGCACAGTTCTCATGTCTAAATCCACTGTCCCCACTTGCTTAGAGTGTGTTACAGTGAGGAAAAGAACCCTTCTAGAAGGGACTGGGCGTTTACCTAGGTGCCTTCACCTGCGTGGCAGGTTTGAGCTTGAGACTGGAGCTGGAAGACGCTTCCGTCCCCCCACCACCCCGAGGCCCTGAGCCTGGAGCCAAGGAAAGCCTGAGGGCTCCGTACGCTGTGTCTGCTTCAGGCATTGTCTACCTTTGAGCATCTATCATGTCCTGATTTCATTTCATTTCGCAAAATGTTTCTTTCCTTTATTAACTGCACTATTATAACAATAATTGAATAAGAAAAGGGAATTAAGAGCCAGATTATGAATTTTATGAATAGCATCAGTGCTTAAAAGTATTATTTAATATTTCATAAAGAATCTGTAGCTGTCTTCTGCAGAAGGCTTGTTGCGTCAGCAGAAGCAGAAATCTGTATTTCTCTCTTCCCTTAATTACTTATACAGATAATGTGTTCCTTTTACAACAGGGATATTTTTAATTAGCAAACTGAAGGCTTGATTGAGGAACTTAGATTATCTGTCACCTGAGTTCCCATTCCTTCCGACACCAAGGCGAGTGGTCAAGTGCACTGGGACTTACAGACCAAAGCCCATCAGAGCCTCATTCAGACTCAGAGAAGTGGCACCACCGAGTGAATAATGGGTGGAAAGCCCCAGGCCCGGCCCTTCAAGGGGCTTGCATGTGTGTCTGATGCAAACACCTGCATACCCATTTTCTGTTTGGCCGTTTCCTAAAGATGAACCACGTGGCTTACAAACGTGGTGTCTCCTGAGTGTGTCCAGACACAACCAGGAGGAGCTGCCGTGACAAAGATCAAGTCGAGCCACCAAATACTCTGGGCACACACCCTGCTCAGGTCTGTGGGAGCCAACACGGGCCCCCCACCTCGGGCCCCCAGGAGGCAGTGCTGTCCTCTGAGCTGCCCACCAAGGAGAGGCTTCCATCAGCCATAGACTGAGGGCTCCCCACTGGAGGAAGCCACAAAGACAGAGGTGATGTGAGGGCCCCCGGAGGGCAAATCAGAGCCCAAGAGCCCTGATTGCACACTGTAGTCGGTCTGTTAACGGGGTTTTAGACCAAAGGATAAGGATGGGAAATAAAACAGGTGTCAGAGGGCACCACCCGGAAGCAAAATGCTCTGGAATAGTCAACTCAGAGCAGAAAATCCTTCCACAAGAAAGCGAGCAGATGTGTCAGGCACTGTGGGGCCTCCTTGGGTTTCTGCTTTGCACCCTGGGGGTTGCTGGAGACAGATGGAGGGAGACAGGCCTTTCACCTCCCTCCACCCCCGCGTCAGCTGGGAGCTTGGTTCCAGCAGAGTCTTGACTGGCAGATGCCGCGGGCGTTTTGAGGAGCCGTCACCTGTCCATCTCTAGCCATTCATCTCACCCGAGGGACCGGCATTTCCATGCTCTCCCAGCTAAACCCTGTCACAAACAAGGACAGGTTTTTGAAATGCTCTTGTTTGTTCAAAGCTGTGTGCTTGGAACAGGTGCATTACGTAAAACTGGACCCTTGTGTCCTGCCTGCACTGAGTGCTGTGGTTTATAATCATCCACAGGTCTGGAGGTAATGTTTTATGTATGTTACCATGTCCCTTTTTTTGTCCTCAAGTTCGTTATTCCCAAATGCCTTCTGATTTATAGGAAGTTGAGTACCGCTGATGACTACGTTGGTAAATTCTAGCAGATTCAGAATTAGCACAAGACCCGATTTCATATATGAGAGTCCCAGGTCCTCTAATAGAGCTGCCATCTGGTTCAGCAAGGCAACAAACCACTGGTAACTAAATACTAAAGCCATGACCCTCGAGAGTCACAGAGAAGGACCTGGCAAGACCCCTTTCCAGTCTCAGCTGGTGTGGAGAAGCAGGAGTGACCAGACCACCCGGGAAGGAAGATGCTACCAAGGGGCAGAAGGGATGGGAAGGATTTGGACAGACCCAACCTCTTCCCCTCAACCACCAAGGTTATGGTCAAGGAACTACTGGGGCTGCAAGAGTCCCACAGGCCCAGGAATGGTGTTGACTTTGCAGAAGTGGAGTGAAAACATGACTAGAAAGATAACGTAATATATCAGACAGATATATTGTAACCTGTATCTCCTCCTCCACCCCATCCATCCCTCCACCCCTCCCCCTCCCCCTTTCTCTCTCTTCCTCTCTCCCTCCCTCTCTTTCTCCCTCCTTCCCCAGCTCTCCTCCGTCGCTATCTCCATCTCTGTATGTATATTTAATATGCCGATTGTAGCTTCCGAGAGCTGTTTTGCAACTTCTGGATCTAAACAATTCTTTATAAATATTAATGATCTGGTGCAGCCAAGACAAACCAGATTTCTGATCTATTTTTCTTCCTCCGGGATGCATGCTGGAGTTGAGTCACTGATCTCAGCTTGTTTTGGTGGATAAATGAACAAACGCATCATGTCTGTTCCGTTCCCTGGAGTGGGTTAGATGATTTTTTTTTTCAGTTATAGGATATGTATTGTCTCAGTAATTAGTGTCCTGATTTTGTGCTTATTTGTTCAGAGCAGAGAACCCCGTGTGTTGATTGTCCAAGGGCAGAGCGCATGCAGTGCCCGGCAACCTGGGAAATGAAGTGCACAGTGGGTGTCACATTCTTCCCTCTGGCCTCGTGCTCACCTCCGATTGCATTGCCGAATGTGTGATCTTTTTGCTCTGGGACTCTGGGATGGTGTGTCGAAAGCTCTGAGGACATAGCCTCTAAAAGGGCTGGTCTTTTCTTTCACCTCTTTTCTGAGGTTGAGGCTCTGCATGGGTCCTGTGACAGCTTGAGAAATAAACAAACCAAACAGCTGTAGTCTCAGGAGCTCTCGCCTCTGTGCAGTGGCCCGTGACCTCCGTGGCCCAGCTTGTGAAGGCTGAGTCCAGCCTGGCCATATTCAGCCAAGAGGGCTCTGGTCTGTGACAGACACCAGTCTCAGCACAGGCATCTCTGGGCCCGGCCACAGGGGCGGCTAGGCCACTGGGCCATCTCACTGTCCATAGCATGAACGGGCTGGACAGTACCTCCTGTGTCTGGACTCACAATACAGTGACGTCAGCAGGACATAGAAATCTTCGGGCCGTTGTGATGACTCACTGCTCAGTGAAGGCTGCCGAGTGGACTCTAGTGGGAATCAGGGCCATTGTTGGTACATCTCTGACACTGTGATGTTGGCATCAGTAGAATTTAGCCTTTTGCACTGAGAGACCCCTCACTGGGCTGCCTCACCCAGGAGGCCAGCTGTACGTGGACGTTAATGGTCCTGATGACGTTACATGGGTACCTTGGACATAGGAACTGGTGCAGCGAGAGGACGGGACCTCGGCCCCTGACTCAGGGTGGGAGTTGGGGTGCTGCTCTCAGCAGGGCTCCTCTTTTCTTGCTTCCTTGATGAGCTTTGGCATTTTCTGGTGCTTGAGAGTTGCATGAATCCCAGACACAGAGCTTTAGAGGATGCTGAATTTAGAGCTGGAAAATTACCTTGAGCACAGCACGTACTGTGACCTGCAGAGCATGTATGGAGCACTCCTCGTTCTTATTTTTCCTTCTCTCCTTTTAGACGGAGGATTCTTCATCCTTAACCTTTAATTTTATTTAAATTACAAATAAATAGGAAGAGTCCTTGAAACAAAACTGCAGCCTGTGTTTACATGAGTCTAAGCTTTTTGCCTCACAGTCACGTCCATGCACATACAAGGGCAGGGTTGAAGGAGCCCTGTGTGCCCAGCCCAAGCTGGTCGGGGAGAGCCGTGGGGCCAGCTGCCTTAAAAGTAAAGAAAAGATAAAGAAGCAGTGAGTTCTTAGGTGACATGATGCAGATGGCTTAGGGGGTGCAAGATGCAGCAAGACGCGTAGGTGGAGAGTGTCCTTTAGAACTGGCCCTGCACTGGGGGCAGAGAAATGCAGGTGGTGAATGTGGCCCTGGGCCCCTGCCATCCCCCCTCTGGCACGGCTGGGATTCTCCAGGAAGCTCCACAGTCTGGGGCCACTTTGGCCCATCTCAGTCCCAGGTGGATAGTATCAAAGCCCCAGCAACTGCCCTCTCCATCCAAACTGAGTGAGGTGTTGAAAGCCAGCCTGAACTCCAAAGCTTCCCCACTATCCACATTCTGCCCTCACCCCACCCCCTCCTGCCACTCCCTCCAAGACCTCCGCCCCATCCCAGACCTGCACTGCCCACCACCACCAGACCGGGTCTCTGGTGGTCCCCTTTTGGTCACTAAGAGCCTCAGAAGCTTCTAGGATAGGTTTACGGGCGCACAGAGTACTGAGAACAGAGACTTCCCTGGTGGTCCAGTGGCTAAAACTCTGCACTCCCAATGCAGGGAACCCGGGTTCCATCCCTGGTTCGATCCCACACGACACAGCTAAGACCCAGTGCAGCAAAACAAATAAAAATAAATAGATAAATATTTTTAAAAGGAAGAAAGTACTGAGAACAGACTGGTAGTACTTTGTGGTCATCCCAGGAATCTAAGCACAGTGAAGTCGTGTTAAGTCCATCCTGAGACCCTGCCCCTGGAGCTCAGTTCTAAAATCAGTCTCTGTCTTCCTGAGATGACTGCATCATCTTGCCTGGCCCTTAGAGGTGTATGAAGTAACTTCCATTCCTCTGAAAATGACAGGCAGCCTTTCAGAACCACAGTGGAGCTTGTAAGTGACGACTGTTCGTCCAGCGCCCTCCGTGTCCATGTAAGTCTTCCTGGGCCTCACCCGTCGGGGGCTCTGGGAGTGCATTTGTGCCCGTCACGTCACACAGGGAGGGCGTGCTGATCCAACTCAGAGAATACCCCTGATTGCTCTGGCCCCTAAGCTGGTTTTCAGATAACTGGCAGGTGTCTCACGAGACTGCTTACTGTGAAATTCAGTTTATTATGCACGAATTCAGATCAGGAGGGGGTGCCAGAATTCGGCTGACCCGCTGGAGTCCGAAGGAGGCTGGAGCCCTGAGGGCGACAGGTCCCCTCAGGGTGCGTGGCCTCTCTTCCCAAAGGTGTCCTAGGGCTTCCCCGGGGAGGTGGGTGCCCTGGGTGCAGGGAAGCGCCATTCGCAGCCTGGCCTCCTGGAGGCACGTGTGTTCGTCTGCGGCAGCAGGTGCAGAAGCTGGCAGCTTGGTTCCATGGTTCGAGGACTGTCTCTGCCCCGGGTTGGCTCCCATCACCAGTCCAAGAGGAGAGTTTGGAGAGGAGAGGAGAGGCCTGGACCTGGAGGTGCTCAGGGCGTTCTGGATGCCAGCGGAGAGTGTTTTCTTTCCTCTGCGGACGGATGTGGCACTGGCCCATACTCAAGGTTGCAAACAGCACACAGATGCCTGGGCCTCCCCGTCCATCTCCTGCCCACTGTATTCACTGGGCTCTGACTCCTCACACCCTCCAGGTACCAGCCTCATCCTCACCTCTCCTCCCTCAGCCCTTTCACCCAACTCCTGATCTCATGGCCCCTTTTCTGAGGCCTTCGCTGTCCCAGCTCAGGACCCTATTTCCAGTGCCTCTCCTCCCAGTGCCCCGTGCGCAGATGGGCCCAGGCTGGTCCCCAGCTCACAGGCCTCAGTGACTCTGCAGCCCACAGAACAGCCAGTGCCCCCCAGCTGGAGCCCAGAGCCCCTTGGGCCCAGGCTCAGGTGTCTGACCCCAGGACCCCACAACCCACCCCCACAGCATCACCAGACCCCAGCACCTCCCAGGAGGCCCCAGCACCTCCCAAGAGGCCTCTCTTGGCCCGGAGGACCCCTCAGTGTTCACAGCTCTGTGCAGGCCCGCTGTGACCCCAATACGCAAGGGGGACCATCAAGGAAACGTGCTGGGCATTTCTGGCTGTTTTGCTCTGTGGCTCCCACCTCATTGGTGTGGGGACCGGCTCTGAATGCAGGATTCTCAGGGAATCAGGCCAGACCCACACTTCGTCAGCATCCGGAGAAATACAGTCCAGGAGGAGAGGACTCAGGAGTTCTGGGCTATAACCAGATGTACCCATGGGTCCCCCTGCTTTGTCCGAGTCTGTCATATCTGTGCTGACAGCTGCAAGGCCGCTTGATTTCAGTAACAAGGAAATACTGCCCCGTGGATATTACTCTGTTTATCATCAAGCTGATAAGCACCTGATTGTTTAAATGCAGACAAATTCCACTTGCCTCCATTCTTGGCATAAGAACCTTTCATGAGAAAGGCCAGTTCTTTCTGAAATTTCCCTGTTATATCATCACCCTGAGACCAGGGAGACCCGGAGTGACTGGGTTCATTTCCCTAGACAGCAACCCTTCCCCAGCAGACAGGAGCTGTCTGGCTCCAGCCAAGAGACTGGGGAGGGCTGCCTTTACTCAGGAGAGAGGACTTAGCTATTTGTTGTCAGGACAGGATCGGGCATGCCCTAAACACCCCAGCCATCTAATCGGGAATACTTCGGAGCCCACCTGCTGCCCTTGTCTCCCAGCAGAGAAATGGGACATCCCAGGCACAACGCGGGTGCCCGACAAACCATAAAACTGAAGAACAGCCTGGGCGGCAGGACGTAAAAGTGCTCTTGGCACAACCTTTATGAACCTGCAAGATGATTAACTTTATTTCCCAGGATCTTAACAGAATTCAAAAGCCAGGGGAAGGCTTCAAGCAGAACTGGGCTTAGCTATATTTCTAAATTTATCTAAACTCAGAGCTCTTCCCTCCTAGCTCCCAGGATAGAATTATAATGATAGTCTGTCGTCAGAAATTGTGGCGGAAGGGTTTCAGCTCACGATGGGCTGTGGATGGATGGGGGGCTGCCTCGCTGTCCAGTCAGCTGCATCTCCAGGGTGTGGTATTTGGTCTGTGGCCTAAACAGGAGTCTAGTAAACACACTCCAGGTGTCTGCCTGGTTGGTGTGAAGACAGAAACAGGAGCAGGTCCAGGAACAAGGGGCCTGAATGAGAGAGCTCGTCCCCGAGTCGCCCGCTCTCCTTAGCTGAAATGAGTTCCTGAGCTGAGAGGTTGCCCTGATGGGGACAGTGAGTCCACTGAGATCTTGGGGAACAGCTGGGAAACGGGATGAGTGGGGGCCACTGGCCTTCAGGAAATAGTCAGTCTTCCTCATTCTTTCTTGGAGGCAGCTCGTGAACAGATAAGACAGACACACAGTTAAAGTCCCCGCTGACAAGCTGTTGTCAAAGAGGAGTCCTGCTTACCCATTAAATGCTCGCAATAGAGTTATTTATTACAGGCAGATGAGTGTAGCCCAACAGGTGTGTCAGGGAAAGAAATGAACAGAAGGTAATGATACCTTAGGAGAAAAGTCCTAGAAAGCATGGATGCTCAGACATTTCCACTGCAGCAGTACTGCCCCCAACGACTTCTTCTGTCCCATAGAAGTCAGTGGCTTATTTTTTGAAGGAGTTCTTTCAGTGGCCTCTTTATCGAATTCTTAATGACATTAGTGCCTTAAGTAGGTGAGGCTGCGTCCTTGTGATATTTTAACATCCGTTTAGTCAGCCCCCCTGGCTTTGTCCATCGTGCTTCCCCACAGTCACGTGACACTCCTTTAAACACCGACACCCTAACACCGAGGGATGTAGCCGGGGGGACACTCCCATGGAGGCCGAACACCGGGAACGCCCTGAGCCCGCTTGTCCTGTTCACGGACCCGCAGATCGGGGTCCTCTGCTCCAGGGCCTCCCCTCATAGGTGGCTTTGCTGGGGACACAGGATGCTGTCATCCCCACACACCGTCCCTGAGGTAGCACCCACTTTCATCCCCACCACCTCCTCTCCCCGGAGTCCTGGACATCCTCTTTCAGCTCAGGAAGTGTGGGCAGCCGGGTGGTCTTCCCCTCCCCACCCTCCTCCTCTAGCGGTGGGGTGCGCATGTATGCATACACGCTATATCACTTCAGTTGTGTCTGACTCTTTGTGACCCCATGGACTGTAGCCCTCCAGACTCCTCTGTCCGTGGGATTTTTCAAGCAGGAATACTCGAGTGGGTTGCCGTGCCCTCCTCCAGGGGATCTTCCCAACCCAGGAATCAAACCCATGTCCCTGTCATCTCTGCATTGAATGGCGAGTTCTTTACCAGGAGTGTCACCTGGTGGGGGCAGGGGTTGGGGGCTGGCGAGTCCTAGATCCCACCAGGGCAGGCAGACAGGCCAGCAGGGTCATCCACGGGCTTGTGGGAAATGAGTTCATTGTGATGTTCACCAACTTCCAACTGAAAGTTAGCATTTCTCCCCATTGTGAAAATGGCCCCTAGCCCCAGGGGAGCCAGAGGGATGGTCCTGGTGGAGCCCTGAAGGGGCTCCCAAAGGGGCCAGAAAGATGGTCCTGCAGCATGGCTGAGGGTCAGAACTGGGACGACAGTACCAAGGGCTCAGCCTCAATGTCCTTTTCTTGCCAGGGTCACTTTTGGTCCACATAGTATGCTCCTTCCAGCCTGTTATTCTGCCAGCCCACAAAGCCCTGAGGAGAGAAAGACATCATCCCATTATCTTCATATTTCGCTCTCATCTTTGAAGCTGGCGAAAGATGCTCTGTATGAAAATGTCCCTTCCCGCCGTGCGTAATGCTAATGTCTTCCACATAATAAAGCTAATGGAATATGTTACACGCTGGAAATAGCTGCAGTGACCTTTCTTCTTTGTGGAAGACGCTCTTACTTCTTTCCCTCTCGCTCCTTCCCCTCCTCGTTTGCTTCCACCCCGCACCACCCCCCTACCCTGCTTTTGCATGTCAGCTTTCAGGAGCATCTTCCAGAAACAGCAAAGAGAGTCATCAAATGGCAGGAGGGAAGCACTCCTTTCCTCCAGTTACGGCCTGTGCAAAGTCCCAGATTCTTCCAGGAGGAGGAGCAGACCTTGGGGGCTTAGTTGGAGGTGCAGGTCACACCTGAGCCCTGGGACCCCTGTTGGAAGCCCCTGTAACTTAGAACTGCCAGAGGGTCTAGAGGGAGGTGGTGGTCTTGGGTTTATCACTTTTTCCAGCTTTATTGAGCTATAACTGACAAATAAAAAAATTTAAGGTGTATAATATATCACTTACACTGCAAAAGTGGAAAAGTGTGTGTTTAGAGCAGACATCTGAATTGTTGGAACCTTTAGCTGAATGTGACCATTCCTGGTGGCTGGGAAGGACCTGGACTGGCCGGGCCTCTCTGAGCCAGCACCCCAGGCCCCCCAGGGTCCACGGTCCCTTGTCAGGGTTCAGGCTGTCCTCTCAGTGCAGCTGCCGTTAAGTGAACGGAAGGTGGCAGGTCCCTACATGCACGCCATTCATTGGTGTCCTTTCCTCCTCAGCTTCTAGGAGGTGATGAGAAAAGCAAGACAGAGGTCAGCCGGTTTGTACCTGACCCAAAGGTGGGACCCAGCAAAAGGAATTGTCTGGAAGGGGTGGGCAACAGGGAAGAGCGACATTCAGACTAGCCTGTTGTTTCCGATTCCCCAGCCAGAAAGGCGCTTTCCTCTGAAAGATTTTGCTTGTTTCTTACAATGGAGAGTGGAGAAGAGGGTGGCAAGACTATTGAAAAAGACTGCTTCCAAAAGGGGCAGACACACCAATGAAAGGAGAAGCAGAGGGACTTCCCTGCTGGGACTTCCCCAGTCCAGTGGTCCAGACTCTGCCTTCCAATGAAGAGGGTGCAGGTCTGATCCCTGGTCAGGGAGCTAAGATCCTATATGCTTCGGGGCCAAAAAAAAACAAAACAAAAAACAGAAGCAATATGTAACAAATTCGATAAAGACTCAAAAAAAAATAAAGCGAAAATATATTTTTAGAAAAAAAAGGAGGAACAGAGAGAAAGTCTGTGGGCCCAAGACAGCTCTCCCCTCCTCCATCTGCCCTTCCTGTGCTCGTGTCCACTGACAGTCTCACAGGAACTGGCCTTTAAGTGGCAGAAACGAGGCCCTACATGTGCACACACACACATGCCGTTTAAGCACCTTACCCATATACTGTGCTTGCAAGGTTTGTAAAGTCAGAGAGAGATCATATTGTCACTGTGTAATAGCCTAGCCCTTGTTGTCTAGCCGTGTCCGACTCTTGTGCGGACCATGGACTGTAACCCGTGTCTCCTGCATTGGCAGGAGGATTCTTTACCACTGACCCACCAGGGAAGCCCCAGTCTAGCTCTGACTGGCTAACTTTTCTTATTTTCATGAGATTATCTGACTATAAAGCCCCAGAGATAAAAGGACCATATCCCAGGCAGTGACCAGAACACGCCTGACGCCAAATCCCTGCAGGGTGACCCAGCCGCACTTTCTTGTCTAAACTCACAGAGGGTGGAGTTGCCAGCGCTGGGGCAGAGGAGACGTGACCCTGAGCCTTCTGCAGGGCTTCAGACCTTGCAGGAACCACCAGCAGAACGCTGGCAGGTTGAGCCCCCCATGTCTAAGAGGACTCATTAACGTGCACCAACCCCGGCCTCCCCAGAGAAATGCCCCAAGACTTCTACAGAAGGGACGACTCCTGCTGCCTCAGGGAAGCTGGTGTGGTTTCCTCAAATCCTTGCAGTCTCCATGCCTCCTGCCTGGTTCTGCAGTGAAAGTGTTTGACTCACCACACCTGCCCCTGGTTTTCTGAGAAGCCTCTGCCTTTTATTTTGGGTGCCGATCCAGTCATTTCTGCAAAGCCAACCACCCTGCGCCTCATGGCATAAAACAACCTTTATACCGTGCTCATGGTTGGGATCCAGGACACACTGTGGGAAGGCCTGTCTCTGCTCACTGTGTCTGGGGTCTCTCAAGGCCGGGACATCTGTGGCTTCGTCACGCCCACATCTGGGCACTGATGCTAGCTGTTGGCTGGGACTTCACATCTGTCCACAGGAGCACCCAGGACACGGCCTTTCCATGTGTCCTGCCATGTGGGCTGATTTGACCTTCCTCACGGCGTGGCAGCTGGACTCCCAAAGCGAGTGTCCCACAATACCAGGACAGAGCACACCTTGGTAAGACCCAGCCTCCGAAGCCATGCCACATCGCCGCCACCAGACGCTGCTGGCCGAGGCCTTGGTCATGGTCCACCCAGACTTGTGGGAGGGAGCGTGAGTCAAACTCCAGAAGACTGTGAGGAATGGAAAACATCGCAGCTACCACCCTGGGGAAAATAGTCTGTCATAGCTGCACTGACAGGGATGGAAGAAAATTAGATATATAACACTGTGATACTCTTAGGTTCATAGGAAAATGAAAAAGGACAGAACAGCTTTCTTTCCTAAATACTATATTCAGAAAGAATACATTAAATTAGCAAGCCCTCTGAAACCTAAAATGCCTTCTAGTTTATGAGGTCGCGGCATTATTACAGTAAAAAGTAAAGGGTATTTTTACTCCAGCACAATTATACTTATCAAATGCAAGTGGGCACGCGTGACACTGATGATAAACACATTGCCTTGTGAAGACAGAAGGGCTGAGAATCTTGTGAATTTTCAATTAGCAAACAGCACTATGGTGGTAAGGCTGAATGACAGTATTAACTATGCTAAGTGATTTCTTCTGGCTGTGCTGGGTCTTCACCGCTGCCCGCAGCGAGCAGGGGCTGCTGTCGAGTTGTGGGGCAGGGGCTTCTCGGGCTGGTGGCTTCTCTTGTGTGAAGCACGGGCTCTAGAAGGCAGGCTCAGCAGTTGTGATACAGGGGCTTAATTGCTCCGTGGCACGTGAAATCTTCCCAGACCAGGAGTTGAACTCACATCCCCTGCATTGCCAGGTGGATTTTTAACTACTGGACCACCAGGGAAGTCCCTACATGATTTTTAAAATAAGTTAACCTATTTCTTCAGATATCTCCAGCCTTCCAGGATGTGTGTGTAGGGAAAGAAATAGAAACTGTCTTAACAAAAGACACTCATCTTAAAGCATTTATTTATCTTCAGCATGCATCTCATTTGTGATTCTAAAAGCAGAGTACTGGGAAAGCTTGTCATATTTACTTTTGCACTTGAGTAAAGAATTTATTGCATCATGAGTGCCTTCTGCTTCAAAGGTTTGAGCTTGGCTGAGCACACCAGTAACACCGAGTTGGTTCCCTTGTGCTGTTAAGTGGCCGTTTACAAGATGTATCCTCTCAGATTTACTCAAATACTGCATTTCTAAGTCAGCACCCTGCTTATTCATATTTTGAAATAACTCTTTTGTGATTTGGCTTCATTTCCCTTTGTCGGTGGGTCTGCTGGGATCTCGTTACTTCCTTTGTAGTCGTAGCTGATGCTGGGTGGTCTCCTGCAGGCTTTTGATGTGGGGAGCGATCTTACTCTGGAGGGGGGACAGAAAGATCATGGAATTCATTCCTCTTTGTGGCGTACCCCCTGACCAACGGCGTGCTCCAGTTACAAGACTTAGTGGATCAGAGAGCTTTCCCTCCCCTACACCTTTGCATCTTGTGGATTTAAGCTTCCAGTATGATAACCATGGATGTGAGTGGGGGACATGAGACATGTACTCTGTTTAAGGAGCAGGACACAGGGAAGTCCCAAAGCCAAGAGGAAAGACAAAAATAAGGACATTAGGGTTTCCCTGGTCGTCCAGTAGCTAAGACACTGAGCTGCCAGCGCAGGGGCCTGGGTTTCATGCCTGTTTGGGGAACTAGATCCCACATGCCACAGCTAAGACTTGATACAGTCCAACAGGTTAATCAAAAAATAAATAAAAAATTTTAATAAGGACATTAGAAGACTGTGAAGTTTTTGGTACAAAATTTTGAGCTATGACAAACATCAAACACTCTCCACATCTGACCAGATTAACATAAACACTCACTCGAAAGGCCTGTTTGCTTTAATATCTACTTCCCTATAAAGATGTCTATCGACAAAATATCACAAGGCATACTGGGTGTCCAGATAAGTCTGAAGAGACAAAGCAATCACTAGAACCAAACTTGATTATGGCTCAGATGTTAAAATGATCAAGCAGAGGATGTGAAATAACTGTGTCCAACATGTTAAAGGGCCTAAAAGAAAAGGTGGACGGTGCATGAAGATCTGGGTGATGTCAGCAGAGAGATACAAGCTAAAAGAAATGCTAGGAGGAAATGCCAGTAACAGAAAGGAAAATGTTTTGTTGGTAGACTTGATGCAGTTGAGAAAAGAATCAGTGAGTTTGAAGATGGGCCAAAAGAAACTACCCAAACTGGAACATATAGTGAAAAAAGAACACAGCATCCAAGAGCTGTGGGCTGTGAGACCACAGGAAATGGTGTAACATGTGTAACTGGAACACCAAAAGAAGAAATAGTTGAAGAAATAATACCAAGAGTTTTCCAATGTTAGTGACAGATACCAAATCACTGTTCCAAGAGGCAGAGAGAGAGCATCAAGCAGAATTAAACAAACAAGCAAAAATCAACAACAACAAAACCTACATGTATTATATTTAAAGAGCAAGAAATTGAAAATAAAGGGAAATTTTTGAAGATTCCCAAAAAGGAAAATAAAACACCTTACCTACCAAGAAACAAGGATTAAAAATTGTGGCCAAAGGACTTCCCTAGTGATCTAGTGGTTAAGACTCTGCAGTCTCAGTACAGGGGGCCCATGTTCAATCTTTGCTCAGGGAACTAGATCTCATAGCCCTCAGCTAAGAGTTCTCATACTGTAACTAAAAGTCCTACATGCTGCAATGAAAATTGAAGTTCCTGCCTACCACAACTAAGACCTGCACAGCCATATAAATAAATAAGTATAAATTGAAAAAATAAAATCCCTCCTTTAGAAAAAAAAACAATTGTGGCTGACTTTTCTTCAGAATCCACATAACTAGGAATATGAACTCAATCTTGAAAGTGTTGAGAGAATAAAACAAATAAACAAAAACCTGCCAACCTGGGCATATATCCAGGGAGAATATCCTTCAAAAGTAAAGGATAAATAGAAATGATTTCAAATAAGCAACTGGGGGAATTCACTGCCAGCAGACCTGAGGTCTAGAAAAATATTCAAGTTCTTCAGAGATCAGGAAAACAATATGGGTCAAAAACCAGATCTACATTTATTTAAGAAAGAACAGCAGAAAGTGAATAAATAAAAGCGAGATATAATTTTTATTTTTATTTTTCTTAATTTATCTAAAAGACTGCTACCTGTTTAAAGCAAGAATAGGAAAAAACGCAGTAATAGTAACCATGCTCCAACAATCAGGGAACATGTAAAAGCTGAAAAGTTCAATGGTTTTGAGAGCGTGAGAGGAATGATTTGGGGAATATTCCATCATAAGTTACCAGCACTATACTTGAGACAACATGGTGCTGTGTTTCAAATAGTAGGCTTAGCAGCTGAGATAGAAATTTTAAAAGGAAGTATAAATGATAAGGCAATAGAGGAGGCAAAATGGAATCACAAAATGCTCAATAAAACCAGACAGGACTGAAAAGAATTTTTAAAAAAAATATAGCAATGCAAGAATATACAAAGATGATAAATATTAATTCAATTATAGTGTGTGTGTGTGTGTGTGTGTGTGTGTGTGTGTGTGTGTACGCGCGTGCTAAGTCACTTCAGTCATGTCCAGCTCTTTGCAACCCTATGGATCGTAGCCCACCAGACTCTTCTGTCCATGGGATTCTCCAGGCAAGAATAGTGGAGTGGCGACCACGCCCTCCTCCAGGGGATCTTCCCCACCCAGGGACCGAACCTGTGTCACCTGTGGCTTTTGCACTGAGGCAGATTCTTTACCACTGAGCCACTGGGGAAGTCCTCAATTATATTAATAATCATTTAAATGTTAAATGACTTGTCTAGTCTAAACACACCAGTTAAAACACAGAGATTATCAGACTGGTTTTTAAAAAATGAGATCCAACTATATGCTGTCTACTTGTAAACTATATGCAGCCTACATTTAAAGAAACTTGTATATATTGCCTAGACAGATTGAAAGTAAATACTAAAAGCAACGATACGGGAAAAGGTATATACTATAACACAAATCAAGATAAATCTGGAGTATCTTATGTTCAGTTCAGTTCAGTTCAGTTCAATTCAGTCACTCAGTCATGTCCGACTCTTTGTGACCCCATGAATCGCAGCACACCAGGCCTCCCTGTCCATCACCAACTCCTAGAGTTCACTCAGACTCACGTCCATGGAGTCAGTGATGCCATCCAGCCATCTCATCCTCTGTCATCCCCTTCTCCTCCTGCCCCCAATCCCTCCCAGCATCAGAGTCTTTTCCAATGAGTCAACTCTTCACATGAGGTGGCCAAAGTACTGGAGTTTCAGCTTCAGCAACATTCCTTCCAAAGAACACCCAGGACTGATCTCCTTCAGAATGGACTGATTGGATCTCCTTGCAGTCCAAGGGACTGTCAAGAGTCTTCTCCAACACCACAGTTCAAAAGCATCAATTCTTTGGCACTCAGCTTTCTTCACAGTCCAACTCTCACATCCATACATGACCACTGGAAAAACCATAGCCTTGACTAGACGGACCTTTGTTGGCAAAGTAATGTCTCTACTTTTCAATATGCTATCTAGGTTTGGCCTTGGAATATGGAATGAAGCAGGACAAAGACTAATAGAGTTTTGCCAAAAAAAAATGCACTGGTCATAGCAAACACCCTCTTCTAACAACACAAGAGAAGACTCTACACATGGACATCACCAGATGGTCAATACCAAAATCAGATTGATTATATTCTTTGCAGCCAAAAATGGAGAAGCTCTATACAGTCAACGAAAACAAGACTGGGAGCTGACTGTGGCTCAGATCATGAACTCCTTGTTGCCAAATTCAGACTCAAATTAAAGAAAGTAGGGAAAACCACTAGACCATTCAGATCTGACCTAAATCAAATCCCTTATCTTATGTTAATGTCATACAAAGTTGACCTTAGAACAAGGCAGATTACTGAGATAAACAGGTTATGTTGCATAATGATGCAGGGTTGATTCTCCAAGAAATAACAATTGTAAACTAAGGGGAATGCACTAACCACAGAATTGAGATATGAGGCAAAACTACAGAACTGAGAGAAGAAACAGATACAAGTATAGTCGGAGACTTCAGTCCCCTCTATCAGTACTTGATAGATCAAGTAGACAGAAAATCAGCAAAGATATAGACAACCTGAACAGTTTTGTCAGTCAGCCAACACCACCAAACCCATATGCTTCTGAAGCGCATATGGGGCATTCACCAGGATAAGCTGTATCCTGGACCAAAAAACAATCCATAAACATTGTTAAATATATATTAACACATACATATGGAGTCTAGAAAAATAATATAGATGATCTTATTTGCAAAGCAGAAGTAGAGACGCAGATGTAGAGAACAAATGTATGGATTCCAAGGGGGAAAGGAGGGGAGGAGTGGGAGGAATTGGGAGACTGGAATGGACACATTTGCATTGCTATGCATAAAACAGAAGACTAATGAGAACAGCACAAGGGGCGCTACTCAGTGCTCTGTGGTGACCTAAATGGGAAGGAAATCCAGAAAAGAGAGGTTATATGCAAACATATAGCTGATTCACTTTTCCATACAGTAGAAACTAACGTAAAATTGTAAAGCAACTATTCTCTGATTAAAATTGATTTTTAAAAAACTTTAAAGAAAAAAATTTAAAGTTCATTCTAGAACACACAGGAATTAAAATAGAAGTCAATAATAGAAAGGCACCTGGGATTTCCTGAATACTTGGCACTTTAAAACTATGCTTCTCAATAACCCATGGGTCAAAGATATCTCATGGGAAATTTAAAGATATTCTGAACTAAATGAAAATAAAACATTAAAATTTGTGGGATGTAGTTAAAACAGTACGTAGAGGGAAATTTGTAGCATTAAATGCATATATTAGAAAAAGAGAAAGATCTAAAATCTATAACCTAAGGGGCCACCTTAAGAATTTACAGAAACAAGAGTAAATTAAAGCAAATAGAATGAAGGAAATAGCTACCATTAGAGGAGAAATCAATTAACAGTGAAAATGGGAAAACAGAAAATCAACAAAATCAAAACCCAGCTCTTTGAAAGAAATCAAAAAGGAAAAAAATCAATGCAATTTGAAAAGGTCAACAAAATTCATAAACTGTTAGCCAGGCTAGCCAATAGAGAAAGAACGAAATTACCAGGAAAGAAAGAGTTGTCACTACTGATGCCCTGGACTTTAAGAGAAGAATATGAGATTTCAACAGATTAAAGAGTTCTGTGCCCATAAATTGAGTAACCCAGATGAAATGGACCAGTTCCTTGAAAGCAAGGAGACTTGACTCCCCTTGAATTGCCATCTCTCTGTGCAAACAATGGTTCCCTCCTCGGCTGTATATTGGAATCACCTGGAAACCTTGACTAGCTCTCAGCATCTGGGCCCATCTTAGGCATTTTTATGTAATTGGGATGGGGTCTACATGCGGCCAGGACACTCAGGCATCTCCATATCCTGAAGTCCTTTGAGCAAGATGGCGTTTCCCTGCTCTTACAAAGTCTTTCTCTTGGTCCGTCTTCCAACAGCTAAAAAGTGTGACGTCTCCCTGGTCCCAGTGCCTAGAGCTGACGATGGTTTTCATCTTCATCCTTAGACATGGGAAAACTTTCAATTCTCAACGGCAAGACACTTTACTCCCAAAGTGGAAGGGACCTTTGTGAGCTTGTATTTGATGTCCAGGTGAAGGAATCTTAAGGAGGGAGCCTCTCAGGACTCCAGATCTTCCCCAGGAGCGGGACCCCTAGTCGATGGTGTACATGCTCACAGAGGATAAAATGCTCATATCACTGGGCACGGAGATACTCCAGGCTCAGAGCAGAGGTGGAGAGAAAAAAAATTGAAGAATAGCGCTCTCCGCTGTGGTGTATCTTTAGATCTTTTATTCATGTCCTGGGCATACAATGTGGATATTAAACCATTTTCGATCATTTGTGCTTAACTCGCTCTGGTGAGAGGGGAGAGGTCTCCACTGGGAACCAGGGAACTGAGTGAGGCGGTGGGTGTGGGTGAATCGTAGACACAGCTTCCCAGTTCCAGCTCCCAAGCCACCCTTAGCTGCTCAGCCCCCTTCCGACGGAAAAATCCCTTGTACGGGATAAGGAGAGGAATTCGCCCCAGCCGCCAGGGCTTGTGGGAAGTTTTGGGGGGTGGCCAGGGCTCTTCTGAAGCAAATGCCAGCTGTGAACCTAGAGTCTGGGTGGGTTGGAGCATCTTTCTTGTGGAGCCCCACATGGCCCCTCTTCCCAGCCTCTGTGTTGATGGGAGCCATGAATGGGGATCATCCCCCTTGTTCTGAGCCTTCAGGACCAGTCTTGAGTACCACCTACTCCTAGAACCACTCCTACCCCCACTTGCTTCTAGAACCCCCAAGCTGTGGAATCTCCTGACCAGGAGGTAGGTGGTTCCGAAGCAATTAGCTGCAGTGATTTCACCACTACACATACCGAATTGAAGGGAAAAGCCATAAAGAGCAGCAAAGAATAAGACTCCACAGAGATGGAGGACAGCAAGATGGAGCAGTGAGCGAGATCTGGAAGGGCAATGGCTGAGGCTGCTGATGAGTGGGGAGAAGGCTTACTGGGGAATGTCACAGTCACCCCCGTGTCATCCACGGGGGTGAGGCTGAGAATTAAAGGCCAGCCTGGGGTCCTGTGTATGTGAAGTCAAGGAAGGCTGGAAACCCAGGAAGAGATGTAGTGTGCAATGGACTCAGCCTCTCTGTCACGTCCAACTCTGCAACCCCTTGGACTGTAGCCTTCCAGGCTCCTCTGTCCATGGATTATCCAGGCAAGAATACTGGAGTGGGTTGCCATTTCCTCCTCCAGGGGATCTTCCCAACCCAGGGATCGAACTCAAGTCTCCTGCTTTGGCAGGCAGATTCCTTACCACTAAGCCACCTGGGAAGCTCTTGAGATGTAGTGTGGGTAGCTTCAAACTGACATTTGGAGTGACCTGGGAAGAGCAGCAGAACATTGCCCTTTCCTTCGGATAGTTTCACGAGTGTTTGGGGGAAAGAAGGCAGCAAACAGCAGTGCCTCCAGGAGGAAGCAGGTCTCCTGCAGCGGAGAGAGGATGAGGGTCTGGGAGAGATGACCGGGCTTCAAGAGACAGGGGCTCACGACCACCTCCCCCCTTCTGGAATGAACCCATAAGAAGCCATGGCGTGTTGGAAGGTCCTAGAGTGTACACCATGGCTCTTGTGAAGTTTCTTATTTTCTTCTTGGTCAGTGAAGTTGCATCCACAGCTCAGAACCATCTTTCCCATCGTTTCTGATGGTTCTTCGTATTTCTGCTCTGGTCCTCATCCCCCAGGAAATCAGGAGTGAGGGATGGGCCAAGGTTAATGTGAACATGGTGTGCTGGGGGCCTGCAGCAAGCTCCTTGCCATTGTAAATATTTGCCAAGGAGGCAGGCCTAGAAGTGGTGGTGAGTTCACCTCCAGACAGACCCAGCACACCTTTCCTTCGGTCTGGGCAGATGTCACACCCCTGTATACAAACACCAGGTCTTGGCCTTCCACTCTGTGTGGATCCACCAGTGCCTGCCAACCCCAGGCTCTGCCACCCTAGTGTCCCTTTGTCTGTAACCCCAAAATACCCTGACCAGGAGTCAGGCAATTTTATTCATTATAAGGGGAAAAGTAATATTTTTTTCTTTCTCATTGAACAGATTTCCTAAGAACCTAAAAAGAGCCAGTGGATTATGGTAAATGTGGAAATCAACGTTTGGTTCATTAGTGAGAGTTTGAACAGGATGGGCTCCTCTGCTATTGAGTTTGAGGATGATGAAGCAGGACTGACCAGGGCAGGGCTGGCCCGAGCCCCTGGCACCATGCATTGGAGTGCAGTTGAGGCCAGGTTTGCCCACACGGCCAGTATCTGGCGGTGTCCAGGGCACCAGCAAGCTCAGGGCCCCTGGGGGCACAGGCATAGATGTCGGGGCTGGTCCTTACAGAGAGGGTATTTCCAGATACTTTGCTGACTCACTTCTAGTTCATCATCCTAGATGGAGCCCCAAAGCTCAGTAGGACGTGCCCACTTTACCAAGCGCCATGGTGGGTCTCAAGGTGCTTTACCCTGGACCAGGACTGAGGCCATTCCCAGTGCCACCTGAGAGATGCTGGCCATGCCTGCAGCTGAAAGGGGGCACCGGCCTGCCAAGGGGTCTGGGCCCAGCACCCACAGCACCCACTACACACAGCATGTCTGCCACATACATAGTGAACAGACCCATGGGTACAACGCAGCCCCGGAACACAGTGCGTATGTGTGTCTCACATGTTTGTGTTCATCTCTCAGTTGTGTCCAACTCTTTGCGACCCCATGGACGGCAGCCCCCCAGGATCCTCTGTCCATGGGATTCTCCAGGCAAGAATACTGGGGTAGATTACCAATTCCTTCCCTACCCAGGGATCAAACCCAGGTCCCCTGCATTGCAGGCAGATTCTTTACCATCTGAGCCACCAGGGAAGTCCGTGATACCAGTTAAATATAAGGCAACATAAAACCCCTTCTACCCCAAGCAGGGTTTTCCTGGAGTCCCCCCAACGCTCCCTTCCTTTCACTCTAACAATCTCTCCCCTGAGACAAGCAGCAATGCTGGCGAGATGGGTAAGGGGAGCCTGCCAGTTCAGAGAGGTCTGTCCTCGGGATCCCATCTGGCCCTTGGATCCTCTTTGTGAAGCCTCTTACTGACCTAGAAAACTCCAGCATAATGTGGGCTCCGGCCACAGGGTGAGTCTTCTCCAATGCTTACCAAAGTGAAGTCGCTCAGTAGTGTCCGACTCTTTGCGACCCCATGGACTATAGCCCACCAGGCTCCTCCGTCCATGGGATTCTCCAGGCAAGAGTACTGGAGTGGGTTGCCATTTCCTTCTCCAACCAACCAAGTCACTAAGTTTCAAATCAAGGGAACGAGAAGCAGGTGTCCCAGAAACAAAACAAACCAGCAAAACACAGAGCACATGGCCCCCCGGCAGGCACTGTCCAGAGACCCAGCAACCAGCAGGGCAGGGCTCACCAGCTGAGCACCTCCAGGACAGGCCAAGAGGGACAGGTTGTGACAGAGAGGCCAGGATGCAGTGGGACAAGCCAGCCATCCCATAGGAGGGGAAGGGGCTGCAAGCCCTGCTCCAGGCAGATGGGGAAGGCTGCAGACTGGGCGGAGAGGTGGACACAGGTCACAGTGAAAAGACTTGGCCAAAGAGCTGGACGTGGAACCAGACTCCCAGTGCGACCACTCACCAGGAAGAGGGGACTTCGCGGGAGTTGGCTTCCTGAGTGAGAAGACAGAACCTGCCCTCCCTTCCCCTCCTATGACCAAGAGGTGGAAGCCATTGCCAGTATTCATCTAAGGGCTGAGAAACAGACCCTCCTGACCTGCCTTGGGAACACAGGCTCTACAAGGGAACAGCGATCCCAGTGGGACTGCAGAACTGCCCCGCCTCCCATGGCCGAGGACTTTGCCCCCAGGGCCTCAGGACCCTGCTGGTAGCCCTCACCTCCGGCTGCAGATGCAAAAGTGGATTGTTTAAAGCAGAGTTATAACACCTGTCTAGTGGATATGTGATGATGATACTCAGAGAAATAGTAACTAGTTCAAGGGCTGAACAAGACCCCACCAGGGCTGGATTTGAGCAGGTATGTTTGTCCCAAGCTCCCCCTGCCTCCCCCAGGCTCTCAGGGATGGAGCCCAGGGAACGTGCACCTGTCAGGCCTCTCACCTGCCCCATCCATACCCTGCCTTTTAAATGAACAGCTTATCTCGGGCCAGTTTAGCTCTGCAGGAAATGGATAGAGGTGGTGCAGAACTGACGGCTTGCTCGTCAGCATCTCACGTGGGGCTCGTCTGTCCCAGGTGATGACCGGTGTTACCACATCATCTTACTCTAAGCACCCTGTCCAGATCACCTTAGCAGCTGCCTGGTGCTCTCTTTCTGCCACAAGGTCCCATCCAGGATCCACCCAGCACTGGGTGGTCAGACCTCCTTGGGTTCCTCTGGGCTGTGACCGTGTCTTAGGTGTCCCTGGTTCCTGATGACTGACAGTTGCAAGGACCCCTGGTTGGGTACCGCGTGGGATGCTGTTGGATGCTCTCCTCCTGCTTAGACTGGGGTTACGGGTTTGGGGAGGAGAAGCACAGAGGTGAAGGTCAGGGCTGTACCCCCATCAACATGACCTGTCGCTGAGGATGCTGACCTTGGTCACCTGGTCGGGGTTGTGATTGTCGGGTTTCTTCATCTCGAGGTCACTCTTCCTCCCCTCTCTGTTTCATCCTCAGCCCTAGGAAGTCACTGTGCCACCCACTGTCCACGGGTGGGGTTTGTGCTTTACTTCCCTGAAGGTGGAGGAACTACCTAGATGATTTGGAATTTGTCTGTATGGAAGATTTGTCTCTTCTCTCCAGTGGACTGATCCATCTAATCATTTATTTATCAGTACAGATCAAACATCCATACCAAATATCAGTAGGGGTGTTTATTTTACACTTTGACTTATAATCCAAAGAGTTGGACTGTGAAGAATTGATGCTTTTGAACTGTGGTGTTGGAGACTTTTGAGAGTCCCTTGGACTGCAAGGAGATCCAACCAATCCATTCAGAAGGAGATCAGCCCTGGGATTTCTTTGGAAGGAATGATGCTCAAGCTGAAGCTCCAGTACTTTGGCCACCTCATGCAAAGAGCTGACTCATTGGAAAAGATTTTGATGCTGGGAGGGATTGGGGGCAGGAGGAGAAGGGGACGACAGAGGATGAGATGGCTGGATGGCATCACTGACTCGATGGATATGAGTCTGAGTGAACTCCGGGAGTTGGTGATGGACAGGGAGGCCTGGCATGCTGTGATTCATGGAGTCACAAAGAGTTGGACATGACTGAGCAACTGAATTGAACTGAACTGAACATTATTGGGTTGGCCAAAAAGTTCGTTTGGGTTTTCCATACTACCTTACGGAAAAACCCAAGTGAACTTTTCAGCCAACCCAATGTATTGTCCCTTGGCCATTAGGAGAATTTCCTATGTCCCCCTGACATGCCCCTCTCCTTTTGATCTTGAAGTATTTTTCCTTTTCTGTACTCTAAAATGCTGCCCAGCCTCATCTCATATATTTCCTGCCCAAGTTGTAAAATCAGCCACTTCCCCATAGAGGTCTAGTCCCTTCTCTTGGAAAAATGGTTTTAGAAACTGCAATCTAGGCACTGGGTGTGTTTGTTGCTACTGAGGTGTCATTGGTTCTGGATTTTCTTGGTAACAGAGCTAGGAAATAGGAAACACACATGTGTATATTCACTTGTTATTAGTTCTATATGTAGAAATACATGTGTCTACCCCTGGAGAAGGAAATGGCAACCCACTCCATTATTCTTGCCTGGGAAATCCCATGGACAGAGGAGCCTGGCAGGCTGCAGTCTATGGGGTCACAAAAGAGTTGGACACAACTTATTGACTGAACAACGACAGCATCTTTGTATATAGAAATAGCCTATTTGTAAAATTATTTTTGTATGTATCCATCTGTGCCTATATTAAGCTAAGCACGAGTTCATAATGATTCTTCACCAGGGAAAACCAAGGCGGGCTTCTGTCCAGCAGGGCCCCGTGATCAGCACGGGAGAGGCCTACAGGGAGGGAGGAGCAGCACAGGGAGGGGGGTGCCTCTCAGGAGCCATGAGGTCTGGGACTCCTCCAAGCTCAGCTGAAGGATGGAGGATGGAGACAAGGCCACTCAGGCGTCCACACAAGACGGCACAGGGGCCGTTGCTCCTGCTAATGTTTTTGTCGTGTTTCCTACAAAACGACCTTTCTGACAGGGGCCCTCAGGTGCCGCCATAGGAAGCCCCTCCTTTGGCAAAAGCTTGTGGGAAATTCAGTCCAGTGCCAGACCCTGGGAGCATCATCTCCCAGGGGTAGGGGGGTCGGGGGAGGTATTCCCCAGCAGGAATGGAGCTCTGGGCTTTGCCACGTGTCACTGAGACGTGGAGCCCAGCGTCAGCCCCTGAGAGGTCCCATCTGTGAACAAGGCCAGTGGGCCCCGGTCAGGATGCCCACTCCACGCCCTGATCCTAAGGCCTGGGTTCCATCTGTGACCCAAGCCAAGGCCAGATTGGGGAGCAGCCTTGCGGTGGGGCAGGGGAGCTATGTTCCCATCAGGTTTCATTCATTCATGGGAGATACATTTGTTTCATGGCTGGTCTGTCTGCTATTCAGACCTAACTAGCAAGGTTTATTTTTCTTAATGGGTTAAAATAGAAAAGTTGCTTTATATGGATATATGGAGAAAGTAACATGGAAACAGACATTACCCTATGTAAAATAGATAGCCCATGGGAATCTGCTGTATGACTCAGGGAATGAGTCAAACCCGAGCTCTGTGGCAATCTAGAGGGGTGGGATGGGGAGGGAGGTGGGAGGGAGGTTCAAGAGAGAGGGGACATATGTCTACCTATGGCTGATTCAGGTTGATGAAGGGCAGACACCAACACAATACTGTAAAGCAATTATCCTTTAATTAAAAATAAATAAAAGCAGGAGAGAAGGGTCACAGCAATGCACGTGGAACTGAACACACATAAGAAATGCGTGTGTGGGGCTGAGTGAGACGCGGCCGCAGAGGGTCTCCCTCCCCGAAGGAGCCTGTTAAACCGCCACACAATCACCTCCTCACCCCACACAGCTCCAAGTGCCCGTTGGCGCACAGCGAGCAGGAGACAGTAATAAAGAAGGGAAATCAGCTTTGCGATAATGCAAGGAAATGTAATCCAGCCCAACAGATATGGCGCTAGAGGAAAAATGAGCCATAAAGTGCCCAGCGTGCTCTAAATTTCCAGAGAGGTGGTTGGGAGGCAGAGAGTGCGTCCCTCGCGCTCCTTGGAGGTGGGAGTCTGGCACCAGCCTTGTGTCCTGCCCAGTCTGCCCCAGCTGTGCCTGGACCCGGCCCCTCAACCCGAGCAGAGAGCCACGTGGATGTGGACTCATCCAACCTCAGCAGTTCTTGCCCCTAAAATAACAGACCATAGAAATAACATTAATAATAAAAATACAAAATACCATAAGAAAAACAAAGCAATGGGAACTGCTTGGTGGTCCAGCACTTAGGACTCCATGCTTTCGTTGCCAGGGCCCAGGTTTGATCCCTGGTCGTGGAGCTAAGATCCCCCAACCCATGTGATCAAAAAAAGAAAGAAAGAAAACCAAAGCAAGGATATATTGCAGAGAAAGTCATGTTTTTCCTGAACCTCAAACAACAGTAGATATTTCTTAGCCAAAGGAAATGAGGACTTTGGCAAAAGCTTGTGGGAAAATCAGTGCCAGACCCTGGGAGCATCGTCTCCCGGGGGTAGGGGGCTCGGGGGAGGTATCCCCCAGCAGGGATGGAGCTCTGGGCTTTGCCACGTGTCACGAGACCTGGAGACCAGCATCAGCCCCTGAGAGATTCCATCTGGGAGCAAGGCCATTGGGCCTCGGCCGGGATGCTCACTCCATGCCCCAGTCCTAAGGCCCCCATCATCTGCAGATTTCATGGGCCTTCCCCCCTCACAGGGTCACCCCAGCCTCCTTTATCTTGCCTCTGTTTCATTATCTCCGCCTGACACTGAGCCACCAAAACAAATTCACAGGTAAATGCAGAGGCAGGTGTGTATGTGGAACAGTTTCTGGTTGCGGGACACCCCCCACCACAGCTCCCCAGCACTGATGCCTGAACCAACCCTCCGGGGTTTCCACCTCCTTTGGGTTCATCCTGCCCCCTTCCTTTGGGCTTCCTCTCCTCCCTGCTCCCCATGGGACCCTCTGCTCATTTCTTCTGGGTGTCTGCTACCCAACATGGTGGCCTCTAACGTTTGGCTATTTACATTTTAATTAATTTAAATCAGATGATATTAAAAACTCACAGTCACACTCACCACAACCCCACTGCTCTGAAGCTACAGGTGACTTGTGGCCACCAGGCTGGGCGGCGCAAACTTAACCACCTCCATCACTGTGGCCACCAGGCTGGGTGGCACAGACTTAAGCGCCTCCATCACAACAGAGCTCCCCTGCCTTGGCAGGCAGATTTTTTTACCACTGAGCTGCCTGGGAAGCCCACTGCATCAGGTACCATTGCTATCTATTCTTCAGCTGTGGTTGGATGTTGGGATGACTTCCAGGTCAGGGCTACAACAGTCGGTGTGGCTACAGACATTCTTGAAGGTGTCTTTGGTGCACAAATGCATCATTTCCCTTGAGCGCTTGCCGGGGACGGCGGAGGAGGAGGTAACACCTGTGTTGTGTGTGTGTCTATACATCCAGCTATAACAAGTGCTCCATTTCCCAAGTAGTCTAATCAGCCCACAAGCCTATTCCTCCTTAATCAATTTAATGGCAATAGCCTCAACTTCTCATCTGTTTTCTTCTCCATCTACAGGAATTCACACTTTCAACAGGATCAAATGAGAGTGTGGGTTTCCGCTGTCTCTTTCCCTTGGAGCCATTCTGGGGGTGGCATGTATCTCTGTTCTTTTATGATGTACTCTGTGGGGCAAACCTGAGCCATTCTTGGGACAGTGGTCTGTCCCCACCCCTGCCTGCCTCCGTGGGGTCTGCCCCTTAGGGGTGAGGCATGCCAGCAGGGATGGCTCGCCACCAAGAGTCCCGAGAGGGTCACTCTTGTCCTGGGAGCTTCCCCCTGTGTTGCCTTCACTCCACTTCATCAAAGATCACCCACAGGGAGTCCCCAGGCCCACTTCCGAGACCCCAGATTGAGAAAGAAGACATAAAAACTCAAGATCCAGAAGTTAGAGAAAAAAGGAGTCCCTTCTCTAGCCGACATCTCACTGAGTGGGTGTGGGAGGACCACAGAGGGCAGAAAGCCATTTCCTAGTGACCTCTGAGTCTGCCCTCTGACCACATCAAGTTTACTGTTTGAGTAAACAGTGTGCCACCACCCATCCTGCCCACAAAATGTAGACATACACGTAACACACACAGAAGTGGGATCTGGTGAGAGGCCGGTCTCTGGAGATGGGTCCTGAGGGAGTCGAGATGTCCCACCTGGGGAGCAGGCCCCACCTTTGCCTTGGTGAGAACACCCCTGTCCCCTGCCTGGGGTCAGCCCTCCTGGCCATCCCCTGGGGCTCCAGGAGCACCTGCCCTGGGGGGCCTCCACCCTCACCTGCCATCACTCAGAGAGCTGGCCCTCCATGATGTCACAGTTGAATCACGTACGGTCCCCACAGCCCAGTGCCTCCCTGGTCAAGGGGACAAGGAGGACGGGGCCGGCGGTGGGGAGGTGGGCGCCCCACAAAGCACCAAATCCAACACAACATCCAAAGCCTCCATGCTCCCCTCCAACTCATGACCCCACAGATCGAGAATCTAGTGAAACCAGTGTGTTGTTGTGCAACTGGGTGACCAGAAATAGAGGTGTTGGTCTCACCCAGAGTCATTTCCCCAGTAGGTGAATTTACCACCCCCTCCATGGCGGGAAGGGGACGTGGGGCACACAGATCCTCAGCCACTGGCTGAGGAATGAAGTCTCAGTGTCCTCAGTGGACTGGACAAGCTTAGATGGCAGGTTCCTCTCCAGGTATAAGAACTACGGTTTCCTTCCCTGTGGGCCCCTATGCTGTAAGGACTAGAGGAGGTGAGTGTGAACACACTGTAGAACTATCATTCGAGTGTCTACCGGGCAGAAGGAGGCACCAACTTGTAACGTCCCCACCCTCCACCCTTGTCCCCGAGACCCAGGACTCCAGTGGCTGGTGCTCAGCTCACCACTGCTGGTCTGGACATCCCTGAGGCTTTGCTTTCTTTCTCTTAAGCTTTGCCTGCCTTGCAGGGCAGGGGTCAGGGGGAGGGGGGACGGTGGTGAGTGACAGCACCTCTGCCTCCCCTCCCATAGGCTGGGAGCACGCATGGCCTCCCATCAGCCAGTCCCCTCTCTGTTCCCCTCCCTCATCTTGGCTCCCTTTCTCTTTTCCCTTCTCCCTCTGCAGACGAACAAAGCCGTGGCCAAGGGGGACTTCCATCAGGCCAGCACCAGCTCCCGGCGGGCCCTCTTCCTGGCTGTGCTCTCCATCACCATAGGGACCGGCATCTACGTGGGCGTGGCCGTGGCCCTCATCGCCTACCTCTCCAAGAGCAACCACCTATGAGCTTCCCCGGGCGCACGAGGAGCCTGGGCCAGTCATGTGCGGGCACAGAGGAGCAAGGCTGGCCAGGGTGGACACACAGGTGGAGATACACCTGTGTGAGGCTGTTACAGTGTAAGTCATAGCCAATGACGCCACGAAGCCCTGGGATTTATGGATTCCCTTTGTTTTCACCCTTTCATATCGTTTTCACAGCACTGTGTAGAGCTTGGGACAGATGGGGCACCGCTGACCCATTCCCAGTGGATGCTCCGAAGATCCTGACCCTCAAGGCTGTCTCCGCATGGATCCTGGTGGATTAATGGCCAGTGCCCAGAATGCCAGAGCATTAGCAACAGACAAACAGGAACATGTGTTCATTTATTTATTTATTTTGGAATATGGTGCAACAGGAAGAGGGCGGGGGACGCATGCTCTTCTGCCGGTGGCCCTGCCTGACTCCACTGGCAGCACCGCCCCCTCCGTCCAAGCACCTTCCCTGCGGGAAGGAAATAGGCCAGGTAGGGGGAGAGACAGAGCAGCTGCTGGAAGGACCCCCAGCAGTCACGGGTCTTCAGATGAGTCCAGCCCTGAGAATGCAAAACCAGAATCGCCCCCAGGCCCAGAACATCACTCCCTCCACGCTGTCCCCGGCCGAGGAATGTCAGGCCTCCTCTGGAACACGTCCCACCTCCGCAGCCACCATGCAGCAATATGCAGTCCTGGGGTCCTCGTTGATCTGGGGCCAAGGGCAGGCCGGCCCCTCTCCAGACTTCTCCCTGGAAGACCCAGATTTGCTCCAGGAACTCCAGGCCCAGGAGCCGCGGACACCCCGGGGTATGCTTCTCCCCACCTGCTGACACCTTGGTGACGACAGTGACACTAGTGATCTTACTGAGGACACGACTAAATGAATAGCTATTTTCTTGTCATTTTTTTAAGTGCAACTATTGCTTCCTGCTGCTTCAGTTATCAGATGAATGCTGAGAAATAAGTAATCACAGACATTTTAATACCATTTCATGGCTGTTTCACGAGTGTTCATTATTTAACAAAAATTATCTTCTAGGTTTTTGGTTTTTTTTGCTTAGACCTTTTCTTTCTGATTAATATCAATCCTTGGGTTTCACTGAAGCTTTTTCCTTGTTGTTAAAGTGACTGCAGAGCCACCAGGAGCAGCAGCGGGGCGTCCTGGGGGTGCCGGGGGGTCACAGTGTCCCCAGGTGCTGAGGTTCCCACATGAACATGTCCGTAAATATTTTTATCCTGAGACTTCAACACATGCAGAGGCCATCGCTCCAGGACAGCGGTTCCACCCATGGCACTTAGGACGGCCCTGCTTCCTGGGTCCCAGCCGCAGAAATCTTATGTGATTGATCAGGGGTGCAGCCTGGTGATTTCAGGGTGCAGTGGAAATTAAGAACCACGGTCCTAGGATAAGGGATCAGGTTTGATCCCCTCACCTGCTGCTCTTCTCTTCGACTTTAAACACTTCCTGGTGGCCTAATGGTAAAAAATCTGCCTGCAGTGCGGGAGACACAGGTTCATCCCTGGGTCAGGAAGATCCCCTGGAGAAGGAAATGGCAACCCACTCTAGTTATTCTTTCCTGGGAAATCCCATGGACAGCAAGCCAGGCAGGCTACAGTGCATAGCGTCTCAAAGAGTCAGACATGCCTGAAGTGACTTAGCATGCACCCATTCTGAAAATTATTAGCACTGCCTTCCTCGGTCAAAACTGAGCTCCATCAGGCATTTGAATCTATGGATGCTCCAAACACATGCCCTAGGGAGTTCCCTGGTGGTCCACCAACCAGCGTGGACCAACGCAGGGGACACAAGTTCAATCCCTGGTCGAGGAACTAAGACCCCACATGCCACACGGCGTGGCCAAAATAAATAAAAACCAACAGCAAACCAACCACACTCAAAACAGGATATATGGAAGAAGCCCAGAGATTTCTGGAAGAGTCAGAGTAGCCTGATGGGAGAGGCTGGATTTGGGACCGAACCAACCCAGGTTTTAGCTGTGATCCTGGGCAGGTGGGCACACTTCTTGGTCCTCATCTCTCGGGGAGGGTGATGAGAGAAGATGCTGGTGAACACAGGCTGGAGGCCAGGTTCAGCCGCTGGGTGCAGAGATAGGTGGTCACAGGCCCCGAGGACCGGTCCCCAGGCTTGGTGCCACCCTCCCATCCTTTCAACTTAGCCTCTCCAATTCATTCATCGTGAGCCATTGTGTGAAGTGCTCTTGTTTGTATTTGTCCTAAAATGCCCGTTTTTCACTCAAGCAGTGCCCAAAGTTGCCTATCTTTGGATTTAAGTCCGTCCCACCCACCCACCCTGCCACCTTTGGGGGCAGTGTTCCCCTCAGGGCTGCTGCCGCACCTCCATCCTCTCTCCCCTCAGCCTCCGTCTGAAATGCTCAGCCCTCCCCATGCCCTCAGCTCCTCCAGGCCTTCCCAGGGCCAGCACCATGACCACACACAGTGCCTTGTAGCCTTGAGGGTGGGGGGCCAGGGCCAAACCTTCAGAGGATGACTGATGACCAGCTGCGTGTGGCCTGAAGCTCACTTAAGGGCGGCCCCCATGGCCCCCGCGGCCTTGCTGGGGAGGGGACTGTGTCCATCGCTGCTGCCTGCACGCCATCTTCTAAAAGCATGAGGCCGCCATGCCTCCCTAGACCCAAGCTGACCTGCAATCACGGCGGCCTCCATAGACACTGCCCGGGCAGGCCTCGCTCCAGCGCTTGGGCCCTTTCCCCACGGAGTCCTGAGAGGGCCAGAGGGTGGGAGTCAGAGCTGAGGGTCAGGGAAGGCGATGCGCCCGGCCCCACCTATGTGGCAGCTGTACAGCGGGACAGGCCCACCCCAGCGGCCCCTGTGGGCCACAGAGTGCCCAGTGGAAGCCACCTCCTCGGTCTCCCTGAGGGCACAGCCTCCCCTTGGCCAGCTCACTGCAGTCTTGTCCAAACCCTTTCTGCAACGGAGACCAGTGCCTGTAATCTCCCCAAAGTTACACTCCCTGGAAACAGCAAAGTCAGGCTGCCCCCGAACAGCCAGATCCTAATCCATCACCCTCTTATGGCACGTGGCCTCAGCCATGGTTTTCAAAGAGTGAAATCACATCTGGGCCCAGATGTTAGTGGGTCAGGACTCTTAGGGATCCGAAAAGACCTTGGTTTATGTTCTCAGCATGTCTCTGGCAGGGGTGGTGGGGTGAGGGGGGCAGGGCGGGCAGGAGCCTAGGTGCTGCTGCTGCTGCTAAGTCCCTTCAGTTGTGTCCGACTCTGACCTCCGTGGAAATGTTGCTTCGCATAAGTGAGGCCCTCCCATATCCTTGCAGATGCCTGTGGCCTACTGGTCTCCTGCTGCCCCAGACCCCTCTCTCCCCTGCTTCCCTGGGCATCCTGATTCACGAGGTGTCCCCCCACCAGGTGCCCCCTCCTCACAAGGTGCCCCCTCCTCACTGGGCGTCCCCTCCTCACCAGGTGCCCCCTCCTCACAAGGCGCCCCCTCCTCACTGGGCGCCCCCACCTCACCGGGCCCCCCTCCTCACAAGGCACCCCCCTCCCCACTGGGCGTCCCCTCCTCACCGGGCGTCCCCACCTCACTGGGTGCCCCCACCTCATCGGGCACCCCCACCTCACCGGGCCACCCTCCTCACAAAGCACCCCCTCCCCACCGGGCCTCCCTTCCTCACCAGGCATCCCCACCTCACCAGGCGCCCCCTCCTCACAAGGCATCCCCTCCCCACCGGGCGACCTTCCTCACTGGGTGCCCCATCTTCACCAGGTGTCCCCCCACCAGGCGCCTCCTCCTCACCTGGTGTTTCCCCACCTCACCAGGTGCCCCCACCTCACCAGGTGCCCCCACGTCACCAGGCGCCCCTCCTCACAAGGCACCCCCTCCTCACCAGGCGCCCCCTCCTCACCGGGTGCCCCCACCTCACCATGCGCCCCTACCTCACCAGATGTCCCCTCCTCACCAGATGCCCCCACCTCACCAGGAGCCCTCTCCCCCAAGGCACCCCCTCCTCACCAGGCACCCCCCCCTCACCGGGTGCCCCATCCTCACCGGGCACCCCCACCTCACCAGGCACCCCCACCTCACCGGGTGCCCCATCCTCACCGGGCGCCCCCTCCTCACAAGGCACCCCATCCTCACCAGGCACCCCCACCTCACCGGGCGACCCCACCTCACCAGGCGCCGCCTCCTCACAAGGCACCCCCTCCTCACCAGGCGCCCCTTCCTCACTGGGTGCCCCCACCTCACCGTGCACCCCTACCTCACCAGATGTTCCCTCCTCACCAGGTGCCCCCACCTCACCAGGCGCCCCCACCTCACCAGATGTCCCCTCCTCACCAGCCACCCCCACCTCACCAGATGTCCCCTCCTCACCAGGTGCCCCCACCTCACCAGGTGCCCCCACCTCACCATATGTCCCCTCCTCACCAGCCGCCCCCACCTCACCAGATGTCCTCTCCTCACCAGGTGCCCCCACCTCACCAGAGGCCCTCTCCTCGCAAGGCACCCCCTCCTCACAAGGCACCCTCCTCACCGGGCGCCCCCTCCTCACTGGGTGCCCCCTCCTAACCAGATGTCCCGTCCTCACCGGGCACCCCCTCCTCACCAGATGTCCCCTCCTCACTGGGCGCCCCCTCCTTACCAGGTGCCCCCACCTCACCAGGTGCCCCCTTCTCACAAGGCACCCTCCTCACTAGGCGCCCCCACCTCACCGGGTGCCCCCACCTCACCAGTCGCCCCCTCCTCACCAGGTGCCCCCACCTCACAAGGTGCCCCCACCTCACCAGGCGCCCCCACCTCACCAGATGTCCCCTCTTCACCAGGTGCCCCCACCTCACCAGGCGCCCCCTCCTCACCAGATGTCCCCTCCTCACTGGGCACCCCCACCTCACCAGTCGCCACCTCCTCACCAGGCGCCCCCTCCTCACTGGGTGCCCCCACCTCACCGTGCACCCCTACCTCACCAGGTGCCCCCTCCTCACCAGGTGCCCCCACCTCACCAGTCGACCCCTCCTCACCGGGCGCCCCCTCCTCACCGGGCGCCCCCACCTCACCAGTCGCCCCCTCCTCACCAGGTGCCCCCTCCTCACCAGGTGCCCCCTCCTCACCAGTCACCCCCTCCTCACCGGGTACCCCCTCCTCACCGGGTGCCCCCACCTCACCAGGTGCCCCCACCTCACCAGGTGTTCCCCCACTAGGTGCTCCCACCTCACCAGGCTTCCCCGCTTGTCCAGTTATTCCCACTCTCTCCAGGGAAGGAGCCTGGGTCCCAGGAGAGCCTTATGGGGGAGGCCACGCCCAGTCACTGTGCAGTTAGCACTCGCCAGAGATGCCGCAGCGGGGCCACACAGCTGCCTGGGAGCAGGGGCCACTGACCCCAAGAGCTGGGCAGGTCATCCCTCAGCCCTGCCAGTCATCCTGCACCTCTCCAGATGCCAGAGGCCACCTCTCATTTGGGGATAGACTCTGGATTTAAAATCATCGCCAACAGACGCTGTCCCTTCCGGACACGAATGCCCAGTGGCCACTGCACTAATCTGCCTTTCCGGGGCCCCTGAGACTTAGTAGGAACCTTCAGAGGCCCTGCAGACTGGCTTCAGCACCAGCCCTGAGGACAGTTTCGTTTCATCCCCTCAAAGTCCACCTGCCTTTGTTGCCATGGATATTGACATCTGTTGACCCACTTTGTCAATAAACCATTAAGTGCGGATTCAGACCCTGAGCTAAGGCTGACCTCTCCGAAAGGCAGCTGTCCCATCTCTGACCAACTAGAGACCACGCTCACGTTGGTGCTCTGCTGTCGATGACCTTGGCGCCAGAAGTAGAGTGAGGCCTGGGCTGTGCTGTCTCCCTCTGACCTCTTGGCAGCCCCTCCCTGGTCTTCAGGATCAGCTGAGCTTCCCCCCAGGAGTCAGGGGTTTCACCCCCTGGGATTCTCACCCCCTGAAGATTCTGCTTCTGGTAGCAAAGCAAAGGCAGATGCCAAACCCACAGACACCTGGGCCTGCAGACAGCCCCCTCCCCACTAGACAAGGGTGCAACTCAAGTAAAGAATTTGTCATCTCACTGACCCATGGGAAGGGGCCAAAGTTCCACCTGGGTGAGGATGCAGAGGGCATTTGAGGAGCGACATGTGGGGTCTGCCTGCCGCAGCCTCCCACAGGCTCCAAGGTAGATGACAAGGGCAAGTACTGACGCCCCACACAGCAGGATGTGGTGACCCCTGGGAGTGGGGCTCCCTGCTGGTGTCTTGAGTGAGTCACAGGGCAGGGAAGCCCCTCGGGCTCTAAAGATTTGACTGAATCTGCTGGATGGAGAAGACAGCTCAGGAATCAGGAAGTGTGGTTGGGATGATAGGAGCAAAATGTGGGGACCTCCAAGGAGAAGCCCCAGGTGGACACCCCCAGAGGTGGGGGTAGGGGGCGGCCCGGGCTCTCCAGGGGGCAGGTATACTGGTCTGAAATGGCTCTGGCTTCCCGCCCCCTCCCAGCCCAGCAGCAACCTCCAGATTGCTCCTGCCTTGGGCCGCGGTTCCTCTTTGCCTCTGCACCAGCCCCCGGCCACCCCACCGAGATGACTGTCCCTTTAACTGAGCACAGCCCAGCATCCTTGTCACCCAGGGGTGCACTTCCTGCCAGCAGCCAGCGAGGGGGGCTGCGTGTCCCTGCCAGAGAGAGAGAGGTCCATGTGTCTGAACTCCGCACTCTACTGACCAGCAGAGACTGATTAAATTCAAGGTGCTCGATGGGGGCCATGGAAACGCCAGAGAGGGTATTCACCGCCCCATGGTCTCTAGGGGACCTGAGTTTTCACTGGAATCAGGTCATTTGGGGCCAGTTTAATGATAGGTAGATAGACACACGCTAGATAGACGATAGATAAAATACCTGCAAGTCTGGTTGGCGTTGGGGGGGGGGTCCCACAAAATCCTAGCATGACACGCGGCTCTCCATTCCCTCAGGCCTTCAGTTGTGACCCCTCAGGTCACCAAAGTCCAGCTCATGACTCAGCTGAACAGCATACAGTGACTTGGGCTGCTGTCTACCGCCACCAGAGAATCCGTATTTGGGCCCCAGCTCCTCACAGGTGGGACAAGTTGGGGAAGACTGAGCACCTTCTCAGTCACCTAAGTAAGTAAGTAAAGTCACTCAGTCGTGTCCGACTCTTTGTGACCCCGTGGACTGCAGCCCACCAGGCTCCTCAGTCCAGGCAAGAATACTGGAGTGGGTTGCCATTTCCTTCTCCAGAGGATCTTCCCAACCCAGGAATCGAACCCAGGTCTCCCTCATTGGAGGCAGACGCTTTAACCTCTGAGCCACCAGGGAAGCCCTCACCTAGTGCGACGTTTTTGTTCCCTGGATGTGGCTGCAGCACATTCTATAAGGTGTGTGTTTTCTGGCCTTGGGAGCAGAGTTTCCTAGTGGATAGAGCTCTTGCCCCAGGAACGAGGTGAGTGAAGGGCTATGAAACCTCCCAGCTCAGCCACATTTTCTCACTCAAGAGGGCCTGTGAAAGAGGAGCTGGAAATGACCAGTGTCCAACAACAGTGTCAGATTTAGAAACAGATTCAGGCCACTTCAGCCTCCCTAGCCCTCACATTGGCCCATATGGGAGAAACGTAGGACCCCACGACGGAGCTCCCCAGGCCCAAAGAGGAGCCCAGCTGGTTCCATTCCCAAAGCAGCCCTCCATCTGGCATTGTGGGGGCTCTCAGATCCCAGGTCTTTTAAAAATCACACGAGCCTTACATTTGAAGAGGGCTTGGCAAGTAGACTCAACTTTGTACCCACAGCAGTCCTGTGCCAGGCCCGTCAGATCCACAGTTTCAGACGGAAATGGAGATCATGGAGGCTGTTGGCCTCAATGTCACCTGCGAGGAGGGGACAGACCTGGCCTTAGGCTCAGGCAGGTGGCCTGGAGCCACACGCCTCCACCCCTAGCTGGTAACTGGGATGTCAGATCCCACGACCAGAGCTGGCCCTGGTGGGGTGCCATCCCTTCCCCCTCTCCAGGAAGAGTGGGGAGGGGTTTGTAAACCAGGTTGGACGCGGGTCAGCAGGTCAGCACAGAACGTATCTATTCTCGATCCTTCCGCTTCACTTTGGCACCAAACCCAAGGTGCAGCATCTCAGGGCTGCCAGACAGGAGTTTGTTGAGCGCCTACCACGTACAAGGATGGCGAGGGGCCCTCAGGGGACCAAGGCAGAAGGAGGTCTGATCTGGGGATATGCTCGGTCTAGCTTGACCAGGCCCACTGCAGTTTTTGTCCATCTGTATCTGGTGGACATGCATCCCGGAAAGTGTCTTAGACGGGAAAAGGCCGAGGACCTGGACACGACCCAGGCCAAGCAGACAGCCAGACGAGCCCCACCTAGAAATGCTGTGATCCAGCGACATGGAGCTCACTGGGGGGAGTGGGCATGGGCAGTTCAGCCCTCACTCCCAGTGGAGGCCTCCTCTGAGGGTGAGAGGTGGGGGGGCAGCCATGTGCCCAGGGACTGATTCCGGCCTCGGCCCCAGGAGGCCCATCCCTGCCCCTGCCCTTGCTGATACCCCAGCATCCCGCACCCCATCTGGGCAGGGCCCCCACTTCCACACCCCCCGGCCCCACCCACACAGCCACGCCCTGCAGGGTCCAAGCAGTGCAGCTGTTGCCCAGCCTGGCCTTCGGGCTCCCGCGGGCTCCCAACTCTCTCCTCCTCGGCTGGGCACACGGGGTATTTGCCTTCACAGCCCCTGCCTGCATTCAGCAGCATTGACTGCACCCACCACCGTCAGTCCTGCCCTGGAGAGAACGTTAACTAACTGAGTCTCAATACGGCGGAGAACAGAAACACATGTCCCAGAAGATGTCTGTTGACGTCCATTCAGACCTGGTTCAAAGGAGGAAAAGCTAAACGGTAGTGATGCTTCCTTAGGTGATGAAGAAGATGGGAAGCAAGTTGGGGCAGGGCGGTGCTGTGGTTCTCAAACTGTTATACTGGTCGCTGTGCATCTGTTTGTTTCATGGTTAAAAAAAGCTCAGAGGCTGAGCTTGTGCCAGGTACTCTGCTGGGCTTGAGGCACCAGGAGGTTCAAGAGACATGGCCCCTGTGCCCAGGGGTCACCGTCTCCACTCCCAACAGGATGGGCTGGGTTCTCCCCTTTGTGGGCGTGTGATGGACCCTCATCATTTGGGAGCAGGGTGGGCACAGGCCAGCAAGGGCACAGCCTGCTGTGGAGACGGGGCTTCCGGGGCCGTGGTTGCCTCACGATCACTAATTCAGCGCTGCATCCTGCTTGCTAACACGAGTGTGCCTTCCTCTGCATTTTCCGTTTCTTCTGGGAACGACATCTCATTTTATGCACACGTGTATTCCCTCAGCACGTCATTTGGGAAGCAGTTTAAGTGTTGTATTAATACACAGCTTGTTGAACCTGATTAAATTTTATCCTCTTGAGAAAGCCCTGTGATGCAGTTGCAGGGAGGATTAGTTCTTGGTTTCACAAACAGGGAAACTGAGGCTCAGAGGCTGAATGGAGCTCCTCTCAGCAGACAAGGCACTTCCTCTTCCTACAAGAGACACAGGGCTGCCACTGTGGGTTTTCTCTGCATCTGAGAACCCACCCACCCACTTAAAAAGAAACACTGAAGGTGTTTTGTAAGGGAGGCCCTAGTCATTCCCCCACCCCTCGCCCCTGTGTGCTCTGGCCTGCCAGCATCCTCTGAGAGCCCAGAGCTGCAGCTTGGGGGGAAACGTGCCCTTAAAATTAGAGAGAGAAAACTTGGTGGAGGCGTTCAGTTTGTGGCGCAGAGCTGAGAGGTTCCGCCTGGAATCTTCGAGAAGGAGAAGGAAGTATGTTCCTGATGCTGCTGCAGGAAGGCGTGGCAGTCACCACAGCGCCTGTTCTCAGGGCAGCGTGTAGGCACAACTGTCTTAGCAGCAAGGACACAGGGGCAGCCAGACGGGGTGCTCAGCTGTGCGTCTGACAGGTTCTGTGCCAAGAGCCCTGACCACAGGGTGGTCACCTCCAGGGACGGCAGGCCGGGCAGTGGCGGTGTTTGCTCTCTCTTCCCGCAGATGCCGATAACGCAAAACAAAACAATTAGCAGCTTGCACCTCCAGACGGGGACATCACGTCTCCCGGCTCCTGTCTCCCCAAGGGGCCCTCGTAGATCCTGTGGGAGCCGGGAGGGGAGTGAACCCACGGTGCTGTCTCCATGTGGGCAACGGATGCGTCTCCTTGGACCTGGGGCAGAACCAGGGCCAAGCGTAGGGGCTGGGATGGCTGGACCTGCAGGACTTGTTACATCTGCAGGTGCCCAAGGCCCCAGCTCGGGCCTGTGAAGCAGCACAGGGGGCCTGGGGCCAGGCGTCCGTGTCTCCAGAGAACAGTGGTGATTCTGATGCACAACCAGCTTGGAAATGGCCGGACATCTGGGGAGATGGCCAAGTCTGGGACGAGCTCCTAGCGGGTCACAAAGAAGGAGGGCATGCAAGGAAGGTGCTGAGGACAGGCCTGTCCCGGGCCCCGGGAGCCCCCCTCTTCACTCACAGCTGCTCCCGAGGCCCCTCAAGGCTGCGCCCCCTCTTGCTCCCGGCGCCCAGAGCACCGCCTGCCACCTCCCTGCAGGTGGCAGTGACAACTGCGTCCTCACCCCAGGGACGTGGGCCAGCAAGGCTGGCCAGCACCTGGTCCAGGATTTGGAAAGTGGCTGTGCCTTCCCCACGCTCCTCACCACCTGCACCTGGATGCAGGGACAGGCCACAAGGCATGGGGCAAAGGTCACAGAGAATGCACCCCCGGGAGGAGCCTCCCGATGCAGGCAGCCACCTGCCAACCTGCTCAGTGAAGGAGCACCAATGTCCGTGCTTTAGAGTCTGGACGTTGGTCTTTCTGCTGCAGCAGCCCGCAGACCCCACGGAGACAGAACCTGGGTTACCTGCAGAGTGTCTCACGGAGAAGGTTGTCGCGAGGCCCGCCCGTGTGAATAAAGTCAGGCGTTCAAAAGAGGAGAGAGGACTGCACACCTACAACCAGGTTGAGTCCAGAAGGCACACGCCTGGGGTGGGAGAAGCAGCCCACCAGGGCGCTGGGGCCTCCTTAAGTCTTGCGGGTTAGGAGCCTCCAGCACACGGACAAGGGGGAGCGGCGACAGTCTCACGCTCTGAAGACCCAGCTTCCCAGAACAAGCATCTGACCACGCGTGGCCCGTGATCATCTACCGTGATGAGGACTAACAGCCCTGCCTCTGCTCAGCTGGGTGAAAAACAGTCCGGAAAACCTGCAGGGGATGCAGATGACCTCGTCTCGCTCTAATTAGGAGACCGGGAACAGCAGGGCAGGCGACATTCAGGACATTCATGACGAGGACGGGGACCCAGCTGTCAGCACCCCTCTGGAGGGCATCTGGCACTCGCTGCCCCACCCCCCGCGTGCCCTTGGCATGTCCGCAGCTGGCATGGGACGTGTCACATCTGGCCTGGCCCCTAGACCATCGTGTGCACTGGCAGGAGCCAGGAAGACTCAGCCCCCTTTGAAGGAGACTGTGGGAGCTGCTGGGCTGAGGCTGGGGACAGTCCCCATGGGGCACTGAACTGTGAAACCCACCCTGGTTTGCAGGTGCCCATGCATGGAGCACCCCATCACCGCCACTTTTCCTGCCTCATGCCATGGTGCCATGGCCCTCGGGGCCACCGCAGGGCCAGTGGAGGGGGTGGAAGGGGAAACAACCATGCTCCAGGAAGACCCAGGATCCGCAGCAAACCCTGGGCCCTGCCTCTGCTCCTGAGAGCAGGCACTAGCAGCCCCAGAAGCCCACTTCGCCCTCGCACTTGCTCTGTGACCTGGGGCAAGTTACTCAGCCTCCGAGCCGCTCACCTCACCTACAAAGCAGGGATGGCTACCTGCACTTTCTTCACAGGCTGCTGGTATTCAGGCCTCGAGCCCACATCTGGTGCCGTGGAGCTGTCGTCGCTTCCTCACCCGCACAGGGCGCAGACAGTCATCACTGGGCTTGGCACATCACTGGTCCTCTGTGAACCTCTGTTTCCTCTTCCACCGCCCCTGGTGGTATCCTGGGAGGGCCCAGAGGACACACCACGTGGTGGCCTGTGGTGATGGGTTCCTGCCAGGAGCACACAGGGACCCTGCTAACCGCTAAGTCACTTCAGTCATGTCTAACTCTGTGCAACCCCATAGACGGCAGCCCACCAGGCTCCCCCGTCCCTGGGACTCTCCAGGCAAGAACACTGGAGTGGGTTGCTATTTCCTTCTCCAATGCATGGAAGTGAAAAGTGAAAGTGAAGTCGCTCAGTCATGTCTGACTTAGCAACCCCATGGACTGCAGCCTACCAGGCTCCTCCACCCATGGGATTTTCCAGGCAAGAGCACTAGGGTGCCACAAAAGGAGGAGCTGCCAAGAGCTCCTGGAGGCGCCCAAGGCTCAGAGCAGAGCTGCCTGAGCTCCACAGGGGTGAGGTGACTGATGTGAAAGTTGGAGGGCCCTTCACTCACCAGAGCCCCGTGGCCATGGCAACCCTCATCAGGAGCTCCATCCAAGGATGATTAAGGAACATTCACACTAATTAAGAGCTCAAACATCCCCAAGCCACGTCCAGAGAGAGCTGTGGCTCACACAGGCTCCTTTCCAGCCTCTTGGGCTCAGCTCGGGGCTTGGGTGCTGGGTGGAGGCTGACCCTGGGAGTGGAGTTCTGACTCTGCTCCCAGCCTCCTGAGCGCTGGGGGCGTGGGGTGCACTCAGAAGCCCTCTTGTATTAACATGCCCCCATCTTCCCCTCTCCTCCCACCAGCATCCTTGCCCCTACCTCAGCCTCAAGGTCATGCTGGTGCCCCCTTCTCTCCATCACGAACAAGAGTCACCTTCTGTTGGAACAAAAACTGCACCAAGACAGAGTCCCTTTTAGTCTCCTGAGGACGTGTGACAAGTGGAAAGAGAAGCCAAGCCCCAGAAACCCCCCTCAAACGACGGCAGTGAGCCTGGGCGTGTGGGCCCCAGGAGGAGGAGACCAGGATCACAGGGTGATGCTGAGGATGCTGGTGGGGCTTCCAGGCAGTCACCTGGGCCCCAGACTCCACCTGGGAAGCCGAAGCCACACCCGCGGTCCCAGCAGGGCAGCTCTTTGTGGGGACAGTGGGTGCGACGGCAAGAGCCAGGCAGGTTGGCACCCTTGTGAGTAGCAGCGACTGGTCCAGGAATGGGGCGCCCCCAGGAGGGAACAGCCCAGCCGTTCCTCCGAACCCAGGCTGCAGTTTCTCCCCACCAGGGTCCGCCCTGCTCAGGCTGCAAGTTATGTACCCTCCTTCCCACACGCTGGGGTAACAGCCACCAAGCCCGCAGCCCCGTTGTCCCAGGGTGGACACGGATGAACGCGTTCCTGCCCACAGGACCAGAGCCAGGGGCCAAGGGCTCCGACGGGCTCCCAACACGTGCCGTTACCCCTTCCCTTCCAGTGTACGGGACATAACATCCTTCACTCCGAGCACCCCGCCCCCTGTATGGTAACCACAGTCTTGCACTCTCAGCCCAGCAAGGCCTGCGAGGGGTCTGGGCTCCACTGTGGACCAGACAGCACTTAGTGCCTGGAGGACTCGACCACACGCTCACCTTGAAACAGTGGGCGATCAGGGCAGAGGCCGGAACCCTGTTGGCAGGAAGGCATGAAGGGCTTCCTGAAGGAAGGGGGAAGTGCGGAGGGGTGGGAATCCTGGGATTTTTTTTACCCCAGCTCAGGGTAAACCACGGAACCCTGGCTTTGGGAGCCACATCTGAGCAGGAGAGATTGTAGTCTCAGGAGCCCTCCCTCCACCCAAGTTTCATCTGAGGGATGACCATCTCCTTGGACACCAGACAAGTAGGCAAGCCTCAGCCTTCCGCACCCAACAGGGCTGCTGGAGGCCCCAGTCTGTCTTCCCAGCAGAAAGGCCTCAGGCTCGCTGTTGGATAGCTCTTGGTGTGGGGAGGCTCCCTGGGCTAAGACATGGGGCTGATGGAAACCTTGCCTCTTGCCTGTGTCCAGCTACAGAGCTTGGCTGCAATCTTGGTGGCATGGTTCCCTCCCTACCCACTCCCTTTCTTCATCCTCTGCTACTGGCTGGCCTCCTGGTCAGAAGGAACTGCTGATCCACAAGTAACAGGGGGCCCTTCATCACCAAGATCCACTTCCTCCCCTTCCTGGAGCCTCCAGTCATCCCCCTCCACCTGGGGTATCGCCAGGGCCTGGGTGGACCAAGGCCCCTCCAAGACACCCTGGGTCCTCCCTGGGACAGTCCCTGGCCCCAGCCTGTTCTGTCCCAGCCTAGCAATGTGGTCCCTGAATGTCCAGTTTGCTCAGCTGATGGGGTCACCTCTGTGAAACGGCGGCCCGGACGATGAATTTCTAAAGGCAGCTGTGAAATGTGTCCAACCTCGGTGCAACTCACAGGAGAAGATGCTGACGTCCGAGGCTAAGCCACCTCTCTCTCCTGGGGCATGGCCTCCACATGGTGGCCGGCCCCCTCCACCTCAGAGCAGGAAACCATGTGGAGAGCGCTGTGTTTGTCCACATTCCTGACCCACATGCTCAAGGTCAACAAACACTGTTGTTTAAAACTGCTGAGGCCTGGGCTGGTTTGTTGTGAAGCCATAGCAACTGAAACAATGGGTGGGTCTCCAAGGATGACTTTGCTTGAGCTCAAAGCCTGTGGGGACACACTGGGTGAAGAAGGCATTACAGGCCGGGGGCAGCAGCTCATCCTTCAGCCTCTGCTGCGCCCCCCCCTCATGTCACATCTCTTTGTCCAAATATCGCGGGGCCTTTTCTCAGGTGGCTTTAGAGTCTCTGATGGCCGACAACAGCCAATGTGCCAAATGGAACAAAAGGCAGGGCAGAGCGCCCCTTTCAGGGTAGGTAATAGGGTACAGAGCGTTCCTTGCGATCCTATGGACTGCAGCCTGCCAGGCTCCTCTGTCCATGGGATTTCCCAGGCAGGAATATTGCAGTGGAGTGCCATTTCCCTTCTCCAGGAGATCTTACTGACCCAGGAATTGAACCCACATCTCCCATGTGTCCTCCACTGCAGGCAGATTCTTTTCCACTGAGCCGCTGGGGAGCCTTATATAATATATGAATGTGTTGCATGTTAATACTATAATAAAGACATATATGGAAATTTGGGATTTGGAGAAGATATTAAAAGGCTTGTAGAAAGCAAAACTTTCCTGTTTTGGTCACTTTTCTAACCCTGGGCTCTCAGGATGATCAGGGCTGTTGCTGCCCGGCTCTTGGAGTTCATCCTGCCTGAAGCGGGTCAGGCTGCAGGACGGGGTGCTCAGGCCCAGATGTCCGGCCAGGGCAGGGACACTGGACCCTACGCCCCCACATCACCACCGGGGAGGGGGGAGGTAGCACAGGGGCACGAGCAGGGACCAGGATCGGGTTCAATTTCTGTCCCTGTAAAGCAGAGCCTGGGGCAACAGCCTCACTCTGACACATTCCCCAGAAATACACCTGTAGGACACAGCAGTGAGGCAGGGGGTGTCGAGGCTGGGCAGGGGGCACAGGCCTCCTGGGACTTCTTTGGGACCCTCTCCCTCTGATGCGAGCTCACCCAGGACACGCCCAGGTGGTACCATCTGGATCCCAGATGCACCCGGGCGTGGGGCCCCCGCCACCAGGTGGCGCTGGAGCTCCGGGAAAAGATGTGCCAGGGATCTTCCCTAGGTCAGCGGCCACGGGGCCCCGGGCTCCATTCCAGACACCCATCCCGGGCCTGGGCGGGAGTTCAGCCTCGGTTGCCTTCATCCCATCTGCCCAGCAGCTGTGGTCAGGAGGGGCGGGGGATGGGCCCCCTCTGTGAGCGTCTGACCGGGATTCCCGGGCTCTGCCAGGCTAGGTTTAGGGAGCTGGCGGTTAAGCTGTTGGCGGCTTGGAGTCTGTGCTGGTCTCAGTGTTCACACGGCAGACCTCGGGATACTGCACGGCAGCAGGGTTGTGGGTTGTTTCCATCTCGCCTTGCAGGTTCACAGCACACTCCTGCCTTACTGCTCAGGTTAAATTAGGAAGGATGGTTCTGGAACTGCCTGTCAAGACTGCAGGCCCTGTCTTGGGTCCACCCCAGTCCCTGGTGCAAACTCTGCACCAGGGGCAGGGCCTGGCCTCTGGGTTCTGACCAGCAATGAGACTTCCAGGGGCCACTGGGCCAGCCTTTCCATCGCGTGACCAGCGGCTCAGAGACGTGGAACCCTTGCCATCAACCCCCGTCCCCAAGACCCCTTCCCAGGCCATCACCTTCCCAACCGACACAGAGCCTCTGCATTAGCAGTGAACAAAGCCCCCTCTTACTGATCTTCTCTGAGGATGGCCACATGACCTAGTGTGCTCCTGGTTGGGAACGTGAAGGCTGATTATTCGGGGGTGTGTGGGGGGTGGTGTTGTGAGACCTTCAGTGGATGAATCACTTCTTCGAAAAGGTCTCCAGGGAGATGGACATCTTGAAATCCATCTTTGTACAGATGGTCATGACCTGCTCACTGCCGAGAGTGTGGCAACCCCAGGGCTCACAACCCAAAACCCAGACCTCTGAGACCTGAACCTCCTCGTGGAGTGCCTAGACATTACGTGGAGAGCCAAGTTTCTGGGGCAGGGTCCCAGGTTTGGGGTTTTCTAAGAAATGAACAAGCTCCCAGAGCTCGTCAGCGCTGCAGTGTGGGGACCGCACTTGAGTCACATGGATCTTGGCTATGCTGTCACCTAGAGAGTCCTTGTGAAGCAGTCGGAGTTCTGACCACTTTACGATGACAGGATTACCACTCTTGGTGCATTTATTTCCTGCACCTGCTCCCTTTCCTCCAGGTGCATCTCACCTCAGACCCCTCCCCCCCCCCGCCCCCCCGGCCGTTGCCTAAGCTGCACAAGATGCTTCAAAACTTAGCAGCTTGAGCAACAGTAAAAATTTGAACCTGGGCTCAGCTGGGCAGTCCTTCCCTCCAACTAACATACACTTGGGCTGTGGGGCTTCGGCCAGACCAGCTGACCCAGCCGAGAGCTGACGGCACAGAGCTCTTTCCGTGTGACCTTCCACGGGGCAGCTTGGGCTTCCTGACAGCAGGTGACCTCAGGCCACTGGCCTTGGCACATGGCAGCTGGCTTCCACAAAGTGTCCCAGGAACACAGACCCCAACACAATGGCACTTAGCAAGCTCACAGTTGTTAATACCTCACCCTGAACAACCACATGGCCAACCTCCAGATCAACAGGGAGTAAGGTCACCATGGGGCCATAGACACAGCAGACTGCCACAGTCTCTGACTTTTTCACTTGTGTTCATTGTCTCCAGACCAATTCCCTTGGAGAGTATCTCACCAAACAGCTCCTTTAGGGGAGTCTTGCTGTTTTTCGTTATTCAGTTGCCAAGTCATGTCCGACTCTTTGCAACCCGTGTCCGACTCTTTGCAACCCCGTGTCCGACTCTTTGCAACCCCATGGACTGCAGCACAATAAGCTTCCCTGCCCCTCGCCATCTCCTGGAATTTGCCCAAGTTCATGACCATTGAATTGGCAATGCCATCCAACCGGGGAGTCTTGGATCTTAGAAATTATTATCAGAGACCCAAATTCAGCTCGAACACTTTAAACAGTTCATTAGAAGTTCAGAAACCCTCATTGTTATGCAAGATCTGCTTGCTTAAGTCATTACATTGAAAATGAATTAATTCTTTTTGTCATACTTTTAATGGAGGATAGATTTAATTCTGTGTATAATATGACAAATTTCTGCTAAAGAGTGACAGCTGTGGGCATTCATCACCATTCTCATTTCAGAAACCATTCTGCCAACCCAGTTTTATCATTTCACTGTGAAGGGATGGGTTAGAACTGCTACTGGCCAAGAGACCTTGGCCACAGGCCCGGAGTGTTACCAACGCCAACAGAGTACTTGGCCAGTGAGACACATGGGGTCATTACAGGAGACCAACTTCCACACTCCATTCAGGACACTCTGCACCCTCAGCTGACGTCCCAAGCTCCCCTGATGCTTGTATCTGAGGGTGTTTATCAGAAAATGGTATGGAGAGACCTCTTTGGCATTTTTCCATGGAACATCCCCCCCTGCTTTTTTTTTTGCATTAGTAAATGATAAGAAGTGGTAAAAATCAGCCAGCTGGATCAAAAGGATGTGCAGTGGAAATCACTTTCTTCCCACCTGCACACGTGAGTGCCCCGGCTCAATATGCCAGGGTTGCTCCCTGGGTACCCAGAGAACAATGGTGCCCAGTGTGCCCGTGTACTCAGGTCACAGGCGCGGCCGCACACACCACATGTGGGCGTTCACCAGTGTGCTGTGTTACTGCAGCTCACAGGGCACCTTGGAGATGTTTCCTGGACACGGTCACCCCTCTCACAGGCCCTCTTGAAGGTCATCTGAAGGACCGCTCAGCTTCGCACGTGTCCACTGACCCTTCAGTTTCCTGAGTCTTTTGGCATCAGTCATCTAATCCACAGAGTGAAGCAAAGTATCCTTTTCCATTTGAATCTGACTGTTTTTTCTGCATCTGTGATTTCTTACACTTTCTCATCTTGAATTGTCCCTTGAGGCTGAGTTTACCGAGCATCTGTACGTGTGCATATGTGTGGGTGGGAGACTCAGAGTTTGTGAGTGCCACACACGTGTATCTTCAACTTAAGATTATTTTTCACTTCTCATTTTCTGTTTTCAGATTCACCAGTTCCTGCTTTTATTGTTCTTAATTTCCTGTCTTGCTTAGTGTTTTTTTTCCCTCTTTGCCTAAAATGAATGCTCACTCTGTTTATTTTTCTTCAAACTTGTCAACAATTCACCAGGAAAGCCATCTGGTTCTGGGGTTTGTGTGTGTGTGTGAAGCATTTCTATTACCAGTCCAATCTCCAGTTATAAATTTATTGATCTTCTGTCTCTTCTTGAGTCAGCTGTGGCTGTCTGTGTCTTTCTAGGAATGTGTCCATTTCCTATAAATCACCTAATGTGTTGCCACACAGTTATTCACAGTGTCCCCTTACAGTCCTTTTTACTCTCTGTGGCACGTAACAATGTCCCTCTTCATTCCTGATCTAGTATATGAATCTCTCTTCATTTCTTGATCAGTCCAGCTACAGGGGATTGTCAATTTTGTTCTTCTTTACAAAGAACTGATTTGAGGGTTTGTGCGTCATTTTCTCTATTGTTTTCCCATCCTCTATTTCATGTGATTCCGTCTGCTTTATTTACTTCCTACTCTGGCTCTGCTTATTCTAGTTTCTTAAGATGAATGGTGAGGTTATTGACTTCAGATATTTCTTTTTTAAAGTAAGCATTTACGGGTATAATTTTCGTTCTGACACTACTTTCAGCGTATCCATAAATTCTGGTATGTTGCGTTTTCACTTCCATTCATCTCAAAATATTTGCCAGTTCCTTGTGGTTCTTTTTGAGCTATTGATTATTTAGAAGTATACTGTTTATTTTCCACATTTTTGTGAAATTCTTAAATTTCCTTCTCGTATCGATTCCTAATTTCATTCTATTGTGATCAGAGAACATACTTTGTATGACTTTACTCCTTTTAAACGCACAAAGACTTGTTTTGTGGCCTGATAAATTGTCTCTTCTGGGGAATGTGCTTGGAAAGGATGCGTCTTCTACGATTGTTGGGTAGGGTGTTGTATAGACAGTTGTGAGGATTCATTGTTTCATGATGTTGGAAGTCTATTTGCTAATGTCTGTACAGCTACTGAGGTCTCCAGCTATTATTTTGAATTGCTTATTTCTTCTTTAAATCTGCCTGTTTGGCTTCACATATCTGGGACTCTGTTGTTATCATTGCTATGTCATTTTGATGGATTTTCTATTTCATTATAAAATTACTTAATTTTCTCTAGCAATAATTGTTGCCATAAACTCTTTTTTGTCTGCTCTTGGTACATTTACTCCAGCTCTCTTTGGGTGGCTGTTTCCAGGGAATCTCTTTTCTCATCCTTTCCCATTCAATCAGTTTGTGTCTTGAAATCTCCAGTGTGTCTTTTCTTAGTTATCATATCACTGGATCATGGTTTTTGTCTTGTTCTTCCTATCTCAGCCTTTTAATTAGAACGTTTGGCCCATTTACAAATCTGCCTCCAACTGGAGATATGGGAAGAGGGGCCTCACTTTACCTTCTACCCACGGAACGTTAATGATTGCTTGTTCTACTCCTTTGCCAAGGCATCTTCAAGAACACTGCCACCCACCTAGTTGGTCACCTTGCCCATCACATTACCCCTCCAGCTCAGCTCCCTCCTTTGTAAAATAAGAAGTCGGGATGGATGTTTGCTATTCTTTTGACAAGCCCACCTGCAAATGAGACCTGCCTCCCTGCCCAGGCAGGGACCTGTCCAGCCCTCTCCTCCCATTTCCATCACTGAGAGTAGAGTTCAGAGACCAAAATGAGCATTTGTATACATTCAGCAAAATGCTGGTGGCTGTGATGAGAACTCATCCTTCTTTAGGCCCAGGAGAGCTGGAGGTGTCACCTGAGGACTCCGGTTATGCTACCATCCCCCAGCACCATTTGTGCCCAGAGATGAGTCACGAGCCTGAGGCTGGACCCGCCCCACCCACACCGCTTCCTTGTGAGTCACAATCACCTGTCAGTTCTACCTGCCAAACATGCACACTGCCACCTCCCTCCTGCTGCCGCCACCCCAGCCTGGGTCCCCCCTCCTCCCTCAGCCCCTGGGGCCTGATCCGCCGTCCTCCCCACACACGGTCGGTCACTGCCTGCCATGGACTCCACCATCGCTAGCCTGCCACCCAGACACTCCCCCGGCTCCTCACTGAGGACTTAGAGACTCCCCCCTCCCCCCCCAGGGCTCCCCATTCCCCTCCTCACCCGGACACCCTGCTGTCTACACCCAGGCCATGCTGCAGCCTCCACGACGGTAATGTATCTGCCGCTGCACTGCCCTCAACTGTTTTAACAAAACTGTGATGCTCCCCTCATATACATTTAAGATTACATGTGCCTTTTTACCCTAGTGTATATTTATATTTATATTTTTATATTTTATATTTGTAAATATAGAAATATTAAATATAAATAAAATTATAGTATATTATAAATTATTTTCATGTAAAACTCTCAGATCTCTTTAGAATGTACATCGTAGAAAACAAGTTTCACATCAGTGTAAGACCCACCACGATTGATGAAACATAAATGGGGACTTCCCTGGATAAGAACCCACCTGCCAGGGCAGGGGACACGGGTTTGACCCCTGGTCTGGGAGAATTCCGCGTGCCAAGGAGCAACCAGGCCCACACACCGCAACCGCTGAAGCCAGCGCTCCAGAGTGCACAGGTCACGGCTCCTAAGCCCTCGAGCCTGGAGCCTGTGCTCTGCAACAAGAGAAGCAACTGCAATGAGAAGCTTCACAGCAAAAGGGTAGCTCCCACTCGCCATAACTAGAGAAAGCCCCCGCACACCAACAAAGACCCAAAAAATCAGTTCAGTGCAGGCGCTCAGTCGTGTGCGACTCTTTGTGACCCCATGGACTGCAGCACGCCAGGCCTCCCTGTCCATCACCAACTCCTGGTGATAGACTCATGTCTATCGAGTCAGTAATGCCAAAAAATAAAACAAAAGATAAAGCATACATGAGCAGGATTTCCCAGGTGGTCTGGTGGCTACAACTCTGCCCTGTTGATGCAGGGGGCTCCAGTTCAATCCCTGATCTGCAAACTAAGATCCCACATGGCCAAAATATAAAAGTAAATAAAATAACAGAGAGAATAATTAAATAATTTTTTTAGAAAAGATTATACTTGAGAATAAATACACTAAGTATTAAAAAACATACATGAAAAAGATAACTACTACACAGGCAATTTCTACTCCAGGAGTTAAAAACTTTACCCTTTCCTCTTTTCTCCTTAAATATAATTTCATTACATTCCACTCCCAGAATTTTATCCTCATATTATAGAATTTTATGCCTGAACATGCTTTATTATCATTCTCATAAAATCCTGCAACAGAAACACATGTATAAATGGAAACTATTTTGGTTTCTTAAGATCAAAAAGGTCTAGGTGTTTTAAATGTTTTCTTTGAGTTTTATTAAGATTATTATTGATGTTACTGAGCAAGTTAAGACAGTAGAGATTTTGACGAGTGATTACATGTAGAAAGTGAGGCTGTGCCGGGAAAACGTCTCTAAACAAGATGGTGGTTCTATAGCTGCTGCTGTTTCCTGAGGCGGTGCCCACTGTCTACCCCCTGGAATGAGGCCAGGAGAGGCGGCAGGATGGGTACAGAAGCCCCTTGAGCATCTTCTCCTGTGTCTCATGCGAATCCACTTTGCTGGGGGTCCTGTTGCTGTCTTTCCAGCTGAGGCCTCGCTATAGGCGGATATTGCTTCATTCTGGAATTAGCAGGGCAGGCTTGGCATTCCATTTATCTTAGCCTTTTGTTTTCCGGGTTTTATGTCACACCTGTAAGCACCAAGGAATTGTACTCACACGCCTCCTTCTGCCACCAGCATCACCCAGCTTGGAACCCCTGCTGAGTCACAGCAGTTAAGTCTCCTTTTGACTTTGTTGGAAGCTGAGAATTAGAAAGCACCTGCCTTAGAGAGGTGACAGTGAAATCATTCTTACACCTTCTCTGGAAAGTCTGCCCCAAAGCCCCATTATAGTACTCCCAGGGGACCATCAGGTCTGCCCGCTTGGTCCAAGCCACCGAGAAAGAGTTAGACTTTGTTTTATCATAGGCTTAAATCTCTCAGCCAACCCAAATATGGGTATGCCACCCACAGATGCTTAGAAAGCCAGCCGCTGTGTCTTCAAACAGCTCAAGGAACTGCCAGCAGGACTTCTCCCAGTGATGGCATAAGACATTTCTCAACTCAAACGAGCGTGTGAATGTGTGTTTCAAGAAACAGTATGAAAATCATTGAGAAATAAATTGTGAAATGTGTCTTACTAAAAAAAAATGAAAAAGATTACTAACAGCTATCAAGATTAAAATGATAATATCTGATAAGGGATTAAATCTGAAATATAGAGAAAACTAGAACTCAACAACAACAACAACAACAACAAAACAAAACAAAAAAAAACCCGATTCAAAAATGGGAAAATGGGCAAAGGACTTGAATAGACATTTCTCCAAAGAAGCTATATGAATGTCCAATAAGCATGTAAAAAAATGCTCAATATCACTGATTATTAGGGAAATGCAAATCAAAACTGCGATTAGAATGGCTAGTATAGCGGGGGCAGAAACAGAAAAAAGCAAGTGTTGACAGGAATGTGAAGAAATTGAAACCTGTGTGCACTTTGGTTGGACAGTGAAATATATAATTGTTGTGGGAAATAGTATAGAGGTTCCTCAAAAAATTAAAAACAGCACCATCATACAATTTAGCAATTCTGCTTCTGGGTCTATACCCAAAATAATTGAAATCTCTTAGAACCTCTAGAGATAGTACATCCAAGTTCATAACAGCATGAGTCATAACAGCAACCCATGGAAGCAACCTAAGGGTCCACCGATGGGTAAATAGAGAAGCAAAACGCGGTCCATACGGTGACTTATGCAGCCTTATAAAAAAGGAGATTCTGCCATTTGCTCTAACGTGGGCGAATCTTGAGGACATTGCACTAAGTGAATTAAGTCAGCCACAAAGACAGGTAGTATGACTTCACTACACTAAGGGCCCATAGTCGAAATCTCTAACACTTTCTATTTCTAGACTGTGTAATGCTGGTTGCCAAGGCCTGGAGGTCAGGGGCTGGGGAGACAGTTTAATGGGTGCAAAGTTTTAGGTTTACAAGATGGAAAAAATTCTGGAAACAGATGCTGGTGATGGTGGCACAATGTGAGTGTTACTGTGCCCTCAACTGTGCACTGAACAAGGGTTAAGATGGCAAAATTTATGTTACATTTGTTTTACCATGATACAAAAATAATGCATATTTTAGGTATAATTTATAATATTTTGAAAGTATATTTTTTAAAAATGCAAAAACTAATATAATTAATTCATATTATGATAGATTGTGAAAACAAGTCTAAAGGATGTTTCTCATAACTGGACTTGTCATATGCAATGTCATAATCTCAGATGTAGGAAAAATTACAATTTATGAAATAAAATATATTATAAAATCCTTGAGAATAATTTAGCATAACCTATTAAAATCATAAATAGCCTTATCTACCTTATACGACATAGTAACCAAAGTTTCTTTTTATATTTAAGAAAAAGAGAAGGTGAAAATGCTAAAAATCTAAGGGTCTGTTGGTTGCTTATAATTTTTTATTTCAATGAAAACAGGAATTTATAAATTTAGTAAATATTTATTTTGATAAAGATGAGGATTGACTATAATTCAAATAAATATTTCATTCTATGATTTCAAAAAATGGATTTTAGCTTCCTTTAGAATAATGCACACAAAATTTTAATCAGCAAATTTCAGCCTGTGTTTATATTGAAAACAAATTTCAGCCGTGTTTCAGCCTAAACCCAAAATACATTTAAAACCATAATCTTATTAAGCTATAAGCATCCCTGCTCCACTGCTCAAAGATACTTGTCTTTCAGCCAAATGACATACCCAGATGACAAGCACTGACAAAGTTAGGGAGAAAGCTGATATTTTTAAATTCATGAAAGAAGTTGATTTCAGTGTTTCTTACCTGTAATCTCTCTGCCTCACTCCCACGTGACTGTCCCCCGAAAGTGATGCTGATTTTGGCTATACATGCAGAGCCCCGCTGCTCCACTGCCTGCATCTCTGGGTGCAGACCCTTTCAGCACTTCTCCCAGCAGAGCAAGTTTCATGTGGGAAGGGTCCCCACACTCACCTGCCATCTTCCAGCAGCCTTGATTTCCAGAACAGGAGAGATGAGGTATCAGTGGGCACCATGAGTAGGGAATGGGACAGGGGCCCTGCGTGCCTCCCACTCAGCTTAAAAGGCCAGCATGTGGATGCTAAGGATCTGGGAATCTCTCCTCTGTGTCTATGTGCCCCAGGGTGCAAGTGCCCAGGTAAGAATTCACATCTGCTTCTTATCCCCAAATTAACATTGAGTCCGCATTGCCCTCTGGTCCATGACTTTCTCAGTATCTCATTCAAGGCCCAGCCAGCATTCAGGGACTGTGTGCAGAGTCACTGAGTATTAAAAACAAGCCCCACTTGCTCAGCGGCCAGAAAGCCCTGCCCACCCCCGGGGAGATCTGGGCCTGGGACCAGGGCACCCCAGCTCTAGCTAAGACAGAGAGAGACACACACACTCTGCCTGGCAGGGCAAGCTCTGAGCCCACAAACAGCCTGGGTCTCCAGGCCTCAAATCTCCATCTCCGGGGACGCCAGGTAAGCACCCTTCCCTCCCCTGAAGGCCACTCAAAGCCCCAGAAATCCTCTCTCTTGCCACTAAGCAGCTCATAGCCTGTCAAACTGGAGTCATCTTGTTAATCATTCACAAACTTGCATCTCCACTGGTATTTGCTATTCGTTAATTGAATAATTAGATATAATTAATAACCTCACATATTAGCATCATCACAACATCATGGGTGTTAGGAGGATAGAAGTTAATTAGAGGTTAATGGTGTTGGCTCCAAATCAGATGCTTAAGCTGTGCATTAGGCTCCTGCCAGCTGGGGAAGCATGAACTGTCCCCCTTTAACCAATTTTTCAGTGTTTCTAGGGTCTAGAAAAGCCAATTTAAAAAAAATCTACTGATGTCTTTGGACTTCGTGGTTTAAGAGAAGTTCCCAGAAAACAACACCAACATTGCATATCAATACTTTCACCAAAAACCTGCCTTTTAGGGGACTACATGTAAGTCACCATGGGGGACACAAAAATCAGCCAGATGCAGACCCCAGTGAAATGCCTGAAGCCAGGAAGGTAAAATCGGCCGGCACACGGGTCCCTTCAAGGGGATGTAGCGAGAGCCGATGCCTGTGGCCAAGGGGTGCTGAGCTGCTCTGGGTTTGCAGTGTGTGTGCTCAGGGAACAGTGGTTCTTTCATAAAGGTGACTTTTTAGTAAACCACTAATTTCCTGTAATGAAACATTCAAGTCGGTGCTGGAGCTGGACTCCAGCAGGTCAGGAAAAGAAACTCTGTGTCAAAGCATTGATCATGATTTCAATTTAGAAAATCTGGCTTTTCAAGGGATATATGACAGACATAGGCTGTGGGAATTGTAGGCAAGATAAGGTTGTCTCTGCTTGAACGTGTTAGAACTCTTGGTTGTAAGTGAAGGGACCCCAATTCAAGTTGGCTATATCACCTGGGCTCCCCAGGGTGTCGCTAGTGGTAAAGAACCCACCTGCCAAAGCAGGAGATGGAAGAGATGCGGGTTCCATCCCTGGGTAGGGAAGATCCCCTGGAGAAGGGAATGGCAACCCACTCCAGGATTCTTGCCTGGAGAATCCCTTGGACAGAGGAGCCTGGTGGGCTACAGTCCATGGGGTCACAAAGAGTCAGACAGGACTGAGTGACTTAGCACACACGCAGCGGCCCACAGCACTGAAAACTCCAGGAGTGGATATCAGGTGTGGCTGCCTCTAGGAACTCAGGAAGCATCATCAGGAAGCTCTTTTTGTCTTTTCATTTTTTGGATGGGTGAGGCTTATGAGGAGGCTTCCCTGGTGGCTCAGATGGTAAAGAATCTACCTGCAATGTGGGAGACCTGGGTTCAATCCCTAGGTCAAGAAGATACCCCGGAGAAGGGAATGGCAACCCACTCTAGTATTCTTGCCTGGAGAATTCCGTGTCCATCTGTGTTGGCGTTTTCTCAGCCAGGCTCTCCCCTTCGGTGGCAAAGTGCCTGGGTTTAACTCTCTGCCCCCTCAGTTACTCCAGAAACAGCAATGGTGACAGTGATACGGAAACAGCTGGCACTTATTGTCCACTGTGCTGGGAAACGCAGCACCCAGGGGGTTTACGTGGACCGATTCCTTTAATCTTCAACTCTTGGAAGGAAAGGGGTTGTGTAATGGGATGACAAAATTTGGGTTTAGAGCCAGACACTTGGGTTAAATTCCAGGTCTTCCTCTCACATCTGGTTGAACTTGAACCATGACTTCACATCCAAGCCTCAGCTTCATCACCTACACAGTAAACGCCTCATTCAGATGAGGCCACTTCAGCCAGGCCTGTGACCCAGGCTAGCTTGTGTGTACTCAACAAACATTGGCTATTTGCTTTACCAATTATTTGTAGCAATGATGACAGGGGTCATGTGTACATAGCAGCAGTCAGCTCGGACTTTTAAAAACAGGCCCCATGTGAAATCTTCCATTTTCCCAGAAATTTTAACCAATATTTTGAAGTCCAAACAGCATCCTTCGGACAGACCTTTGGACTGGGGAAACCACACAAACTCCTTTATAAGACGTGTTCCAGGCCGGGTTCAGGACCCCACCAGAAGAGTCACATTCCTTGGGGCCACCGCCACTGTAGCTGACCACCTGCTGTACAGTAGGTACCAGACAAGCCACGTGGCAAAGGCAGCAGCCTCTCTGAGCAGGTGAGGAAGAAGCCTGGCCTGAGGTCCCTGCAAGCAAGGACGCTGAGCCGATGCTGAGCCCGCATCCTGACGCTGTGGTGTCAGCCTTGGCGGCACCTCCTGAAGGCTCCAGCAACCGCGCTTGTCCCCCAGCAGCGGCCTCCCTGTGCCGCCCCAGCCTCATCTCGCGAGTGATGAGCAAGCTTGATGCTGGCTATTTTCTCTGCTGGTTTTCCTGGGAGAGTGCTTGCTTGCCGCAAAATGGCCATCTAATGGCCACATCTAAAGGACAGAAGCACCATCAGAGCCAGATGCGGGCGGCTCACTGATTCCACCTGGCTTTGCGAGGTAATCACCTCGTAACGTGCAGGCTGGGATCTACAAAGACCGGAATGTTGCTGTCGCAGGAAGAGAGGTGCTGATAAAACATGTCTGGCTGCACATGGAAGCAAGCGCCTGTGTCCACATTAGCGCCCTGAAATGAACACCTGCCAGGACAGTGAGCTGGGCTCTGTCTAGACCGCCCTCCCCAGATAGTCCCTACATGGGCCAGCAGCCGGCTGCTCCAAAAGGCTGCAAAGACACAGGCAGACAGTCCTTAGGACCCATCTCGAAAGATAATTGGACATTTGCTTAATGGCCTCAACTTCTATTTCTGGCTCATGGATGCTTTTTCTGGCTTTTCCTTGGCGAAGAGACAACAAATCTCCCCTAAGAGACAGCAGCCCAGGCTCCTGACAGCCACACAGATGCCAGCCACCTGGAGCACTGCTGCAAAGGGACCCCAGGCCACCTGGGCAGCAAGAAAATAGAGTGAAAAATTAGCAGCCTCTGGGCTGGGGCCTGGCAAGGTCAGGGGAGAGGCCCTCTCCACCAGCCTGGGGCCAGAGGGCGACATTACCCAGCTCTAGCCTGGCATTGGAGGCCCTACTCAGGCCCAGACTTCTCCCAGTGCAGCCTCTGCCAATCAATTCAGTGGTAACCCTGGACCCTCTAAGGACCACCACTCGGGAGTTCCTGCAGCCTCCCTAGGGGGTTGGTCCACAGGGAGTACCCCACCCTTTTTCCCCTCGGCCCCCGAATCCCTGGAAAAATGTCGTGCCCTTGGCTGATTAAATAAGGACCCTGAACCGAGCCTTCTATGAGCACGGGTACAGGGGTGAGCCTTCTGGGTGCAGAGGGTGCTCCCCCATTGGGACGCAGCCTCAGCCATGCTTCCCCGAGATGAAGGGAACACAGGGCCTTGCCCACCCCCGCCCCCGCCCCGTGGCTCCATGTGCAGGCTCACAGCATCCACGTCAACCCCACCTGTGGGCCACGTGGGAGATGCTGATTCGCAGGAGTTCCTTCCATCCTGAGGGTTGACCGTTTCTTAAAGAGTCTTTCTAAGGTCGCGTGTCAGCAGCCTCGCACCCCGGGACTGTGTGCTTCTGGCCAGGCGGGCCTGGACCGACCCCTAGGCTGCCAGGACCTCTGTTCCTCCTTGGCCGGGGCTCTGGGGCAGCACTGGCCCCCACGCCCACCCCCTCCCCAGCTGCTGGGCGAGGAGGCTTGGGGTTGGAGATGCAGGGTGGTTAGAGTAAGGGGGATCGATTCCCAGGCTCACAAGGCTCCCTGAAGACACAGAACGGTGACTGGACCTACGGGCAGTGAGAAATGGGGTACACACCCCTCCCCGCAGTTTCTAAGGCCTCTCTGAAGGTGTTCACCCACACAGTGGTCCATTTGCTTGCTCCCCACCTTCCCTCCTCACCCCCACTGCCTCAATCCCCCGGGATCACACTCCCCAGCCCCCACTCCACCCCTCCCTAATCCCCTCCCTGTAAAAGGGGAACACGGGCTCTGTGTGTCTCAGGCTCTGCTTTCTGGGGAGCCGAGGCCCGGACGGGCCCCACCGAGAAGTGACCCCGTACTGGGAGTCACTTCCTGCCAGGAGCAGGGCTATGACTGCCCCCTGCCACTCTGTCCCTGCTTCCTCCTGTGTCCCCCTGCTGGACACAAAGGCCATGCCTTACAAAGGCAAATCGCTCCGGTCAGGATAATCCACAGACAGCCCCCACCCCAGTTCTCCAGAGCCTGTGGTTTCCCCCCTCCCCAGAAATTCTGGCCCGTATCAATTCAGAGTCCAGCAGAGAAGCCGCCCCAAAACCCCTGGAAAGAGGGGACAGGTTTGAAAAGCAGTTGATGAAATGGAATTTAAATCATTCATTCGAATGTTAAATCATGAAATTGGTTATTTTTATCACAGACCTTGGGAGCTGAATATTTTGACATATTAATCAGTTCTCCAAAATGGCATTTACATCAAAACTCTGGTTGCTTTTGCTGAGCTTCTGTCCTGGCTGTTATAGTTTCTCTCCGCCCTGGCTGGGTGAAAGGTGGATGCCAGTGTTGACTTGAAACCCATCCCTCAGCTTCCTAGGACATCTCTACCCCATGAACGGGGGAAGTGGTCCATTCCCTGGAGTTCCTTGGAGAAGTTTCCCAAACTTCTGTTCAGAGCTGGGGGAGGGGATGGGGGCGGGGCGAGCCTGGACCACACCCTTCACCCTTCTCCCTCCCCCATCCGCCCTCCCCACATCATCAGGTCTCATCTCCTTCCTCATTCTCCTTCCTGGAACTCACCAGCTCCCAACAACCTGTGCCATGTTCTTACCTGTCTTGTCCACAGCCTTCCTCTTTTCTCACTGGGATGAAATTCTGAATGGACAAGGAATTTTGTCCCTTTATCTCACCACTTTCTCCCCAGGCACCCAGAAAATTTCCTAGCCCCTGGGAACTACCCAATATATATTCTGGTTGCTTCTGGATAAACTAGGTACCAACAAAAGAAGATAGCTGAATTTGCACATTATCAAAGGCCAACCCTTCAGCCCGGAGACTGTAAGGATGCGAGTCCACGCCAGTTTCCACCCAGTGAGGGCTTGTCATGTCCCAGCCTCCAAGCGTCTCTCTACTCACAGTTCGGGATGAACAAGCCCTTGTTCAGAAACGCCTGAACCCTCAGTCCCCAGCCCTGTGCTGGGGCCAGCCCCTCACCTCTGTGCTCTAGCTGCTACCCTCATCTACAAGGGAGTGGGGTAGAGCCTTCTTTCCCAAACAGCTTCCAGGGCCCAGGGTCGATGACACTGCCTCTGCAGGGAGTGTCTGGAAATCATGCCCCCGTCATTACTGAAGGAGCAGAAATGGAACCACCAGTGAGGACGGCCACATCCATCACCCACACTGTGCACCAGAGAACTTGTCACTCAGTGGAAGCCCCATAGCAACCCTGTGGTTTGGGGACAATTATTAACCCACTTGTTCATGAGAACCTGGGTCTAAGGGTCTTTCTCAACAGCCTAAATGCACAGAGCTGGCACTGCGTTCACTCCTGCGGATGCCTTGGGGTGGCTTCTGAGCCCCAGCCTAGCCTGGCCACTTCCCACCAGGGGCTTCCACTCCGTCCCATGTCCCCTTGGCCTTGGCTCATCCTTGGGTGAACCAGGGGTGCCCTCCACGCTCCCAGCTCCCACCGTCTGCCCTCGTTCCAGTAGCCGGTGCAGCCCAGCAGTCAGCCTGAAGTTAATCGTGGGAAGCACCACTCCATCATGCTTCACTCTGTTAATTTCAGGATGGCCGCTGTGGTGCCTTAGTACCCGGACTTCAGAAAGGGCACCGCAGGGCTGGCTGTCTCTGCCCTACATCATCCGGGGTGCCTGGGATCGGGGCGACTAAGAGATGCAGATGCTAGCCATGGAATCTGGCTGGCATGAGCTGCAGGGGTAAGGACAGGCCCCAGGCAGCTTCTGGCACAACATGCGTCCTCAAAACTAAGTCACAGACAGTGCATACTTTGTTGACGAGATGTGAGGAGGAGGGAAGGTCCTTTAACTCACGGCATGAGTTAAAAGAACAGCTGGTGGAGGGGAAATGTATCAGCTAGAATGCTGTGCTCATAAGAACTGCTCCAACTCAGAGAATTCACGAACATATAGGAAGCCCATTGATCCGGGGCAAGACTGGGGACAGGTTCTCTAGAGACCAGGAGAGAAATGAAAACTCTCTGCAGTGGGCAGTCTCTCCCAGAAGCCACTGTTGACACGAGATGCAAACACCATAGTGGGAATACCTGGTGGTTTGGCCTGAATGGTCTGCTACGCCAGCCCTTTGGAGAAAACGTAGTTCCTGAAAAGGAAACCAGGCTGCAGAAAGGACGGAAAGAGGGACACGGGTGCACACAGTGATATAAGACGGAAAGAATTCTCACTGGATTCCAGCTCTGTTCTTTTCGTCCAGGCATGCACCGGACCCAGAACTGCCTCTCAGTGGAGAGATCTCAGGTTTTTACCCCCCACAAAGCAACTAAACACTTGTGGGCAAACACCTGAGTACCAAACAGTGCTGCGTGTCTCTCCTCTGAAACAAACAAGCAGTTCTTTGCAATTTTTGTTCCTACAAAGTCCTGCACAGTCTTTGTTTACCGAGGCATTTAAAGATAGCTGATTTCCTCCAAGCTCCTAATAGTGTGAATTCTTTTACCACTTTAAATAGAGTTTATAATGTATTATTTTCGATTTTCAGCAACCATATTTATTTAGCAATTAAGGGTATTAGTGCTGCTAAGTGATTTTGAAAAATGAACGTGGTGGCTGGAATAATGCAGTACGAAGGCTTATTCTGTTAAGCGGGAATCCAGATCACACAGCTTTATCCCAGTCCTCTAGTCCCTGAGTCCCCCAGTTAACTAGAAGCACAGACAATATACTTCTTCCCATCCTAAACAGATTCTCCTCTCTATTAATTCCAAAAAGTTTTACGCTGATCACCATATTCCCAAATTGTCCAATGCAAACTATGGTACCTTGGGTGCCCTGGCCACAGACCCCAGCTCTCAGGGCTCCTGGCATATCCACAGAGTTCCCTGTGTGGCCTGAAGACTCTGCCTAGGGGCTTTCCTGTCATGGGGTCCAGCAGGAAGGGACAGAGGGTGGATTCCCAGAAGCAGACCTTAGCCAACAAGAAGCGGGGGTTGAGGGAGATAGCCCGATTTCCCTTCCCCTCCGCCCCTTGGCTGGGACGGCGCTGGCAGATGGGAAAATGTTCTGAATCAGGAAGCCAGTTACTCCCATTGGAATCCACAGATAAATCTTAGCTTGGGTCTTACATATTTCCCAGGGAGATCTAAAGGTCAGAGGGTACAGGAAAGAGCTGCCAGTCCCATCAGACATGAGGAGTGAGTACCTGCAGGCCCCTCCCTCACTTTCCACCCCTCCACCCTCCACCCCCCTCGAGTGGTCCGGGTGGCAGGACCCACCACCCTCCCCTGGCCTTTGTTCTTGAGGCTCCAGGAAGGGAAAAAAAAAAAAGCAAATTACGTTCAATCACCATAACCTGTCCTTGCAGAAGCATAAAAGTAACTGATTGCTTATTTTAAACACCTAACCTATCTATTGCAGCAGCAACTCAGAAAATCTGATAAGGTGCTAATGGAAAATGTGTCATGCATGAATATCCATTTTAAAAACACGCTTATGTCACACTTCACATATAGATCAAAATTAATGTTATGTTGGAAACATTTTTCAAAGTACAATTATCTGGACTCATGAAGTGAACCAAATTCCTGTTTGGTTTACTGTCTTGGATTTCAGCCACACACATTTCACCGGAAGGGCCTCGCCATCAGACTGTAGGTTAAGTTGATGTGCTATTCAGGGTCCCCCAGCCTCTGTCCAGATCCCTGCTTAGCCACGTCACCCTCCATGAGAAGCAAGCACCCTTCCTCTGCCTGGCCAGATGTATCCCCTCCCTGCTGGTGTCATCAGCTCTGAAGCCCCTGACCTGGGAGCCACAGGCCTCACAGCCTGCAGCAGCAAGGAGCCCCCGTGGCATCCCAGGCACACAGACGATCGCTCAGCTGCTGATGGGTGTCCAGCTGGGGGACCATCTTCCAGAGACAGATGGGACTCGCTTCCCCCCAGTGTTGCCGCATTACCTGGGGTCTGCAAAGGGGGAGCTGGTGAAGAAAGCAAGAGCTGTTTTACCCTCTCTGATTTCTAAAATTCAAATAAAAGAGACAGGCAATGAGACCAAAAGCATAAGAAACTATAGATACCCATCTTGAGAGACGAGTTGCCCCATGGACCTTCCTGAGCAAGGTAAGTGGAACAGAAAAGAAGGCAGAACACCCCGGGGCCTCGAATTTGGTGGTTAAATGTGGGTGGGTACCCACACAGGCAAGCCAGGAATTCTGATGGTCAGACGCCCTCACCGTGCCCCTCACTTCAGCATCCAGACCCTTGGGGTGCATCAGACCCCTTGGGCTCAGGGGCTCTGTCCTCTGCTGCCCCCTGGTGTCTGGAAGGTTGCCCACATGGAACAGAAACACCAGGGATACTTGCTGAATTTAGAGCCAACATGAACAGCCAACCCTATAGGAGCGAGCTTTCCGCCTGCTGTGGATTGAGCAGGGGGACAATTCCAGGGCACACGCCCACCCACTCCACCCCAGCAGCCCCACCACTGACAGGTGGAGAAAAGTTAGACAAGTCACCTTGGATTCCACCTCTTTCCATTGCGGCCCTAACAACCTGCATCATGGAGCTGTCAACCCCAGCAGGGGTCATCCCTGCAAGAGCGTTTCCAAACCCTAAGGTGTGGTGATGATGATGGAAAAGACACAGCAGGTGTTTCAAGCCCATTTCAAACAAATAAAGGCTAAAGTCCAAACAGACAGGACAGATTTCTATTTATGGAAGGTTCAGAGGACAGAACAGACCCTGTCGTCAGAAATGGCTGGGCCCCCGGTGAGCCCTGACCCTAACACCCCTTCTGGACAGTATGTCTTTGGGGGGTCAATGTCCCACTTCAAGTGAGCATGCCGAGTTTTAATCAGACAATCAATTGGCAGAGTAACAGCCAGACTGGCATGGATGAGGCCGATGTCTGTCGTGTCTCTCCGGCTGGCAGGTGATATGCTTAGCTAAGCCTCTTCTGCCTCTGGTTCCTTGGTGTGAAGGGAGAGAAGGACATGACTTCGGTGCTTTCCTACTGTTAGAGCTGCAGAACTATGTTTTCAAGCAGAGCCCTGCGCACACTGAAGTCACCATGTCTTATCCACGGCAGGCACCACGTAAACGTAACCGGCCGCCTCTGCTACAGCGAATGCCTTCCCCCACCCGCCCCAGCCCCTCCCCTTTGGTGTCACCCTGAACACGTCTGAAACGCCCGAGCAACACGACCCCTGGCACTGCTGTCCTGCTGCAGAAAGTCTGGGCACACAAGACCCCAACCAGCAGGTTTCCCATCTGCCAGTCTGTCCTCCCCACCAGACACAGGCCTCAATTTCTTTGGAAATGTGTCTTACTGCCCTTGTTTGAACGAGATGGCCTGAATGTATGTGCAGAATCAAAAGATCATTAAAAAAAAACCTCTCCAGAAACTGCTTGAACAGCCACGAGCCCCAGCTCCCATAGACCACAGAGATGCTTGTTGAATTTTCCTTTTGAAATCACACCTGGTGCAGCCACAGGAGTCCAGAGCCAGCCACCTTCCAGCTCAGAAACCATTCCAACCATCTGCTGATGCCACCTGGCCGCGGGGCTTCCAGAACCATGTGCTCTGGGTCGTGACCAACATGCAATAAAGTCCTGATTCTGTTGGGAAGATCCCCTAGAGAAGGGAAAGGGTACGCACTCCAGTATTCTGTCCTGGAGAATTCCATGGACTGTACAGTCCATGGGGTTGTAAAGAGTCAGACACAACTGAGCAACTTGCACTTTCTGCACAAGCGCCCACCGGTGTTTGTAGAACAGGTGAGTGTGTCAGTTTGGGGCACCTTAGAGGGAGATGAAGGACCTCTGCTCTTTAATGTTATTATCAAGGTGGCTCAGACAGTAAAGAATCTGCTGGCCATGCAGGAGACCCAGGTTTGATCCCTGGGCCAGGAAGGTCCCCTGGAGGAGGGCCTGGCTGCCCACTCCAGTATTCTTGCCTGGAGAATCCCATGGATGGGGAGCCTATCGTGCATGATGTCACAAAGAGTCAGAAACGACTGAGAGACTAGCTCTAAGGTGCCATCCACCGAAGTCTTTGTGCCTGCTCTTGGTTGATCTTCCCCAAGAATCACGCATGAGCATCAGTCAACTTAGGGCCATCCTCACAACTGTTCACTTGCCGTTGTCACTATGGCAAGTGAGGGCAGTGGGCAGTAATTAGAAAAGAGATGACCAGCTTTTCCCTAGAGAAGACCAGGATGACCTCCTTACTCTACTCCTGTGACCAAAGACGGGGGGACCCAGGCCAGACAGAGCTCCACATGGTGTCAGCCCACACCAGCAGCCCCTCCCGTCCCACCCGCCTCCCCAACTCGCTGCAGCCCCACCTAGGAGCACTTCCTTAGAAACCAGCGGCCCGTGAACCATCTACAGGGTCTGCCTCCACGGCCTTCTCTCTCCTCAACCATGCAGGGTCAGCCTGGGCTGATGAAGCTTCCAGAGACTTTCAGAGACTATATCTGCATTCGGAGCTGTGCACCCTTGGACAGACACAGGCATAAATCCTCTCTCCCTACATTTGGCCCTGCTGGCTGTGGGGACAAGCTTTTCTGTCCAAAGAGTGGCAGGAGCTGTCTTATCGTCTTCAGCAGCCCCCGGAAATCCCAGTGCCTTCCCTCCAGCGAGGGTCCCGGGGGACAGAGGCAGAGAGAGGAACAGAGTCTCCAGGTCAGCCTGGGAGATGTGGCTAGTCAACAGCCATCCCAAGAGTGAGCGTGGAGATCTGGGCGGGGGCCAGGCAGGAACATTCGTTTTACTGGGGAAGCGAGCCTCATCTTATCTTATCTGGTCCTTAGGGTAGGATGCTGCGTTGTCCTGCCCACCAGGGTCCTCTAGGTCACCAGAACCCCGGGCACGCATGCATGCCAAGTTGCTTCAGTTGTGTCCCACTCTTTGTGACCCCGTGGACTATAGCCCACCAGGCTCCTCTGTCCATGGGATTCTCCAGGCAAGAATACTGGAGTGGGTTGAGCGACTTTCACTTTTGGGTTCTGGGGGAGAAGCAGGGGTGATAGAGGCAGGCCTTGGCCCTAGAGGAGCCCCACTGTGACACGGCACCTTGTTCTAAGGGCAGTCAGCCACTGCAGGGTTTCCCACATGGAGGCAGGATGAAGCACCACCTTCTGGATGCCGTCAGCCTGGAGCCTCCAAAAAGAGACTCTGAGTCAAAGACTTGTGGAGCTGTGGTCCCAGGAGCAGGGGGGCAGGACAGGGGTGAGCGAGGCAAGAGGGAAGTCCACCTCCCCAGCTCAGGCCCACAGACTCTCAATCAGGAGGCACATGATGACTAAGAACCCTCAAGACCCTCCTCATTAACCCCTTGGCTCCCTGGAAGGCTGACCTGCCCAGGGGTCCAGGTGGGAGGTGTAGGGCCATGTGGGACAAGGATGTCCGGCACTGAGGCATCAGGGGAGAACCAAGCAGGGGAGGACAGAGCCCAGGCCCAGTCGGACCGCACAAGGTCACAGCCTGCCTGGCTCGGGTCATCACAGCCATGGCTGACGCAGGACGGGGCCAGGACTGAATGGGTGCCCTGGAGGGTCCATCTGGAGATCGGAGGGATGTGGGGAGAGCCCAGGCACTGCCTCTCTAGGAGCAGACCTCTGAATGGGCGGACATGTGGTGGACCGACAGAGGTCTCACGGGTATATTGTAGAAGTAGGTAAGAGCCACTACAGGTCAGAGAGGATAGAGTAACTCCAGACTCAGAGAGGTCTCGGAAAACCAGAGACAGCTAAAGAGAAGGTAGAGAGAGCCTTGGACTAGAATTTCTCCAGCTTCTGGAATTAACATATTTCTCCAAATTTTACTTGCCATGAATCCCAATTCACAACTGATTTCTGCGTCCACCTACCTCCCCCACTGAGGAGGAGCAGGACTAAGAGTTGAATGGGGATGTTAACAAAGAGAGCACAAAAGACTTGAGCAGATAGTTAACAGGAGGTTGTATGAAAAATGACAAGCACAGCCAAGAATCTGGACGAACTCATGACCAGTAAGCGCAACTTAAAGCCACAGCAAACTGCATGGAAAGAACAGACTTCAGTTATCAACTCTTTTCTAAGATTAGAGGTAACGTGCTACGCATGCCTGCTCACTCGTGTCTTTCTAGTTTGTGAACCCATGGACTCTATCCCACCAGGCTCCTTCTGTCCATGGAATTTTTCCAGGCAAGAATACTGGAGTAGGTTGCCATTTCCTCCTCCAGGGGATCTTCCCGACCCAGGGATCGAACCCATGTCTCTTGCGTCTCCTGCACTGGCAAGCGGGTTCTTCACCACTGCGTCACCTGGGAGTACCTAGAAAGAATTTGGAAGCAAAGTTAGTCTTCATACCAATAACATATTGAAAAATCGGCACATGCTTGCAAATCCTAGGTTATACCCCAATAGTATTTGAGAAATGGGGTTAAGCTTATTAATTAACCAAGCCCATTATCAGTATGAGTGCTGAGGTGCTTTGTCATTCATTCTTCATCTCATGCCTCTTCTTGCATGTTTCCAGATTACTATAGATGCTTCCTTTCAAAGGAATAAACCTCTGGACAAAGAAAAATGAGCACATACCATGTTGGGATACAAGGTATGGGTTGCAGGGTCAATAAATTTTGACATTTTAGGTTCTCAAGTGGAGAAAGGAAAATAGGGAGTGGGAAGGATTTTCTTAAAAAAATAACATTTAAGCTGAATATGAAGAGCTTGGTGACTTGGGGCATTGAATTCTTAGTTTCCAATTGAAGATGGTGTTTCTGTCTCTATGAATTTCTGTTATATAACTTAGGATTTGTGAAGTTTTATTTTCTTTTAAATTAAAGAATGTTTTATTGCTTTACAAGATTAAAAAATAAAGCCAAGGACAAGATTCCACTATATCCCCCGGTGCAGAAAAACAGACATTGTCAAACGCTGGCAAGGTACCAACAGAGGAGAGCGCGTGACTTTGGAACCTGTGTCAACAGAACCACCTGGAAACTGACACTTTGCTGTAAAGCCGTACCTCTGTTGTCACTGTAACCTAACAGCCCACACCTGTGTGTGTATTGAAGAGAAGAGAAAGCCAGCGTCTGGAGACAAAAGTTCCCAGGCTCTGCATCGCCATGGGCACAACTCAGTAACTGGAAGGAGGGTTCTGACCTCAGCCCCAGCCTGGACAAGGCAACAAAACATTATTCAGACAACAGCAGCCTGACAAAAAAAAAAAAAAAAACACCACCGCCTGTGACAGCAGGAACAGGAAACCAGTCTGGGCTGAAAGATCAGCACAGGGATCCCGGGGTGGGGAGAAGGATCACAGGAGAATCCTGGGATGATGAAGACCTCCTCTATCTCATCTGGGTGATGCTCACACAGATACGTGAAATTATCAAAGCTCATCAAACTGCGGGATCGGTGTATTTTACTCTGTGTCAGTTATGTTTAAATCTTAAAAAATGATAAATGTGGGCCCCTGACCAACCCAGGCTCAGACATGCAGGCCCCTGGACTGTGTCCTGCTGATGAGGCAGGGAGGTTTGCATGGTGTTTGCCCACCTGTCTCGGGTCCCAGGGCAGCAGCTTCAGTTCCTGTGTGAACAAATGAAGTCAGGATCACCACATCCCCTGGCTTCAGCCCCACACTGCTTTGTCGCTGCTCCTACCGATTTCCTCCTGACCTTTCCAAGTCATTAAGCATTGGACACCAGGTCTGACGGCAGGACCATCCGTCCCACCGGACAGGCCGCACCCTGTGTTGGGGGAGGTGGTCTGGGTCTGGGTCTAGTGATCACGCTGCCCACGTCCAGAGTCAGCTGAAGTCCCTTTACTGCCCCGTGCCCTCGTGTCCTTACCCATAAGGTGGGGACAATGCGGGTAACTGCATCACAAGGGCTGAAGTGGAGGTCAAAGTGAATCATTTCTGCTGTGTGCTTATGGGGCTTGCTCAGTAACATTTAACTGTTTTCCTCTCTGCTGGGCACGTTGTGTCTTTCCAAGTTTCTATAAATAAGGCTGCAGTGAACACCTGTGATTTTACTTGTTCTGAAATATTTCCTAAAGACACATTCCTGGAAGTGGAAACCCTCTCACACAAGTTGCAAAGCTGCTTTCCAGAAGGAGTCTTCTAAATTCTGCTGTGACCAAAAAGATGAGATGGGACCCATTCCCCATACCCGTGCAAGACTCTGCATTGCTGAGGGGGTTTTTTGTTTGTTTCGGGGTTTTTCAGCTATGTCATGTGGCATGCAGGCTCTTAGTTCCCCCATTAGGGATCAAAGCCGTGCCCTCTGCATTATGAGCACAGAGTCTTAACCACTGGACCACCAGGGAAGTCCCAACTCTGTGTTTATACTTGTTTGCAAAGCTTTCCCATTGTTGGCAAAAACATTTCCTCATGCTGCCTTCTTTTTTATTAACAGTGCTTTCCAACATGAACTGACCATCTGTTTTAATTTGCATACACAGTACCTTTCATGGCTTTACTCCACACTTCCATCCGGGTGTTCACCCATTTAGCACAGAAAGACTCTTCGTATATGACACGTATTAACCATGGCAAGATAACTGTGGGATTTATCATCCGGATGAGGGCACTGGGTAAGGACAAAGGTGGCAACGGATAATGTCACAAGCCCACAGGCCTGAACCAGCCTCTCTGGAGCAGATCAGGGCTGCGGCCATCTAGCCATCTGCCTCTCACTGCAAATGTTCCAGCCGTTCTGCAGGCCGGGGCTCACAAGGCGCTCCGTCAGCTCAGGGACAGAAACCACAGCTGCCGCCACGTGGGCGCCTGGCTCCAGCCAGCTGGGCTTGCAGCTGGGCTGTCGCCGACCACGCTGAGCCCCCTGCACAGGATGCTCTTGGGCAACGAAAATGCTTGAGGAAAAATAAATGGCCCTCCTCTGAGATGTCTTGCTAGCCTAGTGGACCCGCAACCAAGATGGCTCTTTGTCCTCAGTGTCACCCAAGCTAATTACAGGGTAGGGGGTGGGCGGTTACAGAATGAGCTACTGATGTACCATCCCTCGTCTCAAATCAGTGCCTTGGAGACGGCCGCTAAAGTCTGAGAGCAGAGAGGGCCCACTCCACAGACAGGTGCGAGACGAGCCCTACCCAGCAGCTCATGGAGACCCTGCCCATCCGTCAGTTTCACAGTGGGGGTGTCACACGGAGTGTCTCCTGGCGGAAACTCCAGCCTGGTCTCTCTCTACCGGCACCCCCAGCTCCCCAGGGTCGTCCCTGGCACCAAGCTCCAGCAGACTCTACTCCTGGCCAAGCTTCCTGCCATGTGGGGACCACAGTCCTCCTCCCCAGGCCAGGGCGAACCCGATTCTTGCTCAGGGAGCCCCAGGGAGAAGTTGAGCTCAGATTTCCTCCTCAAAAGCCTCTCTTATTCATCTTTTTGTCAATGGTATCTTTAATGTCTCCAGAGCAGAATGTTTTTTTTAATGCCCTTCATCTTTACAATAAAATCAATTTCGAAGATAAGCGTGACTGCAGAGCTAGAGAAGTAAAGAGAGTGTGGATGGGCATGCAACCCTGCCCAGCACCCCGCCAGCACCGAATCCCAGACAGCTTCCTGTCTCAGGGAAAGCCTGAGATGTTGCAGAGACTGAGAAAGGTGAAAATGCCCTGAGCACATGGATTTAGCCCGTACTGTTTTGAGCCGACCTCTCAGGAAGGACGTGCCCAGAGTGATGGGGTGGGAGCCACACAGAACCGACCAGCTGGCAGGAGCGCCATCCGTGACTGAGGAGACCCTGGCCTGTTGGTCCACGCCGGATGCCTCCCCTCTGACCACAGAAGCACCTCCCGGAACCTTCCTCACCCACCCCAGCAGTGCCTCTCTCCAAAGCCCTCCCGACACCCCACCCTCCCTGCATAGGGCCGGAGTGTCCATCAGGGGCTCAGGTCCCTTTAAGAAGACAGCCTGAGGCTGAGCAACCCCCTGAGAGGGGACCAGACAGGACCACAGCTCGGTAGGCAGCATTGACGGCTGCTTTGGGGAAGCGGCCATGATGACCACCCTCACCTGCAGGAGGAAGGGCATAGCCCCCACCCCAAGGATGACACTGCACTACTGCCCAGGTCCGAGTGGACAGAGCAAGACGACGTGGGTGGTCCCCGGCCAAAGGCGATGGGATAGACACAGGGCGAGGGACATCCAGGAAGGGCGGGCTGAGGACCCACATGGGGGCAGCTGCTCCTCACAGCTCATCGATTTTGGCCTTGTCAGCACGTCTCGTGGTCCTCGTGATGCACAGACTGAAGAATAAACTGTTTATTCCTGACGCGTATCTTTCCAACCTGCTAACCGACCACAGGAGATCTTCCTTGCCGACAACACTTCTCCTCACCCTTGACTAACGTAAAACAATTTAGCGTTGAGTGAAGAGGTGGCAGGAGCCCCTTGTCACAGGCTCCAGCCCGCCGCATGGAAGGTCTGAGCCAGTCACATCCTGCCCCCCACAACCAGGGCAGGACTTGCAAGGACAGACCCCCGGACCCCAGCGAGTCTTAGTGGGGGCACGTCTTACCCTGGAACGTGTGTGCTGCTGGGGACAGACCTCACAGCTTCACACTGGACACCCACACGCCACACACACGCACGCACTTCCCTTCAATTTGCCTGCCAGTCTTTGAAAATCTGCTATTTAAGAAAGATGAAATAAAAGATTTTAACCACTTAATACAATTCCTCTAAATTATTCACCCTCTTTCCACAAATAACAAAGAAATTGTCTTGTGAGTTGGGTTGAGACAGCCTCTGGCAGAGGTGGAGGGTGGGTGGCGGGGGTGTGGTTTTCCATCTCCTGTTTGACCCTGAACACCGCGGCCCATCAAAGCCACCTTCCAATTTAAAATTCCAGGGACAGGAAGCGAGGCCAAAACCACAGTCAGGTGGGTGCGTCCAGGATGACTGACGGCACGTGACCTGACCTCTGCTGACACGCTCACATGGGGGTGTCATGACAGCGAGCACTGCCCCTTGTGCAGGGGCCGCTTTGTGCCCCCCCATGCAGAACTTGGAGGCACAGAGCCCCCAGGGCCCTGCTCCATCAACCTCCCCTGGTGGGCAGCAGCAGAGACCCCTACCACAGCAGCCGGGGCCACAGGACTCAGGGGCCAGCAGCACGACAGCCAAGCCCCAGAGGCCAGTGTCAGGCCAGAAGTAACCAGATGGAAGGTTGTGCATTTGAACTCAAGAGATTAGTCACTCAGAAACAAGATGGCAGAGACTTGAACTGTCGGCACTTCTGATGGGAAAGTCCTAGGTTTTGAGTCCACCGCAAGCTTCACAGGAACCAACACTGTGACATGCTAGAGAGATATTAATTAACAAGCTAGGCCCTTCGCATTTGAAGAATTTCTATGGCCCATCACCCCTGTGTCTGGAGTACCCATCTTCCTGTGTCTGTCTTGCCCATCACTCCTGAGCCTGTCCCTCCTTCTCCTAAGCTCAGATATGTTCACAACTGTGAGGCCTCTCACCTCAATGCACACAGACCCTTAAACCTGAACTATGTGTACTGACCACCGTTACCCACACCCATACTGCCTGCAGCCCATTTTCTGGGTCTCCAGGCGCCCCAGCTTCAGTCCCTGAACCTCATCTCACCTCCGTCCATGTCTCTCCCTCACCTCCTGCCAAAGCTTCTTCCCAGGAAGCCCCTGCTGACCTCCACCGCACCCTACCCCGGGCTCAGTATCAGCACCTTCTGCCTGGACAGTGGCTTCCCATATGACCCCTTTGCCTCATCCACCAAAGAGCATCCTGAACGATTTTTCAAAATGCAGTTCTGATTGTTATCAAATCCCTTCACAAGATCTCAGCTCCTGTAGAATAAAGTGCAAGTCCTGTAGCCAGGCCCCTGGGACCCTCATGATTGGCACCTTCCGTCTCGTCCAGGCTGCAGGCCACACTTTCGTCTGAGCCAGACTCTCCTGGGGATGGCACCTCAGGCCCTCCAGCCCCTAGTCCAGCACCCGGCGTGAAGGTGAACTCTGGCGCATCCCTGGTCACCCAGCCCCACTCCCGAAGCTCTGTCCTCCTCTTCACCCCGATGCACCTACCCAGTGACGTTCGTACTGGGCAATGAATCTGTTTATGGGTCACTCTGGCCCACAAGACTGAGCAACGTGAGGACAAGACGTGTCCTGTGTTTGTAACTCCAGCACCAGGCTTCGAGCCTTCACGTGCCCACTAAAGAAAAGGATCTAATTAAGCCACACTTGGTGCATGAGTGGACGGACAGATGGACAGATGGGTCCCACTGCCATCCCTTTGCATATTGCATTGCTCCCTCCTGCTTACACAAGTGAAACCTCCCCCAGGCATCTTCTCAGGTGCCGTTTAGAGCAGCAGGACTCCCCTTCCAAGGCTTCCCTGTGTACAAGCATGTCTGGAGAGGGGTGGGTGTTTCCAATAAGCTTCTTGAAGCAGAGACGCCTCCGGACACAGCAACATTGCCTCCTAAGGTTCCACTTCTAAAGCAGAGGCCCCAGTGGAGGATAAAGGGGCCTTATCCAGACGGGTAAATGAGCCCAGGACCAGAGAGGAGTCATTGTGTGTCATCTCTTGTAAGAAAACAAGGCCGTGACGGAGAAGGAAGTGAGGGGCCTGCCACCCAGAGAAAATGATGAACAAACCTCCTGGACATCCATAGCTGTGACTGCCAAGCAGCTCTGACTATGCAAGGAGAGGAATTCCAGATCCTAGAACCATCACAACCAAAACGGGAGGGAACTTCACTGACGGCAAGTTAACATCTTATCCCCCTTCAGAGCATCTGGCAGTGGAAGCAAAGGCTTTCGTCTCATGAACAGGACTTGAGATAGATGAGCAGTCAGCGTATTTTATCTTCTGAGAAACTTTAGAGGACACCCCAACAGAGCTTAAACACCAACTCTGAAAATACCTTCCCAGGGTGGCACTCCCCACCCCGCCCCATCATAACTCAAAGGTGAGAATTACCTGAATTTCAGTGGAAGATTTATTACACCGGTTACTAAGGGACTTTTTCTATTGAAGCCTTTTGTTTGGTCATTCTGCCCTATTGACAAATCAGAGAGTCAATAAGGCAACAGCTGAAGAGATAAAAAGGTGGAACACTTTCAGGACTTCCCTGGGGATCCTGTGGCTAAGACTCTGTGCTCCCAATGAAGGGGGCCCAGGTTCAATCCCTGGTCAGGGAACTAAATCCCACGTGAGTTTGCATGCCACAACTAAAAGATTCCACATGCTGCAGTGAGGATCCTGTGCACCACATCTAAGACCCCGTGCAGCCAAGTAAATTAAAAAATAAAAATTTTTAACAAAAAGTTGAAATATTTTCAAAGACTCATTATCATATTGTAAGTAGTGCTTCGGCCTAACTTAATACACAGTTTAGGGTTTCTAATAGTCTTGGCTTAATAGTCACTCTAAGTGAGCAAACAGTGGATGTAAAAGAAGAGAGAAAGGAAAAGGGGAGAAATAGTCTAACGGTCCTCTGGGTGCTGACTTGTGACCACACAACAGATGAGGAAACTGAGGTTTAGAAAAGCTTTTTAAAGCTAACCAAGGTCATAGAGTCATTGAGCTTTGGTGGCAGAATGCAAGCCTGTGTATTATCAGAGGGGATAAGGGGTACAAGGCCCCAGGACTGCAGAGGCAGAGGCACCTTGCAGGCAGAGGGGGTGGTCTGTCCAACACAGAACCCGCCAGAGGACAAGGACAGAGGTCTGCCTACCCCCAGGGCACAGCGATCATCCCTGATGCTCGACAGAGACTTGGGAGTAATCATGAATGAGGAAACCAACCATTTCAATCTAGAATCAATGACAACACCAAAAAGTGAGGAGAGGGGATCTGTGAAGACAAAAGAGAAGGGAATGATCAAATTCAAAAGTATAAAGGTGCTCAACATGCTGAAATGGACAAAAACCGAAGGAACAAGAGACTCTCAAATATGACCACAGAGTTCTAGTAAAGCACAAAGTGGAATTTCTGAAAATGAAAAATATAATCATTGAAATTTAAAACTCCGTGGGTTAAAGAGCAGAATAAATTTAGCTGGAGAGAGAAAAAGTCAACTGAAGAGCAGAGTGACAAAATTTACACAGAAGTCTCACCTGGGAGAAAAGAAATGCAAACTAAGAAAAGCACTAATGGTGGAAATCCTACCGACAAAGATATCAAAATAGTCACGTCTGGAATAGGCCTGTGGACCTGTCCGCAGTGAGGCAGCCTCAACTGGTGAAAAATATTTTTAAACAGGGGTTACGGTGCCAAGTGCCGACGGCACTGCTGCTAGGGGTAAAGATCGGTCGAGCTGCTCCGGAAAGCAGCCTAGCAGTTTCTAGAGAAACTGAAAATACACCTACCCAACGACTCACCAATCCCCCCGCCCCCAGGAGAAACGGAGATTTATAGCAGCATTTTTCATAACAGCCAAACCTGGACAAAATGTAACACACATCAGCAAGTAATAGACAAATGGACAGAACCCTCCTCCTCAGTAAAAGGAAAGGACACTGACACAGGAACCACAGGTTCACCCCAGGGACATCACACGACACAAAAGAAGCGGGCTGGGAACCCGTCCAGCTGTGCAAGTCCCCCACGCAGAGCTGCAGGTGGCCAGGCCAGCCTCTGGGGACAGGATCAGAGCACAGTGCCCGGGAGCCAGCAGACTGATGCTGGGACTCGTGGGAACCCATGACTCTGTACCGAGTGCCTGGATCTGCAGAATTTCACGGATTCATCCACTTATGATCTTACATCCACTGCACGTAAATGTGCCCTCAATCAGATAGAAGTAGCAAGCCTCAAAGATCAACATTTCGATAAATTTCTACTTGGAGTCAAGGGGAAGAAGCGGCCCAGGGAAGTAGGCCTGACAGCCTGGGGTGCCCGCCTCGGGCAGACTTCCACCTCCTCCACCCCAAGAATCATGATGAAATTCAGCTTGTTGGCCTTCGGCCCTTCTGGTCCTGTGGGCAGGGGCATGGGCTGCGGGTGCAGGTGGAATGGGCAGGTAGCTGCTGCAGGGGCCACGTGCTGACGATGTCTGTCCCCCTGGCTCCCACCTCGAAAGGCCAGGCAGCCTCAGGCCCCAGACCACCGAGCCAGTGGAAGTCAGCGATTCCACCTATACCTGTGTCCATGAAGATGCCCCCACACCTGACCCTCTAGGGGCAAGGTTCCCACCCGGGCCTTCAAATGGAGGGACAGGGAGTGGGAGGTGGGGTGACTGACCCTCCACTCCATAGCTTCCAAGCAAAGGTCAGGACCCAGACCCCACCCGGCCTTCAAGGTCATGGCCAAACTCATATCTCCAAGCTCAGCCCTTTGGTTCCCTTATTTTTTTATTGGACCACAGTTGACTTACAATGTATTAATTTCTGTTGTACAGCAAGGTGAGTCAGTTATACATATACATATATCCACTCTTTTGGATTCTTTTCCCGTAAAGGCCATTACAGAGTATTGAGTCAAGTTGCCTGTGCTATACAGCAGGTCCTTATTAGTGGTCTGTTTTATAGACCTATATAAGGTGGTCTATATAATAGTGTGTATATATCAATCTAACCTCAGCCCCTCGGTTTCTAAGGCAACAAGTTCTGACTCCCCAGAGCAAAGTGTTCCCCCCACCCCAGTTATCATCTCTGATGGACAGGCACTGCCCTTGAGCTGTAACCCATTAAGCAACACGATCCACTCCTGTCGGCCCAGAGCATCAGCCTTCATGAGGGCGGCTGGGAACATCGGAGTAAATTAGTCATGAGGGAGCCTGTGGGCTGCAGAAGGTAATAAAATATATTGACACTGGCAAGAGTTAATTAAAGCTTTACAAGAGTTCACTCACTGAGGGCCTTTGAGTTCAAGCCAAACTCCAAAAGCCTGGAGAAATTAATAGAATTCACACACATCCCCAGCCTGACCATCCACATAGGTACTAATAAGCCATCAACAATTAACACGAGTTTACTCTTTTGTTAACGACTTAATTTGCAACAGCAGAGTGTGAAAGACAGCATTGTGCAGTCCACAGAAGGAGGCAAAGGCATTCTCAAAGACACACACTTGCTTTCTTACAGTTTTACTTTGGGTGATGAGGAAATAAATCAAGCAAAGAAAGGTTATTGGTGCCATGGTGCATGCAGGTCTAATGATGATACCTCTCTCTCTGGGGCATGGCTGGACCCCCTCCCCTGTGGGTCAGTGGGGCCATGGGCACTATGAGAGCCACAGAGGGGCTGCAGGTGTGGCCCAAGGCAGACCTGCAGAGACACACAGCCTGCAGAGGAAACACACCCAGAACAGGATCACGTCACCGCCCTGAAGGTGCTGTCCCAGAGCTAGCATCCAGGGGCATCCGGGCCAGGGGAAGGGCCGGCCTGGCCTCCCTTGGGGGCAAAGACTGTAGCACCCTTGGGCTAGAAGAATGTTTCCATCTCTATTCCAAAAGGACACCCCAGACTCTGGCTAAGCAGTTACTTTAGGGATCATTGGACTTCCAAGGAGCCATACCAGCTTAAACCAGATGTTCTCAAAGTGGAGCCTCACCTACCAGCTTGTTAGACCCACATATTTTGGGCCTGCCAGAGCCCTGAGCCAGGGACAGGACAGACCCCGCTCCGGGCTCCAATTCCTCCACATGTTCTGCCTCTTGCTTCCCTTCAATGCCTTCTTTTAAAGAATCACCCTGGGAGAAAGGGAGCCTGTCACTGGGCTCCTGGCGCAAAAACGGGCCTGGTAACAGCTGGAGTGGTAGAACAGGGCTGCAGCAGGTTTGGGAGGCTTTACTGACTCTGGGAGAATTTAAACCAAGGCTCTGAAGTCACTAGCCAGGATGGGGTCCCCAGAATTCAACATCAACTGAAGTGCAGCTACTTTGTGAATAATGTGCAAAAATAGCAAGAGGAACTGAGGGATGATGGATGGATGATGGATGGATAAACAGATGGATGGCTAGCTGGATGGATGATGGATGGATGGATGGATGGATGGATGGATGGATGGATGGATGAATGGATGGATGAATGGAGCTGAAACTGTTAGGTGTCATTTCAGGGGCTCCAAAGAGCTCCATTACCATAGTCCTCTATGTCTTAGCACAGAGAAAAATTCAGTGAGAGGCAAAGTGATTTATTAAAATAGGACATTTGTGAGGCTTGCAAACAGATGGGCAAGGAGGTACCACACTCCAAGAGCTTACTGGGCTACAGCTTTATAATCAAAGGAAAAGGAAGGAGGGGGAGAAGACCTTCTTTGTCTTTCCTGAGTAGACCTCATGCTTCCATCATCAGCTCCTCCTCCAGGTTGGGCAGGGGAGCTTTTTTTGTCCCTACATGGTCCAGCTAGGTCCACAAATTTTGTTTTTATGCGAGCAGAGAGCATGTCCTGGGGATCATGAACTTATTGAGCTCACTGGGCAGGATGTGGGACTCATGCCACTGTTTTATTGTTTGGGGGCATGCCTCGTGCTTCTGTTGTATGGTTTTGTTGAGAGGCAACCTGCTTTCTTGAATAATCTTTAACTTACAGGGGTCTCCCATAGTTTTCCTACTTACAATTCCCTAGTGGGACTAACTATTTAATCATCCAGTTTGTGCCTTTTCTCTTTCTCTATCAAAGCCAGTATAGAAGAAGTTAACCGTGGCATTTAGGGGATGGCACGTGAGTATCCACAGAACAATTCATTCAGTTTTTCTAAAACAGCTTGAACATTTTTCTGCTAAAATGTTGCAGAAGAAATCAAGTGAGAACTGAGTTTCATGACCATCCCTTTGACCCTGGATTTGTGGTTCTGTGACAGCTGCACCCACCACACACACGACAAAGGGAGGTTGTGAAACCAACCCTAGCTCACGACACAACCTGGGGTCAGGAAATTGCTATGTGGAATTTTACCCAAGGGCTGTGGAAACTAACGGCAGAAGGAAAGTCAGTGAAGTGTGTTGTCCACAACACTGTGGAGTCAAGCAACTGAGGCCCAAGAGTTACAGATACACAAGGAAAGTACGCCTGGTGCCTGCACGCGTGTGTGTGTTAATCGCTTCAGTCACATCCGACTCTTTCAAAACCCCTGGACTGTGGCCCACAAGTCTCTGTCCCTGGGATTCTCCAGGCAAGAATCCTGGAGTGGGTTGCCACGCCCTCCTCCAGGGGATCTTCCTGACCCAAGAATCGAACCGACGTCTCCAGCGGCTTCTGCATTGCAGACAGATTCTTTACCACTGAGCCACAGGGTAGGCCCCACATGGGGCCAAATTAATGGTAATAAATGGGTCATCAGACGCCAAGTGGGGGCACTGAGGCAGAGAGGCCACCTTCAACCATTCCAATCTGTGATCATCCTGAAATATGAGGAGGAGGGACACAGGGAGGAAGGCAAACCCAGTGGTGGGATGGGCGGTGTGTCTGCCTGAGTGGAGTGTCTGGTGCATCTGCCCAGCAAGAGCCTATGCTTTATAACCTGTCTGCACAGGCTGTGTCCCCAGTCCGATCCCCACCCACATCTCCTGGTGAGAAAATAAACAAGGGCCACCCAGACGAGAGCAAGCAAAAGCCACCTCCCTTATTCAGAGGGTGTGACAACCAGGGAACTCAGTCACTCGCAAGTGGTAGGGACAGGCATGCAGGCCAGGGTGGGCGACATGGAAGGTTTCAGGTTGGCCGGGGGATGCTGGCGGCAGGCGACCAGAAGTGGGGCCCAACTGGGGACACGTTCCACTTCCTTCCAGCTTTTGGCCCGCAAAGCCTAAGGGAGAAAGCAGCAGCTGGATCCCATCACATCGTAGCAGGCGCAGCTCCAAACCAGGACCCTGTGCAGCCGGTACGGTCAGCTGACCAGGTTGACCCACCAGGGCCCTGAGCTGAGAGCCCCACATTCCACCCAGAAGAATTGCGTGTAAAGAGCTGGCAAGTCTGTCCTTCTGCCCAGGTCACCAGGCCAAGCGAGTGAAAGGCTGCCAGGGTTAGCACATAAAAATACACAGAATGTGACTTTTAGACAGTGAATGATTTTATTGTGTAAGTTTACATCATGCAATGCTTAGCATATGTGTGTGTTCTCAGTCATGTCCAACTCTTGCAACTGCATGGACTGTAGCCCGCCAGGCTCCTCTGTCCATGGCATTTCCCAGGCAAGAATACTGGAGTGGGTTGCCATTTCCTCCTCCAGGGGATCTTCCCGACCCAGGGATCGAACCTGTCTCCCCTGCATTGGCAGGCAGCTTCTTTACCCACTGAGCCCCCTGGGAAGCCTACTTAGGTTATATTATACTGTACTTATACTAAAATATTACTTTAGTTTCTCTAAAATTCAAGTTTATGGGGTGCCCTGTATTTTAACTGGCAACCTTAGGTAATGGATGTCAGAAGCCAAGCCAGGCCTTTAGGTGACCCCTGGACAGAAGCCACAGCACTGCCACAAGTAAGACAAGTTGTGTGCAGTGTCCAGGAGCCAAGCCCCACTGTGCCTGCCGTCATAACTGGAAAATCTAGCAGCGTATGAGCTTCAGGGTGGGTTTGATCCAGGAGTTTGTTATGGCTGAGTCTCTAAAATTCTCCCTTTAGAGCTTCCTCCTCAGCCAGGCTGTCCTCCTATACCAAGAAGGCTACCAGCAGCTCTGGGGGTCTACGTGCTGCTTAACTGATGTACGTGAAGAAAGAGGAGGGAACAGGATCGTGAAGCAAGACACATTTTCCTCCCCCCGCACCACAGACATAAGTCCTTTGGTCATTTGTCCACCTGTTAACCCACTGAGCTGACATGGGCCGGTCAGAGCCTACTTCAAGAGCTGGTGTCAGCCCCTCCTAAACAGAACCCCTGGGCTATGGGGCCCGATGGCCCACTGCCCCACTGCCCCACCACCCTGTCCTGACCATGCAGATAGCAACAGGTGTGGTAAAGGTTCACCTACAGGCTTACCTGCAGTGGGTGGTAAAGTCAGGGAGGCAGGGTCCCTTCCAGAGAGGTTTAGCCTTTGATTCTCTCTGGACCCACCTGAGGCAGACAAATCCCCTCTCCCATGCCCTTCTTACGGTGACACTGGCCCGAAGAGATGGGGCTGGCTTTGTTTCCTGTCCTTTGAGTCTACGTCGGTCTGCTTCCCTGGTAGCTCAGCTGGTAAAGAATCTGCCTAAAATGCAGGAAATCCCAGTTCAATTCCTGGGTCGGGAAGATCCTCTGGAGGGTAAGCCACCCACTTCAGGATTCTTGGGCTTCCCTGGTGGCTCAGACGGTAAAGAATCTGCCTACAATATGGGAGACCTGGGTTCGATCCCTGGGTTGGGAAGATCCCCCGGAGGAGGACACAGCAAACCACTCCAGTATTCCAGCCTGGAGAATCCCATGGACTGTATAGTCCATGGGGTGGCAAACAGTCAGACACAACTAAGCGATAAGCACAGCACAGGTCTGTGGTTATGACAGAAGTAACCCCGTGTGACTTCGAAGTCTAGTTCGTAAAAGGCAATGAAGCTTCTGCCTGCCGCTCCGGAAGCCACAAGGCTGACAGCCCTGTAGAGATCTGTCCAGACGGGGCTTCAGCATCTTAGGCGACTCCAGACACCCGCTGAGGATCTCCCAGAGCTAGTGGAGCAGCTGTGCCCAGCCATGCAGCCCCCATGTGCAGAAGCATGGCCTTATGGAAGGTTGTGGGTGGCACTGGGTGTGCAAACCCCACCCCCAAGAGCACTAAAATCCCCCAGGATGAGGCCCGGCCTGAGGAGGGTGAAGAGCCCCCAGGCCGAAGACCTGCGGGGTCCTCCCTGCTGAGAACTGCGTTTCCCCAGGGAGGGCTGAGGTCTGCTGAAATCCATCACCAAAACAGTGCAGACATGAGGACAGGAGCAAAGGGGGTCCCAGAGCAGAGGAGGAAGCCCCCAGCCCCCAGCCCCCAGCCTGGGAAACGCCAGGCTAGACCTGCTTGTTTCTTGGGTCACAGCACCACCATGTGGGCAAAGTCTGCTCGCCCCCCACTCACACCAGCAGCTCTTTTTGGACCATAAAGCACCCTCCTGCTTCTCCATTCAGACAGCTACTGTGGACTTTAGAAAATGAAGTACACGCAGACATAAGGGGTCAGAAGCCCACCGGATAATCTTCTCCAGGGGCAACGTGTTTTTGTGTCTCTTCTGTACATGGTTTGGGTGCACAAAAGTCACACACACCCAGACTACTCCCTCCCACACTCCGTGTTCTGCAGGGCCTCATAATGCTTTTGCTAACAGTCGTGCTGGACAGAGGCCAGCCCCCTTGGGCCACCATCAGGGACCCCTATGGCCAAGCTGACGTCTATAGGCTTGCCAGCACTTCAGGCTCGGGCCCCTGGGCAGGGTGGGGGGTGGGGGGTGCAAGACAGCAGCTAGGACCACACTGCTTGCCTGGGCCCCAGCTCTTCAGAATGTCCTGTAACTCCTCAGCCCTTGTGTCTCAGTTTCCCTGTCAAACAGTGTGAGGATTTGAAAAATGGAGCTTAGAAAACGGCTGGGCCAGAGCCAGTGCTGGAACACACCCTCCAGTCGTCACCACCGCAGTCTTCAGAACTAACGCAGCAGCACAGCAGACAGAGCTCCGGCTCTCCGAGCCCAGCCGTGGCCAAGACAGGCAGCCTAAGGCAGGAAGCTCAGGATCCGAGAGCCGCAGGGCAGCTCCAGTGTCCCATTCACTCCGTGGCCATGTGGCTGGGCTGCCCAGGAAGGGCAGTCTGAGAACTGGATGGCTCCAGCCAATCAGCAACGGGCACGGCGTGGAAGTTAGAAGTACACCATGCATGCCAGTGACCCTCCAGGCCAGAAAGCTTGACCTTGGAGACCAATGGTCTTGTGGAGGGTTTGTGAACCATTCCTGGGTCCCCCTCACAGAGCCCCATCAGGAGTAGAGCCCAAGAAGCTGCACTTACATCTGGGGCCCAGGGAGTCCTGACCACAGCGGGCAGGGGAACACACACCATGCTTCACACAGGAAGAAGTGGCAGGAGGTGAGTGATGAACGGACCCTCGAATGAATGAGTGGGGCTCAGTGCAGAGTCCGAGACCCCCAGGCCATGGGTGGGGCAGAAAGAGTACATGTACCCTACACACAATCACACATATGCACAGACACACACACACACACATGAACAAGCAGACTCCCAAGCTGTATACACTCTCACACAGATACACACAACCTGCCCAACGGTCAGTCAGGTTCTCCAGAGAGACAGAGGCAGTGGGGAGAGATTTATCACAAGGAATTAGCTTGTGGGATCAAAGAGGCTGAGAAGTCTGGACCCAGGACAGTCTCAGTCCAATTCTGAAGGCTGTGGAAGACAGATGACCCAGCTGGAAGACAGGCAGGCAAGGAGGACTCCCATTCTTCAGCCTTTGTTATACTCAGACCTCCAACTGATTGGACAAGGCCCACCACACAGGAGGGCTGGGTGCCTTAGTCAGTTTACTGGCTCCAATGCTGATCCCTTCTAGAAACATTGCTTATGAACGCACAGGGGATCATGCTTGACCAACTGTCTGGGCCCTCAGTGGCCCAGTTAAGTTGATGCATTAAACCAACATCACAACATACATACAAAACACCCACTCACACAAACTTACATACATCTGCTCATAAGCACCTACACACTTTTCATTCACATGCTATACATGAGTTCACATTCAGACACATGTTCACATTCAGACACATGTCAAGACTGAAACAAAGACTGCTGGGTGTGCATACACAGTACACACACACACACACACACACACACTTCCCTGAGGTGCACATGCATACACAAGACACATGTAACAGTACACACACACACTTCCCCAGGGTGCACATGCATACACAGGACACATGTAGCACAGGACACACACACACACACACACACACACACACTTCCCTGAGGTGCACATGCATACATTTAACACACACACACTTCCCTGGGGTGCACATGCATACACAAGACACATGTAGCACAGGACACACACACACACACTTCCCTGAGGTGCACATGCATACATTTAACACACACACACTTCCCCAGGGTGCACATGCATACACAGGACAGGACCACACACATTGGTGCATGCAACAGGACACATTAACAACACACACACACTTCCCCTGGGGTGCACATGCATACACAGGACACATGTAACAGTACACACACACACACACACTTCCCCAGGGTGCACATGCATACACAGGACACATGTAGCACAGGACACATACACACACACACACTTCCCTGGAGTGCACATGCATACACAGGACACATGTAACACAGGACACACACACACACACTTCCCTGGGGTGCACATGCATACACAAGACACATGTAACACAGGACACATGTAACAGTACACACACACACACTTCCCCAGGGTGCACATGCATACACAGGACACATGTAACACAGGACACATGTAACAGTACACACACACACACTTCCCCAGGGTGCACATGCATACACAGGACACATGTAACACAGGACACATGTAACAGTACACACACACACACTTCCCTGAGGTGCACATGTATGCACAAGACACATGTAACACAGGACACATGTAACAGTACACACACACTTCCCCAGGGTGCACATGCATACACAGGACATCTCTTCCCAGGGAGACTGGCCTGTTCATGCCAGGAGGACGGTCTCCTGCAGGGGGCCACTCGGACCCGAGAATCTGGGCCTTTGGAGGAGAAACTCCAAGCATCTGTTCTGGAAATCCCTGTTGGTGCTTCTCTGGACATCTCTTCCACGTGTTTCCAGGGCAGAAAATCGCAGAGGTTTTGCTAGCCACTCACTTCTTCCTCCTTCCTCTGCAAATAATCGTTGCTTGGAAATTCTTACAAAGGAAGTGGTTGAGTTTGTAGCTGAGAGATGTGGAGGTGAAGAGCAAGAAACCACCAGCCCACCCCAGACAGGCGGGTCACTGGGCGGGGCTTCCCCACCACCTCGGGGAGGCGCCCCTGCCCAGCACAGTCTGAGCACAGCCATGCCTGCCACCGGGGCGCTGCTGGCCGTCTGCGGCCTGGTCCTGGGTGTCTTGGGGAAGCCTTCACCAGGTAAGAGGGGATCTCCCCACTGCCTGGGTGCCATGAGCTTGCTGCTCACACGCTGTCACCACGGCACGTTCCAGGGGACCTCACAGAGGCTGCCTTTGTGGGGAGCAGGCTTTGGGGACACTGGGTGCTCTGGGGGCCAGTGAACTGTCTTCTGTTCCCCGCCATTCCTGGTGTCTGTGAGTGCCCAGAGGAGGCCCCCACCCAGGGCCCCTCCGTGGGGAGAGCTCGCAGGGTCAGGCCATTTCTGAGAGCGCATCCTTCTGGCCTCCACTGGGGGCCTGTGACTTCCCTGGGGGAACCTTTATTCTTCCAGCCAGGCCACCACTAGGGGAAGGCGAGGGGAGCTGCCAGGAAATGAGGCCGAGAGAGGGTAGGTGACTTGCCCAGTCACACAGCCCCTGAGCACCTGCCCCCATGTGCATGAGGAAGCTGTTGGCCAGAGTTGAAATGACCAGCGGCAGTGTGAGGGGTGGGGGCAGTGCCCAGGCAGCAACTGGTCTCAGCCTTCCTCTGTCTTCAAAGGGGGCTAAAGCATGGCCACAGGTGACCAGGTGGAGATGCCCAGGCAGGTGACAAGGAGACAGTCTGATCCTCTCAGTCCCTGGAGTGGTCATAGCCTCGGGAGTGGGCGACACTACCTCGGGCTCTGGCCCATCTCGGGGATCACAGGGACCAGACACCCCGTCTCAGTCCCCTCCCCCGGGCTGCGGTCTTAGCTCACACTGTGAACCCCACGGGGCATCTCATCTGCGCCGTCTGTCCGCCTGGGACCCCCGAGTGCCCGTCCGAAGGGAAAGCCTGAGTGAGGGGCCCACATCTCCACCGCACTGGGATGGGCGTTCCTGCCCTCCCCTGCCCTAAGCTGCTTCGGCTGCCTCCCTTCCTCCCCCAACAAGGGGATGGCGAGGGGAATCCTGGCCCAGAGGCGCTGGGCACGGGCCTCTTCCCTTGGTGGGACTGCCTGTCCTCTGCCGGGGTTTGGCCCTGGACCCAGCCATCTCCAACCCCACAGGAGAGGCCTGTCCCTGCCACGCCCCCACCCTCTGGCTGGCCGGGCCCTCCCCTGTCAGCTCTGCTCACAACCCTACAGCCCAAGATGAAGGAGGGCTCAGGGTCCAACTCACATGCAGAGGCCTTGGAAGCTCGAGCCTCTCTGAGCCTCAGTCTCGCCATCCACAAAATGGGCAAATCACCGCACCGCCTGAGGCCCAGGAGGAGCCTGGCTGCTGTGGCCCAAGGAAGGTAGTCCCCCTGGGTCTGGGGCACTAGGCAGTCGCCCACCCAAACCCCAGGTCCTGAGCCTCTGCTGGCCACAACCCCCATGCCACACAGATTCTCTCTGCTGTGACAGAGTCCAGGCCCAGTAAGAGGCTTGGAGGCCTCTGGCTGGTGGTCCAGCAGAGACAGTTCAGCCCCGGCCCCGAGTCTGCCCTCACCACAGCCCTCCTCCAAGAACAGATTCCAGAGCCTTCCACAGCAGGGGGACAGGCGCCCCCAGTGTCACGCCCTGGGCACCTGACTTCTTCCCACCCCTGGCACCGAACTGCGCTGACCTGAGCCCTTTAGAATCTGGGAAACCGCTGTGCCAATTTCTTCAGCTGTTCTACCTTCGGTTGAGAACAGAAAGCCCTTGTCTCTCAAGCTGACTCTCATCTCTCCTGGGAAGCCCCCCTAGTCAGGCTCCCAGGGGCCCAGCTTCCCACCACAGGCCACCTGGGCAGGGCCTGGGGTCCAGCCCATTAGTCACCAGCGACAGGACCCGGGCACACCTGGAGACCACCCTCCACAAGGGAGGCCCATGCTAGGCTGCATCTGGGGTTGGGGGGATGCCACATCTCGGCATGGGGGCCCTGGCCCACCCTCTGCATTCTGAGATTTCTTTTTTCCAGCTGGGACACCGTTTACCCCTACTGCAGCCATTTTGCATATCTGATATTTGACAGTCGAGACACTATTACACAACCCGTTAGCAACAAGACCTTCCTGCGGACGGTCTCCTGTACTTTCACCACAACCCTCAGGGGTAGGTGCCATCAAGAGAGGCTCAGAGAGGTCAAGCAATTTCCCCAAGACCACACAGCCTTTGAGAGACAGAGCTGGGATTCACTCTGGGCGGGTCCCGCTGGGTTAAGGCTGGGACTAACTAGCATCCTATCTGTGCCGGGGGATACATGCATCCCCTAAACGAAGGGAGACTCATCCCTCAGAGCCCCCAGAGTATGGCTGGTGGGTGTGGCCCCACAGAACTAAGGGCAACCATTGGCTCACTGAGATGTGATATCACGAGGGGGCATGGCTTGGGGTGAACCTCCAGGCAGACCATGGACACCAGCACCCCAGTTCCTGGGCATGACCCCTTCCCCCGGTTTGAGCTCCAGGCTCTGCCCACAACAAGGGCCCCATGAAGCTGGCAGGGAAGCAACCACTGGGAGGAAACCCCCAGGGACACGGGGTGGGGGGTGGGCCTTCAGCAGAGACGTCAGTGTTCCACTCCTGGGCACCCTGGTTCTCTTCTCAGGTTCCCCTCGCCTCCCAGGCACACCTAGAACATTCCTGAAACAGGAAGGGGTGGGGAGCCTCGGGCCGCCCAGGAGCCCCCTTGCCCTTCCACACCAGGAAACTCCCCTCCCCGCAGGGCTGCTCATCCACCCACTGGGAGAGACTGCAAGGCCAGGCCCAGCCCCCTCCCCAGTTTCAGTGCCTGGACCCCGGCCAGCATCCCAGGCTTCAGTGCCTCCCACGTGTCTTCATTTTTTAGAAAAGCAAGTTAAGGGACATTTGTTTACATAAAACATTTGCTACTGATTCATTTTATAGCTGGTCCTTGTCAGAAAGTTGCTGTCCTCTCCCGGGATGCTTTCTGAACGTTTGGGGGTGATTCGAGGGCAGACCCCGTCCTCTGTAACCTGCATGGGAACAGTTAACTGTTGCTGCCACCCACGGGGCTGGGGGCAGCATCCCCTGAGCTCCGGCCCACCTGGTCAGCAGTGGACCTGCCCTGATCCCTAGATGCCTGTGAAGTGCCCACACACTCCTGGTGGGAGCAGAGTGCCCCACCCCATGAGGGCAAGCACAGGGCCTGGCCATCGAGGGCACAGGCAGGGGGCCAGTGTTGGTTCTGAAGAAGGGGTTGTCCAGCAGGGAGGGCAGGAGCTGGAGGAGTCGTCACTTGGGATTCTGATGGAAAGTTAACTTTTCAGCCAGAAACACCAGAACAGTTCTTGACACTTTGCTTCCCACTGTGATCACCAGGAGAGGAGAGTCCTTGATTCCCTTGAATCCGGGGCTAAAGAGGCCTGGGGTAACTTCACAGAAGGGAGTGGCCAGGGAGTCCACGGGGGCGGCCTGGTCTGAGCCACCCGGGGGTCAGTGGGAGCAGCCTTGGTGGTGTCAGGGCGAGCGGGCAGGGTCTGCTAAGAGCCAGCCCTCCACAGGTTCCTGCCCATGACCTGTTACCCTGGTCTGAGACGACACCCTGTCTCCACCAGGGGCGTCTGCTCTGGCCGCGGGAAGGCTGGGCCTCTGCCGTCCTCCTATCTACAGGCCTTTGTGCTCCTGCCCAGGGTCTCATCCGGGTGTCATGACAACTGTGTCCCCGGGGGCAGCCAGACCCCCCACTTGGTGCCCGCCACCTGCCGCCGTCCCCCTAACCTCCCCAAGTCCCTGGGCCCTCCATGTCTTCTTTGTCGAATCTCCTGCCACCTGAGTTATTTCTTCCAGACCAGCTGAAGAGCTCTTTCTCTCCCAGGAGGCGTGAGGGAGCCTCCTCTCTCCTTCCTGACTCAGCCCACCCCCCTCAGGAGTCTGCCCACCTCCATCTCCCCTGTGCCCCTCAGGGCTGCAGCCCTCACTGCCGCACCTCATCCGGAGACCTCACTTCCCTCCTAGCTGCCCCTGGGTGTGGGAGGCAGAGCATTTGTTCCTCCTCACAACCTCACCTCCTGGTGGTCCTCTCAGCCCATGTCAACAGGCCACCACCTGCCACCAGGGTGAGTCACAGTCCCGCTCCGGGCCCCACACCCAGCCTGCAGCTCAGGGCTCTCTCTGCTCTCCTTTACCACCCTCCACCCCCCACGCACCTCTCGGCCCTCTAACTGGTCCCCACCTGGCTCCCTCATGAAGCCCTTTCTGCCAGGTCACTGTCACCATCACTGTCCCCCACCTTCTGGACTGTGTGCCCCCCTAGCCCCTGGCATCACTCCCAGCACCCCTCCGGAAATACTTCTTGAGAGAAAGAGTGCAGCTTTAGAACCTGGAGTTAAACCCCCCTGCACCCCTTGGAGGCCTGTTACTCCCTGTAGATGGGGTGGAGGTGCGAGGAAGACAGCCCCCAGGACCCCCTCGGCGGGGGTGGGGGGCTGGCTACCTGACTGGGACCCTGGCACCCACCCGGCTGCCGATCTTCTCGAAGAAGACCCCCCACCCCAACCTTGGGCTTATTCTGTCCCCAGCTTTTCCCTGTTGATGTCTTGAAGAATCATTCTGAAAATAGGTTTGACTTTTTAACTTTTTCAAACTAAAAATGAGGTTCTATCGTTTGCTTCGACAGCTCTGCTGACAAAGCCTCAGTGAACTGAAGCCTGTATTTTAGGAAATGTAGTTAAAAATAAACCAAGTTCAATGATTCTCATAACCTCTGTAATTTTACCGAAATCACTTAGGAGCTGACGTCACATGCTTGGGAGGGACGTTCATAGGTCCGGCCTCGCCTAGTTTCACTTCGTTATTATTAATACAATCATGTTAAGTTCAACTGAAATGACATTTAATACGTTTTATTTAAAAAACAGGTGACAGTTGATTATCTTTGCAACACTGAGTGAGCGCTAATGTTTTTGTTATACTTTTCTATATTTTTCAAGTTTCCTACCAGATAGGCAAGCCTATAATCAGAAAAGGCACTGTATGTAATTTGCACAAAGGGGAAATCGACAGCCATGGGTATAGGCCTACAAACACACGGGAGACTGGGCTCCTGCCCACCAGGTGCTCCTGCTGTTTATGGACTATGCTGATGAGCAATCAAGCTGTTCTCCCAAAAGAAAACCACACGACTTCCCGGCGTCAACAGCAGGCCAGGAGCCCTCCAGCACCGGAGTCAGAGCCACGGGCTCAGGGCCCAGACGGCCAACCAACACAGCTGCCATGTCCAGAGACCTCAGCCATGGCCGGCGTCTGTGGGACATCACATGAGGGCCGGGTCACTGCAAAGGAGAGTCTCAGAGACGCTGGGGACAGTTTTGTGGGGGACCAGTGACAGCATTCCGTGCTGGGAGATTCTCACCAGAGTGGAGCAGGCCCCTAGCTGAGCGGGCCTCACAGAGGCATCCAGAGCTCCCTCTCGACCAGGGACCCAGCTGGGCCCACCTGCCAGAAGGGGTCCCGCTCGGGCAGCCAGTGCCAGTCCCCCTGACAAAGAGGCTGTCACAGGCGCCAGCGGGTCACACATAGGGTCAGGGGCCCTACAGAGACCCAGATGGGGCCCACACCTTCTCTGCCCATGGCCAGCACCCCCTCCATGCTCCACCCACACGGAGAGGAAACCCCTCAGCTGGGCTGATGCGGCCGGCCTGGCCGGCCTTGTTGTCACTTCTGGTTGGGGTCTCCTGTGCCTGCTGCCACGTCAGACGCCCAGTTCTAAGGAGGGCTTCATGAAGACCTCAACCGACGGTGGAACTAGCCTCCTCTGGGAGCCTCAATCTAAGCCACAGGATCACTGACACCCCAGCAATACCACCCTGCCGAGCTGAGCTGGGTGTCTGCCATGTCCCAACCTCTGCTAGGACCCATGGACAGGCTGGTCCCAGGAAAGGTTCCAGCATCTCTGACTGACCCCAGCCCAGGCTCCTGGGCACACAGACCCACACAGGCCATGCTGCCAGGCGCCTGGGCCCCAGCCCAACCAGCCAACTGGGCCTAACCCCCACCCACCCCCAGCTCAAGTTGAAGGTCCTCTCGGCCCGTGAGCCTTATGACTGGGGGTCTCTGTCCCCCAGTCCAGCCCCTGAGGAATGAAGCCCCCACACGCTGCTGACCTCACAGCATGGTTTCCCTCCCAGGAGTCAAGATTTCTTCACAACCAGGGAGCTGTGCATCCTCTGATAGTGGGGCCCACACCCAGCACCCCAAGTCTGCAGTCCCAGCAAGTCCCCCGTGAGGAGGGACCCAGGCAGCGCTGACCCCTCTCCACATTCTACGCCTGGAAGCTCGTCCACACGTCTGTGGCTCCGGCCTGCCCACCTTGTGTTGACCCCAGCCCCACTGAATCCTCCACAAGGTGCTCCCCAAGGGAGGCAGAGTAACCCTCCAGGCAGCACAGGCCAACAGACCATCCACACTGGCCAGAACGCAGCTGAGCCTGGACTCGGGCCATGCATGATACGAGGACCCCACACTCCACACAACTCAGAGGAAGACCACAGCTGAGCAGGCACCGGGGGATGGGTCCACGCCGGGTCACCTCGGGCACAAGATGACTTCAGGAAAATCGGGGGAATTCCTAGTAAAGAGAAGTAATCTACTGCCCAAACCCTCCGCCCGTTCTCCCTCCCCCACAATTTTGATTTTAATGCACAAGTAGTCTGTGACCACTGCAGCAAAACTGAGAAATGTTGGCTTGAAAAAGTCAGCCCTGAACCACCAACTACAATTTCTGCCATCCACCTGCTTCCTGAACTTCCAGAGGAGCGGCACATGGGTGACCTGGAAACCTGGCAGCTAGCACACGGGTGCCCCGGGGACCTGGCGGCTAGCACACAGGTGCCCTGGAAACCTGGCAGCTAGCACACAAATGCCCCGGGGACCTGGCAGCTAGCACACAGGTGCCCCGGGGACCTGGTGGCTAGCACACGGGTGCCCTGGGGACCTGGCAGCCTGGTGGTTTCAGTCCAGAGTCCCGGGAGTGATGGACGGCCTCCAGGCACCTCCCCCTCGGCCACTTGCTGGAGACAAGCAGAGGGGTCGGAGCCAGAGGGCAGCCTCAGAGACCAGGGGCGACTTCTCTGCACACCAGGGCTCATTCTGACAGAGGCTCTTGCGGGCTGTCCAGGTTCCTGTGACCGTCAGAGACGACCTGGCTTCTGAAAGGGGCCAGGCAGGCAGGGACGGGACTTCTTACCCATCTCTCTGCTCCCCACCACACTGGCCCTTCGCTGGGGACAGGACAGCCACGGAGACACACAGGACATGCACCAGGAGGTGCGGGGTAGATGGGCCGGGAGGGTACACAGCCAGGGGCAGGGGGGACAGGCAAGGTCGGCAGATGGGGAGGTGGACGAGTGGGGGCCACACTGGGAGCAGAGGTGGGAGGCATGATCCTTGGGCCAAGCCCCCATCCCTCAGCAAAGTTCTCATCTGGTTCTGTTTCTCATCCAGACTTTTGCTCCCAGATCCTTAAGTCAGATGTGAAACCAGGATTTCCCAAGACCATCAAGACCAACAACCCAGATGTCCTCAGGGCGGCCCGACACAGCGCCGAGAGCTTCAACAACTGCAGCAATGACGCCTTCTTGTTCCGGGAGTCCCGCATCAGCAGAGCCCTTGTCCAGGTGAGGTCTGGGCTCGCAACAGCGCAGGGCGGCCAGGTCTGACCAGATCTGACCTCCCAGAACCAGCCTGGGGCCACCAGCGTCAGGCTCCAAGGCTGGCACCATCTCTCAGCAGACCAGGCTTCCCCAGGGTGGACAGTGCAGTCCCTGGAGCGGGGCCACAAGCTGCACTGCTACCCACCTTCAGGGCTGCCTGAGGGTGGCTCCGCCACAGCCCCAAAGCACCTCTGGCCACGCTGCCCCCACTGTGCCCCGTCCCCACGTCACATCCTGGGAGGTCCCCATGCTTCTCAGCGACCCCGTATGGGAGGCCTGATGTTCCCCACACAGGGACCCCATGGGGTAGTCAGGCCTGGCTCCTGAGCACACAGGTCGAGGGTACAGGACCCAGTCACTCACCCCCTAAAAGCAGGGGCCCAGGGCAGCCGGTCACAAGCTTCACATCCACTGATCCGAGGACGCAGGCTGCCCAACACACCTGGCATGCTGACACACACTCACAGTCACCCCCTGGGCACAGGATTGGCAGGTGACTGTGTTCTCTCTCTCTGGCGATTGCCAACTCTGAGAGCAGGGTGCTGTCTGGATCGTGGAGGTCGGTCTGCGCGGGTGAAAGCTGCATCAGGGCTCTAGGGGCCCAGACAGGGGGATCAGGGTCTTCCCTCCCCACTGCCTGCAGGAACCTGGGCCGAAGCCTGGAGGGAGGGAGGTGGCCCCCAGCTCACTCCCTCTCTCACCATGTCCTGGACCCAGTGTCCCAGGCCCACCCTCTGTCCCCTCAGATAGTGAAAGGCCTGAAGTTCATGCTGGATGTGGACATCGGCAGAACCACCTGCAGGAAGACCGGGCACGCAAACCTGGATGACTGCGGCTTCCAGACCAACCGCACCCTGCAGTGGGTAAGAGGAGGGTCTCGCCTCCCCGCCCTCACACTCCTCAACCGCCTCCACAGCCTCGAAGTCACCCTCAGCACTTCTCTCCCCGTGAGGCTCCAGATCCCACCCCGACACCAGAGGGTGGGAGGCGGCCCCCTGGGACTTCCCAAACACCCAGCCCTCCTCGCTCCCAGAAGCACGTGTCCAGGAGCACACACTGAAGGCATGGAGGTGTGGGCGGAGCAGAAACACCTTTGACCTAATTCAGAAACTATATATACACACTGAGGGAGAGCAGAGGCGGCAGAACTTAGGGTTAGTCGCTCAGTCATGTCCGATTCTTTGTGACCGCACAGACTGAAGCCTGCCAGGCTCCTCTGTCCATGGGATTCTCCAGGCAAGAGTACTTGAGTGGGTTGCCAGCAGCAAAACCTGGTAATCTAAAAACAGAGGTGTGGAGGATGTGCTGTTTTCTTCTTTTTGGCTGTGCTTGGTCTTTGTTGCTGGAAGTGGCCTACTTGCTAGTCGTGGTGCAGGGGCTTCTCACTGCGGAGGCTTCTCTCGCTGCGAAGCGCAAGCTCAGTAGTTGTGATTCATGGGCTTGGTTGCCCCACAGCATGTGGGGTCTTCACGGAAGAGGGATCAAATTCGTGCCCCCACGCTGGCAGTGGACTCTTAACCAATCGACTGCCAGGGAAGCCCAAGTGTGTATTCTTGAATTACACCTGCAACTTTCCTATAGATTTGAAGTTTTTCAAAATAAAGTCTGGGCAGGAAGAGAATTCTTCAGTAAAGAAAACACACAGGCCTATGTGTGGGTGCACACGCAGATGTGCACACGTGAACACATGCACATAAGCACACGTGTGTGTACATAACCCCCCCCCCAAGGCAGTGGCACTGGAAACCCACTTCTGCAGCAGGTGGGGGTACCCTGGTGGGGTGGGCAGCCTCCGGGAAGGGAACCCTCAGGCCACCCCTCCTTTCAGACCCTCAGCTGCTACTCTGAAGTCTGGGTCATCCCCTGGCTGCAGACTACCGAGGTGTCCGTCCTCCACTGTCACTGACCGCCGCCTCCCAGCTCTGTCCCTGCTGTCACCAGTCCTCGGGAACGGCATCTGCCAGGAACAGAACGGTGGCGCCAGGAGCCCACAGATAGCCACGTCGTTGCTGGGATGGGAAGCCAGTCTGCACAGATGGGGCAAGTCCTCTGGTGCGAGTTACACAGGTTCTCAACCCCAAGGGCCCTCCCACCCGACTGCCCCGAGGTCCCAGGCCCTCGAGGAAAGCCCAGAGGGCCGTCCTTCAGGCTGAATAATCATCCCAGCACTGGGCAGGGACCCGACCAGCTCAGTAACGACCTCCAAGGTGAACACTTAGGAAGAAACCTGAATAAAGAACTGACCCCCTCAAAGCTCTGCCTGGTGCTTGCCCCACTGAGGGGAGAACTTGAAAGGCAGCTCAGTGATGGGAGGGCCCGCCGTACGGAGGGGCACGGCAGGAACCCCGGGACCAGCGCCTCGGAACACCCCCGTGGGGCCACCACGCCTGACGCAGCACACAGGCTCTGAACTCCCCTCTATCTTCACGCACCAACACGCACTGGAGCACAAGGCCAGGTTTCTCCTGACAACCATGGGGCCACCCAATGCTGCCCCACAGGCCTCACGGGACATCAGAACGGAGAGGTGTTGGGGGAGCGGCCCCAGGGCACCCCCAACCGAGTCCCCCGTGCCCATGACGGTGTCACGAACTGCAGGGGGAGGGTGTCAGCCAGCAGGAACCTCAAGGCCCGCACTGCCACCCGGTCTGCATGCTTTTTGAAACACAGCAGCTCTGCTCTCAGAGCGAATGAGTCTGACAGCGGCAAGCTGCGCCTCCATCTCATTCAGTGTCACCGGGAAAACGTCAAGTTAAGGACCCAGGATTCTAAGACGCACAGAGGTACCACCAAGAAGGAACACTCAGGTGTCACACTGACCGAAACCAAACTCCAGCCAGCCAGCCCACCCTGAGTGTTCCCCAGCCTCCCCGCCAGGCCTCCGCCCCTGACCATCAGCCGTGGAGACTGGGATCCAGCTCCAGGCCCCCTCCCCACCCCCACCCCGGGCTGCAGACGGACCAGGCTCTGAGGAACACCCACTGCCCGGTGGACTAACCACCTGCAAGGCTTAGTCTCACTGCGGCCCAGCCTTGGTGCCAGGGACCCGTAGGTCTGAGCCCTGGGCTGAGCGGTCACCCTGCCCCCTGCCCCCAGCCGCCTGCACCTCTGGGAAGGTCCCTCCCCAGCCTCCACTCCCAGTGAGACTCGGTCAGTCTCCCTGTATCATTAAGAGCTCAGCACACGTGAAAACGCTTCAGCACGGCAGCGCGAACGCTGACGACAGAACCTCAGTGTGAGGCCTCAGTCCTGTGAAAGGCAGTGGCGGAGCACTGACGGTGTTTTTGTAACAAATGAAGCAGCACACAATGAATGAATCATTTGCTTTAATTTTAAGAGCATGTTACCAATTCACATTACAACAAATCCATTTTATATTTACAACAAAAGTCTATCGTATATTTAAGACTAATGAAGCTACACTTTACACCTTACCATGGCAAATAACCACAAAGAACACAGGAAATGACACTTTGAGACAGAGAAGCAACACCTGAGTCAGGAAAAAAAAAAGACACCTTTGCTGAAAACTGTGAAAAGCTACCAGCTCCCCTGCACTGACAGCGCAGCCCTCGGCTCCCGGCTCCCAACCAAGAAACGTTCAGGGTCAGTGCGCTTGAGCTGTGTTTTCATGGCAGAATGGTCAGGTTTTACCCGACTCTCCCCGCAGACGTCATACACGGGTGCACTGTTGCCTATTAAACACCATTTCCCGTGAGGTTACATCACCTGACAGGACACGGGTCACTGCCACGCGGCCAGTCTGACTGCTCTGCACAGCTGTGTGGGGAGCTGGCCCTCAGCAGAAGATGACCCGGGACGGGCCCCCATCAGACTGACTGTTCTCCCCTAAAATGGGGGGGGGGGGGCCTGAGTCAGCACACGGCACAAAGGGTTCAGGTTTCACCACTGCCATAGGCCCTCCTTGACATTCACTGTTGTCATCTATTCAAAATACCATCTTTCCAACTCACAAACACAACTCCAGACACACAATCCCTGATGTGTTCTCACAAATGCCAGGAAAGGGAGGAGCAGACATCAGCCCTACCTGGCAGGACAGCGGTGTCATGTGGACTGAGTCAGTGTGGGAGGCCATGGGGGAGGCACCAAGCAAAGGCAAGCACGATCCCAGCAGACGAGCCCTCACGACACACGGAAAAACAGACCTCACTCGCTATTGGAGCAAATCAAAGCAGGGAACAAAGTCCCGGGCAACACCATGCACAGTCAATCCACAAGGGTCGCCCACCACCAGGACCATGTGTGGACACATCCATCAGGCTTGTGACACCGGAGCAGAAGCGACCCCAGCACGTGCACTGTTCACACTCGGGTCTGGGGACGAGGAACCAGCTGTGAACAGGACTCCTGGTGCCCAGCACCCACCTTCCATCCCCATCCTGTGATTTGCACAGCAGGCTGTACACAGAGAAGCTGGCTAGTCCTCTGAGAGGCTAGAATCAACATGTTCTTCCTCCACCACACACATCCAGGTCCTTGCCTTCAGAACACTGGCGGGGGCCCAGTGAGGGAAGGAGGGAGGGCCTGGGCGGGGGAAGAGGGTGGGAGCCACAGGAGGGACGCCCAGGGCTGAGGCCCAGCCCCTTATGACTCTGGGGAAGAGTCTTCGCCCACACAGCCCATCTTGAGTTCTCACACACATTTGTTCTGAGCTCTCCTCACCCTCCTGGGGTCCCTCCCCCAAAGGCAGGTATCACCTGCTTAACAGCACAGACACCAAGGCTGGTGAGACACAGCCAGCAGCAGGGTCAAGACCTCAGCTGCTCACCCACAAATCCATCCCCACCAGAGTACACCAAGTCCCCAGGTCCCAGAGACAATCACCACGCTTGGGGAGGTTTTTAAGAGAAAATGGCTTTACAAGGACTCATCTTCCCCGCGGCAAATTCAAGGCCTAGCCCAGGTGAGGGTGTTCTGGGACGGCACCACACCTCCAGGACCAGCGGGCGTCGGGGGAAGGGCATCCATGTGCCTCCAGGCCCAGGGGTGGCACATGGGGTGACAACGGGCTCCAGGTAACAGCGGGCTCCAGGTGACAATGGGCAGAGGGTGACAGCAGGCCTAAGCAGACTACAGGCGGAGTCTGCACAGGTAGGGGGCCCTGAAGGAGCCCAGGTAGAGGTGCCCATTGTGTTCATGCGCCTCACTCACGTAGGTGACCACCTGCCCTTCGGGGTCATGCAGACTCCTCCGGAAGGCCCCGCTATCACTGAGCTCCAGGACAAGGCTGTAGCGCGGTATGAATTTCATCACCGTCTCTTGGCTGAATAGCTGCAATGGAAACACAGAGCAGAGAGAGTATGGCAGGGCAGGTGTAGCCCCTGGAGTCCAGACAACAGGCCCACCTGGAGACCCGCAGCTGGGCACCCAGTCCTGTCACCTGCTGGGCGCATCCCATCTGCACTGTCCCCCCGCTGAACCACCTCCCCACCTGCCCCCCTCCACACAAGAGTGAGACTGCCTTTTTTTAATATTGGTCCCAAAACATTTAGTCAAAAAATGGCTTGTGGGGCTGAGCAGGGTAGGTGTGTGCAGGGGTTGCCCAGACCAGGAGTCAGTCTGAGTAGGGAGCATCCACCCTGGAGGAGAGGCCATGGCTCCAAGCAGGGGAGATGGTGTCCTGCAGTGGGGCAGCCGGCACAGACCACGGGCCCCAAGGGGAGAGCAGGCCCCTACACGTGGCTGGGAGGAAGGAGAAGGGCTGGCCTGGGTACCAGAGCCCTAACCAGGGCCGTGTGATGCTGGGGACAAAGGCTACAAATGTGGACACCAGGGGAATCCGATCAAACAGGCATGAGGGAGCACGGGACCCAGGTTTCTCACCCTTAGAGAAAGGAAGTACCAACACGGATGGTAAGAAGAGGCATAGATCCTGTGGTGTTGGACCAGAAACACCAGTATTACTTAGAGTTTTCAGTTTAAAGGAACAGATAAAGATATATGAATGTTTAAGTACAAAGGTCTGCCCATGAGCACGTGCGCAGACTCATTCAGGAACCGCCGCCTGGCACCTTCCAGGACCTTAGGTTACAAACAGTTCAGTACCAGTAATTGGTACTGGCACTGGGACATGGGCAGGATCCCACGGAGGGCATGATGAGGCTCCGGGGAGGCAGGAAGAAGGGGCACCTAAACCACTCGAGGAAGAGCCAAAGGCTGGGCGTCCGGGGGAGAGCAAGAGGGACAAGCAGGACAGAGGCCCAACAGGTCATGATGGTGAGGGTGACAGTTCCAGACGAGGAGACCAGGAGGGAAAGAGTCAGAGGGCTCAAAGATGTAAATTTACATTTTAAGCCGAAGGATAAGTGTAAAGAAGTCACTGAAAGCATCAGATATCATAAGCAGAATTAGAATTTTTAGAGCTTTCACAAGGGTCAAAGAAACCCACAGTGAGATGCAGTTTCATTTTGTTTCTTGAAATCATAGTTTTTATGTTTACCTTAAAAATCACTTTTTTAAGAAAAGGCCTCTCGGATAAGAAATCCAACATGGAGAAGCCAGGATTGGCGCGGATGGCCGCCATGCTGACCCAGTACCCCCCGGAGCTGCTGGCTCGAATGTTGTCCGGGAAGCCAGGCAAATTCTCCACAAACACGTCAGCCCCTCCCTTCATCAGGCCAGACACGTAGAACCTGAAAAAGTCAGCCAAGCAGGCAATGAACAGCAGCCCCCCAAAACAAAAAACTGGAGCCAAACACCAAGGCATCCATCATGAACGAGGGCACTTGATGCAATGGCCCGCTGCAAGGGCCTCAGAGCCCTGGGTCCAGCGAGAAGCAGGGACGGGAACTGGGCCGGGCCAGGACCGCAGTCAGCGTTCTGCCAAGACTCTCCCGGCCCGCAACACTCAAGAAGGCTGAGGGAAAGAGAGAAGACAACTCTCCCCTCACAAAGGACCAGCCTCTGCCGCGCTCCAGGCTCTGCAGCAGGCCTCTCACACCGGCCCCGCCCCGCTTCTCACCCAGGCCCCCAGGCCCCACCCCACCCCTCACACCCGCCAGCTCACGCACCTCCTGATCCTCACCATGGCCAACTCCGCCACCAGGACAAAGTCCTCCGCAGGAGACAGCTGCACCCCATTGGGGATCCGCAAGTGGTCCAGCAAAACCTTCACCTCCTTGGTTTGGGTGTCGTACTCCAGCAGGCTGCAGGCGCCAACGCAGAGGGTCACATGGGGCATCTGGGAGCCCTGCTGGGCTGGAGTGGAGCCCTTGGCCAGGGCCTGTGCAGGGGCACTTGGCCTGCACTGGAGCGGCAGGGCCCCCATCCTCCACTCAGACCAGTTCCAGGCTGGCCCTGGAGGGCCACCCAGGCAGCCCCCTCCAGACAAGCCCACGGTCAGTTCTCTCGCTGACCTGGGCACCAGCTCACACCAGGTGGGTCACCATGGCTCCAGCCTCACAGGAGTTGAGGTTCCCCGCCAAGTGCCAGACCACCCCCCACACCCTCAGATGGCCTGGCTGTTCTTAGCTTCATTTCTCCAAAGAGAAGTGAGAACATCTCGTTGCCCATTTGTGTCCACCACCTATTTCCAGGAAACATTAAGATCCTCCCTTAAAAACTGAGCAGATGCTCAGAAACACCCACCAATTCCTGGGCGTGATATACTCTCCAACGTCATCCTGCCCATCTACCGCTTCCCTGGGCAGATTCAGGACACTCACCGCCCATCATCCGTCCCCTCCATCAACAGGAGCAGATAATCTCGTCTTTGCCATTTGCTGCTAGAATCCGTAAAGTAAATCTTCCTCCCGTCCCGAGTTACTGTAAGATCGTTCAAGAAGGACATTTTCCTCCCCTCAATGGGGGTCTCGGAGGACAGCAGCAGTTTTACTTCACCTGAGGGGATGGGAAGGAAGAAAAGGAAAGACAGGAAGAAAGAAAGAAGAAAGAGGGGAGACTTGCTTTCATTCTTAGAACCTGTAGCTCAATAGTTTCAAACTATTAACCAACCTAACTTATTTAAAAGGAAAAACTAAGGGAGCCTCCCCACTCTCTATGTCAGAAGATGCAGTACTTGGCACAGTGTTCCCCTCCTTTTCTATTCAGGGATGAACTCTTTAGAACAACCCCACTCAAGGCAGAATCCTCCCTATGGTCGAGGAACTCCTTTCCCCAAGACCAACTGACTTAAAAATCTGCCAAGAGTCTGGGGTTAATAAGCAATTTTCTATTTGAGAGAAATACAGTGCTCCCCTCACCTGCTTTTAAATGTGAAAAGCAGGAGTAGTAGTAAGTCTTTCCAGACTATAGCACAGACACTCATGGAGTGCTTAGTTCTCTTTACGTCCAACCCCATTTAAACGCCAACAACGATCCCCCAAGGCAGGCCCTCCTGTCAGCCCTACTCTGTGGTGAGGCAAGTGGACTCAGAGGCTGAGTAACTGGCACACGCCAGCATCCAGCAGAGTGGGGGCCACCCAGAGGCCCTGTGCACCACCCATGAGGACAACTCCTCCCTCCATGTGACCCTCCCCGTTAAGCACACACAGCAATATCACACACAGCACTAGTCCACAGGACACCATGACCAGTCAGGGGAGGGAAACAGCAGAAGCAGCTGGAGGAAGGAAAAGTACAAAGACAAGAGATGAAGGGGAAGGAAAAAGAGAAGACTGAGAAGCAGAAAACAAACAGGGAGCCCAGACGGACACACAGAAAAGTGAAGACAGGAAGAGGAGCCTCACACCCTCAGAATGAGACCTTCTGGGACCCGGTGGTCAGGGGAGAGGAAGGTATGAACCTGAGGCAGGCTCGAGTGAGGAGCCACACGACGTGAATACTGGTGCTCTCTGCAGGCAAGACCTTCAGTACCATTCGGTATGTAAGAAAAATACCAGGGTCTCCGGTAGGCTGTACTGAACAAGTTCTACTAAATCCATTTATAAATAAATACACATGTTGTTTAAAAGATCCGCAGTCATCACAGAAGGAAGCAAGTTACTGGCACGTACGTTTCCAGGGATTTACTTCAAACAGCCCTTTGTACGCATCAACCACAAAAAGGGTCCCGTTGGGCCCAGCCCGGATGCCTAGGGGTCTCCCACAAGCAGGCTCGTCATCTCGGGTTTCTAGGGAAACAGACAGGAATCAGTGGCTGGCCCCAGATTCTGCCTGAGGCCCATCAGTGTCCAATCACCTCATCTATCCCATCCTAAAGCGGCATCTTGCTGCAGAGAACAAAACTGACCATGGCATCAGGGACCGACTCAGCCCCCACCGTGTCCCTGGCCCTGAGAGCTTAGGACGACTGTCCAGTCTGTCCAGAGGGCCCACCGGAGAGTCAGGATGTGGACACACGCACAGCAACTGGAGCTCAAGAATCACGCTCACATCAGCATTTGGAGACTCAAACAGTCAGCGCAGGCATAGGCCCCGCCCCCAGATCCCCCAGCAGGCACAGGCCCCACCCCCAGATCTCCCAGCAGGCACAGGCCCCACCCCCAGATCTCCCAGCAGGCACAGGCCCCACCCCCGGATCTCCCAGCAGGCACAGGCCCCACCCCCAGATCCCCCAGCACTCCAGGAGTGGGGTTGAAGCCCCACAGCTGGACCTGAATGCTGTGCCCATCCAAGGACATGGCAGGGTCCCTCCACCCATCATAAAGGAAAAGCTACCATATTACTCCTTAGATCCATTCTCCTGCTCTACCTATATTCTTTTTAAACCTGTGGCAGAGCATATTTAGTGCTGGGCACTCACTGCAGGGCACTTACCACAGGGTGCTTACTGCAGGGTACTTACTAATGAGTGCTTATTGCAGGGTGCTTACTATTGAGTGCTCACTACTCAGTGCTTATTGCAGGGTGTTTACCAGAGTGCTTATTGCAGGGTGCTTACTACAGAGTGCTTATTGCAGAGGGCTTACTGCAGGACCCTCATTGCAGAGGGCTTACTGCAGGACCCTCATTGCAGAGGCACTTAACATGCGTGCTTACATTAGGATGCTTACTGCACTTATGGCCACAATACGGAGTGGGAAAAGCAAGTTAAATACTCATATGCAGAGTATGATCCCATCACTTACAACCATGTGTGGGTGTGAGTCCATGAACAGAAAGAGATCTGAACAGTTATTCATTACACTGTTAACAAGTTATACCTGAGAAGACTGTAGGTGAGTTTTACTTTCTTCTTTGTGCTGTTCGCATTTTACTATAAAAATGCATCATTTTTACAAAAACATTCTAGCTCATAACAAAAGGATAGTAAGTCTGTGCTACTAGTGCTTAAATAGTGAGTTTCTAAAACCTGAGGGACCTAAGGGTAATTCACTCTGGATGACAGGCTGAGGTCCCTGGTAGGCTAGTGTGGGAATGCACTTCGGCACCTGAGGAACAAAGCCTAGTGCCTCCCACAGCAGCTCTGGGGTACGTGCTGAGGTGAGGGGTGTGAGGGGTCTGGAGGGAAAGTATGACCACAGGGGCCTCAGCTGGGCAGCGGGGCTCTCCTCTTCCGAAGACCTGACTTCCAGGAAACACAGCTCCTCTCAGCACCTTCCTTGGGTGCCTGGAAGAGACACAAAGGCGGTCACCAAAACTTACTGCACGGGCCTGAGCCAAATCGAGCAATGGTCTCTACTTCACCATTTTCAAGCTTTACAACTCGGCCATCTGCTGTACCCGTAAACATCACATCTGTTCAAAGACAAGAAGGAGTAAGGGTGTTACTAGGTTAGCCTAAGAACTATGCTCTCACCACCACCACCAACAGAGGTGGCCAGTCTGTGCTTTGTCTCCAGAGAGGAAATGGCAGTTTTGAAAATGAAAGCAAGTGGTGTCTGGGGCCAAAAGCCTTAACACATGCAGCAATAACGCCATAAGGGCCTTGGAACCAGCATGGGCGTGACCCTGAGGCTGGAGCAAGGGCACAGCAGACACCAGTCAGAGATAAAAACAGGACTTTCTACCCTCAAAGAAGCGGGAACCCTCAGGCTGATGCTCAGCGCTTGGGTCTGGTCACATCTGCCTCATGGCAGTGTCTAATTGCAGAAGGTGACTATCCAACCAAAGGGAAACAACTGCTGGGAAGGCCCCCGGGTGTAAAATCAAGTGCTCAATTCAGCAGCACGTATACTAGAACCAGAACCACGCAGAACTTGCAATGATGTGCAAATTCATGAAATGCTCCATATTCTTAAATGTAAATATTGCAAACTCTAGGGGAGCCACTAAAAAAAGTATTTAAAATAAGTATAACTGATAGGTAAAGAATGGACAGAAAAGAGAATCATATAAGATGCTCAACTGAACTACTGAACACCCAAAGTGGATGAGAAAATAAGGAAGAAAATAACATAAGCAATGAATAGAAAACAGTAACAAACATGGGAGAGAGTAATCCAACAACAGCTGACCCTTGAACAGCTGGGGGTTAGGGGGCGTCAACCCTCTGCACAGTCAAACATCTGTGGATAACTTTATGGTCAGCCCTCACATCCTCAAGGTCCTGAATCTGCGAGGTTCTGCATCACAAGATTCCAGACCCACGGATTTAAGCAACTGTGGATGGAGCAGTACTGCAGAATGTGTTCAATGGAAAAAAATCCATGTTTAAGTGAACCTGAGTTGTTAAAGGATCAACTGTATATCAATTACCATCTTAAACGTTAATGGAATAAAAACCTCAATTAAAAGACAGAGATTGTCATTGAGTGTATTAGCAAACAAGACGCAACGAAATGCAGTCTGTAAGAAGCTCCCTTTATATATACAGACACATAGAGATGAAAAATGAAGAGGTAAAGAAAAATACACCACACTAACACTAATTAAAAGAAAGCTGCAGGGCTAGGAACATGATCAGGGATAAAGAAGCCCATCAGGTAACAACAAAGGTCAACTGTAGAGAAGACACACAGTCCTTAACATGTATGTGCCTGGTAATAATTGTCAAAATACATGAGGCAAAACCGATACAACTGCAAGGAAGCACAGGAATCCATGATTAGAGGAGAAGACCTCAGCATCCCTCCCTCAGAAATGGAAAGACCCTGATGAGCAACAAGATACGACTGCACAGCACAGTCACAGAACAGGGAGCTAGCTGCAATGTCCTGGGCTAAACCACAATGAAAAATAACACGGAAAAGAATGTACATATACGTATAACTGAGTCACTTTCATACACAGTGGAGATTAACACAACACTGTAAATCAACTATATGCCAAAAAATATATAAAAAATTAATGGACAGATCCTGCCAGTAGAAATTACCCTAACTGAAGCCACCACAGTGAGAAGCCTGTGCCCTGCAACAAAAAGTAGCCCCCACTTGCCACAACTAGACGAAAACCCAGGACAGCCAAAACCAATAAATAAATAAGAAAATCAATAAAGACACAGCTGAACTCAACAGCACCATTGCTTAACTGGTTGACACCCTTCAACACCTCATCCAACAAACAGCAAAATATTTTTTCTTGAGTTCACATGAAACATTCACCAAGATAGACCACATTTGGGGCCATAACATATGCCTTAATAGATTTAAAAGAACAGAAATGATACAATATCTGCTCTCACACCAACATGAAATTAAACTAGAAATCACTAAAAGAAAGAGAGCTGAAAATCCCAAAATACTCAGAGATTAAACAACACACACTTCTAATTAACACATAGGTCAAAGAAGAAATCACAAGAGGAATTACAAAACATCTTGAACTAAGTTAAATTGAAAACGTAACTTATCAAAAATTTCCTGGAGGAAGAGAAAACAGTGCTTAGAAAGAAAGTTACAGCATCAAAGACACATATTAGAAAAGAAAGAGACCTAAAATCAGTCATCTAAGCTTCCATCTTTGGAAGCTAGATAAAGAACAAAGGAAACCCAAGGTAAGCAGAGGAAAGAATAAAAATTAGAGCAGATATCAATGAAATTGAAACAAGAAATCAATAAACAAAAATCAACAAAACCAAAAGTTGGTTCTTTGAAAAAATCAATAAAATAAATAATCCTTTAGCTAGGCTAACAAAGATAGAAACTACCAGTATCAGAAACGAAAGACCCCCGCCCTGGGCATTAAGAGGATACCAAAGAAATACTATGAACAACTCTAAGTCCACAAATTTGATAATGTAGATGAAACAGTCCGATTCCTTGAAAGACACAATCTACCAAAACTCATACAAGAGACAATTTGAATAGGTCTGTATCTATTGAAGAAATGAATCAATAGTTAATAACCTTCCAAAACAGCACCAGGCTGAGATGGGTTCACTGATGAATTCTACCAAACATTTAGGAAGGAAAAAATGGTACCAACTTTCTATAATCTCTTCCAGACAACAGAAGGAGAGGAATACTTCTGAATTCATTCCATGAAGCCAGCATCACTTTAATACCAAAACCAGATAAAGTCATTTCAAGAAAACTACACACCAATATCTCTCAAGTCCAAAGATGTGAAAATTCTCAATAAAATATTAGCAAATCAAAACCAAAATGTATAAAAGGAATTACACACCCCAACAAAATGAGATTTATCCCAAGTATGTAAGGCTGGTGTAGCATCTAAGTAACCCATAATATTAGAAGACAAAAGAAAAATTACATGAACTTATCAACAGATGCAGAAAAAGTATTGACAAAAATCCAACACCCATTTCATGATAAAAACTTATAGCAAATTAGGAACAGAGGGGAACTTCCTCAACTTGATAACGAATATCTACAAAAAAACTACAGTTAACATCATACTTAATGGTGAAAACTAGAAGCTTTCTCACTAAAATCAGGAACAAAGCAAGGATGTCCCCTTTCATCACTTCTTTACAATACTGGGCTGAAAGTTCTAGCTAATGCAGTAAGACCAGAAGAGGATATAAAAGGTATAGATAAAACTATGTTCATTTGTAGATGACATGACTGTCTATGTAGAAAATCTCAAAGAATCAACAACAATAAGTCTTGGAAACTAATAAGCAATTATAGCAAGGTTGCAGGATACAAAGATAATATACTAAAGTCAATCAGTCTCCTATATGCCAACAATGAACAAGTGAAATCTGAAATTAAAATCAGAGTATCAGAAGGTGTTTCACTACCTTCCAAAAAGAATGAAATATTTAGGTCTAAATATAATGAAATATATACAAGATCTAGATGAGAAAAACCATGAAATTCAGATAACAGAAATCAAAGAACTTAATAAAGGGAGAGACAGTCCATGTTCACGGATTAAAAGATACAACATTGTCAAGAGGTCAGTTCTTCTCAACCTGAGCTCTAGATCCCAGAGCGATCCCAGTGCTATTTAAATGATCCTAAACCTTACACGAAGAAGCAAAGATCTAGACGAGCCAACGCGATTCTGAAAGAGAACAAAGTTGGGGGCCGTACACCACTTGACTTCAAGACTTACTATAGGGACTTCCCTGACATTCAGCAGTTAAGACTTCACCTTCCAACGCAGGGGCCACAGGTCCGGTCCCTGTTCAGGGATGCCCCTTGGCCAAAAAACAAACAAACAAAAAAAACCAGAAGCAATATTCAATAAAGACTTTAAAAAAAAAGTTACTATAAAGCGACAATAACGAAGCCAATGTGGTAAAGGCACAAGAACAGACAAACAGATCAGTGGAACAGAACACAGAGCCCAGCAGCAGACCACAGCTCACCTCTAACCAAAGAGCAAAGGTGATACAGTGAGGGACAGACGGCCTCTTCAACAAATCTCGCTGAAACAGCTAGACATCCACACGCAAAGAGATGGACCTAGACACAGACCCTACACCCTTCACAAAAACTAACTCAACACGGATTTCAGACCTAAACATCAAACACAAAACTACAAAACTCCTAGAAGACAAAAACGGAGAAAACTGAGTTGACTTTGCGTATGGTGATGACATTTCAAATACAACACCAAAGATATGATCCATAAAAGAAAGAACTGATAAGCTGGGCTTCATTAAAACTTAAAAACTTCTGCTCTGAGAAAGACACTGTCTAGAGAATGGGAAGACAAGCCACAGACTGGAAGAAAGTATCTGCAAACAATGCATCTGATAAAGGACTGGCATCCAAAATATACAAAAAACTCTTTAGATTCAACAATAAGAAAATGGACAATCCAATTTTTAAAATATCCCAAAGACTTAAAACACCTCACCACAGAAGATCTACTATGATGGAAAACAAACACATGAAATGATGTTCCACATCATATATCATCAGGGAACTGCAAATTAAAATAGCCATGAGCTACCACTTCACACCTATTAAAACGGCCAAAATCCAGAACACTGACAGTGCCAATCACCAGGGGTATGGAGCTACAAGAGCTCCCACTCATGACTGCGGGCGGGGGAGGGGTGGGCTGCAAAACAGTACAGCCACTTCTGAAGACAGTTTGGCAACTTATAAAACTACACAAGGTGAATGGAAAAATGAACTATGATACATCCAGGCAATGGCATATTATTCGCTAATAAAAAGGAATGAGCTATAAAGCTGTAAAAAGACTTGTGAATGTGCAAGCCGCTCAGTTGTGTCTGACTCTGCAACCCCCATGGACTGCAGCCCACCAGGCTCCTCTGTCCTTGGAGATTCTCCAGGCAAGAACACTGGAGTGGTAGGCTTCCCTTCTCCAGGGATCTTCCCAACCCAGGTCTCCCACACTGCAACCGTCTGAGCCACCAGGGAAGCCCAAGAGTACTGGAGTGGGTAGAACCGTAAAATGCATAACGTAAGTGAAAGAGGTCCATCTAAAAGACTGCCTGATGTGCGATTCGAACTCTAAAGCATTTGGGAAAGGCAAACCTATGGAAACAACAAACAGACCAGCGGCCGCCAGAGGCCTGGGGGCAGAGTGGACGAAGAGGCTGAACACAGCGGATTTCAAGGGGCAGTAAAAATTCTCTGTGTGATGATCTAATGATGGATACATGTCATTAAACATTTGTCCAAACCCGTAGAACATACACACCAAGAGTAAACCCTAACGTAAACTATGGACTCCGGTGATGATGATGTGACAAGGAGGAGTTGTCCAATGTACTCTCAATAAATGTACCATCTTGGGGGAGATGTTAATAATGCGGCAAGTAGGGGGTAGAGGATATATGGTAAGTTTCTGTATCTTCCCCTCCATGTTGCTGTGACTCCGAAATTGCTCTAAAAAGTAAAGTCTAAATGATGTTCATTGGTGACCCCTCTCCTGGCACCTTCTGAGGTGAGTGCCTCTCTCTACTGTCAGCAGCAGTGAGCCCAGGTGCCCTCATGCAGTTCACACCTGCAGGGGATAACCAGAAATGTCACCAAAGGACAAGCAGAGAAAAGAGAAAAGGAGGTGTGGTGACAGAGCAAGATAAGGCATCAGGCCCAGTGGAAAAGACAAAGAAAGCATTCTCTGGGAGACCTGAGGGCGCGGCGGGGGGAGGAATCACTGGGACTCCTCAACATTCCAATTTTAAACGTCAGTACTAGATTTCTTAACCAAAACCACGAAATTTGTGAAATTAATAAACATCAATGTCTTTTTAAGAGAAACACAAAACTTAATCACAAAATGCCCATCTCTCCTGAGCAATTCTCACTCTGCCAGACAAAAGCAACAACCAACTACAGAAACACCCAGTCCTCAGGCCGGCCAAAGAGCAAGGCTGGGAAAGGCAGGCTGGTTCACAGCTTCGGAGGTGGAGGCACGGGCCTGACAGGCCTTCAGAAGGAAACGGAAGCATGGCAGCCACCCATGGCCGTTCCACCGCGCTCTGGGGTGATGGCCAGCAAGCTGAGGTAACAAACAAGACGCAGGAAATCCTCACGTCTCAATCCTCGCCTACCTCTTCACTAACCGTATCTTTTGACTCCTAAGCTTAATTCTCATTCTAACAGACAGGAAAGGCCTGTTCCAGGTTGCTACAGACTCAAGAATTAGAACCAGATCCTCTTCTAGTCTGGAGGTTCGGGCAAGTCTGAAGCAGATGGTTACCCTTAAATGTACCCACCAAGGTGACCGTTAAAAAAAGTGGAAATACTGAGAACAGTTCCTGTTCTTGCCAAAAATGCAATCTACACAAAGACAACCTGTGCTACATCAAGTAACACCTACTCAATTGTGACAAAGGAACTAAAACACCAGTGTCCACGCTTTTTCTTTCTCCTTTCCTTTTAAATGGTCCAACAGTTTGAGCAGAATAAAGCTTATTAGACAGGAACTCAAAATCACCCAGTACTACAACAGCCTGCAACTCAGAGAGGCAAGAGGCTCCCTTGGGGCATCTGCTAGACAAACAGGCACAATTGCAGCCCAGAAGGCCGCCCAGACTCCCCGTGGCACTGTCCCCACAGAACCCCGCTCAGGCGGCAGACAGCGCCAAGTCCCAGGGGTCTACTTACCCCCAATATTTGCTATGGATTCTGGCCCAACAAGCTGATTTTCAAATAGCTTTTCCGCCTGTTGTAACTTCGTATTTGGTTGCAGCACACCAAGGAAGAGAGGGGGCTCTTTGAAGCTGTAAAATAATGCAATTAAAGGGATTTGTCTATAAAAACATATGAAGAAAGTATTTACTGAAGACCTGCAAGGACCTACATGCATTAATTTGCCATTCTTTGACAAAGGGTACACATTTCAATAATATTCCTAGTTGCCAGAAGCACTAGTTAAAAGAAAAAACCTCCCACGATATCAGGAAAGGTCACAGCACAGAAGAAAACTGAAGGCGTCAATGTGGCTGATGTAAGAACACTCTCCTGTCACCTGAGGCCCAGGGCGCCGGGCCTCCCCAACCCATCCAACAAGCTTCACCCTCCAGCTCACAGAGCCCAGCATTTATTTTGCCACTGGCTGCCTGGCCATCCAGGCCCAACCGAGACGGAGAGAGCGGAGTGGACGTTGCACAGGGACAGCCTTGCTTCCTGCTCCATGGGGAGGACAGAAGACAGCTGGGCCTGGGGCCACCCCCCTGCACCCACACAGGCACACCCCCCCTGTGGCCTGGACCCCCACCCCTACCCCAGGCTCACGCAAAAGTGCCCAGGAGCTCTCCCATCTCCTCCATCCACAGGCAGACACGCTGTTTCTCCCAAGCTGTCAGCAACTGTTGCCACCCAGAGCCATGCCACCATCTTCCCTCCCCACTTCCTCCCTCGTCCCCCCACATCTGCTTGCAACCCAGCAGCCCACCTGTGCTCTGTGAAGCACAGATCAAGGGTATCCACCCCTCAATACCTGCAAATGGGCCCTCTCCCCGGAGCCAAAGTCTCCCACAAACTCCTCGCCCAACAGTCCGGCCACGGCCTCCCCTCCCTCTGCTCTCCCAGCTGGTCACCAAGGGCCCTGGGCATCTTCCATTTTAAACCCGCTGCCTCCTCCCATCACCTCCTCAGTGAAGTCTGCTCTGACCACACAGTGTAACACTCAGCGCTGCCCCCAGAAGCCCAGACCCCACACCACTGTGTTTGCATCGTCAACTCCTCACTCTGTCAGCTGCCTGTGCCCCCAACTTGCTGGGTTCTCACTGACTTGCTGGCCCCCAGGGGAGCAGGGGAGCAGGGGAGAGGAGTTCCCATGTGTCACCCCCCACCCCCACCCCCACCCCGGCCCGGAGAGTAGGAGAACCAAGGGGAGGGTGGGGCTGGCGGTCTGGGAGCTCTGTATCCCCACCCCTTCTCAGCACAACTCCCCTGGAACTAAACCTCTCCCTCCACTCTTGGCCCTGTCTCACAAATACAGCTTCCTAACTGCTCTTCAAAAGCACACGCGTGGTTCAACAAAAGAGCTTTATTTCCAGAGTGGGAGAGGACTGGGACCTGCAACACACTTGGGTTCAAGCTCTGCGGGAAGGTCACACCTCCAGAGGGGCAGGGACGTGTGCAGACAGGCAACAGACAAGCACACGGAGCAGGGGCAGAGGGGGCCCCCCGAGTCCCAGCCTCCCCGCCATCCCCGTGGGCGCTGCCAGATTCCCTGCACTCAGGAAGGCCTCGAAGGGCTGCAGCATCAAACTAGTCAGGGTGGTGCACTGTCCCTGCCCCCAAGGGGAGACGGGAAAGCACAGAAAATGCAGCGGCCTGGAAGAAAGGCACCAGAGACGGCAGCCCAGGCGCTCGCTCCTGCTGACTCTCCTAACTCGGTCACCGTCTATGCTCAGTTTCCGGTTTTGTCCTGTTTCTCCCCATGGTTCTCTCTGATTAGGATCACTCTTTAATCTTTCTTCTGAAATCAAACTGATAAAAATGTCCCCACCAGCTGCGAGTGTGTCTCACAAGCATGGGGCCAGGACATGGCCAGTGGCCTCCACTCAGCAGCGGTCACTGCGGCCGCCACCCCCCCACTCTGGGGAAGGACTGGGTTTCCATCCAGAAAGGAACAGAAACATGAGTTTTCACAAAAAGACAGGACTGTTTCTGTCATATTTAAAACATATTTCAGTTACTGTAAAATTTAACATAAAAGACACAGTAGTGTTGTAAAGAAGAGATTTTGTGCCTATGATTTTAAAAACCAACAAGGACAGTAACTCTTCTGGCAGCTGAAAGCTATTACTGTTAACTGTCAAAAATTTGCATTTTATTAACAGGGTAAAACTGTAGAACTCAAAGATAATAAATAAAAAGCAGCAACAAAGTGCTATGGGTGGTCAGGGATGTGAGGGGCAAACAGAAACACACAAAAATAAAACTCGGGCAAGGCCCACAAGAGACCTGCGGGGGAAGGAGCAGGACGGTGGCCCATGCCCCCGACCCTCAGCCAGGGAGACAGCCTGGGCTCCTCACAGATGCTCAGGAAACCCATGGAGCGGCCCCCCCACCCAACCCCGATCCCGACTCTCTGGCTCCACAGGTGGACACTCCCCTGTGGTAAGGAGGGAATATCCACCAAGCAGATATTCCTGAGCCCACGTCATCCACGCCTGATGACATCGCTGTGATCCCACCTCTGGGAACACATGTCCCAACAGACGCTGGGCAACACCCTCTAGGAATCAAGACGTCACAGGTGTTGTATCCACCAGCCCCAGATCTTCCTAATGAGGAAAAGAAGGCTGCTGTGCACAGCAGGGTCTGGCCAAGCTTGGCGGCCTCCCTGGTGACTCTGCTTGCTAAAAGGCTGCCACCATCTGCATAACCCGCCACCTGGGAGGGTCTCCCGCAGTCCTGGGCCCTCCAGGTCTGTCTGTCCTCTGACTTCCTGGGTCTCCTGAAAGCAGAGCCCCCGCGGCACCCCCACCAGCTGAGCCGCCAGCATGGACACTGCACCGCTCGTCCCAGGCAGTGTGTCCGCCCCTTTCCTTGCTCTTTCTGCTCTGATCAGAGTTTCATAGAAGACCTTTCTGCTGTTGTTATCAGTACTTTTCCCCAAACCTCAGTTCGTTCCCGTTCTCACTGTCTGCCAGTCTTCTGCTTCGTTCTGGCTTCAGGGCCCCACACCCCCAAAGTGGGAGCAAGTCATTGCCCAACTCTGAGCCCAGGAGAGACCCATCAGCCACGCCAGTTTCTATGGGGTTCTCCTCACCAGGCACATCTACTCCACCAACAGTGCTTGTTCTGGACAGCCTCAAAGCCTTCCCAACCTGGCTCCTCTCCGGGCTGCTGGGACGTCACACTACCTTTCCCCTAAATTTCTTTACCACTCTTGGCACGATTAACGACCTCTACTGAGATCAAAGGTCTTGCGTCCCCTTAGAAGCCGTGTGTTCACCTGCTCCCCACCACCTCACTCTCCATGGCCAGCTCTCCAGCCCAGGTTTCGACCCCCAGCTTTGGACACAAATCTCACTCCCACCTGGCACACTGGATTAGCAGAAAGGCCCAGGCAGTCTGCATTTGAAGCCAGTTTAGCCACCTCCTCCTACACAGTGAGGGGGACTGGCAGGAGGGAGACCTTCAGAGAGAGGACGCCCAACACACTGCCCACTATGAAGCCTCAACTCTCACTCACAAAACACATCATTCAGTTTATACCTATTAGCTTCCCTCTATACTGAGACGGGGTTCTTATCTGAACTTTTCAACTTTACATGAACTCACAGCAAACTTCAGGCAGCTTCACCACCCTGAGCGGCTCTGAGGGGAAACCAGACTGCACAGCCCTTGACGTCATGAACAGTCACATGAAGAGGAGCCTGGCTCTGCGTGACTGTAACTACAAATGTGAATACCTTCACGAGACCTGAGGTGCACACTAGTTTTTCAAGTATGCTGTATTACCTACATATCCCCACTGATGAAGGGTAATTTAGGAAAAATAGAACAGTAATTATTATACAAGGTTTATTAAAAATCAACTACTTGTAAATCCTTACTTCAGGAAACATAGTGGTGACTGCCAAATAAATAGCACTTATCAATAATTTTTAAAAACCAGCTACTTAAAAAATTTAAACACGGCAACTTGAACTTAACCTTTGTTTGTGTGTCTGTGCTCTCGACACTTCAAATGAATTCAGGTTAATCACCTCTAATACTTAAGCTTCTCTTGTCTGGGATTTTTCTAGTTTTTAATGTTGGTTTGCACAGTTTTGTTTCTGAAAGAGTAGCATGCCTAGCACTGGGCACATGTTGAGTGACACCTGATTCAACACGGAGCACAGGCACTAAAGGGCTCACGCTCTCTCCTGCTCGGCACAGCCCGCCCTGCAGAGCAGGTTGATTTATTAGCCAAGAAGCTCTCAGCCCGATTTTGTCAAGCAGCAACACCCACCCTGCCCGAGCTGCGCAGCTACTCACCTGAGAGGCTCCGGGTCTATAGGCGAGTCCAGCAGCACCAGGGCGCCGAGCAGGGGGATGGTGAGGAAGGCTGCCAGCATGAGGAAGGTGGCTCGGAACACTCTGCCGCTAAAGGAGCTGCCAGACAAAAAGCACACGAAGGCATCCGCAGGGCTCAGACCGACCGGCCGCACCCTCAGCCCTCTGGGCAGGGGCAGCCCTCCCACCCGGCCTGCCCCTTTCGAGGCCACCGCCTCCGTGGCGGTGACTGAAGGTCAGCAGTGTTTGCTAGGGTGGCAATCATGCCCTTGTTCTTCTTTTAATCTTCCAGGGTGTGGAGCACTCACCAGTTACCTCCCAGGTAGTCTGATGAGCGGTATCCTGGATCCTCCAGCAGATGCTAAAAGCCAGTAAACCCAAAGAACCAATGGGCACAAAGTGACGGAGGTGTGAGTGAAGCTGTGGGAAGGAGCCGCCCTCGTCCACCGGGAAGACAGCGGCCCTCAGTCACCACCTCTGACCACCGAGGCTCAGAGCAGCAAGGATCAGAGCCACATTCACAAAGGAAACGGAGGCAGAACATCCTGAAGGTCCAAACCCAACCATTACCAGACACGGGAGAACCTGCAAAGCCACACCTCCAGACCACCTCTTCAAAAGCCACGGGGAGACCTGACAGTGGCCTGGGCCCTCAAGCAGAGTATGTGGCCACGGGGGGGCTGAAACACCCTCCAACAACCCTCACCAACGACCTCACTCACTCGTGGGCCAGGCAGCATGTGACGCCTCCTGCTAAGAAATAAACTGCTGGGATCACTACTTGCCTGCGTCAGGATATTCAGATTCACTGAACACCTGAAGCCAAGAGTAACGTAGAGCAAATTAAAATCCTGAGCTGCTAAAGTGGAAAATCTTTTTCTATCCAAAAAAGCTGACTTGAAAAAAGTTAGGACTCACACCTGACCAACTAAGGGCACTGTTTCATTTGATTTTTGACAAGACGGTTTCAATGCAGAATGCAGAAATGTGTGGGCTGGGGTTGGGCAGTCCACTGCCAGGAGGACGGGACCGAGAGTCATGTCTGACCCCAAGCCGGAAGTCACCACTAATGACACCGCCTGCCGAGGACAGGAGGAGATGCCTGGACCCGGAGCCCAGAGTCAGGTTTCAAACACGCTGCACAAGCTGACCGTGTCTGCTCCCCTGGGGGATGTTAGGGTGAAGGCAAACAGCTGGAGTGGCCCCTGCGAGCCTGCGCTCAGCACCACGTGTCCCGCTTCACCCCAGAAGAAGTCCATGGCAGCGCTTCCTGTCGTTCTTCCACAACTCAACAACACAAAGGTTTTCCACTCATCTACTAAGGGACACTTGTTGGGAGGGGAGATGAGACGGGGTTACTTAATGGCAACAAGGAGTTTCAAGGGATGAGGACAAGTTTTGAAACTAGAGAAGAGTGGTGGTTGCCCAACAGTAAACACTGCTGAACTGTATGCACTCTAAGGAGGTTCCTTTTACGTTATATACCCCACCTCAAAAAGCCGTTAACGGTGACCAGAATGTTCTTCACTTAGACTGTGGTGATTTGTCACTTTAGCAAATCTAAATGAGCTAAAAATCCCTGAATTGGACATTCTAAACTGGTGACTGATGATATGCGAATTACAGCTCCACAAAGACGTCCACAAAGTCAAAGTCGGTGGCCGCCCATCCAGAGGCTGGGACACACGCCACCCAGGACTTCCTTGGGGGCCCGGTCTGTCAGTGCGACCACCACAGCCAGCGACTGCAAGGGCAGAGTGTGTCTGCAAGGGCTTGGGGCAGGAATGGCGTGGTCCTGTGGTCCCTTCAAAAGTAGAGTCCCAAAGGGCAGGCCACACGGCACTGCACAAACTGCCCCTCAGAGCCCACGGGGAAGGACGGTGCCCTGCCAAGGGGGCTGACGCAATCAGCCCACCCCCACCCCGCACAGTTGCAGCCCCTGGGGAAGCTGCCTTGTGCAAACGCACCAGCAAAAGTGCCGACACTGGCCAAAGTGTCCCTTTCCCTTTTCCTTGCCAAACACATTTCCACATAAAACAGACCCTTCCTATCTAACGTGGACTCTGTGCTAACTCTCCTTTTCTATGTGATAGTGTATATTTTAAAATCTTAATTTAGGAATGTGATTCGGAGCTTGTGGCAGCGTGCTTGAAGACCTGCTTGCCCCTTCCTACGACGGGGAAAACGAGAAGTCCAGCCTGGATAGAAAGTGACTGCTTGCAGCTAGAAACCGGCTGGAACTCCGGCAAAGCCTCATGTCCACACGGTCCCACCTGCCGGGCAGGTTCAAACCCCAGTTGTTCCTGATGTGCGGCTGGACACCGCTGTCCAGATCCAACCCCTCTCCAGGGAAAGAAGTCCATCAGCACCCTGGCTGACCGCCAGCCAGTTCCTACTGGAAAACTCCATACAGGGTCAAGTTTTAGAACCGGCAGCTCGGCCCCACGCTGTTTACTTCCTCACTGCAGGCTGAGACTCTAGCTCTGCAGGGCCATCAAACTCCAACTTTACATATCCAGTAACTTGACAAATGGCCCCAACACCGAAGTTTTTAGCCATTCAGAGCCCACCTGCTTTATGTGCTTGGCGAAACCTCCCCAGACAGTGGCTCGGTTCAGTTCAGTTGCTCAGTCGTGTCTGACTCTTCGCGACTCCATGGACTGCAGCACACCAGGCCTCCCTGTCCATCACCAACTCCCGGGGTTGACTCAGACTCATGTCCATTGAGTCAGTGATGCCATCCAACTATCTCATCCTGTGTCATCCCCTTCTCCTCCCACCTTCAATCTTTTCCAGCATCAGAGTCTTTTCCAATGAGTCAGTTCTTCCATCAGGGATGGCCAAAGTAGTACAGTTTCAGCTTCAGCATCAGTCCTTCCAACGAATATTCAGGACTGATCTCCTTTAGGATGGGCTGGTTGGATCTCCTTGCAGTCCAAGGGACTCTCAAGAGTCTTCTCCAACACCACAGTTCAAAAGCATCAATCCTTTGGCACTCAGCTTTCTTTATAGTCCAGCTCTCACATCCATACATGACTACTGGAAAAACCATAGCTTTGACTAGGTGGACCTTTGTTGACAAAGTAATGTCCCTGCTTTTTAATATGCTATCTAGGTTAGTCATAACTTTTCTTCCAAGGAGTAAGCATCTTTTAATTTCATGGCTGCAATCACCATCTGCAGTGATTTTGGAACCCAAGAATATAAAGTCTATCACTGTTTCCGCTGTTTCCCCATCTATTTCCCATGAAGTGATGGGACCAGATGCCATGATCTTAGTTTTCTGAATGTTGAGTTTTAAGCCAACTTCTTTACTCTCCTCTTTCACTTTCATCAAGAGGCTCTTTAGTGCTTCTTCACTTTCTGCCGCAAGGGTGATGTCATCTGCATATCTGAGGTTATTGATATTTCTCCCGGGAATCTTGATTCCAGTTTGTGCTTCATCCAGACAGTGACTACCCTTCAATAAAACAGAGCCTCACCACTTCCACTGAATGTTCATTGGAAGGACTGATGCTATAGCTGAAGCTCCAATACTTTGGCCACCTGATGGGAAGAACTAACTCCTTGGAAAAGACCCTTGGGAAAGATTGAAGGCAGGAAGAGAAGGGGACGACAGAGGATGAGATGGTTGGATGGCATCATCAACTCAAAGGACATGAGTTTGAACAAGCTCTGGGAGTCAGTGATGGACAGGGAAGGCTGGCGTGCTGCAGTCCGTGGAGTCGCAAGAAGTCGGACATGACTGAGTGACTGAACTGGACTGAACTCCACTCCTACCCCAACTCCTGCCCTTGGAGCTCTCGGACCCTCACCTTGACCCAGAAGCCCCTCTCATCCCCTCCCCTATGAGACTCCCCCACATGCAAACCTGTCAGTGTCACCCACAAAGCTCAGGTGGCTGCTGCCACCTCACAGCCATATCACTTCCTTCATCAGCCTCAGCAACCCCCAAACCCACTACATAACACAAACAAGGAAGTGAATTTTAAATTTTGGTTCATTTTAATTAATTTAGACTTGAGTAGTTACATGCGGCCAAGTGACTGCCACATCAGACGGCACGCCCTGGGAGTCCACAAGCACTCCGTGACCACCTGCTCAAGTGGCGCAGGCACCCAACCCCGAGAGCAGAGCAGTCAAGTGCCCGCCCTCTGTGCAGCCTAGGGTGAGCGAGGCCAGACAGGCAGCAACCAGCACGGAGAGGAGCAGTGCCTCAGGTCAGCAGAGGGTGGGGAGGGTTTGAAGCCCACGGACTCTGCACAGATTTCAGGAGAAGCAACTGGGCAGAGCTATGCGGCCGAGGAAACACAGGACTCAATGAGCTCCGGGCACAGGTGAGAGCGACGCGACCCTGGGCACTGAGTCTGTAACTGGCAGGTGCACAGGTCCTGAAGGTGAGGTCAGAGAGCTCCTGACCCAGGCTCTGGGAGCATGATTATTGCAGCCCAAGGTTCATTAACTTTTTTGGCAGGCCCATCTCACTGCTGGCTCCTGTGAACTCAGAGTCAACTACAGTTCTGCATCTGCTCTGTAACGGCCCGACCACACACTGCACTGTGCTCCATTGCGAAGTCGTGTCTGACTCTATGCAACCTCAGGGACTGTAGCCCGCCAGGCCCCTCTAGCCTCAAGATTCTCCAGGCAAGAATACTGGAGTGGGTTGCCATGTCCTCCTCCAGGGGAATCTTCCCAACACAAGGCTCGAACCTGTGTCTCCTGCCTGCGTCTCCTGCATTAGCCAGTGGATTCTTCACCACTTGAGCCACATGGGAAGCCCTGCACACCTGCACTACGTCCACTCATCTAAAGGACCCTCCATTTATCCAAACCATCTTCACCAACAAAGTGCTGCACAGGCCCATCATACTCTCTTCAGTCTGTGCTGACACACCCCGGAAGGCCAGCCCTCTCCCTCCCAGGTGCCATCCGGGAGGTCAGCTTGCTTGCCCCAACCCCTACACCTGCACCTGGAAGCCATCTCTACACCTGCACCCTCAGAGCCATGCCTGGGATGTACCGGATCTGACAACTACCAACGGCTCAGTCACAACTTACAAATCCTGTTAAATGGGATTTACTGGGGCAAAATGTGGCGAAGGGTGTCCTCTAATAGCTTCTGCACACAAGACATCAAGGCCTCGAGGAAAAGACTGAAGTCCTGACCCACACGCTCCATGAGATAAACACAGACCTGTGATTTCAGGCCCCAACCCATGAGAGACCGGAACCCCAGGTGCTGAGGTGATCCCTGGAACCTGAGACTCACACACAGTGGCCCAGTCCTTTCAAGTGACCGTGCCCTGCATTGGTTCACTTTCCACAGTCCTTTACACCGGGCTCCGAGACTGCAGGCATTGTTTCAGTGCTGACACCAAACTGAAAACACGGTAAAACAGCAATTTGAAAACACACACCCAGGGGAAGGGCTGAGAAAACTCTGGAATCCTGGCTCCCCACAACCTCATGAATTACAACAGCCCCAGCTGTCTCTCCCCACTGCCTCCCTTTCGCTTCAGTCTTAAAAAGGAAAATGGACCTACAAGAGATTTTTAATTAGTCTGAAACCCTTTGGAAGCTTATTGAAAAAGAAGCTGGTAACTTTTCAACTCTTCACTCCTAAAAGAGTATACATGGACACTAAACAGTTGTTCTCTCCTCTCAGACAAAACTATGTTCCAAAAGGGAAGGAATCCTTTCTGGGTTACAATCACTCTGTCAATAAACTTCTTAAACCTGTGGGGAAACTGATGCCAAATGACACTCATTAGAAACCTACACTGGGGACCTCCCTGGTGGTCCAGTGGTTAGCACTCTGCAATTCCACGTCAGGGGGCACAGGTTCAATCCCAGCCAGGTAACTAACATCTTGCATGCCACGGCCAAAAAAAGATTACTGTTCAGATACAGGCACGCAACAACTTTGAAATAAAACATTATCTCCAAAGCCTGATTTTAAAAATACACTCCTCATTGTCCAGAAGCCAATTCTGTCCTTCATTTGTTTTCATGTCTCTTGCGACTCCATTCCTCTGTAACTTTACAAAAACTATGTCACTCACAAAGACTTCAATGACCTCACCAGTAAAACAGAGCCAGTGCCACCACTCATGCCAGAAGCCAGGAGACTGGGCAAGGTATTATTCAGTGTCCCATCCACTAAAATCTATTGCCCTCCTTCTGTAAACAAAAGCAAACTTCCTGCTTCTGTAAACTGTCCTTTCTTTATTCTGTTCAGCACATCTAAAGTTTACTATATAGCCATCACATTTCTATTTCCTTCAGATTCCTTTCCTTCACTCATTATACACAATACTTTCTTGTCTTAGAGTGAACCCTCAAATTTTAAGGTAATCAAGATGTCAATCAGATGAACTACTAGAAACCACTATAAAAGAAATGAAAACTAGAAAACTGCATGATAAAAATAAGAGAAAGCTAAAGAATTACAACATACACATAGGAAGGAAGGTGGGTGACAGGAAACAGACTGTTACAAAGACCCAGAAGAGGATCAGAGAAGAGAAGGGGAAACACAGGAAAGCCAAGAAAATGTCTTAAATCAACAGAGAGCAAAAGGCACCCAGGGGAAGACTAGCAACAGGTGAGGAGTTTGGAACACAAAGTAACCCTGCCATTAAGGAGGAAATCCCAGAGAAACTGAAAAACAAGTAAATTAACTCTGCCCCCTGCCCTGGGGCCTACAGGGCCCAGCTAATGGTTGGGCCCATCCAACTACTCCCCTTGGGTGCTCTATGCCCTGTGCCTAAGAGCAGACCCAGGCTGGCTGCCCCCGGTCTCCTGGGCACAAGTGTGTGGCAACGCGAGTGGGCACGGCTGCACAGCACTGCTAGTACCAGCCTGTCTGCCCTGCAGGCTCCTAAGTCATCAGCAGATGATCTCACAACATCCAGTCAAAAGGGTGACCGACCTGTCGTGGTCTGCCCACGGTCAGCAGTCTAGAATCCACACCCTAGAATCCAGAGCAAAACAGAATGGCTGGTCACCCCACAAAGAGCAGTGTATTCCTGACCTTTCCACTGGTCCCAGGACTCTTGCTAGTGAAAAATCTCCTCCGAAAATCATAGATTTTTAGAGACCAAACACTCCTTCCTTTCATTATCATCAGGGAATAAATTCAGTCTCTCTCAGCAAACACTGTGCTGCTGCATTCAGTATGTACCACAGCCAATGGCACGGCAAAAAATATCCCAAAATTACCATCAACATAAAAGCCAATCAGTTCCAAACTCTGAACTTGGGTCTATGTGGGGCCTCTTGGTTCTTAAAAACCTGAAGTTATGCCACTCGGGGCACAAAGTTAAGAGAATTTTAAGAACTTTAAAGGCTTATGCTTCAGTTTCTAGCTAACAAAGCACTCGGGAAGGTTAGAACAAGCGAAGTTGGGAGAAGATCTGATATTCCCTTTATCAGGCACCAACATCGCCGGTGCCCTATGCATGTCCGTCCCTACCAGGAAAACATGCAAGGCTGGACCCTCACAGAAACTGCCCAACGATGTCCCTTCTGCTTCCCGCTCTCTCCGAGAAGGGCAGGTACGGAAGCGGCTCCGCGGACGCCGGCCGAGGCCGGGGGGCTCTAGGGCCGGGCAATGACGCAGCGGTGGGGCCGAAGGGCTCCAGGTGCACCGCGCGCCGAGAGCCCGCTTCCACCCGCAAAGCGAGGCTGCTGCTGCTGCTAAGTCGCTTCAGTCGTGTCCGACTCTGTGCGACCCCAGAGACGGGAGCCCACCAGGCTCCCCCGTCCCTGGGATTCTCCAGGCAAGAACACTGGACTGGGTTGCCATTTCCTTCTCCAATGCATGAAAGTGAAAAGTGAAAGTGAAGTCGCTCAGTCGTGTCCAACTCTTAGCGACCCCGTGGACTGCAGCCTACCAGGCTCCTCTGCCCATGGGATTTTGCAGGCAAGAGTACTGGAGTGGGATGCCATTGCCTTCTCCCGAAGCGAGGCTGCCGAGGACTAAATGAGGCGCCAGCTAGTGTCGCCGCCTTGGGGGCACAGCCCCGCTTCAGGCCCGGCCTACCTGCCGCCCTTGGCCTCCGGTGTCCGGTTGTCGTCCGTGACCACCTGCGGCCGCAGGGGCCGGCGCTGCCGCAGCCCGTCAGCCTCGGTCATGGTTCTGAGACGCCAGTCAGCTCCCCGCGCGGACCACTTCCCGTCAGGCGCGCGGAAGTGACGACAGAGGCTCCGCCTCCCCGCTCGGGCGCGCGCGGGAGTGACGTAGGGCCCGCCTCTTCCGGCCTCCCGGGAGGTGGTAGCTGCGAGGTTCTTTCGCGCTAGCCCTAACCACCGCCCCATCCCCCAGGCGGTGGCGGCTTCCAGGGTCCGGACTGCGCGTCCTCGCCCCCGGCGGCCTCGGCCCCTCACGTCCGATCTGACCGCGGGCGGGCCCCCTACCCCACCCCACCCCACCCCACCCCACCGGGAATCCCGGGGCGGTTTCCGAACCGGCGGGGTTGAGGGTAAGACTCGCTGGAAAAGGGCGGCTGGTCGTGTCCGTCTTTGTGACGGCCACAGCGACGGTGGGCGGTTTGTAAGCGTGTGGCCGGGTCTGTCGCCGGGCGCTGTGGGTAGGTCGAGGCCCGCGCCCGCGCCGAAGGGAACCAGCGGGCTCGTGAGGACGTTTGGCAAATAAAGGAGCGAAAGATGGACGGGATGGGAAAGACACTGGGAGGGGGCTTTTCCGGCAGAGGAAACCGGGTCCTTTTACTGTGCAGCGTCTCCAGAAAAGCCCGCTCGGAATGACGCCCTGAGAATCGCTTTCCCTCCTGCTCCACAAGGCAGTTCCCAGGTCAGCGGGCTCCCCGAGCCTTTCTGGGTGCTGGGGGGAGGGGCGGCGTCAGACCCCCTACTCGACTGCCCCCGAGAAAAATCTGCAAGACCCAGCGTGAAAGGATGAAACTTTCTTGATAAATCGAGGTCTGCAGGGTTCCAGGTTATATAATTGACACCTGGGCAACATCTTTCTCTGCTGATGCACCAGAACGGCCGCTGTCCCGGGGATGGGTTTTAACAGCTACACGATGGGCCCCTTCCTGCCTGTCTGGAGCATGCCTCCCGCCCTGAATCCTGTGTTTCACACACTCAGTATTATTTGCTGTTTCTAATTCTGTGCCTCCCTGCCTTGGTCCCTATTATTCCTTGTATCTCTGATAGTGCTTTCCTTCACCTCCACTTGGCCAAAACCATTTTTATGTCTCAGGGCCCATGTCATTTGCTGAAAATCCTTCCCCTAATTTCAAAAGCAGGACACCTTTATGTCTAAGGCACTCTCACTGGAGATTTTTGTATTCCATGCCAACTGGAAACAGGAACATGACTGTACAAGAAAATAATAAAAACTTAGGTTTATTGAACTTGCTTCAGCAAAGAAATGCACCAGAGGACACATGAGTCTCCTCCGGACAGCAGTGTAATGGAAGGGTCTCCAAGGGGTCTGGGCTGGAGTTAACCATAGATGGTCTTGGCAAGGATGGGTCAGAGTTTGTAACCAGAATAGTCACTGGAGGGATCAGTGGTTTTGTCTTGGAGCATGTGCTCTGCACAAGCGGAGCCGCGTGTTGCACACCACAGTTTAGTCCTGTTTTTCTGTTTAGATGTCGTAAGAAGCAAAATTAGCACTAACCTTTTAAGTCAGTGCTAGTTGTGGTGTCTTCTCAGAACCCCCCACACCCCATACCTTCCAGGATGGCTGCCATCCTGTTCCTGGCAGGGGGGATGGGGCCACCTTGTTGGTTAGATCAGGTTCCTCAACCGCTGCACTACTGACAGTTTGGGCCAGATAATTCTTTGGAGAGAAGAGAGGGAGGAGCTGTCCTGCACATTGTAGGGTGTTGAGCAGCAGCCCACCTACTCATGGCTGCACCCTGAGCCTGGGGCTGAGGCCCACTTCCAGCAGTGCTGCCTTCCCAGTTGCTTGCTCTCAAGTCATTTGGGCCAGGAGGACCGTCCCAGCGGCTAGACGCCACAGTCAGTCTCTTGAGGCCTTCATTGTCAGCAGCTGGACCCAAAGGCATAACGTGAGGGTGAAAATAAACATGTTCGCCCTGTGGCAAATGCTCTGCAGGTTGCTGTGGTTGCAGTGCCACCACTCCTTAAGACTGGAGCTCTTAGCTGCACATTAGATCATCGGGAATCTTTGAAATGTACCAGTGCAGGAGACAGAGATGCAGGTGCAGTGCCTGGAGGAGAGCATGGCAACCCACTCCAGTATTCTTGCCTGGAGAATCCCATGGACAGAGGAGCCTGGAGGGCTACAGTCCATGGGGTCGCAAAGAGTGGGACACGACTGAAGCAACTTGGCACACACGCACACATACTTAACATTGTACTGGGAGGGAATAAACAATACAAAGTAGTAATGTAAACAACCTCAGTAACTCACAGGAAATGCTTGAGTGAAATGGATGTTGGCATTCAGAACCTTTCACATGTAAGGAACATTATGCATGGCTTTCTATTCCTGTGATGGCAGATTAGGTGATAGACTCACACCCACAGTGGGGACAACGATGAACTCACCACTGAGCCCAGCATGGTGATCAGGATCCAGGAATGACAGAGGCTCGGGAAGATGAGCCCAAGGCTGGAAGCCACTTTTTCCCCAAGTGCATTCACAGGTCTAGAGGAGGAGATTGAGAGGCCAGCCAGTTCAGAGACCCAGGTGTAGTACTCCTGAGTCCTGGGAGGTCAGCAATGGTTGCCATGGCACTCATTTGCCTGCTTTCCTGTTTCACACCCTTATCCCTGACACTTGTTCCTGGAATCACATTCCTAAGTAAGTCACATACAAGCCTTTATCGCAGCTCCTTCAGGGCAGGTGAGACCAAGGCAGGAAGAGAGATGAGAATGTGAGAAATTGCAACGTGAGACGTCTGTGTCCTCAGAAGAAAGAATAACAAAAATTATATTTAAAGATACAATAAATGACTGAGATATTTCTAAAACTGATTCAGGTGGACATCAACCCACAGACTCAAGAAGTTCTATGGAGCCCAAGCAGGATAAATAAGTTTTATTTGTGAAATGAAATACTGTGAAACCAAAGACAACTGGTGTTCACAAACCAGAAAGGATTTGTTTGCTTGGCTTCACCCTGTTATGCAGCAGAATTCCCAAACAATGATGAAGGGAAAACCTCCTTAACTCGGGTTAGAGGTCAGCACCCTGCCTCCTCCCACCAAAGTCAACGCCTCCCGGAAGGCTTATTGTGGGCCTGCACCTGCCTCAGCTCTCCCTATCCCAGATAACATTTCAAAGGCCAACAAGATGCCTTCAAAATTATAAAATAAAAGTTAAATATTGATGCTCCCCTAAGCTCTCTCAGGAGGAGTCTGAGCATGGAGGTCAAGGGTAGAGTCAGACAGGCTCCATCCCAACTCTACCACCTTCCCACCTCCTCTGCCAAGTGGGGACAAGTGTCTATACAGGAGGTGCCGTGAGGGTGAAGTGGGCTGAGTCGAGCACCTGGCAGGGCCTCCTTCAGCAGCAGAAGTGGTTGTGTTTTTGTTTTAACTCACATGTTTATTTTTGGCCATGCTGGATCTTCCCTGCTACTCTCTGGCTTTCTCCAGTTGCAGCAAGATGGGGCTACTCTTGGTTGGGGTGCGCTGGCCTCTTGCAGAGCACGGGCTCTAGGCGCTCGCGCTTCACTAGGTGTGTGTGGTTGTGGCGTGTGGGTTTAGTTGCTCCACAACATATGGAATCTTCCTGGGCCAGGGATCAAACCCATGTCCCCTGCAATGGCACGCAGAGTCTCTTAACCACTGGACCACTAGGCAAGCCCCGTGGAAGCATTTCCATAATGACATGGGGTATCTTGAGGGCTGGAGGTGAGGGCAAGTCAGTCTGGGAGGACTTGAATTAATCGCACTCAAGTCAGGCTGAGGCAGTGGTGAGCATTTACACTGCCACTCCTGCTCTGCAAGTGCAGCCACTGTGGGTGACGCGGGACCAGCACGTGTGTCCTGGCGTGCCTGTGTCACCTCGGGATCTGCCGTTAGGCGGGTGTCGTGCCATCACAGCACAGTGGTCTTTCTGTCCCTTCTGGTCCCTGCTCTGCTTCCACGCCATCAGTCATCCATCTCCACTCTGCTCTCTGCTGTTGGTGGCTCCAAGTCGGGTCTTTGTCAGTCTCGACAGAAGAGGTAACGCAGGGAGCAAAGCCTGGGGCTGAGTTAGGCAGGACAGTGTGCCCCACCCTGTCCCAGGCAGGCCCTGCTGGAGCTCTCTCCGAGTCCTCTTAGAGGCCAGACGCATCACACAGCCAAGGACTGTGATACCACCGTTGCCGAAATTGTTGGCCTATTCCCACTGTTGGCCTGTTTCCCAGCACCAAGTAGAAACACAGAGACTGCGTTTTGGGTGAAGTAGAAAAGAGTAGCTTTATTGCTTTGCCAGGCAAAGGGGGGAAGAGTAGTCTAATGCCTTCAAGACCAGGTGACCCCCCTCTGGAGGGAGTAGGAAGGTGGTATAGTGTTCAGAGGGCAGGGCAGCATCAGCTCATGGAGAGTTAGGTTAGTTGACGTCAAGGTGGAGTTTCAAGTATCATCAGCCTTCTGGTTTCAACCAGTCTAGGGTCTGTGTTCTTGGGATAAGCAGTTTTCATGCGGAGGGATCTACTGCCTGTAAAAACAACTTAGGAATGTGTGTCAGATGTTTATCCATATCTTTCAGGGAACTGAGAGTTCGGTAGTTCTGCCATCACAGCTCCCTGGCCCAAGAGCTATTCTTTGCTTCTACATCTTCACATTTCCCAGTCATTAACTCTTGAGTCAGCCTTTTACTTCAAAAGACAAGGACACAGAGGCTTGTACATGGTTTCCCTGGGAATGACGGTCGCAAGCCCCCAGGAGACCGAGATCAGGGTGGCTTTACCAGAAGGGGACGCTGGGTAACTGGATTTGTTAAAACTCGCCCTGTAACCCTCTCCCACTGCCCTGCCTGGGGCCAGACTGCTGTGGCTGGGACTTCCCAGGCAGCCAGAGGTAGATCCGGGTCTTTTCCTGGTGAGCCACCTTCATAAATTCAGCATCTTCCCAGCCTCCTCCCCACGCCCGTGGGCTCCAGAGGGACACTGTCCCTGGGCCACCGGGCTCCAGCTCTGAGGAGCATTTCGCATCCCTACCTCTCAGGGCGCCCGTTCGACGTGTATTTCTCTGAAGCCTGCCTCTTATCCACTGAAGGAAACAACTCCTGTCCATCTCTGGGCGGCGGGGGGGGGGGGGGGGGGGGGGTCCTGCCTGGGTGGGCTTCTACACCCTCGAGCTCTGTGCTCTAGGTCAGCCCCCACGGCTGACGAGGGGTCTGTGTCATCCAGCCTGGTAGCTCCCAGCCACGTGGCACCTGAGCGTCATTGGCTGGTGCCACCAAGGAACTACATCTTTAGTTTGTTTTTTAACATATCTACCTAGACACATGTAACTAGTGATTGGCCAGCACCAGTGGTCTAGAGACACATTAAGTTAACCAAATAACAGCCTAAGATAGGTGGGTTCCTGGAGTTGTACTTCCTCCAGGAAGACAGTGAATTTTTTAAGTTTTCTCTTTTGAGTGAACCGGTCTCTTCCAGTTTTGTTCCAAGGATTATATTCAGCAACTAAGAATAGCAATTTTTTTTAAAATCAGAAAACGTCACCACAGAAAGAAGAGAATGAACAAAATAAAGCTTTATTTGAACGGCCCTGCAGATCATTTTGAGGCCCTGGTCACTGTCCCAGTTTATAGTGAAGTCATTTCCTAAGTAGTGCCCTGACTATAATGAACCAAGTCCAGTGAAACACTACAGGTGCAGGTATGTGGTTCTGTTAGAGCCGTGTGCTACAGCCGAGGCCACCCATCCTCGCCTGGCCACCCAGCATGGCCACAGCAGGTGTTAAGCAACCCGATGCCCTGTGAACACCTGTACACCTGCAGGGCACCGCCCACTGTGGGGCACAGAGCCAGGTGGGGGCAGCCCTCCCTGTTCTCCGGGACCCAGCTCAGCAGGCCATCCTCCCCTTGATCCACAAGTGGGCCCTCATGTGCTTGGCTATAAATAGACCCTTTGCAGCCTACCGGTCCCCATCATTTTGTTAAGTCCAGAGGACTCAAGGCACACTGGCAAAGGGAAAAGACTGGCTCAGAGCAGGGAGGTAGGACGGTTTGTGGGGACCCAGTTTCAGCTGCATTAGTGAGTCCCCGCTTCCCTGAAGAGCCCCAAGAGTGGAGCACACCAACCGGCGGCTAAGAGGGTCCTAGGCCAGGGGAGAGTAATCATCCCAGACCACAGCCTGCACAAACATACAGGACCAGAACCCATCCCCACAGGTGCTTCTAGCAGCTAGGTTTCATCACACACAAATCAAGAGAAGTGGAAACACACCAAAAATAGATGCTGTGGGCTTGAGAGGTTTCAACATAGCTGTGTTAAGACAGAGGCACAAACATTTCCAACTTACATTTCCAACAAGCCAAACAGTAACCCAAAGTGCACCCTCCAGCCCGCCACGCTTCCCCACGAGCCGAGGCAAAAAAGGAGCTTTTCGTAACTGTTAAGAAGAGTGTGTGCAAGCAGAGCACACACTGCATGTGTGTGGGCACCATGTTTCTTCTAAAATATAAAAGTATAAAAATAAAATCTTCACCTTTTGTTTCTAGAAACATCTGGAGGAAACATGACTGCTGTTTGTTTGCTCCCAGTCCACCTGAGCAGACACAGGGGCTCCACCTTCCTGTGCTGTCAGGGGGACAGAGGGATGGACTTTTCACCAGGAAACCAGATTCGGGACAAGAGGGAGGAAGCTCTCCCTGGGCGAGGACCTGTCATGGGTCCCCGGGGAGGGGAGGCGGGGACTTCAGGCTTCACAAGGAGGGCAGCCTGGGTTCTGCTGGGGCGTCTAGGAACAAGCCAACTCGGGAGCTGTGTTCTAGGAACACGCATTAGGGGCCTGGTCTCAGCAGAGCCATCATTTGGCACACCCCCGCTTGTCTTTGTACTCCTGGTAGGCGCTCAGGATCTCCGTGACTACGCCAGGGTCCTCGAGGGTGGTGGTGTCCCCCAGGTCCTGAGCTCGGCCCATGACAATCTTCCTCAGGAGCCTCCGCATGACTTTTCCAGACCGAGTTTTTGGAAGACGCTTCACTACCTGGCAGGGAAGACGCAGCATTAGCCTTTGGGTGGTGCTCAGACTCCCAGCCGGTGTCCAGCTGTACTGAGATGAGGGTGTCCTGGAGGAAGACACCCCTCCCCGAGGACCCAATAGGAATGGCTGAGGTGCAGCCCCCCGACACAGAGAGCGGCGGGGCTGTGGCCTCCAGTTTTATTTTCCAAGCTTGCATCCTAAGTCACTTCAGTCGTGTTTGACTCTTTGTGACCCCATGGACTGTAGCCCGCCAGGCTCCTCTATCCATGGAATGCTCCAGGCAAGAATACTGGAATGGGTTGCCGTGCCTTCCTCCAGGGGATCTTCCCAACTCAGGAATTGAACCCGCATCTGTTACATCTCCTGCATCGGCACGTGGGTTGTTTATCACTAGCTGTGCCTGGGAAGCCCTTGTTCTCCTCCTTCTGGACCTAAAGCTGAAACCATCCACTGCCCGGGGGTTAGCTGAATCTCCACTGCAGAGGCTCTACCCATACCTGGTGGACCTCACTGCCGACACCCATTCCTCCCGCCAGTTAAGCTGGGAGGGCTCTCGGGTGACAGCAGAACCAGGTGTTCGAGGGGCACCTTGTCTCCTCCCCTGGCTGGGACCATAATTGGCTTTTCTAACATAAGAAGTAGGAGCTGCTTGAGAGGAAAATGTCATCTTGCTCAGTGTTTGAAACTTAGCATTTGACATTATCCATCCACAGGCATTCAATGTCAAGGCAATACATGAAGGACTGCATTTAGGGCCTATAACAGCGGCCGGTCCTTAGAAAGAAACTTGTTCATCGACGGGGAGTTCAGGTGAAGCTCTGGTCACCAGGCCAACAGTGTCACTCATGTGGCACCAAGTTAGGCTGGGCCCTCCTGCCTCAGAGTCCTACCTCCCAGCTAAAGAAGGTCGTGGGCTGGTGTTGAAAGGATTGAAAAGCCACCGGGGATGAGAAGATGGCCCAGTCTTCCCCCAAAACCCACCCCGGCAAAGACTCCCAGGCAGACTCTGGTGGCATCTCCCCATCAGCCCGGGGACATCTGGTCTGGACCCAGGCCTCTCTATTTACAATGCCTGACACTCGCAACCCAGCCAGGCCTGAGTGCCCAGGCACTGTCCACGCTGACACTATCTCCTCCCCCTCTCCGAGGACGCAGCAGCCACCCCCTCACCCACCTCCTGCTGCCACCCTGTCAATGGTAGGAAGCAGAAAGAAGGCTGAAAAGCAGCAGCTTGGTGGCCCCTGAGGGGCGTCCACTCACCAGGACCTGATCAGGCACTGCGTACTTGGCAATCTTGTCGGCCACCACCAACCGGAGCTCCTTTACCACCACGTCCACATCACCCACGTCATCTTTCAACACAATGAAGGCAAAGGCAGCTGGAAGGAGAGCAGAGGTTCAGACCACGAACCACCTCCCAGGGCAGCATGTTTCACACAATTGCCGTTAAGTCCAAAGGGGTTTTAGATCAGAGGCCAATGCACCCGTGGCCACTGGTCCCTGTAGCTGCCTCCCTGAAGGTGCATTTCCATTTTCATTCAAGGTGGAAGTGACTCCAGGAGCTCCTCTGAGGGCCCTGGGGTGGCGGACACGTGTGGAGAGACCCTGGAGCCGTGACTCACCTCTGTCCTTACGCCTGTAACACAGCCATGACATGGGCTGTCAGAGACTCACTTTCCACCATGTGCATCGGGCATGGAATCCCTCCCCAGGCACTAGTCTGTGGACCTGTGTCCAGCCTGTGGGCATCAGATCCGAAGCTATTTAAACACGAGTTCAGTGTAAAATGCAGCTGGGAGCCACTGTGCAAACAGCACAGATGAATTGCTCAGCAAGAAGCTCTATTGGGCTGCACTGGTCACCAATAGTTTAGCATAAACACCAGGTTTTGTTTTCAGTACTCGAGAGAGGATCAGAGGGGCTCCCGGGCATCTCCTTAACTACGATGTCACATACGGACCCAACTCCATTTCTCTCCGTGAGTGGTCACTGTCCCAGCGTCACTTTGGACAGTCTGACCTGCACTGCCCCCTCCTACCGCAGCTCCCTTCACATACAGCCTCCATATTGCTCGCTGGCCTGCATATGCCTGCCCCGAGCCCACCCCTGATTAAGACGCCTACGATCCCCGCTGAGCCGATCCAGCTGCCTCTCCCCTCTCCCTGGGCCCCTCCAGCACATGAGCCCACAGGGCAGGGACTTAGGTCGCTCCCTAGGTCTGCATCCTAATCACACGAGACCTGGGGAGCTCTCCTCCGTCAGGTCAAGTGCAGAGAGAGTGGGGAAAAACACACACACACAGTTTTTGTTGTTCATGTTTTACAAGTGGACAAATGCTCAAATGTGTTAGAAATCAGGAAAATGCACATAACAATAGCCAATACACAAATTCTCTCCCAAAGCCTGGCAGGCAACACCCAGAGCCACTAGGAGGCAAGGGAGGCTGGTGGAACGTGGCATGGGCCAAGGGCCCTGAGACACATACACGAGGACTTGGCCTGTCTCATTCCCTCAACCCCTGACACCCCCACCTTGAGTCTCAGCCAGTTCACAAGGGAGACAGCCTCACAGGTGTGTCCTTCATGGTAACTGAAAATGCTTTTTTAAAGCACTTAATAAGTGATCAGTTTTCCTAAAGGTTGGCTTAGAGACAGTGAGTAACTCATAGAAGAGCAGCACGCAGACATGGCCAGGAGGCTGGAGACGCTAGGACCCCGAGAGGAAGTGTGCCTGGGCTGCTCCAGACAGAGAGCTCCATCTGTCCTGAAGGGCAACACGGAGAGTCAGTCAGACCAGGCCAGTGTCACCACTGCCCGCCTGGCATTACAGCTCAGATGAGCCTGTCCCTTCCCAGACCCACCACTTAGAAACCGGCAGGCTTTGAAACAAAGTGTGTCAGTGAGGATCAGTCCTGTCACAGGCTCTGCACTTCCCTGGCCCATCGCTGTGCAGGGGAACCCAGGTCAGACTTCCCCAGAGAGAGTCTGGGCCTTCCACGTGCGGGCAGTGAGGGGCACTTGCACACATTTCCCTAGCAGGGTGGCCAGGTGAGGCCGTGGACCAGGAGGAAGCGCCCCGAGCTCAGCTGGGCCAACAGGTCAGGGCTGCTCGCCACAAGTGAGTGTTCCTCAAAGATGACAGAGCTGCGGCGCTGCAGAATCCAGACTTTTTTCTACCATTCGTGCTGTTCGGCCCCCTCCCCCAAACCCCCGCTTGAAGGAGGGGTGAGCCAGCAGCCTGACCCCAGGGAAAGCCCTGGCCCTGCCCACGAGTCCATGCCTCCTAGAGGCTCCACCCCCAGGGCCGGAGGGTGGAGGACGCACCTTCTCCCTTGATGTCGTGCGGGTAGCCAATGACAGCGGTCTCGGGCACCGCAGGGTGGTCAGCCTGGGCAGGACAGAACACACAGAGGTGAGGCACTGACTCAGACTCAGCCCCCAGACCAGCGGCGGCCGTGCTTACCAAGGCGTCCTCGATCTCCGCGGTCCCCACTCGGTGGCCGCTGATGTTGATAACGTCGTCCATGCGCCCAGTGATCTCATAGTAGCCCTCCTCTGTTCGGTAAGCCCCGTCTCCCGTGAAGTAGTAGCCTGCACCACAGCGCGGGAGTCGGCCCCAGCTCCCAGCCAGGACCGGTAGGGCTCCCGTCATTCCACGAGAGACCCTCTGAACAGGAGGAAGTGCAGACCCTCCCCCCCAGCAGACCCCCGCAGGGAGACACTCCCCAGGTGCTGCCTGGCTGGTGCCAGTAAAGGGCAGAACGGCTGCCAGATGGCCGGAGGCTGAGCCTGGAAGCAGGAGCTGCAAGGAGCCCACTCCAGCTTCCCCATTAGTGTCTCTGATGGGCTTGCCACTGCTGGGCATCAGTTCCCACCGGCACACGTATTTGTGAACTTCCGCCCAACAACATTACACAAGTCAGGAGGACGACAACAGGGAGACAGGGAAGGCCTGGGGACACCACTGTCATTGCCAGGGTGGTGTCCTTGTGCTTCTCCTGGGAGCCCACAGCCTGAGCCCCCAGGAGGACCCCAAGCAGGGCCACTTCCGACTCAGAGGGAAGGAAAATAGGGACAGTTCACATAACCCCTGGCCCCTTGGAAACAGTTCTGGGACTGTCCAGCAGCAGCAGCAGGGAAAGGCTCACCAGGGTAGGTCTCGAAGTAGACGTCCAGGAATCGCTGGTGGTCTCCGTAGATGGTCCGGGCCATGCCCGGCCAGGCCTGGGACAGGCACAGAGCCCCAGACACATCTCCGCCCTCCAGGACATTTCCCTGCAGACCCAGGAGACAGAAGGAATGACCATCTCCTGTTCTCCAAACCGCCGGGCCCAACGCAGGAACAGGACAGGCACCCCAGAGGGGCTTTCCCCTCTAAGAGGAGACCCTGCGGTAGGTGCCTTGTGAGGGGGAGAGGGCAGCGGGGGCCAGGGAGGCAGGACAAGCAGTGGGGCTGGGCAGAGCGCGTGGAAGGGGTGATTCACCTTCTCATCCATGAGAACAGGAACAATGCCGAACAGGGGCCTCATAGCCATGCAGGGCAGGATCTCTGCCCCCTCCTCTGAGGGCCGTGGAGAGATGCAGATGCCCCCCGTTTCTGCAGGGGGTAAGAAGAAACGCCAGTGGGCCTGGGGCTACTGACACGTGCGTCCAGACCGCATGGGCACTGGGTCCACAGAGCACACAAGGGTGCGCTCCAGAGAGGGAGGGAAGGACCTGCCATCCGGGGCAAGGAAATGGCCCTGGTGACAAAAGGACCTCTGTCTGAGGAGAAACCAGGCTAGAGTGCTGGTCCCTCCACTGTGGAAACAAGAACACACCTAGGGCAGCCCCAGGAGCTGAGGTCCCCAGCCTGTGTCATGGGGACATGGGGGCAGCGGAAAGAAGGACAGAGGAAAAGAATGCTCAGTGCAAGGACCCCAGACAGGGAGAACAGCCCCAGGTTCTGCCCCTGGTCATTTCTCTGGATTCATCAGCCTGCAGGGGAAGGCCCACCGGGGCTCCGCTGTAGGGAACACCCAGGGCCTTTCTGAACCACGAGGCCTGCAAACCAGGAACATCTCTTTCTGGCTTCTTGAAGGATGAGACTTCAGCCACTTCAGTGAGGGGTCTCTTGGCCCCCAAATTCTGATAAGTCAGACACCCCAGAGGAGAGGGGCAAATCAAAGCAAAACAATGCAAATAAAACTTCTTTTCCCACTAACATCTAATCCTAGACTCAAGGTCCCTTAAACAGCAGGCCCCAGGCTAGACTATGCTGGGTTCAGGAGGTGGGCCGCCATGGACGGGACCCTTGTGGGCTCCTGTGTCGCCCCCTCCACGCCCACCCAGGCCCCACCTTACAGACGAGGAAAGGAGGCTCGGGGAAGCCTTCACACCCAGGTGTCAGAGCTGCAGAGCAGCAGCAGCCCCGAGCTCCTCTCCCCAAACGCCAGGCGCCCATGGGGCTGAGCCTCCCCCGATGGACAGGCTCACCTGTCTGCCACCAGGTGTCTACCAGCGTGCACCGGCCGTCCCCCACCACCCTGTGCAGCCACTCCCAGGCCTCGTGGTTGATCGGCTCTCCCACTGCAACCATACGAGACAGAAGTGTTAAGAGACTCCACAGGGCTGAAACCAAAGGAGCGGATTTCATGAGGAAAACAGATCTGTTAGCTGTCCTGAAAGGCACACAGGAGACTTGAGAAAGCGGTGAGATCATCCCCTTTATGGCCATTGAAGAATACAAATGACAGTGAGATATTTTCAATATCAGGGGGTCAAAAACCAAGAGGCTGGCAAGAGTGTGGAGGAAACACCAGCATATACACCACCTGAGTGCAGCTTGGGAGCAATGCAGGCATTTCTCTTCCTGTTTGTTTATGGTCATCCCAACTGGGGACCGAACCCATGCCCCTGCAGTGGAAGCTCAGAGTCCTAACTACAGGACCACTAGGGAAATCCCTCTCTTCCTGTTTAGAAGTGACACTCCTGCTGCAACTGCTCTAGGCACCTGCTGCTGGCAGAATGCAGTAAAGCCACACATGCTCGTTCTGTGATGAGAAGGCAGCGCCCAGCCCCAGAAGGAAAAATGGACGAGGGTGTTCCTGCAGCCTGCAGCTAAAAACGGTCCGTGGAGCAGAGAATGGCAAAGTGAGCCATGGCACTTTCCTGATGGACCAGCACTGGCCAAAGCACGGAGCAGTCCCAGTGCAGGAGCCACCGTGCTGGTCACCCCTCTGCCAGTGCGGCCACACGTCGAGATGCGGGGAAGTCGTTCTGGCTCACAAGCCATTTAACTTGGACTTAGGCTGACGACAACAGCTCATCTGTGGCCTGTCAAACAGACCCTGTAATCTGCTTTAGTCATTAAAAAGCAGGGAAAAGGGCACACCGACCAGAAGTTTAGGAGATAAGAGATAAATGCCTCCTGCCTGGGATGCCGACACTGGGACTCCTTTGATGATAAGACTCTTCTCCTAGGGCCGCGGCTGTACTGACTCTGTATACGTGCTGATGGGCTTCTTCAGAACCTTGAAGGCATGTATCCCTGACTTGTTTGATGTACTTTGTTCTGATAAGACATAGAATTGCTAAAAACCATACTTCTCTGGCAGAGAAAGCAATGGCAACCCACTCCAATTCTCTTGCCTGGAAAATCCCATGGGCAGAGGAGCCTGGTAGGCTGCAGTCCACAGGATCGTTAAGAGTCGGACACAACTGAGCGACTTCACTTTCACTTTTCACTTTCATGCATTGGAGAAGGAAATGGCAACCCACTCCAGTGTTCTTGCTTGGAGAATCCCAGGGACAGGGGAGCCTGGTGGGCTGCCGTCTATGGGGGCGCACAAACTCGGACACGACTGAAGCGACTTAGCAACAACATACTTCTCTGGAGCAGCTCCTCAGATCTAGCCTCCTCAGCTCAGCTTCAATAAAACTCTCTTCTATTTTTATTAGTTGCTCGCAAAGAGTCGGACACGACTAAGTGACTAAATAACAATTCTTATTATACACTGGTTACTGATTATTTTCCTCAACAATACTCTGGGCTCAGAACACCCCACAGGCCTCTGCTATTGGCACTGGTTATGCGGCTGGGCTGCCCCGTTACAGAGGCCCGGCTAGCCTGTGAGGGCTCCCTGGGGCAGGGGGTTTCAGCACACTCCTGGTCCGAGAGAGTGGTTCTGGTCATGGGCTTTAGGGAGTGAGGCCCACAGGAGTCTGCCAGGCCTGGGGGACACACAGACCCTCAAGCAGCGTCTCCCTCATTACCTGGTCCTGCTTCCTTAGCAATTAAATCCCCTAAGGGAGAACAGTCCTGAAACCTTCCCCCTCCAAGGACCACCTCAACTCAAGGTCACCTTTCCAAAATGCCCTCACGTGACCTGGTGACATGGATCCAAATTATCATAAAAGTGAAGGTAACCTCTAATCTCGCAACACCATCCCTGCCTGGAGACACACACCCAAGGGCAGAACGGCACAGATGCCCGTGCTGGGAACAGAGTGGGTAAAATTCCCGGGCAGCAGTGGGGAACCAGCCAGGGCCTGACCTTCCCACAATGCTGAGTTTTCATAATGAAGACGGAGCACAGCCAAGGTCGCAGTGCTGAGCTCCAGTCCCTCCACGGCTGTGGGCTCTGGAAGAGGGCTTCCAGGGAGGACATCTGCTTTCTACAGCTGTGGCCACATCAAGTGGACTCAGCGCAGACATGGCCATTGTGATGAAGCATCCAGAGGCCTGCACGGCTCCGACACACACGCGCCTGCAGCCGCTCACCTGAGCCCAGGGTCCGCAGAGAAGAGCGGTCATACTTCTTCACCCAGGAGTCCTCGAACTTCAGCAGCAGCCGGTAGGCCGTTGGGGCGCCATAGAACTGATTGATCTTCAGCCTCTGCACCATCTCCCAGTACCGACCTATGAGAGGCCCCGGGTCATGTCACCTCCGTGAGCCTCACTCAGAGGTGACCCACGTTACCATGTGCTGGACGCATGCAAACACCTACAGTGTCCACGAAACCCACTCTGCACCACTGCTGGAAGGGGAGGGGCTCCCCGTGCACCACCTCCACCTGGCCCTGGGCCTGCCAGCCCACGTCCTGACCCACGTGACACAGCAAGGAAGCAGTCAAAGGGATGCTACGGTGAAGTAGCACCAATGCAGAACCCACGTCCAGGAGGACATAAACAGCCTCCAGAGGTGACCAGTGCTCCCAGGAGCAGGGGTGACACACAGGATGCACGGGCCCTATCACCCCCAACTCACTGAGGCCACCTGAGACGCGCCTCCCATCCCTAGCCAGGCCCCCTGCGTGTCTTCCAGCAGCACAGCTGGCCTCTGCAGGAGGCTGGAGAGGACCCAGGCAAGGGACCAAAGTTCTGGGCACGGAGCTATCATCGCCGTGGACTGCCTGGGCGACAGCCTCAGCACAACTTCCAACATCTGGTCACATCTGAACAGACACTGGAGGACGCGGTGGCATGAGGGAAGGAGATGCTAAGAGAGCAAGATGGGGGTCTTCAAAGGAATGCTACTCCATGGCATCGGCTCCAGGTCACACTGCCCGAATAGCCCGAAGGACAGGCAGCAGGGGACCCAGGAGGCTGGCCACTGGCCTGGGTTTCGAGGAAGGGCAGGATCCGGTCAGGTGGCCACAGAGGTGAGAGAGATGTTAGGGTGGGTGGTGTCTTGAAGCCTTCAGAGGTCAGACCCTCTCCACTGCTCGTGTGACCCCTCTGCACACCTGGCCCGGCCTGGCAGCTTTGTCACCGGAACTCTCCACCACTTGCCCCACACCCCCCAACCTCTGCTCCTCCTTCCGGCCCCTCCTGCAGCCCGCACCCGCATTGGGGTAAACTGGAGTGCTCTCAAAAAGGACGCTGGTTGCTCCGTTGCAGAGGGGCCCGTACACCACATAGCTGTGTCCCGTGATCCAGCCGATATCAGCCACGCAGCCGAAGACGTCACCTGGCCGGTAGTCAAACACAAGCTGCAGAGACAGGGGAGGGGCTATCAAGAGCTTGGCAGCAGTTCCTGCATATCGCTGGGTGTGTCCTGTCAGAGCCCGGCTGCTACCACAGCCCCCGAGAGCAGCACTCAGGGCAGAACAGCCATGGTGAGGAAACGGCCACTGGGGACAGCAGAGGGAGCCAGACCCCAGAGAGGACACTCCACAGCACAAAGCCCACCCATGTGCCGGGAGTCACCCAGCACTGACCCTGAGGTGGGGTTGCGGGGCAGAAGTCAGGGCCTTGGGGGAGCTGGAGAAGCCTGCATCCTAACACAGGTGGGAGCCACACGTGTACCCACAGGTGAACTCCATGCAGTCCTGTGTCTAAAATAAGGGCACCTCTGCCTTTAGTGGTTTAGTCGCTAAGTCATATCTGACTTTTGCAACCCCATGGACTGTAGCCCACGAGGCTCCTTTGTCCATGGGATTTCCCAAGCAAGATTACTGGAGTGGGTTGCCATTTTCTTCCATATTAAGTTAAGCCATATTTTTTTTTAATCTTTTAAAAAAGGCAAAAAAACAAAAGCCAAATCGACCGAGAAACACATCAAGCCTCATCAGCTTTTAAGAGCCTGAGACATGGCCGTCTGCTTATTCTTGCCAAAGGCTCAAACCTGAGCCTGACTCAGTCTGCAGGTCCACCTGCCCGTCTGTGGGAGACAAAGGGACAGAGGGACACAGGGCTGGGCACCACGATGGACAGCACTTAAGGCAGTGACAGGGTAGAGCGAAATCCACCAGCCAAATATGGCCTACCTGCAACCACTAACCTGCGGGAGACAGTGGAGGACGGGGAAGCCTGGCATGCCAGTCCATGGGGTCGCAAAGTCAGCCCCAGCTGAGTGACTGAACAACAATCAGTGGGCAATAGTAAGCCTCAGTATCTAGGGATGCACGCTAGGGTGACAAAACCAGGAAACCGGGGCAGGGACACTATAAAACCCGGATGCACGTCGAGGGGCCAGGGGGACTGGGATCAGGTGGGCCAGGAAGGGGCTTCCATGTCAGGCGGAGGTATTCCAGTTTTTGACTGAAGTAGGTTTGTTGAGCAATCATTTGTGAAACCACACATTTCATTTTTGATGGTTTTCTGTATCTGTGTTTTTGTTTTATTTATTTAGCTGGGCCAGGTGTTGGTTGTGGCAGGCTGCATCTTTAGTCTTCACTGAAGGATCTTTAGCTGCGGCATACAGGATCTCGCTCCCTGACCACAGACTGAATCTGGACCCCTTACATTGGGAGCATGGAGTCTGAACTGCTGGACCGCCAGAGAAGTCCCTGTGTCTGTGTTCTCTTTGGCAGTAAAGGTGTTTTTTAACCTTTGGACAAGCAGTCCCATCTCCTGCTGCCACAGACACACCCTGAGGTCCCCCAGTAGTTCCCAAACAACACAGTGGTCCCAAGTTGGCCGGGACCCTGCGGAGCTGTGAGCCGAGGCAGAATCTCAAGGAAACAGCACTCCCGCTCCACCAGTGAAGCAGGATACCCACACCCCAAAGCCCACAGCATCCTGAGACTGAGAGGGTTTTAATACAATGCATACCCACTGTGCCACGTCTTTCAAGAGACTGGTGTTCTGTCTCCTTGCCGTTCTTGGAAGGAGAGCAGGTGCCTGGGACCAGCAAGGCACCCCGACACCACCACTCACATCCCCGAAGCCTGCTCACATCTCCACCACCCCTGCAGACTCAACTTCCCTTTCCCTGAAGAAACCAACAGCCCTAACACCTTCAGCACATGCACAGACACACACATATATGCACACTCACAGACATACACTTACATACAAAAGGCTGAAAGTTTCTATTCCTAATGCTTTAAAATGGCCTCACTGTATTGAAGAGAAATTCAAAAGATGGTCCTGCCCTTGCATCCCCATTGCTTCTGCTCATGCAGACAGTGCCCTAGTAACGCTTGAAAACAAATGGAAACTATTTCACCACATTGACAGCTTCCCTAATGCTGTGTGTGTGTTAGTCGTGTTCATGCTCAGATGTATCCGATTCTTTGTGACCCCATAGACTGTTGCCCACCACACTCCTCTGCCCATGGAATTCTCCAGGCAAGAATAGTGCAGTGGGTTACCATTCCCCTCTCCAGGAGGATCTTCCCAAGATTTGAACCCAGGTCTCCCACATTCAGATTTTTTCCCATCTGAGCCATCTGGTACTGCTAAGTCACTTCAGTCGTGTCCGACTCTGTGCGACCCCATAGACGGCAGCCCACCAGGCTCCCCCATCCCTGGGATTCTCCAGGCAAGAACACTGGAGTGGGTTGCCATTTCCTTCTCTAATGCATGAAAGTGAAAAGTGAAAGTGAAGTCGCTCAGTCGTGTCCGACTCTTAGCGACCCCACGGACTGCAGCCTACCAGGCTCCTCCATCCATGCGATTTTCCAGGCAAGAGAACTGGAGTGGGGTGCCATTGCCTTCTCTGATCTGAGCCACCAGGGAACCCCTAATGCTAATTTCGTTAGCATTAGGGAAATAGGGAAACACTTTGACCCATTCTTCGACTTCTTTGGTGTTTAGTCTCAGTAGTTGCATTTTCCAAAGTGTTCTGACTTACGCAACGTTTCAGTCTTTGCAACACACCTCCCCAGAGCCAAGCAAGAGACTTTCAGACAAGAACGGCTCCGTGATTACCACAGTCACCCAGCAGCCAGAAGACAGCAGCTTTAACATGGATAGTGTCAAGCGTAATACCTCGTCTGTCTGGCCTGGTTCTAGCCATATCTGTCGTTCTGCCTCACTTCCACATCCTCAGAGCTGCCCACGAGTGGCCTGCACTCACACGCCGCATCTCTGCCTTCCACCACTGGCTCCTAGTCCACACTCATCCATGAGGTCCGCCTCCAAGTGACTGACCTGGCTGATCAGCATAGCCCGCCCCAACCCCGCCAGTGACTGAGGGGACGGGGCCCTGGACCTCAGCCGGAATGTAGGTGCTCTCAGCGTCCAAGCCTTGCTTGGATGGACCTGGGCTTCCGGGTCACCTGGCCAGTCTGCTCCACTGCTGCTCATGCTGGTAGGGGCTGAGTTCTGCTTCTGGCCAGAGAAAATCAGGTCCACAGACAGTATCCTGAGAGCGTGTCTCTGACACCTTGGAAAGGGTCAGCTCCTCCCCAAGGCAACCAGGGATGCACAGTAACCAGAGGCCCCCACCCACCCACTCATATTTAAACGAGTGCTGATTTTTAAATGCATTTACTGGAATAAAGCTGTTCCAGATCATTTGCTTCATAATCCTTAAAGGATGGCCCCCTGGATGCAATCTCCATGGGCTAAATTTAAGTCTCCTCATAAAAGCAAATCTTTTAAAAAATTTTTTTCCTTTTAAATTGAGGCCCCACTAAGCAGAGCCTAGAGGCCACAGCATTTTAGAGGCCCATAAAAATGTTTTACTTTCTTTTAAAATCAGACCCAAAAGATCTCTTAAATAGAAGCAAGCATTTTAACAAATAACAGCAATGTACTCGTCCTTACACCAATGCAGTCATACGGGAGAAGGGTCCAGGAAGGCTGGAGTGTCCAGGGCACCCAGTGCCAGAAAGCAGCTGTGCCAGCAGCAGGGCAGGCCCCACAAAGACTCAGCACACATGTGATGGGCTGAGGACAAGCAGGAAACCAGGGCACGCGGGACCCAGGCCCTTCTGACAGGCATAGACACTGCCCCGCAAGCCCACCCCTCCAACCACACTGGTGCCAGGACTTCTGGCCCTGCTCTTGAACACAGCAGCAGTTGTGGCCCCCCAGCCCAGCCGCCCCTAGCCCCTCCTGCAGATCTCCCCAGGGTGGCGCCTTACCCGGTGCGTCAGGGCAGCATACAGCAGGTAGCCCGCCTGGGTGTGAACGAGCCCCTTGGGCTTCCCAGTGCTCCCCGAGGTATATAACAGGAAGAGTGTATCCTCACTGCCCATGCTCTCTGGGGCACATACCGGCTCCTCCTTGGCCATCTCCTGTGAGGGAGAGGACTAGATGGCCCATCAAGGATAGAGACTTTGCCCCACACCCAGCCTCCCAGAGACCTCCTCTTCCCCACAGCCGCAGGACTTGGGAGACCAGGCTCAGGGTTCACCTTATCTAGCCCGCCCTAGATAGAAGATAAAAGGATGGATCCAATCATTTCGTTATGTGAAGTGTTTCCCTCTGTTTGTGGACTTTGAGTTCCATCTTCCCCACCAGGGTGGAAGCCCATCAGATAACACAGAGGAACACTGGGTACCTCTGAGGGACCCAGATTGAGAACTACACTCTGATAAGACCCAGTTAATCCAATGGCAAACTCTTCTGCTCAAACTATACAAAAAAAGATAGACTCACCTGCTCAAGAGAAACATCCAGATCCCCCATGTGGACCTTGTTGTCTGTCCTGTGAGCCACCAGGACATGCTGGACGGATGGGCAGATCTTTATGGCTTCGTCCACGATCTTCTTCAGCTGCACCACGCGCCCTCCCCGGAGTCCTTGGTTAAAGGTAATAACCACCTTGCACTGGGCTATCGGAGTCAAATGCAGGAATTTCTGGTCAGTTTCCTCCCTACTCTGACTCTCACAGCCTAGACCACCACACGTCCCAGGCCTAAGGGTGTGATGGAGGAAGTCCATCCTTGAGCAGGAGAGTCCACACAGAAATGTGAAGTTCCATCTGCTTTGGGAACTTCGTGCTCAGAACCTGGGAGAAGTGGGTGTAATGGAGAGGAGCCATCTCAACTCTTCCAGATTCCCATTCCCACTCCCACCTGCTCTGGGGGAACCCTCCACCACCCACCCTCCACCCACAACACCCAAACCCGGAATAAACTGAAAGAATCAGGGATAAGGCGGGCTACTGTACAACTGGCCCCTGAGGAAGAGCCTGGAACAAACATCCAGCTGCCCTGCTGACGACCACACACGGCCCTCAACCTGTGATGTAGGCACAGAGGCCTGATTCGGAGCCATGGGCAGAGGTCCTGGGGAACCACCCCACCCAGCAGCCCTCAACCGGGTCCATCGCCCCTTGGGGGTCATGCTGATGCATGGGGCCCCATCGCTTTGGGGATTCCCATGCGGTCTGAGACCTGGGCACCCACAGGGGCAGCTCCCTGGCCTCACACCCCACAGCCCACAGTGCCTCCCAGGACCCCCTCCCCAGTGAACTGCCTGCACTTGAATTCTCACTCCAGGACCAGCTCCTGGGCCCTACCCAAGGCACTAGTCTCCCTCAGTTTTGCAGTCTGAGACACACTTTCAAAAGGCATGCTCACAACCTCTCTTCCTCCCAAGCAAGAACCCTGGAGGTGGCACAGCTCTGCCGGCCACCTGAGACAGGTGGACAGAGCCTGCCCAAGACTCTCCAGGCCTGTCTCCCTGGGCGGGGACTGTCCAGGGAAGCTCTGCATCAGGCAGGAAGGGAGACGGACCAAGAGAGGGAAAGGGACCCCCTCAACGGCGTATGAGGCAGGATGCTCAAGATCCCCTGGAGGAGACAGCAGCCCCTGCCCATCCTGGGTGCTGGGACCCTGGCCTCCGTGATGCAGGCCTTACTCCTGGTGCCCACCTGTGCAAGGCCTCCCTGCCCGAGTGGTCCTCCAGGACTGGAACCTCCAAGCCCTGGCAGGTCCAGTCCCCAGGAGGTGCTTGGGGAGCCTCCACTCCCTGAGGCCCCTGAGGACGGGCAGCAGGGCTGTGGCAAGTGCATCAGCACAGGTAGGACCACAGACACTTTGTCTGTGGGAATTTGCTTTCACCCCAGTTTTTTTTTTTTCCCCAGATCTCAGCATCTGTATTTGTCTTTGTTTTAATATTTAGTTATTTTCCTATGCTGGGTTCTCGTTGCTGTGCATGGGCTTTCTCTAGTTGCAGTGAGCAGAGGCTACTCTCGAGTTGCCGTGTGTGGGCTTCTCATTGCGGTGGCTTCTCTTGTTGCAGAACATGGCTCTTGGACATGAGGGCTTCTTGAGTTGCAGCTCGTGGGCTCAGTGGTTGTGGCACATAAAGTTAGTTGCCCTTTGGCATATGGAATCTTCTGGGACCAGGGATTGAACCCCTGTCCCCAGCATTGACAGATTCCCAACCACTGGACCACCAGGCGAATCCTATATTTGGTTTTAATTGCTCCCATGGCCAATTACCACAAATTTAGTGTCTCAGAACACCCACTGATTTTTTTTTTAGCTTATGGTTCTGTAGCCAGCAGGTGAGCTCAGCAGGGTCCTCTGCTTAGAGTTTCACAGCCAGTATCAAGGGGTCAGGGGTTGGGAATCTCACCTGAAGCTCGGGGTAGAATCTGCTTCCAGGCTATTCAGGGTGTTGGCAGAACTCAGTTCCATGTGACTGCAGGACTGAGGCCCCCACCTTGCTGACAGTCGGTCAGGGGTTGTCCTCAGCTTTTAGAGCCACTACACCACCCCCCCCAGGGCAACACCTCCTCATCCTCAAAGCCAGCAAAGGCAGGTCAAGTCCTTGCCCCACTTTGAATCTCTCTGACCTTCCTCTCTGCCACAGATTCAGCCAAAGAGAGTTCTGTGTTTTTAAGGACTTAGGTAGTTAGCTTGGGACAACCAGCATCATTCCCCCATCTTAGCACCCCATCACACCTGCAGAGGTCATCTGCCACGGAAGGGACATATTCACAGATACTGGGGGTTGGGGCACTGGCAATTGCTCGGGCCACTATTCTGCCTTCATAGCTTTTGCTATGAGGGAGTCTACATCAATCACGTGCAAGGCCACATGAAGAGGAAGAGACCCTGGCCCCCCAACCATCCAAGCCAACCCAGCTGATGTCCCAGATACCACAGAGCGTGGTGAAGCCACTCCCACTATGCCCACCTGACTCCTGCCCCACAGAATCACGAAATATAATAAGAAAATACACTATTCTAAGTACTAACTTTTGGAGTAGCTTGTAATACAGCAACAAATAACCAAAATACTACACTCACTGACCCAAGAGGACACAGACACTTGTCCCAACAGGGTCTTACCCCCAGGAAACTGATACCTGAATGGAGGTGTAGGGTACTGGGGAAGAGCTGCTTAATGGCAAAGTTCTGGAGAAAAGCTATAGGAGTTTTCCCTACTGAGGCACTTGGAGCTGACTGGGCCCTGCCTTCCCATGGCCTGGCTGTTTAGGATTCCTGAAGTCTAGGAGTTGCCCTGCATCCAGTTACCAATTCCCCAGAATCAGCTGCTTTTTCTTATTTCAGAGAATCTTAACAGAAACATTTGGTAACTATGACCACATCAGCAAGTCAGAAAAGGAGCAGCCTAATGTAATGTTAAAAGCATTAGCAAGATGCCTGGGTTCAAACTCTGGGTCTGTCACTAAGCAGAAGTATGCTCCTGGGCAAGTCACTTCACTTCTCTGTGCCTGGGTCCCCAGGACCAGATGGCTTCACTGGAGAATTCTACCAAATCAAAATAAATTAACATCAATATTTCTCAAACTCATCCTAAAAACTGCAGAGGTGGAAATGCTTTCTCACTCATTCTATGTGGCCACCATTACCCTGATCCCAAAATCAAACAAACACATCACAAGAACAGAAAACTACAGACCGAAATCCCTTATAAACACTGAGGCAAAAACTCTCAACCAAATGCTAACAAACTGTATCCAGTAGCATAGCAATAAGGTTATATATCATGACTAGGAGGGATTTACTCCTGGAACGCAAGGATGGTTCAACATACGAAAATCAAGGATAGATATATATATCAGTGGAGCATAACACAGAACTCAGAAAAGAGCCCTCAAATATATAGTCAAGTTAGTTTTGACAAGGATGTCAAGACCATTCAACGTGGGAAGAATGGTTTCTTCAACAAATGGTGCTGGTATCGCTGGATATGCACAGATTTAAAAAAATGAGGTTGGACCCTTACTTCCCACCATATACAAAAACTAACTCAAAATGCATCAAAGACCTAAATGAAAAAGCTAAGACTATTAAAACACTCTTAGAAGAAAACACAGAGACAAATCTTCATAATGTTGTATTCAGCAACTGAATCTTAAATAATACACCAGAAACAGAAACAACAAAAGGAAATAGATGAACTGAACTTTATCACAATTAAAAATTTTTGTGCATAAAAGGTCAATATTGAGAAAGCAAAAAGACAACACAGAGAATGAGATAATTGCGAATCATATACCTGATAAAGGTACAGTATCTATAATATATAGAGAACTCACAACTCAGCAACAACAAAAAAGACAAATGACCAATTAGAAAAAGAGCCAAGGACTTAGGTAGACATTTCTCCAAAGAAGACACAAATGGACAACAAACACATGAAAAGACATCCAGTGATATTAGTCATTTGGAAAATACAAATCAAAACTACAATGAGATACCACTTCAGACCCACTGGGATGGCTATAATTTTTTTAAAAGGAAAATAAGTGTTGATGAGGATTTGGGGAAATTGGAACCCTCACACATTGCTAGTGGACATGGAACACAGAGCAATTCCATTGGAAAAGTTTTGCAGTTCGTCAGTAAGTTAAAATAGATTTACCACATGTGCCAGCAATTCCATTCCTAGGTATACACCCAAAACAATTGAAAGGAGGTGTTCTTGTACATAAACATTCATAGCAGCTCTATTCACAATAGCCAAAAATTAGAAACAAGTCAAAATGCCCATAAACAGAATAATGGACAGACAAAATGTAATCTATCCATACAGTGAGATATTATTCAACTACAAAAATAAATGAGATACTGATTCACACTACAACACAGGTCCACCTTGAAAACACCATGCTTAGTGAAAGAAGTGGCTCACAGAATGCCACACATTGTAGGAGTTCATTTTTACAAAACATCCGGAACAGACAAATCACAGAAACAGAAAGCAGATCGGTGGTTGCCAGAGGCTGGATGAGGGGAAATGGTGAATGCCTGCTTTGTGGGTATGGGATGTCCATTCGAGGGATGGAAAATTCTGGAATAGTGATGATGGTTGCATGACACTGTAAATGTGCTTAATGTCTCTGAATTGTACACTTTAAAGTGATGCAATGGTAATAGGAAAAAGGATAGGGTGGAAATGGCAAAAGTCTTATCTCATATGGTATTTATGAAGACTAAATTAAAATTATAGGAGATGACCTTCACAGATTGCTTAGGCAGAGCCTGGCACACAGTAGGTGCTAACGTTGAGAGAGAAAGAGAAGGGAATGGCAGCACTAACCCTGAAAGCAACAGGAAATGTTGAGAGGAAACAGAAAGGCTCCCCAGTCTTTCCTAAAAAGGGTCGTCAGCTGAGGTCTGAGAACTCTGCCCTTCAAGTCTGTCCACTACCCAAAGGCAAGTCTTCTGTGAGACACAAAAGAATTCCCAACAGCCCCCAGAACTTGGCACCCTCCTGGGGGAGCCAGCTCAGCGAGCCCTCTAGGATCTCAAGGGACCAGGGATCTGGCTGTACAAACACGGTGCCACCATGCAGACACTCTGCCCTCTGACACCACAAAAAAAAGGAGACGATATTGCTCTACACACTTGTCTGGGAGCCTCTGACCTACCTGCACACAAAGTCTTAAAGATACACCACAAGGCCCATACCTGACTCCATCATTCCTCACCACAAAGGCTCTCATCTGTTGACTGGTAGAAGCTTCCCCAGCCTCCCAGCCTCCTTTCACCCTACATTTCTTCCTGCCTCCACTGCAGCCACATTGCCTCCTCCAGCAGATACCTATGCCATTCCCTCCACCTGGAATCTTCCTTCTTCATGTGGTTCAATCCTGTGCACTTGGATCTCAGCTCATAGAGCAAATGCTCATTCAGCCACGCACTGTGCTTGGCAGTGCCCATCATCTGTCTCTGTGACTTTCAGTGATGTCTGCCACCACCCTGAGTCCCTGAAGGCCAAGGGGGACCCAGATTTCTTCCCCCATCCCACTGCCCACATGCTCACCATCGTTGATCCTCCCAGCCAAGGACCCCACACTGAAGCCAGCAAAGATGACATTGTGGATGGCTCCGATCCTGGCACAGGCCAGCATGGCAGCCACAGCCAGTGGGGAGACAGGCATGTAGATGGCCACTCGGTCCCCTCGGCGGACTCCATACCTCTTGAGTGTGTTGGCCAGGCGGCACGTGGTCTCCAGTAGCTCCCTGCAGCACAAGGGAGGGAGGGCCATCAGAGAAGGGGAGGGCTGGAACAGTTCTGCAAACTGCAGGCATTGCAACCCCAACCAGCCTGGAGAGGGCAGCGGCTCAAACACCCGGTGCATGGAACAATGTTTTCAGAAAACACTGTAACTCTGTAGGCTGGTACTGACATGGGTTCACGATCACACTGCTGAGGAAAATCACCTGCCCATCGTCCACAGAGAACAGGGCTTCTCAGACCTGGGTTATCCTGTCCCCAAGGCTTCTGACACATCCACCCTGAGAGGCCCCAGTTCTCTGGCTCAACACAGGCCTTGCTGAGCAGGGCACTCCCAACTCTGTGAAGCCACCGAAATTTGGGAAGGAAGGCAGCCCATGGCCTGGGGCAGGGCTGCGGAGGTGAGGGATGGGGACGCTGAACACCATGCCCTCACCTCATGCACCCACGAGGCCCCTGCCTCCACTCCCAGGCTTAGACTCGGCTGGCTGATCAGAGTGCCGCATCCCCCTGAACAAGCTGATTGATTGGCCTGAGGTTTGCATATGACCCGACCCAACCCAGAGAGGATGACATTCCCCCGGAAACCAAGGGTCTGCAGCAGAACCAGGGGTGGGGGACGTACAGGAGGGCAGAAGCAGCTGCACAATGAGTTCAACCCTGTTTCCCAAGTGGTCCTGCTGAACCTCACTTCCCACAGGAAGGGAAGTTCCCCATTTTTGCTGCTCTTGTTTTATTGTATTTGTTATTTAACAGAAAGAGCTGGCATGGAAAGGCAGAGCGAGTTCGCCCCACACACATGGCTCCACCCCTGTGGCCAGGCCCCAGGAGTGTTTGTGGTTGCCCCGTGGTCAGAGACCCAGAAAGGGGCAGCCTGGCAAGGGCCACCAGGAAACAAAGGGTGGGTGGGTGGGAGCCCAGATGGGAGCAGATCACTGGCGTAACCAAGCAGGACCCGTGGGACACGCCCTCCCCCATACACTCCGCTTTAGCTCCTCTCTGAAGCACTCGGATAATCGTATCTCACACACGTTCCTGAGTTCTCTTACAGATGCTAAAACCCCCACTGAATGGAAGAAATGAACTACTTGTAGCCTCTAGACCTACTGGAGCCTGAGGACTGATCATGTTAACAGCCCTGTTACCTCACCATCAACCAATCAGAGAACTGTGCACAAGCTGGTCACATACCCTGGGACTCCCCTCCCTCACCTGGACTTTAAAAGGCTTTCCAAAACCCATCGGGGAGTCCAGGTGTTTCAAGCACCAGCTACCCTGGACACGTACTTGGCACCCTGCAATAAACGCTGCACTTTCCTTCACCACAACCTACTGTCAGTAGCTGGCTCTACTGTGCACAGGAGAGCAGACTGACTCAGGTCTGGTTTGGTAACACAAGTGCAGCCTGCACTCTCCCCCGACTCCCGCCCAGACTGGCACAGACCCCATCCCCTCTCTTAAGGCTTTAGGACAAAAGCACCACTCACTGGCGCCCCGTCCACCCTGCACCTGAGCTTGTGATAAAAGAAAGAGCACCCAGAGGGCCCCCAACAGCAAACGCCCCAGAACCAGGGCCCAGAAACATGCCTCCTGTATGTGACACCACTGAAGAGGCAGTCATGGTCAGTCACCCAGGTGACTTAAGCGCAGCCCACATGCTGTTTTTAACAGCCCTAAGGACACGGTTGGTGCTGAGGAGATGGAGGCTCAAGTGTGTCAGAGATCAGTGGTGATGAAATCCTGTCCTTTTTCTACAGATGGAAGGATGGAAGGCAGCATTTTGAAGTGAAAGAAGGAACAGAACGGCCCAGACAGAGTGGCCTGGGTTACTCTCTATAGTAGCTGCACAGGTGTGGGAGCTCAGCTTTCACAGCCGGCACGAGATCACCTGAGAAACAGCAGGCCCCTCCACTTTGTTGGACTGTCACACGTGTGACCGAGAAGCATCACCTACTCAGGACCCTGCCAAACATTCAGTAGAGATTATCTCTACCATCAGGCGTCTGTGTTTGAAAGTTCTAAAAGTACTAAAATAGACTCATTCACTTTGGTGAATTCGTAAGATGTTAAAAATTCTGTTCTCGGTACCATGAGGGCAAGCTGGGCACCAGACCAAGGAAATGAGAGGAGAGTGTCCTCTGGCAGCACAGCTCTGATGGGGAAGTGAAGGCACGTGAGAGCGTGAAGGACGTTCACCGCCTCAGTTTCGGGTACGATTGCTGAGGGCAGCAGGGAGAACTTTCGGGAAAGGCCAGCAGTGGGGAAGAGGAGGAAGGCACCAGAAGGAAGAGGATTCCTTCCAGCCAGAAGCTGCCTGGCGACCAGAGCTGGGCAACCGGCCTGTGTGGCCCTGGGAAGGTGTTGAGACAAGCGGCAGTAGCCAAGGTATTCCCTGGAGGATCAAGGGGCCTCCCCACGGGCCCTGCAACTGAGTCCGCTAGGTCCCGCACTCTTTTTTTATATTTATTTATTTTTGGTTGTGCTGCATTTTCGTTGCTGTGCAGGTTTTTCTCTCACTGTGGTGAGTGGAGGCTCCTCTCTAGTTGCAGTACGCAGGCTTCTCATTGTGGTAGCTTCTCTTGTTGTGGAGCACAGGTTCTAGGCACACGAACTTAGTTGCTCCATGGCATGTGAGATCTTCCTGGACCAGGGATGGAACCCGTGTTTCCTGCATTGGCAGGCAAGTTCTTTACCACTGAGGCACCTGGGAAGCCTGGGTCCTGCACTCTTGCTGCTGCCTCCAGAGAAGTTTCTGATAAAGAATCTGATCCGGGTAAAGCTCTTGAGTTCATTGCCCTTCCTGTCCTCTCCACCAAGGCCATAAAACTCAAGGTCAAAGAAATCCTTGAAACCTCCTTGGGATTCCTGGCCTCATCAGTCCAGCCTTTGCTTAAACAGTGGCTGGGAGTCACCTCACACAGCACTCCCTCTTTCTTTGCTACTTCAATAGAGAAACAGTCTTCCTAGAATCAGGCCAAGATTTGTGGCTGTTCCACTTCCAGCCCTTGGTCCAGCTCAGGCCTTTAAAGATGTCCAGAATAACTCTGTCATGCAATAACAACCCTTCACATTCCTAGAACACTCCCTCCACCATCCCACAAAGCCTTTCTCTCCCAGCTTCTCTCCCCCAGCCCTCCAGGAACTGACTCTTACACCCTAGAAACTCCCAGGTCACAAAACAGACCCCAGCACTCCCATGGTGTCTGCCAGGGTCAGAATAAGGAAACCCAGACCCTTGACCCCAATTTTATATTTAACCATGTAAATGAAGAACGCATTTATTTTTAATGCCTAACACAGGTGGCCCCAATTCAACATGAGGTCACTAACCCACTAACCATCACCACACCCAGAACAGGACTCTAACCAGGGCTTTGCCCTATCACAATCAGAGAATTAGTTCTCAAAATCAGACTTTCTGGACTATTTGTCCCTATCTAATTCCACCTCAATTTCTATTCATCTTTCCAGTCCACCCATTATTTTTTTTAATTTGGATTTTCGTTAACAATTTCCTCCAGATTTACACCACTGGAGAATAAGGTCAGCAAACCTAGATCTTCAAATCACGAAAATGTAAGTGTTATGCAAACGATCCTCCAGGTACTTAAAAATTTACTCCAGGGTACTCAAAAATCATCCAAAAGCTGTCCTTGGATATTCATGACTTCTCAGACTTTCACAAACCGATCGATATGTTGCCTCTATATCAAATAGATGGTGCAGTCACTCAGTGACCAGTGCTCTGGGCTGTCCCTGCAGGAAACACTGCTTCCTCCTTGCCTGTGGGGTTTTTCCAAGGGACAGTGACATGCAGCTTTCTGAGAAATCACCTAACAAAATAAGTTCTAGTTCTATTTTCCAGTGCGAGGAGCAATACATTATTTGTCAATCAAGTTCTGAACAAGCTATCCATGTTTGTCTGCCAGAAGACACCTCAAGGCCACGCCTTCCATGCGGAGGCATGAAAATGACAGGCATGAATACACAGACTGGCCTCGCCTTCAGGGTGCTGAACAGCAAAAGGCTGCCTGGCCTTGGGGAAGAAAGGAGACCTTTCACAGCCAACTCTAAGCTTCAGCTGGGAGAAAGGTCCATCCAATGCTAACCCAACCACAAGTATGTGCAATCAACACAATACCTGCCTGAACACAGACAGAAGAAAGCCATCTCTGGTCCAGCTCAATCCAAAACAGGACACAGCTGGACAGACCTGGAAAATTAAGATAGCTGTGTGTGTGTGTGTGTGTGTGTGTGTGTGTGTGTGTGTGTGTGTGTGTGTGTGTGTGTGTGTGTGTGTGTGTATACGTGCAGGGGCACATGTGTGTGCGCGCACGCACTGCTGCTGTATTTAAGAAACTAATGTGGAACACACAACTTGCTTACTTGCTACAATTACTGTGGCTCTTGTGTTCATTAAACACTAGCTAAGAGGCTACCCCCTTCATTGTCCACCTGCCCCACTGAGTATCAGCTTCCCTTCAGCAGGGATATGTTCACTGCCTTCCTCCCAGTATCCAGAACTGGGCCTAGTGCAGAAAAGGTGTGTGACAGATGTCTGTGGAATGGAAGAGACCAGCAGGTAAGCCTGAAAGAGCCCAGGCAGGCACAGGGTGACTGGAGCCTGGGGCCTAACCGTGAGCGCTGGTCCACTTGCAGATGCCTCCCAGCCTCCTGCACTGAGACAGGGTCACATTGGAGGAAACATCCTGCCCCTCAGAGAGCGCGATGGGCAGGACAACCCCACTGATAGGCCTGCCCATGGCTACTCCTCTGTCTACATTTCCTTCTGCCGAGAAGGGATGGAGCCCAGGGAATGGTGTCACTGGGTGTGTGGAAGGCCTGTGACAGTGTCTTCTCTCCCCTAGCCTGGTGCTAAGGGGAGGGGTCAAGCCCAGGGTCCAGATGCAGGACCAGACAGGACAGGTCTTCCTTCAGTCTGCTTCTCTAGACTTGACTTCTTTGGCTGCCCCAGGTCTTAGCTGCAGCATGTGGGATCTTGGTGTGGCACACAGGCTTAGTTGCTCTGCAACATCTGGGATCAGAGTTCCCCAACCAGGGGTCAGACCTGCCTTCTCTGCATTACAAGGCAGATTCTTAACCACCGGACCACCTGCGAAGCCCCCACTTCTCTAGACTGCTATTCTGTTCAGTAAGCCATTTCTGGAAGGTGAAGATGGTAAGAGAAGCGAATGTTGGCAGGAGAAGTGGGGCATGGCAGAAGGGACCCCCTCCCACGGGAAGAGGCTTGCAAGGCCTCAGGACCATCCCCTTCCCTCTGGCAAAACTCCTCTGGCCCAGACATTACTGTGGCCACTAAATCTGATCTAACGCGAGGCCATGTGCTTACTCTGCTACTTACTGCCACCAGAGAACAGAAGCCCAGGAAATTCAGCTGAGCGGGCTCATAACCCAAGTATGAAATTCCTCTCACGTCATGATTCGATCTCGTGACCATGACCTTGAGCAAAGGTAAGCTGCAGGGAACTGTAAAGCCACTGCCACATGCCAACACGAATATACCCAAGCTGCCCTTGCCAACGAAGCCCTGGACACACTCAGGGTTCGAAGCAAACAAGAGCTGAAACACAACTGCTGACCCTGGGCCAGCCAGTGAACTGGGGCCCACTGAAGCTGCATGTTTTCTAAATTCCTTACAAAAAGTAAATGTATTCTCCCTGAGGCTTTGCTATACTCTAGGGAAAGTTCTGGACTCAGAGAATTTCCCTCTCAGGAGAGTGTCTCAGCGAAGGACATCTGATTAGAGGTAGGGCTCCCCCCCCACCCCCCAACTCCCCATACACCTCAGTCTTGACTGACCCAACCATAGTACGGTCCAATAATAGCAGTACTTCTAAGATGGTCTCCAGGACTCCTGTGGTCTGAATGTCTGCACAGTCCTTACCCCCAAAGAGGGTAGCATTAGAAGGGAAGTCTTTGAGGGAAATTAGGTCATGAGGGTGGAGCCCCATGATGGGATTAGCGCCCTTATAAGGGAGACCCCATGGAGCTCCCTTTTTCCTTCCACTAGGTGCGGACATGGAGGGAAGGTGCTGGCTATGACCAGGAGAACCCAACCAGCAGACGACCATGCTGGCACCTTGATCTTGGGCTTCCAGCCTCCACAACTGAGAAATAAGTCTCCATTATTTCTCAGCCCCCTCGGTCAGTGGCATTTTGTTACAGAAGTCCAAACAGACCTAAGACAGGGCCTGTACAGCCAAAAAACACGTTGTAAAGCAACTATACTCCAATTAAAAAAAAAAAAGGACAGGACCAAATCTGAAGTTCCAGGCACATATAAAATCATCCTATAAACAGTAGTTATAATTACTGCAGAAAAAGAAAACGGGTGACAATGGGTGGTTCCTTAACAGCAAGAAGGAGTATGAGGATATCAGTTTGCTTTTGTGTGAATCGCAGGCAGCTGTGTCATTGGCTCGGGGTGAATAAGGGTCACGGCTGTATCTGAATACAGCTACAGAACCCCTCCCCTGCAGCCCTGTGCCCTGCAATGGGTACTGATGGGAAGCCCTTGCTTGAGGTGGGAGGGGTCTGAGAAGGATACATCACCCACAGTCGGGGCCGCTGCCAGTGGCAGGTTCTAGGTACTCAGCCACGGCCCGGGGTTCTGAGAGGCTGGGGGAAGGCAGGTGCACCCTGCCCCTCCACCACCTGTCGTGTCTCCCCCCGACCTCCACCAGCTGCCCCATCTTCTTCAGCCACGCTCACCACCCACTGTGAGCACAAGGACCCTGCTATCCAGGCAGCCTCAGCTACCCCCAGGCCCCTGAGGCTTCCTGAACCCCCAAGTCACTGCCCAGAGCACTCTCCTCCTACCCCTCCCACCCCACTCCCATTCACAGTTCCTTCAGTGACAACAGCTACTGAGAGGATGTCCTGTGCCCAACACTGCTCTGAATCCTAGGCACATCCATGGAGCCTCACAACAGCCCAAGGGTTGGAAGTTACCATCACCCATCCCATTTTCCAGATGAGAAAACTGAGGCACAGAGGAGATAGGTGACTTCTCAAGGCTATTCAGCTGAAAGGGTCAAGAATCAGGTCAAGATTAAAACCCAGTCTGGCCCCAAGGGCTGCTCTCAAAACCCACAGCTTCAGAACAACTTGAATTCTATTATAAAGGTTCCCAGACTTGACAATTTTGCCATTGGCCAATTCCAATGTAACAATCTTTCTTTGTTGTTGTTGTTTAGTTGTTAAGTCCTGTCCGACTCTTTGCCACCCCATAAACAGTAGCCTGCCAGGCTCCTCCATCCATGGGACTCTCCAGGCAAGAGTACTGGAGTGGGTTGCCATTTCCTTTTGGAGAGGATCTTCCTGACCCAGGGATCAAACCTGGGTCTCCTGCACCGCAGGTGGATTCTTTACCACTGAGCCACCAGGGAAGACCAACATTTTTACTTGGGTTGGTTCAAATTAGCAAGAGAAGTGTTCCAGGCCGCTCACAGTAGTGGAATTGAGCCTAATCAGGATGGAGGAGAATGGGGTGGGGGATGGATTTACTTCACGATTCAGTGTTTGGCCCCACATTCAGAACCACCTGCCCCAGGGTCTGTCTCCCGCTCATCCTGTCTTTCTCACCCAGACACCACCCTGTGGCACAGAAGTGACAGGTCAGACTTCTTCCCTAATTCACACCTGATTTCCCTTGGACCTCAGCACAGGCCTTCAGCCCAAGTTTTGTCTCCGGAAAAGTTCTTTCCTTTCCAGACTCAGAGCCCTGCTCACAAAGAGAGAGCCAACACCAACCCACTAAGAACCCCTGAGGTTCCTGCCAGCCCCGGGCGAGAGCGGTCTGCGGCCCCAGTCCAACCATAACCAGCAGGGAGGATGGGGCTGTCAGCCCAGACAGAGCAAAGGAATCCACCCTCCCTACGGCCCAGAAACCTTGCACCAGCTTCCCAGAGGACACTGAACTGGATTTGCTGATGGGAAATTGTCAAGCCTCCCCAGATCTGGACCCCCCTTCTTCCCAGGTTCGGATGAGGTCCAAAACAGTCACGGGGGGCCAGCAGAGAAAATGAAGGGCCAGGCAGCCCCTCCTCCCTCTCCAGGCCATCACCCCTCCCCTGGTACCCACAGTGACCCCTCCTGCCTCTAAGGGCCTGAGAGCACCAAGCCCTGCCCCCAAGCCGCTCCAGCACCTGCACTTTCTGTACCTCAGCCCACAGCCACACCAGGACTCCACCGCCCTCAGGCCTACCTGCTCTGCAGCCGTCCCTTGTCCCTTGGAGGCCATGTGGAGCTCTCTGGCACTGACCTCTCCAGTCAGTATTCATGGTTAACTTTGTCCTGGGGTGGGCATGGGGGTGCCAGGAACACACGGCCCTGGGTCGGTTAAGGGATGTGTTGTCTGTACACAGGTGTGCAGGCCTGTCACCAGGCTCTGCCCCCCGGCAACCCCACTGTTCACACCTTCACCACCTCTGAGACTCCAGAGCACAACCCACAGAGCAGACACTGCATTGTCCGACCCGTCTCTGGCCTTTCCAGCTGGGGGAGCCTGAGAGTCCTTGAGGCTGGCTAGGCGTCAGGTCCCACCTTTACTACTGAGGACGACCGCGAATCCCAGTGAAGATTGTAGGCGTCAGCCACCCACACAGCAAAGGCTGCCCAGCCCTAGGGTCAGGTGACCAGAAGACAGCAGGCCCCTCGCTGGTTATAGGGAGCCCTCCAGGCAGCAGGTCTTGGGCAGCAGATGGAAGGGTATGGCACCGTGGGCACTGGGGGCTGCATGTCTGCCAAGCCTCGAGGTGGCCCTGCAGGATCTCAGGGTTGCCAGCCCCCTGGGCCGTTCCCTCCGGGGGTCTTGATTTTATACCTCCTGAAGTCTTGAAGTGGCCAAGGAGGGGGCGGGGAGGGTGGTGGAGGAGCGTGGCCGATTGGGCCTCCACACCACCCAGGCACAGCTCCCGCCCCCACACCCCCAGCCCACCGGGTCTGCAGCCGCCAGAAGCCCAACCGCACAGCTGAAATAGAAGCCCCTCCCCTACCGGAAGGCTGGTCTCAAGAGGCCAGGCGGAGGCCTTCGCCCCTCCCCTTCCCCACCCTCGGGTGCCTGCGCCCCGCCCCTCCCCTCGGCAGGCAGCTCGTCCTCCCACGAGGCGAGCCCCTGCCGCATTTTGCACAGCCGAAAGGGGCTCACAGAAACAGGGGGCCAGTGCCAAGGCAGGCGGTTGTTATTCACACTGAACGTCAGCCAGGGGCTTCCCAGAAAGGCCCCCGTCAAGAAGATCGACTCTCGTGGGGGTCATTCCCCACGAGACCGACTCTCGTGCGGTCCCAAAATAGGGCCATTCTAAAATGTGAGATTTCAAGAGCTTGCGCGGAAGAAGGGGGAAGAACAGCATCGTGTAGAGAAGAATTCAAAGCACTTGCCAGCTTCAAACTAAAGTCTCAAGGAAACTTAAATACTGGTTTAAAACCAGCTCGATCCAAGTAACCCAGGACTCCTGCCTGATTCTGGGAGCCGGCACGGGGATTCCTGACCGAGTTCTGCAGTCAGAGTTACTCAGAGGCCAGCAGGGGACACCGCACACAAGCCTGGCGGCCCTTGGCCTCTTGTACCCCCGCCCAGAGGAGCCCACCCCCACAAACCCACTTCCCTGCCGGACAGGTGCCCCTGTTCCAGTGCCTCACAGTAACGGGGCTGGTTCATCCCAAAGCACCCCACCTCTCCACCTCACTATACCAGTTAATAATCCTCCCCTTCAGTTGCCCTCATTTGTTAATACAGGAGTTTGCTTGCTGCAAACTGTAATTAATCTGTGGGTGAGAAGCACCAGGTGCAAGGTTGGGGGCTGGGAGGGGCAGAAGTGCTGCCTTTTAGCAGACCCTAAATTGTTCTCCCAAGGTGAGGTCCTCTCCCTGGAAAACCCACCCACCCCTCCCGGCACCACCAGCAGCAGGGCCACCAGCCCTTCTGCTCATCAAATCTGAAATCCTTTCCTGGCATCCCTTCACCTAGCCCTGACCTACAGCTAAATGAGGCTTGCATCCTCCCAGATCCTGGCCTGGGCTTTCATTCCCCTGGGCTGCTCAGCACCCAGCACCCAGGGGAGGAGAAAACAGGCTCCGGGAGCCAGAAATGTTCTCTAGGTCGTCCACAGTCAGGGACAAAGCGGGTGGGAACACAGGGCACCCACCCGGCTGCCCCGCCCCACAGCGCACTGGCCTTCGAAACCCTCCTGGCCTCTCAAAACTCACTCCCAGGACTTCCTCAACGTCGTCTCCAGCCACATCCCAGCGAGACTTCCTGCTTCCTCCCGCCAGAGCCCAGGGGGCCCTTCTGTGACAGTAACAAGTGGCCACAACCGGGACAAGAGCCAGCCTCTGAGGAGGTACCTCCAGGCTTCAGACCTCGCCGCTCCCTCTGCCCAGGGCTGCTGTCTGACTGCCGCAGACAGAGGGGCGCCTCAGAGCCTGGGGCCTATCCTGTGTTCCCAGTGGCCCCTCCACACTGGGCGCAGTAATGCTCAGTGCCGACTGGCCCAGGGAGGAGGCGCCCTCCACGGTGGGGCGGGGGTGGGGGCACGTGGGTCTGCTCTGTGCCTCCACAGGGCCTCCTCACTATGCACCCTCTACATAAGAAAGCCCAGCTGGAACCACCACAGAAATCACCCCCTCCAGGGCTGAGGCCACAGTGGAAACTCCACTCAGCTCACGTGTGGGTACATGGGGGGCGGGGGGACCAGGCCTGCTCTACTCTGCAGCCCAGCCGCCCAGCTCAGCTGCACAGCCTGCCCGCGACCGCAGCCGCGCTGCCCTCACAGTAACCCACATTCACAGCGGAAGGCCAAGCCAGGGCTAAAATCTGCTCCAGCTTTTTTAAAAGGTCACGTCTTGGATAAGTGACAAGGTTCTACTGTAGAGCACAGGGAACTGTATTCAATATTCTGTGATCAACCATAATGGAAAAGGATGTGAAAAAGAATATATATATATATATATATATATATATATGCATAACCGAATCACTTTACTGTATAGCACAAAGTAACACAAGATTATAAATCAACTATACTTCAATAAAATAAAGTTTTAAAAAAACTGTAAAAGGCTCATGTCTGGACCCCTCCTCAGAGAGTCTCAGATGGAAGATCCTGGGTCAGGGCCTGGTGAAGACTCTCAGCCCACTCTCTGCTCTGACTGGGCACCAGGCTCAGAGGCACCCCCGCTGAGAGGCCCTGAGTGCAGTACACAGGGACCAGCTGTCTGCTCTGCTCCCCGCCCTCTGACCATTCCCCGCTTGGAAATCCTTGGCCCAGACCCCAGGCTCCAGGCAGGCAGTGGTCTTGAACTGCCCCCCACCTGTCTAGAAGAAAGGGATTTGTGTTTGTGCACATCCCCACCCCCAAGCATCTCTAGAATCTCTCTGCTTGAGCTGACCGTGAAGAATCAGCTTATGAAATAGGTATGTGGACAGCTGGGAGGAGCAGTGGCCAGTGCTATCTGGCTGGACCCCCTCAGGGAGACACCCAGGTTATCTGTGCCTGCCTGGCGTTACAGACCTCAGGCGGTGCCAGAGGGCCCAGGATTGCCGGCCTGCTGGCTCCCTCAGACGGGTTCAGACACACCTCTGTGCAGAAGCAGGCTGGAAATCAGCTGGGCAGCCCTGTGGCCTGGGCTCCGGCCTCAGGTCACAGGCTGCCCCTCCTCCCTGGGAGATGCTTGCCGGCCATCCCAGGCTGATCCCTGCCCCTTTGCTTCCCATCAGGAAGTGAGCACCACGCCTGAAGAAGGAAGCGCGTCTGGAGGACAGAACCCCAGCCAAAGAGGCTGTCCTTCTCCCAGAGCCACGCGGCCAGTACCACACAAGGCCGATCGCGCTGCCTAGCCACCCCCGTGCCTCCGCCTGGTGGGCAGGATGTGCCTGGGAACTGGCACTGCCAGTGCTACAGACAGGTGTTGGACAGGATGGAGACACTGGGCTGCCCCGGGGTTCCCAAAGTGGGTCCTGCCAGACCTCACGCACCCTAGGGAGGCGCGGTTGGAAATACATGCCAACAGCACTGAGAACTTGAAGACAGTGTAGACCCCACCCCCAGGCAATGGCCCAACTCCCAGAGCAGGAGCAGGGCGGCGTCTCCACAACCCAGGAGAGCAGTCCAGGGAGGATCCTTGGACATGGAGAGCAGGCTGTAGATACATGCACGTTTCAGGCATGTGTGTGAGGGTGTGTGTGCACATGTGGATCCACGTGTCACTAGTATTTGGGGCAGAAGGGGGTTCATGTTACAAGCTCTCTGCTGATTCTTCAGATGCACTTCCTCAGAAGAACTCAGCAGACTCAGAAAGGACAAGCCTGTGCCCCTGAGCAACAAGACGGGTCCCCCAAACTTCAGACAGACGAGGCAGGTGGGGTCCTGGGAAACCACATTGCCCTCGGCACCCTGGTCCCTGAGAACCTCAGCCCCACACAGCCTCCTTCAAGGGCTCTCAGGTCACGGATCTGGAACTTTGTCCTCAGGCCACCAAGGCCTGTGACCGTCCTGGGGCACCTTGGGTGCCACCACGTGAGTCACTTGGCAGGAGGGCACTTCAGTTTAGTGGCAGTTTATATGCTGGCAGGACAACCAGCACCAAGTGTAGGCAGCTCTCCTCTGAGACAGGAGGGAGAAAACCTCACACTGAAAACCTAACATGACCAGGAAAATGATTAATCCAGGTCCCTCAAAAACTAGCTGCCATTACAGACAACCCAGTCACACGCTTCTCTTTTCCCTCAAACAGTAAATAGCAACAGTCACGGGGCATTAAGACGAGCTGAAGTTTGTAAAACCATTTTGTTAGGCTGAGTCTGTTTATTTTTAGAGAGAATAATAAATTCTTTGCCTGCACTTATAGGTTTATACCTGCTCAGGGCAGCTTTGCAATGGAAATAAAGTTGTTCTTTGTTTTAACAAGCTGGCAATCTTCCTTAGACTCCCCCGCAGTGACAACCACACACTCAGAGGCTCACCCAGAGGCCCTTAGAGGCCCGACATGGCCCAACACCAGCTCATGGTCCGGGTCCACAGGAGGACAGGAGGAAATTAGTCCATAGCTGGACCCCCTTCACCTCCTCCACCCTCATCAGAGCCCTCATCTTCTACTGAACAATCACACATAGATCAAGTTGGGCCAGTGAGGGTGAAGAACATTGGAGCAGCTCACCTGTTAGAGCAGTGCCCCTGACTCCAGTGTGCAGAGCCCAGGGCTCCCAGGCCACATGGAGTTCAGAGGTTATCTGTCCAGGGGACCCAGCTCAATGCAGTGACAGGCAGTAAAGGCTGAAAGGGACTGTGACAGCTGAGGGTATTGGGCGCAAGGGGAGGGATAAGCAGGGCAGGGCCCGCTAGGAGCCACAGCAGATTAACTAACGTCACTTTGCTACTTCTAGGAGTCCACCTGAATACAGCTTCACCAGGCCTGGTGCACTCGATCTGTGATAAAACCTGAGTCTGAGAAACAAGCAGGAAACCAGGGGTCCCTGGGGCCTGGAACTCTGAACTCTCCTCCTGCCGTGTCCCCTTCCTTACCTCCCCATCAGCCAAGCACACCTGCACCTTCTCTCTGTTCCTGGGATCCCTGGGCTAGGACTGGATGTTCTCTCTCCATCTTCCTCAGGCTGCACCATCTTCCTGAGGCCGCTCCTTGTCAGCAGCATGTAAAGTGACCTTCACCGGGTCGCTGGCCCACACCGGGGCCATGGGCCTGGGAATGTTCATCACTGTAATGTACCCCAGCCTGCCATGACTGCTACAGTGGCGCTCAGTGACATCTGTTGAATGGCTGGCCAAGAAGCCCTGAGCCACCCACCAGGAGGGTAATCATGCCCACAACTACCTGGGGTACTAAGGGACCACAAGCTAGGCTCCCAGTAGGCCTGAAATAGCCCTATAAAGGTGAACTGAAGCTTGAGCCAAGGGGTTTTCCCACGAGGATGTGGCCACAGACCAGACACCTCTGAGCAAGACAGTCCCAGGAAGGAGCAAGGCTTCAGGAAGACAAGTACCTGCTCCCGACGCCAGGTCTGCTCAAATCCCCCAGTGCACACACTTGGTGTACAGAATACGTGATCACAGATACCCTGTGATCCCTTAAATATCATGGCCCTTGTTTTATTTTAGCCTCATTTCAAAGTCTTGGGTTTACTGTTGTGCCACTATCATGACGCACTAAGAGGGGCTGATTTTAGTTACCCCAGCATGTATGTGATTCAGCTCATGTTCATATTCACTTTTCCTGAGACCAAAGAACAGTTCCAAAGTGGAAATGCCCCCTGATACCCATATAATGCCCTGCCAAGAACTGGTCACAGGCACACGGAACTGCTTGACCAAGAGTGACCCTGTGCCTCGAACATTCGTCATACTTGTTTCTGAGGACCCTGTTCTCTCCAGCAGAATCCAAAGACACCAAGTACTGCCCAGGTGGATGAGGACGCCAGGCTTCCTCCCATCCACAGCTCTGTGGCAGCATTTGGCACTGGTGCCCACATGTGCACGCAGAGGCACCCGCCATCAGGGGACACACCGTACCTGTAGGTGATCTTCACTTCAGTTCCAGGCTCATCTCGCTCCCAGATCAAAGCGATGCTCTCCGGGGACTTCTGAACGTGCTGATCCAAGCAGTTGACTGCACAAAAACAGGTGCATGGACGTTACACTTGGTGCCACTGGAGTCAGAACGGGGAGGGTCCAGTTGGCCTGGCTGGCGCCATTCTCCCTAGGTTGAGAGACCTCTCAGGTGCAGGTGACCACTGGGAATTCTGAAGCAGGTGCTTCATGTGTGGAGCACTCCCCAAGTCCCAATCCCCAGCCTCATTCCCCGCCCCCACCACCACCACCCTCAGCCAGCGACCTGACCCAACTGGCCCTGTGGTTTTCAAGGCTCCCTGGAAATTCTGACACAGCCAGGGCTGAGCACTGCAGCCTAGGCTGTAGGAAAGAAGACTCAATGCAAACAGGGGCTGATTCCGTGCAGTGCATGGGGAGGGTGCTCGTGGGGTAGGGGTGCGATCCAGGACAAGGACCCACATCCCTTCTCAAGTGTCCATCCAGCACCCAGCTCCCAGAAGTGATGCACTGACAAGGGAAACGTCTCGCTAGTTTTCCAGGAGGCTTGCTCCCCTCCCCCTCCGTTACCGAAGCTCAGGTCATATGACTGCCCACAAAAACAGGTCGGTTGTGGTGGTTTACTGTCAACCTGAAGATCAGTAGGATCATGTTCATTGCTAACTTCCTGTTCACCACCACTGACTGGACTTCAAGGTGAGCTTGGCTCTGGCCAGTTTTTGCCAGAGCCCCTTCCAGCCGGCCCTCGTGGCCTGTCTTCATTCCTCACCTCCCCATCAGCAGGGAAATAAATACCTAAAAACAGCTTTCAGACCAGCAGCCACTGCCCACCTGGTCTTCAGGGCCACCCACATGTCAAGGTATATAAATTTTTCCTTTCCTGTCTTTTTGGGGCAGTTATTCATCTTCTCCCAAACTATCTTCTACAGAAATGGGAGATGTACCCTTTGCCAAGTCTAACTCACAGGGCTGGGTCAGAATCAGATGGAAAGCAATCCTGAGAGGTTACAAGAATATGAGGTCGGTCACCACCCGATAATCACCCTGCTGGGAGTTCCTACAAATATTTCCTGATGGAAAACCATTCTGACAGAAGTTATGGGAGACTCTCCCCATAACAAACCCATAATCCTCGAGAGGGTGAACTCCCATGGAAACATTTACAAACTTTAGCTTGTGTCTGTGTGTGCCTATGTGCATATGAATCACATTTTTTCCCTCTCAGGATATTTTATCTATCCCTTACTCTGGGAGGTGGGAGGGAAGTTCAAGAGGGAGGGACATATGTAAACCTATGGCTGATTCCTGTTGATGTATGGCAGAAACCAACACAATATTGTAAAGCAATTATCCTTCAATTAAAAATAATTTTTTTTTTAATTTCAAGTTTCTAACAGGTATATAAGCTATACCTCACAAACTTGATAAATGAAGTTGGGGATGTCATGGGGAAAATTCCTACTTATTGCCACAGGAAAGTTCTTTGAACTACTAGAAAAACAGAAGAGAATAAATCCCCACCCACCCCCCAAAAAAAAAGAAGAGACAAAAGCAGAAAGACAAACTGAGAAGAAGGGGCTTGGTGGCAAAACTTGGATTTACAGAATAAACCTGACATCAGTCATGTGTGTGTCAGTCTGGTCCAAAGTTCTTTTTCTTAATATTTATTTATTTTTGGCTGTTCTGGGTCTTCATTGCCATGCACAGGCTTTCTCTAGTTGCAGAAAGCCAGGGGCTACTCTCTAGTTGTGGTGTGTGGGTCTTCCATCATGCGGGCTACTCTCTAGTTGTGGTGTGTGGGTCTTCCATCGTGCTGGCTTCTCTCATTGTGGAGCACAGGCTCTAGGGACACGGGCTTCGGTGGTTGTGGCTCATGGGCTCAGTAATTGTGACACATAGGCCCACTTGTCCCACGGCACATGGGACCCTAGTTCCTGGACCAGGGATCTAATCCGAGTCCCCTGCATTGGTAGGCAGACTCCCAACCACTGGACCACCAGGGAAGTCCTGGTACAAACTTTAGAAGAGTTTTCACATTAAGACCACAGATTTCTGGCTTTCTTGAACAATCAGCAGATGAGGCCATACCCACACCTTGCAGCTGAGGTGGTGACCACTCTCAGCAGGAGTGGGTCCTGGCACCTCCCCTTGCTAGCCATGCCAAGTCTGCTCAGGGTCCTGCCTCAGGGCCTTTGCAGTTTCTCCCTCCCTGGGGGACATCGTCCCACCCTCCCCACCACTGCACACCATCTGGTACCCAGCCTCCCCCAGGTCTCAGCCAACACGTCCTCACTCCGCTATGGAGCACTACTCCTCCCTGGGACCTTATGCCTCCCAGACTGTAACAGCCCCTGTGGTGTTTCCAACCTGCTGCCCCTTTGTGGGCAGGGGTCACATGCCCAGTTCCTGTTTGGACACCTGCAGCCTGACCCAGGGCTCCGAGCACAGGAAGCCCTAAGTTCTGGATGATGGATGGACCTGCCAAGTCCTCAAGTTAGAGGATGATGTGGGGTCCAGGTGACACCAGGCTGGGTGCGTGCCTGGGAGAGGGAACAGACCTCTTCTCATCTTCCTGGCTTTGTCCCTCAAGAAGTTTCCTTTTGGGGCCTACATCAAGGCTTCTGATTTCCCAAGGATCCCAGATGACTTGTGAGCCTGTAACTTTCGAGACCCCACCCTGAGTCTCTGACTGAACAGGTCTGGGTGGTCTTGAGGATTTCACTTCTACCAGGATCCAACTTGATGTGTGATTGCAGGTCCGGGACCTCTTTCACACAGGCGGGTGCATACACACACACACATATGTCTTCTGGTGCGTACAGTCCAGAGTCCCGGGGAGCTTTCTTTTTCCAGTGGTGGTGGTGGTGGTTTAGCCACTAAGTCGTGTCCAACTCCTGGATAGGAATAATTAAAGACCCTTGCCATCTCTGCAAGACATCCGGCCGTGCCCTCATTGGATGGCAGCCTGGGGTCACGGTTAAAATCACACTCTAGAGTCAGGCCACTGTCTGACCACTCACTAACCGTAGACTCGTCTATTTATCTCTAAACACCACCTCTAAATCTTACTCTCCTAATTGGTGGTGGTAATGGTTCCGGACTCTAGGAGGCATGGTAATAATTAGATGCCACTGGAGTTTTCCGGCCATGGGGTGCGACTGTGTCCCCAAGGGAAACTGAGTTCACAGCTGCCATGGACAACCCTCAGACGACAGTGTCCAGAGAAAGCACAGGGCTGGGTCTGAGGCGACGTGGCTCTATGGTGCCATGTGTATGTTGACTTTTAACACATCTGCATGGCTCCTGCTGTGGAGGAAAGGAAGGAAACCCTTACATCTCTCATTTAAAAAAAAGAAGTCTCCACCAAAGAACTGGGCAGCAAGACAACAGAATTTCATTTCCAAGTATTTCCAAGAAAAATTGGGCAAGGAGAGAGCAACTTAAGGCTTGGCTCAAACCCGATCTCTTATTTTGATCCTTTTCCAAATTTCCCAGCACACAGCAATCTCTCCTCCCACAACTCCATTCGGCACTGACTCATCTTCCCAGCAGCCCCCATTCTGACACAACATCAGCTCTGCTAAATCCGCCCCCAACTGGGTCACAAGGTCCCTATGGGCAGGGACCACTTCCCTACGATTCCTTCACCTCGGAAGGGGGGGATGATGGGACAAAGTTCCTAATTCTCCCCTTAGCAGCTGTAAAACCTTGAGCACTGTCACCAGTGTGGACCTGCTCCTTTACTGATCTGTGGTCCTTCTCCTCATCAGAACGCAGGCTCTGAGGCACTGGGGCATTTTATGCGTGATCCCCACCAAACACGAGCTAGAGCCCTTACATCCACATCTGTACAATGGGGCCACCAGACACTTCAAATTGGTGTCACAAGGATGTCATGAGATGAGGCATCACAAAGTTCACCTAAGGGCAAGTCTGCACCCGGGCCTGATGTGGCTCTGCAAGCAGGTAAGTGGGTATGTGTGGTGAGTTTGGGTTTGTTTTTAAGAAGAGGTGATGAGGGACTTCCCTGCCAATCCAGTGGTTAAGACTTCACGTAACAATGAAGGGGTGTGGGTTTGACCCCTGTTCAGGAGGCTAAGATCCCACAAGCCTTGAGGCCAAAAAAATCAAAACATAAAACAGAAGCAATGTTGTAATAAATTCAATAAAAACTTTTAAAAGATAGCCCACATAAAAAAATTAAGACATTATTAAAAAAGAAAAGGTGACCAGAGGGTCATCAGTTTCATCATAAACATGTACACAAAAATGCAGGCATTTCCATCCAACAAACTTGTTGGTTGTTTAAATGCATCCCTGCCCCTCCTCCTTTTACAAAAATTTAATTTTAATCCAAAGAGATGAGAGAGTTAATATTCACAAGAGGAGTCACAATAGGTTCTTCTATTTAAAGAAAACCTCCCTGGCATAATTTGAGGTATTACGTCAATCACAAAAACTATATTTGCCAACTTTCCAGAAACATCTGCTATTTAAAGCAAGTCATGTCTCTAACAACTGGGGAGGATTCAGAGCTTTCCGAGGGTCCCTCCTCCTGAGACCTGAGGTCATGTATTCACTGAGAGTTCCTTGAAGGACCTGAGTGAGCTACTTCAGCCACTGGGAGGAAATGCAGCCTCAAAGGCAGGCTCTTGCCATCTCAACGTTTCTGCCGTCTGAATTATTCGAGGCACGTCATGAAGAGGAGAGAGCTACAGCGAAATGGTTTCCACTGCTACAAGGAATGTTCCAAAAAGCGTCCAAGGAATCTCTGTGTTCAATGCTAGTTATAAACAGTCTATCCTTGAGCTTGAAAGTAAGAATACACACACGCGTGTTTCAAATTCAGACTCAAAATAGAGTTTCGTTTTGTATTCTGAAAGCAACACGTCACTACCCTCCAGTTCTGCATCTGCAGCTTCCTGATGTCTCAAGTTTATACCCACGGAGCAAAGACATCTGTTGAGTCCTGTGAGGGAAAGAGCCAAACTTCAAAAGCTGAAAAGAGTCCTTATCAGAACGTGGCTTTCTAAAGAGTTTCGGGTTTCATGCAAACCAGTTCACTGCAGGGGGTGTCAGGTCTACCTACCCCCCCCAACCCCACCCCGCCCAGGGCCCTCTGACACCACAACCCCCCACCGGCCTGGCTCTCCCATGGTCCAGGAGGGCTTTCAGAGCCACGTCAGCCACCTGCATGCCCTCCCCAGCCTGCTTCCCAGAATAGGCTGGTCAGATGGAAAACCTGTGTGGTCCCATTCAGAGGCAAAGCAGCACGGCTGAAGAGCAGGTTCAAGGTTACAGCCTCCTCCCCGGATTCATTAATAAATAACAAAGGCCAGTGATTGGGTGCAAGGAATGTTCTGAAGACAGTGCAGAATGCTTCACAAGCGTTTTCACATTCAATGCTAACAGTAGTCCCAGGTCACCTGCCGCTGGTCAGAAGCCTAGCAGCTTCTGCCTTGGTCTCTGGGACCTCTGGTAGCCAACAGCCCTGGGTCTAGTCACCACCTTGTGAGAAGCTCCTTGTGGGTGCTCCAGGCCACAGCTCCAACTAAGCCCAGCCTGTAGGCCAGGCCGCAGACATGGGAGTGAGCAAGGTAGATGACTAGAGTCCCACAGGTGGGGAGCAGAGGCAAGCCACTCCAGTCAGGCCCTGTCCAAAGTCCTGACCCACGGAATCCGAGAGACTAAGAAAATGGCACGGATAGGAACTGGAACAGAATTTCAGTTACGCACTGTTCTCACATTACAAATGAGGAGACACACCAAAGAACATTCAGGGGAGGGCAGGGGGAGTAAATTAGGAGAGTGGGATTGACACAGACACACTATTATACATAAAATAGTGTAAACTAATAAGAACCTACTGTAAAGCACAGGGAATTATTCAGTACTCTGTAATGACCTATATGGGAACAGAATCTGAAAGAGTGGATATGTGTATATATATACTTGACTCACTTTGCTGTGTAGCTAACACAATTGTAAACCAACTATACTCCAAAAAAAAATGAATTTTAAAAAATTAAGCACTTGGCGAGACTTTAGATAGAAAGAAAAAAAAAAATGATCAGGGGAAAACAAGTATTCAAACTCAGGTATGATTCCAAAAACACACCCAGCACCACTGAAGTGTACGGTACCACCCACAGACTCTTTGTTTGTTTGAGAGAGACAGATTGGCATTCATCCCAATCCACCCATTAAGTGGTGCCCCACCTGCCCTGGTTGGACACAGGTCAGTGGTTCTCAACCTTAAGTGTGTATCAGGATCACCTGGAGGATCCACCCCCAGGTTCCTGGCTCTGGCCATCTAGGATGTTTCTACAAAGTTCACAGGTCTTGCCGATGCTGCTGGTCCAGGGACCACACTTTGAGAACTGTACATACAGACCTTCCTGAAGGAGCAAATGGAGTTTTAAGTGATGCTCCTTTGGAATAAGCCAACATCACATGACCATCACACAGACAGACAGAGCATGCCAAAACACACCCCGTTCCACCCCAGCCCACAACTTTCTAGTGGCTCCCAGGATAGCCATAACTTGGTCTGGTCCTTTTTCATATGATCACCTCTGATTTGCAGACACTGGCGACCATCAGAGATATTTCTGACAGATGAGTGCGTCACATACACATTTGATGAGAGAATGTGGCTGAAATGCTGTTTTTCTACAAGGCAGTTTTCTGAAGTTCAGTTTCTGGCTAAGGTAACCATAAAGGAGAAATAAATGAAGAAAAAGAGGCAGAAGAGTGTCTTGCTGTACACCCTAACCCTGACCTTGAACCTGACCGAGTAGGGCTCACAAGGCCCTGGCTGCCCGTCGCACCGGATCTGTCATTACACCACCACCACTCCCCCCTTCTTATCTGAGAGTGAAAGGTGGCACGTGTTCACCTTGAATGTCCCTGGCAGCCTCAGGTCTCCCAAGTCCAAGGCAGCTTCTAAAGGAATTGCAACCTTCCACCCCTTCCCCCTGCACGCAGCTCTCTCGATCCAGGGTGCATTCCACCAACCCTGCAAACCTAAGGGTTTAGCTTTTCTCCCACTAGTCCAAGGACACTTTGTGCTGACTCAATTTTAGAGAAGACACTTATCTACTGAGTCATTTTTATTAAACCAGCAAAGCAATATACAATATAAAAAAAAAAAGTCTGGTCCAAAGTTCCTTTAAATATCTTTGCTTGAAAAATAACCGCAAGAAACTACCTGTAACTCTGGCTACTTCTAAATTTCACGAGTCAAAATCACTACCACTTATTGCTCACTAGTAAGTACTGGGCCTGTTCCATACCCTGTGTGCCTGGTCATCACAACCCAGCCCCTCAGGTGGGTATTGTGCCCTCTAGTCTACACAGGCGGAGAAGGCAATGGCACCCCACTCCAGTACTCTTGCCTGGAAAATCCCATGGACAGAGGAGCCTGGTGGGCTGCAGTCCATGGGGTCGCTAAGAGTCAGAGAGACTGAGCGACTTCACTTTCACTTTTCACTTTCATGCATTGGAGAAGGAAATGGCAACCCACTCCAGTGTTCTTGCCTGGAGAATCCCAGGGATGGGGGAGCCTGGTGGGTTGCCGTCTATGGGGTCTCACAGGGTCAGACACGACTGAAGCGACTTAGCAGCAGCAGTCTACACAGGAGAATGCTGAAACTCAGAGGAACAGAAAAACTGGACCAGTAAAGAAGTGGAACCTGGAAACTTAGACCCCACTGCCCAGTTCAGGCCTTGGTCAGGAAGACCTTTCCTTAAACAGCCCCTAGACTCCCATCTATCCCATTACCCACTTCCTCCTTGACAGGCAGCCCCTCTGACCGCCCCCCCATCTGGCTGCTCACACTCCAGGCCTAGCCTGTCTCCTCCTTCCCTTAGTTGCTGGGCCTTTTGCCCCTGGTGGGCCGGGGCATGGCTGGCAGTGTGAACCCCAGTCCCAAGTCTGGACAGAACCGTAGGGGATTCAATCTCCAGTAGGGGCCAGAGAGGACAGACTGGCGATGGAGCTGGCTTCTGAGACCTCGGAAGACCGGCCCCCTGGGTCTTCGGGGCGAAGGTGAAACTGAGAGCGGGTAGGTCCCACTACTGCTTCCTTCCCGCCCGCCCGCCCGCGGGCTGACTCCGGCTGCCGGCGCGGCTTCCTCCTCCCCGCCACCCGGCGAAGCCCCGTTTGTTTACATGGGCAGGGCTGCTCCCCAGACGGGTCGCCGGCCGGCACCTGGCGGTAACAACGGCCAGAAGCTTTTCGGTTCTGTCGCCGGCCGGCCCCGGGGGCGGGAAGTCCTGCTCCTGGCGCGCCCCTTGCCTTCCACCCCCCGTGCGGCACGCTCGGTGTTAGGGCCGGTGGGGGCCACCGTTAGACTCGGGGCGGGGGGGCGCCGGGGAGCGCGAGCCACGACCGAGGAGTCGGGGCCGGGCCGGCGGGGTGGGGGCGGGGTGGGGGCGGGGTGGCCGCGTCGCTTGCGGGGGAGCGATGCCGGAGCGCCGAGGAGGGGGCGTGTGGAGCCGCCGCACGCTGGGCTCGGGGTCCCCTGGGCGCGCGAGCTGGGGCTCCCCGGTCCCCAGGCCCACTCACCAGACACGTTTAACTGGCCTCCCAGGAACCAGCTGATCCTGCCGCTGCGGAAGTCGCAGTCGCTCACCGTGTGGTAGGGGGTGTCCCACACGAGAGCGTCCCGCGCCAGCGGCCCCCAGAAGGCGGCGGGCTCGCGAGCTGCCAGCTTGATTCGCTCTTGGTAGGAGCCGGGCGGCGCTGCGGGGGCGGAGGCGCTGCTCCAGAGCCGCGGGGCCGCCAGCGCCCGCACCCCCACCCCGCGGAGGCCCCCCAGTAGCCGTCCGACGCCGCGGCCCAAGCAGCGCGCCGCCATCGCGCCTCAGAGTCCCGCGCCTCAGAGCCCTGTGGCAACCCGGCGCCCGCGTGCCCGCGCCCCGCCCCGGCCCCGCCCCGCCCCAGGCCCCGCCCCCCTGCCAACGCCCCGGCCCTCGCCCAATCCCGCTCCCTCTCCCAGTCCTCGCGCGCTCGCGCCCCTCCCTGGCTCCGCCCCCTCCCCGCCCCTCCGGCCAACGCCCCGGGCCCGCCCTCAGGCACCGCCCCCGCCCCGCCCCTCCCAATCCCTCAGCTTGCGCTCCAGAGCTGGGCACCAAGGGAGGGGGAGCAGCTGGGGAAGGGGGGCCTCCCGGAGCGCAGGGTACGGGGTCCCGGGGCGGGCTGCCGGCGCTTGAACCGGTGCGTCCTCCAGCTCCGACGGCTACGCGGCGCGGGGAACCGCAAAGATGGGGAACCCGGGGACGCAGGCTCTTACAAGTGCGGGAGCGATCACGGAGCCAGCGAACCACCAGTTAGGTCCATTCAGCATCTCAGAGGCCGAAGGCATTCGTCTCTTCGTGCGCCCTGGAAAAGGAACACGCAGGTCTGCCTGCACCGGACCCCCGCCAAACTATACACACACAAGCAGCACCCCCGCTCCGTGGACTAAGTGGGGTTCTCTACCCAAGAGGCCGTGGGGGTACCCAGGGAGGTGGTCTAGGGTCCACCGCATTCCTGTGACAACGAAGCAAACGCCCGGGGGTTTCGGCCTGCTGCTGCAGCTTCTGTGTCCTGGGTTCAAAACCTGACGTTTCTAGCTCTCTGACCTCGGGTGAGTTCCTTAAAGGTCCCTGTGCCTACACCACCCCGGCTACTGAGCTCCCTGGGTGTCCCTCCCAGGCTGCAAGTTTCAGACACCAACTCATTTATTCTTATGCAGCCCTGGGGAGGGGGAAACGCATGATATCTCTCTCCCCCAGCTGTACCCAGGAAGCCCGGGAATGGAGGCTATGTCCCAGTTATCAAGCCAGGAAAGATAGAAGGGAACCCACAGAAACTTGCCTCAGCCAGACTCTAATATCACAACACCCACAAACTAAACACATAATAAATAAGATAAACAGAAGGGAGAGGGGAATTTTGAAAGTTAGTTGGTCGGTTGAGTTCCAGCCCATTAGCTGTAAGAGGAACTTCTGCTGTCAGCCCCAGTGTGTGTGTGTGTGTGTGTGTGTGTGTGTGTGTGTGTGTGTGCCCCCTCTCCTGTGCGCCTGCGTGCACTTGCCTGCTTGCACATGGTGCCTGCTTTTTAAGGCTGGAGGTGCTGGGGTCCAGTGAGAACAGTTAGCACTTACACATGGGCGCTGCTCTGTGCCAAGTGCTTGACCTGCATTTTTCTACTTAATTTAAAAGTTATCTGGTGCTATCAAGTCGTGCCCACTCTCAGCTCCCAAGTGGAACATATGAGGACGCTGAGCCCTAAGAAATAAACACGTGCTGGGCAGCAACCCCACTCCCGCCTCAATTTCTGCTTCACCACTTGGCCTGAATCACTTTTTTCTTTTTTTAAGCCTCACCACACAGCATGCAGGATTTTAGTTCCCCAATCAGGGATTGAACCTGGGCCCTACGCAGTGAGAGCACAGATTCCTAACCACTGGACTGCCAGGAAATTCCCTGAATCACCATTTTTAATAGAATAAATAATAAAACTGAAATACAGAAAGACTGTAAGTGTGGCCAGGGGTCCCAAAGATGACTACAGATGGTGGAGCAGTGGGTGAAAACTCCCAGGCATTTGCTCTATAGGTGAGAGGCTCCCCCTCAAGAGGAAGGATCTGTTCCCCACAAGTGGATAAGCAATGCTGCTCCGACTATCCCAGCCCAGGCCCTGAGAGGCCACAGAAGCAGGCCCTAGAGACCCCTGCAGAGAATGTTACCAAACTCAAGTCCACATAAGGCCAACCAACACCAAAACACCTGAGTCTGGAGCAGAGAAAGGTTTATTGCAGGGCCCTGCAAGGAGGGAGGAGGCTCATGCCTTAAAAACCCTAAACTCCCCAAAACTTTTCAGCAAAGCCCTTTTCTGGGAAAGGTAGAGGTGGGGTAGCTGTTGCAGACTTCATGTTGTCAGAGCCTTTATTCTTGAGGTCAGCTCATGGTCAAGTCATGATGTTCCTATAAACCTCCACCAAAACAAACATTAGTATCTGTTCTGACCAGAAAGGGAAGGGGAGTCATTTAATTCTGTCTCCGTGCCTCCTTGCAGCTGTTAACACGCAACAAACCTCGTAAGGAAAACAACATGATTACCCCTCGTTTAACAAACCTCGTAAGCAAAACAACATGATTACCCCTCGTTTTACGGGTTCAAGGTCCCAAGGCTCAGCTTTTGCCCTGCGAGGCCCAGGTCTTTGGTAAGAGGAGGGGTCCCTGTGCAGGCCAGTTACCCTGCTTTGGAGCAATTGTCCAGCATCCAGTTTGGGTCCTCCCACCAGTGCACAGTGTGCTGAAGAGACAGATCTCAGCAGGCAGCCCCTCACAGCCCGGTCCCTAGATCCCACCCAGCCCCAGATGGCACTCAAAGTGCCACAGGCCACACAAAGTCTCCTCAGGCCACACAAAGTGGGGCGGGGTTCCACAAACGGCAACCCATGGAGACAGCTGCTGCCATCAGGTCTTGGAGGTGGGATAGGGGAGAGGTTTGCTGCCGCTTAGAGCCTGGGCTTGGTGGCGGGCAGCTGTGGTGAGGACTCTGCCAGACACAGTCCTCAGTCCGTCCCTATGGCCCCAGGATTACCCACCACCCCAAGGCTGGAAGGCCTGGAGGGCCCGGGGAAGAAGGCCACAATCCACCTCTCACTGCGCTCTGTACCGCCGGGGACAGCTGCAAGCTGACTGTTGGTGGAGCAGCGGGGCCTCTAACTGCCGCCACTGTGGAGCGATAAGAACTGCTGGGTAGCCCTGCCCCGCCCCCTGCCCGCCTCTACTGCAAGAACAATAGGGAAAGTACACGGAATTGACTCTCAAGACGTATGAAACTGGCTTTCCTTCAGGCTGGATAAAGAGAAGTGACTGTGTGTACAGAAAACATTACAGAGCCAACCAGGTGGTACAGAACTGCATGTCCTGTGGCCCAACGTTACCTGAGGTGAGGTCACAGAGGCCAAGGCCAAGACTGCCTCCTGGAAGCGGCTCTCCTCCGGGAACTACGCAGGTGGAGCCACACCCAGTGACGTCCGCAGAACAGCTTTTCATGGGGCCTGGATTGTTCTGAGAACAGCCAGGCCCTTCAGGCAGCCCGAATCATAGAAGCCCTGGCCCTTAAAATAGAAGCAGAGCCCTCCACTGCAGAAAGCAGTGCATTGGCAGGTGCAGACGCGGGAGGCGTGAGAGGGAAACTGGGCTCACTTTACGTCTCAGCCCCGATGTTCAAGTCGGAGATGGCAACCCTCACAATCCTAAGAGGAGGATGCTCTGATCCTCACTTAGCAAACACAGAGAGGGGAGAAGCCATCCAAGGTCTCATGGCTGGCAAATGGGAAGCCTCAGCCGCCAGCGCTCACAACTTGAGCAGCTGAAAGGTGTTTGCCTTCTTAAGCCTCACCTCCCGCGTTGGTCGAAGCTGTGCCACTGGACCCTTCTAAGGAGCAGCTTTGTAGATAAGGGTCCAGGAGACCCTCAGCACTGAGTCACCGGACCCCCTTGCTCCTCAGCCCTTGTTATCACTCCCCCAGCTCCCTTCAATGACAGGATTTGAGGAGTCCCTCCCTGCTGTGTGCATGGGCCAGTGTGGAGGCTGTCAGCTGGACAAGGATAAACCAGACACACCCCCTGAGCCCAAGGAGAGGGAGGGCCAGGGAGACAGGCACCAGCTCAAATGACTGAAATGCAAAGCAAAACCAAAAAGAAAAATCCACACTAAGAGCCTTGAAGTGGGTTGGAGGAAGGAAAGGATGCAGCCGCTGGAGGTCTGGGATTGGTCACACAAGGCTGTCAGGCTTCCTGCCCTCTGGTCGCCATTTCCCAATGTCCCCATGACCTCAGTGGCAGCAAAGGAGAGTGGGGACATGCCTCCAAGGCTTCAGCAGTGGTGGGCTCCACAACCCCCATGCAGTGCCCCATAACATGCACACTGGACCCCCGGGAGGGAGGGTGAACAGTGTCCCCAGGGTGAGAGGGTTCACCACCAAAGAGTGGGAGAGACAACAGGTGAAAACCAGAGAGAACTCCAGGTGGCTCAGGGCTGGCAGTGGTGTCCGCCAGAGCCAGGGACCCCCATCTGAGGAGCCACCAGACTTCTGGGTAGGTCTGTTCTCAGGCAACTCCCTCAGTGAATTCCCTAAATGCCGACAACACCAGACCCCAGAAGCCTTTAACTTTCTCCAGCCCCCGGTGAGCAGGAAAGACTGGGGTGTCAACCACCCACACAGCACAGAAAGGATTTTGGCCTTGGGGTTCTCTGTGGCCCCCAGAAGACACCCCCCACACCCCACAGTGGTCAAGAGCGCCATCAGGGAAGACGGTGGCTTTGCCTGTGAAGTGTCACTGGTACCTGAAGGAACCGGTTCTCTCACTGCCCAGGTCCACAGAGACCTCACACCCACGGCTCTTCCCGCCTCTCTGCCTGGACACTTGCTGTGACAGCAAGCCAGGGGCAACCACAGGACACAGGAGGTCCCTCTCAGGGCCAGTCTCTAACAACTGCGAGCCATGACCACTGTCAGCGTGGACCAAGCCCTGGCTTCCTCCTCTGCCCACCTCGAGGAAGCCAGGTAGACAGAGGGCACAGTGGAGGAGCCAAAAGCCCTGCACTAGGCCTCTTCACTGCCCCCTTCCCACCGTGTGTAAGGCAAGCACCTCAGTGTTGTCGTTTGCAAAATGAATGAATGGGAGAGATATCCTGAACCCTTCAGGTCTCAGATGCCTAGTGGTGAGTTTATCGCAATAAGGGTGTGCTGACTTTTTCAATTTATGTAAAAATCATAGCTTCTGAGGTTTGGGGGCTGCACAGACTTAGTTAAGGGCTGAGGGGCTTCAGTTCTGCATACCTTACACCCTCCCTACCCCTTCCCTGTCTTTCTTTGGCTCCCAACTCAGCAGACTGCCATCGTCCCAGCTCGAGAGGTGCTGTCCCACCCCCAGTCTGCAGCTGCTGTTTCTCTTCCCACTTCAGGACTCCAGTAGCCATATCACCACCCCCTTCCACCCCCCAACTCATCATTGCTAGTTTCCTGTTGAAGTCAGTTCCCCTGGAACCAACACCAAACTGGACTCAAGTACAATCAGGGGTAGACCAACTGACAGATTTTGGTCCAGTAGCTTTGGAGAAGGGCGGCTTGCAGTTTGGGCTGGGAAGGTTTGTATTTTAACATGCTTAAAATTAACATTCAGGGGCTGGGCAGCTAGGGAGGATGCCCTCTGCTGAGTCTCGGGATTTTCTTTGAGACCCAACCATGAGCAGCAGGCAGGTGGGATGGGGGAAGGATGGTTCTACTGCCAAGGGCAAGGGAACAGGTTGGTCAGGATGGCAGTGGCCACCCTGCCCCCTCCAGGTCTCAGGCCAGGGGATATCATTACTTAGACGCTTGTTTGGCAGTGATCACTCTGGATGCTGGGCTCCTCAGGATAAGAGGGGGATGAGAGGGACAGAGTGAAACCGGGGAGCAGCCTCTGGGCTGATTTGAGAAGTAAAGTTCCTTTTCCTGTCCAAGACAGCAAAGGTAGCTGAAACCACTTCACCACCAGTCTCGGGCTCCTCTGCATCTCGGCTCAACCACCCCAAATGTGGAGGTTTACAATAGGAGCATGACTTGGAGACAAAGGCCACAGCAGAGAAAGGTCAGCAGCAAACCTGTGCTGACCTCCTAGTGTGAAGATTACTTCCTCAGGGGTCAGCCCCTGGGGGCCCCAGAATAAACAGAGCCCAACCCTGCAGGCGCCAGCTGAGGACCCAGGAGGGTTATGTGTGGATTGAGTCAGGGCCCCAGGATTCTGGATTGACAGATTGTGGACCGATTTAAAGAGAAGGTGAGGGATAGAAAACAGCGCTCAAATTTCTAGGCGTGCGGATTTTGACAAACTTTAAAGCTGGCCAACACTGCCACCTGGCGATGGATTCTGTGTGCTGTGCTTAGTCGCTCAATCGTGTCCCACTCTTTGCGACCCCATGGACTGCAGCCCACCAGGCTCCTCTGTTTGTGGGGATTCTCCAGGCAAGAATACTGGAGTGGGTTGTCATGCCCTCCTCCGTGGGATCTTCTGGACCCAGGGATCGAACCCAGGTGGCTCGCATTGCAGGCAGATTCTTTACTGTCTGAGATGCCAGGGAAGCCCAGAGAAGTGATGGATTCTACCTTTAACTAAGCTGCTTCAGGACCAGGCAGAACAGAGCAGGGGTCTTGAAGCCACATCTCTATCAGGGAAGTCCACGAGCATCTCCTGAACAAGGCCTTCTAAACAGTCCTCATCTCTCTAGGTCAGACTGTGCCCAGGGCAGCCTTGAACTTGGGAATGGGGAAGGAGGGAAGAGATCTACTGTACGCAGCCATCAGAAATCAAGGTGGTGGACTTGGCAGAAGGAACAATGGGAATTGCAGTTAGGTCACTTCAGTCGTGTCCGTCTCTTTGGACTGTAGCCTGCCAGGTTCCTCTGTCCATAGGATTCTCCATGCAAGAATACTGGAGTGGGTTGCCATACCCTCCTCCAGGGGATCTACCTGATCCAGCGATCAAATCCGGGTCTCTTATGTCTCCTGCATTGGCAGGTGGATTCTTTATTTTAAATGACCATAAATTGAGAAAAGAAGAGGTTTTGTGTCTGAGTCCTATAACAAAATACCATAAATTGGGCACTTAACCACAGCAACAGGTGGCTAACAGGACAATTATGTGGCTGAAGATATTTCAAAAGGGAGACGCCCACAGCGGAAGGTGGGTTGGAAGGAAGAGGATAGAAAAACAGAAACTTCTCTACACAGATGTGTTCAACCTGTGCATTTAGATGGATCAGACTTGTGGGACTTTCCTGGCAGTCCAGGGGTTAAGACTCCGTGGTCCCAACACAAGGGTCCCAATGCAGGAGGCACTGCTTGGATGCCTAGCTGGGAGAACTAGGATTCCCCCTTGCTGCACTGCGCAGGCCGAGGGTGGGCTGGGGGTAGCGGGATGTCTGACAAAACGGAGTCAGACCCTCGACTCAGGCCCAAGCACAGCCACAGTCCTGCCAACACATGGCGCCAGTGTGTTATTCGTGATGTGGGATCTAGCTCCCTGAGTTGAAATCAAACCCAGGCCCCCTGCATTGGGAGTGCAGAGTCTTAGCTACTGGACCACCAGGGAAGCTCCCGTGAGGATTTCTTTACCCATTCATTCTGATGGAAAGAGCAAGAAGGCAGTCAGCCTTGGATGAATTTTTAAGTGGAGAGGGTCCAAAGAAGTCAGAACAAAGCCATGGGTCCCTATGGTTCCCTGTTGACAGATAACTCCAGAGGAAGCCTTAATGTAAGATGCTCCTGGAAGAGAAGTCTTGCATCTGGGCCTTGAGCTCGGATGTCATGGGTGCAGTTCTGCTCTCCCCAGCCAGGTTACAGGTATGGGAAAGAGCACAACACACTTCTTCTCTCCGGAAGTTGTTGCACTCTTTGTATCACTGGAGAGCCCTACACGAGCATGGGGCGACCACTAACAGGGACTGTCAGTGGTGATCAGGACATGGCACGCTTGTTCGGGCTGAATACAGCTGCATGAGAAATTCCCCAGAGGAGAAAACTTCTGTAGCATTAGAAGGTGTGGCTGAAGCTGATCTTCACCCAAACAGGGTTTGGAACACCCTGTGGGTGCTCTGGTGCGTGTGTGTGTGCGTGTTAGTCCCTAAGTTGTGTCTGACTCTTTGCGACTCCACGGACTGTAGCCGGCCAGCCTCCTCTGCCCATGGGTGTGCTCCAGGCAAGAATACTGGAGTGGGTTGCCATGCCCTTCTCAAGGGGGGCTCCCTGATAAAATCCCATGGAAAACATAGAGTTTCCCAGTAATTCTCTGAGAGAAGTCACCCTAGGGTTGTACACAGGACAAAATCCTTGATCCCATTCCACGGATTCTGAAACCTTTGCAGCCCCTGCATAGCTTCCACAGTGAGGCCCTGCTGCTGCTGCTGCTGCTGCTGCTGCTGCTAAGTCGCTTCAGTCGTGTCCGACTCTGTGCGACCCCATGGACGGCAGCCCACCAGGCTCCCCCATCCCTGGGATTCTCCAGGCAAGAATACTGGAGTGGGTTGCCATTTCCTTCTCCAATGCCTGAAAGTGAAAAGTCAAAGTGAAGTTGCTCAGCTGTGTCCGACTCTTCACAGCCCCATGGACTGCGGCCTACCAGGCTCCTCTGTCCATGGGATTTTCCAGGCAAGAGTACTGGAGTGGGGTGCCATTGCCTTCTCCTAGTGAGGCCCTAAGAATACCCAAAGCAAGATCAGATCCACAGCCCTAGGTTTGCTGGCTGCCGTTACATGCCCAGCAGGAATATGGAAAAAGAGAGCAGACAGAAGGCAGGACTCTCAACCTTCTGGGGTCTTCTGAGCATTTAGCAGGCTCCCAGGACAGCAGCTGCAAGAGTCTGTAAATGCCAGGGGTGAGGGAGGAGAGTGGCTTTCTCTACTGGGCAGAAAGGAGGCTTTCCTAAATACTGAATCTTGGCCTACTCAAAGGATTCAGAAGATGATTAGCCTGCCTGCTTACCTCCAAACTAGGTGCCCTCCTGTAGTACCTTTCTCTTATGCTAAAAAACTGCATCGATACTGTTTGCTAAGTCGCTTCAGTCGTATCTGACTCTGCAATCCTATGGACTGTAGCCTGGGAGGCTCCTTTGTCCATGGGATTCTCTAGGCAAGAATACTGGAGCGGGTTGCCACGCCCTCCTCCAGGGGATCTTCCCAATCCAGGGATCGACCTTGCATCTCTTATATCTCCTGAATTGGCAGGGAAGCTCGATATGTCCCTGTTAAAAATTCAATCACATGGGAAGCTGTCCAGAAGGTAACTTGGGAATCCCTGGCTTCCTGTCTCTCGTTCTCTGCTCAGAGTCAGCCTTTCAGTCCTTGAAGCTGCTCACTTCAGTGCTGTTCCCGCCAAAAATGGATAACCTGAAATCTCATCATGAAGGAACATTAGGCAGACCTAGATTGAGGGGATATCCTGTAAAATAATTGATCCGTGTTCTTCAAAAATATCAATGCTGGGACTTCCCTGGTAGTCCAGTAGGTAAGACTCCAAAAACCCAATGCAGGGGGCTGGGGTTTGATCCATGGTCAGGGAAGTAGATCTTACATGCCACAACCAAGACCTGGTGCAGTCAAATAAATAATTTCTTTAAAAAAATATCTATATCACAAAAAAACAAAGAAAGGCTGCAGGACATCATGTCATGAAGGACATGATGGTTAGATGCAACGTGAGACTTTAGACTGGATCCTGGATGGAAAACAAAGGAACTGTGGAGGCCATTGTTGTCAGTTGGCAGAACTGAAATGTGAGCAAAGGGGCGGATAAAAGTCTGGTATGCATATTTAGAATATTGTAATCAATACTAGATAAAGGCACTAAATAATAGCTTTGTATTCAAATGAGAGCACTGTATTTAATCTAGTATTTGATATTGTATCTAATTAACTCTGTTGGATAAAAGTGTTGTATTCAGAGTACTATATTTTACTCAGGTTTAGAATTTTGTATTGAGATTTCAAGTATTGTACTCAGGTTTTCTGAAGTTGATAACTACTCAGGTTATGTAAGAGAATGTCCTTATTCGTAAAAAATACACACAGTATCAAGAGATAAAGGGGTAGGTACAAAGAAAGCGGAGCGCCAAAGAATTTATGCTTTTGAACTGTGGTATTGAAGAAGACTCTTGGGAGTCCCTTGGACTGCAAGGAGATCCAACCAGTCCATCCTAAAGGAGATCAGTCCTGATTATTTATTGGAAGGACTGATGCTGAAGCTGAAACTCCAATACTTTGGCCACCTGATGCGAAGAACTGACTCATTTGAAAAGACCCTGATGCTGGGAATGATTGAAGGCGGGAGGAAAAGGGGATGACAGAGGATGTGATGGTTGGAAGGCATCACCAACTGCATGGACATGAGTTTGAGGAAAATCCAGGAGTTAACGATGGACAGGGAAGCCTGTCATGCTGCAGTCCATGGGGTCGCAAAGATTAGGACACGACTGAGTGACTGAACTGAACTGAACAGCCACTATGGAAAACAACATGGGGAGGTCTTCAAAAAATTAAAAATGGAACTACCATATGATCAGGCAATTCCACTTCTGGATATTTATCCAAAGGAGATAAAACTCACTTCTGGAAAAGTTATCCGCACCTCCCATGTTCACTGTAGTTTCATCCGCAAGAGTCAGGGTATGAAAACAATGTAAAGTGTCCATTGGCAGGTGAATGGGTAAAGACGTAGTGTGTGTAGTGTGCGTGTGTACAGTGGAATGGTAGTCACTATTAAAAAGTAAGAAAATCCAGGAACTTCCCTGGCAGTCCTCCAGCGGTTAAGACTCCACACTTCCACTGCAGGGAGCTCTGGTTCAATCCCTGGTCAGGGAACTAAGTAAGATCCCATGTGCCACTCGTTGCAGCCAAAAAAAAAAAAAGAAAGAAAAGAAATCTTACTATCTGCAGCAACATGGATGGACCTTGAAGGCATTTTGCTAAGTAAAACAGGTCAGACAGAGAAGGTGGGACAAGATATGATCTGGCTTGTGCAGAATCTAAAAATATCAAACCTACAGAAATGGAGAGTAGGACGGTAGTGGCCAGGTGGCAGAAAAATGGGGGAAATAGGAAGATGTTAGTCAAAGCGTACAGACTTTTAGTTACAAGATCAGTACATTCTGGGGCTCTAATGTACAGCACAGTGACTCTAGGTAACAGTGTTGTATTGTATATCCGAAAGATGCTATGAGACTAGACATTTAATGTTCATAACAACAAAATAGTAACCATTTGGATGGTTTAACTAACCTTATTACATTTCACAAGTTATACATGTATCAAATCATCATCCTGTATACCTCAAACTTACACAATGGTGTATGTCAATTATATCTCAATAAATGCTGGAAAAACAGAAATAACAGCTTCCTCTCAAATGGTTCAGAAAAATGTATCTAATGTGTGGACAGAGAGATGAGATGATAGATGGATGGAAAGAGAGGCTGAGGCTTGGTAAGCCTCATGCTATAAGAAGACCCACGAAACTGTGAGCAAAATAAAGTGGTTGTTTTCAACCATCGCTTTGGGGCAGCTGAAGCATCTTCTAGACCCAGACCTCTAAACGCTCCATAGTTCTGCCTTTCACGTTTGTCTGATTCGTCTGGACATATTTTCCTGTAAGGCATGAAACTGAGGTCCATTTCATTTTTCCCTGTTTGGATAAACAATTGTCCCAATAATGTATCAAAAAGTGAACACTTTCAGGACTTTCCTGGTGGTTCAGTGGCTAAGACTCTGAACTTCAATCCCTGGTCAGGGAACTAGACCCCACATGCCACAGCTGAGACCTGGTGCAGCCATATAACTATTTTAAAACATAAAGGGACTGCTTTCCTCGGTGGCCAGCCTTGCCACCTCCGTATCTGCACACGTTTGTTCTCCCTGCTCTTCAGGCTGTCTGCTCTGGGGCTTGAGCAGACAGTTTCAGGCAGGGCTCACGTGTGGCCGAGCAAATCACCACCTCCGTCTGTTTCAAGGGTGACTTAGCTCTTCTGGCCCTGAGCCCTAGAAATTGAGAATCAGCTTAGCAAGTTCACTTAAATTTTCTGCAGCTCAGTTTCTCACCTGTTGTGAGAATCAAAAAAGACAATATGGACATGATTTATAGACCACTGAGAGCAATAGTTTATTATATTTATACTGGTGAACCCACAGAAATAACACTGATTGCCATATCTTGTTCTTCCGTCATTTCTGAAAATATCTCCTGGGGTCATACACGTTTCTCATACACTGATGGACTGCTCCTGTCACCAAAAGGCAGCCAGGGTGACACTGGTTCATAGTAGGAATCTGTCCAAATTGACCTTGCTACAATTATAATTTTTTAAAATCTCCTTTTAGGCTTTTACAGCCAAAATTTCAGCTGGCAAGCAATTTTGAAAGCTGGGAACAATTCTGCCCTACTGTCAGTGGTCAGATTCCCATTGGCTGCATGATTTGAGTGAGGGTTTAAAGGGACCATGTGTTTCCTATCAACTTGGCACTTCTATCGACACAACAAGAGATGCAGGCAAAATATAGACTCTGTACCATAAAATGTTTTCGCTGTTTTTTAAATGAGATTCTTGTCCTGTGTATACTTGGCCCTAAATCAAGAAAGAGGAATTATCATTTTATTACTATTCATATTAACTGTTTTATTTTTACATAAGTTTACAAAATATAGAAAATATGAAAAGAAGAAGTATCCATTAACCCATGATCCATAGATAAACGCTCTGAAGGTTTCAAAGGATTTTCATCTGCTTTCTTTTTTAAGTGTCACTTACATTATTTCACATCCTGCCCATGGCCAGCCTGACCCTTGGCTGGTCAGCAGCCACTCCTTTTTCTTCTTTGCTGGGAGAAGTCCAGTTTCAGGGCAAGAGGAGCTTGGGGACCACAGGTGAATTTTTCAGTTCAGTTCAGTTCAGTCACTCAGTTATGTCCGACTCTTTGCAACACCATGGACTGCAGCACACCAGGCCTCCCTGTCTATCACCAACTCCCAGAGTTTACTCAAACTCATGTCCCTTGAGTCAGTGATGCCATCCAACCATCTCATCCTGTGTCCCCTTCTCCTCCCACCTTCAATCATTCCCAGCATCAGGGTCTTTTCCAATGAGGCAGTTCTTCACATAGGCAGCCAAAGCATTGGAGCTTCAGCTTCAGCATCAGTCCTTCCAGTGAATATTCAGGACTGATTTCCTTTACGATGGACTGGTTTAATCTCCTTGCAGTGAACCTCTGCTGCTGCTGCTAAGTCGCTTCAGTCGTGTCCGACTCTGTGCGACCCCATAGACAGCAGCCCACCCAGGCTCCTCTGTCCCTGGGATTCTCCAGGCAAGAATACTGGAGTGGGTTGCCATTTCCTGCTCCAATCCGTGAAAGTGAAAAATGAAAGTGAAGTCACTCAGCTGTGTCCGACTCTTTGCGACCCCATGGACTATAGCCTACCAGGCCCCTCCGTCCATGGGATTTTTCAGGCAACAGTACTGGAGTGGGTTGCCATGTCCTTCCCCAGCAGTGAATTTCTGGCCTAACTGCAGCCATGAAATTAAAAGATGCTTACTCCTTGGAAGAAAAGTTATGACCAACCTAGATAGCATATTCAAAAGCACAGACATTACTTTGCCAACTAAGGTCCGTCTAGTCAAGGCTATGGTTTTTCCAGTGGTCACATATGGATGTGAGAGTTGGACTGTGAAGAAGGCTGAGCGCCGAAGAATTGATGCTTTTGAACTGTGGTGTTGGAGAAGACTCTTGAGAGTCCCTTGGACTGCAAGGAGATCCAACCAGTCCATTCTGAAAGAGATCAGCCCTGGGATTTCCTTGGAAGGAATGATGCTAAAGCTGAAGCTCCAGTACTTTGGCCACCTCATGTGAAGAGTTGACTCATTGGAAAAGACTTTGATGCTGGGAGGGATTGGGTGCAGGAGGAGAAGGGGACGACAGAGGATAAGATGGCTGGATGGCATCACTGACTCGATGGACGTGAGTCTGAGTGAACCCCGGGAGTTGGTGATGGACAAGGAGGCCTGGCGTGCTGCAGTTCATGGGGTCGCAGAGTCAGACAGGACTGAGCGACTCAACTGAACTGAAGCCAAAGGAGGAATTCTGCCCCCTTGACTCACGATTGGTTTAGACCCAAGAGTGATAGTAATTCTGACCAATGGGAAGTGAGGAGGCCTGCGGAGGGTCCGGTAGCTTTTTTGAGGGGACAAGCCAGGGGGAAAGGCGAAGGAGTCAGGACAGACCCTGCCTGCGTCCCCCAGCTGCTGGAAGGCCCAGCCCACGTTCAAGTACACCAGGCAAGGCACGTTTCTCCGTGTTGGGCATGTCCCTCTCCTGTGCCCGCAGACACTGAGTGGAGTTAAGCCGTTGCCCCTGGGGCTCTTAACAGCTCTTTGCACGGTGCTCCGACCTGTATCCCATGATTTATTTATTGAGTCCCATGTTGTTACCTAATGATGATGACAAGTATTTTCCTTGAGCCTTGAAGACTAGGAGGAGTGCCAGTAACAGTGGCAACAATAGTCAATATTTTTCTCTTTCTCTGCCACGCTGGAAACGGAGGTACGCACTTTATTCACATCTTTCCGTTCTCTTCAGGAACAAGGGTGTTCTATTATGATTCCCATTTCATGACTGAAAAAACAGAGACATCAGTGTTCTTATATACTTTTTAAATGGCCTCTATTACTGTCTCTAGGACCTTTCTCTTTTGCTTCTACCTGCCTTCTCTTCCTTTAGGTAATTTTGCCTAGAAATTTGTCCACTATCTGTATTGTTTTTATGCCAGTTAAGTTTCTTTATTGCATTTTTATTCTACTTTACCTATTTTTTTCTACTTGTATCCTTTGGGGGATTCATTTAGAAGTGTTTCCACTCAGCAACATTTCATGAACATGTTTCCATGCCTGGTTGTTATTTCTAGTGGCTGCATCCCATCACTTCATGGGAAATAGATGGGGAAACAGTGGGAACAGTGTCAGACTTTATTTTGGGGGGCTCCGAAATCACTGCAGATGGTGACGGCAGCCATGAAGTTAAAAGACGCTTACTCCTTGGAAGGAAAGTTATGACCAACCTAGATAGCATATTCAAAAGCAGAGACATTACTTTGCCAACAAAGGTCTGTCTAGTCAAGGCTATGGTTTTTCCAGTAGTCATGTATGGATGTGAGAATTGGACTGTGAAGAAAGCTGAGCACTGAAGAATTGATGCTTTTGAACTGTGGTGTTGGAGAAGACTTTTGAGAGTCCCTTGGACTGCAAGGAGATCCAACCAGTCCATTCTGAAGGAGATCAGCCCTGGATGTTCTTTGGAGGGAATGATGCTAAAGCTGAAGCTCCAGTACTTTGGCCACCTCATGCAAAGAGTTGACTCATTGGAAAAGACTCTGATGCTGGGAGGGATTGAGGGCAGAAGGAAAAGGGGATGACAAAGGATGAGATGGCTGGATGGCATCACTGACTCAATGGACGTGACTCTGAGTGAACTCTGGGAGTTGGTGATGGACAGGGAGGTCTGGCGTGCTGCGATTCATGGGGTCACAAAGAGTCAGACACGACTGAGCGACTGAACTGAACTGACTGAATATTTTATTTTATGAGTGGGATATATATAAATTGTACAGGTTACTAGCTCTCTCCCTCAAACTCAACTCTGGATAAACTAGGAAGAGATGGAGGCAAGAATCTGAGAACTGGCTGGAGGCAGGAGACGGAATGGAATAAGTGTGGCCGTGTCACTTGGGGCCTGCTCTGTGAGTCCAGTAGGAGGCAGAGAAATCAACGTCCAGATTCTCCTCAAAACAACCCTCCCACCATCAGGCCCAGGCTTCGAGCGAGATCTCCAGGTGCCAGAATGAATGAGAGAAAGTGGGGCTTGTGGTTTGCTGCTGTGACGGTAAGGATAGGTGACATTTAATTTCCACAGTAGTCTGGGAGAAGCTCAGGATGAGAAAAGAGGCCACAGGGAAGAGGCTCTGTTTTCTCATCTGCAGAGACTAAAGAGCCATGTACGGGCTGAGGGGTGCTGCGCCCATTCCTGGGGGAAGTCACCTGTAGAAGGTCCCCACCCTCCTTCCTCTCTGCCTCTTCAGGGGACTGGGGGGCATGTTTTCCCCTTCAGCTTCCCCATCAGTGAGCCGAAAGCTCTGTCTGGACTCTGAACTCAGAAAGGACTGGAGGGAGGGGGATAGTTAGGAAATTTCAGATTGACATGTAGTGAGGGTGGTTTAGTCATTAAGCTGTGTCCAACTCTTGCGACCCCATGGACTGTAGCCCAACAGGCTCCTCTCTACACCGGATTTCCCAGGCAAGAATACTGGAGTGGGGTGCCATTTCCTTCTCAAAGGGATCTTCCCCACCAGGGATCAAACCTGTGTCTCTGCATTGCAGGTGGTCTCCTGCATTGCAGGTGGATTGAGATCGACACTGCTATATTTAAAAATGGATAACCAACAAGGTCCTACTCTATGGCACAGGGAACTCTGCTCAGTGTTACATGGCAGCCTGGATGGGAGGGGACTTTGGGGGAGAATGGATACATGTATAATATATGGTTGAGTCGCTCTGCTGTGTACCTGGAACTATTACAACATTGTTAACTGGGTATACTTCAATATAAAAAGTTCTCCATTAAAAAAAAAAAAAAAGGAGTTAGATACGGCCACTGCCCTATAGGAGTTTACAGAGCAACAGAGGGTAAAAGCTGCAGCCAAGCATGAAGGCTTCAGGCATGATGTTTGGGGCAGGAAATGGGGATGCGCTTGGTCAGGGCGGCAGTAGATGAACATGTAGACAGAGGGGGTGCATGAGAACCGAGCAAACCATAAAACGTTTATTTTTAAATAATAAATAAAGGAAGGAAATAGAGGCAAGGAAACATTCATGAAATCAAGTCTCTAAAGTGCTCTCAAACATAAATTTTAAAAAACCGAGAAGCCTGATCTGACCTTAAAACACTGTTTATAAGATATTCAACAGTTGTTCAAAAATGGTTCCCTGCTGTATCAGAAAGGAAGGGAGAGAGGGCTTCCTCGGAGGAAACATTCCAAGACTCACAGACCCAATCAAATGATACTCAGAGGGACACAGAAGCATTGTCTAACAAGAAAATGGAAATGTCTAAAGCCAGGTTCAAGGTAAGAATATCATATTTCATTCATATGGGGGCTGCCCAAAGTCTTCACTATTTATGAAGATACATGATTCTCTGTAGATTAAATACTTCTGTATTTTTGGATTCAGTGTAAGGACAGCATACTTAGCCTATGAATCTACACAGTCTACTGAACCAAACCTCAGGATGTCTGGCAGTGAGAATGCGTTGGGGCTTGAAATCCTCCCTCCTCAAGTTCTACCTACAGAAGAGAATGCAAGTTTTAGATCTAATTAATTGATTCACGTGCCTTCAAGGAATGATTTCCATTCTAGAATGCAGTGGAATGTTCCAAGAGTCACCATGTGTCTTCTTAAAGCAAGTGACATTGCATTTTATCCTGACACAGGAAGAAGAAAATCCAGCTGAGAGCATTTGTCTTGGACAACGTTTGTCTTCTGAAAAATGCTGGTGAGGAATGCGCACATTTCCAGCCTTTGCGTGTTAGGGGTAGAGGCCTGCGGTCTCATAAGGCCCCCTCCTTCCCAGGTTGGAGCCCCTCTAGCCCCTCAGAGTCTGGACGTCCTTGGGCCCTGACCCCCTGCTGCACTCTCTCAGTGTCCTGGCGTGTGGAGCTGGAGAGATCAATGACCACGTCTTCCACACTGCTCACAGGACTGCCTTCCTCCAAGCCCCTCTGGGGTCCCAGCTGATGGGGGCTAGAACCTTCCTTGAGGTGGTCAGAGCCCCAGAGTCCTGCCAGCTTTTCTTCACTTTCTGCTTTCCTTATCGTCCCTGCGGATTTTTTATGCATCCCTAGCAAAAAAAAAAAAAAAGAAGAAGAAAATAAATAAATAAATAAATAAAATATTTATCTTTAAATATGTGCGTAGTCACTCAGTCGTGTCCTACTCTTTATGACCCCATAGACTGTAGCCTGCCAGGCTCCTCTGTCTATGGGATTCTCCAGGCACAACACTTGAGTGGGTTGCCATTTCCTTCTGCAGTCTTTAAATATAGCAGTTAAGTAAAATTTCTTCCTTGTCATTGCTCTCCAAATCCCATTAGGATTTCCGTTGCTGGTGCCTGTCTGGGGCCTACCGGAGAATCTTATAGGTAACTCTCAACATTAGGGTTTGTACACTGGGAACAGTGTACAATTATTTGGATGACATAATGGTTTTTAAATTTTTATTTTAAAGTTTGTTGGCAAGATTTTAAAATCAAGAGATTTACATCAAAAGCCAGATGTCCAGCTTCTCTCAAAAAGTCAGGAGTCTGGCAACCGGAGGCCTACTTTCTTGTAAGGCCGCAGACCTGTAGACTCAGTAAGCTCACCCCACCTGCTCATGTAAACTCAGAGGGGTGGGCCGGGTGACCTGCCCAGCATTCCCTCTCAGCTCTCCAGTCCTTGAGGGCAAAGATGACTTGATATCTCCAGTCCCAACATAGTTTCAGATGGGTAGAGTTCAAAAAAGTTTCGCTGAACAAAAACCCTCCTCCTCCTCAGCCTAAAATTGGCCCCCTGCGAGCATCCCCCTAATCCTAACTTTCTGCCTTGTTTTTTTCTCCACCTAATTTGCCTAGATGCTGTCTATAACTCATTTCTCCAAGCCTGTGGTTCTTTGATAATAACCAACAGACCAGTAAGGATGCCAGCTTCTTAGAACTTCCAGCCTCAAAGCTTGAACTCCAACAGAGCAGACAGTTCTAGCACAAAAACTGGGGGACAGAACAGCTAAGTCGCAGGTTGTTATCAGCTGAGCCGGGACAGAGAACCAGACCTCCAGACTCCAGGGTGCATGCAGTTAACGGCCTGTAGGTTCACTGCCTGCCCCATCTTGCTTTCTATTGCCATGAGCTCTGAACTGTGTGGTTGACAGCACTCAACACTGGAAATACATATTTCACGTAATGAATGTGTATCATTCCACTCAGAGAACCAGGGGCTGACTGGACCTGTCCACACACTGCCTACACAGTTCCAGTGAAAAATAAGGCAACCGATCAGAGTCCAGGCCTTGTCATTAATTAAAAAATCGGAGTAAATTTACACTGCTTGGCTTGGCAGTGGCCCTCCAGGCATAGGGACCCCAGACGTTGCCTGAGCGGCGCGGCCACAAGGCCCTCTTCCTTACCCAGGAGCCAGGGTGCGCAGGAGCCCAGCAGGCCGCCCTCCCCAGAGCTCAGGACGGAGTCAGGCAGCGGAATGCAGTGGCGCACCATCGCCCCGTAGAGCCCGTACTCGGCCATCACACTGCTGCCGCCCCAGCGCTTCTCTCGCTTCCGCCACTTGGCCCGCCGGTTTTGAAACCAGACCTAGATTGAGGTAGGAGGGGAAGCAGAGAGGCTTATAGGAGGACACCCCCACCCCAGCACAGAGGGGTGCAAGGACCAGCTACCCTCTCTGGGAGCACCCGGCCTGTCTCACAGCTCACAGGACTGGTAGTGCTAGGTGATTCGGATCAATTTCCACCGAAGTTTCCATGGAGTCAAGCATGACAAGACAAAGTCAGAGTATCCCACACTGTGCAAAGAAGCCAGTTTTTACTCTGATGGGAATGTTCACCAAGCAATGGTCTCTTCTAACCGCAGTTGTTGGATTGCTTTATCTTAACAAAAGATTAGTGTCAAATATTGTTTAAAAAGAGTGAGTGACTCTGACATAAATCATAGCAAGATCTTCTATGACCCACCTCCCAGAGTAATAGAAATAAAAACAAAAATAAACAATAGGGATCTAATTAAATGTAAAAGATTTTGCACAATGAAGGATACTATAAGCAAGGTAAAAAGGCAGCCTTCAGAATGGGAGAAGATAATAGCAAATGAAACAACTGACAAAGAACTAATCTCCAAAATATACAAGCAGCTCATGCAGCCCAAAACTAGAAAAACAAACAACCCAATCAAAAAGTGGGCCAAAGAACTAAACAGACATTTCTCCAAAGAAGACATACAGATGGCTAATAAACACATGAAAACAATATCACTCATTATCAGAAAAATGCAAATCAAAATGAGGTACTATCTCATGCCGGTCAGAATGGCCACCATCAAAAAGTCTACAGACAATAAATGCTGGAGAGGGTGTGGAGAAAAGGGAACCCTCCTACCCTGTTGGTGGGAATGCAAACTAGTACAGCCACTATGGAAAACAGTGTGGAGATTCCTTAAAAGATTGCAAATAGAACTGCCATATGACCCAGCAATCCCACTGCTGGGCATACACACTGAGGAAAACAGAACTGAAAGAGACACGTGTACCCCAATGTTCATCGCAGCACTGTTTATAATAGTCAGGACATGGAAGCAACCTAGATGTCCGTCAGCAGACAAATGGATAAGGAAGTTGTGGTATATTACACAATGGAATATTACTCAGCTAAGAAAAGAATGCATTTGAGTCAGTTCTAATGAGATGGATGAAACTGGAGCCTATTATACAGAGTAAAGTAAGTCAGAAAGAAAAACACCAATACAGTATATTAACATGTATATATGGAATTTAGAAAGATGGTAATGACGATCCTATATGCAAGGCAGCAAAAGAGACACAGATGTAAAGAACAGACTACTGGACTATAGGGAGAAGGCGAGGGTGGGATGATATGAGAGAATAACACTGAAACATGTACATTATCCTATGTAAAGTAAATAACCAGTGTAAGTTTGATGCATGAAGCAGGGCACCCAAAGCCAGTGCTCTGGGACAACCCAGAGGGATAGGGTGGAGAGGGTGGTGGGAGGAGGCTTCAGAATGGGGGACACATGTACACCCATGGCTGATTCATGTCAATGTATAGGAAAAACCACCATAGTATTGCAAAGTAATTATCCTCCAATTAAAATAAATAAATATATTTTTTAATTAAAGTAAAACTTTAAAAAAGGAGTGAATGGCATGTCTTCTGACTTGGAAAGGATGTGCTATCAGACATAAGATGGCTTAACGTGAAGACAAAGACCAGTCTTCTGTGTGTGTATGAGTGTGTATTTCAGGGTCAAGTGTGTATATGGCATGGGGCTGGTATGCAGAAAGTCCTCATCAGCTACTTACACTGGTTTCTTTGAGGGTCTGCCATGGATGGATAGTCATTTTTTTTCATTGATATCTTTACATAATTTCTAGATGTGGCACAAACTGTATAATTTTTAAGAATGATTTAATAAAAGGTAAAAAGGCTGGATGGCTATAGGGGTCATCCTCTCTAAATGAACACAAAGGAAGACTCTGGCATCTAAGTGACCCTCATTTTGTGGATGGAGGGGGCTGTTTCAAGGCGGCTGTGGGCTGACTCACTGCATGTGAGAACAGCATGGTCTCTGGGTGTCTTTGGGAGGAGAGGGGGCCCCTGCACCTGTATTCGGTCTTCTGGGAGTTCAGTCTTCACAGCCAGCATTTCCCGGGCATACACATCAGGGTAGTGGGCCTCACTGAAGGCCTTCTCCAGCTCTTCCAGTTGGTGGGCAGTGAAAACAGTCCTGCAGAGAGGCACATGGGCACATGACCAGAGGAGGTGGCCAGGCTTCCCAGCCTCAGGGGACCCTGGGCCTGCTCCCCACCTCTGCCCACCTCATCTGGGGCGCCCAGATGAGGCGCCCAGATGAGAGCTGGGCACCCCATCTCCAAATGAGTAGCCTCTGGGAAGTCCACAGTTTGGTTCAAGCAAAACAGAGCTCTTTAGGTCTTTTTTTTCTCCTCAATAAACTCCACCAACTCATTTTAAGAAGAACTACTTTAAGGGCCCACAAAATTGTGTCTTCAAAATGCTCCAGGGTCTAATAGTGCTGTGCTCAAAATGCTCTGGCAGTCTTGTGGTTAAGACTCTGCTTCCAATGCAGGGGGTTCCATTCCTGGTTGAGGAACCAAGATTCAACATGGTGTGGCAAAAACTTTTTTTAAATAATAATCATCATCATTAGTAAAATGCTACAAAGGCTGACCTGCAGCCCCCAGGAATGGCAGGATTACATTCCCAGATGGCTACTGTGTGCTTTCCCATGCCGCCCCAAGGCAAGACCAGACCTTCTCAGGCACAAGGTCTCGAGGAAGGCGGGGTGAGGAACGCCATGTGGGATCTTAGTACCTGTGCCTCCTCTTCTTCCTCTTGCTGGGGGCCGGCGACGCCTTCTGGTCACTCCTGTCTTCAGAAGGGCTGTCCTCATCTGTTAGCACAAGGAGAAGAAGAGGATTTTAGAGGTGAGCACATTTTTCATTTTGCCCTCTGGATTTTAATTTGAGGACTGAAGCTATGAACTTGTCTGGGATGTGAATATTTAACAAGACAAGATCACAGTTTTCACATCTGATGACATATTCCAAGTGCTGCACTTAACCGATTGCCCATGCATATCAACATTATTCTTCATAAATTAAAAAAAAAAAACTCCATGACAGCTGCTATTATTATCCTCCTTTTACAGAGGAGGAAATCAAGGCACAGAGAGATTAACTTGTCCCAAGATCACAAAGGTTGTCAACAGTGAAGTTGGAATTCAAACCCCAAATGTGTGTGAAGCCTAAGCTACTTGAACACTAATTGCATTTCCTGTTCCCTTCAGCTTCCAAATTCATACACTTCCTTCTGCTTCCATCTCACGTTCCTCATCTTAGCCATTATGCTACCACTTCTCAAGGGGAAGACTGAGGTTTGTGACATCAAAACCCTCCTCAGAGCTGGCCCCCTGCCCTGCTGTACCAATTTCAAATCTCTGAAAGTGGGACCTGGGAAACTCATTCTTGGCACGGGTACCCAGATGATTGACAGATGCACATCAACAATTTTAAGAACCCACTCCACTATGCTTTATCTTTTGAAATCCATTATATCGAAAGATTTAAGTTGAAAGAAAGTTTAGAAGACAGAACTATGGTCAGGTTTGTTGTTAAAAAGCATATATGTTTCAAAATACTAAATGTAAATTAATAAAAGCAAAAGTAGTAACATAATATCAGTTTTACTCCTACATCAGTGAGTTCACCAGAAGATTGGATTATGATATTATACTATCTGTGCTGTCCAATCTGATACCATTAGATACATAAGGTTATGGAGCCCTGAAATGTGGCCAGTCTAAATTGAGACCAGCTGTGAGCGTGAAATATCCAATGGACTGAAAACAATAGACCCCCTCAGAGTAAAATATTAATAACTCATATTGATAACACATACAAAGACAATATTTTGTAGGTATTGGATTAAATGAGACATAGTATTTAAATATGTTTCACCTATTTATTTTCCTTTTTATTGTGGCTCTAAGAAACTTTCATTACACTCCCAGTCACATGACGATTCCACAAGACACTATTGGTCTTGGTCTCGAGAAATACCCTCACAGGCTAGGATGTGGTTGTATTTTCCCTTAGCTTTATGGGTCCTCACAGGGGGAAAAAATCCACAGTATGAAATCGGTTCCTGCATTTTTAGTGAGACAACTAATGGAGGAGGTGGTTATTTGCTTGATACTGGTGGTAATGAAACCCCCTGCCAATGCAGGAGACACAAGAGATGCAGGTTCCATGCCTGGGTCGGGAAGATCCCCTGAGGAGGGCATGGCAATTCACTCCAATATTCCTGCCTGGAGAATCCCATGGACAGAGGAGCCTGGCGGGCTACCGTCCATCAGGTCTCAAAGAGCCGGACAGGACCGAAGCAACTTGGCACCTAGTAGACACTCATGAAATAAAGTCCTCTCAGAGTGGGTGTCTGCCGACCGCGCCTGCTTCCTTTAATCAGCAGTGGAGACCAGCGCAGTTTCTGCATTCAGCCGCCTGGATGCTCACCTCTGCAGTCTACTATCACATAGCTGTTCTCCCTCGAACTCTTCTGAAATTCTCCGTTCTCTTCCCCCATGCCCCAAACCTTTCGACTTCTCCGCCCTGTCTTTGTCGATTTCCACCGCTCCCTGCTTTCCCCTACAGTCCGTGCCGACTTCTCTGAGGATCTGGGCACAGCTGCTGTAAGAGGGAGAGCTCGCTTCTCCGGTGCGGGGAGTAGGGGAGAAGCGGGTGCCCAGACTCGCTCTTCAGCACCCGGAGGAGGACAGATCCAGGCCTCCGCCCCGCGCTTGTCAAGGGCCTGTCAATCCGTCAATCAATTCGTCTAATCCCGCCTGGAGCCGGCGGGTACCGGGTTCCGTGCCGCTGATAAACGAGGTAGGCCCACCCAGGTTTCCCGACCCCTGCGGCACCCAGAGGCCGAGCCCCGCGTGGCGGAAAGTGTCCCCCGGAGGCTGGGTCGCCGAGACCCCAGGGCGGGTCCTGATCGGGTGGTGGTGTCCGCGGGGTGGCGGCGACCAAGCCCAGAGGAGAGGCCGGGACGGGGGCGGGGGCGGGGGCGCAGAGGGTGCTGGTGCGAGAATGCGCCTCCCGGCGCGGCTACGCTCTGGGGTCCCCACTTCTATAGATCTGGGGGACTGGGGTGGGGCCCGACAGGGCGCCAGAGTGTCATTCTGCCCACCCAAGCCGAGGGAAGAGACAGTAGGGTCGCGGACTGGCCTCCTTACCCGACGTCGACACGCTCTCGCTGCGTTTCTGGCGGGCGGCCGAGGGCAGTGGGCGGCCGGGGAAGCGCGGAGCGGGGGGCTCAGGCCCCTCGGGCGGCAGGAAGGGCACGTCGGCGAGGAGCAGGCAGGGTGCCCGGGCAGCCGCAGGGGGCTGCGCGCCGAAACCGCAGAGGAGACCGAGGCCCAACGGAAGGGCTGCGCGTGCTGGGCAGGAGCCTCCGAGCCCTGGGCCCACGCGGGGCTCGGCTGCCGGGCCTTCGCACCCAGATCCCGGGCCGGGGCCCGCAGGTGCGGGCAGCTCGGCCTCCAGGCCCAACAGGTCGGTGATGGCGAAGCCCCGGGGGCGCGAGCCGGTGGATGGGCCTCCGGGCACCAGCGCCCTGCTTCTGGCACGCCCGTCGGAAAGCGCGTCTCTGCCGGTCATGGCTTCTCCAGCGGCGAAGCTGGGCCCTCTGGTCCGTCACTTTCGCGGAGGGGGCGCAGCTCTGAGAGCGCTTTATACAATCGGGCTCCCGGAGGGCTCCAATCAGCGCGGCGCGGACGCGTCACGCCCGGGACCCCGCGACATGGGGACGCCACCTGTCCCCCTCCCTTTGGTCGCCGCCCTCCCAGCTGCGGTCCCCTCCGTCAGCACCCTCTCCTCTCTCCTCTCCAGTCGTCCCCGCTACCAACCCCACGCCGGTTCTCGGCGCGAGTCGTCCCCTCCCTAAACCTCTAAACGCCGAAAGTTCCAGATTCCTTCGGAGTCTTCTCTCCCCTTCCGGGTGGATTCCCCGGTGGAGGCCCGGCGCGGACCCGCCCTCCCCGCATCCAGTCGTCCATTAAGACCAAGACCCCCGTTCCCAGCCGCACTCTCCCCATTACCACCAATATGAACCCCGCCAGCCCTCCAATGCCACCGCCTGAGCCAAGGCCTTCCCTGAAAATCCCCAAGGGGAAAGGAGTGGAAAACATTTATTTAATCCGTGCCTACTCCACCTCCAGCCAAACCCACCCCAGCGCTCTAGCGGCCGGACTGTCCCGGGTCGCAAAATTCACGGGAGCTGGAGAAGAAGTAGAGACAGGCCTGAGAGGACTAACCCGGCCAGGGCAAGGAAGCCACGTTTAGCAAATTGCATTACAGGAGGTCCAGTGAAATCGAAATTTCAGATGAACAGTGAGTTTTTAAATTATAAGTGTGTACCAGTATATTATCTGGCGAGCCCTAAATGGGGAAGGTAAGTTGGAAAATAGGGCGTGTCTACTGGGACCCACCCCACACAGAAGCTAGCAAATTAATGTCAGATTTTATAATTTTTCGAAGAAAGCCTGATTTTCACGTGAAGCGCCCGTATTTGTTAAAGTTGTCTCGAAACGCAGCACGTGGGTAAACCTCTCCTGGTCCCCACTCGGAAAATCCGAGCCTACCCAACCCGAATCGCTCTGAGTCCATCCTTCTCAAACCCGGGATCCGGGAAGCCGAACCTCTCAGTACAGCCCTTGAGAGGGCGAGCGGCGAGTAGGCGCTGAGTGAGGGGTGAGGCAGCTCTCCCAGCGCAGCGTGGGCGCCGGGTGGGTCTCTGCGCGCACCCCGCGGTGTAGCCCGAGCCGAGCCCGAGCTCGAGCCGAGCCGAGCCGAGCCGGAGCCGGGACTAGCCGGAGCCGAGAAGGATCCCGAGCTGGGGCTGAACCCGGCAGTCTGCGCCCCCAAGTGGGTCTTCTGCAAACCCCAGGATTAAGCGAGGGGCTTCCGATAAAGATAATTACAAGAGGCTGCGCATTAACTTTTCATTATTAAAAGAAGACCCAAATCTCCCCCTGGCAAGCTGTTCCTGAGATTAGGAACAGTCCCAAAGCCATAACTTTCCTTTAGGATAATTGTCTTTTGAGTCGCTCGGGGCTGTGGACGGCTCGTTTTGAGCTCTGCCAGGAATTTCTCCCCAAATTTATCTCTGGGTTTAGGGGAAAGTGTTGGGGGTACAAGATCCAGCCACGACGTTCTGGCTCTCGGCCCGGCAGAGCAGGAGTTCCTAAATCAGGATTTGGGGCTGCAGTTAAGGAAGTCTGCTAAAGATGCACACAGCTGCAGACATCCCGGCCGGAAGGCGGGACAACCGACCTTGAGGTGGCCGGTCCTGGGGCCTTCGCAGGGGCTGGTCTCAGAGGCGGACGTGTGTGCGCCCTGTCTGCAGCTTGGAGGGCCAACGGCGCCCGCTGGCCTGGGCCGGGGTCTCGAAGTTTCTGTCCCCAAGTCCCTACCAGAGCAGGTCTCGAATAGATGGCCAGGGACTCCCAGGGTACCAAAAGGCCGGCCGAAAGGGGCCCAATTTCGACCGCCACTGAGTACCGACAGCAAACTGGTTTCCAACCCCTTAGGAAGGATATTACAAAACCCATTTTGCAGATGAGAGAAACGGAGGTGTATTAACCCGCTCACACCGGACACGCAGAGAGAAATCGAGAAAGCAAAGCGAAGCAGAGGAAAGACCTGGGGTGGAAGTTATAAGGAGATCTTGCAGTTCCTGGCCGTAAGAGTCACTGCTGCCAGCTCCGGCCCCATCTACAGGAAGGGGCTCGCGGGAGGGACCAGGATGGAGAGAGAGCTGAGCCCTGAGCGCCTCCCTTTCCGCCGCATGGTGGCTGCGAGGGCGGACAATCTCACTGCCCTCTCTCGTGTGAGGATCGTCGCCACCCCGCCACGCTAATCTGCGCCCCTACTCCCACCGCAGGCGTTGCGTGGGATCGTGGGTCTGCTAGGGCCGCAGCCCCTGGGGATCGCGTCTAGCGCTCCGCCCAAAGTCGACGCAGTGAGGGAAGCGCGCCCAGTGTTTCAGGAGACGTGGAGGGAGCGAGCCGGCCCTGAGCCCACCCACATTGCACTGTCCCCCGGCTCCCTGGCGGGTGCCTCGAGTTCAAATAATGTTTGGCGACAGCACTGGGAAACGATGGAAGGGAAGCGCCTCCCAGCCCCCTCCCAACATAGACGAATCTGCGGACAGAGCGGAGCCCGCTCCATCGTCCCCGCCTGGGTCACCCCCCCAAGTCGGTTTTTGAAACCCTAAATCCGTTAAGGGGTCCGGGTCTGCCTTCATCAACCAGGATTATCTAGGATTTAACTAATCAGTAAAGGTTTCTCCGCTCATTATTTTCCAGGGAAGGTTTCCAGCCGCTGTCTGTGGCCAACCACCAAAGTGCGCTCTACTTCCCTCTCTCCGCCTGCCTGGAGGCGTCTGGGCTCTTGCCCACACCAGGCCGAGAGGCTGGCCCGGATGTAAGTGGCTCAGGGAAACCAGTCTCAGGCTTTGGGGAGCCGCCCCCTTACAGGCTGCTAGTATAAAGCCCAGCTGCGCTAAGAGAGGGATTCGCACTGCGGGAATAAAGAGCATCTCTGTATCTACACCAAGATGTCCTAGGGCTCTGCTCCTCTAAATTTTCCTCCTGCCTCTGTCTCCTCCTTCTTCTTGGCGGGTGTTTTTTTTTTTTTTTTTCTTTTTTTTTTTTGGTCGCCTTTAATGGCCGTTGTAGTCGAGGCTGTTTGGCCCTCTTCACATCTGTGCCCTGACCATTCTGCCGGCAGCCTGCAGTTCCTCTAGTGCCCAGGCCCCACATCTTTGCCTGTGGGCTTTCTCTGGTCTTCAGAGTCTGCTGGCCAGAAATACCAAGGGGTATTGCCTTGGACATGCCCTGAGAAGTCCAGGACCAACGACAGCAGGAGTCAGAGTATAAACACCACCCCAGGTGTTCGGTGGGATAACTCAGGCCTCCCAGAAGCCCCCAGCTGAGTCTGTGCCAGTTATCACTAATTGTGCATGGTCAGTCACTTCGGTCGTGTCCGACTCTTTGCGACCACGTGGACTATAGTCCGCTTGGCTTTGTCCCTGGAATTCTCCAGGCAAGACTGTTGGAATGGGTCGTCATGTCCTTCTCCAGGGGATCTTTCCCATCCAGACATGAAACGGGAGTCTGCCTGCATTTCCTGCGTTGCAGGCAGATTCTTTACCCACTGAGCTACCTGGGAACCCCTTATCACTAACTATCACATCCTAAATTGCTTTCTTCCTAAGTGCTGTGGTTGCCCCTTTCCAGAGCTCTTGAACCTCCCCCACCCCACACCACCCAGTCCCCCGCCCCACACCGCACTCCAGTGCAGGCTCTTGCCCCTAGTCAGGAGAACCACCCTCTGCTGACAAAATCCTCTAATCCGAGCCACACCACCCACAGGCACACCCACGTACACAGCGGTTGATTGACTGAAATGATAGTGGTACAAGGCTGCCCCCTTGCTCTCAGAGGAACGACTCTGCAGAGCTATCTCTGCTTCAAACCCCTCTCCACTCACAGGTCAGGCCAAGGCTTAACTGGACCCAAGTGTTCATCCATGTCCACCCTTTCCCTCCTCTCTGGCCCCCTCACTACTGACTTCTACCTCCCTCCATTAAGCTCATGCATCCAGGTCAGGTTTGTAGCTCCACTTCTAGAGACCCGCTCCATCTCACTGTCACACTCCCCTACTGGTGTTGTCTGAAGTCTCCTCCCAGATAAACGCTTGTCCAGGGGCTCAGAGCCCAGTCTGGGTTTTGTACAGCAGCAGCAGTGAGTGCCCAGTGGCTACTCTGCGCTCCCTGGCTTGAGAAAACTGGTTGAGAAAACTAGGGCAGAGCTGTAATGAGGCTGGCAGGGAGTAGAGAGGTCCGGACGCAAACCTGTCACACTGGAAGCAGCTAAGTCACGATGGGGGACATGACAATGTCAGGGGTTCCCTACATTTGTCTGAGCTTTAGCATTGGACTTGTCTTTAATGTCCTGTGAAGCCCTCAATCTTGCATTGCTCCAGGTGCTGTCAGTGCCTGGTGCCATGGGCTCGAGGCAGATTTCTTTTTTCCCTCATCTGTTAATTCACTTATAATGTGCCTTATTATTTAACATAGATCACGACTTTGTGTATCATCAAATATGCATTTAGGACATCATTTTCAAAGGCTCTTGTCCCTTCCAGACACACACTTTCAATCCATTCTTCATGGCTACCTTTGATTTATTTTCGAAGAGAGGTATGAAGTAAACACCTTTTTTCTCCCCTGGTTTCTGAAACTCCCTCACCTGCCAATCATTATGTGAACCCATGTGACCTCAGAGAGGGCTGGGGTTGTGTGGACTGAAGGACTAGGGGGAACCCTGGGAAGACTTCTGAGAGCAAAGCATCACACAGCCCCAAGGCCACCATGTGATTTCATCAACCACTAACCTCCCACGTCCCCTTCCCGGAGGGCCCAGGGACTAGGCAGTGGAGGGCCACACACCTCCCAGGGGAGTCGCTGCCCCAGGGATCAAGCTGACAGAGCCAGGCAGGTTTCTGCAGGAGGCTCTGGTGCCCATGCTCCAGCCCTTCTCTTTAGGTCCTGAGATTAACAGGGAAACCCTAGGTAGGGAACCCGGTAACTCTTTGGCCCCCTAGAACTGTATTTTCCTTCTCTCTGCCCTGACTCCTCCCATGTCTGTCCTCTTTCCTCTTCATCCCCACCTCCTTAGCTCCTCCCTCACTTCAGCCCCTCAAAACAGTTCATGGCCACACTCCTTAAGTCCCATCTGCTCCCCCAGGAATCCCAGGTCGGTAGAACTCAGGAGACAACACAGCACCCAACATCCAGAAACGTCTGTGTGGCCTCTGCAGGGGGATAGGGTCCAGCAGATGGAAACAGGTGTGTTCCTTGGACATGGGGCAGGGGAGGCATGACATCGGCCATGTCAGCCAAAAGGTTACGGGGAGAGGTCACTAAGGGCAGGTGGGAGCTGTGGGTGACTTTCCGGTGTCCAGCATTCGGTCATCTACCGGCAGCTGAGAAACCTGTCCAATAGTAAACAGTGTGTTGTTAGCCCGTTGTCAGTGACTGAACACACAATTACCATCCTGACTCACATGCAGTCACTCTTGGCCAGGGTGGGAAGGATTCTCCCAGGGAGGTGGGGCTGCAAGTGCCCCGTTGGACACAGCGTGTCCCACCAGAAGGAGGTCCTCCTTCCTCCACTGCACTCGCTCCCGCCTGCTCCCTCAAAGGCACTCCCCACAACTGTAATCACTCCTTTGCTGGTTTGCTGCACTTTACCTGGCCCCTTTATGAGATCCCCAAGCTGGCACTGTCTGCTGGTTTCCCATCAACCTACCCCCGTGCTTGACGATGTTCATACGCCCTAGGAGTGCAGCAGCCAGGCCTGGGGGCCTGGGGAGGTAAGCCCCCAGCAGCCACTCTCCATGGGTGTTTGGGAGTTTGTGAGCAAATACCCCAGCATCCTTGTCCCCTGGGGCTGCAGTGGGCTCCGCAGAGTTGCCCCAAGGGCCTGCTCAGGAGAGGACCCGCAAACCCCACCCAGTATCAGAGCCTTCTCTGTGTCCTGCCCATCATCAGGGCTGTCTCCTTTTACCTTCCAGACGAACTAGTTCACCCAGTCCCTGTCTCGGGGTCTGCTTTGCGGGGGAGGGGACCCACTCCTGGACAGTCCATCCACTTTGGTTCAGTTGCTCAGTCGTGTCCTGACTCTTTGCGACCCCATGAATCGCAGCACGCCAGGCCTCTCTGTCCACCACCAACTCCTGGAATTTACTCAGACTCATGTCCATTGAGTCAGTGATGCCATCCAACCATCTCATCCTCTGTCGTCCCCTTCTCCTCCTGCCTTCAGTCTTTCCCAGCATCCGGGTCTTTTCCAATGAATCAGTTCTTCGCATCAGGTGGCCAAAGTATTGGAGTTTCAGCTGGTAAACTCCACAAAACCAGGGCCTTCCTGGCGCCTGTGGGCAGGATACTCAGCGCACCGCCTAGATTTTCAGAGGAAAGGAATCCGCTGAGAGTGGATGAGAGCTTGGGGGGCCCCCGCTTCTGCCTGCCGCCCCCCCCCCAGCCCCCCGGGCGCATCCTAAGTACTCCTCCCCTCCGGTCCTCTCCCCTGCCCCTGCCCCATCCCCTCCCCCACTGCCAGGGCCGAGTCTGAAAAAGACGGACTGAGTACCCCTAAGGCTGGAGGGGCCGGAAGGACCCACACACACACTTCAAAACCGCAGTCCAGCCGGCCACCGGCCCTCCACTCGCAGGGCTGGGCTGTGCGCTTGATGCCTGCCTTCTGCCTCTGTACAAGGCTGTGTGGCTCAGGGCTTCCAGCGGAGGTGTGGAGATGTGTGCGCGGGCCGCCTCCCCGGGACTGTGTTTGGTTCGCGCGGGGTCTCCACCAGCGGAGGCCGAGGCTGCGCTGTGGGGAGCGGGTTCGAGTGCAGAACCGCACTCACTGCCCCAGACGTGCGATCTTTACTAAGAGCGGAGGAGGGAGTGGGAAGGGAGAAGGCACGACTGAAAGTCCAAACAGTCCTCCGTGGGGGCACCGGCGTTAGCTGAACCGCTTCCTCAGCGCGACAGAGATGCGTCTGTTCAGAGGAAAGATCTCTGGGACACAGCGTTCCTCAAGCGCGGTTACAGGCCAGGCTTTCAATTGCCCAACCGACAGAGCCCTCCCAGCGCTCCCTGCTCCTGGTCCTCTGGCCCTCGATCCGAGGGCCACTCCTTGCCTCCCGGCTGCCCACTGTGAGTTCTCGGCCCCAGGTCCCCTGCATTTCCTTTGTTGGGAGAAATTATCAGATTTTATCCTTTTTAGTATTACTCCTCCTCCATCACTTCATGGCAAATAGATGGGGAAACAGTGGAAACAGTGACAGACTATTTTGGGGGGCTCCAAAATCACTGCAGATAGTGACTGCAGCCGCGAAATTAAAAGATGCTTACTCCTTGGAAGAAAAGCTATGACAAACCTAGACAGCATATTAAAAAGCAGAGACATTACTTTGCCAATAAAGGTCCATCAGGTCAAAGCTATGGTTTTTCCAGTAGTCATGTATGGATGTGAGAGCTGGACTATAAAGAAAGCTGAGTGCCAAAGAATTGATGCTTTTGAATTGTGGTTTTGGAGAGTCTCTTGGACTGTAAGGAGATCCAACCAGTCCATCCTAAAGGAAACCAACCCTGAATATTCATTGGAAGGACTGATGCTGAAGCTGAAACTCCAATACTTTGGCCACCTGATGCGAAGAACCGACTCATTTGAAAAGACCCTGATGCTGGGAAAGATTGAAGGAGGGAGGAAAAGGGGATGACAGAGGATGAGATGGTTGGATGGCGTCACCGACTCAGCGGACATGAGTTTGAGTAAACTCTGGGAGTTTGTGATAGACAGGGAGGCCCGGCGTGCTGCAGTCCATGGGGCCGCAGAGTCGGACACGACTGAGCAACAGAACTACGACTGTGACTCCACCATTATGTTAGTAGGGAGATGCTGGGAATGATTTAGGAAGAGTATTCCCTCTGCTTCTATCTTCCGAAAGAGATGGAAGAAAATTAGTGTCCATTCCTCTTTAAATGTTCACAGTGAACCCATTTGGGCCTGCTCCTTTTTTTTTGGGGGGGGGGAAGGATATGGATTGCCCACTTAATTATTTGACAGGTACAGGCCAATTCAGGTTGTTTATTTCTTCTCACAGAAGTTTTGGCAGGTTGCGCCTTTCAAAAAATTGATCCATTTCATCTGTGTTATCAAGCTTGTGGGCATAGTTGCCACAGTATTTTTATTCAAGGATATCTGCTTCTAAGGGAGAAACTGATTCTAGTTGTCTCATATTAGGGAAGTAAAAATCCTACCAACACAGAGAAAGAGAAAGATAACTGATTCACTGGGGGACAAGCTAATAGAACACAAGTAAGTAGCTTGCAAGAGACTACAAAGTCAGAATAAAATCCCACACAATTTATACAGCATAGAGACTCAAAGTCCATGGGGGAATCAAGACAGCTATTTGTTTAGCTAACTGACCTCCTCTGAAAAGGATAGTAAAGCTTCCTTATCTCCAGAAAAACAAATGGTTACACCTTAAAATATGCTGCTACATCAACTCCGAATTTCAAGCGGGACTCAACAGAAATGTCTGCATTTTAAAATTGAGTTTTTCTAGTCCCTGGAGAGACTTATCTACTTTGAAAAGGTTTGAAAAATGACCCAAGCCACTGTGTCTCCCAGATAGACACTTTCAGAAGGAGAGAGTAAGAAAACTGCCTCTTCCCCCTTTATTCACTTTTATTTACTCTTACACTGCCTCGTACAGACCCAAGTCTTTTCCTTCTATTAAACAAAATCCCCTCAATGTTGTATTCTGGCTTGGGTTCCAGAATAGAAAAAGAGCACTATGGGGAAGTCTAAATAGAGAGTGAGGTTAATTAATAGTGATGTGCCAGTGTTAATTTCTTCATCTTGATAAACATACCATGGTTGTGTAAGATGTTAACACTTGGTCCTGAAGTGTATAGGATTTTGTGTGTACCCTTTAACACCAAGCTTTGTTTCCTACAGCCTTTCATTTCTCCCGTTTACAAGCCGCACTGGTTTGCAAAGCTGGAGGTTCTGGAGGCCAGTCTTCCCAGTGCAGGACCTCAGGGCTGGGGATCCTGATGTGGGGTTTAGATCCCTCCCTCCTGGGGGAGTACCTCGGCAACTGTGATTATCCTTCTGTTTGTTAGTCGCCTGCTTGGAAAATGAGTCTTGACTGTACTGTGTCTGCCTCTTCTACCCATCTCGTTGTGATTCTGTCGTTTCGTCTTTAGTTGTAGAAGATCTTTCCTTCTAGTGTGCAACTTGTTCTCTTGGATTCTTGCTCTGTAGATACTTGTCATTTGGGAGATGGGGGTTTTCCATTCCCTCCTGTAACACATATCCTCTTTTCAACAAATGATACTGGAATAATAATTGGACATTTGTAAGCAAAAAAAAAAAGTCGAGACACAGACCTTACACCTGACCCCAAAATTATCTCAAGATGGACCATAGACTTAAATGTAAAGCACAAAACTATAAAATTTCCTGGAAATGATCTGGGAGAAAACCTGGGTGACTTTGTGTTTGGCAATGAGTTTTTAGAAACAACACTAACAAAAACACTCTCAATGAGAGAGAAAAATAAGTTGAAGTTTATGAAAATTAAGAATGTCTGTTCTACAAAAGACACTGTTAAGAGAATGAGAAGACAAGATGCAGACTAAGAGAAAATGTTTGCAAAAGATGAATTTTTTTTTTCTTTTTTGGAGGGGGCACTCAGATTGAAAGGCATATCTTTGAAGGACTTGTACCCAAACTATAGAAAGAACACTTTATACTCAACAAAAAGGAAACAAGTGACCCAATTTAGAAACAGGCAGAAGATCTGCACAGACCCCTCACCAAAGAAGAGAGATGGGTGGCAAATGATCCTATGAAAATGATAGTTAACATCATATGTTGTTAGGGAACTGCAGGTTAATATAACAATGAGATGCCCCTACACAGTTAGACTGAATCCCGAATGCTGACAACAGCAGTTGCTGCCCAGTTGTGGGTGAACAGCAGGAATCCTTGTTCACCCGTTAGGGATGCAACCTGGCGCAGTCACTTTGGAGGACAGCTTAGTGGTTTCTGATACAGCTAAACATAGTCTTAAAGCACAATCCAGCAATCATACTCTTTGGTATTTCCCCAACTGAGTTGATAATTTACATCCTCACAGAAACCTATGTATGAATATGATAGCCGCTTTTTTTCTTAATAGCCCCAAACTGGAAGCAACCAAGATGGCTCTTCAACTGGTGAATATGTAAGCAAAGACTCACACGTCCAGACGATAGAACACTATCCAGTGTTTACACGAAATGAACTGTCAGCCCACAAGAGGACATGAAGGAAACTCAGATGCTTGTCAGTGAAAGCAGCCAGTCTGAAAAGGCGACGTGCTGTCCAAGAGTGACATGACCCCTACTCTATGACATTCTGGGAAAGGCAAAACTCTGGAGACATAAGAACTTCAGTGGTTTCCAGAGGGTGGGGGAAAGGATGGTGAGGTACAGCACAGAGGATTTTCCAGGTGGTAAACCAATTCTGCTGTAATGGTGTATGGGTGACATTATGCATTTGCCAAATCTATAAAGTATGCAACACAGAGAGCAAACTCTAATGTAAACGATGTGCATGCGTGCTAAGATGCTTCAGTCATGTCTGACTCTTTGTGACCCCGTGGACTGTAGCCAGCCAGGCCCCTCTGTCCATGGGATTTCCCAGGCAAGAAGACTGGAGTGGGTTGCCATTTCCTACCCAGGGGATCTTCCCAACCCAGGGATCAAACTGTATCTCTTTAAAAAGTCTCCTGCACTGGCTGATGGGTTCTTTACTACTAGTGCCACCTGGGAAGTCAAATGGAAACTGTGGACTTTACTTAATAATGTACCACCATTGGCTCATCAATTGTAATAAATGCAAATTGTTAGTAATAGGTGGCACCTAGGGGCAGGGGAGAGGGATGTACATGGGAATTCTCTGTACTTTCTCCTCAATTTTTAAAAATAAAGAGAGAAGGAAAATCTAATTACTGAAGCTGGCAAGGCCCACAGAGCTGGCTTCCAGCTCTCCTCACACCCCTGGTTCTCACCCTCATTTTTGGTCCTTGAAAATTCCCCCAAATGTTGAGAGAGAAGTTATGACTCTATGAAGATGTGTGCTGTGTTTTCTTTCTAGGAGATGTTTTCCATTTAATCAGTTCACAAGTTGTGGCTGGAAATGGAACTCAAATGTTCTCCTTCAGGTAAAATTTTCAAGACTCTCTGGTTACAAGTGTCAGAACCAGCCTGAATCAATTTATGCACAAGGCAAGTGTACTGACTTGTGGAATGTGACACCAAGTCTGATACCTAGGGTGGGGTAAAGGAAGGCATGCAGCTGAACACGCAGGAACCCCTACAGGCTCTCCTCCTCCAGTCCCCGCCCCTGGGCACAGCTGGCCCTTCCTTACTCAGACCAGGCCAGGCCACCGCCAGCCTTGTGGACCAGCTGAAGCTTTGAGGGGATCGATGGGAAACCTACCTGCATAAGGAACCCCCCAAGCTAAAGACGAAAAGCTTTTCCTCTTGTCTATTATGAGAACAAAAGTCTATTACAGGTACAAAACTGTAAAACCAAGGTAAAGCTGGAAAATGTACATTTTAGAAACGTTCCTGGCAGTTCCGGATAAAAACTAACACAGTCCATCAATTTCCATTTTATATGTGACCTTAAAGTGCTTAAAAATAAAAGACATGACAGATGGATGAGGAGGCAGATACACACATACATAAACACACATAGGAATTGACTCTATAGTTACTTTTATGACGGATTTAGCACAGCCCCTCCGGTGTGAGTGGGAGGAATTAATCCCACTCACATGAAGCCGGTTTTCTCAAATACAGGGAACTGGTTCTTCAGTGATGCTTTCAGAAGCTGTTTCTGCTGGGGCCGAGAGCTGTAATCCTAGCTTAGGCACCACTGGCCACAGTCGCCTCTAAGTGCCTCCACAGTGGCCCCACCAGTGACAGAGCCTGATATTTGTACCTAAGTTTAAATATGTTTTGATTTACACAGAGTTGGCGAAATTGGTTCATTTGGGTTTTTCCATGACATCTTATGAAAAACCTGAACAGACTTTTTGGCCAAGCCTATATTTTATATTTCATAGATTTTCAGCACCCAACAACCTTTTGGTAAAAGTTAATGAAACTATTTCCCCTATAAGCCTAGATGAACGTCTTGTTTTTGTTTTTATTGATTTCTTTATTTTTGGCTGTGCTGAGTTCTCCATTGCTGCCTTGGGCTTTCTCTTCTCTCTGGTTGTGGGGCACAGGCTTCTCATTGCAGCGGCTTCTCTTTGGTGGCGCACAGACTCCAGGGCGTGTGGGCTTCAGTAGTCGGGGCTCATAGGCCCAGCTGCCCTGCCGCATATGGAGTCTTCCCAGACCAGGGATCAAAACTGTGTCCCCTGGCAGGCGGATCCTTTACCACTGGACTGCCAGGGAAGTCCTAGATGAGTGGTTTTAAAATATATAAACTAGGAACTTATTTCTAACATATGTCTTCTTTTTCCATGTGGATAGAATGTTGATCAGTGAGAAGTAAAGGTGATCATGCCCCCCCACTTTGCCCCGACATCAAAATGTGCAGAAGACACACATGCTCCCTCTACAAGCTTTCTCACGACAGGAAGGTCGGAGGTGAAGGGCGGGCGCCCTCCCTCCTGCACGGTGTTCCCAAGATGGCTTGTGTGTGTGTTGAATGCTCTGGTTCTCAGCTGGATGCCAGGTGCCTGCCCAGGTGACTTCTGGGCTGGTGTGGCCATTCCCCCCTGCCATGAATGTCAACGGCCATGAGCTCACAGGGACTCCTTCCCTGGAGAACCACCCGGGAGGCAGAACCACCTGCCCTGAAGTGGCTGGGTCCCAGCCTCCCCTAGGACTGGCCACTGGCTGACCAAAGGGTCCTCCAGGGTGGCCCCTTCCCTCAGAAGGGCTCTCAGTGGTACCACCCAGCCCCTCCCCTGCCTCATCCCACCTCCTCAGCCCTTCCTCCTGGGCCCCCTCCCTCAGCAAAGCCCTGCCTCCAGCTCTGCTTCTGGGAAACCCTCCTGAGCCACGGGACTCCTAACAATGAACCTCCGAGGCTTCTGAGGGTCCGTGACCAGACTCATGGATTATATGCTAAAAAGGATGGCTCTTTTTAAAAAATTTTTTATTGGAGTATAGTTAGTTGCTTTTCAACGTTGTATTAGTTTCTACTGTATAGCAAAGTGAATCAGCCATACACCTCTTTTTTAAAATTTCCTTCCCATCTAGGTCACCAGAGAGCATCAAGTAAAAGGATAGATCTTACTGGTCTTCAATTTTACCTCCATAAAGTTACCTTTAAAAAAAGACGAACCATGGGAAAGAGTTGCTGTGGCAAGGAGAAAATATATCTGTTTACAACACATTAACCAAGAAAAAACTTCAGAAAAGCAAAGAGAGCATGACCTGCTTCCTGTATTTGAAACTTTTTACTGCCTCTGGGTGGAGAGTATCTCACGGGAAGGGAGGGAGACTGAGCTTGGGGGTAGGTTTTTCCCACAGGGTCCCCAGTGCTGACCAAAGGCAAGCATGGGACAAAAATCTCCCTTTGGGGAGGAAAAGAGGAAGCAGGAGACAGGGAAGGGAAGACAGAGGCAGGAAGGGAAAGTGTGGACCCAGAGGCCTCTGGGACTCATCACACCGTCAAGACTGTGGTCTCTGTCTTGTCTTCCCTTCAGAAGAGCGCCACTCAAAGCTCTAAAGGCCAGTGTGTGATTATCTGGGGTCTGGTTTGGTTTCTCTCTTGTTTGTTCTAATTTTCACTTAACAGCTGTGTGTTAATAGAAAGTCCCCCCTCGCTGAAGGATTTGCTGGGATTTCCGTAATAAAATAGAGGGATTTTCAACAAACGCTAGAAGAACCTTCTGCAAACGTGAAATTTTTCAAGTGATTATGAGGCTCAGAGCATATTGTCACAGGGGCTGCAGACAGTTCTCCCCAGTGAGCACAGTGACAGATGTCCCCATTAATGTACAACGGCCAAACATCGTGCAGAGGCCCCTCCCCTGGTCCACAACCTGTCCCTGTCTTCCCGAGGCCAATGTCACCACTTGTCAAGAAACCCACCTTTCCCTGCAGGGTTCCAGCCTTCCCCAGAGGTGAGCCCACATGCTCTTCCTTGCCCCATCCTGGGCCCAGTCCCGGGACACCGTGCTGAGCACAGAGGACACTTGGGGACAAAACAGCACTGTTGCAGCCAATTGAAAATAGAAGTTGGTGTAGACACATCCTCAGACAAGCATGGCTACAGGCCAGAAGAGGGATAGTGGACAAAGCTCATGAAGATGGTGGCTGGTCCTCTCCTGGGAAGTTATCCTAAGAAGTAATTTAACAGAAGAAAAGATGCTCAGCATCACTGACATGTGAGGGAAGTGCAAGTCAAAACCACCACGAGCTATCACCTCCTACCTGTTAGGGCGGCTCTTAGCACAAAAGACAACAAATGTTGGTGAGGATGTGGACCAAGAAGCTTCCAGGATTGGAGACAAGTCCCAGGGTGGGCAGGATGAAGCCTGCCGCTGAAAGTGGAGAAGTCTGCAGGAGGGACCAAGTGACTTCCGGGAGCCAGCCCCTTGCACCATGGGCCACTCCTCCCTGCCCTCCAGAAGCTGGGGCTTTTTTCTGGAGAAGTTGACTCAGAAAGTCTCCAGAGGTACAGACATGGAGCACAGTGGTAAGCAGGGCTGAGGCACCAGACAGGAAGCAGCGACAGTAAGAAAAATCCCTGAAGTGCCTCCTCCCACCACCTCTAGGCCACCCCAGGGCACCAGCTTGATGTCTGATTACCTGCAGGGAAACCCACCACCACACTCACACACAGAACTCCATCTCATTTTAGTTACTCATTCTCAGTATGAAAGGGTGGCTAAAGAAAGTCCTTAATGTTGGAGACAAAAACCAAAACAAATCATCAAAAACTAGGGATACACAGTGGACATAGAAAGTACAGGATGGACAGCTGTAAAAGAACTATAGTTAATCTGTTCAATGTTATGCGGCAGCCTGGATGGAAGGGGAGTTTGGGGGAGAAAGGATACATGTATGTGTGTGACCAAGTCCCTTCACGGTTCACCTGAAACTATCACAACATTGTTTGTTAATCAGCTTCACTCCAATAAACATAAAATAACCAAAATAAAGAACTATAGTTAATATTCTCAAAGAGATGAGAGATGTTGTGTCTATGAAACGAGAACAGACAGGCTTTTTAAAAAGGAACAGTTAGAAAGTAAAAAATAACTTCCAGAAATTAAAAGCAAGCAGTTAAGAAGAATTAAGGAGGAAAAAAAAAAAAGGAAGAATTCAGTAGTGAGAGTGTAAGATAAGGTTGAAGATGGCGCTCAGAAAACAAGCGGAGAGGAGCAAGAGAATGAACAACAAAAGGAAAAAGGTGACAAAATTAGTGAAATTAGTGAATCACTTCAGGGATACAACATTTGGGTGATGAGAATTCTGGAAAGGAAGGGCGGAAAACATGGAGAGGATTTTTGGACAAAGCCCCTGAGGACATGTCTGAGGAGAGAATTTATCTCTGCAGCTGAAGCAACGATGGAAGCCTGAATACAGCAGGATATTTTCAAAAACGGAGAGAAAGTAACCATCAGCTAGCAGTATCTACAACTGATAGTATTTTTCAAAAATGAGAGCTAGGGATTTCCCTGCAGTCTAGTGGTTAAGAATCTCAGCTTCCAATGCAGGGGGCCCAGGTTCAAACCCTGGTCAGGGAACTAGATCCCACACACCATAACTGAAGATCTCGCTTGCTGCAATTAAAACCTGACATAAATAAATAAACTTATTTTTTAAAAAGTGAGGGTTGGTTCACAGATGACATAATCTTATACGTAGAAAATACGCAAGATCACACACACACACACACACACACACACACAAACTGTTAGCAGGACACAAAATCAACACACAAAAAACAATCACAGTAAAAATGAACATCTGAAAAGGAAGTTGAACAAAAAAATTCCATTTATAACAGCATCAAAAACAATAAAATACTTAGGAATAAACCTAACCAAAGAGGTGAAAGACTTGAATGCTGAAATTACAAACCATTGATGAAAGACATCAAAGAAGATACCAATAAATGAAAAGACATCCTGGGACTTCCTTGATAGCCCAGTGTGAAGATTCTGCGCTCTCAGTGCAGGGGGGCTCAGTTTCCATCCCTGGTAGGGGAACTAGATCCCACATGTGGCAACTAAGAGTTCAAATGCCACAAATAAAGGTCCTGCACGCAGCAACCAAGACCTAGCTCAGCCAAATAAATAAATAAAGCCTTTTTTTTTTTTTAATGAAAAGACATCCTGTTTTCATGGATTGGAAGAATTAACATTGTTAAGATGTCCGTACTATCAAAAGTTATCTACAGATTCAATGCAGTACCTATCAATAGGTCAAAGATATTTTTGGTAGAAATAGAAATTCTAAAATTCATATGAAATATCGAGAGACCTGTACAAAACAATCTTGAAAAAGAACAAATCTGGAGGACTCACACTTCTCAATTCTTACTACAAAGATTCAGTAATCAAAACAATGTGGTCATGGCATGAAGACAGACATGTAGACCAATGGAGAACCCAGTAATAAACCATTGCCTGTATGGTTAAAGGATCTTTGACAAGGGTGCAGCATCCATACAGGTGTGTAATGAAATTCCCTGTTTAGAAGTTTCCCCCTTGCAGGTAATGAGAGGGAAGAACGCATTCATGAAACAAGAACAAGATGCTATTGCAAGGAACAGAAAATAAAAAGGAGCTCTTGACATTTGAAAATGTGGTAGCAGAAATTTAAAACTCTATATAAGTGTTGGGAAGAGAGAAATGAGGAAATCTTCCTCCGACATATACAGCAAAAGGAGGTAGAAATAAGAGACAGGAAAATTAGAGGATCTAACAAGGAAGTTCCCTATCCAATAATAGGAGTTCCATAAAGACAGAACAGAGTAAGCAGAGAAGAAAATGAAAATTAGCTAAATCAACTAAAAGTTCTGTCATCAACATTAAACCACATTAAATGAGACATCTAAGCAATAACATGGATAAGGCCAGGCTGAACTTCAAAGGATTTTAAATCTAAACGTGTGAAGTGATGATTGCAAATTCAAAAGCACAGTCACCACATGAAACCCATGATCATGACTAAATCCAGCTCATCACAGCCCTGTGGGAACAAGGGCCTAGAGTCTGTAGATCTGATTGCAGTAAACAGCAGAAATCCCGATTTTTGTCATTAAAAAAATCCCTATTTTTTAATGTAGCTCGACGTTTTAATATAATCTTTGGGTCAAACAAAACATCCCTGGAAACAGCAGAGGACCTGAGAGCTGTCTCTGGTGAAAGGACAGATCATCCTGTTTAAATCACTGTGGCTCCCACCTCCCAAGTGGATACCCATACTCCACCGCTAAAGACACAGCAAAGCGCCCACCATTTTTGCCGTCGTGTCTGCTGAGAAGCTCGGAATACCTGGCATCTTGTCCCTGAGAACCCTGCACTGTACATTTACTGGGTGAACATTATGTGCATGAATTATACCACAGCAAAGTTACTATGTTTTTAAAAGGCCACCCTAGTGGCTCAGCTGGCAAAGACTCTGCCTGCAATGTGGCAGACCAAGGTTCAGTCCCTAGGTTAGGAAGATCCCCTAGAGAAGGGAACGGCTACCCACTTCAGTATTCTGGCCTGGAGAATTCCATGGACTATATAGTCCATGGGGTCGCAGAGTTGGACATGACTGAGCGACTTTCGCTCACTCACTCACTCAACCCAAAGCCTGAGGAGCTTGGGCGCCATCCACTGACTCAGGTCAGGCACAGCCCGTGGCCTCATCCACAGGGAGGTCATCTCGAGTTGCCATTAATTCACTGTGAGTTCATATTGAGTGCCCATTAATTACTGATTTTTTCCAGATAATACTTGTTAAAGAAGAATTAATACTATTGTTTTAGAACAAATACTGCCCAAATACTGTCTTTAGTGGGATTGTAATCAGCTTTACCCACTTTTCATCTAATCTGATCGAAGCAGATTTTACACAAAGTCTGTTTCTTTTTTAATTTTGTTGCTATTAAAAGGTCACCTAGTTGGATCTGCCTCAAACTCTTAGTTCTTGAGATGAATTTATAATAATAATTTCATAGATGACCTAAACAGGGGTTCAATTACTATACTTTTAATTAAAATAGAAAAGAAGGGAGAAAGAGAAGATAGATTTTCACAGAGATTGGAATTTGTGGGGAAATTTTAGTATTATGTTACTGAATATATTTTAGCCTATTTTTCCCAGCTCTGTGTTTTCAGTCTGTTCAGCATAATGTCCTTTGACTCTCTGCACTTACTCCATCATAATTATCCTTTAATACTCTTATAAATGAACTTTTAGCTTATCCTCCATTAATTCTCCAGAACAAGCACAGCCATCAAAATAAAGTGTTTAACCCTTTTGTGGTTGGTCTTCCTTTCCCTAAGGCAAGAAGGAAATTCCTAGAGGGGAATTTCATCACACGTCTGTATGGACGTGGCCAGGGTGACAGTCACCCACCCCTGCTCCCAACCCCACATGAGGCTCACGGTTCGTGTGTGTGTGAGGCCAATGAGTCAGGAGAGCCTCCCGGCACCTGGTGAGGGGAAGGCAAGGGTGTAGGGATGCTCAGCCTGGAATCAAAGCCCCAGGAGCTGCTGCATGGGCCCCAGGATGGGATGACACCCACGGGAGATGGGAACCTGCCCCCATCTTTGTAACATATGTTGTTCAGTTGCTCAATTGTGTCCGACTCTTTGCAACCCCATGGACTGTAGCACGCCAGGCTTCCCTATCCATCACCATCTCCCAGAGATTGCTCAAACTCATGTCCATTGAGTCAGTGATGCCATCCAACCATCTCATCCTCCGTCGTGCCCTTCTCCTGCCCTCAATCTTTCCCAGCATCAGGGTCTTTCCTAATGAGTCAGCTCTTCACATCAGGTGGCCAAAGTATTGGAGTTTCAGCTTCAGCTTCAGTCCTTCCATTGAATATTCAGGACTGATTTCCTTTAGGATGGACTGGTTGGATCTCCTTGCACTCCAAGGGACTCTCAAGAGTCTTCTCCAACACCACAGTTCAAAAGCATCAATTCTTCAGCGTTCAGGTTTCTTTATAGTCCAACTCTCACATCTATACATGACTACTGGAAAAACCATAGTTTTGACTAGATGGACCTTTGTCAGCTCAGTAATGTCTCTGCTTTTTAATATGCTGTCTAGGTTGGTCATAACTTTTCTTCCAGGGAGCAAATGTTTTTTAATTTCAAGGCTTCAGTCACCGTCTGCAGTGATTTTGGAGCCGAAGAAAATAAATTCTGTCACTGTTTCCATTGTTTTCCCATCTATTTGCCATGAAGTGATGGGACCAGATGCCATGATCTTTATTTTTGGAATGTTGAGTTTTAATCCAGCTTTTTCACTCTCCTCTTTCACTTTCAGCAAGAGGCTCTTTTGTTCTTCCTTGCTTTTGCTATAAGGGTGGTATCATCTTCATATCTGAGGTTATTGATATTTCTCGCGGCAATCTTGATTCCAGCTTGTGCTTCATCCAGCCCAGCGTTTCTCATGATGTACTCTGCATATAAGTTAAATAAGCAAAGTGACAATATACAGCCTTGATGTACTCCTTTCCCAATTTGGAACCAGTCCGTTGTTCCATGTCCAGTTCTGACTGTTGCTTTTTGACCCACATACAGGTTTCTCAGGAGGCAGGTAAGGTGTTCTGGTATTCCCATCTCTTTAAGAACTTTCCACAGTTTGTTGTGATCCACGCAGTCAAAGGCTGTGTAACACATGAAGAAGCTCCAATTTAGACTCCAAGCAGCTCTGGTGGGCAGACCAGAGCCCGGGGCTGGGCGGGCCTGGGTTTCCCTCTGCCACCTGTGACCTACAGCAATAGGATGGCCCCTTGTCAGCTCCTGTTTGTAAACTGAGAACACTGTGTGCTCCATGGGTGTGGGAAGGACAGACAGAATCTGGAGTTTAATACTAGACAACAGGGCCATGTGGAGTCGCTTGTGCTGAGTTACCAAACCCAGACCCAACCCAGTCTCCACTCTCCCAGAAGTGGAATCTTAACCATCAGTCAGCCCTAATGAGGTCATCTACCTGATGGACCCCTGCTGTCCCCTAAAGGGAAGTGATCTTTCTATAAACAACCTGCTTTTTTGTCTCATGAAACTTCCTTGTTCCCACTCCCTTCTGCCTATGAAAGTCTCACTTGGCACACCTCCTTGGAGCTCTTTGTACCTACTGGACTTAACACACTGTGATTCAAATCATTTTTTGCTCAAACCCCATCTTTTTTGGCTGAGCATCTTTCAGGATCTTAGTTCCCTGGCCAGGGATCGAACCCGGGCCCCAGAAGTAAAAGCACGAAGTCCTAGCCACTGGACCATCCAGGAATTCCCTTAATATGCCTCAGTTTATCTTTTACCACAGGGCAGTTGGAGCACCTAGCTCGGTAGGTGAGATTCACCAGCCTGGCAGTCCAGTGGTTCAGACAGCATTTTTCCACCACAGGGGGTGCAGGTTCCATCCCTGGTCTGGGAACTGGCATGGCAAAAAAAAAAAAAAGAAATGCTTATCCCACAGTCTTGTTAAATGATCCTTTCACTTTATTTGGACTCAATATTTCCCATAGGAGGGAAAATATACATCTCCTGAGCTCCTAATGTATCCAGTCATGTCCCCAGGCTAAACCTTTGCACAACCAACCTTTGACAAGGCAGTGCTGGAGCCATAGCTCACTGCAGGATGGGCTCCCCAAAGCTTGGAGCAGAGGACCACATTCAAAGGGTCAAGACTGCACTTGAATATCTCTTGGGAAGCTGCTGTGTGGAAGGCTGACCTACCGTCTTTCAATAAGCTCAACCGTCTGAGAATATCAGGATTCACTCAGTGTGCTTCACCTGTGGGAGTGTTAGGCTCCCACTCCACAATGACGTGGGGCTGAGAACAACCAGGGGAAGTGTTGTCTTTCTGGGCCACATGTTCATCAGGGGAGTGCTCGTTGAATGACCACTGATATTTACATTGTCTTTCCTGATGCTTTGTTTCACACTCTCTGTCTCTCTGCAAAACTGTAGAAATTACATTTACAAAAGTCATAAAATGTGACTGCGTTTCATCACCTTCTTTTTAAGAATGATGCATCTAGTGCTCAGAGAGTCTAAGCAACTTGCCCAAGATCACACAGTATTTAACACATGACATTCTAACCCTACAGGGCATGATTTTTCAGCCATACAACTTTACTTACAAAGCAGCCAGGATCATCTTATACAGAATGGAAAAGACTCTTATGACCAGTAGGTTCCATGTATGTGAGCAAATCCCTAAGACACCAGAAGGATTTAGTGAGATTTGTATAGACGTTCTTCTGAACACAGAACCGTGAGTAGATTCTTCCTCCTTGGAGGGGGTCTGCACTCAGATCCAGGTAAGTGGTGTCCCCCACCCTCCAAGCCCCCTGGAAACACAGCAGAGGAGCATAGCAGACCCCTAGCTAAGCTCTGGACTGGACCAGGGCTCCTGCTTGCCTCCTGGTCAGGACAGAAAGTGGCCATTTTTTCTGGGAAGCAGGTCCGCTCCTCTGGGCAGTGGCCTGGGGATAGAGAATCTATTGTCAGCTTCCAGTGGCCTAAGTGCCATGGCACAAGTCAAGGGGAATATCCCAAGATTCTGGGCAACCCCAAAGAAAGGGTGGGGTAAGCAGCTGTGGCCTACCATCTTCTCATTGGAAGCCTCAGGTCTCTAGGGGCTGGATCGGCTGATGGGTACCAGCCAATCCCACCTGCAAGACCAGACCACCAACACACTCTTACATTTTAAACACAGAACCTGCACTCAAATCAAACTGCTGAAATACAACTAAGTTGCATGAATCTGATTTTACTTTAAGGCTTTGGTTTCTCCACTGGTTTAGGAGACACTCTGGTGGCCATGGTGGGAGTCTTATCACCAAGTAACACTAGCTTGGGAAACTGAAGTCCCCGAACGTGACTGGGCCAGGAAGCCTTGCTGGTTTGCCATCAGTAACATTGACTGCCCTTGTTCTCAACCCTTTCTTCTTCCCAATTATTTTCCCTGCGGGGATCCTATGACATCCTTTCTTGTGCCTTCAAGGTAAAGGGACCTGCCCATCAAGCCCTCTGCATGGCAGGTCCCACTATGTGCACTGCTACTTTAAGAAAATTTTTAATAGGAAAGAATCTTCCTAAAAGCATTTTGTGATCATTGTTAAAGAATTCAATCCTCTCTTTTAGCTTAGAGATAAATAAAGTCCTGATTACAGAAGCAAAGTACCTTGAGAATTTTGCGTTTATTCCCGATGACATAATCCTCTGCCAATGAATTAACCACGTGGCACACGCGCGCCTATAATGCCCATGTGTTAGTATCAGGGAATAAAATCACAATCTGATTTGATTTTTTGAGGGAGGAAAACCTGAAACCACATAATCATCAGACATAAAATAAGCTGTTTATCCGATTTTACATAAATTCACATTCGCATCTCACTTTTGAAATGACTACAAATTATTCTCTAAAATGACTTGTTTTTCTGATTATAAAAGCCTGCATGCCTTTTGTGGTAGGAAGTATGGGACATAAGAAAGTAACAATCACCCTAAACCCATAACTCACAGATAAATTCCATTACTGTGTTTAGTATATTTCATGCATACATAACTTTACAACTCAGTGTCACTGTAGATACAGCTTGTCACACTGATATTTTTCCTTTACTTCACAAGCTGTCATCAAAATGTGTCAACATCTAGAAGGGTATATCTCAAGGTAGAAACAGTGACAACCTCGGGGTGGTAGGAATATGCTGTTTTCATTTTCTTATTTTGTGTATTTTTAATCTGATTTTTCTAATTTCCTACAATGCACATTATCATGAGGAGAGTACTTTTGAATTTGAAAATATTTTTTTCCCTTGGCTATGTAACATTCCTTCTTAAGGATACACTATGGTTTACTTAATCTTCACCCAAATGGTGGACAAATGTCTTTTCAAAGGTCAATAAGGAGCTCATGTGGTCATGTGCTTTTGTAAAATCCACAGCAGCCAACTCCTGTGACTACAGGCATTTAAGATGCTCCCACTGGCCCTCCTTGCATTCCCGTGTGTCAGCTTGTCCTAGGAGGTCAGAGGCATCTGGGGGAAGCTGAGTTAAGATGCAATCACTTCTGGTTGCGACTAGGTTACTACAATCGATCTAACTTGGGGGTGGCTTTTAGGAATGCTCCTATGTCATCAAATCGAGGATTTAGGGACCCTTAAACCTCTTTGAATCCTACACAAAATGGCAATTAGATACCAAAACCACATGGACGTGGATGGACCTGGAGCATATTACGCTAGTATAATAAGTCAGAGAAAGACAAATACTGTGTTTTTGTATACCTGCAGAGGCAAGTCCTGAGGGGCTGACTGTAGAGCCTTTGTTGCCCAAGGACCTTGACCCTGGAGGTGCAGCTGGGCTGCATTTACACCGGGGCACCGGAGGGCCCTGCGTGGGAAAGAGGGTCAAGAAACCTTCACACCCAGTCCAGACTGGCCTGGAGCCACCACTGGCAGCGTCTGACATCTGTCCAGGGGGGTCTCCCTGAGGGGCCTGGCCAGGCAGGTGCCGGCAGAGTGAGCCATGTCTCCAGGCTGGAAGAGTGGGCTTGCAGGACCAGCCTGTCCTTGCAGGTGCACAAGCTCAGAACCATGTCCACACACTGGCTGCTGCCGGCCGTTTCTACGAGAACACCCTTTCAACAGCAGCAACAAGAGTGTACCTGAGTGCACACGTGCAGGATTCTACAGTTTGAAAGGGCTTGGGGATCCACCTCAGGGAGGACTGCAGGGTGCTTGGCTGTCGAAAAGCCAGGTCTCTGGGACCAGAATGGCCAAAACCATCGCTGTGTCTGCAAACCCCCTGGTTGTCAGCCAGCTTCGTTTTTAAAAAATTAGTCAACATACTGCTCAAATGTTTGAAGTCATGCAAAACAAGGAAAGACAAGAAACTGTCCCAAATGGAAGATTAAGGCACCGTGGTGACTAAATGCCGTGTGAAATCCTGGATTGGCTTCTGGGAAAGAAAAATGCCGTTAGTGGAAAACTGGTGAAATCCCGATAAAGTCTGTCGTATGGTAAATAAGGTGCCCATTTTGATAATGTACTATTGTTGTGTAAGACCCCCACTGACACATGGGAGTCCCTAGAACACAGCTGCCAGGGACGGCCAACGACTCTGGGGTTCAGTCACTCTGTGGCCCTGAACTGCAGGACGATGAGGAAAAATAAAGGAGTGACACTTGCCTGAACCATCTGGGCCCCTTGGAACACAGTGTCCTCCAGCAGCAGGCCAACGGTGCCCTGCTCTCTGTCCCCTTCTGAACGCGGAGACATGGCTGACTTGTTTCAAGGATTTGACCATCTCACCACTGTCTGCTTGCCCTGCAGGCCAGGGTTCATGTGTCTCAGGGCCATCCGTCCCGTGAAGCTTTCTGGCAGACCACACAGCCAAGTCCCCAGCCCCCGAGTCCCCACCCACAAGCGTGCATAGGGTCCCTCAACCTAGCCTCGACGGACAGCTTGTCCCCAGAGGGCAGACCTGGTGCGGGATGAGGAGTGATCCCGCAGAGCAGGCTCGAGGGCTGGGGAAGGAGGGAACCTACGCTGGGATGCAAGATCACCCTGTCTGCGCGGGGGCCTTGGAAGGGGCTTTGGGAAGCATGTCAACTCCCTATGGGCATCCACACACTCATGCAGGGAACCCTAGGCCAGAAGGCAGATGCAGGGCAGGGCCAGGGTCGACCCACCAGATTACTCCTGGGCAACAGGTAATCTGGTCATCTGGGGCTAACTGAGGAAGTCGATCAGAGATGTGAGGTCCAGGAGGCAAGGGGGAAAGTGAAGAGCACAGAAAATGGTAATAAACAAACAAATAATGACAGAGGAATTCCCTGGCAGCTCAGCGGTTAGGACTCCATGCTTTCATTTGTTGTGGGCCTGGATCCAGTCCCTGGTTGAAGAACTAAGATCTTGCAAGCCCCACAGTGTGGCCAAAAAAGGACAAATCTTGATTAAACACCAGTTGTGTAAGACCATTATGTCTTAAGAGGTTAAAAAATTTTAAATATAGCATATAAATCTGGAGGTCAGAGGTGCTAGTGGTGAATGAGATAGCATTCCTTCCAAGTTCCCCAGTCAGTAGAGAAGAGGGAAAGTCTAGGCTAACTGGGCTTTCATGAGTTAAATATGCATGCTGTAACTTCAGTGACAACATTTAAAAGAATGGAAACAGTGTGTAATCTTCAAATTAGCAAAGGGGAAGAAAGTAAAAAATTATGAAAACATACCCAGTGAGGGAATTCCCTGGTGGTCTGGTGGTTAGGACTCTGCACTTCAACTGCAGAGGGCCCAGGGTTTGATCCCTGGTCAGCAAACTGTGGAAAATTCTGTAAGAGATGGGAATACCAGACCACCCGACCTACCTCTTGAGAAATCTGTATGCAGGTCAGGAAGCAACAGTTAGAACTGGACATGGAACAACAGGCTGGTTCCAAATAGGAAAAGGAGTACGTCAAGGCTGTATATTGTCACCCTGCTTATTTAACTTATATGCAGAGTATATCATGAGAAACGCTGGGCTGGAAGAAGCACAAGCTGGAATCAAGATTGCCAGGAGAAATATCAATAACCTCAGATATGCAGATGACACTACCCTTATGGCAGAAAGAGGAACTAAAAAGCCTCTTGAAAGTGAAAGTGGAGAGTGCAAAAGCTGGCTTAAAGCTCAACATTCAGAAAACGAAGATCATGGCATCTGGTCCCATCACTTCATGGGAAATAGATGGGGAAACAGTGGAAACAGTGTCAGACTTTATTTTTGGGGGCTCCAAAATCACTGCAAATGGTGACTGCAGCCATGAAATTAAAAGACGTTTACTCCTTGAAAGGAAAGTTATGATCAACCTAGATAGCATATTGAAAAGCAGAGACATTACTTTGCCAACAAAGGTCTGTCTAGTCAAGGCTATGGTTTCTCCAGTGGTCATGTATGGATGTGAGAGTTGGACTGTGCAGAAAGCTGAGCGCCGAAGAATTGATGCTTTTGAACTGTGGTGTTGGAGAAGACTCTTGAGAGTCCCTTGGATATCCAACCAGTCCACTCTAAAGGAGATCAGTCCTGGGTGTTCTTTGGAAGGAATGATGCTAAAGCTGAAACTCCAGTACTTTGGCCACCTCATGCGAAGAGTTGACTCATTGGAAAAGACTCTGATGCTGGGACGGATTGGGGGCAGGAGGAGAAGGGGACGACAGAGGATGAGATGGCTGGATGGCATCACTGACTCGATGGACGTGAATTTGAGTGAACTCCAGGAGTTGGTGATGGACAGGGAGGCCTGGCGTACTGTGATTCATGGGGTCGCAAAGAGTCAGACACGACTGAGCGACTGAACTGAACTGAACTGAACTGAACTGAACAGGGAACTAAGATCCCAAAAGCTGCATGGTAAGGTCAAAAAAAAAAAACAAAACAAAAACAGTGAATCAAAAGAAGATAAAGAAAATATAAGGAGAAGGACAACATACAGAACTAAGAGAGTCTAGCAAGGATTCCAGACACAAAATTATCAATAAAATATCTAGTCAAAAATAGGCAAAAATATTTAAAGTTATTATTTATGTTATCAAAAATAAATACCTAAGAATAAACCTAATAAAACATATATGAGAGCTTTTATAGAGAAAAAAATACAGTCTCATTGAAAGATAAGTATCTAAATCGATGGAAAAATATGCCTTGTTCACAGAAGTCGCAATATCATTAGGTATCCATTCTTCCCATATCTATTATAGATTATATGCAATCACAGTAAAAAATCCTACAGTTTTTGCTGTTACTGTTGTACATGTTAAACTAATTATAAAATTCATTCATAAATTTAAAAAAATAGGAGAGCAGATTTTAAATCTGCACAATTCAAAGAATTTTCTTCCAGCAACAGTTGTGAAATGAAGGAGACCTGGGTGTTTCTTTTAAAAGAGGATTCCATGCTGCCAGGCTTAGGTGGTTCCTGAGAGAGAAGAGAAAAGTTCTAGACTGTTCCCCCTGAAGCCCCAACATCCTGATTCTGTGATTCCTTACATTCCCTAATTAAATTGTCTGACTAATCCCTCTCCTTGAACCTTGCCCTGGCCTCAGCCTTCCTGGCTATTCCCCGTACACCCTCCGTGCAGGGGACCACTCCGACTGCCTGTTTGCAGCCTCGCCACCCCTCAACAATACGCTGCACAGACAGACTGCCCTGTCCAGCGGCCACCCCCTTTTGTGTACAGGCAAACTGGTAACGGGCAGTTGGAATGTCTTCTGAGCACACAAAAGATCCACTCAAGTGTGCAACTATTTGGGGGCAGCCGCCACTCCCTCCGCGGGTGGTTAGGGTCTGCACTGCCTGGGGCCAGCTGCCGAGTCCTGGGAGAAGAATGGATCGGGCATGTGGGCTGGACAAAAGCCGCCGGCCCCGTGCCCCGGCCAGCCTGCCTTGCGGGGCATCCTCAGCATATGGGTCCCCAGGGTCTTTGCTCATTTAACTATCATGACTTCAATCTTGGGGAGACAACAATATTTGGAGAACTTAAATGGGCCGTGAGACTAAATTAAATTCCCAAGGCAGCCGGAACCAAGATGCTAATTGGCTTGGCTCATGGTCCTTCCCTCCAAGAAACAGATTGGCTCATTCTTCAGGGGACTAATTATGAATTGAAGCCATGAATAGAAAGAGATGGCAAGGACCTGTCACCTCCCGCTTAGTAAATGTTAAAGCTTTGTTATTCACAGGCACAGTAGAGAACCAGGGGCCTGTGGGGGGCAAGTCAGGGATCTCGTGGGTACCAACTGGGCTGTGTTGGGGGTGGGGAGACAACGAACACAGCATCTTGGGCCCCAGCAAATTCAGACTTTGGACAGAGCTTGTATAGATGCCTCCGTTTTTTACAAAACAAAGTATAATTCTGACTTACACCATCAGACTTTAAAAGTTAAAAAGTTCTTCATACTTCTGTTAATATGTGTCCCATTATGAGACCACATCTTCACACTATAAGTTCCAATTTTCCAAGAATTCAACAGTCACCTTGTAAAGGGCACAACTCCACTGCACTTTATTTTGGTATGTTAAAAGCATCTACAATACTTGTTAAATGCAAACAACTAAAACATTATCACTTTTTGGTAACCCATTTTTCCCTAACATTTTGTTATGAAAAATTTCAAATACATGGTAAAGTTCAAAGTGAACCCCCATTTAGCCACCACACACATTCCCCAGTTGTCAAAATGGCTACTTCTGCCTCACCACAAATCTATTCCCCGTCCAGCGATCAATCTATCGGAATTGGCATCTAAGTTGCTGACATTCTCATCCTTCCACTAAGCACTTCAGCGTGTTTGTCATTAACCTGCAGTCCACATGTATTTGTGGGCATTTTTTTAATTTTAAACTAAAACCGTAAATTTTATTTCAGAATGTATAGACTTGATCTTTTTTGTGTGTGCTCTATATTTTTATTACAGTTATATTATTTTAAAAATAACAACTGGAATGTATAGATTCTAGTACACCATTGTGTGTATGTATGTGGGTTTTTATTTATTTATTTATTTTTCATTGAAGGATAATTGCTTTACAGAATTTTGTTGTTTTCTGTCAAACCTCAACATGAATCAGCCATGGGTATACATATATCCCCTCCCTTTTGAACCTCCCTCCTATCTCCCTTCCCATCCCACCCCTCTAGGTTGATACAGAGCCCGTGTTTGAGTTCTCTGAGCCATACAGCAAATTCCTGTTGGCTGTCTATTTCACATGTGGTAATGTAAGTTTCCATGTTACTCTCTCCATACGTCTCACCCTTTCCTCCCCCTCCCCATGTCCATAAGTGTATTCTCCATGTCTGTTTCTCCACTGTTGCCCTGTAAATAAATTCTTCAGTACCATTTTTCTAGATTCCATATATATGCATTAGAATATGATATTTATCTTTTCCTTCCTGACTCACTTCACTCTGTATAATAGGTTCTAGGTTCATCCACCTCATTAGAACTGACTCAAATGCATTCCTGTTTATGGCTGAGTAATATTCCATTGTGTATATGTACCACAACTTCTTTATTCATTCATCTGTCGATGGACATCTAGGTTGCTTCCATGTCCTAGCTATTGTAAATGGTGCTGCAATGAACAATGGGATGTGGCATTTTTAGGTAAAACATATGTAATGTCACTCTCGACTCCAAGGTGCCCCATTCTGAATTGCTCCATGAAGATGCATTACCTTCTATCACCTTAAAAAGTTCACTGAAACCTGTAACTCAAAAAGATACCTGCCCCCCAGTGTCCATAGCAGCACTATTTTCAATAGCCAGGACATGGAAGCAGCCTGAATGTTCATCAATAGAGGAATGGATAAAGGTGTTGTGGTACATGTATATACAATAGAATATTAGCCATAAAGAGGAATGAAATTAGATTTTTGTAGTGATGTGGACTTCACACAAAGTCAGAAAGAGAAAACAAATATCGTATATTAACGTGTATCTGTGGAATCTAGATAAATGGTATTATCTTATTTGAAAGCAGAAACAGAGACACAGACACAGAACAAACGTATGGATAACAAGGGGGAAAGGACGGGAGGAACTGCGAGACTGGGATTGACACATACACACGTATAAAATAGTTACCTAATGAGAACATACATTATAGTACAGGGAACTCTACTCAGTGCACTGTGGTGACCTGAATGGAAAGGAAATCCAAAAGGGAGAGTATACGTGTATGACTGATTGAGTTTGCTATACAGCAGAAACTAACACAACATTGTAAAGCAACAATACTCCAATAAAAATTAATTTTTAAAAAGTTCTCCATCAAACCAGCCCCACCTCCAGCTCACCCCCATTCCCACCCCATAGGCAACAGCTATTGATTTTTCCCTCTGTGTGTGCTAAGTCACTTCAGTCATGCCCGGCTCTTTGCGACCCTATGGACTGTAGCCCACCAGGCTCCTCTGTCCATGGGGATTCTCCAGGCAAGAATATTAGAGTGGGTTTCCATGCCCTCCTCCAGGGGATCTTCCTGACCCAAGAATCGAACTTGTATTAGCAGGCAGGTTCTTTACCACTGTCACCACCAGTGAAGCCCCTTTTCACACTCAGTTCAGTTCTGTTCAGTTGCTCAGTCGTGTCTGACTCCTTGCGACTCCATGAACTGCAGCACGCCAGGCCTCCCTGTCCATCACCAACTCCTGGAGTTCACCCAAGCCCATGTCTATTGAGTCGGTAATGCCATCCAACCATCTCATCCTCTGTCGTCCCCTTCTCTTCCTGCCCTCAATCCTTCCCAGCATCAGGGTCTTTTCAAATGAGTCAGCTCTTCACATCAGGTGGCCAAAGTATTGGAGTTTCAGCTTCAACATTAGTCCTTCCAATGAACATCCAGGACTGATTTCCTTTAGGATGGACTGGTTGGATCTCCCTGCAGTCCAAGGGACTCTCAAGAGTCTTCTCCAACACCATAGTTCAACAGCATCAATTCTTCGGTGCTCAGCTTTCTGCACAGTCCAACTCTCACATTCATACATGACTACTGAAAAAACCATAGCCTTGACTAGATGGACCTTTGTTGACAAAATAATGTCTCTGCTTTTTAATATGCTGTCTAGGTTGGTCATAACTTTCCTTCCAAGGAGTAAGCGTCTTTTAATTTCATGGCTGCAATCACCATCTGCAGTGCTTTTGGAGCCCCCAAAAATAAAGTCAGCCACTGTTTCCACTGCTTCCCCATCTATTTCCCATGACATGATGGGACCAGATGCCATGATCTTCGTTTTCTGAATGTTGAGCTTTAAGCCAACTTTTCCACTCTCCTCTTTCACTTTCATCAAGAGGTTCTTTAGTTCTTCTTCACTTTCTGCCATAAGGGTGATGTCATCTGCATATCTGAGGTTATTGATATTTCTCCCGGCAATCTTGATTCCAGCCTGTGCTTCTTCCAGCCCAGCATTTCTCATGATGTACTCTGCATATAAGTTAAATAAGCAGGGTGACAGTATACAGCCTTGGCATATTCCTTTTCCTATTTGGAACCAGCCTGTTGTTCCATGTCCAGTTCTAACTGTTGCTTCCTGACCTGCATACAGATTTCTCAAGAGGCAGGACAAGTGGTCTGGTATTCCCATCTCTTACAGAATTTTCCACAGTTTATTGTGATCCACGCAATCAAAGGCTTTGGCATAGTCAGTAAAGCAGAAATAGATGTTTTCCTGGAATTCTCTTGCTTATTCGATGGTCCAGCAGATGTTGGCAACTTGATCTCTGGTTCCTCTGCCTTTTCTAAAACCAGCTTGAACATCTGGAAGCTCAGTTCATGCATTGCTGAAGCCTGGCTTGGAGAATTTTGAGCATTACTTTATTAGCGTGTGAGGTGAGTGCAATTGTACTGTAATTTGAGCATTCTTTGGCATTGCCTTTCTTTTCCCACTGGAGTCAGCCAATTTTTGCTATTTGCATTTTAATACATAATATAGAGGACAACCTTAGTATTCTTTAAAAAAAAATTCACCAAATCATAAATGCACCCTCCAGGTCTAAAAAGGTAGAGTGCAGATTCCAAAACATGAGCTGGTTTTAAGCCACTGGAGACAAGATGTCATTTTCTGTTAGCAGAGTAAATCGAACCTGGCTGAACTTGGTGTTTTTATGTACCACTCCAGAACAGGCCAACATTTGTCTGTATACTTTTCCAGAGAACACAGAGCTTTCTGAATCATCTCATCAACCCTCATACCCTCAAAAGAGAAAATGAGTCCCAATTTTTTCAGGAAAAATTATCAATAGATAATGATATGGGTAGAATTTGCAGGGGTATAGGGACCTTTACAGTCTCAAAGTGTTTCCCCACTAGATATTTATTAATTTCACAAGGAAATACAGTCACTGGATGGTGGAAAAACCAGGCAGACGGCACCCTGACCAAGTGACGGGCCTGAACAACACCAGCAACCACAAAGACCGATATCTAGTGCCTTCCAACCAGATGCATAGAAAAGGGATATCACCACTTCTGATGCCCTAATCTGAATCTAGTCTTAAGGAAACAGCAGAAGAAACAAACTGAGAGGCATGTTTAGAAATAATTTACTCGGGACTTCCCTGATAGTCCAGTGGTTAAGAATCAACCTGCCCAATGCAGGGGACGCGTGTTTGATCCCTGGTCCAGGAAGATTCTACTCACTGCCGGACAACGAAGCCCGTGCATCACAACTACTGAGCCCACACACACAACAAGAGAAGCCCCTGCAATGGGAAGGCCTTGTACCACAACTAGAGAGTAGCCCCCCCCTCACTGCAACTAGAGAAAGCCAGGGCACAGCAGCAAGACCCCATGCATCACTATGAAGACCCAGGGCAGCCAAAAATAATGATAATAATAATAATAACCCTTTCCAGGGTTTGCACATACAGCAGGCCAGACATCCAAGGAAATTAACACCTGACCAACAGCTGATGGGAGCCGATGGATTAACACCCCAGCTCCCTTCTGCCTCAGGCTCTTCTTCTAGGGGAGCCAAACAAAGATGGAGTGAATCTGGGAGTATGCTGTGAAGCAAAAGACTCCTGGCTGAGTGAAGGCTGGAGTTGAAGCAGATATAGCCAGTGGCTGCCCTGCACACAGAGTGGGCAGCGACGGGGAGCAAGGGCACAAGGGCTCTTTTCTAAGAGCTTTTCAAGGGTCAGCCCAGGCTGAGGGGGAGACCGGGGTCAAAGAATCAGAGGGAAGGGCAAAGAAGTGTGAGGGTTCTGGTCAAAGCCTTGGGGCCCGGGGGCCTCCAGCCAGAGGTAAGCGTGGCCACTAACACACAGTACAGTTGTTAAACCTTGGTGTGTGGGTTCTAAGTTGCTTTGATGTTCAGTTTCTCATTGTGATGCATGCACTGTGACTACCCAGGAGAGCATCTAAGCAGAAGCCTGGGGGAGAGACTAATTATAGCTCTTAAACTAAGCCATCAGAGTCTGCTCCACCGCCTATTATGGATAGTTTTGTGGCCTGACTGTTTAGCAGATGGAGGTTTGATCCTTGCAGGCTCTGGTGTTTGTAACCCTCATAAGGTCTAAGATACTGGCACACAAATTTGTTTATCCAACAGATGCTGAACTAGAGCTGGATTTTCCAGCCTCCGTGCCAAGCTGAGAATGCAGAGATGAGTCCAGGTTCAGGCTCTTAGGGTGTCTGTTTTGGAGGAAGACGCTGAAGTGTAGCCTCAAGGGATGAGCAAAGGGAGGGTGCTAATTGGTAGAATGAGAGGAACAAAATGGATTCAAAGGAAGGAGAGGAACCTGTTTAGAAGAAAGACAGAAACAGCAGGAAGAAGTAGCAAGATCAAAAAGCCCTGTTCAAATTAGTTTCATGTGTTTTTTGTGAGATGAGCTTGGGCTTGTAAAGGTGCAAAGACAAGAGGTAATGTGTGCAAGGTCTGTGAGGGGACCGTCTTGTCTAACCGCAAAGACCGGAGGCATGTGGCTAAGCATATCACAACCGTGCGTCAGGACACCATGCAGCCACCAAAGGGACTGATCTGGTCTCTGCAAGTCACCATTGTGGTTACTGGGAAGGGGACCAAGGGGCCTCCTGGGAGCTGGGCCTGCTTTCATCATGAGGGATTGGTGGTGCTAATGGTGTGAACGTTTGCAAAATATCAAGCCCACACTTAAGATTTGGGTTGTCCAACAGCTGTAATACACTATAGCTCAATTTTTTTTTAAAGCTTGAAAAACTATTCTTTTGGGGGACTTCCCTGGAGGTCCTCTGGTTAAGACTTTGCCTTCCAATGCAAGGGGTATGGGTTCAATCCCTGGTCAGTGAGCTAAGATCCCACGTGCTTCAGGGGCCAAAAAACCGAAACATAAGAAACAGAAGCAATGGAGTAATGAATTTAACAAGGAGGTTAAAAATGGTCTACATTAAAACAAAATATTTTAAAACTGTAAAAAAAAAATTTCTCTTTGTATTTATTGATCAGTAACTATCTCCAGGGTGTATTATTCAATGGAAAATCCATATAGAACAAGGAATATTGAATGCACTCTTTTGCTAGGGAAGAGGTTTCAGTTTAGGAAATATATACTCACGCCCAGAAGGTCAGGAGAAGGAAGGGGAAACCGGTAAGGTGTGGTATCCAGGAGAAGAGAGAATCGGGTGGCCGTGGGCCTGAGATGGGGGCTCATCTGAGGAAGGAGTTAATCCATCTTCTAAAGTGAAGGGAAGTGTGGAGAAGGAAGAGGGCTTCTGTTGTCACTTCAACCCCACAGATAATATTTGTTTGTGGGTTTAAGTCACTGCAAGGTCACAGTCTGAGGGAAGAGGCAAATATAGACGTGTGAAGGCTGGTCAGGGAGTCTGAACTGGGAGCAGCTTTAAAACTGTGTTTCAGGGAGCCCAGCCTGGTGCTCTGTGATGACCTAGAAGGGTGCGATGCAGGGAGGGGAGAGAAGTACAAGAAGGAAGGGATATATATATATATTTCTGTCTTTCTTCTAAGCAGGGTCCTCTCCTTCCTTCAAATTCATTTTGTTCCTCTCATTCTACCAATCAGCACCCTCCGTTTGCTCATCCCTTGAGGCTACCCTTCAGTGTCTCCCTCCAGAACAGACACTCTGAGAGCCTGAACTTGGACTCGTCTCTGAATTCCCAGCTTGGCATTGAGGCTGGAAAATCCAGCTCTAGTTCAGCATCTGTTGGATAAACATATATACATATATATATATAATTATGATTGATTTGCATTGTTGTTCTGTAGAAACCAACACAAAATTGTAAAGCAATTTTCCCCCAATTAAAAAATAAATTAGAAACACTTTTTCTCAATAAACTAAACATAACTGAGTCCCATGTCAGATCCTATAGCTCCACTTTGCCACAGTTTAAACTCAACTAAGTCCCCTTTAATTTGTTAAAACTGGGCGGGCATTTACCTACACACTTACACAGCACTCACTGCCAGAGGGCTGAAGAGGCCCATTTTGCAAAAGAAAACCACGTGAAATCACTATTTAATTTTTGGCACGACAAGCCCCTTCCCCTTGGTCCATGGCCTCCATCTCTCAGTAGAACACTGCCACCTGGCGTCCCCTCAACAAATGGACACCAAGCACGTTCCCAGAAGTGTGAATTCAGAAGTAATGGAACAATAAGGTTAAAGACGAACCACTTCATTACAATTGAAAAATATATCAGAAACCAGCCCATGCAGATGCAGAAATGCGTATGCATGTACTAAATTCCTTCAGAGATACAAACGAGTGTTAACTGTGGTTGCCTCCAGGAAGGGAAAAAGCATGTCTCGAAACACTATCACTGTATGTTTTATTTTGTATGTTTTCAATATTGCGACATCATGATATATTGCTAATTGAAAATATTAAGTAAAAAGTTCAAAAAGAAAAAAGAATGTTTATTAAATTTCGGTATATTGGGACTTGCATGGTGGTCCAGTGGCTAAGACTGTGGGATCCCAAAGCAGGGGCCTGGCTTCCTTCCCTGGCTGGGGAACATGCCACTACTGCCGGGACTAAAGATCCCATGGCCGCAACTAGAGCCTGCGCAGGCAAACAAATCAGGTTTTTAAAAAGACTGAAAATTGAGATAATTAATCAGAAAGACAAAAAACAGAATACACCACAAAAAGCAGACAGAAAAAAATAAGCTGAGGGAAATTTAAAAATATAAAACAAAGAGTCATGGTCTGAAATCTCATGTGGCAGAAGGGGTGATGGATCGCCTCCAGCGTCTCTTTTAGGAGGGCGCTAATGCCATCTACCTTCCAGAGGCCTCCCCTCCTGACACCATCATTTCAAGGCTAGGATATGAATGTATGAACTTGGGGAGATGCACACATTCAGACCATTCAGTTCAGTTCAGTTCAGACACTCAGTCGTGACCCTGTCCATCACCAACTCCCAAAGTTTACTCAGACTCATTTCCACCAAGTCGGTGATGCCATCCAACCATCTCATCCTCTGTCATCCCCTTCTCCTCCTGCCTTCAATATTTCCCAGCAGCAGGGTTTTTTTCAAATGAGTCAGTTCTTCAAATCAGGTGGCCAAAGTATTGGAGTTTCAGCTTCAGCATCAGTCCTTCCAATGAATATTCAGGACTGATTTCTTTCAGAATGGACTGGTTGGATCTCCTGACTGTCCAAGGGACCCTCAAGCATCTTCTCCAACACCACAGTTCAAAAGCATCAATTCTTTGGCGTTCAGCATTCAGACCATAGCCTTTTACTAAGGAAAGACTTGGGAGAAGAGCTTTCCAAGCAGTAAACAGCATATGCAAAGCCCATGTCAGTATAACAGATTAATGCTAGAAATCCTATGAAACATGGTGAAAATTTTGTGAGTTCAACAGAAGCAAGGCCATCACAGTTCCACGATCAACAATTTCAAAATATTAAAATAAATGTAAATTAAAACTGGACTGCCCTGGTGGCGCAGTGGATAAGAATCTGCCCTCCAATGCAGGGGACACCAGTTGGATCCCTGGTCTGAGAAGATTTCACACACCCTGGGGCAACTAGGCCTGAGAGTCTCAACTACTGAAGCCGGAGCGCCTAGAGCCTGTGCTCTAGAACAAGAGAAACCATTGCTATGAAAAACCCGAGAACCACAGCAAAGAGCAGCGCCCACTGACCACAACTAGAGAAAGCCCACACACAGCAAAAAAGACCCAGCACAGCCAAAAATAAATAAATAATATATATACTTTTAATGCTTTTTGAAAAACTGCATGGTTGTGGAAGTGAAAGTCGCTCAGTCGTACCCAACTCTTTGCAACCCCATGGACTATACAGTCCATGGAATTCTCCAGGCCAGAATACTGGAATGGGTAGCCTTTCCCTTCTCTAGGGGATCTTCCCAACCCAGGGATCGAACCCAGTGAGGGTCTCCCTCATTGCAGGCAGATTTGTATGGTTGTATGTGAGAAAGAATGGTGTACAACTGGACTGCAAAGATCCAAAGGTTTGAAAGAACTCCAGTAGTGAAAAGACGGGGAAACCCATGCTCCCATATACTACCGTGGGCAGGCCAATTAGTACAATGTGTAATGAGTAATTCAGACATGCGTCAGTGCTAAGTTCCTTCAGTCGTGTCCGACTCATTGAGACGCTATGGACCATAGCCTGCCAGGCTCCTCTGTCTATGAGATTCTCCAGGCAAGAATACTGGAGTGGGTTGCCATGCCCGAGTGGGTTGCCATGCCCTCCTCCAGGGGATCTTCCCGACCCAGGGAGTGAACCCGTATCTTAGTCTCCTGCATTGGCAAGCAGGTTCTTTATCACTAGCACCACCTGGGAAGCCCAATTTAGCCATATGGATCCAATATTTTTAAAAAGGCAAAAGACACATCCTCTACCATTATAATTTCTCTTCTGGGCATTTCCCCCACAGATACACCCACACATGTGCACAGAGATAGTCCTTGGGATCCTGTAGCATTAATCACAACAGCAAACTCATGGAACAAGGGACGGTGCTGATTAAGTGTTGCCTGAACAATCCAGATCTCCTGGCTTGGCCTGTGTTGGGTGGCTGAGACAGTGAATAATATTTTCCGACCTGAGAAGGAACCATGAGACTGAAAGAGAAAGCAGCAATTTTATAGAGCAATGACGAAGTTATTGTGGGTGACATACACAGGCATTCGAAGCTGCACTCTTTGCTGCCGAATGGGTACAGGGGAACTGAAAGGGACCAAAGCTAAAAATAGAATCTGACTGTGGGGAGTAGTGGTGTTACTGATGGCAACCAGAGGTTCTTTCTCCCCTGAGGAGGGTCTCAGTGACCTTTAACCATCTACACAAAAGGCACTCTTCCAGTGTTCACAGCAGTTGAAGGCCTGGCAAAACGTTGATGGGAACTTATCTGGCTGGCATTCATTCCTTGTGAGCAGGCCAAAGTTCAGTCACCCAGAACAGGGAAGCGGTAGCACTGTGAGCCCAAGGTGGAGCTGATCAAACAAAGTCGGTGTTCAGCCACACAACCTGGTAAACGAAGCCAGTGTCCCACCAGGTGCTGGCAGTGAGCAAACGCGGCCCCCTGCCCAGGCCTGGTCTTAGTACTTTTGTCCCTACATCCCACCTGTCAGCACCCACTCACTCTCAACTGCCCATGTCTCAACAACAAACTCAGGAAGACCCCAGGATTCAGGAACCACCAAGGTTCTCCCAGGACCAGGTCCGCAAGGGGCGCACTGACACCCCATTGGCCCAGTGCCGTCTGTCACGTGCACATCCACAGTAAGAGATGCTGGAAGGCCGGCGCACTGTGGCCTGGAGAGGAGACAGGCTGAGGGGACACGTGGGCAGCCCTGCCAGCAGGACCTTGAGGAAACAGGGCTGCGTGAACGACTGCCCTGCCCAGGGGCAAGGAACCCGGGCAGCTTCCAGGAATAGACAAGAACATGGGGGTCAGGAATAGGAGAGCCTTGGTGACACCGCCTGGCCTGTTGTAATGGCATTTTCTACTGTGAATCACCTTAAGGGAAAAGAGGGACTTTAGATGTCGTGGGGGGAACCCGAGAAAAATCAAAACTTCCACAGCTGGTCAGGGTTGTGAGACTGCAGGGCTGACTACGGCCAAGCACGACGCAGGCCTGTTCCGCCGTGCTGCGAAGGACAGCCAGGAGCTGGAGCCACACAACCGAGACCCCACCACCCAGGACTACAGCAGCCCGGACCACGGCGCCTGCGCACTAAGCCACCCCGCCACCCCGCCACCCCGCCACCCCGCCACCCCGCCACCCCGCCACCCCGCCACCCCGCCACCCCGCCACCCGCCACCCCGCCACCCCGCCACCCCGCCACCCCGCCCGCGGCGCCTCCACTCTGCGCCTGCGCACTGGGCCGCCCCGCCCCCGCCGCTACGCTGCGCCTGCGCACTGGGCTGACGCGGGGCACACGTGGGCGGGGCCGAAGCACCCGGGTCCACTGCCCGCGGACCCGGGGGGTGGAGGCCACGCTGACGCCGGTGGGGCAGGACCGCGGGGAAGCGGCCTCGGAGGCCTGCGAACTCCCCGAGGACCGGCACTCCCCTCTGCGGGTGGGGCGCAGGGCGCTGAAGGGTAAGCGGCGGGTTCCGCCGGCCCCGGGGTGCGGATGCCTGTGCGCCCCCCCCCCACCGGGCACTGTGCCCTTCGCCCCGGGGGACGGGGCCGATCGGCGGCCTCCGGGGCGTAGACCCGGCGCCCGGCAACTCCCTTCTCTGGGCGGCAGCGCCTGGAGGTGGCCTCAGGGTCACTGGTACCCCGGGCTCCGCTGATGTCTGGGGGGTGCAGTCTGTGTTCTGGCACGGGGGTGGACAAGACCGTCCTCGTGTCCACCCTGGGGAGCCCGGAGCCTGCCGCCTCATTCATTAAGCCGGCGTCGCCGACCCGCTCCCAGGCCGGGCGCAGAAGACCGGACAGGGGCCTGATCAGCAGGGGAGGAAAGCCTGTTGACACCTACCAGGAGGATTCGTGTTTGGTTATGCGCTTTAATTTTTGGATAGGTTTTCAGTATCTGCGGCAGTCATTTGCGCGCACGGTCCTTTGGGGGACTTTACCCTTGAAGAAACTGGCCTACAGATCTAAACTGGATAGAGCTCGTATTTCGCGAGCCGACCTGCCTGTCCCCAGCTCCTAGAAAGCTTGCCTGCGGGATGGGGTGGGACATCACTGCCGCTGCTCCACACCGAAACTCTCCTCTCTGACCCAGGACACGGGGATGCAGCCCCACCCTACTCCCGTAGCCAACTGGGAGCCCAGTTAGCTCAGCGAAACTCTGCCTTTGTGCAGTTAGATCCTGCCGCACGACCAGCGAGTCCTCATTCCCCACCGCCTTGCCTTAACAGCTGTTGTTCTAGACTCTCCTTTAAAGAGTAAAACTGAATGAAAGTTATTTTCTTTGGTGATCCTCTGAGGTGTTGGTAGTGTCACCGAAATGTGACCCGCCCCTCCTGCAGCTGTCTTAGCTCTGGACAAACCCCTTACCCCAAGGAATGAAACTGGCTTTTAGGCTCGGGCCTCAGGGACATGGCTATTCCTGGCTCAGCCCCCCTCAGAGTTATTTTCTGTTTGACCTCTGTTTATACCACCCTGAACTTGGTGTGTAACTTGAATGATTGTGCTCAGTCATGTCTGACCCTTTGCGACCCCATGGTCTGCAGCCCACCAGGATCCTCTGTCCATGGGGTTTTTCCAGGCAAGAACACTGAAGTAGGTTGCCATTTCCTCCTCCAGAGGATCTTCCCCACCCAGAGATCATCGAACCCCATCTCCTGCATTGACAGGTGGATTCTTTACCACTGAACCACCTGGGAGGCCCCCTGTAACTTTAATGATTGTGTGTATGTAATTTCAAGTGTTTTCTGGTTGTCTGAAGTAGTCTTATATTCACAGGGACAGGAAAGTGATGAATGAAGCACGTTTGATTTGGATTCAGAAGCCTGAAACTCCTCGGCTTTGCCGTGTGCCAACCGTGTGATCCCAGGCAAGTCCGTTTACAGACTTTTCTGGGCATTGGTCTTGTTGTATGAAAGTCAGTCATCATGTGGTATATAGGTGCCTGCAGTGTGGGCTCTGGTGACAGGATATATTCATAGTGTGTTTAAAGTGGTGTTTTTTAAATGGGTAGACAAATTAAGAGCAGCCTTTGCCTCAAAATGTAATATTCTACCTGTTAATCTGATTATGTGTATTATGGCTCTCAGGCTAACATAGGACATGATGAAATTTGCTCATAAACAATAAAGCAGTAAAATCAGCTCATAAACAATAAAACAGCTCAGTAAATTAATTATCCCTAGGACATGCTCTCTGCACACAGAGAAAAACAATAATTTCTGGACCTAGCCTGACCGTGTAGGGAAAAGAAAGCTCCCCTGCCCAACCTGAAGGAGGAACTGATGATGGAAGCATCACATCTACTTAAGAAAGATCAGGAAGTTCTCCGCCTTCCCACTTTTCCTTTGATTAGAAAACTGTAGCCCAGTGAGTTCTCAGGGCTTTGCATTTCTCACCCACCCGCTTATAAGCTTCACAAATTGCATTCTAATAAGTCCCTTCTTATCTTTAAAAAAAAAAAACTGATTATGTAAAAGGATTCTATGAAATACTTTCAGAGTTGTAAGATGTTAGTTTTGCTTTTGCGTCCTTGCTAACCATCCTTGGAAATAGCTGCTGTAGAGCTTTCTCTATAAGTACTTTTTTTCAGAGATCACTTAGCCATAGGAAACTTTGGGTTACTGTAACCTAAAAATAGGAAGCCTCTAAAAGGGCCTGTTCCTGAAGGGAGCTGGCTGCCCGGGGATGGCTGCTCAAGCACCAACCGCAAACCTGGCATCTCTCACAAGGCTCAGTTCTGTGCCCAACTGAAGTCCTGCCATCATTTCAAACTCCACATGTGGGAAACCTGGTCACTGCCATCTCCTGCCCAAACATTCCCATCTCAGATGGCCATCACCTGGGTCCTGAAGCATCCTCCACGCCTCCCAGCGAATTGCTGCATCATCAGCTAACCTTCACCCGCAGGTGCTGGCTGAGCAGCTGCTGGTTTCTGGCCTTGTGTGGTCAGGAAATCAGGATGAGTGAGCTGGTCCCTGCTTGCAGAGAGGCCCCTTCTCACCAGAGGGCAGGGATGCACAAAAGAACCGCAGCTTGCTGGAGAGTAGGAGGGGAGAGCACCGAGGAGCCCGGAACCCAGCTGCAGAAGCTCAGGGAGGGGGTGTGCTGTCTCCCCTCCATCCCCAGGCCTCCTGGCAGCGCCTCCCCCAAACAGGGGCACAGGAGTCCCTAAGGTTTGGGCCATGCTCCAGGGGCCACAGGCATCCAGGTGTGGCTGAAGGACTAGATCCCCTACTGTTCTGTCTGTCCTCCCCCAGACAGCCTGGGGGCGTCATGAGTCCACCCACAACTGCCCCTGCTGTCCAGGCCTGGCCTCCCGCCCCCTCCCTGGCAAGTGCAGTCATGCTGTTCTCCAGCCCTCCTCCCCCACTGTCTTTTGTGTCCTGAGCACTGAGCCCCATCGCTTACAGGTGCGACCAGCTCCCCGACCAGGGGCTTGCCCACGGCCACGTATCCTGCTTCCCACCCAGCCAACACTGCTGTCTTCCCTCCCCTGGGGTGTCCACTCCACCTCCCACAACCGGCAGTGAAGGTGGACAGATGGTGGACTCCCTGAGGACAGGGGGAGCCCAGACAACCAGGCACCTCCCTTCTCATCCTCTGAGCCTCTGGTTCCCGCCTGGTGCCTCCATTGAGCAAAGGCCTCCATTTTGAGGTGCGCTGAACCAAAAATAGTAGGGCCAAATCAATTTATTTTGTGAAGGGCTTTGAAAGCACATGGCGTGATTTCCTTCTCAGCAGGAACATGCGTGTGAATGAAAGGAGGTATCTGCTATGAAATGCCCAGAACAAGCTGTTTCTCTGATCTTGTATGGCTCTGCAGTCCCCAGGGGACCAGAGTTTAAGTCCCAGAGTTTAAGAGTGAAAGTAAATTATCAACGTGGGAGGAAAAGTGAGACTGGGGAGAATGAACTGGATATATGTCTGTTCCCTATATGAAAGGTCCAGGGACACCGTGTACACTTGGCTTTTAAAACAGAACCAAGTCTAGAGCCATCTGCCTGGACCAGCCCCTGGAGGGCACCATGGGGCTGGGGCCTGTGGCCCTGGTCAGCACCAGCAGGACCAACGGTCTTGGACAGGTTGTCTAGTCTCTACGCATCTCAGTTCTTCTTCTGTTCCGTGGGGATTCCACCTTCCAGAATCATTCTGAGAAGCAAATGAAGCTTCTGATTCCACAGGAAAAATGCAGATCTGCGGGGCGGTTGGGGGGGATTAATATTTGATTATTATTTATTTGGCTGCATCAGGTCTTAGTTGCAGCATGTGGGATCTAGTCCCCTGACCAGGAATTGAACCTGGGCCCCCACATTGGGAGCGCAGAGTCTTAGCCACTGGACCACGAGGGAAGTCCCTGTGGAAAGAATTGTGGTTGAACAGACTTTGTCCCTGAACACAGGAATTTCCCACTGGCCCTGGAACCTCACAGCCTAGCGTGTTTTTCCTGCTCCTCTCCCTCCCACCAGCTGCTCTAGTACCGTCTTCCACACACGAGGAAATGAGAAAAATACCAAACAATGGGAACCTGAGGATGACGAAGGTGGCGTACCCGCTGGGGCTGTTCGTGTGCCTGTTCATCTACGTCGCCTACATCAAGTGGCACTGGGCCTCCGCCACCCAGGCCTTTCTCGGCATCCCCGAAGCGGCCACGGGGGCCCGGAGGGGCCAGCAGGCCCGCAGTCTGCCAGGGGCGGCCACCCACGGACCTGAGGTCTCCTATGGCATCATGTTTGACGCGGGCAGCACCGGCACCCGTGTGCACGTCTTCCAGTTCAGCCGGCAGCCTGGAGGTACTGAGCAGAAAGCCCCGACCACACCCCCTGCCCTCCATCTCACCGCAGAGCATGGCCCTCGGGGTGGACAGGACTTCTGCCCGGGACTCCCCGGGGAGCTTGTCGACAGGGCTGGTTCTCAGGAGCCCCGATGTCCTCACTCGCACTGGTGTCTGGTGACCAGCTAAGGGCAGCTGAGATCTCAGAGGGTATGGGTGTCCTGTCCCCTCCCAGCATCTCCGGTGGGTTGGGTGGCTGGGATCATGACTTAAGGCCAGAAGTCACATGGGATGCGTTCAAGGCAGCTGGTAGCCCCAGGTTCAGGCTAGTGGGAGCCACGAGTTCAGGAAAGTCAGGTACATGAGCAAAGACACGGAGCTGCCCACTGGGGCCAGGCAGCTACAGGGTGCCCAATGGCCATGGCCCCAGTGAAGGGGGAACTGTGGCCATCGCCCGTGGGCCTGCTTCCCAGCTCGGGGCTGGGGAGGGATGAGGGTGGAGCTGGGCGTCTTCACCCCTTGGCTTCTCCCATGGGGAGACCCCCAGTGTTGCCCAGTTCCCCCCCACCCCTTGGGGAGTCAGTCCCCACATCTGGGGGTCCCTCTTCTCTGCTTCTGTGCTGACCCTTCTGCGTGTTTAGCTGAGCTGGAGGCACCGGGCGCCTTCAGGAGGCCCCTCCAAGGCTCTTGTGACACATTTTTCCACTTTTCATCTGCTTTATTTTTAAACTTGTTAACAATAGTTTAATGTTTATATGCTGGACTTTGCCTACCTCCAGAATTGATTTGAAGCTAAGTTTAAGGCAACACGTGTCAACAGATAACCCTTTAGTTGCCATGTTCCAGTGTAGTTTCTTTGTAGAGATGTCCTTACAAAAAGTTTGTCCCTGACCTTCCTCGTGTCTGTATTTTGACAACATTGCTCTGCCTCATCGTGCCTGGGAATACTCTCCCCTGATGTAAGCACATGAGCCCAGGCCCCAAATATTTTAAGACACTGAATTTTTTAAAAAGAAGAATGAAATATTCTTTAGAACCTGTAATGTGTCCATGCTAGAATCAAGAAAATTATTTTACATTTCTAGTTTAAAATCATTTGCCCTGCTCTTCTGCTTGTTGAATCAGCAAGAATTAACTGTGTTAAACTTTAACCACTTTAAGTGGATAGGCTTTTTATATGTAAATTATACGTCAGAAAAGTTGATTTAGGGGATTCTCTGGCTGTCCAGTGGTTAAGCATGCATTGGACTCCATGCTTCCAATGCAGGGGACAGGGGTTCAATCCCTGGTTGGGGAACTAAGATCCTTCATGCCTCATAGTGTGGCCTAAGTAAATAAATAAGGTTCATTTTTTTCTAAGAGGAAAAGCTCTAGCCGAAATATTAACAGTATAGTATTATAGTATAGTAAACATTATAGTATTCCTCATTTACCCAGATTAAAGAGGCAGAGATTAGACAAGAAACAGCGAAGGTCTGTTTTCAGATGTCTGCCTTAAAAGTGTGGCTCATCATAGTTGTAGAGATTTCTGTATTTGTGTTTATATTCACACTTGTATTTTGTATAAAATATGATTTACCCTTAGAAACTCCCACCTTGACCCATGAAACCTTCAAAGCACTGAAGCCAGGTCTTTCTGCTTATGCTGATGACGTTGAAAAGGTAACAGTTTTCTCTCATGTCTCTTTGCTCATCAAGTTTGTCTTCTGTAGCCTTATTAAAGTGACTCCCTTCCTCTCAGATGCAGTGTGGTCCTCCCAGGGCAGCATCTCTGCAGTGCTGACCTGGGATGCTCCACAGCCTAGGGGGTCTATGGAGGACACTGGTACCCATGGGAGGCCCCCCCATATATACACCACACCATCTACATCGCACATGTGTGCACAACCACATACATATCACACACACCATATACGCATGCAATGACACCACACGTACATCACACCATATATACAGCCACACACACCATACACATACACACAACCACACAGCACCCCACAGGTGTATTTACACAGACATATACACACATACACACACACATACACAACCACACACTACCCCACACGTGTATACACACACCACACATGTATATATACATGCACACAACACCACCATACAGACACCACATCATATATACAGCCACACACACTATACATATATACATACACACATAACCACACACCACCCCACACGTGTATATACACAGACACACGCGCACACACACACAGACACACACACACGGGCCCTGGCCCAGTGTGTGGCGCTCAGCATACCAGCAGGTGCAGGTGAATCTTTGGTGTTGCTCTTCGTGGGTTTTAGGGCCATAAGGGACCCTAGAGTTCTCTCACGGTGGGCCGAGGCCTTGCAGCTCACCTGACACTGCCCGAGGTGGCTGGGCTGCGCATGTAGAACCCTGGTCCGCTCCGCTGCCACAGGTCTGCCCCATGCCCCCGCCAGCACCACTTGAGTCACTGTTTCTGCCAATTTGTAAAATCAGGAAAAATATACATTTACAGATGTATAAAACCTAAAGGGTGGGGAGCAACGGTGACCACGCGGCGGGTGGACCAACCCTGCTTTACCCACCGTGTCCACAGAGCGCCCCGGGGATCCAGGAGCTACTGGATGTGGCCAAACAGGACATCCCCTTTGACTTCTGGAAGGCCACCCCCTTGGTCCTCAAGGCCACAGCTGGTCTGCGCCTGCTGCCAGGAGAGAAGGCTCAGAAGTTGCTGCGGAAGGTGAGTGCCTCCGCTTCCCCCAAGGGCTGGCTGATGATAGCTAAGACCGTGCAGCACCCGTCCACGCCCGAGCAGGCCCCTGGAGAGGGTCTCACAGGAAGGAAGCGTGTCGACATGCTGGCAGTGTCACCTCAGGTGGGGGCTTGTGGGTGCATGACACTTTTCTTCCTCGAGATGTTTAAAGCCATTCATGTTTTCTAGAATGAACCTGTTTTATAAAAGGACCAAATTTGTGTTTGAAATAATGTTTGAAGGGCTTCCTTCCATCCAAGGAGTTGCTGTGTGTCTGAGGCAGTGGGACCTGAATTCTTGACATTTTGGCTCAAGCTGGTCATGCTCGAAGGAAGCAGAGGTCCCTCTCTCGGTCTGACGCTCAGCGGGACAGCTCAGGAGACTGTTGGCCTGTGTCCAGGCGCTACACCTCCTGAAGGTGGCCCTGGAGCCTGTCTTTGACAGGTGCTTGTAGGAGTCTTAACCATCAGGAGTCAGGAAAAGTGTTCTCAGCAAAATGGTCCTGCTCCAAGCTGTTTCTGCACCTGCCAGCTGCTAAATAACGTTGTTGCAGGCCTGTCAAGGTCCCTTTATAGAAACTACCTTCATGTGCTCAAGTCAGATTGTGGGACACAAGCGCAGACATACTGAGGTTTCTGTATATCTATCATGGCTAAAACATGGAGAAGGAGCCAGCTGCTCCCAGCCTTCGCCTCCCCTGTGCCAGGCCATCCCCTGGGTATGTGCCCACCAGTCTGCATGGGGGCCCAGAGCTGGGATCTGCCCCATGGGGCTTCCCGCCCTTCCTGTCCTGTCCTAATGCAGGGCAGTGACTGGGGACTAGGAGTTTAGATTTTTAAGGTTAAAGACGCGTCTCTCTTTACATTTAGGTGAAAGAAGTGTTTGAGGCGTCGCCATTCCTCGTGGGGGACGACTGTGTTTCCATCATGAACGGGACTGACGAGGGTAATTACCGAAAGTGCCGCGAGGCCATCCCTCAAGGCAGGCTGCATGCAGCACTGCCGTCAGCATCTCGCTGGGGGAGCCTTCCTGGGCCAGAGGCACAGACACCGAAGTAACAGCCCTGCCCCACCCACCATCCACAGTCTGGCCATCTCAGAGCCTCCTTCTTGAAGCCAGTGTTAGATTCTCCTCGTGACTGGCTGCCAGCCTGGCACAGATCGCAGTCCTGAAAACAAATCCTCTCTTCTAAGAACATTTAGAGAGAATCCCCAGTTGCTGTGTGAGTACATTGCTGTTGCCTTAATTCCAAGAGCATCGCTTAATAAGGTTCCTTACCAGCCCCGACTCTAAATGTGACCTTAAGAGTTTGTGTGGGTGGAAGGAAAGAACATTTGGTTCTCGTCCCTCCTCTTCCGAAAAGAGGCAGTCGATAAAGAGTGGGAGCGCAGGATGGGACGCTTGGCCAAGCATTCCAGCTTGTAGTGTGGTGTCTTCTAGAGCAAGCTGCCAGAAGCTGCTGTTGGCTCTGAGTGATGCCCGTTCCCATAGCCGATCCAGAGGCTGAGAGTAGTGGGGAAGTGGTCTCCTTGTGTCCCTGAAATCCGAAAGTCTCCATGAGCCCCCGGTGCTGTAATTACAGCCTCTCAGGTGATTCAGATGCCCTTTGTGATCCTGTCCTGCAGGTGTTTCCGCGTGGATCACCGTGAACTTCTTAACAGGTGGGTTCCCTTCATCACAGAGCCCACTGTTCACAGACCCTGGTCTTGAGAGCAGGAGCCTCATTTTTGCTCTTGAAAATAACCCCCCAGGGTTTTGCAGTGTTACTGACCCCAGGACAGGGTGGGTCCCGAGTTTGTGGATGCAGGTACTGGGGGTGGTTGTGGCCTGTGGCAGCATGATCCTCATTCCTGAGAAAAGCCCTGAGTTACCCCAGTCAATGTTGAACGTGAGGCAAGTGCTGATCACCTTGTAACTGAAGTCCTGCTGGAGAAAGACCAGGGACCAGCAACATAGGTCCTTGGAAACAGAAGTCATTTTTCTCAGATGACTCTGCGGATGTGGGTTTTTGTCCCTTGGTTGTAATTATGGACAAGCCCAGCATGTCTGACACTGGATGAGAGGGAAGTTGCCTGAAGGCTTTGCCACCTGGGAGTGGAGAGCCGTGCCAGTGGGGAGGTCCAGAGCCCAGGTGAAAGCTCAGATGAAGGCCCTGCCAGGCAGCTGCTCTTCGTGCCCTCCCCCAAACGTGTGGAGATTTTTAAGTGGCTGCAGCCTCTGTTGTCTTCTTCTTCTTTCCATGGAAGGGGCTAGCTTCTGACCTCCCCCACCCTTTTTTTTTGCTGTTCTGTTTATTAACTGTCATTGCCATGTGGATTTTACTTCCGGTGCTGCAGGCAGCCTGAAGACCCCCGGGAGGGGCAGCGTGGGCATGCTGGACCTAGGCGGGGGGTCGACCCAGATCACCTTCCTCCCAAGACTAGAGGTAACCAGCCCCCACCCCCAAGGCCGCCTGGCCTGTAGGGGAGTCGCAGCCCCCTGGAGGCCCGTGAGCTCAGCTTCCCTCCTGAGGGTCATCACACACAGTGAATTCTGCTTAGTTTGATTTTAACTCTGCCTAGGAAAAAAACCTAGGAATTTGCTCTTTGCTAGGGTGATAAACTATTAGCAGATACTATCTGGAGCCCTTTGGGCAGAGAGCATGGGGTGGGTTCCTCCCTGCCCCCCAAGGGCTTCCAGGGAGGGGCCATCAGTCTGACTCACATGGGACAGGGTCACAGTCCTTTTCAGCATGGACACATTTCCAATTAAGATCACATGGTGTTTTTAAAAATTACTTTCCTCATCTACCACTTTTTAATTTTTGTTTGTTTGTTTGTTTTAATGGAAGAGCCTAAAGTATACTCAGAACTGTTCTGGTTGGGCCATACTTCTCAGAATGGATAAATATTACTCAAAAAGAGGGGAGACGCGGGACTTCCCTAGCCATCCAGTGGTTAAGACTTCACGCTTCCACTGCAGGGGACGAGGGTTCCATCCCTGGTGAAGGAGCTGAGATCCCACATGCCATGCAACACACCTGCGCCCACAACCCCCCCAAACAAAGGAGAAATCCAAGTGCTTCATTGCTTGGTCTAAGCTGTTTCATGGCTTGTGATCTGATGAAATCTAATTGAATACATCTGTGCCTATCCCTGGTCTTTCAAATGAACTGAGGGAGGTGGGGGACGGTTTTCTAGAAAGGCCAGCAGGGAAGGAGCACTAATCCTGTGTTCTTCCCAGGGAACCCTTCAAACCTCGCCACCCAGCTTCCTCACGTCCCTCCAGGTGTTTAACAGGACCTACAGGCTCTACTCCTACAGGTGCGTCCTCAGGATTGAGGGTGGACAGGGGCTCAGCTTACCATTGCAGGCCTCCCCTGGGGAGCAACCAGAGTGCTGTCCACAGACTCAGTCCCCAGACCCTGCCGTGGACCCCCTGTGGCCACCCCCCCTTCCCTTTTCCTCTTAAAATTGAGCTGCAGTATTTCTTCTTTTGTATGTATTCTGTTCTGCTTCGGAAAAGGCTTTTGGGGAAGTGGGGAAGAGCCTGTGGATTGTGCAGGGGTTTTCTGGGTCGTCTTCTTGCCACTGGCACCTTGAGTAGCTTCTTCCCACGAGGCCTGTCCGCACCATAAAGGTGGAGGCCTGCCTGTCACTCTCCGCAGTGTCCACAGCTCCTGGTTGAGCTCTGCCGAGGAAGGGTCTTGGCTTGTTGAGCCAAGGCGCTCCTGGGAGAAGCGGGAGGCCGCTACCCCGCCCAGCCTTGGCCCCCCCCGCCACCGCCACCTTGCACACGTCCAGTGGGCGTGTCCACTGGACGTGTGCAAGGCAGCCCCTGGGCCTCCTGGTGGCCTCTCCTCACCAGGGCAACTCTCTCCACAGCTACCTGGGGCTTGGCTTGATGTCGGCGAGACTGGCGGTACTGGGAGGCGAGGAGGGGAAGCCTGGTGAGTGGGGTGCAATGTCCAGAGCCCTTCTGGCCAGCAGGATTTGGGAGCCTCCAAGAGTGTGCCCGTAGACCTTGTTGGGGGCCCCTGAGGACCTCCCCAGTTACTTTTTAAAGAAAGATGGCTAGTGAAGTGATTTCTGAATCACTAAGGGAGAGTGTCTTAGGAACCTAAGAAATAGACACCATCAACATCAGCTTGTTTATAAGGATTTACCATGGGGCAGCTCCTGAGAACATGCCCTGCGTTCTCCTGCACGGAGGGAACTTGGAATGGGCTTGACCTTCCTCCAGGTGTGGCGTTTGGGAACAAAGCCTGTGTCTGCTTCCAGGCCCTCTCCATGCCGTCCCATCCTGACGCACTTGGCTCAGACAAGCCAGACATTGCCAGCAGGCACTTGAGCTCCTGGAATATTTAGGGAACCGTGCACCCAAGGCAGGCCGGGGCCCTCCTCTGAGGCCACCTCAGCCTGTCCCCCCAGAGGCCTTGGTCAGACGTGCACAAGCTCACACGTGTTCCCCTTGAATCCTCTTCCACACACATTCTGCTTCAGCTCCTTTATTTCAGATCCTGCTGTTTAAACTTCAAACAGTGTCCCCTTTGTTGCAAACCAAAACCGTGTCCGTGTCTCACAAACACCTGCAGCCTCGTTCTAGTCTAGAAAACATCCGTTAGTCAGCGGACGATGGCAGGCACCCACTCACCCGTCTGCACCAGCCTCGGGGTCCTGTCCCTCCTGCACCACCCCGCTTCAGAGCAGCAGGGGAGCCATGTTTCTCCCCAGAGTGTGCTGGCAGCAGACCACACACCAGACTGAGCAGATGCAGACAACGGTCTTTTCTATCTCCTGCCTTCACAGGCAGTGGCACCCCTGCTGGGGTCCCTGGGGTCCTGCGGGGGCCATTCCACTGGTGCGGGAGGGCCCAGACCAGAATCAGCCAAGGACGGGGCGCGCTCAGTGGGAGGCCAGCAAGTGTGTCCCCAAGGGCTGGGGCCCTGGAGGCCAGCCACCACCCTTCCTCTGCCGGTCGTGGGCCCATCGGCACAGGCTCCTGGTGAGCAGGCACTGGCAGCGGGGCCTGGCCCCACCCCCCACTCCATCACCTGGAACCTCAAAGCCGCTCCTTGGTGGTGAGCTGGGAGTGGTTCTGCTGGGGTTTCTGCCCCACTGCCACTGACCTGGAGTGCTTCCAGAGGTCCAGCCTCACAGCAGGAAGGAAGCATGTTCCCTTGACCCTGTGAGGCCCTCAGTGCCGTGGGCTGCCCTCCGTGGGACTCGTCTTGGCTCCGCCGCGGCCAGTGCTCTTCTCCTCTCTTCTTTCAGCTGAGGATGGACAAGAGCTGGTCAGCCCCTGTCTGTCTACTGGTTTCAGAGGAGAGTGGACGCATGCTGAAGTGACGTACAGGATTGCAGGACAGGAGGCAGGTATGGCATGGAGGCGGGCGGCTTGGGAGGGTCGACGGCAGGCCCTTACCCCCTAGCACCTGAGAGAAGCGGGGGGCCTGTCCAGCCTCCTTCACAGACTGGCCTGTACTTGCCTGTGAGATAAGACTCGGCTCTGGAGCTCCTGCCTCCCGCAGGCTCCCTGGACGGGCCTCCCTGTCTGCCGCCAGATGCTCCTCCAGAGGCCAGGTTTCACAGCAGGCCTCCAGTGTGGAAGGGCCTGGACATCTGCCAGCATCTAGCTGACAGCCAGGCCCTGCTGTGAACCATGCCACCCCAGCCCGTGCTCCAGCCCAGCAAGGCCGGGAGAGGGCAAGGAGCCCCTGACCTGTCTCACCCACAGTGCCCCATTGCTCTGTGCTCTGAGTTTCTTCTGAAAAGGTTACTGAGATACTGTGTCCAACCTGGACATGCCACTGATGGGACTGTTTGCACAGACAGCACTTCTGACCGCAAATGTGGGGTATTCCCCTCACCATCCAGCTTTCTGCCTCCAGTGGATATCCTGTGATTCAGCTCAGTTCTGACACTGACTTACAGAGTCAGGGCAGAGACCCTGAGTCCCACTCCTCAGAGACCCCTTGCAAGTGCTCGGCCCCTGTTCCTCTGACCGACCTGTTACAAATCAGGGGTTTCCACAACCCCATCCTCAAATCCAGTAATTTGCTGGCAGGGATCACAGAACTCTGGGAAACACAGTCCTGTTGCTGGTTCCTTCTAAAGGACACAGCTGGGAAACAAATGGGAGAGAGGCACAAGGCAGGCATGTGGGGAGGGTGCCTGGAGCCCCCTGCCTAAGGATACTCCCCCCCATACACACACGTCTCCAACCCAGTTCTCTGAGCCCCTTCGTGAAGGCATTTTATGAGGCTTCTTGCAGAGGGACTGATCAACTCAGTGGCCGGTGGTGACTGACTCAGTCCCCAGCCCTCTACCCATGCCCTCCAGGGGGCGCTGAACGTCCCAATCCTCTAACCACCAGCCCCCATCCTGAAGCCCTCGAGGGTCCCACTGGGAGTCACCTCATTAGCACAAAATTAGGGCTTATTGAGAATAACAGGACACCCCTCTCACCCTCACCACTCAGGGCCTTAACAAGTCTTTACAAGCTCTGTGTCAGGGACCAAGGACGGAGAGCAAATTCCTATTTTTTATTATCCGGCAATAAACAGGAGGGGACTGGGAGGGGGGGGTCGTGGTTTAAGGACAAGCAGGGAAGGCCTCATAGCACAAAGAGACGAGACGTGACGAGCTGGGCAGTGAGCTCCAAGCTTCGGGGGCAGCTCACCAAAGGCCCTGAGCTGGCTGCTGTATTTAAGGAGCAAGGAGGAGGTGGTGTGAGGGTCAGAGCAGGGAGAAGGCAGGGAAATGAGATCCAGAGGGCGAGGGGGAGGCTTCGGGGGCCACAGGGAAGCCGGACAGAGCTGCCGTCAGCTGTGGAGCAGGGCTGGGACGAGATCGGAAACAGGCCTGGGCACACGCTGTGGGCCATCTGCACCCACTAAGCCAGTCTGTGTTGGTCGCACTTCTGAGCAAGTGCCACGACCAGTCCCATGCGCTTGGCAAGCTGCCTCTGAGGCCCAGCCCCTCCTCTGTGACAGGAGGGGCTGCAGGCCCCACCTCGGTGGCTGGTGAGATGGGCCAGATGCTGCACACTCGAGCTGAGCCCGGGGCAGGCAGGGCGAGCCGTGGGGTGGACCCACGGGGCTGTGTCAGGGCAGCGCCAGGAGCCCAGCATGAGGCTGCTGGCCTTCCGGCTCAGGGCCACCCTCCGGCCACCTTTGTGCTCACAGTTCTCCCCTTGACCTGGCCGCAGTGCGTGGCCCCTGAAAGGTTGCTGGTGAGCACCCCCAGGTCATGGCCACCTTGGGCCGTGTGGTCAGAGCCCCCTGACTGCTGAATCTGCTTTCCCTTCGCCCCAGCGGGAAGCCTCTACCAGCTGTGCGCCCGCCGAGTGTCCGAGATCCTCCGAAACAAAGTGCACAGGACAGAGGAAGTGAAGGACGTGGAATTCTATGCCTTTTCCTACTATTACGACCTTGCCACAAACGTGGGCCTCATAGGTAAGGGTGGGGCCAGGTTTGCTATGTGGGGGCCTGGGGTGTGGGACCTTGGGCAGAGGGCCCGCCAGTCACATCAGGGTGGTAGGAGGGCAGGGACCTGTCATGAGTAGAGAGTACTAGGCCCCTCTTTTATAAATAATTCAGTTCTCTGAGCCGCTTAATGCAGGAAGGCTTCCTGGCTGTTGGTTCATTCTCTCACTTATTGTGATTCTCAAACCCTCAGCTGCTGGCACCCACTCCTCAGACCACCCTCAGGAGCTTATGTGTGTTACCCTGACCCCTTCCCGACCCACGAGTGCCATCAGGGCAGAAGACAGCATTGGGAGTCTGGGACCGGTACTCGTCAGACCCACTAAAAAGTCTCAAGAGGGTCATGAGGTCACTTCACTGGGTCAGGACTGGAAACATCTTTTGATGAGATAGATTAAGGGTGTCAGAATGTTGTCCATGGTGAGGATGAAACATTAGTGTGCATAGAAAATCGCCCTGGAAAGACAGAGGCCATCAGGTTGGCTATGCTGTTGGGTCTTATGCGGACGACCGCCAGCAAGACGAGGCTGGGATGGGGGAAGGTGACCCCTCACCTGGGCCCAGCTCCCTCTCTCTGGGGCATCCTAGCAGCTGCCCTGCCTGCAGGCTCTCCTCAGCTGGAGCCAGGGCACCTCATCCTTATTCTTCGATGCCCAGACATGCAGCCATCCACCTCTGGACCTCTCCCCCAGTGTGCATGGGCCCCGGGGCCTCAGTGCCGTCTCTGCTCCTCAGCCCTGGTGCCAACGGGGCGCTTGGTCTCATCCACAGATGCAGAGAAGGGAGGCAGCCTTGTCGTTGAGGACTTTGAGATAGCGGCCAAGTATGGTGAGTACCCTGGAGGCAGGACACCATCCCCGGCTCAAGGGAGGCCCTGGCCCCGGAATTTCTCTTCAGCTCCTGCCCGTTGCCCAGACAAGCCTTCAGGGGTGTGAGCATGTGAGGGGCCACCGAGCTAGCTGGACCCCAGCCTGCCACACCTTGTGTAACCTGAGCGATGGGGGCGAGGGTTTTAGTCTTGGGGTGTGAGGCATGGACTCCCCTGATTTCACTTTTTCTGACTCTGTTTGGCTAGGGTAACCTCAAGCCCCCAAAGTGTCCCAGCAGATTCACAGTTGCCAGGGACCCCTGCACAGCAGAGCCCAGAGAGGAAGACCAAGATCCGATCCCTGGGGTGTGGCTGGGGGCTAGTTGGCCACCCTTCCCTCAATCCCCACCGGCAGATGTGCAGGCCGCTTGTAGCAGTTCTGCCCTGAGTCCCTTTCCCAGTTGTAGGTCCAAGGAGTTAAACTCTGTATTTCTCCATCGAACGACCTCCTTCCCTCTCCCTGCCCCCAAAAAGGCTTCTTTTCCATCATTCTCCTCACTTCTGGGTTTGTCTCCTGGACACCAGTGGGAGAAGGCTCTGACCAGAGGCTGTGGGTGGTTTGTCTGTCCTCCTCGTGAAGAGGGGTGGGTTGCTCTCTCTCACCAGCTTTGAAGGCATTTCCAGTCCTCAGGAGGCTGGGGTCCACACCCAGGACAGGTGGCTGGGGTCATCGGGTGGAGACAGAGCCAGGGTGGGTGGTGGACCCTGGGTTGACCTCAAGTCCCTGCTGGTGCTGGGCTCTGACCAGCAGAGAGGCCCCTGGGCAGCACAGGGCCTGGGGGGTGGTGCCCTGCATGGGTGGAGCTGGGCAGCCTGGGCCCATGCCCCCACCCAGGAGCCGTGTGCCCCACAGTGTGCCGGACGGCGGAGACCCGGCCGCCACCCAGCCCCTTCCTGTGCCTGGACCTCACCTACGTCAGCTTGCTGCTCCAGGAGCTTGGCTTCCCAGGAGACAAAGTGCTGAAGGTAGGGACCCTGGGGTGCTCCCTCCCTGCCCCTCAAGAACACGTGTGTGCCTTCCCCACACATGTGCTCCTCTCCCTACTTGTCTCTTCAAGCTGACCCGGAAGATCGACAACGTGGAGACCAGCTGGGCTCTGGGCGCCACTTTTCATTACATCGACTCCCTGAGCAGACACAAGAGCCCCACCTCGTAGCCACTGAGTTGCCAGCCGTCCCCGCAGAAGCACAGGCTCTGCGAGAGCAGGCCCCTTTAGGCCCCCCGACTTGTGGGATGGGGGCCACAGCACCAGCCGGGACCCTCCTCCCCACGGCCGCACACACCAACCCCTGGGTGCGCTGGAACGCAGCCCAGGCTTTGGCTCCAGGTGGACGGTGTCCAGACAGGGCAGGGGGCGCAGGCTGAGGCCAGGGCGGCCCCTCGGCCATCCACACTGTCCCATCTCAGGCCTGGGGTGGGTGTGACATGCATCCCATGACAGGAGTCTTGTTTTGTGCTGCTCTCCAGCAGGCGTCCCCCCAAGCCAGTGGGCCTGGTGTCCCCGGGGGTGTGGACTGGGACGTCATCCAGAAGCCGCGTCCTCAGGGGGCTCAGGCTCAGCTGCCAGGTTGGCACTGAGCATGGGATGGGGGCTGGAGGGGATGCCTCTCCATGGCCCACCTGCCCAGGCTCCTCGAGTGGCCTAAATGTGAGTGTGTGCTGCTGTGAAGAGTGTGTGTGTGTCTGTGTGGTGTCAAGCACTCGCACAGAAGCTGTGTCCTGAGCCGTGTGTGTGTGTGTATGTGTGTGTCTGAATGTGAGTGTGCACTGCTGTGAAGAGTGTGTGTGTGTCTATGTGTGACGTCTGTGTGGTGCCAAGCACTTGCGCAGAATCTGTGTCCTGAGCCATGCATGTGTGTGTGTGTGTGTGTGTGTGTGTGTGTGAGTGAGTGTGAGTGTGTGTGAGTGAGAGTGACGTCTGTGTGGTGCCGAGTGCTCACACAGAAGCTGTGTGCTGAGCCCAATGGATGTATCGCTGCCTGAGCCATTGGCCGCCAAGCAGTGTCCACCCGGCCACAGCCCCGGATCCACCCTCTGGCGGCCGAGCCCTCACAGGGTGCTGGCCGAGCCAGGCACAGGGCTCTGTCGGCCCCAGGCCCACAGCTGCTCCTGTGGTGAATGTACAGTTTTTGAAATAAGCTGAACCTCATGTGTTCCACGTGAAATAAAGGGTTTTCCAGGGTTTCTGCTCCTCTGATTCCTCTTGGTGAGCATCAGCATTGTCCCTCCACCCCCAGCGCCCACATTGGGCACCTGATGTTCCCGTTCACCGAAGCTGAAACAAAAACCTGCCCCCATGGGTGATGCATGATGGCAGGATTAAAGTCCTGGCAGTGCCTCTTGGGGAGACAGCAGCAGCAGGACACACAGAGGCCTCACTGGGCACACCTGGTGTCCCCTGTCCGGGGTGGGCCTGTGGAGGTCAAGGCTTTTCTGGGGTCCAGCAGATCAGAGCTCCCTCTGGACTGTGACATCTGTGGGCTCATCACTTCCAGGGCCAGGTGGTCTGGAGCAGGCACTGACCTCCAGCTACAGTGTGTCTTGTGAGGATCTGGTTTTAATCAAGGACCAGCAGAAGGGGGTCACAGCCTGGACAAAGACAGACCAACCCTCTTAGGGCTGCAGGGGTCCAGAGTGGTGTGACTGCTGCATAAGCCCACATGTCAGGCCTTCAGGGACAGAGCCCTGACCTCTGAGTGGAAACGATCAGGTGAGAGACAGGTGTGAAACCTGAGAAGACCTGAGCCTGCAGGCCAGACACAGGGAGTCTGCACCCTCCCCTGGGGGCCTGACTAGGTGAGGGGGTCACCACATCCCCAACTCCAGAGGGCTGAGGGCAGGCCATCAGGACACAGATGCTGAGAACTGGAGCCAACTGCCCTCTACCCAGGGGTTCCCCGAAGTGTCAACCTTGAGATGGGGGACAGAGGTCTGCATATGGACATGGCAGGAAAAGACAGCAGGAGATGCTTTCCCCAGACAAAAAGCCACCTCAGGACTGAAGCCTGAGGATCCGCTTGACAAGGAAATGAAAACCTGCTCCCGCCATCCTACATCCCCACCTTGGCGGGCCTCCCAGCCCCTTCCACGATAACTGGCAGCTTAGCTACTTCACGGACTCCGGAGGCCAGGGATCAAAAATGCACAAAGGCCAAAGTGAAAATTGATTTGGTCCATTTATAGGTCGGTGATCTCACGTCTGAAAAAGTAAACAACTGGCCGTCTCCCAAGAGAGTCCCAAATAAGTCATGGAACGTTTTTGAGCTGAGCAGACTATGCAAGTCATTCACTGTCTTTGTGATAATAAAGCAGGCTCTTGCTTTTTCAAAAATAGCGACACAGTGCACATCCCAGCACGCTGTGGGCGATGCACACAGGTAAGAGGCTCCCACCCACGTGTCCTGCCCCGTGGGTCCCACGCCCACCTTCCCGCACTCACTCAGAGTAGGCACCCTGTCTGCATGACAAGACCCCATGACATCCAGCTTGCACTCCCACACACATGCGTGAATCAGCCTGGCACTGCAGACCCAATGGCAGCAACATGGCGAATGTGCTTTGTTTTAGGGTGCTTCTCAGAAGCATATTTTAATGAGTTTAAAATCTAAGTTAAATTGCTGCTTAAGTTGAATGGTGGTGGAAAGGCTTGGATTGACAGAAATTAGGAAAAAAATGGAATTAAGCTGAATCTTTCTCCCTAACATGAAATGTACCCTCTGAATACTCAGAATCATTCCACTTACTTCCCCTTCATCCTCACCGGGTTAAACATCGGGAAAATAGGAAATATGCCATGAGGTCTGTGGTCTTAGGTGGTTCACTGAGGGGTTGACCTCTGGGGTCGGGTTCTGAGAGGCTGTTGTGTGGAGTTGGGAATCTATCTTCCCCACCCTCTTAAAGAGCCGGGACGAATCTTAAAGAAATGGAGTGGTTGAAAGGGCAGCCTGGCCAATCCAGAGAACCGCTCGAGTAACAAGCACCCATGAAGGTCAGGGCCCTGTTGAGAGCCAAGTCCTTTAAGAAGCTACACTCTCCAGAAGACAGTTCTGAGAACCCCCAGAAGAGCTCTGGGAAGGACTTCACTCAAAATGCTCCCAAGGGCTTGCCTACTGCTCTTTCCCTGCCTCACGCAGGAATGGGTTCCCCAGACAAGACAGTCTTGAGCTGTTCTTTCCCTAATTGAGGTCCAGTTGATGTATAACTGGATTAGCTTCCCTCTAAGACATGATGTACATGTTGTGGGATGATCACAGTAAGTCTAGTTAACATACATAACATACATAAGTCTAGTTAACATGACAGTCACCATACACGGTTACAGAATACTTTTCTTGTGATACCTACCCTCTTCAGTTCAGTTCAGTTCAGTTCAGTCACTCAGTCATGTCGACTCTTTGTGACCCCATGAACTGCAGCACGTCAGGCCTCCCTGTCCATCACCAACTCCCGGAGTTCCCCCAAACTCACGTGCATGGAGTCGGTGATGCCATCCAACCATCTCATCCTCGGTCGTCCCCTTCTCCTGCCCCCAGTCCCTCCCAGCATCAGGGTCTTTTCCAAAGGGTCAGCTCTTCGCATGAGGTGGCCAGAGTACCAGAGTTTCAGCCTCAGCATCAGTCCTTCCAATGAATACCCAGGACTGGTCTCCTTTAGGATGTACTGGTTGGATCTCCTTGCAGTCCAAGGGACTCTCAAAAGTCTTCTCCAACACCGCAGTTGAAAAGCATCAAATCTTCGGCGCTCAGCCTTCTTAGCAGCTTTCAAATGAGCAATGCAGTGTTGTTAACTATGGTCACCCTTCTGTATGCTACATCCCCAGGACTTTTATAACTGGAAATCTACCTTCTGATCCATTTCATGCCCCCCACCACTCCTGACCTCTGGAAACCAGCAGTCTGATGTCTATTTTGATAACTTCTGTTTTTTAGATTCCACATGTGTGGACACCTCAGTTGGTAAAGAATCTGCCTGTAATGCAGGACACCCCAGTTCGATTCCTGGGTCAGGAAGATCCCCTGGAGAAGGGATAGGCTACCCACCCAGTATTCTTGGGCTTCCTTTGGGGTTCAGCTGGTAAAGAATTGGCCTGCAATGCGGGAGACCTGGATTTGATCCCTACGTTGGGAAGATCCCCTGGAGGAGGGAAACGCAACCCACTCCAGTATTCTGGCCTGAAGAATTCCAGGGACTGTATAGTCCATGGGGTCTCAAAGAGTCAGACACAGCTGAGTGACCTTCATTTTGTGTGATCATACAGTACTTGTCTTTCTCTGTCTGACTTATTTCACTTAGCATAATGTCCTTTAGGTTCGTCCATGTTGAAAATGGCAAGATTTAATTCTTTCTTATGGCTGAGTCATATTCCATTACATACATAAACCACATCTTTATCCATTCACCTGTAGATGGACATCTAGGTTGCTTTCATATCTTGACTATTGTAAATAATGCTGCTATGAATGTCAGAGTGCATGTATCTTTTCTAATTAATGATTTCATGTCCTTTGGATATAGTCCCCGAAGTGGAATTTCTGCATCATATGGTAGTTCTATTTTCCTTAAAAGGACACTCCATATTATTTTCCATAGTAAATGCACCAATTTATATTCCCACCAACAGGGCCCAAAAGCTCCCCTTCTCCACATCCTCGCCAGTACTTAACTCTTGGCTTTTGATGATAGCCTTTCTGACAAGTGTGAGATGATATCTCATTGTAGTTTTGATTTGCAATTTCCTGATGGTGAGTGATATTGAGCATCTTTTTCTGTGTCTGTTGGCTGTCTGTATCTCTTCTTTAGCAAAATGTCTATTCAGATCCCTGCCCATTTTTAATCAGATTGGTTTTTTGCTATTGAGCTGTATGAATTCTTTATATAATTTGTATATTAGCCCCTTATCACATATATGATTTATAAATACTTCCTTCCCTTCAGTAGGCTGCCATTGTGTTTTGTGGATGGTTTGCTTTGCTCTGCAGGGTAAAAACATTTTAAATTGTGACTATTATGCCAAATTTCCCTACAACTCCACTGGCAGTCAGGTGCCAGCTTCCTGAGCTCTCACCAACACAACTCTGGCCAGGCTGTTTGCTCTGCCATTCTAACAGGTAAAAATGATAACTGATGATTTTACTAGGCACCAATCTAATTCATCTTGAATGTGTATGTCTAGGAGTATTTCCTTTTATGTGAAACATCTGTTCATGTCCTTTGACAATTTGTCTGTCAGATTATGGTCATTTTCTTGCGGATTCTTAGGAAACTTTTATATATTAAGGAAATTAGCTATTGTGACAGAATATGTTGCAAATTTCCCCCATTTTATCAATATTACTACATTTTTACTTTACTTTTTCAATATACAATTTTTCTATTTTAATGTAGTCAGGTGAATCCAATTTCTCTCTCTCTCTTTTTGTGGCCATACTGCACGGCTTGTGGGGTCTTAGTTCTTTGACCAGGGATTAAACCCAGGCCCTGGCAGTGAAAGCATCAAGTCTTAACCACTGGAACGCCAGGGAATTCCCTAAATTTGTCTAATTTATGACAGTTTTTGTACAATTTACCTTGCTTGTTGAATTCTGGGTTTTGTGTCATCATTAGAAAGAGTCCCCCACTGAGAGAGTTTTAAAAGTTAACAAAACAGGTTTTTTTAAGATATAGTTTTCATTTTTATATTACTTTCAGTATCCCTGCACATGCCTTTGAATACTCTCAAAAGAGATGGGAATACCAGACCACCTGACTTGCCTCTTGAGAAACCTATATGCAGGTCAGGAAGCAACAGTTAGAACTGGACATGGAACAACAGACTGGTTCCAAATAGGAAAAGGAGTACATCAAGGCTGTATATTGTCACCCTGCTTATTTAACTTATATGCAGAGTACATCATGAGAAACGCTGGGCTGGAAGAAGCACAAGCTGGAATCAAGATTGCTAGGAGAAATATCAATAACCTTAGATATGCAGATGACACCACCCTTATGGCAGAAGTGAAGAGGAACTAAAAAGCCTTTTGATGAAAGAGGAGAGTGAAAAAGTTGGCTTAAAGCTCAACATTCAGAAAACGAAGATCATGGCATCTGGTCCCATCACTTCATCGGAAATAGATGGGGAAAATAGTGGAAGCAATGTCAGACTTTATTTTTTGGGCTCCAAAATCACTGCAGATGGTGACTGCAGCCATGAAATTAAAAGACGCTTACTCTTCCAGAAGAAAAGTTATGACCAACCTAGATAGCATATTTAAAAGCAGAGACATTACTTTGCCAACAAAGGTCTGTCTAGTCAAGGCTATGGTTTTTCCAGTGGTTATGTGTGGATGTGAGAGTTGGACTGTGAAGAAGGCTGAGTGCCGAAGAATTGATGCTTTTGAACTGTGGTGTTGGAGAAGACTCTTGAGAGTCCCTTGGACTGCAAGGAGATCCAACCAGTCCATTCTGAAGGAGATCAACCCTGGGATTTCTTTGGAGGGAATGATGTAAAGCTGAAACTCCAGTACTTTGGCCACCTCATGTGAAGAGTTGATTCATTGCAAAAGACTGTGATGCTGGGAGGGATTGGAGGCAGGAGGAGAAGGGGACAACCGAGGATGAGATGGGTGGATGGCATCATGGACTCGATGGATGTGAGTCTGAGTGAACTCTGGGAGTTGGTGATGGACAGGGAGGCTTGGCGTGCTGCGATTCATGGGGTCGCAAAGAGTCGGACATGACTGAACAACTGAACTGAACTGAACTGAACTGAAGGAAAACAAATCATTGTTTTGGGGTGGATTTGACTTTTAGAACAATTTCATAATCATTGGAAAGCAAATGGATAGTACCATTTTGGGGATAAAATCAAGGGTGGCAATAAAGTCATGAGGTGATTCCCTAAAGGAATTTTCAGAAAGTTCAGAATCATCACAGGTCAGTAATATAAACACTGCATCTCCCAAGGTAAGCACTGTGAGAAGCCACACTTGGGTGTGCAGTTCCTGGTAAAGCTGTTTTTAAGTGCCTTGTTTGGACACCATGAACTGTGAAGAGGGTTCATCCTCAGAGAGGAAACTCTGTTTTCTACCACTCCACTCGCCCCTCGATCTGCTGTCAGCGCCTCATGCTGAAACCAGATGGGTGGGCTTTTTCCCACCAAGCAGTCCTCTGAGCCCAGCTGGGTGTCCTGCAATTCAACTCCATCTGACACCATCCACCTGGAGACGGAGACATCACAAGACCCCGCAGGTAAGGGCTCAAGTCCTACACTTGAGAGGCCCTTCTCAAGTCTAGGTACTTGGGATCAGACCTGTGCTTCCTATCGACCAGCTCTAAGTCAGAGGTCCCCGCAACACCTCCCTCAGATTCTGTAATTTGCTAGAGAGGCTCACAGAATTCAGGAGAACAGTTTACTCCTTATTGCCAGTTCATCACACAGGATACAAACCAACAGGCAGATGGAAGGGACAGGAGGGGAGGGCATGGGGGAGGGTGTGGAGCGTCCACACTCCCTGGGCATACCACCCTCCCTGGCATCAACCTGGGAGCTCTCCAAACCCTGTACGCTGTGGATTTTTATGGAAGCCTCATTATATAGGTTTGGTTGACTAAGTCACTGATTTCCAGCCCCCATCCCCACCCCAGAGGTTGGGCCTAAAAGAGGCAGACTCCCTGACCACTCTAATCACTTGGTTGGTTGTCCCAGCAACCAGCCACCACCCTCGTGGTTACCTGGAGGCTTGCCAAAAATCACCTCATTAACCCAAGTTCAAGTATGATTGAAGGGGCAACAGGACTGAGGATAAGAGACCAAATACAACAAAAGATACTCCCGCTGCTCTTAGGCTTACAAACTCCCCAGAGTTTGGGGACCTATGAGCCAGGAACAGGACGAAGACCAAACATGTATTTTGTTCTGTAAATCATGACATCACAGTTCTGGAAAGAGGCTTTAGGTGGGCGGGGGTCCAACAGCCCTGTCTCCAATACTGTAAGTGTTGGGGCTTCCCTGGTTGTTCAGTGGTTGGGACTCCATGCTTTCATTGCCCAAGGCGCAAGTTCAATCCCTGAGTAGGGAACTAGAAGCCGGCAAGCCGGCACAGTCTAAAAAAAGTAAATAAAACAACCTGAAAGGTTTATCAGAGCCTGGCCCTGCCTGTGTGGCTCCAGAGGCCAAAATTCAGACTCGCAGAGAAGCTGGTAATGGGGAAAGATGTCCTGAAAAAAGATGGCTCTTGATTCAAGGGTCAGCATTCAAGGGTACCCGAAAAGGGCTCCCTGCTGGGGGGTGAGAGGTCAGCATCGGTTGCCTCCCTGGCTGCTTCATATTTCCCACTCACTTCCTTGGATTCACCTTGAAAATTATGTTGAGTGTGTGGCCAGATGAGCAAAGCACGTGCTGTGTCCCTCAGTTCTGAGCTACAATAACAACCATGGCCTGTGTTGATGGAGGGCTTACTGGGTGTCAAGCATTAAGTCAACAGTCCCTCATGCAGCTCAGAGGCTGGAATGTCTGAGCTGAAGGTCAGTGACGAGATGAACAGAGTCCCTTGCACCCAGGTCTGCAGGCTTCCAAACCCCAAACTGGTGTGCCTCCTAAGTTAAGAGTGTCTCCAGATGAATTTTTCATCACATCAGGCCTTGCATGTAGCTATTTATCAAAAGTGGGTTTCCCTGCTGGAGAATCAATCATTACGATACTCATGAGCATGGAATATTTAGAAAACTAAAGAATCAAGAGAAATTTTTTAAAAATTAGCTCCAGGTCTTCCTTGGTAGTCCAGTGGTTAAGAATCTGCCTGCCAATGCAGGGGACTCGGGTTCAGTCCCTGGTCTGGGAAGGTTCCGCATGCAGTGGAGCAATTAAGCATGTGAGGCACAACTGCTGAGCCCTCGCTCTGCAACTACCGAGGCTGCACCACAATGAGAGGAGCCGCGGCAATAAGAGCCTCATACACCACAAGTGGAGATTGGCCCCCACTCCACAGTTAGAGAAAGCCCGCACACAGCAGTGACGACCCAGGCCCGCCAAGTAAAAAGAATTTAAAAAGAATCACATTTTAAAAAGAAAAAAACAGCTCCAGGCTTGACTGCCTCTGTCACTTTGATAGTCCAGATGTCTTGCTTTGCCGCGTTATTGACCAGTGGATACAAGCTTCTCTTTAAGAGCCTGAGTGAGAGTGAAAATGAAGTTGCTCACTCGTGTCCGACTCTTTGCGACCTCATGGACTGTAGCCTACCAGGCTCCTCTGTCCATGGGGTTTTCCAGGCAAGAGTTCTGGAGTGGTTTGCCATTTCCTTCTCCAGGGAGCTTCCCATCCCAGGGATCGATCCTAGGTCTCCCGAATTATAGGCAGATGCTTTACCATCTGAGCCACCAGGTAAGAGCCTGAGCACAGCCTGTAAAGCTTAGTGTCTGCCTCGGGTGGATGTGGCTAAGAAGCAGAGATCTCCAGTATGGCACCCTCTCCGAAGCCTCTCTGAAGGTCAGGAGGGCGCCAGAGTGGTGCGTTTGTGGCACAGAACACAGGCAGTGGGATGGCTCCAAACATACCAAACATACCTTCCTCAGTTGCATATGCTGAGGTGATTAGCATATGCAGCTGATGGTTCTCCAGACCCACTGGAAAGCAGCCCCAGATTGAACGGATTTGCACGGGAAAATGCTGGAGTTCAGGGCCTGCAGATCCTTGTTCCAAAGCAACAAGGGGAGAGGGGAGTGTAAACCAGGGTTTTCAGCTTTCTCTTCCCTTTAGAGAGGAGATTTCAAAGAATTTTTTTAAATGACCCTCCATGCATTTGGAATATTATTTGGCAGTAAAAACGGCATAATCTGTAACATGGATGAACCTTGAAAACATGAGGCCAAGTGAAAGAAGCTAGGCACAAGAGATCACATATTGCATGATTCTGTTTACACAAAACATCCAGAATAAGCAAAAGGACAGAGACAGCAAGCAGACTGGGGGTTGCCTAGGGCTCTGGGTGGGGGTGGGGAGAACTGGGAGTAGCTCCCAACTGAGGGGTACAGGGTTTTGCGGGATTGATGAGAAGGTTCTAAATTTAGATTATGGTGATGGTGATGGTTGCATGACTCTAAAATATTAAATGCTGTTAAACACTACTGAATCAGGCTCTTTAAGGGGGTAACTTATGGAATATAATTATAAAATGTTATTTAATATACCATATATAAAATCTCAGTAGTTCAGCGTGCTGAGTGCCCAGTTGCTCAGTCATGTACAACTCTTGGTGACCCATGGACTATAGCCCACCAGGCTCCTCTGTCCATGGAATTTTCCAGGCAAGAATACTGGAGTGAGTTGCCATTTCCTCCTCCAGGGGATCTTCCTGACCAAGGGATAGAATTTTAGTCTCTCACGTCTCCTGAATTGGCAGGAGGGTTCTTTACCACTGTGCCAAAATAAAGCAGTTTGAAAAATGAAGACTGGAACTCTGGGAAGGCAGCTACCTAGAACAGCACATTTCCCCTAGAAAGTTCCCTTTGTGCTTAACCACATCTTATCATTTTGTTCCAGTCTGAAAGCACAGGTCCTTTCTTCCTTTTTCAGCTCCTAGGCATTAAAAAAAAAAAAAACTGATTTCTCTAAGTTTACTTACTTTTAATTTAATGTTAATTTAATTTAACACTGTATTAGTTCAGAGTGTACAACGTGGGCTTCCCTAGTGGCTCAGATGGTAAAGAATCTGCCTACAATGCAGGAGACCTGCGTTTGATCCCTGAGTCAGGAAGACCCCTGGAGAAGGAAATCACAACCCACTCCAGTATTCTTGCCCAGGGAATCCCATGGACAGAGGAGTCTGACGGACTACAGACCACATAGAGTCGGACACGACTAAGCGACTAAACGGCAGTAGCACGGCAGTACAAGTAGTGATTCAATACTTGACTATATTGCAAAACGATCACCACATCTCTAGTTACCATCCACCACCTCACATAATTACAAGATTTTACCCTGGGATTTCCCTGGTGGTCCAGTGGTTAAGAATCTGCCTTGCAATTCAGGGGACACAGGTTCAGTCCCTGGTCCAGGAAGATCCCTCATGCCCCAGAGCAACTAAGCTGGTGAGCTGCAACTACAGAAGCCCGCAAGCCTAGAGCCTGTGTTCAGCAACAAGAGAAGCCACCACATGGAGAAGCCCCCACACAATGACAAAGAGGAGCCGTGCTCTCTGCAGCTAGAGAAAGCCCTCCACAAAGACAAAGACCCACCACAGCCAAAAGATAAATAAATAAATCTTTAAAAAATTTATCCTTTTTTTTTCCCTTGTGATGACAGCTTTAAGATCTACTCTCTTGAGTGGGTGCACGCTCAGTTACTCAGTTGTGTCCAACTCTTTGCAATGCTATGGATGGTAGCCCACCAGGCTCCTCTGTCCATGGGATTCCCCAGGCAAGAATACTGGAGTGGGTTGCCATGCCCTCCTCCAGGTGATCTTTCCGACAGGGATGGAATCTGAATCTCTGTGTCTCCTGTACTGTTACGAGGATTCTTTACCACTGAGCTACTTGGGGGAGAAGGGAATGGCAACCCACTCCAGTATTCTTGCCTGGAGAATCCTATGGACAGAGGAACCTGACGGGCCATGGTCCATGGGATCACAGAGAGTCAGACACAACTATAGTGACTTTGCACACATGCATGAACCTGGTAAGAGCCAAGATCTACTCTCTCAGCCACTTTCAAATATGCAATGCAACATTAGTAGCTATAGTCCTACTGTATGTTACATTCTCAGGACTTTTAAAAAATTTCTTTCTTTATTTATGGCTGTATCGGGTCTTCATTGCAGCCTGCGGGCTTCTCTCTAGTTGAGACTCATGGGTTTGGTTGCCTTGCAGCATGTGAGAGAACACCGGAGTGGGTTGCTATTTCCCTCTCCAATGCAGGAAAGTGAAAAGTGAAAATGAAGTCGCTCAGTCGTGTCCGACCCTTAGCGACCCCATGGACTGCAGCCTTCCAGGCTACTCTGTCCATGGGAGAGCACTGGAGTGGGTTGCCATTGCCCTCTCCAAACACATGCATATGTGGCCAATTAATTCACAACTAAGGAGTCAAGAATATACAATGGAAGATGGACAGTCATTTCAATAAATGGTGCTGGAAAAACTGGAGAGCCAAAAAAAAAAAAAGAATGAAACTGCACCACAATCTTACACTACATACAAAAATGAACTCAAACTGGATTAAAGACTTGAAATTGAGACCTGAAACCGTAAAACTCCTAGAAGAAAACATAGGTAGAAATTCACTGATGTCAGTCTTGGCAATGATTTTTTTTTTTTATCTGACTCCAAAAGCAAACGTCATAAAAGCAAAAATAAACACTAAACAGGAAAAAGCTTCTGTGCAGCAAAGGGAACTAGCAATTATCTGAAAAGGGACCCTAGACTTCTTTCAGTCTCCCCGTGGTCTCCCCTCAGGCTGAGAAGATCCCCTCCCAGTTGGGGTGAGAGGTCAGGTCAGCTCCTTCCTGGTGAACCCAGGGTCCTGCAGGGGCTGGACTCATGGGGAATGTCACTCAGCTGCCCTCCTGAGTTATAAAAGATTGCCTAAAAGAAAGCAAGAGAATTGAAAATCCAGAGAAGAGAGACACTGACTTTACTTCCCCTCCCCCTAAATTTCCTTGTGGAACCAAGGATTCTCTTGTTTCCCAGTGAGAGTGCCTGGTAGGACTCCACCCAAAGCAAACAGCAGGGCTAAAGGGTTAGCAAAGCAAATAAGGTTTCAGCAAGAAACCTTCCTTCGCTTCCCTGTTGGGTGGACTCTTCTCACTCAGAACCTCAGCTGGAATTTCTCTGCACTGAATGAATCTCGGAAGAAACTCAGTGTTGCTTCCTAGAGGCCTGGATTTTCAAAAGCTGCCTGTTTGACGGAGCCTGTTTTTGGTACTTAAGCTCTTTCTAGCTTTTACTGCTGACCTAGGGAATTTTTTTTTTTAAGAATATTTTTATTGAGGTATTCTCTTGTAGTAAAATGTACCTGTCTTAAGTATAGAGTTCAAACAATTTAGACAAATACAATCTGTAGCTTACCTTAGTCTGTCACCCCAGAAAGTCCCCAGACAATCCCCCTACCTTGGCCCCTGGGGGACTGTTCTGAATTCCATCCCAACACATGCCTTTTGCCAATTCTGGAACTTCGTGTAAATGAAATGGTACAGTTTGTGCTCTTTTGTGTCTGGCCTGGTTGGCATCATGTTTGTAAGACTCACTGGTGTCGATTCATTCCTTTTTATGGTTGAGTTAATATTCCACTATATCAATATCGTACACATTGTCTCTTCACTTTCCTGTTGATAGTCACATAGCTTATTTCCACTTTGGGGTAGTAGTGATAAGGCTCCTGTGAACCTCCTTGCATTTTTTATAGACATACATTTTTTATTTCTCTTGGAGGAATACCTAAAAGTGGAATGGTCGGGCCACATGCTAAGCGTCTATTTGACGATTTTAGAAGAACCTGCCACACCATTTCCAGTGTGGCTCTAAAGGTTACTCTCCCTTGAGCCGCATGCTTCAGTCTCTCCATGCTGTTGGTAATTTTCATGTTGAGTATTGTAACAGGTGAGTCCTGGGGCCTCCTGGGGTTTTTATGTGTGTCTCCCTGATGTGACCTAGTGAATTTTAAAGAGGCTTCGAGAATCCGGCCCAGGCCAGCCATCCCTCCCACTCGGTGCACCCTTGCCTGCATGCGGCAGATAGAACCACAGGGATTTGCTCTATCGGAGTATAATCACGGAGCCTGGCGTGGGAGGCCATGCTGGGGACATGGGGCCCTCTCAGAGGAGCACATGCTCTAGGCCAGGGGCAGCACCCTCTATGGAGGGCAGATTCAGGGCCCACAGCTGACATCAGTCACAATGCTTAGCTCTGTCGTGGACATGTGAAAGCAGCCTAGACAAAATGCAGAGGAATGAGTGTACTTTGTAGACAGTGAAGTTTGGACTTCATCTAATTTTCATATGTCATGAAAATTATCCTTCTTTTGATTCGTTTCAATCATTTAAAAATGTAGAAAGTGTTCCTAACTTGAGGGCCATACCAAAACAGGTGGTGGGCCAGCCCGGGCCGAGGGTAGGCAGAGGCAGTGCCCTGAGATGCAGCTTGAAGCCAGGCAGCAAATCTGCCCCGCCAGGAAGAGGCTCCCCAAGGGGAGGGCTGTGGAGGGCAAGAACCAGACCAGGGAGCCTGCGGATGTCGGCTGTGTGTCCTTCACCGCCTCTCACAGCCCCACAGGCAGCCCCCAAGCTCCACCATTCGGGCACTGCTCTCTCTCCACACCCAGCTCTCTCACTGACTCTGGCTCTGACTGCTTCCCCCTCGGTCTGGTCACCTCAGAATGCCTGCCCATTAGCTACAGAGGGGCCTGCCCTCACCTGTCACCTCAACTCCCCCAGGTCAGCCTGGACCTGCTACGAAGGGATTGAGACTGGTTTAGCAAGCTCGCCTGGCCAGGGTCGTGGTTTGCAGAAGCTGTGGTGAGCTCAACCTTCTGCTGAGGGACTGGCCAGTCCGCCTTCTGGGGGGGATAGTTCTGGGGAGTATCTGGGAGGCAGGGGAGCCCATGAAGAAACTACCATGGGAATCCTGGCAAGAGGACCCAAAGGAGTAGCTGAGAATGGATAAAGAGACTAGAAACACTGGGAACAAATGGCTGGAGGCACCAGACTTCCTTTTGGAGGACCAGCTCTAGCGAGAGAGAGTCCTCGAGAGCTTGGGAGAGAAGGCAAGTCCACCACGCCTGATGTTATCGGCACCTGATTTGGGAACAGGTAGGAAGGAAGGCACTGGCCTAAAGAAGGATCTAGAGCCCTGCTGGGTGTTCAGGGAGGGTGAGGAAACAGGATGAGGTATAGAGAAAGATGGTGGAAGGCCCTGGGTTGCATATGTGACCCCCGTCCCGGCCCTGCCTTAGGACTACATCACTACACCCACACCGGGTGACTCCTATGTGTGCCGTAATGAGATCGCACACCACGTGCGATCAAGAGCTTTCCAGAGGCCATGGAGACACCTCCCCACCAGCTATGCCCACCCGTAAGGCTCAGCACCAGCCTTAGATCTGCAGCCCTAGAGACTGGCCAGTCCTACACCCTCGTCTGAGCGGAGTCCTGAAGTGCTGCCTTCTCTTGCGCAGCATTGTTCCTCTGTGCTGTTGGATGTGGACCATCGTTCTCATGGCTCTGGGCTATGCAACCATCGGAATATGCCACAATTTATTTAGCAGCCCAGCACTGGTGGGCATTTGCGTGGTTTCCAGTTTGGGACTGTTTCGAATATTTGAATGTCACGGGCATCTCTGTACATGCCTTTTGGTCGGCCTAAGCATTCATTTCTGTTGGGTATTTTCTTTGGAGTAGTATTGCTGGGTCAGAGGTAGGTGTTTGTTTAGCTTCAGTGAATGCTACCAGTTTTTTCACGTTCCACCTACCTGTCAGGACTCCCATTGATGCAGAAATCACAGAGGCTAAGATAGGATCAAGGAGGAGCTGCGGGAGCAAGACTGAAGCCAGGGGCTGGAAGATGGCCCTGGGGTAGTGCTGGTGAGAGTGAGTGAGGGGGTCCCAGCCCAGGACCTGCAGGTAGGAACTAGCTGAGAGGCTTTAAAATCACTGCAGATGGTGATTGCAGCCATGAAATTAAAAGACGCTTACTCCTTGGAAGAAAAGTTATGACCAACCTAGATAGCATATTCAAAAGCATTACTTTGCCGACTAACGTACATCTAGTCAAGGCTATGGTTTTTCCAGTAGTCATGTATGGATATGAGAGTTGGACTGTGAAGAAGGCTGAGCCCCGAAGAATTGATGCTTTTGAACTGTGATGTTGGAGAAGACTCTTGAGAGTCCCTTGGACTGCAAGGAGATCCAACCAGTCCATTCTGAAGGAGATCAGCCCTGGGATTTCTTTGGAAGGAATGATGCTCAAGCTGAAACTCCAGTACTTTGGCCACCTCATGCAAAGAGTTGACTCATTGGAAAAGACTTTGATGCTGGGAGGGATTGGGGGTAGGAGAAGAAGGGGACGACAGAGGATGAGATGGCTGGATGGCATCACTGACTCGATGGACGCGAGTCTGAGTGAACTCCGGGAGTTGGTGATGGACAGGGAGGCTTGGTGTGCTGCGATTCATGGGGTCACAGAGTCGGACACGACTGAGCGACTGAACTGAACTGAAAGGAGCAGGAGGAGACGCCGTCTCGGGGGGCGTGGACAGGAGAGAGATGCTGGGAGGAATGGGCCGCAAGCCCAGGACCTCACGCTCAGCTTTGCGCGTGGAGAAACTCAACAGAACGCCTTCACTCAGGCGTAGGTACTCCTCCCCTTCTGCGGCCCCGCCCTCCAGCAAGCCCCGCCCCTCCATCAGGCCCCGCCCCGCCCTCGGCCCCAAGCGCTGCGCGCAGTCGCGCCCGCGGCCCCTCCCTTCCTCGCCGCCGCGGCGCACTGCGCAGGCGCGGTCTGGCAGCTGGTGAAGCCGCAGCATCCCTAGCGCGGGCGTGTCCCAGCGGCTCGCCGAGTCCTCCTCCTCCTTGTCGTCCTCCTCGTCCTCGTCCTCCCGGGCGGCCGGAGCGATGGCAAAGCCGCTGACGGACGGCGAGAGGCGGAAGCAGATCAGCGTGCGCGGGCTGGCTGGGCTGGGCGACGTGGCAGAGGTGCGGAAGAGCTTCAACCGGCACCTGCACTTCACGCTCGTCAAGGACCGCAATGTCGCCACGCGCCGCGACTACTACCTGGCGCTGGCGCACACCGTGCGGGACCACCTGGTGGGCCGCTGGATCCGCACGCAGCAGCGCTACTACGAGCGCGACCCCAAGGTGAGGCGCGCCGGGGAAGAGGGCGTCCGGGGTGGGAGACGGCTGCCCAGTGGCTCGGACGGGGAAGCGTCCGCCTGCAATGCGGGAGACGCGGGCTCGGTCCCCGGGTGGGGAAGACCCTCTGGAGGAGGGCACGGCAGCCCAGTCCAGTGTTCCTGCCTGGGGAATCCCATGGACACACGAGCCTGGCGGGCTGCGGTCCGCGGGGTCGCAGAGAGTCGGGCATGATTGAGCGAATCTCTGTCTTTATATCTGTCCCGGGTGGAGACCTCGGTGAGGAGGGACCTCCGGGGTGGGGAGAGACCCCGCAGCCCTAGGTGAGGAGAGACCCCTGGGTAAGGAGAGATCTCTGGGGTGGTGAGAGACTCAGAGGGTGGAGAAGGACCTCTGGTGAGAAGAGACCCCCCCCCCGGGTGAGGAGAGACCCCAGTGAGGAGGGATGGACCACCCTTGAGATGGAGGAGATCGCCCCCACCCCCTGCCCCAGGTAAGAGGGAACCCCTGGGTGAGGAGAGATCCCTAGTGAGAAGAGACTGGGTAAGGAGTGACCGCTGGGGTAAAGACACACACACACACACACACACACACACTGGGTAAGGCAGCCCTGCACACACACACACACATACACCCGGGTGAGGCAGCCCTGCACATGTGTGCATGCACACACACACACACACAGGTGAGGTGGCCCTGCACACACACACACACACACACACACACACACGGGTGAGGTGGCCCTGCACACACACACACACGCGCGCACACACACACACACAGGTGAGGTGGCCCTGCACACACACACACACACACACGCGCACACATACACTCGCGCGCGCACACACACACACCACCCCCCCAGGTGAGGCGGCCCTGCACACAGCTTCATCTACACCTACACACCACACGCTGAGTGCCTGAAGCCGAGCGGGGGGCCTGCTGTCCTGTGATGGAGCGGGAGTCACCGAGAAGCCTCTGAGACTGAGGCCCTCAGGGATGGGCCCTGCCTTCCAGGAGCGCACACCTGCTCTGGAGAACTTCTCTTAGCTGAAGGTTGGCAGACAGTAAGGAACTGTTGATTCTTTTTATATGTTATACAAGCATAGGTTTATGGTGGACGAGTACAAGGTGCACAAGAGAGAACTTGTTCATCACGTCCGTTACTAACTGTGTTAAGAATCCAGGTGTATGTCTTTCTGCATCCTCTCCTGTTCTTGAATATATATGCACACCTTTCAAAGCATGTTGAGTGTACAGTTTTGTGGCTCTTCTGTTTCATTCATCAACATTTGTAACACTTGTAGTTTTTAAACAACTTTCCAAGTAAATATGATTCTTCAGTATCGTTGATAGTTTTCAGTCTAATGCATATGTCATAGGCTTGGCCAGGCCCCTGCTGCCAGTTTTGTTTGGTTGGTTTTTGGTTTTGTTTCTTGCTTCTTGACCATGGAGCATTTTACCTTCTTTTATACTAATGTAGAGTGAAAACTGATGAGGGAAGGACACACCTGTAGACCTAACACCAGTTTGCATAGTTTGATTTGCAGTGGACACCTGGGCACTGGGCAGTTGCTTTGCTGATAGTGTTTTTGTAGGGTGTTAAGAAATGTTCAATAATTGCTAAGTCTGAGATCGGTTGCTTTTCCAAGCTTTTTCTGGGGCACTCCTTTTTCTAAAAGAGTAGTGGTAAAAAAGACAGATTTGTCAGAATACTAACCAGCCTCTTGATGTTTAGTATGCAAGACAGTGAAGTCACACCAAATGGCTAAAACAGGTTATTTCAACAAGGGCTTGGGTCGACTTTGCCAGGGAAGCTGGCCAAGAGGCAGGGCTCCCCCAGAATTCCCTGCTGGTGGCAGAGTTCCACTTTGCAATATCATTGTTATTCATACAGCAGGTGACAAGCTACATTTCTGCCTGCACACTCAAGGGCATTTCCCTGCAGCTGAACCAGAATGTACCACAGCACCCAAGGGACCCGTTCCAGTCTTTATTCTATGTTTAGATCCGAAAAAGACTGGTGATGGGCTCAGGGATTGCGGAAATAACCTTTCCTGAACAGGATTAAATTCCTCTAGCAAAACGGTTTTGCTGATCCTCACTGATGGCTAGGGTGGCCATAGGCATAAACATTCCTCTTTTAAGGAAACCACACAGCCTGTAAATGGAAGGTTGTTTGCCTCTCCTGGATAGGAAGGTCCTTTGAAAGTGGGAACTTCGAATTTAACTGCTTCAGTCTGTCTGATCCATGTTGAAAATAGGCTCATCATTTCCTTTTCCTGCAAAAGTTACATATTTGCTTATAAAGCAGGGGTCACCAACCTTTTAGGGACCAGGGTCTGGTTTCATGGAAGACAGTTTTTCCACCCCCACGGGGTGGGAGGGGATGGTTTCTGGATGATTCAAGCATGTTACATTTATTGTGCACTTTGTTTCTATTATTATTACGTTAGCTCCACCTTAGACCGTCAGGCATTAGATCTTGGAGGTCAGGGAACCCTGCTGGAGAGGACAAGAAACCCTGTTGGAAAGGACAAGAAACCCTGTTTTGTTAGAGGAATTTAATCCTGTTCGGGAAAGGTTATTTCCACAATCCCTGAGCCCATCACTAGGCTTTTACGGATCTAAACATAGAATAAAGACTCTCAATGGGTCGCTACGGTGCTGTGGTACATTCTGGGTCAGCTGCAGGGAAATGCCCTTGAGTGTGCAGGCAGAGATGTAGCTTGTCACTGCTACACCTCTGATCCCAGAAGGATCAGAGCATGAGGGAAGGTGCGAGGGCTCCCAGGAATAATCCTGCAGAGCCACACCCCCACCCTAAGCGCAGACTCAAGGATCTGTACCATTGCTTCACACTTTGGCAGCCTGACGATCTAAACAATAATCAGACTGCTTTTATTTAATATTTTTATTTACTTAAAAACAGTTATGCAGATCCTTGTGATTATTGGAGACAAAAATTTGAAAACACAGATAAGCCACAAGGATACATTAACTGTAATCTCACCATCTAGTGATCACAGTGTAAATACTACAGACATCTTGTGTTCCGCATCTCTTTTTCTGGGCAGGTAGAGACACTTGTTTTTATTACACAAAATAGCGCAGTGCCATGCTGCACCTATTGTTTCGTAACTCTTTCAAGCATTCTATTTTTGGTAATCGTAGAAACAATTGAAGCTCAGTGCTCAGAGGAAGAGTTTTCAAGTAAGCTGCCTGGCAAAGCAGCAAGTCAAAATATCTGGCTAAAATTAAGAGATCTGCACTTGGCAGGACTCAGCGCTTAATTCTAAAGAGGCTCCAGGAGACTGAGGAGATGGGGAGGTCAGGACTCCACTCCAGACTTGGGGACGGAGAGGAGCTGGGTGGTAAGGGATGGCTCACACAGATCCAAGCCCCTCAAGGCCTGGCTTTACCACTCAGATTGTTCCGCCTTGGGCTGGGGTAGATTTCTTTCTTGGTTTCAGTTTTTTTCATCTTTAAAACGAGGAAGGTCAAGCTAGGTAATCCATTTCCGAGTCCCTTTCCTTTCTGAAACAC